>NC_137587.1:41879711-47410809 GCF_963210335.1 Falco punctatus
GGGCTGGGCAGTTTTGGACTTGCATCTCCAGATTCCTTTCCTGTGAAAAGCGAGGAAGGAGCCCTGCTGCTCCCTCACAGTGGGAGTAGTTTAAGTCCTGCTTCAGCTGCATCTCTGTGAGGTCTTCCTTGCTCACCATGTCTCTGTTTTTTTATTATTTGTTTCTTGTAATTGAAAGCCTTGCCTTGGAAACTTTGCACCTTGCCTAAGCCATTTACCTCTGCTTTTTCTAGGGCCTTAGAATCATCCTTTAGTGTCAGAGAGGATTATGCTCCTGCTCCAGTAATCTCTGAGTTGCTGACAGGTGCTGGGACCTGCAGATAATTGTGGTTCCTGTGTTAGGGGTCAGAAGCACCAAAAAATGCTTGTTTCCGTTTACCTTACACTGGTGTCACGCAACACCTCAACTATACTGTCCTGGAACAGGTGAAAGAGGCTATATGTATAAATAGCAAAGTCAGTAATTTAATCCTGGGGAATGTGGATCCTGGAATGTTTTAATTAAAATGAGTTTGCAGTAAGTAGGTCCTGTTGTCTTTGAGGTTTAGGAACCATCCTTCCTGCACAGGTGGTTTGCTTTTAAATCCTTTTTGTCTCCACTTGTATGCATGAGAATGAAAAGGGTTGGGGGAGATCAGCTTCCCATGCAAACAGTGTCAAAGAGCGTTTGGGTTTTACGTTTATTGCCCTTATCCGTTTTCTCATGACTACAGAGTGCTTTCAGGGGACTGACCCCCAGGCAATGCTGTTTCCAGCACTGTCCCCACTAGCCTGATCGTTATATGGATTTGCTTTCCTGTGGCTCTGCTGACAGTTGCTGAGGCACAGAGCCTGCCCGTGTTGTTCCAAAAATAGTGAGACATGAGAACTTGGCAGAGGGACATGATTTTCTGTAACAAGCATCCTTCTGAGATAATAGCTAGCAGGGGTGCTATTGAAGCCAGTAGGGACTGGCCCAGGAACTCTAGGGCAGCATAATCATTGAACTGGTCCCATTTTACGAGGTCAGCCTGCTGTCCAGCATGCAGCTTTGCGCTCCCTTTACAAGCTGTGGGCTGATGTCATGCTCTCGACATGGAAGGGGAAGGTTTCTGCACGTCTCTGCTGGCTCTTGGAGCACTGAAACAGCTCTCCCAGGGTGAGGCTGGGCATCATGTCAGGGATCACCAAGGTGTTTAGAGAGATGACCCTGTATTTCACCTCCCTAGAAGTGTTAGAGCTAACCTGGAGCATAATTTCCAAGTGGGGGCCTACCAGCAAAAGTGGTGGGACTGAGCAGTGGCAGCTGGCTGGCTGCTCACCCACCTGTTGGTCCCCAGATGCCACAAGAGAGGTCTAGGTGCCCTTCTATGTCCAAGGGACATGTCCTCAGTCATGGTCCCTCCAGGGGATACCCAGCATCAGCCTGGTTGTCCGCCACCCCCTCCACTTGAGCTTGCCGTGGTGGCGGCGAGGAAGGCTGGAAGGGCAGCGGCAGCCTTCCCAGGCCTCTGGTTAGATGAACAAGTGTCCTAACACAGGCCTTGCAGCGTGCTGGTGGGTGGTGAGGAAGCAACAAGGCCTCTTTGGTGTTCTCCCTGAAAGGTGCTGAGAGGGAGCCCCTTGGGAGCAGGGAGGACAGCTTTGGTCATCACCCAGGCTCTAAACCCCCAGCCTTCCCCCTCTGGCATGTCGGCGAGGCAGGACTCCAGATGTGCATACACCCGACAGCTGAGTGTACTTCTTGGATGCTTTGCTGCAACCATTGAGACTTTTTCTGCTGTTCTTGAGCATTGAGACCATTTCTAGCCCCAAGCCGCTGTGCTGGAAGACCAGCGCATGCTTCAGTTTTGTTGCTGCCGGTCAAAATCAAGTGAAGATGTTGATGGGGACATCCTGGTTTTAGGCCTGGCGTTTTCCAAAAAGCTCGGTGCAGTCCAGCATGCCTTCTGGCCGTAAGCACAGGCACCCTGCTGGGGCTCGCTGCAGAGCCCTTCTGAAGTCAGGCATGGAGGAGCTTAGGTTGAGCTTGGGGCAGTGAGCTGGGCTTGCGGGGGGGCTGTTGGACAGGGAGGGGCAAGGGGATTTCTTCTCTCCGGTGTAGCTTCTGCGTGCAGCGTGTGTGCCACGGTGCCCTCGCATTGGCTGTGTGACCAGAGGGGCAGTCGGTTTCTGCCTTTCTGCTCCTGACCTGTCTAGCACCAAATAAAGGCAGACGGGTCAAAACTGTGTCTTTCTGTGGTTTTACGGTGTTGACATCCACCAAAACCCCATGACCTCTTTGCTGGCATGCTGGCCCAAGTTGCCACTAGACCAGATGTGTGAGGTCTCCAAAGCTGGTCTGAAAGGCTTGGCTTCCTCTGACGTGCATGGTAACACCTCGTGGTGGTCTCTTCATTGCAGGAACATGGGGTTGGGTGGGGTTTTTTTGTAGGCAGAGTGGTTTTGCTCACAGAAGATGAAACAAGGTCAGACTGACGTTTCTGATTTTATCTGTGAACTTTCCTGCGTGTCCATACTTAGGCTGAACATAGAGGTGATATGAGCTGAAGTGAAAACATGAACTTGAAGGCTTAGTTGCCATCATGGTGGCGTAGCTCTCGAGCATAACCTTCCCACCTCTGGTTGTTGAAAGGCTTTGGATACCTGCATTTTTATCAAGCTGAGAAAATGCCTGTCTCCATCTGCAGTGGCTTATGGGAGAGATTGTAACTTAGACAAATTACCAAGTTTAGTGCGGTGGTAGCTGAAGGAGATGCTGTTATCTATGGTTAGCCACAGTACTTGAAACTAATAAATTTCTTTGGCCTGAAAACCAAGGAATTTGCAGCATAAAAAGGGGTCAAAATGGCAGCAACTCTCAAGCAACCTGAGTGAGCAGGTGCCAGTCAGTATTGAGGAGGAGGGGTATTAAAAAAAAGGCAGTTGAAGCTCAGAGGAGAGGTAACTAGCTGAGGTGTGACCCAGTGGTGCTTTAGGTTTCGGTCTCTTTGAATGCGGGTTGCTTTCCAGGTGACGTCTAAGGTGAGAGGATGGATGTACAAAGCCCTCACAGCGAGCTGTTTCCAAGCGGCCTTTGGGTGTTTTGGTACCCTTAATTTTCCTGAAGGCCTTTGGCTGAACTTATGGAGGTCTCTAGCCTTCCCTGGCACAGTCTGAGGCCAGCAGATATTGCTTGCAGAGTTCATTATTTTTAAAAACAGGCCAGGGCTGTCTCAGGTTGCTCACTCCAGACTGAAAACACCATTTCCAGTAGCATTTTTTCTGAACTGAGGGCTGTAAAAAGAGCATGATCTCTACAGAACTGTTATTTTCTGAGACACTGTGATATCAGCAGACAGCTGAGGGGTGCAGATGTCCTATAAATCTTTGCTTAAATGGGTGATGTCTATAGCTTGATACATTCTAGTTTCTTGTTCCTCAATTTATTCCCATCTAAGTTCAGCCAGCCCTTTGCTTTTTGGCCTCCCAGGTGGGAAGGAGTGTTTATGTAGTTTTCTATGCCATTTTAAAGGTCTGGAGGGTAAAATTTAATTTTTTTTTCTTTCAATTTGTTTTGTTGTTGGGGTTTTTTTTTTGATATTTTGTTTTAACGGTGGCCAAGCTGGCTTTTTTTTTTAAATAATTATTTTTTTAAAATTGGGATTATACAAGCATTTTTTTTGTACATGATTTAATCGATTGACCTAGTGTCTGAGATATTTTTTTTTTCCCCCCTAGTTGGGGTTTTTGTTTTGTTTCTAATGGAACAGATAGAAACAAACAAAAGTGATAAAAATTATTCTTCTGCATGTATGTTGAACAGACCAGGTTGGGTGGGGCTTTGAGCAACCTGGTCTAGTGGAAGGTGTCCCTGCCCATGGCAGGGGACTTGGAACTGGGTGATCTTTAAGGTCCCTTCCAACCCAAACCATGCTACGATTCTGGTGAAAAGTTTCTAGTCAAAAGCTGAGCTAGTCATGTAGTCCTGCTGTGAATTAGACCGCCTTGAGGGGAGGGGTTGAGGAGGAAGGATGCACGTATGGTTCACTTGCATATCCCAAAGGATGCATTGTTCCAGAAAAATGAGTGAATTTGCGTGTTACAAGAACTCCCCAGCATGAGCTTGAAATTTCAGCCTCACAGTTAACAGGGGCAGAAAACTGGAGGATGTAGTTAGATTCGTGATTATTTTTTTTTTCAATTTTTTTTTTTTTTTCCCTGGAAACGGGGGGAACCCACAACTCCCATCAGCTCGTCCTGAGTTGTGGTTGTCCTTGTTCAGCTCTTCTGGAATGAGCTCAGCGTTAATACTGTGCTGTGCATGCATGCGCGCGGGAGGCAGCCTTTACCCCAAGGGACCCCGCAGAGTTTATTTATGCAAATGGCAAGAGCAAATTTGTTATTCTCCAGGCGATGTTTATGTACCTTGCTGCTGGGGTGTAGGAAAGCCTGCGTTATGGCCACTATCAGCAGTGTCAGGTAGCGGAGTGCAGTTGTGAGTGATAACTGCCCTGTTCCCGTAGCTGCGACAATGGCGCTGGTGGCTCTTTGTTAAAGTAGCTGAAAATGAGCCTGGTGTGGGGAAGTAACCTGTGCTTCTCACAAGCGTTCTCTCCAGCTGCCCAGACTGGAGCAGATGCCACATGTATCTCAAACCCTTTCTGAGTTTGCTTAATTTTCATAGGAACTTAATTTTCAGTTCACCCCTCCTTTTAGCTAAAAAAAAAAAAGAAAAAAAAAACCAACCAACAACCCCCAAACCCAAAACCAGCAGAAGAAACCTTCTCTTTCTCAACCTTTTGCATGTGGCACAGAGTGATCTCCCCTGTCTTGATAACCCCAGGGCTTATGTGCCATCTGTGGCATGCTCCTTTGCCGTGGCTTGATTTCTCCTAGGCAGAAGTGGTTTCTGCAGTGTACTGGTGTGTACTTCTGCAGTCACTGAAGCAGAGAGGTAAAACAGCTAATAAAGCACCAAAGATCACCTAGCAGATAGCTATAAAACCTGCTGCCTTTCTGCCATCGCCTTGCTGTCTGGGAGTCTTGGGCCACGGTGGGGAGTGGAGCAGCAGCAGGTCCCCTGGCAGTTGTTGCTGCAGCCGGGTTTAAGAAGCATCACCCTCATGTGCATGTAATTCCAGCTGAGCAAACATGGCGTGGAGGTGCTTCTCCTCTGCTTGATGTAGTTATTCTGATTTGAAATCAAAGGATCAAATCTTCACCTAGTGTCAGTCAGTGTCTTGCTCCATCGCAGCCAGGTGAGTGTTGCTGTGGCACTGTTCAGAAATTTTGGGCTGAGCCCATGCAGCTCTCGTGCACACATGTGCATGCAAAGGTCATTTCAGCCATCCCCTCTTGGTGAGCCCATTCGTATGACACCTGCAATCCTCTGGTTTTGAAGCACTGCCGTTGTATAACCCTCTGAACACCCTGTGCCCGCCTCTAAACCTTTTAAGTGGGAGCAGCAGCAATCTGCAAGGATGTGGCACTGCCTAGGTTGAAGGGCTGGGTATGGAGGGGAGGCATTTCAGAGCAGCATCTGAGTGTAGTTCATGGTTGTGTTACTCCTGCGAAGATAAATATTGAGAAACAAACGTCTTTATTATTCCTCCTTCGGGTTCTGTGCTTTGCAGTGCCTTGACCCAGATACAGATGGCCACTTGCACTGCTGGGGGCATTGGACATGTGGCTTTCCCAAGGCCCGTACTGACTTATTTGCATGCTCCCAGCAAGACCCGAGGCAGATTGCTTTGTGTGGGGGTTGTGGACCACGAAGGGAGAACAGGAACATTGGGAGTGCGCAGGGAGCCGGCCAGCTCTTGTAATAATTTGCTTGCAAGCTCTTAAGCCCTGCTACTCTTTTTTGGAAACAATACACTTTTTCTGGGAAGCAGTGACACAGCTGTCTCCAACAGAGATAATTTTGAGTCCCTGCCTTCTGCTCTGGAAAGAATAAACTGCCGATACAGTGAAAAAATACTGTTTTCTTGGGGAAGTCCTTTGGCTTGAGTGAAATCAGCTTGAGCCCAAAGCTGATTTTCTAAGAAGTTGTGTGCATGAATTATTTCCAAAAAGATAAAATGAAAACGTGCAAATTCCTGAATTCCTTAACCAGGCTGTTTTTTGTTTTGGGGTTGTTGTTGGTTGGTTGGGGGGGGTTGGGTTGTTTTTTGTTGTTTTTTTTTTTTTTTTGGGGGGGGGGGGAGGGGGGCGGCGACACTGCTCTAAACCACATTTAACCAAGTCTCTATATCCTCCAGATGTTGCCCTATATGCCACCTGTCAGCTGATGGGGAGGCTTGGATGCAGTTGCTGCTGGGATGTGTTCTTGGTGGGGCAGCTCAGATAGGGAAGGGAACTTTGCTATTATCATCTTCCATGTCTCCACATAGGAAATACTCGTCTTTCCCTATCTCTTCCCTCCAGGCTGCCTGAACCAGGGTGATGGTCCTGCCCTGCCCAATTTACTTAGCATGAAAGCCTGTGATCAGAGATAAGGCTCTCATCCTGTTCAGAGATCTTTGGTCTTGTGTGGGTTGCACATGGGCATCAGCTGTGACTTTTAACTAGAAGCAGGTAGAAGTTAGCCATCACACTGGCCTTCTTTGGGCATGGGGAGGGAAAGGATACTCTTTTAATAAAAAAAAAAAAAATCCAGGTTTTTTTTTTCCTGCAATGATGAAGAGGAGAGGTATGAGGATTCAAAGCATCTTGCTTGTAGAGCTGGTGGGGACAAAGGGCTAAAGTGACGTTTGAGTTAGTTTTCAGTGGGTGCTTGTGTTTGCAAGGGGCAGTGATCGCTTTGTAGATTGTCCCACCCAGCAGCTTTTGCTGTCCAGGACTCTTCTCAAGCCCAACCAAAACCCGCCAAGGCAACAAAATGAAGTGGGTATGTGTAGTTGCTGTCACGCACTGTCCTTAGGACATAGTATCCGCTTCCAATAGCCCCTGCCCTGCTAATCAGCAAATGAATAGGAATGGCAAATTGCAATTGAAACAAATAAATTGAAAAAAGAAACCCAAACATTTCTTTTGCACTGAAATTGCTAGGGCTAATCTCTAGATACAGGCCAGCCTTGAAATGAGCCCACCTGATCCCATGGGCTTTGTTTTCCTCCAAGTGTTTCTTTATAGTCTACAGGAACAATTGCTTCGTGGCTTTACGCATCTCGATCCCAGTCCAGAACTGGTGCAACGTGATTTCCTCATGTGGCTGCCACTGCTGCAAAGGCTTTCGCGTCACTGTTTCCTGTTGACTCAAATGCTCCTTTTCTTACTTTTGCTGACGTCAAACAGAGATAGCAGATCAGGGGAGACTTCTGAGCAGTGCAGCATAGAAAAATAGAAATGCGGCAATTTCAGCATTAAGCCCTGTCAAAAAACACTCCAGCTTCCAACTCTTCCTAATTCCTGCTCGTAGTCCCCAAGAAAGGAGGCACATAACTCTTAAGTTAGGTTCAATCTGCAAGTGCCTGAACTATCTGCTGGTTTAAGATTTCTTTTTCCTGGCCCTTTTTTAAGCTGTTTATTCACTCTTATCTTGCCTGCTGGAAATTGCCTTTTTTTTCCCCTCCATCATAAAATACCACTGTTTTATTTCTCAGTGATTCCTGGGAGAGAGGTTGGTCTTTATGGTTTGGCAAGCAAGTTTTAAGAGTGAAAATGGAAGACCTTGCCTGGTTCTTAGGTGCTGTTCCCCAAAGGGTGGTCCTTACTGCTGATTTTTCTGATACTTGTTGCCAGGCATGTAGCAGGCCAATGCACAAACACTGTATTATTGAGTTGGTTTACCTATCCTGCTCTTCTGTTCAGCAGCCCTGTGGGATTTCTAAGTGTTAGAAAGCTGCACAGACAATTAGCTGGACCTCTTTATAAAAAATAGTAAGTCTGAGTAGTCCAAAGTTCTGTATTTATGCTTGACCTGTGAAATGAGACTGTGGGTGGAGGTGATTTGATAGATGTTAACACTTGTGAACACATGCACAATACTTGCTAACTTTGAAGTTAGTCTGAAGCAAGAGCTGTTTGTAGCAAAAACCTGCTAATGCCATGACAGCAGTCATGTGAATTTAAAACTGGCTGTTTCAGTGCTCACTTGAACATTTAAGAAAGAAGTAGTATCTTCCTTTAAGCATCATACTACAGACAAGTACCTCCAAAAGTCTGAGAGGGGCTGTGAAGTTTTGCCTGCACTGGAGAAGCAGGACATGTATGTTTTAAGATAGGAAGACTTAACTTTGTTTCCTTGAAGCTCACCTCTGAGGAAAGAGTAAAAAAACACATGCATGTTCACCTGACTGTATGCATGTTTATACAAGCGTATGTATTACTTACATAAATACACACACACACATCCCTTGTCAGATTGCTGAAAAATTAAATTACATCCTGTTGGAGATCAGGCAAGAGGGATTTCTTTTTAAGTACGGGCTTGAAGAGATGCCTGGACAAGCTTGGCTAGATAAGCATGTGTCATGTGGAGAGATCAGTGAGGAAGGAGGTGGGAAAGAATAACAAGGAGATGGAAAAGGTGACCTGACTGGCAAGACAGAGGCGATGTCTGTGCTGCAGCTGGAGGAAGGGTTGCTGAACAGGTAGGCACAGCATAGCCCATCAGTTTAACCAACTGCAGCAAAGACGTGACGTTAGAGATCTGATGTGGGATGAAGAGCCAAGGTTGCTGGTGGGTTTGCATAGTTTCTGCTGCTCTGGCTTAGACTGCTGCCATAGCCGAGCCAGCTTGGATATCTTTCAGCAGCCTTATAATAAACAACGCTACATTGTTTCACTCTGCCTTTATGTGGACTGGAGATAGCACTTAACACACAGTCTTGGCGCTACATGCTGTAGTATTGGGAGATTGCTGGGAACACATCTATCTTAGCTTCTGGAAGGAGCTGTTGAGCAGAGCTCAGGACAGTGATGAGAAGCAAGCTGACACAAGCCGTTTGCTTTCCTGCTCATGTCTGGGGAGGAACGCAAGGATTCCTAGTTGCTTTTCTTCTGCTCTGTGCATCTCAAGATGTTAATACCAGTAGTCATTTCAAGCTGGCTGGCTGCCAGAAAGTGGAGTATAACAATGTTTATCCTCTTAAACTTAGAGAGGATTTAAAAGTAGCTTGTAGATAATTATCATCGGACCTGGGAAGGAGCTTGTGGGGAAAGAAGGACAAATAGTACCATTAAAAGGCTTGACTGGTCTCAACTGAATTGTTCCCCTGTTTTCCAGTTTGCTTGTTCCTGTTACTCAGAGGAAAACTGAAACAATCAGTACTGAATGTCCTGAAAGAATTACATGGGGACATTTTTGAACCAGACTGCAACAATTCTAGGGTTTAGTTTTGTGGCAGGTCACTGTGTCCTTCCTCCCACAATTAAGGGAGCACCCCTTCTGCATGCACTAAACCCATACCCAGACTGTTGGGCATGCAGCTTAAGCAAGGCCTCCATGTCTGTAGACTTTTGCAAAAGCCAGAACAAAGACACACACACACACCCCTCAGAGACCAGCAGCCATGATTAATGAGCTGAACTGCATCGAACAGGTTGCTTTTCTGCCCAGCAGAAACATTGGTTTGTACTTTGTCCTTACCAGTTCCTTCATCACCCAGAGATGTCTGCAGGTTAATTAGAGGAGTGCTGAAATTTGAGGGCCCAAAAAGGCAGCTGCCCTGCAAAGTGTATGGCAGGAAATCCCATTCTGGAAAACAATGCACATTCCCCAGAAAAAGTGTTGGGATACCCTTGAGACAACATCATCATGTGCCACTGTGGCAAAGCTGCAGTCTGTGAGATGTCTGGTTATGCACATTACGTTGTGGAGCATCTTTCCCCAGAGATCTGAGGTGTGTAGTAGAGAGCAGGTGACTTTTTGCAGATTTCTCTTGTGCCCACTCAGCTCAGAGTGCTGTTGAAGGGGTATCATCCTTACCGGTTCAGGAAACCCAACAGGAGCTGGTCAGTGAGGAGCACACACCTACTGATATGCCCAATCTGCATGTGAACAGGATTTAATTTAATGACTGGGGGAAAAATCTTTGGGAGGAGTGCAGGGCAAGGAGATACTAATGGATCTTCTTGGTATTGACTTAATCTTTCCTGAAAAAATCAGGGTGGTTTTTTCCCCCCAATGTCTCGTGGGTATTTAATCTGTTTTTGTTTGGGAGATAATAGTTGTACTTACATTTTTCTGAGCCTGACAGAGGAGATGATTAATGCTGTTCTTATCTGTTGTGTTTGTGTGTGTGTGAAGGATCGCCTGTTCTTTGTGATGGAGTTCGTAAATGGCGGGGACTTGATGTTCCATATTCAGAAGTCGCGTCGCTTCGATGAAGATCGGGCCCGGTTCTATGCTGCAGAAATTATTTCAGCCCTTATGTTTCTCCATGAAAGAGGCATCATTTATCGGTGAGCTCTGCATTCATTCCTTCTCTTGGTCTGAATCCCATGGCTGAGATGATAGCTTGCATTTTCTGCTTGAATAAATAACTGTCACTTGCTGCCCACCAGGAAAAAGTTGTCAGCTGGGGTAATAGTACCTCTGCTTTGCCACTGCACATTGTCCAAGGTGCACCAGCTTCCAGGAAGGAGTGAAATTTCTGGCTGCAGTATTGACTACAGGGAGGGTCTTCCTACGATGTCTGTGCAAGCACATAGAAGAACAGGTTTTCCTTCCAAGGCACAGTGGCTAGATTTTGCGTTAGTGTTAATTCATGCAGCTGGTTTATATCAGCCCCAAAACTGCCCCTTGCCTGCACCTCAGGTGCCTGTGTGGCTGCTGACCGACAGAAGCCTCTGCTGTGGGTCTGCTCTGTGCCGTAGAGCACATGTCAAACTGATAACAAAGGGGCAGGCACTAAGTGAAACCTTCCTGGGTTTTCTGGGAGGTAAATGCAAGGAGCTGTTGCTCTTGCCACTGTGTGCCTTGATATTTAAAGGCTAATATGTGCTGGTTACACCAAAGCCTCCTTGTTTCCCTGCATTAGCTACAGGCCTGTGTTTTAAACCCTATCTGTTTGACATACCTACCCAATGCCACTCAGCTCAGCCACTAAAAGTCTTTTCAGTTCCTGCCATGATCCTACAGCAGGAGTTTTTCCTTCCTGCCCATGTTGGGCATCTTTGTGTTTGCGGCAGGATCAGAGCGTCAGTGCCTCCCTGCGTCAGCCTCCGCTCCCAGGTCTTAAGGCTGTTCTCAGGAAGCTATTTCCCATATGCAGCTCTCTTTTTATTTCTTCTGTATTATTATTCTGTACTCAGGGGCGTAGTTTGAATATATTTTTTCCCCTTCTGTACTGTCAAAGTGCTCCCATATCAGCTGAAGCATCAAGGCATATACCAGCCAGCATGGATCAGACAGCCAGTCTGCTTTGCAGAGGTCTCCCTGGCCAAGACGACCATTTGACCAGCATCTTCCCATGTATACCAGGGGCAGAGCAAGACCTCTTCTGGGGTGAAACAGGACAGATGAGCAGGGAGATGTTGGCACTGAGACAGTCTGGTTATGCAGAAAGATTTCTTTTTGACATGCTTTGCAGAACACTTCTGGCATCCTCTTGCCCAGAGCACTGGAAAGGAGGAACAGTCAGTTGTTTTCTTTGGAATACTGTTACTTGGGTTCCAACAGCAAAGCATGCATATTTGGGTATGGTCTGCAGCAGCCCTGCTCAGTCCTACTTCTGGTATGCCAGCACTGCAAAGAATAATGTCAACTCTCTCATTTTGCTGCTTGGTTACAGTTGTACAGCTGGGACCCACAACTGGATCCAGGATGAGACCAGTTCCAACCCAGTCACACTCTGTTAGTGCCGTTTCAGACTGTGGGTTGGGCCAAATGCCACTTGGTTTGGGGCTTTGCATGGTTTAACGCAGGCAGTGCAGTCCTGTGTTTAGTAGTGCATCCTTCTATATCAGATAAACCCAGGTTTGAACACACTAAAACCAGAATAAGTGAGGACTAAAGTTGCCAAAGAGCCAGAGGCTGGGTGGGGGACTCTTTCCTATCTTGATGGTGAGATGATAGGATAAATCAAGTAAAAGCCACTTCTCTTTCTCTTCCTAGCTTGAGCTCCAGTAAGAAATAGATGGTCAGGTGAGGACAGAGAATGTTAAATTATTTTTAAGTATGAGATCATATGATACATGTGGTACGGTGAAATAGAGAAGGAGTGTCATTTTAATATTCTCGGGGACCCGAGAGTATGAAAATTACTAGCAATATATATCATATGTATCAAGCTTCTAAAGCAAGGTGATTGTCTGCATAGACTAGCAAATCTACTTATTCTACAGCTGGATTTCAGTCTAGAATCATAGAATCTTAGAATCACTTAGGCTGGAAAAGGCATTTAAGATCATCAAGTCAACTGTAAGTCTAATTCCTCCCTTGTGAATAATGCCAGCCACTGAAGAGAGACCCTGCCAGATAATTACGCAAATGACATTATCCTTAAAATAGTGACATCCAGTAGTTATTGTCAATCATTCAGCAGCAAAACTGCGTCTGTGCATAATGTAATGCTACTGTGCTTGCAGCCTGCCCTGTCCCCTCCTGCCTGCTGCCTGTCACAGGGCAGGGGTAATCCATCCCTTTGGATTCTGGCACTCTCCAAGTGCTGCCGTAATGCGTGATAGAAACTGGAGGAGTAACTGAAAAGCTCCTTGAACAACTGCACAGGCTTTGATCTTGTTGAGAAACTGGTTGAGCCATGGAGTCAGGTAGCTTCAGCTGCATGGGGTAGATTTGCAGGAGGGTGACGTTTTTACAAAAACTTAGTCAGGGTGATTCCATTCTGGAAGATGTAAGAGGAGAGCTGCTGGCTGCAGCTGTACTGAACTGAGGTTGCTTCTGTTGGGTCATGAGCACCAGGCTCCTGGAGGGAGTCTGCAGGATGGTAGGAGATACTTGGAAGGGAACCACTGCACTTGTGTAGGAGAGTTTGGAGATTTTATGATCAGAATGAGAGTGCTTGCTTAGGAAGCTGGGAGCAGCAGGGAGAGACACCAGGAAAAGCCTGACCAGAAAGTGTTTTGCCACAGGCTTGTCAATGTGCCGCTTCTTTCTGGATTCCCAGGGTCAACAGAGTAAGAGAGTTGCTGGCCTAAAATACCTTGGGTCATTTATTTTTATTGTGGGTTAAACTTAAACATAATACTACGTGTTTTTCCTTGCCCCCTTCAAGATTAAGCAGTTCACGAGAGAGTCTGCATTTACCAACACAATGAGTATTCTCCTGGTAAGTCAAGTTGGTTTTGCCACAGGTGCTGCCAAAAGCTGGGTCTTCTCTCCTTTGAAATGCCAGAGAGGCTTGAGAGCCAGCACTGATAGTTCATCAAGAAGGAGCTGAAATGTGTCACTTTGGTGTGAGGTGACAATGCTGGTAATGGCTAAAATCAGGCATTTGGTTGATTCCTTTTTCAGCCACACATATGCAGTTTGAAATAGCCATAGTGAAGTGTTTCTTCAAGTGCTTCTGTGAGCCTGTGAGAATGGAGTTCCTGGGGCAGATGGTGTATTTTGGTTATATGCGACTTTTTAACGTTAAAACCAGGCTTACTGCTGGATTGGTGCTCTCATAGGATGGTTTTCATGATGCAACTAAAATGTTCAGTGAGTTTGCTCCTTACTTTGAGGAAACTGCTTTTTGTTACTAATCCCTGACCAAAATAGAAGTCCCATAAATGTAGGTATGTGTATTTGGGGCTTTCTAAAAGAGCTTTCAGTTTCACGGTTTTTTTTTTTTTTTTTCATTTGCAACACTGCAAAGGAGACATGGCTTTCTGACCTTATTGAGGAAACATCTCTCTTTCCCTAAGCTGAGGTTTAGCTGTCAATACAGCAACGCCTATTCATAGTTGCTTCCTGAAAAAAATGGCAACAAGTACAGTGTGGTTCCTTATCCCATCATACAGAGGAATTAATCCAGCCGTGAAAACAAGCTTTTCAACATGTCACATCATAGCGTATTGTGCACTCCTAACCACAGAGGAATAGGACAAGGACGTATTTAGGATCAGCTCATGCTGGATGTTGCCAGGAAAAGGTTAGGCAGTAATCAAGGCTATTGTAGATAAAATCTTTGCTCACAGGGCAGTATCTTGCACAGCTGCTTTCTTCAAGCTTACTTCTAAAGGAAAACAGTGCTGGGTCCTGTTGCAGGTAGGTAGGTTGGTGTGCGATTTTTATCTAAAGACTGTTAGGTGCTATTTTTCTTGAGGCAGCACTTCCCAGCTTTCACTTTCCAGTTCAGCAGTTCCCAGGGTTGGCTTCTGTATGTGCTGGAAACAAAACAAAACAAAACAGCAGGCACACCTGAGCAGTGGCTTACTCAATGCAAGTGAGCTAGTCCGCTCATAAGTATTCTAAAGACCAAAAAGGTAGTAAATGATCATAAGAGTTTATTTTAAAAGCAGGACTTTTCCTTCCATGTAGCATTACTGTAAGAATGGCTGGTCTGGTCTGCTCCCCTCAAAGTCAAACCTTTGCATAGGTTGATGTACAGCTTTGCTAGTGGAAGGGTCCAGTTGCGAAGGTCACCTACATGGTGTCCCACAACAGAGGCATCATACCTGTGTATTGAGGTCAGATGCATATGTTTTCTTTAGTTGTTGTAGGCTTGGTGGTTTGGTTTTCTCTGCAGGAGGGGGCTGAGGGGTTTGCCCTGCAGACTTTTTCAGTTCCAGAAAGATAATGGCCTTTTACAGGCAACATGAAGCAATCAACCCAACCTAATGGCATGGTCTTGTTTTTTATGACAAATGTGTCTCACTGGTAGGATGCATGGGCTGAGATGGTCACTTTTCAGAACATGTCGCTGCTACCTGCAGAGGCGATACAACATGCAGTATATATGGTGACATACCTGAACTATATCTGGAAGCAGAGACAGAGTGTCACCTTTGCACCCTGCACTTTAATGCTGGTTTTGCCAGCCCTAGATATGGAGTTGGATAGCAGAGCCACCTGCGTGCCCCAGCTCACTGCTTGGCACGGCACAGTGGCAGATACATCGTTAAGGGTATAGGTAGTATAGCATGTAGGTCATGTAGCTGACCAAGAGCCAGAGGAGCCAAAAGGCTGGGCTACAGACCTTGAGAGGACTAGCTGTTGGCTGGCTGAAGAAAAACCTTGTTTTTATCCTGAGGGCTCATGCTAGTTAGCTTATTCCACTGCCTTTGTGTCTGTATTGCTATTTCTAATGGCCCTTCTAGAGATGCGAAGGGTCTGCATGTGCTCCATCCTGGCTCTGAATGTGGGATGGTGTGCACAGAGTCCCTATGCTTTGATGTGGCACCAGCCACCATTAAGTTGGTCCCCCGTGACTTGATTGTGTTTAATAGGATGCGTGGTCCCTTTGGAAGGCATAAGATAATTATACAGCTATCCAGATGAGAACATGGTCTTGCCTTGAGGCTGAATACTAGCTCTTGGGGAAGGTAAGAGAGGCTTACTAACAGGAATTCTTTTACTTTCCTGTGTGTTACCAGAAAGCATCATGTTCATGTGTGTGGTACTCCTTATGACAGGGAAAAGCTCTGTCTCCTCTGGGATCTGGAAAGATTGCTGTATAGTGGCCAGGTCTCTGAAATTATCACCTTTCCCTAGTGTAGGAGACCCGTCAGGTCTGCAGCTGTGCGTCTCATGACTGTCGGCTTTTATAGGGAATGAGTTTTTTGCAACAGGTTAATTCCCTGCCAATTCAAACAATAAGCCTGTGACACTTGAAGGAAGGTTTACATAAGCCTTTTACGGAGACCAGTTTTGCTGGAAAGACTCCTATTAACTGAAACAACACTAAAGTTTCTTTCAGCAAAATCAATTAAAAATTACATGCTGAAAACAGAAGCTGAATGCCTTTCCTAATTACATACAGCCACTGTTAACAGAGCAACTCTTATTAATGTGCTGTTTTGCTTTTTCCATGGGTCAAGACATTGTAGACAAGGGATTCCTCATGTTCTCTCTCTGTTGTTTTTTCGGGGGGAGTTTTTGGCAGCTGGTGACTTTGTTTATTCTCATCTCATGCCCTTTCTGACATCTGGAACCAGATCTTGTTTCCCCTGAAGTCAAGGGCCTTTCCCCAGGGAGGTAAATTAGCAGTCAAACTGGATCTGTGACTGATACCAGCAGTGCCCTGCAAGGCAAACGGGCTGGCTGGGGGCCTAGCCAGGGATTACCATTGGTTTGCTCAGGTGCTATGCATAGCTTTGTTTTTTTTGCAAATAAGGATAAATCTTTTGTTTAATGAGGTGTTTTTAAGCTTTTCCGAAAGTTTTTGCTTGTGGTACAGTAGATGCATCTGTAGGCAGTGTGCTGTGTTTGATGCCTCCCTCTTCCCCAGCCTGAGTCAGCTGCACGTGGGCAGAGGCATGTTGTTTGCATTGAGAGGAGGTGGTGGGACAGAGCTCAGCCAGTGTCCAGGGGGCTGTGACCCCGGCTCCATTGAGGGCCACAACCTCAGCTGTGGGATCTGGTCCCTGTCGCTTCCAGGAGAGCTCCTAGACTTGGTGCTTTGCTAGATTGGGGCCCTGAGGATGAGAGTAGATGTATGTAAGCAGAACAACATGAAGGGTGTGCTGCATTATGAGAACAGTGGAAATAATGAAATATAAGCAGATTTTACAGTGAACGAGTCAAGCAAATCAGCTAAAAGCAGTGAATTGGCACAGAATAGCATACCAACAGCCCCGTCCCTGCAACAACTGCTTAGTGCAGCAGAGAAATTTTCATGCCGGAGTCTGGAAATACTTCGTTCAGCTTTAGGAAATATAAAGGAATGTCTTTTAGGGTCAAGAGTGTAGTAATGTCTGTGGCTATCTTATCTGACAGTCAACAGCTCATGTAGACTGATCTGTGCTTCTAGACAGCATGTCTTCCACATTGTTTTCCACTCAAACGTGGTTGCTGCCTGCTTGCAAGCTGGGCTCTTTCACAGCCTCTGGCAGGCAGTGTTTAAAGCGTTGTTTCTCTGCACTTGATCAAACGGAAAGTGCAGAGAAAAAACCTCAGCCTCTCACGTTTCCATGTCATGTTTAATCAGTCACTGTGCGGGACAGTTTAGTCCTGATTTACAGTTATGCTTACGAAGAGAAGTCCTGTTTTGAGATCCACATATCAGATCTCTGTGCCCCATTGACTCTACTGTATATAGTCTGTGAACTTCAATGCAACTTTCCACATGACTAAGGACTACTGAATAGCCTACAGAAGTTATTGGCTCTGCTAGTGTCTACTTTTCCTTTACGGTTATTTAAAGGGACTGATCTGAAACCTGCAAACCCTGCACATAACGAGTTTGTATAAATCATTAAAACCCAGAGCTCGAAGGGGTTTCAAGAGTTTGTCTAGTTCATCCACCTGCCCCAAGGCTGAAAAACCTTTACCTAAATCTCTTGTACTTTCACTCTTCTCCTTTGGGGTAGTTGTTAACATTTGCGTGTAATAACTTGTGTACTACGCTTACAGGCACTGACTCATTTACTGAATGTTTGAAATGAGTGAACGGTGTTAGTTGGGAATTCTGGTACTAGTACGATAAAAAAAAAAAAGCAATATTGCTCACATGTGGAGAGGGTAAGTGATTAGATGTGACTTGTGTTCTGTCATTCTTTTTTGTGACAAATACATCCTTATGAAGGCATTTCACAATTAAAAAGCACACAGATGTAATTTAAGGAATACCTACATGTAACGATTACAGACAGGTTCTTAAAGAAAGGAGCCCAGAATTAGACTCAGTCTTTATTAAGTCCCAGAGCACCTGGGAATATTTAGGTTAGAATTTCTGAAACCAAGGCACTTTTTTCTACAAAAAGACTGTTCTTCTTGCCCTCTTCATTCCTTTTTAAAGGTGTGAAGGTCATGAGAAGGAGCAAAAATAAAAATCGGAATAAATTTTAAGATGTTATGTCAAATTTATTTTTTAAAACTGCCCTGAAATATTATTGCTACCTTTTTAGCCAGAACTGCTTACCTGACTTTTAACATGTTCCCTGATATCAAGGGCATTCAGACCTATGATTTTAAGGACCTAATTTTGAAAACTTTTTCTCTGACATCTCCAGAATTGCCCAGCATTAATCCAATCATTTTATACATCTTTGTACCCACCTTGAATTGAGAGAGCTTTCAATATTAATGTCAGAGAAGATGACCCCTGAGTTAGCATTAGGGAGGCTGATATATATAGCTGTGGAAAAGGTCTCTGTCAACCTTAATAAATGTTTTGTGCAATTTTTTAAAACAAAGATTATGCCAAAGAATGCTGTTGCATCTGCTCCCTCCAACTTGCTGAAATGGAAGATTTCTTGCAACATGACAAGTTGTAGTGGGTGAAGCTACTATATATGTAAGGGAGACAATGAGAAAAATCAGTATTGTTGACATACTTGGCCTGCAGCAGCTGCCATAGCTATCCAGGGATAATTTGTCTTACTCTTTTAGCTGTAGCAAGATCAGTGCCTGGAGTTTCCTTTGTCAATAATCTCAATGTTTAGATCTTGGTCTTTATGTCAGTGAGCATGTAGGTACTCTGGTTTTATGCAGAGTAATTTTGTAAAGTCACCCAGCAATTTTTAATATCAATGGTGCGTCACTGTAACACCTTGTCTTTAGCTCCTAGTTCAAAGTCATCAGCTGCCTGTGATGATACAGAAATTAAAAATGATAACACAGTAGAAAATCTCAACTATTACATGGCAACACTGCAGTAGTAGTTGTCTGGTTTAGAATTCAGAATTTCCATGGGAGAAAACTCCTATCTTCTGCCAGCGGTACCCTGGGCAGGACGGCAGGCACAGCTTTGCTTCTGCCCTCTGTGTGCCAGCCGAGCTGCTTGTAGTTAGCTGCTGCTGCGGGCCAGGCTGCAGATTGCGAAGCCTGTTCCCATGGAGCAAGGGGAAAGCATTGCTCATCATTTGGCCTCTGAGTCATAACACCTTTGCTGTTAATAGGATCGAGAACCTCCCCTTTTATGAGGTGGTGCCTAAAGGCACAATTTAGTCTCAGAATTGTATTACCCTGATTATTATTCCGCTAAAGCAGGTGGCGGTATTCCAGCTGACAACAATGGAAGTGGGAGCAAGCCTTCAAGTCTCAACTGTGTACAAGGTGTGATATATTCCAAACCACAGAGATCCTCCATGCTCTGAGCTGATTGCTTTTGAATCAATTAAAGTTTCACAAGCACGATTTATTATTAACATCTAGAGCTGCTTTCACAAATCTCTCAGCAGCATAGTAGAGAAGTGCTTATGAATCAGGAAAATTCCTTCCAGCTAGGAGAGGTTATTTGCTAGCTAAATCTCTGATCCAGTCATAACTGCCATAGCAAAGTCCATCAAATAAGCATATGAACGTTTGCATCTAAAAAATTTCTGATCTATGCCGTTTCAGGGAAGGCAGCAGTGTCATGGTGCCTCGCCAAAGTGGGTCATAGCTTCTTTCTTTGTGTTGGAAAAGGAAGGGGGCTGGAGGAGGGAGGGGGCGGGGGGGAGAGGAGTTGAAAAAAGCAGGGTTAGCTGTGCAAAGTAGCAGGGGGAGATTATTCCATGTGCAAAAACCTGTGTGGTAGAAGTAGTGGTTAGGAAGCGATCCCTTCAGACTCTTCGTGGGCTTTCAAATGAACCTGCATGTGCTATCGTAGCGAGGCTGCAGCACGTTTCAGCATGCAGGCTCCGTGGCACCCGTGTTACAGTCCAAGCTGATGTGTGACATTTAGTATGTGGGCTTCGGGTTTTCTCTTCCCTTCTCTGGGTCTGGTTACGTTCCTTGTGACATTTACCTATGTATGAAAATGGAGCAGTGTCCCGGTGGCCTTATTGACTTGTACCTAAAAGCCGAATTAGAGTGCTTGATATTTCTGGTTGTCAGTATCTCTTGACTGTAAGTTGAGGAATTCTATGCTTATCAATGTTTTGAGGATTTTGACACAATCTTATCAAGTTAATGTAGCCTTTGCCATTGCCTCCACCTTCTCTTAATTTTTATTTCTTTTCCTTTGTAACCATTCTTCCTAGCTGGAGCTCCCCATTTCAGTATTTCTCATATCACTGGTTCAAAACCTGGTGCCCGAACAGCGGCTTTACAGCCAGAATTTCTACCTTCAACCGCTGTTGAGCACAGAAGGGAGCAAAAATCTTGGCAGCTGGCTCCTGCTTCTTGCTTGTCTGCCCAGCCTTGATAAATGAGAAAGCCAAGGAACTGCTCTGACTCTTGCCAGCTGGCCAAGCTCCCAAAGAGACAGTCCACCCACCCCACACAAAGGTCAGAGCGCAGCCCTGCCCGGCCGCTCTACCCTTGCCGGAGCATGGAGCAAGAGCTGGTCCTGCCAGCCCTGCTCCTGCTGGGGTCTCTCTGGGACCAGGGCCAGCTCCCGCGGGAAGGTTACAGCTCTCGGTCTCTCTGTGCTGCCTGCGATGCCGCAAACGAGTGGTAGATTCAGCCAGCCCAGCTCACGCCTTGAACTGCTGAGTTAATTGCAAAATTGTGATGGCTGGTAGGTGGCAGTCAGCTGGTGGTAGGTTTGAGATGGGCCTAGTGTAACTCATACCTGAAGTCACAATTTTTCCCCCTATACCTACACAAAGAGAAAATGCCCAAATAAGCCTTTATTGCCCCATATCTGTTAAATAGATAGCTTTTATTTGTGACTGAGCCACTTGAAACATGCTTTCCTGTCTGCTTTCAGAAAGGCAATACTAACCTGTGCTGCTTCTTGGAAATTATGATGTTTTGGAAAGGAGTCAGCTTTTCAGGAAAGCGAGACCAGCATTTGAACCTTTAAAGCCACGAGATGTCTGTGGCTCGAGTGGGCCGGCATCTGATTCATGAGTGGAGAGTCTGTGTTGCGCATCCCCCTATACTCTTTTGATCTAGCAAAATTGCCCTGCTCACTCAGATCAGTGACTCCTGTGACAGGGATAGCCCCCGGTATTTTGTGCGATAAACATCATGGAAAACTGTCTTGCACCCTGCTCTGTTTATGGCACCTCATCATCTCCAGTCACAGCTGCCTTCGGGGTCCTTCAGGGCTGACAGCTTTCCCCCAGGTCACAGGGCAGTCAGGAGAGGTTTCTGCCAGAGCTGTTGGATGCTGCTTCCCAGCATCAGCTGGTGACGTTTCTGGGTCCCTGCTGGCCAGGAAGCAAGACAGCAAATTCCAACTATTGCGTGAACCAGTAAGCCGACACTGGACTAGGGACATGTGAAAGGGAAGGGATGATAAGTGACAGTTTCTGCAGCCTAGCTGTTATCTCTGCATGAGTTCAGTGTGACATGGAGTATCAGGTATCTCCACGTTCTGTCACATCTAGGACAGGTTAATTGAAGTCATTGTTTGACTGACTGAGAGCCTTCCCTACTTTCTCTTTGCTTTCTTACAACCAGATTTGTGCTGAAACTCTCCACCTCTTCTCCAGGGAAGCTCCTAATATTTCCAAGTCTTTGCTCTGCTTGTGACTTCCTCGAGACCATGCTGTGGTTTGGGGTGGTTCAAGCTCTCCTGTTCCCTGGGGGATGCATCCAGGTAGAAGATGGCTGTCCTTCAGCAGGGTTGGCTTGTAGATGTGAACACATAATTCCCGTAGGCTCCTGATCCATAATTCCCTGAAGCCCACACCAAGTACATAAGAATGCCTGTAGCCACTGGGTATAACGCAGGCATCACTTTTCCTCGGCCTGTGTTGGCAGGGCCGTTTGCAGCACTGGCCAAGTGAGTGGCTGCGTCCCAGGCACTGTTATGTAAGGAAGAATTTCAACATTAATTATGTGTCTTGGCTTTAGGTTTCATTCTGTCTCTCTGGACACCAGAAGTAGTCTCAGAAGATTCAGTGTGGCTTCTGCAAACAAAACAAACTTTATTTTCCAGGCTTTGGGCTCTACTGCTTTCTCCTGGAGCATCCGCTCCTTTGGGACATTTTCCCTTTGTTTCCCCGCCACCGAGAAGGAACAGCAGTTTTCTGGAGATGCTGCTGAGCATAGCTAACATGCTAACATATTTGTGCTGCAGCAAGGCTGGCACTTTCAGTCAGACAGATTAAAAAGGAGAACTTAAGCTTTCCCTTTGCTCTCAGCCACCTTCCTCGTTCTGAAGGGCCGGAGGAGGGAGGGAGGGATGGACTCTAGGCGCTGCTGCCGGCCGGGCTGCAGAGGTGGTCTGGGGCAGAAGTGTGGGCTGGGGAGAGGTGGCTGTGGGCTGTGCGGATCATGTTCTCGCCCTAATGGCTTTCCACCCCCTCATCCTACTGCGGCTGAAGTCATTAATGCTCGTTAAGCCAGGATGGAAACAAACCCAAACAAGAAGAGTCTACAAAATAATTCTGTTACTCCAGACTGGTTTGTTTTTTTTTCTTGTTGGGTTGTTGGTTGGTTGTTTTTTTTCCAATGAAGCAATTAGTCTCCTGTCATCCCATTTTTAGCCAGACTGGAAACAATCAGCAGGACAATAGTGAATTCCCCTCCTGGCGAGGCAGTCATGGGATCTGCTCCCGGATGGGAAAGGTGAGGCGCCTTCCTTCGACTGTCCTGGGGGGAAGAATCTCCCTCACCAATTCCCGTGGGCCTTGCTGAGAGCCCTGGTTTGCGCAGCCCTTCCTGGTGAGTCACAGCCTCTGGCTCCTCTGAGCCCTCTGGACCGTTGCATTTTCTCTCAGCCCGCTGCAGGGTTAACCCTTCTGTGGTTTCACCCAGGTGCTCTCATGCGTGTACGACCCATCCCACTCGCTGGCTGATGATGTAGATTGTGGGTGCCAGAAAGTCATGAAGTAATCTGTGGTTTAGACCAACAACAGGCTAGTACAGAACTCACGCAGAGGAGGGGAAGATTTTTCCAGTCTTGCTCATCTGAGTGATACTTGATCTTAGGAACGGCTGTGTAAGGGGACAGCGCTTCAGAGCAGGGTGCTGTGTGGTGTGAGCAAATGTACTGGAGTTTGGCAAAAAGCAGGGGGTGCAATAGGGGGGACAGGAGCCAGATGAAGTCCTGTGGTAGCACCACAGAAAGCCACGATGCAGCTCGGCCAGAGTGACCCAGGAAACCTCTCAAATCCTATAACTGCTTGTGACATGGGTTATGTGAAATGCTGTCCTCTGCCAAGGGCAGAGCCTGCAGCCGTGTCATGCTCAGGCCCTTCTTTTTGCTGCTGAGTTTGGTGGTAGCACGTGGGGAAGCGCTGGATTCCCCCTCTTATCACTGCACCTCCATGCAAGGGCACCGTGCCTACCTGGCACCAGCATCCTCACTGCCCCAGAAAGCACAGATGGGACAGGGCATGGAAGGGCAGGGTCAGGTAGGAAAGTAAAGTGGCCATGCTGCCGGAGGAGTAGGCAGAAATGACCAGAGAGAGGGACCTTGCTGTCTTCAGCTTCTAAAAAGCAGCCCTGATGACACCTTAGTGACTGGCCAGTGCAAAAAGCAAACACTTTCCTTTAAAGATGCAGGAAGACGCTAAGCCTGAATCTGTGTTCTGTCTGGGCTTTGCGCATGAGGTAAAAGCCACAGGGCTGACTAGCAAGGTGCCAGAAAAAGCTCCAGCTGCCCAGGGCAACCAAGGACAAAAGAGAGCTCTGCTTGCTGGGCTTCTGGGTTTAGCAGCAAGTCACCGCGTCTTTGAGTAACGCGTCACTAGTGCTGGAGCTCTGACGTCAGTGCTGTGAAGGTGCCGTGTGGGCACCACAGCCGTCGGGCTGTGGAGTGCTTCATCTCGAGGTACAGAGCTGGAGTGGTGAAGCACTTGGTGAAGAAATCTGCCATACAGGCTCGTCTGGGGATGCACAGTGGGAAGTGTTTCTGCCTGATCCCTGAAACTTGGATTAGCTCTGGGGCAGAGCCTCCTGCATCCAAACTTCATACTGGGTGTCAGCTGCACCCACTCCGTGTCTGGGCAGAGCCCCTCTGGGAGAATGCTTTGCTTGCTCTGGGGGAATGAAAGGCTGTTGATAAGGGTTGTCATCTTGTTGAGCGTTTTCTGTTTTGAGTCATTCCAGTCATGGTGAGGGTTGCTGGCAGTGCCAGGAGTGACAGCGAGCACTTAGTTGGGGACAGCAAACCAAACGCCCAAGGGTTGAGTTCCAGGTAGCAGGTGTGGCTGTGGAGACACAGGCATGTGCAATGGAAATGCAGAGATTCAAAACCAATAGTACAAAATTAAGGAATTGACTCAAGGGGAAGCAAGCTGGGTTTGGATTTGTATCACTGTGGTGCTTCCCATGTCACCACACAGACAACGTGAGGTGTGAAGCGAAAGTAGCACTGTGTTTAAAAGTTGATTCCCAACGCACATGGATGTGATCTTGATGTGAAAGTGGCTGCTATGTCATGGTGTGGTGGCTTTCCTGTTACAGTCTGGCACAAAGTATGTTGCAGCACCCACACCACCATCCCACACACAGCGTTCTCTGCTCTTAACCCTACCGTGAAATCATTTCTCATGCAAAATCATGAAGAGATTTGCAAACCATTTGTAAAGTAAAGCACTGTGAAGTCTGCTTGAGAACAGAAGCTGGGGACACGTAAACACACATGCAGAGAGGACAGGGGTCATCTATTGCTCCTTGTCTGGGTAGCCTGTCTAGAACAGTTCCAGGAATTCATTAGCTTTAATGTATCTTTTGTGGGTGATGCATTTCAGCCTGTTAAAATAATTCACTTTTTGTTCCTTTTTCTCAGGGCAGTAAAGGGTCATCCTGCTTTCCCTAAGCCTCTATGGTCTTCCATTAGTCCTTGATCAATGATTTATTCATGGGGAGAGTATTTGAAAACAGCAGTCCAGCCTGAGCATAGCGGCACTCGACTGTGTAGATAGATGAGTTTGAAGTACTTGATGATTGAACCCACTGGAATTGTCAATAACATTAACAACTGCTTTCCTGCCACAAAATAAAAATACAGCTTTGAGGTAGAATGTGCTACACTTTGATGAGAACATGAGCTAAAAACCAATGCACGTTAGATGCCACCTGGGTGTACCTTTAGCAAGCAGACAAGGAGTTTTTTGAAAAACATCTTTCCTTCAAGTTGACTAACTTGTATTGTGATAGAAAATTGGTATTGTTGTGCAATTCTGGCCTGTGTAAACAGGAGAGGTTTAGATACAAAATCTTTAATTCTGAGTTTTGATCTGGTGTGGTGCCATCACGCCTCTCAGCAAAGATTTCTGTCTGGTTTGCCTGTTGTTTCTTGTCTCCCTAGATTAGAAATAAGTTTCAGTGAGGATTTGTGGTGTCGTCTTCCTGCAGAAAGGGATTTATAATCAAGACACTCAAGCATATAGTCAAGGCCTGTGTAAGCAAGAGGGACCTGACAGCTTCAGACCTTCCCCACTTAAAACAGTAAAATCCTGTAGTCTGTAGTGTTGGCCTGAAAAAGACTGAGATAATAACAGTTGTCACAGGTACCTTCCCGTAAGCAAGGCATCCTGGTCCTGGAAAGAAGAGTGAGCACACAGAGTCACAGCATGAATTGACTCTGAGTCAGCCAACCGAAAGGCACATGCTGCGCATGGGTAACATCCCCAAATTCCCATCTTAGCTGGAGCTTGCTGGATGCTAGTGTTAGTCATTATTCCCATTCCTCTCCTAAAAATACCCCTTGTGCTTCCCTTACACAAACTTCCCATTTCCCCCCCTGGAGCTGATACTCTGTGTATTGAGGGGTGAAAAGAAAAGGGGTGCTGATTCTTTGCGTGGCAAGGATGTGATGGTAGATGCCTGTGGAGGGACTGGCTTGTTTATCAGGGGAAGGACTGTAATATATGGTCTGGAAAGCAGTCTTTTAGTGTGGTGCACCAGAAAGCTGAGTCATGCCAGGAGGCCTATTCCCGGAGACAAAGAGAGACACAGACACACAGTACTGATGGGTGTCCTCCTGCACAGTCACACGTTGCAGAGGCCCAAGTGCCCTACTGCGCTGGGGAGATGCCAGCTGGGTTGCAGAGACACTCATGCAAGGATTTGACAGATTTATCCACTGAAAACTCAAGAGGTGAGCAGTGTGAAGACAGCCTTTACTCATTCAGGTCCCATTTCTATCCTTTTTCTAGATGGGATCAGTTGAGACAGTGCTTGTTTTAATTTTCTGATTAATTTGTTTCATACGTCACAGGAACAAGGGAGTTGGCAGCTTTTTGGGCATGGTAGCCGTGTCAGCTGAGCTCCTGACTCCTTCTCTAAGTTACTTGTGCATTGCTTGCAATTGGGCAGCCAGCTAAGGCGCCTAATTTGGGAACGTAGATAGCCTTGCCAGCTGGTGAGTCGAATTTTAGGGGGTCTGAACTGCCTTGGAAAAACACCTGTCTCCCTGTCCTAGCTGGAGCCCTGACCAACAAGACTTGTGGGTTAAGTACCTGATGCGACGCAGGGAGAATAACAGCCAGCATTGTTCATGGGCGCTTCGGGGTCTGCTTGCTGCCCGTGCGGCATCTGGGGTGACACGTGGGATCTAGTCTGTCCCTGTTGGCCTGGCACGCAGCTCGATGTCACTGGTTCCTGCACGCAGACAGCTTGGGAGGAGTCCCCAGAAGTGGGAGCGAGATTGCAGAGAGCTTGGCATGCCCAGCCAGGAATTTCACCTGGCTCTGCCCTGCTTATCCAGGATACTTGGGCTTCACACAGCCCTGGGTGAATCACCTGTAAGGAGTGAAAAGCAACAGTAATCCACATGAAATAAGAAACTAAATCTTGGGATAATGACCCATTTGCTAGGCTCCTACAAATACCTCTTCCATCTGACTTCACTGCTGTTATTTAAGTGATTGTTGTGGTGAAATACAGGGAGATCAGAGCAGTCAGGAAAGCACTTTGCCCGCAGGTTCTCTGGAGTCACAGAAAAGAGAGAATCAATGATACCAGTGATGGTCTCAGGTTTTTCAAGAAACATCTCTCAAGACAGCATCTCCTAGGAAATATATTTAAACTTCATTCTAAAGGGGGCTAGGCAGTGTGCCCTCCTGCGCAGTACTAGCATGCCTGTGTGCTTTGTGCCCACAGTGTGTCACTAGCATGTAGACTGCTCTTTTGCTGCATGCGTAAAAATTCAGTGCAGGTGGTGAGATTTTCAAAAACATCCATGCTGGCCCAGTGTTGCTCCTTCAAAAGTTAATCGTCAATTTGGCAGTGGAATTCTATGGGCCAATGCAAAGTGCTTTTAAAAATCCCATCTGAAAATACAGTACTTCTGCCTTCACCCTTGTTCATTCCATTATAGAAGGGAGATTAGCACCTATAGCCTTAGCTTTAAAAATCTGGATCTGTAATTCAGAGCCTCAATAAGGTTAAGTAATTTTTTATTTTTTTTTTCTTACGGGCCTGGTCCAAAATCGACTGAACCTGACAGGACTTTTTTCCACTGATCAGGCTCAAAGTGAAGTGAATTTTATTCACATCAGTTGAATATGCAGAAGTTTGCCTGACTAGACATACAGGTTCGATGCAGGAGTGTCTTCCCCACAAAGCCCTGCCGCATTACCAGACTAGCACAGGTTTGTTTGCTGCCCAAGCCATTGCCAGAGGCAGTCTGCACCTATGATCATGACGGATAGGGCCAGCTTTTTTTTTTGTTGGGTTTTTTGTTGTTGTTGTTGATATTTCCTGGAGTGAAACATTCCTCCTAAGACTCTTGAGTGTGTGGAGGGTGGATTTCAAGGCACCTGTGAGGTTGTCGGTGAGGGTGTGGGAGAGTCGCTTTGGTGTGAGCTACTAATTCCCCCAGGGTAGGCTTAGTGGCACAAACTGGTGAAATAGGGACCTGTCAGTCTGTGCCGGTGGAAAGAAGAGTCTTTTCAGCAGCACAGTCCTACCCTGATCCTACCAGGACAGCTTGGAGCTGGGACAGGGCCTTTGAGCAGCTCTGTGATGGGCTGTGGGCAGTTGGTGATCATTAACCTGGAATAACTCTTTCATTCCATCTTGAAGTGTTGAGACTGAGGGCACAAGCCTGATTTAATTTTAATTTCTGTATTAGGCTTCAAATCAGTGTTGGTCTATTTTTGTCAAAGTAACATATGCTTTTTAACCAGTCTTGGCACTGTCAGTCATAAGTCCATAGCTGATTCTTGTTTGTGCATTTGGGTCTTGAGTTTGTTGTATGCCTCCTCTGAAGACTTAAGGCAATGGGACTCGCAGAAAGAAGCGTTGTGGTTGGGGTTTGGTTTTTTTGTTGTTGTTTTTTTTTTTTTCTTTCCCTCTTTTTCTGGCAAGGGTAAAATAGGAGCTCTGTTGGGAGCAACTCAGCAAGTGATGTTTTAGGGCCAGCAAATTCCAGTGTCGCTGCCCAGTGGGACTGAGGAGTCTATCACAGGACTGGGCTGGCGGCTCATCCGGAGAGGGAGCGCGTGGCGTGCATACCAAGAGCTGGACGCGAAGCCTTTTTCTGTCCACCTCTCCCCTTCCTGCTGTAAATGGGAGGACATTTGCTCTGGGATTCAGGGAAATACCTCAAGTGTAACTCCTCTTTCCTGACTAGAGTCCTACATGAAAATGCAGCAAATTATATATTATATTTATTGATATATATATACATATAAAATGTATGCACACAAATGCAGACATATAAATATATATGGATTGCACCATCTTTGGGATTACTTCAGCGTAGCAATCTCCAGCGCGTCCATGTTTCAGCAGTAATGGCTCTGGCTCTTGGCTGCCCCATTTCACAAGAGTGTCTTTTTGCCCTCGTAAAGCTGCCTTTGGAAACTATCATTAGCTCTCTTACAGCTGCCCTGCATATAATAAAGTGGAAGCTTATAGGTGTGCCTGACCCTGAAGGGACTCGGGGCACCCGTGGGGTCCCACTGGATCTGTACCACTCGGGATCAGACCCACTAATGCGGTGGAAGCTGTATGATTATCTGTTGTGGTATGCCGAGGGGGGTTTTTTCAGTCTCTGCTGTATATTTTAACTTACCACTCTAATTTAACTGGACGATGAATCATGCCCGTTCATCTCAATAGCAATGAAATCATGTCGGTAATTGTTTTAGCTTCCACAGACGCTTTTCTGAAGTGCCCAGAGGGGAGGGGAGGGGGACTGCTGGTGCTTCAAGCCATCAGAGAGGTGTTGGATCCCGGGTAATGCTAGCTCCTTTGTCATAGGAAAAGTCAACACCTTGGGTGCCACTTCATCTCTGGAGCAGCAGCCTGGGAAGTGGGGGAGTGCTGGGAGGGGACCGGTGCTCCGGTGTGGTCTGGGGAACTGGCTTCCAGAGAGACCCACCAGCAGGAAGGGGTCAGACAGATGAGGAGCCAGCAGCACTGGGTTCCAGCTTATCTCCACCAAAAAATCCATGGTGCTGCCTTAACCCAGGCAGATGGCTTGCAGAAACTTGTCCTTGTGTTTGAAGGCTGCTTGACTTTAAGATTGATGTGTAACAGTGTGCTTCTGGATACAAGTGCCAGCCGATCAGTTTAGTCTGAAGCCCAAGCAACCGAGCAAGAATTTATTTTAAAGCTTCATCAGACTTATCTCTGTGAGTGCATAAGACTGACGCGGCGTGCCTTTGGACGTACTGAAAAGCACAGATGCAGGTGGGCATGAGGATCTCCCTTGGTCTCGCACAAATCTGAGCAGCAATGACCTTGCCCTGCAGGACAGTCCTTGGCTGTGTGCTCTGGTGTGAGTTTGGAGAGAAGTTCAGCTGTGCGTTCTGGTGTTGTATCTGACCCCAGACACCAGTCCATGTTGCCTCACTCTGTGCCATCCTGGTGTCTGCAAGAGAGGTGGAGCCTGCTTTGGAGGCTGGGTGGCCGTAATCCAGCACACCTTTATCCTAGCACAGGGCTGCAGAGCTTTTCAAAGGCTTTGTGCTCTGCATTCCAGTGTGGGTGGGTTAGGGAAAGGAGAGAAAAGCCACGAAGCTCTGTTACGTTTTACATTCCACGTTCCACTTCCACAGCTCTCTGTGGAGTCTGTAGGATGTCTTGTGGTGGGATGAGGACGTAAAATCCCCAGGAATGGTGCTGGGCTCCTGGCTGGAGAACTGGAGGCTGAGATGCCTGTGGGATTGATCTTCCCCATGAGCCTCCTCTGCCTCCCATGGCTGTACAAAGCAGCCAGCAAGGACAGGCAGCTGTCTTCTGTGATATGGCCTAGCAATGGAGTGTTAGTTTTCAGTGGTTTCACTCGCGCTTTCCACTTATCCTGGGTCTGAGTTGGGTCCTTGAACCTTTGTGTCACATTTCTGCTTTTGCTTTGTTCCTGAGAAATGCAGAAGTTCAGTGTGGGGCCGTTGTGGCTGTGTTTATGGTTCTCGGAACACTTAAGCATGGTCAACTTTTGAAAACAGCTTCTGGTTATTAGGACAGCGCAGAAGGGCACCTTGCTATGTTTCATTCCTACTTTCTGCTAATTATGAATTACAAATGTCTGGAGAGATCTTCCATCATTTCTGTCCCATTACATTGCACTGCAAGTTGCAGTACGCCTGCCGCAGTCAGGCTGTCTGCTTGCGTGCTGGTGGAGTCAATGGGCTTGCACCTCAGAAGTTGTTTGGCAGCTGGAAGAAATCTTGTCTTTACGCAAGAGAACGTTTTTCAAGAAAACAAAGAGTTGAAGTTATGTCTTGCAGTCCCTGGGCTGTATTTCAATGATACTGCACGCCGTACTGGGAAGGACAGAACACACAGACTAAATCCCATAGGATTTTAGGGATTGTGCTGTGAGGCTGTGGGTGTGTAAAGCAACACTTTCCATCTCAGCACATCAGCCCCAAGGGGTGGTGTGTGTAAATGGCTACACACTGGTTGTATGCCGTGTGACAGCAGCGCTGAATCTTACCTCTGGTTCTTCGCTTGCTTCTGTGCCCCAGAGGGTGCCCTCTCTAAGCACAGTGGGGTTGCTCCAGCTATGCTGCTTTTCCCCTTTAAAGTATGACAGGAGTCGAATCAGAGGAAGCCTCCGAGGCTGGAAGGGAGCAAGAGCTCATCCTTTCATTTGGCAGCAAAACTCAGGATTTCAAATTGTTTTCTCCACCTCAGTGTGGTTTAATCTTTTTCTGATCTCTGCTTTTTCAAAGGCCAGTAACCTAGATTTTCATTTCTGATTTCAGTATTTCCCCCTACCCAAAAGATGTGGCAGCAACTAAGCAAATAGCAGCAGCTTCGCCTGGTTTTTTATGTCCCACCTCTGATGGAATATACTGCAGGTGCCTTCTTTAGCCCCTGTTTACTGCTGCCTGCTGACACGCAGCTTTACAACTCCTTAGGAAAATTGCTTAACTCTTCCTTGATGCTGTGAGAATATGAGTTTCTGGTTATAAAAACTTACTTAACCATAAAAATAAATAATGTTTGGTTGTTATTTAGAAAAAATGTGGGAGACGTGATCCATTTTCTGTGAAGGAATTTTTAAGTGAGTTTTCTATAACCCAAGGCGCACAGGATTGGAAATAGCCTTAATTCCCAAAGTGGTATGAAATATTTGGAACAAAACATGGAGGTCCCTAGTCCAAAGCTGGTGGAAATGGAACTGAGAAAATAATTATTTGCTTTGAGTTTGGTAACTGAATCTCCAAAATTCAGTGTGGAAAGAAAGATAGTTGTTTCAGATTTTGTGGTCCCAAAATAATTGTTAGGGCTTTTTTAAAGCACAGTATTTTTTGCAACTTGAGAGTATTGGTTTCAAAGTAAAATAAAATATTTTCGTTTGGGTGTTATTAATGAATACAAAGGAAAATGGGAAACTATATTAGCTTCACATGAGTATTTCGGGCTTTACATAAAACTGAGACCTCCATCTGTTCTACTTATTTAATCAAAATATTGGTTTACATGTGTTGTTCACTGTACTTGGAACAAGGCCTCCAACTTGAAAAATCCTGCTTCTTTGGTAAGTGTTTTACCAGCTGTGCTATTCTACAGGTTGTAAGTCTTCCGTTCTCCTCTGTTAAAGCTGCTTCATTTTGCAAAAAATAATTACAAATTCACTGGAGCAGGAGTTGGAAACATGTATTGCTTTGGCTACCAGAGCGGGCAACAGAAACACGTTTTTCTCCATCATGATGGAGGTTTCAGCATTTCTATGAAGTAAAATGACTTCAGCAGAAGAGGTGGAGAAAAATAAAAATCTGCTCCCTGCTTGCAGGTGGAGTTTGGATGCACATTTGTTCACCCAAAAGTGCTTCCAAGGCATGTCTAAATGGCCTTGCATGCTGAAGACTTGAAAAAGCAAAATTTTCCCCTTTCAGAAACGCCAAAATTACTCATTTAACTAATTCCAGGTTTGGGGATTTTATTTTTAATTGTGTATTTTTTAAAAACATTTGGCTGGAGTTTTACATTAGTCACACCTACATTTGTGGCTAGCTCTCACTGCTCTGTACCTACATCTTTCATAACTAAATGATTTGCATTGAGATGGGAACATCAGGCTTTTATGAGCTTTAAACTGGACCTTTGGGATTTCCAAACCTGGGAGAACCTTAAACTGAGGCAGTAAGCCAGTTTCTGCCACCCCTGCTCCTGCGAAGAAGATCCTTACTACATGTACAGCCCTTACAACACAGGGTGGTAAAACCAAAAGAAAAAAAAAAACAACCCAAAACTTTATCCTTTCTAATATAGTTTCTACATCACGAGTGAGATGATCGGAGTAGAGCAAGTGGCAGGTAATGTGTGTTGCACCTATTCACTGGCAAAACTCCCTGGTGTAGGGAAATTGCATTTGACGGATTCTTCAGAAAAGGACTGGGTCATCTGCAATTGTAATTTTGGAGTTTTTTATGCATGGTAAACTCAAGCAGCAGATGTGTACAGAACACGTCTTCCAGCAAGTGACGCTGAAGCAGTTCATTTTGTCATTTCTTCCGGGTCTAGACTAAAGCGAAGCCGTTAAGCCGATGTGCCATAACTGCCTGTGAGGACAAAGGCTGCTTTTCTGAGTCAGGATGAAGCCTGTTTTCCAGTGGAGGTTTGCCAGTGAAAAGCAGAACCTCAGCCGGACCTTAGAAACGCAGCCTCAGAAAACCTCTCCACCATTATTGCTTCATCGAAATGCTAAAAATATTGAATGGAAAATGCAAGTATTAAGGAAATGAGGTAGATTTGGGCTCTCTGAGCTGGATGACTTCCAGTTTCATCAGCTTCCCAGAATCCTTGCTGCGAAAATGAAGAGCTCCTTGTAAATCTCAGAAACCTGTCAGTGTTTTTCCTCTCATGTGGCCGTGCTGGTTCACGGCGTGCAATGCGTGGGGAGACCTGTCAACGTTGGGCAGGGAGCACAGAGCTTGCAGCTTCTGGGATCGCTTGAGATAAATGCTCAAACATGAGACCAAACCACAACTTTCCTGAGGATTATCTTATGGGGGAGCCAGAGAGAGCAGGCTCTAGAGGAGCCACGTGGCTGACCCTGGCACCGCTGGTCCCTGAGACCTACTCAAGAGGGGTGTGTGGGGCCATCTTCTGTGGCCATGCCAAGTGAAGAGCATTGAGAAGTCTTCTTTGGTCGTGGGATGTCCTCTTCTAAAATGATCTGCCTGTAGCCAGAGCTCAGCAGAAGACACTCATTTTTCCCCTTCTGAGAATCAGAAATGGCTACTAAGACATGTGGGCAAAGGCTTGTCCTGGAAAGACTTTAGGCGAGCACAGTGAGAGGTATTGAAAATAGAAAACGCAAGTTTGGGATTTTGCGTTGCTGCACAGAAGTCGGGAGAAGCCAGTATCCCAACTGCAGGAGGAGACAACAGGCGCTCTTAACGGGTTTAACATGCAATGTAGAGAATCCAAAGTGGTGGAGGTTTGCTTTGCGTGGTTAAAACTGTACTCACCCAGCGAGAGGCGAACAGTTTAGATTTAATGACGATTACATCTGTAGAGGCTCTCTGGGAGGACGCAGCAAGCGTAGGGCTCTTGCACCTGCAGAAGCTCCTGCCATCTTGGTGCTGTAGCGAGCGTGGTGCGTTACACAGCTAGCAGGGACCTGGGGCTTTCTGCAGCACGGCCTGCAGGGCAGGGGCTGGGAAGTGGCGGAGCCTGGCCTCGGGTCTGCCGAGCTGGCCCTGCCTCGTGGCTGTGTCCTCCCAGTGTTCCTCAGGCTCTCCGTGAGGGACTGTAACCTGCTCACCCAATGTATGCGACTGGGGTTCTGCTAGCTCGGATATAAGGAAAGTGTATTTTGAGATCTTCCCAAAGCATGCCAGGACATGGCAGATGTTTCAGGGATTGGGGGAGGTTTGCATAGGGGATCTCCAAGCAAGTTCACCAAAATTCCCCTTCCAGTTGCAACTTCAGGGGCAGCCCCCAACAGTCAGGGCCGCCCAGGACCAAAGAGGTGTTTGCTGCATTTAAAACTGAACCGAGAATAAACTGAACATTTCAACCACATCATTACAGATTCTTGGAAACAAGGCCTGCTTTCATGCTTGGAGGGCTTCCCTGTGCTGCCAGGAACCACAGGGAAGAGCAACAGGAGCTTTGGCTGTAAACTGCTGCTGAAGGTGTACTGTCATGGGCGGGCACGTACAATACCTCTCACTGTGCTCGCCTAAAGTCTTTCCAGGACAAGCCTTTGCCCACATGTCTTAGTAGCCATTTCTGATTCTCAGAAGAGGAAAAATGAGTGTCTTCTGCTGAGCGTCCCACCCAGAGCAAACACTGCAGCATAAGACAGTCATGGGCATTGTCCTCAGCATCCAGATTTCACTGGCCACCAGGTAGCCGGTGGGCCTGCTGGGAAGGGCAGCGTCATTGCAGGGGGCTTTTTGCTGACTTGTGTTGCCATGCCGTGTTGAAGGGAGAGGATGTATGATCTTGCGATAAAGATCTGGAGCTGGAATTCAGGAAGCTGGTGTTCAGTCTTGGCTCTGGGAGACATGGGCAAATTGCTTAACCTCTGCCCCTCGCTTTCCCATCTGTTCAAGTGAGGCTATTAATACTTCTTCTTATCTCTTTGGGACGGAATATGGCTCTGATTGTCTAGCACAATGCGTCATTCATCTTTCCACTGCAACACTGAGGTTGAGGGAGAGCTGTCTCAAGCGCCAGAGAGGGTGCTGGTGCTGACTGTAGAAATGCCAATGCACAACAGAGCAATCGACCCCCTAATTTTCACTTCAAGATCATAGATGGAGGATGAACAGGATCGAGCTGGATTCAGATTTCAGCTCACCCATACATTTTCATACTGATACGTAGGTGTCATCACCTGTGTTTACCACCCTCCCCATTGCTCCCCCTTCCTGGGGAAATAGATGTCCAATCACTGGGCAAAACGGATCAAGTTCCAGCAGGGATTTCAAGGAGGGACCCTGAGACCCTCAAATATATTTAGTTATTTGATCCTTATCTGGGCATCAGAATGACTTTGGCAGTGGCTTTGTGCAGGCTTGTAAGATGTCCTCCATCTCAGAAAACTGGTGATGGTCACACTTCCCTGCCTTGGAGCTGCTGTGAGGGCTCTGTGCAGCTCTTGGGCCAATACCTGAGACAGTTAAAAAAATGACCTGTGTGACCTGTTTGTACTGCACAGAGCTCCTGTCAGAGCTCCTTTCCTCTGTCTGTGATGGTGCCTAGAGCTTGTCTGGCAGCTGAAGAGAGCTGTTGTGTATTTTTAGGAAGGCACTGCCTAAGTCTGCAGATGACCCCGTGCTTGCTGGTCATGTTCCTGACAGTGCTTCTGACCGTGGGCTATTCCCTCAGGCAATCTCAAGGTCAGGCAGGCTGATAAGCTTTGTTAGGGCGCTCTCATTTCGGCAGCTCTGCTTTTGATGAGGAGTTCCTAGGCTGTTAGAGGTGACGTATTGGAAAATGTGCCTTTCTGCAGCTTGCTGGGCTGCAGGTCTCTTGTGACAGTGACAAGGAGGTCCCCACCCTGATAAGCACTACAGGGGGTGTTCATTTCTTGCATTAGTGCAGTCCTGCTGGAATCAATATATCTGAGGGGACTCTTCAACACTTTGCGTTGTGATGGAGGTATCCCCTGCTGGCCAGAGATGCCCCCTGCCCGTGTGGTGTGGTGTCAGCAGGGAATTTCTTTTCTTTACAGCTTGGATAACGCTCCAGGTGGGGTCTGTCAGTCAGGTTTGCCCTGATACAGGGAAGCCTGGCACTTAACCCCCCACCTCAGGAGGAGAGGGGACCTGCTGCCTCTCTGAAGAGACCTTGCACGCCTCCTCAGCTTCAGCTGTGCGCTCCCAGCGTGGTGCTTTGCTGAATCAGAGCATGTCCTATACGGTGCGTTTTGCTGCATCATAACATCGTTACGCAATTTGACAGCTCTGGCAACCTCTGCTCTAGTGAGTCCCAGAGCTAAATGAGCAGGAGCTCTGCCAGCCAGGCTTGCGGTGTGTTTGGAAAGCCATGTGGGCGAACTTGTATAGCACCTGCCCATATTAACTGCAGTTCAGCAGGACGTCTATTCCTCCCTCCCTTTTGTAAGAGACGAAGCAAAAGAAACCCCCTCCTGCATGACTTCTGTTTATTATTTTTTTTTATGATGATTAGGCTTGTCCAGTTTACAGGTTAAGCTTCTGAGGCCTGGGATGCTGCCTCCATTTGTGTTGGGGCTGCTCCAAGCATGTAGTGACTTGATGAATGCTTCTTGTTGCAGGGACTTGAAGCTGGATAACGTGCTGCTGGATCATGAGGGTCACTGCAAGCTGGCAGACTTCGGAATGTGCAAAGAGGGCATTCACAATGGCATTACCACAGCCACCTTCTGCGGTACACCGGACTACATCGCTCCAGAGGTATAGGAAACCTGGCTTTGGCCAGGAAAACTTGGTTACAATATGAAAAGCTTAGGTTAGCTTTGGAACAGCACGTGTACTTTCTGGTGTCATCAGCTACACTTTGAGTGCCAGGTGCAAGATTTCCTCCTAGATGTATGCTTGTGTTATCAGTCCCTTGTGCAAGCAAAGCACGAGGAAACTTCAGGCTGCTGTAGGCACTGAGATAAGCCTATATTTTTCTTTAGGACATGTGAGGTGAAAAATTGAGGCACAGCTGCAAAAATCTTGAGACACACATGCAGATAATGGCCCAGTCTGATTTGAAAGGAGATTGAATTCGCCTGTATTTCCCAGTTCCTTTTTCTCCCCTCTCCCGTTGCCTGTCATTCCCCAATCTCACTACAAAATTAATAAACACCTCTTTAACTAACAGCTGCCCTCCAGATGCTGCTAGATGTTCTGACAGGGTTTCGGATTCTTCTTCAACACAATTGAATTTTTGTCTGTGGTTGGTGTTTGTCCCTTTCTCACACACTCACACTTCTTCCCCTCTCCAGCTGAAAGCCTTGCTGTTACAGCCAGGTAAGCATTTTCTTCCCAGGCGCAAGGAAGAGGTGATGTCAACCCGCACACATGGCTGCTCTGCTGCTTCTGAGGCTCAGACAGTTTTGCTGGAGTGCCTCTTCTCCTCCTGCTAAGCCCTAGCGTCGTTTCCCAGGTGACCCTGTGAGCAGTTAAGCTAGTTCAACCCTTACTTAATGTATCTGATGTACTTTTGTGCTGCTCTGGGGGTTCCCAGCTTGAGAACCTATATGTTCCTGGACATACAGCCGGCCTAGCAGAGCACACTGTTAGGGCATAGCGAGAACTTCTGTGGTAGTATTTCCAAATACTTTTTCCTCCCCTGCTCAGTTTAAGAAGCTTCGGGGCTGATATTTCTTTCCCATCCCTCCTTCAGATCCTGCAGGAGATGCTGTATGGCCCTGACGTGGACTGGTGGGCCATGGGTGTGCTGCTGTACGAGATGCTGTGTGGCCATGCGCCCTTTGAGGCAGAGAATGAGGATGACCTCTTCGAGGCCATTCTGAATGATGAAGTTGTCTATCCGACATGGCTCCAGCAGGATGCAGTGGCAATCCTCAAAGCAGTGAGTTCCTTTGACTATTTGTGTGCTTTCTGTCCTGGCTTTCTTCAGCCTGAATCCAGCAAAAGAATACAGAGTTGGAGTGTGGGTACTCAGAAATTGTGGTTATCATGACCCTGACCCTTTTCTTATCTTGGACTGAAGGGTAAATAAAAACCCCAAACAAATAAAGCCCTGACACACTTAAGTGTATTTGCATAGTTATGTCCTTTATACGGTTCAGCAGCCAACTTGGCAAGCAAAGTGTGTGCATGTCTGTGTGTCTGGGTATTCCCCTGCTGACTTAATGATTTACAACATATGGTCATCTTCCAGAACAGAAGCAGCAGGTACACACAGTATTTAATCAGTAGTGACCATATGATTTCCATGCGACTGGAGTTGCAAAGAAGTGAAGTCTTCATGATAATCCTTTGTGCTGACTGTTGGTAATGTCATCCATCCCCAGGGATTGCTGTCTGCCTGCATATGAAGACAGGTTTTTGATTTTTGCATGTTTGGGAGAAAAAAAGTGGGGCTGTACAGCAAACAGTTTGAGGAGAGCTGTTGCTGGTTGCACTTAGTCCTAGATCTACCAGGAGCTCTCTTATCGATGTGCCTCACATCTTTGCCTGTGACACGGGACTGAAGCTTTTTAAGATTTCAGGTTGCGCATGTACAAACAGTGCCTAGTTCACTGGAACTGCCTGCCTTTACTGTAATGAATCAAAAGGTGATTAAATGACAAGGGTATTAACCTACAAATCAGGAGACCTAACCGGGCTGTTCTGCTACTGACTTCTTCCTGCCTCCCTGATCAAATCACTTAATATCTCTAAGCTCCCTGTGGAGGGAGAAGGGTCAGAGTATTCCCTTTCCTTGCAAAAGCACTGTGAACAAAGATGCGTTTAAGACTGGGTACTACTAAATATTTGGTAATAGAGGGTCTAAGAAATAGCTGGGTAAGGTAGTAATTCGGAGTAACTTGTGGAGCGCTGACCCAGAGAAATGGGGTGATGAATGATGGGACCATTTAAAGGAAGGAGAGTTTGTTTCCATCAGACATTCAGTAGCAACAATCTGGGAGTTTTCTACTGAAAGGTTTCTGTTGTATATGAACTGAGCAACTACTTTCTGTAGCTGAAAATGCATGTAATAAATTCCACAGAAATCAACCGAGAACAAAATCCACTTCTTGAAGAGGTGCAAGGGGTTGTGCTTTGAAATCACAGGTTGAACTCAGGAGTGATAGTTTGTCATGCTGAAGGCCGTCTTGGGTTTTGGAAATAACCTGCAACATGTTTAAAAGAAAAAAATAAAGTTCAGACCCATTGCAGCTTCTGGAGCAGCGTTCATGTTGGATTGGGACTCTTGAATGCCTGAGCCAGTTCCTCTTCTGCGGTGACAAGTAATAGCAGTGGATTTGTTACAGGTATCTTAGAGATGGAGGTAAAATGTGGTCAGATAGATGCGCATCGTAGCAGAAGCTTCAGGGTATAATAAAATATGATTTGTGGTTTAGCCTCTTGATGAAACACTTATTTTCTTAATTCTGATAGGAACGTTGTAGAAACAGCCAGCACAAGCCGCAGTCACCCCAGGCTGCTGTAGCTCACGTTCAGAGCCCGACTTTCAACAGCAGGTCCCTTCTGTGATTAACAGGCAGGCAGCATGATGGGAGGCACTGGAGAAAAGGCCAGAATCGAGGAGGGAGCTAAGAATTTAAAGAGAGATCAGCTGAGTGTCTCCAAAACTGCACAGTCAACTTAACAGTTGCTGGCTACTTGCCTGAAAAAGGTTTCCTCTCCAGCCACTCCACTTGTCTGCTGTATCCTGTGTTGCTGGTGAAACCCACAGTAAAGCAGAACTGCCTCCCTGAAACACCCTTATTACTTGAGAGAAGCGCTGCGCTATGTCTGCTTTTGGAAAAAGGCTGAAATTTAGGGCATTAACCAGGAGCCTTGTGATTTGACTAGTGAGAATTTGCAATTGAAATTTTTAATGGACCTTCAGTTCTTCAGTGTTTCTGTTCCCTGGGTGCCTGCTGCCTGGAGGTGACTTTTGCATCTGATTTTACACCACTGACGCTAGCTGGCTAGAGCCTGAATTTCTGCAACTTCACAGTGGCTGCCTTTGGCATCAAGAGCTGCTTGCTAGAAGAGCTCCTCATTTCCTTCTCTCTTTCTTATGCTGAGCTTTTAGAGGCATCAGAGCATGTTGGCTTTAACGGGAAGGAAACATCCTGTCATGAGATTGTCTGGGGTTCTACATTTAAATGTAAACACCCCACGCGCTTTGATTTCTTTTGGATGATGACAAATGTGATCACTACTGAGGTATTACGTTTGCAGTATACTGATAAAGTTTGATCAGTGTTCTTAGGTGTGACACAGAGTGGTGAACCTGGCTTTTTTGTTCCCTTGTGGCTTTTTTATGAAGGAAGATGGTAGATTTTCTAGCTGCTAAATATGTAGATACTTTTTTCTCACAGACTTCTGATGCTAATATGAGTTCTCTTAGATACAGAATTATTACTATGTGAGCATCTCTTCTAACTGCTACTGTGTTTACCTCCAACAAGGTGTGAACTTGAGCTCCCTGATTTACAGCTGTGACAGTGCTTTCTAACCCATGACATTAAGAGCTCTAGAAAATCAGAGCACTCAACTACTGCAGTAGCATAAATGATTGTAAGTAATTACATGGCATGGGAAGCCTGTGGAAGACCAGGGAATTAAACCTGAGGTCTCTTGTATTGTGGGCTAAGGCCTTAATAGCCTTAATAAATGGATTATCCCCTCACTAAAAGTTCTGGCCTCTAACCTTGAACAGGACTAGTGAGAATTTGCTTAGTCTTGAGTGGTACAAACCTCTGAAGCAAAAATGAAATTCTTCTGCCAGGAAGATGCAATTAGGTGTAGGTGTTTAGGGATGCTGTACAAATGGATATGTCTAGGTTTAGAAAGCACTTGATCTGTTTGCTTTCATGAAGAGCTTCATTGTAAACAAGGATAATAGGTTTTAGGACCCATTTCACAGATGCTGTTATTTTGTTTTGCTTTTGTTTACCATAATTGTGCTTTACCAATTTCCCCCCATCAGAAACCACCTGATTTCTGAAGGTTGCATCCAGTTCAGCTTTGCAGTTTCCTGGTAATAACCCAAATACATCCTTAGGACCTCATTTAGGTCGCTGGGTATTCCTGGTGTCTTTTTGAGCACTGCTACCAAGGAAAACAAACCCAACCATGATGGCCTGGGACATTGTTTAGAACTGAAAGTAGAAATACTTGTGCTCTAGAAAAAGAAGGTTTTATCTATTTCACTTTTTAATGTTTGGGCTTGTTGCTGGGTTGTTTTTTTTTTCCTCAATATTTTTCCTCAAGAGCTGGGGGAAGAGTAGGGCAGAGCTGAATCAGTGTAAATCACCAGGGTTTTGCTGGAGTCAGTACTCCCAGAGAAGGGAAGTAGAAAACCTCACTCAGGTACCCTGGCCTGTCTGTGTCACTGGGCAATTTAGGTATTGATGGTTCAAGTCAGGCAGAGAGGACTCCAACTGTCTCCCCTGCTTGTGTGAGCAATTCAAACTGGGCAAGGATGTTCTCGTGAGAGTAAAAAAAGTGCAGAAAAGGAGAATTACTGCTGAATGGATTCAGACCACTTCAGCTCATTCAAAACATAAGTTTTGCTTTGATTTTGATTCCCCCAAAAAAGATTTCTCCATAGCCCAACCTGAATGCATTCTCAAGGAGTTTATGCCAGTGGAGGTATTGTTTGCATCTGTAAAAGAAAGTCTTTCAAATATTCTTTGCTATCAGCTGACAGAGTAGTCACCAGTGTGTGTGGTGATGAAGAGACTGTGAAAGGGAAACTTTGTGAGCACGCATAGGCCAGAGACTGCCGCACCGTATCTTTTACAGTGGGAGTGCAGCCGGAGATTGCTTTGTTACAGCATGTTGATGTTCTGAGTTTATAAATTGTTGCTAGCAAAAAGGGCTTGAGCGAAGAGGATGGCTTTCCTGGCAGGCAGAGGCTTTGGGCCTCAGCTGAGTGAACTGCAAAGCGAAATACAATCCTCTTGTTTCCCATAAGCGGGTGGTATTTTGGCAGCATGTTTCGCTCACTTCATGTATGACTTTCTCAAATGCGATTCGGTCACACTGTCTTGCTCACAGTCAGGCTTCGCTGGAGGGGAGAATGAAGGCACACAGTGAAAATCGGGTCTCAAAAGTCAATGGCGTAATGGGAAGCAAATTCACAGGGAAAGCTGCAGGGATTTTCCTTTCCAAGCCTGGTTTCAGATGAGGAGAAAAGGGCTAAGCCTGTTGCATCGCTCCATGGACTGATGGTCTGGAGCAGCAATGGTTGGCCCAAAGGCTTGGAAACTCGGATGAACGATTGCAGCTTTTCACTCTCAGAGCCAGGTAACAGCAGGGATAGAAAGAAGCATCTCCCTGGGGAAGTGTCAGCGTTGCTGTGCCTCCTGCACCCTGGGTTTCTGAACTCCTGTCACAGCCGAGTCTGCCGAAGTGAGGGTGTCTCAGTGTTTGTGTGCCAGCCTCCAGTCTTAATGTGAGCTCTGAAACACTTCTGGCCTAGCTGAACTCCTCCTTCCAAAAGCAAGGCTTCGGCAGCCTTGTCTGTAGCTGTATATTTTGGGGACACAAATGAGACTAAAGCTTGTTCTCTCTCCAGCTGGCTAAAAACGTACATTTTGAAGAAAATACTACTGGAAATAAGAGATGGGGCAAAACTGGTTATGCCCCATTCCAGGTGGTTTTTGTGTGACAAATAAACACCAGGCAAGAAAAGAGGAAGGTGCAGAGCAAACTGGCTGTGATTTTAGCAGCCTGTGCTCTCCCCAGCGCAGGTGGGACAGCTTGGAGGAAGCTTGGTGGATTAGTGCGAGGAGCAAGAGGGCTTGAAAGATGAGAGAGCTCAGCTGAGGCCAAACATAGAATCGCAGATTCATGTAGGTGGGAAAAGACCTTTTAAGACTGTCAAGCCCAACCATTACCCTAATACTGCCAAGCCCACCCATAAACCATGTCCCCAAGTACCACATCTACACATCTTGTTTAAATACTTCCAGGGGTGGTGACTGAACCACCTCCCTGGGCAGCCTGTTCCAGTGCTTGACAGCCCTTTTGGTGACCCGTATTTCAGAGGAGAATGACGCCAGCCATACAGTACCGAGGATGCAAATAAAAACTTTTATCTGTTTTTCTCGAGAACAATAGCCTGGAAGTGATACTAACTCAGAAGGCCAGTACTTTGGTTTAGTGAACTCTGCTGCTTTGTGTCACTGAGTTCACCTCCCCCACTCCGGATACCCTGACACTATCTGTACCCCAACAGCACCACTAAAGTCTTAATATGTTCAACCCCCTCCACCCCCTCTTCCTCCTTTAGACTTCGCTCTTGCAGACTTGCTTAAGGTCTGGTTAACATCAAGTGGGAATTAGTGCTTCTGACTCAGCCCCAGCAATAGTGATGCTCTGTTGGGTTGGCAGGAGCCAGGTCCTGCTCTGACAGCCTGTTCTACGGACTCATTTTCAGTTGTTGGAGCACAAGGTGAGGGAGTGAGAATTTCCTTCCCAGCTTCTGCCAGCAGCCTGTAGGGAGTTTGCGTGGTTCTCGGGAACAGGTGGAGGGGGAATGGTTAAATGTGCCACAGTTTAAATCCCCTTTGCCTCCAGACAGCCTTGAAGCTCGATCAAGAAGTCAAAAAAACCCTGATCTAGAAAGAAAAAGCCTCTTCCCATTCCTGTCAGCCCACGTCACAACTGATACCCAGAAACTAGAACTTTTAGTTAGTTCCTTAGGTTTTTTGCCTTGCTTGTACAGCAAGCATACACAGCAATGTTCAACGCTGAGGGCTCACCGGTGGTGGAACCGACCCCTTTGCTGGGAGGCAGCACATATGTGCTTTTCTGGAGAGCAAGAAGGGGGCTCAGGAAGGTTGCAGTGCAGACAGCGCTTCAGCAGGAGAGAGGTATGGGGGCCCTTCCCCAACAGCTCAGCCAGTTTTCATCTTGTTATTTAAAAAAGCCACTCAAAACTTTCTACAGAAGTTTGTCATTCCTTTGCTGCCCAGAGGAGTGAATAGGAGGCTGCCTGAGGTCCCTCAGTCACTCCAGTAACCATCACACACAAGAGACTTCCCCACGAGGTACTATAATTAGTAGTGTATTGCTCCACCAGCAGTTTTTCTGGAGTTGATGGAGGGAAGCCTGTGGATATTATTTCAAAATGTGGCCAAATTCTACCTTAAAACAAGAGGTTAGGTTAGGGAATGGTGGTGGTAAGTTGTAGAAATGCTTTTTGTATCCGTATGCATACACAGAAATAAGTAGCAGTTAGGAAAATGCGTGTGTGTGTATGTTATGGTTTCTTCTTCCCTAAATTTGCAGATGATACTAGATGAGAAAAAAAAGTAAAGTTGAAGGGTACCCTCCTCTGCCCCTCCTTCTGGTGAACATGATCAGTCTTTCCCATTGTTTCTCAGGAATTCTAAGTGATGGCTCCTAATGTGAGATAAATTTGATTAGAGTGTGTGTGTGTTAGTTACATCCAGGGCTCCCTGGGGAGCACAGGGTTTGGGGGGATTATTTCTTGCCTGGTCAGAGCATGGGGCAGCCCAGTCTGTCTGGGTGCAGGGTGACAGCTCCAGCAGAGCCCTGACTGACTCCGGCGGTGCTGCATGCCCTTACCACCGTGACTGCCAAACCCTCCGTCAGGAACCCTCCTGTGCGTGCTGCAGCTTATCTTTGGAAAGGCTTTCCAGGTGGTGAGGGCTCTGTGCTGAACCAGGCTGGTGCCACCGCTGAAAGCAACTTGAAAATGCCGTTATGAGTAGAGGACGCAGAGAGCCAGGGTTTTTACAGCAGAAAGAGGCAGATTTTTTAACGTAGTCAAAGTGAGCGGTCTGCTGTGACAGAGGAGTGGAGGGGAAAGGCAGGTTTTGGGCTGCTGACAAGGATGTCTAAGTTCAGGAGAGATGTGGATGGTCCAAGCTGCTGACTTGCCGCAGCTGCTCACCCTTAACGTCAGCACAGAGGGTGAGGTCTTCTGAACTTTGGAGGAGTTTATTCTCTTCATACACTGCACTCGCTTGGGGCCCAACACCCCTGGGTACTGGGAGGTCAGAACGGGCTGTCATCAGCTCACATACCACGGTGGGTGTCTGCATCCTCCCTGCATGCTGCAGCAGGCAGCGCATGACTCAATACCTGGGCTGTGCTTTGCTTGGCACATCCAAGCACAATACGTATGTGCTTCCTCCTGCCTTCGTGCCTCACCTTTTCCCCGAGTCCTGGGCAGTCAGTTTGACCACTGTGTGAGCCAGACCAAACCCCTGTGTTTGTGCTTTCCAGTCCTCTCCTAAACACTTACGAGGTGTGAAATGGGGCTACGTTTACGTCCCTGTGCATGAGGCGTGTATCTCTCCTTCATACTTGCATCCTACAGATCTGAGCCAGGTTCTCTCTCTCCAACAGGCAGAAAAAGGCAGATAATCTGTTTCACATGCAGTGCTGGAATAGCCAGAATGAACTTGTTTCTGAATGAACCAGATGCCAGGAGTATTTTTTTAGACAAAGATTAAAAGGAAAAGGAACAATACAATGGTGGACCCACTGAAATCAAAGAGGGAACTAGATGAGCTCATTGCTTTATCCTCGGAGCTGAGGAGCATGCTAACAAAGGCAGATAGATATTAAAAATGCCTTCAAATATGCCAATAAATCATTCTCCTTGGCACCTCTTCAGAGTTGGCAGGCTCCATAAATCCTCTTGCACAGTTTGATTGAGCTTTTGCTGTCAGAGTGAGGCCGATGTATAAATCTCTCTGTGAAGCTCTTTGCTGGATCTGTGTACACATTTTTCCTTTGTTTTTTAGACATGCTTTCATCTTGCATTTCCTGGTTGGCTCCAAAGCCTCTGCTGCAAAAGCAGGACACCGGAGCCTGTCGTTTCCCAGCAGGGAAGGAGGTCTGCAGTTTCAAGTGATCTCTCATCTGGCCCATTTTTGCCATGAACATACACTGTGGTGAAGTGGCGAGGCTATGCTCCACCACAGATTGCAGCCTTACCTCTTTTGCCTGAGCTTGCGTATCCATCTCTGTAACATGCTGTCTCCTACTCTTTGCCTCCTAATGCTCAAACAACAAATAGCTTTCCCCGGCGATTTTATTCTCTTCTGCAGATTGATCACACCCTTTTCTGAAGCGCTCCTCTTCCCCAAAGTAGTAGTCCCGTGCTTCTGAATAATTCACCATGAAAGAAAGCTAAAGCCATCTCCAGCCAAGGCTAAATTCATCCCAAGGTCTTTTACCTTTCCCTTTGCAATAGGCTGAAATTAGCTTCATGTTTAAGTCCACAGTGTGCAGGCTCAGATGTGCCTCATAAGAAAAGCTCCTAACCCAGCCTATTGTACTGCCAGGTGTGACTCAGCCTCCTCTTTCCTGCCAGGAATGCGAAGAAAAGCGAAGGAGCTTTCACTGTGCTGACTTTGTCTTCCTGCTCTTCTTTTTCTGCTCGCTCCTAGGTGCTTGGGAAGGAGTGATTCCCGTGGCCGAGCCCAAGACTCGTGGTCTGGGCTCCCTTCTCAGCTCTGCCACAGTTAAACAGTGCGATTATAGCCCCTCACAGGAGTTTTGGTGAAGTCTGTTAAAATCCAGCCTTAGGGGAAGGCCCAAGGATTCCCTTGAGAACCTGGGAATGATCACTGGATGACGGGACCAGCTCTTGCTGTGCAGCCCCCGGTGGCGGGGGCCAGTCCATCTAACTGGGAGGTCCCAGCACCGCTATGGGGGTAACAAATCTCTTGAGTGCCCAAGCTGTTCAGGGCTGTAGGTATTACTCGTCCTTCCAGCTTTGAACTTTCTGACCTGCTATTAAAAGAATCAAAATATGACCAAGACAACAAAAAAGCTCCTTTGAAGTATTTTCCTGTGATTTTTCCCCCCCTTAGTTGGCCTTTACAGGTTTGTGAGGGGCACTTTAGTCCCCTTTGTACTTGACCCTATGTAAATAGGCCACCCAGGGCTGTGTAATAGATTCCCAGTTCCTCTTGACAAGACTATCGGAAAAGGATTAATTGTTCTTCCAGGCAACCCCAGGGAGATTTTACCGCTGCTTAAAATGAGAGTGGGATCATGCCCCCAGTCTGTTAACAAGTGCAATGCTCATTCTCCTTCCATGTTTATGTTACTTTGATTGATGTATTGATTTAGTAATTGACCTCCATATCCCCATGTTGTACCTATAGTCCAATTGGGGTAATTTAAAAACAGCAGCCAGAGCTTGATACTGTCTGAGCAGCCTGTGCAGCTGGTGACCCACGTGGGAACTGGGGTTGATTCATCAGTTCTGAAAACACAGATTTCTGGAGTGAAATCTTGACCAAAACTTATGTTAGATATTCCATACATCTAATGACTAAAATTAATTTCTGTTTATTATTAATTATTACAGGAGTACTAAAGGCAGGAGTGTCGAAAATCACTACCTATCATCAGAAGCCAATATGCACTTGATACTTGTGGCCTTTTCATTTTGCATTAGTGTTGATGAGTTATTTGCTGATGAGTGGGGAGAGGTGGGAAAACAGGTAGATTTCATCACAGCAAGGAAATTTGAGTTATTCAGACAGCATTTAATTCCCATATGTTGGGCCACATTCTCTCCTGGTGATAGTCAGCAAAGTTACATCAGTTTACACTACTAGGAGATTTGGAGCCAGATGTGTCTGTCCCGCATGTGAGTTGCCCTGTCTACCTTGGTTTATTTTCCTTTTCTCTCTTGCTCAGCACGGTGTGCAATACAGTTAGTCCTTGTTTCCTCGAGCTTTGGCTGGGCAGCGTTGAGCAGCCATGTCTGCACTAGGGGAAAGTGAGATCAAACTTAACCTGCCTAATATCCACTGCACTGACATTTTGTCCTTCCTGCCTGCGGCTGGCACATGAAGTGTGTGACCGCTGTCATGCTTTTAGTTACAGTCTTCTGGCTTTTAGAAGCAGGATGAAGACTGTTTCTTACCTCCCTTCCCATTCCTTTTTTATCTGGAAAAGAAAATAAAGGAGATATCTCTCTCTCTTCTCCACCCCACAACACCACCCCCCACCTCCCCCGCCACCTCCCTGAGATGCTTTCAGGGCAGTCTTGTACTTCTGAGCCCTGGCACTGCACTCACTGGAGCTTCTCTGCAACGAAGGATTTCACCTGTTCACCGTTTTCTGTAGCCAGAACCCCAGCATGAGGGTGGAAGCATCCTGTGCATGTGTGAGTCGCATTCTGGCTCAGCACCAAGATGAATTGCATTGGTACAATCGGGGCTTCTAGCAGTCTATCCTGCTGTGTGCAGGGTAGGAAGCCAAAACGCCTCGTGGCCTCTAATGGCTGCAGAGCAAATCACAGTTTAAAACAGAGGTAGCATTCGGGAGAGCCACAGTGACTCCAAGTCCTGTTCTCAGCAGCACAATCTTCACTGAAGCTCAGTAGGACTTGGGCTCCCCAGTGCCTGGCTCACACCCACAGCCAAATTGCTGCGGTTTAAGTTACCAGGCACCAGCTGAGCTGCCCTCAGTGTGAGGACTTCCATGGGAGAGCTCTCCAGCCACCCTGCTCCCAGGGCCGTGGAGCTTCTGCTGACACCATTTAGTGAAATCAGGCTGTGCCAATTCCCTTGCTCCCCATAACCCCCTTGTGTATTATTGCTCTCGTACGGGGACGTGAGGCATGCGTGGGAGCATCACCCCAGTAGGGCTGTGATGGAGAGTGATGGGTTCCTTGCCTAAGAGAGCAAAAGACAAGACTGGCTCAATATGAGCAACGTTTTATTTTAAAAAAAAACAAAGAAGGCAAAAAAAAGTCTTTCTGCTATGCTAATGCCTACTGGCTTCCAGTCATTAAAAATAATGCATTAAGAGATGGAGCCATAGAGCCATCCTTCTTCTCCTTTGTTTAGGGTGGATGAAGGCTAATGAAACCGCAGACTGCGGGTTTGTTTGCCTTACATAATAGGCAGCCAAACTCTTTTCGGCACTGCAGCATTCAGTCGAGAGATTCATGGAGAGAAACCTTAATTAAAGTAATTACTCTATTTATATAATGATTCCCTTTTGTCTGAGATCAAATAGATCTTTGAGAAATCTTATTTCCTTTCGAGTTAATTTCTGCCCTGTTAGTTTAGCTCATGAATCTTAATGAAGGCGACCATGTTGGGTATCTCCTGATCTTCCCGCTCTCCCTCATTACTACAGGGGAGACTTCAGGGCGATCATCTCCTGTGCTGCTGCTGCTTTTCACTTTGGTAGTGACACGAGAGAAACACCAACAGGCAGGAAATGTTAATACCATGAACAGGGAGATCTTGCTTTCCTTTAATGGTTTGGGCTTGACTCTTGCATTTGTACAGTCCTGAACAAGGTTCCTCTGAGGCATGTGGTGTGGTGGAGAGGTGAGGCTGAGGGTCTGCCATTGTATCCGTGACGGGCTGCCCTTGGGCTCCTGGCAAGATAAAGTGATGAATTTCTCTGGGTCTCTGTTCCCTGCCTGTAAGATGGGGGATACCCTCCACCCCTGCTTTGCGCTTGCATTTGAAAGATGAGCTGCCCTGGGGCACAGGCTTTCTCTTCCAAGGTAAATGCACCCTGCCCAGGGCAGTGGAGTCCTGATGAGAGCTGGTGCATCTCAGACTTACTTTAATACAAGAAATAACGATTTCTTCCTTGTCCAGAGGGCTGACAGTGTGAAGGGAGTGGCTGAGCAGAAAGCCGTATTCCTCTTCCTGAAGTGCATTACTTCTGTGAAAGGGTCTGGGTTCCTTGGTGTTTCCTAGAATGCGGCACAATTTGTCATAATCTAGTCACTATGATATTACTCATGAAATTAATTATTCTGATGCAAGTAGCACGTACATGAGTTAGGTAAAACCTGTCAGGGATTCCCAGTATTGAGAAAGGGAACTTGCAGATTTGAGGACATTAATGCTTGGAAGCATCTGCTTTCTGTGCAAACATCTTTTCACTGACTTGCAGGCCGTTAGACTGATTTGCAAAGTCAGCCTCTTGAGACAGAAGTTGCAACACTGCACCTAAACAGTGCTGAAGAAGTCCAGTACAGCCTTGTTCAGCAGACTGGGAGAACTGGAGCCCTTCCCAGCATGGTCTGAGCCATGTAGTGGGTGAAAGGGAGGACCAGTGCGGGTCCTCTGCTCTCCCCTCACCTGCTCATGGGCTGAGTTCCTGGGGCTGACGCAGACTTTTCCTCATGGTTGGCACTGCTATGTCTGCATTTTTTCCTGGTAACTTCACAGGCCCTCCGTGGACTAATCTCCAGCTTTTAATTTCTTGTCACGGCTTGCTGCATTCTCTTTCAGTAAATGTTTTCAAACGATCTCGTGAAGTCATGTTTTTGGCTCATTCCAGCTGCTGGTTTTGGCTGCGATGCTGCGGGGAGGGTTAGCTGAGGTCAGCAAGAGCCTTGCTCAAGTTTGCTGCTCGGCCAGCTGGTGTAGCCCAAAGGGACGCAGCCTGAGGAGGCTCCCAAGAGGCTCTTTACACCAGGAACAGGATAATTCCCCACGGTTGGATTTGATCACAGAGCCAGCGCTTGACGGCCAGGTTCAGGTTTAAGGTTGATAGTCTTGCTGTTGGTTTTGCTGGGAGTCATAATGGATTTTGGCGATTACATGTTTCTTTTTGCTTAGGAATCTCTGGCTTGCCTTGTTGTTAGTGTTGAATGTTTTTTTCTCTGTGTTTCTTCACTGAGCTCTGTGTGCCAGAGGCTGAGATTCATGCTAGAGTCTGGATTATCGTGCAAAATTAGAGCTACTTAATAAACATCAGGAGATGACATTTTGCCACAAAAAAACTTTTTACTGAACATCTTCTCTCATCACCTCTGAAAACCTGGAGGGTTGTACTTGGAAGGACATTTAGCGCTATCTAGCCTGTGAAGCAAGAGTCAAACTGTGGCTTCCCATGGATGCCAGGAACAGCCAACGCTTTTTAAGACATTTCCCAACTGCTTCTGAATGCAGCTGAAGGGTTCAGGTGAAATATTAGCTGCACTTCTGAAAACATTTCCCCAGCTCAGCCTGCATGTGTGCGGAGGGCAGCGTCTGTGTGCTCTGGGCACTCAGCTTACCCCTTCTGCTGCAGGAGTGCCTCTTACAGGGCCAGAGATGTGGGTATAGGCTCCAGCTACTTACCTCAGAGATGAAGGCTGAACTTCTAATTAAGTTCCTCAGATATCCATTTTCTTTGTTTGCTTTGCTAAAAGTGCCATTGGATAGCAGAGGAGTACGAGATGGGCCATCAGATGCCACCCTTTTGCAGCAGAGAAATGTCTGCCCTGCCTAAGGCAGAGAGAGAATCACAGAATCCCACAATGGTCGGGGTTGGAAGGGACCTCTGGAGGTCACCCAGCCCAACCCCCTGCTAAAGCAGGGTCACCTACAGCAGGCTGCACAGAGCCATCTCCAGTTGGGTTTTGAATGTCTCCAGAGGAGACCCCACAGCCTCTCTGGGCAGCCTGTGCCAGTACTCGGTTACCCTCAAGGTAAAGAAGTTCTTCCTCATATTCAGATGGAACTTCTTGTGTTGCAGTTTGTGCCCGTTGCCCCTTGTCCTGTCGCTGGGCACCGCTGGAAAGAGCCCGGCCCCGTCCTCTTGGCACCAGCCCTTCAGGTATTTGCATACAGCGCTAAGGTCCCCTCTCAGTCTTCTCTTCTCCAGGCCAAGCAGCCCCAGCTCTCTCAGCCTTTCCTCAGAAGGGAGATGCTCCAGTCCCTGCATCATCCTCATAGCCCTCAGCTGGAACCTCTCCAGTAGTTCTCTGTCTCTCTTGACCTGGGGAGCCCAGAACTGAACACAGCACTCCAGATGTGGCCTCACCAGGGCAGAGCACAGGGGGAGGACAACCTCCCCCGACCTGCTGGCCACGTGTCTCCTAATACACCCCAGGATCCCGTTGCTATTCTTGGCCACCCGGGCACACTGCTGGCTCATGGGCAGCTTGCTGTCCACCAGAACCCTCAGGGCCTTCTCCGCAGAGCTGCCTTCCAGCAGCTCAGCCCCAGCCTGTGCTGGTGCCTGGGGCTGTTCCTCCTGGCCTTTGTTGGGCTTTGTTAGGTTCCTCTCCAGCCTGTCCAGGTCTCGCTGAATGGCAACAGCCTTGTGGTGTATCAGCTGCTCCTCCCAGTTCTGTGTCACCAGCAAACCTGCTAGGGGACACGCCATCCCTTCATCCAGATCACTGATGAAAGAGTTGCACAGGGCTGGACCCAGCGCTGACCCCTGGGGAACACACTACAGGCTCCAGCGAGACTCTGTGCCACTGATCACAACCCTCTGAGCTCTGCCATTCATCCAGTTCTCTGCCATTCTCCAGAGAGAAAGAGAAGGATTCATGGGCTTTTGAGCCTTTGAGAGGTCATTGTAGTCTTTTGTTTTTTCCTGACATACTGGACAACACAAACTAAAACTTCATCCATTTCTTTGTGAGTGCAATAATTTCTGGTCAATTCAAATAGTGTTTGAGAGGGTTAGTTACTCATTTCAGTGGAAACTGGCTTCTAAAATTTCATCCTTTAATTTTACCTGCCTTACTGCAAGAGGTATATAACTGTTCCAGTGCAAAACAGCCATACTGGCTCTGTTGGAGCCACTGCTGGCACGCCTGCTTTTCAGCCCAGTTGCTAAATAAAGCCTGGAGCCACTTCCCAGAGGAAACATCCCGCCTTCACCAGGCTGTGATGGACCTGCCGCCTCCAGAATTCATCAGGAGATTTGGTGTAAGGGAGGAGCAGCAATGGCCAGTCTCATGTTGTCTGTCACAACCCCCGGGTGCGGAGGCATGTGCACATCCGTGGGCAGAGTAACGTGCCGTGGTGCTGAGGGAGTCTGGAATACAGGACTGTGTTTCACGTACCGCATGATGCCGTTCAAAGGCGACAGTTTTGGGGCTGGTTCCCATGCACGGATGCAATTGAGAGGTCTCAGCACAGCGTACCACATGTGTATCGGGGTTTCAGTCAACGGTAAGGACCGACTGGTCTTCAAAATTATATCGTACCCTTTTGCTGAAGCAGACTAGGTGCGTTTGCCTGCCATGAAAGGGGGCCTCTTCACGTTGCCTTGGTACTGTTTGCAGAGTGTGTGACTTATATTCGCTTTCAAGGTCCTGCTGTCTGGGGAACAAGCTTAGAGAAATGTGTCCGGGGAGGTTTGTGGTGCTGGTGGTCCCTCCAGCCCTGGATACCCTCCTGCTTCAAAGCCCAATTTTGACAGAGCACGAGAGGCAGCAGCACGGAGCTCCTGCCTGCCAGCTGGGGAAGGTGCTGGCTGATGGGCGTCCCGTCCCGTAGGGCAGCGCGCCCCTGTCAGAGGCAAGGATTAATTCGGAGGGGGGTTGGGGCAGCCCGGCTTCGCTCACAGCAGCTGGGCAGGGGACGTGCTCCAGCAGCGGGTGAAGCTGAAGCCTTTCCTCTCCTCCTGCCTCCTGTGGGCGCCTGGCGCGGGGTAGGGGGTGCCCGGAGTTACCCCGCTGAGCTTTCTGAGGCCGCGGGCCCGGCGCTTACATGGGAGCTGGCTGCTTGAATTTGAACAGTCATTTTGGTTTGAGTGTTACGTTTTACCTCTTCAGAGCTCAAAACGCCCCACCTCAAGGAATGGCCCTTGCCTAATCCTCATTGTCCGAACAAAAAAAGGTGTTTTAAGCAGCCAGGAATGCATTTACGTTGGCTCTCGGCTTGTTGCATCGGATGCCTTCGCTTGGTGCAATTTTGGCATCGTGTGGAATAAAGCAAGCAAATAGGAATGTAAACACACTTTTATATCCCAGGGCTCTGAACTGGTCTGGGAATGGGCGGTCCAGTTTGTGTCTTGGTCTTATATGGTAGAGCATGAATGGGAACCTAAGCAAAGCATGTTACCGGCCCTTTTGAGATATTATTTGTTTTCATTTTTTTTTTTTTCTCTCTCTCCACATTTAGCAGAAGCTTCCTGGTATAATGGAGGCAGCGGTAGGTCAGGAGCTGGGAGACATGGGAATTATTCCCAGCTCTTCTCTCTTTTTTGTCTTGTCTTTTTGGACTGTTTTGGTCTCTACCACTCTCAGCACCAGCAAGCTCTGATCTTGTTTGAGCTTTCTAGGTGTTCCAGCAATGCAAATAAAAGCTGGTGAGGTGCAGATACCCATCTGTGGGGACAAAGAAGCTGGGCAAGGAATTTCTAGAGAAAAACAGGGCTGCCAGGAGATTTCTGGCCTGTTTTGCAAACCAAAGAAGTTTGAGTTCAAGACTTGCAAAGGCTTGTCTGAACCAGGGCTCAGAGATTTTGGCTTGACCCATTTCTTGTTTGGAAACCAAGCTGTTGTCTGGGGATCAGTAGCCCACAGAAATTTTGGGGCAGAGTCTCTTGAGAAACAAATTGTGTTGGGGTTCTGCTGGTAGAAAGGGAGAAGAACAGGTTGAAGGGGTTGGGAAGACAGAGAAGTTGTGCTTGTCCTCGGGCCTGCCCCTGGAAATGCTGCAGGACTGAGGGCTGAAGAGTCCCGAGAAGCATGGGAAGACCCCAGCTGCATAGAGCCACCTCAGCTTTGCTCCTCTCCTGGGGACTGATCTTACAAATCTGGATGCACTCGGCAGCTCTTTCTGCTGATGTTTTGGGTGGAATGGCAGAAAACAGTTCTGCTATAGGGAATCCCGTGGCAGCACACATGCTCGAAAGGCTCAGGAGGTCAGGCTGGAGCTGGGGTTTTTGGGCTCATGTCAGCAGAGTCTGGTGTCCTGCAAGGTCTCAGCTGCTGATGCCCCATCTGCTTTGGCTCTGAAGCCCCCTCAGGCTGTCCTGAGGGTACTGGGGAGACTTCTAAAATAAATCTGGCAGCTTTCTGTCTTCTCCTTGTCTTCTCTCTAGGCAGGGAATGACTAGGCCTTTTATCCACTCGTCCTAGGAGAATTTGTACCTTCTGAAAAGCTCCTACAGTCAGAATGAAGTTGGTCTCCCGCTGCACCTCCCTGTCTTTTCACTTCACCATCGCTGAGATGCAGCAGACTCGGTCATTCCTGAAACAGTGACCGATTGTCTGGTTTGGCTGGTTCAGCTATTTGCTAAACATAATGCTCTTTCATCTTCGAGGAAATCGTCTGGACACCTCCGCTTACTTTATGCTGCTGTTTCAATAGGCAAATAAAAGCGGCTGTTTTCCCAGTTTAAACATAACCTGATTTCTCTAATGAATTAGAAATACTTGAGGGGAGGGGAGAGATTGTTTTTTACTGATTTTTTTTCAAGAACTATAATCCTAAATTAACAAGCCAACTAGCTGTTTTCCTGCCTGGCAAAAGGATCCCCCTCCTCCCCCAGTATTTCCCTTCTCCTTAAGAAATATCCACAGCATTCACATGTCATCTTTCTTGTCGGGATGTAAAGGGCACCCGCCGGGACCCTCTCGTGCTGTGTGCATGATGTACGGCTTTTCTCGTTGCTGCCAGGCAAAGGCAAATCAGGGCACTTTGGCTGAGGTTGGAGATTTCTTTTCAGTGGTAGCAGAGTAAAAACGTTACATAAAAGAAATCCTCTTTTAGCGTTTCAGTGTCGAGAGAGGAGACAGTCACCTGCCTGCTCTCATCTGCTCAGCGTCTGGGGGACTCCAGAAGCCAGTGCCTTGCTCATTTTCCTCTCTGTTTCCCGAGATGACAGGAAGGAAAGCGTAGGCTTCTGGCTGCGCTTCAGCAGGCTGAGGTTTAGGAAAAAGACGCAGCTCAGGGCCGACTCCAGTCTAAAACCTGGCTGGCTGGTGAGCAGCGTTTGAGAGTAAGCTTGTATTCTTGAAAAATTAATACAGAAATAAATAACCACCAAAACCACCGTGCAACATTTATAATGTTGCAAATGATGCAATTCAACTTTCTTTTCTTATTGTGGTAACCAAGGATTTACTAAAAGAAAAAGGACCAAGGAGAAATACACCCCAACTTCTTCCTCTAGAGAGTGAGTCAAGTTCCTTGCATGCGGTTCCAGTACAATGAAACCGAGAAGTCTGGCCAGCTACTGGGTTCAACAGGAAAGCTGAGGACAAGCTTTTGTGCAACTGCTAATAGGTCCCTCTTCTGTGGCCCTGCCGGATGGGAGAAAACAAACAGCCCTTTTTGTTTTGCAGTTCATGACAAAGAACCCCAACATGCGGCTGGGCAGCCTGGGGCTGGGCGGCGAGAGTGCGATTCTGCGGCACCCCTACTTCAAAGATCTGGACTGGGACCTGCTGAACCAGCGTCAGATGGAGCCACCATTCAGGCCTCGAATTGTACGTGGGAAGGAGGGGTGGGGGAAAGGGATTCCTGTTGTTTGGGGTTTTTTTCTTTTCTGGGCAATGTTAGCAGGTTTATTCCTGTGAGAAAGGAAAGGAGGTGAAGGAAGGGCAGCCTCGGCACAAAAGCCCTGGCCCAGGAGCCAGGAGGTGAGGTCTCTGGCCTTGGCTTGGCTGCTGGTTGGCCACCTGACGTTGTACAGGTCACCTTTTTTTCCCCTCCGTGCTGGATTTGCAGAGGCAGCTCAGCCAAAAGATGTAGATTTGTAAAAGCAACTGCAGCACATCAGGCACCTAGCTACCCTTTGCCTTGCCCCAAATACAAAACAGGGTAAGTAATCCTCATCCTGCACACTCCACCTAGCCCTTCACAACTAGGCTCTCTCTCTTCTCTCTGTACAGCACCCAGCACAGTAGTCCCTGCTCAGGCCACTGTCAGCTGGGTGGTTCAGACGGCTGACAGGCAGCAGAGGACACAATGCTGCCCCTTTTCTCAGTGTCGCCACACATCTCTAAGGATGCTTTGTGATAGAAGAGTGCTGCTCTCCATGGACAGCCTTCCCAAGGTTGTCTCTGTGGCTTCATTGCCTTTGGAAATTGTTGTCTGGAGAGGCTTTGTCTCACGCTGCTCCTGCTGAGGTCACTCTGCAAGCTCTTGGTGGCGACCGTCAACCCAGTCCTGCTCCATGAAGATCACTGGGTGCAGGATCAGGCATTTGGGTGAGCTGTGGCAGCTCAAGATCAGGCTTTTGAGTTGTTTCTTGGCCTCAGTCAAAGGCTAAGGGAGCCTCCTCAGTCCACCATGAGCTGGATAGTATCTGGGAACATTAGACTTCAGTGTCAATGAAACGTCTTGTTTTGGATGCAGGGAAAACACACGCCTTGTCAAAATGTGCCACGAGCCCCGTTTGTGTGTGTGCATTGTAAACCGTCCCACTTTGTGGCACGCAGGAATCCAGCACCAGGACACAAGCCATTTGTCTTCCCACGGCCCAGTAATTCATTATTGTGCAAATGTAATGGCCTGCACATAGAGGAGTGTATCCCCCCCACTTCCCAAAGCCCAGCTGAGACACTCTGCAGATAAGAAGGGACTGTGTGGAGTCAGCTAATTGGAAACAAGACGGATAACTGCTTCAAATGGCTGGGTCCGTGCTGCAGCTTGAAGAAGGGAACTGATTTATGTGCCCTGCCCTGCCATGTCTGGGCAGGCAACCCATCCGAGGTGATGTCAGTTAAATCAGAGAGACGTTTCCCTGTCAGGAGCCTGCAGAGGCTCTAAAAGGCTTTGCCCTGTAAGAGGCTCTGTGGGAGCGCTCAGCTGCACCACTCCAGCCCCAGGAAAAGCTTTCAGCAAGTTCAGCCTGGGTTATGGAGGTGGTGGTTCATTCCACTCAGGACTAGATTAAAGATGCAGAGTAAGGATCAAGCAGATGATACATACTTCTGACATCTCTTTCCTTTGTCTTTTCTATTTGACAGAAATCCAAAGATGATGTGAGCAACTTTGATCCAGATTTTATAAAAGAGGAGCCCATTCTGACTCCCATTGAAGAAGGAATTCTTCCAATGATAAACCAAGATGAATTTAGAAACTTTTCATTCACAAGCCCAGAACTGCAGGAATAGCTACGGCTCTGGGAAAGGGCTGCTGAGAGGACTGGGGGGAAATGAAATGAAAACTACGTTTACCAGAAATTTCATTCTCGAGGAATAACAGTGCACTGACTTTACACGATACAGCAGCACCACTTTCAGCATTACCTTAATGTGAAATTGAAACCTTCTCGTGTTTGTAGGATTTATGCAGCTCTTGGATCAAATATTGACAGGGGTTGTTCAAACATGATATTGTAAATAGCTGATGCAGACAGAGAATTGAATGCTGAGCTGGTCGGCTCAGCCTGAATGTCACCGCTTGCAGTGGATTCAAGGAGTAGGCATGAGCATGAAACAAGTGTCTTGCAGCTCTGAGCCAAAAGACTTGTTACAGTTCTAATTGTTTGCAAGACTATTTGGAGGAGTCCCAGCACTGTCCAGTGTTTTGGCGTTGTGATCCAGCATCACATGGCCTGACTGAACCAGATGTTCCTACTGATTTTACCTGTTCCTGCAGTATTTATTTCTTTCTGAAGGACAAATGGCTCTCTTTGCCACTGTTTGGGTTTCCATGTGAAATATTTCATTGTGCTGACTAGCAGAAGGAAAAAAAACAAATGCCCTGTGCCCCGCACAGATTCTTCCAAATCAAAGGGAGGTCACGTGCTCGTAGTGTTTTACCGTTTGTGCGATATGAAAAGTTTTAGTGTTTGCATTCTGTGAAATGCCTTTTTACATCACGCATCTTCAATGCTCCTTTCTTTGCCTCCCAGCTGTTTTCAACTATAACGTAACTTGTAAAACCTTACTGTTTATTTAGACCCTTTCTATTTAATTATGCTATACAGAGCCCCTTTTGTGGGTATAGTGCCTCATTAAAATTTTGATCCAAAGTGGTAGCGCTTAAATTATTTGTAGCATTATTGCAATGGGAGCCATAGGGCTGGCAGACTGCTTGAAAGCAGAGTTGTCAGCCAACAGGTGACACAAAAAGACAGCTTTCTGCCATGAGAACAATAAACATTATCTAAGAAACAGGATGACTTTGGTTTGATTTAAGGGCTTATTACTCACAGGGCACTTCTTATCAGTTGCAGCCTCAAGCCTCAGCCACAGGCAGACTGAGACAGTTTTTCAGCGCAGTTTGCAGAAACCAGATGCTCTAGGAGATGGTTCTGTGCTTTCCCTGCTCTTCTGGAAGTTGGATGATTTTTCTGTAGCTCTCGGCATACCTTTGCACTCCTTGTTGGGGATGAAGCTGTATGTCAGGATTAGTGGCTCTTCCTTGGGCAGCTATGAATTACTGGAGAAGGAGAAGGGTTTCTAATCTCTTGCAAAGCTGATCATCTTTGTGTAAAGCTAGTCATATGCTTTAACTTGAGAGAAGGGTGAGGTGCAGCAGACCACTGCAACTGTGGAGGTGACACAGGGGAGCAGAAGCCTTTGTCAAGGAGATTACACAGGTACAACCCCCATTACAGTACCGAGCCACCAGTGTGTATGTGCTCCCCTGCTGTGACACCAAGTTAGAAATAAGAAGTCAAAGCTGAGATCTACATACAAGTGCTACCCCTCCCCCTCAAGCCCTCTGTGCTTGATTGAGTCCTTTCTACTCCTAAACCATCCGCGGAACTGTTAGGGAGATGGGGCAGAGGTTCAGTTACCCTCGGATTCTTCTTGCCCTCGTGCTTGTGTGTTATACCAATTCTCCCTCTTCCTTTCCTGCATCTCCGCTTTCACGTAAGCATAATTTCATCCTCTGGGCTTCCCTCCCTTCCATGGACATCTTCTGGCCACCTTGCAGCCAGCCAGCCTCTCATCCCTTTGCTGGTCTACAGGTAGCCAGCTCCTTCAAAGTGGGTCAAGAGAGGAGGAAAGACAGGTTGTAAGTGTTAAGTGGGGGAAGGAAGAGCAGATATCCAGAAAAATGATCCAAGAACTAGTTGTGCAGGCTAGCTTGAATTGCTTTCCCATCTAGGAAGAAATGGTACAGGGATGAATGCGTTTGCGTGAGGGGGCTACTGTAGCATCTTATTCACGTGTTGAATGAAGTGTAGTGTTCACCTGTCTGGTGCAGACATGACCCTAGGCAACTCCTCACTCAGTTTCCCACTCACTTTCCCAGTGTGATGACTGCAGCCGCGCTCACTTGGCAAGGGGTAAGTGCAGCTGAGCTGGCCACCGAGAGTGGGAGCACCAGAACTGGCTATTAATTTTGTGCTGACAGCTTTTTGACTCTTCCACTGTCGAGGATTATGAACAACCTCTACTTCCCTGGAGATCAGTGCAGGAGAACAGTAAGTGATTGTCGTGGTTTAACCCCAGCTGGCAACTAAGTACCAGGCAGCCGCCCGCTCACCCCCCTGCCCCCCTGCTGGGATGGGGAGGAGAATCGGTGAAAGGTAAAACACATGGGTTGAGAGAAGAACAGTCTAATAATTGAACTATAATAATGATGATGACGATGATAATGATGAAGAAAAGGGAGACAACAAAAAGAGAGAGAGAAATAAAACCCAAGACAGATAAGTGATGCACAATACAGTTGCCCATCTCCCACTGACCGATGCCCAGCCAGTCCCCAAGCAGCAATCGGCAGGCCCCGGCCAGCTCCCCCCAGTTTATATACTGAGCATGACGGTCCATGGTACGGAACATCCCTTTGGCTAGTTCAGGTCAGTTGTCCTGGCTCTGCTCCCTCCCAGCTTCTCGTGTCCCTGCTCACTGGCAGAGCGTGGGAAACTGAGAAGTCCTTGACTCAGGGTGAGCACCACTTCGCAACAGGTGAAACACCAGCGTGTGATCAACGTTATTCTCATACTGAATCCAAACCACAGCACTGTTACCGGCTACTAGGAAGAAAATTCACTCTATCCCAGCCAAAACCAGGACCGTGATACACTTTTTTACCAGCACGTTGGTATGATCCCAGGGTTTCATTGGTTGTGTTATTACTTGGCGCTCTGGAGGCCTTACAGAATCATTCCAGCCGGAGAAGCTGGTGCCACAGTGTTGCCTTCGGCACCATAATGTGATCCCATCCCCACGGCCCCAGGGTCCAAGCAGCTTTGCTTACAGCACTGACAGTACGAAGATTGTGCTACAGTCACCTTTGGAGACCTTGTCAGTGTAGCAACACCCACTGATCTGCGTCCTGACAGCCTGGCAGGTGGAAACTGTAGGTGCTTCTAGGGGTTTTGTGAACTGGAAATCAGAAATCTTGTAGGTCTCTGGAAAATACAAACCGGTGTCCAAGGCCACCCTTGGGAGCAGGAAAAGCTCCTGCCCTGGCTGGCTTGTACCTGCTTTGGCCCAGGGCTTGTTGGCTTGATGGGGCAGGGATCAGATCGCAGAGTTCTTCCTCAGCTCACTCTTCATGGATTTCCAGCGCCAGGGTCCCTCCAACCGAGCGCCACTGACTGCAGAGCACACGTGCAGCTCTGGATTGGACTAGAAGCCTAGTGTCCTGCTCTAAAGGAATTTCCTTGATTTTCACAATTTCTCAGTTTCACCTTGCTTCATATTTCAGGGCAGCTCTTCTCCTCCAGTGCCTGCCTGGAACTCGCGTGTCTACGTCATGATTTCAGCCGCTCGAGTCAGCAGATCCTGAGTCAGCCACATTTGGCTGAGATCCCTGAACTCTCTCATACTTTTTACGAGGAGCTGCCATTTCAGACTCTGCCTCCAGACTCTGTCGGCAGCATGGATGAAGATCAGCTCAATAAAAAGTACCTATGCAATAGCTTCGTTTTTGAAAAAGCTGAATTAGTGTTTACGCTGCCATTGAATGAGTAAAGAAATACTGATGTTTTTTTTTAAAAAACAAAGCAGGGATACAATGAAAGAAGGATTTTTTTCATGAGCTAGCCTGCCAGCTCTTTTGGCTTCATTGCTCGCCTGAATGGATGCAAGATGGTTTTAGTCTGTTAATTTGGTCCTGACTTTAGGAGTGCATTAAGCTGGCAGCCACGGGTTTGTAAGGTTTAAAGCATAGAATGCTTGTATTTGCTCCACGGTGAAAACTGGCAATAGAGCAAATTATAATTGGTTCCCTTTGCACTGTTTTTAGTGCTTGCATGAAAAGGGAAGGTCCCTTTGATGTCTCTAAATTTGTGTTCTGTGCAATCCTTTCATTTTCAAAGAGGTTCATGAAATTTAGCAATAAAATTCAGTGGCCTACATCTCAATCAAGGCCTTTGAAAACTGAGGGTAAGAAGCAGATGTTCTAGAATGAATAGATGAAAATCATCTCGCATCTACTCAGGCTGGCTGTGCTGCCAAAGACTTCATTTTTAATACCACTGCTTGATAGGCAATGGGAAAAAAAAACCTCACAGACTCCAAGCGCCTAAGGGATTTTAATGTAAAAAATGCAATTCTAACTGTTGGATGAAGGTGCTTTGAATGCATTCTCAAAGACTGGCACAGGTTCCTTACTCCTTGTGAAGTCCTAAATGGTTTGCAACTGTATTTTCCCTTGAAGCTGCGTGCTTCTGCAGAAGTTGCTGTTTCTCCAGTTGGACATGAGAGAGGCTCCGGTGACTGTGGTATGAGGACTTGATTAGCAATACCCAGAGCCAGGAGAAATGAAGAGGAAAACGTGTCTGGGATCATCCACCCTGTCTGTTGGCCAGAAAGTAGAGAGCTGTTCGCTGCTGCCTGCTCTCTGTTGGTTTGCTCAGCTGTTCAAATGCGTAGTCAGGAGGTTTCTGCTCCTTCCCAGGGAGACCATTTCACAGCTTTTACGACTCTTGCTGCTAAGTAAATTTCCTGATATTTGGAAATGATGTGAATGAGATGAATATCTGTCTTATCATGCCATTAGGATTTTCATTGGAAGCTGCAAGTCAGGGTTTGTATTACTAAATATGTATGGGGTTGCCAAACCGAAGCATTCAGAAATGATGAGTCAGGTTGTCTGAAAATCACAGCTCACTCAGAAATCAAGGGCTTTCCAAAATAATAAAATGTCAAAGCCTTTTTTTTTTTTTTTTTTTTTTTTTTTACATCTGAGTTATGAATATTTTTTATTCTGACTTGCACTTTTCCACATCAATAGGAGCTGGAATGTCATGTAATTATAATTTTTTCAGATGAAAGCTGGGGTCCATGAATTGATGTGAAGCCAGACATTGGAGCTTGGAGGAAAATGCCAAACACCAAGAGGTGGGTGATACAACTGTGAGAACAGAGGGCATGGGTTATGTATTTTTCCATGTCTTCCTATTCTTTGTGTATAGTCACCACAGTGTGGTCCCCTGCCTCCCTGTCTCAAGACCCACATAACAGGGCGTGCAGCATACAGGAGGCACAGGAGCGAAGGAAGAGAAGAGGAAGGCTGGGGAGGCGTTTAGGTGCTGTATAGTTGCTGTGCATAGGGCTTGTTCAGCAGCATTTCTGAACTTGTGCATCAGTCCTTGCACAAGCCTGTCACCTTTTGCCTTCTGCAGCCCGAGCTGCCGTTTGCCCGCTGCCCCTCCTGCCCCTCCTGCCTTCCCCTGGGCACAGCACTCGGCATCTCCTCACGGGCCATCATCCGCGGGAAGTGTCCTGGCTGATGGAGCCAAGCCTGAGGAAGAGCAGGAGCTTGAAAAGCGTGGAAGGAAAAGAAGAAGAGTTGGTGCTTGGCTATCTGGGTGTCTTCTGTTCCTGAACAGTGTGGTAGGGACTTTGGTACAGCCAATGTCCCAGTGACGTCTGTATATGACTGGAAGCTGTGGGAGAAGGCGTGGGTATGTCCCCTCTCACACCTTGTGTTAGAAGCTAGAAAAGAGAGGAGACAGGAGGGTGTCCTCTAAGAAACGGGGTCACAACCCAGAGTTGTGACCAAGAGGGTGGAGTCTATTTCAGAAGTGCCTCGGGCACTTCTCGAAGGCAACCAGTGAAGACATGCGAGAAAGTCACCCTGTCACCTCTGCCCCCACCCACAGTGGGGAGGGCGGATGCCTTCGCCTCCATGAGGGGAGTTTTCTCAAGGAGGCTTGGGGACCGCAGGTCTCGGGGGTGGTGGAAGTTGGAAGGCATGCCAGGCAGAACTGCCGAGACACGTCCCCAAACCTTTTCACCCCAGGAAGGAAGCTTGGGACGAGCTTGGGTGAGAGGGAGGCAGAGGCTTCGCCAGGTGGGCTCCCACAGGTGACATGTCGGTGTGAAGGTTGTAGCCCTGAAACCGTTTGAACTTGCCTGCGGTGTCAGCTCTCCTGCTCCAGCCCTGAGCTCCCACAGCTCTTGTTGGCAACAGGCCTTGTGCAAGTGGAGTTGAGAGATTGTAGCAGAGAGTTCAGGATTGCTCAAAACTAGTGACTCAGTTCCTCCCGTGCTTCCTTCCCTTCTCCTTCAAATGAGGGGTTTATTCATCACCTGGTTTCTTATTTCCAAATGTTTAACATGGACCAGGGTCAAAGCCTCAGTTCTTCTACAACAGTGACAACTAAAACTGTGCTGCTTCTGAAACGAAACCGGTTTCACCTTCAACTCAGTTGATTCCAGGAACAAGATCTTCAAACCACTGCAAACAGCAGCAACACCACCACCGTAGCCACCACATATGCCAAGATAGAAGGACACTGCAAGAGTTGTCAATAAGCCCTTTTTGGAGACCAGCCAAGGTGTGCTGTGGTTGGGCTGGGAGTCAGAGGCAGGTGTATGTGTCTTCCTCTTACCTGCTTCTAGACTCGGATGGGAAGCAGTTCCAGGCCTCCTAGTCATCACCAGCCTGTCTACTGCCCGGAGATACCTTCTGCAGAAAGCTCTTGCTTTCTTTTCCCAAAGGCAGTCTAGAAGGAACAGAATATTAAGAGCCTTTATTAGAGTTTGGTGCTAACCACAGATTTCTTCTGAACAGACACACAGCATCAGGTTCACCCCAAGAACGGTGGTGTTGGGTTTGCAGAGATGCCAACAAGACTGGCCAATGCCTCCTTTAGCTTGAGGGATGTTGGTGTTTCCCAAACTTGGAGTGAAGGCGGTGCCATTGGTAGCTCAAACCTTCTGACTGGTGGCAGGAGGGCAGGATCACGGGTGGGTGAGTATTTCACCTAGAGCTGAGTCACTATTATTTTTAAGCTCTGTGAACACACTGTGGGGCTTGAGCTTAAGTATTATCTGACAGACATATCTGAACATGTTGCTTTCCTTGGGGCAACCTTTCTGTTTGCCACTTCTCAGGCCTTTTATTCGTGCTCATCACTAACCCCTTCTCCAGAAGGAAGGCTAGGTGGTGGGTTTGTTCAGCTTGGTGCTTCTGCCGCTTCCCTGGACAGTGGAGAAACCCTGCCTCCAGCTGCCTGAGGGAACTGGTCAAGTGAGCCCTATGTCACAGGATAATGTTCCCTTTCAAATGCTAATGTCAGTAGCCTAAAACTCAGTTTTAACTCGAGGAAAATAGGCAAGTATGACCTTTAAACCTGCTCACTGGGCCTGGACTTCAGCAAAATCCTTCCACTTGTGGGAACCTTCATCCCCAAGTTTCACCCGGACTCCCTGCAGACCCATGAAAATTGCCACATAGAGCCTGCGTCTAAATTACACCCTGGCAGTTGAAGGTTGTCTTTTGTTTTTGCTTCTAATGAGCAAGAATTTCCCCTCCAGCTTGGGATGCCATCTCTAATCTGCTACTGTGACTCCTTTAATTTTCCTTGCAGTGCAACCATTTACCGTGGCCCCGAGTCTCCTGCCCGCAGCAGGCATTTCCCTCGCGCACGCCGAGGGGAGCTCTGTGGTGCCCATCTGGTGACGATGTTGTAATCCAAAATGGGGCTGTCTCACTTATTTTGGTGGAGCCTGGTAATTTGTCTGAGATGGAAAATCCCCAAACTGCAATCAGTGCCTGGGACACTTAAGTGGAAAATGACAGAATTATAACATGGCTCATCTCCCCGTGGTGAATTACTCTGTGTCTACATATAGACCTATCGGTGGTGGTCTGGACCAGCCGGTGTGACTGTAAAGGTGTCTGGGCCTTTGTTTTGGCTCGGTAGCATCTATACGGGGTTAAACATAGAGGAAGTGAAGCACCCATGGCTGTGCTAACAATGGAGCTTGGCTAGACGTGGGTGATCCTCAGGTCCTCTGAAGGCATCTTGGGCAAAAAGCTGGTGAGCTCCTCCTTTTTCCCATTTAGCCATGCCCAGGCAGAGGGGTGGGCGGGATGGACAGATGCTCTCTCCTCTCAGCAGGAGGGGACATGCCTCCTGGGGCAGGGGGAGGTCCCCAGGTAGCCTGTCAGTGGTGGCCAGATTTTGAGGGTGACCTCAGGCAACCAAAACAAGCCCTCATGCCCTTCGGTTTTGGAGGAGCGTGAGCCTCTCTTGGGGACTCCTGAGCACTAACAAATGGCTCAGGAGTCCCCCAGCAGCAGCTGGAGTTCACACCAGGCAGCTGACCCGTAGCACCCTGCTTTGGAGACTGGTTCCTAGGCAGAGACAAGGCACGAGCAAGGAGGTGCCCGGAGCTACCCAGACCTGGAGTGAAAGCCTAAATGCAGCAAGCCTATTAGTGCTCAGCTGGGCTGGAAGATGCCCATGAGGTCACTCGGGGACTTTGCCTTAGTCCTCCACCCACCTGCTGTGGAGTGCTCAGGCTGGGGCTGCGGTGAGCAGCTCCTGGGGGAGTGGAGGCTTCTGATGTGCAGGACCTTACAGCTGGGCTTGATGGCCACAGGACAAGGCACCCCATACAGCTGGTTGCTGGAATTGGGAAAATTCTTTTAGACAATATCTAAATAAGCATCCTAGTTGAGAACGGGCAACCGAAGCCTAAGCTATAGTTTGTGCCAGGACCCTCCCCTGCTCCTTGCTCCCAGTCTCTCCCACTGGGCACTGCTGCCCGTGAGCTGATTGTCCATGGGGCAGTGACCACGGGTGGCAAGAGCCCCACACCAATGTCGGGTCATCAGGCAAAGGTCACACAGGCAACACCTACGTTTCTAAATCTTTGTGTCCACATAGAAGCAGGATTCTGCAGCTGATTTTTATTATCGTAAAGTGAGTCCAGCAGCTTTCTGAGATAGGGTACAAGATAAGCCTGCAACAAACCCGAGTAGACAAGTAATTTTCTTTTAATTGCTGTTGTAGGGCAGTAGAAGTGAAAAACCATGTGTCCAAGGGTATACACGCCCTCATCCCCTGATTAGATACATATAATGAGATGGAAAGCTAATCTATCATATTTAGAATCAGTCAATTAGAGGGTTAGGACTATAGATGCATTTAGCTTTAGCATTAGGGAGATATTTAAACCACATGCTGTACTTAGTCATTACCAGGCTAAGTGATAGTAGATGCAGGTCACCCTATATATGGGCTGTAGTAATCAGCTTGAAGTATTACTAATTAAGCCTTTTCACCTTTGGGCTCCCTTCCATGCCACCAATGCATAAAATGGGCCATCAAGGTCATGGCGAGATGCTTTTTAAAATCCAACGCCCACTGCTTATTGTGGAGTGGAGAGTGATTTGGCTTTCTCGACAAGCCTCTGCTGTGTGGAGAGAGTTGTAAACAAACAGCTCTCTTCCTTTATCAGCTATTTTGCTTCTTAGTCACCAGCAAAATATGCAGTGGCAGATGCCACCCAGACACTGCTAGGCCTTCACTCGCCCGGCTGCCTGCCCGGCATGGTTTGAAGCCCATGGACCATCCGGGTGAGTAAACCATAGCAAAGCAAACGCGGCTCTGGCATCTCCCTGCTGGCAGTCCTGGCTCGTGTTTTCAGAGGAAGTCAATGAAAGCTGCGAATGCTGTAGTTACTCTAGAAAGCAGCTTATGCGATTAGGTGGAAGGTCAAAAATAGAAAAGCCTACAAAGGAAGGCCTGAAAAATTGTGGGTGCAATACAGCGATGTCCAGCGATGGCTTTGCTCCCTCCCTCCACACCCCTGAGATGCATCTGGGTGCCCCAAGGTCATTTCATGGATTCCCTCAAGCCAAAAGCTTTTGATGACTTTATTTTTAGGCGAAGAGGGTTTGCCTCTGCTTTTAAGGCTGCTGTGTCAGGCTGGTGGTAGAGCCACAGGCCACCCTGCTGCTGGTGGCCGGGAGAACAGAGAGCTTTGCCATGCTTCCCAGCCCAGAAGAAAGGCAGCGGGTAGCCATGGAGAAGGATGTGCAGCATCTCTGGGTGCTCTGCAGGCCAAGGGGAGCTACTTTTTTGGACCAGCTTGTCTCTCACGGTATTACTGAGGCATTCCTGGCAGCACTCGAGCCTCACTTTGCTGAGAAACAATTGCCCTGCCCTTAAACCTTCACCTCTCTATTCTTTCCTCAGAGGTTAATTGCTCCGCTTTTGCCTTCATTCCTGGTCTCCCAGGAATCTGAATAAAATGGTCTTACTGGCAATGGTAAAGCTGAATACATGCCCACAACAGCCCTTCCCAGGCACTTGAAAACCCATCAACCCCGTCCCTCTGGGGCAAGTCTTTGCAAGCAGGCAGGAGCTGGCACGGAGGTCTTGAAGGAGGGTGCTCCCACTCTGTCTCAGGAGAATACCAGGAACTGGTGCTGCTCACTGGGAACTGGGAAGGTCTTGACTTTGGCATAGCATGGGACCAGGAAACAATACAATACGTCGCTTTATTTTCCAGGACACAAGGCAAGCCTTGCCCCAGCTCCTCTCAGCCATCTGGGGCCAGCTGGTGAAGATGCCCCAGGGGAAGCTGCCAGGTTTGGGGTTGATGGAGACCTGCCCCAGGGAGGTGGAGCAAGGATGATGCAACGGGCCATGGCTCTTGCACTACCAAGTTGCCCGGGCAGCCGGCTGGGGCCGGGGCGTGGGCAGGGAAAGTGGCCAGCACAGGCGCTGGGCAGTCTCGGGGCAGTGTGTGGCATGGCAGCAGCTCTTCACCAGGCTCCGGCAGGGCTGCCAGAGCTATGGGCTTTCTTGGCAGGTCCCCAGTGTTTCGCTACCTCTTTTCCCGTGGGCAAAGGACTATGAAGATGGGGCACAAAATCTCAGTGTAGAGTCAGCTTAGCAGCAAGCACCCACGGCAAGAAGCCTGTGACACACATTTCATGTTTTCCCCACGTGCAGACCAGCACGTTGGTAACACATTCCCGGACTCATGCCACATCCCACTTATTGCTGTCCCTCTTCACTGGCAAAGCCACTGGAGACGGCTGGGGAGGTACAGTGGGGGGGGGAAGCACAGGGCTGCAGCCGCAGCGATGAACCCCAGCCGCAAAACAGAACCCATGCATCGCCAGCTGCAGGAGCTGCAGTCGGTGGTGGCTGCTGTAATCCCGGTGATATTTGACTTACGCTGACGGGGAAGTTCAGACGGTGAGGCAACAGCAGGGCCGTGCATTTTTGTCCCATGAATTGTGCTTTCCAGGGGGGTAAAATCCTCTGCTTGGTTGTTTTTCCCTGCAACTTAGCCAGTGACCACAGGTCTCGGAAGGACTCCGTCTCAGTAGTCTGGTTAGCAGGTCATGCTCAGCTGCACCTTGACACTTGCAGGTTGGTCAGTCGCTGGACAAGTCTTTGCAAATCCACATTCAGTCACGGCAGCCAGCAGATGTGCCTCGCTCGGTACCTACATGATCTTCCCATTGTCCCGTTTATCCTCCTCCCTCTCCTTTTGTGTTGTTGCCCATGATCCTCCAGCAGCGTTTCAGCTCCCTGTTTGGGGAGGACCAGCATCGTACCAAGGAGGAAGTGTAAAAGCGGTTTCTGAAAAGTTGTTTTTATCACTGTTTGTGCCTATATTTTGTTTTGGGGGTTGTTTGGTGTTCTTTTACGCAGCTTGCCAAGCTGCTGCTGTGCTCGCTCAGTTGGCGCTGGAAGCCGGTGTAGATAAGCAGAGCTCTGCCCATCTGGCTAGGGATGCATCATGGTCCACACCATGTGAGCAGACTGCTGCCATGGTTTTGAAATGCCAGCTTTGGCAATGGCATGGCTGGGAGCCCCCTCCGCTGCCGGCGGGGAGGGCAGGCGCTGCCCCTCGCTCAGCGCCATGGGGGGTGCTCACCCTTCCCCATGGAAGGAGGTAGCTGCTCCCAGCACAGGCAGTGGTTCCCGCTCCTTGCCGTGTAGCTCCGGCAGAGCAGCTGTCAGCCCCACTGCACGCACAGCCCAGCCCCGCTGTGGCACACCCCACTGGGCTCTCCCAGCTGGAACAACGGGTGGGAAGGGTGCAGGGAGTGTGGAAGGACATGTGCAACCAAGGAACCTCCTCAGTCTCCTCTGTGTCATGGTGTGGGGATCCATATGATCCACTACTATTTTTTTGTTGCCATTTTGGCTGTTTCCTCCCCGCCCCACTGGTTCTCCATAGGCACCAGAGGTGTCTCACCAGCCTTCCTCTGAGCCATGCCCCATCTGCAACAGCCAAGAGCAAAAGGGCTGAAGGTGTGGGGGTCCCACACGTCAGAGGCCCCCAGCTGGCATCGGCCTCTGCTAGGAAAGATGAATATTTCTTTGCCAGCCAGGTGTTGTGGGACGATGGCCATGCCATGGGCACGAGGGTGGAGCCAGCAGGAAGTGCGCCTGTGGTTTATGTATGGGGTGAGAGCCTGGATTTTCAGAAGTAAACTTTGGGTCATGGGTTTGGGAGGTGCTGAGGTTGGGCTGTTTTTTCCCCCCGTTTGCTTTCTTACATCGCAGCTCTAGGTCTCATTCAAGACCTCAATCAAGAGGTCTGAGTTTCTGAAGGGGGGTGCTCAGCCTGGGCTCCTGCATTCCTCACAATGGTGATGGAAAGCCCACCTGTGACCTGAAGCCCCACCATCTTTTCAAAGCCTGAGCACAGCAAAGCCCTCTGTGGAGCATTCGTGACATGTCCCAGTGCCTCCCCAGGAAAGGGAGTGAGCAAGCCCTCTCCTGACTGCCTGCTGTGGGGATTTGGGGGGAAATGAAAGGCAATAGCTGTGCCGGGCGCTGACCCAGCCACCAAGCTTCAGGCCCAGGTGGTGTGAGCACTGGGGGGACTGCACCCCAGCACGGTGAAACTAGGGCTGAAGGCAGACCTGCCCTGTGTGAGCAAGTAACAGAGGCTGTCAGGACACTTGGTTGCTGCTCGTCTGTTCGCCGCTGTTACAAGGCTTGGCTAGGAGGGGATTGCATTTCTTGCAACATCCCCAAAGAGGTAGCGTGGGTTGCCAGCACTATTTGTATACTGGGACACACAGCAAACAACCCGGCTGCTTGTGCTGGCCTCCTGCCTGGCGGCCAGTGCCGAGTGCTGCTGCCATCCCTGCGGGACGGGGACCCGCGCTTGCTGCAGGAGGAGGCATCTTTTCAGGTGAATGAAGCCCGGAGGCCAGGTTTTTGGGGTCCCTGCTACAGAAGCTGAGCAGGTGCCAGGGCGATGAGGGGAGCTGCCTGCTTACTGCATTTGCTGCTTTGCTTTGTCTGAGCCTGTTGCGCTGTCGCAGCCAGCAAGTCAAACATTGCAAGAAGTATACTTTACTCCTTCCCTCCGTCTGCTGCTGCTGCTGAATCACTCAATATTTGTTCTGATTACAAAGCCCTTATCAGAGTTTTTTCCTACTTCACCGCTCCATTTCCCCCTTCCTGGCACACTGTGGTTCATCTCCTGACCCGCCGGGCATTTCCGAGCTGTGTTTGCAAACCGCTGGGGTTTCCATCCCAGCCCTGTTAGCTGGGCAGGCTCAGCATCCCCGTTGCCTTCCCCGCAGCAGAGCTCAGGGGGTCCTCGCCATCCCAGGGGGACTTGGCTGCAGCACCCAGCATGTTTCTGCCTCCTGCGCACCCATGCTGCAAGCTGGCATTGCCGCTCCCGTGGCGCTCTGCTCCTTCCCACCCCTGGTTTGCAGATCCAGGTGATTAGTGCAAAACACCACCGATCCCAATGGCATCACCTTGCCGACTGGGAGGCCGGCAGCTGCGCGGCAGCCCGCCACGGAGCCAGCGCCCTTGGCATCATGGCAGGCAGGCAGTGAGGCAGGAAGGGCTTGGGTGAAATCCACCCTCCGGCATGAGTCACAGCCCTCTGCCCCTGCTGAGTCAGCCTGGCCTCTTCAACATCCCGTCAGCTTGGACTGGCAAACCAGTCCCTGCCGTTCTGGAGCAGGAATAGGGCAAACCAGGCAGCCAGAGTTGCCCAAGAAGCCAAGGATGGGTGTAGATGGGAGACTGCACAATATACGTGTTTTCCCCAGTTAAAGCTCTCCTGGGACATTTCTGCCCTCTGCGGCATCCTGGATGCCCCCCAGCATGCTCTGCTGGCAGAATGGTGGGGGGCGGTGAGAGTACCCCAGAGGCTCAACCCACCCTGAAATGGGCCAAAACAGCACACCTGTGGACGTGCTGGTGACTCATTTTTCTCCCCACCGCAGGGCAAGAGGGAGGGGGTCCTCAGGAGCACGATCCGTGGCTGCCCACCTCGGGCTGGAGGGCCTCAGCTGCTCACAGGCCATCCCAGCAGGAGTGTTCCCAAACTGGGCGTGTGGCCCTAACCCAGGCGAAACCGCACAGGGAGCTCCCCACCACCCTTGGGGCTGGCTGGTGAGGCTGGCGTGTGGAGCAGGTGCTTCGAGAAGTGTGGTTGCACCCCTGCAGCATCCGAGAGCTGCCATCGGGGCCCGGGTCTGATGGGAGGGGGGTTGCAACTCTCCCCCCACTCCCCGCCCCACACCGCAGTGGTGGCTACCCCACACAGCCCGCTTTTCTGCCCCCCGCCATGAGACACCCTGAGCACGGTGAGGCTGCCTCCGTGCTGCCATCAGTTCGCTGCACCCGTGCATTTATGTTGCAGCTGATTAAAGCTCTGAGCGAGGCAGTTACGGGTGCTGGGTGGATAAATAGGAGGTGCTGGAGTGTCGTAGGCTGGGGAGATGAGCTGCTTGACCTTGTTGGACAGTATCTAGGGGTGTACTCGGGGCTTGCTTCTGCCCTTCTCACACCGCCTCATACCCAGCCTGAGCCGCTGGGTCACCTTCATGGGATGGTGATTTCCAGTAGTGGTTCATGGTGGTCAGCGCTGGACTTGAGGGATTTTTTGTGTCCCTGACTTAGCGGTGTCTTCCCTCCCTGGCAAGGATGCTTGAAGCCCCTCGAGAGCCTGGCCCTCCTCGTGCAGGCGTCCAGGCAAAAGCAAAGCGGACCCTGGAAGATCATAGCCATGTGGGATTTGCTCTTAGAGTTTAAGAGTTCACTCCAATCTTATTTTCAAAGACTTTTTCTCAAATTGCAATAGTGAACTGATAAAAGATAATCTCAAAGAAGGAAAGGCGAACCGAGCCCAGCATCAAGGCACTCTCACATCTCAGGATGCTTTTGCTTTTTGATATTGGGTTTATTTGGCTTTTTCTTTCTTTTCTTCTCCGAAGTCAGCTGTCTGTGTGCCACACTGCCTTCCACCTGGATGAATCCAGCTTTTCTTACTGCTGCCCCACCTTCCCGTCTCCTGGAGCTAGACAGCGGCTGAGACATGGTATTATGTGCATATACATGTTGTATACGGATAGATTCTCCATTAATCTTAAACACGCTTTGATCAGAAAACTAATAGCTTGCTAGTATGAATTACTTTACAAATTTTGCTTTTGTGGAGAGAAGCTCCTTGGCTTGAGCTTTTCCTTCCTAACAGAAACAAGTTATATCTGACAAACTAACCATGCTGCTTTCACTCACAAAGCAGCAATTTACTCTTCAAGTGGCAGCGTTACAACTTATCATCCCTGCAGCGCCGTTTGTTCGGCAGCACAGTCAGCCGGGAGGGGTGCAAGCGATGGGGTTACTATCTGCTCTGCACCGTCTGGCGCGACCTTCCCCTTCTCAGTATATTTTAGGACACATAAACTGGCTGGGAAATGTTTTTCTTCATGTGAGGAAATTCAAGTCACCACAGGAACAAATTTATCCCACAGAGTAGCAGCTACAGCTCCCAGTAGCTCCAGTGGAAAATAGTTGTAGCCCAGTAAATTCCACTTTGGCCCATACAGCTGTGAAGCCGTAAAACACTTGGATGTTTCCCATCACAAAGCTCCTGTAAAGGCTTCCTGCAGCCTTGACTCCTCGCTAGCCCAGCCTCCAGGGCTGCCTGAGCCCAGCCACGGCTTTCCAAAGAAAATCCTGTCAAAACCTCCCCAGTTTCTCTGGTTTGTGTTTTGTGCAGCACTCTGATGTGAAAATATTGATTCTGGACTTTAAAGCGGCTGCTTTGTATATTCAACTGATTCACTGGTACCAAAGTTTGGCCTGCACTGTCCTTGTCTGGTTCCTTTTTTATCTTTTTAATGCAGCCTTATAAACACAGTTGGTATTGACATTAGGAAAAGCCAAATATAACAATGATGCAGCATAAATCCTATAGCAGCCAATATTGTCCATCTTGGCTACACACAGCTTTTTTTTTTTTTTTTCTCCTTTTACCCTCCAGATCATGTTTAAAATGGAAAAATTTAAAAGGCCTTTTCAGGAGAATTGTAAGTATTTATGTAGAAACAGGGAAAAGTCAGGCCGAGCTGTTGGCTGATTGAAAAAATACACAAATCCAAGGGGTGTTTGAGGTCCCAGGATGTTTCCGTAGGCAATCTGGGAGGTGCTGAGCTGCGCCAAGGGAGCCCGACTGCTGTCCCTGCCGCTGCAGGAGCTTTGCCCCGGGCAAGGACCCTGCGTCACCCCTCGGTAGCAAAGCACTGCTGCTGCCCCTGCGGCCAGCGGGGAGGGGGTTGTACAGCGGCTTCAAACACACGGCCCAGATCCCTGCTAGCGTGATTTAACACTGAGCATCGCCCCCTCTCGCAGGGCATCACTCAGCCCGTGGCAGGGAGCTGCAGCTCCAACGCCAGCCCAAGCGCCAGCTCCAGCTTTGTTTTCTTCCAGGATCATTGCAAAGGGCACATCCTGCTCTCTGTTGTCTCATAGGGACCAAGGACTTGATGCTGCCCAGCACCATCAGGCGTCAGGCGGTGGTTTTCAGTCTGTCCCCAGAGGTCTCGGAGGAGGAGGTGTGACAGGCCAGCTGGGAGGCTGGGGAACTGCATCTCTGCTTTGCATCTCTGACAACAACCTTCAGCTGCTTTAATTGTACTGTCTGCCTCCCTCCTTCCCAGCCTTGCAATCAGCAAATGAAGACGAGTGAAAGGCATAATCAGCGGTGTGTGGCTTTATAGTCCTCAGCTTTGCCTTTCAGGCTGGCTGCAGCTTGGCAGCTGTGCACAGAGAGGTGGGAGCTGCTCCTGCACCCTCACCACCGCTGCCTTTCTCAGGGCCTGATCCAGCCCGGGCATGGTTTCACCCCAGAATCCCCTCCAGGACTGAGGTATTTTTAATATTGTCATTATATCTTCTAATAACTTGAAGAAATGCGAGTGAAAGCATGCTGGTCTCAGATGGACCAGCCTGCAAATTTCTGTGCCTTGGGGTTTTTTTCTGCAAGAGTGAACTTTTCTGCAGGGTTGAAGCTGAAATGGTTTCTTACAAGGAGCTGAAGTGCATCCCTTGCTTGCCAGTTGCTAGGCCTCCATCAAAACTTGTTCTCATTTCGTTAACATTGGCTCAGCTTGTGCCTGCGCCTGCTCTGACTGTGGTTAGGGTGGGAGCAGTGTTTGGGGGTGGTCTGGCCCCATCCTCTGCATCCCACGCTCTCCAGCCTGGTGCTGCCTCCTGCCAAGCAGCCCTGAGAGGGACTCTGGTGATGAACTGTTCAAGCAAAGTTGCAAATGATTCCACCTGCAGCTCTAAAGCCGAGCATCACAGAGATCTGTGCACCAAAAAGCACTTTGCCCTCACTCAGTGGTGTCCAAGTGAGGTGCCATGCTGACCCAAGCCAAAAATTTAACCCTTGGATAAGGGAGCATTAAGGATACGTTTGCTTTAACTTGGTGGTAGGTTGGCATTTCCGAATCAAAACCTTTCCAGAACCTGTTCCCACTTGAAACCAGGCACATTGTGTAAATTATCCTAACAACTGGGTGCCCATGTTGAACCATGGTATCTCCCACCATTGCTCCGCACTGGTAAAGGAGACCTGCTGCATGAGGGCAGGTGCAGAGCCAGTGTGCATTTTCTCTTCCAGTTCTCTGTGTGCCCTATCAGCACAGGACAGCCCATAATTTTGCAGCCATCCTTGAGGACAAGGTGTTTGTGGTGCCTGCCATGAAGTCCAGTTGGGACCATCTCCTCTCCCTGGGGTGGGACTGCCCGTGTCCGGGTGGCATGGGAAGGCAGCCTGACCTGGCCCACTAGCTCTGTGCCTGCTTGGTGCTAGAGGAAAAAAGTATTGTCCCTTGCCACCTGCATCCTGCTTTTATCTCTTGCCAGCATCCTGTTCCCTTACTTGGTCCGAGTCTTTTTAAAAGGCCAAAAGGCCGAGCAGGAGGATAAAGGGTGGGGGATTTCCTCCTGGGCATGGCTTGGTGATGCCGTGGGTTGAGTGCCTGAGTGTGGCCGTTTTGGATACAAAGCAGACAGAGCAAGAGGTAAAGGGATGGCTCCTTTTGGTGACACAGCCGTGTATGCCTGGGCCCAGCAAGGGGCACTGGGGATGTCTGTCCCCATTGGTGGGGTTCATGGGGACGTGCGGGAGCTGGGGTTGACGCAGGGGCTGTGCTATCACCCTCGCCAGTTTTAGATTGGTGAAATCCAAAAGCTTTCTGGATCACATCCCAGTGTCTCATGCAGCTCTGTAGGATGGTAGGACTGAGGAGATACCAAAGGTATAGCAGGCTTCTCGCTGAGCCTGGTGTCAGCTTCACAGAGCAGGTGGCGTGTCTTGTGAGGCTGCATCCCAACTCTGCATTTGGGGGAGAGGGAGGGAAAAAGATCTGGCTTTCTGTTTCCAGTCTCTTTGGCTTTCTCACAGAGCTGGAAAGCACTGAAAAGAAAGTGTGGGGGAGAGGAGAGGAAAATCTTGTATAAGTGAGACACGTAGCGTGGCCTCTGGAGCCTTAGTCTCGTGGGAAGCTGCTGCTGCAGCGGGACCGGATCTGATGCACACCAGGCATCTTTGCAGAAGTGTCCTCAGGAGCATCATGGGACAGCTTTATTCACTCCAGCTCGTTTTAAAAGGCGAGGAGCTGCTCAGAACCTGCCCAGCAGGGCTCTTCACAAGCAACAGGATGGTGTGCTGTGGGTAGCCTGGCGTGGCTGCAGTTCAGGACAGGTACCACACTACGTTCGGCTCACGCAGGGGCAGGGGAGGAGAGCTGAACTTCAGATAACCTGGTAAGACTAAAGGAAGATCAGCTGGGAAAACTAGCCTGGCTTCTGATTGCTGCCAGTCCCAGCAAAAGCTGGAGACGGAGCAGTCCCAGCTCAGACAAAACAGCTCGCAGGGCTTTGTTGCTGGCTTTTGTCTGCCTGCGGGCGGTTTTCCGCAAGGCTGGCTCTCCCACTCCCTTAAAGCCGTGCAAAACTGGTGTATCGCCGCAAAGTGTGAAGGGGTGAGCTAAGAACCAGAGCTCACAGGTTACTTGAACTCAAAGCAAAGGTGAGGGTTGCTCCCATCCCCACACAGGGATTTACCCTCCTGGGGGCTACATGAATACCCTGAAGTGAAGAGAGCAGGAGGAAAAAAAGATCTCCAAATTGAGGAGCTTCTGGAGAAATCCCAGGGGCTCCAGGCTACCTGCTTGGGACAGAGCAGCAGTAGGGGGCTAGAGGGGTCTTACACTCAGAAGAGAAGCAAAAAAGTGGAACTCATCACAGTATTTGAAGGTAATCATGCCCTGTCTGAGTTAATGCTCTTGATGGGAGTCTTCCTTAGGGCATTTGGTGAAAGAAAGTCTGATGCTTGTTTAGGCTGCCAGTCTGTCCTGGCAGTTTATTTTTAGCTGAGATGGCTTGTGACAGTGCAAGGGTATTGCAACACTACAGTTCTTGTTTGTGGTTCCCCTGCACTTTGGTGTTGGAGTAAGTGAAGACTCCTGACAGCAGCTCATTGTGCTGGAAAGTGCAGAGATGTTGCAAGAGACAGTTCCCTCCCAAGGAGGCAGCATCTAAAGAGAAAAGACCTGCAAAAGCAGAAGGAAGAAAGTGGAGTTGGCCTTGTGTGCAGCCTGCTGCAAAGCGATGCTGTCGTGGATCTGGGTCCTTGTTCCAGCCCCACAGGCCACTGAGGCATGAGGCATCTACCCTGACCCCACGTGCCCCAGCACCACTGCATGCTGCCCAAGCAGCCCGTAGACCTTCTTTTTTGAGGGGATGGTGATGAGAAGCTCCTGCCACAGGTTACACCTCCTTCCAGCCTTGCTGTTTCTTGCAGCTACTCAGGGCTTGCACAACTGCGCAGCTTTCCCCTCCGTCCCCTCCATGAGCGTGAACCACACCTCTAAAAGGGTTTTTCTAGCTCCAGCAATGTCACTGTACAAAGTGTCAGCAAAGGGAGCCAACACAGGACCAGGGAAGAGACAAAGGTGTGCTCTGAGGGCCAAAAGGAAATGTAAACCTACAACTCATCGCTGTAGCTAAACCTGTTTGTAAAAGCAGACTTCACAGTTCAGCTTCTTACCTGGTGTGAGAGATGAAATGTCAAGGGAATAAGGATTTGGCCTCCTTGGTTACTCTCCCTTCACTTGCACAGGCTTTATGCCCAAGTAAGTCCATTAACTTCTGCCCAGGGTAATACAGAACAGAACGAGGTACCTGAACTGCCTCTTTTTAGGCAACACAACCTGAGATTATAGCTGTGCTAGCTTGGAACGCCACACTGGAAATCCATACGTGTTGGTTCCCTGTCTCCTCCTCAAGTTTTACAGGATGCCGACAGCTTTCTGCTTGTTTTATGATTTCATGGCAGTTGCTCGACACATCAATACAAGAATTAATTAATCTTGGCTACAGGGTAGGCAACAGCTCAGGCAGCCCAAGAGCGAACAAGGGCAGGATTTCAGCAACAGCCCATTTAGAGAACTTGCTGGGGCTCAAGCACAGAAGCCTCATCTCTCTGATTTTTTATTTGGATGGTTGCTTTCTTGCCTTGTTTGCAAGTTCTGTCCTGCTGATGAAGCCGGTGTAAAGCCAAACCCAGAAGACTACGGCAGATGATTGCTCCATGCAGGGAGCGAGGATTAGGGCAGGGGCAGCATTTGGCTCACAAACATTCAGTCACTACAAAACAATTATTGACTTAAAAATCCCTCTGCTGTTGTCCCAACTTTCATTTGATGATGTTAAAAGGTCAGAAGGAAAATTAGAGCTTTTTTGTCCTAATCCCTTTAAGTGCTAAATTCATGGAAAACAATTGAAATAACAATTTAGATTAAGGCAATAGCTTCAGATGATAGAGAAGCTCTGATCCTCAAAGGATGCCTGAATGAAATGCAGCTTTTCAGAATGAGATTGGAATTGCCCTTGGCCTCCTGTTACAAAGATCCTCCCCCGTTGGCTTGGTAAGTGAATAATCCAAGACTACCATGCTTATTGCAGTGTTCAGCTCTATAACATGCCCTTAGATCACAGCAAAAGACTCCGTGGTAACAATAAATACAGGGGAAAAGAAAGATCTGTGTCAGACTGGCTCCAAATTAGCCTGTTACCCAAACAAATCATTACTGCTGCTGGTGAATAGCGTTTATCAAGTTGATGCTGCTCTTTACAGTCCTTGGTATGGCTGAAACACCCTTTTTTAGTTCTTTTCCTCCTCACTGTCTAGCCTTTTTCCAAACTTTCTCTGGATCTTCAGGGTGCAGTGTGAAGATGCCCTGATGGAAAGGAGGGATGCCCTCCCTGCAGGAAAAAGGAGCTCAACGAGTACAAAGCACGGCATGATGGCAGATATAAAAGCAAACTCAGAAGAAGGCTGGACGGTGGCGTGGCTTCTTTCTTCCCTGACCTCTGGTCCCAGACCCTGCTCCCATTGAATGCCCTCAGCACAAGAAGGCAATAGTCCAACAGGCTGTGAGATTGTAGATAGGATCTTACACAGTTTAGCTGGGTTTTAGCCAGCTCGTTTCCTTGGTGCCTGTGTTGATAGAAGGGCTTTTACTGCACATACAAGTCTTAGCAGAGACAAAACTCATGTCTCCTTTTTTAATAGGAGAATTGACAGATAGGACACTGTCAGCAAAATATATTTTCCATGTATGGCTCTGGGTAGGAAACGAGCCCATTCCTGCAGCTGTGCTTAGCAAGCAAGGGGAGGTCCTGGGGACAGGAGCCCAGGTCTGTGCCCCCCCCCCGCAGCAGGGACCAGCCAGCTTGCATGGGGGCTGGATGTCAAGGGAGATGCCTGGCTGTATCCCTAAAACCAGAGCACCCCTAAGGGCTAAGTTGATGACATGTCCTGTTAGCTTTCCGGAGAGCTGCCTGCACCACCTGGCTGGAGCAGAAGGCACTGGGATCGAGGGGTGGCTTCTCTGTCAAGAGACAGGACTGGAGAGACCATGCAAAAAGAAATCTGTCCTGGGCTTTGACACTGAGCCTGAGGGGTGATGGATAGTGGTGTGTGGATTTCTGTGGCACAGCCCCTAGAAACTGTTTTGTTATTCCCATGTCAGATGACCCTTTGTAACCTAAAGCACAGCAGTTAGCCATCCTGGTTGAGGAGAAACCCCCTCTTATTAGCAGCAACGACATTTTACGTTCCCACGTACCATTCTTGAACAGGAGTTCCAGCCATTCATCTATCCTGACCCCTTGGTTTCATTTTTCCTTCTTTTTTTTTCTTTTCTGAGTTTTGGATTATCCTAGGAAATTTCTTATACCGAGAACAGTTCTGAGAAACATGTTTTCCATGACTGGTTCCTTCAAAAATGTTATTACTGGCCTGGGATAATTCTTATACAATAAGATTAAATTTCTCTTGCTGGAAAATTCAGACACTACACATTTTTAATGTCAAAAACCAAACAAGTAATAACAAGTAATTTCCTAAGAATTTACACAATCTGGCACTGGTAGTCTTTCATGGGAAAACGTTTCATTTCAGTGTATGTGTCTATTTCTAAGGAAACTAATGGCAAATGAGGTGAAAGGAAAACACACAGGATAATTACAAACCCCCTCTTATCAGCCTGTGTCTAACCATTCTTTGGAGTGGTAGGTACACATGCAAAACACTGAACCGCTCTGTATTTTTATGCTGCTTTGAAGTGTGAGTTCCAAAGAAATTTTAACTTGCATCACTTCAGCATTTCCATAACTGACTAGTGCGGTGTCTTTGGGTGGCAGCCACCATTTGGCTTTCCAGAAAGAAGTCCGAAAGAGATGTCCTAGTTGGAGATACCATGACCTTAACCAAGAGAAGAGATGGGCAAAGGAGGGAGCTGTTAAAGTCTTGCTGGGCAAGTCCCACCCTGGTCCTTCTTGTGCACTAGGGGATATTCCCACCTCCAGTGCTCCAGGGTGGCATCTCTGAGGCACAAACAGGCTCTTGGTTTGCAGAAGGAGAACCGAGGCCCTTGAAGTTTTTCAGAGGTGATTTTTCAGGGATGCTTTAGTTGGAGAATGTTCCTTGCTTCAGCCAAACACGTGTTCTTCACACTCCCCCTTTTCTTGTGGCTGCAGCAGATAATCTTCTATAAATCTCTGAAGCAGTGTGGCAATGAGAGGTGCAGGTTGTCGACACTTGGGAGCCTCTGCCATCAGCAGATGCAGGTGTTGGCAAGTGCAGGCGAGCTTCTAAAAATATCCCGTGTGCTTTATTCTTGTTTCAAAGGCCATTAAGTATTTCTATGAGAGTCTTTTTCATCTTCAGCATGGAGAACTGCCTAATACTCCCACGCATCCTTTATAATCCCCTGAATCTCAAGTTCTTCCAAATGAGAATATCTGGGCTGCAAATCTGTGCAACAAAACTTTTAGTGCTGTACGGCAGCACCAAGTAATGTGGGCAACAAACCTGCATTTCCTCTTGTTTCAGCCATCCTTACAACATTGTAATTCTACTGAGTGCAGGCTGTGGGTTTACTTCCCATATCTGTAAAGAGCATGATCAAATCCTATTATTCTTCACGTGAGCGTAATCCATGTACACAACTTTTTAACACAGAATGTTTAGGTCTGGTTCATAAACAGCAATGGAGCAGTACTCATGGGGTAGTATTGGCTCACCCATAGGCACCTTACCAAACCCAACTTACAGCCATGCACAGGCAGGCGAGACCAAGGGCTAGCCTTAAAACAAAAAGCACGTTGCTTTTCTCTTGCTCTGGGTCTGTCGCTGCATTTCCAGCATGTGTGCTCTGTGATTCCTAGCAGCCCGGGTGTTTTAGTCATCCTAATGTGTTTGTTTAGGCACCAACATTAGTGTCAAAAGCACTTAATGCAAAGGAAACTTCCCAGGAGTTCACTGGTTGCTGCCAGAGCAATCAGTCTTGTGTTGGGCGTGTATACATTGTGCGGCATTTACTGCTGCGGGTGGGATAATGAATTACCCACAAATTCCTAGTGTAGCTCAGAGGTCTGCTTCCCACCAGGCCATCTGTGAAAGAGCTGCTGTGCCCCATATCGGATGCTCGTGGGTCCTCCCGTGCTCACATCAGCCTCTGACAACAAATCTGAGCCCAGGGTGGAAATACTTATCCTTGGCTGATGCTGCTATCTCATTTTGAGCTGATGATTCAAACTGGTATCACTGAGGCTGTGATAGGGTGACACCCGCCGCCCTGGACTCTGTTCATGAAAAATCATGTTTCCCATCAGGCTAATTAGGGCTGGGTAATTGTGGGTGAGGTTCAGCCACCGGGAGCTCTGGTGAGGTGTCTGACCCCTTTCCCAGCCCCTGGCACAAGCTCTGCCCGGCTGTCTCCAGGGCTGGCCAGCGTTTCTGTAGTGCCCCCAGCTCTTTTCCAGTGCAGGCAGCTCAGTTGGGAAGCATGGCTTTAAACTAGGCTCGCCTGAGCCTGGCTGCGGGTTTTGGGGTGGAGGATTTAGCCAAGAGCCTTCCCGTGTGACCCCATCTTTTAGTAAGCAACTGCAAGGCTCTGTCTTTGGGCTCTCCTCAGGCAAATGAAGAGAGACCTGGCTTGCTCACTGCTTTAAGAAGCCGTTTTTCCTTCATGATTTGTTTGCTGCTTTGATTTTTTTTTTTCCCCAAGTTTCTGTGTCTTTGATGTAAAGGAAACAGTTATGAGAAATTTGAGCTGAGCTGTGGAGGTGAAGAAGTAGTTGGAGATTACATTTTAAATCCGTTGCTGGAGTTTTGAAGGCAACTCTTAGAGTAATTTTTGTTTCCTAATCTCTTCTTTCCCCTTTGTAGCAGAAAATGAGCTTTGTGGGGATTCCACATCTTGCTGGGGATGGGCAAATCCTCTCTGTGTCCATCTGATACCTATCAGGAGGTGCTGTTTTGCTGTCATTCACCTTCTGCAGATTGACTCTGCCTGCAAAGGTGCCTCCAGCACCCACAGCCTTCCTACCAAGCATGCTCCCTTCCCCGGAGGCAAATACTCGTTAGCTATAAAAAGGAAAACACAATAATAATATTAATGTAAAAAAAAAACCCGCACACCATTGCTTAGCTTAAGTGTTTTTTTTACTATGGGCTCCAGTGCCAAACCCTTATGCCTGGAAATATCCAGAGCTAATTCGTTGTTACAGATGTCAGGGTCACCCTAATAGCTGCTGAACCAAAAATACGCTTCCCTGCCCCTGCGTTGTACCTATACGTGGTGCTTATGGACCCCTCAGAGCCTGGCAGTGACTGGCTCCGACTCACAGGACACAGTCCCAGTTGCCTTGAAGATGGAGGGTGGAGGATCCCATGCCTGCGCAGGAGCTTTCCAGAGGGAGCAGGGAAGCGGCGAGGCTGGTTTGCTCTTCCCACACGCCAATTTACTGTAACGCAAGGCAAGTCACCTCATATGCTATCATCAAAGTGGTGGTGTTTATTCCAGGGGATTTTTGGGGTGGATTTGCCTAAGGCTGGTGCCTGAGCTGGAGAGACCATTAATTAGAGCAAACAATATTGACTTTCAGCCTCTTTTAAGAAACTGAGGATCATTTTAAAGAGACAGATCTCGCAAAGGGCCTTGTGCCAACCTCCTCGCCGTGCCAGGAGGGTCTGAGCCAGCCTGGCTCATCCCACCCCAGGCTGCACCTCCTACTCTAATGGGGATTTAACATCCCTGCTACAAATCCATAGTTTTGGGACTAGGGGAGCTGACTGTCTTTCCATATATGTATATCTGAGGAAGAGGGAGATCATTACAAACAATGCAACTATGAACAATTACTTGCGATGTGAATATTGCAAATAATATTTAAATCCCAAATACCAGAGTTTTTCAGCCTGTGGAGAAGGGGTGCAAGCTCCTGCTCCCCCAGTCGGCTGCCTGGGCTGAAGCCAATGGTTTTACACTGCCAGGGAGCAGAATTTAGAGCATCTGGGTGCAGAGAAGATTTCTGCAGTGGTGGTGTCTGTCACCGCATGCTTCAGCAGCTGAAATGCAGAGCTCCTCAAAGGGCACACCGTCAGATTTCCTGGCATGGTGCAATTCCCCAGACCCTTGGCATTTTGCAGCCCTTAGAAAAGGTTTCTTGCTTAGGGCTTTGTTAGTGTTTGATGTTTTAAAAACACTAAGCAGACACTACTCTCCTAATCCTGCCAGACTTGCAATGAAGCAGATATGTAATCCTTCATGGATATTAGATTTAATAGCAATAAAGTATATTTAAGAATTACACTGTCAAATGCCTGCCTAAGCAGAGGAAAATATTCTTAATTTAAACTTCTTCAGAAATCCATTTCCAGTTGTAGCTGCCTGTGAAAGCCACCACTGCATGCGTGGGAGGAAAGATGAGAAAAATCAGCCACAGGCAGTCCCAGGTCACTCTTTTCTGGACGCTTGTGGGAGAAAAATTTCCCTTTAATATATGACCATATTCACATGTGTGTGTATACATCTGTACAACTGCTTTTTTATACATAACAGCAGATGTAGGTGTATTCAGGGGCACCCCTGTGTATAAGGAAAAGCCCCAAGCTGCATGATGCATATTAATGCCAGCAGGAGGGTTTTGGGGGACGCGAGGAGGAATGCTGGGGGCTAGCAGAGGGAGCAGGTAGGAGCCTTGCTACAAGCAAGATCAGCCAGCTCTAGGAGTCATCCCTACGGAGGTGTGAGCAACAGATGGGAGGGGGGGGGCAGTGAATAAGGAATGGGGGGGCACATCCCCGAGGAGGGAAGCAGCAAGGCAAAGTCCCCGAGCCTCTGGTTTTGGATCCAGTTCTAACTCGGGAGCTGTAGCTTGGCTTTGCTAGGGGTTTGGCCCAAACATAGGGGCAAGCAGCTAGATTTCCCAGCTGAAAAGCAGGTTTCTCAGCTAAGTAAACAGCTGTGTTAATTACCTAATTTAACAATAATTTTAGCAAGTGATTAAAAGCTTTAACTCGGCCTCTACTATTGGCTTGAAATGGATGAAAGGTCCTCCTCCAAGCCTTGGTCCTCAGCTCCACGGCCAGGAGCCCTGGTGCAAACAGGGGGATGAGGTGGAGCTGCTGTGGTGGTACCTGAGGCACAGCTCATGGTAAGCAGAGGTCCTACAAAAAAAGGCTTTTGTGAGACTTCAGCTGAGGAAAACCCCAGCTATGCTGGCTGTGAACTACGCGGCAGGATGTGGTGGGCAAAGCACAGAATGGTTGTTTCAGATGCTGAGCAACTTCTCTCTGAGCTGCAATTCCCATCCTCCTCCCACCAGCCATGGCGCAAGGCACCAGGACTGGGAGCAGAGAAGCGCTTCAGAGGTGAGACCTGCTGCAATCCCGCTCATCCCGGGCCTGTCGCTTCCTATCAGGACATTGCACAAACCAGCCCTATCTGACATGACTGCCCCCTCTCCACCTCCACCCGCTGCCCCCCAGCCTGCCTGGCAGTCAGGCAAGCACGCTTTTGCTGTGGTTTACATGAGAACTTTTTCCATCTGACAAAATGAACCCTGTGGTATCTCCCAGACCCATCTACCAGCCAGCACAGGAACTGCCTGAGACCACGGGCTAATTAAGGAACCTTTATATAGTTTCCACCAGTGATATGACAAAGTGCTGACTCTTAGGGTGAAGAAACCTGGAGAAAGGTGACAGGGTATTCCATGCCACCACCCTCCCCTTTCCTCCCCTATGACTAGCTCTCAGCAGCTGCCTTCCTAGGAAAGCTGCTTAGGGCCAAAGAAGCACTGCAAGATGCTCCGTCCCTCTTGAAGGCACTGATCATCCCCACCACGGGCTCTGGATGCTGCAAAGGGGACAGCTGGCAGCAGGGGCTGACCCGTTTGGGGTCAGAGGCAGCTCAGCTGAATTTGCTTGGTGCTGCAGCCTGGCCTCTTCATCTCAACAGGGTTTATTTGCATCCACCCTGTGCCCAGCCAGCACAGGCATCTCCGGGCTGCTCCCCTCCCTCCTGGCTCCAGCCTGCCGGGTCTCGGCAGGGTAAGCCTGCTCGAACAGGAACGCGTTCCGCGTGGAGAGCTGGGGCGAGAGCTGGAGGTTGCAGATGTCTCCCCTTAAAAAACCTGGCGAAGAGGATGGGAAATCCCCCACCCCGGGCTGAAGCAGGGGGGTAGGCCCTGAAATGAGTTTTGGTTTGATCCTTAGAAGAGGGCAAGAGGAGCCCGAGCCAGTGCAGCCCCCGTTGCTCTTAACCTCAGATGACCCCGTGTAAAAGTCCATGTGCTAAAGCCCTGTGGTCACAGGGACCGGCAGCTGCTGGCGACATTCCTCCGTGCCGACCTGTATAAAACTCCTCTGGAAAGAGTCTGTGGTCCCAGCAAGGAGTTTTCACTCCTGAGGATGGGGCACTGGATGTATAATAAATCTTTTGCTGTAAAGTGAGGCTTTCTGGGGACAAATCTTTGCAGGATTTTCAGGTCCCTTGTCATCTTTCAGGCATGTGCTGGAAAACCATCACCTAGATAACGAGGTTGGGTCCTTTTTAGAGCAACACAGGTATTGTATTTCTACATAAAATACCTACCCCTCGGGAAGCATTTAGTCTATACAGTTTGACAGTGGTTAAAACCGGTGAGATAAACATCTTTTGGATGGAGAATTTGAGCTGAATTCCACCATGGAATAAGCAGGCTGAAGTCCCCTAAACTCGTTTTTTACAGCATTAGAGATGTGTGATAAAAGGCAGGTATTTCTGTGGCTGAGTCACCCTTTGCAAACAGAGTGTGACATTAATGTTTGCCTAGAAACACCGTCCCTTGGAGCAGCCAGCCTTGACCCTTTCAGACAGCATGAAAATAAATAAATAAATATATTCAGTTTTTCATACTGTCTGACCGGCTGCCAGAAGCTGCTTAGGAGCTGCCTTCCTCTTGAGGCAAGGACACAAACAGGAATTTGTATTATGTGCTTGATTGCGTCTTAAAAGGTAAAATCAACTTTTTAATGAGTTAGAGAGGTTGGCTGATCATGGACTATTCTGTGATGGATGCTGTGTACCTGCTGACTGATGAAGGCTGTAAATCTGCCCCTGATTTACATGGGCTGAAGATTGGGACTGTCAGATTTGTTAGACACTGTGACTTCTGACTCCCAGTTATGCCCTGGGGAGTGAGGGAGAGGAAAAGCTCACCGGAGCAAAGGTGGCTGCTCGCCTCCATGTCTGTGGCAGCACAATATTGGCTTCTTAATTTCCTACTGATTAAACTGTAGGAAAACAAAATCTGCTTTGCCTGGAGCGATTTGGCTTCCGCTCAAAAGCTTTCTCATCAAAATGAAATATCATTTGCTGTGAAACCGTTAGCAGGAGGATAAATGTAGTTAAAAAAGCAGCTATTTGTAAAACCCAAGTAGGGAGCAGCAAAATGCTGTAATTTAGGGGGGAATCTCCCCAAGGGCTCTGGAGGGGAAAACTTCTTATAAAACCAATGTTTCATCGGGATTGTCTAGTTAGTGGGTTTGTTCAGCTGCCCATCATGCAGATACGGAAGCATTTTCTTTGCTACCATTTCTTTTGGCTTGTTTAAAGGATGAGCTGGCTGGTGTGTGGCTGGTGGGACCCTCCGGTTTGATATCGGTGTCCCCAAGCCCAGAGGTGCAGTTGGTGGCATCTTGTTGGGAAGCACAAGACAAGAAGTGGTGATGTAGCCTCTTGGACACCCACATGTTGTCATCAGCAGGGCTTGAGGCTGGAAAATGAAGTGCTAGCGGAAGAAACAACCTATATAATCCCATATAATGCTGAGTAAATAGCAGGTTGGTTTAGTCCTGGGAAGTAGTCACAAGAGGGAGATGTGATTGGATGTACCAGATCTATGTCTTTAATAAGCAGAAATATGAAGGAAATTAATATTAATTCAGAGATCACTAGAAGTCCAGGAAGAAATTTCACCGCAGGAGCCTGAAGTTTTGAGGTGACCAAGTACCTGAGCTGAATTTAGGAAGTACTCATACAACAGCAAAATTATTCATGATGATTTTTCTCCCTAAAATCTCTTTAGTCCTAATGAAAAATTGTGTTTTCTTGGATATTGCCTGAATTACATTAATAATTTTGAGTGAGAAGACGGGAAATGTCAACTTCCCCAAACCCCTAACAAAACAAGGAGTCAGATTTTCATTTCAAGTTGATTTAAAATACATTTTTGATCAGTGAACCAAAAAATCCCTCATTCAGACAGCACAGCCGTAATTATGTCACCCTTAAGGGCAGACTGACCGAGTGATGTTGAAGCATTTTGGAGCGTGTTATGGAGATGACTTGAATCTGCTTCCCACAGTTTGTGCTTTAGGTTTAAACAAAATGTTTTCTGAAAGCTATCAGTCTATCACCTTTCCCCTGTCTGAGAATAACTTCTACTAAAAATAAACGTCCTTATTTCTCCTCTTCCTCTTTTTTTCCTCCCACCCCCCGGAAACCCAGACTAGTATCAAGAGCTCTGTGGGGCTGAAGATTTAGGATGCAGAGCCAGTGCTGTGGATGCTCGCTTTAAAATCATCTCTGCATCCTTTAAATCATCTGACTCTGGACTGTCATTGTAACAGTGGGGAAAAAACAGCATTTTTCTTTGTCCTCTTAGTGCTGCTTCTGTTACGTAACTGCTAATACAGTATCTGGCTGGTCCAGCCCATCAGTCCTTGGGGCTTTTAGACCTATTTACACACAAACAGACTAACATCCATCTGAAAGTCATCTCGGGCACAGAGAAGTGATCCTTTTGCCTCCCTAAAATAACAGTCCTTTTCCTTTTCTGCAGGGCACTGAGCTGTTTGACAATGTGAGTGCCAGGTTGGTGCTTAGATTAATCTGCTTAGATCGACTAACACAGTTGTGCAAGAGTAGAAAATACCCAGTCAAGTAAATTACATCATCCAGGGAAAAGCTATTCTAAAGAAAGCACGCTTTATAAGCCTGGGCAAAATCCTGCTCAGTTAAACATTTACATATATTTACAAGCAGAAGCAAAAGATCATTCCTTTCCTTGGCAGGGGTGTGTGTGGGGTGTGTGTGTGGGTGTCTTTGAAGTTTTGGCTAATAGAAAAGCATCTGATTAAATTAATCACTGGCCAAGATCCAGAATGAATTAAAACTCCATTACAAATTTTCTCACTTTGGTAGTACTAAGCAGATAAACCCCCCCAGTCCAGAAGAAAGGAGGTCAAGGTGTTGTATAGCATTGCAGATAAGAAATGCCAATTCCCTGTCTAAAATTTGGTCTGTCTTTGAAATGTTATAATTCCTTTGGCTGTCAGACCATCTTTTAACGATCTCCATCACTTGATGCTTCCTTTAAATTTGTTGTTCTCTCTGTAGTCTTAAATGCAATATGAGAAGGATAATAAATGAAGTTGAGGGACAAGGGAATTTAAAGGCCATAACCACATCTGGATTTAAACACTTATACTCCTGCTGACTTAGTTTTTACTGTCCTGTTCAGAAATATTGTTAGTGGAAGATCTGTTGTCAGTGGCGAGACCTGAAAACAGCTGATGGTGCAGTGCCTGGCTGCAAGCAGCAATCTAGTTCAGTTTTTTAGGTTGGTCCCCTGAAAGCATTCACTAGAGGAAGTTTTCAGGCTTCAGCAAAGTGAAAGGGGGGATCAAAACATGAGGTTTTGTCTTGTGATGGGGCCTGGGCTGTTGCCATCATCCCCAGGCGCAGAACAGAGGTGAGCTCTTCCTCAGAACATCCCACTCAGGCATGCCTTCGGGAATTACAACCCAGGCAAGCATCACAGTGGTCCCCCAAAAAAGAGGAAAAATTGCTACCATGAATGTGTGGAAGGGTAGCAGAGGGTGCTGGTAAAAGACCAGATCTTGGGGTCTCCGTTATGTTCCCTGGACTACAGCCTCCTCCAGCCACCTTACACCCCTTGCTGGCAAACCGCAGCATAGTAAGGCAGCATGATGGAACACAGTGGTGGTTGTGCAATAACAGCTAAATACAACACCCAGCCAGGTCCACAGGGGTCAAGCTCTGTGCACAGACCCCTGCACCCAGCCTTGCCATCCACACCATACCGCTGCTTTGGTTTTGCTTTTGCAGAAAGTACTGCGTCATACCAGGAGCTCTGCTTCGTCTTTCTGAGGTTTTCTTGAAAGCTTTCCTCTAGCAAAGGTCCTTGCCATAGTTCGAGCCTTAGAGTACAGTTTGGGCCCAAATATGCAAGTGTGTCACAAGGGGAATTCCCACAGAATGGAATAAAAGTAGTGTGGTGGGACTAAGACCATATTAAACACAGTGGCTTTTTTTTTTTTTTTTTCAGCCCTAGTTGAACTTCAGCTTGATAGAAAATTAGATTTAGGTTTAAATTATGCTTTCTTTCTTGTCTTCCTCCCTTCATCTAATCAAGCTCTCTTCACTTTTAAGAATACCTAGATACTCCATTTATATTCATATCATTTTGGAATAACCTCTGTTTGCTACCTTTTCCTCCCCTTCCTTTTCATGTTCTTTTTCCTATGGTCTTGATTCCCTTCAGGTTAAAACTCACATGAAATAAGAGCAGCCACATTAGTAACAAAACAGGATAAAATCTCTGCAAGTGTAATCGAGCCTTTCAGGATTTTATCTGCCTGATCGTGTTAGCACAAGGACTATTAAGCTAATGTGAATTTTAAAACTAGTATTGTTTATTATATATTGGCTTCTATAGTGTATGCACATGATCAGCTGGGAGCTGGGTGGATGATTCATCATTACAAGACTTAATATTGCTCAAGAGTTGAACAAGGCTGCATTAATTAGGTTCTTCACACTGGTTGCCCTGCCCTGGCCTGCTTCTTTTCAGCTCTCCTCTAGCTCCTCCTTCCCACTTATTCACCAGTTTGATCTCCCAGGTACTCTCAGAACTAACTTCGTACCAGCGCTAAAGATAACCATATCTATCCAACATGTAAATACAACCATATATATGTCTTTGCAGGATGATATTCATAATATCATGTATATATTATTATGTGTATCACACAGAGTCCTTCTATTCCTAAGAATGAGGAAAGTCCTTAGTAAACGTTATTACTATTATTGGTATTTAGCGACAGTCTTGTCACTGGCATAAGTGTTCCTATGTAAGTGTATACTGAATGCACATTTTAAATCCTCAGTCTGTTTTTTCTGTGCTACAAATGAGCTGATAAATGATTGCAGCCTGTTGGGATTATAATATGAATTGACATTCAAAATAAAAGTTCCAGCTCCATCTGTTTGGGTTACATAACTCGTGATCTCAAGCAATCTCAGAGGCAGGATTTTCTGCATAAATAGTACAATTTCCAGTAAGGAGATTACGGCTTCTTTGCTGGGAAAGGAAGAAATTACCAGAAAAGCTGTCATTTCAATGAACACAAATAAATCATGTTCCAAAATACACAAGAAGACAAATTTATGCCATTTAGTCCCTCTGCCCCAGATGCCCCCTCCCCACCTGTCACAGAGCGCTGTATTTTGCCATAAAATACCATTAATCCTTTAAACATTGATGAAATGTGGTTAGTTATATTTTTTATGCATGTTAACTCTTTTAAAAAAATCAGTGCTGCTATTAATATAGTACATTTTTACCATTTAAATCCTAGTGCCCTTTTTTAATATCCAGTGGCTTTCCATAAGTGCTGGACTTCAGTAAATCCAGGAGTTGGGAAGCATAAAATATATCCCAGCAGTATAAACAGAGGCACTCAGAACAGCCACGATCCAACAGCCTGGCTGCAGGTCCCGCCGTGTGTGATGGAGAGAAAAGCTCTCCCCCAGCGGCTGACAGTGCCACGTCCATGCTCTGTGAAAGCACGTGAGTTTTTAAGTTAAAAAAACACCTTTCTTTTTAAATTTTTTTTTGGTGTGAATGAGGAGAAAATTCCATGTTTGGCCTATTTCTGCAGACAGATGGGCAAGTGTTTCTGCAGACAGACTGTTCCCACACGTCACATCCTCCAGGGGCAAAAGATCCCATTAAAAGGCTGCTTGCAGAAAGCATTTATTAAAGCAACCCGCAATGCCAGCTTTCCTGATGGCAGCACAGCTCCAAAACCAGCAGTGCACAGCGAGTGGCTCCAGACACCTGCCCCAACACAAATTCTCTTTTCTAGAGAGGAAAAACAAGTGGAGCCCACCCGGGAAAGCCCCAGCTCACGCTCAGGCTCTGCACAGGACTGGCAGGACGCCTCACCAGCACTGCCCAGACCTCTGCCAGGCTGCAGGCTTTCACCCAGCTCTTTCCAGTGCTCCCACGTTCCTGCTCCCAATTTACTTTTTATTGCTTGCTGCAGCTCTCGTGTATCCAGACCCCTCTGTGTTGTGATGGGTTTCTCATCTTGTAAGTCTTGGCTAATGTTTTGGCACAGACCGAGCCATGGCTCCTCAGCAGATCCCTCTTTCCTCTCCCTGGTTCCTTCTCCTTGGAAAGCTCAGCGAGTCTGGTATGTGGTTAGCAAGAAATGTTGTGCTGGTAGCTCCCATTTTATTGCTTGTGCATTGCCATCCCTCTGCTGAAACCACTTCGTGCCTGAGTCATGTGTTTACCATCCCTGCACTCTCTGGCCATCTCCTGCCTCTTACCCGTCCCCTCTGTGGTTTAGGAGCTTGGGGACCTCCAAGGACAGCTCAGCACGATGCCCTGGGAAAGCCTCCCTCTTCCCAGGCTCGCCTCTTTGCTTTCCCACCAAAGCGGTGTGTAAACAAGTGAGGAGGCCCTCACCCTGCTCTCACACAAGTCTCCAGGACTTTAAAGTAACTCTTTATCTCCTCATTTCGCGACAGGGAAAATGAACTTGGCCATGCTGATAGGCAGAAGAAATGAAGCAGCCAGGGGGGAACAGCTTGCCTGGAAGCTCGTGCACTCAGCATTGGCAAGCTGAGTCAAAGTCAAGTGCTTCGGAGAAGTGTCCCATTTCATACCTGGGGAACTGCAGCTTATGACCTGCCAGAGCAAGACATCACAGAGGTGAATCTGGAGAGCAGAGATTACTCGTGTATGGGAGGGATTACAGAGTCAGTGCCATCTCACTGCCCATCCTTCCGTGTTCCATGCGCATCACCTCGACTCAGCAGCAAGAGACCCCCCACTCTGCAGGGATTATCACATCAGGTTCCCTCCCCAGGCACTGCAAATGATGGTTTCCATCAAAACCCCTTTGCCTCAGCTTCATAAAAACCCCACTCCAAACTGCTCCACACCCAGCAAGGTAAATCAACCCACCAGTTTCCACAGCTGGTCCCTATATTCCTGGAGATCAGCTGAATATTGAAGGGAAAAGCCCTGGGTTTCCCTGCTCCGCCGGGCTCTGCAGGCAGCACATTGAGCATCTTCAGGGTGCTTCAGCATGTGCTTATTGGAGAGCTGCAATACGCCATCACACGTGCGACGGACTACAAATGCTTCCTGAGTCTGAAAGGAGAATGGACAACTTCTGGCGCAGTCAAGCAGAGAAGAAAGCGGTTGGTGGGGCAGGAGCTGCCTGGGAGCAGGGAACAGGGACAGTCACCTGAACCCAGCCCTGTTTAACACCACGTGTCCCACAGAGGCTGCAGTCACTTCATAAAGGTCGGAATTGTGTTATAACGGGACATGAACTCTGACGTTGTTTCAGAATGACTGATCAATATTCCTGGTACGGGAAAGCGGCCAGTGACAAGGCAGAGTCCCTCTGTCATGGCCAGGCTTGGCAGCACCGTGTGGCTTGCAAGCAAGTTTATAATACAGAGTTGCTAATGTATTTATGCTTTAATTGCTATTTAGCAATGGGGCGTTTGGGAGGAGTCGCTCAGGCAGGAGAGATTAGAGAGGGCCAACAGAAGAAGAGATATTAATCAATGAGACGATTGACTTTCTCTGGTCAGATGTGTTAGCTAACTCCAGGAAATTATATTTTCCTCATACCCCTTCTATGAGCGTGCAAGAGCTTGGCCTGATTTCACTGACACCCAGGACTTCAAAGCCAGCCACATCCAATCTCAGGAAGCATACCTGTGTCTGGCACAGGCCATAACCCTGCGACGAGCAGCTACCTCTGCTTAGCAACATTTTTTCAGTGAGAATGCATATGAACCAGTTAAGGACTTGCACTGAGATATGCAGTTTTAGAAGTTATTTTAAAAAATAATCTGGCTGTGCTGTCTTAAACATGATGGACAGAACTTCATTACTCTTTCCGTGGGGCTGCAGTAGCAATTTCTTTACAGTCGTATGCAGCAGAGGCTGCAGAACACTCACACGTTACAGAAACTCTGAGGTCATGTGGAAACTTTTCAAATTAATGAGGGCTCCTGGACATGAGATAACTATGTTTTGCAAAATAAACATCGCTCCTGGGTAGTTTTCAGCTCGTTTAAGTCATTTTCAGCCCATTTTTTATGACGAGTTTGCTTTGCAGGGAAAAATAATGAAAAGTGCATGATGCAAACTACTTGTCTTTTCTTGATGGAGTAAAAACATGTGAGGGACCTTTTGTCTGTAAAAAATCTCTGCCAGGAAGATTAGTGATTACCGCCCAGATCTGTGAATTTGGAAACTTGGGATGTATCCCTGAGAAGTTGACTGGCTGCCTACGTGATCTTGAAGAAGTCAATAGACTGGCAATGAGCTGACCTTTGGGTTGAGCCAAGCTTGTGAGTCTGTATTTTGAGGGAGAAGGGCGTGTTTTCTGTTGGGTTTTATTATTGTGGCTATGTTTCTATGTTTCTGATTTTCCACTGAGAAGCCACACAGTTGGAGCAGCCTGCCTGTCCCTGCCTTTCCTGCAGCCTGATGCACTGGAGGCACCCTCGCACAGGCTCTCCTCTGCCCCTTCCCCGGCACATGCCTGCAGGGAAGCCAGATCACACCAAGATGCGGTGGAAAAGGCATTGCTCAGTCAGCGAGGCTGGCTGTAGAGGAGCCCGAGTTGTCACTGAGGTGCTTCTTTCCCCTTAACTCTACCACTTGAATGCCTCGTTCTGTCTGTCTGGGTCTTAAGGAGTCTTGGCAGATGCGTGAGGGTGCGGTGCTCCAGACATGTCAGACTGAGAGTACCAGGTGAGCTGGCTGTGCATTCCTGCCCAATAAATTGGTTATAGTGATACACATGCCTCTCACAGCCTCTCTTTAGCTTGTGAATTCCTGGCCGAGTTCACTTCGATTATGTCCACTATGGATCTTGGTACAGAAGGGGTTGATTTTTGTTTGTTTTCAAGCTTAAATCAATTTAAAACCCTGCCAAAATGTTTCTGTTACACCAGAATGGATTCTCCTTCTCTAGAAACCATGCTCTGCTCTGCCAATTATATTTCTCTTGCTGCTGCTTTGGCAGAAGATGGTTTAGTGTTCAGCTGCTAGTCCTATCAATAATCCACAAACTGCTGTACTCAGGCCTACACTTGCTTTTACCTGGGGGAGACTGCGGGCAGTACTGTCTTCTCTCAGTTTTGTGTAACAGTACTCGTAATATGAATGAGTAGTAGAGATGCCATTGCTATAGTCCTCTTGCGTGATATTTTTTTAATGAAGGCAGCAGCCATGAAATAGTGATGAAATTTAACTGGTTTCTGACCTTGCTGTCCAGTGTTTTGGTGAGGTATTTTGTTCATGATGAACTGAGGGCTTCTCAACTATCTAAAAATGAAAATTACATCCATGAACTAACTTTTTTTCTCCTTTCCAAGACAACAGGAAAAAGAAAACTTGCTTAGCTTGTGTGTATCTCTCTGCTGGGTGCATGAATACCTGTATGTACTAAAGGCTTGCACTGAGCAAAAGCTGGCAGCATAAACAAATTTTCAGTTGGTTCTGAAAATGGAGAGGTCTGTGGTCATTCTTATCTAGATCCAGTTCCTACAAGATCTTTGTTTCCCACGCTCATGAGTTACCTCTTATTGATAAACAGGTTCATTACTTAACATGTGATCTCAGATAGCAAATAGAGGTTTGATGCACCAACTTTGTCATTAGGGTTCTGAATTTTGCTTACTCAGTTCCTTGACAAGCTCCTTCCATCCTGTGTTAACATCTTTTGACATACAAACCCAGGGTTTTCCTGGTCTCTGAAATGCTGTGCGTATTAGCTCCTACCATAACCTGACAGGATTGTTGAATTCTTAATTAACAATATAGAAATGCCCCCAGCCCATTCTGGGTCTCAACTATTGTTGTTTTTTTTTTAACTTTCCCACCTGCCAAAATGCCCTGACAACCCAGCACGGGTGGTCCTTGTTTCATAGACCTGCACTCCACCCTTCCTGCACTGCAGAGTGTCTCCAGCTAAAGCTTTTGGGAATGAAAAGTTAGAACCAAGAAACAGCTGGAAAGTGATCAAAGGGGATGTTGGTCTCTGTTACTGCCGGCCAGGGTGGATAGCACTAAGGAGAAGACACCAGGCAGAGTGTTCAGATGCTGCTTTGTGGTCAAATACCCTGGAGCTGTTCAGTCGCTGCTTTTCCTCGGCTTTTACTTGGCCTTTGTCCTCCCTGACAGGAGTTGTTGCAGTTCTGCTGGAAAGCACCTATTATACCATTCGTAAGTAGAGAACTCGCTCTCCCTTCCAAAGGACCAGATCCACAAACTATTTATGTATCTAAGTCCAACTGATTTTTATCTCAGTTGCCTGAATATCTTAGCATATCTGGACCTAAGTGTTTTGTCTGTGGTCATGCAGGAAGTCAATGGTAAGCAGAGAAGTGAAAACACAGCCCAAGCTAAAGCTGTAACTACTTGTGCCATTCCATTCTTCCCTTCATTGGGATTTTTTGGAGGCAGAAGAAGATCTGTTTGCTGTGAATAACAGCAGTATTTTGCTTCTGCATTTTGATAACTTGGCTTTAAAACAAAAACCTGTATCACTGCTGTAAATTATGCCTATTGATTGAAATGATGCCTCTCAAACTGGAGAGCTCATTTCAGCTGGCATTGCCGTGGCTGAAAGCCAATACTGCAATCGATCATTTAATTAACTGGAAGAAAATTAAAGGAACTGTGATCTGTGTCTCAGCTCTGTTGTTATCAAGCTGGCAAAGTGCTTATTTCTGCCTAGAGCAACAATTGGTTCCTTGACCCTGCAATTTAGAAGCACTGGTTTAGGCATCCCCCTCACCGACTCACCTGGCTTTTTGCAAGGCAGGAAGCAATGTGACCTGATCCTTTCTTCATCTGCTTGTGGATCCCAGACTCTGGGGTACCTGACACCTCTCATAACTGGCTGGATCAGCTAAATTCACATCTTCTCACCGCACCTCTAAAGGCTGTGCTTCTAGCTTTATAGGTGGAAAAACAGCCTAGAAGAGAAATGGATGAACTATAAAAATAATTTTTTGGAGGCTGAAATGAAAACATAGGAGCTTTTAAGTTTACTTGAATACGAACATTTCCTTAAAGGGGTCGCAGTATTGATTTTCATTTTGCTACTTTAAGTAAGTAAGAGAGAACAGTGTGTTTGAGAGAGAAATTACTGGTCCTGAAAATATGGTGAGCTCTTAAAGCTCTGACTTGAGCAACTTGAACGGGTCTCTGAACACAGAGAGGAAAAAAGATATTAGAAGCCATTGTTTTAATGATTGTGTTGCCATATCAAGAGAAGAAAGACAGCTGCTTCCAACTTGTCTTTGCATGCCTAAGTAATATATTAATTACCTCATTCCCCCATAAATGCCTACAGTCCTCCAAAAGGCATGTTAAAACAGACATAGTCATTAAAGCTTGCACTGCATTTTCTAATGTGTTGCAGGAAAACAAACAAGTAAACAAATAAAACCTCAAGCCCTTTGTGTTTTAGCTAGATCCAAGTTGGGAAAATGTTAAGCAGAAACACTTGAGAAACTGTATAATTGGAAAGAAAGTATGTTTTAATATCAAAACAGGGAAAAAAAAACCCCAAACAGAATTTGAAACAGTTCTCAATTTTGGCTCAGGTAAAATAATTTGGTCCCCTTTGCATTTTAATTACAAGTGAAGTCCATTTAATTTCATCTTTTGATTTATTTTGAACTATTTCTTGCTCTGCTTGAGAAACTTGCGGTCAGGCTACAAAATAACAAAGGGCTTGGTAGGAGGGACAAAAATGATCAAAAAAAAAAAAAAAGAAAGAAAAAGAAACCTCTTTCCAAACGTTCTTGCGGATCATAACTAGGTGTAGGAGTCAGAAATCTGCATGAAATAGAAACTGCGTCTCCTTCTGAGAAACACATTTTCCCTCTGCTCTAGGTTATAACTTACGCAAAGACTGTCGCTCAGTTCATGCTGCATCTGCTGACTGCTTGTCTGGTTTCCCTTACGTGTCCTCAAAGCATTACACTTGTGTTTATAGTACCTTCAAAAGGGAAGCTGGGCAAAGAAGAAAGTTAAACTAGCCTGGTAGGTATGAGGTGTTATGGGCTGATTGGCATATTGGGAGTGTCTTGCTGGCTCCAGAGATGTAGGTTAAAACCACTTTGTTGGTCACAGGCAAAACCAGCTGGTGCCCTGCTTACTGGTGTGACGACAGACCATGCTGTGCTGGTCACCATGGCCTCACGAAAAAGTTGTGCTCAGAGTGTGTGAGCAGAGGCAAGGAGGAAAAGGAAGTGTTTGTGTCTCCATCTTGCACAGTAAGACCAATGGCCACGAAAACAGCGCTTGGTATGCTCAGGAGTACTCAGGACCAAGCCAAGGAGCACCAAACCACTCTTCTAGGCACTCCTGCACCCTTCAAATGCCAAGTGGGGCAAACCTGTGCCCAAATCTCTCTTTTTGCTTTGTTTGGAGAGAGGATTTAAACCAGCTCCCCCGTGTCCCCAAGTGTCTCTTTGTAAACAGCAGTTAAGGGGCTAAAGTGAAACAGTTCCCGGAAGGGAGAAGAAATGATGCTTTGCCCGAGTGTGTGCCAAACCCTGGTCTGAGCTGGATGGGACAGAGCTTGAAGAAGCATCTCTGACCTCCAAGAGAGCGCTTTACCCCCCAGAGTCTGGCTATTCTTTCCAAGCCCGGTTGCTGTTCCGGGCAGAGTTACCGGCACAGGGCACGGGACACAGCCTGGACCTGGCTCTGGCAAGGCCATGGATCTCAGCAGGACTCCTTTTTTCAGTGTTTACGTTGTGGCTCAGTTGCTTCTTCCACAGCTGGTTTCTGAGGATCCTGCTCAGGTCCCCAGATCTCCCAGTACACTGCATGGGGAGCAGGACTCCACGCCCAGCACGCAGTGAGCTCCTCCGCTTAGCAGTGGGGCAAAGGTTTGCAGCACTGAAATCCAAAAGCCTTTCTCCAAGTAAGTGATTTGTGTAGAGTCCAACAGGAATCCTGGAACCAAACCTCTGCTCCCCGAGTCTTCGTTCAGGGCTTTGACCACAAACCCATCTTTTCTGTAAGGACAATTTTAACATTCCATCCCACTTTTTGTCGCCATCAAGAAAACCACCATACAATTGGCAATATCTGCTCAGGAGTGGCCTGGGGTTGGCAGGATGCAGCCAACTGGTGAAACTGTACAGCGTAGCCTGCTGAGCACCTGCTTGCCTTATGCTTTCATCTAGTAAATTCCTTTCATGGGTAGAAAATCCTTCCCCCAAATCTAATTACACTGAATTGGACATAGTGCTTTTATTGTACTGCAGAATTTGTTACCCACATTGGTGTACGTCTCTGTGCAGATATCACAGTCAAGAGACTATTTCCAAATGCCTTAAATGTGCACTGAGTCAAGCAGGCTTTAAAAAGTGATCATAGTTTAAAAAATGTGGATTGTGCAAATGTGAAAAGAAAAATAAATAAGATCCTGGCACAAGAAGGAGAGGAGAAGCACTAAGGTTAGAAAAGACCAGAGGAAATAACTGCTGCCAAAGAGAGATTGTGTCTCCCATCACGTACTCTTGTTTCAGACAATATTTTGTATTTGAGAAACAGCAGCATCAGGCTTTCCCTACCAATGGCTTGGTTTGAATTTGATTCAAACTGCAATTACCTTTTCTATTGTGAAATGAGTTGACCACCAGAGATCTCAAGTTGTTGCCTTGTTAGCACAGCAAGTCATAGTAACAGGAGTTAGATCATTGGCAGCCTGTGTAGCAGAGCCACAGGTCTGCACAGTGTTAGAGACCTTGCGATACTTCTCTTCAAGTAAACACTGCCACAGGGGTGCTGTGGGTAAGGCAGGTTTTGTGGTCAAATATCGATAGACTAGTATGTACCCTTCATTATAGCACCATGCATATTTATTGAATCCACAAATATTAATTCCCTAAACGTGAGAGGCTGTACTACGAAGTGAAAGCCTAGGAAAGCCAGAGCTATGGGTGGGTTGTTGTAGTGACATCTCCTGAGCTACCAACTCAAGCGTGATCAGTGGAGGGAGTCTTTACATCTCTTTAACACCCTCCACCTAAGTCCATGCTCAGAAATGGTGACTGTTCTGAAACAACTAAGCCCCAATCTTCTTGCCACTGAAGTCAGAAGTTTTGCCAGTTGTTATTGATGGGGATGCATTTGGGTCCCAAAAGTTAATGCATACAGAGCCCATCCTGGTGAGATTTGACCCATCAGCACACAGATCTGAAGCCATAGGCAGGAGCAGATCTCACATCTTCACATTGATTTGTTCTGCTGCTGAATCCCTGCCAGTGTCCTCACCAAGCCATTTGCTGACTCATCAGCTTGTGCATTTGCCCTAATTAGTCATATGCAATCACTATTTTATTCAGGAAGTTCTCTTAACGTAAGTTGGAGCATGAACTTAGCACAGCAATAAAGGTCAAGAAAAGTGACTAAGGCATATACTGTAACAAGTTGCTGTTATCAGCCACTGGCAAAGCAGGAAAGAAAATGTATATTCAGAATTTTAGTGGAGTGACGCAAAAGTTTAATGAAGGGGAGGATGTGTGTGTGGGGGAGAGCGTTTGCTTAACATCTCTCTAGAGCTGCTCTAGTATGAAATGCTTAATTGCAGAACAAGTTTCCACTAACATCCTCCTGAAACACAGTTGGTTTTTGAAGTAGTGTTCTTTATTATGAGCTTGGGGTAAGCATGTTTGGCATGAAAGAAATGTGTCTAGTAAGGAGTCCACAACACTTACTCACAGCTCCTCAGCCAGTTTATGCTGGGAAGTCTGACATCTTTGAACAATCAACTTGAGCAGTGTTAGTAATTTGTATGCTGAGATTTTTTTGTGTGGTGTCTTTTACTCAAGGATCACTAACACGTCTTGAGCCTTTGTGCCTGAATGATTTAAAATGATCAGAATCTAGCGTGAGAATGCTCAGTGAGGAATCCTTTTGACATATTGCATGGTATGAATTTGGATAATGATAATAAAGGTGCACAAGTGGATCCTAAGACATTCATGCTTATGGACACCAAAATTGTCATTCAGAGGAGTGAGAGCTGAGGGCTGGGACAAGAGCTTACTGGGTAGGGTAGGCTGGGTTCTGTAGCATTACAGCTAGGCAGTCCCTGGTCTGGACCACATCAGTGCTGCTTGGTCTTTGAGGGGAGCACGAGCACCAAGATTGTAGTCAAAGTGCAAAAGAGGCTTTCACTTCTGAGTGTGACGGGCTTACCAGGAACCACTTCAGCCTCACACTCAGAGAGAAGCTGCAACGGCTGCTCTGAGTTGCACCACCATCCTCTAAGGCACAGGAAGTACCTCTGGTGACACCACTTCACTGCCGAAACTCCCCCGGTGCATTCCCCATGGTGGAGGCTCTGGTGGGGAAGGTGGCACTGAGCTGGGTATGTCATTTCTGCACCTGCCAGAAGATCCTCCCCGCTCCCTGCCCCCCCTCATCCTCCCATTTCACCATGGAAATTCCTTAGGGGCTGTTAGTTATGGTGACTCTGTGACTGTACTAAAACAGTGCATGGCTGTCATGCATGAATGAATTTCTTCCTATGTTTAAACCACCTATACCTCATTTTGAAAGATTAAGTTGTCTGTGAGCTCTTGTGCAGGGCTTCTTGGTACTCACGCAAGAGATCTGAGTTTGAGTCTTGCTTTGATTATTTCTCTTCTTGAGGCTCAGAACAACAGAAATATCAGTAGTCCACAGCCACACTGCCATGGGCTAGCATGTTGTCACAGCTCATAAGCTAAGTAAAGCTAGGCTTTTTCAGCGTTTGGATGAAAAACCTTTAAAGGAATAAAAGGAGTCTATTATAGCACCTGTTCCTCTTCTGTATATCTGACTGCTGCAGGCAGAAGCAATTCATTTCGTACAGAAACTCCTTGTGATCTCTATTAAATGTCACGGTCACTGCTTTTTCTTCAAAAGAAATTAAAAAAAACAAAAACCCAACACAAAACACCTACAGTTGTATGCAAAAACGAATGCTCGTTACCTGGAAGTTTGGAACCCACTGCAGAAGTGTTAGGAAGGTGCAGTACTGAAATGACATCACTTTGCCTTTTGCAGGTGTTTCTTACAACAGCACTTGTGCACACAGCATCGTAAGGATGTTACTTATGCCTGTCAAAGCTGCTTTTTTTAAAGGTATCATTACCTCTGAGCTGTAAACCGAGTAGTCTCATAAGGTTTAGGTCCATATGATCATTTAAAGTCCTTGGTGGAGGAAGCCTACATGATGTAAAGGAAATCTGAGCTCTGTGGAGTCCCTCCACCTGGAACGACACCTTTCCAGCCTCTCCACAGCACTTGCACACAACACATAAGGGTACCTAGCTAAGGCCACTGTGGAGCCTTTAATTTTAAATGCATGGGCTCTGTCCTCCGGTGTTCCTCCCTCTGCACCCCCACAGCTGTGGCCAGGCTCCCCATCAAGGGGCCACTCCTGAGTGTCTGCGTGGCTGTGCCAATGCCAGGCCTCCCGCAAGGCCTGGGCCGGCGCAGGCCCTGTCCCTCGTACAGCCGCTCCTGCCGAGCCGCCAGGGCCAGCCGAGGTTTGCAGGAGACCCCGGGCACCGAGGTGAGCAGCGCCCAAGGCCTCGCTTGCAGGGGGGTGTTTGGGGCTGCCGAGCTGCACCCGGCCGGTGTGCAGGGAGCCTGTCCCCGCTGAGGGGAGCCTGTCCCCGCTGAAGGGCGCCTGTCCCCGCTAAGGGGAGCCAGCCCCCACGATGGGGGGCCTGCCCGCCGTGAGGGGAGCGTCCCTGCGGCCCACCCGTCCTCGCCGGGCAGCTCCTCTCTGGCGCCGCCCCAGCGGCCGCGGATAGAGCGGGGGCAGCACGGGGCAACGCCGCCGCGGGGTTGCGCCGGTCCTAGGGCCGCCCGCCCGCCCGCCGTCCCCCGGACACGGCAAGGGACCGGGACGCTCCCCCCCACCGCGCCTCGACGGAGACCGCGATGCTGCAGGTGGAGAGCCCGCGTCCCCCGAGCCTGGACCAGTGCTTGGCCGGCGGGGTTCGGGCCCGCCTGGGCGGGAGGGAAGGCAGCGGGGGCGCGGTGCCTGTGCGCAGCCCCAGTCCAGCCTCCCGGCTCTGCCTTTGGGTGCTGAGGTTTGTGAAGTTGTAAAACTTGCTCGAAATGTGCTTAATTATCTGTGTGTTATCCGGCTGGCCCGCCCGGCGATGCAGCTGTCTATTCCCTTCAATTAATACGAGGTTTTGAACTCTAACTGGAAACGTCCTGGTTTTAGGACTACGAAACCTTTGGGAAAGGGAGAGGACTCAAGCATTGACAAAAGTTCCGTGTCAACCCCCCAAAAATATAAAGGCGACGGGCCCGCAAACGTGCAGCCGTGCCGGCGGGCGCTCGGGGGCGGCGGTCTCAATTTTGGCCATTTTTCAGCGATCCTCAGCGGCGGTGTTGGGCGTGAAACCAAGCGACCCTGGCTGGGGCGAGCCCCCCGCTGCCGCTGGCCGGGCCGGGGCTGCGGGGCTGCGGGGCCGGGGGCCCGCCGGGGCAGGGCGAAGCGGTCCCGCCCCGCACACAGCGCCGCACGTGAGGCGCCGGCCCCCTCCCAGCTGAGCGCTCAGCTGACCCCGCCGGCCGAGGGGCTGGGCCGCGCCGCCGCTCCTCACTGGCGCAGCGCGGGGCCCGGGCCGGCCGCGCCCGCCCCCGCCCCCGCCCCCGCGCCCAGGCCCGCACCGCCCACCGCCGCCGCTGCGCCCTTCGCCGCCCGCACCTCCCCGCAGCCTGCCCCGATGCTCTGAGCCCGCGCGGCCCCAGACCCGGCCCCTTCCCGGCCGCGCCGCCATCTCCCCGCGCCCCGTGGCGGCCATTGGAGCCGCCCGCCTCGCATCCAGGGAGCCAGCGGGAGGAGCAGCCAGCGCGCCGCCATGGACAGCCCCGGCGGCGTCACCGAGGAGAAGAGGTACCGCCGGCCGCCGCCGCGGCCTCCCGCGGCTCCGGGAGCCAGCAGCGCGCCGCCCGCCCCCCGCTCGCTGCCCGGCCCGGGGGCCGCCTTCCCCCCCACCCCGCCCGCACCCCGGTGCTGCCGGCGCCGTCCCCCGGGCTCCCCGCCGCCCCCCGCTTTGTTACGGCTGCCCCCTCCCCGTCCTTCGTCCCCCCTCTTCCCTCCCCGCGCTCCCCCGGCCCGCGGAGCGCTTCGCTCTTTCATTCCTCCTCCTCCTCCTCCCCGCCGTCCACGTCGCCATTTTGTCGGCGGGGGGAGCGGCCCGGGGCCCCGCGGGCGGGGGGGCTCCCTGCGGCGCGGCAGGAGCTGTCCCTCCCGCCGGGCCTGGCCCGGTGCGCCGCTGGCTCCGCGGGCGGCAGCGCGCCGCGTGTTTCCCCCCGCGCGGCCGCGGGCGGGCGTGGGCCCCGCGCTCTCCGCCGTGGCGGGCGGGCGGCCTGCGCGTCCCAGCCGGGGCAGCGGCCCGGGCCAGGGGCTGGCGGCGCGGCCCCGCGGTGGCGGGGGGAGCCGGGGGGCGGCGGGGGCGCGCTGGCGGGGAGCGACCCGGGGGCTGCCCTTGCTCCTGGGAACGGGTGGGTGGGAATCGATTGCGCGTTATTCCGGGCGGCCGGCCGCCGAAGCCGGGGTGGCCAGGTTTTGTGCAGAAAAGGGCCGCTTCGGCATCGGGAAATACTAAGAAAACCAAAACAAAACCAAAACGTATGGCGCGGGGCGGGCGTGTGTGTGTGTGTGTGAGGATGGCGGCCGGACAATGTGAGTTGAGGAGTATGAATAATTCACCGGGGGTTGTTAGCTCAAATTAGGAGGGGAAATAAAAGCCTTAAAAGCCTTTGTTACACGGTGAAGTTAGGGAGTTGGGCTATTTGGGTGACCAGATTTGCGCGTTGGTGCGCGGCCGGCGCGCTTTGTGGAGGGATTAATTGCCGTAATCGCCATCTGCAGAAGACGCCGTTTGTTTATAGTGATATCGATATCTCTTTTTTTTTTTTTTTTTTTTTGGGGGGGGTTGTTTGTTTGTGTCTTTTTGAGATGAGTTTTTCCTGCCCTTGTATCAAAGGGTCATCTGAGTAGGTTAAATGCAGTAAGTACGAAAGCGTGGAAGCTGTGCTGGGAAGGAGACTGGCTGGCTTTTAAAATGGATGGTGAGCTTTGTGCTGAGCTGGGAGCGCAGGGTGCTGGGCTCTGACCAGGGAGAGCTTCACCTCTTGGGCAGGGTCATCTCAGCGATCAGTTGGAGTTATTGCGGCGGTGCAGGGGGTGAGGGAGAAGGAGCTTTTTAGTCTAAGGAAGCCCATACAGTGAGGCACCTGGGGGTGGCACCAATTCAGTAACCTTTGGGTTTTTTTACTCAAAGTTAATGGCTGTTGAGAACCCTGGGAGAAAATGTTGCAACAGAAATGATTATTCTGTGCTTTGCTCTGCTGCTGTAATTTAGTGGCAGGTCTAGAAAGGGGGTTTGAGACCCAAGTTGTTCTCTGTTGCTGGCTTTTGGTTTTGTTGGTTTTGGTTTTTGGGTTTCTTTTGCCCTTGGGCATTTATTTTTTACTTACCATTCTGTCCCACTTGGGTACATTTTTTGCAATTTCCTTATCCTGGATGTAATCTGCTTTCTTCAGAATGTGAAAATCAGTATGCAAAGCTTATCCTTCCTTCCTAAAGGCAGGGCTTAAGAAAGAGAATTTGTTTTCTGTTTCCTGTAGACGAAGTTCAAAGTTGGGAATGTTTCTTATAAAACAGTAAGGAATATTCAGATTACTTTTGTTGAGGGTTTTAATCGAAAACATAAAGTTGTATTTGTGGTATGCTCATCCTGGGGGCTGTGAATGTGCAGTTGAGCAAAGATGGCTAAGCAAAAAAGGAAGGATATGAGCTCACTAGAGAACTTACTGAAGATCTCAAGCATTTCTCAAAAACCTGTGTTGTTTTAGACAGGTTTAGGTTTGACGGTGTCCACGTTCAGTATATCTTTAGAGGAGAAGACCTTCCAGTCCTGTTCTTTGGTGATGAAGCTTTTGCTGATTGTATAGATAGCACACCTCAATTTTGATACGTGTTAAGATCCTTTTATTCCTTGTCTCTCGCAGTGCTTGTATTTGGATAGTGTTTAGCTCTTGACAGTTGAAGTGAAGCTGGTAGTTTGCTTAACTTATGTGCCATGAGATGCAGAAATGGTGGAATTTGACCCAGGTGTGTGTCTCAGTCTTGTATAAGTGAAATTTAGTCATAATAGTAACTGGAAGTGTGGATTCACATACAGGTTCTTTGAATCCAATCTTTGATGTAATCACAAGCTTCTCATGTACACAGGGGTCAAGATTCCGTAAGAAACTAAGCATCAGCAACATGATTAGGTATTGAGTTATTCAGGTTTTAGCTGTTCTTCAGTAGTTGAATCACTTTCATGTGCTTCTGGGATTTCCCCCATCTGCTACAAGGAGAAAGTTTATCTCTCTGCATGGAGTGGGTAAAACAGCGTTGTTGGAAGCTTTGTTTGCTTATCAATTCTCATTTGATTCAGATTTAAGGAGCTTGTTGAGAAGTGCTGATTTCTCTCAATGTTCTTTTAACACATTCTAGTGCGGGGATGGCTGATGCTATGGAAAGTTTTTCTCCAGGTCTGTGGTGTGACACTTCACTATTAGCAGAGTGATTCTTGCACCATTTTTAAGTAAATGAGCCATTTAGGGTTACTGGTTACTTTGGCTAGTGGCTTGCAACTGGTAGATACATTAGAAAAATGAATCTTGGATTGGTTTAAGTCCTTACTTGTAGCATAAAATACATACTTTTAATGGTGCGGGTGCTAAATAAAAAAAAAAAAAAAGAAGCAGGAGGATTATAAAAAGTGATTTCTTGAGTGTTCATTCTGAGTCTTGAGCTGGTATAAAGCAGTGGAATGTCACATCCTGATCGAGTGCCTTGCAGAAAAACTTCAGCTTTCAGTTTTTCAGAGTTGGGACTTGAAACTTAACATCTAGTGTCTAATGAGATGATTTGAAGGATCAGGGTTTTGCTGCTGGATCTCTGTCACTGAGGTCCAGCTCCAAAATCTGTTTGAGAAGCCCGGGTCCTGTGCCACGGGCTCTGAGGGGCAGTGGCTACTGCTGGGTTTTTTTTCCTGAAACATGTGTGAGGTCTTCAGGACTGTATGTGCCATTGCTTTTTGTCTTGTTAATTTCTTTCAGTGCTGGTGGAACTGAGCCACCATTGCTAGAGCTGAAAGTGAATACAAAACCCTATTGTATATACTCTTAACTGTACCTCTCTGCATGTTGTAAAGAGAGGAGCTACCTTTCAGTAAATCTCCTGTAGAGTCTCCCTGCAGGTAGGGGAGGGCAGAATGGTTTCTGACTTACAGAACAGGGTTTTTACTGCTTTCTGGACTTTTCTGCACTGTTTGCCTTGCCATAGGGCTTACCTGGTGGTAGTGTCTGTGTTGTCTGTTCTTTGCTATTTCCTCAAACATGAGAGTTTTGAATTCCTTCAGTAAAAGTGATCAGAAATTTTCAGTGCCTGCTAAAGATGAAGGCAGCAGCGTAGAGCTACCACCCTTCCTCCTTGTTATCAAGGCACTGAAAATTAGGGAAGAATAGCTGTGGAGGATTTGCCTGCTGCAGGTATTTTCCATAATTTTGCTCTGTTGGTGCTTTGGTTTCCTTTTATCAGTGAAAATCAGAGTATTTGGCAGTATGTTGATGGAAGTAGCGGGAGGGTTTTCTGCTTTTTGTTTACAGTTGTGCTTGCTTTGCGCTTATAAGACCTAGTGTCTCCAGTCTGTAGTCTGAGTCTCTTGGTTGGCATGTCTGAATACCAACAACTGGTCCAACTTAGTGAAGAGGTCTAGTATAGATGGGATCAGGTCATCCAAGTTGTCAGGTGGTCTGTAACAGGGTGATGGGGTGATGGTAAGAGGTTTTTATTTCAAGTGCTTTAAAGGTTTTTTTTAGCAACTCCCCCTTCTGTAGAAATGTTCTTCCTTTGTGGTGACTCTGGAGACGCATCCTGGACCATTTTTGGGAGGGAGGAAACATATGTAGCTGTATACTATTACCAGCAACTGAAAGTCTGGCAATTAAGTCAACTATTGGTTTACAGGTGGAGGTGTGAAGTTGATAATCCATTTTATATGCTCATTTAATTGCTATCCCCACTTTCTGGTTGGTTTCTCTCTTCTCCGACTTCTCCATTACAGGTTTACTTGGGTTAGGTTAAGATTATGCTCGAGTATGTCCTTTGTAAGCCTTGAGAAACATAGTTGCATGCTCTGTTCTTACTGCCACCAGAAGAGAGGTCAGAGAAATCCTGCTATCATGTGTAGGACTTCAGTCAGCAGTATAACAGCATGCACTTACCTCCTCTGCACCTGGTGAAAGCACCCGTAGACCTTTGTTCCTCCCTATCCTTGAACTATAATGTGTGGCGTGTACAAAGCTGTTTCCAGAACTCTGCTGATGGTGAGGTGGGGAGTCAATAAATATTAATAATGCTAGGAAATGTCAGCAGTGTTGTGGTATAAGCCCAAACCCTTCTGAGGATCTTAAGAGTGTGCATGTTCACTTCAGTGTGCTTCTGACCTGAAAGGCTTGAAGACTATTGCTGAGCCTGTGTAACACTGGATTGAATTCTTGAGTGTGTTCATGTTGTTTAATAGCAATATTGCACCAATTTATGTTAGAAGGCTGCGTTTCAAGTAGGCTTGCTGAGACTTTTGGTATTAAAGGGGACGCTGAATGACAGAAACTGTTGATTTTTGAGTATTCTTTTTTCTTTGTGTAGTACAGAAGAAAATTTTTCAGTGTTCTCTCAATATATTCTTGAAGAGCTTGGTGTCTTATGATATGCCAACAAAATAATTCTTACATGATTGTAGAGTGTGCATTGTTAAGTAAGCCCAAGAGGGAAGTACCGCATGGTTCAGTGGTGGTATACAAGAGCATCTAGATTTTCCTGATGATACTGCTCTTTCAAGGAGATGCAAATACTGATCTGATTACAAGATGTGTTCTTTAAAAAACAGACAGCTTCAAAACAAAACTAGATCTTGCAAGAACCTTAGCAAGAAGGCGCAGTAACCAGTTTCTAGCAAGCTGATGTCCAAAAGGAAAGAATGTTGCAGATTACAAGTCATCAGCTCAAACGCTCCTTTTATCTTCACATACACAGTTATACAGACAGGTGTTTACATGCCTCGGAAAAACCACCTAGGTAATGCATGGAAAGAACTTGGACCTTAATCATCTTTTCATGTTATAACAGCCCTTTCTCTTTTGAATTCGAGAAAGTTTGGGCATTTTGAGCGTCTCTTGAGAAACATTCTTTATATTAGAGCAAGCAGAAGAGCATGCAGGAGAAGCCAACTTTTCCATGGGGTCCTGGTCTGAAATGGGAGATGGTTGGGGGTTTTATGACATGGAGAACTAAAAAAATGGCCCAGGAGAGAAGGTGAGCCTTTTAACTAATGACTGAAAAATCGGGAAAGATACAAGTTTCCTAACTACCATTGGATATGAAGGCTATTCAGGTTTTCCTCTACTGAGATCTCTGCTATTTAGCTTAGAATAAAGTGTCTATGAAATTTAAGTTCTCATATTATTTAGGAACATGAACATGAAATCAAGTGAATACATACCAGCATATATATATATATATATATATATATATATATATATATATATATATATATATATATTAAAGACAGTTTATGTAGGTGACAAACACTTTGGGGTTCTTTGATGTGGAGCTGTAGCCTCAGTTGAAGTCTGTTCATACCAGCCTGGGGGTTTGGTCCAAGATCTCAGTGTGTGTTGATAAAGAGGAGTTACAGTGTATGCATAATCTGTCCTTTCTTTCTATTGAATCCTGGTAATACTGGGACTTGTGCAAAATAGTAGCCTTTTAAAACGCTGAGATATTTTAGTACCAAGACATTCGAAATGACTCTGCTGGCACTGAAGAACTGGAGCTTCCAGATGATCCATTAGTTGTTCCTTAAAGTTATCTAATACACAATAAACTTTGTGTGTGTTGAGAGACACTGTGCAGCTTCTGTTTTAATTTGGTGTAGTGTGAATGAATGCTTGTTAAGCATTTTGAGGAAAAACGTTAAAACAGGTCTTGTGACTTGCTACGTGAAAATAGAGCCTGAAGTTCAAGTGAAGAGTTGAGGAAACTGAATAGGCAGCAGTGAACTGTGCTATTATATTTACAAGAGCAGAAGTTTTCCCAATTAAGTTACTAAATAACCTTTTCAACTCGATTTATATTAATCCTGGAAGCGTTACTTGAAAAAGATGATCCATTTTGTTTACCAGAATGAGTCGTTTCACTGTCAGTTCTAAACCAAAACCAGATTGGTGTTACTTCATGAAAATGCTTGCATTTTAAGAAGCAAAAGAACTTGAGGCCAGTTTTTATGAAGTTAGTTCCTGCTGCTGGCAAGTGAGAATAGTAAATGGACTGTTATGCTAGAAGGGGAGTTACTAGAGGCTTTCCTCCTCATATTTGTTCCCTGCTCGCATCCATTGGAAGAGATGGGAATATGTTCAAAGGAACAGAAGACTTGGAAGTAGTTCACATCAAATATGAAGGCTGCAGCCTCTACTACTAAGTTAAAGAAACGAGAAGCTCTATATGGTTTAGCTGGGGACAGGATTATTTGGTGCTCAGTCCTTCAGAAAGGACTTTTTTTTTTTTTTTTTTTTTTTTTCTCCTTGCACCCTCTTGAATCTACTGGATGTTGAGCTGACGTTGCTGCAGGATTTCTGTCCTAGCTATTGTTGTAAGCATTTTTCTTGACTGCTTAGCAGATGTGTTTGTTCTTTATTCATACGGGGAAAATACAATTTTGTATCTCTTGCTTTTGTCCTGGTTTTTTTAGTTCTTAAAGCCTTTGATCAGAAAATACACTGTTAACTGGAAGCAGTTGAGGAACATGAGGTGAAGGGACAAGAACTTGGATGGAAGCAGTGAGGGAAAATATCCAACCTCCAATCTGGAGAACCTGAACACAATGACATAAAATAAATTATATATCTTAAAGTCATGATTTAGACTAGCAGTAGTTACTTTATCAGGAGTCTGTATCTGCCTGAAGTTAGACCAGTTCTTAGTTAAAACATTGTTAACGGAGAGTCTGATGGGTATCTTGGGGATATATTTTGCATATTTTTTGTGAGCTTTGGAGAAGCAAAAGCAGGAGGGCTGAAGGGGAGGGAGAGCATTTAATGGCTCCTTGTATCAGGCCCGTGTCCATATCTCTCTTTTGAATAGCTGTGGGTTTTCCTGTAATGATGAATGCAATTTAACTACCATGTATCTTTCATCCTGAAGGGCAGAGCACGGCTAATTAAAAGGAAAAAAAATGCTGTATTCTAGGAAAAAGCCAGATAACCTAGCCAAAAAAAAAAGAAAATATCAGCATTTTCTTACAAGCAACCACTGTATTCCATGTGGTTATTTTAAAACTGTAAATTACTACGCAAAGGTAAAATATCAGTCAGTGGGTTACATTGTGTAGTAAGACACAGCAGAATCACTTCACCTTGTTCTGCATGATAAATACTAATTTTGGAAGCTTTTACCTTCATACTCCCACTTTCTAAGCAGGGACATAGTGGGGGTTTCAAGTCAGTTCAAGGCCACATCCACGTGGTGGATAATCTTGGCAGTGTGGTCCTGTGCTGGCTTCAGGAGTTTCAGGCTCTGCTGCTGGCTTTTAAGTGCCATAATTTACCTGTCTGTAAAATGCTGTTTACGTAGACTTCGTGGTCTTGATAGGAAGACTTTACTTTGTAAGTTAACGCGTAGCTCAGTGGACTCTCTTCTTGCTGCCTTTCCCTACCATCATTTTGCAGACAGCAGTGGGTTTCAGTGTTCACTCACAATGTTTGTGCTGCTGTAGCTAATTCAGTCTGAACTGCCTGCTTGCTGTTGTAATTTGTTAGGGGTTTTTATAGTTACGGGGTTTTTTTGGTAGTAGTCAAGTTATGGTAAATGCCTGTTATTTTCATGTAAAGAAAATGGTTTAAATTGCAGTGTTAAAGGTAATATACAAAGGAATTAATTTTAATAGTCTGCATACAGTGGTGCTATCCCTGCTTGGATATTATGCTGGTTTCTGCAGTTAATCTCTTTTAAATCTTTCTTGCTGTATGTAAAGAATTTCTGATTTCTGTACCTGAGTTAGATTACTGGATTGTAATGTTCGTTAATTCATAATGAGCAAGACTTTCTTCTAGAAAATCACATGCTTGTGATTACACATGAGATTTGGGTGTGGGGGTTTTCTGTTTCTTTAGTATTTTCCCCACAAGAACTCTCTACACAGCCTATTAAATAAGGAGAATTGGTAAATAAAATTGGCCATAACGGTGAAAGTAATAATGCTTAGAAAGGAAATCATGTTAAAACAAGAAGAGGCAAAGCTGTAACCCTGAGTTCATTGTGAACTAGTAGCTGAGAGATTGCACTAACTCTGTAATGCAACTATAGGAGGAGGGAGCACCTCTCCTAACCAATCTGGAAAAAAGCAAAATGTATGGATAATATGCGAATATATTACAGTTCCCAGAAAGCCTGTGTTTTCAACTGAAAATTCAGACTTTGCACTAAGTGTTTGAGAGCACAGTCTGAAATGTCCTTTCCCCCACCACTGGGAGCAGTGCTTGGGTACCAGGAGCAAGGAGCCCCGTAAGCTGGCACACGAGACAAAGCTGGTCCTCTCGCCCCTTTCTGCCCCACTGCCTGGGTTTTCTCTTCTGTAAACAGCAAAGCCTGGGGCTCCTTCACAAGACTGACTGTAGTGGACCCAGTTGCCCCTACGTGTAACCTGTTCTATTTCTTGCCTGCCAAGTGGCGAGTGGTCTGGGCTGCAGCCAGTCAGGCTGGACAAGTGTTAACTGCTGGGCTGGGAGGTGCGAGGGCATGGCGCTTTGGGGGGTGCTGCCGCTTTGGGCAGTGGCTGTGTGGGTCTGCCTCAGGGCTTGGTATTGTAACACTGCAGCTCCATTTACCCTGGTTTAAGTTGATCAACTTGAATTAAAAAGTATTTGTAAGGATATAAGGGGGCTAAGTGGCATGTTCTCCCTCTGTGCCAGGTGGAAAATGAAGGGGTTTGGGGTGGGTTGATTTGGTTTTGTTTTTCTTCGGAAGAATACATGCATTGTTGGCTCACCGTATATTTAAATAACTGTATTTGAGCAGTGTTCGCTTACATTATAAACCCATTTTTCATACAAAGTTGTCTTCAGGGGTGTTGAGTTACACCATTGTAGTTTCTCTGTGCCAAGTGCTGGCTTTGCCTGGGACTTCTTTCCGTGGAAGAATAATTTAGTAAGCATTGTGCCTGGCAGCTCCGGACAAAATAAAGATCTAACAAACAGTGAAGAAAAACGAATGGCTGCATATTCAGTGCAGTTGAAAGAGTAGAGCTCTGTCGTAATCTGCTCTTGGGCAGTCTGCACCCTTTAAGTGAGCTTATATCTGGCTGGTGTGTTCTTGGTGGGCTGTTGTGCTGTAGGTGACAGTGGCTGGCATGGATGTGTCTATGGTTGAGCTCTTCAGATGCTCCACATGAAGACAGCTAGCTACAGTCATGTAACGATACTAGCGTCTGGGTGTTCTGCTGGGGTATGGCTGCACACTGGGAGTTGCGCCTGTGTCCCATGCAGCTGTGCTGGCAGAAATATCTGGTTTAGGCTAGGCATGAAAAGATGACCAGGTTTTGTACCAACCTTGGGAATGAGTTCAACCTTAAAAGCTAAATATAAGGCCACTCACAGGTCTGCTTCCTAAGTTCCAATACCATCATGATGACATATTACTAATGTATTATTGTATTGTAATAGTTACATCTATTTTTTTGTGTAATGAAGAAAAACTGAACCGATGTTACAGTGGATCTGGTTTCTATGACTCCATTTCTAAGCCCGGTATTTCCCATACTAGTTTTACAGTCTGAGAAGAGGTTGTATCTAACACTGAAATACTGGGTGTGAGTCTTGTACTCTGGCAAATGATGGGAATTAATGGCAGAACTGAAAACTAGGTAAAGATCGATAATGAGATGTTACCAGTTTTTGAGGCACATTATTCATTTGGATTATGTTGTTTCCACATGGTATACTTCTATAAAACTGTTTAAGAACAGATACCATGGTAAATACAGGGCTACTCAATTGTGGAAAACAATTCTAAAGGGAAAAATGTGAATTACTATGAGAAGATGGTTATAAATATTTTTAATGTTCTCAAAACCTGGATCAAGAAAGATGAGCCTGCATTAATTAATACATGCACAATAGCTATTTTACATAGGAATTGAAAACACCTATAGGGCAAAATCTACCTGATTAGAGGAACAGTAAGTTAGAATGGGAGAAAGGCTAGAAAATAGGTAACGGCAGTAAAGCAACAAACGGGAAAAACCCTGATTTCTTGTGTTAATGTAATATTGTGTACACAATATAAAATTTTCCTTAACGCTGGTTGGTGATTTAAAAAGCTAGAAGGAGACTAAGTTGACATGTTGCATGTTTTAAGATCTGTCTGTTGGCCATTTTTATTCTAGTTATTTTTAACAGAAATGTATCAGTTACCAATAGTATTTTCCAGGGTTCTTCTTGGTTTTATTTGTCGGTGGTAAATAAGCAGGAACATGTCAGCTTTAAATGTGCCCGTTGATTAGTTTTACACTCGAGGAGATGAAAACTGTGGGCTGCATTTAGACAATGGGGGAATTGCTTGTGAAAATATGCAGTGGTGGACAGGGTCTTTGGGATGACATAGGGTAGAACGTATTGTTTGAGAGATGCTCGGTCCTGAATAGTTCATATGACCATAATGACAGGAGTTGCATGTCTGAATAGAGAGGCTGCATTAACATCTGTAACTGATGCACAAGGGATTGCTGATGGCGTGCTTTGTTCTGAAGGCTGTCGGGCCAATTCTTGCTTGCTTTAAAACTTTGTTTCTGTTTACCCTGCTGTATTTTAAAGCCTTTTTTATTTAAGGCAGTGGGTGGAAGCCTGGTTAACATCCTTAAGCTGAGCTCTTGGTTCAGCTGCAGTGAATCCTGGTGGTGAAATACCTTTTTGCTTTGAATGTCTTAACTCAAGTATCTTTTGGAATTCAGATGTTTATTCAGCTATTGCATATAAACATCTCTTACACACAAAAAGTGCCTAGTATCAGGTTTTAAACTGTCAGTGAAACACTGCTTTCTGTGAGCTATGATGCATAACCTGCTTTGGATTGCTCTCTCCTTCTGTATTCTTATGGCAGAAATACAAAATGGAAATGAATGTCTGGTACTGAAATTGTGCAGGAAACATCATACCTGAAAATGCATGCAATTTCCTGTCTAGCATCGGCATTTCTGATATTTTCATTGCATGTATAATCCACTCTTCAGCTGAGATTTTCTTCTGAGTCTTGAGGTGTTTTTCTTTCCTGCAAGACTGATGGCAGAAGGTTGCAATACAGCTCTTAAGTTTGTGATTTGTTTTAAATCGAGCTTGGTTTCCTCTTGTCAATACAGAATTGTATTTCTGTTGTGAAGACCATGAGTTTTACATGGAGCAGTTCTGAAAATCTCTTAAATTATATGAAGTTTTTTAAGCTGATGTTGTGTAGTTCACATCTTGCTGTTTAAAGTACTCTTCCTTGAGCTACCCCCCCTTCCTCCCCCCCCCCCCCCCTTTTTTTTTTTTTTTTTAAGTTGAGAGAGAGCTCACTTAGGAAATACATTTTCTCTACAGGAATTCAACATCCTTTAATTGACTACAGAGAAATCTGTGGGTAGCTACACATGCTGATGGTGTGTTTTTTTCATTTACTTTATGCAACTGTAAGTAACAAAGCTTGGAGTAGTTGCAACAGTAAAGGATTTCTTTTTCGGGGGCTTTTTTTTTCTTTGGTGGCATCTCATGTTGAGGCAACTCTGACTTCACTTGGTAATTAAACCTCATTTGTGAAAGACCTTTCTCCTATTAATTTGATGCATTAAAGAAATGCTCTTTGAAGCTGGTAGTTAATCTTCCTATTTAAATTGCTGGGTTTTACTCAGATTGGTTACAGCTTAGTTTTAAACAGCAGCTAAAAATAGCGAACTGTTGTGTTATACAGTTTAAATATCTATCTATAGTAGTAGCCTTTCTAGAAAGGGAACACCTAGTAAGAGCGAGAGGAGACTGCTGTTTGGACAGCACTGGTTGGTACCAGCATCGCCCTTTTCCTTGAGTTTTGCCTATTGCATAGTCAGGCACCACTTGATTTCCTTACCTGGGATTAATTTTCGACAGAAACACTATGAGCTCAATTTGAGCAGTGTTTCAGCTGGTAATTAGTAATTCAGTGATTGTTAGAACTTTTCACTGTTCATGTTGAAGTCTGCTGCTAAGTGTGCTAAAACCAGGCAAAAAGCTAGAAACTAGCCAAATATTTTCAAGAACATCAGGCTTTCAGCAAGAAAATACAAGGGGAAAAGGCCAAAATCACAACTTGGTGAGGTTAGCTGGCATTGTCCTTGTGTACATGCCCTTTGTGATTCACACAAGCTTGACAAACCTGTAGACTTGAGGTGCATGGCATTATTGCCAAAGCATGGGGGTTTTAACTTAAAAGTGCCTGCAGTTGAAAAGGAAGCCGTGACAAAACTGCAGGCATCTAAGCAGATGGAAACCAACTCCCTCCAGAAATTCTCTTCTGAGTGTCTATTGTAGCACAAACTTTCTGCAGAGGAAGGGATCGTGAATAAGTAGCTAATAAAGAAAAATCGGAGGTATAAAGGTGAATCTGTCTAAGGCAGCATAATGACTTCTGTTACCTTTGTCAGTGAAATCTGCGGTCCAAGCAAGAGGGCAAAGAGAATCCAGAAGTTTATTTCCACCCTTAGTTTTCCACCAAGATAAAAGGTACATTAGGCCTGTCTTCAGTAAGAAATGTTTAATCAATCAGGTTACGTAGCTGAAATATTTTTTCAGTATTGTTAAAGGTCAGACTTCTTGTAATGGCTGTTTCAGGATATACCTGTATGTCAGGAGGCTCAAGCTTCTCAGACCAAGATATCCACGACTAGAGCAGGAACATCTGTTATCACAGGGAAACTGAATGTGAAGAAATCTGCAAGATGGGGAAATATTATCAGATATCATAGACTACCCTTCTGAGGAACCTCGGGTTATATTCATGGAAACTGATAGAACCATTGTATGTCTGGAGTTTTTTACAGTTGTAATACCCATAGTCCTCCAAAGATCTCTGACTATTATCTTGATCTAGTGATGCTTCTCATTACACAGGAATAGTATTACTGTGATCTAGTAGCCTGATTTTGCCACCAAAGGAGAAAACACAATCCTATTCTTAGCTCTTATAAAACTTACGATTCTGAAAATCAAGTTTCTGGCGCTTCCTTCTGCTGGCAGCAGCAGGGGGTAGGAGGAGAGGAGGTCGGGGATGGAGGCATACAGTTTTACGATGGGAAAAAATGAAGGTAATCGCAGAAGAGGTTCTGATGGCTTCCTTTGTCTTCATCATAGCTTATTAAACTGCTTTCATGTTTCAAGGCAATCAGTCGTGCTTCCAACGTCGTCAGTCTTAATGGTATAGTTGCTTGCATGTTTCTGCACAAACTAAGCAGGTTTTTGGCTGTTGTGGGTGGCACATCAGGTAAAGGACTGAAAATGTGTTCTTTTGGATATGTATTCTTCTGCTTACATTAAAATCTGGTTCATTATTTCCCAGGCAGTATCAGCTCGTGGATTGCTTTCCTCTATCATTTGTGGTACCTCTCACAAGATGTGTGCTAATTAAAAAGTGCTTTTGCACAGATCTGCAGCCTTAGCAACGTGAATTTGGCAGTGGTAGTATGTGACTCAAGTCTAGTGAAATTTGAAAAAAGTAATTCCATCACTGTTGGTCGTAAATAGGTGGTTTATTTTCTGTCTTCTTTCAACTAGTGATGTTTCTTTCTGATAACACTAAAAGGCATGCAACTTTCAATTATAAGAGCAGTGTTTACAGGCGTATGTTAATCTTGCAACTTACATGAAAGTTGGTGAAAAAAGGGTATCCTACAGATTAGTGCAACTGACTTGTATCTTGGGTATATGCAAAATGAAGATAGTGTGCCTTCAGAAGATGTAAATGTGTCAAGAAAAATGGACCGTAATGCTATATGCTTTTGTACCATCCATTCAAAAATAAAAGCACATCTAACTACGGTGGCATAATTTCCTCAGGGACCACAGCAGCATTGAGTTCTTGTTCAAATGTAAGAAAAATTTGGAGTTCCCATCTCAAAATGCTTAGTTCAAAACTCACGTGACAGATGCGTGAGAAAAATGTGAACTGGTATGGGTACTGGGAAAAGGGAGAATTGATCAGTGTTACCAACTGACGGGGAGAGTCTCGGTTGTTTCTGTGCTTGCTCTTGTTGGGCTGTCCTTTACTTCATGTGTCCTGGGGGAGGCGAGTCTAACAGAGGCACAGTGGAAGGAGAATGAGGCAACTGCTTAACAGCTGGAGCTTTCCAGAATAGGGGAGACTATGGAAAAGGCTATACTGGAGAAAGAGAGCTGGGAAAAGGACTTCTTGGATCACTTGAAAAGCAGGACACCTCATGGTAAATCAGTATCCTTGCTTACTGACCCGTTAGGTGGGCTTTGTAAGGATGATAAAAAGAGAAGAACTTGGAGAGTGTAGACAGTGCTACTGGAGCATTGAGCTGGAAATAACTTAGACTGTAGTATTTTGAGTGGACTTAAGGGGTTAGGAAAGAAGAAGGAAACAGGATTTGGAGGCTAGAGAGGGAGCCGTCAAGGTATGAGATAAGCACTTCAGGAATGGTTCTGAGTACATAGCTGACTGCTTGGAGAACTGGTCTTGTTGAAAGACTTTGTGGGTTTGAACTTAGTTCTGGCAGAGCACAACTGCAGCAGGACTCTAAACGCAGAATTACAGTTACACTTCTAAACCAAGATTTTAAATTATTAAACTTTGATATCTGGTTTATCAGCTACTGGGCAGCTTAGTCGCAAATTTAACTTGCACAGAGAACTCTGTTTCCTGTATTAACCCCAAGCTTTGTTTATATAGGATTAGCTCAGAACGCAGAAAAGAGAAGTCAAGAGATGCAGCCCGGTGCCGAAGGAGCAAGGAGTCGGAAGTATTCTACGAGCTTGCTCATCAGCTGCCCTTGCCACACACTGTAAGCGCACACCTGGACAAGGCATCCATCATGAGGCTGACCATCAGCTACTTGCGCATGAGGAAGCTGCTCGATGCTGGTAAGTGAGTAATGTAGCAGGATCTGGGAAAGGGGCTGGAGGTATATTAAGAAAGAAGCTATTTGTAAAACCTATCAGTATAAATAAATACATTAATAGCTGCATCCTTTCTATGGAAAGGTGGAAGACTTTACAGTAGAAATAGGCTTTTGGTGATGGCACGGGAAAAAATGGCCACTGTTCAACAGACTTTGTTTTTCCCTTTCTATTCTGGCAATCCTAGTTGGGTCATCACAGCTCTAGTGCCATTTTCAGTCTATTTAACCCTTTTCCCAAAGTTAATTTCTTCTGTTTAACCTTCTTTTCCCCGTAGAGTTGTTTGTTCCAACTGTGCTTTACTAAACCTTACGTGGTTGATGCAAGGCTGGCTTAGCTAACTGTAGCGGTTTCTCCTTAATATAAGCTGCAAGGAAATTTTTTGTAATTTTTATTCTGCTGAAGGTGAAGTTAGCTGAGACTGTATCTATCTCTGCAGTTAAATCTACCCAGAAACTACAGGATTATCTGAGTTAGCTTATGAACCAGTATCTGTGTAGCATGCCACAGCTGCTGTACTGGTTATTTGTACTCATGCATGCCTGCCTGTACCGTATGGAGGGGTAACTTTGGTAACTGTACTCTGAAATGCCTCATAGAAAGCCCCTGAGAAAAGTTTGCAATGTCTTTTTGAGATAAATGGTAATATTTTTGCCTTTTTCTTTAAGGTGGAAGGTGTATTGGTTTATGCATAAAAGCACAGAGAGTTAACCTCACTCTTAACTTTCTGTGATTTGTGATACCATTACTAGAGCTTGAAGGATTTAATTGATCACTTAGATAAGTGAATTATACTGGTTTTGACAGTCCTGCAAGATTGACTCCTTGCAGACTGGTGCCAGCAGTCATTCCTGATGGGAAGTGAAGAATAGCACTTTTTACTTAAACAAAAATGTGTGGCTGCTTCTAGGTGAGCTGGAGACAGAAGCCAAAATGGAGAAGGAACTGAACTGTTTCTATTTGAAAGCTCTTGATGGATTTGTCATGGTTCTGTCTGAAGATGGGGACATGATTTACATGTCTGAAAACGTGAACAAGTGTATGGGACTCACTCAGGTGAAATACTGACATTTCCTAAGACTGTTTCCAACCTGTAAATTTGTTACATTTTTGTATATGTAAAGTTAGACACCTGTGTACCTTTTTTTTTACAGTTTGAGTTGACAGGGCACAGTGTATTTGATTTCACTCATCCATGTGACCATGAAGAGCTGAGAGAAATGCTTACACACAGAAATGGTAAGAAAGAAAAAATCTATTTCATTTACTTAAAGATAGTTCCTGGTAGCATTAGTACAGTTGGATATCTGCCAGAGAAAGGTGTGGAGGGAACAAATAGTGTGTTTTGCTGCTTAAATCTCAAAATAAACCTTGTTCAGAGATAGTAACAGAAAAACCAAAATGTTTTGGCAATATCCTAACTGTAGGAGAGATGAGGCTTCACCAGTACTCTTTAATCTAAAACAAAATTAATGACTAAAACGGAGTTATTGAGGATTGAAAGAATTAATGTGCCTACAGGGATAAAATTAGAGGTAGGTTGAATGAGAATTATCTTAAGCAATTGCTGTAGAAGGGTATGGAGAAGTTAAAATTGGTGCATTAGTCTTGGTCTGAGCTTGCCTTCACAGGACAACTTAAAAGAAAATGCTTTCTTCCGGAAATCTGTGGATACTATACTTGGGACACAAAAAACCTGATCAGGGAGTACTTGGACAGCCCCCAAAAGGGCTTTGGGATTGATGCTTCTCTGCACCTTTTAATTGGTGCGTGAAATTGGTATCTTTTCACAGATTTCTGACTCTTCTCCATCTGAGGGAGTGGAACACTGTGTTCACATGTTCTGTATGCTTTTCAATTTAACAAATGCCCATGAATTACTGCTTTTATGTCTTCTAAAGGTTTGGTAATGACTAAAAGACTTGGCAGCCTGCATGCCTCCAAATAAATCTGCTTTTCTCGGTTGTTAAAGTCTAAAATCCGACCTTTCTAATTCCTGTTTCATCAAACAAGGGTTATATGGACTCTGAATCTAGATAGTGATGAATTACCAAGCCCGACCTCTGCTTTCATGTAGCACTGTAAATCAGACATCTTTTCTGTTGGCTTTCTATTTAATTCAGTGGAAGACACCTGATAAGATAGCATAGCATTAAGGGGCCCCAACTTTGATTTTGTAAGCATTTTCTAAACTTGTCTGCCCATAGTATTGAAGTAAGTCTAATAAGGCTAGATTAGACTTCCCGCCTCCCTCCACCTTTGGAATATAGTAATGCATCTGAGGGTTGGGCTGGGCTTGGGGAAACAACTTCACAAAAGCAGTGTAAAACAACTGGTCTTGTTGCAAAAACTTATTCTTAAAAATGGCCTATTTCTAAGTTTCCTGCAGACCACCTCTAGCTTGTCGAGATTGACTAGACTGGAGTAAGATGTCTGGAAAGCATTATTACAAAATCTGTTTTGCAAATGAAGTTGGCAGACAAAAGTCTAAATTACAGTAATAATGGTACATTTTTATATTTATTAGTATTCCCAGGTTGCATTCTACTGCAGCTCTTGCTTAAGTGGAATTATTTTGGTTTTGGATTGAGTTTTAAATACTCCCCTTTGGGACTGTATGGGTGCAAATGAATATAACTGTGATTGGCAGAAAAACTGAACTGCATTCTGATTTTATGAAGTTGCTTTTTAATCTTTCAAAGCTGGTGATTTAAAAAATAGTCCAGTGCTCAATCAAGACTTGAGAAAGTTGCTTCATCTTTTACAGTTGCTTCTCAAAGTAGAGCCTTAAGCATCGGGACTTGATAATAATAATGCTGTGTGATCTCCAACTATAAATTTCTAGATTGGTTTAACTCTTTCAAAAGCATACTGAATTAAATAAGTTTTGGCCACTTCTCTGAACTCTGCTGTATTTTTATTAGTTTTTTTCCCCCTCCTTTACTGAGGATATTTTGATGTGGCATAAAGTAGGCTTGTCCCCATTAGTCTTTGCCTCTACTAGAAGCTATACACGATGTAGCATGGGGCTTTTAACATTTTTTCGAATTAATTTTGTCAAGCTAGTAGCTACAGTACAAGCCACGATGCAGAATTTCATAGCTACTATTGTCTGTGGAGAAGGAGAGCAAATTATTATATAAACTTGTATCAGAAGTAAGCTTTCATGTTGTAAACTTCCACCCCCCACCATGATTTGGTCCTCGCTCTTTGGCATGTCTTGGCAAACTCACTCTTCTGCTGCTCTTTATCCGAAGTGTTTTATTTCCTTCTTCCACGCACAGCGAGCTGCTTGCAGCTTTCTTGATAGGATCAGTTTGCATTTTCTTTGCCCAGAATAGCCTAGCTAGTAATTGACTCTGAAAGGTTCTGCCCTGTAAAGGCAAAAACTGAACTTAAGGCCTGCTGTTAGCAAGTAGGGCCAAAAAATGAGTGCTACTAATATTAATTTGCATTAGGATTTCTTGACTGCCCCCCTGCCAAGAATCGAGAATGCTAATAATGTGTTTAAAAACTTGGTCCCTGTTTACACTGAGTATAAATCACTGGAGATATTTGGATGCATGTAACCAGCAGAGTTGTTAATTTTGAACTGAAAAACTTAAAATACTGTAGTCCTAAAGACCTACAGGCCAAAACTTACTTGATTTGAACCTCCCTACAGAGAGTTACCGATGCCTTTCAATGCAGACCAACTCAACAGTACTTTCATTCTGCACATTCTTATGATACAGATCTCAAAACCATTGAAACTTCAGGTTTTTGTTTACCTCACAGTAGAATTAGTCCTGAGAAGTGTTATCGGAAGTGGTGTTAGGTTGATCAATCTTTTTAATTTTTTAGGATCTTTCCCTAGTCTTAGAGTTCCATAACTTGTTGGTTGGTTTGTTGGGGGTTTTTTATACCTTTGGAAGATGATCCAAGAGCTTAAGAATTGTTTACTATTTGCTTTTTTGTTAGGTCCCGTGAAAAAGGGCAAAGAGCAAAACACAGAGCGCAGCTTTTTTCTCAGAATGAAGTGTACACTGACTAGCAGGGGAAGAACAGTGAATATAAAGTCTGCTACGTGGAAGGTAACTAATGCAAAGGAATGTTTACGTAGTTTGGCAGCTTCCTCTTCAGATGTCCTAACACTCTATTTCAACATTTTTACTTAGTGAAACTCAAGCTCATTACACAAAGTGCTTAACTAATTTAATGATTGTGTTTCAATGTGCTGAATTTTAATGCTGAATATGTCACAGAGGTAACTGAAACAATGTTGTAAAATTAGTTTTTCAAAACTCTTTGAATGAATTCTCCTTTTTAAATTAGAGGTAATTTACTTACTAGAAATTATAATTACTAAATATATTTGCATAAAGCCTTCTCTGAGAAAAAAATATTTGACCCCACTTATGCTGATACCTAATTTCTTTTGATTTGACACTGTGAATGTGACAGTTGAGGTCTCTCTGAAGGACTTCAATACCATTCTTTCTGAAGCTGCTGGCTATCCCTTTTGTAACAGTTGGAACAAAAAGAGCCCAGCCTAATAACTTTCTGCAGTGAATGCATTTTCTCCTCTGGACAAAAAGTAACCTTTTACTGTATCGAGTGGCATTGTGGTTCACAATTCTCTTTTATAACTTAAATTTAGTTATTCTGGATCAAACAACTTCTTTGCTGCTGTCTGTGAACAATTTCTACTTCAGAATTGTTAAAAAACAAAACACAAAATATAAAATTTCATTGTCTCTTGAAGAATATATTTGATCTCTAACACCACGTCTGCAGAAGAGCCAAAATGGAGGTTGCTACTATTACCATAACATTTAAATAGTAAGATGCCTTTTGCTGAGGCAATTGCTTCTCAGTGTCATCATTAAGGTAACTTTTCCAAAGAAGAACAGTTCACAGAATTGCAGAAATGTCTAGCGTTGCTTCAGCCAGCACCCAAGAGGAAAGAGTTGGCAGCCCGTGTACTTGTCGCAGTCTGTGTAGCATGGGGAGGAGAACTGCTGCTCTCCTTTAGCCAGCACCTGAAAGCGCTGCTGCGTTCTGGTGTTGCTGGCATGTCGAGGGGAGGGGAGGGGAAGGACTTCGCGCTGGGTGCGCTAACGGAAGCACAACTGTGTGTTGTCTGACAGGCAAGAACTTAATCTCTTTCTAAAGTATAACTTTCCCATAGGTACTCCACTGCACTGGACACATTCGTGTATATGACACATGTGGTAATCAAACTCACTGTGGCTACAAAAAGCCTCCCATGACGTGTCTGGTGTTGATCTGTGAACCTATTCCTCATCCATCAAACATTGAGGTCCCCTTGGACAGTAAAACGTTCCTCAGTCGTCACAGCCTTGACATGAAATTTTCCTATTGTGATGAAAGGTAATACATATTTTGTACTTGAAAAATTTGAAGGAATTGCAGGGTTGGTGCATGTTGGCTGATGTTGGCCTTGCACGTTTATGTAGTCTAACTTGTTAACTTGATTCATCTGCGCAATGGAACCGTCAGTGGGATGCTTTGGCTTTTACTAACTGATAAGGATGTCTTATTTGAAAGCCAGATTTTTAAATCTGAAGGAGAGTGCAGCGTTATTGCTTTGGAATAAATCCTTTGCCTGCAGTTAACTGCCTGTGCAAACTGGTCTTTAGTGTAGTGGCAGTGATTAAATCGAAATGAGAAGATTCTTCTGGACACTGAAAAAACAGGAAGGATTTTAGGATTGTCAAAGATGGTGATGCATTTTGGTGACTGAAAAGAGTGTTTGTGTAACGCTTGTCAGATGCGTTTCATTGCTACCGCTTCCCCCCTTTCCCTTCCTCAGGAGGTCAGTGCCTGCTTTCTCCAGTTCAGGGGAAAAAAAAACCAACAAAAAACCAAACAAAAAAACCCAAAACCCAAAAATTTCAGCTGTACTTTTACTATGATCCATCTGCTGTTGAAAATGATGTTTTGGTACAAATCATGGATCGTAGTCAAACACATAAGACTGTTCTTACTATCCTCTGGAAACTTTACTTGACAAATTTGAACAACAGAAGTGAAGGGAATCATTGGCCTGAGGGTTTTTTTCCGTGGTTTCAGGGGTTTTTGTTTGTTTGGGTTTTTCATGTTTGTAATCTGGTATTATTTGTTACTGCCTGTTTCCTTTTATAACAAAACCAAACTCCTAACTAGTTGCTGCAGTTAAATGCAACGAGATATTTGTGCAGTTTATTTCCTGTCCTCTGCTGTAACTACCTTTCTGGGACTGATGGTGTCACAGAAAAGGTACTTATTTGGTCACATTCTGCATGTAGAATAGGGCAAAATGAATGTGTTCCCCTGGTTAGCAATGCCCTCTAGGGGCTGAAGGAAAGAGTCTTCTTTAAAAGCTGGCCGTGGTTGAGTGGGAAGAATAAATCCCAACGCCTAATTTCTCTTAGTTGCAGATTTAAAACTGTTGAAGCATGTCTTTTTATTTTATTAAACTCTCATATTTGTGTAAGCTGGATACACAAGTCCATAAGTCGCTGGTCTACCTTTCAGAAAAAAAGTCTAGAAGGCAAGTATTTACTTAATCCTGTCTAGCACAGGACATGATTTATCAAGTATTCAGTGAGAAATAAAATCCTATGCCTGCTGAAATTTCTCTTAAAAAAAAAATCATTAAAAATGGCAATTTATTTCAAAATGAAAACTCCCAGTAAACCAAAATTGCTGCTAATGTGTATGGAAGTTAGGATTTTTTCTAGATATGCAAGCATCCAACTGCTCTGTCATTTGTGCTAGCCCATGTCTGGCTTTTACTTAGCAATTTTTTTTTACTTGTTTTAAAGAATTACAGAGTTGATGGGGTATGAGCCAGAAGAACTCCTGGGTCGCTCAATCTATGAGTACTATCATGCGCTGGATTCTGATCATCTGACCAAAACACATCATGATAGTAAGTAAAAAGATGTATTTAAAGCCCTCCAACTACACGAGATGAAATACAGCACCAGGGGAAAGCAGCAGAAGAATGAGGGCCGCCTTCTAATTGCAGACATGAATCTGCAGTGAATGCTCACCTGAAATGGTTTATGATTTTTCTGCCTGTAATTAAAGCTGGTATCCTTTCTGCTTTCAGTGTTCACAAAAGGGCAGGTGACAACAGGACAGTACAGAATGCTTGCTAAACAAGGTGGCTATGTCTGGGTTGAAACTCAAGCAACTGTCATATACAACACTAAGAATTCTCAGCCACAGTGCATAGTGTGTGTAAACTATGTGTTGAGGTAAGTTGAGTGGACATCGCTATTCTTTGTCATCATCTTTATTGAAAACAAAGTCAGGTTCTGATAGCACTGCATCTTTTTTCAACTTGCTGAGAATGTGATCCCCTGTTGAATATGTTACGATGTTACTATTTCCTACCGATGAAATTTTGCTTAGAATACTGCCAGTCCTGGGATTAGGAATTGTATTTGAAAACAAAACACTTTTTTGATCTAGTGATGTCAGTAGGAAGATCTCTGCAGGCAAATGAGCGTAGGGACAGTCTCTTTTGTACTGTTGCAATGCAACCATTTGAGAATTTGCGTGCATTCTAGACAACTCCCTAATTTTGTCCACAGTCTGGAGCAGTTAATTTCACTAATAACTTTTAGTCATGGAGTGAGAGCAGCAGTAATGATGTCTTTCTTAGTCCCATTTATCTTTTTCTTCCTTAGAATTCCTGTTTTAATTGAAAGCTTCAAATGAAGGCAGACTTGTTGACTGATTTTTTGCAATTGTATAATAGTCCTAAACTAGTTTTTCAAAACTTTGGTGAATGTACCAGTATCAGTCTTACCAACATATTGCATGTTCGTTTAAAACCAAGAAAGTGTTTTAGGAAATATCTTTTTTTCTCCTTAATTTCTCAGTGCTTTCATAAAAGCATGTTTATTTTTATTACTTTTTCTGATGGCCCACTTTGTCTATTACATTTGAGGGAAGAATGAGTAAAAAAAAAGTAATCTTGAAAGCTCCTATTTTGTGGTGTGTGTGGTGGTTTTGGGGGGTTTCTTTGTTTTGTTTTGGTTTTTTTCAACTTAACAAAATGTTCAAGCCTGAATTTATTCCTTTTAGTTGTTCTTTGACAGTCATCTTCCTTTCTGTCTGACAGTGGAATTGTTCAGAAGGACTTGATTTTTTCCCTTGGACAAACTGAGTGTATGCTGAAACCAGTGGAGTCTCCTGATATGAAAATGACCAAAATATTCAGCAAAGATGACCTGGATGATACTAACAGCCTATTTGAAAAACTTAAACAGGAACCAGATGCTTTAACTGTGCTGGCTCCAGCTGCTGGAGACACAATTATCTCTCTAGATTTCGGCAGTAATGGTGGGTGTGCGTTTAAATTGGAGAGCATGCTAATTAGTAAAGTTAGTATTTCACAGCAAATTTTGAAAAATAACCTCCCGGTATGACTTGCCTAGTGGTATTTCAGCTGCTGTTTAAATTTAATGAGGTCCATAGACACGCACACTATTGTTACTTAGGTTGATGGTTTCTTTTAATTTTTATAGAGTCTGATGAACAACAATGTGATGAAGTTCCTTTGTATAACGATGTAATGCTCCCCTCATCCAGTGAGAAATTGCAGAATATAAATATGGCAATGTCCCCACTACCTGCCTCTGAAACTACAAAGCCACTTCGTAGCAATGCTGATCCTGCACTCAATAGAGAAGTTGTATCAAAGCTGGAGCCAAACACGGAGCCACTCGAACTTTCTTTTACCATGCCTCAGGTGCAAGAACAACCAACCAGCCCTTCTGATGCAAGTACCAGCCAAAGTTCACCTGAGGTTAGTTTCGTAATTTGGATATGCTGTCATTAAAAACCTATGTGCTGTTAGGTCTTGTGGAGCAAACCTGGTTAAGGATGCAGCCAAGACAAGAATTGAAAATTATTTCTATGCTGTGACTTAAGCTCGTGTCATGATCTGAGGAAAGAAAGATAGATTTTCATACTGAGAATTATCTTTTCATTAAAGTGAATCTTGCATACACATACAATGCCACCTGATAGAAATAAGAAGAGCTTGGGATTGGTCTTTCTAGAAAGAATGGTTCAGAGATAACTCCTCTAAATAGCAAATTAGTTGCAATAAATTACTGTAAAGACTACTTCCAGGTTCCAACTAATTGTGTGCTTCCCAAATGGGGTAAATTTGAATGTATACTGATAATTGTGTGTTCCTTTCCCATTTTAATTTTGTGCAACTATAGCTTGGAATTAGTTTTTATATTAGAACATTTTTCAAAGAATCTGTAGATACAATGCAAAATGATGTAATAACAGAAACTTAAAACTGCACTCAAAATGTTTTCACAGCCCAGTAGTCCCAACGACTACTGCTTTGATGTGGATAATGATATGGCTAATGAATTCAAACTGGAATTAGTGGAGAAACTCTTTGCAATAGATACAGAAGCAAAAAATCCATTCTCTACTCAGGTAATGTACATTAACATTCTGTATCTCAAATACTTATTCTCAGCATGGTTCTCTTTCTCTTAGAATGTCTTCAGGAACTTCCTTCCTATTTTATATAATGTTTTTATTAAAATAAATTGCAAAAAGATATTGTAAGGATCTGGTAAAAGGAAGAGCCTTAATGAAGTCATAGCTGCGATATTCTTACATATTGATGTTTTTTTACCTCTTGTCTTTTCCAGGAAACTGATTTAGATTTGGAGATGTTGGCTCCTTACATCCCAATGGATGATGACTTCCAGTTGCGATCCTTTGATCAGCTATCTCCACTGGAAAGCAGTTCTTCTGGCTCTCAAAATGCAGCCACCATTACCATATTTCAGCAGACTCAGACACCATCAAGTACTGCTGATGAAATAAAACCAGTGACGGAGCATGTGGAAGATGTGAAGACACTAATTGTTCCTTCATCTCCTGCCCACGTAGTCAATGAAACGAGTAGTGCCCCAGCGTCACCGTACAGTGGGAACAGGAGTCGAACTGCATCTCCAATCAGAGCAGGAAAGGGAACATTGGATCAGACGGAAAAATCTTCTCCAGGAGCACCCAGTTTGCTAACAGTCACTCTAAATAAAAGGTATTTTAAAAGCAAATTTTAAGCCCTAGTATCTGATCAAGAAATAAGATATAATACACTTTTAAATACTGACAGCTGTTCTATGTTGTCTTTGGCATTCTACTTCAAAGTAGAAATTGATACATTTAAATTTGGACACTTGAAACAAGGGTGGGGTTTGGGGTTTTTTTTGGTTCTAGTAAGCTTCCCTAAAATTAATTGCACAGTAGCTTTTACAAAAACATCTTATGTAATAGACAGCTACTGTATGCAAGCATTGTTCGTCATTTTGTTCTGCTCTTGTATCTGACATGCAGCCTTTTAAAAAGAATGCAGCAGGCAATTTACAAGTAGTTATACCCATACAGTATTTCTGATGCTTTTCTTGTCCACTTTGCTTTGACGTAAGAGGTGACTACAGTCTGTGTGCTACACTTATTGCTTTTAAAATGAGCCCTATTTCACGATGGACTGGACTGTGGGATGTGTAGTACATATGTATCATTATAGAAAATTCCACAAAGTCAAACATCAGACTTTTGGTACATAGAAGATTTATCGGTACACAGAAATCCTCAGAATAGACTTTTTATCACCCTTCCCTCCTTCCTGTTGAAAGTGAATTGCTGAACTTTTATGCTTTTTTTTTTTCCTGCAAAGACTTTAAAATTTTTGTTGTAACTCATTCTGAGCTTCATAGCAAGATTAAAAGCTGTCATTTGCTATGCTCATAGACAATGATTGTTGAAATGAGTACATTATGAAAGAAAAGTAGTATAGTTCATAAATTCAGTTCTGTGATATTGTATATAAGTGTCCACAAAAGAAAAATGGGTTGAGGATAGTAGAAACGTCTTAACAGCCTGAATCAATTTTTCTTAGATCTACTGCAGTGGATGAAGAACTAAATCCAAAGATGCTAGCTTTGCATAATGCTCAGAGAAAACGAAAAATGGAACATGATGGTTCACTTTTTCAGGCAGTTGGAATTGTGAGTTTTGTTTTACCATTTTAAAATATTCACTTTTAACCTTGCAATTTCTGAAATGAGGCATCAGTGCAGACTCCTGAGTTTAGCTGTTGGTATGCAGTGCAATCTTGGGATCAGAGATAATTGTTGGACAGTGAAATTCCCACATATATGCAGATACTGACTCTAGTTCTCTCTTACTGTCAGCTGTTTCAAAAGTGTCCTGTATACCCAAGCACATTTCTTGATTAGATAGAAGATACTCTTCTGTGAACATACACGTTTTTCAGTAGAATGTGTACAAGTGTAGACATCACATTTAAGTTTGTAATTGCCATATTTATTTAACTTTTGAACTCAAACTCAATGTTCCTATTTGTAGATACTGGAGATTGTTCTTATTGCTTCTTTCTACGCTTTCATTTTTCCATCAAATCTGAGTTTCCTTTATCTGATCGGATAACAAGACTATCTCTGAACCATAAGGGAATAGAATTCATATAACCTAGCAAATGTATTACTACCGCTTCAATTTCACGCACGCTTTTATAGTATTAGTGTGTGTGACTGAGTAGCTCATCACCTGTCCTAGGCATTCAAAAGAAAATTCTTAAGTATTGTTAGATTTGTGTCACTTAATTGGGGCTATCCAGCTTGTTACTTTCTAGAAGGGTATTTTGTCTCCATAGTCTTTGTTTCTTACTGAGAGTTCTTAGTATTTTGAAACCTTGAGCTTTGCTATTACCTACTGTTACCTCTCTTCTTGCCTTCATTGTAAATTTCTACTTATCTTAAGTTTTGCACAGTTAATTCTTAGTTGCTTTACTGCAAAGTAGCCTTTGAGATTCTTTGTTTCTTTAGTGGTCCACCTCCTAGGTGTAGTCACCCATCATGTCTTAAAGTGCAGGATTACTTTTCTTCCAAGCTGTGAATTATTCCTGTATTAGCATTCTGGTTTGAGCATGAGAGAAATCACTATATGCTGTTTTTATTAGTGCTCTCTGGAAGAGCTGAGAGAGCTTTTATACGTCCACTTTTTCTGAGGCAAGCAGGCTATATTTAAAAAAAAAAACCAACCACAAATAATTGTACTTATGCCATTGTTTTCATTTGCTAAATGCTTTCTTTGCACCTTCATGCATGTTGTTCTCTTGCTTCTGGTAGCTCTGTAAGAATTCACAGCTCCGTGAGACATTTTATTGCCTCCCCTTGCCTTTTTCTCATGCCTTGGTGTTACAGCTGTCATACAGTGTTGCTGATAATGCTCAAAATGGCATGGGATGACATCAAATACACAGAATGCAAGCAGGTCTGTATTGACTGCTGTCGTAGCCTTCAGGCTTCTATGCTTACTGGCTTTTTAATGCTTAAAGGTTCAAAATTCATCCTTTTGTTAAACCTTTTTCTTTTTTCTTCTGTATCTGACAAAGACGTTGCAAATATTTTGATGGTTCCTTCACAGTCAGAAGCTGGATTTTCCATGTACCCGCTTCTTACTGACATTATTTCAAGCAAGCGCTTTTGTTGTTTGGCTGCTTTTTCCACAATGGATTTCTGAGAGGATGAATTAGGCCTTGCACACACACAGAAGAAAAATGGAATTAAGTCCAGGCTTACAGTACGTGGTATTCTGGGATTGTGCAAAAACTTGCCACAACTTCACTGTAAGGAAGTGGGATTTATTTTGCAAAGAGTGAAAATAAGTGAGGACTAAAGTAAAATACTACTTCAGGCTTCAAGAAAACAGGAGAATTAGAGAAGGGCAAGATGTGTTATAGTAATATTATGAAATAACGATCCAGATCATTACATTGAAAAAGATACAAGCTACACCTTTCTTAATATGAAGGGCTGTATTGCATTCACAGTGAAAAAAACCAAACCCAAAACACCAGCAATGATGTAGGTGACTAACCTCCCTATGAAATGCAGCTTCTAGGTCCCAGTTGTTTAACTAAACTTTTATTACACAGCTGTCCTTGGACTTGCATAGATGTTTTATAACCTGAAAACATATGTTCTTTTCTGTTTTAAGTGTTCAGGGTAATGGCAGCATTCTGAAATACTTTTTCCTCTTTTTGCAGCAGTCAGTACTACTAACAAGACAAAACTTTGCAGATTCAACTACTTCTGCTAGCAGACTTGATATTAAGATGGCGTTTTTTCCTTCTACCCTATCTGTTCCAGTAGCAGCTTCTTCTTACTTATCCTAATTATACGGAGCCCTTGAAAGCTTTCCCATCTCTGTATCTTCTGTGCTGCTGTCAAAACGATATGCTAAGGAGCCGTACCTGCAGTGGAATGGCTTAGGACTGCATTCCCCACAAGACTTGGGTCAGGTGGCTTGGTGGCAGTAACTGGAGTGCCAGCAGAATTTACATCTTAAACTTAGATAGAATCGACCTACCGAGGTTCCTGAATCTCCTGTCTACGTTATTAATTCCAGTGCAGAAAACTGTGAGAGATTTCAGTGAAAACCTGATGCTTAGTCACCTAAGAGCAGTGGTAATTAAATGGGTGTGTATGTTGTACCTGTACATGCTAATCTTGAGTATGGTAACTAATGATAACCAGGATTATTTTCTGTAAGGGAAGTAAGGTCTTGAAATCTGATTCAGTTTTCTTTGGCCAGTGTACTTGGAAATGTATTTCTCCCCAAGTTCTGAACAAAGTCCACTTTAAATTGTAGTAGTGCCTACATTAGTGACAGAAACTAATTTGGAAGAGGGATGTGGAGGGCTAGAAAGATGCAGTATTCATTAAAGGAGATTTCATTTCTTTCTAGGGGTCTTTATTCCAGCAGACAGGTGACCGTGGGGGAAATGCATCACTGGCTTGGAAACGTGTAAAGGGATGCAAAACAAATGGTCATAACGGAGTGGAGCAAAAGACAATCATTCTACTATCAACTGGTTAGTATCCTCTTTTAATACATAGAGAGGGGTGGAGGGGGCTGCGTGAAAGAGAACAGAGTGACAAAAACATACCCAGACTTGCCTCCTTTATGAACAGTCTTGGAGGGAAGGTTAGGCATGGTGAATAAAGTGCACTTTTTCTCCTTCCCCTCCCTCTTCAGACATAGCAAGTAAACTTCTAGGGCAGTCAATGGATGAAAGTGGACTACCCCAACTCACGAGTTACGATTGCGAAGTAAACGCTCCCATACAAGGCAACAGAAACCTGCTACAGGGTGAAGAACTGCTCAGAGCTCTGGATCAAGTTAACTGAGCTTTCACAATATTTGTTCCTTTTTTGGACACTGGTGAATCATCACCTAAAGCAGTCTATTTATATTTTCTATATCTGATTTTAGAAGCCTGGCTACAGCACTAATTCAGTTAGTTCAGTTTTGATCCCCTTTCTACTTATTTTGACAGTCTTTTTAATATGTTCTTTACGTAACAATAACTCAAACTGTAGTGCATTTTTATAATTCTTTGGTACACTTTTAAGTCCATTACATTTAAAACACACTTGCAATAGCAGCTTTGAAATATGCACCTGATTTTAAAAAAATATTTATTTTTTGGCTGGGGAGTTGGTCACAAAAACTTACCATTAGTAAAATGTCAACACAGGAAAAACTGGCAATACTTCCATCCTGCTCTTAATAGGTAGTTGGAAGACTTGTGCTCTCTCACTCTTTATGTTCAAATAAGTTTTTTATTTTAATAGTTTTTATAAGAAACAACAATGCTTTGCAGCAGTGCATTGTAGCCACAATCGCACAATATATTTTCTTAAAAAATACCAGCAGTTCCTCATGCAATATATTCTGCATTTATAAAAACTAGTTTTTAAGAAGAATCTTCTTTTGTTTGCCTATGAAATCATGTTTAAACATGGATTATGTCATTATTTTAGTCATGTTGTAATATAAATTGTTCTTAAATGCTGTCTTATGCTTTTGACTTAAATGAGTGTGGTTAGTCAAAGGAAAGGCTTTATCTGGAAAGGGCTAGCAGCATTTTATTTGGATACATTCTCAATTTAGAGAAAGTTTGATGTTCTTAAAGTAGTAACTTTGCCAGCTTAAAAAAAAAAAAATCCCTGCCTGTAGTTGTTGAAGTTAATGCTAATATTGTGTATGATCTTAAATCTAAATGTTCAGCTTACCCTGTGTGGTATAGGTGATATTTCAAGCAGATTGTAAAACATCTTGCATTGTTAGCGAAGTTTTATCTAGTACATCATTGAGTTGCTCAATATTTTGATGTTTTGGTTTTATGCACCTTGTTGCTATTAACATCCATATGTTTTCATGTAGATTTCAGTAACTTGAATATATTTAGAAGCCTTTTTATTTAGAAATATATAGTTGTCACAAACATCTTATTTTCCTATATGTACTGTACAAAACCTTCATCCACTCATTCTTTTGCTCTTTGTGGTTGGATCTAACACTAACTGTATTGTTTTCTTACATCAATAAACTATATGTGGACCAGGCCCCCTTGGGGAGTGTGTTATCTGAGAGAAATGAGATAATTTATATTTTTGTTAGTGGTTATTGTTCATCCGTGTTCCCTTTTTAACTTAGAGTTGGTTGGAAATCACTGCTTCCTTATTTTGATTGTAACATCTCTGCGTTAATTATTTGAGCCTGTTCAGTACCGAAGTCTCCTAGACAGTGTTGTACTACTGCTCGCCAAAGATGTTAAACTTCTAAATCTGTTACCGCGCCAGTTAGCAAACTTGAAAGTGAGGAGACAGCATATTTGTGTTACTGTAGAGTGGAAAGATTCTTCTTTGTGACCAGCTTAAAGGCTTGTCTCTGGAAGCTTTGTCAAGGTAACACTGGAAAGCAGGAAAATAAAACTCACAGGAGTGATCAATTAAAGGTGGATTTTTATCACAAAACTGCATGATTAGAAAATTAAGCTGGTACTTGATTATAAAGCTTGTTCTATGTTCTTGTGCTGTTGACTCAGTAACTTTGACTAGGTGACTTCTCATTGTGTGTCATAAAACACAATGCTATTTACAACCTTGTGATGTGTAAATATGGTCAAGTTATTCTGTGCATTCTTCAAACTTGTTTAGAAAAACTTAATATAAGAAATCAAATATGGAGTGTCAAAAGAATTATTTTGGTTTTATTTTGGAAGCTTTGGTTTCTTGGGACTCTTCTGAGTCTTTTGAAATCAATATAATGGTACATAATTTTTAAACTGTTCTCTAAAATTAGTTTCACCAAAACGAGCACTTTTCAAACTGACACAATTTCATTAAATTGAATGCAGACTATTAGCTACCAACTGAAAAAAAAAAAAGATAAGGCACTGTTAGCAGAAGACAGCTGCATAGTTCTTAAAGTTTTGAGTAGAAGTTGCACAGAGGAGAGAGCACGTAGGTGCACTAAGCTACAGCTGAAGCCTTGTGCAGAGAACACTTTGAATATATATATACACCTGCTACTGAATATTAAACATTTTTAATGCAGCCTTTAAGTGTTCAAAGCTTAAAAAGTTATCTGGATAAAAGCAGCAGAACTACTGCCTACCTGCTGTGTGAGGGCTCTTGGATAGCTTTCTTTCTGTGGCATCCCTTCCTCTGTCAGCAGTTGAAAGGTTTGATAGTGAAGTTGCTAAAGGCTTGGGTAAAGCATCAGCAGTGAGGGGCATCCCTTACGCTTAGCTTTGCGTGGACTGACATGGTGCTTCAGTGGGATAGTGGGGAGAGTCTTGGAAAGGTCCAGGTGGGTCTGGCCTGGCGGGTTATCCCTATTCATCTCCCGAGAGAAACATCGTACCGTCCTGCTTCATGCTGTTCTGCTCTCTTGGAGGAGCCTGACCTGTTCGGATCTGTTAGTTCCTCTTCAGTGTACTTTAAGAGGGCAGTAAATATTCATGGAGAAAAATCCATGTTAAAAAGAGGAGGAAAACTTAGTCACCCATGTGATTTACATTATGAGGCTGCTTTAGTCATCTCTGGTCTTAATGACAGCAGCTGTGGATTTAAATGAGCTATGCTTCATGTAAGAATCTTCCCAGCTCTCACATTTGTTTTATTATATGTAACAGCAAGGCATAGCACTTGATTACTGTCCTAGTAAAAGTGACTGAAACAAGGGATGGAATGAATTGCAGTAGCTGTGTTTGGTTACTTTAGAAAAAAAACCAAACAAACACCAAAAACAAACAACCCCAAACCAAACAAAAAACCCCACCACCAAACCTCCCAGAGAAAAGTAACAGTAATTGCTTTAGCCTTGTAAGAGCTTTGCTAAATGCAGATGCAAGATCACAAAATCTAGAACATCTAGTTGCTTTGTGGTCCTGGTGGGTTTTGTTGGTTTGGGGTTTTTGTTTTTGTTCTGTTTGGTTGGTTGGTTTTTTGTGTTGTTTGTTTGTGTTGTTTGTTTTTTTTTGTGTAGACTAGGAATACACAGCCTGATTCTAAATCTGCTTAGGATGACAAACTTTTGGAATACATTGCTTTCTAAATGTTTTCTCGGTGATTTGGAATAATTGCTTTGCTGACTTGATACTTTTTTTTTTTAAATGTTGAGGCACTATATTAGAGCATTTATTCTTCCCCAGTAGTAAAGAAACAACTGGAGGTAGATACAGTGTTTCCTTCTGCATATGAAATGTGCTACATCATGTGAAAATGATGAACTGAGGAGAATGTAACAAAGTTAGGTTCCAGAAGGTTATTGTGACCACAGCAGTAGTGAAGCTTACGCCTTCTTTGTGGCATAGCACAATTACTGTCCCTACATATGGATTCCAACTGATGTCTTTAAGTGATGACTGTTGTTGATTACCTTTTGTTAAAAGGTAAAGGAATTTTTAACTCGTACTTATGATGACATCATTCATTCCTTTACCTGAAAGTAGTTATAATTAACTACAGCTGTTGCTCCCAAGAAGTCACTTAAGAAGTCTGCTGTCCAGTAACTTGATCCGAGGTGTAACATACTGAGTAAATTAAGGTAGCCTGGCATCCAAAGTACGGCTTTCTAACATACCTTCCTCCCATGTGGGGAGATAGGCTTGGGCTATATTGATCTTTGGAAACCTCTGGGTGAAATGGAAACAATTTACTATTCAAATTTCCTTCCCTGTGTGTCTGTGTACACACATTAAACTCTCCCTAGGTAATTACTGAATTAAAGAATCATGGATTAAGGCCAGAAAGAACAACTAAAACCTTACACATAGCACTAGTGACAATTTAAGGATGTCAAAGCTTATCTTGGATGAATTGATCAGACCTGTTTCCAATGAAATACAACTGTAAAATCAAAAATGTCTGATGATTACTGGTTAAACTATTACATATTTACTACTAACTTTTCATTATTTAAAAAGTTGTTCAATTAAACAGCTAAACAATGGTAGCTAAAGGTAGAAACGTGGGCTGTTGCATCTGTACCTGTTGGCAAGCTTTGTCCCCTGTTACAGTGCTGACTGAGCTGTTCCCTTTGCTGAGCAGTGCTGTGGAAGGTTGGAGCTGTCAGCCAAGCTGGCCGTGCCCGAAGTCAGCCATCTGCCCCCCCTCCCTGCTGATTAGCTGCTGCCGAACAAAACGCACACCTCACTCAAATGTCACTGCACTTAATGCATGTTAGTCAAACTGTGAAGGTCCGGCACAAAAATAAACACTTCATGGGCCAGGAGTACTCTGTAGGAAGATCATTTTCATAGGAATTCATGTGAGCTGGGTAACCAGCCTTCATTAAAAATACCATTAGCAATTAGGCACTTGACTCCCTGGAAAGCTCCATTCTGGAGAACTGATTTTTTTGATTCTAATTCTATAAATGAGCTGTCATTTTCCTTCTGCTTCCCTGTTTACCTTGAGCAAGTTACCAAAAAGTTAAAAGAGTTTGCTACTGGATTTATACAGTATGGTAGATTTTGTGAATAATAGCAGTATTCTCTCATGAAGAAGTGGTATATTTTAATGGAATTCTTTTTTGGAACCAAGTACAACGTATTGCAATTGATATTTCTCTTGAAACATTTTGACATACTTGTGACTGTATTTCTTTTTGATTGTGTAACAGTATCAAATTCAATAAAAGAGAGGGTTTGTTTCTAATTGGTGACAGCTGTGATCTTTCTGTTCATCTTTTATCCCTCTTCTAAAAGATGGAGATGGAAAAACCACTATTTAAAGTGAACTAAACCACTATGCAGCGTAACTAAAACTTGCATGTTTAAGGCCATGAACACAAACACTGACATTAAGCATGGATGTGGTCTGTTTTCCAAAACCATTTATAAATTCTGTCTTGCTCTTACAGCAGAATCCTGTTCACCTTAGACACAATCGTTATCCCACCTGAACTGTGCAGACTACATGCATGAACAAAAGAGGTAAAGCATACGATTTAACAAGTTGGACAGCAGTCATGATGTAGGTTTTCCTGGGGGAAGCTAAAGAGAGAAGAGAGCAACAGATATGGAGCCAGAGGGACAGAGAATGTTTATGAAACTCCTTTGAGTAATCACATCAAAATAAGTAACAAAACAGACTAGTTTGAATCCAAGTGATGTCTCCAGGTGATTTTTGCAAATAACTTGACAAGAACGTGTGACTCTTGCTGTCTTGTTAAATCAATACTGGACTGATTACAAATCTTTTGCAGCATTTTTGCTTGGTTGGGAAGTCTGAAAGCAGAAGGTATATGCAAGTGCTGTCACAGGAGTGTGATCCTGTTAATTAGTATTAGTAATAGGTTTGTACGTACAGAAGTTTTAATACACTATGTAATAAAATATATCCACTATTTATTCTCATGAAAATCCATTAAAAATTATTTATTTTCATGTTCTCAATTTGAAAATGTGATCCAATACAAACATTTAAGGTATTTTTTTTAAAAAAGGAGTTGTCTTGTGCCATGTGCAACTAGAGAACCCCCTGTTATTTATATCTATGCAGGATAAATGGCTTTTTAACTTGCAACTTATAAGCTTGGAATTAATAGGGCAAACAGGACTTTATCCTTTTGTTCTAAAGTTAAGTAAGAATATGAAGAAGATACAGTAATCAGCATACTCTTCCTTAGATAATCTAATTTCAATTATTTTTTTTTAGTTTGGTAGGCAGTCTATTAAGAATTTAAATGTACTAATGAAAAATTTGAAGGAGCAGTAGGTGAAAACAGAATTCATCGAGAAAAGCAGAGTACTAATTAGCCTAAAAGTTGACACCATATTTTGTTGTATATACCACAGACGGGGAATTCTACCAAGAGACCCTGTTGCTTTTTTCTGTTCCTCTGCATTTTCAGTCTTTAAACTGTAGCCAAACTTTCTGCAAGGAAAAACTTGGCACATGTTAACATATGGGCACAACAGCTCATCCTTAGTACACCTTACACCATGGAAGCGTCATGGCATGCAGCTCCATCTGCCTTGGGGGGGGGGGAAGACATTTCCACCTCCACAGACAGCATCTCTGGCACATCACAACGCTCACTGCACACTTAAAATACAACGATCAGAAAACACACTCGAGCTTTACAAATTTGGCATCACTCCAGAGCCAAGATCCTCTGCTCCTTTTAAATTCAGGGATAACTCCAGTAACTAACTAGGGCTTGGCTTGACCCGTAAGTAAGGATGAACTCACTCCATGTATCAATTATTAACTTGCTCGTACTTTGAATCTGTAAGGCCAGTGGGGTGCAGGAGGGTTGGAGGTATGTGTACATTCTAACTGCTTTCACAACAGCGCTGACATTCTGTTTCAAAACCAGTACAATCTGTTGAAGGCAGGGTCCCGTACTGGATGAATGGGGTCACTGCCTGGTGTCTTGAAACGGGAATCAAAATGATAGATGAAAGTGTCACCTTCTAGGGGGATGCCAAACCAAAGCCCAGCAGGTGCCGCTCCGCCCTGCAACTGCTAAAACCTGTCCAGTGCGTACATTACAGCTCTGCTAATGCTTCTGTTCCCATCATCAATGACAGTGGCCATCAGCGGTGCTTCAGTAGCTGGGTAGCTGATTCTCATTCATTTCCCACTCATCTATAACGGCTGCTAAAGGTTGGATTCCAGCAACCTTTTGGGAAATAGAATAAATATGGGAAGATGCTTTCGTGCCTGAAGCATTGTGGAAGCTACTCTCATTGTAGGAGCTGACACCTATAAGCACCCGGCTTTAAGGAGCAACCTTTGGATCAATTAGTAGATACTAATGGCGAATGGGAGAACATCACGGTACCAGAGCCGGCAGAATTTAAAGACCCATTTTGCAGCGCAAGCTTATTGGAAAAAGTGGAACGTGAACTGTTAAACTGGTCCCGGTGCCAGACTCCTGCAGGTTTACATCCCCCAGGAGGCAGCACGCAGCGCCCGCTACTTCTGCGTGCCGGTTTCCCCCGTTAAAGCTGCCCCAGCGCGGGGTCGGGCTCCCAACACCGGCCCCGCTCCCCGCGGCAGCGCCCGGGATCCGCTCTGCGGCCCGGAGACCCCTCCCCGGTGGGGGAGACCCCACCGCCGCCGCCCAGCCCCGCTCCCGCGGCACCGCAGGCGGCCCCCCCGGCCCAGCCCCGGCTACAGGGGCGATTCCGCCCTCGGGCGACGTCGCCTGGAGCCCCCAGCCCCTGTCCCTAAAACCTCCCGGGCGCTGCGGGAGGGCTGCGGGGCCCCCCGGGTACGGCGGCACCGAAAGCGGCTCCCCCGGAACACGCCTCGCGGCGCCCCGAGCCGCTGCCGGCTGCTCGCCCGCCGCCGGCCCGCGGGTCCGTACTCACCCGGGGCACCGGGGCTCTCCGACGCCGGCGCTGCTCTCCCCGGCCGCCGCCGCGGCCGCTCGCCCCTCTGTGCGCGGCGGAGCGCGGGGCAGAAGAGCCCCCGCCGCCCGGCTCCGCGCCGCCGGCGAGGCCGCACCCACCCACCCTACGTGCGGCTCGGCAGCCGCGGCCCCCGCTCGCCCCGGCCGCCTACGTGTGGCCGTGCATGCGGGGAGCGGGCGGCACGCCGCGCTTGGGCCGGGGGGGGCCGCCGCCTCACACAACCCCCCCCCCCCCCGCCGCGCTCGCTCGGGCGGGAACGGGGCTTCACGCAGCCGCCGCGCCCCGCCGGCCGCCCGCTCCCCGCTCCAGCGGCAACGGGGCCCTCGGCAGCGGGGGGGCCCCGGCAGCTGGGGCCGCGGCAGCCCCGGCGGGGCACAGCTGGGGGCGGCGGGGCGGCGCGTCACGGCTGCGCGGCCGCGAAGCGCGGGGCCCCCCTTCCCCCGGAAGGCCCCGCTGCTCCCGGGACTGCGGGGGTGCTGCGGGGTCAGCGGAGGGGGGCGCCGGGGCCCCACCGGCACCCCCGGGCTCCCTGGGGCTGTCGTACAGCGGCGGCCGCTCCTTCCCGCCCGTACCCGCACCCCCTCCTCTCCCCGACCGCGGCCCAGCCCCCACGGCGCGGGGACAGAGGCACAGCACCCCCGGGGCAAGGGCAGCGGCTCCCCCCACGCCGAGGGCTTCCCCCAGGGTCGCCCCCAGGGCCCAAGCCCCGCCCCCTGGAGGGGCAGCGCGGCTGCGCGGAGAAGCCGCGCAGGCGCCGCGGGGCGCGGAACGGCGGCGGGATGAGCGCGGTGCCGGGGCTGCAGGAGGACTGCGAGGAGCTGCTCGGCGCCTTCCGGGAGGCCGACACCGTCCGCTTCGAGCGCTTCGCTGAGCTGTGGCGGGAGCGCCGCTTCCACACCATCTTCTAGTGAGCGAGGGGTCCGGGCCGCCCCGCCGCGGCCTGTCCGCTGCCGGCCGCCCTGCCGCGGCGTCTGCTCGGGTGGTACCGGCCCCGGCCGGCCCCGCGCCCCGCCTCAGGGCGCCCCCACCGCCTCAGGGCGCGTTCCCCCTCCTCCTCGGAGCGCGCCCCCATCCCTCAGGGCGCCCCCCCCCCCCCCCCCCCCCCCAGTTCATTGAGCCTTCCCCTCTCAGGGCCTGCAGCTCCCCGCTGCCCAGCCTGCCCCGCGAAGGGGTGCTGGCGAGCGCTGCTTCCCTCGGGGCAGGGCCTGGCGGGGGGCTGCCTGCCTGGCTAGTGGGTGGGTGGGTGGCAGGCAGTGGGCACCGACCCCTGTGCGATGCTGAGGAACAGGTGTGAGTTGGGTTTGTTTGGTGCGTTGGTAATGTTGGTCGGGTTGTTTGATAAGCTGGGACACTGACACCTCGGGGAGCTGGGTACGGGCCTCACGAGATCAAAAACGCGGTTGTGGCACATGGAATTTTTCACTTTAGATCTAATTTAATACAGAGAATTTCATGCGGTACTGTGTGAGAGCTTAAGGTCTGGCTGTCTTTGAAGACTTCCCAGAACTTGGGCCCTATGATAATACATTTTAAAATACATAAAGCTTGTTTCTGCATTGTGGATTTTTGTAAAACCTGTGCTTTTATATTTACTTGCTTTAACATGCTTCCTTTTTGTTTACTTTAGTGGTAGAATTAGAGCTCTGGAGAGGAATAAGCTCACAAAGAAGACTTTGGAGCTGGCACAGCAGTACTTCTTGCCCCCGTACGCTTTCCAGATTCGAGTTGGTGCTCTGTACCTTTTATATGGGCTCTATAACACGCAGCTTTGTCAGCCAAAACAAAAGGTAGTTGTCCTTGAGGTTTTATTATTCTCGGGAGATACTAGACATTAAGATATACAGTATACTTCTGTCTACTTTGTCATCCGAGATGGGCAGGCCATTTCCTCTCACTTTCTTAAAATAACAATATTTAGAACAAGATGGTCCCTTTGATAAAGATAGCCTTTCAAATACCTTTGGGTTTGAGAACTTCGGTGGTAGTCACTAAAATATTGCATATGCCTCCTAAATTGTAGCTCTTTGTTCAAAAATGCAGAAGACTAGCTTTCAACATGGTAACAGAGAATGTGCTTGTCAGCTGTGGGTGAACTCGGTTACAGCCCCAGTTATTCCTTAGAATTTAAAAAGAATGAAGACTGGTTGAATTACTTCCAGTTCCTGTTAACCAGAAGTGGAATTAGTAAATAGATTGAAAAGGTGAATGCCTGAATGGCGTGACACCTCCTTGTTGCTTTTGGGACAGGAGACTGACTGGTATGTAACTGTAGGAAGTGGTTTACTTGGAAGCTGTGTGATGTATGTTATGTGCATATGCACAATTGAATCAAAAATCTTTAAATAAGAAGCCAGAGTTTCTGAGTAGTCTGCAACGATGCCGTTATATCTCATATCTTGACTTCAAACAAGTCAAGACCTCTTATGGAGATGAATTTAGGCAATTTTAAACCCACTGCTATATAGCTGTTAAAGAAAATGTATTTTGAATTAAGAAATTTAAAGTGCTGAAGCTGCTAAATGGCAGAACCAGGCCTCGTCCCTTGTGTACTAATCCAAGGCTGGCTTAAAACTTTGTCAAGTTAATCAGTAGAAGAATAGAAAAATAATAGATGATCAATTTGTGTACACAGGTGCTCTCAGAAATGCAGGTGTTTTCAGAAAAATTAGTATATGTAAATAGGAATTGCTTGTTCAAAGACTAAGTGTGCTTGAAGGATTGTGTGAGTTAAAAGCAGGCAGAAAGAAGATCATAATCTGAGGAGGACCTTGAAACCGAGGCAGAGGCAGGAACCAAATAGATGAATCAACTGGGACAGGGATCAGTTGATGGATTTGTAGAACTGACAAAACTAAAGGAAACTTCTAAAAACTTTGGACATTGACTAATGATTTGATAAATGTCCATAAGCTGTGCTGTATCCCTTTGTTTTCTGCCACTCACTGAGGTGGTGGCCCAATTGAGTTGTGATTAAAGCAAGCCCAGCGGTACCCACGTGTGTGTGAATTTCTCCTTTAACAACAGCAACTGTTAGAGAGTACGGGAGTTACCAAAGAAGCTAACTTAGGTAAAGAGAAAATGAAGTGGGCAGGGGAGATGAGAGGAGCAAAAGCAAGCAAATAAGGGAGAGATACTTTTATGAGCATCTCACTGGCAGCAGCATCATGGTACAAGTATTGTTTCCTAATGATTTTGTGAATGGGAGTCTCCTAGGTGAGTACTGGTTTAGAGACACTTCAGAATGTGAAGAATAAACTTTTTCAAATGCCAAAAGTTACTTGTGTTCTGTGTTGCTGGCAGAGAAAGCTTCAGTGAGGGTATTTAATGCAACAGTGTAATAAGCTTCTCTGCATGAAATTTAGAGTAGGATCCTTTCTGTAGTTCTGCAATAGTGTGACATGCTACACCTTAGATATCCAAGAACTGTGTGTAGTATAACATGATCACTGTAGTCAGCTGAATTAATTTTTATTTGTTGAAATGTGCAGGCTTGTATAACAAAATGTAAACTGTTTTGTTGCAGATCAGAATCGCGCTCAAGGATTGGCCTGAAATCCAGAAATTTCAACAGGATCTGATAGACTCCCAGCATTATGACGCAGCATACATCTTTAGGACGCTGCGATTTGCCAGAGCATTCCATTTCACAGCAATGCCAAAGCTAGTGAGTTACTACGTTAATGACTTACTGTTTTTAATTAAATACCTTCAGCTTTCAACAGCACCCATGTATTTAGTTTAGCTTTGAGGCTGTGTTGAAATGTAGTATGTCTTGCTTTATGTATAGGTATGTGATGTAAAGCTTAGAGCAGGAGTCATCAAACTTTTTAAACAGGGGGCTGGCGCGCGGATGAAGTGGCAGGAGGTCATCTGTGGCTGCTTGGGTTTCCCCCCAACCCCCAGTGGGGATGGGGCAGGGGGGTTCTGTAAATACGAGGGCCGGATTGAGGACCCTGGGTGGCTGTATCTGGCGTGCGGGCTGTATTTTGAGGACCCCTGGCTTAGAGGATGTTTGAATGTAGCATGCTTCTCACCTGAAAATATTTTTTTCAGTATCTAATCTTCTTATCAGATTTGAGGCGTCTTACCATTTGTGGAAATGAGTCTGGGTGCTGAATTAAATTCTTCATTAGAGAATAATTTCTGAAAAGTCCTGACTGAGCACTTGACAGTAAAGCTGCATGCTATTGTTGATGAGATGGTTCTATGTCTTTAGCATCTCTCGATGGATATGCAGTAAGGATTCTCAAGACCTTTATGTCATTTTAAGTTTGCTATTAGGTTACAAAACATTGTCTCTTGCTTTAGCTGAACTACAGAACTAAGAAGAAGATTCAGGAAAGTGCATTTAAAGAAGAATTTAAGGACCCAAGTAACAGAGTAAACAGCCTCATCACTAATGATGTATTGGAGGTACGGTAGCTTTTAAAGTACAGATTAATCAGTGAGTGGGGTTTGTTTTGTTCTGTTTTTCTTCTTTTGTTGTCCAAGAGCTGTAACTTCTCCTATTAGCACAGTCTTGTCCTTTGTAAGGCTTCTCACAGAATGCAGACGAGGGTAATAGCCTGTAGTTTTACCGAACACTCAGAAACACAGCATTTATTTATTTTGGAAGAACATGGTACCTTTATCAATACTGAAATAGGCTCTAATGTTTTGTGCATTTGCCTCTATAAGATGTAAAAGGGGAAGGGAAGGGTGTAAATGGTTCGTTGTCTTTTAGGCGGAGAAAAAGGGAAGACTGCAGGCAGGTAGGGGAAGCATGTTTGTTTTGATAAGTCTGCAGGTTGCAGTTGGAGACTTGATACTTGTGGTATTATGAATTTACTTATCTGCAAGTTTATAGCCTTCTTGAACCTTTTATTCCTTCTTTCAAAACTTGGTTTTGTTTAATATATAATAGATTTTATTAAAAATGGAGTAATTCAAACCAGGTATCGGTTCTTATGTTGCTCGTTATGACTCAGTAATAGACGTTTGTTAACAGGTTTTTCCAGTTGCTGCTAGCAAACATGTATTTGTAAGTTCATCATTACCATCAGTAAGGTCGACTACAGTGGTACAAAAATCAGTAATCTGTGAAATGGCAGGGTGAGAAGACCTGCTTCCTCAAAAGGAGGGAGTAAAATGCTTCCTCCAAAGAGATTAAAATAGACCACCATATCAGAATGAGACCTGTATGAGCGCTGATCTTCAGTATCAGAGACTTCCTTATTTAAAAGACGCAAGAATCTGTTTCGTCATTAGTTTGCTTGGTGGACTGGTCTGACAGTGCTAGGTAGCAGTATTGGTAGGCTCCCTAAAACTGAACTGATCTAAGCAGAATACGTTTCTAACGCTCCTGCTGGTTCAGTGGTCTCCTTGGAATGGTTTGTGTAACTCTGGTTTTCTTCGTAGAGGGTGAATATTGCTTTACTGCTGGAATTTGTGTTTTTTCCCCCTGAAAAGAGCCTCTTTTTTTTAATCTTAGGAACTGATGAATATTCATGATCACTATCAGAAAATGAAGTGCATCATTTCAGCTGACAGATCCCAGCCAGACAATGCCCTGAGCTTGATAAAAGATGAATTTGTAGTCAATCTTAAAGACATCACCTTGGAACATCAGGAATGGCAGCAGAACAGAATGGTAGGTAATATCAACCGTTACACTGTGGCAACTTAACAGATGGTGTGAACATGTAAGAAATGTCTTTCTTAGTGTAATTACCTCTGAGCATACTTGATAAATCTCAGACTTAAGTAGAAGGAACTGTAACACTGGAGACGTGGAATGAGTAAAACCCTAGGCAGTTATGGTATGGGGGGAGAGACATGGGCTTGTATGTGGTACTGCCTCTGTGATAACATAAATGATTGCTGGGAGGTCAGTCCTGGAAGAAACAACTTAGGGCAGCATTAGAATGACCATATGAAACACCTCTGTAACACTTATTCTTGGATCGAGGAAAGGCCATAGTGTAAGATTGATGGAGAAAATAGGCATGTGTGTAAATATTTCCTTGGTTTTTCACAGTTCTTGGATTTTAGATGTTTTATATATGACAGACATTTTTAAAAAAATACATTGGGTTTTTTTCCCCAGAAATTATTCCTAAGTGCTAAAGAAACCGATGAAATACAAGACAAAAAGGAAGAAGGACCTCTAGAATCAGAGGTAGGAAAAGTGAATTCATTTGTTACATTGCACAGGCCAAATCTGTTAGCTTTTTGTCTTCAGATCACAAGCTAAGCATTGTCAAGCCTTAGTAGTGTCAGAGTAAGTTCCAGGAATAGCTGGTGGGGCTGGCTGGTTTTTCCTGTTTGTTTGTTTGGTTTTGTTTTTGAAACACATTGTTTTCTGTTAAGCTGTGAGCATTCACTGCTGTGATAGCTCTTAGATGCTTGTCATAAAACCTCTCTTTCAGGTAAGGAGGGGAAGGAGCTGTATTTTCTTGGGCAAACTCCTTTATGGTTCCTACTGTTTCAGCTGAGTGCAGTATCCATTTTTTATGCTACAAAATTATGTCACGTTGTTCATGTCTGCTTATTTCAACTTTGAATTTGAATGAACCCTGGCTGGTAACTAAATACCACACAGCCGCTCATTTCCTACCCCACCATTAGAAGGATGGGGAGGAGAATTGGGAAGGAATGTAGAACTTGAGGGTTGAGGTAGGAATAATTTTTAATTGAAAAAAAATATATAATGAAAAGGAGGGAGAAGGGGAGAGGAACAAATTCCAAAGGGAAGGGAGAAAAGAAAGCAAGTGATGCACAGTGCAGTTGCTCAGCACCTGCTGACGGGTGCCCAGCCAGTCCCCGAGCAGTGATCAGCAGGTCCAGCCAACTTCCCCCAGTTTACAGACTGAGCACGATGTTCTGTGGTATGGAATATCCCTCTGGCTAGTTTGGGTCAGCTGTCCTGGCTGTGTCCCCTCCCAATTTCTTGTGCCACTCCAACCCTCCTCCTGGCAAGTCCTGAGAATCTGTAAAGTCCTTGACTTAGTATAAACATTACCTAGCAACTTAAAACATCTGTGTGCTATCAGCATTGTTCTCTCACCTAATTCAAAACACAGCACTGCACTACCTACTAAGAAGAAAATTGACTATCCCAGCTGAAACCAGGACAGGTATGAAGTTTCAAATCTGATTTTCTCCCCCTGGGCTTTGTAACAGTGAAGGCAACAGAAAACATGTTCTCCTTTTTAATGAAATTTGAACTTTTTCTTTTCTTTAGGTAACAGTTTGGCAGCATTCTGATATAGAGCTAATTATAGAATTACAGCTGTAGTGAGATACTGCTCAAGTGATTGTCTGATGTGATATTTCATTTCAGTAGTGCTATAATAAGAGAACTTTGTGACTGATCACTTGTTTCTTTGCAGGGTTCTGAAAGGGCAAATGCGTTGGCTAGAATCAAATACAAGTCTTACTCTGCAGTTGCTGAGGTAGGTATAAAACTTGATGATAGGGATGTATTTATTTTTAAAGAACAGTTGTAAGTACCAGCTTAGTGTAAATGCTGGGTCAGAAAGGAATGGATTAAAATTGTACTCTGTAATTCAACCTTTAAATGTTCTGGTTTTCCTAATACATTGAGGAAACCCAAAGCTCATACTGTTCTTGTTAGATTTATGGAAACAGTGCAGATACGGTCTGTGCTTGGGGGATTTTCGTTTACAAGGTATCTTCTAATGTCTACGCTCTGTTGAAGTAGATTGAATAAACTGTCAAGTACTTTTAATTGCTCAAATTCCTTGAAGCTTATTATCTTGGAATCTCAGAAGATGCTTGTGAAAATGGAACTCAGGAGTTTTAAAATCAGTTGGAAGTTCTTGGAAACATTGTTTCCATAACTGCTACTTTAAAAATATTCTTGATTTGTCTTTTTTTATAGCAGGCATATGAGAAACATTACAACTTGCCGTGTTTATTAAAATCTTATTGAAAAATGCATTATTAAATGAAACAGAGCTCTGGAATGTGTAACAGTCCAGACTTGTGAATGTGCAGTAGTAATGTTTTCTAGGCACCTAAGCAAAATACGACAGTAAGGAGCCTTTATGGTGCAGCAGTTTTCAGAAGTGTTCCTTTTGCTTGCATGCAGCAGTGTGCCACATGGTGTAGGTTGATACCAACAGGGAATAGTTTGAAAATAAATTAATGTTTTGTTTCCTGAATTTTAAGTGATAACACCCATCAAATCACAGAAGGGTGTTGTACTGTTAAAATTGAAGAACAGGAGCTAGTGGGAATCTTCCCTCCCCTTCCATCCCTCTTCCACCTTGACGTGGAAGTTGATGCTTTGATCCTAGCTGATTTGTAAGGTACTGGGTGATGTATAGTAATATCTGCCTGGAGAAGTTTAGCTTTTTTGTATCATTCGTATGTATGTTTGGGTTCTAGGCTTCCAAATCCAGAAGACATCGTCAAGTAAGATTAGAATCTTCTGAATCAGGATCAAATTATGGCAGATCTCCAAGCCGAAGTAAAAAACCCAGTAAGAGACCACAGCCAGCAAGGAGAAGAGATTCTTTGGAAATCAAAGGTATTTCTCCATTACGCATGTGAACCTGGAGAGACTGCAAAAATATATCCATTGCTTTGCTAGCTGAGGCAGCCGGGTTAAATTTTACTGTTGATCATTGGAGGCAGAAGATTTAAGAAATGTTTTGCACTACCAGTATTGTAACTATTTTTTATTGTTTTCCACAGTCTGGTTAGGTAGAAAGACAACCAGAGTACGTGCAGTTTGTTGTTAATCTGAAGTCTTGTAGTGAAGTCGTGCCAATTTTTCCCTGCAAAGGCATGACCTTGGAAAAGCGTGTGCTGTGTGGCAGTGTCTTAAATTTTTCCTATTGCTGTATAACACACATACTGTAGCTTAAGATGTGTCTAGCTGTTATGACAGATAGCTTCTACTTACGAAGCTATCTTTTTTTGATGAAAATCAGCCTATCTGATAATTTTGATAGTTCATACTATCTTCACGAAGTCCAACTTAAACCTTGCCCTGTTCTGTTCCTGAGCTCTGGAAGGAATATCCTTTAATATTTCTGAAGAGAAAATGATACTGATGTCTTAATGATGATGATTGCTTTGTAAGACTAGTACCTGCATTGTCACATCAGTCATTCTCCTTCCACCTGATACTCATTACTTACCTTGTTCTTTTGTTACTGAAATTTTTAGTGCTTCCATGTGAATACAAATCTTTTGTCATCAACTGATGTAGTATCAAAACTGATTTCAGATAGGTTCCTTGATCTCAGTGTTGCAGTTATTACATTATAACAGTTCTAGGTTTTTTTTAGTTTATAACTAGACTTAAGGTTTCCCTTCCTGATGGGGGTGGAGTGGGGCGATAGGTTGGGTTTATACACCTGTGACTTGTTTTTTATGATTCTGTTCTGTAATTGTTTGATTTCTTCTGAGCATAATAATTTTAGCTAGGAATAAAAACACTTTTAGGGAGCAATTTTTTTTTAAAACCGGTACAGGGTACTTACGTCTAGTCTTTGAGACTTTTTTCTTGCTTTGAAATGCGCCCTGGAAGGAAATACTTTTAACTGCTTGTACTTGATATCATTCTGGTTTATCTATACTAATATAAGCAGCAAGGGATGTCTCTGTATGTGCTCTGTAAAGGGCCTTGCTTAATGTAGTCAGAAAAAGACTTCAAACTTTTAACAAGTAATATTGTGGAATACTAAATGCAAATACCTGTAATTTCCTCTTGAATGCTGTGGAGAAGATAGAATTTTGTGGTTGACAAGAATGGCTGCCTATAGAGTGAAAATGCCTATAGAGAAAGTACAAACAGAATGTAGTGGGGTGAGCGAGGATATGGTGAATATTTTTAAAAGTAAAAAAATCAGACTTAAACTCCTTTCTACCTCAGAACAGAAGTTTTTACAAAAAATTGATTCACCTGTTCCAAAACTGCCAAATTAATATTTTAATTTCATTTATTTGTGAAGTTTGTTGAAATTATGAGGCTGAGATCAACAACTTAAAGGATTAGCCATTTGTATGGATTCTTGTTGTATGGTATTATCATTTATGTAAATATATTCTGAAAGAAATCAAGTCTCAGAACTTGAGGACTGACTCATTTTGACATGAGATAAGACCTGGTGTGAGAGGACTTTTGCTAGATCAGAAGAGGAGGTGAGGAAGAAGATCAGCCATCAACTTAGGTCTCTGTTGAAGAGATCCTGTCTGGTGTTGCTGTTCCTTGGCATATCTGAACTGACCGGTGATTCATTGATTTATTTTACTGTCATATCATTTATGTTATCTAGATTGGCACACTTTTACTTTCTAGGTATTTGCATATCCCTGCTTATGCATCCCTTTTTTTTTTGGGGGGGGTGGGTGGTGGTGGTGCGTGTCGTGTCTGAGACTCTTTGGATTTCTTTGTCTCCTAGTTCTGAAAACATGGGAATTTACTTCTCTTAAGGAAATTTTCTTTCTGATATCCAATTTTTAAACCGATAGAAGTTGCTCTGCCATTTAAGATTGATTTATTATTTATTAAAGAGTACATGAAATCAAACAGCAAAATAGTTTTGAATGAACTTTATTTTGAAGACAGGGATTTCATTTCAGAGTTCCAATCTCTGTTTTCTGACTTGCTTACCTTCTGCTAGAAGAAAAGTTACTGAGAAAATTAATCCTTCTTCAGATATGGGCATTAGGCAATGTTGCTTTTGCTTCACTTTAAAACGGTAGGTGAAGTGTTGAAGAAGCATAAGGGCATTTTGAATTGTCTCTGGACGTTTTGTGATTAATATGCTTTAAAATTGTAGTGTTAATTACTTGTTGTTGAAGGTTTGTTTGGTGAGCCATATGCAGGTACTGTGAAACAGGTTTTTCTCTACAGCCTTTGACTTAGAAATTCAAGAGAGTGGCAAGTGAACAGTCTTATAACTGCTGGACCTGAGATGCAGAAGCAAAAAAAAAAAAGCTGACAGTTTTTCATCAAAAAAAAATATCTGTCTGCAGGTGAAATGCAAGTGGCAAAGGAAAGTGAAACTCAGTATATTGGGATGCCGATAATTGCAGAAGAAGAGAATTCGGATGACGAAGGTACAATGATTGAAATTGTAACAAACCGGTGACTTGTTTTTTAATAGCTCTCTACTGTGCTGTAGCAAAGAGCCAAAAGCGGAACAGCATCTTGTAGTACTGAAATGAGATTACATTCTCTGATCATCTTGCTTGTAGACAATGTGAATTCACTCAATTTTAAATGGTCAGATTGAAGACATAATGGTGTGTTTAGTACGTACTTTATTTACTTTTCCTTCAAGTTGTTGTGGACAAAAAGTTTCTGAATTGGGAACATTCTTCATTTCTCAGAATTTGCCATCAAATTGTGAAGCATTAAAAATACCCATAAGCAATCACTTGAGGTATTTTGTGCTTAATTTTGTGAGCATTCCATTTGCCAATTTCACAATGAAATCTTAAAGGTGTTCACGAGGAGCAGAAAGCTCTCAAGATTGAATAAGTTTTGAAGTACAGTATTTTGTTCATCAATGGAATTTTAATTGATATTTTGAATGATAGAGTGCTGTAGAATCTAAAAAGATGTTTTTTCCTATTTAAAACCATGGGGAAGGGATTGGGAGGGAATCTCAAGAGCTCACCTGATCAGTTTCCTTTGCTGGGCAGAATTAATTCTACTTTAATCATTTGCATGAGGGAAGACAGTTTGACAAGCATGTCACAAAAATCTTTTTATTTCCTTTCAGAAGTATCTCTCCCCAAGAGGAAAAGATGTTAGAGGGTCCAGTTGGAGAAGCACTAATGTTAATTTTAATGACAAAATGTGAATGTCAGAGGTAACAAGTGCTTATTTTGGATGCCGTTGATTTTACAACAAGAAGTGTCTGGGACAAGAACTACAGGTGATGCTGGAATATTGGTAGTGACCTTAGCTATCTCATGGTACAGCAGTAGCTGCCTTTATTGACCTGGTAAATGTTTCTTGTAGGAGGCAAAGTTGCTATGCCCTGTTTGAGATGGAAAAAGAAGATGATTGCTTGTTGTATTCAGCTTGTACAATGTGAGTTATGACTTGGAACGCGTGTTGATCTGCAATGATGCTTTTAGCTGAGACTGTTAAAACAACACCTCACAAAATACTTAACCATATGAGACACTTTTGTAATCTTTTATCTCTGAACATAAGGTTATTGACTGTTGAAATTAGGACAATAAATGATTTTTCACAATTTACTTGCTTCATTTTATAGTGTGTAACTTCAGCAGTGTTTATCGTGGTTTGATCCCCCAGGTGTGGGAAATGAACTTGGTGACAGACCTTTTATTGTACTCTGCCTCCAGCAGATCCGGCTGTATATTTGAAAGAAGAAATGTAACATGCAGATGACCCTAAGCTTTACAAGGGCAGGACTGGAATTCAAAACAATCTTTATAAATTGGAGGGGAGGGAAGAAGTGGGTGTGGAAATAAGCATGGAGCTCAGTACTGAGAACAGGTACAGGATGGGAAATGATTGCTAGGCAACAGTACTGCAGAAAAAGCAAACAGACTGAGAATCGTAAGCTGGAGTATTTTTTGTAAGCAATAACAAGCAGCAGAATTAGTGTTATTTGGCCCTGATATAGCCTTAAATAGCCCTGACTGACCACAGCAAGAAGAACGTGGATAGGTATTCTCCTTGCTGTTTTCTCCAGTTGATCATAGCTGTAGTATCAAGAAAGGCCAAAGAAGTTGAGTTGTCCTCTCCTAGAAGAAGGAATACAAAATAGAAATTTGAAAGATTTCTAATATTAAAGGGACATGAACTGAGTGAACTAGTTTAGTAGTATGACTCTCAAAGGCCTTGGAATTCCTTTGAAGTGCTCTGACATAGAAGAAAAAACATGAAGTGGAAATACAAATGCTTTGAGTATAAAAAGGGGGCTGTATTAAATGCATTAGTTGGTAAGGAGGAATGGGCCTAAATAACAAACAGGTTGGACACTGGAAAAACTAATAATTAAGCACCAGTGTTGCACTCAACCTTGTTAACGGGAAGAAAGGAAACACCTTATAATAAAGGCAAAACCTTAGTGCATAGTAACTTGATTCAGTTGAATGACCAAAATCTTTACAGCTGAATCCAAAAGTCATTAGTCCAGATCTAATTACTTCGGGGTGGGGGGGTGGAAATTGTTGCAGTGGTAATAATACAGTTGAATTTATCAGACATGCACTTAGTTTCTATCCCTTTTTCCTGGTTTAATGTTCACTCTTCCACTGTGCTTCTGCTCCTAAGGTGCTGGGCTCAGTTTGTGGCTGGAACATGCCATAGATGCAGTCTGTTTAAAAAAAACCTCATCTGTAGTTATAAAGGTTTTGGAGGTATCATTTCCATAAGTTGTGAATCGTTTGGCTTTAATTGGGTTTTCTGACAATAACGATGCTTGTGCTTTTCTGTTACCAGCACAAACTCATTCTGTCTCTAAGCATTTCTGTTCCTAATTTTTGGTGAGCAGATACAAGAGATACAAAGAGACTGCTTATGAGAAACTTAACCAAACTTCTTTTGCTCAGTATTTTCTGCTCATCTTAATGTAGTTAGGATCCTGTTGGTAATACTGCGTTTGTCAGTTGCAGCTGCTGCCATGGGTGTGGGTGTACAGGCTGATGGAGAAGCTTTCTGGTATCCTGATGTTGCAGGGGATGGATAGAAGTACGGGTGTAATAGGGGAGCAATTTGAAGATGAGGTGCAGTGGAGTACTTGAATGTCTTCTTGGCTAGGAAAGACACGGATGAAGAAGGAGAGTTCTTTCTAGCAGGTATTGGGGCTATAGCTTCAAATTCATGATTTCTTATGAGTTTCTTCACTTAGGAAGTTGCTTAAGGATGAACTTCACAGCACCAGTACTCTTCTGCTGTTTCTGGACACCAGGGTTAAGCTAGGTCTTCCAGGATTCGTCCCTGGAAGGGAATTGAAAATGAATTCTCATTTTCTGTTTCCCTCCAGCTTGCAGGTATCTTTCTCAAGGAAACTGAAGATTAAACGCAGCTACAAATGCTTTTCACTTTGACAGGCTACTTTCAGATAAATTACTCTTCCATATACAAAGAGTGTTCCCCGTGGAGAGTCGGCCAAGTCACGACAATCACACCAATATGGCTACATGCCATGCTCCCTTTATTAAACAAGCAGGTCATATTTATAACTTAAACCGACCGCTCACCCGACTTTACACACAGGTGATTGGATAAGAGTCTCTGGCCTCGTGGGCGTCCGTGTCGCTGATCGGTGGGCATGCTGCAGACGCCAGATCGGAGTGTGCAGGTGAGATTGTGTTGATTCCGCGGTTCCCAGGACTTGCTCTGCACCTGGCTTCTTGTTTGTGTATAGCTTGTTTTCTTTCTCACCCTGCTTGTTCCCAGGACAATTTAAAACTGCTCTGCAGCTTCAGCTAACAGGCCTGCGTTGTCCAACCTGGACAATGGTAACATATGTCCACGGACTTTTAAAAATCCCTCTATGCATATATATAGCATAAATTTATTTTAACATATTTAAGGAATATGTTTAATACTATCCTGTGCAGTGGCACTTTTTCATAATGTGACAATCTTGTTTGCATCTCCTTGTATCTTTGGACCATCTAAAGAGCTGAGTAGGAGAATTTTTCAGAATTTTCAATATATGGTGACATGAGTCTTCCCTCCACACATATCTGAAAATTATTGCAAATCCACATTGGCAGTATGGAAAGGCTTGACTAGGCACAGAGATGGGTGCATTCAACTAGCAGTTATTTTAATATTGTAATTACAAAACCAAGTTTTCTGTAATTTGTTTATAAAATTATGTAGATGTAAAATGGAGGTTATGCTTAAGGGTAGACTTAGAACTGCTGACTGTATGCAGGGGTAATATTTCACAAGAGTAATCCTGAGAATTTAAAGGCATCTGTAAGCAAAGTTTCATAATGCTGGTGTAATGGTTTAAAAAAAAACAACAAAAAACCCCTTGCTGCAGTCTTATGGGCAATTACAGGCTTTTAAAAACAGGAGAGGGACTTCCTAAAATGCTTCATTGAAGCAAATAGCTGTCATTAAAAAAAACACCACCAAACAACCTACCCTTCCCCCTGCCAACAACAGTAAATCTAGACTTCCAAGAATATTGTTTTCTAGTATGTAACTTCCCTGCTGGTTGTAGCCTCAGCTAATACAGTAGTTAACGGCTGCCAGGAAACTTCATCTCTAACACTGGTCTAACTTCCACCTGACCTGGTGGGTAGGAGTGAGGCAACGTGACATTATGTGTCTGGATGTTGTCATAATTTTTGTAAATAAACTAGAGAAGTATGGTTTGGCTGAAACTTCTCTTAAAGATGAATGTACAACTGACTGAAGAACTACGTTCATACAATAGTAATCAGCATTTCTTTGGCAAAGCTAAAAGATCCTCTTAAGCAGAGGTTTGACCTAGTGCTATGCAATGTTTACAAGTATAATGTGGGTAATGAAAAGCAGAATAAACTTAAAACCCTTACAGGTGACATCAGTTTAGAAACTTTGAGTGGAAGACATTTTCCAATATAAACTTTACTCTTATAATGTGAGAAATCAACACGGTCTAATTCAGTAAAGGTAAGTGCAAAAGGCTGAGCTTGAAATGACAGATTAAATGCAAGTACCAGTGCGGGGATGCTTGTGTAAGCAGCTGTTCTCAGTCTCGAGTGTTTTTGCAGACCTGAAGCCGAAAGTGGATCAGCAGTATGGGGTGATGTGAAAAACTCCAAATGCCATGGATAGCAGCGGTGATCCATGTTGTGTATAGTTTGGGGAGGATGTAGACATTGCCTCTAGAATAATTGGAGAATCCTAAAAAATAAAAAAAAGGGGCAACAAAAAGAAAATGGACTGCAAGAGAATTTAGCCTGGAAAATAAAGGGTTTGAGAGTGAATGTAACAGTCTTCCAGGTAATGGTCTTTACAGCTTTGTAACATGGGTTTATGCAAATGGTGATTGATTGTTTTCCATGTTCACAGAGGTAGAGCTACATAATCTGCAGCAATGTGACTTTACTTAATAGATTTCTGCAGTTAAGTGAACAGTTGGGCCTTGTTATAAACAGCAGAATGACTTTTACTGTAGGAGTTCAGAACAATGCTGGAAAAAATCAGACATGGCTATGTCTGAGGTGGACCTTATCCTGCTTTGGAGACAGGAGATGGACTAGAGGATACCTTGAGGTTTATTCTAGTATTATACTTAAACGTTTTGCATGGCAGGACCCTGTGCAGAGAGTTTATATTCTCTCATCAGACATAGATAGCTAGTTCTTCAAATGACAGAGATATTTTATTCCTCCTTTTCTGCAATATTTCATTTTGAAGTTCATTCTACTGCTGGAGTTGCCCATTCACATTTTACAAAGCTTGGTGTGCGGGCTTGGCTTCCTCACCCCGTTTTCATCTTTGTCCTCAAATCTGGGGATGTAGTTAAACCTGTTAATGGAATACTTGCCTTGTCTGTCTGCGTGCAGCCTGATGCTTGGAAATGGCACCGCAAGAACTTCGTGAGCTACAAGGGGTTGAGAAATGCGCTAAAAAGCTGTCTTGCTCCCAGAACTTCAGGACTTGGGTTAGCCTTCTCTATGCGGCGCCGGAGTTTGGCTACAATGGAAACGTGCGAAGCAAAATGATCTTGCAACAGCTTGAGCTTTCTGTAACAGCCAGCTAGCTGCTTCCACTTGAGTTGTGAACGTGGGTATGGGAGACAATGGAGGATGGAAGGGCCAGACACCTGCTGTTAAAGGTTATCGGCGACGGGGATGGACTTGTTTCTTTAGAAGAGAGTTTTGTATGTGTTATGGAAGCCGAGGTCACGTTTGAGTCGAGCGGACGAGCACAGCGGTGCCCAGAGCGGTTCTGACGCGGTGCTGCGCGCTGGCCACGCCGCTCGGGGTGCGGGTGGCGGTGGCCGCGGTACCTCACCGATGCTGCCGACGGGCACCGGCCTCTGGAGCCCGGCACGACGCGCGGGAGCCGGGGGCACCGGTCCCACCCCACCCCCACCCCCGCCCCGCCGGGGCTCTGGGTGCGGGGCGCTGCTGCGCCCGGGGGTGGGGGCGGCCGCCGCGTGCCGCCCCTCTCGCTGCCACCCCCCCCCAACCCGCGGGCCGCAGCCCCCCGGGCCGGGCCGCAGCTCCCTGGCGCCCGGCTGCCCCCGGGAGCGGCACCGCCGCGGGGGGAAGGCAGCGCCGCTCCTTCCCGCAGCCCCCTGGGACCCCCGTCGCCGCGCCCCGCTCCCCCCGCGCCCGGGCGGGGAGGCGCCGCGCGGGTCAACGCGCCCCCTCCTCCCCGCTGGCGGCGGCGGCGGCCCGGGCCGCCTCCTCGCCTCGCCGCGGCCGCGGGGCTCCGCCGCCATCGGGCTGCGAGCGCGGGAGGCCGGGCCGCGGCCATGGCGACGGAGGGTGAGTGCGGGCGGCGCCCGGGGCGGGGGCGGCCTCCCCGGGGAGGGGGCTCGGGCACCTGCCGCCGGCCGCGCCCCTCCCCGGCGGGCGCTGGGGGCCAGGGGCTGCCCCGCTGCCGGCCCGCGCTGAGGGGGGCGGGCACGGCGGGGTGAGGCCGGGCCCTGCCCCGGGCACTGGCGGGGACCCCCCGCGGCGGGGCCGGGGCCGCGGGCGGCGGGGGCCGCGGGGTGCCCGAGCGCTGTCAGGGGGCCCGGCGGCGCTGCCCCCCTCCCGCCGCCGGGGTCTCACGGGGTGGGGGTGCGGGCTGTGCCTCCACGGGGGAAGGGGGGGCGCACACGGACGCGAATTTTGGGGGGAACCGAGGAATAGGAACGGCAGCCTTTGAGCTGCTGCTGAAGAACAGGTGTTCGTTCTTGTAACGAAGAGAGACTTGGCTGCAGCTGAGAGGCTCGGAGGTGTTGGGGTCTCTGACCGCGCTGTAACACAGGTGATTCTGGGGGTGATCGCCTTCCGATTTTTGATCGATCGGGTCGTTGGCCAGCAACACCTACGGCCCTGGCTCAGGTCTGGGCTGGGGCAGCACTGCTGCTGCGCGGGGGGCAGGTAGTTATCTTCCTATTTCAGATCACAGCACGGGCAAGTAAAAACCTCAATTTCTACTGTTACCGACGGTCCTGGCACTCTTCTCCTGATTCACTGTGGAAAGGCCAACATCAACGCTTACTGAAGGTTGCTAGGTTGATTTTGCTATGTCTTTTGCCAGGTTGGGGGAAAATAATCACGTGAGCCTTTATGACATGTCGGGGTGGCACAGAGCAGTTCATAAGCTCAGAGGAAGAAAATCCTAAGCTTGAGCTTTGCAGAAAGATTTGACTTAATGGGGAATCTTAATTTCTCTCTTCTGTCGTTCGGTGATGTTCACTTGTGGTTGCTGTTCCATGTTTTCCTTTGAGGCTGTATCCCTAAGGAAGGGCCGTCTCTGGCAAGGCCCAGGCTGACGTGACGTGGAGTTGTTCAGTGCTGCAGGGTGGCCTTCGGAGAATCAGGAACTGACCTGGTTTGCTCAGAGTAACAGTCCACTTTTACCTGGCAGAATCTGTCCTTTTGTTAGTTAAATTCTCAAAGCAGGGATTCAAAGGCACTGATAGTGCTAGTACATAAACAAATTACCATTAGCTTATATTTTATCTCATTTTACAAATTATTAAAAATATTGTGGGTTGGTTTCTCACCTCTGCTGCTGCTCCACAAATATGAAATGGATAATTGTACAATATTTAAATAATTGGATTTCTTTCTGCCCCAAAAGTTGGCAGAGCTATTGCTTTGTTCCTTAAAGAACAACTCTGTCTTCTCCAAACACTTACAAGAGGTATAATTTGTTTAACGTACCTCGTCTTCTGGCGGTAGGCTTAGTCTTTGGGCGGAGGTAGCTGGCGGGTGACTGGTTAAAGTGCGAGGACAGCTGGGCTCCTGCTACCCCAACCCTGTGCTGTTGGGTTTGGGTGTACAGGGCGCTTGGATCAGTTGGCTGACAGGCTCTCCCAGCCTGGGATTGTAGCAGGGGTGAGAAAAGCACCAAGTGAGATTTCATTTTGTAGGTTGTAGCTCTGGTATTGGACCCCAGTGTTCTTTCTAGTGAAGGGGAATTGGAGGATTTTTTTTTCTAGAAATTTAACTTAGTCACTTTATGTTCTTTTTTTCTCTTATTGTAAGTGTGAGGAGATTGAACTAAGACAGCAGCAAACAGAATGTTAAGCAGTTATGTGTGATGCTGTAAGTGAAGTCCTCATAAGCCTAACAAATATGAGGGATGTGATTCACCATGAAGTATGATCAGGGAACACCCTGATCACTGCAATGGTGAAGCATTGACACAGTGACTTTGAATGTAAGAAAGTAGCCTGGAGACATATGCATCGTCTTACGGTTCAGCTGCTGAAACTTTGGTGTGGATCATCATTTCTCAAACTGCTTTTAGTTGAGCTTTGCTTGGAACCTGGAAATGTTTGTGCTTGGTTGCTGTACCTCGTGGTTCCTTCCGCATGTTGCTGTCCTTGGGTTGCCACCGCCTCTCACTGGCACTGCATTGACACCCAAGCTAATAAACCCTGCTAAGCTCATCTGACTTGGTCCAGAGCCACTGCAGTATCTTGCACTGCCCATTGTTTTGTGTGCCAGTCCAGATCAGGCAAACTTATTTTTTTCTGCCCTGCTCTGTATCTCAGCCTTAGTCGTCTTGTAGAACTGGGATACTTGCTGTGGGATATCCTGCTTTCAAGGCTACCTGTGTGCTTTGCATTTATTAAGTTACTTGGTGGCTTGCAATATCTAATCCTGGTAAGCACATCTCATAGTTCCTCATCTGTTTGAAAATTACTAAATGTTTTGATTGAGAAATAATAACCTGAAGTAAAAAAGACTGCAGGGAAGCCTAATATTAAAATGAATAAACTGGCATTCCTTGGAGTTGGTGTACTTGTATTAAAATCCACTTAGATATAAACTATGCTTTTTATTGAAGTGGGCAAATCTGGATTGTTCTTTTTAGCTTTGTATCCAACAGACACCTCTGCAGATGCCAACCCTGCCTGTACTTGCATGGAGCAGTCACGTTGTTGGCAGAACTGTGGGTTCTGCTTAAGCGGGGAGTTTTGGGAGGAGCAGGGGCATCCTGATAGCTCAGGTAGTGTTGACTTCTGTCCTTGTATCGGAGCTGTTCCTCAGAGAAGGGAATAATAGCCAGAGGGTTTCTTTCCCTCTGTGATTCTGGGCTGCAAGAAGAGGTGGTGGTGATGACTTGAGGTGGTCAGAGATATATCTTACAGCAGTCTGCTCTGATTTATATTGTTAAATAATTAATTGTTCCTGCTGGCTGAAGGATCAGAACTGAGGGAAGCTTGGCCTCCAGTAACTTTGGCTTCAGCCCAGTCTGAAATGAGTACAGCTTGAACACAGTTCAGGTCAGTGCTAAAGAGAACTGTGGATCGTTCAAACACATTGGTAATGGTATTAAAGGTGCATGAGCAGGCCATCCCCATGTGCTGAAAGATGAGTGGGAAGGGAAGAAGACCAGCCTGGCTGAACAGAGAGCTTTGGCTGGAAATCAGGAAAACAAAGAGAATTTATGACCTTTGGAAGAAGGGGCGCGAATCTCAGGAGGACTACAGAGATGTCAGGTTACACAGAGAGAAAATCAGAAGGGCCAATGCCCAGCTAGAACTTAATCTGGCAACTGCTGTAAAAGACAATAAGAAATTTTTCTATAAATACACTAGCAACAAAAGGAGGGTTAAGGAGAATCTCCAACCTTTATTGGATGTGGGGGGAAATACAGTGACAAAGGATGAGGAAAAGGGTAAGGTACTTAATGCCCCCTTTGCCTCAGTCTTTAATAGTAAGACCAGTTGTTCTCAGGATCCCTAGCCCCCTGAGCTGAGGATAGGGATGGGGAGCAGAATGAAGCCCCCATAATCCAAGGGGAAATGGTCAGGAACTTTTTACACCAGTTAGACACACACAGGTCTCTGGGGCTGGTGGGATCCACCTGAGGGTACGGAGGGAGCTGGCACAAGTGCTCACAGAGCCACTCTCCACCATTTATCAGCACTCCTGGCTAACTGGGGAGGTCCTGGTTGACTGGAAGTCATCAGATGTGACACCCGTCTAAAGAAGGGCTGTGGAAGGAGGGTTCGGGCAACTACAGCCCTGTCAGGCCGGCCTCGGTGCCGGGGAAGGTTATGGAGCAGATCACCCTGGGTGCCATCACACGGCACGTGCAGGACAGCCGGGGATCAGGCCCAGCCAGCGCGGGGTTATGAGAGGCAGGTCTGGCTTGATGGACCCGATCTCCTTCTGTGACAAGGTGACCCCAGTGGATGGTGGAAGGGCGGTGGGTGTTGTCCCCCCCGGACCTCAGTACAGCCTTTGACGCCGTTCCCCGCAGCGTTCTGCTGGAGAAAGGGGCAGGGGGTGGCCGGGCCGGGGGTGCTGCTCGCTGGGTGAAAAGCCGGCTGAGGGCCGAGCCCAGAGCGTGGTGGGGAATGGGGTCACCTCCCGCTGGCGGCCGGGCACAGGGGGTGTCCCCAGGGCTCAGCGCTGGGGCCAGGCCTGTTCCGGGGCTTTGTCCCGGTCTGGGCGAGGGGTCGAGGCTCCCGCGGTCAGTGTGCGGGGGGCACCGGGCTGGGGGCAGCGCTGACCTGCGGGGGGGCAGGGGGCTCTGCAGGGGGGGCTGGGCAGGCCGTGCGAGGGGCCCGGGCCGGTGGTGCGAGGGTCACCCCGGCCCCGTGCCGGGCCCTGCCCCTGGGTCACAGCAGCCCCCGGCAGCTGGGGCAGGGGGCTGGGAGCTGCCTGGGGGGAAAGGGCCTGGGGGGGCTGGTCAGTGGCCGGCTGGGCATGAGCCCCCAGCGTGCCCGGGTGGCCGAGGGGGCCAGCAGCATCGTGGCTTGTGTCTGAAGCGGCGTGGCCGGCAGGGCCGGGGCAATGCCCGTCCCCCTGCGCCGGGCACCGGTGGGGCTGCACCTGGAATGGCGGGTTCAGCGTTGGGCCCCTCACTGCGGGAGAGACATGGAGGGGCTGGAGCGTGTGCGGAGCCGGGCAGGGGCTGGGGAAGGGGCTGGGGCACCAGGCTGATGGGGGGCGGCTGGGGGAGCTGGGGGGGTTGAGCCTGGAGAAGAGGAGGCTGGGGGGGGACCCTATGGCTCTGCAGCTGCCTGGCAGGGGCTGTAGGCAGGTGGGGTCAGTGTCTTCTCCCAGATAAGGAGTGATGGGACAAGAGGCAATGGCCTCGGGCTGTGCCAGGGGAGGTTTAGGTTGGGTATCAGGAAGAATTTCTTCACCAAAAGGGTGGTCAAGCACTGGCACAGGCTGCCCAGGGAGGTGGTGGACACACCATCCCTGGAGGTATTTAAAAGACGTGTAGATGTGGTGCTTGGGGACATGGTTTAGTGGTGGGCTTGGCAGTGCTAGTTAACAGTTGGATTCAACAATTTCAAAGGTCATTTCCAACCTAAATGATTCTGTGGAATCCTCATGATCTCACAAGAGACTGTATTTAAAACAGGGGATTTAGATGTGACTGTTCAGAGTAGCTTTTAAATAACTGGAAATATATCTGCTTTCATTTGAAAGTTCATGTCATTGTATCTGGGTTTTGGTTTTCCTGGCTTAGGATGTGTAGAGAAACCGACAGCATTATGGGGATGCCCAAGTTCTCTGCTGCAGGTCTGTGGCATCAGGGCTTAACCGCATTTCACATCAGCAACACTGTTCGTTGCGTGGATGAGCATGCTGGATGTATTGCACCTAGAGGGAATTTTTCTCTGCTAAAAGTCTGTTGGTTATTTGAACAAGCTCTTAATTAAACAATCTATACCTATGTATTTGTATCACTTCATGTACATGGGTATCACAGTGTTGTAATGTCTCACTAATAGTTATTAGTGCAGTAGTAAGACCCCAAGCACAGTAGGTGAATCCTGAGTAAATTATTCCTCTTAAAGAAGATGCTAGGAAGGGGATGCAGGTCTGTATAGCAATCCAGAGGAGGATAATCTTGTTCTCTTGGCTCTTAAGATCCTTGTTAATATGAGAGTACAGGCAAGACTGGTAGAGACTTCTTTAAAGGAATAAGTGAATAAACTGCCAATGACAATCCAATGTCTTGTTGATCAGCTTCCCATGTCTTTCTGGATGGTGTGAAGATTTGGGTCTTGAATTTTTGATGGTGTTAGGAGTTAGCATGCCTGACACGCAGTCAGGGAAGATAGGTACCTATTGTAGCTCAGCATCTCAGGTGCAGGTAAAACTCCATTTTTGTGGCAAGGACGATATCTCGCTACTGTGTTTTTTCAGGGCATCATAGCACAGCACGTTCTTGTCTCCTGTGATGTGTGGTCCTGAGTTGCTTAGGGATGAAGGAGCCTGGAGGAGTTCTGACAATAAGCCATGGTGATCGGGGTCTCTTGCCTCAGGCCATGATTCAGGTGCCCTTGTGAGCAGGTTGCCCTTGGAGATTACTTCCTGCACCTTTATGTTTGATGCTTGACTGTATGATTGCATATAACTGTGAAACACTTTTTTAAGTCCTGCCACACTGGTCCTTATGAAAAACTTGATATTGGAAAAAAATCAGAGCTGTTGGATTCTTTTTTTAAATTATTTTGTGTTTGTTACCTCTCTTGTTTCTTCTTGATGTAGTGTTGCTTAAATTCTTCCTAATAATAAACCTGCATCCCATCTGGCTGTGTTGAAAACAAACTTTGAAAAATGCCTGCTTTGTGGAAAATATTGATTGCAACTGTATATTCTTTTCTAAATACATGAAACACAGTTACTTTTATAAAGAGCTTGTATTTGTGCTTATGCATCTGTCCTCATGAGAAAACATTCAAGTACATAGACTTCAAAATAGCTTGCAAAATAAATTGGAGAACATTTTAAGTCTGTTTCCTTCCTGTTTTGGTTCAAGTAGGGGATATTCTCCAGGGATGCTGCCTCTGAGGAGAGTTTGTTTGGGGCATTATTATTTGCAAAGATAGGCAACTTTGTATGCCTAGGAAGAATGGATGGGGAGTGCTTCAGCTGAAGAACTGGTATGCAGTTGCAAAGGTATAGGCAGCATTCCTTCTTTGACAAAATAAAAGTTAAATGGGCCGCTGGGCTTGTGGATCCTAGAGCCAGGCTTTAAAAAATATTTTTAGAGATTTGAAGACACAAGTGAGGTACCAAACCATATTTGAGTTTGTAGGATTCCTTTAATCAAATCTGGCCCCAGAGCCTTGCTGATAACAGCTGTAGCACTGATTTAGTATGCTTAGGTTGCTGTGAAATGGGTCCAGTTCAGTGCAGATGGGCAATTAAGGAGGAAGTCTTGTGAGTGTGGTGGTGTGGTTGGTGCGCCTGTGGATACACTGGGGCCCCATGCTGGAAGCTCCGCAGCAGCGAGAGTGCTGTGAGCTGTGTCAGGGTTTGTAAAATGAAGCACTGTGACTTGCCTTTGCTCTAAGTAATGATGCCAGCGCTTCCTGAGGGACCCATCTGCAGTAGTCTATAACGTTTATTGTGTGTTACTTTCTTAAAGCGCTCTTCCCACACATGCAGGTAACAAGTGTGTACCATCTGGCCTGGTTAAGGCCTTCCATGGTGCTGCTCAGCTGTAGAGCCGGCTCTTATGTAAATAGGAATAGTGATAATTATCAGGGGAGGTTATCTAAAAACATCAGGCGACTTTATTTTGAAAAGCAGCCTCTTATAGTGCCTTAGATAGGTTGACTTCATGATTGGTGGGGTTAAGTAGTCGTTAAGAAGACATGTTCACATTCCATTTGTATGGCCTGTTGCTGATTGCTCTGATTGTGTACTGAGAAAGTTTTATCAATTATTCAGCAAGGGCTTGAGTCTTCCCTGTCTCTGGGCTGGGAAGACACCAACTCTACAAATTGGTGCAGTTAGTTGCTATTAGGCACTCAGACTTTGCCCTGGCTGTTTTTCATCTAGTTCTGGGAGAATACAGTTGTCAACCATTTATCTGATATTTATGTACTCAACCTATTACAGTGGCCATAAAAAAAATCCAATTAGGCATGTTTTAATCAGTCATGGATGCTATGTTAGCTGTGCTATCTGAAATGGACTTCTTGGATATTTTCCCTTTTATATGTAAGATAGACTGGTTTTGCGTTGAAGGGTTAAATGTGTGGGTAAACAGTTGGTTAAAATTGCCAACAGCTGTGTTATCCATCAGCAGTGTGACCAGCTGCAGGACTTGGTTAAAGCAATGGAAAATGACCTTTGTGGCAGCCTTGTCAGTGGGTATGAGGAAGACAAGATGCCATTTGTGAAGTCCCGAGAAGAGCAGCTTGCAGGAGTCACAATGGGAAAGACTAGGAGAATGTGGGTAGATTGCAAAGTGCATAACCATACAGACTTTGAACAAAAATGAGGATGCTGCCTCTGTGTGAAACCTCAGTGCAAGTTCTGAGACAGATGATGTCCTGATTTTGGGCCAGACAAAGTTAGGAGCTGTGCTTTTAGCCATGGTGAACTTTCAGCTGATTCACAAGATGTACAGCAAGAGCACTGGAAAGGTATGCCAAGATCTAGTGTGGATGGAAAGATAAGCCTGGAGTGGAGGCAGAGCTGTGGGTCGTGAATAAAAAATAGAGGGTGAGACTGGAAGTAAGGTGGACGAGAGAAAAAGAAAGAATAGGTGTCCTGGGAAGCTCAGGGTGTTGGGGAGCGCATAGAGGAGAATGGGAAAATCATGCAAAGAAATGGTTGGAGGTGTGAAAAGAGGGTTGCATAAGCCAAGAGAGGGTATGTTGCATCAGAAACAACTGACAGTCTGAGGAGGACATAAAGCGTTGGCTGGAGGAGGGGTATTGGAAGGATATAACAGAGCCCACCCTCCATATACAAACACAAAATTACACTTATGCCTTCCTCTGCTTGTGGGATCACAGCTACATTGCATGTATGTGTGGAACAGTTGGATGGCATCTCTTCATTAACAGACTCCTGATTTCTGGCTTAGAATAAATTGGATGATGCTCCCTGGTGATAACTTCTAGTGAGAGGAGTGCAAGGGCCCAAGTGGCACTGGGGAAGGGCAAAGATGGAATGGAGCTTGTTTATTTTCTTTCATAGAGTATGTCTCACCATTCTGACCCCTCCATTTTGCAAGTACCTTTCACGTTTCTGTTTGCCCCGTGCAGGAGGCATGGCTGGGACTTGTGTTGGGGATCAGTCCTTGCTCTGCTGCTGACTTCTTCAGAGACACTGGCATTTTGCTTCCTCTCCCTGCACTTGTTTCCCTTTGCTGTTTCTGTGGTGCTCTGTAAGGAAATGTGTTATAGGTGGTGGTATTGTTGTTGTTATTATTATTATTATTATTATTATTATTAATGTTATTATTATTAAGTTTTTGTGACTCAAATGTACAAGATACTAGATGCCTCCAAGGAGTGGTGGGTCAGCCTTAATTAGCCTTCATTGGCTTTGATAGAGTTTGAAAACATCTGGGAACTTGCAGATAGTGCTTATTGCTAGAGCTGTCTGGCATGTTTTCAGGTGGCTGTTACTGTAAAAAATACAGTTTTGGAGATACCAAAACTACTTATTTTGGTCAAAAAAGAGTTTTGAAACACTTAAGCACTTCTTATGAAAATGTGGAAAACCAGAATGTGGTTTACATCTCAGAAGTCTCTAGAAAGCATATTCAGATAATGTATATACATTTTTTTTAAAATCCCCCAAGTGTCCCCCATCACATCATCCTGAGAACCAAGTCCTTGCATAGGTGCAACAAAAATGTTTGGCAACTGAACCAAAACCCAGTGATTTTTACACAGATCTACTCAGCACTTTGTGGTATCTCACTGTGATTGAAAGAAAAGAGCTTTCTAAAAGAATTTATTGCTCTTTGGTGTGGTACTTTCTCTTTTCCTAAGCATTAGTTCTTCGCACGGGGCGGGGGTGGGGGGGCACATTCTGCAGGTGGAGGGCATCTGTGCACTGCTGATTCCTGCTGGTATTGGGAATTTGGTCAGAAGAGAAACATTTGAGCTGCTGTTCAAAGGTGATTCTGGGGATCTTGTGGTTGTTTGCAGCAAACAATTTATAATAGTTTTTTTTCTCTTTTTCAGTATTTAATTTTGCTCTGAGAGAAACAAGGGGAGAGTTGATCTCGGGTGGCTAGTTGAGGCCACGAGCTATGCTAACAAACACAGACCTGGGAGGAGGTGGCAGTTAGTTGGTCTGTGGCTGCCTTCTGGGTGCTCCCTTCCTGCAGCATTTGCCTGGTTTGCTTGTTGCAGGCCATTCTGATAGTTTGTGCTGTCTAAACTGCTGAAGCGTATTATTAATTAACTAATTAACACACAGCCCTGGTTCATGGACAGGTGCATGTGTGCCTCAGGTATTTGTGCACTGGCCAGATGTGCGTGGCCCACCTGGGAAACAGAGAGAGAGCCAAGTGTCCTGTTCTGCTCTGCACTGTCGCACAGCTGGCTGAAAGAGGTGGCAGCATCCAGAGGGATTTTACAGTGTTTGCTCTTCACCTCTGTGTTTTGTGATTTCAGGTGGAATGGCAGTTCCTGATGCAAAGATCTCTGGAGCTTCCCAGGGTCTGTGTTTTGCTAAGATATGGTGACCCCTTCTTTTTAATGGACTATTTAAGACTCATAAGCATGACTTAAGATACCTCATTATCTGCAATGCCTGTGTGCTGGCTGCAGATACAATATACTTGCTTAAATGATACCTTAAACCTGTATCTCAGAGACTTTAGTGGTGCTTTAGTAGTTTTAGACCAGGTGCTGGAGTGGTTTTGGAGTGAGCTGTCACTGAAGTTACTCGGTCAGGGCTGCGTTTACCCTCTTGTGAGAGCTATCGGGGAACTACACACAGCCTCTCTGAGCTCTCAGTGTAAATTGCTGCTTGTGCATGAAGTTTAGACAAGCTGTGCTTTGCAGTGCAAAAGGCAGTTAGGCACTGATGTTGCTGGACTGATGGGTGGAGGGGAAAGGTTTTTTTTCACAACTCGTTAACAAACTATCAGTAACTAAGAGCCAGGACTGTCACTGGTAGATGGCTCTGGTTAGTCATGCTCAAGAAACACAGGTTTTAATAAAACCAAGTGCAGGTAGGGAGTTCCCCTCTGGGAAAACATTGTAATGTTTCTTAAGTTCTGAGCTTATAAAATGGAGAAAAGCATGGGAAGGAGTGTATGTGGGGGAAGAGGACAGTGAGCTGAGCAGAGGCCTTTGGAGAAAATAGATGCTTGCTTCTGCCAGCAAACATCTTCAGTGAAATTAGGGTGAGGGTCCTGCCTATAGGCTGGAGTAAGATATATGTGGTTATAAATGTGGTTTTCCATGTTATTTTTGCATGCATCAACAAATCAACTAACTGTAGTTTAACGTTTGTGTTGTAGTTAATGAATGAAAAAAATCACTTGGCCCAGTTTCTGAGAATTATTTCATAGGACTCTCAGTCAGGAGACTTTCCATCCCTGAGGACAGGGCAAGCCTTAAAATTGGGGAGTGGAATTCTCTGGCAACATGAGATATCCCAGGAAAGCTCAAAAATAACAGAAAGTAGCAAAGCCACTGCTTGAGTCAATTTGTGAGGTGTTAGTGCAGGACTTCTCTTTGAAGGAGGCTTGTCCTTGTACAAGTGCGAGTTGAAATATTTTTGACACGTATCAGAACTGTGGGTTAGAGTATCTGGAACTGAAGAGTTTCCAATGCATTTCTGAGAATACATAGTGATTTTCCTCCTTTGGGGCTGGGTTTTTTTTGTTTGTTTGTTTGCTTTTGGGTGGTTATTTTTGGTATTCTTTTGTACTGGACAAAATGAGTCTGAAACTTGTTATTGGACAATGGCAGAGGGGGATGAAGCACTGTCTGTTCTAGAGTGGGTGTTTCTTCTCTCTTGTTTCCTAATGACTCTTCAGAACGAGCATTTTCCATCAGTAACTTTTGCTAAAATTCTTAAGCAGCTTTGCTGTTTGAAGCCCGTTTTACATAACATGCTATGGTTATGTTTAGTGCTTAAAAACTTTGAGTCAACCCTGAAGAACAACGCAATCACAATAAAAATCATGTACAAAATGTTTAATGTGTGGGAGGCTTTTGTCCTCTTTCTTGTTTTGCAGCATGTGAAATCCTCTAAGTTTCTTTTCAGAGGAGCAGATTAAAGGAAAGAAAGCATTTTTCATTTGCACAAGGACTAGAAAGTTATTTGTTATAGCAGCTGAGATTCTCACCTCATCGTTTAGGTAACTTCAGGATCCTCATGTTTACATAAAATACCTTTTATTCTCCAGTGAAAGCTTAGATTGTAGTTGGTGAAGTAGTGATAGTTCCATTTAAACAGTACTTGAAAAAAACGTGCATGCTCCATGGAACATGGGTATAGTTACAAGGTATTTTATTTTCCAGTTGCAAAAATTACTCCAAAGGTTCTGTACTTTTGACCCTGCGATGATACTCATCGGTCCTCATGTGGGTGATACAGCTGTGTGGGAGCCCTGCTGAGGAATTAGTCCAAGCAGTTATGTTGCTATACTTCAAAGTAAATGCTTCTTAAGGTTTTACTGAAGCTGTAATATGTGAAATGTGCAAATGCTCACAGCATTTTGCAGCAGTGCTTTGGTTTTTCTTCTGCAGTTTGAATTACTTGCTTTGTTATCTGCATTTTGGTATAAAAGTAATAAGCATTCCTCCCCTTAACTTGGATTTTATATGGTTGTATATGGTGTATCATAGGGCTTTCAATGGAAGTAGAGTGTATTTCATGATGCTCAAGTCAGAAGACAACCTGTAAACAAATTAAGGTGTATTCCTATTGCCGTAATTTATGTTGAGAAGTTCTGCTGTGTTTTTTAAGGCAGTCCATGATGAGGGATCTGAGAGCCTGCAGGCTTCTCTGCCTGTGCTATTCATGATGCTGTGTATCAAGGGTGGTCAACCTGCCTGGCTCCAAGAACCATGTGCCAACATTTTAATGCAACTGAGCACCGTAATGATGTACACCTAGTGTCATTGAGAGCCATAGTAAGGGACACTTCATGGGTGGCAAAATATAGTGATCCCACTGTGCAGTTACAGCATCTTGACTGTTTGTATCTGATGTTCCCCTCGTTTTAGCCCAAATACTGGCAATCTTCCACCTTTTTGATTATCCGGGAACCCTCTGGCTGGCCACATGATCTGGTCTGTCCAAAATGACAGAATCTTCATACTGCTGGGGTACTGGCTATGCCGATACCACTCAACGTGTCCTGGTTTGTGCTGGTCACAGATTTCCTCTTTATCACTGGGGCATGCTGTAGTGTGTGCTGTGAAGGTCAGGATGGGCAGAGGAGGCAGGAGGTAATGTGCCAATCTTGACAATTGGTTTAGGTGTGTCTGCATGGTATCCTTCAGGCCCTGTGAGGAGGTCAACATGACAGTGTTGCCATGTGTCCAAACCCATGACCTGGGCCTCCCAAGCCTGTAAGCTACTGTTGAAAAATCAGTAGTTTCAAGTCTCAAAAAGAGCACACATCCTGACTGACTCTTTGACCTTTAGTCTGCCTCCTTCTGGTTTTCAGATATTTCTCCTGCAAACATGCAAGCTAGAAACAAAAATATAAAAGAAAGGTGACGTTCTCTTTTGTGATGATATGGTTCCAAGTGTTGGAGTTAAGAAAAACACCACGTAACTTAAATCTGATAGGAACTCTGGCAACAGTGCCGCAGGTTCCCCTTTTAGAGGAAAAGGAGTGGATTAAAGGTCTCCCAGTAGGCAGTCTCAGGGAGGGAAGAGTGATTCTTGTGAGCACATTTGTTTTCAGTGCTTCCACAGCAAGAACTGCGCGGGACATGTAGTCACGTATTTGCCCTGCTGAAGGCACAAGGACACAGACCTCCAGAGCTGTTGTCCCCATTTGCCTTCCCACTGCTTTCTTGCCTTTTCCTGCTTCAGTTGTTTACTCTCCTCTGAACTTCCCTTGTCTCCTGTCTGGCAGAGGGATGCCGTCAGAGCTTCTGCTGTTGCTTTGGTTTGTGTTTTGTTCTCCCTTGAGACCAGGGAAGGAGAGCTGTGTATAGCTGGCTCCTTGGGAAGGAGAAGGAGCAGTTGCTCATACGGTGTTGCTGAGCAGCCCTTGCCTGCTGCGGGTCACCAGGCACCATTCGTGAATGTCCCTTTCTGAAACCAGTAGGTAAGTGATAGGCAGTCTGGGACTTCTCAAGCTTGTTTAGAACATTAAGTCCATGACCAGATGGTTCCAGGGATGTGGCAATGGAAAATGAGTTGTGCTTGCTGTACTTGGTCACAAGTTGGAGACATTGGAGGAATGTTTCCTTCCCAGGCACTGCAGCAAGGTCTGTAAAGAGCCCTTGTCAGACCATGAGCAGTGCAGTCATATGGATCCAGTGATCAGTCAGGTGTCTTCATGGGAAACCCTACAGCCAGCAGCCTGACTGTGAATCACTTTAAGTCAGTCAATGTGAAACACAGAGCAGTGTAGTGCGGAGATGTGCCCCTTTAGGACTGGAAGGAGGAGCCTTTGACTCCTGAGCTGTTCTCAGCAGTTAGCACCAAGCAGCCACTGAGTGCAATCCAGAAGTCAAGATTGCCTGGTGTCAGGTAAGTCTCTCACCAGTGCGTGATGGAGTTGCACTCCTTTGATGTTTCACTTTGGTCCCTTGAACATTTAAATGGAGAAGCTTCAGCAGAGTATACTGAGAGTTACTGTGCTCCAGGAAGACTCCACAGGCTAGGGCAGTGTGGATGCTGGGGTTCAGATCCTTCTGGGCAACCCCAGGACTTCCACTCAAGGCTGTCCTGTCTTGTAGCTGTAGCCATGCAACTGCTGGAGGAAAGGTGCTGCCCGCTTGATTTTATAGGGTGCTTCATCTCTTAGGTAATAGATAAGCTCGTCAGGAAACGTAGGCAGAAGCTTCTGCTTTCTGGGTTATGGGAAGGATTAGGTATGAGGCAGTTCTGCTGATATGGTTAATGCTGTCACCATTTCTGTGAGCAAGTGGGTGCCCAGGGAATTTTAATGCAAAAAATGTCAGATCCTCTAGGATTAGGTGTCAACTGACTGATGATTTTGAGGACTTCAGTTCTGAATTTGGCACCTAAAAATAGCAGTTGCGTAGGACTTTGTCACTGATCTCCTTTGAATATCAACTCTTTTCTGCGAACTTTAACTTTGGGATTCTGTTGGCGTTCAATTCTAGTATGTAAATACTCATTCACCAAATCTCACTCTTTGCACTCTAACCCCTGTGCCTCCCTGTAGCGTGTACTGAGTAGCTTCAGCTAATAGGGATGACAACAGGTTACATGATGCATAGCAGGGTGAGGAGTGTAAGGCCTAAACTGCACACGGCTAGCAACGTGTTTGTACTGTGATAATCACAAGGTAGCAGCTGTCTTGCTCTCTCTTTTTATTTTTCTTTTTGAAGCCCACTCCACTTGTTTTATAATTACTTGGGCTCATCAAGAAGGCAAAAATAACTTCTCTATTTAAAGAAAACAGATGGTTTTTCTAATGGTTTTTCCTTAACGTTGAATGAATTGTGGTTGAGTCAGAAACTGCCAGCCCAGAAACGTATGTTTTCATTAGAGAAATACTTGATTAGGTTAATTGAGTGTGATTCAGTGTCATGTACGTTTGGCCAACTTAAAAGCTTTCCAACTTTGTCTTGGATGGAGACAACAGTATCTCAGCATTTACAGTTTGATCAATAGTTTCCAAAAACTTTGCCTAAGGAGTAACAAAACATTGAGGGGACTCTAGTGAATTAGTGGAGGGAATGTAGGGTTTTTTTGGGGAAAAAAAATATCCCCAAACCAAAACCGCAAAGCAACACCCGCCACCCCCCAATTTTTTTTTTTAGAATGATGAGAGTGATACAATCAGGGAATGTATACTTAAGTCATATCCCGGCGTAAAACTTGCACTGGTTTAATTATGTTAATGTTGCATAACACAACATGTTATGCAAGGTGTGTGGCTTCCCAAAGAGCACACACCTGTATGTCATTGTGATGGGTCTGAGAACAGAGGTGAGATTTAGTGGGAGATTAAAGCAACGTGAAGGTGTGTGGTAGGCATCTGAGCTCCCATTGCATTACTGGACATCTAGCTGGGAGAGTGCATGAAGCCTGGAAAGTGATTCAGCTCACTTTGAAGTAGACTCATAATGAGTGCCCAGCTGAGTAGTGTCTGAAGCTCCCTGAGCTGTCCTGAGTAGTGATCCACTGATGGAAGCTGGGATGCCTGGTGCACGCCTGCCTACAGGAGACTAGGTTTTGGTGTCTTCATTTTGAACCGAGGCTCACCCTTGCTGTAACATCTGTGTGGCAGCTGTGTGTCTGTAGCTCCAAGGAGCTGCTGCTGGAAAGACAAAATTAGGCATGTCCAGATATCTGTGAGGACAGAGGGCCAGGAAAGAGGGTGCAGGTGAAGATGGATAAGCCAAAAGAACAAAACAATTTCAGAAGGATTGGGAAGCATTTAACACACCAGGATATGTTTGTCCACTCACACCTTGTTCCTGACAGCGAGGTTTTTGCTATCATTACTGAACAGCAACCCCCTTCCCATTTCCATCTAAAAGGTTCTGAAGAACAAGTCAAGTTCAAACCCAAACCAAGAGACAGGTAAAGTCAGTCATGGGGACCCAGCCTGGAGGAGAGAGGAAGAGAGAATAAATTGTAGAGTAAGTTTGCCTTTGGGAAGTCCCTGTGTCATGTGATAGAGCAGGAATTTGGTTACACTAAGCCTTGCTAAGCTAAAGACTTCAAGGTTGCATCTGTGATATCCAGGATATCTGCCTTGTAGCAGACGAGTCATCTTTTCTGACTTTAATAGAAAAGGTGATAGAATATACCCTGGACAGCCCCAGGTGTCATGCAAGGTGCTTTAGTTAGGCCATGGAATGAATTTAATGTGCTGTAGTTGTTATGCGAGCTCAAGTCTTGCAGAACAGGGTGCAGCAGAGATGATGGTGGAGCTTGGGAAAACAGGCAAACTTCAGGGAACAACCCTAAAGCCCCAGCTTCTTGACTCTTTTATGATGTTTGCTGGAGCCTAAGGAATCATGATGTCTCCTGGAGATCTCTTTACTCTTCCAGATGCTAGAATGTAGCCAAAAGGAATTCCAAAAGCTGTGTTCTGTGCCCCTGTTCTCTGTGCCTAGAAATGGCACACACGAAATGCAGTCCTTGATGTTCCCACCTGCCATCCAGCAGTTGGTCTGGGCAGTGTCCAGGACCATCTTCTAGTGATGCTTCATTTCCCATGGCTGCGTAAGACTTAGTATATAACTTCAAGCTCTTTGACAGAGGTCCTGACAGTCCTGGCTTTGTAATTTGCAGCATGTCTTTTACCAACTGGGCAGTCTTTTTTTTTCTTTTCCTCCAGAGCTCCTTACTCCTGCTTCCTTTCTCCCATCTGGTTCAGGAGGCTAAGGCCACCTTCTCCAGACCTGAACTCACTATTACTGCTGTGATGCAGAGGTGACATGCCAGCTGATAATGGACAGCAGGAGGCTGGCTCAGCCATGTATCTGTGTTCTTTCAAGGGTACTTTGTGTGTACCTTCAGGCATGTATCTATTACATATTTGAAATGAATCATCTCCCACTGTTGGGGTCTGCACACCTGCTGCAGACCCCAGTATCCCACAGCATTTGTGCAATTTGATGTGGACAGTGACAAATCCAACAAAATGGGTTCTGTTCTTAGTTCATATCCTTTTTGTTCCTTCTTTAGGCTCCAAGTGATTTTGAGGGTGTAAATCATCTCTTACTGGGAGCCTATCAGGGAATCCTGAAATCAGCTACAACCTTTGAGCACTGTTCAAGTACGAAGAATATATTTGTGTATTTCAAAACAGAAAGGCAGATGTCACCTGTTGGGACAGTATATGGGCTGCTCAGATGCATAACTAGTAGGGGTGAAGCAAGAAGTCTGAAATGATGTGAGAAGATGCTTTACCAATCCCAGTGCAGAAGCACAAAATTTATGTAGACCACCTCCTGCTACAAGGGCAATGCAAATGTGTGCATGTGGTTGTTAGGACGTGGTATCAGTGGAAGATACTTGATGTAGTGATATGCTAGTGTTAAGGTGTGTTTTGTCCTCTCCTTGCCTGCTTATGAATGGAAAAAATTGATGGTGGTTAACTGCATGCAGGTGGATATAAATGTATAGCAGCAAGATGTGTTGGGGAATCTTCCATTATGAATTTGAGAGAAAGAAACTGAAACTAGTTTAAAATCAAAACAAAGCACTCACAGGAGCAAGATCCATCTTTCTGTAGCACTGCACAGAATTTGAACGCAGCAGGTCTGAGCGCAGCAATTTTCCATCTTGAAAGGAGCCAGGTAGAGTCTTTGACCTGTAATCTGAGTTACAGGAATAGTTGTGGCTTCTGGGAAGGGAGCAAGTGAAGAAAAAAAAACCCCAGTATTTTTTTAAATCTTTGTTAAAATCTTTATTTCTGTAGGATATAGAGATAGTGATATTAAAAATTCTTCCTAAAATGCAATGCCTTGGTTTATAGATATGCCTTTCTAAATAGAGGTGGGTGAGTGGAGAAGATATTGTCCAAAATAACACTGAGAACTACTCGAGGAGTCTGAATCTGACCTCTTGTCTTAGTTATTGGCAGTGCTTCATATCTGGTAGACAGCACTCCCCTCTGTGATGTCTTTGGTGCCAGTTTTGTAAGAATTTGCGTCTGGATGCTGGAAAGAGAAAGTGACAGAGACTCTAGAGGGCAGTGCCGCAGCATCCCTGTGACAGGAGCACTGCCAGGGCTTTTTCATAGTAATCTTACTCTGCAGGGTAAGTGCTTAAAATGGTTAAAAATAATATAGAATTAAGGAAAAGGGTTTTTTTATTATTATTATTTCACAGAAAGTTTTGATTAATGAAAATTTTTGTACCAGGAAGACTTGACCTCTTTTTTTTGAGGAACTTTGAACTGGCTGTACTCATGTTGAAAAAGGTTTTATTCTCTTGAAAAAAACCTTGTAGGATATTTGTGTATGATTTAAAGAAACAAGCAAACCAAAACTCATCCTTCCTGTGCATCTAGCAGAGTCCACAAAATAACTATTTGTTTTCACATTGCTTTCCCTCTCCTTCAGGACAGTCTCATAATCTAACATATCCCTTTTGACTGGAGGTGCTCTCTGTTTTCGTTGTGGAGAGATAAATCAATAAATCATCGTGTCAGCAGAGCACAGCTTGAAGCAAAATTTCCCTGTGCTGGAAGGTTTTGAATTAATTTTAGGTGGGAGCTCAGATGTGCCATACACACATGTCTACAGATAATATTACAAGGCTGCATTCAAAATGACAGGGTGTTGATTCAGTATGTCAAGCTGCTCTTAAGGATGTTGAGCCACAACCTCGAGGCTGCTTATGCTGTCAGAAGGGGTCGGTAGCTCCTTGCTACCCAATAAACAGTTTGTGTGCAGCTGGCTGATTATCTAATGAGCATTTGGCAGGAATTTTTGCTTTATGAGAGAGTTCACATCTCCAGCCTGTGACCTTATATGTCTCTGCAAAGTGAACTGAAATCCAGATCTTGCAGCACATGAGACCTGCGGGGCCTGTCATCCTCTGAGCGCTTGCTTGCTGTGAGTTTAATTGGGGAATCACACTCAGATGCCTCCACTTCTCTTTGGAAAGGTGCACGTGCATGTGTGCCCATGTGCACACACTTATCTTGAAGGATGTTTTGGAGCGTGTGCTTGGCTTATATGGCCCTTGTCCCTGATAGCTCTGAAGCAAATGATAGGCACATACAGTAACAACTGCTGTTTTATAACCATCAGCAAGAGTTGTTGCTTTGCCTTCACTGTCCTTCCAGAGGTGCCACAGGCTGTCTTTCACGGCAGGTGTGTGCAGCACCTGCACGCTGCTCGCGCAGGTGCACGTACTGGGGATGTGCATGGAGTCAGAGCACAGTTCACATTGCAGGTACCTTCCGTGATGGGCATTGAGGACTCAGTGCTGAAATCCAGCAGACAGGTGCTTCAACAAGGATTGTGCCACCAGCATCGCTCCCTAAGTCAGTGGATGATAGATTTCTGTTAACTTTCACAGTAGCAATGCTTCTGCCAAATTGAAGTTGACTGCATTTCACAGCAGGAAAGAGAAGGTTATCCCAAGTAGTTGCTCTGGGTGCATACAAAAATCTGTGTGTGGGCTCAGCATTAAACTACAGACTCTCCTTTGCATCTCGACATCATTTCTGTTTAGGGACTCTTTCTTCCAATAATGTAATGAAATACAGCTGATACCTTATATATGGTGTGGAAATCACATAGCGCACATCCCTGTGCAGAGTGTTTTTAACTCCTTGATAATTTCAAAATACGTATTTGTTTGTTGGTTTTCTAGGTAGAATGCACCTTGTTCATCTGTGGAAATTAGAGATGATGATAGGAAAAGGAGAGCTGTGGATAACAGAAACAGGACTTTACATGACTGAACTGAACAGGAAGCAGCAACGTGCTCTGATTTAACCTGAGGGAGGAAAATTGCTTATACATGCTTCCAGAATAATAATTAAAGGAAGAGTAGTGTTTTCCCTCTCAATTCTATCTGCTTTCTTTTTCTTCAGTTCTGCCTTTAAAGAGAAGGTGTATGAGACCTATAAATGCCACACTTCTGGCTATGTCTTGCTTCTCTTGTTGCAGCAATACCTATCTGCCCTCTCTCCAGCCTTTGGAAACTACTAGTGGCCTAAGGCTGGAGACAACATCTTGTCGCAAAAGGGGGCTGTTATAGTGAAGGGATCACAGACTATTCAAGGGGACTGTCCTGCTCCTCTGCTCTCCACAAGGCCATGCATTGTCAACAGAGAGTGGCCAGAGCAGAAGACTTGGCTCCAACCACCGTATGATGTGGCTCAGGCCCTCAGCTCTTGGCTGTGAAGTGCAGGAGTGTCCTGGCCAGCCTCCTGTAGGGAAGACGGTGTAGTTGGGAAGGATGACTACAGACTGGTGATGGAACAGCACAATGATACCAAGGATATGTTGTGCTGCAGAAAGTACCTGTGCTTTGTCAGTGTATATGCAATATGGTTACATTTTTGTTTGATATGGTGTAGAGGAATGAAGGCAGAGGGTTGATCAGCACTGATAACATGCAGCTGTGGCCGTGCCTCAGTGGCAGTGGGTTGATTGACATGGATGATGTGCAGCTGTAGCTCGTTCCTGCTAAGTGGTTAAATAGCCCTGAGGAGTGTGGAGGGGGGGGGGGATGGGGGAGCAGTGTGGTCTGGTCTCTGAAGGAAGGAGAAACAGCATGGATGGTAGAATCTGACTGATGGTAAAGCCTTGTTGCAGCCTGGTAGCTTGCTTGTGTGGTGACAATATGGTCTCTTCCATACTGCTACAAGTGCACTGCCTTCTTTCATTTTCTTCCCCTCAGATGTTGTCCTTGGTCTTCTCTGAGCCCAGTGGACTTTCCCCACTAGATTTCCTTCCCTCACCTTCCAGGTCTGCCTAAGTCTGAAGTCAGGGACAGGTATTGCAACAGAGCAGGTATGCATCAGTCTGATTCCCCCTCAAGGAAGCGCAGGGTGCTTTTCAGGGCTGGTGGTGGTGTTGGTTGGTTCAGCTGGCCAGGTGAATCGAACAAACAGCCTGTCCCGCTGCCCTCTTTTTTCAACACTGAAGCGTGCTGTTGTCAAGTAGGAGACCTATTGGTAAGAATCTTCTTGAATCTGATTGACTACTGCTTGATGAGTGTTGCATAGATATTACGTAGAGATCACTGTTAATTTATGTTTGAACCAATTAATTTCTTTATGTGTTTTCTAATTAACTAAGGTGTGACTGTTAAGTGGATTAACAGAATAATGCCAAATCCCTGTCTACACAGTCTCCTTCTGAATGAAAGTTGTTATTTCCTTTATGGTTTAAAACAGAGCCATGTGTGCTGTCTTCATTGAGATTTAAGAGTATAAAATCAGCTTAATTTTATACTGTTATTATTTAAGACTGCTTTGATTTTTTGCAGAAGAGAGATAGCCAGAGGGCTTAATACCATTGAACTGATACGCAGCAAGTTCTTGTCTTTAGCATTTCTTTTGTGTGCATGTCTCTGCCAACGCCTTCAGAATAAGGAACCTTTTCTCTACTCCTGCTTCTACCTTCAGTTATCTGTTTGCCGTTCTCACACCGTTCCTTTGACAGCCTGATGGTCCAGGTGTTCAGAAGTGAATGAAAGGGAAGGTGCCCCTGCCTATGGCAGGGGGCTTGGAGCCAGATGATCTATAAGGTCCCTTCCAACCCAAACCTTTCTGTGATTCTATGAATAGTGTGGGTGGGGTTAAATAATTTTTTCCCTAAAATATGAGAGTCAAAGTGTGGTTGTCAGTTTTTAAACACAGTGGGGCTTTCTATTGCCTTTTTACCCCAAGTGATTTGGTCTTTTGTTAATGGGGGCAATCTGCAGTGAACTTGGCTGAGTTCTGCCTGTTTTGACAACAAAGGATAAAACCTCCAACTTCCTCAAAGGAAAAATTCAAAAACTTAAAAATGATTCAATATAAGCAGTTTGGCTATGAATAAATAAATCTCTCATGCAGTGCTTGGAACTGGTATCTACCGGACACACAAAGTTAATTGTTCTACTAATGAGAGAGAGTTCTGCCTCACTCAGCTGGGTCAGTTGGGATCTTAGAGAATTAAGCATGATGACTCTGGGCCCTAAAGCTTGTGATGGTCTCACTGCCTGTATAATTCTTGCTTTTGCAACCAGCAGAGAGAGTGATGACCACCGGGTGTTTAATATTCTCTTTCTTTATATACTGTTATTAAAAATGTGCTCATGGCTTACAGGCAGGATCTGATGTAATCATCACAGCTGCCTGACTTCACTGGAATTAGCCTTCTGCACCGCAAGATCTTACCAAACGTTTAAAATGAAATGCATTTCTCTTGAGCTAGTTGTGAAGGCTGTTCCTCACCTGCTGGGGCTACATGCATGTGTCAACTTCAGATAAAATCTGAACAAACACCTGAAATGGAAAGGCTAAGCTGACAGTAGTGTTAGGGAAGGTACAGCACTCTCCTTCCTGCACGATCTTGTTCAACACACTTGTTTCTCAAATACTGCTGCTTGTTTTAGTGCTGAGGGAAACACTTTCCTGTCTAATGCATGAGGAAGCAAGCATCAGGTCATGTGGTGGTGGGGCCCATCCATGTGTTGGTCATAGGGTGGCAGGAAATCTCATTGCTGAGCTAGCGACGTGGGAGAGAGAGAGTGTGATGCTGAGGCCGGGGAGACTGCACCTCCTGGGAGATGTTTTGATGGTGGGTCCTTTCCAGGGAGCACAGACTCGTCGGTGCTTTGCTAGGAGGGTGTGAATTGCTGCTGCTAGAAGAAGAAAGTGCAAGACAGGGACTGGTGGGCGACATGAACATAAACTACTTGGAGACTTGACAAGTCTGTTGCAGTTTTGCTAAGATAAAAGGGCTGGTTCCTGGCTCATCCCATGAACCTGTCTTGCCAGTAGCGTGGAATGGGGGAGCCATCCAGGCATGCTCTGTACTTTTGTGCCCAATGTCCCAATTGCATCCAGGAAGGATTGCAGCATTATTCAAGAGAAGGAAGTGGCCAGGTGAAAAAAGCATGGTATGCTCTAGACAGTTCCTGTAACAGGAGCTTGCAGGTACTTCAGTGTGTGTCTGCCCTGGGCTTTAAATACAGTTGTTGCCAGCCCAGTGTGTAGGAGAGGGAAGAGACAGAAGGATCAGCCTGGCACGCTGGCAGAGGGAGGGTGCAGGGCCTATCCTTGAAGCACTGGGAAACGTGGAGAGAGAATGAAATTTTCCAGTCTGCCCCTGGGCTGTGGAGGGAAGCACAGCTGCAGTGGTTAGAAGAAAGGTCTGTTTAGCCGGCTTCTTGTCTCTGACAGCAAGCGATGTCTGGCAGGAGCACAGGAGTGGGCTGACATGAGATCTACTCCTTTTGTGATTTCTCCCGGCTTTCACAATTTGCAGTTCAGGTGCTCCCTGGGCTAGGGATGGCTATCTCTGCTGCAAGCTCCCACCGCGTTGCTTCACCGGGTTGCAGAGATACAAACTTCAGGCAGGCAAGGTCACACTGCTTTCCTGTAAATGGCCGGCATGTGCACAGTGTAATGGATAATTCCATGATGTCAACGACCAAAAGCAAACATCTTGTAGGGTGTAATTGGTTTTTCTATAGTGTCAAGAGCTTTTATGTGTTCAGCATAAATATCTTTGCATTGATTGGGAGAAGGAGATAAAAATCGATGATTTACAGTGCAGAAGTGCTTAGAACATGACATTAAAATGACTCTGGAAGACTTAGCTCATAGGGGACATAGTAAATACTCAAGAGGTACAGGAAATGAAGAGACTCTTCCCAAGTCCTGAAACCAAGCAATAAATTTAAGAGTCTGTGTTTCTCTGCTAATGGATTTCAATACTGACTTTCCTTTTGTAGAATTGCTTTCTTTTTTGTTGTTTAGTTGTGGTTATATTTTACTCTTTTTTTTTTTTCTTCTTTTTTTTTTTTTCCCTCTTCCTTTGAATGTTTAGGACCCAAGGCTAAATGGAGACATTACTGTTTTGTGAGGAAACTCTCTAGCTTGAACAAAATGGGAACCAAATGGTATTTTGGCTGGCTTTGTACACTAATCAGCAGGGGGGTATCTTGACCCATGAGTGCTGACGAGCACAGATAATCACAGAAAACAAAGCTGGAAAGGACCACAGGTCCATTCCCTTGTCCCACATCCAGATAACCTGTCAGGAGTAAGTTAGATTCAGTTTATCTTGCTGCAATTTAAGCACTATATCTAATAGATACAGAGATCAGATAACCCCCCTTTGATCCATGGTGGTTTTTTTATCCCCATCCCCCCCTTCAGCCTAAATGGTCTCTCTTTCTTTGTCTCCTTGTGTGCCACGTTTTCACAACCTTTCTTTTTTGTATTTTTTTTTTAAGAGGCATTTAAATTGTCCTTTTCTTTACTGTCCTCAGTATGCTACCAGACCTAGATGCAATATGCAACAGTGCTGAGAAACGAGGAAGAGCTGCTTCTCGTGCCTTATGCAGGGATGGTGACAGCTCCATACTGCCAAAGGCAGCCAGCCACACGGGATGACCCCATGCCAAATTTCACCCCAGTGGAAGAGTAAGAATGTGTAGCCCAGTGGAGTCAGCGGGATGTAGTGCTGGTGTCTCTTGGCTGTAAGTGCACTGTAGTTGCAGGGGACTTTCTATAGGTGAAAGAGCTAGATCCTGGAGAAGCTTACCAGCTTTTCTGTGTCTGTCCTGCAAACTAATCCTTGGCAAGATCAATTAGCTGTGCATTTCTGCCAGGGCTAGACTGTCTCCACTACTTGTGCAAACTAGCTTGAAGCTGGCTGAAATCTCTGCTGCATTGTCTAATGCAATGCCGCGTATGAAGCAGACAGCAAGCCAATCTCTTGATCCTCTTTTGCAGAGACTGTTCCATGTCAGGCCAGAGGTGCCTTGCCAGGGCTCTGCGGTGGCAGAAGTTTTTTGCCGAGAAGAGTGTTTGATTGCCAGTACCGCCCCAAGACTAACGTGTTCCCTTTGCGTAAGAGTTTCCCAAACTTTTTGCAAGTATGATCATCTTGGGGCTCATCTGGATTTTTTTGGTGACCCTTTCACTTCCATCTTTTTATCATATGAGAGTGTTTGATTCCTCTAGGACTGGAGAATGAGACACAATTGTAATGGTTTTTGCTGGAGGTATTTATATACATTTTTATATTAATAAGGAAAATCCCAACTGCCTTTCTTTGCTGGCAGCAACTTCTGTGATGAGCTGTTCCCTGGAGAGGAGAAATGCTTTGAGCTTCCTGAGGACTTGCAACCCTTTGTCTGAGAATCTCATCTTGAGTTTGGGCTTTAAAGTAGAAGGAAAAATTGCAACTTAGGGACGAAGGATCCCGGATATGACTGGTGCAGGAGGCCACTTGCTGAAGTATGCAAGTGGATTGCTGGTTTGTTTAGCTGGAAGTCAGATGTTGGGTGCTTGCATTTATAGTGAGGGGTACAAAGCAGATGTCCCTGAAGTACTCTGCTGGCACTGTGCATCAATATTAGCAGAAGACAGCATAAAGCTTTACTCTGTTCTTGAAATATCTGTAAGTAACAAGGGCACCAAATAATCTGAAGGGAATTGTCAATGATATTTTCGAGAATTTGCACTATGATTGCATGTGGCTACCTGCAGACACAAGGTAAAATGTCACCTAGATCTAGTGTTTCTTTCTGTCTTCCTCAAACCTATACTGAGGAAGGGAAAACTGTTTGCTCAGGACTTTCTGCCTCTTCAGCGCACAGGTCTAGTTTGACTTTGGCTGCCTGGTTTAATTGCTGTTTAATGTGAAAGCTGTAAAAAAGCCTGTGGAACAACCAATAAATCAGTAATATATATATATAAATATAAATGAAAAAAGCATGTGAGTTCCTGAAGTGATACAAGAACAACAGGGGATATGATCTTCTGAGATCTTCTGACCTTTTTTCCCCAAAAAGCTCTGAGGGACCTCCTGTTTTTTCACCTGGCTGTTGTCAGAATTGATGATTTGTGCCTCACCATCTCCCCAGCCGTGAGCTGCCTTTGAATCCCGTCCAGCCCAGCTCCTCTGCCAGGCAGACTGGTGTGGGTGGTGCTGACTGTACACTTTATCTAGCACTGCCAGTAAACTGCTGCCCTAGGGTGAGACTAGGAATAGTTTTATTGTTGAGTTTTTAAGGAACAAGTCAAGGCTACTGCTGAACTGAGGATAGAAACATGCTGTGAGCTGAAATAATTAACACTGCTTTGATCACAGAAATATGGATTGCTTTGTCTATGGCTATAGAAGTGTTGCAGAATTACAGGAAAGAGTGAAAGGTGTTAATGATACCTCTTCATTAACCTAATCCTTCATACTGGCATTTTGGGTATTAGGTCTGGGTTTCTGTCCCTGCCATCAGTGTTGGTGGTGGTCTGTGTTGTACCCCTTCCCCATTGTGCCCGTAAGCTCTCCAGCGCACAGGCAGAGCAAGGTGCTATATGGACGCTCCGTACAGCACCCTGAACTGTGGCGTCTCAGTCCTAGTTGACACCTTGAAAGAGCTAATGCAATGCAAGTTATCACTATCAAAACTGGGTTTATTAAAGTATTGGCATTCATTTGTCACAGAACTCCAGATAAATTAAGCAAGTCTGTCTGTGAGAAGGCAGGCTGTCACCACTGTGCCTGCAAGGGACCTTGGCTTTTCGGCTACCTGTTTCTCACCGAGGGATGCCTGTACTGTTGTGGGAGCTCTGGTTTCTGGATTACTTCTCCAGGCAGGATGACTGGATTAGCTGTGTTGACTTGTTTATATCTGCAAAACCATGAAAGATGCAAGGTTGCCTTCTGTTTGGTTCTTTGGCAAACAGCAATTCTGAACAAAGAGTTGGTGATGCCTTTTTTTAAGTGATTTTTTTTCCCCTCCTTAGTGCTGCTCCTCTTTCTGTGCCTTTCCCATTGCTTCTCCTTACCTTTGTGGTCTGATAAAGAGCGATGCTGGATCACTGGGTGGAATAAATTTGTGGCAGTTTGAAGCACATTTTAGGTGGTCTGGCCATGTGGTTGTCACTGCTGAAGTAAAATCAGGCAAGAGTGACCTTGTGCTGGATGAGCATCTGGCGTGCCATGTGTGATCCCAGCCTGCTCTGTCTAGCCATTGCTTGTTTTACACTTGGATTGCCAAATGCCAGCCCAGCTCATGAATATCTGTGCTGAGTCCACATGTTAATTATCATGCCAAGGGATGATCACAGAAGACCATGGAGGAGATGGGTTGCAAGTGTCATCTGAAAGCAGCTGAATCCCGTGTTCTCTGTACTCCCACCCCAGCCAAGACTGGGAAGGTGGTAGCTGTGTACACAGCTGGAAGGTCATATTGACTACTAGGAAAGCTGTAGACGTGTGATGCTGGCAAGGGACGTGCAGAGACTTTCTGCCCACTGTCCAGGCACAGATCCTTGGCAGGAGGAGCGGTGTGGGCTCTACAGTGTTCTGCTCTGGAAAGGTGCAGACCTGCTGACCCTCACACAGGACCTGCTGATGTTAGCAGAGTTGCTGTATGTGCCACCATTTCCCCTTGGCAAGCCTACCTGTGCTGTGTTGCCCTGGCCTGGGAGACAATTCGTGCCTTATGTGACCGGTAATCTGGTGTGCAGCTGCTGCAGCAGCTCCTGGGTGCCAGTGAGAAGCTTTTGGCTTTCTGGAGGGGAGCAAGAGGGGACATACTGGTTCCCCTTCTCTGCTCCCCAAGGGAGCTGGAAGACCCATGCCTGTGGATGCTTTTGGCATTTTATGGAGCAGTGTGTGTATTTGATTTGGTCTGAAAAGAAAGAAGAAATCCTTCTTTATTCTGTACTCCGTTTTTATTCTTGCCTGCCTGTCATCACCTGCAGCTTGTTCCTCCCATCTTTTGCAAGCTGTGGGTGGCCAGGCTGGGACGAACTACAAGTTCCATAGTGTTTTCCCTTCTTCGTCTCCTTCATGTCCTTGTCAGAGCCCTAGAGAGGGAGAATCACTGTGTCAAGACACAGCAGTGACTGGGAACATCTGTTCATGCCAAAGAATAAGCAGAAGTAGGACTTTTTGCAAAGCTGCTGAAGGTTTAGGATGAGCAGGAGTGACAGATGAGGATCTTGCTGTCCAAGACTTAGTGGTGGGCTGTGTGCGGTGGCATGCGTTGGGGTGTCCTGCTGCCAGTTGTTGCTGCCCAGGTAGAGCAGCCCCAGCAGCAGGGAAGGCAGGCAGCGTTCCCTGGGTGTTGGGGCAGCTCTCCTGGCTGTCTTTGCAGACCCGTCGCTGGAAAGGGGAGGAGGCAAGCAGAACCAGCGTCTGCCCTGGTTGCCTGCCAGCACCTGCAGAGGCAGCACAGATGCAGCTGGTTGAGGGCATCTGCCTTGGAAGGGCATGGTGATCCTCTGCAGGAGTCGGCATCCACTGAGCCCGTCTGGAAGGCTTTGGCTGGAGGAAGCGAGGTTAGCAGAAGCAGAAGTTTTAACAGCATGCCTACCAAGTGGCGGCTCAAGTTGGCCCAGGATGCTGGAAACCACTTTTTAGCCTGGGCACTTCTCCATCTACATCCAATCTGTGCAGCAACCAGACATGCTAAAGAGCAGGGCTGTGACTCTCCCTAGGCCTGTCTTGTAGAAGATAAAGCACCATATGGCTGCTGATGGCTCAACTTGACTGCTAAAGGTATCTGAAGACAGAGAGGAAACACAGGGTCCACACCTTTACAGATAAAGAAGTGGGCATGGTGCATTTCCCCAGCAAATGAAGCTGTTGCAGTGTCTGATCTACCCATGATTTCAGTCTTCAGTAACATTTCTGCTAAGGGGACCATTGGGAAGAACTTTTGCTCCATAGTAAACTTTCAGGGGAGATCAGATTTGAGATCAGAATGTGATTTTTTTTTTTTCCTGTTTAGTTTGTATTTTCCCATTAAATGCTGATTTTTTTCAGGTTTGATATTTTTGATTTTGTCCATGAGAGTTCTGCTTTGAACTCTGATGGCAGTACATTCCTGGTATGTCCTTGGGATTTTATTTTTTAATTTTCATCACTTTGTCGTCTTTCCTGCCTATTTTTTTTATTGTAATCCCCCCTCCTATTTTAGGTCCCCTCCTTTTTTCAGAAGTTAAGCGCTGGAATTTTTCACTGCTGGACCCAAGCATTATTTGTGCTACAGGGCCTTTTTTTAATACCCTGGTAGGTGCTTAGTCCCAGATTTCTAGACATCTGTCTTATTTGCAGTACCTAAATTTGGTGCTTTTTCAACTCTGCTTCCTAATGTAGAAAGTTTTCTGCAGGCAGAAACCCTTGGAAAGTATGGGCACTTAGCACTTAGGAAAATTGAATACCTTGGTTCTTGAGGTGGATAGACAGTAATTAAAGTGCTTTTAAGTCTGGAGAAATTTTGAAAAATGTTTCCTCCCTCCCTAGCTATCTTTTTAAGATCTGCAAGACTGGGGTAATTGTGCTGTGGAAGGTAGTTGTGAACGTAGTGAATAGGTGGTCAGTTTTTGTACTCTTGCAATTCAGAATGACAATCCACATCATTAAAACTCAGTGCATGTGTACTTGATATTAAACAAATTGGATAGCTCTGAGATTGCTTATTTCTTCCAGAGATACAAGGATGAATTCAGCCAAAGCAGTTTGCAGCCTGGCGTGTTTCAGCTCAAGGCTGCTAATGACGCATCCTAGAAACACAGAGCATCAGCAAGTCCTTTGTACTTCGCTAATATTTTTCCTGCAGTAACATGAGAGCAATTAGAGCTTGGAAGGATGGGAGCTGGAAGGCTGGAGGAGATGGAAAAATTCAGAGAAAAACAGGACTTCAAGAAGTGAAGGCAGGGGGTGTATATGGGTGGGTGAGGGAGCAAGCATCTGTAAATAGTTGGCACTGACAGCTGCTTTTGAAATACATAGGCATTTGGAAGGAGAGAGGTAGAACAGCTGCAAGTGCGTGTATGTTTTATGGAAAGAGAAGGAGAGCGATGTGCAGTTTGTAAGGGAAGGAGTGAAAGTTCAGAGCTAGGCAGGAATCCGTGGAAGGGGGTGAGAGAAAGTGGCACAAAATGGGTATAAACTGTAGTGCAGCTGATGTAAAAATCACTGTCTTGCTAGTGACCACTAGGAAGGGGTAAAAATCACTGTCTTGCTAGTGACCACTAGGAAGGGGAAAACTGCTGTTGCCACCTGCCTGCTGTTCCAGCCTGTCCTCCCTCCCCCTGCTTTATCTTTTGATTTATAGTAATAAGAAATCGACCTTCCTAAGAGCAGGTCATGCGACTCGGCTGAGGCATTAAAGCCGAGAGTCTCTGACCTCCGAGCATATTGTAATGCTTGTGAGTCATTGGCTCATCCTCTGTATTGGCAGGTTGATGGATTCCTAACGAGGTTGTTAGTGGCATCTCAGTGTTGCTGCCTGAGATGTACCTTCTGTGTTTAAACTCTGACTTGGAGAAACAAGTTCATTTCAGGCTCTTTGTGTTTCTCTCCTCCTCCTTTTCTCAGCTTTTACTTCTTTAAATGTAGACGTCTTTTGACAGATCATCTCCATGGTAACTAACAGGACCGGGCTGCCTACAGAAATTGTAGTAATAAAGTGGTTGGCTTTTACACATGATGAAAAGATGATGAAGCACAATGATAGGTGATAAAGACACAGGTAATTGCTCTAGAATAATATTGCTGCCAAGAAGATGACTGAACTCCCACACAGAAGATGAACAGATGGTGTATTTATTGAAATTCATAGGCTGAGAGAAGAAAAATGTAATTGATGGCTGTGTAGGTTTTGTTTCAGTTTACTATGTGCTGAGCAGAGCCAGGAGAGCGGTGTGCCGGAAGATGGAGCCCGTATGCAGAGCCACCACGTTTTCTCAGTGGAGAACTGGCTTATGCTTGAGACCAGAATTCCAATCAGAGCCATAAAAGCAACAGAGCCACTAATTGCTCTGATGCATTTCACTGCTTTAGATCTGTCACATAGCCCTGTTTTATTTTAGAAAGGGTGTAACACTTTTGTAAGAACAGTGGTGGTAAATTATACTAGCATACTGGGAACAGTGAAGTAGAAAGTGGAAAAGTGAATACTTTCAAAACTTGTGCTTGGTACAGGTTTTCCAAGACCAGGTGTGTGTGTTAGTGAATGGCAGCTGTAGCTTGTTTGCTAACCTGGTTGTTGGAGACTGTCTTCTAGTATGGCAGCTCTGCTGTGCAGAGTCCATGGGAAAGCAAAAGCAGGGGGGTTTCTTCTGGTTGCTCTCTCTGCGCTTTAAAGTATAAGAGAACTGGTCAATTTGCTGTTGAGGCTCTTGTGAAAATGTTGTCTCTGTGTGCGGCAGTGCTATGGATCTGGTTTGCATGGCTATGTTGCCGCTTTGTGGTGCGGTGCAGTGGCCTTAAGTGTGGAGTGCTGTGGCATCCCCTGCCACAGGGCTCGGTGCCTTCAAGTTTCCAAAAAGATTACTTCAGTGCTGCCAGAAGAACATAAACGTCCCAGGAATCACGGTCTGAAAGGTCTTTCTCTGAGGGTACAAATAATCCTGCTTACAACAAGGAGTGCCGGCTCTGGAGTGTAAAGATTTTTCTCCCTGTGTAACAAATGCTAGCTGTTGAGGGAAATAACTGTTGGGAGGATCTTGCTGAGCTGAAGTGCTGGTGGCAGACTGCTGCCTTCCCTGCAGCTCCTCTGTTCTCAGCATCTTTAGCACCCCTGTTGTGCCTCTGCTAACTCCCATGGTCCCATGATTTACTGGTGATAACATCTGGGTGCTGTTTAGTACATCATGTGATTCTCTCTTTCCCTACAGCTACTTTATTGATTATATAACTCATTTTCTTATGAAGTTCAGTAAGGAAACCGCTTCCCACTTGGGTTTATATCCAGCTGCACCTACTCACATATTGACTACATTTATAGGACTTGCACGCAAGGGGCTTTGAGAAGGTGGATAAATAGAAGAAGAAACATGTTCTTTGTCTCGCAATGGTAGTATTAATGAGAATGAAAATAAATATGTAGGTAGTAAAGTAGAGACTCTCTCTCCAGGGCACTGCCTTAGGGGAGAAACTAAAAGTTGCAGGTTCATCACTTGACAGTGTTTGTGTCAAACTCACCCTTCTTTTTATTTCTTCTCCCCAGATTGGCAGGGGCCTCACATCTTCTGTGGCACCTGAAAAATATAATTTGCATGCAAATCGCTCCTGTTTAGTTTAAAACATTCCTGTCATTCATTTTTCAAACTTCTTTCCTTTTTCCTGCAGAAAAGGAGGGGTAGAAAAAGTTACTTAAGTGATACACCTCCATCTCCACAAGATTAAACAGAATTGTGCTGGAAGTGGAAAGACTTGCTTTTTTGAGACCTGTCAGCCAGCCAACTAGCAGAGCGTTAAGTTAGAGATGCCAGAGAGATGTACTATATTAATGTGAGAGAGAATAGGAAAGGAACGGCAGAGCATGAATCTGAGCACTGAAAGGAGACTGGCCTACCAGCTATATCCGAGTGGTTACTCGAGTGCATGAAGCATGGTTGGAGTCACATTAACCCAGCTTGGTGACTGTCATTGTGGTGACTGGTTCATAAAGAGCCTCCTGATTTATTTTCAGTGCCAGCCATCCCTGTTGCTAGATCCAGGCACCTGAGAGGCCCTGTGGACCTCACCATAGGAGCTGGCAGGGTCCAGGGGACCTAGACAGCCTGGTGGGGTTCTCTGGAGAAGATGGTACAGGGCATCCTTCGAAGGATAAGGCTTTCTGGAGATAAGGGGCTTGGATGTGTTAGCTTGAACACAGATTTGTCAGGTGCTTGGTGGCCTGGGTACTGCCAGCTTCTCTCTGTCAGGGTGTCTTTATTTACTGCCCAGCTGCTGGCCTCTTTCCAAATGCCACCCCACCCCTCAGCCCTTCACCTCTAAGTGAGTGTTTCAGGCAAAGCTGATCAAAACAGTTTTATTCAAAACTTATTTTTCTGGCAGCAGCTAAGCTTGGTGTCATCAAAGAAAAAGGTAAATAAAAAGGTACTGTCATTTTTCTGGAAGAAATTATCATTTTCAAATTCAGAAGCTGAACTGTTGTCACCCAGTTGGGGGGGGACACCTTTCCAATTGCTTTTTCCTTTTCTACTTTACCTTCTCTCCCTTCTTTCCATCTCTGTTCCCCATCCCAATCTCTTTTTTTCCTTGCTTGGAGGTGTAAAATCTGCCAGAAGGGTCAAGGGAATCTAGGCTAATGTAAAGACTTCTTCTCCAAGTGAGTATTTTTCATTCAAAAAATTGGATGTTTTTCAGTCTTACCACCCCCCCACCCCACCCCCCCCCCCCCCCCCCCCCAAAGTAATGGTTATTCTTGGACTAGTTTCTGCCTCAGGTTGGCTAAAGCTTCTCTGGTTTCCTTGCCCATCAGGGCAAGTAACAGCCAGTGGGCAGAGCTGGGCTGGCACTCTGTGCACTGATTCCCAGAGCTCTCCAGTAGGCAGCAAAACCTGTCCATGAAACTATCTGTGGCTCTCGAGTATCCCACTGGTCGCATGCACGTGGCTGAGGCTGAATGAATGGCTGTTTGGCCATTGCTGGAATGATGTTACCTGGCCAAGAGAACTACCGCTTGTAAGTGTTTATCCTTGGGGCAGAGGAGACTCCAGGCTGGAGGAGATCATGGGTTCCTTACCAGAGTGGTGACTTTTCCCTGTGCTGCTTGTCATAAATAGAGAGCACCTTAGTAAAATGAGCATGGATAAAGATAAGGGTCCAGATTAATGCCTCACCCTAGTTTAGGGGAAAGCTGTGGTCACAGTATCTGTGATAATTTTGTACAATGGAGTTGCAGAACCAGGGAACTGGTATTGACTGGTGTGTACATAGCACACCGGTTGGGCTGGGGTGCTGTGCTGTTAGTTGCTGGGTGATTAGCAGTGTGAATTGGCTTTAAGTACCATTTCTGCTGGCGCTGCTGCCCCTGAGCTTAAACCAAATGATCAGAAAAGTTTATTTGACTGAGAAAGCTACTGGGGTAAGGTTTCTGATGTCCCAAGTGAAAGCGGCAAACCAAGCAGTTAATTTTTCATCTTTTGTTAATAGTTTGCAATCTTATGAGTTCAGATTATTTTTAAATTTTAAAATGATTTAAAAAGTTGAATAAAAAAAGCAATCTGTGGTGCACTGCCAGAAGAATGGTTGCGCTGTGTCAAAACAAAGATCCCTGATGCTGGCTGGTGGCAAGTACCTGGGGAGGATGTGGAAGGACAGAGTTTGGCTATGTGTTCCCAGCTTCTGACAGTCACCAGTTCGGGGTCTTTCTAAACCAGAGGCTTCAGTATGGCTTTTAAGTTTGATAGCCCGTGAAGAACCCATACTCTATTTATCTGTTTGCTTTTTGAACCTCTTTATGCTTCCAGCCCCGCAGCAGTGAGTTCCATAGTCTTGTGTTGCATTAAACATTGTTTCTGGGCCTTGTGTTTTTTGCCTGATACCTTCTCATTTTGTTGTGTGCTCTCTAGCTGTTTTCTAAGAAAGGAGTAGTTACAGTTCATTCCTTATTTGCTGCCTCCATACACTTACCATTTTATTACCCCTCCATCCCTGCTTTGATCCCATAATTACCTCTTTCTCTATCTGAAAAAGCCAAGTTTTTTACTTGAGTAGAAGCTATCTCAGACCCCTCATTATCCAAGTTGCCTTTCTCGGTGTGATTCTATTATAAATCTTTTCAAGGCTTCTGCACTGTAGTGAAGAATGGGAGTGCAGTATGGATTTGTAGTGGCAATACTGTTTTTGTAGTCTTATTCACTAGTTTTCATAAATTTCTTTATTTGCCTTGTTACTGAACACTGAGCTATTTTCAAAGAACTATTTGGACAATCACAGAGATCCCTTTTCTGAGTGAAAATAGCTGAATGATCTCCTTCAGCTTCTCTGCAGGTAACACTGGTACAAAATTTGGCTTTTCTACTCTAGGCCTATCATCATGAACATTCCTTGTACACCTTCATAATTTCTGACCCCACTAGCTCTCAGGAAAGGCATCCTATTTCTGCAACACTCGAAAAAAGAGTTGTAATTAAATTTTTATGCTGTTAGGAAGTTGCTTACCATAGTTTTCTTTGGTCTGCCCTCCTATGATTCCACATTTAACTTACCAGAAGTTCACCATCTTTTTTTTTCTTTTCTTCTTCTGAACATGATAATCACATTCTGAAAGATATTCTTTTCCCCCCTTTTTGTCTTTACTGTCAGTAATTGCCTTAATGTGCAAAAGTTCAATCTCAAACAAAATTGATTTTTTGGGTCCCTTTAAAGTGTTTCAAATTAATGATACAAGTATCCTGATGCTTTCCTATAGTACCTGTATGTGGTCTCCTGGAAGTATTTCCACCTTTCCAGCTACTTCTTTTGACTGCCGTGCTGATTTTCAGTAGTTCTCCTTTTTCAAATCCAAGTCTATTGCTTAGATTTCTGTGAGCTTTTTTTCCTTGTTGAAGGATAGCCATTCTCATGGGTTGCTGGGAACTAGCTGCTTTTCTATTACAGGTTTTTAACTAGTTATTTATAATGTCTAAAAATACAGTGTTTTCATCACCCTGTCAAGATAGTTTCCCAGTCTGTGTGGAGTAACTGTAGTTTCAAATCGTTCCTGTTTTCTGTCTACATACTCAGCCTCCTGCAGCCCTGTGGACAATGTCACAATCTGGTTGGTTTAAAACTAATCTGACTCTGTGCTTTTTTTTTTTTTTAACACGTCGCACCATTTCCCCGTTGTCCTCGCTCGCTCTGATGTTCTCCTGCTTCTCCTATTTGGGGAGTTACAGCTTCCCCCTGGGTTTTGTCTCCCTTTGAGCCCGATCTTTCTGTGTTCCCCGTAGACGAGTCCCTCCTGTCCTTCAGCAGCACAGGGCTTGCCTGTTGGGAGGTGGGACCATGGGGGATGCAACCCGCGTCTCTGCACTCTTTGGCACAGGGCTTTGTGTCTCTGAAGATGGGGAATGGCCTGGTCTTGTAAGCAAGCTGTCCTTTACCGTAGGAAATGCCGCTGTGCTGTTGTGTAAACCTAGAGTTTACCTTGAGTACTGTGTGTGGTTTTGACCCCCTCGTTTCCAAAAGGATATAGCAGAACTGGAAGAGGTCCTGCATAGTGGCTGGGTTAGCAGTGTGGATGTTTCTAGTACTGGGCGTAACTGGTTGACAAAGACTCATAAACTGGGAAAAAGAGATTAACTTTGGGGGATCATCAGCTGCATAGGCTTCTGTGAGTAGTAACAGAGAGGTGGGCAGGGGGTGCTTGCTCGCTGCCTCACGAGGCCTGAGGGGTATCAAAGGGAGCTGGACCTTCACGCAGCAGGTGGTAGATCCGCAGAGATCACTGTTGAAAGGTGTATAGGGTGCAAAAAGTTTACTTGGGCTCAATGTGTGGCTGGTGAAGTACTTGGAAGAAAACAAGCCATGTCAGGCTCAAAAAATCCTTGAGATGAACGTGGTTGGAAGGTTACTCAGGAGAAGGCACTTGTGTGTGTCCCACTTTTGCTCTTTCCTCAGCTTCCACTTACAGCTGCGGTTGGAGAGCAGGCTGCCTGGGGGAGAGGGGTTCTTGCAGGGAAGAACTGCTGCTGGTACATTCCCACCTTGTGCTGAAGCTTGTGCTGTAGGTTTTGATTTATGTCTCTGATCTCCATCAGACCTTCACCTAATTGAGTAGATTGACCCTGGCTCTTACACAGCAGGCAATTAATCACGGACTGACTAATCAGCTCTCTCAATGGCTGGCACCTTGCAGAAAGGCTGGGAATCACTCACGTGCTACCTCCACAAACCAGTTTTATGCTCTGAGATTTATAGCCAGTTAATTCTATTGAATTCTGTGGATTTACTGTAAACTTCAATTATTATAAACTCTGGAACATAATATAAGTTACTTTACTTAGCTACCTTAAGTGGGAATTTAAAAACTAAGTTCTGTAGATGCTTTAACTAATCACACTCAGTAGTTTTACCGCACTATTGAAATTTAGCTGAAATCTGTCATCTCTCCCTGAAATTAAATACCTTGAAAAGTAGCTGGCTGAGCAATAGAGTCTAAACTTATTCTTTAGGGTTTAAAATTAATTTTATTCAACGGTCTTAATTTTCATCTGGATAACTCCCAAAATTAACATTTGACACTGCTGAAATCTAGGATTTGACTTCTGAGCTAAGCTTCTCATTTACCAAGCTGCAGTAGTTAATGACCATTCAGTGATGTTAACTGCCATCTATTAGGAGTTTTAAATTGAAGATGCTCTGTGAAATAAGATAAAATTAAACAAAGCAGAATAAATGTGTACAAACACTTAGTCTTCCTGCACAGCCAAACTCATTTATGCTAGTGTGGTCTGTGCCAGGGCTGAAGCAAAGTGCAGCAAAGGGATCCCATTGGGGGCTGGGGGACTGTCCTGAGGGGAGGAAGCTGCTGCTGATATCCTTGTCAAGGATGACATGAGGTTTTTTTTTTTTTATTTTTATTTTTTTTCCCCCAGCCAGGCCTATGTACAAGCTCCTGGATGGTGTCCTGAGCCCCCTGCTGACTCCGTTTTTCTGCAGGAAGGGGGTAACTGTATATACTTTGCTTGTTTTGTGGATCCTGAGTTTTGCTATAGCACTCCATAAAATCACATTTATACCCTTACTGGTAACAAATGTTCAAATCTGTGATTTACCAGCATTAATACACTTAATTAAATAAACTAACTTGCCATGGGCAATTGTGTAGGCTGTTTCTTAGTATACCACAACTGTCTTTTTGTTTATCTTCTCACCTGAACCCTAGAGAGCCTCCACTGACTTTTTCCATTGCTTCCTGCAACTGATTGACAAGTGCACCCCAGACACACTCACCTCTGCTATGTTGTTTGTGGTCCTCGGTGCCTGTATTGTAGAAGCTGCTTGCTTCACTTAGCTTTCTCTTAATGACTTTTGTGTCCTTTTTGTCACTTCTATGACCTAAAGCATGTTGCTGTCACTGAAAGCACTATCTGGTTTTGGCCTCCAGCCAAATCCCAGGCTGGACTACCCTTGCAACCATGTCTTCACTGATGGTGAATCCCTTCTGTACGTTTTACTTGCACTGTTAGTCTGGTGTCTGGCTCTTCACTGTTTGATTTTCTTTTCATTACTGGTAGATAACTATGTTGCATTCAAGTGGAGTTGCACAGAGTCTGGAAGCATAGTTGATCTGTTTGCAGTGTGGATTCCCTGCATGCTCTGGGGCATGGACATTCCCCAGTGCATTTGAGTTTCTCTTCAGAGTTACTGAAAGTTTTTGAGGATCATTGGTTTGATATCTGTTGTTGAAGTATTCATTTCCCCCCCCTTCCTATCTACATGCAGACAAATCTTTGTTTCGGAGCATGGCTGGAGCTGGGCTGGGTTGGCAGCATGGCCCTGGCATCCTCCTTTCCCCTGCTTGTGGTGGTGTGTTCCAGGCAGATCCCTGGCTGTCATTCACGTATGCTGAGCATGGACAGATGACAGTGCTTGTGCATATCAAGTGCTGTGAAGGTTTTGTGATAACATTCCTGGTGTTTGGGGCTCCTTATTGGCCACCTGCATTTGCTCATGCATCTCCAAATGGTTTTATTGTGTACCAAGAGCAGCCGGTCCTTTTCCTTCAGTCTGATGCTGGTGCTTATCAGTGTCACTGGGGTTAGATTGTAGTGTTTGTATGTGGCAAGTGTTTGAATTAGCTAAAGCCACTCTGGAGGCATCTTCCTCTTATTTGGCAGTGCTCTCAGTCAGTGCATGTGTTGCTATTTGTGGATTTTATTTTTTTCTTTTTTTTTTTTTTTCTTCTTCTTCTTGGAGTATTTGATTCTGTCTTGCTCATCTCTGTCAAGATAGCTGTTAGGGTGTGTATTCTACTCTTTGCTTCTCATACCACTTTCCATGGTAGAGTGGTTGCTACTGCCTGTATTTCAGGTCTGTTTGTCTCATCTGTCCAGCTACATTGGTTTAATCTATGTGCTGACTTGGTATTTATGTTCTTGGTTTGGCTCCTTCCCTGGACAGAGTTGTTGCCTGTGGCACTCTGCTTGCATTTTTTGAGGTTTAGATCTGCGCTTTTTCATACTTCTGCTTGCAGGCTAGACTCATGTAACCCACAAGCTCTCTGTTTAGTTTGATGTTTCCAAAGTGGTATGTGGACTTAGTTACAAGGTGAAGAACACCAATCACCTGTTTCTTGATTTCTGATCAAAACATGCAGTTTTTCCAGGGAATTCCTGTCTCCCTTCATCTCATCTGCAATTGTGATGGTTTTGGTTGTACTTCTGGCAACAATTTGGTTGTATTTCAATGCTGGAATATTATTTAAAAAAACCAAACAAAACGCCCACCCACCTTTAATTAGAAAAATAAAATCCTTGCCATTGATTTTAAGGTCTCCAAATAGACTTGAACCACCCTTGCATACATAGATTTTTCTTTGGAAATCCATCTCTTGTGGAGTTTGAGTTGGCCTGTCTGCTTGCTTTGTTTCTAGGGTTTTTTGCCTGCCAGTTTGTCTTTGCTGGGAATCCCACTGGACTGACACGGCTCCAGGCTTTCCTTCCTCCCACATTGACTGTCACGGTAGAAGAAATCTGGGTTGCAACAGACACCAGAGACCGTGGGTTCCTCTGAAACTTCTGCAGATTTCTATGAACTGGACCACTCATACCCACTTCAGATACTATTAAATCAGTGGGAAACTTTTTCACTGGAATAAGAGAGCCCCAGAGGCCAAGCTTGGGATAGAAGTCATGGCTGGATCTGAAAACCCATCTGTAAAGTGTGCAGGTACACAGGATTGTAGCAAGCCCAGCCGTCAGGCAGCACATTCTGGAATAGCTACAGGTAAACTGATCAAATTACTGCTTGCTTAATAATCTAAATAGACACAATTTCTCTCTTCGCATACTTTGGCAAACCAGGTCAGATTTCTCTGCTACAGGTTTAGTGGGCAGAAGGATTTTCTTCATATTTTGGACTACAGATGAAGCTAACATTTTTGTTTGCTTACAGTCTCATTTCAGTTAGTATTCAAGTGTGGTTTCAGGTAAACAAGGCTGTGCATTTGGTCTGTGCCACTTCACAGAAAATTTTGTGAGGAAATGCCACGGACTCCAGGCATGTGTTTATGGAAACACTACTTCTGTTAAGACAGCTTCCTCCTCTTGAGTTCGGCACCTTGTCACCTCTACCTGTTAGTCATATTCACCTGCTGTATGCTTAGGCAGGAATGTGTTGTGTAAATATTTCTGACTTCATGCTTACCTAGCACAGGCATCCTCCTGCCAGCGTAGTCTGCTGCTGTACTGTGTTAGCCCAGAGGAGTGGAGTACTGGGCAGACGCTGAATGAGGTCAATGAGATGTGCCAGAGATGTTTCACTCGTATATTCATGCTTTGGTAAGAGGAGTGAGAAGTGCACTGACCTGAAGTTCTTTATATACTGTTTTCCAGTTTTGGGTCTCTTGGCTCAGAGGCCTGACATTGTTGTATGCAGTTCTCTCTTTTGTCTTCTGTTTATTTTTAATAAGACTTGGGGCAGAGGGGGAAGAGCAAGTTTACTTTGGGACCAAGAAGTGGAAGATGTATTTGGTTTTACCAGACCTAGGGAATGTTGAGGAAGGCTCAATGTAGTGCTGCTTCTGTGCAGTTCTATTGTTATCCTGCTCTTTCTGCACATGGATGTATTTGTTCAGCCAAGTTTACCTCTAGTAAATGCTTTGTGTAGTGATAATTATTTTGCAAAGGAACTAAAATGAGTGGTGCATGTTAAATACTGGTGGAGTGTTGTGGCAGGTATCCCATGGTCCCATGGCTACTGCCCTCTGAAGGAATGAAATCAGCCACGCCAGTGTAAAGCCTCTTCTTCCTGGCATAACTGGGCTGTGCTGGGGTTGATCTCTCTCTCACCTGGGCTCTGGGTGTTGACGCTGTCAGGGTCCCCATGAATCCTTTGCTCTCCAGCAAGGTGTGCAGGGATGTGGGGCCTGGAGATGGATGAGGGGCTGTCAGGGCCACCAGCGGTAGGAGTGCAGCTCTCGGGAGCCTTGGGATACCCCCTGGCTCCCCCCTCCTCCTCCCAGGATTTGCAAAGCCTCCTCTATCCCCTTCCCTCACCACTTGATAATGGGTCTGGGTCAGTGCAGGTGTCACCCTGTGGGGTGGCTTTGCCCATCGTGAGCCTTGTTAATTAATTACAGGGAGAGATGACATTTCCTGGCTGGGAGGTGACTATTGGGCACATGCTGGCCTAGTTTTTACTCCAGGTTTGTTACGGGGTGACGTGCTTTATTATCCACATCAGGGTGATGGGGCGGGGGTTGAAAGATACTCTGCTGTTTGGCTCAGTGCAGTGAGCGGCTGCCTGCCTCAGGAGGAAGAGCGTGGCGTGTGAAGGCAGTGAGGACTTTGTGTGACTTTAAATTTAAAAAGGCAAATTCAGATCAATGAAAAAGCGGGGATGAAATACCCTCTCCCCCTCCCTGAGAGCTGTGAGCCTGGTGCACCTTGAAAAAGAAGAATTAGAAATCAATTTATGAGGGGTTCTGTCAGAGGCGCCTTGGCAAAAGGCTTTCAGTGGAGCTTTGAAGAAGAGCGTGGCCAGCTGGGCGCCGCTTCAGCAGCAGATGCCTGAAAGGGATCTTGCTGCTTGGCCGAGCTGGAAGCACATCGCGTTGCTGGGGGAACCAGCCATGCTGTGGCTCCCAGGTGAAAGGATGTTTGATCTTTAAAATAATGGTGTAAAGGTTTATGTGAAATATATTGTCCGGGTTTTAAAAATATCATCTTGACATTTAGCGGGACATAAAGGGAATATTTCCGCAGTTTAGCTGATGGCTGGAAAATAATAATAAAAACTGACTACATCTGAAAATTGTATTTCAATTTCTGCCAATTGTGCTCTAGCTCTTTTAGCACAATGGTTCTGGGGAAAAAAAAAAAGTCATAAAACCCACAGAAAAAAGGCAGTGTCAAGTTGACAAGGGCAAGAGTTTGTTCTCCTAACGTTATTGTGACATTATTTCAGGATTACTTTTCCCATTGAAACTTTGTAAATGATGGAATGAAGAGTAAAGTTTAGAGTAAGAACTTAACATGGGAGAGCAAGGAAAGCAGCTGAGGGTGAGGAAGTCAGAGTGGAAGACTTAAATAGTCTCCTGTTTTCTTTCATAAATATGATAGTCCTGATGAATTCCGGAGAAATTTGAATAAAGGTGAATAAACATCATATTACCACAGAAAATACGTTAGGGGTAATAAGTAAGGGAATAACAGAATAATCAATGGTGAGAAGTTTGGAGTAAGCAATTTCTTTGGTGCAGGGGTAACTTGGGGCAGTGGCACGGATGGAGGATGGTGCTGGGTAAGCTGTGTTGAACCTGAGACCTTCATCTTTGGCAGATCATTTCACTGCCTCCTTTCTGGAGCTGCTACTCAGACATTTATTTTCAATCATGCAGCTTTGGGGCTAAATGTACTTACAGGGAATGGGGCACCTACAGATCTGCATGCTAAACTGCCCTGGCCCCTTCCTGGTAGCCCATCTCCTTAAATCTTCAAGGGATTGGTGCTTGCTTCTAAATTAGCAGGCTTAGCAGACGAGGGAAGTCTCCTGAGCAATGGATTAAACTTGCTCAATCAGTTGGCTTCAGTGACTACTCTGACCTAACTAGACTTTGTCCCTTGTTGCTCTGCTGCACCCTTGCATATTTTTAGCACTGTGCCATGGCCGCAGCATCCTGCTCTGGGACCTCGTATGGCTGATCAGCGCGATTGCTCAGCCATGCCTGATGTTGGCATCACGGAGGCAGGGGAGAGGCTGCAAGTCTGGAAAGAGCCCTGCTGAAGGGCACATGTTCCCAGCATGTCCCTGTGCCCACCCTGCGCCTTTTGCCTGCAGCCATCTCGCAGCCCAGGGACCCAGACACCCTCTGCAGTTGCCTGATCTACCGGGAATCTGGTGCAGCAAGACTCACAAGTCAAGGGGCTTGATGTCTGCTTTAATAAGGACTTCTTTCCTGCTCCTGAGCTCTTTCTGAGTAGCTTTTATTTTGAAGATGCCAGTCTGGACTACTCTTCTGGGATCTGCCAGGCAGCAGCTTTTATAAACAAGATCATCAGAATGCCTTTTTTTTTTTTTTTTGGGGGGGGGGGGGGGGGGGGGGGCGGGGCGGGGGGAGGAAGAGTTGCATTAGGAACACCTGCAGAAAATTGCCTCAGGGAGTAGTTTACCTTAGAGAGGCAAGGTACTGCTGATAGCTGATTAGAGCCAACTTACAAATTGCTGCAGGCAATGGGGCCAGAAGCCCTTTAGTTATGAGTATGCAAGCCCCTGCTGAGTGGCGAGTGTACTCCCTCCTGTTTTTCTGTCCACCTTCCTCACTCCCTGTTTTGAGCATTGTGAGTAGCTGGGTTCAGATGTGTGATCTTATTTTACAGCCTTTGCATGCTGCTTTTGAGGAGCACCAAATATTCTAGAAGCTGGAAACAAAATCTTACACCAATTAATACGTTGCTGGGAAGAGCTCCAGTTTCACTGTAGAGACACCTTTTGAAGGCAGAAGCAGTGGGGACGGATTTGCCCTGAATGCCAGGGAAAAAACAATCCTTCTACTGGGAGTGAAATCTACATCCAAAATGCACGTTCAAAGCAGCAGTTGTGTGGATAGGGAAAACAGGATGTGATCTCACAGTAAGTATCACAGAACCTTCCTTAAAATATACATTAAGCTTAAAAAAAGGAAAATAAAAAAACCACCCAGGAGTTGAAGTCCATTCTATACCTTCCCCCCCTCCCCTTTTTTTTTTTTTTTTGCTATGGAGTGTGACTTTACAAGAGACAGTCCCCAGGATGAAGCCTCTAACTGTTTTTGGGTGTGTAGTAGGTATATGACCTAGTATGCGTTAGGGTGGGTGCTGGTGCTCTGAGAGCACCTCTGTGCATAGTGGCCCCATCAGCAAGCACAGAGCTGCTGGTGCAGCTTTGCGTTTCCAGCCTGGGAGCCCACGGTGATGGAGCAGGGCCCAGGCAGAGCCCTTCAGGGAAGCAATGGCTGGCTGAGGCCTGGCAAGTGCCAGGGGTGGGCTGCTCCCTGGAGAGGAAACACTTTGTTTTAGACTAAATGCTTACTGTGATCTTTCCTTAACTTTTTCACCGCAAATCTGCGGGAATCCAGGATTGAAAAGGTACGTTCCTAAAATAGATCCCAAGTATTTATGATCAGAGTGTCAGTTTAAGCTGAGTAATAAATTACATCTCTACACAGGGGAGAAATATCACTTAAAATTTCATGATAAATGAATGGCAAATTTTTTTAGGTAAATTTGTCAGCAGGATAATTGTTTGAGTAAAGACCTAGCACTCATAAGATGAGAGTAGTAGGAAAGCTACAGCTGAGGCAGTAGTTTTTAAACAAACCCCTTTGGAGGTGGTACAAGCTGCTTTATCTTGTTTCTCTGGCTAGCATTCCTTTGGTGGCTGTCACATGTTTACCAACCAGCAGGCTTCCTTCTTCCTTGGGACATTAAATCCACAAGCACATGCAGAGAAAAGAGCTTGAGCACTGCTCCTGTTTCTGAAACTCAGGATTGTGCCTCTCTTCAGCTTTGCCCAGCTGATATGAACCCCACAGATCCTGAGGATTTAGCAACCTGTCCCAAGAAGAAAGCTTTGAAATGTTTTATTTGTGGGAAAAGTGTTCTTGGGAAATTTCGTTGCTGGTTTGACTTGTTTTGCTGCTTTATGTAAGTGTGATTAGGTAAGTCTCATGTTTTGAATGATTTGTGGCTATTTCTTGGTGAGCGGACAACTTTCCTAGTTTGTTACTTTGGCGGCAATTACAGTTTGAAAAACAACTCCTGTGTTACCAACACTTGTTACTTACATGTGTCTTTGGTTTTCTTGATGTACAAAGGTCTTGGAAATTGCACGTAATGAAACAGGATTTAGCCTTTTCTTCTGCCTTCTGCTTTGACAGCGTGCCGTTTCCTGCTGTCACTTCAGATTTTACTGTAAAGCAGTACTAAGGCCATAATTCTAGATGACTAACACAAGTGCAGAGTATTCGCGTTCCTGTTAAGCAAAAGGCACAGCTGATCACTGTGCAAGGGAAGCCATGGATAATTGCAGGTATTTGTGACTGAGGTATGTTAAAAAAGGGGCCTAAATGTAGCATGATGGCTGTGGAAGAAAACAGCTGAAGGAATCCAAATAAAGTAGTAAGTAGACTCCATAGCTTGGCTTAGGGTATTTGAAAACATCCAAGGAACATGCTGCACTTTTTATTCTTTGTCCTTTATGTCAAATGTTTTGCAGAATGTGTGTGTGGATATTTGCTCCTCTGGGATGGACTGGAGCACCAGAACTGCAGAAGCCCTTGAAATACATGGAATCTATTTTAGTCTGTCTCCATTGTGTCTGTTTTGGCTAACAGTAGCCTCTATCTGCCTCCCCCCTTCTCACTCTTCTGACTCTGAAGTGGCATGGCTCTCCATTTATCCCTGAGAATGGTCTGACGTCACAGCTTTTGCTTGAAAGAAACTCCACGCAGATGCTTTGAAACTTGTTAACACAAATGAATCCTCAGGGACAGCATTGTGGTTGTTTTCATCAGGAGGGGGCCCTTCTCAGGTTTTGTAGTGCTGGGATCCTGCCTGCACGTTGCTTTTACAAAGAAATTATGGAGAGTGTCTTGCATCATCGACATTTATTTTCTCTGAGATCATTCCTGCTCCCCATTAGATCAGTGAGAGCTCTGTTTTTGATTCTCCATACACTGTAGAGACAGATATTTTGGGCATAAATCCAGAATCCATCTTTGGTTCAGTTTGTCTGAACTGAGATTAAGCAAGGCTGAGTGCCTGGAGTAGGAAGAAGGTATGATATAGGAAAGAATAAGGTGGGGAACAACATATAGGGAGCCAGCTGTTCTGGCCGTTACAACCAGCTGTGGTTCCCTCTTCCTTATGCCTGTGGGATTTCATTGCCTTTCCCTTATCACAGAACACTTGGTTAGCTGAGTGACGACTTCAGTTCATGCCCTTTTCCATGCAGCCCTAGTAACAAGTTAACTGGTTAGTTAATACTAACACGGATAGAGTAATGGTCATGGTGACATGCTAGAAGGTGGCAGTACTTGCTAAGCTCTTAACTCCATTAAATACATGACGCTAGAAACCACTGGCATTTTTTTCCCCCAAGCATTTGTTTTAGTGGCTTTTGTTATTGTTAGAACATATTTTCCCAGGGTGTAGGTCACTTGGTCGATACCAGAGGCCTAGGAATCTTCCACACAATGTGCTCTTTCCTTGAAACCACACCCTGCTTTATAAGCAGCCTTCTTCCGCTTCAGGGCTCCCTTTTAAATGCCAACAATTCCTCCATCCGTTCCTCAAGAGCTGGAGCCTGAGCTCCATAGCTAGCCCGGGTCCTGGGGAGCTGTGTGGTGGGGCACCCTCTCCTGCGCAGATGTTCTCCAAGCCAGGACAAAAAACATCTCAGGGTCCCCTGCACCACTTGTGGCAATACCGTGAGTTAATCTGGCAGCAAACTGCATGTGTGGAATCAAATTCAGTGTAGGGCCTGTGGCTTTTGGGTTCAGAGAGTGGTGGGTTAGTGTCCTCTGAGATGCAGTAAAGAATGACCCAGGAGGGGAAGGAGAGCCTGAATGCCAGGGTTGAGTCAGCTCTTCAAATGCCCCTATTCCCTTTGGCAGTTGCATGGAAAGGCCCTAGTCAGGGCTCTCTTAGGTGATGTAGTGCTGAGGGTTGTTAGGTGGTAGTTGGTGGCTTTTGACGGACATGAATTTCATCACCACCAAACAGAATTTCTTGTCTCAGCAGAAGCGTGACTGTGGAAAATTCCTCTCCCGCCTGCTGTTCGTGCCTCTCTTTGTGGCCCCCTGGTTGTGCTAAATGGCAGAGTGATCGTCTGTCTCTGTGGCTGGGCTTAAATTCAGGGGCTGGAAAGCCTTAGTGGAGCTGTAGGAGGGTTGGTCTTATTTCTACTTCGGAAAAAAAAATATTACTGATTGTGCTTTCAAGGCAAAATTAGCCACCAAAGCTGCCCTTTTAGCATTGCCAATTAGAAGCTTTGGAATAAAGCAGGTGTTCTGCAGTGCAGCTTGACAGCAGGCCCCCATCTAGGAAGGCTGAGAGATACGGGGCTGTCCCACTTCTTCTTTTTGGTCAGCAGTTTGCTGCTGCTGTTACCTGGATGTGTTTAATGGGAGCTGAAAAAGGGACAGCGTGGATTGCAAAGGCTCAAAACATACAGCACGGGGCCTGTAGGGAGTGTATATTATGAATATTGGAAAATGTATTTTTCTTTTGAAGGCCAGGGGCTGCGGCGTGGGCGCTGTGAGGGTCCTGCCCCTGCGGGCAGCCCTTGGTGGGCAGCCGGTCTCCTCTGCCAGGCTGGTGCTGAGCGCAGGCACGGAGCTGCCGTGCAGAGCGAGCACGCTGTGGCCTCCTGCCGCCGCCTCATCTCCTCTGGTAGCTGTCAGGAGGTGTCCGTGGCCTAAGGAGCCAACAAATAACAGGTCAAGGAGGAGCCAGGGCTGTGTTCGGAGGGTGCCCTGCTTTCTGCAGGCATGTGGCCTGCTCTCTGCAGATGGGAAATTGTCTAAGTATTAAGAGGTTTGGTTTGATTAGCTGAAATCTCCTGTTGGCAGCACATTTCCAGTCCCTGGAGCAATGGAGATCAGACAGGTTGCCAAGGCAACGCACAGCCTTCAGCAAGAGGTTTACTGCTGCATCGTCCTTGGTCAGTTGATGGAGTAGGGTTTATTTAGGTCTTTGGGAAAGAAAAAAAAGCTGCTGTCTGGCCTTTTGCTGTGGTGAGTCATTCTGCCTTGGGTCAAATGGGTGGAACCAAGAACAAGGTTTTGTGGATGAGAAAAATAAGTACATGACAGCATAAAGATCCCAATTAGATTCCTCTTTGAAGCGGTGAGAGCACTTCAGTTCTGAGTGGAGACAACTTATTATTTGTTATCCCCCAGCACCTAAGAGAGAAGCAGCAACAGAGATCCTCCTTTCTCCTCCCTCTCCTCCCCTTTTCCCTCTCTCCCAAATGTAAAATGGTTGGGTTTGTTTGCTAGAGGACTCTGTGCTCGCTGTTGAATGCTTGACCCGTACCAGAGAACCTTCCAGTTTGACCTTCTGTCACCACTTTACTTGCTCTCTGCTCTTTCCTCTGTTGCAGAAGCCTCAATAAATTCAGCTTATGTAAGTTTTCATTTCATTACATTGTTCCTCCTTTTGCACCCCCTGGGAGATGAAATGCTTATCATGTCACCACTGTGAACACCACTGCAGCAGTGGTGGTGTGTTGGAAGTCATAGTGCTGTTGTTACCTGTTTGTTGATCTGGACTTAAAGTCAGGAAGCGTGTGGGGACATGGGCATGTGTCACCGTGACTGTTTCCTGGTCTTCCTGAGGTAACAGGGTTGCACCAGCACTGTGCAGATCTGTCTCTGAAATTCTGGAAGGGACCTGATGCAGTGTTCTCATATGCACGGTCAAGGAGGGAAATGCCATTGTGCTGAGTGCAAGGCCTTGCTTTGCTAAGTTAATAAAGGTTTCTTTAAAGTAATTCTGGCAGTGATAGGGAAGACATGCTACAAGGCTAACCCCACCACACCTAGTGAGTTGAAGTTGCTATATGGGAGATACCTTGAAAGTGCCTTTTTTGTTTCCCTTACTGTTGAGATAAATGTGGGTTGTGCTCAGCAGTAGATACCTTGTGTCCTGGTTTCGGCTGGGATAGAGTTAATTTTCTTCCTAGTAGCTGGTACAATGCTGTGGTTTGAATTTAGTATGAGAATAATGTTCATAACACACTGATGTTTTAGTTGTTGCTAAGTAATGCTTACTCTAAATCAAGGACTTTTCAAGTTTCCCATCCTCTGCCAGAGAGGAGGTGCACGAGAAGCTGGGAGGGAGCAGAGCCAGGACAGCTGGCCCGAACTGGCCAAAGGGATATTCCATACCACAGAACCATCACGCTCGGAATATAAACTGGGGGGAGTTGGCTGGGGCCTGCCGATGGCTGTGCGGGGACTGGCTGGGCATCGGTCAGCAGGGGGTGAGCAACTGTATTGTGCATCACTTCTTTGTTTTGTTTTTTTTCCCCTTTGGGTTTTATTCTTCTCTCCTCCTCTCTTCTTTTCATTACAGTTGTTGTTGTTGTTGTTATTATTATTCTATTTTATTTCAATTATTAAATTGTTCTCATCTCAACCTGTGAGTTTTACCTTTTTCCTGATTCTTCTTCCCATCCTGCTAGGGCTGGCGTGGGAGCTGCCTGGTACTTAGTTGCCAGCTGGGGTTGAACCACAACACCTTGTACAATGATTTCTTCCTGAACTAACAAGCAAGAATTATGAAGCAGGCACCGCATGGTTTAACATGGGGAGCCAGGCTGGTATTTTCTGAACATGCAGGTGCTTCTGTTCTCTTGTGAGTTGGAGTGTGTGTCTCAGCTGGTGTTATGTAGCATGGGGAGAAGAGAAGGAATTAAAAAATAAACTTAGACACTGCTTGCTGAGAGACAAATTGTGGCCTTCCCTGTCAAAAAAACAAGGCATGACCTTTGTAGACATGTGTATATGAGAGGGGAAAAATTAACAAGGATGGAGGAGCCTTTAAGGTCTATATTGGCATCCTTACTTATTTATGCTTTTTGAGAGGATGGCAGTTGATAGATGTGTCACTGTGATGATGCACAGTTATCTTCTTTCTCTGTCTCAAAATACTGCATTAGTGATACCATAGCAACAAAGAAGATGTCTTCAAGAAAAAGCAGAAAAAAAAAGCGTGACTTCAGTGTTCAAGAAAAGTGGCAGACTGACAGCCCTAGTCTTCTCTTTCTACCAGTAAGGCAGTGGTGGTGTCAGCTATGACAAAATGTATCCGATTATGAACTCTGTGTTGTACTATGACTGAAAACAAGCCTGGGACATGATCAAAGACAAACCTACTACAGTAAGAGTGGGCTGAGAATCTTCTGAGAAAATGTGCTTCTGTTGGACAACGAAATTCTGTTTAAATTGTAACTTTTTCTAAGGAATGCCTCATCTTGAAAAAGACTTGTAGTTCCAAGTTGTGTCCTTATTCAGGATGGAATTCCTCTCTGAGCAGAGCATGGTGATGGTGAGAGAAACCAGCTGTCCCTTGCCACTGCAGTAGGTTTTCTGGAGGTCAGACAGTCAAAGGACATGTGGAAGGAGCAAATTCAAGTCTCTGTCCTGTTTGATTCAGACTTGCATTTGAGTACAGGTCTTGCGTCTAATGTGAGAGCCCTAAGCAGCAGGAGACTGGCTTTTAGGGGCTGGCTTCTTTCTCCCATTTTATCTAAGCCAGGTAGTGTAGTTAGTTATCACTACAGCCTTTTTCTTGCTTTCCTACAATTTAGGTGAAAGCTTTGCCCGCTAAGTTAGTCCCCCACTGCTTTGTGTGATGGCTGTTTTTACAATGCCAAATAGTTCCAGCATGCAAAACAGAATCTGAGCATAACTTGGAGATTAGGGTGAATATTGAGGCAGAGAATAAATCGCAGAGCAAAGGCTTGAGTGTAATGGAATCACAGATTGTGGACTAGGAAAGTAATTTTATACCCATTTTTTTCTTCACTGGGCTGGAGAAAGACTGAGGCAAACAGCTGTGAAGGTTTGCAGTTTTTTCACTTTATCTCAACTGCTGACCAAACTCTGAGAACAATCCTGGCAGAGACTGGTGGTGGTAGAGGAGAACCAAGGCGTGGATGGGTCCCACAAGGTTCCTCGTGCTGTCCCTGTCAAACCTCTTCAGCCCTGACATGGAGGGGACCAGCTTTTAGTTCGTGGCTGGCAGTTCAAATGCTGCACTGCTCACATTCTCAGTCACCCTGGTCCTGTTAACTTTGGTGAATTTTAAATACTGTGATGAATTGGAGCCTTTTCTAAGATTATTACTAAGATTGACAATTAGTCTCTGAATCACCCTTCAGAGGCCTAGGTTGTTACTTGAGTCACCTCTGTTAGTGTGCATGGCCTCCTGTCTGTTAGGACACACTTTTGTTCCCATGTTCCATCCGTATTTGTGTGTGTGCTTACAGACAGAGGGCTGGTGTGAGGGCCAGGACTCTTCTGGATGCAGAACGTCAGGCACCATCATTTGAAAACACTCTGTACTTGCTGTTGACTTGAACTAGTGCTTCACAGCTGTTTGAAACACATTCAGCAAAACAAATACTTCATCTTTTGTAACTGGAAAATGCCTTTTGTTGAAGGCAGAATATTTCACAGAACCGTATACCTGTTTGGTTGCAAACATAGTCAGGAGCGCTGCTCAAGGCAAGGGTAGGATTGCTGCTGCTGGGAAGACAGTGCTGCCACCGGGTTGTATGTAGCAAGATATATAGCAGCCTTTGTAAGGTGGAAGATCTGGCCTCAGGGAGAGCCTTCTGGAACTTGGGCCACCTTGTTGCTGGCTTTACGGCTCTCACAGGAGAGCTGCTGGATGCTCTCAGGTTTGCCCTCCCAGTGTTTGTGCCTTGGTCATTTATCTATAGCAGGTTCTCAGTGAAGTCCAGACTCAGTCTTGAGAACCCAAGTCTGGGGCTGCCCTTTCCGAACCCCGGTGAGCAGGTTATAAAAAAGAGGTGTGCCAGTGCTGGCCCTACTGCTGGCCCCCGAACGGGCTGCACAGTGAGCCCAGCTGGAAGGATAGAGGGTGCCCTCCTCTAGTCATGTATCTGGGGCACATGGTGCTGGGAAAAGAAGTTGGGGGTTTAAGGGAGACTTTATCTCAGGCTTTCCATTTCTTTGGTGAGTGCCCTTGCTTAATGCCACCTCTTCCATGTCTCCTGTTGTGCCAGATGAACTCAGTGTTCCTTGAACTCAGCATTGCCAGGAGGTGTCAGGCACCTCTCCTGCATTGTGTCCATAAGAAGAATCAGGCTTTGGTGGAAGAAATGCCAGTCCTGTGGCTTTCAGGTGACTCAGGGTGACGGAGGAGATGCCTGGAGGCCCACGGCTGTTGCTGTGGTGTTAACTCTAGGAAGGTGCTATAGAAGTTCTGTTTGGGAGCCTCAGCCTTGGGGCGGAACGTGAGGTATTTCTAGACACTGAACTGCCTGCGTAGGTGGATGGGACTTTTCTTGATTGTTCTTTTGGGTCTAACTTCCACCATTTGGGGTTGTGTTTGTGGCTTGGCTCCCCTTCTGTGGAGCAGTTTTATTAGCATTTCCCTGCTTCGCAGAGTTGCTGCGGGGATAAATGCATTGAAGCCTGCCAAGGTGTTTGGGTACTGTGGTTATGTGGGTTGTATAAGAAAGGAGATGAAGTTGCTTTACTGTCTCTGAGACCTTTGAAATTGCATGCCTATGTCATAGGCCATAAGGGCAGCTTAAATCTTTAAAGGTGACCTGCAAATACCTCAGCAGCAGCTATGAATGGGACCATTCTTCCACCCTTTGATCAGTCAAATTTCGCAGTCAAAGTTAATAGAAGTATAGTCAGATCAAAAGTGCTTTTTAGTCCTTCATATTCCTTGTATAAAAGGACTGGAGAACTTCCTCATTCTTGCTATCTGTAAATCAACACATAAAAATGAAGTGTGTGAACTGAGCCTTGATGCAGGGCAAGTCCTGCCTTGGGTGGGAATTTCACCCTTCTGCTACAGTGCTGAATGTGGTCTGATTGCCTTTCTGATAATGTATTTGTGGATCACCTTGAGGAGAAGAGGAGGAGTTATACAACTGTTCCCTCACAGTGCTGTTAGGAAGGGTCGGGCTTTGTCTCCTTTGAAATAGACATCAGGAGACAGCTGCAGTCCTGTGAAAGCACACATTTATTTCTGAAGTGTTTGTGTATTGTGTGTGTGGTGCACATGAATAGAATTGCCACCTGTCCGAGGCTGATAACGATGATCTGGGGAGCAGTGGTCACGCGCTCCTGTTTCTAGCAGTTTGCTCTAGGAAGAATTGGCGCTTACGGCTTCCCTTGGTCTGAATTCATGAGATGCTGCATGCAGTGAGTGGCTTTACCCTTTGTGGCACTTCCTAAGCTTGCATAGATACAGATTTGTTAGAAGTTTTGCTGTAATGGAAACTGTGTTAGCTGTGGCTCATGAAAACTCTTTACCTTTTTTCTGTCTTGCTTTCTCAGAAAGGTCCCATTGGTTATAGTGTTCCTTTAGGAATCCACATATGGCACTATTTTCCTTCATAATCTTGGCCTCGGCTTGTGAGTGGGCCAAGTGACAAGATCCTGATACCCACGTGCTTTGGGCACCAAGTGGTGACTGAGAAACCTTCTTGGTGTTTCCATTGCATGCAGCAGGGAACTTGTCCTTGCAGTGGGGCTACTGTTACTGTTTCACCCCACACAACTTTCCTTTGGTAGTTTGTGATCCTTGCTAGGCATGGGGCTTGTTATAGATGGACTCCTGTGCCTTGTTGCACTGTGAAACTGCTGATAGGGATGAGGATATGTAGGTATGCAAGTAGGTGGAAACTTTCTAATGCATCATAATAGTAATAATAATAACGTGCACTTCTACTGCCTTGCAGCTTTCGCTAGATCTTCTGCCCACGCATCAGCCTACTTGGTTCACAATGCAGTGTGCACGCTAGACAATTAGTGGTTGATAATGAAAAATGTCATGGGAACCAGCAGGAAAATCATAGCCTACTCCAAATATATAATGAAATGTAATTAGCACAGACAGTAAAACAGACAATTTATGGGTTTTTTTGTAATTAAAAAGTACCAGTAAACATTCCTTTTGCAGGAAGCTTGGTATCAAATGGAATTAAAGAGCTATTGTCTGGAATAGGATTTTTTGCAAAGTTTAACCCTTGCAAAACTGAATGGATTAAGGTTTTCATAGTTGCAGACTCTCCAAGTGACTCTATTGTGGCACTTCTTGCATTCATTCTCCTGGTCCTGGTCTGTCTGGAGGGGCCAAGTCTGCAAGCTCAGAATTGCTGTAAAATGTGCTACAAGCCAAATACCCAGCTGGATTCAATGTGTGTAGTGGAGTGGCCAACACTTCTCTCCTGCTCTTCCAGGCAGATTCTCCTCTGAAATAATCTTGTAATGTGGAGGTAGCTTTGAGTGAGATATTGAGGAACAGCATTGTAATGTCTTGTGCTCTTGTGTCTTCTGTCAGAAGTCCTCTGTTGATCTCACTTCCATCTTTGATCTCCTCTTTCCTAGAATGGGGCCCTTCACACTGCACCTCTTTCTTTGTTCTTAAGCAGTGTATGCAAAGGAGGGTGTGCAGTTATGCATGCCCTCAACTTGCCAGGAGTGCCAGCACAGTTTCTTGGCTTGTGGTCTCACCTGGGGCAACAGAATTTGTGGACCCACTGGGTTGATACACAAAGGCATCTATGGCATTAATTTCTTATCTTAAAAATGTGTGAGTGGGAGAGAGACCTGACTGAATGGACTGTTTGTGTCCTAGAGCACGTGGTGGCCAGCTTCTTCCCTCGACTTGGGTACCCAGGGCTTGAAGCAACAGTTGAATGCCTCTCTACGTCTCCTTGCCCTCAGGTACAATTTGTCATCTACTGCTGTAGGGCTGGACGTTTTACCTGTGTGAGAAGCTCTGACACACTTCAGCAATGCTGTAACACAAGTGACATGTATGCATTTTTGCTGCTCTTCCTCAATACCCTCCCAGGCCCAGACACTGCACAGCAAGCCAGAACAGAGCTCTACTCCAAATCAGTTTTACAATAATTTCTGAGATGTAGTCTTAGCCTAGAGTTTCAAGTCTGAAGAAGCCCTTCAGCTGAGAGTTGAGAGGAGAGCTGGGCCACTTGGTCAGGACCAGGTGCAGCATGTTTTCCTTGTGATGATGGAGGAACAGAGAGCTAGCATGTCTCCCATCGCAGAGGGATATTGAGCTTCTAGGTGGAGCCAGGTGCACAGACTGTAACATTTCTGCCCAGGTATGTGAGACAGTGATCAGGTGCAAAATCACAGCCTTCCCTCAGAGAGACTGGCACAGACCTCTGTCTGGCATGGATAATGTGGAGGGGAGAAGAGGAGATGTCTGCTTAAAGCTGTGGGACAGGATGCACAAGCTTGTGCTGCAGAAGTCCCATCCACCTTGTTGCAGTTGGGCAGACCATCTTTAGGAGAGGGACTCTGTGGTTTGCTGCAGGAACCATCTGTGCAGGAGGTATCTATTCCTGCCAGTGCTGTGGTCGTCCTTCTGGGGGCCCTTTCCTCTTTGCTTGGTGCCTGCAGTGAAGGGAGGTGTGGTGCAAGGATCTCAGTCCTTGTTGGTGGCTGGCCGATAGTCTTTGCTGTTCAGGATGTATGGGGAGGGGTCTCTGCAGTCCCTTCTTACCGATGCCTCTGTGTGGACACAGTTATTAGTGTTCAGTTAGTTGAAAGCTTCCTCCTAGATGTTGCTGCTGGACCTCTTGTGAGCTCTGACAGGAGGAGCCTTTTACATCTCTGCCCCAAGGAGCAGGGGAAGCCTGAAGAGTTGTCCCCAGTATTACACCACTGCACTACTACTTTCTTGTTCCTCTGCATCTGACCAGGAAACAAGACTAGACGAGCAACAATGCTGTTGTGCCAGTCTGAGATTGTTTAGAGCAAGTGGATAACAGCTGATAATTTGTCTCCAAACTTTTTGTGATGCCTGGTCTAGTTAAGGGTCTACTTTTTGCTCTGGGATTTTGCAAGGTACCGTGCAGGTCTGTTGGAGAAAGGAGCACTTTGAGCATTTCTGCAGCTGGGGTTTGTGTAGCATAGCAGAGCATGTGTTGGACAATTTACATTTAAAAATACCGGTGGCTTGCTTATGCCCTGAGAAGGGGAAACCCTGGAATTTCCTTGGGCTCAGAGCTGAGATTTTATAGAAGGGCTTCGTAACTTCATAAATAGTAACAGTGGTGTCTTTGCCACCCATCTACATCACACTCTCTGCTATGAAATCACTCACATAGAGCCTTCAAAATATGATTGTCAGTTTGCTACCTACTTGCTCCAACTTTGCACACACACCTGTGCATGAGCTTGTGGACACACATGTGCATGCATGTGTGCACACACTCTTGTGTGCTGTGATGTGGTGATCCCAAGTGTTTTATATGTAAGGTATAAATCCTTCCTGCCTATGCCATGCTCAAGAAAAGCAGTTGTCAGTGATGGAACCCAGCCATGTATATTCTGGGGTTATGGCTACTTTGATTTAAATTCAGCTCCTTTGGTTTATACTTGGCTCCAGCCGCCACTTCATGGTGACTTCAGCAGCTGAAAATAGCCAGAATAGACGTATCATTCAGCCACATTAATGTCCCAGCCTTGTTCAGTGGGTGTAGGTGTGAGGGGAAGATGGGTCTGGTGTGTGCCTGCCAAATTATCCAGGGAAGCTTTGGCACCAAATTTCAGCGCTGGCAGGGAGACCTTCATCTTCATGGCCCCTACTTGGTGCTGGGGTGGCACAAGGGGGACACAGAATTGCCGGAGAAATGATTGTGCCCATGCAGAAAAGAGCAATGGAAATGTAGACTTGGTCTTGTCGTTTAAGCTGCTGTAATGCAGTGCCTATTTCTGTTCCTTCCTTAGGCTGGAATGAGCAGGGTCAGAGCCACCTCCGTAGTTTGTGTAACACACATTCCTGTGGGTTCATTTTTGTCTGTTTTGCACAGGTCTCCTGCTGTGCATTGGTGATTTTTGTTTCCATTTGAGGCACATTGGCTTGTATTAATTTATTTTAATCCCCTAGATCGTAGTCCTAACTGTGCACTATTAAAATTGTAACTGGAGATATTGTAGCTCTTCTAGTCTAAGTCTTTCGCTGAGTCAAGTCTTATAAACTCCCAGTAGGATGTTTCACAGGCAGGGCTGGCTCTGTTTACATCCTTGCCTCCTACTCATCTCATCTGTGAGCTGCAGCTTTGCAATCACAGTCATCCCTGGTGTGCCACTGATGCTGCTGCTGTTTCATTTCTATGGGGTCTTTGAACAACTGAACTTCACCCCTTCCTGGTGAAGTAATTACCAGAATAACAAGACAATTTTTTAATTTTTTTTTTTTTTTGCAGATAGCACTTACAGTTTTTGACGTGTGTGCCCTTGCTGTCCACATCAGATGATGTATGTAGTGTTTGTCCCTTGTTTTGGCATTTTGATATGTGTGAGAGAGGTGAAATGGCTTTAAAAGCTTTTTGCTGGCGCCTGTGGTTTGTTGCAGACCCAGTGGTACAGGCAGAATGAGATAAATTGAAATAAGGCAGTTTCTCTGCAGTTTGACATCTGGATGCTGACGTATAGGACTAGTCATCAGCTGGTACGAAACCACTGTGCTCATTACATGTGGTCAAACCTGACAGCAAGGAAGCTGGACTGAATTACCTGAGCTGGAGGCTGGTCTTTTGCAGCAAAGAAGGGTAATTCTGTAGTACAGTAATACGCTTCTTACTTCAGGGTAAAGTAACAGTTGAATGAGGATCATAGGCTGTACATTAACCTGGTTCTTAGTAAGCGTAATGGAGTTGGTACCATTATGGTGTAATCTGATGCTGTAGAGAGAATACACACATTGCAAAGGAGGTGTTGGGGCCATCTGTGCCCTCACCTAATCCTCTCCGCAGCCTCCCCGGAGAATTTACCGCAAGCTGTGCGGAAATGGTTTATAACCAACTGCCCTTTCTTGGCTGGATCCTTGTTGCAGTATGGATTGAGAGTGTCTCTCTTCAAGCTGGTAGAATGCTGCATTGATACGAGAGTTTATTAAAATCAGATTCTTTCCTGTGTTGGAGTTCAACATGTGGCAGAAACGAAGACCTTAATTGGAAATGAGTTTGGTGTGTAATACACCTTGTTGTCAATGTCCTCAGTAGACTGGCCCAACATGGATGTTGTACCCATTTAACACAAGTCCAGGTTCTGCTGAATTTCATTGCTATTTCTTCTGGGGAGAGGATGGGGAAACAGAGCCATGGATACAGATGTGGTTAAACCACATCTTCCTCTAGGCAGTTTTTCCTATTTGGGCTGATATTTTCTTTCTGACTTTCTGTTCCTAGTTATTCCTGAGGCTGCTGGGTATTTTGTCTGCAGCTGGAGTCTTCACTATTCTTCCTGCAGTCCTCTTCCACTTCATCAACAAGAAGGTCTGCTTTGAAAAGAGAGGTGGACTTCCATACCTGGAACAACAAGGAAGAAGAAAACACTACAAAGAAAAGTCCAGAGTTCATGAGGACCTTGGTAAGTATCACAATATTATACCGCCCTTAATGTAGAGTTTCTTCTTGAAGGCTTTGACTGCTGGGAGGACAGAGGTAGACCCATTTGCTGAGTCTGGGGTTATTTGTATGGAAACAGCAGGGTTCTGGATAGACTATAGTAACCTCCAAAACCTGATCAAACGGATACGCAGTTGCTACCATGCTCCCATTATCTTTGTTGTCTGTAGTAATCTGTTGAAAAAGGGAAGGCAACACTGGAGAAAAAACATGCTCCCCACTCTGTCTGTTGTGGGAGTGTTTTTTAATCCAGTGAAGAGCAAATTGTGAGCAATTCTGAATAATGACACTGCCTTTCTACTCACAAAGGATATGCCTGTCCTGGTTTTCTTGTAGTAGCTATTACACGCTCTTTCATGCATTTGTCCTTGTCTGGAAACATGTCTTGGGTAAACCCATGGGTCCTGGAGTCTAAATAACTGGGAATTTTACTGTGGTATAAAAATAAGATTTTAATGTTTCTCGGCCATCAAAAAAACATCCATTCTGGTAATGGTGGTAACTGAGAAGTTGCTAATTTCATCATACATTTGTTTGAAAATTTGCTTTTCTTAAGTGTATAATCATTGAAATAATCAGCCAAGAAGAGGTCTTGGAAGCCTCCCAATTAAAAGGTCTGCTTCTCAGTGGTTCAGTTTTAAAGCTAATTATAGAAGGGCACAATTGCAAAGCGTGGAGCCCCTGGCGGTCTTTTTGTTGTACATTTTGCCTTGTACACAGAGTTCAGCATGTCTGTTGCGAAAGGCATGATCTAGTCATACCTTAAGAGTCCAGGATTTATGGACAGTTGAAGGCTTAGATGCCACATGTGATAGGAAGTCATTGGGACTGACTGCTTCTAACTAAATGCATTAACGAGCCAGGGACAGGCACCAAAATGTTTAAAGTACAAATACTTGAAATTATTCCCATCCATTGAAAGTCCTAACTTTAATGTTTTCAGACAAAGGCTATGTTGTTTTTTTAAAAAGTTTCCTTGGCTGACATTATTTTTAAGTCTTTCTTCCCTTCTCTTTGCCTCCCATCAAGTGGTGTAAAAATGTGGCTTTTATTTTGGTTTTTAAGATGACACATCTCCCAGGAGTGTGTGGGCGTTGACATTCTATGGAGCTGTCACAGGCCATCATGTAAACATGTATTTGCAATGGTTTTTAAAATGTGAATTATTAATAATAAGGGTGGCTTGCGTTTTTGTAATTTTTTCCTTCCAAATTTTGAAGGACAAAAAATTGCTTCCCAGCTGACACACTCGATGGCAATTTTCATTTCAGACTAAATCTTGTGTGTCTGAGTAATAAACCTTTGAAAACATGGGTTTATAATGGAAACACTAATTCAACTTTAACTACAGCTGTGCCATACAAGCAAAATACCACACACATTAATGAGGTGCTAAATCTGATACGGCAGAGGAATATGTTGTATTCATTAATTACAATGGAAACTTAAAAGTTGGAACCTGCTTTTTCCATTCAAACAAAATCAGCTTGGCGAGCTGGAGCGAAGAGCTATTTAAAAATATCATCTCTATATTTAGTTTAAATTTCACCACAGCATTTTGATACTTGTAAGGCCAATATGGAATATGTGTGTAGGAAATGCTAATGCTTTTAAAGGACAGCAGCGTGAGAGAATAGATTAAACCCTGGTATAACACAGTGTGTCATATGGCGAATGTAAAAACCAGGACCCTGAGCCTGGGCTGGGAAGCCAGGAAAGGCTGTTCCTAGCATGGCAGTTGCCTGGTGAGGGAGTTCTCCCAAGAGGAGTGTTGACAAGCAAGAGTTTTCTTCAGATTTGGAATCTGACTTTACTGGGTAGAAAGGAGCAGGACGGGAGTGTTTCTAACGTGTAACTTACTGGTTAACATTGCCTCTTCCTCTTCTCAACTTCTGGTGAGCTGTGTTTGTGACAAGGAGATCCTGACTCTAAAGACTCTGCTGTTCTTTAACTTGTAGCCCACTAATGATTGTTCTTCCCAGTTCTAAGCTTTCAAACTGTGGGAATCATTTTGCATCTCCACATCTGGAATTAGAAGTGGTTAGAACATACCTGTCTGCTATGACTATCAGCTTTTTTAACTGTCTAAATAGGAGAGAAGGCATTTTGCATTTTGATCCCTCTGGTATGACTATAACATCTACAATAGGATAAACCCTAGTTTGCAACAACATAGGTAAATGAAGGCTGTAGCTGAGGAGGTGTGTATGGGTTCTGTGTATGAGATGCTTCTCTCACTAGTTGAGTTTTGAGTTCTCTACTGATAAAAAGGAGAGTTAGTATAGAAACATAAGCAAATCTGTCAACTTTGCACTTTGCAGGTACCCAGGCTGACATTCAGAAAATGTGCTGTAAAGTGTCAAAGTCTTTTTTGTTGTTGTTTTTGCTTTTATGTATAAAGCCTGACCTTGGAACAAGGCAAGTGACAGAATGAAATAGATGTTTCCACCATCATGGCTGTAGGATACATCTGGCTGATTTGTTCCTAATTTGATTTTAATTGCACAGTTTGTGTCCTTATGAAAGCAACAAGATAAGGGAAAGATCTTTGTGAAAATGAAGAATTAATTGAAAACCTTTCAGGAGACACCAGGACAAAGCCTCTTAATTACTAGGATACAATGAATAACGTTTCTGATACTTGAGGCTTTTGTGGATCCTATTCTTGACTGATTCATTGACCTTAGTGATGAGCCCATCTCTTGAGCAAGGATGTGCTGCCCTGATTGCCTCTTGCTCAGCTGCCGGAGCCCATTCACTGCAGGGGCTGGAGCTCATTTGGATGCAGCCAGCCTGTATTTAGGATGGACTTGGCACTGCAAAGGAGAGCCCAGAGTAGGCTGCGAAGCTTGACAGAGAAGCCAGTAAACATGTAACTGATAGGAGGGTAGCACAGAGTTAACTTCAGGCATATCAAGCTTGCTTGGCTATGCCCAGGCATGTGCGGAAGGAAGTGGTGGCGGCATGAAGCAGTTGTGAGTTGACCAGAGTGATGTATGCTTTTGATGTAGGTCATGTGCAGAATACCTTAGTGAGGGAAAAATTAAATACTACACCTTTGGCCTTAATGGAGCCAGCTGGAATGGTTCCTCACAGCATTGGTGGTCTTTCAGGTGGTAGGGGAGTATGTGTGGGGATGAAATTTCCCCTTGGAGCATCCCCGCACACAGGGAAGGAGGATCTTCCCTTGAACAGAGGCCTGACAGATGTCTGTGGGGTCTTGTGTGAGATCTTTTGATGCTGTGATGGTTTGATGTCCCTTCCTGTAGTGTGAATTTCAGGACCAAGAGGTGGTGATGTGTTCTTATGTATTCTGATGGTGTTTATAGTATTGCTGAGCCCTTTGCTTCAGAAATTCATGGGTGAAATACAAATACCTACAAAAACCTGAAGGGCTGGTGCCAAGAGGACGGGGCTGGGCTCTTTTCAGTGGTGCCCAGAGGCAGGACAAGGGGCAATGGGCACAAACTGCAACAAGTTCCACCTGAGTACGAGGAAGAACTTCTTTACCTTGAGGGTGACAGAGCGCTGGCACAGGCTGCCCAGAGAGGCTGTGGGATCTCCTCTGGAGACATTCAAAACCCAACTGGAGATGGCTCTGTGCAACCTGCTGTAGGTGACCCTGCTTTAGCAGGGGGTTGGGCTGGGTGACCTCCAGAGGTCCCTTCCAACCCCGACCATGCTGGGATTCAGTGAAATGAACTTCACAGAAACATGTGACAGTGGTGGGTAAACCCTTGTGTGAAGAGCTGTATCTAACAGTGTACTTCAGTGCTGTGACTTGATAAAGAAAAGGGCCCTCTTTGTTCTGTACTGTAATCTTTTAATAATGATGTGTCCTGAGACTGGGAAAGAAATTGTAGTTTCCTGACTGTGCTTTATACAAAAGTATTCCAGATATGTCTTGCCTTGAACACTTGTCGTGATGTTAAGGATGTACTCCTGATATGTGAAATCAACTTAAACATCATGAGGTTTGAACAAACTTTTTTCCCCCCCCATTTTTCCCTTCTGTCTTAGCCTTGAGAGCACTTTCAGTTCATGTTCTCAAGCTGTTCTGCACAGCCATTGCTCTAGCCTCTGGGGCTAGCAGCACACTTAAATAAATGGAGATGCAGTTCTTATATAAACCACTCCTCTCCTGTAGCTGAGGCTTTAAGGAAAGTATCAACACCTATAACACCCAACAAAGGCAGGAATGTTAGCAGCACTATCTAGATGTCGACCTTACTTTGTGGTTGGTCTTTGTAACCCTGATGCTGAGTATCCAGTATCTCCCTTGTCCTTGGCAAGGTGCAGATTGAAAATGAGTCTGGTGTCATTTGTGTCGCCTAGTTGAGGTACGTAGCTCATCCAGATGTTAGGTTCCTTGTCCAGCCAGCAGCAGGAGGGAGAGGAGCTCTTGAAAGGCAAGCATCTCTGTGTTCAGATGAAGCTGCTCTTCTGTATTGCTTTTTCTCTCAGTTGCTTCTATAGGGGCTCGTGGGAAGAGTGGCTGGACAGGGGAGAGTGTGCCTGTTGCCACTGATGCCTGCCCTAGACATGAGAGCCTGGTTTGTAACAAGGCTGGATTAAATGAAGGGTAGAAGTAGCCACGGGAGCAGTTCCTAAGTTGGTAGGGACAACTCTCTGCTCAGATCCGTGGCTCTGAATTCTTTTAAATAATTTGAAACTAGGTCTGGTTTGCCCAGTGACCCCCCTCAGCCTCCCAGCGTGTCTGGCTGGACTGGTGGTTGACTTAGCAGGAGTGGATGGAGATGGGAGCTACGGACTTATCCATCCTTGTGTGTGCACATGGCTAACCAGGAATCATCCACTGCATTTGCCACTCAGGGCTGTGGTTCCCAAGCAGCACTGTCTGCATTGCTCTATGGTGGTCCATAGGGAGCAGTTTCCATAGGCTCTGTAAGGATGGAGTGTGGGTGGGGGAAGAAAGAGTAACAGTAACTGGGTGACTCCTCAAAATGTTTCTAAAATATCTTCATTGTGTTAAACAGCTAGACACGCTCTCCCACTTCTCCTTTCCATGCAAGTAATTGCTCTGATTGACCCTGGCGTGTTACAGTCGCTGCAGACTGGGTAGCGTGATTACAGGCAGGATTGAGACTCTGTGTATTGGGTCTGCTCTGGGCAACAGCTTGCCAGCACAGGTGGGTAGGTTCAAGTGGTGGTGTAAATTGGTGTTTCTCCAGCTTTTTGAACTTGCAATTTCCTTTTGGCTCCTCTGTCTTCATGCAAACCAACGAATGACTGCAGCTCAATAACAGAATGCACTGTAATTTCTGACTGCAGGTTTCTTCTTTCATTCCTCTAATCCAGTAATTACAGATGTTTCTCATTCCTGTGCCTTGAAAGAGCACGGTTTGCACTACTAACACCACTTTTCTAATACTCCAGTGATCTGTGACTTTCTTTTATGCCCTTTTTGTAACCCTCGGTTTGAGTATAAACAATTAAAGTTATTCATTGTTGCTTTTTGTACTACTGCTTGGCACAGAACTTAGTTTTTGTGCATACGGTGACAAGTGGCTCTTCAAAAGCAAAGGCGCTTTTTTTGGTTTGGAGGATGTGACTGGCTCCAGTGGAGTGACTCTGGACTTTACTAGTGCTGAGGCAGAATCTGGCTCTGCTGGATGTCCGGGCCAAATATGGTCAAGGAAGGTGTTTCCATTTTCTCCCTCCTGAAAATTCCTTCAAGTTTTGTGGTAATATTTTGGTGGCAATAGAGCTATCTGTGCAGTTACAGGTTCCCTGTTTTGTAAGTGCAGTGGACTTAGGTGAAATGAACACACTTCTGAGTTCAGGAGGTCTGAAGGGTCTAAGCAAAACCAAAGGTGTGAAGTGGTCAGCACAGGAAATTGCCATCATCTCCTCTGCCCTGATGCTGATGGAGCTTCTGAGCATAATATTTGGATGCTGGTCTTCCAGCAGCACTTTTTTGCCTGGATTTATCACCATATACTCTATTTAGTGGAGAGACCTGGGTTTTTAGAAAAAGGCCCCACAGTTTTGAACAGTTAATGTCACATTTGCATAATTCCTTTTTTCTTATATTCCTTTACTCTTCTCCCCATCCCACTGAGACTGTGAAGATCAGTAATTGTTGCTGTTGTTTTTGACAAAAGGAGAGCATGCAACGGAGGGGTGGGAAAGAAAGGAGACACCATGGGGTGAAATATCTTGATCAAAACCACTTCTGTCCTTTGGGTATCAATTTTTACAACTAATTTGGCACAACATCGCTAGTAGCGAGCTGCCTGGAAAGACATGAGATGATTTGGGAGTGAGGAATAAGTCTGCAGGCTCCCTGTGCAGAGGCAAAACTCGGTGCAGCAGGGTGCATTGCTGTCTGTCTGATCTCGTCTTTGCTTTCCCTTCACCCTTTTGTGGCTTGCAGGACTGATGTGTTGCAGCAGCGGATTTATTGCCTTGTTGATTTGTAACCCATGAATGTTTCCAATGAGAGGTGTGTAATTTATTGACATAAACTATTAGATCTTCCTTGAATGCCCTGGAGTTTCTGAATCACCAGCTGAAAAGTATTATTACAGAGCACATAATCACTTGGAAAGTGCCTGGCTTCTCTTTTCTTTGCATTAAATTCAGCTACATAAATAGCATTTTTATAGCACGTGGGCCAAAGAGGTACCAAAATGTTCTGTATTTCTGTTTTATTTTACCTTGGGGAAACTTGATCAGCAGTGACGCTCACAGTTGATGTGAACCTTGGGCACTGCCTGTGTACTTTCCTCGTAACGCTTCTGCAAGAGGCTCCAATCAACTGTACAGCTTCAAATGGCCAGGCTGGTTTTGGCACATTTTGGTGACAGTTTTAACTGGAAATACAGTTTCATTGTAGCAGTGTGTGGTTATCCTTCACTGTGAGGATGGAAGGGCTTTGAGCATCTTGTTAAATTTGATTTGGGCCACTACACGAGCAAAAAGTGCAGATTGTTCCCAGAACTAGGGTAGAGGATTTCTTGGCCCAGGGCTGCTGCTGCCTGCCTTCAGCAGGGTACGTTTCTAATCTCCCCCCTGCTATGGTATGTGTGTGCTAATTGGGCTCCAGTCTGAAAGGAGTGTCCGGCTCATTATGGTTTTCAATAGCTGAAAAAGGATTATTACACCATCTTACGCCTCCAAGCCTTCCTTACCTCCTCCTTTTATGAACAGCAAAACGGCCTTGTGTTTTCCACAGGTCCGTGATGTTCCGGGCGTTGGCTTAAGTCACGCCTTGGTTTAGGTCTTTTCTCCTAGGCTTGAAGAAGGGCTTCACGGTGGGTCTGTAGCACTGCTTTTCCTAGATGTCCACACAACTGTCCGTGGATATGATCCATGGCATGCCAGGTGGGCGTGAGGTGAACGTGCTGTCTGTATGAGATCAGGAAATAAAAGTCAGTGATTATCAGTGTCTTAATTCAAATTTCTGGGAAATGGGGAAGGCAGGAGTTGTTCCCCTGGGTACCTGTAGTGTGTCTGTCTAAATCCGTGACCCGGCATAGTGCTCAGTTCCAGTCATGGACAGATGGTTTTAGCAACTTGCCCAAAATGCTGAAAGAGCTTCTTGGTACAATTTTCTTGGCAGTGGCAAAAGTGCATCTTTCTAGAACGGTGACGTGACAAAGATGTCTTCTGATCTTTGGAAGCTGGGAGCTGATTTCTTCTTGTGTCTCTATATGGGACGGTACCTTCCCAGGCAGAGAGTTGAGGCTGTGGATTTCCTCCTGATCTAGCGTTCCAGAAAAAAAAACGTTCACTTGAAAATTGTTCAGTTACTATATGCTGAAACACATGTTGGGAGGCTTGTAGACAACAGGTTGAAAACAAGGGAGGAGTCTGGTAGAAAACTTGCAAGGGCCAACAAAAGGTGACTGAGGAAAAGGAGGATTGTGCCTATGCGTTGCAACAGCTCGAATAAGGGAAATTGTTGTAAGAAATACACATCTGATGGCAATTTTTTTTTGGAGCCTGCATATCAAGAAGATTGAAAGACATTTTGCTAATATTACAAACCTTTATATTGCGGTAGTGTTTTAAATTCTGCTAATAGTCTTTTTTTAGCCATACAGTAATTGCAGCTCTCAATGGGAACGCTACTCAGGAATAATGATCCTATCAAGACAAGGGAATATAGATTGTAGTAAAGGTTATGATGGCTTCTGTGAAATGCTTAACATTGATCATTTTAGCTATCTGATTTTTTTCCAAGAGGAAAAAAAACCAAAACCCAACTTTGAGTTAAGCAGGCGATTCAGTGTGAAAATTCTTGTGGTTAGTTTTAGAAGACAGAACCTGAAGTGAATTTGCTAAACTGTTTTTTTTCTTGCTTTCTTTTTTGATGAATGCTTTTAAAAAGAGATGGATTTTTGTCCCACACATTTTAAATGCTCAGTTGTTTTTTTTTAATGCAAGTCAAAATTGTTAGAGAATTCAAAAGTAAAAATCCATTATGTTGAAAAGGCCATGTTGTGAAACACATCATAAACACCCCGTTAGAGCAGTGCCTGCTAATTAAGGGAGAGAGCTCCTGGGAAACAGTAAGCCTGTGACAGAGCTCAGCCCCCTTTGATCCTCTGTTGAGTTTGTAAAAACGTTGCCCGCCTAAACTTGTCTGCAGCTTGTTACATGTTTTATCCATCTGCTGCAAGACCAAAAATAAGTGATTTATAATTCAGTTGAACTCCAGTTGTTCAGCATATCATTGACTGTGGGGTTTTCAGTAAGAGGGAGAGAACGAGAGGAAGAGCCAAACAAAGGCTAAACAGAGTCAGGCACCCTGGAAATTGCATTGCTTTTGCTTGTAGGGATGATGTAGGCACTGGTTTGGAGGTTGTACAAGCGTGTTGCAGGTTTTAATGCAATGCAGTTCAGATTTTTTGGGTGAAATATACTTCAGTGTCTATCCGTTGTCTGTAAATGGAAATAAAACCATTTGTTGGGGTTCTCTGCCTTTAATCCAGACAAATGTCCTGGTCTTGGGTAGAATCGTGGGTGTGTATATGTGTGTGTACGCATCATGTTTGCCCTCAGCCTACTTATAGGAAGGTGATCAGGGCAACTACTTGGGATATGAAAGATGTGTCTTCAAGTCTTACCTGCCTCTTCAGGTGACTGGGTGACCATATTCAAGCTCTGCAGGTGACTGTAGATCACTACTTTAATTCCCTGACAAAAGTAAAATCTTGCTTTGAAAAGTTCCTTCTGTCTTTATGGTTGTGATACTAACCTCCCTAATGCGGAGTCTCTTGTGCAGTGCTGCAATGTTTGCCTGAGCCACGGTGCCATCAGCCACAGCATCTGGGAGAAGTGGGATCCTGTGTTGGGTCATTTGGGTGTTAGCTCTGAAATGTAATAACAAGAGGAGCTAATTAATCCCTGCGCAAATATTGCAAGTCTATGTTCTGTTGACTTTTGGAACAGATCAGTGCTTCATTTTAGCACCCATATGTTTTATCTGCATTGGTTAGCTATCACTCCTGGATGCCTGCATCCATCCAAGGGCTACTGTTGTCATATATCTTGCTGATGAGGGGGAGGCAGAGCATTAGGAAGTTCTCTTTTCATCAGAAATCAGATTCAATTGCCCTTGCCTGTAAGTAAATGACAGGTTAAAAACATATCCACCATCTAGTACTTGCCACCCAAATTTATCTCCTTCCATGCCTGAGAGAATCTCACTGTACGCTGTCCTCCCAGTGGCTTCTCTGGTGCTGGGACTTGCCAGTAACAAATCTGCGTTATGCTGAAATTGTGTTCTGTGGAGTTTGTCATCAATTTAGGTCTATGGGAAAATAAGTTGCACAAAGCAGAGAGGCTTCACCAAGGGCAGGGTTGGAAAGAGGAGAGTCAATGAAGGGAACAGCTCACCTGGGAGGTTATACCATGACATTATCTGTTCTTTGCCAAAGATTTAATCTGTGGCAGGGAACCTTACCAGGGTCCCAGTGGCTGAGCCAGAGGCCAACGGGTGACAGGTGGATACTGGAACAGCATGTGCCCTGAGCCTGGAAAGTTTGTAACAGCCATCAGCTTTTAAAATGGCTTTAGTAACCTACATTCACTTGCTGCCCTTGTTAGGTCTGTAATTCTTAGTACCTACTGAAGCTGATGGTAAACTTGTTCCAAGTGTCTGCAGTGTAATTCAACATCACTGAACAGTTATTTGGCACAGGTGTTTCAAAAGGTAAAGGCCTCTTAAGTCACTAATCTCATCTGTGGGGAAAAAAAAAAAAAGCTGCTCACCAAGCAAGATGGGCGCTCCTTGGTCAATGCTCCATTTAAAAATCAAAACACTGGGATTCCCACTACATTTCTCTGAAGACTGTTTCACAGGGTAATCCACATTGCTGCTGAGCTTATTTTCTTGCTGCTTATACTGTATTTACCCTTCGTAATCTGATTGTCCCTACACCTCTAAATTCAGCAAGACACCGGAAATAATTTTTGAAGCTTCTTTTTAGTTGTCTTTTAGCCTAAAATCTGCAACTGTTTAATCCTTTCTTCCTAAACCCATCATCTTATTTGTAGGTTTCTCCTTCTCAGAGTTCCTAAAAGAATATCTGTCTTGTGATAATGTGGGAAGATGTATATCGGGTAAAAAGGCACCTTAACTTTCTGCAAGTTATGCTTTTGTTAACTGGCTTCTATTCCCAGTGATTTCATTCCTATAATATTCCACCTCCTGTGTTGGGGTGGTTTTGTGTTTTTTGGTGTGTGGTTGGTTGTGGGGTTTTTTTTTTTTTTTCCTCATTTCTCTGAAGGGCAAAATGACTCTGGGTTGTGTTACTCTGTGGGCAGAGAGGGTTTCTTCAGAGCCTTTCTGGAGCAAAGCATTTGAGACAGTTGTCTGCCATGGGCTGATTCTGCACACTTTAGGCCTGTCACTTTAATAAATCAAAACATAATTCTCCCCAGATTCTCCACCCTTCAGTTTTTCCATCTGGACATGCTAAGGCTAAGGATGTGGTTGAAGTCAGGGCCAGGAGATTATCTGAGATTTTTGACTGCAGATTGTTTTGTACTTTTTTTTACCAGGTCTGTGGACAGCTGTAACCAGAATGTGTGCACTTCAGAAAAGGTACTTCTGTTCCAGTGTTCCAGGTTTAAATTTTTATGTAAGGTTTAGCAATTGAATTAAGGCTTTCCAGATCTTTGCAGGAAAATCTGTAATTTTTCCGTAACTTCTGGATTTCTAGTGGTATTCTCAGTGAGTAGAAGTGCTTTTTCCATTTCTCCTTTCAGTTCTAGACATCTTACGTAGATGATGTGTCAACAGGTGTTGTTGGAAATAAATTTACAGTAATCTCTTATGGTGCTTATTCTGCAGCTCCCTAAACTGTAAGTGACATGCTGGCAAAACTGAACAACTGATCACCAGATACTGGCATAGTGTCAAACATGGCTTCTGAGGCTGCTCAGAATTTCCTTCAGCCACTGTCGTCTTGGATGTCTCAAATATATGAAGCTATCCAACAAGCAGGAGACTCTATATCGGCTTCACTGCTGAATTTGAGTGGAGCGAGTCGTAAGACAGAAGAAGAGAGGAACCGGGACTTGGAGAATAATGGAGGGGATTATGAGGATTATTCTGAGGAATCGGACGATGAACAACACCTGGACCTCTGGGATGAGGAATACTTATATCCTAGAGAAGATGGTCATGTTGGTGGTCCTGATCTTGCTTCACAAGACCTCCCACGTGGCTCTGACGATGGCCCACAGAGGCAAAAACGGGTTAAAAATACTAGCAGTGTACCAGAGCAGTGCATTGAAAGCGTTGTGTCTTTGACAGCCAATGGATCCTACTGGATGCGTGAAGATCTCCAGCTGCCTGATCGCCTTCCTACCATCACTGAAGAAGAAGGTGAGCTCTCTGTGAGGATGGGACATCACAAGCACAACCTCAGCTTGGGTGGCTCCTTAACAAGTAATAATGGCAAGGCAGGTTTTGCAGGTAAGCAGCTAGCATGCACCCTGACAGTATTACCCAGACCTCTCTTTTCTGGTCTTGATTTGATTTAGTTGCTAATCTGCTCATTATGTTCTGTGTTGTCTCTGTTTCCCACAGCTAAAATAGAACTCCCCAAATCCCAAAGAAAAAAATCTAACCTTTCCTCATTTGTTTCCAATTCTTCTCTCGTTCGTGAGACTAATCTCATTGAAACAAGTGGAAATCTCCAGGGTGAGATGCTGTGTATTAGAAGGCAGTCAGGCCCTGTTGCTGTAGCAAAAAGTATTTTGCTCCCTCCATGTTTTGTTTCTGGTAGCAGGACCCTTCAAAGGGAGTGTTTAGCCTTAAGCCTTCACTTTGAGAACCATCTGCCTTTGCATCATTGCTATTAAAGATATATATAATCTCAAACCTTGTTTCTTTGTGCCAGGAATCTCAAGATGTTACTGTGCCATGTGTTGTGAAATGCTGTACTAAAAAGCCAGCCATATCTCATGATTTTATGGATGAAAGGCTCCCAAATCACTTTCCACCCCTCCCACCACCCCCACAGGCTTTTCAAATAAGACTGAAGAAGATAACAGGCAGGAGATTTTGTGAAGAACTGGATTTGATATTTTCATTTTTAAATTGGCCTAACTGTGACTTCTGATCATTAAGTGACATGAACAGCTTTTCAGGTGATTGTATTTGGGACTGAATTTCAGCCATGTGACTCGTACTCACTCAATGCTGCTGCAAACGTGGCTGGACGTTACCTGGGTCACAGAGGACTGACAGAGACTTACATCCCAACCAGAAGCAGGAAAGCTGCGGTCCTGCTGGCACCATCCTTGGGTCTTGCTGGGTTGAAGCCACCCTTTACCAACATCCTAGGAAGAAGGATAAGAGAGGAAAGGGGGGAGGGGGGAGTGGGTTTACAATATGGAGCTGATAATGAACTTGAGACTCACTGAGGGTCCTCAGTATTTGTCTTCCAATGTCTAAATTCTCTTTTTTTTTTTTTTTTTTTTTTTTTAAGCAGGCAGTAAATGCTTTTGAAAATGTTTGTTTTATAATGACCAAGAGCTTTGCATCACTCTTGGCTTCTAGGGAAGTCTTACATATTTAGCCTTTTCTGTGCAGACTGTGGAAGATCAGCCCGTTTGTTTTCTATTTAATAGGAATATCAGACCAACAGGGTATAAACCTTGACGGTGTTCTTTAATGAATGTAAAATTAGCTCTTTACTTTATTACTATTCCTCACACTGTTATGGCCAGGGAGTAAATAATTAAAAAGAGCTTTTGGTCTAGCTGTTCTGTCTCCCAAACTGGGCCCGCTTGTTTCATATTCCAATGGACAGTTGCCAGTTCTCAGGTTCAGCACCCCAGAGCCTCTAACCTGTGTAGATCCCCTACCTTCTGGTACCCCTATATGTTGCCTGTGTGATATCCTGCCCACAGGGTTTGTTCATAGGCAAGTTGATGCTTTAGGGCTGGAATTACTCTGTGTGCTTGGATTGTGTCTGGTGTGAGCATAGACAGAACAGGGCACGTAGTGTCCTTCCAGGGAGTTCTGCAGCCATGGATCCTCCTGGACAAGTGCTATTCAGGGCACAACCTTGTCTCCTGCAGATGGGCTGCTAGAGCGATTCACGGCAAATCCTGGGGTTTCTCAGAATAGGCTGGGGAGCAGCCATGTGCCAAATGCATTGTTTCAGTGGTGGCCTCCACATCTTTGTCCTGTCTCTGGTCTGCATCCTTGCTTACAGTGGATGGGAGAAATGGAGGCCAGGAATGGGCTACTGTCGCTGTCAGAGCAGTTTCTCTGCATTGTCTGCAGAGACGTCTGAGAGAGAGGGTCCTTTAGGAATGTGCGATGGACCAGATGGATTTTCCTAGATGAATTTTCTGTGAGTTTTCATAGTGACAGACAGGTGCCAGAGTAACCCATCACGGCAGCTAAGGGGGAGGGTCGCTCTGAACCTCTCTCCCAGCTGAGAGCCGGTGCTGATCAAGTTGCTGTTGGACTGTCTCTTAGTATTTAGTGGCTTTCCTCCTCAGCAAACTGTCTGCAGCCATTGTGGATGGGAAGGCTGGCCTTACAGAGCTCCCCAGCACCTACATAGCTGCTGCCTAGAGCGCTCTGTTCCCACATGAAGCACTTTAGGGGGGCATTGCATAGCTTTTTGCACCAGAGGGAATGTCACTCCAAATGCTCTCAAATGGTCTTTCATCTTTTTATCTTCGCAATGCACGGCACAAAGGGCCACCCAATGGTCTCAGGACTTCATAGTCATAAAGCTGGCCGTTTGAGGGTTGGAGGACTGGGAGCTGATGCCTTTTTTCTCAGAACTAAGTTGTATAATGGGAGAGAAAGTGCTGAACTGTGATTTGAAAATGTCTTCCACAAGGTCTTTGATGTGGAAGAACTCATTTTGCTCTAAGTGACCCTTCGCTTCCAAAACACACACATACTCTTTGTATTTTATTTTTTCAACTCTTTATTTCCTCTTTTTCCTTTAGATTCATTCTCTAACATCAAGAGTGTGAACTCTTCTGATGGTAACCTAGACATGCAGAGAGACTGTAATACTCTGGCAACTTAAAATTTCAGTCATGGATTAAAATGATCAAGAGAAGATGTTTGAGGTATCCTTATTTCTGTTAGATTTGTTACCTAACCCTAAGTGACAATGTAAGCGAGCATATGGACTTGCTGACATTCAGCAAAGGCATTCAGTAGCATCAATATTAGCTTTGAACATTTTTTCCTTCCATTTGGCATTTTTTCCCCATTTCTGCAAAATACATGTTTCCTGTTTATCCTTATATTCTTTTCAGAACATTGCATCTTGACTTTATTTCATTTAATGTACCATATTTCTCTTCACAATAGAATATTTTAAAGCTAAATTGGCACAAAACAGTAGCAATGCTGAATGCTTTTTGTTGCCATGGAAATATTTCTGGGCACTTACTGAAGACCTGGTTGCCAATAGTAATGTAACAGAGAAAATAGATACGCTTCATTTAGCAGCCACTGGTGATTAAAGAGCCTCAGAAACTCATTACAAGGTCATTCCAATATATAGCTCATTGGGTTTAGGGGGAAAAAAAACCCAATCCTAGATGAAAATGATTTTGTTTTAAAAAAAATGCAAAACAAAATCCCATATTTGTTCCCCTTCCTTAAACTTACAGCATGCTTCTGAGATGGAATAAAATAACATTGCAGTTAAAACCCATCATTACCCCTTCTCACTTCTCCTTTTTATCAAATATGCTTTTGATCACATTTTTGCCTCCTAGTAAATGTTTCCTAGCTCCCAGAGTAGCTTTTCTCAGGCCCCAAAGCAGCACACATGTTAGTGAAAACCATTCTTAGGCTTAGGGATCTAATAAAGTGTTTGAGCAATGAAATTCTTGAATTTTTAAGTCAAATGTCTGTTAGACACTGTGAGGCATGCTAATCGGCAGGGTGCATGTTTGGCTGCTGCTGAGTCCTGGTCTGTACTTAAATGATGCTAGTAATGTTGTGCCAAGTTTTCAAGCAAATGCAGGGAAAAGTTTTTCACTTTGGATGCTTTTGATTTACACTTTAAAAAGAAGGAGGTATTTTAGCAGGAAATACTGCAATGCTAGGTGTTTGGTTTAAGAGGTTAGTGATGGGAAGGCAGACCCTTCCGTGCATGCAGATCCCAGCCACCATTTGCAAGTCATGTAGTTGTAAATTTTGCAAATACATACGAACTTGCTCTCGCATCTTCTTTGAGACCCTCCTTCACTGAGTCTAACCTCAATGGTTCTGACAAAGAAACAGTGTCCCATCACAGAATAGGGAGAGAGGAGCCTTTGCATCCCCTTGCAGCTAAGATGCTGCTGCTCAGCTGACTGGGGGTGGCTGGCAAGAGCATGGCTGCCAAATCCGTCATTGCACATTTGGCTTAAGAACTGAGAAAAAGCAGTGGAACAATAAGCAGTAGTGTGCTGCAAGCAGAGGGGCAGAGCTGGCCAGTCTGTCTGCTTCCCAGGCTGAATCTATAGAGGGAAAAAAAAGTAATAATGAAAAAGGTGAAAAGCAGCAATAATTGTGCCATGAATGCAATGGCTTTAGCCCACTTCTTCCTCAGGGCAAACAAAAACTCAAAGTGGCCATTAAGTTAGGAGTTTCAGCAGACACCGCTCTGAAAAGGCATGGGGCCAGACACACCAGCAGAGCTGAACTATTTTTGCACAGCGAGCTCTGTGATTGAAGAGTCTCCCGAGCTGTCTGACACTGTTCATAACACCAGTGTAATATATAGGTGAGCTCTACACTTAAGCTACATGTAGTCCTTGGAGATTTTTTTCCCATCAATTAGACAATCTCAATGCTAGCTAAAGATTGCATTTCAGTTGGACTAAAATACATTTTTTTGACCTTGGAATGCTAGGAAGTTTGACGTCCTAATAGGAATCTTGTCTAGATGGCTAGATAGTTATCCTCAATACATGTGTAAGGGGAGGAACGCCTCTGAGGCTCTGGGAGTTTTTAAAACTGGAAAGCGCTATTGCATTTACTTACCTTGGCCTCCAGCTCAACAGTGGTCATTGATTTTTGCCAGTAATTGCTGTAGCAGAGGAAATTATTCTTTCTGCTGTATAGGAGCACTCCTGACCTCTGTTTAAGACCCTTCATACGGCCAGGAATTCCTAGCAAGAAGTGAGTTTTCATTAGGTCCTATAAACCTATATAGCAGACTATATCCGTAACAAGAAGATGCTGCTTGTATGATAAATAAAACTTCTGCTTGATCCAGAGACTGAAATAGATAGATGGCCAGTCTCCATGTAAGGATCCTAAGTATTCGTGGATTTTATCACCTGTCTGGCTACGGAGCCAGCTAGTGTTCTAGCCATAACGTAGCCCTATAAAAATTAGTGCCTGTACTGAAAACAGGACGTTTAATGAGGCTACACTGAATCAATAGCACTGCTAGGACTGAGTAAAGGAAAGCAAAGACAGACAGTGGACAAAAGCACTTCACAGAAAATATACCTGGCTGCTCGAGTGGGAGAAAGCTCTAACGTGACTGAGGATATGCATCTGGTCTCTGAAGAATGCAGTATGAGCCCACAGCTTTCTGAAATGAAGTGCAGATGTGAGTTTGCATTGAATGCTTTGTCTCTGGGAATTTGAGAACCACTCAGAAAGTGTTTGTGCACAGACTTCTGTCCTTGTGAAAGTGGTACCATGTTCCTTTTTATATTTAAAGTACTCCTTTGCAGTTCTGTCTCTCTAAAGTTTCAGATTACAAGGGATCTTCATCTATGATGCCAAAAGTAAGTGCTGATCAGAGCACAGAACAGTCCCAAAAGGAGGATGGATTGTGGTATGTCAGCTGTACAGCTGGGGGAAGGAAGCCAAGGAGTGGTTCTGAATTTTCAAAGGTGGACTCTGTCTTGGGCCTGTCAACATTGCTGTTCATTCTCAGTTGGTGATTTTAGACACAGTGTCTTTCTAAGCCCACAGCAGATCAGTAATTTGGGATGTCACCCAGTTCCATGTCTGGTGGGCAGAGCTTCCTTGTGTTTAGCTCCCTGTGGGGCATGAGGAAGGATGTTCTGTTCAGGAGCACTTGTCATCTGCTCTAGCCATCTAGAAGGTTGCATAAGCTGTATGAAGAAGGATGTATTTGAGACGAAGAAATGCTGTTCAGTGCAGTTACAGAACAAACAGTGTGTGTGAGTGTGCGTGTTGTGCATGTATTTTCTGATCCACTTTAGCTTAGTGGCATCCTCTTCCCACTCCCCATATGGCAGTTGCGACTCTATCTTCCTCTGGGAAGGTTGTTTAGGACTCAAGAGGCTTCATTTACCAATAAACAGCATCTTGGCAGCATCTGGGAAGTGCTGCCTTTCTCCTAGAAACTCTGCCTCCTCACCTTCCATCTCCTACTACAGGCAAGGCAGGTGTGAATGATCTCATTGTGTTGTGGTGGAGGTTACATGCAGGCGTACTAGCAGCACTCTGTGCAGAGCTGGAACATAGTATTTCTGTGTGCTGATACAAACGGTAGTACTTTTTTTTTTTTTTTTTCTTTTTTCTTCTTTTTTTTTTCCCCCCTCCCTATTGCTGCTAGCTTGGCTGGCTTTGTAGAAGGCTACTTATGCAAACCCATGATGGCAGGCAAATGCAGAAGGGAATGACCATAAGGACTTATGGAACTGTGGATAATCCACCTGTTTCCTCCTAGCCTCTTTCATGGCTTAACAGCACAAAAACCAGTAACGTAAGCTTATAGGAGGTGGGATTGCTCTGCCAAAAGGTGAACTGGTGTTGGTCCTCACCTCTTGCTAGATAGGTGTGTGGATATGACTTACTTGTGCTTAGTTCTTTTTTGGCTGTTGTAATGACTTTTTGGCAGCAGCCATCATTTGGAGTGGCTGAAACAGTTTTAGTAACCAAGGGAAAAGACTGGAATGAAAGAAAAGAGGGAAATTACAGTCATGGAGGAAAAAATGTGCACTTTTATAGACAGTGAATGATATTGTTGGGCTGTGTGGGTCTTCCAGGTAATGAGGAAGGTGTGGCTGGGCTGTACCTCTGCACATGCTGTTTGCGTGATTCTCATGCGGTTTCCTCAGATTGAGTTAGGGAGTCTTCATCAGTATCTATTTGTAGACCAACACGAATGACTTAGTTTGAATCTTAAATCAATCCGTAGCAAAATCTGTAGAAAATTTCTCTAGTGACTGTGAAAATAGCTGATGCTCTCATGGCTTCATCACCCTACCAAAAAGTTCCCTGATGTTCAGGCAGGTGATTAGAGAGCTCCGTATCCGTGTGAGGTGAAGCATTCCAGGAGGGACTCATTGCACTGGCTGTGAGGGCTTACCCACACAAGCTGGACACTTGGAAGCATTTCCCTCCTCAGGCTGAGAGATCCAAGCCCATATGGTCTATACATAGCAGCGTAATCTGTGTGGGTGTATTTTCCAGCAAATAGTGTGAGAGTTGTGGTGCCGAAGAGAAAGCCCTGAATTCGGATTAATGAGAGCACTGAGGTTTGCTGAAGCTCTGTGTCACAGGATCAATTTTGGGGTCTAGACTTACTGTCATAAATAATGTAGCTATAAAACCTTTGGGCCTGAGGGTGCAGTTTTGCAGTTGTCAGTAGCCGATGTAAAACTGCAGCTGGGATGTATCACCCAGCTTCCCTGACCACGTAGTTGTGCAACTTTCCATACCTGGCCTCATGAGCATGCCACTGTGGGTTACCTGGACCAGCCTGTTGCTTCAGCTGAGAGTTACTGGCTGCTTCCCTGTTCCTTTTGAATCAGGTAAGTAGGTCACGTGATGGCTAAAACTGAATCAAGGGGAAGAGAACTGGGACAGGATTGTCCCTTTTGGGTGACAGCTTTGGTCCTGAACACATATGAGTCTTGTTGCACCACATCCTCACCCACTGCTGTTGCTGGAGTCTGTGATTTTTCCCAGGAGTGCCATGGAAACGGTGGTGTTACAGCGGAGGTAAGGGGGGGGGGGGGGGCTGTGGTGAATCAGCCCTCTGGTAGCAAACAGAAAGTTTCAATTAGAAAAATCAGTGGGAAAATAAATATCTGCCTTGTTGCAATGCAGTTGTTATGCGTAGCCACCTCAAACACACATCTTTCCGAGGGAGTTGATTTCCACCCTGTTAATCAGCAAACAAAGACTTGTGGGTGTGAAGTGAATGGTTACAGCCTTGGGTGCTGTGAATGGTACGTAATGTAATCGGTGTGCGTATGCTGGGTCTCGCAGGTTGTGAGCCTGGTGTGGTGAAACCAGTTTCAAGAGAAACAAGAGTCAGTGTTCTGGCTTTCCTGAGCATTTCCTTGGCCAGTTTGATTTCTGCTGGGTGCCATTTTCGTGCCAATTCAGATGAATTTCCTTAAATGTAGTGGAGAGAGTTTACAACGTGACCTCCTTGCATTGGAAGGAGAAGTGCATATCCAAGCCAAGCAAACAAGTAGGAGAGGTGACTGATGGGGAACCTGGAGAAAACCAACCCATTGTGGTATGAAAGCTACCAGGAAAACTGTCACAAAAATAACGCTTATAAAGTGAAAGTTATTTTTTTTGTTAGAAGGACAGGACGGTGTTTTCTAACTTGTCGACTGTTGGGATCCAGCAGTTTGTTTAGTTTCCGAGTCCATGAGCATTTACAGCCCGACAGCCCAGAGCGTACACAGCTACACCTGTGCCCTGCAGTGTCCCCAGCGTAGGTGCAGCATCTGCTGACAGAAGCTGCTTTTCTGCCTCTGCAGCTGCGTGTTTTCTTCAAACAACCTAACTGGGGCTGGCAGAGGGGTGTAGGCTGACTCATGGATGTAACTGCATCCACACCAGGGGCTTTCCTGGCTTAGCAGTGTCTCCTACAGTGTGTAATCTCTCTCTTTTTCTTTTTTTCTTCTACTTCTCTGCAAATCCTGGGCCTGTGCTAATAAAACCCAGTAACATAAATGTAGCCTGACTCATGCTTACTCCACACGTAAAATGTAAAGTAGGTGATTGGGAAAATCAGGGATGATTGTGCTTCTGCTTCTTGGCTGCCATTTCCTTTAGCTGTGGAAGAACCTTAGGCAGCAACGTGAGAGTCAGTCTGAAGCTGAATCTCATGTTCCTATTTTTAAAATCCAAATTTGGGAGTAGGAAAAAAGCAACAGGAAAATATGTTGATTTTCATGCTGTTTTCTGTGGGCAGTTCTCTATTTCTTTGCACAGCAGTGTGCAGGATTGGAGTTTATTGCTCTGACTGCTGTATTGTGCAGCTATAGAGGTGCTTGATGGTCAGAGCCAAATAATGTTTTGTTTCTGATTACTCTGGTTGTGGGGTTTTTTTGTTTGCTTTTTTTTTTTCTTTTTGTTGGAAATGTCGCCTGGTATGAAAGCTGCCGAGTTGTGATTCTTTCTGCCTGCATTGCAAACAGCCAAATGTGTTCACCTCCGAGAGCTTCTCTGTGGGTTTGGTCATGGGGTGAGGACAGATGTAGAGGTAGAGATCGATGTGTTGTGAAAGCAGGACAGTCACTTGACACTCAGAAAAGATGTGGGGACCTTACCTTTAACTGGGCACCCAATGGCTCCTGGGTCAGTATACCTACCAGAAGGGGACAAAATGACATAGGTCTGGGTGTGAGGAGAAAGCCCAGCTGAAGGCTGCCTTCTGTTCGTTAACAAATGAGCAGTCAGTGTTAGTGGTGCACTGTCACCGTGCACAACCTCTTCATCCATAATGGCATGTGTAGAAGCATGGATTTACTGTATCACAGCACATTCTCCATCAGTTTTAAATTCATTTGAGGTCTAGGTGGATGTTGTGGATTATGTTTCTGTTTTATAACAGAAGACTTTTTTGTGATCAGGTTGTATCTCCAGATCGTTCTGCACATAAATGAAGCTATGAGATGCTCTCCTCCTTAGTCAAGCCCATAAATCAGGTAGTTGTGTTACTCTGTACTTCTGTTTGAACTCCCAGGTCAAATGGTTGACAACAAGAGCAAGACGAAGACAGTGCAAATCAGAGCTGTAGTTGCACAGGAATTGGTAGTAGCGACTCCACGTGTGTTGCTGCATGTTCCCTTTACAAAATGTTCCTTCTCTTTTCCAAGAAGGTTTAACAAATCTCTTGTTTGCAGCAGACCTTTCCTTTCTGTGTGCAATTCAGGGTTTTGCTGAGTTAGGAGCTGTTGCAGATCACTCTTTCTCTATGTCATCGTGATCATGAAAATTTTAATGCCAGGCCTGTGTGACTGCTTCTGTAATAGCAAGGAACATGGCACAGAGCGCTCCTGGGGTCCTGCGAGTGTATGCATTATGCATAGATGCACTGATATTGTCTTTGGTTGTATGATCAAATAAATTTTTTTTTATGTAGTACTTCTGCTTCCTTCAGGGCTTGGGGATGCTCCCACTGAAACTCTCACTGACTTCTGTAAAGCAGAATCAAAATCTTTAAGAAGAAAGTGGACAGACAAGGGCAGCATTAAATATATAGGAAAGCAGAAATTTGACATTCTCAAACTTTTCATTGTTCAGCCAGGATGATTGTTGTTTGTTGTTGGGTTTTTTAACATGCAGGCAGACAGGATGCATACAGTACATCTATATTTTACACCTACACTACGTATTTTATTCCGTTGTTGCTTTTTTTTTCTTGGATAGGCTTTGAGCAAGTGATAAGTTATTCTTATACTCAGTAACACTGCAGAGAATTCTTGAATTATTTATTTCATGCATTTTAGCTTAGTGTATTTGGATGCCTGTAAGCTAACTTTGTAACTGATTGGGTGTTTGAAATTTCTGAATAAATAGTGGTAGTTTGAAATACCTTGCCAGAAAAAGAGGTTACCCTCCTTCCTCCCCCACTGTCTCCTCTGGGGAAAAAAAAAATTAAAAAAAAAATAATCCTGCATCATGCCTCCTTATGAGTGGTGGGAAGCTGATTTGTAAAACAGATGCTGCATAGAAGTAATTGAGTTGAAGCTGCTAGAAATATGTATATGCTATGCAACATCTGCAGATCTCAAGATGTATTCATTATCATTCCAGAATTTAGATTGTAATTATGGGTCCTTTATTTAAGTTTCCATGGTGATACAGAAAATGTTTCCCCCTTGTCCTTTCCTAATCAGGACACTTGTATATTTGAATGGTGAACATTTTTCTCTCCCCTGAGTAAAGTTAGTTTTATTAATACAGAGATATTAAGTTGACACGGAGCTGTCTGCTGCTCAGGCAGAGAAGCAGCAGCAGACATATCAAGCGTTTGCTACAGATTCCCCAGTGCCACTGTTTAATTAGTCTGTATGCTTCCAAATGCTAGTAAGAAATAGCATCCAGTGTCATAATAAGTGATGCAGTCATGCTTTGGGGATTGGTAGAGATTGAAGTCAAAGTCACGTGGCCAATAATATATCAAACTGGGCCAAAGTCCTCCCCTCCACCCCTTCACCGTTTCCCTTCTGCCTTAGAAAAAGGGCTCTGCTCTGTTTTGCAGGGAGTTGCATGCAGGTCACCCAGGGAGTGCCCTTACACTCCCTGGTGTAAGCGGTCCAGGAGTGCTGCATCCACATATCCTTTACAAAATGTCTCGTGACACCCAGAATTGTACACTGCATTAATGCACATTTATTTAAGTATACAGCTTTGTGCCCATGGGTTAATGTTACAGTGGTTTAGAAGATGTGGCTTTATTACTGAAGATGATATTTTACTCAGGATTTTTGGCAAGCTGTTTGAGTGAAAAGTGGACTACTGTTTAAACCAGAGTAATTTTTATTTATCCTAAAAATCCAAAAGATTTACACGTATAAATAGAACTTATCCACATTTGCCGAACATTTAAATTAAATTTGTACAGGTTGCAGGAGCTGCAGGCTCATGCAGCAGTTGACTGAAAAGGAATGTTTAGTTTTACGTACTTTGATTATTTGAATAGAACAAGGCACATTTAGGCCATAGGATTGTTACAGCTTGAAATAGTTTTTATTTTAAAAAATTTCAAAGAAACTTGGGTTTAATGGCTTACATAAAAATATTTTTTGTGAGACATGGCCAGTGACAATTTACAAGCTAATATCTACAACTATTTTCATTTCTATCAGAATAGGAACACCTAACTTTTTCCTCCCAATTGAGAGCAGTTTTCTAGAAGGAACAGCAGGCTTTTTGTCAAACTGTGGCAAATCAGACCAGAGGGTCAACTCTACCGGCATGTCAGTGTGGAAGAAGCCAGCTTCTGCTGGGCTGCTGGTAGGAGCAGTTTGCTTTGGCCCTGCTAGCTTCCTTGCTCTGCCCTCTCTGCCTGAGGATTTGAGTGCTGTCTTCTGTGCAGCAGCAGGTAAATTTATGGAGCAGTGACAGCAGTTGTCGTTACGTTTATACTGCAGATTTTTAATAGACCTAACACAGTGTATAAAAGCAGGATCCAGTTTCCCTACTTGCAGCTGTGTGGTTGGCATGAGATTTGAGGTGGAAAAAGGTGCTTTCCCTCCCAAACCAGGCAGTGTCACTGAGCAAGCTGCCCTCCACCCGTTTGCCTGCGATACCCATTTGTTCAGCTGCTCGGGTTTGCCGTGGTGATTATCAAAGTGAGTCTTGGCAACCATATCGTATACTTCATGCTCAAGAACAAGCAGCAGACCGACCACACTTGACAGCCGGCTTGTTCACACGTGTGTACACAAATGTGCACGTACACACTGCCTGCCTGTCCTGCCCACTGCTCCCTTCTCTGTGCACGCAGGTGGGTCAAAACATCCTGCTGTTGTGCTTCGTTGGTGCTGATGGCAGGGAGATCAGCAAAATGCCTCTGCGTTTTCATCCTGACAAAGCAAGGCCAAGTATATATAGTATGTATTGAACCCTCCTTTCCCCATCTGGCGGATATTTTCACACTAATGAGGGTGCAGTCATCTCATATTCGAAGCATGTGTTGGTAGCAGGAGGGTAAGGGCACTCACAGGAACGTGCTCAAATGCCTATCTTCACTTTTAAAGGTTACAATTTGCATTGGTCTCCCGAGTTTCTCTGCTACTGGCAGATGGAGTCAGCAGTGCCTGTTAGCCACGTGCCACATTTATGTGTTCATGGTATTACCCAGAGCAGGTTACATCTGAGTTGCTTTTTCTGCACAAAAGAAGTTCCCTCTCCACGTTAGCAGGAGCTGCAGGGGAATGGAAGCATGAAAAACTTTTCAGTCCCTTTGCTTACTACTTTGTTTTTGCACATGCTAATGATTTTACAAATGGTTCTCTTATGTGTTTTGTGTCTTCCTTTGTGTTCTGCTCTGTTAAATATCTTCATTTTCTTTTAAAAAAGGGTAATGTGCAGAGCTGGGCAAAGTCTAGTGGTATGTAAGTGTTGCTGATAGAATATGACATTCACAAGCTTCCCAGAGGTTTGCAGAAGCAGATAATTCTTGAGTTTGTTCCCCAGTCCTCCCTAGACTCTTGGTCCCCTTTTTCTCCCCAGAAGGTCAATCAGATTGCTAGAAGCATGCTGTGTCATGTGGCTTCTTGGCCAAGGGCAGCAGGCTGTCTAAAGCCCAAGTTGTGTTTATCTCCTAGTAAACAGTTTCTGGGAGGATGAAGGACAGACAGTCTCTTCAGGCAGCGACAGTGAGGTGATTAAGCAGTTTGAGATCTCTGTTGTGGTCACAAAGTTTTCAATCAGAAGTATCTGAAAAAGCAACACCAGCATGTGTGGAACATAGACCCAGATACAGCCCTTTGCTCTCCAGCCATGAGGGGGACAGTACAGAGGTACCCGGATGCCACGATACTGTTTGCGTCGAGTAAGATGAAAGAAGTTGGAGTCTAAGATCTGTAGCTTCAACAGGGAAAGGTTCTTTTGTTGTGGAGAGCAAGTCCTGAATCTTGCTTTCTGTCTTACTAAACTTGGTTTCTGTATTGGTTACCTGCAGCTCATTAACTATATATGGCTCTTGAATTCTGGCTCATAATCCACAGGGATTTTCGTGGGTTTAATTGCCAGTTTTGCCAGAGTAAAGACTGCAGGACTTTTTTCTAATTATTTTTGATCTGTGCCATGTAAGTAATTTCTTTAGCAAGCCTTTTAGCAGAAGTTGAATGTCTTCTTTTGTAACAGCTTTGCAAACACAAGGTGAACAGCAAATGAATTATGCTATATCGTTTGCCAGCACATACGCCAAATGTCAGGCAATGACAGAAACTAAACATTTATGGCACAGAAGGGAAGAATTTTATGATCTTCTGTGGACTAATGTAATGACTCTTTTATACAAACAGAGATGCAATGCATTTGAAAATGTAGCTACTTAGAAAATTGGCCCGAACACATTCTAAAATCTGAAAAAGTTCATTAGAGCCATGAAAGTGCCCCTTATTTTTAGTTCCATAGAATGTTTTAATTTTGAAATACAATTGCTTGATTTTAACGTGCCCTCTGATTAGAGCGATCATTTCAAGATATGGCTCTCCATTGAACTCTTCTGGCACAACACGGTGCAGAGTTGCTCTTACTTTTCAGAGGTATTGCTTAAATAGCTGTTCAGAAACTAGATGAAACCACATGTCAAAACCTGCTTTCTCTAAGACGTTTGGTTCTCAGCCCTGGTCCTCACTAAGCTCAAGATTAGACCTTTCGTTATGAGTAAATACCTATAAACTAATCTTTGGGTATGTCAGGCCTCCTTCAAACCCAGAGGGGGGGTCTGAGGCATGTAGAGCTGCTTTTACTGGGTGTACGGCAATAGTTGCACACACACACGGCTCCTGATAAAAGGCGTTTATTTGGGAGAAGAGCTGAGCAGTTGGGGTAAATCCTACATAATCCCACACCCTGCTATCCCCCAGTTGCTGGTCCGAGAACTCCATGTGCATGAGAGTCCATTTTGGCCCCTGGGTGCTGCAGTGATCACAAAACACGGAAAGGTTTGGGGGTGTAAAGCCATCACTGTGCCCCGAGGGTGTATCAAACCCTGTTTCAGCTGGGTGGGAGGGATGAAGGATCTTTGGAAGTGCTGAGCCCAGATCGGGGTCATGGCACTCTCAGACCTTCTTTAGTCTCTGCCCGAGACTTCTCTTCTCCTTGTGTTCTCTTAGCGGACCTTTTACTCATACGGCTGGTAGTTTTCTTACAGAATCAGAAATCTGTAGCAAACTTAGCCACACAGAGAAACTGAGCATCTCAGAGAGCCCTGAATAGCTTCTCTCCCACTCAGCCTTGACATACGGCAAAGTCTTCTCACATCATTTTCTTACGTGAGATTTTCCTTGACCCTCTGTTTCTGTTGTCACTGCCATGACAATCTGCACTTTGGACTCATTTAGCTTTAACTTTTCACCTGTTAAAAATCTTCATAGTAACCTGAACAGGGCTTGGAAAGAGGAGCCACACCACAGGAAGGAAGTGTTTGGAGGATGCTCTGGGGAGCTGAATGGCTTGAATGCCAGCTCTGCCCACAGCCTCTCTGCAAATCACCCTGTTAATAAAGAGCCTATTTTAGTTCTGGAAACATGGAGTCTTCTCAGGTTATTACCCAGCATGTGGTAAATTAAACAATCTTGGCCTGATTGCATAATGTCACTTGAAATTTAAGATCCTCTTTCTTTTTAACCCCTAAAATTTACAAACCGTTTTTGTTTAGATTTATTGCAATTAGATAATGATTCTGCTCCTTTGAGGATCTTCTAGGAAGTTTTGTAGCAGTTTTTGATGGCTAATCTCAAAATAACTGGTGGCAGGAGCAGTGCTTAGTGTCCCTGCATCTGGTTTGGTTCGGTACGAGGGAGCACGTGGTGCCAGGCTACTGCAGGGTGATTTGAAACTGGGACTATAGCAAGGGCCAGGCAAGAGGATTACTGCTGTATGAGGAGAAATATGCCTCAGTCCCACTAACTTGTATTTCTGCTGCTGTTACTGTATTTCAGGAAGAGGAGTTTGAAAATCACTGCTAGTAGCTAGGAGGATTTCAAGTCCAGAAGGTACCTAGATCCATACCAAAATCCTTTCCTTCTCTGGACCATGTTTAAAGAGGTTCTTAACTTTCAGCATGTGTTAGTGTACAGTCTAGAAGGAGGGATCAAATTTCTTTCATTTTGGAAAAATCACCAAAAGACATGCTTTTTCTTGTAAAAGCCTGGTGACCCGTTGCAGTCCACAGAGCATCCATTGCCATGGTCACCACAGGTAACAGGTACACATTAAACTCTTCATCTCGGTGTTTCTTGCTGGTCAGTGAATGATGTGATGTTAATTTAGCAAGATCTACTAGGCCCCATCTTTGAACTCTGACAGTGTGTTTTAGGAAGTGATGAGGCTTCTCAGGTCATCTCTTTGGCACATTGTAATGCTTCGTAGAACTGATTGTGTATCATTGAAAAAGAAGATAGATACTTAACCAAGGTCGTTTACCTGCCAGTGTAAGGGGAGTCTTCACAGTCCTTTCCAGCCTGATTTTCAGTGTTGGATGTGCTATGTGTTGAGCTCTCCCTGTATCCTTGGAGAGATGCTTCCATAGCCGAGTGCCTGTTAGAGTTCTGTTTGGAGGTGATGCTCATCCTTCTGTCTGACAAAACTCACGGTTTCTTTCATAGTCAGTTCTCCAACTTTGAATATAGATTATCCAGATCTATTGGTGATTTCTGTTCCTCAGTATTTCCCTTGCCTCCTTCCTGGCTTGTGGATACACGTGACACAACAGTGAAAGGTTGGGGGACAGAACTGAAAAAAAAAAAAAAACCAACAAAAAAAACCAAAACCAAAAACCTCACGCTCTTTTAGTGTACAATACTATCTGCCCTTAATTTTAGAACTGCTATTTCTCTGCAGGGACTCCTGGCTAATTAAAGTTCAGATAGTTGGATAATGCTGTCTCAATGTGTATCCCTGATGCTGTGCTGTTTATTCATGTCAGGTATTCATAAGACAGTTGACATTTTCTTCCTTAAAGATCTCTCAGGTAAATTACAGGCATTTTACTGTTCTGACCTTTTCCTTTACATGAACAACTTCTGTTTTCACCATTTTTTTGGTGACTATAATGTTAGAATAGATGTAGTTGGAGAGGTGTAGTTGTTCTAGTCTGTATAGTTGGGCTATTACCTGTAATGATCTTCTAATACTGGTATTTATAAATGATTATCTCTTACCAAACTACTTTAAAGAAAAAGCCAGACTGTTTCACTGAATGGTTTTAGTGAATCACCTTTTCCTTTCCCTTCCTTTCCCTGAATACTACACTTGCTCTCCTAACACATTCATTTTGTGCCTGAGTCTTAGGGAGATGGCTTGCTCTATTAATACATTTCTGGAGTTCTCCTGTTATGAATAGCCTTTTATGGCTTTAATGTAGTTTTTGAAAATTCCTCTATTATTGATCTAGATATTATCCCAGCAGGAGTCAAAACCACAAGACAATTGTGTGAGGATAATTTCTTACTACAGTAGCATTTTATTCTGAAAGCCTGCTGTGTGGTGTGTGCTTTGATGGATGACCCACTGTTTAAAATGTGTATTAGACATTGGCTTGCTAATTAAATGCCTTAAGGAGCGACTGTATCCATCCTGTTCTCACTAAATTTGTGGAATTTCTGTTATTTTATTTCTTATGTTCTTATGTTTATTTCTTTCTGTTTTTTTGACTTTGTAGAGAAGACTGGGAGTAATGGTAAAAAATCAAATTACTTTCTACCCTTACTCAAGAGTTTCAGCTCAGGGCGAAGGTGAGACAATGAGGGCTCTTGGTTTCAGGACCTGGGTCTGCCAGATGGGAGGATGAGGAGGAGGAGAGGTGGGATTTGCATTTCCAGAAGTGAGTCAGAAGAGCTCTCACCTGGAATTTGAGAGATCTGAGTTTGGATTCCTCTTTCCTCCTGAAGGACCATCTTCCATACCTCAGAATAGGACCATAATTACAGAGCTGTGAGGTGCTCTCAGACTTCTCTGTTGAAGTGCTGGTGCTTGAAGTATTTTACGGGGCGGGGGAGGGGTGTGTGTGAGAATGTGAGACCATTCATAGTTGAAGAAAGGGGGTAAAGTTATTCTCCTAATCTCTGAGCTGTTCAATTGAAAGAGCAGCCAAGGAGAGAGACAGGGACTTCTGCACCCCTCCAGGAACTGTTTCCTGAGTATAATCCCTGTTACCCTTGTTGGATTTTGGTTTCTTTTGTTGGTTGAGTGGCTGTGAATCAGAAACAGCAAGTTTGCTGCTAAGATCAAACACAGAATTTCTTCTACTTGGAAAGATTTGAGCTTTTTGTTCTAGACAGAGGGATATATAGAGAACCATAGAATGGCTTGGGTTGGAAGGGACTTTTAAAAATCATCTAGTCCAAACCCTCCACTGTGATTAGGTTGCTCAAAGCCCCACCCAGCCTGACTCTGAACAGTTCCAATGATGGGGCATCTTCAGTTTCTCTGGACAACCTGTTCCAGTGTCTCATTACCCTCACAGTAAAGCATTTTTTCTTTATATCCAATCTAAATCTGCCCTCTTTAAAGATTGCCCCTTGTCCTATCACTGTAGGCCCTGGTAAAAAGTCTCTCTCCATCTTATATGCCCCCTTTGAAGTATTGAAAAGCGGCAATAAGGTCTCGCCCACACATCTTCACCAGACTGAACAACCCAAATTCTCTCAGTCTCTCTTCGTAGAAAAGGTGTTCCAGCCCTCTGACAGTTTTTGTGGCCCTCCTTTGAACATGCTCTAACATGTCCATGTCTTTCTTGTGCTGGGGTCCCCCAGAGCTGGCTGCACTACTCCAGGTGGGGTCTCATCAGAGCAGAGTAGAGGGGCAGAATCACCTCCCTTGACCTGCTGGCCATGCTTCTTTTTACACGGCCCAGGATACGGTTGGCCTTCTGGGCTGTGAGCACATAATTACTGGCTCCTGTCCAATTTTTCATCCACCAGCATCCCCAAGTCCTTCTCTGCAGGGCTGCTCTCAAACAGTTCATCCCCCAGTTTGTACTGATAGATTAGGGATTGCCCTCACCTAGTGCAGGGCCTTGCACTTGCCCTTGTTGAACTTCATGAGGTACACGTTGGCCCACTTCTCGAGCCTGTTAGAGTCCCTCTGGATGGCATCCCTTCCCTCAAGTGTGTCAACTCCACCACTCAGCTTGATGTCATCTGCAGGCTTGCTGTGGGTGCGCTCACTCCCAGTGTCTATGTCGTTAATAAGGATATTGAACAGTACCAGTCTCAGTACAGACGCCTGAGGGACACTGCTTGTTACTGATCTCCGTTCGGACATTCAGCCATTGAGTGCAACCCTTTGTATGAGGCCTTGCAGCCAAGTCATCCATCAGATATGGTCCATCCATCAAATTCATATCACTCCAATTTAGAGACAAGAATGTTGCATGGGGCCATGTCAGAGGCTTACAGAAGTCAAGTGAGATGACATCTGTTGCTCTTCCCTTATCCACCAATGCGGTTCCTGCCTCGCAGGCAGCCACCAGATTAGTCAGATAGGGTTTGCCCTTTGTGAAGCCATATTGACTGTGTCTAATCACCTTCCTGTCATCCATACGCCTTGGTGTATCCTCCAGAAAGATCTGTTCCATGATCTTACTGGGCACAGAGGTGAGACTGACTGACTGGTAGTACCCAGGGTCCTCATTTTTGCCCTTTTAAAGAGTGGGTGTGAAGTTCCTCTTTTTCCAGTCACTGGGAGCTTTGCCTGGCTGCCGTGACTTTTCAGGTGTGATGGAGAATGGCTTGGCAACTACATCAGCCAGTTCCCTCAGGACATTGGGATGCATCTCATCAGGCCCTACAGGCTTGTGTGTGTTCAGGTCCCTTGGAGGGTCTCAAACCTGATCTTCTCCTGCAATGGGTGGGACTTCATTCCTCCAGTATCTGCCTTGAGATTCAGGGACTCAAGAGATGTGGGACGAGCAATTGCCACTGGAAACTGACTCAAAAAATGTTGTTGAGTACCTCTGCCTTCTCCACGTCAATTGGTTCCTTCTCTCATGTATCAGGTGGGGAATGAAAACATTGTTTCATTTAAACCAAAGCAAACAAATTGTTTTCCATTAAACAGAGTAATTAACATTTTTTAAAGGTTTGAGTTGGAGAACAAAATTGAAAAAAATGATGGTTCTATAGTAATCACCTTCTTGGGACCAAACAAGCAGGGGGCCTTGCTTGGGCAGTGTGTGTGGGCAGGATGACCTTCAGAGGTCCCTTCCAACCTCAGCCATTCTGTGAAACCTTTAAGTGCCAAATAGCTGTGTTTGCAAAGGAGGTAATTCTGTTTTCATTACTGTCGTCAGCTGTCTGGAAGCACAACTTGTTTTCTTTCACTGTAACTGCTTCTTGCTTTTTTGAAAGAGATGGAAGCAGAATCTAGCACTCTGTGTTTCTAAAGCAAGGCCTGGCATCCAGCTGCATTAGGAGGAGAAAGGTCCCTCATTTTCTTCTGAAAGTTCTTACAGAGCACATTTAAGGCCGAGTCATGATGTTATTTTCATCTGTGTCCCTGCACATGTAATTGTCTGTGTTGTTCCATCCAGGGAGCTCTCACTGATGCCTTCAAGTAAAGTGCCATGTGTTCAAAATAGAGACCTCAGTGGTGCAGAGAAGGAATCTGTGGTCTGAGCCAGAGAAGATAATTTTATTCTCATTAATGAACCTTACTTTAGCCCATGAAGTAAGTGTGTAGGATCAGATGAATTAAAACTAATAAAAGCAGGCAGGAAATTAGGGAACACATCTCCCCTCGGTTGCCCTTGGGATAATTTAGCCCAGACACGGGATTTGGAGATTCCTAGTTGGCTTGTGGGTCTGGTTATGCACACCCAGGCTCTCAGGGATGGGTGATAGGGCTGTGATGGTAACTCTGTTATTTCTGTGAAACTCCTTTCCTCACCAGCACCATCCTCTTGAGGATAACGCTAACTCCTGTCCTCCTCTTCCTCCTCCCCCTGCACAGAAGGAAATTGCTGATACCTGTTCATCAGACCTACGCTGTGCTTTTCTGTAATTTGTCTGACCTGTGCTTTCGTGGAAGCAATTGCTTTGGGGTTGCAAAACAGCCCCAAGGCACTTGAATATCCCAAACACTCCGTTGGTAATTGTGTTTGGTACTTAACTTCTTCAAGTAAAGGCAGCCAGTTTCTCAGGTCAGAGTGGGGTAAGAAACAGCCGTGTCCGCTCTATCAAATGCTGATTTATACAGGACTTGTAAGTTCAGTGCTTCAGTACTCAGAGGTAGAAACTGTCTCTTGCATATATACTGGAGATAGGGGGTGAGGGGAAAAGAAAGAAGAGAAGAGAAAGGCACATTTGTGGAGACAGAGGATCAGGAAGTTATTCTAATCCCTCTGAAATTATTTTCTTGCTGAAAATTGCTAGATCTGGATGGACTAAGCCAACTGAGCTACCAAGACAACCTATCCTATCGTGAAGATGACCACGTATCTGTTGATTCAAGAACAACTGAGAGCGGGGGCACTAGGCTGGAGTCCAGTGTTGCTGATGGTGTTAGCCAGCAAGGCGTGGAAGGACGTTTGGAAATGGAGGCAGCATTCACCAACCAGGGATTTGAAGTCAATGATGCTACTGACAGCTCATCGCCTTGGAGCCCTGAGGTATGGCGAATTGTCATCCATTACACACAGTGTAAGCTTTCGAAGGACGTTGGGGGCCAAAAAATGTTAGAGGAGAAATGAAGTGAAAAATTGATCAGCACAGCACAAGATAATGGTACTCCTGTGTGTGTGTGTGCGAACATACACCCCTCTCTATGTGTTTCCCCTTTTTCTGGTATTTTACCTCTTGCTACTAACATTCAGAGAAGCTGTTTTATTGGGTGATTTCTGACTGCAATCTCTGAACTGAAATTGGAGCCATTAGCTGCCTGAAAGCATTTAAGTGCCCTCTGTGGTGGCCCAGAGCTTTGTTGCTGGCTGTATGTGCAGGGTGTCTGGGGACATGGTGTGTGGTCACTGAGTCCAAACTGTGCCTCTTTTTCCATGTGGTTTCTATGGCTTAGACAATGGGAAGCATCTGGAAAGCTGGAGGCAGCTGGTGGGGGTGGCCCGTGACTTGGCCAAGTGACCATCAGTCTAGTCCGCACTGGTACCAGGCACCCTTCCAGGGAAGGAGACTGCCTGGGGTTGGAGCTCCTCTGCTTTCCCTTGGCTCTGCACCTTTATTTTGAAACCTCAACAAAACTTTACAGATTTTAAGGTATTGTAAACACCTGATGACTTAGCATCCCCCTTTTCTCTCATAATCTCTGTCCGTAATGTGTTGGTTTTCATTACTATTTTACCACAAGATTAAATTTCTGAAAAAATATCAGCCTGCATCAGATGTATTGAAAGAACAGCACATCTTCTGCCTGAATTAAGAGACTGTTCTTCAGCTGTGGAAATTAATACCTCCATCACACTGAGCAACAAGGCTTTGAGGGAAAAGTTCTTTTCCTCAGAGCATGCTGCCTGCAGCCAGTTAAAGAGATGGAAAGCATCTCCTCGGGGCATCTGCTCCAGCCCTAAGGGGTGTTTTGAACAGCATTTTGGTTTGCTGCACAATCCAGCCCCACAAAATATTACACAAAACATGGGAACTCCACGCAGCGGCAGTCCTGCCCTCTCTTTGCTGTGTGCCTCTGACACAGGCTGCTTGTCTGCCCACGAGGCTCATTTCTCCTTTCCACATCTGCGGTACATTGCTGTGCTTCACATGTGCCACAATGTCTCCAGTGTTCTCGTGTATTTCTTTGGAATACATCTCTTGTTCTGCTCCTGGTATGTACATTTTTAAAAATGCAAAGAATGGTTATAGCATCAGGGGGTAGATATGCCCAAGTCCCAGTTTATCTGCTACAAGCAGCTTCTCATCCAAAGGTATTATGTGGATTAATGAAAGACTTTTTATTGCAGGAACTAAATGTTCTGACATGCCAGAAATGTCCAAGCGCTATTATGCTTTACTCAGAGGACCTCTCTTTAGAGACAAAAATGGTAATTTTATGCCCCTGCAGTGGAACCACAAGTACCGTTTCAAGCCTTGTCCATAATTAGCTGCTCTTTCAGGTTTCTCTGGCAGAAATGGACTTATTTTACCTAGTAAAGAGGATATTGGCTGTCCTGAATGACCGGGTTAGACATACAGAATCAATTGCTGTGGTTGGCTTGACCTCTCAACAACTGTGCTGGAAAGAGGGAAAGAAAGAAATTCAGAAGAAATACCCAAAACCTGCACTTTCCTTGGATTCTGGTTTAAGTGGCTGTATAACCAGTATATTCACAATAGACTCATAGCCCCAGCTGAGCTCTGAAAGCCGAGGGGAGTTCTGTCAACGACTTCAACAGAAAGAAAACTGAGTGTCCGTAAGCTTTGTGTGCTGAAAACCTGTTCAAGGGTGAGTCCCAGATAGCACAGTGCTCTCTGAAAGGGCCAGCCCATGACGTCTCGAAAGTTTGGTTGCCCACAGAAAGGTCATTGCCATGGAGTTTGGCATTTCTCTTTCCCTCTCTGCCTCTGGTTCATGCAGTTTTCTCTGCAGTGGATGTGGCCACAGCTATAATGGCACAATTTGAGATCTCCTGAAATCCAGATCCTCTCTAGCTGTTCGGTCAAAAACCAGATAGCTGACCTTCAGTTGCTCCTACACGCTGCCAGAAGATGAGTTATTCAGCCCCGCTGGGGCAGGAAAGTGCCTCTTGGATCTTCATACTTGTGGGTTTGTGATGATGCACAGGAGTTTTTCTCCAGCTCAGGCATGTAAATGAAAGCAAAGTTAAGCCGCAAGCACAGTTGTCTCCACACTGTAGCAGTAGTTCTTAAATGTGCCTTGATTTCTTCTCAACAGCAAATTCACAGATGAAAGTGGGGAGGGATGAACATGTGGAGGGAAACATGAATCAAGCCCAATCCCATTACACTTCCTTCTTAAATATTATTTCATCAGCCAGACAAGAATAACTTGACAGCTACACCGCAGCACTTTGCATTTGCATAACATCATGTTCTCTCCAGGCAACCTGGCCTGTCTTGCTTTTTTGTCTTTGCAGCCTGCTGTTCATACAGAAAGGCATTTTTATGGCCAACCAAGTCATTTTGCGTGCTGTCCAAGCAGTGATTTTTCTCCCTTTGACGTTCCTTCTGCAAGATGTATGACAGCAGGTCTCCGTCACTCATGTGCACGCATGGACTTCTGTATTCACGTGCACGAATCTCAAACACTTATGAAAATATGAAAATATGAAAAGCTGGAGCTCTGCTTATCATGGCAGCTGAATATGAGCGCTTGAAAAGTAGATTGACAGAAAGTAGATATATATTCTGAGATTTGTCTGAAGTCTTGTTTGAGACACATACCACCCTAGACACTTGTGTAGGGAGTTGCATTAGAAGTCCCATGGCCCATCATCCATACTCTAAACAATAAGATTCCTGTTGAAAAGAAGTGTTACTTGAAATGCGAAAGAAGATAAATGTTTGAGGAGGAGGGTGACTCAGACTGCTAGTGACAGGCCTTAATTCACCTTCTGGCTATTAACTGAAAATCTTTCCCTAGTACAGTGTATACTCATGTTTAAATACAAATCATTGATCACTATAGCAACCCCTTTATCACACGAAGCATATTCTAGCTTAAAGATAAAAAAGCACTTTTGAACAGAAATGCGCACGCCCACTCATCAAAAGGTAAGGTGAGCTTCCATGTTGTTTTATCTTGTTTTATCAAGATGATTTTTGTTTTAAAAGTGCATAAAAGATTGTGTGTGAATGGGTCTGCCCTGTTTTGGTTGTTTATTTTGAATTTTTATTCTGAATGTATTAGTATCCAAACTGAACAGAAGGAACCGATGCCGCTCTTGGGAGATTTAAAAAGAGAATAAAGAATCGATATGCATTTAATCAGACTGTTTTTCTTGATTATCATTGCTTTAGCTGTAGGAAAAGTATTGAATTATAGAGTTATTTGGAAATGCAATTTTCATTCTGCAAGAAATTCTGACATGATTTCCCCTCCCATCAAACTGAACTCAGTGCTTAATGTTTTTTAACTTCCAGCAGAACAAAATATCCAAAAAGTTAGCAGGTTTTGACTGAATTGTTTGATTTCAGTAAAGTAAAAAAGTCCATTTTGAAAAAATCTGGTGTATGTTCAAAGTAATAGGTTAAATTGTTCTTTTTAACCAAATGAAACCAAAATGTTTTATTAATACCTCAAAACTGACATGAATGAAATTTTAAAAAAAGCCTTTGTTTAGTTTTTCCTATGTGAAATTTTTGCCAAATTACCAGTCTCCTGCAAAACATTTAAATATTGATGATACTTTTTGTTGGAAATGTTTCAGCAAGTGCTGTTGTTTAGTAGATTATATGGGGAATTTTACACAAAATGAGGCAATTAACTATCGTTGGCCTTTCAAGAAACACTGGGCTCCTTATTTTGCAGAGCAACTGCCTACACTTGCAAGCACAAGTGAGGAGAACAATTTTTTTTTTAAATAGAGGTGAGATCATAGAGGCAATTTTGTACTCCAATGCAGGTTTTCCTCCTTCCTTCTCTTTACAGGAACATAATGAAGTGAACAGTGCACCAGCTCATCACGGTGCTCATGAGCCCATCTGTAAATGTGGTGACCTAGATGTCATCTTCAACTATAAAACCTCAAGTCAAAAGCTACTAGTTACTGTCCTGGAGGCCAGGGATATCCCGGACAAAGACCGCAGTGGTGTGAACACCTGGCAAGTGCACACAGTCCTGATGCCTAGCAAGAAACAGAGGGGTAAGACAAGTGTTCAGAGAGGACCCATCCCCGTGTTCAAGGATAAAATTACCTTCAGTAAGCTGGAGCCAGAGGAGTTAAGCAGCCATGCCATTCGTTTCCGCCTCTACGCAGTACACAAGATGTTTGGAGAGAAGATGATGGGAGAGCAGTTGTTTTACCTGAGCAACGTCGGCCGGGAAGGGGAAGTGAAGGTGACATTGGTCTTGGAGCCAAGGAGTAACTTGAGTGTAAGTTTGATGAAATAACTATGGAGTTCATAAAATTGTTCATCTGGTGAATGGGGACCAGCTGTACCTCATATCTTTCATGCAGAGCTGTTAGGATGCAACTGGTGGTCACTTAAAAAGTTACCAGTTAGGGGAGGCCTGGGGCATGTCTTCCTGACACAAAGCCATGCCTTATTAACAGTGGCTCAGCTAGCAAACTTACATAAAGTCATGTAGATGTACTATGTCTACACGAGTCATGAAATGCTGTGCCATGCAGAAACAGTTGGTCCCAGGACCACCAAGGCTAATTACGCCTTCATTTCAACAGGGACAGTAGTTCTCGTGCACCGTTATGTTGGTGGACCTGTACTACTGCCAGTGCAAGAGCTACCTCGTTTGGCACTAGCTACGAGCTTGTGGATCTCTGCGTAGTGCAGTTTCCATGTTACCAGAAATGCTTGGTAATGTTCCTTTTCATGACAGATGGAAGTGGAGAGGTGGGTCATGTGAGGAGGAACTGGCTGTGCTGCTTTCATAGTTTTCCATGCGCATCACAGTTGTATACAGCTCTGGCTATGCCAATCAATTTGTGTAGATGAGCTCTGTCAAGATTCATTGTCTACAAAAAGCTCAGTGAGAGCTTGTGCACACAAAATGAATAAAACATCATACTCCGGGTGAGGAGGGGGTAGAGAGAGCATCATGGTAGCAAGGAAAGAAAGTAAGAAAATGCAGAGTACATGACACACACACACACACCCCCCAACTGCAAAATACCTTCCATCCAAATCATTGTCAAGGAGATGTACTGTGCATTTGATGTAGTAGGATCTGTGCTTATCTCAGAGTCTTTGATTTACACTGGTGGTAACACATTACGCAGAGTTCCTCATCTTTATAGAGAAAGTTCAGAGATGTGTTCTTGTAAAAGTGATGCTCTGATTCTTCTGGTGCCCCATTGTAATTCATTCTTAGTCATTGTCATTTGTTAAGAGAGATCTTACTAAACAAGGCTACGAGATCTGAATTAAGGGAGGGTGGTGGTGAATGTCCTGATGAGACTTTCAGTGCTCTTTCCCTGCAGAGTGCAGACTCTCAGCTTAGTCTGTCAGCAATCTCTCACAGTGATAGCGCTTCTTCAACACAGTCCCTGTCGCATGGAGGGTTGCCAGAGCTGCTTGTGGGATTGTCATACAATGCCACTACGGGGCGGCTGTCAGTGGAGATGATCAAAGGCAGTCATTTCCGAAACCTCGCAATTAATAGGCCACCTGGTAAGTACTTCACTGCTGTTAAATAACACTATTGAGTCAAAATTTGCTTTTTATTTTCTTCCTCAAGATATTCAATTATGTCATTTTTGAGCTGGGTTTCCTTGCAGAGTATCTGATTGAAAATTAAAAGCATCATTTCAAATACGTGTGCTGGTAAATTTTACAGTGTAATTGGAGGCAATCATATGAAGACACAGCCGATGGGACAGTAACACCTGAATGTCTCTTTTATTGCATATACCTTTACAACATTTGATTATGGCAAAAGTGCTATTGTACCCAAAGCACAGAGTAATTCTCAGCAGATCCATAAAATGAAAGAAGCGCTTTTCAAGTGATTATATGTTACCACGTGATCTAGAGAGGTCCTGCGTAGCACCATTAAGTGTTTCCCAGGGCTATACTTTGTTTAGTCCCCTTGCTGTGCTGTTGAGCACTAGGTGACCTGGTGCTTTGGGCCCTTTTAGGGGATCCTGCTGCTGTGAATTCACCGCTGCTGCACAAGAAAATCTGCTGCAGAAAGAAGATTTGAAAGTTATTCTTCTGGGTCACAGCAGTTGAGCTCCCTTTTCCCAGTACCTAAAGGAAAAAAATTGAAATTGCCTTACAGTGGGTTTTGTTGGTGTCTGAGCTGTAGTTAGCCCTTGAGAAGGATAGTGGTGCTAACGTCCATGGTATAGATGGGGTCGTGCAGCCACAGTGTGTGGTGTATCTGCTTTGCTGCCAGCGTGCCTCGGTCAGGGGTTGAGTGGCAGTGCAGTATTCAGCTCATGTTGTCCTTTCGCCTCCTGTCTGAAACCAGCAGCTAATGGCAATGTGAAATAACATTTTTTTGGTTGTTTGTGTTTGCTTTTTGTGATGTGGCTCTCTGCCTGTCAGAGGTAATAACCTTTGACAGTTCCTTGCCTTCACTGGGTTTGACATAGTATCTCTGGCTTGCAAAATACTAAGATTGCTTTTGCAAAATGCTGTGCTCTTTGGCCCAGAGCTAGCAAAATATTTATGTAATATTTCAGCATATGGAGGTGAAAACTTAAGTTTCCCCTAAACTATACTTGAACAAATTACAGAAATAATCCATGTCATCAGTCAGTCCCTCGAGAATTAAGGGCAGGTCTATGCAACAGTAAAACACATGGCCCCAGTCTGTGTAGCCCTAGCTAGTCTTGTATTAGCTGTGGCAACATAGGTCTCCATGTGAGTTATATGTTCCTGTTTGCATGTGTATGTTTTATTAAAAGGTTTCAAGCTGGGACCTTTTTAGTAATTTAAAGCAAAGGTAGACTAAGACAAGAGTCTTACCACAGGCACTAGCAAGCAAGCTCACCTGTGTTTATACTGCGATGTAGGTACATCCTGAAGTTTTATTCTCAGAAATGAAATTGAAGTAGTGCCAATATAGGTCCAAGTTAATTGCTGCAGTTTTTTCTGGCCTGTTTTCATGTATCTGTTTGTATTGGAGTTTTTTCTCTTACCTGCCTGAAGATGTGGATTATGCAACACTTCTGTTCTTAAATCAGGCCCTGCACAAGTTGTCTTGCACCTGGCTGGGTCAGGCATGTGTAATGCCCGCTTTTTTCCTATAAATGAAATGTTTTCACTGCACAGAACTCAAATAATTGCCTTCCTGCTTACTACCTGCAATATCATGACCAAATTACTGATGTTTTTGGTATCCTTCTAACAAATCTCCTTCTGGGTGCATGTTGTATAGCTCTGTGGGTTGCAGTAAGCTGAGCAACCCTCTACCTCTGTCTGTGAGTGCTGGGGAGCTGTGTCTGTCCTGGGCCTCTGGTGGGATGGGGTTTGGCAGGTTAGCCATGTGTGCACGGGTGAACTTTCAGCGTGAGATAGTTTAGCTGCAATGATTGAATGTCCCATTCAGCTTTTTAGCTGGTGAGCGCACAGGGGTGCAGTAGCTTGGTTGGAAGCATCTTTAAACCTGAGAAGTATTTTGTGTTTGTTTGATAAGAACAGGAGCAGGATATGGGACAAAGAAGCATTCCTTGAGGGACCTTTCATTTTAAATTCTGCCTGATTTTTTCCATTTCTGTGTTTGCAGAGCTTCAGATAGACCTAGTTTAGTCAGTCTGATGAAGTGGCCAAAGTCTTCTGTCAGCTACCCAAGCTAATAGTCCTGAAATTGTTGCACAGCAGTTCTTCCATCTTTGCTATTCAGGTGATCTTGAGCTGTTTCTTCACATCCTTTTTGTATCTGGATCAATTTTAGCACTGTCAGACCAGTATCTCTCAATGTTAGATCAGTTTTTAGTTGAAACATGGGAATTCATAAACGATTACAGGCAAATTCTGAACCTATCACAATCTGCTCCTTTTATTCCCAGTCACATTGTTGCTTCTGCATTCTGCATTGTTGTTCTGCACCTACAGTTCCCAGTAGTGTGGTGAGAAAAGGAAAACCCAGTGAAGCAGAAACTGAAAGAAGTTGAAAAGAAGGAAGAAAACCAGCACTTGTCTCAGGTGCTGGAGTAGCATTTCACTGATAGCTCCTGCAGACACTGCAGAAGAGTGCTGTGAGGTCCGATCGTTACTGTCTGAAACATGCTGGTGGCTGAATGAGATGCTTGATAAGTCTTTCACTAGGTGAAAACTAAAACTGCTAGCTCCCTTTCTGGAGTGTGAGCAAATAGCCCTTGTGTTTTCTCAAATATGTCCTATCTGCAGTTCTGTTGTTTGAAGCTCAGAGGGAGTGATTTATTTCTTTAAAGTATCATGGGGATTTCAGATATAATAGCGCTTCAGGGCACTTAAATACCAAGCCCAATCTGCTATTCAGGACAGCCATTTGTGGTGAGACGGAGAGAAGTCAATGGGCAGAATCCATCTGCATTCCTGGCCCTGCATGCACAGAACCTATACGGTACCCATATGTGGTCCTGTTGCAGCCCAGTGGCTTTAGCATCACCTGCTGCTGACAGCTGCAGTTATGGGGAATGACAGGAGAGTCTTACACAACAGCAAGGTCTCCAGCTGTGCTTTTTGCCCACCTTGACCCTCTTCTCTGCTACCTGCAGTCCTGCCCAGGTGAGCTCAGCATCTCCTACAGCGTGCGTGCTCCCTCCTTGGCATCCTTGCACAGAGATTTCACGGTGTGCAGAATAAGGAACTGGACTGGGACATTGGTGATTTTAGGCATTAAAGGCTGCAGACGCTAAACCAGATGGTTTTCTGGAGAAGGAAAGGAAGAATGTGCATGTCTCAGTTTTTCCTGGGCACATCATCTGCTTCGCTTAAACCTTTAAACTGAGTGAGGTAAATATTAAAGTCGTGGGTTCTTACATGGGTAATAACTGGGTTAGAAAACATCTGGACAGCTTACAGAGACTTAAATCTCGCAGGCAGTGTCTTCTCTTGAGGTCACATTTGTGGGATTTAAGAACAGTTTGGTCAAGGATAAGTGTTCAGGTATTGTCCTGGGGAGCATGCCGAGTTACAGGCCTGTGTCTGCAATCCCTGATCACGCAAATAGATCCATTATCACTCGGAGCACTTAAGAGCACTCAAAAGTATGGCTGCAGCATCAGGCTGTAATTTATCAGTGTGTGCCAAAAAGCCTCATGCAGAAAAGCATCTACAGTTTTGTCAGATGTAGACACCCTCAGTATTTTAGTGCTAATGGCTTGTGTGCAGTGCACCTCAGTCTTTTTGCTTCTTGTAAAAATCATTAACCTGTGTTAGTGTTTTGTGGGTGTTCGTATTTTGGCCTGTGGTATTGTATTTTCTTAGAACAAAACACAGTGTGTTTGTTTAAAGGATGTTTATTATAGAAAAAGTAACAAGAGAAGCCTACACCACTGGCAGACACCTCTTTAAGAATTTATAACCAGTTACATACCATGTGCATGGTAGTAGTACCTTGGGATTGTAGTGATGGCAGGAATCATTTGTGCCAGTTGGCGTATAAACATGCAACAGAGACATGGTCTCTGCCCACATGATGTTTAACCTTCACCAGCTGCTCTGCTGGGTGCAGTTCTCTTTTCAATAATCCAGCCCTTGTTTTTTTCCCCTTCTGCCTTTTTTGGGGGGGTTGTACGTCTGTGTAATGCAATTTGAGAAGGACTATTGTAAAGATATTCCCTCGCCTAAGAAAAGTCCTCCAAGCTTTTCAGCAGCTGCAGAATTAATCACACATAATAATTACATCCGTACATGATTGTTATTATACAAGCAGCATATTAACCCCATTAAACAAATACAATAGCATTAATGCTGGAAAAGACAGGGGGGAGAGAACAAGCTATCAGGATTTCTGTTGGGAACAGGAGAAATTCTTGGAGTGAAGACTTGTCTGGAAACAAACATCTGAGCCACAGATAACAATGCCAATAAGTGCAGAAGATGCTCCCATAGAGGAATTGGGATCCTTGCATGGTATTTGTTGCTCTGGTATCAGAGTGCTTGAAAGCCATTAGTGGCTTTTATTTTATCAACTTGTGAGGGAAGGAAAGTTGTTATCCCTGTTTCATTCCTGGAAGACTAAGGCACAGGTGAATTTCTCCCAATCAACCAGGGAGCTGAATAAGGAACTTCTAACCGGCGCATCTTGCTCTGAACAGGGAATTTGCTTGAGTTCCTAAAGCTTTGTAAGTCATGCTTTCATCTCATCCGTAGCAGAAGGGTGATCTGTACTAGGGTGAGCTGGGGTGGATTCAGGCGTCCAGAGAGCTTGGTTAACAGAGCAGTAGAGGTGCTGGGCAGCTACTTGCTGCTTGCTACTTGCCAATTGGTCACAGTGGGCTTGTACAGGACCACCTCTCCCACAGATTTTCATTGCCCATCCTTGAATATAGCTTGAATAAACTTACAGTAAAGGTCAGTTTTGTTTGAGAAAGTTTTGTTCAGGGTGGTAAAAATGACGCCAGATGCAAGGAGCCCAGAAGGATGTCTTAGTAATGAGCAGCTGGGCAGTGAGGTGGAAGATGAAGGGTGGATGAATGTGAGGTACTACATGGGGGCAGGGGTGGAATTCAAGCTTAGTATCTGGATGGGCTCAGAGCCACTCGTGAGTGAAATATTAGGCTTATAGTAAATAGCTCCAGGAAAACGTCCACTCAAGGATCACAGTAGTAGTGGGAAAAAACAAGTTAAAGGTTAGAAATATACGGAGGACAAAATGAAAAATTGGTGTTTGACTGTAACTATGTCACTGGTGTAATGAATACCATGTACAGTTCTGGCTCCTGCTATTCATATAGAATACGGCAGGACTGGAAGGATGTGATGAGGAGTGTCAGAGACCATCAGGGGCATGGGAACAGCTTCCAGTGAGCTGCAGCTGAATAGACTGCACCTCCTACGATGCTACCACAAAGGGAGATGGGAGATTTCACGGACGCCTCTGAAATCATAAGTGTCATCGAGAAAGTGAATTGGCAGCAGTTATTTGTTTTCTCTCCTGATACAAAGCCACAAAACGAAGGTAGGAGGTAGTGGGTCTTGAAGGGGAGACAGCTCTTCGCTTATGCTCTCAAATTCCTCACTACAGAATGTCATGGATGCTAGAAGTCCACTTGAGTTTGGTACAGCACAGAACAAGTTCACAAAGAAAGATCCACTGAGGACCGTTAACTATGAAGACACTGCCTCTGACAGAGGAATTTCTTAAGTCACAAATAGCTGAAGACTGGGAAAGTATTTGGGGGAGAATCAGCATATGCCATATTCACCATATTTTTATTGACTTACTAAGGCACGTGGTATTGGGTACTATCGGGTGGATGGACTGGCTTGGTGCAGCTCTTTCCACCATGTGTGAGACCTGGGATTAATTAAGCTCGGAAAAGCAGGTCACAGAATAGTGGACTTTCAACGAGAAATTGTGAGATTTTGGAGGGGGATGTTCCATGATAATTAGACATCCAGTGATAGTGTGCCGTTATTCAGTAATGTTTTCAATACTTCTGTATTTCTAAAAGGTCTATAAAAGCTATAATCCATGTTATACTTGCTGGGTGTAAAAATGAAGGTATTTCTGAATCAAAGGAGTACATCTGAAGTGGAATGTATGGTGATGGCTCTTCCATTCCCATAGCTGTGAACAAGAAAAAAAAAATCCTCTCCCAAAACAAACAAAAGGCAAAGCTTACTTCCAGAGTAGAACTCTCCTAATTCAAGCTTCAGTTGCAGCTGAATGTTTAGTGCAAATCTGCAGCAATTCTACAGAGCGGTTTGCAGGAGATCCGATGACAGGCTGTATCATAAAGCCATGCCCGTGGGCACCACTGCTGGAGGTGAGAAAAGCCAGGCTTAAGCAGCCTTACACCATGCTGCTGCTGTTACTGAGAAAGTGTGCGTTCATGCTTTCTGCTATGCTCTTGGTTAAAGATCCCAGCCCCTCTCTGAGGCAGCAGCAATGATGCCCAATGTTGAAATGCCCTGATTAGAGGAGAGTCACCTCGTGCATCTGGAGAGGTGTCTGCGTGCTGCTTTGGCTGGGTAAACCCTGAGTAAAGCTGCACCTCTGTGGGCTAGAGAACGCAGGGGGGGCGGTAAGCTGGCTCTGCAGCCTACCATGCATCCCAGGTGAGGGCTAGCACTGTCAAACAGAGTGTGCATGGGGTCTTGTGGCAGCAAAGGAGGGATCACCAAGGACCTGAGCTCAGGGAGTCTCAGGAAGCAGCTTTCCTTCCTGAGAGACCTGGGCGCTGCTGCTCGGGAGCCCTTGTTTCCTACCCCTCCCCAGCCCACCTCCTTGCATGAAATGGGTCACTGATGCTGGCAGTTCCCTTCTCTCAGGCCAAACTCTGCTTCCCAGGAGCAGTGCGCTCCTTTCTGCTGCGTTTTAAATTAAAGGCGCTGCTGGTCTGTTCTCGACGCACGTGTTGTCAAGGTTTGCCATATCCCAGCCTCTCCCTTGTGTGGTGGCTGCCAGCCATGGGAGAGGGGGCCTGAGTAGCCAAGGCTTGGTGGAACAAGGCTTTGAGTGGAACAAACCCTTAGATGGAACAAGGGGAGGAAAAGCAGGCAGCTCTCAGCCCTTGTAGGATTTCTAGAGTAGTCCACAAGCTGCCTCTGGTCTACACCAGACTTCCACAGTGTGGGGCTGGGAACAAAAGCCTGGGTCTAATTCTACTCCGTGCTCTTTTCCCGATCCGGCTGCAGTGAGCCAGGTTCACAGTATTCCTGCCTCGCTGCTGGTCCGGTGGGGAGGTGAAGCCGTGACTAACGGAGCCATGGCCGCCTGGGTCTCCCACCGAGACCTGGCGTTGAGCCGCGCTGTACGGAGCAGCACAGAGCTGAGCTCTGGGGCTGCATTGCCAAGCGATGCTGCCATTTATTATGTAGGCTAGGAGCGTGGGCATGCCAGCTGGGTGAAATTAAGCTCTACGCCCAAGGCTTTATTTTACTGCAGCTGTTATTAGTCTGGATTGCAGCATGCTGACATGGTTATACTGCTTTTGGAAATGAGCTAGCTTGCCTGGAGCGAGGGTGGGAAGGTCTGTACGGTGCGCTGCTGTACCCTGCAGTCCGCAGACCTGAGGGGTCAGGAGTCTTTGGTTGTTTATTTCCTTTCTAAATATAAATTTAAGCAGGGGGTTAGACGCTTTTGTATTTGCAGTGGTTTTGTCCATGGGTCAGCTTTATTAGTAATGGTGGAGCTTAGGGTAAATGAAAGTAGAATGCACGCTATGGTCCCTGCTCCAAAAATGGGAACGTATAAATTATAGCTGATTATTCCCCTGAGTTGTCATTATCAGTTAGTTCCCTTAGAAGGATGATGACAGAAATGGGTCATTAGAAGAACTGCAGATAAACTGATTGCCTTTGCAGATGAGCTCTCGAGAGGTGTTTTATGGTTGGGGCAGTGCTGATGGGGGCAGATCAGTCCGTGCGAGGAGAGGTTTAGCCAAACCTCTGGAGTAAGATTATGCAGCGCCAGCCCAAAATGTGTCTGGCTTCTTGCAGCATTCCTTGATTTAGTGCTTTTCACTCTGGTATTAAATGCAGAGGTGTTGATATTTTATGTATACAAGAACATTGTTCAATCCACTCGTACCAGAGATGAAAGATGAGTTTAGAGTAAAATGATCTGTAGCAAGAACTTCTGTTCCAAAGCCCATATGGAAAGGAGAGCCTGGTGGATGCATGCTAAAATTGGTCTCGGCAAAATTAGACAGTTCTTGCTTCTTCACAGACTTTTGTGTAATCGTGGGCAAGCTGCAGTCTCAGACCCTCCCAGATCTTAAGAGGGCTCGCTCTTCTTTATGTCAGTGAGATAGGTGCCTAAATAGAAGGTGAGCACTTAGGCGTTTTAAGGAGTGTAAGCCTTAATCTCTCTTCTCCCTTTGTGCTTGACAGAGGTGGCATGAAAGTAAATACACTGAAGAGCATGAAGTGCTGAGATACCACAGTAATGAGGCCATTACTGGATCTGAGCGTGTAATTAGATGGAAAATGTTGCCTTCAGAATAAATAGATGCTCTCACACATATATTCTTCAGTAAATTTTCAAGTTCATCCTTGCTGTAGTTCTACTAATTTCACTGTGTTTCTGGGGATGGATTTTCTTTGGCAAAGCCATCTGGAGGGGAGAGCTTTCCATCTCAGAGGACCAGAGTGGACCACAAGGAGAACTAGGGAGTGTTACTTGATGAAACACCTAAAAAGATGCTGCAAGGAGCACAATGCAATAAGGGCAAACCACGATCTTAAAATGTAGTTAGTGAAGCAGAATAACAGCTCAGCCTCATACATACCAGCTCTGCAAAGCAAATTTTGAATCCACACCTACTCTTTTATTTCTGTTCAGGCAAGCTCAATTCTTTTGGCTGGTAAAATACACCCAGTAGAATAAATTTGAGAAGGATTAGCAGCCTCATTTAGTTGCCACTTGCACTGTTTTTGTGCCTGTGTTTACAAGGGGATGAATAGGGCTCCTGGTATTAGTTCTGCCCTGAGCATAGTCTTCTTCCAGCCTTGCATGTTCTTGCCTGATGCAGATGATACGTGCAAAATCCCCACTGACATAGGTACTGTATAGACAGGGCCTTGCAGCAGAATTATGTAGCAGACCTGTTGTATATTAAAGAAAAAGCCTAATTTTCTGACTTTGGTCTCTGTTGGATTTAAGTCATTGGTCGTGCGATGCTCGGTTTTCTTTAAAGCCAGCTGCCTTACTCCTCACTTGCAAAAACTGAGGCCTCAGGGATGTGACATCCTAGAGTTTATGACTGCAAGAAACTCATCCATTCATTGCCTGGAAAATTAACTGGGACATCCTGAAACAGCATCCTGTGAGGTGTTTCAGCTGTGGCACTTGGTTTAGTGTTAAAACCTTTATCATCTGTAATGGTAGCACTGTCTACTAGGTAGCTGCTGAATTATGCCTTATGCTCCTTCAGTGGTATTGATTATAAATTGGTTGACTCCTTTGGGGACTGCTCAGATGAATGTGCCTGCAGTTAGGTGTGATGAATCTCTTCTGAGCTGGTGGCACTCAGGGTGATAGGGAAGTTTAATGAGAGGAAAATCTAGACCTCAGTCCTCTCCCTGTCTTCTCTGAAAAAGAAGTACCACAGCCTGAGTGGGTGACCTTTCCCTCAAGTAGCATGGGAAGATAAGCTAAAAAAGTACTTCATCTGCTGTTAGTTATGTTGCACATTGCCATGCTCAGGTGGGATAGCAGTGAGGGTGTTGGTAGCAGTCCTTGGCTGCATACCGTTTCTCCTCTCTGCCCAGCCCCTGCTCCAGCACAGCCGGGGAAACCCTCCCGAGAGCTGCCAAGGGTTCCAGGGGCAGGACCTTTCCAGTGCTGCTCCGTGCCCCAGCTCTGCCCTTGCCGACTCTTCCCAGCCCCGACTCTGATCCCAATCAAATGCCCTCACCCTCAGCAAAGCAGTTCTCAGAGGGTAGTGGGGAAAGAGATATGGCAGCGAGGACATATGTGGAGAGAAATGGAGGTGTTGGGCCAGGAGCAAATAGAGGGTCCCATCTCCCTGAATTCGTAGGTCTCAGCACTCACCTCTCTTGTGTGTCAGCAGAAGCAAGCCACTTCAGCTTTCTGCCTGTCAATGGGATTGGTTTGGGAAATGCACTGAAATTCTGTAGAAAATATAAGATTTCAATTTGAAAGTAAGAAAAATTTTAAAGTTCAAACAGGGAATCATACTAATTGGCTGCTTGTTTGTATTTAAGAATCACCCTGGTGGAGGTTTTTCACTGTTTTGAAATCCCCTTCTCACAAAAAAGGGTGAATACATTAAGAAAATCCATAACCCCCCTACCCACCCCCCACTTATCTTTATTTCCAGGGAGTTCCCTGCAGGCTCAGACCAGCATCCAGGACTTCCACGTGAGGAATGCGTCAGTGCAGGTTATGCTTTGTCAGGGGAAGCAAAGTGACGCCTCTGCAAGTACTGCAAGAGATTGTGTCTGGTGGTTATCTTGCATGGTTTCACATTGAGTTGAGCTGGAAGAGAGAGTCCTCTCTTGGCCTTTGTGTTTGCGAGGGGTCTGAAGTTGTTACAGGTTTTGGTCCCTCAGCACCACCAATATTGAATGCTACCGTGGGAATTAGTCCACCTCTTGATATTGCAGTTCTTTGCTTCCCAGATACAATCAGGAAGCTATTCCGTGCCTCAAGTCTGCTTTTCTGTCTAGCAAGGAGGTCTTTGTTGGCAAGATCTACTTCATCTCCAGTGTTACGCGGGGAGGCAAGCTGGCACCCCCAGTTAATGATTGGACTGAACTTTCCCGGCAGAAGCTCGATAGCTGTACAGCTGTGTGGGCTTACAATTTGCTCCTCAATTGTCAGTCTCCTGACAGCTTTTTCAGAGGAACAGTTTGAGAGGAGCGGAAAGCCTTGCTTTGGAGACACAGAAGTGTTTTCACACCTGAAGTGTAATTTCACACCTTGTGTTGCTCAGTAGATAAGTGCGTAAAATAGCACATCAAATGGGAACAGAAGAGGATAGAAATGCTGTAGACAAGAGACGGAGGCTTGTTATTTATTTTCTATCTTCAGCATGCTCTAAAATAATACTCACTTGCAGAAACCCAGGCACAGACTACGAAGGGGCTAGAAGGGGACTTTTCTAGCCAAGTGCTCTGTTACCATCACGTGCAGAGTGAGGTGAAAACTTACACGGAGCTGGGTCTGTGGAGCTTTGGGACCACAGAGCTCTGCTTGAGACCGTGGTATTAGTGACCGCGTAACAGAGGTGAACTAATCAATACAGGAGGCAACAAAGTTTTAAGGGTGAGTTTATGGGAACACTGACTTGGACCATCCCTTCCCTGTATCCACTAAGCGTTTTTACTCCTTGTGTTGACTGAAATAGTGAATAAAATTGACCTTGAGTCCACCAAAAATGTAAGTGAGAATTTGGAAGAAGCCTTGAAACTATGATGTGAGATCAAATAATTTCACTGTGTATGCAAGTTTCCTTTCCCTCTTTTTTCAGGACCCTTTTTGCTTGCTATTTCAAGTAATAGGTCATAGAAGTGGGAAGGCAAGTGCAGCCAAGGGAAGCCCCGGCAAGACAGCCCCAACGGCACTTGATTGTAAGGGAGAAGAGAAGGTGGAGATGCACCATTTGATGTAGAGATGTTAATAGTTTTGGTTAATCTTAGACAAGTCTGCTAGGCTTGGGGACCAGATTTTCTGCTCTTTCCAAGAGAGCAGGGCTGAAACACACATCAGTTACTTCCTTTTTCTCCCCAGCTGAATATAAGGTGCTTTCACCTGCTGCTTCTCATTCCATGGATTTTGCTAAGGAGAGCGGTCCAGCTCTCATTTGTTATTCACTGCAGACAAGCTGCTCTACTTGCAGGGTTTTTTGGGTGTTCTTTGACTGCTTGGGGCTTTCATATAGTCTGTCACCTGTTCCAAACATATTGTTTCCTCTTTCTTGTCCTAGACACCTACGGAAAGCTCTGCCTGCGCAACTCTGTGGGTCAGGAGATGTCTCGCTGCAAGACTTCCATCCGTCGAGGGCAGCCCAACCCTGTCTACAAGGAAACTTTCATCTTCCAGGTCGCCCTCTTCCAGCTCTCTGATGTCACCCTAATGATCTCCGTGTACAACAGGCGCAGCATGAAGCGCAAAGAGATGATCGGTTGGATTTCTATGGGTCAGAACAGCAGCGGGGAGGAAGAGCAAAGTCATTGGCAGGAAATGAAGGAATCGAAGGGGACACAGGTCTGCAGGTGGCACACGCTACTGGAGTCCTAGTGGTTACCAGGGCAGCCTGCGGGTCCTGGGACTATGGGCTGTCTTCCCTTGCTCTCAGTCAGCAGAGAAGAGCTATCCCATGGCAAACACTGTGCTCCGACAGGTCACACACACTTTAACCTGAGTTTTCCATGTCAGCAGTCATGAGTATTAAAGGGGTGGCAACGCCTAGGAAGCAAGTTTAGTTCTTGTCTTTCCAGGTTGTCCTGCATTTTCTACATCCAAATAATTAACCCTGGGAAGAAGCAATGGGAATACCTACAAAATTCTTTCCTTGGTCATTGTCTTAATATTTTTGTCATAGGCTTAATCGTCACAGACTGACTTCGATGCTGTTTTCTTCTGGGCTAAACTCTCTCTTCTGTTTCTGCCCTTATTTATATTAATGAAGTTTGCAAATATTCTTGACACGCAGATAGCTCACAGAAAGGCTGACCTGCAGGCAGATCACATTCTCTCCCTTTTTTTGTTACCATGTTTCTAAGTCCTAGAAATAAGCATTTTATACCACTGTAGACTGGATGATATATTTTTCAGGCAGCATGGGAAAGCACTCTTGAATTTTCTGTCAACTTTTAAGTGCCTAGACGTTACTACTGTTCTCCTGTACTAGCAACTGATATTAGGACTAAACACTACCAGTATTTTTAATTAGGCATCTTGTGCACTTGTTAGCCTGCATTGCCATAGGTTTGCACGAGAGAGAACTAGCGTCAGTTTTATATTGCAATTATACAATGCATGTTTAGATGCTTACTTGAAGTTCATGGCTTCTGTCATCACAAATACCAAAAAAGACCAGAACAAGCTGCACATCCACCTTTGTGCCTGAATCACTCTTTTCTGCATCATTGTTTTGCCCATGTGTTACTTATGTGGTACGTTGTTTTTTAAAAGTGAGGTTTATTCAGAAAAGCATTTCTGTGAGCATCACACAGGAAGGCTTTAGACCATGCTTTCTCTGTGATGCAGTTAAGCACAATTCAGTTTGCTGAGGGCTCTTCTTCAAGTGTGCTATCTTGTAATATCTCCTTGGGATCTGCAAGGGGACTGTTTTTGGCACGCTGAGCAGTAGAGGATGTCAGGCCATGTCACCTCATTGTTGAGGTGAGCTCTCCTGCAGGCAAGGAACAGGATCCAGAGGACCCCCTGGAGGGGCTGCTGGCTCTGCTGAACTAACACCAGAGAAAAGTATTATGCTTCCTGACTCTAACTGAAAACAGTGCAAGGAGCAGGCTTGCTGGATGAGGTGATGACACTTTTATGTAGGTACTTTTCAGACTGTGTTGTCATCTTCCACTTTAATCTTTTTTCCTGTCTCTGTGAGTTAAAGTCATGGAGATGATGGATAAGGGGCCATGTCTTAGTCTGCTACTTGGCTATTGAAAGTTTAGCAGTTGTTAGCTGTTGAGGTGCTCCGTGTGACAGCAGAGGATGTTTGTCCTCTAATGTAATGATGGTATGTAGGCAGTAAGGTGCTGAGATCTTCAAATACTGTCAGCTGCCCAATCTCCCATTCTCTGCACTCTCTAGGAGAGGACTGGCATTTCTCTGCTCCTGCTGATGATAGCAAGGAACAGGAAATATTTTGCTGAAAAGGTTTGTCTGTACTGAATCACTTCATGTTTTGTTTTTGTCATTTACTGAGCCCTGGCACCAAATTCTGCCTCCTACTGCACCACAGCTGTCTCCTTCCCTTCAACGGTGCTCTGCAAATCTAACTAGTGCAGATTGTGGCACTGGCTGTTTGACCAAATTTGAGCCTTGGTGCTGGTTTGCATCACAGCCAGGCTAACCAGACCCTGTGGGCAGTGGTGTGATACAGGTTATCAGTTGGTGTCATACACACAGGCTTTGTCTGTCCTCCTGAGGCAGACAGAATAATCTGCATGTAGAAGGACTTCTGATACAGGCGATACGAGTTATTCCACAGCCGATGTTTTTGTATATTCTTATCACTTACCTGTCTGAGCGTCATTTTTCTGGTGAGACTGGTGGGTATCCTATGCAGGAGGGTTGTCCTCCACTGCCTAGATTAAAATCTGCTTTGCACTGCTGGGGCTTCGTACCATAAAGCAGGATCTAACCCAAATACAGCTCAGCAAACAAGTATGTTTTTGACGGCACTGTTAATGCTGCTGTATTACCAATGCAAGAGAAAATGAGCATGACTGATAAACAGCAGAATAGATGTGGGTTTTTATCACGTTCTTTTCTTCTGGGGGAAAAAAAGCAGAGGAAGCAGCCCAACTCAAAAGGTGCATTTGCTGATTTCAGTTGGTTTCCAGTCTCTGCATCTTTTTTCCTGAACTGCGTAAGATGTATATACAAGTGTTTATAAGTAATTTTATTATCTGGGATGTGTACGTGTAATAAACTTACTGTGATTCTCTTCGTAACTTCTTGAACCTGCCAAGTGTTTCTTGTGCTTCACCATTAGCTAAGGGAAAAATGTAGATTAATAATATGTTTCAGCAGTGAACTGGAGATAAACCAGTTTTGTAACAGTGTGATTAAAAAAAAAAATCTTGGAAAAGATAATTTGAGAAAACAATAAAGCAATCTAGTTTTGGACTTCTTGCCATTTTCACATCAAGATCTTTTCTGAAGATACAGCATTAAGGGAATTGAATTTTAATATATAATTTCAGTATAGAGTGTTGGGAGTCAGAGGAAAGCAAGAGAAGATAGCTCAGAGTACGTTAATATCTGAGCACATGTTAGAACTTTGCTCTCCGATGGAAGCAGGTTGCTGCATCCTTGCAATTTTTACCAGAAAAAAATTGGAGGGAAGGGAAAAGGGATGAGCCAAGGGGAGCACTGGGGTTTTGGAGCTGCTGCTAAACCTGCTGGTGCATCTATGCCTTGATCAATGTGTTTGTGGGGTTCATTAAGTTCCTACTGAAGCAATGGAGAGATTTAGGAATCTTGGGACAAACACCGTGCTGGGCGTGCTCATGCTTGCTAGCTGTATTTTGGGATTTTTGTTGCTTTTGTGGTTTATTTTACTTTTAAGTATTGACTGCCTATGAAATGAAGGCTTTGTGGCAGCTTCCCCGTGTTCCAGAGCTCCCGTAGTTTTTCCCATTGACAGATTGAATTAGTCATTGCTAATATTGATACAGGCTGCGCTTGTGCTTATGGTCTTTCTCTTGTAAATACCGCTGCCCTTTCAGTCACTGCTTTAACCCCTTGTTTCCTTTGATTGTGGCTGACAAGGCTGAATTTCCAGCAAGATTTCCATTCCTTGAGAATCCTGACTTGCACATGGCTTGCAGTTGGCGATGGTCAGTAGTCTCAGGTCCCTGTGTTCCCTTGGCCTCCATCCACGTGGATGCCAATGCTGCTGCCTGATCTCTGCTTCTGCGGGGCTCCAAGTGGGGAGAAGAGCTGTGGGAGGCCCATGGGGAGTTCAGCAAGCAGGAAAGGAACGGCTGACCTGCTCCTGGAAATGCTGGAGTGCTTGCAAGTCCAGATTATGGAGTTTCCCAGTGAGCTCATTTTCTAAAATAATTCATCCCCTTTTGACACCACTATCTGGAATACCCTTATAGCTTATTTGCATTTTCTTCTCTTGGGGAGGGGGGGGGGGGGGGATGGGGAAGCCTGAAAACCCACAAAACCATTGTGTGGGAAGGAACTAACTGCACTGGCATAAGCCCAGAATACTGTGGGCAAGTGCTCTGGATACATATCTCGAAGAGCGTCGTTCAGCTCATTGCAGTCTGTTCCTTCCTTGGTCTGTCTCCAGCCAGCACGCCCCTGTCCTGCTAGGCTTTCTGCTGTTAATTTATTTTTTGGGGTTTTAGTGTGTATCGACAACAGAACAGAATGACAGAATGATCTCACCCTGTTTATATTCCCTGTAATAATAGTGACTTTCGACCGTTGCCCACAGAAATGAGTACCTCTTCTAGCCCACTGAGCTACAGCTATAGGTTACTGAAGTGTCCGTTTGTAAAGGCTTTATCTGGATGGTCTGCTATGTCATTTGATGTGTTTGGGTTTCCATTTTACCGGCGTCTTTAATTACCTGGATCCTGCTGTGGCTCGCTTGCTCCTGGCACTCTGGCTTGTCTGCGTTTCCCTTGCGGAGTGACATGGGTTGTGCAGCTCCTGGGGCGCATGGACAATACTTAGATATATTTTTAGCAGCTGCAGATCCTGAGAAGTTATTTGGTGCTTTACATAGTCGACTGATCTTCAGTCATGAATGTCTTTAGATGTTCTTGGACGCACAGAACCAAAGGCCGCCAGCTGCTATTGATCATTTCTCCAGCATAAAGCCTAAGGTGGCAGCTTGGCAGAGGACAGGCGTTTCCTCTGCTGGCAGTTAATTTTCTCCTTCAGCTGAAGCTGGCGATGACCTTGGAGCTAGCGTGCCTGCAGAGCTTTTTTTGCGCTCCCATATTTATCATCATCTTTAATCTGTATGATCAAAGCACTTCATCTCTCTGCCTCTCAGCTGCCTTCTGCCCTTCAGCACGAAAGGTGGACGGAAAGGCTGAGCAAAGAGTATGGCCTCCCTATTGCATTATCCCGGGGCTCAAGGGGAGCTGACTCCTGGGGGGGTTATCTTAAAGTTATGATGCTCATGATCAAGATCTTGTCTCCCTGCTCTCTAGTCCACTTACGGAGTTTGAAGCTTGTTGGTTGGGCTGTGATACTTTTATAATTACAAAGTAGTGACACCCATTCCCCTCAATGTAGACCGAGTTAATGGCAGAGGAAACAACCTCTTCCGTGTGTGCTTTCTTCTTCTTCTTCTTTTTTTTTTTTTTTTTTTTTTTTTTTTTTTGTAGGTATCCTTCTGTAAAAGGACAAGAGTCTGAAGGAATTAGTATGCAGGAGCATCGACTTTCCATTTAAAATGTACTAAGTGTGATGTGTGCAACTATGGTTTGAGGGGGGAAAAAAGGCAGCCAGGGTTTGCAGAAGAGCTCACGCTTTGAATGAGGCAGGTTTTTCCCTTCAGCGTGCACTACCCCAGCAAATACATTCTCATACCTCAGGCAGTGATGCTGGCTCCCAGCTGATCTGCTTTTGTGATAAAAGCAGCCAGAAGCTGACAGATCCTAAAGCTTGGAAAGACATACAGGATAAATCAGCATAGCTGGTTTGGGTGTTTATTTGGAATCTGGTGCAGATTTAACGAGTTGTCATGCAAGAAATGAGAAGCCCAAGCAGTGGGCAGGAAGGTGGTGGGGAGGGAAGGCTCTTGCTGCGCTTGTGCTGCCATAGAGCTGGGAGTTTGCTCACTCTGTGCTCCAGAAAGCAGCGCAGTCAGGCTGCAGTGGCATCAAGCCTGAGCTGAAACCCAGTTTCTCTGCATGATTCCTTAGCTCCAGATCTGCTGAAGGCATACAGCTTCCACACACCACACCCCCCCCCCTTTTTTTTTCCCCAGTGCAGAGTGAGCTCGTGTCTTCCTGCAGCCTACGCTGTAGGCCTTAAGAAATGAATGTGTAAATATTTTGTCTCTCACAGCAGCCCAAGGTCATCTTTCTGGAACAGCAAACAGGCACAGAATCCAAAGAAGATCAGTCTGTCATATGAGTAAGGTTAGCATCTGCACTTACAAATGACAAAGGCTATTAATCCTCATGCTGTAATCCCCAAGCTGTTTGCCAGCTGGCAGCAGGAAGATGTTCCCGCTCAACCCACACAGCTATCCATGTTTTTTCACCTTTATGAAGCAGATATAGGTCAATACTGTAGCCTGGATAAAGAACTTGGTAGATACCATTCATCTCTTCTAGCGTTACAATCCGTCTCTTCTCCACACAAGCCATCTGTACAAACGAAGGTGTAAGAGGGGAGCTGCAGGCTGGGCTCTCCCTGTGCTGCTCCCCCAAAATAGAAGACTGAAGGTGAGACTTTTTTTCCCCCCTCTGCTCCTGAATTTGTCATGGGAGGATGAATTTTGAGATCTCACTGCAGAGCTGAACAGCCTGAGCAAAGCTCTGTCACTCGACAGGTCTTCATACGAGAGCAGGGAAAAAGCAGCGCTTGTCAAAGGCAGATGGAAGTCCAACACTGAGACTTTTTTGATCCTGATTTGGGAACCTGCATGAGATTTGGGTACTGCCCATCACAGGGACATAAAAACCTGAATCCCATGAGGTACCACTGATGAAGCAGAAGGAAATCTGCTGCATGGCAGCAGTGCAGGTAGGGTGTGGTAGTTTGTAGGATCTCGCACAACAGAAAACTGTACCATCACCGTGTTGCATCCAGTGAGCATTAGGCAGCCGAGGCTGGAAAAAGTTGGAGACCCAAAAGGCAGGTGGGAGCTGTGAAGCTCCATTCAGACCTATTAGTGGCTCATCTTTCTAGAAAATCAGAGAGAAAATTATTGAATTTTACTTAACAGAAGTGGTTTAACAGAAATCACAGCTCCTTGACCAGCTGCAGGCGCAAGGAAGTGAGGGCATTATCCCTGGCGCTTGCGTTTCCTCCCAGCTGTAGCGGGTGACCGTGGAATAGATACCACTCTGGAGGTGTCTGGCCCCTGTAACATCATACCCAGCATGGGCCGATCTCGTTGAGTAACGAGACAAAAAGCTGATCTTGGTCATGGGTGAAGAATGGGAAGGATTCAGGATACAGACAAAAGCTAAATTCTTTCCTGAGTCCCACAACCGTTAATTAGCCTTGACCTCCAGGGAAGGCATTTTATTGTGCCAAATACTTCACTCTCTCTTCATCTCTCTGACTTAAGAGAACATTGCAAATGTCTGTCTTCATTAGCAGCTGAGAAAAGTCATAGAATTTTGCCAGCTTTCCTCATCCCTGTTGTGTCTTGTTAACACTTTCCAGGTGCTTTTCCTTCACGCTGTCTCCACCATCACATCTTCCATCCTCTCATTAATATCTGTAGAGGTCTGCTGCAAGGCAGGTCTGTGCCTGGTAGCAATATCTTATGTTCATGGTGCTCAGGATAAAACCTATCCTCCACTTTCTTGCTGTCACTAAGTGGCACCTCAAGCACAATTTTTCCAATTAAATTGGTACTACATCTCTCCCGTAGTCCTCTGCTGGTATTGCTGTGGGTTTTGCCTCGCTGGGCTGTATCCTCCACTGTAACTTCAGTGACTTTTTCCTAGTAGCATTTTGTTTGTCAAGAAGAGTAAATGAAGTAATCATTTGGTAGACTTAGCATTTAAATACTGTGTGGCATTTATATGTGTATATATAAAATGTTTTTTATGGTAGAGTGCCCCAAGGCATTTGCATGAAGCACATCTCAATGTATATTTGGCTGTTGATTTAAATATACCATATATAATAAGTTGTTTTTGGTACGTATTGGCTTCTTTCAATATTGGAACAATATACCATTTCTGGCAGGTACAGGTTTTTGTTGTCTCACTGTTGCAGCCACAGCTGGACACTGGCGATGCAGTGGCTGAGGTGTGTGTCCATCTCCTCTCTCCTCTGCGCATGCCGTGACCTGGTAGGCTTTCCCCTCCCCCAGCTTTGCAGGTGGACAGGCATTGCTGCCAGGGCACGCTGCAGTGGGACAGCATTGTAAGACCACGTACTGCATCTCCCTCCTGGCATTTAGCAGCATAATTTGCCTCTAAGGTTTCCCCCTTCATTGCTGCCGTATTCTCAGCCGGGACCGTGGGCAGGTAGTGAGCCGGTTGGTGTTCTGAGTAACTCAGCCCTGTGGCTGAGGGGGCATCAAAAGTGTTAGAGATCTCCATTCTCCTTTCCCAGCCTGAGGTGTACAAGCACAACATTTATCTAACAGTTGATCACTTTAAATAATAACAATGCAGAAAAACCAATAAGAATACCAGGTCCCTAACTTCTGTCGGTGCAAAAGCAGGGCTTCTAGAGCTTGAATTTATTGCTGAATTATTTTTATGATAAATACATCTATACAAGAAGAATTGTTCATACTGTGGAGGTTATAGGAAACAAATTCATATCCCCTTTTCACTTTTGTAAAGTTCAAAGATTTGCACTGAAAATTATACCTTCAATCTAGTTAATAAATGGCTGGTATTGACTGGTGAGGCCACTGGAATGGTATGAGCATCATTTCACTTGCTCTGTGTGTGATTGAAAGAGATGTCTGAAGTGCAAAACTGTGATGAAAAAGATGAAAAATACGATGAAAAGATGTTTGGATATTCAACAGGAAGAGTGGTACGGGTTTATTCTTAGCTTTTCATGTACTTGACAATGAAACATTTTTATTCTACTTAAGTGCTAACGTGCATGATCATACAATATATTGCCTCTCACTAATTATATGCTGCGTTAGGAATACTAATGTCTAGATGATATCTGACTGGAAAAAAAGCATTAAACCCAGCTTCTACAGAATTCTGGGCTGAAATTTCCCCCACACACATACAACCATCCAAACCTTAGAAACAGTCTTGTTTTGTTATGCTGAACATTGTTGTTACAGGTTTTTATCAATAAAATAGAAGCAGATGGCTCATGAAGACATGCAAAACCGGTGTATCTTCCTTTTTGTTTGTATTGTGGCAGAACCGAGTGAATATGCAACTAGGAGAGGTGGACGTATTTTGTTCAGAACAAAGATGCAGGTGTCCGGTGCATAATGCATAACTGGGAGGAATGGGAAATATTGCCACCCCCACCCCCGTCTTGGTCCCTCTGTCCCTCTGCACAGACAAAGGGGCCCTGAGGCAGCAGGTGGAGGCTTCTGTGGGGGCTTTGGGAGACTGAAGAGGTTCCCATGCCCTGCCATGTCTCTGCCTCCCTCTGTATACCACCCTTCACCAGCTCTGCATGGGCGAGGAGAAGTGCTGGTGATGTGTTAGACGTCTGCTGTTCCCCCGTCTCTCATCCAGCCCCTGGCAGGAGCATGGGGAGCATCCCCTTGTGCCTGCCCTGTGGTGGTCCCCCAGCCACTGTTTGTCCTGTACGCCAATGGATGTGTTGGCACCTGCCCCAGGGCACGTGGCAGTCAATGCCACCAGCATGTCTCCTTTGTTGATATCCTGGCCACGTGTATGGGATGCTGAAGGATGCCTCTGTAGCGGTTGGGGTGGCCGCAGGGTGGCTGTGTCTTGCTTTGGAAACAGAGGTAGGAGCTTGTGTGGGGCTGGAGAGCTGAAATTGGGTGGCCAGGCACGTCACGTCTTTATCTGGTGGCTACTTTTGCTCACATGTGCCTTTGGTCGTGATGTATTTGTGTGTGTGGTGTACTCCTGCCAGGTCGCAGCTGTAATCCATGCCTACATTAAGATGGAGAAAGACAAGCTAAAAAAATTCCAAATTGGTAATTTTGAACCGGGGGTAGTTTGTTCCTCTCAGAATAGCAGTACCGTCTTTGAGGGAGACGTGAGAAATGATGATTTCTGAATCCCTGCTGGCATCCACAGGACTGGCTTTCCAGGACCAGCCCAGAAATAGAGTTTCTTTTTCTGGCGACAGTTGGTAGCTTCAGTCCCTGGAAGCCTCAGCAACAGCAACCGGTACTTGCCGCGTCTGGGTACATGGAAAACCCAGCCCAGAGTCCTTCCTCGGAAAGACGGTGGGGAAATGGTATAAGCTGGGAGGCTCAGAGAGACACCAGGGAGTCTGGCAAAACTCAACCTCCTTGGTGCAAACTGGTGATGAAATAGGTGTTCTGCTAAGGACTAACGCTGGTGGGATGGCCAGGCTCAGCTGAGAGGGGTGTGTGTGGGAAGGTGCTGCAATGTTCTACATGTTTTGAGACTCAGCGGCAGGTCTGGCTGCAGAGTAGGGCGGGGGGTTGCTCGGGGCTGCAGAAGCCCCCCGGCAGCTCCTGTAGGCGCAGGGGGCATCTGCAGAGCCAGCCGCCATCTGCAAGTTGCGCTGGGGTCTGGGAGCTCAGGTGGACGCTGCTGCCAAGGTGGTGGCAAGGCCTAAGGAGGTACCAGGGCAGCGCTTGCCTGGCGCTGTTTCGTGTTTCATCCTGTGCAATCTTCTGGAAAACACTTAAAGTTCACCTTGCCCATCAACTGGCTGCAATTCCCCCGCCAACTCCACCCTATTTCTCCAATAAAACCAGCGCTGAGGGGTGCTGGCAACTACTCAAAAGGACGTGGGCACTGCTGGGGACACCACACCTGCTTCGCTGCTCCTGCAGCTTCACGATGTCCTTGTGGGAATGTCCTCAGCCGCTGTGTGGTGACAAGAGAGCAGGCGGTATTGTCGCAGTGGGTGGGTGTTCTCAGGCCGATAGCCAGCACAGGGCTAACCTGAGCGGCTTTTGTTCCTCCGGGCAGATCTGCCTGTGTCCCCGTGCGAGCTTGGTACACGCTACGGTAAAACTGCTGGCCTTAAACTTGGGGAGAGCGGGGAATGGGCTATATGTCTTGGTGCCAAGGTATGGGCAGCCTGTCCTGAATGAGGCCACCCATAAAACTGGTGGTAGAACACTCAGGCTTTCTATGTGCTTGGTGTACAACACCGCTGTGCAAATACAGCAGCGGGCTTAGCAATCCATTTGCTGCTCTTGCTGGGATGCCCGCTATTCGGCATGAGCATGTGTAGGTCTCGTCAGGATCCTGGCTGTGTTTTGTTTTATTGTTCTGATTATCCTGTTCTTCCTCCAGCTGCATTTTAATTCCTTGCTTGTGTTGGCTTAATTCCTTGGCTAAGCACCAAGTGTTGTTTTGCCAAGGCATCCCTGATTTCATCCTTATTTTGACCGGTTGGAAAAGTCACATTTTTAATGTCGGGAAACTAAGTTTTGAATTTCAACGAAAGAGTGATATCGTTTTTCACGAGAGGGTGAAAGCATTCATTCCCACTTCTCAGTCAGCTCAGTTGAGGCCAAAGAAGCTGAGCTGTCTGCCATCTGTCTCCTCGCCAGGCTCTCTTCTACCATAAACATTTTTGAACAGGTTGGCCAATTTCAATCACACTTGAAAGAAGGGTAACTGTCTCATAGACAATTATACTTCGACAAATTTTATCACCTGCCAGAGGATCATTTACAGAGAAGCAGAAAGAAGTCGATGTGATGGCCAAGGGTCAGCTAGCTGGTCCATCACGATGGCGTGCAGCTCCGGACCAGCTGGAGTGTGTGCTGCTTCTTCTGCTGTCTCTGGTTGAGCTGGAGGTGTCCAAGGGCATGTGGTGGAATTTGGTTAATGGTGGTGGGGAGGATGTAGGAGATAAAGAGCACAAATGTATATATAGGTATATATATATATAAAAAGTATAGGAAAATGGGCTTTATTTGTTCTGCTCTTCCCCAACTTGCTTCTGAAGTTTTTTGAAGGTTTCTAAAATATAAAATGTAAAAATGTAAAAATTCATTTTAAAATACCAACAATATTGGGTTTTGTACAGTGAATTGGAAGATAGAGCAGAAAAATAAATTTCTAGTGCATGAAAAACAGAAAGAGAAAGACCTGATCTTTTAGGATGAAGTGCAAAGGCTACATTTTAGATGCAGGCAGGATTCACCTCCCAAGTCAGCCGGTCCCCCTGAGGCTGGCCAGCCGCTGGGAGGCATGAACAGGGTCCAGAAACTCGAGCTGCTCAGCTCCATGTGCTGTGACAAGCCAATAGCTGTGACAGCCCATGAGGGTCTTTATCTGTTGAAGGCAGCTGAATGGGCCAGGCCAGGGATAAAAATTGGTCCAGGATGTAACGCCTCACAACTGAAACTGCTCGGTACTCCAGGTACAAATGCCAAACTTTTCAGGTACATTTCATTTTTGGAAAGTACCTTCTTCATGCTGAATTTCGAAATATAGCACGTGTGTAGGTATATGCTGCCCGAGAGGACTGGTGCTTTTCTATACACATCTTTTGAATGTTTGGTGCTTAAATTCAAAAGGGCACATTAATTTAATTCATTTTTCTTTAACAGCTGGCTTGAGGAGGTGTAACTGCTTTGAAATTAAGAAACTGTTTTTTTCTACTTCTGTGAGGCAGTTAAAGTAAATGCTAATGTTCTGGGGGGTTATATTCCCAATTGCTCTAAACCATTTAAAATCATATATTTATTCTAGTACTGACTATGCTAAGCAATCTTGCTTTCAAAAGTCTAAAAAAAAAGAAGAAAAAAAAGCTACTCATCTATTGTCTGCCTGTCCAGGTTTTCTCTTGTGCAGTACACATTTATAGTCTTATCTTTTCCAATAATATCACTGTCAATAGAGACTTTGGTCCCAGGTCACGGTTCTGTTTAATTTCCATTGCATTAAAACACGGTGCACCTCAGCTGGGCAGCGATTCCCGACCAGGCATCACTGGCAGAGGGGGAAAGCTGCTCTTCAGACGAGGAGGGGAGGTGATCTCTTGTGCTCCCATGGCAAGAGGAAGGGGGTGGGCTGGGGTGGGAGGGGATCGAGCATCTGCTGCTCATCTTGATGGAGATCCCTTGCAGCCACCATAGCAATGCTGGTTTATACTGGCAGGGGACCTCTTTCCCTGTGCTCTCATCCCCCTCAGAAAGGGCACAAAGAAAAGCAGCTAAACTTGGATTGCAGAAGAATTTGCTCCAGGCTGATCCATGGAATGGAAATGTTTTTTGGAGCCATCTGGGGCAAGATTAGCTGACCTTTTGGCTGCAAATTATTACCAGCTAGTAAGTCCTGCTTGTGTGGTCACAGGAGAGGATAAGATTTGTCTTTGCAGCAGAAGTTGTATTGAATGTTAAAAAAATAAAATACAATCAATTTCAGGAAGACTGGAGTAAGTAAGCCTGCCGTTCATTCAGCTCTTAGACGCAGAGTAGGTGCCTCTGTGTCTTCCTTTTCTATCTCTGCTTACAGAAGTGATATTACTGAATTAATTATGACATCTTCATGAAAAGCTGAAGAATCGCTCAAGTCCTCTATTCAGTGGTAGAGAAACGTCAGATTCATCTCACAGTAAATTTAAAATTACACCAACCTGAACTATCACTACTGGCAGCATAATAATAAGGCAGGTAATCAAAATCAATTAAATTCCAGTGCCTTTCTATTGTCCTAGAAAATTCAAATTTGAAATTAGTTTGAGTTCATTTGACTTCTCAATAAAAGAAGCAGAGCTTCAGAGATAACTTGAAATACCTATAGGGCCATGACTGATCTTTTCTCAAACTGCAAAGACCAGAGAAGCTGTGTGTGTGCATGTGCATGTCAGTGCATACTGACCACCAAATACAACCAGATACTCAAAGTCAATGGAGTAACTGGTTTGAAGCTGCTGTTTTGACGTGTGTTAGCTGGGACTCAGGCCTGCCAGAGCTCAATTTGTTAAAAATTTGGATGAGATATTGATCAGGTGAATGCCAAATGAAGTGTGCCTCCATTTCCACCACGTAAGAAGGAGGAGGACTAAGTCTGGTGCATGCTCCTCTGCAGAACCTTCACAGAGACCCTGGAGCACCAGAGGAAGGGGAGCTCCATGTGTCCTACCAGCAGTGACATGTACAGATATGTCTATGTATGGGACACCCACTTTTCAAATCACAGAAGAGGGGATTGCCCAGGAGCTTCAGATGCTGCCAAGATGAGTGTGTTCCCATAGCACCTTGCCTTGTTTTTGGCACTGGCTGAGCCTTTGAGTTACCTCCAGTAGTAGGACGGAGCATAGGCTGGAGCGAATGATGCTCACATGGGGGTAGCTATGGGATGAGCATAAGACTCTCAGGAGCAGCGGTGTCATCCAGGGTAGTTCTGTGGACATAGACATAGCTGGGAGGCACAGAAGAAAATTTACTGTCTAAGGAGGTTTTCTCCTGGAGAAAGGTGCTGAGCAAAGCCCGGGCTGGGTGTTGGGGCTGATCTAAGCCAGCATTGTGCCAGTAACTTCAGCACAGCCATTGGCACCAGTCTGGCTTTCCAGAAAAGCTCATCTTGTACAACCCCTTTTCCCAAGCCTGTGGGTGGCACACCTTCCAGTGAAGACCCCTACACATAGCTGGTTGAAGAAACTGGTTCTTATATATATATATATATATATATATATATATATATATATATACACTCTTCTATCTGCCGGTATCTGCCTAGAGAGTTAGGATGTTTGGGACAAGGATTTCCCCTCTTTGTGCACGCTGCCTCACACAGGTAAGATTTTTACTCCTTTTACACTTTTCCTGAGCCTTGCTGGCTGGACCCATGGTTATGAGGGTAGGCTGGGTATGATACCCCACCTATTGCCATAAGGGTGGTGCTCAGCAGCAAAATCCTCTCTGTCTGGCTGGGATGCAGGAGCTGCCCCACCCCACAGTGACCTGCTGTTTGGTTTGGGAAAAGAGGAGGTTTGGGTTGTTTTGCTGTGTGGCTTCTATTCCTGTAGCAATCCCAATTCCTGCCCATGGGATTTGGGAATGCTGTGGTGCCTCTTTGGGGTCATGGAAGTATGTGCCACGGTGGGGCCCAGGGCATGTGAGGGAGCACCCCAAAGGCTCAGGGAGAAAACAGTGTGCCCAGATGTGGTGGTGGGCATGGAGGGAGGAGGGAGCAACACAAGTTGGGAAGGAAGAAGACTGTGACCTGGAGGGAGGGCAGAAGAGCTTGGCTCTCAGCTGTCACTGCCAGCAGTCCCAAACTGGACTCACCACTCCCTCCAGCCTTTCCAGGCACTGGGTTATGTTTCTCCCATTCCAGCCCTGAAGCGGGCAGAGCTCTCGCCCTCTCCCCGTGCTGCAGCGGGCAGCCGGCACTCCTGCGGCTTGCGACCCGCTCCGTAGGTCCTGCAGCCTGCCCCGATGGGAGGTGTGATCCCACCCCCACCTGCCACCGCGCCGCCGCCCCGAGGCTCGGAGCAGGGCTCCCCCCCGCCCCAGTCCTGGTGTTTCCCATCCCCATCCCCTGCTACGGCGCCCCAGGCAGCCCCTCACCGCCTCCCAGCCCTGACCGCGGCACCTGCTCCATCTTCCGCGCACCCCGGCCCGCCGCGGAGCATCCCGGCGCCGGGACCTCCCCCGCCCTCCCTTCCTCCCTCCCTCCCTCCCTTCCCGCGTCCTCGAGTCGCGCCAGTGATGGAGAGAGCGTCACCGTCTCCCAGCAACGCTCCTAGCAACCGGGCAACATCTGCTCCCGCTGGACCAATCCGCGCCGGGAACATCTGGGCACCCACCTCCGCGGGCTGCGGCCGGGAGGTGATGCGCTCCTCAGTGGCTGCAGGGACCCGCAGGAGCTGCCACCACCGCCGCCACCACCGCCTCCACCGCCACCACCTCCTCCAGGAGCAGCCGGCGGCTCCGGCAGCGAGGAAAGGACGGGGAGCAGCCCTCCCTCCGGAGCGGGGGCTGGCGGGGTGAGTGCCCTGAGCTGCTGGTGGCAGGGGACAGCGAGCCGGGGGGCTGTCGGTGGCAGCGAGCTGGCGTGGGGCTTGGCTGGTGGGATCTGCCCCAACGGCTTTGGCAGGTGGCTGTTGGCGTAGAGTAAGTTTTGCGTGTGTTTGTGAGCTGTTGGCTTTGCTGCATCACGGGAGAGGGCAAAGAGCTGAGCGGGAGGCTCACCGCTCGTCCTGCAGCGCTGGGGGCGGTGGGCAGGGGTGCCTGCTGCTCTGCCGGGCTCCAGCATGCTCTACAAAAGGTCGTTTTAATCAGAGACATCTTTTTATGGTCAAAGCCGAACTCTGAAAAGTAAGCGAAGCTACTCTTTCGTTGCCTGTCAATGAAGTATCATCCTCTGGGATGAGACAACTATCTAAATATAGTTGTCTTATAGCTGCGAGACGGGAATACGCACACATACATGCTCTCTTTCTTTCTCTCTTGCAGGATTTAGACCTGTTTATTTTCATTCTTGTAAAAAAAAAAAAAAGTGTGAGTGTCTCTGCACACGCGTGTAGAAGTGTAGACTGGGTATACGCATGCATATCTGTGATTGTTTTTCTCCCCCGAGTGGGAAATATTCTTACTACTGTGTGCCAGATACTCCCTCCAGAAAGCAAGGCATCAGCCGGCTGCTGCTGCATCTACTTGCAGCCTAGAAACTGTACCCTATGGAAGGCAAACACCGAAATATGCATGCTGCAATAATGCTGTTTAATATAAATGGTAATCTGCCTTTCCCCAGACCTGTATTACTCTGCAGGCAGTGTGTGTGGGGGTGTGTGTGTGGATGATAGGAAATTAATGCTACTACTCAAAATAATGGTGTGGTTTTAATAGCTTTCCTCTGAGGCTGACAAGAATTAATGGAGAAAATAATGTGCCTTTTTAAGAGGTGCTGTTCAGGGCAGTTATGTTCTAGCTTAGGAAACTTCCAGATATTTAGAGGAGCAAGCTACATTTTTGCAGCATTTTCTCCAACAGGATTAGAGCTATGCCACTGAGAGACTGAAATGGTTTTTCTTAATGTTTTCTTTTACTTTCCTGACGCTTGAAAGGGAGTCCAGGAAGCAAGGTCAAAGTTAGAGAATTGGATGTGACATCAGAACTCTTTATTTTTCCTGTTATTAAGCCCCGTGGGGCTGCTGAAATAGCACTTTCTTCTCTTGCGGTCCAGCTACTTGCCGTGTATGTCCTGACTTTGCCACCTGAACTGTGTGTTTCTCCTTGGTCCGCCACGGCAGGTAACTGTTCAACAGTGCTGTGCTGCCAGAAATGCTCGCTGAGCCCGTGCAAGGAGGAAATCTTACCCGAACCGCTGAGATTATCCCAGACAGACCCTTTGCAGATTGACTCCGCATCCTCAGGTAACTAAGAAGTTTGCAGGCTTCAGCTTCAGGCTTTCAGGTCGGGTTTGCCTTCAGAGTGAGGGAAATCACTTGGATTAGTGTTGAAAGGGGGTGAAGCTGCGAACGTGATTTTATTCTACTGATAAGAGCAGTGGGACTACAAGGAGCCAGACAGGAATAGTCAGTCAGTCATTAAGTCTCGTGTCTTCATGCACTCATGAGAGCTATTCAGATGCTCGTGCCTTGCACACACGTGTGCTCAGGGAGAATCTGCAATTAGGGAGGTCTACAAAGCAGTTAGAAAACTAAAAGAAAAGCAGTTTTAAAGTGAAAAGCCAGAAGCTCCAGCCAGCAGACAACAGCACGTCTGTGGGTCCCCACCTTTTTGCAGGTCAATTAAAGGGGGCTTTCTCTGCCTGAGCAAGGAACAAGACTTGATATTCTGGAAGGACTGCAATCAATTGGCAGTCTGTGTGAAATCCTGGGGCTGGCATGTGTTTTCGATCCACATGTTCATGTGCCTGTGGTCTGGTAGCTTTACATTATCAACTGGGAATCTCACAGTGGGACCAGCTGCTTTTTCTGCTGCGGAAGAAGGGAAATGCAGCTGTATAGCATATGTAATCAGAGGAAGGTTTCAGCTGAGCACCCCCTAATTGCAAGTGCTGCTAAGGTTAGAGGGGGTGGTGGAATTTATCACTGCAGTTTGACAGCAGTCACAAGAACATGATGATACGTCCTGCCATGCCAAAGTCATGTCTCCTGCTGATAATAAATGTCAATTTCTGTGTGCTCAGAAGCCTCAGGTTTTCTATTTGTGCATGCAAGAGATGCTCAGAGATGGTTTCTGTCTCAGCCAGCTTTAGCTTGCATATTGATTATCCTCCCTTACTCTGTGATAGGGAACTGCAGGGCACGGGCACATTTGAGTCACCACCTTCGGCGCGCAGCATCGTCGGCAGGTCTGCTCGGCCAGCGAGTCTCTTTGCTTACCCCCTGCAGACGTCTGCATCAACAAGCCAATAGTACTGGCTCGTACAACCCCTTTCACTGCAGCACCGAGCAGGCAGGGATGAATTTTCTTCCCAAGGAAAGGTAGGAGAGGTGGAGGCACAGGCAGGTGTGGGAACGCTCCCAAGGTCTCAAGCGCGAGCTCTGGGGTAGAGCTGCTGTTCAGACGCAGGGCTTGCAGATCCCTCTCTGTTGCCTGAGATTGAAAAGCACAAGGTCTGTGTCTTTTTTTCCTGGCTGTTCAATCACTTGTTAAACCCCATCTTGCCTCCTGCCTGGGCTAGCTTGCAGCCCTGTGGAAATCACCCAGCACTAATTCATGCCAAAGAGGGGCTCCTGTCGCTGGGGTGATGTGTGAGTACAGGAGCCAGATGAAGATAATTTCTTGTAATTTGCATTTCAACTGTGAAGTTGCCATGTTATAAATCTATTTCCAATCCAATTTAGATAAGATAACCCTCTGTCCAAACATGCCTAATAACTCTGTAGGTACGACGCCATAGAGCACTGTAATTATTTCTGGAGAAATAAATAGGAACAGGCACATTTTGCTCCTTTGAAAGTACAATTAAAGCCCTTGCAAAGCTGTGTTTGAGAGATCCAGGCTTGAGACAGAGGCATCTATTCCCTCATGGCTGCGTGTGAGATTTATGTTTCAAACTTCCATTAGCGTTAATGGCAGCTACAGCCGCGGTGCTCCGATGTGCCGTGCATTCAGAGCAGGCATGTACCGGTGGGGTGTAAACACTGGCCAGCGTGAGCAGGCAGCGCCTGCCCTGTGGCTCCTGAGATCTGGCAGTGCTACTCGCTGTTGCAAATTTTACCGAGTCTTTGGTGACTCACAGAGGGCTTGCAGCTGAACGCTGGTGGGATGCTGAATGCGCTTTTCTGAGGTTCATCCAGGCTGGAAGGACAAACCTCACGCTCAGGACTCAGCACTACGCTGGTTAGTCCCTATGGGGAAATTTGGCCCTGTGCCTTGACTTGTGGTGTAGCGCTGAAAAAAAAATGTAATGTGATTAAGATGTATCTGTCTCTGAGCTTGACTGAGGCAGAGGCAGTGACTCATACCACCTTGCTGTAACTGTCAAAACACTTGGCTCGCGAGAATAGCCTTCTACACAAAAAGCACTGATTCAATATGTTTATATTTAAACAAAACACTAAGGGTCTGATTCACTGCGGCATTACTACAGCCTTGGATGCCTGCAGCCTCAGCCAAGCAGCTCGTAGGCACGCACAGAGCCAGTCTGCTCTGACTTTCAAGAGAAGTGTTAGGGAAAGGCTTGGTGCTTGCAGGCTTCCTGCAGGGAGAGGTACCCTTTGTAGGCTTTAGCTGCTGTCAGGGGTCCAGTGCGAGGGCACAGGTCATGCTTTCTTTCCTCTGCACCTGCAGACCAGTGTGTGGACAGCAGCAGCAGCCACAGAAAGATGATGGTGACAATGAGAGGGGTGGTGGTGGGATGGCAGCTACACCGAGCATGAGAGCAGACCTTGAGCTTCTGTGGAGCAGCACTGTGATGGGGTTTGCCTTTAATTCACTTTCTCACCCTGTTGCTGCAGGTGTGCAGGCAGCACCCCTTCCCTCCCAGAGAGAGAAGGTAGAAGTTGAACCACCCATGACAACCCGTGGGAGCTGCTGGGTGCCCCGAGCCCTGCAGATTCGGAATTGCTGGAATTTGCTAACAGCTGGCATGGTGTCGCACAGCTTGTGGCTACTTTGCTCTTAGAGTGTAGCCTTTCACTTACAAGTGGGAACATGTTTAAAACCAACCTTACACCCCAGAGGTGCTTTTGGTGTTCATCTGCTCGTTGTTTCCCTTTCTTGCAATTAAATCAAGTTGGCGGGGGGTTGTTACAAGTTTGCTGCTTTGTCTGGTGTAAGGACTTTAGGCATTTAAATACAGCCAACAACTTTACACCCAAGGGGTATATCCCAGGCTGGTGTTGAACATAACCCCAGAAAGGGGGTGCCAGTTGGATGCTCGATGAATCCACTGCCAGGATGGTCATGTGTGTCCCTCTGCAAAACACAATTCTTTCTGCTTGATTCTGCCAGCCAGCATCAGCCCCCAGCCCACGGCATGTGCTAAACCACAGCCCTCCCTCCTCCTCAGGGTCGGGGGGCCGGTGCTGCAGTGGCTCTTTGCCTTGTCCTGGCTCCCTGCTCTTTGCTGGTGTCTCCAGGACCACCCGTGCTCAGAGGACAATGAATGTCCCACAGTCACCTTCCATTGCTGGAGTAGGGTGAGGAATTCCTGTGGCCAGGAGCAGCAAAGAGAGAGGTTTGCATGGAGCCGGCAGAGCTGAAGGACTGAGCTGGCACGCTCTGCACGCTGTGGTTGTCTGTCTTGCCCCTGCACTCGGGCTGATTTTCTGCTTGTGCTGCACATGGGCAGTGCTAGGTCTGTGCTTCCAGCCTGGAAACCACTAGGGAGCAAGTTTTAGCATTTAGAGGCTTCGTTTGAAGGGGAAGGATGGGCCCGTGGTTAGCTCATCAACCTGTACGCTGGGTTTGGCTCCTTTCCCAGCCCTGACAGCCTGGGTGGCCGCAGGAATGTCTCTTCATCTTTCTGTACCTTTGCCTTCCTCAGAGTAGTGCGAGGAAAACTGTAACGTTTTCCCATCCCACGGTGCTGGGAGTATAAATACATTTGTGATTGTGCTCAGATAACACAGCAGTGGGCTTTTCACCTAGAATAACCTAATATCAGAGCAATTAAACGTCCAGGTTGTCCGGGCTCCGGTGTAATTAAACCACTACAGTAAAACCTGCAAGTGGCAAAGGTCGCTGCCTATGAATTTAAACCAGTGGTTGCAGCAGGTCTGTGCTAGCAGAGCAGTGAAGCTGCCGCTGTACTCTTGCCCTTGAGAGCTGAGGTGAGTGCAGGGAGCATCTCTGGTGTGTGCAGTGGTCCAGGTTGACTAAAATGTAGCGTTGTTCCACAGCAAAAGGGATGGTCCCTCTCCTGGGGAGATGCTGCTGTTCTGTGCAGACCGTGTCGCACTGGATCCCAGAGCAAGGCTGGGGGTCTTGGTTCCAAGTGAGGTGTTAATCCACCAGTCAAGAGTTTTCTGCCCAGATTTGTAGCATCCTTTATGGGAAATCTCTATACCCACAGATTTGAAATTCAGGGAGAAAACACAAGTGAAGGGATTTCTTCTTCAGCCCCTTCTTGTGGGTTTTTGATGTAGAGGAAGGAAGGGAGAGCTCATTACTCCTTCCTGCCAGTGAAGGAGAGATGCCACCAGTCCCTGAAATAGCTGTGTGGGTATCTTCACTCCCACCTGCACCTAAGGCTCAAAGAGCCCCCCATGCCGCACAGCCAGTGACGTGACACCTGTGTTTGCGCTGTGCAATACCTTTGGGCTTTTCTACTGTGGCAAAGCAGCAGTCCAGAACCAAGCCCCTTTTTTCCTCAGAAAACCTAAGTTTTCAATACCCCCGTAAGGAGGTCTTGATTTGGGGAAGAGAACCTATCCCACAGGACCTCACTTTGGGTTATTCTGAAAAATGGCTCTGTACACTTTCTTCCCCTGAACTGCCTTTTAATGCCAGCATAGTAAGATAGTAAGTTGGTGTTTGTTTGTTTTTTTTTTTTAATATAGTGCATTTAAAAGCAAAACGCAGACATTTCTTACAAAAGAGAGGGTTTGGGAGGTGATGATGCTACTCGCAAATGCAGACGCCTCCTGGTGTTGTCTGGTGTATAGAAAAGCAAATCCCAGTGCTGGCTTTCACAGGGACCCAGTGTTCACCAGACTGAACACCACTGAAGTTGTGGATCTCATTAAGATGCTGAATTAGCACCACGTCACCTTTCCATGGAGATGAGCCAGCCTGGAGCAGCCAGCCAGGTCCGGCTGGGGCTGTGGGGGAGCTCTGCTCGGGGGGGGCAGCCCTCCGCCGGGCTCCTGTCACAGGACGTGGTCCCTTCTCTCAGTCCAAAGGCTGGTCCTCCATCCTCTGTGCCCTAAAAAAATGAAGCAACCCAGAGAACGAGCCAGCTGCATCCCCCTCCCACCGAGCCGGGGCTCTCCTGCTTCTCTGGGACGACACTACCACCTAGTGAATACGCTCCGCATTGGCTTGCCAGGGAGGCCATAGAGCCCTGTGTGGAAATTAAACCCCATCCCTTGTCCCACCCCCAACAAGTGTGGGGCAGGGACCCCTGTTCTGAGGCCTGGTGGCCCCATCCCTGTCCCTCCCGCGGTGCATGGGGACCTCCCCGGCTGGGGCTGCTCGCCCCGCTCTGCTGGCTGTGCTGCCGGGGTACCCCGCGGGGCTGGCGCTGGGGGTCCTGCTGGCAGCGCCAGTGTACCCCGTGTTGTGGCTGGCACTCCGCAGCGGGGCTTGGTGGGCTGGCAAGCCTCACGGTGGCAGCTCAAGAATGCCTTTGTATCTGCCAGCCTCTTTGTAATTTTGCCAGTGGGATGAGGGCTGCAGGTCGAGGCTGGGTGTCACCCCAGCTGCATCCCACCGCTGCACCCCTCCTTCCCCCCGCACCCTGGACCGTGACGTTACAGCCACTGCGGCACCACAAGCCACTGAGCCACTTTTTCTTCTTCTTTTGTGCAGAGCTGATCTGATCGGGGCCTACCAAAGACATTAACGACGTCGAAAGTAGCCTACTTTAAGAGAAAATATGCAGAAGAAGAACATTTACATCAAGATTACCATGAGTATTGTCCAAAAGTGAGTAGCTCTCTCATTCCAGACCCCATCCTCCCCTGGTTTCGTTCCGCTGTGCTAAAGACCCATTTACTTGCTCTTTACTCCCCAGCACCTGATACTACCCGAGGACCGGACTTGTATTCTAAAACTTTCTCTCCAGAAACTCCGATTCCTGGATGACCCTGAAGCCTATCTCCGTAGGTCTGTATTAATTAACAATCTGTTGAGGAAGATTCACCTAGAGACAGAGAGGGAGAGCTATGAATACTTTAAGGAGGCTCCGTGTTATAGGACTGCTTACTCTGACGCACGAAAACGGCTGAAGTTTATGGTGCAGGAGTGCTGTTCCCAGTCGCTCTATTATGAAGAGCTGCATTCGTATCGCATCGTGCCTTACTCTGCAGAGAACGCCGTTTACGGAATGGGCTACACGAGCAGCCACTTGGAGCAAAATTCTCAATTGCTTATTTATAAAATGAATTAAAGTAGCTGTTAGACCCACTGATGTTTGTTTCTGAATGCTTGAACTGCTTATTGAGATGTTAAGATGAGGCACTAATTGCAGATGTACCTGTGATCAAAGGCGGATGTGTTCAGAGCTGAGTGGAAGGTACTTTGACTGATGTTCTGCAGTCCCCGCTGTTAACCCCCCGGTTATGAAGTACCTTGACGTACACACAGAGCTGGTGCAATACGGAGGTCCTTATCTGCAGAGACTGTGTGCAATGCGTTTGATAGAAACAAAGCTGCATTTAAATTATCTGTGTGTAGATAGACATTCAAAATCACTTTGCAGTTCAATTAGGCCATCCCCGGTGGAAGGGGAGCCCCCAAAGCGGTGGAGTAGTCTGGAAGTGAGTAGTAAAATGCAAGTTATTTACTGTAAAGGTATAGGTAGAAAGTTTCTTTGAGAAATGCTTTGACCATGGAGGAGCCAGTGCCAAAGGAAACAGCCTTTTGCTTAGGATTTTCAGAGACTTGCTTGCTACTTACAAGACACTCTATACTGAGATTTGCAAGGGTTTGGGTTTTTTTTTTTTAAATAATTGCATTCACCTTTTACTTATATTATCTCTTAGCTGGTATCTACTTTGCTATTTTAATACAATCCAGAATGAGTCACAAGAAAGATTGTTTCTTCAGCCTGTCATCAGTGTTTCCTTAACTTCATTTGATTCTTTCCCTAGCTGTTTCCCTGATACTTCTTTGCATGCTAATTTGCTGTTTGGCCAGAGGTTCACGTTGGTGCTAGGGAATAGACAGTAATTTCTTTTTATGTGGAATATAAAAGACAGAAAAACAATGATAGCTCTCATAGATAGAGAATGAATGTATCTGACAGATGCTAGTAAAACCTCAGAGGTTCTCCTGATGAAACTGCTCAGCATTAGTAATAGTGTTTCAGGTTAAGTGAAATACCTGATTTCAATCTGGGAATTAACCTTAGAATATGTAAATATATATTTCACAAGCTATGACATGAAAGATGTTCAGCAAATCGATGACTACAGGTGGAAAGTTTTATAGCTGCCAAAGCTATGTCATGAAAATACCAAAGAGTAATATAAGGGAAAAGATGATGCTCCAGCAATGGGGTCAAAAGCAAAGATTGCACTATAACCTGGGGAAATGTGACTAACGAGCCTGTAAACTAGCTGTTACCGATACACCTGCAGTTCACCTGCAGGTGACTTGCATCCCAGAACTGCTGAACAAATATACAAGATGATCCAAAGCCTGTTGAAGTCCTACAGGTCTGTTGGCTTAACAGTGAAGAAATTGGCTTTGCCTCGCTGGCTATCACCACTTTAAAGCTTTAAAGCAAAATAAATAATAGCGCACACTCAGCTGTAGGCAGATATATATCCAAAGGCCTAATTTTTTATTTTGAAAGGCTTTGCTCATGCACATGTGGCTGATGCTATTTCTGAAGCATTATACGAACAAATACCATTGCTTGCCAGGATGTGCTTCACGTAGGATCCCTCCTGTAACCCTGCTTAGAGCATCCTAGTTGTGTGTGTCGTACATATCATTGCAGCTCTCAGGCACATTGTTAGTGCAGGAGAAAAGACAGAAAGGCAAAGGCAGGAGGTGTGAAGAGCAAAGTTGACTCTGGAGTCAGTAGTTAGAAGCCAGTACAGGATTAGGAGACAGAAGGAAACAAAGAAATCCAGATATTTTTTTAAATGGGGGGGAAAAAAAAAAAAAAAGCAACAGTCTAATTCAAAACAAAGATAACCTGCAAACTGGAGAACATAAACAGCACAGATACTGTGGGAAGGCTGGAAAAAACAGGGCAGTGCTGTTTGGGAGGTGCTGTTAGTCAAGATGCATGTGTTCAGGTTTTTGTTTTTATTTTGAGACAAGGCATATTTATTTGTCTCTTACAAAAGGGTGTCTTTAAACCCTTGGTCAGCGTAATGTGGTGTCAGAGCTGCCTGGCTATGTGCGGTTGTGCTCCTGCTGCCCCAGCTTGCCCCAGCCCCAAACCCCGTGAACAATTAAGCTCACACTGGGGATAGTTTGCGAGATCTCCATCTCAACAGGGGCCAGCTGAGAAAGGCCAGGCTAGTTATCAGTGTGTGGAACAGCCCTAATATCACCAGCAAAAGCCAGCAGCGAAACCCATCGACTGTGTGGGCTGCTGCTGTGATGGCTCTTGTGAGCCGTGCCGTTGTCCCCCAAAGAGCTCTCCGGCCTCTGCCGGCACTTTGTGTGCCCCGTGCAGACTTAGGGGCTGGGGTAGGGACATTAGAAGGCTGCTAAGTGGTAAAGGAAAAGTATTCCTGTCTTCTGATTTTTCAAACGATCTAATTTTCCACTCTGATCTGATTTACGCATATTTTTAATTTGTGTCCATTTTTGCCTGAATCATATCGTTTAGCAGCTACACAAAATGCTAAAATGCTTTTTTTTTCCTTTCACTGATCTACTTTATATATTCATAGGGTGGTTCTTGCCTGAATAAACAAAACTTTTTACATAAAATTAATAATGTTTCAATAGAGTAAAAAATCTCAGTAGGATTAAAGCCTTTAACATCACCTGAAAAAAACCCGTTGTCCCTGTCAGATTCAACTTTGAAGAATAACTTCTCTGCCTGCTAGAAAAGGCAGATACTTTCTTACCCATTGAAAGCTTCTCTGATAAGGTGTTGCGATAACTGAGTGGGTATAACAGACAAAAATCTGGATCAGATAACAAAACTCCTGAAAGAGGAAGATATTTTACTCATGTTTTTCTCATGTGTTGTTTTCTTGAGCAACATTGGCTGATTTTTTTACTTTTACTTACTCTAGGGCTGTTAAAATGGACAGTTTCTTTCTAGAAAACACATTGCTTTTTTATGGCTGACTTTTTGATATGAAATTGAATCAAAGGTCCGCATTCTAAATATTTAAAGTCTACTCAAGTTTTTACTGCCTTCCGCTTTGCACAGCGATTTGTGCTGTTGAAATGTGGGTCTGAAATATTCTACTTTAGTGCTTAGAAACCACAATTTATGGGGTGATTGAGAAGTACAAAGGTGCAATAACATTGCAAGTTACTCCTGAAATATTTAATTTGACACTTTTTGAATTATATACTGATTTTAACATTTGGTTACCAAGTTACTGGGTACCAGCCTTTTAACGCAGCTACATACACTGATTTTTCTTCTTTGGGTTTGTAGCTACAATTCAGCTCTTCTGGCTTCTGATGTGTGAATCTGTCTGTAGGTGGTCAACTTTTTCAGTGAGATATATATATATATTCTATTACGACTGCATTAGGAACTCCCACGTATGGGCTATGTTTGCACTGGATGTAAAGCAAGTCCTTCCTTCCCTTTGACTCAGTTGCCTTGGAGATAGTAGATTCATCAGAGGAGAATATAGACGAGCTAGGTGACAAAGGACAGACTTGGTAACGATAGCTGATCATTTTGAAAATGGCTGGCTTAGGACAATTCATTTTCGTCTGGGAATAGCAGCACACTTGACTGTAATTAGTGTTTCCGTGAGTTACATTTTCTCAGTGCCGCTTTTCCCTCGCTGGCTGTAAATGCTGGGCCTGATCCCGGCTGCAGGAGGGGCGGTGGTGGCTCCGTGGGAGGCATGGCAGGGGGCAGGGGTGTGGGGTCTCCTGGAGCTGGTGGAGCTGTGGCAGGGGGGTGCACATGCTGGGAGGCAGCCCGGCTCCGCAGGGCAGCATCGCTGCCCGTGTGACCTGGTGCAGGCACCCCGACGCTGTAGGGCCCTGATCCTGCAAACGCTTCGGTTCTCTGCTGAGTTTCTTTGCACAGACCCTCTCACCGAAGCCAGAGAGGCTCCTCGTGTACTTGATGCTCAGCATGTGTACGAGTGTGTGCAGGGCTGGGGCTGCTGCGCACCACAGATGTACGTACTCCTCCGTTGCCTAATTATTGGTGAAAGTGATTATTGAGCTGCCGCTTGAGTTCTTGAATACATTTATATTGCACTGTAAATGGAACTTTTGTTTTCAATGAATGTGTTGAGTATATGGACTATCGTGCCTTAAAGTCCCATCCTCATACGAGCCTTTGTATATGTTCTGTAAATCCGCAAACTGTCTATAGCTGGTAACTCTGTGCACTCTATACAGATCTGGTTCAGTACTCGGCAGGACCTTGGGAAACACCACCCTGACCTCAGTTTCCCATGAACACAGAGGGGATACGGCAATTCCCCTTTCTCTTCTTTTTTAGATTTCTTTCCTCTTCGCCGTTCATGAAATTCGGTTTTTCTGGTTTCTGTCGTAGCTGGGTTCTGGGTTACCTGCAACGCCAGGCACCCCTCACGGGAACTCAGAAAGTTGTAAAAAAGTTGTCTCCAGCTTTTAAATGCCATCTGTACAGCGCGCTCTCAGCAGGGAATCACAATTGCATATGACAACTGTGGCAGGTGTTGTCAAGTATATCATCATATATTTGACATGATTAATAAAGCAGAAAAGGGAACACCTATTTCTGTTGAAATGCATGAGCCTGCATTATGTTAAATACATGGTGATTATACACCACTTAATTGGAGTAATACCTACTGGTTCTATAATAATAAAATGGCTTTTTAATGTTTAAAATTACTTGGGACCTGATTAAAGGTTTTTATGAAATTGTTTTCTAAAGTGAATAGTAAAAAAATGTATATGTATTTTAAATATATGTATGATGTGCATGTTATTAATAAAGATCTATTTCTATTGAACCAGGTGGACTCTCATTGAATACATGCAGTATGGTTTGCAAGCTAACACATAATGTTACTGAAGAAAGGTTTCTAATACCATCAATCCCCTGAAAAATGTATAAAACACAAATTATTTGAGGGACCTGGATCCTGGGGGTGAACCTGGACCCATCTCACATAGCTGATGTGTAGAGCTGGGGCAACTCCCCTGATGCCGTGCAAACCCTGGCATTCACGTGTCCTGCCCTGATCCCATCGTTTGCATCCCAACTTGTCTACGGGCTTGCAAGACCCTTCTCCTTTTCCTTGTTCATTTAATTTATTTAAAAATCTTCGAGGAACCATTTTTCTTATTATGGTCTGCAGGACTCCTTCCAGATACTGCAGAAGCGTCACAGGTAAAAAAAGGTAGCTATTGGAGCAATTCAGGAAAATAGGAATTTTTACTAAAAATCCTAATTATAATGGAGAGATCACCCTCTCCCTCATCCTCAGGGCTTTTCTTTAGGATTCTTTTCCCTGAAGAAGCTGAAATGAAACCCTGAAAATGTTTATGGGCTATTGAAAGGGGAATTATCTGCAAAAGGATGAACTCCCGCCTGCGGGCAGGAGCCTTTTGAAGCAGCCACAGGGGAACATCTTCCAGGGCCAGGTGCCTCTTCACCCTCCTCCAGCCAGGGCTGGGGTACCATGGGGGTGCTGCGGGCCCAGGGTTTTTAAACACTGAGCATTGCACCCAGCTGATGTAGGCACAGCAGTAAATCAGTCACCTCCTTGAATGGTGTTGCATTGGGAGAGAAGAGCTGCACGTTGTCAACCTGCGGCCAGCTCTGAAACTGCCGATCCCCAGTCCCCTCCATACCTCATCTGAATGTGGTGTTGCCAGGATTAAACAGCCACCACCCAAATCTTGAGATGTTCTTTATCAGACACAGCCCTTTACTTGTCTCTGGACCACTCCTGTTTTAACCAAAAAGCAATACCTTGACCTTGGCATGGGTACGTGCGTGACCTGAAGAAGGAGCTTCTTAAAAGAGGTAGGCTGCATGTTTGCAGGTCTGGCCTGTTTTCTCCCTGTATTATGTGTGAACGACCAAGGGTCTCTGGGGTGCCATATCCCTGGCACAGAAAGATATATTCAGATGGCCAAAATTCCTCCTGGATCCTGTGTGGGAGCTGCTACCTCTGAGGATACGTCACACTGGTAGGAGATGCTGAGCCTTGGCCTTGGTCCAATTGTAGAGACAACTGCTTTAGTGTGGAAATAAAAGGCAGCATAGCAGCTTCCCAGCTCCCAGCACAGCCGCACTATGTTGTCCAGCCCATGTAAATACTTTCCCACTATGGATATTTTCAAAGCCATGGGAATCATCCTGCCACAATGCAAATTCTGCTGCAGACTGAAGGTGGGGTCCCCTGTGCCAATCCCTCCGCTGAGGAAGAAGAGGGTAAAAGCACTGTGGCCAGACCACCCTGGGCTTGCTTTGCTCTCAGCTGAATTTCCTTTTTTGCTCTTTATGGCCATTTGCAGTCAGCTTGAATCAAAGCAGCTGCTGGGCTGCCCTACCTTGGCACTGCCAGCCCAGACTCGTGGAGCAGCTGGTGCAGGAAGGACCCAGGGAATCCAGCTGAAAGCTGTAATTCACCATTGCATCCCACACTCCGTGCATTTCAGGGCTTAATTAATTCAGGCCCTAAGCTAAGCAGAGCTGTTTGCCAAACTAGGTGATGCTTTGAGCTCCTGGCTGAACTGCAGAGTGTTGCAACCTCCCAGCTTTCCTAGCACAGCAGGACAGTCTACGCTGCCTTGCTGCCTGCAAGCTGATGTGCCACTGCTGGTAAATTATCCCCAGCTGGGCTGAATGGTGCCAAATTGTAGCTTTTACCAGTGGAAGGTGGCTTTTCCTGAAACAAACTGCTTAGTGGAAATTGTTGTCAATTTGCAGCAAGAAGGGTTGTGTGTAACATCTGCTGTCGGAGAAGAGGAAGGATGGTTGGGAAGGTAAAGGTCTTTCTCCCTGTAAGGTACCAGAATCTCCTGTTCGTAGTGGAGTGCAAATATTGCTCTCCCACATTATCCTCTGAGGCTCAGGACCACGCAGGCACTTCAGCTGTGCTGGGGCCATCCCTCTACGCCATCCCCTATAGTGCCTTCCAAGAGGAAGGCCCAGGGCTTGCAGCACAGCCCAGGCATCCAGTGAGCCCACAGCCCTTGCTGGGATGCTGGGATGCTGGGAGGAGCCACAGGAATTTTCCAGCATGTCCCCATACACAGCTGGTGTCTGGTTCCACACCCAGGGAGCAGTCCCAAAGGCCGGTTGTGCTGTGCCCCAGGCAGACAGCGTCTCTCCCAAAGCTCTGTGGTGCAGACAGGGTTTGTACCTTGAGGTGGTGTCATCCAGGGAAACCTCGGAATTTGGTAAGTAAGGGTGGGACTGCAAATGTGCCCACTGTGACAGTGGCATAAAGACTTAAATGTCCTGTATTGTGGCAGCACGTATCAATCCAAGCCCCGTGTGGCCAGGTCAGGTCTAGAGGGTGATGCCCCTGCCCATCTGCAGCCTTTGCATCACGGAATCATGCTGGTGAACCCAATGAGATGGGCCTCTCCCTTACAGCATCAGTGTAAAGAGTGATTTTTCTGCAAAATGTTGTGTTTAAGGCCAGTGGGCATATCTGTACCCTTTGGGGGCAAAGGTCCATATGCAGATAGCTGAAGTGAAGACATGCCTGTGAAGGATGAGAGCTGGAACCCATCTCTGGTTGCTGCTTAGACATATGGGCTGCAGAATGGGAAGGCTTTTTTGTGGGAGTACCTGAATCAGGAGAAAATCTGGGCTGGAAGATGTGGAAGGTTTCAGCTCCCAGGAGCCTTACACTTGCTATCAAGCAGGTACTCTTCATGTGTAATTGTTTTACCGGGTAATTTGTGTCTTGGGACATGGGACTGAGTGAAGTAGTGACTGGTGCCGATGGACCAGTATCTAGGAGGTGCTGATGGGCTGGTGCCTGCTCTGGTTGCACTTTGGATAACAAATCAATGCTGTGAGAGCTGGGAGGGAGCCTTGTCACAAGGCTGAAAAAGCTCGGATGGGTCTGGCAGTTGCAGTTCTCAGGGCTGGGGATCACCTGGGAAGTGGGGGGCAAGCTGGAGCTAACACGGGGCAGCAGTAAGCCGAATGCTGATACCCCTGGGGACTATTCTGCCCTGCAGCACGCCTGGTCCTCAATCCCTGGCAGTTCCCTATGCCCAGCAGAGGCAGGGCAGGCTTTTTACCTGAAGATGGCACTGCTATATTGAAGAATCGCTGGAAAATTGCTGTAATAAAGCTGTGTGTAAAACTAGGCTGGGAGAGCTGTGGACGTGAGCTCAGGTGTGGGTGCAGTGATGGGTGCTGGCTGCGTTGGGCCTGAAGGACCCCGTTTCCCACGACCAGGCAGCCCCAAGCCAAGACTCCCTCTGTACCTATTTTTGAGTTTTTTCTTAGCATTTGGACCCAGACAGTGTCCAAAACACTTATATGTGGTACTTAGGGACGTGGTTTAGTGATGGACTTAGCAGTCCTGGGTTAGTGGTTGGACTTGATCATCTCAGAGATCTTTTCCAACCTAAATGATTCTGTGATCCTATGAAATCTTGCTAGTTTGGTGTAAACTCTTTCTTCTCTGCTCTCTTAAGGAGCAGTATGGTATGTGCTTGTTGCTGAGCTCTGCAGAGGTCTGATGTGAGTAGAACAAAATGCAAGGAGCTGCTCTGACTTGCTCACGAGAGAACCGCTTCTTGTCCTGGTGGCAAGAGGGTGGATGGGAGTGTGACCCAGGCTCTGCCCAGGTGCTCACGTCAAGTGAAACAGCGGGGCCAGAGCCACAAGGTATGAAGTTGTCTTTCCTGGGCTTGCGTCCTGCCCCCACACCCCCTTTCCCTTCTTGAAGGACCTGAAGTAGCAGCAGGTAAGAGTTAGTACACACAGTGAGGGAAATGCCCCTGGATGACCAAGATCTCCTGGGTCTGTTGTCTGAACGTTGATATTGGCTCGTTTCAATGCAGAGGTGATGGGAGGCTGACTGCGATTGTGGTGAAATGGCAGCGAAAAAACTAGAAAAGTTGTCTAGGGCTCTGGACTGAGCATGAAGTAGCCCAAAGGCAGTGTCTGACCTGTGCCTGGTGGTTTGGGCATTGCCTGTATGGCAGGCAGGACTGGGCCAGAATTAGGATGGGAGTGTGCCCTGATTGCCAGGCTACGGCACATCCCACATGTGGTTTGAAGAGAAGGACACCGTGCCAGGGCAGATGTGGCTGCAGACAGAGAAGCCTTGCTCCTCTGAAAGCTTCACGTGGCTCAGCTTTTTGCTTACTCGTGTCTGTCCTCAGCCCCTGAGCCACGGTCCTCGTGAGATGGAGCATGGACCCACTTGGAGCTGGGGATGGGTTTAATGTCTTCTGTGCATTGGCACCGCCAAATACCATCAAGAGAGAGAAGCAGCAGCAATCATTGCCCATTTCAATAATTTTGTCAACTATGCACACACAGGAAAAAATGCATAGCTGTGTGTCTTTATTTTTACCACTGGAGGGCTACATCTACCTGCAGACTTTAGTTGGGTTCTGTTAAACCCAGAGCACCTGTCACCTTGAGGAATGTGTTGTACCAGCGTAATTGAGGAAGGCTGAAAAGCAGAAACTGTTTCCTTTGGGGACAAACCTGGCTGTAAACTTCATCAGTTTGCAGTGGAAGTGCTTTTTTCCCTGTTGGAGGCTTTGTGGTTAGTTTCAATAAAGGCGGTGGGTTGGGAGGGAAGAGGGGAAATTGCTTCAGGATAGTGGGGCTGTGAAAATAGGAGTTTGTTTTGAGCTGTGTTCACTCTTTCATAAATGAAGTACTGGGGCCAGGTGCCATCAGAGGCGAAGAGGCCCATGGTCTCCTGAAGACGCTGTGCCTGAGCTGGACGGTGGTACCCTGTGGCTCAGCCCCTCTGGGCTCCAGACCTCAGCCCTCCCTGGCCCCCGTGGGCTCAGCAGGTTTCTGCAGAGCCAGCTGATGGGCTTGATCTTCCTTTTTCTGGTTAACTCACTGGAGAGAGACACAGCTGGCGAGCAGCTCCACCTTGACAAAGGAAATGTCTTATTTGCTGATGCGATAAAGTATGTTAAAGACTTGTGCCTCTCGGGGGGGAGATGTCTCTGCTCAGGCTGCTGTGCTGGGGTTTTTTCAGCTTCACGCAGACTTTGCAGTTTTACTCTGAACTCCTGTAGATTACAGGCACGGCAAAGCTGCTAGAAACGTGAGCAGCAAGCCAGGTATTGCCCCGAGCCCTGTTTGTCCCCTTCATAACTGCAGGGTGGTCCCTGTGAAGGTTCATGGCTGGCTCCTGGAGAGAGCTTCCACGGCAATGGGAGCTCCTTGGGATGGCTTCCCCAGCGATGACACGCACTCGGCAGGGTGGCTTTGTTGCTTGCCCAGTTGGACCTGTCATCACTACGCTTTTCTTGTGCCGTCTTGGGCCCACACTTCTAAGGGTCAGTGGAAGGATTCAGCTAAAAGCAGTAATGTTCCTGCCATGGATTGAATTAAGCTCTGCTTGCTCTACAGAGGGCAGCAAATTGTTCAGAACACAGTAGACTATCCCGTGCTAATTTTAGCCACTGCAGCTATGTTGGACAGGTTCACTGCAGCTGGGAAGAGGAATGGGTCTCCAGCGTAAGGACCAAGCGCCAGCCAGCATGGGCAGAGCAGGCAGGTCCCCCCTACTCGCTGCTTCTGGTGGCTGGTGTAGCGTGTTGATCTCCTCCACAAACTTCTGTGGAAATGTGTTTGCCAGCTCACGTACCAGTTAGAAACTACCTGGGATGGAAAATGGTGCTTTTGCCTTTTCCAGGCTACAGTGTGATATCCCCCCCTCCCCAACCTTAATATGTGCTTTCTCCTGAAAAGACAGAGAAGCAAGCGAGGAAGGGCTGCCAGGTTAAAACCACAAGCAAGTGTGCCACGGATAAAGTCTTCTGCATTGCTCGAGGGGGGTTGCATGTGCCTACAAAGCCCTCTGCACCTGTGTGTGTGGTGCTCCTTGCTAGGTGTTGGGTAGGGAGTGTGCAACTGTTTCAACAGAAGCTTTTGGGACTTCTTAAAGAAAGCTTTCATGGAATTGCTAATTTTTGAAAAAGCCATTCTAGATGAGAGCTTTTTGTGCTGCACCTCTCTGTGTCTCTCTCCTTCCCCTCCCAAATGACCATGCTTACTTTAAACTCCTTTGAAAATGCAGCTTTGATAAATAAATCAAAGAGCATTATGCTTCAGAATCACTGATGCTGGTCAGTGAGCAAACTGTTTCCTTTGAAACCCTTGCTGAAAAGGAACCAGCTGTATTATGTATCTCGTGACCTCTTGGCATTTGTATTTTTGGAGTGAGACACTTCATTTTTCTGGGAACTCGTGGTACTATTTTCTTTTCAGTATGCGGAAGCTGAGTACAAATGTGCCAGCAGAAACAGCTACATGCCCCTGTCAGTTCCTGCTGAGCCACTTCTGGATCTTCTAGAGCTTTTCTGCGCTGGTGGTAGCATCTCCCTGTCATACTGAGTAATGATGGACGCTGGTATGGGGAAGGCCAGCAGTGCTCTCTATTTAACACAGAGGGAAGGAACATGCATAGATGGAGCAAAATATAAGTCTATCCATTGTGCATGCTTCCAGTCAACTTACTTTTGCTTTTCCTGCCTATGGAATGGTGGGTGCAGGACGGTATTATGGAAGGCCGTACTATAGATGTCTGTAAACGCATTGCTTTTCTACGCTGGGCAGCTTCTGTTGCAGTTCAAGTGTACGTGTAAAAGGGTGACAGCAGGCAGGACCCAGCTGGGATAAGGTATTAACACAGTGAAACAGGCACTGGACTGGCTGTTTTGGGTGGCCTCTTCATTTCAAGGACAGTTTTAATAGGGTGGTTCAAGGCACAAGTTCTGCTAAAGCCCAGGAAATTGCCCTGCACTGTCATTGCTGGGAAGGGCTGTTTCATCTTTTTTATGGATCTGTTTTGGGGGCTTAGCTAAGCTCGGAAGGAGCTGGTAGGTGAGCTTTTGGTAGATTCCAGCTGAGTTTCCCTCTTGGGCTCTAGACTTTTCCAACCTAAACAATTCTATGACTGCAGGACACCTCCCAGAAATTATCCAGTCTTGGTGTGGAGACTCTATCCTTTCCAAGTAGACTGTCCCAGTGACCAGAACCACTTAAATAAGTGGTTTTTTTTTTAAAAAAAATATTCCTTTTTTTAAGTGTCTCGTTTCTAATTGGAACTGGTCTGGACTCAGCTTCTATCCGTGAACGTTTTGTTAAGCCTCTCTCCTAGATTAGGAATCCCTTTTAAGTGCCCGTTATCTTCCCCATGTGAAGACAGTGTAATCAAGTTGCCTCCCACTCTCCCTTTTGAGACTAAGCAGATTGATCTCCCTGTCTGTGGCTAAAAGGCCTTTTCTAAACCTTCCATCAGAGCTTTGCTTGGGTATCTGGAGCTGAAATGGGACTGTAATCACTAAGTGATTCTTAGGCTAAAGCGATTTTCTAAAGCATGACATGAAGCATTAAGGATTTCTTGGCCAATACAGAGTGAAGTCTTTTTCATCCAGTTTCTCGACTCTTGCCTTTTTATATTTGTTTCAGTGCTTTGGACACTAAGATGTAAAATTGATTCTGGATGTATCACCCTACAACACCGGGAGACAGATGTGTTGGCTGGGGCGCGGATCCCTTTGTCAAGACCAGAATATTAACTGTCCTTGTTAATTTCAGGTCACACTGGAGAGAGCAGATGAAGACAGACGCGCCTGCTGGCAGGGGCCAGGGAGTCGGCAAATTCAGCTTTGAACTTGGGAAAGCCTAACGCTTGGTCTGTCTGCTGCAAGTGCCAGTGTGATAGCTGTAGGGCAGAAGGTATTAAACAAAGGTTATATTGCTTCCCGACTGGGGATAATAACAATTTCTCATTGTTTTTCCCATGCTGGGAAAACAGTATCTTGAACTCCACCATGAAATTCTCCACTGGTAAGATAATCTTGTTTCCCCCCTACCCCAAGGGTATAAAAAAATACTGCATATATTAAAAGAAAAAGGAAAAAAAAAATTAAAAGTGTCAACAACTCGGGAAAGAAAACAGGCAACAGAAATGGCCTGCATTGTCCCTCTGAGTGTTGCTCAAGCTGTTGTCTGTAATCCACCCCCTTGTGTCTTGAGAGCACTGGAGCTCAGCGCATCGTGCAAGTCCCGAGTGCCTCGGCTGCTGCAGCCAGAGCAGGGCTCTCCGAGACAGCCAAGGTGTTAGGGAGCAGTGTTAATCGGGAAATCCTGAGCCTGGGAAATCCTGCTCTGTCCCTGTAATAAGAACTTCAGAAACTGAACGCTTCTGTTGTCAATGACAGAAGCTGCTACTGCAGAACAAGAACAGGAGAAATGGCTGTTAAATCAATGTTAGATTAATATTTATAGTGCTATGACTGATGAGGAGACAATCTGCCTTCACACATACACTTAAAATCTTTCCTGATCCCTGCTGCAGGAGTTGAATCCGCCCCCCCTGGAATGCCCTGCATTACACTAATGCTGTCCAGAACACGCCTGCATTAGAAAATCCCCACATTGAAAACCTCTGTGTGTAAAACTCTGATGACTTCAAGCAGCCATTGAGGTATGTTGGCTCCTTTTTTTGAAGCAAACTTCCACTGATGCAGTGCAGGCTTGAAGTGTGTGTGGTGGGATGAGGGCTGGGGCTGCTGGTGCGGAATGCAAGAGCAAGTAAAGACCAGAAACCAGTTTAACGGTGACTTGTCCCATGGGTGAGTTTGTGCAGACAGCTTTGCTACTGGCTGATTCATTCCTGGGGATGAAGGAGAAATGCAAGGAGGAAGCAAAACCAAACTATTACCCAGTGCAGAAAGAATTATGGTGGCACAGAACGTACATACGCGTATGGTGTATGTCTAGTTATGCTCTTGACAGCATCTAAGAATGCAAGGAAGCATATCACGTACCCTCTCATTACCAGTAGTTTCTTTTTCATGCCCATTAGTTACTGGTTTATATTCCTGTTTATCTTTTATCAAACATAGTAAGAATAAAGCTCCAAGATTTATAATAACTATATCAAGGACATAACAGACAACATCGCTTTTTTTCTTGTAGCTTCCCTGCCTTCCACTAGAAAAAAAATAATAAAGAAGATAAACTCTCAAACTTTCCTTGTGTGGGAGAGAAAAGCCATCAAACCATCTGTGGCTTCCAACTTGTTTTTCAAGGTCCAAATTAAGGAGCGGTCAAGGACTGAATAACAAAACCCAGAAATATGAAGACTACAAATGAAGCCAAGGGTAGAGCTGGCCACTGGGGTTGCTTTTTGAGGGGAAAAGAATTGTGCATGGTTGCAGATTTAGTAGTAGGAAGTCAGGCATGCTTCACCTCTCGGAAAGGATCGGTACAACAGAGTTTTCTTTTTGGAGACCATATGGAGAAATTTGGAGAAATTGTGAGATGAAAGAGACCACTTCAGAAAGAAATGGATAAATATCACTGTACACTACGAACTCCTTGTCTCTTTGGGGGAGTTATGTTAATTAGCAAACTTTGATTTCCTAGCGACAGTCCTTCTAATGAGAGTACCTTGCATCTTCCTGGTGCGCAACTGAAATCAAACATTTATAACAAGCAAATGTGTTGGCTGTGACATGTCACACTTAGCACGTGGTCATGAATGGGTTTTTTTGCAAAACAGAAAGTCTCTTACAACTCCTTAAATATTATTTTTCTTTCTGTCTCATGCATTCTCATTGATTTGCCAGCTCTATGTTTTCATTTTCTTTTAATTTTATATTATTGCTGTCTCTGAGAATCTTATAACTACCTGTCCAATCTCAGTCTGTAGAAAAAACCCAACTTTGTCAGAAAGTTGGGCCATGAAATCTTCCTGTAGCAGTGAAAGGATGACCAGATAACCTGGTTACTCATATCCCAGCTGAAACCGTCACTGGGTAAATTTCCAGGTGTGAAAGTTTGTTTCGTCCTAATGATGCCAAATGCTCCAGGCACTTTCTGCTTTGATCTCACACAGACATGACTGGCAGTGCTGTGGAGCTGCTGAATGGAACTGTCCAGGAGCCAACAATATCCAGGACACAAAGTAAAAACTACTCATCTGAAAATCTAAACCTTCATCCTCTTTGGAGCAGACAGGAGAAAACATAGATGGACTACGTCTGGGAAAGACTGGCTCCTTTCATTCATGGGAGAAAATTCTTCTTCAAAGTGACTGGTGTGTGACAGTGAGCAGAGTGAACCTCCTCTTAATATGCAATATTACACATTTGATTTATTTTTGAATTGATTTAATACTTGCCTATTTTTCAAACATGTTATGGCTCTACACTTCTGTTTCTCAGTGCTGCTGTCAGACCAGAGGAACCACTGAGGTAATAAATTCCACAGATAACTTAGGCTCGGAGCCAAGTGAACTTTTTGGGGAAAAAATGAAACAAAACAGAGAATCAAGTGGTAGAAACCTACAGGGTCTGTTTATTATATTTTTGGTGAAGGAATTAAGTGCATAAAAGTGCTCCCTGCTTTGGGATGTGTGTCTAGTGCTGTGTTATACACAGGAGCCCTAGAACTGCAATTTGTCACTTGCTCGTAGTTTGTGCATGGCCCAGTTTTAATCCTTCTTGTCCTACAGCCTGTAATGAATTCCAGTTGGCTCCAGTTCCAGACACGAACAACCCTATGGTCTCCCAGTAAGCTGGGTGTGCAAACAGCCTAGATGCACAAACTGCATTTGAGTAGAAGTCACCTCTGTGCGCTAAATTGAGGGTTATTGATAAGGCTTCATTGTGGCATAGAGAGGCTATATAGCCATCTTTGTGCTTAAATGAGAGAGTCAGAAGCAAAATTTGTTGCTTCTCCGCTTTATTCATCCTTTTGTTCCCCTCTCCCCCTGCAGGCAGTAGTGTGCAGGCTGGTTTGTATTCTCCAGCCATGCCCGGTTCGCCTGGCTGAGGCGGTTCAGGGCACTGCTGCCCCTCGGCCCTGCACCAGCCCGGGCCAGCCCCATCTCTCTGGTGGGCTGTTGGCCCTCCTGCGTGACGGGGACTGAGCCATCCCCTGCCCAGTGGCAGAGTGGGGACCGTGGAAGGGACATTTCTGTGAGTGGCAGGAGTACGGGCCATCCATCTGAAACAACAACCCACTGATGTGCATGCAACACGCGATGCTTTCTGCCACGGGAGAGAGACGGGTTCTGCAAAGTGACTGTGGAACAGCATTAAACTCCAGTAAAGAGCTGAATTAATCACAGGCTCCGGCAGCGTGCTGGGGAGGGTGGCAGATGAAGGAAAATGAGCCACTGCTGAGAGCTGAGCCAGCACCCGGCTGATGAGGTGCTCTCCTCTCTTCTGAGAGACTTGCAGAAGGATATTTCTCCCCCCTGGAAGTAAGATGGCTTTTTCAGTGTGGGGAGGAAGATGACAGTAAACATATGTTCTGCTTCCCCTTCACTGCTGTCTGAGATTTTGCTCCTCCTGCGTACGACTGATTCTTGATTTGTTTCCACACTTCTCTTGCTGTGCCCAAAAGCAAGAACAAAAGGGCAGGGGAAGAGCAGAAATGTGAAGACCCAGAACAGCATTCACCACCCACAGGCCTTACTTCTGGGTTTTGGGTAATATTTTTATGCAGGGCAGGGCTGCTTGTGATGAGAGGATTTATTGATCTAATTCCTTGTTCCTTAGTCACCGTATCCTTTTGTCTCCTGCTTCTCCAGAATATGCCTCACAAGCTTCTTTCAACCATCAGCTGGAACTTTTCAGTTTCTGTCTCTGAAGTGTTTCTGCCCATGCTCCCTGATGACTCCCACATCTCTAGCAGCATTTATCCATAAAACAAGATGTTTCTGGACCAGGCACCACATCACTTTCAGAGCTTTGGTGCAACACAGGTTCCCAGGCTCCTTCCTTCCTCCGGGTGCAACTGGCCCACAAAGGAGGTCGGCCATGGTTTAGCCGATTTCTGTGCTGTCAGAGAGGTGTTTAAACCCCTCCTGCAATGCATCTTCATGAAGAATTACTTCCTGAATGGCAAACAAGGTGCAGTGTAGTCCGTAGGTGGGCTAACGCACTACTGGTCTACTATAAGATGGTACCAACTATGCTGAAGTCTTAGAGGTTTGCAAAGCCTCAGGAGACATAGATGTGTCATGGCCAGACCTGGGCTTAGAGCTCCGCTTTTAAATAGTGCCTGCGGAGGCACAAGGGAAAAGAAAGCAGAGATGTTGTTTTATAATCCTCTCTTTACAGGTCTTACAGTGTTCTTGGGGCTTTAGTACAACTTAGAGGTAGGAACGGTCCCAATAGGATGTAAAAGCACTTACACAGGATAGTAAACACTGCTGAAATGTGGCTCTGGGCTCCAAGGTTCTGCAGCTGGAGCTATAAACAGCCCCTTATCTCTATGCTGGACGCAGAGAGTGACCTATTTAACACATTTACACACTCTGCCAGTTCCTCCGTCACATGCATAGGCCGGGATACTTTCCTTGGTGGAAATGCACACCCAAACTATGTGTTACATAGCTCTTGTCTTCAGTTTTGTCCTGGCCTAGGCAGCACGGGATCAATAGCTTCTGGCATCTCTTGGGTGTCTTCCTCCTGCAGACCTCTCCTGTTGCTTTTGCTTTTTGATTCAAACAAACAGTGTCACCATGTGTCACTTCTGCAAGCAGCTGCAGGACCCAAGCCCTCTTCAGCAGAAATGTCATCTACTTCCTCGCAGCTTATTCTTGCAAAACCATCCAGTTTGCCTCCTTGTCTAATGCTTTCACTTTTTTGGGCTGCTGCTCCAGCTCATCGTGTGCTCTGTGGTGTCTGTGTGCCAGAGCTCCAGGGCTGCCATATATAGAAGTATTGGTGTGCTGGAGCAAGGCTAAACATGAGAGCAGTCAGATTTATTTATTTTCTCTGACTGTAACACTTGCCTTCTGGGCAAGCACTGGGGACCTGCCGTGTAAGCAGTTACCAGTTGAGCTCAAAAGCCAAAGTTCTGCAGTCGGAGTTATAAACAGCTTCTTATCTCTGTGCTGGACACAGGGAGTGAGTGACCTATTTAGCACATTTACCACTCTGTTTTAAAATAGTTTTAAAAACTGCAAGTGCATAATGAAATGATGTGCAGAAACAGTTCAAACATTCTACTTCTACAGCTCCTGCTAAAATCAGTCTCAGCCTTCTCCCCCCACGCCCCAAAAAACCCCTCAAACCGTTATCTTGGCTTGTTACTTGCCTGCAGGGTTAGTGCCAGATGGAGTTTAATAGCAGGTACATAATATCCTGCTGTTTAAGTGGTTTTTAATCTTTTTTAAACAAAAAAGCCCCTCCCCTTTCTGGATTTTTAGAAGGGTCATATCTATGAATAGGCAAAAGCCTGAGTTTTGCTATATTCTGCTAATTTGTAGTGTTTAAAAATGGCCTTACCTTTTCCTGGGATGCTGTATTTTTTTGCTTGAGTTTCATTTTTCTTTGAAATAACAGAAGTGAGAGACCCAAATCTCACTGAGAATTTTCCAGTTATTTTCCTGCCATTGCAGCTAAGTCAGCAGAGTTGTAAGTATAGATGATGACCAAAAATCACCCCAGTACTAACGGACAAGAGCTATAGTCACGCCGCTCAGCAGGAATACAACTGCAGTATACACTAGGAATTAATTTGAGAAAAAAATATGAGTCATTAAAACCCTGACATAAATCCTGTAATTCTAAATATCTTTTTAATATGTAATTTTATGTTAATTTGGCACTTACAGGGTGTGTATCTTTATTGAGGGGATCAGACAAGGAGGGATGGGAAAGGTTTTAGGATAAAGAGGAAGAATGGCCCAGTCTCCCATCCCTGATGAATTTAAAGGTTAGTCAGGGGCTGAGGCAGCCTACAGGTCTTTGCATCATTTTTGTCTTAACAAAGACTTTGGGAAAGCTTGTTTCTGCTACCTACAGGACCACCCTATGGAGAACCAGAGCGCGACTCTTCCTCTTAGGTAAGGAACTGCTCATAGATGTGACAGCGTACACAAAAAATTAGCACCTTGCAGATAAAGCCTGTTTGTGCTCAGCCCCCCCCTGCTGCCACTCCAAATCGGAGAATAATCGTGTTGAGGGCAGCTGAATCACTAACGGGCTTCGTCTAAAATGCCTTTGCCTGTAAAGCTCTCTTTGCAGAGGCACACAGGCCAGTTTATTTCAGAGATGCAATGATCAAAGGCAGGATACAAAGAGTCAGTGTTGCCGTGTGCTGCAGAGGAAGGCTGGAAGTAATTTGGGTCAACTAAAGTTAGAAACTGTCCCCCACCTCACGAGACAGACATGAGCTTTGAAGTCAGGGAGATTATCAGCAAGACAATCCAGTAAAGCCCATTTCCCACCCCGTCTGATTTCTAATTTGCTGCCTTGATGCCTGAGTGGGACCCCGGTGCGGGGTGGGGACAGTCTGCCCAGTCCTGCGACCTACCCTGGGCAAGGGGCAAAAGAGAAGGGCAGAAAATGTAAAACACATGAGCGATGCTGCAGTGGATTTCTGGAAAACAGTCTTTCCTCACCGAAGGAGTTTGTGACCAATGTAGGCTGACAATCAGAGGGATGTAGGGCCCTGATACTTGCCTGCTTTATCCAACGTGGGCTGCAGGGATAACCACAGCTCTAACATCTATTTGTTAATATCAGTACTTTGGCTTGTGGCTTCTGAGGCTGGTGACAGAATGTAAACTCAGTACAACCGGCCTGAATGTTGTACCAAGCTGAAGGAATCCTGTTCACAGCCCAAGTAGTCTTCTGTAGGAAGACCATTATCTCTGCCTTGCACTGCAGCTAGATGATGACTTGTTTGGGAATAAAATACTGGTCTGTCTCCTGGATGTCCTCCCCCCACCTCCCTTAGCTTTTCAGAGGTGGGAGCTGTGGCTAGAGTACAAGCGGAGGCCTCATGAAATCCAGATCCCCAGAACCTGGGAGGAGAGGCTGTGATGGATCCACAGTTTTGCACCTAGGCGTGCTCACTGCCTCTTTGTCACTTTTTCTTTTTTCCTGTCTGGGAGAAGATATTCACCTCAGCTCCTTTGTGCTGTTTTGATGAGTAACCCTATTATTGGGGAAATCCCTGACGCATATGTCTGGCTTTTCAGACTGCTCCCTACTGCAGACTCATAACTTCTACGTGATAGATGACTGCAACGCAGTCTGTAATCCACGTTATCAGTGAAACAGGCTCTGTTCTAGAGATGCTATCTTACCTTTCCAAATAGTCTCATGGCAACACCGGCTTACAAGTTTCAGCCTAATGGACCACTGTAACAGCTTGGCCTGTTCTCCCTCTGCAAGTATTTTGTAAGCACAGCCTGAAGCAGAAAGCCCTGGGCCATGGACCCATTCTGCCATGCCCACGTATCTGTTACAAACCAGCAGATGCTTTGATCCTGTTCCTGGTGTATTGACCTAATAAAGGCTAGTCAGGAGGTAAAACTCCCTCAGAGTCTCTAATGAAGGCTTTTGCAGTGGTTTATGCACCCAGAAGCCAACTTGTGTAGAGGAGGCTCACTACCTCCAGGTCATCTTCCTACATTCATTCCTTCCAGGTCTGTGTGACACTGGGTGGCATTGACCTGATGGGTTACCTGGCCTTCCCAGGCAACTTTAACTCCTTTCCTGCCACACCATGCAGGCAGAAGGACAGTACTGATGTGGGTCAAGGATGCAAGCGTGAACCATCTGTTCATCTGTCTTCTGTTGAAGATCCTCACTATTCTTCTGCAGGTGGAAGAGGACAGCAGCTAACAAAATAAGATGACTTCTGAAGAGAGAGATCGGAACAAGGTACTACAAGGCAAATATTGAAGCTGTTTTACACATGCATGTGTAATACCAAACAGTAAAATGGTGGGAGATATTTGGATTTCTGGGTTCTTGCTCTAAAGATGACAAGTATAAGTTCCTTATATCGCCACTGGATCTCTAACCTCTCTCTCTAGTTCATTCCTCATGTCCTCTGCCTCTTGATTTGTCTTCCTATTTCCTAACTAGTTTATATCCCTGTCTGTAAACTGTCCTTTTTTTGCAAATTAATCCCTCGCTTTTTCCCACTCTTGCCACTTCTGCATTTGAAAGAGGACGAGGTGTTTCCTCTTCCTCCAGCACACCAAGGCCCAGGAGGACATGTTAGCAATGAAAGGGTCACTGCTCCCGTCCAGACCTGCAACTCCCCACAGGGATGCTGGGTTGAAATGGCAGGGAAAGGCTCACCTTCCATGGGAACCGAGAACAGAGTCCTTGGGTATTTTAGAAGTTGAAATACCAAAAATCATGAATATAAATCTTCATGTGGTGAAGGAAAGAACGGGCTGTTGGTGAATGCTAACCCCTTTCTGCTTGCTGACATCCCACAGCATGCGTGTGCTAGAGTTTTTAAAACACAAGCTTAAAAATCCCTTCCTCTCTCCCAGCTCTGACACCAAAGACGAAGGCAATATCTTTCTCTTATTTTCTTTTTTTTTTTTTCTTTTTTTTCTTTTTTTCTTTTTTTCTTTTTCTTCCCTTGGAAGCCACTAACCTCTTTGGCTTTAAATGTTCTCCAAAAATGCTCCCTTGAAGCAACTATATGAACACTTCAGCACAAACACTTAAACTGAATAATAGAAAGAGTTGGACAAGCTTAATACCAAGCGGTGTTGTAAATCAGGCCTATAATCTCAGCAGATCTGGCACATAATTAATCTTTGGGGAGTCTCTGGGTAGCAACTTGCAGGTCATTTGTCAGTAAACTCCCACAGGTCTCGGCGGGTTTGGGATTAAGCTCTATGTGTGAACAAATAATCATCTAATTAATCACCTCAGGCAGGGATTTTAGAGACCTTCAGTCCCTACTCTTGGAGCAGGTGTAAGGTTTAAACAAGCTATGCCAAAGTTTCATTATATAGTTCACTGCCAGCTCCAGATGTGCCTGCTCAGACCACGTCTTACTGGCATTGGGAAATGCAAACGTGACCACCCTGAGTGAGCTGGGAACAAAGCATGTTCACCGTGCTTTGTGTTGCTGTCCTGTGCAGCGGGTGGCAGTGCCCGGAGGGATAAATCCTGGTTTCCCATCACCTGTGCACAGAGCTGCCACAGCAAGCTAACAGGAGTCAAAAGAAGCTCAGAAAGGAGTTTTCATCTCAGGTGGTGCAGGAGGGTTTGAAGTTCCCATTTATTACAGAGGTAAACTCTACTCAATCATGAAATGAACCCAGACACGTTTGCCTTGAGATGACTCCTGAAAATGATAAAAAATTAGAGCCCTTTTTGAGGCTCACTTACACAAAACTTCACGACAAAGGCTACAGCAGGCCACCTATGGTCTTACAGACATCTGTACCCCTTCCTGGTTCAAGTCATCTGTATCTGAGAACTCTTTTGCCAGAATTACTGCTGCCTTCTCAGGACCAAGCACATCTGCAAGCTGAACATGTGCTTCAGTCCCATTTTTGAGCACTTTTTGCATCTTGCCAAGGAGAAGCAGCCTGCAGGTTAAGGATGGAAAGGCCATGAATGATTTCTCTTCTGGGAAGTGTCACCCAGAGTCACGGCTCTTTAACTTGAGCTACAGCTCATCTTCTCAGTGGGTGCTGCACCCTGTTGTGAGCAGGGTCTACTCCTGCCCATCACACCCTGATGAAGGCCAGTATCAACTCCTTCATTACAGAAAGCTCTCCACCAGCAATGTCTGTCTGGAACATAGTTTAGCCTCCAGATGCGGCCGCATGCTGCAGTGCTCAGGGAAGCCCCTGTTTTCTTGGTATCCAGCAAAGAGAGAGCTGGAGTTAAAGCTGTGGGGACCTATTCTGTCTTTTGTAATTTTGACACTTGCCTTAAGAAACTGGAAAAAATTTTGCGATGCAATTCCTTAAGTACAAGTTTTCCAGGCAAAGGATCTAAAATATGCTTTTGAGACTCTCCAGTAGACAAAACTTAGAAAAGTGTCATCTGAAATTGTTGCCTGGGAGGAAACTATTGCCCAGTTTCTGCTCTTTCACTCTGCTGCAGCTTGCTAAATATTTTTAATGCCCTTATAATGATTTAAGTAGAGAAGAAAACTAACATTAATATTCATAATAGAAGCAAATATCTGTTTTAAAGGTACTGTTCTCCATAACAAGGCCATGAATTTAATAGGCTTTTACTGTATTATCGATAGCACAATGCTGTAGCATTGATCCACAGCTATAGGGAACAATCCAATTACTGTTCAACTGAGTCAAAGCAATTAGTCAGCTTAGGCCAGGGGGTAATGCAATCAGCTGAAAACATTCAGCAGTTAGATTTGCAGAGAGCTGAAACCCACATTTACTTTCTTTCTTAGCTGATTCAGAGATCTCCTTGTAACTCATGAGCATGGGCAGAGCAACAATTCAAAACATGGTGACAGGCCCCCAATTCCTTTGAAATCTGCAGCCAAGGTAATGATTGAGGGCTTGTAAACAGCCGGGTTATTTCTGAAATGCACAAACTCCTGGTCCTTTTTGTATTTGATCTTCCTTTAGTATGTGCTTAACTGCTAAAATACATTCAGACTTTGGTGCTTCTTTTCTCTATTTAATTCTTTAAAAATGGAAAAGCAATTACAAAAATTTATTATGACATCTGAGGTATAAGGACTTAATTGGGGATTTTATCGATATGGATGAAAATGGGATATTTGGGGACTGGCTAAGCAAAAATTATTTAATAAAAGCTTTTGCTATAAATTGTATATATATATATACATATAATATAATACCAATGCTTGTGCTGAGGTCACTAACATTTTCTGAAAAGGTTTTTTTTGGAACTTTTTTTTTTTTTTTTGTAATGTGGCACTGCATTTTGGTCATTATGTTGCCTGTGTTAAATAAGAGATGAAATTTTCAAGCTACAGCATTATGCCTGAGTACCCTGTGTTCTTCCTTGTAGCTTAATGATCTTTTGAAGGCAGAATTAACATAACCAAAGCATTATGGGTCTGGCTTCTGTTTCACAAGTATTATACTCCCTTTGACTTCTTTTGGGATTGTTGTTACTCAGAGCAGTGGCATACAGCACCCAAAAGAATCTTGTTTCTAGTTAAAAAAAATGCAAGGGGGTGCTTCATAACTCTAGAGTGTTGATTTTGCCAACAAAAATTGAATGCAATGCAACTGTTCCTGTCTGAGCATGATCTGCTTTCTGTTATTATCCTGAAATAATTGACTGAATAGTGCTCTTGTGTTTTGTGATGGAGAAGAGCTGACATGTTTCTATCACGTAAGAACTGACAAAACATGATTGGAATGGTTTAACTCTGAAGATCCTAATCTGACATGAGTGTTTTTCAGGCATGGTCTGCTGAAAATCTCCAGGTCTTGATTCCATTACATTCAGAAAAGTTAGACAATAACTTGATTTTTTCCAAAGGGTGAATGTAATCTGGGTTTGAAAAGAAAAGGCCCAGGAGAATTTGTAGCATTACAGGTGTGATTTCTTCTGCACTCAGCCGAAGGAAAAGCTGTCTTAAAGCCAATGCCTTTTGAACTCAGCTCGTCGCTTGCTGGGGAGGTTATACCCTAGCACCCTGTAGGGCGAGGCTGTAACCCCAAACTGCCTTGGTCTCTAAGCTTGGGATGGAAAGGAAGTGATGGATTTCTCCAACTTCAGTAAAAATGTAGAAATAATGCACACATTGGGATTTCTTGAAAGTTGAAGTAAAACTGGGTCATGGCAGCTCTTTTGGAATTCAGCCTTTTGCCAGAATCTTTGTCTGAGGTGTCTTCTGGAGCAGGCACTGGGGACTGCCCGTGAGATAGATAGGAAGCCTCACTTAGAACAGTCTTTTGTGCAACTCTCTAAAGTTAGCTCGGGAATCTATCAAAATGAGAGCTTGTCTGGGCAAAAGAGAGTAGTTAGGGTTTTTCCTCTCTAATTAACAGGTTGAAGGCATTGATGTGGAATTGAAGTGCTTGGGCTAACTTCCAAGGTAATATACTGCTGTATGTGAAAATTCTTCTGCATTAATAACAAAACGGTGGGATTTACAGACTCTCTCTTGCCTCTAGTGTTGGCAAAAAAGCTTAGTAAGCGCTTATCTTGCCTCTTCACACCAGAATGGATTTACTGAATGAGGAGGGGTGAGTGGGAAAGAGACCTCGAGGTGTCTCCCCCAGAGCATCGCACTGCAACGTCAGCCCGTTTGGTTTATACCATCTCTGCAGATGGATCTGGACCTTGTGTTCTGTTGAAGGGCAAAACACATCATTGTCCTTGGAAACTCTGAGTGAATACCAAATCCTTAAGTGTGAAAAAGGCTTTTTCTTCCTGCTTAGGTTATCTTGAGGCTGTTTCTGAGTTGTGTCCATTAACATTCATGCATTCTGAAGAATTTGTCTCTGGAGTTGTAAGCAACTGTTGTAATGCTAAGTTAGAAATATTTGGGGAAGACATTAAAATAGTATTCTAGAGGGTTTATGACACGCTGTGCCATTATGTACTGCAGTATAAAAGTTGAATAAGAAATCAACTGAATGAGCTGCACTTTTCATGTAAGGCTTGCTAACCTATGAATAATGTGATCACCCCAGACACAGCATTGTAAAGGTTTTATAAGCACCACCAGAGTATTTTTATCTGTATTTGCATGTCTTAAAAGGAGGGAAGAAAGCTACGAAGGTTGATGAGTCAAACTCTCAGGGCTAAAGAACTGTCCTCTGGTTTATGCATTTCTTTTTTTTGATGTTGCTTGCCTGTGGTATGAAATGTTGAGTTTTCCTTTAAGAAGACAGCAAAGAGATCGGGTAATGTTACACTGATTCCTTATCTCTTCTCTGGATGAGTCTTCCTGTGTTGCATGGAGCCATTGAACACTTGTAAAATATAAGCACCATGAAAGGAACTTGTATCTAGTCAAGGCAGTGCCCATCTACCCGGACACCTCTCTCCTTTCCAGTTATGCTGTGTGTTCCTTAAAGTCTTTCTGTTTTTCACAAAGAGGGAAAAAGGATGACTTCATGGCTTCACACAGCTGGAGGGTGCCTTGGTGGCATGGACATTCCATCTGCCTAGTGAATTCCTACCTGATGATGTGCAGACCCAGCTCTTCCCAGGTAGCTGCCAGCTGCCATCAGCTTTCAAGACCACTGAGAAAACTGCAGTGTGGGAGGGTGTGTGACAGCTTTCTCTTTTTAAGTGAGAAATCTCTGCCGCCTTCCCTGCTTACCTTGATTATCCTGCTCTGGAGCTCATGTTGCTGCTCAGCACTGGAGTTACAGTGAGGGCTGGCAGGGGCAGGTTGTCACTCACTCTGGGCAAAGGCTGGAAGGAGATGAGCCCTACCTTCTCAGCTGTCCCCTCATACTTTCTAACGCTTTTGGATGGGAGAGACAGGGAAACTCAGAACTGTGCTCCAGGGGGAAGAAGAAGAAGCCCCAAGCCTTTTGTGCATCCCCTGTAAGCTTGTCTGCTTTTGGCATCCTCCCTGTAATGGGGAAGCTGCCCTATTTCACCCGTGCTTGCCCTCTCAGCAGATTTCCTGGCCCACACTCTCCCAACATTGGCTCCAAGCAATCCATTTGCTTTGCCCTTTGCGTAAATCTGTGGGCTGTGATTTGCAGTGAAAGAGAGAGAAAGGTCCTTGACCCTTGCTCAGATGCTGTGAGCAGGTATTGGGAGAAGCAGGCTGACTTGTCAAGTCCATGTATGCCCCTTGCACTACTGCAAGGCAAGTTCATCAGGCTATTACATATCAGAACCAGCTTCTCTGCTAAAAATGTCAGGATTTGCGCCTTACCTGAAAGAAGTTTCTGCCATCCCCAGGACTTGTCTCTAGGAGGTCGGTTGGGTACTGTGGGAGGCCAGACTGGTTCCCGAAGGACTCATGCATGTGAGGAAAACATGAGACTGGTGATGAAACATACCTTCTGCTCTTGTGTCCTGCCTCTGCCTGCTGCTACTTGCCCATGGGGAATGTGGGGGCTGGCAGGAGGCTGTCCACAGAGCGGATGACAAGGCAGCCAGGAGCATGGTTTGTGGGGATGCAATGGGTTCCTTTGCTTTGCAGGGTGTCCATCAGTGTTGTCTTGACTATGCTTCACCTGCCGTGCCTGCTAATGGCCACAATCAGTTTTATTTATTGTAATTTCAGTTTTGACTGCATCTCTCCCATCCACTTTGGAACAGGTGGAAGCAGAGTCCTTTCTCAGCAGAGTACGGTGATTTTCTATGGTGGCAAACTGACTCAGCCCTGCTGTCGGTCACACAGTCACTCTGCCAGCAGAGCTGGGGTGGGGAGGGATGGAAGCTGGGCTCTAACTGGATCCCTGAACTGAAAAAGTTTCTGCACAGTGAACATTGCAACCACATTTCAACACAACTGAGGGAATGATAAACTTCAGGATAGGGATAGGATTGAGCATCCAGGGGTAGGAGAAAGGATAGGCTTTATCTCTAGAGAAGATGGTATAAACTACTACCTTGGTTTAAAATTAAATTTTATTGGCTTTTCCAGTAGATCCAAGTCCCTATTCAGGTACAATTTGTATAATTCCTTTCCCATGATCTTCTAAAGGGTTATCTGGAGTCAGACAACTATTGCAATAGGGATTTGGCAATAGTAAAGTTATGTGGAGCATCTGAAAACCTCTCCCTCTGATGCTGTTTGATCTCCACCCTTTGGATAAGACACTGCATGATACAATCAGCTTAGGCTCAGTAGCACTTATTTAACTAAGTGTAAAGAAGCAGGAGCATGGATCATATGAATGTGTAGCTGTGCATGTTACTCAGCCTCTGGACAAAACTGCTGCTGCTTATTCACTTCTGTGATGGATCCCTACTGTATTATGTTCTTTCATGTTGTGAGTCACTTTCCAGATAGGACAGCCATTCTCTGTCTACTAAACGTTGCAGCAAGGTTGCTGAATGACTCACTGCAGCGTATCATTTTTAATGTCAGCGCTTTTTTTGGTCATTTATCCAGGTTTCACTTTGGATGGGGTTATTGGTGGTGTGGGACACTCAAGCATTTGATTACAGTGAAAACCACCTTAAAAACATGGCTCACCAAGCTGGTCTGTTAACCAAACCACAGGCATTTCTACATGAGAAAGGGACTCTTTTTCTTGAGCCTGAGACCTGTATTGTTTTCTATTAGATTGCCCCCTGCCTTCTCACATCTGGCCAGGTATGTTGTGTGACCACCCGATATGTGTTTGGCTGTGCAGGTTGCCCAGATGGGCAGAGCTGTGTAGCCCCAGAAGGCACTGGAGCCAGCCCAACTCTGCTGTCCGGCAGGTGACCCGAATATCTCATGTCCTGGGGCTTTTTGTTCCCATGTGCATGGAGCTATGGGAAGGCAGCTTCGAGAAAAGGGGCAGCGAACATCTATTAAATGTAGCTAGGTTGTTTGATGTAGTCCAGCTGTTTGTTTCCTGGGCACTGAAAACTTTTTTCTTCCATGGCTGTGATCCTACTTTATGATCATGTACTCAATATGTACTTTATGACCATTACTTGAGGTGTCTCAGTCCTTGGTGCAGCACAGTGTGCAGACCCCAGGAGAACTCAGACAGCCAGTACTACGTTGCAGAGCTTGGAGCTGAGCAAGGAAACGACCGAGACCTGGAGGCAACAGAAGTCTGCTAGGACATTTTTTTTGCCACTGCTAATACAATCACATCTGGTGCATCTACATCCTGATCTGGAGCTAACATCTCGCATCCCACATATTAGGGATTGGTGTCTCGGGTGATCTTTCTGCAAGATTAGGAAGTGCTGTTTATTCCTCCCTTCCTCACCCCTGTCTGTGATAAGTGTGATTCATTAAAGATGATCAGGTCCCAAATAGATGGGGAGAAAAGTCTAGAGCCATATGGAAATGGATTGTGAGGACACAGAAATAACATCTGCTTTGCAGTGTCTCTGCTGTCCCTGCATCTCTTGGGGCTTCCTTTTCCCATCCACAGTTCACTGAGTTTATACCATCTGCTAGGGGATGTTCTTGTGAAGCTTTTATGGCCCAAGGGTGTGCTGTGCTGTGCTCCCACAACATGGTGGGAGTTAATATCTCTATTTGCATGGCTTGGTTGAGAAATTGCTGAAAGGAGGAATCTGCACCAATTACAAGCAATATATCCTGAAGAGTAAAGACTGGGGAGGATGTCAGATTGCTTAAATCTATTCCAACACAGTCTTGTTGGACATGCATTACTTGAGATTTCCAAATTCCTGGTCAGCATCTCTTGAGAAGATTGTCTGTTCTTTGCCACCCCAGCTTTAGCATGACATAGGACAGTGAAATACAGCTCTTCTAGGCCTTTGTCTCTGGCTTGGCATTTTGAATCCTAGACACATAGAGCTCCAATGGGACTTCTGTACTCAGACACCAGCTCTGAGCAAAGAGGCCACTCTGATCTTTAAGATGAAGAGACCTCTTACACATGCTTGAAAAGGGAAGCACACAAAGCTCAGGTGCCAGAATTGTTTTTAGTGTATTCCAGCAAGGGACTTTTAGACCTGAATGATAAGGCATGACTCTTAAGGCGAGAGAGAAATATTTTCTTACTCTTCTTCCCAGGTAAGTTCAGTTTGTGGACCTTTGTTATGATGACTTTGACAAAACAATCCGCTCATGTCACTCTTGGTTCAGTTGCCACAGGAACGTCCATGCAGACAAAGTTGTGAGAGTTTCTGGCAAACTTATTTAAGCAGTAGAACTCATAGATTTGCAGATAAATTACGTGCCCCAGGGGTAGGGAATACAGCTTTTTGTATATACCCACAGCAGTTTGTAGATGCTGCTTCTATCTTCTGTTTTTTCATTATTGGCCTGCCTAATTTATTTAAAGTCTCCCTGATGCATGATTAAAAAGTCAGCAAAATCAATCGGTCCTCAACAAAGTTAAGGTCCTCTAGAACACAGTCTGTAGCTGTCTGGAGGAATAAACAAATGAGCTAAAAATCAGAATATAGTTTAGCCACAGCGCAGGTGCTTCTATGTGAGCTAGGAATTTTTTGTTTTCTTCTGTTATGTTTTGTTATGAGATTTATTCATATTTGAGTCACATGCAGGGGAAGTTTCAGATTTTCATGTCAGACTGTAAAAAAGTGTAAAAGCAATAACTCCTTCCAAATATTGTGTTCTAACCTTCAGATGGATTGCCTGCCATTAACCCACTGATGAGAAATAGTACATCTCCCCTATATATTTACATGATGCATCCTTTGTACTTACAGATATCTGCAAGCATTTTAGCTCCTCATAGAAAGAGTCGTTCACTTGCTGCCTTGCAAAGAAATTGAAGAATTAATTGTAAACTGAGAAAAAATAGATGATTTTTTTCCTTTCACAACCAATATTGTGGAAAAAAATTGGTGTGAAAGAAGGGATGACACCCAACAGAAATGTCTCTCCACCTCAGTATGTGGCTCAGGAGTATGTCTCCATGTTTAATTAACCACAAGTGTTTTCAAGTCCATTTGCTGGACTTTTTATATAGTCTAGTTTTCTACATTGCATATTTATATAGTCCAGTTTTTTATATATATACACACTATATATATACCTATAGTGTATATATATATATACACACACTATATATATATAGTATACATAGTGTATTATGTATATACACACTGTATATATATAAATATATACATATTTATGTAGTCCGGTTCTCTATATTACAAACTCGTGTGAGCACCAGAATTTTGCTCTGTGTGTGTGTTTTCAAGCCCAGTAGCACTGTCCAAAACTCTTCTTTATGTGGTTTCTGACTACCAGGCTTGGCTGGAGCCAGCTGAGCTCCAGCCCAGCTCCAGCTGCAGAAAGCCTGGATTTTCTTGAGCACAGGAAATCCAAAGATGGAACGAGACCTTCCTGTGGAGGTCCCACAACACACACAGGAGCGAAGGGAGAAAGCTGCCTTCTAGCACAGCCCAGACACATTGCAAGCCTCAAAATAGCCCCATCTTCTGAAATTTCCAGCCTGATTTGGGGTCTGATGGCTCCCTGATGTAATGGTAGTGACAGTCACAAGCAGCTGTGTGCTGGGATGTCCACTCACATCACATTCAACAACTAGATTGCATTTTGGCAGAAAGTCTTCAGGAGCATGGAGACAGGCAACAATGACCACAGTTTATCAGACTTTCAGAATTCCTGCCTTATTCACTACTGGATATTCTTAGAGTAATGTTTCCTCTTGGAAGATACTGTTTTCCTTGCGCTGTTATGGGACTCCCTACAGACCTATTGCCTGTGTACACCATGTTGCAGGACTGATTTTTATTTGAGGGGAGGGGAAGGTTTCTGTATCACAGGGCCTTCGAGGCATCTTCGTGTGTTAAGCCAGGTAGTATTTTTGTAAAGCTGTAGCCAGAGGGCAGAGCTTGGCATCTATTCAGGTCAACACGCCAAGGACATACACCGAACATTTCTTATCCTATGGAGATAATGTGCCTGCGCTGTGCTTTACAGATTCAAGATGACCCAAGAGAGTTGTGTCCATCTCAAATGGTTTGCAGAAGGCTGACTCTGCTTACCTGGATTTCCGATGTCAGGAAAGGAGAGAAGAGCATTAAGCCTTTAAACAGGAATAAAGCTAATTTATGATTCTCCTGAAACCCCATAAAGAGGAGGAGATGAGGGGAAGGAACAGTGATTAAAGTAAATTTGCAGTCTCATTTAATCAGTTATGACTGGGCTGGGGAAAAGCTGGCAGAAGAACATTTCTGAAACCTTTAAAAAGAAAACAGTCCTAGATCGATGGAAAAATCTTTGAGTCTTCCAGGAATAACTCGTATGCTATCAAGGATGCTATATATTTTTTTTTTCCTTCCAGTAACATCTATGGGTGAGTGAAGAACAGGGCTCACTGTGCTATGTGCTGTATAGACATGTTAGGCGCTCCAGATGGTTCTGAAGAGCCCTCAGGGCTGGAAAGACCGGGTGGGGGGATGATACGAGACAGGGGGAGAAAGGATGTAGGAGTCAAGGAGGAAAGAGTAGCCTTAGTAACTCTAGGAAGGAAGCTAAAGTCAGTTGAAGTTAAGGGGGTTTCCTGAGTTCCCATCATCTGCCCTGTCTATATATCCTGCATTTAGAAATGTTCTTGTTAAAAATCATCCATTCCAAATGGTATGAACCCCCTTGATTTCTGTGACTGGGAAGCTCTGAACATTTCTCAGCTTTATATTGTTAAAGATCCTCTGACAAGAGGGTTCTTATCTTAGAATAATCATACGCTATTGGTAAATACACACTTACCTACCTTCTTATGTGGCTTTCTTCATCAATGTCTCCTTCCCAAAGAGTATTTCATCCTATCTAACGGCAAACTGACATCCAGAGAAGTAAGGCAGCTTGCAGGAAAGTAGTTTGCCTGTAGGACGAGTCAGGTTCTCTCAATTACCTGGCTCCTAAAGGGCACATATGTACAGAAGGGATGATGGTGGGATGGGTTGTGATGGCTACCAAGGAAATCCCCTTTCCATTTGGTGGCAGGCAGTCTGTCCCAGCATCTTACTGGTATTTCTTGCCAAAGGAACCTATAACACAAAACTACCTGTAAATAAAAGAAAAGGGAATATTCTTGCAATGTGGCCCTTCTGTTTTCTAGGAACATTGCAGCAAAAAAAAACGGTTTGTGTGGCACAGAATTTAAATAGCTTTTTAAAAATCCACAAGTGAAAGCTGCAAAATAATCCAGCATTGCATATGCTTGAAAAAGTTGGGCAGATGAATTCAGCAAGGTGGGTCCCTTGCCAGGCTGTACTCTCTCTGGGAATAGGCGAGTAGGAAATATGCAGTCAAGAAGGGACTGTCAAAGTTTTCAGAGGCTGGCAGTGCAGGAGCAGATTCCTCTGCAGGGCCAGCTCCTGGCTCTGAACCAGGCCACCTTCCACTTGGCAGAGGTTTGCATAGCACAGCCTGGGTGGGACCCTCTGCAGCAGAGTTAGCCGCTAGGTGTCTTCATGGGGATTCTCTAGCCTGAAAAGTTCCAGTGTCTGTGTTTCCTACGAAAACGTGGGAGCCACGTACTGTTTTGGGGGGAGATACTGGCTATAGTACACTTGTGTCGATCTCGCCTGTCTTAAAATACGATTTGTTCTATAACTAATGAATTCTTCCACATTTCTGTAAATAAATATGGGAACACATTTACTGGTGGAAAGCATCCCTGCTCAGCAGCTTTTCTCAGCCCTAGACAACTGCTATTTGGTCACATTACTTTCATTGATTTGTAAATACTGCAAAACATGATGTGTTTAAATTTTCATGCTTTAATGTGACGCTGTGGCTGCACCGCAGGGGAGGGTTAGGCTGGGAGATGGAACACTAGCCTTGGTAATTGATAAAAACACACAGGAGGCATAGGGGAGGTGACTTCCTAGGGTGTAATTGGAGTTCATCAGCTGCGTGGCTGGAAATGCCCTTTCCAGGTAAGAAGCTAGAAACAGAAACCTCTTGACAAAAACATGGGAGTGAAACTTTTCCTTTTTGAGCAGAGCAGTGAGGGATGATGGTAACGGTCTGAGGTCCTTTCCTCGCTCCATCCAAAAAAAAAGGTTAATGTGTCATATTTGTTCTCCTTTCCCCTTTTATGTGATAACTTATTGATTGGAAACGCTTTGGTTACAGATTTCAGACACCCTAGGGAAATATCCTCTGTGTGTTCTGGCTAAGCTTCTCTCAGGAACGGAGCCCTAAGTCCCCAGATAATGCAGGTGGCCTCTCACTGTATTAAATGAGTCTAAAGCTGCCAATTGCTGGCCAGCCCTAAGCTCATTCACATTTATTCATTAAAGCAACTTGGACAAATTCCTTGACTCATAGGAGAAACCCTATATAGCTGATGGCTTTGCTGGGATGGTATAAACCCTGACAATTTGAAGTACAGATACTTGCTTGATGCAGAACATTTGCTATGGCCAAATTACATTAGCAGTTGTGAGCACCTGCCTCTTTCAGCGTGCAGTGTTTGATATGATTAGCCTTTTGTGAGCCAAGGAATAATTTCCACATTGACTGTCTTTTCGTGTAGTTTCTCTTTCCTAAATTGTCTGTATAGTGTATATAAATCACACAGCCAAACTTCATATAGAGCAGACTGGCTTTTTGGTTTGTGAAGATATGAAATATGTAGCCTGTATTTTGCATTCATAGCAATCCGAAAGAAAGAGCGTATGCTTTTGGAAAGCATCCTGAAGGTACTTTCAGCATCTTCATTTTTGGGTGTCTGGCTTGAGAGCTTGATAAAGAATTTCTGCTCTGAAAAAATTATTTAAGTAAGCAACAGGATATAGGTAAATTCAGGCAAATGTAGTGGCTTCAGCAATTCTGAGGCCAGAGGCAAGGAGAGCTACAGGACCCAGCATATGGAGAAGGACTGGCACGTTGCAGCAGTAATAGATGGACTCTGCTATGTTAATTCCTCCACCATCATTTGGGATCTGGGAGGTGCAAGACTGCCATACTCTTTTTAAGATGGGTTTATCACGCTTAAGCCAAACATCAGGATCTGTCTTACTCTATTTGGCAATCACGGCTGTGCCAGGTGTAAGTCTCCCCTGGCTGTAGGGGTTGCTTACTGTCCCCAGGAGTGACTAGGCAGGACCCTTGTACCTCCTGCATGGTCACAAATAGTATTTTCCCCCCATGTATTCGGTAGCAGAAGGTGAGCAGCTCTAGTACCACTTTATTTGCTTCACTGAATGGGTGGGACTGTTGCACAGAAGAGGTGTTAGCTGAGAGCAAAGCTATGTCAAGGTGGCAGTAGGTGATGTAGAGTCACCTGTCAATGTATGTACCCCTCTTTTGGACCTTTTAAAGAGTCATCCACAAGGGGATACAGCTTGGTTTGCTGCCGTTGCATTCAGTGACGTGTCACAAACCTGGGGGATTAGTGCTGCCTTTCTATGTCCATCCGTGAATATTTTGGCACAGCATTTACTCAGGGAATTCTCCAGGATTTGGCCTGCTATTAGCAGTTCTAAACCAATGATTGCTCACAAATCCTTTTTAATAGATACAGGGACTTGTGTGTGTTTAATCTAAAGCCTGATTACTTGGGGTTTAGGCAGCAGGGATGAATTTCACCCAAAATGATTTGAGATGCAAAAAATGGTGCTCTCTGATTGGTTGCTAGTATTATTGCATTGGAAATACATAGGATTTGGCTGGCTGGGAGGTGTGTATAGTACCTACCGGTGCAACGAGCACAGCTCCTGGGGGCTAAGATTGTTTTTCTCTGACCGTTATACCTCACTGCATACCTAAGTATGCAAAAAATCCCCTGGAAGTGTACTGCCTGTCATGTCTTATTGCTTAATGGTGTAGCCAGAGGCAGACCTGACATTAAGGCCATTCTTTCCCCCCAGTCGGGAACCCATCTTTAATCCCATCAGAGCAGATGCATTTAGAAACTGCAAAAGGAGCTTGCTCAGAGCTGTCACTTTGTTACTTTAATGAGCCCATTCTTCAATCAAGGTAGTTAATTCTCTGGGAGCTTCACTATAGTGTTTGAATACTGGATATTTATAGTGTTATTCCCAGGCTCTTAACAGCGTAATGGCCAAAGGCATGCAGCTCTGCTTTCTTAAGCTGGGTCATCAGGGCAAGGGGAGAGGTGGGTAGGATGGAGGGCATCTGCTGAGCTTTGCAATTTAGACTATCTCAAAAAAGGACTCCTGAAAAGCTGAAACCTCATTAATTCCCTTTCCTTCTGGGCATGATCCTAGTTAACAAATCATGCCAGGCGAGGAGGGGGAAGGAAAATGAAGAGTGTAAAAAAAATAGTGCAAGCTTATCGCTTGCTTTTGAAGCAAGGATGGCAGCACAGCATTGCGCTGACAGTGCTGGGATTCACCTGACTCTGTCAGTAGCGCTGCCAGCTCCATTTGCTTTGCTTAGCTTGGCTTTGCTTGGCTTTTTTTGCCCTGACTGCTTTTCTAAGGTAATGGGACTTTGCTGTGGCAGAAGTACCAGACTGGGTGGCACAGTGTTTGAGGAAGAATCTCTTCTATAACAGTCTTCAAACACACACATATTATCTAAACTCCTCAGTTTTCAGGAATGAGCCAGGACTAGACAAGCTAGTGAGGGTGTGTGTGCTTACACTGCATATTGAGCCCGAAGTAGAGCCCTTGTGTCCAGCCTTCAGGTGTTCTCTGCCAAGACTCTCAGGACCCGAGGCTGTATGATAGATCCCTAAATTCATGACCTGCTAATTACAGACTGCTCTTGGGTCGACGTGGAGAGTCAAGAGTCTTCTTAGGTGTGTAAGCCATGAAAAGGCACTTGACCTGGCCATAGACTCCTCCCAAGGCTGCTCAGGTTGCTTGCAATTGCCAGGGAAGTAGAGGGCACTGCCAGCCAGCTCTCTGCAACACTTGGTGCTCAGCCCATCTTGCACATTCACCTGCTACTTTGCTAACTGTCAGATGCCTGCTTGCAGGCTAAGGAAAGGTTGCCGTACAGCTTTTAGTTAAAATATTAATGAACGGTTGAAAACTACCAATAAAAGCATCCAACCATGGCAAAGAGGAGAGTAAGAGCTTTACCAACCCAACCTTTCTTGCCAAGGAAAAGCTCTGCTGCTTGTCCTTCCTGCCACCACCAGCAATTTGAAATCAGAGCTGTTAACATGCCCACAGGTTGGAAAGGAGCTAGCAAGGCTGGTGAAACACCAGCAATGTTTGTTAGTTGATCCTGTGGATAGTACTATCTCTTCTAGTTGTGGAGCAGACTTATGTTTTTCTCCTTTGGGATGCCAGCTGTGAATACAATGCTGGATGCAGAATACTTCTTGTCCGAACTTGTTTGTCACTTAACCTGGCTGAATTTACTTTGTGCTGTACTGAAAGGGAAAATTCTCCATCTTGGGTTTTACTGCTCAGTGGGTGAGGGCAGGCAGTGATGTCCCAGGCATGTAGGCAGTGCTTCCTGCTAACTGCTTTGGAGAAAGGCTCAGTGCAGCAGCTCGTTCCTCCTCCCCTCAGCTATGGCAGCTGATCTACAAAAGGGTTTGAGTGGTTGGCCTTGCATAACAGGTAGCTTTAAAGAGCCTGACCTCATCTCAGTTTTAATTATCACACTGCCATAATGCAAATGACTTTGGGTGTTTCTGGAGCAAGGTCACTGGTTCAATAGCCATTTCCTCCAGGAGCTCTGACATACTCAAGAGTGCATGAGAAAAACGTTTGTGCATGTTTTATCTTCATTCACTTATTGCTTCTGTCATGAAAGTGGTTGGGTATTATTTTCAAAAAATAAATTTCCTTAAGCTTTGTTTTCTAAAAAAAAAAAGAGGTACCACTCCATAATTGTGTTCAAGAGAACATCATATCAACACTGTCTCCAGTCCACAGCCTCATGCTTCAGTTGCTTCTCTTCTTCCTACTTTAAGAAAGCTTTGCTGTTGCTCATGCTGTAAATACATGACTTACGGGGAAAAACCTGTCATAAAACAAAATCAAACCAATATTTTTTCTTAAATGAAACAAGGCTGTGTGGAAGGTTGGCATCGCTGCTGATCTTGCAAACAGATCTTGTTTATAATAATCAAACCACCTGCTGATGTTTCTGTGCCAATGAAGGAGGCACTCAGGAGAACAGTGCACAGCAAGCGCTGCCTGTGCCTGCTCCTGCTGGAGATGGGCTGTTTGGAGTCTAAACCAGTGTCTTACACGCTGCAGCTGGAGCTCTGAATTCTGTTCCTCAAAGTGTTTATACAAAGATGTCCTGTGGGTGATGTTCTTCGTACCGTGGAGATCTGGGTAGGGTTTGGACTGGGATTGTCCCAATCAGGCTCATACACTATGTATTTCAGGGCTGCTGTCCTCCTTCCCTGGAGGGATTCAAGTCGATGCTACTGAGGAAGGACTGGACAATGGTGAGAACTCCTTTCTCAGTGCATCTCCGTGTCACTGCAGCTCTGTATGGGGGAAAATTGCCATGACCCCCACTCCTGCCTGCCAGTGTCGTCTTTCTGGCTGACTCATGCTGAACTGATCTCCGAGGTGGTGACACTGGAGCACCAGTGAGCACAAAGCATGTCCCTTATGAGCTCTGAGTAGCTTACTGCTCTGCAGCACATGAATGAAAGCAAATTCTGCTGAGGCTTTATCCTCTCCAGCCATTAGGTTTATGCACAATACACAGCAATTTTGCTTCCCAGGAGAGGTGTGGGAGGAGGGAGGTGGGAACCAAAACAAACATTTTGCTTCCTTCATTGTCTTATTCCCAAAGGAAAGCTCCAGGAACTGTATAGAAATATATTTCTCTTCTTGAATGTTTGGGCCAAAATCATGATGTGGATTCTAGAAAGCAAGAAACTAAGATCAGTGCTTTCGGGTCAGGTGAAGACACATCTTCCCCCATACCTTTCTGATAGGAGTGAAAGAAATGTGTAAGTACTGGAGGAATTAAAACAAAGTTTTCTTTGCCAGAGGCCTGAGCTGACTTGGCTTTCCCTATGACTGTATTTGGCGGTTCCTGATAAATACAGCACAGAGTGGTACCATCTCTGTGTCCCACAGGCAGACAATGAAGCCTACACCCTACACATGCACCGCACAACAGGTTTCCACCAGAGGTTCCAGGTAGGAGGTAACATATGTCTCCAAGAGACTGAAATTTCCTTCCATGAATTTGTGTGATTGGCTGCCCAAAGATCTTGCGTTTGGTAACCGCTAACAGGCTAGAAAAGATGGGGAACAATTACTCGCAGGTTGGCACAGAGGAGCGGTAATACTGAAATTTCTGTAGATTCAATATAAATTTTCCTTCCTCTTCCACTTACCTCTCTTCCAGGCTTAAATCACCTGGTCTATTTAATCTCTTATCCCCCTGACTGGCCTTGTCGTCCTTCAATGGACTTAGTCTCATCCTACACTTTTTTTTTAGACAAAATGATCCTAATCAATGCTGTAGAGTTGTGTGCAGGTTGTTGATGGAGTTTGGGTTGTTTTAAATGTGAGCCCAGGAGCTGTGAGCTGGTTTCATGAGTGCTCCCACCACAGTTCTCACTTGGCTGAACAAACCTGAAATCTCTTGAGTTTATGCCCTTGCTTATGGCCCTCGTGGTCTGTAAGCACTAGTGCTCCCCACTGCCTATGTGTTTTGGGGTTTCTAGTGCCAGATGCATTAAGCAGAAGATCAGATGGGATGACCAGCCTAGGCCATAATTCTTTATAAGTCAGTGAATATCAAGGCAGGCAAAAAGCTGAGCAGGAGCTCCCTTTGAGTCCCTGAAAAGTTAATTGATGTCATGTAAAAGACCACACATTTCCACACTTGGCATGTGAGTTGCCCCTTGCTAATTAGAGTCAAAGGAGGAGAAGCCATTGTGTCAAAAGTTTAAGTCCAAGTCTTTATGCATTTATTTACTATTTTTCAGCTGGCTCTTAAAATATTTGCGAGTACTCATCCCAAATTCATGAAGTACTATAAATACAGAGAAAAACTTCATTATTTTTTCATAAAGGACAAGGAATATAGTTTAGAAATTCAGTTTAGTAATCATGCTTCCAAAGAACCGAGGCCTTGCTGGGTTCCCGTTAAAAGCTTGTCAGATGGTGTCTATGCTCTGAGCCCTGGGTGGGCTATTCCCACTGTAAGATGGAAAAGTTAAACGTTTCTAATTAGACATATTTGCATAAGTGAGAGAGACAATCACCCCCTGACGGTGCACTTCATACATTCTCTACAGACTGGGAAACGGTTGCTACCTATTACCACCTGCCAAGCTGCATGTTTGATTTCTGCTCCCAGGTCCTCTTTTAGGTCCTTTCATGCTGCCAAATGACATGGTTTTGGCATAGGTAAGAACTGAATTCGGCCCATTTGCTAATCATAGGAAATGGCTGCTCAAAGTCCTCCTCTCCCAATGATTAGCAAACAGCTAGCTAGGGCACCCTTCCTCCCCAAGATAGAATCAGTTCTAGTTTTTTTTCATTCCTGATGTACCAGTTGCTTGATCATGCTTAAACTCTTTCTTCAGGGGGACCGCAACACCTCCTTCCTCTCCCACCAGCTGCTTTGCTGGGTGTAAGAAATGTTAAAGCTATGCCAGCCTGAATTTTCATCTATTATAGTTTAAACATACTACTCCTTGCCCTCCCCACCCTGGATGTGGAGGAAAATGTGTTTCTTCTTTCTTTTTAGCTGCGTTTATATATGTGAACATGATTCTGTATGGTCTTAGGTTTCTCTTTTCTAAGCTAGACTTTCTCTGTGTTTCTTCAGAGGTCATATTTTCTAGATATCTGCATCTTCTGGTCTCCTCCAGCCTCTCTTCATCTAGCCAACATCCTGCCTGCACTGGAGAGCTGCACATGGGAAACCCCCAGCTTGGCATCGTCACTGCTGAATGGAGTGGAAGAAATATTTGGCACCCTACAGGCAGTACTCCTATTTGTGTATCCCCGTGTAGTGTTTGCTGCAGTGAGGCACAACTGAGTCAAATGTCTTTTACAGCTGGAAGTGAAGTCTTCTAGCTTAAGAAATCATTTTTATTGACTCGAGCTCTGAAACTCAGTGCTTATGCGTCCTTAAAACTTTTGCATTGTGGCAATCTCCTGTTCAGATCATAACAAACTCGGGACGATGGAAAATAGATGCTTTTGTTTCTTGCTTGTGGTGACTTGGCACAAGGCCTGTTGCGGTGATGGGAGGAGAGTGCTGCTGTCACCTTTGGTAGACTTTACCTCAGACTCAATTTTTCAAGAACAGACTATTTCTTTTTTTTGTTACTGTACTCATTATACCCCCTTCCATGATATTTTAAAATTTGTTCTGAGTCATCAAGTAGGCTTTCTCCCCTCCTGCTCATTCGTAATATTTTCTAGATATTCACTCAGGTTAATGCTCATTATTTTAGCTTCCAAAATTAATAATCCCCTGATAAAATACTCCAGTTTAAATTACTTTTTAGGCTTAAGGCAGATGTCATGTGTGAGTTACAATGTATTTCCACCACTTTGAGAGGGATATGGTTCATAATGTCACACCCAGAAACATAAAATTATCTGCTGAGTATTTAGACATGAGTGTATATTTGGTAACTAGAAAGAATAGATAGAAATGAATGTCCCAAAATGCTATTATTGTATTGATACTTGTTAAGTGGTTTTATTTGTTAGCTGCAATGTAGTTGTCTAAAAGTATCTGAATTATTTTCAAAAGTCAAATAGATAAGACACTCTTATAGGAGTGCTTTTAAACATTTTCTAAACTAATTTTCTTGCAAGCTGGAAGAACATTGATATATCCCTCAGTCATCCCTTTTACAGCTTGGTCTGTACTGAGCTTGGCTGCAGTACTAGGCAGTCCGGGAGAGAAGAGGTAAATCTGCTGCTCTGTCACTGTCCCGTTACTAGTTTTCAGGCTTGGTCTCAAGATCTTGGCTTTTCTAGGCTGTCTTTATTCCAAACTCTTGTACATACTTCTTTCTATACCAGGTTTAATGCCTAGCTTGAGCAGTGCTGGATATGAGGTCTGGGTTATGGAGCAGACTCCATATCTTCACCCATGTTGTTGGTTTTATCACTGGAGAGACCCTTACACCATTACCTGACTGCCCCCAGTTTGCAGCACCTGACGTGGTCACTCCTGATCTGAGCAGAGTGAAGCGCCTGGTTTAGAAGGCATTAAGGCCAAAAGTGTACAAAGTTATTCGAAAAAAATCCACTAAAATAAACAGAAACCCACTGAACTTGTTTTTATTAGCTAGTATAGTGAAGCAACGGGCTGGAATGAGTCTTGAAGCTAGAGCGTAACCTTGGTAGCTGCTTGCCTGTGTTACCATTAAAGGTATGCAATGAACACCCCTGTGCCCTTAGCTTTCCCGCAGAGGGGGGCTGTGCTCAGACCCTCAGAGAAGGTAGCTTTAGCTGCCTCTTTGCTCAGCCCACATCCCCACGGAGAGGGAGAGACGCTGCTATTGGATTGTGGCCAGCAGATCCTCCAGTCAAGCTTCTGACATGTCATCTTCTGCTTGTGGAAAACTCTATCTGCAGGTTTACAGGCTGTGATGTCTAAAGACAGATTGGCACCCAAAGCCAGGCCGTGTCCGTGCCAAAGCGCTGACAGTTGGAGAGCGTTAGCAGCATCCCCTAAGCATGCCAACGTTTTGCAATTAAAACCAGTTTTACCTAAAGTAGCAATCCGGAGTCTGAAATGTTCATGTCTCCTTCCCTATGGATGTCACCCATCCGAGATGGCATGGGGACCGAAGGGGTCATGTAACTTTGCTTGTCACTCTCTCAATTAATGTGTAGAGGAGTCACGGCAGCACTGGAGGTGCCCAGGTGCAGGTCATTAAAGAACACAACGGACCTGTCAGACTAGTGAGGTGTGTTGACATGATGGTAAATGCAGGCATTAAAAACATGGTGCTGATGCCCTGTGGGGTACATCAGCAGAGCGGGCGCAGTGGGAAGCACGGGCTCCACGTTGAAGGCTCAGATGAGGACCCTTCCGCTACATTAAATGCAAGAGAGGGAAAGCAGGTAAGAAGCAGGGAAACCCTACACACCCAGAGGGCAATGCAGTTCAAGAGGGATGTGACCAGTGAGACGCGGTCCAGGTGGGAAGAATGGTGCTGGTGGTGGACCTAGAAAGTGGACTTTTTTCCTGGGAAGATGGAAAGAATGGGGTCTCCTGAAAACCGAGGAAACCGAAGCAGGAGGAATAGAGTCCTCAATTGTGTTAAGTGTGTAAGTGGCTTCAAAGAGTGTGGGAATAATCTGTTCAAGTACATGGTGGGTAGAATCAGTAATAAAGAATTTAAATTAAAACAAGGGAGGTTTAAATTAGCATAAGAATTTTGGTTCTAAGAATAGCAAAAAAACTGGAATAGGAGGTACAGCCTCTGCTATTCAACTTGTCCTTAAATTCTTGAAACAAAATCAGTTGAGGATGGCTCAGGCAGAGTTAGATTATTGCAGAGCTAGATTATTCCCCTCCTGCCTTATCGCCGCCCCCACCCCCTTATTTTATGCTGGGGGCTGGTAAGGGATCAACAAAGTATTTATGTGTGGTTTTTTCTTCCTCAGGAGTGGGATTCAGCCTTGCTACCTTGTACTTCCTCAAGTCATCTCTATTTGGGTGGGATTGTGCTCTGAAATGATAGCCTCCAGTGGAGCAAAGGGTTTATTTATTTAGGATAAAACTGTAAATTTGGGAGTATTCCTTTGATTTCTGGCAACCAGTGTCTAAACACTCCCTTATAAGAAGTGAAAAAAAATTACCTTACATTGAATGGAGAGTGGAATCTTGTTCTTGATTCTGCTACAGTCTTCCTGTGTTACCTTGGGTAACTAACATGCATTAGTACATCAAGGTGAGGACAGTAACCTTTATCCTTCAGCGGAAAGTGCAGAAGGGACTGTACTTTCTTAGTGGCGAGGACTGTTTCTTCTCGTACCACCCCTAATAATGGAGACATTCACACTTGAAACCTTTGTGCAGCTGCGATAGGCAGTAATCTTCCTTTGCCAAAATCTGGGATCACCGTTGTCATACAAATACAAAAAAAAAAAGCTCCCAGACAACACTTTCTAGATGAAATCCAGTAAAAATGTATTTTTAAAAGAGTTCAGAAAAAAGAAGAGAGCTCACTCTGGAACTAATGCAGATGGATGCGCTCACTTGAGCCCAAGGCTTTGTGTCTCGGAGGCAGGGCTGTGCTGGTGAGACCTGGCCAGGCATTTCGGTACTGTGCTGGTACCAAGTGCGGTGGGTTTGAGTCATTAGCAGCTGTGTAGGTTCATTTTGGGAAGCAGCATCCCCTGAATGGGACACAACACCACTGCAGTAAGTTTTGTGCTGTTGCAGGTCTGCGCTTCTGCAAAAGAGGGTCTTTGTGAAGCTTGGGCTTGATCCAGGGGAGAAAGTAGCTCTTCACGCTCAGGAAACGAGAATCTTTTTCTTTATTCCTGTCCTAAAGCTTTTGACTTCTCTTCTCTTGAGAAATTGTTTCAGTCTACCTATCAGGATCTTGTAGCCCCTTCCTGACTTGTTTCCTCATCGGGATTGCTCTTGGGCACTCCAGAAATGTCACTGGTCATGTCCGTGCCATGAAATGGTACTGTTTACCCTGCAGGCAGGATATCCACAACGTGCTAGAGACACACACAGGTGCCCTCGCTGCTGGTCAACCAGTCTGACAGTCAGCTGGGGATGTACTGCTTTTTCAAATGGCAGCTCCCCTCTCACTGAATTTGCATCTTCTGGTGTGGTCCTTAAGGTTTTATACCTTCTCACGTATTTTTTGTGTGCCTGAGTCACTGTTATTATCTCAGCAACTTCTTTTCTGTGTGCCACTCACCTCCTTTCCTTCCATGGTATTAGCATACAGACTATTGGAGCTGACCAACAGTTTTCCAGGAAAGAAGAGCCAGTTTTGCACGGCTGTAAGCAAGCACAGGTAGGCAGCTGCACCTAGGGCTGGAGCTACAGAGCTGTTACCTGATAGAGTTTATACGTCAGCCAATGTACTCAGTCTTGCTAATCTGGGTTGAAGATGCTTATGGTAATTTTTACTAGTGAAGTGCTGGATTGCACTTCAATTTCTGGCATTCCTTTTCTTTCTCCCTGACAGTCAGTAGATTCCTTTGTTAGGGACTAGAAGCAATATGGGATGATTTTATTTATTTTATTTTAGCAAAGTACCAAAAGCAGTCCTGGGGACACACTGTGCCAGGGGCTTTCAGATACTGAAGTAGAAGGTTCTTTTTAAAACACACACTCATTAGCCTTGATTCAGAAATCCCTTTGTCTTGGAAAGTGCCAATGGGAGCAGCTTTTTAGCTGGAATAATGTTGGTCCAGTCCTGAATTTGTAGTGTCAGTTTGTGCATGGCATTAACATCTCTCTTTCCTGGCACTGAAGCTTGAGCAATGGTGAAGCTGAGATGGGGAGAATGCAAGAAGTGGGATGGGCTGAGCCCCTGCAGACAAGCACTGAAGTATTTCTGTTCTTAGTTTGTCTGTTGTTGTGCAAATCCATTAATTCCCATGACATTTCTGTAAGCTTGTGAACAATACTTTTCAGAATTCAAAACTCTGCGACTCTTTTGTTCCAATCTCATCCCCATCACCAAGCAAATCCCAGGACTTTTCTCTGGGTACTTTAGAAGGCTACACTTCTGCCTTTACCCATTTAAAGCAGAAAACTAAAAAGAACACTCTTCCACCGCAGGGGAAAAAAAATACCTGGCACTGACAGTGGGAGAGAAGCGAGATCATGCATGGAGGGGCAGGCATGTTCAAGGTGAGACCTCTTTGGGGAATGATTCTGTTTCAGTGGGACTGTGCAGAGATAACACTGTTTTCTGAGACGGGATTCAAAGAGGAATAGAAGAGCAAGGGGCGGAAGCGTTCCTGGATTTGCCTGTGGAACCAGCTTCAGGAAGAGAGCAGCTGAGGCAGTGCTACAATAACCACCAGAGAAATTGCAAAGCCTTGATTTAAAGCTGTTGTGCTTGAATGGTATTGCTACCAAGCACCCTTTTTAGACACTGAAAGCTTTGCCAGGGATAAAGGAAAAGGAGACAAGGGACCCATATAAACCATGCAGCAGTTTGATTATCTGGTTCTTAGTACACAGAAAACTTTTGGATGCCATGGTAGGGGCAGCAGCAAGAAACATCAGGTTGGGTAACTCAGTGTCTTCTCCCTCTGATCCCTGTTTTTGTGGCCTGAGCAAGGGTTTAAGAGTGTTTGTGGTTTTTTGTAGTATCTGAAACCCCAGATTTCACGCAACACCTGCTTTTGGTCTGGCAGTCCCCTCTGTGGAGAGTTCTCCATTTCACATCCTGCTCTGCACATGGAACAGGTGTCTCTTCTGTCTGAAGGGATAAGTTTCCATCTTGTAACACTTGCAAAAATGCTTATCAAGCTGCGGGACAAAGCACAAGGAACTGAAGTGAGAAGTGACAATCTGCTTTACGCAGCAGGGAAGCACTTGGCAAAGATGCAATTTATAAATGAAAGAGTTGCCAAGGTTTTTGTTATAATTTGCTCTGACTTTTGCAGAAGTGTAACTTGGGAGATTGTAGGACGGCTTCTCTGTAACAGATCTCTGCAGAAAATGCAGTGTCAAAGAATGAGACGCGGTAGGGCAAATTCCCAGCTTCTCAAAGGTCACTTTACATTTTTTGTCCAAGTAAAGAAAGTCTGAAATGAACATAATTGTAAATGATAGAATTTCAGTATTTAAAAAATAATTTTAAATTATTGATGGGGCAGAAGTTGCTTGGGGCAGGTCTGTATGCAGTTACTGTTGTGAACAGGGACTTTAAAAAAATCCAAACCAGTATAAAAAATCATGTGGAAACTCAGTTTAGGCCTTATTTATATGAACTCAGCTGGGTTATAAGGAATTTGGTCAGAAGATTTTCTGTGAGCATTTTTTTTTTCTTCAAAGGAAAACTAAGTTGCCATCAAGCAGTAGAAAAGTGCCTCTAAGGCTGCAGGTTTATTTCTTTTTCTTTTGGTGGGGAATATAAACAAAATGCTTAGCTTCAGCTTAGACTTGACCTTGACCAAAACACTTCAGGCTGTTTGAACTGACTTGCAGCTTAACGCCACAATTGCCAGGGCACAGCGAGGGCTGGGGGCTGCCCAGGACTGTGGGACAGGGCATATGGCAGCCAGGACCCATCCCACCACCCCCACCAGGGAAAGGGCAGCCCAAGCCTGGTGGGCATCTCTATGGGGATGGGGATGGCGAGCCAAGGACAGGACATCAACCCGGGAGGGGATGTGGGTGCAGGATCAGCGGGGCCATGGGCAGGCGCAGACTTGGCACGGCTGTGCTGGGGCTGGAGCTCTGCTTTGATGAATTAGGATCTGATTGTATCTTCCATGTTCACCTGGATACCAGGCAAATTGTCTTGTACCACTGTCTGCGTTTCATTAACTGTGGGAGAGGTAATCACACAACAAGGGAGAAATCATGCACAGAATGTTTTGCAGCCAGACCCAGCTATGAGAGGTTCTCACATCAACAGACAGGGTGGACACCACGAGGAAATGATTTCTCTGACAAATGTAAAGTTTCTTGTTCCGCATAGAGAACAAGACACAAATATACTTTTATTTTGATTTTAAATGTATACTTCTATTCACTTCAAAGTCTATCTTTCCAGTTAGTCTTTTTGTCCATGCTCATCTTCCAGTTTTAGGGAATATTTGGGATTCCAGTCTTGCTCAGAAAGGTTTTTTAATTGTTCCTGGATAGGCAGTTGCTTTTTTTTGCAGGCTAGTTGAGTTCTGTTTGATAATTAGTCCCATGCCAGATATATAAATGAAATAATCTCCTGACCATTTGGATGTCCCTTGCAATGGCAAAGTAGCTAATTAGAAAACATTCATTTTCCAGTGCTCTGTTCAGTCTGCACACTTGCTCAGCACACATTGCTTGGCTTTGCTGATTTGCTGTCCAGCTGAAAATCTCATCAGGGCCAACGGTGCAGCAAAAATCATGTCACTTTTTTCTTAATTCCAGACCTCAAGTTTAGGCAAGTCACTGTTAACTGCAATCCTGAGCTTTCATAAAAGTCTGAATCCTTAGAGCCTGTGGCAGAGATGCGTGAATCTGCTCATTGTAAATAAGGGAATAGAGTGCAGAATTTGGACATTAAGAGGGGCAAAACCCAGCATTTAATATGGGTTTCTGCATTTAGAAAAAGAAAAAAAAAATCGTTAACGTATTTAATTCTCTTGGGTGCAGCATGCTACCAGTAAAAAAAGTCTCAAGCAGATTGTATACTGTCAGAAGCAAAGGGATAACAGCAAATAAGTTTCAGAGCAGAACTTGTTAAAGGAAAATAAGAGGAGAAACCAGCTCCTTGATGAACAAATCCTTGGCAGTTGTTCAGAGACAAGCATGCAATACTTGCTTTTAACTAGTTTTCCCAGTCAAACCTAGGAATTGTCTCGGGCTTTCTCCAAAGCCACCATCATTTAGAACATCAGACATTGTGGAAACCCCACACATTTTAGAATTTCTCCTGGTGCTTGACTTAGCCAGAAAAATTGCTTGTGCTTAAGAAGGTGCTTGAGCATGAAAACCAGTTATCTGTGCTATCTGTTGTCAAAAGGCAATTCAGTGAGAAACCAGTTCTACTCAAGTCCGCTGAAACTGGAAGTTCTCAGCTGGCTGGTAGGTGAGGCTATTTGCTGGTTGGCACTGCTCAGGGGATAAGCTGACTGAGATGGCAGACCCCTTTCATGTTCCCTGCTTCGGGGGATCCTAATGTGAGAGTGAAAAATAAAGGCCACTGATTTGCTGGGATCTGTGCAGCGATTGATACTTTTGTTTTCTCACTTTCATTCCTAGAGTTCTGTTCAACAAGCAGTGCATGGAATTAATTTCCCCCAGCAGTTTCTTTTTCTTAATGAATGATAATTTTATATGGTAAAGCATTAGCTGTCACTACATCATCCTAGCACACAGACTGCAAGATTCCTGCAGTGCTTGTCGCAGGCTGTGTGCTCAGAGTTGTCATACCCTGCTCTTGATGGTTCACAATTGTATGAAATAATCTCTTACTAAACTTGACCTACATTATTTTCTCCCCTTCACACCTCTCCTTCTTTACATGGGGCAGATGTTCTGATAAAGCTGTATACTTTGGCATGTTTATCCACTTTAGATGGCAGATTTACCAGGTGTAGAAGTGTTAATGGACTTACTTTTCAGGTAGCAGCTCCTGAGGCAGGGCTCACTCTGGGCTACACAAGGGTTTGCTTCACCCTTTTCTCATCTATGCCATTGCTTCATCAAGTCAGCTGAAGCTCTACGTGATGGCAGTGATGCACGTCCTTATTTTAAATAAGATGTATGCATAATATTAAGCATGTGAGGGAGACCTATGAAAACTGCTTACCTGCACGTAGAAATTATTTGCTGTGTCAAACACAATGCTGACAATAACGATTACATTATTATTTTTGTTTGTCTTACAGTTACGCGCTCCTCCTCCTCCTTCTTAAGACAATCCTGTTAGATGCCCAGTGTGTGCTTTGCATTGTCAGATAAGTCCTGGTCTACAAGTGTCCCAGCCTTGCCCACATGCCTGGGCACAAGTCCTCAAACTATCTAGGTACACAAAGCTATTAATTTCTGCAAGGCCAGACTGGTACTGGCGAAACGGGACAGATGATTTCTTATCACAGCTAATTAAAGGTAAGCAGCAAACGCCAAAAGCCTAGCGAAGCAAAGGCACAGTTTGCAGCCTTAATATTATTCACAAACAGTAAGCAATGAGTGAGCAAAGCACACAGGTTTTCACATGGGTTTATCACAGCTGAAATTTCTGTCTGTTAAGAGAAACCGGTTGCTGAAGTGAAGTTAGATAGTTCATGCCAGCCAGTACGTGGCAAGGGGAAATCTTCTGGTGAGAAGAGGTTCTCCCTGCCTGAGAATGATCTATGTTTAACCTGCATCTTTGTCAAAAATATGTGCAATGTAACCACTGCTACTTTTGTCAATTTAAACTATCTAGATCAAAATCCCAGGAAAACAAGACAACAGCAGCATATTAGCTCTTTCCCACATAGATGAAACAAAATGAAATGAAATAAAACAAAGCCACTTCTTAGCAGGAAAGATAATACCTAAGTAGTTAATGGAATGAGAAGTTATATCCTTAAAAATAAGAGCAAACTAATTAAATTCTACCTTCACATGCATCTCTAGAATTGAATCCTAGAAGGCCAAAAGCCCAAATATAAGAAGTACAGAGAAAAAAAAATTGTAAGCAAGGGAGACAGGATGATTAACAAAAGAGGTTATAGTTTCTTTTTTAAAACATCTCCAATATATTAATTTTCTATTTTATTTTTAATTTGATTTTGAAGCATACAGATTATGGTAAATTTGTATGCCAATGCCTCAATTAAAGCTAGGTTTCTATTCAATTTCTGTAATAAATTAAAGAACAATTGACTTGAATTAGATGACTGTCATACTTGAATATTTGATGCCTTAAATGTGTTTTAGAGACTCACCAAATGTGAATGATAAAACAATGATGTGTTTTTACTTTTTTGCACTTGTATGAAAACCAGACTTGTTGGGTTGCTAGTTTGAAGATTAAATAATCAAAACAATTGCATTTAAAAAAGCAGATAGGATCTTCAGTCATGTGATATGGATATGCTCCATACTGAATAACTCCTACTGCCTACTTTCAAGAAATTCCCTTGCTCTAAGGACAGTCCAGTGGCTATTAGAAGAAGGCACTGATGCAAACTCCATCTCTTTCATGAAAATGTTTTGAACAAAGCATTGCTTATCTGGTGTTTATAAAAAAAAAAGCTAATACCTGCAAAATGTTGGCATCAGTACTATTTGGAGCATGAGCATGATGTATAAATTGTAGTTTATCGGCACAGTCTTTCACACACTGCAAGAAAACTGCTGAAAACTAAATTAATTGATGTAGTGTATTTCTTCTCTCCTACAGATCTTTTTACTGCAGTCTGAATTGGAATAAAATCTGAAGCACACCTCAGGCTTAGTCTACAGTGGGAAACAAGGGGCACAAAAAGTCTTTTATGACATGGGGTTAACTACTGTACAGGGGATAATTAATATGCATGTAGGCAGAGTCTGGGGAAATCAGGATGGATGCAAGGGCCTCAGTGGAAAGCTTTCCATGCCATTTCCACTGTATCTGCATTAGTCCTGGAGACAGAAGACTGTCGCTCCATTTTGTAGGAATGTGTCATGCAGGGCTTTCACAGGAGGACGATTTCCCTTCCTACCACTGTGAGGTGGCTGGAAGAGGTCTTTTACACTGGCAGATTTGCCCCTTAACAGCACAGGATGTTTCTGGCAACATTTTGGCAAACATTGATCCACAACCCCTCTAACAAGGACAAGAAGAGCAACTGCCTGACCGGTGTTGGCCAAGCACCTGAAGCCACCCTTGTGCCTCATACACCATTGCTTTGCTTGATCAATGGCTGGTAGAAGACTAGAAACTTCTTCTTCTGATCCAAGCCCAGATAAAATGTCATCAGCCCTAGGTCTACCTTTGCACATACATGCTGAACAAGACTGGGCGGTGTCATTTGCTGTTTTAAAAGGTCATCCTGATGGGAAATACATCTTCAGGTCTCACTGCGTGGCATGGTGGAGTGCCTAAATTTGCTTTGGGTTTTTGAGTTGCCCAGGCTTACTGGCAGGAACATTTCAAAAGTGTTGGTCACCCAATCATTCTAACTATCTTTTGATTAAAGCATCTGCTTCAAAAAGTTTTACCTCTCTTACAACATACAGAACAGCTGCAGTATTCTAGACTCAAAAGATGTGCCCCACTGGATGCTGAGATGAATCAACCGCACAAACTACACAGGAGAACTTGAGTCCTGCAAGCAGAGCACGCCCACACTTGGTTGCTTCAGAGCTAGACAACTACTGTCTACTGCTGTCACTGAAGTTACACCAGAATAAAACAAGAGAAACAGCAGTGAACCAACCCAAGAATCCTCCTAGGTAATTCTTTCTTCTTTCTTTTCCTATTGTAAAATTAGTACCAACTAGCAGGGATCAGTGCTGTAATTAGCCTTGAGAACTGCAGGGAAAAGCAAATGTTTAGCAGTCCAAGCAGTGTTCTGAAACTTCAACAAAAGACTTGAAAGAAATTAAAAACGGCATTGCAACCCATGCAAAAAAACACCCCACCCTGAAGTTGAAACGAGCATTTAAAAACAAAGAAGAGGAATCAACATCAAAGTTTACTGCACCAGAAATGCCAGCTATAACAACAGAGATATCAAAGCCCGGTTTAGAAAAAAAATGATCTGAAAGAGGGCCCAGCTAAACAAAATCCACAAGCCTCATCAAAATCTCCCAAAAATAAACAGAAATGAACAACAGACAAAAGAGGAGGAGAAGGTGGAATTCAGATAGATGCAATGAATCCCACAGCACAAGGATCCATCCAAGTAGAAGGTCTGGAAATGGCACTGATAGAGCAGAATTACACACAACACCTGACACGCTGGAAACAAGAGAAAAAGCAGCAGCAGATAACACACAAATGCTAATAATTCTGAAAACAAAATTCAGGATATTTGGGGTGGGGCTGATGTCTGTGGAACTATACAAACTTAGGAAGGAATCTTTAGGGGAAGTTCCAAGAGATATGACACCTGCTTACATAGCAGATAATGGCTTTGCTAAGAAAACTGGAAATACCAGGCATTTTAGAATGCCCAAAGATGGTTTCACATCTCCTTTCAAGATGGCTAAGACTAGGTCAGGAACTGAAGTTTTTCAGTCAGAATATCTTTCTTATGCAGAACAGAGGAAACTCTTGCTACTCTTTCAAGGAGTGTTGGATCTAAAGATCTTTCTGTCGGCAAGGGAGATGGAGCCCCTACAAATACCGTATTTAGAATTTCTGGTTTGGGTTTGTCCAAAGTTGATATTTGTTCTTCTAAAACTGAACAGCATTCTGCATTACCAAAACAGGATGGAACTCTTATTAAATATCAAATGAATATTCCGGAATCTGAATGAAAAATGTCATCCCCTGCTGATATGAATCTTCCTGCAACAGATTGAAATTTTACATGAAGATGGTTCTCTGGAGCAAAAAAGTCTGAAGCCAGGAGGGAAAACACCAGCTCCTGAAATATCTGTGGGTGACACGGAATATACAGTTAAAATACATAAAACCCCAAAGCCAAAATTTAGAATTTCTTGCTGTAAGGGAAAACTTGCAGAAAGTGACATTGATTCTAAAGTGGAATCTGAAACTTCCTAGGGGAAAAAAAATATCAAGTTCTGCTCATGAAGATACCATTCAAAAAACACATACTAAACTACCCAAAGGAGAAGCTTCAGTTGAACTGAAGAACCCTGAAATAAGAATCAAAGGATCATTTTTTTGTAAATGGAAGACAGAAGAAATTGGAAGGTCTTCAAAGGACAATCAAACTGCCCAAATTCCTGGAGCCAAAGTTTGGAATCTCCCTAAGAACAGGGAAAGGGCTGGAGCCTGTGAACACCTCTCCAAAACCAGAACCAGAGCTAGTCGAACTAAAACTGACACCAGGAGTTGCTGACATTTCTGTGTGAGTTCCAGCACCAGAACTTAAATTTGATATGTTGTATCTTGGAGGAGAGGAAGCTGTCGAGAGCCCTGAGGAGAAGGTAACCAAATTCAAGGGAGAACATGAGAGAAAAGCTGAAGAAGTTGAGACCAAGGAACACCAGGGATGTTTTTAAATGCCAAAATACAGAATACCTGCATTAAGTTGGACATTATTAAAAGGAAGGAAAAAAAAAAAAAAAGTGAGACTGATGATTAAAGAAGTGTGGAAAAGCCTCAGGTAGGCATTCCCTCTGCCAAAATACAAATTGAAAGAAATATTCCTGAAAATACCTTCCCCATGCAGCCACCACAAATAAGATTGCAAAAGGAAGGATTCCAAAATTAAGAGATTGTGTGAAGAGTTCTAGTGTTAGCTTGCCAGAGGTGGGAGGACATATTTCACTACCTGCAAAGAGAACAGGGATTAGAGTGAATATTCCAAACCCAGATATAGCTATGTATGCAGATATAGTTAAGCACTGTGTTGAAGGACAGAAATGCATACTTCAGAATTCATTGTGTCTTCAGCAGAATTGTCAAAGCCAGAAATAAGTGCTTTAAAAATTGACAAAAAAAGTTCACAAAAAAAAATCCCTAAGTGTGCTCTGACTCTTCAAAAGCACAAAGTCAGACCACTGGATATAGAGATCCCCAGAGCAGAAAGCTCTGCTGAGTTAGACAATTCAGTAGTAGAATTTAAATTACCATCAGCTGAAATTAATGCAGGTGGAAAACAAAAAATAAAGATGTTTGTCTTTCAGAGGAAGAGCTGGACATTTGAAGCAAGGAGGCAGCGATTAGAACAGGAAAGTTTATGGGCAAAATGAAAAATTTAGAAGACAGGCAAGGAAGTTGATTAAAAAGACCTAGGTGGTCTACAAGAAAGGGATCAGAAGACGCTGCTTATGTTGCAGCTAAGCTGGAAGGTATAATGGTAGACATTTCAGGAGTGAAAATGGATGTGAAAAGTGCTAGAGTAGGTCCTGAAATAGAATTTCAAGTGGAAAGTGTTGAAAAGGACGTTTCTGCAGGAGTGGAAGAATGTGTAGCAGAGGGAGCACAGGAAAGCTTATCACCTAAAGGGACAACAGGCAGTGAAATGTTCAAAGCTGATGGGACCCCATCTAATGTTCCAGTTTCTCAAACTATTGTTACATCTTCAGCAAGATCTGAACTGATCTTGTTGGAGGAAGAAAAGCATAGTCAATCAAATATTCCCAGACATATGACCAAAAAAGGATTCTCTTTTCTCAATCTCCAATGAAAATAAAATAATAATAATCTACCCATAGAGAAAAAAAATAATATTGTGCTCATAATTTCCTAGGAACTGAAAATGAAGCAAAACCTAAACCTGACACTTACGAACACTTTGTTGTTACAGCATTTAGCACATATAAATTCTCAGGTATATGAACGTGCTATACCCTGCACTAGTAACTATATTAATTTGTTCATACCTGCCCAAAAGGAAACAAACCACCATTACTATCTGCCAAAACATCCACTTACTAACAGCACAGTTTCTAGGTGCAGTGGGAATGGTTACAAACTTATCTGAGACTTTTCACCTGTTACAATCGTGAGTGTTATGGATGTGCGTGTGCAGATGTGCCTCTTTTTGCACCCTGTACTCTTTCCCCATATTCTTCTACTTGATACAGAAAAACCAGACACAGCAAAACATTTGGAATTTGTCTCATAAAGGGAATGAATTTGGTTGTCAAACCACCTCTAACTTCATGCATTCCTCATTTCTACACCTCTGAGGTAGGACCAAATATTTTAATGAGAACTGCTGGAAGCCTACGTTCCTCAATAGTCTCTCTGAAAGGTCTGTTTGCCTACCTATTAGGCATTGGATCATGCAATATTTCTCTAAAGTTTTTCCCTCTTTACGTGTCATTGTTCAATAGATGCAAAATTACCAGTCAGACAGCAATGGCAGACAGCAGAACTGAGGAAGAGAATCACAAGCAAACCGGGAAAGCAGAGGCCAGGGGCATGTAAGGTATATAACGAGGGACATCCCATGCCAGCAGCAGTCTAAGCCTGGCTTGCAAGGCAGCCTGCATGTGAAGCTTGCCCAGAAACACTGGCCCAACAAGCGACTTACTGAGCACTTGCAAATTTGAGAAGTGGCTTTATTCCTGCAAAATTTATCCCCCAATTTTTTTGCTGATTACAGTGAAAATGTAGCTTCGGGTGCCATCTAGAGGAGCATGTACAAGGAAAATTTTGCTGTTGGTTAAACACTTCTCAAAAAAGATTTTCAAACCGACCCGCTATTCACATGTACTTTTTGCTGGGCTTGGGGCAAAATCTGTCCAGAGTTTGTTCCTTCATATGGGTATTAATACAGTGCGTGATCAGTTATATTTGTTGGTACTAATGAAAACCAGCTATGGAGTGTTTCTGCTTTGCAAGACATTCTAATTAGTGAATGGAAATAGTAAGTGCAATCTAGAGAGTGAATGAGGGAGGAGAGCACTACGAGCAACTCCATCTTAGCATGTTCACATGTATGTGAATACTCATGAAATGTCAATGTTATCTGTAGATATAAGCGTGTGCCTTGAAAATTTTGCATTATTTACAGCATGCATTGGTTTGTAAAGATGAATATATCATCCCTGCACTGGCTCAGGGATGGAGACTGCCAGGGCTGACCGCAGCGAAGGAAGGGACACCAGGGCTTGGCCTCACAGCATGATGGCAGGGCAGTGGCCAGGCTTCCAGTGGGGAGTTGCTCTCAAAGCCCTTACAGGAATGAGTTTATCCAGTGATGAGAAATGGACCCCTGAAAGCAGCTAGCTGAGGAAAAATATGAGTCCTATATTTGGATACTACAATGCAATGTAGTGCTGTGCTACCCAGTGAAGAGTCATCGAGGTTGTGCACACTGTGGATATGAATTTGGATGGCTGTAGTTTGTCATGGAGAGCATGTTCTGAAATAAAATTGAGTGACCTGAACATCAGCCCCTAACAGGCTGTTGGTACATGCTAGTGGTTTAAAATGGGGGTTTGGCTGCATGTCTGAGCTGTGGTTTGGTCATGGAAAGTGCCTCACTTGGGGTGAACTTAAAGTATGCAATGAAATTCCTGAATGGAAGAAATGGAAACATAGTTTGGTTTTGAGGTCAGGTTTGTAGGTGAAGTGAGTCAGCTCCTCAGCTGGTAAACCCCAGTGGATTTAAAGAACATTTGCTAACCTTGGGTTGATGTTATAGCTTCTTCAAATGCAAGGTTTTTTTCCTCTGTGGGTGAATTTTACCTAGAAGGTGAAAATTTGTTTTGAAACGTCTAAGCAGTGCAAGTTGGACCAATGATAGTTTTGTTGAAGCATGCCTACAGGCTCCTAAAAATCTCACTGGAGATGATTTATGGTCTTGAAAAAGATAGATAGATAGATAGATAGATAGATATCTAATGGCGAAAAAAAAAAGTTTGCTGGAGTGGTGCCTTCACTGTTGAGGAGCAATATTCTTTAAAAAAGGAAGATGATCTGATCAGACAAGAGAAAAAAAATATTAGTCAGCTGGAGTGAAAATGTGTTGGTGGTGTGCCTGTGAAAACACACTAAATAAACTAAGCATTCTGAACCTGAGCTGCCAAGCATTGTAAACTTGCTCTCCTAAAAGCTGCTGAAGCCACTTGAAATCCAGAAGTAATGAGGCTGACAGGAACCCATGTCCCTTTCTGGGTGGCTTCCTCTATCAGGCTACAGCAGAAGTCACACCCCTGCCATCGATGCTGCCATGGCATGCATGAAGGTGGAAAGAAGCAGGTTTTGCTCTGGCCTGCAGATTAACCTTGTGGCTTAAACGCCACGTCCCCAGCTGGTTTCTGCCATTGCCAGCATTGGTGGGCACTGGAAAGGTTTGCAAACCTGCCCTGCTCCCCCAGCTCTCCTGCTTGCTGGGAAAGATGTTTCATGTTGAAAGGGAAGAGTGATTTCTATCCCCTGCTGCCTCGCATGGCTATGCAGCTTAAGCCATCATCTGCCTCTCTTATAAAGTTCAGTTTTAAGAGATTAATATTTGAGTACCTAAAGTCAACATGAGTAGGGACCTGCCTAGGTCTTGTTCTGACTTCCACTCCTCGTTGCCCACAGCATAACTGATAAAAGTCTTTCCCCCCTGAAAGTCATGGGAAGGTCTGAGCTGGTCCTGTTTCTGTGTGGGGAAGAAAAGCCCCAACTCCCATTAATGTCAGTGGAAACTGTTAGAGGTCACAGTAGTCACTATCACTGTATTAAATATGAGCATTGCTACTGCTCTTGCAGCAATAAATATTAATGTTTGTAATGCCACAGGTTGTGTGGTTTGTGAATTTTAATGTGCCCAGCAGAGCTCCCTAAAAGTGAATTACTCTGCAGAATCCATAACAATCTAAAGCCTTTTCTTTCTGGCAATTTAGAAAAACAATCTTGCTCTGCTGCTGTAGCTGTTGCTTTTCAAGGCTTTCATTACCTACAGAGAAATCATGTTTGACACAACACTGTAGTTATTGAGAACACTGGTTATATTACACAGTGCACCTAATATATCAAACTCCATGTATCCCTGGATGCAGACAAGATAATTTCTTAATCTTTTTCTGAGTCATGCTGGACAGCTACATCATTGGTAGAGACCACCAGAATTATAGTGGACAGGGCAAAAATAGAATAGAATAGAACTTGTTTATGTATCAAACAGTATTTTTTTTCCCTGTTGGTAGATTATTCTATGACTTCAGCACTGTTTTATCATCTGTTGAACCAGCTGGTACCTGCTGTTGGTAGCGACAGGATGCTGGAAAAAGTAATCCTCTAGTTTTGATCCAATTTTCTCTCATTCCTAAAAGCACTCTGTACTTTGAAATAAAAATGTGCTCCATTTTGTCCATTATTTTCATATGTGAAACTTCTGTAACAGTAGCTCTGTTTTTTTAGGGGAGAAGTACACTTCAAGTTACATGGAAATGTTTTAAGATTACAAACGTGACAAGTGTTATTGATGGCGACCTTCATTTATGCTGAAATCTCCATACTCGGAATTGCTCAAACTCTCCTTCTCTACCTCTTAAGAGATAGGGGAAGAGTATGTAACACAGTGAAGTATTGCTTTCCTCAAAGCGGTAGATTTTACCAAATAAGGCTGCTGCTGAAATGAGGGAAAGTCTTTTCCATGAGCCCCAGACTGTAATTCACATGGGAATTGTTGGGATGAGGGTGGGCATGGGTGGGGGCGGTTCATGATCTGCATGAGGCTTAAGGGAGAGTAGGACCACCGTTTTTTTCCTTGAGAGACAGAGTTCCTCATCAAGAAACGCAGACTGTGTCTAATAAATTACAGATTTATTAAGAATCCCCATAAGAATAATCAGAATGAGATGAAAATTAATTCATTATTCATTAGTAAAATTGCTTAGATTCAGGAAGTGTTTGTGGTCTGGATTAATGTGCAAAGTTATCGAAACAGCACTCTCAGTTAAACAATCTGCTAAATTGCTGCAGTAAGGAGATCGTCACCTGTCCACGTGCAGTCTTCTGTAGTGATCTGGAGGTAATTGCATCCCAGCTGCTTCTTCTTTGCTGATACCTTATGTTTTAAATGGCCTGTAAAGTAGTATTCTTCAAAGAACAAAGTCTCCTTTCTGCTTTACCAGTCTTGCGCTCACACAAAGAAAAAACATCTGATACTGGTTAATATTTAAGAGCTCAGGGCTTTCTTTTATGTGGAGTTCATAAGTGAGCAAGGCAACTCCTGCTTGCTGAGTCTTCTGTGCTGCATAAGGCACCTCTCACGGTGCTAGAAGCATCTGTTGTCTGGTTTTAATGATACTCTTTGTAACACCACTGCATGCATTCTTGTGCCTAGAGCCTCCCTGGTCCTCGCTTTCACTATGGCTTATCTCTTGGTAAAGTGGTGGTGTCTGCTTCTTAAAGCTACGCTGTCCTAAGTGTGCTGAGGTAGGCTCTGTGGTATTGAAGTCCCCTTGCAGGAGCTGAGATGATCACCACTTAGCAATTTTTGCCCACTATAGTGTCAGGGTCTTCTGTCTTTCCTTCCCTTTATTCGATTGAAAAGTTTCTGATGTTTCACCATCTACGTTAGTTTTCTTAGTTTGCCACCACTGGAGGTTTGCCGCTTCTACAGTAAAGTCCCATTTTACCCATCTAGAAAACCAGCTTATCCTATTTTTTTTCCAAAATAAAAGGAAGAAAAGGTTTCAGTTTTCAGGAAACTTGGATATTCTCCCCCTGCCCCACGTTATTTGCTAGTGGAGAGATTATTTTAGGTTATTTTAGCCCAACACTCCTCATTTGCATTTCCAGCCCCTGTGTTTCTACAGATTTATCATTGCCTCTGTGCCGTTGTTCTGGTCTTTTCTGGCCTCCTGACTTTCCCTCAGGGTTTAGTAAAAAATACAGCTTCATATTTTCTCAACATCCTGGATATCCTTAACAGGAATTTTTAAGGCACAAGGATATAATAATAACAATAATTTTCAATTCTATTTTGTTCCTTTTATGTCCTTCCAGCAGTAAAAGGGTATGTCTTGTAAGATTGTTTATATGGAGTTGGTAAGTTTATTGAAACCTATTTTGACTCAGAAGTAGGATACTCTTTGCTGGATATGCTTCTCCCAGGCTATGTGAGCACTTGCTGTCTCTTAGGCCTAAGTTCTGCCAGCATTTATGCATGTGTTTAATTTTACAAATTAATTTCACTGGGACTGTCCCTGCATAAGCTTTTGAGGAATCAAAGCCTTAACCAACTTTCTGATGCTGCCTCCTTCCTTTCATGCAAATCCTTTCTGCTGTGAGGTGATGTAGTAATGTCTGGAAGGAGAGACTGTTTCAAGTACGCTACAGGACGAACATCTGAAGCGACTCTGCCTTGCGTTCCCTGAGGAGCAGAGGTGGCCTGCTGGTGCTCCAGGTGACCACCTAGGAACATGGGATTTAATATCGGGCTCCTGCAGCCCAGGGTTACTGGTCAATAAGTTACAAGAGCAGGAGGAAACATGCGAGGAGCCTGCTGTGGGAAATACCTGCTCAGTGCATGATGCTTGACAGGCATGGTGTGCAACAAAGGTGTTTGCATTCCCTGAGGGACCGTGAGGCTGATCCATGGCATGAAGGTAGGAATTTGGACCTAGAGGGGGTGAAGTCTTCCCAGAGCAGAAGCAGCCATGTATGAGTGAGACTAGGGCTCTCTGTCGAGACCTGGGGGAGCATCTTGAAGCAAGGAGGATTCCTAAGATAGAGAGGTAGCAGTTGCAAAGGATGAACCAGGAGAGGCAAAGGGGTTGTGATGAGGAAGGGGTTATAACACCTGGACTTGAATGCTGGCATAGGATGACCCATGGCCCATGCACAAGGATCTCCTTCCACTGACACCCTGAATTCAAGAGGAGGGAGGCCAGAGCAGGCTCTGGGTAGATGGCCCCTGTTCTTTTTAGCCCAAAGACAGACTTATACAATGCTTTTTCTTGAGGGTGCCACAAGGTAATTATTTCCTTACTTTACACATGGAAGGAGATCCCAGTTGTTTTGTGGTTTACTATAGGTGTGACAACCAAGTTCCTTGATCACTTGGAGGGAGTTGGTTAAATGCTCCATCTTTGAGAGATGGGAGCAAGGAGTGAAGAATCTGGCCCGCATGTCTGTCATCGTCTGTCCTTGGGAAAACTACATGTAGGTCTGCTTTCTTCTCTCTCTTTTTTTTTTTTTTTCTTTCTTTTTCTTTGTAGGAGGGGGTTGCATGATAAGGAAGAGGGGAAAGAAAATGTTAATGTTTCCCAAAAAGACTTCCAAACATGGATTTGGAGCAAGTTTAGTGCTGTCTATACAGTAAAAATAGTGTTTGGATTTCTCCTTCTCATGCCTTTGCAAGCTGTGACAGTGTATGCATACACAGCTATTGCAACCTCAGTATCACAGTGAATCACTTTAAAGATGAAAGTATTCTTTTCCGAATTAAATCAATCATGAAAATACGGCATCTTCTGGGGATGTTTTCATCCATCCCTCAGCACTAAAAGCTTGAATTTGGCAAGTCTTTCAAGTGTGCAAGTAATTCTGTTTCTTCTTTGGATGCTGTTTAAAGTGGGTGCTTAACTTCTGCAGCATGGGAGTAGGCTTGTCTCATTAATTTTTAGCTCACTTCTGCTTCACATGCACAGAAGAAAAGGACCACAGAAAACTGACGAATAGCTTGCTTTCTCAGAACACATCTCTTGAGTTTCTGGAGCTGTTCATTTCTGTATCAGTGATAGATCTTGAGCTCTTGCTTTCTGTGTAAGAGGCAGGATTATTATTATGGGGTAACTGATGAATAGGTGACTTTATCAAGATTGTTTTCATCATGCTGCTGTGATGAAGAATAATCTGTAATTAGAAAGCTGTGTTGAAGTTTTTAGTCTGGAATCATTCCACATCTTCTCTGACAGGCAGGTTTATTAATGTCTTAATTTCAGTTTTGTGATCGCCCTTTACTAAATCCATGCCTTTCTGTGCAGTAGTTAGTCTGATCATGTATTATGTTCTCCTTGTCAGTTAGGTGATGACCAAAGATAAGAGCGTGAATTTAGTAGACTTCAGAACCCTGGAAAGGTTTAAATCCTTTATCTTAATTTAGACACATTTTGGAATAGCTTTGGAACTTAAGTAATAAGAGATTTTAATATCTTTTTCAATTTTAGAAATGTCTGGAACTTCATGAGTATTGTAAAAAAATGGCCATAATTTATTAGCTATTGCAGGTTTCTTGTCATCAGCAGAAGTAAAAAAAATTAAATATATTTTAGCGTCTAAACTGTCACCATTCTATCCTCCTTAGAGACTTCAAATTTCCTTAAATAATTATTTGAGGCTGTTTGCAAGACTAGGAAAGCAATGCTTTTTCTTGCCTTACATGCAAGTTTGTTCTCTAAAATTTTGCATTTTTAAACAGTGGCTTCAAAAATCTTATTTTGGGAATAGCCACTGGAAAACAGCTTTGGTAAAGGCCACAGCAGAACTGGGAAGTAAAGTTTCTGTGTAAGTTGCACTTGTTCCTCCAACCTTTTGACACAGGCTCCGGGCAATCATGCTGGGTGGCAGAACCCTCTTCTGCATCTTGCTTCTTTGTGGGGGATGTGCTGCTCCCTTTCTGCTCTCCAACAGTAGATGGGGATGCTCCATTGACAGAACAGATCCTACAGCCTCAAAATGTGACATAGATTCAATTTACAGTTATTTAGACTTCAGACAAAAATGTAAACCCCCATCCCAAAGACTCTGATGCTTACCAACCAGCTTCTCTGAGCTCTGCTGTGTGTGTACTTTGAGGCAGAAACAGGACAATTTAGAAATTGCAGCCTGGTGGAACACTTGGTGGGTTTTTTTGGGGTTGGTTGTTTTGGGGTTTTGGTTTTTTTTTTGACTCATGTTATTCTAGTTGAAGTAACTGTGTGGTGGACAGTGGCTGCTGCAGCTGGCTAGAGGAGTCAGGGAGCTGCCCTTCTCCCAGAGAGCATCACCACACATTTTTCGACGCCACCCTTCACATTTGTTGCAGTGATTGCTGCCTTGTTGCTGGAGATCCTGGAGGATGGGGCAACTGGCATCACAGGCTAAGTCTTTTTCCCACATTAGATATAATGAACTCATACTGGGGGTGACCGGCAGTGCTAGGATGGCGATTTACAGGCAGAGGCAGAGTTTAAATGTTCAAAAGTTGTAGGGAACAAACACTTGCATATGACTACGGGTATTGACCTGTATGGTGTTTGCAGACTAAGCTTAAAGACTTCCTGGAGATGTTTCTAGTGAAGCTGGTGCTGGTGCTGTCAGAAACATCTATGGCTGTGAGGAACAGATTAGGCTTGCAATACCCAACCTGTTCATCAAAAAGAACAGAGTTTTGATAGACTAGAGATTGTCTTCTCTGTTGGGGTTTGCCCCAGCCCGCCCAGCCCTGTGTTGCTCACTTGCTTTTCACATACACTGAAGCTTGAGCCTCTCTGCGCCAGAACAGCAGCGTGTTTGGTCTTTGCTGATACAGAAAGTCATTTATCTTCTTGTGACTTGCTGTGCAGAACAATGAGGGTTTCAAGCAGACAGGGCTTCTGGTTTCTGGAAAATAAGCTAACAAACTCCACTTTGCAAGATTACAATTTCCTCTTACTATTTTTGGAATTGTTTATTTTAGAGCCCTGAAATTAATCTCAGGAATGCCAAACAACACTTTAAAGAAGGAGGGGTGATGAGGCCTGGGGAGGAGGGAGCTAGAGGAGAGCTTATGTCACCGAGTTTTCTTCATGTAATTGGGTTTGTTCTTTAATCACAAAAAACCAGTCATCTGGTTCTGCAATAGCTGTCATTGCAGCGCACCCTCCTCTCTTCTGATTTCTGCCATTTTTGGCAAATAGTGCATACAGTACAAAGGCCCTTGCAGAGTTATTAATCATGTTTGGCAGCCAGGCTACACTAATCTACTGTCTGGAAGCACAGAAAAGTACTAACTTGTGTATTTCGAGATGTAATGATTAAAGCTCTTGATACCTTTCCTGCTGCAATGAGAACTCCAGGAAAAAAAATGGATGACCGTGGAAAAAGCCATACGCCTCGTCCCTTCCCTTTTGCCCTGGCCCTAGTTTGTAGTGTGCTGGGACCAGAGTTGGGGCCAAATTTACTGATTTGTGGGATATGGTTGATAGAAAAGCACTGGGGAAGTGGTAGATACGATGGTCTAATGTAGCTTTTGCATAGCAGGTGGATGGGAAGGGCAAGACTTCATACACCTTGCCTAAGTGATTAAGGAATGGAGAAGGATTGTGGACTTGCCTGATTCCCACCAGGAATTTTGAAACAAGGTTCCCAGCTGAAGGAGGATCAGTTATGGTAAAGGGATCAAAACCTCTTTCTTCCTCTCTAGCCCAGTGGCAACACCCTTCAAGCCTACATCTGTAATGCATCAAGCATGGGAAAGCGGTGTCAGTAATTCAGAACTTGCAGGCAGCAGAAGTGATGGCATATGTGCACGCCTTACTCCATCAACCAGACCTTTACAAATGCTGGGCTAACGGTTCACTGAAAATAAAGTCATTCCTTTGGCTATGAACACCTTCAAGCTTCAACTGCACTTGAAGTTCAAACACCGACAGACATTAACTCTTCTGTATTTGACAAGTGGCTCCTGTCTGTACAGCAAGGAGAAGCTGACTGCCAGCTCTGAAAAGACCTGCAGTGTCTCAAATCTGGGTGCATATTTTTGGTCTAATTCTGTGACCCAGTATGCTGGGAAGAGAAGCCAGCTCTGTGGTTACAAAAGGTCAGATTGCTTGTGGTAGACAGACCCATAGTGATTTTTCACTTCATTGATGGCCAGCACATAAATGCTGTGTTGGTTGCCATGGAGCAGCATAGTGGTGCAGGATGCTTTCGGGCAGGAGTAGTATGATCCATCCTTCAGCTCTGTTATTTTCAGTCACTCGTGTTTTATTCATATACAGCACTGCAGTTCTGTTAGGAACTTCCTGAGCAAGTGGCTTTTAAAGGAAGGTTTCAGTTTGCCAGACAACTGAGATGAAAGGTAATGATGTGTAAAACTTCTTGTTTAGTGGAAAAAGTGGTCTAGGTAAAGGAATTTCTGGGTGAGAGTATTTGGCTTCTTACCAATGGTAAAGAGTTTCTTAAAGAGAGCAGATTGTTCAAGTCTGCCTAATCCATTTCCAAGAAAGTTGATGCACTTCTTTTTTTAAAAGGTTCTGAAGTTACTATGAAAGTAGTAAGTCAATGTGAGCCTTTTATTTTGCCTCACAAAGAGAAGCTGAGCGTTTTGGGAAAGCCAGTAAGGTATGATCACAGTTTGTTCCAGACAAAATATACTTCTTACTCCTGGCTGAGAATTTATGGATGCTAAATCTCATCCTCCTGCTAGCCTTAAGGAAGGCTAGCACCAGTGATGCTCTAAGGTCACATTTTCTTCATGTGGTATGCACTGACAGAGGCAGATACTGTTGCAGAGAGAGTTCGGTTCTGCAGCACTCCTGGACATCAGGATCAGACAGTCTCGTGAAAGGAAAGAGAAGGCCCAGAACAGGCTAGGGAAGGATTTCAGTGATGGGTGGTGGGAGATAGCAAGTGTTTAGAGTCCTGTGTTAAAATCTCTTACTCTTAATTATTCAAGAACTATTTTAATTGTATTTGTTTAAGACGGGTGTAGGGACTTGCTGAAATAAAAAGAACACCTGAATCTGCTTGAGCTGACCCTGTCTGAGCAGGGGCATTGGATGAGATGGTCTCCAGAGGTGCCTTCCAGCCTCACCCTACTGTGATTCTGTGGCTCTGTAACAGCAGAGGACTTGAGCTACACAGTGCATCCCACCACTTGCTTCCACCCCAAATACAGAAAAGCCACTGAAAACTCAGAAGCAGGGCTAAGGAAACAAATTAATGCTTCAAGAAATGTGGACTGTTTTCTTTTTTTCAGTTTGAGCTGATCTTTCAGTTACTTTTTGAAATTTTTCAACACAGAAAGAAATGACATAAGCAGCAGGCTTGTTTTCATGAATGTTATATATAATGGCTTTAAGCTGTATTAATTTACTGCCCTGAAAATATAATAGAACAGTAATGACTCAGTGATCTGCAGTGGAAATTGAAAGAGATTAAACTTTTTTTTTTTTTTTTTGCTGTACAGGATGACACTGCTTGCTGCATCACGCAACACTGAGATAGGTCCAAGGTGAAACTAGCATGTGTGAGGCACAGAAAGGTCTGGTCTTCATCTTAGTAGCTGAAAAGCCTCCTCTGGAACAGACGATTTTTTAATAACAGTGCCTTTTCAAGTAAGAATCAGTTTAATGAAAACCAGAGTCATTAATGAAATCCTATAGATTTAATTTTGCTCCTCAAGATTCCTAAGAGTTTTGACAACTCTTTAGTTTATATTTCAGGTATTTTTCTGAGATTTATTTTAGTTTCCTGTAGTTTCTGTCTTATGCTTTTATTCTCCAAGAACTTTTTTGTTGTTGTTCCTGTCCCATTGAATCTGATTAGAAAGGCTCTGTTTTCTAACTATTTCTGATTATTCCTCCTCTTTCTTTAGAAGTGGTCTACACTCCATTAATCAAGATGGAAAGAAAGGTCCTAATTATGATTTTTTTTTTTAGCAGTATTGAATTTCATCCTTGTCTGCCTGTTACACAGAGTATTGTGAGGTGTTACTGGGGATTTGTATGCCAGCCATTGGATTTAAATTTTCCTTTGATGAGCACGGGCCATGGATTTATTGGTATTATTGACCAGACTGGATGCTACTCCTGATAAAACAATCTAGTCCGCCACTGACAAGGTGCTGAACACACCAGCAAAGTGCATCATGATTTAGAGCACCAAGGGGGGCTGTACAATGGCTCTTCTTCTGGATGCTGTCCCATTCTCCATTCCCATTTAGATGCACGAGCAGGTCCACAGCGATGCTGGAAGCTGGCTTCACTTTCTGCAGGAGCAGAGGGCTGACTCCCAGGGTTTGCACTCACTGGGTGGGTTACTGCCAGCGGTGCATTTCCTGAGTCTGGGGTGAGCTGTCTCCAGACAGCCCTGCCAATCTGCCCTGAATTTTAAGATGAAATTGTGGGGTCATCTCTAAATGTTGAAGTGTGTGTTTCTGCGTATTTTGGTGAAGAAAATATGAGTGTTCACCAGCTTCGTTATCATGCAATGCAGGGGAAAGAGAGAGGGACTAAAATGGCTTTCCTGTGTCTTATGCTTCACCTTTTCTGGTGATGATCTGTGTGCCTTTCCATAAAGTTGAGGAAGAATGTGGTTTGGTTGCCCCCAGACTGGCTGTTTGCCCGGGGGGGGGGGGGGGGGGGAGAGGGGCGGGGGGGCCCGGGAAATGCTTGTGTCTGAGGGTGAGGGAGAGGGGAAGGAAATACTTCACAAAATCCTCGGTTGGAGCTTGACCAGCTGAACCTGCTACATCTCAGGAAGGTGTGAGTACCAGCTTAACAACAGTGCAACGTTAAATTTTGTCTCTGTTCTTTAATCAACCAAGCCAGGGGAATTCTGGTGGATGGACAGAAAGCATAACTGATTCAGGAATCTCCCCCTCTAATAAGGGGCTGAGTTTCATGTTAAATCCTGCTTTTTACTGTCCTGAAGTTGTGCTACTGATTGGATATTTTACGCTGCTGCTGCATTTTTATGACAGCATGTCAAACTGCAGTCACGAACGGTTACATTCTTCTGGCCAATACACTTTTTTTTTGTTTGTAGAGTATTTTTACAACATGTTGAAGCAGCAGTAGCTTCACCTATCTGCAACTTCAAAACGATGAAACCTGTAGTTGGGATTCCCTGATGAGGAGTCTGATTTGAAGGAAGGTGAAGAAACTGGAAGGAGTCTTCTCAGCCTGCATATATCTGAGCCAGGTACTCAACAGTGAGCTCTTTAGTAGGGATTTCCACATGGACAAAGTCATCTGGCTAAAATAATACCATGGAGACTATTCTCCATCTGGCTCCTTCCACTGGTAAAGGAGCCGTATATTTAAGCAAGGAGTAACTGTTGGAAAAGTTGCCTCTACCAAACTTTGTTCCCTGAGCATCTTCTGAGCCGTGGACACTTGAGTCTGGGATTGAGACAGGTTTGCAAACTGCTGACTGTATATACTAAGGGTTTGTGGTGATTAATTACATCCCTATTGCTAGGAATTGTCTTACCTCACCCATAAACTTACGGAGTAGTGTGGCTGGGATCTGGTTACTTGGTGCTGGGATGCTTTGATTCATCAGGAGTGGATCTACTCATACAGAAAGCTGCCACCGTGGCCTTGCTGTTGCTCCCCAGATGTGAAGCAGAGGTACTGAAGCCAAGACACCAGTGGATGGGGGGACTTGGCTGCAGGGAGGGACTCTCACAGCTGCAGGATGCACAGCCGAGTATCAGGTCACATCTGGAAATACAGCAGCATCTCAAAGCCAGTCTTTTCTGCTTTCCTTTGCCTAGCTGTGCAGAGGATAAAATACAGAGAGAAGCAGTGGGGTTTTTTTGGTTTTTTTTTGTGGGGGTTTTTGTGTGCTTTTTTTTTTTTTGGTGCTTTTGAGCCCCAAAGTGACAAATGTCATTAAGACTGTTACAGTGAACTGAAAAAGCTCAGGTAAGAATGTATAGGTGTTTGTCCTGCAGTGCTTCACTGGAGAGAAGGGAGGCTGGTGCAGAAGATATGTAGAGCAGCATCTCCTCTCTCCAGAAGATGTAAAGGGTTGTGGCATGCTGGGTAGTAGTGCTGCAGCCCTCTGACAACACAGCATCCCCTTCCCACCCATGCCCACCCCACAATGGGACAGCTGGGATCATTTTATTTGATCTCTAGTTGAAACAAGCCCAATACCGCTTAACAAAGGAAGGGTAGTGTTTGGGCGGTGTTGTGTTCAGTTAGTGCTGGATTTTTATTTGTATCTTAATGTCCCTCTCAACCAGCTTAGTTGCTGAAATAATAGAAACATTTACAATTGCTTTTGCTTATTTGAACTCTACAAATATCTTCGGTCCTATGTCTTTATCTGCTAGCATTAGCTTTCACATGCAAATCAGATCATTGCCTGAGCAAATAATGACTAAGATTCCTAATTCTCTTGTTTGCACAAATACCACTTGGCATGTGGAAAATTTAGAATTGCATAATGTATACTGAGCCTTGTGTCCCCGGGCAGTGGAGTGGCAGAAGTCAGTTTCTGCAAGGCACCATCATGTAGAAAGTGATTTTGAGTTTCTAGTGTGACTCACTCTGATATCCTCCATGACAATCTTTCTTGTCTGAGAAATTAGCATATGGGTGATGTGCGCTAAGTCACAGAATCTCAAATATTCTGCAGCTGGCTTTCAAAGTAAACTAATTTTAACTCAGACACTTGTGAATGCTGGGAAGAGGTCTTCTGGGTCATCAGGTCTTTCTCACTGTGTTCCAGAAGACAACAAAATCTATCTTAGGAGAAGTTAGAATTTCCCTTTGCCTCAGTTCTTACTGAAAGATTGTCCAGAAGATCTCTGCTCTTTTTTTACACATTGAATATATCTTTATTGTAATGCAATCACAGAAAAAGGCTGGAAAGCACTTTTTCAAGGTATTGTATCTAATTGTCAGTTTATGTTGCATGTAAATTCCATTATTTCAAAGAGTGCAATTAAATATTCTGACTATCGTTTAAAATATTTACAATTCTCTTAGTCAGATAAGACACAATATTTTTAGTTGAAGATATTCCCCAGACATCTGCTTTTTTCTAGCCCATATGGTGAAATGCGTGCCACATCTCGTCTGTACGTTATGCCATATAATTGCTGCCAAAAAGGATTCTAAGTTGCTATCTAAAGCAAAGCAATTCAGTAATCTGGCAAAAAACCTTTCCAGAACTCTTATGTTTTACACAGTTCCTGAGCAATCGGATATCAGTACCATATTCTGCCTTTTGTCTTGAAATAGGTCCTATGGAAACCCAGAAGTATATACTTTGTAATGCAGAATTCAGTTCCTTAAGTGTTGCTCAGCTGGTTGGAAGTATCTGTGGTTGATGCCACTGAGAGAGTTGTAGAGTGTGAGAATCCTCTGGCATGCTTTTTTTCGAACAATGCACATTTATTACACAATTATATCACGAGTCTTCTGTTGGGTGGCAGAACACTTTTTATATTAGATACTACTATTTATTTGTGCAGATACTAATCTTTAAAAAGAATTTGGATTATTGTCTCTCATGTGAACGGATAGCATGTCAGTATGGTGACCTGCACCTGAAATTTCTTAGGATGTTTATTACCAAACAGCTTCTCTTAGTAAAGTGACTGTTGGGCCACAGCTTTGGCCAGACACTTACTGGATCTGACAAACCTCTGTGCGTAATGTCTGTAGCACTACTTGATGGATACTTGTGCCTAACACAAGAAAACTCTGAGCAGAAAGCTTGGAAAGTGAGGGAATCATTAGTGGTGTATTAGCTTAGTTAGTGAGTCTTTTGAACAAGAGTGAAGAAGTTATTTAGAATCCTCCAGCTGACCTACACCTGTCCTGCCCAGGCCCCATCACCTATGGATTTTTTTTCTCTGTTCTTCCCATTAGTGTAATCCAAAGGCTGCAGTGAAACTCTTGTGGTTACTAACTGGAGGTTGGCTAACAGCAGAAACATACACGGATGTCTTTTTTTTGCTGGAGCTAGCAGTCTTCATTCCGGATTTAGACCTTCCTTGCAACATTCTGGAGAAATGAGGTTTGGTTGCGACTATTCTCCAGTTAAACTGTGATTTATAAACCATATTCTGGTATTTCAGCTAGATTAAAATAGTGATGCTCTATTACTTTTTGATCTATTACTTGCACGTAGATTCGGTGCCGAGGTTAATGTAATAAAGATTCTGAAATTTGGTTAGAGTCATGCGACTTCCCAGGTTCATAACCTAAGTGTTGGTTGGCTTTTGCTCACACCAGAGGTGTGAGTGTATAGGACTGGATACACATATTAGTGAGAGCTTTAATCGCTCAAGGCATTGTGCTTTAAAACTGCTGTAGTATATTGTCTGCTCTGCAACGACAGGAGTCCCTGAGACTCGCTTATTGAGCTGTGTCACCTCTCCCTGCTCTGTGGAATGTTATGAGCAGCTATGCACTATATACATCAAATGAGGGAGGGCCTACTTTTGTGCTGATGTATGTTATTCATGCGTTAAACCCAATGTAGACATCTGGTTGTGTTCAAAATTACTGCTGAAATGCTTCTGTACCTGGTCCTCAAAGGACATCTTCTTACAAGCCTCTTCTTTCTGTTTTCTTAATGATGTCAGCTAACTCACCCTCCCTATGGAGTCAGCTGCAGTTACTGGACAATTAATGTACAGAGGCATGTGTAGGATATCAGCTCAATAAACCTATTCTTGGTGTGTACCTTGCCAGCTAGGGTCTACTTAGTTTCATGCATTTATGCTGGAGGTAAAAGATGTTTGCATGCAATCCTCTTACTGTAAATGATATTTTCCTGTTCTGATGTCTATAGAATGTCGCTGCAGAAGTATTGCAGTGAAGAAGTATCATGCTTTTAAACAAGGTGGGGAATGTAGGAGATTCTCTTCGTTTTCATGTCCTGACCTTGAAGGAGGTGAAATGCAGACATCACCAACCTGCTAAAAACCCGTTCCAGTTTTTGATCAACTTAACCCTTTCCAATTATTTTTCAGGAGTTGCCTATTCATTTCCCACCAGTGAGGGAGAGGTGTGAAATGCCCCTTCTTTTTGTCTGAGTCCTGCAAGTAAATCCTGTTGCTGGACCCTCCCGGTTCAGCTGCTCTCTGCTGAGGAGAACTTACCAAGTGTTTCGCAGTTGTCACTACTACCCATCTGTGACATTTGTGTTCTCTCACTGTGATTCTTGTCCCTTCCCACACTCAGCAGAGGTGGGTGGTGGGGAGTAATTACACCCCTTTTTATTTAGGTTTTGGTACCTTTCACCAGAATTTTTTAGGCCTCTTGATATTCTGTGGGCCTGTCTTTGCCTTTCCCAAATGTATAATTATTCTTGTTATCTTTAATTAATATGTGCACGTAGGTATGCCAAATTACTTCCTTTTCTTTCCTTACCTTATTATAGCTCTTGAATAGGGACAGTTCTGTTATTCTTTCTTTGGTGAAGTCCCTGGGAGTAGTTGTGTAGCTTTCCTTGGGTGAGGACCACCAGCATAAAACCCCAGGCGTTTTAGGAACAGCACCGCACACATTTTACATTCATCCCGCTTCTTTTTTTCCCATTGGCAAACGATGGAGCGGGGCCCTGATGTGTTTGGAGTCTCTCTTTTCTTGCTTCAGAGAGAGCTTGTGCTGTGAGGTGGGCTTGCTGCTTTCGGTAGGGTCATCACCCCTGCCAGAGAGCCCCGCTCAGCGTGGTTAGACACGGTTAGACAGTAGGTTGCACTGAGTCACTGTCCTGCTGAAAGCTGGCTCAGAAAATCAAAATGAAATAATGTATTTTCAACTACTTTTTCTTGTGCTTGAGAGTGACAGTGTAAGTTACGTTCATTTACAAGTGTTCATCAGTCTGACCTGTAATTGGCGTGACATGCCAAGGCCCTCTGTGGTGTTAGAGAAAACGTTTATATGACAAAACATAAATATATATGTATGTATAAATATCTATTGGACCCTGAATTTATGGAGGCATTTGTAGTGCTGTGCTTTAAGGGAAGCTTAACGGGATATGTTGAACTGGAGTGTTCATGGTCAAAAGTGACAATGAATTGTAGAAGTCGGTGTCCATTAATAAGCACAACAAAATAATGCAGGTTTCAGGAATGCATGTCTTTGGGTTTTTGTGTCTTCTTAGCAGACAAAGGAGCTGAACTGCAGAATTTTGCTGTTGTATATATTTTGCTCCCCTTTAAACTTCTCCACAGGGTGTCAGGAAAGCCACTGGTGACAGAGCTCAAAGTGCCACTGTCGCTGGGAGGGGTGTCTGCTTTTCTCTTCCTAGTGCTGCAGAGCTGCAGCCAGCAGTCACCTGTGGGCAAAGGGACTGACCAGAGAGGAGCATCCACAGCTTGGCTAATGAGCACCAATTAAAAACCTGACCTGCTGGCACCTAGCATGGGGAGGAAGGGTAGAAATTGCAGGTGAGGAGCAAAAGGAGGAAAGCTTTTGAAGTAGCCTCTTATGCAAACAATGCAAAAGCCTTTTACTTGCCTGTATTAATCTTGATAAATTAGCATTTAATTTCTGTAATTAGCCTTTCATGCACTCCAAGGAAGCGAGTGTACGCTTACACACTCATTCTCATTTCTTTTAAATCTTGAAGGCTTGCCGTTTGGTTGCTAAGGGAAAGAAAAGATTTTAGTCTGAGATGAACAAAAAGCAGGACTTGCTCCCAGGTGTTGGTGAATCATCAGGGAATGAAGCTTTTTTAATAATGTCTAGAGGAAGGGAGGGGGCAAGTGTGTGGGTGCAAATTTAGTTTTCCTGAAAGATGCTGAGCCTGACAGCCCAGGGACTGCAGTCTGGTGAAGGCAGAGGACCAGTGGGGATGTACCTGGCTGCTGTGTACCTGTCATGTCCCCCCCGACCTGAGTCAGGATGGTCCTGAGGATTAAAGCAGCACCTTGGGTGTTCATTAGGGAAATGGCCAGCATGCCTTGTAATATGGGCACTCATCCCCAGGCAGATGGACGAAGTCAGCTGCCCCTTCCGAAGCCTGGGCCAGCGCAAAGGATGAATTAAGGGAAATTAGGAGGGGTTCAGTGCAGGGCAGTGTGGCCATACTACAGGCGAGGAAGCTTCTTGTGGGGGAGGTGGCCTGGAGAGAGGTTGTTTAGCACAGAGAAGAGAGGGGGTTTTAAGAAAAGAGAACAGGGAAAGGAGGCATGAAGTCCTAAGTCATAAGAAAATTGATCAAGATTTTCTATTTCCTTAATTAATAAAAGGGGATACTAGGTGGAGCAGAAAGCTAATGAACAAAAAAATGAGAACCAGAATGAATTGTCCCACAGAAGTTACTGATTTTTGATAACTGAGTCTGCAGAGTATATCTAGGGACGTTTATGCCATGATTTTCCAAAGTTATTACTATTTCTTAGATGTATACTACCCTTTCAATATTTGCACCATAAATCTGATCCTGAGAGTTACATTTTTAGTCATTGTATTTAATCATTAGCATTCAGTCCTATAGCTGAAATTTCCCTGTCAGCAATTGATGCAGATCAGATTTTGAACTTAAAATATGTGCAGCAATCCAGAGATCAAAGATTGAGCATGGAAATCTTAACAAAAGCCCTTTGAGTAAAATGGAAAAAAATCTGTAATCTGCTTGTAGGTAGCTTGCAAACAGGAAGAGAAGGGGGGTGGAGAATGACTTGAGCAGTTTACTATGGAATATCCACTGGGATGTAGTATGTTTTCTGTGGCTGAACATTATAAAAGACTGCTGCAACTTTGCCAATAAAATACAGATAGCTGAGTACAAACTGCTGCCCAGCTGGAGCTTTCTCAGAAAACAGATAGAATTATTCAGATTCTTTAGTCTTTGGACCCTGATCACATCAACAAAGATATCCTGCAATTATTAATTGTTAGTGTTACCTCTGTATAAGGGGTATACACCTGTCTGCTGTTCTCTCAGCAGCTTCTGCCATGAGACTGAGATGTGCTGCATCATTTTATTCCAGATCAGAAGACCTGGTCTGACTTGAACCTTGCTGAAGGATGGATATACCACCTTCCAGGCTGTGTTCAGCCACCATTGAAGCCTCCTGCTCAGCGCATTGTGTCATGCACGCTCCTTACCCCAGGAGGGAGATTTTCTTCCATCTTATCAGTCCCACTTGTGTGGATGCTGTGGCTTGATCCACCTGCCATCAGCACTGGTGGTAGCATCCAGCATACATGTTCTTCTGGGAGTCCTCCTCTGCACCCACCTCCCCACAGGAAAGACTGAAGGAAGATGGGAATGGTTGGTTAGCAGAACCTGACTTCAGGTGCTGCTGAAATTCAGCTAGTCAAGCAAGATAAAGGGCAACAGGCAAATGAGAAACATTTAGGATGATCCTCTCTTTCTCAACCCACTAAGAAAAACATGCTGATATTCTGTATTCTCTGGCTGACTGTGCCAAGCCATCACTTGGAGATGGACATGGTGTCCTTTCCTCTAGTAGGAACTATAAGAATTAAATAGTTCAGTAGCCAAATGTCAGCTTGGTTAGTCAATAATCTTTCTTCAGACTTTCTCCTGATGCTCAAATACTGCAAAACTTTGCCAAGGAGATTATTTTCTACCCCTGTTTATTTGGGGATTTTGGAGCGTTGTTCTTTCACTTGCACACGGTGAATGACCTTGTCTTTGTCCTTCTGTTCCATAGCAGAGAAACTTCACAGCTTTTAATACCTGTTAGGGTTTTACCGTTGCACAGGCTTTCCTCTTGTGGTATGACTGCTATAAAAAGTGTTTTCCATTTTGAAATAGTCTGTTAGATCGAGGTTTTAAAGACAGAAATTAACTTCTTTTTTTTTTCTTTAAAATGTTCTTTGGTATGGTTTTGTCACCTTACCATTCCTCTTGTGCCCACCGAGTCAAGACTCTGCTGAATATGTTACTGGTATTTCATCTTGCTTCTGTGAACATAATTACTGGATGTGATGTACGCTCCAGAAGGTTGTTGATTATTTTTATTGCTGTCTTGAAGCTTGTCAGTGAGCTGCCTAGCTCAGAGCTGGAGCTGGAGCCATTCCCAGGCTGATGAAAATTTTTTAGGGAGGGATGGACTGGTGCAGAGTCATCCCTCCACATTCTAATATCAGAGATGAGAAACAACTTGTCTTGCTTGCTCCTGCTTCCAACAGTCTTGCATATTTAGGATAAGTAAATAATTTAGGACTAGAAATGTTGCCTGTTAATTTCATTGAGAATCAATGAAGTAGATTAAAACTGTATAATTCAGAAACACTGAAAATACAAGGAAAGTACTGCAAAGTTACTGGTGCTTGAAATTTTTTTGTTATTCCCTGCAAACAAACACAAAGCTTGATGTTTCAGTGTGTCTGCAGTTTCAGAGAAATATATTGGAGATTAGAAAGAGAAAACAACATTATATTGCTATGCAAAGCCTGCAGAAGGCAGGAATATACTCTCACACCTTCTGTGGGACATAAACTGGTAAAATCTAAGCAAAAGCTCATCACGTTTGATGAATTTAATTTGCTCAGAAGTAAAATGGGTCAGTTCAACAATAGGGAGGGCTAGTTCAAGTTTTTTATGGTAAACTTCTCAAACAAATGAGTTTATAAACAGTCATTTTACACACTTCAGTCTGTGGCTTCTCCTATATAATCTGTGCCCAACAGAGAATGTGGCTGGTATTTTGCTCGCTTCTCTCTTCCCTTGCTTTTTAAAAGCAGAATGTGTAGGAGTGTAGGAAGAATACCTACCAGTTTCTGAAGCATTATTTCCTGTAAGATTATTATGACAATGCCTTGGCAGTATTTGTGTGTATGTATATGTGCACCTTGAAACTAAAAATCTCAATAAAAACAAAAGCCAAAACCTAACCCCAGAATGTAAAACTCCAGGCACTTGTTAAGTCTAAGCTAAATTCCCTGCAGAGCCAGTGCTGGGAAGAGGCTTGTGAAGGGGTGCTTGGAGGGAAGCTTGACAGTGAAGTCACTTCCAGCAGTCACCTCCGCCTGCACAGGGCTGAAGAATGTGTCTGAAAGGAAGAGACCAGAGTGCACTGAGTGTCTGCCCCTGCACCGGTGTGCTTGGTGCTAGGGAAGGACTTACTGCCAGCAGTAGTTCAAGCATGCCTCTTACAGTATTTTGCCCTTTTAAAAGCTCTGAGAAAGCAGCAATAATGTGTAGCACAAGCAAGTTTCTGTACACTTGCTGTTTGTGTTCATGCTGTTCTGCCACAAGCGCCCATCTGTGTCCCAAAAACTAAGATCTCAGGCTGTCTGTGTCATGAATCCTTTGGCATACCCTCCCAGGTGCCTCCCCTGGGAAGGCTGGGGACAAGCTTAGGACACTTAGAGCATCTCCGAGGGGTCCCACTTATGTTCTGCAGGACCTCCAGTTCTGTAGTCTCGGTCTGTCAACAGGTATTGCGGGAAGCAGCATGGCATGACCCTGGATGCCACAGAGTACCAGTCTAGTATGTCTTTTAAAAAGCACCTGACCTTTGAATCACCTCTGCAGGCAGAATTATTATTAGGTGGTGCCGCCACATGCTCAAGCCCCAAGCTGGTAACCTACAGTGCAGTGTGGTCACAAGACCTGCTCTTGCACCCTCTATGTTGGTTTTAGGGACTGTGTGAGTTGGGGAAAAGGCTAGCAGTGACCGCATCAGTGGCAGCCCCTCATGACGAAACTGCAGACCAGCTTTCAAGTGTGCCTGACAGCCACAATAAGGTCAGGGCTGAGGGCCTGGATGGACATATTGCTGCTGGTGCAGAGCTGTTTCAAGGTAGAGGATAGTGCTCCATTTGTAGCCCTTCAACCCATCAACTTTGGGGATTAGAGTTATTTGCTATTTGGCAGGGGATAACCACTGACTGTGAACAGGGACAATCTTCTTTAAAGGTATCCCCAGGCAGAAGAGTTCCATAAGAAGAACAAAGATCCCCCACTGCTGCCTGCAGCTGTGAGCTTTTGCTGTAGTCTGTAGCAGTCATGGAGTCAAATTGCATTAATACGGGTGAATTTATCATCTTGGACTCCTTCACAAGGGAGCTGGCTGCCTTGATTAGTTCTGTATCAGTCAGAGGCCAGGCTTCTTGCAATGTTGCTCTGAGAAGGAAATACACAACAGAGAAATGAAAATATTGGGTAGATGGCCATTGAATTGATTGCTAAACGCCCTGTCTTCAGGCTTGGATGCTCAGATATGTCAGCAAAAGTGCCTATCTCGAATCTTTGCTTGCCCCAATGGTATTCATGTGGAGACAATTTATTTAGGACCTGGGCTTTTTTAGCTATATAAGCTTTTGTATTTGGTGTTAGTGCACTGGTCCATGTAGAAAAAGAACCGATGCTTGTCTTGTTCTAAAATTCAGATCAATCAAAATAAAGCCCTTGCGGTATTCTTCTGTTTTGTTTTTCCTTTTTCCTTAGCTCTATTGAGATGACTTGCAGGATTAACTTTTCATATGGCTACATTCTACCCAGGTGCAAATGTGTGCAACCAGTGACTGCATATGTTGCGTTCTCTCTCGTTTGAAGGTGAAACATCAGGACGGAAAACTTTTCTGAAAGCTGTGTGTTGGGTCAAGCAGAAGCCTTGTAGTTGTCATGTGAATGATGGGGTGAACTTCTATGAAGCATCACCAGGTGGTTAGAAGTTAGACTAGGCTGAAAGGTCAGCTTTATCTGGGGCTCTCTCCAAGGTCTCATGAGAACCATTTTTTCCATCCTATCTCCCTGCTCTAAATTCAGTGGTGGTTTTGTAAATCTGCAGGGCCAGAAAGGAGAGTTTACTGACCGTCTATTCTGACCTCCTCCATAATAAAGTCAATAACACTTCCCAATCTAAATATTTACATGAACTAAAGGAATCCATTATTTTTAAAAATAGAATTAAATACTCCAATCCTCAGTTAAAAATGGCTTAAAATGGTGAAACCTCTGATTTAAGGCTTGAGAGATAAGTAGTTGGTGCCAAATTTTAACATCCTTGGGATTGAACCAGGTTTTTAAAGCTACCTTTTACAAGCCTACTTTTGAGGTTTGATAGAAAAAAACCTGCAACTCCCACCATGAAGTTCTTCTAGACTTACTATCTACTTTCAGTCTTCAAAGCATGCGTGGGTGGTGATTGATGTAGAAGTATTGCAAAGTGAATATAAATGCCAAAAATATTAAAGCTCTTCAAATTTTCTATTTCTATAGAAAAAATTATCTACACCTTTTCATTGCTGTAAAATACTGAAGTCGGTATTCAGTTGTTTTGTTTATGAAGACTAAGAATCAACATGTGTTCTTTTGTTTGGTTTGAGTCTGATCCCCGTACTAAATGCATTGTGGAATTGGAATATAGTCTGCCCTGCTGAAAAGAAATATGTATTCACATCCTGTACATATCTGTAAGATGATGTATAGGTGCATTGCTTACACAAAATTTGTATTTGGATTTTAAACATAATAACCACTGCACATTTAAAATATACTGTTAATGCTAATTGTATAGGAGAAAGCTTTACCCTATTTTTTAATGGGACTTAAAACGATTATCATTATTTTCCTTTATAGTAAGTGGTGGAAGTTTTTATACTCCATAAAACAGTGCTGTATGACATTTTATTTGAGATGTCATACCATTTTGTCACCTACTTTCATGGATACTAAGACTCAGAGCCTTGTTTGTGGTAGGCATTGCACAGACACCTCCCAGTGACATGGTCTGTGCCCTGATTACAAATAGAGAAGACAGAACCAGTGCAGAGTGAAGCAGCTTGTCTCAAGTCATGGAGGAGATCAAGAAGACACCTAGGGACAGGAGACAAGCATCCTGCCATTCCAAGCCAGGCTGTGTGATGTATAAATCTGAGACTTTCCAAAGAATTTTAGAGTATTTTATTAAGACCACAGCTTTGCTGGTAAAGCAATAAATCAGGTGGTCTCTGAGGGTGGCAGCTAACCAACAACATTACAATAATTAATTACTATTCAAAGTGCAAAAAAGCACTTTTAAATAACATTGCTGCAACTGTTTAAATGCTGACCTTTCAGCAATGGCTGTGGTAGTTCAGAGTCTGAAAGTATGAAAAAGTCCATTATCTGGAGAGTTAGCTAGCTGACAACTGGTGCTTATTTTTCTTGCAAATTATTTTGGGTATGAAAATATTGTTTGAGAAAATTGGGAACACATTTTCAATTTCTCTGTGTATCATGGGGAATGTGGCAAAGCACTTAACTAGCTGCTATGGAAGCACTGCACCCATCCCTACCTGTTTGTCTCAAGCTTGTGGGAGGAGTTAAGTTACAACAGCAATAGGCTCCACCTGTGGTTATCACTACAGGTTGTTTACCTGGAGGGAGAGTGATAAGCTTGGAAGAGCAGCATCTCTTTGGTGCTCTTTATCTTGACTTGAATGAGGCTACACAACTAATTATTGAATTACTGTAGCTTCACATCGAGAAGGAATTTCACTTATCCTGAAATATACCCTTTTTAAGCAAGGTATGTATGCTTTTCATGGAGTAGTAAAGAAATTAAGAGAACTAATATCTTGCTTTATCAGGTTATAATTGGATAGAAAATGAAGGATTTTAATAAACTGGGGATATTAGATATCCAGATGGAAGCTACAAAAAGAAATAACTGGATATGAGGCAATCCTGGAGATGACAGGTACTGAAGCATAGAGGTAGTAAAGGCCATAGACTTTTGAGAACAGAATTCACATAACTCTTAGATTTGACCTTGTACATTAAGCTGTGGAGGTGAAGGCAAGAGCTAGGCTTCTGAATTTAAAAGACCCAATTTCCCCAGAATGAGGGAATTGATGGGCATATATAATTGGATGTTGTTATTGTAGGGTCATGGTGGAGGCAGGGAGGTTAGCATGAAGGTAAGGCTGCAACTAATAATGGCTCAGAAAAACCTGTTCTTTCTGGAAATAAATATTTAGAGGGGCAGGAACGACTGCGCCTAATAAAGAAATTATGCATGCAAGTTATGAAGGAAAGCAAGGCTTATAAAGAGATTGAATGGGTTACTAAACATGGAGATTGACCACAAACAGAAGAAGTGACTTAAAAGAGTGAAAAAAAAAATAGTAAAAATTGTATAGAGCCCATAAAATTGCTTTTAAAAGTCTTTCTGATAGGTCTCTGGAAAAAAAGGGTGAAAGGGGATATTGTGTAGACTTGTTACTGCATATTTAAATGCAGATCAAAATACCTTTGCTACACTGATACTCGCTAGAAAAGCCTTTGAAACAAAGGGATGGGCAACTCATGAATTTTTCTCTCACTTGTTTGGAGTAGACTGCTAAGACCCTGGGAAAATGATTAAACATTCACATTGCGCTGCCTTCTAAGTACGTGGAAAATGCTTTTATACTGTGCTGAAGATTTCCTAGCTAACTACAAGGGCCTTACATCATATCTTCAACAACGTTCAGCACAAACAAGGTACAGTTATGGTTTGGGGTTTCTCTGAAACATCTTGTCTTTTTTTCTACTTCTCTTTGTGTTGCTTTTTGTGGGGTGTTTTAGTTTCTTGGGGGGTTATTTTGTGTTTCCTCTTTGATATTGGTGTTTGCCTCAAAGTGGTGTTGTTAGGAGTGCTTCAGTCTTAGTTTTGGTCAACATGCTTGTAATAATGTCCTCTCCAACGTTGTCTGAAGGACTGTGCATCCTCACTGAATGTTGCGGTTTATTTAACTTCTTCCACTACCTTACTGTGCCAAACCTTATTTGGGGGGTGGGGTGAGTTTCAAAAGCACCTTAGACCAGATTGTAGTCATCATTGGAACTTGTAGGTGCTTCATGAAATATAACATATGATGGTGATTTAGGCTGGAAATGACCTCTGGAAGTCCAACTCTCTCCTGTAATTAAAGACAGGTTATTTCAGATTGCTGAGGGCCCTGTCAAATCCAGTTCTGAATATCTCCAAGTATGGAGGCTCCAGTTTGAGCAACCCATTTCAGAGTTTCAATAACCTCACAGAGAGGATTTTATTTTTTTTTAGGGGGGTGGTGGGGGGTGTGTGGAAGTGGTGGTTTATGTCCCCAGTCTCTAACTGGAATTACCACTGTGTCCATTTTTTCTTGTCCTATCACTATGCACCTCCAAGAAAAATCTGGCTCTAAATCTTGCTGGTAACTGTACAAGATGTTTGCGTTTCTGAACACTACTACAGTGAGCAACATATCTTCTAGAGGTCACCTGTAATTTTAAGTGTGGAAACATCTAGAAATCTGGTCATGACCAAGCAGTAGTAGGAGCAGTGGCAGCTTCTCCTTGGTTTACTTCTCTTCCCCAGTAAATTCCTGAATGTGGTATCAGAGTCAAGTTGCGTTATACTTCAAAGAACTAGGAGAAATTAATGCCCTGTGAATGCCTATAGATACAGACAGGATCGTGCCATGCTGCTTTGTTAACAAAACAAAGATAAAATGTGGTGGAAAGCTAGCCTTTCAAATGCATTTTTACTTCCCCTAACAGCGGCTGCTGAGATATCAGGGTTTTATTCTATTTCAAAATGTGTCAGCCTTGGATAGGTTTCTCAAATGATCCAGTACTTCCCAGACTTCAAGCATTTCAGTTTTAAAATGATAACCTCAAAAGTCTCTGTGAGTAAGAAGGTACCTATGTACAACATCCACTATATATTGGTATGTAATTTCAGTGTACTCTTAGTGGAAGTTACTAATTTGGCTAATGTAACGTTCATAACTCTGAACAACTGAAGGATTTTTCTTCCTTTTTTTCCCCCTAAAATCACTTTCTCTTCCCCTTTGACTAACTTGTAAGTGAAGCTTGATTAAAAATGGGGGATTTGCAGCAAAATTCTGGGGAAGATGTGGGACATGAGATATGTACTTGGAAAAGTTTCAAGAAAGATTACAGGTAAAAATTATCCTAACCAGTTATAGGAGATGTCAGAGGGAGATTAAGACAAAGAAATGGCAGCTGTGTGGGAAATTGTATGTATCTGAATGTGTTCAAAGTGGAATTGACTGCAAAGGTAAGAAATTAAGGAGGTCATTCTAAGTGTTTCTGACGACTGCAATCATGAGTGCACCCTTCTTTCTCAAGTTGCTGAAGCAACAGGCTATTAGTGAAGTTCCCTCACCCCGCCTTTTATTTAATCTCTTCTGGTGTTTGTGCTTAAGTAGAACCAAAGGAGATGGAATTTCAGAGCCTCTGTTGTGGCACTTGAGGCATGAGGTTGGGATTGAGAGAATAAACCGGGCAAGAGAATGCCAGGAGAAACCTGCTGGTGGGTTTTCCTACCTGCTTTCCCTTTCCTTTGCACGGTAGCATGAACAAATGTTGTGGCGTTGGTTTGATTTGCAGTCTTCATGTTTGGCTTCACAGCTTTAGTGGGGATTGACCATTCTCTTGGTGCTTTTTAAAGACTATCTTGAAGCTGAATTTATTCAAGACTTTGTTCAGTGTGTTGCAAGTAGCTGGAAAAATCCAGACATGATTCACTTCAAATAGATTCATCTCCTTGCTGGTTGAAGCTGTACTAATCACAAGATGAAAGTGTCAGGGAAGGTTCAACACTATTTGAACTAGTATGAAGTTAGAAGGTTTGGTGTCAACACTTTGCTTTTTAACCCTTCTGTGGCCATCTGTAGTCAACTAGCTGGCAACAAATTTTGTCCTAAGGTTTGCTGCAGTGAATGACCTTTTCACTAGTGCTCATGATGGGGATCTTCTGGCTTATAAAACCGTTCCTTTTGCCTTCAAAAGAAGGGAAACTCCAGGTCAAAGAATGCAGACATCTTCAGGCCTCGAAAGGCGACACTCTTCCTCTTGCAAAGTCTTTCTTTGGGCTGTCCCATGCGAGGGAGTGTGTTATCCCCTGAGGTTTTTACGTGGTTGTAAGCAATTAATGAAGCAACACAACTAGCTGAAGCCTGGAGTAGTCTCATTCAGTGTAGCTGCTTTGTGAAGCAACATTGACTTGCACCAGCTGAGGATGTAACCAGGTTGTTTCATACTTTAGCCTCAAAGCCTCCTTGTTGATACAGCAGTAATTGTTCTTACTGCAATTAAAATTACCTCTTCTTGGGTAAACATACACTGAGATTTGTGCTTTATCACTTTGAAATAAGATTTCCCCAACTTTGTTTATTAGCAGCGTTGCCCAAACAGAAAGAAACATATGGCTCATGCCATGCTGACTTGAAGTCTTCGGAGTCCCACTGGAGAATAATTAAAGTGATTTTGATTTATGGGTGTGATGAAGTACAAGCCATTCTCATTTGGCCTTATGTCTAGAAGCTCTGGGACAGTAGGGTACCTTAGTGGGAGAGCTGTAATAATTAACATAAACCAGATTGTTATTATTCAGATAGCTTTGTTGCTGTTAATGATCATTTGTAATTATTAAAAGACTTTACATAATCTATGCAGGACTTCACGTTTACCCATCCCTGGAACCACATGGTTACTTTGGTTTAGTTTAGATTGAACAGTTGAGAGATTCCAGCATTTTAGTTCTTGAAAAGAGGTAGGTTATTATAATGAAAAAATCTCTCTTGTCAAATGGGCTCTTTTGGTTTTTTTAACTGATGATACCAAGGAGAACATGCTGTCCAGTGCAGTTTCAGAGCTTTTTCTTTCCACTTTGGAAACAGCTGATGAAAACAGATACGCACAGAAAGTATAGATCTCTTCATGGAACAAGTGAAAATATTTAAAAATTAAGGTTTTGACTAAAATTTTAAAATGGCTCAACATTTTCTCTGGAAAACAGACACTAAGATATGTTCACATGAGTAAAAACTCAGCTTCCTCCTACGAAAAAAGTTTAGCCAGGATTATTGCCCTGTGTGGATAACTTACTCTCCTGACCCTCACTATGAACTCGAAATAAGAGAACCTGTTTGCGCATCACTGTAAATTTTATTTCACAAATGGCTGTTTAACAAAGGTATGTGTAGACTCCTGCAGGTTACTGAATGTAAATATGAATGCTGCTGAATAAATGGAAATTAAACTGTGTAATGTAGGCAGTGGGTGTCACAAATATACAATGCATGACAAAATGCAGAGTAAATAACTGATGTTAAAACCTTTGTTCAGAGGCAAACAATATGAAGACCATGAAATAGGAAGCACTTGAGCTTCTTGATTGAGAGAGTCTTGCCAATTAATTTGAAAATTAGGTTTCTCTGGATTCTCTTTAATGCAAGCTTTTAGTGGTGCTCTAAAATATCAGTATGTGTATCTGCATAAGCTGAAACTAAGGCCAAATCACAGTTTGGATTAGAGTCCTGTTGAACACTTAGGTGCTTGGGAGGTTCTGGCTGAAGCTTAAGAAGTGGAAGGATGTCTGGGATCGGGTGTATTCATGAACTCTTGGTTAGACACAGTCTGATGGGAATGGTTCCTCTCAAAGCCTTTATCCAGCCCTGGAACTGGAGTACATGGTTCTGAAGTTTTGAAGTTAAAACTGTTTGCTTTTTTTCTCTCAGGACATGCATCTGAAATTTTTTGTCTGACCTATAGAACTTGGTTTATGCTACACATGGGATTTGGGGCAAGCTTGTGAAAGTTTTATAAACTGATTCTTTAGATCTGATTTATTTCAGTTAGTGATGGAGGGTTTCTGGGCTTCAGATACCAAACTGGTTTACAAATAAATGGAAAAGTGATGTTGGTTCTCTAAATTACTGAAGATTACACGTGCTCCTTTCAGAAAACAGTTGGAAATCTGCTCTTTGGGAATTTTCCTTTCTAATGTGGATGGGTGACTTCAGGTAATATAGAACTGTTTGTGTGTGGTTTTTTGGTTTTTTTTGTTTTGTTTTTTTTTTTTTTTGTAGGGGGGTGGGTTGGGCACGGGGGTTGGTGTGTGGGGGATATATGTCCTGCAACTCATATTTTGCTTGTTTTAGTTTACTAATGTTCTGTGTTGCAAAGAGCTCTTTGTTTTCCTTGGCCCAGTGTACTTTGCACAGAAGTCAGCTTTCTGTTTTAGACCAGATCACAGACCTCAGGAAAGTAATTTCTTCCCTCTCCTTGCTGGCAACTTCAGGAGGCAGGTTTCTTAGGGCTTAAATGTGAGACAGAAATGGAATAGAATTTTGCTGTTGCAGATGATCTGTGCACAAACAACCCAGAAGCCTTGCATTTTGCATGGGAATTTGCCATGCGCTGGTGGAGGGCACTATATATGCTTTGGTGCTGAAGTAATTTGCAAATAGTTGAAGACTGTTCTGTTTTATTGCTAATATATGTTCTACTCAAACAGAAACTGTAAAATTGGTCTGAGGCCCATCCCAAGTGTGAATCTCTGCCTTTCTTTCAAAAAGCATAGCTCTCTTTCAAAAATGTAACGCTGTGTGTGACGCAGGAGTTGCCATGGAAAAATACATTGAGCCAATCATTCATGATTTATTTATAGCAATTAGAATGCACATCCCAAAATCCAATAGTAACTTTGATTTTTTTTTTTAAATACATCCAGACAAAAGATTGAAGCATGTAAATTGTTGGGAGCATTTGTGAGGCTGTATGGTTAATATATTATTTAAAAAATTGACTATGTATGTTCCTGGACACAGCCTTGAAGTACCAGCGGTGCTGATATCTGCTTCTATATTTCTGCTGCTGCTGATAGTTATTACTGTTGTTTGTATACTTACCATCTGTTCAGTGACTATCTAGTGGGTATAGTAAATATCAGTTCAAAGTGAGATTTTTCTTCTAATCATCTCTCTTTGAAAATGTTTGCATAGAAGTGAATGCTCTGGAGCAATCTGTACACCTGTATCTTGCCGGGAACATGGTGCCCCAGGTCCTTAGAGCAGGATACACTTGCCTGTGGTGCTTAAACAACAACAGGCGGTGAATGTGCTCCTCATGATGGCTTTACATTGCATTCAGGCAGGAAAATTTTATTTATGTATTTTGATGACCGTTAACTGCAAATGAGGCATCAAAACTTCTGTTGATGTCCCCTTCGTATGTGCTGTATCCTTGGGCAATGGTGAAAATCAACAAGCAAATGCACAAGTCTTCAGGTTTAAGTACTTAGATGTATTTATTTAATGGGTGGACATCCATTGGGGCTTTCCTTCTTCTCCAGGGACGTGTCTTATGGAGACTTTGAATTCGTTAGAGGCTAAGGAACTCTTCTGGAGTTTATTGCCCTTGTCCTTCTATCATTATGTGGCTTGCTGAGTTTCATTTCAATTTGGCAGTGAGTCAAAAGAGTGTCAGCTTTCTTTGATGTATAGCTCCCTTAGAGGTTAAATCAATAGTGTTTTAAGCATATCGCTTTCTTTCAATGAGGCTGTTGCTGGGGGAATTCTTGCAGTTTTTCAGCTCTCATATTTCTCATTGAAAATGTAACATAAAGGGAAAAAATCTACATAACAAAAATCTGAAAGCAGCTACTACATAGCTGGTTTTAATTACCTGGAGTTAATGTGTGGGATAGAAAACTTACACAGCCCCAAAGCAGTGAAGTCTATGTAAGAGATTTTTCTGACTATAAACTGAGCCTCGTCTCATTCTCTTCTGGTTCATGGGACTGATGGAGACTTACTGGTTTTTATATTCATCTCTTGAGACCTATTGACCTTCTTAAGCCTTTGCGTGGGTGGGAAGGAAGATGGGCTGTAGGTGGTCATGTGCATGGCTGTTAATAACTCAGCAGCAGGCTGTGTGAGGGTTGTACTTGGACCTGTGATGGGAAAGGCTGCCACATAGCTGCTGGAGCATGTGGGTTCATGCTCCTGGGCCTCATAATCAGTAGGGCTTCCTGAGAGTGGCTCCTTACTAGGGAACATGCCTGCATCTGCTCCCACACAACATCCTTTACCTGGCCCACCTTCTCTTCCCTGAGGGCTGTGGGGTTCCACTGCAAGTGTATAGGGGGTGAGTTACGGTAGGGAGTGAGGGAGAAGTCAGAAGACTGAGGCTTGGGCAGGATGCCTGGGCTTGTCAGGGAGCACTTTTGCAAAAGAGAGGGGCTTTGAGAAAAATGATGGGCCTGCAAGCAGCGTGAGACGGTGGCTTCAAGGCTTGTGCATCCTTGAGCATCCAGTCTGAGCACTGCTGGTTTAGGCCACCTGATCCATTCAGCATGGTGAGGACATCATCCTTCAACTGTCTCTGGCATCCTTACTTGATTTGGCAGCAGACTAATAACAGCTGCCCCTTGGTGGATATTACTGTGTTACTTACTGTCTATGGCATGTGTATCTCACTCATGTGGGGTTTTCTTTGGCACGTGCAATGATTTTGCTATCCTAGAGGACTTAAAGAAATCATAGTGTTCTTTCTTCTGGCAGTAGCAGTAAAGAGTTGTGTCTCTTGGGAGAACAAAACATCAACAGTGCTGAAGCTGAGTAAAAGTTTACTTTACCTGATATCTTGTCTGCAAAAAAGCTCCTAAGCTTCACAAAGAAATAAGCTGCCAACTGAGAGACTGCTTTTCCTGCTTTGTTACTGGAAACAACAACTACACTTGACTGGAGGCATTCTTTGTCTTCAGGCTGCAAGTGTAACAAATGCTCTCCAGTCTTTATTAGCGGAGTTTTCACCTCCAGTACTGTAGAGTCTGCCTAGGGTTGGAATGGCGTTTTGAGCTGGAATCTATCAACTAGTAGACATCTGCACTGAAAGCAGCTGATCTGACTTGTCGAGATTCCCTTCAAAGTTGATGAAGAGGAATGGATATTTTTAGGAGGTGGTTTATTTCAACGTGACCTGGCAATGTACGCTTGCAGCCCAGACCGTCCCTTGGCAATGCACACTTGCAGCAGTCAACTGTATCTTGGGCTGCATCACACAGTGTGACTTGCGGGTCAAGGGAGGTGATCCACCCCCTCTGCTCTTGGGAGACCCCACCTGAACTACTGTGTCAGACTCTGGGATACCCAACAGAAGAAGGACATGTACCTGTTGGTGTGAGCTCAGAGGAGGTCACAAAGATGATCAAAGGGCTGGAGCACCTCTCGTGTGAAGACAGCCTGAGAGAGTTGGGATTGTTCAGCCTGGAGAAGAGGAGGCTCCAGGGAGATCTTACAGCAGCCACCCAGTACCTAAAGGGGCCAACAAGAAAGCTGGAGAGGGACTTCTTACAAGGGCATGTAGTGACAGAACAAGGAATAATGGCTTTAAACTGAATGAGGGTAGATTTAGATAAGATACTAGGAAGAAATTCTTCACTGTGAGCGTGGTGCAGCATTAGAACAAGTTTTCCACAGAAGCTGTGGATGCCCCTTACCTGGAAGTGTTCAAGGCCAGGTTGGATGGGGATTGGAGCAGCCTGATATAGTGGAAGATGTCCCTGCCCACAGCAGGGGGATTGGAACTAGATGATCTTCAAGGTCCCTTGCAGCTCAAACCTCTCCATGATTCGTCCCATGTCAGCTGTCCAAAATCAGACGCACTGAATCTTGGAAGTTTCTTTATTGGTCAGAAAGGAGTCTGGACTACTAACGTTTTATTTGCCTGTTTAAATTTTTCTCAGTTGAATACAAACTTTGAAATTCATATTTTTATTTCTCTAAGCAATATTTTGTTCAAAAGAGGCTAATACCTAACCATGGATAAGCTGCTGCTCTTTTGTTGCTTTTGGGACAAAATTTGCTGGCCACAGATTCTTGCTCTGAATGAACTGCCCTTAACTATTCTGGTGATAGAGAGACACGGGCTTGCATGTGAATATTTGTGTAGACCAGCTGAGTCCCTGAAAGTCCCTTGAGATTCCTGTGGAAATTAAGTAACCAAAAAGAAGTGATCGGAAGATCTCAACCTTTGGCCAGCTTTAGTGTTTGTTAAGAAATAGAGCATGCCTTTCCTCAAAAAAAAAAAACCAAAAAAAAAACCCCAAAAAACAAAACAAACCCAAAACCACCGAAAACATCAGGTTAAGAAAGTACAAAGATCCAGCTCACTTCTCAAACCTTCTTGCTTGCTCCAGAAACAAATAGTTTCAGAAACTGAGATGTTTGGCTGCCTTGCACCTCAGCAATTTGCTTGGTGGGTGGGCTGTCTGGGCTGGCTGTGTCTGCAGGAGGGCTTCTGTGTAGCTGGAGCTCTTAAGGAAGCTGCCTGCTGCCCATCAAAGCTTCGGTGGCATCAACACGCTCCTGTGCAACACTCTTGATCCTCCTGTAGGATCATTCTTCTGACTGAAATCTCTTCCATCTGAAAACCTTGAGCCAGTTTTGGCAGGTAGCACGGATTTGCATCATGAGCTATCTGGAGAATGTGCCACATGTTCATTGCATTACATAGGGTGAATATGTAGAGGGAAAATATTCTCCAAGCCTGATGTGATGGTAATTGATCTTTACATCTTTCAGTGAAATCCTCCTGCTTTTCTCCTCTCTCCAGTGACCTCAGTTTAGCTCTTTCCTCAAGCCCCTTGCATTTTTGTACTTCATCTCCAGTGCCTAGGCTGCTATGCAAAACTGTGTTGAACCTGCAGACGAGAGATGTTTCCCACTGCCCACACCACACACAGCAGCTGAAACCTGCAGCTCTCCAAAGTACTTAATGGAGGGGAGGGGAAGTCAAATGTGTCACTGATAATTTAGCACCATTTGAGATAAAAATTAGAATGTCCATGAAAAATCAGTGACTCATTCTTTGTTAAAGTCCTTTCTTGGAGTTCAAGGGAAGATCGGAGCACAGGAAAAGTAAGACGAAATGGGCAGTCTCTGTGCTCAGTAACAGGGAGGAAGATACAACAGCCAGGTGTTATGTGTGGGTTTTTCTTTTTTTCCTTTAATAAAGCCTATTGCAAGTGACACCTTGAAAAACAGGGAGTTTTCCCTCAGCTACAAGCAAAAATAGGAGTCGAAGAATAGTTTCAGTTCCCTTCTGGGGAGGGTAGCACAGGGAGCTGGGGTGTTGTGTCCTTGCTGCTCTGTGCAGGACCTTAGAGTCAAACCATAAATTTGTCTTTTTTTTTTTTTTTTTTTTCTTCTTCTTTCCCCACCCCTCCTTTGGTAAAGTAGACAGGCTTTTCCTCATCTCTTGATATGAGCTCTGATATTTGGACACTGTAGTGTTGTCCATTGCTCTCTTGTTTCCACATAGTGCCAACATCACTACACTTCTCGGAGGCTTTAGATTTATGCTTCAGCTAATTTTACACAGCTACGCTTGGAGTAGGAACGTAAGGAGGTTTGATTCTGTGCATGAGTGGATCTCTCTTCCCTTCTGGACCTTCATTCAAAGCTATGCTTCCTAGAAGTAGCCATGAGATGCCAGATACCTCATGTCATGCACGTCTTTCAGCGGTGCTATAAGCATCTTAGTGCTTTTATTATTTATTTTTTTATATTTATGATATTATTATATACAGGCATGGTTTCTTCAGGTTTTCAGCTTGCTGACATCAACTGTATCACAGTGACAATGTCAATTGAATCTGCTGTCCAGTGAGAATTCTGAAAGCTGGGAAAGTAACTGCTTCCTGCTGTTTGGCATATGCATGGAGGTAAGAATTGCCTGGCTGCTCAGAGAAATATTTAGAAGTGATCTTTAATATTAAATGTGTTCAGATTGATTTTTAATGGTTGCAAATAGAAATATTGTTCTTTCGTTGAGCAGTAATCTGGGTGGAGGACACTTAGGGAAGTTCAATATATTATTTTTTCCACTCTGCTTCTTCCTGGGAGGACTCAAGTTACTAGAAATAATTTATCTTTCAAAGTCAGGTGAAATTTCTCAGTGGAGTTTCTTTAGGTCTTGGCTGTGAGGACTGGAGCCAGCTTAAGACTTTCTTGTCACTCTCCCATGTTGCTTCTTCCTGTTTCCTCAGTTGTACCAATATGGTCTTTTGGAGCTATTCTGTGTTACAGAAATGATCCATGTAAAAATATCTTTCTAGAAAAGGAAGGATAGCAAGTTATTTTAAATCTGACTTGACCTCTAACTTTTTTTTTTGTGCAGAATGTGGTTTAACTGTTAGAAATTTGCCACAGAAAACTTCACAAAATGTCCACTCTGCATGGGAGAGGACATTTTGCCTTAAGTCTTGGACTTCAAGGATTGGAAGTTGAAGATGCTCTCTGTATTGGAGCAAACACAGACAAAGCACTCCTGTAAATGCAAAGGCAGAAGGTTGCTGGCAAGAGGTGCATTATGCTACTCTAAAGCCTGTTAAAATATTTCCATTAAAACTGGCTTTGACAGAAGAAACGAGGCTTTTTCTGTGGAAAGCTGCCCTCCCTGCTCCCCTTTAATTTATATAGAATAAAAAAATAATCATTCCACTACTTCTCCAGAGATTGTGATCTGGGACTTGCAGAGATATGAATGAGTCAAAAATACTAGAGTCAAAGAGGCTGTAGCTTATCTATTTTGAGAGTGTAACTGAGAAGTCCAGGCCATGTAGGAATGTGAGTCAGTTATGTAGGGTCCAAAATGTGTTTCCCATGAGGCATGGAGGGGAAGAGCTCAACTGTAATATCCTAGACAAAAGCTGTCAGGTTTTTATTTAATTTTTCTGCCCTAGAGTCAACATTTTCCCGGGTATACCTGTCAATTACCTGCTACAGCTGAAGAAGCAAGAAATATGTTGACCCAACCATAGCATGGGCCTCACCTTCATGCCCAAAGACTCTGTCTTCACATCAGCTCTGAGGGTATCTGTAATTTTCACCCCTCCTCTTTTTTAAGCTCTGTTTGCTTCATCTTCTTTTTAGTCAAACTTCTTAAGTATGCTCAGGTTTAAAAATTTTAAATACAAATGTAAATGAATATAAATGAATAGCTGGGCTACATGTACCCTCCTGACAGAACATTCTTGTGCTGGAAACAGCTGTGGCACAATGTGAACACGGCAGCATCACTTGCTTGTCCTTGGCCGCTGTACCACTGTGCTCTGCCCTCCCATCTTAGAGGTGGTTGTGCTTCTCTGCTGGTCATGGGCAAAAGAAGAACAATGCAACCTTAAATTCTGTGCTTACAGTGGCAACATCAAGAGAGCTCAGATGTTTACTTTAGTGTAATTGTCAGGTTAAAATGACCTGCAGCCACATGCAGCTGAGAGATGTGTGGTGGAGAGGGGTTGTTCTTTTCCTGGCTGGATTAGCAAGATGCTGGTCAGTGCTAGGGATGTGCCTATCCCAAGGTATGTACTAGTGTCCATTGAGTGATGGATGAAGAGATCCTCCTTCCCTATGCAAAGCTCAGCTGACAGCAGTCAGACCTGTGCCTGCTGAATCTTCCCTTAGCTCATTCATTCCTTCTCTGCAAGACTAACTCCCCTTGGGAAGGTGAGACTGAAGCAATTCTCTCTGCCACAAATCAGTTTCTACTGATGGGACCCAGAACAGAACAGGAGTTTCTGTAGTCCAAATGAAGTCAAGTGTATGCTCAGTGGTGCCACTCTATTCCACCTTCCACCAAACAACAAATGTGTTGCTTTGAAGGGTACTCAGATATGAAGGGTGAAGGCACTTTTACTTTGCATGGGAGGACTGTGCATGCAGTAAGTGAGCACTTTAATATTTCATGAAGGGTTAATCTCCTAATGGCAGGAGGGTTTTCAAATGTGAGGCATCACAGGGGTGCCAGTGTTGATGAGAACTAGCACATTTATGACACTCCCCCCCTGCCAAATAAGGAATAGTCAGAAATGAAGGCAGAAGACTTGCAAAAGCTGATGTGGGAGGTAGAAATAAAACTGTTCAGGAACTGAGCTCATGCACCTTCATGTTTGCTGTGAGTTCTCTCTAGTGGGCTGTGATTAAACAGTAGTGGACCAGTGCCAGCCTCGCATCCTCCATGGACTGTGCATATAACACACTCCTGTTGGTATTCAGGTCAACGGTTTATATTTAACCAAATACGTGATTATATATGTAATTCTGATGTTCTCATAGCAGTTAGGAGACATTATAGGACTCCCTATGTACATGGAAGCATCGCAGGCCCCAGTGTTCACCTCTCCTGCTGCCAATGCAGGTCTGGTCACCACCGTAATCTCGGGCAGCTGCCAGGAACTTTGGCAGGGTGCAGCCTGCCAATGCAGAGTTGAGTGGTTAGTGCCCTTGTGTTATGAAGTGCTACTGACTATGTACTGTGAATGATGTCTGTCCTGGCTATGTCAGTCTGCAGAGGTGGGGATGTTTCCTTAGGTCATAATTCTTTGGTAGCAGATATTTTTATTTTTCTTCTATGCTGGGGTGACTTGTGTTTTATTGTTTGTAATCTTTACCCAATTACCAGTGCACAAGATTTGCAAACATAGCCTGTTGGACAATTCCTTTCTGCTCTTACTGGCTTCTCACTGCCTGAAGTCATCCCAGATCATCCATAGTGGCTGTTCCTAAACACTTCTCCACCAGCCTATGCCTCTCTCCTTTCTGCAACTGGAGGCATCTGACTTCAGCTCTTTCCTCTACTAGCTCTGTCTTTCCAGATCATGACTGTTTGGGTTGAATGCAAATTTGGGGAAAAGTCTAGCTGAGCCTGACCCAAAAGTTGAATTAATTTTGCAACGTGCAGTACTGTAATACCTAGAAGAGCCATGATGAAGCCTGCTTGCACTGTGACCAGAAGGAGAATAAACTAATAGCTCTAGCAAGAGCGCTGTTTGCCATTATGTCTGTACTCTCCAAAATCATTGAGGGGAGAGCAGTGCCATGCTCAGTTTGATGGTTTCTCAAATGGACAGCTTCTTACTATTTTCAAACAGCACAAGCATTTCGGGATGGTGGGAGCCAATGAGCTTATCTGCCTAAATTAACTGATGAAAGAGCTCATCTATATCTTTTATGCTTACTTGAGTTCAGGAGATGTGATAAAACTCTGGGTTTCATTTCCAGGTTTTTTATCATTTTTTATTTATTCAGCCGCAGCCCTTGGGTCTTGGTGTGTGACTCACATTTCTTTTCTATTCTGTATGAATCCCCAGAGTTGGTGGGGGTGGATGGGCAGGCCGTGCGAGGGGCCCGGGCCGGTGGTGCGAGGGTCACCCCGGCCCCGTGCCGGGCCCTGCCCCTGGGTCACAGCAGCCCCCGGCAGCTGGGGCAGGGGGCTGGGAGCTGCCTGGGGGGAAAGGGCCTGGGGGGGCTGGTCAGTGGCCGGCTGGGCATGAGCCCCCAGCGTGCCCGGGTGGCCGAGGGGGCCAGCAGCATCGTGGCTTGTGTCTGAAGCGGCGTGGCCGGCAGGGCCGGGGCAGTGCCCGTCCCCCTGCGCCGGGCACCGGTGGGGCTGCACCTGGAATGGCGGGTTCAGCGTTGGGCCCCTCACTGCGGGAGAGACATGGAGGGGCTGGAGCGTGTGCGGAGCCGGGCAGGGGCTGGGGAAGGGGCTGGGGCACCAGGCTGATGGGGGGCGGCTGGGGGAGCTGGGGGGGTTGAGCCTGGAGAAGAGGAGGCTGGGGGGGGACCTCATGGCTCTGCAGCTGCCTGGCAGGGGCTGTAGAGAAGAGCGCGACACCTTTCTTGCTGAAGTAACAGGTATTTAAAAGACATGTAGATGTGGTGCTTAAGGACATGGTTTAGTGGTGGACTTGGCAGTGCTAGTTAACAGTTGGAACTGATGATCTTTAAGGTCTTTTTCAATTTAAACGATTCTGTGAAGACTGCCTCTCCTTTTCAGCTGATTGCTGTGTAGGTTATGCATGGTACTTAGTTCTGATATGGAAGGTGTGCTAGGAAATAAATATTCCCGTATGCTACTAAAAAACCCCTCAGCGTGGGCTAGGTCACTCCAAAACCTATCCCAATTCTGCATGGAAAATGTTGTGTGAGCTTTACTCTTTTAATACACAAAGTCTGCGAAGCTAGGTGCTGGGCTTAGAAAATGTAGAGTGAGCAAAGGAAATGCAGCCCCTACGGGCCATTTCTTATTTGGTGGGGGAGACAACACCTCTCCGCTAGGAACCCGATACTGACTCACATGAATGTGAATGTACACCTGGAGGCTCCCTGAGAGCCACAACTTTGGCCAGTTTGTATCATAATTAGTATAAATTGCAACCTAGTGCAAAGCTCTCTGCTAGAGCGTTAACTTTTAGCCTGAGATGCTTTTTGTGGGACTGCCAGGCTGAATCACCAGCTGATGTATGGAAAAGAAAGGTACAAGGCATAGCTATCCTCTCCTGCTAAATGTGCTGCAAATTAGAGAAGGAACTTTAGTCTACAAGTCTAAACTCCCTTTATGTTGCTTTACTGCATAGTGGGGGGAGGGGGTAGGCTCACTACCAGACTTAGATAGCCACTAAACTTGACAACGTGGCTCACTGTTTGCTGTGACATGGAGCAAAAAGAACATTCCTGCCTTAGAGCCTCTGTGGACTGAGCTGAGGTGCTGACTGGTTACAGAAAGCCAGGCTGGTGGTGCTCGTGGCTGTTTTCTGTGACCCTCCCCAGGTGAAGCAGCATGGAGAAAGAGGGAGGAGAGGCCTGCAGGGGTTCTCTGGAAGACTGCAGGCAGCTTCTAATAGTAATGAGTAGGCAGCATGGTAGAGGGAGGATGTAAGAGGGGCTGGGGTTTGAAATCAGAACTACTGTAGACTGGCTCCTGGGTAGTTCTGGGCTTTTGTTTGATCTGAGAGATAATGAGGAGAGCAACAATGTGGGTGGCTTTGAAAATGAGGACAGATGAAGATGATTTGTATTTGGTGAGGTACGGAAGATAACCTGGGTCTAAACTTGTGTCAGGTTCTTGCTCATGAAACAGACATAATGATCTCTTTTTTTTTTCTTTTTTTTTTTTTTTTTTTGCTTTTGCCCATCTTTTGCTTACCTTTGTTTAAAATGTTTTATGTCAACAAGACCTCATCTATTAATTTCCACTTAGCATAATAGAACATGCATCACAGTCACACTCCTGGTATTTGCAACATCAATATGAAATGCATTGCTTGCAAAACCTTTTTATTGTACAATTCTGTATCATTATAGAAAAATCAATGAACTTGTAATTAAGACTTTAAAAGAAATATAGGCTGGTACCTTAATCCTAGTTCAATTTGCTTTTGTTTCATAATAGCATAAAAAAATATCTGCCAAAAGCAGGTTTTTTTGATACCCAGATACAACATTTAAGAAAGGCTACAATGAAATTATTTATTTCACATTCAGCATGAAATACCTTACATAATAATAGGCTTCATTAAGGTAGAGGACTTGAAGACGCTGTGTTTGTATTAAGGGGAAGGCTCTAGATACAGAAGACATTTCCTGCATCTGACGGTCTCTTGTCACTGTGGAAATCTAAAGAATGTATACTATTGGTATGTGGTTTTGCTCAGGAATGTTATAAATATTTGAGCAAGATCAAACAGAACAGAAAAGGATTACTGTTTTAGTTGAATAGCTTTTTAGAAAAATAAAACAGATCCGTATCCAGTGAATATGGACTGGCGTCAGACAAAGCTCAGGGCTGGTGGTATTTAGTCTGGGATATTCTGTTGAGCAGCATTACAGAAACCACAATATTGAATACAGAAACCTGTTAGGTGATTTCTTCCTTCTAAATGCCCTCCCATATTCTGCCTTCTTGTTTGGAAAGAAATGGGCATCTGCAAGAGGCAGGAACTAGAGGATGGGACTTCTTTATACAATGTAGTCCTTGTGCAAGGTCTGTTCATTCCAGTGATCTGATACGGAAACGTTTGGCAGGAACTGGATGTGAAGATTTTGCTTTGAGTTTTAGATGCCATATTTTTAAGCCCAATAAGGTTATTTGCAGCCCTCCATTGGGTATTGTTTCTGCACTTTGGAGTAGCCTTTGTTTTCCAGTTGTTCTTCTGAGAGCTGAACTTGGTGTTGTGGAGGAGAGGCACTAGTTTGTCTGGGGAATTTTAGTGTCTGGGTCCAATTGACAGACAATACCTGAAATCACAAGACATTTCAGTTTGCCTTTATTCCTGTTTAGACTTTGCTTTGGCAGATTAATTCCAGCTACTGAGAAGGGGAGACTGTTTATTTGAAAAACCAGGAGGTTATGACAGAGAAAGCAAGGCAGCGCTTGATGCCGACACAGTAGCAGTGAGAATTCCAGTGCCCTCTTGGCCTACGTTAACATAGTTTGGCCCTACAAAATAAGCATCCTGTCTCATGTCAGAGCTTGAATGTGGGTTAACAAGAACCTCTGTAGGGACCCTCTGCTCCATGCATGTCCCTACCGGTGTGTTATAACTAACCTGAAATGAAGTTGTAGTAACTCATCCTCCGGGAGCCGATGCCTTCCAGTGAACATTTTGGCTGTGTCTCGGTATTTGTGCTGCAGTCAGGAAGGAGCGTGGCTTTATTGTCACAGCAGTCTCTGCCACTGACAACCTGTTGCAGCCAGGCTGCCTGTCTCTCTGTCCTGGCAGTTTCTATGCTCTTTTGTTGCTTTGTTGAGATACATTCACTGCCTTTCCCCACTCCTGCCTGCCTGTTTTAGTTGTGAAAGCTACATGTTTCAGCTCTAATGTTCTTTCGCTGCCTTACAGTTAGAGTAGCAATTAATCCAGTGGGAGAGAGCAGAAATTTTAATTTTTGTTCAGGCTGCTGATGGAAAAGGGAGAGCAACTTATGAGCCTAGATGGACCCAGAATACCTTTCTGGTGACAAAAGGCACCACCCAGCTCCTTATGTTAGAGGTGGTCACTGTGGTTTGCAAACATTACTAGCAAGCAGCAAGATCAGTGGCTGGGACCAGCATGTGGGAAGGTATTTGGACACACCATTTCCTCTGGTTGCTTGTAGGGTGTGAGCTTTAAACCTCAGCCCTACATTTCCTCCTCAAGGCCTTGAGGTCATCAGTGTGATGCCTAACTTAAGATGTCCTGTTGCCCAGTCAGCAGCTGAGGCAGGTGCCTCAACATGTATTCGCACATCCTCTGTATTCAACTAGGAAGGAAGGCAGAAACTTAAAAATTAAAAGCCAAGGAAAAAAGAAGAGGGTGGCCGTGCTGGACCAAAGGCCTGTCTAGCTCACCATCCTGCCTCTGACAGCAGGTGCTCGGGGGAAAGTTGTCCTGGGTCCTTACTGCTCCTTAGCCACCAGTGATGTCTTCATCTTTAATAGCCCAAGGTGGATTTTCCTTCCATGAAAATTTCTAGCAGCTTTTTAAACTCTGTGCATCCTTCTGATGCCTGTAGCTCCAGCAGCAGGGCATTACATGGCTTAAAATTAATCTGTTTTGAGAACTGCTTCTGTTTTCTTGCTTGCCTGATGCTGACAAGGTTCATCTGATGCCCTTTGGCTATTGGATTGAGAGCGGTGATGAGCAGTGCTTGCCTTCTCTGTGCTGCTTGTAGTTGTACAGAGTGTGGTCTAAAGCAGAGCCTCCTTGCTGTTTTCTGCCAGCAAACACCTCACTGCTCTCAGCAACGCTGGGGTTTTACTCTCTGTTGCAAATAGACGCCAGTCTCTGCTCACAAGTCAAAGTTGGATGTGGTGTGGATGTCAGAAGGAGCAAAGGCATTTCCTTCTGTGTGTGTAGATGCATTGATAGCACCGGTCCTACCTTTTCAAATAGGTCTGTAACTAAAGCCAGTGTCCAGGAGGTGCTCGCCTTCACTTTCTTTAAATCTTCTGCCAACGAGAAATTTAGACCTGTTTCTTCAAAATTATATGAAGGGCAAATACAGAGCTAAAGGGCTATTCTGAGTTAGATTTCTTACTGACTTACCATGAAATTGTCCCCATTTGTGTGGAAGAATTAAATATCAGTTGGCCAAGTCCCACATTAGCCTGCGGTTTCAGAGGAAAGTCTGGGTACCAGTGGGGCAGAGGAAGATCTCTGGATTTGGGTCTGTGCCCTAGTTAATGTCAGGTTTTATTTTATGCAAGTTACTCTGCCTGCATACCTTGCTGCCTTCTGGGTGGCATCAGGGCTGAGAAAACACCAGAGATCCACAGCAGACAGAGAACCAGTTTCCTTTTTGTTTAGGTTATGACCTAACAGTGGAGAAGCTCTGGATTTTAGGACAGCCTTTTGCAAGACTGAACCCAGCTGGGCACGGGCTGGTTAACATGCAGACAGTGATGAGAATACTCCTGTATTCCAGAAGTATTTCTGAATTTTCTTCCTATGCTGATGTCCAAATACAGGGATAATTCAAACTGATTCATAGTGATTTTTATCAATTGTACTCTGTGTACTTCTGGTGTGGATAAAGTATCACAGGTAAAGAATCACAACAATAATGAGAGGAATTGGCAGGCAGTGATGAATGGATGGATAGACAGCTTCCCCCTTGCTCCTTATCACTGTACATTAAAGCCTGTTGTCCTACGGAGAGTACTTTGGTGGCTAACAAGATAGAAACAGCAGGTGAAGTATTTAATGTTTTAGGAAATATTTCTGATATTCTCCCAAATCAGGGTGTCTCTAAGTTTCCTGGTATCTCATAAGAAGGTAGCTCGTGTTAAGGCAGTACAGTTTTGGGATCTTTCTTCTCTGTTAATGAAATATGTAATTATTGAAACTGTAGAAGTGTTAATATTTTTTTGAGATATCTTACTCCTGTGACAAATCAGCTGAGGGGTTCAAAACTTTTGGGGGAGCTATGTATGTACTCATGCTGCCAAGTGGCATCTGTTGTGTAAGTTTAATTCTGTTTGGAAATGAAGGCAAAATAGGGCAATGGTGACGGAGAAATGCTTATCTTCCAAAAGAGATTAAATGAATGATGAGGTTTGAATTTTCAATAGGAAAATTAAATCATTGCTGGAGTAGAGAAGACATTGCTGTCAAAAGCATATGCTTTGGGACCATGTCTAGAGAAAATTTGGCAGGTTTTGTGAATCCCTGGTTTGTGTTAACAAAGCCAGTCTATTATAGATGGATTGAATTCTTACAGGATATGCTTTGTGGGTGATGATAAACTCTTTGAGATCAGAGAAGGAACAGCACAGGATCCTGGTCTGCTGACAAGCACACGGGTTAAGTGCTGCTGTGTTATTAAATGTATTTTCTGCCAAGCAAAGAGAAAAATCATGTGTTTTTTCATTGGAAACATTGATTTATAAAAACAGTTGTGCCTAGATGTAATAAGTTTAAATTCCACAGGTAAGAGATTTCCTCCCCTCATGTTAGCTGACATGTTTGGTGATAACCTTTAGTGCTATGTGGTCTGTGTCATACTTTTGGAAAGCGGCAGGATGATAAAATCAGATAATCAGTTGCCTGGTGTGGCTCTTTATTATAACTGATATGATACAGAGTCTATAAGTAACGGAAAGCTTCTCTTTGACTTCAAAAGGCAGATGATCAGGTTTAGTGATGAATACAATACTCTACACACACAGGTCCCTTGCAGGGATGGAGGGAAAAATTGATTCACCTGTTATGTTGAGTGAGCATGGGAGGATCTATGCTTAAATTTAATTTTCCAAATCAATAATTAGTGTTTTACCAGAAAGCTGCTCAGGATCTGATCTGAGCTCACAACAGACTCTTCAGATCATTCATTGCCTTAATGTTAGAATTGTGTAATATTTAAGCCACTTCTCTATATGGTTCACATAATAACGACCACCATGTCAATAATAAATGCTCCTCCTGGAGTCTGCCAAACCAAAATGCTACGCTTTTTAGTAGTAACTTCCTGTGGTGTAAACGATGGCTTATACAGCTGAAAAGTAGTTTTAGAGGGCGGCTGTCTCCAGCTCAGCTTTGGGGTGCTGCATTCAGAGTTGTTTTTCAGATTTATAGTCCACTTAGGCATGACTATACTTCTGGAACGGCCTTTCTGGCATCCTACAGCATGGGAATGACAGAAATAAAAACATCCTTTTTTTCCCCCCACTGACTTCAAATGCTTCAGAATTGCTGATTGCAGCACAGCTTGAAGAGCAGGTATTTTTTCTGCACGTTGCTTTTATGCAAGCTTTAGCTTAAAAGCACAAAGAGCAGAGAGAGGCTCATGCAGGTACAACGACCAGAAGTTTACCCGTGGGTTCTCTGCTGTGATGGCAGGTACTTTTGTGTCTTATTTAACTGGTTCCCAGTAGTGGTCCTGACAGAGCCAAGAGTAGGAAACGCATACGTTTCAGTAAACACAGTGAGTTTTGCTTTGCTGCCCACATTGTGGTCCTGCCCAGAAGATCTCCTGAGAAAGTCGGCACTGGTGATGCTAAGGGCACACGGGGTGTTACTTGGTGGAGCAGCAGCTCCTGGGGAAAGCCAGAGCCCTGGTAGTGAGAGCCAATGCATCGGTGGCTTCAGGGGAGGGGAAAGGAGCAATGAAACTGGGCACTACTTGGAGCACCCAAAGAAACATGTCAGGCCACGAACCTAAATCCTGAGTCTTGTAGATAATCTGAATTCCCCTGTGTTAGCTTTGTGTTTCATGGATTCATGGCCTGGTATTACAGCTTCTCGTGAAGTATTGCGTGTGATTATCACCACTTGAGTTGGTCTGTATGGTTTGAGAAGTAGGAAGAGTGACCCTACCAGCAGAGATATGCCATGGATAGGAGCTTTGGATCAACAGAGCCTGACAGAGAGATTTCTCCTGCAAGATGGCCCAGTCTGTCATCTGCTCAGTGTGCTGGAGCTGTTCCTCATCTCTGTGCATGTTACCTGCCCCAGCTGTCAGAGGAGACTGCAGCTTGTTTAGGAGTTTTCTGGCTGAAAAGCCCTTCAGCAAACCTTGGGGATGTATGTGCTGCTATCAGAAGAGACGGGGCTGCCCTATTTCTGTAAGCCCTACATAGAAAGCGAGTTGCTGAAGGACACTTCTTGCTCTCAGTACTCTACGCGTGACTGATCCAGAAAAGGATAATTTTGTTGAGATGAGTACTCCTGAAGGAAGGGGTGCATATGCGTGTGTGTGGAGAATAAAAAAAGAAACTTTAGCGCGTTCTGACGGAGTCACGTCCCTGCTTAACTTAATGACAGACACCCACCGACTTCACAAGGGTCAGGATTTCAGTATCCTGCGTGTGGGGGATCTGTCAGTAATGCTATCCTTGTTATAGCAATAGCTGAACTCCTGTTAGCATAACAAGCTACGGGGAGCTGCCAGTTAGCAGCTCTGTCACTTACACTCCTTAATGTGACTGCGTTTGATTGCTATCTTGGTTAGCCAAAAAGCCTTCATGTTCCTGGAACATCCCTGGAATTGTCTTAGTGCTAAAAGACAATGAGGGAAGAGTTCTCTCAAGCTGGGCAGCTGATGTTCCATGTCATTGTCTTGGGTCTCATCTCACATGAAGATCACTTTACCTCTGCCACCTCTCCTTCCTTGTGTCTTCCCCTAGACCTTGTATGCATGGAGCCACCTCTGACTCATGTTGCAGTCCAACCCTTCCCAGGCTTGGCTCTTTTTCAGAGAGAATTCTTCTGGTCTCTAGTCTGGTAGAGTAAAACAAGCATGGGCTGAGAAATTGCTAGCATGACCCTTGGGGAGGAATGAACAAGATGGCAACAACAGTTTAGCATTGACTTCATAATCCATAAATATTATACAATAGTTTTGTATAAATTTATACAGTAAATACTGTATAAATACAATAAACCCTAGAGCTTTGAAGACCCTCTGGACAACTAACTCTGCTCAAACCATTTTCTGAAGATGTCTGTTCAACCTGTTCAAACAAACCTCTAATGAGGATGGCTTTGTCTGTGCACAGGTGCTCTGTTGACATCACGCTCTACAGTGCTTAGTTGGCTTTAGTCCTTCTGGGACCTTCCTTTGTGCTTGGTGCCATACAGACAAAAAGTCTGTCTCAAATTATCAGTAGGATCTAGATCTAATTCAAGAACAGCTCATGCTCCAAATAAACACAAAATAAAGTGTGCTTGAAGTATTACACCCACTGTGTGTTAACTCCTTCAGCCGTGGCATTCAAACTGATGTCTGAACCTTCAGCCAAACACATCTCAGATGCAGAGTTGTCACTGATAACAACCACCTTTCTCATGATGCTGTTCTCAGATACCTGATTCTTGCTCTTCCTTTGTCATCTATTTAAATTCCTGGGACAATTTGCATCTGTTTTCTGACTCTCTGGTCAACATCTTGACAAATTTCCAGATGATGTGATGTGCTTTGGGTCTCCAAACTGTTTTGTTTTCTGCTTATGGGGAATCTCTTGACTAAACTGTTGTGGCATTAAAAGCTTGAAGGGGACTGGATCTTTTTATTCTTCACACTTATGCAACTTCTGACATTAGTAAAATTCTCTCCATTTTACAGCTTCACAGTGTTGCAGATAAAAAGGTAATGATTCGAACCAGAAATAACATTTTGGAAACTTGCATTTCTTCAGGTGAAAAGATACTACTGTTTCTGTTGCAAATGCTCTTCTGCTCTATAAATCTTCTGTTTTAAAACCTGGAAAAACCAAAAGCTTTTCAGGTGGTGCTTTTTTTGTTCCATACAGGTTACACTTTGTCTTCCATGCTCTTGTTTCTGCATTTTTCAGTGTTCTTTTAATTCACTTTGTATGCATTTGTCATCACCAGATTTGCCAAATGTGCTATGCAAGTGCTGTAAAGGTTTCTTTCCTCCCGTTGAAGTTTTAGGTCTATGCTCTAGATCTAGTCTGAAGATCAGCCTTTCCAGGCTCGTATGGGCCATTTTCAATTGAAGTCCCTTCTAGTTTCTTTTAATTGGACATCTCTGACATACTGTCTGCTCTAACACCCAAGACAGATGCAGACACCTTGGTTCAGGAGAGCAATTCAGATTTCTCACACAGTGGAGATGCCTCCATGGTATTGTTGTCTGAGGGTATTTGTTGGGTTTTTTCCTGTTCATCCTTTGTTGTATACAAATGATAGATATTGGAGAAAATCAGTGTTGGGTTTTTTTTGTGGGTTTTTTGTTTGTTTGTTTTTTTAAACCAGAATAGTTTTAAAACTTGGGAGCATATAGCTTTTTTCTCACCAAGAAGAATTCAAAAGCTGATCTTGACGTTTCAGGCTGATGTGGGGAAATAAGTGAAGAAGGGATTGTTTCTTAAAATTTCTTAAGGCTAGTCTTACTCACTGGAGGTTGGTATATGTAATTGAAAACTGGCAAAACATGTGATGAACAAATTAGAACTGTAACTGTTTCTCTCAGGAGACAAGTGAATTTGCAGGCGAGAAACAAGAAGTTATCCATAACTTAACTGATTTTAACCAAAAATCTTTGCAGAGTAAAGAAAAGCAGAGGTTGAATATTGGTATGACATGGAATAAATAGCAAAAGGAAGTTGCCCTTGACATGGCTAATATCTAGTTAATTATTTAATGTCTGATTTATTAATTAGGGAATAAAATAGTAGAGATCATGAAGTGATGGGTCTGAAATGCAGACAATTTTTGCAAAGGACCAGTTTGATTAAACTGGGGTCCTTTCTCACTAGATGAAGAAACTTGGTAATATACAAGATGTTGTGCAATATTTTTTAATTATAGAATATTGCTGTAATAAAGCAAACATAATTTAATATTACTGTGACACAAAGCGATGCATTTATCTTAATAAATCAACTATTCCATATTTGTCAGATTATGTGCACAATACATGGATAATATGTCTATGTGAAGATTAAAAGAGGTTTTGGAGATGTTCCTAAAGATGATGTGGCATTTTCCCTGCTGCTAATCTTGTTTCTAACACACTGGGGTTTAGGCTGGAGTTAGTTTAAACAAATTCTTGTGATCATGATTAACACTGTTTGGTTTATGTGAACACATTTCTCTTACAGCTTTGGCCATTCTTAACAGTCAAGGGGTTATCAGTCTGAGAAATAAGCTAATAAACTGAGGAAATAATTAGATCTTACTAATCAGACAGATGGCAGGGTCATGTCCTTTGATACTAAGAACGTCAAAAACCTTGTCTGTTTTTCCAACTAGATTGTTTCATCTAATAATTAAAGAAAAAAACCCACAAAAACTAAAGAACCCCCCCAGAACCCCCAAACCCAACCCAGGCCAATGAAAAACAACAAAAAATCCCAAAACCAAACAAAAACTAGTATAAAGCTTGTTTTTTCCTCTATAGGCAACCCTTGCTGTAGCAACATTTTTCCCATGATATAAAGCCTGATAAAGCTATCAGTGGGATCCTAAGCATCAAGCCCAACAGAATACTGGTGTGTTGTTTAAAAGAAGAATAAATTTAAAAATTTCAGGGTTATGACAGCTCCCTTCAAAAGTTAAGCTGTTTAAGCTCATCATTTTTAGGAGCTAGGTCTGGTGTTGGAAGGCAAGGAAGAGCATATGGACTGATTGAGCAAACGCACTAACTACTAGAACAGCAGCAGAAAGACATTGGCATTTGTACTGGACTTGGGTATGCCAAGTTCATCGGAGGACATCAGCTGTGAGAGTGCCATAGGAAAGTTTAGAGGCAACACTACCAATGGATGAGAGGACAGAAAGATTTCCTGTCCACCTTGGTGTAACCAAAGTGAAGTACAAACTGGGTTGGAAACACCTAAACAGTACCAAAGAACTGATACCAATTTTCTTATTGCTAAATGGAGAAGGGCAATATATTGGCCTTTAAAATGAGATATTGGCCACTTGCTTGCAAGAACTTGCTGGTAGTGGAATGGTCAGAAGAAGGGCTGTGCAGAAAAAACATTCATCAATGCAGCCATGAGGATTTTGGATGTGTCTGCTGAATGACAGATGACATGGTACTGAGTGCTTTTTTCTTTGCCTTGATAGAAGGCAGCAGACTGCAAGCCAGACCACAGAGGGGGCAAACCATGAAAAATGTGGAATAAGGGCTCAAAAATGCTACTTCCCAAAGGAAAGGATAAGACAGTTGTTCCTAATCCACAGAATGCTCTTGGCCATTAGATGAGGCTCAAAGTGGGGTAAAAGGCTGAGAAAGAAACATAAGAATGTTTAACCCTTCGTAGCTGTCATTTGTAGCCATAAGAAACTATATTCTGTGTGAATTCAGGAGACTTCAAGCACTGATAGATGTATAATAACATGATGTTAGAGCTTTAAATACCAAACTTCACCCATTTACAATCTTTGTCGTGTTTTGTTCTCTATATAGTAGCAAATTCCTCATTGTAGAACAGTTTATCAAACCTTTCAATCGTTAAAATTATTCCCTACTCGCTTCTGAAATGTTCTATAATGGCTATAAAGAAGAGAAAATAGAAAAAAAAAATCTTTTCCTTCTTAAAATAACTCAGAATGTAAGAGAAGGCTTTCAGTTCAGCGCAGTGATTCCTATTCTCTGCCTTTTGCTAATCCTGTTATTGACCAGGTATAATGGACTCACCTTATGCTTTAACCAAATAGATTCATGAAGCAATCTGGCTCAAGACTCAGTCTTTTGTTTTACCAGGAGTTCCATTACTGGATATCACAGGGCTCACAGTCTACTTATGAAATATGGGAAATGACATTTTTAATTGCTTTGATCATGACTGTTCTATGGAAGATAACTATATCTATGAATTTCATCCAGTTTATCACAGTGCCTCTTTCTGTACCAGGTTTTGAAATAATAGTGAAGAACCTAAAATACATCAGTAGCTATGGAGGGTTGTGGGCCACCACAAAGGGTTTTCTCTTTCTGTGAAGGTGGCCACTTCAGGGTTTGTTCAGAGTTGATGGTGAGAGATGTGATCCTCTGAGGCTGAATCAGGACATCTGACTTAGGTCCCTGGACTGACTCTTGCTCTCTACAGGAACATATTTCTCTTTACTGACTATGGAGGCGCTCAGGAGCCTTGTGTCCTTATGTTAACATGAGTCTTTGAATAACCGCTGAAGACTTTATAAACTTTTTCTCCTAATGAGGTCTGTTAGTGTAATTTAAATCTCATCAAGCTAATTGTACTCTGTTAGACGACACATCTCTGAAAATATGTTTAAAAAACATGAGGGATGTTCAACACGGTAATGTGCTATATGAAGTACTGAATATTTGAGGGAATTTTCCTTGCAGTTATGCTTGTATGTGGAGCAGTTAGGATAACTGAAGGGATATTCACCATAAAAGATTAGTAAAATATTGTGAAGTAATTGTCTTTTTCTATCAAACGTACCAGTATTCTTTCCAGAAAGCCAACCCTCTAAAGTGACGGAAAGATGAAATGATGTTCTTGGAATATTTTCATTCAGGGTATGGATCTATACATCCAAATTTTTCCTTCTATTGTACCATTTAAAATGCAAATCAAAGTGCCCTGGTTTCTGGGATGCCTCCCAGGTGCATCGAGATGAGTGCTGTTGCCTCTCTGTGAAGGATTGCTTACCACATTGTTTCTTAAGATTGCGTTTCTTTAACAGGTCTTCCAAACGAGAGGCATTCCAAATCTCTGCTCAGCCTTGGAAAAATCTTGGCTACTGTCTAAGGTTATAAGACAGAAATAGCAGCGTCTGCTCTCCTGTGTTAGAAAGCTATCTAACACATTTCTCGTTACTGTAAAAACTTCTCAGATCTTTGTTTCCCCAAAGAAAGGTCAGGCTCCAGCCTTGAGTGAATGCCTGCTCGACAAGGTTAGCTTTGCTTGCCACAGGCAGTCAGACTTTGTGTGGGACCCGTTTCTGACACCAGGGAAGGAAGGCTCGCAGAGGTGTGGGGACCTTGGGAGGCTCTGGCCAGCAACGGGCTGGTTTTGGCAGAGGAAATCTGCCAGCTGTGCTGTGCTTGGGGAATGAAGCAATCCCTCAAGTATGCAGGTCTTATTTCATGCAGGTTTTTGTAGGTCAGAGCTTACCTCTGGACCCTCACAAAACTGTGGTTCTGGCTGGGAGCATACTGGGACTTTGTGTTCACAGACTTCATCTGGCGAGTGAATAGGATTCCTCTTTCACCATCTTTTACTTCTGGTGCATCTCTGTGATCTGGCCCACTGGGACCAGTACATGAAAGCAATGCACTCTAGACATGGCAGTGGGTGGAGATCAGGCTAACAAGAAGTGCAAATAGGAATTAGTGTCTTTATTTCTTGATTACAAACAGAAAATCTTTTTGGTTTTTCATGTTTGTTATCACTTCCCCATTCCAACTCACCTGCAATGCTATTAAAATCTCTATGAACATTCATGTTCATCTCAAACTTTAGCAAAAGAACATCTTTATTCCTTTTTTTTTTCCTCCCTGTGCTGTAATCACTTGCCTTTCCAGATCTGAATCTTGGTCAACAGCACAAATCTTCCTTGGGCCTGTACCCTACTGGGCTAGTGAAGTCTATAATGAATGGAAATGGTGAGTTTTGGTGACAGACTTTCACATCTGAGAGAGAACTGTGAGAGAAGCCTGTACTAATTAGTAAAACTTGTGATTAAAGTAAGTATGGGGTGGGGAATGAAAGAAGAGGGGTTGCTGTAGCAACAAAAGCTGTGCAGGTGCTAAATATGCTGATGATAAGCATGAACTCCTTGGAGAAAAGAGATGCTACTGGCTTATTGCTGACAAAAAGTGTTTTAGGAGGAAAACTGAAGTATAAGATGTTTGGGTATGTAGTAATGTTGCTTGCAGATTTCAAAGTGGGAGAGTTGCTCTCCATTCTGCTTAGCAATGGGGGAATTTAATGTTAAATCTGGGCTTTGTAACAGGAGTAGGAGTCAGAGAGTAGTGAGAATAATTTGACTTCCAAAATCAGGATGACAGACTAGAGCAGTGCTTGGTATAATGGTTGGTACATTTCCAGCGCAAAAGTAGCTGTAAAACAAAGTTGTTCATCTCCTGAAATGACACAGTAGAAGTAAAGCTGCTCTCTAGGTTGTGGGAACATACTGAGGAACAGATGGGGGGGATGACCACCACCACCACTGATGTGGCTGAGACCAAAGAGCAGTAACAGGAAGGCTGCTCTCAGCCAGAATGTTGCCAAAGCCGTTTTAATCTTTAATGTTACATCTGTTCCAAGAGCAAGGATTTTGTTGCCGCTGTTTATTTAAAACAAGATGTTCCTTGAATTGTATGTCTTTCCTGGGAGAAAGAAGTGAGAATAAACTATTGACAGTGTTGGTCAGGTTACTTGGCATGGTACCAGAAAGCATCACAAATGAGCTCCAATAAAGGAAAAAACAGGGAAGGGAAAATGCTCCAGCTGGTGGGCACAGAGGTCTGGGAAGAAACACCCTAAAAAGAGGGAGGAGAAACATCAAAGCAGAAGAGGCTGGACTTCAGCTCAATAGATCATGCATTCATCAGGTTTTCACCTTTAAGCCGTAATTCTGGGGAGCTCTGAATACAGAAGAACATGATTTGTGACATTTGTTTGAGAAAACACTGAGAAAAAGCATTGAACTATGTCTCTTATAATTCAGTCCGGCATATCTTTGAAGTAATGATGTTCCCCAAGGAGGCAGAAATTGGTAGGCAGATCTGCCTGTTGTCCCTTGACTCCCTGGCACCTAATGAATGGGTCTTTGTCCTCTTTGCTCTTCTTCTGACCTTACAATTCTTAGGTTCTTGGCTACAAAAAGACTGGTTTTTCAATTTGTGTACTGTTGTACAGAAGACAGAAATCATGACTGGCATGTCAACTTGAATGTTCTTTTCCCTAATTTTTTTTCCTGCAGTCCCAAGATGTAGACCTATGTCCAAGAGTGTGGCAGTTGGATGCATGCCCTTTCAACTTCAGCGATGGTTGACTTTTAAGTATCACTTATTCAGCGCACTGAAGTGTGAATCCTTGTGCAATGTGTAACTAAGTAGTGTAAATTTTATTCTTTGAACGGTATTTTTACATACTGCAGTCCTTGACGTCATGCCTGTGTCCTTTTGGATTCTGGCCTTAAAATGTTAAAGCTCTGACTGGTGCAATGCTGGAGTTCAGCTAGGACATTTCTAAGGCTTTTAAGAATGTGACTTGGGTTGTCTCTCAAATGTTCTTCTGCCTTTTTCTGCTAAAGCTCTAAAGAAAAACATATCTTTTATAGGATACCCAGTCTTGGTTGAAAGTTCTCAAATGAAAGATGGTAACACCTGGCATACTTTACCTTGGGCTTGGTTAAATACACCTCATATTTTGCTCATTTCTCTTTGCCTGAATACATTTTAACTTCAGCTTCCAGTCCTTGAATCTTGTAGTGCTTCTAGTTCTAGTCATGCACTGCACTGTATCTGAAATCTTGCCCCCAGAAATGTTACAATAGGTGCAAAGTGCCAGTATTCTAAAGAAGACACTACATAATGCGGTAAAACACAATGAGCAGCCATTTATTAGAAGAGAAATGTATGTATGCATCTTACTGTCTGATTTGAACATCCAGATGATAAAAGGAACCAGCACAATGAGAATGCCATTTTGTTCCTCCTGTTCTTCAATAATCTGAGAATTTGAAAGGCATAAATACGCAATGAAAATGTTATTTCTTCCCAGTTCTTTTCATACCACAATGCATGATAAGAGAAGATACTTCAGGTGAGGTAATTTTAATACTGGCCCTTTATCAATTGTTCACAATTGAAAATCGTACAGCAACAATAAGGTACAAAACCTGACCATGAGGCAGCTTCTAAATAATTGCTAGGCACAAACTTGTCAATGCTATATTAAAACATTATTAAATTTAGGGGAATAAAGTCCACAAGAGCTGCTTAACAGCTTGCTTATGTATCTGGAACAAGTTGGCACAGGCTGGGAAGAGACTTTCACAGCATGTGGGAAAATGCTAGAGCTCTTCCCTTGGGTGGATTGTCCTTAGTACTATTGCTTCACCAGAGTTTTGCAAAACTTTCCCTTCTCCTCTTCTATGTGTCCTTGTTCCACCTACACAAGCAGAATGGGGCAGACTTGAATAAAAATGAGGGAAAGATGCTTTCTGGTGGGAACAGATTCTGCAAGCTTTAGAATGCCAGCTTTCTGCAAATGTTACTGCTCTCCAAAATAAACAAATTTGGCTAGTCATTGACTGCAGGAATCTGGACTGTAACAGATGTGGAAACAAAGAAAGCTCACCTGGAGAATGAGGCAATATTGGTGGAAAAGGTTCCATGGTGTCTTGAAGCATTTCCTATCCCGTGAAGAAAACTCTGCTTATTTAAGTTTAGAAATCAAAAGCACGTTTAGTATACCTGAATACGTAAATCAATCAATCCAACGCTGAAGTACAGGAGACAGAATTACATATAATGTGTGGTAGAAATTAAATACTTCGGTATGTCTTCAATATTTTGTTCCCATTTTGCCCAAATAAGTTGTGCTAAATAATCCTTTGAGTGACAGAAATTATACCTTTTAGTTCGCATATCCATTTTAGAGTCCTGCTAAATACAGCACAATACACGTGCATCTGATGCCACGAATTTCCAGTGCTTAACAGGAGACTTAAGATGTGATGCAGTTAACCTCACTGCAAAGCAAAAGAATAAGTTAGGCAAACTGTAGCTGTGTTGAGTATGTCCCTCCATTGTGGAGGGTGGTAGTATGAACCAAAGTATGGTTCCCCTTGAAATCGTGTTCCCTGCAGCTTGCTTGTTCTGTGTGTATCCATGGTTTCATTGAACAAACAGGTTTCTTGCAAGAAATCAGACATTATATGGTCAAATTTGGAGGCTCCGGTGATATTTCTGAATCCAACATAGAGGAAAATCTGACCAAAGTGGCACAGTAAGTCCCCAATAAGAGTGACCCAATTATTTTCATGTGTGATCTTCCTCCCCTTTCTCCTGGAAACCTGGACAAAGGAATCTGGAAATGCTGCTATAATTAAATATATGATATGTAGTGCCGTGGCCTTATCTCCCTGGTCTCCCCTGTGAGCTGGGCTCTGGGATGGGATGTGTTTGTTTATGAAGCACAATGGTTACCACTCCCCATGACAGAAGATAAGGGACAGTTGCTCAGGGATGGCTGTGGGCAGCTGATCCTCTCTCAAAAGAGATGGACAGAGATCTCTTCTCATCTCATGTTATTTAAAACATCAACAGTGTGGTCTGACCATAAGGATGTCTTCCATTCTCCTAGCTGAGCACTAAGCCTTTCCTAGTGGGAGCACATAACCTGCATTTGTTCAACTCTTCTTTCTGTGATCCTGAGGAAGACAAGAGGTCAGTGTAGCATGGGCCATCCTGATGTGAATGTACTTTTAGATGTATCCTGCCCTTGCCTTATGGACACAAATGGGCAGGAAATCCTGTTTAAACATATGAGAACTTTTTTACTGTGAATCTAGCTGAAGGGTAAGACAGGTTGTCCACAGAAGTTGTGAAGTCTCCATCCTTGGAGCTATTCAAAACCTGACTGGATGCAGACCTGAGGAACCTGCTCTCTGGAAATTCTTTGAGCATGGGGCTTGGACTAGACCATCTCCAGAGGTCCCTTTCAGCCTCAGACATTCTGTGACCAGAAACTTTCCCAGACCAGAAATGGCCAGTCTGCTCTGTGTGCTGCCACTGGTCTGATGCCCTGTGGATGGGGAAAGGTAGCGAGCCAAACACAGCACACACATATAACCTGCATTATTATATGCATCAAGCATCCTTTCCTGCCAGGTACTTCTGTGTCTGTCCTTTAGCTAGCACTATTGACCCCTGTGTCCCACTTCCCGGTATCCCAGTATGTTCTGTCCTTTACAATGACCTGATCCAAAGCCATCTGAAGTCCTTATGTTGTTTCCCACTGACTTTGGCAGACAGGGCTTCAGTTCCTAATCTAGTTTTGTTCTCTGCTGGTAGCAAAGCAGGATTGTAAAGAGGAGGCATTTTTCTGATTAATGACTGAGTCTCATGCTGCTGCCTGGGCTATTCTAGGACAGGGTCTGATGTAAACTTCTGTACTTGGTCTCTGTAAAGGAAGAACCTGAAACTCCTCTGTTTTGAGGCAGCTGGTGGTACTGCTTAGGATACACACATTAATCACCCTCCAAAATGATTTGTCTGCAGAAACTACTGCTATGCTGTCACTCCATGCAGCTCCCCACCGCATGTGCACATGCACACACGCTTCCCTGGCAGTCCATCTTCTCTGACTGGCAGCTATTTTTGCAAAGCTGCCTTCTGTTTTGTCTCCTGCTTTCCTGCCTTTGCTCACATGCGTCTCTCACTGATGCCATCTCTCCCTTTCATAGGCAGGGAGCTCTTCTCCCACTTCAAGCTGGTTCACTTTTTCATCCCACTCTTCCATCTTCACCATCATGGGAAGTGCCTTAAGAGCTCTCTGCCTTTTCATTTAATACGTAACCATGTACCCTATGCCTTTCCTTTCCAACAGAGGATTCTTTTGCAGCAGCCTTTTTCTTACAGACACCTGATAACTCTATTGATTTGTCTTGTCAGCTCTCCCTGCTCAGTCTCCACACTGTCAGGGTCTCTGGCTCTGTTTACTTCTTGCAGCTTTTCTCTTCTCCTTGCATAAAGGTGCAGGTAGGTATACCTATGAGGTCTCTATTGTCAGCAAAAATGGACTTTCAATGTGGCCAGAAGTATAAATAACTTCCTTGTGGTCTTGTCCAAAAAATAAATTTAAACAAAGCCCTTTTATCTTTCTGCACCCACAGAAAGTGCAGAAGGCTCCACTTCTGTGTCTTCTATAGCCTTATAAATAGACTGTCCCTTTCCTTTCCCTGCTTTCTCATTGAAGCTGAATAAATGCTGTCCAGGGATATTTAGTAGTGCCCCCTCCTGCTCTGTAGACACGACATTAAACAGAAAACAAAAAAGAAAAAGGGTTTGATGTAAAACGACCGTTTGCTTCAAAAAAGCATTGATTGAATAATAGATCAAGCCTTACTGTAGTGTAGTGTTTTTAATGAAAGATGCACCTTTTCCCACATGCTTCTGCTCAGCATTAACTGGAGAGATTGAAATGTATTGAGTAGTCTCTCTCATTTAATAATCAGTGGTTAATTCTCCTCTGGCCTCTTCTGATCCTTCTGGTAGCACTCATGGGCCACAAAAAATGTGAAGATGAGGTTTAAATTGAGCTCAAGCTTCTAAAGCTTTGATCAGCAGATGTGGTTGGTTTTCTTTGGCATAAACTAATAGGCATTGGTGTTCAGATTCCCAGCTAGAGCAAAATAGGAAAGTGTTCCTGTGATCCCTAAGGCAACACCAGCTTTTTCTGGTGGCACAGCTGATTACTGTTTAGGTATAGGGCTGATTCAGTCACACTGAGGTTTTAACACCTAAACTGTCTCATGCTTTCTGGGGAGTTTGCCAGTGGTTTAAAATAGAGAATTTGGGATTGTGCATCTTTGATCCCAGTCTCATGTCATCACAGGTGAAGTACCACTCTTCTCCAGTTCCCCTTGTGCTTCAGAAATGCTGTGCCTCCTGTCAGTTCACACTGTGCTGCTTTAGCTTTTTCTCCCAGTCCCTGTCCCATGGAAAATTCCTTCTTTTCATCCTCCATGTGAGACTTGCTGAAATTCTTATGCCCCCATCACATCACAATATCCTCTTCCGCCTGGCACCATGTGTTCTGCTCTCCAGCTCATCTTGCAGCTGACCTGGATGAAAGGCAGTTGACCTTCTCAGTCAGTCACTCGTGATTGCTCTAAACTGAAATTGTACTTCCATGGGCTAATTTCATGCTGAACTTCACAGTGGCTTTTCTGAAAGTGAAACATGAGATCATTTTTTAACTTGTACAGTGTTGATTTGCTACATGTTATCCTTGATTTTATCAAAATTCAACCCAAAGACATGCGGACATTTCGTTTTTACCTCTGCAAGAAGGGAAAGGATAATTTCAGGTCTTTAGCTGGTGAAGTAAAATCAACCCCTGTTCTTCTCTGGATAAAATAACCAAAACCAACCTTCATATTTTTGCAATTTTCAGGTGGCAATCTTCTGTACATGGTGAGACCCACATTTTTAGAACCTAAGGTCAGGTTTAGTTCTGCTCCCAGTTGCTGTCTATGGAAACTGATATTTACAGGAATAGCGATAATAACAGGGCATAACTATTAGCATAAGCAGTTAGACCACTATTGCTTTATTCCAAATTCAAATTGCTTGCTGATAGTTTGAGCAATAAATGAGTTTTGATAAATTCCTTTCCCAACATTATTTTATCATCATAATTATTTGCTGTTCTGCTTTGAAATCTGCAAATTATCTCATATAGTTATAGTCACATATGCAATAAAAACTGGGTACATGATCTATTGTCTTGCCAACAGTAAAATAAATAAAACAGTTTGTGAAAGATTATTCCTGACTTTGGCAGAGCTGTAATAAATAAATAAATACTGAGATGATAGATCTTTAGAAGGGATAAGTATGAAACTCTTTGAGATGCAACACTTAGCATATACACTGCTGTAGAAGTTTTGTCTGAAGGCTAACTCTAAAGCCATATTCAGATTAGAAATGGAATTGCAATAGATTTTTCATTTTGAAATGTGCTGATAAAATATTCCTCTGTAAAAGGAACATGGTCTTTGAGTTTGAGCACTTGTAGTTTAGCCAATAAAGCTGTCTCAAAGACACAGTGGATAAAGGTACATCAATCACATTTTATGATTATGATAGCAACATGGCAAAGAAGTAATGTACCAAATAAGTGCTGAAACTGATGGCCGTACCCTTTATAGGTTGTAAAGAATAAAGGCTTATGAGATGTATATATTTTCAGTATTGTTGGCAAATTACTCAGATATTTTGGATACAAATATTACAAAATCACATGTAGTATTATTGTCGTGCATTCTTATTTCAAAGAATGTGTTAGAAATGCTGATTGAGAAGGACCACCAATCACATGTGGAATAGAAATGCCCACAAAGGTATGTTTCAGCAAGTATGTCTTGGAGCCTGCTATTGTGGTTTCTATAACCTTTTAAATTATTTTTTACATTTACTGATAAACAACAAATTTTGGTTAAAAACACTTCTAATGAAAGCAGTGAAGTATCTGATAGTCTCATGCAACGTATTTAAGTAAAAGTTAGCAAAATTAATTTGACTTGCTTTTCATTTTATAGTTGACCTGTGAACCTCCACATCACCTTCTAGATTTGATTACAAATCGGTACGCTTTATGTACTGAACAACAAATAATTCATGAGCAGCCTTTACTCTGACAGAAGTTGAGAAAGACTGTTGTGGAAGTGTTGCTGTAAAAAAAGTTAAAAAACCCCAGCACAGTGAAAGTGATTTGTGAAAGGGTAATGGGTCAACAGTATTGAATTACTGATTTCTGAATGACTCACCTAGCTGGAGTACCTACAGTCACATACAGTCAGTGACAAGGAATGGGGACAATAGCTATGGGTTTCCTCCCTCCCTCCCTTACAGTGGGCTAAAGTACAAGCTGCCCAAAGTACTGCTCGGACAGGGTATATCTTAATACCTCTCCCGGGTTTGTCCATCTTCTCTCCAGTTCCCTAAAATCTAGTGGCAGCTCTTCAGGTTAGCAATACTTTTTCTGTTGCTTCCTATTCCCAGTTTTTTTTACCTGAGCAGAGTCAGGCTTGATCCCTGCAGTGGTGTAAGCCTTGCATGAAATGTTGTGGTTACCCTGCAAAGCTCCATTGAAATATGTAGCGCATCTCCTCACTGAGCTAGTGCTCTAGGTATTGCATCCCTGTGGTCAGCATGGCCCACAACATCTTCAGGAATAAAGGAGGTGGTAAAACCATGACCATAGAAATTGTTCTGCAAGACTCTAGATGCTGTCTCAAACACCCAGGGTGAGTCACCCCAAGTCTAACCGAGAGCCTGTAGATACACCCAGGTGTCGCCAAGTCACACCTCTCCTTCACAACTGGCAGGACCTTATTCTCTGCTCAGACACCATGTACCTGAATTAGTGGGAGTCTTGCCTGGACTAGGAAGCCCAGCTGAGATATACGACTCATTAGAGCTGTTGTAGTAATTTGCTACTGCTTCCAGCTCAGAACTGCTTTGTGGCCCACTGGCTCAAAGGGTGAGGAGATCTTGCCAGTGACACACTGGTTTCTGCTGTCTCGATATGCCTTTAGAGTTGCCTCAGAATGCTCCCCCTGTGCCTTGTTTGATGCGAACGTCCCCTCCCTATTAAACTTGTGGGGTGTCTTTTGATCTTTCAGGATAGGAAGCCTTACTCTGTAATAGGTTAAGGTTGGTTTATTGTGCTGAACAAACAATAAAGTGGGTAAAGACCCCTTGAGTTGAAGAATAAAGGACTAGGCATGACCCTAACTGAGTACATATGCATTGCCTGATCAGTAGGTCTGTAGAGTCAACACAGACTCATTGCACTTACGTGGAGAAGTGAGCAAAAGCAGGGCAGGATTAATGAAGGCAGGAAAATCCAAGTTGTTTATCAGGTGAATGAATTCAAATGGGAGCTGCGGCTAGAAACTTGATATGTTTGGGTTTAGTTTGTTGTTTGGTTTTTTTTTTTTAAGTCTATTTTTGTGTGCAGATTGCTGCACTTTAATTTCTTCCAACCTGCAATACTTAAAAAATTACTTTAGATTTCTTGTAAATCAGCGCTAATAAGCGCCATTGAAGTACTCTTTGCCAGCCTCCTTGCACAGTACTGAAAATAATCAACTCTGTGTAAAAGTAATATGCATGGAATGCGATGTTCCCTTGGGGAATAATTCATCTTCCCATATTGCCTTGCCCATACCCTTCAGGTATACTCTCCTTAGCTGTGATTGCTTTGCAAATAAGGATATTGGCTTTTACATTGCTGCTTAAACGTTGCTGTGTAGTATGTGCCTGGGGTGGTGGTTCTTTCAGCTTTTGGGTTGAAAGACTGTTACAGTGCTGAAGCAAGCTATTGGAATAAGTCCTTCTGGCCTTTACCTGCACTGGCAAATGTGGAAAAAGGTTAGAGAATATGAACTGTTTGCATCAGATGCTCTTTTAGCTTGTACATGAGGTGTAAAGGGATGCCTGGTTTAGTTTAGAAATGTCTTTGCTATTAGACAGAGCTTTTTCACCTTGGCTTGCTCTGGTGTGCTTCTGAAAGGTATCCTTGAGAGTCACGTATCTTTCCATAAATACGTAGGCACTTTTCCAGGGACTAGAATGGGCAAAATGGACAGAGGTGAGCTGCACTGAATGTACATGTGAATGCTTTTGCTTGCTGTGTAAGGTGTTGAGCTCCATCCACCTAGAGGCTTCTGTGGTCCTCATTTGCCTGGTAACACCTTGTAGTCTTCACTGGACTTAAGCATTGCTAAGCTCTGCAGGGAAGAGAAGGGCAGTGATTATCTCCATTTGCAGCCAGGGAAGCTTGTTGGATCCAGGCAATCTATGTGACGTTGTGCAGCCCATATGCAGCTGAACTGTAATTTGAATGTTAGTCTCCAGCAGTGCCTGGTTCTCTTGACACAAATCAATGTCTTTCACGGTTCTTGTCAGGAGTCTTTTCTAACACAGAGAACAGAGCTACCATGCTGAAGACTCTTCTTGACTACCCATATCTGTTTCTAGGTTTGCATTGCCGTTGACTGTAAGAGTATAGAGCACAGCTTCCATATGCTACCTCTGTTCTCTGCTCTCCCTACTTCTAAACAGGTGAGCCTTGAGTAGAGAAAGGTTAATTCTCGGCTTCTCTTGCTCAACGTGGTGCTCAGTGATGCTCTGTGCATGAACAAGGGGAATACTTGGAGTCAGGTGGGTGATGACTGCAGGAAATAATGTGTTTTCCATTCCTGAAGAGTTGGAACCTGAGGGTGTTTCTTAAACAGTGCTTGTGACCACATCGCTGGATATACCAAAGCTACTTCTCTGCCCAAATTTTTATTGAGTGTCCTGGAATTGAACTGTACAGAACAGCACGGTTACTTCCTGATAGCTGTTTCACGTAGCAAAACTGAAGCATGCACCACTGTGTGAATATGACTAATAAGATTTGTCATAAAGGCAGAAGAGGAAAATCTCTGTCCTTGCACTGAAGCAATGGTAGTAGGGCTGATTATGGGCAATTAATTATGTCCTGGAGTCTTGCTGTACATCTTGTGTTTACCAGATCCCCTAATAGTTATTGCTTACCTATCTCGTGCTGTGGCGCAATGTATGTGTTGTGCTCTGAAAGCACTAAGTGCACTGAATAAGTTCAGAGGAGACTGATGAAGATTTCAAGGTAGAGAAATATGGGTTTTACGTTTCAGAACAATCCCCAAGGGATCTGAAAGATCTTCGCTCTGCTTAAATAACTTTATCATTCTAGGTCCTCAATATCCATCCTGCACATATGATGATATTCAGACCTCCCTGTAAGGGTGCCCAACTCCAATAGCATATTTGGACATTCCCCTTTTCTTGGCAACCTGTACTTTGCATGAACAATTTAAATATACCTGGAAATGTAAAATGTGAGCTGTGGAAATGGACAAAGGGAGACAGTAACGGCTCATCTGGAAAATGTGCTCACTCCCAAAAGCCATTTAAATGCTGTCTGCCAGATGCTGGAAAGGCACCACTATCTTAATTTAGCAAGGATGGAATAGCTGTCACCCAAATGCTAAATCACAGGGGGTTATAAGCTGGGAATGTGGGCTCCTTAGTAATGTACACAACCTTCTAGGACTTTTACTGCTTTGAAAATGGTTATAGGTTTTCAATGAAATATATTAATTTCTCCACAATAGAGGAACCCCTCTTAGGATTGTACCTAGTGCATGGAGGTGTATGAAGCAGTTGAAGATAGACACCAAGGAGTCAGGGTGGTAGAGGCAGAAGGTTTCAGCATGGAAAAATTAGAATCTTTGTCACTGGAATAGCAGAAGCCCTCCACTAAACCAAAATATCATAGCAAGCTACTGTTATAACTTCCAGACACTAGCAAACTTGCCAAATCGATGCACAGGTGGTCTGGCCTGTGCATACACACCACATATTTATGGCGTATCTCTTGAATTATATTAAAGATTGATTAAGCTGCCTTAGCCACTATTGGAAGCCATCTGACTCCGTGCACTCTAAAACCAATATAAGTCTGTAAACCTATTTATCCTTCCCATTTGGGAATGCATTTCTTTGAATATATCAGCTTGATGTTCATTAAAATTAAAGATAGAAAATGATATTAGGTAATGCAGCACTCCTCCCTTGGCAGTGCAGGGCTGGCACTTCCTTGGTATTCCAGTTTGACCCTTTGTGTTGTTTTGAGAAGGTGTAATTCATTTTCACATGGGATTGGGAGATTTTCTCTGATTGCTCCCTGTATTTCTTGTACATACTCATCACCTGGTCTGTCTTTCTCCATTCAGATACTTTTGGGAGCATAGAATATCTACATAGGAGAGTTTGATACCTATCCTTATACACTAGATGGAAGATCAATAGTCAGTTTAGGACATTGGACTCACTCTAAGCCAAAGGAACATGTATCTGTCAAGGTACAAATAAATATTTCTTGCATGGTGGGCATGTCTGGTTGTCTTGAGTCTAAAACAACAAGAGTAACGTTAATTTTGTAGATATGATATATTGGTTACAGCTACAGAAGCCTGTTTCCAGTGTTGTGCATATCGACTTGTTGGATCGGTAACTAAGTTTTCTTCAACCTACCACAAGTCTGACGTACCTCAAGTTCTGGAATTGGGCTGATCTCTCTTGAAAAGGAAAAACTGGAAATGAGTAGCAGTTTTAAAAATGTTGAATGTGGATGATAGTGTTTATAAAGCTGTAGCCCCAGGACTAGAAGAGTTACAGATTCAGAAAGGCACTATTTAAATACTAATGTGTATAGACTCTTTACAGAACATCAGGATTAACATAATGGACCAAATGCATCCTGGGTGTTAAGCTTTCTGAGGTCACTGTTGTACCAGAGATGCTGCTGATGTACAACATAAAAGAAAGAGTGTTCTGGTTTTTTTCTTTGTGGAGACTTGTTGCTAAGCAATTGGGAAAACAGTAAGGCAAAAGATATGAAGGCATAATTCACCTTGTAAACAATAAAAATCTTTACAATTTTGGAAGAAGCTGCAGCCATAATACATAACATCAGAAAGGAGAAGCTCTACAGAACATCAATAGAACATTTTTCAGGTTTGTTTTTTTTTTTGTAGTGTATCAAAAGATTGACAACTCTATGCCGATGTAGAATTGAGTTATCATCACTGATATCAATCATTTCTCCACCATGGTACTTGGTACCTAAAATCACAATAAAGTTAGAGAGGCATGCACATGCACGTGCTCACACCGCAGATTTATTTCACCAATGTAACTTTATCACAACAAAACTGGTGATAAAGTTCTACAATTTGCAGGTGGGGAAATTTTCTTCATGTTGATACAACTTTGTACAGTTAGCTGTTTACAGATAGTTTTGTGTTGGTGTTTTTTCCTTTTCCAAGTGTGCCAACAGACATCTATGTTGCAGTGGGTTTTGCCTATGAATTAGTACAGGAATCACTGTTTTTTCAAGGGCAGCAGAAATTTAGCTACGGATTGTCCCTACAGATGAACAAGTTTGGGAGAAGAAAGCAGTCACACCTATTCTTTCCCAGTCATAGCAATAACAATTTCTTTTTTATCACTTTTCCAAATGCTGTTGACTCCCTGGTTGGGTAATTCCAACTAAGCACTTACCTGGGGGTCCTGCAGCATTATTCCTTGTACCAATCCCTGTCTGACTAAACTGATGTTGGCCTTTTGAAATCAATGGATGAAGACTTTATGCTGCCCAAGAAACTCTCTTAATGCAGAAACACTTTCTTTTCTAGCAGCTCTACCCAGTACATTAAGAAAGGGTGGCACAATCTGTTCTCCTGTTACCTTTATAAAAAGGATCCAATCTCTTCTTTGAAACTCCCAGATTTGGTAGTCCACATGCGCTCAGTGCTCCTGGTACTTTCTGAGTGGTTGCTCAGACTAGATCATTTGTGTGTTTTACACACAGAGGTGTGGGGAAAATGCATCTGGATACGTGAAACTGATTGCACAGAAACTTTTTGGTGCTCGTGTTGGTGTTTAGCTGTATTTCACCATGAACTGTTCTCCTTCAGCAAATTTAGCGGAGAAAACCCTAATGTTCAGCTTTAAGTGTGGACTGTGGCATTCATAAAAAGCTGTTTTGTTTTAAATCAGAACATTTCTTTATTATTTTCACATCTAAGGCCTTTGGCTGATCTAGAAAAAACTTTTTTTCAGGAAACTGTATTAATCATTTCCAGCAGCCAAGAGAGTGGAAAGATTTTGAGTTAACATTTTATCCCTTTTGCCAGCTTCTCTCACTTGCACTTTAGTGGAGGAAAAAAAAAGCAACCCACCCTTATCTCGAAACCACTCCCTAATCCTCCTGCTACACCTCTGGATCGCTGCCAGCTAATGCTGGCAAACGCAGTATCGCAGTTTACCAGATCAGTTGTCCCTATTGCCAAAGCAAACACAACTGCAGCAAGCACTGACTGCATGCGCCGCCTCACCTCAGCAAACCCACAGTGCCGTTACCTTTTCTTTTGCTCCGTTCCTCTGTTGGTTTGCTCCAGCCATCTGATGCGTCTGGGTGGGATGGGGTGCCGGACCCTGCCGAGCTGTCTGTATGTGCTCTCCTGGCATTATCAGGAGAGCTTTTGCCTTCACTGCAGAAGGAAGGAGAACTGCAAACAAGCCTGTAAATCCTTAGGCAAGTAACGACCTTTAATGTCTGCCCTGAGCAATGGGATGTCTGGTACTAAGCCTTTAATTAAAGGTCTGAAATTAAATTCTAACAAGTTGCTATGAAGCCTTATGATCCTTTGAAATCAATGACCCAAATCCTCCTGGTTGCAGTGGATCTGGGCTTTGTCCTAAGGTGTTTCTGCTTTATTCGCATCCTCAGAAATGCTAAAGATGCCACAGTGTCTGTTCATCTGGTGAAAAGCGCTGCAAGTTCAGAGACAGGTCTAAAAATACAGTGGCTTTTGGCCTTCTACAGGCAATATGAATATTATTTTTTTTTTTTTTAAGTTTTGCCTTGGGGTTTATACTTTGATTAAACAGCAAGGATTCAGATTTTATTTTCTGTGCAAGTCTGGTAATATAAAGAGTTTCTTTAGTACATAGGTGAACTCATCCATGACAAATTACATAGAAACTATGGAAACACTGTTTAATGGAGAACGGGGTCAAGCTGTCTCATGCTAAAAAATTAATCATTCCTCTGCTTTTTTGCACAAGGTTTCTTGGGAGGTGAGGGAAAGAGGTTCAGATTAGTAGGACATGGGAAGACTAAATAATGGAATTGTTTAGAGTTAGTTGAGTTAATCACTGAGAACAAATTACCTGGCAAATTTAAGCTTTTCCTTTTTAATTGCTTCTGTTTATGCAAGAAGTGTTTATTTCTGTAAGTGTTGATCAAATGATTTACTTGAACACGTTTCCATTTCTGGAGCACTCGCATCACTCACAGATGTGCCCTTGTATCCCCTGGGACTCACATGGGAGCCTTCTGTATTGAGCAATTAACAGCCCGAACGAGGGGATGGAGTGGCCCTGTGGGCAAGCAGGAGCCCCAGGCAGGGCTGGGATCTTCAGATGTCTCTTGCTCTTCAATGGCTTTGCTGGTGGTGGTGGAAACAGGCTATTGTGCTATGGCATACCAAAATATTTTTGGGACATCAGACATGAATACTCTCGATTTCCGCTCAGCCTGACTGCAGGAGGGTTGGTTACGTACTGGGTACTTGGATTCATGCCCATAAGGAAAGTTTTGTATTTGCCTTCATGACAGCGATTAGCTTTTCTTTTTCACACAGACCTCCCATCCCACATGGGTTTATCCAGCAGGTGTCCTGGAGTCACTGTGAGTGCTCAGCAGAGCAAAGATAAATTTTTTGTGGATTATATCTTACATTTATTTGGTTTTGGGGGATTTGAGAAGATTTCCAGATATTTCCCCCTTCAGTATTTTCAAATTCCAATAAAAGTAGAACCAAGTTTATTATTTTAATACTGAGATAACCCAGATGTTTGTTGTTCAGTTTAGTGTATATGCAAATAAAACCATACATTTGAACTCATATCATATTTAAATTTCTACTGTGAAAAAGAAGAAATGTCGCCATCTGCCACCTGTATCTTTCTTGCCTGGTCTTTCTCTTGAGCTGGAAGTGAGACAGTCAGATCTGTTTTAAAAAATGAATCCTGAATTCCAAATGGGGATTTAGGGATTTCAGAAATAGAAGGAATGAGCTGCTGTATATGCAAGTTTGTCACCTTTAGTCTAACTTCATTTAATGCAAATACTTAAGGTAATGTAGTTTAATCTCAATAGGATTTCAGCACATACTTGAATGTTATGGTGATTTTGAGTTCACAAATATAGTTAATTTTGAGCACTCTGATAAAGCAATGCATTCATAACTACAGTTTACTATTAAGACAGATGATTCTGCCTTTCTAAAGAAAATATTATAAAGTGGAGGAGGGTCTGAGACTCCACTGCCAGTAGTTGGGACACTGGCTGGGCTTGCAGGAGACATCTCTCCAGATCTGACCTGAAGAGCTTGGCTGTGAACCAGCCAAACTCAGTGTTGAACCTCAGCTTTTCCTCTGAGGAGGAGAAATAAGTAAATCTGTATTTTCATGGCTAGATTTCCATTCAGAAAATTGCCTCAAAGACCTGTCTTTATCATTTCTTTATCCATTAAGATGGGTGACACGATTTCCAGAACAGGTCCAGTCTTAGAGGCTTTGTGAAGTGCCTGGATGGTTGATGTGTCCATAAGTATTTCATGGTTCATGACCATATATTTCTGCCTGCAGGTTTGGGTATAGAAAGAGAGGAGCCTAAAAACTGCTGACTTACAGGCAGTTGTATTCCCAAGCATGCAAGGGGCAGTGGTTTTGGTGTGTATGTTACGTTCCTCTGAATCATCTTGAGTGGCGGCTCTGGAGGGAGGGAGATTGTTTTCTGCCTGGGTGACAGAGGAGCCTGGTCAAGGACGGACATTTCCAGGGTGCAGGTGATAAGAGGAGAAAGGCAGCATGAGCGTTACAGAATGGAGTCTGAGAAGAACACGGATGTGAGATAGACGTCATACAGGGTGGAAACAAAAAGCTTCCTTGGAATTAGGGGGAATTCATGGACTTTTTGTGACTGAGAAAGTCCTTGAGTTGGCCAAAGCAAATCCTGAAGGCTGGAACCAGCTCTGCCAAAGTGTAGAAAACAGGCAGCTGATAAGCCCCTTTTTTATTTGTTTTCTACCTTTCTAACTTTTTTGGTGATTTCCAATTACTCCTGTAAAAAAGAACTTTCTGTAAGAAGTGTTCTGCTTCAATTTCTTATAAAACTTGACATTTTTGAGTTTTTCCTTTTTTTCTTTTTCCTCATCAGGTAGGAAAGGGTACTGCAAATCCACCTGATGGTGGTTTGGCTGGGTTCGCCTCACATCACTACTAAACTCCTGACCAAGAGTTGTCATTTCCTGATAGTGCTGAGTGTCCTGCAGCTCCATGATGTTTTGTTGTTTTACCTGACACTGATTTCACAGTTTCGTATCAGAACACTAGTATTCAGTTGAATATTTTGAACTGCCACTTTCCTTATCAATTATTTCTGTGGATTTGGTTTCCCCTTCACCCTGCTCTTACTCCCACACAGTCTATAGCTCTGCTTTCCTCAAGCTTATGTTATACTTGGTATTCTCTGAGAGCTGCCTGGCTGGAGGTCCTTGCTTAGCAGTTACCTAGGATGGTATGGACTAGGAATGTGTGCCTTTTGTTTTTTTCCATGAGCATACCCACTACTCTGTAAGGTCAGAAAACTTGCAAAGATCCGATTTCTACCAGCCTTCCCATTTAGGGTTATAGACCCAGACACACCTGGTGCTTTTCTCTCTGAAGCTGCTTATACTGGGATGAATGATGCATGCAGTGAAAAGATAACTTAAACCTGGGAAGGAATCTTTGGTTGCTGTTCAGATCCCTACGATTAGACCCTCTGGCATGTATACCTAGAAGGAGCATGAGTCATCCACTTTAAGCTTTTCTGCAGCCGAAATTCACTTCCCTGCAGGTTGATTCAATATTGCCATAGCCTCATGAGGCAAGGCAAATGTTAGCTTCCTGAGTGCGAGTTCACCCACCTTTTGTTCAATGAAAATAAGCTCATATTGAGCATCATTAATAACCTCCCTATGTGTGCATTACAAATGAGTCCACACTTACCCTACTCTCAAACTTTAAACCAAAGTATTTCTGAAGCGCAGTACAAACTTGTTCTCCTTCTGCCACCCCCTTTACCTCCATCTCAGCAACCTCCTCCTCCAGGCAGATGGTTCCCACCCCCTCTCAGCTCCCCTTGACACCCTGCCAACACCATGCCCAATCACCCTTGTCATCTGCCTCTTGTCTCCAACCCAGTTCCCTCAGATATGACAGACTACAGTCTCCTCTTTCTCCCTAAAAAAGAAACACTGCACCAGTATGATGGTACCCAGAAAACCTGGTCAAACAAATGTGGTCGGGGATCAGAGAGGGGGTGGAAGGCTTCCCTATGTAAGATTTTTGACTTTTCAGCCAACAAAACTAGAAACTGTAAATTTTTAAGCTATTTATTTCTTCCTGTCCAAAAAAAGCAAACACACCCTCACTTCTTCCTCCTGGTCTGGTTAGAAATGCTGCGGAAGCACAATGTGGGAGCTCTAGTTCAATGCTTGGTGCATCCGTTCTGTCCTGAGGCTTCCTGACATGCCCTCCTCCCAAAGCACCCCACTGAGCCTCCTGAATCCCATCTCTGTGCTTCCCATAGGAAACCCAGCCCAGAGAGGTGGAGACAGCATGTGGCATTTCAACATCACGCCAGTCACATGTCATTTTTTTGGCTGAAATCTGAGAACTTTTCAGAATCCAAGTCCTTGGGTTTTCCATTTTCTCTAGCAAACTGAAATGTTTCAAGAACAGTAGAATCCCTCTTTTTATGGAAAAAAACCCCAAACCCAATACCCAAAACCGAAATCAGCAAGAAATCCTCATTCTTTTAATTCCTGTTGAAAATGTTTCAATCGACTTTAGTAACAAACAGTCTGCTGCAGCATGTAAGGTAGCCACAAGATGTGGCTTCCCTTGAGACATCTCTCCAAGGTCTGCTGGCTCCAAGCTCAATAGGTTTTTTGTCTTTAGTACTACTGAAGTCATAGTACTTCATAGTCTATATGAAGACTATGAAGTCTATAAACATAGGTCAGGTTTTCACTGCGTATTAAAAAAACGTCATTCTGTTATCTCCCAGCATTAGGCTTCCACCTAAACATTCATAAATTGGCCCCAGCAGAGCCTGGGGAACTTATAATCAGGATCATAATATATTGTCAATAAAGTACCTTCATATAAGATGTTACATTTGGAGGTATACACATACCTTTCTAGTTCAGGGAACAAACCAGGACCGTTTCTGCCCTTTATACTCATTTACAAACTATACTTAATCCAGTGCCTCCCACTGGCACATTGGGCTTTCAGTGATCTGTTAGACAACACTTGGTCCTTTCTCCCCACTGATCCCTTGTTTATTTAATATATTTTGCATTCCTCAGTCCTAGAGTGGTATGGTTTCTCAGCCGTCTTTGGCTTAGTGATGCTGGGGAAGGCATGTTTAAGAAACACTTCTAATTTTCCTTACCTTTTCAATACTTTGGTATAGAAGCTCTGTCAAAAGGATAGTGCAAGTACTGCATAGGGTTGCTAAAGAAGTACTTTTAGAAACTCTTTGAGGTGTGCTTGGTTTTATATATGTAGAAGAAGCAACCCCAGGCAAAGGAGTATAAGAAATCGAGGAAAAGGCTGCTATAATTTGTCACTATGTCGTATACGTCCATGTTATCATGTGAATAGGTATTTATCTGTACCTTGAAAGCATGCCAGTGGCTACACAGAGGTCCATTCATGCTGCGTTCCTCAGCGTTGTGGCATCTGTGGGGATAGTTGTTCTTTGAGTTTTAATTTTGCTTTACTTGTATCTGACACACATAGTTATCAATGGGAAAGACGAGCTTAACTTTTGGTGGTGAATCTGTGCTAACATTTGAAAACCTCACTAATTCCATTTGTAAGCCTAACAGAGGTTTTAGAAGTGGTCACTGGCAAACTGAGTGAGCTGCTGTCTTCTGAGACATGGAGCTGTTATCAAAGAGTCTATAGGGCTGAAAATCTCATCACGAAAAACACAGACATGCACCCAGGAAGGCTTTTTAATGTTACTGACTTTCAGTGATTTTTACCGCTAATTCTGCTTTTGCATTTGTTTCAGCCTGGACAATGGAAATTTCATTGATCTGTTTCTAACCACAAAAGATTTTTTGTTATCATGTAGCAGCCTAGCAATAGCAGTGGGAATTGAGAAGAAATTTTTAATTTACAGGACTTGATAAACTTACCAAACACAACTGCTTCTATTTTATATTTAAATTGCCTGAAAGGCACAAATCTGCCCTCCTTAGCTTTAATACAAAAACCCCTCATGTTCTTAACATAGATATAAAATGCAGACGAAACCAAAGAATAATGAATTGGGACCTGTTATCAGGAGTTTTATCTTTCCGAAAACCCTTTTCTGAAGAGTTAAGTGCATATTGCTATTAAAAAGAAGGTGAATAAGTAAACATTGTCTTTCAGCAACAGCTTCTTCTGGGATGCAATCTAACCAGCTTTGATTAGAAAGCTTCAGGCTCCATGATGCAATTTTAATGACATTTAAATTTAGTAATCATATTGCAGAACAAAGAGAATGTTGCCCCCGTGCAGCAAGGCTTCCCGTTCCCATGCAGGGGTGAAGGTAATAAGGATTCTGCTCATGGTTGGATAGCGTCCAGAGAGACAGTCATGACTGCGAGTGAAAATAACTCCCCGCTTGCCCTCTCATCGTTAAATAAATATTTGGTGAATTAATAAGTGCTGATTATTTTAAGCAGTTAGGTTAGTATAAAAAGGGAGAAAAATAATCAGTTTTTGCTGGCTGGGGCAGCCACCCTGCTGACTGCCTGACTGTGATAAACAGCAAGGGTAGAAGAGAGAGAAGACAGTCATGCTCATCCTCAGAGTGTGCAGGTATCATTGAGCATGTGCAGACAAAACAGACATTATTTCTCCTTGAGGAAGAAGGAGGCCAGTCTGGGAATCAAGATTTGTGTAGTCCGTGTAGCCCATGGACTTTTAGCCCCATCCAAAGACCCACTCGGCAGCTCTCAGGGAAGTGGTCTATACCAGTGCTAACCTTCCTAGATTACTGGGGACCTTATTTCAAGAGAAAGCTCTGCTCACCAGCTAGCACGTTCCCATTGCCTGAGTGCTGCCCTCCTCACCAGTTTGAAGCGGTCTGCAGAGTATCTGTTGGTGCTTTGGTTCTGCTTCTGTTCAGAGACATGGGTTTGCGGTGGGTACTGAAATGCTCTGAAAACACAATTTCATAAGATGATCGAAGCCTGTGTTGCTGCCAGAAGCTGGGGTCTTGTTTTCCGTAGTTTTATCCTGTCTTACTGGTTTCTCAGACCAGTTCACCATGTGCCTGCCCAAATGGCTGAGTAGCTGCCTTGGGGAGGTAGAAGGGGGACAGGGTGGCCTTAAGGCAGGAGCAGGCAGCGGGGTGTGTGGGGGCAGGTATTCCAGAGAGGTGGCTGTGGAGACACAGGCACAGTACAAGGGCAAGTATGACCCTCGGGTATCTCAGACCAGGTGTTGTTGGCCAGGAGGTGAGGAGAGGTGGCATTAGTGAGGCCATTGCTGGAATAATATATTCGGTTCTGGTGGCCATCCTGAAAACTGAGATCAGAAAACTTGAAGAAGGGCTACAGAAATCATTCCGACCTGGGATGGTGCCCTGGAAAGACTCAGTTTGAAGATGACTTTAGTTTACTCGCTCTGTAGACAGGTGGACCCTGAGACTGGGGGAGTGGTCTTCAAATTAGCAAAGACAGAATGTGATCAAAGAATTGGAACAGGAAATTCAGATAAAGTTGTGCTGGAAACAGGGTGTGATTTTGACCATAAGGATAATTCCCTAGTGAGACTACTTATGAGGAGATATATGGGGTCATCACCATCCTAGGCTTGACTGAACAGCCTTCTAAAATATTGGCAAGAGCTTCAAAGAAACTGTGGGTTTGATGCTGGTTTTGGGGCTGGGGATCTTTGGTCCACAAACTGTAAGATGGTACAAGGCTCTAAACAATTCTGTATACTTCTTTAGAGAGAAGACTTCGTTAGCCACAATATTTTTTTCTTTACATGCTTGGGATATTTCTCTGTGTCTCGGAACGAATAAAATGCTAATCTTAACGTTATGTTGTTTTTCATTTAAAATTGCAACATTTGAGAGGGATTTTTTCCCCTTAGAAACTTATTCCTTTTCTCTGTTTTTATGGCCTGGAGGTTTTCTTTCTCTTTTTTTATTTATCATCTCGTATTGCTATGGTTTGAAGATAAGCAGCAATGACGCAGGCTGCTGTTGAGTTTTGGGGTTTGGTTTCTATTTTTAGTGTTCTTAGTTGCACTGAAAACAAGCAGCAGCAACTGTACTGGCCCCAATATATAGCACAGTGTTTGTCGGAAGATGTAATGAGAATAACATTGCTTGCCCTTTATTTAAGGACTGTGCAGAACATGATCCTTTTAAGGAACATACTCTACCTATATAAGTAATAGGTCTTGCTATGGCTGCCCAGACTGCCCCCTGGACAAATGAAACCAGAATTAATAACCTTGGCTTAGCATCCTCACAGAGACACTGCACCATGACCAGCTGCATTCGCTCACCCTATAGAAAGTAGTGAACTATAGCTCTTCGGCTATCTAACTGGCCAGGAAATACTTAGGCACTGTACAACTTTGCAGGTGGATGCTCTAACCAGCCCAGAGGATCAGCCTGCCTGTCTCTTCTGCCTAAAGTTTGATTAAAAACTGGAACATCTCCCCCAAGAGGGGAAGCGCCTGGCACCTTGATCCTCAGAGCAATTAGATATGCCAGAAGAAGCAGGATTAACTCCTCAGTCTCAGCTGGCAGGGCGGTGCCTGTCCCTCAGCTTGCCAGAGTCCACCCGAGCATCCTTCATGCAATTAGTCACAGTCTCTTCTCTTTGCCTAAGCAAAAAACATTAAGCCCTAATTTTCTCCCAAGGTATGATGGGAAAACTTGGGAGTTCCCAAAGTTTCCATGGGTCAGAATAAATAGAATTTAAAAAATCCCTGCTCAGTACTTAGTATAGTTTTTTGTTAGTGTTTGTGCTTTAGAGGAATCAGGAATTCCCAGTTCTACCCTTTCATGCAGCCACCTTCTGTCTAGCTCAAACTCCCCACACGAGAAACCTCCACTTGGGATAAATAAAACTGGTAATTTTGCTAGCAGTTTCCTGTATAAGAAGCTTTGCCTGTGAAATTGATTTTCCTGATATACGGTCTCCTTTTTTAAACTTGACTTTCCTCTGAGGTTTTGTCTCTATATTTTTGCCTGGGTTACCTGAAGTAAGAAAGTTTTAGCTGAGCTGCTTTTGAAGAAGGAACACCAGCATTAAGAAAGACAGATTCTGTTTGAGATTGCATTTCCATTCACTTAGCCCTATTCACCATTGGCTCCTTTTCTTTGATGCAAACTTTAAGAATATTTTTAAACAGTAGAAATGACAGATAGAACTGTGGTGTGGTTCTTGGATAGATTAGAAAAGATGCCATTTCCCAGTCATTGTGAAAACATTATCCATATCAGGTATTCAGTGCTAAGGCACAGCTATGTTAGCTATATAAAACTGTCCCGGATGAGAAAGGGGTCTTGTACAGGCTGTATTACTTCTCACATTTGCTTTTTACTTCTCTTCCCAGTCGTGTTCCCAGGTCTCACCCTGTTCCTGTGGATATTTTGAGCAGTGAATGTCACTGAGCAGACCATGTCCATATTGCAAAGTGCAGGTTCAGACCCTTTCCTGGGGTCGAGCTGGTGGCCAAGGATCCCCTGGTAGGCATCAGTCAGGCACCATGAGATTTAGCTGAAGGAGAAGCCTCAGTGTGCACTCAGACTCCTTCATCCACATGGAGAGATGAGACACAGTCCAGGCAGTGAAGTCAAGTATCTGACAGCTCTGTCACCAGCACGTATCTTCATAAATGTCTGTTTTAAGTCAAACCCACTTAAATCTGCCAAAAGCCACTATATGCTCAGCATCTGCATGGAGTGTGGCTCCCGGTATGTTTTATTCTACTTGACATGCTGGTTTTATCATCTTTTCTCCATCACAGACCAAGCCCATGGGCCAAGAAGTGCAAGAGAGAACCTCACTGTCTTATTTTCCATCTTGAATCCGATCTCAGGGACACTTGCTTTGTGACTATTCTCAAGTAATTCTGTCTAGCATTTGATGTAAAAATATCTTAGACAAAGTCAAACTTCATGCAGTATCATCTGTTCAAGGCAACACCTAAACTGAACTGTAACTGTACACTCAGGGCCCCTGCTTGTTTCTGAGGAGGAGTGAGTCTGATCCAAGAATGGAAGGATTTCTGCAGTTTCTGTATCCACTGCTCTAAACCTTCAGCTTCAGCTGGACTTGCAAAAGGCATGAGACCTCTTTACTTCATCTATTTGCAATTGTCCTTACTAATTGCTCCTTTAGCTTGCCCATGTTAAAATGTCACATGGCAGTATATTTTGCCCTAACAAAGGGCATATTGGAAAGTGCTTGAAAATACTTTGGTTGTGATTTTGCAGCCCACAGTAACTGTAATTTCATTAAAATACCCTTCTCTGTATCAGCCCTCCATTAAAAGCCCTTAAAACTTTTCCAGATATCCAGCGTCTTCCCCCATTGCATCAGTCAGAGTTAGCCTGAATTGCTCATTTTTCCTCTCTTGTTTTTTGTGTGCATCACTAGTGGCTAAGCATGATCCTAATGTCATTTCTAGGGCATGTCCCACCCTCTCCTGACAGGTACCCCCTTCTGTAATGAAATACATTGTGAAGCTCCAGGGAAGACAACTGTTACCTGTGTGGGATGAAATGGGCCATACATGGGGTTAGGTATAGTAGCACCTTGGTAATTGTTGAATAATTTGGGTTGGAAAGGATTTCTGGAGGTGTCATGGTTTAATCCCAGGTGGCAACTAAACACCCCAGGAAGCCTTCTAGTCCAAAGCAGGCACAGCACTCCTAGTGCATCCTCACAGGCACTGAGAGGATGAGAAAGGAAAGATGACTTCCCTTAACTTGTTGGCTGTACTCTGTTGGTCTTTTTTGCTGTAAGGACACACTGATGATAAACTATAGCTAAATGTGATAAGATGTTTAAATATGGCCCAAGAGGATGAGGCACACTGATGTGAGCGGTAATGAACCAAGAGGTAAGTGTGTGCGTTGCTCTCACCCCCATTGTCCTGTTGATACGAGCATCTGTGCATCCTGTGGTCTCCAGAGACATGACTGCATCCTTTCAGGCAGAACTTGTGGAATTTACCACAGCATTACAGACAAGCTCCAAAGCAGATGTTAGAGGCACAGGTGAGAGTGATGAGTGCTGGTGAGATCCAGCCTGCCCCAACCCAAAGCCTGAACTCATGTACTGATGATATATCAGACTGTAAACCAGTGCACAGCACAGGTGTTCTTCCCAGGGAATTAGCTTGTCCTAATATCAAACATACCTCCCTTTTCCCTTTTCTTGGTGTGTGATGCAAGTCTCCCTTTCTTCTCTCCAAAGTAGCTTTTTGGTTTCACTTCTAGTTGTAGTTTACCACCTCATCCAGCACAGGTTGCACCTATGTCATCCTTTGCTTTGTTTTAGACCTGGAGTTCAGCACCCACCCTCTGTTTGTCACATTAGCTTCTGAGACATTTAGGTCTGAGGCAGATGCCCTTGAGGGAGGTTGCAATGGAAAGAAACACCAGCATTTCTTTCTTCTGCAGGGCTTTTGCTGTTGCACAGAGCCACAAATGGGAGTGATAGCCAGGATGGTGTGTGAAAGCAGCAATGTTAAGGAAGTTTATTTAATGCTTCCCTGGCTGTGGGCTGGAGCTGTGGATCCAGCAGACCATCAGAGGGCAGGGTAAAGGGTCAAATCCTGTGTGTCCTCCCTAGCGACTGCATCCCTTGAGAGTCCTCACATGCTCAGGGAGATGGGGTTTGTACTTCCCTGCACCAGAAGGCAGCAAACCAGAAATCCATAATTCAAATCCAGAAGAGGCTGTTTATAATATTCCATTCTCAGCTCCTGCCTAACATGGGCCAGAGAATTCCTGCCAGTAATCCCTGCCTTGTGCATTGCATCCCACCCTCGTTTGAGCTAGAACAGATGTCTTGGAAATAGGGATTTGTTCCTGTTTTAACAACACTATGAGGTGCAGAATTTGCTGTTTCCCTTGTTAATCTTTTTAATCTGACCAAGCCCCTGAATGGGAAAACAGGCCTGATACTATTCCTAAATAAGCTGAGACTTTAAACTCTTTTATGAAATATTTTTGAATAGATTTGCTAACTGTTAGGACCTTAATCTTACAATTCTTCATCTGGAAAAAGGTGACTTGGCATCAGAGGCAGACCTGGCAGGCACTGTAAGTCTATTTCATTTCACCTTTTCCTCTGGATAGCTAAGAAATTCTATAACTTATCATGCCACTGTCTTAAGGTTATTCTTATAGCCATTAGCTTTTCCAGTAATGCAAGTATGTAACTGGTGTTGATGCTGTTAATTCATCATATTTATTACTTTAATATCCTTGGGTAACATGCAGTCCAGCTGCTTATGCAGATGTCAGTCAGCCAGTAAAACTCTCCAACCCCAAAAGACGAAATCATGATGGGTGGCTTTGTCTCACAACATCCATGCCTATGCATTTGTTTATAAATCCAATGTTTTTTCTGCATCATTGACCAGCAACATGAGACTCCTGTTCTTTTTTGTCAGTAGCTTATAAAATGCCATTTTGACATTCCTTTTTCTCCTAAATGCAGCCCGAGATTTGGGTGAGGCTTTGGCTGTGCGGGCAAATGAGCTAATTGCCCTGAAATTCAGTGACAGTTAACAGAAGTGAGTTGAAGTGCTAATACAGTCTTCCTAGGTCTGTCTGTCCAGCCATGGAGTATCCTTCAGGGCCATGCTAGGTATGAACGCGATCAACCCAGGCCATGCCAACTAGCTCCCATTTCAGATTCAATAATCTCACTTTTCTGCTTCCCTTAAAGCAAGGTCTGGACAGCTTTTGGGATCTCCCCATGAGTAACTGTGGTTAGCAGGTGCCCGAGGTTATCAAGATAACCTTAGTAAACTTAGAACTTTGGGGGTAATGTGCTGAAATACCTCCTGCCTTCAAGGGAAGCAGTGTGGGGTTGAGAAGGCAGTAATTCATCAGTGTTCCAAGAAGCAACAAGAAAAAAAAAAAAAAAGCTGGGTGAAGGAGTTCCCTGAGAAGCTGTTGAGCTGAGCGGTCCAGTTGGAAAGATTTTGTGAGCCTCGTGCAGATCAGGGATCCTTTAATACCCCAGACATATTCACTGCAAATGTGATGGTGCTGTTTTGTGTGTGCAGGTCAGCCATATGGTGCGTGAGGGCTGGACCTGTAGGACTCCTGAGAGATATTTCTGTATCCGTAACAGCTGTTTGGAGGCCAGGTGTCCAGCATAAAACATTTACCTCAAACACTTGGGAAAACCTATTCCCCGGATACTTTTCTCAAAATACACCATGTTGGTGCACATAATAGGGATGTCCTGTATTCCTCAGGGTACCCGGCAATCAAAGAAATGTCAGATCTCTCCCTGTCTGAGGGCTGAAGGTCTGAGTGCCGTGGGACTGTAGCGCAAGGCGGATGCAAAATCTCAATAACGCTTGAACTATGTAAGCAAACAGAAGAAAAGCAGTAGGAGGGAATTTCTGCACAAACATGTCACTCAGAGCCAGAGAAACCAGGGTGGTGGTGGTTCTTCCTTTGGAGAGATTATTAAGTCCTCTGTAGTGCAGACATTGCTGTATTTCATTCCTGTGCCTGGAGCTTCATCGGAAACTCTGCTGCGTGGTGTTTCAAAGCCGTTTGCTGTGAGCGAGGGCAGAGCTGTGTCCCCCTGACAGCAGAGCACTGGCTGCAGCACAGGCAGGATTGCACTAGGGAACATGATGGCAGTACCTGCAAACATCTTTCCACTTGAGTTAACTTTATTGTTATAAACTTCTGACCTCACTTCTGCGAACTGCTCACGCCAAATTAAGATGTGTCCCACAAGACTACTAACATGATCAGAGCTGAGAAGCTTCTGGGAATAAGAACAGGTTCTGAGATTATACCAGAAACTGCAGTATCTGCCTACTAGTTCAAACTGTGATGGTGATGGCAGTTGCACCCCATGTCCCCTTATTTTTTGTCTTACCCCCACCCCTAAGAAAGCAGAATGTTTCTAACCCCTATTTCAGCACAGCCAGGCATCATAGCTGATTAGAGTACACCCCTGGCAAACTCTGTGTAGAAATAGATTTATTTCGTCAGTCCTGATGAAAGCACATGCTCCATTTCACAGTTAAGTGTCTCTAGTGATGGAGATACCAGGGAAAAAGGGTTTTTATTATGATAATCCAGAACTGGATTACAGTACCTGAAGTACTTACAAGCCGTGCCATGAGGGTTTCGCAGAGCCTTTGTCACTCCTATAAGCCTGCATGTCTCTCCAGGTTTTTTTTTTACAGTGTAATAACCCTCCCTAAAAATGCTACTTGAAACCACATTGAAATTACTTTAGAGGGAAGCAGTATGATCAAATAAGTGCTACTCCAAACTCCCCTTTGCAGTGCCCACTGGGCCAGGACAATATGCACCTGGCACATCTGCATGGCAAGAGAGAAAAGGTGCCTTTCCAGCTGCAAGCCCACTTTTGCTGGATTTCTAGCAGCAGTGACATGCTGTACAAGGCTTAGAGCAACCTCTGAACTCCGTAGTGAGTCTGGTTCAAAGAAAACCTTCGAAACCTTTTTATGTCCACTCATGTGTTAACACAGAAGCCATATTCCACTCTTCTTCACTCAGATGAAAGTCTCATCCTCTCCAGTACACAGAAATGGTCCAGCAAATTGCTGTTACCATCAATAGGTAGCATTACGTATTACAACATATTACATATTGCAACATGCATATCCTGCTATTGCATTTCAATGCGTTTCAGCCATTGTAATTACCTGGTTTGGTCTCCTGCACAAAGAAGCTTATTCTTCTTGGAGCCAGGTACTTTGTGATTGAAATGGAGTATACATTTTAATAAAACCCCTGTTCTTCACTTACAAAGGTCAGGTCATGGTATACTATATTGTAGTAAAGCATTCTTCTCCAATGCTTAGTTGCTTTTACCATTTGAAATGTCTTATTCTGTATGTGGACCTTGCAGACTTAAGCCTCCAAGGATTGGAAATTTTTACCTTTGCTGGTTTAAAGTGTCTTTTACATGGGGCCTGTTTCCACTGTTCTTGTCTCTTGCCTTCGTTTAAATCACATCTTAAGTTTCTCTCTGACAAAGAAAATGGCATGAATGAAAATCAGAAGTTCTGTTCCAGAAAAGATAACAGATTGTGATATTTACATTAATTGGGTCAGAGCACATCTTGAATTAAACTGTATTGCGAAATGTAGGTAACCTCTTGGAGCAACATCAACTGCAATGATTTGATATAACTAAAATACTTCAGTCTGTGTGTTTTTGAGAGAAATTTCATTTAAAGCAACAATTTTGTGCTGAAAACTTTTCTTATGAATATATAGTTTTAGATGTGAGATAATGTTGTTGGAAAATTACTGATTAGCCTAGGCTCCTTCTTATTTCTTTCAAGATGTGTCTTTAAAATAATGCAGATTCCCAGCATCCTATTAGAATCATGGATGTTCCCTCAGTGAGTCTATTATTCCATAAGAGGAGAAGACAAGAACAGAGCATATGACCCCACTTAATAAATATATCCAAGCACCATTTAGGAGCCTTTATATTTTGTTCCTCTTATTTAATTTTCTTGCATCGGCTTCCTTTTTATTAGTTTTCCCTATTTTTTTGGTCAATTACACAGATTGCTAAGGAAGATATTTGCTGTCTACTCATATCATGGCTGTGCATAGTTTGACTTGATTAGACTTACCATGCCATCTTGCTTTGAATCTTTTTGCCACTTATTCTGCCGAAAGCGATGTTAATCTATTTTTAATAAATGCAGTTTAGTGGTTTTATTGTCGGAGATTTTATTAGCCAATAAACTACCTCATGACTGCTTGTTGCCTTCAGCTTCATAACGTGATCCACTTGGGAACCTAATTATTACTTCATAAACAATTCTCATTTCTTTTACAAATTGTAGGCATCTGTGTATTCTTTATCTTTGCATATTTTTACAAGTGCTTCTCACCCTTATTGTTTGGTATGCAGCTCCTTGTCGGCAGTGGTTTAAATCCATGGAGGTCAGTCTGTTCACTCAGTACAGAGCTGCTGAGAACTTGGTCCCAGATAATTTCTCCTCCAAATTTTGTACACTTTCTCTTCTATTAGTCTGGCTTTAATGATGACTCCCTTCTGAAAATGTTCAGGAATGTGTTTGTTTTATTGCTGGCTCACTGATGAAACTCTCTTATGGATGGAAGAGCCTAGTGAGGATGGGTTGGTTGCCTTACCAGGTGTGGACATGGGGGAAGATGGGGACAACACACAGCAAGCAGCACTGAAGTGCTCTCCAGCCACCAGTCATATATATAGACTTGAGGCAGCTGAGATGCGTGTCACATCGCTGTGGTCTTCCCTTCAAGTGTCCCCCTGCTCTTGTGGTGCTTCTGCTGCCACGTGAGGCCCTACAGCCGCATCTGCCCTACACAAAGGTTTTGCTGTGGCATATTTGGTGGGAAAACTTTGAAATTTATTTTGATTGTTTTATTTTCTCCCTCAGGACCAGGGTTGGAAGGCTAGGACTATGCTCCCCTACTTGGTGTGTGATCTTTGTTCCCTGCTGGTTTTCATCCCCAACGGGACTGAGGTGTACCTTGTGGGAAAACTCTGTTCTTTAGGAGATCAGAAGCTTTTGATCTGCAGTTGCAGATGGTAACTGTGAAGGATTTGATCAAAGCGGAAAGGACTTATGATACTCGGGAGGAAGCCATGTCTGTGAGATGAGGTTCAGTCCAAGTGTGTTTCCAGCTTCAGAATGTATTTCTCTCTCTAGTTTTATTCCTCAGATGAATTTCTCCAGTTTCTAAGTGACAAATGGCTACTTCAGCATGCTTGCTGGTTTTTTTTACACATCTGCTGTTTTGCTGACATGTAGACTCTTCCCTGTGGTTGGGGAGCGAGTGTCCTAAATCTGAGTCTGCAGAATTGCTGCTTCCCCCACAGCTTTTTATTTACAATACAGAAGGGAACAGCTCCAACAAGAGAAATGTGGAAAAGAGACAGGCTGTCACAACTAGCCAAGTCCTTGGTTGTGAGGACATTTGACTAGATTGCAGGATATTTGGGTTCACAGTCTTTTCTGAAACCCTATACACCTGTAACTGGCACACTCATGTTGAGGAAGAATAATCTTGTTAACAGCCCCTTTCCTATTCAGGTAGGGTGAAACTTTGTGTGCCATTTAAATAATTAATTCTGCACTGATATTAATAAACCTTGCCCGATTAAGGTTATCATCACAGAGTATTTCCCTAAAAGGGTTTGGTTTCGGTCAGTAGTTTTGATGAACAATAGAAGTAAATTTATTTCACTCCCCCAAAAATTCCTGACAGGTCTCCTAATTACATGTCTAGCAAAAGATCACAGAGCTGGTGAAAGACTCAGTGGTAGCAGATTAGGTCAAAATTTTTGCAATCCAGGATGCATAGCCCAAGATATTGCACAAGTATGTAGGCTATTGATGACAAAGACAGCATAGGTTTGCACTTAAAATAGACAGAAAAATATAGAAAATGATATGTCAGCATAATAATCTCCAAGCGTGTTTTAGCATTTTCCATGAGGCATTAGGGATCTGTGACCTAAGCTCAAAAAGAAATTATTCTGCCTTTCGTTATGTATCTTAATCACAGAGTGACACTTTAGGTTCACTTCAGCAGAGTCTGTGCCATCAGAATACGGCATGAGTTCTCCTGTGACAGCATTAGATCAGTCATGTTTTAAAGAATGCAAGTAATTACAGCTACTCCATCTTCCCAGATAGTCCCAAACTGACACTTTGGGTTCATTGCAACCTGAGTTGTTAACACAGGTTGGAAAAGGAAAGAAAAGTATCACAAAGCTTTATTTTTAATATTCTTATCTGAAACAAGTTTGTTTCAATTTAAAAAAACAAAAACAAAAAAACCCAAACAAACCAAAACGCCTAGAATTAGATTTTGAAAAAAGCAATAAAAGAGACTTCATTGAACTCAAAGCACTGTTAGCCCTTATTGAACACATGCTGAGGTTATAATTTTAATGGGTAGGTCAGCGTATTTGAAGTTCAAATGTTTGCAATAACCTCTGTGAACTAGGACTTTAAAGAGAATCTTTACTATAGTGACAGAAATAAATAGGGAGTAGAAAGCACCACGTGGGTGTAAGTTCCTCATGAATTCATTATTAAGGGCTGGTACACCCGTTCTTTGAGAAAAATGGGGTACATGCTCAGTGAAAGAGCTTTTCCTCATGCTGTAGATGCTCATAAAGGCATTCTTGAGACATGCATCTTCACTAAACTTGCACTACTTTTTCATAGTCTTGTATGCAGGCACTGGAAATTCAAGCTGAGCCAAAACCAAATTAGAAACAGACTGTGTTTTCCATGGCAATGGCAAGTAATCACCGGAGCAAATGCAAAGCGTTCTTGTCAGCTGTCTGTTGCTGGCATCTCTTAAAATGAGATTAGATATTTTGCAAAAAGGAACTGTACTTGAAATGGGGAGAAATCCCAGGAAATTTTCAGTTATACATTACACAGGAAACCAGACTAGGTAATAGCAGTATTTACTCCTGACCCTGTAGCCTGAAGATGTGTTATACACCATGTTAATGCTGTACCACCACAGAGGAAAGGCTGAGGTGCAGTGGGAATTAAGATGTTTTTGCTACTATGAATGGGCATTCCCTCTAGCTTTACTGCTGCTATCCTGCTAACAGAAATGCTCTACACGTTTCTCCTTCTCTTCCCATGTCCCTTGAGGTCATGAGTAAGAAGGTTCTCTAAGGGCATCCTACGGCTGCACCTCCTGAAAGCTTAGCTGAGCGCTCTCGTAGGTGAAGAGGGATGAGAGGCACTAGACCAGCTATTCCCTTCCCCTCCCTTTCCTCACGTGCAGATGAAGCTTATCCCTGGCATACTGTTCACGTGGCAGGAGAGTGAGCGCTGAAAGCAGCAAGGTTGACATCTTTCCACTTCTTTGGGGTTTCTAGCAGGTAGCAAGTCAGGATGGATCAGCGCGCCTCCTACCAGACAGCAATGCAGAAACAAAGGCCAAGGGAATGGTATAAGCACTAAACTTTCTCCTTCCCACTTGAAAAATCTTCTCATTAGTCCTTTCCAGGCTCTATTTGCAGTTAAACCTGGGTATTTGGTAGTCAGTGGTTGTGACTAGGCCATGAGAGTAAGATCTCTGATGAGGCTAGAGGTAATGAGGACATGCCAGGATAGTTTCATCTCTTCTCTGTGCCTTGAACACTTCAGTTTTCTACAAAGAAATGAGAAACAAAAGGTTATATTGATAAACTTAATCATCTGAATCTGTTTTTCATGTGCCCTTGATACTGTAAAATCAAAGCACAGCACCCCATCAGGCATTAAAATGCCAGATTTGAGGGTCATTAAAAGCAGCAGCATGCTTAATCAGGAGCTCTTACAGAGCAGCACAAAGCTGCTCCTCCCTTTCTGTACATGATTTATTTTTTAATAAGTGTGACCAAGATGGCAGCCCATGCAATGCACTGTGCTGTGTGAGCTGCTCTGCAGTGGGACGTGATGATTTGCAGACTCCCTCTGCAGTGTTAATGTCTACGTGAACAACTTGGAGGGAACGGTGCCTTCTTATTGCTTTAAATGCTTTCCCCAGTCATACGGGCCTGTCTCATTCTGGGTAAAGAAAGCAGTTGCAGGACTCATTATAAAGATATGAATTTTTAAATGGTGTATGTTTATTACCTTCTGGTTTCCTACACAGACTCTAATACTGGGTAACTCAAGGTACGGAAGCTTACTCCCTGGGTCTTTTGTGAGCAATCTAGCCTTCATCAGAAGATGCTAGCTGGTCATTACAGTAGGCCTGGCTTATTAGCTTCATCCTCAAATAGCAAGGAGAATGGATGTGGGACTAGATGAGCTGCCAGTTGAGTTTTTATGAGTGCAAAATGCAATAGAGACAGATGAAAGCTAAGCTATTGTTCCAGTTTGTAGTTCCAGGAAACCCCTTGGGGTGGGATTCATCACTCAAGTTAACCACAGGGTCTCCTTGACAGGTGGCATGGACTCGCAGAGTCATCATCTTCAGAGCAGTTTGGAAGACAGGCTGCCTGCACCAGCTATCCACATACTTCATTTGCTTCATGTGTTCCCACCCTGAAAAAACCCAAAGCAATCAACCTACCCTGCATGGTCTGCTAATGTCCCTTCATCCTTTCAGATGAGATTCACTGCCCCATCTTCAAGCACCACAGCCACAGTGGTTTGGGGGCTGGTTGGCCCTTGCTGCCTCCTCTCTCTGGCTCTGCTAGCTCTGCCTGGACCTCAAGTCATCAAGTCTAGCAGCAGCTTTCAGCTCGGGCTGCGGCCAGCAGAGCCTCAGATGTGAGGGACCAGTGGTTTGCAGCACACAGCCCTGATACAGGTGTGCACCCAACTTGACTGCTTCTCCTGTAGCAGAAGTGTTGTAATTAGACCAAATACCTGTGGGCACAGACCTGTCACAGGTCAGGCTGGGATATAGCTAGCTTGTCCCAGAGGACTGCACCTCCTCTGTCTTCTCACTTCTTCCCTTTAGGATACATGACTATTATGCTAATCTTCATAGAAAGGCAAGATTTGAAAGTGGGAGAGGACAGCCACAGGGCAAGCAAGCAATGACATCTGAACAATGCATGAGCGAGATAGGTACCTACTGTCCTAAAGCGTTTTCAAATGTTAAAAAAATATAATTAGGGTTGTAAGTTGAAAGAGTGCACAGGGAACTTCTAAAGTGGAGGGCTGGTGCTTACATGAAGGATTGTCCTTTCATCTCTCTGATCTTGGCAGCCTTCAGAAACATATTCAAATGTCTGAAGGATTAAGAAAAGAAGTTCCATGTGGTGGACAAAATAAGTTTCAAATTTGCTCTTTCAAGTCTTCCTTTTTCATTTTGAGTCTTTGCTAAATAAACAAATCCTCATGCTGAGAGCTACCATTTATTTGTCTGCATTTCTGACATAAACCTGCCTTTTTCATGCTCTGTTTTGTGAGCCAGGGAGACCATTCTGAAACCCTGGGGAAATGCAATTGTGTGTCTGATCTCCTAGGGGTGAAGGTAAAGGTTTTCAAACAGATCTGATGACTATGGGCAACCACTTTGTGAGAAACATAAAGGGAACTTGCAACTCAGAAAATGCTGAACCTTTTGAAAGCTGTCTGGTTAGGCAGAATTTGATGGAGGGAGAAAAAAGTTTGCTTGTTTTTTCCTTTTTTTAAGCTTGCAGATGGAGCTCAGCTCTTATGTGAGAGAAGGGATGAGTAGCATGGATATGAGCCAGACATAGGACTGGTAGGCTGTGTTGCGACTGCCCCAGATAGATGTGTTGATCCCTTGGCGTGAAGCATCCTCTGCTGTTCCCATCCCAAACAGCTCCGGATCACAGACTAACAGCTGAGCTGTGGTGTTGATTACCATAACACTCAGGGAAGGTTATAAAGGAGCCTGCTTTTTATCAGAGACTGAACTGGGAGAGTTCATTTCCCTCTAATTGAGCCAAAGTTTTCAGACCAGTTGGGTATGTTTTACTGATCTTGTTGCACAAACTCATCCCACTTATGTGGCCCTGAAACTGAAATATTTGAAGATTACCCTGTGTTTGTTAAGTGTGCGTGAGCTGGTTCATAGAGCAATGAGACAGAATCCTCAGACTCCTCTGCCTTTTGTGCCAAAGGATCCAGAGGCATTTCCCGAGCTATAAATACCCTACATTTTGTGCATTTTTAGGAGTACCGTATACCTACCATTTTTAGGAGTAACGTATACTGTGAAGCTGCGGCTACAAGGATAAGTAGCCAAAGAATGAGTGAAATCATATCCTGAGGACAAGATGTCCTGTGAACTCCTGAATGACCGTGCAGCACAAGCAGGATTTAGCTCTCATCTGAAGAACCAAGGCTAGTTAAACACTGGGTATTCTTCTCTTGAATTTGGGAATACTGAGGTGCTGAATGGATTCTACGAGGGAACTTCTGCCTAAAAGGCACTGATAAAAGGTGAAGTGTTGTAACAATACCAGGTGTTTTGCTGTATGTATCCCTGTGTAACTGGAAGACAGATCTCATGTTTCCATCACCATGGCGGTTCTTTACCTGCCTCTTGCTTTTTTAAAGGAAGCCATCCCTGCCCCCAAATCAACCCCAGATCTCCAACAGGCAGCATTGCTCACAGCATATGAAAAGCCTCCAAGGGAAATATTTTGAAAATGTTGCAACTTGTTATTGATAAAAGAGTATTCACTGTGCTTCTGCCAAGAGAAATTGGCTTGGCTTGGCTGTACTTCTCCTTTGTATGCTGGTCCAGGGCCTGGAAAGGAAACTGGGACCTGGCAACCCAAGTCAGCGCTTCCCCCTGCTCCCAGTCACCACATGCCCCACTGCAGGGACAATCTGGGGACACTGGTCCCAGAAGGCTGATGGCAGCATAGCCTTGGAGTGTTGTGGGTGGGTGTCCTTCCCCAGTCCCATCACCTGCTTACCACATGACTTTTGTTATGGAGCCCTGCCTTTCTGTCTGTATTGCCCTATTAATGCAATGTAGGTAATACCTAGCAGTTTGCTTGTGAAGTGCTCTGAACTCAAGAGTATTTCATTATAATTGTGGAAAATGCGATTATTTTCTCCTGTGGTACAGATGAAGTTCAAGGTTGCAGTGAGGTGGCAAGGGGTGGTACGGCAGGTACAGGCTATGTCTGGCTCTGGCAGCCTCTCCTTGAGGAATGTGGGGAGGGCAGCCACGTTCATCTGTCAAGAGCAAGTCTTTTTGGAAGGGTTGAAGCCCTTTGGAAGGTTAGAAGCCATTAATTTATATGTGGGGTTTTTCTATGTTTTTATTATCTGGCATTACTGATATTTCCAATGTGTGGAATTTTCCTCGTAAAGTGTGAGATAAAAGAGCAGATTGCCAATGTTGGATAAAATAATTCCAATCATTTCAAAAGGATTTTTGACTGTGGCTCAGGTGGAAAATTTAAATTTTCTTTGGGATGATCTTTTCATTTTGCGAACTGGATGCCCTACCCACCCAGAACAGGAATGCACACAAAGCCATCAGAGCTGTAATAGGACCACAGAAAATATTTCTTTTGAATCAGCACTGAAACAGCTTTGTGTGCTCACATTCTTAAGACATGAAGCATCAGCAGGGAATACAAACAGATCAGAGTCTGACCTAATGTACATGGAAGATACACATATCCCCTGGAAGAAAACCTCCCAGCAGGGTCTGGATATGTATAACATGTTCTGGCCTTTCATACAACTGTTCATTTCTTCCAGACACTTTGTCCCCTAAAAATAATGCCGCTTCTTTAAAAGCCTTCCACCAATCTGCTGAGACCCTCCCAAAGAGAAACACATTAGCACTAGTTAGCCCACTTAATAAATATTCATAATTAATGAATATACCATAATTTGTATTCACTCAGCTGTGTCCGTCCCCCCTCCATGGTGGCATCAAAGTAGATACAGGAGTTTTAAATGTGAAGGGCTGATTAAGAGAAGAGGGGAAGGGAAATTTCACACTTCAGTTAGTGCTTTTGAGTCGGTTCCTCTGGTTGCAGATTGCCTAACGCAGTTGGCTGCTCCCCACAGCTGCTGCTGAACACGAGAAGCAATCCAGCTTGCCCTGAAGTCTCTGGTTAACAGCAAAGGTCATGGGAAAGCAGTATTGTGGTATTTGACAGGTTAATGCTGCAATTAAAGAGAGGCTACGAAATAAAACCCTGCTGATGGTTGGCTTGTCAATGTCATATCTCTGCATTCTGGCTGATATTCAGGACAGATGCCTATGAAAAGCAAATTAAATCTATCCCCATTGCACAGCCTGCTGAAGGAGTAAGTCTTTCGCACCAGGAAAGGCACAGACAGGACTCAGAACTGCTTAGATGCATGCCCCGGTCACATCCTGGCAATGTGCCCCTCTGCTGAAAGCGATGTTCAGTACCATGTAGCCATCTCTGCAATCTCTCCAAAAAGGCATTTGGCTGTTTGTCCTTTTCTGCCAGCCCCAGGTTCACACTTGTGGCCTCTTTCAGACCCTTTCACTTCACACCTCCCCATCCACCCCCCCATTTCCTACCCATTTTAACTCAGCTGTAACTCAGTGAGGAGACAGAAAGCACAGAAAACTTGTGATGCCTTAGACAAGCCTGCAGATTTTGCTCCCAGCACAAGGATCTCCAGAGGGTCAGGCTGAAGGACCTTGCCCCTTGCTGCAGGGTGGGGGTTGTTTGATATGGAGACAGGATGGGGACAGAAGGACACCATGTATGCTAGTAGAGGTCACATCGGCAACCTCTTGGCTGCTAACAACCTCTCTGGTCCTCCCAAAAGATACCGTTTTGACTTCACAGCATGCAGCCCACTTGAGGGGCCAGACAGCATGCTGGGCTCTGGCTGGAGGTGGCAGAAGTCATCAAACAGCACTTTTTGGCTTTTATACTATGGGGTAGCAGAGAAAGTGGAAGAGCAGCGCAGCCTAGATCTCCCTGTTGTGCATCTCCCCCTGCACAGGGCTCTGTGTAGCACCGAGATGACCGGTTTGGGTCCTAGCCCATTTGAATCCAAGCTGGCTTTCTCATATGCCCAGTGGCTGGAGAGTTAACAACCTGCCTTGGTGCTGCCCCAGTGCAGGGCTATGCATCATAGCCTCTGCGTGGGCATGCTGCCTTCTCCCCTTTCTCTTGGGGAAATTTGCACAAAATTTTGCAGTGTGCAACGCTTATCTCCATGTTATCCCCTAGCTAAGGAAGCACTATCTTGAGATGTGAAACTTATGAGAAAGGGAGTGGAAGGAGGGGGGAGAAAACATTTGAATGTATTCAGACTGTGCAAGCTCATGAACATGTTGGAGGGGAAGCAATTCCTCAAATAAACCTCTGTGTGTGTTTCCCTCAGGATGCCTCATCTCCATTGCTCCCATTACCTGGGTGGGGGTGGTGAGCTTGTGAAGGCTGGAAGGACAACATAAATACCCATCTGATCTGTTCTCTGGAGAAAAAGACCTTTCCAAAGTGCCTTCCCCCAAGTCACTCACCTTCCCAGAAAAGCATGGTTTGCTTAGGAAGGAAATGCACACAGAGTACGTGGGTGAAGGGGATGTCTTTGCAAACAAACTAAAATTCCTAGGGGTCTCTTCCTTCCCTTTTTCTCAGATACAAATAACTTTTAAAAAAAATGAAATAGTGGAAAGTACGAGACTAAGCTATTGAAGTTATCAAATGCAGGGACGAAACATTTGTGACCTATTTTATCTCTGCAAATTTTTTTCGCGAGACCCACTGAAGCATGCAATGGGTAGATGGGTTCCCTTAACTCGATTTCCTTTCCTTTTCTTCCCTTCTAGTGCTCTCTGAAATAGGTTTCCTTTTCCTGGTTTATTAGATTTGCCTCAACCTGGCTTTGTAACATTTGAAAGTGACCAAGACCTCTTCTGGCTATTATTGCGCGCTGACGTGCTGTGTGAGCTCCCTGCTGTTGCCCATGAAATACTCCTTGGTGTTTGCCCTGAGAGAAGAGGAGGTTCTGTAAGGTAATAGGCCAAGAGGTGACTGGAGCAGTGCCCCATAGCAGTGTGTGAAAACAGACCCATTGTATTCCCCCAAATTACATTTGAAATGCTGTTACTGAAGGTGGCTGGTCAGAAAATGGGATTTTCATTCTGCAGGAAACTTAGGATTTTATTTTCAAACCAGGACTAGTAGTCAAAATTAAATACCAGCTGAAGTTTGGGATTTTTTTTTGTTCTTGAAACACTGAAAAGGTTTTCTTGAAATGCTTCGTAATAATAATTTAGAACATTTTGCTCTTATTTCTGCTTGTCATAATAGTAGCTAAAATTAGTCTATTGAAACAAAATTATTTGAACGTGTCACAGTGAAATGTAATTTCCAGTAAAAGCACTGACTGAATTTGATACCTTCCTGCAAAATTTCCCATCAAAAAAGCGCTTATTGTTGTAAAACTTGAACAGGAAGCCTTTTTGGACTCATTTTTAGTATTTGTGATACTTTGTGTAAAAACAGAAAAAGAAAAAAAAATCAAAGCCAAAGAACAGAAAGGCAGGTTTGGATGTCTTACATTTAGATAACCAGCATGGAGAAAGGAATCATAAGGGGTTTTACATCTGATTTTCTGTTTGGTTGACCTAATAATTAAGTCTCATTGGGTTCCCTTCCTCCCTTCATGGTATCCACCTAATCACGGAGATGTAAGATTAGCACATGATGACAGGAAAAAACATTAACGCTTTTTGATAACCATCTCCCTCCTCTTCCTTCTAACATGGAAGATGCTGCGTTTCTGCAGCACCAGGCTGTGGTACCAGACCTGAGAAGATGTTCTCCATCCTGACTGGACTGGTAGCCACATTTGCTGCACTCAGCATTTTTGGAAGTGCCTTAGAATCTGTCCCTGCCCGGGATGCCTCCAGTCCTGCTCTGCAATTTTAGTCTCTGCTCTGCTTTCTCTAATAGAGGTTGTGACTTTATTTCTTTTAAAACTGAGCTCAAGAGGCTGTAACAGCAAGATAGGGTCACGTGTAGGGGTGGAGGAGATGATAGCTATTAGGTGCTGTTTCACAAACTGCTTCTTTTTCTGGATAAACTCTTTCCCGCCTGTGTTTTTAGAAAACCAGTCATCCTTTGAACTACTTGGGAACTATAAATGATAATCCTTTGCATCACATAGGCAGAGGGGCACGGTTAATGCCATGGGGAGCTCCTGGATAGGAAGATCCTGCCCACACGGAGTTTTTCACCCGCCTTTGCAATTGTGACAGCTCTCTGACACTAATACTCTTATTACCTCTAACATATCAGCTTTGCTAGGCAGGGGCATAAAGCCCACATTATTAGCATCCAAAATACATTTCTATTAATAGTTGTTCACCAGTTCTTAATTAGATCAGCATATATTGAAGATATGTAGTGGAATTAAACTGGACTGAATGAAGAGCTACTGTCAGAATTTCCAAATTTTTAACTGGATTTCCCATTGTTGTCTTGTCTTTATAACTACAATGAAATTTTCCTTAGAATGCTTCCTTGACAAAATGCAGGGCTCCTACAGAGATAATAAATAACCTGGCATATGTTTCCCTGCACCTGACTTGCTTCTGTATGATTGAATTTTTCAACACCTAGTAACAGTTCTTGCCAGCTCAGCAATATCATTTCTAAATCTCAACAGACAGAAAAAAAGTAAGTTTAGACAATATTGAAGTGAAGCAACTAAAAATTGGAAGTCTGGCACTGAGTATGAAGTCTGCCGTTTATTCAACTTTAAAACATCCCAAGCTCCGTTTCAGAACAGGCTATTGTGGATACTTTAATTTGATGTCTCAGGACTTTGTGACTTCATTCAGGGCTTTTAAAAAGTCTATTAAATGTTCCAATTGCTTTTGCAGAATTCACAATTGTCCTCTGTGACTGACTGCTTTTTTGTTATTGGGTGGCTTATTTTACCTCCAGCCTCAATAATTCAGACCTGTTAAGTGCTGACTGATTTTTGTAATGTCTTGAAGAGCACTAAAATTCCAGCCAGGTTCTGTAGCTAACATGTTTGTGCTATGAAAATTCATAGGATTTCCAGAAGACCTGGCTTGTTCCCACTCATTAAGTGACTGTGCCAACTGATTCTAACACTTTTGACAGACGTACAGTGATTGGTGAAGGCAGGCGAGGGAGAATAATATATCACCAGAGTATAGGATCAGTCAGCTATAGCAACAACAACGAAAGCCAGCAACGTTGTCCTCAAACTGAAATAGAAAGTAATGTTTTCAAAAGCAGACACACTCCTTCAGTGGGAATCACTTGCTCAGGATGCCATGCACCCACATTTCATGTACCCTATAGAGATATCGTAACATAAGCTCCAGAGCCAAGAAGTATTTGTGATTTTATAACACTTAATGTAATGCAAACTATCTGCCTGGCAATGTCTCAGAAATGACTGTATGGCTTCTAATTCTGCTTGTATCAAGGGATGTTATTTGCTTTTGTTACATAGGCCAGTAGTTTAATTCACCTGAATGTGCCAAATCAGAAATGTTGAAGTGAGATTTCCACAGGAATTTCTATCTCTTTAAGAACACCAAGTTGGGGGGAGGGATTAGCACGGAAGTTTGATGCATCATCTATTGTGAAAGGAAGTGAATAATGAAATGACTCAGTGACTTTACTGGTGGAATTAAACACTGTGACAAAAAATGGAAAGTGCTGGAAGTGAAAAGACACTTCAGGAGATGGGAAAATACACTAAAAGAAAACTTGTCATTTCTCCGTAGCGATTAACTTTGGAAGCAGCTAGCTAGGTGAAGGTATGGTAGCCATTCTAATGAGAGATCATTAGACACCTCAGAAGTTCATCTCGTACCCAGTCTCTTTAGCCAAGTCTTCAGTTAAATGTATTTTCATTCCTGCTGTATAGCCTTAATAGTACAGGTATGTGGGTTTCACAGTACTGAAGAGAAGAGGGTTGGCTCTTTGACAGGCAAATGTAAGAGAGGCATGACTTGTGTTACTCAGCAGGTCAGCAGCAGGCCTGAAACTAGACAGCAGATCTGGTTTTGTCTCTAACCACTAGGAACCGATGCTTTCTTGTACTGCTTGTATCTTGGGAGACTACAAATGAAAACACTAAGAAGTAATAGGTACCATAGTAAATTTACATGTTGTGATTATATAGAATTACACAATGACTATTTTAAGACAACAAAGCTGATCATAATTAAACTAGCATTATAAAGACATTTCATGGCTCTTGGACTCCCAGTTGCTTTAGTGTCAATCTGGATTAATTGACCATATGAGAGCATTTGCCTCAAATTTATGCCGTTGTAATCAAGACTGAAAGCTATCCAGTAATGCTGCATTCTTGTCTGAGTCTATAGTGTTTGCAATACAGGGTTTTACTCTGAAATGGACAGTTGTATGCTACTATTGGTGCAGATTTAGCAATTTAATTAAAAATCTGCTTATTTCCAATCGGTACATGTTATCTTTTGAACAAGAAGATATGAAACTAGAAGCTTTGGTCCTGAATGCTTGTTGTTAGGCATGCACTGGTTCATATCCTGATGAAAAGAAAACAGCTGGGGTTGACTGCCCACTCAGGCTATCTCTGTGGACAGCTAACAAATGCTGTTCTCCTTCAGCATCTGTTCTCCAAAATCACCAGAAGGCTGCACTGCCATTCAACAAGACCTGGACAGGCTGGAGAGTTGGACAGAGAGGTACATAAGAAAGTTCAACATAGACCACTGTAGGGTCCAACCCCTGGTGGGGAACAGCCCCAGGCACCGGCACAGGCTGGGGCTGAGCTGCTGGAAGGCAGCTCTGCGGAGAAGGCCCTGAGGGTTCTGGTGGACAGCAAGCTGCCCATGAGCCAGCAGTGTGCCCGGGTGGCCAAGAATAGCAATGGGATCCTGGGGTGCATTAGAGGGAGCGTGGGCAGCAGGTCGAGGGAGTTTGTCTTCCCCCTTACTCCTGGTGAGGCCACATATGGAGTCCTGTGTCCAGTTCTGGGCTCCCCAGTTCAAGAGGGACAGGGAACTACTGGTATTCTCTGAATACTGGGAACAATGAGTATGAGAGACTCCAGCAGAGGCTAAGAGGATGCTGAAGGTACTGGAGCATCTCCCTTCTGAGGAAAGGCTGAGAGAGCTGGGGCTGCCTGGCCTGGAGAAGAGAAGACTGAGAGGGGACCTTAGCGCTGTATGCAAATACCTGAAGGGCTGGTGCCAAGAGGACGGGGCTGGGCTCTTTCCAGCGGTGTCCAGCGACAGGACAAGGGGCAACGGGCACAAACTGCAACACAAGAAGTTCCACCTGAATATGAGGAAAAACATTTTTACCTTGAGGGTGACCGAGCGCTGGCACAGGCTGCCCAGAGAGGCTGTGGGGTCTCCTCTGGAGACATTCAAAACCCGACTGGATGCGGCTCTGTGCAACCTGCTTTAGCATGGGGTTGGGCTGGGGGATCTCCAGAGGTCCCTTCCAACCTTGACCATTCTGGGATTCTGTGATCACATATATGTGCAATGGTGGAAAAGAGCTTTAGTGGGAAAAGGGCATCAATGCTTCTATTGTAAGACAGTCCCAATTTCTTTTATTCAGAAACTGCACGACCCAGTAGAACGCTCTTGTCTAATAGGACGCTTTCTGCTTAGCAGCATTTCGGTGTCCTGTCAGAAGAATCTGAATATTAATCATAGATATCATGTCAAGGTCCTTTGTTTGCTTGGTCACTTGATACGATAGGACATTTATATTGAGGTAGCCTTCGTATCATATGTACAAAACAATGCTGTGGGTGTAGTGGGTGTTCATTCTGACTATTGACTTTGCAATCCAAATAAATATGTGCCTATTTAAAGTAGGCTTATTTCAAGAAAGCTTTGGTACTAGTCTACAAAAAGGCTTAAATTCCTCCATGTATAACATGATGTCTTAGGCACTCAGCTTTAAGATTTTTAGATCCTGGGAATTCATAGCTTAACACTGGGCTACATGAAGGAAAACAAGCTTTGCTAGAGTAAACCACACAGTGCTGGGGCCATTGCTGATTTTCTGCTTGTGGCAAAGTAAAAAATTCTGCAGATTTTATTTCACTGGAGTGAGCAACAAGCTCACCCCAACAAGCAGCCTGCTCAGAGGGTAGAAGCCTGCTGGTGAGGATTGCTGAAGTTTCTTAATTTCTTTTCTCCTGGTCTTTGATTAACAGACTGTCAAGGCTGTTCTTCGCTTATAGCCCTGCAGCACTGGCAGGTATAAGTAAGACAAATGTTGCTTTGAATCAGCTTGACTGGGGCAGTGCAGTCAGTGGTGACCCCAAGAACTGAATGGATGTGTCACTGTCAATATATTTGCTCAGAGCATGAGCACCTCAATCCATCAAGGTGGTATTCCATATCTAATGGAAGCAGAAGGCCAAGTGGTGCCTGGCTACAGGATATTTTCAAAGACTGGAGCTCAAGTATTTGTATTTCTTGCTCACTGTGGCTTTGTGACTAGTAATCCTTGAAAACATGTGTGAAATGTGTCACCTAGTATGAGGAAAACAAGCTCCTTACTGACCATAGCACCAGCTGGTTGCAATGATTTCTGGAGTGCTCTGCAGCCTTCCAGCTGGGCTTGAGTCAAAATCCTGAGTCATTTTTTAAAGGAACAATTAATGGACTTTGGTCAAACTGGCCTGTCTGCTCGCAGGGCAGCCCTGGCACAGCCAGCAGTCTGCAGAGGATGAGCAATAGCACACACTGTTGTGTGTTTCAGCTGCATTATTTGGTTTTGTCCTTTCCATAGAGACCAGTAGTGTAGGTCAGAAAGACAGAGGCTGAGGGAGAGCACAGCTAGATACAGCTGGTGGTGAGAACAGCCCAAGCACAGTATTTTCAGAAGTGGCATTTTTAAGTGAGCTTATTCTCTCAACTGCACCAAGCAGAATGAAGGTGTGAACAGGCCCCACTTTAGGACTCTCATACACAAAGGAGATTTGGTTAAGGGTATTTCCCAGCCACAACCTCACACTCTTACCCTCAGGTGAAGGTTTCCTGGCAAGAAGGGACCTACATGGTTTTAACTCCCTTCCCAGTATTCTCCCTATGGTCATTGCCTTAGCTTTGTGCTTACTGAAACCTGAGTGTGGCACACAGGTTTTGGTTTCAAGTCTCAATCTTGCCTACTGAAAAACTGTTGAAAATGTTCAATACGGTCTATGTTATCTTGTGAAGACCCATCAGTGCTTGTCCCAGCTTCCAGTGAGGTCTGAATGCTCAGACTTTTCACACAGTCTCCCTGTATTCCTTTCCCTTTGTGTGCATCTCCTATGAATTAAATACTTCCTCCAACTGGAAAACCGAAAAAAATATACACCCGGTTGAATAGCTGTATGTTGTGTCTGAAGGATTTCCATTTAAGTAGCATGCCTTGTTTTTAATGGATAACAGGGGTATCCTGGCATTAGTATTCAATACTGTGAAAACAAAGTATTTTTCATTGATATCTGTGTTTCTAGAGCATCGATATTTTCTTTGCTACAGAGTACAGACATTGGTAAGATTTACACACTTTCTAGATTGTGTATTATTCAGCACCCAAGAACTATTCGTGATGCCCATTGTCAAACAAATACACTCTGTTGATGAATTGCTTAAAAATCAATTACTGTAATATTTCAAGTCAGCAAGAAGTTTTTCTAGAAATCTTTGCACTAAAATATAGTGAGATGGTTTAGTGACTGTTTAAAAGAAAATGTATTTGTGTCTTATTTGCATGCATGTTAGAATGGTTGTTCTATTATCCATGATAACATTATATTATTATTTAGTGCTTCTAGGAAGCTTCCGATCATGGATCTTAGGTTATTCTCCTAGGCACCGGAGAAAGCACAACAGAAAGGATTTTTACAAGGTGGTTGTTCCCATAAGGAACTACTCAATATATGTGTACTGGAGTGTCACTAGACACACATTGACATTGTAGGTGCCGTATCATCCATGTATGAAATACAAGCAAATGAAATTGTATCAGACTAGAGAGCCAACATACTCATTACACTGTTTTTATGTGAAAAACGAGTGAGGTATTTTTCCATCCAATAGCTGTTGTTTTCAGAGTTTGAAAATGAATTTTCTTTTATATAGCAGAATTTTCTTTTATAAAGCACGTTATATAAAATGGCGTTGTAATGTTGGCCATTGCTCTAGAGAATCTGCAAGGTATGAGGTGGTAACAAGGAGAAGTGTCAAATAAGGTCCTCATAAAAGACCGTGGCTCCTAAAAGAGTGGCCATTTTAACCACATGGTTGAAATGCTGTGTGAAATTGCTTTTGCACCAGGGGAAACCTAATATTGCTGGTATACCCAAAAGCGACCAATAGCTGGACAGCTTTAGCAAACGTTTGGCCTTCCTCCTCCTTTTCCAAACCCATGAGAACTGGGTTCACGGCACTGTCAGAATAGAATGATTGCTGGAAAAGCAGTGATATTATGGAGCATTTCTGTAATGCATAGAATCCAGGTTTTAAGTAGGTTTGCTTGATATACTAGAATTAACATGTTCATGTATAGCTGCAGTATAATCTCAGCAACCTAGTAATGTTTTGTCTTGTAAATTGTTGAGTTTTTTGCATTTAATGAAGCATAAATGAAATGAAAAAACATTGGCTTGGAAGAGGGCATCCAGGGCATTGAATGCAGTCCTTTGCAAGAGCAGGACACCAAGCAGTAGTTGAAAAAATCCACCAGCTACTCCTCACACCAAGCAGCACCCTAAATTATAGCCCATTTGTGACCAATCTAAGACCTGGAGTAAATGAGCAAATGCCAGAAGCATATGACAAAAAGAGGACAGAAGAGGTTGAGGGAATTGCCACTGTCTTACACCCCTGTGATACTAGAGCACTGACTAAACAGGTTTCCCTTAAGATTATGGAAGAGAGATAAGGCATGTGATAGATGCAAGCCAGAAAACTTCAAAATTTCCTGCCAATCTTACCTGGAGGTAAAATTCCCTCCTAGCCCCAAACCTGATGGTCGAGTGCAAGCATTGCACACTTCAGAGAGCAGAATGTCATTCTGAGTCCCAGAAAGGCAGCCTCCCTCTCATGTTGAAATTTGGCTGCACTTCAGTGCCCAGAGAAAGGAGAAAAAAGAGCAACCAGACAGAAATTAAATTTTGCAGCAAGCTAAGAAAGAAATGTAAAATTCTTACTGTCCACTGCATGCAAGCAGTAACAGCCCCGAAGTCTGGGACTTGTATCATGTGGCTACAGAGCTAAAAATGAAGCCACCAGTCACCTTCTCTCCTTACAAACCTGCTTGGGTTTATTAACAGATCAGACCAAATGCTTTGCTCGCAGGGGCAATCCAGGATGATGAAACCAGAACATGAGGTGGTGTCTTAGGGGGGGCCTAAGGCAGAGACCTTCTGGTTAGCACTTCAGCAATGACTCCGCAAAATGTTGCTGGTTTTACATTCTGTTAGGACAATGAGGTAATGGTCTTAATTGCTTTTAATTTTGCCAAGACCATAACTCCCTTCAGTGCGTCTGTAATTATGTATTAGTTCTGCTGCCTGAGCAGGATTACCTATCTTTTTTAGGCTGGTTTGTGCTGCCTTCCTTTAACAGGAATTGGTATGGAATAGACCTTTTTCTGGAAATCCAAGCAATTTGCCTCCTGGACCTATTATTTCTAAAAAAAGTTAGTAGCATATTGGTGATGTTTGAGCCAGAACTTCTGTAAAAAACCCCCACAACCTTCAGGTGCAGTGGAAGCCTTCATGCCCAGCATAAGGTTTTGAACGTACGCTGACAGCCTCGGCCACCAAACACCGTGAAAATCTAGTCAGATAGACTCATGGAGAGGAGATCTCCATTTAGTTGCACTGCAAGAAGCACTTTTTCTCCATCCCTTATAAAGAAAAAAGTGAGGTTAAATGTGAGAAACAGCATTGCAGCGTATGGCCCCTGGGTATACAATATTCCTTTCACACCTGAGTAATAAAACTGCAACAGGGCTTCTTTCCAAGACAGGTTCTCCCACTCCTCCAGCAACCGCTCTGCAGAGAATGGCTTCATTTTCTCACAGCTGTCATCTTTTAACCTCTTTGGTAATAAGGTCTTTACAAAGCACCTGCTCCTTTAGCTGCTTCTGTCAGTAGGCTTCAGGCAGAGCCAGGAGGCAGCTGCCTGGCTTCCAAATTTGCAGATAGCTTGGCAAGTACTGTATCAGCTGGTCCTTGGATTTTGGGATAGATACCAATAATCCTTGCTTTCTTCTAGTCTTTCCACCTGTAACAAACCTGCTTGAAGCCACTTTTAATGGGCAGCTGTGGCTAACTCGCTTGTTTTGGGCAGCTGAGATCACTAACGTTTCCTTCAAATAAGGCCTGTTTTGGGGAGCGTGGGGCAAGAAGTGATTAAAAGGTGTCATTTAGAGCTAAGGAACTGGCAGAGGCTTGTGTCTCCAGTATTTCAGCAATTTCTATGATCCATGCTGTATAACTTGAGCCTCTCCACAGCCCCATAGGTGACTTCTCAGGGGAGCTTCCTCGACACCCAGCTTCTCATTTCCCTGCAGTAGAACTGTGAAGAATGGCATTGCTCCTGCCAGCTTTGCCTGTAGGAAAGGAGGTCAAATGGGGAGGGATCATCCCATAGGGATGACTAGATCGTCCCATTGGTGTGGCCTTAGCTCTTCCTATGTCAGAGACTGCAGATGGCAGGCTGAGGACCACTCTTACTAGAGCAGCTATTTGGCTCATGAAGGCTTCAAACAGAAGTCAAAGGTGTTTAGGACCCTTTTTCCCTCCATCTCCCCACGAGTGGGTTATGCAGTTATTTACTTAGCAAGGCAAAGCAGCTCCCCACTATACAGGCTTGTCCTCAGACCTCCAGCCCAGGAAAGCCTGGCCTGGACTCTGGAGGAACCTTCAGCTGAGGAGACAGCCCATGTGTTCCCTGCCTTTTGGGGCATGCGTTGGATAGCCCCAAGGGGTAAGAATTTGGTGTGTCTTAGTTTTAGCCACAGCACTGGACTATGACAAAAGTGCAGGAGAGTGAGCAATGCTTGGGGTGAAACAAGACTGAGCGGCTGAAGTAGTAAGGAGATGCAGTGGATGGTGACCTTTCCACACCTTGATTTTTAAAAGCTGAAAAATTTAATATCTAAAACTTAGTCCTATGATTTTTATTTGTTTTTTTATTCTAGTCCAGGATTAATCCCTGTCAAAATAGCCTTCTTGTTTTAAAATGAAAAATACACCTGCTGGTGCCACCTTATAAAAATTGCTTTGGGAAAGGCACGAATTCAGTTTAGAGGCCTCTGGATGAATTCATCAGTACCCGGCCTGACCATCTGCCCAGCACAGGCTGGGAGCCAAAGCAATATAAAAGACCTGTCCTCCTCATCTGGCAAGAGGGCTTGAGAGGAGCATGCAAGAAGATGCTGCACCAGGGACCTTCAAGCCACTTTCATCTGAGGCGAGATGGCCTTTCGGTGGTGCTCCTACTCCACTGCCTTGCCTTCTTTCTCGCCCTCTCTTCCTATACCTTGCTGTGAAATCTCACCTCCTCCCACTGTCTCAGTGGTGTCATAACGTACACTTGGCATTGGGCTGAGCATCCAAATGCGGGTGCAAGGCAGCAGCATGGTTGCTGGATCAAACATTTGCTCGCAAGGTGGATCCTTAGAAGGGAAGACAGCAACTGAGTGGTGCGGGAATTGGCCCCGTCTCCTTGTCACTGAGAGGTGGATTTTCCTTAATGAAAATCCAAGTCTTCTGTGCTAAGGTTTTAAAGTGTCTTTTCCATTTACATAAACAATGGTCTAAATCTTAAAAGTTAATGATTTTGCTGAAGGGGAGAATAAGAATCATCAGCTAAAGTTTGGAAATGTCACAGTAATTACCAGACTGCTTGGTTACTGGGAGAGGGATGGCTGGTGAGTGGTCGGAAGAAAAATGAGGGATCAGGACTTGGAGGTTCAGTAACCAGCTCTGACTCAGTTGGTAATGCATGACAAGTCTCTTAACCTCTTTCTGCCTTAGGTTACTATAATAGTACTTATTTATCTCGCAGGCCTTTAGAAGATTTATGAATATGAGGCTTAAAAAGTACATTGCTATCAAAGAATGAGGTATATTTCTACCTACAGATGCCAAGAAGCATTTCTAGCCTCAGTGATCCTGGTGAAGTCTGAATATAGAAAATGTTTAGAAATAATAATAATTATAAAAGGGAGCTGTTAGACTCCCCTGAACCTGCAAAAAGATATGGTGTCATTGGTTTTGGAAACAACCATATGCTATTCATTACCTGTTCTATGGCATTTACAATGGGGTCACTGTACACAGAAAGGCAGCACAAGGTGAGGTGTTGTTCAGCTGGAGTCCCCACAACAAGAGATGGGGGAGCAGCACAACTATCTTCATAAGACAAGTCTGACCCTCAGCAAACTGAGCCAAAAAATTAGATAATAAAGGCTAAAAATCTTCAAGTGGAAAATCATCCCTTTAAAGCCTAGAATTTGGGGCTCTAATTTTAGCAATTTTAGGTTTAACTGACTGATTGTAGCTAGTACAATACTCCATTTTTAGGCACTGCAGGTATTGTAAGTCCCATCCTCTTCTAATACCCTGTAGCAGGAAAGGCTGTGTTTGATTTCTTTTCAGGCAGTTCAGATACCAGCGAACAAAGTCAAGCAGGAACCAAATGCTTACAAAGCAGAACTTATCTGAGAAACATTTCCCGAGTTGAACTTGTGCTCTCTGTCCTTTTTTCACTCACAGGAGTGGAGAACAAGCCTAGCTGGGGCTGTGATGGGGGAGTGAAGTAGCAAAGAATAACGTGTGGCTTTGATTACTGCTAGCTGAGCGCTGCGGATGTTGAGGTTTGACTGCCTGTATAGCGGCAGGCTGATGGCTGTGGTATGAACAGTTTCTCCTCCAAGGCTAGCAGCAGGATTTACTCACAGGCTTGCAGGCAGGTAGGGGTGTAAGAACACTGCAAGGCTGTAATGGCCCTGCAGCTGCACACTGCCAAACATGCTTGGGAAGAAGGACTGAATCTCTTGTGGGCATCAGTGGCCCAAGGTGCATGGCAGTGGGGACGTGCCATGGCATAGTCTGTATGTCTTCCCATCCTTCCTGATTATTCTTCATTCCTGGAAGACAATCTGAGTTAATGCTTGGCTTAGTTTATCTTGAGTGCCCAGGGAAAATTTGATGCACCAATGGTCTTTCAGAAATGCCATAGACTGGTGGGAAAGAGTCTGATGTGGGAGTGGGAGATGTAAGACCTGGTAACAAGTTCTCCGAAGGGACTGTAGCAGCTAGGCTTTCATTGTCAGACACTCACACACCTAAGCCTGCACCCTCTCATGCTGACCGAGACCTCCACAGTTCCCACCGCTCCACATGAGGCAGGCTCTCTAGTCCAGGGGCAGGCAGGCAGCCCAGGCAACCTGGATCCATGCTGCATGAACTAAATAAGCGTGCTGGAGCATCTGCTGACATTAATAATTTAATTCAGACTTGAAATTCAGAGTTAAGGGAAGCTTTTGACATACTCCTACTTGTAGGTAGCCACCAGAGACATGGAAATAAAAACACACATAGAAAAGTCAGAAATTGCCTGTTGCTTTAGGCTTATTTTAATTTGTTGCTCAGTAGGGAATGTATCAGCCCTTTCTCTTTGCTGGTGTAACTAAAATTATTAGTTCTTCAACTTTGTTTTTTCTTGTGTCTCTGGGGCTAAGAAACTTAAAATAATGAATGTGCCACATGCCAGCAAGTTTAACCACTATTACCTGGTTTATAACCAGGAGTGTGTGACAAAAAGAACCAGTCTTCCTAAAAAGGAAGCGATGGACAAGTTGAGCAGTTTAACAAAAGGAAATAGGACACAGAAGCTGAGGATCCTCTGAGCAAGGCAAGATGCTGGATGCTTTAAACAAACACTTTGCTTTCTTCATTTACTATGGTGTAAGGAATTTGTCCCCATTAGGCAATTCGTGAAGGGCTTTGTTCCCATCACACAAACTAAAGTGGAGTCCACATGTCCATCATGTAACATGTAGCTCTTCGTGGAACAGAAAACACTCTTTCTGTTTCCCTCTGCTGGGACAAGTCAGCTGGGGGCCCAGGAATCTGCTGCCTCACCCCATACTGAGAAAATGAGTGATATGAGAGGGGGGTATCTTTTTCCCAAATTGAGGGACAGAAATCATGTCCTAAAAAATGTGTTTGGGAATAAGAGTGCCTGTCCTGTTCCCAAATCCCTACATGTGCTACTTGGCAGACCTCAGTTTTGCCACCCATTTCAACTTGCCAACTCCACCACTCCTAGATGCAGCCTGTTGGGCTGTATTAGGCAACGGTCAAGCAGTCACGCAGCAGCTCTGGCTTTTGATCCTCTGGAAATGCTAGACAAATGGCCATTGTATGCACACACCACAGGAACTCTACGTACAAGGGAAGGCTGGTGCTTCAGACTCACTTTTCTTGTGACACAGCCAACCCTAGCAGAGCAGCAGGGGACTTAGACCAGCTGCGTGTGCAGAAGCTGTCTGCAGCAGAGGTACCAGCAGACCTGGTGTTCCTCATGGCTGTGGTACTACTTATGAGCTGCTCCTGTGCTGGCGAGTGTCTGCAGCTCCCTGTGTGGTGTGGCTCAGTCAACATCCTCCAGTGCTTCTCTTTCCAGTTTGTGCAGTGGAAATCAGTGTCTATGTTTCTTCCCCATGTCGTTGAAGCAGGAATTGCTTTCTGTGTTATAATTGCAGAACACCTCTGGCTAAGTTGCTGAATACTGAGGGTGACTTGCTACAGAGCAGGGGCGGTCAGTTCAGGCTTTGCACTGAACTCTGTGGTCATTCAGACCAAGAAGCAAAAGGCCGGTTGATTGTCACGCAGCCTATTTCCCTCCCCGTGTCCCATCAAGTTCAGGACAAGTGAGGCATAGGGGCAATAATGGCATTGCCTGGCTCAAAGTGACCTTAGCATGTTGTTAGTGCTCAGGGTCATTCAGGAGAGAAATTTTGGTGGGAAGCAGAGACTTGATGGGCTGGTATCCAGATAGTTTGGGACCATCTGTCTGCTGGTTTTTCCATCAGACACATCAAAGACCCTGAATACTCAAAGCATCTTTGCAATGGGAAAAGGTGATTTGACTTTGATGCAATTCCATTTCATTGATGATGTTTCACCTTCTGTAATCCTGTAGAGAGAAACATCTTGTCTGGATGCTGTACCCTGCTCTTAAACGTCTCCCTAAGAAGCCTCATTCCTGAGAGCCAGGAATGTGAGTCTGGAATCAGGAATAAAACTCATGGGCTAGTTCACTGGAAACCAGGCCCAGGCTTGTCATCTCTGCTGCATAGCTTCTTGATTTGTAGAAGGAAAGATCAGGGAAGTCTTAGGTGTGCACTTGTCTGTTTATTCCTTGACAAAGCCTTTCTCAAGTGTCCATACATTTCGTACTTGATATGTTTGTGCATTTCCAGCACACTCACCCTGGCTTCTCTTGTCTGAAACAGGCTTTTCAAATTCCTCTACTGCTGCAATGGTCTTTTAGAGTAAACATGGGGTTTCTGTTAATTTAGTGCATTAGGCAAGTAGTGCACAATGTACATGCTTCCTTCCTGCTCCCAGTAGTGGGCATCCTCTCTGTGTATTTTATTTTAATGTGCTCCCTTCCCATGCCACTGAGGGCCATAGGCACCCGAACGGCTTCCCAAAAAGTTAGTACAGCTGGAAATGGTTTAGTCACATCAGGATGATGCTTCATAAACTACGAGTCATTGGCTGGGAAATGGTGCTGTGCCAGTGCAGTTCCAAGCTGGCATCTCTGCATGGTGCAGCCCTGTGCCCATGACTGTAGCAGTGCAAGTCAGATGTGTCCGTCTACCTGGTGACAGGTGCTTCACACGGGGGGTCTGACCCTCGGTAATGAATCCTAGTGCTGCTTACTCTCTCCAGGCCTGGGTGAGGACCTTCTTTTCAGAGCCACTTTGGCTTTGGACTGCATCTACCATCTACAGGTCTCATCAAGCCTGTGGGCTGACTCTCTCCATTCTACTCGTCCCTGCTGTCAGCTCTCACACATCCCCTTCCCTCCCCATCCTGTCATGCCTCCCAGAACTGCGCAGATCATGAAGCACATTAGGAATACTTGAGCTGAAAAAAACCCCAATGGGATTCAAAAGGAGCATAAATTATCTTCACATTTGTATCTGATTATTGATTTATGCTCTCACTTCAACACACAGACTTTTTTTTTTCCACTCCACTGATCCACTGATTTTAGTAGTGCTGGGAATCCGTAAAAGAAAATTAATTCATTTTAATGTATTTGATGTGTTTGTTAGAAAACCCTTTGTGGAGTCTGAATAATTAGAAATAGGTAATTTTATCAGCACTGCCAGGTCCTGGCTCTATCAATTTGAGTCTGTTACAGAGATCTAAAGGTAAGTTGAAGCCAGTAGCTTATTGGACTATATTCTTGCTGGAACCAAAGTGTGGTGATAAATTGTTCATAAACCGCATCACAGAGGATTGCTTATTATGTCTTTGAGTTACATCACTGTCTCCCTAACTGGCTTTGATATTGCTGTGCTTATTTTAGGAGACTTCTGATGAGTGAAGAATTTTATTTCTTCCACTTCAATATAAATGTACTATCTGTAGCTCCTTTTGCACTCTGTTCAAATTTTATTCCAGTGCTGTGGAGGACATTAAACCAATTCCATTGCATTAATTTCTGCCTGTCTGATTGCTACCCCATTGCTGTGGGCACGAAGAAAATGATTAGTCAGACCTAAACTGAAGAAATGTAACATATATATTGAAATATTTTCTGAGAAGTAAATGTCAGGTTCATACAACCACTTTGCCCTCAGCTGGTTCAATGGGCTCAGCTCTCCTTAACGGTGGTGAGGTTTGGCCTTGGACCAGACGGCTGTAGTTCAGCTGCCAGCATCCGACATGGGGCCCTCATGGACTAGGTTAGGTGCAGCCACGAGAAGATCCAACCTGACCAGTTCCAGACCAGTACAGGCATCTGAGTGTCCAAACTGGGGTGTTACAGTCGCTTTCTCTCTAAGGTGCTCTCCCACTGCCCTGTAATTCCTGTGCTCCTGCTACTCGATGTCCCAGGAAAGGCAGCAAGTGTCCCCCTACCCTCACTCACCCAGCAAGGCCATCCCACAGTGGCCACGTGGCTCTGGTACTCTCACACAGGCAACTGAGATGGGCTGAAAGCCCTTCAAGCAAAGACCTGCAGTGGAGGTTATTTCAGGCCAAGCCCTCTGAGGGCTGGCTGTTAGAAGGAAGGTGGCATTTGCCCTGCTGAGTGTCTCTTTCTCTAAGCGTAAAAGTCTGAGGCTTTGGAAGCCCAGACATGATAGTTTAGCCAAGAAAGTGCTGCCCTGTCTTGTGGATGCCCAAGGACCCTTCTGGCCACCTCAGAGGACATTGTGGATATTCAAAGATTAAGCGGTGCTGAAGAGCAGAGAGGCTGCATCAGTACTGGGACCTGAGCAGAATTTAGGCTGCTTGGATGTTACTTGCAGGATCTGGCCAAGGAGACAAAAGAAGTGTGCTCCCCATCCATCTCCATTCCTTTCAGGAGCAAGTGCCCTCTGTTGGGCCATGGAAAGAGATTGTCTGGAAGTCTTGCTCTACTTCTGAGTATTTGGGGATGGACACATCATGTGGCAAACAGATAAAACATTCAGAAATGAGTGTACCAAGTCCTATGAAACAAAGTATAATAATGAAACTACTGCAGCCAAGGAGAGACAGCTGCAGCCAGCAACTCGTTAGAAAGTTATGGTAAAGTAAGAAATTTCCCTTTGTGGAAAATGAGGATGCTGTGGACGGAACTCATCCGGCTGAGCTTTACTGACCAACAGAGAGCAAGGAAGCAGGAAACCAGTGAGCTCCTTAGTTTATTAGGCATCTCTTCTGTCCCACTGCTTTCATCCCCGTTTTCTACGACTCCTGACGGATGCCTGAATTTTTAGCCTGTAGTGCCCACTGCCCTCAGTCCTCCTTTCTGATTCACTGTGGAGTTTTACATTCAATTTATGTCTTTTAAGGGAACTTGAACTCCTAAATACGGAGAGCAGCCATATTCTCCTGAGCATGAGACTGACTTGGCTCAGATGTTTCGTGAAAGGCCAGGAACAGACTTTTGCATGTTTCCTCACCACCTGTACTGTACTTGCACTGGAGATGTTGCAGTCCATGAAAAGGCTGAAGAGATGCTAAGTCAAATGGTTTGAAAGGACAGATATGTGGTCCACATCTAGTCTTGTGTGCATTAAGTAAGGTCAAAGAAATCTGAGCAGTATTTGGAGCCCAGGAAGAGGAGCACTGGGAAAAGTGAGGAGCAAAGTGGGTGCAAAAAGGATTGTCCAGAGGCACCAGGAAGAATGTGTATCCCTCTTAAAGAGTAGCAAGTCTGTTATGTTCATAGTGCTCTACTATAAAGTGGTATCTTTGCTTTCAAACACCCTTTGTAAATTGTGTCTGTGCTGATGTGTGCTCTAGGAAAGCTCTCAGGAAAATAAATAGGTGGTTTTCAGTGCTTTCTGCCCTGTAAATACAGTCATCCTGCATTTTCCTTCTGAAAATGATACAGAGTTCAGTAGTTCAAATGAATCACAGTGACACTCTCAAATTATTTCTTTCAGCAATGTAAGATGAGCTTGACAAAATATATTAATTACTGAGATCTATCTTTGTGTCAAACAGATAATCAACAAAGAAATCTGATTCTGACACATTAAAAGGGAAACCACCATTTCCAAACTGCTGCTCCTGAAAGCTATCTTCTTTCAGGGGTGGTTTCTAGGTGTCACTTCCAGCCTGTGTTTCTCCCAGTGCGGGGATTTCTGGTCCAAAATTCTTGATTATAAGGAGAGTTTAGTAAGGGTGTACCCCAGCCCACCACCCTTTGTGGGGAGTGGTGTCTCAGTGAGGGTGGAAGGACACTTGGGGCAGAGGCATGGTGAGAGCCATGGGCTGTTTCAGGGAGGGTCAAAGGTCACATTGTAAGGTGTACAGAACACCACAGCACTGTCTGTGTCACCCATTCTTTCACAAATCTGACTTCTTTGCACACTGATTGCACATCTACGACATGCACTGTGATGAGTATTGGACAGGTCACCTCTTGAGCTACAGAGACGGGATGCAGAAAGAGGGAAGATGGTTTCATTACACTCAGGATCCTAACTCTGAGGGAGCATTTCAGTTAGCTATTTATTTTAGTTTTCCTTTTTGCACTCCCATCTCACTGGAGAGACAGCCAAGGGATCCTTAGACTAGCTCCTGGTAAAGCTCGTGTTGCAGCTGTGAGCTGTTAGCGTGCTGCATGCTGGAGGTCTGCGCTGTGCCATTGCAGAGTGATTAATGTGGCTCTCGGGGACATCCAGTTCTGAAATTCTAATGGAATTTTGCTTGGAGAGGGGGAATCACACAGGCAACACTTGGTTGCATTTGATCAATGCCAGGGAGAACTCGATGACATTTCCTGCTCTCTGTCTCTGCTAATGGACTATACATGTTGATACGAAGTTTTGGCAAGAATTTGATATGAGAAGTTATAAGGTGAATGTTTGCAACAGAGTTGCCATATATCCTGAACCCTAATGAACTAACTGTGTGCCTTTCTGATGCCTCTGGGTGGAAAGCCAGAGTATCTAGTAAATAAATTGCTTTCCACAGCCACCTTCAAGGCTGACTCCTTTAAATGAGCACAGACACAAAACACAGCTGTGAACCCACACCATGGTTTTTCATTTTAATTTGTGATTTTATCCAAAGCAACAGTCTTCTCAAAGCTGGCTTCATCACAGTTCAAAGGTGTTCAAAAGAACCTTAACTATTGCAGGTGCAACTCCTCAGTTTTTAGGTTGCTGGGAGAGTTCTTGTGCTGTTTTGCATTCAGGGCTAGTTGCGTGCTGCACAGTCTCATTCCACTTCCTCCCAGATTCATGTTCAAGTGGGGTCATCTCTCAGGAGGAAGGCTAAGTTAACCTGCTGAGAAAGCAAAGAGCTTCCTTTACATCGAATGAAATTGCAAGTCTCTTTCAATCTCATTTACGTGGCTGTTACACCAGTGTGGATGCCTGATTTACGGCGCTGCCTGATTCACAACTCTCCAAGATCAGATTTAGCCCTAAATGTTTCTTGAGTCAATGCAAGTGCAAACACAGCTGAAGAAAAGAAAATGGAAAGGGAAACACCATGTAATGGTTGCTAATGGGAGGATTAATCATGGGTAACTGGTGATTTGATACACAACATGACTAAGCTAAAATAGTGATGTTCAAATTTCTGTCCAGGAGCAGCAAAGGGTGGAGAGGTGTACCCGCCTTCGGATGCAGATGTGCCATGTGCTGTACCTAAAGCTGAGCTTATGCAGAATTACTTTGCTAAACTGAGGTCCAGCAAACCAGTTTTTCCTTTTGTGCTCTCATTTTCACGTAAGGTTATTAAAAGCTTGGCAGGCAAGGGCAAACCTACTTCTTTTCAGGTTGCTAACCTTATGGGGCAAAAAAACCCCACCAGCACTGGCACAGTCTGGTTCTGAAGATGTTGGCTCCAGTGATTCACTGCCTGGGTGATTTTTCTTTTCATTGTTTACTAAGATCGCAGTGAGTTGGCGCCAAACCCATGATGTCAGGAGTCTCAAATTAAGCAAATAAATACACTCTCACATATACTTTAAAAAAAACCCTTGCAAATATGCTTTTCTATGAGAACAGATGGTTCCATCATTTCTGTTTCTTTAGAATGTTTTGCTTTGGTACGATACAGTCATTATCTCTGTGTCTGTTGTCTTTCTTAAGCTTTTGCTTTATGTCAGTTTTCACCATTATCACATCTATGCGTGCATTAGAACCCAACTCTGTGACTGCAACAAAGACTGCTTTACCAATTATTTTCATAATTTCCTAAAACACGTAGGTTTCATTCCATCTTCAGTGAAATAGCAAAATTTCCTGCACCTCAAAGTTCTCATCAGCTCTCATTTTAAAGCAATGGGCCAAGGGACACAATCTGAAGCACTAGATAAGTAACTTGCACGCACTGCCTGTGCTGAAAAAAGATGGATTACATGTGCTTCCTTCTCTCATTTTTGTCTTGTAGACCATCATCTTTGATGGACAGACAAGCAAGAGCTAAAATGTGTTTTAGATAGATTTCAGTAGGCTGTTAATTTTTTTTCTCCTTCCTGACCAGTGGGGTTTAACTTGCAAAGTTTAGCAAGGAACTGTACACTCCATTTGGTACAACTTCAAGAGCATGATAATTACAGGAATAAATCACAATATCTGTGCAGTGCTTGTGGAAATGAAGGCTATAAAGCACTAGAGAGGTGAAAGCACTAGCAGCTAGAGAAGACAGTGCTGGAAAGCAGTTTGTCTCTAAAGTTACCTCCCTAAGGAAGACCGTTAATTATGATAAAAATATTCTTATTCTCTTGTTTCTTTGGGGCCCAGAACTTTGGAAATGGGTCTGAGCAGTGGTATAGGCAGACAAATCTAGAAATGCCCCCACATATAAAAACTGCAATATTCAAGGCATCGCCTTCTAGAGAGAAGAGCATGTAGGATACTTTTCTCACCTATCTCAGGCACCTTGGGATCTTGATCTTTAAAAATATTCCAGCCTTTGGTTCCTATGAAAAGTAAGAGAGGGTAATATTTCCAAGAGGTGTTTGTCTGTTATGTAAATTCATTTTCATGCTCTCTGTCCTCTTGAAGGAGTCACAGCTGGCCCAAATTTACAGTCAGCTTCACTATACAACACATTCAGTCTGGATGGATTGGTGTGGGATGCAGAAACCTGCAAGCCTGACCCTCTTTCTGCCCCTTCTCCCAGCTACAAGCATGGCAATACTTGGTATCGCAGCCCAGTTGGGGCGCTATATGGTAAGTCACCAAAGAGCTCTGCAGAAAACTTTCTGATGTGCATACAGGCACCCAACTTTTGGGGTTTTTTGGTTTGACATGCACTAATAGAAGCAGCAGGTCAGCTACTGAGGAGAGGTAAAATTTTTTACAGACCGTTGAGCTTAAATGCATCACTTCATCGTCCTTGAAGGTTTTTGGAAAGGTTCCACATCTCCCCCACATTTCTTGAAGGAGTCTTCACAGAAGGATCCACGATGGTTCCTTCCAGTGTTAGCCAAGAAATGAGGGTCACAGCAGGAAGAGTGATAGCTGATAAGGCACAACAAATCATAAATGAAATACCTGGAGGGGTTTTAGACAGTCCTTGAGCATAAGGATTGAGTTTCTGCAGTCTTCAGTTGACTTACACCAAATGAGGAGTGCAACTGGCCTATTGATATCGATTTAGACTACCTTGCCAAGGAAAAGCTTGTTACCTGGGTGAGACTGTATAGTCTCCAAGTAAAACATTTCATAAATGAAAGCAAGTGCCTATCATTTATAACACTGGGCTGGCTATGTTATTTCTGTGGTAAATGCCAATGCTGAAAGGCAAACAAGAAGCAGAATCTATTCTGCTCTTCAAAATTTTGGATAATAGAGGTTCCAACTTAAATTTGGAGCCACTCGTGCTAAAAAGACATCAAAACTAATTTAAAATATTTCATAAATATAGTTGAATAAGAATCATTCATTTTGCTTTGATTAAAGTAAGAACAAATCTCCTGTGACATTTTCAAAACAAAACGGGACAACCTCAATAAGTCATTTACTTTTTTCTATCTAATAATAGTTTGAAACCAGTATCCAGAGAAGCATTTCACTTTCAATGAAACTGCAAGGAAAATCTCTTCTGGCTAAGATATTTCAGCCAGCTCTGGGATTGAAAACATCCTGGGTTAACATTCATTTTACAGACAGTCAGATCTATTTCCTGGCAAGACCACCTGGCTGCTGAATACCAGGGGATAAAACAAACATATACAAGTCTCAGGATGAAGGTTTCTGTCACACATAAATCAATGTCGCAGCAGTACATAAATGGAAAGCGGGAGAGGAGAGACTGTAAGGCTGTGATCATGTGAATTTGCTAGAATTCAGGTCATGCTGACGTATGAAAAATGCTGTTGGGCAACAATAATTCACTTTACTTTGGACTGGATAGATTAGGAAATATGGCAACTTGCCTTAGTTTTCAGAGCTAGTATTTCATACACAGGCGAAATGTGAAATTCACTATGTCAGTAAGGAATGAAGCTGTAGGGGAGAGAAAATCTGAGGTTTAGCCAAAACTTTCAAAGTGACTACTGACACCAGATTGTTAATGGAATCTTATTTTGGGAAGGGTAATCTAGAAACCTCTGTCTCTGATGTCTCTTCAAAACTGGGCACCCAAAAAGTGAGGAACACATCCTAACTTAATAAGTCTTAGTCTTAGTGATTAATTCTAGACTCTGTCTGGAAAAGAAAGTGGGTACCGATGCTTCTTTGGAAAAGAGAGACTGAGTATTTGTAAGTAATTTAGCAGTTGTCAGCACTAGTTTACAAGAACAGTAGACAAACCCAAAACAAATAAACACAAACTTTTCATAGTGCTTTTTTAGCAGCTTGCTTGCCCGTTTTCAGACACCTCATCCTAAGAAACTTTCTTTATTGCCCAGAAGTGGACTTCATCAAGTTTATTATCATGGTGTCAAGTGACATCAAGTGGTCATTTGAAGAAATCATTTGTGTCTTTCCTTCAAAGCAGTGGCCTTGGACTGCCCCAAGGCAGACCCCCAAAGGCTGAGACGCACAACTGTAGTAAGAACTCAGTAATGATCTATGCTACTACATTAAAAACAAACATTTATAAATGTGTCCACTCTGTGCACGTACTTTGTGCAGTCTATGAAAGACTATAGTCTTCCCATGATTCCACTGACCCAAATATTCGAGAAACAAATTCTTGAAATAACCTAGGATTTCTCTACTTCCTCAATCGGTTACAGCTGTTGGTACCAGCCAACGCGTTCCTAAATATATTGAAACAGAGCTTGTTTCAATAAACTTAATATTTTAACTTGAACACATCCATGGTCCTGACCATCAGTGTTCATTTCACAAGCATCTGAGAACTTCAGTAAAATGCAGGTGGACCATGTTCTAGGAGAATGGGTGAAACAACAGGCATGGTAGATGAGCAGCCCTGAGCAACCTGCTCTAGGAGACCCTGCCTGAGCATGGGTGGGGGACTAGGCAATCTCCAGGGATCCCTTCCAGCCTCATCCATTTTGTGAGCCTGTGATTCTGTTTGGCTGCAACAATATTGAAATACTTGTTTTGAAAAGACTTCTCTGTGTTGGTTAGTTGTTCTTGTTTGGGTTTTTTTCCCCCCTCCTCCTCAGAATGTCCCTATTGTCACAATACGGTTCTAATCTGCTAGAATGTAATTTTTTAGTGTAAAAACAGTCTTTCACAAAACTGTCAACTGCTGTAGCTCCCAGAGCTGCTGTGTGAAAAGCTTCCAAATCTATAATAATCTGCCCGGCTCTGGAGACAGAGACACCAGTACTAGAAACCTCACTGTCTAGACCAGTTCTGGATTCCTACCAGGTCTGATGTATTGCTGATTAGATTCTGTGCATGTTTTTCAGGGAGGCTGAAGACAACATAAATGTTATAAATTCAGCCTAGTTATTCTTTATGCAGGTTGTTGCTGCCTTAGAGTCTCAGAGTTCTGGTGACAATTAATTGCAACAATTTTTAAATTTTCATCTCTACTTTTAGCAAGTACTTTGGATTTAATAAACCCAGTAACTAGACTAATGTCATCTCATCTATTTCTCTGGCTTCCCTTGTGATGCTCCAGTGGGATTGTGCATCTTCAATCTTTTTTCAGCTGTTAAGGTTGTATTGATAAATTTGCAATAGCACAGAAGTGAACAGCGTACTAAAAGTGCTGTTCAGAAGTTGTGAAGCAAGATTGCTTATAGCACCTGTTGTATTTCTGATCTGTTCAGAAGTGATTTGTTTTTCCTCAGCATTTCAATTAAGGCATATTGAAATCATTTGAGGTGTAACTATTAGATGTGACACATCCCTCTATCTTTAGAGTTGTTTGTTTGAGGTTGGTTTCGGTTGTCTTTTTTTAAAAAAAACCCCACAATAAATAAAAAAAAGAGCTAGCTTGTCTAGGAAGTAGGAATATTGACACATTTCAGGCAGTGTCTCTTGCTCCATAATGTTCATTTCTACCAAAGATTCCCTGTGTGTCCGGTAATTTAAAAGAAAAGAGGACAGAAGTTTTCTGCAACTTTGGAAAAAATAGTGATAGGTTTTGGTTTAATGCTCTGTGGTGATGGGTTGGCTTCAGACCCATCAGAGAAATGTATTTCTGTGTTACTAGACAAGATCTTCCACCGGACCTTGCTTCCAGGCCCTGTGAGATGGACCTGCAAGAGTGAGGGGCTAGAGACAAGCTCTAATGCTCATATAATACCCCAGGATAGCGGCTGTTCCCATCATACCAAGGTACCTCCTGAATGGTGCCATCACGTAGTGATGATCGAGACCATCAAGAGATGCAGGGACCAGCTCCTTCCTTTGTAGCACAGAGACAGCTATGGCAGCTCTCCAGTTCCCGTCTTGTTCCAGATGACAAAAGCCCTGAAAAATGGAGTTGCTTTATTTTTTAAAAAATGGTCAGAGAAGATAGGCTTCATCCTATAAGAGCCTTATCCTGTGAGTTTGTGAGGTGTAGCTCTGAACAGAGCAGGCATTTCCAGATCGAGTCCCTGTCCCACCTGCTTTCTAGATGCTTAGCAAGTCTTCGGTAGGGACGGTAAATCCAGTATCAGGAAGAGCAGTTTTGGTTTTGGGCAGAAGAAAAGGTGTCAAGAGGTAGCTGGAAGAGGTTAACAGCACAGGGTTGCTGTTGAGCAGAACTTTTCTGACTTGTGATTCTGGACTTTGGGTCAGTTTTGGATTTGTCTCCTGCTTTGCTCCCTTCCCATAGTAATGAATAGCAACGAAGCAACTTTAAATGTTACTGGAAAACTCACTTAAGAAAAGGCTCTTTTTTATCCCAAACAAATTCAGACTGAGGGAAGCTTTGGCTAACTCTCTCAATGTCATTTCTCAGATGTCAGTACTTTTATTGCAACTCATCCCACCTCATACCACCTAGGTAACCAGCTACTGAATCCCAACTTGAGAAAGGTCCAGCAGTGCTTCCTGCCCCAGTGTACTCACATTTCCATGTAAAATTATATTTATGTCAGTCATTGACCAGACACTCAAAATGTCACTTTACCATTCTACAGTCACCCTCTTGTGATTTTTCCCTTCCCATCTTAAATTTCTTCCAGACATATCAATCACTTTAAGACTTTAGTTTTTACAGGAATGGTAGTGCTTTTCCCAATAGGTAAAATAAAATTCTATTCCAGGTATTTGCTGAGCAGTTAATAACTCTGTCCTATAAATCAAATGACCTAGCACTTTCTGAAAAGCAGTGGAAACCTTTCCGTCAGTAGGAATGTGTCAGTACTTAATTAAATGCAAAATTATACTCACTACATCTAACAATGCAAGTAGAAGAAGTTTACGTTTTATCCAAATAAATGAGCAAACATTCAAAATCCTGAGAGCAACAGAATGAAATGGAATTAAGCTGCCTGTGATGATTTCTCCCCTAAAATAAACATTCCTGGTCACTGTATCACAGGTGCTTCCATTTTCAATTTATTTCTTAATTACATTTTCCCTTCAGAGTTTTTTCCTCTGACTTCAAGTGCCATAATTCATCTATCTCCTTCCCTTCCTTTCTAAAACTTACCTTAGTCCCAGTCAGAAATGGAAGTGGGGGAGCAAGCTGGAGCATTGATTGAAATGGAAAATGGCATCATTCTATTAAGGTCCAAAATAACAAATGGAAAAGTTTCCAAACAGTAAAGAATGGGGAAAAAAAAAATAATCAGTCATGTGTGCAAAATATCAGCAAAGTAGCCTTCAGTTGAGTCGATATACTAAACCACTTCCACAGAAGAGTCACCAAAAGCGTTGTCATGTGCAGGGGCAAAGCACAACCAGACGCGTGACAAAGCCCTGATACATGGGCATGGAGAGGTGCCCGAGAAGGGGGGTCCGGGCTGTGAGACTGAGAGTGTGTGCACCTACAGAGCGCTGCAGGCAGAGGATTCATGGCCAGGAATTCACGGCTGCAAGCGGCTCCACACTGCGTCGCCACCCCGCACACAGGCTTTGCTCTCCAGCATCACAGGACTGCTCTGTGTTTTCAGGTGAGTCCACAGCAATGTCCTGCCAGGCGTCTAGTGAATATCTGTGCTGCTAAATGAAAGACAGGGAGCCATCTTCAGCGCTTGGATCTCTATCATCTACATTGCTTGGCTGATGACTCACTCTCCAACACTGTTGCGGACCTTTCCAACTCATTTCTAGACAAATTCAGGACAAAAAGGGTAAGATCTAAATGGCATAGGTGTGAGCCACCTTGTTCCACTTGCTTTTGGTGTCTGAGGCTGTTTTCTTTAGCTGCACAGACATGGCCTAAGCCGCTTTCTGGAGGAATTTTTTGATTGGTCATGTGCCCCAAAATACTGCTTGCAGTTCTTCAGGGTGGAAAGTTATGGGTGAGACATTTAGATTTGGGAACTCCGTTCATTCAGAGGCTTCACAAAGAGGTATGTGGAGTAGCTTCTAGTATCAAAAGGGCCTGAACTCCTTGAAGTGAGCAGGAGAATTTCCCCTGGCTCCAGGAGCCCTGTATCTGACCGTGGATGCTGGACAGCTCGGGGGACTGCTGCAGAGACCAGAGATAGGCTGGCTGTGCATGGGCTTCTAGGGAAGTGCCCGCAGGGTTTCTCTACATCAGCAGTAGCCTTCTGCACATTGCCCAGCCAGCTGGAGGAAAGCAGTTTTTGAGCAGTCCATCATAACATGTTAGTGCCTCTTCTGTCCTGTTCGTATCTCACAGGCACTGTGCACTATTGAGATGTATTTTTGCTAACAAAATCTGAAAGCCTATTAGGAGTGACTTTTGTGTCTTTATCAGCAAAAATGCAGATTTAATCTGATATGAAAACCACTAATCTGTCAGGACTTGGACATTTCATTAGCATGGAGAGAAGCTTTTATTGCCTACTCAAGCTCATAAACTTGCCTCCAACTGGAAGGAAATGGCAAGTAGTTTGAAATCCCAGAGTTAGGTAGTACATGTGTTCAGGTGCCACGTCAATCTGACCTGCCCCAGGGAATGCTTGTAGCACTGTACTAAGCCTACGCTTAAAGGTCGTATGAGGAGAGACTGCTACTCATCATGCTGCTCTGCAGTCACTGTGCTGGGGGCTGAAGTGCTGCTTGGGAAAGTGCTACCTGAGTAGGGACAAATACTAAGCTACTGGCCAGCTAGGCTGTCCCTGTGAGCCTCGGACATCAGGAAAACAGAGAAAGGAAAGAAAAAGTTATTTATTGAGAGTCATAGGTGAAGACTTGGCTGGGCTTTCTACCCAACAGCATCAATTTGTGCCTTAAGAGGGATGAAATAGTGAGTGGCTCACCGCAGGAAGTCTTGCGTCTTTTCGTCCCACTGTTGCTCTGTGGGGTCTCACCCATGCTCTGCCCACAGTCCCTTGGCTCTGTACCACCCTTGGCAGGGCTCTGCCTCCCTGTCTTCTCCTTTCCACTTCTCTTTGCCTCTGCATATGCCTAACTAAGCTTTCCTATCCACTGCTCCTCTTATATGGTTCAGCCAGGTTTATCCTCTTTCTACTTTTCCCCAGCCTTAGGAAGGGTTCTTCTGTGTCACAACTTCTTCATAAACTGTGGAGAGCATAGATCAGAGCCTCAAATGAGAGTACTTCTTCAAAGTGCTCCTGGACAGAACAAGGAGGTTTCGGACTAGCTCTATTCCTGGAAAGAAAAGTTGAGTCTACCATTTTCTCCCCCTGAATCTTACGTTTCCATTCAGTGTTAGAAAAGATTATACGTAGGTTATTGTTGTGACAAACATGGTGTAGATCTGTCGCAGGAAGCTTTATGGTCAACCAACAGCTGGCCCCTGTTGCATCTTCTGCCACTATTACCCGGGTGACAGAGATGCCACTTACAGGTTTTCAGAGGAATTCTGATGAACATCAGTACAATTCCCATCAAAATCTAAATATGGATGCTCTATTCAACCTAAAGGCTGGAATAAGGGTACTCAGAGCATGCAGCACTACTCTTTCATTTGAAGGCCAGTCCCTTGTATTGCCAGTGCTGCTGTATTCCCAGTAGGGGACAACTGCCACCCCTTAAGAGCAATTCAGGGTGGTAATACTACCTCTTCAGACCTGCCTCCCCGCTTCCTAGCAAAATACAAAGCGAAGATCTTCTGTTGTCCCCCAGCCTTCCAACAGCTTGCCTTTTAATTTGTACCTTTATCTTACCTCTTGAGCAATCTGATAGCAGAAATATGTCAATGAAGTAAAACTCAGTAAACAGGGTTAGCGAAAAATGGTCCTGATCCACAAGTACATGATCCATTAGCAGAAAGACAAAATCGTCCATGTATTTATCTGACCACTTCAGCTGTTACACAATAGCGATTTGCAAATCCAGGGTTATGTCTCACAGCTGGTGCAGCCTGGCTCAGATAAATATAAAACTTGCTGTAAGGGAATAGCTTGTAATTGGGTTATGCACAATGTTTTAATTAGATTTACGTAAATGCATACAATGCATTGCAGAAATCAATAGCTTGAAGAGCTTCTTTGGCTTTATTGTTTAATTCAGCAGCATCAGGTCAGCTGAATTTAATAGCATGCTTACATTTACCCCAACCTTCCAAAAACAGCACTCTTAAGATGACTGATGGCATGTTTGAAATGGGCTGTGCTGAATAATGAGCTCCATGGAGTGGGTCCATTGCACGGTGCCCTCTTCGATAAGTCTGGCCGCTTGCAGTTTGGGTACTTGCAGATAGTACCTGGCCAGTGCAAAGGAAAAAGGTAAGAAGTATTTTAATTCTAGAAAGAATTGAAGGGTTAAACAAAAGCTGTGGCATCCAAAACAGTGCAGGTGAAAATAGTAATTCATCTGGCTTGGTAGGCTGATACGAGTTTATCAGTTGCTGGAGTTAAAGCATTTACCATCTCTGCAAGTGGTAGCACTGTAGAGAGTGAAGCAAGGTCTTTTTGTTATGACTAGAAGTAAAAGGCTATGAGATGCACATATGTTTCAGAGACAGGGTGTGCTGATTTTCTGCAGAGATCTTCAAGAAAAAATAATTGTTTCGTTATTTATTTCTACTGAGAAAACAAAATTGTTAAAAGCAATTGCTTTATTATTTACTGATAAAGACTTTCTTGTCTATATCCATCAAGCGAGAGGAAAAAGGTAGGAAGAAAACAGTATGATCATCCATTTCTTAAAGGGAACAAGTTCAAGTGCAATGTGAGACAGATGTAAAATGCTCTGAGGGTCTCAAATAGCTCTGTATTGCATTCTTAAGGGAAAAAAGTAGCAGGTTTTCTTTTTTTTTTTTTTTTTTTTTTTTTTTTCTGTTTTATTTGGCATGGTCTGGTTGGCACTGCTGATTTTCCATACCTGAAGAAGCCTTTCTGCCCTTAGGAAAACTTCTATGTAAAGTAAGGGTGAGAATTTTAGAACAGATTGGTATTGAGCTCACTTACAGTTAGTAGAAAGCAACCACCTCCAAGTGCTTCAAAACTCTTACCTTAAAAGATCACTTGTTAGAGAAAACTATGATTTTCCAGAAAGATCATCAAGTGCAGAGTTAAGCACTCGGGAGTTAACTGCCAGGTTTAAAGAGGTTGTGCAAAGTCCTTTTTTTTTGCAGATTTTGATGATACAGTCTTTATACTGATTACCATCTAATCCCCTGGCCTTCTTCACTACCTTAGTGGACAACATTCATTTCTCCTCTCTGGACAAAGTGTAGTTTCAAGCCTTTTTTACTGATGTGATTGAGCTCCTCACTAACGGGGTTTTATCACTGTATTAACATGACTGGATTTTTGAGTGTCTAAAGATGCTTAGAGAGTTGTATTGGAAGTTTACAAAACATCATTATTTTTCCTTGGAAATCCCAACTAGATCCTTCTGCTCTTCCTTCTATAAGCCTGAGCTCTTCAGCTCTACCCCTCCAATCTGTTTTTTTTGGTCTCTTTTTTGTATTGTACCATTCAGTCCTGTCTTAGCCCCTTCTGCCAAATTCAGACCATGTCTTGTCTCTTCATTCTTTCTCTTCCATTTTGTCGCTTTGCCGGATCCTCCTCCCAAACTCTTGTCTCCCCCTTTGCCCCAACCCCTACCCCATCAGTACTTCATGTTGTGGGTGGTCTTCATTTTCCTTCATCTTGGCTGCGTGTCATCCTAGCTGTTCTCATACAGCCTTTCTGTTTACCCAGTGAAGTGCTACACAGCGCTGTTCAGCAGTATTTGAAAAGAAAGTCCACTTTCGCCACTGCAGGCTGCAGCACGTGGTGTCCCATGGGGCTGTGGCCTGTGCTCCATGCCAGTTGTATGTACAAGGATCACACATCTCAGAGGTGAGCAATCTTCTGAGACTAAAGCTGTCACCTTCAAAAGTATCAACAAAGTTGGAAAAACCCACTAAACTGAGCTTTATAATCTGGTGGATTTTCACGGCAGCAGGAAAAGGCAGAGCTGTGACCCCAGAGATCACACCTGCACTAAATTCTAGTATGCTCACGGTTTCCAATGAAACTCAGCAAAGCAAAACAAAGCTAAAAGTTTTGTCAACCAACAACTCTAAGGCAACAAAGGAAAATACGCTTCCTGTTCTCTTATTCTGGTTTTGAAGCGCTAAACTTTGTTCTTAAGTGGTGTTCACCAAAAAAGAAAAGATGAAAAAAAACCCACAATAACCAAAACCCAAACAAAAAGCCTAATCAATGTCTACCTTACATGAATTCTTGCAGTGGAAAGTTTTAGTGATAGTATGGGAAAGCTATAAGCAACAGAAAACAGGATCTCTTAAAAGAAGTATTGTGTTATCAGGCCTGGCCTGCACGCGCACCACCCCTCTGAAATGGTTCACAGGCCACCTTGCTTTCAAAAAGTTATGTTCCCCTTCATTAAACAACAGAAGTTGGTGTTGATAAATGCATACTATTAATTTAATTCAAAACCCCCAAACCCATGTGTATCCTCAACAATATTTGATGCTAACACTGATTTATAGCACCAGAAAAATAGATTTAAATTTGATGGAAGGATGGAAATTGTCATTGTTGAAGTCTAAAGTTTCCGTTCTGTCCAGAGTGTAGCTAGGTTGACCAGTAGCAGCACATTTGTACTTAAACAGGATAAGAAACAGGCTGAGGACTATGAAAACAAGAACTTAATAGAAATGAAACCTTTGGACCAGCTTATTTGTGAGTTTCCAGGTTTGCCACGTAGTTCAGTTAATTTCTCCTTCTCTTACCTTTTTTTTTTTTTCTCTTGTCCTTCATCTTGTGCTATTCACAGCAACAGTGTAGTTCCAAAAAAAATAGGGTGGTCTGACAGGTCTGGTGAGACCTGTCTTCATGCAAAACTTCTGCTAATTGGACTGACACCATAGCCAGAAGTTACCAAGTAAATACTGTTTTCAAAAAAAACCCACCAACCCATCAATGGTAAAAATAACTAAGAGTTCTGTGTTTGAGTATCTTCATCAGACATATCCTGAAAACTATTTTGGTTGTCTCGATGGATTGAGAATTGGTGACCAAAAGGTGGTTTTCAGGAAGCTAGATTTAAGGTGTCACTTACACCAGTGCACGATCTTGTGCTGACCAGGAAAATTTGCAGTCACTAGAGCTGTGCAGATCAGACTTAAAGCGTATCACCTCAATTAAACAGATTTAAATCAGGGGTTTACATAACTAAATTACAAGGAAACATTTTGGCTCCATACGGAGAAATCAGATCATGACCTGGCCATAGATGCAGAATTTGCATATGGCAAGAAATATGCAAATATGTCAAGAAATTATTTCAACTGAAAGCAACAATCACTAGAATAAATAATAAAACATCTTTCAGTTCAGTCTTTGAAAGAGTAAGAAATAAATTACTTTGTAGAAATGTGAACATATACCTAGGTAAGATATATATGGAAAGAAATCTGAATTTGAGGTGGGAACATGCACCTGTCCTATAAAAATGGTGGGGGTTTTTTGCAGAATAAGAATTTCTCCAATGAGTTTTTTAAGACTCAGTTAATGCAGGGAAATGTTAATGTTATTGTGTGGAGGAAGCTGCTGGGCCAACTCAAATAAAATTTGGACTCTATCTTATGAAGTCTGTCTGGTTAAAACAAGAGTAAGCATATGCATTTTCAGTGCCTGGATTTGAACAGTATACAGATTTGAACAGTCTCCAAAATAACTTGGTTCAATATTTGGCAGGCAAGGAGCAAGGAAGAAAAGCTGAATCCTCAATATATGTCACTTGTATTCACAAGAGTAATATAGACCAGAGTAAGGTTCTTTAAAATTGCACAAAAGAACAGACAGGAACATGGAGCAAGAGACAGTCAAAACCACAAGAAAAGATAAATAAGGGTCGGTGCTGTGGTGGACTTGACAGATCCTCTGCATGAAAAAAGGAAATCAGTTCCATATGACAGCTAGGAGCCAATAACAAGTGAATGACAAGGACAGGAGACAGCAGGAGAAAAAGGGTCCTGGGCAAAGAACTTGAAGAAACGGCATAAAGAAACGGACACTGGAGAACGTGGTTTTGCTTACTTGCCTATAAAACGCCAGTTGTTTTGCTTACTTGCAGTACATGGGGAGCACGTGTAGTGTATCCTGTCATCCTTAAAAAGAAAGTCAGGTGGCTGGTGGTCTGGTGCATCATCTTTTTTGCAATTAGTTTCATGGTGTTTGTGGGGATACACCAACCCACCTCCTCTGAGCCCTAGCTGATGCATAGACATGAAGTGTTCCTTCAACTGTCCAGGTGGAGAGGGTGAGCTTTCCCCCCATCAACTGGCCAGAGTGGTGAGCTGTAGTAGCCCTAAAATGTGGGGTGCATAACAGACTAAGCACTCCAAAACTCTCAAACCTACTATTATCCCTTTTACATTTCATTATTCAGCCCTGGCTCCTTCCAGCTGAAACTGTTCTGACTGTATGTCAGGGCTAGTTTTTTCCATTTTATATGTTCTGAATCCATAAAGCAGAATTTTTGGAAGCAATGATATTGGTTTTCAAATTGGACTGTTCAGACTCTAAATTAATGTGATGGCAACACTTTTTTCTTGTGAAATGTTGTGGAGAAAGGAGCCCACATTCCACTGATTTCTTTTTTGGCTCATTTTTCTCAGAACTCATATAGAAGGAGTCAGGCTTTATGCAGTCATCTGGGTCTGATGGTTATTCCTGGCGCTGGTCATGTCACCCTGGAATGCTCTTAGGAGAAGTCTTCTTCTAGGTTCTCACAGTGCCATGGGAATAGACACTGTAGGTAACACTGGGGTTAGTGACACTTCCCAGGAGACGGGTCTGCGTTGTGCCCGTTCGATGGGTGCTAAGAATAATGAGATCCAAAGGGATGGTAGATAGGGAATAAGATTAACAGATCCTTTGTCAGGAAGAGTCAACCTGATCAACCACTTACATAATGAAAACCAGATTCAGGCAGCAACTTATGTACGAAGCTCGTAGCTCTTCTTGAGTCACTTTAAATTGTTTTAAATACACCAAGGGATGTTGGACCCACCACTTGCCAACCATAAGTCTGGGAAGCCACTCATTGTCAGTGCAACAGCAGTGCTCTCTCTTCTCTAATGTGAACTGGTCCAGTGACCTTCACACTGGCTTTTGTAATGTCTTTCACATGCAAGTCATCACTTATTAACTGGGACATTTTCCCCACCATGGTCTTGACCATGATCTTCATAACTTTCTTTTCCATTAACTGAAGAGAGGGTACCGAAGCCACCATGACTATACCTGTGTCATGCAAATGTGTGAGTTGCACACCAGAATCCACAATTATTGTGGAGATGCAGGTGCAGAGCCCAGACAGGGCTCTCTTCCCTCTACTGATGCTGCCCTGTTTGTTGTTCTCACCCCTGTAAGTGCTGTTCAGGTGGAATACTTGGTGGGCTGAAGGGATCACAAAAGGCTGTAGATGTACAAATAACAAAGGCCCTTCTTACCTTGTCTGAACTTCTCTGAGGATCCCCCGGCCAGCAGTGCCACGCCACCCGTGAGTGGGGTCACCCCATGCGCTGGCTCAGAAGCAGATCTGCTTCAGAAAGCTATGGAAATTTGGCCTTGCACAAGTTTCAAGTAATCTAAATCTTTTAAGCTGGCCACAAAGGAAAATGAAGAACATGTTTTGGAAGTAAAATGCTTTAGTTCATTTCTCCTTTACATTCACATAACATGCAACTTTTCAAAGCCAGAATGAAATGTTTAACTTCAAAAATCCTTGAAATAGTATAGTGTGACATTGTCTGCTTTTTTCTTTACTTCTGTTTTCTTCCAAAGATAAAATATTGGCAGAATTGACATGACTTTTTCGTATTGATTCATTCTTTCATTAAACTCTAACAAGCTGCCTGTGATGGTTGCTGCAGTTAGTTACGTTCAGGTAGTCTTTCAGATAAACTCAGACTTGCCTGAATTCACTCACAGGTGAAGCTGACCACACATCTGGGGCTGGCAGCTCCACTTATTAAGGGAAAGAATCTGCCACCCTTTCTCCCAAGGTCTGGTGTTACACACTTTAATTATTGCCAGTTATTTCAGTGAAACTGTCTGTGCAGTAAGGTACTTCTAAATGTTCAGAAAAGTGATAGAATCCAGCTCTACCTCATTACCACAGCTATAGTGAAATGGTAAAGGCGGAATAAATTGCTTGGTATAATTATGTATATGCCAGATGTTCTTAATCATTCCACTTCAAGCCTCTTTTGCTAACTGCAATTTTGAGCCTTTTCTGAATCTAAAGGAATTGGTAAACATGAGTAATTAAAAAGAAATTAAATGGATTTTAGAAGTGAATTACTGTAGTTCCTGCAATTCTATATAATATAATTAGCACCTCTAAAATCAATCTGTGCTTTATGAGGCACAAAGGATGTTTCATTTGTGGTTTGCACTAAAAACATAGTCGTCGTGTTGGTGTGGTTAAGCATCTCGACACAACCATACCAGGCAAGTAAGGAGAAATTTATTCTTATAACTGATTTATTAAAATAGAAACAGAAAGCCATATCTCAGCTGGTGTAAATCACAATATTTGCACTAACTGTTACATGATGAACTTGCACCAGCTGAGCCTGTGGCCCATCCTCCATTTGGATTCATGCAAACAAAGACCTATTTGCTGTAGCCGAGGTTGGTAGCATTATTCATAATAAATGATTTTTGGCTTTGTAGCTAGAACTCGTCTTTCAACTGAGACAGAGTTCCTGTAGCTGAAAGCAGAAGATAACCTACTATTAGTTAATTATTTTTTTTTTTACTGTGTTGATGTTTGGAATCATTCTTTTCTTTGCTTTCCAATACTCTGAGGATATGAAGAAAAAAACACAAAGCTGTAACACAGATTGCCCCAAAGAAAACAGAATTCTGACCAACGTTTTCCTCAAAGGCACCTGTGCTTTGTCAGAACTCTGTGACATACCATAAAAGCTCCATTTAGCTAGGAGAATACGGGTATTACAAGAGAGGAAGGTGAGTAGGCATGGGATATCTGTTACAGGAATCACAGGCATAGCTGTGTTGGCTGGAAAGAACCTCAGAGGTCTACGGTCTGGTTTACTGGCCAGCTGTGGTTTTGTCTAGCTGTGTCTTGAAAGCCTATAAGGATGGACATTATAGCATCTCCCCGTGCAGCTTGCTCTAGCATTGCAGCACCCTCTGTTAAAAGAATTTCTCGTGAACCTCCAAAATGGCAATTCACAGGTGTTTTCCCTTGTTACGTTGTCTGCCCCTGGTGGGTCTGCCTTTGTAATCTTTGTAACTACCCTTTAAGCAGTTGGACTACTCTTCAACCCACCTCATCATGTTTTAGCCTCCTGTCTGCTGGATTAAACAAGCCCAGCTCCCCTACCATGTAATTGTGGGTCATGTGCGCTCAATATATATTGAACCTGGTGTTCATAATCCCCTGCTCCTCTTCAGCAGGACTGCTGCTCATCGAGGCAGACCCCAGCCGGTCCAAGGGAATGGGGTTAGTTTCATATGCAGAACTTGGTGCATCTCCGTGTAGAACTCCATGAGATTTCTGTCATCCCAGTCAAGTTTCTCAGGATCCCTCTGGGCTGAAGAGAAGCATCAAAAGAAATGAGTATCCTTCTCTGTATATTTTGTGCTAAGTAGGTGTTACGTCCTTGATTTGACCCCAGTAAATTCTTTACTTGCACCTAATTATCTTATTCCAAACTACAGAGTATTTCCTACAGACCAGGAAGGAAGCAACAGTATTTCTGTTCTTAAATACGTATTTATCAGAAGTTAGGGTACGCAGCTAGCTTGCAGAAGCACTTAGAGACATATACATTAGGACACCTATCGTGTCTGATGCCTGCCTCTTGACTGTCACGTCCAACAAATGGGTATTTGTCCCCTTTCACCAGGTTGCAAGTTGAAAAGTGGAAAGTTGCCTCAGCCATCCGTATACTAGAAGTGTGTAGGCAATGCAAAGGAAAGCCTTTGCATCATGCTGATGAGATGCTCATCTGCTTCTTTTCAAACACAGTGGACCAGATCTGCCGCTGCTGCTAAATTGGCTTTTGCTACATTGAAGATATGGAGTTATGCCAGCTGACAGCAGGGCCAGAGCAACAGCACTTTAATGGGTTTTGCCTTATTTATTACCATTTGCTACAGGATCATTCATTAGATGCTGCATAAAGTACAAGTATTTTTATTAGGTTTTCAGCTCTCCTTTCCTGTTAGCGAAAGTTTCCCCTTTCAAATGAATATTAGAGGAACATTAAAGTCTTAGCTATCCCTAATCTTTATAGTTTCATTTGAGTTCATAATGCATCTTTTGGTTTATCCTGTGAGTGGGAAGCTATCTATTTGAGGGACTTAGTCCAGCTATAAGCAGATAGTTTGGTTAAGCTGATTTTTGCAGTTTAAGTGGGTCTAAAGCACATCATGCCTGGTATTATCTTTATACTTGTGGTTACTTTTGACAGAATTTGAGCATTCTTTGTGTATTGCAGTGTACAGCTTGGAAAGCAAAAAGCAGCTAGGTTAGTGGTTTATATGTAAAGGAGTGTTTGAAAGAGCACGTAGATGATTTACATTTTTATTCTTTTGTGCATCACTCAGGGAGAAAATAAATATTTTGGCAGCTTAGATCATGTGATAGAGAAACAAGAGACCTCATTAATTCAGATATTTCAGATTCAGCAACAACAGAAAGGAGGGATTATGTCCAATTTGATCTAACTGGAAAAATCTAAATCTAGACCAAGGTCAGGTACATCACAAATGAAGGAACAATATGAAATGCATTTAATTTCCTGAGAGCTGTGATAAAATTAAGATAGGAGCCCTGGGAAGAGAGTCTAATATACCACTCAGCCCCATCAAGCCTCACATGTTTACTAGGTGTGTCATACCTGATTTGAAAGGATGATCCCTAAAAAAAATCTCTGCAGAATTTTCTATTTTTATTCTTTCAAGAGTTCTTGTCTTTTCTGAGTAGGACCATTCATAGAGTCATCTGATATTTACTCATGCAATATTACATGGCGAAAGCATTTACGCTCTTTGTCAGAAACCAGGGACAAGACCACACTTTGTTTTCTTCAGCCAGTGCATAACTCTCCGATAAGCTGTGCCTTTCCTCCCGTGTGATTGCAAATCACAGCACTGCGATGGACTTTGCCATCTTAGATTAAACCCTTCACAGCACAGTCTTGCTCATGGTAGAAAAGACCCTTCCTCACAAACAAAGCAGAAGCGGGGCCCTGGAGGAGTCCTGCACCACTGCTGTCCTGAAGCCTTTTCTTCAGCTGAGTTTATTTTGCAGAGGGCAGAAAGGAGAGAGCAGCACTAGCTAGGGGGGAAACAGAGGCAGTGGAAACACTGCTGCTTTACACTGACGTCCGTCTCCTTGGTGGTCGTTATTCTAAGAACGCTTTTTGTTCCAGTGGGTGAAAACTTGCCGTCTCCCTTTACTTTTTTTCCTTCTCTCCTCAGTCCATCTCTTCAATAGCTTCATTTGCAGGCACATGGGAATATGTGTGTGCATGTGTATAAGCGCACAGTTTTATATTGCGGTTTGAATAGAAAGCATGTTACTACTGCCTCTTACAGACTAGGGGCTCTTCTAAACAGTCAGCGTCATATCCATTGACTCCTGCTTGAGAATAACACCCAGCGCTTTCTTCGTTCTTATTAGATCAGATCTAGGTAAGGATGGAAGGAATTTAAATTGCCCTCTAACCCAAACCTATTTTTTTCCTGATTTCACCAAGGTTAGAAGCGTCTGTGAAAGCTGCTCATTGCCCACGTTTTTGTTCACTTGAGTGAGGTAACAAAAATCTTCTCTCTGTCCAAAGACTGGGCTGAGCAGCCAGCTCTTCAGCTCAAGTAACAGCAGTCAAGAGCAGAAGTGTTTGCAGTCGAGAGTAGCCATTGATCAAAGGGGAGGATGGCAAAATACCTGCGGGCCACTGAACATTTCCAGTAATTTGGCTACGGCCAGCTGTGACTGCTAATTAGAGACTTTGTGTCATTGACCTGCTATTAAAAGGGAAGGGAAATGGGTCTGTTTACGATTGTTGCATTTAGTTCCACTTATGAAAGGAGCAACTGCTTCTCGTGGCTTTTGCCAAGCGTGTTGCACATCTGACGCTGCACCCAGCACTGGCAGCGAGGGGGTATGGCAGTGCTGGGGGGCAGCGAGGGGGCACGGTGGTGCTGGAGGGCAGTGAGGGGGTACAGCAGTGCTGGAGGGAAGTGAGGTCTCGGCAGTGCTGGGGGGCAGTGGAGTCTCGGCAGTGCTGGGGGGCAGTGGGGTCTCAGCAGTGCTGGGGGCAGTGGGGTCTCGGCAGCGCTGGGGGCAGTGGGGTCTCGGCAGTGCTGGGGGCAGTGGAGTCTCGGCAGTGCTGGGGGCAGTGGGGTCTCGGCAGTGCTGGGGGCAGTGGGGTCTCGGCAGTGCTGGGGGCAGTGGGGTCTCAGCAGTGCTGGGGGCAGTGGGGTCTCGGCAGCGCTGGGGGCAGTGGAGTCTCGGCAGTGCTGGGGGCAGTGGAGTCTCGGCAGCGCTGGGGGCAGTGGGGTCTCGGCAGTGCTGGGGGGCAGTGGGGTCTTGGCAGTGCTGGGGGCAGTGGGGTCTCGGCAGTGCTGGGAGCAGTGGGGTCTCGGCAGTGCTGGGAGCAGTGGGGTCTCGGCAGTGCTGGGGGGCAGTGGGGTCTCGGCAGTGCTGGAGGCAATGGGGTCTCGGCAGTGCTGGGGGCAGTGGGGTCTCGGCAGTGCTGGGGGCAGTGGGGTCTCGGCAGTGCTGGAGGCAATGGGGTCTCGGCAGTGCTGGGGGCAGTGGGGTCTCGGCAGTGCTGGGGGGCAGTGGGGTCTCGGCAGTGCTGGGGGGCAGTGGGGTCTCGGCAGTGCTGGGGGCAGTGGGGTCTCGGCAGTGCTGGGGGCAGTGGGGTCTCGGCAGTGCTGGGGGCAGTGGGGTCTCGGCAGTGCTGGGGGGCAGTGGGGTCTCGGCAGTGCTGGGGGGCAGTGGGGTCTCGGCAGTGCTGGGGGCAGTGGGGTCTCGGCAGTGCTGGGAGCAGTGGGGTCTCGGCAGTGCTGGGGGCAGTGGGGTCTCGGCAGTGCTGGGGGCAGTGGGGTCTCGGCAGTGCTGGGGGCAGTGGGGTCTCGGCAGTGCTGGGGGCAGTGGGGTCTCGGCAGTGCTGGGGGCAGTGGGGTCTCGGCAGTGAGCTGGCAGTTCAGCTGGACTACGAGCAAGAAACCTGTATTCCTGTGCAGTAGTCACGCAGTCTCTCTCATGTGCACGTACGTATCAAACTCAAATTAAATTACTGTTTAAAGGGGAAGGAAATCCAAGGTGCTTTTGTGTCCCTCCTCAGCCATCAGCACTGCAAGCGCGGCACAGTCAGAAGCCATGAGCCTGTTTTCCCCCAGAGCACGCAGATGTCAGAGTGGTGTGGGCAGTGGTTCAAGGTCATAACTTCACGTGCAAGTTGGCATGTTCTCCAGGTTTGGTGAGCCACGCGTTTCCATTTAAAACACATAAGTGATAGTGCTGGTGCGTTTGTATGGCTGTAGGATCTAATGCTTTTACAGCTGCCAGGTGTCAAGAAATTTTATGTAATAACAATAACAATAAACACAACATGATTAGTTTCTGTAACCCTCAGCCTAAGCAGGTCTTTGTGCTAGATGAAACCCCATGTCTGCTCTCTATGCCGGTGTGTCACATGCTTGTTCCAAGGTATGAAAATTAAATTTAAAATCTCCAGTTACTGTCCTTAATTCTGCAACAGCAAGTGCAGATGGGGAGAAAGGTTTTTCACCCCAAAAGCTATCCCCTTCCTCTGCTCTCAGGCATAAAAATAAATGAGAGAAATAATTTCTTGTCTCATCAAGAGAGACACGTTGGGGTGGGGGGGTGGGGTGTGTACCTTACCCTAACACTAACTCCTCAAATGGATCTTCAGATGAGATGAGCCCACTGCTAATTTCAAAACTGTGGGACCAGCAAACAGAGATCAGATGGGAGAAATGGGTTTTCAAATTAAAACCCCTACTAACTCAAGGTGTTTTGGAATCCAATCTCCTGGGAATTTCTTGTCAGCCATGTAGAGTTACCTTTTTTTGAAGGATTTTGAGGTTGCTTACCTATTCCTGGTTTGCTGCTCTCCGGATGATCAGATCTTGGCTGCAATCGTCTGCAACACTTGTTTAAAGCTAGCATTTTGCTTCATTTATTTGGGATTTTATTGCTCGGCATGAAAAGATGGGATCAGCTAATGCAAACGTAAGCCAATTATTGTAGCCTAGTACCAGCAGCTTGGTTTGGTTTGACACCACAGTTGAAGTTGAATGTACAATGTCAAGCCAGAGGGAGCGAGGCACGGGTCGGAATGTTCTCCAGAGAGCACCACACAGGAGCACTGAGGTGTTTCTGCAGAAGAGGATGTTGCTGCTCAAGAGCTGTGTCCAGCCTGGCAGGCAGCTCGAGTGGGTGATCAATTAGCAGTGACGGCAGTTGTGTGCAAATGTGCATGTGGGAGAAGCCCCTCTGGCAATAGTGAACCTCAGATCAGAAACCTGGGCTGTGTTGCAGGCTGAAATTACCTTCTCAGGATAGGGTTGGAGACCTCCACCGTGGGGGAGGAATGACCAGGTCACCTTAGTCATCCCTAATGAGAAATTGCACAACTCTTGAGTCCTCAGTAGTTTTCTAATAAACAGCCCAACAAGCACATCTTCCTTTGGTGGATCCCCAGGTGGATCCCTAGTCACATGGGTGTAGAATTTGCTGTTTGTTACACATGAACATGTAGCAAAGCATCTCTTAGAAATGCCAAAATAACGCTGATTTGATGCAGAAAGGTTCAACTGAATGTCATATGCTGCCTGTTTTGACAGTACATTTTCACATGTATCATGTGAAACGGCACTTGTTCACGGTAAATGAACGCAGGCATTGCCTAGGACTTTGTAGGCAGGTTGTACCCTGCCCTGGGGGAAGAGGAGGGAGGGCTGCATCACCCAGCCAGGCTGACTTGGTGCTTTGGCCACATGGCAAACAAAAACAACTCCATAGAGATTTTATGCAAATTGCTTCAAGAAGGGTTAGAAATATGATCTGGAAATGACAAACTAGGGAGAAATGACAAACTAGGGACTAATCATGTGAAACTTGCAAATGGAAAGAGATATTTTGGCTAAGTATGATATGGCTGTAATTAAGATACGGCTAAGTACCTATGCTGAAAAGCCCTACTGAGCATTCTGTTTAATACATTTGATGTTGAGCAGGTGAGCCACCAAAGGTTAAAATGAATAATCTGAGTAATAAATGCTCTTGTAGCCAAAACATGGAATTGAACCAAGAGAAAGCATGAACATGGTAGCCAGGCTGCTGTAACCAGGGCTTGGAGCGCTGCTGCACTCTCTGCAGGCCTGGGGACCATCAGTTCTTATTTATCTCCTGGTTACAGGGGAATGTTTTGCCAGATCAGACCCTCAAAGAACAGGTGGGATTTATCCATGCAAAGGCAGACACCTGCATCTCAGTGAGGTTCTGGGTTCCTAACTTAATCCAAAAGAGGAAGAGATGTTTGTAAAGCACTGTCCATCTGACCTATCCAGATGTTTGATTTTGAGAAAAAATTCTGCTTAGGCACGTTATTGCATGCATGCACCCACATGAACACATGTGCACACACAGGCACAGGCACATACTTTCTCTGCCTTTTTCTGTTGCTTACAAAACAGGTCTGGGTGATCAGCTGAGATGCAAAAAACTATAGGTCAGGCACCAAAAGTTGAACAGATGAACGCTACGTTGCATGGAGCTGTGGCAGCAGCATGTACCCAGGAGGGAACATTTTTTCCCTGCGTGGCCCTGCTCAGTGCTTTGCTTGCATCCAAGCAAGCTCCCAGCCCTCAATTTAATGGTACTAGGAAGGGTTGTTCTAACTTCTTTCATAGGATAAGGAAAAAGGGAATTCTGAGACAGGATCACCATCTCTCTTTCTATGGGTGACTCACACCCATTTTTTCCTATTGCCCTGCTCCTTCAGGTGGCTAAATGGGTGATACCAGTGTTAATGAGCAGTGCTGGGCATTGGGTCGGTATGTGCCAGTCAGGGCTGATGAGCCCTGGATGGAACGGAACATAGCCTAGAACAGAAATGGGGAGCAGAGAGGAGCCTTTTGGGGTGAAGCCCCAGCTCAGCAGGTCATCAGGACACTAGCACTGGCACCATGTTGGGCTTGGGTACTGGCCCCGCTTCGTGACTCCAGTCCAGAGCCTGGCATCAATTTTTAAAGTATTTAAAAGCACTGAAAGGTTGTCTGCACCTTGCTGCTAATGAGATTTCAATGTAAAATAAAAGGAACGTTGTCCTACACAGATTAAACTCGCTCCTGGGTTATTTTTAGCTTACCTAAAGTCTTTCAACCCTTTTGGAAAAACTCATAAAAATTCATTTCTACTAAAAGGATGTAACTTCAAAGAAGTCATATGCATTAAATGTCAACATGCTTTACTCATTATAAATTACAGTATCATTAAATCTAACATGAGTTAAAATGAGAAAGATTTAATTTCACTATCTTTAAAATGAAAGCTTTTTAGCAAGGCAATAAACTTTGCTTTTAAAATAATTTTGAAAGTAAAAGTTGGTATATAAGCTTATTTTACACCGTATCATATTTATATATAATAATAAAGGTAAAAATGTAACACTCCATTGTTCTTAGGGAGATGTGGAAATAGTAGCTTACTTCTGCTCATTTTACAGCCCTCTTTGGATACACTTCTAATTTAAACTATGGAAACTGAAAACGTTCCTTTAAAACTGGTTGTCATGGTTATAAAATCCCGAAAGATATTATGTGCGTCTGCATCTGCTGAGGGAAACATTTATGGCATGATTTAGCTGGGGGGCGGGGGGGGGGAGCAACCACCCACCACAACCCATTTTCAGACTTGCTTATTACATTACTTGAATATAATTCATCACCCTTCCCAAAAAGCTTCAGAAAGGATTCTCACACATTTTTTACTGCATGCAGTTCATTAGCAAATATCATATGGTGAGGGGTTAGTTCCGTCAACTTCCTACAGGTCGGAGGTTTTTGTGAGTTTGTTTTCTTTAGTTGTCTTTGTTTCAAGCAAGATTAGCCGAAAATCTCGTGTGCTAGACGACCAGTGTACATGGGCTGTCACAGCTGATGGGTTGGACTCCTTCCATTATTTTTTTCTCCCTGTTACAGTTAGAAAGTCATCTGGCCAGAATAAACAAAGCAACCTCAAAACTGCAGGTCAAACCACCCAGGACAAAAGTCTGCATTTCTTGAGGGAGCTGAAAAAAGATAAAGGAAAAAAAGACAAAAAAGGGTGAAAAAAAAAAAAGAGAGAGAAAAGGAAAGGGAGAAAGGGAAAGGGAGACGGGAAAAGGAAAGGGGAAAGGGAAGGGGAAGAAAACATCACCTTACTAAAGGAAAACTGAGACGTTTGTGAAGCCATCACACTCTCGTATGCTCCCAGGATGAATTTCCCCAACCTTTTGAAGCTGTAGGTTTATTAGAAATGAGTCTCTGCTGGGCCAGGCCTTATCTGTTCCTGGTCTGCCCATGTCTCAGGAACTATTGTTCAGCACTTTTCATTTTTCACTAAGAAACGCTGATTGCTTAGACAATTAAAAAATTATGCTGTGAAAGACTGAAGTAGCCTTTTTTAATTTTTAGAAGGAAGGAGAAAGACAAAGGGTGGGTGATCTGGTGGCTGGAGGAAATGTCTGCAGCTCCTGGCCCTGCTTCACAAAGTAAATAGAAGATAAGGAGGATGAGGGCATTTTGGAAAAATAATACACTTTGTGTTCTCAGACTGTGAACCACAAATGGGATTCAAAGGTTCTGCTTATACCCATTGATCCAGGGCTTTTCCTATTAAAAAATTGCTGCTGGAGAAGGAAGTTTGCCGTCCCAAGCATGAAGCAGAACCCTTCTGAGAAAGTTTGGAAAATAACAGGCTAAGCTGGTTCTGAAAGGCTGTGGGTATTTCCAGACCCTTTGACTTTCCTCCACCCATGAAACCAGAGATACAATTTTTCACTTTATGTTTCAGTGGAAAATAATTACTAATGAATATTTTCTACACTCCCAACAAAAGCCTGTAATTTACTGCATCTGAATGAAAAAAAGATAAGAAACTGGAGAAGAGGGGGAGCATCAGGGACAGAATTATGCTTCTCTGTTCTTCTTGCTACTTCCTTTCCATCTCAACAAATGCAAAATCTTGCCACGATTTTTGAATCCCTGGATGTGACTTCTGATTGTTCACATGCTGCATGATCACAGATTTGCCTTTTCTCTTGCTGCCTGTTGAGTGAGACGTGCTTTCCCGTGTCCGCAGCACCTAGCCCTCGCCCAGGCCCCGCTCAGCCCAAATGGCTGAAATAAATCTGAGACAGGGCTGCACCCCCTCCCCATGGCCAGTCCCACGGGCACCTTCCTCCTCTGCTGCAGGGTACTGCCAACTTGTGGCGTATTGAAGTGGGGTCTTTGAATATTACAACACACATATATATATATATATTGTGCTAATATGTCCAAAATCTCCTCCCATGTTGAATAGTGCCTGTTCTGCAGTCTTAGATCGCGCATATCAATATATTATTGTTTAAGCAGTGTCTATATCACTGATTTATAATCCCACCCTAATGCCTATGTATAAATAGATGGCAAGACTGATGAATGCATCAAGTCTGCCCGGCCATCTATTTTTCATCTCAGTTCTATTCCTTGCCTGTGCTTTACTTACCTAGCAGGCAATAAAAAAATTCAATGTCCTTATCCAGCCTTTCCTTATTTCCCTGCTAATTATTAGTAAATAGACTTGGCAACCTGTTGGAGGGTCACCCTCTGCCCCACGCCGGGGCAGCGGTCTCACCTGCGCTCAGCTGAGACAGACCATCACACCGCCCTGCTCCCTCCAGGGGCTGATGACAGGCCGCTTCACTGCAATCAGATTAATTTGGACGCGTGTTACTTTCTTAGTGAAAATGTCACAGAATTACAGAGGAGAGAGACGGAAGAGGATTATTAAATTGGTCGGTCCATCTTCCTGCCAATCAGTGCCAGTTCCCGACAATGCACACTCCTGGCTCTGCTCCAGAGATATTTTCAAAGTGCCTGGTGATGTGCTGCTGGCCCCTGCCCTTGAGGGCTCTTCACAGCCAGCACCATCCCGTGTCAGGAGCACTTAGCTGGCCGCGTGTCCTGCACCTGTGCTTCGCTCTCCTGTCTGATTGCCGTTCCCCCTCATTTATTCCCATTTGCAAGCGGCACAAGCATACTCAGAAGACCTTCCTCCTGTTTGTTAAAGGAGGTGTTGAGTAGCACTAAGCCTGGTAGCAGCATTTGTGAAGACAGCAGCTCTGGGGTGGCATACTTGGCTGTTTCTCAGAAAGGTCACCTCAATGGGGGGTTTCCAGCTGATGGAGCTGTGCTCTCCTTCATGCCAATAGGATGAGATACAGATTTAGACCCTTTGCTGCAGTATTTAACCTACCCTAGACTTCTTACCTCTAACCCTCTCAGTGAGAGCCTGTTTTCAAAGAACGCTGTAAGTTGTGCTGGTCTAATGAGAAATAAACCCTCCATGTGGTCTGTATAAACTGGGAATTCTGGAAAATGTCTATGATATTTGGGTGTCTTTGAAAGTTAGTGGGCTAGCACAGCACTGGGCCAAACGTGGCCAACTTTTGTTCTGGCCTGACCGCACCAGTCATTTAGGTGTGGGGTTGACAGTGAATTTCCATGACTCGCTGCAGAAATGGTTGGACTGTCCCCAGTGGTGGCCCATTCAAGCTCTCAGATTGCTTTTCCACCCTGGGAGCCAGAGATGAGCCTTCCAGAAGCAGCAACCTGCCTCTTCTGATTTCAGGTACTCCCGTCCTTGTTTCAGCATCCCTGAAAATCAGAAGGGGAGCAAATAGGTTTGTAGAGAAAACTTAGGTTTGGAATCTCTTTGTCTGTTTCTCTCATGCAGAATCACAGGTTAGCTTTAAAACTGTGCCCTGAATAGGGAGTGAACATGTGCTCAGCTCTCTGTCTCTCTTGCTTAGAGGGAGCAACAGGCACTGCTGATGGTAGTGGGAGCTCTTGGGAGGGTAGCAACGTCCGTGAGAGCTGGACAGCAGCAAGTGACTTGCAGGCACAGGGCAAAACAAAGAGGTGCAGCGCCTGGCAGACGTGAGCCGGGGAGCTTGTGGAGACAGGAGCTGTCACACAGATTTGTGCCTTCTTGCTGGTTTAGTTATTGGGCACTTCCAAGCAGAGAGACTTGTCATTTGCAGGGGAATCATAGAATCATTTAGGGTGGAAAAGTCCTTTAAGATCATTAAGTCCAACTGTAAATCCAAGACTGCCTTGTCCACCACTAAACCATGTCCCTACAACCCACAGACCAACCCATTGGCTTTTCTCTGAAATGTGCTTTTAAAAACCCTGGGCAGAAGCACACCTTTCTTCACAGGGGAGCTCCATCTGTGGCTTCCTTTCCAGCAATAAAAAAAAAATCCGTATGTCCTTTCTTGACACATGCTGCCTTCACTCCTCCTGAACATGTTCTCCATGTGTAGAAGAATAATAGATACTACCAATGCACCAAACTTTTCCCTTCGTGATCTGCATTTTAAGAATCTTTCAGCCAGCCCCTCATAACATGTTCACAGAAAGCTTTTGGCAGCAACTCTAAAAATAATTTTCTTCAAGTCTTTTGCAAATGGGCTCTTCATTAAGAACAGTCTGGATGTACTGTACATGTTGCTCTTGAAGCCTTGTGTGCTGTCTCTAAATACTGCGTTTCACCCCCAGGATATGTATTTGCAAAGATGCAGGAAGCAATGTTTCCGTGCCTGTGCTTGTACGGCACAACGGCAATTTATAACCATCAGCCCAGGACACTAATGACAGAAGGGTCTCCTGCCTTAGCCCCTCTTATTTGGGTAATGGGGACAGATAAACTCATCCAAAGGGCTTCAGTGAGCTGGAAGAGCCCTGTGTCTTGCCCATTGTGGGGGCTCTTTAGCAGGATCAGGTTCCAGTTTGGCATCCTCAATGAGGTGCCTGAATTTTACATGAGATAATAAGTAAGAAGTAGAGTAAGAAAGACTCTTGGCAAACATCAGCAGATCTTGATGTTCTGCATACCCATTTTTGATGGCAGAGGAAGTAAGGCAAGTACTTTGCTAGTGTCTCTAGCATTTCTTTATACAGCACAATTTATTTGTATTTCATTCTATAAATACGTGATACATTTGTATTTGTTTGTCAACCTTTGATGAGGAGTGGTTATGAGCAGGAGAAGTCATTCACAAATGCCTTGCAAGGCAGACCCCTGTTTCCCACATCTGAACTAAGCAATGAGGATGTGTTTCTTCTGTCTTTCTATCTAACCAGGGGCAGAAAATCATCTCCAAAAAGTTGTGGCAGTGGCTGCTGAGCAGCTGCCGGTACTGGCAGTCAAAAGCACTGAGCAGTGCTGCTACAGAGGTGTTTGAAGAGACAGATTGCTGCATGTGAGCTCAGTGTAGCTCTTCATCTATCTGCCCTATGCTGCCCAAACACTTCAAACAGCCCACCCTCAGGCCTGAAGGACCAGCCTGCTCATGTCTGAAGGTAACGATCTATGAACTTTCTCAGGTGTAGCCAGGTGAGCAAGAAACTATACTCAGGCAGACCTGGATAGATGGAAAGGCCAGGAGAGTGAGGTGGTCAAGGTGGCCCCAAAACTAGCTGACATCAGTGGCATCTCTCTCTTTATCCATTTTCTGAGTTGTGCAATAAAAAAGTTCAGGTAGCTTCCAGTGTCTGGCTCAATCTGTGCTCTGAAGTGAGCAGCTGTTTTAGTTCTATGCAGCAAAATTAGCCACTGAAGAATTTCCAGCATTCAAGTACTTGCTCACTCTGTCTTCATTACTTCACCTAATCAGAAGTGTAAGATGATTTTAGCCTCACTCTCTGCCAAATAACATAACTGTGGACAATTAGGAAAAACACTTTTGTCAGAAGTTGCCTGTAAAGGGTGCACTGATGTGACGAAGGAGCCGGTCTGAAGCGAGCCTCTGTCCCTGCCCCATGCTCCTGGCCCATGATAGCTTATACACATTATTTATAGCTGGATCCTAAATCAGTGGGAGCATCAGCCCCGGAGAATAAATCTTCAGCCCAGTGTGCTGGATGGTGCTCTCATAAAGGGAATAAAATGTGCATATATATTAAATCATTTCCCTGGCTTTCAGGGGCAAGCAGAGGTAATATGCACAGGTAAAGCAATCTGCAAAGTGAAATGGGTGCTTTGTCTCCCCCAGAGCCTCAGCAATCTCGGGGACTGATCCTACATCTTGGCCAGCATCCTTACCACTTGTAGGGGTACAAGCCACACCCTGTCTGTGGGCATGGAAGGTGTTTGGGATGCTGGTGAGGACCAGTCCCATGGATAACGACAGAAGGTGCCAGCTTGCTCAAGCACAGCTGCATTACTGCACAAACCAGTGTTGTCAGACAGTCCTGCCAATAGATCCACTCTTTCTTCATCCTTCAGTCTCCCTCTGTCATGCCTGGCAGCTCCCTTTCCAGTTTGGCTCTGAGGGCAGGGATGCACAGCCTTGACATGGTCCTGAACGCCCACTTGGAAAAAGCTGCTGCACTGATGCTGCCAGCTTCCAATCTGGCGAAAGCCAGCCCTAATTACAAAAGACAAGCAGCAGGAGCAGTCTTTGCCACTGGGTTTTCAGTGACAGAAATGATGGCCTGTTGTACCAGTGCCTGCCATGAAGGTTTTAAGCTGTCCTCCCTCCTGTGCTGAGCGTGGTGTCTCCTCACCGCAGCTGAGGATGCTGAGAGTAAGTGCTCAGTGAGTCAAAAAAAGAAAGGGTCAGCAATGAATATTTTTCACAATAAACAGAAAACACTTTCTCCCCAGAGACCCTGTCCCTATGGAAACACCTGTCTGTGGACAGCTGGATTTGGGTGTTTTACCCTGGTACCATCACTGCTGTCACAAAGCCTGTATGATCTGGGTCAAAGCCACTTGCAGGGGAATGGGAAAAAGGCCACCAATTTCCACATGCTTTGGTTTCTGAGCTGAAGGGGCAACTGTGGCTTCAAGAACATGTCAGCAATGTGCTTATGTCAAAAAAGTCACTGGCACCTTGGCACAGGTGGTTCTCTGGGGCATGCCACTTGTGACAAAGCTAATGATGTAAGAAGCAAAGGGAAGGAATGTCTTAGAAATTATTTAGATTTCCAAGTGAAACACTTCTGCCTCTACCCCACCCTCCCAAACTTCTTTTATATTTGGAATGTAATTAACATATTGATTTGTATTTTTTTTTAAGCAAAGGTATGCATTTGCACCAAATAAAATGGAACATTTTATGAACAAAAGGTAATGAGTAAATATTTACTATCCACTTAGATAAAGTATTCCCTCTTCATCATAATTTGCTTGGGAGAGGGAGTTAGATGCTACGGAAGTTTTATGGATGAGATGCGTGCCCAGCTCAGCTTGATTTATTTCCTATTGTCTTCATGCTAGTGAGGAGGAAGGTCAAGTGTTGTTCCTACTGCTTTGTATACAAGCTCTATTCTAACAATAGATTTATGCATCTCCCCCATCCCCAAGCCTCCTAAAAGTAAGATTGTTTTGCTCACTAATCTCAACAAATTGTGTCCTGCTTTGGCCAGGAAAACAAGAGCTACTGTGGTGCCAGAGCTCAAGACAAGTAATTACACAAACACACAAGGTCAATAAAATGCACTTTTTATTTTGTATCAATGAAAATATAGCCACATGTAAATAAAGACGTGTGGAAAAAAAAAATCAACATTGATCCTCCCTGAAGAAGTACAGTTCATTGTGCTAAAACCCATAATCCTTTGGGTTAGAAACAGTTGTCTGCCAATGCTTTAAAGTGACCTACATTTTCCTTGTTGTTGAATTTTAGCAAACAGAAAAAGTGCAACAAGAAGCTCGCTACCGATTAACCAATTCCAATCGACCACAGGTGGCAATGTCCACAAGTGACAGGGCAGTCACGTTTAACCAACACATTCCCACGCACTCCTCCTCAGCAGTCATGCCAGTGGTCGAGGGAGCATTCGCTCTGTATGAACTGATGGGTCATTTCCAGTAGAAAGATGGTCCTTTCTTGATGTAATTCATGATTGCTTTGCAGGATTCTGATATGGTAGCAGAGGTGCATTCCTTTTATAGCTGTTCAGTTTCAAATGCTTTATTATTTTTTTTCTCTAGGTTTTTATAAGCTTCCTGCTGTCAAAACACAGTTCTCAATTGCTTTTGTAGAAATAATCCTGAAAGGCAGAGGCATTTTAAATCCCCCCAAATCCTCAGTATATTAACAACAGCAAAAAAGATAGCTGGGCTTTTCAAAAATATCATCAATAACATGAATGTCATTTGCATTGGCTAGTGTACAAAGAGCAGCAAGTAGTAATAAAAGAAACATTATCCAAGCAATAACCCTTTCCCCCAATTTCTCCCTTGCAAAAAAAGAGTTTTCTCAAAATATTTTTCCTCCCCGCAGTCCAGTGTCTGTGAATCACATACATTCAAAAGCTGCAGTTACTCCATAGATCAGTTTTTCCAACATGAGCTTTTAAAACCACTCGTTTTGCCCAACTTCTCCATGAGGGTTGCACAAACACAATTATACCAGCTGGTGCTTTTTCAGCTAATGGGACACCTTGAAATTTGAAATCACAACTGAGGACCTCAGGTAAAAAAGGAGGCTTTAAAGCTTATTAGGGTTTGCTTGGGAAGAAAGTCCTGCTAACATTAGTGGAACAATTCCCACAAACCAGGGATTAGCGCTGCAGGACCGTCCCTGTTAGGTGCTCAGGGGTGCAGAGCGAGGTGTCGCAGCACAGGAGTGGGGCAGCGAGTGCTGGGCTGGCAATACAAGGCTGCCTGCTCCCACAGAAACTAAAAAAAAAAAAAAAAAAAAAAAAAGAAGTATTGGCTATGCAGCTGCATTTCTGCAGGGAAAAAGAATGAGAAGGCAGGTTATGCCTAGGATGGGTGCTCAGCACAGACCCTGTGGGTACCTGGCCAGGGTAGACTGGGGTGTTTTTTTAGGTTCAGCCTCTTGTGTGCAGGCTTGTCTAGCAGCTCCTGCTCAGTTTAGTTGTCAGTTGTCATTTGGGGTGAGGGGAACACTTAAGAAAAAAAGCTGGGAAAACAGTACAACGTTTTGACTGCAATGAGATCCTCTACGATGACAATTCATTTAGAAAAATCTCCCCCTGCCACTAATTGTGAGGATACTGCGAGCATACTGTTACAAGGACACTTCACCAGACACCACTGCGGAGGTGGGGTGAACAGAGAAGTCTGCAAGATCATGCCCACCCCTCGTCCCTCTTTCCTCCCAGTATCCCCAGGTTTTTCTTCATTTAAGATCCTAGGATGACTAGTTGCCTTAACATAAGTGGGAACCCGTAAGCCCAAAGAGGTGGGGGAGGCAGGGCAGGAATCCCAAACCCCATGCCAAAACTCCCGTGGCCCCCATGGAGCCAGGACATCCCTCTCCACAGGCTGGTCCGGGGTGGGTGATACACTTCATGCAGTCCCATGCGAGCTGCTCCTTCCCTGCGTGATGCTCTGCTCCACTCCAGGGGTGGCCAGACATGAGGAAACACAAACAGGACTCAAAAGTTGAGCACATCAGCCTGTGCCTGAATCAGCAGCACTCAGATACAGGGCTGCAGGGCAAGAGTCAGTGCCTCACAGGATCTGCCGCGCAACCTCCTGTCTTTGTCATCCTCTCTCTCTGTGGTAGCAATAATAACTTTATTTTTAACTGTGCTGCTCCCCAGAGAGAGTTTGCACAGCTTATGTACATATCTGGCTTGTACAAAGATATTCTAGACAGTCATGAATTTTGAGCAGTTACTTTGGATGGAAATTACTGACAGTTCAGACATGGAGAACAAGTCATTTGGATTCAAATATGTATTAATTAAGAAGTGCCCTTTCCCTGATCGGTTCAGCTGATTTTTATGGCAAGTCACCTTGCTGTCCCAATCTTCCAACACATCCTCTACATTTCTGCCTGCGTTCAGCATGCAGCATTTTGTAGGGCGTGAAATCTTGGACCCATTTGCATTAGACAAGGGCCTGAAATTAAAATTCCAGTACCCGGAGTTCTCGGTTTTGAGAAAGCTCAGCCCACGCTGGAACTCACTGTCCTGGTCCCTCTGCAAGAACTGGGTTAGAGTTAGAGAAATTAATGGAAAGATTTCCACTGACCTTAATAAGAACATTTACACAAGATGCTTGAAGTCTGAAAATATTTACCTTCCAAACGAAGAACACAATTTCAAAGTTCTGCTGAGACCACTTTACTGAACCTCTCAGTCGCTGCCTGGTATTTAAGCAGGACATTAAAAAATAAGCCTGAACTACAATTCCTATTAGCATATTATTTCTTCTGAACATAAATAGCAAAACAGATCATTATCTCATTAAATCTGCTGGTGCAACATTAGTTAATGAATCTTCTCATTTCTACATGTTGCTAGCCTAATAATCTGGGCAAGCAAAAAGGAAGTCAAGGAAGGAAAAGCAAAAGAAAAAGAAATACAAATAAAATAAAAAGAAAGAAAAAAAGGAAGAAGGAAGGAAAGCAAGAAAGAAAGAAAGAAAAAGAAGAGAAAGAGAAAAGAGATAAACAAGGGAATCACTGCTTTTCATTGCAGAAAACCCTCTGCTTTGTATTATGTGGCTTTCAAAACACACAGAAACTAACATGAGATATGCAGACACACTTGCATGTACAAGCCCCAGCCAAGTGCTATACGCATAACAGTAAATAGGTATGTAAAGTTTATGAAGCATATCATGTCCTAATTCACGTGAGAATGGTTTGCAATACTAATGGGATTCTGTTACGCAAACTGTGCTGATAAGGCGTCGGAGCTTTAGACAGTCAGCAAGTGTATTTTTACTACTGGGATATTTTCTGGAAAAAAACATGGTGATCCTTGATCTCCACTGCACCCCCACCAGCCGCAGGTCCCTTGTGGTGTTCCATGTCCATTACAGGGCCACCGCTTTCTTAACGGGCAAGTATTCAACAGCCAGTGACAGGCGAGGAAGGGAACAAACCTGTGCTATGACAAATACTGCAGTACCAGCTTTAGGAGCGTCTTTGAATCAGTGTGAAACTAGTGGCAGGGGAAATACATTGAGGTTAGTTGTGTAATTTGCCCGTGCTAGTAAAATAGTGCCAACTATTACATTTGAGGAAACATGTTTTGCATCCAAGTTTTCTGGAAAAGCCGGTAAGCCAGTTCTGCACTCCACAGAAACAAGCCTTAGCTCCCCTTGTCTGAGTACAGGGATTTTATTGGGACAGTTGAAAGGTACATTTACAGAGTTGCTTTGCACTTTAATGTTAATGAGCCCTTTCACTGGTATCAATAAATTCTCCCGCTTACATGTTCAGCATTCCTTTGGCATGCATTGCCAGATTAATCCTTTATTGTCTTTCTGGTAGCTTGCTCAATTCCCACAAGGCAGATTTTTAAAACCCAAATCCTGCCTTATTGCTAGCTACTGCTTTTCCCACTCGATAAATTGAATTTACCACTTGATAGAATTATGCAGCTGGTGGCACTCAGCCCTTCCTTTAAGCAAAAAAAAAAAAAAAAAAAAGTGGTTGGGAAGCTACAGAGCATCAACAGGCAGTAGGAAGAGTTGGGAGGTGCCACTGCATCCTTGCAACCACAGTCCTTTTCCAAGAGCTACATCATGGGAGGACCCTGCAGAACCAAACCTCTTCTGTTACTGATTGCAGGGGAAGGACATTCACACTGATGTACTGATGACCCCAAAGTGAGGAGCTCTTAACAGGCCGCAAGTACAATGGGTTGTTGGTATTCAAAAGCTAGGTTTAAACTACTAGTTTCGGTGACATTTCAGCTCTGTAATTCTTAAGTACTGCCTGACTGAGCTTGTTTGTAATGCCAGACCTCCTAATTATACCTAAAATAAAAAAGAAAAAAAGAAGCTGTTACCAAACAGCACTTGATGCTACAAGTGAAGAAGGCAGTAATTAATCCTGCAGGGACAACAGAGGACTAATTAGAAGCCGAGCAGAAATTTTGTTTTGCTTTAGAACAAAAACAACTTCTTCCATGAGAGCTCAGGTAAGGCACCCAATTTACACACTGAACTGTGACCTCCAACTAACAGTTCTGGCAGCAGCCCTGGCTACGACTGGATTCCCAATTGATCAGTCAGAAAGCGCAGTGTCACCGCACCGCTCCTCACCTGCTTGCAATGAGCCATGCGTGTCCTCTCCTGCCTCGTCAGCTGGAGGAGGTGGACACCAGCACAAAAGGTTTTTTTTTCCCTAGGAAAACAAAGTGGTGACAGAGAAAAGAGGTGCAACGACTCAGGAAATTCTTCTGAAGCCAAGCCCAGGACAGGAAAGTGCCTTCATGTCCTCCACAGAATGCACAGAAATGTAGAGCAGAACCCTAGGATCTGCCTGAGGAAGTGGACTGCTACTAGCATGGCATGGCATCAGTGCAAAGTGCCATATCAGTGCAAAGTGCCACCTGTGGTGAGGGTCACCTGTGGTGTGACGAGAGGAGGAAACAGAGGCAACAGTCCCACCTGGCAGATGCTGGACTGAGTGTGAAGCTGGTGTCTTACTTGGGTTCCTCTTCTCAAACTCCCTCATTAAAACCCACAAACACTCTGCTATTCTACAGAACACCATACTGTTCAAGATTGTACAAGAGCCATAAAAAAACCAACCAAAAAACCAAGGTTTGTTTAATGAAATAATGCACTGAGAATTGCAGAAGGCTTGCCCTGTTGTTCTTGTTTAATTTGGAGACTTGCTGCTAAGCCACAGATTGGGAAGGATTTTTTGAGTAACGCTCTGAGGCATCATGGATATGGAGGAGGCTACAGACTCTGGAAAAAAAGCTTTCCGGTTAAATCCAACAAAGCCAGGTGTTAACCTTGGAATGTGCCTAGAAAAGCAGGGAATAAGCCTGGGAATGGGGCTGGGGCAGACTCTAGGCATGTGATGGGCCCCATGGAGGCACTCAATCCCCTGGACAAGCCCAGGCCATTTCAGCAATGGCTTCGACACACTGACAGTGAGAGGAGCTGTCTGAATCCAGTGGGGGAAAAAACATCTCCAGATCCTGCCCACTAACGTGAAAACTACTTGCCACTGCCCTTCACATGTTTCCTAGAGCCTTGGATGTGCGTGTCTGCCAAGGCGACACTGAAAACCAGCTCAAATGCTATTGATTTTTTTTTGTTGGCATTTTCAGACACTGTCATCACTCTTCACTCAGCTGGTGAAGAGGTTGGAGAAGGGAGTGGCTGTTGCCAATGCATCCATGTTAGCCCACCGCTTCCAGAAACGGCATGGTCACTGAGACATTTTTCTCAGTGTTTGGCAGCCAGTGTGGATGTTAGCTGATGCCCAGTGAAGGGCTTCATTTATTTATATACTGTAGTTTTAGAATATGCCAAATTTCTATGGTGTCTGCTTGATGGGTATCAGCTCTTAGAAATATTTGCTATCTTGAAAATTGGCACCACATTCCTCAGTACGGTATTGAAATTGAAAACCAGAAAATAATGTAACATAACTATGAACCTTCAACTTTTACTTCATCTCTATTTGTGCTATTAAAACCTACAGAATCACCAAATGATAAAACAACATAGCTTGGCAGGGTCCTTTTGGAAATCATTTGGTCCAACCCCCACCCCACTCAAAGCAGGGCCAGCTTCAAATGCATACATACATACATACATACATACAAGTCCATACACTGGTGCTACACGGTTTGGATACTGTACGTCCCCTTTCGGACAGGTCTTTGGCAGGCTAGAAGAGCTTTGGCTCTCCTGAAGGCCACATTTCCCCTAAGGGCATCTATATTTGAGTATCCTCTAATGGCCCTGCCTCGTCCCACAGCCGTCACCCCAGAAAGGGCTGCCAGCTTCATCCTTAAATGCCACCTGAAGGAACAAGGAGTCTGCCAACTTCCAAATAAATAAATGATGAAAACACCAACAGCCGCTATGCAAAGACTAGTAGGTATTGACTGCAGTGGAATACTGTCACCATTTTTAGGCACCGTTCTTTACCTCCTCTCTGCCAGCTCTCCCCCCTCCCCTCCCACTGCACAGCGCAAAGTGGCCTGGGCAGCCGCCTGATGGCTCGGCACTCTCTACCTTGGAAGCGCTTCACTACAATTTTTCTCTTTGTTGAACATTTCCAAGCCTTGGCCTCTTTCCACTGCATGATGCAGCTCAGCAATAGAACTCCCAACATCCTCAATGTCCCAGAGCAGCCGCAGATCCCAAACAGATGGCAGTCTTTCACTGTCCCTAAATTGACCGTTGACTCCCCTCTGTTGCCTTAGCATCGTGCATTATGATGAAGAGCGTCTCAAGTGCTATGGACCTGTGAAAATGGGGGTCCATGGACTATCCTGTCACGCCACTGGGGTAAAAAGTTAAAAACTTGATCACCACAGGCGAAGAACTGAGCATCTGGTTGTTTTTATGGAGCTCCCATTAGCAGTTTAGGAGCTGAACACTGTTTGTGGCCACGTGGTGAGACATTTCAGTGTTCCCTGTACAGTCATACCTGCATGAAAGTGCTTCTGTGCTGGAAAGGTGGTGAGCGGTTCCTTTGAGAGGCACCTTTTTATACAAACGAGATGAGGCTGGGAGCTCGAGTTATGGGTTGGATTCACTTCATTTACCCTCCAGCAGTCTACAAATCAAGCATCTAATTCTCAAGTCATTACTCCACAGTAAATGATGACAGATTGGCACCTCCAGAGCACGATTTATCCCACCTGTCCAAAACACCCATCTTAAATGGGCCAGATCTGAGTCCCTGGTCCAAATGGGTAGGTATAGATACATACGGTGTGTTTACACATCTTCTGCAGGCAGGCAGAAGTATATTCTGCCATTGCTCAGTCTGAACCAAATCTGAACCAGGTAACATACAGTCATGACTGCAGGCGGGGGGCGAGCTGAGCCCAACCTAATACAAAATACTTTTTACAGGGCTTTTAACTAAGGCTAATTGATGTATTCGTGGCGGACAGCCAGATACAGAGTTGGTGCACACCGATAGTCTCAGACTGTGGGCCAAGCAAGCTTACATCTCCAAGCAGAAAAATAATGAAGAAATGCACTGATCTGCTTTACATACAATGGATAAAAAGGTTGTGAGAACATTGCCCCAGATGCCTGGTTCCACCTGCCTTGCATGAGAAGGATGATTAACATAACATAATAAATTAATAGAATTTATCTATCATGGCCTGGTTAAACCCTTTCTGAATGCTTCTATCATTTGAGTATTCAAAATCAATATAGGCCTTCTTGTCCCACTGTGCAATACAAGGTCAATTTTCTGTATGACTAAACATACCCTCAGTAAGGATGATTTTATTTTGTTAGTCATTTGTTAGATATCACAAAGCTGATTTTTGCACAATATTCTTTATGTCAGTAAGAAAATTTGCTGCTTTTCTACCAGAAATAATGTGGACTTCTTGTCTATTTTAGCTCTATTCAGCACCTTGCTTTAAGAATGTATTTAATTTTGAAATGCACTATAACATATTAAAACCAACAAAGCACGTAGAGATCATGTGATCCATTTGTACCAAAAAAATAATGGGAAAGTTATAAAAACTATTCCCAAATGTGGAAATCTAGCTGGATCAAACTCTTCCTCCCTGTAGGCTCCATGGGAAAGCACTGCTCTGGCAGCACAGACATATGTGAAAGACTGGGGCCATCCAGGAAAAATGAGTGTCAACTTTTCTATTGCCTGCCTTAAATTCCCTGAAGGATATCAGTGCTGATGCAGAAGTGCCAAGAAAAATGCAAACTGCTGCTGTTTAGTGCTCCCAGCTCTCACTGCAGCTCAGGATGGGAGAGTCACAGAGCCCGAGCTGCCATGGGGAGATGCCTTTCTCTAAAAGAATCCACTCCTCAAACCCTTGGACAAGTACCTTGACAGCAGGACTATAAAGATTTATAGATCCTAGAGACCTGAAGATATGTGCTAACACAGGAGCTTCTGGTACAAAAAAAGATCTGATACAAGCCTTTAGACACAGCCTATTAAAAACAGTAACAAAACGTGTTAAAACCCTTTTCTGTAGGAAAATGGTATTCAAACACTTTTAAAAAAAAAAATGGTAGCACTTTGGTGCCAACTCACTTAGGAAAAAAATATTTTAACAGTCTGTCCAGTTCGGACACCCGAAAACATAGGTTTGGGTTTCCTAAATGCTCAAAATCCAAGTAAAAAAGTGTCAATTCATTATAATATATTCCTTTGCCTCTTCACTCCCAAATTACATATTAAACCTTTGGCTTTTTATTTTCCCTTCCAGTTTAGGACACCTTTTTCCCCCAAATGCTGCCAAGCTATTTCATGAGCACAACATCTGTTTTCTGACCCATGCAAATGACGATGTCTGTATAAGGGTCTCAGTTACTTCCAGAGCGACTGCTCATGGCTTGCAAATAGTACAACATTATTTCTGCAGCTGCCAGTTCTCTAAAATTGTCCTGGGATCCAAAATACAATACAATTACCAGATTCAACCTTCAATTCACACCTAACAGGGTTGCTTTCCATGTGGCAGTAAATGAAGACCAAATTTGAATCTAGCAATGAGCCCAAAGTTTGGTGCTGGCAGCATTGAGCCCCTACAGTCGCACTACTTCTGCAGAACAGAGAAAAGAAAAATGGGCAAAGCTTAAAGTTGTCACTTCCAGAGTCAGCTCTGCTCTAACCCCTGTCCCCTGGCAAAGACAGAAAGATGGAAAAAAGAATTTACAAATACACATTCAGAAAAACTGAATCTTCACTAGTACAATTAATTCTTTTCCGCAATTATCCTGAAGTGCTGTTCTAGCTCGTCTATGTAATGTTACACAAAAAAAGCTATTAAAGGTACTCTAGTTCATTTGCTTTGGAAAGCGTTTACTTTTCTGTACATATTTTATTTCTATTCCAAAGTCCAGAAAGACAAAATCCACTTGTGTGCAGATAAAACGCTTTGAACACACAAAGCACACGTGCTAATAATACTGTCACCAGCGTGTGGCAGGAACATCTGTGCAACGTACGGCTCTTCCAGGAAAGGAAAGCATACAGCCGAGAGGTCCCTCCACAGGCAAGTAGCTGCTTGAGAACTGGCTTGGGTGGAAGAGACACCTTTGTGTCCTTATTGCACTTAATGACTACAGGTGGCTGCTTTCAGTCAAGCCTGAACTACAAGACTATGACTCACTCATGCTTCTTTAACTGCAAAGGAATGCCCCAGCTGGCTGCACGCTCGACTGCAACATGCAAAACCGCGAGGGGACAGGAAAGCTGAACCAATGCCCCAGTAACCACTCCATGAAACAACGTGCAATGCTCCAATCATGAAATTTTGGAGGCAAAGAGCTTCAGAATTGTCCAAGCCAAATTTGGAGAGCAATGGCTACCAGCGCCAATCCTGCAAATCGGTCCTCTGGCTGCAGTCCAGCACACAGGGCACGGGCCAGCCCACCTGCAGCCTGCCTCTACGTTTGCAAGGTACCCATCAGGCTACTGCCTCGTACAAGGTACAGGCTGGCTCCACGGAACTTCCAATGGATGACAGTGGAATATCAGAGTCTAAGCAGCACTAGAAGTGGACCTGGAAACACCGTATTTGTTTCATGAACTTGGTATTTTTACACTATTTATAGCTTTTAGCCACTACACATTTTAACCAGTCGAGTTGCACTTGAACTGTAATAGACATTCCGGGCTCAAACAATTTTCATGGTCAGATTAATCCTATTACATGTTCTCTCACAATAAAGTGGCACAAAGTTACACCTGACTTACAAGATAAACCTAAATAGAGATCCCTTTGCATGCCATGCAGTTCTATCTAGAACTAGTATCAGTTACAGAGAAAGAAAAGAAGTCCTTCACAAAGGCAGAGGAATGCCATTAAGGCTAAAGCTTTCTAACAAAGTCACCCCCGTTACCCTGCTGGCTCTTTTGCAGCATCACATCACAGCAAATCCATGCATTCAAAGAACTTTACCAAAATCTGCACCCCAGACAGCCTGCATGACTCAGCTATTCACTGGGCAGCTCCGGGTAGTTGCTTTCTTCATCAGCAATCCAGGTCAGGCAAGAATATTCAAAGCCTGGCACTGAAATTGTACCCACGTCTGTACATACTCCAGCAGCCTGCGGCAACCCTGTAACTCCCTAACCCCATAACCCCCCCTATTCCTTCAGAGTCCCAGGGTGGGATTTAGAGTAGGACCTTGAAGGTCCTGCTGCTTTGCAAGTGCAGTTTGTCCTTGCAGACCAAAGCGTGGTTGCAAAGTTACAGATTTGCACTTGTGCCAGAACAGCAGCTGCAGAACACAGCTGAAACTTCTGACAGCAGCCAGTGCAGCTGTGGAAAAATAGAATGAGCAGGCAGCCTAACCACCAGACTTTGGGAAGAGCTGTCCCTTTTGGTGGCTTTTTATCCTTCCCACCCCCCATCAATAATTTCCTAAAGAAAGGAACTGGAGGAGGGGCAGAAACAGGATAGAAAGGAAACAACAAATGAGAAAGTCCATCACCTTCCCGAACCCCGCTGCGAACTGACACAACAGAAGCAATGACTTCTTTGGCTTGCTTATAAACTTTTAGGGGCTTACAGGTTTGGCTTTCACAGTAGAAGACAGGTTCACCCTAAGATGCAGGTTCTTAACTGTCCCTACTGCAAATGATGGTTTGTTTTGTTCATTTGTTTGGCATTTTTTTAGTTTTTCAGGAAGTGATTTAGTTCAGTTTAGTTTCCTAATGTTAAGTAATGGAGCTGGTACTGGTGGCTGGTAAGGATGCCCACTAATTACAAACATGTCTTTTATTTACCTGATTGATAGTGATGCCTTGTGGTATACTGTTTTACTCCAGGCACTTCTGAAAATATAGGATCTTGATGCAAGAGGACTTAAACAGTGTGGAGCAGAAATCCTTCTTTGAAGGAGCCGTTGCACTCTGCTGGGCTGCCCTCAAGCTGTACTGGTAAACAGCTCTGAAGCTGTGATGACCATTTCTGCTGTGCATCACATGTACCTGGATTCAAAACCAGTGCAAACAGAGAGGGGGAAAAAAAAACCAACAAAAACCATCCCACTCAGGTGCAGACTCAGGCAGAGTCCAAAACTTCAGCTCCAAACAGGAGAACGAACAGGATCCAGTGCAAAAGTCTGCCCTGCTGCAGCCCTGCGAAGCCAGCAGCGCCATGTCAAGGGTGATGCTCCAGCCTAGGAGGTGGAGATGGAGTCTGAGCAAGGTCCAAGACTAGGAGATGCTGATGGGGGCCAGCTAAGAGGAGGGTCAGAGCATCTGACACAGACCTAAAGGACTCAATACATGTTCTTGCTCCTGCTCTTGAAGCGTGCCCCTGCCATGCACTGGAACCTTCCACAAGTCCAAGACAAGAGCAGTGGGCAGCACCCTAGGGAGGACTTCATCTTCCCCACACTTACCCACCACTCTCTCACACAAACACTATCATCCAGGTGCCTCGGACTAAAGGGAATTTCATCCTGACCAGTTATTTTCTTTCTCAAAGGCAGCTGCAGACAGATAACTGTCCTCAGAAAAGAGAGTAGAGGGGAATTAACTGCAGCCTTTTAACTTCAGGCTTTCAAACCTGCTCACGTGGTTCCCGAGGATCCTAAGATTGCTCTCTCCCTTGCTTATGCAAAGTCTTTCTGCCAGAGGCAATGTAGGGGACAGCAGGAGAGCAACCTCAGCACAAACGGGACATCTTAATGAAGATACTGACAGAACCAGACACCATCGCTGAGTGCTGCAAAGAGAATCTACATAATGTTACTCTAACAGTTCAGTAAAAATGGCATCAGTAAAAGGAGGCTTTCAAGAAAGAAGTTACCCCCAAACACTCAAGGAGTGCAGCTAACAGAGTTTCTGTTAGTTTCATTTTGTTACATAAATCACCGTTATTATTTCTTACTTATGATGTTAAAAGAGCAGGAGAATACTTGAAATAAAAGGCTGTGCATGCACCATACCCACATGAATAAATTCCAGTGATCCACCCCAGCACCAGACATGGTGCACTTCCCTGGCCACGGAGCTGAGCCCTCCCTTTAGGAGGAGTAAGGGAATTTATCACCAAATATACAGTATATTGTAATGGAACGAATCCAGGAAACAATACTAGTTGGAGTCTGAATGCGTCCTCCACGTCACGTTAATCTACTGCTTAACTCGGCAGAAAAGACAGTGAGGAAATAAAAGCTCAATTCACCCAGCCTGAGATCAAAACTGTCATGGCAATATTGGCAGGTTAGACCCTGATTCTTTAAATAGTACATTGCCTTTGTTAAACAAAAGTCATTCTTTTATTACATAATAGAGATTATAAATAAATGTAAAGTGTGCATGCAGTCAACTGCATATTATACAAGCAATATCTATGTTAATAATTGTTTTCTTTGGCAGGCCAGAATCCAGCTGGACATGCAATATTTACATATCAAAACCCTTGGTGTGTTCAAGTCATATTGGATGCAAGTGAAAATATATATGTATATATATTTACTGTATACACACACACATATATATGTATAAAGGTATATATACACCTCTGCATATATACTGTATACATATATACACACAGGTATATGCTAAAAGTGGATTTCATCTTTTTCTGATTCAGGTGATGCAGGCCTTGAAACACTAAAAATATCCTGACAGGGTATCTGGGGGTGCCGCTGGGGTGATAAATGAGACTTGGGGGAAGAGATCTGGGGTACGTTCTTTTCAGACAATATTTTTAAAATTTCTGCCACCTGCTTCTCAAGGGCAGCCATCCTGCTGCTTAGCAGCTGGATATCTTCTTTGAGTTCGTGCTTGACTTCCTGCAGCGTGGTTTGTAAGGCCTGCTCAGGAATAGGGTAGAAAGGATGCCTAGCGTCAGCCTGAATGGGGCTGTGCTCCAGGGGGCTGCGAGTCTCACCGGCTTTATCCAAGCGAAGGTCACTTTTTGTTATTCCGCTGTCACAAGAGTCTGTTTTCCTCAGTGGGTTTTTATTTACACTGTTCTCCGAGTCATTGCACTTGGGGTCATCAGACAGCAACCCCATGGACTCAGCCTTCGTGACGTTGTTCCAGTCCTCCTTCTTCTCCTCATGGGTCCCCATGGTGTTCTTCAGTCGAAGCCACCCTTTCCCATTCCCATTTTTCATTCGCATCGGACTGTTTACTTTGAGACATTTTTGGTCTCCATTTCCATTTGGCTTGAGCTCCATAGCATCCCTGTTGTTCTGCTTCACAGCCTCACTGGTTTTCATGTATGCCAGAGACGTCTGGATGGGGGTGATCTGAGACACGGTGACCACGCTGGTGCCTGTGATGGAGGCCCCATTCTGCACGCCCCGGCTTTCCACCTGAAGCTGGTTCCTTTCTGGGTCAATGTGGGCTGAGCCTTGATTACGCATCTCCTTTTGCTGTTTGAATTTCTGAAAGAGTTTCCGCACAGGGTGGTCCACAGGGATGCTCAGTGTCACCTCGTTCTTCTGGCGCAGGCGCTCCTCTTCTTCTTTCTTAACATCGCTGATCTTTCGGAAGATGATCTATGGGGCATAAATCCACAACAGAGTCAGTACACAAAAGAAATTGCGTATGGCAAACAGTAATGGGAGATGAGGAAACAGTATGGAGAGAACAGCCATTTCTCCTTCCTTTCTATCTTGATTTCTTGTAGTGAATTCACATGGAGCTGATCACGACACAGTAACCTCAGATATACGCCACAGCATAGGTAGGGTACATACAGAGAGAATCATAACATCATAGAATCATTTAGGTTGGGAAAGACCTTTAAGATCATCAAGTCCAACTGTCAACCCACAGACACACTTTCTTAAAAGTATAAAAGGTTTCACCTTCATTTTTGATGCAGAAGATAGAGCCTTGAAGAACTAAAAACATCCCAGCACCAAGAGAAGGAAAGAAACTGAATAAAGAGAAGCAAGCAAGTAAGCAAGAACCCAGATACTGTGATACCCATCTACCCATTACTCACACTCATACCTGCTCCATCACTATCTTTAGTACAGATCAAAAGGGAACAGTAATTCAGTGGAGACTACACAGCTACAAGTTAATTCAATGTACATACCCTTCCAGAGACTGGAAAATCCAAGTGTACTTACCACTTTCTAGCTGTGCTTATTGCTGCTAGTTTTTTAGAAGTGGCTGGAGGGTGCAATTAGGTTCCCCATGTACCATGTTGGGTGGCTTCACGCAGCAACATGAGCATTTCCTGGAGAGTTTATATGGCTCGTATGTGTGGGTGTACTGGGAGCATCATGAAGAAGCACCGTAACAAGCGGGTGTGACTATAAACCCCAGCACGATCCACCATTCTGTGCCACCATGCCAGTTCATGCCACAGTTATTTCACCCTGCAGCATCTCTCAGGCCTCTAAGCGAAAAGGAATCTGAGCCTCAAGCTGTGGTACGATGCACAGAGTAAAAACCTTGCTGTGGATTTTATGCATCTTACTCATACAAAATTATTTTTTTTTAGGTTCATCCAGTTTTCTGGAGTGTGGGACTGAGGCACATTAGGGAAACTTGTTCTCTGGATGACAATACTGAAGTGAAAACAGCATGTGATCAAATGCAAATACGCACTGTGTAGGGATAGTGTTGGTAAGAAAAGTAATAGCAAGCCCCTGTAACACATGAACAAACTCTGTGACAGTCAGATGTAGGTTTTGAAGTATCCATTTGAGTATCCGTATTTTGGTACCTATTTGCTTTCTATAAAAAGGCTTCTCACACCTGTCCATATTTGCAAAGTAATAGTTGCTTTCAAGTTTCACATCTTCAGAAGCCAGAGAGGAGTGCCACGATGGCTACAGCTCCTTCCCTGCGTGAATCTGGGATGGGCTGGACTTCAAAGCTTCATTAGAGAGCTTTCAAACGCAGTAAATACATCCTTGTGTGCTGCTGATAGATCTAGCCGATTATAATAATTTGGAAAGTTAACATGTTTATTAGAAGCCCAGTTTAATAACAAAACAAAACAAAACAAAGAAAGAAACATGGAGGATACTTTCATTTGACTCCTCTGACCTAGATGCAGCGGCACATACACTCATTTGGAAGCTCCCCTTCATCAGCACCTCCCCCCATGGAGCAACTCTCTCTCAGCCAAGCCACTGAGCACAGCGAATAAATGCAAGAGAAGCTGCACTTGATTCAAAAATAAGTAATTGCATTTAATTGAAGCCACGCTCCCTAAATGAAGATTTGGAAGGTGGGTAGTGTTATTTTGTTTGTGCCTTCCTTTCCCTGGAGAGCAGCGCGGCACCTCTGGCAGATGATGCAATGCTGAAAGCAACCAGCTGCAAGGATGTGTCCCCAAGCCCCACCTCAGAGAAGATGGCTGGCTCCTCCGCTGGTCTCCCTGTCCACCTGTGCTGTTCTGCCCGGTGCTGAGCCAGGCCAGCGTGGCTGGGTCCCTGAAAACATCGGGGGGGGGGGGGGGGGGGGGGGGCGGGGGGAACATCCTCTGCCCAACGTTTCCGTGCAGTCCAGCCATGACCCTACTGCTTGAGCCCCCCCTTCCCCTGCCAGCGTGTGCCTGGTGGCCGGAGGCAGGTGGGGATGCTGCAAGGCAGCACTGAACGTGTGGGCAGGAGAGGCATGAGGTAACTTTGACAGCTTCTGTCCTGCCAGCTGTTTATAAAGACCAGAACAACAACAATCTCAGCACCGGTTTTTGATTCCTCTCCAAACACTTGCACATCACTGAAAACTACCATCACCTCCCTCTCCCCCCCCCCCCCCCCAGCCTACCCTTGTTCTTTCATTTCTCCCTTTTCTCCTCTCAGTTCAAAACCTCTCCAGCCAGAGGTTATCTTCCTGCCAGAATATAGTTATCCATGACTGCTCCTGCCTTCTGGAGAAGAAAAGCCAAGACTTAGCTAATTTGACACCACCTGTACCTCACACTCCCAACGTGGGCCCTTCTGAAAGCCAGGAAATCACTTGTGGTTTTTCCTGCCCCAGAACCACCTGGCCAGACACCACCCAGACGAGCTGAGCCCAGCAGCATGGGAGCCTGAGCGCTGCCACGTCTCAGCATGGGGCCAGGGCTTTGGGGAAAGCTGAACGCATCCCTGCTACAGGGCTGGGCAGCCGAGATGATGAACGCCACCAGACATGCTGTGCACATCTGCTCTGGCTGAGTGAGACCAAGAACCCAGTAACTACTCACAGTTATGGGCTTTCTCCGCACTTTACGCCCATGCAGTGGAGAAGACACTCCCAAAGTGCTACTGTCACCTCCCCAGGAGGAGATGTTCCTTCACCCTCTGGTAGGATGCAGGCTGAAGCCTGGCAGAAAAATCTTTTCCTCTTTCCCTGCTTGGGACAGAAAGTGATACACCCTGCAATGATTACGGGCAGTTCCTTCAAAGAAGCAAGCCTGCTGCACTCTGAATTAGCACAGAAAATGCCCAGGGACTCAGAAATCCAAGGTCTGGCTGGGAGTTAAGGATTCAGGGCTGATCTGCCTTGGTGGAGCTACACTTCCAAGGGAGCAAAGGTGGGCCGACCCTCCCTTGGCTTTCTCATGTAAGCTGTATTTGTTCATAGCTGTTTGCTATTTCCTTTTCCACTCTGAAATGCATAACCAAGCAGACCCTCATATCCCAGCTGGCACTGTGAGATTATAACACTTTGGAGGCTGGGGTGTTGGTCCTCATTCACCCACTGCACTACTCTCTCACCATGAGGAAATCATTTCACCCCTGTGTCACCCCACGGAGACAGTCCCCTCTGCAGGGTGTCCACCCTCCACCAAGGGAGCACTACAACTAGCACAGCAAGGATCCAGTCTCAGTCAGGACTACCTGGTATCATCAGAATGTGCACAAGTAAAAGAAAAGAAAGGTCCTCTTATACAGACAAAGAATTGAGGGGTGGGGTGGGGGAAAAAGAGATGTGGATTCCAGCAAAAATAGGTTTTTTCATTGCCAATTTTTTCCATATTCGCAATTTTTCCATGTGGTTGGATCTAATCCACTTCCACAGTGTTTCAACCTAAGCCAGAATAGGATTAAATGCGTTTACATGGAGACCTAATTATGTCTAATAACAATTACTGGATATTTTTCTCTATAAATAAGAACAGAAAAACACCTCATGCGACCTGACATTCCTCAGCAAACTGGGAGAGGCTTATTGTGAAATCTGAAATTGGATGAGCTATTTCAGTTATCCCTAGTCCTTTTCAGAGAGGTTACACATAGGCTTGTCCAAACGTATGTCCCAGGAATAGACACAAACCCCAAAGGATTTAATCAAAAGAAACTGAATTAACTTGTGTGTATAGCACATTTCAAGGAGTAAAGAGTTTTCTTCAGGGCCACAATACTGAATTGTCTCATGACAAGTGCTAAATTCATTAATGTGACGGAGATTCAGTGTAGGACTTCATTACCTTTACAGATGGGACTGTGCAAGACTGAGCCATGCAACATAAATTCTTTCCTTGCTTTTCATGTATTTATTTCGGGAAGGAAAGGGATTGGAGGTGACATTAATTATTGAGCTGGGAAAGGTTAAACAGAAGTTAACTGATGGCCAGCCCTGGGTGATGTACAAGGCAGGCACAGAAGACACAACCGCAAATTGAGATTCTCCATGTGATGTTACCCCCAAGCCTCCATCCCCTCCGTACAGAGAGGTAACTCACCATGACTGCGAACTCAGCCCAGTGCTGCTTCCAAAGAGGGACCTTACCAAAGGTACTGGCAGTGGGTACATTACTGCTGGAGCAGCTCCTCTGAGGTGCCAGCTTGTATAACCAAACCAAAGCCAAGTGTAGAGAACAGCAGCAGCAATGAGAGGTTGGGGAGCAAGCTCAAGGCTGAGATACACACAAGTTCTCCCATCTACCACTGAAATAATTAGTAAAGCTGTGACCTTTCCAGGTGCTTTGAAATGCATCCCTTGTCTGCTGCCTTTTTTTGTATGAGTACTGTGAAAATCATCCCTTCATTACTTTGCTCCATTCACACATATCCCTTAGTAAGTGATTCCAAGGAAGGTATGTGAACAGATTGAGAAAAATGGTAAAAGTCTTGAGGAATTACAGTAAGTTCATAGAAGTGGCAAATATTTGACCAGAGGTCATCCTGTCCCATTCCTAGAACATCCCGTTCTGTTGTTAATGGCGTTCGATACGCACCTGCCCCCCATCACAGAAACAGAAATCCACAGAAACAGGTAACAGTATAGCAAAAGGGCACACAGTTGTCATGGTGATGAATACAGTGAGTGTACGCAGAGTGTGAGAGAGGGAAAGCCACATAAGGCCATCAATGTAAAGATTTTCACAGTGACTAATAAACTCCGGGTGCCCAAGCTGTGGCATCCTACAAACGTGGTGATGGGCAAGGGATGCTGGAGTCCTGCATCAAGGGGAGAGAGACCCTGTCGTGGGAGAACTGGCTTGACTCAGCTCACTGGGCACTTCTGCAGTGCCAAAAACTGGAACAGAAAGCAAATACGTTTAGTCCCCACAGATACATACATCCATGTAGAGCAGAAGGAGGAATCCATGAGGCTGGATTGGGGCTGCAATCTGTAACTGACAGGTCACACTCATTAATGCACAGGCTAGGCTGATGTGGATGGTGGTCACCTCTCAAAAATTTGTTCCAGAGGTAACTATCTTGTCTGTATCTATGTCTTGTAGAAGCCCCATGTCCCTTGCATCTGATTACTCACAATCCAATGTATTTGTCCAGATCTCTGTATTTTTGCTCCCATTTAATACGGGAACATCCTAGAAGGCACCTTAATTCAGAATTGTGGCCCTGAAGACAACTACTTACTGTTCCCCTCCCCAGAAGCACTGAAAATGAAATAGGTCCTTTTTTTTCAGAAATAGGAGAGCTGTCTTCCATCCCCTCCCTGGCCTGAAATGATTCAAGGTGAGTCCTTCGCACAAGCTCAGCTGAAGCTGGCAAATAGATTTTAAAGTTTTTGATGATATAAGCAATACCAGACAAATACAGCAATCGCATATACCACATTTTCTTCAGAAACAAAGCTACAAAGACCCCAACAAACACAACTGAAAATAATAAGGAAACCTTAAGTCATGCCTAGGCTGCACAACATAAAACAAACTTTTGTAAAGATGATTGCAAAAAATACTATTAATTTTCACATCTTGGAGTGCATTGTAGAAAAGTAATGGACATTTTTCTCATGCTAATGAGGGAGGTGAATTTTGTACCAGATCCAGGATTTAGACACAGGATGCCCCAACCCATGTGGTGCTCAGACAGGTGTGCTATTTTCCTGCTTCTAAGAATAAACTGAAAAAAATACCCAGTTTCCAGACCACAGACACTCAGAACAGGGTTTACCTACACAGCCTGTGTCTGCATCTGAACTCATCCTCCAGGAGGCTTGCACAGTCAAGGGAGACAAAAAGGCACTTGGAGGGTGTGAGTCATTTCACCTGCAGCTAGATGTTAAAACAGGCCAGACAAGCTGTACCCTGACATGCCTGTTTGTCTCCAGTGTGTCCATACAGGGAGCTTTGTACATGTTGCTGGGATGCAGACATCCTCCGAGTGATGGTGGGTAAGTATTACCAAACCCTTGCCTCTAGCAGTGCAAATGTCACGGTTTGGTGCAGATGGTGTAAAAAACCTTCCTGCAAAGCTCTTCTCTGTGCATGTGTGTGTACCATCCCCTGATGCTATTTTTATTTCCCCCCAGCGTGCTGGGGTATTGCCAGTTCCTGGCTGGGATACATTCCCCACCCAGCCTCAGAGACCAGCCAGTCCTTCCAGATAAACACTATTATTTTAAAAGCTGCAGAGGGAGGACGAGGGACAACTGCACAGAAGACCATGCCAAACTGGTGGGTCCAAGTGAGAGCTTGTGGAAAAAAAATAGACATTTTGCCTGCAGGGAGCAATCAGATGAACCACTAATCGGGAAGGGAACTGAGCTGGTCTCCTCACAGCAGTTAGGAAATTGGAGCCTACCTGGGATGGCTGTGGCTGCTCCCGTACAAGCATCCTTTGGCACTGCAAATCTCATCCAGCTCCCAGATGCTGCAAGGCAGGTCCTGCTGGGATCTCTCCCACCGCTGGCACTGTGCGCTGCTAAGAACTGTCATCACCAGCAAACCCTTCCCAGGCCATTGCTTTGATGTGCTCAGATGAGTCTAGGATGCTTCAGCCCTCAATCCTTGAGGACTAGTCCTCTGCAGGAGCCTTGAGTTCTCAAAACAGGACATTTCTGGCACCCTCTTTTTTGATAGTCTGAAAACTAGGCCAGTCAAGCCCAATTTTTCACATGTAACCTTTGGTAAACAGGCTTGCTCCAAAACTGAAGTGTTTTTTTAAATCTAGGCAGGTCACAGAGAACATGATTCACTATTAATACTTGACGTTAAAGTGGTTTTAAACCTTATTTTTTCAGATATTAAATATTCTTTTAAAAATAACTTTTAAGATGCTAACAAATCTCCCTTTTTATTTACATGAAATAAAATGTGCTTAACTTTAAAATATTAAACTACTGCAAGAATGACGAGAAATGAATAGGAAATTACCTTAGGCAAGCCCTTTTTGCAATTAGGCAGAAAGCGGAGCCCCTGGGCTAGCGGAGCTGTGACATGCAGTTCAGTCTAACAGAGCCGCCACCGGCCACCTGTATTTGTCCTTTGCCTGAGAGTCCAGCCCATGAGCCTCACAGTGTGCCAGAGAAACCTGAACCACTGGTGTAACACCAGCCTTCCTTGGGATAGATGCAAGAAGCCACTGCCATGCACTGTGGACGGTCCCACTGTGTCTGAACTGATTCCCTGCCTTCAAAACCTGTTTGGTTGCAGGTTTACTCGCCTACCACAAAAAGATGCAATTCCAGCTCTTAACCCCAAGGAAGAGTTTGGAGTAACGCCTCCTCCTAGGTCAGGGCATGGCAAGGAAGTAGGAGCAGACAGCTCAGATGTGAAAAGCAAGGCAGCAAGACCAGCAAACACCAGTAAGGAGCACTGGCTCCAGCACAGCTTCCATTAACAGCTTTTTGGTACGGCTCTCCATGAGCGCAGCCTCCGACTGTGGTGCCCTGTGCTGGCAGCAGTCTCTGCAACTGAGAAGCACAGTCAGAAACCCTCCACCCAATGCGACAGTGACAAGAAACCTGGCAGAAATGGAAGGGAGCTGAAGCCACAAAAAGCCAGAGCCAACAGAGACTGAAGCCAGGGTGGTCCTTTCCAAATGCAAACTTCATGTAGACTGCTTCACCTAATTTACTCCTGTAAACCTCCATGTCCTTTTAGCTCACTTGATTAATCTGCATTTTGAAGATGCAGAATAGATGGCCTGAAATGATGGCTTTATTGTTCTGCTCAGATAGCTTTACTTTGATGTGAAATTCAGCCTCAAAAACAAATTGCTCTAACAACTGTTTTAATTGCTCTCCAGTAAATTCTCCTTAATCCTCCTGTCCCAGGAACTGTTTTATGTTAAACCATTGCTCCATCTGCGTGTGAGAAAGGAATCACTGTCCTTGGCTGTGCAGTGAAAACGACTGACTGCTGAGCAATTAGTTAATCTCTGGGATAGAAATGTTTCACTAAACAGTCTTTCATGCTGGATTTTGGAGGAAAAGAAGATTTTTGTAGGTTAGTCTGCTGGCGGCTTGAAAGAAACAGTAAATAATAGTCTTTCTGCAAATTTCCATTGATCCTGACTTCACAGACACGGTAGCATGCAGAAGCAAAAGCTTGCTGCTAAGCACATTTTAGTTTTGCTTTGGAGAAACTATATTCATGTAGTTCCCTCCTAAGCGATTACAGAAGTGACTTGTAAGAGATGTGAAGATTTCCAATCCGAGTAACAAAGTGATGTCACTTCAAGGAAAGGAGAATTATTCCCATAATGTTGAAAAAGCCCTTTTAAGGGACATTCAATGACATTTTATAGGCAATAAAGGGGTTAATCCTTTCATCATGACTTTAAATAAAGATCTGTGTCCCCCAAGCTGCTCATTTAAAGAAAAGGTGGGGCACGCAGGGAGGGAGAGACCCTTCAGAAGAACCCAACAGCCACTAACTGATTTCCCAAAGCCCAGAACTTCCATCACCTTGTTACCACTTGCTCTGTGTTTTAGAAATTGGTTACTGTAGGTCAGATTTTAATCTGGTTCCATTTTGTGTTTGCAATCAATTCGCACAGCACCCAACTACTCTTGCAGAGAGACATCTGTGCATGCTGGCAGCCAATTAGGCTGATCTGCATTTGCGAACAAGCATGCATATTAAGAAGAAAGTGGTTGAGAGTTTGCCCAATCTACTTCATACTTGGTATGGATCTGAAGTCATCCTGCTTTACTTTAAAACATGCCTGCATTGAAGAAGTAAGAGAACAGAAGCAGGCAGAGATCCAAGTCACATTTGTCACATCCTGAGAGCACCATGGCCCAACACATACAGCACCAGGCTGGGATTCAGGGGGGTGGGTTATTCTGCTGGCCTGATCTTTGGCCAAGCGGGAGGTCTTGTGCAAAGCACACTGCCTCTTCATGTCTCCATCTCCCCCAGTGTAAGAGAGGATAATAACACTGCCCTCGTTTCTCCAATTAACTGAAAATCCCTCTATCATTGCTAACTATTTACAGCTGAGAGACTACAATGCATGGCTGAGAGCAGAGAGAGGTCACTGTTTTGTCTTGTTGCCAAAACTAAGACAGTTCATTAAAAACACAGCCATAAAAAAATAATACACCTAGATGTTCTCAAGATTACCACTCAAGATTAAGGGCTCAAGGCACTGCTGCAGTAAGATGCCTAGGGCAGTGCACACCAGATGTATCAGAGCATCAGGAGAGGACTTCATGTGGCATCGTACATCAGCCAAACCTTCATTAAGGGTAGCATTGACACCTAATTTCCAAGGAAGGATCAGTCAAACTGCTCAGCTTGAGTGACGGGCACTGATTCCTCAAATGGTGTGATTACATGTTTAATTAAGCACTTGCTAAGCTAAGGAGTCAGATTTCCAAAAAAAATGCCAAAGCCTCTTACTCTGCACAATTGCACACGTTTACAGAAACCTCAAGGGCAGCTCATTCTCCTGGATCAGGAGATCAGAAGCTCTTTTTTTACTTCCAGTTGCCGAGACATGAGCACCTACCTCCTGCCCATACCTTTGGCACTTACAGACGTCTCTTCCTCTTTGTTCCCCCGGGGAAACCAATGCATGGACTTTCTGCTGCTGCAGGCTTAGCTGTCATATCTGATGCCTGCTGGCCTCTGTGTTTCTACTTGGAAAGGGATGCTGAAGAAGGGCACCGTGCACCTTTGGAAGTGAGGAGCTTTGCCGCGGTTTTTAAACAAGACCCTGCAATTGAAACTGCTCGCTTCTTTTGCTGCTTTGCCCTCACTATTTTCTGTTTTCTTTGCTTTAACCAAACAGCAGATGCCTTAGCATGTTGTAGAACAGCCACATTCAGACCTATTTCTCCAATACTATCGAAGACAGCAAAATGCACACAGAAAGGCTACTTCATTTATAAATTTACGGTATTTTTCAATCAGGGTCTATTGCCTAGTTTAGGGTCAGTCCGTTGCACAGAGGATTATTTATCTGTGTGGCCTCAGAAGAAACTGAACTGTGGCCATGACCCAAAGAGACAACATCCCTCCTATGGGGCTCCTGTCACTATTGGGGCGATCAAATACAGCCTTAGCCTCCCAGTTCCTTTTCAGGACCCAAAATCCTACACTGAACTCGATAACGAAGGCTAAAATGGACTACGGAGCTGCAACGCTTTGTGGGATTAAGGCCTAATCTGTTTTCTGTATACAACACAGAGATGCTTAAGCATGGGGAAATTGAGCAGAGAGCAATTTTGGGATAACTGTTGCAGTGTAACTATTACTGAGCAGTGTCTCATGGGGACCCTTGTTCCTTCTCACTAGTTAGGTTTATCCACTTCGGGATTTAAATCCACACCTTCCTTTACTCCATAACAGCTCTCCCTTTAAACAATCTTAGCCTCAGATGGTCATTTGGTGGGTGAGCAAAGTAAACAGTTCCTCCTGCCCTCTGCCTCTTTCTCCCAATCTCTCCTTCTTGCACATGTCCTCTCTCCCAATCTCTCCTTCTTGCACATGTCCTCTTGATGGAGAGCATTGTGTACTCACCTCTCCCTTCCCTTCCCCTTCTCTTCCTTACTGAAGCTTCCTAACTGAAGTTATTAGAGTGAGCAAAGGGCAGGAGAGATATTTCTTGTACTTCTTTGCCTGGCATTGAAGCAGAGAGAAGAGCAGATTTCTAACATACCTGCAGGACTTTCTTTCCTTCCAGCTTCTGCAAGAAGGGAAGCTGAGGTATTTATTGAGACCACGGTGGATTTCTAGCCCCTGGGAAAAAGAAATCCCGCAGAAGGCTAAAAACCCATGCTCAACAGACCCAAGATCCTTCACTGGATGGGAAGGAGAATCCCAGCAAAGACGGCCTCCACTCACCACGACAAAAACCATCCCATGACTTTCAGAACTCCACATTGATGTAAACAGCTGGTGACACTAAGTGGTGCGCTAAGACCAAGTTGCCACCACCAATCCTTCCAGCACATCACCATTAGGTACCCTACGGCTCAAAGTTGAAGGTAGCTTCCCATTGCCTCCTGGCTCAGCTGCAGGGTGGTGTGCTCACTGTGAGACAGTGCCCCTTCAACAGGACAGTCTCCAACTAGATCAGGCAGGCTGGGTCCTTGCAAACTTACAACGGCCACTGGATCAATATCTGCTATTGGCACTGACCTCATGCAATGTCAATAGGCAGCAGTGTCAATTGATTGAGGCTTTGCTGCGGTGCAGATGATTTACGGTCTGTGCATTTTGCTACAGATGATTAAAAAAAGAAACTCCTCAGGGACAGCAGCTTTCGCTTTGCCCAGTGCAGTATCTCCTAAGACTGACATGCTTTTGAGCATAAACAGGGCAAGATAGTTCAAAACCTCCAGATGACAGCGGGGTAGTTTGAGTTTGGGGCAGATGCAGAAATGGTGCTCTCTGGGATGGTCAAAACCACCAAAAGACTTTTCAAGCTGCTCTTCAGTCTCATTTAACTTGGAACAGAAAATTGATCATCAATATAAATATGCAGTACTAATCTACCACTCTTCTTTCCCTGTACTGGAGAAAGTAGGATCCATGTTGCTGCCTATTTTGCCAGACATCAAAACCAGGGCACAGAGAGGTCATACATCATTTGCTCAGGGTCACTGAGCTGCTTAGTGGATGAGCAAGGGGGATGGAACCAAGGTTTCCAACCCAGAGTCCCCACAGTAGGAAAAGCCATACTGCAAAAAGATTAAACATATAAATATAAATACATTTATTAAAGTAAAATATAATTATTAATATAATAATGCACTTTCTTTTCACTACTGTCCAGTCCGGGAAACATAGTTTTGGATTTGAAATAATTGAAAGTGCTCAATTGTAATTGCTAATTGCTGCAAATATATCCAGTCCAGGACTTTACTGCTGTTCAGGTTTGTGTTGGAAGTAGGGTGGGAAGGTAGGCAGCACTACCTCTGTTTATTTTCACAAGGTCTTGCTCTCACTCCAATGAAAAATGTCAAAATCTTCATGTCTGGCTTCTGGCCAGCCCTACTGGTGACAGACCCTGTATTCCTGCATGTCCCTAGCACAAAGCCACACAGAACATACGTGAAGAGGATTTGCAGAATTCATGTTTTGTTCTCTGTGGTTTTTCCTCTTACGGGTTTCTGCCTGAAGACTAAATGGTCTCAATAAAGGCCTAAGAGTCCCCATTTATAAAGTCATACATCAGCAAAAGAATTGCAAATTGTTCCCAAAATGAACTATTCTCTCTACTTTCAGTGGAAATTTAAATTAATTGGAATCATTATGGGTTTTTTTTCCCTCTAAATATTATTGTCCCTGATTATAAAGTGCCTGAAATGTAATCTGAAGTCTTCAAATCTGAAAAAGTGTTTGGCAACTGACAGCTTGTTGATTTTTTTCCCAGCTGTATTCACTGGTCTAACAAAAGTTAACACCCATTACTATCAGCCTTGCTTATGACATTGAGGATATTCTACCTGGCTTTCAGAAACACTGTTTTTGTATGGAATGTGCTATCAGCTACTCTGTTTCTTCACTTCATCATTTTCAAGTTTTGTTAATCTATTGAAAAGCTTTTATAACTTGAGCTTCAATTAAAACAATGCACTTCCAGTGCCATGTGATGTAGAACACCATCAGTTTCGTTTGGAAGTGATGAGTCAGAAATGAAGAAATAATTTTAAAGGTCAGAACATATGAATGCCAGACCCAAGGGAAAGGGACAACGGGCAGCCTCTGTACACCAGGGAGCCAAGGCATCCAACCTTGTTGTATTTTTCCATATTACAAAACAAGGAGGTAAAACATCCTGCTCTGCCACTGCCAGACATTCCTCACTTGAACCAGTGGAGACCAGTTTGGTGGGGAGAGCCACTGACTCCAGATTCAAGGTAATTCAAACACGCGGTAGTATTCCTGAGTGGGGCAGATTTGGGCTGGTGGTTGGGCAGTTGTTTACTTGTTTCCTATTTGCTTCTAGATCCCAGTCCAGGACCTGATCTTTCAAATGCTCATGGGGCTGAAAGTGAGGGTACGTCTATGTCACACCACAGAGCAGGGCACATGGACCCCCGCCGCAGCATAGTAGTGTCCCCCCTGCAGAAAAGCAGGATTCATTAGGTTGAACTAGTTCAGAACTGCTCTAATCTGGATCTGCTGCTTTCAAGCCCAAAGCTCACAGTGCACCACGGTTCTGCTTTCAGCCAGCCAGCCATGCCAAAAGTACCTCAGAGCTACATCTTTTCCTTCTTGACCCACAAATGCAGCCTATTGCCGTAACACCGAACCTGCCTCGACCAAACTCATGGAAGTGCTGCCAGAGCTCACTTCCTTGCTACAGATCTTTTGGATGAAACCAAGCTCAAATGACTGTTCCACGTGCCCCTGTGCCTACCTTCCCCATGGGACAGCCTGCAAACAAAGCCACGGGGGTGCTGCAAAGGAGAATAAGCTGGGGGAATTCAGCAACTCACATCTCTGCTTCTCAGCTCAGAGACATCAGCACAAAATCCACTGGCAGTGTGACCTGACAATTCTTTTAAACTGAAATCAAGACTCAGAAAAGATGAACACCTCTGGTAGATCATTCACTGACTGAAAGACAGGGTCAGCCCACTGTGCAACAGACGCGAAGTAACTCAGTTAAACCATCGGGAAATCCCAATTTAACAGGAAAACCGACCAAAAGTTAATTTAGACTTTTAATATCTACTTCCTTTAACTATAGGTAGCTCTGTGAAACAACCTTAACAAGTGTCCCTGGGATTCTTGAAGTGAAACATCTCACCCAGCAAGAGCTACAATTTTCCCACTTGCGAGCTCACCGTTGGCAGTGTGTAAGGAGTGCTGGCCGCTGAAACGTACTGTAATTGCCTTTAATACGGTCACGGCCAGCGTTTCAGTGGGGAGGGACCCCCTGAGGAGCAAAAAAGACCCAAGACATAAGCATGAAAACATTGAAGAGTATCCAGTCAAGAACAAATATATTATGAAGAGGATGTGTTACTTTCACCCGAGCATCTCCCTTTAGCCAAAAGTGGTTGGTGCAGAGCTGCCTCTGAGGGTGCTTTAGTTCAAGAGACTGAAGGAATTACAGTTTTTCAGAGGCATCTGTGATTGCCAGCAGAGCAGGGGCCTTCTATTTACAGCAAAATCAAATGAAAAATTTTTAGAGGGCAAAGACCACATTTCAGTGATGTTGCTAATGTTTCCTCATACCTGAATCTGCACCGGTGAAGAACTCTTCCTTTCTGCGGTGGAAAGTCAAGGAAAATCACCCACAGCCAGAAAAGCCTGGAGGAGAGCTATTCACCAACTACTGAGCTTCCCAGGACAGCATGGAAATATTGCATCAGCCATGTGAAACTTCACCACAAAGAGAAGCGTGCTGTTCCCTGAAGGTTACTTGTGCAGAAATGAAGTTGCTAATGATAGTCGGATCAGAGCCTCTTCGCGAGCAAAACCAGCAGGTTGCCTCTGTGACAAACACCCACGGAGGAAGAAGTGCTCTGCCTGTCCCCAAAGGGACCATTAGATGTTTTTCCTAGTCTTAGAAGATGTGACTGAGAAACTTGGCAAGTGGTGACTCTGCGGAGCTTTGTATTTATTTCTGAAGGGTATCAGCATGAGGAAGAGACAACACAAAAGAGTTAAGTAGTGGGGTTACAGGGATGGGATAAACAGATGGTGTGGTGAAGAGCCATTTCCTTCCCATTTACATGCTGACTGCATTAAATCAATCCCTGGGCTTTCATGGCAGTAAGCTAAGGCTCTGCTGGGGAGGATTTTAATGATCTGGCTATATCCTAGTTGTGGGTATCGTTCTATTGTATCCCAGCATTTAGTCTCTTCTCAGGTAAAAGAGAATTTTTCAGATTTTCTCATGTGATTCTCAGTGATCTTCCTAATACCTAATATCACAGCTATCACCTCTTTTCTAGATGTGGATCTCTGTAAAGCTCATCAGCACTGTTTTATGTTCCCATCCATGTATTTAGGCACTGACACAGGATGCTCCTTAGGGGCTGAGTCTGCTGTTTTTGCAGCCTTAGCTTATCTCATTGCTCCAGACCCAAATAAATTTGTTTTTAATCCTTAGTATTGTATACTTTGGCAAATCTGCCTTTAAACGTGATCAGAAATGACCTCCTCATGTAAAACTGGAGTCGGTCCAGTTGATTTGTCCCCTCTTCCTGTCTGGGGCTAGTAAGAAAACGCTGTGTTGGCACAAATAAAAGGACTTTGCAATCGATATCATTGGTGATTCTGTATTTCCCCATTTGTGACTATGCTGCACCCTGTTTACACACTCTTTGCATGCTTTCTACCACTCCCTGTACACACACAATTAACAGAACACCAGCTGGTACAGCATAAATGCTGCTGCAAGGATGCAGAGAGACACCAGACAGAAGAAGTACAAATCTCTACCTCTGGCTCTGTTACTTTTCGTCTCAGATGCTGCACTTACTTCCCAGAGGACCTTTTGACCTCCGAGACTTTGGCAAAGCACTCTCTCTGGTTTTATCTGGTTTGGTTTTTTTTCTGGTGTCTGAAAAACCCAGCTAACCCTATGCCACCCACACGAGACAGCAGTTCATCAGTCACTTCCTCCCAGAAAGGCCTTGTCCAGGCACTTCTAGAAGGCTGACACCTCCCAGCGGGGTCTGGTACCCACCTTAGATGCTAGAGGATGCCTACAGATGTGCAGCTGTGCCAGATGTTCCACTCATGGGGCAAGGCTGATCCATGGAGCAAGAGCATCTGCCCACAAGAAGGCTAGCAAAGCTGAAAGCGGCTGTTGGGGATTTTGCAAGAACAGTCTCTGTCCCAGCAGCGTACTTATCTACCATATTAGCAGCTATCTGACATGCTGGACTCAGTTTGAGCAGGACTGGTCTGGGAGGAAAGTGCCTTGGTTCAAACTTTCTGACAAATACTTTAAGTTACGGCTGATAGTTCACATGATCAGTCAGGCATCTGTTCGATATATTAATGCATGACTGCATTGAGATTGTAAATTATTATTCATGTACTTTCATAGAACATCTTGAGGTTATTGGCCAAGTCCTTTAATAAATGGAAACAGGGACCATTAATAACACATGAAAAAGATGCATGATTCAGTTCATCCATTTACATTTCTATTGTAGCCTTCTTCAGCAGGAGGGCTAATACAGCCTAGGAGAAGGATGGGGGTCATTCATAATCGAGTTGCTCTGAACTACCAACAACTGTTCCATTCAAAAATGGATTTGCCTTGGATACATGATGGAAATGTGTCCTGGTTTCAGCTGGGATAGAGTGAATTTTCTTCCTAGTAGCCGGTAACAGTGCTGTGGTTTGGATTCAGTATGAGAATAACGTTGATCACACGCTGGTGTTTCACCTGTTGCGAAGTGGTGCTCACCCTGAGTCAAGGACTTCTCAGTTTCCCACGCTCTGCCAGTGAGCAGGGGCACGAGAAGCTGGGAGGGAGCAGAGCCAGGACAACTGACCTGAACTAGCCAAAGGGATGTTCCATACCATGGACCGTCACGCTTAGTATATAAACTGGGGGGAGCTGGCTGGGAGGGGCCGACTGCTGCTCAGCGACTGGCTTGTGCATCACTTGTCTGTCTTGTTTTTTTTCCCTCTCTCTCTCTCTCTCTGTTACCTTCCTTTTTGTTGTTGCTGTTGTTATTATTATTACTATTATTGTAATATTTTGCTTTATTTCAGTTATTAAACTGTTCTTATCTCAACCCACGGGTTTTACCTTTTTCTGATTCTCCTCCCCATCCCACCAAGGGGAGGGGAGTGAGCGAGTGGCTGCCTGGTACTTAGTTGCTGGCTGGGGTTAAACCACGACAAGATGGAAATTCATTACAACGGCAGGCAGCCAGGGGAGGCAGAATCAGTGAAAATAGTGAGGCTAGACACAGAAGTTAAGTGCCGAGATGCCAGGGTGCTCTGGTAAGTCCAGGGACATAGAGAAGGAAAACTGGGTATCTGTGCACTGAAGGGCAAGCGATGGGCACAAATGGAAAACCAGAGCTAATCTTGATAAAAATGCTACATTTCGGCTGTCTGGTAGAAATATCCTGCTTAGAAATGGTTGCTCTTTGCTGCTGTCATCTGCTGGTTACTTAGGTCTCAATTTCCACATCTTTAAGGGAGTGCAAAGTGGTTTAGGCTCTCAGAAAAAGCCAGAGCCTGTTCCTGTGGTAACAGGAGTGCTGTCCATAATTAAAAAGAGAGGACAATGAACTGTTTCCAAAAAGGATATATACTCACAGAGCATGGAGAGCTGAAGTCCCCCTGCTCTGGAGTTACAGTGACTAATGGAAATATTTAGGATAGGAAGCACTATAAAAAAATCTTTCGAGCAACTGAGACAGCTTTGTGGAGTACTAACAAAATAATCTGAAACTCACCTAGAAGTCCAAGAGAAGGTTCCAAAGTTCAAAAGATCACTGACAATTTAATTAATGGCATTAAGTGAATCAGAGACTTTTATAATTGGTTATACTATGCTCCTTTTTTTAACAGTAACTTACATCTGAAAACTGTATTATATTTTTGTTATCTTTAGGAAGAGAAACAAATTAAGACTAAGGGCTGTGAAAACTGAGAAGTAAAAATCTGAGGAAAAAACATGGATTAATAATATGCATTTCTTCCTAAACACAAGGAAGAGTTTTTCCTTTCAGCAAGTTGCTCAAAAATGCAACAACAGGGGACTCAGCTTATTTCAGGTGTTTCTCAGTATCCCCCTGCCCCTCCCCACAGCTATGCCCACCTCTGGCACACATGTAAATCAGCTACTCTCAGAATTGCTTCTCCAGACTTCCCTTGCATGGGACCTAAACCAAGGCAGCTTGCTCATCACAGCAACTGACTGACAATTAAAAATAGACACAGTCAATCAGCCATTATTAAGCTGGAAGTGACAGGCTGCCTTTTATTTTTAACTAAAACTAATGGGATTCATGCAAACTTCCCCACAAAGTTTCTCTTGCACTTTGTGTAATATTTAATACTTTCTTACATGGACTGTTCCTTTGCTGTAGAAAGCAGCCCAAAAATAGCACTCAAAGTAAGGTAAATCTAGGATTTGCAGGGCTGCAATGATCATCACATGCTGATCCAGCACGTTTGGGTATTATTGCATCTGTGAATTGTGTGCTGCAAAAAAAGAGATGGACAGATTTATACTTGCACAGAAAAGAAGGACCTTATGCAGGGAGTTTTGTTTAGCATTTCACAGGCTCCTGTATGTAACTGGTAAGGAGCCTTTTTGAGCAAGCCAAGACAAAAACCTGTTCAGAGAGGGCAAGGCAAGAAAAAAATCGGTGCTCTCTCCAGTGCAAAACAGCTGTGAAATCATTACTGATCATTTCTAGATTGGTCAAAAGATCCCATTTTGGGCAGAGCCAGAAAACTCCCACTTGGGTGAATGCTAAAGCTCCGTCTGCTCCTTGTTAAACCTGTGGGAATTCATTTATATGACTCCAACAAACAGGCAGAAGTTCTCTTTCCCCAGCCATGGTTGTGGCTGCATTGTAACTGGCATTCCCAGTTTTGCAGAAGTGAGGTTTGGGGAGTGAGCAGTCTGGTGTAGAAACTCATTTTTATACCTGCAAGTCATGCTGTGCTGTGTTATCAGAACATCTGGCGTTCACCTCCAGAAAGCAATGACAGAAGCAACCAGAGCACTTGGAATCAATCATCTCAGTTTCATAGCATTTCCCCATCTTTTTGCTATTATTGTGGGGGAAAAGTTGTACATCTACACAGTAATTAGGCTCAGCAGCCCATGCAAGAAGAAATCCATTGCTCTAGGCTAATTATTTGTAGGGGTGTAAGACAACACGACAACCCTCTTTCCCCACTTTCTGTGCCACTCTACCTGCTAGGATGCCCCACAAGCAGGGAACCACCTGCCGCAGCAGCAGCTCCCAGGCACACTGCTGGCATCACAAAATAAACTGGCTACTCTCAGCTATAACAGAAATGCCTTTGTAATACTGCCATGGCTTCCTAGGCACCAGGGGAGTCACACGAAGCTACAGGGAGATCAGCTCTGTTACGACACCCACCCAAAAGGCAGCCTGCTGCAGGGCTAAGCCTGGCAAAGTAACAGCCCATGAGGGAAGCTCAGGGACACCGATGGTGATCTGCTCGGGTCTGCTGCTGGCTAAGCTGCCAGTGCCCGTGTTCATCACAACATCAAAATGCAGGGGGAGCTGATGATAAAAACCTTAAACTGGCAATCAAAAATGAAACGGCAATGTTGCTTCCCATTGCACCATGCATGCTCCCTCCCCTTCTCTAGCAGCTGGAAGAGATTAAAAGCATCAATTTTAATCGATGAGGGGAGGTGAACACAAAATGTTTATTTTTTAATATTTACAAGATTAAAAATAGCAAGCCTTTGATTTATTTTTATTTATCCTCATTCAAGTTCTGTGCAAGCAATGCTGCCCTGAATTGGTATTAGCAGACAGCCTGCAGTCAACTAGGGAGAGTCTCTTAATTATGAAAGCTTTCTAACTTAGCATTTTCTAAACAAAAAAATGGTATTAATTCACAAAAAGCACAATAGCAAATCATTGCCTATCTGAACCTTCACTCCAATATAGCCAATTTACATCTTTGTTTTCCTACGGACACTGCCCATCCCCGACATTTCCTATTTAATGATCTTCCCACAACCAAATAATTCACTGAGTTTGCATTGCCTGCCTGAAGAAGAGATGGTGATGGCTTTTGCTGGGGTAAATCAGCAGAATGACTTTTATAACAGCTGCTGAGTCCCTGTGTGCAGAAAGCAGCACATACAATTATTTTTTTTATGCATCCATACCATACTTTTCAAAGATCCCATAATGAAAAGTATGCTAAATTGCCTTGAATTTCTCAACAAAAACCAGCAGTATGACAAACAAGATAAAATGTCCTTTTGATTTAGATTTAGACAGGGAAGCTACATGTCCTGGAAAAAGTAAGTCTACCTCTGTAATGGGAACGAATTATCAGAATTGGGCTCAGTCCTACTTCTAACAGAGTTGGTGGTGCTTTGCCTATCCCTCCTACAGAAGCATGGTCAGGACATCTGAGGAAGGTATTTAATTTAGAGATTATATTCAGAATAGAACTGAAGCCTGCTAGTACCCTGTGGGATTAATGTGGCTCTGAAACACTATTAAAGATGATAGTGCATTGGCTAATCTCTGCATCTGCCAGCAGTCTAAATGCAAAATGTATTAATCCAGACTGTGTCATGAATCCATACTACCCCAGGCCTCCCAAAACCCCCAGGGGATATACAGTGCCCTGTTTTTCAGGTAAGTATTTAAACACTCACTCAGACCCCAAAGTCTTTGAGATGGCAATGAAAGGAGAGGAGAGGAAAGAAAATTTCAGTTGGAAGGGACCTACAATGATCACCTAGTCCAACAGCCTGACCAACTCAGGGCTGACCAAATGTTAAAGTATGTTTTTAAGGGCACTGTCCAAATGTCTCTTAAACACTGACAGGCTTCGGGCATCAACCACCTCTCCAGGAAGCCTGTTCCAGTGTTTGACCACCCTCTTGGTAAAGAAAAGCTTCCTAACGTCCAGTCTAAACTTCCCCTGGCACAGCTTTGAACTATTTCCAGTGTCCTGTCACTGGATCCCAGGGAGAAGAGATCAGCACCTCCCTCTGCACTTCCCCAGCTCAGGCAGCTGCAGAGAGTAATGAGGTCACCCCTCAGCCTCCTTTTCTCCAAACCAGACAAGCCCAAAGTCCTTCGCCGCTCCCCACAAACCCAAAGTCCTTCGCTGCTCCCCACAGGACATGCCTTCCAGCCCTTTCACCAGCTGTGTTGTCCTCCCCTGGACGAATTCAAAACATTTCAGGTTTATCACCCACTTCTGCCCCCATTCACAAACAGTCACAGCCAAGGCAGCACAATGTGCTTGCCCAGGGAGAGAAAACAAACCACTGTGCTCACTCGATGCCTCCGGGGAGGGGTTCAGAGGGGCAACTGTTCCCGCAGCCCCGACTTCCCACAGTCTGTATGACCTGAAGGGTACCCAGAAGAGACCACCGTAAGGGTGGTGATGAAGTGGCAAAAAGGAGAGGGAAGGCAGTGAGGCACACAGAAAAGAGCCAGGCTCACAGCTACCAGAAACACCCATGAGAAAGCAAACCCACCAACAGCTTTTCCAATTGCTCCGCTCAGACAGCTGTCCCACGCTGCTGGCAGAGAGGCACAGAGGGGTGACGTTAATGCTGCTGCAGCTTTCTCTTTGAATTTTTATGCTGCTCTCTACCTGGCAAAGTCACCACGGTCCTCCAAGGACTAACTTCCTTGCTTTGACTGCCTTGAACTCAAATCTCCATGGCCCTGAAGAGAAGCAAAGACCCATGGAATTGCTCAGGGGAGCAGGAGATGGGAAGGAAAAGCTGCAGAAATAAACTCCAGCCTCAGATCTGTAATCCTCACTCAGAAGGAATCACATAGGTCTCCTGATGGCAGAAGGTGTAGCATGGCTTGTGCTAGGCTGCCTGTAACCACACAGCTACAAATGCACAAGGAACTACTCCATTCTCAGTGCTGATAAATTCCTCACATGGGTTTGGCCCAGACCTGTTAGCAGTTTCTCAAGAAATTCCTGGGCATGGGTCACCCAGGGACCACTGTCAATTTGCAGTTTGGACAAGGTCTAATTGTTTGAGTGCCTGAAATGGGCTCTTCTGTCCCATGCACATTCAATATACAGATCTAGACACCATCAGAGGTGGTACTAGATCTAAATCGGTGAAACAGTCCTTTAGGAAATATTGCAACGGAATATTAACGTATCTGGAGATAGCTGTGAACACAAGGAAGCCAAACAATAAAAAAAAATTAAAACACTGTCTGAGGCAAAAGCTTCTTCAAGCGTAACGGAGGCTGCAGAGTCTGCTAAGATGTGAACAAAACAAAACCAAATTGATTTTTGAGGGTATAACTTATTTGCTCTGTAATCATGCTAAACTGTCACTACAGCTAAACTATAGCTGTAGGACTTCATTTCCTGGGACAGCATGTTCATACAAAAGAAGAAAAAAACCAGACAACCGAAGACCAGAGAAGGATAGGAAAGGTAAGGAGCATCCTGAGACAAGGTAAAACAATCCTTCTTTTCTTGCATGGAGATGGAGAAAGGAATTTGGTGAAATTAAAGGCAAGGGTAGCCTGTGAGCTCTACAGAGGGAGCACGAGGAGGTAAGTATGCCCTTTATACCCCAACTGAACTGACCCTATCACTTAAAAAAAAAAAAAAAAAAAGAGAGAGAGAGGACTAATGTGCAATGCTTTTGCTGGAGTTATAGGTGATGAGAGAGTGAGAAGGAAAAGTAAGAGGTGAGAGCTTTGGCTTACATAGCTGAGAAAGTTGTCCTTTGTCATGGTCACCAGAGAGTTGCCTGTTACTGCAGTAATGAAGCAAGAGCTGAAAAACACCCAAACACGGTGTCACGGGCAGCACAGCCATGGGCTATGACTAACATCATTCTGTGCTTTGCCCTGGAGAAGTGACGAGGGGCATCAGCATGCCTGGCTGAGGAACTCTCCATGTCCCCTTGCCTCGGCTAGGGTCAGCAAGCAGCCGGCTGTATCAGCCCAGCCTGCAGATGCTTTGAATCCCTGAAGAGATACAGACAGGGAAATGTAACACACCATACATACTGCCATAAAGAAGTCAATCAAATTAATTTTCAATAGGCTTGAGCAAGTCATTGGGTTACAAATAAACTATAAACTTGAGTTAAGTCACGCCAGAAGCCTGCTGGCCATATGAGCCATGAAATTGGGCTGTTGGATCTGCCCTTCCAGAGGCATGATCCTGCACTCCCTGGGACCCTTGTCACTGGCTCAAACCAGCAGAAAAATAAGCTGCGTGTGCAAGAGGACAGTACCAGGAGTGACAGATGGAGGAGGACCAAGTACCAGCCTAGGGGTGGGCACAGTCCCTATCACATGACAGGGATCCAGGTCCTCACTGAAGCCCTCACCAGCTGATCTACATTATCAGTCACAGCAGCTCTCTAAGCAGCATGTTTTTCTCCCCTACTTGTCTTCATTAATAATGAAAGGAAAAACTTGTTTTTCCCAGGTAGGTTTTGCCACCATCGCTGTCCCACATGGAAAAAGTTTCCAATAATAGACCAAAAAAAGGTGAAAATGGATGATGGACCTGCCAGTGCAGATGGACCACTGGGCAGAGAAGGCTCAGCATGTCCCGCTTCAGAGTCACCTCACAGCTTTCTGCTTGCCAGAGTCACCCAGGGATGATGCTCTGATCTCTTTCTATGTAAGCAAATCACTCCCCACAACTGATCAGGACCGAATGCGAGTGCCAGCTGGCAAAGTGTAAACAGCTCTGAATTAAGCTGCCATAATTGTGAATGGCTTACAGAGCTCAAAACCTGTGAAAGTCCTCAGGTTCACCAGAACACGTGCAACCTTCAGGAGCAAGGCCCAATACGCAAAGCAATGCTTTCTGCCTCTGACATTGCTTCTGCATCAGGACACTCACTAATCTAGCACGCCATCTGGAGAGCCTTAAAAATGAAAAAGGGGGATCCTGAATGAACCTTGGTACAACCTTCACTTTTAGGAGACATGAATGCAGAATTCAAATTAAAATGAAGTCTTTCCAAAAACTACATGACACAGAAATGAGTGATTCAGTCAACAAACTGCATGTGATTCATTAAAACCTAAAGCAAAACCAGAAAGCCAATTTAAAAAGAAATTATTCTACTCCGAAAGAGAAAGAAAAACAGGACGTGTGTTGAAGACAGTCTAATGAACTCACCCGCTAAAAAGCCTCAGAGATTCACAGTGTACTGGAGGAGTTAGATAACATCAGTCGCTCACGGTGTCCTTGGCTTTAAGAGGGCCACAGGGAAAAGGACTGAGCCTCTCCGGGCAGTATTTCACTGCCTTAAAGGCACTCTTTTCTCCTACCATCTCCTTGGCTCATTCTCCAGCACACCTTCCAGGAGCAAATGCACCAGAGGTCCTATACAAACAATTGTCCTCTTCCCTGGCTGCTCCTGCCTCATTTCTTTAACACAGCTCATTTTGCTCGTGGTAGAAAACAGTAGTATATGACCATGTACTTTAAAAGCTGTGGTGAAAATCTTTCCTATACTGAGGCACGGGAGAATTTTAGCTTTGATTTAAGAAGCCAAAATTTCAGTTCTGTTTTTGCCTACACTGGCGCAGACCGTGTTGGTCCAGCAGTTAGGTGGAGGTGGTGTATTATCTGATGCAAATGGAAGCAATGATGAGAAAAGTTTAAAAAAAAACCAAAACCTTTAAAAATATTTCAGCTGAACACTTATTTTCTGTGACAACATATTTGCTAGCTTGATGTAGGTCCTCCTTCCTGAACTTTGACCATCAATAAGATGTACATTCTTTATAACGGTTTGAGGTTCCTAGAGGTCTGTCTTGGCTCCTCTCCTCAGGCCAAGCTTCATGGCTCAGGCTTGCAGAAATCCTCCTCCAGCTGTATGAAATCTTAAAAGGCACTTAATGAATTAGACATTATTAATATCCTCTTCCAACATCAGAAGGCAGTAATTAACTCTTTGAAGACTCATCCCAAACACTGCTTTATAACTTTCAGTCCTCAGAGGCAACTATGTCATCTCATTGTGATTTTAAAGAATATCTTTCCAGATTAATTATTTTCCTTGTTTGGGAGAAAAGCTTCAAAGTCCTGGTTCTGCCTTGGAGTGTGCATTAGTGACGTTAGACATGCCATAAAGATTTCAGAGCATGAAACATGATATGCTGCAACACTTTGCAATAACAGATTAAAAGTCACCTCACCACCCTGGGCAGGAGAGGTGACTTCAGGTTGAAAAGCTAGCAGGCATGCTCACTTTATGGGCTCATAAATGCAGTGTGATGGCTGAGCTACCTAACACAAAAAAAGACAACAAAAATCCAGAGTTGATAATAGTATGCTGAGCAGATGCCTTAAATAGGTCATTCAACATGCCAGGCCTCCAAATGTTATTTGGGAGTGAGAAAACATTATTTTCCCACTTCACTGAGACTTTCTCTTCCCTGTCATGTGGAACTAACCTTTTGTGCTCAGTAGTATCATTAATTTATTAGCCTTTTGAGCATCTAAATTTTTTGCAGTCTATGGGCTACATCTAAGTGCTGGTTGAGGGACAGTGCGGCACAAACGTGTGTGTGTGTGCACCCACATAAATATATGCATATTTTGAAGAGCAGACCTGAGGAAAGAATAATTCTGTCTATATATTTTTGACAGTGAGAACAGCCATTTTCTTGAGCACAGAACCGCAAGAAGTGTATTTGTGCTATAATTAAATGTCAAACCTTATGAGTGATGACTGTGTAGAAAAAGTGCTAAGTATATTTCTATTGAAATCAATTAAAGGAGACAATGATTTTCTTTCCGTTTAGATTACATGACTCCAGCACAAACTGCTGCAGTACAGTGCAGCCCTGTCAGCCCAGTCTCACTGCCTGAACAACTGCTTTCTGTTCGCCTGATGGAACTGTCCTGGACGGCACTGCTTTTCCTAAGAGATGAACTTACCATCAAACACTTCTGTGCCCAACAGGGAATCACGTACACTTGCAGCAGATATGAGGTTTGAAACAATCCCCTGAATAACTTTATGTAACAGGACTCAGCTTGCGTCCCTGGTGTTGAAAGCAGCATGATCTATTTCATGCCCAGGAACAGTACACAGAATTTCTGCAAAGCAGGTTTGGCTCAGCAGATCTTACTGCAATACTAGAAGTGAGACTCCTTGCAAAATAGTTCTTGAGTAAAACTGTAGGAGACATCGTAGGTAGAGTCCACCTGATGTACTCTCGGTATTTAAAAGCTGGCGATCATGGACTCTCTCAAAAGTCAACAGAAAGGGGATAGTTTTATCATCACAGACTGGGCACTGAAGAGGAGCCTGATGACTGCCTTCTGGAGGAACCAGAACCAGACTGGTGACTAGCTTGGACATTACCATCCAACTTTTAGTGAAATGAACTCCACCCTGCATGTACCACACTGACACGACCTTTCTTTGAGTCTCCATCCACTCTCATGGTATGCTCACACATGCCCCAAATGCAAAATCTAACATTTCTTTTAGAAATGCTGTACCTTCTTGCTTTGAGTCACTGTCCCTGTGGCAAAGTCCCTGTACCTAGCACTGAGCTAGAGTACTGGGGACCTAAGCTCCACCAGTGCTTCTACCTGGGTGATTCCCTATGCCAGGGCCCTTGCAAGGGAACCAATTTTCCTTAAAAAAGGTGCATGGGAGAGAAGAAAATACATGAAAACCCAGCCAGGAACCTATTCCCCATATACATCCCTGGACTACAGAGTTGAACTCCAGCACATTGCCCTGTCAGGAAATGATATGTACATGTTTTTGCTGTGTACAAACGTGTCACGGCTAATGGGGGAGGGGAAGTCCCAGGGAGCGAGTTGTATGGACAGGCTCACAGGTTTTAAGAAGGAAAGAATACATTTTGGCACAAGGTATGTGGCATTATCTTGTCCCATGAAATCACTGTCAGCAATGCATGAGCAGAATTGTCTTTGTGGGACTGTAGCTGGTGGCACATCACAGGTAGGCAAGATGGCAAGGGAGTGATGCTGAAGTCAAGGTTTGGAGGAAACCTTAACAACAGAGAAGTGATAAGCTAGAAACCCCAAACCAGTGTTCAAGCCCCAAAGCCCCTCTTCAGGTCTGAAGCAGAGTTAATAACTTTCAAGTCAGAGGTAAGCTAACGAACTCGAACCAAATCTGATTACAATCCAGCTCTTTCAGGCTCCAGCTCATACAGAGGGCGACTGTAATTCCACTGCATCTGCTTTTTGCAATGGGTATTTTGTGCCATACTTGGTATATTAATGAGCACAAGGGATGCACTAAAAAATAAACCTGCTTTGAAAGAAGCATTTATAACATGCTCTGGTGCCTAGAGAGAAATTAGACTCAGAAAAGTAAAATTCTAGTTGTGTTGAACTCCTGTTACTGCAGAGGCTGAAACTGTCTTGTGAAATAGTGAGGTAGCCTTGTGCATTATCGGGTGAGATGCCCAAGGTACAGCTGCAGAAAAACGTGTTTCAACAGCTACAGGATCACAGTTAATGCTCAGTAATCTATAAATCATTGTTATGAGATTTCTCTATGCAAATGAAATTTATATAGCCCTCATCAATCTTAAAAAAACATCATAAAGATTAAATTTTGCAGCTGCAATGTGAATTAAAGAATCCCTTAACCTGTTTTCAAGGTACGTCCTTATAGCTAATTAATTTTTAGATAGAGTGTTCTTTGAAAGGACTAATGGATAGTGAGCATTGCTGATTGATTATAAAATGAGCAGGAGGGCATAAGAAGTGAGCTGTGAATGTAAAACCGCTACCAAGCTTTATTAACCATGCCATATTAAAATTCTAAACCGTGCAAATGAGAGAAGCAGGTATTAATACAATACTTTTGCTGAGTACATTTTACTTATTTAACATCAGTGAATTTCTCTTAGTTGGTCTATGCCATGCAGATCCACCTATCTGTCCTGTGACCTATATCTTAGCAGGTGAGAAACTAAACCTCACCTCTAAGAATCCAGAATCTGGATTCTATTAGACTCTAAGATACAACTTTATATGTTATACAATAGGGATGGGGGGGTGGGGGGTGGGCAGTGATCCAAAAACCAGCAACTATGAAGAAAATGAAAAGAAATGCAATTCATACCTCACCCTGCTAGGACTACTCAGAGCTGCAAATCTATGGGTAACTTTTATTGAGCCACCATTAACAAACAGCAACTACATTTATTGAAAAGCCAGTTAATCTGCAATGACCTGAAAACATCAAGAGTAGATTGGGGGCTGTTAAACACTGCAAACAGTCTGCAAGAGCGTGCAATCTCTTGGTGAGAGAAAGGGGAAAATAAGAGCTGTCACCTTACCCGTTTCCTCAAATTGCAGGTGAGCGTGAGATTCCTTGAGAACGAGTTTGCAAAAGCAGTATAAAAGTCCAACACTTTAAGCAACGCCTCTCGTTTAATAATATGTAAATCGCAGTATGTCAGAGCTCGTACGTTGGCACATGCATGGGCCAGACTGGTTTCCTTCCAGAAGATATCACCAAACACATCACCTTTACCTGAAAAACAATGGGAAAAATTTGTTAAAAGGTAATCACAGCATCACAGAATGGTCAGGGTTGGAAGAGACCTCTGGAGATCACTCAGCCCAACCCCCTGCTAAAGCAGGGTCACCTACAGCAGGTTGCACAGAGCCGCATCCGGGGGGGGTGTTGAATGTCTCCAGAGGAGACCCCACAGCCTCTCTGGGCAGCCTGTGCCAGTGCTCGGTCACCCTCAAGGTAAAGAAGTTCTTCCTCATACTCAAGTGGAGCTTCTTGCTGTTTGTTCTTGTTGCAGTTTGTGCCCGTTGCCCCTTGTCCTGTCGCTGGGCACCGCTGGAAAGAGCCCGGCCCCGTCCTCTTGGCACCAGCCCTTCAGGTATTTGCATACAGCGCTAAGGTCCCCTCTCAGTCTTCTCTTCTCCAGGCCAAGCAGCCCCAGCTCTCTCAGCCTTTCCTCAGAAGGGAGATGCTCCAGTCCCCGCATCATCTTCACAGCCCTCTGCTGGAACCTCTCCAGTTCCCAGTCCCTCTTGAACTGGGGAGCTCAGAACTGGACACAGCACTCCAGTAATGCTTACGCAGTGCTCTTCAGCACACAAATGATGCTTCCAATTATTCTAGCATAAGCTCCCAACTGTGAAAGTCAACAAGGGTAAAAGTTTTAAACGTATCTGAGGAACTTTGGTACCCTTAGCAGTAGCCCCAGGTTTTTGAAGTATTTACAGATTGCTCTGTGAAGTGTCACAAAGCATGAAAGCCAGACTGTAAAGGTCTCCTTGTAGCTGAAGATACAGGCAATGGATTTTTCAAAGGCTCTTGAATATAATAAGCGCTTAACTAATGTTCAGGTGATGGAATATTTCTGAGGGTCTGTTCCTAAGTGACTTAGGAACTCTGCTCTTACCAAAACTCTATGATGTCTACATTCCTACACCGCCACAGCTTTGCAGTGTGGTGAACAGCCAGCTTCCAAGGCCCAAGGACCATATTCTAAAGGATGTTTAAACATTTCTAATCCAGTGTGTAGCAACTGAAAAACCCACCAAAAACCTCCCTGAGAATTTTCATCTTTGAATAACCAGCTCTATATCTTAAACACACCCAGAAGTCTAGTTCTAAGCCCAAACACATCTACTCAAGTAGAGGCCTATGTTTCAGTCTGTATTTAATTTTTTGCCGAGTAAGAAAGGCTTTGACACCTTGGACACCTGCATGTATAAATAATGTCAAAGAGCTGTGAAAATTACACCTGAAGGCTATTTCTACATTGGTAGGCAGTAGAACACCTGATGCTGAGGACCTGCACATTCTGAGGACTTAGAACTAGCTGTAGTCCTGTCCCACAGACAGAAGAACTCCAAGGGGTGGAAGTGCATGGGATGTGCTCCGATGTATCCCAGCTTCCTTTCTTCTGCAAGGAATCCACATCCCCTGACAGCTGTGCTAGATTCTGAAGCAGAACAAGTTGGATGATTCAAAATCACACTCCTGACCCAGCCAAAACACCAGCACGGGTGCAGACTGGAGATACACTTTCAGGTTTGGACCCTATGGTTGCTCTGAGAAGAAGTAGGGGCAGCAAAAGAAAGCACCCTGAAGCATCCAAAAGTTGCCTCTTGCTTCCCGGCTGCTTACCAGCCATGGGCTGGGCAAGGGCCATGGTGGGTGGTTTGTGGCTGACACCTCAAATCCTGAAGCAGAAACCATGGTAAAAAGGGTAATTTTAATTTCAGACCCCAATGATATCCAGCTCTTTATTTTAGCAGTTATTAAAAGAAAACTAAAATCAGTCAGTAGTGGTATTGCTATCGATTTCAGGTACCTCAAGCAGCCCCTTGGGGAAGGTTAGTGATTTTATAGTTTTGGGATAAAAAATTTTAATATTCCCTCTTTTAAGAACTTGTAACATTTCACTCAACCCTATTTTGGGAACACAGACCAGAGAAATAATTTATCCAACCTTATTATTTGGGGTCAGAGGCTCTATTTCTCTATTTCCATTTGTTCTTTAGGTATTGTATCCAGTAAAACTTATCTAATATTTTTCATGCAGAGTAAAATAAAATGTGCAAGTCCTTATCTTCATTTCTTTGTTTTTATTTTCTAACAGAAGTCTACAGAGCAGAATCATACCTTAGAAAGGTTATAACTGCATTCTCATTTAACCGCTTTTAATTCTACATATTTTGATGTAATTAAAATTAACTAAAATACAAAATATAGCTGCTATAATTTCTAAAATGAGTTCTTTAAAATGCTCTCCTTATCACAGAGCACTTCCTAGTAACATATCATTTATCCAATATACTGTTTTGAAATTACCCTCTGCAGTTAATTGTCCTTGTCTATACGCAAAGTTCAAAACGTGGTTTACAGACATACTCATCACAGTTAAATAATTTATAGGAAATAGACCATTTCTGAAATGCACAAAATTGCTTAATGGATTTGCTCGCTGAGACAGACACAGGATAGACTTGAGTCCTGCTTTCAGTGGCTGTGGAGTGCAGTTAAAGAGTCAGAATTCAATAATAGGGACTATTATGATTTTCCCACTGAAATGTGAGCAAAATACTCATTTTCTTTCCAAATGTAAGGTTATACATAGTAAATTTAAGCCAAGAGGTTGAAAGCAGTGGATTCCCACAATGAAACTCTGCATGCTGGGGTGTTACAGAGTGTGTACCCAAAGCACAGACAGATGAAATCACCATTCATAAACCTGAGAAGATTGCATTGTCTTCAGTTCTGTGAGGAACTGCACTTGGTCCCTCAGGAAGGTTGGGACATGATGAACTGCACCTATTCACTCCTCCATGAGCCATCAGTCACTGGATTTGAATGGTGAAGCTGTAAACTCCTACTACATTGTGGTTTATTCTCATCAGAAAGTATAAAATCTTGGAAGCGTTTAAGGGTTCTTGAATTTGACATTTCCCACACACATTTTTTAGTCTCCTTTGCTTGTTATAAATGTGCTAAGGAATGTACTGAATGAAAACAAACCCAACCAGATTCATCAAAACAACACGTCTTTTCTCATAAACACAGAGATTAATGTACTGTACTTCATCCCTATTAACTCTAGCTCACTGAGTAAAACGCGGTAATTATTCATTCAAGTTTAATTTTACACAATGCAACTAAATGAAAAAAAAAAAACCAAAACCCACCAACTTTCAGAGTTGCAACAGAAAATTTAACTGGTAGGTCTGAAACACCAGCTACTTGGAGGCAGGGATGCGCTGTACACTTGCATGATGTGCATGCCTCCAGGGAAAGCCCGGGGCTGAGCTGGGAATCCAGAGGCGCCTGGGGCTGATGCAGCCTGCAGACTTTTCAAAGCCTCTCTCGAGAGATTCCTTGAGGCCCCAGGATGTTACCTCCCAAATCTGCACTGCCGAGCCCTGAGCAGTCTTAATACTCCTCCTGAGTAGAGGTGAAGCTCTGGGAAGTCCTTGCTCTCACAGTGCTCAAAGCGCCACTGAAAAAAGGAACGCCGTGAATTAAGAGTGGGACCCACTCACATACATTTTACACTTGGTATGGGGAAAGGGAAGAGGGGAGTCAGGATTTGGATACTGCTGGATTAAAGCTGGCAGGAATATAAGTGTAAGGATTTGGGGACTGAAAGAACCATGGAAGCCAGGAGGACATGTGCAGGGTGTTGGTGACAGGTATAATTTTTGCTGAAATAGCTACACTGGTAGAAATCTAAAAATTTGCTGGGGTATTATGTACGTATGCCTGTACAGAAAATATATGCATATATTCACACATATCTGTATATATATTTATAGACAATCATATGGTATGTAACTATATAATATATAATGAAATTTCTATACACTATTCTATTTTTTATGTTATGATAACTCTCCCATACAGAAGAGGGGGGCAGGGGCAGATGTTCTCTGCAGCCTTGCAGCAAGGACTGACTTGCCATTTGCCAGCAGCTCACACCTGGACCTTTCAGGCAGAAAAAAAAATAATCTTAAGGGCCTTATGAAACTCCACAGGAGCTTGCAAAGGGAATGAAAAAGTCCTTGGACTCAGGGAGAAAAGACATCTCAGGGAGAAATAGCATCTCAGAAGCCATATATACCTATGTAAAGGCAAAATTTATCCTTCTCTAGATGGGGACAAAAACAAAACTTAGCTAAGAAATATCATAGCAGACATGAGAATTTGATGAGGCCTTTGGAAGAAAGCTTGGGCTGGCAGTGGAAGAATAAATTCTTGGTGGAAAACAGCACTGAGGAAAAACACATAAAAGGGACCAAGACTTCTTAAGGTGATAAGGTGTTTTTCTGTGCTGTGCAGTCTCAGCTAATCGGCCAACTACCCTTCCCCCCATTTTAAAACATCTCCAAAGTCCCATCAGTCACACTAGCAAAAGCCAGACACGATGAATAATGTAGGCTTTCCGTTATGATATGCTCAAATCTTCTGTTGCCTATGAAAAACAAAGTCTGATGTTGTTGCAGAATCAGATAAACTGTATCATACAGAGAAAAGGTTCATCTAATCAGCTCGGGTACTGATAGCCATGAATTGATGGCAGCATGCACAGAAGTGGAGGTCAGTGACCGAATAATCAAGTCCCTGCACCCATAACTACATATACTGGTACGTATACTTGTACAAATATACCTGCCTATGTCTATACATCTATGGTGAAACCTCTGGCTGCAGAATAGACATACCTCAAATGGATGTAAAAATCCAATAAGCAAGGAGGGAATCAGCTTCTGCTACCCAGAGCAGCACACAGCTCTGTGATGGTTCAGCCAGTAGGGAAGCTCTGCAGCTGCTTCCCATGGCACATGGGGGCTGGCTGTGTAAGTTTACAAAATGATGGGATGTATTCGTGAAATAAAATCAATCTGTGGCTACTAAACACAAAAGATTTCCCTCCGGGTGAGGAAGACCTTGAAACACAATTCAGTGGAGGCTTGGAGAATATTCTGGGGAAGTATCACTGTTTGCTTACTTCACCTGCCTACTCTTTGCCACACATCAGCTGTTGGCCTTTTTTGGAGACAGGGTTGGCTGTATGTCTGGACTTAGCTGATACAGCTGTTTATACCCGAAGAGGGGATCTTGAGAAGATGGGGGTGATGTAGTGGTGCAAATTCATCAGCTGCCTCCTGCCGTTTGGGATGTCATTGCCTCCTGTAAGCACAGCCTACAATGTGCAGAGACGACTACTACACTGTCAGAGAGGTCTCCTTGCCTCTGTGAATGTTTTAGCCAAAACTTCAGCCTTTTCTGGGGCATCTATAAGGGTCAGAACTCCCTTGAAAATCAGATCAGAGCTGAGCACTGACCAGTCAGAAATCTAGCTCTACAGGACTGCACATTAAACTGTGCAAGGGCAGAATGATGAACAGCATTCCTAGCATTTGAAAGATGGTCAAAATAGTCAGTAAAGAAACAGTAACAAGAGACTGTGCCAAAGATCTAAGTCCACACTGGCAAAGGTACTTTGCATTATTTAACTCAATGCAAACTTCCCCGTATCCTCACAGAAACACAAAAGAAATTTACCTTTCATACAGCATTCAGGACTGCTGCAAGAAGAGCAAAAGGTCTGTATAGATACTCTCCCCTCACCTCTCGCATTTTTAGTGCAAGTCTAGTATTTCATTTTTTTCTAGAAGCCCCAGCTCCTGGAGACAGGATATTTCCATTTTGATTTTATACAGAAATAAGTTTCTATCCTTCCTGACTGAGGAAATAAACTTGAAAGCATGACCATTCCCACCATCTTCAAAACTCATAAGACAAACCAGACTGCCTAAAAGCATTAGTCTGATTTTATAGAAATATATCACATTATTTTAAAATAATTTTCCTTTTCTTGCACTGCCAAGAGTTTTGAGTTCTCGGGTTTGGCACTGAAGCGTGCAGGTCTAATTCAGAAACACTTCAATTCAGCGAAAGGAATCTTTCCGACATTGGAGGCTGCAAGAGCACATCTGTAACACACCAGCTAGCACTAAATTAAGATTGATACTTCTTATTAAAGTTAACTATCATGCAGAGAGAGACAAAAATATTTTAAATTTATAAAATAATGTGAAAAATTGAACGTTCCCTTCAGTGAGAACTAATAACACTTTTGAACAAGCATCAGTAGGACTAAATCTTACATGGCACTATGTATGCCAACCCAGATCTGCAGTACATGACTTACTCCAAGCCACGTGCTTCATACAGTGCATCACACACGTGCCTGGCTGTGTAACACCAAGGAAATTCAAAGTTGATGCAATTTTCCCTTCCTTTCCCAAATTATTAATGCCAAACAGATGAGAGCTATGGAGTGCCTGGATGGATCTCCTGCTCACCTAAATGGGAGCTGCTACACTTGACTTTTCCTCTGTGTGATTTGGTAGATCACTTAATCTACTGACCTCCAAACAGACATACGATTAAGAGCAGACTCACCCCTATTTTCAGCTGCCATACCAAATTAAAGATAACATGTCACTTGTGCTCTTGCTTTCCTTAACTCTGATACTGCGTAATAACCTCTTCCCAGACCAAACATTGGAAATAATTCATGAATCAGACCTGCAATAAGTGAAACTCTGGCTTGCCTAAAAAAAATAAATCCAATAAATGACAAGTTGCTCTGGGACTATATGCAGAACATGCTGAGAATTAACATGTAACACATGAAGGCAAATAATTGAATACATACGGGATCAGGACCCTAAGTGTGGCTGAAACATGAGCTATCAAATCGATATTTATTCTGGCTTAACTATCAAAATTGAATCCATTCAGCAGCAGCCCCCAATAGGATTTTACTACTCAATATATTTTTATTGCTATGCAGTTCGAGCAGGATTTTTGATCAATTCCGACAATCGACATCTAAACATGGTGTGTCATTATTTTTCTGCTGGCAAAAATTATTTCTTTAAACCTTGTTAATCAATCTGCCTGGTTTAAGTTACCATACAACTTATGCAGTCAGCTGTGCAAATAGTGGGAGTTGGAAAGCAGCTTCCAGAGACACTTTGTTGGCATTGCCACTTACGTGAAACTCCTCGCCAGGAGCAAATTCAGGTTAATTGCAGCTGGGTGAATTGTTAGGTGTCCTCTGCTAGCAGATGTCTCGTTTCATTAGCCTGGGGGACTTCAAACCCCCGGTCCTTCCTGAGCCTTCTCTGCTGATAACACCTCCCTATGCAGAGCAGTGGCAGTTAAATTGTTTACTCCTGCTTGAGATGGTGGAAAATTACTGACGTGCCTTCTCGGGGTCACCTCGCTTGCTAGGAAAGTTTTGATAATTGGAGACATGACTGTCTGCCCTTCTCTATTATCCTGGCAACTGCAGATGAGTTATGTTAAAATGACTGGGTCTTGTTTTCTCCAGCAAAGCAGCACCCCATCACACCAGCTCTGCATGTGGTGCATTCTCTGCTAGAGAAGCAGCAACTACTTGCAAAAAATGGGAGACTGTCCTCAAGAAATGGAGACAACTAATGAGGGGAACATAATGGGGCACCTAGGTATCTTCATTAATAAGTTCTATAAACTGTGGTTCTACAATTGGATTCATTCTCTTACCGTACCGATTTCTATAATTACTGATTACTGCAGCAGTTGGGGTTGGGCATTTAATTACACACAAATGAGAACAAAACAAACCACGTGAGAACAAAATGTCACAGTGATGCAAGTTTCCCTGCCAATCACTGGGTTTCACCTGCTTTCAAGAACAAGAAATGCCAGAGCTGGGGCCACTGATCCAGGAAAAATGCCTCTGAACTAAAGAATGGTTGCCCCCACCGTGAGGCGTGCAGGAAGCACCTGGATGGGATGCCAAGTCCCTCGAGGACACCCTTTCGGCAGGCAGGGAGGCTGGATGTGCCAGCTCACCATGGCTGTGGGGCAAGGGAATGTGATAAGGGAAGATGGAGAAGGGAAAAAAGCAGCAACATAGCAGAGTGATTCATGCTGGGACTCAAGGAAGGATGAAGCCCTGCACTTTGGACAGACACATGAATGTAAGAGATGGATGATGCCTGTTCTTCTGTTTTGGTGTCCCTACGTGATTCACTTTTCTAGGATATTCCACTTTTAAGAATACATCAAAACTTCCATCTGTGGGTGAGTATAGTCAAAAAAAAAAAAAAAAAAAAAAAAAAAGAGGACACATTCTCTCTCTCTCTCCAAGCAAAGCAAGTAACACTACCATATTAAATAACGCTACACTTTAAAACAGTAACCGCTAAGTACCAGTTCCAAAGCAAACTTAGGAAAAACTTAGGACAGCATGTCCTGCCATGCTCCTGCTCCCACAGAGAAAATTAATGAGGACAGGTTTCCGAAGGATACTTATCGCATTGCCACTCTAGGCTACTGCTGGGGGACAGAGAAGATGGACGGACTGGTAGTACAAGTCCGTAAGCTGAATTTCCCTGGGAACCCAGTGTGACAGCAGAAGCTTGGAATACTCAAAGCAGGCTACTGAGGTTTTCACATTTGGCAGAGGTTTTTAAATGTTGTCTCCCCCTTAGGCAGATTCCCGTCCCTTGTGCTTGAACTTCTCAAGGCAGAACAGATCGATAAAAATTATATTCTTCACCATCTGATCTGCAGTCACTCTTTCAGGTACCACAGCTGCCACTATAAATGTCTCTGCAACTACATCTGGGAGAGGTTTTCTTCCATAAGTGAATTTTTAGGATACGACATCTCATAGTTACTCAGTTCACAATTCTGTTAAACAATCTGTCACAGTATGGAAAAACTCTTCAGTGTACTCTATGACTAGAGGAAGCAGTTTATCTTGATTTAAGTTACATTTACACATTCTGCCAATCCCTGTAGTACACAATGAACATAGCTCTGAGTCATGGGATCGCCTGTCAGCAGCCACGGCAGAATCGAAGGCACTTTCAATAATTAAAGGTAATTTACTTTAACTAGATATGGTTAAAAGTCTCTCCAGCCAAATGGAGAATAACATATCTACAAGGTAGAAACAAAAAGATCTTACTGTCATTCCAAACACAATATTAATTAGTAAATGCAATGAAGTTTTGCATGTAATCCATTTAGTGATGGCTTCTAGTTCAGTAAATTACACATTCATTGCTTAGTTTCACTGTAATACCCAGAAAACCATTTATTTGTTTAAATGCTGCTACTTTTAAAGCTTTTATTTTTTAAATAGCTGTAAGCAAGTATAAGATATCGTCACTGAGATTAATAATAAGAATGAAATGGTCCAGTGAGCTGAAATACAAGGAATATTTTACTATGGGAACTGCAGATTTAGGAGCTTTCACCATAATGACTTCACACCTGAATATGGAAACAGATTCATTCTTACATTAAATCTCTCTTTTAAAAACCTTAGTATATACTGGAATACAGAAAGCTACAAGAGGTATTTTGAAAGAGCATGGATGTGCATTTTGCTGAGTTTCTACTCTCCAGACCTGGGTTATGCCCTCGGGAAGCCATCCCCATGTAGTCCCATCCACACACCTGCACACTACCCAGTCCCACCCCAGTGCAGGACACTCGCACGCAGGCTTGTACAGTAACACATCAGGAGTCTCCTTCAGCTACACACTTTTCCTCGCTTCTCCTCTCCTCCCCCTTGCTGCCAGCTAGGAAGGAGCTGAAGCCTTGATTCATGACCAGTATTGACTCCCCATGTCTGTCCTCTTCCCACAAGCCAGTGCAACTCCCAAGCGTAACCTTCATGTCCCTGTGATCGTCCCCAGGAGATACGTGGAGCCTGCTGGAGCCACCCTTACAGGGAAGAAGCGGCACAGAGCCTCAGTGGGGTGTGACAGGTCCCCTAGGGCAAGGCCACCCACTGGATCTACCCTAAGGGAGCCACAGATCCAGGTTAAGGGAAGGCAAATGGCCAATATTCAACAGGAGACAAGTTCTACAATAAACAGGTCTATTTTAAACAGGCAAGACAGACTCTGGATGGTTTTCATGCAGAACCACCTGTTCTTTCTCTACGATGTTTTGCCTCTGAGGATGATTCCCGCCTCAACACCTGTACTGACCGCTCATTCCCACCATCTGCTATACCCTTCCTAACCCCATATGAGTTACTGAGGACTCTGCATTAGGCTCTTTCCCACCCACTGCTGGCAAACCAGACATTAATTACTGTGAGGTAATGGGGTGATTAACTGGAGCTCCCCCATTACTCAGACTTCTCATGACTGTTGCAGGATGGATGGTGCATCCCTATCTCTGCATAGTCAGATCAGACTATTTTCTGTAAAGCCAGTTCACCACAAGCAACAGTTTTGCTTCCTTGTAGAGACTGTTTTCGGGTGTTATTCTGGGCTAGAATACAGACAAATGAAAATCTCTGTGAGAAGGTTAATATGGAAATCCTCCTGAGAGATTAATACAAAACAATGTGCATTTCCTCTGCCAGGCTGTTTAAGAGATGTCAAGCACACAGATACCATTCTCTTCTGCTCAGAGACACTGTAACTGTGACCAGTGAGCCATACTGGGCAGAAAGAGCATTCCCAATGGCATAAAAGATGAACGGTTTGCTTCTAGGGTAGAATCCCTGGAGACAAAACATCTCCATCTTATGACAACCACTAGCATCCTGTAGTCCCAGCTGACAGCAGGCAAGACTAGTTAGCATTCAAAGCTAAACAGAAGGTAAATACATCCAAACCACCAGCATTTCAATAGAGATCACAGTACCTAAAATAGCCACCACCTCGTCGTCCTGGATGACTTCTAGGGATCCCGAGACCACAAAGCAAAGAGCATCAACGCTTTCCCCAGCATGATAGATGAGGTCCCCCGGGGCGCAATGGATCGTCTGAAACTCCACAGCCAGGGCTCGCAGGCAGCCGTCACTAGCCAGCCGGAAGGCAGGGTGTTCATTAAAAACTTTCCGGTTTAGATGCACACAAATATCTGCTCTCATGTCCTTTGGGCAAATTGAGAGAACCTGAATAAAAGAAAGATGAAAAATAATCAGCTGGGAATATGACACCAGGCCAGCGCGCACTTTATGAAATAACTTAATGGATGGACGTTAAGACCTGCTTGGGTGGATCTTAAAATCCACCCATCCAGTTATTTCATAAAGCTTCTGGTGGGAATTTTATCTTGAATTGGGGTAGTCTTTCTCTACCCATCTACTGCTTTCACTGCAGCTGAAAGGGTCATGTGGAAGAAGGGACTATTCTGTAACACTGTTCTCATTCCTAGCAGTTTTCACACTTTTTTTCCATAATTGCAGGTGGCACTACTATGTCCTGTTTGTGGATATCCCTCCAGACTTGTTGCCCAGACTATCCGCCCGCTGCTACGCTCAATCCCTGCAGGAGCACAGAACGGACGCTCAGAGCTGAAGGAGCTTGAAGACATGCAAAGACGGACCAATAGAAAATTTCACAATAGAAAACACATTTTGCTCACATCGAGAAAACCTAGTCTTCAAAAGTCTTTACGTAGATGACCACTTACCGACACGTATCCAAACACACCGAGGGTTTACTTTCAGTGCCGTACAGACATACAATAAGTAACCTGCCCTGGAGGGCTTACAGACTAGAAAATCCAAAGATCTTGAGATCAGAGCAAAAAGAAAGTAATATATGAAACCTTTATGAAATGTGAAGTAAAGGTGAGTGAAAAACTGTGCCGTGAAAATGAAGATGTCTTCACAGTGGATCAATTAAATAAGATCTTCCATTAATTTCTTACCTTAAATAGCTTTCCCTATTGAAACAGTAACACAAATACACCTGAAGAAAGAAAGTGAAAACCTGTGGGTCTTCTTAGGTTTGTAAACCATGTGTTTAATATTTGCACATCCTCCCAGACACACTAATGTCCTGAGAACCCTAAAATGCATGGTAGCTAATTGCACTGAGAAACATGTAAAACCTTTTAAACTTTTCCTATAATAAATAACAGAAAAGGGCGTGAGATTAAGAGCACTCTGGAAGTCTCATACAAAGAAGGCTGCAGATCAATAGTACTGATTAATTTCTTATTGTACAGAATTAATCTGGCAGCTGGCTCTGCGGACAGTGTGAGAGACAGGGACATGGGGTCAATGTGTTGACTACCACTGAATATTAGCAAACGGGGGAGACTCTGGTAACCCTGCCTAAGCTTTGAGGCAAACGGTCATATTAATATTGAAGTGAAGCCACGACTTTCATTTCTGTTTAATGCAGAAGAGGTATAAAACATATTACTGTTCAGTATTACTAAAGGCCCTAAAGCGTAGAATGGGAAAATAATAAACAATTTCTAATTTAATAATAACATTTATTCCATTTCTCATATCAATAGATCAGAGTTCCTTTGCAGTCAAAGATATAATGAATGCAAAAAGGTGAAGTAGAAGTTATTCTCCTATCCTCAGTACTATGACAACCTGAGGCTAGAAGGGGCTACTGCAGCCAGCTGCACTAACCTCCTGCACTTATAATTTTCATATCAAACCCAGAATACTTGGTGAAATTATAGCCTTGATTTAATGTTTCCAAATGATACAGGGTAGTCATTCTAATCAGCAGCCACTCTCTCTTTTAAAACACGTGCTGTTTCTGAACTGATTTTTTTAAAAAAATGTCAGCCAAGAGCCAGAGGATCTCATGTTGCTCAGATAAAAGATCTGCAATCATTGGAAAAATCTTCCACATGTAGGTGTTTATAGAATACAACCAGGTCATCTCTCGATCTCATCTTGAATAAACAAGAGAGATGATGCTTCTTGTGCCTAACACTACGAAGCACAGTATCTCTTTGGCAGCTTTCCCATAGCATGAGATTTTCTCACTTGCTACAACCTTCCCAGATCTACCAGATAATTACTTTTTATTTCATTTAACACAGAATAAGTCAGTTTGGCTTAATGCTATCTTTCTGTAACAAAATGTTGTACAGAACACATTAAAATACCCTGCATAAGGTTGTTTTATCATAAAAATTAGTATTAAACACATTTGACAAGACACATTCTCCATAAACCATCATTTGCTTTAGTAATGTCTTGTCTGAATCACTGTTGACCATATCCCATATCACATTTCCATAATTTTATTAGGGGCAACTGCCAATTTTACAAACTGATACTTACCTGAGTCATTCCATTTACCATTAGAAATATAGACACCCCTTAGTTTTTCCAGTAAAAAACAAAAATTATTTTTGAGTGATTGTTTCAACTCAGCCCTACTTCTGGATCAAACAGAAAGCTTGTCTTTGTTATAATAAAATAGAAACATGCCATCTTTCTTCTTCTCAATAGTAATTTTATGAAAAATCCTGCTTTCTTTCCTATCATGATTGATGACTTTTAACATTTTTATCTACTCTTGGGCCTAAATCATGGTTAAAAGTTTTTTAGATCCCTTTAATACTATCAGTAATGCAAGTGCTTTTGACTTAACAAGGCCATGAGCGATGAATTCTCAAACGCCGCTCTTAAGAAAAATGTGTGTATTCATACATGACTGATTTCCAAATTTTATCTTTTAAGCTTCCAAACTGCAGGAAAAATGGGTTAAACTATTTCAGAGATTGTTACTGTAGATTCGGAGATGTTCCGGGACCTTTTGTTTTTTGGAGTGTAAATTAGTTGTGTCCCTCAAGAATAAACGCCACTTGGATGCAAAGCAGTATACTGTTTCCTCACAAATACAGAGTTAAATACAGAGTATTAAAAGTGAGCACTCAATGCATTACTCTTTTTACAGACACAACAAACATATCTATCATCACACACTGTTAATATGGAGAGACAGAAAAAATTACATTGCACAGAAAAAGCCAGTCTTAGAAAGCGTAATTCAGGAATTTTCTGATGTCATGATAAAGTGATTCTTCTAATGACACATTACTGTATGGAGATATATGGAGCTATCCCTTATCAACTAGTACAGCAGTAAAGGAGTAACGCTCCAAGAGTTAGTCAGGAAAAAATATTCTTTATTTCAATTTTCTTGTCTGCTACACTGCAAGCACTAAGAACAGAAAACGAAACAGATGACAACTAAAGGAAATACTTGATATTAAAAGATTTGTCAAAGGAGCTTTGATTGATAAAGATAAATGTAGATGCGCGTCGGGGGAAAAAAGAGCAAAGACAGACAATCTTAATTTTCAGCTATGTGTTTACTGTATGCTCCAAGCACAGGACTTCATAAGCTCCAACCTGACTTTGCAGCACTTCTTTTTGCATTTACAAATACCAACATCATGAATTCAGAAGGAGTCTCACAGATGCCACCAGCTACTCTATTAGTTGCACTGTAGAAAGGTGTTGTTGGTGACACAGATTACAGCATGTAGTAATTTTCCTGCTTCCGTAAAAGACACAATGTGATATAGGATCACACAGAAGCATTTGGAAGCTAATGATAAATAGTCCAAAGATCCTAAGAGCAGAAAATGAGCACTTCAAATTCAGATATTCTTCTGAAGACAATCCCTTATTGGTAATACAAGACTTCAACATTCTTACTGTGAAATGCTCTTACTGAGATCTCAGCATTTTTAAGGCAGCATACAACTAAAAAGATACAAACTAGTAGCAACATGGTTGTATGTGAGTCCATATGTTGTACAAATGCACACACATGGGTGTAGAACAGAAATTTAATTTAAGATAAAGGATATCCTGTAACGCTCAATCTGCTGTTTCCCTGTTAAGGAAATGCCTCCAACACCTCTTGTTATTAGAACCAAAGTTCAGCTGGGACATTTGTTCTAGCCTGTGTATTCTTTCAGCAGCATATCAAAACCACCAAGACAAATTTCTGAAGAAGAAATTTCCTTAGAGACTCAAGACCTTTCTCAGTGAAACCTGCAGTTTATAAGCAAGACAGGATATTAAGGCTGCTGACTGCAATGCTTTACTATCTGATGGGTTTGGAGCACACTACTTGGAGCAGGCAGTCTGCAGGGACCAGGTGCTTCTACTGCTACAGAAGTTGCTCCGTAATAAATCTGTAGCCACAGACTTCGCAGTCAGCTTTCCCATATGCATCCAAGCAACATGAAAGAGCAGAACCTGCTATGCTTCAATGCAAAATCAGAGGAGAAAGCCAAATTCTACCCAGAGGAAAATCTTCACTGGCTGTATAAGCTGTGTTTCTACCAGCAAAGGAGCAAGGCTCCATGCCACACATGAACAGTATCCATGTATCCACAAAGACCTGAACCACTACAAAGCTGAGAGAGAAAGTAAAGCACAGAATAACATTTATCGCTTCCCTTCTCTGCACAGAAAATTAAACCTCCTCAAAGTCAGTATAAGCCAACTGCTGAGCTCTGCCATCATCACCTGGCACCCAGCTGAGACAAACCCCAACACAACGACACCCGATGCAGAGATTCAGCGCCGCTGTCATCTCTAGAGTACCCTATAGCATACGTAAAGTGCTGGTGGTGAGTGAAAAGCTTGTGGTTGCTGCTAGAGATTCAGAAAGGCAGTAACCAGCTCTGAATGACTCATGGGGAACTGGCACAAAGCATCTCACTCTCTTTTCAGCTCAACATCTCTAAAAGGGGGAATAAAGTTCCCAGGGAGGTTCCATCTGATAATTTTTTCCTCTCCCATCCATTTCCTTGGCATGCTCATGCAGTTTAAGATAAGCCCCTCAAACAGCTCGAAGAACTCTACAGAGAGCAGAGATTATAAAGAACTCAAAGAAAAGCAAATGAATCGAAACAAAACCTGAACAGATCAAGAGTGTGTCCAAACAATATCTTTTAGGATGGGATTGGGTATTTAATAAATAAAAAAATAAATATCTCAGCTGGAAAACACTACTGGATGGCTTAGCAAACATTACAGAATCTGTTAAGACTTGTTAACAAAAAGGGCAGACGCCAGTGAATCATGAACATTCTGTCCGCAATTCCCTTTCAGCATGCAGGCTTCTCACTTTCTCGGGGTTGTAGCTAGGGGATATATTGACTGATACACAAGGAGAGAGCTCAGACAGTCTTAGTGATGGAATAACAAGGACTATTTACTAAATGAAAACCTGTAACAAATATTGGAGATACTAAAAAGTATAAGCTTTGACAATAAACAAAATAAACTCCTCCAACTTCTAACCAGTTATAAACCACAGATAACTTGCTCTATTTTGTGGAGAAAGGCCACTCTGGATTTTCAGACATGTCCAGCAGTCATAATCAAGGTCAGTTCTTTCAAAAAAAACACAACACCCTCCAGGCATCTGACCAAGTTATTTAGATTTTTAGAAGGATTTGGCTCATTTGAGTGTTGAATTCTTTTGCAGACCTGGCTGAAAGTGTTACATCTGGCACTGGACGGAGGCCAAAGAGACAAAGGTAAAAACCCAACTTATTGGCAAATCACAGAGCATTTTCCTGTAATAATCAGGTAATTTTCTAAGTAACTCAAAGATGATGTATGGAACTGAGCAGTTATTAACCCTCCATGCATTAGGGTAATCTTTAATATATCACTGAGTATCTTGGCACTAAGAATTGAATTTCAGCAGCAATGGTGTGCTCTGCTTTAATTGCACTAAAATCCAAGGTCACTTGGATTTACACACTCAGAAATTAAGATCTGAAAATCAAGTCTAATAGGCTGAGTTTGGCTCATTTTATTATTAACAATAAATGAGCTGAACCATCGATCAAAATGGTTAGATCTAGTGGTATAGTAACAAAAATAACTTTTTAAACTGAGTAACAAGTGTTAGAGCCATTCAAAAATCCCCAGAAATTGCCTCTAGATTACATTAAATTCAGCATTGTCAAGACAGGCAGAATCTGGCTAAGGGTCTGAAAACCAGGGGAAGATGAGCGGCATCACCGTGTGTTTTAAGGAATCAAGTAGTTCCCCAGCACAGGGCCTGCTGGTTTGTCTAACGCACTGAAAAGTGTGGCACACTAGTAAGATTGAATGATGACTCAAAGGAGCAGATCCCACGTTGGCTAATGGTTGTACAGTTGAAGGTTTTATTGTTTTCAGTTTTGCTATCATAACTATCCCAAGCACGACCATTACATGACCTTCCTATGGGACAAAGGACAGCAGACTACAGGGAATTCTATTATTAAAAATCAACTTTTTAGATAAAAGAAAAACAAACATCAGAAAGAATATGGCATACATCAAAGAATCTCTCAAGTCAACATTTTTTGGACAACTTCTGGCACAAAGGTCACCCTTGGAAGAATGAAGTCGATCAATGCTTTTGTGCTTCTTCTGGAGGTGGCTTTATTTTCTAACATGCAGCATTATGTAAAGACATTCAAGGGTGAAAGCATTAAGAAAACAGATCTGGAGAAGACCTTTCCCTAGATGTGGTCTTTGGAACTGACAGCCCCTCTGTCAGCTCCATCCCCTTGGTGGCAGCGTGCAGGAAAATGCCCGACCCATCCACTCGGGTACTTACTATTCCCCCAGGAAATAAGCTCATGAGCTGCTCCGTAGCCCTGGCATCTCCTCAAGCATGACAGGTTCATAGTTTAATCCGTATCAATCCCAAGATGAACATATCCAAGAGGCAGAGATAATTGTGGATAATCTTTCCTGGCTCTAGACAGTGCATACAGGAGGTAAATAATCCATACCATCCATAAAGGTGAAACAGAAAGCCCCACTGGTGCACAGGCCTCGCTCTTGGACCCATGTGAAGGACAGTGAGACCCTGACCGTATCTCCTGCATCCCACTCTCCAAAGAACCGTGGATTGCAACTGTACCTGGTCCTAGCTCAGCTCTGTGAGGTGAGGGAAGACTTCTTGTTCACCTCGTCCCGATCTGCAAGGAACGACCAACAACCCCGCCTCTACAACGAAACAAAAATACTTGTCCAAACGATTTTTACCTTCCCTCCTCAGCAGGGAATTGTATGTAGCTGACACACCTAACCTTGTAGAAGTTCTCTTTGGCCACGAAGCTTGGAAGCCTTCTACCCCGGTCATCCACGAGGAAATCCAGCCAGCACTTACAGACACCTCTATGTGACTGTGATGGTACACCGTAGGAATGGCAGCCTGAGTCCCCTGTTTGTCTCAGGGTATCAATAATTATTACTACAGCTCTTGAAGATCTTATTAACGGCCAACACAACTAAACTGCACTGTCCTTCTGTAGATTAATGTTTAATAAAGTTACAACCTCTGTCTATTTACCATAAACCCATCTCTCCTGTATGAAAGCTTAGTGGACCAGCAGTGAATAGTTTTGATACTGTTGTTATTTTCCCATGATTTCCATTTCAGTCATTGCAATGTGGAATTGGCTCTCATTATTCGAATCGCCACTGACGCTTAGGTTGAGACTAAATAGACGCCTTTCTTTCTATTTCAACCTATGGCATTTCTGAAGGAATCGACTGTTAAAACATGATAGACATTTATTTATTTGCTTTCTGAGCAAATCCTAAGCCATACAACAGCAGAGAGGCCAAGAAGAGAAAATCTTTGGGTTTTACTGACATTTCAGAACATTATGATTAGATGAGACCTTGAGACATCTGGACGTTAGTTAATGGTTGTTCTGCTTTTATGTATAATGACCTATTTCTTATAGAAAAGCTAATATCTATAAATTTTTCATTTGCTGCCTAGAGATTTCAATAAAAACTAAGAGACTTGAATTCAGTGTGTGTTTCATATATCAAATTATTACTGTAAGGATTTTTTTCAACTGCTTAAAAATGGTCATATACAGAGAATGTACTGCCTCTCAAAAAAATAGGTTCTGCTGGATGAGAAATACTGTTTAGTATACAAAGGCTTCTTAGTTTTGTAATGCTTTTAGCTCTGCTCATTATTAGATTAATAACCCTGAAACCTGTAGCATTAAACATAAAAAAAAAAAAAATCCATCTTGTTTGAGCCACTGTTACACCAGGAGATGAGTCCATGTGCATGTATTACATATATCATCCCAGCTGTCAGAGGAGGGCTCTCATGTTTAAGTGATTTAAGATTATGGATCAGAGGCCACTTGCTTCTCCTTAAGTAATAATAATAAATATGCTAATGCTTTTAGTGTCATTGTTAATTCCTTATTTGTGAACACTCAGAGACGGGCTGAAGCGCTGTGGTTTGAAGACAGGATTTGAAGATGAGCTATTCCTAAGGAGAAGCGGCAAGCCAGGACTGTGTGCTTAAGGCACCATCACTTCAGTGTGACAGAACAAGTCACACATACAAGGACAACAGACTGGGAATTTCAGACAAAGTTCTGTTTGGGGCAGCTTGCTCTCATGAGCAGCAGGGATTAGATCTTCATTTAATTTCCTCCATGCTATCCTCCACTTTGCCTTCAGTTACTGTCTAAGAACTTATCCTTACCAGTTTTCGTCAGGATCTTCTTTGGGACTACACATTGAATGTGTCATTCAAGGACAGGTATTTGAGATCTGACTCAATAAATCTACACAGGTTAAGCAGCAGTAATTCCAATCAAGTTATTAACTTATATTTTAATTCCAAGCATATTAAAATCTTTAATTATCAAACACACACACATGTTTATTTTTTCTCCACCAAATTGCTAGGATTGTTCATCACTATAGGAACCTACTGTAACACTCATATAAGAAATTTCACTCTTTGTTAGTACATTAACCTTCTTGTTCTTTGAATTTGGATTTCAAAACAAAGCCATTTCAACATGCTGAGTGACTGAATGAAACGTGTCACAAATTTGTGGCAAATGATGTTGCAAAACACATTCCAGTGTGACAATGCAGATATATTTGGAACAGTTTAGGATGTAATGCTGGATGTTAGGTTGAAAAACATCCTTGGATGATGGAAACTGAGCTGTCTGATGGAAACTGAAAAGTTGAGAAATTCCTCACTAATTATCATGTGTCATGAGCACACGTGTTTTGCAAGATAAAAAGAAGCTTATTGAAAAGTTCATAAAAATTATGCAGAATGGGAAATCATGTGATGCAAAGATATCCAGACAACAGACTGGTCAGAATCGCATTACTGGAGCTTTGAAAACTAGACTGGAAGAAACCCCTAAGGTCACGTCCAGGCTGTCAGCCAAAGCAGTGCAGAGAAGCAATTCAAGACCTGGGATAATAATCCCCTATTCCAACCTATGCTGGAGCACTCTCTGGATTTAGCAGCTCACCTGCAGGTGCAATATAGCCCCACTAGCCCCACTGTGTCTACCAGTAATAAATCTGACTTAAGCCTGTGTACCTTGGAGGTCCCTACAGTGCACTCCCATCCATTTTCTGCTCTAGGCTTAGTACAGATGGATTCAATTTAAATGCAGAGGGTCTTACAACCGGGCTTGAAGGGGTAATGAAGGAACTAATGCAAGAGACACGATCCACCCTACATGGCTAGTCTCTGGGACTGTACCACTGTTTCTATAATTTTTCAGCTGGGATTTACAACGTTTTCTCATTTGTTTTGGTGAAGCACATCAAAACACCTTCCTGAGTGGAGACAAAGGTAGGAAAGCTGCCTGGCTATGACACAGCTTTCCACCCTTTGCTAAAACAAATCCTGACTTTGGCTAAGGTTCTGCAGCTGAAAGCAAACTGCCCGATCCTTACACTTGTACAGACACAGGGATGCTCAGTGCGGGCACTACAGGCCGCTGGTGCTGTTGCTTTTGCAGACTTGCAGGCTGTAAGGGATACAAAATACCAAAATATTCAAACCGGTGCTCAAGTTCTTACGTTTATCTTGTCTCTGTTCTTCTGTAACATGGACTTTTCTGGGAAGTTTGATTAGATGCAACTACAGATGTCCAGATGCGGAGGTTCCTGAAATCCTTCCACTGTTTTAAATAGGTTTTGGATCCAGGCCTAAGTTTAGGCAAGTCTTTACCAAGGGAAAATTGTTAAAAACCTAAGTCACAGATTTTACAGCCGTATTAATTATCTAGCTAAGCAGCCACTACTATCTTACAGACCAGAGAACACTGCTTAACATGAGTCGAAGACTATGGCTCTAACTGCATTTTTATAATCTATAAAACCGGACATGCGGAAACTATGGAAGGAAATTTCAGTAATTAAAGCATAGGTTCTCCTAATTAACTGCAAAGCATCATTAAAATTTAATGAAACTGTAGTGGAACAATACAGGAATCTGGCTTAACTGCAAGGAGATAAATGCAAATGAAAGTTGAATTTTCACATGGTTTTGAGATTACACAATAGGACTGAATGCATTTACAGTAGTTTACAACATAAAAGCTCACTTTTAACACTACGAATCAGCATTGGGAAGTTAGGGTATTAGTGTATAAGAAGTTAACATATTAAAGAATGTGGCATACTGAAGCACAAGATTCAAAGAAATCAAAATCTTTGTTGCTTAACATAGTTGTATTTGTGATGGTAAACCATATTCCACAGCAGATGATTAATAAGATAACTGCTGTTGCATTGGCATGATGTAAGACTTTATTTTTCAGTGTAGCGACCTCATCTTGGCATATCTGAACAAGCTGCATCATCATTGCATACTCTGTACTAGATTCAACTGAAGCAAGAACTTCAAAGCTCTGCAAGCACTAGACATTTCAACATATTAATCTGCCATGAACTTCCTCACCCTCCCTTGGACACTTGCTTTTTAAGCTCTTAGGAGGGAAATCTTCATGGAAACTGAAGCTTGAAAGCCTAATTTCAACTGATGCATATCAGGTCCACAGAAGCCACAGGAGCATCACTGATCTCCACTGACCAAAAATCTAGACCTAAAACTGTTATATCTTGCTTACATTCAAGGTATTACAGATGAAAACCTTCCCATCTGACTTCAGCTCTCTAAAATATCCAAGGCTATACAGACTTACTGCACATACCATGGAGAAAGAGAGGCGCTGAGGACAACTCACATGGTCTGTCCTGGCACACAATGAATCACTCTCCGAAGATGACCTTCTTCTTTAATCAGCTTTTGAAGAAACTTAAATGACCGGTCCTTTCTGAGGGCTAAAGTTCTGTAGGACTTCTACCCTGCATGGCTGCCAGCAGCATCACATTTTCTGTATCTACCTATCAAAGGCCTTACGTTCTAGTCGAGAGATTTTAGCTCAAGGAGATCAATCTCTATTGCCATTAAATCCTATACTAATTATGCTGATGGACATGTCGATGTCCTGGGCATCAGCATAGGTCCAAGCCAAACAAACTCATTTCACTGCAACTCACAGATGCCAATACTTTTCTGACTAGTACTGATGTAGGTTAGACACCAAATTATGTTCTCGGACTAATTTGAAGACCAATTTCCCGTTGATTTCAATAGTTAAATACATTAAAATTATTTAATATTTAGGCAGAGTAAGACTGGGAAGCAGTAAACATACACCATAATGAAAAATAAAGGCATATTTGGAAAGCAGCAAAACAGTCCTTTTTAAAACATCCCTATTTTTGATCCAAACAAAACGTAATAATGGAGCAGCATGCAGTTAAGAAATTGTTAGTAAGTTATATGCTGTTATAAAGTCCTCTTTCAAAGAAAGTACATAATGGACTCTTCCTATCTAAATTGTTACCTCATGTACTCATACCTTCTCTGTGTCAATTCCTTTAGACATGGACCAGGTTGAGACAATATAATCCATGACTCTTTCACTAAGGCCTTTGGGGACTTGATACAATTTTAGGAAATCTCTCACATTGTTCAGCATCTCATGGTATCGGTTGGTGTTGGCATACATTTGCTGGAAAATGGTGGTGACGTTTCCAAAAATAGTTGCATAAAGAAGAGCTGAAAAAAAACAAAAGTAATTAAAAATAAATATGTATGCTCCAGTAAATGCTAATCATAATTCAAGGATAATGTAAAAAAAATTATGTACGGTTACAAATTATTGCAAATGCAAAGGCATAAACTGAAAATTTCTATTTATGCACACACTCTCACACACATACATGTACAAAGTTATTTACTGAATTTACCCACACAGCTCATACAGCTACTCAGTGTGCATTAATTTACAAAATCAGTCATACAGATAATGTCCACACATGGAGTTATTTAAAAACAGCCGGTGCATTTTAGCTTTATATCCTATACTAATCCAAACTAATTTTAAAATCTAGCTTCAGCATGCCAGTAAACCTTGAAGGCACTATCCGAAGAATCATGTGGACCTCCTGTAACATTGACTCAGCTTGCACATTCTATGAGTAGCAAATGGCCTCAGTCCCAAAGAAGAAATGAAACTGAGAATAAAGGAACTTGGGAAGCCTGGCAAAGATATCTGTACAAATGGGGTCCTGTGTCCACAGCCAAGATACGCACAAGAAAGATTCAGAGTGGCATTTCACAGCCCGATTTCACAGCCAACCCCAGCAGATGATTTGGGTATGCCATGACAACTCTAGATGCCCATCACTAATGATTCCAAAGGGAGAAAAATTCAATTAGTGAACAATAGAAAGTCCCTTGGTTGAGGGCATGTTACTAGGGCAGGAGAAGGACACAGCAGAGTAGGAAGCACTACCTCAAACCTTCTCTTCCAGCTTGATTCTCCCTTTCCAAACATGCCACCGTTACTGGTATGCTCAGCCAGCTGAGTTGTGCAACACCAAAGAATGACCTCTCATTTTCAAGAAAATCACAGGTTTTAAGTACGCCTGTCCAACCGAAAAGGCACCAACCTCACTGTACTATTAAAAGTGTAATACAGTGGACACTATTTGATGGAGACCAGTCAATTTCTGAAGCCTACATTAGGCAAAGCATTTAAGCAAAAACTGAAATGGACACCTTTACTAGCTCTGTCTTGACTAGTGGTGGACTGAAAGATGCTCAAAGTCAAGCAAGTTTAAGGTGCCTTATTGAGTTACAATGTAATTATTCCTCCAAACAAGCTTGCAAGCAAGCCCAAAATGACATCCTTCCATGCAATATTACAGATTTTGCAGAAAAGAGAATTATTCTGATATCTCATAATACCAATGTGTGGCAATATTTCTGCTCTTGACATTATCAAATACACAGAAATGTGCCTGACATTTTTAATAATCTTTGCCCGGAGGTACTTTATAGCAGAACGCAGCTATGCATTTCCATATTGCTTTTTTGAAAAACAACTGCAGCCTACAAATGGCAAGAAATAATCCACTGTGAAAGGAAAAAATGCCTTCCATCTCTTGGTGCATAATATCTTCCCTCTACACAACACATTCCTACCTCATTCCAGAAAACTCACTTTTTTTCATACTAATTTACCACTGTTTCATACTAATTTACTATTGTTCATCCCCCTATTTGAGAGGTGGCATTTTTTAAGAAACATGGTGTTTCCTAAAACCTTTCTAATAGAAAAAATTTCCTTCCATTTCTCATGGTGCTTTTTACTACATCCATGCAAAAATTAGATGCTGAAGTTCATCAGAAATATGACATTCATTGTTTTATCAAAGTCTTAGGATTTTCCATCTCAACACACCAGATCATATCAAACAAGGTCACACAATGTGCAGCAGAGATGAGCACCAGGTTTTAGAAAACACAACAGATCAATACAGTATGTAAAGTCCAGAAATAAAGCTTTTTGCAAGAGCAGGATTTTTTCCTTGCTTTACTGATTGCTGTATCATATCACACTGAAAGGTTTTCTTTACCTCTGTATCCATTCAGTTATATATCAACACTCACAGTATAAAAGTATGTGAACTATAAAAAAGTCTAGATGGATGAATGCCACCTGAGTTTTTTCTTTCTTCTTTTTTCAGCTTTCTCTGCTCATTTGGACTTTTGTAGTAGGACAAACTTGATGAAGTATCGCTTCTTCTAAGTGCAACATCCCTTATCCTTCTGAAGAACTGTCGTTGATTTATCATGAACTCAGCTCATCAGATATGTGAGTGTACAACATCTCTCGTCTTGCCCTCTCATGTTAGATGCACATACAAATTACTGTGACTATAAATGTAGATAGAAGCCATAACTGTCCCCAGAACACTGCCTGTCTGCATAAGTAAAATTTATGCAAGCCTGTAACTACAGCTAGACTGCACATGCAATTACAATGCATACAACTGGCCATGCAAATGACACAGATGACACACTGATTGGAAATGTGGCACAGTGCTCTGTAAGGCTGAGAAAAGAGAGATACAACTCTGACACCAGCCAGGCTGGAAACAGCTAAGAATGCCATAGTGAAAACAGCTTGCCTGAAGCAACTGGCACATGTTATCTCCTCTGCAAAAAAAATGACTCTTTGGTAGAGACAATTTGTAGAAAGCACACGGCCAGAAGAGAAAATGTAGTTCTGTATCTCCCAATATAGGGGTCCTGGAACACTCTACTTAAAAAGATTATGTTTGTTCAAGAAATAAAGGACAGAATAAGTCACTGGATTAAGCCTGCAAAATTGCTGAAACCATTACCCAGCAGTACCTCACTACACCAGAATTCACAAGCCTACATGCGATAGAGTGCGCACAGGCAAAACAGCATTATTCCTCGGTTGCAAATCAAAGCCTTCCTTTGTCTCCTACTGGAAATGGTAAAGACATCTAAATATTCCACTTCCCTTACAGGTTTCTGCATGGAGGGCCTCTGGCAAACATTTAAAGGGAACCTTAGATCTTCGCAGCTTTGAAGCTGTGCCTCAAAGACTAACCTCACTCATGGTGCTTCCCTACGCCACCGCTGGCAGCTGCTGGAACCAGTTGGCTGTTTTTTTGGGGACAGCACATTTTTCATAATTTGACATGGAAAATCCACTTCTCTGCAAATCAACCCCCTGTCCCTGTTCTCTATATGATACCTAGAAAAGGGGATCACTTTAAAAAAACCACTAGTATTTATGGGTTTGCAGGTCTTGGTACGGAACAAAACAAGTTTGCACAGATAATGAAATAATAAATATATAAATAAAATAATTTGCATTGCATTTGCATTTGCTATGACACTCCTCTACAGGGAAAGGGTCCTCTGCTTGGGAGGGTCTAAAGAGAAGAGGTTAGGGTCCCTTGAAAATACAAGCTATCTGCCTTTGCTCTTCCCCACTGAACTTCAGGCTGGCATAATTGCATTAGCTGCAAATGCATCAGAGGTGGGACAAAACAGACGGGTGAGCTAGATCTGCTCCTCAGTTGGCAGAGGTGTCTCAGCTCAGTGAACCAACCACCTCCAGAGCATGGGATCCCCTGTGCACAGTTGCACACATGCAGGCACGTACACAAGCACATGCTGGCGAGCATCTAATGCTGCTGTTGCCTTTCTCAGCCTCAAAACGTCTAAGGCTTTCCATCAATGACCCTTAGTGCTTGTAATTAACAAACAAAGATCTCTCAGAGCACCCCTATTTAATGAGCAAATATTGAAGTGCCAAGTGTGAACCTTACCCTTCACATTAAAAAAAAAAAAAAAATGGCAGAGGAGTATGACTGAGGGCATTTCACTTTTGCTGTATTTTCATTATGTTTGGCAGGTGGCACTGGCAGTAAAGATCATTTGTATGAGGTTCTGAAGGAAATAAAATACTGTCCCTCTCTTGACAATAAAAGGATTTAAACAACCTCTAAAGAAATCTCTAAAGGTATATACACACTCTATGGTTCAATTTAGTCTGTTTACAAGAAAGGAGTCGTTGAGCCTGGAGAAGAGAAGGCTCCGGGGAGACCTTGTAGCAGCCTTCTGGTACCTAAAGGGGCCAACAAGGAAGCTGGAGAGGGACTTTTTACAAGAAAACGAAGAGATAGAACAAGGGATAATGGCTTTAAACTGAAAGAGGGTAGATTTACATTAGATATTAGGAAGAAAATCTCACTGTGAGGGTGCTGAGGCACTGGCACAGGCTGCCCAGAGCAGCCGTGGATGCCTCATCCCTGGGGGTGCTCAGGGCCAGGCTGGATGGGGCTTGGAGCAACCTGGTCTGCTGGAAGGGGTCCCTGCCCATGGCAGGGGGGTGGAACTAGATGGCCTTTAAGGTCCCTTCCAACCCAAACCATTCTGTGATTCTATGATGGGACAAAGGCTGAAGGTAAAATTACCCAATTTCTTGAAATGACTGGTTAGGTCAAACTGCATTTATTCACCTTCTCTTTAATGACTTGCATTTCTCCAGATCTTTCCTGTTATGTTCCTACAGTCATGCAGCATTCATTTACTTAATTGTGTGTGTAAATCTGGAACAGTTTTAGAGAGACTTCATAGTCTTTTCATAGAGATCAATTTGATATAATGATGCAGAAATATTTTTTCTCAGTCCTAAAGGGGAGGTAGGTGGTTCAACTTTATTCTAATTTTTATTTTTACTCTTCAGTGTTGAAAAATCTCCCCTAAATTATACACAAGGGTAAGTGTTATATATTTTTTAATATAAAATGTGTGTTACTATATTTGTAAATACTTAAAACATTTTTGAATGATTTAGCAATAGTGTTACATAAATCTTTTTGTCTGCTTAAAACCAAGGAACTTTCTAAAAAAATGTGACTCAGAGTTACCTAAATTATCCCATAACATTTCAGATCTCTTAGTATCCTGACCATATGCTAAATATGTCCAGATAGGAATATCTGCCTTTAGGAACTAAAGGCTTGATTGAGAGACCTAATTTTCCCTATGGCCTGCTCTGTGTTAAAGTATTACTAATCTAAGCATATACAATATGCCTCTAAACTGTAATTATAAAGAAGATTAGAGATGTGGGTGTCAGTCTCTTCTCCCAAGTAACAAGCGATAAGACAAGAAATGATCTCAAGTTGCACCAGGGGAGGTTTAGATTGGATATTAAGAAAAATTTCTTCACTGAAAGGGTGGTCAGGCATGCCCAAGGAGGCTGGTTGTGGCAACATCCTTGGAGGTATTCAAAAGACATGTAGATGTGGTGCTCTAGGGACATGGTGCAGTGGTGGGCTTGGCAGTGCTGGATTAATGATTGGACTCGATCTTAAAGGTCTTTTCCAACCTAAATGATTCTATCCTGGGAAAATATGGATATTAACTTTCACATGCTGAGGCTAGCTGCAACTTCTTCAATGAATTTTTGGGATTAGGTATTCCTGTAAAGCCATTAGATTAATATTAAAGCTAGATCATTCAGGAGACATTTGATGCAAACTCCAATATATCTATACTAGATAGAATTAGATATAAGCCCAGTAACCCAAATATCTGATTTTTTTATTTTAAAAGCTGAGCAGTGTTTAGTTACTTCTTTCCACCTCACTTTAACACATTTGATTATATTGCAAAACGCTTGCAGGCCCTGTTGGGTGCAACACCTGGCAGCAACAGTGCACTGTCCGTCTCCTAAGTCCAACAGCCTCGCTGAGCTGCAGTCCACCGCAATAAACAGCTTTCTCCCAATCCATCAACCTTATTCAACAAAGCATATTACTTGGAAGAAAATAAACCTTCTAATCCCCCTCCCTTTCACTGTTTCATAGCACTTTTTTGATGCCTGCGCCATCCTGCCCCGCAGCCTCAGCCTCCCACCTCCACCGTGCAGAGACAGACCTGCCTGCCAACTGTGCTAATGAAAGCACCCACACAACCCCATGATTTTACAGGTCTTTAAAAGGTCAATTTTGATTTTGAATCCTTGGCCCCAGTAAATACTGTGCTGATAAAATACACTCCCCTACTCCAGTAATGCTGACATCAGTTTTACATCAGTGTTCAGTGTCCTAAATACAACTACTCTCCATTTACAGGGAGGAGACATCAACACCAGAGCGTACTAGCTTTCAAATTTTACTTCCAAAAGTACCCAAAGTAAAAACAAAATCTTTCCTTCAGTTACCCCTGCAGTCTTATCAGTGTACTGTCCCATGCCACATAATCCAAGGTATTTATCCTCCCTTAAGCCCCAACAATGCATTATTATGCCCACTTTGCAGAGGAGAAGGTAATGGGCAAAGGTCTGGGTTCAGCAGTGAACTTCAGCTCTGAACTTCTCACCAAAATCATCTGACCACTGAAATCAGGGGGGAGTTGGATGCAATTGTGTCTAGGTGAATGCACACCATGGCCAGTCTGATTGTATCATCACTGTGGCCTATAGGCTCTACATACGGTGCCTGAGACATATGTTCCATATGGCCAGGGCAACAAGGTGGTGGCCATCCATGCATTCCTGTATCCCATACTGCACTCACAGAAGATGCACAGCTCCTCCATGGGTCCAGCTGACATTCACCCCTTTTTTCCTGACCCAACAACCTTCCTGACACTATAGTAACGCAAACTCTAAATTAAGAGGATAATGATAATAAAGACAGGTCTGTAAAATCCTTGTTAACAGTGATGAGAAATTTGTTCGATGAGAACTAAATAATTATGTAATTAGGAAGATCATCAGTAGTAAACTGTAGAAATTCACCCTCTCTGTTCTTCCCTTTATAAGGGACACACTTTGCACAGCAGAGTAGAACAGCTGCTTTGGAGGCAGTTAGGCATTTTGCATACTTTGTGCATAAATTTCTAGGAAAATAAGGGCTTTCAACTACACTTGTAGAGTTACTAATTTTTATTAGTGGAATTGGGAGCTTTTTTCATGAGAGCACTTAGCTAATGGAAAATGTTTACTTTAAAGCTCCAATGCCTCTCCAACAAGCAAATGTGATGAGCTGACTAGCTACAGTTTTGCATGCAGTTGCAATCCAAGACTGGCTGAATTGGTACCGTAAAACATAGTCTTAAATTAAGGCTACCATTGTTCCCAGCTAACAGTGTGTTTGGCTTCTAGCCATGACGAAGCGATGGACACGAGCTGAAGCTGACTAAGGTTACTCAACGGCATAGACAACAAAATTACACGTTGCCCCCCCGAGGATGGGGGGCCAAGGGCTGCCTGGGTCTGAGGATGCAGATGCTAAGCAACCTGAAATCACAGTTCACACGCAACATCGTCCCTGCTCAACATCCCCTACCACAGCCACCCCGTGTTACTAGGTCACTCTGTTCATTCACCTGAGAAACAGTGCTAGCCATCAGAAATACAGCCCAGCGCAGGTTCAGTGGTCTCCTCTTGGCATTTGGGTGCAATTTCCTGCATTTTCTTTCAACCTGAAAGCTTTACGTGCCTTCGGTCTGCTAGAGTCTGCTTCTCCCTCACAATATTATTCAAGGTGTTAGGCATCTTATGGGAAGGCACAGCCTGGAAAATGGCTGCAATTACACAACAGGCAGCAGGGCAAATAGCATTACCCTGTGTTAACTGAGTGGCAAAACCTCACTTTGCCTGAAAAACCCGTATCTTGTAGTTATGGGGCCTTAATCCTGGAAACTTTTTCCCTAAGAGCTCTGGAGTAAGAAGCTCAGAGTTAGGACTTTTTCTACGTATTTCATATGCAGTGGAAGTTGGTTTAATGCGTCACAGCTTTCAGTGGTGACAAAATTGGGGGAGGAATATTTAAGTTTCCATTTATAAGAATGGTATGACAAACACAGAGAATAGCTAACTAGGGAAATGAGCTAAAGCATTTCTTATACTAATGCTTCGTCATTCCTGTTTCTTCAGAAATTCATCACCTCCTTACCAAACCCAGCATTTCACATGCTGCATGAAGTCCTGTGCAGTGGTAAATGTTAATTACAACACAATCACTTCCCCTAAAGAAATTACGTGGGGGCAGAAGGAAAGTGAACAGGCATAAGGTGACCAGAATACATGAGAATTATGTTCACCATAAATGCCAGCAACCCCATGCCTCTAGCACTTCGCTTTATTCCTTATTTATCATTTTCTCCATATTGAATATTATCTTCAACATTGCCTCATTTCCATGCAAATCTCTCTAGTATTTCCGAAAAATCTGAATTGTGCCTGTCATACAATCATCTACCCATCACATAAATCTTTCTCTTTCCTTTCTCCATCAAAGAAATAAGAAAGGTGCTTTCCCAGGGTGCTGTCTTTACTGTTATTATTGGCCAGTGCTGACACCTGTGGACCAAACCCACCCCATGTGCCCTCCTCACCGTGTCAGAACTGTCACCAGTAACAAGCACAAGATGCAAAGGGTCTCCAGCACTACTGAACGGAAGCACAGGAACCAAAAGGATCATCTCCAAAAAAAAGTTCTCTGAGCAAAGTTGGCAGCTGTCAGTATTACAAGTGTGAAACAATTTGACAGCTTGTTGTTGGATTTGAGCTGTGAGGGGTTTTTTCTGTTGTTGATTTTTTTTCTTTAATATTTTTAAGGGAATTTTTTAGTGGGACACCAAGCTCTTGTCACGTTAAGATGAACCCAGGATAGCAATGTTGCTGGAGGCAAGACACCAGAACATCACTTGCACACTAAGGAACACCATCTAAATTGCCTGTCTTGTTAAAATATATAGGAAATTTGTAAACACACCTTCAAAGTACTGGACCGCACTAAAATATGTCTCTAGCTCTCTGTTCCTTTGTTATTTCTTTCTGCATATGCCAGTGTAAAAGTTTCTATTGTATAAATCTACGTGTTGGTGTGTTTTAGATACTCACAAATATACATATATATATACACGTATGTACATATGATACACCTGTATGTAAGTGTAAAGGTGAACATACAATATGAATAGGCTCAGACTCGACAGCTGCTAATTTTCCTTTCAGTCTTCTAATCTGCTCATGCTTTCTACTTCTTTCAAATCTAACTTTGCTTATTCATTTAATTAAACATTCAATTTTTATCTCAGCCCAATTAATAAGAATGGATTTGGGACAATTAGACAAATGATTCCAAACATAAAACACAGGCATAGCCTTGAGAAGTGTGGTAAACACACCTGTTAGCATTAACAGTGCATGCTTATACAAGATTCACCTGAAAATAATGAGAGCAAACGCAGGTAAAGCAATGCGGCTTCTGTTTGGTAGTTCCTTCTTTCTGTATTTTAATTCAGTAGCCTGAACTCCGTGTGAGGATAGATTTTTGTATGTAATTATAGGGTATTTTTAGGAATAAAAGGAACAAAATAAAGTACTTGCCTGTTAATATGAAAAGCTTCAAATTTGGAGGTCATGTTTGCATCCTGTTATTTTCAGAATAATTCTGCTTTGTAAAATGTCTACAAAACTGGCCTCATTGAACTGAACAATAATGTTTCTTACCCACCTAAGTCATCTACAGAACCACCTTCCCTCTAATTCTCAGTCCTGCAAATTCAGCATCTCTGGACAGAGCTGAGCAAAATTTTGTTAACCTGAATTTTCTATGTGATGCTGACAGACTATCTCAAATTAAATTTGCCTGCCTTCCCTGAAGTGTTTGCACTAAAACCAAGGGGGGGAAAAAAATACAATTCCACAAAAAGTTGAAACAATTCACCTCCAGGTTTTATAAAGCTAAAATAATTCATAGCAAAACATTTTTCCTCCAGTCTTTTGATTTTAAACCTTTGAAAGTTGAACAATGGAAGAAAATCCCATTTTGATGCAAAAAATGTCTTAACAGCTTAAGAAAAAACGGAACATTATCTTCACACACACACACACAAATCTATATTTTAATGGAATATTTTCCACAGAACCAAACCATGAGTTCCTAGCACACTGCTAGTAATCAAGGCCAATGCAAACCCCTTATTGCCCAGTTTATTAGCACCAGGTTTCCATGTTATCAGAGCATTTGTGCACATGGCCGCTGTGAAGCCTGCTCCCCACTCCCACTAAAGGCAACGCCTGGGCAGGCTGCCGCTCAGGGCTGGACCTCTCAGGGTGTGTTGGAATGATGCTGGTTTTGTCTAAAAAAAAAAAAAAAAAAAAAAAAAAAAAAAAAAAGAAAAAAATCACACTAATAATTTCAGGCTTTCAAGGTGAATTAACTTTACTCTGCTTTGATTATCCACTTTGGGAACCTGTCCTTCATTGCAGTATTTATTTAACAGTGGCAGATGCTGAGCTGTCACTGAGCCTGACAGCTCCTTCAGAGCTTCCTCGGTGGTTGTCTTGTAAAACAGTCAATAGCCAAGTGAAACCTAACTGCAAAAACAAGCACGTTTCCCACTTTTATGCTCTATGAAATCAAGTGTGCCACTTTCTACTGCATCCTTCTGAGAGGAGGGGGGAGGAAAATGTTGGTCTCTTAATTTAGCACTCAGCACTATTAATTAACCCTTTACATATTCAAAGTACATCCATTCCCCCAGCCCTGACACATCAATGGGACCATGTTTTCGGTCACAGGTCTGTGGCTTTGCTGTCACTCACCACCCACCACGAAGCCACTTCTCACCAGCAGAGAAGTGACTTCTTTGGGGAAGATACTAGTGTGAATGAACTCAGTGAGAGGGTTTAGTCTCCTACACAATGTCAATTTGAATCCCAGTATATTTGGGTAGTTTTTACGACACTTGAGAGAACGTATATGGTCCTAGGAAGATGCTGTCCACATTCACCTTTGCAAGTGCAACTGTTCTGCTGAAGAGCAATGGCATGGCAAAATGGCAGGCAGCACCCTAAATATATTTTTGCATTGTCTATCAGAGGATCACAAACCCCAAGAGTAATAACTGCACATCAGCACTCCACAGGTTACAAGCAGACATGTTCTCAAATGAAACAAGAGCTGTCTAAATGCTGTATGAAGCACAGTACCTCCACCTCTTTCCACCACCACAGCTCTCCTTCACTCCCTTCTCCATAATACCAAGAATAAAAACCCTGCTGGAAGCATTGCTAGCCATTGATGCTCTCCTGGTAGAAGTGGTTTGAGAATATTCAACAGAACAAAAGATTGCATACATTGGCAAACTAAAACAAACAAAACAAGTCTGGCTTTCATTTCAGCCTCTGTGCATGTATTGCTGAACTCTCCATGACTATGTGAGACTGGAAAAGTGCCTTTATTTCCTGGCAGCAGCTCCTGGATCTTTCCTCCTCTCTGTCCAACTCCTTCTGATCAGCACTTGTATCTATCTGATTACCTCTCTGTTTTCTTGCTCACTATTCCAGGAAGGAGACGCTGGAATTAGATTTGCTGCATTTCCATTCCTACATTAACACTAATTTCACTGAAGTCAATGAAATTACACTGACGTCTGTAGAGTATCTGAGGCGAATAATTGAGTGCATTTTATTACTTTCCTTTGACATCCTTGCAGTTGTTTTGTAGCATTTTTAAAATGTCTGTTTCACTAAAATCCACTACTTCTGCTCTTGGATGCTGCAGTGGTGTTACTCTCTTTGGAATGATGGTGTTCTTGCTGTAAAGAGATGTGCACAGTGACAGAAGTGGCACACAGCATCACACCAACTGGCCATCTAAACCAAAACCCTTCCTCTGCAGCCCATTCCAGGATAAAAATATGAGAAAGAGGGTGTACAGGGCACCTCTGCTCTGGGCTACTCCTTCCAGATTTCCACAAACCCATTTCTAAATTCTAAATTTCTAAACTTCCCACTGCATCCAAACCATGGTAGGTATTAGCCACCGACCAGACATCTCCACCAGGAATATTTAATACTCTCCACAGATTCATTTCTGGTTTTTCTTGCCACAATCTTACGTGACAAAGTATTTTGTTGTGCTATTCTACAAGTCTAGTGGCCCTAGCCTTTATACTGGCCACCCCCAGCTCCCCTTCTGAGACAGTGAGTAATCCTCTCCACCTCCTATGCACCACTCTTGATTTTTGTAAGCCATCCTCCACCGCATTTTCTCAGTTGTGAAAAGGCCTTATCTATTTGATCTCTCCTTCTGAGAAAGTCACTCCATGCTTCATGCTTGTCACCTTTTAGACACCCATTTTAGTCTTACAAAATCCTGTTGTAGAACTGTGCATTGTGGTGCAACAACATGCATTTCAATTACTTGCCTAGAAATTATATTTACCTTTTTTTGACTGGCACTGAATATTGCACTGATATTTTCAGGGAACTATCTACAGTAACAGTCAGATGTCTTTCCTTGAGTGGTAACTGCTAATTTAGAAACCATTATTGTATAGGTATAGCTAGCTATTTTTTGCCTACGTGTATTGATTTACATGTACTGACACTGAATTTCATCTGTCCTTTTCACAATAGCTTCTGTGGTGGGATTGCTATATCAAACCAGAAACTCTAATTTCAGGATTAAGCAGAAAAAAGACCTGCAGCACAAAGGAGAAAAGCTGCACTTAGATAGAACTACGAGGTAAAGAATAAAAAACATCTGGGCAAAATTGCACTGTTTCTTACATTTTTTTAGGTTTATGTTAGTACCATGGCTTAGGTCCCAGTAATTGGGAAGATTTTATCATCTTTCTACTACAAGCAGGAGCAAGGAAAACACAGGCAAAGCTGTTCATCCTTGGATTTTATCCCAGAGTGACTAAGCCAACCCTAAAAGTCCAGTGAAAATAAATGAGAGAATTCACAGAATAAAAATGTAAAGATGTGACACAACATTTATAACTATTATGGGCTGTCCCTTGAATATTAACACTTTAGCAGCAAGAGTAAGGATTAATTTCTAAAATACATGTCTGACCCTCCAGTTTGGCAATCCCAGTGTCACACATGCCATTAATGACACTGAGCAGCTATTGCCTATTCAAGTAACAGGGAGATCAGCTATGAACATGGTAGGTTAATTTAAGCGGTCTTGATGCCTTTGATGGTTTTTGTTCATATGCTGATAGATGAAGGAATTACTGCAGTGTTTCTCCCCACACTTATTTTGCCAATATATGAAGCATCCTCAGTTGCTTCTCAGCTGTTACAAGGCACTAATAACTGGGCGGGTATGCCATTAATCTCCTTTGTTAGGGGCAATGACATCTTAAATTATACATAGAATAGGAATTGTACATGGAATAGGGAGTTTGAGAGTATTCTCAGGTTTTTTGGTCCCTCTGCACTAATGACCTAAACCAGCCAGTGCTATTCATACCTGCAGGTATCATACACATTCAGTTGTTCCTACCACTGACTACTTCTGTAAGAAACTGTTGTAAGCCTCGCAGGATGAAGTTTTCAAACCCAATGAAAATGAAATTCAAGCCATTTACATTAGCACAACTTTCCAGGTCTTCTAGTCTGCTTATTCCCAAGCCTCTGCAGTATGGTACATTAATTTTATACTGAACTATCAATTGTAGTTACCTTTGCAAAGCTGTTGTCTTTACATTTTTTATTCAGTTTTGCAAACGTGATCCCAACAGAGTTCATTTTATTCCCCACAGCTGTTTGATCAAATTGCAAGTATCTCCTTTAATCTTTTCAGGCATTCAGATTTGTTATCTATGTAGCAGAGCCTCTTCATCTCCTCTAATGATGGCTTGGGAGAAACAATCTTTCACATATTTCTCATTTTATGCAAGTGTTTATTCCTGCAAGTATATACTAGTAAGCATAACATCAAAACATATTTACCTAACCTAAATAAAAATACTTTGAATCAAATTAGCAAGCTAACCAGCTTTGGTACTTAATGATATTAATCTGAACTCATTTTTCCCAGAGGTTTTGGTCCATAATTCACTGAGGTCAATGGAAAGTAGCTGCTGATGTTAGTAAGTTTTAGGGTCAGCAATAAACAGGTATGTCTATCTTGTCCACTGAGAATCTGTATCGAAAATTTCCCAAAGGCAGGGCAAAGGCCTTTGGGAAACTATTTTGATTTTCTTCATGTCTATTCATAGTAAGAATTAGTAGTAAGTGTAGTGCTAGTAATAACAGTAATAATATTACAACCACTCTGTATTTGACATTTATGCATACATTTTACAAAGAAAGATATATTATTCAATTTTGTTACTTAATTTCTCTCTGTTCTATTCTTCATTGGAAAACTGAGAATGAAATATTTTGTAAAATTGATAAATTTGTTGGTTTTAAAAATTATTATTCCCCATTTTATTATTTATCTGGGGTTTTTTTACAGAAATAGGATAAAGTTTAGCAAAAAAAATGAGAGAAAGTAACATCTGTGGGTTTTCTTAATCTGAATTTGTAGTTGTGAAAGTAGAAACACGTCTGTACCATAGTCTACTTTTTCCATCATCAAAGTGAAGTCTTAAAAACAAAATAACATTTCCACTCATTTTAAAAAAACCTTTCCAGCAGAAAACAAAGAGAAAGATTTTTCCCCAGTTTCTTTCTAGTTTAAAAAAAAATATCTAAACAGCACAGTAAAAGCATAAGCAACAGACTTCTCTGTTATCTTGAAAACAGGGACATACTAGTTGGAAAGTAAGACAAAAATGTTGTGTATATTTTTTCTTCAAAATATGTCGTTTTCAATAAAAATACATTTTCAAGTTTTCTGAATACTTTCCATATTATCTGAATAAATTTCCACCACAATTTCTTTCACTTTCTGATAAATTGCCTCCATTTCTTCTTCCTTTCCACATATTCTTTCAGCCTTCGCTGAAGTCTTCCAGAAGTGATAACAGCATATTTTTTGTTTCTAGAAGCTTAGCTGCCCCTCACCTGACATCACTCTAAGCTGTTTTTCCTCATTTTACTCAATGTTATTCCTATTTATTTAACTTAATTAATAAGATGCCTCCTCTGGGTAGAGCTGGCTGCCATGACACTGTAAAAAATTACTCTGTATTTCTCCATCCCTGGATTTTTCTGAAGAATTTATACAGTGCACCTTGCTTTCACCAACTCCTCAGCTTCGCACACATCCGTAAAAAGTAATCCATGGTCTAGCCCTTGCAGCCTGGTTTCATTGGAATAACAGGAATATTTTTTTTTTTTCATAATGTTTTCTCCTTCTATTAATACTGGCCAAGATCGGAAAACTTTACAGAATTGTAAATTTTTTTAGGTTAGAAAAGACCTTTGAAATAGTTGAATCCAACCGTTAACTAGCACTGCCAAGCCCACCACTAAACCATGTCCCCAAGCACCACATCTACACGTCTTTTAAATACCTCCAGGGATGGTGCGTCCACCACCTCCCTGGGCAGCCTGTGCCAGTGCTTGACCACCCTTTTGGTGAAGAAATTCTTCCTGATACCCAACCTAAACCTCCCCTGGCACAGCCCGAGGCCATTGCCTCTTGTCCCATCACTCCTTATCTGGGAGAAGACACTGACCCCACCTGCCTACAGCCCCTGCCAGGCAGCTGCAGAGCCATAGGGTCCCCCCCCAGCCTCCTCTTCTCCAGGCTCAACCCCCCCAGCTCCCCCAGCCGCCCCCCATCAGCCTGGTGCCCCAGCCCCTTCCCCAGCCCCTGCCCGGCTCCGCACACGCTCCAGCCCCTCCATGTCTCTCCCGCAGTGAGGGGCCCAACGCTGAACCCGCCATTCCAGGTGCAGCCCCACCGGTGCCCGGCGCAGGGGGACGGGCACTGCCCCGGCCCTGCCGGCCACGCCGCTTCAGACACAAGCCACGATGCTGCTGGCCCCCTCGGCCACCCGGGCACGCTGGGGGCTCATGCCCAGCCGGCCACTGACCAGCCCCCCCAGGCCCTTTCCCCCCAGGCAGCTCCCAGCCCCCTGCCCCAGCTGCCGGGGGCTGCTGTGACCCAGGGGCAGGGCCCGGCACGGGGCCGGGGTGACCCTCGCACCACCGGCCCGGGCCCCTCGCACGGCCTGCCCAGCCCCCCCTGCAGAGCCCCCTGCCCCCCCGCAGGTCAGCGCTGCCCCCAGCCCGGTGCCCCCCGCACACTGACCGCGGGAGCCTCGACCCCTCGCCCAGACCGGGACAAAGCCCCGGAACAGGCCTGGCCCCAGCGCTGAGCCCTGGGGACACCCCCTGTGCCCGGCCGCCAGCGGGAGGTGACCCCATTCCCCACCACGCTCTGGGCTCGGCCCTCAGCCGGCTTTTCACCCAGCGAGCAGCACCCCCGGCCCGGCCACCCCCTGCCCCTTTCTCCAGCAGAACGCTGCGGGGAACGGCGTCAAAGGCTGTACTGAGGTCCGGGGGGGACAACACCCACCGCCCTTCCACCATCCACTGGGGTCACCTTGTCACAGAAGGAGATCGGGTCCATCAAGCCAGACCTGCCTCTCATAACCCCGCGCTGGCTGGGCCCGATCCCCGGCTGTCCTGCACGTGCCGTGTGATGGCACCCAGGGTGATCTGCTCCATAACCTTCCCCGGCACCGAGGCCGGCCTGACAGGGCTGTAGTTGCCCGAACCCTCCTTCCACAGCCCTTCTTTAGACGGGTGTCACATCTGATGACTTCCAGTCAACCAGGACCTCCCCAGTTAGCCAGGAGTGCTGATAAAAGATGGAGAGTGGCTCCGTGAGCACTTGTGCCAGCTCCCTCCGTACCCTCAGGTGGATCCCACCAGCCCCAGAGACCTGTGTGTGTCTAACTGGTGTAAAAAGTTCCTGACCATTTCCCCTTGGATTATGGGGGCTTCATTCTGCTCCCCATCCCTGTTTTCCAGCTCAGGGGTTCTGCTGTAGCACCACACACCTTTGTCACACAAAGCACCATTAGTTCAGCTGCCAAATGGCAAGCTCTTATCACAGGGGACTTTTTACTGAAGGAATCATAGTTAACTGCCTTGCCAGCTTCTGCCCTGCTGCTCCTACTAGAGTTAGTAGGGATACCAAAGACTCACGGTGGCTTAAGGACAAAGCTCTCCCTGGTTTCTCTAACCTGCCCACCCATGGAGCTCCACTCCCACCACCCTGAGGGATGGGGAGCAGCATCAGGAAAGAGGTAAAACTTGAGGGCTGAGATAAGAACAATTCAATAACTGTTCAACAAGTAAAAAAATAACAACGATTGTAATAAATAGGAGAGAGGAGTAAAATCCAAAGGGAAGGGAAAAAAGAAAATTGATGCACAATACCGTTGCCCACCCCCCACTAACTGATGCCCAGCCAGTCCCCACACAGCCATCGGCAGGCACCAGCCAACTCCCCCCCATTTATATACCGAGCATGATGGTCTATGGTATAGAATATCCCTTTGGCTGGTTCGGGTCAGCTGTCCTGGCTCTGCTCCCTCCCAGCTTCTCGTGCCCCTCCAGCCCTCTCACTGGCAGGGCCTGAGAAACTGAAAACATGAGTAAGCAACAACCAAAACCATCAGTGCGTTATCAACATTGTTCTCACACCAATTCCAAAACACAGCACTGTACCAGCTACTAAGTACTTCTATCCCAGCCCAAACCAGGACACTCCAACTACATCTTTCTTCTCAAATTCAGCCAAAACACAGGCAGAGAATATACCTTTCCACATCTGCCATCACCTTCCATGAGCCACCACCACCACACGTTCAGTTGAGCAGGATGGGCAGCTCCTGTGGCACAACAGCTACGATTGCCCGCATGCTGGCCTCAACTCATACCATGCCTATGTTTGGATTTGATGATCTTAAAGTTTTTTTTCAAACCTAAATGATTCTATGATTCTATGTCTACACCTGCACTGTAACACAGAAGTCAAGGCACTGCCAGGCAGAGGCATGACTCCTGCACAAGTTTCCAGACAGCAAAACACAAGTAATTCAACAGCAATGATTGACCTTATAGGCAACCGCCTCCCTAATGATATGTTTTGAAGGCACCCACAAAGAAGGGAAGTTTCCAGGTGTCCTTCTAGCATCTCTGTGACCATGTGTGAACCTCCTCCACAACATGAGGAACAACGTACTTACCTGAAAATGTAATGAGTCCCTGCTAAAGGAAGAGGTACCACAGGCTGCTCAGAGGTAGGACCACCCTGACAGTGGAGGGATTCTGATAGACTGGCAAGGCAAAGGGTCTTGGAAGTGAAGGCAAATAGGCTATGCTCGATGTGACAAACCAAAAGTGCCCAGTGGAAAGCAACAAGCAGTGAGGTGGCACAGGCACAATACTATCAGCATAAGGCAGCTCAGGCAGGTATGACTTTGATGGGACGCAAGCTCAGGGGAAAAAAAGCTGGAGCCTAAGGCTAAAGTTTCAGGCAACCTTCTAATTACAGCAATATTATTAGAGACGGCAAATTTCAGAACAGATGTTAATGGCTTGAGATGTTTCAAAGGCCCTGGAGCTCTTAACAGCTGCAGAAGGAGGAGTGCATTGAAGGGACCTCCTGCAAACAGCAGGGACACAGTAAGGATATCCAGAAGAAGCTGAAATCCCTCCCAGGTGAGTGGTCCTTGCCAGAAATCCCCACTCACCTTTGGCAACCCCAACTCCTCCTGTCTGGCCCCAAAGTCACCCCAAAACTCAGTCCTGATCTCCTCACAATCTCCCCTACCTCATGGCCCAGACCTTTCCAATCAGGACATTTGTCTGAAAACACAAAATGAAGCCAAAGCATGCTAAATACACACCAAGCAGCATTAACAGCTCCATCTCTACAGTCCATTTTGGACAAGATTTAGGCAGTGATCACACTGCATGTATTGCAGTACTCTGGACAATTATGCACAATTTAGAGGATCACAGTTCATACCTAAGGCAGTCTGAAATTTACAGCACAGACAATCCTTGTAGTATATCTGTCCTTGTGAAAGTTGCTAGCAAAACAGAGTATTAGCTACATCCATTGTTTTTATTTACACACACCACTAGAGCTCTGGTTCTGTTCTTCAAAACTATGTACTTAATACTGCAGAACTGATACGAATTGGAAATAACCAAGCTTTTTATGTTAAGAAAACATTAATTTATTTTCATTTTTATATTATTAACAAACTTGCTGAATAAAACCTGCCTTTGTTGTTGCTGATGATGATTCATCCACAAGACTAGGATAAGAAGCTAACAAAATCTAAACTAACAAGTCAGATATAAGAAATTGCCTCTGAAGTTCTTGATGTTATCTCCATTTCACACTTCAGAGACATAAAGCTATTATTAAATTTATTTTTTAATTATTGTTTTTAGAAGATTCATGCCAGATTCAAGGACCAATTTATTTACCGAATGTATTTATTTTCATTTATGAAAGACTTTTCCGAGTGCTCTAACCAAAGTAACAACAAATTTAAATTCTCAAAAGCTACTATTTACTGATTATAATTAGTAAGAGCTTGCCCATCTCACATCTCATTTACACAAAATGAATGTATAGTCCACTTCCAGGTTTGTCCTCTACAAACAGTCAATCAGCCAGTGCTAAGTACTTTAAAGAACATATACTGGGAGGGACTGAGTAGAGGATGAGAAATGATCCTTTCAACCCTGCCTGGAACCCAGAGACAATTTAAGCAAGCCTGTGTCCACCCCACAAATCTCCTTCTGCCTCAGGCATAGAGTCATTAATTGCTCCATAATTAGGCAAGACCAAAGAAATGAATGTCACTGAGCAGAGTCAGTGCAGCATACATGGCAGAGCACATCCCCTTACGCCCCCCCTCATTAACAGCTACTGAAGCCAACAGGCTGCAGAAAATCATCCAGTACAGCCATAAAAAAAAACATCTCAGTGGAAAGGGAAGCTGCCAAAGACATGCAAAAATGCACATTAGTCAGCTTACCATATACTCACTGGGAAAATGAGCCAACAAATGCAGAAAAGCAAAAGTTTTCTTTATCTACAGCTCTTTTCAGTGATCTCTGACTGCAAAAGCTGTAGGTCTGGTCCCATTCCTGAGCTGGTGGCCAGGCTGTTTCACTCTATCTCCAGCTATTACTAGAAAAAGTAATTTTGCCACTGTCTTTTCCAGGGACAGTTCGAAATTCAGATTTTTTGGGTTTGGTTTTTATTTTTTTTTTTTTTGTGGTTCGTTTTGGTGGTGTTGCTGCTTTTTGCCACAAAGCTTGATATTTACCCACTTTAGCCTCAAAAAACATGCAGAGATTGATATGGCTCAGATTTTCTCTCTCTCAGGAAACTCTGATTTTGAGACCAAACTGGAACAAAAGAATAATTTTTAGATTTAAACACTGGGGGTAGGTGGGTGTGGACTGTAGCAATAGGAATTAAAATTAAATCATTTTGCACTATTTTATATGGCATTAGGTAACACTAAAGAATAAAAAACTCAAAGCAAAGTATGCTTAATGACAAAATTGATGGGTCAGTTTGTCCCATACTGAATTTATCAGGACACCATGGAAGGAAGAGGACACACAGTATTTTAAAAGATGTTTTGGCAAGACCAGTTAAATGCTTCCTCTTTAACAAATTAGCTTCTTCTGCTGAAACAATATTCTCCCTTAAAAAAATTTAACTAGCTTTAATAATCTGCCAGTTTACTTGCTAGTAAGGGATTTCTCAGATATTCCGCTTGTATTTGCATTCAGACTTAAGGGCCACAATGAATATCTTTGTATTTAAACTCATGAGGTTGTTCAGACAAGTTACCACTGTGACACAACAATCAAGTACTAAATTATTACTAGCAGTTTGAAAGCAACTGCTTGTCTAGAGTCTTGATTTTTCTTTATTACTGGAAGAAGAAAACTCTTTTTGATATGATTCTCACATAGATTGAGACAACATCTGGGAAAGGCTATTGAACACAATACCTGATCTTCCATGTATTACCTTTCATTTTCCTTCAGAGAAAAATAAAAAAATAGTATTTCTCTGTATCAACTACTAAAAATACATATTAGATATTACTACTAAAAATACATATTATATATTACAGTCTTTCAGAAGCAAGTCTATTTCTTACTATGTTTCACCTATTTTATTTCAAATAGAAACTGAATCATTCAAACTCCTTTTTGTTAAAGCCATGACAAGGGCAGTACACCCCGTCTACGGAGAAGCAGTGACTTTGTCCTCTGCGTGGATCTAAAATATACTTAATACTATACTGTCACTGATGAACTAGTGGCTCTGTAGGCTGTTCACCAGGTCTTTGTAACCAGCTCTTTGTCAGAAATAAGAACATTACCCAGTACTTTATTTTCCTAACTAAAGAAAATTTTTAACAGGTTCTAAATTTATGGGTAGTATATTTAATGGACAAAAAGATAAAAAGAATATATATTAGGTGTAATGTCTTCTATTTAGAGAAAAGTGACAATAGAAGTTCTGGGATCTAAGTTACATAAACCTGGCATCAGAAGAATCAATCTCCAGCAATTGCAATAGTCCTTCCCTAAAAGCTGACATAATTTCTTTTCAACAATCCCTTGCTAAGAAAAAAAAGGAAGAAAAGGGAAGGTGCATAAAAGATGGGGAATAAGGTTTCATTGGCAATACATAATAATTTTTCCAGTTGTTGGTAAAAAAGGTTTTAGAATCCTTTTACTTTCATTACATGAACATTTCATGATCAATTTGAAATCGATACAGAAAAGCTGCCATCTATTTTGAGAAACCAAAACCTGTCTAAATCCAGACTGTTTCATATCATCCACATTATTGGAGGTGCTGAATTCACACTGTTCTGACAGCAAACCTGCACACTGATTCCTTTGCCCCAAGCAACTTCAGAGACATATCAGGGAGATGTGTATTGATTTTAGCACCAGCAGAACTAAAGAGGAAATGACAGGGAAAGGCAAAAGAATTTACGTACTGCTTTGCTTTGTTACTCTATCACTATTTTTGACTGAGAAAAGTAATGAAAAAATTGGGTGATCAAAGATTTAAGAAGTCAGCTGCACTGGGATGGTAAACACAGGTGCAACCTTCTCCTCTCTGTCCATATCCCCAGTAACCACCTGACTGTGGTTATTTTCAGCTGCCTGTTTTCAGCTTCCCTGCTCAAGAAAGATACTATAGCTGCTGCTTTTCCCACAAACAGCAGTAAACATACAGTGAAAACCATCTGAGAAATAAAAGCCTATTACTTATGCAAAAAGCAGACCTTTTCCAAATATAAAACATTCTCATAATTTTCACCCTTCTTTATAAGGAGTAATAAAATGGCTATAGCATTTTCAGATGTTTTACCATTACACATTAATGTATTCAACATTTTTTGCAAAAGTTGAAAAAAACATACCAAAACCCACCTGCAAAAGTAGGAAGCATTTGCACAAAAAATACCATCTTGATAGTTTGATTTTTCAAGAAGCTAGACATCTTTTAAAATACCAATTTTGGAAGAAGCATTCCATTTAAAAATGTACTTTTTCTCATAACATGATTATGTAATCGTATTAAACACTCTTAGTCATTGAAATTTTTGAAAAAAGAATGCAGGACAGGGTACTGCAGATAAAACTGGTCTTACACACAGCTTTGCCTCCATGCCACGGTATTTCAGCATAACCATTCAGAATAGAGAAATTCACTTGGATGAGTGCTTTCCAAAGTGAAAACTGGATCACTGTGAGTGTCTTTGCACATCATGGAACAGATCCAAAGAAGCAGCATAAGAAGAAAAGAAAGGTTAAGGAAATTCAGGTGCCTGCATCATTGTGTTGCAATGGGGACTGACCCTAGAATTACTCGGAATCATCAGCTGCTTCTCTGTTTAATTTAAATATCCTCGAGTCACCTTCAATGCTGCTTTTCTGCAGAGACCAACAGATCTGGTAAGGATATGGGAAGCACCAGGCAGAGGCACCAGCAAACAGTGGAGGTTGCTGAAACTAGGTGGATGTGGGAAAGAGTTAAGAAGAATGGTCAGGCTTGGTCACAGGAGACGAATGAGTTCTTCTGGGAGAGAACATGTGGGAGAGAAACAGGCAGGAGCCCAGGACAGGGTGCAATAAAAGGGACAAGTTAGGAAGGTAACCTGGGACCTGTAGAAGGTAAAAGATGCAGGACTGAAATCCCTCAGACCAAGGATGGTTGCCCAGGTCCTACAGAAATAACCTGATGACCAGCTTCTCCTCAGATACACAGGTGAGGGCAGTGGCCCGGCCATTGTGAACCCCTGTTGGCTCCTTTCAAAGAATAACTGCTGACTCCCAACTTCATTTGTGGTGGTGGGTCTGAGATGGGCAGAGGATCCTGGTAGCCACCCTGCCTTATAAGCTTCTGTTCGTGAGATTTCCAGCATTTGGATACCCACTGTGTTCAACAAGAAACCCACTAGACAATGGCCAACTCCTCTGGCCAGTTCCATATTGCTCCTGTCCCACACTCCCATCCAGAAAGCAAGTAAATGGCACCTAGAATTTATAAGGTTTGTAGCTTCAGCCACTGCTTTGAAGATTTGCTGTGGTGGGGCATTTTTGTAACCTCTGGTGTTCATCATTCAAAGCAAAGCCTTGGAGAAGACCCTGTGGATCCAGTTCAGCTGTCCATGTTTACTCCCACTTGTAACAGAAAAGTGGGTATTTATTTTGTCTTCAGGTAACACTCCAAAGCTGCTTTCCTTTCATGGATACATATCTATTAAATTTCTCTGTTAATTAAAGAAGCCAAGGCCATAGCTAAGGAATTGGAAAGTGCTCTAATGGAATTACTACTCTGAGGTGTCTTGAATGTCATAATTTCCTTCTCCAAAATAGCAAAATCTTGACAATCACATTAAAGATAAAAAGCTAGAATAAATGTTGCTGGCTTTTTCAAAGGAAACATAATTATGGATATTAACACCTTCTGTGTTAACAGTAATACATGCATTAAATATAGCAGCTTGAGTGACTGAAATGCCTATAAAGCATCTGCCACAAGATAAAGCGTAAAGAAAACTCTGGGCTAAGAAACACCCTGGAGAACCGGAATTAAAACAAGATCTCCAGCATACCTCAGCTATAACCTCCATCAGACTACAAATACAGTCCATTTTAATTCATCTTCATATTTAAGAAATTATCTAAGCTACTTTGACATCAGGCTATGCAGCATTTACGGTTTTGTCATCATATCGGAGCGCTCTCTTCCTTTCACTGTAAGACTGAGACTGTGTCTCACTGCTCCAGAGACAGTCTTTCCATTTTCTATCACACCATTTTAGGGAAGAGGTTAAAAAGTCCCTCAGCTTTTCACAGTTGACAGGGAATGTGGTTGAAGAGCCACTCTGCTTGTGCATGCATGGAGAAGGTCTGCGTCTGCCCAATGTATAGTGTCATATGTATACATCCCATACACGTCTTATGAAAGACATAGGGGTATGCCTTTCCCTACCAAGAAAGACAGTCCAGCCCTCGTTCCACAAGCTGGGTCAGAAAGATGTCCTTAACCCAGGACAGCCACAGTGTCAGCACTGGGCCATACAAACACCACAAGTGTCCCATGAACCTCAACCACCTGCTAAACACTGTTTTCCCTGTTTCAGGTTTTGCATAGACAAAGCCCCCCCGCCCCTGCCCTGACATCAGTTTCTCATAACCACTCTTCCAACATACATAATGCTATCTTCCTGCTTGAGCCTTCTCTGCCTGGGAATTTCAAAACTGCCAAACAAATTGAGCATCCACATGGTGCAACTTTGCCAAGCCTTGGTTATGACGCAGCTGAGGCATCGGTGTTTGCTGAGCACAGATGAGCATGGGGCTTCATCCTGGAACTCAACGGCACTTGCAGCAATATCAGAAACACGTGGACAGTTTTACCAGCAGATGAGACCTCTGACATCAGGTCTGGGCTTCTGTTATCTCTGACACCACCACTGCTTTTGCATTTAACAAATGAAACAAAAACTAAGACTGATACTAAAATGTAGGGAGCACTGACATTCCTGGTTTGACTAGCTTTTCCAAAATTTTTGGCATTACAGCTGTCCCAATGCCTGATCTTTGAAGTCAATGTACTCTCAGGTATTTAATATTTAAAGTGCCGAGACTGTTGAGTGGATACAGAGTTGACATTTAAATTTTTAAAGAAGGGAGGGGAAAAAAAATGAGAGGTGGAGAATTAGCAGACAGAATCTTTTTAATTACATGGTGTTATTCAAATAACAATGGTAATGATAATTTGCACTGAGGAATTTTACCCTGGGTTAGGTGAGTTAGCTTCTAGGGAATGGAATCACTGGGGTAGAAAGGAAGAGGAAGCTGTTCAGGAACAATTTTGACAATGCATTTCCTCCTCTTTTTTTTGTTCAGTACTCCTGATGAACATTTTGTCAGCATTTTTACCATGTAGCTCTATAGCTGATCAAAAGCTGGGCTAAAAACAGAAAAACTGTAGAGCAGTAATCTAGGGTTTTTCCAGCAAAGTGAGAGTAAAAATTAAATCAGCATTTGAAAAACATCTTCCTGCTGTCTGTAGGAATCATTTCTCAGCAGTAGTGGAGCATCAAATCCCACATTTACTCAGAGTAGCCTTTTCCCTCTACATCTTATCCAGAAGGTGAAACACAACCTAGATCACTACAGGGCCCAGCAAACAAGTTCTACAAACACCCTGAGTTCAAGACTGTCCTGAAAACCATCTCTAAGCCACAGCTGCACAACAGCACATCCCTGCAAGACTGCTAGTGTGTTGGGAGTCAGTACCATTCCCAGCTGCCTGCACTCCATCCTGCCCTTGGTAAATCAACTCTTAGTGTCAAGTACAGAAGGACATCACAGTACCTACATGCCTTGCTGTGGCTGCCAGCAAAAGGACTTGCCACAGACAAAAATGAGCAAGTTTTAAATGATCTTTCTGAATAACATGACTATTTCTGTAGAGTGACAGACAGAAGGGAACAAGAATAAAGAAAGGGAGTGAACACTCAAAGTGACAAAATGCAAACAGCAGATGGTTTTACATAACTGGCAAAAAAGGAAAGTAAAGAAAAAAAAATCTCTTCATGAGAGGGGCTAAAATGTTGTAGATTAAAGTCTCCATTTAAAAATTGATGCACTGTGGGACACTGAATAACTCAAAAGAAGCAAAATGACAGGATGGAAAGCCTTTCATCTCTCCATCCTCAGCCTCTGCTATGTGCTGGTCAGTAAATCTATATTCCTCACTGGGTTCAAACACAGGCAAAGCACACCCAAACCTTCCTCTTAACTCTCTGAGCCTGAACGTCCAACTCATTTGCAAATCTTCCTAACGCAAATCCTCCCAGAGGACATAATTGCAATAATATGATAATCAAGTTCACAAGACTCATCTTAAGAGTAGTTTAATGTTCATCTATGTCAATGATACCCACGTTAAGGTAACTTGCAACTGCTTGCCTGCATTTCCTACCCTAAATGTCTCATGATAACTTCTGGGCCTAGAACTCATTGCCTCTCCCTTGCAATATATTTGGGTATGTGCAGAAAAGCAGCTTCTAATTCTCCTCCCCCCACTTCAGCCTTTAACCAGAAACAAGCTAAGAAGGCATAGTACCAGATTCAAAGACACAAACCCCCACTCAGCCTGAAGCTTAGGAGTAGAATTAGCAAAGTGATTGAAACCACGAGGTCAATGAATAAAATTTATGATGGAATTAGAACCATGAGGTCAAGGAATAAACTTCTCAAGGGGAAGGAGGAAAAAGTGCCTTGAAATTCACCTCCTGCATGCTCCAAGCAGAGGATTCTAGTCCTCTTTTTCCCTTTTTTCCCCACCTTGTTATTTTTTCAGGCCAGTAAAGAAACTGACAGAATAAAATCTCCAGATAAAACATTTCAATCTGACTATACTGGTCCTTTCACTTACAGAAATTTTCTGAGACCTAAAATAAAAGTGTACTGTCCTTTCCAGGAAGACATTTCCACTGCACACAAGCCCCTTGCACAGAATGACCGTTCCAGTTTCACCCAAAGTTTTAGCATGAACCCAGGTTACTACTGACAGTCGAAAATCTGTGCCCTTCTTCCTCCATAAGTTCTGGATGAGGAAAACCACACTTGCCTGCCATTTTTCCCTTGGACCATCTCTACCTACAGTTGTGCTCACCCTCTGCAGAGATGAAATCTCCGGGATCCAAACAAAGCACACAGAAATCAGCTCTGCCAATGCCATCACTGGAAGGAAGAGGCAAGCCGAGTCCTCCTCCTCAGAGAATTTAGCACAGCTATTTGATACTTCTTATATTTCCTTAATCCTTAGAGATTTGTCAAGTGGGACACCTTGCTTTTTGAAGTAAGTTTGCTGCACTCTCTGCTAAGTGCTTGATTAGTGGAATCCTGTGTATGTACTGATTATGAGAAGGTGGGAGTCTATCCTTTCTGTGGGAAAACTGTGCATCAAATTTTCCAGTGAAAAATGGGCAAGGTTAAAGCCAAAGCAAACAGAATGACTGCTATGAAATGGGGCCAAAGTGATTTTTTAATATATTTTTAAATGCCTCTGTACTTAAAGACTTTGACAACATAATTCTGTGAAAAAGCTTATTTATCCTGTATAAAGAACACAGAGCACTAACCTCCCAAAGGAAATACGCCTGTTGCTGAGATAAATGTTTCAGATGACAGCAGAAAATTTCTCCTCTAGTAGCATGAAAAAATACAGGGAGCAAACCTCATTGCCAGCCCTCACATCCCAATTCATTTATATACTCAGGGTCGGAGAAGAGGAAGAAAAATTCCTGACCATAATTAATTTCAACCTTTTCTAATTTTACCATGGCCCATGCTCATAAATATTTTCATTAACTATCCCATACAACACTCAGCTACACACTTAGCCTAATTGGTTATGGAAATGGTTTTAAATCAGGAAGGTTTAATTAGCAGCAATTATTTCACATGCTATTTCCACTATGTTATGAGATGGAATGGAGAATTTCATAACAAAACAAAAGGAGTGGTTTGGTTTTTTTACAACCCCATATTCTACTGTGATGCACAACGCAGGCTTCACTTTCTGCCTATACAAACAGATGCTACTAATAGTCACAAAAAATAACTCTGGAGTTGATAGATCCTTACTTTAACATCTCAACATTGTAAGTACACCCTAACTAAAGCTAGCTTGACTTTGAGAAGGAAAAGAAAATGGGGGCTGAAGAGTCCTCCTGTTCTAATGAGAAGATGCCACGTAAACCAGCCTCCAGGATAACACGCTACACACTCTACCTTGTCTCGAAAAGTGAGCAGAAATTAGTATCAGCAAGATATATTGTTGCATAGTTGAGTTTATGGATCCTCAAGGCCTCTCCTCATTGTCAAGACAACAGGGGTAACGTTCTGGTTACATGAAAATAAGCAGAAAAACTATGTCAGGATTTTACCCTGGGACAGCATAGATGGCCTTATTCCAATTATAGCTGTATGTAACTACCTAGCTGCACGCCAGGTCAACAGTTGTGCCACATCAGCAATTTTGGGGGGAAAAGATTAGGAAAAAAGTTAATTATCATCTTCACAGAAACCATTTCAAGAAAAACAGCATATGAGGACAGAGTCCCTGAGGATAACCAATGGAATAATTGTCAAAACATCTCAATCTGATACAGGAGATACCTAGACTACCTAAACAGAATTCAGTAAAGTCCATTGTTTTATACTGGGTTCTAAAATGAAGTCATAGAATCTAAGAATAGGAATTAAGAAATGGCTTTGTCAAAAATTAACTTTGTTCTCATTTCATGACAATTCTCCAACCAGATCTTCTGACTAGGATGTTAAATTTCTTGATATTTTTAGTTAGGTGTCTTGAATGTGAGGCAACCATAAAATGAAGGAAAGAGGATATTATAAATATAAAGCTGATTGTCAGATTTTATTTGGGGCAGGAAATAGAAGTAAGGTAATACTATGTCTCTCAAATATATATTCAATGTGTTTTTTTACCAAAATAAGGATATTTAATTTGGAGTAAGAAAAGGAGTTAAACTGTTATCTGCAGAGTGAACAGTGCATTTCCCAGCTGAGACAGAGTTTCACCTCCCACTCTAAACTAACTTCCTTTTGTCAGACAAATTTGTTTTGGCCTGATATTTTCCAGCGTCAAGGTGAATGTGTTTAGGAAATTTGAGGGCAAATTAATTTGGCTGCTTTTCATTTGTTGTAGCTCTACATGAAAAATACAGTCTTTTTCATTCATTTTTGGAAGTACATGTAAGAGTAACAACAGATATAGGCAGAAGATCAAATTTGATGCAATTATTGATCACAGAATAAAATATACATACAAACTTTGAAAATATCCTTCCAATATTAAATGTATTCAAAGCCAACGTGTTTGTTCATCTACACTAGAACTGATCTTATGTTTTTTTTCCCCTAAGGTTACTCCAAAATTTTTCAGACAGAAACAGGTTGCAAGAACAAGAAACCAAGGAAATTCCCTGCAGAAAGCACAAACCAGTGACAAATCATCAGAATTAAAAAACTAGAAACAGATCTTAAATTGGTTTCTTGCTCTTTATGGAAAAAATGTGTCTTACATTAATCTACTATTAAGGTTTAGCACTCCAAGACCTAGTGCTCAGAAGTCAGGGACCTCAGAGTAATGGCTTGATGGTTTACCCTAATCTTGCCTGTTTAATAGCTGTTATCTCATTTTTCCTTTTTATAACTAACATTTCTCTCTTGTTTTATTTTTTTGGGGTGGGGATAGGGGTAAAAAGGGAGCAAAGAGAAGATCCTAAACTAGTTTAAAATGCTTAGGTTGGTTGCAATGGGAAAGAAGGGAATGTGATGCAAAAGCCAAGATTTCTCTGAAAGGGAATGTGACAAAATCCCCAAAGCAGTATCGGTGTTTTGAATATGTTACCTAATATCCCAAACAATTCTCATTTCCAGTGTCTATGATGGGACTTCCAAATCTTTTGTAGATTTATAGCAGATACCTGTTGTGACTTTGTCATTGTCAGCCATATATATGTTGCCATTCTACTAAGAAGTGTTGGTGTTACCATGCTAATGTATCGATATAAAAGGTCAGGATATATTGGACTGTTGCATTTATGCCTACATATGCTCATCACATTCTTATGAGAATAAAGAGACGGGGACTAATTTCAGCACAAATCTGTACTATTCCCATGTACCCTGGCTATATTAATCCTGGAACTATTTACCATCGAACATACTGCTTGTGGTAGAAGGAACTGCCTCCAGTCCCATTTGGTAGGCTGCATTCCCTGAAGCAAGATAATATATATATATTTTACTATCTTTTTTAAAGTAGGATGAACTACAAGGTTCATCTAATTTCTTTCCACAAGTGCTGTGGTTCAGACCTACATGAGCTTTTGGCTACCATGAAATGACCTGACTGTGGGCTACTAAATCAGCCAGAGCAATGGACAGTATCCCCCAATTGCTTCTGCATTCACCTGAGCTTTTAAACCATTGACTGATAAAAATTAAATGCCTCCTGCACTGTTTGAATTTAACCCATGGTCTGAAGCAGTTACATGAAGTCAACTACAGAAATTCAGGCTAATTCAGTGCAGTCAGACTCCTTTTTTTGTGATTCCTGGAACATTTTCATTTGTTTCTGTTGGCTCTCCGTAACTTGGAACACTGTTTGGTAGGCACGGTACAAAAACATGTGAAGTTCCTGACCCTAACCATTTAACATTTAAAGCAATAAATCACGCATAGGTTTGGAGATGAAAAAAGAACCACAAAATTTATCAAATGCCAAACTTCACAATTCTACCAAATGTCAGATCTGGAAATGAAAGTAAAGGTTTCACATTCCTACATGACAGCCTTAACCTTTAGACATCTCTACCCAAAAGCTCTTGTTCCTCTGCTAAATGCTACCAATTAAGAGACCACAACTGACAACTCCTCCTTTTCATGTACATATGAAAACACATTAGTTAACAACAGCCATTATGTGTGTTGCCATTATACATGAAGATGCTTTGCTGCTACTATTATAACCTGGAAGACAATAAACGATGAGAAAGTCTGATTCATTCTGACATTCTTATTGTAGTAACATAAAAACCATTACAAATGTCATGGCACTGCACAGATGTCTGTGTCATATTGACAGGATGATGTGCCTTTATCCACAGTGTAATTTGGTTAGAAGTATTTGTGCAGCACGCGAAGAAAGAAAGGAATAAATATCTGGCATAGAGATAAAGAACACAGGACTCTGTTCCCTTTGCATTTATAATCGCAAAGTGATATATTTCAGGAAACATCCTCCTTGTTCTTCCTCAGCTGGCTGAAAATGGATTGTAAGGTGAGGATGCATAACTCCTCTATGGTCCATTATTTCTTATTACCATCCAGATGGAGCATGGCTATTAGAGCACCACTAAATCTCTAATGAACTGCAATGTTTTAGATTACTAATTCTTCAACAGTGTGTTTGCATATCAATAATAGCATGTAAAAACAACAACAATCTAACTAATTAGTCTAGATCAAATCTGCTCAGCTCAGCTTCCTGTCCTTCCTAGTCTGTGTGTTTGTGTGGGTGTTCAACGCTGATGCAATTTCCATTAAACTCCTTCCAAAGCTTCTAATCACCGCTTCTAATATTGCAAACATTTAGAAGTATTTAACGGCTTCTCTTGCTTATATAAAGCATTTAAACAAAAACACACCCATGTTTAAACCATATGAATAATTTTCTTGCTATTCTGTCTGTAACGCAAGGGGGTTTAAATCTCACTTGTTCCAAAGATAGCTAGAGAGTAGTTTACTTGGGACGGCCCCAGTATTTATCATTAAGTCCTCCATTTAGCAAAGCACTTTAGGGTTTAATTCACTAATATTTTCTGATATTCCTGGGTTTGTTTGGGTTTTTTTAACAGGTTACACAGAAATTTGATTAAAGCTTGTGCTTTCCTGGATTGCTCCTTTAGCAGTTGGTAGAACACGTAAAACAGCGGCAGTGCTGGGTCTCACTCTGAAGCTTTTTTTTTTTTTTTTCTACTTCCCCTCCCCCACCCCCTAAAATGGCCAAAGTATGCTGTGGGATCTAGGAAGTCACTAGCTTCCTAAAATTGTAAGCCTACTCCAAAGCCCATCAACACAACACAAATAACATTCATCTGTTATGATCCCTGAAAAATATTAAGGAAGATCTGCCAATGAAGATTTATTATTTTTACATTAAGACTAACACTTCAGATAAATGGGATTTTAAATGGCAGAATTGATTTAACAGCCAATGCTACCCCTCAACATCCCAGAAGAGACAGCTGAGTAACCTCAACACGGGTGCAACCATGGACACCTGCCTGCTCCTACCCAAGGAACAGAAAGAGAACAAGGTACTCAGCAGCACCAACCACATCAGCTCCCGCAAGGTCCCACAAGACACCAGCAGGACCAGCTTTCAGCCCCTGCTGCAACTGAAACATGTGATAGGGCTCAACACACCACCACACAGACACAGTGTTGCATGTCACTAAACAGACCTCTCTGCTAAAATGACCGAGTGCATGGGGAAAGGGAAGGTTGGCCAGGGACCTCCAAAGGGCTGTGACCATGCCATGGGTGTTGTAGGCATCTCACGCAGTTGTTTTCCCCTTCTTCACTTCATTCATCTGCAGACAAGGAGATTTGATTACAAGCTCGTTCTTGCATGGCCAGTCTTCACCCACATTTAATTATTTCAGACTTGCATCCTCCAGCCTTTCAATATTTTCTGATACGGCACTGGTGCCAGCAGCTTTTCACTGAACTTCTTACCTTATTGACTTGCCCTTTTTTTTTTTTTCTTCTTTCAAGTGCTACTATAGAAAGATTATGTTTGATTAACCAGAAAGTTATATTTCCTCTAGGTAAGGTGGACTATCAATTTGAGCAAGAAACGTCTGCATTAATGAGGCACAGCAGTAACCTTCTTTATGCCTCAATTTTCTATTCAAAATAATGGAGTGGAAGCATCCATCAGATTACATGCTTTCAAATGTTTCTGGTCAAGGAGGAGGAAGAAGGGCAAATAAAGTTAGTCCTTTCACCATATAAAGGAATTATAGCTTATTCCCAAGTCTTTACCAAACACGTGATCATTCAAACATATCACGTAAAAAAATAATTTCCATACACAGGACCTTGCTGAAATGAACGGTGAGGTTTTACAATACACCTAGATGAATTTCAGGCATAAGTCCTAGCGACCTTCAAATGGGACTCATCCTTCTAATTCCCTCCTGACTATATTGGGAAGATCCACCCATAAACCTAAACATCAGAAATGTTCCTTTCATTATGGCTTGCAGCCAGAAAAACACTTAAAGGTAAGCTCCCATTAAGCAACAACGAGGTCAGTGGGACTATTCAAGTGCTTAAAGCACACCACATGTTTAAGGTCCCAGTTCAGGAAGGACCAAAGGACCTGATGAAATGCTTTTAAAAAATAGGTAAGAATTCATCACACCTCACTCTGCCCCTCTAGCCTTTAACCTAACTAACATCATTCAATCGCGTATGAGGCAAGAGATGAGACTTAAAGGATGCAACACCCCACCCAAAGGCAGATGATGTTTGCCTGTACGACAAATGATTGTGTTTTCAGGCTGTTCAACCTTGGCAACACATTGCAAGAATGACAGTCTTTCCCTTGCTGCTACCCATTACTGTTGGCGTGTGCACACACAAACACAAATTTGGAAGGGACAAGGATATGACTTCTACCTTCAGTGTTCCAGCTTCGGAAAAGATCCAATTTAAGGGGTTTTTACCTCAAAACTGACTATTTTCCACTGAGGAAAAAACTGGCACAGAACTCACCACAATGCCATTTCTACAGAGCTGAGCTTTTTCCTCCACAGGAATTCAATCTCCAAGCCATCTCTAATTGTCACATCACCATGTAGAAATCAGTGGCAGATATTTCTAATCTCTTTTCCATCAGCTTCACCCTATATTGATTCTGATTACACTTCACAGTACAGCTTTGAAATATGCTTTAATTTTCCTGACATATTTTAGAAGAAATTAAATATTCTGCTCTATTAGAAAATCTTTCATGTTGTTATGCAACAGAAATGTAGACAAAATAAAAGCTTGTAATCTTTCAACTTTTAAAAAATATCTTTTTCTATCCGCTGGTATCCTTCCTTTTACCTGCTTGCTTATTTTCCCCTGGAAAAAGAGAGAAATCATTGAAAGTGAGAAAATTGCTCCCAAATCTCTCTTTTCTCTTTTTTCTTAATCTTTAAGGAAGATTTTGCTTCCATCTTTCTACTATTCTTCCAGTGTGGAATACCAAAAGATGTGATTTTTTTATTTTTTTAAAAGAAATTAAAGGTATAAAGATGGAAGGAAAGAGGGAGGAAATAAAATTTCCACAATAAAATTAGTATTTTCTCTTTCTTTAGTGTAAGTCTTTTAATTTCTTAACATTCTGATGAAAACACTGACACAAGAACATTTATCTGAGAATTGTATTAAGGTACAAAGGACTTTCAAAGACAAAATAAAGTCAAACTCCTCTACTGGAATTAATTTCCCTCTGTTTCCTGCAGATGGACTTTATTCAGACCCACAGTGAGAACAGGTTCTTCTTCCATAAATAACTGAATCAAGACTGGTCAGCTCCAAACAATGGCTTCTAAATATGTTAGACAATATGAATGTCACCATGCAGCCCTCATACTTGAGAAAAAAAATGCCACTCCAGCTTTGTTTTAGACACTCCATTCATCTCTCAATGCCTCGCACGATTTGGATGGCAACAGCATTTCCACAGGGAGCTGAACTTCCCCAGAATAAATGTATCCCAGCATGCACATGCACATTTTACAGTTCATAAATGGAAGTGAGAAAGGGTGAATATGAAGTGCAAACATGCAGCCACTACATTACAAACCATAAAACATCACTGAACATTAACGGATGGTCAACCATCTACAGAAAGCGAGCTTTGCTAGCTCTGCTTTGCTTAACACGAGATTTTCAGCTGTGCTTTACTCTCCCTGCAATATCAGACAGGTGCAGGGTGGGGAGGGACTTCAAGGGATTGCCTGGTCCAACTTCCACACTGAGGCAGGAGCAAGGATACCTGGAGCAAGCCTGATGAATAGTCATTGATGAAGCAGAGTCTACCAAATAAATCTGATGGTTGCTTTGCCCATGGTCTGAATCCACTCACAGCTGAAAAGTTTTGGTGGACTGATGCTGGGAACACCTGTTTCCAACATCAGTCTTTTATGCCCTCCTAACTGACCTGACTGCCCTTCAGCGAACAGAGAGGACCCACATTGTTTTCCCTTTCAAGCACACTCTTTCCATAGTAGAAGTCAATCTTCATGTTCCCCTTCACCTTCCATCAGCTTAAACCAAAGTCTGTTCCACCAACTGTCCCCCTGAGATCGCATCTTGTAGCAGATTGTTACTGAGCTCCTCTCTCTCCAGCTGGTCTACAGCTTTCTTAAAGCCCTCTATCAAACAAACCAAACCAATGTAAAAAAGATGTCTCACCAGCCCTAACCCCAGCAGAATAAATACCTTCCTCAGTTTGCCTGTGACATTGCTCCTGATACTTTCCAGAGTTAGATTTACAGGTTTTAGCCCACTGATGAGCTACATTTCAGTCTGCAGTTGCCCACCATTCCCCCGCCCTTCTCCTTCAGGACCCTCTCCAGCCTCACAGCAGCAGACACAGTTATTCCCTATATTGTGCTTCTTCACACGTGGTGCGTTGCACTTGTCTTTATTAACATTCACCTTGCTCATTTTGGGCTGCCTTTCCAATTTACCAGGATCATTATGGATTCTGATGCTGTCATCTAAACCACTTGCAACCCTTCCCCTAACTCTCCTGACATACTCTCTCTGTTCCGTCACTCAACTCGGCTAATGAAACTATTGAATAAAATCACACATGGGGCAAAGACTTCCCTGGCAATTCCCTCCAGGCTTGACAGCAAAGCCCTTGATTATTTTTTGAGAGAGGTTTTTCAGTCAGTTATTGCCAACTTTGTTATGACCGTGTTGAGATCACCTTTCACTCATTTGCTATGAGTCCACTATGTAGAAAAGTGTCAGAAGCCTTTTCAAAAGTTCAGATATATTGTGTCTACTAAATTCCCTTTATTCACTAGGCAGTTATCTGTCAAAGAAAGAAATCAGATTAATTTGACATGAACTCACCTTGACAAATCCATGCTGGCTGCTGGTCAATGGAAGAAAACTAGTTTTAATCATTCATGACCAAAATATTCCTACTAAAGTACAACTGGAATTATTTATTATTTTTTTTTTTTTTTTACACTTAGCACTGGCAGGGATGCACAGCAGGTAACCAGAGGAGAGATGCCATTTTGGATGCTACCCTGTCCTTCCTCCAAATTGAAGGGAAAGGGGTAAAGCTCTTTAAGGAGGAACCTGCAGTCATACTCTCAACATAGGCTATGCTTCCACCAGTGGAAGGTTTTTCCTGATTCTACCAAAGTTCTTGCAGAAAAAGCTGCAGGAACGATGAAGGGAGACATGAGACATGAGACGTGCTGGCTTAGTCCTCAATGCCCTTAGTATTTTCAAGAGGAACATTACACTGTACTACCTCAGACCTACAGAAATGAAGCAATGAGAAACCAAGAACTAGTATTTGTCAACTTTTATTCAATTACCTGATATCTCTTAGTGCCACCAAAAATGTTACAGTACCACAGGCAGCAATGCCATAATGAAGCCTTCCAAAGATTTGGGCTTTTTCTTTCTTTTACAAAACCAACACAAAATCCACAAAAGCCACATCAGCCTCTCTGGATGTGCAATGATGTCACGCAGTTCTTCAGTTCCAAAATCCAACCTAACAAAATTTAGGCAAGGAAATCTCTTGATTGACCTGAAAAAAATATTATTTTTAAGGCCAGATTTACTGATATGATTCAACTTTTCTACAACGGGTCACTTCCTAAAACAATTTGTCTCCTCACTCCACTGCCCATCCTAACAGCTTTCCATACACTCTGATTTATAAACCGCAGCACTTGCCTGCAAGTAAAGGTAGGCCAATATTAACGAGATTTAACAGAAAACAGCCATTTTACCCATTGAGAAGCACAGCTCCACAGAAATCAGGCGGGATTTACCCGGGTATCCGGCCAGACTGACTTGGGTAACTCTCCCTTTTGAATGTTAGCTACACACAGGTATTATCTCATGAGTACATAAAATTAAGCCCTGCAGATTTCCAATGATGTCTCTGCAGACACAGGCCTACATCACTCACTTGACCTTCTGAAACTTCAGAACAGAAAAACACGAGCAATTTCCCCAGCCCCTTCCATCCAAGTGGTACAATACCTTCAGGGTTATCTTTTATCTAAGATTTGTTTACCCCTCTAGCACAATATGCTGTAAAGCTGTGTTGTGTTGTGAGCTAGCCAGATATATTTGCTGATCTAGTTGGATTAATTAAAACTTTTTGCTTCCTGAGAGATACAGATGTTATGAGTAATTCAGGACAACACGATAATTCCTCTGGGACCATCTCAGGTGGTTGCTTACACTGTGTGTGAGCAAGAGCACTGTGTAAAGGTTGATTTTCCATATTTATGTATCATTTATTTAATAGCAATTTTCACTTGTTTTAAATAACATAGCTTAATAGCATGAAATAACATTTCTTTCTTCATTCTTACCTCTCCCACTCATTGCCCCATCTCTCTTGATACCATAAATTCATTTAAACATATCAAGCCAATGATAATAAAAGTAAAGCTTATACAAACACACCACACTAGCTATAACCTTGGGGGGAAAAAAAAATCCCATAAAGCTTCCCAAGGAGGCTGTTTTACAGTTTTAAAGCTCTTCATATAAAAAGGCACATGGTGGTTTTGCTATAAACTAGAACCTGAATATCTAAAAACCTACTGCCGTGTCAGAGTTAAAGCAAAACAAGGCACATGTGCTTCTGCCGATCACGTTTGCTGTATCCACCCCATTCTCACTGCAGTTTCATGAAACAGTAGATGATGCTAGATCTTTTACTCTCTCTGAGTAACTTCTTTTTTACTGTAGGCTGCTGATATGCTTATACTCTAAGGCTGCCTTTTCCATGCGGCTGTTCAGAAAATAGTCAGATTGCCAAGTTTGGCTGCTGCACTGAGACCAATACCCTGTCTGGAAGTGCTTTATCTGCTCCAGCTGTGAGACATAACCAAGACTGCTAATAATTAAAAGAAATCACAGAAATATCTTGATATCAAGTGCTGATAGCACTTGAACTATGGTTCAGCAGTCCAGAAATATCAAAATGCTTTTTCAATGGTACTCAAAAGGGGAAATTTCCACTTGCAAGGCAACTTCATGTAACTTTGTGACACTTCCTTCTGTTTGCGCTGATGGGTAAGCATGAATGAGCAGTTTTTACTTTCTCCTGATTTGGATGTTAAAGAATGTATCACCTTTCTCATTGCCTCATCTGAAATACTAAACTAATAAATTTATCCTTAGTTTCACTTATAACTTGTATCATGGACTCAGTTGTACACAAATCTTTACCCTTAGTCTTCTTGGTGTCCTGCTGCCTTTTGAGAACCTTTCTTCAAGCTCTGAAATACCAAGATACGCTCACTTCGAAGACAAGGAGTAAGGGTGATACACAGCTTTACTTCCTGTAGTTCACCCAGCGGGATACTGGTGACAAGGCCAAATGCCAACCTGCCCAGAACACGACAGCTATAAATACACCCAAATCTGCCCTTTTGGGAAAATCTGTGGCACCCTGTCTCAACGTTTAAAACCACTCTGGGTCAAGCAGCTCTTCACTGCAAGCCACTCCCCAGATCAACACCTCCTCCTCCATTAGCCCTTCACCTCTTAGAAGCCCAACCAGAAACTAATGATTTCCTCCAGACAATTTCCAGCACCCCTAAACAAAATGCTGTGTCTTTGAGACATAGTTATTAATGCACAGCTGAGTGTCAGCCTTTCCAGGTGGATGCATGCTTGTGTAGAGGAGTAGGAGGGAAGCAGCTACAGGCAGAAGAGCTCACAGTTTGGAAGCATCCTTGTCTGCTCCTTTCAGTAGCCTCAATCAGGGCAGTTTTGACAAATTCTGTAGTACATTCACATTGTACAACGTAGAAGACAATGAAGAAATGAGAAGCTGCTTCATCCCTCCAACACTGGGCCAAATTTTGTAGCACAATCAAATACTAAGTCCAAGCTGGCAATAACCTGCACCCTCCAGGGGGTGCAGGCTGTCACCCAGCTCTCCAGCCACCTCACCCTGACTGCTGGGGAAACCTGCACCCCACCTGCCAAACACAGCTTGGGGGTTACATCTGTACAGAGCTGAAACAAGAGCTTGCTAGCAGGGCCACGCTCTTGTTCAAAGAGGTACGTTTCTCCCCACTGGCCCACATTTTAAGAAACTCTAAGGAGCAGTGCAAAAATTGGCACAAGTCCTCTACTTCTGAAGAGGTCAAACTCTTCTCAGCTCTTGGTCTGGTGGTGCAGAGCAGTGTCTCTCCCATATCCCAAATCTCTGCAGGAAAAGAAAATGCCCTTACACAGGACTGACTCTTGTAGGACACCCTCAGAGCAAAGCTGGATTTCAACCATAGCTAAACACTCAAGCCTCTGAATTCCTGCAGATGTAAAGCCTTCTCACATTACTATCTGTTGCTGTGAAAAATACCATTTAATCTACGCTACTGGCAACGATTTTTGCTAGAAGGTGCTATCTTACACATCTTCCTTGGGATCAAAAATTAAATCCTATGGACTCTTGGGATTGCTTCTCTGGAAGCCTGCCAGACAAGCGTTTTCCTACAATTACACACTGTTGTGTCAGTGCGTGGGCTTAGCCACTGCTTAACAAATTTACTAGAAAAACCTCCGTGATTCATGCAAACAGCACTGAAGTGGCTAACTACCATATATTGGCAGGGAACTGACGAATGTTACTTGAACAATGAAAGAACCCACTTGAATAATGAATTAGGTTTTGGCAGATCAATGGAGAGATGAGTGACAGTCTGTGGCAGCCCAAGTCACAACTCCAAAAGAAGAGCTGAGCAGCAGCAAGGGAGGGTGCCATGAGCAACCAGCAGACTCTCAGCATCATTTACCCAATATGGGAGGTTTTAGAACCAGAGGTGGCTCAGATGAGAGCGTCTCACCCGATCTCGGTAGGAGCGAGCATGTCCTATTCTCTCTTTAGTAAAATTAAAAGCAGAGCAGGGTATCAAGAGGAACCTACCCACGCTCTCCTTCATCAGCTCTCCCTGAACAATAATAACTTCAGGTCAAAGTAACAGCAATCATGTCTGTTTTCTTTTCCAACCTGCAAATCATCATCCTGGGTATTTTTAAGATGAAAACAAGTTGTCAGCATTTCAAGCCATGAAATTAGAAACTGAATTTTGGAAAGAGCTGCCTAGAAATTGCTCCAATAACTGGCAGAAATGACCAATTTTCTAGACAAGGTATCCTATACAATCACCATAACAAATTCTTCTGCTCATACACAAAACCCATCTGAATTAACAAGCCTGCCTTCACCATAATTTAAAACCAGTCACTGAAAAATAGCATCTCCCCCACAATCACCTCCCCATAAATCTGGAAGTAAATAAAAGCCAAAGCAAGCTATGCATGTGAGATATAAGTATCTCCCTAAAGCAACAACAAAGCCAACAACAACAAAGCACCCTTTCTAAGCTCTTCTGGGGACTGATGGATGAGTAAGAGATTCTCCTGGGACTTTCACATCCTGAGGAACAGTGAAGTATTCAACTTTCACTGATACTCCTGACTTCGATATCTTGTTCTGACCTTCCCTTGCAGCAAGAATCATCGGAGCATTTCAGTGACGAGTGGAATATAGTGGATTTCTGTTTTTGTTAGAGGAAGGACATGCTGGGTTGGATCCACTCAGCCGGACAAATAAACTCATGGAAATGCCATATTTATGCAGCTAGAGTGACACTGCAATCTACTCTAGGTCATTCAGAGCAATTTCATCATTGCACACGAACAGGGGCAAACTGATTGCTCCAGGTTACACATGAAGCACACAGACATGGGTCAGAGACCTTCTGAGCTGCAAGCTGCACGTTGTGGTTGAACCCAGCAGGCAGCTGAACACCAGGCAGCCAGCTGCTCACTCACTGCCCTCCAGTGGGATGGGGGAGAGCATCAAAAAAATGGTAAAACTGGTCAGTTGAGATAAAGACAGTTCAAAAGGACAGAAAGGGAAGGAAAAATAATAGGAATTATAAAAGAATATACAAAACAAGTGATGCACAATGTAATTGCTCACCCCCTGCTGACCAATGCCCAGCCAGTCCTCAAGCAGTGGGCCACCACTCCTAACCAGCTCCCCCCAGTTTTATTGTTCAGCGTGACATCATATGGTACGGAACATCACTTTAGCCAGTTTGGGTCAGCTGTCCTGGCTGTCCCCTCCCCCAGCTTCTTGTGCCCCTCCAGTCTACTCGCCAGCAGGGCAGCATGAAAAGCTGAAAAGTCCTTGACTTGGCATAAGCACTGCTCAGCAGCAACTACGACATCAGTGTGCTGTCAACAATAGTCTCATCCAAAATCCAAAATGCAGTGCCCTACCAGCTACAAGGAAGAAAATTACCTCTATCCCAGCTGAAACCAGGACACTGGGAAGCTGGCCACTTTTTTCTCAGTGGAAGCACAGGAGGGAAGAAGGCATACGGTAGTACATAAATTCTTGTCGTTTAAACATTCACACTTATTTCTTCAGAAAACCCCATCTCATTCTGCAAGCTGTTTCACCCTGCCAGATTGCCACCTTCCCCAAAATACCTTTTCCCTTTTACAGACTTTCTGCTCACAGAAGTCCTGGCTGTGCTGAGTTGCAAGGTAGGAATGGTATACAAACCAAAAGTATCTATCTTCCTGGCTCCCTAATGCATTCCTTTCTGTGAAAGGCACAAAACCAGTTTGTTGTACACCTACATCTATGGTGGTGCTGCAGAAGCCTAAAACCTGGCTGTGGACTGAGCTAGAGCAACGTGCAGCGGCAGAGACCGAGTTTCTTGCTAGAGGCTGTGAGCTGAGAGGAGATAATGGGAGGTTTACAAGAAAGGTCCTTCCTGAATGATAAACAATTCCTGGTCCACTGAAAGTATCTGACATCTGTTCTGTGCAGAGGGGGGACAAAATGACCTCCTATCAACACAAAAGGAGCTACAAAATCAGATTTTCAATGTATATTCAGCAACTCCAGGCAGCAAATGCAGAATAGGTATTTAAACAATAACCCTTGTAAAAACCTTGCTCCCCTGTCATCAGATGCTTTATGTTTGCTATTTTTAGGTTTTCATGTGTCAAGAAGCAACAGAAAAAATCTTGCTGAACAGCACTGGACACCAAGAAAAAGCAAGTGAGGCAAAAAGAAATCTGAAGTAAGCTGCACAAGATGAGGTTAAGTTATTCAAAGCTCTCTTTCTTGCAAGACAGGTGATGTATTTCAGTCTAAATATCCCACCCAATTCTGTCCTCAGTGAACAAGCAAGTGACAAACTGCCAATCAAACTGAAAAGCATCTCCATTCACCTAGGTTTCCCCACCAGTGCCCAGCACCGAGCAATGCTTTATCAGCAGCTACAGAATCTTAATTTGGCTATTTTTAACAAGTACACCATTTTGCAATCCTGCCCACCAGAAGGATTTGCAAATCTCTCCAAATACTCCTCCCAGGCCCTGATAACTTTGCCAGTGTGAACAGGAAACTTCAGGCTTGCAGAACAAGCCGTCACTAGTTGACAATGCAGTGAAGATTTCTTCCATATCTGCAGTCTGCATGAGTAGGCAGCTGGGATTGTGATGAATTACTATCTCTGATTCCAGTGCTAAGTTTAAGACGTTTATTTGGCACGGTGTTAGAAAGGACGTTGCCAATATCAACTATTGGTATTAGCAAACTTCTTCAGGAAAACTACCAAAGATATTTCACAACCTCTCTCTGCTTATAACAGTCAGTTCAGCAACCAGTGTTTTTATTGATTGAACTGTAATTGAATTTTGCTGATTTTTTATCTCAAAACACTGTTTCAAAAGAAAAACTGAAACACCTTGCTTTGAAAACAACTCAAACAATTTTCAGTTCTTAGTTACACCTTTTCTTGGGGCCAAACCCCCTTCCCAAGATCACCAACCACTTTGCCTAACAAACTGCTTTTTTCATCAGCTATCTGTTGTGCCTTTCTGTCCCTTTCTGGTGTTCAGACTGTCATGTTTTCAGCAGCTGGCACTGCAAAGCATGTTTATACACCTGCAGGTCTGATCTCTTTGAAAGAAATATTGCAAGTATAAAACCCAAGACCAGTATTCTGTTTGGAAGTTTGCGTATTTTCTAACCACTATTTAACCAACTAAGCAAGTCCTTTACATTTCACGAGTAGTCACTGTACTAATCTGCATGAACTGAAAATCTTCAAATCTTCATTGATACGTATGCAAAAGATTCAACCATCGGATCATAATTGAGCATTTTTACATTTGCAAATAATCTAAAAAGGTGGTTTCCTCTGTATGTAGCCTTCCTGTGTGCCACAGTGCGCTTCACCCCCCTCACAGGAGAAGCCACATTTATTCTGATGGCCTTAATTTTACACAACAAGCAACTTAACTGTCCTTTTGCCAGGCTTCTTAAATTTTAGATTCTACTTTTGACTTTGTCCAAAAGCCTACAAACCTACTCATTGTTTTCCAACTACTAAGCTTAAAGGTACCAGTTATAAATTTGACATGTACATTCAATAATTTTGTAGCTAATGCTTACGAAAACTATTAAAATCAACCAGTGGCACATACATAGGCTGTAAATGTCACCTTTGATACTGCTACGTGTACTCCCCATCTTTAACATGGGTTTCAGAGATTGAAAAAGAAGAGTATAATCCACCTAGAACAAAGCAGGTTGCAATCTCTATTTCCTTTCTATTTACTGAGGCCATGTATCTATTTTGTTATTACTATTATTATTATTCATTATGTTTTTATGGTGCTCACCCCATCCTAAATCATTTACCACAGATGCTTAGCTCGTTCTGTGAGACCCTCCTCTGCAGGGCAACAGAAGTCCCCACAGAAGACAAGGGAAGTACATATTAAAATATTTAAAATGTTCTATATCCACTTTATTCTCCAAATCCCCAGCCTTCTGTAAATACCACAAAGCAGTTTCAACAAATGGCTAATCAGCACCTAAAGGTTTTCTATGGCCTAGCTGCAATAGCTCATTAATGCTCTAGCTTGGGGATTTGCTTTTTATGGACTTCGAAATGTTTTTAAAACACATCAACCCATCATGTAAAGATGCTGTTCAGCAGAAATTTCATTGCACCACGCGGCAAGCAGAGTCCTAAAACTGCAACCTCTCTTTTTAAAAAGCATTTTAAAATCTCCAGACAAATGACTTTAATCTTCTAAAGATCTAGAAAGACTGTAGCAAGAAAACTTCCATTTTATAGTTCAGTATTTCTCTGAGATGAGCTCGAAGTGTTAGCTGAGATAATTATCAGGGAGATTATGCAGATCTTATTTTCAAAAGGTTTTGTTTGGTCTCATTACATAATTGCTTAGTGTTTGTATACAGCTCGGAAAACAGCATCAGGGAAATACCAAGAATTATTTATTTAACAGAAAAATAATTGTCCCAAATGATATTAACATTTTCAGCAGTCTTTATTATATTTTCAAGATTTCTGGTAGCCTGGAGAGCAGCTGAGTGATCTAACCTCGACAGCACATGAAAAGAGAAATGTGCCTTACCACTATTGTTTTTAGACTAAATCAGTGGAGCTGTGAAACAGTGGAAACCAGAGAAAAGGTGCAATACAGCGTCTTATGATTCCCTTCCCTTCCAGCTTTGCTGGTGACAAAAGTCACCACATTCAGAAGAGAAAATCAGGACTTGTTGTAAGACAAACCAGTGCCATAATGTACACAAACACTTTATGGAATCACTAAATGTTTCAAGAATTGGCTAAACCCACTTCAAATGTTGCCAAGCCTGTGCAAGTTTAAAAGCAAAACTCAGTCAGACTACCTGAATTCGAATATATAAGAATTCGCAATCAACACAATAAAATCAAATTCTACTTACAGCCAACCATCATCATGGCCACTGAAAAAATCTTCTCTCCATCAGTGGTTGGTGCTATGTTTCCAAATCCTATCGTTGTAAGGCTTGTCATGGTAAAGTAGAGAGAAGATATGTACAAAGAGTCTTTACTGGGTCCTCCTTCCCACTGCCCTGAGCCAGTGGTGTTGTATCGATATGGTGTCCCGATACTTAGTGCCAACTGGTAGAGCCAGCTATCTGTTTTGATTGTATTAGTGACTTCATCTATAACTTCGTAGTCCCCAATGCTGTACCATATACAGGCTAGCCAGTGGGCCACCAGTCCAAATACACACACCAACAGTACCAGTACAGCAGCACCATATTCCAGATAATGGTCCAACTTCCTGGCAACTCGACCGAGTCGTAGAAGACGCACCACTTTTAAGGAACTGAAGAGGCTACTGATCCCCTAGAAAAGAATAAAAATGATTATTTCATCTGAAATATCCCACTGGTTAGCACAGAAGGCTGTACAACAATTCCTACATCTGCTTTAAATCTTTTTATACAATTTTTTCATGCCTCAGGTGACATAATACAAAACCAAACCCTCCCCCCACTGCAGCACTTTCATCCTCATCAAGGTAAATCAAGTTTGGCACTCAGTACATGGATAAATTACTTCTTTCAAGCTCAGTCTTTCCAAGTAACAGATGAGTTCTGTGGGATCCAAAGAAAGAAATGGTATGTTTGTTACAACATGTGAGCGATTCGATCATTTGCCAGTTTGAAGTAAATGGGAGACTCTTGTTCTGACCTCCTGGAGTTCTAACGCAGTGGAAGGGCAGAGTCACAGACAGAACTACACCATCCAAGTGGATTCTTTTTGAAGCTTCTCAGAAAACAGTATTCTATTAAATCCAAGCAGAGGGTTGCTGTTCTGGCCAAAATGGGGGTCGACCTACTTCAACAACCCTTAGCTTAACAGACACTCAAGAAAAACGTCAGAAAGTAACTGTAATGGGTAACTACAGAGAAATCTGCCTGCTGTTCCCCTCATCCACCACAAAGTAGCTGGGTAACTTCCTCCAGTCCAACAGTTTCCACCTCATTATCCTTCACCACAGCTAACAGAACGCTGAATATTTCGTTATTTATAAGAAGTCTCACTAAAACAACATGGAACTAACAACCGTGGGCACGTCACCTTTCTGAGTGAGGGTAACACAGACCACAAGGCACTGGCAAGAAAAACACACGCCTTTGCATATAAGGTTAATTTCCTTTCTGATCAAGACATTGCAGTTATTTTCCTAAAGCAAGTATCTGTGCAGTGTCTTCTTTCACACAAGATAAATGAAGTACAAATAAATGAAAGTACAAATATTTAGGGAACAGAAGCACAGGGACGATCAAAAAGTTAATAGAAACATCTGAGAGGGAACAAGAAATGTGCATGCCCTCCTCAATGCACAAATTGTTTGCAATGTATTTTAATAGAATTAATAAATGCAGAAAAGGAAGAAAAATATGTTCCTGATCTATTGCAATCCCATGATATACCTAACCTGTGCATTAAATTAATTAGTGGCTCAAAATAGAAGGTTTGTAAAGGAAGGTTTCTAATATAAAGCATTCAGAAGCTGAAGACATTTAATTTAAAGTAGAAATTAAGACATAGAAAGCAATGAGGCAAACATTCCTAGTTACTGTGCCAAGATTAAATTGCCCTTTTCTATGCATCATTATCAAATCAGTCTAGTCAAAACACTGGCTAATTATATTATCAAACAGTAAAAGACTGGAGTTTCTAGAGTTTTCCACACCAGAAAAACATTAATCTCTTTTGCACCTCTGTTTCTTTTCACAACTAATGTTTGAAGGGTAACATACATCTGATATTTCTAGATATAATGTTTGACAGAGTTCTTATATGCTTTTCAAATCCTGCTGTAATTTGTTTCAGATCCTCAAATCCTTAATAAATTGAAGTTCTGTATTTGCATTCAGGCTCTCATGATGACTAATACCATGGAAGGAATTGGAATTTTCCCATTTTGATTTCTGTATTTTGCATTTACACAAGACACAGATCTAGCTTATCATTCTTATTTCCACCTAGACGTATATGTACTTACTTGCTTTGGGATATATGTCTGTGAGGCAATCCCAACAGCCAACTTGCCCAATAAACTGGGAAGTCCTTCACAATATTCATTACACAATGGACTGGGGACAATGGACTACTAAATAAGAGTCATACCCCACAGAAACAGTATCTACATTAAAAAAGAAAAGTATAGAGTAGTTTAATAGTGTATTTCACTAAATAAATCTGCAGTTTGTTTCAGCGAATTAACCCTGTTCTGAAAGTTTACAACTTGCTGTGAAATCAGAGGCAGAAAAAAGCTGGGGGTTTTTTGTAGGATCAGGTCCTATTGCGCTGGTCAAGAAGATACACATTTTACTTAAACAGTCACTGTTCATTCCCAAGATGAAGGCTAGGGAAGGAGTTAAAGACCTGGAACTTAAACTTGGGTAGTCCATTTCTGCATCCAGTAGTTCATCCCAGTGGCAAGACCTACACTGCACTTTCTACTGCCCAAACCCAAACTGAGTCAACCCTTAATCAGGAGAGTTTGTCTGACACTCCATCGCTCATCCATATTACATCTTCCCTCTAAGTTCCATGGACAGTTTAGCAGTGGCACAACTAATATAAAAATATAGCATATATTTCAAAGTCTGGGAGAAACTTTGCACTGTGATCTTTTTTTTCCCTAAGCACAGGTATCAACCACATCTCTTAAGTATAAACCAAAGAGAAACGTTTCATTTTAGCTGACATTGAAATGTAATCTTTTCAAAGAGTAATTCATTTAAGTAAGTTTCACTGTAAGTCTTAAAGTCAGTGCAGTCTCCACCCACTACTTTAAGGTCGAAAAAACAGAGACATATTTATGAAGTATTCACATTTCATGCATTATCTTGCAAAATATAAAGACAATACTGAAAACTTTACAAGCCTAATCCAGAAAACACTACCTAAGAGTAATTAAGCATATACTAAATGAACATGTGATACATCGCACTGTTAAAGTACTGTGTTGAGTCAAGCTGATACCTTTATACTTTAAAAAAAAAAAAATGCCTGACAATACATGCACAATTGTTAATACTCAAAGCTTTTCTTAAGATTCAGAAACAATCCCTTCGGTGGAAATTCTGTGAAAGACTAACTGCCTTGAATTAAGTTTGGGCTGTTAAGAAATCCAGTGTTCTACGCTGAACTGATTGCTGGCTGCCTTTAATTTCATTTTTCTTTTAACTGTATTTATGCTCCATAATGAGTATTTTGGAAACCTTTCTACTAAAGGATGAGCATCTGCTCTGACTAACATAACCTCAGCACTCAAGGAACAGAGAGGTGATTAGAAACCTTGTATGGAGCATGCAATCCTGTCTGGCACTAGCCTCACATAAATAACACCTTTTTTTTATGCTGAAGATCCAGCCTTCTGGGAGAAGCATTTCACTCTGTTGCTGTATTCAGTCAGTTGGGTCAACTGTAATATCTACTGGTCTGTGTTCTCTGACTGAGAATATCTCATTATGTTAGGAACCATCCAATTCTGCCCCTTGAGGTTTTCACTAACGTATTTGATCATGTCTTAATCAGATGAGGGCATTCAGCTTGCTCATCTTCAGTCATCTCAGCTGTAGAAATCTTTTACCTGAAAAACCACCTACTTCCAAATTGTACTTTGTGTGTCAAATTTGGAACCAAATTCCTATCTGACACATATCAATCAGTTTAAGTGTTACAAGTGTGAGCCACTGGAGACTTTCCCAGTAACTTCTAAGGCCACTGTATCAGGAGAGGACACAAGCAGTAGCTCTGAACCAGCCCTTTTTGTACCACCGGTTCTACTTAGCAGGCAGCTGAAGCCACCACAAAGGATGTAGACAATGTCAAATTTATCCAGAAAGACATTTTTGAGGAATGGATGTTCAACTTTGGAATTAAATGAGCCACTCATGATTAAAAAAAGCCCAAGTTTATTGACACAAGTGCCTTGCAAAGTCTGTGTTCTCCAATTCCCTTGATATATACAAGTAAGGAAATCCAGTTTGATAGTGGAGGCACTCAGTCTGAAATGCACAGGGACCCCTCCTTCCTATTAACATTACCCAAATATTGCCAGTTCAGATCCCAGATGTTACCACATTGTCAAACTTCAGTCTTCCAGGATGAAAGACAGTGTGTCTGCATCTAGCTAAACTTATCTGACCACAAGACCAAGAAAGCTGTTTCCAGCAATTGCAGTACACGCTGTGGGAACAGACCTCTGCACCTCAAGCAGGCACAGGAGCCAAGTTCTCTGGCACTTAATGAATCCCTAATAATCCAGGCAATAGGAAGGAGGAAGCTGTTAAAAGTTATGTTATACAGGCGTTGAGAGCCAAACATGAATGGGGATAAAGGGAACATTGTCACCAAAGGAAAATGAAGGTTAACAAGTGCAGTAAATCATTCAAGTTAGCATGAGTGCCAAAGACGTCCTCCTAAAGCAGGAAGGAGAGAGAGGAGTCTGTTCTACATGGAAGGAGCAGAATAGCAGAGCTGTGTCTTTGTAAAAGCCGAAAACGATTTAATCAGCTGGTTACTTGCTAATCTAGTAAGTCTCTTCTGTGGTAAAAAATTATTCCGTAAGTGTTTAAAAAACTAAAGGACAAAACCAGCCATTATTATCTACCATCTAAATAGACTAAAATCTGCTTAAACCTCAAAATTAAATCCCAGTATGCTGAAATGGTAAATTCATGCGCTTTTTTTTTTATTTCCTATTAGGGAACAATGTTTTTTTTTAACTCAAGGCATTTTTTCAATTAGATTTCACTCCATGATTTTTTATTTCTTTGTTATTAGCTGTGGGCACATATGCAACCACAACAAAAATATGAAACATGCATTTTAAATGTTTTCTAAAACTGAAGTCCTCCTGGCTCTGGAAATGGGGATTGGTACTGCATCATTTAACAGAAAACACTGTCTCAGAAAAGGTCAGAGAAAAAAAAAAAAAGAACAGCTTTTCACTATGTTTTCATGATAAGCACATTGTGGTTTTGAAGAATTTATGGAGTGGCCAAAAACCTGAGCTGGGTACCTTTCTATGAAATGCTGTAGGGGATGCTGCCACTGCAGTCAAAGGTGTGACTGCTGCATATACAGACCTTCTTAAGCTAAATTTAAGCTCATATGCGTAGTGTTGCTAGACACAAGCAATTACCTGCATTCAGCAATACTAGTCATTAAATGATCAAATCCTCCGAGGCGTTTGCAGCCCAGACTGAGCTCTTTATCTCTGTGCCACAGCAAAATGGTTTCACATATGCTCAGCTCGAGCACACGGGCAGAAGCCACAGCCACACCATGACTGAGCTCCAAGCACCCTCCTGGGGTGGGATTCATCTCACATAATGCCACAACCTTACGGCCAACCAGCCTATGTGAATTGTCCAGCTTCCCTCCCTGGTGAGTGAAGGGAGAGGCATATCAAGAGTGATTCAGCCAGCGCATCTCAGACAGCCGGGATGGGATGAATCACCTCCGGGAACTGTCCTGTCTCTCTCCCCCACCACTGAATACAAAGAAGCTGAAGCCTATCACACAGTTTAAGGAAGGAGAAATTAAACCCATCCTTAGAAATCTGGATAGCCCAGATCTGGGCAGCATCCAAACCCATATCGTGTTATTACAGAGACAGATATTACGGAGCTGAGGCATCTTCCTCAATATGAGGTTGGAGAACAAATCTTATTAATAACAGTAGGCTGAGATTTTCTGCAGATACAATAGCGTACTTGTTCCTCCATTGAATAGCCAATTATTCCACAGAAAGTGATGCTACACTACCCTTGGTTCTGACAGGGTTTCACAGAAGTCCCCATTGGCTTAAAGAAGGAACTGAATTAGTTCATAAAAAAAATGTACAATCACAAAGTAAACTGAACTGGGGTTCTTGATCTCAAAAGGGAAAGAGCTGGTAAATTATTAAGTATAATATATTGAACTATAGACAATAATAAATGAAGACAACTGGACTGTGAAAGATAGGAGAGTCAGACACCTGGAAGCAGAGGACACCTGGAATCTCAAAAGGTAAGAAATATCCAAAGGTTGTACCTCAAAGAAAGGGGGAAAACTTGTAAAGCTGGGCATCAGTTATAAACGCATACATAATCACCCCAAGGAAGAAAACAGAAACAGAGGACTAACAATATATAAGAAATAAAAAAGTTGATCAACAAAAAGCTACACCTTAGAGGGTAAAAATAGGGATAAAGTAAGAATTGCCAAATGTCAGGCTGAACTCTTCCTTGTAAAGAACATTAAAACAAATACCCAAAGATTCTTCACATTCATAAATGAAAAAAGAACTTAAGTGATCAAGCTGCAATGAAGTAAAAATAATCCAGGCTTGGGTGAAAAATTAAATTAATTCTTAGCTTTAGTTTTCAATGATGATGTTGATGTTTTCCAGAAAAGCTAATGCTTCAAGGAGGAAATAAACAGATACATTACCTGAACAAATGTTAAGGGAAAGACTAATCAGAAACACTGAGATAAATCAAAATGCAATCAGTGCAGCAATAGGTTTGCTAAGCTTAGGTTAGCTGGGTACTAGCCAAATTCTCCTGATAGCTTTCTCTGACAACTCACCCCATTTTCTAAATAAAAGATAAGTAGTATTTCAGTAATGTAAGGGGTGAAATTATTAAGAAACACAGAGAAAGCAGGGACCACAACTGGGATGGTAAGGTGACTGAGGGACCACAACTGGGATGGTAAGGTGACTGAAGAACTTGTGAAAAGGATGGCAAAATGTAAACCATTAAAAAGAAGCCTAGCAAGGGTTACAAGTGTCAGCTCTCGGTGATTTCACCGGTTTCTTAGTGAAAGAAGCAGAAATATGATATTGTCACAAAATCTACTGATGGCACACCTTTGGAACACACTGTCAGTGCAAAGAATAACTGAGTGGGAATAAAGGAAAATGTGATAAAGCTTAACAAGGCAGTCTCAAGGCATCCATTACAGGGCAAATTAACAAAAATGTCTACAACTACAATGATCTTTAGCTGAAGATGACAGAGAAAAATAAATATTTGGGAATATGGGTTAATCCCACAGTGACTCAGAGCAATCAGTGGGTTGCACTCACAGTAGAGGTTAATCCAGTTTCAGGACGGATGAGTCGAGTGTTTCCAACATCAAGAGGAAAAGCCAAACCCCAATTACAAAGCAAAGATGAATTCTCGCCTGGAGTAATATGTACAGCTCTGTGTTAAACAGATGTACTTAAACTTAACTCCACACACAGGCAGGCAGCTGGAATGGCCAAGAAAATGTTCATAAAATTGCATAAATAAGGTTTCTAGACATGATCAGTTTGCCTAGATTAAGGAAAGGAAAACAGGCATGTTTATGCAGGGGGAGGGGGGGATGACTGTTCTTTTGAAGCACATTGATGAGATAAACATGAGGGAAGGAAAAGTAGTATTTAACCAAGAAGGTCAGCACAGGAACAAATGCACAGACCTCAAATTAAGGCAGACTTGCAGACACCATGAGTTAAAGTGGATTTTGACCATTTATGGGAAGAGTGATATGATGAACCTGCCCATGAAAGCCAACGGCTCAGTGACTCAAAAGGTCCCTGTGAGTTTTACCCCTATAGTATTTTTCTGCTTTTGTTTTTATCCTTTGAAAAGTCAAAGTGAGGCAAATACACTCTCAAAAGGAGGATGCATGTCACCTCAGCCTAAACTATACCACGGAGGAGTCTGCAGCTGAGCTAGTCGCACTAGTGTGTCGTTACAGTCAGTGGTGAGAAACAGGCATTTTAGGGCAGGGTGACTCCTCAGACCTGTTTTGAAGGTGCACCTTAGAACATGAGGAGCCAGACCCTGAATGTGCCTGCATCTCCTTGTGGACCATGCCTGGCCCTGTGTTTCGTTAGATGAATCCCATGCTTAGTACAGCTTGAAATGCAGTCCATATACTTTATTTAAAGAAGCATGGGCAAAAATTCCATTACCTTTCCCTCACCAGCAGTAATTATATATTAAAAAAAATAATTGACCCAAACAAATCACTTAACTGATTTGTGAAGTTAAGATACAGCACAGCATTTGGTACTGAAGCAGTGAAAAAGCCACCATTTTTGTAAACCTTGAGCAATCTTCACAGAGCAGTTGTTACATGATGGTACACAAAGTAAAAGAAAACAAAGTGCCTACAGATTTTGGGAACAACTGAAATGGTGAGTCTTGCCAACAAGAGCCGGTAAGCTGCAGGCACATACCCAGAAGGTACTATTCCGTGCAGTACAGGAGTGCTGGAGGAGTATCCAGGAGGACTTATAGGCTGTCTGAAATTTAACCAGCAAATCATTCCCAAAATAAATTTTTGAGCTTAGCTACTTAAATAGAGCTTAGCTCTAAAATCCCTGGCTAGCTCCTTAAATGCTTCTTTACTGGAGTTAATGTTAAAATTAATCTGCCAACATATCTCAGAAACCCTTCTTTTTAGATAAACAATTAATGTTATAAAATTGCATAGTTACAAATCAAAACACTATAATTAAAAAAATAAAAAAGCAACATTTCTGATTTATCATCGCTGTAAGAACCGAATTTAGGATTGCATTCAATTTTGCAAAACCACATGGGAGTAAGGGGATTTGCTTTTGCACAAGCTATCTAGATCCTGGGTCCAGATACAAGCAGAGTCCATCTAATATTTGACCTGGCACCACTGGCACCAATGGGAGTAGTGACCGCAGTGAGCGCAAAATTGAGTCCTCACAGCAAAATGAAAGTAAGTAGGTTTTCTCATGCAGCCTCTGAAAGCACCTCTAAATTTATCGCTTGAGATTTATTTTTTCCAGAAGGATGGGTGAGCTTTTCATACTTTTCCCCCTAACACAAATGTCAATAAGCTATAATATTATAAATAAACTTCTAGTGAGTTGTTTATGGTATAACTATACAATGCAATACATTTCAAACATTGAATAACCGAGGTTATAAAAAGAAGGGCAATTTCAAAATATTTCTTCCAGATTCAAGTTAAGGGGGATGTGGCATCTTTGCACTATTTATTTGTTACTGTGTCCATGTGCTCAGCTGGGTGAAAAAAAAAAGAAAAAAAAAAAGAGGATGATATCATGAAATCTGATAATTTTCACTTACTTAGGGAAAGCAGACAGAGGATGAAATGGGAGGGAGAAGGTGCGTCACATTGGTTGGGACAGCTTTTGAGCAGTTTGCGGAACTTAGCTGATAGTTTAATGCCAGCAACAAACCAATTTTCTATGCCAATATAGGAATAAAAAAAAAAAAAAAAAAAAAAAAGGGAAAAGAAGAAGTATCTGGAGAGAGTAACCTGAGCTGCAATGGTCCTGCAGGTACTTCTGGAACTACACATAAGCCTGCCGCCAAGGGGTAGACGTAACACACAATAAGACTCACACCAAGATACAAGGCTGTCTTGCTAGCAAAACTTTGCTAATTCTGATATTAGCCATGCAGTTAGTTTCTCCATTTTGTGCAGAGTAATTGCCAGTCCCTAAGCCTGCGACTCTTTTCCTCCCATTGACGGCTGTGCACAGCAATCTCAGTAATATGGATTTGTGCTATTCCCATCAGCATTATTTCAGTGAGTATCTGACCGGATTATTTCATTTGCTTCGCCTCTTTTGTAAGAAAAGGGATCACGCAGGACTCAAAGCTTCCCTTGAAAGTACTCCATACACAATTTGCCCCAATTGGACTCTGTATCACTTAATACGGCTCTGACTGAAGATCTGATTTACATGGCTTGTACCCAACATCTGCTTCCCAGTAACATATACAACACATTAAAAAAAAAAAAGGGGGGGGGGGGGGAAGGCCACTGAGATATAATTAAAGTTCAGTATGCCGTAATCCGCATCAGAGCGGTGCACCATGAGGCTACCAGGTCACATCCATCTTGTGGGACAACCCTGTCTGCCCTCCCTCCCATCCCCGCTCCCCCTCCCCTCCATCAACTCCAGTTCAGATCCTTCCTTTCACAAGTTGCCCCTCACATCAAGATGACATCCATGTGTCTCCACAGGGGAACCTGCAGAAATATCCCAGACCTTGTATAGCATTAAAAAAATAATGGTAATTAAACAGTGACAGAACTTGAATAAAACCTTAGCTTGAATAAAGGCTAAAGAGACGTGGTGCAATTCTGCAACTAAGTGCAACAGGGCTGACAGGGATGAAGAAGTGACAAGGGTGAATTATAGCTGACCACCTACGTAATATATGCCTAAGGTGGATATATTTATATTTGGAATTATTATTATATGGTATTATTATATTGTGGCTTTCCACACACTCCAGCAGGATGACAGTATTCTTCATATTTAATTGCCTTCTGACTGCATAACAAAGGGGAAAATGCCAGGTCCCAGGCTTAGCACGTCTTGTCGTTACGTTGCTAGGAGTTTTCATCATAGTTTAACACTTGGCTGCAGCAGGGATTTAGTTCTGGGAATTATTTTCTTCATGTCAGCCACCTAGATTTAAGAAGGGTAGCTAGCCATAGACCGTTTCAAAGCCAAAACCGCATGCTTGAAACACACAGTTATATTTTCACCTTGAATATGCCACTCAGAATGGGGTCCATAAACCCTTCTTCAAATATCTCCTGAAAAGGGAACGTTAGCAGTAAAGCCCTGCAGATGTGAATATGGCTAAAATAGTTTTTCTCAGCTTTTATTTGCTTTCAGTTTACAGATATTGCTATTTTAGTTGCTATTAATTGCAGTGACAAAAAAATTTCTGCCACCGCTGAAATAGATCAATAATAGTAATTAAAAGAAGATTACGATTACAAGGATTCCATGCCCTAGTATGTCCTGCACAGATCACTAAATTTTAAAGGCCATTGGGTCATGCAGTCTTACATTATTAAACAATAGACATAGAACTTCAGAGTTTTAGGTCGTTTAAATTCGTCTGCTTTCAATTCCAGCCATTGGCTCATGAAAACTAATTTTTGCAGAAAGGATGATCTTTTATACAACCCATTTGAAAGCCATCGATTTGGCTATCTGTACGTATTATCCTGACATCTGGTCCCATTCTTCACAACATGTGCCATGTCATTTTAGAGCCACGTTTCTGGCAGAGATGAGATGAAGCCTCTAGGTTTTGTTTCATTACAAATGCAGAAATTCATGATTCTCAGTGAAAATTCCCAGAAAATAAATAAATAAGTTAATAAATACATAAATAGAGACACCAATATTTTTCCAAACAGCAAAGGAGGCTTTTTCAGCTGTATTTAACAATTCATTTGGGGAAGCATTTTCCATTTGACAAAAAGCTTGTCCATTCACCTAGTAGCTTTGGGCGTATTTATTCTATATACTAATTTACAAAGGCTCAAATGCAGCCCTCAGCAGCACTGTATTAGCTTGCGTGTATCTGAGTGTGAGTACCTGAGGGCCTGCCAGCTCCAGGTACTCTCCCAGTTGCATGGGTCCATGTGGGGACAAGAGCCAAGCACCTGCACAACATCCTGGTTTCCCTGGGATATAAATCCATCTGGTCCCAAAGGGAGCTGTAGCATGGTTTGATCGTATCTGAACAACAAATGGGATCAGCATCCTCAGGCACACGGTAAACCCATCTGCTGACTATCTGCAGTGTGACTGATAACTTGACTTGTATGGAATTGATGGTTACCCATTCCAAAAACAACCTTTTGGTAGCCCAGACTGACAGTCATTGGATATTTACATCTCTCTAGTAGGTGGAACCATATCTAGGTTAAGCCTCAAGGTAACATAATTATCTAGCTTCAAAAGCAGGGGCTTAGATTTTAGAAACATAAGTGATGGTGCATACACCAATGGAAGAGTTGATACATACAGCCAAAGTACTCAGGGGAAAAAAATGAGAATCACAAGTGACAGGTAATGCCAAGACAAAAATCGAACTTTCAGTCGCTACGTACTTCACAGCCTAATAACGATAGCAACTTCGTGTGACCAGAATGGACGGGGTTTGAGCAACCTGGTCTGAGGAAGGTGTCCCTGCTCACGGCAGGGGGTGGAACTAGATGATCTTTAAGGCTCCTTCCAACACACACCACTCTGATCATCTTTGGATCCAAACACCATATTCCCCATTACTCCAAACTCCTTTTTTTGTTGTTGTTTATTTTTTTTTTCTTTTAATTTAAAAGAAGAGGCAGACATGCACTTTTGGACTAAATCTGAAGTTTCAGAGAACTTTTTTACTTTTAAAAAAATATTTTAAAAAACAGCCTAGTTTCAGAGACTCTGAGCACACATCCTCCATTCTGGTTCATACCTTAAAAACTGGCTAGATTCCTCAGTATGTTTTACAGTGTCCTTTCTCACACTACTACATATGAAAGGTTTTCGATGTGGCTTTGGTTTAACTAGGATGTATTTCAGTGCAAATAATGTTTCCCAATTAGAAAAGATGCCATGTATTTTTCTGATTTCTGGGACTATCACCCTACCAATTTTCTTAAATAAAGTACGTATCTCACTAAGGATTCCACTTTCCTCTCTCTCAGCTCATTTTTCTCCAGCCTATTTTACCTTGTTTTCCTACCCTTTCAGTACCACTTACATACTTAATTCCTCATCCATCACATCAATTTAGATCACTCTGTGCTGTGCAAGGTATCTCTCTCTCTCTCTCTCTCTCTCTCTCATTATCTTACCTTTCCCCTCCTTGTCATACACCCAAACCCCCCTGAGCAGACTGAAAGAACCTGGCTCTGTAACTCCAAGCATGGAAAACTACACTTCTAATTCTGCCTCAAACCATCTTAATCCCCCCAAATTCTCAATTTGTGTGTCATAATTATTTTCATCATATCCTTCTGTTAAGGCTTTACATCTTCTCAATAACAACATAACTTTGATTTGCAGTCATGTTTCCTTCAGGTGGGAATTTCACAACACTGCGGCCTTGGCCTAATGTTTTCCGTGATGGAAAGGACACTGTTCCTACTCCAGCCAAAACTAACTGCCTTTGAAGAACTCCAATCCTCAGTAACAAAACTCACATTTCCTTTCTTCAAACTCCTTTTTTAAAAATCTTTCAATTATGTCCTTAATTCTGACATTATAAACAGCACTCACCTGCATAAGGCATCTCATACAAAGACTCAGCAGCCTGTGCATGAGAACCTCCAAGCACCTTTATCACATATAGTAATGTACATATACAACAGAGACACAAACCTTAAAGTTCCTTGGCTTTATCCTTCCTTAATGTGTGAGAAACCTGCCCATAAGGAGGAAAAGAAATGGCCTGCAGTGATGTCCTCCCCACCTAGTCCTGTATCAACTAACAAAACTGCATCTGATGCTTTATGTGGAAAAAGGAGGATGGAGGTGGGACACAGGAGGGAAGTTTGGAAAGCCACCTTTTACTCAGCTGGCTTTTAGGGCTAATCACTCTGATTTAGGTCCATCCTTTGCCACCATACCAAGACCACAGAGAGCACCAGGACTCTGCCCACAAGGTCTATACCACTAAGCTCTGATTTTCAGTTAACTTTCACCGAAGTGCCACAATCACCTTCTTTAATACTAAAGACAAATGCCCTCATCCAACACCACGGGCCAAGATAAAGAACTAAAACCTACCAGAATCAAGAGCTAAAAGAACTCTGCTCTTTCCTACTTGTCCTAACAAGGAAACACTCACCTTCTAATGAGAAACACTCTCCTTTTAATCAATCAGATTATTTCTTCCAAATTAAGCTTATTGATTTAGTTATTCTTTATCTATGAACAGTGTTTGAGCACACTGCTGCTAGTGAGCGAGAAAGTTAAACCCCAGAAAAGAAAAGCCAGTTAAAATAAATGCTAAAAGTCAAATGAAGATAAAGAGCATTGGTAACTACAACCACCCAGAACACACTGACCGCCTCAGAAGACTTAAATGTCACAAAGGAAGACACTGTCTCTTGCACACACACAGACACAAATCTCCACTGGAAGACAGAAAAAAGGCAAAATGTTAACCCAAGGAGAAAAAACTGACTGTTTACATACCTGTTTTCATAATCACTTCAATTCTTTTCAGGTACTAGGGGAAACTGGAGGTGGAGGGCTTTGCATGCTAGTACATAAGCAGTTATACTACTCCAGTGTCTGCTGGAGGCTCCAGGGCCATAACACCCCATTTCATGAGAAATAAATGTTACTATCTGTTCTCTTAAAAATGAGTCGATATTTCATATGTTTGAAGGTAAATGACAGCAGCTCCAGGATCACTGGAGCTCATGATACCTTGCTATTTTTATTACATTTTGGTTAAAGTTTGCCACTTTAAGCATGCCTCAATTATAGTGCACTATGCCAATGATCCCCTTCACTGTCACAAATATTACAGATAGTTTGTTTATTTTCCATCTATATGTTAGAGAAAGAGGTTAAGCTCGTCATCTAAATCTGTACTGCTTGGGTACAGAAATTTTCTGTTTGTTTTACATATTAAAGCACAAAAATCTGGAAAGAACATTGCACTTCTATAAAAATCAGGTTTCTCAGTCTGAAATTGGCTATTTTATAAACCTGTATTATATTTACAACCTTGATAATAGCACCTCCTTACACACCCTGACTATACAACCTGCTTTCAGATGGGGAGCCCTCAGATGATCTTGAATTTAAGCTGCAAGTATTATCACTTCTGTCGTATTTGCTATAAATAAAGTGGAACAATGTCAAAAGATGGTACTCAGCAAAGAGACAGGGATGGAATTTTAAAGGAGCTCTACAAAGTCTGCACTAAAAAATAAGAACGTAGATTTTATATAGTGAGGATACACAACTGCAGAATTTGAGAATTAAAAAAACCAAACAACACTACTCAATGGTGTTCTAAGAGAAAGCTGTTGAAATGTCAAAAAATGAACAGAGGCTTTTTCATCTCTTTACGGCCCTAAAGAAAAATTAAAACAAGTCCTAATGCCATTATAGTTGCAGTTTAATAATGAATTTTCTCTACGCTGACTTGTGCATGCATTATGTTGTAGCTATTGCTTGTTTTCTCTATTATCTTAGGCTACAAGCTCAATTTCATAAATGTTAATACATTTAGCAGTTAAAAAGCTTTAATTTAGTTTCCATTCAAGACATTTATGTCTTCTCTCCTCAATCAGTTTCTACAGTTTTTCTAAAATTCCAGCAGTAGATCAAGAACTGTTTAAAAAAAAATGAGATAAACCTCCCTCTCAATCAGATATTTAAAAAGACATCACAAAAAAAAATTACAGCATGGTTCAAGAATTCTAGGGCAGGATTTTAAAAATTCTCATTCAGAGACATTCTGTATTTCCACATAAGTCAGTGGCAAACTTGCCACCAGCTTCAGTCAGAGCAGATACAGAGTTTTGATTATTTACATTAAGCTGTATTAGATTGCCCTGCAAAGGGTTAGGACTGCTTAAGGGCAATCACTGGCTATGAGCTTAAAAAGGAGGCTGTGGCAGGGGGACATCTCAACTGCTCCAGCCTATTTGGATATGGATGTACAACAATGCTTTTGGATGAAAAGCGATTCCAAACCCCACATCCATTAATGCACACATCCACACGTGGTACCCAAATCTTAAGATACCTCTTCTCCGACACAGGAGTGCCACGTAGGTAAAATCCAGCAGCTTAAGGCCACCCCTCCATATTTGCACAGAGCTTCAGTTGCTTCTTATTGCTGTCAGATGCCTGGGAGCATGCACCTAAATTAACTCCTAATTAAAACAAGTCTTTTGAGGTGGACTGCCATCACTTACCTCATCCACATTCTCAAAGGCATTGATGATGTCATATGGTAAACAGGACAGAAGATCAATCACAAACCATGTTTTCAGGTAGTTCATCCTTATGAGTTTAGGATCAGATATAACCTCTCCGCCAGGGCCAACAAAGGTCGTATGAAAGTTCAAAACAATGTCAACCAGAAAAATAACATCCACGACGCTGTCCAGCACGAGCCAGGCAATGTTGTTCTGTTTTGTCTTGAAGGAGACATTATATGGAACCATAATTGCTGTGTAGAAGGTTAGAATTAAGATGACCCAGTCCCAAGTGGTCTTAAAAGCACAATAATGCAGTATAATGTGTGGTGGAGTCTTTGGAGCTTCTTGCTTGTACTGAGGAAGAATATCAGATCCCAGCTGAAGAACCTATAAAAGACAGAAAGCAAATGTTACTGGTTTTAATGAATATGATCCAATAAGGGGATTTCTGCAAGGAACAGCATAAAGACAGGACTGTGTTCATTGAACACTGCAATTCAACCTGCAGTTTCTAAATTATCTGATGTATTAAGAATCTATGGAGGCAGCTGCCACTTGATGAATGGGAACAGCACAGCATCTAAGGTCTTTGCTGACGGACTGAGGAGAAACTGACACAACAGCTTATGCTCTGCAGTTATACACACAAGTATTCCTTCATATTTTGAAGTGTTACAAGACTAACTCTTCATGCCTGACCCCTTTTTTAAACCACTGTTGAGCCAGAAAAATACCCTATCAAAGGTAAACCAGACTTCAGCCTTGTTGGCTGACCACCTCCTAAAACAAAGCATTGCGTGCACAATTTCTGCCCTAACACCCTGGCAATATCATGCTTCCTTCTCACCTCCTTCAAAGAGTTTTTGCTTTTACAAGCTCAGCATTGCTAGTAGGTTCTCCTTTATTTCTCCTAATTACTTTTCTTTTTTGCATATGACTATAACCTCCTGCACATGGACTTTTGTAAAAAGTGAAACTAGAAACATTGCAAAGGAACCAAGCCAAATTTGCTTAAGACATTCCTCCCAGATAATCTAATTACCTCTTGTCTCAGTCCAACACAAGAAACAAAAGCACAAAGGAACACACAACATGACAATATATTGCACCGACAACTTAAAGATTCATGTCTATTTTGGAACTAGTAACACTTTTTACATTTGGAGATCTCAAGTCTGTATGGGATAAAACATACAATCCCAGCAATTTTTAAACTCATTTCAGCCCTACACCTGATGCACCATCTTTGCAGGGACAGTTGGATTGTGTATGGCAGTCCTATACACGTAAAAACTATCAAAAGCAGGATGTTTCCTCAGTGAAGAGGAGTGAATGGCTCTGAATAAACAGCACAACAACTAAGAGTATGAATACCACAGACAGGGATTTTCCACTAATTCTTTGCAGTCTTATTTTTAAGATGAGAAAGCCGTTACTGAGATTAGACAGCAAAAGTCAGCTCTACCGAAAATCTGTTCCTCAAAAATCACCAAGGGACAACAACAGCAGCCTGCCTTATTCTGTGTTGGAGGATGTGGCTTCCCAACATGTCTAATCTGGCCCAATGTCAGACTGTGATCTGATAGGATGCAAACCTGCTTCTGCCTACCTATTCCCACCCTCCCTAAGGTCACATTTAGCAATTTTTTTCTGTGAGGAAAGTCAGTTAAAACCAATACGATGAAAAACTAACCTACTGTTACATTAGTTAGTCATTTGTTTTCTATGAAGTCAGCTGAGTTGCACAAATTTATCCTGTAGCCAAAAAAACACTAGACCCCCAACACAGGCAGCAGTGAGAGTGCAGCAGAGACCTCCAGGAGACCATGGCTGCTCCCTTTGCCTACAGCCTCATATCACACCAGCTTTGGTGTAACAAAAAGCCATGTGTTGAGCTCCAGCTGAAGAGCAAGGCACACCGAGTTGTGTGGTCCCAATGGCACTCTAGAGACCCTCACAGATGCCAAACCCCTGGTAAGACTCATAAAAGTATGAGGCTCCGAGTGTCCCTTCCTCAGTGACCAGGACAAGACTTGCTAACAGCATGCCTGTAACCGGCCAGCAGGCAAGGTTCAGCTGGGCACTGTGGCACACTGAATGTCCTGGTGGATCCACGGGTCCTCCCCTGGAATAAAAGCAATGATCAAACCAGTCATTTTTTCACAGCAGCCTTTGTGCAAATCCATGAAACTTCTTTTAATGTCAAAATTGTCCCCTGCACTTAACACACCATTTTGGCTTTGACTTATAAGCTGGTCATTATCTCCAGTTATCTGTCTGGACTCATCTGTGGTCAACACTTTCTGTAATAACAAAACAGTACTGGGACTTCTCTCCTTGGTTTCTCCAGACATATTTGTTCCCTGCCTTGTTCACTGGGGCAGAAGCTGGAAACAGACTCACTATAGCTGGAATAATAGCTACTGAGGGCTCGAGCCGAATGCAATGAACATATGCTTGATAGTTCCCTATGCCTCTAGTTGTGGAGCGCTTAGGAGCTCCCATGATACTGTAAAAGCATAATTATTATTCTTAACATAATATCATGCTGAGTTTGACATGGTGAGTGGGTGGCAAGTGGCTGTGGAGACCACTGAACTATAATGATTATTTCTTTCATGCTGCATGAATTTTTAATTTTAAACCACTGAAGAATACACAGTATCTTGTTAGCTGCATTCATCACAGACTCTCTGAATTATTCCTGTATGCAACTAACAAAAATGGCCAATAACTGCTAAGCCTGATAAAGGTGGGCGGTATTTTCTGCAAGGGATGAGCTGTGACAATAACACTCCTCCACAGACACTGGAATACTGAAAACGGGGCCTGTACAACAATGGCGTGCCTGCACTCTGACAGCACTCTGCAGCTCTAAACAACTTTTAAGAGAGGGGACTGCACACCCGCCAAGCAACCTGTTCCCGAGACAACCTGCTCTCTTACATGAGCTTTTCTTACTGCCTGATCTAACCTTTCCTCGCTGTGACTTAATGCCATTACTTTTTCTCTAGCTATAGAGAATTTCCTCCCTCCTCCTATGCAACCGCTTTAAGACTTATTTGAATATTGCTACCATATCTTCTCCCGTGTTTTGTTCTCTAGACTAAACCAATAATGGATATCAATGTATTTACGAACACTGAAATGTCATGAATCAGAAAAGCAACATGTAAGAGAAACTCATCAGTCATTCAAGCTATTGGTATGGGATAATTTAAAGGAAAACATCACAGAGCTGACACCTGAAAGCTGTGGGTTTCCATTCTGATTTTAATTTAAGTAGAGGTTTTATTATCAAAGTCCACGAAAACCAGAAGGGGAATGAAAAAAAAAAAAAAAAACACAACAAAAACCAAACACATTTAAAGCTGCTACCAGTTCTTAGCATTGAACACAGGACAAGCTCTCTGGCAGAAGGTGGTAGGGCTGTAATTCAGTAGCCCATGTATTTCGACCATATAATTTTGATCTGGATATTTTTCATTACCGATGGACATGACGACAAAAGCAGTACCTTTGTTTCATCAGTTAACCTGAAGGCATTCACTTGTTGCACCATCTGCACTGTTAAGGAGATGTTTGCAACCTGCCAAAGAGTTCATTTCATCAGTTCTGAAGAAAAAAATGAGGAGCAAAACACTGCAGGAACGACTATACAAGAAAGTAAAGATAAAGGTGTATATGTAGTCAGCGTGGCTGTACAACCCCAGGTACCCAGACATGGATGCTTCCAAAGAGGTTTCTCAAACAATCCCATTTCCCTGGGAGAGTAAGTGACCATCCACAGGAATCAAGGACATCAATTTGGTTCCATGTTGCTGTGAGACAGCACGTAAAGGAGCACACTCTGCACTCCAAGTTAAGCAACAACCAGCAAACAGAACTGCATGCACAGAAACAGGGCCACGTAAGTAAAAGTGACCTATGGAGACTGTTTTCATGACTGAAAGAGTATGGCCTGCCCTAGAAGCGCGAGCTTAGCACACACTGCTGCTTCAGGATAAACAGAGGAGACGTTGGGAAAATGAGAGTTGGGAAATATTTTCCTCTAAAAATATTATTTATTAATGAGAATTAGCATGGGGTTTTTCCCTATGTCTCTTCCTGACTTATGAAAGGAGCAGGCTGGCATCTGCCCCACTTACTTCGGCTAACCGGGAGTGTTTGTGCACCACCTCAGCCTTGTTCATCGGCGTCAGCTGCTGCAGCACACTCCGACTGTTCGTCAGGGCCCGCGTCAACCGAGCAAACTTTGTCCAACCTGTGGGAAAGAAGAAAATCATGTCAAAAGTACTCGGAGCTCATTCATCGCCAGTAAATCTCCTTTCATGTTCCCGATACCAAGTCTCAGATTTGAATAGTTTCTCTAAATTGCTGCACAGAACAGCTTCAGGCTCCAAGCTTAAAGACCTTGCGAAAGAGGAAAAATATTGCTGCTTCAAGGCAACCACGAGTAAATCTGAGTAAAATCACAATGCTCTGGCTTGTTCTTTCTTCTGCCTTTTGGAGACATTGTGTTAGAGGGATCACATTGTGCTTTCACCCTTCTGGGGAGTTACTGTGCTGCTGAAATCTAATTCTAAGCCACTGAAGTTAATGCAAAGGCTTCCCTAGTCTGCAAATCCTGTTGAAATAAAATCCTCCCCACATCCAGAAAGGTTCCTGCTGACTCAGGGCCACTGGAGCAGCCCCAAAAGTCTGATCCTCAAGTCTTTACTGTTTCCTGCCCCAACAGGTCTTCAGGGATAAAACTAAAACTTTGAAAAAAACTATTAAAAAAAAACAGTGAAATTCAGGGCTACAGCAACAGCAATGCTTCAGACAGAAAAAAAAAAAAAAAAAAAAAAAAAGACTTTAAAGAGATTTAGCACTAGATTTTAAATGGCATTAAGAAATACATTTAGCTGCTAAACTAATGATAAACAGCTGCCTTAATGGTAGCTTGAGACCCACACACTGGGCCACCCCTGGGGAAATTTTTTCTGCAGCATTCAGAAAGGAGTAATCAGAGTTTGTTACTGACAGCAGCACCAACCCAAGAACATGTCAAGTCAATCCTGCTGGAAAAACACCCAAATGTGACAGCTGGCGTGGATGTGTCAACTGATGAGGTAAATCAGCAGTAGCAAAGAAAATGCCAGGGGTTCAAGCAGTGTAGCACCTCAGTGTTAAGCAGGAAAACTGAAAATCCAAGTATCCACAGGAAGGAACTGCCTCCCCAAGAACACTGAAGGAGATGTTCAACATTCAGGTTAGCCAGGTATAACCTGGTATTTTACTACACAGCTGTGTACAGAATATCGAACAAGTTACGGACAGGAAATGGGTTCAGGAGAAGGTTTTACTTTTATTTAACTTGAATGCTAAGTAGGTGAAAACTGGGGGAAACCTCAAATCTGAGAAACGATGTCAGGGACTTGAAAAGTTAAGGGAAGCCCAGGATTAGATAAAATGAAGAGCAGAGAACAGACAAGACAATAAAACTTAAAAAAAAAAATTTAGTTTGGCTTTTCAATTTGCTACATTTATATCACATTCACACAAATGCAAATCCATTTTTCATCATGCAGCAATCAGAACATATCTAAATACCATGATACACCATCAGCACAGAACGAACCATTTGTGCCTGGCTATTTACATACGACCTCAAAAAGGCACATAAAAAATGCACTGGGAAAAGGTAAAAAATAGGAATATTATTAATTTTTCAAATCTAAACCTTAAATGTGCATTTCAGACACACTTCACGCTCCTCAAGCTTACAAGGGATATTCTATTAGGACCATGCATCTTCTGTATAAAGCAAGTTTAAGACAGACTATAGTGATCTGAGTATGAACTATGAATTTCTAGGAAAAAAATGTGTTTTTTCCTAATCCTGTGGTTCTTTTTCCTAATCATATACAAAACTGTGGCAGGAAGATAGCTTTAAGACAAAAATCAGAACTGTTTTTATCTTTCTTAGCCAGTGATTTCAAAGAGCAAGTGAGCACAGCAGCAGCGTTGCGACTGTTCTGCCTCGACACTTCTCACAACTGCTGAGGCCACAGTGCATCCAGCCAATTGCTTTTGGCACCCTACAGCCATGCTGCAAGAACCAGAGGAAAAGAGCAGCTCTCCTCTGGGCAGGTGGTCACCCACCCCCAGACCCTGGGCAGGTACTCACCCAAACATGCACATGCTTACAGTGCTCTCCTCCCCTGACAGACACTTCCCTATGGTCCATGGGGATGAATTCAGGCCAGTCCCCAAACTTTAGTTTGTCACCCTACCCCACCGAGCTGATAGAAAAGTGATGGAAAAGTGCTTGGCAAAGCCAAAACCAGCACAGCCAAACTGCTGGATTCGGTCCCAAACACCCTTATTTGTCACATTTCAGCTCTGTCAGCTACTCCAATTCTCACAAGAACCTCATGAAGTTCAACAAGAAGTCCAAAGTACCTAAGGAAGTACAACCACACACACCAATACATGTTGGGGGCTCCCCAGCTGGAAAGCAGCTTGGCAGAAAATGAACTGGGGTTCCTGGTGGTCCAGGCTGAGCACAAGCTAGCAACATGCCTGTGTGGCAATGAAGGCAGCCAAGGGTACCGTTCACATTAGACAAAGTATTGCCAGCAGGTCAAAGGAGGTGAACCTTCCCATCTACTCAGCACCTGAGAGGCCAGTACCTGGAGCGTTGTGCCTAACTCTGGGCTCCCCAGTACAAGGGAGATACGGACAAACTGAATAGTGTCCAACAAAGGGCCACAAAGATGAGTAAAGAGCATCTGGAGCACCTCTCCTACGAGGAAAGGCTGAAAGAATTGGGATGGTTCAGCCTGGAGAACAGGCTTGGGCAGGGGGGGTGGGGGTGTGTGTGTGGGGGGGTGTGTGTGGGGGGGTGTGTGTGGGGGGGGCGTGTGTGGGGGGGGCGTGGATGGGCGCGTGATCTTATTAATGTATATAAATACCTGAAGAGAAGGTGCAAAAAGGATGGACCTCAGGCTCTTTTCAGTGGTGCCCAGTGACAGGGCCAGGGCAATGGGCACAAAACGAAACACAGGAGGTTCCTTCTGAACATCAGGAAACACTGTTACTGTGAAGGTGACCAAGCACTAGCACAAGTTGCCCAAAGATGATGTGGAGTCTCCATCCTTCCGTGAAGATACTCAAAAACTGTATGGGCATGGGCAGCTGGGGGGTTGGACAAGGTGACCTCCAGAAGTCTCTTCTAACCTCAACCATTCTGTGATTTCTGATAGCTGATGGTTAATGATTCAAGTTTTACTTTATTTTCTAAGGTTTAGGGAATTAATCAGTACAGTGATTAAATAAAGGAGTTGGAGAAGAGTCACGGACTGGCAATGATAGGAGATGGCTTCATATACTCTCTAGAAATCCTTTCCCATGGTGCTTCACAGGCTGAGAGATCCCACTCACCAAAACATGGGCTTCAAAAATGCCCCTCCTCTTACACATGCAAAACTGGTAAGAAACCCCTTGTCACCATCTTGGGCAAGAAAAACATCTGTTCTGCATTAGCCACATCTACAGAAAAGCCTGGGGGAAGTTGAGGAAGATGTACAACAAGGAGCTGGAGTAAGACACATACAAACAACAGCAATCTTTTTGCGGTAAAAATAAAAAGAAAGGAAAGAACTATGAGTTTTTCAAATACTCTCTTTCCACCTTGGTAAGATCATCAAGGTCATGTGAAAGAAAGCAGCCACATATTTTAGCATGCAGGGTTACCACTCTGCTCACATCTGGTCTGACCTCTTCTTTTCACAGAGCAAACCATTTCATCATGTCCTTTCTCCACCAAGACCAAAGCTCTGCTTTGTGCTAGCACAGATCTTTTGCAAAAACCCTTCCAGCCCCATTTAGAGACTTCACATTTTCACTGTGAAGCCCATGATTCTAGGCATTGGAAGTACAGAATACACCAACATGACTTTTTTCCTAATTCACCACAAAGTCCTGCATTATTCTACGTGCTCCAATCTATCCATCTGCAATAGCGTGAAAAAGTACCAAGTTCTTTTGTTTCCTATTTACAACCAAAGGGAATTAAAAACATAGCAACAGCAAGATGCTGGGGCATGAGTGGGAAGGTGAAAATGTATACAGGCTGCCTCACGTCTGAAATAATCTGTACAGGGTACATTTCTCCGTTTCTTGACCTTGTTGTAGACGGGGTAAGTTCAGAATTATATTTAAAACCAATGTGTATGTTTAAATAGACCAGGCAAAATTTGCATAGCTGCCTACTGCTGTCAATGTTTCTTCAAACAATTCTCTCCTTTCTTTTCCTCTACAGAGACTTGAAAAGAATGATAATTTGATCCCACGTATTAGTGGCCGCTTGTCCTCACAGATATTTTCAGTCTGGAAGGAGTGAAGGAGCAGAACAAATAGCAGGTGCAGGGGGGAGTGGGGGAGTGGGGAGGTGGGAACTCTGTGAGAAAATGCAACACTGCTGATTCTGTCTTCAGCTCAGCTGGATTGCATCTTTCTTCCCCAGCACCATTTGAAAAATAACACCCTGAACTTGCAACACTGTACTCAAATTCTTGCAAACAAAGTGAACATCATCAGATCACACACCAGATCAGGCCAGCAGCTGCTTCCCCTTACAAGAAGTTAAACTGGGTATTTCAGAGGAAGATGCTAACTACCTCAAACTGAAAAACTGTGGAATAACATACACATAAAATGATTGGTTTTCCTGGTTCTTTTTAATTACTTTCTGATTCATGGACAAAACTGGAAGAATTTGTACCCCTGCTTTGAAAAAAAAGTATCTCATAATCTGTATTCATTCTCATGATCCAAAACACCGGCCTGTTCTTAAGTAGGAGCCTAGCAAAACGTTTCCCTGTTCCTACCCATTACTCGAATTAAAATTCCTGCATTTTAAATAAACTGAAGATGCAGGTTTAACAATTCCATACAGTTACAAAAATAGGACATGAAGAAGGCAAGCATACTGATAGACATGAACTAGTCTCTGCCTTGGCCCAGCTGTAAGGCTGTCCTTCCAAGCATGCAACTTCTTAAATCCTCCATGAATTTTAGTCATAATTAAATATTTTACATCTACAAAACCACATCTCTTGCTTTAATTAAGACTTCCAACTTGACAGCCCTCTGACTGTGGGGCTAACTGAGCCAGGGATGACTTGTGGCACACTTCATGCAACAGCTGAGCCAAAGGTTTCTCTGAAGGGGGAAAAAAACCCAGAGTACTAAATTAAAAAAAAATTAAATTGGTATTTCTTTCAAACCTTAGACACTATGACATGACTTGAAGCTGTTAATGTTGTGCCTGGATGTCTGAGGGAGTGCAGGAGCACAGAAAAGAGGTAGGCAATAGTCAAGCAAAGCAGAGCACCTAAACACTTCCTCAGAGAGGGAAAAGCTTTCCAGATGGGTCTCTGATGCTCTGTCAGCCACTCACTAGGTCCATACACCACTACAGAAATTATGTGGCGTCCAAGGGGAACACAGTATTTCCAGCTTAAAACTTGATCCTACCATCCCTCCACTGTCAGAAAGTCCAAACTATCTCACCTGAAACCCCTTATTCACCATAGCATGTACTTTTCCATCAGCTACTCTTCCAACAAGAGTAGTATTATGCCCACGCATCTTTCTTCCTGAGATTCTGAATCGGTCATTGTTTTATACTGGACAGCTGGGATAGGAACAGCTCTGCAGCAGCTGCCCTCCTAACAGCTCTTCTCCAACACCACACTCACTGCTCACTCTGGGTTCAGGGACCTTCTGTGAGCCGCACTCTTGCATTGCCACAAGGAGCTCTCTCTCTGCCCTTCTGTTCACCAGTCTCCTTCCCATTAATACATCCTGCAGATCAATCCAGTACACAAACACTCATCCATCTCCAACACCCTCTCCCTCATCCTGCTGCCTTCTCTAAGGAGAAACGTCATCCAGGTCAAAGATGCTGTTGCAGTGTATGGCAGAGAATGAAAAGGACCAGGCTAAAAGATGTCCAAAGAAAGTCCAGCCAGAGAGGCTTCACCAAGCAGAAGTGATGCTGAAAGTGATGGGACAGAAACGAATCACTGTTTCCTAATGGCTATCTGGAGACAAAACCTTTTAATCCCTCTCATTTCTCCCAAAGTGAAAAAGCAGGCAGAGATTTGGTTAGACTCCATCAAAAACTGTGAACCACCTCACCGTGCTCCCACTCGCACCAAGGAGCGAATCCCGGTGCCTGTCCCACAGGGACATTCCCACCAAGGCACCGAGTCAGAGCCGGGCAGTTCCCTCAGCCAGGGTGAAGTCCCTGCCCTGGCACAGGCTAATGAGCAAAAAAGACTTGGGCTGTTTTGATCTACTAGTGCTTCAGCCACCTTCCCTGTACAAACCTCAGCAGTCAATAGCCCTACCCATCGCCTTCAAAGATAACAGCAAATATTTTCAAATGTAAGTATCCACAAGCGAGAAGACTCTTCGAATTCTCCCCATAATTTCATTAGCAGTTGAAAATCCACAATCTCTCTGGAGTTTTGTAGAGGTCCAAATACAGATTTAGCCACCTAGCTAGCAGCCACACTGAAAAAAAATTAATTAAAATCTCTAGTTCATAAACTATACTATTTTAGAGCTAAATTCGTACCTCAGAGTTTATGAAGAGTTCAAAATCTCAAGACGAGATATCAATGTTCTTTATAGTGTACTTGCTCTGGAAAATCTAGACATGACTAGCTCCCCCTAATAAAACATTACTGTAGCTCTACTGGGTTGCAATTAACCTTTTTGTCAAGGTTTGTCTGGTCTTAAAAGGATCAGAAATAATGATGGCTTTTAAATCAGTGTAACAGGGAACTATCCAGTATCTTAGACTGCAGTGAAAACACTTGGGTTAAGACAAATATTTTGCGTGAAAAACAACTGCAGAGGGTGATTTCAGCAATGCTCATGTTAATTCCCGCCTGCAGAAGTATAACGAACACCTCCAGACCATGGAAAGGTGGTTGTTCTCCTCTTTACGGAGGAGATAACATACAGAATGCTTAAATAATATATACTCCATGACTTACCTACAAAGGCAAAGAGCTAGCACTGCTCAGAGTTAGGCAGCACAGAATGCAATTGACAACACAGATCATCCTTTTGCATCTACAGTTAGCATCTACAAATCTCAACCATTTCTAGATATTCGGACAGTAAAATCATTACAATGGCTGTCTGTTTGCTCTTCATTGTAGGTGAAGTATGGCTGAAAGAGTTCATGGTCTCTTCAAAAAAAAAAAAAGTCATCAGCCTGGGTTTGCTTTGTTAGAGAGAGGGGAATAAATGAGATTCCTGAATAAATAGAATAATAGTCAAACAATGCTCAATCACTCCCACGATGCAGTAAAACAATTTACAGACTGAAGAATCACAGAGTCTATTCAAATGTAATTCAAAATATTAGGATACGTTTCCTGATTTGAAATCCTGCGTTCCACTGTCTGATAATGACTGTACTCTTGGGATATTTTTTTTACATCTGACCTCCGTTCTTGGTCAGCATTGTACCCCCAGTTACCACCCCCCCACTACAGCTATTGGGGAGCTCAAAATGGGTGGAGAATTAATGGGTAATATCTTGGGCATATCACTTCACCTCTCTGAGTTTCAGTTTCTTCTCCTCAAAATGAAGATAAGGCTAATGACCTACTTTGCAAGCCATTTTGAGATCTACTGATGAAAAATGCTAAGATTTACATACCACGAGACTACATTTGGTATACAATGCATTTTTAAATTTAATTCTGACATAGCCATAAATTTACAGTGCACAACTTCTTAAATTCCATGTTTCTGCAACTGAAGCTAAACCTTATGCACACACACAGGGCCACCAAGAACTTATTTCCCATAAGTATATAAAAACAAGTGTAAATTCGGGGAAGAAAAAAGAAAAGACTAAGTCCTGTAAATGTCAGTCAACTGGCTTTTAGGAGTTTGTCAGATAGCAAAATGGTGCCATTCAGTGGTCAAGGAAAAAGGACTATACCAGCTCAGGGTCAAAAGGAAGGCAGCTGCTAGAATTGAAAAAAACCAGCATATAATAAAGCACACGGGGTGGGAAGAAAGAGGGACCTTGTGAGCATGTGAATGAGAAATTATGGTTAATGAGAATGGACGTGGAAAGCTAAAGACATATGGGAAAAATCCTTCTCTGGCTGGATTTATTACAGTAACAATGAAGTTTTTAAAGGACTCCCAGAGTACAATCAAAAGGCTTTCTGCACCCATATGCAGAAAGGGCGAACAGGCTGACCCCAGTAATTACAGGTTGCTCAGCTTGATCTCAGTGCCAGGCAAAATGCGAGAAAAGCTGATCTGAGTTTCAATACGTTTAATAAGAAAGAAAAGGAAAGGAACATCACGAATGGCTGTCAATACAAAATGATGTAAAATGCCCCACAACGTTAATTTCATTATTTTGTAAGAGTATAAATTTGGTTCAGGAAGACAGCCAAATGCCTTGACAGAACAAGCTGTAAGTCAAATACAATGGCCAGCCAGAGCCACACATATGTGTGATGTACGCCAGAGAGGCATGAGCCAGGGCAGCTCCCTATACCAGTGCTCCCTCTCTGGGCATGGGCTGGGAAACAACAGGGACCATTGACTTGATGCAGCGGCTGCCCTTGGTTTTCTCCCACCTGCAGCCAAGGACCCAACAGCTCCCAAATCGGCACAGCCACAGTGCTCATCTCGTAACACCACCTCATCCTGGTGCTGCACTTGAACCACCTCAGAGCCGCAGCCTGGCCAAATCCTCTTATACGCTACTCTTCACTGAACTGACACTGTGTGACACTCTTGACAAAATATTAAGACTACACAGTGGAGGGGTCTGCAGCGGGTCTGCAGACAAGTTGGTTGACCTTGAAGACATAGTCGTGTACCCTTGAGACAGCCACAAATTGTCAGGTATGTAAACGGGATGTGAAAACCCGGAACTTAAAACCGCAGCATATGGGCACATACAGCAACAGCAAATAGCAAGCAAGAAGAAGACGACAGAAAGCCTGTCAGGGTCTGACACATGTACTATCTAAGATACATAAGCAATATGACAAAGCAGTAAAGAGCCATTTTGTCTGAACCCATCTACAATGATATGGTGTTTTTCAGTCCGTCTCGACTTGTGTCACCATAACAGTTTAGTAAATCATGGGTTAAATGGGTGAAGAACTTGCTACCTGGCAGATATCAAACAAGAAGTAGCAGAAAACAGTAAAACATTATTACCGAGCACTTTCTGGACAGGTCCCCTTCTATTCAGTCCTTTTCTCTATGGTTTGAAAGTCATTGTAAGATGACTGATAAAATGTCCAGATGACAAGAAGATTAGAGGAATGTTAAACAGCAGTGAGGACAGTCGTGCAAGATGATGTGCTTGATAACTGGGCATCTGCCCATTTATCTCCAGCATGGGAGTGGGAAATGTCCCTAGCAAAGAACAGTTCTGAAAAGGATCCAGAGGTCTTAGTAGATGAGCATGTGGTTTGCTTTGGCTAAGTCACCTGCTCCTTGGATATACAACAGTAAGAGCTAGGCTTGGAGAGGCTAAGCAATGGTAATATTGAGAAGTTAGCTGTGAACTCACCTGGCTGCAATACTGGCCACAAAAACTGACTAGGGAACTGGAGGCTGAAGTCCGTGCCACCACAGCTTCATCCCTACCGCTGCCGATGAGCTGAATTAAAGTGCAGGTAAGTGTCTGTGCATCTGCCATCACCAGATGTATTGGGTCTGGCTGAGCCCCGTAGCAGCCCTCCTGGTGCTGTGCTCACACTGGCAGCTGGAAAGGTGGTGGTAACACACGGGTGTTTTGCCCGCTGCTGAGCAGCGCTGGCACAGCACCAAGGCTGGCCCTCCAGCCTTCCCTGCCCCTCACTGGCAGGCTGGGGGTGGGCAAGGGCTTGGGAGTGGACACAGCCAGGACAGCTGACCCCAAGTGACCAGAGACATCATTCCATACCATATGGCATCTGCTCAGATCTAAGTGCTAAGAGAAAGGAGGAGGACAGGGGGGCATCCATTATTTATGATGTTTATCTTTTGGAGCAACCACTACACATACTGATGAAGCCCTACCTCCCGGGAAGTGGCCGAGCATCACCTGCTGATGGGAAGTATAGAACAACATCTTCTGTTTTCCTTTGCTTCCATGCACGCAACTTTTGCTATTGCTTTGTTAAACTGCCTTTATGTTGACCCACAAGGGGTTTTTTTCCATCTTATTTTCTCCCCTTTGTTCTGCTGAGGAGAAGAGTGGGAATCGCTCTGTGGGTACCTGGAGTCCAGCCAAGGTCAACCCAGTACACCAGACCTCCAAATTCAGGCTGGACAGAGGTTTAAGGAGCTCAGCTCATTCAGTTTATCATAAGAAGGTGGAGTGATGACTTGATTATATGTGTAAATGCCTTAATGGGACTTTTTTAGCAAGTAGAAAAAATGCGTAAGATGCCACTGCAAGAAGCTGAAGCCACGTTACTTTAAATATGACGCTTTTTTAAAGCCAAAAGTGTAATGAAAAAGCAAAAGAAATATGAAGGAATGTTGTGGACCCTTGGGCTTTTCAGACTTTTAAATCAATACTGGATGTTTGTCTGGAGGGGATGGTTTAGTTACACAAAAGTTAACGGGTTCAGCAGAGGAGTAACTTTAGTGAAATGTGATGCCCTGTGATATACCGATTACACTCCTAAATATCTCAACTATATTTATACTTATTATTACATATATGGTTTATGAATGTTCAGTTTTCTACATAGAAAGGGTATCAATCTACAAACAGTTACTGCTTCAAAGATCAACATCCAGTTTAATTCAGTCTCTCACAGGGTTAGATTTGATTTCAATAGGATTTCTTTTTCATTGCACTTTAGCTTCTAGAAATTTACAGGCAGTTAATGTGCACTGTGGGTTGTTGATAGAGCACACAAAGGCCTCAAAAGGCAATACTCGATTCAGAAAAGTACTTTATTTCTGTGAAGGAAAACAAACAGCCCTGGATATGGAAATTCTCTCTTCTTCATCATGGTGGGTCTCTGACAGCAGCAAAACAAGCAAAGGGGGATAGAAATAAAGCCTTGCAGAAGGACCTCTAGGAGCAATGAAAACAGAGAGGAAACTCCTTGTGACTGTTCAGCCTTTGCAGTGTCTGCTAGAAGCGCCACAGCACGTCACTAAAGACAGTAACTACAGGAACAGGAGTGAAGTGACCTCGGAAAGTTTTCCTGGTTACTAGCAAGCTGTGCTCATCCAAAATGGATGGTTTCAAATACCAAGAGACTGCATCATAGCATCATTCCTCTGAGCTGTCTACTCTTGGCACTAGAAGCCTACCTGGTGTCCTGGCAAATGACCACTTCTCTTTACACACACAGAGCCTCAAAGTCCTTTCTCAAGGCCCAGATGTCCTTGGATGCTGCATTCCAGACCCAGAGGAGGACGGAGAGATGGAGGTGATCTCCTTGGTGCCTGAAGGCACTGGGGGTGAAACTCTGCAGATCAGAGCAATAGGAAGCAGCGCCAGAACAAGTCTGTCTCCACAGCACCAAGACTCTTGTTATTACAGCCATGGAAAAGTGCAATAAAAACATGGCAAGGGTATCCAAATTCTGACCTGCTAAATTACTGTTGTGGATTACCGTCAAGGTGATGTATTTAACAGGGTACACTGTGCTTCAGCTAAAGGTAGAAACCTCATTTTCATGCTCTAATCCCTCTACCCACTTCTATTATCACCAGGATTGATACCCCCTCAAGAAAAAAAAAAGTTCCCATGTGCAACTAGTTATATATGCTTAATAACTTGCACTTATTAAAGATAAAAAAGGATCAGAATTATAGGCTTAGCAAGGATTAGCCAGCAAAAGTGCGTATTTCTGCAACTACCACACTTTTTATAGCCCTGTCACACTCTGAGATAGAGTTGTATCATTATATAGAGTTATATAACCATAAAGAGTTATATCACTGGAAGCATTACAGCATTGTCCCAGACACTCTTGATTATCAAAGTCTGGATCCATCAAGTGGAAAAAAACCCACCCAAGTTCAGGATACTGCTGTGCCATCTCCTGATCCCATCTGTCAACAGCACACAGTCCTGAGCTGTGGGGGCCTCATTAACTCATCTTTGCATCCTAATTCAGCGTCCCATCAGTACTCACCAGAACTTCCCAATGACTTCCAGCAGCTGAAAAGCTTGATATTTCACTCAAGAGACTCAAGATAACCAGTAAGAATCCTAGCTGAAAAAAAATTCCAAGTTTACCTAGAGGCCACTTTTTCTTCTTCACTGATGACACAAAGGGAATAAAGCCATTGCACAACTAGGTGAAACTCCGCTTTTGGCCAAAAAAAAAAATACCAGTTTTTTTCTAGCCTTAAACTTTCAGTTTGCTATAATCTACAACACTCCTGGCTTCAAATGATGTTAACATTTTAAGTGGCCCTATTTGCCCTTCTAATAGTTAGGGCTCAGAAAAATGACTTCATTTTTTTCTGACAAATAAACATAAGATTATTACCACTGTGTGTCTTTGGAGGGACTGAAAGTCTTCAGATGTTTTTAAAAGGCCATTGGGTAAAGACAGAATAAAAGCACAGCAAGCTGATAAAAAGCACCCAGCTGTGACCCTACAATGGTACAAACATAAAAAGAAAGATTCTTTGGGTTTTATCCTCTGGAAGAAAACACATAATATGACCATTCATATGCTTGTAACGACCTTCCACCTCTGCTGTGCTAGACATTCAGCCAGGACACCTGGGGATCTGGCCCTCCACCACCACAGGCAGGATCTACTGCTTGGTACTGAATCCAGATCAGACAAATGTTCACATTACCAAAGAGAAGCAGGAGAAGGAAAGAAAGAGAGACCAGACAAACAGCACAGCTCCTTCACCGGAAAATAAGGCATTGTCCCAGTCACTACCAAGTGCGGCCATCATCTCCTGTGACATCATCTCTGCTGCCACTAATTCTCACACCTCTTCTTCCACACTGCCACCATCCACAGCTCACGCAGCAAGCCAGTAAGGAGCCCAGGCACTACAAACCATAAAGCAAGTCAACGGAGGGTGTTCTCCCTACCCTCCAGACTTGTTGATGGCACCTGCACCCAGGTGGCTGACATTTCCTTCCGTTATTATCTTCACTGCTTCTACTTGAGATGCTGGGTTTTAGTTTGGGTTTGTTTGTTTATGGGGTGTGGGTGTGGGGTGCATTTGGCTTTTTGTTGTTCTTTTGTTTTTCAGTGGCTGTTTATTTTTCATTTGGTTGGGGTTGGTTTTTTTTGTTTTTTGTTGTGTTTTGTTGTTTGGGTTTTTTTTTACACTTTCACATGGTTAGACACTTCAAGTAATTTTCCATTTACAAGGAATCCACAGTACTTCTTGGTCACTGTTACAGTGCTATACATCATAGGTCTCCCACGCATTGCCCAGTGATAACAGATGCCAGAACAGGTAACAAGAAAACAAGTCAGTCAAGTCTTTAGTGTCGAACTGCCCATACCCTCTCAGAAAAGAAGGCTTTTGATCCCTGCCTTTATGTTTTATCAGAGGAAGGTCGGTTTTAAATATCCCTTTTCTCCAGTCTTGCTTTAAGTCCAATAAGTTTTAACAGCTTTCTGGACTGCAACAAATTCACAGTCTCCTGGGTGACCCAGGAAAATTTTTCATTACTTTTACTCCCTCCTGCAAGCAAAGCCCCCTCCTCCTCTCTGACAGTATTAATACACAGCAAACAGTGAGCACACAGGTAAGTAGTGTCACAGTGCCCCAGACCTCTCTAACTCCCCTCACTCACACAGGGCTAGTCCCCATGACGCCAACTGTATTTTTTGTACTGAGCCTGTAAACAAGCACGTTTTTGAGCCTCTATCGGAGAAAAATAAATCCCAACTCTCCCTTGCAATGTGCTTTGTAGTAAGACAACTATTTTCTTTTATTTGTATGTCCTGTTTTCACAAATACAACAAGCTTCTCAACACTTCTGAGTAGTTCTGCATCCTCAGCACCTGGGTACCGCTCCCTGTCCCCTGAAACTGCTGCTCCCTTGCAAGAACTACAAGAGATGCTGACCGCACTGCAGCCACCAGAAGCAGATCTGGCAAACCCAACCATTTATTCCAGGAGCCAGGACACACAGACACCCTGCAGTGTAGATACACCCATTGTTATGATTTAAAAAACAAATCTTTGTACCTCATAGGAGTGTGATATACTGAAGCTTCACAACAAAGCAACATACCTTCGAACAGTGCAGAATATATTGGTACAGAGATTATTGCATAATGGCATCAATATTTTATTTCTGTTGAATTTTTTATCTCAAATTTACTGCTCCCATAAGTAATAGACAGTAACTCATCTGCACCACAGTTATTTATGTATTATGTATTGCATGGTCCTGGTAGAATTTCTGAAGCAAAATCCTTCTTTTAAAAGGGAAAAAAAAATAGCCCTTTCAATGACAACTCCCAGCACTCAACAGCAGTATTTTACCGAAATACTTTTTACAAAAGTTTGAATTTTCTCTACTAAATTGTAATGTATATGTTTACCAATCTCACAATTCAAAAAGAAAGTGGCCTGACAACTTCTAAGCACATTGTAATGTTATCTGCAGGGACAATGAATTATGCACCTCTCCTAGCACTATGTCTGACAAAACCGCACTGAGATCGCAGTGCCCTGGGATCTCACAGATCCACCCAGTTGACACACAAAGGGTAACGCAACAGTGCTGTTTCCCCATCCTTGTAGTAAAATGGTGCAAATATTTGAATTTTTTTTATATGAAGAATATAAAAGAGAAGTCCTAATTTCTGCAAAAGCAGCAGAAAAATTGGGTCAGTAGTGTGTAATCATGGAGCTTGTTGGACATATCAATGTTAACCAATGCTCTAATCAAATGACCTTAAGCAAATTCTTAAGACTCCAATCATACACCATAAAGGCACTTGAGAGACTGTACTGCTTTCTGTGATGTTTCGTTTCAAGGTTTGTGGAAACAAACCTCTCTGGCTGCCGACAACAATATTTTGCAATGCTCGTCGTCAATACCTGGCATTTTAACTAATGGTACCCTTCACTGGGGAACAGCAGTACACAAGTTACGCACTTCACAGCTATTGCTCTTTCCCATAGGAACATTATTGTTCCTATAATGGATGCCGGGTGGATTCTGCTCCTCCTCAGCCACAAGATGGGGAGGAGAGCTCAGTCCCCTCAGCACACCCCTGCCTCCCCAGGGAAGGCAGCAGAATACAAATCTCCCAGGCCAAGAATCCAAAGGAGGCAACATTCATCATTTCTACATTTGGGAGCCACCTCCAATGTTTTCCCTGTCCTACCGCAGCCATGCGCTCCTCAGTGCAACTACATACTGTGGGAAGTGGGGTAGAGCCAGCGAAAGGGGGGAGGGTTGAGGGTTGGTTCCATGTGAGATACATCTCAGTCCCCCTGCACAAAGCATCAAATAGGTAATCCTACAAGAGGATCCTTGCAAAGACTGGTTTTTTTTCCTTTATGAGTTCCTACTACGTATTATATACACTGCAGCAAGCAGCCTGTCTGATGCCTTCAGACCTCTACAACTGAATTAGTTCAATTAACTAGCATTTATCCTAAAAAAAAAAAAAAAAAAAAAAGATTATTTCCAGGCAGAAGAATTCCACGTTAAAGAGCTGAAAGTGAAATAAAGGAACATTTGCAGTTTGCCAGCTAAATTGGAGAGGCAATAGAGCTTACGATGGCTGAGAAGGTATTCCTGTATCAGGATCTTAGGACTTCAAGGATAATATACCCTCCAGACAAAAAAGTTCTTATATTTGGCATTAGCCCAAAGAGAGGCTTTTTGGTTTATTTTAAGTCTGTCTTTACAAATCTACTTTTCAGTTACACAAACTCCTATAGTAAGCGTTACCTAGATCATAAGAAATTAGTTTAAAACCTGTTTGCATTCAAATGACACCAAGTTTATCCTAAAGAAGACAGCTTAGAGCACACGTTGCTCTCAGTGAGAAAACAAGCCTTTCTAAACATGCAGTGAAAAATATAGCAAGGAAATAATCATCAGAAGGCAACTTCCAAGAGAAGATAGGATGTGGCTGCTGTGGCATAAATGCCCTTCTTTATGTAAGCATGCATTATTTTACCCAAAGCAATAAACAAGTGAACCTGACACAAGACATACACCTTATAATCAAAGCAGAGGATGCTCCTAGATCCTCTCCACCTTTCCCCCCCCAGTTCTCTCTTGTGCCAAGCTGCGGGTCTGGCCATGGGTCGTTAGGTGATGAGAGCATGGCGCATCTCAACACACATCACCACCAGCAGCTGTGAATTAACACGTGCAAGGTCCACTGACATGCAGTCACCATTGCCGACCAATAACAAAGGACCCAAACAGGCTGTTTCTTTTGCACTTCATCTCCAAGAGTAAGAAAGTGAGGAAATATCAACACCTCAGCACAAAGAAACTGAAATTACTTTTTTCTGAAAAGAAGATGCCAGCCCCTTAGGAGAAAGGTCTCACAAAACAACACAGCAATGACTCAAACCTATGTCATTTTTAGCAAATGCCAGCTGTGAAATTACAAAGGAAAAGGAAGGCTTATGACTCTGGCAAAATGTTATTAGGGAATTTGTACTTGTGGTGATTTGTCTTTTATTTTTAAGCAATAATATAGGAGAGTGGCATTGAAACTCTTGATTCTGAATTGTCTGAATTCAAGACACAGATCACAGGCACGACATCCCTGCCACAGGACTGAGCTCAAGCATGTACTTTATAATTTACAAAAAATAATAGTGTATTTCATATTTACCTTTTGTTGAATCATCTTCAATCGGTTGTTTGAACAAAGTGATATCCTTAAAAGTGCACAAGAACAAAACCACTTTTTCATGCTCATTTCTTATAGGTGCAATTTGCATGTAGAACCAAACTGGGGTTCCTAAAGCAGAGAAAAAGGTGAAATTGGACTGTGGTGCAACACAAATTTTCCCCAGCCTATACACAGAATATTTCATTATTTATATGTTAATATAACACACATGTAGTTTAGGACCATATCTCAGTATTTCTACATCTTCCAGATCTTTCAATTTTACCTCTGCAAAGGAAAACAACATATTCTCATTTTTACAGCTTCATTAATCTAATCAGGTGATAATCAGAGACAGGATGTTTCATAAATCTCCATTCTGAAATAAAACATATTATTCTTCCTCTCTTGTTCTTTTTTTCCCCCCGGCACGTCTCACAAACTTAGTGCCTGCAAGGTAGGAAGGCAAGAAAAAAAAACAAAAACTGATGGATGGTATCTTTGATTCCTCCTTCGTAATATGGATAACATTGAGCGATCAAATCCAAAACTGATGGAGTATACTGTCAAATGCTCAAAATTTGATGTTACTCCATTATTTAAGAGGACCTGAGCTAATCCAGACACAGCCTCTGATGTCCTATCAGGATAAATCAGGAGATCCGATTTCCTTTTTGTGTTTCAGGTCATACTCTCCACTTCCTCATTGTCCTGCCCAGTGGAGCACTCTCACAACGCAGTTATCTCTATTGAGCTTTTGAAAGAAATACAAAATATTCTTCAAATCCTACCACTCAACAAATAAACATCAAAAAAATGTCTACAGTGTTGGAGTGGTTAGCACAGCTTTTGGTAAATCCTCACTGTTCACACAGGGCTCCTGCAGGTGCTCAAGAGCTGAAACTGGTCTTGTTTCCTCCTTAGCTGAAACGCACATGGCAGTCCCCTATGAACATGCAGATCTGCTGTGTAAGGGTCGAAATCCTAAAAGACTTCAACCAATTCGCTTTGAAGCATCCTATTCAACTGCAAGGATATGAATATCAGAGATGCTTTCCATCCTGCAAAGCTCCATGCCCATGGCTGTGTCCCCTTCCTCCCAAAATTGCACTTACATACACTGCACTATAAATACCTTCACAACCAGCTAATTACCTCCAGGATTTGATGTGCTTTCAGCCAGTTGACATAATGGCTTTTCTCCTGAGCTCCTGAATGCCAGCCTGTGAGCTGACACAGAGACAAGCTGCTTGCCCACTGTTATCCCACAGGCACCACTGGGTCCCCCAAACCTCCTCTAATGCACCACATCCGAGAGCTGTGCCAGGAACTGTAGGATAGATGCCCAGAGGGCAATGAAACCCATTTGGACTAGGACTACTGGGGGAAGGTTAAAATCCACAAGTGTTCATGACAGAATTCAGTATTACTGAACTGGGATTAAACCAGTAACTCACCAGCAGTAAACTGGAGAAGTGGGAGAGATGGGGGACTGCTTTTTGTGATAATTCCAAAGCCATTATGCTGATTAGTTGATTATCTCAATTCCCAGTTGCTAGCCCAAGATAAAAGACTCTTTCACAAGCTCTAAAACAGAGTGCTGCAGCTCTCCAGAGTAATACCATACTTGCACTTACACCTGGCAACTCATTGGCAACTTTTGAAAGGCTCTGAAAGTAAGTAGGCAAAATAACCTGTTCAACAGCACTGATAAAAATCAAACACAGAGGCAAGGTGGCTACTGCTGTAGAAGCAGCAATTTGGGCAAAAGCAGGCAAAGAGATTTCCTGAGTATTACCATATATACACATATATATATATGCATGCCTAACGTGGTTGCTGAATAGTTTGGTGGGCAGACCTGAGGACTATAGATGAGGGAATTCAGTAAAGCAGAAGAAAGTTGTAGCAAACTTTCAGGTCTGAACCTGAAACCTGCAAGCTGGGATAAAATGTCAAGTGGGCACGTGAAGTCAGCAGTCACGTGGGTGCTGCCAGAGAACATAAGCTCCTAAAGATCACCTCTGTGGCAAAGGAAAGAAGGATGGGAAAGCAACCTGCAAATCTCAAAATCTCCCTCTGCCAAAAGCATAAAGGGTGTGTGTGTGTGTGTGTGTTAGTGCAGAGATTGTACCACATCAAAAATACACAGCACCTCTGGACATACAGTTTGAAAAGATGGGTGGGAGGGTGCTCTGAGAGCATTGCAAGCCCCATTCAGGGTCTCTGCAGGTGACAAACACAAGCCCTTCCACAAAGTAACTGCCTACATCTTGCAGAAGTGTCTTCATATCAACAGATAACTATTATTTCTTTATCTGTTCCAATATTTGCCTGGAGGATAAAGCAGGCAGTTTCTTGAAGGACCTTCCACAAGGCTCAGAGTATGATAAATGGAAGCAAACCCTGGGCAAACCAGCTGCTGAACTGCAGCCAAGAGGTGAACCTATAAGCATTAGCAAGAGGTTGAAGTTTTGGGCTTTGCGTGATGGAGAAGAAAGCTGGCAACAGATGTTAAGGATGGGAACTGACTCAAGCCTGAAAAGAAATAAGAGTACTTTTCCATAAAGTCGTTCTGTAATCTTGCATAACTTATGGAAAGGACAGGCTTGGAGATCTGGGCAAAGGTGAAGATTTTATTAAGGCAGCTGCAGCTCAATAAATCTCTAAAGCATCATCAAGCTCCAGCAGACAATCCACAAGCCAAAGCAAAAAGCCACTGGCTTGTTACAGAAAAGCCACCAAGAGAAGGCTTACCTCTTTTCATACTTAAAAAAAAGTAGAAAGGAATTTAGTTCAGGACTGGCCCATGCTAAAGCAGGGGCTGCCAGCCCAGTTAATAACAGAAGCGAGGATCAGGGAGAGCACTGGGTCTCTGGGATCCTCTTAGGAAATCACACGGACAGAGGGCATGGCAGTGCTGGGCACCAGCACAGGCAAAGATACCCAACACAGGTCTGCCCTGGGAAATTCCTCCAATTCGAGGGGGTGTCCAGGTGACCTGCACAGGGAGTGGGCAGAGAAGCAGAAAACCTAGAGAACAGACGCATTCCCATGCTGAGGCACTGAAAAGAGGTCCTTTGGAGGGCTGTCCCAGGCACCTACAGAAACAGCTGGACTTCAGAGCTGCTCTTGCTTCTCTTTTTAATTAAAGTGTTGGCTAAAATGCTTTGAAGCAGGCAGAATTGGAGAAATCTAAAGACATTTCCCTACTGTTTAAGTGCACATACAGGAAGATTTAGTCTAAAAAGGGAAAGTGGGAGTAAAGCATAATGCATGCAAGTTTGATCAAGAAGACAAGGTTTATGATGAAAGGTTTATGTGAGTTTGCAGTGAAATGGGGCAGTCAGGCACAGGTAGCTCTTTCCTGAGGCACACCATTACCTTCCCTCAGCCACAGCACGCAAAAGAAACCTCCAGCCTCCATCCCAGCACCAAAGTCCATGGGGGTGGGGTGGGGGGAGGCATGGCCCTGGCTACTGGGCTCCAGGCAGCTGAACCAGGGGGAAAGCTTCCCACCCCCACAGGACCTGCACCTGTACTGGGCAATGGAAGTCAAATGGAAGAAAACATCTCCATCAAGATTGCTCTTGGCTTGTGTTTGACGTGCCCACAGACGCAGTCAACTAGACTCATTCTGCTCAGGGTAGAGGAACCAGCTTTTCTGGAGCATGTTTCATGTGATAGTTTTGGCTCACTGCCTTGGGAAGATGACCTGTGCCAGTAGAGGAGGCTGCTCATCTGCCCCGACAACAGCATGGAATTCAACCGCCAGCCCAGGAGAAATGTTCACATTGCACAAGCCCAGCATGAGACCACACAACAATGTGGTTTTGCTTAATATGTGCTATTACATTGATAAGTCAGAAGTAGTACTACCCACATACATGGCAGGACAGAAAATGTGACCGGAGTGACTCGTGGTTAAGACAAAATGAAGAAAATACTCTCTGGTTTTGGCAACCTCCTGTAAACTCAATGCCACCAAGAGGAAGGGACTTAGGTCCCACATCTCATTAAGTTACGAATTTCCCTGGTTTTCTAATTAATCCTTGAGTTTTATGCCAAATCTAGTACTCCTACCAGAGCTCATACGTGTTCGTTTACACACCACAGAAGCATCTTGACACTGCTGGGAGCATCCACTCACGGCAATCACGGTCTGAGTTCTCACTTGTGGAGACATGGGGGTGTTTCCTGAGGGATGTGGGGGAACCTCATTCAGGATTTCTTTTCACTTAACCCAGTCGGTTTCCCTTCAGGGAAACAATCCTCAAAACTAAATATATTTTGGAAAGGAGGAGTCAGACTAGAGGCAGCAGGGAACAACTACTATTCTTGGCCACCTGAACACCTGCCCTGAAAACAGAGCGCTCTTTTTGAGCTGTGGCAACCAAAACACCCATTTCTTCTCTAAATCTTGCCCCAAATTTACCCATACGTCAAAATAAAAATTTATTTTAGTTTATTATATACTTTAAATATGTTTTATCACTCCCAACACCATACAGAAGTATATACATACTGTTTTTCTTGTAGAGGAGAATTTCAAAGCAGTTTGACTCATAGTTGTCGAAGGTCTGTCTGACTTTTTCAATGGTCTTCTTGTCTGTCAGTTCACCATACATAAAACTGAAAAAGAAAAAAGGTTTCTCTTTTTTTTCTAAAAAAACAACCAGATGTTGCAGCCACCTTAAACAGCATAAGCATTGGAGATGCTATTAACTGTCATTTACCAAAGTTTAATGATGATTTACACTTCATTTAAATATTTAGCATGTCAAAAGGAAACCTACAGCAGTAACTATGACCATTTTTTTACTGTAAATGACAACAAATAAATCTACTGTAACATCTCATTAAGTGCTCTTCTGAGCATATCTTTAAGGATATGTGGTTAGAAAAAGAGCCAATAGCCTATAAAACCATTATTGACACAGATGCAGGCCATGACAATATTGCTGTCAAAACAAAGCAAGCTGAACAACACCTCTAAAACCTCCTAAATTTTGTTTAATCCCCTTGAAAAGGCTTCTGGAAGAGGAATAAAAGCTACTACAGGTAAAGGCTGTTGGCTGAATTGATGGTTACAAACCTAGTCTTGTCAAGATGCATCTGGGACAATGAGATAATCAGAATCCTTTTACCAAATACTGGCAAACAGAGGTGGGATTTAACCAGTAAGAACTGATGACTGTAATGCTCTGAAAACCCCGCACAGAAAGCAAGTGTATGAATTGTCCCAGTGTAGCCATGTCTGCACTACTACCAAACATAACCAAATTCACCCTCATTTTCCTTAATGTATGCCACTTTTTTTTATTATTTTGATGAAAATATGCTTTTGAAGACTCATCCCTCTCCAGGCTGAGAATATCAAAATGTAATTTTAACTCTGCTACTTCTTGCTACTTGCTCATCTCATCTTCGCATTCTTTTCCAGATCAGACCTTCAGCTGGTGTAAGAAACCCCAACCCCTGACCTTACTTTTGAAAGCCTTTTTAAGAACAGCCAGGCTTTTATTGTCATGCTTCCCTGGATTAAAAATAAACGAAGACCACTCTGTGCAAATTCCCAATTACAGAACTGAAGGAAAATGGAACATGGGATAAAAGCTTTCAGACACTTGGATGAATATACTTTTAATTGATCACTTTTTTTTTTCCCCCTCCCATTTTCTTTGTTCACAAACAGTTTGAGCTTCAGCTGAAACGTACGAGACAACCCTGAGAATATGAAAGAGAAAAGCTATCGCTGCCTCTGTGGTTTCAATGCAGCCTCTCTTTTATTGATCAACAGACCTCCAAAGGTTCAATAAACATTTATTTTATGTATACTGCTCTGAAAGAATAAAACAGCATAGTGGTTAGTGACTTGGAAAGCATTAAAATACTCAATGAAGGCCAGATCATGAATCTTTTTTTTACACTGCCAACCAAGGGAGGTAAGGGGGCTGCTCCCAGGGGCTGCCCAGCGTGGGTGATGGAGGCAGACACAGGGCATCAGAGTGACTGCAACATCTGTAGGTCACTACAGGTCCTTCTTCACTGGTAACACAAGGAGAGCTATTGATAGACAGCACACCATGACTGTTACCTTTGGAACAGCACTGTAACAGAGATGCCACCACAGCGACTGACAGGAAATGGTTTTACCAGGGCACAAAGCTTCATACAGGTACTGCTTATCATTAACATACACGGCCGTCTTTAGGAAATGCAAAACACAGCCTACTGCTCATTTCCAAATGACCTGCCTTTCTTTCCTGAGTTCAGCTGATAACCTTTAATACATTGATACGTGATATGGGGGGGGGGGGGGGGGGGGGGAAGAGTTTGATCATTAATTGGTTTCAATTATGCCTTTTTTTTAATGCACTGATGAGGTAAAGCAGATCACTCTCCTGTCTGCAAAACAAAATAAGAGCTGATAGTTTTCATGCAGCCTGTTGTGCAACTGAATTATCTTTTTTGTTTTCTTGAGGTTTTAAACAATGTTTCTCTTAGTCCTGAAGGAAAAAATAACAAAAATTTGTTAAAGTGCTTGACTTTACACAGCTTATAATATAGATAATCATTAATTAGCATTAAAATAACAAATTATACTTGGTGTTCAGAGTGGTGGACAATACCACCTAGCACTGCTAAACAGGATAAATCAACTTTATGTTTTAAATGAAAGCCAGTTTGTTATTGCAGTAAACCTGTAACACTCAAATCTTGCATTATTTTCACACATAAAGAGACATTTTAAAGGCTTGTGGAGTAATAAAAACATTTTTCAGAAGACAATTTTTAAAACACTGAAGAAACCTCAAAGCCACTCACTGTACAAGTTATGTAAGACCTTTGCTTATCACAGGTTTAACTTAATTTAGTCTGTCCTATTTTGTACACATGGAGGGCCTCCTACATCTTCAGTCAATCACTCTGTCTTTTTCTGCCTCATGTTTTTTGTTATTTAGTGCTTGTCAAGTGCCTTCAGCGCAAACTTACAAGACATAAATATCAAAACCACCCTGCTACTGGGAATCTTACTACCTAGAAAATAGACTTACCAAAGAGAAACAAGACTTATTGAAATATCTAAGATTGTGCCTTTCTCTGAGTAATTTCCTCATTGATGAAACAGACCATTTGTCGTTTAAGATGCCTAGGCTACCGCCTTCTTTTAAAAGCATTCCCAGGCACAGAAAAGCCCATCTGAACCTTTGTTACTGTGCTCTTCTGTCCTCTGTCAGGATCCAGAGCAGCAGCATCAGAACAGCTCCAGGTCTGCAGCACATGCCAGGGCAGTATTTAACAGCTGTTTGTGAGGAATTACTCAGGACAGAGGACAGGTGAAGCACAGAAGGCATATGATCCTACACCCAATTTACAGCTTTCTTCAGCCAACACTGTTGGATGAAAAAGGTGTCAATTAAACAAATGTCTACCCAGGAGGCACAGCAAATACAGTACACATCAACAGATCCAAAAATTTGCAAGTTAAAGAGCAGGTACCATTTCTAAGGAGAAATGGTGCAGCTCCCTAGATCCCGCTGGCACACTCAACAAGGTTTCTTTGCACAGCTTTAGCAGTGTAAGGAGGCCTTCTCACGAACACAAAAATCAGGCCATGGAGGTGACATCCCAGTATCAATGCTAACTTTTTTCAAGTCCAGCATGCTGTTCCCATCATGCAAAATCCCATTTCTTTGAACACAGTGGGAATTTTGCCATTAGCTTCACTGCAGCCAGGATTCCACTCTCAGACTTTTTTTAATCCCACTTGCAATGGCAGTAAATCAAAACAAGGGAGAGCAGAGACGTTGACTAGAGCACTGTGAGTGTTGCAGTGGAAATGCTACCTGTAAACAGCAGCTTCAGCAAGGAGATTCAATTCCATCCCTCTGTACAGCTGGAAGGCAACACACACAAGGCCTAGGAGCAGGTTTCCTCCTTGAAAACAAAACCAGCAACCAACTTCTCCCAGCCCAACGTGAAGCTGTCAGGTGCAAGGAAGGGTAAGGAAAAGCAAAGCCTGCAGTAAACGCAGACTGTAAAATGCCAGGGCAGGTCTATTTACCAGCCACTCAAAGGGTGCCTGCTCTTCCAAAGGCTTGATGGGAACACAGAGCTTAACTGATAAGCAACAGTATTTAGAAAATGCTGATATTACTTGCAATAATAATTGGATTTTAATTTTTTATAACTGTTAATTCTTTCAATGTATTCCTGAAGACATACACTGTCATGACTGCAGGCAAACGGGGATGAAACAACTGCATGCTGGCTGATCTATCGGTGCACCTCCAGGCAGGGGGGTATGCACGGTTAATTGAAGGTTAGAGGTGCCACAATTGCAGATGGACTGTTCCTCCTGGACCATCAGCTCATTTTCATTTGACACAGTAATGCTTCACCACCACACAAGTTCTTCCACCTAAAAATTTTAGCGCTCACTTATACCAATATTTCTGTGTATCAGCCCCACCTAGAAATGCAAATTTGGGTGCCATGTGCACCCAGGAAGAACACACATTGGACTCCCATCACGCAATATTGATGAAGCCTGACCCCTACATACACTGTGCATTTCATACAGTGCCCAGGAAACTAGAGAGACTGGCACTTATACTGTAGTATTTTTAAGTGATTTTCCGGCCAATGGGCACATTATTGCTGATTAAAAAGATGAGATAATTCCAAAATCAAAGGGATTACCAGCTTGTCACAGGACTAACTCATTGCCTGAGCTGGAACAAAAACCACTCGCACCTCCAACACCTTCAGTTTATCCATTGCTCCCTGTGATCAGTACAGCCAAGAACACCTGAGACTGAACATAATCACAGAATCATTTAGGTTGGAAACGACCTTTAAGATCAGAGTCCAATTAACTAGCACTGCCAAGCCCACCACTCAACCATGTCCCCAAGCACCACATCTACACGTCTTTTAAATACCTCCAGGGATGGTGTGTCCACCACCTCCCTGGGCAGCCTGTGCCAGTGCTTGACCACCCTTTTGGTGAAGAAATTCTTCCTGATACCCAACCTAAACCTCCCCTGGCACAGCCCGAGGCCATTGCCTCTTGTCCCATCACTCCTTATCTGGGAGAAGACACTGACCCCACCTGCCTACAGCCCCTGCCAGGCAGCTGCAGAGCCATAGGGTCCCCCCCCAGCCTCCTCTTCTCCAGGCTCAACCCCCCCAGCTCCCCCAGCCGCCCCCCATCAGCCTGGTGCCCCAGCCCCTTCCCCAGCCCCTGCCCGGCTCCGCACACGCTCCAGCCCCTCCATGTCTCTCCCGCAGTGAGGGGCCCAACGCTGAACCCGCCATTCCAGGTGCAGCCCCACCGGTGCCCGGCGCAGGGGGACGGGCACTGCCCCGGCCCTGCCGGCCACGCCGCTTCAGACACAAGCCACGATGCTGCTGGCCCCCTCGGCCACCCGGGCACGCTGGGGGCTCATGCCCAGCCGGCCACTGACCAGCCCCCCCAGGCCCTTTCCCCCCAGGCAGCTCCCAGCCCCCTGCCCCAGCTGCCGGGGGCTGCTGTGACCCAGGGGCAGGGCCCGGCACGGGGCCGGGGTGACCCTCGCACCACCGGCCCGGGCCCCTCGCACGGCCTGCCCAGCCCCCCCTGCAGAGCCCCCTGCCCCCCCGCAGGTCAGCGCTGCCCCCAGCCCGGTGCCCCCCGCACACTGACCGCGGGAGCCTCGACCCCTCGCCCAGACCGGGACAAAGCCCCGGAACAGGCCTGGCCCCAGCGCTGAGCCCTGGGGACACCCCCTGTGCCCGGCCGCCAGCGGGAGGTGACCCCATTCCCCACCACGCTCTGGGCTCGGCCCTCAGCCGGCTTTTCACCCAGCGAGCAGCACCCCCGGCCCGGCCACCCCCTGCCCCTTTCTCCAGCAGAACGCTGCGGGGAACGGCGTCAAAGGCTGTACTGAGGTCCGGGGGGGACAACACCCACCGCCCTTCCACCATCCACTGGGGTCACCTTGTCACAGAAGGAGATCGGGTCCATCAAGCCAGACCTGCCTCTCATAACCCCGCGCTGGCTGGGCCCGATCCCCGGCTGTCCTGCACGTGCCGTGTGATGGCACCCAGGGTGATCTGCTCCATAACCTTCCCCGGCACCGAGGCCGGCCTGACAGGGCTGTAGTTGCCCGAACCCTCCTTCCACAGCCCTTCTTTAGACGGGTGTCACATCTGATGACTTCCAGTCAACCAGGACCTCCCCAGTTAGCCAGGAGTGCTGATAAATGGTGGAGAGTGGCTCTGTGAGCACTTGTGCCAGCTCCCTCCGTACCCTCAGGTGGATCCCATCAGCCCCAATGTAGGGTGTGGGGTGGGACAGACAGAAAGAGGATATAATGAATACTTGCTGGACTACCCAGGAGAAAAGCATGGACGAAAGCTGATTTGAAGGCACTATACCTTATAGGTAGGAGAAAACAGACCAAATGTTGCAAAATTTGTAAATTGTCCTTTATCATCCTCATGCTCAGTAACAACAGTAACTCAAATCAGGAGCTAGATTTACATTGTTTGTAACTGTATTTTTCTTTAGTTGGATTTTTGACACTGAGAAGCTATAGAAACAGACCTTTCCAAAACCTGTGTTGAAGGTGCGGCACCGTAACTCTCTTATCCCAGAGCACTTGCCTTAGAACAGTAAAGCAAACCTTATACATAAAAATTGCTTTATATATAATGTAACATTATCTGGGTATAATATAGCAAATCTGGACTGAGAGCCTGACCCAGAAAATAATTTGAATAATAGCCCCAGATACCAAAATACCTCCAGTGACATTCTGTTGAGTAAGCCTAAGCAGGCACCACTGGCCTTCAAGACTAGTTTCCATTCCATCCAGCTGCACAGCCCTGCATTAGGGAGCAGCTCCAAAAACACTGCGCTGGAAGGCTACACAATGCATGTCGAGACCATGCTGAAAACCTCTCCAGCTCTCCTTTAATGTGCAAAGACTGGGATGCCGCCTAAGAAGCGGGAAACATCACACTACATGTATAACTCCACCAGCTAAGACCCTGACACAAAGGCCTCTCCAAAATCCTGAGACAGATGTATAGAATGGTTAAAGAAAAAAATATATATCTTTGCTACCAATTACATTTTCCACAATAATTCCTCCTTGAATTTGCATCTGTATGATTCACCCGTATGATCTACTTGAATGTGGTCAAAACAGGATCCTTCCAAATGGTAACTAGAGCCCATCGTATTTACATAAAGCACTCAGATGGAATAAACCTTTTGGTCTCCTCAGTATTTGAGGCATAGGGGAATCATTATCAGTGAGGTACTGCTAAACCTTCACTTCCTCAACATTTTCCTACAATTTCATACTATAATTGTGATTATTTAAACATGCAAAAAACTATAAAAGTGCTGGCTCAGAGCAAACTTACACAGTTCAATACACAGGATAGCATAGAACAAAGGGGAAAGCATGTACGTATACCCAGGATAGCTGTGATAAGGTTGTTTCTTTCAGCCCCACTGAGTATATCGACTCTGTTACTACTGTGTGAATGAATATTTCATTTCAGCAGCACATGCCCATCTCTTCTCCACTGCCCACTAAAGGATACCTGGCTACACAGAGCAACCCTGGGCCCCCAAGGCTTCCTCCCCTTCCTGGCAGATGAGAGCAGGAACCACATGTCAGCACATGTTGCTTTTTGGAGTAAGCAACGACTGACATCTGAGGACAGGCTCACTGCCCACCCTGCTCCGGTCAGCTGAAGCATCATGATCCATGTTTGGCAGCACCCATCTCCCAAAAATCATCACCTGTAGATATGCAACTGCATCCTCCAAGTGCCCTGGAGCTGGTCACTCCCTGAACACATAAAGGGAAAACCTACCCAAACTTGTATCTCAGTCATTCCTTATTGCCTCTGCCCCTCATTTACTTTGCTCATGCACACACGCACATGCACACACATTAGGGATTTAGGCTTTCCCCAAAGCATCTCCTTTTAAAGGATGCAGCAGTCAAGGCACAGACACATGTCTAACCATAAATCACTGCTGCCCGCTCCTGAAAGACCACCAACGAAAGGAAAAAGCCATAAAGCTGCAATGCTTAGAGTAAATATCAGCTTAATCACTCTCTTAGGAATAAAGATGCACTTTGCACATTACTGCGCCCTGTGTGTCTATGTAATAACAGGGACCAACATAGGCTACAGAAGAGCCCACGCCTACTCGCATTTTAACAAAGATCTAGTAAAAAAAAAAAAAAAGCCTTTGAAACACATTACCTAAACACCCACTTTCTTTACTGGATCATTAGCTACAGCACATTCATACTGATATTAGTCAGGTAAAATTTCAAAATGCTTTGCTTTACTTATCCAGTGTCCTGGATATGTTGCTGGTTTCATTCATTTAAAGTCTGTTGCAGTACTTTTAATTTCTGCAAAACAATGCTTTTCTTACATCAGCCCTTTTTTCCAAAACCTCACTGTTCTACCCAGCAGATTAAAATTTTAAAAGTGCAGCAAGTGGCAACAAAGAGACAGTCGGCATACCTGCAAGTGCTACTCTTCTGCATGACGTCAGCTCGATGATATCCAGAAAGTTTACAAAAACCGTCATTACTATAAACTACGGGCCAGTCCACAATCTGAGCATTTCCCAACAAAAAACTGGATTCTGAAAAGAGAAAAAGAGAGAAAGAGCTGTTGTCAGTGGCAAAGTACAATTAAATCCTCCATGTGTTACACAGCAGATGCAGAGTAATTCATGTTGGTAACTATCACAAAATTTCAGGGGGAATTGAAATCAAAATGGGCATCAGAAAAGAAATCATGATGAAACAGGGTAACTTCTAGTAATGTAAGTAGCTTCTTGCACCCCAAAATATTGATATAAGCACCAATGCTTTTGCAGTTTAGAAAGGATTCATTTATTCACAACATCTGGGTATCGTGCTGTATTTTCATTTTATATGTATCTGGAAATTAACTTGCAAACTGAATTTTAAATGCTGAACCGTATATGTGTGCCCAACACTGATGACAACTTTCTTGCTTAAGACAAGTACATTTTTCCTCCTGGCAGGTCCCAGTCTGTTTTGCAGGTCACAGCCAGCATCCCTGGGATGAGGGACAGAGAGTGCCAGGAGCCGCTGGGGAGGGGCAAGATGTGCCTGCTACATCTGGTGGTACATCACGAGCCACATCACACCTGGGACAGTGGATATGAAGTGACCCACGAGGAAATTCAGCATGATCAGGGAACTGAGGAGTGCCAAAGGGACTTAAACATTTGAAATAACACAAAACAGGTACTGAATTTCAGTGGCAGTCTATTAAAAATGCAGATGGGTGGGTTTGGCTCATTCTACTAACATGCATCCGTTGCTGTACATACAAAATATCGGCAGCGAGTATTTCTAGGAGGCTGAACTGAGGTTTAAATATCACTTCAGTCATCTGTTCTTTCAGTCAGTGCCTACAGTTTACACGCACGGACTGGCATCAACATATTATGAGCTAGTACTAAAATAGTTTTATTCACTAGTTTGGAAAGATTCTTCCATCCCTGCTTTTAGTAAGGCGCTTCCAAAGAAGGAAATACCCATTTTGCTTAAATACAACGTTGTGGGATTTTATGTTCATCAATACCGTAAACATTCCTAATTTTGTTTCAGAAATAATAATCTCATTTAGCAGAGGCTCCCATATTGTAGTCTGTGATGATCTTCAGCTTTCTTTATTTTTACTGTCAGTTTTAAATTTCATTTTGACTGCAGCTATGGAATTAACCAGTCCCATTCACTTATGCTAAAAAGCTATTAAAATGTAGCTATCAACAATCACTGCCATATAGAAATTACAGGAAACGTTCCTTTCAGCAGTTCTTGCAGAGGAAAAAAAAAAAATAAGGAGACTTTTACAAATTTTCCTCATAATAGCCAAAGAATGGTTATGCCAATTACTTACAGACTACTCAGGTGCACACATTGATTTTCACATAAAAGTAGCACTGGGTTTGCATGAGCTACGCATGCCCGTCTCAGAGTATTTATAACTGTGACTGGATGGTACATTATGCAAACATCCTGCTGAACTAGGAAAGTTTACTGAAAAAAAACAGTACTGCTTTCTTTTTTCTTTATAAGAATGAATTCAGAAAAGAATAACCTGGACATTATTGGATTTTCTACAGAAAAGCAGATTTAAAAAAAATATTTAAAAGCCAACCAATGTGAGAAACAGAAGTTTACATTTTGTGAAATCTAACACTTTTAAGCTCAAAGAATTTACTTGAATCCATCACAAATATTCTTAAGCCTAAAGGTCAACTTTAAAAATTTACTTTCCTATGCGAAGGGAGAAGCCCTCACTACAAGCAGTGGGAGACAAGGTGTAAAGCCTGAGTGTTACCTAAAATCTCCCTGGCTTTCCACAGCCCTTTCCGCACCGGGGACTCAGCACAGTGCAGATCCTAATACAAAGAAAACCCTAACTCCCTGGAAACCAAAGGGTTCACTGGAGCTCATCCCACTGTATTGATGTTCCCCCAACACCCTGCATCTTCTCTAACTTGGAAAAGGGGAGACACCACCAGCCCTCTAAACCCACAAGGGTCCCCCCATGGCAGCTGCCCTACCACCATTGCACCGCAGCAGCTGGAGAGGACGAGAACGTAAGCAACTCTTCATTTCCCATCGCACAGGGAAACAACCAATATTACAAGTTCTCTGGTTAGATTTGGAAAGAGGTTTCTTTATCAGACTGCCTTTCACCAACATTCTGCTCGCACATCCAGATACAATGGGCACAACCTGGGCAATGAGAGACTGCAATACCAAAGTCACTTGTGGATGCTGTGCACATCCAGGTGCTCCCCAGAGGACCACAGTCCAAAAGCAGATAACCCTGCTTCAAAACCTCCACCTTCAACAGACATAACCTTGATTCTGTATTCCCACCATGTAACTGTTTCAGGACACAAAATACACAGCAGAAAATACGTGTTGCAGCCAGCAGCTGACACAGAGCATTTAATGGTTGTCTTCTACAGATTTTACACTTCTTTACACCTGAGGGTCTCAAAATACCTGATAAGGCATTCTCTAAACTGATCAAATCCACTAAAAACTCGGGAGGGAACAAAACATAAAGCCAAACTATTGATAGCTTAAAAAAAAAAAATCAAAAAATCCCATAAAATTAGAAGAAAATAGACACGAGAGGTATCTTGGTAGATACTAGTATTTGTAAGGTTAGATCAGATATGTAGTGTATGTACTAGAAACGTGACCAGATATTAGAATATGTTTACTTTTGTCCCCATGAATTTCCCTTTACTAAACAGGCTTTTTTTTTTTTTTTTTTACCCTTGTCTCCTAAGGAAGTAAGGCTTATTCATCCATGCTTAGCATGCGAGTATGTATGTGTGTCCTATTCCAGTGGAAGAAAAATCCAGAATCAATGTTTGCAGCATGTTAGAGACCAATGAATCTAATTGTGGGCACAAAGCCATAGGAATCCACATTTCATTAATGCCACTGCTCAGTGAGCAGCAAGCAGCTTGATAAAATTTAAGGAAGAACGGGTCACCATCTGACCCTTGGGTTTTATTGTGTACCAAAGTCTTAGGAGCCACTGGACTCCATACCTACCCTACATTTTATCAGGATCATGTTATTTTCTCCAACCAAGACACATATTAATTCTTCCTTACTTCTACAATTTCTCCAAATCAAAACTCCAGGCAGATTTAACTCTACATTAGCCAGTCCATGCCCAGCTGTAAGTATCTGTGTGCTGCATGGCAGAACACTTTGAGAGAACCTCTTTTTTTGGCCATAATTTCTTCAAAATCACAGAGTGCAAAGGAATACGAGGGAGTTTTTGCTGAGTACTCTGCTACAACTCCTTGCATATTCTCTAACATCTTTCTGTTCTGGAGCCTAACCTTAGTCAAAAACAGAGACTCCTTAGCAGAGAACACAACCTTTGCATTTCTAGGAGTTTTGTGTGCTTTATATCAAATCATCACCACTAACTACCCATGCAAGTCCACTACTGCAGTTACCTCCTCTAAGGCTGGGTCCTAACAAGTCCTGGACTAAATCCACCTGCCTGCCTTATTTCTGCAGCTCAGATATGTGGTTTCCTCATTAAGAGAGGGCAATCACAGATGTCTTGAGTTAAGATCTCCATCAATCTATGGCAAATCCCACTCTGTTCAATTTCCAGCTGGCTGCTTGAACCTTCTGTAAGAGACAAGAGTTGGAAAAAACTCATTTCTTCTCCACCTCCAGTTGCCATAGGGCAGCCTAACACCAAAAATGTGTTCACTTCCAAACACAACTGCTGCATGTTCCCCTTGGCCTCCCTTGCCAGCAGCTCCAAAGCAAGGACCCTCAGCAAGGGCACCTTGATGTCCCCCTGTGCACTGCTGCAGTGACTCTGTGGTGAAGTCCTGTAGCAGCCCCTTAGCACAAGCCGAGACTTCATTCAAGCAGATCAGGTCTAAGGACAGACAAGCGTGCTACAGACCTGCCTTCAGGCTGCCAACTGACTTGCTCCTTCCTGAGGTACATCCATATTCATCGCACCCAACAGGGAAACGCACCCAGACCACAGCTAAGCTAGTCACCCGGTGGCAGCCCAGGGATGTGCCCACCGGCACTGCTGCAGGGTGCACCTCCAGCATCAAATCCCAGGTTCACTCCTGGTCCTCACATTCCCCTGACAGCCCACATTCCACATTGGTCAGTTCATACCAAAGATCTTTTATGGAGTGAGGCAAAGGACTTTCACACAATCAGCCTTTTTTAAAGCATGGGTGTGAGTCCTGCAATGCCACACACCAAGGACTGCCCCCCACCCCTGCCCTGAGCAGACACGTTCTGCAAGACAGACCCAGGGGAGAGGCAAGCTTTCCTTGCCTGCTCTAATCTTCAACAGATAAGACTGAAATTTTGCACCTTCTCCAGAAGAAAAAGACAAGGAGCCAACAAAAGGTCTGCAAATTGCTGGGTGATGAGCATAGCAAGGACACTAACACTGGGATCTCCACAGCTGTGCTCCTGTTGAATTCAATATGCAAGAGCTATATTCTGCAAGCTATTTTCTTTAAAGATTAAATTACATTGGAGGTATTCTCAAGGGTAAGCATTTCTTAACTGAGTTTAGTTACTAACAACAGGACAAGACCAAATTCAGCCACTACACCCAGAACACCTGAATTTACTCAGGTTTTAAGTACATAACAACTTCACTGAAAGAGTAGTATCACAGCACGCATTGCCAAGGACAGACAAAGTTACAGATGGCAGTGCATAAATACAGCTCGCATTCGGGAGTAAGACATTGGTAACTAAAACTTGTGCAATATCTGTGCTATGGCCCAGAAAGGAAAGCCTTCTCTCTCCATGTACAGCAACACCCAACCTAACAAGCATTTTACTATGGAGGCTGGAAACTCCTCCCGTGGTCTGCTAGACATTCACTGGCCATTGCTGAAAGCAGGACAGTAAATCTGACAGACCAGCGGTCTGATCCAGTGTATGGAACCCTGGGCAGTTGTGATCCAGATTACCCTGTGGTAACATCTCACGCTCTCAAAACGTTAACATGCAGCTAACATCAAGACTTGCATGATGATTAGCCTGAAATGTCTGGTACTGCATTCATCCTTGCTTGGATTGCTCTGATGCACCAAAAATGCATTTTCACTTCCGATTTCCTTATAGATAAAAGTCAGGTTTTATTATTTCTAAGCTTGTGTTGATGTCATTACCTCCACCAATTTTCTCCACCTGTCCTCCTTTCTGATATATTGCAGAAAGCACAAATCACAAATCTGTAGTTGTGTAAGTTCTCTGACTAGACACACCCGAACATCAGTGTCTGTCTGTAAGAGTGCAGGGGAACAGGGCTCAAGCTGCAGACCTACATGTCTCGGAGTTGCTAGATTCCACTTAGGAAGTCAGCAGGCTTTTTATTACCTAATATAACGCTGCTGTTTACAAGGTTTAATACTGATTGCAAGGACTCGGGTATTCAAGGCATACAGTTAGCAGAATTTCAGGTTGGAAAACACAATTGAGGAAAACAATTGTTAAAGGCGCTGTATTTGCTGTTGTTGTGCTTCTATTTTGTGAAAAGGCTCTTTCTGTACAAAGCCAGTCATGCTGTAGAGCAGCAAGCCCTTAATCTTACTCTATCTTGCAGCAGCTAACACTCAACACAGTGCTGAGCCTTGTTTTGTTTAAAAGAAGAAAGAAAAGAATAAAAAAACAACCACAGTGTGCAAGCAATTTTTTTTTTAACCAACACAATGCCCAAAGCAGTGTAAAATTCACGTTATGTAATCACAGGAGAGCAGGAACAGCTAAATCATTCCAAGAGATATGCTTAGCCAAGTGAGAAATGTTGTCTCTAATCATCTTTTCTCAAGAATGTTTGGGTACTACTTGTAGCCAAAATTGTTTAAATCATCATTTCAGAATTCCATCTCATCCCAAGAAAACAGGCAACTAAGCTTTTTAGAAAAGCCACCATTGAAAAGGTGTTTTTAAAAAAATGAAGCAGTAGCACTACACAAGTAATAATTATTATTATAATAATAAAAAAAACCCCAGTGTTTCTATCTAGGAATAAACTCCTAACTCAAGCAACTTTACACAGAGCTGTCCAGAATTACCGCCCCTCCATTGCAGAGCAAACGCAGCCCAGAACTGACAGGGTCTGTGAAATGGCTGGAATTTGCCTTTTTTGCTAATGCTGTTTTATAAAAGCCCCAAACAACTTCAACTACTGTCAGCTGACTCTCTTCATGACTACACAGGGTCAGCATATTGCTGCAGTCTAGACCATCTTGGAAAACTTGTGGGGCTCCTCTGTGTGTGTGTGCTGGGGAGGGGGGGGGGCGCTAAGAAATGTTCTCCTTTTTTATCTTCTTTTAGCTCTCCTGAGCTAGTCTTGGCCCTGATAATACATACTGCTACTGGTGTTGTTTACAGTGACTCCAACCACATACTCAAGACGTACTGCATCCGCACAGAAAAAAAAACAGAAGATCCTAAACCATTTTGGAGGACATTACCCTCTGAAATCAGCCTAACGGGCACCAATGTCCCTCCAGCTTAGGGGTCGGCTGCAGACAAACTGCTGTGCTTGGAGCAGCAACCTCCACCAGCGCTTTGTACTCCTTACTATAAAACCACATTGCTGTTTTCTAACAAAGCTGTTATTTCCCCGGTGTCTTTAAAGCATGCAAAACATCAGTGTCATCCAATTTATCCAGCACATTAAGCGTTGCTTGCCTGAAAAAAAATCTCTCAAAGGACTAACTCTTTACGTCACCTTTCTGTACCAGTGTTGTTTTTATTTACTACTCATATTATGAAAATGCAGAGGGCTAAACCCAGAGCAAGATGCCACCATACTGACTGTGTTGAAATGATCTACTTCCTGCCCCAAATAAGTGCTCTTCAAATAAAACAGAGATAAATAATCCAGCATTGGCTGAAATATTAAATCCACGTGTAAGTCACTTAGCTGGGAACACAGCAGCTTTGGGCAATTTAGCAAGAGAGCTCAAGAAGAGAGATTAGAGTCTGCCTGGAATTTACCTCCTGAAAATGCAAAAAATTAAATTGAATAATTCTGAATGTGAAAGCCCACAAACAGTGCAGTCCCCTGCCTTTATTGTGGCACAATAAAGGCGTCACTGACACCAGGAAGAGTTTTGAGTCAATAAGGACAAGACACTGTCCCTATGAATTGCCTGTAAAATGACATTTTATACAATTCCGATCACAGTTTCTCCCCCACAGATTCTTTTATCCTGAAGTTAAACTAACCCTCACCTATCCCAGTTATCATTTAAATGCCACTGCTGAATCTGTTCTCTATTAAAATTATGCAGAAGACAATATAGATGTAGCAAGGCTAAATTTAAACTGGGGCACACTGTAGCTCTCACTCAAGGCACATGGGCACTCTCAGAGAGCACCAAAAATCTGATTTTTGGCTTTATACAAATGACAGTGCTGGCTTCACGTTCCCAGGTGAGAAAATTGTGCTAAAAGCAGCTGTTCAGACACAGGGGTTCCTCTTCCAAACACTCAGCCTGAAGCTAGTCCTGGCTGCAGTTTCACAGAGCCTGGCTGTATCTCAAAAAAAAAAAACAAACCAAAACGTTTTGGCAGAGCACCGTCTGCATCTCCCATGCTCCCCTCTTTGTGTCCTACCAACAAGACAGATCCCAGCCCACTACCAAGGTGCTGCTTCAGGCCAGTCTCCTGAGGGGCCATCCAGAAGCCAGTAGTTGGACTCCTTCCAACTGCTATGTGCAGGATCGGGCCCTGGCTATTTAGGTTACCTGGGACTTGGCATTTAAAACAGCCAGACACTGAGCGTGCCGATTAAACAAGTATCAGACTTTTGTCTGAAAAGCAGGTAATTAGAGTGCTAACTCCAAAATCTTCTTCTATTACTGAATTTTATCAAAACGGAAAATCTTATTTCCTTAGCTTTCTGGGAAAATAACTTAAAATTCGAGTTAACCACCAAATAGTACCCTGTTAAACAGGCTAATTAAATGTATTTCCACGGCTCACTTCCTGGCATTATCCTTTGGCTGTATACTCCTTCCAACAGCAATAAAAAGCCTGGATTTTTACCCTTTAAAAAAAAAATCAATAATTTCATTTTTCTCTTCTCTCTCAGATTTCACTATTAACCTGGGGATGCAGCAGCTCTTGCAGTGACCTCTTGTGGCAACCGCCCCGCAGTACTCCAGCCTCTCCAGAAGGGAGCATCTCCCACCGCCCCATCCCACCGCCAGCAGCACGCAGAGAAAAAAAGTACCAGGAAAAGACCACCCACAATACACAAAATAGCTGACCAGACCTCAAGGAAATCCAGCTATTCCTTTAGCTAACGATATGGCACCATTTGGGTTTCTAAATTAATACAATGGTATAGAGCTGCCATAAGCATCAAAAAAAACCCCAACCAAACAAAAAAGCAACCAAAAAAAACCCTAAACAAAACAAAACCACATATAAAAACTCCCTCGATTTCAGCAGCAGTCAGTTGTGCTGAATTTTTCTGCATTCAGCAAGCCAACTTGAAAAGTAAGGAAAGCAGGGCACTTGCAATAGAAAATTCCTCGCAAATGTCATCTAGTAATGCTTCTTAGTGTAAAAACCCACTTAGCATTGATTTACATATCAGCAGGACCCCTGCAGTCATAGAAGCTGCAGAAGGCACCCTGTGCCTTCAGATGCCAGAGAAATCCCTAATGACATAACCTCCTCGGTCATCCGTTCAGTAACTTCTCTGCAGTCCATCAGCTGGAGGATGGGAACTTTCACCCCACAGTTTATAGTGTCTTTAAAAGAGATTTAGGGAACTGCTGACCTCCACATATTTTTCAGAGGATCCCCAATGACAAGACACTCTGTAAACTTGAAGTAACATGTTAAAAGAACTTTCTCTCTGCAGCATAACTTAATTTGGATCAGATGAAAACGCAGCTTGTTTTAATTTAGGGGAGAGAAGCCTACGTGTATCATGTGCCACAAGTACAAGTGTTCTGTCACCCTGCCTGTAAGACACCGGGTATGCTACATGGGCTAGTAAGAAGGACAGGAGGGACAACACTTATTTTAGCTATAGTGCCAGTGTAATAAAAATGAAAAAGGAGTCTTAGTGCTACAGATGTGACCCTTGTTTCCCTCCCCCTTCCTGGGCAACCTGCCTTGACACCTGTGAACAGGGCTGATCCTTTCACTCATCAAAGTCACAGGGACCCAGCAGGGCATAAAGCTCTGTCTAAAGGAACTGCTTTGTAGGAATGTGGCACAAAGCTGAAAAAGGCCGGGAATTAAGTTCTGGTTTCATTAAGGCTCATGGTAAAATTCCCACGTAAGCCTTTGGGAGCAGAGATTTCAGCCCAAGTGTCAAAATACATTTGTGAAAGACCTGAAAGACTCATTTTCCCGACGAAGCTTCTAAGAGTTACTGCAACAGAAGCAATAACCAATAACGATGACTCTTGTCATATAGATAAGACTGCATATAGTCTTTCATTAAATTAAGCCCTTCTTCCAGGCTGTTAGCACTTTTTACTGCATAATGCCGCAAAGTCCCGGAGTTAACCTTTTCCCAAACTCTCCCTCTACCACAAAAGCAAATTATGCCTTTAACACATGCTGAATTCTTTTGCTGCTGGAATATGCGAGGGGTGAGGATGGACAGGCAAGACAGACACGTTTCTCTGCCCCATACATGTGGCTCAACTTGCCAGATCGCCCTGCCCGTGGGCCAGGTCCGCAATGCCCAGCCCTGCCCCAGAGACCTTCCCGCTTCTGTTCGCTCTGCACCTCCGCAGCACTGAGCCGAGGTCAGTGTCAGCAAGAGCTCTGAACATACTGAAGAAGCAACCAATAACATTAATAATAACGGGCACAAACCACTGAGAACATCTGAGGAGAGAACATTGCCCTAAGGAAGGCCCTTATTAAAAGTCCAAACTACTAACGGCTGTAAAAGGCAGCCACCTTCATGTGATTTAACCCAGAGCTCTCACGAAACACTACTTCTTTCAGCTCAGCAAAACACCTGGTGTTCTTAAGATCCAGGACACAGTCAAGGCTGTGGCAAGATTGTATCAATCTTTTGTGAGCCTCAGATAAAACCTTTACTCCATGTATTTTCAGTGTGCTTTAAGAGGAAAAAAAGAAGATTGCAAAGAGCGTATCGGATTACCCTGAGGATAGGTCTGCGTGTCCTAAGGGCTCGTTCCTTTTTACCAACTGCAGCAGTTACCTAACAACAGAACCTGCTTCTCCCCGCAGACTTTGTCTCTCCTCGGGTGGAGCTCAGCTGTGATGTGGGCAAAGAACCCGCAAAGCAGCTTAGAGGCTACTGTCCACCACCAAACGCTTTGGGAAGCACCTGGAACCTGCTGCTGTCCAAAAAGCCAAGTATGCTGCTGCTCTAGAACACTTCACAAGCTCCAAGGTGTAAAGTCGCCTCAAAAGAGAGGTTCCCTGGGCAAAGGCACACTGTGAGACCCACCACCACCACTACTTTAGCAGTCGTTCCATCCTTCCCAAACGCATTGGCTAGGAGAGGAATGTGTGGCAGGGCATCCCAGAAATCCCACCCCTCCATACGGAGGGCAGAAGAGCCACAGTCACTTTGTTCCTTTCTGCTCAGCTCTTTGATGCTTTGCTCAGGACTGACTGACCATGAGCGCTTCTCCCACAATTTTAATCTGATTTGTAGCCAAAGCTGGGGTGAAAAGGAAAGGGTCACACTATTCCTAAACAGAAAATGCTTAAATAATGCTGAAAATTGAATATGTTTTTAACACCAGGCTGGCCACCACACTGAGTCTGCTCATAGTGTTCCCACTATGCCAGTTCTGACTTTCCGCATTTTAAAATTATTGCGGTTTTGTCTATAAATTTTGTTATTCAGACCCATCTCTGGCAACTTGGAGTAATTTGTCTCCACCTACATTTCATTTTGAAACCATTGCTTCCATTTCACCTGAAGAAGAGCCTATCATCTGCTGAAATACCTGTCTGATTTGTCCAGCCACACCTGTTGCCCAATAGAATATATTACCTCTATCTACAAACCTTCTTCTGGTTAAGAGGAGATTTATGGTCAAGAAGCGCAATGGGATTGCATAAATGTGAGAAATCTCTAAAAAAATGTTCTTTAACCCAAAAAGATGATAGAAGGGCTTTTTTCGAGCATGCTGAAGATGTATTTTAAAAAATAATCATCAGACTTTCCCTGATCCTGTACCTCAACTTGTCAGCAAAAAATCTTGGAAACTGGGGAATCCACATATGAAAACAAAACCCTGCACACTGCCAGCAGACCAAATCCTTGCCTTCTACTGAGCACTGTCAGGAGATACTTGAACTGGATTTGGCCTACTGGATACCATTAATTTTGGATTAAACAGTGATGAATCCAATGAAAATGACTATTTGTCTAAAGGACAAATAAGGTTATGACCTGGATGACAAAAATAAGAACTAAATCATGTTTCAGGGCACAACACTGACCACCTACACAAGTCAAAAACAAATTCCCAATCCACTTTTGGCTTTATGATCCAAAAGGGCAGATTTGCCTCTGTAGCATCATGCTTAGGCATCATCAGTGGCAGAGAAAAAGCAGAACGAATAACCAGCATGATTTATGCTCCACAATCAGACCAGGTTAAAAACTGGAGGGGGATATATGCTTTTAAAGTAACGTTCAAAAGCTTTATGAGGTTTTCCAGTTTTTGACATCTCAAAAGTTTTACTGAGCTTTCACCAGGGAGGACATGTGATTTAATTAGAGCACGATACAAAAGCATGGCAATCCCAAACCATGTTCCCAGCTCTGCCACCGGCTTGCTGCATGACCTTGGGGAAAAAACTGCGATGCCCCAAGCTCCCATTTATACCATAATTCGAAGAACAGGTTGGGAATGCCTCTGTGTGTCCTCTTCCACAAGGAGCTGTGAAGTGTAATTAAATTCCACCCAGTGCTTTGAAATTGTCAGAGGGAAAGTGCTATATAAACCCTTATTAATTAAGCTTACATTTAATCTGGTAAATAAATACACTATTGCGGGAAACTAGCTCCTAGTGATTGTGCAGCTACAGGGGTGGACAGAGAGTCAGCTGCCAACCACAAAACTGACACAGGCAACACGAGAGGGAGGAAGCCCCCCCAAAAGTGGTTGACGGCTTAACACAAGGCTGACATTTTAATACACAGTATTTTAAAACAAATTCCAAAGTCCTCATCCCACCCCTGCGCCTGTGGAAGTCAATGAAACACTAATCCACTACCTGCCATCAAAATCAACTTCAAGCCAGCACACCAGACCATGTTAGTGTGAACGTGAGGTGAAGCCAGAAAGAAAGGTGGAGGGGAACGCTTTTCAGTGCGATCCCATGCCACATTAGCATCTCGATGTTGCACATTGGCAACTTCTTTCAGCCGTCTGCTCTGCCCACCTTTCCCATTTCGGTCCCCAGATGCACGCTGGCACAGCAGTGCCCTGGTACGGCCAGGTCGCCCTGAACTTGGGCTGGCCAAGGAGATATCCTTCAGCAAATCCAAAGCCGAGGTCTCTTACTGGACTAGACTTTATTTAGGCGAACACTTGGATGTTTCAGTAGTTATGTGCCAGTGCAAAGACTGGGCAAAAAAGGAATGTGACTAGCACAAGACTTGCCTAAAGCAGCATCTACATTAACACACCTACAGAGCCAGTGGTCTGCAACCACACCGTAACTTTAACAGAGCTGTCTGCAGCACAGGGCTCTGCGCTGGATGAAAGGCTAACAGCAACTCTAGCAGCAAGGAATAATTTGATGGCCATGCAGTCCTGAACCAGTCCTGTAAATATTCACCAAACAGACGAGATGTAGGCAAACAGCTGCAGCCAGTTCTCTACATATTTGCTCTGCCACAGGATTCCCATCTTCTGAATCACAGTCACTCCCTCATCCTCCTTCCCAGTACCTTTGCCACGGACTTTAAAGTGTCATAGAATTGCAAAGACTTGGAAATCCTGAATGAAAACGGCTGCAAGCCCAATCGCTAGAGAACTAAAGAACAAGAATGGGGGAGGGGGGAAATGACCCGACGAGCGGAGATGTTAGACATGTAAATGATGAGTAGTGGCTCAAAAGAAAAAAAAAGGTACAGACGCGGAGTACCGGTAAGGATGTGAGAGGTGAGGGGGCCAGGGCCAGGACCGGGCAGGGCAGCTCCCGCGGAGCCCGGGGGGCACGGCAGCCCCGTTCCCCGGCGCTGAGCCACCCGCGCCCCGGGAGCTGCCGAGGGGCCGGCGGGCGGGCAGAGGGACGGACGGGGGGTCTCTCACCGCTCGAGCGCCGGACGATGTTCTCCAGGAAGGTGTTCTGCGGTGCCACCAGCCCTCTCTTGCCCCCCGGCATCCTGCAGCGCCGGGCTCGGGGGCCGGGGGTGCGCGGCAGCGGCGGCGGCGGCGGCGGCGGGGGGGGGCCGGCGGCGGCTGGTGCGCCCGGTGCCCGTGAGTCGCGCAGGGGCGGCCGCGGCCGCTCATGGTAGTGGCGCCCCCGCGGCGGCTGCAGCGCGGACTGGGGCCGCGCCGCGCACGGCACCGCCGAGCGCCGCCGCCCGCCCGCCCCCCCTGCGCCTGCGCGCCCGCCCCGCCGCGGAGCCGGGCGGCCCCGGGACGGGAAGCGGGAGCGGGGGCGGGGTGGCGCGGGGGGGGCGGGTGCAGCCCCGCGGGGGTCGCGCCCCGCGCCGTGGCCCGTCGAGCCGCGGCCCCTGGCAGGCCCCGAGCGGGGACCCCTGCGAAGTTTCGCCCTGGCCCCCTGCGCGGGGCACGCCGCCCCGCCGGCACTGCCACCTGCAGCGGGGTTTGGCGGCCGGCGCTCCCGCTGGGGGGCTGGGGGAGCGCAGCCGGCGGGGGCTCCGTGCTCGCGGGGGCGGGGGGCTGCAGTTTGCCCACAAACGATCACGGCGAAGTGCGAGGTAACGTGTCAAATGCCAGCCTCGCATGAAGCCCTCGGCCGTTTTTTTGGCGGATTCGTCGCTTTCCCCGCGAGAGCGGCTGCGGGGGGGGGCGGGCAGCAGGAGCCCACTTTGGGGCCGGAGCCCTCTTTTCCAGCATTTTGCTCAGGGCCCCAGCTCCACCGTGTTGCTCCTCTCCCGGAGCCCCGCAGGAACAGCTGAGCCGGTGCGGTGAGGCACCAGCCGCCTTTCCCCAGCCGGCCTTGCCATCGCTCGGACAGTGCCTGTTAAAGGTGTGGGCAGTGGAAGCCTGGAAGGAATTTCTCCACCTATTGCTTGAGCCTCTGCTCTTTTTGCATGCTGCTACAGACTAGAGAGGGCCGTAGAAGGAGAGAAGAGATGGCAAATGGCTGTTTGTTGCGGGCAGGAGTATGCCCTGCAGAGCATCTCCCAGTGCACTGTGCACTCCAGCTGTAGTTGGCACAAGCAGCAGTGCTTCTCCCAGACAACATTACTCCACCGTGGTAAAATCAAGTATTTCTTTTTTCCAGCCTGTTTTCAGCACCTCCTCCTTCCTGTGCTTAGGTCTTGGTCCAGCAAGTCACACTGAGGTCACCTGAACTCCTCTGCTTAAAGTTAAGCGCGTGTTTAAAATCTGTGCCACGCCAGGAGCTGTTACCAGAGCTGCTGTCAGCTCTTGCACCCAGGCAGCTGCTGTGGGGGAAAGACCCGGTTCTGCTTTCATTTAACCGCTGCAAATCAGGAGCAGCTCCATTGCCATCAGCTTGTGAATGCTGATAGAAAACTGGCTTGAGAGGTGAACCAGACCCTCTTTGTCAAACACTTACTTACTGGTTCCCCACCAGTAATCTTCAGGGCTTTCCTTAGAGTTGTGTGGTTTAAAAGATGTGCCTGCTGAGTGCAGGGAAATCCAGCTCCCAGTAACTGGCGGGTGGACAGCAACACCTTCGCTTCTTTCATGTGAGCAACAGCTGTGTAAAAATGTGTGTGCAAAGGCAAATACTGTGTGACTGATCTGTCTGGACAGTGTTGCCAGGACCTCTGTTCCCCAATTCCTTCTGTTCCACCCAGTTTGAATGCTACTCCTTTTCTGTCCTTGTTTTGTAACCCAGATTTGCCTACTTACCCCCGGCCCTCACTGCCCCATCTTTTGATTTACCTATCAAACCCCTTCTTGTTTACCCTTTCTACTTAACTTCTCCATTGTGGTGTGCCAGGCATGCCCTGCTTATGTCCTCAACTTCAGATCCCAGTATTAAGTTTTGCCGCTGTATTTCCAGTGGCACTAATTAAACAATAGGTTATGGAACAGGACAATTTCAAAAAACATATCTTTAAATGTCACAGATGTCTGATAGGGTAGAAAGGGCAGGACATGTTGTGGGATGCTTGCCTGTACATCAAGGTAGCAAAAAAACTCCAGAGGACACCACTTTTTTTCCCTGAAATGCTGGATGATGCTAAAGATAACCTTGAAAAGAAGAGTCTGATAAAGAAAGCAAACTGGGTGCTGCAAAGACTCTTGTCTTCGGTTGGGGATCTTCAAATTGTGCTTGGAAACAACTTCAAGCCACCATGCAGAAAGCTGTCAGGAGGGTTCGAGGTCATGTAAGTAGGAAAAAGGCAGCTAAGCAGTTTCCTTCCAGATCAAAAATACCCTAGTCTCAACCAGCTCTTTGTTCTTAAATGTGGCAGAAAATCCACTGTGGTTCAAAATGCATTATTTTGTTTTATCCCAGAACAGGTAAGTCAACACAGTTTGAGTTTTAGGGAATTAGTTGTTAAAACTTAAAAAAAAAGAAAAGAAAAATCTAAGCTAAATGTAACAACATTCCTGATGGAAGATCAGCAGATTCCTAGTCATTCTTTCTTCCCAGCTTTCAAACTTTATTTCTTTAAGCAAAGAACTAGCTTTCCTTCCCTAAAAGGATAAAGGGTAAAAAGGAATGAACACATTGCTGTAGCAGGGTAAAAAGGTAATCATGATCCTTTCCTCTGCTGCTTCACCGTTTCTTTTCTTCTGAGATTTGAAACTCCTGCTCAGGGTGATTTACCTCTTTACTGGTATTTCTATGAAAGGCACAACACCCCGTGTCCGCTGAGCGGTGGGCAAGCACTGACTCCCACAGCAAGTGGAGACAGCGCGTGCGTGCTATGAAGTCCGTCTGCATCTGGTGAAGAGCTGACCCTCTGAATCGAAACTTACAGAAGAGGATTATTTTACCTCAGGGACTATTAAAATTTTCAGAAATGGTTCTTACCCGCAGCACAGAACTTTACATGTGTCTTCTGTGAATTTATGAATTGAAGAATTGTCACCTGGGATTCAGGGGGCTCCTAGAAGAGCAGGGAGGCATAGGCCAGCGTAAACGGGTCTGGCACTGATCCACCCCAGTGGCCTGAGTCATTAAAACATCTGAGCTGCTGAACAGATTCACAACATTGCCTTTGCTTTCAGTATTTGTATGTAATAGGGCGAGTCAGGTTCCCTGGGACCACCTTGGCACCCAGGACACACACACAGAGGTCTAAAACCACTGTGAACAGAACTGAGTGATGGGATAGGCTTGGCAAGGCTCAGAGCTGTTTTCTAAGCCAGGTGCACACAGAAGTTTTCCCATTCTAAAAATCAAAACCAAATGACCACAAGCTTTGGTTATAGACAACATGATTTGTATAAACTGGTCTATGAATTCCAAAACCAGCAATGTTTGATTTCCAATGGATTTGTGTCTCATGAGTTACTGAAACATGTTGCTGAAACAAGGGCTCAGGTGGGAAACAGATAACAGAGGGAGATGTTTGAAGCAAGCAGGAAAAGCAGGTAGACTTCACTCCTTAAAATGCAGAGAATCTGCACAGAAGAATATAACAAAAAAGACTTGTCTGGTATCTATGAGGGATAAAAAAGACGTGTCTGGTACCAATGAGGCATGAGGTCCTTAATAAAACTTTCTCCATGGTTAAAGTACACCTGTTGTCAGAAACTGGAGTGAGACAAAAGTGAGCTCATGCTGCCCCTTTCTTCTCTGCAGGGAGGACTATAAGGTCAATTCTCTTTTACTGGCTCCAAAACACCACCCAAGAAGCGTGTGTGGGACTCATCAGAAATCTGCAAGTGTCTGTGAGCCCACTGACCCTTTCACCATGCAGGTGAAATCTGAGTTTGAAGGTTGCTGAAGGGATGCCATCAGATCAGCTTATACATGTGACAGTGTTTCTTCATCTTGTTTGGGCAGTAGCCTTCAGAAAGGAGGAAATACCTCTGGTCATAGCAACAGCTAGTGATGGCAAGAAAGAATACTTAGGAGAAAAAAATAAGTGGAGAGAGGGAATAAATTACCATTTCTTTCCTATTTTTTTGTCTTTTGCTCCCCCCCCCCCCTTAGAGATTTGAAAAAGCGGTTTGACAGGCATCAAATCAATAAAAAATTAACAGAACTTGTTGCTTTTGGTATAAAAATTGATGGAAAATATTGATGAAATGAATAGATGATATTGACGAAAATATTGATAAAAAAAGAGACAAAGTACTTGCTAGCATCTGGTTTGGCACCAATGAGAATTCTTCATTCTCTGTTGAGTTGTGCCTGTCTGGACAACTAGACATGGAGGTTGTGGATCTCCTGTCCCTTAGTCCCTTTGGCAGTTCATAGCAAAGGGATGCAGAACTTACATGAGGCAACAGCATTCAGAGAGGGTTGGATAGCTGCGTCAAGCACACAGGAATTAGGAAGAATTAAGGTTTTCTGTGTATCGTGTGCCTAGGATGCATTCAGGGTGGTGCTCAGTGAATGGGAAATGGCTACGTCTTTCCCCTTTATACTTCTCATTCAACATGGCCCTGTGCCATCTTCCTGGGACACCAGCCAACCTCTGCTCAAGTATGGCACCATTCATTTCTTCCTGATGCATATCACTAATCTGCTGGTGCTTTGTAGGCATCAGTGAACGTCTTCTACATCATACCTTGTCGTACAGGGATCAGGCAGGAAATTGGGGCACAGTGAGATTAAGGTCAAAGTCATCTGGTAAGTCATAGTGTCCAACTTGAGACATCCAAGATCCTACGGCAGAGGAGTCCCACTTTAGCAGAAGATTCCGTGTTCATTGCCTGGTGACTTCAGAGTTGTGAGAGCAAAGCATTTCTCCAGATCTCAACCTGTGTATTTCCCATGAGCTTATGAAAAAAATAGGAAGAACGGGCACTGGGAGACAGTAGGTTTGAGTGACTTGCACGGCTTCATGGAAGAGCCCTGTAATAGATTTAACAATTCCAGGTCTTGTTTGCTTTTAACATGAGACTTTTTATAAACCTTGCCTTATTGCTTCGTTTTCTTTTAACAAACACACCAAAGGAATTGCAGACCAAAGCTGCACAGAAGTTGGAAGCCAATGGAGGAGATATATATGCACAGACACATATGAAATATTGTAGGGGACGTAACTGAAGGCTGTGTTGCAATGAATAGACACAAGGACAGAAGGAACTCAACCATCATATAGGTGTTGCCTCGCTTTGGAGTGCTTGGAGACCCCAGTTTTGCTTTTCCACTGGCTCTTCTTGAGTCACAATCTGACACTTAGGGAAAGAAGCCTTTAAAATAGTACCATTTTATTAACATTGTGTTTTGTATTCCCTCACCTGCAAAGTCTGTGCTTCAGTTATCATCAGTCCAGCTGTGCGGTCACAGGGAGCCATTAAACCTTCTGAAATGACCTAAAATAACACCTCAAATTTAACAGCATCGAAACTTTCAAAGTCCATTATAACAGCACCAGGCAGGTGCTGCAAGGCCCAGACCAAGACTACTATGGACTTTCTCCCTGGAAAGAAGGGAAATTCCTTTTTTTCAAGGATAGAGTTCATATTTCTAATCCTGCAAGGAGACCATCACAGGTGCTGCAGCCCATTGATGGGCAGAGAAACGTACCGTAAGAGGCGTGAAAGTTTCCATGTCTTCGAAACTTTCAAGAGAGAAGAGGCGGGAACATCAAACTCCTACTTGGAAAGGAGAACAGGAAAGAGTCCTTTGAGTTAACCTAAAGTACCACAGGATGGCAGCTTACAGATGCCCAAGAAGCAGCGTTTGGGGCAGGGGTAGATGAGGCACAGTCACAGCAGGCAGTGGTGTAAATGGTTGATGTTCAGTAGGCCAAAAGGGGATGTGGAATAAGGGGAGGAACCTTTATTCCTTCACCTTATGCTATAAGGACAGCAAATGTCAGTGCTGAGGTTAATCACCGAGTGCTCTAATGAGTCTGTGGCAACTTCCCCTTACAGAGTTTCTTCCTGAGAAATAAAGTGATAGCAACCAATAATGTAGTGTCGGAATTTACAGAGATAAGTCACCAGATTAAATACAGAAAGCCAAGAAAAACAGACTGATATCCTTCTCCTCTTGCACGTTTTTTTCTTTTTTTTTAAGGGGAAAATATTTCTGCCCACAAACAGGTAATGCCTGAAATAACAACCATGTGAAGATGGGATTACAGAGTATTCTCATGCTTCAAAATCATACTCTTGGGGTTATTTTTGCCAATAGCTGAATCATCACAGAAAAGATTCAGAACAGGAAACAATCCACGGTTATATCTTAGAAGAAGTGTTTTGCATTTAAAGTAGTGTCCAGCTCAAAACACCTCACAGAAGCATCTTCTGTTTTTCTTGGCCTTTTTGACTAATCCTAAAGTCTTTATAGCAAAAAAAAAATAATAATAATCCTTGCAGGCATGCTCTGAGAAAATCCGTAACAGAGGCCACATGGGCTCACAGGTCCTTCCCAGACCCACTTTACAATACAGAAAAACTGCTTTTGACTGCAGGGTGCAGCGCTTCTGGGGGTCTTTGGACTACTTGAACCAGAATCCTTGACACCACAGGGGCAGGGAACTGAGAAATAAATGGTACCCTAAAAGCAGAAAGGGATATTTTTTCAGGCAGCCGTGGACTAGAGTCTGGATTAAGACTAACAGGGGCCCCGAACAGTATGATATCCCCCCTTGTACCCCCACAGGTCTCAATCCTATCAGTGGTAATATGAATTTAATAGCTGCAAATAACCCCTACTGTTCTTTTCCAGCCGTGGTCACATGTAGGGGACAGGACAAAAGCAAGCACCCCACTGGAGGACGGAGCTATTTTCTGCACCGGAACTGTTTTTCAGGCTTCCTGCAGACTCAGAGACATGGATTGCTTCGTAGGCTGACCTGACCGTGTTTCCAGGGTCTCTGGGGGCTCCCAAGGGAAGAAACTTTTCTTTGTTAAAGAAGTGAAAGCTGAGAGTCTTTAACCCTATGAGTGGAGAAGCTGGGGCTCTAGGTCTGGCCTTGGCTTTTTTTTTTTTTTTTGGTTGAATCTTCTTTCCTTCCACACTTGACAGGCCGCACATGTGGAAAGCGGCCAGGAAAGCTGCACCGACAGGAGGGAGGATGGACCAGGCAGCTGTCAGTGGTGCTCGTGGCAAAGGCTGTGGCAGGCAGGACGGTTTGAGACAGACCATCACTTCATTGTCCTTCCCAGAAGTGTTATGAGTTACTGACACATCCAACACCTCTTCAGGACCCTTCTCGCTGTGAGAACCATGTTGGGTTATGGAGCCTCTTCTGAAACAAGCAGGAGCTACACAGAAAACCTTCTCCAGGTGTAGAGATCCACTGTGTTCACCACATTTTGCTGTTACAGGGATGCCTCTGAGAGCCCGAGGATTGTGCATCAAGTGCACTAGAAAAATCTCAAGACTATTTGACAGCTGAAGCACTGACATAAGTGGATGGCATTAACTTGTCCTGAAAATTATGTACAAAAACAGAAAAATGCCTTAAACACAGCATATGCTTCTAATGTAGGCAGTCTAAGTTAAGCATTTTATATGTTTGGGGTAAAAAGTTGTAACAACAGTGATGTGGTTAGCAACAAGGGTGTTTTTTTCAATTTTAAATCTACTTATATACACTTGTTCATAAAAAATATCTTTGAGAAGGAATTACAACACGGCTTAATTCAACTGATTATTTATTAATTTTTTTTTTAGAAATTATCATTAGAATTCACCAGGGGGCTAAATTTTGAGTTTAAATGAACTTGTTAGAACTTGTATTACTGGAAAGTCAGAATGTTTCAGCAACAAAGACATTGTGCCCATATGCATATATACCTACATGGTTCAGTTTGAGCTAAAGACAGGCAAAAAAATATTGTTCTATAGATAGCAAACTAAGGCAGAACATTTAGGCTAGGAAAAAAAAAAATCAGTGCAGAGCCCACAATCAGACTTAGATAGACTTAGATCCTTTTATTTATCAGCCTGACGTTTCATGCACCTGCCCCAAACTCCTTTTCAGACAGAGAAGGGTGACACCATGTGCATGTCTGCACTAGCCCTTGTGCGCATACTCTTTCTCTTCACAGAGACAGGTTTGACATGGAAACCCTAAGTTCAGTGTATGGTACAGCAAAACCAATTACCTATGGATCCATCACACGACAGAGGAACAGATCATTCATGCCATTCTGGAAAGCAGCTGACCTTGCCCCTTCCATACATGTTATCCTTCAAGTTATGTCTAACTGTAACAGGAAAAAAAGTAAATTACTTGTGAGTCCCTTTTCCTAAGCACTAAGGCAAAAGATCTGCAGGATAACCACACAGATTCCCCAGTAAACATCCAATTCAGTTAAATATTTTTGCACCAGTAAAATTTTCCACTGAGTCCAGTGCTCATGTGGCCTATGCACCGTTTAGCTGTCCAGGCTTTGGATGAGTGGTAGCTGGCTGCCCGCTTTTTCTTCTTTAGATTAATTCTGTGCAAGTTTTCGTATTGATTTTCACAGAAGCAGAAAGAAGTCCCTAAATTGGTATGCTTATAATAGCAACTCTTCAGAGAAGTTAAAAAACTTAGCATGGAATTGCCTCTTTTTAGTGCAGTTAATCTCAACCTATCATCTCACTGGCGATGTTTTCTCAAATTAAGTTTTATTAGGATTTGCTGCTGGCTCTGCAGAAAACATAACATAGACACAGAATCTGCTGACACACAAACCTTTCATAGCAAGTAACACGGCTGCTACTCCAGCACTTCTTTGGAAAGCAGTAATATCTTACATGACTAATTGATTAGCATGGAAAAGGTGACGTCCCTAATTTGCTGTTCTCTTGGATACACAGAAGAGCACAAGTCTTCACTAACGCAAGCAGGTCCAACAGATGAGATGCTGTTTAAAATGCAGTTCAGAATAAATTAAGTATTGAAGGACATTAAACTGCTTTATGAGAAGGATGGATGTGACAGGGCATAGACCAAACAACTTTCAAAAAATGTTTCTAGATGATCTGGTTGCTGCCCTTTAGACTACAAACATGCCAGGTAAGCAATGTGATGTAAAACGTGCTTTTGTTTTCATAGTGGGCGGCCAGTCTGAAGCCTACAGGCCTTGTACTGCCTGCAGCGCCTTTGGGCTATGGAAGAAGTCCTAAGAGCTGGTGTCCCTCAGAATCAAATCACTGCAGCTGGAGCAACTACAGGGTCCCTCTTGGACCAGGACACACAGCCCAGCAGTCAGGAGAGCAGAGCTAACACCACTCAGGGACTGAAACTTCAGCTGCTATCATGCTCTAAGCATTCCTCCAGACCTTCTTACTGCTCTGGAAAAACACACAAGAGTGACAAAAGATCTGCACCACAGGTACCACAACTGCTTCTGAGTCTGACACAAAATGGGACATTGAGACCAACACATACATATATAAACACAAGGAACTGCTCCTGGGTTTGGACAAAAGTAAGGCAAAGCTGCCTTTGGAAGAAGTATGCAAGCACCCAAGTGGGATTTAGTTTTGTTACTTGGCCCCTGGGCTCAAGACAGACCCATATATTAGCTCTCCACGATCCAGGCTTTGGAAATCCTGACCAAGAACTTTAAAACACAATAGTGTGCACCCACAGCAAGCTTTCAGGCTTTGAAGTTTTACGGAAAAGTTTCACTCTAGCACCATCCACTCATTGATGTGGGTAGGAGGCTGCAGGAGATGAGCAATGCAAACTACAGGAAATGTATCCTGGAAGGGCAAAAATAAAACTTAATCCCTGGCTGTTAAGTTGTTTACTACTACATGAATCCAAAAAACAGGTGGCAGGGAATGGGAAGAGAGGTGAGGGAAGAGATGAATAGGTGAGTGTTCTTTCTATTGCTGAATCTGATCCAGCCTTCTCCCTGGCTCATAACTCCCCTTTTTCAAATTACAAGCTGCTCCTGTGTTGAAGGCTTGAATGGGAAGTTCACCTCTGAGCATTTGGACTTTTAGCTGGAGAAAATCACAGTTAACATTAAGAAGATAGATACATGCAGACATAGGAACAGATTTCAAGAGGAAGCTATTGTAGCAATTACCTTTTAGTAAGTCACACTTTGACATCTTGAAGAGTCATTTACCGATGCAGGCAAACCTACCACCTGATCGAAGCGGTTAGAACTAAGCTGCTGCTTAGAGTGCGTTGGAGGGAGCCTGGGCTGTGCTTCTCGTGCAGACAGGGCTCTCCAAGGAGCTGTGGGTGCACCTGGGCTCTGCCATGTCTCCCACAACCTGCTTAATAACGCAGAGGTGTCTGTTAGGATCCAACACACAAACTGGGCAACAGGTGGAGGTCAGAAAGGCCAGGCATCAGCAAACTGGAGGCACAAGCATTTGTACCCTCCTTGTGGTTTCCTCCAGCCAACAAGGCTGAGAAGTGCTCTGTAACCCCCGCTTGACCCATACTCACATGCAGGGAACCCAAATGAAGCGAAGTTCTGCCCCAGAAGAGAGTGGTGGGAGAGCGGTGCAGCCCCTGCTCTGGAGCTCAGTAGGACCAGTACATCAGAGCACCCAGGCGTTCAAGAAACGCCACCACTAGACACTTCCAACAGAGAAGTTTGGGGTCAGGCACCCCGAGGAAGACACCGACTGAATGCATTTAGTATTCGGATGAATGTTTGGGAAGCACGCAACCCTCCTTGCTTCAGGCACCACCTGAAGAGGCCTACCGAAAGCTATACCTTTCCTTATCATCTGTAGGTTTGCAAAGTTATATCCATTTTTCTCAGGCAAACATTGTGCTTTATTTTATAAACTCTGCAGCATACTGCTACAGGACTGGCTGTTTGCAGCTGTATCCCTTTCACACCTTCATCCTTGCTAGATAAAAACGAACCAGACTCCTCTTGCCTTTTTTTATGACAGGGATATGAAGAGGGCTCAGGGGAAGGGAGATACTGTGTGCCACTGATCCAATTAGAATTTCTCTACCGTGACTGTGGGGGACCATGAATTGCTCACAGCATCCCAGATGCGCTGGCAGGCAAAAGCTCTGCAACTGCTAGAGACTGCTCATTTGTTTACTTCATTTCAAAATCGTAACTGTTACTTTACTTTGGAAGGAATTTAAGTTAGTAGGTTATGTAAACCCCACTTTAACATAGGGCAGGTAATTAAATCAACTTACTGAAACTTAGATCGTCTGCACATTTTAGCCAACAATTTGTTTTGACGTTGCTTTATGAAAGCAGTTCTCCCCAGCTGTATCACCTAATTATTTAACATCTACTTCCTTAAACTATTTCCATATTTCCCAATGCAGCTCAAATTAACTATAGCTTGTAGAAATCACCTAAAACAGTTTTCCAGCTGCTGGGGTGTGACAGGAGCACAGAGCAGGCTACAGTTTTCCAACTTCATGTGTGAAGAAAAAAAAGTTTCTTCGACAGTCAGTGCTATAAATATAAAAAACCACATCTCCTTCCGAATGTGTACACGAACAATTCCACATACAGGAGTATGTGTGTGGTTGTAGCCATAATAATTATCTCTGTAATAAATATTACTTTCATTTTTGAAGACCACAATTTGCGTTTGCACTGTAACTCCTCACTAAGGTCCTTTGCATTCAGTAATCAAATAACTCAGGGCAAGGTTTCCTCCATAATGAAGAGCAGCAGTTGACTGTGTGCTGCTGAATCTAATTTCCATCAGAAAGATGTAATTGCAGCCTTACTTTAATTTCTGGTTAGAAAACCAGAAATCATCAATACAAGCGAATTTGCACCAGAAAATATTTTTCAAGTGCTTTTTGAGCTACAGATCATACAAAAATCGTCTGGTTCTTAATTACATCAATCTCACTTATCTTCATCTCGAAATAGAGACAAGCTATACCAACAGAACAGGCTTATACAGTTACTAAATGTTCTGGAAAAAAACAGAATCCTCTATCTTTTGTAGGATACAGGATTCCCATCCTGCTGTTTTCAATCAAAGAACTTAAAGAGATTTTTCTCTGCTAGGAGTAGAAACACACATTTTTAAAGCATAAACCTAATGCCCCCTGTTGGTTACATATAGCTAAAAACCCAGCCTATGCACGTAGAGATTCCTCCGTCCCCCACTGCTAACAAAAACATTGTACAGAACGTTTAAGATTTTACACAGGCACAGAGATCATGGTCTAGATTCACCTGGATGCATTTCTTACCTCCTCCACAGGCGAAGAGCCACATCCTGGTACACATGATGCTTCTGTATCTAATCACAGGATTAACGTGATGTAACAACCTGTCCTGCAGGCTCAAACATAGCGATCAGCAGCCACAGCCTAGGGCCTCTGTGTTACCTGTTAGGAATAACCCAAAATGCTAATTGTGCATCAGGTGTTTAAAACAAAAACTACTTGAGGTTTTTAGCTTCTCCACGACACATGCTGGTAGTTTCTGAGAAGACACCCAAACCGAAAACTTACCCAGCTGCAGCTGGTTAAGTTTTCTGTAATTGTTTTATTCTAAATTGGGAATTGTCCTTTATTAAAACAAACAAACCAAAACCAAAACCTAAGAACAAGTAAAAAAAATACCTAAAATGAAATGAAGCTTTTTCACCAAAAATTTCTTTGGCCAACAGCACTTTTTGTGTTGACCGAAGTTTGTTACCTGGCTCTGGACCGCAGAGGACACTAAGAGACCCCTGCTACCTGCAGTCTCAGGAGCAGTGACAGAGCCAGTAACTTCAGAGGTGAGACTCACTTTTGCAAGTGGCACGAGGTTGCTTGTACTCATCTCTTGTTGTGCCTTCATCTTTCAGCAAGGATTTCTGCCAGCTGCCCCCAGAGGAGGGTGCCTCCACAGCTGGCTGAGCATCTGTCTGCTGAGAAAGACACCACTCAGCATGGAAGTGACAAATAGCTCAGACTTACAAAGCAGAGCAAAATGCAAAGGCCATTCCCTTGTCTTGACCTGGAAATAGCAGCAGAATTGGAGACACGCAGCAGGAACTACCATCCTCTCGCATTTTGCTGCAAATGCTGCCATTAGTTACATTTGTGAGGAGTGCCGTGCCATCTCCTCTTCTTTGCGGTCCGTGATGCTACAGTCTCCAGGTTCATCAGAAAGAAAGCCCAGAGGTGGGCACCAACAAATGCCAGCCTGACCCTGGAAACCCACCTGGCCTGCCATACAGATGGCTGAGCTGCCCAGCGCTAAGTGACTGTCAGCGTTCTGCTGTGAAACCACAGCGCAGCCAGGAGCGGGAGGCGTAAACCCCATGTCAATCCCTTACCTGAGCTCCCGGCACAGCTGCCTCTCGTCGGGGAATAGCCTCGCCTCTGCCTGCAGGTTAAAAGCATGCCAGCAATACCAGGATTAGGACTGAGAGGGGCAAAATGATGTATTTATGAAATGACAGAACACTGAAATGCAGGGGAACACCAGGAGACATTCTGAGACCGCTGGTAGCCCAGAGATGCCCATCATCAAGCAAACGTGGTAGGGCCTTGGGTGCTGTCTTCACCCTTTCCGAAAAAATGGAAAGCAATCATATAGCCAAGCAAAACCCATCTTCCTCAGCCACATCACCCCCAGCCAAGCCCAGCTGGTCCTGCTCAAAGGGCAACAGAGCTGTTTCCTGCTGCTTGCCTTAGCCCCCCACTCTGGCTAGCAGAGCTACGCTGCCTGTGCTGGGAACAGCTTTTCTCAAGCCACTTGGTTCAGCCCTGCCAGGCTGTAAGTGGCACCCACCCACAGAAGGTCCCTGTGGTGCTGAGACCCCTGGGTGCTCAGAACAGGTGCCCGTAAGCCCCCCAAGTGCCACCCAGCCCCTCGGTGCCCTGCAGGGTACTGAGAGGCACCTGAGACCAGGGGCACCAAAACTCTTCCTGACTGTGAAAGGTCCCTGGGGCTGGGCCTCTCTGTGTGACCACAGCAGCCATCGCCACAATGACATGGGGACACCCTCCCTGGGCATCAATCACCTCAGGAGCTCCACAGGCTCCAGCACCAGCCATGCTACAATGAGACACACACCTGCTGTAGCCCTGGCAAAACCAGCCCTAATTGTCCAATTTTTATTATTTGCACAACTGGCCCAGGAGGAGGGTGGGTTGATGCTCGTTCAATCACTTGGATCTCATCCTACCTAGAGCAGAGGGGCAGCTGGTGTAGGTTTCAACATTGCACCCTGATAGCAAAGCCTTGGAGTACTCACCTTCCAGTCAGCTGGGTCCTCTGCTGGGCTTGGCCAAAGCCAAATGTCATACACAAAGTCTCCCAATTCCTCATCTCTGGCATAGGTGACCTGTGCCAGAACTGAAAATGATAAAACATACAAGTTCCTTAATTGCAACAGTGCGTGGAGGGAGATGGCATGATTGAAATTATGGTGTAAGACATGAGCAATGCAGAACCAAGCTTTCAGCATTTCTGTGTTTCAAATCCAGCAAAGCCTCATCACTGAAACGATTTTGCAATATCCAGTTGTTCCTTCAACAAAAGAAAATGCAGTTTCCTCTCTACCCTTAATTTGAAAACATCCTACATTCAACAGTTTTTTGGATATTAAGGAAATATAAACCCTATCATTAATTAGCTAACAATATTCCTTTGCTGGTTTTGACATAAAAATATCTCTACTGAGCCACTCTTGATCCAACATTATTTGAATAGAATTAAAATGTTATTTCAGATTTTTTGATAGAGGTTTGGGGATCTACTTGCTTTTTCTACCCTCCTCCTTATGGTCATTTTAAAATAAATTCCAGAAATCTCATCAGCGATGGGAGAGAGGGGAGGCAGTGAGAAAACTATCTGGGTTTATCTGTAAAGTGTTTTGCATAATCCAGTCTGGCTTTATTCCATGCTGGGGAGCCTGTTTATCCTTCTATGTAGTCCCTCATCACCCCTAAGACCGTGAAGATAAGAAGAACAAAGCTTTTAAAATAATGCAGTGTCATATCTCTGAAAGGTTCCTGTAAAACTGCCTTTGAGGCTGGAGGGAGGGAAGGAGAAATCGACTGAACAAAAGCTTTAAAGAAACACCTGATACGCTACAAATCTATGTAACTGCTCAATGAAACTGGAAGAAGAAGAGCAAAGAAATACCTGCAAAACAGCACTGCAAATAGCACGTGATGCAAGCAAGCGACAAAGAAACTCTTGCAGCCTTTAAGGACATAGAGCGAAATGCAGAATGCTCGGAGTTGGCTTGGCTTGCGCTCCGCTCGATTGGAATTTCAAGCTCTGATGTACAAAAAGCTTTGTCTCACTGCAAAGTTTTGATGTCTGGCAGGACTGCCTGCCTGGATGCTTTTGCTTTGAAGCTGTCTAAAGCTTCCACTGTCATCACGGTTTCACATTAACATGTACATTCTACATTGCAGGACTTAGCAAATAGATTTCCAGCTGTCCCCCTCCCCATCCCTCTCCCCAGGTCACATTGTTTTCTTCAGGCTCCAAGTATATGCAGATTTAATGGAGAGATCTTTAAAAGTAATGCTTTCCCCTTAGAGAAGACAGTAAGTTGAAAGCCATTTGTTGTCTCCTGCTGGCAGATTTTTGCCAGCAAAACCAGAAAACATAATATAATCAGAATGATCTATGCTGTAAAGCAAAACCGTTTGCCTCTTCTAAACCATTCTTTTGTCCTGGTAACATCAAATCCTAACACTTCAGTGCTCCCCTGATTTCAGCTGCCTTCCAGTTGACTCCCAAGCCCAGCTGCACAAACTGAGCAGAAGACAGTGAATGCACATGGTGTTTAACATCACAGGCTCTGCTGCTTCCCCGAGTGCTGTGTCTCAGGCTCAGTGCTGGGTCCTGGCCCTCACCCAAGACTGGTGCTCCCTCCGCCAGGCTCCAACAGCTCCTGCATCCTCCTGGATCACAGAGTTTGCCTTTCCCTCCTTTTGCAGCTGTTTCTTTCCTTTGTCTCACACTCCTACTCATCCCACTCCCCTTCTGCTTTCCTCCTTTTCATGACCCAAACTCATGACCTCTTACCTCTTAAACAAACTCTTCTTGGTCTTCCACCTCCCTCTTCCAATGGTGGAACAGGTTCAGAATGGATAAACAATGGATTCAGAAAACAGCACTGCAATTGAAAGAACCACCAAACTTACCCAGGTGTGTGATGTTTTTCCAAAGAAACAAACACATTCCTGTCCTTCATGTTGTGGATAATGAGCAATCGCAATCAGAATCTAAGATGATCTTTACCCACCCCCCATTATAAGGAGATTTTAGGCAAAGCATGAGTAAGTACACTGGGATGATTCATGAGCTGGCATCATCTGACAGATCAGCAAGGAGCCACACCAGTGAGGAACACCTGTAAAGGAGACCAGAGCACTTCAGGTGCCGCACTAGCAGGTGTGTCTCCAGCTACTCCATTGCCTTGGCTTAGGAACCTGAATTCCACCTACTAATTGAAAAGCAAATAGCACACCTCTGCTTTTAATGAATAAGCTTTACTAATCCAAGCCTGTGTAGTCTGAATAGAGACCAAATGTAGAATTAGCTCCAATTCTTTTTATTCAAATCTTCTTCTGTTTTCTTTTACTCCACCCACTAATTTGTTTCTCAAATCCCGCAGCTCCAAGTCACCCTTATGTTCTGAAGCCCCTGTTGATAGTAATAACCCCAGAAACCCAGAACCTCTATAACAGCCCTTGGAGATAATGGTGAATAGCCACACTGCAGCATCCCATATCTGAGGGGGCTCCCAGTTTTTAAGTAGTTTGTTACAGCAGCTTCACAATCTGGATCTCTGCCACCTACTTTGCATGTCCCCTTGCCGTTCCTCCTCTTTTCCTCCCAGAGTCCAGAAAGCACTTCTTTGTAGCTGCCATGCTGTGCTAGGGTTTTGAATGTGATGCTCCCTCATTTTCCTTCCCCAGCTGCTGAGATGGGAGCAAGGTCTACTGATTTTATTTGCTGTTGAAAAAGGACCAGCTGCAAAATGTATTCTATGCTTCCTCAATCTCCCAACCCAACGGCAGACCTCCTCCACCACCAGCCTGTCTTTACATCTGCCTCTGCTTGCTCCCCCCATGCCTCCAGAAACTCATCTTCATCTTGTTTCTCTTACCTCTTCTCTAAGAAGACATCCCTACACCTCCTCTTCATTTTCCCAAATCCTTTCAGCCCTATAAATCCCCTCCCATGATCTAATCTCTCCCCAGCCCCTTCCCTGTCCTGCATACAGGCGCTCCACCTCATACACAGGACCAGAGCATCACCCCTTGTTTCCCTTCGGTGCTGCAAAGCAACTTCCACTCCCTGGCCCCAGCACTCACATGTAACCTGCCATCCCTTGGGGGGTGAAATGACACAACTGCTTGCAGCATTTACGTATATCCAGCAGCTTTTGGTAGAAATCATTTGAGCAGCTATGGTTTAGAACTTTCTGAGGTTTCTTAAACTGCTGCCCAGCTTTGATTAGCTTGTAGACCCCCTAGACTTTCTGTATTATTCCCTATTTCCTTGTTAACACAGCTTACTTACCGTTGTTGGCTTTTCACAGCTGCTTTGCATTGTGGAGACATTTTCACTAGGTTCACGGGGATATCTAAAGCTGTTCTCCTCGACTGGGAGGCCCCTGTGGGCAAGGGTGACACTGGTCTATGCTGATTTTCAATTTCCTCCAGTTTTCTTAGTTCAGAGCAGCTCAAATTGCAGATTTTAAGGAATTAATATGGCTCTGGAACTGAAGTATATATTGCCAGAACTTCAGCAAGCTCCAAGGCACATGATATCTTCCACATTCCCGCAGGACATCTCATGTTTCTCACTGTTTTCCCAAGCTCTGAGGGACCAGCGTGTCAAAGATGGCACGTGATTCTGCCTGAGCTGTCAGACCAGAGGCTGAGCACTCTTTCCTGTGCAATGGATCTCTTTAAAAGGATGTAGAAGACCTTAATAAATAATAGAAAAATTGGTAAACTTGTTTGGAGAGTGCTGGTGAAAAATAGGTGTAGCCTTATTTTACATCCTTCTCGGATTCCTCAAGCGGTTGTGCAGTTCAAACTAACTTAAAACATTTGTTAAGGCAACACGTCTTTTTCCATTTGTAGTTTTTGAAAGGTATTTTGATTAAATGGATTTTCACTTCTCAAACTTGAAACTTTGACTATAAAATTCAGAGAGGGAAAAAAAAAAAGAAAAAAAAAAAAAAGAAACAGAATGATGTATAGGTTTATTTAGCCGGCTGGGGTATTTTCCAGGAAGGCTAATGCAAGACAGCATGCAAATATGCAAATACACTACTCCAGTTCCATCAATGTGGACTGGGCTAATGCAAATAGCATCAGGTAAGGGTAAGAGCCTCTCAGTACAGTTAAACCACATTATTTAGCTGTCTGTGGAGAGATCTTTTCTTTCCTAACACATAGCTGGGTACATCTTTAGCCAAAGAAAACCACTACTGGAGCACCACGAGTGGAGCAGATGTGTTTTTTTTCTGACAGAGACTGTATCAAGGAGCTGGAGAAGCACTGACACATCTCCTCAGCTGAGGGTCACAACCTCTTGGGGGTCCACTGAGTATTTCTAATAGGAAATTGTCCAAGACTTTTGGACGTCATAGCCAGATGACCCCATGTAGGGGCTTTAGTGGTGCAGACTAATCCTTTAAACTTTCCACTGTACTGCTGCTACCACACACTTCTCCATGCTCACCTGGTCCGACCACTGTGCATGCCAGAATGACCTGTGAGACTGAGCAGAAGGATACAGGGTTGTTTCTGATTCCCTGGCAGCAGTGAGAAATGATAATTTGGGCAAGATGATTAATCAGATGCATGAAACTAACCCATTGTTTTTTCTGCCTTTGAGAGCAGCTCTGGCAAGGAATTTCATCAAAAGAAAGTCAAGCCACAAATGAGCTCATATGAGCAGAACCAGCCATAAACGGCTTACTGCCCTGGTTGTTATTTAATGAAATAAGTGAAGCAGTATTAAGTTTTTAAAGGGATTTTCATGACGTTTTATGACATGTCTTTTTAATTTTTAATGGTTACTTTCAAAATGTGAGTTTCCAGACTTACCTGGGGGGCGGGTGTACCTAACTGCATCACCTTTCCATTTTAATACTCCCTACTCTTTCTGTGTTTCACATGCAACCTTTGGCATGCAGATTACCATATCAACAAGCTTTTTTATTTTCTGTTGTGATGTGGAGCCAAAGTAGCTCCAAAAGTTAGGTGTGTTGCTGCTGAGAAACATGTTAGAAGCAACAAAGCTCATGTGTTTGCATGACATGGAATAAAAACATGAGGACAAAAACCTGAGATCCTACCTTAGATGTAAGACACGTTGTCCTGTTTCCAGCACTGGCCAAGAACAGGTGTGTGGGAAGGAATACAAGAACATAGCAGGCATATGAAGATATAGTCCCAGGTTACTCTCCAAAGCTGTGATATTTTGCAGATCAGGAGCTTCCTGAGCCAGAGGTGTTTTCTCTGCATTTAATATCTACAGGCAGGTTCTCCCCTGAGTTTGTCTAGCTGCTTTTTGAATACTGAGACAAATGTCTCAACCAAAAGTTTTGTTTGTGTGTAATAGCTGATCTGAGGGCAGCAACTGCCATCAAGACTGATTCTAAGAAAAAAAATAAACTATAATAAATCTTATTATTGATGCCCTTGGCTTCCGGGAAAACAGAACTAAAACAAACTGTGCCAAACAATAAACATTTCTCAAAGAGCTAACTCTTACACATATAAATAACAAGGTGTAAATAACAAGACCCTTTTCTATACCTTTTACTGGCAATTTCCAGTAAGAGTCCTTGAGCTTAATAGGAAAAAAAGAAAAAAAAAAAAAAAGAAACCAGAAAAAAAAACCCCACCACAAAACAACCTGGAAATTCTAATTGCAGAAAGTTTATTCTTTTTTTAGTTTCAACAAAAAAAAAGCATCTCATTTCAATCAGCACTACCAAGCTCTGTCTCAGGGAGTGAAAATATCCCATAGAAATGAAAGTTGTCGGAGATATGTCACTTCATGTTTCTTGATATTTCTTCACTGTTTGTGAAACACATTTTCCCAAAATAAGCAAAATTTGTGTGAATCCCCCAAAGCCATAACTGCTGACTCTGCTGGGACAGCCGCTGTACCACTGCAATGCAATGCAATGGCTGAGACCAGCTGGGCATCTGGCACGGCTGAGCCCTACACTTCTTACCTCAGCAATGCTGCTCAGCCCAAAGTTAATTTGCACATGAAAAGACCTCCTTCTAATTGTTTTCCCCTGCCAGAAACCATCTGATCAAGAGATCTCTATGGGCTGTATTTTCTTTTGGTCTGTATTTGACCACAGTAGCATATTTCTACAGGAACATCACTATGTTTTATAGATGTGCTGGTGCTGCCACAAGCTTTTCTCATTATTGCTTCCAAAAGCTTACGGTCGGAGCCAACCGCAGCTTTTCCTGTATGAGCGCTCACGGCTAGACACAGACAGACATCGCTGGACGGTATGGGATACATCATTTCCAATCTGTGCATTGTTTACTTTTGCGAATGCAGGACTTCTGAGGGGATAAACAACTGATTTCCCCCTTTTGCAGCTGTACCGCTCCAAGCCTTTGCACAGATGCATCCTTTATATCTTGTTTCAAATGAATTAGCAAACCTTGAATGGAAACGATGCTTTTGGCATCTCTAAAACATAATGAAATATTTCTCCTATAGACATGTGGCTTTCTGATGACTTTAAAGATTGTTGCGGTTTACTCTTTGATAACATACACAGTGCAGACATAAACTCAAGGTAAGAGTTTTCATATCAGTTCCACAAAAGGAAAGAGGCCACCCAGAAGGGCCAGCTGAGCCTTGGACCCTTGGGAGAACAGAAGTAAGCCTTTTCATATTCTATTCTATTCTATCTTAATACAGGAAGAATTATAGACTCAACTTTTACCCTCAGGTCCTGGAACTTCTGTTAAAGGATCAAGCCAGTACCTATCATTTCAATGAGACTCTACTTCATATTATGATAATGTTATGTTCTTATTCAATGCTTTCTTTAAATTCTCTATTGTGTTAGTTGAGCTGTCATAATTTGGAAGACATTAGGTTATTGGTTCTGCTTTTGAAGCAAGACACATTGACAAATTAGTTTATTATGCTATAGACTGTCTGTTCTCCACTGACTGCTGCTGCCTTTGCTGCACGACCCCTCCTGCAGGACCTGTGCCACATGATTTTGGCAAGCAGGAGTTGCCATCAGTTTTCCACAGCCTTAGAATTAACTTTTTTTATTTTCATCTTGGTTGTCTTTTGATGCCTTTGAGTTTCTGAACGACCCCTGCAAACCGAGATGCAATCAGATGGAGAGCACCCTCCAAAATTTCATCAGGCCATTTGTGCAACTGACTGCTTGAAGCAGGGCTGAAGTAAGTACATTCCCCAACAGGTTAAACACTCATTTTTTTGTAAGATCCTATCACTACTTCTGTGTGTGATCCTGAGCCCCATAAAGGTCATCTGTGACATCACAGAAGGCTGATTGTCCAGCTCCCTTCCTTCAGCGAAGTTCTCACTGGTGGACACATTTCAGCCTCTCTACCTGGCAGCAGTAGGAAAGAGACAGCACACAGCATGGAAAGACAATGAACTCCACTTGTAAGGATGGCAGAATGGCTTGTCCTCCCTACCAGCTCCCATTACTTGTTCAGCAGTAAAATGTTTAAATCCTTTTTAAGAAGTAAGTCTTGACTAGATGAAAGGATTGTCAACACCACCCAGAGTGGGGACAGCTTCTCAAACTGTGTTATGGTTCATCGGTACAGTCTCCTTGGAAACTTTTCCATCACATGCGGGGGTGTTGTTCCACCGAAAAATCCTTCTTTTTCCATGTCTGTCCTGTCTATGGCAGGCAACCTTCCTGCATGTTCCCCTACAGCCTTCAGTCCACCCCAGAGGGATGAGGAGTCAGCAGGACAACATCTGGTACTTTGCAGGTTCAGTGGATAATACTTGACCTCAGGCTCCCCCAGGGCTCACAGCTGAGGAAGACCTTGGGGATGTGGCCAATGTCCCATTAGAGCATTTTCCAAGGTCAGGGAGGCCAGAAATAGTGACCACCACTAGCTACGGCATGGAAACCTGCTCCAGACTTCAGTAGACAGGAGACCCAGAAATGGTGGAATTCAGCTATTTTCAGCCAATTTGGTGCTGTTCTCCAAAACAATCCTCCGATTTTTGACTGTGAAATGTATCTACCACAAACCCCCACCTAAGCACCCAAATTAGGGAATAAGTTACACCACTTGCCTAATTAGTATATGTAACCCAACTATGAGACAGAGCGTACTCACCACTGCGACTGAAGAGATTAGTTTTGCAAACTTTACCCATACAGACATAACTCTATTTCAGGATATTTGAAAACAGCCATGGGAAAAAGATAAGCAGCCATATGTTCCAGGATAGGAAAAAACTCCCACATTTCAGCCAAACGGCCTGTTGGGCACAGAGTATTGCACCTCATCATCTTCCAAAGATAAGGTTTAAGTTTTCCCACAACAACCACAATGGAGCAGTTGTACACAGATCCTCAGTTGGTGTAAGACAATGTGATCTCCAATAACTCTGTTTATGTTCATGGAGGATTTGGCCCAAGGTATTAAAATATTTACTGCAGAGAGACTCACAGATCTGCTATAATTACGTTTTATCTACTGATCAAACCTCTAACTGTTCCTAGTGCTTTAATTACTAAACTTGGATTTCTTCCAGGAGGAGATAAACACCAGTAGACAGATGGGCCAAAAAAAAAAAAAAAAAAAAAAAAAAAAAAGAATAATTTAACATTTCCCTGGAGAAACAACAGAGAAGAAATCATTTAACAATTACCAGAATTACGCAAAGATTGAGATGTTCAGTAGTCATTGCTCACAAACAAAATCAGATGCACCAGAAAATGACAAGAGCCATGTCACACCCCCATGCACCCAGCTGGTCCCTGGTGCCTGCTCACCAAAGTTCCTCTCACCCAGCACCTAATAACCCTTTTTACTGGACTTTTGACACTCTTACATGGATTGTTTAAAGGCCTGGTACAACACACCAGTGTGAAATTTTTGTTGTTATTCCACCTGAGGTTTTACCTTCTGATCATCATGACTTTGGCTTTTAAAGTTTTTTGACCTGCTGGTTGCAGTTCTGCTACACTACGGGAGTTCACTGGTCTCCTTGCAATGATTCATTCCATTTTTCAGCTAGGGATGGAAATTAAACTAAAAGTAACGCACAGGTAATTCGTATTAATCAACACAACTTCCTAATACTACAAAGGGCCACAACGGGCTTTCCTGTAAAGTAACATCAGGAAGGCAAAAAGGCATCCAGGAATTTTGCAAAGCAGAATTCCCACTGAACCCTTCTTTCAGTGGCTAGGGTGTTTGGGGTCCGTGAACAAGAGCACCAGGAAATCTGTTGCAAGTCCTTTCCTGGACATGTATCACACACACGCCGTGGGCTGCCAGAGGAGAGCTTTCCATAAAGACCTCACGAGCATAGACTCAAAAAAAACCCAACCTAAACAAAACACTGCTCTGCTCATGCTTCCCCTACCCAACCAGGAGGCCAAAAGCACAATCTATACGCAGATGTCGGCTGGTTTCTTTGCTGTACTTCTGCAAGGTGCTCAGAGATGGGAAGGATGTGCCCAGCCTGCAGGCACTGTGCTGGCTGCTGTAAGCCATGAGGTATGGGACACAGGGCAGCTGGTGGCTCTCAGCTTGCTGCCCAGGGCCTGCACGTTAATTTTTAAGGGGTCACAAATAGCAGAAAGAGAGTAAGGCTGACACCAGAACATTTAAATGCATTTTCACTGAAAACCTATAGGAATCTGTATACGAAAAGGGCTGAAAAAAACTGTTTTTGAAAGGCAAGGTGAGAGTGTTCCCTGTCCCCATACCAACCCCCTGGAAAAAGCCTGAAGGAAGGAAGAGGAGGGTGTGTTGCTCTGTAGTCTCATCTTTTCTGCTCGCCTGCTCCCTGCTTCCCAGGGGAACTATCTATCCAAACTCGGCAAGCCAAAAGGAAGTTCAGCCTGATTCCTACCAAGACTCCAGGCACCAGCCAAGAACACAATGTACGTGTATAAAACAGGGACTGAGAGGGAAAAATCCCACTGCACAGTCATCAGTGGACAGGCGGTGTCAAGAGTTCAGTTCGACTGTATGAACTGGTTGTTAGCAGACCTGCCAAATAACGTGCAAGGCGATGATTTCACTGCTGAAGTGGTCATTCCTTTCACTGTAATTAACCAAACCTGGAAGCCGTCCCTGCACAGCACCCAAGCTTGCTTCTTCCTGGCTTCATTCAATCTCTCGTTTTGCTATTCCTGGTACACAGTATGAAACTGTAAATCACATTTCCTGGAATAGCAGAGGAAACTACATACCTTGCTCATCCTAAGTGACAAGGCAGACACAGTCTAAACACAGAGGTTTTGAAGATGTTGCATGTGAGGATGTTTTTGGTTGGTGGTTGGGTTGGTTTTTTTTTGGTAAATCAGACTTAACAGTCAAACCATCTGGAACTTTAAAATGAACACAAATTTCCCAGGTACATCATTACAGTTTTAAAAATATTCTTCTACATCAGACGCAAAGCAATTTATCTGCATTATTAGTCTTCATTAGCTGTATTGCTAAACCGCTCAGGAGCCTTAACTGTGAACAGCAACCACCAAGAGCAAGGAAGGCTCTGTACAAATAACACAGACAGCTATCTTTTGACCTGCTTTTGACATTTATAGAATTTGAGCCAAATTCATCCTAGGAACACCTCAAAAGCAGCCGGTGAAATAACACCCTAGGTCAGTTTAGTCCTCTTCTTCATATCTTCAGTTAATTCTCATTTTCTTAAATACATTTCCTGTTTCCCCTTTTAAATACATTCTGGCTCAGGCACCATTCTTTAGCATTTGAATACATCCTAGAATTTCCTTTTTTTTTTTTTTTTCCTTTTCAACATTCCCTCTTGGTCTTCACAGTGACACCATCTCTTTCCAAGGGAGCAAAAATGAAGCAAAGCCTTACAGCTTGCCGCCTGCCTTCAGAAGGTATCTAGTGGATTTCCACCCCCTAGCAAAAGAGAAGGCTTCAGCTTTCCCGTCCTTTGTAGGTTATTGTGGGGCTGTGCATTTCTATACCTCCTCAAAGCCAAAGAGAAATGTCCTTTTGGTTTCCTCAGCAGGTTCTCAGTTGTATCCCATATGAACCTTCCTGAGCCAGCAACCTGCCAGCCTGGGCAGTAGGTGGCCTGACCGCTCAGCCACCAACAGCCCTTAACTACAGATCTTTTTAAAAAACAGCTCTATGGGATAGGGCAAACCAACCAAATAACGAGGAGAATTCTTTTTTTCTTTTTTACCTTTTCCTCCTGTTCCTTTCGTTGTCTTAGGATCTGGGCGGACATTCTCTCCCAAGTAGGAAAGATCACAAATATTCCAGCTTTTCCAACACCCTCTTTCGTAAAGTGTAATTAGCTCAGTCTCTGATGTTTCTGGTAGTCAGTGTCAATTCATCATCTTCAAGTAACACTCCATGGCTGATTTCTGTTATTTATTAGATGTTTCATATTATCAGGGACAGATGCTTTCCTGAGTCCTTTTAGAAGTGTTGCACCACTACATCAGTGAGGTCAGGTACCAAAACAGAGGAGTCACTGCACCAAAGGCTGTCCAACACCTCCAGGGTATTCCTAGATTCCCAATCACGCCAGGGCCACCGTGGCAACATTGCTGTTATAGCCCACTTTTACCTCACTTTTATTTAGATATACTCTTAGGCTGCAAGACGTTGTTTCCTCAGTCAGGGCCATTTTACCAGTCACAAAAGAAAGGAGAAGAAAAAAAAAAAAGTAACTGTGTATGTCTTGTGAGATGTCTTTGCAGCAATGTTGTGTTAAAAGCTGAAACGTATCTTGCTACGATCACAGTCCTTCCTAACCCTGGGGACCCACACCGCTTCTCCATTACCATGGAACAACAGGACCTAAGAGTCCTGAAGCTGGTAACCCTGTTCCCACTAAAACCAGAGGATTAATTTGTCTGGGTTTACCCTTAGGTCGCTTCCCCAGGAATCAAGGTGTGTATATTTTGCAGCTGACCTCCAACCTTTTATTACACACCAGTATACTACTGATAGGTTTTTCCAAAGGACTTTCTTTTCTAAATACTTCTAGTGACCCTACAGTCATACCTTCCACTTTTAAGTACTTTTTACTACACAAAAACTACACAACTACACAACTGAGCTGAAGTCTTTCCTTTGAGCCTCCCCTATATTGTCTCTAACACGCTGCTGTTCATGATATCTGCAGACACCTGACTGAGAGCTCTCCGTCATGGAAAGATTTGGCAGCTGGGTTTTGTGACCATCACGTTTTTCTGTTGACTTCATTTCTGCTGACGTAATACTGAAGGAACAAAGAAGAGATCTGTACTAAATAATGTTTGGCTTAGGAGCATGAAGCAGCCGCTTTAGCATTAATAAAAAATAACTACTTGGAAATGCTTTTGTCTGTAGTATGGGAAAGCACTGCAGAAAGGCAGTGGGAAAAGAAAGCTACTTGCCATCAGCAAAGGTTACCAAAAACTCCTGGTGTGAAGGAGAGAAGACGATGACAGAATTAAAAGAGAGGTTTGATTTGGCAACCTTAGTCATCCCTCAACATTATTTTACACCCTTTAATGTCAGTTCAACACTTCCAACAATGTACGCAGGTGAGCTGGCCCAAAAAGCTCTGGAACATTCCTGCTGAAGGCTCTCAGGAGAGGAGCTCCATCTGGAGCTGTTGGTACCTACTTACACCTCGTGAAGTGCAAAGCAGAGGCAGCCCAGGGTGCACCGGTGGGGTGTGGAGGTGGTGCAGGGGGGCACAGAGCCAGGGGCGCCAGAGGCTGGGCAGGGCATGGACACAAGGGTCCATCTGAGGGTGTCCAAGGGGAGAGGACACAGGAGTTAGCCATCACAGGGGAGATGCTCAGTGCTTGGGAGGCAGATGGGTGAGAAGAGAGATGGGGCTTCAACTCACAGAAACCACCCCACATCCAGCAACCTCAGCACAACCTCAGCTCACCAGACCACTTTAAACCAGGTGGGGACCTGGCCTCAAATACTCTTCCACACATGACACAGGAGGGCGGATTTGCCAACAGCGATAAGGACATGACAGACACACACCATGCACAGCCTCTCCCAGGGCTATGCCAAAAAAGCAGCCTGTCTGTCATGCAAAACTGTGCTGCAACCCAACATGGAACAGCAAATTATCATGTTATAGTCTTCAAAGAATTAGTATGAAAGCAGGTAGCTCCTTTCTGTTTGCTACAGTAAATAAGAAAAAGGGAATCCAGGTTCTACTATGAAACAGAAGATTTATTCTGCAGTTGTTGTCTCTACTCAGATAAAACTGGTAATTAGAAATAACAATGACTTTTCCATTGCCACCTTCTCTGTGTAGGCAGTAGCCCAACACCCTGCAAAGTGTGCTGTATTTAACAATGCCAGTGGTTTTACTCTAAAAGCATGATCTCAAATTTAAAGGTTGATTAAATTTGCCCCCGCATTCCCAAATTCAGTCATTTCTTTGTTTCCTGTAGTGTATCAACTTGTGTGCCCATGACCGGGACCAACATTTCATAGCAAGGGGCTAAGGCTGAGCCACAGTGCTACACTGTAAAGAGAGAAACTCAAAACAACTGCAATACCATCACAGCTCCTGCTTGGTGTTAAATGAACAAATATTTTATGTGATGTTACACATCAAAGGTGTCAGAAACTGAAATTCATTATCACCAGAAAGATGGGATTTCCCCGAGCTTTAATTTTCTAAATTGTGAGCAACAGACACTATAAACACAGATTCAAACTAGTAATGGCACACTTAGATTTAAACATTTTCTTTCTTACATGCAAAGGCTAGCAAAGGGAAAATTTAAAGTATTAATGATGCAAGTGTCTTCTGGATTCTCTGTTCTTTTGCCTTGTGTTCTTATGCTCTGAGTAATAGAAAGGATATAGCGATCATCAGCAAGAACAGAATAGTTTTCTTAAGGGCTGTTTGTGCCTAACGTAGCTTATCAAGAAAGTTTATATAAGCATCAAGTCCTGGTACTTAATCCACCAAAATAAGTCAATAAAGCAATGCCAGAGAAAAAGAAGCTTTTTTGAAAATAAGCTGTTTGGGAACCTGATTCATTATTTTATTACACTACAGGGTTCTTTCCTTTTTCTGAACACCAGGGACCAATGTGGAAATAATCAAAGCTACATCTCATACATTGGTCTTTGAGTTCTTTCAGGCCATCAGTGCGTGCTGGAAAAGGCAAGTTTGGCTTTTCCACACCTGAAGGTGGACAACTGTGCACCAAGTCAGCATTGTACTTCCAAAATACCAGCAGCCAAACACCTAAATAGTTGGATACCGGTGATACTCTAGTGTGTGCAATTCTTATCTGACAGCTGCTTTTCTCTCTGCCAGCCCCTCCTGACCAAGCCACCGCTGCCACCACGCACCCTCTGCAAAGGCGGGACAATGCTGCCCACACAGCCTCTCCCTGCTGCTTTGTTATCGCTCTGGATGTTCAGGTCCCGTCACTGCCATTGTTTCTGATTAATCCTCAGGATGACTCAGAATAGCTGTTACAATGCAATATCATTTTGCTGCTTCTTCACATGAAATCACTTGTGTTGCATACCAGGAGGGTAAACAGAGTACCTCTCCCTTTTAAAGTAGGAAAATGAGAATCTGGGGAACCATAACACTGTCAGTCTGGAAAAAGACTAGCGCAAATTATTAAACAATCCATTTATAAACACCAGGAGAACAATAAAGTGATTAAAAAAAGCCAGAGTGGATGCGTCAAGAACACATTGTACCAACCCCAAACTCATTTCCTTCTTTGACAGGATGACTGGGGAAGGGGGAGATGGTAGGTGTTGGATGTCTTGATATCAGTCATGAGAAACTAGGAAAGCATGGTTTCCAGAAGCACCCGCCTGCAAAAACATGTCCCAGCAAGTTGTCCTCATACTGACAGCACATGTCGCCATTGGGCTCCTGAAGTGGTCCATCCTGCTCACTTGTACTCAATATTTCCATGAATCATGTTAATGATGGAAAGTAAAACTTCAGGAACATGCAGGCTGCCCCAGTTAAGGTCATACCCGCCAAGGCGGGCAGGACGTGAGTGTGGTGTCTGGTCAAGCAGAGGCCACAGACAAACCAGACCCAGCTGTGGCTGGGCAGGGGGCAGGAAACACAATGCTGATGGGGAGGGGGGTGCACTCCTCTGCCATGCTTAGAGAGCTGTGCCAGACCAGTGATGATGCATCACCAACTACATACCCCTGCAAATACACCTTCTGTATGTCAAGGTGTGAATCAGGGTTAGCTGTCAAACTAATCTGCGGTTAATTAGTGACCTAGTTTGCCTTTGACTAACTTCTCTAGCACCCTCTGAAAAGGAAACAATCACTGAAAATAAAATCTTTTAAAAAGAAAAGTATCTAACATTGGCTGTCACCAAGATCCTATTTAGGTAAGACAATGTGTCCACAGTCCTCTCCCATGCTGTTATTTATTTCAGAAAAGTCAGCAATAAATATATGACTGGATGTTTAAAGAAAGCAATGGCAGCTGGTAACATTGACAAGCGAGCTCCGTTTTCCTGTTATTTACTGTTCTACAAAGGTATTGGTAAGAGAGCTAAAGGGAAGGCACGCATTTCTCTCCATCTGCTTTATAATACCACTGTAAGGCACAGCATGAAAGGTCTTTGTAGAGTCAACTGGAGAAAATGATAACTAGCTTTGAGATAAGGAAGAAATTTAACTTGCACTCCTTCCCTCCCAAACTCATCCCACCATACCTTCCAGAAAGGTGGTGTCACAGGTGGGAACCCTCTGCCAGAATTTTTCTCTCCCCCTCACCTGAGCCACAGGACAATTTGATCCCTTTCCATGGTGACAGGGGGCTTTCAGATCCCCTTCCACTTTCAGAGATTTATTAAAAACAAGGTCAGATGAAAGAGGTGGTCCATGGAAAGTCCATGGAAATGGGGACACCCACCACCACCAGCTTTTCTAAGAGGGAAAACATCTGTCTCCTTTCCAGGGAAGCTTGCCCTGATCTGCTAGAGCTCAGAGCAGCTCAAATCTCAGTTAAAAGGATCTATTAGGGTGCAGGAGGGGGATACTCATCAGTGAGGGCTGAAATGTGTGTCTTTGGTGAGATGGTGGAACAGCACCATGAACAAGCAGCCTCTGAGCCCATCCTCCACCCAGTGGCCCCATGGATCACCTGGGTCTACATTCAGAGGTAAGGTACAAAAAGCTCCCTGCAGTCTAAAGCTCCAGGGATTTTCCATAAGGGTCCTCTGGGAAGTTTGTCTGCTGCAGGAAACAACAGCAGCATCAGCTGGGACCCCTGCCCTGGCCCTGCCTCCACACGCAGGACAGGAGGGCTCAGCCCCCAGGTCTCCCCTGCACGTGCCTAGCTGGAGGGAAGGACACCCGAGCTGTCCTGCAAAAAGCCTCACTGTGATGCAGTTGCAGTCTTCAATTATACATTTCAGCTTTCATTTTCCAGGTTTTATTCACAGAAATAAAAATAAAAATACCATTCCCCTCCTTTCACAGTTACAGAATACTCGAACTACAATGAAGCCCTGGCAAACACGATGAGGGACCGTCTGGCCGTGGGGGAGGGACACCCGTGGGTACCCCACCGCCAGGGCTGCTCTCTGCCGTGTTCCGTGACCCACTCTGAAAGGGGAGTTGCCAAATAAGCACTGCTTTCCCCGAGCGGACTGCTCTGCACTGAACAGTCCTGCAGGCTGCGTTTGGCCAGTTGTCTCAGGGAAGGTAGCGGAATGTCTTGTGTTCATACGACAACCACATTTTGCTTCATATGTATTTTTCCTATGTTACTGATAACTCCTTAGGGCACAGAAATGGGAAGAGTGCAGACAACTCCATTTGCTTTCACTACTGACCCTCCTAGCTCCCTTATTCAAATTTAGACAAGTTGGTATCAGCTTTGCTTAACATCCACATTCATTTTAATTTCATACTCTTCTCTCACCCAACGTCACGTTGTTTGCAGAAAGAATTAAGCACCGCCAGGCCAAACAAGCTGTCAAGCAATGAAGATGTTTCTGTTCCTGTCACATTTCAAATTTGCTCTCACCCACCGCAGAACCCACAGGAGGAGGATTACAGAGGAAAGAAAAATCAGTGGCCACTGCCCGATCATCTGTTAACAAATATTTCCTATCATTAGTTCCGTTTCTTACCCTCATCATATTTTGATTGAGAGTGTATTGGAAACAAGGGGAAGCCTCCAGGAATCCACCTCTCTGCTTTCACCTCAGCTAGATGATTTACAGCAAAGGGAGCAACCACCTCCTCCCTGTGCTGGCATGGAAAAAATGCAAAATGCATCACTCGGGGAGGGTTGTTAAGCACTTTGGTTTAGGCTAAAGCTCCACTAAAGTCTCTTCTTGACCACTAGGTGGGGAGAGAAACTTATTGTCCCTGTATCCCTGGAAAATGTGTAAGCAGTGCGGTTCTGGCTCCAAACCCACAGGTTTTAATCTGACCTTTTCCCTCCCTCAGCTGCAGATGGGTGGTGGGGCCACGAACTAGATGTGATCAGAGACAAAGAAATCCTTCCGTATGAGCTGTATTTGATTTTTTTCATAATTTTTTTTTCATATTTGATTATGATCTGTAGCTTTTCTGAGCTCTGTTGCAGTCCCTGAGATACCGGATCTTAAATTTGTTGGTGGTGTGGGAGAAAGTTTAATATTACACATGGGAAATCTTGGGTCAAAGTACCTTTTAGGGGCAAGATCCTTATTGAGAGATTTACTTGGTAGAGGGATTCGGGCTATTGTTAGTTTCTTTGGTTATTAAATAGAAAGTACTTAAGGAAAGAATTGGGTTTGCAACCTGAGAGTCCCAGGAGGGAAGGATCAAATTCAGATAGTTTAAGAAAGGTGGCTGAAGAGGCACAAGACATGAACTATCTCCCCAGTTATCTCAGAGCTGCTATTACCTGTTTCCAAAGATTCAGTCATCTAAGCTCTCCCTAGGTAAGTACTTACAGGGGTGTCTGGGGTCTTTGGAGGGCTGGATCTAAAGGTACCTGAGGAGGTACCAATCATTCTCCCTTGGCAACACCCCAGGCAGACCCCCAAGTCAGGCACTTTTACAAATTGCATCCCTCCAGTTGGCCTGAATCCTGGCCTGTGTGTCTCCATGCTGCCATGCCTAGCAACGTTAGCTCTAGACAACAACACAGGCAACATCAGGCTTCAGAAATTTCCAGTGAGGATAGACAGACAAGCTCTGAGTTGGTGAAGGTGCCCTGCACCGCAGTGGTTAGTCTCTACTCACACCCAGCTGACTAGTTTAAAGCTCGACTGGGTCTGTCTCTAGCACCCTGCATCACAGACATAGCTGCAGCACAAACATGTCCTCAGAAACCCGAACTCCTAGTATTTACTTTAGAGGCGGAACCAGAAGTTCTTCTCACTTGCAGTCTTAGCTGGGAACCACAACAGCACCCACAAACAACTGTGGTTGCTATAAAAATTATATCAGCCTCTTAGTCACCTTTCAGCAGCACATACCTTGAAAGCACTCGGCTTCAGTTGCTGTAAGTTTCTCACTTCGTGCCTGGTAGTAAACAACATCATCCTTCAAACAAGATGTGAAGGTTGCCATGGAGCTCCCAAATCTTTTGATACAGGAGAAGTTAACGTTTCAGCTATAACATTTTGATGAGGATATTCTGTGTGGTCTTTTTCTTCCACATTCTCTGATAGAGGGATCATTACATATGACCAAATAAGAGATGCACTTGGCAGCTACCACACTCATCTGCCAAGTTGAGTGTAATGTACTTCCAAGAGGAACATCTGGCTCTGTAATTTTGTTCCTTGGCAATGCAGCTGTTGGCTGCATGGCTAGCTACCCCTCTCTGCTGGCAGCTGTGAAACTGCATCGGGGTATGCTTTGGACACAGATTGCTGGTTTATGATGTCTGGATCTTCTTTGTCCTTTCCTTCATCTCAAACTTGCTTACACTTAGAAATGATTTTGCTTTGCAAATGAGCACAAGGTACAGTCCCTCACAATACATCTCGCTGCAAATGGAAGCAACCAGGGAAGGGTACCAGCATGGGCCTATTTACCTACTCACCAGAATTAGCAGCAGGTGTTAGCAAGCTGAAGACCCCTGTAAGACCACTTGCAGCTAACAGACACATGTAATCATATATGCTGTCCCTGCAGGGTGTGAGAGAGAAAGGAGCTGCCGTCTCAAATGCAAGCCATGTTATGGAAGCTTCACTGAGGTTGTAACTAGATCTGAGACATAAACTAATGATTTTTCAAGAGAACTTAAATGAAAGATCTATCTGTTCAATGATAGTAAAAATATAGGAGGTACAGATTTGGGGCCACCACTGTTAAATCCGCATGGGGGAATGCAGCATTAACAGCTACAGTGCTTCTTAAACACACAGTGACCACTGACGTGGTATGTCACCTAACTGTCCAGTGCATCCAAAGCTTTTCTGAAACCATCAAGCTTCTAGTCAAGACTTGGAGGATAAACATCATAAAGCAATGGTCTGAGGCTAAAAGAGGTCTTCCTTTATGCTGGAGGAGAAATTCCTAGACAGAAGAACCAGGATATGAGCCAAGAACAGGTGAAAATGCGGGTGGTACAACAGATACCTTAAAGCCACCTTCAGCAGGTGGGTGGAAGAAATGAGCCTTGCAAGGGATGCGTGAAGCAAATTGGTTCATGTTATACAATAGGTACTGTTGGATGGAGGCTAGTAGTGTACAACTCTGAGCCACTAGATAGCACCGAATGATGCTTTTGTGTTGAATAAGCCCCCTTCCACACTGAAGGGGAAACAGATGAAGGAGGTGTTTGCAAACTGGGCAACAACCAGGGAAAAGACAGAAGAGGCTGTAAATTACTGAAGACTGAAGAATCAATATGGGGAGGATGGAGTCCTTGGTTATAGCAACCAAGGAATTTGTGGTAAAGTGAATGAGACTCCCTGTGAACAGTGTCTTCTGACAGAGCAATTCAAGTTTAAGGAAACTGTCCAGACAGAGCATATGCCGTGTGAATACTGCCATCACACTGTGTTAGGGTAAAGGAGCCTGGGTCAAAACACACATGAAACCGAAAGTATAAGTACACCAAAAAAAACAATACTAAAACTCGCATTTACTATGTCCATCATCACAACATCTGGCCAAAAAAAAGACAATTTGAGGTGTCCAAGCATTACTATGCAACAATGTGCTCACACCAGAAGTGGGCAGAGCAGGAGCAAAGGGATCACAAGAGCACTGACAACAGGTTTTTTTGTGGAAACCATGGTAAAGCTCACTTCAGAAGATGAAAAAAATTCTCCATCAGCTGAAGAACAAAACAGTCCTTCATTTTAAGTAAGTTTACAGGTGACAAGGCAGTGTCCCCTCAGGAACAGTGACATTAAGGATGTTAAAAGTCTCCTACCTACCTGCTCCCCAGAAGGCAGGGGTTTTGATAGACCATGATGACAGAGCTCGGTAGCTCAAGGTGACAAAAATCCTGCTTTTAAATTGTAATGTTCCCACTTTAATTCTCCTTGTTTTTTTCCATCAAACAGTGGGAGCATTCCCTAGGATTCAAACCACAGTTGGCCTCTGATGCTTGGTATAACCTTTTGAGCAGATAAACCCACCATTTTCTATCAGGTACAGCTGAATGTTTGTTACAGCTCCCCGGTGAGTTGCTATGAAACCTAGTGTCAAATTAATAAAAGCCTTAGCAAAAAAATGTCAAAGGGTCAGATGCTGCTCCATGTTTGGGGCTGCTAATTACAGAGAGGCAGGAGAGGCTGGGACGTCACCTGCTGGCACTCTGCTCAACCCCGCTCTTAAACCAGAAAATGCCTTCACAGCTGGATGCGGAGGTCAGCTGTGCGAAGAGACAGAGAAGGCGAAGCAAATAGTTTGTTAGGGTTTTAAAGCCCAAGATTTCCCCTTGCATCATAAAAACAAAGCTGTGTGTATCCACAGTGGGGAACAACAGCTGTGAGCAGCTGCCTATTGTGAGAGGGAACCTCACGGCCATTTGAATCCATCCTGCTGAGATGTAAATGTGGTTTCTACGCTCTGGAAGGAAGGAGAAGAGGTGGGGTGGAGTGGTGCTCCTGAGAAGATCTCATAGCTATATTGTCATAGCCTCTGGGGTTTCAAGCCCATGTTGAATCCATTCTTCTCAAAACCCAAAATTTGCCAACCTGTTGGTTCCCAAACTGGTTTGTGTTGGCTGGGAACCAAGGGACTTGCCAGCCAAAGGAATCCAGTTGCAGGGAAGTGTCCAGATGTGGATTTTGCCCCCTGGGGCAGAATGGCTGCAGCTGGCATGAACTGTGTGATGCAACATGTTCAAATCCAAATCCAAGCCCAGCCAACAGGGATGGTCTCAATAGGGACAGGCAACAACTGAAGAATGAAAGAACTGAAGTAAGGAAAGGCCCCTGTGTCATCAGATTTTCATTGTTTATGTCTTTGCAGTCTTTGATACAGCTGGGTAGGGAGAGGGAATGTACTTTTCCAAGTGATGTTTCCAAGCAAACATCTCTGCTGTTATGGAGAGGAGTCCCAGCCTGAGCCCACGGGCTGTCTGCCCTGCAGCGAAGTGGCACCCAGAGGACAGTTTTAGCACCTTACACTGCAGAGTGACAGATCCCACAGCAGGAAAATCCTATAAACAGTTAGTTTGACCCTGGTCTTGCATTCAGAGCAACCTGCTTTAGGCACAGCACATGACCCGAAAACATTTAACTTATCAGGAGATAACCGCTGATTTACGAGTCAAGGGTATGGGCTGCTATTTCTAGCAACACCACTACCTCACACATCAGCTGGAGAACCCTTTCCCTTCTGGTTCCTCTACTGTCATTTGCACCTTTAGACTGCAAATGCAGCAAGGTTGTGGCTGCTGGGTTTCCCTGTACCTTTGTACAATGCGTAATTTAACAGGCGCATTTTTCTACTGCAGTCTTCAAAGTGCTGCTGAAAACAGGTTCTGCTTGCCAGCACAGAGCAACCGGGGCAGGGGCCACAAGAACAGGAAGACAATTAAATTAAGGTATTACGCAAACATTGAATGAGAATATAAACCAGACCTTTTACTAAGATAAAAAGTGCTAGTTAACTACGTCTTTGTTTCCACAAGCACACACTCACCCCAGTTCCATCAAAAGCAAGGCAGGCAGTGACATGGTTGAGTGCTGAAAGGCTCTTGCTCTGCTATTCATGGCATGACAAGTCGCAGAAAGATCTGTCACATGAACCCACTCACGTATGATTGCCCAATGGACTGTTTTCCAATCCTCTTTACCTCAGTGCAAATTTGGAAAAGGACTGATAACTGAACCTGGTCAAAAAAGTTGAGAAATCTCATGGGGACAGCTTTTCTGAGGAGCTTGGCAGCTCCGTCTCTGGGAAAATCTGTAAAATAAGTTTCCTCTTTTTTTGTTGTTTTGTTTTTTATCCTATTTTCCTTTTTTACTTTTTGGGTTGGTTGGTTTATGTTTGGTTTTTTTTTCCATCAATAATCAAAATATGGCCCAAGGTGGTCTAGATGTACTTGAAAGGGGTATTGAAATGTGTGATGGCAATCTGAGCTGTACTTCTCATCTGGTAAAAAAAAAAATTAACAGTGCTCAAGGCACTTAAGAAAGAGAATAAATTTATATAAGCACCATGCCATTTTGCAGGTGTTTAGTGAATGACTTTAACTGGGGATTATTATTTATATTATTTATCCATTAACTAACACAGCAAAATTGGTCTCAATGGCAGTTTTTAAAGTGGATGAAATTTTGAAGATGATCTACAGGAAGGATTGAAAATCACTGGAGCATTTTGAACAGTGGAATGGTAACAGGCTGAAACGAAGTGCCTTATTCCTGATGATCATTTGCCACCAAAGGAAAGGGCTGTCACCCATAACAGAAATACATAACATCTTCCAGGACTCCAGCACTTTCCCCTCTCAGATAGGGCTGAGACATGGCTGATAGACCTGCAGAGAGGACAGGAAGGATTGAAATGCTTTTAGAAGCCATCAGGTTTCTTTGCTATTGTCTATCTAAATAGCACCTGCCGCGTGGGGCTCTCAGCTCGGCTGAAGACAGTGACGAAGCCTGGTGGCTCAGGACTGAACGTGGGAGCCTGGTTGTGCCTCAACATCATCACAAGCTCCGTGGCCAAGGCATTAAAGATTAATTGCTCTGGAGGGTGTAATTGTGGAGTGGTTCCTGCAGCAGTGTGCTCCCAGGCTGCCTGAATGCCTGAGTGGAAGAAGAAGTGTGTCTGTGGCAAAAGGAAGGCTTCACAGCTGCGTCCCCTGACAAAAGCCAGTGCAACATATGGTCACAGAGCTCAGACGAGCACAGTGAGCCCAGGGCTTTGGGAAAAGCTTGTCTAAGAAAAAATCCTACTGGGTGATGCCTACTGAGATCAGGCTGCATCTCCACATCACCTGCACTAGTTACATCACATAACTGGGGCTGTTCTGCTCCTGTCACTGATAAGCAAAGTCCATCAAAGAAGTCTGAAGATGCTTATCAGCTGCTTGCTGTTTTCAAGTTAGTTCCTCTAATGTTTTGCTTCACACATTAAATAAACTCACTTGTTCTGAAAAATCTGTTCATCTCCATGCTGTACTGATCCCCTCCAGAGAGATGACACAGAGACCTCTGCCCAGAAGCCGCTTCCACAGGAGAAGCTTCTCTGCATAACAGAAAATGTAGACTTCATCCCAACACAAGTCAAATTATCAGGTCTGATGTGTGCAGGGAGCAAATCAGAGAGACAAGAAAGAGAACGGATCCCCCCGATTACCTCCTAGACCTTTGCTGTTACAAAGAGCAACCTGTACCTATTACCAAATACGTCCTGAAGACAGCCAAGAAGTTCTGTTGGAGTCAAGATCAGTCAATAACAGTTCACTGGGAGCTGATCCCCACATTATTCACCATAGTCGTAGTCTACATGTTATCTGTTTGGACAGAAGCAATGATATTCATGAGATCCTAATGATAGAAAAGTCATTCCTTTGTGACTACAGGGTTCTGTACAAACTCCTGAAATACAGTGTTGTGCTGGTCCTGAGAGGTACTTGTGGGAAGAGGCACACAAGATACATATGCACGGTACTTCGTCGTACATTGGGACAGCGGGAGAGGTCAAGCTGCATGGTGCATCTGACCACAGACTCACAGAGTAGCTGAGGTTGGCAGAGACCTCTGGAGGTCATCTGGTCCAACCCCACTGCTCAAGCAGGACCCCCTAGAGCCAGTTGTCCAGGAGTATGTCCAGACAACTTTTGAATACCTTCAAGGATGGAGATCACAGCCTTTCTGAGGCATTACAGGACATTTGACTTCAATGAAGTTGAACAAAACCTGGAAATTCTTACGAGTCAGGTTTGCCCACTAAATCTTGAGGTATCACCATTGCAAAATACACTTTCATGAAGATGGCATGGGATTCCTGACGTTTAATAGCAGACACTGGAAGCAAACTCAGACAGCTCTGAGGTGGTGGCAAATGTGCAGCCAGGCTCATTTTACATATATGTGCCACTGTGGGAAAAGAGGGATCAGGGAAAGGGAGTCCTGACCCTTGAAAACTTCATGGGACTGCATCACTTGACTGCAGCACAGTGCAGAGCACAGCACCACACTGCAGTATTTAACAGTCACAGTTCCCCAATGACACATTATACCTAAATTTCTCAAATGTCCATTGCTAAATAAGCAGAGCTTCCTCCTGAGATATGTCAGAGCCCTCTCAGAGGAGAAATGAGCCAGACAGCAATGAGAAAGAGGAGGCACAGATGGGTGAGTTTCTAAATCAGCCTGAGAGTGCCAGGAACACCTATTGTGGCACGTCTGCAAATCTGTGACTGCAGTTTATGCCACACACAAACCAAACACATTAGCACAGGTACGTTAACAGCTGTGTTACCTGCAGCAAACACTCTGCTGAGCACTACAAAGTCTGCGTAGATCTCTTGGAAAGCAGTGGGGTACACACTTTAGACAGCACAGGAACACATTTCCACAGCAGAAGCTGAGAGCCCAGGCTGTGGCCCTGGAGCTAGGTGCAATTTGCAAACCCTTTACAGGTAGCTGAGGAGGGATGCAGGGCTGTGCTAGTGCAGTTGGGTCGGTAACATGAGCATACACGGTGAAGGACTGAGCCACCAGAATCTGCTGAAGGTGGTGGCATCTGGTTGTCCCCTTTGCAGGGAGCTCTGGAGAATCATGGCAGCCACTCCCTGGAGCTCTCATCCACCCTTCTCTGACAGCCCAAGGTACTCAATATGTGTCTGATGGCTTTTGACCAAGAAAATCTTGGTACGTAGTTCATTAGAGCAGAAAGATTAACAGCCACTGAGCTATCAGCCCATACACACACATGCTCTGACCCATCTCCCACAGCGGTGAGCTGCCAAGAAGTCTCTTGCATTTGCCATGGCTGCAAAAATTACCTGCAAGTAGCCAGAAGACGCTGTAAACCAAGACCTTGACTATTTTTCCACCTCTCCCTCCCCCTTCCATTGCATGCTCAGGTCCTCGTAGGTCCTAAGGCATTGCCCTAATGCTCTAACCTTGGGGCTTTTTTGGGCACACATTTCAGCAGCTGAGGTAGGGTGCCCACATTCTTCACTTGTTTCACCACCACACCCAGACAGCTTTAAAGCAAGAGGATGATTGGAATGCAAATAAAACCTCCAATTGCTACAAAAGGAGCAAAATAGCCTGCTGCTGCCAGCAGTCCTGCCATAACTCTGTCACTGGTGGAAAGCCACGCTGTCCCTGTAGTGAGCTGGGGAGGTCAGCCAGCAGAAAACCAAAGTGCAAGGGGAAAAAAACCCAAGTAGAATAGTTTCCTAGACATTTTCTCCTTTAAGAAGCTCACTGTGATGTTAGATCAAACACTGTCTCTGTGACAGGCAGTAAGTTGGTTTAGCTCTGTCATGGAGCTAAACAAACAGCCAAACATCCCTGCAAACAATGCAGGAGCTGGTCCCTGCCCCAAAGGTCAGCAGTATACATACACAGAAAAAAAAAAAAGGAAGCATTCCTCCACCTTTCTGGTGGAGATTTAAGACACTAACTGTAACTACTTTAGCCTCGGTGGCAGGAACAACAGCTGCTCCAGGCCCTGCAGCTACTCCAGCCTCTGTGGTGGGCACTGCAGCTACCTTGGCCCCACATCAAGCAGTGCAGAAGACCAACCTATGGTGGCCCCTATACATAAGAAGAAATGGAAACAGAAAGCAGCTCGTTTGGTAAAATGGGAGGATGAAGCAGGCCACCAAGGCCGAGATGCAATATAGAGATGGACCCAAGACTGAGAAGTGGACTTAACCGTGGACACTGGCTCAGGTAATCCATGAATGTGAAACGTGCTGCAATTAAGCAAGCTAAGCAGTTAAAGACTCTTTGCTATGGAGGATAATGGCTAAAACATAGGGAGGCTTAGCCAATTGACTATATCACACTCCTGCAGACCCAGCAAGGCAAACACCCTGTGCTTCCAATGGTGGAAGCAACCACCAGATGGCTGGAAACATGCCCTGTGCCCCATGCCACAGCCCCAAACACTATCCTGGGCCTTGAAAGACAGGTCTTGTGGCAACATGGCACCCCAGAAAGAATTGATTCAGACAAATTAATTTCTGAAACAATCCCATAGACACTTGTGCCAGAGAGCATGGCATTGAGTGGGTATATCACATTCCCTACCATGCACCAGCCCCTGGGATAATTGAATGATGTAACAGACTATTAAAGACTACACTGAAAGCAATGGGTGGTAGAACTTTCAAACGCTGGAATACACATCTAGCAAAGGCCACCTGGCCAGTCAGCTCCAGAGGATCTGCCAGCAGAGATAGTGCTGTCCAGTCAAAGCTTTTACGTACTGTAGAAGGTGATAAAGTTCCTGTAGTGCACCTTAAAAATGTGCTTGGGAAAACAGGCTAGGTCATTGCTGCCTCAGGCAAAGGCAAACCCATTCCTGGGACTGCTTTTGCTCAGGGTCCTGGAAGCACTTGATGGATAACATGGGAGGATGGGAAAGTCCAGTGTGTATCTCAAGGGGATTTGACTTTGGGTGAAAACAGCCAATTGAGTTGTGTGATGATAGTTGTTACATGATATTGTATGTCGTCACTGCTGCATGCCCATTAGTGCACTGAGCATCTTATGGTGCCCATCTTTACCACTTTGGATTTGAAGGTTTGAACCTGCCACACCAATGAAGAATGACTGGTGAAACCAGATCAGCGCAGCCATAAGAGAGTCAGAACTGGCTTCAAAACCCAACAATCCAACACCTCATACCATCTTCCCTGCCTAGAAAGACTGTTGTAACAGATGAAGCCCAACATCACGGACTAAATGAACTCAATGGACTTTAGAGGGATGGTCCATAGACTAAGGGAATGAGATCTGCATATTCACTTTGAAGGACAGGAGAGGTGATTATTTATTGGAAAGCTTAGCATGATGTAATGGTATGGAACAAGGGGTGGATGCTGTCCTGGCTTTGGCTAGGGTAGAGGTAACTTTTCTCTTAGTAGCTGGTGCAGTGCTGTGGTTTGGATCTGGTGTAAAAACAATGTTGATGGCACACAGATGGTTTTGGTTGTTGCTGGGTGGTGTTTGTACTCCATCTAAGACTTTTTAGTTTGTCAGGGGAGGGGGTACAGCCAGGTTAGGTGACCTGAACTGGCCAAAAGGATATTCCATACCATGGGACATCACACCCAGTATGTAAACTGGGAGAAGTGGCTGGCCGGGGCCTGCTGATGGCTGCTTAGGGACTGGCTGGGCATCGGTCAGCAGGGGGTGAGCACTTGTGCTGTGCATCACTTGTTTTCTCTTCTCCCTTCCCTTTGGATTTCATTCCTCTCTCCTTCTCCCTACTTTTCAATATAATTTTTATTGTTATTATTATTATTGTTCTTTTGTTTTTATTTTATCTCAACTATTAAACTGTTCTTACCTAAACTCTTGAGTTTTACATTCCTTTCTGATCGTCCTCCCCATCTTTCAGGGTGAGAGGGGAGTGAGCAAGTGGCTGCGTAGCACATCATTACTGGCTGGGGTTAAACCACAACAGTTCCTCATTCCTGTTTTACACAGGAGATAAGGGCATCGATTAAACAACCTGCTCCACTGGTCCAGGTCTGAGCAGCGGGTTCGGTAGCTGCGCTCCCGGGTCTCATTGCAGTGCCTTTGCCACAAGGCTTTGCTGAGAATAGGCTCAGCCAGGAGACGCAGCAGCAGAGCTGTGACACCCCTTTGCTTTCCACCTTGGTCCTCCTGCTGGCTGCCCGCTGCTGGAGCATGGAGGCAGCACCAGCCTTCTGCTTATTTTTGAGCGGAGGCAGAAAGAGCACATGAAGCACAAAAGCACATTCTCTCCCTGGAAGCAGCCCTCTCCCTTCTTTCCAAGAGAGTAAAAACTCTGCATGAATGTTTTATGAATCAGCCGTGTGTTCATTTCAACGATCAAGCCGGCTTGGCAAGTTGGCCTGAAAAGGGGGAAGCTGAAAACCTACAGATTCCAACTGGCACGTTCTTAGACACGAACATTTTCCCCCTGTTGGAGACATTACATTTGGTCACATATAACTTGGGGAAGTTTCTTTGCTTTTAAAGAAATTGCAGATTATGTCCCAAGCTTTACTCAGAGGTGAACAAAAGAGATTTGTCCCTTTAATGACTTCACCGAGTACACGCATGCACGGTGTTAATTGGGGATGGTTTTGGTGCCCTCAGTGCAGCCTGATTTCTTGATTGCAGCCCTTTTGCATTCCCAGAGCCCACCATCTGCAGAGGTAAATGCCATTGCAAGACGTAGGAGGGGCATAGACAAGGTACCCCTTTGTTTAACTTCCTGCTGTATTGCTCAAGCTAAGATAAATGTAATTTAGAAAAAAAAACTTTATGGAAAACATCATAGGTAGGGAGGAAGATACTGCCGAAATTGGTATTTCTTCTGCTATGCCAATGCCAAGCTGAATGCTTACCCAAGTACACATCTCTCCACTGTCATAGGGAGAGAGGTGATCAGCTCTACTCAAGGGAGGAAAAAAAAAAATTATAATGAGACAGCCATGCATGAACAAAACCACAAAGGAGAGAAGGCAGAGGCAACAGCCAGCAGTTTTCTGGAAGAAGAGAACCCCGACGCAAATGGAGGGACACACCAGACTGTGTGCCAGATGCACATATTCCACTCTCCAGAGGCAATTTTACACCTCCCAGGAAAACTCATCCTCAAAGTCCAAATACTAATACCTGTCAAAACAACAGCTGGAATTACAGACTCTGGACAAGTACCACCAGCAGTATGGATGGGTAAGTAACACAGCACTATCTGCAGTCAGTGATGCAGAATGAGCTGTAAGGTAACAAGCTGAGTGCCATCCCTCCTAGGTGAAAACGTCATTCCCCATTCACCAACACATAAATATACCATGTGCAATTCTCATTATACAGCAGCTGCCTCTGGGAAACAAGAGGGTACTCTCATGGAAAGGACATGAATCATCCTTTGCTTGACCTCATCTCCCAAAAGTCATTTGTTTTATAAGCTCATCTTTCCAAACGGAAACTCAATGACACTAATTATATCCATGGCAGCAGCATGAAACAGGGACCCCCCTGCCACTGGCATGGGCCACTATGGTGGTGGTGATGGCGGCAGCATGACTGATGGTGTGTGATGGCTGTAGAAAGGCTTGTTCTCACTCAACAAACCTCAAAGCTGAACCTCAGCACCTGCCCTTCAGCAAACTGCCTCTGAAAAGGCTTCACATAGAGCACTTCCACCCCTCCTGTGGCCACAGTTGAACTGTAATTTTTCCTCCTTCATGGGCTGTTTCTGCTTTTCAATATAACAAATTCACTTGAGGTCCCAATGACCACTTCACTGGGGTGGGAGGCTGATGAATGGGGCTGCCAGCAAGGAAGGAGATGAAAGGATGGAGGGAATAAGCGTAATGTGCCCTCTTTTCAATTATTCTTGGCACAATGTGGAGGGCCATACAGGCAATCCAAGAACAAAGAGGAGACACTCCAAGGCTGCTCTATCCAGTATTAGGGGTCCTCCCCTGAGAATATGGTGGCTGTGGAGATGTCTGAAAGTCCCAAATTCTTAGCTGCAGGAGTCTGGCTCTTAAAATTACATAGTCAAGGAAAGGTCCCGAATCTGATGGCCAGGGAAACCTGGTTTGAACAGCACAGTGATAGTTAAGATTAATATGGTGCTGGTATGTTCAGTCCAATACCAACACAATTCCTGCCCTAAAAAGCTCTGACAATCTAAACAGATTAGACAAAGGATAAGAAAAAATGTGAGAAGATTTGCCTGGAGTCGACTTACAGTTCAGTAGTAGCGCTAGAAACTTCATTCCCACATCAACACTGGTAGGTGGAATGAGGGTGGCTGGATGTGGCTGTTTCTAGCAGTGAGACATGGGGAGAAAAGCTTCACGGTAGTAGAGTCACCTTCAAAATCCCCTACCCCATGGAGGTGCCTCATGGGTGAGAATGTAGAGCCAGACTTGCTCAGTTTAGGCTAAGAGGGAGTCATGAAGGGGGTGGCTTAGGAGGGCAAGACCTGAGGCAAAATAAGGACCCTGTAAAATCAAGGCAGTCAGGTCTGGTGAGGAAACCAGTTAAGGAAGAAAATTCCTCTGACTGTCAAGTTTTAAGATCATAAGATTGCACAAAGGGAGACCACTGCATTGCAGGAGGCACCGGAGAGATGTGGGAGTGGGAGGATTGGCCAGGGGAAGAGAGCAGGGAGAGTGCAATAGAGCATCGTATCCTTTTTTTCCCTTCTGCAAGCCTGCAGAGAAATAAAGAATAGAGTTAATTGGCAAACATATTGCTCATTGCAGAGCTAATTAACAAATTTGCAAGTCCTTCATCTCCTACAGATCTTCTCACCAAAATTTCTTGCACAAGCCTTGAACTTGCTAATCCCCAAGGAAGCAGCTGCAGGGATCACCCTTTCAGACCTGTACTGGTGAAGATGAAGGTGATGCTTCCACACACATGGGAGTTGGACATAATCCATGGCCCTAGGAAGAGATCTGCTGCCAGTTAATTTGTTAATTAACAAAGGGTCAGAGGCACTTCATCTAAAGCAGAGCTTTTTGCTTTAGAAAAGCACTTTGCTAGCACTTTTCTAGAAAGTGCCTCAGGTGACATCTTCACTCCAGGGTGCTAATAGCACTTGCCTGTATCTATTATCTATTTTAGCCTCCCTCCTCACCATAGTAGTCTTGGGTAGAAGCTTGTAAAATGAGCAGGAAACAAACTGGGTTGGATACCTAGAACCACTCTCATTGAAACAAGCTTTCCAAGCATTCAGCCTAGTTGGGTTCACTTTTTTACTTTGGCTACATCTTTCCAAAATTTGTTGCTTGGAACCACCCTGCTCTTACTGGATTTGTGAGAGATGGAAATGACTGAGATCTTGTGAGCAAATCAGGCTATTTCTGACATGATCGGTGAGAGAGAAAAAAAGCCATGGAGCCAGATTAAATAACCAGACCTTCTGAGCTTAGCTAATCATTACCAATAAACCTGTGACTTCCATGCTGGGGCTTGTAGGCAGTTCCATTGTGCAAGAGTAGTTTTAGGGAAGCCGGAATTTGCTCAGCAACTGCAGAAGAGTCAGTTAACCTCAAGCATTGCCACTGGCAATTTGCAGATTAAGAAATCTTTTGTAAAACACAACAGGATTGCCTCAAACTTCGGTAGACTGCTAGACAACAGGACTGGCTGTTAATTCACGCAGCAAAGTCAGTGCCAACTTTGTAAGTAAAAGATACAACCCCAGAGTAGCAGAGGGGTTGATGTTTGAGGCCCCTGAGAAAAAAAGGTATAAACCAACGTAACTATGCTTTGTAGCAATGAAACCAGCTCTTAAGATGCTTTGATCCAGTTGATCTGAATAGTGCCAAACCAAGTTAAAGCAATGAGATTAAAGAAAACATTCTTAAATGTTAAAGATTTTTTCTAAAATTAAAAAAAATATGGTTTTAGTCCAGATACAGGTCTTATTTTATAGTTTTATTATAACTCCCCTAAAGCTGCATGTATCACCTATAAAGGTAAAACAAAAATGTAACATTGAACTTGAGTTGTACAGGCTAGATGTCAGCCTTCCTCACCTTCAAGATAAACTCGTCTGGTTGGCATCTTCCAGGGAATACGTTTTACAGGCTCTAACAGTGTGGCTGCACTTTCATCATGCATGCTGAGGGGTGCAAGTTCTTGCATTGATGCATCTTAAGTAGAACTGGCTCCCCACAAAGCTTCTCATGCATCAGAGCTTAGAAGTGGAAGGGTCTGCAAAGACCCTCTGGTTCAGCCCCTTGACAGTGTAACTATCAGAAAAGCTAACCCCTTCAAGCAGTTTTGAAAGACCCTTTTAAAAAACGTGGAGAATAAAGCCTCTAGTGAAACAGCAAGGCAATTTCATTGTTTAACCTCTTGCAAAAAAACCAGAGGTGGATACATTCCCGCTGAGACTTGCACAGCTTTATGCTCATGGAGGAATGAGCCACGGGGATTTTGTTGCAGGCCTAAAGCTGGCCTAAGCGGCATTAAAGCTTGCCTTAACTACAGTATGTCTGGCGTTTTGCAGATATATTATGCCTTTGTAAAATGGGAACAAGATAGCTGTTGCTTTTGTCTGATAGAGGCAATGGGGAACTGAACCATGGATTGTTCGAAATTTTTGCTTCCCCAGGCTCTGCAGTTCCTTTGCAACAGCATGCACTTATATATTTGGCAAACTTACCCAACAAGGTCACTAGGTTAGTAAGCAAAGGCATAGAGGGTATCAGCGTGCTGGTACCTACTCAGCTATGTAATAGCTAAACAAAGGCCCAGGCTTGGAGTTTGACCTCGATTGCAACTAGAAAGAGGCTTAAAGAATAAATCCCTGTAACACTTGATGCCCCTGGGGATGACCCAGCTGTGCTGCTGATGGTGGAAACAATCAGCAGAGTAAATGCTTGGAGAATGAGGGTTTGGGTGTGCAGAGCTCACAGGTTTTCTCGGATACACCTCAGCCTTGGGCTGTAGTTTTGAAGGTAAGAGGATGCCACCTGAACTCCTAATTGTGGGAAACCCTTTAGTGATGGCCTGTGACAGCGGGCGTGATGATGGGCCTAACAGTGCCTGCTAAGATCCCTGTTGTCAGCAGGGAGGAGGACATGAAGAAGATGAAGAACACAGGACACGGTGCAAAAACTACTGAATGACCAAGGCTCCTGATAAAATATGGCAAACAGAGCTCCCTGGGGCTCTCCAGGTAAACAGACAAACCCTGTTCAACCTTGTTCACATGTTTTGTCCATCTACCACCTCTTGGGAAAGGTGTTCAGAGCTGGTCCTGCATACAGTTAGATGGCTGAGGAGTTCTGACAGACATAGGGCTTCACCTGTCCAGGGCAGGCTGCCTGTGGGTCTGCTGTGCCCCTTCACTGCAAGAATTGAAGGACACACCGTCCGGGGCGAAGGAGGTTCATTATTAAGGTATGTTTGTCCTGACTCATGCAGTCTAGGGCTAAACCAGTTCCCTTTTAAGGTTGTGTTGGTCTTTACAGGTGTGCATCGCTCCAAGCCTGGGTGCGCTTTTGGGCATTTCTTTCTAACCAGGCACAAGCAAGGCAGGGGAAGCGTTCGGCATTGGGGTGCTTCCTCGTGGGGTCCCGGCAGGGGGTTGCTTCCCCCTTTCAAAGCCTTTGAGTCTTGTGGAAGGGAAATGCAGCCAGCAGGATGTGCTGGGCTGCTGTACTGAGGTTTATGTTAGTGTCTGCCTTGTTTCTGCTGGAAATTGCAAAATCTTTCCTGTGGAAGGAGTGGGGAGTTTGGCCCTTCACGAGCATATAGACTGCTGTATATTTAAATGGAGAGAAGATTTAGGCAGCACGAACAAAACAGACAAGGGAGCAGAAATCATACAGTTCAAAGCTGGTTTTCCACAAACTGCTATGCAGTGTTGTTTGTTTTTTTATTATTCCTGTAACTCTTAATTCCATTTTTTTCTCTCTCTCTCTGTGTTAACATATTTACCCTAGGAGGGGGAAAATCCCTCTTCTTTTTGGGGGTAGATGAGGGGAGAAACTTTCTGAGTGCCTGAATTGAAAAATCAATTATTTATTCTTTCTAACAAAGTTTTTTAAGGAGCTATGCACACAGAAAGTTGACATTAAACTCTGCTTACCCACTATACCTCCTGCCTGCCTTTCCACCTCCCCCGCTTCCCCTCCCAAACGGAAGAAAAGACCTATCCCGGGATCAGAGGAGACCGCGGCTGGGAAGGACAGAGAGCCCCGAGCCACCGGCATCGCTCCCAGCCTGGCCATGGGGGTCCGGCGGCCGCATCTCCCACCGCCTCTCCGAAATCCTCCCGGCCCGCAGCGGGGCGAGCAGCTCGAGCGCGGGATGGAGCAGGAAGCCTAAAAACTTCGGTCTGCAGAGAGACCTCTAGTGTTTTTCTTTCTCCATGTCCTGGCAGAGTTCCTCCAAAGTACAAATACACACAGAGCTCCCATTGTTTGCAGCCCTTCACAAGCCCACTGATCCTAATATGGAATTCAGCAGGAAACCCATGATTTCCTGACACACAGCAAGCTGGAGAAAGAAAGGAAAAACTCCATTAAAAACCTCCAGGCTCTCCTCCATGTTAGAAATGAAATGGAAAATGGAGTGGATTTAACAGGAATCCCCGATTCCTGCGGCCAAGCTAGAGGAAGGGAGACGTGAAGCAAAGCCGCAGGCTGCTGATATCTTTTTAAGTCGCAATAAATACTGAGAACTCCGGGGCAGGATGAGGATTTCCTGACTCGGACGAACGAGAAAGGACAGATCACTTTTTTTTATGATACTTCTCTCTGTATATTTAATTTATTCACCTTGATGATTCTCTTGCCTGGTCTGGCAATTGTTAGAAGAGGCTGTGACAGCCTGGAAACATTAGTATGATTTCCTGAGTTTGAGATTTGCTGCCCCCCCCCTCCAAACTCAGGAAAAGTCAATACAATCGCACTTCATTTTTCCTTCATGTGCACTTGGAAGTCCCGGGAGCAGCAAGAGGAGCGGCGGCAGCAGCAAGAATGAACTGCAAGGAAGATGACAACTGCACTGACGGGAGCAGCAATAACACAAAGAAGATGTTAAAATGCGTGGTGGTTGGGGACGGTGCAGTCGGGAAAACTTGTTTGCTGATGAGTTATGCCAATGATGCCTTCCCAGAGGAGTATGTCCCCACTGTGTTTGACCACTATGCAGGTAAGAAAGTGCTTTAAAAGAAATTGTATTGAGAGCTGCAGGAGAGCCAGGTGGGAGGTAAAGGAAGCTCCAGGAGAGGAAAGGACGGTTCAAAGGGGATACACGGGTTGCTTCTTGTCCGGGAATGTGATTCAGGCCTGGATGGTACCCAGGCAGCTTAGATGTCAGCTCATACAGTTGGGGCAATGCAGGATTTATTCAGAAAACCTACTTGTTTGCTTCTGAATTTTATTTTGGTTTTGGCAAATAAGCAGCGTTAGAGATGCAATTAAATCCATGGGAGTTTAGGGACAGCAAATATAATTCAGCCTCTATTTGTATTCTTGGTTTGTTTTTTGGAATTCTGAAGTTCTGAACTTTGCAGGCTGCAGTTATGAAGACTATATATGTGTGTGTGTATATATATATGTGTGTATATATATATATATACACACACATAAAAACATATGCTATTGGTGATCTTGTGCCTCATGGCAAATGATGCATAAATTACAATATCTATACCCTATTTAAAGAGTAATCCTTGAAAATATATCCTATTTAAGAGTAGTCTTTGAGAAAACCAGCATAGCCTCTTCCAGTGCTGTCAGAAGGTAACTCCCCTTTCAGAGACATTTGTTACTTCACCTATAAATAGATTTTAATAACTTAATGGTAGGGAAAGGAGAAGTGGTGACCAGTTTGAGTACATTATAGTGAGGGAATGTGTAGTATAAAAAAAACCCCACAATCAGGATCACTGATGCTGTACACTGCATTGCTGTGCAAAACACACCCACAGGTTAAGTACAATATTCACAGGCCTCTTTCTGCAGCAATTACTTACTTTAGCCAGTTGTGTCCAAAGAAATCACGTAGATGGTGATAGCCTAAAACTGTTGCTTAAACTTCTGCTTAAATTTTCCTATCTCAAATTCTGCTTTTTTTCTTCTCTTATTGCTCCTTTGCCTTATGGTGGTTGTTGTTGTTGTTTACGAGATCCCTGAAAAACAGACTCTAGAAGTACTGCAAAACTCATTGCTTATCTTGCAGCAGGAGTTGGAGTTTCCTTCATTCTCTCCCCACCTCCTTAAAAACTGAATTTTCACGGCGTGGCTTATCATAGATTTGGTATACTGTAATGGGAAAATCTCTGTTTTCATTCTGGCTTCATGTCAGGTTTAGCAGATGAACCGGCCAAACAAGAAAGCTGTGTAATTGCAGAATCCTATCCATGGAAATGTGAAGACCTTTTCCTCCACAAGAGTGGGCAGCATCACTTCTAATGCAAGCAACACTCTTCCCTCTGCCCTTCCCACCAGATAGATTAAACGACCATTTTAGAAAAAAAAAATCTTCACCCAGACAAAATGTAAGAAAGAATGTTGCCTGTTGTAAATATGTACTTCCATGAGCCAAAAACCCTAAGGAAGCCTGACTGCATGAATTTATGCCTTATATTGCAACAGCACCCACTTTCCCATGATAAGCTAAGATCTGCTTGTCCCTTACAGCTTGGCATCCCAGCAGGACACCAGTCCCAGTACCCACTGCCCTTCTCTTTTTCTCTCCCATGCCCCACAAATACCTCTGCATCTGGAAAAAGCTATACTATAGCTGGTACCAGACCATGTACGCATCAGCCTGCGGGCTGGGTGGTTTTGGTGTGAGCAGGGGGGCACACACGTGCGTGGGGACTGTGCACACCCATCAGCACGGAGGCTAGCCAGGCAGGCTGGCGCTTGGTAGGGGCACCACGCCAAGTTTCTCTTCCCTAGCCATCTGCAGGTGACTCGCAGGGACTTGCTTTGATTTTCTTTCCACTAAGTCAGAACTGGGAAAAAGTGCCAGTGGGCTCAAAAGTTACTGGGGGAGACAAGAGCTGAGAGAAGGTTGGGAAGATGAGGAGTGTCACTCTGTAATCCTCATTTCCTTAGGGTGCCAGGTAAAAGCAGTATGCATGCGCTTTTAAATCAAGCTACATTCTCAGGGTTTGAAGACTTAGACCTCTAAAATATCTCCAGTTATTCTTATTTGCCTTCTTAACTATTATAGCACACAAATATAAACTAAGAATGTTTCAATGAGAAAGTTCAGAAAGATAAGGGAAAAAATAGCTGCGTATATTAACATGCTATTCTGAGACAGACTCTGCCCAGTGGCAGTGGTCAAAACTAGCATTGATAAAAAATGGAATGTGGTTTTTTTGAAAAATCTCGTTATTTATTAAACCAATTTCACTACAAAACTGCACACAGAATTGAGCAATGGAAATTGGTTCTGGAGCAGAGCACTGGAAAAAAATCCCACTCATAAACCATAAAAATATTATATGGCATAAGGTATAACATAACCTATTTAAAATACTCTGGGTATTGAGAGAGAAAAAAGCTCACCTGGGGCAACCTTACCCCTGAGCTTACAGCCTTTAGGATATTCTGTCACAACTCCTTCCACATCCATCTGTGTGGCAGCCCATATGGCACAGCAGGACCATGGGCATGGTGACACCACAGGCACCACGGTGCACAGGGAGGCTTCATACGTAGGCAGATCCTGCAGGGTGGTGGAGGTTCTGGAAAAATCACATTTGAATTTACCCCTGAGAACTGGTTTGCCTGCCCTTGCCCCTGCCAAACCAACTGTTTCAACTTTCCCAAATGAGCTGAAACCATTTGATTCAGTTCTGCTGTGCTGGAAATGCTCAAAAGCAACTAATGGCTGCAGATTTTGGCAAAGCTGCACTTCCCATGGGAGGTTTTTCACCCAGGTTATTACCAGCAGTGGTGCGTTAGCAAGCGCTTCCTCTTGCCTCACCAGGTCACAACCTGGTTGTGTGTCCCAGAGCATTTACCAATTTCCTTCTTTCGAATGGAAAAAGTAGGGAGGGGGGGAAGCATTAAAAATTGAGGAATCCAGTGGTGATCTCAGAGCAGTTTCTCACTGCTGCGACTCTAGCGACTCAGGGAAGACAGTGATACTATCCAGCACAGCGTTGGGAAAAGCTCCAGCTGCACCAGTGCCGTGGCCAAGGCGTTAACCATTCACAGCCCCACAGCACCAGCTATGTTTACTTGCCCTACTGCATCGCATCTTTTCAGTTCCTTCCCTGGGCAGGTTTTTATAACCCAGGTAAAGCAGGTGAACATACCGACAAGGGTAGCCCAGAGGAAGCAAGCAGCATTTCAAACAGCTGTGCTCCAAGTGTTAGATCCATACGGTACTTATTCAGTGTCTTTCACATGAAAGGGCTTGAAAACACTTTACAAAATTCAAGCCCAACCTGCCTCTAAGAAAATCAGAGGTGGTAGATGGATTTCTCCCAGTGCAGGAAAAGGCTTTCTGCAGATAACTTACACAGCTTTTACAACTCAAATACAGTGATGCCTGGGATGAAAGGCTGTTGGTGTTTCAGCATGTATGCAGCTGTGTTGTACAAAAGTCAAAACCAGTTACTAGCTCCACACTAGTAATATTCTGCCACAGATTTCACCCACAGTCCACAAAAATGAATTTGTTCAGGGCCTGTTGCCAGGGTTGGGATGTGATGGATGTAGAGTAGGGTCAGAGGCAATGCCAGACAGATGGGGAAGCCAAATTTGTTACTTGGATACGAAAATGGTTTGTTTTGTTGGATGCGTGGAAGTTTATGAGTATGGTTATTTTCCAAGGCATTTTGAAGAGGTTTTGATGGAGGGCAGAGCCCTGAGTAGGTTCCCTTACCTTTGGGGAATTTCCAAGTCCCACACTGAAAGGGTTTAGCCACGAGGTAAAAGACTTTCTAGGGCAGGCGAAGCAAAGTGCTGCCCTAGTGACAAACAGGATATTACTGGCAATAACTGCAACAATAGGGGCTGTTTGGATAGTGACTAGATGCTTTAACATCCTCGTTCCTTTCCATATTTTGAACATCAAATGCTGCTTTTCTGTGAGCAAAGGTCTTTCAGCCAGGGTGACTTGTATTGTGTCTAGCTATGTAAGGTTATAAATGTTTATTTAGGGTTGAGGTTGTATCAACAAAAAAATTCAATTCAACTATTAGCAGAGTTGGTTTAATAGTACCAAAACTAACTGGCTTGCTCTGTGAAATACAGAAGGGAGATGTGCATTATTTGTTACTTAGGCAGCCACCAAGCATCCCATTTGAGGTTCACGAACCCTAAGAACCCAGCATTTTTTAGCATGAAATTTATTCACCCTAAAACTTATATTCAGTCTTCCTAGAGAGGTCATCGATGACCTAAGCCTGTCAGTGTTTAAGAGGTATTTGGACAATGCCCTTAATAATATGCTTTAACTTCTTCTCAACCCTGAAGTGGTCAGGCAGCTGAACCAGACGATCGCTGTAGGTCCCTTCCAACTGAAACTACCCTACCCTACCCTACCCTAGTCTAGTCTAGTCCATTCCATTCTACCCTATTCTGTTCTAAAAGTGCATTCTTTTTTTTTTTTTCCATGTAAAAAACCTCAATTATTAAGGAGCAGTACTAATACCATGCAACTAACTTGGCCCACTATGCAGAGGTGAATGAACTCATTAGATGGTTGAAGTCTAAGGAGAAGAGGGTGGTGAGTCTTAAACTGCCCAGTTCAGGCATAGCACACAGATGAAAGTCATACAAATAGCTTTAGGAGCCCAAGTTGCATCTTTGGTAAACAAGGGAGGTCAACCCCTCCAAAGGAGAACTACAAAGCATCTGCACTAAAGACATAAAGTAGATGGCGTAAATATGTCCCTCCCTCCCCTCATGTCTCAGCACAAACTGATGAACATTTATAAATAGTTTGAAAAAAATGCCATTTGAAAAAAATTAGCAGTGGCATGTGATCAGCTAATGAATAGCATACCAAATAGTTCAGCCATGACTGGAGCTCTGTAAATTAAAAGCAATATAGAAGAAGACAGCTGTTAATTACTGTTAAGAGACACATATTTTGTTCTTTAGTGACGATTCAACCTAATCTGTCTGACTTTGCACTGAAGTGGGCTGGAGCGCTCACCAGTCGCACAAGAAGCAGTGGTCCCGACCTTGCTGGCCACGCAGGGAGGCAGAGTCTTTTGCTCTCATGTTCTCATTAGCAGAGGAGCAGTACTACTGCTCTTTCTTGGCCAGAGCAGTCAGCTTGCACCTCTGCAAATCTGTAAAACTGTTATATCCTGCCCATGGGTCACAGCACTGACTCAGATCCCTGTTCCTCGTGTCCTCCCACGAAAGAGAGCAGTTGGAAGAGGGCTGTCACTGCCCATGGGGCTGCCCATGGCTGGCCGCTCTGCGTGCTGGGGCAGGCAGGAGCACCCAGGGGAGACAGGCCATGCAAAGCAGTTTTGCCTGGCAGACTCTCCCTATACTGGAAGAACCACCAGCCAAGTCATGGCAGAAACCAGATGGGAGCCAACACATCCCAGTTTCTCCAGCTACCAGCACAAGAACACACCTGTCCACACTTTTGATGTGCTAGTTATTTTTAATTGATTGCTAATGCACACTGGTTTCACCCCATCTCTGCTTGCCATGGTGTGCAAGCAATGACTTAAACCCCATACCATCACTTTTTTTCCCCTGTTGAAACTTCATTAGACAGGAAGAGATTGCCCGAGGAGATTTGCAATTTCTGCATGGGTGCTGCCGTGGGAGTCTTCACACTACCACATTCTTGAGACAGTTGTCTCCTATAAACAGCCTTGGTAGCATATTAGAGAAACCCTTCATGCAATGTTTGGAGTCATTAAACTGAAAGAGCTATAAATAGCACTGAAAGAGAGCTGTGATGTTTATTTGCATGGACGTTTGCAGTGGGTTTTTTTTTTCCTTTTAATGTTCATCCAATTTTGATTGTACAGATTTGAACTTTATGTGAGACAAGAAAGCATTGACTCTTTTAAAGATCTGGCTCTTCAGACCAGCAACCACAGAGCAGATATGTTCATTTTGCCTCTTGGGAGCTAAAAGGACTTCTCTGCCAATCTGGTATCATCCAGAGTAAACCAGGGATCTCAATAAAATACTCAAGGTAGGACACAACAGAAACCCACCAGTGCAATTCAAAGATTTTCATGGCTGACTTTTCTGAAGATAAATTTACAGAACCACTAATTCTTAGGTTCCCCACAGAAAGTTTAATACTCCATGCTGTGTCGCATAAGCCAGAAGAGATGTAGTGAACCTCAGATTTTTTCACATCCAGGAAGCCTGGACAGTCTTTATACCAAAAAGGTGCTTTTTGTCTGCACCACCATGATTATTCCACATTCAGGAGAAACAGGCACATATACACCCCCAAGCCTCTTAAGACCTTTTCCTTCTGAAGGTGTTTTACAGTACGTGAAGATTTGCGATAACTATCGCTCATATCTCTCTTCCTCACACACATCCCTGTATTGTCCTGAGGGTGCACAACCCGCTCGAAGCCCACGGAGACAGAGATCCTTGGATGTTTCGTGATCCTATTTACTCAGGGTAAATGAGTATCAGGTAAATGAGATCAGAAACCATCTGCAGTGGTGCTCTGAGCATTGTGATGACAAAGGTCCCCCTTTCACCCAGCGCTACTGAAATGCAGCGGTGGCTGGCAAGAACCTGCAGCACCTAAGCTGCTTCCTACCTTTGCCTCTGGCTCTGTTACACAGCTGCTCTTTGTGCTGTTGCCGTTCCTGGTTTGATTTTACACTGATGAAAGCTTTATGCTACAAACACAAAGAAGCTCTCCACCAACCCCTCCCACACCCACCAGCATCTTGCTGATCACCCAGGACTCAACCGGCAGCCCAGGAGCTGCTGCAGCCTGATGCACAGAACTGGTTTCTTCATCCAGCATCAGCAGTGTACAGATGTCTTTGTGCAACCAGCACAGCAGGGGACAACACTGCACCATGAATAACCTTTACAGTTTTAAAACAAGATGTAAAGAATAAGCACACACATCAGCAAGGATAGTGCCAGGAATTAGAGGAGTAGATGAAGCAGCCATGTTATTTTATCCAGATCTATCTGCCCTAAATTCCACCTAAGCCCCTCTGTCTACTACTTTGCATTAGCTATGTAGCATTTGAGGGCAATAGAAAACACAAAGAATACTAAGTGGAGAGTTAGACCATTTGAATGTGTATTGGTCATTCCAGCGTAGAACAACGGGGTTTCTTCAGGTCAACCACAGTCCTGAGGGAATGGGTAGGAAAGATGAGAAAGTAAAATGATTTAAAAAGAAATATTTCTTTGCATGGTATGTGATTAATCCAAGGAATTCATCGCTGTACAGACATTACTGAGGACAAAATTTTAACAAGGTTTGCAAAAAGGGAGGTTGGACCGCATATCAGGTGGATTGTGTGTTATCCTAAGCTAATGAAGACTTCCACAAGAGATAATAAAATGTGAGCTGACACCACCTCCTGTTAGGGGCAGGGATAAGACCTAAATTTGGTCTGATGAGTGGCAAATTGTCTTAAATCTGCTCATCAGAGTTGAAGACCTGACTCCCTGGACTGTGAGTTTGGCCCAGTCCAGCACTCTTGCACTCGGTGCTGTAGAAAAGGACTTTTTGGAATGATTCTTCTGATATATGGATGAGCAAACAGATTTTGAAATTTTGTTTATGCAGCAATGGCCTACTGCAGAGACATGGCAGGATTTGTCTGGAGCATGAAAAGAGTGAACAGTGGTGGTGATGAGAAAATGACCCTTTTCTTCTCCAGTCCTCCAAGACAGTCGATCTTAGCCTTTCCCTGCCCTTCCAATCAGTGTAACTTTGCAGGAGGTGACATCAGCTGAGAAAACCAAAACTGAAACTGTGGGCTCTGACCCTTGCAGGACAATCTCTACAGCTTGGACAAACAATCACATCCACTATCTTAAAATCAACAATTGACTCAGTACAGCCATCCATCCATACCAGGGGGCAAAACCACCCACAGGTAGTGCCAGACCAGGCGCATGTTGACAGTCAGGCAGATGCTTTTCAACAGCAGATGTTCCACATGTGGGAAAGAAAAACAAAAACTTAGAAAAGAAGTCTAAGCAACCAAAATTCCAAGACATGTACAAACTTCTCAATTTCTGCAGGATGTGGCAGTGTTTTTGCTGTCATCATTACGATGGCTTAGTTACAGATCAAATCAATGCAAAATACCTCCACTAAAAGTTCCTTCTCAGTTTCTGTTCTCTTGATAAACCTTGATACCTTGATGATGTACTAGTGATACACATCATTGCTACTGCTCAGCACTGTGTACATTTTGCCCTGCAGGCAGTGCCTTTCCCATGTTCTAACTTTCCAGTTGTTATGGCCAGACCTAATGACATCATGGAAATGGCAAGGGATGAGGAAGAGCAAACATATTTCCTTCAATTGTTCTGTTCAGACAAAGTCATTAAACAGTAATGACATCTGTCAAATTCTTATTTATTTTTACAATGAAAAAAATCCGACTTATTATATTTCTAGTCTGCTTTTAGGAGTGACCATTCACTAGTCTCCTGTCAGATATACTGTTCTTGTATCCCAAGCCATGGGTCTTCCAGCTAAGCCAGAGAATAAGTTACTGAAGAATGAAAGCTTAATGAATTGTCACCCCAAGTTTTATCCCAAGAGGCACTGAATGAATGAATTCTAGATCGGATTTATGAACTGATATTCATCTCTCTTTTTTCCCCCCCAGTTAAGATCAGGGAAAGTGGGTTTTAAAATAATTTCTAATAACTAAAAGCTAAGGAAAAAAAATGTTTATTTATCTTTATTATTAAGTATTATTTTCATTCAGACTCAGGAGCCTGTCACCCAAGACAAGCCGTACTACCAGCAGCCTTGGCTGAAAGCAGGGACTAGACCTTACGTGCAACTTATACATGTGCTAAAATGTTCAAGCGCCATTCATCAGTCAATGACTTCCCCATGTGGGAATGCTGGGCAGGAAAGCTCTCCCAGATCTGAGAATGAATCATTACACCTCACTGCAACCCCAAGTACCATCCGTCAAGTCAGCAGTGAGGACACAGCCAGGTGAGCGTAGCATGAGGGATCCAATGATACAATCCAACCGTGTGGTTGCTACCACCTTTGGCTGACATGCATGCCGATCTCATTATGCAGTGGTGGGGTTTCCTTAGTATTTGTTCTGTAGCATACATATTCATAGATTTATGACCACGAGCAAAACCCTCTTGTTAAACAGCTGTCACTGTGGGTATGGAAAATCATCATATGAGGGCAGGCAAGATGGCTCGAAAGGGTCCTGGGGGACACAGAGCCATCTGCACCCTGTGGCACTTGCTGGGAAGTGGTGTCCTCAGCTACTCCCCATAGCCAAAGTGGTGTGTTTGGGATTCCCGGGAAGGGGAAGACATGAAAGACCATGAGAGCTTGGTATTTCAGCTGGCACAGTTCCCCAGACTTAGCGTGGATCCAGTGCACCAGCAAATCCAGCAATGGGGTCGCCTGAAGGTTGCCTTTCTGCCTTGGAGACTGGCACAGCAATGAACCCATAAATATGAAACACGCCAACCAGCCTCAGAGGAAGAGAAGCCTGGAAAAACCACTGACAGGAGAAGCACTGAGAAAAAAAAGAAGGAAAAAAAAATATCTCCCAAAGGAGGGAGGTGCACAGCTGCAAAAATATTCCCAAGCACAGTGGCACAGGAGGTACAGTCAGGAGCATGATGGCTTGGGAGCAGGAGGGGAAGAGCAGCTGTACCAGGATCCTCACTCCTGGTTCAGGATAGTTTGCAAGTCTATCATGGAAACAGCAGTCCCCATGATGAGCACAGGTGCCAACACTTGGGCATCTGAAAGAGTTAAAGAGGACTGTGAAGAGGGGATGGACAGAAAGGTCCTGCCACAGTGCAGGAAGATGCCCGAGGTGACTCACTAAAACTACTTTCCAGCCCTTGCGATTCTGAGGGGATAGGAGGCCACGTCTCTTATTAAAGTCTCTGGCTCAGACATCCAGCTATGACTTCGATGTAATGACATTAACAGTATCTGTTAATGCTCGGCTTTCTGCAGACTTTAAGGAAAAGAACAGCTTCAGCAATGAGTGGGAAAGCGCACATGTTCAAACATAACATTAATTTTTATCCCGTGGGAGATGGGACAAAAAGAGCATCTATTTACAATAATAATGCTGCTTTGCTGAGAACAGAACATAAGGAAAATCCCATAAGGTTGGAAAATGTGTTTTAAGTTCACAAACTGTCTCATGTTCCAGCTCCAGAATGGGCAGCCGTCCAGCTGCTGTGAGCAGCTCTGTCCTCCAAGGCCAGACTCTCCCGTCTCGGAACTCTTGGTTTCTGAGCAATCTCCCCAGCTCGTTTCAGAACCAGTTAGCTTACCTCTGTGTGTTTTCCTCCAATAGCTAGGTGCGGAGTCAATGGTTTTTTCTAATTTTGGGAGCCCAGTCGCTAGATTCTCTGTCCACAAGCAGCAGAAATGCAGAGCCCTGAGTTTTCATTTAAAAGTTGAGGCGTTCCCACCAGGGAATCTCAGCTCTGGAACGGACTCACACTGAAAATGCCTCCTGAGACCATCTATTTTACGCTATATATATCAAGCAATGGCTTGTCGAAGTAATGCCCAGGACTTTGTGTTGTCCATTCAAGCCTGGCAGAGAGCACTGCTATTGGCAGGTTGCGTTGTGTGATCCTGCTTCCCAGGTGGCTCCATATGGGCACACAAACTTCACTGAGGGCACAGGGTCTATCTATGTGTAGATTACAAAATATCTCTAGAGAGGTATTTTGTAATTGCATCTTTATTTTTGCTTAGTTGTAACTACACGTAGACCTTTTCAGCTATATCAAAACACAAAGGATACTGTAGAATTGCTTGTAATTCCTTTGTAGTTTAATCCCGTTTTTGCCCTCTGAAAACTTGCCATTAACATTTTCAGCAGAAGCACGAACAAAATCTAGGATGGCATTTGTATGCTCTTATTTAAGCTCTTAGAATGGCCCTTTGCTTTCTTAGTGCTGCTTCACTTTGTTCTGTGTGTGTAACCAGTAAATCTCAAAAATCAAGTACAATTCCCATCATCTCATTGCCTTCTAGTCACTGCTTGGAATATTTTAAGCCTCTTCCAGGAATACAAGGGGATAACATCTCTCACTAAAAACTATATGTGAAATACAGCTTTAAGAAAGTAATTTTCCAGGAATACTGTCCATGAAAGCAGGATCAAACTCAACATTAAAAGGGGAGTTCATATTCCAAAAAATATTCAGCTAATCTGCCAGAAACCAGGTCTTACAGACCTCCAAATTAGCTGAGCCAGTTCATAATACCATTAATATGGAGAATTTCCCTTGCCATACATAGAAATATTCTCTGATGGAGTTTGCCACTTGGAGATCTGCTGGGAATTTACCTAAACCATTGTTTGATTCAGTTCCAGAGGGGTGAGGTTGCTGTGGTTCTTGTTATTTTAATATTTTAGAGTGTTAAGTGCATTTTCTCCCTCTATTCTCCCTCCTGGGAAACTGCTAAAATGGTGAAATAATTCATTCTTCCATTATTTGAATCATATTGACCAATTTCTTTCTTTTCCTGTAAAAAGCTCCTTGAAGCAATATCATAAGCCCCTCCTGATGCTTCCAAGGAAGGAAGAAGCAACAGAGAGTGTGAATACAGAACAAGGTCCCCAGTCTGAAGGAATGTTTGACAGAGGAAATCTGTGCCAAGAAAATGGTGGAACAGCAATAACTTGTGTTGACTCCATATGGTGCTCCCAACTGGGTTTCTCTCCCCCTGCCCTCTACGTAAATGCATGACCGTGAAAGATTTAAAAAAAAAAATAATAATAAACCAAACCAAAAACAAAACAAAAAAAAACAAAAACATAACAAAAAAAAAACAACCAAAAAAGCAACCAAGTCTCATGACAAATTTGCAAGGAAAACAGTATTTTGAGACTATGCCCAACGGGGTGGAAACAAGGGAACCTTGTCCCTGACTGAGTGTCATGGTGAGGCACAGGAGACAATTCATACAAAGACCACCTGACTAGAGAGCGCTTTGTACCTTCCATCACATTAAGTCCTTCCAGGTCTGGATCCGCTTTCTGCAATTCCCTCCATCTTTCAGAATGAATAGCCACATTTCCTTTTCTCTACATTTATTTTCCACGTTGCCTTTTTTTTTTTTTTTTTGTCAAAGAACAGGATCTTCCCACCTGAAATGTTGGAGAAAAAGAAAGACAGTTTGCCTTTCCAAAGCACGCCTGGGTGTGGCATGGGACACGGAGCTGGCCAGAACTAGATATGGGTCCTGCAGAGCCACCTCTGAGCCAGCTGGGTCCAAAACCAAACCACAGACATTGCACACATAGCAGCTGCCCCACAAGCACTGAGTGATAATTGTAACCGTCTGTGTCTTCTGATTTCCTCAAGCGCTGCTGAGCTGGCGAGGGCTGCTGCCGGCCAGGGCATGAGAGCAGATGTTCTTGCCTTCTGACAGATGTCAGCTCTTCCCAATGGAAAATGCCATCCAGGATGAGTGAAAACCAACCAGCAGCCAGGCAGGGGCTTGCAGTAGGGTAGGGGGACCACCCTGCAGTGACCACTACCCACTGCAGAGACCATCCAGCAGCCACCTCTTTCCTGGCAAACACTTGCCACAGGATACTGTAAAAACATTATCTCAGCACTGCTTCTTGTGCATAAGCTAGGAAAGGTCAAAAGAGCCAAGGAGCTGCACGAGAAACAAAAAAAGTCCAAGAAAATAGGAGAGAAGAAGTGGAGGAGGGTGGGAAAGAAATGTATATCCTTAGAGGATGGAGGGAGAAGGTATGTTTCAAAGAGGACAGTCCAGAAACAATCCATAAATCATAAAACAAGTGATTTGTAACAACTATGTTTTGGGGGCTATGACTCATGATTTTGAACTTTCAGGGTTAGCAAAAGTTCTGGCCAGAGCATTTCTGACAAACTATCCCACCAGAAGAAAATGCTGATTCATGAAAGTTAAAGCATTTTTCAAATACTTGGAAGGACAAAATCTTGAGGTCCAGGGCCCTCTGGTTATTTCTGACAGTGCAGCAAGAAAGACCTAAATTGAAAACATAATATATGAAGGTTTTGTTTTCATTCCATTGTAAAATGAAAACAAATTGTAAAACCTCAGAAGTTGTCGCAAAGCTGAATTATCATCCCCCTGGCCAGTTCTAGTTGGTTACTGTTATTATCCATTTTACAGTTCCTGTATTGTAATCATTATTATCCAAGGGCAGGCTTACTCCCACTTCCTCTAAAAAAAAAATGTTTGCGCAGCAAAGACAAACATTTCCAAGGAAAATGCCTCAAATAACACGAGCTCAGGTGTGGGTTTAGGGTCTCGACGGGAAGAACTGCAGGGAGAGGTCGGCAGCCCTGGGAAGCCCTGGGAAGCCTTGGCAAACCTCATGGCAGAGCCAGGCAAGCTCTTGGAAGAGAAAACAGTCTTTGAACTGAGTGTCCCTCATTGTGTCTTTAATCTCCCTGACACAGGCTACCTGCAGAATGTCTTTTTCTCCTCTTCTCCTTTGATGACTTTTGTCATCACATTACCACCTAAATCCGTATTGCTAATTAATGAGACCGCATAGGTTTGGTTTCCAGAAGAGGGAAGCCAGCCCAAGCCTCTCAAAGGTTTTCAAAGTACATCTTCCCTCCGCCACACACAATCTTGCTCCAGTGAGCGGTCCCCAGAGATAGTGACAGAGGAGCAAGGACTTCAGTCACGATGCCCAGTGATGTGGAAGGAGGTATCTGTGGCCACACTCTAGTAATGCTGTTTGTAGAGTATGGAGGAAAAATACAGTAAAGGACCTGACTGGGAGCTGATGCCGTGTTAAGTTAGGAAGGACACCATCGTGGTTAGGGGAGCTGGGCTGTGTGCAATCAGTTTGAACTTGAAATTCAGTGTGTACTGCAGCCTCTGAGATCGTTTAGTGTCGGGTCACTTTCAGCATCCCCCCCATATAGCTGCATTTCTATTATCTGTCACGTTAACAAGCCAAGACGCTGCTATTTGATAGGAAGGATTCATTCCATAAGCTAGAAGCTAAAATGGTCTGTCCTTCCCAGGAGCTTCTCAACTGAGAGATTAAAACACTTTCTTAGTGTGAATTACATCTGACCTAAGGGATTTCATCTGGGGTGCCTGAGCACCGCTGAATTTCAGATTTCCTATACGGGCAACCCTTTCAAATGCGCTCCTGCTGTGACCTGTCAGGCAAGAATAAAAACAGAGCCATCAGAGGTAATGAGAAGGCACTACCGACAGTGCCTAATGGATTTTCTTTCTTCAAAAAGCTGAGAGAGTAACCTCAGTTTCATTTCCCAGTAAGCGTGGTGCGTGTGGGTACCTAAATTTAGATATAGTCTCTATTAGTTGTAAATATTTATGCTTATTGCCGTAATACATAGCTTTTAGCCTGATGATCTTCAGTATGAGGAAGCAGTGGTAAACATTTTGATTTTGAAAATGGAAGAAATAATAGATGTTTGGGCAATCCTTTTGAAGGTTAGCTACGCTCGCACAAACTGCTGGGTTCATCTGGTTTTGAAAGGCTCACAGAGCTGGGGCCAAGCAAATCTAAGTCAGGAAACCCTTGAAGTGAAGGAATGCATGGTGTATAATAAAAGGCCAGCGAGTAGATGAATAAAATAAGTGAAAGAAGCAGATAATTTCCTTAATGCATTTCTGTGCAAACTGCTAAGCTCCCAGGAAATCAGAATGAAGATATTACGACACATAACAGATAATTTCTCAGGAAGGAAATATGATTTTCCCCTTATACATTTGCAGGAGATGCAAGGAAATGTTCATATATTAATAATTGTGTGATTTGTTTTTGTCAAAGAAAGACTAGATTACGAAGTAGCCATATGTTTGGGGATTTCCTCCCCACCCCACCCCGGTTTGTTTCTTTACTATATTAATTTATATAAGCAGTTATAAAAGTACCTAGAGTTTCCACGTCAGGGAATTTTCCTCCAAATGGTTTGCACACATGCCTTTTGCTAAGCAAAGACAACAGTCCTAATGGCACTCACCATTTCACAGAAGCAACCCCTGTTAATTACAGGGGCTAGTAAATGAGCTTTATTTCTCTCCATGTTTTTTCACAGTATATACAAAAAGGGGCTGATTAGCAGAGGAACACAGGTGCCATTTGGCATTGGGCAGGGGCACTCCAGTATTGGGAAATGTCCCTATACTTGCTCAGAGAAAGGCAACTCCGCCATAATCCCGGTAAAGGCCAGGGCTCACCAGCAACAATAGGAGAAAACAGTAACAGGAACCAGAAAGTCAGGGCAGATCAGGCAAAATAAACACCAACTTGCAAAAAACATTCAAAGCCCAGAAGGAACCCGGATCTTGGCATTCTTGCTGTACAATAGAGGTGTTCCTGGGGCAGAAAAAATGTAGTTGGCCAGAAGAGGTTTTTGTCTGGGCACCTCAGGCTGTGGCCAGATGTGAGAGAATGGAAAATACTTCTCTCTCTCTCTCTTAACAACTTTGGTCAGAGTTTTTGAAGCCACTTTGTAGAGCTGGGGATCCCATTCATATTCAACTTGAAAATAAGCATTTTGGGATCCTTGGAAAATTCCCTCCCCTCATTTTGATTCCCAAGAGGTTCAATTCTCCTCATTCATCTTCCTGAGCTGCTGAAGATTCCCAGTTCCTCCATGGCCAACAGTTCTGCTGTAGATATCAGGGTCTTCTCTGCAGCACGCAGCGAGCCCATCCATCAGCACCCACCCTGTTAGTTTATAAAATGGCTCATTCGGATGTTCATTAAACCTTTGGCTATGGAAACACAAGTGCTAAGACTAACTTGATATCAGAGAGTCTTAGTAGCTGTAGAAGAGGCCATTAGGCATATCACAGTTTTTGCACTCACCCATTTGGAGGGAAGATCACAAATTTCCTTAGCTCAGCAAAACTATATGGTAACTGGGTGATGATCACTGACACAGGGAGTGCAATGGATACACTCCAGATGTCTCTTCAACATCTGCTGGGATTTATATCCACCCATTGACAGATGGGAAACCTCAGTTCTGAAATGAAAAAAAGATCTATGGGCTGAGTTTATAGTAAGGTAGCCAAGACCAGAATTTCTATCTATTTGTTTGTCATCTTGCTATTTCTGGAAATACCTTCCTCTGCCCTCTTGGAACACCAGAGTGCTTATGTCCCAGACATGTAGCTGGCTTAAAAAAACTCAGATCTTAAACTAGGAAGAAGTAAGCCTATGGAGATCAATATGTCCGAAGGAACAGCAGTGGGAAAAACTCCAGAGAAAAATATTTATGAAGGAAAGCAAATTTGCTGGAAAAAAAACTCTGCAGTTTGCTATCGTCCACATAACTGCAGGTAAGGAAAACTTTTCCACAGCGAGTGAACATAGGCATCCATGGCAACACAGGCTGAGGGACTGTTCAAAAGGATATAGCCCTGAGACTATTCTTGAAAGCATTTTTTCACCTTCTGTAAGAATTACAAAGCTTATGATGATGAAATTATACATAGGATCAAATTAAAATGTCCCCAGTGTTTTTGCTGTGATTACAAGATGACATATATTTTCTCCATAATTTTTCAGCCCTCAGATCACTTTAGCACTCGCTTGCTAGACCCTGGTCCATCATTTGACCAAGTATATCCTGCAAAGTGTCTGACTCCATCACTCCTCTTGTTAAACCACAGGGAGCCTGCTCAGACACCCCAAGCTGCCTTATGAACATAGCACTAACAATTCAGCTGAAGGAAAGGAGTTTGAAGAGCTATATAGGCATACATTTCCTGATGGTTTTCTCATCCTAATTTCTCCAGAGGGTCTCAGCAGTTTCCATCTGTTTCCCAGAATCTGCTCCCAAACTCAAAGTCTGAAGATCCTGCGTGTACAGAGGAATGTTGCTGCTCTGAAAGGGCAGAGATTTTGAGAAACCCCTTTGTTCTGAAATCCTCTTAAAACCAATTCAAACCAGTTTCTTAGTGGTCCTCAGTGGTGCGGTATAAACAAGATTTAATTCTCATATCTTTGCCATTTGCTCACTGCTTTCCCCACTGAAATGGCACCAGCTGGCCATTATTACTTCACACTCCGGAGGGTTCAAAATGTTCATCAGCTCTCTGATTCTGTGAGCTCTCATTACCAAGAACAAGGAGATTTCTGGGCTGCTTGGTCAAAAACCACACTTCATATATGAGCACAGCATAATAACACATATACTGCCTAATGTTAAACATTTCACTGCACACTGTTGAATGCTTAAAAAGAAAATGAACCACTGTTATTTTAGATGATCTTGATCACTAAAGCCCTGCAGGCAGCAGGCATCACAGCAGTGAATAGTAACAGTATTTAATAGCAAGGAGTAGGGTATATTAAATAAACATTAAATTCAACCCATAAACAGTCTCTAGTATAAGCACAGTAACACATGAGAGCTCGTGGAATTCATATAAAAGCAGGTTTGTGTCAATACTCACATTTCATTTGGAGGGAAACACCAGCGTTGGGAGGGTCACACAGCTGCAGGGCAGGAACCAAGGCCAAATCATCTGTGTCATGGACCAAAGCTTTACCCACAAACCGCTCCACCTGTCATCCCATGTGCACACAAGTTGCTCCTGCCTTTATTTTTCACCTGGAAGAGTTCAAGGTTTAAGCTCTGTTTCCTTTGCCAGAACACTTCCCGTCTGGCCATATACATTGTGAGTGCTTCTCTCTTTGTTTCGGTGTCTGTTCATACACATGGATTGAAATCTGATCTGCTGAAGGCAACATGCCTGTTGTCATGGCCAGGATGGAGATTTCATCCTCCGCCCCAAAGCCTTGCCAGCTGGGTAGCCAAGCTTTCTGTTTACTCCTCTTCAGGCTGTTTCTCACAGCCAGGCTGAGTCCATGCCCGCAGGAGTGATGCTGGAGACCACTGAAATATGTCCTGAGGGAAACAGCAGAAATACAGGATGAAGGACCACAGACCATTGCAAGCTCATGTGCTTTCTGCCACTAGCAGCCTCCCTCCATACCTACCAGCAAGGCTTCATTCAGTCCCTGTGCAGGTGTAAGCCTACGTTTGCCTCCATGCATGTCAGGAAGCCCAGTCCTCAGGAAAGTCCTTCCCATAAGTGCATTAACAGTCATCTGGGCTTAAACACTAATTAAGGATAACACACATTTGCATGTTTTGCTGAAACAATCTCAGAATGAGGAAAGTCTGAATTACGCAATATGAAAATAATACTTCGCATTTATTAAGCATGTCTTGACAGTACATAAAAAGAATTCTGGAGCTTTCTTCTTGACCAAATATTTCTCCCCCTTCATACCATAGGTATGCTCCAATTGTGCTGGGAGCAGAATGGCAATATTATGACTCACTTCATATTGTAGGCTGGAAGCACCATATTTTGTTCCAGAAAGAAGCAGATCATAGGCATAAGGTTTAAAAGGCAGCTTTTTGTAAACTATACTCCAGTATATTTTGGACCACATTTTGACCAGTTGCACCATCCAGTCCCTCTTCAGCTACAGGCCTGGCTGTGCTTATTTTTAAATTTATAACTGTGCTGGAAATATAGCATGTCCAAATTAACTTACAGTGGCAAGTGAAGGAACTAAATGAATTTTTTGTGTTTCCTTCCAGAGCAACTCCCATGGCAGTAATTGCTGCCACACACTTTTGCCATCAATTCAATGTTGTGTCTATGCTGAAGCACTCAGGCACAGAAGAAATGATGCTGTTCTTGTGTCTCATCAGGGCTCATTAAAGAATCCAAACCTTTTTGTTTGTCAGCCTACAGGGGGTGGAAATGATCACCTGCCCCCTTTGGTTTTGCATTAATTATACAGGGTTTGCCCACCAAGACTACCACGGGATGAAAGTTTATATAAAAGTTTCTTTTGGTGGTGGGGTGGAAGGGAAAAGCAAATTAATTCCTGGTATTTAACAGATGATGCAAAAACCCTATGCTCTTTGGTACCAGCCAGTTCCACTTGCAGCAATCCAGCGTTGTACCCTCTGCATAGGCTCAGGTACCAGCTGGCATCACTGGCCCCCTCAAACCTAAATTGGAAACTTCAGGACGGCACATGGCAATTCCTCAAAAACATCCGCAAGGTTAGGAACAAACCCTGGGAAACAGTACCTTGATGCACAGACTCTCTCACTAGGACTGAAGCACTTTTAAATACAACTGCCATGTCTCAAAATCAAAGGTGCATGGGCTTTTTCTGGTATTTACTCTAGAAGTGTCCTAAGCACCAATTTTTGACTTGTGATGAGCAAAAACTGTGTGCAGGGCTTCATGATTTGTGACCCCCATCAGCCAGCCATGCTTTCTGAGGTTTGCCTTTTAAAGGATAGCATCAGTATACTTGTCTGGAGCACACAGCAATCATGTAAGATGTTGGAGGTCCCCATATATCCAGCAGCTGAGACGCGTGTTTCCCTTCTTCCATTCAGATTTTATATCTGCAGTTTGTGTTTAGCCAGCAAAGCCCCCGAGCACCCTCTGTACGCCTCGGCCATTGTTACACATCAAAGAAATCCGTGCAGGTAGGACAGTGCTGTAAGCCTCCAGCCTGCCTCGGCTTGGCTTCCAGCCAGAAAAATCCTTCCACTCTCCTCCACCGACTCAGCCCCTTGTAAGCCCTGAGCTTTACTGGGATCAGCTGCACCTGACGCTTTTGGCTCAGGACCACATTCCTCGAGGGAACTTTGAATCCCCCAAAGGATCTGCTCCAAGCAGATTTTTTTCCTCTTAGGAAACCAATAGTGCAGGATACAGGAGACTTCCTTCAGAGGATATATGTGCAGACAAAGCCTTAAAAGTTTTGCTTATGTAGAAAGAGTTGGATGGCAGACAGAGGTGTTTTGCTTTTGGGGGCAGCATCCTCACTAGTCCAGTAAGAGCACATCCCCTCTGACTCGGAGACCTGCACCCCTCTGCAAAAGCACCATGCTCACGTGGGTGCAAACCAGAGCTGTACACGGCACCGGTGTAAGCACGGGGAAGGACACTACAGGATTAAAAAGACAGGGTGTCAGGGTGGAAACACATGTCCTCTAAGATCAGGTTGGAATTATTTTGCTCTGTATTGGATCAGTCTTCCAAAAAATGCTCTCAAAATGGGAAGTATCCCAGAAGGTCACAAAAATAATAGAAGGTTTAGAAAACAAGGTCTGTAGGAAAAAGCTTCCAGTATTGCAAACATCAAGGCTGGGGACTGTGTGGGAAAAGTAATACAGAGCAGCAAGGTAACAGCCCAGAGGGACCAGTAAAGAACAGAGAATAGGAAGCTCAGGGCAGAAGGGAACATGTTTTTTTAAGGAGTTCATACATACAGAATAGCCTAAATGTCCTCCAACAGCCCAAAAGTTAGAAGAGATTTTTAGTAAAATGCATACTGTAATTGCTGGGGCAGTTGCAAAACTGAATAAACTGCCCTGTGAAATCCACATGGCGCAGGCATCGCAGATACCCTGCTCGGAGCAAGACTGGGCAGGGAGCAAATGCTCATTCACACGGGCCAACAGCACATCTTTACCTCCAAAAGTCATGCTGTATGTTTGTGTTCTGGTTATCTGGTCAAATAAGAATCTCCAACAATATCCAAACAAAGCCATTATACCTTCAGCATACTGTGCTGGTTGTGGAGTGCAGAGGCACAGTAAAACAACCTTCACAGCATCCCTCCAGCCTGCATTCAGCGGAAGGCTCAAGTAGAAGGGCATGTCTTTGATATCCCATTTGCTGTTGTTATACCCTTTGGTTTTAAGTTTTAAACCCTCTAAGAGCGTAATAATGAGCTTTCCATTTCTTTGCTGACGTGGTTGATGCCTGCAGGTTATTGAGTTTAAAAGCCAAAACACACAGACATAGAAAATTTGCTTCGAGGTTGAAAAAATATATATCTCCTATTGCAAGGGTGGGATTTAATTAGCCTTTGTTCTCCCAGCTCTCACATAAACAACCACGCTCATACGTCTCCCAGTACAAGGCAAGCAAAATCAAGAGTGCCTGTTCAAACTGGAATCTTACTAGTCCCTGGTGGGTGGCAGGAACATATGTGCAAGTTACAAGGCTTGAAATTTAGGACTTTGCTTCACAAAATGTCCACATGGATCAGATGAGAGATTGCTACTCACTGAAAGAAATGTTGTGCACCGGGCCTGATCCTGACAGCCTTGGTCGCGTGGGCCAGCATTTGCTTGTCCTGGGACTGCAGTTGTGTTTGTGGTTGGTACGTGCATCAGGATTTGGTGTAGAGCTGTTTTGGTCTTCAGCTGTATTATTTGCCAGTGAGTTTTCTCAACGAATATACAGCAACAACCTGTAAAGACTGATGCAAAATTTAAAATAAAAAAAAAAAAAAACCAAAAACCCCACAACAAACAATGAATTTCTAAACCCTGTAGTGGGTAATACTTTATGATCCATGAAATAGCTATAATAAAAAAAAAAAAAAAAGAGGGGGTGGGGGGTGGAGGAGAGAAAGGATTAAAGAGGGTTTTTAAATTGTGATAATTATCCATATCACTACATTGTAACCATATAATTATACATTGAAACACATATTCTGCCTTTGTAAAACTTCTGGTGTCATTTCTCAGCCATTCAAAGCAGCTGTTCCGTGATGCTAGGAAACAGTTCGCGTTGTCTGCTGTATTGCCTACCTCCTCCCCCTCTGCTTTTGTGTGTTCTTCCTCTATCCTCCTCCTCCTCTTCCTCCCAATCAGTCTCAGAACTAAAAAATATCACTGCCTGACTCAAACTGTGGGAAGCGGGAGCAATTTCACCAAAGTCAAACCTGGGGAAGGTGGATCTCTTCAAACGGTGAGGGAGCCTCAGCATCAGAGAAGGGGTCAAAGCCAGCTCATGGCAACAGTCTTGGTGACTAAGGCCAGTAATGATGGCAGGGAGCACAGGAAAGCACTGTTAATGATGCTGGTGAACACAAGAAAAGAGTGCTGTAAGTCTGCAAATTCTGTCTGAAAGTCTCTACGTCTATGTGAGTGTGTGTGTGTAAATACGTGCCTATTAAAACACCGGGAATTTCTGAATACCCGTTATTGGTGCAAATGAGTTCCCTAAGGTCCCTAGCAAAATACGAGGATAACGAGATCCATGGTAGGTGTTACGGTGGATTCTATTTCGCCATATTTAGGAGGAAATACAGCAAGCATTCATATCTGCACGAGATGTTACATGTGTGCAAATACTAGACCCTGAATCACCTGTCAACACCTCTGGGAGATATCTGCCATCTGCCTCTTTCCTGCCATCTGCCACTTCCCCGTTTCTGATGGCTTGCCCTGAACTGGCAGGTAAAGATGCAGTCAGGAGGCAGCCTGGGACCCTGTTTCTACCTTACCCTTTCCCATGGACATGCCTGAAGTTATCTTCCAGCCTTGCTTCGTTCTCTTCAGAGTACCACATTGTGTGAGCTGGGAGCTTCCTCAGTGCAGCACCAAAGGCATCTGCTTTCTTTTAAAGGTTATTTGTCAAAGGAACAAGGACAAAAGATAATAATTAAATCTAAAGAGACAGGGAGGAGGGAAAAAGGAGAACAAGTAAACTGTGACAGCTTCCACTCCTGCCTGTAAAATTATGTGCAACTCTTCTCCTCTGTGAAAAACAATTTCTATCTAAATATATATGGCCAGATGGGTATTGTAACTCGTTGCTGCTTGAGTCACAGAATCATTAAAAAAAAATATTATTAAAACAGGCCCTTCCCAAGCTATCCAAGGACTGGTTTCTGATTGCGGTAGTTGTTTTAAATGATGTTATGTTTTGCTTGATAATAGAGAATAAAAAGCACAACTGAGTTTCCAGAGCAGCACTGACCTCTTAGCCAATATAATGGAAAATTTTCAAAAAAACACCAGGAGATCATAGTCAAGCTCATCACAATGCTTTTGTTGTCATCACTCACTCTGTTTTCCCAGGGACAGCTGATGGAGGGCTGTTCCACTGGAGGTGGAATTTCAATTAGGGACTTAACATTTTAGTAAGTAGTGGCTCTAAGAAAAAAACTTGTGGAAGCAAGACAGACATCTTAACCAAATTTGTGAATTTGCCTTCAGACTGTGCCTCGAAAGGACAATGCAGTCTTTTTTATTAAATATGGAAAGCTGGGTACAACAGAGGCATTTTCCTAAGTGTGCTGTATACAGTGGAGGCATTGGCTGGTTTTCATGATGTGCAAAGTTCATCCTCGCTACTCTCAGCAGATGGAGTCCCCATTACATTCCAGATGCAGTACGCACACATCTGTGTACAGCGTACGGCCCAGATTCACCTCTTTTTCTGAAGCGAAAATGAGTTCACTTTTTCCAGCACTTAATATTTCTGAAAGCTTCTTCCTGACGTTTTTTTTTTTCCTCCCCTTACTTTCTTTGGCCATATGTACGAAACAAGCAACATCTCTTGTGCCTGGGCTGAAGCCAGGGAGGTATCCCAGCCAGCAAGATTAGCTGCAATCATCTTTACTCATCATTACGTGCAGCCTGTGAGCTCGCCTTCAGAGCAAGGGCAAACTCTGCCCTGGTGCTCCGGGAGTTCAAAGCAGTGCCTTAAACTTCAGCTGTTGTTTGGTGGTGGATCACACTAGCCATGCGCTACTTGAGAGGTGGTTTCTAGATAGCCACAGAAGGGGCATCAGCCCTTCCCAGGCTGGTACCTAAGGAGTGTGAAGATGCTGTTATTTATTCACAGGACTGAACTCCAAATGAGCATTTTCTTCTGGTTTGGCTGACCTTGAACACCAGTTTAAACGATCTGTCAAGGCTCATTTTTTCTCATAGTTAAAGTGACAGCTTGTAAACCTTCTGGGCAAAGTATCGTTACTATCCTAAAGGATGACCTCTGAAGCCAGAGCATAACGGAGTACACAGGGGGTGTACACACATATCCGCTCAGCGCACTGATTTCACTATTACGGGTGACAGTTCACCCTCATTACTGGGCTGCTGTTACCCTTCTGGTTGCAGATGTTGTGAATTACAGTCAGTGTCAAGTTCAGACCAGGAAGAGAATTTTAAAAGCCAGTTCCTGCTTCCAGTACAGTCAACAGGACTCTTCCATTGACTCACTGGGATTCAACGCAAGAGAGACCAGAAATGCTGAAACACCAAAGAACAGAAATCACTACCGGAGTGACAGGCTGGGGGCTCTGGGCATATGCACAAAAGTCACTACAACAGGAGAAGAGCGAGCTGGATAACGTTAAATATGGTAGCAAAGTCAATAGAATTTCTCTATGTTTTTAAGCTTACACAGAGACGGAAAAAAGATAATTTACTTAGACTTAACAGATTGTCCCACTGTTTGCTGACATTTAAGATTTTCAAGTCTTGTGTTGAAGCATGACCTTGGAAAACCTGGAAGGAAAGAGATCTTTTAGGAACAGACATCTCTTGAAAGCACAGCTCCTACATGTACCACTGGCGGAAGGACAAACAGGCTCTTTGGCAGGACAAACTCCCAGGGCATTTTCTAGCAGCAGCAGCAAAGACAGGAATGGTGTGTTATCACCTTAAATTCACTGTCACAAACCTATAGGAATTGTGTTCAGTCCGTTCTCATAACTGCCAAATAAAAAACTTGGGTGCACGCACACAAAACAGGTCCTAACTTCACAAACTAAGTGTTCAACCATTATTTAAATGCCTGATTTACCATTTAAAAAATTTGAGTGAAAAATCAAGATGCAGTTAAACATAATTTTATCTTCAGATAATTTATTCGATTTTGCATCCTCCAAGACTCACTGCATGTGCAACACCCCTAGGCAAACTCCACGGATCTCTGTGTATTCCCATGCAAGGCTAATCCTTTGTCTGGCTGGTGTCTAGTTGGTTGAAGGTGAGGGGGTTACATGAATACCTGAGAGCAAAATTCAGGCCCCCATCACTAGTAAGAAAGAAGGATTTAGTGGGATGGAAGAGCGTAAATGTTTGGGCGGTGGGGGGAATGGAAAATTAGAAGGATTTAAGCAATATTCTTAAATAATAAAGTGACATTACAGTTTCAAAAAAGCCCAAGCCACTTATGAAGTACAGTTCCCAGGGGGAATTGGTGGCTTTGTACTCTTCAGTCATTTGGCTACCTTTCAAAACACCTCACTAAGACCCAGTCCAGCAATATCTCAAGACCAATAGCTGACTTAAAAACACGTGTCCTTTCCCAGCAGCCAGAGAGGCTCTGCAGGAACACACGCATCTGCCCACACACAGCCAGCTGCAAGATTAGGACCAAAGTGTTTATCAGTGGAACCTTACCAGAATTTTTTTTTAGATCTGTTTGAATTAATGTCAACACTGGCTTCTAAGCTTTTCCATGATTCGACAGTAAGTGACATTTAAAGGGACAAAAGACCTTTTTACAGACAGTGCAACACAGCCAGTCATGCAACTGCAAAGCCTGTAGTGTAACCACGTGAATCCAGAGATGCCAGCACTGTATCCATGTGGATAAATGCTATCATCTTTTCAGTCTTGTGCAATGAAAGCACATGCCTGTCAGATAACTTTTTCTGTCTTTTAACTCTCCTGTCAGCACAAGTGTCAGTTGTTTGCAAGTCCCCATGTGTAATAACCTTCCTATGAACAGTTTTAAAGTTTATGCCCATAGAAGCAGTTTGCCGATGAAATGGATCTGGAGTGCACCTGTAGCCTGTGTCATAGGAGGAGGGAAATATTGTATATCTTTCATACAGGACCAAAAGATGTTCTTTCCTCCTTTTGAGGTGTGGATAAAAGAAATTGCATTCGCCACAGCTCTCAACAGAACTGATTAAAATGAGGCATTTTTTCCCTTATAATTTCATTCAATTCAGTATTCTCCAAAGAAACACCTAAAACCCCTCCTTTGTCTCACCTTTCAAATACAATGCTCCATTTTACAGTCCTTCATTTTAAAGGAAATTTCCTAGGAAATGGCCATTCTTTTAAAAGAACATGTTCTAAAAAGCCAGCATAAGACACAGGGAAAGATTTTTTTTTTCAGCATTCATTTGCTGAGTTAGTTTTGGTGCTCCAGGCACCTCGTTGGTTGGAGGGACTTCAGCAGATGCTTGCAGTGGCCCACGTTAGCCCAAGCCATCAGCACGTTACCTCCTCCCTGGTTTCTTCTCCCTGTTGTACACAAGGCAGCCGAGGAAGCCACACAGTCATTCAGAGAGCTTCAGCCGTGAGCTGCAATGACAAACAGCAAATCTGACTCATTGTTGATGTACCTCCATTACCGAGCGTGTCTAATGAGCTGATATTTTCTGGGTATTTCCTAGGCACCGTAGTATGAGTCCTACAGATGCCCGAGCTGGAAGTTAGCCCACCTTCCCCTAAACACAAGCCTCAGTGCTGCAAGCCAGCACTGAGCAGCAGCGGTTGAAGGTGGTGGGGCTGCTGGGGTGTGAGCGTGCACCGCATAGATAAGGGTGGTGTGGCAGAGCAGGCAGAGCTTGGCTCCGTGTCAGTGCACGCGGGGAGGATGCGATGCGTGAGCAGAGCCCATTTGTTTCCATCTGCTCGCTCCGGCCCCGCCGCCGGGCTGACTCAGACGCAGGAAGCCTCTCCCCATCAGGGAGGGGGGCAGGCCAGGGCGGCGTGAAGCGCCAGAGCAAGATTAATGTCAATGATGACCCCGTAGGGAATTCGATGGGGGGAAATGAGACATCAGCATTTGAAGAGAAACCTCCTCAGAAGGGATGTATCAGGCCTTTCCTAATAATGTTTTGAACTGGGAATAAACACAGGGGAAGTGTTGTCCCCCTCCTCCTCTGTACCCATAAGATCAGTCTCTTGGAGCGAGGACCCCAAAGCAGTGGTGGAATCAAGGTCAGCCTCTTTCCCTGGCCAAGAGAAAGATGCCCTTTAAGTCGTGATGCAGCAGAATTCCTGGAAGAAAAAAATGCCACCGACTCAGAGAAACAACTGGCCTCTGGCCCTCGGTTGCCTTCCACGCAGACACATCACAGCTCCTCTCCACGCAGCTGCTTTGGATTCCCTGCAAACACCAGCCACAGTCAGCAGCCAGCAGCAAAGTTCAACTATCAAATGATGCTTTTGACTATTCACTGACCTGTGGAGCTGGATCATCTTCTAATAACCAGATTAGAGGTGCGTTACCTTTTGACATTAGGCAGGGGGAAAGACAGCACAGCAGGAGTTTCCTAAAAATAGAGTGTGTAGAAACCAGGACCAGAATACCTGACCAGCCTGTCCAGACACACTGAGTAGCAGCAGGCTCCTGCTCTCCAGGCTGGACTGCTGCATAACTCTAGGATGGCAGGAGGTGTACCGATATTTCAGTATCTAGGGCAAGGTGTTCTCCTTCCCGGTGGCACAGGCAGCACTGCTTTGCAGATATCTCACTCTGTGTGGACTAGAGACAGGATTAAAAACAGCTAGCAAAGACAGAAGTATGACAAGTTAAGAGGGAAGCTTTTTAAGAATATACACCATGTGGCAGTGTTTGCCATATGAGCCTCAGCAGTGGAGTGTGCCAGTTTGCATCAGAGCAGAACTCATCGCTGACCATGCAGTTAAACTGCCAGAAATAGTGCCGTGCATCTCAGCTAGCCAGACAGCTCCATCCATCCCGCTGCCATGCCAGGCTGCTGGGTCACGTACCTCTGCCACGTAGCTACTGCCTCCATCGGGTTCAGGCAGAGGGATTTCCACCGCTGCTTGTGATCCATGCTTCATCTGCTGGCTTTAAAGCAATGCCATGTGGTGCAATTCTGCCAACTAGCAGGGGGCAATTCTGCAATGTGAAAGGGCTGCAATCCTACCTGCGTTCCCTCTTTTCCGTCCTCCTCCACATCCTGGTTCTGATTTACAAAGGATCCCTAATCTTTACATATTTCAACAGTCAATTAATTACTTTACATTTACAACAACCACCTCTATCTCCAATCTCCGTTGATGCCAAGGATGAAACGACCCAGGAAGTCACTCCCAGACTTCTGTCTCCAAATGGTCTTCTCCAGGAACACCGGGAAGCATTTCCATTTTGCCATATTTGTGTTCACTGAAAGAACTGCTCATTCGCTCTAGCATCCCTCTCAGAACCACAGCAAAACGAAATCCAGCCCTGTCGCTCCGGTATAAAAGCATGTGTGTCAAGCCAGAGAAAGCTGTAATAATGTAGGTATAGCTCCCAGTTATTACAGATTACTTTTTGGCTATGATGATAAATACTTGGAAAACAAACAACAGACAAAGTGGCTGCACACCAGAGTGGAAAGAGATGAACAAGTCAGGTTTGGACAGTAGGAGAGAACAGTAATTGCAGCACAGATTTGGTATATGCAGGAGATCAAATTGTTAGAAATGGGAGCTGTAAGCATATGGGAAAAAAAATATCGCTGAAACCACAGTTGTTCAAACAAATGGGGTAATCACAACCTCAGTTACACACACACACGTGCAGGTGCAGACTGATCTCAGCCAGCATCTGTGGAAAATGTCATTTGGCAAAGCAGCACGTCGCACGAATGTGAATGCTGCATGCACACACAGGGCTTTCCCGTCTGCGCTGCATGGTGGCCTCTTCAAAGGGTTCAAAGGGCTCTGTGCAGTGCTGGCAGCCTGGCAGCACCGGGTCGGTGGAGGTCCCAGCAGAGGTCGTTTCCCTGACCCACAGAGGGGCTCCGGCTGATGCGGGGCTGCCGTGGGAGCTGGTGGAGGGGCAGCAGTGCAGGGAGCAGAGGGGCTGCGAGGCTGAGGCTGGAATAAATGCACCCAGCAGCTTTCCTCTCCCTCCCTCTCCCAGTTCCCATGCAGTCGAGATTGCACAACCCTTTCCTTGTATCTGCTCCCTGCCTGGTTGCGTAAAATCTACAGCCAACGTGTAGACACTATTTTATGCACTGATTCTGTCCTATTTCCTTCATGTAGGAGCTCTGGACAAACCTGAGATGAAAGAAAAAGGCAGACAGCTAAAGTGCACTAGGTGAAAGCAACTGACTTTATTCTACCTTTTGTGTATTGTAGAGCAAAAATCTTTTACCATGACTCCTTGTGACAAACACTGGGCTGAAAAAACAAACAAACAAACAAACAAAAAAAAACAAAAAAAAAAAAAACAAAAAACCAGAAAAACACAGATAGAAGGGAAAAAGAAAAGGTGCTTTGCTCAAAGCACTAAAAAATACCAGCAATTAAAACAAAAATTAAGCTATTTTTTATCTTGTAGCAGTGTCTTTGGGCTTTTGGACACAGCTCTGTGGTCCACGCTTGCTTCCTTTTTCCTTCTACTTTGTTTCACCACAAGCCGTAATTGAGCATGTGATGCAGCCGCTAATTGCAAAGCAGAGATCCCCATTGCATCAGAGTGCTACCAGGCAGCTGGGCAGACAGATTTACACATCTCAGACGTACAGGGTGCTTCCTCCACCTCATGCAGGCAGCATTGGAGAGGGTTTAAAACCAGACTCAATCTCCCCTTGCATTTCCCTCCTGATGCAGCTCGGTGGCAGCTTTCCTTATACAGATGGCTTTGAAAGCAGCCAAAGAGATAACCTTAATAATGCCAGCCTGCAGCAGCAGCAAAAGCCCCTGAAGTCAACCGGGGTTGGTACAGGAGATCCCTGGCACCACTATAAGCCATGCAGCTGCGAGCTCCTACCCTTGCAGCTCTGCTTGGCCCCAGAGCTTGCTCATGCCCACCAGCGTGAGCGAAAGCACAAAATGCCTAAACCTACCCAAGAATCTCACAGCTTGTTCTTACCTGCCTTTTTTTTTTTGCCTGCTCTTACCATGAGGACATTTAGGGCCAGGTAATACAGTGCTCATCTGCTGCTGTAGGGACATGACCACATGGGTTTGCACATGCTCAGCCATAAGCCAGCCTGGTTTGCTGCTGCCCTTCAAACAGCCACTGTTTTTTTGCCGGACTTGGTTTGAAACGCTGCATGCTATTTTGTTCGCTCCATTTTTGTGGCATCAAAGCAGACAGTTGAGGGTTTCTTAGAGTTTTCTAAATTTGTTGCTATAAGAATGCACAAAAACACTCAAAACCCTTTTAAACTGCCAAAAATGTGTAAGAAAAAAAATGTTTTCCACAACTTGGCTTTTCTCCGTGTAGAAGCGTTGGCTTCAGCTGAGCTTAGAGGTGTCTGAGTTAATATCTGTTTTACTTAAACTGGCAGCTTGATTACTTTGTGGATCTGTAATTTCTGAATGAATTTCTGGGTGTCCATCAGATACATTACTCTGACAGGGCAGGAACTGGGAAAAATGTTATCTGATGAGTTTGGCTCTGGACAAAGTCAGCACAAGACCCCGAGGCTCCTTTTTGTACAAGCATCAGAACTGTTTCATTAAAAATCAATGGAAAATTACAGCATGCCTGAAAACTCAGCAACATCCCAGCCACTAAAGAGAAACACTCCCTGGCAGGCAGCTGCAGCCAAGGCAAGCACTTGCCCTGCTGATATTCGAAATCAGTTTCCAGCGGCAGTGATGTTTAGCTGCTCTAATCTCGTTGTCAGGGAAATCAGCTCAAACAAAATATTGCAGGCACTCTTGCCTTCCAAAAGTGCACACGGACAACGGGCCCTGTTCTCTGCTGCTCCCTGCACCTGCAAGAGCAAAGGACCTGGAACTGTCCCACAGGGATGAGCAGGACACCATGGCTGAGCATTGAGCATCACCCAGGGGATGTGCCGCCTGCAAGGATGCCCCAACCCAAAGACCCCTCCATTCTGAGATGAAGCCACAGACTAAGGCTTGGGGTTTTAAAACCCAGCTGGCCCTGGTTCCCGGTGTGGCCCCAGGAGCCACGTCCCCCCTGTGCACTTTGTTTCCTTCGCTGCGAAACAGGAAATTTTCCTTCTCCGCCTCCATTGTTGGTGCGTTTGCTCTGCAGGGCCAGGCCAGCCTCTGTCCGCCTGTTTGCACTGGCCTCATACAATGGAGTCATAATCCAGAGTGTTGCCATCGTAAAAATAGAAACGGAGAACAATGTCTTCCTTAAACCCAAGGCTTTTCATGTATCTCATTGTGTAAAACATGCTGCTTGAAATCCACTCACCACGCTAACCAGCAACTGAAACCAAAGGTGCAATTCACACCCTGCTTGGTGATCATTTGCAGGAAGTAGCTGTGGATTTTCTACCTCGATTCACTTCTCCTTTATTTGCAGTGTTCTGTGATTTGTCTTCAAAGTCCCTTTCCTCTGAAGTCAGATGTGATCCCCATTAGTGGCACTTTCATGTAGCTGAAGAAGTGTGTCAACATTTTCTAATAGCTCCAGAAAGCAAGGGGGAGTGAACTGCTTGGCTCTCGGGAGAGCAGTGTGAAATAGAAAAAATTACCAGCCGTGATGTTTAAAATGGTCTCTTAGAATGCCTCTTTTAAGAGCTGCGTATTTCAGTCAGTCATTAAGCAAACACAGCCTTAAATAAAACTAGGTGGAAATTAAATAATATTTCTACCAGATGAAAGAATAATTTGCAGAGATGCCCATTGTCATATTGGCTGATATTTTGATTTTTTTAATTCAGGTACCTGCTGCTATCCTATATTTTGCTGACTGTTTTCCTGTCTCGCTTAAGGAAAGAAAGGAAATGTTATAAAAATAATCATTTTATCATAAATTTCTGCTGTTCTGCAACTAGTCACCATTGCTTTTTAAGATCAAAACATTTTAACAGCAATTTACATAAAAATATACGCTGCTTGGTTCAAAATTAGTTCACTGTTTTTCCAGCTACAAGACATTATGATTGATGTTTCTCCCAACCAAAAATAATTCCTCTGAGCTCAGCAGAGCTGCCTCTGATGTTCATAAGGTGGAAGAAAAGGTGAATGAAACTTAATAAATCTTTTCAAGAGTAAATACAGTCTAAATGGAGTTATAGCTAACAGGGAGTGCAAGGCATTCTTGGAAATTCAGCTGAATTAGAACCTTTCATTTGATTCAAAAATTGTACTCAAGCATGGAATAATTAACAGAAAAGTTAAAGTAATTAATCTTAAACTTAGAGTTAGAAGTTTTAAAAGTTTTAGTTAGAGCAAAAACCCATCACAAATTCTTGTTGCTTGGAATAGCTACGTATTTCAGAATTAATTTTCATTGTACCTGAGAATGAAAGGTTAATATAAATTATAATTAATCTTAATGTATAATATAAATAAAAATATAAAATTTTCATAAGAGCAAACTTTATGCAAATAAGAAAGTAAATAAACTGATCTGCTGGAAAAACTCAACAGTTGCACTTCAAAACTTTTAAATCAATATGATGGTCCCACCTATCCATGCCAACCTTAGGTTTAACGCATCTGCAACAACCTGAAAATTTTGGACTCTATATTAAACCTCATTTTCACCATCATGAAAAGTACTCAATGGCAGCTGACAGCTCAGACCTGGGTATTTGTGTTTTGCTCCCCATCCAGGCTGCGTTGCTTATGGCCCATCAAGCCACCACGGTGGCTCCCTGGTGTCCTGGGTCTGTGTGGCTGGACCCCCCTCGGGGTCACCGCTCACAGCGTGTGTTACCTCTGTGGCAGGGAAACAGCTTTTTGTAAACCAGTTCACGCCTTTCGAACAAAGGGAACAGTTCAGATCATGGTCAGTTATTTCACATCATTCCGCTTCATTTCTTCTAGTGGAAACATCTGAACTATTCTGTTGAAAGCAACATCTTCCAGTAGAAACTTCTGATTCTGTAAGAAATACATTTTCTAGCCGAAAATTCCTGTTCAGCTCTGTACAGGAATTTGGATTTATTTTTTCTGTCCAAAGGAAAAAAATCTTTTAGCCTCAGCTCAAGGAGGCACTTCAGCACTTCTTCTGTACATCCAGGGCTGGGCTGCAGCCCCTTGCTCTCCTGCACAACCTGAAAATTTTTTTAACACCAGATTGTCCCTGGTGGTAGGAAGTACCCTTCTGCAATCGTGGGGCTGGCTCACGCTCCACTTCACATGAGTGCGATTGTGCTTGAGCAAAGGGCGATGGTAAGGGGATCCTCTGCTCAGGTCTGCACTCACCTCTCCCTTTCACGTGTGCACACACAAACACACGGAGGCTTCAGACCAGGCATTTCATCCATCTGCTTCTGTTGCTTTTCCAACATTACAATCACTTCATTGTCTGCAGCGGCTGCCACGCCAGAGAGGAAAGTGGAAGGCTTCTCAGCAGGGTGTAAAGAAAGCATTAACAGCATTTAAAACCTTTGTGGTGGCCAAGAAAAAAAAAAAAAAAGAAAAAAAAAGAGTGAATTCCTAACTTCAGCTTTTCTTATCAGAAAGTTTAAATATTTCCAAGATTTTTGTTTATGGTGTTTAACACTTCTGCTTCCTAAGTCATACACATTTAGAGCTGCTGCACAAATGTTTGGCTAATCTCTGCAAGCTGCAGGGTAAATAGCAGCTGAAGTTTGGTCCTGGTGCTAAGTACGATGGGCCTGATGCTGTTTCTGGGAAATGCCAAGCCGAGTTTCTGTCATGGTCCCCCTTGGCTTCAGGAGCAGGTACTTTGTTTTCAAGCCTTTTCAAGCAGTGCCTCACCAGGGAACATGCACAGGGAAAGCCAGCGTTAAGGTGAAACTTAAACAAGGAACAGACGAAGCATCAGGGAGGCTGGTGTTGGAAAGGGCCTCAAAACATCATTTAATCTTTCCCCTGCCCAAACCCGGGTTGACAGTATGTAAAATGTCAGCTACAGCAGTGCTGGAGTTTGGGCAAACCTAACGCTCCTGACCTCTCGCGCTTACCTTAGCTTGTTGTGCAATGCATTACACTGGAGACAGCTGGATTCAGTTCAGTGTGCCAAATATGCCCCTGCCCCAGCGGTTCGCAGCTCAGAGGATCAGATGCTATTTTAAGCTACCCTACCATAATTCTGGAATACGCCCGAGGCACCGCTCTGCTCTCCGAGCCGGAGAGCAGGTCTGACCGCAGATGCCTTGCTCAAAGGCACACAGCAACACCTGGAACACACACACACACCATGGGTCTGTGCCCAAGTGCAGCACCCAAAACACCTTGGCCCATCACTAGCCTCATCTTTACATTAGCTCCCGGTCAGCTTGCCTGGCACCTGAACATAAGGAATAGGAGAGCCAGGCTCTTTACACAGCAGCCAAGCTAGTGGCTGCTTCCTGGTTTATATTCCAGCACATCAATCATTTTTCCCCTAACATCAGGTTCTTACGGACAACACACTTCTGTTCCCTTCTGTATCATAATTTTTCTTCCTTTCTAGCCTTGGCATCTGTACTTTTTGTTGAAGATGCCGGTGACCACAGAAGCCATTTCTCCCCTGAATCACGTTCAGCAGCAGGGGGATGTGCCATAGTGCGCTGCAAGCTGTAGTGCTAATGATGCTGCCGGGTAACATCTCTCTCCCACCCTGATCCAGCATCCAGGACAGGTCCATCTTCATTCCATGCCCCTCATTCCTTTTGGCTGTTCTACCACAGTTACCAACACTGATTAATGTGGGGTGATACTGAGAACCAGTATGGCCAGCACAGACTATCTGGCCTCAGCCACTCTTCGCTAGGAACTCTTCAGGAATGCAAGAAATGAAAGCTCCTAAATTTTCAGCTTCAAAGTCCTCAGCGAATTCAATGCACTAAAGTTGTAGCCACTGAAGACTAAAATGCTTTTGCTGAAGTCTGTTTCTCACCAAGAATCTGGGACCTCTGTCGAGTTAAGAGCACAGGGTCTTCTGCCAGTACAAGTGCCTGTGTTACATCTACTCCAACACCTGAAGATCCAGCCCACAGCAAGGACAACCCATTCACTGCATAGAAGCAATTTTGTGCCCTTCCATCAGCACTACCTGCTCCCACTGCCACCTAACCCAGACCAAGGCAGATCGCCACAGGTTTTAGGAAGAGACTGTCACAGCAAAGAGCCAATGCTGTCAGACAGTACTGTCTCTCCACATTGCTTTCTGCTCCCTTCCCAGAAAAAGAAAAAAAACAAACAAACACACCCTAGCTCTGATCCTCGAGCAGTACCAGAATAACAGTGGAGAGCTTGCTTTCCCCCAGCCACACAGGCAGCCCTGTCCTCCCATGCTCTGGAAACACCCTGTGTATTGCCTGGGCACATTTCAGTGAAATTTGTCTCATTTTGCTACTGATCTTGCATTTATTCTGATGTTATTTACCAAGACTCATGTTTCCCGGATAACCAGATGCTTGACATAACTTTGGAGATAGTCTTTTCCCCAGCACTCAGCAGAGCTGGAAGAACGACTTTTGCCTTACACAGGCAGGAGAGAGGAGCCAGGCAAATGGTCAAAGGCTCCCTTTATTCTCACTTGATCTCCTTAGAGTAAAACTCACACTCCTTGCTCTGCTCACTATGATCTCAGCATCACTGTTAGGAGACTGCTAATACGTTCTTCACAATTAAGTTTCAGTAAACAGTTAATTTAAAGAGTCAGTTAAAATAAAATGAAAATGCCATAGTACCTGGTCTTTTGTAGCTCAGGACAGCACATCTAGTTAAAATACTAATAAGATTACTCCAATTATCAGTTACTCTTTAATGATCTCAAAGATCTACCACCTTTGCTCTTGATTCAAGTCATAAACCCAGTACCAGAAAACAGACATTCCTAGATACTGTGCTATGGTGATGGAAGCCTCAAAAATATTGAGTAGAGCTAAAAATATAGAAAATTATCTACATGCTGCCTTTTGTTTTTTGCATGGGCTTACACAACAGTCACAGCCAAAGTTTTGTTCTTTCATTCATCTCAATACCACAGACAATCACATGGTCTCAGGAAGGGCACTTCGCTGTCACTCAGGATTAAGAAGATATCTAATATTCTTAATTATTTAGGAAAAAACATTATATTTTTAATAATATGTTCAGGTTCTATCTATTTATATTACTTAATGCTACATTTTTTCCTCTGTGTAGCATTTGAATGGATTTAGTGCTATTACTTTCACTAGAGATTAAAAAGACCCTCAGTTAGATTATCATTGAAAGACACATATCAGAGTCTATTTGCCCCGCAAATATAGCGCATTTACCTAGGCAGTTGTTATTAGCTTCTAACTGAGGAGCAGAACTGCCTTCCATGGGGACAGCTGCTGGTGCGCGGGGAGCCGAAATCCTCAGGAAGCACCTCCCAGCCTGCTGCAGTGCACAGCCCTCTATTTAAGACAGAATGAAATCTAACAAAATGCTCTCTTAAGCACAATGCCAATTGTTCTTCAATTCCCCAAGTGCTATAATCACGTTAGCCTTTTCCATCTAGCACAGCTTTGCACAATGTTGAGGTCCCAAGAGCTCCCTCAGGACTGTATTACTGGAGAAACTGGGCACAGCCTTTCTTGCAGAGACCCCAAGGTTTCTTCGACTCTGCTATCAGCAAAGTTGAATTTGCTCAAGGATTGATTAGCACAGCAATAACTCACTGAGATGCCGGGTAAATCCTCCAGTGCTGATTTTACAAACAATGAGGTCAATGATTGTGATAAATCAACTTCATTCATGCTGTCTATAAGTAAGTAATGTCCTAAACTGGGAAGAAGCTGGCTCATGTTAGTGTTGCTTGTTCTGAAAGCTTTGGGAATTTCCATGCTCTGTCATCCGTTTCTGGACCAGATTCATTCTGCTCAGTCTTCCTAATTGACCTCCACTGCTTTTGTGTTCTTTGTCATGTAAGCTGGCCAGTGCTGAAGTCTGACTTCTCAACACATTTTGAAAGACTAACAGCATTTCGTATCATCTGCATATGTCTCTGCATAGCAACTAGCCAGCAGTGGAGGGCTGCAGCCTTTTTCCTCTCAAGATGCTAAAAAGCACATAGTGCAGGTCATGAATCTTCCTGTAGGATGACAATGTCTAGATGAATCTATTCCTGTTGCAGAATGGGACAACAGAGCTGTTGTTCGGTGTCAGCCTGCTTCCCCAGCGCAGTGGTAACGCGACTCAGGGTTGGGCATTTTCCCACCAGTTCCACTGGGATCCTCAAACCTGTATGGATGAGGCAGAGGGGAGGGATCACCCCTTGCCACACACAAGAAATAGGAGTCCAAGGCGAAGAGCAATCACTAGAGGCAGTGGAGGGATATCTGGAAAGGAAACATTGGGAACTGTTTATATATCACTTCTCTGATGCTTCCAGAAGTACTGAAACATCCTGCCGAAAAAGCTTGTCTCTGCATAGTCAATCCCAGACTTCCAAAAGTCTTCAACATTGACTTCCATGCCATGAGAGTGTTGCAGGAGTGTGACTGTTTGCCTGGCCTTTCTTGAGATGCCTTCAAGTGGGCATTTGCGTTACAGTCTCCAGATTTTCCATACAACCACAGAGTTAAAAAGAAATAAAGAAGCTTACAAACACAAAAACCAAGAATGACTTGACTTTGGCCTGAAGGAAAGCGTGAAGTACTGCCAGACTCATTAAATAACGGGAATAATCAACCAACGTGAGCTTTAGATCAGCCATTGAGGGATGACAGGTAGAAATAGGAAAGCCATGTTACCTCTGGCTAGATTGATAATGAAACCATTGCTAGACCACACCGGCTGGTCATAGCGACTGCTTGAAAAGAATTTGGAAAAGAGCTACAAGAATGATATAAGAACAAGATGCCTTGTAGGAAGACACTAGATGAGCTATTTAGAGCAGAATAAATGATGCTATGAATCCTATCTGGCTTTAAAATCACTAAATGCCTGTGGCCTAAAGACAAAGCAACGAATTCCTCACCACCTCATTAGACCAAGAGCTACACTGAGTGAAATCAGCTGAATCCCAGCCCCAGAGGCCTCTCGGTGCTCCCACCGCGGGGACCAGACTGGAAATGTTTTTCAGATATTGTAAATATCAGATGGGCAAGAGTATTTGTTCAGCAGGACATTGATCTCAGCCATTGATGAGGTGACAGAAAAGGTGAGGCTTACTCAGAGACCTTCTTTTGATGCATACTGACTCTCCGGGGCCTGTGCAAACCAGTGGTAGGTGAATACAGGAGCAGTTAAAGGCATATTTAGTACAATTTACATCTAAAGCGCAGTACTTAGGCCAATTACAGGGCAAAATAGCATGCTTTGGATTTTCCTTTCAGAAAGAATGTAGTTAAGCTGCAGGATAAGTCTGAGGCAGAGAATCACTTCGGCTGTCATCAGAGTTTGCCATGAAGGAGGAGATGGGGGAACACGCCATGAGCAACCTGTGACTCCACTTCCTGGAGATGACCCTTCCATGTGGAAGTGACGAATGGCCCAGGCTTGAGTCATGGGGCACTGGGTGAGCCAAGGGTCCTGTGTAACACCAGCTCTTGTCGCCCAGGCTGTGCTGGACACACGGTGTTGTAGCAGTGCGTTCAGTCAAAGCAAAATCTTCCCGAGTATTTCCAAGGAGGAACGCTGCTAGGACAGCCTTCTAGCTCAAGTGGTAAATAGCCATTAGAGCTCAGCCAAGCTGATTGTCATTCCTGGCCTGAAAGATGGGGACATGTCATTAAGGTCTTGCTTACTCTTTTCTTGACTGGCTTCCTCTGGTGGCTGCCAGACCGTAGCATCCCCAGGGCTTTCATCTGCAGATTTCCTGAGTCTTCCCAGCTTCAGCTGTAGCAGCGTAACTTCTGAAGATTGGTCCACAGCAGCTAAAATAAGTTCCCCAGGCACTGACACAACCAAAATCAAAGCAGCATGTGAGAGATTAATTTCTGGCAGCCCTATCCGTATTTTCTTCACCTGGATCAGCCAAAGAAAGATATTTCTAAACACAAATATGACCCAAAATAAGATTCAGAAATGCACCTGAAGCACTTAGCAGGTGCTACAGAAATGCACTGCCCACCTTTACTTTGTTCTCCTGATGAATATTCAAAGCCGCTGTTTCTTAAAGCCTGGGATATGTAGCTTCAGTTCGGTTAGATGCCCGACCATTATGGGAACCAAAGGAAATGAGAGATCCAAATGTCTTTGAGGCATGTTTGAGTTTCAGTCCCTAGTTGAAATGCAACAGGGATCCTCACATTCCAGCTACAGAGACCCCTTTTTAGGAGCTCTGCAGTACAAAAAAAAGACCATTTATAAACAAGATTTTTAAAATCGTTCTTCAAACTAACTCCTACAAAAACACTCCTGTCCTGTCTGGGGTAAGCTCCAGAGAGCAGAAGACATCTGTGAAGGGGAGGGAGATTCCCAGTTCATTACAAAATCTTTCATGAAACTACATTCAGGAAGGAAGGAAAATATTACCCAGCAAGCAAACATTGTCAGTATCCCCAGGGATATCAGCTGCTTGAGAACACACTGCAGTCAGTATATTGATCGCTTCACAAAAATCACTCTGAAAGTGCCAGAGGAAGGAATGGAGGTCCCTGAGACACCTCGGCATTTGCTGCAGTCTACAGATAATGCATTTGCTTTTAAAGCTACAGTCTGGACTTGAATCATGCCTTGCAAAGATGATTGTCAGAGAGAGAGTCGAACTTCCCAGGGAAATCATTGACTGGAGCCCCCTTATAAGCAGTTCAACTTACACCTCAAATCTGTGCTGAGGAAAGCACAAAAAACCCCATCATAACTGCAGGTGGTTTCTGTTCTTTATATAATTAACTTGACAGTAATTCCGGTAAAGAACACAGAAGAAACTGGGAACGAATGGTTCTGGCATTGCTGAAAATGTTCTGATTTTCTGATTGTATAGGCTGGTGTTGCAGCAGATTCAGGGCATACTCACAAGGAAGAGGGTGTATCATCTTCTCCTTTTACTGTGAGGGTGAGGAGGACACTCAGTTCTCACCTCCCTGGGAGCTGCTCTAGTCCTCCAAGATGACCTGTGGCTCCAGTCCCTGCCACTGAGCATGAAGCGGTTCACCCACTATTTTGCCAATAAGATCTATGTTACTTTGTGAATTCAGGTCCTTGATTAGGATGCCCCAAGCCAAAGCAAACTAGTTCATTCTACAACTGAAAATTTTGTTCAACCAGAAACTGGAAAAATAAATACATTTGTGTATTGTGTATACATAAAAGATGTGTTTGTATATGTGTGTGCATATGTATTTTAAACACAAAAACATGTCTCAGTTCATTTCTCACTGCTATCCTCCCTCCTTAGTATCTGATCTGTAGTAAAACATTGATCAGACCCAGTTACCGTTTCACGTAGAGCTTCACCTGCCAAATATGCAGGAGCCAAGAAGTTTGGTGTGAAGTAGCACTGTGAAACTGGGCACAAGCTGAAGCCAAGAGTTTAGAACAGTACTGCTCCTCCTGGAGTGAAGCCTGCATGAACAAACACCTTTGAAAGTGAAAGGAGATCTATGAGGCACACGTTTCGTTTCCATCTAGAAATGAAAATATTGGTCAAGTGTCTACCCATCACTTAAAGCAGTAAGAACCCAAATCTTCCATCTAAACTCTACTGCAGCTGACCAAAACCTGTTCTTTTGTCCATTTTCTGATTTTACCCACCTTCCTATTTGGAAAAGAAACAGACTTGGGCACTTTTTCTGCCAGCAGATCACCCGGAATTGCTGTTGTTCTTATCTTATACTGGTGGCCATTAGACTGTGTTAAGTAGCATGCATCTAGGACACATAATCACGATGAACAGACAAAAGCACAAACTTAATACTCAGAGCTTGCTGGCAAGGGCAGAAGGTGGCCCTTGTGAAAGTGTGAGGTTTGACACAGACTAATTTGTCCAAAAAAATGAGAAAGCTTTTCCATCCAGGCAGGTGCTACCACCCCTACTTGCTGTCAGGCTCTTGGCATCAGTCTTCAAAGCAGCTGAACCTTAATTTGTTGGCAGGAAGGCACTAGAATAAATAGATGACTTCTCCCATGTGGTATCACGTTAGACATAGCCTAAGCTATTGTGTACATTCTGGCTAGGGATTTCAAAGTCATTTGTTTCTGCAAGCACTTCTTCACAGGCACTGAAAAATTCCCCATGGTGTGCATGTCCGCTCTCCGGTACCACAGCTAAGCGTGTCTGAGCTATTGCATCCTAGTTCGGTGTCAGACTAGAGACGCATGTTGCTTTGCACTATTAATCAAACACAAGAAATTCTGGGAGGGCAGCAGCCAGTTTGCGTCCCCTTTCTGTTAGCGCAGAGCATGAACATCGCTGTTGTGTGGCTGAAGGGCTCTTCCAGGGGTACGTTTCAGTCCCACAAGGTTGCCAGGGCTTTGCTGCGAGCAAATAAAACACAGGGGGGGAAGGTTTTGGCAAAGACTGGCCATTGACAGGTGGATCTGGGGCAATCTGGGCAACAAGAACATCAACAAAAACTGTTGTATTGTCCCCAGGAACAGGAAGTAACCACTTATTTAAAAACAGAGCTCCCAGCTCAGACCAGTTCATGGTCCACACACCAGACCCAGCCCACACAATAACTCCACCTAGCACCTTGCCTTTTTACTGTGGTCTTCAAGCGGGACAACATGTTTCAGAGCTCTGTGTTGAGCCTTATTACCAGGCACAAGGACTGTGACAAAGCCCTGATGGTGATCTAAGATCCTTACTCAAACTAGCAATACCCAACTAATTTATAATCTAGCTAACATTTTAAAAGCGATGCTGTTTTATACATCGTGCACTTGGTTAAAACCACCAGTGAAAGGGAGAAAACATCTGCCCTGTTGCATCGTCTGATGCAGCTCTGACTAGAGCTAAAGAAGAACCAGGACTGTGCAAGTATTCAGCCACATTTTATTGCCGCCCCCACTGCACTTGGTGTTAAAGGCCATGCCATTTCAGTGCTTCATCAATCTATCAATATAGCCACTAAACGGCAAGGAGAGTTCGCATTTATCTTGTTATCCAAGACTGCTCATAAAGCTGAGTTCACAAGCCAGTAAAGGAACCTACATTGCCCCAGTGACTGGGAGGGAATTCCATGTTGGCTTCCCATAGCCTTGGCCACTGAGAGAACAGGAAAAGATAGTAGCAGGGTAAGTAAAAGTAAACCGAGATAAAGCCAAAAGTAAGGCCTATAAATCTAGCAGAGCAATCTTAGCTCATAAAAACCTACCAAGCAGACATGTTGAACAGCTCTTTGCCTGATGGAGGCAGACTGATACACCCTTAGTATAAAAATACCATGATGTTTTCATAGGCAAAACCCATTTATTTTGACATCTGTTTTGCCTGCATGAAAGCGTGGTGGAAATTTCAGCACCAATGTATTAATCTAGACACGGCTGTTTCAAAAGCCAGTGATTATTTGCGTTGTCAGTGTGAGACATCTGGTCCCCACTGCATGCAAAGCCGGGAATCCAGAGACAGCAGTTTGCCTGTTGCTGAAGTTTAGCCAAGAAAACAGTTTTGCTGGGATGGTAGCTGTAAACTTAGAGAGGTGATGTGCACAGGAAGGATAGCTTCTGATGATGAGACAGATCAGAATATTTGACAAGAAGAAAGGCAAATTAAAGGTTGATGGGGAAAAGAAAAAGTCAAAGTGGAAGAAAAGAGAAAAGAAAAAAGAGAAAAAGGAAAAATATTTGAGTGGCACCGCCCAGAAAGTCACAGCAGAACCTGTAACAGGTAGGATGCTATAAGTATTAAAATGTAACGTGCAAGCTGGGTAGAGTCAGGGTGTATTTTTCCAAAAGCCCTTGCATTTCTTAGCCCTTGTGTATGTAAAGACTAATGGTGGAACACCACCAGCCTCTTTATACCCCCTCAGTATTTCCCAGGGATCACCAAGAAGCCAAACAGAATTGTAGAAACTATCACCAGCTATTCAATGTGTGGCTTCACAGACCTATTGCAAAATACCCGCCGTGACTTCATGGACTCCAGAGCACAGACAACAGTTTAGGAGCAGCTGCAGCGTATCCTTCTGGCAGAGCGTAGTGTACTGCAGACGGGCTGGACCTCTACCCCAACAGCTTATCTCCAAACCATATTAACTACTGGAACAAGGCAGCAATTTGTGTCTGCACCAGGGCTTTTTGCCAGACTAGCTCTGTCAGGTGCCACCAAGAGATGGGCCAGCAAAATTTCACAGCAGCCCAAGGCTGGACAGGGAAAATGTTAGTGCAACTTGTAAGTTTTTTAAACACTGAAGACCTGAGCTGATCTTTGTAAGCAGGACCCAGCTCAGTTTGCCTGCACTCAGAGTTAGCCAGCACGACACGTAAAAGCTGGATAACTATGCCAGTACAGACGTATGGCAAATGTCTCTTCAGATTCATCAGACACATTAGATCACCTGCACCTCCATGCACCCCATGGCCACACAGCTGTCCTACGAGCAACCCGCTTTGGAGGTGCTCTGCAGATCCCATACAAGTTCAGTCAAGGACTGACAGTGTGACTGATGTTCACATGCAGCCCTAAACACCACCTTGGCCAGCTGAGCACCATGTGGCTAACACACCGCAGCTGGAAAATCGCCTTCAGCTGAAGGGCGCATCTTCCCACAGTTGGTCCTTGAGCAAAGTAAAATCAGCGGAACAGGTCTGGCTCCTGCACTTCTTGGCACAAAGACAGATTGAAGGCTGGCCAAGGCTGTAACTGGAAAAAAGCCCCACACCTCCCAGCTGCTTCTGGTAAGCTGTGCAGGACCACCTGTGGCCCCCACTGCTTCTGAGAAGGGAGCTAAGAAAAGCAAGTGTCTTGTCAGCAGACTTACACAGCTCATACTTCTACTGGGACATTTTGAGACTCCCTGCACCACAAAAAGTTAAAAAGCAGGGTTCTGGGAAAGTTTAATTGAAATTGTTTTATTCAAGTCAGGTTGAAGGAAGGGGATGGGTCATCTGTACTGTCTCCTGCCTGTGTTGGTACCCATCTGCCCACCTCGGTACCCCTTCCCTGGGGTCTCCCACCCATGGACATTCATGTTCAACAGCTAGCCCCATCTGGAGTTCCCCGGGATGCTGCACTATGTACCAGCCACCTTCTGAACTGAGGAGTGGGAGGATGGCTCTTGGCCCCTTTCCCATCTCCCCTTTCCCCTGTACATCACAAGGCAGCCCCAGCAGCAGGTGAACGCAGCCTGTTCTGCTCTCATCAGCAAATCTGGTCCTCGCTGAGCCTTTGTACTTTCAGGGTGTCAGTTTTGTTCTGTATAGATGCTAGCAAAATCACCGTGTCACTCTGCAAGCAAGTAAAGCTGCTGAATAATCAGTCTGTCCAACCACACCGACAGAGACTTCAAGTCTAAGAGATTTCAAACAGGACATTGCTCCCCAGTGCAGGAGCTATTAACTTCTATAAACTGCTAGATGTTTTTCTCCTGCAAAAGTATTATCACTTTTAAAAAAATCAGCAAGAACCTGTATGATGTTTTCAAGCCTCCTCTTTGCCAAAAGTAACTATTAATCTTGCCCAGCCCTCATTAATTGCAAGCTGTGATCAGCCGATGGGCACCAGTCTTAGCCCCCCCTACCCCAGCCATAGCTCTATGTTCATTCCATCTGTTTGCCCTTGTGCTTAAAAAAAGTAATAGTCCACAGGCTGCAAGAATATGATTATTTTGAGTAATCTTCCCGATGAATGTTTAAAGTCTTCCTGTTGACTAATGGGTGGAACTGGATTCCCCCCGCCTTTCTTTCCAGTTGAATAGTAATGACTTAAGCAGATTAACTGGTTAACTAAATGTCATTAACACAGATCGTACCCTTTATACGAAATAACACTGATTACAGGGACCAGCTAATAATGGGGTTCATCCAAAGGCAATGAGAAAACATCTTCATCAATGTTGATGGGCTCAAAATGAAGTTCAAACTGAATTCTACTAAAGCAGTAAACATTCTGAGTGTAATCAATGAACTAAGCCATGTTTTCCTCCATTTGCAACAGAATCTGTTCAACGTCTTTGCAAATACTAGTACTCCTCTCACTCCCTGTCCTTTGAAACGTCAACCACAGAGCTGCACATATTAAGCACTGTCGCTTGACCTGCAGTTGCATGATACAGGACAGGACACGTTGCCCAAAAGGCAGTGTGCCTCCACTGAGACCCACCAAACACCAGCCACTGCTGAATGCTTCATCATTTCACAGCCTGGAAGAAATAAAATAATTTTAAAAAAAAGCTCTCAATGATCCATGACAAACCTACCCCAATGCTCATGGTGAGGAAGCAGGAATTCTGTGCTTTCAAGTCCTAGCACATCATGGGGTTCAGCTGGTGGCTGCAGAGACAGAAGCAAATGTCCTCCGATCTCTGGATCCGTGATAGCAGCAGTGTGTGCACTTCATCACTCTTGGCTGTCTATAAAAAAATAAGAGCTTGGCATAAAGGACTTGCTTTTGTTGTGACCTTAGGTTGCCTTCAGTTTCAGTTGAATAGATGGCTTGGTTTAGGATGCACATTTTAAGACACGTGTTAATGTGTCTAGCACAAAGGTCTATTGGCATTTTAGGATTAAAACACACAAAAAAAATGAGGCCACTGGCTTGTGCATAAACAGCATCTTTTGTTTCTCTCTTCCAGTAACTGTGACTGTGGGAGGACAACAACACTTGCTGGGACTTTATGACACTGCAGGGCAGGTAACTTACCGCAAAACATCTATAATTTTCCTTTCCCATGGTTGGTTTGTTACTACCGTATACTGGGGTTTGTTGTTTGTGCTGTTCGCGGGGGATTTTTAACAAATATTAACAATCTGTTGTGAGTTGTAATAGTTGAACTACCGACCTTCTCCTTTTTTTCTCTACACAGAGATTTAATTCTGGTTCAGAAATAAAACAAACACAAATGCACTCATCCCTAGGGTTGAATTTTGTCTAAGCAAAAAACTAAAGCCTGATCAGGATATTCAGCCTCCCATATACATACCTCCTACTGCAAATATAACATTTTCTGTAAAGTCAGTGTTTTCTTAATTTACCACATGGTGGCATTGAAGACACAGAGAATTCCTGTTTCCAGGATGAGAAAACTAATACAGTACAGCACCAGCCTACTAGTCACCATCTATTGGCTTTTTAAATGGTAACCCAGACAGACTGGCATCCACCCCAGCATCCTTCTCCTAGAAGAAGGGTGTCCATTACAGGAGAGTCTGTACCCCATGCTTACTTACATACAGAATGCTTTTACTGTTTCCACTGTCCATGGTCTGATACAACGGGCTTGCACTAAAAGTTTGCAGAAGAGTTCTGGTCTGTGGTCTGGTTTCACCACCTGGGGAGGAGGAGAAAGCTTTTCTCATTGCCTTGCTCTGCCAGCAGAAGGGCAGAACAGGGTACAGGGAGCAACACATTTTCACGTTGAAATTCCCCTCTCCTACCTCTAAATGCCAGCAACTGACAGAATAAAGGATCAAAATCTGTACAGAAACCTTGCAGAAAATCACCTGCTGAGAGGGGAAGGAGCAGGTTTCATGTTCCTTCCCAGTCTGGGAAGGTTGGAACCCACATCCACCAGCTCCCCCGGTCACAGCTGGCACTGGAGGCAGCAGGAGAGGAAATCAGGTTTGGGACCCTGCTTCACTCTCTAAGACCTAACAGTCCTGGGTGCAGGGCTTTGCTTTCAGGAGCACTCCATGGCTGTGCTTTCTTTGGCCGTGACTGATTGCTATGAAATGCAAAAACAATGCAGGAGACCCTTCTGTCTGCAGAAGGCCATTTATTACAGAATATACCTTACAGCACTATGCAGCGAGGTCAAAAACCTCATCAGGACAGACTGTCACTTCCAAAAAAACCTGCACTCAGCAGGACTGGGGCTTTTATGCTTTGAGTTTCACCTTTTTTCATTTTATTCCTATCACAGGTTTGTTGGCAGCAACGGTCACTTCATAGCTAGCTCAGTGGCACTAACATTTCATCCATCATTTCTATCCATACGGTGCAAACAGATGATCCAACAGCCAGTCCCAAAATAAGACCCAAGTCCTTGTTCCATGTTCAACGTATGTTCAGTCTTCCATTCTGTGCTCACAAGCACAGAGCCTGGAGTACATCTGTCCTGATCCAGCAGCACTGGGAGCCTAGGCGAGTGAGACTGGAGTTAGATTCAGTATCAGTCAGATTTTACCCAGCGCCTTAATATTTCTACTTGTTTTGTAGGGCTGCCACCTGCCACCCATTTCCTCAGCAACACATCCTCTTATTTGTCCTCCTGAGCCAGAAGGAACACAAATCTGTCTCTTTGACAAACTTCACCCCTCCATCCATTCCTCTACAGTCACTTTGCCATCTCCTGCTTCAAACTAGCCAGTGCACCACCTGCTTCCAAGCACCGTTTTGAACTTGTCAGGCTCATCTCCCTTTCAGACCTTGGTCCAGAGGACGTGGCCATCCAGTCAAAACTCAGAGCGTGAATCGCTTCTGGATGACTAGATTGTATCTCCATGGAGGCTGAAAGGATGATGCTTCCCACATGCTCAAGCTATAACGGCAGATCATCTGGGTTGTTTCCTCCCTCCCTCTCCTTGTGTTGTGTGGCTTCCCAAAGGCGTTGGTGTGAAGTCATCGCTAAAAATAGCACTTGACATTACGATGCTATAAAACATACGCTAATGAAATAACAATTGGAAAATGTACTCCTGCAGCAGGACCCTCTGTCAGCCTAAAGGGAGAGCTGGCAGGGACCCCAGATCTGGGGTATCTGGTTTTTTGCATCCCTGGCACAAACAGTCCTAGGAGGAAAAAAACAGGGGTCTTTTTTCCTCAGGCTGGACTCAGGTGTGGAGGGCTTTAAGAGGCTGACATGGCAGGGAACGTATGTGAGATCAGCACGGCAGCGACATAAAAAAAGCGAGTTTTGCTGTACTTTCTGGGCCTGAACACTGCAAGGCTGATGGCAGCGCAGCTCAGGCACGTCACAGGCAGGTAACACATCCAGACCAGGTCTGTGCTGGCATTTCCATGCCAAACCAGTGGCCAAGCAATGTAATCGGGAAGCCTTGCACTCCCTAAATAACAGGCAGCAAAATTCAAGCACAAGCTAGGGAAACTAGTGATTAGCTATGGCCCAAGGCCATGAGAACTCATGTCCCCTCCCAAACACCACTCTCAATAGCTGCAGCACCTCTGGATATGCCCCATACCCATGCACATGTCCAGTCTCTTTTTTACAGTATTTATCTGCTTGACTTCGACTATCTCTGAGTGAGAGATGATCCCGATGCACCACGTCCCATAACAGTGCACTGCAAGGTTTTATAGCCTTCTCCTGGAAAGCAGGTATGAACCCAGACAGGGTCCTTGTCTGATAGGGTTTGGAGGCTCCTGCCAGCCTGCACACACTGGCATATACAGAAGCCCAGATCAACCCTTATCCATGACATTTGTGCTTGTGCTTCAACACGTCCATGCACGCTCCATGTGCCCTGACAGGAGACCAGACCTCTGCTATGTGATGTGTGGCTGCTCTTCCTTACGGTTTATATAATGCTCTGCTCTGCTAACTCAAATCAGAAACACTCCTCCCGAAAAAGGATTTTCTAGGGATTCCAAAGGAACAAGCGAAATAAAATGAAATGCACACTCCTGTAGCTGTCACAGCCAAGCAGAACGCTTGTGGGTTTTAGTTTGTAATTTTAATGGTACAGTAAGTTCCAGCCCCTCTAAATATGCACATCTGGAATATTGAAACTGGTTGTATTTAGCCAATTTTTTTCCCAAAAAAATCCTAAATCACAATTCCTCGAGGGCTTGCTGCCACCACGTGGCTGTTCTAGGCGGCTGATGTGCAGCAATTAAATGAAAACCACAGAAAAGTCCTTTGCCAAGCACTTAGCATCAGCCCGTGTTGACGGTGACATAAACATACTTAACCTCAGATTTTATGTTCTGGTTTAAAATAATGTCGCATAATCAGGCCAGTCCTTCCTAACCCAGAGCATCCATATCAAACTCACCTGTCTCTATAATGTAATTGCTCTGTTGATCCCATCACCTTGGCATCCACTTTGTCTTTATTAACCCATCTGCTGGGAGCTCGGTGTCATCCCCAGAGCCTTGTACAAATCTCCTCCCACCGACTGTGCTTCTTCATGGCCTATATCACTGATGTTCCCACAAACATCTCTGAGGGGCTTATTTCTGCCATTCTCTCAACACGGAGACTTCACTCTCTTGGGGGCTGAGACATCCAAACACCTCCCCTTGTCTTGTAAATCCTTCTTCAGATCAATATTTCTCACATCACTGGAAAGACATAGGTCAGTTGACAAATACTCTGGCTTTGCCACAAATACTGTGGCTGTGGGGCTGGAGGTGGGAACTGGGAATTTACTTTTCTTGATGAAGTGGGCTTGGGACAAGGAACAGTCAGTTAGACAAACAAAACATTTTGTTTGTGATTTAGGATGTTTCTTTAAACTTCTTTTTAATGAGACAGAGCTAAATTTGGCCTCATACTTTCTTTCAGAATAAATAATCAAGGGTTTTGTTTAGAAAAGTTTGGAGCAGATTGGTTTTGCACAATCCATTAGTATTTTTCAGAAACTAGTGTCTATTCAGTAGTAGTCTGGGTCATCTTATCACTACTTACTCAGTGAACAAAAGACTTCAGAAAGATTTATCAGCCTCGACTCCTAATTAAGCCCTCTCATTTGTTGACCCAACAAAAGCAAGACAGAAGCAAGGCTGAATCTGGGCACACAGTGGTACAGTATTGCATTATATTCACCTGCAGGACAGACAGCAGCTTGCATTGCTCCTGCCCCCAAGGTGCATTTTGCCCTACCTCAAATAGGTAGTTCTGAAGTCTGAGCAACAGCACCTGGATGTTTTTTTTTTCTCCTTTTCATTGAGTTATTAATTTTTTCACTATCTGAAAAGCAAAACTGCAACAATTGACTTTTTATACCATTATAACCAAAAGTGACCATACTGCAGAGATTTGAGGCTTGCCTAGAATGCAGAAACAATAAAGTAAAGACCTAGGTCTCAGTCAGGCTTGACATGTATTATCATTTTCTACACTCCAACTTTGTGTTCCTTTCTCCTTTTTTAATTCTGGACCCTCAAAGAAAGCCTTTAGAACAGGTGTATCCCCTGTAAAAGCATCTGTTTCATTGCACTGACATTTTCTAACAGATTTCATTGAAAAGCACCCACCAGACACAGCTACATACGCTCTCACTGTCAGAAAGAGCCAGTCTGTCCCTTTCACACGGCTTGAAAAACCTCTGCTCACTCTCAGCATCTGAAGGCTGAAAACAGACCTAAATTCTTCCTTGAAACTCAGCTATCAAAGCCAGCTCACGACATAACACAGCTGCGCTTTGAGCTGTTTGAAAATTCACCCTCTTCACAACCAGCCCATAGAGAAAATGTTTTTCCTTCCCCAGCCCAGGGCCTGTGGGAACACTGTATCATCCCCCGTGATTTACCTGGCCCCTGCAGGCCAGATTTGATCTGTTTTGTTCTTACTATGAGTATTTTCTGCTGACTGACACATCGCTGCATGCCACACATGACTGCGATAGCACCAAATAGCCCACAGACCCTATTTGTTGCATACGGTCATGTCTATAATGCCCAAGGGGGCGGGGGGGGGATAGAAAGCCCATGCTATTAACAGCAAAGCCCCTAGAGATGTGTGTCATCAGCAAACACCAGCTAGGAGTGACAGTCAGATACTTCCCAGGATGGTACCACATTGCCAGAGGGCTGAGGCCGGTACACACAGCCTCAAGATCAATTTGTGCTGTTCCACCAGGGACAGCCGCTGTTCAGCGTTACCCTCTGCACCAGCAGCACTACAGATAATGCACACACAAACAAAACACGTAAACGTGTTAGCTCTTTTGGGTAAAGGTGCTGACAAAACAGCACCTCTAGCCCACAAAGTGTGATTCCCCCCTCAGCACCTGCCCAGAGGTTACAAGTGTGCTGAGCATGGAGGGACAGTGCTGAGCAGCTAATCGAGAGCCGAGGTGATGGCCCCACCTGCAGCTATGCCCACCCCATAACACGCTTGCCGTTTCCCCCTGGCAGGAGGACTACAACCAGCTGAGACCCCTGTCCTACCCCAACACGGACGTGTTCTTGATCTGCTTCTCAGTGGTGAACCCCGCGTCGTACCACAACGTCCAGGAGGAGTGGGTGCCCGAGCTGAAGGTCTGCATGCCCAACGTGCCTTACGTCCTCATAGGAACACAGGTAAAGCTTCTCTGGGGTACTGCCAGCCATTGTGGGGGTCTTCAGAGCAAGGGGGCTCCCACTCCGTCCCAGGGGTGGCAGGGGGCTGAGCTCTTGTGGAAAGGTTTCCTATTTAACTTATGTGAAATGTAGCCAGACTTTCCCATTAGAGGAAAACTCAGGGACTGGGAATGGAAATCAACATGCAGATGTCCCCTCATGCTAATCACAACTGGCAAAACTCATCCCATCTTTTTATCCAATTCTATATTAATAGAATATTAATATAGATTTGTGGCAACAAGGCATAAATACCTACAGGGGAAAAAAGATTTCTGACAGGCCTTTAGTGAGGGGAAAAAACTCTGTCAAAGCCTGTGGTCAGAAGCAGAAGCTAAACTTCAAACTAATTTTTAAGAATAAGAACAATTAACCCAATTACTTACACAGCGACGTGGGAAGGAAATAGCCTCCCTTTGTGCTTTTACATCAACATTGCAATTAGTGACTCACTGTCCTGCTTGTGTTATAGTGGATGTTAGACTAAACAATCAAACCACTTTATTTTGGCCTTAAAATCCATGGTCCTGTCAATCAAATAAAAATGCCTTAAGTGTGGGTTTGCTTCCGAGAGACGGAGTGGCTACAGACTGTGAGAAGTAGGGATAATACTGTCTGGAAAATGTCTGAACACTGGGCAGTAACCTAAGGCAAGTTAGAGAAACAAATTCTTGTCAAAACCAAAATTTTCATGCCATATGGAAGTCCAGTTGTCTGAACACTGGCTTTGTTTTCCACAATAGAATAATATAAATCACCCATTTTAAAACAAAATTATTACCTTCTGGATCACACATTCTGAAAAACGGGTGGGTTTGAAATGCCAGGATGCTTCACTTTGATGTTTTCCATGGAAATAAAGGAATTTGTTCCAAGTCAGTCAGACTGGGCTGCATCTACCTGGCCTGTTGGGTGTTTTTCAGGTGATGCAGTGCAGGCTCGCAGCAGCCCCCCCTTCCAGCGGGGCTCAGGCTTCCACTGACACTTTCCAAGATGCACTGTGAGAGCCATTGAGAACTGCATCTTTACTGCACCGCAGCTACCTGAGCTGTGGCCCGGTAACCTGCCAATGAGAACTAATTCCTGTTAAACAGAGAAACAAAACAACAAAAACAACAAGAAAAAGGCAAATACATACGCAATTAATTTCTGAAGTACCATCTGAGGCGAGGAGGACAAATGCCCTTATGCAAGGACATGACTGTGGGTTTGTAAAGCTATGAATATCCATCTCAAGAATTACAGCAAGGCAGTACTGAGCACAGGGCTTGTGTATTTTCTACTAGATTGATCTCCGGGATGATCCCAAAACTTTGGCTCGGCTGCTTTACATGAAGGAGAAACCACTTACCTACGAGCATGGAGTGAAGCTAGCGAAGGAGGTAATAGCTTTTTCTGAGGTCCCATGAAGTCGATTGATCACAGCTTTGCTTTGGGGTTGTTTCAGTCCAGGTGAGCTCCTCCGGGGCATGTTGATTGATCCCAGCCAGAGATTCCAGCCTCTGTTCAGAGGGGCTGGAACCAGATACAGACTGTGAGTCCTGAGGCTGCTGTTCTGCTGCATTACCCAACCGAGCTCTAAGCAGCACAGCAAGGTACGCCAGGCAGCCCATAGTAAATGGGCAGGAAAACAATTTTACTGCCTAATTTAGCTAAGTCAAGTGTTTCTTGTTCAGGCTTCTGCCAGCAGGTGCATGTGGTAAACCTCTTTCTGCAGTTACCTCCTGCCAAACCCATCCCTATCCCTTACAAAAGCACAGATGACTTGATTCTCACTTACCCATTGCACTTCAAGCAGCAGAGAAGGAGCTCCCAAGGTTTCTATGCTATTGCACCTTTCTCCTGAGAAGGTAGGGGGATAAAAGCCCTCCTCAGCTCCTCAAATGCAGCCATCTGGACCCCAGCTTTTTCCACCTTATATGCTGCAGGTGTTGTTACAAGCCCTGACCCTCAAAGGCCAGCGAGAACATCCATTAGCAGAATAAGCTGAATAAGCCACAAGGTTGCTGAATGAGCTGAGGCTGCTTTCCCAGACTACTGTGTGGGTTTGTGTCATACCAGCACCCCCACGAGATGATGCTTCCCAGTTCCCAGAAACCAGCTGGAAGCCCTCCCCAAGGTAGCAGCTCCCTGTCGTTGCAGGAGGCAGGACACGAGAGTGACAGGTCAGAGCAGAAGAGCCAAGCTCAGCTAACAACCCAGCACGTCCTTGAAAGCCCCCCCAGCTGCACAGATAGCAAGCTCCTGGTCCAGCACTCAAACATGGATGCAACCTCCCTCTTTCTGGAGGGCCACGCAGGGAACTTCTGCTCCTCCCCATTGACCCCTGTGATGAGGTACCATGTTGATGTTCATCCCTGCCCTCTCATTTGCAATGACCACCTGAGCTGGTCCCTTAATCCCATAGGCAGCCAGGTACGAAACAGAGCAATGATCTGACCCCCTTTCTAAAGTCCTGGGCTTCCCTCTGTGGCAGGACATGTATGCACATAGAAGATACTGTGGCAGGGTTCCTCTGTCTCTCCCAACAGCAGGTACTCACATTTTCTGCCTTCTCTTTCAGATTGGAGCACAGTGCTATCTGGAGTGCTCAGCCCTCACGCAGAAAGGCCTTAAGACTGTCTTCGACGAGGCAATCCTGACCATTTTCCACCCCAAGAAGAAGAAGAAGCATTGTGCAAAGTGCCACAGCTGCTGCACCCTTGTGTGAAGTCACTTGGAAAGAAAAGCGAGACAAGTTCCATGAAACCAAGCAGGTTAGAAAGGCAATGAAGGTCACATGCAACTGAAATGGGGAACATGACCAGAAAGGGGTCCTTCTTACCCAAATATAGGAGCCCTCCGTTCTGTGAAACCTCCAAGCTGTATCACACTAGGCCAACCGGTGTCTATGTGCTTTCCTAACCCTCCAGAGTTGTGTGCAGCCCGTCCCCACCACTGCAGACTGCACCGAGCCAACAGAAACCAGGACGCCTGCTCATTCTTGACTCTTCACCTTAGGAATAAGGTGAAGGCAGCGTGGAAAAACAAAGAACTAAAGGTGGTAGAAGAAACAAGAGAAACTCTATTTGTGGCCTTAAGCAGTAATTGATCAAAATTAGGAATTTTCAGTACTTAGGAATTGAATCTGAATTGACTGAAAGCACATGGAGACCTGTAGAAATCTAATATGTAAGATATACACTATAGGTAGGATGTACTTTTAAATTACTTTTCCTCTATAAGACTCGCTAGTTCAGGATGTACTTTAGTTTGTTCAAACCACATGGAAGCAAAGGTGGAATGATTCCAGTTTGTTTTCACTTAATGGTGAAATTTCACAGTTTCAGAATGTTGCTGTACCCAAGCTATCAAGATGGATCAACATTTACCTCCAGACTTAAGGAATGTTCTTACAACAAAAAAATGCAAATAACTGTATTTTTACAAGGCAATGTTCAGGCTGAGCCATGTTTCCATAAGCTGGGAAAGGAAGAAGAGTTGTAGCATTAATACAAAGAAGTTCTGCTACCAAAGAATATTGCCCTAGACATGAAATAGCCACGTGGAACAATCTCCCATCCAAACTGAGAACATGAACGAGACACATTGCCATGGCAACTGAAAACTTACCTTATAGATCAGCTGGATTTCTACATCTCACCCAGCAGACAAAAATAGCAAAAAAAAAAAAACCAAAGGTTGCACTGACTTCAGCTGCCTGAAGATGATCTATCTGCCTTAAGATTATTTTTTTTTAAATGGAGTATCTCATGTAAAAAAACTCATCAAAGTGGAGCTGTAAACATTGATTTATTGTAGCCTCCCTCCCATTCATTACGTCTTTGCTCCCATTTTTCCAGCTTCATTGCTGTGAGCGCTGTTTAAGTTGCAGCGTGGCTGCACTCCTCAGGAAGGAACTTTCATACAAGTCACAGATGATGGGCTGCAGCTGGCAGCGTGGAGATGGGATGTCCAGCCCTCAAGGGAAGGGAAGGGAAGCTGCCTGTTAGCTCGCTCTGTGTTGAAGAAAGTGTGTGCCTTTCCCCTAGAGCCTCTCCAGGGAGCCTCTGCTTTTGCACATCACAGTAACACAGGTGCCCAGAGATGAACTCGCAGGGCGCCTTGTTCCTTGCATTTGCCTTCAGGTACGCTGGCGATGCCATGAGACTACCTTGGTATGGATTTCATTCCTCAAGCAGAAAATCAAGTGCCAGCAAATACAGATTTGAAGACTTCTGATGTAACTCCTCACAAAAGCAGTGCCTGCAGTTGGCATTTCCCGAAGCGCTGGGAGTAAGGAAGTAACAGCAGGGCACCCTCCCAGCCCAGGGGCATGTGCCCTGTGTCCCCCCACACCCCTGCCAGGGGGCTGCCAGCCCACTCCTCTCCAGAAGCCTGGCTGAGTACACACACATGCAACCAGGAAGACCCATAATTAGTGGTGAATTACAGAGCCAATAGTACCCAGAGCAAGCGACGACTTCAGCAGGGCTATAGGAACGGCAGCCTTGGCACAGAGAAGGGAACAAGCACGACGCAGTGCCCAAACCTGCAGTCACTGAGGCTTCAGGATCTGAGCTCCTCCTTCAGCACAAATTCAATTTACCATGGACACCTACAGAAACCAGCTCTGAAACCCCAAAACTTTTCCAGGTAGAAATCAACCATTCCCTCTGAAAAAGCCATCGAATTTGAGGCAAACACTTTGTGGCTGTTACCCACCCAGCTCTCACTCACCAGCCCTGCCCAGCTGCACACAAGCATGGATGAAAGCAAAGCTGTGCTAAATCAAGAAGATAAAAGAAAGATTTCCTCACTGCTGCCATTCTTTGTGCATGTTTTATATTTGGGTTTATGAAGTCCCAGACCTTTGCTTCAAATGGACTGGCTGATACAGCACAGCTCAGAGCGAGGAGAGCGCTGAAGCCCGGTGAAGGAGTTCACGTCATGGCATAGAGGCTGCGCTGCCGTTCCCAGGCAGAGCAGTATTTGCACAGCTGGGACACTGGCAATCAGCTGAACTAGCAAGTATAAAGAGATAGTAGGGGAGTATGAGGAAAACTAGGAATCGATTAAATAAATAAATATTTGGGTAACGTTCGTTGGCTTACAACATGACTAGACGTCCACTGAAAACATGTAAGAAAAGCTTTCAACGGATTTCAGAGAAAAATTAGAGCTTCCCTGTGCTGCTATTTACTTCAGTGGAAATAAAATAGGATGATTACATTGGTTTAGCTCATGCAGGTTGCTGTAGGGCGTTAGCCTACATACAAGCCTCTGGTTAAAGTAAGTGAAGTCTGTTTCAGCTGAAGCGCAATGCAAACACTCAGGTTGGAGCTGCCAGATATTCTTGGAGCTTCACAAAATACAGAGGAAATAGAAATCCAGACTGACAGCTGAGCTTATCATAAAATAATGAGCACACTGGAAAAGGGCAATATAGCATTCCCAGCATGCACCAGGGAAAGCCACAAATAATCAAATGCTATTTTTGCATGCCACCAAGTATCGGGATGTCTATTAATACTAATGGGATGGTATAGGATAGGCATATAAAATCAAAAATCAAATAGGAAGTCGTAGCAATAACATAACTGCAGTGGTCTGAGGAAAATTCACTAAATACATATGGTGATGTAGAAGCTAAAATGCTAGACTCGACATATTAAACTGCAGCACCCTGCACAAATCATTGCATAGCAGTGAAGGCAGATAGGAAAGTATTAATATGCATACAAAAAATGTTAAGACCAACCAGGGTTCTCTTTGCACTTACAAAACCAAGCACATCAAGTTTGTGAGGCAGTAAAATTTCAAGTTTTTCAAGCTGATTCAAGGCCAGGTTGGACAGGGTTTTGAATAACCTCGTCTAGTGGAAGGTGTCCCTGCACATGGCAGGGGGGTTGGAACTAGGTGATCTTTACGGTCCCTTCCAACCCAAACTATTCAGTGATTCTATGATTGTGACCAAAATTTGGTATTATGGGGAAGGAGGCTGGTTACAATCCACTGAGAAACACCCTCCGCACTCCATTTATTTTCAATTTTCTCTTCCAACAAAAATAAGTGTTTTAAAAATAGCCATGGTTAATGCAGTGTTAGGTTATGTACACACACATACCCATGCAATGTGGCACTTACTCAAGGATCTGCCCTGTTGCACTATTATTTTGGGGAGGCAGGAGTAGCACAGGCCACCAGGCTCTAGAAAGGGATTGCAGGCAGATGTAAGGAGACTTACTGACTATCTGGCAAGTCATACTTAATACCTGTTCTAAAAGCCAACAGATGGTGTGTGAACAGGCAGCAAAGCTCATTTTCAGAAATATCAAAGCACCAGACATAGTGCAAGCACCGGCATAAGGCAACAGATAGAAACTTCACGTTATTTTCAAGCACCATTAGTAACAAGAAGAGAAAATCAATATATGATTGTCAGGTGAAAGGAGATGGGTATTCTCACTGTAGGATGAGCTAGAATTCGGCTCCCAATTTCACCTTCAAAGGAACACAGGAGAGTTATAAAGGCTATAAATCACCCCTGGAATCTATTTTAACAATGGCCTCTTAATGCAGCCGATGTCAAAACCTTTCCTGACAGACCTGCTTTTGCTAATAGTCTGTTACCATTTCAAAAGCACTCACAACTTACAAGAAATCTGCTAGATCCTGTAAAACCCATCTCCTTTGGCCTCTTCTGGAACCTTAATGTTCTACCAGGAGTTGTTTGTTAACCTGAAGTTGTAGCTTTAGAGTTCCCAAAGGGCTTTCATGCAAGCTCCTGCAAGGAGACACTAGCGACTTTAGGTATTGGAGAGACAGATCAAGACATTAGAAAGTTTTTATCACATTAGAACAACCTATTGATGCCTCTGCCCTTCACAACACTGCTAAAACACAAGGCCAGGGGAGCTGGGACAATGGTGTGCTGTATCACCACTTCCAGCATAACCTAAAGGAGGTCCCATGAAGACTTCCACAGTTTGTCCTGTGCCTCCCAGAGCCCAGAAAACTTGGGGAGAATGCAGAAACAAGGCTTTAACCCCACACAGGTCCATCCAGGAGCGTTTGTTCAGCTGCGTGGAAGTCCCATGTGCTTCTGTCCTCCAGGAGTGGTGGGAAATGATTCTTAAGGTGGGAAACAACCTCCTGGTTGTGCTATGTGCCACACAGGCCCAGACCTTCTCTTTCTGCCCTGCAAATATCTACTGTTACAGTAATACGTAGCTTATGAAGAACAACCAACTACAAGTTCTTGCCTTGCATTGCCTTGAATCAGGCATGATGTGAGTCTTTCCCTCCACTTCCACATGTGCTGGTCCTGACACAAATCTTGCTGATGGGAGCCATGGAATTCACACCAAGTCCAGCGTGACAATCAAAACAATCATTTCGGCAGCTGTCATTGATATTTCTTACCTTCTTTCTCTTTCAAAGCACTGCTTCAGAACTAAATATAGTGCTGCATCTTAATATGCAATAAAGTTAGTCCATATAGTTGTATCAAGGGGGCTGATTTTGGCAGTCTTCCTCACACTGCTTCCTTCACAACGGACTGTCTCCAACTTCCTCGTGTCTTATTCAATCCCAGCGATACTACTCATGTAAATGAGGGAGGCTGAATATGCCCATTGGTAACCAGTCCTTTTAGTTAACCTACAACAAAATCTCTTCTAGTTGCTCTAGTATTGGTGGCCTGTGTCCTCCAAAAAGCAATGATTTGCCATTCCCCACACGCTGTATAAATCACCTGGTGCCTTTGTCACGCTCAGGACCATGATCTGTCTGGTATCTGTCATTACTAAGGAAGCATGGTAGAGAAGAACCAAGAAATTAGTCGGGAAAGGAGATGAGCCTTGGGCAGGCTGCTACACAGACCAAGTAGGACTCCCCCAGAAACAGTCACTGCAATGCAACTCTAGGCAAGTGCCTAAAAACCCACCCCAAGGGTGGGAAAATCACTGTAGCAAACTGAGAGCAACAGGGTACAAACATTTCACTACTAGCAGCTGTCAAGGACGCATGAGCTTCAATTCCCATTGACAGCTAGCTGTCAAGAGCCCATCCAAGATATTGTCCCAAGACTCCAGAGACTTACTTTGAGAACCCTTTACAGGAGCTTAGAAAAGTTGCAGAAGTTCTTGCAAACAATTTCTTTTGCTGTCTCTGCTCATCACACCCAACCTCTTGCACAGCAAGCAATACAGTGGCTAATTACAGCAATGATATATGTCTAGCAGATGTATTTTCACCATGCAAGCTGCCGTGTCCTTATGAAAATGTTCCTCTAATCCAGACATGAAAGATGCCCATTTGCTTACATAGCTTGCTTACAGTCCGTGACCTTTTCTGTAGCTTTTTTTCCCCCCAAGTGGTACAGCAAATACCTCTTCATTCACCATACTGAAACTTCATCCGGATTAAAAATAAATTACAGTGGCATCAATCTGTCTCAAGCCAGGCTTGTTTAAAAGCACATTTGTCTTCTCCAGCAAAACAATCAACATATGTTCATGTTGGCCCAGGGACCATTTGTTCAATAAACAGGTAGGTTGCAGGGATCAGGCTGCGCATGCCTTTCTCCCTGAGGAGGATTTGTAACATGTTTTATCCCGCATAAAAAAGAAAATCTGGAAACAACAGAACATTTCCTTGGTTCATAACTCTATAGGACTGGAGGAGCATCTGCTGTGACAGGAGGTGAGCATGGAGTGACCTACGTCAAATAACTTCTAGGTACATTTAAGTTCTACATAAAAAAGACGACAAATCTCTACTATAAATGTTTGTTTTCCTCTTAGTGAATAAAGACCTTCTGAAAGCAGGAAAAAGCCTCCCACTGATTTTGGTGGTGGCTTGTGATCTCAGCTGTCTTCACCTATCAAAACAAAACACAAAATAGAAAATCAAAAATTTGCATCAAAAAGTTGGGACAAAACCACTGATTTAGGAGTAATGAATGCAAAAGAACAGCATCTACTCTTCTACTTTGGAGGAGAGGTGCAAAATCAGGGGCCAGAGCCACAATTGGGCAGTTTGATCCTAAAACAGAAATTTCATTTTAAGATGTTAAGATGTCCATAAGTAGGATGAAAAATTTCTTCAAATCCTTTTTTCTTTGTCTCAGTTAAAGCTTTCAGAAACATGTGAACATCTGTTTTTCCTGGGCAGTTCCAGGAACCCCACCAGAATGGCAAAAAGAGTCAGAACCTTATTGTAAGAGGAAAATGAGCTCGCAAACACATATATCACGAGCAACAAGCAAAAATCATATGACTTGCTGTCAATGGTGAAAAATCTCTTAAACTTTGAAAAGAGTTTAAAAAAATAATTTTGAGCATGATCTCCACCCCTTTCCAGAATGTGCAGACTGTGGTGAAGTGTTTGGCTGCTGCTTCTAACTATAATTTTAGGATGGGATTTTCAAAGATGCTGTGTGTTGGCTTCAGTTCAGTTCTCATGAAGACAATGGAAAATTTCAACGGGGTTCACACATGACCGCAGTGGAAAGTGTTTCAGAGTCTGTACGTTTCCTCCTTTTCTGCCCTTTGTTGTGGCTGATCAAGCTTTGAGCACACAGATACACTGAGCAAGGTCCAAGGACCTTTTATACCTTTTGGCTGCTGGTTGTGGACTCTCAAAAGAAGTCAGGCATCTGGAGACTGCGCTGCTCTGATCTTTAGCTTGAGCTCTGGAGACTAGGTTTGTAATTCCTCATTTCAGCCACTACTGAGGCTGAAGTTGAAAATAATTACATTAACAGTGTAATATCCAAAAAAAATGGCTATCATTACTGAGTTTGACACTGTACTCATGGATGCCACTCAATTTCCTCTCATCCCATTCGGGATGCCAGGTTTAATTTTGCATTTGGTTTTGCCAAAGATCCAATTGAGCTCTCCCGAAAATCAAATCTGGTGACTTTTTTACTTTGATTGGAGGTTAATGAATTCAGAGTAAACAGTTGTCACCAGTCTACAGTTTCCAGATCTTACAACACAACAATTATTTGTGCTGATAACACGTAGAAATTTTTGTCTGATACCTGTCAAAGTAGTTTGGGTGTAAGCCATATCCACAGCATGACTGTCACACCTCCTCTCCCAACACTTTTCCCCAAAATAGGCAGCTGCTCTAACTGCATTACAGAACTGGCAGGCAACGAACTGCCTTGTCAGTACGGGCTAAGTGAGCCCAAACTTTCCCCAGACTTGTAAATATTAATTCATTAATAAGCAATAACATAAAGCTATGTCAGAGGGGAAAGACACCGGTAAAGTCTTCTTCACTCCTGAGCAGATGTGACCTAAGGTAGTGAGCCCAGGCTGCCGGGTGGGACATGCTGCAGAGCGAGGCGCAGCGTGGTGTCCATGCTGCCCCAGCACCTACGGCGTGAGGGGAGCGGCAGGGGCTGGAGGTGCCTCGGTGGAGTCACACCAGCATACCTGGGGCTCAGCAGCACCTTGAGACTGGGAGGGCTTCAAAGAAAGCTGCAGAGAGGAGCAGGGAGGCGGAACTGAACTGTCCTCAAGTGCAAGGATAACTGAATCCAGTTTAACCTGTTATGATGGTCAAACACCAGCATTTCACTGTAAAGAAATTCTCTCCTTCCCTGAGAACACAAAGACAAGAACATTTCTTTTCTTTCTTTTGGTGTAGTATTTCAGCAATACTTAAAAGTAACAGCACAAGTTATTCTAACTGGGTTTGTGAAGCACAGGTAATGACCTCAGCACAAATCAGGACCTAACACATCATCAGTCAGTTCTTAGCAAGTTAAGAAAAAAAAGTCATTCACGTTACTTGATGTGAGCAACTGAATTTTCCTCTCTTAAAGGTTGCTGTGTGCAATATTGCTGGAGTATAGGGCTGATAAAACCAAAGGATGAATACTAAAACATTGTCTGACTTTTGAGTGGTATATCTTTTTTCAAAGATTAACCAAAACTTCAGAATTCACGTCAAAGCAATAAAACTTCAAACCAAGGAAATTCACTTTTCCAGCAATTACGTTTTGCATAGTTTAAAAATCATGTAGACAGTATTAGTTTCCTATTTACAGCACATGATTCTGTACTCTTTTGCTTATCCTCTCTTAAACATGTAATTATTGTATATTGTAACTGCACATTAATATCGTCTATTGTACATAGTTTATTTTAACAAAATAAATGTAATGCTAAGTATTTTGACAGCATCATTTTGAGAAAGTCTGGTGCTGTGCTTATTTTCCCAAATGCTAATTACATATACCTTGCAGGACATTCCAAGTAGGAAAACCACATACTAACATATAAGGCTGCTTTTGGATAGTTCTGGAACCACCTACACCTTACAGCGTCCCCTGCAGAGAGTCTAACAGGAGATGACACTGCAGAGGTTTGCTCACCTCGGGCATGTTCCTCTTGGGAAACGGCTGCTTAATCAAATCCTCTGCAGTCTGGACACTTGGGAAGGTGGAGATGTGGGACCTGTAGGGCTGGCTCCCTGCTGGCACTCAGCCTTCAGCTCACTCTGGTCCCAGGGTACCCCGCAGTGACTGGCCTGGAGGTATTTAGTCTCCCTTCCCCCACCAATATTAAGGTGTTGGTTGGTTGCTCTTTCAAATAGACTTTCTTTTTCATTACTTTAATAAGGGGTTTGGGCACTACTGTCTGTGGTCTCCACTGCAATATCACAGCATCATAAGAGGATTTTTTCCTCCCTTGAGTGAAGTGTTTGAGACATAACAGAGTGTGCAGTAGCCTAGCAGGCGATGGAGCTCTCTTGGTAAAGCAGCTGGGAAAAGCGTTATCCTGAGTTCTAGGAGTTTTGAAGGGCATTTGTTACTCCCTGACAAACCTAACACAGAGATAAAAAAACCTCCAGCAAACTCTTACTGATGGCAAGGAAGATGATGAGTTGCGTAACCTTGAGTCCAGCAGACAGGGCAAGGAGAATCAGGAGAGAAAGTGAAATGCTTAAAGGGCTGAAGAAGTTACATGAGGAAAGAGCCCTTAAATGCTGGACTGGAATCAAGAATATGACTAGCTCCAGTCTTCCAGGGATTCCGTGCAGAAATGTGGATCTTGATTAAAAAAAAATGAGAATTTAAATTAAAAAAAAAAAAAAGGCAGTGCTTTAGTTATCCAGCTTTTCATTACCGTTGCTTTCAAGACCAAAAGCAATCCCATTGAACAGCCAGGATGGTCTTCAAATGAAGACTATAAATCCCACCCTTCCTGAACAATGTCCTTAAGACTGATTGGGTTAAAGCAAGTTTTGCCAGAGAAAGGTTCTTTCTGTGTTCCTGCAGCCTGTGAACCTCAGCAGGCTCAACCATCCTTTGCTCACTCACAGAGCAAAGGCAAAGGGTGGTAGGGTCTACTCCACTCCTAACGAAAAGGCACTGCAGCCCAAATCCCTGGCTGCCATAACAGATACCTCCCCAGAGGAGCCAGGACCATTCAAGAGGGCACAGCTAGTATTAGTCACCAACCTTCCCATGGCCAGACTTTTTCTGGACAGAAGCAGCCTGGAGGACCTGGGATTAACAACAAGATGCCAAAGGCATCCTCCAGAGCAGAAACTTCCTACACCACTGCCTGCTAAAGCCGGGTGGGTATAGCTGGGGGATACCTCTGTACAGCACTGATGCTTTCACATTTCCTTGAGGATCCACTGCTGGCTACTGTCAGCGGCAGGATATTGGGCGAGACAGCCCTTTGCTGTGACCCAGGGCAGCGGTTCCTCTGTTTTCATGTGAGCACAATGAGAGCAGGAGGGAGCTGCCCATCCCGTCCCCCAAAGAGAAACGCAGCCAGTGCAGGAAACCTGCATCCGGGGCAGCTTCCTGCCCTCCTCTCACTGTAACCCAGGTTTGGAGACGGGGTAAAATACACCGATTTCAGTCTATATGGTCAGTCTGGCTGGGCAACCAACTACAGCACCGGAATGAGGGGGGATGAACTTCAAGACCCATTGAACTCTTATAACCATGATATAACAGGGAAATATTGTGAAAAAATGAAGGCACCTCATGACTGTGACTACTGTTCAGGTCAGCAGAGTGACAACAAACCTCAGAAACTGAGCGCTGTGCAGGATGTAGGGCTATGACCCAGCACAGGGGACCTTGTAGCCTATATGCTCCAAAACACACTGGGAGAAAAAAAATCAGTTGTATCATCACTGCCGGTGTCCAGAAGGGAAACTGAGGCACAAAGAAATGTATTGGTTCGCCCCTCCTCACCTGGCATGTTTATGGCAGAGCCAAGCCCATTCCCCACGTTGCACAGTGATGCCTTTTCCGTATCTGCACCTTCTCCTTCCTGAGCAGGCAGGTGCAGCCATCTCCCTTCTCCCCCAGAGCGTTTCACTGCAGCAGGTATTTCAAGCTGAGGCTGCACACCTGGGAATGGTTCAGCACAGAGGCTTCGCGAAGGGGCTTCTCCCTCACTCCCTGATTTGCAAGTACAATTCTCCCAGGGAAGTCAAGTTCCCCTCGTACATGTAGAGCAAAATTTCCTTGCCTTGCTTTAAGGCAATGAAAGCCATGCCAGGTTAAACGTGCAGTGGCTAATGACACTTTTAAGAGGTCCACATTGCAGTCTCTGAGGATTTTTGTCTGGTGCTGGTGGTCAGTGTTCAGGTGAAGGGGACAATCAATGTGCTACAAAAACAAAAAACAAACAAACAAAACAACAACACACACACAAAAAAAAACACAGTAGGGGTTTTCATGGGAGAAATAATATCCGAGATGTGACAGCCTCTGTAACAAAATCCTTGCAAACTTACGCACGAAGGACAGAAGGTTGTTTAACTGCTTTAGACAGGTGAGATGGTGAGGTTTAAATCTGTAGCTTTTAAGAACATTACAATACTCCCAAGGAGATGAAGGTGGCCTGGGAAGGAGCTTCTTATGCTCTGAAATGTGTGGGATATGTCAGCTGCCTGCAAATTCTAAGCAGGATATGCCATCCCAGCTGCAGCATAAAGGATGTGAAAGCTGAAAGACCTGGTCACAGGTATTAAAACTGGTGGGAATTTAACAGAATGAAGACCTAGTAGTGTAATAACTTCTGGGAAAGAGCCCCAGCTTTGCAATTACCAGTGGCAGGAATGACGTTGGCTCCTTGAAAGTCACTGTTGTGTGCCGACTTGTGGGAACCCTGCAGTGCTGGATGAAGAGGGATGTGCACCAGTCAGATGGTGGACTCTGGCACTGGCTCTACTTTTGTCACCCACACCAGGATCTCCATTCACTCTTGCTCTCCTTAAAAGACCATCTAGAATTTTTCACTTGGTTTCAGTCAATACATCCTTCCCCCTCTTCCTCTCCCCCCCTCCCCCCCCCCCCCTTCCCCCCCATCTGGCTGTTACTGCATCAGTCAAAACCCTCTTTCACACCCTGAGGTGTTTTCTTCCGAACACTTGCTGAGGTTTCTGCCGTCTCGCCGTGTCGGGGTACAGCCCGTATTTCCTGGGGCTGCAAAGGAAGGAAGTTTGCCGCTGTCTAACCCTGCTTCTAATCCTGAGACGACAGCACAGCCAGGCTCCGTGAGAGAAATCCAGCAAAGGAAACGACTTCACATCAGGATCAAGGAGATGTTTTGCAGGTGTTCACAGCTCTGGCAAAGAGCTTGTAGGAGCTTATACATATTCTACTTGAGAAATCTCTATGCATAAATAAAGAGTGACACATTGCTTTCCATTGCTTTCATACTACAATTTTGAGATTTATTAAGGACACAAGATAATTTGCACATTTCCCATAGTGGTTGTGATGCCAATTAGAACAGTAACAAGATCAGAAGGATTGTGAGATGCAACCTGAAACAAAACACAGGGACTTTTTAAAGGGCAGTTAAACACTCCATCAGCAGAAAACTGCTCCCACTGCTGTTTGACACGGCAGTCTCTATTCAGAATTACAGAAGGCAGAGTGATAAAATTGCCTCCTTCCTACTCAACTACAGTGCAGCTTTTACAATTCCACAGACAAAAAAAAATATGATAGCAGCTAATAAATTACAGGTTAAATTAAATCTCCCTCAGTGAGGACAGGACACTTGGGGAAGTTTCTAGCATGCCTCCCTGGAAGCGAAGGCAACTGCATCCAGAAGACACGACACTTAACTGTGGAAGGGCAGGTGCAGATATTACTCTCAGCAGCAATTCTCTCCTAACGGCTATCTGAGAAGGTGTCTTTGCTTTGTAAGCTCCTGTGAGCCTCTCCCACCTGCCAAATCTTCCTACTTTCACCTACTTTCCCATTTTATTCAGGGGAGAAATGAGGGATGAACATAGATCTGTCCTCCTGCAGGTGGGAACAGAGGACAAAGGCACTTATGTGGCTGTGGTCATGGGGGGCTATTGCAGCAGCTCCCAGGTGTCCCCTAGTTTGTAAATGGTGGGTCTGAGGAGGAGTGAACCATCCTTTGGCATCTCTGCTCTCTTTCCTGTCATGGGGCTTGTCTCACCCACACTGGTCATGTTAGTGACCACTCCAGATCTTTCCTGCGAGTAAGCCTAGCTGCCCCCCAGCCCTGTGTGCATCCTTGGAGGAGCAGGTCTCCGTGGTGCTCAGCAGCACAGGGAAGTGTGGGAACATGCTTCGTAGCCTCCTCTTTCCCACCACCTCAGCCAGGGACTTGCTGAAACCAAACCACAATCATAGTCTTTTGGCTTGGTCCCTCTAACTCTGGGAATTGTCAGGAGAGACTCCTTGGGCTCTGCAGAGTCTTGCTGATTCTACATGAAGTCAGTTCCCCTCCCATCCCTGGACAAAAGCAGATGGGAAGATGCATTTTGGTTCTACAGATTTATGTGTTTCTCTTTTTCGAGGAACTGTCTCTGGTGAGGCAAGATTTTTTACAACAGAATAGCTCCAATTAAGCAAATCACCAAAATATGTGCTTAACTGTAGAAGTCCACTGATATTAAGCAAAACACTTAATCGTGATCTTAAGTAAAATACTTTGCTGAGTCAGGGCTGAGTATGCATTCACCCTTATTTCAAGGCAGCAATTTGGATACCCATTTCCATTTCATTGGCCTTAAGGCCTTCTCTTTGACTGCTACTCCTGACAGACCTTAGGGTAAGAAGTAGTAAGGAGGGGGGTGGGGGGGGTGGGCGGGCGTGACAAGGTGGCAGGAACATTGATAATTGCATTTATATTACCGGGAAGGAGCTGAGCCCCAACATGAGTAGAGGCTGTTACAGAGGCAGTAATTAGCTTTTGTAGCCTGTTTCCACCCAACGGTGACTGTTTAGTCCTTGTGCACTTTGTGCATGAAGAAAGGTCACACAGTGTGAAAAATTTGTAAGGAAGGGAAATTGCATCTTTTTTTTTTTTTTTTTTTTTTTTTTTCCCCACAGGATTTGCTATTGTAAGGCTGTGTACTACATTTCTACAGCAATAATGCTTTGAACAATATGAGGACAGGGGATTAAAGCCTCCTCTGTCCAGAAAAGTCGATGATTAGGAGCATTACTGGGTGAGATCAAATTCTGGACTAAGTTACACCCCCAGTACCGCTGGAGGTAGCGGGGGTATGAAGCCAGGGAAGAATGTGGCCCCTCCTCACCTGGCCTGGGGAAGGGGAGCTCAGGCAGTCTCACATTCAGTCGTGGCAGTGGAGCAGATGTCGCAGTCGCAGCGGATGGCCACGGGGTAGGTGTAGAAGGGATCCACATCAGGAGCACACCTGGGCAGCTTCACCGTCATCATCTTGGTCTCGTTGTAGGTGCAGACACGGTGGTAAGACTCGATGTAAGGCGGTTCCAGCACCGGTTTCTGACAGGGAGAAATAATGGCCTCAGGCAAGAAGCAAGACAAAGATCTGGAGTCCCAGCCTCCTCAAGGGGATTTAGTGTAAATAGGGGAGCCACTGGATCAGGTGGAAGGGGCCACAGAAATAACTTTTAGGTTGCATCCTTCACCACTTGCCTTTTGGAGCCCTGCCCTGGAGGGGAGCGGGTGTATGGGTGTGTTTCTGTTTGTTTAGAGCATAAAGCTCCAATTAAAGCTGCTTGAAGGAAGAAAAAAGCCTATCCAAAATGCAGGTTTTCAGCAGAATATTAGTGTTTCAACCAAATGCATGTTTGCCAAATGCAGCTGCTTTCTTCCGAAAGGACTGATTTTCCATCAAAGAAAATGCATTCCGCTGGAAACCCTCCCATGTGCACAAGCTGCCTAAGGGCAGAGCTGCATCCAGGTGCCAGACAGCCGATTTGTTTCTCAGCCGGACCAGTCTTCTCCATCAGGCTGCATGTCCCACAAAGCCCAACAGACGTACACCACAGGGGGTGCACTCAGCACCGCAGCCAGCAGAGAAGTCTGCAGTTCTCATGGCAAAAAGAGCTTGGCCAGAGACCCCAGCCATCAGAAGATGATGAGAGCCTGAAGGCCCTGAAACCCACACTCACACGTGGTGTTACAGCAGCATTGCTTTTGCTGAAAAGTGAGGTTTTCTTTGACAGAGGCACCCATTTTCCAAAGACTCCAAGAAGGGTCAGCACAAACAGGAATGGGAGTCCACTGTCATCCTCTCCCTTGCACAGATGGGAAACGGCATAAGGTAACACAAACAGGAGACTTTCTTCCTTTCTTTCTTTCCCTCTGTGCTGTGTCAAGAACCTGCTCTGGGAAACAAGAATGCTGCATGTGTAGTGAGTTGACCTTGACTGGACACCAGGTACCCACCAAGCCACTCTATCACTCCCCTCCTCAGCAGAACACAGGGGGAGAAAATAAGATGGAAAAAAAATATTGTGGGTCAAGATAAAGGCAGTTTAATGAGGCAATAGGAAAAGTCATGTGCATGGAAGCAAAGGAAAACAGAAGATGTTGTTCCCTACTTCCCAGCAGCAGGCGATGCTTGGCCACTTCCTGGGAAGCAGGGCTTCGGTACATGTAGTGGTTGCTCCAGAAGACAAACATCATACATAACGAATGCCCCCCTGTCCTCCTCTCTCTTAGCACTTAGATCTGAGCAGATGCCATATGGTATGGAATGATGTCTCTGGTCACTTGGGGTCAGCTGTCCTGGCTGTGTCCACGCCCAAGCCCTTGCCCACCCCCAGCCTGCCAGTGAGGGGCAGGGAAGGCTGGAGGGCCAGCCTTGGTGCTGTGCCAGCGCTGCTCAGCAGCGGGCAAAACACCCGTGTGTTACCACCACCTTTCCAGCTGCCAGTGCGAGCACAGCACCAGGAGGGCTGCTACGGGGCTCAGCCAGACCCAATACACATGGAAAAAAACAGATGCACAATGTTTCAGCAAGAAGATATACAGACAGCCTCCCCCTTTACCACAGCCCACCCCCCCACCCCCCAAGTACATCATGGTGCTTTCTAGAAGCTCTCTAGCCTACAGCCAGATGCATTCAGCTTGACTGCTTCCCAGCGGTATTGCAGTACGCTAAGAGAGTCTGCCAGGTCTGTGCTGCCGGAGGAGCTTGGGAATAGGGGAAACCAGGTGACAAGGGGTCCCTTGAAGGAACTTTATCCCACCGGGGAAATCTGGCCACCAGTAGCCTTTCCCCTCGTGCCACCGAGCAGTGAAAGAGGGCAGTCAGAGCTGGCACACAGAGCCTGGCCCCTACTCTGGTCACTTACACAGAGTCCTGGTCTTCATGTGGACAAAACTCTCGAGCTGCCCAAGGTTTCCCTGAGGGAACTAAGCTGGGACCGGCCCTTCGAGCCTTCCAGTGACAGAATGGTGAAGGCACTCAGAAACTTGTTCTCTGAGGTGTGTGTAGATGTACTTACCCTCTTTCTTTCTCTCCCTGTATGCCCCCAGAACATAACTACTTTATATTTATACAGGCCTATGACTTAAAACAGGACCCAATTAGAAACATACATTATCTTCAGGATTTGCTTTTTGGAACAAAATATATTACCTATCAATCGGGAGCTCCATCTTAATCTCAAAGGAAATTTTTCCAGTAAAGTAATAAAGGCCTCCTCTCCTTAACTGCAAGAAGCTTTCAAATTGCATCATAAGAACATTACATAAGCACTTCATTAGTATCATCACCTGACGCGCGTCCCCCTTTGAGGCAGTGGAAGGGGCAGGGAACACCTGACAGCAGACACTGCTGGCAGTGGGGGTGGGGGGTTCTTTTCAGGGCTTTTCTTGGGGGGGGGCAGCACCCCCAGGGCCGTCGGTGCCAGCCAGCCGCCCCTAGCCCTGGCACAGCCTCACCTCCCAGGTCTCGCAGCGTCCCCAGCACGCGTCTGTCGTCACTCGCAGCCCCCTGCAGCCAGGTTTCTTGGCCAGGAAGGTGAACTCACGCACAGCGCAGCCGATGAAGGTCCGCAGGTCAATGGCGGGGGTCTCGGCCGCACCACCAGAGCTGGCCAGCAGCAGGAGAAGCAGGGTGCCCAGGGTCACCCAGTGGAGCTTCATGCTAAGGCAGAAGAGAGAGAAGCAGCGGGCTGGGAGAGCCAGCATGGTCCAGGAGGCAAGAAGAGCAAGTGCACCAGCTCAGCTCGACCTGGGACAGCCCCTCCTCCCCTCAGACACGCTGTTCCCCATCCTCATTCAGGCTGAGAGATGAGTAGATCTACGAATGAGCAGTCGCCTACTCCCAGAAGTGGAAAGTCTTAGTGAAAACATCTGTAAGAGAAAGCAGCAGCATGCAGGCCTTCCCTGCAGAGCCGTGGGGTTTGCCTGGAAGAGATCAAACCACCAGCCGGTGCCTCAGACCCAGTGAAATCTCCATACTGCAAGTTTACTTTGCAGCACACGTCTTCCATCCCATCCCATGCCTTCAGCTTGCACCAAGCCAGCAGCCATGCAGGCCTGTGTTCTCCCGGTGCACACACACATTGTTAGCTGAAGTCCCTGGTGGTGCTGGCTCTGGCAGGGCTCTGACTGTCTGTCATGTACATCTGTGGGAGGTTCCCTGCTTTGCTGCACGGGGGGAAGGCAGCACAGATGCAGCTCCATGCATTCAGCAGGGTTAGGTCTGCACATAACACCAGCATTTTGACCTGGGCACTTAATTCTGGATTTATCCCACTTACCTTTTAGCCTAAGTTAGGTGCCAAGCATCCCTGAATTTGTGCTGTAATCTCAGCACCTCCAAAAGTGTTACTGGAGTTGTCATTTCCAGTACCCTGGGCTGGTCCACTGGCAGGGCTGCAGCCAGAGAGACTAGTTATCCCTCCTGCACACACTGCCCCACCAGCCAGCTCAGAGCCAACCAAGGCTGCTAAGGTGGTGAAGAGAGCTGGTTAGACAAGGGGGACATGGCCAAGGACCAGCAGAGGCTTGAACTCCTCACACCTTCTGAGCAGCCCAGCATCAGCCAGGTCCCTCTGAACTTGCTGCCTCTCTGTCTCAGCAAAGAGAGCAACCAGCCTCCCTGGAAAACTTTCTCTTGCCAAAAAAAATGAGAGCTTGAAAGTAGCTCTAAGCCACAAGATACTACCTATACTTCACATACTTGCATTGCATTTTAAAATGTCCACCTAGAAACCCCAGACTTCACATTTAATTTTGAGAAAGTCAGCTACTGCGTGGGGCACACAGACCCGTGTGCATTGGCCTGTGCTCACAGCTGGATAGATTTCAGTTAAATGAGCTTGGCCTGCCTTTTGCTTGACTGATGTTCGAGTCTCTAGGCTCCTGTTAAAGCAAATACTTTAACTTTGCTAAATCAGAGTTTTAGATCAACACATGAAGCTTGCTTCATATACGTCACCATGCACACACTACAGTCTTACATGTGATTTAACAAGTGTACATTTATATATAAGGTATATATGTTTATTTATAGCGTGCAGCAGGGTAAAAATATGTTAAAATTCCTTATTTTTAAAAGCAGACTTTTGAGAACAAAATTGAGAACAAAAAAGACAAACTTCAGAATAAATTGAACTCTTATTGTTCGCCAATTTAGCAAAACCTACTGGTTTATTCATGAGCCAGAGCCATGCCATGGAACAAACTCAGAAGCACACTCACCTAACTTCTTGGAGTCAGATCTCCTTTTGGAGTTTTAAATTGCAGGTGGTGTTTCAGGTTGTCAGAGTGAGCAGCAGGAGATCTGCACAGGAATCTTTCTCAGCTTTGTGCTCAGTAGATCTCCCTAGCAGCTGCTACTGGGTTGCTTAATTGCTGAATTTATAGAAAGGCTCTTGTCAATCAAGGCAAGACAGAGGCAGATCCTTACTTGAACTACCCAAGGCATCAAAGTCATTGACTGTAAAGCAAGCTTCTCCTTTCCAACAGCGATTAGCTTAAAGGGTATTGCTTCATAACATCAGCACTGAAACAAAGAGAGTATCTCGGTGAGTGAAATAATGAGCATGCACTGGGGCAAAATGGATCTTCTCTTCCATAGCAGAATTGCAACACCTTTGTGAAGAGACTGGAGGCTGGCTTTGAAATCATTGTTACCCCTTAATTAACAAGCCCTGAATAAACACCCTGAAGGGAGACTTTTCAAATATTTGCATGAACAAACACCCGAATTTTTGTCAGCTGCATAAGACCTTTTTTTTACCAGATTACTCTCTATAAGCAAGGGCAAGGGATGGGGGGAAAGAGTGGAGAGTTTTCAAGTAGAGCAAATGTTCTCTTGACAAGTCAGGCAGCTGTCACACAGGTAAGCACCACTGCACAAAGGCAATTTGGAAATCATGTCCCTTGCCTTTGCCATGCAAACACAATTTTCAGCTACCCGTAGGACAGAGAGAACCCAAGGAACCTTGGCACTATGAAAAACAAGCTGGTCAGCGAGATTGTAAAAGACGAGCACGTGAGAGAAGCGGCACCATAAGCTTACACAATGACCTCAGGAAAGTCACCTCCCTTCGCTTCCACCAGCTCGTGGCTGGTCAGCAGCTTCCCAGCGCTGACTGCTGCAATACCCAGGCACATCCTGAAACCGCAGGGCAAGTGTCAGTGATCACAAACCCCTCGGGGTGATGCTGTAGAAGGTGCCACAGCAATACAACCCAGCCCTGCAAACAGAAAAACTTTGCATTTAAATGCAAAGAGGAAACTTTGATTTAAATAATCCTACAATGTTTTAGATAAAAACAAAACAAGAAAAAAACAACAACAAACAAAACACAACAACATCTGTCGATGTCCACAAAATGCATCTCATCAAATACAGAACAGTGATTACTGTGAGTTGTTAATTTACATTACGATTACCAAATATATACTTCTGGTGGGTTGTATTCAGGCCTTCTGTAGTATGAGCTATGGAAACCAGCAAAGAGATTTTAAGGAATTGTGATATTAAAGCATTCAGGACGCAATGAGGTGTATGACATAGGTGCTCTCCCTTTTCCAGGGTGAATAACCCACGACTCAAGGTCCTTGTTTCGTTTCCAAGGTCAGTAGCCTACGTTTGGTGCAGCAGCAGCAGCAGGGCTCGTATCCATACTAACACCTCCCGGGAGCACACGGAGCACTGGGCTGCACTCCACTCCGGCGTGGAGCAGCCACTGCTTGGCTGTTGTTCTCGCTGCTGCGCTGCCCGGCTATTTCCCTGGCCAGTCTGTTGCACTGGTTACGCGCACCAGCTGGCACATAGTGGGCTGGTTATTCACCCTCAAGATTTGCCTTTTCTGTGTAAATTAGGGAACGGTGATTGGAAGAAGTGAAAGAAGGAGGCGGCTGTCCACAGTCAAGCAAACCTCACATAACGGCACAGGACATTTTGCATAACCAAGAGCCACTGCCCCCCCTGTAGAGATCACATCGCATCAGACCTTTACCTAAGCTTACAGGGTAAGCTGGTCTGTACACGAACACAGCTGAATCCGACTCTAATCGTAACTTTTCTCCTGCTTTCGCCTTTTCCCTCCCCACAGTCATTCCTCTTAACCACATATGTCTAATGCAGCAGTACAGGAGGTCCCTACCAGGGCTCGGGCTTCAGCTGCCATCCAAAGGCTCTGCCCTGGAGCCCGCAGCGCGCGCCTTCTGCAGCAAGACCAGGAGGCACCCAAGTGCAGGAATCCTCCAGCCACGAGGTGTGACCCCAGGCCTTCACAAACACCTCCTGAAGCACAGACAAGCAGAAAATGAATGTACTCAGCAGAAAACTAAACCGAAAAAAAACCAACCAAATAGCCAAACCCACAGATTTTATTTTTTTCAAGATGAAGGGAAGAACAAAGCAGAAAGGAACAAATTTTTTACTAAAATTTGAAAACTGTTCTGAAGTTGGGAGGGAGGGGATGTTAAAGATCTTTCCCAGTATCCTTGCTCATTATTATTCACAGTCTTGCTAGCAGCAAAGACTCCAGCTCCCAGTAAAGACTTGTCAGGCATGGTGCTGGAGGAGGAATACTGAGCGGAGGTATTGTAATGTCTCCATAGACGCTATCACCAGACACATCCTTGACACTTTTCTCCCATTGAATCCAATAGGGAAAAGCAGGAGATTCAAAGCCAAAACAGATTACAGGGAGGTCAAGAGGAGCAGCCAAAGTCTTGCTACTGATCTAAAAATATCAGCAACTTTCCACAAAAAAAAAATAAAACATTTTTGCTAATTTCACTGACCAAAAATGAAGCTAGAAAAGATACCTTTAAAGGCTTTTTAAAAAATGTATAGTTTAAAAGTTCCTGACTTGCAAAGAAGGCAAGTAAAAGTGAAAATATTCGTCATAAGTTCCCTTCATTTAATTTTGGAAATGTGCCAGCAAAAAACGGCCCAAGATGAAAGACAGGTACAGGAGATACATGCCAGATGGCAGATCAACCAGCTTTGACAGATCCCTCTCCTATGGATTAGAAAACCAGGTGCTGGACTTTCAGCTTGTGTAATTCAGTTTGGATTCACTGACTGCAGCCAACCAAGGCTCTGTTCTCTTGTCTCCATTTGTGCTGAATAACCTCAGGAAGTAAAATGAAAGACAAATGGTAGACTCTCTCTTACTTTCTTTTTTGAAAAACCTATCTATTCTTGGGACAGATACCTGTTTCTGAAGGATTTGCATCATGTCTCATGAATAGCATGAATGTTGGTTTTTCCCAGGCAGTTTTGTTGGTCCTATCTCCTCTCCCATACATGGGAAACAGAGCAATACCAGGTGCTGTTGACTTCAACACCACATAAAACTCCCAAATTAAAATTAACCAAACAGCTTAACTAACATGAACACCCAAATCCTCAGCCATGCAGGGAATTTTTAATTCCTTCCTTGTCCTTCAGTGATGAGCTTCTCAACTTCATACTTGTCCTTATGTATTTTTCCTAGTATTAACCATCTATAAGGACTACTTATATTTTGACAGGTCTCAAGATACTCCTGGGACCATGAGCAACCTGTCTGTACCCTGATTAATTTACAACCTGTCTGTACCCTGGTTAATTTACAACTCAGAAAGAGAGAGAAACAAATAGTAGGGGGGAAAGGTGAGAGCTCATACACAAGCGAAGCAGTACTGACAGTGATCATGTTAGCATTTTGTTAGCATTTGGAGCAGGTTAACAAAAATTATCTGCACTATTTTAAAATTTAAAAAAACAACAACCAACCCACTGTGTTTTTCAATGAAAAATTATTGCTTTTAATATTAGGTGCCACACATCTGGTTTCAGACTGAAAATACAGATTTAAAAAAAAAAAAATCCAACCTAGCATTACTGGGTTTGTCCCAGATTTCTAGGTCTTTCTAGCAGAAGTAAAAGTTCCCACAAAATGTTGTGGGGGAATGAATAAAATGTGAAAAACGATTTCATGTCAGCTCAGTTCACCCACTTCTTGTGGACATCAACATCGCTGAGTCTGGAGAAAGAACTGAAAAGCAATTTGTGGAGGTCTTACAAATGCTTTTCTTGAGATGCCCCTGCAAGTAAAAAATCGGCAGAGAGCATGGAGGGGGAGAGGACCCTGGATAGCTGAGGTAACGTGACTGCAAACAGGGGTTGGAAGAGGAAGGCTCTAGAAGTAGGCAAGGAGGTACGGTAAGGAATGGGGGTTAATGCACTAGAAGTTTGAATTGAATCGGTCATGAGAAAGGAGCTGAGACGTGCTACCAAATGAGACAGACCGAGGGCAATAACAAAGCTGAGCAGCTGCACATAGGCAGGTACTGCAGCGAGCCATGCAGGCAGCTGGCAGGCCAGGAGGAAACCGGTACCCACTCAGGCAAGCAAAGGCAGTGACTGGACAGGAGATACTTAATGCACTGCACACAAGACAAGCTGGGAAGGGTGGTTTTAAGTTCAAAAGAGAGAAGGAGAAATAGATGAGGTGGTACGGGTTTGTTGGGCAAGTTCACAGCAGTAGGCACCCAAGAGAGGCACCAAGTAGGATTCAGGTTAGAACACAGCGAGTTATAAAGTCATCAGGGAGGAGATGAAGCTATGTATGCTGGATGTAATTTGAACTCATAGCACCAGAATCACTTTTCTCTATAAAAGCTAACGTCAGACTTTGTCTCAATAGGCTGTTTACTCTTTGCTGGCAGTTTTGAAAGGAAGATAACCTTTATGTCCCAAAAACAGCCTTACAAACAAGTACATTAAGATTCTTTAATCCATTCCCACAGCTGCTGTGTATTTGTCTTGGAGCGTGACTTTCTGTCATTTGCTATATTTCTAAAATATGTGAAGAACTGGTTTGCAAAGGGACAGACAAAGCAGGTTTAACCTTGAGAGGGCATGGCTGATCTGTAAATTAAAATCAAAGGAAGCGAGTAAAGCTCATAGAAACACTCTGACAGAAACACTGCCAACTCTAAGCACAGAAAGCACAATGCAGCGCTCAGGAAACGTATTCTCACACAGGGATTAGATACACGTGGACTCTCCCTACCAACAATGGGACGCCAGTCCTGGCAGAAAGTCTCAGGCACGCAAAGCCACTCCTCCCACCTTAAAAGACTTTCTGCTTATTTCTCTTCCTGAGCTTAACACAAGCTGGCACGGGCTGAATGACCATTAGGGTGAGAAGAATGAAGTCAGGGAAGAGGTTTCAAGGCTGCTGCAGAAGTAAATCACGCCATGCTTGGTACTTAGGGGAACGACCCGTCTTACAGAAGAGATAATTACTCCTTGCTGTTTCTGGGGGGTACCTGTGTTACGAATGGCAGAATGGCCCAGTGCACAGACCTGCAAAACCTAGCGCAGGAGATGTGAATTGCTGTGAAATAGCACTGCACTGACCGCAGCGACACCACAGCTGCTCCCGCACAGACACCTCCTCGTTGGCATTGCTGTCACAAGGAAACTGTCAAACACTATTCATATCCTCCTCTGCCATCCAGACCTGGAAAATTAAGTCTAGGGATGAGGCTTAACAGTAAGAAACAAGGGTAAGCCACAATTTCCTCAAGGCATATCTAGCCTGGTGAGATAATGCTATACTGCTGAAAAAGCCCTGTAGCTGTGAAGAATTCAACCTAGAAGAGAAATAGTGAACATCCTGCAGCCAGAAGAAGAGCTAGAGCTTCTAAAACCTGATAGGATCTCTAACATACAGGTATTGAACCCAAAACAAGGTAATTCCAATAAAGATAAATCCATAGCAGAACTGAAGGTTCAGTTCAGACTCTTAACGATAACCTGATTTTATACAATATGGACAATCAGTCTGCATTATAGTTCAGATACATTTACTAAAATTCCTGCTTTACATGTTTATATATGTGGTACGTCAGAAAAATTAATTTCTTACACCTTAAAATCTGAGCAAAATGTTCTGGAAGAAAAACTCAAAAGGAAAAATGTAAAGGCAAATAGGAAGTTAAGAATCTCCATGGTCAAGAAAAGGACAGCTTTCAACAAAATACATCCTGGCCCAACAGGGCAAGGATAGCCACAGTTTAAAATAAAAAAAGTGATACAGCAGCTACCTGTCCCAGTTTAGGTGTGTAAATACTGATTCAGGGGTCGCACTCTACAGTGTCAGTAAATCACGTGTTGCAAAGGTGAAGAACTGCTTAAGACACGTTTCTCAAAAACTGACTGCTGGGAAGAATTTACCTGCAACAGGGACATTCCTGGGGAGCTCCCTGAAGATTTAGGAGATTTAGGAGTTGGTATACATACAGTGATATCCAGAAAAAAAAGAAAAACACATATCTAGAATGAATGAAGAGAGTAAAGGCACAACCCCAAGCTGGGGCTGTGGGCCTCTTTAGTGACAATCCTTAGGAAAGCAAGGAGACTCCTTTTTTAAGGCTACCATGTCTTTGCTCTGGAAAGGTGTATCTGTCAAACATAGCTCCTAGTAATAAAGAATAAAATACCGCCAATTAGGGGAAAAGTGGATTGCTTTCCTTGGTTTGACAATACCAAATACATTTTATGATCAGAATGTGGGAAAAAATATTTGGGGAAAATGTGTCACAAAAAAAAGGGGTGGGAGGTGGGGGACCTCCGAGGGGGGCCAAAACTAGGGTCTAAAAACAACAGCCACCACATAAATTTACATTTGACAATAGTTGACTAGCATGCCCTGAAATAATATTAAAATGGGTCTAATTAACACAAAACTCATCCTCAATACAGAGATGTTCAAACTTTTCAAGAGAACACAGACTTTTGCTTGGCATGAAGTTCTTGAGTAACTCTCTGGCTCCTGCCAAGTTTTGAGCCCTTCTGACATCTACAAGGCAAGGCAATACGTGGTTGGGTGTGAAAATACATGGCACTCTCTAAATGACAGCTTCCCAGATTAGCATCCCTCTCTAACACTTCACTCTTGTCTCAGGAGAAACTCAAGCAGGAAAACTGCCTGAGCAACACCTGCGGGACCAGTGCTGAGGGCAGATACCCAAACGGGCAGAGCAACCCTTGATAGAAACAATTACCAATATGTTGTTACGGTGCAGTGGGAGGGAAAACGTTAACTGATCTTACACCATTTTAAACAAAAAAGGGGTTATTCTGTGATCACTGAGATGCAACGCGAGTGCTCCTGTGGTTGCCTGTCTCAAAACTGACATATGGGTTCCCTGATGTCTCGTAGGGGTTGCAGCAGTACAGCAGCTTTTTCTCAGGAGGGTGGTAACAGGGATGTGTATCCACAATACTCATAACACCTGAAAAAAACCAAGCACTATCATTCTGTCCAATTTGCTATAAACAGTCAAGGGGGTTGACAGAAATAAGAAGAATTAAGGTGAATAGACTGGTAGACTGATATGCAATATACTTTTTTTAGACAACCCAGACAGAAATGCTGTAAGAGACAGAACATTAGACATTTACTCTGAGATGATAGCACTGTGTTTCACTTTACAAATTTTTAAGCATCTGGAATGCAAGCTTTAAACACCACAGCACTTGACTCTTGCACTTTGGTTTTGCCTTTATCAAACCTGTACAAAATATCTGACTGTGGATATTGCACACTACTGGTAACGTGCTTCTGTTTTCACAGCTGCTTGTGAAAGCATGTGTACCCTTACATTGTCCTCAGCTGTGGCCACAATTTCTTGCCTGTTAAACTGTTCATTTATGGTGATGCTGCTGATCACATTCAGCCCAGTGTAACTCAAGAACTCAAATCCAGTGGAGTTGGCTAAACACTGATGTGGGTGAGAACCAGGCTCTCTAATTGTACAGCAGGTAATTGCCTGGAGATGTGCTCTGAGTTCATTGCAACATGAAAAAGATTCTCCAATAAATATAGATGCTATGTAAACTATATGTGACTGACAATAACCAATTTAACTCAAATCACTTCTGCATTCCATAGCTTTCCTTTAATGGTCTTTTGAAAGGACACTTGAGGCTTTTATGACAGACTAGCAGGCAATGACACAGCTCCATTAATCCTCTCCTCTAGGCTCAGAATTTGAAGATGAAGCTCCCTAATCAAAGCTACATAAGTTCAAAGATACATTATCTTAATTCATTAATTTCTCTATTGCTCATGTCCAGTGCACTGGAAAAAAGACACCTCATTTTGACATGCATCACCACCAGTGCTAATGCTCTGTTTCCAACATTGCCTTGGTGATGAGTGAAGTTTACAAATTAGACAAAGCTAGAAATGAAGTCTCCTGAAACAAAGCTACTGTCTCTTCCTTTGAATCCTGTTAGAATAAACTCATTGAACTATTGAACTAACCAAAATCCAGCCAGGAAAACTAATATGATGAGAGTCCCAAACCCCAGAGAGGCACTTGGCCAAACCAAACTTCAGCACAGCATAGACCCAGACAGTAGCAGGCAAGAAGTGTCAGCAGCAGACAGGACTGAATCTTTCAGCCTGAACTCTTTTTACCCTCTGGGGAAATGTGGATCTCAGTCAACACTTTGAGTCCTCAGACTATTTCCAGTTGAAGTTCATCACCCTGGTCCCAGCGATTTTAACAAGCTCTTCATGGGTGCAGTCATCCCAAGTCACAGACCATCAGGGCTCAGGGAGACACAAGGTCATAAAGAAAAACAGGTTCCAGCAGGCCACTGAGAAACAAACCCTACAACTGTACAGAGACAGCTTAGGTGACCACAGGGTTGCCAGTTTGCTGTTGTCTATCTTGAGTCACCAACTTGTCAGCAACTGAAGAATTACTCAGGGAGGAAGATGAGAAGAGTGAGAGATGACAAAGCTCCATCTTTCCCCTATGAGCATCGCTGCCATGGCCACGTCACTCTGTAATTGTCTCATTGCAGTCATGCCCGTGTCCTTTCTGCAGGGGTCTCCGTTTTAACTCCACTGTAACACAGCTGGAGAGTGCCAAGCCTGTTCTTTGTGAAAGAAGAGCATCGAGGCCATGCTGAGGGTGCGTATAACACCCCTTATTTACAACTATCATTAAACAATCCTGAATATCCTCTACCAGTCGTCCTCCATCTCTAAACCACCCTTACAAACGAAGCAAACAGCAGGCACACTATGGCATAGCAAATCATTTGTGCTGTCACACACTTCATGACCTGTGAAATGCCCACTCCAGCACAGGAGGAAAAAACGCCCCGACCACAGAAATACATCAAGACCTGCAGGGCTTTCTGAAACACAGCTCTGCCTCCAGGGGAACAGCCTTCTGCCTTTGGGAAGGCATCACTCTTTATAATTTATAACTTACCAATTCTGATATCACAGTAGCAACGATTTCATACTTGAGCTGAAAGTCCAGGTCAGTCTGTAGTCTTCTGCATAAGGATTAATCAATATAGATTAATTTAAAGAATACCACAAATTCAATTCCATGGCGCTATTACTACACACCTCTGCTTTACCTCAAGCATGCTTTACCTTCAGCAGTCTCTTTAAGCTATGTCTACTTTGATTAGATTAGACAGATAAATCCTGATAAAAACAAAATGGTTTTGTCATTTGAAGACACTTTCAAATCAGACATTAATTTATAAAGTTCTGACAGTCTAACAAGACAAGTTTCATACTTCACAGGGCTTCATATGATATTTGATTCTGACAATGTCTGCTATATCCTCTTATCCTCAAAGGTCAAATATGTAAATCATGGCCCAGTATAATAATTTCTTGCTTTGCCTGCAGCTGGCATGTGGCAAACAGATGCTGAAACCCAGCTGTTTAAATCCTCCATCAGTCATTTAAGTTAAAACCCAGCAGTGAAACAACTAAAAGGTATGTTTTCAGAGCAGTGTGCCAAACTGCACCCCAGGGATTTCCACTCAACTTGAAATACTAAAAGACTCTGACCCCTTCAATATGTAAAGAATACAACATACAGATGTTGCTTTATAAGGAAAACGCATTACGAATTACTCACAGATTAAGCTGGAAAGATAATACAATGTTGAGTTTGACCCTAAACATAAGGCTAGAAAATTAAAGTTAGTTTGCCTTTTTCATTAGTGTCAGTGATGACTCTGTGAAGGGATCAGATGTCCTGCAGGCTCCAGCTGTGTGGAACTGAATTTCTGAACCTATGGCCCTTTAGCATCACCCAAGCGCAAGGCACCTATAGGTTAAATTTACAAGAGTTAGCAATGGCCAAACCTCCACTGACACTTCGGGAAAGCTGCTGGTCCATACCCCTTTTAAAAGAACCCTTCCCAGGGTGCAGGAAAGGCACAGGTACTAGTGCAAACCCAAGGGCCACAGTCCAACAGTTACCAGCTTTCCTGCTTCGGGTGATACCCTGCACAGCATGGAGAACCCTGGTGGAACTACCAACGTGTCTCTAATGAGACTGGTGACAATGACAGCTTCTGTACATCACAGCTTCACAGCCTTTTTCGACTGAGAAATCACCTCATTTTTTTGAAATCCTGGGAGCCACAGGGTTGACAAATTGTTTAAAATTGGCTAACCTGTTCTTTTCCCCCATTTCAGTTGTTTGACTGCACGTACAGGGCTGTGTCCATGCAAAGGTTCCCCAAACCTCCTCCTAATATGCGGGTAACAGGCAACGACTCTGGGCTGAGGAACAAAGATTTGGTTTGCTCAGTCTCCTTGCCTGACCCAAGGGCAACTCTGGAATGAGAAGGATTCTCCATGTCAGCGGAATGAAGGAACTTCAAACCATGGTCCAAGGGACCCTGCTTTGGGGTTTGGTCTTGTTGTCATTGGCAAGGAGATTTTATCACTGAAGCCATTGGGCACTGAATCTCCATACATGCCCTAAGGAAGGCTCATGGCATTTCATCCAGAGATGGTTTTAGTCTGAATCTCTCCTTTGCCAAACCTGCTGGACCATGGTTTGAAGTTCCTTCATTCCCGTGACGTGGAAGTATGAAATGACTGGAGGCACTACATACAGCTCCCCACTCCTTCTGTTACCCCATCTTCAGCATTGAAGAGAAGGACCCCAACTTCCCTAAACCCCACACAGAGACCAGCTTAAAAGAGCTGCATGCAAGGACAATTAACTTCTCAGGGCGCCCTTCCCTCCAGATTCCCATCACATGGCATGACACTTCATTCGGGCCACGGCTAATGCAGGGATACGGCCAGATGCCCTAACCGCACATCAGCGAAGTGCTCATCCATACCCAAGGAAGTGCCAGCCGGTGAGACAAAACTCTGGTGTCCAACCAGCAGATCACCACAGGCAGCCAGAGCGAGAGATCCAGACTCAGCCTTTGACTGACGTGGCTACGACAACCCTATCCCGGTACACTGAGACAACAGGAGCAAAGCATTTTCCTGGACACAGACAGGTTTGACATGCTCAAAAATGACTTGTTTCCCTAATATCTTAAACATCTGATCATCCCTGAAGGCAGATAAATGTTGGAACAGGTTTTTGCCTGGTCTTTGTTTTCACCTCATGGTAGCACTTCCAATTATAAAGCTTCATTCCAAACTGACATTTTTTTTCCCCTGTGTCCCTTCTCCTCTGCAGGGGTGGGTCAGGGCAGTGCACTTGGTGCAAGCCGCCTTCTTCCATTGCCTACAAAACGTCAGTCTGCTGCCATTACAGGACGCCAAAACAGACAGATTCTCAGCATCATGCTGGTGTTCACTCCAGTCGGGACAAAATACCTCTCCTGTATGCATTTGGTATTCTCCAGACCAAGAAAGTGAAGTTACACTGCTGAATTTCCAGGTTTTTTTCACATCAGAGACTAGATAAGCAGGTTTTTTTCTCAAGACAGCATTTTTAGGTAAGTAATAATAAGGGAGATTCTCAGAGGAGAAAAGACAGAATTAGTAACACTGCCATGAAATGGCAACTGCACCAGGAAAGGGTAGTTCCCTGCTCTTGAAAGTAAAAAAAAAAAAATATCTTTTCAATTTCCCCAGTAGCAGAATATAATCTTTTAACAATGCCGCTCTGTTCATAACCAAATCCTTTTGTGCACAGACATTGTGTCTAGACAGCCTTAGAAAAATGGTCTCTACTTAACATCAAGGGGTTGGGTTCTATTGTATGTGCTTAAGTGTTTAACTGTATGCTCACGTACCGTTCACAAATAACGCAGCATAAATTCATTCCATTTTTCTCTGGAGCTGATGGGTGCTTCGCTGTAAGACAGGCAGGAAGCAAACCAGGATCACATATTCTCTCTGAAGCTTATAACCATAAAAGCTTTCTAGAGGTCACCCAGCTAATACACACACAATAGCAGATGATATTAATAGGATAAATTTACTGCAGGAAGAGGAAATGAGTCCACATCGCTCCTGTTAGCACCGACCAGTTTCCCATATAGACACAGCAGATTTGTCCAATCTCCTCACAGATCTTTATTTTGCTTTTGGTGACAGCAACAGGACTTCCATCATTGACTCTGGCAGGAAAAGTCCTGCAGTTTACAGAAGAGCTGTACTTAATCTGTCTCACCATGTTTCTTTTCTTAGAAGAGGGAAGATCTCCATCATTCAAGCAAGTAGGTATGAGTGCACCCAAGGTAAAAATAATAAAATATTTTAAAAAACAACCTTAACCATGGATAGAAACACATGGAGTTTATTTCTGAGATTAAAACATAATCCCCTTCTGCAGAGGGACAAACTCTGTTCTGGACTAACACACACCCGGTTTCTACATATCCTCCCCTCTAAGTATCTGACTGATTTTGTTTATTGACTTGCTATGTTCAGGTCTTTCACATCCTCATGTTAGCAGAGGAGAGAATGCCTTTCTTCTAGAAGAGCCAGGTGAGAGGCACGACTTTGCCCCGCCAGGGGATCCCACAGGAGGACAGGCAATGAGGGTATAAGCCTGGAGGGCAGGAGGAGCAGGCTCAAAAAAAACAGCTGGAGTCTACGTGAGCTCCAGGTCAGAGGCGTGCAGTTTGGGGTGGCAGTGGATTTGGCAACAAGAAGTGTTGCCGCTTGAGGGACAGGGAAGAGTTTAAGAGAGGTCGAGAGGTGGTGTCTGGTAAGAGGAAGAAAAGGAAAACTGAATGACAGGGCACGTGCCAGGCTGGGGCAAGGAGGGACTGGGAGGTGTCCAGCCACCGAGGCACTCAGGGAGGTGTATTGCAGGAGTGGAAAATCTAAGGACTGGGGAGCCCAGAGGGAGTGGGTGAAGGTTACCCCACGGCCCTCTCTCCCCAGGACTTGGCGCAGGGACAGACCATACCTGTACAGAGCATCCTCCCTGCATCGTTCACAGCCCCATCCCACTGCCACGGGGATGCCAGAAACCCTTCTCCTCCTCTCACCTGCTCACTCCTCTTTTTGCAGGCAAAAAAATAACCACTCCAACTCTGCAAAGAGATGTTTCCAGACAGTAAGATGCTACTTAGAAAAATGTATTAGCATGAACAAACTGATCAGGATAATGGGTAGGAACGACAGAATTCAAACACATGGAAAACAATTCAAGGTTACAGTAAAGGAAAATACATTTCAAAGCTGTTTTAGGGACTTCGACTGCTGCCAAGTCAGGCAGCACAGGTGGAGACAAGCCAGTATGGAAGTAAGGTCACACAATTTTAACTGCTAGTATTTCTACAGCAAGCTTGAAATCACTGCCTCTAAGCCTTACCTGTATTTTGCATATCCTGGCTACTGAAAAAGATTGTTGTAAGGTAAATGCTCCCCTTTCATCTGATTTTTCTGTTTCTGTTCTGTTCAATAAAGCACTGAGATATAATACTTATCCCAGTTCTGCCTTGCAACTATCCTACCATAATGAATGAGGGTTGGTCAAACAGTCATCCCACGAAATCAACCTTATGCAGAAACAACAGCTTAAAAGCACTGGAAATTTAGGTTTTATTTATTACTGCAGGATCTGGATTTCATGCTCACTCTCCCTGCTGCAATAACAATGCAACCAAAACAGGACATTCGACGTCAGTGACTAATTGAAACCTGATCAAAAAAAAAAAAAAGCCAGAAAACACAAAAACCCCAGCATGACAGGTTCTGTTTTCCTAGACAATGAATCCAAGCATTTACATTTAATTATTAGCTTTCAAATCCCAATAATAGGTTGGATACTGTTTCATTAAGTTATATATTGCATACATTTCATTGCCAACGATTTGAAACTGGTTTGCTAATTTAGAATAGGAAAAAAGCAAGCAGTTTAATGATGGTGGATTTAACAGGGATATAAATTATTCTTGATTAAAAGGGGAGAAAAAAAAGGGGGAGGGGGTTGTCTTAACAGTCTAACTAATTTAGTTAATCTCTTCCTCATCACTGAATTCATAAACTAAAGGGTAGACTCTGTATAAACCTGATACCTGCTGCAAGATAGTGGGTTCCTGCATCTGAATGGTAGGGTTCCTTCTTGGTTTGGTCAGGTCTGAAGCACTTGGTACAGACCAGGGGGTGGCTGTTGGAGTAGTGCTTCTTATAATCCAGGCAAGGAGCCTAATATCCCTTTATGGTAAAGTTTACTAAGAAAATAAATTCTGTGTTGTCACGCCACGTGCACCTGACTGCTGGCAGTTCTCTCCTCTGCAGCTTCTGTCCCAGTTAAGTTCACCCACGTGTCAGAGCAGCCGGTGCCTCAGGCTTGGCTCCTGCAAGCCAGACCCAGGGAGCCGGGTAGGAGAGACAGGGAAGCCAAGCGTCGGTATCTGCGCTGCTCCTGAACTCCTTGATCTTTGTTACTAAAGGGAATTTGGGCTGGACAGAAAGTTACGCACACAGACTCACTGCAACAAAAACAGCTGAAAATTCAGAGAAAAAAGAAATTGAAGAAGTTGAAAGTTGCTGGGCTAAAATGCCACGGGATAAGCAGCCACCTCTGTTCTCCTAAATCCTGACAAAAACCTACAATCCTTGCATATGCTTGGCCTGTCTAGACTGTATTAGCAGAAGAATCAAAAAGGCTTATGCAGCCTCTGAGGATCTGATTTTTCTAGATATTGGTCAGAGATACCCCTAAATTAAGGCATTACATCTCTAGGAGCCTTGAGGCACAACTGGACATTGATTTCCATGCATGGAGGAAGGCTCGAGGGAGGAGGAACGAAGGTTGCACTGGAAGGGGGACTCACACAGACTGGAAGCACAGCTCTTGAAAGCAGCTCCTTTTTTCTTTCATTTGGCTTCTGTGTTGCATGTATTCAAATTGACCAGCAGCAGAATTAGCTCTGCAGCAGGCAAAAACAGAAATAGGTCCAGTGGGAAAAGAAAAAGGGAAGGAAAAAAAATTATTCCCTGGGTGATCTTACATTAGCATGTCATATCAAAGTCCTTATCTCCTATATCTTTAGCTGTTCTGTTACATTTACAGCAGAAGCATTTATAAATATTGGAGTAATTCTCTAAATTTCAAAATTTTCAAAGCACTTTACCAACAAACTCTGAATAATCAAATAGATAGCAATGGGATTTGAAGCAGGGCGGGGATTTCTTAATGAATCACACTGGAAATTTTAGGGTGATTCAATAGATTGGAGGTCATAATAGAAATAGAATTGCAACTGAAAAAAAGCATTGAGACAGTTTCCGCTAAAGCAGAGTTATGTTGCGATGTCTGGAGAACAAGGCTCCATGGAACCTCTCCAAAAAAGTCCCAGTTAGTTAACAGCATGGAAAGGCATTTGCTTAGATAAGGCTAAAATACCCACTGGTCCATTGTCACCGATCCTGTCCCCCTTTATGGCGATTTTGAAGAGAATGACAAATTTTGCTCAGATTCAGCCCATTGCAAGCCTTGAGGCTGGCCTCACCCAGCTCTGGCAGAGGGGAGCGTGTACAGCGGGAAACCTTCCCTTTTATCCTTGAGAAGAATCTTTGTCCGGCCAGAATCCACGTTTGAAATCTAGTGCATAATCACTACCCGTGACAATTACTGTCTGATGAGCGTCATCGACAGCAAATAGCAATAATATCCCTTTGTGCCTGTGAAACAGTCTGTGGGCTAATAAACTAATTACCGCTGTCTGAATGCCACGTTTCCTTGCTCCAGAAACCAGGAGCGCGTTTTGCCAAGTTTCAGTTTACTCCGAGATCTGTCAGCTGCGCACTCCAGCCTGCTGCCTCCAGGACAGCTGAAGTGGAAGGCTGCATAATGCAGATGCCGTCTAGGTTTGAGGCAGCTACTTACACAGCCATTTTCCACTTACACGCACTATTACGTAGCCGAAGGGATAGTAGGAAAGCACGGCAGTCATCGCATTGTCTTAGGGACGACAGATCAGCGTGAACTGTAGCGCTACTCGGCGCACTTTGCGGAATTAATATTACAAGATGCTCAAAATCGAGCTGCTGTTTGACACCGCTGAACCATGTCCGCTTCACCAGAAGGTGAAGGTTCAAAACGGACCTGAGCCTGCTTCAGTCAAACCCTGCTTCCAGGTAACCTCTGCCTTGTGCTGCTGGAGGTCTGCGCAGCCTTTCACAAATGCGGGGTCTGGCTTTCCTTGCTGTCGGGGGAATCGCCCTTCCTCCTGCTCTCGGTTCGCCCTGCGCCGCCAGCCAGGGGCTCTGTCAATATTGCTTCTTGGGTTGCTGCTTTCTCGGTCGAAGTGCAGAGGCTTTGTACACAAGCAAAAACTTACCCCAGGTGGTGACAAAGAATTTTGAAAACAAGATGCAGAACCTATACAGAATATCCCTTTCTTAGTGCCTTTTTGGAAGACTTTCCCAGATTCAGGGATAATGCCGGTTCCCAGACGTTTTCCAGTGCGTATCAAAGGCGTGAGCCACTGCCCAGCAATACAAAACATGTACTTCTTTGAACGTATCGCAAGCTTTCCATCCTTCCTGAGTGATCCCTAACCCGTCACACCTTCAGTGTCCTCGGGGGTGGGGGGGTGAAGCACTGAATAGACAAAATGAAGAGGAGGGCAGGGAACAAAACCAGAAAAACAGTAAAAGATAAAGTTTCAGTATGACAGTTTTTATGTGCTGGAGACCCCCAGGAAAAGCTGCAGTCACCACTCAGCAAGGGGTTAGTACGCTTTCTTTCAAGTTATTTACTAAAAAATTCAGGATATTCACTTTGGTTTTAGCGCTTAATCTTTAAAACCACAGATAGTTGTGAACTTACAATGCAAGACTTGGTCTCAGTTTCTGTTTTAAGACCCAAGCTACTGCTTCACCATACAGGGAAGCAATAATCGAACACAGACTTGGGAACAGCCTTTACCTGCACATGAAACTGCTTTTGTAGGCCACCGACTTGTGACACAGGGTCCAAACCTAATGTAAGATAAACTAGGCACTCTGCTGTTATAGGAGAAACCAAAATATTCCTGAGAAGGGAAGACAAAGCCAAAAAATTAGCAAAGCAATTATCAATACCAAAAGTAGGAAACCAAGTTTTCAATGCCAATCCTTTAAAGCTTGTTTTCTAACTTGCAAGTACTGAAAACAAATCCTACCCTGAAGGCCAACTTACTGCATGTTCTCATCTTTTTTTAAAAAAAATTGTTTTAGAAAATACTTGCCTGAAGAGACAGAAAGTTGTAAAGTGATGTGAATATTGTATAACAAGTATTTAAAGAGATCTGTGATAATGAGCTCTTCTAACAAAGGCACATGAGATCCAACTGTTGGAAGATTAATTTGGAAAAAAATCAAAAACGGAAGGAATTTTTAAGAATTAGGTTCCTGGAATAATTCATGTAGGAAACTGTATTTTAACACCAGTAGCAGATTAAGTCAACCCAACTTTACTGCAGCATCCATATCTACTGCGCTTCTACTAAACCCGCTGAGCAGCACTGCCCCTTACCAGGCTCTATCCGTGGTCTCTCCAGGTCTCTCCCACGTACTTAACAGCCTCGAGCCTTTCTCTTCGCTTCCAAACTGCAGGGCAGGGCAGCACAAGGACCGAAACAGCAGAATGATGCTATAAAAGAACAAGTTCCTTCACCAGCTGCAAAGTTTAAGGCTCAAAGGGTTTATGAAGAACCCCGTGTGGCTCTAATGCCTCTTTTCTGTATCCACCGCTCTTTGCCTCCCTCACAGGCTGGGCTGTGTGCAGTACAAGGATGCTCGTCCGCATAGAGGATCTTTAAAAAAAATAAATTTAAATGAAAACTGAGCATTTCTACGGTAATTCTGGCAGCAACTTGTATTACCACCTCATTGTTTGGGTTTGTTTTTCCTCAGATACCTGCTCTTATATTCAATACATGCGAGGGGGTAACTAATCGCTGAAGTTCACCGCAGTTTAGATGGGGGGAGGTGGAATAAAAAGCCAAGCACCTGGAAAACACTTCATTGCTTCTTTATTTAGATGCGCCCGCAGTACAGAGCCTCTTGAGCATGTGCAAAAGAGGAAGATTACACATTTATAGCTGGGAGCACCATTGAGTTCGAGTTTCTTTGATACCATTTTTAAGAAAGTAAACTATTTCCAAAGAATGACATCTGAATCCAAGAGCTTAAGACCTGCTTGTACTTTATCCAGAGGTGGAAGGTATTTTTCTTTTATTATTACTTCGGTGTAGAGTAGAAGACATTTTCACAGTCTGGTTGGACCAGTCTATATATTTTCATATGCACCTTTTAATATATATAAAAAATGTTTCATCTTCCCCCCTACCCACAGATAGTTAAATGCATCTAAATTTAAAAACAGTAATGGACCAGAGCATTCCTATGGGGAAAAATGAACTTTTGCTGCCCTCTCCTGCTTAAACAATGAAATGCTAAAATATTAAGATCTATGAACCTAATGCTAGCCTTGAAACAAAAAGCATGACAGGTCATTCGCTATACTACAATCAAAAATAGGACAACAACAAGAAATGTATCAGTACTATTTATATTTGAAAACTCCTCATTGTTACATGAGGTTATGAATACAACATATTTACAGTAAGTGATCCAAATAACAAAAATTTGTATTCAGAGAGGTCATGATAAAATGCGTATGCTTCTGTGGATGCGAAGCAACACTTGGATAAAAGTTTTCAATCAAAATTAATTCCATTTTGTTTCAAGATACGGCTTCATAGACTTCAAAACAGAATACTGGGCTATACAAAATCTGCTGCACATACCAACTAGAAAAACTAATTTGTGGCTCACTCCAGAGCTGCTAAGGGAAGCAGGTGAGCCAAAAATGAAAAAAGCCACATGTAAACAAAAACATTCCTCAACCTTGAGCATTGTCACCTTCGTCTTGTTTTAGGGCAACTGCTTTGGGATGGTATTGTTACACAATTAAGAGAAAAGGCCATCTTTGTTTTCCAAGACAGAAATAAAAGCAAATTATTTCAGTTTTACTTGGGAAGAGAAGAATCTAGTCTTTCCCCTTCCTCACAAAACAATAAAGAGGGTTTTTAAGCTCCTAATGCATTTTCCTTTCCATAAGGAGCATGAGAGCCTGAGGCTGTACTTACGCACATTTAAGTACAGCTGCTGCATTTCTTACTCAAGCAATTCTTGGCTCTAACACCCTTGATTTTTCCATATATAGGAGGAGATAAAAAAATAAATCAAATCCTTTTATTTATGCTAACAAAACCAAGATTAAATTTACTGTAACTCCGCTAGCGAACACTCCAATGGCATTAGAATACTTTTATTTAAAGCATTCCAACCTTTGGAAGAGAGACAAAAAACACTCAAAAAGCAATGAAAGGAAAACAATAAGGGAGACTTGCAAGATGAAGAAAGCAATGTGTGCCCAATTTAAAGTATATGAGAGGAACTTTTACAGTTGTTCTATCCCCACGACCTGATGCAATGCCCTAGTATTGAAAATGCAGCTCTTTCCTTTTACCAGAGAGCAACCCTTTCTCCTGAAACCAATATGGCACAGGATACGAGCGACCACCCAACAACTGCTGTACGAGCAGTTAACAAAAACATTTACACAAATAAGGTAGTTTCTGGAACTCAAAAAGCAAATGAAAGCATAATTAAATAGACGCACTGATCACACTTGGGCCCATACGCTGCCGCCGCCTTTGCCTACAACTCCAGTGGGTACCCGTGGGAGCTCTGCAGAGCGCCAGGGCATCGCATTTGGATCACGGCAAACAGTGGATCCCGGGGGTACGGTCGTATCACTGTGGCAAGTGCTTCTTCATGTACATTGCACCGTGCAACCTAGTGTCGTATCAGCCTTTTAGAGTCAAGTGACTAATATCACATCGTCTCGTTCACTTAAAAAGAAACATTCCTTCTCGGAAGTGATAAATCATCTATAAACTTTAGATACTCCCCACTATCCCCACATCAGAGGTAACATCAGAGGTTAACAAAATATTGCAACCCATCAGGTTCTCATCAGTTTTGTATGATCAACACCAGAATATCATGTCAAAACCAAAAATAGTTATGAACAAACAACACTCACCTAAACTCTAAGTACAGGACAAGGTGCTCTTTCTAATTTCATATTGTTGTGTTTTACTCCACCAGGTGGAAAATATTAATCTTTTCTTCCTGCATTGCATTCTATCTCAGTTTTTCACAATTGAACATAGTCTTTGAGCATGAATTTAAGTCCACCCTCTCGTAAAGCAAGATCATTTCACACAGAAATCACACTATCAAGTATTTTTTGGTAACAGAAATGAAAGACTGTCAAAATCAATGGGCTAAGGGATATGATTTGTTATAAATTTATTTAATCTTCAGTATTTCAGCTTGCACCTTTGCTTCAGCACTTTAAAATAAAATGTTTCAACTATGACAGTAACTGCCTAATTTACATTGCGTCCCAGTCAATGTTCTTAAAAGAAGCTCATATTAATCCCACTAAACCATGTTGTGTTTGGTGTTGCATAAGACTAGTTCCACGTTTGTTTTTTTCAGAATTAACAGTGTCAAGTTTTTACAAAATCGTTGTTCACAACATTTGTGTGCGCAGACCCAGGAATACAAACTGTGACCTGATAATCCTGAAACAGTCAGTAGTCTAGGAGGGAATTCTTTTTTACCTCTTTTCCACACCTGAAAACAAGAAAACTTCAAGTCCTACTGTATATTTAAATGGTAGGAATAAAAATATACAAGCTTGTATTTATACTGTATTTCTATCAATGGCAACAGGTCATAAATTCATGTTTGCAACTATCACAAAGACTCATGAACACCAATTCAGTTTTATACTGTAAATACTGCTGGATTGATGGTTTAGGATTATCAATTCACTGTTGTCATACGTCTGTAACAGTTCAAAAGCATCCTGGAGAAAAATCCTGAAACACATACCTTTCGGTATATAATAATGCAACTGCATTAGCTAAATATATACTGTACATAAGTCTTATCAGCATTTTACCTACCAAAGATGTAAGATTCCACTTTCAAATACAAAGCAGATAGCCAATAATGTATACTTATAATACAGCCCTCTTTCGTTGTTTTTGTGTTTGTTTTTTTTTCTTTTGTTTTAAACAATTTGGTCACAATGCACCTTTGATATAAAAGCATTTTAAACTTTATTATTAATACTCAGAACATTAGGATTTCCAGAATTTTTTTCAGTAGCATTTGTAGAACCTCTTTTGGTAACAAATACAGTAGTTAGGAATGAGCATCCAGATGAGAATGCAGAAGTATATTATCCAGAATCCTTTCCAGCTAAGACCATAGGGCTGGTACTGTGATGAGTAATAGTACTAGAACCACAAAAACACTACAGTATGTTTCTTAGAGGCTACATCCTCTTTTGCTGGAACACTTTATAAATACATATTAAAAAGTAAGGCAACAACTCCAAACAGTCCAAACTGCTATCTCAACTCGATTTCCAATTAGATCCATAACCACTGGAGATCAGTTTCATCCTTGCACTGTTTAGCATTTGTCTTTATTCTTTCGAAATGGTCGAATAAAAACATACTGTAATAATTTAGCAAATAGTATTTCTAAAACAAGTTCCGTATGTGTCTCCAATGCCGCATCACTAACACTGGTTAGGTACTGAAGTCCAGGGTGTTACCACTGCCCATTTTTAAAGGATTGTGGACACAAATTTGGATTTGCAATAAATAGGTGCATGAATCCAAAGCTCCCTTTACTACTATGTTTATCACCTACTTGTTTTTTTTTAACTCCTAATGTTCAAATTAAGGAAGCACCAGAGACAGCCTGGTACTAAAAAAAATGCTCACACCAGTAAACAAAACTTTTATTCAGGACCTGTGTTTTTCAGGGCCCTGATCTGAATGGACATTCAACTTATGAAGATGTGCAAAAGGAAGAAAAGTCAAATTACAGTAAAGTTATCCAGAGAAGGAGGATGTTACACAAACTCATAAGGAAATGACAGTCTTTTTTCTCTTTTACTATAAATACACTTAACAGTTTAGCAGAAAGACAAGCTAAATTTTAAGATTGTTCACATTTGAAAGTTGTATTATACTCTCTGCTAACGATAAATAAGGAACAGGTCCTCACAATGGAATTCGACATCGCAATTTTCATCAACAGATCTTTGAAGACTGGTTTTAAAGAAGGGTCAAAACAATGACTATGTTTGCAAAGTTCTGAGAAGTCCATCTGCTGTCCAAACTTTGGATTAAAGTCCTTATTTTTTTTCCTTTACTTAGAGACAGGTATATACAGTGCTGTTGTAATAATGAAACAAATGTGAAATCTACTGTAAAGTTGCACAATACAGAAAACTGTTGCTCCATCTTCTACTACATAAATGTGTGACTCCACAGGTTAATAATGCTGTTTTGTTTTTGTGTTAAGTTGGAATTATTCCATCACGTCTAAGACCTCTCTTTAATTCCAAATCCTCCAGTTTTTTCCACAGTTCTTCACGCTCTTTCTCTTTCTTCTTCTCACTGATAGATGAAATAAGACAAAAAGTTAGCAGGACAGAAGACTATAGAATATTTATGTTAAAAAATATAAAGTTGACATTAATTAGCAGCACTGATTTTGTTGAACACAACTTCAATTTTCCTAATTTTTCTTTCTTTCTTTTTTTTCCTTTTTGATACCTACCATCAGTATCACTAAACGAAACAGTACGGAAACAACATAAACCAAACTGAACAAAGTGACAGCGTTCATAGACACTCATTTGTAATGCAGAAGAAAAAAATGGCAGTGGACATCTACTATGGAACAAATATGTCATGATTATAAAAAATTACATTTCAGGACCAACTTACATTTAATTATTTACAGATTTATTTATTTAAGGAAGGTATTTTTTTAATCATACATATAACAGGCACTTTCTAGAACAACCATTCCCTTATTCTTTTAGAACCACTGTTCTGACTTATATTGGCTGGTCACTTTCATACAGCTTAGGTACCAGCCAAGGGGAAGTTCAAGCTACAAGACGTGCCTTTTGTTCAGTGACTTACTCATTTTCCTTAGCAAATTCCTACAAGATCTACATAGCATCTCCTTTAATAACAGACTTTAATGGCTGATTTGATAAAATTGAACAGCTAACCTAACATTTACTTTATCTGCGTTATTTGCTTTCTGAACTTCCTGTCTCTGTCATAGCTTGCTTTGAATAAACTTCCTTGACACAGCAAGGTACAAAATGGTTTCAATTCCTATTACCTTACCTTTTAGTTTCAGATGAAATGGAAATCTAACAGTTACAGAAATACAGATTCTTTGCCAGTCACAGAAAAGAATTCTTGAAAAATATTTCAGCAGCTTAGAAACATCCCTACACATCTTGATTCAGTCCAAATGCCAACATTTGGTTCATTTATTTGAAACTTTAATTTCCCAAGAGTATTTAAAATGTATAAAAATACAAAAAGCTTTCAGATAAATCCCTGACAAACAGTAAAGAAGAAGGAGGAAAAAAGGGCCCACCGTCACTAGAAAGTATTTAAAATTAAATACAAGAAAGTGAAATAGCCTGACATTTTCAGGCTACTTACCGTATTTATCTTCTAATCATTAAGAAATATATGCCTGCTTACCTAAAAGACTATTAGAGGATGATCACCTCAGCCAACTTACCTATTTGACCTATCAGTCATTAACATTTAACATATTTCTCCTCAAGCTTTAAGTGGTCTCAAAGCTGCCCTTTCGAAATACGATTTCATTAAGATGCCAAAGATTTTCTGTAATCGTTAAGGTAAAAATCCCAGTTTATACATTAAGGTATTTACATGTTTTAAAATGGTAAGTAGTAAATAAAAATGGTGAAATGGTTAGCACCAGCCTTGATGTGAGATACAACATCAGTAGGTTCAAGAAAAATTCTTTGTGCATTTCGGTCAATAAACCCTACCCCTTATCCAGACACGGGACATACCACTACGGTACCTGGTCCTGTTAAGAGCAGAGTTCCTCGCCTTAAGAGGCAAAGCGCAGTCACAAATTGGTTCAAGTCACTGAGCTCCTCAGCAAATGGCTGGGTTAGATGACCATCCCTAAGATTCTCTGCCTTTTCTGCTAGAAAACCACACAGTGTTGCCTCAACTGCACTAGCAGATCAAGCCTTATTTATCAACACCTATTCAGAACTGATCTGGCAAGGTGCATCCAAGTCTCTAAAAGTAAAATACTGTATTAATGAACTAACTTATTAAATGTAGATTATTTTTTTGTGTGTATTAAACTTTGTTTCTTACAACAGCGAAGCTGAACACAAGGACAGTGTGACTCTGGCCACACAATTTAAAAAACGTGGCCTCCAGGAGACTTCACAGGCCATAGAACCTAACAAAGTCTGAGCACATACAGTGCCCTTTGCTCTGCCTGAGGGAACCCCGAGTCACAGAAAAGGTATGACTTAAATGAAATTGCAAACTGTTCCTCAAACTTCCTCAAGTTTCCTCACTGTTTTCACCTGGCACTTTGGATAAGCTGTAACTTTTGAGAAAAGATGCTGCACTATAATTGGAAAATGAAAATTAAGGAAAATACGAGAAAAGACAAAAAGCATTTTACTAGGGTGGAACTAATGTTCGTATGAGCGGTGTTATCTAATGGAGCCAGCATGCTAGAAGACTCAGACACAGCAAGACCTCTGAATAAGATATGAAAGAGTTGAGAGATGTCTCTTTGCTTTAAGGTTACATCTAGCCTACAAACAGTAGTTTGGAAAATCAAATCTTAGGGTTTTCCCTCATGTCTCTTTCCAAACCTCAGTGTAACTTTTTTGAAGCCTTTAAGTAAAGTGTTAATCTTTAAATCCTTGGTTTTCTTTTACTATTGAAGATCTTGATACATTTAAGTCTTTTGGAATGCAGAGTCAAAAGAAATTCCATGAGGAATACAGATTCCCAGCAATGCAATGGATACTGTATTTCACAAGGGGTAAAAGAACAACCTGTGCATGATATTATCTTATATCTTGCAAAGGAAAGCTAAAGAGCATGCAAGGGGAAAAATGAGGCATTGCATCTATGCAACTGCATCTGAGTGTAAGGGAAAAACTAAACAGCAGGCCTTATGCACAGCTGACAAAAAAAAGCTTTAAAAAGTTACCGCTGACGATCTGACTTGTAAGTGGCTGTCAGCTCGTCAAACATGGTGCTGTTCATTTCCATAAATGCCTTCAACACATTGTAGACTAAAGCCACAATAGCCCTGTGAAACATTAAAAAAAGAAAAAAGAAAGGAGTTTATTAGTTTCAGGTAAAACAAACGTGAAATAAACGTGTCTTCTCTTACCAGCATTTCTGCAACCGTTTCTGCTCTTGCAAGTATGATAATGTAAATTCTTTGATTTCAGTGAAACTACTTTTGATTAACATATTTAAAGGTGAGAATCAGCCTTCATGTCTCTACTGACTACTTAAATGGAGCAAACCAAAACTCCAGGGTAAAAGGTAACAACAGAAAGCTATTACATATAACTATAGACGACTCTTCCCTCTCGCTGTGGAGCAATTCTGAATGCAACTCCAGGGATTCAAATCATCTATGCTGGCAGGAAGAATAGAATTTAAACACAAAATAGGAGTGATTCATATTTCCTTATAATTTTTCTATGAAGCTGAATATTCAGTGCATCTATGCAAAATACAAAGCTGTATGTCAAGAGTGATTTCCTTGTACTCATATATATTTCATATTCATTTTCACTTGGTACAGTAAAAAATTCTTAAAAACCCATAAATCCTTCAGATGAGTGGTGCAGTATCTGTGTAAAATGGTGTGTGTGCGTATACATACATATTAAAGAATGAAAACTTATGCATTTTATATATATAAATATATATTTATATACATATAATATATATATAATGCCTATATATATATATATATATAATGCCTGCCTAGTCTGCTTATTGCTGTTCCTGACCTTTCCCGAGAGCCAGTACACACCACTGTTTATTTGAATTTAAGTTGCTTAATTGCATAAAACAGGATAGGCGTGATCTGTTCATTACAGGAAGAAGTTATGTAGAATAATAATAATAATAATAATAATAATAATAATAATGATTTCAAAAAAGCTTCAAATGCATTCTGTCCCACAAAGGTTCAAAAAAGGTAGCATCCGCTTACTCTTTTACACTATCTGACTGGACAACTAACGTAAAATATACTAGAATTTCCAAAGTAAGATGGGCCTGCCAACAGCCTGATTATCTAAGGGTCAAAATTCCTTCCTGGCAGAGTTGAAGATAAAGAAACTACAAAGCAACTGAAAAGGGAGAAGGCAAAGAATCAATCTAAACAACTTCCAAAGAATTTGGAACAGGTTATCAATCGAGAGATCCCAGTTCTTGATCCACTATGATGGTCATCATGCTCACACACGGGGCTGCTTAAGAAACAGCTCTTTAGCCGCAAGGCAGTGAATCAGCATTTCAGGTGTCAGAAACCTTTGGAGCTAATGTATGTATCAGACAAACCATGTGCCATTTCCCACACACCTCTGTCTGTCATTCACCTCTTCCAACAAACTTCCTTCTTTGTTGCCTACATTTAAAAACGTGCCTATAAATTTGGGCAGGAACACGGGCAGGTTGGAGAACGGTAATGCGGTACCCTGGCGAGGGGCTTTCTACAAGGGCCTGTAGGGATAGGACAAGGGGGAGTGGCTTTAAACTGGAAGAGGGCAGATTTAGATTAGATATTAGGAAGAAATTCACTACGAGGGTGGTAAGACACTGGAACAGGTTGCCCAGAGAATTTGTGGATGCCCCATCCCTGAAAGTGTTCAAAGCCAGGCTGGATCTGATCTAGGGGCAGGGGTGCTGGAAATAGATAATCTTTAAGGTCTGTTCCAACCCAACCCATTCATTCTGTGATTCTACTACGCCACGGAAAGTGTCTTTTTGTCACTCGCACTGGTTACAGCTTTCCAATAGCATTAGCTTCGTCATGTAAGCATACAAACTTGAGGGTTTAGCTAGGTACAGAACAAAAAGACTAACGTCTAAAAAGACAAAATATTTTACGAATACTTTACAGTAAGGTCTTAAAGCAACTGGGACCTGAATGTAATACAGCTCATTAAAAATACTGGGTTTACTAAACGGTAATCACCTTGACTTAGAAAACCTTTTCAACTAAACTATAGATTACATGGCATCTAACTGCAATAATATTTTTCATTAAAACCCTTTCTACTAGATCATTCAGTTTAAAAATAAAAATGTCAAATTAACAAGATATCAATATGAAGCAACTGGTCAATTACTGTGCATAATAGAGAACAGCTGTATTTAAATAAATTTAGAAAAAGCAACCTAGTGTAAGAATATGATATCTATGATTCATAAACATTTAGAAAAATGCCAGTACCAGAAGCATCGGTCTCATCCATGATACAGCCACAAAGCTTTATTAATGCCAAGCAATATTCTTCCAGACAATTTACAATCTGGCTTAAGACATTAACCAGTTTATAAAAACCGTGTAGGCAAAACACTTGATGAGCAACACTTTTTCTTCAATAACAATGTAACATCTAATTTCCCTTTTTTCCAACTTGTGAGAAGGTCTATTTTTACCCCATAAGGTAGTGATTTTTGTAAACATACCAGATAATTAAAAACATTTTGAGACAAGCTCAAATATAGACTAATTTACATTGGCATTAACAGAGTTGCACCTGCTCATACCAGCTTTGGGTCTGGATCTCTTCCATTCAGCTGACATTCCCTAAGTTTATCAGTGGTATGTCAAATGGTAAGATAAAGTGTAATGGCAAAAACTTACGGATTCCAGTGTTCTTTAGAAATCCTATAAAGACTGGAAAACATGATGGGAAGTATAACATTTGAATTCTCTTCTATCAAACTCATGATGTATTCGTTATTCCAATAATACAGTGCTCTTTCGGCCACCTTTGAGTCAAAAGAATAAAATATTAACAGGAATTCAGATACCTATAATTCTGTAATTTTCTGAAGGAAAAACAAATCACAGAAATTTCACAAAGATAAATTAACAGGTATCATTTACTTTGGAATTAAAACTCTAATCAGTAGTATAAGAAGCATTAATGGAATTAAGTTTTTATTCCATAATTCAGATCCCACAGCATCCACTCTCTCTTTCCCTGAGCGTTATGTTGTTACTCAGTGATGACCAGGTGCAGACACTGCATTAACGCTGCAGCTGTGGAGAAGAAGAGAGAGCAGCCAGACTTCTCATCACCCCCTTCCCTCACTGCTGTGACTGCAATTGGAAGGAAAAGAGCTGTGCTGGGATACCAGAGGAAGGAGACAGGGAAAGGCCCAGTAGCTGGGTTGAATAAGGGAGGAGAGATCTTAAGTGTGGGGAAGGTATCAGTGATAATAATCACCTTGGGGAGGAGCTGGGGGTGGGGTGGGGGGTGGTCAGAAGGGAAAACACTGATCTAAATTATGCTGAAAACAAATGTAGTTCAAGGAAGAGCGAAAAACAGTCACATCTGCCTTTGTGCTAAGATGCATCACCTAGCTTAACATAAAGACACTACAGGCCACGAATCCTATCTCCTCTTGACATACGATTCAATTTAAATCCTGTTTGTTCCCCTTCTTCCCATACACAATGTGAAGAAAACAGGCTATGGGTTCTATCACCTCTAATACAGAGGGAAGTAAGCAGGAAAACAAGAATGCTGCACAATACTGCCCTAAAAAAAAGGGAACAAATACATCATACGTGGTCTATCGGTCCAAAGGCCATATGATGAGTACCTGTCGCCTACAGTCAGAAGGGCTCAAGTCTGCTTGGATACAGTTTAAGGCCTCATGTGGCTCAGAACAGCAAGTGCTGTGCTGTCACCCCTGGCACATCTAACAAGTTATTCATGGACCTCAAAACTAAAACTTCCACTGCAACATACCCTCTTCCATAGAAATCCAGAAGACAAGTAATTTAAACCACATAACATAAAATACTATTTACATTTGGGGCAGCATTATGTCTGAAATTGAGACTACACATTCCTATACAAGCAATAACCTTTACCACTGACCTGAAAATGAGGGCTAGAGACACACTTGGCAATTTGTTTAAACAAGGGTTCCTGGATTTTGACAAATTGTGATGGTTCAATTACATCCAAGATTTCCTCCAGCTCTCCTAGGAACATGACCTAAAGACAAGGAAGGAAGCATTAAATATAAAACCTCTGAATAATCTTAATCAGCACAATGCTGTTAACCCTCCAATACCACTTCAGGGAAAAATGGAAGCCTCATTAGCTCAGCAAGACCACCTCTCAAAAAATGCCATCAGTTCTACCTTTAGCAGCTTCCGGATTCAGTCTCTCAAAAGAAGGAAGATGAGCATGTGCAAGTGCTGTATTTAAAGTACTCCTTTACAACAAAACTCAGAATTGCACCAGTATATCCATGCTGAAAACCTAGCCTCATACAAAGAATTGTCTGGAAGAAATGCTTTACTGTGAGGGTGGGTGGTGGGGCACTGGCACAGGCTGCCCAGAGCAGCTGTGGCTGCCCCATCCCTGGCAGTGTTCAGGGCCAGGCTGGATGGGGCTTGGAGCAACCTGGGCTGGTGGGAGGTGTCCCTGCCCATGGCAGGGGGGTGGAACTAAAAGACTTTTAAGGTCCCTTCCAACCCAAACTATTCTGTGATTCTATGCATTTGGCCAAGGCTTAATACTTTATTAACTAAGGAGAGTCTCTTAATTTTACTTCATTTTTGGAAGCAATATTCAAAATACTGGGTTTGCTGTGCCACAGAATCTCATTAGGGAAACTCAGATTTGCATCAAGTTTGAAATTAAAATGCAAAGGTCTAACTGCATCTTTTACATGTTTAGCAGGTAAATGCCAGACAATAAAATATCTTTCATCCTCCCTGGAAAAATACTGGCCTTACGTATAAACTATTCCAAATCTAACAGTTGGGTTCCCATTTATCCTCAACTATCCTCCTTTCTGAAACAAAAAAATTCTCTGCAGATTTTGTGAATAGAAACCACAGTTATCAAACTTTTCTCTTCATAGTCAAAAACATCCAAAGAAACAGAACTGAAGTATGGAGAATCACTTAGAAGAATTAATACCAAGATCCACCACAGCATGTGCTATGTACCTGGGAATAGCTAAAGATTCCCTGCCTTTTTTATCATAGAACAAAATAATGTTTTGTTAACAGTAGCATATCACTCACCTCTTTCTGACTGCAGGTTTTTGGCCAGAATTTCATTAAACCTCTAATAACCTAAATTAGAAGGCAAAAAAAATTAGATTTTTTACTTTTCTTTCAAAAGGGCAAGCCATTTATGATACACAAAAAAAAGTATTAAAGAAATATTTACTGGTTCTGTGAGTGAGGGGTCTTTCTCCAGAAACTGTACTATGCAATACGCCAGCTGTGAAGCAGTAAAGATTTAAGAAAATAAAGTTAGAATGTTTCTATGAAGAAATCACAAAGAAACATTATTTTTTTTTTAAAGAGAGACTCAAGGTAAGATGCTATACAGTTTTCTCAAATGGCATCCAATTTTAAACTGAGATGCATAGTTTGCACTGTGCAAATCCACTCAAAGTTCAGTTAAAAAACCCAACAGAACACATTCTAAAAAAAATTAGGGTACAAAGTAGCATATACAACAAAAATCAGAGCAACTCGCAATTCTAGATTGAGTCATACAACCAATGTTTTGAAGCTTCTGTTACTCTCTGAAACTGCGTCTTTTTACACATTTTACAGATCAACAAAATAATGAAAACTCTTGCAAGATGAGCTGACACAGCTAAAACCTGGAATAACATATTCAGAAAGCACAGTTTTATCAGCATAAAAAAGCCTGCACTATCTGAAAATCAGAGAAAAAGGCAACAGGTATCACTTATCAGAGGAAAAATTATGTCATGAAAGCTGAATGTATAAAAAGATGTATGAGAGCGTAAATGCAGTATTAAGGAATCTGCAAGGGAGAATGTTAAGGATTATGCAAAAATGTGGGTATTAGTATTTGGAAAGTTGCCAGGGTGAAGAAGAGCCTTGACAGCACAAGACTAAGGAAACCCAAACATCCTCCTGGGAGAGGGAATGGGAAAGGCAGACTTGTGAGAACGAAAAAATAGCAGAGAGGAAAACCAAAAGAGAGAATTTAACTACTGAACAAAATCCCCAAAATATTACAGATGTATGTCACACTTCTAATTATCTAATCAGAACAGAAGCAAGACATATATCATAGAAATCATATTTTAAAAAATCTATTGCATGTTTTCTACATTTTGAAAACTTCCCCCCACCTTTTATGTGCTACACAATTAAATTTCTAAAGGAACCTTATATCATTCTAACTCAGCAGAAAATATTTTCACAATTTCTACCTGTGCATGGAAGAGGGATAAACTCCTGACAGTATGTAAAGGGATCAGCACCTTCACCAGAAACTGTTTATGCTCTGCCTTAAGAGGTAAAGCAAAACCATTGATAATACTAGAAATTAGAAGAGAAATATTTGTTAGTGTTATCATCACAGAAAACATTCTTGAGGTCTGAACAAGCACTTTCTACATTAAAATAATTTGACAGTCAGTACCTGTTTACAAAGAGCAGGCTTGTACCATTTGTAAACAGGTGCTGACTTTTCTCCTGCTTTATATTAGCAGTGTAGTATATATCTAGGTAGCAATTCAGCTCTGACTTAGGAATAATCATAAGAACAGCTGCACAAACCTGTTGCCAGATAAGACTGTCTATGTGGTCTGTACATTCATGTAAGCAAGGTGTTCTTGAGTAATTAACTTACCAGAATTTAACTTACTCCAAATATTCACACTGTTAGTGTGCTAACAAACGTAAAATTCTGCAGCATGTAAAGATGAAGTGCACAAAATCTAACACACACACACACAAAATCAATCCAAAACTTTTGGCTGTAACTTGCATCCAGTTATATACTCTTGGCAAAGATGTGACAGACTTGCATGTGAACTTAAAATGAGCATGTGCACACATCTGTTTTCAGAATCAGGGCTTATAGTAATACTTTTTCCGAATCCGACGCTATTCTGACATGTTCAGAAAGGAAGTTTGAGATAGGTAATAAATAAAGACTCATTTACCTTCCTAAAATTTCCAACAGTTCAGCTACGCCATTGAAGTGTTCAGTTTCATAAACAAATCTAAAAAAAAAGAAAAGTTAAATATAAGTAATAGATCAGTTTCCTAAAATGTTCATAAGCAAAAAGTACCTTCTTCCACAACTTACCGTAGAAAAATATTATTAATCTGTTTTCGGATAAATGCTCTAAGACCCAGAAACTTGCCATAAATTCTGTGCAAGACTGTTTTTAGGTAGTCTCGTTCTCGAGGGTCCTCACTGTCAAACAGCTCCAACAGCTGTGTTTAAAGGAAAAACAGAACTGAAATAGTAGATATTTAACAGGTATAACACACAGACTTCCATATAAAAGTTAAAATTCACGAAAGCACATGCATGTAAGAAAATATCTGCGTTACCCAAGGTGTAGAAATACAGTATTAAAAAAATCTGCTGTAACCCCAGCACATCATCACGAAAATCAGTTTATTAATTTCCACTTCTGACATAACAAAACTTTGGAAATCTTCAAACAACTAATAAAAATCCTTCTCCCCAAAATGAAATCAATAAACTCCTAGATGCTGTCATATCTACAAAATAAGTTTGCCTCTTACCATCCAGCATTCCTTCACTCTGCCGAACGAAAATATCATCATTTGCTCTAATATTTTGTTCCAACAACATTGTGTGAAGGTCACATCTTTCACTTGTAATTTATATTAATGAGCTCTTAAGCCTTCCTAGGGATTGCATGGCCTTCACGCTGTGGAAAGACTCAATGGTGAAGTCTACGCACTGGCTTTGCTGTTACAGGATCTCCACCAACCACCACAAATGAAAGTATCAGGGGGAATTAATCCTCCAGGTTGAACAAAATGGTAACTTCAATATCCAGTTCAGAAAAAACAAACAAACAAACAACCACAAAACAAAGCAAAAACCCCAACAAAACAACAGCAGAAACCTCACCTTTACTAAGTAACTCTTAAACAAGATTTTAAAACAGCAAAATGATTACGTGGTATTCAGTCAAAAGAGAACACCAGCTGGTGTCTTGTACAAAATCCATCCTGAAACACTTGACACCTGAAGTTGCCTCTAAGAATTAAGGCATGAAATGAGCAGCAGAAGTATCACCTGCAGACCTGTGTTCTATTCCCCTTGAATCCTCTACACAAAAATAAGAGCTTCCCCTGACCCCTTCTTCTTCATCTTTTTTGACATCGCAACACTGCCTGTTCTGGCAGACATTTGGAGTAAGAAGGTTAACTTCATTTAAAAACCAAGCATACCAAACAAACAAGAAAACCCAAACCCCAAAATCTCCACCCCCTCAAATACACAGAAAATGGGGAAGTTCAACGTAGTAATCATAAGCGACCAGTATCTCTCTTGTATGAAAAAGAATTTAAATGTAAACCAGTACCAGCCTTGCAAAAGAAACGAAGACAGTTTGCCAAACAGGTCTTACAAATGTCTAAGATACTGTCAGAAAATTATTGCATGAATGGTAGAAAACAAAATTATCTCGGATTCACAAATAGATAAATTAAAAATACCTATTATAAGTAGCTACGTCAGTGTATGTATACCACCTGATCCCTGCTACACAACTTTGAGGAGGCGAAAAAGAAAAAAAAAAAGACAGAAAAATATGATTAAAGTTGTTAAACTGTCTGGGATTTTGCTTTCTAACATGCAGGTTTAGAACTGATGCACACATTCTTCATTATTTTGGATGTTTCTGTGGCTTGTAATGAGCTCCCACTATCTTTTCCTTGCAGTAAGAATCTGGTGGGAATTTCATGAGGCACTGATGAGGTTTGTCAGCTGCCCTCCAGAGGTTATAAACACATTGCTTTGTTCAATTAGGTCTACAGTTAAATAAATAAACAGTCACCTCATCCTTCCCCAAATAGCAAATTTCACCCAAAGACAGCAAACAGCTGGAAACACTTATGTTTTTAATTTTCTTACTGGATTGCTTTTAGGAGCAAAGTATTTATATTTCCAGTTCTCTTATACAGATCCTCTGTGGAAACGTTGCTGAACTAAGACTCAGTCTCCCATTTAAGAGACCGAGAGAGAATTATTTTGATATGTCCAATTTGTTGTCAGGTTTCAACAATGAAGTCTTATTTTTATGGATAAGCTGTAAGAGTTCCACAATTTATGTGACTATTCTGACACTAAACTCACATAGAAAAGGGAAATAAATTTTCCAAAATAGCAGCCTCCATAACATAGACACTTGTGGATGTATTTGAATGGTATGTCTCTTAGCAACCACTGCCTACCATTTCAGGCTGCACAAGCAGGCTTTAGAAATGAACAGTTACACTGTTAAGTACAGAAATTTTATCAAAACATACAGCTTAAAGCCAGAAACACATCTGTATTGAAAAAAAAAAAAAAAAAAAAAAAAAAAGGCAAAAAGCAAGCAAAGAAAAAGCTTGAAAAATGTCCATTAAAATAACTGTAACATTTTTTCATATAGGCATCCTTACTGCCAAGCAACACTTCATTAGTTCCTCAATTTTTTTATAAAAATTAATTTAGACAGAAAGATGATTTCAAAGACTGTCACGCCTGTGTTATCAGTGTCGTGAAACACCAAACATCCTTAATGCTAAGTCACAAATCGGTTTCCCATGTAAGCGATCTGTAGTCGCAGATTCTTACAAGTTACTCTAGCCACACAACAAACACAGTAAGCAGCAGAACACCTCAGTTCCTATAGGCTAAAGAACTTTTTATAGAAAAACGTGAATTTAAAATTGACCCACTGTGTATAGCAAAATATATTAAAATGCATCACCTAACCATGTGGCCAGAACTTAGGAATTCTTAGAATTCTTTTGAACCCTAATTGTTGTATCATACATTTTCAGATATGTAAGTTTTAAAAACTCTGATTTTCCTCCTTCAGCAGATACCATTCTTTTATTTAGTAGACTTAATAAAGGCTAACAGGATTTAAAATAAATAAATAAATAAACCTTGGTTTAGACCCATTCCCCTGGGCCAAACTGTAAAGGTTTGAATGCCTTGGAAGGGCATGGGTTGGGATGCCACCAGTCATGACCAAGTTCAGTTCAGCTGCACGTAAACAGGAGCATCTAGGAATTATTTTCTCTCGATTTTGAAGTAGAACAAAAGCATTCCTTTAATGCAATCTGCTATATCTGAAGAAAATAAAACCAGTCCGGAAAAACCTGTCAAGAGCAATTACCCCCCCATGCATATTCTTACATTTCTACCAGGTGCTGGACAATCAGATTGGCGCACCTACTTGTTCAAATCAGTATTTAGACGAACAAAAAGGAAACTGCACCATACAGGTTTGGCCCAGATGAAAACGCTCTTGTATTTAGAAGGCGGGAGAAGTAAAGACATCAATATATCCTATTGCTTTTGCAGGGTGAAGAAAGTCCTGTGATATTAAGAAAGAAACTGAAGTCCCTTCTTTGAATCCTTTAATTTAAGGACAGAAATTGCTCTCTTCACTACATTTTTCAGGTATTCTTCATACAAATAATACACATGGGCAGCAAAAGCGCTACTTCTATGGCCTGAGCACTACAGGGGAAAATAAAAGCTCTATGACAAAGGGGTGAGAGAAACATCTTCAGAAACGCTGAGTTTCTCCTGCCACTTTTTGGCTTTCATTGAAGTCTCAGCCCGCAAGGAAATTCCCTTTTCTAACTAAGTAGGATTCTTTCTGAATTTCCCCGATTTCAAAAGCAAGCTATGGACAACATTAAACAGGAAGCTCTTTCTGACACTGTGGCTAGACAAAAATTCACGGTGGAAACAGAAAACACAAGATAGGTCTATTCCCAAAAGCTGAAGACAAAAGTTGTAGCTGTGGAGTTTCCTGGCTTATCCCAGAAAACATCTTCCTTCAGCCATCTCTGTTCTGGTGTCTGTCAAGGCCTGGATGAAACTTCCTCAGTAAAGAAGACCAGCTACTGTAGTTTCAAGTGAAATAACAAAGCACACCAGAAGCCTAGCTTGTACACAAGGAGGAGGAAGATTACACAGGTGTCAAATACCTGGCCACCAGCTGACAGCGGCCTTCTATTCCATTTACCCATAAAGATGGCCAGGAAAATGAAAGCTACACATTCTTTGCCAATGTCGTTTATTTTTCATGCTACTTCTTCTTCCCTGTTTTTAACAGAGACTGAACTTTACATGGCCTTTTGATGTACTTCCTCCCTGACCACTGCTAGCATCACTGTTTTCAGTACTGTACTGGGAACAGGTTTGTCAATGAACTTCTGCCCCTGTTGCCAGCTCTCCAGCAGAGTCAGAAGGGAGAAATATTCTCCTATTCCAACAGAAATATTTTAACGATGTTAAGACACATTAAAACTGGTGCTTAAGTAGTCTATCTAGATAGCAGCATTTTTAAACTGCTCAATAGTAAACCTTTCATTTTTCAACAGTTACTGTTTCGGCTCCCTCTCATAACCAGTAAGTCAAATGTTTTGATTCAGGTATCAAAACAGGAGACAAACCAACTATTTTATACATATCTATAGCAACAGAGACTGACATACAAACGCACAGACACATTTCCCCTACCTCCACAGACTGAAAACTTTCATTGTATATGCTTATTTGCAACACAAAAAGGCTAAACAAAGTTACACTTTCAAATTCTAAACAAAACCTTTTTAAAGACACTTTTTTCAAAAGCAAAATGAAACCTTAAAGAAAATGGATCAGCTTACCTGCAATACAAATTTCTGATCTATGTACTTTTTGGCAATGCTGGGCTGAAATTCTTGGCTTTCCAAAAATCGTATGAAAAACTCATATACAAGCTGCAAAAGAAAAAGAAATATCCATGGCTTAGTTTATGACTTAATTACTCTTTATATTTTTAAGTATTTCCTTAAATTCTTTCGCTAGAAAATAAAATACTTATTTTCCTACAGAGCAAAAGGTTAAAAAAATGAAGAATATTTGCTCCTTTATCAAATTGCTATCTTAGTCAGAATTAATTACATGACCTTTTAAAGTTAGCTTTGCTTATTTAACTCCAATGAAAGACATTTCATCACCAAGAACAAGCACTGCCACCTTGTAATGCTTGTTATCATCTTGTAAAGCTTCCTAGAGTAATTGGAAAGCACATTTAAACTGCCCTCTGAACTGCTGAAGTCACATCAAATACAGACATTACTATTCTGAAAGGGTTGGTGAAGAAATACTTAAATTAAATTAGGAAGTGCTTAGAGTAGCGTTGTACTACAACATGAAACACAGAACAAGAATACAAACTGGAATTTATTCAGAAGTTCCTGACTTACTATGAAGACTAGCCTCAGAGCTAGAGAAAACCTGCTTACTTTCAAGAAATTCCATCTCTGCCTGAAATACTCAGCAGGACAGCAACAGACTTTTCATTTAGCAGAGAAAAAGAAGAGAATAAAAACCAGGCAAAAAGAAAGCAAAGTGAAACAGGGACTGTTGTGGCCTCGTAAGACAGCAACTCTGATCAGATGAGCAATTCTCTTTGCTGAACCTTTTCAAGAACAGCAGCCATTGAAAACTGTTTCCTTTCTGACTTCAGTGAGCATGATTATTGATACCGAAAAGGAGAAAGGAAGCTAAACTACATTTTAAAATAATTTTAAACCTTTACATGCAAACGCCATCATGCTCCAATACTGCTACTGCTGCTTTAAGTCAGTACTCTCTGACTTCTAAGAAGCAGCAACAGGAAATCAAAAAGAGCGAGAGAAGTTTAGAAATATGACATGGAAAAAGTGACAGCTTACATAACTAACATTAACTTATCAGGAAATCAATTCCATCACCTTCTGACAAATACTTTGGTGCATTTCTTCCTGACAATGGTAAATTATCCACTGCCTAAGAAATTCCATCATTTCCATGTAAGTAATAACTTCTAAAACTACAGCACTAGCGTCAACGAACATAGGATAACTGACATGTATGCCTGTGCTGTTTCCAGGCAGGCAGAGCTGTTCAGAGCTGGCTTGAAGCTTTTAAGATTCTTATTTTTTGTGAAATTTAAATATAAATGAGGGATGAAACCTACATTTCAACAGATTCTGAATTTGAGAGCACAAAAGAGTGAAGCAAACTGCTCACATGCAAGGATTGTGCACGCAACTGTCCACTAAAATCTTCATTTCAAGCTGAGGTCAGTCGTGCTCCTCTGCTTACAGAAAATCCCAGACCCACAAACTGTTACTCAGGCAAACTTCTAAATTTACTAGTGCTGTAAGCCATTGTCCTGACTAACACAGACAGGACCTGCATCTGTATTTTCTATAAGGGAATTTATTGCATTAGTATCAACAATGCTTCCTCCAAAATTAGTCGATGTTCTTTGTTCCAAACACCTCGTGTTGACACTTGAGGTACAGAGGAAGGGATGATAGCACAGCAGTGAGCATGCATCCCGCTACAAACACCTGAAAGCAAACCCTGACCCAGGAAGCGGAAGGAAGACTTGGGGATGTACCCTGTCATTCATTTTTCTGATCAGCTGCCAACACCTGTGTACTTTTCTATGCAAAGTAACTACCCACGGTAAAGCAAAAGCGCTAGCCGTTATCATCCCCACAATGCTCTTGTTGAAGTTGCTGAAGAATACTTCTGCATCAGAGCAATTTGAAAGCAAAATAATTTTTAAACCAATGAAGGAAAACAAGAATATGAGGGACACCATCAACACGACTTTGAAAGAAAGCTTCAACATTTTGCAAATTCCACGAAGTACGCTCCTGTGTTTGTAGGTCTATATTATAGTCATGAACAGTATTAGTAAGCGTCAGTGTCTCACAGGCTAGTTCTGATTCATAGGTTTTTAAAAAAGCTGAGAAAATTATTAGATAAATTATGCAATGATAAGCATTTTTTTTCTGAAATAAATTATCAAAAACCTGTAAATGTGGCCATGATGCCTCCAAGGTGGGCTCATCTTCTTCAGGATCAAATTCATTGCTGTCACTAGGTGGGAGAGTTCTGAAGATATTGCAAGATACCTGAAAAGCGAAAGAAAGAATGATGAGATCTATTTTTCAGATAGTTGCTAGATTTCAGGGCTCTCTATGTCTATCCCTACCCTACCATCCATCGCATAAGCAGTATTTCTTTTGCCTGCTGTCTGACAAAGTCCTTCAGCAACAGTACAGGTCTAAGGAACCTGTCACTTTACAGACCAGCCACCAGCCTCAGCTTTCCCTTCTCCAGGTTTTGTTTTTGTTTTTTTCTTCTTTCCACTGATATCTCAGCATTAGCCAGTCTGCCACTACTTCTGTCCACCATGTTCCTGAGAAGCCCACCAACATCTAATTCCCAGTCCTACTAGGCATCAATGGGCTGAGAGCCATGACTGTTCAGGAGTTACGGGAAACACCACCAACATGCATTTAGAAGTGTTTTCATAAAACACTTGGTTATTTTCCTTTGCACATAAAAACGTTAATGATATCTGCTTAAGGTCTCATCTGTCAGCACTTGTGAAGAATTTGCCAGTGCTATTCACACATTTATACGCCTGGTCACCTCATGCCAAGTACAGAACCTGGTACTAAATGAAAGCAACAAATAGCATTTGCACAACACTTAGCCTACATTTTATTTCATGGTTGGTTTACTTTGCTTAATCTTATTTAGAGGTACTTTGGTGACACTGCTTGGTTTTGTGAGGTTCATGCTGTCAGCAAAGACTGAATTGGAATGCTTTCCTGGGTTAATTACAGTGCTGAATGGAGCACACAGCTTATTATGCAGCAAATCTGATAAACTACAAACATGTTGTAGGGCCTTTCCTGCACTTTGAAGGTGATGTCGTGCCTTCTTTCCACTCTGCTACTGCGTTTGATCCATCCTTAAGCCAGTTAATCAAACAGCTGGGGAAAGCAGCATGTTATCTCCTAATCCCGTCTATACAGGATCTCCTCATTGCAGTTCAGATAAACTAAGCTATTAATAAACAAAACTAGCATGTTCTTCAACATCCTTTTTTATTTTTCCAGCCTTTTACTCCTGTAAATGATGTAAAGCTAGTTTGTAAGGCCTGTTTTCACTATGTTGGCAACTTAGTAAGAAAGGGCACTTTAAAGCCAAGAGTTTAAATAAAATCCAAACGGATAAAACAGGTGGGAAAAGGCAAAGTGAAGGTTTAGAATTTGCAAGACAAACAGAACAGATTCAGGTACTCCATAAACAGAAAGATGAAACAGAAGACTGTAGGAAAGCACGTGGCACTCCCAGTGAGGAATATTCACTGATCATGAGGGAAAGACCAAATAAGAGTAAGTATGGTTAAACAAGCAAACATAGGAAAAAAAGAGGTCACACAGGTTTCTGCTCGGACTTTTTCCTTCTTGCCACAAGAGGGTGTATTTCACTGCAGTTACAGTACAACACTTCACAGAAGCCACCTCTGTACTTGCAAAACTCACGTTTTCAGGTCGCACGACTTTCAGCCTTAACAGATGCAGCACTTATTACAGCCTGTGCTGATAAGATACTGAACCCTGCTTGCCCTGTATGCATACCTGCCAAGTGATTACCAGCAGTTATTAGAACGTATTTTTTCTCCCTCCTCCATCCTCTTCCCCTGACTCATTCATTTCTCTCAAGAGCCCCTCCGTGGAAGACTTTTCTAGTCTCATGAGAAAAACTCAAATAGCTACTCCAGGAACACACACGTTATAGTTTGTCTTTCCTCAACGATTCCTGAGCTCCTCCGTCTTCTATCCCTGATACGAAAAAGCAGGGACAGGAGGAAAGTGATGAGAATCAGCAGGACAGAGTTGCTTCTATGTTAAGAGCACAGGGCAAATGAGGGTAGACAGCCCAAAGGATTTCCACATAAAAAGGTGGAAATGTACCTGTTGGTGCCTTGGAGCTGAACATCTGGGATTCTGCAATCCCTACTGAAGCATGTTTGGTTAATGCTTCACATTTAAAAATCCAAGTTTTCTCATGATTTGGACCAAAACAGGGAACTAGCAAAACCAAAGGCACTTAGCTATTTTTTTTTTTCTGCTTTAAACTTCATTTGAAACCACAAAGAATTTTTGCTGCAAATTTAGCCATACATAAATTAATGAAATTTGTACCAACAGATCGGAGAAAATGTAAGTATTCATTAGCTGTTGTGTTTAGAAAATTGAACAAATATTCAATTATGGTACAAGCAAAACCTGCAAGGAAAAGTACATACTTTCCGAGTGAAAAATTAAACCAAGACAAATTCCTGTAAGGTTTAAATGCAGTCAAACCAAGCCTCGAGCAGTTAGTGGCAAAGCCTTAACAGCATGACAGAAGTATGAAGGGTTCAGCAACAATTAGTTAAGTGCCAGCACTGACACCTGAGTCTTGAGCTTGTAATAAAACCAGTATGATTTCTGGTGAGTGCCTATTAAGAAATGGCCAGTCTCAAGGCAAGTCAGAAGCAAGTTTTTTGCAAAAGAAAACTGACACGCAGGAGTAAAATGCAATGTCAGTTACAATATGGTCCTAGTATACAGTTTGCTCTCTTTAATTTTCTTTTTTACATTAGGAGTAAAGATAAGCTATATGGAGCCAAAACACAGATACTCTCCTGAAAAGCACAAGCAAAACAGGTTATCTTTAAGTGTTTTCCCCAGGTTATCATAATTTTAAAAGATGTGTGCCATTACAGTTACATTAATCACCACAACACAGCACGATAGCTCATTTACATGCAGTGTCAATTTATAGCATGCTTATCTAAATCAGTAGCCTCTGGGTGGCTAATGTTTATAAGCCTCTAAGGGAGAACCGAAGGCAACAAGTTCTTCCATGCATGAACTGCCCAGCTGTACATCAGAGACTTCGACAGCCACCACACAAAGGCAGGAATCGGCTACAAATCTGGAAGGAATAATTTCTCTTGGATAGGCATAAGGTAGCTACTTAATATTTATCCCTGGGCTCCAGCAGCATGCCAAAATTCCTTCAGCTGGATAGCTGCATCATTTCTCTTCTGACCTCTGTTGGATCATCAAGCCAAAGGCCAGCCCTGCCAGCCTGTGCATACAGCCCCTGATGATTCTTCTCCCACAGCCACCACAAACGACTGCTGGTCAATACTGATTTCCACCTCCCACTGATTAGGAACGCCTCCAAGCCCAGATGATATTTTTGCAAAGCAAATTTGAACTCTAATATTCTAGAAAGTTGTGTCTTGACAGATCTCTCCTATTATGTCCTCAGAGACATCTGCATGCTGTCCTCCGTGACTGTCCCTTCCAGAAGCACACACCAAACCGAGCGTAGAAAAGGACATCACTGCTCCCCCTCTGTGCAGAATCTGAACATTCAAGCAACCAGAAGTCAGTTTAACAAAACCAGTAAAATCTACCCATTGGCACCGAATCTAAAATTTCCAAGATCAAGTTGGGAATGCCAAAATGATAGATTTTTAAATTGGAGATGCCCAGAAACCTCTAAGTTCCATGTCAGTGTGTCAGTCAGGCACAACTTCGACCAGAAGCAAGCAAAAACTTTTCCAGGCAATTACAAGTCAATGTCAAATTGTTAAAAACAAGAAGATCGGGAAGGCTGCTCTGATACCCCCGCAAAGAATGAGCTGCAAGTTCTGAACAGAGCTGATGACCAGTACCTGGCAATGCAGAACCCAAAACCATGAATATGCTGTTAAAAGTAACAAGCTTCAAGAAAACCTTGATTTTATCATCACATTTATATCTGAAGTAATTTTTAGAGAAGAAAGTACTAAAACCTTAAGTCTGAAGTCAGCAATAAATGTTCTGAGAAGTCCTCCCTTTGTCCCTCACTGGACTGCTATAAAAATGACAACGCAGTAACAGAAACACCTCACAAATTCAATTTCAGCTCAGTGCTCCTACTCTGTGCTGTTTGAAACAGAGATTTTTATCAGTAATAGTTTTCCTGAATGGAGCCTGAAGTGAAAACATACACACAGGGAAGCTTAACACATTAGCTATACAAAACCAGGGGAAGTGAATACCCAATTAGCCCACAGGGAACACCTGTTGTATTACCAGTAGCTGGAACCACCCAAATAAACCCCAGGTACATATGGAATTGAAACCAAGTATCTCTGCACACACCGTATTTAAACTGCTGTGCATATTAACAACATCCAGTAACAATAAAATGTAATTAAGCCATAACGTGAAGCCATGCCAACTGGGAGACAATGGCCCTTAATGGACTCTAATCTTGTCCTTCTGAAATACATCTGCATACGTTTATCTTTTTGATATTGTTTATGCATTTATATATTTTAGAGCCTGATGTACTACTGCGGTCACTCAGCTATATTCTCTCTCTATAAACCATTGAATCATTCTCAGAAGTTTGACTGAAGTACATCTTGCAAAAAGCAGTATCTAATTTTATGTAAAAATCATAAATGATTCCACCAGCACTCTTTTCCTGAAGTTTTACTACTATTAAACTACACCACACTGCTGCTGATTTCAAAGTTGAATCTGCCTGATTCCCTGTTGATTCTCGATAAACCACCAGATCTCTTTACTTCTGTATATATGTTTGCATATGCAGTATGTATGTATTTATATATAGACATGACACTTCCCCAACTTCTGTGCTGGGAAATGGCAAGAAAGAGCTTTTGAACCCAGGCAGTTGTTGGTTTCTTTCTTTGTTTTTAATCCTGTGATTATTTTTGCTTCCTTCCCTTGAGCTCCCACCTGTACACAGCAGGTGCACTGGGGTACGTATAAAAAGTCAGACCACCTCCCTCTTGTTTCCTGCATGTTCCTGTTTTATTTTTTCAACATTCACTTCTTTGAACAGTGCATTGTACCAGAAACTCATATTAAGATACTCACAATAGTAATCCACAATGCTTAGGTCCTTTTCTGCACCACTGCTTGCCTGAATACAGCCTTTCAGAGCTTAATATTAGATGCCTTCTTTTTGCCCAGCAGCATTAATTTTGACTTGGCTACATTCAAATGGACTCTGTTGCACTGTGAACACAGTCAACAATCCAGATCACACGGTGGGGGAAAAAAACGTTCCTCTCATCTTTTCTTGACCTTTAAGTCTAAAAATTCAATCTGCAAGAATTTAGCTCTGGATCAGGGCTCCTAAACTTGTTAGCTTACAATTTCCCACTTCGGCAGCAGTAGCAGCTTCCATCCATACAGATGAGCAAGCAGCAACACCAAGATCCTTCGGCTATGCTCATAGGAGCAAGTCTGTAGAACAGAAGAGCTGGTGCTCTGGTGCAATGACCACAACATGTACGTTTGGAGGGAAGAGTTTCTTTCTAGTGATCTCTTGCACTGAAGCCCATTAGCAAGTTGGAAAGCTTAGGTACACTCCTGGAGTAGGCATTTATCCAAAAGGAAGAAAATTTACAAACCCCGAGACTCCTCCATCACAAGCATCGAAGTGGAGTGAGGAAAAAATGGGAGATCCACTTCAAGAGCACATTCACCATCTCAGAAGTGCTAGCACAGCCCCATCCCCAGGCAGCCCCGGGTAGACTTCTCGCTGCTGGAAACTGGAGCTCTGAAATTCCACTCTAGGTCACCTAGACCTCAAGCATAACCGTGCACCCTACTACTAATGACCCTATTCACTGCTACCTCCGTATGTAACTATGATTTGAGATGATCCAATGGAACAGTTATTAATTTAATGTGTGCCCGGTTGATACTATACAATACAATCTAAAAGCATCATAGCAGTAAGTCAAGTATCTTGGACAAATTCAAAGCACAGTACCAGCAGAAAGAGCCCCTCGTCTGTAGAGCAGGCATCAGATCAAGTGAAAGCCTGCCAATACATAAACTTGAACTCTAGACAGCATTACAAAACTCATACTGTCTCAGACTCCAAAGTGAAGAACATAACAAAAATTCAAAACCCAAGGAAACTATCCCCCAGAAGATTCACATTGTGCTTAACTACAGATACAATGCCTGAAAAGTATTCAAGATGACACAGCCAAAATGAGGGGTTGGGGTGCACATTCCTTTGAGATAAAGTAAATAAATAAAGAAATAAAGAAATAAAATAGCTGCAGTTCGAAACAAGTACTTCTTGGAACAAAACTATTCTTCCAGTTTATTTCTTTGCTCTAGACCTAGTCACTGTACCATTATGCAGATAAGAGTCTGACGAATGAGAGGCCTATGTAACCAACAGGAGGAATAATGGATACGGGTAAATGTAATTACATACTGTCGGGAAAAATTATTAGGAGCAACTACTGCAAGAGGAGCTGCCTCCAACTGATATTTTGAGAGGAGTACAGAACATCAGAGCCTCTTCTTTTAATAAGCATTGTGGGTTTTGTGCAAACTAGGTGTATAAAGAACATGAATAATAAAAAGCATCTAACAGCAATTTGGAAATAATGCGTAAAAGAAACTGAAGTCAGATTCTTTTCTTGCTTCTACAGAATTGATAACCCTCACAGTAAAGAAACAAGAACACAATTTAAAATCTGATGTGATTTTTACCTTTTTTTTTTTAACTCTGATAGCATGCTTGCTCCATCATGGCTACATCTACATGGCAATTTTTAATCAAAGTCCATTTTGGGGGCATCAGAGGACATTGCATCTTCCTTTCAGCATTTGGGATGGTTTCAAACAATCTGTTCAACTTCTACTGATTCAAGTTGAGTTTAAGATTAATTCCCAATATTTTACAGAAATCTTGAAGTTATACAAGAGGCATTATTTATCAATTCTTATAAGAGTATATGATTTATTTCCCTTAAACTCAGAATGACATTCAGTATTATATTTTTAAATATAATGCAAGAACCAACAGGAACATATGCACAGGGTTTTAGTTAAATCAAAAAGGTAAGACTGAATGTAAGTAGACTTGCATTAAAATCTCTATCCAAGAACATTTAAACAGAGAAAACCCTAAACAAGATGAACATTTAGCGAGCAGGGTGTCATACTTAGTCATATGTTATAGCTAAAGCTATAGAAAATAAAGAAACTCATAATGCCTATGAAGTCTAACAGCTAGAACACTTCCTAAAAATAGGTTCCTTAACATACTAAAAAAAATCATGGCTTAACAAGATATTCTTTATGTTTAAGGTCTGTCACAAACTCCTGATCAGACTCTGCCCTCACATCTGTTGAGACAAACCTCCAGTAAAAAGAATGTAATCCCTCTAGATTTATATCAGTAGAGAAATTAATTAAAAAAAAAAAAACAAAACAAACTTTAAAATGCAATTCTTGGTATTTATTTGGTTATTAATTTAACCAAGTTTCTTTCATTGTGTTGCTCAACATAGCTTCTGAGCTGCAAGACATCTAATATGGTTTCACTTTGGCTATAGAGATTACAGTCTTATTTTACTTGATTCATCACTACAGAAAAGACAAAGATGGTAACATGAAGCACAAGGCATTTCTGCACTTAAGAGGAGAACAAACACTATTCCATTCTAAAAGGTGTATCTCAAAAAAGTTTCATTAGCAATCTCTTAGGGGCTGGCAACCATTCACACATGCTGCATAGACATCACAGTAAAGTTTAGGGGGTGGGTTTACAATTCTTGAAGCAGCAAGCAGGAGAGCTGAAGTGTTGCTCACCAACAGAGAGATTCATTCAGATTTCTCAGTTTAACAGCTTGTCAATTTTTCCCCATCCAATTTTTTTAAATGAAAGAAATCAGTTTCCTCAATCTGTGTCTTAATACCCAGAAACTACATACACCCTTTAGGATACCACAGATAATAACAAACATTCATTTCATTCAACTACCATCGTTTAAGCTACCAACAAAATCAGCATCATTAGTTTAAGCCTCCACATTTTGCTCAGACAGGAACAAATTTTAGATTAAGTGTCCAATTATTGGCTCATAAAGTCGTATTACTGGCATTTCCTTCTTAGCAGAGTGTGGACTAATTGGCAAGGGCCTTTTTTCCTAAGACCAGCCTAATTTTAAAAAATGTCATATGCCCTTCTGAACAACACATCAAACTGCAGGGGAAGCACGCTGAGCAATACCTTCCTGAATAAATCTGTCCAGCTTATGGCCATTAACACAAATCCCAACCGCTCTTCCCATCAACCGATATTGATGACAGTGACAATGCCACTGCAAGCTTGCTTTGGTGGCCATTAGTAAATTTAATTATTTTTTTCTTTTTAAATAACCAGTAACATGCCAAACGCTTCTGCATATACCAAGCTAAAGACAGTGGCTTAAAAAAGTGGACATGCACGCAGGCTGACGAAGAGCCAAGTGATCCCACATTTAGCTATATACAACATCACATCATAAGTTCAAGAGAACAAGATGGAAATATGTGATACTGCAAATTGGGGATGAAGGTTTTAATGGCATGTATTTAGGATTACTGGAAGTAAAAATATACAGGAGCTGTTATGCTGGCTATCACAAACGACTGTTTTTGAAACCCGTAAGTCATAACACCTCCACATTCTAGAAGTAATTAAAAATCTCAGAGTTTCTGAAGAATTTTACAGGCAACCTTTTCTATCTTAGTATCTGTAAAGCCAATGAACAGAGAATGCTAATATAAACGTATGTTCTAAAACTTTAAAACAATAAAAGGCTCTTCCACAGATACTACTTTTTTGGACGTTTTAGAAACTTAGATTTAAGGCAAGAAAAGACTTTGGCCATTAATTCTTCTTTGTAAATATTAGTAACTTTTTAAGTATCAGCTTCATACTGGTGCGCCTTTTTTTCTGCTCCGAAATGATGCCAAAACTCACAAAACACTTCTTTCTTTTTCCTCTATTTACAATACTTCCCTTCACCTCCAAATAGCCCAAAGGGCTAAACAGGAAATATTAATTCCTGGATTCATAAATATTAAATATAACAGGGAGGAGGCCTTTCAAAGGGACAAAGAACACATGTGCTCCATTTTGATCAGCTTTAAGATACTGGTCTTTCAATCAAAACACTCCCGTGACAATTGTGGCAGGCACGTCAACAGGGACATTGATTTGGTCGGGACATAGATCTGTCTTCTTCACTATCATGACAAGTGTGAGATTGCCAATGTGACAGTTCCTTTGTGAACACAGTTGGAGACCTAGATGAAGACCCTCAAAAGCAGATAAAGGCGGCAGTTGCACTCATGAAGTCAACTGTGTGCAGTTATGTCTGTCTCAGTATACGATTACAAGCACAATTCTGCTGGAAACAAACACATGCACTTTTTGCAAAGGGCAAGTTACACCAATCAGTGCTTCAGCACAAAGTGACTAATGCTGTCTCTTCACCAGGCAGTATGTGCTGAAAACTTTGTTTTATAAAATATTGGAAGTCCTGCCTTTCCCTCTAGGACCTGTATAACTGTACCAAAGTGATGGGAGAAGTCTTACTTTTATAGGCAAAGAACTGGAGGGAAAATGGTATTTGCACCAGATAGCCTATCTGTAAAATACAAAATACACGCAACCCGCAAAAGCCTTGATGATGTGCTTTAGTAGAAACGCTGCATTAGCATTCGTTGGGATGATCGACAGAAATCACTCATGCATTTGCCATAGATTCATTCACATAAATTCAATACCAGAGTACAGCATCCTGCTCACATGGAATAAAACCACCAAAGTGTTTTTCCAAAAGCACATGCACCAAGAACGCTGCTGGCTGGGACAAGCACAGTTGGGGCGCTCCAGCTGCCCAACAGCTTACACTTTCATGGAGCCACAAGTGTCTGTTGCAGGCTAGAGTTTCTTACAGAATTTAAATATTACAACTGTCCAGGAAATTCTTTAGGAAAAAAACATGTCCACCTCCCTAATTACTTAGGCACCTTTTTATTTGTAAAAAATACAGGTCTGGGCAGTCAAGGGCCACTGAGTAGCCGTGAACAGGACTTGAGAATATTCTCAGTCCTCCCCTGCTTAAATACCCTGAGGCACTGAAGAGAAAACATAGCTTGAGGTCAGCACTGGAGCCCAAATGCAAGACATGATGAAGAAGGGCATGCATGATGCAATGAAAGGATCAGGGGAACACTGGAGGAAAGAAGATAGAACAGCTTTCCATATCCAAAAATGAGCTAAGCTGAAACTGGAATTCCTGAAGCTCCATTAGCAAGCATCTGTGAAGTCCACTGGAAAAATGTACACTGTATCTTTACTTCCAGTGACTCCTCCATATCAGTGTTACAGACCATATTTAAAAACATTATTTAAAGCCATGCCTTTCAAGCTATGTAGGCAATGCATCATTTCCTTAAGATAAAAACTGTTTTGTGAATCAATGTGACTGCAGGGGCAGTAGGACATGCTAGCAAACAGGTTTTGCATCTCTTCTACAGTGCAAGTTCAGCCTGAGTCATAGTTATCATTTATGATTCAAACTGAACTTCATGAGCAGTTACACGTGAAATTCTGGTTTCTTGGGGCCCAACCTAAGACAACACTAACTTGCAGAGTCTTTATTTTACAAATGTTGCTGCAGTAAACAACTATAATCGAAGTCAAAGCGAGAACACAACCTCAATAACAGAAACCCATTAAAAAAAAAACAAATACCAAATTCTCCCAGGAGGTAAGTTTGGAAGCATCTCCTACACACAGGAGAAGTACCTAACTTTATTGAAGTTACCTGCGCATCAGTGTCCTGTCTATACAAAGGGTATGATATAATTTGTTCATCAAAAGGGGTACAAGTAAGATTAAACTAACATTTGCAAACCATTTAAATACTACAGTGCGGCACCAGCAGAAGAACTGAGCAAACAACCAGTAATTCTGTATTCGGACTGGTATTTGAATGGCAACCACATGCTGAACAAATAACATAACAGACTGAAAAACACAGAGTTCATTCAGTAGATTGGTCCAGTAGAAAAGAGAGAAAGGGAGGGTAAGGAAGAAGGGGAAGAATCTGATCACATAATTATCGGCTTTTTAACAATGCAAACACACAAAGAAGCCATATTAACATTTTTCTATACACCCTTAATTCTGTTTTTCACTATTAACTGCTTGATGATTCTGTCACAATTTACAGCTATTTTTAAGTATTACAGACAAGCAACACAGCATGTATCTGTGTGCCAGCAAAGAAATGAGGAGCACATATAATGTAATGTAAAATCTATTCATGTTTTCCTTCTTACAGCACATAGCCAGTGGATTCCATGCTCACACAGTACCATTAGAAAACCAACATCACCAAATCTATACTTAACTAATTGCCTTCTCATCCAGATAACAGGTTAAAGGGTCCTGTATGGTAGTACAGAATAAACATTTTAAAGCAGTGATTGATTTTGCCAATCACAATGAACATTCTTCACCACATAGCTAGCATCTGGTACTGTTTCCATTTTTACATTGAAAACACTATTTGACAATTTGTATATACAAGGTATGGCTTTGTTGTTGAGTAATCTTGCTCGCTCTAACAGCAGCTGCTATGAATCCACGTAATAAACCCAGGACATTTTCACACTGATCCTATACAACATTTTTAGCATTTATTATTTAAAAATCATTACCTGTGCATACCTTAGGCTATCTCCACCTAAAGTATACACTCAAGAGCTTGGATGAAGTTCAAAGAAAGGTAAGGAACTTGCAAAAATTATTCCATTATTCATACGGGGCGTGGGGGCGAGGGAGGAGAAATGTGAGGGACACTGATTTTATGGCTGCTGGCTTTCTCCATCAGGAAACAATCCAGGTTTCCTTTCATACACTTGTTACACTGTAATAACCATCATCTACCTGACTTTAATTAAGAATATATAAGAATTAATATTTTTGTCTTTGGAGAATTATCCTCTAGTGATGTCTAGTACAAAATATAAACCAAAGGCCTTATTTAATCCACCTACTCCAGGGTTCAATTTCGCCCACAACGCACATCTGGAATTGCAAGTGGATGTAAAGAGACCACGAGAAAGAAAGAACTCACCATTCTAACTACTTCAGGGTAAGTCTGCTCTGTCAAACAGCCTCTGCTTATTGTAATGTAGTCCACCAGTTCATTAAGAGTGGAGCGCTTGTATTCTTTCATTTTAAGGTCTGAAAGCGTGTCCATGAAGTCAAAAATGACACAGCACTGTTGAAGTTTCTTTAGGAACAGTTCAGGCTGCTCTGAAGATGGAACGTCTATGAAACAAGAAAGGAAATCTTGGTGAGTCTGGCATCTTATTATACAAAACAGGATTTCTTTTTGAACATAAATTTCAAAGGAAAGCAGCATTCATAGAATTTTGTAAAACAGAGCTCAGATTAACAAACGAACCATTTATAGGAACTGTATTACTATTGTATGTTTGAGGCCTTGAACAACATAGTGCGGAAGTGATTTAATCATCACCTGCTATTAAGAAAATTAAGTTCACCAGAAAAGTCCAGGCTGAAGTGGAGAAGGCAAACACAACAACATTCAAGACTTAATTCTACGATATACCACTACATACACTGGCGGCTGACATTCACCATCGTTAACTTACACTCCAAAGAAGGATGAAAGAACTGTCAAACACATCAAGCTTGAGTAATTTGTATTTCTAAAAACACTGCGTCATTTATAACCCTATATGAATGTACATGAATATGTATATGAGTACACAGCAAGACTATAATTCTGCAAACAAGTTTTCAGATTCAATCATTACCCCCATGTGGACCCTTTCCAAAGCAAAATCAACTTTACTGAAACACAGTGAGGATTTTTTGCTGTACTATGAACACATAACATGCGTTAATAGGGACATTTTCACACGAAATAATAGTATGTGCTTGACCAACACAGTGAGCAGAATGTACTACTTACTGCTTTTGCACTGTTTTCTTAATTCTCAGCAGATAAAAGACTTAATACTAAAATTAACGTCAACTTCTTAGTGGTTTGTTGGTTTACCAAGTGCATCAAAAGAGTACACAGAAAGCTTAGTTCATCTGATGTTCACATACACAAGAGGCTAACAAGAGCAGAAAGCTGCAGAAATGTAATATGCATTTTTACTCTGAAAGTACCCTGTCAGACTAGCGGGTACTTCAGTTCCTTTGATCTACCTTCTGGTTTTTCTTTCTTTAAAGGCACAAATGGTCCATCAGCACTGGAATCCAGCAGACGACCTTCCAAACCACAATACAACACATAAATACATTTCAACTAGAAAGTGTTAATACTAAAGGATTGATGTTTATTTCTTAAAACTTGGACATACTAGTAAAAAAACAACCTTAGACAGAACTTTCTGTTGTTGAGCTAAGGAATACTTGGTAAACCCTGGAAGCTGTCAGAAATTGTATAGTAGTTTTAAGGACAAAGTACCATGAATTTGTTTAAATTAAAACCATGTACACAACAGTTACTAGGTTCAAGTTCAAAAGACCTATGAAATAGTACAAGGTCATAGCACACAACCGCATATTTAAAAAGTACTGATAGAAATGCAAGGACCCCAAGGCACTTCACATCAACTCAGTGCATTGCTTAAACACTGAAAAGAATAAATACGGATTGCAGATGCTACATGCTTTCTGACCTGGCATGATAAAGCACAACAGTTTATTCAACCTTTTTTTCTGCTCACATCACTGCAGTAGTGGCAGGATTCAATAGGTTAGCAAACTGCATCATGCAAAGTACAACCAAGACCTTGGTAAAAGTCTAATTGATGATACTAGGCAGCACACACCGATCTCATATTTATTAGGCTTGGGTAAGCTCTACAACAGCGGTGTCCAAAGGAAATTAAGCAGGGGGAAGCAGTTAGTTATGATACCATGCTTCTTATCATTGGAATCGTTCACCCCACGTTCCCAAAGGCTACACTTATCTGTGGTACTGAAGATGCAACAAACATGGTCCTGCAGAACCCTATCAAGAAGAGCTACACAGGAGAAGAATCTCCCCCAAACACCTCTGGAAAACCAAAGGTCCCCAAACCAGGTCACCCTAAAGCCATTCCACTGGCCTCGAACATGTTTCAAATGCCTCACAGCAGGCACTGCTGAAACCTATGATAAGCCAAGGGGTCAGAGAAACTCATTAGCCTGCACCCATTACAAAAAAGACCACTTTTATTAGCAACCTTTCTAAGGTTACAGCCTTACAGGAGATAAAGAGCCTGGGGAAGCAAAGTACTTGTGGATGCTTTCTTGACTACCTGCTGTCAAATAATACAAAAAAGGAGAACGGACTTCAGAGTTTACTGTTATTAGCAAGCAGGCAACAATTAATCAATTAACAATTTATTCCAAAAGACAGATGTAAATACAAGCTGGGTGTGTGGGGGGTGGGAGTGGGGGGGTGACAAAAGTGCAACCAGTTACTTGTCAAGAGTATTATTTTTAACTCTAACTTCCATTCTTTCTTATGCCATCACTCACCACAGAACATGAAAATATGTAAATGGTATCAATAAAATCTGCAACGTTATATGAACATAATGGGGTCTGGGTTGCATTGTTCTACATGGCTCACACACGTTTACTTTGACAAACAAGGGCATCATAGTCAAAGAAAAATACAGACTGCACACAGATGGGAATCCATTCAGATACAATTCAGCACAAGTTATAACCAGATTCACATGACTCCAGATCACACTCATGTTAAGGTAGGGTCAGTATTAAATAAAAATTAACAAACAACTAAAGCATTAAAATAACTGACAGAAGTTTGGTTTTCTCCAGTTAAGTATCTGGAGGTGTGGGAACAAAACAAAAAAATGTAATTAAGTTTTTCTCAAGAAAAAACACTCTAAAACACTACAAAAAATTCATGCCAGCCTTACTATGTCAATAAGCCACACAAACTACAGGGGCAAACTAAAAACAAACAAACAAAAAAACCAACAAAACCCACCACCACCCAATCAAAAAACCCACAAACAAACAGCAAAATCCCCCAAAGCCCCACAAAATAAAACTCCACAAACCAACTGTTCTGGTCATATCTGGTTTTCTTTATTAAGGAAATTGCCACTCATACTACAAAATAAAATTGTAAGAAGTTTCACTTAATATTTCTCACCGTTCTTGGGAATTCCAGGTGACTTGGAAACAGGGAAACACTTAATGCCTAAGTTTTTTCTACTTGGTAATGTGGGAAAAGTATGTAAGAGTAAATTTTAGGGGGTCTTAATAAGTATAGCACAAGAAAAGGGCAGCAGAAATCAGCAAAATCAGTATTTCATGTTCCCAACCTTGACACAGAGGCCATGCCATTAGCTAGTCTGGGTGGTGGTTTTTTTGATTGGTTTTGGTTTGGGGTTTTTGTTTTGTTTTGTTTTCCTTTATCCTCTAATGCCTCTTTCACAGCTGTACAAACCTTACTGAAAGGTCACTAAGAATGGACTTCCCCAGCCATCTTCATGCCACTATTCAAGAGCAAGGAGCACACTAGTACTTGGGGTATGGACGTATTGAGCTCCACAGCAGAGCTGAACTCCTTAATGCAATGACTTGAAATGAAACGCGCTGTCCCTTACAGATGTTCACAGTTAGTTGATGAAAAACAGCAAATCATTTTCTTCTCAGCAGACGGATACTCAGAGCTTTCAATGAATTCTGCAACAGTTTACTCTTGTACTGACGCACAGCCAAACATTCAGGCTGCAAAACTTAATAACCTGCGATATTACCATCGTGTCTACTTTCAGTTGGAAGAACTGATAATTGATCATCTGCTCTAATACATCTGTGTAAAAACCTATAGTACTTCAGTATTAATCTATAACAAAATCAAAATGACACTACTAGGTGGTGTGTGTGATTTATGACCAATGCACAGGAGAGCATACATTTATTAAAATCAAAATTTAAAGAAAGATAAACTTCTGTCTGGATGACTGTGAGAATTCTCATTTTCAGAAGGTCTTTGCTACAAGCTAACCTTCAGGCTTGTCAGTTTTCTCTTTAGCCATTTAAAACTGTATAAAGCTTCTGAAATACACCTGGTATTCAAAAATGCAAAAAAGAAATTGGTTTAGTGAAAGCAAGTACTAATATATCTGAACAATGATAATGAAGATAGAATCTGAGCCTTTAACAAAATCAAGTGTTTTATAAAGTTATCAGAAAAACTGACAAAAAAATACTGTAATTTATTTTAGACATGGACCAACAAATGTTACTACAAGGACTGACATACCAATTCTAAAATGGCCAAAGTAATTCAGTTCCTCTCTTAACAGCCTTATTCAAAAATAATTTTAATCCAACCAGCCCATCCTTTCTCACCAGTCCTGTCTGCAGCCTCTGCCTTTTGCGTCCTTTTATCAAATAGACATAAAAATCTGACAGCAAACTTTTACTGCAAGTCTAACATATATAAAAATATTCATGTTTATACTGCATTCATATTTTAATTAATTTACAAATATATGATTTTGGATTATAGAAAACTGAAACTATGCATCAGAGCTGCAAAATAGCATCCAGACAACTGAGCTAGGGTTCTCCTCCAAGTGCTAGTGAAAAGCCAAGAAGGGGGAGATGCTGAGCACCTGGCTCAGTTCCTGATCCACTTCAGCCTGTAGTTTTGCAATGAAGGGTATGATGCCGGGAAGTGAAGAAGTGAAAATGGGGGAGGGACTGAACTCCTTAAACCAGCATGGCAGCTGTAAGGAAAAGTCAGCGGATTGCAGACACAAGACAGCATAGGGCCTAGAATTACAATAAAACAAGACAAATGACACAGATTACACATAAAATATTAAGCAAAACCAAGATATGCTCACACATGCAACCCTGCACCCACATGTATACTACCAGAACATTTATTAATAGCTAAAATCAACACGGCCTCAGAATAACTATTGCTTCCAGTGTATATAGATTACTGTTATTAATTAGCTTGAAGATTACTTTTGCATAAAGAACTAGCATCATCTTCTTGTATGACAGTAAAAGCAAAGAACACATTAAACATGAAAAACAAAAAACATACTAAGAATGAAGTATGTCCAGAATGGGGGATAGTCAGATTAATAGTAAGTTTTTTACTACCATAAATTTTTAGAACTTCCTTACAACTTCCCAAAATCTGAGAATGTATTCACTCACCTCCAACCACTGAGATTGTTTCCCATATTCTTTCCCAATCAACTTAATGGCAAAACAAATCCCCTTTTTCTTCAGTTTCTATATCTTCCAGTTATTTAATAAACCTAGGACTATTATTTTCATAGTTAAGTATCTTGGTTTGACCCCAGCCAGCAACTAAGCACCAGAGAGCCACTTACTCACTGCCCCCACCCTCAGCAGGATGGGGACGAGAACTGGGAAAAATCTAAAACTCACAGGCTGAGATAAGAACAATTTAACAACTGAAATAAAATTAAATATAATAACAACAACAACAACTGTAATGAAAAAGAGAGAGAGGGAGAGAGGAATAAAATACAAAAGGGGGGGAAAAAAACACCAGACACGTGATCACAATACAACTGCTCGCCACTCAGCCAGTCCCTGAGCAGTGACCCCAAGGTCACAGCCAACTCCTCCAGTTTGAATACTTAAATACTCAGCGTGACGGTCCATGGTATGGAATATCCCTTTGGCTGGTTCGGGTCAGCTGTCCTGGCTCTGCTCCCTCCCAGCTTCTCGTGCCCCTGCTCACTGGCAGAGCATGGGAAACTGAAATGTCCTAGACTTAAGGTAAGCATGACTTAGCAACAACTAAAACATCAGTGTCTGATCAACATTATTCTCATACTAAACCCAAACCACAGCACTGTACCAGCTACTGAAAAATAAAATTTTTCATTTTAAAAAAAATGAAAAAAAAAAAAAATTAACTCTATCCCAGCCAAACCCAGGACATTAAGTAAAATGACTTTGTGACATAATAGCTCTAAAAAACCCAAACAAAAAAACCAAGCTCTAAAAAAACCACTTCTGCTTTGCTGTCACTCACCAAGCCACCAAGTTAAGCATAACCAGCTACTGAACCAAGGACCTACCTGCAGAAAGTAGGCAGCAGTGCATAAACGTCTTTATGTCTACATCTTTCCCCCCCATAAGTCACTATGAAGATTCTGTTTTGTAAGAAGCTAACATTCAAGTTCTTAGTCAAATAAAACTTGCAAATTTGATTTTGAAAGCCTTCTGGTCTTCTTTGAGAAGTTCACTTCTGCAGAAGGTTCAGTAACACCCAGCCCAAAGCTTTCAGCAACACAAGGTCCTATCATACATATACCCCAGCACATAACGAGCCACATTTCTATAAGCCACTTTTCACAGCAGATAATTGTTCTTAACATGCCAAAAAGTACAACTGTTTGCCCTCTCTTTCTTACACACACCTCTGGAGAAAAGTAATCACTATCCTGATTGCATTAATTCAATTTTCCTGACTGGCTGTCAATATTTTGAATGCTTTGTTAAGTCAGTAATCATTCATTTATAATAGGTGCTTTTTTCAAAGCTGCTTTCCCAACCCATTCTCTATACTTAATAATTACAGAGGCAGGGCAGCAGTTGGGCACCAAACATGTAAAGTCTAACCAGTACCAACATTATCCACACAACAATAAACACAGCAGGACAAACTCAAACCGACTTTTATGAGCGAACATGCACAAAAAGCAAAGCACAACATTAACATACTGTTTCCAGCACATTCAAAAATGCATGATTAGAAGTGCAACACCGGACACACTCCACCACTTTTCCTGATAATCAGGGGCTTTTCAGATAATCAGTCACAAAATTGAAACTATTCCCCTGACCATAAATTTCTCCCTGATCAACCTGAACGAGTTCTCACCAAGTGGAAGTCTCCTGGGTAGCTTCACAGGGGTCATGGATACTGCAAATCCCTCTGCTGCTTGCTGATACTCCCCGATCACTTCACAGAGGCCTTCAACAAACACCATTTACTGGGATGAGTAGTTTGAAAGCAGTGTAGATCTACCACTTGATTTGAGTGCTTTGAGGCATATGGAGTAGCATTACAAGCAACAGGGGATACTGCTTAATAGATATACTCTTAAGACACAACAAAATTGTATAGCGTGGACAGACTTTTAAATGTATTAATCAAAATTCTGCCTTTACACATGTATGTAAAAATCTTACGAGCTTCAGTCCCTTAATAGAGAACCCATAGAGGAAGAGTTGCCCTTTCCTTCATCGCAAGACCAAGAACTAAAACCAAACTGACAATAAAAAGAACTCCAATAAAGCATATTTTTAAGAAACAGACTTCTGAAGTTCATGAAACTTCAATTAACTTTTTTGCCTACTGGCACAGCAGACATGGCGCAGGCAACAGTGCAAGCCCCCTCACTTTCACCCATACGGCTCAACCCAGAGCCACAGCAGTCAAGGTTTCAGTGAGAAGATTCCTTTAGGCTACGCTTTGGCAATCTGTGACCAAAACTTGTTCACCCCACCACTGCCCAGTGGTGTCTGCGCTGTGAACATCTTTCAACTTGGGAGCAGACCATGACCACAAGCTTGGTTGTCAAAGCTGCTGATGAGCCACCGCAAAATACTATTACATCCACACCCAGTGCAAAAGGACTGTATTAGCGCAAATCAGCACCAATGATGTGTCACTCTCAACCGAGCAAAGAGCTTCTAGAGTGCCCTAGGTTTTACAAGTCTGGGTACTCTTACTCATCGCTAACCTAACATGATGAATCCGTTATGAAATAAGCAGCCAAAGAAATACATAATGGATAGTGAAAATACATGAGCAACTAATGGAAGACAAGACCACCAGGGTATTTGGGTATACCAATGGCTGTTCCAGGTCTCTCAAAAATAGAGGCTTGCAAGATACTTGGTTGTTGTCATGGTTTAACCCCGGCCAGCAACCAAGCCCCACGCAGCCGCTTGCTCACTCCCCCTCACCCAGAGGGGTGGGAAGGAGGATCAGAAAGAGATGTAAAACTCCAGCGCTGAGATAAGAACAATTTAATATGTAAAGCAAAAGCTGCACAGGCAAGCAAAGCAAAGCAAGGAATTCATTCACCACTTCCCATGGGCAGGCAGGTGTTTGGCCACCCCCAGGAGCGCAGGGCTCCATCACACGTAACGGTTACTCGGGAAGACAAATGCCATAATGCCAGATGTCCGCCCCTTCCTTCTTCTTCCCCCAGTTTATATACTCAGCATGACGCCATATGGTATGGAATAACTCTTTGACTAGCTTGGGTCACCTGTCCTGGCTGTGTCCCCTCCCAATTCCCTGGGCCCCCCCAGCCCTCTGGCTGGCAGGGCCCAGGAAACCGAAAAGTCCTTGATTTAGCATAAACACCACCCAGCAACAACTAACAACATCAGTATGCTACCAACATTGTTCTCACATCAGAGCCAAAACACAGCACTGTACTAACTGCTAAGAAGAAAATTAACTCTATCCCAGCTGCAACCAGGACAGCTGTATACAGTGTCCCTCACGCTAGCGCTAATAATCACTTAATAGTAACCGTGTCTTTTCATAATCAGGTAGCAGTGCCTTCTGCCTTAGGTAAGTCGACAACACTTTTCAACCCCTCATTCTTCAATGAACAGGAAGAATTTAGACTAAAGGAGTAACCCAAGACAGTCCTTACCCATTCTGCCTACAAATACATTCAAGCCAAAAATTACCCTTATCAAAGATGACAGCAGACAAAGTATGGAAACGGATTCGAATGACACAGATTTTAGAGAAAAACTGATGGGAGAAAAGCAAGTGGATGAACATACCAGAAGATTTCAGAAGACATGGAAGAACAGCAAAGCAGCTGTGAATATTATAACAAGGGGACAGAGTAGGAAGCCAAAGGCGGCAGAGCTACAACATAAAAAAGTATTAAAAGACCAAGAGAGGAAAGCAAATGAGGTAGACCATGAGCAAGAGACTTGGAAAAGACAGAGAGGAAAAAATTATTTGGTGAATAGGTAACACAATAAAAGTAGCAGGATACTTGGAAAAAAATAGGGGCTCAAAGCTCCAAACATCAAAAAACGGGGCTAGATTTGATTAAGCACCTACATATCTGGAGGTTCCTGACACTCTGTGACACCTTTATTTATGGTGAGTTTGCCCAGACATCAAATTAACACTTTTTTTCACTCCCAAGCTGATCACAGGTTTTGTATGTTGCTTTCTCCCCCTCCCCCCAAAATTTTTATTGATATTTCAGGAACAATGATTAGCAATATTTTTTTTAATGGAAGCAAAAAGGCTCGCAAAAATACACATAAATACGTGGCATAAAATCCCTAAATAAGACAAAAATACTTTGTCTGAAACACTAAGAATTATTGTGGCAAATTTTCCTGGACTGACTCAAGTTTCTTTTCTACTGGCTCAGAAGTTCATGCTAGTTGTTTTAAGTAGGTTATTGCTGAATTGCACTTTCAAAGTACAAGCTAACCTTCACTCAGAAAAGCGAAAGTCACCAGCTTGCTGAACAGTCACCAGAGAGCTGCTGTCCATGTTGGTCCTGCTACCTGAGAATACTGACCCGAGGTAGTGAAGGAATTATCAGGATACCTTTACCACACACCTTCTGCCTAACCTTCTACCATTAGATATGAAAGACATAATTCTAACCTTTCGAAGTCTTCTACAAGAGGAAGAGGAAAAAGAAAAAAAGACAGATTTTAAATGTTCTTAAAGAAAAACAAATCATCATCTTCTACTTTCTACATTTGTATAAACATAAGCATACATCCACTTACAGGACTTGTGGTTGCTTTGGGGTTTTTAATGTTTGTTTGTTGGTTGGTGTTTTCTTTTGCTTTATTTTTAGGCAGTGATCCATTAATTTAGCTAGGTGTGTAAAAAAACAACCCAATACTATGCTGAGAGACAATACCAAACCCCAGGACAATCAGCTCATGCTTTGGTGCTCCCAGAGCTGTATTAGAACCCCCTTAGTCTAAGAAACAAAATATACACAAACTTAAAAATCTCTGAATTTTAACATCATGCTCCATGACAAACACAAGATTGACTCTACATGAAAAGTGTTTGTAGTTGGAGTTTTTGAGACTCCAGGATTAGTAACTATTATTACCTACTCCTTTTCTCAATTCTAGCTGGTAATGCCTCCAGTGCTGAACCTTCCACTGGTTCCTTTCAGCTCTTACCAGAAGGAGCTGTACACCAGATTAGTCAGGTTTTCCTGTAGGCATTTGAATAGTAAAAGCTACAGGTAGAGCAAATGCAAATCCATAACAAGCCTTACTTACCTACTTACTCAGCTCCTCTACCCTGAAACACATCAAAGAACAGAGACAGAAAACACCATGTAAACAAAGCCATCTCCTTTTCCAAGTGATTTCTCAAATTACAGACATAGAGCAAAGCTACACAGGAGTAACGTAGTGCTCCACTGGGTCACCCTACTGCTGTCTTCCTTTAAAATCACGTCTTTCAAGCTGTTTTCCAGTATATTTTTAACTGCCCAGCTAGTCTCCAGACCCTGCCATCCTCCATCCATTCCTGAATTCCTAATAGAGCACTGGAATTCCAAACATCAATAGACACTCAGCTCATTATTTCAACTTCGTCATGCTCTGCTCATATCACTTTTATCTTGTACTTTGTTTCTGTTAATTTTAGAGAGAATGATGGATTACACTGTAGCTACAACTTTATCTTGTTACATCGTGTGCAATTTTTTGTGTGTGTTGTAAATTAATGGCAAATCAGAAAATGGCAAGACTAGCAATTTATAATGAGCATCTCATTGTTTCCAGGTTCCTTGGATGTCAAAAAAAATCTAAAAACCTGAAAAAATGTTTCAAGTTCCAGGCTACTAAGTAACACCTTTGCAAAAAAACCACCATGGCCTGCTGACCTAAGCCAGAAGAATCCTTAAGAGGATTATTGTCTTCCTTTTGATAAGATTCTTATCAGATCACAATTTTTTTCTGCATGACATGAGAAGCTTTTGCTCTATAATGATCATTAAATATAACAACACAAATATGTCACAGCAATCTTACAGTTACCTTCCATTCTAACCACAGTCACAATGCAATTCAGGATTTGCATTGGAATTTATTGATTTGGTGCATTAAGTACATAATGAAATCATGATAAAATTATATATCTGTAGATGCTTCCTGTAAGAGTGCAGAAATTATACCTTGCTTAGTAAGTGCTCTGAAACTGCCATCTGTCTAAATAAAAATATGCAGTATTAATTTTGCTCGAACTAGAGTTGCTCTATGAAATTTACTCAGAAACACTTAAGACACTTGCAAAAAAAAAAAAACCAAGAGCATGGGAAACCCAAAACATAACTCTCATTCAAATGGGCTCAGACCAAGTGCCAGGATTGCTACTCTGCTTGATACTGACCCATTAATTTATCCCAGAAGTCACAGGAGTACTTTATTCTCCAGTGAAAGAAGTAATTAAGTGAGAGCTATTCTATGTAACAAAACCCACTAAGAGCTCAGGCTTATATTTAAAAATATTTATATTTATTAACTTAAATAATATACATACATATAAAATACAGGTTTCTATAACTCTGTTTATACACTAAGAAAAGTTTAATTGAACCCTGAAAGCATAACTTCCATTCCCTTCTCATTTGGTAGGATAAATTTAGTCAAGAACATATTCTACTCTATGCTAATTCACCACAATAGTCTCCCACATTTTCCAGTAAGGCACTACGCAATCCAACTGTCCATCATGTGTTTGCTTTCTCATTCTCTCCATAGAAGGAGCCATGTATGTAATGGAGTAAGAATTTTACGGAACCACACACGTGTAAGATGTTATGTTTGTGTAAGAAAGAGACAAATTTTAATAAACATACCCAACAGTTACGATAAAAGGCGCAGAAACAAGCTGGTGGTGCATTCTAAAGTCCCCACACACAGGTACCCCCACCCCACCCCACCCCGAAAGCTCAATTTCTTACACACGTTTTCTCTTTACTGCAGAAGATCCAGTATGACAGATGAAGAAAATTACTGGATTTTGGCCTTCATTATTCATTTAGTCTTCTAAATACTAGTTTCAGCCCTCAGATCAGAATCAACACCTCAAGCTGGATTCACTGTTATGCCAAAAACAAGCTGGGGTTGCAGAGGATGATGCATCTGCAGCAGCATATCCCTCAGGAACACCAGCCACAGCATCCACTACTCATCTGCATTTCCTGAGCAGAAGAACATAACCCCTACTACACTCCACCCATGAAAAAACCCAGGCAAACCTGAAGGTACAACCCTGATCTACACACTGAGATAACATCTCCTTGCCAACTTAGAAACTAGAAAGCATTATTCAAAAGACGCTACGTGAGGACTTTCCATCCACAAGCAATCCACGTGGTTTCTTTGTCAAGAAATGAGGTTACCACATCATTCCCTCCTTTAAGATATGTTCCTTGCATAAGGCCTTCTACTGCTTATGCTCAACCAGCTGCCCTGAGATATGGTCATCTGTAAGGCTCAGACTGTGTTATTCAATACCTTATGACAGTAACTCAAATTAGTCAAGCTTTAAGGGAACACCCTTTCTCATATTGCCAAGCCCAGTAGACATGTCTAAATGACAGAAAATAAATAGTCTATTTTATTTTTATTTTGCAATTACTGTAGAGTTCTCCCTCATTCCCACAGAAATACATCCCCATTCTAGACCATTTAATCTTAATTTTCAGATTATTCAGGATCTGGAACAATTCATAAGTAAAAGGGAAAAACATGACATTTATATAATACTCCCCTGTAACCTGTCAAGTTAGTCTGTGTTACGCTGGATATTTGATTATATTTGCATTATCATTACATACGTCCATGTAAAAATACCAGCTATTCCTTTAAAAATAGGATCTCCTCCATCACAGAACAGCACAGCTCAGTTTTAAACCAAATTTCATTTACTAGTAATTATCATTCACCTTTAGAGTACACCACTCTGTTGTAACTAAAGCAGGTGTTTTTTCTAAAATATGGAAACCTGACTGATATAGAGTATTAGGCTACTTTTCTACCTTTTAAACAATGAGGTTTTTTAATGCTTGAATCCTAAATGGGGTAAACATTTTATCTCCCCAACACAAGGTTCAAGAAGTAAAAGCCTAATTTCTGAGTATTTGTAATTGTCTAAAGAACTACCCTGACTGTAGCCTTGCTTTACCATAACGTGCATGGACATTTATTTTTTTTTTACGTTTCTTTGACTGACCTCTTCCAAAAACACTAAATTAAAAAAAATGCAGTTTTATTTTGGCAGAATATATTTACCTGCATGTTTACCTACATGCATGCATATCAATCATAGGGGGTTTTGTCCCTCAGAAATGCCATCTGCTACTGGACAGGCAAACCTTGGTTCAAGCTCAGATCACTGAGCCTTGGCACCTGAAGTGAATTTCTCTAGAGATTACTTAGCCCCCCTCTCCAACATGACTATCAATGTACAACAGCATATTACCTATAAAAACAAATATTTGACCCATTACAAATAAAGAGTTTTGCATTAAGTTCTTAAGGTTCATAAACTAGTTTGAGAAAACTGAAAACTAGACAGACACGGTTATGTCACAAAACTAACGTAACTAAAGATATCGCTCTGCTGTGCATGAAGTCAGTTTTCAAAACTTTCTTAGTTTAGACTGTTACAAGTATTAGCCAGGCATAACAGTTCAGGCATTAAATACAATTAAAACATTTCCTCTGTGGTTACCAAATAATACTCTTCATGATCAACTGCTACCCTCTCTACCTCTTCCAAACTACTCATTAGTTAAGGTGGTTCTCTATTGAAGATGATAAACTGAAATTAGATTACTAACAATATTTATCCTCAGCTGTACTGTGGTTGCAAACTTCATCTTCAGTTGGCATCCTGGCCAAATTGAAGCCAATGGGAATGTTACAATTGGTTCATTAAAATTGCAATTACACCTTTGCTCTAATTGGCAGAAGAAAGCTTATTGCTTACTAATCAAAAAAAGGAAAGCAAGCTCACCAGTTATATATTCCATGAAAAATTAATGGAGAAAAACTCAGCAGGAGAAGTGCGTATTTTGCAGGTTTATACACACATGGGTAAGCCTGAAAGCTCCTCATCGTAAGTGAGGTAATCCAAATACACTACTGGAGAATGAGCATAACTTCTAAAAGGCATTTTTTTTAGAGTCTTTGCAGGTACAGATCACTGATCAAGAAAGCATGTATAGCACAGCAAACATGCTTTGTATCTGACCATATGAATACACAGATCATACCTTCTAAAAAGCATGGGCAAGCTAGAAAATGTAGCAGGCTTACTAGTACACTTACACATCCTTTGTGTATTTAAAAAGAGGACTTGAGGCACATTCTTCTTGCCGCCTTTACTTTTTTCCATGAAATATCAAATTCACTAATACGTTATTAAATGACAAGCAGAGCATGCCATTTACAATAAAAATTAGTATTTTAAGTAATTACCTCCACTAGACTGAAGTTTATCAAGAGAAGGCAGACAGCATTCTACATTCTCTTTACTTCACATTCAGGCTGTATCAGCAGGCACATATACAGATGGCCCTTTCCCAATCCAATAGCTAATATGCAGTAAAAGTAGGTCAGCAAAAAAACAAAAGAGTTTTAAACTATACTAATCCAGTGGCTTCAGTATCCTAGAAATGACAGAAAAGGACCATCAAAACTCTTGTGGTCATAGGACTAAGTTATAACTGTAAAGACTAGAAAGCAAAATACAACCCCATGCCATCAAGTTCTCCAGGGTACTTGGTCTCAGAGACACAGGCAGTAATCAACTAATCACCTTCAAGCAAACAAGCTGAAGCAGCACTTCTGTGTGCCTTACTCCTTCCTCTGAGAGGCATTAAAGTATCAATCCTTAACCTAAGACCTAACAATCTAGCAAGCTTTACACCCACTCCCCCTGATTCCTGTCATTTTCAGAGGATGTTACAGCTTGTTTCACTTCAGTATCAATGCTAGCATTATCTGTCTTGTCAGAAGGCAGCCAAGAACTCAGCTCAGGCATTCCTTCAGTAGCAGAGGCCCTTCAATTTGAGCATCCAATTTGCTTCTTGCCATTTCTCAGGGCTGCTCCTACCTTTGCCTGCTCATGGAGTTTTGTACAATCATGTCTGTAATACTCCTCTTCAGAAGCTTGCCTCTTTGTCTTGCTTTTCTCAGTCTGCAGCCGAAGACCTCCAAAACAGCCCCCAGCTTCTCCAAATGCCATCTATTTTTACCTAGGCGATGCCATCTCATTCCGGATGCTGCTAATTGGCCCCTTAGTCACAACTGGAAAAGTAACCCAGTTGAGTAACTCTTTCTGAGCTGCTGCATTGAGGAATCTGTATGTCTCATACTTGCATTAATTCAGATGAGGAAGCTTCCAGTAAATTTGTTCCCATGCAAGATGAAGACCAGAGTTTAATACAGATTAACCACATTTTAGCCTCTAAGAGTCTATAGCAACTTCACTCATACACTTTTTTTGAAGTAATAACCTTCCCACACAAGAGTTTTCTGCATTTAAAGTTCTAAATCTTGTAAGGAAGCACCACATAAAATAGGAGATAACTGTAGCACCAGAGATCAACTGTACTTTACCTAGTCATCAGCTTGTTGGGCTGTTTTTCCCCCCCCCCACATATAACCTAAACCAATCTGTAAACTCGCCAGGATCTACTCAGAAGAAATGACAGAAAACCCATGTAAAGTTACATTTTTAAAGAGTGAAGGAAGCAATGATAATACACACTCACAAGCAACCCATTCTAAAACAGGTGTTTTTCCACACAGACCTTCTTATGTACGTGATGTAAAACAGCTGGCTTCACAGCTACAAAATTATGTTTCAAGCAACTCAGCGAGCCCCGCTTGCTTCTTAATCACTTTGCTAATGAAAAGTTAAGTTGCCGCATCTGGGAATTTCCTCCCAACTATTCAGCTTCTGCATAGTTATCAACTAAATTGGTACAAACAGGAAAAACCAATCATGAGACAAGACAGACCAGTTAGGCAGCTTTTACTAGGAAAACACTGGGAAAAGTAAATAACTGAATTATTTAAATTCATCCTAAATTACTTCACGGTCATTGTAATACTTTACTATTCCACTAGAAAGGCAAATTTAAATGCTGAGTATTTAAAAGCCATTACTTCAGAAACATAGAACTTAAATGAGAAGAATTACCATTTTATTAAGAGAACTTGACTCATTCGTTACTAATAAAGACTGCAATCATTTAATATTAATACAATGAAACCCTTCTAGAAAATCTGAGGTTTCCACAGACAAACACAGCAAGCATTTTTGACAACATGAATGCAACTATCAGATGTCCTGAACATCATCTGTAAAAACTAAAAGCAGAGCTTTTCAACAGATTAGTAATCCTGGATTCAGTTAAATACTGGCAGGATTAATACTGTTTCCTAGGACGAAAGAGAGATCCTGTTCCACCCGATAAAGACAGCACAGGCTGCCAAAAGTAAAGGGAAGGGCCTTCAGCTGTGGATCATTAAGAAACAGCCATTTTAAAAAATGGGATGTTTTGGAGAACATAGCATCCGGTAGAACGGTGGAGTACTTTTTCCATGTGGACCCAAGAGAACTTGAAATGATTTATTCTGCAAATGAGAAACTGAATGCTTCTATGATGGTTTGTTTTGCTGAGAAAGGAACTTCTTTTCACTTGAAATGAAGGCAAAACAAATCTGCTTTAAATGTGATTCTGCTAAAAAGAATAAACATGTACAAAATCCTTGCCCTGCAAATCACCACCACCATCAGCCCTGCACATCCCTACTTCTTACTCTCACATTAGTTTTGTTTGAGTTGGTTGGGGTTATTTTTGTTTTTAAAGAAACAGTTCCATATAGCTGCGTACAACTTTGGGCCAGACTGAGGACTCAAGCAATACAGCAAGAACTCAAGTTCATTGTGTCACTGAAAAGGATTGCACATCTATTTGGGTTCAAATGTATGGTGCCACAAAACCAATGAAGAATCCTTGCTTCCCACGGCAGCTCAGTGAGGGACGTGCAGTGCCCGGAGGCAGCGAGGAGTGAGCAGAGGGAGCAAGCCCCTGTAGCACAAGCAGAGCCCACCACAGGAGCACCACGCAACCTGGGCCCTAGAATCCAGTTCAAGAGCATCCCTCCTCTTTCTCTAACTCCCAAACCTCAAGCTTGTTGGTCCAAAATGTTGGAAAAATTTAGAGCAGTTTCTAGCTGTGGAAAAAACTGCAATGGGACAAGACATGGTTATTCCCAGTTACAGACTCAAGATTCTCCATAGGATGTTCTGTTCAGGCATAGCCAAAGCAGTTTTTGCACAGACCAAGGCCTGAGGGTTGTTGACCATTTTACAGGAGGCTCATCTCATTTCCTCCCATCTCCGAGGCAGATGTGGCAGGTCAGGCGAGTCAGCGTGAGTTACAATAATCTGCGTCAAGCCTAGAGACACAAGGGATCTCTGGTGGTACTCAGCTCCCATCACCCCAAATGCCCTGGGCTGGGCTCAGCCACAGAAGGGGACAGCACTGACTTCCCACGGCATACGTCCACCCAGCACACTTCCTTCTCAGCTTGGACTCGCAGGTCCCTACTGCCCATGGGGCTTTTCTGCCGTGTCAGTGTCATCTCTTGCACTCAACCAGGCCTACCAGAGATGGATAAGCTCTCCTGCATTGTCTGTCCTCACTCAGAAAGGTGCAAATAGCAGCCCGGTTTGTCCTCTCTCATGCACGCAGCCTTACCTGGGCACGCAGGTTTCCTTGGCCTAATGCAAGCTTTCCATCAGGATACAGCAAGGTAGGGGAAATTAAAAAAAAGGCTGCTTGTGCAATGAAGAGAAAAATGGCAGGTTCTTCTGCTTTGGGCGCTACTCTTCCCACTATGAGATAATCCTTCCTTCAGGCATTGGCACCACCTCAGGGTACTAATGGTGCAAGTATTTACCCCCTCCCTTCAATAGCTCTGATCACCTGAAGAAAAATCAAATTCAACCAGCGTGTAGATAGATGCAAGTTTATGCATCAGTATTTTTTATTAAAATAATTGTAAGGCAAAGAAAATTATATTATTGTATTATAACCTACTTCACCTGTTGAGGAATAAAATTTTATTATCATTTCTCCAAATCCTCACAATCCCTAACTAAGATCATATTAAGTAATGCTTGAATTTTCATCTTCTTTTTCCAATGTTACAAGCGCTCAGTTAAAAAAGTTGAGGGGAAAATGGTTTAGATATTAGAGCAAGCTCAGATACTGCAAACACTTTGCCCGCAGTTAACACTTCCCTCTCTCTCACTTGCAGAATAACTCAGCCCAAGCAGACCTCTCCATCCCTCCCTACTGGGCCTGGTTCCAGTATCAAGAAGCTAATTCCCCTCCACTGCACTGCACCTGATTGCAGCCCAGCTCCTCTTACACAACAGGTCTGGCCAGTTCCTCTCTGCTTCCTGACTCTGTGACTGAGCAACAACTTCCCTTGGTCTTCCCCCTTCCCTGATCATCCAGTCTCTTCTTGTCACAACTTAGCAAGTTGCTATTATCTCTTTACTTTTGGGTAGGTGTAAGGTCACAATCATAGGTCATTTTAAGTTTCTGGGCTTCCCCCACCTTAAAAACAAAACAAAAAGTAAGCTGCTTTTTTTTTTTTCCTTAATAGAAGTAATGAACTCATCGAAATCTGTAGGAAGAAAAATTTTAGAACTACATGAAAATGTTTAGGGGGAAAAAAAAAGAAAAAAAAAACCCAAAAAAATGATGGCCAGATGAAATGTCTGAATTATAATAACTGAAACTCCTAATGTTTTCTGAGTGTCCAAGGGGTAGAACACACAGGCAAACAAGAGGTGTACAAAATTCCCACTGGACTGGTATTTTGAAATTAAGCTTCTTTTTTATTACACCTAATAAGCAACGCTGCTGTCCTTCCTTAAATCAAACAGAAACACAGTATTTTTTTCCTATAGAAATATTTAAAACATATGACTGGTACAAAAGCTTCCAGATTTAGGACTTCCACTTAAAAACTTGGAAAATTCAAATTCTAACTTGTTTTTTAAAGCAAATTTTACCTTTATTCTTCAAAACTTGTGTTAAATTTGGCAAAAATGTGCAAAAAGTAAAATATACTGCAATCTCTCTTTCAAATTAAAATACAAACTCAGTCTCTCTTGACATCCTTGCAGAGGTCACCCCTGCCTTGCTAATGTTACCATGTAACACACTAGCCAGTTAACACAGACATTAACACACATCTCCCTTTACATGCCTACCTCTCAAACAAGGAGCCTGATTCAGTAACCCTTAATCAGGCAAAGTGCTAATATAGTCAAATTAGACTTGTTTCTGAATAACATAAAACGCGGTGTTAATTCGGAAATGCTGGAAAAACGGTTACACCGTGGAGACTGACCCTACACTTCCTCAGATTTTAGGGCTCTCAAGGTTAGAAGTATTCTGAATATAGGATCAGGTTATAAGTTGATCTAATTTCCACTCTCATGTCTCATAAAGCTCTGTAAATATAAGACACATAAAAGTATCATGTAAAAAAGTAAGGGTCACCCGTCCTCCAAGTCCACTGCTTTGCTACAGTATGCATAGATAGAATATTTTTAAATTATACCTGACAATGAAAGTTTACAGCTATTAAATAAAGCCATCTCAAGTTATAAACCAAACCAAAAAGCATCCTACTCTAAACTTAGAACTTAAAACATAAACAATTACAAAAAGCAAACAACAAAAACAACAACAAAACCCCACCAAAAAAACCCCAACACCTTATCCTTTATGCATGAAAATTTCACAATGAGCAGTCACTCAAAATAGTATCTCAGGAAATCCAGCTTTTAAGTATATAAGAAACTATAACAAAAATATTTTTTTAATTTTTTTTCAGTCCTCTCCAACTTGAAGAATCTTACCTTCATTACATCCACAAGATAAACATTATTCTTTCCATCAATGTAGCACTCAAAAGAACATCCCTCCTTTTAACCCCAGTGCTTACTGAAGGTACGTTTAGAAGTCCAACACTAGCTTATAGCCTAATTCACTTGTCCAACAAGTGAATTATATTCATAACTGGATGGTGATTAACACTAAACAACTCAACCTCACAACACAACAGCACAGCAAATCATTCTTTTCAAACTGCCAATCGTTGAGGTCAAAACATTCATGCTTTTAAGTCAAATTACAATCAACTTCCTCCCCACCCATTCTATTATTTGTTATTCATGCATTGACAAGAGCATGGAAACCACTTCACAAAAAATCATAGGTGTCTTAGAAGAATCTACACTACTTAAAGATTAAATACCATTTAAAAACCAAGAGAGAGAAAGGACTCCTTGAGTCTTAAAAAAAACCAAACAAAAAACCAAGAAAAAAAACCAACAAACAAAAAAACCCAACCAAACCCCCAATCAGACTTATCTTCCCCTTTCATTTTAGATACTTCCTTTTATCCTCCCATCATTTCATTCATTACAGTGCCCCCTCAACTACAACCACCTTAGTATCAAGCCAAGCAATTCCCTTCTATTCCAAAGGTTTTTTAGAAGTTACCCAGACGAAGATAGCAACGCTTTGAATCACAAGCAGTTCACAAGGTTCAGTGCCAGCCTCCAAGAAAATGTTAGGCTTAGATTTTAAAAAGTGTAGTTGTTAACAAAAAAAATTAAGGACTACAACAACAAGCTTCCTATTTTATTTGCATTCAGAGCCATGCTATAGCCCCTCTCTCTATCTTTCTAGTCTATGTTGATGTTCAGGAAACTGCTTATAAAACAACTATTTTCTAACAAAATGCTAGCAACCTCCTTTGAAATACTACTTTTGACAGCAGCAGCATACGAAAGGCAACAAACTTGTAAGAGGTGAAGTTTTTCAAGGCGGAAACTACAAGTAATACTGCTGACACGTTTCTGAACCTGCGAGCTCTTGGTTTCTGCCTACCCACCCAGGATCTTCAGAGCAGCTGTGACGTAGGAGCGACGGCCATCGTCCGGCTCGGAAGGCAGCTCCCCAGCTGTTTACTGTCTCTAACTTCACTCCAGTTTTCGTGGGTAAACACACGCTGACCAGTCCTTTCATTATCTGTATAATCCCAGCCTCTTTGATTACTGGACTGTTAATACCAGTGCCCGAGTGAGCTTTCATTCCTGAATTACGGCCACACAGAACATGACCGGGAGAGTGCCAAACAAGATGATTAAGCAGCAAAATATGACCAGGCATGAATTACATTATTAATATTCCTATCTATCATTAGCTGCAGAAACAAGGGGGTTGTGCATCCAATAGCAACTATGCATAAAGAAAGCTCCTCCACTCTGACACACTTTCAAAATAAGAGCAACTATTTAGAGTAATTTTATTCTTCAGTTGCTTTGACACCGAACTGTATTTCAACAGTTTACAAATTACTTCCTTCTTCAAACTCAACCTAGAAACAACATTGGAGGGAACTCCTCTTTTAAAAAGGCAGGCTCAAATTACAACCCTTTATTTTCAGAAAAAGGGAGCATAAACATTTTTCAACAAGAGATGCTGAAAAGCTTTCATTTCAGCAATTCACTGCCTGTATTTAAGTATATATCAAAACTCCACAAATTTTGGCTTCATCTGCGTATCGTGTTTCATTTCCTCAAATTAATTTAAAAAAAAAAAAAATCAAAAACTGAGTTTTAAGGAGTCTGTATGAAACAGCCATGATAACATCATTCTTTTTCTTTTAAAAATCACATCATCGGCATCTCTGAGGTTTCACTCATTTCTGTAAGGGCAGCCCTTCCCTTCTACCTCCAGTGATCTACCTGACTCTTTTTATTTGTTTGGAAATGGGAAGGTGAATGCCTAAGAAGGGCAAAAGTTAGCATAAGGACATGTAATACATCACACACAATAAATTACTGCATTTTACACCACAAATTTAGTGGAATAAACATACTGAAAGTCTACACAGTTTAACTTTTTGTGCTGTAGAAGATCACTTCACAGTATTGGGAGAAATTGTTCACTATTCCCTGAGGTTTTGACCCAAAGAAGGGAACAGCAAGCAAACACAAGACATTTGCCACTGAGCTGTTTTCAGTTGACAACAAAGATCACAAATGCACATGGTATCACAAACGCACACATGGTATCAGCGTTCTCCCCAGCAGTAATGCAAGAGGGGATAAAGGGTATGCAAAGGGTTGCACTCAGGACAGGCAGAAGGCAGTGAGAAAATAGAAACGCTTAAGCAGTTTTAAATTATGTTATATCTACAGCCTTACTTTAATGTGGTGAGGCTTGCTAAAATGTGCTAATGAGAAGAAACAGATCTAAAGAAGCAACAAAATGAACTACAGATTTGAGTAAAAAAATAATTAGAAAAAACCCAGCACACTACTCTTCAGAAGAAAAAATTATTTTTCATAATGAAATAATGAATTACTATAATGAATTAAAAAAACAGAATAATTACTTTAAAAAACAAAAATCTGGCTGAGAAGGAAGGGATTTCATGCTCAAAATGAATGAATGAAGCAACACTGCTCCACTCTGGATCATACCTGAATTTCACTAAGCTGCATTATTACCTTTAATCAAGACTTTTAAAAAATGTTTGTGATAGTCTATGATTTTTTTAAAAGAAAAGCAAAAATAATTCTATCAGATTTGCTTCTATTAACATAAATTAAAGCAATCCTTTAGTTACGTGGCTGTAATAAAAGCAGTGAATCTTAAAGAATTTGTATAACATTGTATTCCATTTTATCTCGTTTTTCTCAATCCAAACAAAAATAACATTTTTAAAGACTGTCACTTTTATGCTGTATTACTCACAAGATATTAATTTAAAAGAACACTGAGAAATAAAAAGATTCAGATTAAAAACATCCATTAATTTTCTATTCCCAATTTGAGACATCCTGATTTTTCTGAATGTTTACTTAATGCTGTGTAGTATTCAGGACTAGTTCCCACCAAGTTCACTTGCATTTCAAGTCGTCATCCATTCTGTACATCACAACCCAGTGTTTCAGGCTGAGCAGCAAAAGAGCAAGCAGCTCTGAGCAACTAGCACAGCATCGCCCAAGATATACAGAGCAGAGGAAACAACAAAGTCTTAATTCCTCCAAGGAAATATCCAACTAGTCTAATTTCTGAAAGCCGCGCTTTTTACCCAAATCCCTGACCGCTTTTCCTACAAACTTTCAAAGCTTTTAAAATGGGTAAAGCGGGGGGGTCTTACAGCTGCTAATTTAGGAAACTGCAAGATGGAAAGGGCTCACAGAGCAATAGTCCCTAAGATTTCCTAAGGAAGCACCCCCCCATTAATTAAGTCCCGTAACTCACGTTCAACGAAAACGTAACTTTTAGATGGAAACATGTAAACAAACACTCTAATATCACTTTAACCAGCTCCTGCCAGCAGATATTTTTCCTCATTATTAAAAACACATGCCTAATTTATGGCTTTAGCTGACAGCATTAGCTCTTCTTGTCTCTGACCAGTATTTTCTCACCATAAGACACTATGCCCATACCTGCTCTCAAGCTTTTTGATAAACTATTCAAACAGATACTTTTTTAATTGTATGGCATAAGGCATTTTCTTTGGGCCTTTGATCATTTAATGGATCTACATCTCTCTCATTCTCCTATAGCTTCTTCAAGTATGCCAAGTCCCAGATCACATGATGCATCCTAGTATTGATCTTAGCAGTGCTACAAACAGAAGTGACACCAATGCCTCTGTCACACCTAAGAGGAAACAAATCATCCTCATTTGCTCTCTGAGGATGACACATGTACACTCCGGTTAATAACAGATGCTAAAACACCTGATCATTCTTAATTATGATAAGCCTATCTAGCTGTTACACACAAAATAATATTCCACTGTCTCAGAACTCTGCCAAATTTGGGCTGGTGTTCATGCACAAAGCAAAAGTCTAAGCCACGGCACAAAACCCACCCCTGATGAACAGCAAGTGACCACTGGAAAAATTCTAAAGCAACCATTTCACATGGGCAAAAGTGTACTGCTGAAATAAGCTTCTAGAAATTCTACCAAAAAAATTTGAAAATTTATGAAACTGTGCGTACAGAACTTTCAGCCACATTACTGTAGTAACAAAATAGTAAGCAAACGACAAGAACACATTTATGAAAATTGAAAACCCCTTTCTATCAGAAGCAGAACTAGTAATCAAGACAGATAAACACAAGACTCAAAGCTCTTACTATTTCTTTGCCTTGCTTTAAAAACAGAACCGTATTCTTTCTTTGAAATAATTTTGCAGAAATCTCAGATTTTAGTTAAACTTGCCTACAATGAAATGATCATTTCTGGAATAATTATGCCATGGAAAGCCACATTTTCCATTTAGACTCAGTTGAGAGATTCTTGTTCATTTGATTATCACTTTGTGGCTCAATGTGAAGTATAGGTGGGACACGCTGAAAAGATACTTTTTTTCTACAGTTTCTGCAGCACCTGCTAAAAATTTGAGGCACACAAAATTAAACCTATTCCATAGAAAACATTAATCATCTCTTTTGACTTTTTTCCAGGTAGTTACAAATGTGTTCTACTGGAAATGCTTATATCCACATGTGGGCAAATCTCAGCTTCTGAAACATAAATATCTCCATTGATGTTAACTATTTAATGACCCAACACAAGAGATCCTGTAATCAACTCTCCCTATGGAACAGGTCATAAAGGGAACTACACTTAGAAATTAATTAGAAGTTCATACTCCCTGCTTAAATTAACTACCCCTGTCCTGAGCAATGGCTTCCTTAGGCCTCTTCTGTTTAGTCACACAGCACAACAGCTTCACACAACTTATCTCCCCTCTCCATCCGCCAAGAGGAAAACCAAAAAACGCTGGGGTGGCTCATTTCATGCATCCCACACAGCATCTCACACGTCTGAAATTACACAGCTGAAGCGTGTTTACACGCCGGCTCAGCAACAAGGCGAGAAACCAGGGCAGCACCCAGGACTATCCAACCTGCAGAGGAGGCCAGTGCAGGGATGCGGAGAGTGTAGATGAAGAAAACTTCCCCTCTTGGGTCACACACGGAGCTCTGCCTGCACCCCATAGAAACTCAGTCCCAGTCCCCACCACCTCACTTCTGGCCTCCTTAGGGTGCTCTCAAAGGCTGCAGCACAAAAGAAACCTTCAGGTAAATTTCCACAGTGTTACAGCTTAGAAAACCAGTAATAGCAACTGATACACTGAGTATTCTGAAAACTTCAGAAGACAACACTCCACAGCTTTCAGCTTAACTTACATAATCAGAAACAGTATTACTCCCTTTGAAAATGAAAGCCAAAATGTTGCATAAACAAACATAATTTACTAAAAAAAATTGTAGGATGGGGGGTGGGAAGAGAAAGAAGGACTTGGGGTTGGATTCCCCCCACCTCACATCAACACTAGCAAAATATTTGTAGCTGAACTCTGGGGTTTTTTTATTCACCACGAACAGCAAAATATATCCAGACAATAAGTGCGTTTTTAAACCAAAACTCCTCTGTTATGTTTTTCCCAGCAACTCTTCCAGTCATTAAATTGTTTTTAGGCAAACCTACTAAACAGCTGCTTAATATTTTCAAGTAGTTTTGGTCCAGGTAGCATCTGCCAACCTCTTAGCTGCATTTAGTATCCTCCCACAGCTGAAGGCTAACAGACTTCTCTATTGAGACTTAAATCAGCAGCCTCTTTGTCTCCATGCAACTGCTCTTTTACTGAAAATGGTATGGCAGCACAGAAAGCACAGTATGAATTTAAGCAGTGAAGCTTGTAGAAAACTTCTTGTCATCCAAAAGGAAAAAATGGAAATTCGCACTTATTTCCTCCCTGGAAAAAGTAAAATGCAGGCCTGCCCACCCTCCCTCCAGTCACATGGATGCTATCGCAATGGCATATGCAGGTGCAAAACAGACATTTCAGTGTTGAGATTCACTTGCTGCCCTTCCAGGGAATGGATTAGATGAAATCATTTTTCAGGGCAAGTAGCAGACAAGGACCATGCTGCTTTACATGCTAACTTTTTTTGGTTTTATCTATAAAGGAAATCTCTACTCATGGAGTTAATGAGCTTTCCTGTGATTTGCATCTCCTTGCAGGATTCTCAGAAGTTTTACAAATACAGAATGCTGAAATGCCACACTAGCTTTTTCCTCCTTTTTTAGTATTGTAAGAATGTGGGGGATTCAGTGTTCACATGCTCCTAACCATTTGTAAGAACAACAAACATCAGGGCCAATGTGCCAGATTTACCTAACATTGCCAATTTTCATCTTCTAAAATACAAACCCAGGAATATTTAACACCAACTACTTAAAAACAAAATAATAAAAAAATACTCTGGTGATGTTTGAACCCAGGCCTGCTATGTAGTATGGCTTCATTAACAAAAAAAACTGTGCTGTGCAAATTTGCTATTTAATATAATCATTATCCTCATCCTCCAAACCCAAACACCTTGTAAAATCAGACTACTTGTCACTAGGTGACAAATGGTACCTAATATCTTAGTATTAGACAAACACAGAAATCTGACCTTTGACAATGTATTTTCTTTAACGATCTTCAATTGCTGTCAGTTGCCAAAACATACAAAAAAAAAAAACAAACCAGCAACACTTGGGAAAAGACCTTCAGCTGTATTTGCATCTAACACTTCAATATTCACCTAATAAAACACTCTTACCTGAAATTTACATATGAAAGCAGTGGTTTTAAATAAAGTTTGTTTCGGGTTAATTTGGGGGGGGGGGGGGGGGAGGGAACCTTCTGAAATTTTGACAGCTGATTATTGATGACTGGTCTTCCCTATTCTCCTACTTGAAAAATGCAATTTATCAAGTCCATCAATACAGACACCCCCCAACAGCACCAACAGTTTTGTTAAAGGGTCACATTTTGCCTAGTAATTAATATAGGCTACAGGCAAATCTTTCAGAAGTATTTCGTCCTCCATTATTCTAAGGAAGCAACCACAAAAGCAGCTTTTTGTGCAATCCTTAACAAAACCAGCACACCAAATTGTCAGAACCACTACAAATCAGTACCAGGATGCACTCTTCCTTCGAAGACCAGATTTCTAAGCACGCATGTGCAGGCACACACACATCCCTCCTTGAACCCACAGCTAAATCTGTTTCAGATAATGCATCCACTCAATCTCAAATGGTCAGTGCTAAGAAACACACACTCTTGGTTTCTACCTTAGTTGTGCATTCAAAGGTAAATATTTTTAAGTTCAATTCGACTTCACACAATAACCACAAAGAATCAGAAGAAAATAAATCAATTCCTTTTCCTTAACACTGTAGGAGATGTTTCAGATTAGCCAGTTGGTAAATTCCATCTTTACTTTTATCATATTTCCAGATATGAAATACTGCAAAACTTCTTTGTTACTTATTATTTCTTCATTCCTTAGGAATGAAAATAAGTAGCAATTAATTGTATTAACTCGTCATTTCTTCTGTTATTTGCCAAAATCTATCAATACTGACCTCAGAAATTAATTTCATCTTCCCTAACTTTACACCTTTAGATTCTATCTATCACACTAATATTCTTCCCTATTCCAAAGATGTAGTTCTGTAGGAGATAAAGTGGATTAAAGACATATTGAGGATTATAGATTATGCAGTTAGAATAAACACAGGCAAGTATTTCAAATAGCTGACCCTACAGAAAGGAATCACATTCTGTTCTCAAGATGACATACAAAAATAGAAAGCACATTCCACTAGGAAAATATTTACTTAATAATTTATCATTTAAGAACTACTACTGTACAAATCAAAGTACAAAGACAGCATACCGAAATCAATGTGAAGATATATACGCAATGAGTATAATACAGCTTCAATTTCAATTGTGATTGGATTTACAAAGTTTGCTCTATTCTACATGAACCACACTTCTGTTTTACCCGAAAGTACTAAGTCTACCACTGACTCCAATTTTTTTGGATAGGAGAGGCTGAGAAAAACAGTACTGCTGAAAAGTCTAGAAATAAAAAGATACAAATCTCAAAGTATCCAACTGGAAAGAAATGTCAGTGAGATATAAGAGTCAATTTAGTCCAGACACTAATAACTTCCTTAATGATCTATATGATTAAAATAGCATATAGATAACATCTTCTGAGGATATTAAATGGGGAACTTTGAGCAGCAGCAAAGTCAGAAATAATACAAAGGAACCTAAGCAAATTTCTTACATGGCCAGAAAATAAAGTGAAATTCAGCTTGGAAAAACACCAACTAATACATCTGGGATAAATAATCCCAAATATAGATATTCAATATGGACAAGAAACCTGGGAAACAACAATGCAGTAAAACTACATTAACCACAACTGCGGCATGAGCTCAAAAGAGGGGGAGGCACGGTCTATCTAGCCATGGAATCTAAGAATGGGGGGCAAGGCTGAATTATTTCCCTTTCACTCACTCGACTCCTCTCCCTAAAGGAAGCAGACGTGGGTGGGCACCCTACTCAACTATCTTTGCTGCAGCTATGGACATGAGATAGGTCCTGTTGCTCGAGATATTTAAAACTACACAGGTAAAAATACTATCAAGTACTGAATGCTTTATTTATCGAAAAAGATCGACTGTAATGAAAAAAACAGTCTGTGCTTTATTATTTTATATTATGTGTTGTTGTAGAGCTTTCCCATTATGTTTGAAATATCAAGAGTTTTTTAATCCAGAAATGTAATACTTATCCAAAAACAAATAAACGTGAAAATATGTTCATTTCCAAACCATTCGCTTTTTATTGACCATGAAGTTTTGGCACATTTCACCACAAGTGAAGTAACTTTGAAGATGCTGGCTCTCAAATGAAATTTTGCTGTAGTGCAATGCCTGTTCATGCCAGAACCAACTGTGCAAATGCAAAACAACAGGAGACCAACGATGCACTCGGGTCGAATAAGGTCACCTCAGAATCTATTCTGGAGAACATGTCAATCCTATTCTCTGAAAAATCCTTGATTAGGAAAGTTTCTGCAACAGGAATGACTTAATGATCAAGCAGGAAATAAAATAAAAGAAACTTGCTTAGAGATACTTCAAAACCTGCTTCTAGCTGCTTGCTTCTGTTTCTAGATATTATGGCATTCTTTCATTAGGAGAACATCCTGAAAACTTAAGAAAACTACTTTTACAACGTTAATATCATTTAGAATCTCTCCAATTCCCTTATAGTCTGACAGAACCAGCTCAGAAGCACATACAGAATTTCTAGGAATGATTTAGGTTTCATGGGGATTTTTTTTTTCTTTTGTAGGATGGCTGCTTTGGGGTGGGATGTCCCCCTCATCCCTAGGGCTAGAAGATCTGTCCCACTGGAGATTTAGGGATACCTGAACCAAATCTTAAACTTGGCCCTTCTTGCCCATCAAGCAAGGTGCTCCAAATGCTGTTTATTGAATTTGACTGTGGGCATTATGGATGTGGTAGTTCAGGGACAACAGGACACTGAAAGAACAGGAAGAGAAACGGAAATCCAACACCTTTCTCCTCCCTTTGTGATTTCCTACTACTGGAAAGAGACAAAAACTGAGATACTCTGATGAGTTCACTGACTCTGTGGTTTCCTGAAAGACTGCATCTTTTGTATTTATTATTTGGGGCATTTGTTTGGTCTTCCTGAAATTAAGGAAGAGTGAGAAATTTCACTCCGTGACCTGAAATTTCACAGTTAATGGGAGGATGGGGTGCACAAAACCTCAAGCATTTTGTTCCTTTCTCCTTTCTTGCTACAGTTCCTTTTGACTCATCTCAATGAAGTGTTTAGAATTTTTCCAGGAACCTTTTCACTGCCTAGCTTATGCCTAACCCACAACATAGATCCCATTTGCTCATTTCTTTCATATTAAAGGACTCACTGCAGTTCTTTTTACTTGTGGCTATCAAGATTTAATCTGGCAGCTCAGATGATATTCTAAAGCAACTCCAGCAATGGACTTTTTTTTTTTTTTTTGGAGATTATGGCGTCCAAAATACAGGCTAACAACCACCTTGATACACTGCCTCTTCCTCAAGATGCATCTAAAAAGCCCTGCATCCCAGCCCTCCCATACCTAGTAGGTCTGCTCTCCTACCTTTGCTATCCAACATACCCTGAGACAATTGCACTGCTTTTCCAATAGCCAAAACTAGGTGCCCAAACTTTAGCCACAATCTCCATCACTTAAGACAGACAATTCTCAGCTCTTCTCTCCACCATCCTTACTAGTCCTAAAAAAAGAAACTAGAGCATTGTTTAATCTTGAGTAAAACACCTGTTAAGGCCTAGGTTTCACCAAAAGCAGATACAGACTTCTAGTTAAGATCACCTATTATAGACAGTGGCGACTATTTTCTCTCTCTTTGCCTTGCCTTTTCACCCTTTTTGCACTTTTTAAAGACGAGTAGAAATTTCATGTTTCTTAGCATTGGTGGGGAAAGTGGTTACATTTCTTCTAATAATAAGCAGGAGGGGGTAAAAACAAAAAGAAAAAAAAATCTAGAGACTGCATGGAGAAAGGACAAGGAAAATTACTGCATGAATAACAGAAAGGAAAGACTGTCTTGCAGTAAGGTGTGATTACTGCAACAGAGCAGCATGGAGCTGGCATGCTCTTCACGGGGTGGATCTCCATCCTGACAGGTCTAGTCTTGTCTCCAGAAGTGCAAACAACCACTGTGACACACGGATGGAGCTTAAGAAGGTGAACAGACTTTTTTTTCTTTCTTTATAAATACAGCTGATTTTATTACATCGAGATTTTCAAGAACCTCTGCAATCCATCCCACCTGGTGTGCTTGTTTTCACATGTATGAGTGAGTTTTATCACCCTCTTGTGGAAAAATATGTGAACTGTATCTGTCAAAGGTTACAGGAAAAAGTAGAAAGGGAGTAAGGAAGACGGTGATAAAGAACAAGCAAAGGAGAAGAAAGGAGAAGTATGGGCCGGGTGGAATAAAGGAAAAGTGAAAGAGAACCAAGATGACTAGTAACACAGTACCACCTCAACTTATTCAAAAAGCTACCCCAAAAATGTTATTTGAAAACAGCAAAGATAACGAGCTGCCAAATTTACTCTCCCTTGGTAACACTCACAATATTCAACAAATAAGTTATGTTCTCTACAGTGATTCAAGTACTGTCTCAGCTGTAACCGCCATCATTCTCACTTTTGTTTCCACACAGATGGGAAAAAGTACTCTCCATAAGCAGTTCTGAACAGTTAACCCTGTGTGAAGTCATAAACCACTTAATAGGTAAGACTTCCTTATTTATAAAGAGACTGCATATATCATCTATGCCCTGCTGTCGGATTGTGAAAGTGGAAAGCACATGAGCTAAACTTGCAAAGAAAACTAACGGAAGGTTATGCATTCACGTCACATTCTACTGGGTAACATAAAAGAAAAATTAGAATACTTAATTCCTCTAGAATCTGGAATCATCCTCTCCTCTGTTTCTGATTATCACCAATATCAATTTGTAATATGAGAGGTTTAACTTGCAGTAATCTTCCTTTACAACACAACCCATATGACAAAAGATTCAAAACTTGAAAGCAACAAATTTACTGCCACTTGCATTTTAAAACCAGAAAATCCAAGTTTGGTACAAGCACACACAAAAAAGACGACAAGAAACTCATCATAAGAATAAATCGTAAAATTAAAACTCATGACACTGCAAAGAGGCACAGAAATCCTAAACAACAAAAGGTCAGCTCAGATCAGGTAGACATCACAAGCACGGTGATAAAATAGAGATCTTACACAACGTATCCCTAAAACTTCCCAAAAAATCTTCCAGGAATCCCACAGAAAACTACAGACTGTAACCAACACAAACCACAGTTACTTCTTAATGACAATAAACATTCTTTCTGATGCTCCTCAAAGCCTTAGAAACCCATTAAAAATAACAGTTCTAATGAAGATCATCTAACCTTATGATAAAAGAATCCCTAAAGAAACACTTCCCTCCCATTACACAAACTCATTTATACCTAGCCATCATTCACAATGAAAAGTATAAAATGCTTTATTTCATTGTTTTAATCAAAATCTGTCAGTAAAGTACTTCTCCAGAGAACATATAATTTCAGCTTAACCTTACTCTTCATGAAGGTTATCTGATTTTTCTGAACAAAAATCACTGTATCCAAGTGCTTAACCATTACCTCCAGCTGGGGGTTCAAGTCCTAAAATTAATACTTTTACCAGGAGGTACACACAGTTACTTGCACTTATTCATCATCCTTGAGACACCACTGATTATTTATTTTAGCTTCTGCAAAATACCCATCAAGTAAGGAAGGCTGAGTCTGCGACTGACGTTTTGCAGCAGACACATCTTTTTAACTTCATAAAAATCTTGAAAAAAAACCCAACTAATTATGCACAAACTTTTATAACCAGAATAACAAACTGCTTGCCTCCACCTCTCTTACAACTTGATCAGTTCTGAAGTCCAACATTAAGTTATTAGAACAAGCTCTTCAGACCAGGGAACGCAAGCAGATGCTGTTACAGAAGAGCTAGCAATATGTCCAATGATGTTCAACAGACTTTACAGCAATCTGCTATTCTACTTTTTCTTTTAGGAAGCTATCCAGAAACGATCCCTTTCACTTTCTTGCCTTCTGCCCATTTAACCAGGTATATCAGCTCTGTTGTATTGTGTTCCTCCTCTGTCCCAGACCCTTGCAGATGCCAGGGGAAGGCCCATGCACTTTACATGCAAGGAAAATACCACAGTTAAGAACCTGTCATACAGACTGGAAAGGAAAAAATAACGATAAAAATAAATAAAGGGCAAAAAATGCAAAATAATAACCTTTTTTTATAAAAATGTATTAATAAAAACACCGTAACATGTTAAAATGTTTTAAAATAAAATTATTATTAAATATATGCATTTTCAAAGTGATACACACGTCACTATCTACTAGAAAAACCTTCCATCATTGCAATTCATTATTACTCCTGATCAGAACTGATTCCCCTGTAGCCTGACTTCAAGACTTTGTTCAAAACAGTCAATTTTTTCAATCAAGTGCAACAACTGTGGGCACAAAAGTATTCTACACCAGTTCTCTGGACAGCTACCTTATCTTTTGAAAATGCTTGATAAAAATCCTCAGACTGTAGCTGCAGCAATTTTTACTTTTTTTTTTTCCTTTAAGCAGCAAACCACACACAGAAGCCATCAACCCTTCCTAAAAGTTCACCATTTCAGTTGTTCTACATTAATTGTTTGAGAGGACACAGGATCAGGAACATCACTAAAATTAGGAGGAGACAAAATGTTTTTAACAATCTGGTTTACACTGTTGTCCCCACGGACACTCATCTCTGCACAGATGAGAGGTAGTGCACTGTGGTATATGCTTGGGAACTTCTTGAAGAAGGTTTGCCACCAGAAAAAACCCTCATGTAACTGTACCTGCCAATAAAGACTGACACTTAAAACCAGCAAGGTTTCAAACTAAGAAAAGCCCTGTCATACCCTTCTGAAAGACGACTCCGGTATTTTTCTAACATATTTTCCTTAACCTTTGATGAAGTAATGGTTGCCCATTTGCTGATATTTATGAAGTAGACAGTTACCAAGATTACACAGTCCCACCACTGATCCATAAATGCCTAATCCTACCAAAACTCACTGAACTCAGGAAGCCCTCTCGGCTGTTACTTCTAAGGATTTTTGCCTGATTGAGCCAAAGAAACAGTAATAACTTCATTGAAAAAACTGTAGGTGAAAGGAAGTTACCCTGAATCTAAAAATAGGTTTCTGTCCTCCTCCCACTCCCCAGAAAGCATAAATGAAAATGCTCTTTTCTCAGGGAGGCAGTAGCTTAGAACAGATGAACATGAAGGGACTATATAGTCTATTACTACTATATAGTCTACTACTATAAAGCTTTACCAATTAACAGAAGTAGCATTCCATTGTAAGTACTGAATTTTAAAAACAGAATAGAAAATTAAATAAGCTCAAAATCTAAATTTTATATGACATTAAATATAACTTATTTTACATACACAAATTATATTACACACATTTAATATAAACAAACACATTTTTTATAAATGCACACGTTAATTCCAGAGATATGGAATATGTCCCTTTCACAGCAGTAAAGCTACATATCGTAATCAATTATAAAGGCGGCCATCATGTATACTATATAGAAATAACTGCATGGATAAACTAGAACTTGTATTTGTCAAAAGTACTTTAGGAAAGGAATATAAAGGAGGTGCTTATTACAGAAACAGGAGGTTCTGTTACAGACCCACAGGGTTACACTTGGACACAGAAAAGAAAATTGTGATATTATTAGACAAATAAATAATACTGGGAAACATATTACAGAGACATACTGTGCAAATACAGACTGAAACTAAAAGTTTCTGATGATGGTAAAGTCTAAACATCCCTGCAGAAAATCAAGATTTTAGACTCAATCATGTGAAGAGTACAGAAACACATTTTACACAGTGATGACAAGTTACTTCACTTTAAAAATAAATAAAAGAGAAAAGAAAAGGAAGAGGTGGGAATGATCATCACTTAACATTTCTAGGAGGTAGACTAACAAATTCCAGGAGTAAAACAACTACACTGAGTGCTTCAGGTTAAAAAGCAAAACAAAACAAAACACACACACACACACACGGCCCCCCACAAACAAAAAACCACCACCACCACAGCTATAGGAAAATCACCAGGCCTAAGGAGACTTAAAAATAAATAAAGACAACTGAATGGAAACATTAGAAGATCGGGGCCAAGCTGACATTCTCACCAACTGCAGTTTCACTAATACACTGTCAAGATAAGGAGGTGTTATTTTACTATGATCTTAACTACAAGTCAGCATTTCCATGTGTAGTCAGCATACACATGCCCATTCTCTCTACAAAACTACAAATTTCCAAATGTAGTAGACAATAACAAGTAGAGAAAAATTCACAAAGACTGTAATTAGTAGATGGCCCTTTCTAAACACCATCAAACAAATACCTTCTAGAAACAACCAGAAACATTTAAGATTATTGGAAAGGATTATTCTACAACCACCAGATGCTGAAAAAAATAGAAAGTTAAGTATATATTAAAAAAACAATTGCCAAGAGCACAAAAGAAAGTGAAGAAATTAATTACATATGACAAGAACCTCATAAAACTTAAGAAAAAATAACAGACTGGCCACGTCCTTCTCCGTTTTGGGGCTGTGGCCCTATTCCCTAATCTTACAGAGAGATGGCCCATTATGTCCAGATTTATTTCAACCAGAATGGGCACAAAATTCCTAAAAGTAGTTCCAGGATTGATGCTTGATTCACCATTAAGTATGTACAGCATAATATAAGTTCCAGCATTTCTTTCACAAAATGAACTGGTAGTCCTGGGATCTATTTCCAATTATGGAAATAAAGCAAAATTTTATTTTGAAAAGCCATAACCACTATGACCCTCAATTCCTGTTTATAAATTAGGATAACATATTTAGCTTAGGTATATTATTAACAGTTTATTGATACCTGTAAAGTATTTCAAATGTCACAAACGGAGAGTAGCCCAGTGAAGACAAGCAGCCAACCCCCATGGAAGTCAACAGAAAACAGAAGCTGCATCTTTCTTCTTATACAACCCAAATCCAAACTATTTCCCGTATGCACAGTTCTGAAGACAGTATCCCCAAGCCTGAAAAAGCCAGACCTTTTTATGATAAAGGAAATTTTTAAAAAATCAAAAGTAATAGTGTTTGAAAAAGAAGGTGCACATCTTGCAGTTCTCACTTAGTCAAGAGGCTTCTGGAGTTAGTAAGACTTTTTTACTGTTTAGGAACTTCAGCATTTGACCTATAGATAGGATCCATAAAAAAAGCTTATAATAAAATCTCAACCATAGGGAAATAATACAATGATCAAAAGCAAACAGCAACTGAAAAGAGATTTTCCCTTTTTGACTATGCAATGCTCTTTTGTTGCCACTACAGCAACTCTTTAATGCCATGGAAACTATCTGATAAATGTATTAGAAGCTCAATAAATTTCATAATATTGAGGCAGCAAAGCAATTGGTACTGTTGACAGAGAACTTCTGTTCTGAGTGTCTATTTTAAGGAAGAAAAATTATCTAAAAATAAAAATCAGACTTTGAGCTGTTTTCATCAAAAATATACAATGGTTTTAGAAAACCTGAAAGTAAACTACAGCAACTACATTAGATCATTGGAAAATGTGGGAGGGTGATAGGAAAAAATAGGCACACCTTGAAATTACAAAAATGGGATACACTGATTTAAAATTTCACAGTCTTACTTTTGGATGGTTTGCTTTACCTAACATGTATTGTTAATGAAGGCAAGTGGTATGGAAAGAACACTGAGAATTACATGCAAGTTTCTGTCCAATTTCTCAAGATGCTACACACGTATTCATAAGGCGTATGATCTTTTTAGTCATCTAAATGTCTGTCGTCTTCTTCTGGACAGTCCCACACACATTACAGGTGTGGTAGAAACACAAATGAACTCCCCCTCCCCCTTTTTACAGGTAATACTGAAATTGCTCTGGTTTCATGTGTCCAGTGCTACAATATACTTTTTTCCAACCAACTCTAACGTTGCACTCCAACCAATGTACCTCCAGAGACTTCTAAGCAAAAAGAGTACCTATACGAAATGAAAGTAAAATAACCCTCCGATAAATAATACACCTATCCAATACACACATAATACTATCTTCCTCTACAAAAGAAGCATGATTTGAGGCATGCCACAAACCCAGTTAACAAACTTGGGCTGGTTTTGACCTAAGGCACAGAGGCAAAGGTACTCTTTCCCAGAAAGGGCCCTTCACCAGGACTGCTCTGCCACAAACCAGTTCCCCACAGGACCTGCCAGCCTTGATGATACCAATAACCTCTTTAAAAGTAAAGCCAAAATCTAAAGCCATAATGCACTGCAAGATACACCAGGCAGGCAAACATTTAAAAATGCATGCGAGATTGAAAATAGGTAAGAATACACATCTTGAAAACGCAGGACAATTGTATCACAACTCCCATATGCACTTCTCATTGCATTCCTCTACACTTGAAACAAAGGAGAAAAGGCTGGTTTTAAAATGTTATATTGCACATTAGTCATATTAAAAAAGATAACTCCAAATTAGATTTAGTCACAATGCAATAAATAAAAATACAATTACATTTTCAGAAAAAGTTAAGTCTTTACTGTAGGCAAACAGAGCAGCTTTTTGGCTTGTGGCTTTTGAAAGCCCAAAGGCAGCCCAAAAGAGCCTTCGAAGGCACATCTTAGTTTCTAAATACATTGAAGGTTTGTTTCAAAAAGATAAAATACACACACTTCTGTTAATTAAATTAAAAAAAACTAAAAAAAACAACAAGCAAACAAAAACTAACCAAACAAACAAACAAAACAGTAACAACAATTTCTCTCTATTTTTTTTTCTGGAATAAGCAATACTGAAAATTCCGGTGGTTCTTATTACATTTCCTAAACAGCAGCTTATCCTTCAGACTTGTACATATCATCAAAACATACTGTCTCTTCTATTATTTTTTCCTGAAACATTTTTATTACCAGATGAACAACAACAACGCTGACTTATCTATCTGTTTTTGCAATACAGGCGTGTATGTTCACAGAAGGCAACAGACTGCATTAAAACACTACCAAAACAAGCCATTTCACTATATATGACTCTGCCCCTAGGGAAAGGAATGAGAGCAGATAAGATGTGACAGATGTGTAGTCACGTCACTTAATACACTACTGGAAGGTGCTCAAATCATTATGGTGACAGGCATATATAAAAACTTGCAAAGAATGGACTAAGCATTTATCTAGCTTTCTGCATACATGATTCTTATAATCAAAGAAGATACTGAAGTCCATAAAAGTGCTGTTTGAGAGAAGGCAGCCTGTAAATGCCAATATACAATATATTTGGGTTTTTTTTTTAAGAAGAAGGGAACATACCACGTATGTTTTTGTCAGCAAAGCTCCTCAATCATGAATATGAAAAACATCTAAGGTTGAATTTGAGGTCTGTCCTCTAAAGATTTCCTGCACTGAAATATTCCTGAAGAGGTTTAATTAAACTTGAAATTTACACAAAACAAGAAGTTTAAATAAACTTAGCAACTTAGGTCTCCAAACTGACTGCATTTTTCTGAGACTTTAAAATGCTATTTTGCTGAAGCCTCTTCTCTGTTTTGGTTTGAAAGACCCAAACAACAAGAATAAAATTGGAAATCATATGGTTACTGGACGGAGGTAATAGGACTAGTCACTTGTTTGAAGTGTAAACCTGAGTTTAAAAAATTAGGACTTTCAGGCAATTGGCCACGAAAAGTATGAAAAACGCAGGAGAAAATTGTCTCCTCACTTCTTTCAGGTTTAATAATCCTGAATGTTACAAACATTAATGTAGGTCAAGAATATTTCCAAACAGTAACATGATTTTTAACTGCCAGTGTCCCTTCAGCAGGGACCAATATCACTACTGTTTCAGGTAGATTGTTAGGTTCAAATCCTGCAAATTAAATCTGCACAGGTAGATCCCTGTGCCTCTGAGAATCCGCATTAAGTCAAAGAGGGAAAACTAACTCACAGGATCAGGTTCTTCATTTGAAGCTGGACCACTGTAACTGATTATGACACTAATCATAAATGTCTCACCAACACTCTCTGCTCCCCATCTGTTTGTTTTATCTTATTATAGTGTTATATCTCAGTCCACAGGACTAACTACAGTAGTCAAATAAAGCACCTGCCCAAGCCTATGTTTCTGCAAGACCAGGTACTCAGACAATGTTTTTATGCTTGTGCACATACCCAGTTTATTCCCCAAATGGGACTACACAACAGAATGAAAAAAATATAACATCAATTTCTTCATTTATACAAATACAAATCTCAATGTTTTCCAGTAATCTAGCCATTTAAGACAAAGGATAAACTCCATTCACCTTCTGAAGTGCAGCAACTACTATTTTTAAAGGAAACAACATGCATATCAAAAATGACCTGCAAAAAGTACACTGAGCTTTAAACTTATTTTAAAGGAGCATTGGCTTCTTCATTATACTGTCGCAAAACAACAAGAAAAAAATCGTAAAATAATACTCGTTACAGACTACAAAGTCAAATCTGCTGGAACCAACAGACCATAAACCGAAAAATGCTGAAGGTGGGGAGCATTCTGGTACAGCACAGCTCCAGGCCTCCCGCTCTTCTACTTTACTCTATGCTTCTAGGTTGATCACTGTCAGGCACAATGCAGTGGGGCTAGGTGGAGCTTTCTTTTGATCCAGTATGGCCATTTGTGCATTCTTACAAGTATCTCACAGAAAGGAACCCAAAATATTTTAATGACTACTCCACTAGAACTGATCCTAGAATCCTACTTTTAATTTGAAAGACACACATTAAGGGGTGAGGGTTTTTTTTCCAACTTCTCTCTTCTTATGAAGAAGTGGGGTTAAGAACTAAATCAAAGTTCAAATACATATTTATTAATTTTTTCAATAATCTGATTAACATATTTTCCAAACAGGTAGAGGAGGGAATATGGGAAATATACTTGCCACAAAGCAAAAATGGGACACACATAATCTTGCTATTTTGCAGAATTATCAGCAACGACCACACTTGTTTTCACTACTTATAGCAGAAAAGAATAGCAATGAAAAAAATCCACAAAACCAAATAAACCATTTGATAATTCAGTGTAAAAGAAACACTTCTGAAAGGCGATCCCCCCTTCCTCACCAGACATAATTCTGAGAAGTGCTTTTGGCCCCTGTATTTGTACTGAAATTCAGTGACAACTGGGATTTAGGGGAAGCATTCAAGATATTACAGAGATATTGGCATCCTTTCAAGAGTAGTATGCTGGATCATAATTTTCTTTCCCAAATTAGAGGTTAAAACTGCCAGAAGAAACTCAACGCGAGCTGGGATACTCAGGTTCTCAAAACAGTAGTGTCTTGCCTAAGACCTGATTGGCAGCACATCCACCCTCTTGAGATGCTGCAGCTCACTGGACCTTTCAATTTCCAAACCCAGCAGAAGCCAGGAGCTGGGAACTACCCATTCACAAATGGCAGGAGAGGGGGTCCCACCTCCCCACTAATACCTTGCTGGAGGGCAATGAAAACATGCCCGTGGGCTGCACTGGGCACCACTGTCACAGGTTGCAGACCCACACAACAAAGAAAGTTACTAAAAACCAGTCTCCCTCTGCTCACAAGTCAATTTACCCATACCAAAATTACTGGTTATTTATGTCAACTGTTGAGGATTCACCAACTGAAATACACGCAGCCTGGGTGCCTTGAAAATCCCAAGTCACAGTACAGGTTAACATCAGCATTTAAAACTTTCAAGAGCATTGCAAACAACTACCACACCTTCAAATCACAGATAAACTATTTTGTAGAGCTTAACTATATGCATTTCTGGCATGAAACATTTCTCATTGCTAGCAAAATTTCCCTGCAGTTCCTGGCAACAGAATACTTTGAGTTTAGAAGCTGGCTGTAGAGTAAAACTGTTTTAGTAATCAAAAATCATTCCTGATCTTACCTTTTAGCAGAGGCAGGGGAGTTAACTCGATAGGCTTGCCCTGAGACCTAAACTGGGAGGAGCTTTGTGACCTCTTCTGTCTGGCTTTTCTGACGGACTTCCGAGAAAATCCGTCTACTTTATCCACTGATGGAGGAGTAGTTGGTGCTGAGGACATATCCCTACTGAAGGAAAACAAATGTCAGAAAGATATTCCAAATGGATGAAATGGGCAAAGATTAACCTAATTTTTCAAAAAATCATCATCATCATCTTTCTGCACCACTCTCCTGCTGACAACTCACCCGGATATACGATTAAGACAGCAAACTCACCAACATATGTACAAATTGTACAGAATAAACTTATGGAACAGTGTAACAATTCTTCTCACTCCCTTTTTTATCTGTGTCTGCCATTTGCCAAAAATCCTGCAACAGGAAAAATTCAGACCTAACGCTGACATAATTACGTCAATAGAACGTCATACAACTGTGGACTTGTCACAGGATTGTAGCCTTAAACTATATACTCTTTGGGACAAAGTAATTTCAACTCATTCTGCAAGGGACCATGCACGCTAAAGAATGCGTACACAAAAAGGTACAACTGGTTCTTTGCCATTAGTCATCAATATGCATAGAAGGAAAAAAAAATAGGACAGAAGAAAAACTCAGTTTATTTGCCATACCTACATACAAGATTTTCTAGAGATTTAAGAAAGCATAACAAAAAGTACTGCTATGCTTTACAATTTCACTAAAACAGACAAATTTTACATATTACTTCTTTATTCTCCATTTTAGAAACATTCAGCTATTTTCTTGTGAGTCTTTTCACACATAGTTATTCCAGGTCCTGGCATTTCTGTAAGAATAGCAGTTTGGTAACCATAACTGTTCTAAGGGCATAAACCAGACGAGGTTTGCAGGGAAAGGCAGAGAGCCAAAAAAGGTTTCCGCAAGCAAAAGTTTGTTTCCCAACTCTATCAGCTGGTCTAAGAAATAAGCATTGCTTCTTCCTATAAAATTTGCCTCAGCAACTCCTGTAGCTGATTCCATGCTACTAAGAAATACCAAAAGGAAGCATTTCAACAGTGAATTAATCCATCCAGCTATTGTATTTACCAGTCTCGTCCTGTCTGTTAAAAAGGCCCATCGCATCTTGGCTGAAATACATGAGTAATACTTAAGGGAAACGAGACAGGAGAAATCTAGGCCTACATATTTCCAGCAGCTCTTTGCACAGTTAACTTCACCAGCATGTGCGCTCCTACTGAAATCAACAGAACTATCTGCATTAATAGCACGATTATTAACAAGGGCAGCTCTGTTGATTTCACTAAGGCTACACACAAGTGCAAAGTTAAGCATCGGCATAAGCATTTGCAGGATCAGGGTCTTAGAACATGTCCTTGGAAAGCATTACTCATCCTCAATGTCTGTTGACTTCAATTACCAAAGTGACTCGTATGCTAAAAGAAGTTGATTCCACAATATAGAGAACACTTTCGAGTACTTATTTTATTAAAATATTTGGTTACTCATATGCTTCATCAATGATTAAATCCCTTGAAGCAGACACTATTTAGGTTTGTCCTTTTTAAGAAAAGCTTTAGAAAGTACGATTTATTGCAACAGCGTAAACAAGTTCCGAAAGATAAGAACTATTTAATGCAAAATTACATACGTGTACTAAATCTATCAAAAATGGGAGTATAAACTCCACAGCTTCTTCGAGGAAGCATGTGCAGCACCCAGAAGCTGAACTGTGCAGCTGGCATTACAATAAGGGAAAAGCCTTGTTCTATCTTTTTGATTTCTCCTGAGGTATTCTTTCACTACCGAGTTATGCATTCTAAATATAATACGCTATCAGCAACATGAACCTGCACCTTAAACTGGTCTTGTTTATCATCTGGGGAGAAAAAAAAATACCACCATTACCAGGGTATTCAGGCCCCAGCCAAGATTAATAAATAAAAAAGTCAGATAAACTGAAATAGAATGGCCTGTACTTTAGCAACCCACTTCTAAGATTTCAACAGTCCGCCAAAACACACATAAACACAAAGTTACCTGTTACATAAATCAAATTCTGGAAATATCAGCAAAAATGTATTCTTAAAGTCTGAACTGGTTGGCCCTATTTCATCTCATCAAAAAGATTCACCTCTCCATCACGTGCATCATTGAAGTGTAACCATTTCTGCAGAAATGTTTGCATGCTCTCACAAAATTAAATTACAAATAAAATAAAATTAAAAAAATGGACAGGGACTAAAGTAGATCACTTAAACCGCAGGATCATTGTGTCAGCAAGAAGCTTTACCGACACTTCTCTGCTGTAAATTTAGTAACAGTTTCCCTAACCTGCTTTATAAATTATTAAAATCTAATTCTAATTCAACAAGACTACATCCAGCCTAACAACCTTACAGTAAACACTGATCTGGTTTTTCATCTCTCCAAATGCACGCTCGCTCCCCTGAATGCACTACCACAGTGAAATACAGTTTCAGCTGGGAGGGGGGGGGGGGGGCGGGGGGGGAGCCCGAGATTATTTATTGTGTGCGAGTGGGAAAGCTGCAAGCCCAGCCGCTGCTTCTTGTTCCTTTCAGCAGGGGATCGCATTTTATTCCCCAAGTATTTCGGTCAATAGGAAGCCACGCACATCAGCTCGGCTGGTCCCCGGGGGGAGGCGGGGGGGGCAATGCACGGCGAGGCGAGTGGACGTGCAAATGCCGACGGAGAGCAGCGGGGAAGGGAGCCCGCGGCTCCTGCGCGCCCGGGGAAGCAGAGGTGTCATTAGCTGCCTCCCGCTCGCTGCTCTCGGCTGTCATTTCCAGACGGGAGCCGCGGAGCACCGCAGCTGGAACATGTCCTCCCCGCAGCCCCCCGCACCTCCCCGCCGCCGCCCGGCTCCCCCTCGGCCCGCCCGCGCCTCCCCCCCGCGCCGCCGCCGCCTCGCCGCTCCCCCGCGGGCCGGCGCGGGGGGACGGAGGGATGGAGTTACCTTGACCCTCCTGGTAGAGAAGCCGGAGACGGGATGGAGGCGGCGGCGGCGTGAGCCGGGCTTGGCGGAGCGCGGCCGATGCCTGGCGGCGGCGGCCCGAATGTGGTACGCGCCGGGCTCGGTCCCTGCCGCGGCGGCGGCGGCGGCGCAGGAGCCTGTAGGCCTCGGCGGCGTTGGCGGCCTCCCCAGCGCAGGGCGGCGTTGGCGGCGGGTTCAGGAGCGGGCGGCTGCTCGGGCTCCGCTCAGTCCCATGCACTCGGCGCGGCCCCCTGCCTGCGATGGCTGCGGCCTCACTCACATTCCCGGCGGAGCCCTGCGGAGGGGCCCTGAGGAGGCGGGGGGGCGCGAGGGGAGCCGAGTGCGGGCCGAGCCGAGGGGGAGCGGCGGGCGCGGTGCGGGCGGCCGGGGGGGGCAGGCCGGGCGGGCGGCGCGGCGGTGCTGCGCGGGGAGGGAAGGCCTCTTCCGCCGGCGGCTGGCTCAGGTGAGAGGGGGGATCCCGGTGGGCGTCGGGGTCGCGCTCCGGCTCGCTCCTATTGTCACTCTCAGCGGGCTCCGGCCATGGCACTCACACACACTCACTCACTCACTCACAACCGAGCGTGCTGCCACCGCCCCCCGGCCCGCGGCCCGCCCCCCGCGCCCGCCCACTGGAGCCTGCCGCCGGGCCGCGCCGCCTCATTGGCGCCCGCCGCCGCCGCCGGGACAGCCGGGAAAGGGGAGCGCGGCCGGGGCGGGGGCGGCGCGGTGCGCAGCGGCGGCGAGCGGCTCGTCATGGCCACCGCCATCGCCCTTCTCGTCCCTCCGCGGGCCGGGGGCGAGGCGGACGAGCGCCGGCCGCCGCTAGAGCGAGGCCCGTCGGCTGAGGTAAAACATCTCGGCGATGCCGGGGTCAGACCCTGCGAACGCTGAGGTAGAGCCCTTGTCCCGCCGCAGCGGAGCGGGCAGCACGGACCCCCTTCCCGGGGCGGGCCGCGGGCGGGAGCGGCCTCCCTGCGGCCACCGCGGGACCGGGGCCGGGGCCGGGCTGTGCCGGGGCCCGAGCCGCTCGGCGGGGCCCGCCGCTGCCTTGGGTTGCACGGTAACGAGAGCCGGGAGGCAGTGGCCTCCATATCGCGACAGGGCTTCTGCAGCACTTACCCTTGGGTTTCTTAGCCAGCCTGTGATTGCTGTCTGAATAATTTTGCGCCTTTTTTTTTTTTTAAGTGTATTTATGTGTAGAGTGGCTCACAGAAAAAGCGCTTGTAGATAGTACTGTTAAATATTATCGAATTTGTTTAAATTTATTTACCTGATGGCTTGGTGTTTGGTGGTTTTGTTTTGGGCTTTCTTTTCCAAAATGCAACTGACAGTATTAATACAACTGCGATATTTAAAAATATCATTCACTGTTTCCCCTGTATTTCTGGCAGAAAAAAAACCCGACTCACGAGCAGCAGCCCTCCTGCATCGGTATGACCAAAACTCACTGAGGTGCAGTCATTTTTTAAGAGATGAGCTCAAGGGCAGTTTGAGAGCTGGTTGCTTTGTTGGGTCGGTCACACACCCCCTGTTTGTGCAGGTTCTAGGTGCCTGAACCCTCTGAACATACTAATCCTACAACAGGTACCTAGTTTGTGTCCCACTCTGCTTCTCGACTCGGCTTACCCTCCAGATGTGTGAGTACCAATGTTGGCATAACGGAAGAGGTGCAGGACTGTGGCAGACTCAATTTAGAGGGCTTTAAGCTGTTGTGAAACTACTTTCAAAATCACTAATTTTCAGGCAGATAAGCTCCCTGGTCTGGTTCACGTTGAGGAACCTGGAACTCGCTGCTACTGAAATGTGACTGTAATTGATGTGAACAGTTTTGCCTCTCCTCTCAGTATGCCTCTTGCGTATCTTAAGAAATATGTGTCCCCTAAACTTTCTTACCTATAGACTAAGCAATTCTATTTCAATCCTTCCTTGAGTGTCACAGTATTAAACCCCTTAAGATGCTTATTTCTTCTCCCCATGTCATCTTAAAATCATTTGCGTCTTTTTTTTGAACTGTAGCATCCCAAGACTGGACACAGTACTACAATTAAGGCCTCAACAACCCCAGCATCTGCTGCTGTGCCTGTCAGAGACTGCATTTCTGTTTACACATGCCAATACAAATACTTTTGAGTCAGTATGATCTATTCACAATTTTGCTGACCTATTTTACCCCTGCATCCATTTCTGCCGACCTACCAAGCCAGTTATATTGCCCTCAAGTAGGCAGTAATACTATTCCAAACTTTGATTTTACTTAAACCAAACCAGCTAAGCTAATTGAAATGCAAGCAAGGGTTGATAACAAAGAATGTAGGTCAGGGAGGTTTTATACCAATAGAAGGTAAAATTTGGCAAAAGCAGTGTAACTTCCTGCTGTCCCCAGCAATAAGCGGCAGAACCTGCAGATGCACATGTTTTGCTTTGTTATGTGTACTTTATTCTGTTTGTTGTGTTTGTCAGTGACATACTTTAATTCCCAGATTTATTCACTGTCCTGTGTGCTGCTTTTGGTCTGGACTGAACAGTGCAATGAGTAGCTCATAAAGTTATTGATAGCATACTCGGCGAAAGCGAAGTTCTAGCACAGTCTGATGGCTAGACTGGCTTTTTAGGTGAAGTTGAGCATGTCATTTTACATGGTTGTACTTTGGTGTTCCCAGTATGAAATGAAATCCATCTTTGTAAAACACTAAAGATCTGAAACTGGAGCATGCGATGGGGTCATTTACTAAAATAATGGCCACAGAAGGGGTAAAAATCAAAACTGCTGTCCAAGTCCACTATCCTAGCTAGAGAATTAGTTCTTCAGTATAGCTGAACAAGCTGGTAAATAATGCATTCAGCTAGTTTATTTCGTATATGAAAAATGCATCATGTGGTATGTTTTGTCCATTTTGATTGTGTAAAGCATTTTTATGATGTGTTTTATATCAGGTGATGTTTTTATGGTAACAATTCAAGAAAAATACAGGCTTTATCAGTGAATAAACAGAAATCTTACCTTTTCTTGATCAGTTGGTTGGCAGAGTTTACAAAACTGCCTTCCCTTTTATTTCCAGGTTGCTTTTTTTTGTCTGCTTTGGTCTGTAAAGTCTCCATCTGTGAGGAGACTTAAGACCACAACATTAGACGTGAATGTAAAACTGCTAATATTTCAAAGGGGCACTGTTATTTGACATTCTCCTGTTCTCTGTTTAGTCTGGTTTTTGTACCAATTGCTACTTTTAAAAATGATTACATGAATCCCAAGCAGAGATGAAGAAGAAATAAGTACTACAGGTCTTTTCCATATATGTATATCTGTATATATTTATATGTTTATATAAATAAATGTATCAATTTGTAAGAATAAAAATTAAAGATCACATGACCAACATCTCACATACAAGTCTGTGTAGGCATATATATAAAAATATGCATGCATTCAATACCTGCAGCCCTTCCTGAAGGTCTACAAGCAATAAGTTCTTTTGATCAGTGTTTCACCATTGCTCTCAAAGGCACAAGACAAGCCTGTCCTTTTTGAAAGTTATACTGCCTTACTGTCCTACAAAAGGCATTTTTAAAAATAGCTTAGAAAGGAATTTTCAGGGGCAGCTTATCACCAGTTACAGGCACTGTGCTTTTTAGCACCCAAACAGTCAGAACAGCAGTCGAGAGTCCTCCAAAAGAGAGATTTTTTGTACCAGTGACTCAGATTTTTGCCACTTCACTCAGATTTTTGTGTGACTGAAGTTCCACGATAGACCATCTGTTATGGCCACCCAGGCATGAATACGGAGCTCGCATCCACATTGGCATTTTGCTCTTTACATAGCAGCTTATCAGACAGGATTGCTACATAGATACCACTGTGGAAGTCCTGCTCCATTGAGTGATAAACATAAATGGATCTAGCAGGAGCTTGTAAATGTTTCACGTAGCACATCTGACATGTATTTGCCTACAGTAAGGGTCACATAAAGGATCTTCTGAATGTCAAAGGCAGCATTATCAGGGGTGCCGTGGGATTAGTTCAGATATTCCCTGTTCCAATACTAGTAAGCAAGAAAAGACTTGATCTCCCCAGAGAACTAATTATTCAGACCAGCAGGAAAAAGACCAGAAAGAGAAAGCATTATGGAGGAAACAGTAGCGCTGTTTGAAGAGGTAAATCAGCATGCGAACAAGGCTTTTCTGATACGTCTTTAACAAAAATGAACACAGTGGAATACTGCATCAAAGAAACTGTCCTGTTCCATCAATTTGATTGAAACAGCACAATCTGTGATTTTTTTGTTTACTTTTGAATCAAATTCACGTGTAACAAGAAAACATTCTATTTAGTCTGTTTACCCTGCAGTTGACTTCTGATTTGTATGTGTTACATTTTGGGGGAGGAATGGTATGTCCAACTTTTGAGCAACATTTGTAATCGATGTACCGAGTTTCTGTTATAATAGGCAAGTGCTGATTACTTTTTGCGTACTGCTCCTCCTTGTACCAGCTGTGCAATAACGCTGTCGGTGCCCTCAGGAGCTGAATTCCTGATGCATGTGTGGGGTAAGGATTTTAGGGTCATAGACACAACTACCAGAATGGGAACTAATTCTTCCTCTCTGTTTATAGACACTGCGTCATTTGAAGTCTGTTTCTGTAGTCAACAAGGCAAGATAAGTAGGAGCTTGCTCGCCTCGGCAGCTGGCTAGCTGCCTCTTCCTAGCACAACACTGCTTTCACTTATTACCCAGTTCACGATTTTGTTCCCTCCCCCAGCATCTTAACTTGCCTTCAGGCCCCAGGTGCTCTTTTAAGCCTAGTTTTCTGAATATTTTCTTAACTTCCCTTCTCTGTTTACCCCTGCCTTCTTCAGGCTTTGCGGTATGTTCCTTAGCCAACCTCTTCTCTCCAACTGTCACTCTCCCACTGCCTCTGAAGGTTCCAGTGCTCCCCCAGTTCTCTCCCCACAGGGAACTGCTTCTGGTGCCTGAAATTACACCTGGAAACAGCACCTCCCCGTGCGTGATGTGGTCCCCTGTGCCACTGGGGTTTGTCTGAATCCCAAGTGAAATGAGGTCTGCTTCCATATCTTCACTTTGTGATCGAGGCTCCTCCTTTCAGGTATCTCTGCATTTAATGTGTTTATAAGCCAACGTATACACTATTATGATCTCCCCGTATAAACCCATCCTCTTCAGGTGAGCACCCTCTACTGTGGCCCAGCTTCCTGCATCACCACACCCCGAAACAAATAAAATTACTAAAATACCAGTGTGTAGTTAAGGTGTCCAGCAGTGCTTTAAGCATATGAACTGCTGCTCATAGTACTTCCCGTATCTGGTGAAGTACCTACCAGATCAGTCCCAAGCTTGGTGCATCTCTCATGGTTACAGCAGCAGCTGATAAAACACTTGAGATTTTCCGCAAGTACAGAGACCCTGAGGACAGAGTAGGCTGAGAGAGAGATACCTTGTTCTCTTATAAAAGAGAACAAGCAAGTATTCCTGTTGTATTTTTTTCAGCTTGCTACATCTTTTAACTCATGGTACAGCTTTAACCTATTAGATACTCAAAGTTTTCGAATTATGGCAAATGAAAGTGTTTTATCTGTAGCTCAGTTCAGCCTAGTAAGGAATGCTTAACATCAGAGGGAGTCTTGCAGCACCTAAATAAGTTTAAAATACCAGCCCTAATGGGTTCCAGAGCTTGCAGTAGTAAGCTGGGCAGAGGAAGAGCCATACAGGTGCCAAGGGCACTTCCATTGAGTTTTTAAACAACTTAGACATAGGGAGCAAAGCTACTTGGAAAGAAGTGGCCGAGTGTTAGTCCCAGGTCTAAACACAAGTCCTCCTGGAAGCCTGCTGCATGGGCAGGTGTGCCCTCACGCTGAGCAGAACAAAGTAGCCCCCCTGCATCCGTGGTAGGCGAGGGTTAGCCGTAAGCCAGTCAGTCCTGCTGCGCCTCCCCTGGCTGGCAGGTACACCGGTAGAGGCTTTACTGTTGGGAAGCACTGGGAAGGAATCTGTATGAATGCTGCTAAAATAGGAATGACAGGAAAAGAAAGGTTATAAGAGCATTTTGTAAAATCTTCCGAGATCCACTGTCAAGGTTAAACAAATAGGAAAATTTCCCCACTGAGAAAATTATGTGAATAAGGAAGCTTGTCATTCTTTCGTGACCCTGTACAGGAATTATGGATACTCTATAAATTACAGTAAGGACAGACTTCACATGAGACAGGAACTGGAGTTGAAATCTAAAAGCTATGAATCCTACAAAAAGACAGCAATTGATTAGATTTAGACAGAAAATAGCAAAGAACCACCTAAACAATCTCCTGACCAAGCAGTCCACACAAAAATAGATAATTGGAACAAGAACAAAAACGGTGTTGTTCTGTGCAAGTGCTGGAAGTTTAAAAACTTCATGAAAGAGTTGAGACTATCTCAGCACATTGAGCACATCAATAGAACTGGTTTTTAGGAAACACTTAGAAGGAACGGCACTAAAGCCTCTGCAGTACTTGATAACAAAAGGAGATGAAAATGCTAAGGTTAGGAAAGGAATAGCAAATAAAACAGAGACATCGTTATTCCACTGTTTGGTATAGACTATGTTTGGAAAAGAGAATATAGAGAAAGCAAAGTAGTAAGATGGCTTGGTACAATTTCTGCCCAAGGAGAGGATTAATACGCTGGGGATTTTAAGCTCAGAAGAAAAAAAATTTCATGCTGGATTTGATAGTGGTCTGTTATGATCTTCAATGGAATGGAGATGAGCGAATAAGTGACTTATTTTTCAAAACTGCTTTGTATTATTTGTTCTTCTGTTATCTGGCAAGATGGAATATTACAAGCTTTCATATCCTGTTAGAGAGGCAAAAGGTATGAACAGGTTCAAGTAAAATAAAATTTTAAAAAACTAGATGCCCAAGGGCACCAAGGAGATTAAATTGTCCTTGTACTTCAACAGGCTACCATAGTTGCAACATGCATTACATATACAACACATTAATGAATTTTATTTGCCAGCAAATAAAAATGCACCACTATCAACTTCAAAGATCTGTCCTATAGCGAAGCCTACACACCAGATTTAGGGTAAGATAATTCAGTAAATGTAGAATTTGAGCCAATATAAAACCTGTGATATGTTTTGATAAGATTTGGCATATTATCATTATTGAGTATCATATCTTTGACATGCTGTCCAGCCCCCACACTTAGAGAATTTTCAACATTATCCAGTGTCAGATGGGTCCCAGAAGAATTTATAGCAAGAATCAATAGCCAAGACTTGAATGAGAGAAGATCAAAAATAGTTTAGATTTTCCTTTTTAAGAAGATGCAAGGAGGAGCTAAAACCATGATTTGCTAAGGCACCAAGCAGCACCAGCAGACACCTCTGGAAAATTCATCTTAAGCTATATTTAGTGCATTCAAAGAAATTGTGGCTCCCACTTGAGCCATTTCAGCTCATACACAGATAAAAAATAATCGGATCACATAGACTGTTCGCTCATCTTGAATAAATATTTAACGGAATTGTGCATTTCTGAGTCATGTTTAGTTCTAATATATGTCTTTCTAGGTGAGCTCCTACCTCTGAGCAGATTCATCTGTAACTGCAATTCTATAGGTGTACATCTGTATTCAAAAACACACTAGACAATTAAATTCTGACATTAAGAGCTTTTAGTACACAAGTAGCTAATTAGAGCCCTTCAAACAAGAGCAATTCCAGTGTCTTGCAGTTACTGGGCTTTAATGATGTTGATATAATTTCTTGAGTCCTCGAAATTTAGTTTTTGGATTTTTGTCACCAGCTTGTAGATGGAGTGTGAAATACTCCTGGGCAATGCTGTCCAATGCCTGCTTGAGTACAATTTTTAAATGTCCAGTTTTTTTCTTTTTCACTGATTTGTACCTAGTCAAATTCATATTATGATCTTTCTTAGGTTTCTTGAAAACTCACTGCAGCTTCATTTAGGGTCATCAAATACTACATAAGCCGCATCCTGGAAAATATGAAAACATCCAGAGTTACCAAACTTTCTTCCAAACTACACTATTTTTGACCCAGAGTGTCATTCCTCAACATTCAGACTATTCTGATCGCATCAAATGTAATTCCACACCCAATGAAATCCACCTCAGGCCTTTTCCCAGTGTGATGCAGCTATTTTTCTTTGGGAAGTTATAGGAAGTTACACACTGCCATTCTAATACACAACAGCGAATATGCTTTGGATATTTTTTTCATAATTCCTGGTAACATTGCACTTAGCAAACTGTTTTGATACATATATGTAAGCAATTTAACTTGCCTCCTGTTCCCCACTACAACTCACTGTTTTGCTTTTAACAAATTGACAGAATTATAACAAATATGCGTGCCAAAGCTTTCATACGGTGCTGTTGCCTATCATCCCATTCAAATTGTTTCTTCAAGAAAATTACCATCTAGCTTTGTCCTGCTGGTGATCGTCTGCGGGATATTTCAACCAGAATACCATGTATGCAGAATTCTTTATTTTAGTTGCAAAAATATTTGCCATCTGAAATGTTACCCGTTTATTCAAGCCATTACACAGAAATATAAGTAAGGTAGCCTGCTTTCAACTAAGCTTTACAAAAATACTCATTACCTCTTAGAAGAAAAAAAAAATGGTAAAAGACATTTGCAGGAAAAAGTAGGGCATCTATTGGTGCTACATGTTTAATTTTATTTGATTTACTATACTTAAATTTTTTCTTTGTTGGCAAAAACAACCTTAGCTGTTGCTAATGCTGTTTGCCAGCATCTCCATCTGCATCTTTGGTTACTTCTTGGATTCATTCTCTTAGCACTTGCAGAATTCCACTTGCATCCTCTGAACTCTCATGGCAATTTTTCCCTTTTGGTTGTTAATATTCACAGCAGCATGAAGTTGTTCACATTGCGGGTGACATTTTCCTGTAGTCAAAGACACCTGAGCCCAGCTCCTTCTCATGTATCTTACCGGCTCTTGGTGATCCCTGCCAATGATAAGGGAATGCCTCCGTCTCATCTTTAGAGCTCTTGGATTCACGCTGTACGCACCCACATTTCAGTCTTGTCAGTAACGTCAAATCCCCTTTTGGATAGTTTATCTAAATTAACCTCAGCTTGTAATTTTGCCATGTAGGTTTATTTTGAAACTGGACCTTTCCTTATCTTACCTTTTGTAGATGATTTGTTTTGGGAGTGGTTTCCATAAAGCACCTCAGAGAGCAGTCAAATTAGTCTTGAAGTTTGTGCCGTGTTTGTTCTAAATTTCCGCCTGGCCTGTTTTCTGCTGACCTTTACTTAAATGATTAGTGTAAGTGTGCATGCATGTACATTGCTAATACGATCTTGCTCAAGTTCAATTTTGCTACATAAAACAAGCTTTTCTCTTGAGCTTAATGTCCCAGTTGTTTTATTAGCATTGTAACCAGGCTGCTCATACAAGGCACATCCACTGCACATCTGAATAAAAGTAAACATCCTGTGTTTCTCAGCCTGCTATAAACCCCAACAGATGGCTGCTACTTTTACAAACTGCGCTGAATAGGATGGTTCACATTTCCCATGCAACAGACTTATTTCTGGAATCCCAAACGCTGTATACTTCTTGCAGGAACACTGATCCAGCCACAACGCAGTTTAGCCCAAATCAGTCCTGCTTGGTGACTCTTCACAGGTCAGACCCTCTTGCTTTTTGGAATGTCCAGCTGGACATACCTTACATTGCTGATGCATCCAAATTTGCAGGAGGACTTATAACAGCTTCCACGTGTAGGTCCTTGATCATCAAGCCTAAAAGGTCCTTTGGGCAATACTGATGTTTATTAGAACCTTCGTGTGTTTGTTTTTTTCCCCAAGAAAAAGTATTTTTTGGAGATAGAAGGTATCTCTTAGAATGACTGGATTTCACCTTGATGCTCAGAGCCAGTCCCTGGTCAGAATCTGCAGGAGGCGGTGTGCATCTCCTCTACCACAGCTAACAGTCGGGAGACATATGCCGCAGGCGTATGTCCAGTAGTACACTGATGTCTGTGCTTAACCCTGTCACTGGCATCAACTCCCAGGTGAATTAGCAGCAATGCCACCTTGAGACTTCACCCTGTGTGTGTGCAAGCATGTGTTTGCAGGAACCTGTTCCCATCTCAATTTTTTTTTCCTAAAAAAAAAGCCACAAAGGAACTACTTTGGCTGCAGGTCCAGGGAAATAGTCTCTGTTGAGGCTTAAAAACAATGTTGAGGATGTTTTGTCCTGAGGGAAAGGCAGTTTGGGAGTGAGCTTTGTCTTGCTTAAAAACTTTTCTCCACTGAATAACAGGCTTTGTCTCAGCTACTTGTGCCCACTTTCCATTGCATGATAGAGTATCAAAGGAAAAAGTTCTTGAAAGACCACTCTAGAAAGACATCTAGAATTTGTGTACTAACTTTTTTGCATGGATGATCTTCAATCAGATGCATTCAGAGGCTCTAGAAATTGTGCCGTTTGCTTAGAAAGTAATTCTGAAGAATGAAGACAGTTTCTGATCTTTCTCCTCCAAATATACTAGTTACAAAAACGGCCGAGTGCAACCTACTCTACCATTAGCTATCCCTGTTTACCTTCATCACCCAGAACCTCTCTGCTTCATGAAAAGCTAATACATAATACACATATATCATAGGATATTTTCCTCCATCATACCAATGCAGAAAGCTCCCAGTAGCTCTCGAATGCATATTTTCATTAAGGGTCCAGTAAACTGGTCACACTCCAAAACCCATCTAGCCTAATAATAATTATTATTTCCTAAATCAAAGTTATTTACATTTCCAATTTCCTTGACAATTCATTGGGGGATTTTTAACAAACTACTGTTAACCCCAATTTCAATGTATTTAAGATATTTTGTAATATGTCAATTGTATCTATCACTTTATCTGTAGTGAATTGAAGGGCAAGATGACTACTTGGTCATTTCAGAGCAACCTATGAGGTAAGAACTGTGAAACCAGAGATTTTACAGGTCTCTCACCAGCATTCTCATCACAACAATGACATTTTTCATATAACTCTACATAATGGGAACATCCTTGTGGAGTAGTTTTTCAACAGAATACTCTGTGGGTCAAAATCTCTTTAACTAGTTTGAGTAACAGATGAGGCTGTGTTCAGCCTGTCTTCCAACAGCTTCTTCTTGAAGAGAGACTCCCAGGCAGTTATGTCTGTTTTCCCACTAATGGGACTAAGTATCATTGACTAGTGTATGCAGCCAAAGAGTTTCTTGGCTATGATGGCTTTTTTACAAAAGCTCGTGCTCATAAAAATCAATATTACAGAAAAAAATAACAACCTATCAACATTTTCTGTTATACAGAGAGGAGTTTCCATTTGCTTCATCTTGTCACATATCCTGGCCTCTTCTGAAGCACTGAATTCGGGTGGACTACCTGCATTCATTGAACTCTGCCAATAATTTAGCGTATTTTGCTATTAGTAATATTCCAGTTCTTGTTTTGGTTCTTTAATTCAGGAGAAAGATTTTAGGATTGCTTATACTGACCTCCTTGCAGGTGTTCTTAAACAAGCTATGAACCACAAGGTCATAATTACTTCTTGCTTCCCCCCCCCAGGTTTTTACCACAGCCATGCCTCTTCAGCTTTTCCAGCGAGTTTTTCAAACTCAGCAAAAGCATCCACGAACCATTTTGCCTACTACAGTAAGACATGTTTGTGCATGTAGACTTACCTTCTCATCTGGAAAGCTGGACAATAGTATAAACCGATTGACTACAAAGCCAGAGTAACATTTCCACCTATACAAAAAATTTATGGTTCTGGCACAACTGTGCTTGAGCAAAACCATCATGAATGATATCAGTGGACAAATGAGGCATCAAAGTCAGTTATTTCTCACACAGAAAGTTGGATTCAAGTGTAAGCCAAGTCATGAGAGCATATGTAACATCTACTGGTGTTTGCTATATTAAGAAGCAATAGGCCATGTGTACAGCCTTGCAAATCTTAAGTGGGAGAGAAGCTTCATATGAAAATGCTAATCGTTATCACAGTCTAAAACACATGCTGCCAGACGCCTTTAGGAAGCATACTCAGCCTCTCGCCTCCTTGCGCCATACATATAATGCAGGATCTGTGTACGAGTATATCCTACATCTAGCTCATATTTTTCCACCATTAACTTGTAACTGCTGCGCATGCCGTACAGCTGGCCAAAATCTGTTCTACCCCATTGGGAGCTACATCATTGCTAGAAAAGGATGAAAGCAAGGTCAAGCTCATCCAGCCTTTCAAGAGGGTAGCAACCTGTGTGGCTATTAGAGGAGGTTACAGTAGGCTCAGAGTGTTCAGGAGGGAAATACAAGTAACTCCTTGCAAGAGTAAATAAGACCCATTCAAATGTGTTTAATTGTGCGTGCCTCTCTGAAAATCTGGCTCATCATTCTTCTTTCCATTTCTCACTCAGAGGGTCACTAGTGCCTGAAAACACCGATATGCCAAGGAAGCCAATTGCTCATGAGAGCATGACTCTGCTCCACACAGATATTTTCCCTTCTGTCACTTGGCATAATTCACTATGTGACTTGAAAATTCAAAATAAAAACAATAGAGAAGAACCAGGTCCAACAGTGTTACAAGCAGAATTCTAAAGCCTTCCCTGTAAGTGAAAAATGCCTCTCCTCTAGAAATACCACCCATTTCTCCATTCTTTTTAGCTTAACCAGAACAATTTATTTGGAGCTGTTAACTTTTGAGGAAATAGGGACAAAAATACCATTAATCAAACATAATATGTATTAGACTGTTAAAAGCACACCACACTGTGCCTCCCGATTCGGCGATACACAATTTAGCAGGCAAGTTTCTCCCATCTCTTACTTCTCTTCCTGTGAATTGCTTATTTCTTTTCTCTTTCATTCTCAGGGTCATTTTCTCCTGTAACTTTGTTGTTCTTTAACACTTTTTAAATATAGTTATGAAATACATAAGTATTTAAACATATCTTTGTTCCTGCTGCTCTCATCTGCGTTACAAACGCAAGTTTAAAAGTTATGCATCATTCTAAGGATGAAAGAACCGTCCCCTGTACCATCCTTTACTAGCTGCTGGTCATGCCCATATCCCAGGATGCCCAAAGTTACTTCAGCTTCACAAGTTTTTCCTGAAAATTGATAAATGATACACCATGAGCATAGACAGACATCTGAAAGCCAAATGTAAGCTGTGACCTTGCCTTCAGTTCCTTACCAAGCCCAGTGAGTGCTGACCTCCCAGCATAGCTATGAGCAGCAGGAAGCGGCTGGATAGCTCTGGAATGATTGCTTAAGTAACAATGTATCTTCTTTCTCCAGGTGGAGCACCTAGTTCTGCTCTGGAAGGTGAAACCAGGAGCTTTCTTGCTTAGGGTCAGACTGTCTTGCATGTGGAGATTCTTTTACTAACAGTTATGGCATCTTCCTCAGCAATTGCTTTGGTAATTGCTCCACTACCTCTTTACAGAACGTGCTCTTTTGGTACTCACCAAATCTCTCCAACATCTGTTCAGAGCCCTTAACACTTCCATGACACGCCGCTATCAAGGCAAAGCAAGTGATTAGGGAAGGGGTTGCAAAAGCTCCTTCTTCCTTTGGCTCCTCCCTTCGTGCGGAGGAGCTCATGCCTGTACTTGAATTCTGAAAAGTACTCAAAAATTAAGACAAAGACACTAAACAAGCGTGAGTCTCTTCACTCAGAGCTGCACCTGCAGCATGGACCATACCCACGCAGTCCCCAGACAATCCAGCGCTGCTGACAGCCCAGGTGCCATTCCAGAGCTGGATTTGGAGAGGTCGGGCTAGCACAGGCGGTCTAAGGGAGGCAGTTTCATCTTTGTGTTTAAATTTGAAGTTCAAACATTTAATCCTTCAAATGAAGTAAAGCTGAGAAGTTATGGGAGTGTAGATGCCATAATGCCTTTAAGAGTATTATTAAACCGAATTGACAAGACTGATGATTTCTTAACCAGGGGGGAGAGAAGGGAGAAGAATTCAATGGCAGTTAGTACTCCTGGCTAAAGAGTTAAGATTCGTTCTGCATTTTGTCAACTAAAGGAGCCTGAGAAGACAAAAAGAAAATACTTATCAGTGTTTAAACATGATGCTGTAGGAAATGAGTAGTTGTCATTTCTTGTAAAAAAAAAAGACCAATTTTAGCATTTCCAGTGCCATGGTCTTGCATGGGTGTAGGCCAGTTGCTGAAATAGTTAATTTTGGCCACTGTCATTTGAGTGTAACTTATTTCTAACTTGAATGATGTTCAGTTTCAGCTCACAGGCATTCATCCTGTCACACCGTGATTATTGCAATAAATATTATTGCCAGATTTTATTCCTATATGCAGCTGTCAGCTGAAGAGCAGAGTCCGCAGCACCCACAGCCTGTTCACGCAGGGATAAGCAGCCTCTTGACAACCTTCTGTCTCCTCTCCAGGGGTTTCCTCCAGTGCCTGAGAGAGGTGAAGGACTACAGGGTCTTGTGGAGGGAAGGCCACAGAGCTGGGCTGGTACTTTCTAGGGGTTCATATTCGAACCTAAGGTCCCAAAGCAGCACGTATCCCTCAGCACAGGGCACACACCCCACCTTTAGGTGGCCCACACTCACACACGCTGCAGAGGGACTGTAAGCTTCCTATAATTTTAATGTTATAGGGAAAGTAATTCTACAAAGATTGATTCCTATAACACATAGGTGTAAACCACAACATGCTGCAGGGGAGGTCACTTGATTTTTCTTTACATTATGACCTCTGCAAGGAAAATACTGGTAAGTTTAGGGCTGCCACTCTGTGTAGTCATCCCACCAAACCTGAATTCAGCAGATCTCACAGGCATGTGGCAGGATTAGATGCTTATATTCTTAGCTGTTAATTAATTATACCACTAATTCTAATGTATTCACAGAAGCCTCTGTTCCAAAAAAACGTGGCTGAACAGTTTTATACATTTAATGCTGGAAGCTTTTCATATGTAAGTAATTTCAACAGTATGCAAGCTCTATTATATGCTGTACTTAAATTGATGCACCATAAGTTAAGGAAATGACAATTATTTGTAGAGTTCAGTCTGTTGTGTATATTTCCACATTACTAATGCGGGCTATGTTGCTATGTGCACATTTCAAGGCAGCTAAGGATTTACAACTTGCAGGTATGTAATGATACTGGCACTTGGTCTTTGTTTTGTTATGCGAAAAGCAACAAACGCAAAACTTCAGTGAAAATAAAACAAGGGTAGAACAAACATTGGGGAAGACACTGAAATACAGATTTTTTAATCTAAATGTTTAGACAGTGTTGAAATTTACAAAAAACTTGTCTTACAGAGCTAAGTTTAGATCTGGGTCACACTAAGTTAACTAAGGACAGCAATAAATTGGGCAATTCTTAGTCCCAGATGAAAAACACATTAGTTAAGTTTCTTTTACATCATCTGTAAGAGTAAAATCCAGCCAGTGGTACCACTACCCCACTTACAGAACACAAGAAGTGCCCCTCAAAATAATAATATAATTTTTTGCAAGAAACTAGTCTTGGGGTTTGGTTGGGGTTTTTTTGGTTGGTTTGGTTTTTATTTTGTTTTGTTGTTTTTTTCTTTTTGAATCAAAAGCATTTGCATCTCACTGAGAGCTGCCAGCTTGACACCCCCATTTTATTTCTGGAAAAACTCAATATTTCCAACATTCCAGGACTAGGGAAATCCATTTCAGTAAGCACAGTCTGAAGCAGGTCCATGGTGCAAGTGGTACAGTAACACCACCCCCTTCGTACAGGTGAGACTCTTACCAGTTGGCTCTTACCTTCAGTCAGATTCTGCCAGCCATGCTGTTGCTGTTTCTCCTTCCTCCAGAGACCAGACCACACTCCTCCTCCTCCACCACCCAACCTCCTCTCCCACCCTTCTCAGGGCTCTTTAACCACTTTTGGGAACGAGCTACAGCTGTGCATCATCCATGTCAATCAACCCACTGCCTACAAAACAAGGCCACAGCTGCATATTATTAATGTTAATCAACCCACTGCCTTCATTCCTCTACACATGGGTTTATCAAACTTAAATGAAATGAAACAAACTTGTTTAATCATCTCTTCTTACATAATGTACGGTGGCAACCGAGTGCAGCCTTGGCTCCTGCACACACCTCGTGCTGTTATCCCAAGTGTGTGTGGTATAAGAGCTACCACTTTTCATAAAACCCACACAGGAGCACAATAGGCAAAGCAACAAAGGTTGCTACAACAGAGCTGGGAAGGCAACAGCCTCCATGTGCCTCACGTAATTTCGGTTCACACCATCACCTTCGCATCGTGCCTCTGACTCGGTGTTAGTGCTCTCCCCTCGGGCTCTCTTATGGACAAAAGCACATGAATAAAAACCCAACAAGATTGCTCTAGCGTCACCCACGGTAAAAAGCCTCCATTCAACTTTATCTTGGGGCTACTCAGGATCACACAGCCTGGACTTTGTTCTCTATCAAGACCCCGACCGTCCCTGGACAGGCTCCTGCCCCTTGCGCTCAACCGAGTGGTGCTGAGCCACGCTCTGCAATGAGAGCTTTCCTGCCACCTGCTGCAGCTGTGTGGCAGCCACGCAGGCACTGCTGTGTCTGCCGAGCTGCCTTGGCTTTAAATCCAGCAGATCCCACTTCGGGGTTCCCCGGCTGTAAGTCACTGGCAACTGGTGGCGTTTGCAACATGGCCTCGGAGGTGTGCGGGTGCGCCATGCTTCCCTGGGACAGTTTGTACACCAGCCACATGACACGTGTGTACAGGTGCAAAGTGTGAAGAGGTCTAAGGGCAGAGCTTGGCAAAAATCCCTCCTCAGAGAAGTTGAGCAAAGCACAAACTCCAGCCCCGCTTCACCCAGGCCCAGGCCCAGGCCCGGCTGCCTGTCGGACTGGCGCAAGCGGTTGCCTGCCTGCACTTGCCTTCCGCTAGCACTCATTAGCAAGGAAAACAAAGCTGGTGGAACAGAGCTGGCAGGGATCCTACCACCGCCTTGGCTAAATGGATCTATTAAAATGTAAACAAGAGATCACATTGCAGGGCATCATCATCAAATACCAGGGGTGACATCTTAGCCGATTCCCAAACAGCACTGAGTCCTCCTCCTCCATCCCATTGCCTTTGACATTGGCTAACACTATCCTACTCCTTTTGCACACCTTGTCCACAGTTACTCGCACTTTTCCTCCTCACACCCCAAACGGTTGCCTGCTGGGGTACTTTGAAGGCTTCTCGTTATCCATCAGTCACCTGCAGAACAGCACTGGGGTCTCACGCCCAACAGAGGCATCTCCCACACATTTTGGAGCCACGCTCCCTCTCTGAGGCCTTCTGCTCTAGGAAAATAGGCTGCTGGGACCGTAGTGTCCCCCCGCCCTCCCTGCAGAAGGCCTTGAGTTTGATGGAGCACATGACAGGCCACAGAGGTTACACCCGTCTTACTCCTGCCTCACCGATCCACATCTCATAGGAGTTTCTATCAGTTGTCTGACTTTCAAATGAACATCCCTCTGCTTTCTCGCGTGCTGCCACCCCTCTGCTCTCCCCAGGGGCTCTTAGGAAGCAATCACCAAACGACACATTCCCCTGCCTGCCACCCCTGTCCACAAAAGCTTTACAAAAATTGGTAAGGGGCTGAGGGTTGGTTGGGGGTTCTGGGTTGGCAGCGGTGGCTTGGCTGGTGTTCCCAGCTCCGCACCCTTCTTTTCCTGTTCACGTGCAGGTCGTTCCTTCCAGTACATCAGCTGCCTGCTCCTTGTCTCTCTGTCCTCTAGGGTTCTAGAGCTCATCAGAGGCTTCAAAGCTTTAAATTAATGAAATAAATTCTCTCTGCTGGTAACATTTATAAACTCCAGAAGAGGCCAAAGCAGCAGCAGCCTCGTGGTGCAGAGGAATGGGAGAGAAGCAGGAGCTCTCGGCTCCAATCCAGTTCTGGCACAGATTTCTTATGTGCAACTGGGGAGCTTTTTGCATCACTGTCCCTGTCTGCAAAATGACAAATACAACAGCCACTCTCTGTTCGACACGCTAAACCAACAAGCTCTCTGGCAGGACAATTCGTCCACACAGCACCACGTACAGCGTGCAGAGAGCTGTTGGGCCCAGGGAAGCCGTGGTCTCTGCTGCTGCCTCCAGCCACAACAAATGAACAGGAGGGAACACAGTTTAGAAATAAGTCAGTGGCACTCGGAGAAGAGGTTTTTAGGGAAGGTACAGAGATATGCTATTTTGTATCATTCTCTAAAAGCCGGTATAATACATACTAATGGTTTTCAAGACCATTCTGCTCATGAAATGTATAATAATGAAACCATCTTGACTGAACAGAATGCATAGTGTATATATAAAAAGGCTGCACTTTTAGAAGCCTGGATTCCACTTGGGTGCTAAAGTTTAGAAGTTTTAATTTCACTCCTTGAGAATAACTATGTAACATACCTTTAAAAATGATCTAATTTATTTTAGTTATACTGGAGATAATGGGGAAAAAATCTTAAACCCCATCTAAAATCTGGGAAAAATAACCTTTGAATGACAGAGCACCATTTTCTTCCAGAAGATTAGCAATAGTTTATTATTCCAGGTATATATTTAGATTGTTTCATTTACACAGTTCCTTTAATATCAACCATATTACAACCTTTCCGACAGCTGATCATACTCATAAGCAATTCCAAGCTCCTGCATGTGTTCTGTTACAGAAAGTGCCTCTTGGACCATCATCTTATCAGTGCCTACAAATACCTGAAGGGCTGGTGCCAAGAGGACAGGGCCGGGCTCTTTCCAGCGGTGCCCAGAGACAGGACAAGGGGCAACGGGCAAAAAGTGCAACAAGAACAAACAGCAAGAAGTTCCACCTGAGTATGAGGAAGAACTTCTTTACCTTGAGGGTGACCAAGTACTGGCACAGGCTGCCCAGAGGGGCTGTGGGGTCTCCTCTGGAGACATTCAAAACCTGCCTGGAGATGGCTCTCTGCAGCCTGCTGTAGGTGACCCTGCTTTAGCAGGGGGTTGGGCTGGGTGACCTCCAGAGGTCCCTTCCAACCCCGACCATGCTGGGATTCTGTGATTTCAGGTGTGCATACACACCAAATCCCTTTGCACATTCAGACGGGTAACAAGGCAGGCGGGTGCAATGCTCTGCACCTTCCACTCTTTTTTCAATATGTTGCACGAAGCCACATGGCCCAAAACGTCAGCAAGCAAAACAGGGCTATTAGAGCACTTACTCAGTAACATTCTTGCACTTTGGGGATCAAACCCATTTATTTTAAACCAGTATGTTTCCTGTTTCTTTGGTGCTGTCCCAGCGTGCATGCTGGCAAGCCAGGCAGTTGGAAATCAACCTGGGCACTGTCAAGTTCACCTTTGCCTAAAGAACAGAAATTGTTTGAGATCAAGAAGCGCAAGGCAGGGAACAAATACAGGAGGTTCTTGGAGACAGCAGAGAACTTCAGTAACTCTTTCTGTTTTGTAGTAAGATGACCCTGGATCGCATAGTAAGTTAAACCAACTTTTTTAAAAGTAGGAAGGAGAATGGAAATACGAATTGCACTTTGTATTTTCTGCTACAGGCCAGCTACATGTGTACGCTTTATTCTCCTACACCTTGGACTCTGACCCAGCAGAATGCTGTGGTTTGCATCTCTATGAGCTGTCTAGAGCTGACACTGGCCTTTCTCCTATGAGGTTTTGTAGGAGGGTTCATGAACATGGTACACATGGAAACCTCTGATCGACAAGAAAAACCTGCGTAGTAGCTTAACACGCCCAGCAGTGTGGAAAAAACGTTAAGAACTTCAGGGTTTTTATGTTTTGCAAACAAAAGGAAGTTCATTTCCTCTGCAAGCTCACCATAGTATTATGTGCAAAAACACGCCTGGAGCTCTTGAAATACCTTTACTTATTTCTGCGTCTACCAAATTTATTTATAGAGCCATCTGGAAAACACTGGCTTTTCATTTACAAGATACTATAGAGCTGTTCAGAATTGTTTCATAAACCAAACTCTTTAAAAACACCCACACCTACAGAAGTTGTCAACTAAAATCAATTCTCGGCACTGTTTTGGGGTGTATTTAAGGAGTATTGACAGGACTGTTAAAACTGCCATATTAATGCATAAACAGGTAATTTTCCATGTGCTAAGTTTACTATGTTAGTAAATCTAGCAATCAGCAAATGTGTCCAATACATTACACATCCCTCTAAGAAACCACCAACACTCCAGTTATGTCTCATTTGAATGCAGTACTGGGGCATTCTCACAGTTTAGAAAATAAATGGGAATAAATTCTTAAGCAAAATGTAATAAACACACAGGCTTAGAACATCTGGAACAAAAGTAAGGTGGAAACTGGGAAGCACGAGTGTCCTGGTTGGCAGGTGAATGCATGAAGGGGAGAGCAGCTCTCACTCATGCACATGCCACTGAGCAAGCCCATAACAACCCAGAGTTACAGCTCTCTCACTGTCTAGGCATCCTGGCAATAAACCACAACAGAAATGTTAAAATAATAACAGTAATAAAAATAAATAAGGATTTGCGCTTATTTCAGCCAAGATGCTTTAACAAAATGCCACCATTCATTCCTTGGCATGTGGTGGGATGCCTGTGTACTCCTATTACATTCCTTAATTGCCTTCAGACTTTCTACTGTTTGCAACAGTTAGGACTCAATGAACTGAACCCAACTATAAGAATTGATTCCATCTATCATTTAATCTTCTCGTCACTCTAATACCATACACGTATAGAAGACTGCCCAAGACCTTTATCATTACCTTGTTAATGATTGCTATCTAGAGGTATTCCTTTGCACCCATACATCATTAGAAGTCTTCATTTAGCAAAACAAGATTGTTTCAGAAAATGCTCCTTTCTTTCTATTAAACATTAGGTCATCCAGCACCGGCCTCAGCTGGACTTTGATTTTTGGGGTGTGAAGCACAAACACCATCCCAGCTCATCCAAGACACTGCTGCCCTGATGGGTGTGGTCTCTGCCCATACTGGCATAATGACAGGTGTAATTGTTCCCCACTTAGTTCTGCCAAGAAGATCTGATGTTGAAACATAGAACCGCTTGGCACCTATGTGCTCATTTGGTAGTTTAATTATTACATTTACATGTTCAAGTATATTAAGTATACATTTTTTTAAAGTGTGGCATAGCAAATGTAACTCTGTTTCTATGTGTTCCTACTGCAAATCTACAGCTACACAAAGTTTGCAAAAAATACTGTACCTCAGCAAGGATCATCCTCGTTTCTCCTGATCCCTCATTTATCCATCCTAAATTGAGGCAGCTCAGCAAGACCATTACTGTAGTCAAGTCTTGAGGCTTCCTTCTTCAAATGATCCCCAAATTACTGCTAGAAAATGTTGCACTATGCATCGTCTGGATGTCTGAGCATAAGATTTTTAAAGAAACATTTGAGATCTCTGTGTATAAGTGAAAGTTCCCACCATCAAAGCATGTCAGCCTTAATTTCTTCCAAGACACGGTGATCAGCTCACATATCAACTAGTATCCTCTGCAGCACTCCGGTGAGTATTGCAGGCTCTGTGGTGCTGGGGGATACCCGAGAAACATCTGAAATTGTTACCAAACACAGGAAGGTATTTCGGAGGCGTGTGCAGCTGGGCAGTTGCTGACAGAGCATCACCAGAATTTCCAGTCCAGGGTCTGTACTTCTTCCTCCCTCACTTCTGATACAAGCAGAAACAAAAGCACATAAAGAAATAGCTCTTCTCTAAGACAAGACACATGAAACTCTGAATGCAAAGTTTACATCCACCAGCACAGAATAAATTTTGGCAGGAATAATTAAAGTTTAAGGTAGTGTTACAAACACTGCGCTGATTTACCTTTTGCCTTCATTCTTCATATACCCAGAGTACTGAAATCAAAGAAATCAGAACCACTGCACGTGATTTATAGGCATTGCTCTCCAGCACCCTCCAGAAGCTCCAGGTAAAGCTGAGTCACTCCCAGCTATTTACCTACTCTGTGTTCCATATTTTTTAACCTGGAGCTGAAGTAGCAAGGTTGGCATACATTGTACTCACAGGCACTCAACTCCGTTAGTAATTAAGAATTCCTCTACTAAAAACATCCAGAAAAATCCGTTGTGCGTCTGTGCTTGTGTTTCAGCTTTAGTCTAATATATTTGCCAGTATTAGTAATACCAAGCACACTGCCTGGGATGCAGCAGTCCTTTGGTGATCTACCATGTATTTTGGCTTCCCTGGACCTTCTTTTCTTCCCACTTTTATTAGACTTTTCCAAATGATCATTTTAAATGAGCACTGAGAACTGTCTTGAACTCCTCCCAACATTTCTCGTTGCCAGTTCTGAGTCTCTGTGACAACAGGCTGCTCAAGCACCACCTTTATGGGATCTGAGCAGCATCAAATCTTTATTCAGAGCATGAGAGAGTAAGACTGAAATTGATATTGAACTGAAAATGTAATGTATTCCCATAAAAATATTGGTGCCAAGATTGCAGCAGGAGTATACAGAGTAGTATTTTCTGTCACTCCATTTCCAGAGGAGAAGGTAACTTCCAAAGCACAGAATTCAGAGTATCTAAAGGCACGAGGACATAAGACTGGAAGAAAGGCATGTGTTGGAATCTGAGCAGGGCAGAACACCACGACAGCAAGCTGAGGCCAAGCAGCCAGCAGCAGCAACTGAAGTTAACCCCACTCCACTCCCACCAGCCAACAAACCTGTGCCAGTTTACAAATTGGTATAGTAAAAGGAAACAGAAACCAAGAAGTTACCAAAGGTCCTCATGATTGATTGTTAGATCATCTGCAAATAAATCTGATAAGGAACCGAGGAACAGAACACCGTGTAATGACTAACAGCAAGCTCACGGACTGAATTGCTACCTTTAGCTGTCATCTCCACACCCACTTTTGCCTTCCTCTTTTTCCATGGCACTTGAAATCCCCATATCTGTTGGTTCCCGCAGGGTAGAGGCAGCAGTACTGGCACGACTAGTGGCTCTCCTCACTGCTCGCAGAAGTTACAATACCCAGCCCCTGCGAGCAGACACCTTCTGCATCTCTTGCACGCTTCGCTGCCAAATTGTTCATCTCGCAGACAAACAGGAACTGGCTTTTATGCTTGAAGAGTGTTTATGTCTTGCATAATTTATTTAAGGTCCTATCCTGCCTCCATCGAGCTCAAAAATAAGCCATTACACACATTTCAAAGGCAGAGGGTCCAGCTCCTTAGCTGAGGAGCTCCCCTGGGCAGCCAGCCCTCTCAGAGGGGTGGCAGGGGCCGACCTCCCTCGTTTACTCCCCCTCTCTGCTTCCCACCCCCGTTTGGTGTAATCAGAAGCGCAGAGTCCAGCAGCCTGGGCAGAGGATAGGGGAAAGGGACAGGACTCACACCTCTCCAGAGGAGCAGAGAGCAAGACACAACTCACTACTACCCAGAGGAAAAGACCAAGAAGCTGAGTAACAGAAGACTCTTTTGAAGGGATGGAGACCAGTCGCCCAGTTTAACCATGGCAAATGCAGGTGAGCTTTACGAGATGGGCCAAAAGCGTCAGTTCTTCCAAGAGTACAAAGGCTTTGCGATTAAACCCATCCGTACCAACCCCCTGTAACACCTGGCCTGGGCTCCATCCCGACAGAGCGGCTGCCCTACCGCAGGCCCAAGGCGCAGCTACAGGAGCGTGCGGGTGCCCAGCTTCTAACACCGTTAAAAACCTATTTCCAAGTCAGCGCTTCACGTGACAAAATATATTGCTTCATATAAAAGTATGGCCTACAGAGCTACATAAGATCGCTAGCCAAGAGAAAGCCATCATTCAAAAACATAGCATAAAGCTTGCGGTTTACGCCTTTAAAATGTTTTGCTGTATCAGCATCTTTGCTAATTAAGATTTTAACGTAGCTGTGCAGTTATGTCCATTTGAATACATAGGATACACAACCTGGCCACAAAACAACTTCAAGCTGACAACTAGCTAAATAAATTCCACCTAGAAATGAATTCACACCTTTAGGCTTGCCCAAAACCTAAATTTAGATTTTGCCACCACCATCCTGAATTGTTGGTGGTGTCCTAGACTCTGCTGGAATTATGCACCGACTATGGGATGTTATCCTAATACATCTTTCACTTGAACAGAACAAAACAGTGAAACAGGAACGAGAAAAGGCAGCAAGCTCGTACTCAGTGGGAGCGCACCTTAAACCAGACGATGGTGAGTGTGCAAGATTGGATTTTACTTATAGAGAAAAGAAAAAGAAACAAAGAGGAAATTTAGGTACGTGCCAAATTCAAGTGAATTTCTTTTAATGTCTTCACAGCAGGATCATCTCCCGCTGCTCAGAAATACTGTACAACGGGTTTACTATCATCTCTGAATAAAGACGGGAGCTGTTCTCAGTGCTTTGGTAGTCTAGCTGGATTTTTGCTTTTCATTTACTGGAAAAAATCTGATACTGCTTCCAAAATTAAAGCTTCTCCTGGAGTTAAACAATTCACATGGCAATGATTTCTGAATGCCTGTTACTTGCACATAGTTTTAATAACATAAGTTTTATGAAGGTCAGACCTGGACTTCTGTAAGGCCTTCAACATGGCCCCCCACACCATCCTTCTTTCTAAATTGGAGAGATACAGATTTGATGGGTGGACTGTTTGGTGGATAAGGGATTGGTTGGATGGTCACATCCAGACAGTGGTGGTCAACAGCTCGGTGTACGGATGGAGATCAATGACAAGTGGTGATCCTCAGGGGTCCATGTTGGGGCCAGTACAGTTTAATATCTTCATCAGTGATGTAGACAGTGGGATCAAGCGCAGCCTCAGCGAGTTTGCAGACAAGACCAAGCTGAGTGGTGCAGGTGACACACCTGGGGGATGGGATACCATCCAGAGGGGCCTGGATGAGGTTGGGAAGTGGGCCCATGTGAACCTCATGAGATTCAACAAGGCCAAGTGCAAGGTCCTGCACCTGGGTCAGGGCAGCCCCCAGTATCAATACAGGCTGGGGCACGAAGGGATGGAGAGCAGCCCTGCGGAGAAGGACTTGGGGGTGCTGGCGGGTGAAAAGCTGGACGTGAGCCGGCCATGTGCGCTCACAGCCCAGAAAGCCAGCCGTGTCCTGGGCCGCATCAAAAGCAGCGTGGCCAGCAGGCTGAGGGAGGGGATTCTCCCCCTCTGCTCTGCGCTGACGAGACCCCAGCTGGAGTACTGCATCCAGCTCCAGAGTCCTCAGCACAGGAAAGACACGGAGCTGTTGGAGCGGGTCCAGAGGAGGGCAGTGACAATGATCAGAGGGCTGGAACACCTCTGCATGAGGAAGGGCTGAGAGAGTTGGGGTTGTTCAGCTTGGAGAAGTGGAGTCTCCAGGGAGACCTTACTGCAGCCTTTCAGTACGTAAAGGGGGTGTATAAGAAAGATGGGGACAGACTTTTCAGCAGGGCCTGTTGCGACAGGACAAGGCGTAATGGTTTTAAACTGCAAGAGGGTAGATTCACACTAGATACAGGGAAGGAATTTTTTTACAATGAGGGTGGTGAAACACTGGAGCAGGTCGCCCAGAGAGGTGGTAGATGCCCCATCCCTGGAAACATTCAAGGTCAGAAGATGTCCCTGCTAATTGCAGGGGAGATGGACTAGATGACCGTTAAAGGTCCCTCCCAACCTGAACCATTCTGTGATTCTATGTTTCTTAACAATGCTGATGCCAATTTACATCAAAATTAACCTAAGAGATTAAATACAGTCAGGCAAGTTAACCCGCCTAATTTCAAGTCTATTATTATTTATATGATTACATACACATCCTGCCTTGTGCTCTGTGCTCTATGAAATATTGTTTGCAGTTTAAAAAAGCAAGCAATGCTAATTACTCATTAACATGTGGTTTCCATTTACATTTATTTTACGGATATTATCCTGAAATTAAGTCAACACGTACAAAAAAAAATTATCAAGTATTTTCAGAGGCAACACAAGCCTGAATCTCCTGACAGCTGCTCTGCTTTTGCAAATTTTAAGGCACATACATACATTTTCCCCCTTCCATTGCTACTGAAGTTATGCACATAAAAAGGAAAATTCAACTTTTTAGGGAAAAGCATGGCTTTAACTGTGATGGATGTTGATTAGTTACGTATCAATCTAATTCAGAAACAAGGTAACAGCTACAGGTTGCATACTTCAAACGCTTTTAGTACCAGAACTCCCATCCATGCTGCTTTAATTCAGAGACAGTTGGCACAACACCTCACTTGACACTTGAAACAACAACAGACACTTGAAAGCAAGCAGAGTCAACCCAAAGCTCCTTCTCCCTGACTGTGTGTTTCCGTATGTAGCACACAGAACTGTCTTCAAGAAATCCAGTGTTAGACAGACCCATGACCTTACCCCACTGAGTGTGTCAAGATATCAGGAAACTGTATCTTTGAATAGACAAACACCTCAAAAGCAAATTATAGAACATCCTTGCAAGGAAATAAGTCTCAGAGTCATCCTTTAGCTCCCCACCCACTGCTGCTGGTACTGAACCAAGTCAGGTCCATGAGGGCACAACGATGAATTCAGAGGGGTCTGAAGCTTTTGGTCCACTTAGTTACAGAACTATGAATTCCACAGAAACAGGCAATAACTAGTGACAGGGGAGGGCATGAAAGGGCACATGAGCCAGGTGCGTCACAGCCCTGACACTTGCTGCCCAAGTTGTTTCAAAATAGCACAAAGTAATTTGAAAAGTAACAGATACAGCTGTCAGGCATAACTTGAGTTTAACACAAGTAATATAAAAAGTTTGGAGAAATGTGATTTTTATATGGAAGTCACAGTTTTAAATAACCAGCAGTATCAAAAGCAAGTGAGTCATTTTAATTATCACTAACAGGCAGACACAAAACAACTGTGGATGCATAGTTGTGGCTGAAGGACATTAAGTTTATAAAACATTATGTGGAATCTTGATACTTCTGGTTGAATAGGATTCGTTTCCAGAGATGATTAAGACATTTTCAGCACAGCAGTAACCATATACTAGAGGTATCTTCTGTACCTCAGAAACCGTTTCTGAACAAGGCTATTCCTTCAGACTTGACATTCAAAACTTGTTTGGAAAGAATTACCTATCCATCCTCAGGCAAAATAATAAATAAAAATAAATTCCTTGGCCAACTATTCTATAACACAGCAATTCTTAAATACGCTCGTGCCATTTTCAGTTGCAGTCCACATATGTTAAGCATGGCTTAATTGCCAACACCATGGCTGCGGTGGTCCTCAGGAGGCTGAAGGTGACTGTACGCAGAGCCAGACGCTCAGGGCGTAGTCTGCCAGCGGGGCAGAGTAAGCGTAAAGGCACAACCATTTCAGAAGTACCGGGTAATGTACTTATCTTAGTATTCCGTGAAATACCTATAAAGTGGTATGAAGTACCACTTCATAGGTATTTCACAGAATACTAAACCAAAGCTGTCCGAGGGATATGCCTAAGCATAAAACGTCTCATTTCTTAAAGGACACACACTAACCTCTACAAGGTTTTGTTAAAGTCTCCTCATACTGGTCTGTTACTCCGTAACTACAGTCTCAGAAGGCAACGATCATTTTTCATTTTTAAGCTTCCCACTTAGCATGTGATAAGAATGTGATACCAGGTTATTTCAAACGCAGGACCTGGGATTTTGAGCACCACTGGTGTAATTATACCTATTATTTCTTTAACCCACTGCAGATCTCTCCAGTCTTCCAGGTGCACCCCCCTGCGATGCACTTAACCAGGAGAGGATGAAGCTGCTTGCAAGGTTCTTGGGTATTTTCATGCAGGAAATATGCCCTAAATAACACCAGTTTAACAGTTCTTATACGTTTAATAATTAGCTGCTTGGAATCACGTGTTCCTATTTGGTTGAATACATTCATATCTTCACTATGAAAAATACAGCTCTATCAACTGCTTCTTTATGAGCTTGTAATAAACCAATAATATGACAGTGCAAAACAGTTGTTATTTTTTGTTTCATTAAGAAGTAATTCCTTCAGGCATTAAGAACTGACATAAAATCTTTTAATATATTGAGCAATTTCATTAAGTTCTCCGTAAAGAAAGCAAAATACAACATGAAATACAAAAGCTTTTAAAACATGCCAGGGAATTTCAGTGGGAAGGTAACAAATTATGCAAGCCACAGGCCTATATTCCACATTAAAATGTTGGCTGAGGCATTAAACAACCACAGAAACATTTTTATATAATATGATTTAAGATCTATTGTTCAAGAACCCAAGAGCAAATATTTACTCTTTTCTGATTAATATTAGCAACTTTAAAAGAAACAAACAAACAAACAAACAAAGGCATTTTTCTGCTGACTGAAATCATTCCCCGGTAGAATTCAAGCATCATAGTTCTTTCCACAGAACACCCCCAAATAAAGCACAGCCAAGTATTGCCTGAGAGACTAAACACCAGGAAAACTCTACACAGCAGAGATTCCCACTTTCAGAATTTTACTTTTTCCTGCTTTTGAGGGAGCTGTTGTGAACTCTTACTCTGTTCTGCACAGAAGAACCAATCTTCATAGATGCTTTCTTTGCAAGGGACCTTTCCACAGCTCCGGGTTTCCATAGCAACAGCTGAGCATCCTCTCCACCCGTCAGCAGAGACTCCTCTGTCAGGTTCCAGCAGAAGGAACGAACCGTGGCAGAGTGTCCTCCACACAGGCTACCCACCCAGCTCAGCCCGGTGGCGCTGCAGCTGATGAGGTGAATGTTTCCTGTGGATGTTCCCCCAATAAGAAAGAGTTTGTCTGCCTTTTCGTGGTACAGCCCACCTACCAGGTAATGTAAGCTGTTGTTTTCAACACAGACGGTGTCTCTGACATCCAGAACGTGCAATAGTGTTATCGGTTCTTCGGTATCCACCTGAGCAATGTCCCACCAACAAAATCCCTCATCATGTGTCATGCAGTAGACCTGTTTATAATCTTTCCCAGACCAGCCAATAAAACTTACTGATGAATCTGAATTGCAAGTTGATATCAAAGCATCTTCTTCATTATCCTTGTTAATGTCAAATACATTAACCAATCCATCAGTTGCCCCAGAAATTACCAAATTGGGTTTGATTGGATGAAAACAAATTTTAGTGATATCATCATTGTGACACTCAGAATAGACTCCCAAGGGTTCTTTAGTTGCACTGGCAGAGTTTGTAACGCCTCTTGCATCCCAAAACACCAGAAACGTGTCCTTTTCAACCTGTTCTGTTCCAGCACAAATTATGATATCACTGCAGTTGATATCAAAACTGATGAAAATGTTGGAAGGATAGCCACTAAATATCTGCACAGCTTTCTGAGCTGCTGAACGAATATCCCAACATTTTACTGTACCGTCACTGCACGCTGAGAACACTACGCTGTCACACGTGTGTGCAAATCGGACACCATTTAGTATCCCAGGACAGCTACTGTACTCCCGCAGGAAGTTTAATGTTTCCCTGTTATATACCCTAATTGACTTATTGGAACACGAAACTGCCACAAAGCGATTGCTTTCAGATTGAGCAGGTTTGGAAATGTCTATATCCAGTAAGTAAGCAGGTTCCTCTCTTAGCACAGAACGTTTTGCTATGCGCAGACTGGCAAGCTGCTCCTCAATCTTCTCCACTGCAGTCATCCCAAATGCTGTTCCTAATGTTGTCAGAAACCTGTAATAAATAAAATCCAAGGTGAGCTTTAATTACAACATTCATAAATAATACTAGCTTTAAAAATCACGTATGAACAAGCATCCTGCACAGAAATGATGCATGAAGTCAAAATTCAATTATCCTGATGTCCCACCCTCTGCAACTTAATTTACAGAAACAGAGAACCGGAAAGGGCTCCCTGAGTTAAGGAGTTCAGTCTCTTGTGACTGTAAGCACTATACCATATAATCCCCTTAAAAGATTAAATTGTCTGTGAATCTCGTGAAAGTCACTTAGTTAAATTTGCTTTATTATTTTTATAAAGTAAAGAATAAAGTGTTGTTCTCCACAAGCGGAAAGAAAACGAAGCCATCACCACTACCTGCGTAAGGAGGAGTAATTTTTGTTCTAAAAAGTTGCTAGGAGGCACAGCCCACAAATAGTTGCATCAGTACAACCGCAGGACACTTTGGTGAACTTCCCTGCTGAGGGGCGTGCAAAGAGTAGGCAGAGAACAAGACCAAAATTACACAGAACTACAGCCTGAAATGGCCAGGTAAATACATTTTACAAGTATTTAGGTGCCCAATGACGCACATAAACACCTGCTGGCATACCATGGACCACCTAAACAGGTTACATGACATCAGTGGAATTCACTGGAATTAAGCACCTTTGCCTTTTTCATCAATTCTCCTAAGAACCTAAATGTTTTTCCAGCCTCCTATAAAACCACATAATGCTGGCTCTTAGTGCAACTGATAAAAATCTTCCCTTCAGAGGTAATTCTCCTCTGGCACTACTGAAACCTCTTAGAAAACCAAACTATTTCAGTGATGTTACTCAAATTCAAATTTTGCCAAGCAAAACGAACCAAAATTAACCAATACTCCCTTAATCCTCGCATACGTAGATTCACTTTAAAAAACTGTGTGCTCTAAACCAAAAGAGTTTCCTTTCTCTAACACAAAGGAAAATTCAATTCTGTAATTGCAGTAAATGCTTTCATCAATTTAGCGTCAGAAAAAGTACTGAAGCATTTAAATTTAAAAGACACATTTGCCAACATAAACAATACATGGTTTTAGTGAGTTCACAAACTACAACCGTTTTTAATAGAAAGACGTAGGCTGGGTATGTTAAGTAAGCATAACCATCCACACGAATGACTTCTGTTAAAATTACAGGTTGGATTTTGGGGGATGGAATGAGCAAGTTTCCATGTATTATTTGATTTAGGGTAATTATTTTAACGGTCCACGAGAGACTGGCATCAAAGGAAAAGTTGCTATGACAAAAATGCATTCTGCTTTTCTTTCTTCTTGGTGTCGCTTGTTGTTTCAGGGTTTTGCTTTCCCTCCTATTCGGTACATACAGATATTCATGATACCATGTGACAAACGAGCAAATTCTTAAGAAACAGCTTAAGTAGGCACACTCATAAAAACTTAATTCCCAAGTCACAAATAATCTCACTAAGCTATTTGCCTCAGTAATATCCTGACAATGAGGTCCCCAGCTTAATCTTCTACATCAAAGCAGCCTTTCAGAGCACATCTACAAGTAATTTTTGCCATAAAACGCAGACATCCTGTGGAAACTCCTTTCCCCTCTGAAGAGAAGTTCAACATGTTTTCTGGCATTAGCCTCTGTACAACCCTACCCACAGAGCTTGCTTGCTCCTTACTTGTCTGGGTATGTCCTCAAATGGAACAAGCTTTTACCAGAACTATTATATAAAGCAAACTGTCCTCAAACACTGTTTGCTACACTGCTTAAACGTAAAACTATTGAACTCTCATGCAAATTAATAGTTTAAGAAATAAAACATTCTCCTATTTTTAATGACAACTTCTACTTAATCCAATATACTGAAGAATTACAATGGAAGCTCCTATTTAAATATTGTTTCAAAAACACGTGCTTGGAGGTAGAGTTTTCATAAACCAGCTATCCTGTAGTGCTACGGTTACTGAAAAATTGGGTTCTCTCTGTAAACATTTTGTAAGAAAAATGTAGTTTTCCAGACTGACCTGAATTTCAAGCGCTAAATATTCAGACTTTTTATACTCAAAAGGCCAAGTGAACTCAAAACAGGCATGCTCCTGACAAACGTCATCCATTTGGAAAGTAAGCTGCAGTTGCTTAAATATTACTGACTTTGATAATATTACTCAATGAGCAGTTTCTACAACACTCACATCAGAGCTTTTACTGCTGGGGAGGAGAGGGTAAGGGAACTCCACAAGTACCCAGAAGTTCTAGAAAGCCAGTCTGCAAAAGCGTGTTCATTCAGATTTAATAATATTTTCCAGGAAATAAAATTAGCCCAAGATAGCTCTTAAGCTTTTACCCTCAAACGACATAGGTACAGCTGTTCTGAAATACCAGAAAATGCTGTTCATGTTTCCAGATAGATGTGCAATTTATACCGTCAGGAAGCTGGAAGGTATGGTTTTCAATTCTATTTCTACCACAACAACTAAGAATCCTTCATATTGCATTTGATGGCAGCCAGGTTTTGGCTAAAAAGTCAGTAAAATGTCTGCCTTAGTAAGAAAGCCTTCAGACTATTATGAAATTGTGATTGAAGGTTACATAAACAATTCATGCTCAAACTTCAGGGTGTAGCTGCCAGCCCTTCCTTTTCAGAAGGGGAAGTCACTGTTGTATTTTGATGGGAAAGTTTAAATGGCAGGAATAGGATCTGTGTTAAATTTATGAGACAAATAGGAAACAATGGTCTTCCAAACACAATAGGAGATAACTAAGGATTGGACTGCGGCCACCTACAAAGCGCATGGTGCTCTGCACCGCCGACGTGAAGCACTTTTAGTTTAGTGCTCCTTAACTTCAACAACACGGGTATCTGTTTCGTTTGTGCCACAAAGAAACCTCGGGCAAACTGAGTCTCTTTGAAACCTGACATACTATGGATATAGCACAACCGCCAAGTGCGATGATCAGTGATGAAAACTGCTCATAATGATGTGACAAACTGACACAAAGACTTTGCAGGGCACAGGCGGCTTGCTTTTGAACTGTTCCAGTCTCAGAAGAAACCGCAGAGAGCACTAGCCGAAACCTCTTCTTTCCCCAAGGTACCTCCTGTGCTCAGAACATAAGGCAGGCAGGCAAATTCAGGTTCCTCACTTATTCAAGCTCACGGTGGTCCATAGTCTGGGTCTACAGTCTCAACATAAACAAAATCCAGGTGATGTTCAGGTGCCAGGAAAACAACACTACCTGTATGACACACAGATATCTGCTGAAGGTGTCTGGCATGGCTAGTCACCTGTGTTTGAAAAAGAAGTCCAGTCCCATCCTCAGTGATCACCATTCCTCTTCTGTAATGGCTGCACCTCTCATCTGCGTTCACATCTGCATCCCCTGAACAAGGTAAAGGCACCTTTTACAAAGTAACCCTGAAACGTCCGTGTTATTGTATCTAGTCCTCTGGAAGCACATTCATGCGATCTTCTCTATGAATTAACCTCGCAGTTAGATACAACCCCTGCACATCTCCCTGACATCACAACTGCCAGAAACAGTCAGCTTCTCGAAGGACACCCACATCTTGGGAACTCAGAATAAACAGAGTACTCTGAAATAACCTAAAATATTTTGACCTCCAGGGCATCCTTCAAGGCCTGATTTTTAGAATAGAAAGCATGAAGTGGAAGCGGTGCCAAAGAGGCAGGACAGGATTTTCAGATGCCTTAGTTTTGCATTTCTCACTAGTGGAGAGTGGAAACAACTACATGGCAAGACTAGAAGCCAACAGCCGGGAGACCGCAAGCAGGCCTCTACCATGATGGAGAAGTGAAAGGTACGCACCTACCTGCACAACCTAAATATTTAATACATCTCAGTATATACAACAGTGCTCTTTGTGCAGTATTCTAAACGTTGTAGTCTCAACTCAAGCCAACAGGCTCATGAGTCCTCTTCAATCCAGAAAGTTTTTTTAAAAAATAAACTAGTAATTAATAAGTTATCGTTCTTCTCCTTTTAGTGGTACTCAAAATGCTGCCAAATTGCATAGTTCTAATTTCCAAAAGAGAATCAACAACACATAGAAACATAGAATTACCTCTCTGGAAAATACCATGGAAAATGTGGGAGAAATGGAACTTTCACAAAGATTCAATCAGCAACATAAGGTTAACTTATGAGTAGGAGGATAGGAACACGTAATAAAAATGAAAACAACCTGTAGTTTTGGCAATCTTCTCTGCAGAGGTCAAATACCAAAAATAGCAAGGGATTTGAACAGCACTAGATGAAATCTTGCACTGTTCTTTCCTATCATAAACAATACAAACAGACCCTCCCTTTATTTTCTTGATTATTAAAAGTTCAAGAACACACTAAAAACAAACCTGGAGCTCTGGGCAGCAGAAAGCAATTCATGCATGCAACACTACATGTGGTTTGCATTTTAAAATAAAAATGCAAAGCGCAAGCCTGGCTGAGGAGAACGCATTAGCACGCCGCACTTCACTAATGCAAAATGCCTGTAGAGACCTCTCCTCACTGGCACCACTTCACAACAGAAGATGGATCAGCCAAATGATCTAAGCACTGAAAGGAAGCACAAAACACCCATCAGGCATGCATAATTTCTGCAGGATATAAACTCCTATAGTTGATTTTGTTATTTTACCAAAGCAGAGAGATAAGGTGTTTTTCCAGCATTCCCACAAAGCCATTTTAAGGCACAGAGAATAGCATTTAGGCTATCAAGCAGGAAAGGAATAACATGCGTGAGAGACTACGCTAAAGAGCAGAGACAAGATGTAAACTGCCAAGAGAATTATTTCATTCTTTCAAATCAGCTACATCTCCTTTCCAAACATAAAGTGCAGCAAGAAAAAAACTCCACGTAATTTTGTATTTGCAGTAAAGAGAAAAATATTATATCAAGAGGAGAAAGGAAGAAAAAGATAAAACACTGCCACAAAAAATGTCAATGGGAAGAGCAAAAAAATTACGTCTACCGAACTATCTGCTTCCGTGAAATCAATTCCTACCCTCCCACCAGCATGGACCTTAGGAGTACAGTCCTGCTCAGCAATGGAGAGAAGAGTTGTAGGTGGGCCAGAGAAGCAAGGAAATAGCTTTAAACGACAGTATTGTTTAGAGGGAAAAAAATAATAAAAGTCAGCTAGGAATGAACAAAGGGAAAAAGTCACAGGTGCTCAGTGCTTTGGGCTTCAATAATTTTAAAAAAAGAAACCACAATTTTTGTGCACTCATCCTTTGGGGACATAAGCAGGTGTTTATGTCAGTACAGAAATAAAACCTCTTTTTGAATATCAGACCAGACGTCCATAGAGAGAAAACACAAAAACAACTTTTGGATTTGACCAGGTGTAGTTTTAAATGCATAAATCATCAAACCAATACACCGAATATTTTCATCAAAATAAAACTTTAAAAATTAGGGGTTTGGTGTAAGATTTTGCATTCCAAGTAGAAAGACCAATTCTGATTTTGCATCCTATACTGGAAAATATGGTGGAGTCAGGTGAGATTTAGAAAATCTAGGCATGCTTTCAAGTCCAAATTGCAATGAATGCCCAAATGAATGAACATTCAAACTTGTGTAACTGAAAACCTACTGATATAAATTCGTGAACCAAAGAGATGGCAGAGAGCTGCAAGGAACCCAGATGACAAGCCATTGTAAGAAAATTCTAAGTGTAGAACAATCCAACACACAATTTAAAAATTCAAGTAAGCCAGAACATGCCCTATAAAACTATAAAAATGCTCGAATTACTAATTTTGGCTTGAAATTTCAGTCAACATGATTAAAATCTGATACTTGGATACCTAAACTACCTTATCTATACCAGTTTAGGAGAACCCCAACATAAAATACGGGAGAAACAGTTTCTAAATACTCTTTAAGAAGCCGTGTCAAACATTATTTCAAACATATTTGAGAACTTTCCTTTTTCAATCTTCTCCTTTCATCCAACTCCATGCCAGTGAGACAGACCTACTAAGAGAGGAGCGGCAAAGTAAGCTCTGTCACTAAAATCACACTGAGATGAGCAGCTGGATCCAGCTGAGAACTTTCCTGCAAGGAGGAGGTTTCCTAGTAGTGACCTCACCAGGTAGAGGATGCTCCGCGTATTGCATCAGGTAGATATTGCATCCGGGTGTTGATGAGGTGGTCAGCCATTAAAGGAGACTGCAAAGTAATAAGAGGATAAAAGATGCTCTATTTTACTCTCCTGGCTATTCTCAGGTCAAGCTGACAGAAGCTGCAGCAGAAGCAATCCTATTTTATAAAGACAGATCTGAAAGAGTCCCAGGCAAAGGTTAAATTACTGAAAGAGATATTGTATTTGGGTCTTTATCTTCTGAATTCTATATATTCTCCTGTATTTAAAACCACCCGTGAAAGCTAATCTATGCCTAAATTGCATGCTCACAGCCTCTGAACAGGAAAACCAACAGTGCATCCTCAGGTGGATTTGGGAGAACAGGCAAGAGGTGCCAGGAAAACTGTCCCAGCACTGGGCCCTGGCTTTCGCACTGGACTGACTCTCTGAGATGGGGGTCAAACATGAGGTTTGTGCCTATTCCTCCTCCTCCCTTCTCCCCCTTCCTCTCAGGCACAAGCGGTGCCTAACCTGTTACTCCAGCCCAGCACACTAACAACGTATGGAGTGAGACATCTGGATCGCCCTCTCAAAGAAGAGTAAGTGTCTATGAGGAAAGTCATGGCCGGTTCTGCCACACTCACTCTTTCTCTGACAACCACCTCCCCCTGTGATGGGAGCCAGGACCCTGGTTAACACCCCCGCGAGGAACAGAAGGTGGATGTGGGTGCCCAGCCACTCCAGAAGACTTCACTGTCCAAGTGCTATGCAAACATCAATGCTCCCAACTGCAGCAGATGCTAGATAATTCACAGCTTCAGAACACAGCACCTTTGTGTCCTGGCGTCTGTCTGTAATGTAACCATGGATGTACAGCCAACCCACTGCAAAACTTGAAGAGAATCCAAGTCTCGCCTTCTGCATTTGTGCTTATCTCATCAGACCTCAGTGACCACAGAAAAGTAATTTCCTTTCTCTTGTGAGCACCTCCCATCGTAGACACCATATTGACATTACTTTCCGTAACCACAAACATAGGAAAGAAGAGACAGAACTAATCAGTCTCTCAATTACGTACAGCCAGCAACTGCTGAAAATCAAACACGTAGGGTACAATGTTCTGTGTGTAGTATGAAGTTCTTCTCCATTCACATTTCTGTAATACAGCCGTAAGCACCTCAGCGAAGATTCATACCTTTCTCTGAACTATTCCTCACACGCCTCCTCACTAACAGCATTTTCTTTTGTTAAAAGGTCGAACAGCAAGCTGTTTGACTTGGCACTTGAGCTACGCACCAAGATGGTCATCTCACAGATAAAGACGACAGAAATAATGGTGTTCATCTGAGTGGGCTGGAACAAAAGAAAAGGCTGGCCTACAAACATTTACTAGCCCGGATTCTGGCAGAACAGCTTACTGAGTAATTCCCAGCAAGAGGCAACATTCACTCTTTACTTTCTTAATTAGTGAAACAAAACCAGTATCTGCCTAACTCATAACACTTACGTACACAAACATTATTAAGTACAGTCAGCAGCAGGCTTTTTAAAAAAAAAGCCTTGTTCTAAACATCTACACTACAAGATCAAATGTAAAAGTCACAGTAAAGTTGCAATGCACCTGCGAATTTCACAATCAAAAAGTACTTTGATGTCCTGTCAAGTTTGGTATTACAAGAAAGGACTCCAAGAGTGATATTCGCGGTCATTTTAAGGTGAGCAAAACCACCACATGAATGGGCAACCCCCATGATCCACCCTACAGAGAAAGGTGAAAGGAAAAAATTATGTATGAAGCTGCATGAATAATTTAGCGTCTCCAAAATAACACCACTTATTTCCTTCAATTAATACATTGATACTTGGTACCAACATCTTCATATTAAAAAACCCTGGAAATAACTAAGAATGTTGTTCCCAAGTATTAATAAATTTTTCTGAAATTCTTCCAAAGGAATTGTTTCTACAGCACCGAAAGCTTGGGAAATTTCAGCCTAAATTTAGCAGCAACTGTAATAAAAGGATGTAAAGAAACAGCTACAGCAGGAAAAATAGCTCCTACTGCCACACACTGGTGCCAAAATACCTATAATGAGATAAAATGTTTTATTTACCAGAATAAAAACATTCTTTCACAACAGTAATTTAGCTTAAGTACACTTCATTATCAGAGCTCATACTACAAAACACAACTATTATGTTTTCAAGACTCTTTTCTTAAAACCCAGGTTTAAATCAGCTACTACAGTTCTCAGCCTCACTGGGGATGTTGCTGCTGAACAGCTAAGAAGATATTCCCCTACATGTGCAGATATGGCACCAGTGTTTTCCAAACACAACCTTTGCGTGCTTAGTGATTTTTAACATTATACCAACATCACTACCCAAGCAGTTCTCTGCAGTTCCAGATGTATTGCACAAGCACAAACATCCGTCAAGCCTAAGCAGGGGAAATGACTTCTCGTTTTCCTCATTTGCTTCCCAGGAATATGCAGATCACTAAGGTATCTTCGCCAGTCACATCCTACAATATCCATTTTCTATACTCAGCTAATCCAGGACACCACCATGTCAAGGTAATTTGTCAGACCCTCTCCAGTATCAGAGCAACAGGAGAAACTGGAGATCCTTGCGTGCCTATGACAGTTCACAGACTATCAATTTCCAAAACATGCTCTTTGTGCACAGCCTGACAGCTGGAGGCTCTGCTGAATCCTTATCATGCCCTAAGCTCAGTTTTCAATGCTTTGTAGCAGACAAAAGGAAAAGATGTCATCTCAGTGACAACAGTAGGATAGAAGAGGCTGAAATAAAAGGGTTTAGAGCTATGTTGACTTTATCCTGTTCAAGAGAATTTACTTTTCAGTCTCCATAAATGATGCTAAGGCATCAAGTATGTGCTCATTGTACCCGTGCAAAGCACTCGCTTCAGCTCTTTGTTTTCAAAAGCCTTTAGACAGTGTTTATACTCGAACCATATGCAGCACTCCAGTACTAGCTTCATCAATGCCATACACAGATTAAAAATAATCATTTTCCCCTGTTTATAATATCCAAGTGCACAGTGACTTTCCACCACACTGCACTGGAAGTTCACGTTCAACTGCTTTTTCATTATGAGACTGATGTAGGACTCGGTCATTAGAAATGGAATCGCAAAAGGGAAGGACAAAAGAGCAAGTGCGTAGGTATGGATACTCTACCACTTTCTGATCAAGGGATCTACTATATGCAGCCACACAGGCAATCCCTTCTGGCACATCACAACAAAAACTACACTTTTCTTAGCACCCACAAGCCCCTAAGATCTGGGTGGGGAATTTGTTTTTCCGACATCCACAAAGACCCTTCTAACATCTTTGGCAGACAGTGTTACCCCAAAACAAGAAGAGGACAGAAAGCAAAGTCAAGAGTTTTATGTAATTTAATAATCCTGCACTCAAACCATGTTAGCTCTCAATATTTTAGTCAATTCGTATTTAGCAGGTTGCCAGCAGGGCTCTTTGCTGAAGCCAACCTCTTGATAACTAAATCACAATCAAGTGCAGAGGCAAATGGGTTAGATGACCCAGGTAATCGACTGTTTATTTTACACGAAGTAGCTGGGATGTTTTGCCTTGTATAGCTTGGCAAAGACAGAGACTGAGAGGGGATATGATTACTATCTACAAACACATCAAAGGAATAAAAGCTGAGGAGGGAGGGGAGCTATTCAAGAACAATACTGGCACAACAGTTTAAGAATATAAACTGACCATAAATAAAATTTAGAGCAGAAATGATAAACTTTGTCTTTCAAAATAGTTTCCAATTAGACCAGCGGGGGCAAAACCTTTGACTGTCTTCATCTACTTTTATAACCTCATCAGCCTGACACCCACGACTGCCCTTGCACAGCAAAGAACACAGATAGGAAGGCAGACTGAAAAACAAGCAACTACGAGATAAGCTGGCACATCATTTCTTTCTGGAAGATACCACGTTGCCAGACAGACAATAGCAAGACACAACACATTTACTGCATAGTTTCAAAAGCAATATTAAGACCATAATAAGCAGGCATCTACGTGCACAGAGAGAATGCAACATCTAGCTTAAGGTGGCTTCCTCTCTCCATGCCCCTGAAATCATTGGGATAAAAGTCTAAGGACTTGCTCATGCTCCTCTGACCAGCCACAGTGTAGAGGAATTGTAGAGGAATGAAGGCAGGTTAATTAACATTGATGATATACAGCTGTGTGCTGGCTTCAGGGGCAGTGGGTTGGCTGATGTGGATAAGGTGCAGCTGTGGCTGGTTCCTGCTAAGTGGTTAAATAGCTTTAATGGGTATGAAAGAGATAGACTGTATGAAGAGGAGCAAGGGAGGAAGAGAGTGCTGGAATAAACAGAGGGAGGAGAGAGAGTGCCTGGATGTAGGAGAGACAAGGAGAAGGATGCAGCAGAGGCAAGAAGCAGAGTGGACTGGCCTGAAGAGTATGAAGAAACAGCATGGAGAGCGGATGAACTGTTGAAACCTTGTGGGGGATTGGTGGCTGTGCCAGGGCAAGGCGTGACAACTACTTATTGAAGTTAACCTGGTTTGGGATGGTAAAAGCCTTGTTGCAGCCGGTGAGTGAGTTCGTGCTGCAACACCACATCTTTTTGCAAAGGCTGTCGCGTGGAAAACTCTCAGGTGTGAAGGTTTTATCAGGCTGTAAACTGAACTGAACGCCGAACTGAAGTCTTTGTCGTGTGTTGCGTGGTTTTGGTTGTGTGTTGTGTTTTGTTGTTTTTTTTTTTTTTTTTGTCCCGCGGTGACTGCATCTCTCGGCGTCACATGAAGATGACATCAGGGTGGCTGGGAACACGTGCAGGGCACCCCCGCCGGCAGCGGGAGGCTGCCGTTCCGCACCCAGCCCGCTGGATGTCAGCAACGACCGGCGCGGTCCCATTCAGATCACGCAATCCAGCAGCAGAGCACTGAAGTCTTCTTAGTGTATCTACATATCCCTCCTCTCATTTTAATCGCTTACGATAGGCTGATTATCGCCTAACAGAGTGGCGATCGAGGAAACGAAAACTTAATTTACATTGCAAGGCAGAGGAAATAAGCCTGATATTATGTTACTCGGGTACCAGCATTTTTTTTCTTCCTTTCAAAGGCTTCAGTTCCTCAAATCAGACTTTAATCAAAAATCATACCCTTCACTTACAATGGTCTAGCACCAAAAACTGGAGAAGAAAAAAACACACCTAAATTCAACTACTTGCAACTTTTTCTTTCTGATCTGTCAAGGAGATTTAAAAAGTACATGGGTTTTTTTAAAGACTTCTTTTTTTTTTTATTGTGAATTTAATTCAAAGCTTTTTGAGCTTTCAGAGTTCATGATAATGCAAGACACGACTCCCTTATTTCCCTGCAATGGACACAGAAGCACAGAGGGAATAACTGACTTTTGTGTGTTTGTATTTGGTCTTCGAGCATCCAGCAAGTGTCAAGTCCAGGAACATCTATTACTATATTTTCCCAGGGAAGGGGCAGGGGGGACAGCCACAAAACAAACCAAATCCCATAACTAAAACCCCCTCCTCTCTCAATCTGTTACACTCCTGACTGGCTGTTATGAACACTCCTGAAGCAGGAACATTCAATACACACACACGGTAATAGTTACCAAAGACATGGAACCACTAGAATAAATTTTTCCTTAAATCTGTTTGTCCCCCCTTTCAAAACTAAGTCATGTACTTCCTTATGTGTATTTCCTTAATTACATAAAATTCATTAATTCCTTCCTTAATGACAGACGTTCAGTAAACTAAAATCCACTTACCTCAAAAACATCCTCCACAAACCATGTACAAAACTTAAGTACATCAGCTTTGCTAGTGAAAGAGATGTATGTTTCTGAACAAGAATTTTTGGTTTCACAGCCATCTGCTTATCCCTTCTGATTCCATAAAGGAATAGTAACGCGTAAGTCCAGCACAGTCATTCCCATAGCAACAAACATACAAAAGTGCTTATTACAAACAGATCCTCAAATTATTGAAAAGTGATCAATATCTGAAAGTACCAATTTCCCACACTGCCAGCACACAACTCTCCCTAGCAAGCAGTTCGCCAATTTTAAACGCTAGGTTGTCTTTTCCCCAGTTTACCTGCTTACCAGTTATACAACATGCTTACATCTTCTTATTTCTACTGAGAAGCTGAGCAATGGTTTTGCCTTGAAATAGCAGGCACAGGGAAAAAAGAAAGATCACAGTAGTTATGGCTAGATGTAGAGAAAGGTGCAAGTGAAAAGTTGCTAATCAACTAAAAAAAAAAAAAAAGAAAAGATGAAGATACTGCTGGAAAAAAAGAAATTGCACAAAAGATTATTAAAAACACAGCAAAAAAATTATTTTAATTTTTTTGACTCAGTTGGTTTAATCCAGCATAAGAACAGTGAGTGTTTCAATGCATCTGTTGTTTCACAGATATGATTCAGTCACTATATTAAATGAAGGATTTTCAGAACCCTTTAGTTTGGATTTTTCATGATGAGTTTTTCATTTAGCTGGAAAACTAGAGAACTAAAGAAAAGTAGCAAGTGCCCTTGTAAGGCCACAGTGAAGTCTCATATAAACCAAGAATTCTCAAAGAGCAAACTAATAGGGAGTAAGAGGTTTTAAAATATTCTCATTCCTCCATCTGTTGCAACTTTTATCCTGAAACTAAATATTAAGGTGACCTCAAAACATTTTCAACAATACAAACAGCGTAAAAAAACCCAAAAAACAAAACCTTGAGAATATTAACAGTCTGCAAGAAGTGCCTTCAGATTAATATGAAAAGGGGAGATAAATTTATGTAAAGTCTGTAAAAGGTATAAACAACACTACAGATGGTTTATCTTGCAAAGGAGATCAGACAGCTAACACAATAGTCCTTCTGGGCTTAAACATATAACATAATGGAACAAAATAAAAATGTATCAGACTGAAGAGTTTTTAAGAAAATATTAATGTGAACCTGTTAAAATGGACAGCTGCACAATATTCGTTTCTTGCCACTACTTAGAAAATATTTTGATTGTTGAAAACACTCAAATAACCTGTAAGGCCTAGAAATGGGACAGAAAACACATTCTGTGCTGGGCCCTTCAGAACAGTCTAATGAAATTATTCAGTATTTGAACATGATTTTTTTCAGTGCTACAGACTGGATTACTTTCTTCTTCCAGGGAGCTGTCCACACCCATCTCCTGCTTTGTTCTCACTAAAATACTTTCTTGAAACTTGCATCAAGGTATCAGCTAAGGCAAAAATACGTCATAGAAACAATGCATCCACGCTACTGAAATTTAATCTGAAGGCAGTATTTCAGCATCAGACATCCTTCACTCCCAACCTAAAGCTTTTCTACCAAAGCAACCATCTTCTACATACAATTTCACAATTCCTTGCCCTCTCGTTTATTTTAGAAGCTAATACAAGATTCTCTGGTCAGTCACGTTCATTCACCAGATTACTTCCACATATATTTAACTAACCAGCCGTAAATTAAATGTTCTAAGCTTCTTCGCAGACTGCGCTGAACATGTCCTGTCTCTACATGCTGACTGTACCAGCCCCACAAATTAACAGAACATGCTTCTGTGAGATCTGAACCAGCGCCGGCTCTGCTTGGTTTGTAGGTGCAAAGTGCTGCAGCAGAGCTGTCCTCTCCTAGAGCTTCAACAGCTGCAAGCAGGAAGGAGGGAACAAACAGTCTGAGGGCAGCTTTGAGGGGAAGAAAAAGGAGATGGCAGGAGGAAATGACAGGAAAATGCACCAGCAAGAATTTATGTAACCGTTCTGTTACAGGAAAAGAGACGGTACAGGAACGCAAGAAAGGGAAAGAGCTGAGGGAGAAGAGGACAGTGGGTCAGGCTAAAGTCTGAAGAGGGCAAAGGCATGTTTGAAGTTGAATTTTCTAAACCTACATGGCTATAGCCTTAGGCAACACACTCTCTTACTGCTTTCCTTATGCCCTCCATTGTCCATCTTGCACTTAAAACTGTTTGCCAGTCACCAAGCACACACCTCCAAAACCTGGCCTTGCCAAGTCTCGACATTCTTGTTTTATGTTTGGTGTGAAGCCCACTAACAAACCTGTCATCACACAGGAGATGCTGACCCACACAGATGTCTTTTTACTCACCAATTAAAAGCAAGTCCTAGAAGTCTGCACAGGTGACTTCATATCAACACAGCTAATCTGCATGGTAGTGCCAATTTCCTTCTGCTTTGCCTTTTTTTTTTTTTTAATAAAAGCAATCCCGTTACCTGTACAGTTACAGTAAAAGCACGTCAAAGCTGCAGAACCCAGCCAGGAAGTGCTGCCAGCACATAACAATCTGGTACTACACAAGACCTCCCACGCAGTCAGGTACAGACCAGACCTTAGGGCTGCCCATCAAACAACTCTTGTCCCCAAGACTGATACAGTGAAAGAAAAAAAAAATTTAAAAAATCACCTTATACTTAGGGCATTTAAAAAACTACCTGGACATCATCCGTCACCCCATGCACAGCAGACCACTTATGGGGCAAAAAATAAGATAATTGTTTCCAAAAAAGTTTGAGAACACACAAGAAACAGCCAGGCCCCACATCACTCTCTATGCAGAGGCTTCCGAGGAGCCTCGGCTCACCTTCCCTACAGGGCTGTTCCCTGATCCCTGATACCAAAAGGTATTTGGGGGAAGTGCAAATAGCTACTGTAGTCCTTAACTCTGAACAAACAGAAACCAACATGTAAACTTTAAAGCAGCATTGCATAAAGTTAGCACCCAGAAAGCAATCCTTGGGATACAGACAAAGAGAAACCTTTTCAGTTACTCTGCTGATAATGACAATTATCTTATAGAAGCTGCTCTGTACATACACTTCACTGAATCTGTGGATTGCTCTCAAACAGGAAACCCATTTAAACATTTTAGGAAATAAAAGGCATTAACATAGCTTAGTTCTGAGAACAAAGTTTTTACAGATCCAAAAAACCAGCGCATTAAGAAAAGACCTTGTGTTTCTGTGTTCTTCTGAATATACAATACATTTCTAGGGAAAATGAATTTGGAATTGTAGAACTGTAACCCATGAGTCAGTAACATAACAGCATTGACAATTCACTTCCCTTATCTTGTAAGAAAAAGTTAGTTCTCCAACATAGCATATTTTAAAACACCTGTTGGTTATATAAAACATCATTTTAAGATACACGTATTACAGCTTTAGCAGTAGTTTGTTGGGGTTTTTTTTCAAAACCTTTAAAAGCTTCTTTTCACTTTTTCCCAAGGGAATAAAACAACCAAATGAAAAAATAAAACTAAACTCTTTAGTTCTTCTGACCTTTTCCAGATTTATTTTTTTGTTTTAGACTGTTACTATTACTAAAAAAGATCCCCATCTTCACCAAATGTAGGCGAAGTCAGCTGGTACTTACCAGCATAACTTCTTAATAAATGTATTTTATCTTCCAATACAGGTCCTAACTTCAACCCTGACAGCCCTGAAGTGGCCAATTGCAACTCTAATCAGATGTGCCTGCCCAGATCAGTAACACACTGACCGAATCCTTGTGCCAGACTCAGTCCTAGCCCAGCCTCTCCCAAACACAGCGTCAAAGCCAGTGTCCTGGTTGCAGCTGGGATAGAGTTAATTTTCTTCTTAGTAGCTAGTACAGTGGTGTTTTGGCTCTGATGTGAGAACAATGTTGGTAGCATACTGATGTTGTTAGTTGTTGCTGGGTGGTGTTTATGCTAAATCAAGGACTTTTCGGTTTCCTGGGCCCTGCCAGCCAGAGGGCTGGGGGGGCCCAGGGAATTGGGAGGGGACACAGCCAGGACAGGTGACCCAAGCTAGTCAAAGAGTTATTCCATACCATATGGCGTCATGCTGAGTATATAAACTGGGGGAAGAAGAAGGAAGGGGCGGACATCTGGCATTATGGCATTTGTCTTCCCGAGTAACCGTTACGTGTGATGGAGCCCTGCGCTCCTGGGGGTGGCCAAACACCTGCCTGCCCATGGGAAGTGGTGAATGAATTCCTTGCTTTGCTTTGCTTGCCTGTGCAGCTTTTGCTTTACATATTAAATTGTTCTTATCTCAGCGCTGGAGTTTTACATCCCTTTCTGATCCTCCTTCCCACCCCTCTGGGTGGGGGTGAGAGAGCAAGCGGCTGCGTGGGGCTTGGTTGCCAGCCGGGGTTAAACCACAACAGCCAGTGAGGGTGCCCAGGCCAGTGCCAACGCCCCACCAGCCCCCTGCCCCCTGCCCGGTGCTCTGAGCGCACAGCTGGCCTTGCCACGCTTCTAGGCTTCAACGAGCAACGAGGTAAACTCACGTGTAAGTGGAGTGTGTCAATTCACGCTGCACCTGCAACGCAGCAGCACCGCCAGCAGCCAAGCCAGGGACGCTTCAGTTCAGCCTAACGGAGAAGACCAGGCAGCGGTGAGGGCGGGAAGGCTCCGCAGGCCCCGCTCCCCTCCCCGGTGCCGCGGGCACCGCAGGCCCAGCGATGCCCGACCCGGGCGCACGGCGGCGGGGCAGGGCCACCGCCGGGCCGTCGCTCTCCCAGCCCAAACCACGGGCTGTGGGCAGCCCCTGCCCTCGCCCACCGCAGACCCACCGGGCCGCCCCCAGCCGCAGCACAGCCCTCCCCTACACCCCCACTCTCACCCCCCCACATACGCCCGCCCTCCGAGGGGCGCCCCCCTCGCCCTCCACACAGCGACGCCAGCGCGGCCGTCCCTGCCCTACCCACGACTGCCCCCTCGCCCCAGGGACCCCCCCACCGCCGCGGCCGTCCCCTACCCTGGCCCGGCCCCCCCGGGGGTCCGTACGCGGGGGCCGTACCCCGACCCCTGAGAGCCGCCCGCTCCCGCCATGCCACGCGCCACAGCCTGCCGCCGCCGCGTGCGCCCCGCCCCGCCCCCTGCACGGCCCGCCCCCAGAGCCCTCCCCGGCCCTCCCATTGGCTGCTCCGGCGGCTCTCCAGCGGCCATGTTCCCTCCTTGGCAGCGGGGAAAGGAAGCGACGCACGGGAAGGGGGGTGGTGCAGGTGGCGGGGGCGTGGCTGCCCGCTCTACAGTCGCCACAGTTTCATTGGCTGCCGGGGCGGCGCGCGACACACGGGCGCCCCGCCCCGTTGCCATGGCAGCGAGGGCGCGGCCTTTCCGCCAGGCAGCGCCGCGGCCGAGGGAGCCGGGCGCCATTAGCGGCCCGTAGAGAGGAAGGGCGGGCTGGCGCCGCGCCGTGGGATCGCGGAGAGGGGCGCGCGGGGCTGCGGGCCCGGGGCGGGTACCAGGCCGCGGCCTCCATCTTCCGACGCAGCCCGGGCGGCTGGAGCCGGGCCTGCTCTCGGACACGGCCCTGGTGCGCCAGTCCCCTCCCAGGGCGCCGCGGGGGGGAAGCAATCGTCTGGCGGCACCCGAAAGGCCGGTGGGCAGAGCCTGCTCCGCCGCACGCGAATGCGGACGGGGCCCAGGGGCTGATTTTCCTTTACAGCTTTTTATAAGCGACTGACAGCGGCTGGAAATGAAGCCTGTGCAGGGCGATGCCCCGCGGAGCGGCGCTGCTCCGCGCCGGCGGGAGCAGGAGGGTTATTTCCCAGGAGGGATCCAAACAAGAAGAATTAATTATATTTCCTTTTCCTGGAGCTTGCTGTTACGTTTTTCCAGACCCCTGGGTTTTTACAAATTCCAAATAATATTCTTTTTTGCTTTTTTTTTACTTGCAATTCAATGGGCTAGTGCACACAGCCTGTTGTCTATAGACACAGCACCAACACTCACAAGGCCAACAGCTACTGCTGCAAGGCAAGCACGATGCAGTGCTAGTGTTGGTATGAAATCAGCCTGAATGCTGAACTGGTTAACTCTGTGCTTTTACCAGTCTTAAAGATGTTGGCAACTTTAGTCCTCCAAACTAAATTAAAATTTGTCAAGACAGCATTAGGTCCTATAAACATCAGCCCAGAGAAAACACTCAACTCTAAAGGCAGCAAGCACCAATTTTGAGTAATAACTGTATTTAATTTATAGTTCCAGCACCTGCAAGTGATCTACTATAGTCCACAGCAATGTCCACTAAGCAATTAGGAGCTATTACAGCATGAATAATGCTGTAAACAGTAGATCACCAAAATGAATGACTAAAGGACATGCTGCACAGTGGAAGCACAGGTAGCAGCCTCTCTAAATTTTCAGTTTAAAAATCTTTGCAAGTTAGTAGAAATCTGGGTCATCATGTTCTGAAATTTAATCATTGTGTACGAGACAAATATGATGACATCCCTTTGCTTAAGAGCACAAGATTAGCAATTGCAAAGTAACTCCATAACAGCGGTTGTTTAGCAATCCTCCCAAGGCAGTTCTGCACTTTATCAGCCACCAGGACTGAATTTACAACAGGAATTGCCCAAACACAGCTACTGGCATATCAGGAGAGATGATCAAACATGTAATGGGTTAAGTCATTCAGGGGAAGGTTTTGTCTTTAACTGATATGGAAGCAGAATGTATTTCTGCTTATGCTGCTAAGCTGTCATGTCAAATTAGCCTTACACATTTAAGGGGAAAAGAACTTCCAGAAAACAAGCTTTGGGTTTTCTTGTTGCCGTTTTGTTTTGGGGATTTTTTTTTTTGTTAAGATTGAGAAGATTGACTGCTGAATCCATCTACAAACTCAAATCTGAGATTACTTGGAACTGAACTGCATTAGAGTTAGTAGAGACGATGAACTGCTCTCCTGCTACTGTAACAAATAGCCACAACTTTAAGCCAAAATAGCTCCCCACTCTCCAATTTTGGAAAACTCTTAGTAGTTCCTTTTTGATTATTAAGTATATCCAGACTGCATATCCGTTAGGGAGAAAAAAAAAAGGAAAAAAGTAATTAAAGTTATGAGAAGACTATAAAGATGGAATTTTGTTCCAAGGATGTTCTGAAAAGAGCAAAGTGTTTACAGCTCATGCCTTGTTTACACCTGTCAATTTCTTCCTCAGCCTACCACTTCCCAACACCTCTGTTAATCCCTTATGTCCTCTCCCCTTACCTATTCCCACAACCCTTTTCTCCTTCATATGCCAACATCTTACCTCTGCCACACACAGCTTCCTCCCCTGCTTGCTTTCTGCAATGCCCCAGTGACATACTTTGCTGTTTCTCACCTTCAACCATCTTACTCTACACATTTAAGACCAGCCACAGTGTTTAACACAGAATGGAGATACCCAACTACGCAGAGGATGGCCACTGAAACCAGTTTGGCCCATGAATGTTGTCCGTTGTGAGCTGGAGGAGCCTTGTGGCGTAGCATATCACCAGGCATGAAATACGGCTGCAAAGCTTGGTAGGATGCTGGTCTCTGGAGCTGCTTGAAGGGAAAAAACTGAAGAGTAGATGAGAAGCAGGCATCCCTGAAAGTGAGGAAAAATGGCTTGTAGCACGTGGGAAAGCTGCACATAGGAAAGCACCAGAGAGCTGGGAGGCAATTGTGGCCAGTTGTACAGAATCAGGTATCATTGCTTTCCCACCCAGGAAAGGCTGATCAGAATCTAGTTAAAGGTAATCTCACCTAATTGCAGTCTGGCTGCTTTCTGTCACCAATTTGTAGTGTTTTCTAGAGTAGAACATATGCTTTAGTTCTGTTGAACTAACGAGTTTAGGATAGTATCCACCAAAATGAGATCCTTTTGTTGAGTTTGCTGTTGTCTGAACTTCACTGAATTTCATTATGAAGCATCTATTTAAACAGTGGTCTTTCACTGATTTTTAAAACAGCATAAAGGAAGTTTGCTATTTTCCTCCCAAGATTAAGAAAAGACGTTTGGCTCCCCTGCAAACTGCTGCAATGCATATGCACTTGGGGTGGGGGGTGATGACAAACACCACAAATTTAGATTTCCCTGAAAGATCTACCACATAGTTAAAAAAGAAAAAGATTTCTCTTTAGGATATGATCCATGTTCTATAGTTGTGGGAACAGGAGAAGGTGGTATTTGTCCCAGAAACGGGAGGGAGGGTCAGAACATCAGAGTGAAGTAAAAGCAAACATACCAGCCACACTTCAAAAAGGCTGTTACATACTGTATCAAAACCACATCATCTGTACACCAAGTACTTGCCACGCCATCCAAAAATGCCACAGCATGTGGTCAGAATAAGTCACCTGTAAAAAGCTAGAGCAGTCAGTTAAGTCAATAATAAAGGCAGTAATAAATATTTGACAATTAAAAGGAGCAATAAGAAAATATTTCAGAAAACATTAAGTGTTTCTATCCAACTGCTCTTCACAGACTGATCTTAAAACACAGGGAAAGCTTTATTGCAAAATGTAAAATGGAGGAAGGGACAATTACTAGTGCACTGCAAATTTAAACTGTTGGGAGGAACTTGGTTTTACTTTGCAGAAAGTAGTTAGCAAGCAGGAAGTCCAATCAGATTAGATGATACGTGTGCAAATCATGGCTAAACTGACTATTAAAGATGATTTGTACCTATGAAGGCTTATGCACTTCTGTATCTGGTCCACTCTTGTCAATCTAATGTCTCATGGAAAGAGCAACAAACCATATACAATTGAGGAAGATCCAAATCTTGGGTCTGTGGAGATTTAGTTATCAGTTTAGCAATATTTGGCTAGGATGGGCTGATCAGAAGTTTTTCAATTACATCTTTCAAATTTCAGCTTATGGCATAAACTGGAACTGCCATGAATCTGTCAATTAAGATCCGTCAGCTGTTTAAGCAGAGAAGGAATGCTTACTCCAAACGCCTTCAATGTTATTTTATTTAGAATCAGGAATTAGAAAGACCAAGCACTTAAGAAACATTTTATGAAGCAAGGGACCAAAGATTAGCTTCGGTAACAAGTTACGTCCTTATAATAAACCACTGTTTCCCCAGCAAAGGCCATAAACAGAAACATCAGTGGAATATGAATTAAAATCTTGCCACAGAGGTGTGGTTTACTTACATTTGCTGAGGTTTTAATCATGTACTTTCTTCTGAGTTTATCTTTTCTGGGGTTCTTCAAGTGTCAGTTGCTTTTTTGATGTTTTTGTTTCCACATCTTGAAAATTACCTTCAAACTTACAGAACAAACTAATAACCACCAGATCATACATTTCTGTGGTCCTTGGCATTAACTTCCTGGTTTATCTACATTTTTGGCAGCTTTATCAGGACAAAAAGGCCTTGGTAGACAAAATAAAAATCACAGCAACCTCTGCAAGCTGTAGGGGATTTACTTGGCATAAATATATAAGTTTTTACCTTGTGTAAAAAGCAGAATTTGTGCACTGGCTCCAAGTAAACCCTTCTAGTTACCAAAACAAGGAGGAATATTGTACAGTGCCCAATAAACAGATTTGAAATTGCCTAACAGCTTCCTTTTAAAAAGCAGTTCCCACCTCTTCTAGTGTGTTCTGCAGTACTGTTCAGATACATTACTCAACTGCTCCAACTTCCTCGCTGGGCATTGTACAACTACAGAAAGAGAGGAAGCAAGAGTTATGCTAGTATTTTTTTTGCTGCACTTCTTCCAAGCAACTTAAGGCTACCTAAAGTTCATACAGATATACAAATGAACTAATACTTTCTCATGTTAGTATATCACATAGCAATTAAAACATCTTGGGACCATGGTAAAACAAAATTCACAGTGTTTTAAATAAATAATATTCTCCAGTTACTCTGATTACTAAGGAAGTAAAGCTCATGTAAATATGCTGCTTACATGCATTCCATGAAGATCTGTAGATATTCAGTAGTCTGGGGGGGGGGGAGAATACCCAATCTGGCCAATTTTCAAAGCTGATCTGTGAGGTGAGCAGAAGTTACTGGAAGGTGACCCAACAGGATACAAATTCACATGGTTGTTTTCTGTGAGAATTCTGAAGTAAAGGACTGAGCTCTCTCACAGAGCTAACCCTGCAGTGTAAGTCAAAGCAGCCATCAGATACCCACTGGAAACCCCAGTTTCGGTAGTTCCAGAACTTGTGGAACTATTTCTTCTTTCCCCACAACACACGCTTTCCCAGAAAACAAGTTTTCTGTCGGAATAACAGCATGCTTCCATACTCATTTATCAGCATAGAACTGACAAAAGCTATAGAAAGATACAACTTCAATCTTTGTATACAGTTTGCTCAATGACTTGATTTCTTATTTAGTATATGAAACTGGAGAGTCCAGATTTTAAGGCAGTGGAAAAATAAAAACCTCATTTCAGTATTTCCTCATTCTTTTTCCTAAACTTTTGGATCTAAAGCCCACACCTTAAAAGACAATATTATTACTATTAGTAATGTGAATGTAAGTTTTCTTGTGATCAGTGTTTTACACTTGTGATACACGTCCAACCACATCTTCCTTAGCACTGGAAGGAACAGAGAAAACAGAATACAATTGAATCCAATAGTAGTTTATTACCCACTCATTGCAGATGAAGTTAGACACTTCAGTTACCAGTCAATATGAATTTAAACATTAGTTGACAACTGCAGAAGTGTACAATAAGTACAAAATCATTAACAAAAATATAACAAAAAGTTACAATGTATTTAAAACTTCAGTTGTACACTATTTTACAGCAACCATTACATGATCCTCAACTAGCACAGGGCCTGCATTTGAAAGGGTTTTTTAGGGGGGTTTTTGTTTGTTTTGGTTTTTTTGTTTGTTTGTTTTTCAATAAAGTTCTGCAAGAGGTTGAGAGACTGGGGGTTACAACTGCATTATTTTCCAGAATACTAACATAAGCCTTACCTCACACAGACAAAGCTGTTCTATATTTTATAAACAGTTGCTTTTAACAGAGTATGCAGTAACAAGAAAAAAATCTATACATAAAAAATTAAACTCCACTATGTAATATATTATGTATATATCTCTCTCTATATATATTGTACTACAGATTTCATATAAATCAAGTATAGGCCAAATTTTGGCATAATTTTTAAGTGCATTGAGTTTAATATAAAATCCCCCTCAAACTTTGTTCTTATTTTTCAAGTTACTAGCTCCTGAACTGATCTTTTTCAGTTATGATACTTTAGACATCTAGAATTGTCTTAAGATCTAATTTCCATTTCAGGAATATCACCCTTGTCTTTCATTATACTTTCTAACAAAAATAAAGTTGTGGGAAAAACTTAGTGACTAATTTAGTCAATGTTTAGTGACTAATAAAATGCTCCAACTTGATAAGACTTTTTATTTACACTTGCTAGTCGATACCTTTAACATAGTTTTCTCCTACATACCCTCTACTCTTCTTTGATCCTACAGGAACAGTTACTAATTATACACTGCAAGCACATACTGCTTTGCTTCACTTTGTTAAATGGACACTTACCAACATGCAAATTATTTCTGGTGCAGAATGGAGTGCAAAGAAATTCTTCTAATGCATAGTTAAATTTACTTCACTTCCTGCATGCAATACTTACTTTTTAGAGATTACCTAAAGAGTTACATCCTCTCTGCTACACGATATCACATTTTGTTTCCATATTAAGCTTTGTTTTCCTTTGTTTCAAAAAGTACTACAGGAAGAAAAACAACATTAGTGACCCAACTAATCTATCAATTTGACAAATATGTTATTTACAGTAAATTTTAAAATAGGCTTATATATTTTTACTGAAACAAAAAGGCCACTTCAGCTTTTCCAGAATAAAGTTCTGAAGTCATTCAATGAGACTTCATCCCACAAAAGTCCTTTTCCTCAAAGTTATTTGTAGAATACAGAAATACACTGTATAACCTAGAAACAGTCTACGTTAGACCAAAAAAAACACCCAAGAATCAATTACAGTTGAGTCACAGTACCCCAAGAAATCAATTCTCCTGTCATTATTTTATATACAGACATTATTCTGGGATCTCATAATTCAGCACAGTTATGGTACAGAGGGGAAAGCATCGAGTGTTGCAAAGGTACAGCCAGTTCCAGCTACTAAGAAACAGCTTCCAAGTTAAGCCCTTTAAAAGTCTTGTAAAAACTGGGCCTAGTATGATTTTTAAAAAAACCACCTCTCAGACCTCAAAAGCAAGGATATTACATTTACCCCTTAGAAGGTAAGTTACTGTCTATAAACCTGTCAGAGCATGGACATGACCTTCAGGGTTTGTTCTCAATGTAATATGGAAGGAACTAGGTGCAGAACTCGAAGTAAATTTAACAGGACTTAGACAGCAATGCCCCTTCATACCATTGAATTATTAAATATCTTATGTATTGTGTGTGGAAAAAAATAATCTCATTTTTGTATTGAGAAAGCAAATACTGAAATAGAAACAACTCTTAGCACAACAGATGTATTTACTTACAACATGCAAGGTTTGTTTTTATGTATTTGAGCAGCTAACAGCCACCAACAGCCCTTAAGTATTTACAAGTTCAAAATTACAATCTTCACATAAGTAGCAACTGCTTACGAAAAATTCAGGACACTCTGGGAAATAAGCAAGAAATGGAGTAAAAAGTACTGAAAGCAGTAATAAAAAATAGTAGCAAAGGAAAACATAATAGCTTTTAAAATCCAGACAATTTAACACTGTTCTAGTAAAAAAATATAAAGCCATGTATCACATTTAGAGATACTATTTTAGAAGAAATGCATTTGTTGGGTTTTTTTCCAGGAGAAAAGCTGCACATAAGCTTAAAAAAACCAAAACCCAAGTAAATAAACACAATACAATTCTCTTTATTTTGCCAATTTACCTTAAAATATCTTCTCCACCTTCCCCCTACCCCCAATTTGCAAGGTAAATGGTAAGGCAAATGTGATCAGAGACTGGGTGATCACACAGGAGAAAGATGCTTCAACCCCAGTTCACGGTATGGGAAGCCAAGTAATAGCTTTTTTATAAACATGATTTTTTAAAAAAAATTATAGATTTTCAGACTTACCCAAGATGCAATGCATATGTTAGTTCTGATTGAGGGCCACGGTCAGAAAAAAATCCTGCTCCTATGTTTAAGGCAGTCTAAGACTAATTCAAGTCTCTTCAGCCTCTTGGCAAGAATTTTGTGCCACATTACACTCCACACAGTTTCAGGGCTTATTTCGTACAGTAATCAAATCAGTAGCGTTTTTGTAATAAATGTGTATTTATATCTGCTTCTATAAAACAGTAGCATTTCTCTCGTTAGAACTATACAACCTGGATCTAAGGAAGTTCACTAGCAGTGACATATGAATATGGTTTTGCACCACTTCGTGAAAGGTTTCAAGTGCACTGTCCTTCTGAAAAGACATTTACCTATCTTTTAAAGCTATGTTAGATTTATTTAGAAGTAATTTGGTACTAGCTGATGCTCATACTAGAAACATTTTTCATGTTCAACTCTAAGAATAGCTTAGGGCAAAGAAAGTGCTCCAATTTTACCTGCTGTTTTGTTATGCCCTGTTTGAAGAAATCCTAGCTTATTATTGAACAAAAATATACTAAAATACAAGTTTTAAGTTGGATTTCTGAATTTTTGCATGTCTTAGATTCTTTTTTCTGTAACAGTATTCATATTGCATGACATTTTGTGCTAAACTGCCCTCTTGAGCCTAGCCCCTTATAAAACATGAAAATAGAATACTAAAACTTTTCTCATGTAAACTTCAGTAAAGTAGTTGCAGTCTTAGAGACAGGGTTGTAAAGGTGCTATATAAACATTCTGATATACATTTCCTGTGTACTAGACTACATGGTACATGGAACATGACATTTCCAAGTTACCCAGTGTAATGTACAAAAATATAAAATATGTATTTATGAGTAACAGTAGAATAAGCTACAGTGCAATTTTCCTTAGCCCGTTGAAAGCCCTATCTGCATATGATTTTTTTCACTCATTCTAGATCTTCCACAGTAGATTATTTTCTTTAATTGTACAACAGTGCAAGCACAGCTAGAAAAGACAGCTATAAGAACACTCTCATGCTGTAAACTTGGAGTTCTTTAGAAGTCAAACATGTACCTTAAAAAAATTAGTTTTGCTCACCTGTCTCTTCTGTGCTAGATTTTAACCATTTTTCTTTATAAACTGTAAAGCTAGGATATTTAAGGAGAGTATGCCCCAAATTTCAGAGAAAGTTATACTATTATTTCACCAGTCCTCAGAGTAATTTAATGTAATTGGAACTATACCACTTGCTCAGGGCTTTAAGCGTAAGGCATTCTGTGTACATTCCCCCCAACTATTTATGTAATTACTATCTTAAGTGTGCAAAGCCAAACCCATGGAAATCAATTTACCTTTTACTGCACTTATTGTATGAAACTGCTAACAAGGAACTCACAGAAAAATCAAATCCAGAAATGCACTGAAACAAGCTAACCATTTTCTACTGGGTAAGGTCTTTTCAGCTCTAGAAGTTAACACACTATCAGTTCTGAATACATTCATAGGGCTGCGTTCTGAATGCACTGAAGAAATGCACCAGAAAAGTTAGCTTTACACATCATCTAATGGCAGCGTACCATAACTTCAACTGCTTTGAAGAAATACAAAGTTAATTTTGTTAATTTATATATTAACAGTTTGGAGATACAAGCTCCAATACAAAAAATTTTCCAATTCCAAATACTGTTTACAAAAAATGTAAGCTTTGTATTCTATATAATCACTACGCTTCCCAACTAAATTATGTTTTTCCTGAAAAAAACCATACAATACAAAACTACATAAGTCATGTCTAATCAGACAATAAGACAGCTCTTGCTGCAATATGACGGTTCCTGACATGGAAAGAACAGATTAGGCAAAACATTAACACAGACAAAAGGAAACACAAGAGAGGCACGTGAAATTACAGTTGAAGGGTCATATTCCACTCATCACTGGAAAAAGGATCATGAAAGGCTGAGAAGTGCATAATAATTCAGTAAAATTTAGATATGCACAAACCATTTATGCATTGACTGTACTGTCTTGACTGCTAACAATCTATAAGAATGATTAAAAATTTAATTTTATCATTATATTGTCTTATAGCTATCTAAATTGGGTAAAAGTGATTATCACCTTCAAATATAATGTTAATGCATAAAAATACTTTTTTTTCTAGAATCTATTATATTTTCTAAGCAAGTATCTAAAAACAATGGTCCTTCTAGATTAGTTTGGAATAATAAGTGAAGCCCATTTCTTTGCAAAATGGGGTTGGTTTATTGTTTATATTTTTAGACAATTAACTTTGAATATCTGTCCACTGTATAAACAATCTCCAGAAAAATATATCCTCTTCCAGTAACTTACAATACACATTAAAAACACTTACAAAAGGGATTATTGTCCATTTACAACATTTTGAGCTTAAGGACACGATTCTTGGGTCATTTCATTGATGCAATTTTAATCAGGCTAAACTAAATATTCTGGTTAACCTGAACCATGCCAGCAACATGGATAAGCTAACATTTAAAAGTATCTACCTAATTATGTAGGATTTTAAATAAAATTCAGCATTTTTACATCACAGTATATATGGCATTTCTTCATTTAGCAACAAAAAGGCACAGTTATTAAACCATAAAATACAGTACGTGAATCATATATATTCTAGTGATATCTACCGATGCAAATCCAGACATTTTACTCTGTAGAGGGGGCTAAAGAAAAAGGCTTCTGTTTGTTTATTTAGAAAAATTCAATCTCATTGCAAGTTTGGTCCATTAGAAATGCCTATTAACTGAAACATCTTGAAGCAGGAGTTCAGGAAAGAAGAAGAAAGCAAATTTAGCAGTCTTATGGTCCAACAACTTGAATAAGTTACTATGAAATGGCAAACAGATCGTCAATGGAGCTTTCTGATCAGCTGTCAGACATACCTGTTAAAATGTCAGCGTATACAGGTACCGCATAACAGACATCCCAGACACATTCGTTGCATCACACTCACACAGAGACTTTGTTACAACAGTAAGTCTAGACAGAGCATTTATAGAGTTTGGCACTTCTCATGGACTGGTATTTGACTTCTGGCCCCATACCATGCCCAAAGACGTGCAAAGTTCTTCAAATGCTTTGCCTGCTATGTATTGCTGTTAAAGTGAAGAGCCTGCTAAAGCCAAGCTCACTGGCCTTCCCTCAGCAAACTAGTGGACCTCTTCAAAAAGCAATTACCTCTGTTCTCCCTGTCTGAAGTGATAAAACTGCATCAAGACAGACCAATAAAATGGAAGAGGCATGGAACAATAAACATGAGGGAGAACCCAACCATTCCATACGTAATATAGCGATAAGGAAGCTCGACTTCCATGCGTTGCCTTGCTTTCCGTACATCATCATGTGGTATGCGAAATATCTTACATGCCAGCGGAATAGTGGCTTTTTTCATCGCTACTTTTGTTAACAGCAGCACTATTACTCCAATCAATAACCGCAATATGGCTTTTCCAAACACAGTTACACTGAGAGAGGAAAGGGATAAAGGTAATGTCTCGGGAGGAGGATCTAACTTTAGACCCATTATGTAGTTAACGTGAGAGCCACAGGCTACTCCAGCACCGCAGCCCAGTATCTGAGCTGTGTCTCCTCGCGATGTGCTCCAGGTGTCCAGAGTAAAAGAGAAGATGCCCAAGGCTAAATGGAGGCTGATGATAATTAAGGGTGCATATTTGTAAGTTAAGTTGAAGTTATCAATTAGGTCCACAACTGGATGGAAGACAACCAAGATAAGAATAGCATACAGAAATCCAGCAATAACATCCTGTTGAAGAGAGAGACACTTTCAGTGCAGTAACTATTTCAAAAAATAATTAGAGTTACATTCACAAGATGACAAGCCTAATTGCTCTGTTGCTAAAAGTTACTTATGGATCCCCTTCTTTTCCCATTTACTGTACAAGATTAAATCTGTTTTATGTTAAGGTAAGGAATTGCATTTGATCACCTATTAACAGGACACCTGCATCATAATCAGATCATGAATGAAGCTATAATGAAATGATCCATGATCAAACAAAGCTGTAGATCTACGGACTTTTTAGTAGGGCCTGTAGCAATAGGACAAGGGGTAATGGTTTTAAACTGAAGGTAGATTCACACTAGATATAAGACTTTTTTTTTTTTTTTTTTTTTTTTAATTATGAGGGTGGTGAAACACTGGAGCAGGTTGCCCAGAGGGATGGTAGATGCCCCATCCCTGGAAACATTCAGGGTCAGAAGATGTCCCTGCTAATTGCAGGGGGGTTGGACTAGATGGCCTTTAAAGGTCACTTCCAACCCGTCCAATGATTCTTCTATGATTCGATTTGCTGGTTACAACAGTCCTTGTCCAGGACCGGAGCATTCCAACTTGGTCAGCACAAAGATAGTCCAGCTAAATAAATCTGCCAACTTAGTTTGCTGGAACAGTTCAACGCTGGATCTAAGTGCTTGGGTGCCAACACACAGGCACGCTGGCAGCAACAGCTGCAGCTAAGCATTAGAGCAGCTTACACTTTCAACTCCAGCTTCAGAATTAACAATACCAGAAAAACTGAGAACTGCTTTCAGCTATCAAAGGACAGGAAGAGGTAACTTCTGTGGCTTCATACTTGACTTTCAGATTTATTATTGTTTTAAAAATGTGCTTTATGAATTAGAAAAAGATTACACTTTAAGGTAGTATTAAATTTCAGTTACTGTTGATTAATCAGTTGCACAGAATTATCTGTGCAACTTCTGTCACCTTTTGTTGTTGAAGAGGAATTTCATAGAATCATGGAATCACAGAATGGTTTGGGTTGGAAGGAACCTTAAAGACCATGTAGTTCCAACCCCCCTGCCATGGGCAGGGACACCTTCCACCAGACCAGGTTGCTCCAAGCTACATCCAACCTGGCCCTGAACACTCTTCCACATCTTCCACACTGTGGGCATCCACAACTTCTCTGGGCAACCTGTGCCAGTGCCCCACCACCCTCATAGTAAATAATTTCTTCCTAGTACCTAATCTAAATCTACCCTCTTTCAGTTTAAAGCCATTACCCCTTGTCCTGTTGCTACAAGCACTACTAAAAAGTCTGTCTCCATCTTTCCTATAAGCCCCCTTTAAGTATTGAAAGGCCACTGTAAGTGCAGTCATAAATTTCCACACTAAAATTGCTATTAAATATCTTTTTAAGTTACAACTGTGGACTAAATTTATAAAAGAAAAGTATACATAAACAGAAGTTTGACATCCACTTTTAGCTACTCTATCAATTTCTCTGAAGAAATGTTATGTATTCTGTTCTTATATGGCAGGACATTCAAAAAAATATCTATATATAATTACTGTAAAAACTTAACTGTGATGGAAGTTTATGAAATCAGAACAACATTAAAGTTTAGTAGAATTATTTTCTTACCAAAATTGAATGCATTCCCATATAAATTCGACTACAGCAAACCAAAGAGCACCAGCAGAATGCAAGGATCAGTCCAAACATAAGGGGGTACTGGTAGAAAAAAATTGAGAGATTGTATTACAATTCGGGGGGCAAAAAAATAAAAATAAATCTGTAAGAATCCTATAATTAATTCCAATTAATGCAATTTATGCTTACCCTTTTCTTTACCCTAGCCCAACCAAGCCTATTAGACTACCTCAAGTAAATCCACTTTTCATAAACATTATTAAGTCAAACTTTTTCCTTGTCCTCTTCATCTGCATTCAGGATATATGAATTCCAGGGCGTTGGTCATATCTTTTCAGACAAAGCAGTTACAAGTTAGTAGATTTTTGTAGCGGTTACTCTTGCCATGTTATGATATCCTGAATTGGCAATACTGGCAGAGACAAGCCTTGTATTCCAAACTGTGGAACAGTTTTACAGTGGGTGAAGCAGCTACATAATATACTAGCACTGTTAACAATTATCCAGGCAAAATCTAGTAGCTTTACCTTTCTGCTGAAAAGGAATAAATTAAATTTCCTTACACAGTTTCAGAATTTGCGCAATCCTTGAGGCAGTCTCTGAGCATCAGTATTAAAGTCCCTAGAACAGTAATCTTATTTGTTCTCTACAAACCCATATAAACTTCCTCTTACAATCCACATTTATTAAACAAAAAACTTCAAGTAATTATTTCCAATTATTTTTCATCTTCTGACAGTCCTTATTAGTAAGGACTGTTTACCAGGAACAAACAAAATACTTTGTTTTAATAAGCACATATCATATCAGCATGTGTAGAAACTTAGTATTTTAAGTCTCTTCAGTTTTGGATAAAAGTATGCTAATTCACATCTTGGAGCACAGAAAGAAAGAAATACTTTCCAGACTACCATATTGCAAAATGCTGTACAAGACAGGATACGCTTTCCTTTTTTCAGTATTAAAAATAATTATTAGTTCTATCAAAGCAGCAGTCACAAGACAAAATGGCACATTTCCAAAATTGCTTCACTTCCTACATGAAAGCAATGATAAACATTTTCAATACAAAGAGGCCATCTAGACGTACTTAAATCTCAGAATAAAAAATAAGAATTGCATTCAGTTTTCTTGCCCTTTCCCTTGCTCCTCTTACGGGTATCCTGAAGGGCAGAATATCCAACAAACTATAGAAAGTATTTTAAAACTTATTTGAGAGAGTTCTGTGTCCTCTGTGAAGGCCACTTAACAGATTGACCAGTCTTTCAATGAAAGGTTTGAGAGAAGATTATCAATCTTCTGCATTATTCCAACATTCTTTGAATTCTCAGCTCCAGGATCATGTTAGCATGACAAACCTAAAAAGTTCTCTCAAGCCAACAGAAAATGAGGAAGCTTACACTTCACATCAATTTACTTCACATTAAAATCAATTCTAAATGCCAAGCTCACAGTTGTGTTACATCTAGTACTCTAATTTCTGTAGCAACATTTGTCTGTGCTTCTACTACATTCACCTACAAATTGTACCTAAATTATGTACTTAATGATTCATTCCTAACAGAAATTATGAAGGAACAAATTAAGATTCCTGCCTTTCAGAATTATGCTAATAATGGGCAATATACCTGTTACTAGGTCACACTCAAGACACGATTGGAGTTACCCTTGGAGCAATCCAAAGTAATCCTTGTACCCTGTGCTGCACCACCAAAACACATTACAAGTGCAGCCTCATCACTCATCCCCATTATGCGTGCCTCTACCACCGTTTCCATCAAATTCAGCACAGAAGTGCAGGCAGAGCATTACCAGGAAGACACTCAGGCCACCCAACCCCCCTGCATGATGCTGCTCCGCTCTCACCCCCCAGAGGGCTACCAGAGCAGAAATGCTGTATATACAGGCATAGGTATACCCTATATCCTCTGAAGTAAAGAGGAGCTTCTAGCACCTCTTTACATGCTCTGCAAGATCAAAGCCTGGTAAAACAGTCTTCTTGTTTGTCAGACTAGCAAGGGAAGATCTACTACCTCCAGCAGCAATGCAAACCTCTTGACCAGAAAATTAACGACATTGCAATTACTTGATGGTAGAATGAGCTTGCATGTGTCAAAAGTTTCAAACCGTTCTGCCCATCACTCCATACCATATGTCCATTCTTCTTTCCAGGGTCACATCTTTTGTGCTTTCAGGCTCAAATCAGGGGTAAAGCTTTCCTTAAATAAAAGATTTTTCCTGCATCTCTTAAATACCTGACAGAAACAGAAGCTGGAGCTTTAGCAGGAAGACCAATGAAATGCCAGGCTTAGCAGGCTATAGCAGTCAACAATACTGTGGGTAAGAAATTGGGATTGTGGGGGAGGTTAGAGCAGTAAAGAGCAAGACCCCAATAACAAAGAGTATGAAAGGTGCATGTGAGGAGTCCTGGGCAGGTCGTTGTAAACAGCATGAAGAGTAGGATAAATTCTGAAAATGAAAATACATGCTCACTCCCAGTTAGGAACTCTCAAGGGAGGAATGTCTGAGGAAGAAGGACCATCAGAAACTTCAACTTGGAAGAAAATATTGGAAAGAATACTTGGTTCTGTCATATCTCACTAAATCTGCTTTTAGTAGCACTGACACTAAATACCCATAAAAACATCTGAAAACACTGGCTAGTTTAGTTCCTTAGTAGCAAAGCATCTGTATCCAACAGCTCAAACACTTCCCTACTGTATCCCCAATAAAAGCCAATTATACATTTAATCCTGATTCATATATTCTTAAATCTTTAACTTAAACCTAGACAAGCAATTCTTACTGAAATAGCTTTAGAATGACATGTTTACAGATGTGTCTGCAGTATTAGGCACCTGCTGATTTATGGTACTTTTAATGCACAATAATTACGTAAGTCCTAAAGCCAGTTTCTTTCCACCCATGCAAACTTACTCACTACAGCATACCTACCTGTACTATATAAAATCCACTATAAAAAAAGCAAAAGGCTGAAACAATTATTCTAATATTGTCTGGAATAATGTTCCACTATACAACAGTTAAGTCGATTCTTGTGTTGAGTTCCCACACAAAGCATTCTCCTCTATGCTCCCACTATGTAACCGGCACACTTTGACAACTGTCAGTTTACATTTGCAGCTTACTTACCAGTCAGTAAAATAACTATCAGTTTAGGTAAAGACACCTTTATGTATAATGTACAGAAATAAAATTTAATCTAAAGAAGATTTTAACCTTTACCTGTCCTGGTTTCTTCCAGTGTTATATCCATACCTTCCTGAATTTCTGATATAACCCATCTGATTTTCTTCTCACAGCCCCAGTACCCACCTGCATAGCATCACAAAGCTGTATGTACCCTTTGGGGCTCCACAGTTCACCAGCCTCCTTAGGCACTAGCACAAATCAAGCAAAACTCCTCCCCTACTTCCACACAAATAAAGCACAATACCCTGGTGCCTCCTTGGCCTGTTTTCAGTCACCTTTTAAAAGTAGCTACTGGGTTCAAGGATTCCTTAAACATAGAACTGGTAGCACCTGCTTAAAGTCTGCCTTGAGGTGATAAGGCAACCACATATTTTGTCCTCACGCATAGGGATAAGTGTACAAGGTGAGTAAAGGAGAATATTAACACTCCCACACACCTTTTAGCTCAGCAAGAAGTCTTCTCAGCAGCATGCCAAGCCGTAACACCGACAGGGCACATCACCTTGATCCTTGTAAGAAAAGATGAAGGTCTGAAAAGTTGTCAGAGATCACAGCTGGCAGAAGTAGATGTAAAAACCAGGTTTCATTCTCTCAGCTTGTTCTTTCTGATAACAGAATTGACGTCTCTTCATTCCTGGCCACACTTAAAGAGTCACTTAAGTCAAATATTCAGGAACAGCCCATTTTCAGACACACATATCTCAAACCCTGTCTCGATTTCTCTACTAAGACCATCCTGTGGTCTCTCTTTATCCTCAAAAACTCATTATGCTTCCATAGCTACCATGCCACCTCAATAATTTGAAGTATGGGGAGTATTTAATGAACTGCATACTGCTTTCCTTTTTCTAAATTAAAAAAAAAACACAAAACAAAACCAAACCACTTGCAATTTGAAAATCCTAACCTTATACGAAAGTAAAGACACTCGCATAGTACTCAATCTGCATTTCAGAATCACATGTTGACTCAAAACCAACATTAACTTGACATTTTTCTCCTTAAGAAAAGTATCCCACATCACATTAGATCAAATCACTGCTATCCAGCTTGCACAAATAGTTTTTCAAAGGCCAGAATAAAACTTTGATAATGTGCATAAGCATGTAGTACAAACACAATATTAGAAGATGAAGTAGAAGCAGATGGAACTGACAGCAAGGTAGAGACTGGAGATAGAAACAAATGCAACATACAGGTTGAAAAGATACCTTCATTAACATTTTGGCTTTTAAATGTTTGAATAGATATGTTTCTTTGAGGGCATCCTACCCATTAAGAAAAATGTCCCAGTCTTGATGTGTATGATTAAGGGACAGATCACCAAGCATGTTATTAAAAAAAAAAAAAAGATAAAAAGGGTTAATTGATTTCTCTAAATTCACATATTAAGTTAAAGAAAAAAGAATAAAGCTCATCAAGTAGACTACTCATCTTCTTCTGCACCATTACTTCTACCAACCAAAGCTGATGAATCTAGTCAAATGCGATGAGTTTGACAAGATCTGTATTGGGATTTCAGAGAGATGCATTGTTGTGTGATTCTGATTGACCACTACTAAGTACTACCTCTAGAATTATCTGCCTGCCCTCTCATTTCAAAAGGGTAACTTCTCTCAGATCCCCATTTAGGATGGGGAATAATTGATTATTGGGGTTGGATGAGTACTCCAACCATGATACTGCTGTGGAGAGAATTTTACATAGGCCTGAAAGGCCTCAATTTTGTTCCCATGTCCAGAATCTCATTTTAATCAAAGAAAGAGAATTAACTTGATCATATTTGGGAAAAAGCAGTGAAACTACTCCCAGTAAGTCTTTGACAATTTTATGCCCTATTTTTTAATAGGAAATTCCCATTTTATTAAAATATATCCTCTAAAACAGGCTTGCAAGCTTCTGACTAAATTCCATAGAACATTTCCCTCAAATGCCTATCCTCCTCCCTCCCATTAATCTGACTTTTTGCCAAGAGTCTTAATAACATAACCATTGTTTTAAAATGCTCATAAGGAAACAATCTGTCCTAAAAGCTTTGACCTAGGTCAGAAAATTATTTCTTTCATAACGGAACATTCCTAAAACACACTCTAGATGCTCATGTCTTTACTTTTTTAAAGCACATTCTACACTGGAGATGTTTCCAGCATCCACAAAGGGTTCCAAACTAGTCTTCTAATATTTTCAGTGTTCTACAGTATTACTCAATGATCTTTTTTAATCATATGATAACTCAAGAAGTTCAGCCTGAGTTTGAGACAATTATTTTGGGTCAGAGTTCACAGAAACAATCCAAGCAGCACTTGCAACTTCATGCTTTATTTAATAAGATATTTGGGCTATGTATTGGCAATTGTCATACAAAAAGCTACAACCAATGTTTACGGGAATGACCCTGAGACCCTGGTTGGACAGCAGAGTACAAAAAGCACAGCATATAAATGATTTTGCGGAGGGAACAGAAGAAAAGGGAGAAAAGGATGGTTTAAAAGGAAAGACAACTTATCAATTATTTTAGGAAAAATGAACAGAAAATCTATCTTTTCAAAAGAGACCAAGTGATAAATAACACCGATTAAGCTACATTTATCAATTATTTCCTCCTTTCTTCCACTAACCAACCTTAACATTGAAAAGCATAAAAAGTTGAGAGTGCTACGTGTCACTACAAGAACCTCTTCTTTAAATTCCAAAATAAAGCTTTCAGTGCCAGCCATGCTGGGAGTTAAAAGATTTAATTTTCTGCTACACATCACCTGAAAAGAAATTAAGGAGTTACAGGAGGAATTAGAGCCTGTTACTTCTTTTTCTTGCAGTCATCAGAAAAATAAAACAAACACAAACCCTCCCTGACCACAAACAGCCAGAATCATCTACAGCTTGCTCTGCTTATGCCCCCAACAGCTAAACAATAATTTTTCTACAAACTGAAGTTCTCAGGTTTAATCAAGACATGCTATGTGAAAGTACAAGGAGTGCTTTACATGTGCACAATCCACTAAGAAAAAAAACCTGCTTGAGAAGTAAAGTATCTCCTTTGATTCCTTTCTTTATCAAAAACTCTGCATCTAACCTTACGGCATTTGGTTTTACATATCCCCCCCAAGTTCCTTTACATGAATTAAAGATTTGTTTATGCAAAACTGAAAAATTTATTTAATGCCAATCAACACAGTTTAATAGGACAGGCTGTTGCATTCCTATGGCAGAGATTCCCCAGTGAGATTTGTAAGAACTGGCTGTGCTCTTTTCAAATTTTTAAGAGCACCCGAATCAAACAGGCCTCAACTTTTCCCAGCTTCCTTTAAAAATAAACTACAGGCATTAATATAGCTCACAAAAGACAACCTTACAACCCAAATACACAAGACAAGGCCAGTGCTGACCCTCCAAATTCCCATTGCTCTTTCTCAAGAGCTCTTCGTTGTGTGGGCAATTCTGGGTTTTCAGATCACCCCTTCAGCTATGCTTCTCATGTCAGAAGAGGGGTTTTTTCACTGTTTAAGAAACATGTAAGAAAACCAATCAGACAAGCACGCATTTCTTTGCTTAAGTTTCTTCACAACATTTTAGTATTTCAGTGAAAATTCATTTGGACTTCTCTGAGAGGTGAGGCAACTCTTTCTGAAAGGAGTCTGTACTGTATATACACATATATAAGGAGATGGCTTCCTATGTGTAGCTTCCAGTTTTATTATTACAACACTCTCACTGATTATGCAAGCTTTTCAACAAGGACAGACACTTAGAACTAGTATTTGCCCACTTCCTGTGAAATTCTCTCCACAGCAGTATCATGGTTGGAGTACTCATCCAACCCCAATAATCAATTATTCCCCATCCTAAATGGGGATCTGAGAGAAGTTACCCTTTTGAAATGAGAGGGCAGGTAGATAATTCTAGAGGTAGTACTTAGTAGTGGTCAATCAGAATCACACAACAATGCATCTCTCTGAAATCCCAATACAGATCTTGTCAAACTCATCGCATTTGACTAGATTCATCAGCTTTGGTTGGTAGAAGTAATGGTGCAGATGAAAGGTTTCTGGAAGGGTGTTTGACATGGTACCACATGACAGCCTTACAAAATTGGTACTACGGAGAGTCAATAGAGCACTACATAAATGAAAACTGAAAAATACTTTTAGATTTGTTAATCAAACCATTACAGAATAGATGCACTCTACTAAGGGTATAGCAGTAGTGCTTATTAAGGTTGCCATTATCATCAGTGGGGTGGAAAGACAGTAACTGATCATAGGATTTGCATTTAAAACATTGGCAGACAAGTACATAGGGAGGACAACGCTGTCATATTTAGCTATCTAAACTGCTTCATCAGATAAGTCCATTCAAACAACGTTGGTTAATATAGTTATAGAGGCCAGCTACTCATCAATCAGGGCTCTGGGCTCCTGCTGAATATCAACTTAACAAAGTTCATTCAATGGCCTACAGCGAGAGTCAGCAGTTCCTCACTCAGCTCATTCATGCAGAGCTCAGGAAGGACTGCAAACCCATTACTTCCTAATCCGCACAGCTACTGCTACAGCCAGCTGCATCCCAGAGGAACTCTGAGAGAAAAGTATGCTTTCTGTCTCCCTGACTGATTCTGCCCCACCCCACTCCCCAAATAAAACAGCGGGGTTATGACACAATCAAGTACCATCCTAAGTCAAGCACCACTTCTAATAAAATATGTGTTGTTATCTGAAATCAGCAGTTCAAAGTCATCACAAATACAAAAAAGACTTTTCTCAGTAGTCTCAGCCTGAGGCTTCTGCAGATTTTCTAGAGAATTAGTAGCTCACACTCTCTTCCTCCCCATTCACGACAATATAAACCAGCCTGGCTCAAGCTGTCAATATTTCAAAGAAAGCACTTTTCCCAATGTGATAAAGGTATACTTTTTCCTACATCATATCAAGATGTATAACTTCACTTAAGTGTTTGTCCTCCTCTTTCAGGGTAACCGAGCTTCAAAGACAGAAAGAAAAACATCAGCATCTGTAACACTCCTAAATTCTCATGAGGTTTTGCCATGAGCTTTATATTTCAAGGTTACTGAAGTTTCTTTGAAACAAGTGGTTTTCCCTGAAATATAAAATAAATAAATAAGGATTACACCAGCAGAATCAAAAAGTTTCAGGCAAGCTCTCATAATACAAGGAGAAACTGAAACGTAATACTCCACAATGGACAGTACAGTTAGCTATTATGAAAATTATCTTAACATGTGTTTGTCTGAAAGTCAGTTGCATTGAATATTCCCTATGTCCAAAGTCTCTAATTGTGAAAATTTGTCACAACCATCTTAAATACATCATCTCCGAAAATACTTTACTTGAACAACTGCATTTATAAGGAAGCATTTTAGTTTTACTATGTATAGCCAAAAATCCTTTGGAATACTACGTGAAAGGAAAATAATTGTAATAGGATTACTGACAGGCATTGAAAACTTGGAAAGCACAAACTTAATTCAGCAGGTCAAAAGAAAACCTACTGGAAAAAAAAATTGTTTTTAAATGGACAATTTGGGCCATACCTAAATTTGCATACCAACAGATTTCTCTGTTCTTTATCTTGTTCAAGGGAAAGACTCATAGATTGTCTTTGATAGAAAAGAACCATGATACAATAGTAGGAAGTCATAGCCTAATGAAAGCAAACTCCAAATAAGCTATACAGGAAAGTGATTCCCTTCTCACCGGAGTAACCTCTTTTAGAGCAAGAGTGGCTTTCTTTGTCCCTTTGAAGTTTAAGCTAAGCTAAACTCAATTAAAGTTACCTGTATTCCAGTGTAAAAGTCCCTGCAGAGAGTTATAGCTGTATCTGCTTAAATTCATACTCAGCCTTGCTCCACTATGATTTTGCTGAACAAACAGTACTAAGATGTGGACTCATCAGAATCGAGTCTGTGAATGCTTGTTATACTGAATATATAGAAAGACTATACCCCAACATTTACAAACAAGTTTGAATCTAATGATCTGTATCTACTGATAAATAGGTATAATTTAATAAAAATCAGAGTTATTACAAGTTCCTTTACTGTTAATAGCTTTCCAGGAATTTCTGCACTCAGTCTTTTTTAACCCCATCTATTTCCAGAAAAGCATGACGAAAAGTTGTCATATAGATTCTATTCCCTTTCAACGAAAGTAAAATATGGAGAACAGAAGCAGCATTAGATGAAAACTTAACTCTCTTTAGAGGTGAATCAAAAGATACTCAACATGCCAACTTTTGATTAATATGCGTAAATAATTTTAAAATCACATGGAGTTTGTTGTGGTTTTTTTAATTAACATTTCAAAATGGTAGAAGTTGGTTTCAGATAGTTCTGTTTTTCATACCCGTTTCATAGGAAAAAAGGAGTAAAAATTAAGCCTAAAACACTTTGCTTCCTCATTTCTTAAGCACGGTTCTAAATGAATAACAAGGCTGCATGTTTATGATTTCTTAATATGCATTCATTATAAACATATTTAGTCAATTAGCACAGTATTTCAGAGACCACAGTTGCAGGGCTGGCAAAGCTGAGATCGAACTTGGTTCACTGGCAGAAATACCATTTCACACATTTGTCAGTTTGTTGGTTCTATAAAAGCAATGAGGCCAGGTTCTCCTTTGTACAAGACATCAGCCTGTACAAAACTAATCAACTGATACTCCTAAATAAGGTTTCCCACATGCAAAGAAATAGAAATCCAGTTCATTCTTTCAACTGACATCAGCCCTACACATACAAGAACTAAAAATCACATATTCAGATTAGTCATTGAAAAAATAAAAACAAAACCAAGATCAAGCGTCTAGGTGACAGAACTCCAAATGCTTATTTCAAACACCCACAAAACATGGCATTATCTGATGCCTACAACTCTCAGAGTGTTACTTCACATTTTCCTACCAAAGAATATGAATCCCTAAGAGCTTGCTTTTGAGCATGCTGGATGACCTTGCAGAAGCAGATATATAAACTTTGGTTAAAGAGAGGCCCAATACAATCCCTGACCTTCAACTGTCTTTCCTTTCAGGCACCCATTCTATATATTGAGACAGAGCCCCAAAGTGTTACACTGTGACAGCAGACAACTCGTGATTAACAGTAACCGGGAAGACAAGAGTTCAGGCCCTGCATAAAGCTTTAAAAAAAAAAAAAAAAAGGTTCTCCCTACAGAGATGACATACATCTGTTTCAAAACAGATAAGTATTATAATTAGAATCTGTTAACATTAACAACTTAATAGTAGACTTACTGCATAACTTCTTAATCATTACACATGCAGCCCTTAAAACCCTACATTGAACATTTGTTGCCTAGGAAATCCTTCTCCCTCATCTACTTCTGAACTTGGTGCAGTGATTTAGAGAGCTGAACGTGTTACACTTTGTTTGGAGTTCTTAGTGTTGCCCATAGTGCTAACAGCAAGCGCCAAAGCACATGCCACAGCTTGCGTCAACCAGATGATCAACTGTGTTATTTTAATTTAATCTATTAACCCAAAGTGCAATAGCCAGATCTTAAGACTTTGCTGAATAAAGGTACTGAAAAGATCAGATTATCAGTTCTTACTAATTATTTGCACATGAATAGTTGCAAAACCATCTGAAAGTAGAGGTACTCCTCAAAACAGAAATAATAATTTCCAGTTTGTGGGTAACGAAACTAAAGGCGTTAAAAAGAAAAAGCTAAAGCCACAGACTGAGTCAAGCTACAAAGTGACTCAAGGCAAAGAAGGATCAGCAAAAAGCCCTTTAGCTCCTGGCTCTGTACCAAATTTTCAGTCAGTAAAACCAAACGCCTATCCAAACTTTGTGCAAAGCGCTCACCCTACCAGAAATAAGTTAAAAACAACTGCACAAGGGCAAAATGCAGATTGTTAGTGCAGACTTCTAATGCACACTGAGCTAGCCAGTCCCAAAGGGAGCAGAACTTCCATTCAGAAGACAGAATTGTTAGAATAGTTCTTGTTACCTCAGCACTCACTTAGATCATAGAAAAAAAAATTACAAAAAAGGGATCGGGGGAGGGGGGGAAGGCACGAATTTCACATTATCCCAAAACTCAGCCACCTCCCCTCACAAAAGAGATTAAGTCTGTCACAACCTTATACTCTAGGGCTGGAAAACCCACGGAGAAGGACAAGGAGGTGAGCATTACCTGCCATCGGCCGTAGCTGAGCAGCAGCAGCGCCAGGGGGATGGCAGTGCCCGACATAGCGTGGGTGGAGGGCATGCTGTACTCGGAGTTGTAGAAGACTTCCAGCTTCACCGCGGGCGGGGAGGCAGGCCGCGGCCAGCGGATGACATCCTTGGTGCACTGCCCCAGGTACATCACCCACACCCAGATGATGATAAGCCTCCGGCCCAGCCAGGCGTCCACGTTCCAGATGCAGAAGGGGAAGAAGAGGATGTAGAAGAGCTCGTTGCCCAGCTCCGTGCCCAGGCTGAAGAGATAGTAAAGGAAGCGGCTGCGGGTGGAGAACTCCTGGCTGCCGTCCTCCTCCGTCAGGGAGTTGCGGCGCGGCCTCCTCCTCCACGGCCGCGAGGGGCCCGCCCGGCCGGGCACGGTCCCGTTGCCGGCGGGATGCTCCGCGGCCGGGGGGCCGCCGTTAGCCACCGGCTCCCGGCCTCCGGCTTGCTGCTCCGCGTCGGCCCAGCCCGAAGGCCCCTCCACCCCGCAAAGCCGCTGGAAGGCGGCCACTTTCCGCGGGTCCTGCAGGTGGGCGGCCAGCCGGGCCAGGCGCCGGCAGAGAGCCATGGCGGGAGGACGAGGCCGCCCGCGAGGGGCGGGCGCAGGGCGGCGGGCGCGGAGCCGAGGGGGCTTCACCTGAGGGGCGGCGGGAGGGACGGGGGCTCCCGGGCGCGCCCGCCGCAGGGAGGGGAGCCGTTCCCTGAGGAGAAACCCGCTCGAGGGCGAGGCGTCGGGATGCGACGGGCACCGCCCAGCTCCCCCGGGCTCGGGCTGCCGCTGCCGCTGCCCCCGCCTCAGCTCGGCCGCCCGGCCCCGGCCCCGGCCCCGGCCCCTGCTCCGCTCCGCTCCGCCCGCCGATCGCGCGATCGCCCGCTCGCTCACTCCCTCCCTCCTTCGCGCGCGCGCCCGCCGCCGTCACTGCTGCGCCTGCGCCCAACCCGTACTCGCACGCGCGGGGAGCCCCCGGGAAACCTCATCGCGGCGCGGATTGGCCGTGGGTCTCTCCCGATCCCGCCCCCGCTGGCAGGGGGAACCAATCAGGACTTGGCATTGCGGGAGGCAGCGGGCGGCGTGCCTCGGCCTCGAGCGTGAGGCGCGGAGGCGGCCGCGGGCGGCGGCGAGGGGAGCGGCGGGAGAGGGGGGCGCTTCCTTCTCGCCGGCTGCAGCACGCTCACCGGCCCGGCCGCCCCCCCGGCGAGCCCGTCCTTCTGGCTCAGGGTGAGCTGCTGCACCCCTCGCCTTGGCCACCCTGTCCGGCACCAGCACCCCCGCGGCCTGCGCCCGGCCGCCCCGGCCCTCCGCCTGCCCTGCTACCCGGGGCGGCCCCAGGAGCCTGAATCTGGTGGTGTGCACGCGAGAGGGAATGGTGGTTTCAAGCAGAGGCCGTGAGAGGTCTGAGCCCCACCGGTGAGGCCGGGTAAGCGGCGGAGGCAGTCAGTTACCTGCAGGGACTGGAGCAGCCGGCCGCTCGGGGAGGCTTCTCCTGGGCCTGAGGGAAGGGCCCGTGCCTTACCCCAGCTCTCCGTGGTCAGGAGGAGGTTCCACACCCCCGCCGGCGTGGGGGTGCATGGCTTAAATTTCAGCAGGGCCAGAAAATTTGCAGTCAGGTGCTTTGAAAGGCCACAGTTGCAGGGGTTTCCGTCCTGGAAATGCCATGAGAAACATGAGATTTGGTCACAGGTGCTCTCCAATGCTTGTGCCTGTCCAACTGGTGCTGATCTATGGCTTGCTAACACTCCAGTGCGTTCAGATCTTAAAATCAGGAGGTTAAACAAGTGATAAATGTGCTGCTTTGTGCCGTTTTTGAATAGGGTGATCAGTATGACCCAAGCAACTAGTTAGCTTAATGGCTGTCCTAACCAAAATAGAGCATCTGACGTGGAATTCAAATAATAAAAAGTTGAAACGAAGGAATGTAATCAAGTCTACACAGCATTGTATTAAAAGTAGCTATAGATACTGTTTTGAGGAGGTACTTGACTCAGACTTACTGCTGCATGGTATCTTCATTAACATTGGGTGCATGCAGCGTCAATAAACCATGCAAATGGAATTTGCTGCCAGTTCTCAAGAAGAGTAAGTCTGTAGGAGAACTCAGCTGGAAGAGGTGGTGTCTAAACAGATTCCGGTAGTAGGTTCTGTGTTGTCCTACATTTTTAGCAATGATCTGGAAGCAGATCTAAACCTGCTGCTGCAAAAATTCAGATCCAGGATTAATAGAGCTGTAAACAGGGATGAGGACGAGGCACTGATCAGAATGGTTGGTAGAAGCAGCCCATTCATACTCAGTGAATTTTAATCTAGCCAACTATAAAGTTGTCTATCTTAAGAACCAAGCGTGGAGACTGTAACTGGACAATAGAAGCTATAGCTTGGAAAGGTAATGACTTTGAGAAGGATTTAAGGGTCAGAATAAGTAAACAATCAGATAAGGGCTCTTCTGTAGGCTGCTGTGGCAGAAAAGGATTAATCAACGTGTAAAAAAAGGAATGTTTATTTTACGTCTCATGTTTAGCCTCAGCAATGCCATCCACAGGATAATGCATGCAGTTCTGATTTTTGGATTTTAAGAAGCACATTGGAAAATATGAGAGCGCAAAAGAGTGAAGGAAAATGCTCCGATGGTTGTAGAAAATACATTACACTGGGAGATTTTAAGAGCTCAGGCTGTCAAAAGTTATCTAAAAGAAGATTGGGAGGTGACTTGATTGTGGTGTATAGGAACGTTCCTAGGGGGAAGTACAGGATATGAAAGGGCTCTTTAATCTACTTGAAGAAAGGCATAATAAGAAGTAATGGCCAGAGGCAAAAGCCAGACAAATTCAAATAGGAAATAAGACACGCATTTTTACATGGTTAACCACCAGAACACATTCCCAAGAGAAGCTGAGGATTTTCCATCGTTTTATGTCTTCTGATGAAAATTATATGTATTTCTGAAAATTATTTTTTAGCAGAGCAGAAGTTATGCTTTATTTTATTGGATGAATACAGGTTGAAGTCTGATGATCCGTGAGATGCGTAGTGTCAGGTTAATCTAGTGGGACCATCATGGTTTAAATTTTAAATGCCAGAAGACATTCCGTTAATAACCATGAGCATTAGAATAAATTTATTGTTTTTGTCTTGAAATACCTATATGCCATAAAAAAGCTGATCTAAATGAAGCTTTTGGTTGCAGAATATACTTGCTAAGACAATATCTAAAGGTTTTGGCCTTTTGCTTCCTAAATTTACACTCTTGGGATTACTTGGAAATATTTATCTGCATTTTCATTTAAATTTCTAAGGGAATAGATCCTTACAAGAAAATTCATTTGGTACATTCTGATTCTCTTGGCCTTGGGGCAGTTTTACATAATTGATGTTCACACTGTGAAATATTTCTTGGAGGTTTATTATCCAGAGTGCTCAGGTAACTGCACCAAATTAAGCCTGATAGATTTCCTATATTGTACATTATATATATTTGTATGTTGTGTGTGTTTGCGTGTTACAATCTTAACCTCACTTAAGGCGTTATCATAATATAATTATATTACCAGTGGCAGAGCTGCTATTACTGAAAAGGGATGAATGAAATGTAAATAAGATTTCAGATCGGCAGCTTGGCAGAGAAATGTGAAAACACCACCCCTGAAAGGGTACATGATCAATTTTTCTGTCTCAAGAATAGAAAGTGTGCTGTCATTTCTCTGCCTTCTGAGAAACATGTGATGCTAATCCTGCAAGATACATGTGCTTCCTAATTTACATACTTCCCTAGCTCTTGAGCAGAAAATGTAAAGAGAGGAGCTGAAAAACAAGCTGCCACCTTCTTTTGTGCATTTTCCCAGAGTCAAGCCACAAACAGTCTCCCCTTCAACACAGTACAAACTGAAATCTGTTAATTAACTTGATGCGGAGTTCTGGAATGAGATCTGAATAACTGTACAGGGAAAAAAAATTGCAGAGATTACAAAGGATAAAGCAAGACTTGTTTATGGTATGTACCTGGTAACTTGAAAAAGTAGAAAGTGTTTGTGTGTGTGGTTGAAACTTGTTTACCTTGACTTTGAACTTGGTGCAAAAATTACATGATGTTAATACTAAAGTAGCTTTTGAATTACCTTTGTGCGTTGAAGTAAGTAACAACTGCAGTGGGCATTCCAAGAGGAGTGTAGAGTACACCCTCTAACAGAACTTTTCCAGAAAATGTGTTTCATTGTACTATCTGCCATAGATGGCCCCAAAGCTGTTCGAAATACGTTGCAGCTTGCTGCAGAAGTGCTGTCTGAGCATGACACCCGCAACACAGGCATTTTCAAGGATGTCTGGCAAACCAGGGTGCTTGCAGCCGCGTTCCCACAGACTGTACCTATTTGACAAGACAGCTGTGGGAATCGATGGCAAGTGAGGTGATCTGCCGTGATCACCCTGCCCAAGGGACAGGAGCAGAACCAGGAGCTGTTTTTTGAAGCAGAACATCTTGCTTGGCATCTGTTTGGGTCACCACTGGTTACTGCGTGTATTTAAGGTACTGGTTCTGCCTTGTAAATCTTCAAACAACTGGAGACCAATTTATCTGAGTCAACAGCCAGTTGTTTTTCCCTCTGGCTCTGAAGGAGCAGGTGGCAGGACATTGTCCAGGACTGTGGGACTTGTCTTCTGTCATCATCTGAAATAGCTTGGATCTGGTCATCTTTTTGTGCAAAAGACATCTGTTTGATAGCATTTTGTGAAGAGAATTAAAATTATTTCCTGGTGAATGAAGGATGGAAAGGAGTATCTGTAGAGGTCTGAATGGTTAGTTTGCTGTTGAAATAATCATTCCAATGCTGCTAGGGTTTTGTTATATTATTAATGATGTTAAAGTGCCTAGAGTTAGAGGAAGGCTTCATTTGAGATAATTTTGAATGCAAATGAATAAAACCTAGTGCTAATCATACTAGGTTTATCATTATTTTTTGAAGTAATTGGTGAGTTGAGTATCCAGATTTGAGAAGGCAAGAGTGTATTTATTGTAAGATTTCATCTTGAAAAGTAGATGGGAGAATAAGGAAATGTATTTTACTTCCAATTAATACATATTACTCTAAGCAAAAATGAAAGAGTGCTTTAATTTGTTCGTGAGTATGAGCTATTGCAATAGCACAGTGAAGGAACACTGGGCAAGTGCTAATGTTCCGTTACAGCAGTGGGAGAAAGAACGTGCTGAAGGCTTTCTGACTTACTTACGCTGTATTTGGACAGTGCTGGGTTCTGCACAGTACTTTCTTAGTGAACAATGTAAGATACTAAAATACAGCTTATCTCTGTACAAGTTACCACTCATGAATTCCAGCTTTTTCAATAGAACTTAAAAGAACTTAGCCGTCTTTAGTAAAAGTGTATTTAATGAGCCAGTTGAGCACTTCTTTTAAGTAAGGTCTAACAGCTATGCTACTCTCCATGGGTTAAAAAAAGTTGAGTGGTTTGGAAAGAATAAGGCTTGGATCTTGTCTCTTTTTGTTGGTACTCTGATTGCTGTGCTAAAAACTTTACCAACTGCAATAAAAAATGAGTTCGATGACTTGCTGTAATCCCGATTTCAGTTTAGCCTGGTTATGGATTTATTTCTGCAGGATAATGTTCAAAGTTCCATACAGGAGTGCTTTTGTGGTTTTTGTTTGGTTTTCTAACACTTTCCCTGTATTATTTACTTCTGTAAATTTGTTAAATTGTTCACAATTCATTAATTTATTAATATTAATATTAATAACATTATTATTAATAATAAAGGTATTAATATTAACACAAGTATTGAATTGCTGTAGCGTTTGGTATGATAGGGGAAGGACACTGGGCGCCTCAGAAATCCGATCTGTTGGCAGACTAGATAAACTGAAACACGAAGGCCCAAATAACACTCACTTGGCTATAGTCCCACGAGCAACAGAAGCAGAAAGTACAGGCTTTGTTTAAGTCGTGGGTAGTTTGCTTCAGAGTTACAGGCCTGGATTTTCCAGGGAATGGAATCAGGTGGCTTTGGTGTGTTGCTGCTATTTTAGCACTGGAGGCCACAGGAGCACATGTTCTCATGTCACAAGATATACTTCTTATTATATTGCCACCTCATTTAGATGAGGGCCAAGTATGCTCATCATTTCAGAATCTGCCCAGCTGCTTGGGTTGTTTTTTCTTTTTTCTCCACGTGTCTATATTGGCGCGTAATCTTGGAAAGGTGCAAAATTGTATTGACCAAGTTAATTGTATGCAGATGCAAAGTGTACAATGTTGTGATTTGTTATAACAAAAAAGAATAAAAAAGTTGAAACTAAGTAATAAAAGTGACTGCAGTGATAGGATCTCCTCTGTAAAGTCATTTCAGGAATGCAATTATAGTCTTTTCATTCATCTATGAACTTAAATCTATTTCACCTGCCATTTCAAACATAATTCAGATAAAGGTAACATTATTTAAGGAGTGTTTCTATTGTGTTAAAAATGAGATTGTTCCATTTTTTACATTATTTTAAATTATTGTATGTCCTCATTTATAGCATGATTGTGTCTTACATTCATTAACTCCTCAGAACAGCTCTGTGAGGGACTGGAATGTATAGTTACCACCCCCTTCATTTCTCAACTGGGAAAGAGATACACATTTGATAGCAGTTTCATTTTACTTCCATTTCTTCCATTTTCCCACGTTCCCGTAATTTTAATTTTCTAATTTTGTCATCTGTTGTCTATATGGTGAGAAAATGGAGATATTTTTTTCCCCCTGTGGTGTCTTATAGAGATTAACAAATCCTAAAGCAACAACAAATCCTTGGTCTTTTTGCCTTGTCATCCCAGGATTTGGAATTGAGAACAGTTACATTTAGGGAGGCAGGGGAGAGGATGGCTGCATTGTGGGTGGGTAGGGTTTGCTTGCTCTTTTTTCAGAAACAAGAAATCAAAGAGGAGGAAGAGGTTTAGATTCCTGCTTTTTCAAAAGCTTGGGTTAATAATGCCTAGTTGTGGGTGAAAACGATTTCTGGAAGGTATTTCTTCACTGTGGCTACTAGGGATTAAATCATAGGATGACTTGTTTTTACTTGGAATAGCTGACTGTGCCTTCATTCCCATGCTCTCCTTTATTATCCACTCCATTTGTCTATGGAAGAGACAAGGCACTAACCCAAGGCATGCACCTGTTTGGGTACCATCACTGCATTATTTTATAGCTAAATATTACTACTAGCAAGAAAGCAGAGGAGCGATAGAGGAAAAAAAAATAAAATGCCAAAACTTGCACATAGCTTTCATTAACCTAAAGCCCAGCATTAGAGGGTTCCTTCTTTCATACATTGTGAATTTTGGTGATTATACAATACTAGCAGCCATTTTATCACTGTAATTTCTGCAGATCCCTTGAAGATATTTGTCATTTAAGAAGGGAGTAAGTTCTTTCATGCTGACTTGTATCAACTGCAATTACTGCATTTTAGATCGAATTTTGTGTGCAAGAGTGGGAGTTACATGCATGTCTGCAAGCCAGCTGTGCTGCAGGGGCAGACAAGTACTGAGAACTCTTGGCAGCGGGAAGCTTCTTGTTGGAGCATGCTGAGAGCAGCTGCGGCAGAACCCACTCGTTGATGGGCCAGTTCAAAGAGCATATCCCCAGTCCAAGGATGAAAGCAAGCCTCTCCATGGGGCATTGCAGAGTTGGGAGGCACCCTGGACTCCGAGACAGGGTGATCACATCCTGACAGTTACAGCTTCACAGAAAAAAAGTGCCTTTTCAAGAGGCTAGACCCATTTTGATTACTCAAGCTCATCAAAGGGATGCACCCCGCACTACACTAATGGGAAGGAAATCATGGGAGTCAACCTCAATAGCAGGAGCAGAGAGTTTACCACATGACGTCCTAGGACATGAAAGGTAGGAGAAAGGTAGCATGTTCAAATCCTACCATCAGGTTCAAATGTTCATTTGCAGGAAACTAGGCAAGACCATGTATGTGCCATATAAATGACTAGGGAAGACAGATTTGATAGGATGAGAGACTTGGGATACGAAGTATAAGATACACAGCAGATGGGAATTTGCCTTTGCATGCACAGACGCATGTTTTAATCAGTTCTGGACTTTTTTTCTTAGAAAACCACAGTGCCAAGATTATGAAATGGAGCTGATTCATCCTCAAGGGTGTGTCAAGTTGCTCGCCATTAGAGTAGGAGGAGTGAAAGCTTCCCTGGGGTTCTTTCTGATAACATTTGTTAATTTTCTATTCAGAGGTGGAAAAGAAGCCACAATTGGAGGAATATGTTCCTATTTCATACTAATTATGAATTCTCTTGGGTTTCAGGAGCACCATTTGTAACCATGGCTGTTACTACAAATGAGGTCATCCATATCTGAATGAAGATCTGATCTGCAGCCAATAAAAAAAAATGTGTTTGTATATTAAGCACTGTAGTATTTTCGTTTTAACTCCTACCCTTCAAACTACAATCTAGAGAGCAAAATTAAGCCCTTATGCTCCTTCTGCAATTCATCAGACAAGGCAGATCCCTTGACAGACAGACCGGGAAGTCTACGGGCTGATGAGAGAGCTGTTTGGAGTAGGCTGATAACAAACCAAATGTGAGGACAGCTCTGAAATTCCATCCCACACCTCACACGGAACTACAAGAGAGATACCTTGAATTATGTGTGATACAGGATCTACCGGTGGTAGTCAGTCATGAGTATTTTTATAAATAATTGGGTAGATCTCACTTTGTTGCAGGATAGGAGGCCTGCTTTTGATGTAAATGCCTAGTGGTCAGAGCTCTTGGCTGGGAAGAACCTTTCTAAGCCCTTTTAACAATGTGATAGCCAATATTCATTTACTCTCACTATGGTGCTGTTTGTTGCAGGTCAATTGAGAATATCCACAACATCACCAAGAGCCTTCTCCTTCCAATCTGCTGAAGATGCCAATGAGCCACCTCCCTCAGTCTTCTGTCTTCGGGATGTTACATGATCCCAGTCGTGGGGAGGTTCTCAGGAAAAGGCCAGGTGCGCTCAACACATGTGATGGTACTGGGAACAACTTGCTTGCCTTACCGCTGCACCCTGTTCCAGGTAATGCAGCCCATGCATCCCAGGGCAATTCAGAACCTGTATGACAAGTATTTTGAATGTAACCGGTAGTTCTGCAGGCTCTCACTCTCAGGACAGCATGAACATTGCTGCTTTTCTTAATTACACAAAAAGTACTCAGAATTATGTGGGTGTACGTGGTATTTCCTCAAATGTAAATTAACCCTTAAAGTATCACCATGAAGTAACTAATTAAAATTTTAGGAGTGATGAGTTAAAATACATGGGATTGCTCTCAGACATCCAAGTCCTTAAAAAGGTGCATTGTCCCAATGGATAAGTTCTACAGTATTTACTTTGGGCACCAGAAATGGAACTTACATGGATTCATTTGGCCAAGTTCAAGAAAACTACCTGTAATCTCCTGCTGTGGCAGCTGTCTGACCCTAGAGGCATGCAAAAATTCCTACCACCTACGCATTTGTCCTGGCAGTTCCCTAGTTCACTAAACTGGAATGCCCATGACTGCACAGGTGGCAGTGACAGGTAGGGCCAGGCTCTTGGCTGAATCCTGCCATGGATCAGGAGCACCGCAAACACATGTCTATATTCCACCTGAATTCCTGGAGAAGCCTACTCTGCTATGCGTGCTCGGAGTCTCGTAGTGCTGAGTCCACAGAGAAACCACAGGCTTCTGTGAAAAGGATGAGGGAAGGGAAGCACCAGAGCTTCTCCTTCCCATAGCAGCTTAATAAACATAGTCAACTAGGGAGTGGGAAATCTAAATTCAGTTTCACCTTGGCCTGATGGGATGCAACCCATTCATGACTCAGAAGGCTGCTGTAGTCACTAGCTTATTGCTTAATCCATGGTATTGCATCTTCTGTCCCTCCTCTTGAATTTCGACTGTTGGCTGTAAAATACAGAGGGCTAGAAAAAGATCTAGCAAGAGAGTGCATGTGATTGGGATGTAGGAGATCTGCATTTGATGGAGCTTAACCGTTTTGGCTGAAAAGGGAGCATAGGTGATCTGAATCAACGGGTATGGGGAGTTGCAGTACTTGTATTGGAGGCCCCCTGAGTCCTGCCCTTGGAGTTTGGTGAGATTAGTCATGCAACAAAAGCAGCTGTAGATTTGGAGTCAGGATATGTAAATGGTAGAAGTTGGTCAAGAATGCAAGACTGCTGATTCACAGAGCTATGGTGCAACTGCGCTCAAAGCGTAACTTTAGGATCCAGGAGCTCTTCGTTAGTTTGCCTGTACGTTTTCTAACAGCACCCTCATGATCTGCTGTGGCTGCTGAAAAGCAAGCAATATAATATGATGTATAGTAAAAGAAGCATTTTTTAAAGAAGTTACTAATTTTGGAGGAAGTGGGAGGCTGCATATCTTTTTGATCACTGTATTTCAAAAAAAAAAAAGAAACTAAACAGGACTGGAAGAACTTGCAATGTAGGTTCATATGTTAAGAGCCTGAGTGTTCTAAGGACTGTTTAGTTTTGCACCTTTATTGTGTAGAAATTACATACTGCTGATGAAGGGGCTTTTACAACCAGCTTAGCCAGACAACAAAGGAAGACAAAACACTATTCATGAGGGGGCTGGAGTTGTCATGCTCACTTCATCTTAAATTTTGCAGGTTTTTTGGCTAATCAGATCATTTTCTCCTTGTTTCTTGTAGGTTGAAAATGCGTACTTTCTGTAATGTGGTTTTGCCTTATGACTGTCCTGCTTTCCATCTCTGTATATGTAGATATAGATGTATATATATGTCTCTACACCTCTTTTAATATGCCTTGTTATCATTAGCTCTGTCTGCTTTCTCTCCTGTATTTGTTTGGTTGATACTTAACCCATGTGTGCAGTCAGAACTCTTAAAACTCTTTTTGGTTTTGTGTACTTATTGTGTCTGACAAAGCTTCTGCAGCCAGAAACTGTACAACCACTTCTGTCCTACTCTTTAATCCTACCAGCACTGTTGGGAGTGCTCACACATCTGGTCATATGGTAGTATCAGGGCCATATTACTACATTTCACCATATTTTCCTCACCCTTTAAGTGCCAGCTGAAGAAAAGCACTGGCAGAGTCTTCCTAAGAATGAGAGTAACAAGGGTAAAATTGGATTTGTTCTGGGGGAAAAAAAAATCCCGACAGAATCACTCCCTTAGTAGAGTCATTTCTTTGTGGGATATGGCTTGTAAGTCCTACCTAGGGCAGGACTTTCCCGTGTTTTTCCTGGTGAGCTTGGACTTCATTAAGAAACTGGAGACACAAAAGTCAGAGTGATGCGGTTGCTTGAAGACATATCCTTGGATGAGTATGAAAATAATTAACCAATGTCGTTTACACAAGCAAAATCATAAACGAAGCCTAACTGAAATGTTAAAGCTTCATAGATAGAATTGCAGATTTCTGCGTATTGTCCAGTATGTAAATGGAGCTTACCCTTCCTGCTCTAGAGAAAGTGCCAGCCTCTGAGTCCGCAAGATTTGGTGTTCACGCTAGTAGCAGCTTACTCTGTGTTGTGTCCGAAGAATAACGGAGAGAGCAAGACAAACACAGTTTAGCAATGACTTACAGCCCTATTTCACATATAGATTTAATAAAAACACCTTCTTAGCTCAACAAAATCACTGCCCTCCAACAAAACCCTCACAAAAAAAGGCATCTAAATGGTGCAAGAGACTGTTCATCATGGTGCTATTGCATGTCACGTTCAGTGAAATCCTGGCAAATTTCACCCAAGTGGCAGACCCTACTGTTTAACTAAATGACTACTGCCTGCAAGACTTTTAGTGAAGGTGCAGTAGTTTTTATCTGTAACTTAACAAGCTGGTTTGATCTTTGAAACAAGTGCTTGGAAAAGCCAGGTGTTAGGCTCTCTTAATGTGAGCTGGGTGTCTGTTGGGGTGCATACTTGCAGCACCCTAACAGGCTGAGCAGAGCAGCCTTGGTGATGGCAGCCCAAGGATGGTGGGGCAAAGCCACAGCGAGGAGGTAGGGCCACAGTGAAACCAGGAAGGCAAGTCAAGGAGGCAAGGGCAGGGTCAGGTCCAAGGTCAGGCATAGCCCAGCCTGGAGGAGACTTCTCATAGCTCTTTTCCCTGCAGGCTTGTTCCAGGTTATAGAGCTGGTCCTGAACATGGAAGCCAAATCCCTCAGAACAGTGGAAAGAGGTTACAGAGTGTATTGGTGCATGAAGGATCCTGACAGTGTGAAAACTAAAATGCAGTTGTATTTGTTGGGACTTGCAAAAAAACCTGAAACCAGTGTAAATCACAAATCTGAAACTCAGATCAGATTCTGTGTAAGGCTGCCTAAGTTTTATGATCTGTATCACTGAACCTGAGCCATGTGTTCAACAAATCTGGCTTGATTTATATATTTTGGCTTAAATGGTTCAAAAACCTGAAATGTGAAAAGTTTGTATAAATAGTAATTTATAGCCTTGTGGCTTCAGCTGCTTTGTTGACCACATACAGTTACTAATATAAATACTCATTTCATGCAGAGATGGAGGAAGCCTGTATGCATGAATCTGGGTGGCACTTAAAAAAATAGTTAGAAAGTTCTGTCTTTTACTTTAAGGGTTATTTCTTACAGGGCAGTCTGTGTAGGTTCTTGGTATAAAATGATCTCCGAATTAAAGCAGCCACACTATATTCCCAAATGCATAATTACAAAAAAATACCTCTTTGTAGTACCTCACCACGAGATCTTTAATTTCTAGTGACGACTCTGACCAGTGCTCTGATTCTGCAAGGACTTTTCTTTATGCATCATGCTCACGCATCCCTTTGGAGTCATGGAGCTTGCACGTGGTTCAGTGCTGAAAGCTGAACATGTCTGTATCCTGGCAAGGACATAAAATGTTTGAAATGAGTTTTGAGAAGCCTGTGGGACACTGCTAATAGAATTAAAATGCAGCTTCCTTTCTTAGTGTTGAAATACTCTCAGTAAAGGCAATAAATAGATTGAAATGTAAAGAAATTATTTAGGTCAAGGTTGATAGTTGCTTAATGGGCCTTCAGGGCTCTCTTAACTCCAAATAAAGTCAAGCCAAGTCCGAAGTCTTTAGCACCTCTGCAAGCTATTATGTTGTTAGCAGGCATAAACCTTATCTAGTTCTTTTTCCTCTCTGTGCTTCTGTACCAATAACAGGGAAATAAGGACACTGATTTCCTTTGTAGATAATGGGTGAAAAGCACTAGAAAAGCTGTTATCAATGAATACCTGCATTTATGAATAATTTCCACTTAGCCTTTCAGATGCAGGAACCTTGGCACCCACATAGAAAAATATAATTGCATTGAATCCACTTATGTTTCCTTACTGCGAACAATTAAAATATGAGGTGTAAGCTGCCAGCACAGTCCTTGATAAAACAAAATAGATGCTTTGCAAAAGCTGTTTTCATACTCCTCCCCATATGGTCTAACCACACTCAGGGGAAAATCATTGAGACTATAGGATTATAACAATGTTTGTTTGTTTGTTGTGCTGGAACATTGATGTCAGTCCTATACACGTCCTCTATACCAAAACGTTAAAAACCATCACACCACAGCATGCATATTTCCCATGTTTAGCATAGAAGTATTTCACAAAGGCATAAAACCAAAGAGCATAATCCTGAAGATGGCAGGAGAGAAGCTTTCAAGAGGGCTATCTAACAGAAATACTGACCCTACAGAAAGCATATTGAATCTTACCCTGACCAAGAGCCACAGCCTCCACAGTGGGTAACTCCAAGGGCTGGGAGAAGGGCAGGGCCCTCGTGGGCAGGAGGTGGCCCTGGCTTCTGAGGCTGGGCAAGGCTGGGAGAGGTGTCCAGCTGCCTCCCACAGCAGCCCCAGGCTGTCACTTTGACATACCCATCTGGATGATGCTTCCTCTGCCGGGGCTTGTACGCGCTGGCAGCCATCGTACTGAAATCCCTTTGTGCATGCAGACCTGCAGCAGGTCAGGAAACAGCCCTGGCACCAAGACCCCCCCTCGCATTGCTCCTGTGCTGCAGCCATCTGCTCTGGCTTGTGGGCACAGCGAGATAAGAAGAGATGGTAGAAATTTGTAGAGGCGACCGTTTAAAAGCCATGCAGGGCTGGGATCAGAGCTTGCTTCCACAAGGACTCTTCAGGCACGTGAATAAAGCTGCACAAGGTGGAGAGGGAAGAAGAGCATTTCACCTGCAATTCTTTTGTGTAAAGAGCAGAGCTGACAGAGGAGTATGAAGTTTCATTAAAAAAAGAAGCGCAGGACAAAATGTATGGAGTGTTGGCACAAGGAGGGGAGGCTGCAAAATGCGCAGCTAAAAGAAGCCAGGGAAAAGACATGGAACTGTTTTTTGATTACTGTCTAGGGAAAGATTACACAGAGATTAAGGGAAGTGCATGTTTGCAGAGATAATACAGCTTGAGGGACAGCCAAGAGGTTGGAGGTTGTCCTGAGCTTTACCAGCCGTCCAGTGCCATTCAACTGGTGAAGCTGCATAGTGCAGCTCTCCTTGGGAGCGAAATACTGCCGGCACCGACTGGCAAGGCTTTACATTCATGCTGTGCAGGTGCTTTAAACTTTGCTGGGCCAAAGCAAAGGCACAGATTATGATGGACTTGAGCATGACAAATCGAAACGTTTCTTGTTTTGATTAGGATTCTTGTAACTTAAAGATCAGCCTAGACACGCACCTGCATAGTGCACTGCAGGTAGGTCTGAGTATTCCAGTGTGGCACGCACTGAGATACTGCAGACAGCTCTTGCCCGTGCTCCATGCCCACCAAAAGCTGTGTGCCTGCATTTGTGCAGTGCTGAGCCACAGCAGAAAAGCCCCCTGGGAGTAGAATATATTGACTGTGAATCAGCACCAGGCTAATATAATAACATGGCTTTTAGTTGGCTGCTCAGGCAGAGCTCGCGTGGGTCTGAGAGGATTATGCCATGGCCAGTTATGCTATATAAACACTGCTGGAAAGGTACTTGTGTAATGAAAAAAGGCATCACATATTCCTAATGGCTTTATTTATTCAGCTATATTACTACTCCATTTTACTGAGCACCAGTTTACTCCAATAAATTTAACTATTATCCTCCTCTTCCCTCAGAAATCTGCTGTTAGCCCAGGGGCTCTGGGAAAACTGCCTATCGAAAACCAGTTGGTGTAAAAAGCTGGCTGCTACTATCAGGGCAGAGACTTGGATCGAAACGGGGCGAACTGGCACATGGCAACCAAGAGTGAGTAGTTCTGCATCAACGCAGAGCAGCTTCCAGTGCATTTTTCTCAGCCTCTTGCCAGTCTGGGTCCAGCCTTGCTGATTATGTGGAGGTGGGAACTGGCTTTTACACAGGTAATTGAGTCCAGACGCTGCTCTCTGCCGTTTGTGAAAGCAGGAGCTTTCTCCAGCCTTTTCATCAGCAGCTGGCTTTCCTCTTTGAAGTCTCACCTGATGTGTGTAAAACTAGTAGCAGGATTAGCCTCCTAAAATTTGCTTGTCAATCCCATGTGTGTCACTGTTCAGCCTGAAAGAGCGGTTGATGCAGCTTTTCATACCACTGAAGGGTGCTCGTCAGGAGAGAGCTCCATGGTTTCTCTCCAGTGAATATATGGCCATTTCTGTAATAGAAAACAAGAGTTAAATGTGTGAAAAGAAAAAAATGTCTGAAATAAATGAAAAATGCAAATTCCTGAGTTTCTCTGCCGGATTTGTAATATCTCTTAGGTCTGTCTCTGCCCAACTCAGCTGTGTTGTGCTTCCAGTAAAGTACTTGATACTCAATAGTGCCAAACTTAAAGAAAAACTAATGGGGGAGGTATTTATGTTTTTTTAACACAGCTGTGGATTTGTGACCCTCCTCCTTCCCCCTCATACTGTTCTGTACTCAAATGAGCCCCTCAGAGCTGTTATTTTTGGAGAGAGTTTGAGACATTGAGTGTTACCTGAAAAAAATACTACCGGTAACCAGGTAGTTGAAGCATTTAGGTGTGAGTAAAGATCTGTAGTTAAAAAGTTGAAGGTAAATTAAAAATGGGAGTAAAATATCTGAAAAGGCAAACCTGGATTTACTCTTCCTGAGAATATGTTGAGACAGTGCATTTCATTAAATAGTATGCATCCTGTTTCTGTGTTACTAATAGGTTTATTCTGATGAATTACAAAAATGTCTATCATAAAATTAGACGCATGCACTACTCTGCAAAGTTTCATAGCTGTACAAAAATGTATCTGAGCTATGTACCTATGCTACTCAAAATCTAGCAATAAGCTAGCTAGCTGTAACCAACTTGAAACAAAACATCAGAAAGACAGACAAGGGCTCAAGTAAAGATTACATTGTAAAAGTATGGGATATTTAAGAGTTCTTCTGCTGAAGGGTGACTTAGCCGCCTCTCTTTTCCACCAGTTTGATTGTTGCGCTTAGGAGCAGATTCCTTGTACTTGTAGTGACTTTGAAGAAAGATACAAACTACGGGGTGGAAAAGCCACCTAGTGGTGTACAGAGAAATGGTGCCAAGCAGGAGCAGGCACCTCTGAATTCCAAGGAAAGATTTGTTCTCCTACAGGGCCACGGTGCTGTGGCATGCTATAAAGGTGTTTTGTTATTACTCGTGGGAGTCTGGTATGTGTAGTACACACAAGCAGGAAACCCACAAACTTACTAAATAAGTTTGTCAGAGGACAGTACCGTGAAACTTTATGTTGGATCATTGCCTGTTTTATATATGCTGTGTAAACAATAAAATCTCATTTAGAGCTATTTCAGAGAATTAAAAGAGGGTGAATGAGTTTGCCCCGTTTTTCTTCCCACCTGTCCAAATAAATGCAGGAGTTACTGTTAAGTACAGCTGTCCAGAGCCCAGGAAGAGAAGAAAGCACATAAAGCATCTGTACTATTTGTTTTAATCTTCATTATGTCATGGCTTTAAAGCACAATAACATTTGCAGAGCTAGGGAAGAGCACTGGTTAGCTGTAGCTCTGTTCAGGGTCCCACTGGTTACTTTTTTTGAGGATAATTTCTATGTCTGTTGAAAAGAAATGGGAAAGGCATCCAATTTGGGAAAACAAATATTAACCCTTCTAGCAAAAAGCTGCTGGGTGAGGCAGATCAGGACCACGTATGATTGATGTGTGAAAGTCTGCCTCTTCGGAAAGGCTGAGAGGAGCTGGCAAACGGTTATAACAGCTCCGTTCCTTCAGGACCCTTCACCTCAGTGCAAGCAGTGGAGAGCTGTTGCAAGAATGGAGGCCTATCTCCTTTCAGTACATCAATGATTAAACCTGAGCCTTTGTAAAGAGTAATGACATAGGTGACGTGTTCTTATGTAAAGAGTCAAAATGCAAAGTTACAACCCACATGCTGGAGGCTTGGGTTTTATAACGTCAGGGTCTTTGCAGCTTTGTCCTCAAACGATAGTGATTTCTCATTGTCACATTCATCTGTGAACACACAGATCAGGGAGTTTTGCAAACAGAGGGATTAGCTCATGCACGTATGCAGATGGCCACATCGCACAGTCAGACCTTACAGGATTCCTTAGCCTGTGCTGGTTGATGAGTGGTGACAGAGGGAGGGAGAAGGGGGCACCATGCCAAGCTGTGGCTAGAAATTGTGGGACTGTGTAAGCAAACACACCTTATTGCAGGCCACCTGTGAGACGTGCAGCCAGCTCCGGGAATTAAGCAGCCCTAGTCACGGCATCCCTCTAATGTAAGGAGGGAGATATGTGTAAGGCAGAGATATGAATGAGACTGTGAAGATGGAGCCTCTTTAGGTAAATGAATTTCATCTTCAGAATGGGAGGCTTAACAAGTCAAGCTAGGCAATTAGAGTAATTACCCCATAGTGTTTAATTACATAAATGCATCTGTACATACACACCAGGCGTGGGGTTTACTACATGTAGTAAGTGCATAAATGTGCCAATCTGTAAATCACAGCATTTATGAATGTGCACCGACAGAACTGCATCTGCTGAGCTAAAGGAGGAGCAAAGATGTGCAGGGAAATATCTCTAAGTGCTGGCATTGCCCCAGCCAACATGGAACTTGGTAGCCAGGGAGGTCAGGATGCAGGAGCAGGGAGCAAGGACAACTAACCAACAGCTGGCTTGTGCACACTGAGACCTGCCCCAGGTCATGGGGTATTGCTCTGAAGGCACTAATTACTTTCTTCTTTCTGCGGCACATGGCTGCCATGAGCCTTTTAGGCATCCTTGAGGCAGGTATGGCATGGGCAAAGAGAAACCTAAACCAGGGGGATGGAAATCTGTGGCAAAAAATAAAAGGGATCTGTGAAGGAAATTCTGGAAATGTGCCCCATTTGTAGGGTTGTGAGGAGCAGTGTTCGCAGCTTGTGAGCACAAAACGTTACGCATAGCTTGGAGTAAATTTGTCAGCTTTCCAGATGAAGGTAAAGAGGAACCTGTGTGACTGTGAGAAGGCACACGCAAGCCCTCCCAGGACACTCATATTTGGCTGTCTGTGCCCATTAAAGCTAATCAGAAGAGGAGGCTGATTTGGGGTGTGGGGGTGTGCGTCAGAGTGCCTGTAAGCGCTTGCATTTGTAGATGGACTCAAGGCCCCTGTATGTCTGCTGCTTTTCTCTGGTTAAGTCCTTTCTGTGCTGAAGATTGCCAGAGGTGCAGCAGCCGAAATCTCCGTGAAAGATCTCCGAGTACTTTCCATGGGCTGAGACACCCTGCATGACTGCAGGGCCCGCGCACCACGGTGCACACGTCTGTGCCGCGGGTCCCCAGCTCCCCAGAAAACCTCAGCCGCTGCGGCCACATTCAGTCCAGCTGGTGCGTGCCCAGAGCCACGGGATCTAGGAGCAAGTCTCACCCACATGGGCACCAAACCCCACACGATGCTAGCATCCTTAAGACGCTTTACAGGCGGAGCAGCCTCATATCTCACCTATTTCTAAGCTTCCATAAAGCTTTGGAAAGACCTTGGAAAGTTGCACTGCGCTCCATTCACTTTGGTGATGGTCAAGAGAAATGTGGAAATCTATGAGCAAACACTGTTGAAATTTCTGCAGTGGCTTTTCCTGGCATGCCCAGATTCCCAAATCTTCCCCAATGCAGATCCCTCCTTCTCCTTTAAATGCGTTTCCTGCATCTGTCACCAAAAAATGGCACCAGTAGAAATGTAACAGCCTCCTGCTTACTTCAAGGGAGGGAAGGTAAACCAAAACCTCTTCCACAAGCCGTTACCATACCACTGTCTGTTTTTTCAGTGAAGTTTCTTTGCTGCCCTTCCAGGGAGCAAGTTCTCCAACCATTTACACAAAACCCCCTCACTGACATGGGCCTCGGAGCTTTCGACCCCCCCTCCTGACGATCCGCTCTGCCAAGCTGCGTAACACAGGCTGGCAGCTTTCCAGTGGTACTTGTGCACCGCACCCCTCGTGGTTTGTGCTGAGCTTTACATGAGCCTGTTCAAATCCGTTGGGCTAATCCTGGAGTAGAGCACTGCTTGGCAAGGACAGCAAGGATACAAGTACAACGTATGAGAAGTTACTGATCCTTAACCAACTACTGTGAGCTTTGAGTAAGGATAGAGGGGGCCTGTCCCTTGGGAGCTGCGCGTCTGTCTGCTTCCACCCAGCCCCGAATACCCAACCGGGAGAGGAACCCTCCTGCTTTCGTTGCTTTCCTACTTCTTGTTCACTGGCCTGTGCTTTATGGGCACGCAGTAGGGACAAAAATAAGCCGCTCTTGGTAAATAAGTGAAAAAGGAGCACTGCAGCTGAAGTCGCTTCAAGCGGAGAGTGGAGATTTCCCGAGCCTCAGCGACGAGCTCGGTTATCTGTGCGGGCAGCTCGTGTTGTGCGGGGAAAAGGGCACCCTGAGTGATAATGTTAATGGGGAAGAGGGGTGGGACTGGAAGGCGTTTGGTCAGTAACATTCAAGGTTGCCCAAAAGCTGCTGGGAACTGTAAGTCACGAGCTGGCGCGTGTGAGATGGCAGCAGCTTTACGCCCCCCGTACCCACGCGAGGCAGAGCGCAGTGCTGCTGTGCCTGTGTCTGCTGCTGCCCTAGGCCCTGCGGTGGGTGCTGGGCTGCCTTGTCTGGGTGGCTGGAAAGAGAAAATCAGTACAGAGGCATATACGGCGAGTCTGAAGTACTGATACTGTTCTGGCCAAAGAGGCAATGCTGGGAATTGGTTTTCAGTCCCTAGATCTGGCGTGTGAGACTGGAAGAGAACAGTGCAAGGCAGTCAAATGCAGACGTGATCACCTGTGTGATATGCGTTGCTATTTCCGTGCAGTCCGCTTGACTCTGCTCCGAACAAACACACCTCAGCGCTGGCAGGGATTACTTTTTGTCCTCTTCCAGCAGCTGCATCTTTGCTTTGTCTGTGAGTGGCTTTGCCAAGTTTCAAGTTAGGGTCCCAATAAAGCTTAAACAAAGCACCGAACTGCAAAGGCAAACAAAAGAGAGGAAAAAAAGACACCGAAAGGTAGCGAGTAAAATCGTGTGTGACAACCAGAACGTGGGGACACTGGGAACTGCTGGTGAAGAAGTTTGCTTTAAAAGAAGCTATTGCAGTGGAAATCACTTCAGAAAAGCACTCCTGCTTTCCAGTGTTTCTGTGGGCATCTGCAGTGCATGGATGAAGAGGATGCAGCATCCCTCGACATCTAAGTCCTGCTATTCTCCAACCAAGTCAGGCAAGGAGCCCTGCAGGGTCTGCAAGCTTTCTGCCACAGCTTCAAGGGATCTTGTGAGACACAGGACCCTTTATTCAGGAGAAGTACAGGGAGAAGTATTTAATATACTCCCAGAGCCTAAAACATGAGTCAAATATTTACCCTGAGATTTAGGCTGAGCACTACAGTAATCCTCAACAATCCCCAAGTTCTATGTTAAGGTTTTAATGAACAAGCCTAAACTGAGGAATGCTTTAGCTCTCTGTGTAACTGAACTCATTGTTTAAGGTCTTGATTAATATTTTTTTTGGTCAAAAAAACAGGGCATTTTTTTGTCAATTTTCTTTGCAGCCATAGGAATCCCTTCTTTTTAAGGAATATCCTTAAGTCAGTGAAAACTAGACATTCTTTTCTACGCATTGCCTGAGAACATGCCTTATTTGATTGTAGGGCTATTATAACTCAAGTCTGAAAAAGCGGCGTTTTCATGGTTCCCAGGCCATGCCCTTTGCAGTCTGTGGGACTGGGCAGCCCTGCCACCACTGCCTCGCTGCCCCTCTCCCGGGGAAGCCCCTGGCAGCCGCTTCTGCCTCCAGATTTCCTGTAGGAAAGCAGGATCCTGGAGGAAACTTAACCCGCACAGTCTAAAGGCTTTGCTCTGACACACAATAGTATTTTCCAAACAGGATGCTTATGGGTAGACCTCATGCACTTTGGGTTGAACAAGCAAAATAAACCTTACATGCACAGCACGCTCCTGCTTTTTCAGCCTCACCTTGCTGGCTCTGGAGGCAGCAGGTTTTCCTGGTAGCCTGCTGTGGGCTCTCCCTCCTTAGTCTCACCCTCGTTTCTAAACTGTGGGAGGCTCATCATTCCCTTCGATATCTTTCTTCTTATCAGGACTATAAAACCGGCTATTGCCTTTTCAGGTTTCTAGGGAAACACCTCCTCCTTTAACTTCTTTTCTGATCCAACTTGTTGGCAAACCATCCTTTAAAAGCACAGAGAGGCACGGACTGCAGGCATAACAATTCCGATTTCTGAGGCTTTCACAGCTGATGTCAGCTATGACGGCAGAGGGGCAATATGGAGCAAAATGTGCCTCTGCTCGTGTTCACGTAAGGGCATGCCACATTAATCTCGGTAGTACAAAATGGACAAAGCATAGAGTGAAGCTCGACAGCAAGATCCCTCCCTTCTGCTGCTTTAACCCTTTGTTTTGAAGGCTGGAACAAGAAGGTTTGGTTCCACAGTGCTCAAAACGGTGCAAAAAACAACTGGGCTGGTCTCAGTGCTAGCTATCGGCTCCCCCCCAAGAAACTCAGGGTCACGTAACATTTACGAATCATTGGAGTAAGGCTTTCAAAGCGTTCATTGTTGGTGCCGTTCCAACCGCTAGCAACAGTGGTGGTAATTCCTCCTTGGAAAAATCCTGCCCAAACCCGCATTACTGGCCGGCCCGGAGCAGGAACTGCAGTTTCCCCCGCAGAGCGAGTCGTGCTTCCCCGCTAGATGTCATCGCTGCTTCTGCAAATCACGGGGGTCTTGATTAAAAGCCTTTAATGAAGGTGCCCCGTGCAGCCAGGCCTTCACCGCGCTGGTGGGAGACTCCCCTCCCCACTGGCACCTGGATGAAATGCTTTCTGGAGGAGATTTGCACTGAAACGCTTCTAACTTCATTAGGAGGGTTTGTCGTGCCGATCCATGTCGCCAGGAGCCCACCTACTACTACCCCTGCGCCTAGTGCCATTCTCCAAAAAACACTCAGATCATTGGAATTGTTTAATTTTATTTACTCTATTGGAAATAAGGCTACTTATAACTAAATACGGCCCACAGCACCCCCAGTTTAATGCAGCCGCAGTGACTGGAGATGGCGGTGTCAGTCTCCCGACGAGGTGCTCTGCTCTGGGGGGACAGCAGCCACCCTGGCACGAGGCAGGGTCCTGGCGTTGACAAGAGCTGGTGCTGCAGGAGCAGAAAGAGTGTTTCTTATTTTCAATTCATCCAGTTACCTGGTTAAGGATAGCTCAAGAAACTAATTGACAACTGAAAAAGCAGGAAAACTAGTTTTCTTCCTTTTACCTAAGAAAGGAAGACAGCTGAGGATGAGAGCTAGCACTTCTGAAACCTTGAAATCCAGAAAAAAAGTCCAAATCAAATTACATTAAGTGCTCCTTTACTGAATAAATCAGTTTTAGTTTTTAAAAAAGTGTGAGTTCTGTGTCTTTTCCTGTATATATTCAGGACAGCTAAAAATAAATTTTAACCCACTCTTTTGTTCATTTTTACTTGCAACCCAACCTCCATCCAGTCTGACCTTAGTGGAAATAATCTTGTTTAAAAAAAAGCATCATTCACCATTTGTAATAGTTTTATTCAAAAAAATAATTAGTCATCTGAACAAATGCATGTAAGATACAGGCTCACTCGAATAAGTAAAAGCTACAGGTATCCTCCTGGTTAGTCACGTCTAATTAATTCTAACAGTCACTGAAATCAATCTTTCTTTAAAAATTGAAATAACTATGGAGACCTCATGTAAAAAGAAAATAAAAATGCCAGATAGATTTTTAAAATTAAGATTTCCTGATTGTTTAACTCTGTCATCGTTAAAATTAATCTGTTCAGTCCCTCCCTGCAATACACAGTTAATACCCTCTTGTAAATACAATGCACAGCAGGCCATTGCCCTTTTGCAGCTACATCTCTGGATTCAGTTTTTCATTAAATTATAATTATAATGGATCTTTGAAGTTGTCATGAAAATGGATTAGTAGCACTGCAAGTGAAAAGCTCAACGGCACAAACTAAACATTAGCCATGAGCAATTTCTCTTTGCATTTCAGCTCTGGCCTCTTACCCCATTCCCATTTCACTTTTGGACTTGCCTGAAGTGAAGAAGGAGCACGGAGACAAATTGCACAGTGAACTTTGTTATTAAAACAGCAAGGAGTAAGACTCTGACCTTGACAGAGGTTTACCTTTTGTTTTAGTCCATGGTGGCAGTGGAAGAACAGCATGTCTGTGTCACACAGGGCTTTCTTGGGGGCCCGTCTGGCACTTGCAGGTGAGTTGTTTCCCTGCCCCAACAGGCACGTGCTCTCCCACATCCAGCTTACCTTTGCTTGCACCAGCAAGAATTGCCTTTTGTCCTAAAAGATGTGTTCTTTCCTAGAAATACGGTCTGCTCGTGCACATCTGCCTGCAGCTTGTTTTGTATGGCCTGGAGAGACCTTGACCTGGCTTTTTGTTCTGGGTTGGTGAAACATCTGGAGCCCTGCGCTGCATCTTGCTACAGCAGCGTACACTGCCCTGCAGCAGGACACTTCACTGCACATCGGCTTGCGACCCTTGCTTTCTGCCTGCCTGCCAGCTGGCACTGCCAGTCTTGCTGTGGGCCAACTCTGCTGGGTGGGGTGGCTTTAGGGTATGGCTGAGTGCATCAAACTGCCAGCAGATCCATTTCCCCCCGATCCCTTGCTTTGGTGCTCCCCGGCATGGTGAGTCAGGGTGCTGGACCAGCACAGCCAGAAGCTATTTTTATTTTTCGCAATGAGCTGTTTGTTGCTTCAGCTCCCTGAAGGGCAGGATTGCTGCATGTACCGGTGTATTCAGCGGGTACCGGTGCTGGTGCTGCAGTCCTCCCCAGCCACAGGTTTGATGGGGTGGGGAACAGGGACCCGACCATGTGCCTCGGGGGCTGCGGGCAAGTAGATGAGCTCAGTCACATCACAAAACCACATGCGTAAGACTTTGCACTGCATCGAGTGCTGACATGACCATGGGATGAGTTTGTTCAGTGAGCTGATCTGATTGATCGGAAGCATCCCAGAAAGTACCACCATGAAACAGTAGAACAGAATAGAATTTTTCAGTTGCAAGAGACCTACAACAATCATCTTGCCCAACTGCCTGACCAATTCAAGGCTGACCAAATGTGAAAGCATGATATTAAGGGCATTGTCTAAATGTCTCTTAACTACTGACAGGCTGGGGACATCGACCACCTCTCGAGGAAGATTGTTCCAGTGTTTGACCACCCTCTCGGTAAAGAAAAGCTTCCTAGTAGTTTTCTGTTAGATCTGCTAGTTGAGCTGACTTACCTTGGCAGCCTCGCATCCCTAAATCTGATGTGGAACAGAAAGAGAGAGCACGGCTGGGGTGGCGCAGGATGGGATCACCCTACTGTGACTGCCCCGCTCACATCAGCTTAAACGAAACGCTGGCTCATGCTCCCTATGTGGGCAGAGCTGCCAGAAGCTGCAGCCTGCTCCCCCCCCTTCTCTAATCCGTCAGCCATGGACCCCTGTGCTGGCTCCAGCCAGCCAACTGAAACCCAACCACATGCCTTTTTCCGGACTGTTCTGCAGCTGCATTGGCTCGTTTAAGCCTGAATTTATGGCTCCCACAAGTGCCAGTACCCATGCAGAGGAGATGCAAAGACCACCCAGCTAGAGGTGGTGGGGAAGGACAGAAAACTCTTGGAGAAGTGGTGAGGCCTTGCGTCAGCCACCGTCCACTTGAGCCCTGGCCCTGCCAGGACTTCGTTGCTCTTCACAGCCATGTTTCCCCCATCTTTGGCCTGCTCCTTCTCACCTGTGTGAGCTTGTGCTCCAACAGGGACTCCTTTGCTCCTGTCTTCATCCACACACTTGCTGGGAGCATTTTGCTCCCTGCCCACCAAACCCTGAGGAGGTTCAGACATCAGTTTGACCAACTTAGGCTTGAACAGGTCCTACCTCTGGCAGGAATGACCTCCTGCACCGGCACCCGTAATGACTCCACTACCTCTGACACCTCCAGGGCTGTGCACAGGCTTCTCTAACCCTTTTTCTGCTGGTGGCAGCAGTACGCTCCTTTGCCACAGGAGAGTTCTGGATTTTATGCACTGCAACCCTTAATAATAACAACAACTGGAAGATCTGCAATCATCACAGAATTTTTGCCATGCCTGCAAGGCGTACTCCTTTGACCTTGCTTTTTCCAGTGCAAGTAGTATACAATACCTGATAATGTGCTGCACTGGCGTATGTATCAGTAGATATTACTCAGAAATTAGAATCTGGAAAAAGCATTTACTTTATTACTGCAGAATAAGGGCCAGGCCTTCCCTATACAGCAGCCGGGAGATGTCCAGCAGCTGGAGGGGGCAGCTTGGCTCCCTGTTGTGCACCAAGATCCACCTTGGTAGTGTGTATCTGAGTATGTTCTGGGACTTGCTGCAGGAAAAGCCTATGTCAGGAGTGGTATTGACGGGAGTATTCCTTTTTGGCAGGGGGACAAGCGCTGAGGAAGCGCAGAGCTGGCTGCAGGAGGTGTAATCGGCTGCCTCTGAGCCGGGCTCGTCTTTGGGGCTGGCAGCCGGTGCAGTGGGCGAGCTTCACCCTGACAGGCTGGCCGTGGGGTGCAACATCCCCAGGGTGGGGACAGCAGGTTGCAAGGCTGTGGAGAGGACTGGGGAGAGCAGGGGTTGTGGGGTCCCACCTGGGGGGCCCTGCAGGGGCTGGGGAGGGATGACAGCAGCGCTGCGCCTGTCCCGATGATTTAGCCCCAGCTTTGTGCTGGTAGGGGCTCTTTTTGTTGTTGTGTTCCTTCCCTTTCTTTAAGATGTGAGGGTGACTGCTGATCACCGACAGCTCAGTGTTTGGGCTAAACACAAAATAACGTTTGTTTTTTCCCCCTGCAAATTGCAAGCAAGGCATGCTCTGCAGTCAGCCCTGGGCAGCAGATGAATAAGCAAACCCGTGAGCAGTACTGATGTGTGGCTGGTGGCTGCCCGCGTGCGATGGGATGGTGGTACACATGCTCCTGCACAGCGGAAGGTCCCTCAGCACCTGGCACCAGGGCCTCAACAGCCAAAAATATCCAGGCCTGTCGCAGGGCGGGTGATACCACCAGAGGCTGGGGCCATGCTTCGAGGGACAGTCTGCCACACAGTCAGAAAACACAACAGTGTCTTGTTTAGTATGCATTACCCTTGGTTTCAGGAAAACTATTTATAAAGAAAGACCAAATTATTTGCTCAGGAGAAGAGGACTTGGCTAAAAACCTGCAGTGATGCTTCACAGGTGTTTGGTAGCTCAAGATCTCACCGTGGATTTACAGGAGACAATGTGCCCCCTAATGCTGCTTTTAAAATAGACCAGTGTGAAAATGAAAGAGCAATTTAAGGACCCTGGGTGATGCAGGACAGCAAATGTTTCTCACAGTATGGGAGCTTGTCCCCACGCAAATTATAACAGATGACAGTTCACTAAATATACCTGAAATGCCAAAACAAACAGCACTAAATACCAAAACAAGAGGTCACTGCCTTCTGTCTTCCACGGGCCACTTTTCTTTCTGATCTGCAAAAGATTTTCACTGAGAGGACTGAAAGATGAAGCAGAGAGGTAGAGCGTATGCAAGTGTCTGCCAGGGAGATGGAATCCCAGTTTGGCAAATGCCATCAGTTGTGCCTTCAAGGGTCAGTGCAGCATCTCATTGTAGTCCCTACCTACCTGCTGTGACCAAAAAAGTCAGTCACCCAGGAAATCTTACAATTGAAGACAGCGGCAGCTTTACACGGGAAAGGACTGAATGAGACTTTCAAGCTAGAGACCAGGATAAACTGGAAAATATAAAGAATGTAATGAGAAGTTAATCTCTTGCCCTGAAGTACATTTTAAATATTGTCTGCTTTTCAGGCTTGTGCATAAATGCGCATAATTCTGCATCTTTAAACTATGTATTCAGCCCGGCTGTTTTTCTGCTGACAGAACAGTGGAGTTATACTGTTAATAAACCATAGCAATTATTCAGTGGTACTGTGATTCTCCTAAGAGGTCTAAGCGATGCTTTAAGATTATAGAAATCTGGAACCAAAATATATTCCCAAACCAAGTGCTGAAATCCAATCATAAATTTTATAGTTAAAAAAACATTACTAGCCTTTTGTATGAAAATATCAGCCTAAGGGAGTCAGGTACCCACATCGAACTGAAATTTTTAGAAACCATAAATCTAATTCCCTTAGTCCTTCTTGCAGATCTCAGCCAACCGAGTCATGAGTGAAGAAATAATAATTTTAGTAAGATTCCAAAATAGCCCCCTGCACAGGTCTCATCCCAAGTGAGAGCAGCACACAGGGCAGTATCCAGGCAGGCTCATGTTTGCCTGCGCTGTAATCCCCTTGCAGACAAAATCTTGAACTTGAATGCATGGAAAATTGCTGTTGCTAATCTTATTTCGCAGGAAAAAAATGGTGTACCTTAACCAGCATCTGGCAAGGTACAGGCTTTTAGCTTCTGACTTAGAAGAAACCTTGTATGCATATACACTTCGCTGGCTGGTGAAGTTTCTGCAATTACATTTTCTCCTTTAAAATTTTCAAGATGCAATAGCAACCTGAATTCCCCTTTTCTACTACACAGTGGCAGCGGGGCAGTAGACATTTCATAGGCCATAAAACCAGAATGGGCTTAATCCTCTTCTCACACTAGATTTACATTTGTGTGACTGTTAGTAAAGCTGGCAGTAAAGATGTTGACAGAGCTGAGGGCTGGCTGGGGCCCAAGGGCACTGATTTTTAAAGGTGGTGATCAGGATTACTAAATCCTGCTTCCAAAGAAGCCTTAGCCCTGCTTCCTACCCTTGAGAGCTTTTTTGTTCTCCATTGAATCATGGCTGAAAATGGGCTGTAGCCACCCAAGACATGTGGGATTGTTCTGCCTCCAGTAGAAGCAGAGGCAAATAAAACCACTGCTGCCTGACAGCTGCTCAAGGGTGCCTTGTCCTACAGGAGGATGGAGGTGTGAGAAGGGTGCCTGGTACAGCATGAGCAGGAGGCAGGTGCTGATGTTGTTTTGGCAGTGCTCAGCCTAGGTGTGTCCTACAACCATCAAGACCTGCAACTATGGAGAAAGGGCATTTTGCTGGAGGTGGCAAGGAAGCGAAAGGCTGTCAAGAGACTATACAGTCACTTCTCAAAGTGAAACTACTGCAGGTCTTGTCTGAGCATCAGTGAAAGGGCTTCGGGGGTGAAAGGAGGCCATCAAATGAAAAATGCATAAGCCCTTAGGTGCCTTCTGCTGCCCAGTTTTGCTTTATAGGCACCTGGAGCTTGCAGGTGGCCCACTGGAGCTATTTTGCAAAGAAGCTGCTTGCCCAGCCGCTGTTATTTCCTCACACGTCCTGCAGGTTCCTGAATCCAGACCTGGCATTTGACCACTACGCTGTGTTTCTCCAGCTTCTACTACAGTCAGCTGAATGCGTGTTTCTTGGCAGGTTTCCCTCACTCAGCTTCGGAAAACTAGAGCCAAAACTGAGATGCCAAACTGCTGGTGAGATACAGTGTACTTGGGAGGCACCAGCCAACCTTGGAGCATGAGGATAAAGCTGATAGGACTGGTGTGATCTCGACTGCAGCCTTGTTACAATGCTCTTACAAATACACTGCAGCACAAGTGCTGCACCAGCAACAGTCTAAGGACAGAAGAGGTCATAGTTTTCTGTTAGACTGACTACTGTAAGTGAAAAAGGTGGATAAACTTTTGAGTTTAAGATAAGGTTATTCTGAGCCCAAAACCTTGGCTGAGTTTACTGGCAAGATTGAGTCAAGGTCTTATGGACCACTAAAGGTTGGGAAGACCTTGACACGATCTTACCAGGAGTGTAACAGACTCCTAAAACACAGTCTGCTAAGCCCACTAAGCCCATCAATACAAGGCTTCAAGTGGGATCCAAAAAGGCACTTAAGTACCTGAAGCATGACTTGGACAGGTCAGAGGTACCTCAGTAAAAACCGGTGATCCAAGAGACTCCACCCAGCTATTAGGGAGGGCTGGCGGTGCTCAGCTTTGAATTTCAATTTTCAGAGCGGAACCTGAAGTTACAACTCTGTGCCTCGCCGGTAACTAAGAAGCTGATGTGCTTTGGGAGGTGGGAAAATGTAGACTGGAAACGTTTACTCACGCATAGTGCCTGCATTATAAATAGAGCAAAACAAGCCTCGCTCAGTTCAGATTGCAGGAGCCTGCCCTGCCCTCAGGAGACTAACCTGGGCTGTGCCTCTGGGTGAGTGCAGTCTGGTGCCTCTGCTCTGAAAAATGTAGGAGTTCACATCAAACTGCATTTTCAGCATTGGTTACCTTAGGACTCTTACCTCCCTGAAACACATCACTCATGCAATGCTTTATAGAAAGATGCATGTGGTGCAGGCTCCTATATGCTTCTATAAGGTTCAGCTGCTAATTTCTAAGTGTAAGTGTAGAAGGCTTTGGTTTTAGCCAGGAACTGTAGTCTGCAGGCAAAATCAGGGGAAAAAGGGAACTGAAGAAAAGGTGAGGATATTTACTTTGAGAGGTATAAACTTACTAATTATGAGCCTATTCCAGGAGACTTCCTACAGATTTGCTGCGACTTCAGTGTTATTAACATATTTTTCTCTTCTGGAGCTGTGCTTCTTGGTCCTTAAATTAGCTTGTAACCTAACAAAGCATTTAAGCATGTGCAACTTTAACCACCTAAGTGTTTCCACTGCCTTCATCAGAAACAATCAGATGTTAAAGCCAGTGTCCACGCCTAAGTGGTCTGCTGGATTGTCATCTTTCATGCTGGGGATGGTGTCATACATGATGTTTAGATTAAATGGGAGGGGAAAAGGGAGCATTTCTAACATGATTACAGTCAGATTTCCTTTTATGTTTTGCAGAGGAAAATAGTATGCAAATGCTACAAGTGCCTGTATGGATTCAACCTTTTGTTTCTCTTTTTTGATCTCCTTAATTCTGACAAACAAGTTGCCCATGATTGCTGAAAAGAAATGCTCCCTGAGGCATTAGGCCATGGGCTTTATTTTTTTTTTTTTTTGAGGGGCACTGTGGATTTAGGCAGACCCCTGTTTGCCTGCTCCTGGCTACACTTGCCCACTCCAACATTCTCCCCCCAGTTGCACCTGGGTAGAAACAGGTGAATTGTGCCTTGAAACTGAGTCAAGGTAAAAATAACTGCGGTGGGGAGGGTGCTGCTTTTTTTAAGCAGTCTCTGGTCCATTTGATGACAGAACGGCACAAAGAGCTGCACCAGCACAAGGGAGGGAGCATAACCCAACTGCTCCATCAAAGTGCTGCCACCAAAAATGATGTCTGTAGAACCACGGCGTTATTTCCTCAGTGTTGCTGCACCAGCAGGGTGGAAGATTTCTGGCATGGTGCTGGTCCCTTGTTCTTTTGCTCTTACAGTCCTGTTCCCAGCTCCAGCTTATGCCATGCTTTCCAGTCTCTGTGCTGGATCCTGCTGCACCCTCAGTCGTGCTGACATACCTCTTTGTGTGTCCATACTGCAATCGAGCCCTGGGAGCAATCCAGCTGAAAACAAAGTATTCTTCTGGGCTAACCTCAATATGGCTCCCAGCTCCAGCGTACACACCGTGCCAGCATGGCCCAGGGGGTTGCACACAGGGGAAGGAGGAGGGTCACCAGGCCAAAGGTTTGTTCTGGCAGACTACAGAGTAAACATGACTTGGAGTTTCCAAACAAACTTAGTTTACGCAGCCATCACTATCCTTCAGAATTAACACTTTATCCAGTGGACTTGGGGCATTTGATTTCCCTCCAATGCTGGAATCTAGTTGTGCAAATTCTGCACTATAAAGGGGATGTCCCACCATGAAGCTCACGCCGTTCATCCATGGGACCTGCAAGTGCAAGATACCTGCATGCCTTGTACAAAAGACATCCAGCTCTGTGAGTTTGCTCTTCAGGGTGGTGTGGGAAGGCTGGGGCAAGACACACCGCTGGACTATCATACGCACTTGTTCAGGAGGCATGCAGGAATTGTGAGGGCTTCTCATCCCCATCACAGTTACCTTCACCATCGCCGCTTGTAGCCTGCAGTGCTGCTCTGCAGGGCTTTTCCCCAGCGCCCTGTGCATCCATCCAGGCAGCTCATTTTGGACACCTGTGGGCAGTAGGTGAGAGCCCTGCTCACCCAGCTTCTAGCTGGTCACCTTCCACAGTGGCTGAGTCATGGCAGTCACTTGCTAGCCTTGCTGGCAGCGCCCATATACCTGTGAGAGCATTAGTCTGAGCACAGGGCTCCAGCAGTTCCTAGCTGGAAGACTGTGTAAAAAAAGAGAAGAAAGCTTATTTTCAGAGTGTCAGGCTGTACTGAGTAATCAACAGCTAGAAGATCTGGATATAAAGTAGGCCTATATGGCTTAATTCTACCTTTGTGTCTCGCACCGGGTTTTATGGTATTACTAATTAATTGCTCACATTATGCCTGTCCAATAATACCATTCAGTATTAGTAATACTTAGTGTCATAGCTTCAAAGTGCTTCACAAGCTAGTTAGGAAATGCGTAACTTCAGTGGAAACAAGCACCTTGGGCTGGGACCTGTGCTTGTGTTTGACAAAGCCTGGCAGGTGCCTGCAATGCTGTGCACACTGGGATGGGGAGCTGTGTGATTCACAGCAGGTTTAAGCCAGCAAAAGCAGCATGGAGCAGTAACGTGGGGTGGTGTTCTCCAAGGCACAAAAGGTCAAGACTCCATGAGACTTTTTCTGCTGAATTTGATGGCACATGGAAGAGTCTCAAATGATCAAGAAGGGGGCTGACATAATTCTGCAAGTAATAGGGCTTGGCTTTGATAGTGCATTTTCTTCTCTCCTTCCTTAAACACAGGGCTGAGATCTGGCAGTGAAAAGTAGCAAATCAGTCAGAAATGCTTGTTTCACTTCAAGGACATGCGCTACAGCAGTCATAACACAGAAGTTAAGAAACTACAGCACAGCCAGAGTGCAGCCCTTCACCTTCGGCTGTGTCTGTGGAGTACCAAAGACAACGGTGTTACTTACTATACAAACACCAATTAATCTTCAATAAAATAAGTAAAAAAAGTACATAAAGAGCGCTCATGGGTCGATCTGTCGCAAGGACAGCATGAACTGGAGCATATGTTTGCCAAGGCAGGGCAGTAAAGTTGTAACCAGCTTTGACTGGTGCTTCTGCAAGTTGGGCTGAGCTGAAGTAGCACTCAGAGAGGTGCAGGGTTCGCTTTTGCCTGGAAAAGAAGGATTTCCTTACAGAAAATCAGGGCTCCAGATCTGGCAGAGTCTCTCTGAGTGTCTGCACGTCTGTGGGAATTAAGAGAAACTTTAACAAGTATGTACGTTTGGCTTTGTAGCCTTCAAATGCAAGACTTTGCTTGCTTCTGCTTATTTTAAGCGGGCTGATGTGTTATCAGCACAGGTTGAGGAGACGGACGATGTATTGGTGCTGGCAGGAAGAGGCTTTTGGGAAGTGGTATTTTTCTTTGCATAGTGGCTGACCTCTGGTTGTGTAAAGCAAATCTCAGTATTTATACCCTCTCACTTCGCGAAGCCTGCAGCCAAAAGCCAGCCAGTATCAAGTGGAACCAATCCAAGGAATTCCTTCCTTTCCCCCTTGCAAAAGCCCTCCTCTGAAGCTCTAGAAGAACCCCGGGTTGCTCCATGTTCACATAACCGGGCCCCTGCTTCGCCTGCCAGAGTCCTGGCAAGGCAAGGCCAGATGACGCTGCCCCTACGGCTGGGGAAAGCCTGGACCTGGAAGGGGGTAAGCTGGCTCGGGCCAGGGAGCGCTGCCTGAGGCGAAGGGAGCTGAGCCGGGCAGGGCTGTGAGGCCGTGCAGGGAGGGGAGAGGTCTCCAGCTGTTGCCTGCTCGTATTCCCGCTCTTCCACAGCTGGCTGGGAGGCTGCAGAGCGGTGACAGCACTGAGGTACTTTCTTGCTTTGTGTCTCCATCTCCCCAAGGCCAGAAAGCGGTTCCGAGCACCGCACAGCTCTTCCCCATCCGGCTCCGGGACGAGCCGCTGCCCGGGGCGCGAGGGCCGGGTGGGCTCTTCCCGCGGGGCCCGGGACCTCCCCCGGCCCGCTGAGGAGCGGCACAGGCCGGGGCAGAGCCCGTTCCCCGGCCCACCCGGGCAACCCGCGCCGCCGGCTGGTGGGGGCACGGGAGGGTGCGAGGCGGCGGCAGCCCCCGCCCGCCCGGCGGACGGCGCGGCTGCGGGGTGGGAGGCGGCCCGGGGAGGCCGCGCAGCCCGCCGGGCCCTCCCGCCGCAGCGGGGGGAGGCGGAGCGCCGGCCGGGCCGGGCTGCGGGGGCCGGGGCCGCGCGCCCGCGCCGCCTTCCCGCTCGCGGGCGGAGAGCGCGCTCGCTCGCTGGCAACGGCCGGGGCGGGGAGCGGCCGGTGCTGCCGGTGCCTCATCCTCCTCCTCCTGCCGCCGCCCCCTCGCCCGCCGCCGACGCCGGGCCTGCGCCCGTGGTGAGTGTGCCCCGCCGGGACCCGCCTGCGGGAAGTTGCGGCGCGGCCCGCTCGCGTCTTTGTGCGGAGAGCGGTGGCTCCGCCGGCCCCAGCCCGCCGGTGCCGCCGCCCCGCCCGGCGCCCTCCCCTCCGTTGCTCCGGTACCTGCCGCTCTTTGTTCCCCGCCGCCTTTGTTCCCTCTGTGCCGGCTTCACCTTCGGCACCGCCCGCGCCCCCTGCGCAGCGACGTCCCACGGGGGGCGCGGAGGGGACCCCGCTCCCGGGGCGAGTGCCCCCTCTCCCAGCCCTTTTGCTGGGGAAGCGGCTGAGGGGCCGGGGGGGGGGCGGAGGCAGTGGCGGGAGTTGGCGGGGCACGGCCGGCGGCGGGAGCCGGGCTCTGTGGGAACTGCCGCCCCCGCCGGGCCCTGCCCTCCCCTCCCCGCAGCGGTGCCCGTCCGGCGGCGCAGCCGGCAGCGTTTCCCCGGCGGGAAGCGGGAAGCGGCTGGTTCGGAGGCGGCGGGGAGCGCGGCCGGGGCGGGGGAGCGCTCAGGTAAACGGCGGTTACCGGCCGCCCCGCGCCGGGCTGGGGCTGGGCGGGCCGGGCTGGGCAGTCGCTCTCCCTTGGGTTCCGCGCTTGGGAACCGATGGCGGGTACTGGCTCAGGCAAAGTTCTCGGGACAAGGAGCTGCTACTTTCGGGCGGTTCTGCCGCCGGCGGTTTGGTAGCGCTGGGCCCGGGTAAAGCTGTGCCGGCTGCGGGCGCTTCCCGCCGCGTGGGGCTGCAGCCGCTCCCGGGGCGGCGCGGCGGGGCCCGGGCCGCGGCCCCCGGGGCTCTGGGGCTGCGGTCGGGGCGGGCTCTGGGCGGGGGCTGCGGGGTTAAGGGAGGGCGCTCTGGCCTGTCCCCTCACCGAAGGTGAGATGCCGTCACCTGGCTTTTAGATGCCTAAAACCAGCCTCCGCCCTCCCTCCCCTCAACAGGGTCATTCCTCTTGCTCCTGTGTCCCGCCTGGGAGCTGCTGGAGGAGTTGGGAGGCAGAGCAGGTGCGCGCTCCTCGAGTTACTCAGTACCTACACCGAGGAAACTTCACTTAAAGTTTGGCTGCAACTTTCTCACGGCCTTTGTCAGGTCAGCGAGCGTGTGCTCCTCACACCTCCGCGTCCCTCTTTCAGCATGCCTTGTGTCCTGTCTGCCCTCTCCCCCTCTTTCTGTCATCCCCACGTTCTCTTCAGCTTTCGGGGCGCTCTCACGTCACAGAGACACTTACGACAAAGACGTAAGTGCCACGTGCAGGATTTGGGCCGGTTATTGTGACCGCTGGCCAAGCTAACAAGACCATAGCGTGTTTATAGCCCCGCTTGAAACGCAATACCTGCAGGAGGGACACACGTGGCCTCTGGCGCCTGGGTAGCTGAGTCACGGGCTTCAGCCGCTCCTGGGGTGGATTTATAGCTCCGGGAAGGGGCACGGTGGTGGCTGTTAACGCTGCCCACAATAACAGTGTCTGCTGCCCCACAGGCACACATGCAGCTGCCTCACATTGAAATCGGGGTCGCCTAAATAGCTGATTTCTGAGGCAGAAGGTGACATGCCTTGGTGGGAGAGGACAGGGTGACGTGGGGTGAGTGTGAGGTGGCAGGGGAGCGGATGGCAGTGGGGACGAGTTGAACCAGAGGGGGATGGGCAGTGACATGGGGGAGTTTGGAGGGGTGATGAAAAATCAGCGGTAACCACAATCAACGCATTGCCCTGCACTGATGCATACTGTGGCAATGTTTGGACCCTACTTGTGTGAGATGCTGTACAAACACGTGCTCAGAAGTGTATAAATTATGTTTGTTCTTTTCTACTTCATAATAAAGGGTAATGAATAATTGCTTTTTTACCCTAATTATCTATAAAAACATGTAGCAGAATTCCTTTATTTCAACAGTTCTTTACAAATAACCTCAGGAAACTGTATTTTAAGTGCTGTTCCTATCATACTGTGTTAAGAATTGACTGTGATGGTTTAAGAGGGCCGAAGGAGCTGTTTTTCTCCAATTAAATCTGACTAAAAGCTCATTAAAGTAAATGAGAACTTTGTTGGTGTCAGTAGCACTCGGCCAGTCCTGTAGCATGCTAGAGATTTTTTAATTTATTTGTCAGGCAAAGATTTTAGGCATAGAGACAATGAGATAATTCAAGAAGTGGCATGCATTGCTGGCTAATGATCTAATAGGTTGCAAATGCTTTATCTCCCTAGCTGTTAATTTTAAGTTTTATGGTGTATGGGAACATAGCAAAAGGCAAAAATTGTTGCTATTCGTTCCTTTGCAGTTTTAAACTGTGGGTTTCATGTTATTTCTGCTGATAGGATTTTGGGCAAAGTTGCTTTGTGTTTCAGGAGAAAAATGGGCCAGAGTTTAGCCCTTTTACTGGGTTTGTTATACACATTGTAAACCCCCTTTACCAGTAATTAATTCTGTTAACAGTGAGTTCAGCTCTGCTTAGTTTCCTCGCTGTCTGAATATAGAAATGAACTAAAGAAAAAATCCCAAAGAGGGCATGAAGAAGCACAGCTTGGAAGATCAGGTATAAAGAGCCTCATTCATTTGGGTTTATCTGTAGTACAGGGATATGCCCGTACTCCATGAATCATCTCCTGACATCTGTTTGCAGCGTTGTTTTCTTAGCAACTGCGGCTCTGTTTCAGATCTGGACTCTCAATGGCTGGGTTTGTACAGAGAGATACGAAGAGATGATCCAAACTCGTCCTAGCAAAGCTGTGCCCTTCAGCCCATTTACCCAATTTCTTTTCTTCCCTGGGCACAATAAGTACTGGTTTTAAAAGTCTACCAGCTGAGATGCTTTTTCTGTGTATGTGCAGAGATGCTTATCTCTTGCTTACCACAACTAAAGTGTTTCCTCAAGATGATCTGGCAGTGTGGGAGAGCACATACCAGGTTGCAGTGGGCTGTGTTGTTTCTCATGTTGAGGGAATGAGCCGTGTGTGCCACCACACTTGCCCTCGCTTTCCCATGGTTTATTTTGAACTGTCATGGGACTTTTAGATGTGGGAGAGGACCTGGTCTTGGAGGAACGCTGGAAATGCAGACAGTGGTGGCAGAGACCCACTCCTAGCAACGTGCCTGTTTGAACAAGTAGTTGGATTAAGTGGTGGGATTATACACGTGGAGTGTCTATGAGGTGTATGAGTAACGCTTCGGGACTGGATCCATAAGCTGTGATTAAAGGGAAGGTGACATTTCCTACAGCTTGCACCTAATCGTTCTTTGCTTGAATTCCATCCCTGGCCAGTGTGGGTGGAATACTCCTGTAAATGAGACAGAGCCTGCATAGCCACTGGGAGATCAGGTTGATCTGATTTGCCAGCTGTGCTCCTTAGAGGGGATTGAGACCTGGCTGGGGTCTGGGGGATTTTTTTACTTCAGCTGATGTGGATGAGTTGGTCTAGAGTGTAAATATATGTCTGGGAATAAAAGTGGTATGTCTGTGCTAAGGCTTCCCTGCAGGAGCAGGAGATTATACCTGCTGTAGCACGTACAACTACTGGACTGTGAATCAAACCGTATAGTGTATGTTACCCCATAGGACATGGATTTGACTGTCTTACCCTTCCTGGACTGACTTGCATCCACTTGCATGTGGAGCATGAGGGGTGTCGGCAGCAAGCAGTCACTGTGCAGGATAAATGTATGAACGTATTTTGGCTTGAGATAATGCTGAGAGGGGAGAGACCCCTGATGTCTGGAGTGTTTTTATCTGCAAAGGGATTCCAGAGTGGGGTCGGGAAGGCTAAACAGTGCCTCTGAATACTGACCAGCTTCCTGTGGCCTTCATGGATCACACACAAACCCCAGTATAAGTGAGGCCATGAGGCAGCCAGCCTCTGTAGATCACCTGTTTCAGAGTGTTCACAGCAGGAGACGAAGCAAGCCGCTTCTGTGGAGATGTGACAGGACCAGGACAGGGACAGAAGAGGGCATGGGGGAAAAACTTCTGTTTAGTTCAGCTGCGTACCCAGAAAGGGAGAAAGGGCTGGTGCAGAACAGGCTGTTATCTCCCCACAGGAGGGGAAATGGGGCAGAGCTTTGACTCTGGCCATAACTTTGGTCACTGGTTTGCTTTCTAGTGTTCCTGCAGCGTGCTGATAACTCCCTACACAATGCAGCCGTGCAAATTGGCTTGAGAGGTTTTTAAGGAATTGCTGACCCATATTACTGATACAAGCAGTACTATTTGTGGCCAGGGATGGGGAAGAAGAGAAAATAATAGTATTAGTTACCTGAGCTTTAAGACTCAAGCTGCAAGTTCTATCACAGGAAATGACAATTCAGATGTAAAACAAAGCACTTGTAATTACTTTGATGGAAGTGTAGGGAGGAGGCAGAAATGTGGGTTTTACAGGAAAAAACTTTTGTTTTCTGGATCTTTTGGCCTGTTGGATGCCAGGAGAAAGAGAAGTTGGTGAATGATGAAGGGGCGAGGCAGAGAGGGGAGTGAATACACTGCTGAACATACCTTGTTGGTCTGCAGGAAATGGCCTGCATACAACTGGCCATGAAGCGGTTGTAAAGACCCTTTAGAAGTGGGTTCAGCTCAGTTTGCTTTAGTGACATCACCTAAATGATGCAGGGAGAGAAACAAAAGCTGCCCCGCAAGCAGCATGTCCTGCTTCTTGGAGGCTCTCATGCGGTGAGCAACTTGGAGTTTTGCTTGCAGGCATATTTGGTGAAAGCTTCAAGTTCAGTGACTGGATGGAACCCTTCTAGCAAAGCCAAGCCCTCTTGGTGAAGGTGGATGCATACTGTCTAGCTACAAGATGTTTATGAGGGAGGGAAGCATAGAGCTTGTGTGATGTGTCTGGTTGCTTACTTCCTTTCTCCCAACTTGAAAGGCTGAGATTCCTCTTGCCATGCTAAAACATAACTATCTGCAAGAGAGTTCTCCAGACTCCTTTCATAGTCACTAGAGAGGAGCAAACACTTCTGGACCATGATTCATCTACACTGAATTGAACAGTTAAAAATACACCCGACGAACTGCCCTAAAAGTGCCTGTTTCTCTCCATTGTTTCTGCAGAGTTCAAACAATGAATGTGCATGGAGGCATCTCTCTTGTAGCTGTTTAGTGTCAGGAAAGCTGAATCTCGGCCAAAGTGTCTCATATCCCAGCGGAGATTCTAGGAGGGCTCCTAGTGTCCTCATTTCTACCAGACTTGGCATCCATGTAGGTTGCATCGTGTCAGGCAGTGTGCCTGGAGGGCTTTACCCAAGACTGGAGAGCAGGCAGCAGTGCCCAGTTCAAAGTCATCCTCCTCCCCTGGTCAGTCATTGGATTCAGAAAAGCTTTGGGCTGGACCCACAGCGCCAGACAATCTTCTGCTATAAATATGGGGCTGAGGGGATTTGCGGAGTGGCTTTTTCAAGGTCGCACATCAGGTTAGTGGCAGAGGTGGAAGCGGTGAGGATGACTGCAGGCTGCCGGAGGCGTGTTCCTTCCTCTGCCCATGCTCCTGGCAGCTGCCTTGCAATCTGCTGCTCTCCTGGGGGTGAGACCAGCTGCCTGGCTTTTGGGGGTGGATGGTGCCTGGTAGGTACTAGTTTCCTTTTTGTGAAAACTTTTTGCAAAATTATATAGGCTGTTACTCATCCTCCTTTCCCTGTCCTTTCTCATCCCAAAATCCGTAGTTCAGGCACATAGCTGAATTACTGTGTATCCATTAGGCTGCTGAGGATGATTGTACTTGTGCTGTCACAAACAGATAAGCCTTGGAGTAAATGTGCTATAGTTCAGGCTCGTAGTGGCCTAAGACAGCGTGTGTGATTATTCAGTCATGTTCAGAGTAGGTGTGGAACTCTTTAAACAGACATATGTAAACCTTGCAGTGCATATCTAAATGCAAAACTCAGAGAGTTTTGGAACCACACAGGGAGCTGTGACCTGGTCTGATCTGAAGTGTTACTGCCACCGCTGAGTTATTTAGCAGCCTGGGGAAAAAAAAAATAAAATCACGAGCTCTTCTGGAAAAAGCCTAATTTATCTGTGCAGGGAAACCAGGGTAGGTTAAGGATAAAATTCCTCCTGTGTGGAGAACTAGTTTACAGCAGAAAGACTTCTCTTGCTAAGTGAGCTGAGTGTCCAAGGGGAGAATTTGCTGAAGGAATTTGCTTGTATAGCAGAGATAGGAAGTACAGACAAGTGCCAAGTGTTAAATGGATCCTGTGCACTTCGGATTTCAGACAAATACCAGAGCATTCTCCTACCTTTTCGATAAATGAGGAAAAATACGATAGCCATGAAATAGAAAGAATGTGTTGTCTGAGCCAGGATTCAATTCCTAAAGTTCTGCTGAGGGGGTCCATGGGTGAACTCTCTGGAAGTGAAACGAATGGCAATTTGATCCCAGAGAGAACAACTGGGGAGAGGAGGGAAAGAGTAAACTATTAAATAAGGGCTGGGAGAAAAGCCAGTCTCTAAAAATAAACATTGAAGATCAATTCCTGGTATTTCCTGGTATTGTCATCTGGCATCACCAACCACTTAGACTGCAACAAGGGGTTTCACAGGTAGCAGACTGACAGGTTTAAGGTTGGTTTGGTTTGTTGTTTGTTTTTTTTTTAAAGAAAAAAAAAGTGTCTGATTGTGAACAAATGCTTCCTACGCAGAAGTGGGTGGGATGTTGGTGATGAAATACTCCTGGGATGGAGAAAGCAGAGCTTGTTGTTGTAAGAAGGAAGCAAGAGCAGAGCTGGCTTTGTTTTGGAGGGGTGAAAAATCTGAATTTTCTTCCTATTTATGTGCCCTGGGCACCTCAGCAGTTCCTAAGGGGGAGGAAGCAGATACCTGTGCAATGTAGGTGTGAGTAAACACTGTTCCTGCAGAGCAGTTGTGCCTTACTAGTGCTGTAGGTAAACTTGGAATGGCTTTACAGACAACATTTGTGAGGGAAGGCTTCGCCTTGGAAAAGCTTGAGGTGACTGAACATGTTTCTTCTTGCAAAGAGTCTCTGAAAAGCCAGTCTAGGAGTTTACTGTCCCAAAAGCCAGTGGAATTGTAAGGAAATTGAAGCATATCCTGTTCCAAGGAATTGCGTTGGCGGTCACATGCCATCTCCTTGCTGGAGTTTTGTCCTGGACAACTGGAGTGACTGCGAGAGGTACATCTCTGCAGAATGTACAGAGCCATGCCTCGGTGGGCTGGGGTTGGCTGGGGCAGCCAGACGTTGTGGCTTGCGGCTTACCTCCCCTGCTTGGCCGTGGCCTAGCGGCGCCTGCCTGGCCCAGGAGAGGATGGCACCGCAGCTCTGTTTACGCAACATGCGTTCTCTGTTGCTTGACTGAACTTGCCTGTAAGTAGCTTTTGTGTTAGTAATGTTGCTGCCTTTCAGCGAGGGAGATGCACAGGGCTCACAGGCCTTCATCCTCTTTATGTCTATTGTGAAAAATCCCGATTTTCAAAGAAGGCAGCCTGGACTTCTCTGTGATTCAGACACTGATGAGGAGGCTCTGTCATCCTGCGTGCTCAGAAGGGGAATGCGTGAAATAAGTAAGGCATCCTTTAGTCTGGGCTATTTCTGATTTGGAGTCTTTGGCTTTGCAATTGCAACTGTATTTTTTTTAATCTATTTTGTATAACATGAACAGTTTATTCTAGCAGGTTACTGCCTAGCACCCAGTTCTTTCTCTTGCCTTGTCTATGTGCAGTTTGGCTGTTTGGTCCTCTCTGGCAACCGTACTGGTAAGAATAACAGTGTTTGGCCTGGTTTTCACTGCACACAAAAAGTTATTCTACAGGCTTGAAACTATGCTATAAATCAGAGATTTAGGTTTGTGTGATGTTTTTTTCCTCCCCCCTAAAGCAACTAATTCTTTGAAAGCAAAGAGAAAGGCATTTTATTTGTCTTAATCAGTAAACAAAAGTGCTTCACTTAGTGGAGTAGTGGAGAGGCTCTGCTGAGTTGCCTGTGCAAAGCCCTGTTTTTCTCCTGCAGCAGAGGGTCCTGCACAGTCAGCATGGGAGACACTGTCGAAAGGCCCTTTTCATGTGTGCAAAACCAGCACAGACACACGAATGTGCAGGCTGTGCTTGGAGGAAGGCTGCTTTGCCCACAAACGTTGAAGTGCATGGAACAGAAGGTGTAAAAACTAAACACAGGACCCTGACTAGCACTTTGGGGGGGAACTTTTAGCTGGAAGAATTATATGGACCTGAAAAACTGACTCTTTGGAGAGACAGCTCCTCCAGGTCAGAGCAGAGGTGTACTAGGGGAAGAGTGGTAGTTTGCACTGCTGTAGCCTCAGCTGGACATGCTTGAGAGAGAAGCTGATGAATTCACAGCTGCCAGGCTGGGACCTATCATTTAAATTGTAATTTGCCCTACAAATTTGGCAAGCTTCATTTGCCCATTCGCTTGACAAATCTCTTTTGTGTTCTGCTGCCTGCGTGAAACAGCAAGAGAGCTACTTGGAGTAGATTACTTTTCTCTGCTATATTTAGGGATCAAAACAAGTTTGTGATCTTTACAGGAATACTGCCAAAGCAGATAGGTTTAGCATGAGACCTGCCCTTTCTCTTTTGGCTCCCAAATGCACATTGCATTTCACTTCCCTGTCCTGACAGCATCGATGGCTCTCTCTGCAGAGGTCTGTTGTGCAAACATTGCGCTGACACTTCCAGTGATTTTGCTCAGTAAGAACAAGTCCCTGCTTTAGTGAAAACTCCTGCATCTAGATTGCTGTTATCCCTGCTTTCCCCTTTTCTTAACTTCCTGAAAGAGCAGATTACTAGTCTTCAGGAAGATCTTTCTAAACAAGCACGGCCTTATGATTTAATTGAGGAACTCCAGGCCTTTTATTGCTCAGGCCAGCTTCACTCAACAGAATAATCTGTTTGTTAACCATCTGACTGTTTCCTTTATTTTGGGAAAAGGGGAATTAGGAAGGCAGTAGAAAGGAAACATTCATGCTACTTCAAAGGCAGAACATTACTAGGAGTCTGATTCTCATTAATATCGTGTCATTAATACAAAGCAGGTGTAGTTATTACGTACTGCTATTTTAAATACCTTTTACACCATGTGAAGTGGCTCCAGTGTTAATGAGAAGCTGGCTGTGAGTCTCTATTAAAAGACTAACCGAAGAATTCCAGTTGCAGTCCAGGGGAAAGAAAGAAACATTTGTAAATAAAAGATAGAACTTATTGCAATACTTCTTGCTTGGTTGAAGCAGGAAGCGTTGTTCGGTTTGTTCTGGAAGCGTTGTTTGGTTTGTTCTGATCAGGCAGTCCCCTGCACGAGAATTGAACTTGCTGTGATTGCTGGCAATTCCCTCCCCCTTCCCTTCGCAATTGTAAGAACTGACTCTGGGCCAGGAAGCGCGGAGGAAGGGGTATGATGAGCTGCGAGCAGCTCTTCCCTTTTGAGATGGGAGCTGTGTGCCTACAGGTCTGAGGTCTGTCTGCACCCTGCGGCGCCAGGACAGCTACGGCCGCGCTGCACCCTTTCCCCAAGGAGGCCAGGCAGAGCATGGCTGCTCACCACTGTGCCTGCCTGCTGCGCCTTGCCTGAGCCCATGTTGCCAGGGCACGGGGGTCAGCTAGGGGTGTCTTGTGTGGGAATGGAGAAGGGCTTGTAGGACAATTTCTTTACAGCAATTGTTATTGTGTTGCATGCTTTCTGAGTTAACCAAGCGAGTAGGAAGAGGTCGTGTTTATGCACTGGGTGTACTCCCCAGGTATAGCCACGCAGATCTTGAGCCAGCTTGTGTTTCTCATGTTGTTTTTACCATAACCCTTCCCTGCAGTCCCCATTATCTGTCAGAGGTGGCCTTGGGGCTGCAGCTCAACTGGCGTGCCGGTCAGCAGGGAAACACACAAAGGCTTTCAAAGAGCTTTTCCATTCTGGCCTTGTGGCAACACACCACATAAACACCATGGCTTTTTGCACATCACTGCAGGCTTTTGGGCATTACACTTTGGGCATTGCACAGGTAGATTTGGGCTGGGATGTGCATATGGGCTTTGTGTTTTGGAGATTGAGTTGTCACCCAAACCCTTGACTTTGAAGGAGCCATGAAGTCAGCATAGTATTTTTGGCTTCCTGCATAGCAGTGTACCCTTCAGGGATGGATGGGCATGGCATCAGCTTTCTGAGCCTCCAGACATTCATCACTCTTTCTTTTTTTCATTAACAACTGTGATTTTGAGTTCTGAGCAGTTCTTGTTTTTATTAACGATGTGGGAGAACTTGGAAGCCAGTTGAAAACTGAATGTTTTCTCCGACTTTGGAAAGTGTACTTTGACCCTGCATTTCCACTTGGGAATAGATAAATGTGAGATAGGCCCTCATGGGCAAGCAAATGCATCGTGCATCTCCACAGGTCAACTCTTGTGAATGTGGGAACAAGGCTTAGCTCTGTTAATAGAAGTGGGTTTGTGTGTATGTTAACAACAGCATGGAGTTAGTGCAGTTTTCAAACTGTGTAATTGTACCAGGACACCTAATATATTACCACCCCTCAGAAAAAGAAAAGGTTAAGAAAGACACTTTCCTAACCACATTTTTAAATTGATTAACGCAAGGAGAAGATCCATTGTGCTTCTGTAACAGGCAGTGTTACTGATGTGTAAATCAAAGACAAACCAGCAACATTTGCTGGCCTTAAAAAGTGGTGTGGCTTTTGTATACTCATATGCTTGTCCTGGCATGTTTTCAAAAATTATAAATAGATCACTGGGAAGTCCCTGGATAACAAAAGTGTACTGCCGCTGGTTGTCATAAATAAACTAGTAAGAGATGTCTTGGTCTTGCAGCTTTTATTCTTTGGAGGAGTCCTTACTGGTGAATATAGTTTAGGTGTGTCAGTTCGCACAAGGCAAGACTATTTCTGGTGGCCATAGGGTGTAGCTTTGTGTCCATCTCTGTATCTCCCACAGATTTAGTGCTTTCTGGGCTTGGTTCTTTCTGAGCAGACTTGTTCCGCCTTTTGGAAGCTTTTCCCTTTCTGATTCCTTCATCTCCAGCTGTACTGATAGCTTAGGAAGACCCAAGGCTAGACTTCTTTCTGCATTATCTCAGGCAGTGCAGAGTCTCTCTAATGGCATGTGCTTATTAAAAGGTGGGCTGATACCCATCTGACTGCTGTAGGATATTATGTAGGATCAGAAGGCTATAGCCGCTTTTTTCCTATCACCTTCAAAGGGATGGAAACCTAATGGAAACCCTTTTCTTCCTCCAGGAAAGTGCAGAGGGTGTGCTGTTATTGCTTACTGGATGATGACAAGTTGGGGGCTTTTTGCCAAAAAGAAGGTGTCAACTGCACAAGTGGGGAGGCCAAAGTAGATGTCAGTGGTGCTGTCCTGATTTTTGCTACCTGAGGATGTGACTTTGAAGGGAAGGGGATCAGTATGTTTGCTGTGTGATCTTAATCCAGCTGTGGACATGTATACAATCTGAGGTCCCCCACAAGAGCAATGTTGGCAAACATTTTAAATGTGGAAGGGATAAACTTCATTCTGGAGTTGGACCTTAAAAAAAGGGAGCGTTTCAGCGCAGAGATCTTGGAAAATGTGTGTTTTGAACAGAAATTCTTCCCCACTCTTGACACTGGGTGAAAAAATGGTGAAAGCCTTGTAAATGAAGTGTTGAGAAGAAAGCATGACCATCAGACTTAAGTGCTGTGTGAACTTCTCTGACTTAAGAGGTGTGAGTACATTGGAAATGAGGGGAAATAAAATATCATAAAAAAGCAAAAAACCAAACCAACTTGAAGGGATTTTCTGTGATAATTCTTTAGGTCATATTATTATGATCTGGATGCCAACAATTTGCCTTTAGGGAGGCTGTGACAGACTTACAGAAAACCAGTTTACCAAAAGAAGGTGGCTCAGCAGCACTTTGTAAGGCTTGAGACTTGCACTTCTGAATGTTACTGCTTCTTTCTGAATATAAAATAAACTGAGATCTTTGTTAATAACTAAAAAGGAAAAGGGCCTTCTGTCAGTCTGCATTGTGGAGCTTTGCTTCCTTTGGACTAGTTCATCAAAGATAAAAATCTGCTGTTTCTGTTCATGACGTTGGCCTGAGTGAATACATGAGTAATAATAATCTGTTGCTAGGAACAGACTTCAGTTTACATGTAGAGGCCTCTGTGGAAGGAAAGTCTTTTGAGTCCCTCGATGGGTCATAAATAATCAGTGGCACTTCAAAGGAGGAAAAAGTAAAAGCAAGCGGCTGGAGATGCCATGCAAAGATGTCTGCAATTCATATTGCAAACCAGTGGAAAGCATGTAGCCAGCGTAACTGGGAAAATATGGGGCATGCGTCTGCAAAGGCAAAACCAGCCAAGCAGGGGTTTACTAACAGTGGGGTTATAATATTCAACTACCTCTAGCCAGGCTTGTTTGCAAGGTGTCTGCTGCTTTCAGCTTTAAGGAGTGCATATCTGAGATAATTTCATGCCATATGATTTTTCAAGATTGGCTCATGGGGAGGGGTCTGAGGGTACATCTGTGCAGCAGGCACAGTGTCGTGGCATACAGGAGTTAGCTGTAAACTCAGAAGCTGAAAACGGTCTTACCTGGGGCAGTATGGAAATCACACCAACTAGTTTACCTTGCTTCCTAATTAGTGTGCACAGATATCTTGTAGAATGCACATGAAATACACATTTTATATTTTAACTGTAGTTACATAATTGTTTAGAAAATGGCATTTTCACTGTAGAGGAGCATACTGTATAACTTTTTTTCATATGATGAAACCTTCCTATGCTTGGTACTGTGGAAACATATTTATAAACCATCCTGATCCAAACTCTAATGTTAAGGCTATGAAATCCTTGCTAATGAATCCTCCAAATCCATCTGAAATGTTTTTTTCCCGCCTTTCTTCTGAGACAAGAATGTCCTTATAAAGACCCTGCTTAAGAAGAGCATCTCATAGGTCTGATTGGGACTTACATCTCACTGGAGACATGGTATTTAAATCAGTGTTGTCTATTCTTATGATAATGGCATGTAAAACTTGGGTAGAATTATCTTCAAGTTGGTTCCTTCAGGTTTCTAGTCTGCTGCCTGCACTTAGGTTTCTCTCTGTCAATGTGCCCATGTCTGTATGTTAATACCCAGGGTTTTTTTTTCACTCTGCTGGCTAATTTCAGCTGAACTTGGGAAAGGAAGAGAGATTCCAAGCAAGTTAAGTGGAAATTACATAATATGACTGTGTTGATCTGTTTCCCACCTATGTTTTTAGATGCCTATTGTGGGAACAGCTAGAGAGGTAAGGAAATAAGTACTCTACCAATACCCAGTAGAGGCAAGCCTGGGTTTGAGGATTATGAATGCTCTTGTCATGGGAAAAGCTTTTGTTGATGGTTGAAACATTTGAGCTATAGGTTAAGCCCAGGGTGTCGACCATTTACTCCTCTGGAGAATGGTATGGAAAGCTTTTCTCTTGAGGAGTACATTTGTAATGTACCTTTCTTGTGTGTTGAAACACATCTCCCACACTGAAGAGAAGATGACCTCGCCCAACAACTCTGGTGCAATTCATATAAGTTAATAAACAGGAAACAAATCCATTGGAAACAAGGTCCCAGCATTCCTGGAACTGTCTTTTTGGCTCTGTGGTATTTCACAGGTTATCCCAAGGTGTAAGCAGTTAATGCTTTCCTGCATTAATGCTAGACTCTCCAGAAAGAGTGAAAGACAAGGTCATTCTCTTCACCTTTGGTTTTATCCCCACTGAAAAAGCATGGTGTCGTTTGAAAGCATTTGATTTATTTTCAGCACTATAGGTATGTATTTCCTAGTTGTCCTGGAAATGAAGGATTTGGTTTAGCTCTGCCATTCATTGAATAATTATGAAACAAAATAATTGACTTAAATATGAACTAGAAAAAAAGGTGGTTGTTGTTATTACCTATGAAAAGCATTGCTAAGCAATCTTACCCATAGCTTGATGGTTTTAGACTCTTTAGAGGTTGATATGATATAATTATACTTAGTATACTTTATTTGAATGAAATTCAGGATGGGGGAAGGGCAAAGGGACTAGCATATCGTCCCTGTATAATCTCTTCTCAGACAATCTGTACCTTGTACCTTTTAAAGAATACTAATCCTTGCAGGTATGTCCTCCAAGAGTGTGAGTGTCTCCCCTTCAGAGCAGCTGCGGAGTCTTCTGTTCAGGCTGGGCAGGAATTGGAGGCAGGGCAAAATGTATGTGCCGTGGTGGATGGTGACTGGGGAGTTTCAGGGATGTGAAGGCTTTAGCACAAACTTATCTGGTATTAGCTGTGTGATTTTGTAACCTGCACTGTGGATTTGTTGAGTGGATTTCTGCATTTAAAAAGACATTTTAAAATGTCTCATCCTTTTGGGAAGGAGGTCTTAATTTGACCTTAAAAGAAAACAGGAACATATGCTTTTTTTCATTTATACATGTTCTATGATCATATGCCATAATTTATTTAATAATTTAATTAAAGTTAATGCTTTAAAGCTTAATATACTTACTGCTTTAAAATCCTGAAAGTTTTATTAACTTCAGCTACTTTCATGCTTAGAGATCTGAACTAAGTTTGAGGTCCCATCACATGAAGTGCAGTACAAGCACATAAAAGGAGATGCTATGAACTGTGTGGCTGCTGTAGCTGCAAGGGGATGGGGACAGAGGAGGAACAGTCACAGAAAGGTTAAAATTGCATTTTGTTTTGATTACAAAACTTTTGTCAATGCTGTTCATGGCTTTTGCATATATTCCAGTTATTATAGAAGATTTTTTAATGCCAAATCCTTATGCTAGACTATGCTCCCAATGTCTGTAGCATTGTGCGAGTTAGGTGAACGTGCTTTGGCTCCATCTGTGTCACCATCTCAAATTTGGATGCAATAAAATCTAGCAGATACGTATGTTTTCGCTGTTTGGGGATTTTGTGCTGCTTTTGTGCCTTTAAAAGAGAGTCCTTAAATAGTGCTTAGTTTAAAATAAAATGGAAAAAAAAAGAGAGAATAAACTTGTGTTGAAGAGAAAAAGAACATGCGTCGCTACTGATGTTCTGACGTTGAGTGCATGCCCCAGAACCGCAGGAACATACATAGTTTTGGGGATGTCTTGCTTGTAGGTTATGCTGGTGTGGCAATGGCACGTGTCTACCTGTGTGCTTCTAAGTAATCTCACACTTTACATGGACACCCAATTTGAGTTATAACCTTAAGTCCAGATTCAGGCAGGCTTATTCATTTCACCTGTGGATTCACTGTTGCCCAGGTTTTACTATTTCTTAAATGTCTCTGAAGGCTTACAGTTGGGCACTGGAAAATACAAGGTGGAGGGAATACAGTTAACTATACCTGTGTCCTGGGAACAAAAAGCAACAGATCTGATGATGTGGTTTGGATTTTGCTTACATACTCTCCATTTGGGTCTTGCTGCTAACTTAGTATCTTTCAAGGTATAGTGATCACAAAATCAAATTCAAGACATACAGTGATACCCAAATGATATGAAGGCCACCTGACATTTTGCATTTTTAGACTTTGGTTTTGTGTTGCTTGATCTTGATAGAAAAAGGAGGGAATTTCCCAGGAAGGATTGCATCTGCTTGGGTATAGGCAGCATTGCTGGGAGAACTGGATTCTTGCTCAGCCCTTGCCCTTGCTCAATTCCTGCAAGATGCTAGCCCTGGCATTTAAACCCCAGGTTTTATCAGTGGCAGCTAACTGTGTGGGTTTTATTTGATTGTCTGACTTGAGACTCATACTTCTAGCTCAAGAACAGAGAACTTCTGAGAGTTCTCCAGGGTTGGAAGTCCTAGTGTCCCTTTAATAAAGGCAACCACTTTATGTTGTCTACTTCTGAACAATTCCAATCTTAAAATCACATAAACCCTTTGTGCCACTTGCCTATATGAATAGGCTTTATTAGAACCCAATATTTATCATAGAATCGTAGAATACCAGGTTGGAAGGGACCTCAAGGGTCACCAGGTCCAGCCTTTCTGGGGAAAAGCACAGTCTAGACAAGATGGCCCAGCACCCTGTCCAGCAGAATCTTAAAAAGCGTCCAATGTTGGGGAAATCCACCACTTCCCTGGGGAGGTTATTGCAATGGCTGATGATTCTTCTTGTGAAAAATTTTCCTCTTCTGTCCAAGAATCTCCCCAAGAGTAACTTGTACCCATTATCCTTCATCTTTTCCATGTGACACCTTGTAAAATTTCTGTGTAGCACCCTTTATATGCTGGAATATAGTGTTAAGGTGTCCCCTAAGCTGCTTTTCTCAAGGCTGAACAAACGCATTTCTCTCAGCCTTTCCTTATATATCAGGCTTCCCAGTCTTTTGATCATCTTTGTGACCCTTCCCTGGACCCTTTCTAGCCTGTCCACATCTTTTTTGTATAGCTGGGACCAAAACTGAACACAGAATTAATTCCAGGTGTGGCCTGATGAGCACTGGGTAGAGTGGGATAATGGCTTCTTTAGCTCTGCTGGTGATGCCCTTGTTGATGCAACTCAGTGTTCTGTTGGCTTTCTTGGCTATTTAGAAATTTTCTGATTTCCATTCTACCCTCAAGGCATGGCTTGCTTTTATCATCTTGTTCTTGTGCCTTCTAAAGATCAAATTAATCCTTTTCATACTCTTTTTGGTAGGCTAAGCAAGCCAAACTTGTAAAACATTTGTTTTCCTTTTTCTCTGATTATCTAGTCAGGTCTCATCTTTACCTGCCCCTGCGAGAACTCCCTTTTCTTGAATCTGGTGCCTTGAGTTTTTAGTCGTAAGTTGGTGGTGACTTTCGGAAATGTTGCATACTCACTGCAGCTGTTGGAATCAGTGCTTCAGCCATACGAACTAGCATTATTTCTCTGGAAAACCAGAGGCAAATTAGCGACTTTTTTTCCCCTTTATTTTCTCTGTGCCTTTGCTTGTTGATAAAATGATGTCCCATGGTGTGTGGGGGGTTGGACTAGAAGATCTCTAAGGGTCCCTTCCAGCCCAAACCATTCTGTGATTCTAAATGTGGGCAATAACCCCTGATGTCACATAGATGCTGTAAATGTGAATTGATTGATGTTTCTGAAGTGTTCAGATGCCAGGGTGATGAGTGCCATAGAAAGTCTTGGGAGGAACTTAATAATCCTGTCATCAGAGCAGCTCTTGGATAAAGCACAAGGACACACATTGTTCAGGGTGAGGAAAACAAAATATTTAATAGCTCCTCATTAAACGCATGTTGTCCTTTCTGTGCAGTGAGGGAGACAGGGAGTGAGGAAAAATAGTATGTAGTGGAGTACACAAAGGCTGCCTCATAATTCATATGCACAAGGGAACATAAAAATTTCTCTGGCATTCTTTAGTGTTGTGTTTCCTTGCTCCTCTCTCTATTCACGCCCTTTATTTTGACATAGACTTGGTGGATGAGTTATTAATATATGGTGTGTAAATCCTAGTACTTCTGATGAAAAGCTTACAGTTATTTAGGTAACAAAGCTCGTTTAAGGTAAACCCTTGTTTAATTTTCAGCTTTATATGGTTGTGAATTTAAGTTCTTGATAAACATGAGTGTATCTAAGTATACAGTTTTTCCTGCAGTGGCAAATGGAACAATGTAGCTACTGCAGTACCAGAAACAATGTTAGTCTTTTTAAGAAAGATACAGCATATCGTTTACGAAGTTGCATTAGAGACAGGGGAGTTATCAGAGGAGGGGAAAATGGAGGAGTTGGAAAAAGAAACTGCTGCATAGGGTTGGGGAGTAACAAAGGTACCAGACAGAGACAGCAGTTGTAATTATTCTCACATGATAACTGCTGCTTTTTCATTTTACTTAAATCTTTGCAGATTCTGCCTAAATTGTTGCTGTTCTGCAACAACTTATCTGGACAGGAAGAGAACTCTGAAAAGCACAAAGATTTTTTTTTTTAAATTGGTTTTGGCAGCAACAGTTCTGCAGAAGGCATTGTAAGCCTTTGTCACCATGACTTTCTCAAAGCAACTGTGTTTGAATTTTCCTAATCCTAGTACTTTTGTTTTCATGGAAAGACACGCTGGGATCCATGGTTTGTGTTGTGGAGTACTGCTGGCCACCATTAGAAAAGAGTCAAGGGACCAAAGTTTGGATTCATGCAGTAGGAAGTTACTTTATTCTGTATGAGCTAAGGAAACAGCCTACCAAGGGAAGAAAACACAAGCCAAAACACATCTCATCACCACACACTTGAGCATCATCAGTACTTATGTAAAACTGTAGTGATTTTGGTTTTTTTCTTTTTTGTTTATAATTTCAGTTTGGAAATTGATTAAAGAATCTCCATGGAGTTAAATATGGCATCAAAGCAGTCATCTCCTTCAACAGAGGAGCAGGCTTCCTCTGAAATAGATGATCTCTGTCTATCGCTGCAAGGTAAGTTACTGTAGTTTTCTGTGCCTTTGTAATGTAGATTTTTTTGGCAAAAGTCTGTGACTGTGTGTACAAGTTGAAGGGACTTCTGATAAACCTGTTAAAACTAGCATTATGATCAGTGTAGTTAGTTCATGTCTGTGCTTCTTTGCAGATGTTTCTATGTTTTGTGAGAGGCGCTTCAGCAGTGAAAGATAACAGCTCTTGTAGTACTTTCTCATATTTTCAGATCTGTTGCCTTCTCTGGTACAGATGTGCTCACTAGTTCTTATATTTTGTTATTCAGAATACATGTTACTGTAAACTATTTTCAAGGGAACTGCCAGTATGAAAACAGTTATGCCATTTCATTAGTTTCCTTGTTTTCAATTTGCTGACAATTAGGTGGTTACATTAAGCTGTCTTAATGAGGCTATTAACCACAGTACTATTTTATTTGATTTTAGTTTTGGTTTTCTGTTCTTACTGCTAGATCCCCTGGAAGTGTAGAAAGATAGCTTGTGGCCAAAACAAGTAGAAAATCTTTGTGGCTTCTAAACAAATTTCTTAGAGATCAGAGTCTTTCATCTGTACTGGCAATGAGTTACAACTTATTAAGGAAGCACTCACTGGATGATTTTTAATTGTTCCAATTTAATGGCAGCTACCGGGATGGTTAGGTGATAATGAGTACATCAGAGCTGGCCTCTCAGATAGGCTTTCTGGGTTTTCTGATCATGTGTTGAATTTCCTTCTTTAAGAATTTCCTAGGAAGGCTGATTTTTCCTCTGAACATATTTGTGAAAACATTCATGGAGGCTACCAAGGACGCTAGTCCAGGCAGCAGGACTAGCACTGCTGAAAAGCCCGTCTTTGATGTATGCAGAGCCTGGTTATTCTAGGATGGATGGGCTGTCGTGTTTCCACAGAGCTATTTCCTTTTAGCTCACTTGCAATGAAATTACTATGGTGCTTAGTTGAGAGAAAATATGTTTAAAACAGATGGTGCAAAAGAATATTCTGCCAAGTCACTTCTGCAATCCATATTTGCACTAATATTGTCATTGAAGCCATGTGTTTTGATGAGTGAGTGTTAACAGTGGTCTAAAGCCAAATGTCTTTAATGGTGAATTTTCTTCCGTTTTGCTTCAGTATTACATTTTCAGGACAGCAAGCAAAAACTCCTAGCAGACAGGAGCTAGTCTGGCTGTTGCACCAAGCACAGCTTGTCAGACACACATTTGTTGTGCCAGTCAGTCAGCCTTCGGTACAAAGACTGAGGTGGCTGTTGTCATGAAGTGGGTTTGGAAAACACTGCCTAGATTTAAGGCAGAGGGCGCTGAATTAAAGTTACATGCGATTTTAGAATAGGGTTTTATTTTGCAATAATATTTATGCTATTTTCTGAAAAGTCAGATTGATGTTTGTGTTGAATAACAGTAGGGCTTTTTGGTCAATATCGCAGTGAAAGAGCCCTGCTTATTAAAATGAGTAAATTATATTTCTTTGTTGTCGTAATTTGAGCTCCTAGATTACACTGAAATGAACACACTGCAAATCTGGGGCCAAGTTGTATGTGCCTGACTGTTGTAAAACATCCAGAGACATCCCTTAGATGCAATATAAGCAATTTTTGTGATAATTAAAGATGCAACAAATGGTACAGGAGTGTTCTATGTATGGAGCTGTGATGCTGCAGCATCTGCTCTGGGTCAAACAAATAAACGGCAGCACAGCTGCAATGAAGCACCGAAGACACATTCCCTGACCTGACATATAGAAACCATTAGTAACTCTACCTGCTGATCTGTGGTAGCAAAGGTCAAATAAGAATAATAGGGTCACTCAAGGAAACAGGTTTTTCCATTAATAAGAATCTTGGGATGAGATTTGCAAAGCAGCCAGAGACTTTGATTACTTCACATCTTCAGGTTCACCTGGATAAGTTGTAGAGAAATCTCAGATTGAAGGAATAGCTGCTTATAACTATCAGAAAAGCAGCTTACTTTTTGAGTGACTAAAGATGGGTGTAAAACTTGTTATGAGCTGCTTTTCAAATTAAGATGTAGCTTCAAAGGGTATGTCTAGCTTTGTATAATACACAGAATCACAGGAGGTATGCATAAATACTTGGTGCAAAAGAAAAAAGTAGGAGTGAGATCTAGTCTGAATTGCTCATATTTTAATCTACATCTAAATTCTTTGGGATCCAATCTTCTATTATTCCTGAAAGGCATCCAGTGGTGATAGAGCACTTATCTAGTTTGGTTAATTAGGATATAGCTTCCCTCCCAGCGTTGCATTATAGGCTGGCCCCACAGACGTGTCCAGTCTGGCACTCAGCCTTAGTGGAAGAGGCACAGTCAGGGTCCAAAATTCTTTTCAGCTACCTGAAATGAGGAGGTTTGTCACTTTCTTTGGCAAGAGAATAGCTTCATGGCAATGTTTTGATAACTGTTGTAGGTATGACTACTCTTTGCCGATGAGCAGGAGGGTGGGATTGCAGCAAGAGAATGTGCAGCCACTTGTGGATGGGTGGCTACAGCAGAAACTGAACAGGGTTTGTGGCACTCTGGAGCAGGAATATTTCTTGCTTTCAGGATGTAGATCTCTGTACCTGTGGAAGGATCCAACCTCCGCTTTCCCTCCCATGCACAAATCTTTCCCTGTTCTTCCTTAGGAAAACAGACAGAGCCTGTGTGTGGAGCTTACGTCAAACCTGTGCAGAACTCCGTTTTCCCTTTTTTCCGTGCTTTACTGAGCTAATTGATAGCAAGAGAGTGTGTTTTAGCTCTAGGAGTTTGGGGCTTGCACTTACTTTTTCACTGTTTACTTAACTGCAGGGGTCCTAATATTTGGCTCTGCTTATTGATCTATGTGCATGTTACTGCTTGTTACTGTACCCCAAAGGATGATCATATCAGAATGTGGCTGCTAAAACTGTTTTTGAAGAGTGTTTAATGATATAAATTAATTATATTGTTTCCATGCAATTACGTCTAATCCTTTATGAATGATTTCAAGTGAAATTGAAAATACAGTGGTATGTATGGATAGGTTTTGTTATGCCACATATAGTAGATTGCACTCATCTCCAAGGAGGACATCTATCTGAGACCCGATTATCCAGAGGTCAAGTAGACTTACACAGCAGTATTTTTTTTTTGTTCTAGTTGTATGCCTCATCTGTTGGGGCCAGTATGTTGTTACAGCTACAGGTTTTTTTCTTTAACCAGAACGATCATTATATGTTTATTAAGTTTTTTCAAGAGTGGCTTTTACAAACCAAAAAGCTCCCATAGGAGCTGCACAGGAATTTATGCCCTGTTTCTGCTGCCTGCTGCCCAGTGAGGAGCTGGTCTGCAGTTCCCCTAACTGCGCAGCTGCCATGGCACATGACAGGGCTGATGGCACTGGAGAGGCAATTGACACATGACACTGCCTAAAAAAAAAATCAGTCATGGATATTTTGGTCTGTTTCGCATGTCTAATGAAAAAATAGATTATATAGTTGTATAAATGTGTTTCCTCCTAGATAAATTTTGGTTTGTTAAAGGCATTATCAGGTGCTTTAACTGGTTAAAATCTGCCATTAAAATGTCTAAGGAGTGGATGGCTTCTGAGCCACCCACACAGGGCACTGAAATCCCAGCTTCACTGTGGATTTTCTTTAAAACGTTAGAAAAGCCACTTAAGCCCTTATCTTTAAAAGTATGTTGATATCTAAATGAAGTGATTTAGTACTTTTAAGAATTTAATCTGCATCCTCTATCTATGCCCACAAGTGCTGCAGTGCCTCGCTTCATGGGCTGTTGTGGCCATAAAGACAGTAGTGATTCAGAGCAGTGCAGCTCCAGGATCCTGGCTATGAGAAGAGCAAGTGTTTAAGAAAGCCAGGAGGGCAAAACTCGGTGTGAGCATGCTTCCTGAGTTAGCAGCACTTTTGGTAAATTGGATAATTTGTTTACAAAAGGAAAAGGAGGTTGAAAGGAATAGTGTAGAAAGAAAAGTTCCCATTTGCCACACAGACATGGTAGTAGTTAATTAGTTAATATTTATATGATACTTGGATTTAAAAGACCTGTTCCTGTAGAAGTATTTTCATCACCTTCACTGGGTTTTGGATAAACTTCATAATCTTGACAAAAAAACCCTGTGTTTGTTTTTAATTGCTTAACACCATGTTGCTGAACATAAATGCTGGAAATAACTCCTTTTTCCCTGCTTTCCTGTCTGCAGAAAATGAAACTGTTAGTGGGTGGAAGGGAAGGGACTGTGTAAAGGGCTCAGGGGTGAATTGCTCACCCTCTCCCTGGCTTGGCAAGTACTTAACAGTTCTTCTGATAGTTCCTGTCACTTACAGCATGTACCTGCTTGGTGTTTTAGTTCTTATCAGCAGTGCTGTCTTAAAGGAGCTTTCCCAGTTATCCTTGCTGACCATGCTTTGGTTCGTTTTGCTGAGCCGTCAGGGAGTGTGGGAATGGTTATTTTGGATGAAACTAAAACAAATGCTCCAAGAAGGTACCATGGCTGACTGTGGTCATTCAGGCTAGAGGTAGTCCAACATAACCTTTCTTGGCTGTGGGTAGGCTACATCCTGACTGCCAGCTTCTTTGATCTGCTGATCTGTTCCTGTTGAGCTTCACTGCATTCTGCTGTAGATACAGCCTCAGCTGACCAGCATAATGGAAAGAAGATATAAAAATATCATACACAAGAGCTTAATTCTTTGTGGCAAAACAGAGATGGGAAGATGACGGACAGGCTTGCACTCATTAATTTCAAACAATTGTTTAATTATATTTTTTTTTTAAAAGAAAAAAGCCACACAGTTGTAAATGGTTCACTGGCAGTGACGCATCAGTCCTTACAATAGAATAAAACCTCTTTGCTGTTTGGTGATGTTTGGTGAGGTGGACAGACAGGGTACATCTGTTCTGCTATGATTTGCTTCCCCCAGCTCCCTGGCAAGGGGCTTTCCTGGGAGCTGCCATCTCCCACCTCAGAAAGGGAGGCATGAAAGGCAGCAGAGAGGAGATTAATGTTAAGTCTGGCTCTTTGTATCACTGTTTAAGGAAGAGTGAGAGTGAAACTATAGCTGGCAGTGCTCCTGCCCTTCTCTTCCTCCTGGGAGAGTCCAGCACCACCATGGTTCCTGCTGTGTCCCTGTGCTCCAGCCCTTGATGATTAGTGTGGTTCGTAGCACTTGTTGATAGCTCATTACTGGGTAAAACAGTCATTGTTCAGCAGCGTGTATTGATTTTTGGCTAGCCTACGTGACACGCTGCTTCTATGTGTTATTCCTCCCTAAAGAGTTGTTCTGAAGATTAACTTTAAAGCACAGGGTGAAATGTGATAGATTTTGGCTGTTTTCAGATTAGCATGTTCTTATTTTGTTATCTCAAATCCACTTTTTGGCTTGGTGAGCTTTGGCCCAAAGTGAAGGAAATGATCAGTTTTTTCCTGATAGCTTTTTTATTCTGGGTCAGTGGCATTTTGAAAACTAGGGCAAGGGAAAACCAAGGTCACTTAGAGTCCTATAAAAAAGCCTAACAAAGAATCCATTCATCCTCATAAAAATAAAAATCCGTATTAATTAACCACATGGTAGAGATAAGAATTTGAGAGCTTGATTAAATCATTAGTGCCTCTGAGCAGGAGAGTCGGAGGGGAGCTGGGAGGGAAAACACACTCAGCCTGAAAATTGCAATACAACTGCCTACCACGGTGCCAGAAACACATCTGTACTGAGCTGTGCATTGTGTGGTCTGGATGGAAACGTAGTGCTGCACTACAGTCCGTGGAAATAATGGCAAGGATGGAGTTCTGTTATTAATTCAGGAGGAGATTTTATTACTATTATTTATTTGGGTAGGAAAATAAGTCACATTGCAGCTGAGATGGCAGCTGCTTGCAAGGCAGCCTGGTGGGTTGCACTAGGCAGAGGCTGTAGCTTGAGGGGGTTTGAGGTGTGCTTAGGTTGTGCAGTGAAATAACTGCCTTGTGCTAGGTGACGTATTTGCCTGAGGAGCTGCCCACATGAATCAACACACATCACAAAATGGCCCATATTGCATAATGGAGTATGTTAATATGGAGACATTCAACGAGAAAAGACCAAATGTCCTCATCCTAACCATTTTCTGTAACTGACCCCAAAAGAAAGTTCTCCAAATCAGTAGCAGTAGTGTGTGTTTGGCAAGAGCTATAGCTGGAAGAGTCGCTGGTGTCAGCCAAAGTGGTCAATATTTGCTTTCCGTCCCTTTTCAAGTGCCAGCAATACCAGCCTTGCCTGCCTGATAAAATGAGCACAGCCACTCAGTAATCGCTCATTAGGTAACTGGAACGCTCCTGCACAGGTATTCAACCAAAGGGTGTGGCTGGGTCCTGTGCTAACATGAAGCCAGTATCTCCATGCCGTTTTATGTCCTCCTTGTGAGCGTTGCAGTGTTGAGTGGTCTGTGTGGCATGTTTGCACTTACTTTCTGTTTTCCAAACGAAACAGAATTTTAAAATTGCATTTGTGTCCGTGTCTTTAAGACTGCCCTTATCTTACTGTTCAACACTATCTTGGTGATATTTAAAAAGAAGCATAAAACAATCCAGCAAGCAGGGGAAATAGACTGTTTCATGCTCCGACAGGATCATAGTATTGCAGATCAGAGGAGGACTGCTGAAAGATACATTAGCTACCGGATGCAAAACAGCCCTCGACACACATAATACTCGAGTGTTTTTCTTGCTGCTCAAGCACCCAGTGAAGCAGAAGAAGGTTTGTGTGTCGGATGGTGGGGTCAGGAACAGGAGGGCGCATTACCCTTGAGCAGCTTGCTCTGCTTTGTGAGCTGCTGAAGCTCTGCGTGGCAAGTACTTCAGGCTGTCTTGGATGATGGAAAGCCACCCAGGACTAGGGTTTGTGTTTGACAAAATCCCAGGGCGTAATAGTGTGGGACATTTTCCTCTGAATGGCATTTTCATTTTCATGGGCAGTCAGGATTTTTTTCCCCCCCCAAGGTGTTGATATTTTTGGTATCTTTCATCCTGCCCAGCCTACAGAAACATACACATCTATTGCTGAGTAGTCTTGCATTTGCCTTATGATGTCAAACTTGCCTCCACATTGATCTTTTGTGCAAGAGCATGCATTCAGGGGTGGCAGAGGAGATCATCTGCTCCCACCCTATCTCCCAGATTTGTTTCTTCTTGCAAGCTGATGGCCTGGCTGGTCTCCAGCTGTCTCTCCCATGTGGTGGAAGGATTTGCCCCAGCTGGGAAGTGGGCAGCGAGTACCCCTGCAGCTGCCTTGCCTGCCATCTCCCTTCGGGCCTGGGCTGTGCATGCTGCCCTACCACTCGCTGCTTCTCCAGGAACTGCCCTTGGGGAACTGCCCTGGGACCATGCTGCAGGACATGCACTGTCCTCTCCTACTCCCCAGCAGGGTGGTGGGCTGGCATCCCCTGGTCCATCTGCCTCCTCGTGTGCAGGAGCTCCAAGCATCTATGTTGCCATGGCCCAAGACCCCGTTCTCTTCCCCGGGCTGCCTGATGCAGTGGGGAGAGGAGCTTGCTGCCACCTCTCAGGCTTTGCTTCTCTGCTGCCTGCAGTGAGAGGCAGGAGCCTTGCAGGCTGACCCCTGGCGTGGCTGCCTGTGGCCATGCATGGAGGGGCTGGCACCCGCCTCAGCCTCCAGAGGGAAGGGCTGGGAGAGCCGTGCAGCTGGCACAGGCCAAAGATGGTGGTTTGGGCAACGAAAACATCAGCTCTCCTAACTGTAATCTTGCCTTCCCTCAGTTCATAGTCTATTTGACTTGCTTTGTAATGTCTGGGCTGTTAAAAACCAGTGCAGCCTTTTGGGTTTTAATTCAAATGGGGAAGAAGGAGGGGATGACCGCCCTTCCGCAGCTCCAGGCTGGCTCCCCGGGGTGGTAGTGCTGCACTTTGGCCTGTTTTTGGGAAGCCAACCCCAACACTTGCAGTCAAAACTAATGTGGAAAGGGAGAGAAAAAGGAGTTTGAGTTCACGCCTGCTCCCAGGAGCTGCTGGGATGGCCGCTGGTGGCACACCTCCTGCTGTTACCTCAGACCTGTGTACAGACACGCAGCAGGGACACATGGCTTTGGTGGTAGTACATCTTGGGGATGGGGTGTTTTTTTGGGAGGGAGCATGGGCTTGGGGAGTCATGGGATCCACAGGCTGTGACCGGGGCCTGGGAGCTGGTCTGGTCTGCTTCTGCTGCTCACGCTCTGCTTCACCTTTTGGGGCAACGAGACTTCTTTTTGTCTCTGCTACCCACAAGACGTGGAGAAGCCCCCTCTCTTGATCTCTACTCTGGTACAAGAAACAGTTTAAATATTCTGATTTTTCAAATATGGGCTTAACCAACTTCCCGTCTCCCTTCATGACTGCTGATAGTTTATCACTGTGTACCACCCTGAAGGGCTGGATCTCTGTGTGACCAGGTCATGCTTTGAGCCCCATTTAACTGTTTTTTACTGGGGCAATGGGGTCCAAGCACTTCCTTTTTCCTCCCTCCTATTTTAAGACCTGTGTGGCCCTTTTTGACTGGATTAATTGTCTGTATACCTCAGGGAGGGCCCAGCACTGAAAAGGATGCTTTTAGAGGATATATTACCCGATGATGGCCTATTAATTCTCCTCAGCCCTTCAATTAGCGAAGACATGCTTTTATGTGGCTTCACCGACAGATTAGCGTTTATTGCCTAACCACAGCCTCCATCATGGTCTCATCGTCCAACACCATGCCTGGCTTTTTCCAAATTTCAACATAGATCTCGTACTGATGGTAGCCTTGGGTCTTTCAAGGAACATTTAGGAATGAATGGAGTTATTCTAGATGTATTGCTCTGTAGAATGATGTGTTCTCACTGCTGTTTGCATTTGCTGAGCTTTTGAGAAAACCTTCATTAATTGCTGTTTGCTGCATCCAATGTGGAAATATGCTTGATGTTTGTAGAGGTCCTTGCAGTATCATCTCTGCAAGCAAGGAAATATCAACTCTAAAATAAGAGTTGAGAAAAACTAGTATTAAATAGTAACTTAATATCTGGAAGAACAGACCTTAGGTTTGAGGTGGATGCTGTGTATCTTTTTGAGAAAGTTGGGGAAAAAAAAAAGATATTTTTTTTTTCCATTAACCTTTGTTTTTCCCTCCAGTGCAGCGAGAGCTTACACAGAAGAAAACCTTCACTAGCTGGATAAATTCAGTATTGGCAAAGGTAAGAAGGGGATTCTTTAGAAAAGACGCGCCTTTTGCCTTTTTAGGCACCAACTGGAAAAAAGTAGCCCCTGGAGGGCATCTATTTAATAGGTGCAACAGAATTGTATTGGTGATTGTCTAAGGACATTTGTAAGAGACTGTTTCTAAGTAGATGACAGTATCTTTCCTGCTGATGTGGTAAAATGTACTTGTGCTGGATCGTGGCACGCTTCTCAGGGTTTTATGAGGTTCTGTATTTATGATTAGTTTTACTATGTTTAGGTAGGTATCATTCTATTATGCAATCCAAGAACATGAATTTAATGGGATGACCTGAATGAGTGGTAACTATTAAGACAAAACACATAGTAGTGTAGGTGCTTTTTAAGCTTTCACAAAGCAGCTCATGCAGTATGTGCTGGGGCTCTGACTTGCTCAGGTAAAAAAAAATAATCCTGTGTTGGTCCCTCCTTGACCAGAAGCTGCTGAGCTCATGTTAGATTTGTGTTGTCCAAAAGTGGGTGAAGAGAGTGAGCGTTTAGTTATTCAGCTCTATAGTCAGATATGTACTTGGGGTACATTGATTAATAAGTCAAAATGTGGATTAACTCTGCTCTTAACTTTCCCTTTTTCAAAGTTTTGGGGGCTTTTGCCACATACCTCCCTAAAAAGTGTAAATACTTGAAAATGAGGCCTAAAATAACCCTTATAAAACACAGAGGCAGGGCAAGGGGAAATAAGAAACAAACAATAATCGGTCAGAAGAAGCAGGATATGGCTGATTAGATGCAAAATTTATATTTCAGCTTATTGAAAAAATAAAGGATGCTAAACATTTTTTAGTAACAGTCTGAGATGTTCTGTGGTGTGTTGAATTCAAAATGACGGAAGATGGTGTGACAAGTATTAAAATTTGTTTTGCAGCATACACCTCCTTCTGTTATCTCAGACCTGTATACAGACATACAGCAAGGACATTTGCTTTTGGATCTGTTGGAAGTGCTTTCAGGGCAACATCTGGTAAGACAGAGTAACAAAAATATTACCTCAGTCCTTTGTCAAATCTAGCAAAGATTTCTGGATATGCTTAATTGTAATCATATGGGTGATCCTTCTGGAGTCATAGAGCTATTTGCAAGTTACTTATTCTTACACCGCTGATACTGAAACATGCTGAAATGAGTTGATTCAAAGTAATTTGTGCATTTTTGCAGGACTTCCCTTGTCAAAATATAAAATAAAATTGATTTTTTACAACTGCAGATGTAACCTGTTCTTTTTGCTTCACAGCCACGGGAAAAAGGATTTAATACCTTTCAGTGTAGAAGTAACATAGAAAATGCTTTGACATTTTTAAAGAGCAGATCAGTGAGTATTAACTTCAGAATTCACAACTAAAGCCAGTTTAGCTGGTGGAACATTTTCTTTGTTAACAATGATCCTTTTTTTTTTTTTTTTTTTTTCTTTCCCTAGCTCAAGCTCATAAATATTCATGTTGCTGACATTATTGAAGGAAAACCTTCCATTGTGCTTGGCCTGATTTGGACAATTATATTTCATTTTCATGTAAGTATTTCAGCAATGTAAGAGAGTTTTAGTAGAGGAGGAAAGCACAAAAACGTGTTGATTTACGTGGCTGCCAGATGAGATGAATTAGTACAAAGAGGAAGATTATTTACTGATGGCTCAGGGAAGAGACACAGCAGTGCGTCTTCCCTGTGTCTCTGAGCTGCTTCACCAATGCGATGATGCATTACAGCCTGCTGAACAGTATCTAGCTGCAAATGGTAGGAAGGAAAGATATTGAGATTTTTTTCTAAAGTAACCGGTTAAAAAATAGGCTAAACTTTGCCTGTCTGTCGAAGGCCTGTAATGATTAAGCTCCAAACAGAGCAAACAGTGCAAAGTGGCTCACATCCATCTCCCTCAGAGGCAGCCCCCCTCTTCAGTGTTGGCTGTGCTGACAATGTGTAATTCTTGCTATCTTTTTTTTTTTTAGTACCAGGTGCCTGAAATAACATGAAAGCTGTCATAGCAATGTTTCTTATATGAGTTACTGAGCATGCATCTTGTGTGGCGTGAGGTCTTGGGAAGGTTTGAAAGCACAGGGCCTTGCTTTAATCATGTTGTAGGACTGTAGGGGATGATGGAGCCAAATTGTCTCTGACCAAAAGCCCAGCAGTGAATTAACATAGGTGCACTGGGAGTGATTTGGGCTCAGGAGAGCACTGAGAAACAAAGTTATTTAACAGTATTGCAGCCCCGAGTTTTCTTGGTGAAGATACTTTGGTGCTAAAGATTCTTGTGCTGCACATAGCCTGTGCATTATCTTTTAACCTAAACCAAGCTTCTCTAACCAGATGTAGATCTCTGAGGTCTATCGAGTAAGTTTTCCTGCACCTCAGACAAACTCTAAGCGTGTGTAATACCTGCCAGTGTTGACAGCAGAGAACACAGCTGCCACTGGCTGCTTTCACTGGTAGGAGTAGAAAAGCACATTGAGTGAGGTCCCTTGATGCCATTGCTGGTACCCACAGTATAACATGGAAGTCTTTGGGTGAGTATTTCCTGTCAAAAAATCACCTAAAGATGGGAATTCAGCATGAAATAGTTCAGGTTGAACAGATAAAAAAACCCTGATCTGAACATTGGGGGCAGGGAACTTACTATTACAGCTGTGACTGAATCCTTTCTAATTCACTGGTTTTTTTCTGCCATTGATGTCTTGGTAATTTTTCACTGAAGGCTGATTAACTCTCCCATCATCTTTGATAGATTGAAGAACTTGCCAGGACACTTGCTTTTACTTACAATCAGCCTTCACTTGATTGTTCAAGTGCTGTTGACTCCTCTCCAAAGACAAGTCGATCAGCTAAAAAAAGCGCTAAAATTAAGGAACGGTGGAAGATCTCTGCTACAAAGGCTCTTTTGTTGTGGGCAAAAGAACAGTGTTCACTGTAAGTTCCACCCGAGACTCACCAATAGTATGTTACACGTTGTATTTACTGCTTTCCTCTAAATGTGGTGATAGTTTCCCCTGGTTTTTTAACATCACTTAGTGACAGCTTAGCAGAAAATCCTTTAGATTTCCGATGTTGTTACCAGTGCTTTTAAGGCATCAATCAGGCCATAAATGTTTTGGCATGAGCCCTTTAAATATAATGACATGAAGCTAGTCCTAGTAGTAAAATACCACAACATAAATTGAGTTGTTTGGCTTTTCTCTTTTAGGGGCATCTCTGTAATAAGTCTCGTGGAATGTTTACATGACTTGTTAGTTTTAATCCTTGTGGTTGGCACAGGTTAACAAAGTTTCAATAATTAATTATTTTTTTTTAAATTGGAAAAAGTAGAATTTCTAAGATTACCATATCTCCTGTTTTTCTGTCAAAACACTGCATGATCCCCAAGAAGGACCCTAGTCCTAGAGGTCTTAGTCCCCAGTTCTGACAAGGTGTTTCCTCATGCTTGATATGTACACAGCTCTGTTGATTTCAGTAGGAGTATTCATAGCACACAACCTAGAGCAGATACGGATATTTCTTGGAAAGGGCAGGTTTTCCAGTTTCTTCAAGGGCTACTAGTTAACTCCAGGACATTTCAAATGTGTGTTACAATAATGTCAGCCCTTTCTCTCCAGCACTTTGGCTGCTTTATGTTCTAATAACATCCTACTAATATTCCATGTGGTTAGTGGGAAAAAAAGGCCTTCATCAGCGCATCAGACACTTTCTGCTGGGAGAATGCTTTTGGGCATTGAAGTTTCCCTTTTAGCTGTGTTTTATCAGGACAAGATTGATTGGCATGCAAAAAACAGCTCTTTGTCCATTTAATTTTCCTCTTTTCCTTGTCTTTGTTTTTCAGCAATATTGCTCTCTGTTTTGTAATGTCCCTTCTGAGCAGTGGTTACATTGAATGATTTTGTTATCAGTGAATCCTATAGTTTTTGGTAAAAGAACAAATCTTGTAAGTCCTGGCCCATTGTTTTGTAACTAAATTTGATCACCTGAAACCCCACATCTTTTCCATGTCATAACATACTCATATGGGCTGTTTCTGGGAAGTTGTCCCAGAATTCCCTATGGCTTGCAGAGCTGGGCACCTCACAGCACTGTCCGGGCACTGCTTAATAGAAGATGTTTTAAAGACACCAAGGTAAATCAGAGAAAACGAAATACTTTTCTTGCAGTAATAGATCACTTTTGAGGTCTGGATTTTGTAAAATGCCAGAGGTGATTCCAGTATTTGGTGCCCTTACAAATACCTACATGTTCTTCAGTACTTTGATTGGTGTTCTACCATCCCATGGAATGCACAGATACTGAGCACAAAGGTGATGTTCAGCAAGAATATTGGATCAGAAAGGCTTTATCTTCAGAATGCAACATAAGATAAAAACATTGAATCATTTTGCAAAGACAGTATAAAAATGTATAACTTCGTGTGATTGGTAGTACTGGCTGTATTGCTGTCTGACCCAGCTTCTGCAGAAGTTCAGTGCCAAGGTTCTATATAACTCCTTGGATTCGGTTCATACTGCATTTTACTAATTTATATTCTGTTTCTGAATTTTTACTTAGGACATCTGAGGAAATAGGCTATAACATTTTGTTTCTAATAATTTTTGGGATAGGTATGGCTCTATTAATGTGACTGATTTCAAGTCAAGCTGGCGAAGCGGACTGCCTTTTTTAGCCATCATCCAAACCTTACGACCAGGTCTAGTTGATTTGGAGAAGGCAGAAGCTAGAAGCAATAAAGAGAACCTGAAAGAAGCTTTCAGAATAGCAGAACTGGAGCTGAATATTCCACGGCTTCTTGAACCCGAAGGTAAATGATCTGCTTTTTTTTAGTCTTTGTTATCAGGGGTGCAATTAATATAATCCTGTATGTGTTGACTTGTAATACAGGAACAAGTAAGACTGTGCTTAATTTTGAAATGGAACATTGATTTTTACTGTAATGCTCAAACCTGAGGTTCTTTATTTTATAACACTGTACTTAAGATTTGTAGGATTTTTGAATTGGCAGCAAATGCAGGAACAATATGCAGAAGAAAGGATATGAAACTCTCCCGTTCATGCGAGAAACTTTTTCATTAGTTAATCATGTTATATTAAAATATTCCCAAGGAAAAAAGAAATGTTCATTACATATTAATTTCTGTCAATGGTATGTTAACTGAGCTCTTGCAAAATAAACATGTTAATGGTAATGTGTTTTAATAACTGCAGTGTAGTGTGTAATTATGTGATCAGGCCTAGAAGGCTGCATAACTATGTAAATGGTGCATTGGCTCTTGTAGATGTTGACATTATGGATCCGGATGAAAAATCAATCATGACTTATGTGGCTCAGTTTTTGCAATACTCCAGGAATTTGTGTGAGTCTGAAGAAGACACGCAGGTATGTCTTGGAATCATAGAATTGTTCAGGTTGGAAAAGACATGGCATGTGGTTTATCACTGAGGTATTTTCAAATGAATGTGCATCATGGATGCCAAGAATATTAGTACTTTCTTTGCCCAGTTTATAACCAGACTCACTAGCAATTAGATTGTAGAACCTCTGATTCGGATACTGATAGGGCTGAATTGGCTTGAACTTTCTGATGTTCCTGTGTGGTAGTCAAGACTCAATGTGATGAGACTTTCTGATGATACAGGTGGAATTGCTGTGGAGGTTGTCTTGGTTTTACATTTAACTATTACAGAGGACATTTTCAAGCCTGATTGTCTCATGAGTGCTCTGAAGTCTGTATGTAAATACTGGGGTAGAGGCAGACAGATTTGCAAATATGCAGAACAACCAGCTTTAAATTTAATAACTCACATGTAGAGTGGACAAAAGTTGTCACTCTCATAACACTGGCTGGAAAACCAAGTTTTCTATTCCTTGTATTCGCCTATGATAGTTTATGCATTAATTTTATTTGTATATCTCCATACTGATAATATTCTTTCAGTAGGACTGCAGTCAGGCTCCTCTCTTAAGATGCCTTCATATAGCCAGGTGCCAGGTTTAAAACTTTGGCCTTGCTTCTTATAATAGTGCCTGACCCAAAATTCAGTAGACTTCCCAGGAATTATTATTTGTTTTCAGTAGCTTTGAACGGGGTTTGTCATATGCTCAATGTGTGTTGTTTTATAGCACAATGTAAATTAAAAACAAGGCTTGCAAAATGGAAAAATGAAATTTTCTGCTCTAATTACCAGGAAAAAGTAGGAGAGGCCACGAGATGGTTAGCTGCACAGGAGAAGAAGTTAGCACAGTTGCTGATTGACACAGAGAATGAAACACACTACCAGAAATACAAAGTAAGTTACATTTCATATTTAACTGCTTCTGTGAAAAGAAGCTATGTTTCTGGGAATATTTGTAATATTTTTCATCTTCGTTGCCTAAACTGAAGTGTTAAATACACTTTTAAACAAGAATTGGAAACCTGACAATGAATTTTGTAAATGCTCTCATAGGATTGAGAGAAGGGTAGGGTAAAATTCTTCCTGTTAAGAAAAAGATCTATGCTGCTTGGTTTCTGAGCAGAGCAAGGGTTTTTTTTGAGAGAATAAAGTAATGTCTTTCAATTAATTGACACAGTTGAAGACTTGGACAAGATTAAAGCACATAGGCCCTTTACAGGGTTACCTTTGTCATTTCTGTGATAATAATAACAGTAGGTTTTGCTAGCCGAATGTTGTAGAGGAGTAGTTGAAATGTTGGTTGTAGATTGTGCTGAAGTAGAATTTCCTTTGGTTTATATTGTAGCCCGAGTTTGTAACAAAATGGTCCGTGGGGAATATGAGGGGAATAATTTTCCCTTTCCTTTGGTCGGAGGGGAGAACCATGTCCTGACTGCACTAACGTTATATTAAATACAGATCTTGCTAGTGAATGGCACCTATAATTTCAAACTGAAATACTGCCTGGAGAGAAATAGGCCTCTTTCCTGCTATCTTACCTTTCCATGCATCACACCCTTTGAAGTTAATGGAAGTCATACCAATCTGTTCAAAGGCAGTACTTGGCTCCATGAGCTTCCATCTGAAGTCTTCTACAAATTACTCTTCCTTTTTATCCTTAGGAAATGATGTCCTTTATGGAAGCATTTAACCAAGAAAAAAAACCCTTCCTGCCTGTGTTGTCACCTAAAAGAAATGAAGCTGAGCTGAGTGAAGGCCACCAGCAGATGAGGGAAGAGTGGGACAAACTGATCTCTCAGGTCAGAGGCGTTTCTAGCTCACCTCATTACCAGCCTGAGTATGGTGGGTGAAGGCGGCTAAGTCTACCCCAGGAACTTGCCCAGGGAAAAGCAGAGGGGTGATGTTTGTTTGGATTGATAGAAGAGGTATTGACCCTGAACCTGAAGTCCAGACAAACTGAGGGATGTACAGTGCCCAAGAAGAGGCAGAAGGTGACTATGTGTTGTTACCCTTCTGCCTCCTGAGCCTCAGGACTGTGAGACATCTTCAAAAAACAGCCCACGTCTTCTAATTAAAGTTTTTGGCCTATTTATGCTTAAAAGGTTCTTTTGGGATGTAATTATGGTTCAGGTAATGATGCAACTGGGCAAAGTCTGTTAATATATTCTTTCTCATAGCACAGATGGTGATATAGTGAGATCTAGTTGGTCAGTGCTTTGCAATGACGTTGGCTGTGTTGCCTCCCTCTGCTGCAAGCGGGGATGTATTGGGCCTTGCTGGCAATCACTCTTTATGGAAGAGATGTTTCCATTAATCCCATGATGGAAAGCTGTCCAGAGCATCCCTGTTTCCCCTCTATTTTGCAACTGGTTTTCTATATGTTTCCCCGTTGCTGAGCCTTGACATGGTCACCAGCCAAGGATAGTAACTGCCAAATTCTCTGCAGTGTTACAGAGATTGCAGGCTGGGGAGCAAACCTGGGTCTCAGGTAAACATGGCTGATTTGCAGCTGACTTCACTGGAAGCTCCTTTTCTGAGTGGTGACAGGTGTTGGTTTTGTTTTTCCTGGGATCAGTATCTTGGGGATGGGGAAGAAAATAATAGCGAGAAATGTAATCACTTGTTTTCGTTTTTAAGATGAATGAATGGAAAGCGAAGCTGGACCAGATGTTGCCCTCCCCTCTGGATAGCATTGAGGCTTGGCTTCAGGAGGTAGAACATCTGCTGGCAGAAGAATTGCCTGATTTGCAGGACCCGTTTAAAGCAATGTTTGTCTTCAGAGAAATAATTGTAGTATTTAAGGTATGCTGATTACAAAGGAACATTCTGCTTCAGTCTGACCTAGCAAAGCATTTGTTATGGAATTGCTATTTGACATTTTGGGAAGTGGTGTGGGTATGCTTATCTTCTGAAGATGAAAAGCTCTTGTGAACATACCTTTGCACAATGATGAGTTTAATTAAATAACTGCATGGTTCTATAAGGAAGGTTTCTGACTTCATTGGGGTGAGATTAAATTTGAATACTATCTGAATGAGTGAATTATGGTCTTCTCTTTTATGTGGTTCCTGCAACTTGTTTGTTTGTTAAGTAATAACACAAGGTAATTGCATGCTTATCTTTAGATCTAGTCTTACTGCATACCTATTCAGAAAAGCACTTGGGCTCAGGGTTACATTCCAGTGAGTTCACAAAGTTTGTGTGTTTAGAGTTAAGTATTTGCCGAATCGCTGTGTAATTCCGTTCAATGCAATGAAAGGTATTTTGATACCTCGGTACCTGCAAGTTTTCTGTTCTGATCTTGAAATCTCTATGTAGATAATTGTTTAAACATTCTCGTGAGTGTGAAAACTTTGAAAAGAGTAGCTGTGGTGATGCCTGGTTGATCATCATAATGCTGTACTTTTTTTAATGAACAAGGGGAAGTTGGATGTTTTTGTGACATGTCCTTAAAGTGAATTTGAAAAAATGGGAAACAGAGGTTCTTGTGAATGGCTTAATAACACCAGTTTTTGTACTGTTGCTAGTCAGTTCCTGTTACAAGATGGCTTTTTAACTGATGACAGCTTTGCCAGACTTTAGCGATTTGATCTGTGATTTTTGTTGTTTAGCTGAAGTAGCTAAAGCATTTCTAAGAATGAGACAGAGAGAGAGATGTCATTGGTTTAGGAGTTTCTTTTTTCCCATTGAACATGTAGATAAAATCATGAAGTTCCTGAAGAAGAAGAAACCCAAGATACTTAATTTCTGTCAAATCCACTTTTCCTGATGGGAAGACATTCTGCTGAGAATTCTGCTCCCCCCCCGCGCACACACCCCACACCCCCCCGCCTTCCTTTAGTCAGTCCTTTTAGTATATCTCATATGGGGATCTTGTTGCCAAGGTGGTGCCTTATAATGGAAAATTTACTTTCTTTTAAAGTCCAGGAAATTACCCACCAATGTCCATAACTGTCTGACTGGAATAGTTGTAAGGTTACAAAATCAAGTTGTTTTGGCTTAACCCCAGCTGGTAACTAAGCACCATGCAGCCACTCACTGCTCCCCCTCACCCAGAGGGATGGGGAGGAGAATTGGAAAGGAATGTAAAACTCAAGGATGGAGATAAAAAAAATTTAATAAGTAAGGCAAAAACCACACACACAAGCGAAGCAAAGCAAAGAATTCATTCACCGCTTCCCATGGGCAGGCAGGTGTTCAGCCATCTCCAGGACAGCAGGGCTCCATCACACCTCACAGTTACTTGGGAAGACAAATGCCATAATGGCAAACGTCCCCCCCTCCTCCTACTTCCTCCAGCTTATATATACTCAGCATGATGTCATATGGTATGGAATATCCTCTTTGCTAGTAGGAGTCAGCTGTCCTGGTTGTGTCCCCTCCCAACTTCTTGTGCCCCCCTAGCCCTCTGGCTGGCAGGGACCAAGAAACTGGAAAGTCTTTGACTTGGTATAAACATTAGCAAGCAACAACCAAAAACATCAGTGTGGTGTCAACATTGTTCTCACACCAAATCCAAAACATAGCACTGGACCAGCTACTAAGAAGAAAATTAACTATCTCGGCTGAAACCAGGACACAAAGTGTTTAAAATCTGTGCAGTATTGGGGGTTGTGGGCTGCCCCAGGATTTTGCCATTTCCATTACCATGTTTTGTGGCAGGCTTTATTACACAGAAATGAACTTTTAGCATATTTCTTTATATGCCATTTATGAATATGCTTATATTCTGTGCAATGCATTTTACATTTTATTTTTCATAGGGAATTTGGTGCTAAGACACATGGCTGTAAAATAGTTTTCAATCATGTGATACTGGCTGTCAGAGAGTTAATGTGATATGCTATCAGTCTGGTGTTAGATGTAAATTTGTTGAGCAGTCAAATGACATATTAAATAAGTGTGACATAATAGGTTTATGGATCTGGTTTTGCTGTCAACTCTGTGCTAACACATAGCACAGAACAACTTAATGTACTGAAGCTGTTACAATGACACTTTTTTTTTTTTTTGTCCTAAAGGTGACAGTGAAAGTGCAGAAAAAACAGAGCATGGGTAGTGTAGATTCATGTTCCTTATATTTAACTAGATGCACAGTGGTAAGAGAAATCAGATAGTACTGCACTAAACATACACTTTAGAAGGTGATGAGATCAATAGTTCCATTACACTTTGATGAGTAAAGACACTGGAAGATTGTCTTGTGCTGACTAGTTCTTAATAGCTCTCACCCTAATGGCTCGTGACTTGCAGATTCCCAGATGAAATACTTAGAATAAAAATGACTGGTTTACTATGTCGTCTTCTCCCCAGGGCTTGATGAATTGTTTTGATTCTCACTTGGACACCCTTCAGTCATTTAAGAATGAAGATGAGAAGAGTATGCCGCTAGTCTTGCCTGAAAAGCTAGAGGAAATGAAAAGAAGGTTGTGATACTCAAATTCCCTCTACTTTGACTACATTGTATTCTAGCTCTGCTATTGACTTGCTCAGCTGTTCTGAAACAAAGCATATAATTTATTTATGCCTTGCAGAAAAAGAGCATTTTACACTTAAGCACAGAGTCACTTATTGGTCCAATGAATGTTTAATTACATAGTGTACAGAATGGAGCTCATTAACAGAACATTTTCAGATGCGCTTTGCTAGTGTGGATAGGAAACACCCACTAGGGGTAGGAAACATGACTATTTTGAATGTACAGATTTCTCTGAAGGTGGGGATTCTCTCATTTTTGAAAATAATTTCCGCCTTCTAACATCACTGAGATCTACAGGTTGTGCAACCCCATATGTCGGTTGGTGGATATTTTCTAAAATCACCAGCGAATCTGTGTCGGTAACCTGAGACGCTATGACATATAGATGGCAGATGCCCCTTCTCTGGGTGTTTAAGGTTTTTTATAAACTGAGCAGTCAGTATTGACTCAAAATTGTTGCTACTTAAAAATATGAACTGTTATCTTAAAAATTTACTCCTGTCCTAACAAAATAATGTTTACATATATGTAATTCTGAGTTTTTATGCTAGAAACCTTATAGATTAATGTCTTCTACATCCAATGATTTTGAATCAACTTTTGAAACATTTCACCGTTTGCAGATTCAGCAATATTAGTTTCACAGGGTCCAGCACCTTTCTTGAATACCACTATGGACTGTGCTCAGCCATTGCCAATGAGGTGATGTTAAAGCTGAATATTTCAGACATGAAATATGGGTCAAAAGAGTCCGTGGAATCACTGCTGGAAAATTGGAATGTAAGTTTAAAATATAGGTATCACACCCAGACAATAATTCTTCTTTCTCACCTCTCTTTGAGCTTCAAGCTTGTGTCTGTCCTTATCTGAAGATCCTGTGATAGTTGGCAGAAGCGTGGTAGACTTGTGAGATTTGGGATTTAATCAAAGGACAGGTAGACTTCCATGGAAGCTTTCTTTCCCCTCCATGTCTTCCCATTTTGCTCTGAATGAGAGTTCTTTCTTCAGTTTGGAGAAGTAGAGAAAGCTGTGACTGTAATCTTCTCTCTGCCCTTTTTTATTCTTTATTGTGAGGATTTCTTTCTTTCTAGACTATTTATAGAGCCAGCAGTAGCACCTCTTCCCTAGCACAAATCCATACCAATCTCTCTGGGGCAGTTCAGTAGTAGCTATCTTCAAAAACAAACATTACTCACAGTGCTGGGTAATACTGCCTTTTGCTGTTGTCTCTTCCTTTTCCCAGCTTCCTTACTCCCTTGTCCTTCAGGGTGAATATGATGAATTGTCTTATTTTGTTACATTTTGTGCTTAGCTCAGCTTCTGGACTCAAGTTACTAAAATAATGCCACATGTAGGCTTATAGTAGGGGATGGATTACCCTAGCCCAAATACTGACAAAGAATACTGCGTCAAGGATAGTGGCAGAGAGATGAAAATGCTGATGCCATCAGTTTTGCCCTGTCTCCAGTTAATGGGACTCCTTGTGAATTCCGTCTTAGTGGAGTTTCTAAAGAGTTTCTCTGAAGCTTTTCAGCCTGGCCAATCCCTAGCTAAATGAATGGGAATTTCACCAGCCTCGGAACTATGGAAGGAGGCAACAGGAGGTTCTGTAAAATACCAGTTTTCCTGAACAGTATTAACCTTACCCTGTGGTGAGATGGGAGTACAGAGTTAATCTGCACTGAGTTTCTTGGTTCAGTTGGTTTCCTAAATACTTATTATCATGTTATTTCTGCAGTTGTGGTTCGTGATCTTTCTCAAGCTGATAGAATATAGAGCTTTCCCCAGGAGTTTAAGGCTTGTTGCTGGCTCTTCTGGTCCCATGCTGTGCAGTCCTGGCTGAGTGGTGGCGTGGTGGCCTAGGTTTGTCATGGCCACAGGAGGGGTTGTTTTGTAGCCCACTGGATAATACATTTGTAGGAGTGGGGAGCTCTGGGGTGAGATGCAGCTCAGAGGGACTGAGGATCAACCCTCATTCCCTGGGTGAATGTTCAAAGCACGAGTCTCCTTTTCTGCTCTCATTTCTTCCTCCCTCAGCCTTTCCATCCTCAGTTTGGATCCTACTTGATCTGTGGCAGGAACTAGGCATGTCGGTATTTCTGTGCATGCAGAGAAACTCACCTTTCACTTTCATCACTTTTTTGACTTACGTGACTAAATTCTGCCTGTCTTGTTCTAGATGCCATTTTTCAATATTGTCCTAGAGCTGTGAATTTTTGAAATAGGTAGTCCTGACCCATGCAGGGCTGTGACTTAGGCAATGGCATTCAGGAATTTATGTTCCCATTTAAGTTACTCTCTGCACGAGCAGAAAAAAGAGCAAGTCTGTTTCAGACTAAAGGGTGCAGATGAGTTGCTGGATGGGATGCAGGTTGTAGGCTCATACTTAGAGAAATGTATCCCAGGCTACATTTCCTACCTAGTTTTATGTAGGTTAGTGTTACCCATGCCAATTACTTTTCACTTTGGGCAGAATTTCATTGAAGAAAAGAGACTTGAAACGCAACTAGAAACTGCTACTCACATCTGTGAAGATTTGAAAAACAAAAACATAAGCAGTCCTGATTTAGGTAAGTTTGTGCACATAAACTGATATGAAGACCTCTATTTTGAACCGATGTGCCATCATCAGTTTTAACTCCCTCTTACGTTTTGTATAAAATACTGCTTCTTTGTAATTAGCATCTGTTCCCATCCAAATGTATAACGATATTCCCTATTTGATGTCCTAGCTGGAGATCCTCAAGAAATTAGCAAACTTTTTAAGACAGTGCGGTCAAAGATTTCTGTGTGCAGAGACTATATTTCCAATGTAAATACCACCCTAGAGAAAGTCCTGTCTTCCTGGAGTAATTATACAGAAAACATCCACTTACTAAAGATGTGGCTGGATGAAAACAGAGATGAGCATCTGAAAGAGGTATGTGGCTGGATTTCTCTTTGTAATGACAGACAGATACCTGGAAGCCTTCTAGAAAGAAAGCATTATACGTGGCTGTTGTTGTTGCTTTTCTGTTCTTCAATTTGGAAATAGACTTTCGGCACGGTTCTGTTTAAACAATTTCAGTGTCTCTGTCTAGATCCCTGCTGAGAATCTGGCAAAGTGGAATTTGGTTCATGGTTCCTTAAATGAAGCTGGAAATTATCTTATCAAAGTTAGCAAAGAGCAAGTTGGATCAAATATTGCCAAAGAGCTGAAGAAACTGAACAGGAGATGGGCGAAGTTCATCAAGAGGACACACTTTGTAAGTTACTAGTGTCATATGACTCTTTTGCCATGCAGCCTTCAAAGTGGTGTTTTCTAGACTTAGCTTGCTAATAAGAGATGAATGAATCTTTCAGTCAACTCAGTATTGCTAGTTTTAAAACAGGAGGAACAGAGAATGCACAGAGGCATCCCATTTTTAAGTCTTTTAAACTCAGTTAAATGCTCTTTATAACACAATGGAAAGTGTTCAATTGTTTAAATGGAAATTTTAAAACCACTTATAAAAGGAAGTCTTGTTGCAGAATGAAGCTCTTTATTCAAGTTCAGAGACAGAAATAATCAATTTGTTAAGAGCTTGTGAGCCTTTGCTAAATTTTATAATCTGTGTCTCAGCTAGTAGAAAGTAATTATTGCTGCACAGATATTTCCAGGGTTGTGCGACTTCACACCATCTCACTTGACAGGTTTTTAGGCTGCTGTAAATTCCTATACAACCTGCTTAATGTTATGTATATTACATTTCCTAGAATGCTTTCACAAGAATGACATTTTCACTCTGCCTGGGAGTATTAGAGCTCTTAATTTTCAAAGCTGAGCCTTTCATTCACATTCATTAAAGGTACTGCTGTGACAATAGATGGTGGCAAAATATGACAACATTTTTGTAGCAGATGAGCTTGGTGAGAATGCAAGAAGATCAAAGGAAACCTGTTCCCCAGGGTGAAGGAAATCGAGAGTTTCCTAGAAAAACCTTTAGTAAGAGATGCTTTTAGGAAATACATTCAGAAAGCAGGGATAAAGAGGCCTCTTGCACCCTTACAAGGGCTTAAGGACTTCAGGAGTTATTTTTCTGGCATTGCTTTGGACATTATGGCTATAATATATATTATATCTATTTTTGTATATAAAAAGGCAAGGTTAAATGCTTGAGCTGTAGCCTGTGACTGCCAGTATTGTTAAACTGTTAGCACCCTCCCTGGTCTTGATTTGACCAACCCCAGCTGTTGTTCTCTTGGACAGTTCCATGGCATAGACTGGGGGATGCTGCAGCCCAGGAATTACTCTCGGTAGTAGTGTGGCTGTGGCTGCTTGTTTATAGGGGAGGGGGCAGGCCATATGGACACAGGTTATGCTGTCCCACCTGCTCTTGGGGTTGAAGAACCGAGCCTCACGTGGTTTATTTACCAATGTGTTTGGCATTTATTTCTTCTTCAACCCCTGTTGGGTGCTAAAGCTGGAAAGTAACTCAAGTGGTGACTGTGCTCTGCAGGAGGGTAGTGGAGAGCCCTGTGAACCGATGAGGGGAATGAATATCTTACCCTGCTCTTTGTTTATAGGTTGGTGGTGAAGAGAGCACAGGTGCTGCTGAAAAGACCAGGGAGCTTCCAGGGAGCCTGGAGAAAACTGACGAGCTCCTTGGAGGGGTGGACAGCTGGGCAGCAGAGGCTGGATGTCTGCTGAGTGAGATCAGTCATGAGGGGCTTGTGGAACCTGAGCTGAAGGAACGTTTGCAGGTGAAAATGGAAATAATACTGCTTGAAATACTTGCTCATCAGATTCTCATCTTTCAGCATGGATTTGTGGCTGGGGTAATATAAGCCATCATCAATGAAGCAGAAATGAATGTGGATTTTGTGCTGTAACACTGGTAAAAGCCAAGGCATTACATATACATATCTGTGTTTTGGTGTTATTTCCCAGGATCACTCCCAGATGAGCTATAAATGACTCTTCCAACATCAGCATTTCCAGGTGCTGAGCAGGTGCTGAGGAAGTGCTGTTGGTGCCACTGATCAACAGCTTGCTCTTAAGTTATATTAATTCCTCCTGTCTAGCACAGCTTTCCTAGCAGAGTAAAACTTTGCAAGGTGTTGAGTTGAGAATTTCCCCTGGTCATACAGTGCTTTCTATCATCTGCCCTCCAGCGCAGGGAGAAAGTTTAGGACAACTTGGCTGTATTCAAGGCTTACCTGTCAAAAACTAGAATGCTTGAAGTATTTTCAGTGGCATGCTGGGCAATTTGGGTATCTCAGCTTCTAGGCAGTTGCTCTACACATCTGCAGTGAGCACCGATATATTTATTACTTCCAGTAGTCTATTATTTCCCATGTCTCTCTGCAAGGGATTACTGTTTCCCCCACCAGCAGGTGACAGGTGGAAAAATTAGCAGTTTCAGCAGAAATTCTGGTTTATTTTCTTCACCTGCCAGTGAAGGTGAGACTGAACAAAGATGCCAAGCTTTGCATTGGAGAAGTTGAAGCACTGTCTTATGTTGCCTTTTGCTATTTCTGCAACAGGGCCAGTATAATCTAATGGTAGGAAGGTGACCACCAAAAGGAGCTCCTCCGAGTACAAAAATTAGACAGAGATCTTTTTTAAATCCACCTACAATAACTGTGAGCCAGAATAAATGTTATTTTACTTTTGGTTTGTGCCTTCTTGCTCTGTGTTTAGTTGACAGAATTAGGAGTATGAGACTATGAAAAGAATGCATTAATCTTTTTGTAGTTGTGGGCATATGTTTAAAAAATAAGCCTTATTTTGCAGTGTGACACTAGTTTTTTAAAACCAATGAAGTAACGAAAGATACCCTGAAATACAGCCTCCAAAAAGGCGACTCGTACTGTATCTCCATGTCTGTGAGCAGAAGAGATGTGTCGCTTATTACCTGTGGTACAATAGGTTGAGATCCAGAATAAAGCACTGATTATCATTAGAAGAATGCTAACTGACAACATCAAACAGGAAAATGTATTGAATATTCATAGATCAAAACAGCTCTAATAATGACAATTCATTATAAATATTCAAATATCACACACTACTTTTGCATGCAAAATACCCAGCTGCTTCCCGCCTTTTAGTACTTTAGCAAGAAAGTCTGAGCCTTGGTATATACTTTGTGATCAGATGATGCATATCCAAATGTGTAGTTTGTACATTCATTTGGAAAGCTGTTAGGATGGGAGACCCTGTTTAAAAAATAGGTCTAATTGGCTCTAAGGCAAAGACATGGGAGGTGTTACATTGACAGAAAGACTGTTTCAGCAAACAGAATCCCCTGTGGATGGCAGCAAATTTCTTTCTCTCTACACAGAGCTTTTGCAGTGCAGTACACTGACCATAATTGTAATATAGAATTTTTCCTTGAGTAACTGTTGATAACCTATGATCAGGGCTGGCTTTTTCATTCAGTTCCTTTAAGTAAAACAACATAAACACTGTAGAGACTTCTAATACTTTTCATTCAACCAGAGCCTGGCTGCAAGGGGAACTTCATGCCGAGAACAAGTTGTGGCAGCAGAAGAGGTCCTGCGATCCCTGACACAAAACGTTTCAAGTCCGGTGTTCCAAGAGCATTCTCACATCCCTGGACTACAGGCACGAATTAAAGAAGCCAGAGGCAAAATAGAGGTACTCCTTTTTTATTGTTACTGTACTTTATACACACAGACATCTCTAATTTTAGCATTATGTGATTAGGAAGACTCCTTGTCAGTCAGGTAAAATGGAAAAGGTTTTATACTATTGGAATCAGTCTCCCAGACTCTTTCTGGGGCAAAAACTAGAAGATTTCAAAGATCAGTATCTCAACTCGAAAAACTTGAATGATGTTATGAACCAATAGCTTTATGTAGTTACTGACACTCAGGCATGTTTTGAAAAAAGTCTCTTTCTTCAAAGGCTGTCATGGGTGACATTAACAATATCTTGTCCAAATCTGAGAAGAGACCCTCAGAGAAGGAGGCTTTGCTCAGTTTTGAAGAAACCCAGAAAGAACTTGAGGCTTCTATTTCAAAGGCTGTGCACCTTGTCAGTCAAAAGTTAAGTCCTGAAGAATGTGTTTCCAGATACGAGGTGAGTTTGTTTTCTGAGCCAGATGAATTTGAGTATTAGTGCTATTTAGTCTCTAAGGGTCTAAGGTACCACAGTGAGAAAAATATCAGATTTTTTTTTTTGGTAGTTATTAATGCTTTTTTCAACTGTTTAATTTAGCACTTTTTGCATATATAAACTTGGCAGACAGCTTGAATGAGGAAATGTAAATCTGTGTGGCAGTTTATTCAGTGCCCTCTCTTAACTTAAATTACTCCATCATCCCATCAGAACTCATCATGTTCTGAACTACAGCCATGGGTTTTTGCCCGATTAATAATTATGATTCCCATCGAGAATCCCATCCTGAATTCTTGGACAGGTTTTTCAAATGTGATTATAAATACTGAATCTCCTCTTTTTCCCAGTGACTAACTGGTAAAGTGTTTGATCTTAAAATCTGAATCTCTTAAAGGAGTCCTTAGTGAGGTATCAGAAATGGAGGTGCACAGAATCTGTGTTGCCTTGCCTTGCACAGCAAGGCCTGGGTGGCCGTGTGCCAGACGTGGCGCAGAGCCTCACCCCAGGCCATCCATCTCCCAGGGTCCCATCGCACTGAGGCAGACCTCCACCCGCTCTCTGACAGGCATGGGTCGTGGCCAGGTATATTCCCTAGAAATGAGGCAGAGTTCAGGGACCTTAATCATTCTTCTTTGGTACCAAATTCACCCCTAAAAGAGGAGTTACAAGAACATCTCCTTTTCTCCAAAAAGCATACAGTGGTACTGTCTGCAACCTTTTGCAGATATGCAGGGGTGGAGAATTCCCTCATACTCACCCATGCAAGGGCCACCACAGCCCATACATGCAATGTGTACATGCTTTATGCATGGCTTTTGTATGCTACTGGTGTAATTTTATTAGATAAATAAACTACATTCAGTTCTGGTCATTTTCCATTGTGATGTTTTTCTTGCAGGAGGCTTTTAATGCTCTGGACAATAAAGTTCTTGACAAATTTTTGAAAGCAGCAGAACAACTGAAAAATATTTCACCTGATCATGAAAAACTGGTAGTGGAAGAAAAGAGCAAGGATGTTCGTAGAAGATGGGAGGTGAGATAATATAGGAAGGAGAATCCACTGTCTGTTCTCGTTAGGCTCTGCATCTTTGAAAATGATTTTTTTGGTCACTGTATGTTCTGAGGTTTTTATTTACTTTGTAATACTGTCTCACCATCTCACAGGGACAATGTGTTTTGAATTTTGCAGGAAGTTCATCGTGAAATTGTATCCTATGTCCAGCTTATAGTAGAAAGGGAAAAAAAGAAATTTAATGCAACTTTTAAAAAAATCAATAAGCAATTAGGCAAAGAGAAGAAACTCCTAAGTATGGATAAAACCAAAGGGCTCATCAAGGAACATGAGGTACCTAACACATTCCTTATCTGGTCACCTACCTGTCTTTGTGAATGCTTTGTCTGTCCCTCTCACTCGGTTTTAGGTACATTATTGCAGTCTGTGTTTGTGGAACAAGACCCTTGTGCTCTATGCTATGTAAATACAGAATAAAGAGGCTACCTAATTTATTTCTTTACCTTTTTTTGACTGCATATATTAGCCTCTTTGCAGACTTCTAGAATTACCTCCTTGTTACATGGCTGGTATCTTTTTTTCCTTTTTTTTTTTTTTTTTTTTTTTTAAAGACATGGAAGCATTTAAACAGATTTAGCTGGGCAAAATGTAAAACTAAGAAATTGTTAAGTGTTGTAATTGTTAAGTATGACTCCCTTGATTTGTTACAGTTGCATAGATGGTGTTAGGTGTCTTCAGGTGAGAGTATCTTCTCACAGTGCAATAGCTGCACTTTACCTCTGTGCTTGTGCTGTATATAAATTAATTACAGGGTTAGACATAAGACATTCATGATTCATTTGCCAGGGTGAGTCATGGTGAATTTTACATATTCCATAAGCAGCGAGTTTTACACTTCATTACTTCTAGTGTTTTCCTTCCTCCTCCTCTTTGAGATGCATTGGTGTGGCCAGTTTACCACTTCAAAGATTAAGAAATTGCTCTCCTGATGAAATTTTGGTCTTTGCTGAATTCAGTGGAGTTTTAGTCTTTGCTTCTTATGGGTTCACATTCAGCAAATATTACATATGCAAGAGTAAAGAGAAATAAACATTCTCAGGTGCATTCCTTCTGTTCATATTTTTGTTAGATTTTTAGTATATCTTGATTTCACCCTAGAAAATATAGTTATCGATAGGGAATATTTTAAATAAATTGTCCAATTCTTCTTTTTCTGTAGTCAATGGAACATGTATATCTGATATCAGTGTGAAGAGGACTTGGGACCAAAGTAGCTAAAATTATAGTAACATAATCAAGCAAGAGTCAGTATAGTCTTGTGAATGCAGCTGAGCAACATGTTGCCAGGAATCCTGTTTCCTGTCTCTATTTGAAAAAGAATCAAGGGAAGATAAATGTTTCTCTCCTGGTTTTGACAGCTTATGCTTTAAGTGCACTCATCTGAGAAGACAATGGAAACAGAAAAAAATGTATGAGAATAATTGCATATCCTCATGACTTAACATGAGTTCATTATATTGTTTTTCTTTGTTTAGGCCTTTTTTTCACACGAAGGCAGCGAGAGAGAACTTAGCAAGTCATTAGAAAACCTTAAAATATTGGGAAGACTATCAGAAGAAACCATCCCAGGGTTACAGACACTGACTGCAGACTGTGAGCAAAAGCTAGAAAAGCTTCAACAAAGTGTGGCAGATACTTACACAGCCCTGCTGTCTCATGCTGGAAAAGGACAGTCATCTAAAAAAGAGTGGGTGACTGAGTGCTTGGTGTGTTGTAGCATTGTAGAAATTGGATACATGGATAGATTTTGTGATAGGGTAAATGTATTACTGAGTATGTTACTATGTACACTACTATAGGTAACTGTACATTTAAGCATTTATAAACTGGCAAGTACAATGTTTGATTACCCTCCATCACAGCTGCACTGTTATTAATCATTAGCTAGGATTTCTTTTTTTCCCTTTGTATTTCGTATTTTGTTCTTAAGCTGAGATTTCTTTTAAACTGCAGGAGCTCTGTTGTTTCTGAGAATGGAGAAAAGCCTGGTTCTTCTCAACAAATTGGTATCTTCTCAGTGCAGGAGGTAAGAAGTCCATACTTACTGTTAGAAAACAGTGCCCTGTGTAAGGAAGATCATTGCCAGAAGGAAAAATTGATTATTTCTGTTACTATTCTTACTGTGGTAGGACCTCAGGCCTCTGGTCAGACATCAAAAACCCGTTGCACCTTGGGAATGTAGACCAAGTGAATACTAAGAAGTAGCGTGCAAGGGACAACTCTAGGCATCCTGAGGAGATGTGAGCCTCTGACCTTGCATTGTATTTTCCTGAAGAGTGGTTTTTAGCTGGAGTCGTCATGTGTGTTCAAGTGCAAATCACCCATAGTGCCCCTGTAATTTGAACAAGTTCCAAAGAATATATAGAGAAAAACTAGTGAAGAGTTGGAGGCATTTGCTTTAGAAAAATGTAGGGAAAACTGGAACACATGTATCTTCTTAGAAATAATTTCAGAGAGAAGATACTGCACTTCATTGTTTGGATGCCACAGATGTCTTGTTCAGGTTAAACATTCATGCAAGTAAGGCTGCAGACAGCTCATCATCAGACAGCCTCCAGACCAGTGGTTTGTAGGAAGGGACCCACTGCATTTACATAGTTTGAAGATATGTAGGAATTGAGTATTATGAAGGGACACCTCTTGTAAGGCTACTAATAGTGTCCCTGATACAACGATGAAATCTGTTCTTTCATGGGTAATCAAAGTATGAATTGTATAACATAAGCTAGCCTCCAGCCGAGCAGTAGAGTGTACACTGGAATCAAGGGCGAGAGGCATCTGAAGCCATCTGGTATAAGCAGCCTGACAAAAGCTGAAGACAGTACCTTGGGGTTGCCCGAGGATGTCCATGGAGCTGCAGCAAAAACTTGCATAAGTGGATTGTGCTTGCCAAAGACCCCCAGCATCTGTGGAAGGAATGAATGAATGACCTGGCTGCAAGTGTTCAAAGATTTGCTCTTTTGGTTCTGATGAGTTTAAAAACATCTTGTATTCAGGAGTGGTACCTCTTATCTCCTTTGGGAAACATGAAGCGATTGCTTCTTTCAGGGGTTCACAGATGTCTGTCAGTCTTCACTGTGTGTTAACGCAGCATGATGCAGAGGTCACTGTTGCCTTTTTTATTTTCACTTAGACCTCAAGACCTGCTGCAGATACAGTTTTGGAACCAGATGTGAAACATCACAATGGAGAAAGCTGTGCAAAGAAATTTGAGGAAGACAGTGATTTGCCCATACCAGCTTTATTGGAGAGGTACTTTTTAAAGGATAAAATGATTATATATTAAGAGATGGTACTGTGCTAGACATTCATAAATTAATTGAATCTATTGAACATAGGGTGCGCTTCTGCTATGCAGAGTTCTGTTCTTGTTCTACTACACTGTACTAAACATTGCTCTGTAATTGGTAAGGAAGCACTATAGTAGCTAAATGCTTCAAAATTAATTAAAAAAATTAATTGGGATTTTGTGGCAAGAACACTTTGAGCTATGAAACTTTTTCTTCTGCTCTCTTCTTGGGCTGGAAAAATCTGTATCTGCCTTACTAATAACTTCAAGTATTGCAAAATAAAAAGAAGTGGCACATTTTTAAAGAACTGACATTTTTACTTTCATAAAACTGAATTTAGAGATTGCAGGCAGACATTCATACTTGAAAATCAGCCAGGTGAGGAATTTCTCAGCTCTCTTGTATATTACTCATTTATGCCCATTCATTTGGGACTTAGGTAAAAATATGCATTTGCAATAGACTGTGCTTATTTTACGCAGTAATCTATTGGTCAGCTAGTCCCATACCCTGCCTTCTTCCATTGAATTAGAAGTAATATTCTCTGTGACAGTGATTGCATCTTTCTTTAGCTATAACACACAAAGAAGTAACCTGGAGGAACTTTTACAAATAAGCCGAGATAAAGTAGCATCTGGCTTTACGGATGAAGTAAAAGGCACTTCATGCCTTCAGAATAAGCTTCTTGAGCTACAGGTAAGTGTTCATCTTTTAAAAACGTACCTGGTGCCTAAATTGTTATTTTCTTATGTAGAGCCCTCACCCCTCTGTGTTAGGAAAAGTAGCATCCTTATGACCAGGTTTATTAGAAGTAGAAGGGAAATCAAGGGTTTAGCATTCAGCAGAACTACATTCATTCTTAGCGGTGGAGTTTGCAAATGTTGCTGAAAGAAGAAATAGGTGGCTCTCAGTTTGTGTTCTGCAGGTTGAAATAGTTCTAAAGGTAAAAATAACCAGAAAGCAGCTCTTTTTATTGGCAGGAGCGGTAAGTGATGAACCATGGTCAGGGTTGGAGGAGTCAACGGAGTTGAGCCATCAAATAGTAGGGGTGTATGTGCAGGACTTAAAACTTGATTAGGTTTGTGAGGTCCTTAAGAGGATAATAAAAGGCACATAATTGATGTTGGAGAATTTATTAATGTAATTTTCCAAGTCCTTGCTTGAAAGGAGTGTGAAGCTTATCTAGCATCTCAGAATGTTTGTGTTTTGTTCTTTTGAGCATAGCTGAGATGTTTTCTCTTTATTCTTGTAGTAAAAATGGCTGAACCATATTTATTGACCCTTTTATAAAATACAGCTGAGACATATGTCTGACAGGGAAATTTTGATCGTAAAAGGTTGTAGAGGTCTGCATGCAGCTAAAAATGGAGTCTTAAAGAAAAAGAAAGCATTAGATACTCTTACTTTCAGGTGATGTTTTCACTTTTTTCGTAGAGAGTCTTGTGACTGTAATTTTATGAGCTGTCTAGTCCATTGAGAAATACAGTATCATATTAATGCAATTAGCGCTGCCTATCTTGTAGGTGATAGAGAGTGAAACTGTTAGTGGTTGGACACAATTCGAAAACATCTCATCTACCTTGGAAAATCTTGGAGTTGAAGTGCAGCAGGCTGCTATCTCTGAGACAAGAAGCAAATTAAAAGAAGAATGGGAAGAGCTTCAGGATATTATAAGTAACAGGTATAAAATAACACTTCATGATAATAGCTAAAGAATAGTTCATTTTAACTAACGTGTGTATTGTGAAGGAAACAATATGCATTACAGAAAATACCTGTACGTTTTTAACCTTTTTTTTAATTGCATAAGATTAATTTTTTTCTTAGTTGTACTTGGTTCATATACATATTGCAGATAGTGTGAATCTCTCCAAGAAGCACAGAGCCAAATCTGTGTAACATCACTGTGCAGTATTCTCAAGTTTGCTGTTATTTCCTTCATCTTTTTGGTTAAATTCACTAGTATTCACACTACTTGTCTTACTAATTGATGGGAAAACTCTTTTGACCTCAGGAGGAGGATGATTAGATCTGTTAGACAGTCAATTACATTATCTTTGTGGCTTTTTGTACTGTAAAATGTTGAGTGTCTTTTCTTGCTTGCTTTCCTCATTCATCATTTGTTACCTTTCTTGTAGAACAAACTCTTTAAGGACGGCTTTGGAAATTGTTTTGCCAATAGAAAATGAATCCATTCTTCTATGTGAATTAGATCAGCGGCTGAAGAAGAAGGAAATCCAGCAGTTAAATCTAATGAATAGTGATCTTGCTTATAGGGAACTAAAGGTAAGGGAAAATGCAGAGACCACACCCCAGCCAGCGTGTTTCTTAATATGTCTAGGAGCTAGAGAACTTCATGGGATTTTCATTCAGAAGTTTGGGACTGCTCACAAGACTTCCCAAACCCTCCAAAATCTATAATGGCATTTTACTCCCTTTGCTTTAAATGTCATTGTTCCTGTAGAGCCAACCAGGGACCCTCAATAAGCTCTACTGTAAAAAGCATGGCCATGAACTTTTTTGTCTTAGGTTAGGACTTTCCTTTGATCCAGATTTACTGTGTTCCCACCTGGCTTTATATCACTCTGTGGACTCATATACGTAATCTGGTGTTAATTTGTGAGCTAAGTTAAGCTGCCTGTGTCACATCTGCTGAGGTATCTGAGCACACCTCAGGATGGTTTTGGAAGCTCTGTACGTGTGCAATAACTTGTTCGCCTACTGTGAGGTTCTTATGCTTAGGCTCTGGTCTGTCTATTAGGCAGAGTGAATATTGTTTTGTTCTTGACACACACTCCGAGCTGAACACACTGACAGCTACACAGAGCTGAAAGATTGTGTTTGTCTGCCCTTGGCTCTTGAGCGAGGTAGGATTTAGGGCTCTCAAGCTCTAGGGCAGGGGGGATATGCACTGTCTGCCTGAGACGACACTTTGCCTGGGAGGACCCTTAGTTTTTTCCCAGCTCTCTGCATGTTTGGAGTTTCACAACACTGACACACTGCTGTTTGTCTGAAATCTGTAACCAGATAGCACACAGACTTCATCAAGAGATTTTTAAATGCGTGTAAGGCTTCTCAGAAAGTGTAGCCTAAAGAACTTAAAAGGTGGCAGAGTAACAAACATCTGTGTGCCTGCTTGTGCTGAGTGATCTCCTGCTGTAAGAGCCTGCTAGTTTCAGTCTCAGGACTATCACCATCATTCTCTCCTTTTTGTTTGATTGCTGGAAAGAGGCTTGAGCTTTCTATAGTGCTGACCAATTTCCCTGTGTGTGGAATACCTTTTTCTTTTTCCTTCTATTTTTTCTTTCCCTCCACCAAAGTCCAGAGTAGGATAAAAGAGTTGGGGTTTTTTTTCTGAACAGCCCTGTTTAGCATACTAAACAGATATTGCTATCATGATTTGTTTTTCAGTCATAGGTTTAGCTTGAATGCAGGATACAAGTTTTCTTTCACTTGTTAACCCTGTTTGTCATTCTCTCGATTTCAGGAGCTACAGAGGTCCATATTAAATCAGATTGAAGTGTGCAAGCAATTGGAACACCTAGAGAGTTCAGCGAGAGATGAATTTAATCCAATAGATCTGCAAGCTGCAAGTAAAATCATGATTTACTATCAAAACCAGCTTGAAGAAATGAGCCATAAAATGCAGATCCGTGAGACAGTCCTCAAAGATCTGGAAGATTTCATGGCCTCATTGAGGAAGTGTCAGTCTTCCATCAAATGCCTCACAGATCCCCCAGGTCACCCTGAAACACAGGGAAAAGCATTGAGAGAGGCTGCACAAGAAGTTTCTCGCATGGTAGAAAAGGCTAAATGTTTGGATGAACGCTTGAAAACAGTTGATATCGGTCTGGAAGATGGTGAATGTGGGAGAAAGACTTGCTGTGAAAACCTTGTTCTGACTTTATCTGAAGCCCTAAAGGCAACTTGTGATTCCTCAAGTGAACAGATGCTTTCAGAGGAAAAAGACTTATACGAGATCTTTTCCACAAAAAACTGTGAACTCCTTAAAAATATTCAGGATCTATGTGACAGAATTAACAAAATAGGCTTGAAGGATCCAACGATTCCAGCTGTTCAACAAAGGTGAATCCTTTTTTAAAACTCTTTCTATTCCATAATTCAAATGAACTTGGAGGGCCTGTGGCCCCTTCTCAGTAGAGCACTGAAACCTGAATGTGTCTTGAGGTATCTGCAGAGCATTGAAAGAAGCTGTGAACTTGCTTTGTTTGTTCTATCACAGCCTAAATAAGGAAGTCTTCTCCCTTTTATCTTTTCTTTTAAACTCCTATGTATGTGTTTGAAGCAGCATTGATGAAGAAAAAAATAGAAGGAGGTTGACTGTTATGATCTTAGTTTTCAGTTAGAAAACTGTCAAACAGAGAAACGGGTCTTCTTCCTGAGCACTGATGCCTGAGATCTGGAACTCTGCGGTGTGGAAGCCTTGTGTTAATTCACCACATCGCGAGAAAGCCACTAACATGATTTGTATGTCACTGGTACTGTTTCAGAGGATCTCTCTGCAGCCTTGCAAAGGATGAATAACCAATTCGCTGCTGTTTATGCGGAGGGAAAAAGGGAGGAGGGGAGAGGGGCTTGTATGCTGTGCCATTTTTTCAGTTGTGAAATCCCACACTATGGCATACCTTCCTTTGTTAGACTGTATTTTAAGATAGGTGGAATGCACTTTTAATACAAAATGATTCAGAAGGTTCATACAGACCCTATTGGCCTTTAGGATTTTGGATTACTTTCTCAAAGGGCTTAGGTCAGCATAACTCATTTGAAGGACTGTGTCAAATTACAACAAGCTGAAGATCAAATTAGACTTTCTATAATGTCATTAAATACAGTCAGTATATGCAGCTCGGGATGAATTTCTAGAGAACTTAATAATTATATTGGGGAAAAAATCAAGGACTTGCTTTAATATAAGGCTGTATTTAATTTTTTCTAATAAAGGCTAAAATCATTAATGGAATTGGAAAAGGAATTGGATCGTGTTGCTGTTGAAATGAAACCTATGCAAGAAATTGCTAATAAGCTCCTACAGATCAAAGAGGAAAAAGCAGAGGAAGCAAATGAGCAGTGCAGAGTTACAGAGAGGTTATGGGAGGATACAAAACTCTTGCTTGCTGAATGGTAAGGAGAAAACCTACATTTTAAAGTAGTATTGTACAAGTAAGAACTTTACTGGTAAAATGAAACAGCAAAAAAAAGCCTTAGACCATACTTTAAAGTAAATTAAATCCTGAAACAGTTGCAAACTTTACTGTTATGATGCTGTAAACTATTATAAAGCCAAGAATTGCACATAATGATTTGCAGCCAAAGCTCATGAATTTTATATATTTTTAAGACATCACAGCCCCATCATTTAGCAGATATGCAGTGATGTGTTGGACTTAATTGGTAACCAAAAGAAAAACGTGTCTGTGGCTGGGAATGATGTGTCTTCCGTATTTGCTGTAAATTTCATGCCAGCACATTAAAAAAGAAAAGTCAAACTGAAAAAATGGAAGAGGACAGCTGGGAAAACAGTCTGTTCTGCAGGCAAAGATTAAAGGAGCTTGGTTTGATAAGTCTGTGAGAGTGAGGCCTGGGAAAGGCTATGATTGATCACCCAAGGCATCTGTCCTCCTCTTACAGTTTTTCAAGATGCCTAGAGGCTTTGCATGGACTGGCACAGTTCTGGTTAATCCTTATGGCTTGCACGGGTGTCAGTGGGAGTAATCTGTTTTCATATGCCAGTGAAGGCTGGGCTGAGGTGGTATTTCCCACTGTCCACCACCCAAGCTGTTGTGATATCTACTGCACCTGTATTTCAGTTTACTGGTGACTGAGCTCACCTTTCAGGTGGGAGAGTCACATTCAGGTCACATCACAGTTAAATGTCAGTCAGAGGCATATGATAGTGAAGGGCATTTCTGATTCCAAAATCTGTCCGAATACCACACCAGGTATCCCACAGTATTGCAGGGTTTATGACTGGTACGGTTTAGCCCCCCTTTTCTCCCTTCCAAACATAGTAGTCAAGTCCCTACATATTTGAATATAGGAGAAGGAAGCAGATAAGAGGCTGAGGCTGCTGGTTTGTGTTTAGGCCATAAATAATACATCTCTTTTTAACAGCCAGGAGCAGTGTGCAAGGGCTCTGGAGCTCCTGAAGCAATATCAAAGCTGCAAAACTAGTCTGACCAGCATTATCCAGAAACAGGAGATTATGCTTTCACAGCAAGCTTCTTACATGGGGAAGGAGAATCTGAATAGACTGATAACAAAGGTGAGTGAAAAGGATGAAAAGCCTTTCCTGGGAGCATTCAGTTGTAGGGTTTACCTTATATGCCTGGACTTCAGGGCAAATGTTAAGACCTGGCTTTGGCTTCCAAAATACATTAGGGACCATACTCTGGTTTTGTTTTAAGTTGAAGTCCAGTTCTGCTTAGTGAATCAAGGTCTTGTTAAAGATGAGGGATTAAAAAAAAAACAAACAAAAGCAAAACCCCATAGAAAAACTACGATCAAGTACAAAAATCAGATGAAATCCTGTTCTACTAAAAGCACATGTTGAAATCAGCCATATTCACCCACACCCTTTTGAACGTTTCTGTGTTTTCTACCAAGTTAAAAAAGAGCCTTATAGTGGGCCATTTGTAAATATATAAAAAGAGAAAATTCATTTGTTACTAAGAAGATACTTTAAAATGTTGTACCACTTAGAGCAAACTTAAAGTAACACAGCTCCTTAGGGCTGCTTGTTTCTGTGCTGTTGCTCTAGCTTATAACCGAGAATTTAGATGTGTATCTTCTCCTTGCTCATCTCACTGGGTCCCAGGCAGAGCCACAGGGTTTGTCTGCACCATCCAACGCTGTGCAGAGATCCTCAGCTAGCCCCAGGCAAGCTGGATCAGGAAGAGAAACTGTAAGGCTGTCAGCTGGCATATCTGCTCAGAGACTGGGCCATGCCAGACCTGTCCTGCTTCCCAGGCTGGAGCTTGTGTACCTCACTGTGTGTCATTGCCACCGTGCTCAGAGACAGCTTGGGGGCTGCCAGCATGGTGCTGCCTTGGGATGTGGACTTCTGCAGGCCAGAATGGTGTTGACTTGGGCTGATGATAACAGTATTTCCTTGAGCTGGTTTTTACATTTGCAGCATGAATCTCTGTCCTCCTGCTGACTTTGCTGACTGAACTGTGTTACTGTCAGAAGCCATAACAACGTAGTTTGGTATTTCTCCTCTTGCTTCTCTTGTGTTACAAACCTATGTAGATGACAGACCTTCTGCATAAGAGCCTTGGCCTCTGTAACTGACATCTGCTCCCTGCTGTCTTTGACAGCAGTTAAACATTTGCAGTGTTTTTTTACATTAGCTGATGAGACTGAATGAGCATAAATGAATGCCCTGCTGGACATCCCCTCATTTAGTTTAAAGTTAACTGCTTTTTCAGACAAAAATTTGGCAGCCAGCTACATTCTTCTTGGCTAAATGAATACAGCCACCAGACACAGTTGTCCATAGCTAATGGATTAGGGAACGGCAGCATGACTGTCATGACCGTTTTACTGTGCAGGTTTCACGTTTCCTGGCTGGGTTTTGTAACGGGTTGTTTGGATGCCACGTTTAGGCTTTCTGATGAGGCATCACCCAAGTCATTCAGGAACATTTGCTCTCAGGCAGTGCCTGGGATGGTTAAATTTAAGAAGCAATGTGGTTTCTTCCCTTGGGCAATGGGGTGGTGTCAGCGTGTAGCACCCACCCTGTAGCTGAGGCAGTCTTCTCTTGGTTTCACCAGTGAGACTTCTGGCACCTTGTATGGCACAGGCTCCTGCTGCAGGAGGAGTTTGCCTGCATACTCTGGCCCCTGCTTGTACGGACAGCCCTCTCTGCTAACAACCCTTCCTCTTCACCCCCAGTCTTGGGATTCCCACTCTCAGGACTGTGATCCACAAGAGTTGCAGCACAGTACAGGCCTGTCCGTGGGTGCTGATGACTTGTTCTTTATAATTATATAAAATAATAGCAGAGAAGGTCCTCTGCCTTGTTCTGGTTTGTGAGCGCTGCTCTGCCATCCCCATTTCTCAGTGGCTGTCAGAATCCGTATGGGAAGATGTAATGCTTGTCTCTGGGAGATAAGGAGAGCTTTTGGTACCAGATTGCCTAACACCAGAGGTCAGTGTTTCTTTTCCAGCCAGCTTCCATGTTGTTTGTAAACACTGCCATCATCATTCAGCACAAAGAGGCAGTCTAGTTTTTAACTAGAAGTAGGAAAAAGGGACATTTCCATTTCTGGCAATGGCATATTTGACAATGATTACGTTTAAGTAGGCTTTAAGCTTTTTTTTTTTTTTTTTTTTTTAAGTAGTTTAAAACCTGGGGGTTAGAATGCCAGGTTATATTTTTTAGAGTTGTAGTAGTATCTCAGACAATTATTAGGTATACATTGTTGATTTCTGTAACCGAGGTTCTGTGTATGGATGTACAGTCCTCTTGGATCTTGCGATTGTGACTTAAAGCAAACGGTGGTTTTGGTTGTCTTTAGGGAGAAATATATTATCTGTAGTTCCCACTCAGCTGTTTTGCAGACGATACCAGAATAATAAGGATTTCTAACAGGGAAATGTTCCTATCAGCATGACAGGGATATAACAACAATGGATACATTCCTAGTCTCATCATATTATATAAAATACATGATTTTGAGTAATGCTGTTGTTTCTCTAAACTAAAAAGAACAGCACATCAGTGAAAAACGTTTTACTGAATGAACAGTCATAAGCAAACATGCTGGTAAATATCCATTTGGTCTTTTTCACAGATTGAAGAGGCAAAAGAAGAATTTAATGAACACTCAGAAGATGTAGACAAAATAAATCAGATCTGCAAAAACCTTCAATTGCAGCTCAATAAAATGAGAAGCTTTGAGGAGCCTCCATTTGAGAATGAGGCTAACATTATTGTGGACAGATGGCTGGATGTATGTAAAAAATAAATTATCAGGGTGGTCTTATCTGTTATGCATTATAGTAATTGAGTCTGACGTGTGTGTAATATTTGGAATAAATGAAGTGCAATATGGCAAAGATTCTTAAGAGATAAATCCAAGTGTTTACCAGAGGAAAGCTTGCAGAGTGTCTATTGGTGTAATGTTTCTGATCTCTCAGGTAGTTTATATCATGAGTCCTCCTGGACAGTAAATAATTCTAGGAAATTCAGAAAGGCAATATCTGTGTTTTCTGCATGAACCTGTAAGCTTCCTTAACAACCTCTGTGGATTTAGGCTTTGGGAGACAGTCTGGAGAATCACAATGCTGGTGCTTTTGGTGAGAAATGTTTGCCACTGTTGATCTAAGCAGTGCATCAATACTGAGATTAGATGGTATTTACTGAGAGTAGATAAACATTAATGAGCAAGGCTTCTTCCTAAACCTGCCTTAAAACTGGCAAGCTGCCATTGTGATTGGTATGATGGTGACATGTGTGGCAGGGATTTAAATATCTTCTCCATGACCAGTTCACTGAGAAGACACATGAGATTTTTTTTCCCCCTTGCTGCACTTGTTTTTGTGCTTGGTTTTATCTTACTCTGATTTTATTATGCTGCTTTTGATTTTAGAATATAACTCAACATTTTTGAAATCTCTGTGTGTTTTCTATGTATAAATGTCATGGTAGATCAATGAAAAGACTGAAAACTACTGTGATAATTTGGGAAGAGTTCAGGCTTTGTGGGACAAACTCCTTGGTTTATCTGGCGCAATCGATGCTTGGGCAAATGCAGAACTGAAGAATGCAGAAAACCATTGTCTGACTGAAGAGGACCTTACACAGCTGAAGGTAATTTGAATAGAAATTTTTTACTCTTGTACTTCAGGATATAAACATGCACATTGCATAGAAATGCCAGCACTGCAAAAGCAGAGGAAGTTGTAACATTTGCAATTATATCTGCATGGATGGTTTCACTGAAGATACTGCATAATGTATTGGGGATACAGGTCTTGGAAACTGATGACTTGGTGGCATATCTGTATACTAAATTGTTTAAAATTAATGCAACACTGTAAATGCTGCTTTAGCCTACAAAAGCCCCCTCATTCCTTTGTGCTGTACAAACATACAGCAAAGAGAAGGCCTGGGAAGCTTGAAGCCTAGAGCACAGTGGTGCACATATTTCCTTGTGCCTAGAGAAGAAAGGGAAGAGAGTGTGCGTAGGTGCATGATTAGTTCTCTAGTTTGAAAATGCCTATCAGTGAAGATACTGGAGCCTCAGAAATGGCTGGGCAGCGTTCAAGGAGAGGTTGCAGAGGTGGCTTATTTGCAGCTGTGACCCTTGTCCCAGTGTGCTCTCTGGTATAACTTAAAGCACCCTTAGTAGTGACTGGCTGCTGAGGGTCTCCAGGGGCTGCACACAGGCAGCCATCAGCAGAGCCTGGGCTGCCCGTGCCCCTTTTGCACACGCTGTAGCATCAACTCTTGGTATCAGGGTGCAGCTGGGTGTGAAAAAACATGCACTAGTTCTATGCCATTGAAAAGCCCCACGTACAGAGGTAAATATTTTAATTTCTGGCTTAAGGGCCATAATCGACCAGCTGCCCTGCTTCGTTGTGGTTATAGCTCAACAAAAATAATTTCCTGCTTGAGTGGGGTTGAGACATACATATATCCCATATCCACTTGTTTGAAAATATGTAGGCAGTTTTTTCTCGGTGTTTACATGCTAAAAATGCCATGATTTTTATTATGCTTATTTGCAGCATTACTCCTACTGTTAGCACAGCTCATTTGTTTTGATTTGCCGAGCAGTAAAAAGCCAAGGTTTTATTTGAATATAGATCTTCTCAGTGAAACAGTAGTATACACACTATGCAGAGGTGGATATTTTGTCACTTTATTATTGCCTTTGTTATTGTATTGTTAGAATTTACCTGGGGCAGTTCAGGTCACTGAGGGCTCCAGTAAAAATGCACCAGCTGGCAACTGCATCTTAAAGAGTCATTTGTTACTGGAAACTGCTCAGTCCTGGCGTGATGAGACCAAGCCCCTGATGTGCCCTACGGGTGGTTAGGAAGGGCCGTGCTGGAGGTGGCTGTGCTAAAGTTACTCCACTGCTCCTATTTGAGAGGATAATCCTGGAAGGAGAGGCGAGGAGAGGGCAAGGGAAAGAGAAACCGTGTTTCCCATGAGCTACTATAAAAGCAGAATAGGAGAGAAAACTGAACTCAGTGCATTGGTATTTTTGTAGAATGATTTAAAGTGCAGAAGGCCTCAGGTTCATTTCTCAATTTGTTATTATTTCTTTTGTTGTTGATCCTGAAACGTCTCTGTAAATGTTAACCATGTTACAAAACCCCCAACTGTTGCAACGTGTATCATGGCCCATATGGTTGAAACCCAGCGTCCTTTGTGACCACCCAGCAAAGCGCTGGTGCATGTGCTGCCAAGAAGCCTGTCACAAAAGAACAGAGTAATGGTTATTTGACTGTGTATTTAAAGATGGCTTCAGTATAAATAACGTGAGAGAAGTTCTGCTTTCCCCTATAGCCAGTACGCAAATGGGAACCCTTTTAAGGGCTGCAGCATGTGAACGGGTTTTGATGGTTGCTTGTACAGAGACTGCAGAGGAATACTTTGTGCTGAGGGAGTTTGGAATATCGATCTGGGAATGTGAGACAATATGATTATTTTAGATATATCCTATTTCATAAGTTGAAGCTGGTATTTTACTTTCACATTACTGGCTTGTTCCAAAATCCATTCAAATGAGTAGAAGTCTTTTTGTATACAAAGAATTTACATTAAAAAAGTGCTTACAGCATGTGCTGTATTTTATCACATCCCTACTGAAGTGTATCATCAGGATGCCAATTCTTGATTTTAGGTCTCTAACATCTGAGAATAGCCCTTTTTAATAGAAGCAGCAAGAAATAAATACAAAATTAAGATTATTTTCCTTCAAATTTACTTGGGACAATATGGAAGTAAAATAATTAAGATTGTTAAATTTATGCCGGATTTGCATTAACAACTGCTTTGCCTGAGCAACAGCGTGTTTCTGGCTCTAATACAAAAAAAAAATATCTAACTCGCTGATTTGAAAATCAGGCAATGGACCAGTTGTGGGAGCTCTATATGCCAAAATGCAGAATCAGAATATTAGTAACATAATTTTGTAATAGAAACAACCTGAGGGGAAACACAGTTAACGATGTGGGTTTTTCCACCTTTAGGCATGCTTACGAGTCCAGGAGCAGAAGCTTCAGAAATTTGACAACACGGTGGCTGAGATAGAAGAACTTCTGAATAGTAATGAACCTCCACTGGAGCTACAGGTGTGAAGAAGCTTTTACAGCTAATACACCAGCACTCATTCCTACAGCCCTGCTTCTGGTATCACCTTTGGCACAATCATTGATTGGTTTGACTTAATCTACCCAAAGAAAATTGGAGTTGTTTTGTTGGCTATTAGCAGTGACATTTCATTTGCTGTCTTTCTCAAGCTGTCAGACCAAAACCTGTCATTTAAAACACATAGGCCTCTCTCAGTCCTGTGGCTTTTAGGGGCTTAGACCTGACCCAGCTGGTTTGCAGGCATGTATCAGTGATATCTGGCTTTTAGCTGTTGGCCGAGAAGGTGGCATGGTGGACCTCATCATCCCTTTGGGGATCCCAGCAACTCAGCATGCTGACTGTCTATTTTAAACTGCCCTTTTACCTGGACATGGCTTAATGTAGCTTGGTAGTATGTAGCTATTTGCATAAAGTGGTGTTTACTGTGGTATTTTCCTTTGGGACATCAGAAGGAATATCATCTTTTTGTGTTACCTTCATACAGCAAAGAATAAAATCCTCCCCATTTGAGACCACGTTAGGCTACCCTGATCCTATAGCAGTTCCCTAAGCGTCCGCTCCCAGTGTCAGATGCCCCTTGAGCTTGACCCAGTTTAGCTATTTGTGTTTATCCTCAGCAGGCAGTGAACTCGGAAGAGTTTCACTGGGTAAAGTGATCTAAGGAGCTTAGGAAAGGACTCTGCAACCTTGTACTGTGCACACTGTGCTCCTTGGGAGCAGCAGGTGCCCTGAGCCCCCTGGGTGGTCTTTCAGCAGGTGGCTGTGATCTAGTTGAGTTGCTGTCTTATGCAAACCTGCGGGAGCCTTACAGGTAAGGTTAAGGGCCTGTTCCTCCTTAGTGACTAGTCTGGAGCCAGAGCTCCCCACCTCTCTGCTGTCCTTGCCTGTTTTTTTGGATCAGTGTGAGGAGTTTGCCCCGGTGGGGTCACTGCAGGGGAGCGTGTTACAGAAAGACCCGGTACTTTCTTTTTCTTGGTAGCCAAACCACATATGAGGCCTTTATCCAGCTGAGAGTAGATCCTGGAGTAGGCTGACAAATCAAACTGTTAGTAAGGCAGCACCGGTAAATGCATTGCTTATAAAGATGATCTGAGATCATTCCTCTCAGAAAAGGAGAGCTATATACTATTCTTTTTCAATTTGTGGAGTGGGAAGGGAAGACACTGGAACCAACTGTGACTGAAATGTCTGGACTTCGGATCATTTCATTGCTTTTTATGTCTGTTGTGGAGTTCTGTAATATTACAAGAAATTAATGCAGCATAATTTCTTACATAGGCTTATTTCCAATTTTTAGGTCATCAGATCATCTGTTGTGCAAAAAATGGAGCTAATAAAAGAGCTCTTGTCAATGAAGCAGGGGACCAGTGAACTCAGCATGAATACAGCAGAACTAAAAGGAGACCTTGATCTGGCCAAGACACAAATTGGAATGACTGAATCACTTTTAAAAGCTCTGTCTCCTTCTGACACCTTAGAGATCTTTACTAAATTAGAGGTAATGTGCCACAAATGGAGCATCTTTTATAATTTCGTTCATTATTTCTCTCCTGGGCAAGTCTTCGTAAGTGTTTCTCCTGTATATGTTGTAAACTGCTAGAATAACTCAAGTGATGAGCCTGGCTTGAATATTTCTTTAAGCTGCCAGAAACATGAAACAAAAAGACTGTTTTCACTGGATGTTATCAGATGTAGTTCATTAACCCTTGCAGCTGTTGGAAATGGTTAAGTGATAGGCACGACAACAGAATACCACCCGACACATGTTGAAGCAGCAGCGGGGGTACTGAGTTGTATCTTTTCCAGGACTGGATAATATCCAGAGGTTATCTTTGTGCCACCTGAACCTTCCTGCAAGGGAAACTCCCAGTAGGCAAATTTCAGCCAACTTTCCATCCTCTTTCCACCAGGGAGAGAGGTGAAGAAAGAGATGCTTCCTGCTTGGAGGTTCAAGGCTGGCAAGATTTAAACCTGTTGAACGTTGAGTGGATTATGCACGTTCTGGGTGTCAGACCACTAGTGTTTGGGGCAGTGAAATCACAGGCATTGGAAGAAAGATATAGCTTTTAATGAATTCTCACAGCTTCTTTTAAGTTACCTTTCAACCTGACATACAGACTAAAGTGTTTAGGGGTGGAATAGTGCCTATGGCAGCTAAGGCATTACAACTTGTAGTATTATCCGCTCTGAAACACACTGTGTTACTGTGCACTTCACGTATCTATTTTGTGTGATACCAAAATGTGCATGAGTGAATGTGTGTGTGGTTATGTATTCATACAAATGCGTACACACTGCTCAAGGAGAGTTTATTGCTTACATCTACCTATTGATTGCCTTGTTAATGTCAATATACTTTAAGAAATTATTCTGACACATAGACAAGACTAAACTCTTTTGCAAAACCCTAGTTTCTACTAAGCAGCTCTGTGCAGTGTACTTATGATTGCACTTCAAAATTTTCTTTTTAACAGTTGTCCTTTTTTTTTTTTTAACTTTAGGAGATACACCAGAAAATTCTGCAACAAGAACACCTTGTCACATTACTCCAAGAAGAGACGGATTGTCCTGATGTGGATGAATTAAATAAGCAGCTTAAATGTGTTATTGATTTATTTAATAAGAAGAAACGTGTGTTTCAAGATCACTTTATAGGAGTTTTGAACCGTAAGCAAGCACATTTCACATTTATGTAGCTTTATAGGCTTTTATTGACCATGCCAATCACTTAAAGGGTATGCAATGAATTTATTTTTGCTTAGATGTCTGAAACTGTTTCAATATCTCAAACTGCTTCAGGATTCTGTACAAGTTAAAAATTTGGTTAAAAAGGGCTTTTGATTCCAACAAACCACTCAGTCTGAATGAAAGTATTTTGTTTCTTGTTTTTACATTTTAAAAAAATAGATAAAAGTAGTATAAAGCATAACTGAGGAACAAATGGCAGAGCATTTCATTAAAAACTACAGAAATCAAACATTTTCATTTTTCCAGTTATTTTTTATTTAATCTTGGTTGTAAGAAGGAATAACATAATTAATTACTTTCTATTTTATGCAGACATGGGATTTTGCAGGTGTACAATTAGGCCTAAAGGTAGTCTCATCTTCAGATAGTTTTTGAGTAATACTTATTTGTGTGGAAATGAGAAAAGTTGCCAAAAGGCTAATACTAAGTCTTTTTTTATTGAAACTGCTGTGTGTAGCAGGCTGTCCCTCCCAAGTGAACAGGTATGTTTATTGTCAATTAATGCTGGGTAAAAACATGTATGGCCTGCAGCATTTTGTCACATGGTCTGTAGTGAAAAGCAACCTTTGACAGTAGCACTGATAAATGTAATTAAAAATTGTCTGAAATCTGTGTGTTAAATGGGATTTTCTTTTGCAGAATACAATTAATGAAGAAAATTGGAATGTATCTTTTTTTCAGGTCAATGCAAGAATTTTAATGACTGGTTCAGCAGCACTCAGCTGTCTTTGAAGGACTGCTTTGACCTGTCAGAAACAAAACCAATAATGGAAGAAAGACTGCAGAGGCTAACGGTAAAACATTAAAATGTTCTAATTTCTAAAGCTGGTTGTTCTTTAAGTTTTAATTTTTTACACGGAAGACTACTCTTGGGAGTGAATTCACTGACAGTGGTTTTGTAGCTTGAGGCTGCGAGAACATTTCATGTGACTTACAGAATTAGGACAGTAAGTGGAATGAAAATAAAACTTTGTTAAAATGGAATATCCGTTTCAAGTTCAGACATAGTTGGGCAAGCAAGAGACAGGACAGTAGTTAGTGAAAGTCAGTGGACCTTGACCAAGTATTTAAGTGTGCAAAGATGCAGAAAGTCAAGTATGTAGAGAATAAAATGAAATTCTGACCCCTCTTGGACTCATGTGTGAACAATTTGCATTCACTTTGCTTTGCTTAGCCAGATTTTCCCTCAGTCAGACAGAATCAACGGGAAAGAGATGGAAAAGCCCCAACATCTGGAAGAGGCAATCACAGTTAAGCAGCCAAAGACAGTGACGTCAGTGTTAGATTTGAATGCTGCTTGCCTATTTCTTCTGTGTGTATTTGTGCTGTAGATCCAAGTCATCTACTTGACTTTCTCCTGATTTTACACACAGCAACTTTTCCATTCACGAGTGGAATAGTAAGCAAACTGTGAATTAACATATATTCCTTTTCAGGAACTGGAATTGCTGTAGCAAACATTTGTGGAGGTAATGGGAGTTGAAAAATTCTTGTAACATAAATACCCATTCTACCACAACAAATTTGACAAATGCATCTTGTGTTTGTGCTCTTACTCAGCGCTTCTTAACATCTGAAGGCAAAGACAGAGATATCCAAGAAGTTAAAACTTTATTGGATAAAGTGAAGCATTACTTGTCCAAAGCAAGCATTATCCACCTTAACAGCTGTGTGAGAGATCAAGAAGCAGAACTACAAAGACTGGTCTCCAAATGTCAGAAACGGGAAAAGGAGCTTGGTGCTTCTCTCCAGCAGCTCAGTAGGTAGGGAACTAATGTAGTTTCTGACATTTTAATCACAAGTGATATAAAATGATTCATTATTAAACAGCCATATTGAATAGCAGGCAACCCTGCTTTTTATTTAAAGATCATATTTTAATAAAGGGTAGTGAGTGTTTTGTTGTTTGCTTTATGTGTTTGTTTGCTTTGTAGCAGACTCAATGTTATATGGCAGTACATGCTTCTGGACAGTTTCAGTGAGATGATCTGAAATACTGAAGATTAAGCTTGTGCTTAAAACTCTGCTTGATCGGGTGCATTATATTTATGTTACCTTTTCAGCGAAACACTGCTGTCAGCGGCTTCGAGTCATGTAATGCCTCTCATTTTGACCTCTATTATTATTATTATTATACTCTCTTTAGCCTTGAAGAAAGCAGCACGGTCTTAGAAGAATGGCTCATTGCTCAGGAAGAAAAACTCAAAGAGATCCAAAAAGATGAGACAAAACTTGAAAACTTCTATAAAACACTGTTAGCACAGAGGTATTGTTTTCTTTGGTCTCTATCTGAGAACTGTCTTCTAAAGAAGATTGCTCCATGTTGTTACAACAAATAGATGTTCATTAACATTTTTTGTGTTTTCCAGAAAACCATTTGACTCCATGGCTCAGCTAGTAAATTCCTTGAGGGAGACTGGGCTGACAGAACATGAAACTGTTTCAGAAGCCGCTCATCTTCTTAGTAGATATCAGACACTGATAACACATGTAAGTGAAATGACGGGCAATACTGAGAGACTTCCAGTGGAAGGACAGAATTTTGAAGAACTTGTCCAGGATGTTTCTTGCTGGATCAAAAAGCTGGAGGAGGCTGTCAATAACCTGAGTTCACAGGGAAGTGAGTTGCCATCAGACAAAAGGATTAATCAGATAAAGGTATTGTTTTAAATCTATTCCTTTTCCACTTCACAGCTTGTGCTAGTATCAGGGGAATGCTTGATGAGTCAGTCCCTTGTAAGATACTGTCACTGCTGACTGCAGGTGGTTTTGTGGCTTATTTGGGGAGTGGAGATGTTTGGGGTTTTTTGTTCTTGTTTGGTTTTGCATAGTTTATTATGTAAGATGAGATTCTCTGCTGCATGTCTGGGTGGAGCAGCACTGAACTCAGACGGTGCTGGTGGCCGTGCATCTCCCCATCATAGCTTACTCCAGAGGTGAAGAGGGAGGTCAGTAACACAGCTGGGGCATCTGGAGAGCCTCTGCAAAGTGTGTGGCTTCTTGGGTGTCCAGCTGGGCTGTGCCACTGCCTGGGTGAGTCTCTCAGGCCCCAATGTCAGTTGTTTTTTTGGTGTCCTCTATTCTCTGACTACATAGGATGGGGATGCTGAGATTACATGCCTTGTTCTGTGGAAGGGGAAGTATTGTAACAAATATCTCTCCCTAAGATTTGGTGAGGTTTTCTTTATTGGTCAGCACAATATTGGTTCTGTTAGGTACAGAATAATTTAAAAATCAGCTTCATTATCCCAGACTTGCTAAACCTAGATGATCTATCCATTTACATATCAGTTATGTGGTAAGTTGGAAGGAGAATTATTTTGTCTTGAACAGCAATGTACAAAATATGAAAAAAATCTTTGGTAATATGTTTTATTTTGTAACCAAACCCAGTTGTATATGTACTGCTTCTGTTTCTCACCTAATACAGGAAATCACAGCTCTCAGAGATGCGGGAGAGGCCAAAATACAGAAGATGGTAGCTCTAGGAGAAACTTTAATGAAAAATGAGAAAAGTAGGAAGCCAGTGGTTCAGCAGACTATTTCTGAGCTCCAGAACAAGTGGGAAAGCATCTGTCAGCAAACCACTGAATATAGAAGGTAATGTGGAATTTGCCAAGAGGCAGTACAGTTGACTTACTGCTATATTGACTTTCTTCTCTTCTTCCTGCATCAGTTGGATTGAATTTGCGTTCTTGGTGGGCAGAACGAGATACCTACAAAAATACTTGTATTTCTGCAGTATTGTGGAAGGGCAGGTCACAGTTTGGATTGAGCAGTCCAGTCGTAGGTTGTAAGCAGGAGGCGTGAGGGGGTGGCAAGACAGCTGAGGGGATCTGCCTAGCTCGCCTCAGGTTCCTGTTTGATACTGAAGTAGCTCAGCCACTCTTGAAAGAAAAAAAACCAGTGCAGCCAGTGCTCCTTGTTTCGTTGGACTGTGCAGTGAGGGTACGCTGGTTTAACCACTGTGGTAGCCCTTCCCTGCAATGTGATCTGGTCTCTGCCCCAGCCCCAGGTGTGGTTCCCCAGCAGAGGTGAGATCTGCCTTTGCAGAGATTCGTCCTGCTTCAGAAGAGAGTTTGGGGTAAATCCAGAAGGCTGGGATTTTAAAGTAGAGTTTTTAAAGGCTGGTTTATTCTGGCTCTGAGAGAGGCTTTCTTGGCTGTGGCAGCTGGTATGGTTAAGTCAGCAAAGGCACTTTAGTGTTGCTGGCAGTGTGGCAACTCTGTCTGAGAGCCGTCTTGATCCTTTAAAACATGTCAGATGATTCCAGGTGTGTTGTATAAACAGAAACTGAAGTACTGGCCTTGCACATGCAGATGCTTTCAAGATATTTGTCTGCCATAATGTCCTTGAACTGACTTTCAGTAAAATCATTGGGAACTTTGCCGTTGAGAGCAATGGAAGCAAGAGTAGGCCCACTGTATGCTTTTTTAAAAAATATCCAGGGAAAGAATTATTAAAAATAAGTATTTCTGAGAGTATTCAGTTGCCTTCTGTTACTACTGAGCACTCTGTACAAGCAATGCAAGTGGCATTCAGAAAGGTAGAGCATTGGCTATGCTGGATCCAACACAGCAGAATTCAGAGCACGTTCTTCACAGCTTTTGAAGACAGCACATCTGAAGAGATGCTCAGGACCTTGCAGGATCAGGCCTGTGAATAACAGTAGTGACACAGTAACAGCAGCAGTGTGAAGCTGAAGCAAGAGTACTTAACATATGTGAGGCTATGCTTTGTCATTTGCCAAAAAACATGAATCTTGAGGGGCCAAACCCAAAACACTTAAGCTTTGCTTTTGTCCTCATTTATCCTGCTGTACTTTACAGAATTACAGCCAGACTTTATTTATTTGGATTTGTTTGTGTGGGATCATATTTTCAACTCTTGGCATTTAAGTTCCATCTGGAAAATATTTGAGCTTCATCACCAAATGTGAACATACAAATGTTACTTTTGTCTTGCTGATAATAGTTGCATATTTGCAGTGGACAAATGCAACATGTTCACCTGCAGTGGATCAGCGTGCGTGCTTACAAAGCACACAAATCGAAATCCAGTGTCAGTATCAGGAAAGTAGGCACTGGATTGTGCTGACATAACCCGTATTGCATATGCTGGGTTTGTTATCTGTATTTCTACAACTCCCCCACACCCACCTCAACCAATGCAATGTGTATCTGCTACAGATTATTCCCTCTCAGGAGACTGTCATAAAAAATTGTCAAGGAAATTAGATTCATAGCCATATTGTAGAATTTCTGCTGTAATGAAAGGCAGAAAAATACAGAGCATGAGCATCATGCAGTCACTTCAGTGGTTTTCATTTTCATCACCTTTAAAAATTCCAGTCTGAGCTGATCAGTAATTTAAAACCTAAAGAAAATTATTCAGTGTGCTCAAGTTCATTCTAATGGTTGACTTATTCACAATTTGACATTTTCTGGGTAATAAGTAAAAAGTTTTTAAGTGCAGTATTTTTTCCTAGCCCTCAAGAGCAACTTCAGTTCAACAGGGAGCGATATGAGCAAAGCAAAGAAGATCTGAGACTGGCTCTGACTGAAGTGGAGAAACAGCAACAGGAGATAGGTTTTGCCCTTCAGCCTGGTTTGAAGGAGAAGCAAGCGCAGCTGACAAACTATGCAAACCTCCTGCAGAAAGCAGAAAACTTAACTTCCCGATTCAATGAATTGGAAAGCCAGGAAGACTGCCTACAGGGTCACACTGGGGATTCCTGCTTCCCAGAGATGGAATGGTTGGAATTAAAGCACCAACATGAAAATCTGCTCAGCCAGCTACAGGTTGGGACCTCGCTGTCTTTCCTTATGAGATTATTGGTGTGCCTGTTGCTTGCAGTTCTCACTGTTTGCCTGTAGTGTCATTCAGCAGGCAAGTTTGTGGGTATAAAACTGGGAGTAGTGGAAGTTCCTCCGTAGAAGGGCAGGGAATTTCTCTCTCTCTCTTACTGTGAGAAAAAGAGCATGGGAAGCTCATATTTTTTCACTGTCTTATGCTTTGCAGAGGGATAAATGTTTAAACAAATGAGACCAAGGTAAGTGTGAAGAACATTTTGTACCTGCATAAACAGGTTCAGGGAGCTGTAATAGTGAGGCATTTCTTCCTAATCTCCAAGCCACGATAGTTTTATTTTTCCTTTTGGAAGGATGAATGGCTTTTCCTGCATCCTGTTGGTTATTGGTTCCAACCAGATTAGTGCAAATTGCGTTTGCACCCTATGTGGCATGCTGCATTTAATCTTTCACCAATTTTTAATAGAAAACATCCCTTTTAAAAGTACCTTCTTATGGAATGCAAACTCTTCCACTTCTGGCTACCAGTGAAGATTTTGTTCGTGGTGGAGCCCACCGTGTGCCGGGAAGAGGGCAAGATATTTTTTGTGCACTTGTGGTTAGCTGGGTATCTTAAGGGAAACAAGCAAGTTTTTTGTGCTGCTGTGACAGGCTGTGGATGAGTTATATTTATTTGAGCTAATGGTGGACTAATCCTAGAAACTCCTTTGTTTCTAGACTATAGTGCAGACATTGGAAAGTCACGTTCAAGAGCACCAGCAGTTTCAGGATATGGTAACGGGCCTGAGCACTGAGCTGAAAACTGTCTCTGAGAAGCTTGCTGCTTGTAAAGGTCCAGCAATAGAACAACCATCAGCTGAGAAAAACCAGTTGAAATCACAGGTATGTTGCAGGTTTTGCATCATGGAGAAAGTGGGTCCATGCCCTAGGCACTTGTAGAGACCATCATATTTATATAAAAAGAGCTGCTAATGGTGTCAAACTGAAAAACTAAGAAACCTTTATAAACTTATAAACTTTATAAACTACATGTGGTGTTCCATTCATCAAGATAATTGTAGTCCTAAAGCCACTCTTAATGAACTGAATGGACCTTTGCTGTCAGCTAAACTGAAGGCAGAATTGTCCAAGTTCAAGCACACAGGCTTCTTCAGTTTGGTTGGTTGGGTTTGTTTTTTTTGTGTCTCTGGATGTAATGGCGAAAGAGATCATTAAATTTGGTGTTATGATGTGCCTTTAAATTAGCCAGAGTGGAAAGCTTAGGAAAATGTCAGAGAGACCAATTCAGTTTTAAGAAGTGTCCTTCATGCATAAGTAGGCATTCTTTTGCACTTCGGCAGAATGGAGTACAGTCTTGTAGCTGTGAGTGTAGAGAGCTACTGAAAGCTTAAACCATAGCCAGATACGAATCACTGCAATTTCCTTTCCACCAGAATTTGCTGTACCTCTAACAAGTAAAAAGGAATACGAGAGGGAGGGGATTTCCAAGTTGAGAACTTGGAAAGATCACCACACACCTCACAGGATACTACCTGATTATTTATCATTGTCATAATGCTTATAACTTCGGAGTCCTTTGTTCATAAAAATGGCTGACTAAAATTACTGATTTAGTATTTACCTTTCTGCATGCAGCAAACAGGTCTGCATGTACTTTTCAGCACAGATTGTTGTTTATTTATGACTTTAGTGGTTGACTTTAGATCTTAGCATTAAGTATATTGATTGAAGATGCTTTTCAATAGAATGTTTTCTTTGTGTTTAAAGGAACAACAAGGACCTCTTAGTCGATGCGAAGACATGTTAAAGAAGATTTTGGTTTTAGCAGAAACTGTTAAACAAAACACCTCTTCACCAGGGCAGAAGTTTATTAAGGACGAGATTGAAACACTTCAGAGTAAACACAGGAGTCTGGAAGAAAGACTTGAAAATGTTGAGCAAAAGGAGGAAAATATTTTCACTGAAGTCCTTGAGTTAAAAGATGAGTTTGGTAATGAAATGCAGATGGAAGATAAGGCAGATGCAATGCTGAAGAGAGAGACACGGATTACTTCTGATACTCCTGTTGCTGCAGAAGAGAGCCCTGCAGCAGTGGAGTTGAAGGACCCTTTTGAAATGCATGATGTGAGTATATTTAATGACAGTCGTAACAATGGGAGACTGGTTAAGGAGGCATCTGTGTCTCATGCCTTTTGTATGTTGCATCCTATATTGCATCCTTCATTTCATTGAAATGAAGCCATCTGTAATTATATGTGTTTAAATCAAAGATGTGGAGAAGAACTCCTGTAACTTACTTTAACAAGTCTGTAACAAGCCAATAATGTCTATTCAAAACCGCAGTCTTCCATCGAAACACAACCTGCACACAGCTTTCTCTTGCTTGTGATTAGGGCAGGTATCCTTGGTCAGGATACAAAGGGAGAAGGTGTATAGATGAGAGAACTGCAGATACACCTCTGCCAAAGGACTTTGAGAGCTTCTCTTAAACCAGTAGGGCTTGTTTAGAACGGCAACACAATTTGTGCTATTTGTTTTCATAAATAATGTTGTGCCTTTCAGAGATCTAATGTTAAAACACAGTATTTACGGTCACACAAGCTGGTTGTCTTTTATATTGTTTCTCTTTGGATCAAGACGTCAATGGAAATATGTCAGAGAGAGAAGCAAAATGGTCTGCTTTTGGAGGAAGGCAGTGTATTGATAGATAATCCGTTACAGGGCATCCATCAAAGCAAGGACAGATTGGGGCAGACTCTTCAGGTGCCTGAAAAATATGTTCTAATACATGTCAATATATATGCATATATACGCCTGTGTCTGTTCACCAGAAATGCATAGGTAATTCCTTAAAACTTGTGGTCTTAGAGATGTATTTTCCTAGTCTAATGAAAGGAATGGTAAATTATGTTCTCCAAATCATCCCCTCAGTCTTGCACATGTGAAGTATGCAAGATCTCTGCACATCCCCAGGGCTTGGACCTACTTTCTCCATGATGCAAAATGTGCAGCATTCCTGTGAATTTAACACATTTTGTCATCTGCGTGCACTAGGTAGGTAATGACAGGTCACTAACCTGGAACCATTGATCTTTAGGGGACCTCAGGACATTCACACTGTAAATTACTTCACGTGTGCAAAACTGAGGGAAGGATTTGGAGAATTCCCTCGTGGACCTGACCATTGAGTGGTAGCAGTAGCTGGGAGAGATGACCATCAAAGTATCAGAGTGGAAACCATCCGTACTGCATTTTCTGGAGAAGGAACAAGATCAATAGTTAGAGTTGCCAAGTGTGTCTGAGCAGAAACTTCTATGACAGTATTAAAAATCATGTGAGCCCTTACTCCTGTTTGTTTTGTCCTGAAATTGTTTCATAGTGATTGAGGTCCCAATACGGCAAACTGATCTGAGCAGGCGTTTCCAAGAGGCTCTGGGTTTGGGTTACCTCAGCCTTTTCAGCTTCCTTCATTAAGCTAAATCGAAGAAAGTGTAGGCAGCTTGTGGAGTGTGTTATTCCTTAGTAAACTTAGAATTTGGACTGTGACTTTTACTGGTTGTGAACATTTTGTATTTTTCAAATCAGGGGGAGGTTGATAAAGAGAGCCCAGGTATGGACAAACATGAGAAGGTCCAAGAGGACATTCTGGACAACACGGTTCAGGGTGGTGAAGCAGAACTAGAAAGACATCAGGATGGTGTTGGTATTGAAGGTGATGAAACAAGAAAGGAAACCCATCCAGCAGAGGTAACTGAACATGAGATTCCACAAGACTGATTGAATTTGAGGGTATATGTATACAGTTTAGTTGCAGTGGGGATGATATGACTAATATATAAATAATAAACCCCTCAAGTTACAGTGAGCTATTTTTGTCTGATGTGCTGTATGCTTAGTATGTGTTAATCCTCTGAATCTTTTCCTGTACATTTAAAATTAGTATGGAGGGAATTTTTTTTTCCATTAGTGATTTGCTGAGGATAATGTATTCCAAGTCACCTGGACATTTTGTGACGTTTTCTTACCATTTTGCTTCAATACTGTTATTCTGCTTGAGTCTATTTCATTTATTTAGATTTTTTATTTACATCTTTACTTTGCACGTAGGAGGCTGCATTTGAAATGCTGTGTCCTGTTTTGTGCACCCTGGTACAAGGGAAGTTTTGACAGAGTAGAGTAGTGTTGAGGAGCTAGAGCCATAGTGAGTGGGAAGAAACAAAGTTCTTGCTGGAGATGAAAAAGCTAACGCTAACAGGGCTCTTGTTGCTGTCATCCCCTCCCTGAAAGGGGTGTTACAGAGAAAACAGCCAGGCTCTTTTCAGACCTTAAGTTTCAGCAAACTGTGTGAGATGCTGAAAGCAGTGTGGTTGTGACAAGATGGAGCACGGTGTGCACTCATGAGCTTGCCGAGAATTGGGGTATATCTGTTCATTCTGGGTTGCAGGTTGGGCTACTTTCAGTACATATCCTGTGTGACTTGCAGCCACTAGCTCAAATAACCATGCAGATTCATGCTGTAAGGATTTGCCATTCTTTTATTTTGTGTAGGTGGCCGTTTTATTTTATCTTGTTTCCAGATGATAAACAAACTCAGGCAGAACTTACAGTCAGCACATACCTCAGCATGTACATACAACAAATTCCTGGGCTGCCCAGGGAAGTATCCTGCCTGGTAATGTGCTGGGTGCCTCACCACAGACTCTCTGTCTACAGTACAAGTACAAGATTGGAGCCTCAGGAAAAAGTCTAACCTTTTTTAAAAATGCATTTGAGATTGCATCCAGGGGCACACAGTTCAAGGCCCATGCTTAGAGTAACAAAGCATGAACAGTGTAGGTAGAAGAACCACATTTGCAGTCTGCAATTTTTCTAAAAATTCATAACAGAATTACAGCACTGCTTCTCCTAGATGGTTTCCTTTGCCATAACCTTGCCCGCAATAAATTATGAGATGTAGTTGTGGTTTTCCTCATCTACCTATAATTATGGGCTTTGTAACTTTGTCATCTCAAGCACTGTAATTACTGCTCAGCAGGTTTGATTATGGCATTTTGATTACTTGTTTCTTTTATTTTTCTTACACCAAAAGGAGGATGTCAAGAATCAGTCATATAGAGAAGATGTGGAGCAGGTTCAGCAAAGGGTGTGCCAAAAGAGTCAAGTCCTGAAATCTGCAGCAGTTGAGAAAGGGGGTCTGCAATCTCATCCCCCAGTTTCTGCACATGAGGTAACCCACATTCTGTTATTTCAAGCTATATTTGTTAGAGTCACTGAATTTTTGTTTCCACATGGGCTTCAGCTGAAGTTCTGCTATAAAAGAAGAGGCAATTACTGCTGCATCAAAATCAAGATTTTTGTCTTGTATACACAAAATCAAGTGTATAGTTCTGCTTTATGTTCATGGTAGTTTTGAACATTATCCAGAGTGCTAGCCACATTGTATTTTTCAGTGGATATGTTCAAAAGGGCAATATTTGTTTTCAGAGCCATCATAATCAGTCTTTATTTTATGATATTTAGAGGTTCTCTTTAAGCTGTTAATCAATACAGCTTCTTTCCATGTCATTATAGTTAGCTGTGGTAGTCTTTGCCACCATAAGGAAGGCAAATCAGAAAACTGAAATCCAGGAGTGACACAGCATAAGAAAATAAATAAAATAAAAAAGAGGAAGAAGGATGAATTCAAGCTGAATGAATTACAAGATGCATTACTAAATGACATTATTACTAAGTCCGTTCTTTAAGAGCAAGGGTATTACATTCACAGGTGCCCTGTGACTGCTGATCCTTGGTCACCACATTCTTAAATTGAAGGTAGGGCCAAGCTAATCTTCACAGTGAAGTCTATGGGCCGTTCCACAGCTGGCCTGTCCATTGGCAGGTCTTACCTGGGGCTTGCACATATCTGCTGTAACTGGAAGCCTCAACAAAATCTCCCAAAGGTCTTGGGAGCCTGGGGAGGTCCCTGCTGACTGGGAGCTAGCTAATGTTATTCAAATTTACAAGAAGGGGGTGAGGGAAGACCCAGGACACTAATCTCAGTTCCTGGAAAAATTATGGAGAAGATCATGCTGGGTACTATTGAAATCCTCTTAGAGAACAACACAATCATCATAGAATCATAGAATCATTTAGGTTGGAAAAGATCTTTAAGATCATCAAGTCCAACTATAAACCTGCCACTGCCAAATCCACCACTAAACCATGTCCCTAATTGCCACCTCTATATGGTTTTTAAAATACCTCCAGGGATGCTGACTCAACCACTTCCCTGGGCAGCCTATTGCAATGCTGGGCAACATCCAATCTAACCTCCCCTGGAGCAACCTGAGGCACTTGTACTTGGGAAAAGAGACCCACACCCACCTCACTACAGCCTCCTTTCAGGCAGCTGTAGAGAGCAATGAGGTCCCCCCGAGCCTCCTTTTCTCCAGGATGAAGAACCCTGGTTCCCTCAGCTGCTCTTTTTAAGACTTGTGCTCCAGACCCATCCCCAGTTTTGTTGCACTTCTCTGGACAGTGTCTTTCTTGCAGTGAGGGGCCTAAAACCAAGCACAGTATTCAAGATGCGGCCTCACCAGTGCCACAGGGGGACAATCACTTCCCTAGTCCTGCTGGCCACACGGCTTCTGGTACAAGCCAGGATGCTCTTGGCCTTCTTGGCCACCTGGGCACACTGCTGGCTCATGTTCAGCTGGCTGTCAGCCAGTACCCCCAGGTCCTTTCCCACCAGGCAGCTTTCCAGCCACTATTCCCCAAGCCTGTAGTGTTGCATGGATGTGTTGTGAACCAAGTTCAGGACCCGGCACTGAGTCTTGTTGAACCTCAAACTGCTGGCCTCAGCCCATTGGTTCAGCCTGTCCGGACCCCTGTGCCGAGCCTTCCTGCCCTCCATCAGATCAACACTGCCCCCTGACCTGGTGTCATCTGCAAACTGACTGAGGGAGCCCACAACCCCCTCATCCAGATCACTGATATATTAAACAGGACTGGCACAGATCAGGCACAGTGAATGTGAGTTCATGGAGAGAAAGTGCTGTTTGTTTAATTTGATATCCATCTATGATATTTGCCTAGTGGGTGAAGGGAAGGTGGTGGATGTAAAAAAAAAAAAAAAAGTGTAAAATTTCTGGATTTTAGGAAGACTTTTGATACTGTTGGTCACAGCATCCTTCTGGACAAATTGTCAAACTGTGGGATGGGCTGGTTCACAGTGCACTGGGTGAAGAAGTGGCTGAAGGGCAGAGCTCAAAGGGTTGTAGAGAATAGGTGTACCTCAGGCTTCAAATCTAGAGCCATTTCTGTTTGATATATTTATTAATGATCTAGGTGCAGGAGTTGAATGCACCGTTAGCAATTCTGATGATGATACCAAACTGGGAGATGCTGTTGAACTCTCTTGAAGGACAAGATGCCTTGCAAAGGGTTCTAGATAGATTGAAGCATTGGGCGATGGTTAACAGGATGAAATTTAACAAGTCCAAATGCTGGATTCTGCTCCTGGTATGGAGTAGCACTGGGCACGTATAAATTGGGAGAGGAGTGGCTGGAGAGAGAAAGGGATCTGGAGATGCTGGCTGACAGCAGGCTCAATAGGAGTCAGCAGTGTGCCCTGGCAGCCAAGAGGGCAGACTGCATCCTGGGGTGTATTAACCACAGTCAGTCAAAAGAGGTGATTATCCCACCGTATTTAGCGTTGGTGTGGCCTCACCTTGAACAGCGTGCGCAGTTCTGGGCCCCACAATTGAGGTGTGAAGGTCCTTGAATGTATCCAGGGGAGGGCAACACAGCTGGTGAAAGGGCTGGAAGGCATGTCCTGTGAGGAGCGGCGAAGGACTTTGGGTTTGTGGGGAGCGGCGAAGGACTTTGGGCTTGTCTGGTTTGGAGAAAAGGAGGCTGAGGGGTGACCTCATTGCTCTCTGCAGCTGCCTGAGCTGGAGAAGTGCAGAGGGAGGTGCTGATCTCTTCTCCCTGGGATCCAGTGACAGGACACTGGAAATAGTTCAAAGCTGTGCCAGGGGAGGTTTAGACTGGACGTTAGGAAGCTTTTCTTTACCAAGAGGGTGGTCAAACACTGGAACAGGCTTCCTGGAGAGGTGGTTGATGCCCCAAGCCTGTCGGTGTCTAAGAGGCATTTGGACAGTGCCCTTAAAAACATACTTTAGCATTTGGTCAGCCCTGAATTGGTCAGGCTGTTGGACTAGGTGATCGTTGTAGGTCCCTTCCAACTGAAAATACTCTTCTGTTCTAAACTGACAGACTTTCACTTCTAACTGTGATTGTTTATATTCAAAAGATTTGGAGCTTGCAAAGGGAAAGGCAAGTAGGTTCTGCTGTTCTGAGGAAGGTGTTGGATAAGAAAGGATTTAAACTATGGGTCATACCCAAGCCTGAAGCCAGAGTCACATTTGGTGGTTTCCTGGAGGCCTGCATGGTGAAGAGTCAACAGGGGAGCCCTGGCTTTGTACCTGAAGGACAGTAGCTGGTTAGCAGCCCCCATTCTCTTCCCTTCTCATGTTTTGCTCCTTCCCCAACCATCTAGTAGACTGAAAAACTATGGGAAACATTAAAATTATTGTGTTGGGAGGTGAACACTGTCTGTGTGTCTGTGTATCTGGAGAGGTGGTGCTACAGTGTACATTGAGTCATACAAACAAGCAAAACATGTATGCAGCAATCCTGATTTTTTTTTAGTGTCAGGACACTTTTATGTGTGTTTTGATGCATTTATATTTCGATCTGGTAAAGTGGATTTTCTCCTCACTCTGTGACAGCTGAGCTCTGTTTTTCCGCTTACTTCAGTTCTGTGGCACTCCAAAGTCTCTTTAAGATGAAATCTTATGTCTGAGTTGAATCTACAGTCTCCTATATGTTTCCCACGCTTAGGAGCAGGTATATGTTTTAGTAGCTCGTGACCCACAGAGAAACAGATGACCGTGACAGTTTACAAGTGATATGGCTGTGGGGATAGTTGACTGCTTCCTAGTAAAATAGTATCTAAAGTAGCAATACAGTAAGTTTATCCAACAAGAATTTATCATTGCTTATTTTATATGTTGGTACCATGGGGAAGCTCACACTGTAGTCATATCTGTGTATTTGTATGCATTCACTCATGTGAAGTCTATGCGTGGAACAGATCACAGTTTACCAGATAGAGACAAGGACTGGGGGAAGGGAAATGCAGAAAGATTTTTAAGGTATTGCCGTGTGACCCAATAAGCCTGTGACATTTCATTTATATTGTTGTATGCAATAGCTGAAGGTGATTTAGAGGATTACGTTTTACGTCTGAACTGGGGCTGTCTAAGAGCATCCAGTTGGGCAATGACCTTGGCTCAGCTGGTGGACTGTTAAACTTGGCCACACCACAGGTGACTTGTTCTTCTGCCATTGTGGGAATTGATGGCAGTGCCAGGGACTGGTTCAGGAGCCCCTCATTCCCTTCCTCCCCACCCTGACTGAGACATGACTCCCTAACGCTCTTGCCCTTGCCCCTGAATTTGGATAGCACTTGTGGCAGTAGCAGCCGTGGCTTTGTGTCACAGGCAAGCTGCTTCGTGCGTGAGTGAGTCCATGAAGAACAGTTGGAAGAGATGGTCTTGGTGAAGGACACAGCAGTATATTAAGGCAGGTGCTGAGCAGAAGGAATGTGGTTGTGAGGAAAAGTTAAAAGTCCATGAATATGTAAGGAGGGGGAGAAGACAGGATGGACTTGTGAGTTGATCAGTAGCAGAAGTGGGTGCAGGGAGGATGTTCTTTGAAGGTGGGGATGTCCGAGTTTCAAGCTTAAAATGATGGGCAGAGATTTCATAGGTATCTGAGCAGTGCTGGCAAGCCAGGGTGAGGTGGAGGGTAGTGATGGAGATTCTAGCCTCTGGGTCCTGGTTTACCCACAGAGGCTGTGGGGGAAGCCACAGCAACCTTTAGGCGTGGCTTAAACATGTGAAGCAAAGTGTTGCAGTCAGAAAACTTGTTGATTTAGAATCCTCAGAAATAAGAATCCTGTTTTGTGTTGTAGGACACAGGTGCAGAAGTGGTTGTTCAGAAAGAATTGTTTCCCGGAGTGCAAGTAAATACTGAATATTTTGAAGAGGAACAAAAGGTCAATGAGCTGAAAAATAAAGTGGCTGAACTGGATATCGTGCTTATAAATGAACAACTAAAAGAGCTGGAGGTATGGAAATTGCGAAGTCATTCCTCATTGTTAATGTACTGATACACAGAATTATGGTTCACTTAGCAAAATTCTTGCATATAGTCTTATCTGAGGTTTGACTGCATGATTAGTCCGTTTGTCTACCAGGTAGTCTACAAACACAGTGTCTTAATGCAGGTATGTCCATGTAAATTGTACGGCTCTTCTAGAATGCAGTAGTAGATACACCTTCGATTGCATGTGTGCTTCCATGCATGCTCATTTGCATGTGAATGAGGAAGTGTATGTTCGTAGGTGTATCGGTATTTAACTATATTTTGTGTTGAAAGCTAAAAGTGTTTAAGGTCCTCTTTTAATCTCTTCTCTGTGGTGGGTTTGGTTGTAGAATTTACAAACTGAACTGGAAACATGGAAAGCAAAATCTTTATGTCATAGTCAAGAAGCATTTCCCAGTGCAACAGGATCAAACAGAGCAGAGCTGCAAACCACAGAGCCTGCGCTGCCCTGCTGGGACAAGCTGCTTCAAGAACTAGATGCTGTTAAGGCAGTGAAGCAACAACAGTACTGTTTAATTAATGAGTACCAGAAAAATCTTTCTGCTGCACAGTCCTCAATGAAAAATTTGTCAACAGAAAAAGATAACATAAAAATGTAAGTATAGTTGAGGGTTTCTGTGAGTAGGTTGAACAAATGTGATCCTAGACTGAATTTTCTGCCATACTTCAATAATACTCAGACAAAGATACAGTGTTTTATCTGTCTCATTGATGTTAGGTAACAAGAGAAGTCTCATAGATTTGTAGGTTTAAACAGCCCTTAAAAGAAGCATTTCTGGTGGTTCTCTGCCATCCTTTAGCATCATTACTCTTTTTAATTTTTTTTAGGCAGCACAAAGAAATGGTTGCTGTGCTAAAAACCTATACAAAAGCCATATTAAAATATTATTGAAAAAATATGGCAGATGTGGAAATATTAATTTCTTTTCAGGGACTCATCAGTTCTGATTTTTTTAGGGGGTGAAATTTCTCATTGCTCTGAAAAATTAACTTTCTTTGATAAGAAGAATTCTGTGGCAATAAATAAGTCTGCAGAACCAATTCACAGTTAATCAATTAAGACAAAATGTTCAATACCCACTATGAATTAGCCTTCAAACCATGGATCTAGCCTATCAATCACAATAATTTGAAAATCTTTAAAATAATTTATATAATTGTTAATTTACAGCAAAGAGATTGAAAAAATCTAGCTGCTAAATGTAGGTGAGAATTTCAAAATACTCCTGGAGATAAAAGATGAGTAGATGAACTCCAAATTAATCTTGAATGAATGGGAATTTTTTAAGTTTTTCTTTTAACTTTATCTTCATTGTAAATCAGAAATTACCATAAAAAGTTAATTTGCTTAGAGATGACTCTAACACTGTTCTTTATTTTGAAAATTTTATTTATTGTAGCTTTAAAAGGAGACTACATTCCTTTAGGAAATGATGCATTCTGTATTTGCATATACTGCAATTTTAGATAATATGCATTAGAATGTACCTCTCCTGCAGAGATAACTAGAAATAACTAATGCTGTACAGATAAGCAAGAAACAATGATACTACAATGGTGATTAGGAAATTTGTGAGAGAACATTGAGACACACATGTAATTAAATGAATAAAGTGAGTGAATCACTTTTGAAACAGTCAAGTTCTTTTTTTTTTAAATGTGTCTAGTCCATGTTTTAGGAACTTTTTAGGGTTTATTTTTAAATGCTATTCATATTTTTGACAGAAGTCCTATGAACAATACAGTTCTTCTGGAGAAAATTAAGGCATGCATAGAGTCCTTACGAAAAGAAAGAGATGTCTTAAACCAGTTGAAAACTCAGCAAGAAAGTTTATCTCAGCATTTAACAGGCATGGATAAAGTGTTAACTGAAAGCCAAATGAGGCAACTGGAGCTATGGTGGCAACACATGGAGCAAACAGTGCAAAAGAAACATGATCAAGTTGTGGCAGAAATTGATGAATTTAACCTGCTTATGAATAAAGCACAGGATATTCAGAAACTGATACAAGAGCAGTGTTTACAAGTGGAGTTACATTCCTCCGCTGCAGGAAAAGCCAAATATCCTGTACTTTGGATGACAGAGCTACAGGACATTAAACATGGTCTTTCTCTATTAACAAGGAGGATTGAACTGCAGATGAAAAGAATTTGGAGTGATCAAGAGAAGGTAGCTTTGGAGAGCTCTATACGTGACCTGCAGAGCAAATTGGAAGCATTATCAGCACAACAAACTCCTCGAGAGGATGTTCAGATCACTGGTCCTGCTCTCATGAAACATGAAATGATGAAGAAGATGAAAGAAAATATTTCATGGGTCAAAGATTCACTGTCCTCCCTTGATCAGAAAGCAGCACTTTTCCCCAGTGATGTTAAATCACAGATCAGAAGTTGTCAGCTTATGAGCACAGAAGTTCTAAACAGAGAGCCTGTGATTGTATCGCTGGATTATGGGCTCCAACACATCATGCCCAGCTTGAAGCCTGAGGAGGTATCTGATATGAAGTTTCTTTTACAAACATTGCAGGATTCATACAAGGCTCTGGTTTTAAAATCAGCTCAAAGATTACAGCACTTAGAGCTCCAGCTGGAGGAGAGGCAAAGACTTATTGCAGAAATAGAAAAAGTTCATTGTCAGCTTCGAAATGCTGAGATGCTTGCCAGGCCTGATATGAACCAAACCAGCACGTGGTCAGAATTAATTGATCGACAAGCCATTTTAAAGGAGATTTTAAAGGATGTACAGGAAATAGAAGGGCTTATCTCATCCCACTATAAAGAGAGTCAGATCGCAGCTGAGGAACTGAGCCTGTCTGAACAACTATTTTTGATTGATCAATTAAGAAGTCTGAAGAATAGAGCAAAGAAGACACAGAGGCAAATTCAGAGTAAACTTCATGAAGTAGAAAAAAAGATAGCTGTCTACAAAGAGTTTGCTGAAGGAATAACTTCATTGCAACAAGATCTTGTCCTGCAGTATGGTGAAATGAACTTGGAAGAAGATGAACTACTGGGCTCCGAGCAGGAATTAAAGGATAAATGCAAAGCACTTCAAAAAAAAGTATTAGCTTTCCAGTTCAATTTGTCACAAATAATGAAGTACAAAGAAATATTTGAATGTGTAGGTCTAAAATGGGACTCACTACAGCTGGATGAATTGCAAACGAAATTTTTTAAAATTAAAAATAAAATTAAAGGCAAAATAATACACTTTGATAATGTCGTTAGGGAATGCAATAAGATTCAAGTGTTGCTAAATGAAATCCAGGCTATAACATCCACTGTAAGAAAAGAAGCTGACATCCTAAATGACGGCTCTTGCTCTTCTCCTGCTGAGAATCTTATGTCTGCACAGATTCTGTTTCAGGCAGTTCAACAAATCTTGTACTTAACCCAGGAGGTAGCAAATAAAATAAACAAAAATGATATCCTTGATACACGATTCAAAGAATCTAAGAGGAAAGAAATAAAGAGCCTGGAGAAGGATGCTGAGGAACTGAATCAGTTTCTTCAAAACCTCATCTCTGGTCTCCACTGTGTAAATAAGGAAGATATCCAGAATGAAGTAGAATATATATTTCACATCATAAAGCATATTCAATTAGAGCTCCAGCAGCCACTTCTGATAGACATAAAATTAATGCAGTATGAGAAGTTACGATGGGAAGCAATTCAGAAAATGATGCAAGCAAAGTTCTCTGCTATTAATTGTATAATGGAAAAAGAGAGAAAAAATCCAAAAGAAAAATCCCTTGCGGCTGGTATAGAAACAAAACTAGAGACACTGCAAGATCATGAAACACAACTGAAGATAGACATTGCTGCCCGTGTTGTAAGTATATTTATTAAAAATAAGGTATAGCCATATGTCTTTTCCCAATAATTAGATTAGCTGTCTGTGACTGTAGTGTTTATATTTTCATGACTTATATGCTTCTTTTATTCTAATAACTGAATTGGCCGGTGATGATCTCTGCATTGATGGATATGATGGGAATCATGATAAGAAACCAAGGATACAACGAAATTAGTTGTATTCAGTTTGATTATAATCGAGCACTGGGGTTTAGCATAAGAAAAGAAAGGTAAAGGGGAGGAAGGAAAATGTTGAGCTGAAAAAAGACTGGGTGCGAATTGTCCTGGGATTATTCTTGGAACTGATTTTATGTAACATTTTTGGTATTGACAGTGATGAAAAATACAGAAGTTCCTTGTTCCTACTATAGTGAAAAAGCTTACTAGTTGGGAATGATCAAGGAGAGTAAAGCACCAATGTGGTCAGGCTCAGGAAGGATAAGCAAAGGAAAGACAACCAGGATCCAAGGCTTTAACACAAGTATATAAGGCATTGCTGGAGGATCCACCTGGTTCTTGATGCGTTTGTCAGGAAGGGTCCACTCAAACTGGAACAGATGCTATTAGAGGGATGAAAACTGTTGAGGGTAGTTGATAAAACTGAATTTGCTCAACCTCTTAAGCTAAGGGCAAGCGGGAAATCTAGTTGAGATGTAATTAGGCTGGAGGTAGACTTAATGAATGGAAAAGGACTACTTAAGCTAAAGAGCAGTGTTAATACACAGAGAAAGAATTAGTGAATAAATTTACACTGGAAACCAGAAGAGTGGTAATCTTCATAGCAGATTGGTTCTGGAACTGCATCCAGGTCAAGACAACCTGTGCCATGATGGCCCAAAGGATCAGTGGATACAAATGAGGAAATATGAGGTAGTAGCTAATAACAGGGGGAGGGACTCTGCTTCACTGATGGACTTACGGTCCTGCTGCTAGATTTCCTGGCTTGCTGTGCTTCATCTTCACTGCTTGGGTGTTGTGTGGGAAGCACAATGCCAAAGTTCCGCTGCCCTGTGGGAATCCAAGAGCTGGCAAAGTTACACATGATTCAAGAAGAGGGTTTAGTAAGAAGCAGTTAGGTAAGTCAGAGTGGATATACGGCCTGGAGCAGAATAAAGCATCAACGTGTGGGCTTTCCTTGTCGGAACAGGACGTATGGGATGCCATGTCCGTAAGGGGTCTTATGGCTTTTGTCTTCTGCCATCCTTCTCTCGCCTTTTCCAGTATTGGCAGTTCCTACATAACCCCTGTTCCTGCGGTTGAGAGCAATCAGTCCATAGGTTACAGCACTGCTCTGTGACTGCCTAGCTAGCAAAGTACATTTGCCATGTGTCCTCCCTCACTTCCTTAGGCCAGTTCTGGGAGCACTGGTCTCAAAAACAGGTGTGAAATTCTGAAAAGACCATCGGGTGATCCAGAGGAGCACAGCGGTCTTTCTTAATTGTTCCTTTGTCTTTTTAACACTGTCAGAGTGCTCTGGAGGAGGCATGTAAAGCTGGTGAGCTTTATACCAAGGCTGTTCAGAGGGCTGCCACGTTCCTTGAGGACTATGAAGCTGGACTCCAGTCTGCCACAGCAGAGCTCGGTAGCTCAGAGGAGATCTGCCAGACCCCACAATGGAACCAAGAAGAGTTCAACTCTGCAAAGGCTGACATAGAAAACGTGTACTCCAAGCTGAAGAACCTAGTGAAACCAGAAGATAAAATATGCCTGGAAAATACTTTAACAGAACTAGTCAGTAAGAGTTTGGCATTAAGGGAGAAGGCTCAAAGAAAGGAAGCTGATGAACAGAGGTAAGTTTAAGAGATCTTCCTGGGTCGTGTTACTTATTATGAAGAATTTGGCTGATAATAAATGCAGTATTGTTTCTGCTGTCATAGAACCAGGTAATTCAGCAGAAAGAACTGTAAGCATTTCTGTTGTTTCCAGACGTGATAGTAATGGAAGGAAAATTACCAGGCAATAAGCACAATGCAATAGTTTTTAGTATATTGCACGAAGTGTGTATGGGGCTTGACTGTGGGTCATAGGGTGCCAGAATCAGAGTAAAGCACATTTTCACAGTCTCTAGTTCAGTGCTGCTGTGGGTTAGAATGGTTTTTGGAGGCGCCTTAATGTGTGTCTTCCATAAGCTATTCTGATGGCTTGAGAAAGTAAAGACCAAACAAGACACAGGCCATAGTTTCCTTCCTTCAAATACAGGTGCAGAGGAGATCTGAAGGGCCTTCAGATACATGTACACAAACAGTTCTGGAGATAGATTAAAGGATTTTTAAATTGTTTGCTCATGATCCAGTGCTTCTGATTCTGTTGAGCGTAACCTTAAAATCTGGTTTTATAATCAAAGAATTGGGCAACCTTAAAGGCTTTGGTAATAGAAAAGAAATGATAAGATATAGAAATAAGAAGTTGGAATTGTGCAGAGCACACATCGTAGGAAAAAGTAGAATGTGTGTTACAAACTGGAACTAATTTTTGGGAACGTCTGAGGAGGATGGAGACCTAGATCAAGACATACAATTCTTTTGAGCAGCTCCTAGGGTGATATATGGATATGCATACCTATATTTCTTTATCTCTGGGGCATTTGTACCTGCATCTCTAAAGTATCTCGGATATCGAACCCGAAGTATATAACAAATAGTAAGGACTGCTAGTTCAGAAGATTCTTTTTAATATTTTTTTTTAATTCTAGTGGGCATTATGGTTAGAGAGAGGAGCAACCACAACAGATTTTAATCAGTCTCTTAATTGTTTCCTACAGGTATTTTGAAAAATACAAAAGCTACACAAAAACCAAAGATAAGGTGTGTGATAATCTTAACAAACTGGAAAAGATGCTTAGACAGTCTTTGTCTCAAATACCAACGTCTTACAAAGAAGCTTTGGAGCACTTAGAAGAAAGCAAGGTAAGAGAGGCTCTGAAGAACTTGAAAAACTTACACAAAACTGTGATGTAGCTGTGCACACAGTATGGTATCACAGTAGAAAGAAGTTAAATTCCTTTATCCTGCATTTATGTATATATAAAACCACAGAATATATACCTATAAAAAGACCAGATTATAATAGGTCACATAAAAAGAGTACATCATAACACTGTAGAAATCAAACATTGTCTGTGCTTAAGATAATGTTGCATTTTTGTTTAGATCCCTCATTGCTTCTTTGCAGGACCAGGGCTGTTCAGATTTCTAATATCGCTGCTGTTTTCTCTCAGAAGTGAAAACCAGAGGATTTCCAGTTTCCCCCCCACAAGAGTCTCTTGCTCCTCCCCACCAGACCTCTGCTATAATCAGCTTCTTTGCTGCCTTCTCTTTTAGTACTCATCATATTACAGGCTTGTTGTTTTATATATCTGTAGCTCCTGCTCATTTATCTTCCCTTCCAAATAACTAGAAAGCAGCAAGGACAATCTAATCACCTGGGTACACTGTTCTGTTTGGTTTGTTTATTTACCCCATTTTTCTCTGCAGTCTTAGCCAACAGAATTCTCTCATTACAACCATTTTTAACCAGCTCGGTGGAGTTGTTGCCATTTTATTAGAGGATCCTAATCATATTACTGAATGCTTCATTAGCACTTCTAACTGTATTGTTTTATTTATTTACTTGTTTATTTTTCCTGTCAGATTTTAGTCTCCAACATTGACTTGGCTGAAGATGATCTTGTGAAGCTGAGGCAGGTCTCTGGAGACCTGATGAAATTATGCTGCAGAAATGACAGGGCACTGGGCAGGATTGTAACAGTGCTGTGGGAAAATTGGCTGAGTTTGCTTGAGGCTGCAAAAGGGCTGGAAATTAACTGTGAAGAACTAAAGCAGGAATGGAAATTCATCAATGAAGAGGTGACTTGCTCAACAAACTGTAGGTTTGGGGGAATGTGGTAGGGATGAGGCCCTCAGTAAAATGGCACGTAAACAGCTTGACATCAGTGTAGAACATCATTTCCCGCTCGCTGATCAGGCAGTTGTCCCTAGCCTTTCTTGAACCCGGAGTAAAAAATGGTGGGGACATTTACAGTACAAATTCTCTGAACCCAGAACAACTCTGTGGTTGTGTGCTTTGTTAGAGTAAACTCAAATGTTTTGGCACACTTCAGAGGTTCAAGCTCTCTGGCTATGTAATTCCCAGGACTTAGTCATGCATATGAGTAAATGAATAATGTAACTTAAGATGGTGGAATAAAAAAATCACTTTACCTCATGCTTTGACTTACTGTTTACTTAGCTGGAACGTGAAGCAATAATTCTCGATAAGCTCCAGGAAGAACAGCCGGAAAGTCTAAAAGAGAAAGAAAAGGCTACCAGAGAGGAACTGGTAGAATTACTAGATTTTGTGAACTCATTTGAGGAAAACATCAACCAGCAACAGCTCCTCTTACTCTTACTTCTTCACCGAATAAGAAACATCCTGAATACATCTGAAAATACTGAGGCAGAAGCTGCCCTTCCTGCCTTATGTGAGATAAAGGCAATGCAGGATCGATGTAAAAAGTAAGTGGTGTGAAATTTCTGTTGAAGATATGACATAGGACTACTTATAAACACAGTGTTTTATTGGGTATTAAAGAATAAATGAAAACTGGAATGCACTTAAGATAGTGAATGTCCTACTGGGTGAGACCAGTGCTCCATCTAACCCATCTGCTGTCTCCAGCATGGACATTGGAGATACTAGTTAGGGAGAAGACCTGAGCCTGGCCATACCGTGTTAGTCTGCAATGTGTTCAAATGTAGTAGTAATCGGAAGGGGTGACAGCCAGTTTTGGAGGTTTCAAGCTCTTGTGAACTCAAATGAGATATGTGGATCTTACACTCTTATGAAAATCGAACCTTGTGTTTTTTGCAACAGTGCAACTTTTGCCTTACTAAACGAGTGCCACTGTTTAAAATTTGCTTCAAATATTTTTTGCAAATCTGTGATTGTACTTGCCCTTCTCCATGCCTGCTTTTTGACATGGAAATCTTTGTGAATATCTTCTGTTTTGCCAGCATCTTCAGACTCTTGAGGACCTGAGCTCTGTTTGCTGTTAAAACACACATGCTGTCTGATTTGGTCTACCAAACATACTTCATTTAGCAATATCTGCAGACTCATTTTTGAGGAAACGGAGGAAATAAAGGACTCTGAGATTTAGTTACAGAAAATAATATATGCCTACTTGGGTAGAGCCTAACACGTAATGTATTCTTGCTGGAAATCTTTCATAGGTTGTATGAAAAGACTCAAGACCGTAAGGATTCCGTACAAGCTGAGATTCAAGAGAGGAACAAGATCACTGAGGAAATAAGTGCTGTGACAAATGCATTACGGCATGCTGCATCTGGATTATCACAAGATGCTGCTGGAAAGGCAGGACAACTGGAGGTTGGTAACGGCTCTGTTATTGCGTGGGGACACTTTGAATATGTTCTCTTTTATCCTGTGACTTGAACTTGTTCCAGATAGAATTAGTGGCAAAGTATATGCTACGCACATTGACTTGAAGAGAATGAATCTGGCTCAGCAGAGTATGACTGGCCCTGCCATGTCTCTGGTTTACGTTCCTCTCCCTCTACGTGGTCTGGTTAGCAGGAATAGATCTGTCTGTCCAGACTGCAGAGAGATTCACAGTCAGTTGCATGTCTTCTAGGAAGGACTACTTAGTGTACATCCTGCACCCCTTCCCCCTTTGCATGCCTAGCCAGAGCAGCTTCAGATGCTCTGGATTTGATGTCCCACATCAGGGGGTTAACCTGGTAAATGCTTTTTTAGAAATCCAGTTGTGATCAAGACCAGTCTCCAGCAGCAGCAACCAGCACTCTGCAGCAGCCCAGTCCATACATTTCTATGATTTCAGTATATTTTTGTTACCCTTCTTCAGACTTTATGAAATGCTATTATTCCTAATACTTCCTGAATATGGGGTTATTTATTTATTATTTTAATTATATCTGTTTCAATTTAGTCTTACTGTTTATATTACTACCTTGATTTTTAAATCTTGATCAGAAATTTATTTTTAGTTATATTCAGTTATCTTTTAACTATAGAACATCATTATTTATTTATTTATTTATTCTAGCCTACTAAGGCCTATCACAAATTTGGACTCTCTTTTCTCAGTCTTGTATAAAACCAATAGGAGTCTCTGCCATGTATTTTCTTTAGAAGGTGTATGCTTAAAGCTGGCAACGGGCTAGGAAAAGCACAGAAGCCAAAGACTGTGGTGGCAGATATGAGCATTTCCCTATGGGTTAGCATGAGAGAGGAATGTTAACTACATCTTTTGGAAGTTCTGAAAACCCATGAACCAGCATTTGTCCGAAAGGGCTATTTTTCCATTTAAAATTATTTAGAATTAGAAGTTAGAGTTGGGTCTGCTCTTTTGCTGAGGTTTTTTGTATCCATGAGGAAATGTTACCGCTGCATGTGTTTGATGCCTGCTTTTTTCCCCTCACATCCTAACTGTGCTACTCTGAGCACCTGAAAGTCACCCAAAAGTAAGCTTAGACTTTGTTCCTGATCATGGCAACAGTAGGCACAAGCAAATTGTTAACAGCAACCCTGGCAAATGATTTCTACGTAGCAGTGTATCGCAGCAGGCCTATTCCTTTTGAGAAGATTCAGCCAAAAGGATTGAAAAAGTATTGCTAAAATCTGCAGGGCAATTTCATTCCTGCTTCCAAAGAAAACCTAGTTTCTATAAAATCTATAGCGTTATTCAGGGCTCCATTGCATTTCTTGAATGGAAATGCCTATTTTACTTCTAGATGATAGTAAGTCTGCGTTAGTTGGGTGGTGAAGTTGTAACTCACCAACATAGATGGGTATGCAAATGGGAAGTGATATCATCTAGATCTAGTCCCCTAGGAAAAAAAAACACCAAACCTGGGACAGTTTTGACAGATGTCTGCATTCTGGCTAAATAATCTGTGAACATGCATTTATATACAGAAACGAGTTTGCGGAGGCATGCTTTGTTTTTGAGATTGATATTGTAACTGATTCTTCCAAATTCAAGCACAGTCTCACCTGGACCATTTGACAACAGCAGTCTTCTCTGTGGTAGAGGCACACAGCTGTTTCATGGCTTTGAGTTTTTTTAATAGCAGACCCAGTTGTCATGGGGTGATAGGAAGTAAATCAGTCTCGGACTCTTACATATCTCTTCTGTGCATTGTATTTGTGTGAGGGAAAAGATTCCCATGTAAAGACTAGGAGTTAATGGATTGCCATTACCCCTGTTTGAAAAAGAAGAGGATGTTAATTTTAATGTCTTTCATTGCCTGGTAGGAGCTTTGGATCACTTTTCCCAAGAACCTGAGTTAACGTTTGAATTTCTCAAACAGCTGAACATTGGGAAAAAGAACCATAAAGGAAAAAAACAGAACTCTCCAACTTGAAATTCTAGAAAACTTTCAAAACAAATAAGTTTCTTCATTCTTTCTGCAATAGAACTTAGATCAGATTTTATTTCTAGGCCACAGGCTGTAGTCAGTTGTTCATGTTTCTTTTATCTCACAAAAGCTACATTCTTCGTGAAGAACTGGAAACTACTGTTTTGAAAGGAGCCTGCTGTGCTGCTCTGCGTAATTGCCTGAAAGCAGACACTTCAGCTTGAAACCTGTTGCTTTTTGTGGCCTTTGTGTTGTTTGTAATAATGAAGGAATGAACATTGGCTATTAAACGTCATTCAACGGGAGAGCACAGGGGTTAACAGGGTTAATTTTAGGAGCACTTCAAAGGATTAAATTGCTATACCTGTCAATAAACATCAGTGCGTCAGTTGCCTGACATGGAGTAGTATTAAGTTTAATTAATTCTTACAGATTGAAAAGCATTATTTGATTAAATGAGTGAGTATTTCTCAAAGTTAATCTGCTTGCAGAGATAGTCAGATTAGGTTTGATATCACAAAACCAACTTTTCCAAACCATAATCATGGTAGGAAATACAAAGCATAGTATGTATGTATATATATGTACATATGTACATATACACACATGCACTCAGTAAAAACTAGGTTAAACTGCTGAAGTTATTCTTAATTTTGTAGGAGGTTCAGAGCGTGATTGGTAAAGAAAATCAAACTCTAAAGGATATCATGGAGAAACTCCGGATCAAGTATTCTGAAATGCATACAACAGTTCCTGCAGAGATCCAAACACAGCTGGAGGACAGCAAGAAAGTATTGCAAGACCTAGAAGACAAGGTGACTGTTGTAATTTTCATATTTACCTTTTTGTAATGTATAAATAAGTGCAGTAATACTTGATGAATGTTGTAACTAAATCTCAACTTGAAGCATTGATTATTTTCATTTGCCTTTTCCTCTCGGGGAACATGTATACCTGAGGAAAGATTCCTCGTGTTAATTGTTCTCCTTTTAGAATAACCTTACAGTAAGTAAGCAGTGTGAATATAGTATTTTCCTTTTCTGTTAGAAGAGGGCATTGCAGAATTGGTAGCAACAAAGTCTTGCATGTGATATAGGATGCTGTCTTCTATCCAGTCTGATTCTTAAACTACACTAGTAATCAAAGTTGATTGGAAAGTTGTATAGCTTAACTGAGAAGCTATTTTCAAAACTGAGTAAAAAGAGGACTTTGAAACCAGATATTTTTTAAACTAATTTGCACACACGGTAGGGTATCACAGCATGGTTCTTTATAGCACACCTTGAGACATGGTTGCATTCCTTTAAAAGCAGGCAGGGCATTTAAACAACTAAATAACATTGCATCGGGTTTTTAAAATGTTTTCTATCTACAGGGGGTATAAACAGTTTACTGAAAGCAAAGTTAAAGGAAAATGGAGTAATATTGTAAGTTTGAGGTCAAATTTTAGCCTGGTACAATTATTGTCATTGTTATTTATTCATTTGTGTTACTTTTAAAAAGAAAAAAAATCTTTCCGTTCTCTTATTTCAGAAATAATAATATTTAATGCTAATTTTAAAGGCTAAATCTCAGTTAATTTGATAAAATCTGAAAGTTTAATTAAACCATTCTAAAATCCAGTTACTTGCTAGTGTCTATCAGATGATTCATTCGTGCTTCATTAAATATTTAGAGACATATTCATTGCGGCTTATTAGTTTTAATTTGGATAACATTGTAGCTTCTGTTTCGAAATGGAACCACTCTTTTCAGAACCAGCAACTGGGTAGGAGAGAGAAGGAGAAGGGAAGTAGAACAGTATTTATGCTTTGGGTTGGTTTTTTTTTTTTTGGTTGTTTACTGTTTCATTTACTGAGATAAAAGATTATCCCAATGCACACATTACATGTTGGAGTGAAAGAGCTGGTCCTGGAAACTAGATAACATTTGCTTTTCACATTTAGGTAGTGAGAAACAATATAAAAATATAAATATTTGATATATATTTCTATAAATTTTTTCAAAATGCATTTATGAAACAAAATAAATCCTAGTGGAACTGGAGGCCAAGTTAGTTACAAACTAGGAGATACCAGCATGTGCTAAATTGCATTAACTTGCCATATTTTAATGGCATTCTGCTTTCTTCTAAATCTGCTAGCTAAAAATTAAAATAAGTTGTAATTTTGATACCATCCATTTTATTTGGAAAAACATAATAAATTTATCCCAGTAAGCAGCCTTGAAATTAAAATCCTGCCACTGATGACCAGACATTGACAGATGCAGTATTTTTTCTGAGGAAAGATACAAAGTCAGTGCTCGGGCTGCTTTCTCATTTCCAACTGTGTTGCGTCGCTGATATGTGAGTCCCTTCTGTTTTGGAAACTAGCACTACAAACATCAATGATTTTTCATGTTTGATGTACTCCAAGATAGTAGTAATGGTCAGGTCTTTTAGTGATTACAGTCAGTCCCCTTCTCCAAGGAGTCTTGGGCACTAAGTACAGACAACTTCATACCTTTCTTGTATAAGCGTAAGTATTTGAGAGGAGCACGGTAGGGTTTTTTGCTATGTATTTGTTTTTATCAGTGCAGTTTTACCAATACAGTACCTTGCTATGGGCATTATTATATTGGTCTGACACAACAGCTGGAATCTATAAATAATGGTAATAAAATTGAGAAATAAAAGTTGATAAATCATTTATTAACTAATGATGATCTTAATTCCTCTTCCCACAAAAAGGAAAAAGTCTTTCAGTATCAGGAGCTTCAAACCAAAATAACTACTAAACTAGAAATCTTTTGCGTCAATGCAGCATAAAGCTGTTCAATGTACATATGCCCCATAAACCCTAAGCCTGCAGCACACAAAAGATTTACCATGGTTTAACAATTTCCTGGTGCTTGGCTGACCCTAGCAGCTAGCAGGGTTTAGGAAGAAAAGATGTCACTTTGGGCTAAGACCAAGGACTTTCTCACTCCCTGCACTTCATCTAGTCTGTAGTAGCCTGGTACCTTCCTGTGTTCAGTTTTGTCCTCAGGAAATTACTCAACTTCAGCTCAAGAGTTTTTCTCTTCACGTAGAACGTCAGGCCCTCCAGTGTACCAAGTTTTCGTTTCTGTGGAGTTCTGCAGAGTATTAACTTCCGCATGCTTTATGGGGCTCAGAGCCTTTTATTTTAGTAATAGATCTCTAAATTTATATTTAGAAATTCACTATACACAGATGCATTTCTACATTGCCTTGTTTGTTATGTGGAAGTTGTAGCTGTCAGTTGAGACATGAGGGTGTCATTCTAGGTTTCTTACAGCATGAATCTAAATGTGACCCTTTCCACAATGCAGAATGATTAGCCTCTGTTACAGATGTGAACAGGAGCAGCTGAAGCCAGGCACCCAGGCAGGGAGTTGCAGTGTCTTATTGTTTCTTCAGGGATTGCCTTTGTTCAGGAATTGCACTTAAAAATGACCAGTCATTTTTAAGTGAGGGGAAATGATTGAACAGATAAATGTTGAACCTGCTCGTATTAATGCTTCTACCTGCAAGTGTAATTCTATTCCTGTGTGTTAAAATGGCTTGTCAAAAGAAACATTAAAAGAATTTGAATATTTTTCGTGATGTGGTGCACAGAAACAAGCAGATCTTTGTAATCTTCCCTATCATTTTCTCTTTACTCGGACAGGTTAGCTTTGAAATCTTGCAGAGCTCTCCTCAGTATGTGCTGAAAAGAAAAGCAGAAACTATTAACAATGGCCTTCAAGCTATTGAAAAGATGTTACAACAGAAGAGTGAAAACATTGCAAAAGCCAAAGAAGTTCAGAAGGTATTTTGCCAAAAAAACTTGTGGGTGCCAAAAGATTTTTGGTTGTTTCTACAGGGCCTGGTTTAGCGGGAGTGTAAAGTGGCCCTACGTTCATTTTATGTCTGTAAAGGGAGAAGTACAAGCAAGCATTTAGCTGGTGAATGTTTACCCGTTCTTTCTCACAGGAAAAGACCTGGGTTTTTTTCAACTGTGAATCACACTGCTAGATGCAGTGCGTTCTGTTCCCATCGTATCAGTTCTGAAATCTTTGCAATTCCATGTGCTCCACATGAAAAGCAAGTAATTCCTCTGTTATCTTTGAGCCGGACCTTGTATTTAATTTCCCCTCTCTCCACCTCCATGTGCAGCAAATCTGGGATATGCTGGACCTTTGGCATTACAAACTCAATGAACTGGATGAAGAAGTGCACGATATAGTAGAGCAGAATTCCTGCCACGCACAGGAGTTGATGGATATCTTAGTGACCCCCCTTCAGCAGTACCAACAGGTCTCGCAACTCGCCGAGCGCAGAACTGCCATTTTAAACAAGGTAGATGCAAATGTACAAGTTTAGAAAAAAAAATCATACTTTATAAAAAAACAAAACAAAGGCTTTGCATAAACATCATCAAAGGCTGTCAAATGAGTCAAGAGTCAAAAGCCTGCTGTAGGTTCATTGGCTTATTGTAGCTAAGAGCGTCTGGAGTGGCAAACATCACCTCCAGCTGCTACCCCAAAGAACCAGCTCTGCACCATTGTTGACAGGGGTTAGCGGGGGGAATTCATGCCCCTGGGCGGGTGATGGGATGGTTCTCTGCTAATGTGCCATCTATTAAAGTAACGTTGCTATATAAATTGCAACAATGCCCCCATGAAATGTAAGCATGTAAGCACCAAAGTTACCTTTGGTTATGGGAGATTGCCTGAAATCATGAAACTGTTTCAAAAAAATTATGATCTTTATTTCACCATACTAATTTAACTGACCTTGATGAAAATACATGCTATTTTATTTTAATCTTGTCCATAGATGCATTTATCCTGTACAAGGGATAGAAATGCCTTTGTGCTTTTTTGTGAAATCCTGTCATTTCCTAGGCTGCCAACAAGATGGAAGAATATGATGAACTCTTGAAGAATGTGAAAGTGTGGATAGAAAACACCAACTGCTTGCTAAAGGCAGATGCTCAAATTAACTCTGGAAAAAGCTTACGCAAACATACTGATAACCTTCAGGTAAGTGTTAATGCAGATGTATGGTCTTGTTAGAACTGATCGCTCTGTACAGATGCAACTATGCATTCTTAAGTCTTACTGACATAAATAATTTACCATTTTCAGTAAATCCTTTAAGTGAAAAATAGTTATAGTTGACACTCATGAAAGATAGATGGGTACTTTTTGGCGTTGAACATATCTGACTTGTAGAAGTGCTGAACTGTAGAACGTCTATCTTCCAAAAATATGTGATTGTCTTCTGTTACCCTTCTGTGTGACTATAATCAGTTTTTACTGCCTGAATATATACAGTTCTTTCTGTATTTTGTGTGTGTGATCCAAAAAGGATAAAGATTTGATATCTGTGTGTTAGATGGAAACTTTGAAGTTAGTTGTGGTTTGGAAGGCATTTCTTATTGTATCTGGAAAGTAATAGTGATCGGTGATTTCAAGAATCAAATGTTTGTAATATTACAGGGAAGATTAGGGCCAGGCAAGTGTCAAGAGGATTTCTGGCAATTTCATATTTGAAATTCAAGTTTTCTATACATCCACTCCTTGGCTTAGGCCAAGAAGTTGGTGCCCTGAACATAGATTTTTGTATTAAAACTAGTAAGAATTCCTCACAAGAAGTAGCTGACTGTTCTGGACTGGTATGTTACAGAGCAAATAGCTACAATGGGGAGGTTGTGATTTCCAAAATCTGTGACCATTTTCATGAAAAATCTTATAGTCTTCTCCATTTGTGATTTGGATTGTTTTATGTGTTGTGGGCTGGGAAACTAGTGGATCTGGAAATGCACCCAAGGCTTGCATTAGAGTTGAGACATGCATTTGGTCCTTTCCTTCATACACTACAGAGACAAGTGAATCACATGCGTTTCTTGCAGCCTTTACTGTTCTTCGTGAAGATGTTTCACTGTAATTAATCCAAAAGCTCATCCAGTTAGCTGCAGGAGATGGGAAGAATCTTCCCATCACACGCAACTGGCCAGGTATTTTCTGGAGCACTTTGTTACATCTGCTGTCTGCAGGCTGGTGTGCAGAAAACCTTTTCATGTCTCTGGCTGATATGTCTTGTTCATCTACTTGGGATTAGCCTGACTATGGCACAGGAGCTGGAGAGAAATCTTCCCCAGGATCTGATGCTTTCCTTTTTTTGGTGTGGAACCTCTCTCTGAGTTTGAAGTCTTTCTCTTCATGCCTTTTGTGATGCTCATGTAGGCTTATTTTATCTAATTGATTGCCTTAAAAATATGGCAGCAGTCTCTCCATTTTCTGCCTGCAGGATGCAGCAGTTCGGTTCCCTTAGAAGTGTTTTAGTCTGAACTAAGCTTTTGGGAGTATATGCAGCGGTCAGTGACATACAGGGAATTAAAACTGATTCCTTCTGGTCCTAACCTGTGAAAGTTTCATATTCAACATTGATGGATGAAACTAAGCTCTTATTTTGTCTCCAGATGGCTTTGGAAGACTCGGAGCAAAAGCAAAAACTTCTACACAGTGTTTACTTGGAGCTGGAAGAGCTAACGCCGGTCTTTGAAACAGACAGCATAATGCAGCAGTTAAATGAAATAAATGATCAAGTAGCAACTTTACAGCATGAGATAGCTGAGATTCTTCCGCAGATCCAGCATGTGGCTGATGTAAGTTTGGGTGATCTGTAAGTGCCTTTTTATCAGAGCTTCATCATAGGCTATGAAATACAGATTATATTGCCAGCATAGAAAAGAGTGTGCTGGTTTTAGTAGGTGTGCCATGTGAGGAAATTAATTGTTTGAAAACCAACAATCAGGAAGGTGTTTTGTATCTAATTAAGCTGTAAGGTTCAGGAGTATTGGTGAAACTCCTTGTTTAGGAGGAGAAATGCAGGGCTTGTTGACTGGCAAATTAGAAAGGCTTATCTTGCTGGAGGGTAGGGCTCCTCTTAAGAGGCACCTGGACAGGCTGAAGAAATGGGCTGACAGAAACCTCATGAAGTTCAACAGAGGTGAATGCAAAGTTCTGCACCCAGGAGGGAATATGTCCAAATACCAGTGTAGGCAGGGGGGCAACCAGCTGGAAAGCAGCTCTGCCAAAAGGGCTGGTGGTCCTGGTAGACAAGTTGATCATAACAAAGGAGCATGGCCTTGCAACAAGAAGGCTGGCAGCATCCTGGACTGCCTGAGCAAGAGTGTACCCAGGAGGTCCACGGGAGTGATCTTTCTTTTTGGCACCTGTGAGATCATATGTGAGTGCTGTGACCAGTTTTAGGTTTTCCAGTGTAAGAAAGACATAAACATACATGGAGAGAGTCCAGAAAGGTCACCAAGGTGGTCAAGGGACTGTAGCACAGGATGTAGGAGGAAAGGCTGGGAAACCTGGGTCAGTTCAGCCTGGAGAAGAGACAGTTAGGGGGGGAGGTGGGGGGGTGGGGGTGGGCCAGGTATTACTGCTGTCTACTGCTACATAATGGGAGACTATAGACAGGATACAGCCAGACTCTTCTTGGGATGTGCGGAGAAAAGATGAGCAGTAACAGACCCAAATTATAACAAAGGAAATTTCATCTACCTATTAGGAAGATTTTTTTTTTTTCAGTGAGATTGATCAAACACTGGATCAAGGGCCCAAAGTGGTGTCAAAATTGCCGTCCCAGGAGATACCCAAATCTCACCAGGATCGGGCCCCAAATGACCTGCTCTGACAGGCACCAGAGACCTCCTGAAGTCCCTTCCAACCTAATTTATTCTACAACTCTTGTCTCCATGAGAGTTCAGAAGCAGCTGTACTGTATGTGGATCCATTTTCCAACTCACATAATAGTCTTCGTATAGGAAGCCACAACAGAGTAATTAGTTTCCTATGCTGACAACAGTCACCACTGGAGAAATGTCTTATCACTACTGGTGATTTATAACGTGAATTTTCTGTATTGAAGGTTTAAAATAGACCAGGTAACTTTAGATACTTAATTCCTCCAGAAGTTATGATGATATGGAATTATAATAACTAGCCTTTTGACAGGTCACATCCATTCACATATCCTGCATGTGCTGCACTTGTGTTTTAGTATTTCTTTTTAGATGTAAGCAGAAGGCAGAAATGCAAGCTGGCTTTGGCATTTGTACTATCTGCAAATACTCTCTTTGTTCCCAAAAATCTAGGAATTGGATGCCATTGAATCTCACGTGAAAGTGTTTGAGAAGGAAATTGCCAAAATGAAGACAATCCTGTCATCAGAAGATCTGTTAGAGTTTTCTCCTAAAGACCAACTTCAACATGGACAGGTCCGTGAAAATCCCTGTATAGTTTTTCTCCCCCCCCATATCTTTAAGCATAAGTTAGCATAAATATGCTTTCAGACGCATAAGGCTGTTTTGTGAGTGCAGACTCCCTGAACAAGTTTTTGGTATGTGACTGAAATGTTAGTATCACACAAATTCTAACCCTCAGGTCAAAGAGTGAAAGTATTATTTCAGCCATAGTTTCTGTTCCATATTTCTACAGTAGCAAGTAGTGTCATCCAAGAGGAGCATACTGGTAGGGCAAAACAGTTGGTGCAGAGGACCTGATAGTTGCATGTGCCTTGCGGGGGCTTACTTTGGACTGATCCTGTAGAACAGACATCCATTAGTGGCTGGATGTCTTCAGAGACTCTTCTGGAGAGTGTCTTCTGCTTTAGCTTCATTTGAAAGGGATCCAGTTTGCAAGGTCCAGGACAACTGCTCAATGTAAACCCTACTAAAGCAGAATGGTTTTGTTCAAACCATGAGTATGCTTCTTGAAGGGATTGCCCGACCGTCTGTTAGCATCAGACATTAAGTAATTTGAAAGTCTGAAGATCAGGCCCTGTTTTTCCCTAAAGGAGGCAAAATTTAGTAGGTATTTCTGGAAACATAGGCTGGAGTGACTTACCATAAAACCATTTCGTCATGCAGGGACTTAACTGCAAAGATACCTTGGCCAGATGGTTTACTTTCTCTCCTTGAGTGAAGTAAAGCAAAGTAGTATGGTATCTTCTCTTTCGTACCACGTGCAGTCCACCTCATTAGCTGACTTAAAGGCAAAAAGTGTGGCTTCAGTTTCAGGGGAGGGATTAAAATGTCATCATACCTCATAGCTTTGTCATACAAAGAACACTTTTGTAATGGCTACACTATATGGAAAACCTAAGGTAATATTTCTTCTGGAAAATAACATTCACCTACTTCCTTATTTTAAATTGAAGCTTGGGTAGTATGCTAATAACAAAAAAATCCTTATACAGGCTGCTTATGAATGAGAGAATAAACACCTCTATTCCAGTTGGAACCTTTTGAAATGACATCAAAGGTTGGAACCTTTGAAATGACATTGAAAGGGAATTTAACAAAAATATTAGTAATTAAAAGGCCCAGAGGTGCTTTGTATTTATATTTTTTTCTTCTGGAGTTCCCAGCTGAATGAGACCTCAGTAGGATTTCATATTTCTTTAGAGCCTAGAAGTTGTGAGTTGCTATTGCCATTGTGTCTCGCCTAAGTTGATTGATCACCAAGTCTTCCATAAAATGTGTATTGTGGTATGAAACTGCACATTTCTGTTCATCCAGAACTGATAAAGGTGCTTGTAAACTGTGCATCCACTTGGGGTGTTCTGATATGAAATGTCTTTGACAGGAAAGCCATCTTCAGAGGTTTCTCCTGGCTTCCATCCCAGTTCATCATCTCAGCTATGTTGATAAGGCTGTTTGTAAGACCATTATAAAATGACGAGGTTTAGCATAGGACATTTCACAGCTGGTTTGCAGCATGAGAAAGAAAAACCAGAATGGCTAGAGTGGTATCAAAGGTTTGCACCAGTGTTTTAACTGTCTTCACTGCCAAAGATGCACTACTTTGAAATTACATGTTTAGTAAATAGTAACTAATCTGAATGTGATCTTTTTTTGTTGTGCAAACCTTATGTATGTATATGCAGAAAAAGCAGAACGGTAAATGTAAGTTATATCTCTGTCTTGCTTTTGACAACCTCAGCATGCGTTTTCACTTATTTATTCCAAGACTAAAATATTCTTCCTTCTTAAATGGGAAACTCACCAAACAGAACTTTTGCACATCATGACAGTAATATAAATTTTCAGTGTTGATTTTTCCAGCTCGGAATCACATCCATCATCTGTCCTGTATCCTAATAGGTTATACTTGACCGTATTGGTCCCATGCAAAAGACCATTGCTCATATACAGTCCTACAAAGAATCACTTCAGCTACCAGGGGTGAAAATGCAACCTTTCTCAGTCTTCCAAACAGCAAGACAACTCTTGAGAGAATTGAAGAAATTAGAAAAAATTACTAAGGAACAAAGTGACCTATTGGAGGTAACTGATTTAATTTCTTTTTCCTTTTTTTTTCTGTCACCAAAACCGCCTTTATTTTATAATAACAATATTGTCTAGTGATCAAAATTTTTACAGGTATATAATACACCTGCTGTGTCTTCTATGTTGTGGTTTGGGGATTTTTTTGTTCTGGGTGTTTTTTTCTGTGTAATTTGATACTACAACAAGGCACACTGGATAGTCTTGCAATTCATTTCAGTTTTCCAGTTCAGTCACAGCTGACTGTGTTTTAGCATATTGTAGAAGAAATTAAGGCCCAGGTGTGTTATGACCCACAACTGATGATTGAGGTCCCGTGTTATATGCAGGCATTCACATCTGCAACGTTCAAGTGCTTAAACTTATCTTGAACGTGTCAGTTCTTGTTGACAGCCAACAGATAGAAACTGCTGACAGCAGAAAGTCTTTTGCTAAAGATGATGTCCCCAAATCAGTAAGCCAGGGAAGCGAGCATTTTCTACCACTGTCACTTGGTTAATTCATTGTGTTGAGGCAGGTGAACTCCTGCCCTCAGAAGGTCCCATGTACAAATGTGTCTGCATAAGTGATTGTGCGACAGGGGGCTTGGAGGTGCTTTTGCTAGGCTACGTTTGGAAACAGAAGGGATGCAACAGCACCGGTCTGACACACGGCTGTACAAGAAGGCAGTGCTGGTGAGTCAGTGAGCATTAACTCGTGGGTCAGTGAGCATTAACTCGTGGGCAGGAAGGTTTATGAAACAGCTATGCTGGCTCCAGACCTGAAGTAGTATCTGTGCAACACTTCACTGAGTGATGTGGTTGTATCAGCTCAGGAAGGTTTTAATTCGGGGAGCAATCTGGAGTTCAGTTATGCATGTTTCCGTGTCAGCAGAGATGGGAAAATTCTCATGTGACCCATCCATTTCTCAGCAGGATGATAGCAGCGCCTAGAAAAATGATACAGTATCTTTGCTGATTTGGTTTTCCAAACCTATTACAGTAAAGTAGAATGCTTTAGAACATCTAACTTTTTACTGGGCATTCCAGAGGCCAGGCAGACACAAGTCGCAACTAAAATGTGAGTGTCCATCTTTGATTTTCAGTTTGTGAGATTGAGTACCACACCAAGAGAAAACTCAGACATGCTACACGACTAATGCATGCTTGGAGTTTTCCAAAAAGCAATGACTAGGTGAGATCCATATGATCCCTATGATCTTTTTTTTGTAAGTCTGTACAGTTTCTTACGTCGGAAAAATGGATGTGGTAAAATGTAACTTTTTCAGAGATTTACCAGATTAAATACTCGAGAATTTTCAAAACCCATCAGAAACAGGATGTTTTGCAATTATGAAGTGTTATCATAAGAATTCTAACTGGTTTATGTGGAGCATTAGGTCAAGATCTAGATTTTTCTCCCTTTTGAAAGGGAGCTGTAACCTTTTTTTGCTCAAGATTTGCCTTTATTTTGTAGGCATCTAACAATCTGTAGCTGAGTGAAATTTCTTTGTGAGAAAACAGATGGGAAAAATTGTAGTTCTTGGCAGCTAGGATGTCAAACTGTGCAAAAAAAATGTTTTTTCAGTCCTGTTGAATGAGTTGAAAGCAGCAGTACTACAATAGAAGTTTAGCACCAGCTGAGACGCAACAAAGGATAAAGTTAATAAAGGACGGCATTTTGAGTGCTGCCGTAAAAAGGTAGAAAGTATCCTGATAAAGAGGACAGCAAATGAAAGGCAGTCTTCCTGTACAAGTATATACATAGTTATTTTTGTCCTGAGGATTAGTTTTGAAATGTTAGTGTCTGGATGCAGTTGCCCATATTTTCCTATCAGTGATGCAATAGGACATTGCACTAGTAACTGTTGTATAATTAAGTTGCAGTGTAACAGCTGAAAAGTATAACAGAAAGAAAACCTGTAAGAAGTAGTGTAAATGCTTTGGGGCAGGATTTTAGGTGACTTAGATCTGTGTTGGAAGTTGCCCTCTTTTTTATTATGCCCTGTCAAGCACCACACCTATCGTTACCTAAATGTCATCAGGAAGAGGAGCTGGAAGCCACAGCTGCTTCTACTGGTTTTCTGTGCTGGAGAGTGGCAGTATTTGCATACCAGATGATGTACTATGCTCATTTTTAGTAACCTCTTCCATAACAAATACAGTGCCTGCCTGCGTGTACACTCTGGGCAGGTGGGCCTTTTCCATGGGTGTAGGTCTTCTACTATCAACACAACACGAAAAGTAAAGAGCAGATATTAAGCAGGAAATAACTCAAAAGAGAAGCAACACTTCTAGGAAGAGTTTCAACCCCACATATATGGCATAATTTAAGTTGCATTAGGAAAAGGATACAAAAAGATTTTTTTGCCCTTCAGTGGAAGGCAGGGAACAGATGAGTTATCTTCAGGCAAGTGGCTATATTCACTGGCCTGTGATGGAGTGTCTCCATTTTGGAGAACAAAATATTCATGTTCTTTACTTAGTCAAGGAAATTTTACCTATCACTAGGCAGTCCTATTTGCATGGAAGTGAAGGTATGGGTAAGAGAATCTCCCTTTTAGAAGGGCTTTTAGTTTCTCATTAAAACTGAGCAGGAGAAGACCTACTCTATTTTTTTTTTTTTCCTTCTCTGATTCTTTAGCTATGACATTAAGATTATAGGCCGAAATTAAATATCTTCCTCTCCAGTTTGGCTTTTTTTTTTCTTTTTTTTTTTTTAAAGTTGGGAAAATAGATTTTTCTTCCTTTTAAAACCCATAAGTGAAAAAAACCCCAGACATTTAGAACCTTACTGGTTTGCATTTTATTGAGAAGGAGTGCTCCTGTGAAGAACTGACTGAAGGAACAACACTGTTACTACTGCTCATAGCAGGAGAGACTCTTTGCTCTGAAAGGCAGAGTCTGTGCAGACTTGGCAGAGAGATTTTTTGACATGTTGGGCTGTTCAGGTGCTGCCATCAGCAGAGTAAGTTCAAGCCTGTTGACAATAGGCCGCATTTTCTTCATTACCTTTTGCAGACACCTGAGGAACAGTCAGTCCTTGGATATTCTTTGGTTCTCAGCCCATGGGTCAGAAAACACAGAGCCACCAAATGTTCTGCAAATTAAATGTTTTCACAAAATATTCTGATTTGTAGATGTAACAAATTCTGAATTACCTGAGACATTGTGACAGGCTGTGGCTGACAAACAAGAGCAGTGTTTGTGGGGAGATGCCGATTTCTGTACGAACAGTAAAGCATGTGGGTTGAGGAGATTTTCCTGTCACTGTCAAATGAGTAGAAGTGAATTTGGCTGTTTATAATATATAATATGTTTTCCTGTAAGCCATGTAAGAAGAGGAGGCTCACCCGAAGTGGGAATATTTATCATTCTTATAGGAAATATTCAAATTGTCAGATACTGCGGTTGGCTTATCCTCTGAGCTGCAGTGTCTGCCTGGTGTACTGCACAGTTCATTTTTGGTCAGTGCAGAATTAGCTGGCAGTAAAGGCGTGAGCACCAATAAAAAACAGGTAGGCTTTCTAACTTGATATGAAACCCTGTAATTTCTCTGCTTTTTTTCCCCCAAACCTGTTCTACATTGTAGTGAATGTGTTAAATATGCTCCATTTGCATTTTATAGCCAAATTTGTATCTGTATTCTGGAGTAAGCAAAGATGTCTCCTAGGCAGAATACACTGTCATACTTTGCCTTATGGATAAAGCGGTTTGTTTGTCTTTAGCAAATGAATAATAAACTTAGTAACGATAGGGTTGTGCAAAGTTGGCAGAACAAACACAGTTTCTTTTACATGTAACTACAGATGCAAAGGAGGCTCCAGTACTCCTCAGTACAAGTTTGTTGCATTACTGACTAGTTTGTTTCTGTACTGCTTAATTCCAAATTATTTATGAGGATTACTATTTACTATTTCACAGGAAGCTGTAATGAAAATAGAAGAATGTGAGCAAGAAATTGAAAAGTTGAAACAATTCTTAAAGAACCACTTGGTTGAAATATCACATGAAGATCAGCCACTGGCTCAAAAGACTCATTGTCCAGAGGTGGGTTTCGTTGTTTTCTCTCCATGTGTGTTACTTGTCCTGACTAACGCTAATCATGACAATGCAGAGCACTGAGAAAGACCAGTGTTCTTCCCCTCCCTGCCACAGTCAAGCAGGCAATTGAATGTCATAGTGTGACTATAAATTGATGTATACCAAGAGATGCTACAACTAATATTAGTTTGCAGGATGGGTTTGTCTTTTGTTACTTACTCCTTACTGATTTTGATATGTCATTTGTATCTATATCAACTTATAAGGAAAATATAGCTATTTTCATGATGGCTGTTTTGGTGAAAGAATATGTAGCACTGATAGCTTGCCTGTGTGCAGCATCCTCCTGATGTTGCTGAGGTAGCAGCTTGGGATAGTGCATAAGGAGAGAACTGAGACCATTTCTGATCACTGACCATGCATTGGTGCTCTTGGTGTTTCTGGTTAGGCTTAGATTCTTGACACTCCTTTCCTTGTCCTCACTGCCACACTGTGTTTTCATCAACAGATAAACGTGTGTTGCTTTTCTTTCTACAGTCAGGGGCTTTCTGCAGTGGATGAGTTGATTATTCAATGCTAAAATAAGATGTATTTTAAGGACAGCACTGCAGAAGTCAGGAAATGACTAATTAAGTGTAATAACTGTTTATAAAGTGCCTCTGAAATGCTTGGCTGTTTGCAGTCAGTCACGATAAAGTTATTATACATACATTATACTTGCCTAATAACTATAATAACTCGGTAGGCTCCTAAGTACATAGCTGCTCTGCTTTCAGGTGGTTGGATGTTGGAGACTTGATGCTAGTACTAAGCATGACTAATTTCCTGATTCTTGCTTTTTTTTGTCTTTGAGCATAGGACTTACTGTTGAATAGCTCTTGTTTTAAAAGAAAACGTGTTTCATAATTGTAGTGTTTCATGAATAGAAGTGGGCAATGGAATTGCCTATCTTATTGAGGGACTTCAGGTGAAAAAGTGATGCTAATACAAATTTGCTGTCTGAGGAAGTTTTTGGCTAATTAAGTTTGCAAAACAGTAGCTGGTAAACATGTGCTGTAAAGTCTCCTCTTGCAATGAATAGAAATACTGTTCTTGGTGCACATTTATTAAAATCTGCCAAATTACCATGAATGGCTGTTTCTTGGTTCCAATGACATTTTCTTGCCTCTACCTTTGGAAGATTTTTATTTTGAGTTTTTGAGTGTACAAAAGGAAAACAACATCCTTTTCTGGGCAGAGTTTCCATGCCCTTTGAAAATTTGCTGGGGTATCTGCTTCCACCTTCCCTGTCATGCAGCTGCACCAGTGTTATTAAGAGAAGAAGCTGTAGCTGAGACAGAACCAGCAGTCTTCCTGTTTTCATCTGTCACAGATTATTACTTGCATAGCATTTTTCATGGTAGAGCATGATAAGGAATCAGTGTGGTTCTTATTTCAAGCCTAGCATCAAAGCTTGCTCTGATGGACTGAGCCCAGTGTGCAATGGGATATTTAGCCCCAAGTTTCAGTTTTCTGAGCAAGCAACAATGCTTCAAAGAGCTTTAGCACTTCCAGGAACGCAGGGCGTAGGTAATTTTATTCCTTGCCCTGCCTTATTCTTATTTGTTGTGCTTTCTGTGCTCACCTGGAGACTGGGTGGTAAGAAAAGGCTCTAGCAGAAAGCTCTAAGGGCAAAACACCGGCTAGAGTAATAGCCATGGCCCAGGAGGCGATCAAGACTGATTTATTAGTTTTGTTAGTACAAAGTTACTTGTTATTTGTTAGTACAGAGTTACTTGGTTCATTGTATAATCCCCACAGAACATCATATATTTTCCTTGTACTTTGTTGGGGACCATTGTTCCCAATATCTCATTCAAATATGTGGGGTAGTTTTGCCCCTAGCCATGTCACTAGAGCCCACCGAATGGCTTGTTTCCTTCTCTTAGGCCAACTTCAGCAAAGATTCAGCCCTGGGCTACCCTTATTGCTGTCTGCCCCCATCAAGGCTATCCCAAGTGTTTTCTGTCAGGTTCCCAGAGAAGGTAGTTACAGGTAACATGACCTGTGCTGACACACAGAGTAATGTAACCCAGCTGCATTCCCTCTGTCCTGAAGGAAACTTGTATTCCCATGGCTATGCAGGACCTAGTTAGAATTAGTTATCCAGCCTTTCGCATTTCCTTCCAGACTACCAACTTCTGCGTTACAGGCAGCAAGTGCTGTCCTGAGCTGAATCTGTTGTTGCTGTTTTGCATGTCTTTGGACATCTCTTGCAGTGACAATGGGGAACTGTCCCAATGCCCTGAAAAAGGAAAAAGGAGAAATAGCCCCAGTCCCAGTAAGATGCATCATTAGTATCATCTGTTACATTACTGTTTGGTTAAGTAAGAAAAATGGATGCTTACAGATGTTGTTGCTCCTTAGGGAGAAATGGAAGCTGTAAAAGAAGAAATCATAAAGTTGTGCCAAAGAAAGGAAGATATCCTTACTGGGATGAAGAATTCAATGTCTGAGCTTCACCAGCGCTTACAGCAAGAAGTGCCTGAATCAGACAATGAACCCACAGCCTCTGTATTAGCACAAAGTGACTTGATGGGGTCTGATGTTCCTGGTCAGCAGGTAAGTGGAGCACCACGTTGTGATCACTTACCTGAGAGCCAAAGCGGGAAGGTAAATAACCCTTTTTCCTCCAGGAGGAGTGGCATGTGAGAGGGGAGCACCCTTGCAGCTGTGAATCAATATTTCTCCTCCCCTTTGTGCTTCTGAATGGTCCCAGAAGGACTAAGTGTGATGCATGTCTAGGAGGAGGCGGGAGAGGTGTGCCTCTGTTTATTTTTTAGCATGAGCAGATCCAACATGAAGATTGCACCAAGCAATCAACAGCAAAATGCTCAATATGTAGTTTTGTTGATAGTCAGTTGTTCTGGGATTTTTGGTAAATTGTTTTCATGAAGCAAAATGAAATTTGTCCCAATTATAGCTGCAATGTTGAAACATTACAGCATAGAGACAAGTCCTGATTTTCAGTGGTGCCTAGTACCTGCAGCTTTCAATTACTTAAATGCAGGGTGGCAGATTTTCAGTGCTTCTCCAAAAGTGGACTCCAAGTGGTAACTTTCTTGTGGCTTACAGGCAAAAGAGAAAAGGATGTTACTGTTCTTGTCATGAATAACTGGGTTGTTTCTTTGTGTGTATTTTTGTAGTTGAAAAAAAGAGGCGTGATGTCTCTTCTACCTTCCTTAGACGAAGAATCAGAAGACTGTTCTGTCCACAGCAAGGTGAGTTCAGTATATATTTTACATATACAGCTATACATGTAAGATACAAGATTTTGGTACAGGACAAATTATGAAAAATGTATAAATCTGAAATACTTCAGAACAAATTAAAATATCTGTTATTGCTCCAGGATACTAAGAAATTGCACTCAGGCCAACCTACTGATATTATGATACCAATATCACACAGCACCTCATTCTGTAATGTGTGATCCTGCTTTTGATGGGATTACTTATGCAGTAATACCTCTTTATGAAAGTGTTAAGAAAAAAATGGCATGATCTGACTATTGGGAATGAAGTTAAAACAGGAGAGATTTCCGGGAGAACAGGAGATGCTGCTCAACAGGTTGCTCTGAATCTGGGTTGCCCTTTCAGACTCCAGGTGAACTGCAGAGGAGCAAAGCTGGGAGTGAAGTTTCAGATGAAATTAGCTTTATAGCTTTTTGGAAAAAGAAAAAAATTAAACCCATAAAACCTTCTGCACACTTTCCTGCACCTTAGGGACTAAATGAGATATATTCGAATGAAATCAGAAATGTGCAGAAGTGCTGGTGAGCTTATAGCTTGGCTACCCACTTGTAGAGCAGTTCACAGCCGGCTGGTAGTGAGCAGCTGTTGTCATCTGCATCTCCTGGGAGGGACTGTGGCCTCAACCAGGTTTTGAAGAATCTCCATTTCTCTGAAGTCCTGGCTATGAATATTATTTAGTCTTTTTGCTACATCCTTGCAACAAGAATCAAAAGGGAATGTGGCAAAGAGGTGATAGAGTATTGGAGGGGTTGCCTTAGGCCAGGCAAGGATGAAACTCCATGGCTAGACCATGCAAAGAAGTCCAGACAGCTTGGATAGACCTGTGTCTTACTGGTCTGATCCAAGCAGTTCAGTTTCAAGCTTCTGGTTCTGCACCTTCACTGGTGCAGTGTTCTTGGTATACATGACATTTTAGGGTCCAGGACAGGAGAAAGGTTGTTTCTTGATGTTTGGGGTTTTTAATTTTTTTTTAATAGTGTGAAAACAATGAGGATACTCTGAGGTTTCTAGAGCAATCTATCAGTTTCATCCAGCTGCCATTCCCCTTGCAGCGAAACTATAGAGCAAGGGAAGAGGTGGGATTTAGAAAAGACAATAAAGATAGCTAAAAACGAGGCAGAAATATATCAAAGTGTTACTTAAAGGTTTTGCAGTAATTTACATTGCCTGAAGGAATATCTGAGCTTCCTGCTCACAAGCTAATGCTGAGCTGTTACTGCTTTCAAAGGGAAGTACATGTCACGGTCCACTCAGCGGACTCATGGTGGTTCATTTACTATGATCTCAAAGCACAAAAAATCAAGGTGACCACGCCAAGGGTTATGCTTCAGTCAAACAGCACAATTTTATTGTTTGCCCGTAAAGCAGCATGCAATAGGTAGAAAGACAGAAAGTGAAGAAGAGATAAAGAAAAAAAAGAAAAGGAAGGAGGATTATAGCTACCACCACGGGTGCAAGGCGTCCCTATGGTCCCAGGTCCAGGCAGCGTCCCACCGGTCCTTCCGATCCTCGTGATCCTTGGTGGGGAAGATTTCCGAAGTTGGGTTGCTAAGGAGCCATTACTTATGCCAAGCAACACACCTTGCTGCTCCTCTGGTCCATGGATTGTTGCCAGTCTCTGCCTTCTCTAGCACGGTTGGCAGGGTTACCGGTTACCAGCGTGTCCAAAGAGGAGTGCCCCAGGCGTGGTTTGCCTTAGAGGCAGGCGGCTTCAGACCAGGAGGTGTGTTTTTGTATTATAATGATATTATAATGTAGAAAGTTAACCTGAAGTTTATGTTTTCTGGTTCATTGTCACGACAATGATTGTGATCCATCTTCTAGACAGCTGTTATGCGGCATTATTGTAGTTGTTCCTTCCAGTGCTGGGTAGCAGGGAGCAGCATAGTACTCCTCGTACCGTGCAGTCCTCCTTCCCAAGGTCTCTGGGTCTCAGTGTCTGTGAGGACCACATTCCATCTCCAGGTCTCTGTTAGCAATGTTGAGACAATATCGTTCTCTTTAGACTGACTCTTACAGTACAGCTGCAGAGAAAGATGCAAGCTTTTGGCCTTCAGGAAGAGAAGATGAAAGGCACGAGGAAGACAGTGCAGTCTCCTGGTCTTCTGGTACCTTGTTGGAGAGCATAGTTCAGGTAACACAGTCAGGTTTATCTCCATGGCAATGGGAACACATCTTTGTGGAAAAGAACTGCGCAAATCCTAAGTATTGCTGAAGTCTGCAAAGCAGAAGAACTGCAGAAGTGCAGGTCATGATGTCCTTATTCAGATCCTCCATCTTCCATATTACACTAAATCTTGCCATTTAAAATCTGTTTTCCTGTGGCACAATATTGGTTGTACTCAATGACCTTAAGGGTCTTTTCCAACCTAAATGATTCTATATTAATTCTTGTTAGTCTGACAAAAATCCCAAAGATAGAAAGGCACACTTGATAGCAGCAATTTGTTTCACCTACTTCCTGGAAAGGCTGTAAAATGTGCCTTTTGTTGGAGGATGATTTTTGGAAGAGCTTGTCTTTGTACATGAGAAGATCAGCATCTAAGATGCAGTCAGCTACGATTTTGCTGGCATTGTGTTCTGTTCTCCATAGTGTCCCAATATGATAGCTGCAATTGTTTGTTTCTGTATATCAATGTTACAAGCATTGTCTTGGTCTTGGGCCAAGACCACTGTAGGTTGAGTGGGTGCTGCCCTTTAAGGCTTCTCGAACACAACAAGTGGGATCAAGCGCAGCCTCAGCGAGTTTGCAGACAAGACCAAGCTGAGCGGTGCAGGTGACATGCCTGGGGGATGGGATACCATCCAGAGGGTCCTGGATGAGGTTGGGAAGTGGGCCTGTGTGAACCTCATGAGATTCAATAAGGTCCTGCACCTGGGTCAGGGCAGCCCCCAGTATCAATACAGGCTGGGGCACGAAGGGATGGAGAGCAGCCCTGCGGAGAAGGACTTGGGGGTGCTGGCGGGTGAAAAGCTGGACGTGAGCCGGCCATGTGCGCTCACAGCCCAGAAAGCCAGCCGTGTCCTGGGCCTCATCAAAAGCAGCGTGGCCAGCAGGCTGAGGGAGGGGGTGTTGCCCCTCTGCTCTGCGCTGATGAGACCCCAGCTGGAGTACTGCATCCAGCTCCAGAGTCCTCAGCACAGGAAAGATACGGAGCTGTTGGAGCAGAAGTGTGCAATATTGCTTCTTAAGGGAGAGCAAATAAGAACTGCACAAAACATACTTGAAAATACACCTTTTTTTTTTTTCTGTGTCACCTGGAGCCAAATAAAGTGTATTTGACTGTTGCAGCTGAACACAGGTAGCTTTTGAGTGTTGCCCAACAGTTTGCTTTGTGTCTCTAAACTGCAATGCTTTTACATCTAACTCCTAGAGAAAAACACTTCTCCCCAGGGAGACCTGGCTGATGGTGAGTCATCCCGCTTCCTGTAGGCTCGGGTATACCTGTGTCAATGCAAATTGCTGCTTGGAAACCTGTTACACCAGATGAGGGATCACTTGGCTGCTGAGTTTCTTTCTTTTTCTTTTTTTCTTCTTCTTTTTTTTTTTAAATAAAAATAAATTAAAAAATAATCTGGCAAACACGGTGGCGCTGTGTGTGTGAAAATCCAGACCGATAACCACGTTTCTTTCATGTGGTTTGCTTCAGAGCAACAAGCCGCGTCCTGCCCACGCCGGGAAGGCTGTAGCTCACAGCGGGCTTGAGCCGGAAGTGATCCTGCAGGTGTGCCAGGCCCAGGTTGCTGAGATGGATCAATGGCTAGATCAAACCAAAGTGTCCCTGAGGTCAGACCCTCAGACCCCCAAAATGCAGCACATGGTGGAACAGCAGCTTGCTGATTGCCAGGTAAGTCGGAGCAGTCAGTTCGCTGCTGCCATCCAAACAAAGTCACCCCTTCCCTGGAGCATGTGTCTGCAGAAGAGCTATGCTTACTGCTTCTCTTCTCCCCGCTTAATTGACTTCATCACACTTTGCCAAAAACAGGTAACCGCTTGGCTTTGGTGTCAGGTGTGGCTTTGGAAGGGCTTAGTTAAAACAGAGTTGGGAACTTTATGCATCCGGGGCATTTAGGTAGAATTCTTGAGTATTTTTAAAGCTCTGGTTTTCTTCGGATTATTTTCAGAAATATGGCTTAGTATAGTTTGAATCCTCTATTAAAAGGCAATTTTTCATTTTTTGCAATCATGATAAATCAGGTAGAAAAAAGAAATTATTTTTTTCTTTTGACATTTTCAATTTCTGTTTTTGCTGGAGTGATATAAAAGACTGGTAGAAGGTAGCTTCCAAGTTGGTAAATTCTTCTTGTATACTTTTTGCGAAAAGCTGCCAGCATAGGTAGAAAGGGGCTTTTCCCCTGCCCTTTGTGAGCAGTGGCAATATTTAGACCTACTGCAGTAGTGCTAGGGCAGCCTTGGATGGCAGCGGAGGCAGTGGGTGGTACCTGTGCGTGAAAACGGGTAGAGGAAAACAGGACTGGCATGAGGGGCTTGGATGAGTGGGAGTCCTGGCACGCAGCTTTTTTCTCTGGTGTGCAGGTTAAAAGAAAATGTGTGGGCACGTCACTTTGAAGTTCCCTGCAGTGCCAGTCTGGTGTACTAGTTTGCTTCAAGCAGTGAGTCTTAATACCTAAAGCCACAAACTTCACTCGCCATAAAGGAGCCAATACCAAAATGTCCCCATGTTAAATTACTAGGAGACATTTCCAGCTGTTTTGTTGTTGTTGGGTGGGGATTTTTTTAATAGGAACTGAGTCCATACCAAGAAGTGCCTCTGAGTTTAGGCTATGATTCAGCCAAGTGCTCGGGTGCTGAACTCTGTGGGAATTCACATCTGGAACGCACCGAAGTAGCTGGCTGTGTGTGGATCCCATTCAGGGTTAGTGTCAGCACAGGCTTCAAGAGGGCAATTCCAACCAGCAAAAGCATGTAGGCTTCAGGCAGCTGTAAGCACTGCTGAATTCCTGTCAGCATTTAGCAATTTGGCTCAATGTTAAGATGTGAATTTGGGAAGGGCAGCTTTTTCTAACCTGGTCAAGATCTACACAGAAAAATACACATAGTACCAAAGCAGAAACAGGCTCTAGATATGGACGTATGATGTAAAGCAGTTAATTTATTGCAGTTGATCACTTTGTAGTTGAGCCATGGTACCTGTCTCCACACTCATCTTAAAAAGGTGAGTTTAGAGTAATGCAGTGATGCACTTTGATTCACAGCAGCCTGAGTCAGAAAACAGATCCCAACAGTTCTTAATGGCCTGGCTGATATGTGTAAACGTTCCTATGGTTTGGTAATTCAGCATCATTCCTCCCAAAGGGTGATGTGATCAGTCTGCGCTTGCGCTGCCTCCTTCTCCCGTATTGAGGTGTGTTGTTGTCTTGGTTGTATCCACGTGTATCATTTCTGCTCTTCTCTTTTGTTACTCCGTGTCTGCATTAACATAACTTCCTGCAAAGGCTGTTGTTTGAAACAGTTTTAAGACTAATTCTGTATAAAATCTATTCAATTGTTTAGAATAAGAAGAGGCTATATTGGAGGAGATCTAGGGGATTTGCAGCTATTTCTCTTTTTGCCTGCATTTTTCCATTCTTTTTAGACAGGGGAAGCATGAGCTTTGACTTCAAAATGTTATCAGGAAAGGAGTATTGTACTTCTAAGAATGAATAATTGACTGCTGTCCCTTCTAGGTGAGGTTATCAGATATTGAACAAAAGGTCCTGTCTTTAATGGGAGGTTGTGGAGATAGTCCAGACTACCAACAAGAGACTGAGTCACTCTCCTTGAAGCTGAAGGAAGTGAAATCCAATTTGGAAGAAGTCCAGAGGATGCTTCAAGACACATACGATGAAGACCAGGTAAAGCATATGAATACTATGCAGAGCAAGAGTGAGAGAGTCATAGTGCTTTAATGTGCTGTGGTTGCAGAAGAACAGTTAGAGCTCATCATGTTAAGCAAGGAAGGGAGAAAAGTCAATCAGAAATGTCAGCCTTGCTATTACTCTACAGTGCTGTATAATTATTTGTAGTTTGTACCAAGTAGTGGATTTTTAAGGAGTCTATGAACAACATCTTTTCTGCTTTAAGTGCTCAATGACAGGTCAAGTTTTTGTGAAGAGTAAAGAAAAAGGATTGGGGGTTTTGTTTTGGCTTGGTTTTGTTTTTTTTTTTTTTAACGCCTTCAAAATGCCATGATGTTTGTCTGTGACAGTATCACAGCAGAGACGACTTTAAGCTGTAGCTTTCTCTTTGAAGAATGTGTAAATAGCAAGGGCAGTGACTGCCAGCTGTCCTGTACCACAGCTGTACACTCTTTGCTGAGTTTCCAGTGGGTCAGACAGTAACTCCCATCTTCAGAGCTAATTCCTGCTCTGTTGTGCAAGGGGCCAGAGGAGCACACCTGATGCCAGAGCAGCCACAGTCTTTCTGGTGCTCCCCCCATCTAAAAGGGAACTTTCGTGGCCCCGGAGAGAATTAGCTCTGGTAAAGGCTCCTGTTGAAGCATCTCTGTGAACACAGGCAGGTAGAAACTCCATGCATGAGCAAATTTATAAGCATAAATTGCACATCCCTGTAACTGATGTAACCCTGACACTTGCCTTGTATCCCAGTGGTTCAGATGGCATCACCCATCCTTCCAATCTCCTGTTTTTGAAGCACTGATGTATTACGAAATCTGAATCTATATATTGACATTGCTTTTGAAGATTAATTTGAAGTAAAGCCTTGTGAACATTTTCCCATGGGCTAACTCACAATGACTCTAAGGTTGTTAACACAGTGAAAAAAATCCTGTCATATTGTGCTCTGAAAACTAGATCTGTTTTGCTAACTGAAAATTAGCTTTTGTTCTTGTCATATTATTAGAAAAGAATTAGAGAAAATGATCCAGCCTAAGCTGCTAAAATCACTCACTTTTAAATCAACACTCTCCTTTTAACGAGTGGAACTCAGCCTCATATTTGAGCAGATCCCCATTTTCCTTTGCCTTTTTCTTTGTACAAGGATGGCGGTCACTGGCCTTTAAATTTCTGTAAGTGCATAATTTGTTTCTGATTGACGGTTTTTGCTTTGAAACTTTAGCTCAGGCAGAAATATATTCCATAAAAATACACATTTTCAGAAACCTGTTTGTCTGGTAAACTCATGTTTACACATAAACTGCATTTTATTCTGATAGATGTATTGTTGTTTTCTTTGCTAAATGAATGCATGAAAAATGTGATTGGAAAAGCACAGTTATAATTTCAGATTAATAAAGTGCACATCACTCATTCAATTGTTCACACTGTTCTCTGTGTACAGGATCTGGAAGCAGCTGGGCAGAAAAGCCTCATTGACTTAATTGAGTCGTGCATGGAAAAAATGCAGCAACAGGTTGAGGACAGCTTAACTCAGAAATTAGAATCAAGGTACAAAATAACAGAATTGGTTACCAGATTCAGTGATGTAAAAGTGCCTAAATCTGCTCAAACTTTGCAGTGGCACTATTGGTTCTGTGCAGGGATGTGTGCCTTTAGAAGAAAAACTGCAGAAGCTGGGAGATTTCTGCCATCAACAGTCTAGAGAAATGGAGTCTCATTTCGCTGATGACCTCCTTGTTACTGGGCTGACTCTAGAGTCAGTCTTGGTATCAGACAGGACTGACACCTGCCATAAAATAAAGCAGGCGCATCTGGAGGCAAGTTGGGTATCTATATTCACAGCCATTGCTGTACAAATGCATGGAGATACGCAGACAGATTTAAAGGCAGCAACTTTGAAAAGGGGGCGTTGGGATCGTGCACCTTCCAGCACGGAGCCAAGACCCCCTACAGGATTATGCTCCCCGTACTGTCATTTCAGAGCATGCCCCTAGAGTGTTTCAGGGGAAGGTTTCATGCACTTGTTTTCAATTTTGTTTTGAGGCAGGAGCAATAGACACTGATCTTGTAAGACTTAAGAAGTCTTACAAATCTAATTTTGCGTATTCTGCTTCAGTATTTGCTATTCTAACAGTGTTTTCGCATTGCTGTTTTTGCAATACAGCAATGGAGAATCTGATCCAAAGAGCAAGCAGCCTGATCCCACCTTCGCTCCAAAGGACCAAGCAGATAATAAATGGCAACATTTCCAACAAGACCTGTCATCAGAGATGAAATCTCCTCTCTGCCAGCTCGTGGAACCTCCGGTCCGTTTAAATTTGGTAAAACACTCTTTCTGCAGGCAGTTGTGGTAAAGATAGCAATTAGTGTATCTTCCTGCATCATCGTCTCATGTTGCTTTATCAGATAACTGAAATGCGTGCAAGTGTTCTCCAGAGGAAATTGTTACTGCGATTTCATGACTGTTTTTTCATTTTACTTTGAGATAAATGAAGTCTCTGAAGTAGTGACTACTAAGCATAGTTTGGGAGCACATAAGTGAATCCTTGCAGTTAACATTCAGACTAGGTGCTATTTGCTTAATTCTTTGAAGACAACTAAGAGAGTTAGCGAGCAAGCTCCCAGCTGATTTTCATGGATGTGGGTTAAGTCTTAGCTCTTGCAGATGAGATCATTTTGGTCAAAACAAACCTCTGGCTTAAATTTTGTTCTGTCCTTCACCATTATGTTCTCTCTTTCTCACATATCAAAAGCAGAGTTTGGACTGCAACAAGCGCACGCGATGTGTATATTCTGAACAGAGTGCAGAATTTTACTTGGACAAGACTGTAATTTCTGTTATTAATAGTTTTGTTCACATTAGATTAGAATGACTAGGTTTCCTGTTCTCTGAAATGACTGCATTAAATGGGAGAACAGCAGTCATGTCAAAGGATGAATGTCAGGTCTTTTTCAGGCAAGACTTACACTGCAGTGAGGCAGCAGGGCTGCCGTAACACGAGCTACAGTCAGTCTCTCATCAGGGCATAGCCTACCCAACTAATTTTTGCCAGTAAAAAAGGAACCCTGCTATCCAGGTGCTTTATATTAATGCCTTGAAACTCTCATTTTAACACATTTTGAGGGGAGTGTTATCTAGTTGCCCACAGCCCTGTCTCCAATTGAGCTGTTTGCCTAATTACAATGTTCTTTTTCCAAATGTTAGATTCCGGCAAAGATGAACATCACCCCCCAAGGCACGTTTGCTGATGCAGAAACCTCAGCTGTGGAAGAACTGAAAACTCACACTGTCCAGCTGGGAGACCTAAGCCAAGAAGCAAATGCGGTGCATGCAGAGGTAAAAGTAGCATGTCCTAGCATTGCAGAAAGCAGCAGGGATTCTAGACACAAGACACTGTTTGGGCACTGGGAAACATAGCCAATAACAATATTACTGGAAACTATAGTGTAGCTTTTGCATCAAGTATGGACTATTATCTAGAAATCAGCTTAGGACTTTGAGAGGAAACTTTACAAGTTTCTGTTATGATTCTTCTGCTACCCGAATCCATAAATTTGCTAATGGGGGTGAAACTCCTCAAACAGTGCAAAGCAAGGAGCCTGTGAATGATTTCAGTAAACCTGCAGTACTGGAACTGGCAAGACAATGTTGTGCCCATTCCTGAGGTTAGAGACCTGTAAGACCACAGCCACTCCCAATACATAAAGGTTCATTGTCTCAGCTTTGACCTTGACAGCTCAGAGTATTACATGCATATAACTGTCTCATCCAGGTCTGTCCCTCATTATTTCATTAATTCCGTTTCATTAGTAGCTGACTGAACCTCTAAGCTTATACAATCTTATCTTATATACCTTATATAAGAATCTTATATATCTTGTATAAGAATAAATCTTAGCTGTGCCTTGGGTGAAAGTACTGAAAACTTCTGACTTGCCTTTACCCAGGATAATGTGGCAGAGAAAGTCTCTTCCAATTTGAGCAGAAATTTGTTTGAGCTGCTTCTGGCAGGGAGGAACGTGGAAATACTAACCACCTCAGTCTTCTCCACCAAAGAGGCAGCCATGCTGCAGGCTTTTTGTGAGGTAACTGTCCTAAAGCATCCAGGGAAGGAGAAACCCCAATGGATTTCTGTTACAAAAATACATATTTCCTCTCTGTTTTGCTGGTGTTACTTAGGAATAGCACCACCAAACTATTTGGTGTTGCACACATTTGGGCCTGTTGCTTTGAACAGCAATTATCAGTTTGATTCCTGCTGCCTTTTACAGGCAAGAGTCCTTGGACCAGAGACCATTTTCACTCGTGTTGTCTTTCTTTCAACCCTTTAGACTCTTTCTGTCGACCTGCAAAAACTTCAGGCTTATGTGAGTGATAAAAAGGATGATCTTCTAAAGTGTATTGGCTGCGCTGGTGAGAGCACAGATGAGTTCTGCAAGTGCTTTAACAACTTGCAGGCATGGCTGGAACAAACTGCAGCTGCCACTGCTTCAAGGAGTAACTCAATGAAGGATGAGCTGGATCATAATAGCAATTATCAGGTACTCAACTGCAAAATGCACATCTTGTTTCCCAGCATCTGTTAGACTTGTCAGTGTTAATGCATTTGGGTTACAGATGAGCAATCTATAATGAGCTTTCACTTTTTGGTACTAAACAAACTTGTCTTGGCCTCTCAAGAAGCAAATTAATTTTGCTATTTATGATGCCGTTTGCAATGCTGACTGCCATGGAGGCCTTGATCACAGCAGAGAATTTGCATGCAGAAGGAATGGAAGTAACCTGGGATCCATGCATGCAGAGCTACAGGCTAAAGCAAGTTTCTGTGTGTAGAGATTAGTCCAAAGAGGGTTTCGTATTTTCTTTCTGCTGCTCTGTGGACTCAGGAGAGGCAACCTTCTTTTTGGTGCCATGCCTGGCACTGGGCTACCTTTAGCTATGTGCTGGAGGTTGATTTGATGCTTTGTATTTACTGTTCCCTTAGATTTGGGCCACAGTAGCAGAAGCCATAGTTTTGCAAATTTGCTTTTCTTTGTTCTTTTTTGGAAAAGCCCATCATGAGAAACTTTTCTATAGATTCTCGTGATGGGCTAAATCTACAAGCTATTGCTGGACAATGTTCAGGTTGGGTATTTAGGCTGAAGTAAGGAAAGAAAAACATGGTCTTTGAAACACAGTTTCCAATGTCCAGCAAAACCCCAGTGTGCTCATCTGCTGCAAGTCAGCCTAGCCCTTCACTGCTGAATAATAGAACAGTTCCTTTGAAGAACACTGGGATGTTGTCTCCAAACAGTAGCAGGACTAGTCTTGCGATGTTTACTTATGTGGAATCCATGGAGCCCCATCAGTTGCCAGTAATGGGCTCATTTTCTCATTTCAGAAGAGAAGAAATTGTTTCTCTATGAATTTCACAGATTTTTACAGTCATAGAGGATCATTGTGACAGACTAATCTTTCTTACATTACACAGACTACAGAATTTCCCTCTCTAAGTTACTGCTTTAAGCTCATAATGCTTATGCTCTATTCTGGTTTTGTTTTTTTTTAAGAGGAAAAAGTGGTTTTGCTGTAAGAGGTAACCATTTGGTTTGCTGTGTAAATTTGTCTAGTCTATACTATATTCCTGATATGTGATGTACTTCTGCCATTTGTTTCTTTTGCAGAATGAAACCAGGCTGCTATATGACCAGTTAACTGAGAAAAAAGCTACTCTGCCACAAAGCTTGAACGCAATACGTGGACATAACATTTCTGAACAGCTTCAGGTAGTTTTGTTCAAAGGAAAGGAGAGGAAAAACTCTCTGCATTAGCTGAAACTGGGACGTTAGGTTTTAAGAGCGGGGGGAGGAGAGGGTTCAGTACTTGCTGCCACCACTACCCTCCCTTTTTTTTTACTACACCCCGATCTGTAGTCAGACCTAATTTTAGTCCTTTTAATAGTTGGAGTGGAGGAACCAGTCTGTCCACAAACAACCTCTCAAAGCAAATACACCCCACACTAGAGCAGGGAAGAAAAAAAGCTACACACAGTACAGCACTTTGCACATCATGCCTTTTTGTATGAAGAACTAGCTTTCCTTTGTGGGAATAGGACTCTAGTGTCTCTGCTTATTCAGCATTTATGAGCGCTTTTGTCATATGGCAGTCATTTATCATTTGACCAGTTGAACTCTTTTCTTCGACTTTCATAGAAGTTAGCAGAGAATTTAAAATGAACGGACAGCATATCCTCCCCAAAATGGCCATGGGCTGTCTGTTTAGCTGTTGGTGAAACAAATAAGGTGTCCCAGAACTTTCCTGTTACAGGCTCATAACCTTGTTTACAGGCATAACTTTCTGCCAGGCTGAAAGCTATGTTCAGAATTGCTGAATCCCCTAGCAGGGACTGCTGCCTTAGATATATTCTGGCAAGTAACCACTCTTGGAAAAGAAATATCAGAAGGACATAGCTTCCCTTCCTTCAGAGAGAACCTGTCTCAATCCATCCCTAACTCTTTCTAATTCTTAAGAAAAAATGATGTTTTCCGAGTCCGTGATTCCTTTTAATGGCTCTCTTGAATTAGTAAACTGAAATGCATGTTGGATGCTGGACTGAGACACCAGACCTGAATTCCCTTCCTGGCTGTGCTGTGTGAACCCGATAAGCTGGGTCATGACCAGTCGTGTCAATTTAGCTTAGAAGATCATCCGCTCTTGGTGTCTCATAGTGAACTTACGAAGTGCTAGCATGGCAGAGATATAGCCCCTGCATCTGCTGCACTACTAGTGAAAATAGAAAGTTTAATGAAACAGAACTCTTCCTAATAGCTTATTTTGTCCTTAATTCAGAAAACTAATGCCTGTGTTTTGGAGCTGGAAGACTTTGAAAACAAAGTAGCAAAACTGAGAGGCTTTGGGGAAAGATTTCAATTACCTACCGCCTTAATCCAGGAAGTTTATAAATTAGAGGTAAGAGCCCAGTACCATATTCTTCTAAGCAATGTATTTTTAACACCAACAAGCTGATGGTTATATTGTGTTCTGGGAATGTGTGTGGGGGGGGGTTGTAGGATTAATTTCTGTCCTTCATGAATCATTAAACTATGTTTAAATTGTAGGATGTTTTGGACGACATGTGGGGGATTCTGAAAGCAAAGTATGAGGAGCTGTACTCTCCTTCCACCATTGACAGCCAGTATGAAGACTTACTTCGTGGGTTTGCAGACCTGGTAGCCATTGGGCAAGAGAAGATTGCACAAGATCCAAAGCAGCTAACGAAAAGCAAAGCAGCTCTACAGTCTCACCTGGAAAATCACAAGGTATAAGATGCTTATCATAGCACTGCTCAGAACAGCATAGCAGGAGCACTGTTTTCTGTGACTGGTTTCTCTCCAGTGTTATGGAGAAGAATAACTAGGTCACAGCACAGGGGAGGGACTGAAGTACATGCATTAAACAAAGCAAAGATTTTCAGTAGACCAAAATAGGACCCACTGAAGTATGAGAGAGAGGTTGTTATTACAACTGCAGTTTCAGTGATAAATTAAGATCACGATTTCATTTTTTTCAGTCCAATACTCCTTTGGCTTACCTCAGAACATACTGATTTGTGAGGAAAACACATCTTTGTAATTATTGGCAATAAATCAGTAGTGAGATTCCTGAAGTTGCTGTCTAGCAACTGGGAGCTGAGCCTTTGCTTTCAGCATTCTGTGCCATTGTGATCTGATGGAAGAAACTTACCCATAACAGCTCCTTTTCCAAAGGGAGGATAGTTTAGATCCTCCCCTTGGCAGCCCAGTGTCCCAGGTACCCAGCTGCTACGTGCTTGATGGAAGGTGGCTGAGAATGCATCTGCATCCTCCCTGTCTTTCTGCTTGTTAAGAAGCCCTGGCCAATGCTAGTCACTTGAAGATGTCTATGTCATTGTCAACATGTTGATTTAAGTGTTCCATGTAGCTCAAACTCCTGTAAGAATTGCTTCAGGATGCTAAGCACTGCAAACCACTACAGCAGAGTTGTAGGAATATTGTTTGTCACTCACAAATTGACCTTAGCAAAGCAAAATATTAGGAATTTATTTGGAAAAGAAAACAGATAGTGTATCTCCAGTCCAAATATACATACATTGATTTCCAAAAGCGAAACAAAACTGCAAAAGCTGTTTTCCCTGCCCTGGTTATCAAGACTTATCAGGATGCTCACACAGCCAATGCCTGGTATATGATCCTCAAGTGAAATTCTTGTACTAGTTATTAGTTCCTAGTGAAGATGATCTTGACTGAAGGCTGTAATCTTAAACCCTCAAAGTTTTTTTTATTTTGTGTTCTGTGGGGAAAATGTTCTGTTGAGATCAGACATTTCCCAAGAGCTCAGCTGAGCTATAACTGAATCAAACTGTTCCCTTACAGTTATCCCAAAGGATTATTGTGCCCTGCCTACTACTTAGGCCTTAGAACTGCTAATACCCTTGGTGCTTGGATTCACCTTGCATCCAGGTGCAACAAACTGGATAATGGCTGGTGATAACTACCTCAAGCTAAACTATGAATTTATTCATAGTTAAACTTTTCCTTCCAACATCTTCCTGCACCATCTTCATATTTCACACAAACTGAAGGTATAAATGTAGATCCTTTTTCTTTAGAAATGTATAAATGAAAATAGTGTATGCAACTTATTGGTGGTTCCTGACTAACTGTAAAACAGTAACTGCCCGTCTTGGGGTGATGCAGAATTTGGGTAGAAGGCTCCCGAGTCCAGCTGTGAGAGACTGAAACTGGCTATTTTTCTCAGCGAGTCTTCTCTGTCTTCTTCATTCTCCTTCTGTGGATTTGTGATCTCTCTTAAAGCTTTAACTTCTTTTTTTCAGGACTTTTTCCACAACCTTATGATCCGCTTGGCTTTCATGCAAGCATTTTCCAAGAAAGTGACTCCTTCCATCCTACAAAAGAGAGAGGAATTCTGGCAAGAGCTGGTGAATGACGTCAAGTTGCTGGAGCAGAAGGCCATCCAGTATGGCATACACTTGGAGAGCCTGTTAAAGGTAACAAGCCAAAAGAAACCCAGAGTAAAAGCTGGGAGGAAGAAGGGAGAAGAGATGCATCTAGGGGAGCCCTTTTCACACCAGTGATTCTTTGACTAGTAGTTCTCCTTTCCTGTTGCCATTGCACAGCAACAGTCCGTTGCTTGTTCTGTGTGTGTCAGTCAACTGGCTTTTTTCCTTGAAAACCTCTGAAAGTGGACATTTCAACACATTACTCTGACTTCATGACTTCCTGCAGCAATTTTTGAGTGCCTGGACTGACAGAAGAGCCCTTTAAGGCACAAAAATACCAGTGCCACTTTAAAATAAAACCTAAAGATTGATCTTAAAACACCCTAGAGAATAAAAATTAAGTGTACCACTTACAAATAAGAAACCTTGAAGATAATGGAGAATGAAGGAATTAATCTGTGATGAAATCATGTCTCACTTCAATATTTCTATATCATTTACCTATTTTTGTTTTGTTTCATTAAAACAAAAGCTGCAGATGCTAGAATAAGCATTAAGGCCTCAGCCTGGTGTAGGAAAAATGCAGAGAGATGTGTGCTGTGTTAATAATGCAATTATTTTTTAGGAATGGATGGAATTTGATGATGAATGCCTCGTTTTCAATAAGGAGTTAGAGGCACTTGCCTCTGCATTGCCTTCTGTGAATTTGGTTGAAGAAACAGAAGAAAGATTAATGGAAAGGATTGCACTTTTAGAGGTATTTGTGTGTCTGTCTCTGGTTTTCTTTGTAGATCTGTAGAGCTGGCAAAACCATTTGTTAGAATAGGAGTAAAAGACAGTTTGTAGGGCACTGCTTCCTTTGTGTCCTTGTCTCTGTGTGGATGCAAGCTGAAAACTGACTTTTAAATGTAGCAGGGGATCAGGCTCTTAATTTCAGCCAGGGGCTACAAGTTCATTTAAGTGGGAGTAATGACTATAGCTACTTTAGAACTTGATCTTCAAGTACAAGTATTTGGGAGAAGATGGGTGTGCAGGTTACGTGGCTCCCAAGGACAGCAGGAAGCCTTGGAGTGAACACAGAGCCACTTCTCTGTAATTCAGGAGCAATTTTCATGCCATGAGATAAAACCTGTGGAAGAGGAGAATCAACCTTGACGTGCGGAATTAGACTCTATAACTCGAAAGTTATAAAGTAGGTATGTTTATTGCGCGCAGATGCACGGGGGATCGCTCCTCCACAAGCGTGCATACCCGAAGTGACGAACCATCCCACATTTATACAATGAAACAAATGAATATTCAATTAGCGCCTATACATATTTGTTACCTAAACCCCGCTTCGTATGTTAATTAGCTTATCAGTCCGTTTCCTGGAATGTGGTGGTCTTGCAGGTTTGTAGGTGATTCATGTTCTTGTGACCATCCAATCTTCTCCAGCAAGGAGACTTAGCACTCCCTTCCTCTAGATAGCATTTGAATGTCTCTCATCTTCTCTCATTCTCTTTTAAATAGCCCCTTTTGTTAGAGAAAGAAGGGCAGGCGTCTCCCCGTCTCCCCTTTGTTAGAGGAAGAAGGGCAGGCGTCTCCTCAAAAACTGTAGTTGTCTCCTCAGAGCTGTGTGCCTATGTGATCAGACACCGCACCCATGACTAGTCACCATACCCACATTTCTGAGTAGACATATACAATCACAGTCGGTGTTAAGCGTCCCCATTTCACACTATTTCTCCATATCAACCTAATGCCTTCAAATATCTGAACCCCTAGTTGCAGTAGAAGATCTACAGGTTTACCAGGTCCTTTTAAAATCCTGAGAATTCAAAATGAGATGTTCAAATTTCTATCTGACCAAAGACAGTAAAATTCTCTTTGTACAGAATGTTAAATAGCTTCCTACTTTGTTCATAGCTGCATCTCTGATGGCTTTGGAGGCTTTAGAACCTCAACTCCAGCTGGAAACATTTAATCTATGTTTTCAAAACATTTGAATATAAGGATATGAAACCAGCCTTTATGGTTGTTTCATAAAAGTAAGAAGAAATGCTGTTCAATGAACTTAGTGATGTATCTTCAGAGAGTGCTCTCGCATTCCTCAGAGGTTTGACCTTTCTCGGTCTTCAGAGGACCCACTGTATTAGAAATTTTTGAATTAATGAGTATTTGGATCTGTATTGAGTCCAGTTTGATATTTAGATTCATAGACCACAAAGGCAAAAAGGACTACCGTAATTTAGTCTAGTCGTTCGACATTCCCAGAAAACTCTGAGCTACAGTAAAGCTTTTGAAATACAACAACAGTAGGTATTTACAAGCATAGTGGCCCCCTGGTGCTTTTGATGCTTATCACTGAGACTGGAGACATGGAATATTTGCATAGCCATTGAGTGTGAAGTTGCCTGGTTTCCCTTGTTTTTTAAGTTCTTAACTAGCTCTTCACTCTTAAGTCTATTGGTCTTTAAGGACATCAGAAACAAAGCAGTAAAGCTTTAGAAGGTGCTTTTGAGGAGAGTCCTAGTCTTGGAGCTTCACAGCTTCGAGGACAGAGCAGAATAAAATTCTCGAGGGCTTAATTTCTGTGAGAGAAATTTCCTTGTTAATAATATTGTACAAGCCCCTTATATCTGGAGAGAAGTGAGATACTTGCACATCACACAGTTGCTACTTTCTGCCTTCTCCCTGGGACTGATCTACTTCCTGGTATTTTTTTTCCATTTTCTCGTTTTGACCTTCCAGTGAAGTGCAGTAATGATAAAATGATGCTTTGATTTTATTCAGCTGTCTAAGCAAACCAGGCCATGCCTATGTCTTTTACTTCATGCCTTGAATATCGATGTGGTATCTTAAATAATTCTCCCAACAGCTTTTTTCAAAACACTGGTAACCTTTTTTTTAATAGGATAGAGCCTGAAGGCCCTTTAAAAACAGGATGGCAATAACTTTCTGCTGGGGTCAGTCGTGTTTGGACAATGCAGCCAGCTCTGATAGTGTTTGTCCATTGCTTGAGGTTTACAAGTGTCCACAAAGCCCATTGAATCATGACACAGTCATTCTGATAATGTATGAAATTGGAATTATCTGTCCAGAGGAAACAAAACAACAACAAAAAAAATCAACAGTGTCCTGTTTGCCAGGTTCCTTCTGTTTGGAAAATAAAATACACGAAGAGGACATGTGAAATTAAGAATTTAGAACAAATGATACGTGTTTTGCTAGCTGTGTTTTCAGTTTTTAATAAATTATTGTTTTGCAAACTTCCCATATTCTGACAGCAAATCAAGAGCAGTGTTGATGAAAAGCATGCCAGGCTGTATCAGATGGTGAAAGAAGGGAAGAAATTGATGACTGCTGTGAGCTGTCCAGAAATAAGAAGCCAGATTGGGAAGCTGGAAGAGCAGAGGTTGTCTTTAACCAAAAAAGTTGGCCATGAACTACACCGACTTCAAACATTACTCAAACTCTTGATCAGGTGGGTATAATTCAGAAAGCAGTTAGAGATATCAGCTAGATGTTAGTTTCTGATCTTCTATAGGTGCTTTTTCTGAAATACAACAGTGAACTAATAAATAACATAGCTCCTTTAACTTAAAAATTAAGGGGGGGGGGGGGGGGGGGAAAGCAGTGGTGATCAGAAAAGTGGCCCTTTATTACACAGCTGATCTTCTCTCACTGTGTAGACAGGGGATTCGCTTCCTGGCTACTTTTCTAGGAACAAGGTTTTGATGGCTGCCATCGCAATGTCAGTGCTCTAGGTGAGAGCTGCATCGTGCTGCTGTTTGTACAGCAAGTGTGAACAGAAGCTCTGATCGTGCTGCCCTGAACATTTTAGCCTGCTGCAAATGCAAGCTAGCCTTGATTCCCCAGCAGAGGCATAATGCGCCTGTCTGTGCATGTACACTATCCACCTTACAGACATTCATGAGGAGGCTGCCTCGACTTGTGTTTTGAAGCTCCCCAAAGGGGGAAGACCCAAGCATGCTCAGTGCTTTCACATGCCCCCAGGCCGGCTGTCAATGCAGTCCTGGCAGTCAGGTAGAGTTAGTTTGGGGCTTTACAGCCCAGTCCACCAGTTGATGCACCAGGGTCAGCTCTCCTTTCACCTGGTCTGTGTGCTCTGAGCTCAGGCTGGCTGGACCTTAGTGTGGACAGAGCATGCCAGTCTTTCTTGGTATTCATCCCTGCTGTGTATTCTGCACTATATCTTGGAGTCTGCACGGTCTCCTCTGGAGGTTTTGACCTCCGGCAAAGCTCTTATATCACCCATGTGAGCTTGTCCTGTCAATTGTTGGGTGAATACAGAAAGAGGAGGTTTTCAGGGAGAGTGAACCAACTGCACAGAGCCGATACAAACAGTCTCATGTGTAGGTCCAGCAGAACTTCTGTGTGGTACATCAGTCCATGCTGTAGCCATGCTTCTGCAAGGTTATGTAGCAGCATGGGTACAAGAACAGCACATGCCTCCTCACATAAGGAGGACAACTTGGAGGGTGAGAAATGTATCCTAGACTCAGTTAGGAGATGTGTGTCTGTGTGTTTTGTTTCCTCCTTGTAGCTACAACAGAGACTCAGAGGAATTAATGAAATGGCTGGATTCTGCTCAGCAGAGAATTAATTTTTGGACGGAGCAGTCTCTAAACGTGTCACCAGATCTTCCCACCATCAGGGATAACATCAACAGCTTGCTTGTAAGTCATTTCTCCTGCCAGGGTTAGATAAGACATTGTGACTTCCAGTGAAAATGACCCTTTTGAGTGGTTTTTGTATTTGTCATGACCTAGAAGATACCCACCTAATATAGCAGTGAATGGCTGTCTGCCCCAAAGCTGCCCTGTTATCTGTGGGGAACCATGAGCGTGGGAGGCCACCAAAGACCTTCCTTCAGATTGTGAGGCCAGCCACAGGGCACAAATTAGAATGGAATCCTCTCATAATGAGCTCCCAACTGCAGCACATCACAGCCCAGACAGGATCTCTTCTGTGCCTACAGTGTAATAGCATGGTTTCTGTCTTGTATGATGCCAAATACCACACACAGCAATTAGGCCAACCTGGTGGGCCACTTACCAACTGAATCTGGAGTTGTGGGCTCAGGGAACAGGGGGGAAGACAGCAGGGCTGTGAAGATGGTCAGCCAAAGTCAGGGAAAAGAAACGTGCTGAACTGCATTTCATGTCTTTGGCTGCCCTCCTGGTGCTGTGCTCCACTTGTATGACTAGCCAGGAGGTTCAGCCCCAGTGTGAGGCCTGCTAGGAGTCTTGCACAGTGGCAAAGCAAAGCATCACCACGTGCGTTGGGCTGGTAGGTGTGAGCTGGCCAGACACTCGGACTCCCTGGATGTCGGTGTGAAGTGGGGATCAGGATATTCCCAATCCTGTGGAGCAAGAGGTAGCACCCAGCATTGTATCAAGCTGGGCAGAAAAAGGCCTTACCTACTGCCACAATATGTTGAGTTTAGGTTTTCTGAACTTTACAAACTTGCTAAGATCAGTTCGTTGAGGCAGTTCATCCTGTGACTGAAAACCTGGTTTCTCTTCTTTGTTTAAATAGATAAGTAAATATTTACCCTCTCTGTAAATTTGTCCTGTGCACCTCAGGCATTCTCTAAGGAAGCTGATGAGAAATCTTCCCTGAAGACATCTGTGGTGAGCACTGCCAACCAGCTCTTTCACGTGAAGCAAGCTGATACCACAGCACTTAGGTCGTCTTTGGCAAAGTTTGAGCAAAAATGGGGAGAAATGACTACACAGCTCTCAGCCATCCAAGAAAAGCTTCACCAGGTGAGGAGAAACTCTGCTGCCATCTCTCAGTTTGAACTCAATAATTACTTTACAGTGTTGCTTCTGGGATTCGGTTGGCTTCTCCATAAGGCCCCAAGGCACTTCTTTCCTAATTAGCTGACTGTCTTGCTTTTAGAATATCTTCAATATTATACTGCAGTTTAATTATTGCAGTGTTCTTCCTGGGCTGTTTTGCACATATCTGTCATCTTTACAATTTTATATGAAAGTCTGTTACAATTGGGAAGAATTTTATTTTAAATTTCTGAATTCTCACACTTTTCTGAATTTAAGTCATATGCACCTCTGGAGCACAGGGCTCACTTTCACGTTCCTACCCCAATAATTGCAGTTATAATGCAGCTATAATAGGCTTTCTAAAAAGAGAGATGTCATCTTCATTGATGTTTCTAACAAGCAGAACATAGAATATTTATTATATGCTTTACCACCAGCTTCAGATGGAAAAACTTTCATCGCGAGAAGCTATTGCTGAGCTAATGGCCTGGCTGGACCATGTGGAACAACAGCTGGGACATGAGGAGCCAATAAATTCACAACGTAGTGCTGCCCAAGTCAAAAGCCTCCTTCAGAAGTACAAGGTAAGTGGGAAGGTGTGAGTCCAGGCCTTCTGCAAGGTGTTTGGCTGTAAGAAGGATGGAAGCAGCCTACAGGCACTGTCATACCCTTCCCCTCGCTTTTGGGAGGGTTCCTCAAACAGTCTCAAAGGTGCCTTAACATCTTCCTTTATAAAACCCTTTTGCTTCCATGCCACACAAAACAATGCCTGCTTTGCAACACAGCTACTGCCTGCTGTGCTATAATCTCCTTTTCCTCAGGCTGTCCCATTTGTCTAGCTTGTTCTCTCTCTCTTACTGACGTAGGGAATTAGACTCTATAACTCAAAAGTTATAAAGTAGGTATGTTTATTGCGCGCAGATGCACGGGGGATCACTCCTCCACAAGCGTGCATACCCGAAGTGACGAACCATCCCACATTTATACAATAAAACAAATGAATATTCAATTAACGCCTATACATATTCGTTACCTAAACCCGCTTACTCTCGCTTCGTATGTTAAGTAGCTTCTCAGTCCTTTGCCTGGAATGTGGTGGTCTTGCAGGTTTGTAGGTGATTCATGTCCTTGTGACCATCTGATCTTCTCCAGCAAGAAGCCTTAGCACTCCCTCCCTCTAGATAACATTGGAATGTTCTTCATCCTTTTTATAAATAGCCCCTTTGTTAGAGGAAGAAGGGTAGGTGTCTCCTCAAAGCTGTGTGGCTATGTGACCATACACCACACCCATGACCAGTCACCATACCCACATTCCTTGAGCAGACATATACAATCATGATCGATGTCCATTGTCCCCATTTCACACTATTTCTCCATATCATTACATTTAGATTATAAAATGTGTTGAGCAGGAAGGTTTTGCTTCCTGAGGAAGATAGACTCTGTTTGTGCTGTGTTTTGGTCTGCCTTTTCACCAGTGCCTTTTAACAGAGCTCCATAACCAGGAGCCATTTAACTAGAGAACAGGGGGTCTGAATATTATGTTTCATCAAAAGACATAACCTGCTAGGAAAGAGGGACAGGGTAAACGTCCCTGCAGAGAGAGGCTGCAGCAGACTCTTGGCTCTGTTCAGATGCTAAAGCAACAATGACAGAGGCCGACTGCCTCAGCCGCAGGAAGGATTCAAGCTATGCTTGTACCTCCATAGGTGCCAGGGAGCCCAGCCTCAGAGCCTGGACCCCTAGAGCGCCATATTTTGCTTTGCACTTGCAGAGCTACTGATTTGAAGTATCAGTTACCAATATTTGAGTGAGCAGAGGTTATCTTTGTTCGGCAGCACTGGGTGCATGGGGGATCGCTCCACCAAAATCATGCACACCGAGGGAACCTTTCAGCCCCCTCTTTATACAAGACACTCATGTCTATTCATTAACTTTCCGGGAACTCATTAACATATCTCACACCTGGACAATTAGCACATTCCATTCAAGGACCTAGTATATCTTCAAGTTAACAACATTAACATATCTTGTGCCTGAACAATGTCCTTGAGGAGTTGTCTCTATGCAGACTCTTTTCCTTAGCTGTCATGTTTAAAGTCTCCATCTTTGCCACGTTGCATGTACAACAAGAATCTAAGACAAAATGTCCCTTTTAAAGATAACCAACCCAAGGACTTAGCAGTTTGTGCATCCGTCGAGTTGCAATAAGGGTTGGACATCTCCTGACTTTAACTAAACATAGGTGTGTCATCCCTTAGATAAGTGGTACAGCATTCACTGTTCACTACTGAGCGCTGCTCTAGGCTCAGGCAGGATGACAGTTCTCAGGCACTTTGGTACTGCACATGAGGCAAGTGCCACTGCAAGCGTTTCTTTCAAAGTGCCTTAGTGTAGCAGATACATAGCATTTTGTCTGTATCGGTTGGATCTGGAAGTTGGAACATGTAGGCCAGGTGCCATTTCTAGCCCTTTGGGTATTTAGAGATTAGCTTGTAGGTGTGTCTTCCGCACTTGTCAGCCATGTGGGGATGCGTATGCTGAGAAGAAAGCTGGCATGTGGGTCACGAATTCCTACAGGGAAGCAGCTATGGCTTTACTGTGGTATTCCCTCGTGGCTTTTTTCTAGGTGCTACTAGATACAATGAGGAGCCCTTTCCTCCCCTCTTCTAAGACCCTCTGAAGTAAAAAGGCATTCCCTTATGTTCTCACTTTGTGTGTAGTTTCTCACTTGTCTCTGTGGACTAGCACTCTGGTATTGGAGGTTTTTCTCCTAGATACTCTGATACTCTATTCTGATACCAGATATTTTGATAAAGGACCGCAAGCTCTTGCCTGCACTTGCCTTTGAGCTGTAGGAGTGTGGGAAGGCCTTGGTCTAGGCCCAGTCTGGGCCCATGGCAGCGTGATGGTGTTGTCCAGTGGGTGTAAAGTACTGCGTCTGGTACCCCTAGGTTTTATTTCCTGCTCTGGCACTAGCCTGCTCTTACCTTGAGCTACCCATGTAATGATAGTCATTTTCTGCCAAAGTTTCAGTTATGGAAAAATTAAGGATTATTCCTATAGCCAAGTCTCTTTCAGAAAAATATTTTAGGCCGTGGCTCAAAATAAGCTGTGAATGTCCCATAACTATGCATTGTTGGAACTGATCAGATTAAAAATGCCAAACTAATTGTTTTATGGTTTTGTTCTTTTTCCCCACCCCCCCTGCAGGAATATATGATGGAAATGAACTTTAAACAGTGGACAGTAGATTTTGTTAACCAGTCCCTCTTGCAGATGAGCACTTGTGATGTGGAGAGCAAGCGCTATGAAAGGACAGAATTTGCCGAGTGTCTTGGAGAGCTGAACCTGCGGTGGCACAGGCTGCAGGCATCTCTGAACAGAAAGGTTTGATTGAGTTCTCACCGCTTTATTTCTCACAACTCTGACCTTGCCTGTGTCAGTGCTCTGTATTTTGCAAGCAGTCTTTCTCCCTGAGTCTGAAAACACTGAGGAACACAGACTCCCTGTGCTCTATGCTGTCCACCCGTGCTGCCGTCTCATGGGCAGCCTGTGGAGTGGTCTCGTAGTGCATCAGCTATCAGGTGGTAAGCAGGCATCCAAACCTCAGCAAGGTCTGGAAGGGTAAACTCTCCTGTAACTTGCAGGGAGGGAAAAGAGAAAAAAACCACCTTTTTTTGATAGCCTGGGATTTACCCTAGTTGCCTGTATTAGGTGGAAAAAATAAGATTCCTCCTATGAAGAAATTATAGTCAGTGACATGTCAACAAAGACAACAGATGCGGAGAAAGCTATGAAAAAGGAGTAATTCAGGGTAGTGTCTGCAGGGGAACCTGTCAGTGAAATCTGTTAAAGCTTTGGGGTACTGTGAAAGCTGGGTCATTAAAAACCTAATGAGATGAAACACTGGATGGTTTGTGGAAAGGAGAGGCGCTACATTGCTTGGTGCAAACAGCCAGGCCCTGCTCAGCAAACACAGCACCGAAAGAGCAAACAACCCTTCCACATGCCATATGATGGGAACAAGAAATAGGGATATATTAAGCTACCACCCATTTTCCTGTTGTAGCAGTTGGATTTGCAAAAAAAAGTAATTATTAAGGAAGTAGTGTTGACAGACGTATTCAGATGGGGACATATGACCCTGCTGGAAAAGGCACAGCTGGGATCAGTTCCCAGCCCTGGTCCAGCCCTTCTGGGACACTGGAAAGGGGTTACTCTCTTGTGTGTCCTCCTTCTGCAGTAATGAAATAGGCTTTCCCAATGGAGGGCTTTGAAGATCAGTAGCTGGTCGCAAATTCTACATGTAGACTGACTACACCAGTGCATCTTGTGTTTCTTTGTAGAAAAGCTGTTTCAGGCAGTGCCTTAGAATGACTTTATTCTAGTGAGACTAGAAATAATCCGTGCATCCAGAATTAGATACCACTGCTTTGTGTGCCCTAGTGCCCAGAAAAGCTAGTGTGACTGGTGATACGGAAAAGACCAGGGGAAGGTTAGCATCCCAAAATGCAAACGTGAGGTTGCTGGAACGAATCCCTCTACCAGCACATTCCTCTTTCATCTCTATTTCTCTCATGAATTTACAATGCTTTAGTAGAAGCTGCCCTCCCTGAATCCAGATACAAAGACTACTGATCAACCAGAAATTTCCCATTTTTTTCCTGAATCAGAAAGTCTTCCAGAAACATTTTCAAATGGAAAATTCAGTTTTTGCACAATTGAAAATTCCCATGATGAAATTTCAATTTTTTTGAGAGAAAAAATTATCTTCTCTAACCATTTTCAATAAACTCCATTCTAGGATTTAATGGATCTTCAGGGCCAAGACTGAAGATAGGAGACTTAGGGTCCCTTGCTTATTAGTAAATTTGTTGGTGAGTTTCAGGGGGAATGAGGTTTTCAGACTTCACATGAATGTGTCCACCTAGCCCAGGGTCCGCCAAGTTGTCAGGTCCACAGGCTGCCAGCTCGAGAACCCACACTGCCTTGGTTTCTTTCCAGGGAAAAGGTCAGACCCTGAATAGCCGGTAAACCTTTTTAGCTTTTCCCTTTAAAATCTTTTCTCTAAGTAGTATTTTCAATGTAAATGTTGTAATCTCCGTTTTTTTCATGTAAGGGGGAGCCCTGTTTCTGCCCACCTCTAGGTTTAAGTAAGTTAAAATAGTTCTGTAACTTTCAGATACAAGACCTGGAATACATTTTGGAGGATATTATTGAAAATGAGAACAAAGCCCAGACTCTACACAACTGGCTGGAAGCTCAGAGTGATCAACTGAGATCTTTACAAACCCCAGCAAGTCTCATCTCTGCACAGAACACGTTAGATGTTTGCAAGGTAAAGCATTATATGTGGTATTATTGTAAAAAACTGTATTTGGCTTTTGCTGAATCCAGACTAAAGAACTGCACAGATTTTAACAGGAAAAATGTGAAGGAAGTTGCCATTTCCTAGAAGAACACAACGATGTGATTTTAATTACAGCATGTTATGTTCAGGTGATAGAGAGCCAGATCCACTTTTAATGTGAATTGCTAGTTTACGGGTTTTTCCCTCCAGTTGGCAATGCATTTGCTTCTGTTCTGTAGTATTTGGAGTGTTGTGAGTGTTGTGCAGCAGTAGTGTAGCTCTTATTCTGAGATGTCTCTGGAAGAAGTAGTTCTGAGTTCAGCACAGCCATGGCAAAGGCTATCAGTTCCATTAGCCTGAAGAGCTCTGTGGTGGAAACTGCACAGTCCAGTTGGAAGAATAGCAGCTCTCTCTACTGCTGCCCTAGAACGTAGTCACTCTGCACCAGCCTCAAGAATCTGGGTGTCCTTTGGTTTTGTTGTGTTTTTCTACACATCAGCTCCCTCAAAATTAGTACCGGTGCAGCCAGCTAATAATTGGCTCCTATTAATCTAACAGTCTGCTGTTTTCATTCAGTACAGTGTTCCATCTCTATTTTTTAACATGGTATATTTGTTCTTTCATTGCCATGGTTACATGTCTCTGTCTTGTAGTAGGCTGCTTTTATTGCCTAGAGTGCTCTCTTACACACTGAATTACCTGTCTCTCTGAAGCACGCTGAAACGTTATTGAGGGGCCAGACCCTAAGAAAGACACAGGATATCTTTGACTAAAACACTGACCTGCTCACAGTGAGGTACAGTGCTGGGCTGCAGGTGGCTAAATGGTTTCATTAAAATGGATTTGCTCAATAAAAATGAGGTCCAAATTCGAAAATTTTTTGGAGACAGCCAGTGGGAGAGAACAAAGGTCATGGCTTATAAGCATAGTATTATAGGAAAATGTAATGGCCCATTGTGTGTATGGGTATTTATTCATGTTGGGAAGAACTTATTGCTGAGCTTTCCCCAGCATGTCAAGCCTAGCTTCCAGTCTTGCTGGTTGTGTTGGGGGAGTGTTATTCGCCCAGGCATTTCCACTTATTTCAGTGGTGTTTCTCCCATGGGAGAAAGCCTCTGACTAAGAGGACAAGCTGAAAATAACTTTCTAGAAGTTGTTAGGATGTCAGGAACTCTCATATTGCAAAACCAGTTCCTATATTACCTCTGTCTGCTGGAGCAGAGGAGGACCCAAAATGCTAACCTGCCCAAGGAGAAGTTCAGCTGCATTAAGGGAAAAACTTTTTTGAATCTGGAGAGGTACAGAGAAGCCTGCATGGTGGCTGAGGAATTAGCTCCTAACAATTTCCTTCCCAAGCACGATGTCCAGTGCTCACGCTGATGCTAAATGGGCGGATTCTAGCTCTACCTGCAAGAGACTGTTTAAAGCAGCTACTGTCATTCTGAATTCCTGTAAAGCAGTTGTTCTCTATCAGAGTTGAAATGGTGGTGGTGGTGTTGCATGGCTGAAGAATTACACAGAACTGGTTTTACAGAAAGAATGTTTACCTAAGCTAGTCACACAGAAGGTTTTTTCTATGGTCTCATTGAAAGATGTTCTTTATCTGTTTTGTTGTTTTTTTTTTTCATTTAGGAGCTAGAAAACCAACTCACAATTAAATCCAAAACTCTTGATGAGCTCAAACAGAGTTTGGCTTTGAATGGTAGTGTAGAACAAAGCCCAGAATCTCCATCTCTCAGGATAGCTGAGCTGTGCAAAATGGTGGACGGCGTTGTAAGCCAGGTAAAAGCTTTGTTTGCGTTCAGATTTCTGCCTCTACATATCATTACGACCAGTGTTATCGATCTTCTTCATGGGATGGCAGGAGCTGGTACAGAAAAGATGCAAAGTATTCTTTCATCTTAACCTTCTTAAGAACTTCCTTTTAAGTTTTTACAATAAGTCTGATCTCCAAGTGGGCTGAATACAGGGGAGGAGGGATAGACCCTCATCTACATACAGTTCAAGAAAAGAAACAGAACTGCTATTTTTTTGTCCAGTTGAAAATGGAAACCTGAAACCCTCTTACTCAGTCTGCTTCTCTTCATACCCTGGTCCTTATCCCCTGTAGTATTCTCGTGGAAGCTGCCTTCTCCTGCCCCATTCTCACTGCAGCTTTTCCATCTCCCAATTACTCTTTTGTCCACACACCTGGATGGCTTTTGCCATCTTCAAATCCTCTGTAGTTCCCAGTTGCTTCAAGGAGAGTCTGGCAGATGGTTTCCCATGCAAATTGACACCCCAGCAGTTTGTATTTATTGCTATATTATGTTTATACTTGGAACTAATATTTTTTATCTAGATGTAACTGACTGGCACAGAAGATACAATAATGAGTACCTTCATAGATTTAAATTTGTGATATAAATAACAATATGCTTTAGAGGATTATACATGATGCAGTGATTGTATTTAAAGATTCCCTTACACTTTCTATTATAAATGCCTTACTTTTGTTCCTCAGAATTTTGTGAAACCTGAACCCTTTTGCTTGAACTCTTCCACATGAGGTGTCGATCCAGGATGTGTCTGCTGCTGCTTCTTTTGGCTTTCAACAGAAATCATGTGGCTGTTTCTTACCAAGAAAGCAGATAAATTTTTGTTTGTGTACAAGATGAAAGATTATCCTTCTGCTGTAGAGCTGGGGATAGAAATTGGCAGGATTGACAGCCTAGTGCTTTTTTCTTCTTACAGTCATTATGGGTCACATTAATTTTAGTATTTTTATTACTTTATTTTTGTGACTATTTTATCAAACTTATAAACTGCAGAATGTTCTTACAGCCTAGTTGTCTGCATGTCCAATGAAACACCAAGTGCAGCTTTCTTCCCACAGGTGACCTCTCAGCAGAGCCAGGCTGTGACTTCAAATATAGGTCTAAGGAGATGTGATACCATGATTGTAATGTCCATAGGTTGACCTCAAGACTGTGAGTCCATGTCCCAGAGACATTTCATATGGACGATGTCTTTCCTTCTTCCTTGTGTGGGCAGTAATTAGCTGCAGGCCACAAAAAGCAATTAGAGATTCCTCCCACTTCTACCGTGATTCAAATGAGAATAGGGGTGATTAATCCATCAACCCATGTGTGCCTGGAACACATGGATACAATGATCTATGCAGTCTATTGAGGGTGAACTATGGTGTAGGAGTTTCCATCTTTCATTGTGTGGATGCAGTCAGAACTGAAATCTGGCATCTGGGTTTGCCTGGTCCCATAGAGACATGCTTGTTTCTTTGCCTGGTTTTCATGCCTTTCTCAAAGCATCAGGTACTGCCATGACTGAAAATAGATGTTGAACTACGTGAATGTTTTGTCTAACCCAGGACATGTACTTACCTGATACAGAAGGATAAAAATGACAAATAGCACTGAAGGAGGACTATGCGTTTGTGTTTGCAGTGTCTAGGAGTACATGGCAAATGGAAACTATGCTTGCCTCCATATAGATTAAATGACTGTAATAATCAAAGAGACATAGAAAACAAAGAGGATATCCATAATTTAATTTTAGATCAGAACCCTGAGTTTCGTAGGCTGCGATTCAGGTGGGCTTGCATTATTAGAGCACAGTGCCATAAGAGGGATGAAAACTCTCCAGAGTATTATAGTAGCATCATCTTCCATACAATTTCTGTTTAAATTTTCTTTAAAAGGGAACTTGATCTCTGGATCAAACTATCTGCTTCCTAAGAAGATTAAGGCTCTCAACTTTCTCCCACTTCAGATTGATTTTGGCAGGAAGGAATAAGCAGTTCGTTATCTCAGTACTTTTTACATTTTGGGGTGTTGTGGCTGGCAGAATAGTGTTACCTTGAACTCTGATTAAATTTTTATTTCCAGCAAACTCGTATACTTCACTCTAAATACTGTTTACTGCTTGGTTTGAAGCCTGCACAATTCCTTACCAAGTAGGAAAATACTCCAACTTGTGAAATTCTTGTTGGATCCTCATGGAGTAAGCATTGAGCTTAGATTTTTGAGTCAATTTGAAGGTGGTTTTCCATGTCAGGACTGCCCAAGAAATAGTAACAAAAGTGATTTGTTTGCAGGTTGCACAGTTAAAGACCTCAATGCAGTCAATACTGGAGCAGTGGAGAGTATATGACGAAGCTTATGCAGAAGTCAGCTTGATGACAACAAGATATTTGTACTGCATAAACCACTGCAAACCTTCTGTGGCATCTTTGGAAGCTTTGGAAAAACAGGTCAACACTCTCCAGGTAAATCTACCGATGTTGTCTTATTTCTCTACTTCCTTTTGTGCCCTTAAACAAACAAACAAACAAACCAACTCCACTGAAAAAAGACAGAAACATTTATCTGAACAACTTCCGCTTTATTAATAGTGCCACTGAAGTCAGTGGAATATTTTTATTTAGTTTTAACATCCACAGGCACTGAGGACTATTTTGAGGCTTCTTACTTTCTTTAGTGCATAAGATCAACTTTGGTGTGATTTAGGTACCAAGGTTCAAGAGAGACGTACAGGTCAGCTGCTACCATGTGTGCCTTACTGTGGGCTAGCAGAGCCTCCACTTTGGATTGCAAAGATGCCTTGACATTTTAGTCTTCTGCACGTGCTGGAAGGCATCCCCATATGAGGCACCAGGTCCTCATGCTCCGTTGCCCTGCGGAGTCGAGATGGACATGTGCACTATACCACCATCCCTTATGCTGATGTCTACTCAGTCCGTCTCTAATCCATGTGGACCAGCAGGAAGTCTAGCTGAAAATGCAGCTGGCAAAGAAAAACCTAATGCCATCATTGCGTGTGTTTGCCTAAAGGTTACTCACCATTCAGGTGAAAGACGTTGGTTCTTGGCTTGTTGGTTGAAAGGAAATTTACCCCTTCACTTGTGATTCTCAGGGAAATGCCCTGCCATAAGGCTGTAGCATAACCTGGAAGGAGATGCCTGTGCATCAGTGCTGGGACTCAGCGTAAAAATGGAGGGGACCTGGGAGAAAATTGGCAAAGGGACCACGTCTCTAGATCTGTGGTTTGAATGTTGCCCTTGGGGTACTGTGTCCCAGCCACTGTGCCAGTGACCACTGACACATTTTGCATTAAAGTGCTATTTGCGATAAAGCATCTTTCCATGTATAAACAGCACTGGAGTCAAGGACCAGGACCCAGGATTCCCCTTCCTAGAAGTTGTGGCTTGGGTTGCATGGGTGCAGCAGCCCTGGGGCAGAGCAGGGGGACCCCTGAGCCTGGCATTTCCAGTTGCTCTAGTGCAAAGTGAACTGTTCAGTCACCCTCCAGAGAGCTGGAGTTCCCTGCGCAGCCTCTGAGTGAGGCTGGGCATAAACACCAGGCGTAAGTGCCCTGGATCAGCCTGCTGCTCTGCTTGGCTATTACAGCGTCTGAGCGGGGCATCTGGAGCAGGCAGTCAGGCTGGCCCTGGTTCTGAATGTTTTACAGATATGGCTAAAATCCCCTTCCCTGGCTTTAAACAAATCTGGAAAGGCTGTGTAAACACTCCCTGTTTCAGTTGTAATTAAGGCCTGATTTGGTTTATTTTCAAGTTGTATCAGAAGTGGTACAGGACAGACTGAGGCTGTGAATGCCAGGTACACGTCTCTCGGCAGCAAAGCCTGCATAAGCACTTTCCACCCTCGCTTAGGGACACATAATAAATGGAAGTAACTGGGCACCTTCTTACCTCCTTTTTTCCATCACCTGCTTTATTTTTAATCTGGATCAGGTCACAGATACAATCCATGGCAGATTCTGCAATTGCCTGTATCAGGAGGGGGAACACGCAGCCAGGGACAGGAGCTGTCAAGCCAACTTTACTGCCAGTAGAAATTTCCCTGAAACATAGCTTAAAAGAAAAACATTTTTGGTTTCTAGTGAATTAATTTAATCAGTTCAAAGCTGTGGGTTTGTTAAATGAGCTGTTTGTTTAAGAGCAAATAAATGACCTCAGTTTAAAATAGGCCTCCTATATGATTGTTTTGAACTTGGACCATTTCACCTCTCTTTTAACTTCTCTGATTTTTCAGATCAGGCGTTATTTTCACACACATTTTAGTGTGTGCTGCAAACGTGTCGCATTACTGTTACCCTAACTCTACCAGTCTATGGGGCAGCTATGCTTAGGTCATTCGTCTCCACAACTAATTGCAATAATCCATTTTGCAGTCCCTTCAAGATGAATCAGAGAGCAGTGAAGAGAGCTGGGCCAAGCTCCAGGCTGCTGCAAGTAACCTGAAGAAGAACTGCTCTCCCTCCTTTGCAGAGATTATGGAACAGAAGTGCATGGAGGCACACACTAGGTAAGGTTATGAAAAAGACCCCCAGTTACCAGTATCAAAAAAAAAAAAAAAAAGGTGGCTGAGGCAGGACTTAATGGTCTGTCAGATTTTTAACTCTATATTAATACGACTCACCCATCAAAGAGTACCTGTGTGAGGAGTAGCTGATACTACCTTTTAAGTGATGGATCACAGAGCGCAAAATGGTGCTGTGTCAGCAGGCTTTCAGTAACATGGGTATGAACGCAAAGAAACTCCCACAGGAATTCTACACCAAATCATATTCTGGCGGAGAATCTGCTAGGAAAATGCTCTTATCCTTTCATATGTCGGCAGGTGGAACTCAGTAAATGAAGACATCACAGATCAACTGCGGGCAGCACAAGCAACCATGCAGCTTTTGGAGCCCTTGAATACTTCATGCACTGAGGCAGCAGCCAAGTTACAACAGCACGAAGAACAGTACAATCAGCTCTTGGATGCTCACATGCCTGAGGATAACATGATAGAAACTCTGCATCAGAGGATACAGGATATAAGGGTACATGACTATGTTTCTGCTGCCTGGTAAAAACCAGGATTTATTTTTGAGAAACAAATCAAAAGAACACCTTCTTCCCCTCTCCTCCCCCAAAACCAGTCAGTGGAAAACAAAACCTGTGGGTTTTTTCCATTAACAGGCACCTTTGTACTTCCTTTAAATACTTTGGCCAGATCCTGAGACCAAACCAAACTAGAGTCAGCACAGGATGAGAAGAGAGCAAAAGGGAGCAATCTCACTCCATCCCTGCCCCTTTCTGCTCTATGCAAAGAATCAGGCCTGTGTTGGAAGGAATCCTTAAACCAAAAATTGTTTACTTTATGGGACACTGTTTGGGAGGAGAGAGAATGTCTACTAGAACAACAGCCGAGGGAAAAGACTAATTTTCCAGAACACAGGAACATCTTGAGGTCTTCTGAATTCTTCAGATTTGTTTTATTTGGGTTTGCTACTTTTTTTTGGCCTGGTCTGGTAAGTTCACAGATTTCTAAGCTCATTAGATTATTCTAAATACTTCTGACTTTAGGCAAATGAGATCTCATGCTGAGACCACCACAGGGTGCATTTGACTCTGTCAGGTAGCAAAGCTGTCATTAGGTTCTGACATTTTCTTCAGACTGCAGCGAAGTATATAATAATACTTATTTCAGGACAGAGCAGTGATTCATCATGCTTTTTGAACCTCTAGCCACGTATTGGAAGAAGTCCAAAGCACCCCATTTTGCATGTGGCCAATCAAGAAACTTTACACTATGTGAAAAAAAAACCTCATTTATTTTTTCCTATGTCAGAAACAACTGACAGCAGCAAAATTTAGACCAAAACATTTTCAGTTTATTCTCACCTGTTAATGACCATGACATAAATTCATGAATATGTCAGCAAAAAGGCATCACATTTTCTGGAAATTTTGGGAAGAGTTTTGCACCTACTAAGCAAGGCGTGACTACTATAGTGCCAATAGCAGTGTAGATCCTGTCCTGGTATGTGTGAGTAGGACACATGGAATTTATGGTGGTTTTTTTGTAAGTAGTGAGTTAGAAGAATGGGGATCGGTGATAATAGCATATGTTACATGTCTTTAAAGATACATGTGCATTACAAAACCGTATTTTAATCTCTCTAATCTTTTCCTCTACTATACGTTAGGAAAGATGGTGGGTTTATGGACCACTGTCACAAGAATAAATAAAAATAAAGTCCTGTATAAAGAGTAAGAAATCAAAATGGGATATTTACGAAATGGCTGAAGTGGCAGTTTGCAGTATGATCCATACCAAAGACAGGGGTCAGGAGCTAAGAGCCATTTTGGTTTTTAGGGAAACACACTTGCTCTTTGCTGGCAATCGGAAGTCTTTGTTACTCACAGAAAAGGCAATATACAGTGGCAGATTCCTGGGGTTTTCATGGCTAAAAGTAAACTACAGTTGTCCAGGTCAAAAAGAAGAAAAAAAAGTACCTTGAAGGAGTCTAAAATTACTCCCTTTGTTCTTGTACTGCCTTTAGAGCTTAATTGCATATCATCCTTTCTGTAGTAAAAGGGAACAAATAAAACTAAAAACGAAGTCCTTAGTCACTAAGGGATCCAAAGTACTGGTATGCTGGTAACGTAGTAGCATTTCTCATCTGCAGCATGGGCTAGTTTCTCCATCTGCTGGTGTACATCCATTCTGTAGAGATTTTCTGATTTCTCTCCCTAATGTCTTCTGTAGCACTAGTATTCCACTGCCTGAAGTCACTGGTGTTCTGTTGAACTTTGAATTCTGCCTCTTCCAGCACCAGTCAATGGATGCAGGTCCTATTATCCTCAGAGTAAAAGACTGAAGCTTTCACCATAGCTGAATTTGGCTCCCGGAGCAGATCAACAAGAAGTGCTTAGTTACAGCAACAAAAGATACCAAATGAAAGTGGCACATGAGTGATGGTCTGATTCATTTGCTGACTTTTTTTTCTTTCCCCTTCCCTCATCAGAATTTACAGCGTCGTGTTCAAAACATCCAAGTATTCCATGCAGAGATTTCTTTCAAGGCTGATAAGATAAAACAGACGTCTGGGACAACTGCAGAAACCATTCTGCTGGAGAAGTGTGAGCCGCTCCAGAGAGCACACTATTTGGAAAAGATGTTGCAGAGGAAGTTAAATGAATTTGAGGTAATTTTTTTTTATTATTAAATTAGCTGTCAGTGTGAGGTAACTTCTTCACTTAGAGCCCTGTGTGAACTACCTTCTTCATCTTGAACTGAAATGAAATTTCAATAAAATAAAACTTGGCAGTATGGTCAACTATGTGAAGAAATAATACAGGAAGCTAGAGGGACAGATGAAGGAAGGATTTCACCCTTCTTATCTGCTTGTGTTGTTCTAACAAGCCTTTGTAAGTGGCCCTAGTACAGTCAAGCAGTACTGGACCCTCAGATGATTACAGTTTAGGAAATGTATTTTTATTCTATGAACGTTGAAGTAAGTTGTAAACTTTCTCAGCTCTGCCTTGGAAAAAAAACCTAAGTGCCTCAGTTTGCTTTGATAAGAGTGCATACAGCATACCTCAAACCCAACAGGAAACTGTGGTCATTTGATGTCATTTTGAAGACCAGATTCACATCCCCATTCAGGCAGAACAGGGAGGGACTTGCACAGAGGTTTCCCCGTGTGATGCTCTGCTCACAAGAGTGCTGTGGGATTGCCTGCCCCTCTGTGCAGGTATTCCTGAGATAACTTCCAATCAAATGTACTGCTGTACAGTTACTGATGCAAAACTAGTCTGTTCCGTGAAAAAGTCTGGTTTCAAGGAATCATTCTAAAGAAAATCCAAGTTCATCAAGAATTTTCAGCCAACTTTATTTATGACTCCATCTACCTGTATTTCAATGGCTGTAAGCCAGATATCTTTGTGAAGATAACAGATTTCTCTTATTCCCTGTGAACTTCTTACTCCATGAAAAATGTCACTTCTAGGTAGACATTTTCTCTAGTGTAATCCTGTAGTATTACCACACAACTGTCTCTTTCCCTGTACCAATTTTCATCATTTGTTCCTTATAAAAATGTTGCTGTTTCAGTGTTCTTAATTCTTGCGAGAAAGAAGCAGCTTTCCCAGTGCTTTTCTGACCCAAAGAAACCAAGCAAGTGAATAAAAAAGTTGAACTCCAGCTCTAGTTATTTATCTCCACAGAGCTCGTATAAGTTCTACAGCTGTGGCTGTAGGCACATGGCAGCAGGCTCTGTACATAGCTCAAAGGAAGCTCATTTTCACAAGTTTCTTCCTTCTGATAAGTTAAGTTTTGATTTTCCAATCTAACAATAAATCAAACAGCCCAAAGCTACAAAAAGGGATCGCAGATGCCCCTATTCCACATAGTTACGAATCTCAGAATTTAGAGACTGTTTCTTGCTTTCTGCTTTGCTTAAATTTTCCCCTTACCCAGTGCAAAACCAGAAAAAGTTCATTGTGTGAGTTATACATTGGAATTTGGATTTGATGTCTGTTTTATTGATGATACTGCTTATTGCTCCTTGATGTGTACTAATATGTGTATTAAATCATAATTAATGTAAATATGCAATATTCACCCTAGTTCAGTCTTTCACAACTGGAGGATTTCAACGAGTGCCTTGAAACACTGGAGGGTTGTGTCAAGAATTGCACCGATGCCTTCGAAGGTCTCCGTATATGGGGAGAAACAGACAGCTCAGAGTTGCTCCTGGTATGTTTGGATTCCCAAATACCAAAAGATACTGCTCAGGATTTAAGTGTCCATAGGATGCCAGCTGTTGCCTCCTTCAAGAAACTCTTCGTGTCCTCAGTATCATAGTTCTAGCATTTCCATCCGAGTAACTATAACTTCATCCAAAACATCGAAAGCAATGATTTCAGTTTGTAAAAACTCTAGAGATGCTTTGCAGGCCAAATGCCTGCATGGAGGGGAGAAAAATCACATAGATTTGGGGTTTTGGGGAGTTTTTTTTCCCCAGTTTTGTTCTGGAGCCTACCATGTGGCCCTCCGGGTAGGGTACAAAGTAAATGTGCAAGTACCAGCTCTTGAGTATCTGCTCAGTACTGTTGGAGAAGTGGACCATGTGTAAGAGAACTGGGGCTTTTTTGTTTCCTAACTTCAAAGAAGTTAACACAGAAATGTTGGGACTTTTGAGGTTAGCATTTCAGATGCATAAAGTTCTGACACTTCCTACAGAGGAGAATAGGCTTTATATTTCTTTGAAATGAAAGAAAGGCAGTATTTTTTGCAATTAATTTATTCTTTTACTTCCAGAATCACACACTGGAGCTTGCTGCGCTTTCTCCAAATGTAAAGAGTTTGAATGAAACAAGCGTTAAGCTGCCACTCAGTGACTTCACCCTGAAGAAAATGCAGAGCCTGACTCGGCTGTGGAGTCAGAAAAGAGCCGCTGCTCTGGAACACTGGAGGTCTGAAAGGCAAACAAAAAATCGCTACTAACCATTTTCTTTCCTGTGAGGAAAGTAAGACCAAATTAAAGCATGGGAAGTCTTGCAGTCTTTTCTCAGCTTTCTCCGGGGTTTTCCAAGCTGAATTCCTGCCGTTTCAATTTACTTGATTATTCAGTGGCTATTTGTATTCCAAGTCACTTGAAGCAAAAATCTGAATGTTCATAGGTGAAAAAGGTAGCAAAGTACCAAGCAAACCCCTACTATGTTCGTATTACTAACCACCGTGTTAGGCTGTATGCAAACAGATCCAGAAAAACCACCACCAACACAATAGTTTCTGATTATTTCTTTTGTTTTACAGTAAGCGTGAAGGAATTAATGATGATGAAAAGAAAATCTTCCAGAAATGTGAAAATTGGATGAAATTCCTAGAAAAAATGAGAGATGCCTTAAAAACAAATATTCCAGAACGGTTTGAAGAACTGAAAGAGCAACAGAGAGTATATGAGGTAAAGCTAACTAAAAAATGGAAGCATCTTCTTGAATGGTGAAGGTGGGGGGAAATCACTAGAAAATGCTCAGCCTTTGGAAATTAGGTATGGGCAGAGTTTTGCCGAGCATTTCACTCTTGGAATGTGGTCTTGTACTTATTCAAGGGAAAACTCTGAAATGTGAAAATAGTTTTCCAAAACGGATGGATCCCTTTTTGCAGGGATCAGACCTTTAGGAGTGCATCCTCAAATGTTGGGTCATAGAAGTCCTAGATTTTTCCAAGCCTGGGGTTACTTTTCTATCTGCCTTTCCCAGAGCCCTGAAGCTTATGGCGACTAGCTAGGCAGTTTGCTGGCGAATTGGCAGGAACTCTACCAGTTTTTGGAAGCACTGCATTTAAATCAAAATATTTTCGCAGCGTATCTCCGTTTTGACCAACGTTAGGTTTTGGTGGAATTCTGTTTCACTGGCATTTTTGCGAACACTTGCTACTTGTTATAGAGAGCTAGCGCTTCGTGCGTATGACAGTATCCATTCAGAGCAGAAGGTACACTGCATGCTAGCAGTAGCATGTGGATGCAATTCTGTGTCTATCCACAGACTTTATCCTAGTGGCAGGAGGATGGAAAAACAAACAAAATAAAGAAAAAAAAATCATGTGGTAAATGCTAAACATCGTGAACCGCTGGGGTGAGCTTTGTGCTGCCACGGTAGACCACAGCTTCACCCTAGCCAAAATACTGCAGCTAATTGCATGGGGTGTTAAGTCTCTGCGTGTTAGTGATATTCATTTGGGTCCAGAGAAAGTTCCTTTCTCTCTTTCGCATCTTTCTCTTAGACATCTCTAAATAATTTTATTCATTGCAGTGGAATTATTTATAGAACAAACTTTTGCTCATTGTGACAGAGTAAATTCATGCTTACATGTAGCTTTTTTAGACCTTTTCTATGGGTTTCTGTCTAGATTGCATTTCTCACGAATGAGTCCAGCAAACTGTAGGCTTTAGATTACCTGTAAGATACAGCTTCTGATGGGTTCTCCTATCACATATGTGCAAATTCCCCCTGGCATCCAAAAAGAGTGGAATCTTTTAGGATGTGTTTGACACTAGCACTTGAAAATAATAGAGCTTCAGCTTTTAAAATTAAATAAATGCTGTCACTCTAGAGGAGCAGAAGCAAAGGTGGTTCAGTGAATAATTAAATCTGTTTTTCTCATGGTATTTTCAGATGCTGCAAACTGAGATTTCCTTAAATCAGCAGATATTTAGTTCTATCATAGCAAAAGTTCTACACTCCTTGGCATCTGAAGAGGCAGAAAAAAGGTAATCCATTTTTCTCCCTAAGGTCCTGGTAATTCGGTGAATATGCTCTCTTTCATGAAGTTGGTATTGAATCCTTGCTGTCATGAGGACATAAACTCAAATTCTTGACTAGGTTCACTCTTTAAATAATCTCCTGGCCCATTTTGCAGAAGTGTGAGGAGGTCCAGTGAGAAAGAAACACAGGTGCCCTGGCCAGACTGCATTTTAGATAGTAACTTCATGTTACTAACAAAAATAATTCCTCCTGAACAGGAGGCTTTCTTGTCTAATGCTACCCTGCAGTTGCTGAAACTCTTACCTGTTGTTGAGAAGCTACCTTCTTACAGAGGGTGATGAGGATACTGCATATGAAGGATCCTTTCCCTCTTCCTAGATTTCTCTACTATTTTCAAAAGTGCAGAGGTGTGAGACTATCAGCATTGCCCCTGGCACATGTGACAGGGCATTGAGTCACTGTCCACACAACCCAAAACATATGACAGCTAAACCTGTTTTTATGTGTGATCTCATACTTTTAATTAATGTAGGGTGAGAAGCAGAAAGTAATATTTGTGAGCGGAGGTTCAACTGCCTCAGGCATTTCTGCTGTGAATGTATTACCCCTCTCTGCCAGAGCTTGCTGCTTCCAGAGAGCTGGCAGGACAGCATGTGTGCTCCCCTCAGCCACTTCGATATGAAGTCCATAGCTTCACTTAAAGCTGCCAAGGAAAGTAGGGCTGAACTGAGCAAAGCTGCTGGATTTTTGTGTTGAAGCTAGCTCCAGAAACACAGGTGTTTGTCTAAGAGTTAGTCTGGAGGCCATGGCTTCCTGCAGAGGAGCAGAATTAATAGATGGACTGTAGTCTTAATTACTCCAGCTAGATCTGCTGGACCATCTAACCATGCTGTAAAGAGACCAAAAAAATCTTGAATGGGTTCAATAACTACACAGCCTTTTCACTTTGCAGTCAGGTCGCACTGCTGTAAGGTGCAGCGATGGCTGAACTCCCACTTACGGACAGGTGAAAGCACAGATCAGTTTTGCAGCATAATCAGAGACCTTGTCTCACTTGCATTGACCTTCTTGTTCTTCAGAGACATGTTTAGTGCACATTGTTTCTGTGATTACTGTACTATATATGTTGCTATACAATGATAGCAAGAACGACTTGCATTGTCCCTTCTTGTGTCATGTAAAAGGTTTTTTGGCTTGCTTAAAAGACAAAATACAGAGAGCAGAGTTGAGCTTAGGGCTCCATAGAGCTTTTACATAGTTGAGGATTGTAATTGAAATACAGTGTTGTGAATGGAAATCCATCACAATTGTTGTAAAATGCAGCCTTGAGGTCAAAATACCTGAACACTCAACACTTGTCATTTTCAGAAGAGAGTTCATTTCCAAGCTCCTGTTGCTGAAAGAGCAGTGGCAGAACCTTACCCAGACGGTTCTGCAGAGGAAGAAAGATATCGATGGACTTGTGAGCCAGTGGCAGCTCTTCAGGAGTTCCCAGCAGAGCCTCGGCAGATTCCTTGATGATATGAACAACTTCTTAGCAGCGCTGAAGAGCCAGGGCCGCTACAGCCCTCACCATGTTAGAAATCTAATTCATGATTGCAAGGTACCGTATTTATTTCTCATAAATCTAAAATCTGTGGTTTTTTCTCAGACTGTAACAACTTCTGCCTAGTAAGGTAAAAAGCTTTAAAATCATGTGCTTTGGGGGGAAAAACAATTGCTGATAGTTCTTGTTAAAGCTGAGCACAGATGAGAAAACAGTAATGTTGTGAAAGGCTTCTTATAGTAGGAGACTTCCTGATCAACATTGTTATATTGTGTACTTAAAAAAATATTACTGATATGAACAGGGGAATGCAGGGTGCCAGGGAGATTAGGCAAAACCACTGCTCAGCATGTAGCCTCTGGAACTGTGTGCATCTAACTGACATGGCTGCTGAATGCCGGCCTTGCAGTTTGCCTGAAGAAAGCAGGACATATGTGGCAAGGCAGGCCCCATGGCGGGGTGGGTGCAGGGATGGGCAGGAGGTGTCAGGAGCAGAGGACAAAGCACTTGCAAGGGGGTCTGTCCTTGGAGCCACCAGGCGCAGACCTGGGCAATTCTTCAGGGCAGTACAAAAAAATGTTTTTCTTTGTTAATTTTGGCTGTTTTGGTTTTCCATGTAATTATGGAGCTCTTTGTTTTATAAGAAAGTAAAAACAAGCCATGAACTTGATGGTTGCTTATGGCAATCTAAAACCTTTGAAAACTATATTATTGAACCCTATTTGCGTGATCCACAGTTTATTGTGTTCCCACAGACCTAATGTTGATGATTAACACATTACCAGTATTCTATTTGGCACTTGCCCTATTTATTTCATCTTTATTTTTACCTGCTGTGTAAAGATGATTTTCAGCAGATTTTACAATTTAGCGCTCATGCTTTTCCTCCGTGAGAAAAGCCAGAAAGCAACCCCCTTCTACTCCAAATTGCCCTTCCCTCCTGCTGCTGTTTTACAGAAGGAAACAATGATCATATCTGCTTGTGTTATAGACCAATTTGTGTTGTAGGCAAATTGTTATTGATGGCTTACTTCACTTGAGTATGTCACGATTAACAGAGCTATTATCTCTGTTAGAGGCGTTAACAGAACTTAAACTGGTTTTTTATTCTGAAGAATCTGATTCTGATTTTTCTAAAATTAAAAAAGCAGATAGGAGAAGATTATTAATTTACTCCTTCATGAATGGGAACAGACTAGTGCCTTGAAACATTCTTTGTGAGTCTTCACTTTTTCCCAAGTGAAATGCCAGGAATGCACCTTCTAAAGCTTGCTAAGAACAGCTTAGAAACTTTTTTTTGTTTTGTTTTGTTTTGTTTTTAAGATTAAGGCAGTGATTCTTCAGAGGTGGCAAGCCATGTACTCTTTAACCATTGATGTCGGGGAGAAGCTGCGCACTGTCACGGATCCCGAGACCAGCAGTGTTCTCCAGGAGGAGCTCAGCCAGTTACAGCAGAGTTGGGGGAATGTTCAGGCCCTGCTGGAGAAAAACAAGATGGCATTCATCTACATCATACAGGTAGATGATGCCCTTGCTAGGGAGGAGTGGCACATCCATCTCTGGTGTTGGGTCTCAAGAGATTCCCTGCCCTGCAGTCCCCAGGGCTGGGCTCTGTAGCAACAAGGCAAATACTGAGCTGCTGCTCACTGCAGAGGGGCTCTGAGGAAATTGCCTGTCATGTGCCATCGGGGCTTGTGGGAAGCTAAAACTGTGGTCCTCTGATTCTCAACATCCATTTGTTGCTGTAATGGATGTTCCCACTCTGATTGTTCTCACGCCTCTCATGACCTGGAGCTCTCTCCAGCTTTGGGGTGTGGGGTCTGAGCTAAAATTTAGCTCAGAGGGAGTTGGCATGACTTGTTGCTCCTCCTGTCATTGCACCCCTAGACAGAAGGGTAAGTCAAATTTATTTCCTTAAGAGCAATGAATTTGCTTTCATGGCTAGACAGCACATAGGTATGTCTTAAAATTGAATACTGTCATTGATAAAATCCACAGCCCAAAACCGATGCCTAAAGCCTCTCAGGTTGGACAAAACAAAATGAGCAGAAATGTTCTGTAAGATAAACCTTAAATACAAGACAGGGTTCAAGTTCTGTAAATCAGTGCACCAAATTCTTGTGGGTGGCACTGTGTATCAAAAAGAAAATTCAAATTACCAAAGCGCATGACTTTTTACTTCACTGGGTTGAAAAGGCTATTTTGTAACATATCCATATGATTCAATATGTTATGATAAAGTCTCTTTACCTTTTATAATTTTCTTGGGTCTTCTTGAGCAGAATTTGGAGCTCTTTGAAAAGCGAACCAAGGAATTAGAAAGCAGGGTGCAGGAGCTAAAGGAGAAAAGCGAAGATCTGCTTCCGGTTGAACATGAAGAGCTCTACAAAGCCAAGGAACACATTAAGGTATTGAACAGTCATCTTGTACCTCAATAGATGTAATCTTTGCACAAAACCTGCTCCCTGTGAAAAGAATTTTCCCTCTTACCTGCTCTTCAGTGATGCTGAATTTCTCTCCTTTATACCATCGTGATAGCTGTCAATCTGCAAAGTCTAGCTGACAAAGATGATTACAAGAGTAGTAGTAGTGTTTGGTATTTTTTCCCTGTTTCTGTTCCCTTTCCACAGTCTGAATTTATAAAAACAGCAGTTCCTCAAACAAAAGGGCAAAAACTCCCTGCTCTTGGCTCAGTTGGCTGCTGTCCTAATGGCTGCATCTCCCTTTTTGCTTTCCAGTCCATTTTGGACAGGGAGCTTCTCAGGCGAGAGACTTTGTAAGTCTGCAAAGCACCATGCATACCTGTGGGATCTGAGAATAATTAAAGAGGAGGAAAATTAAGAGTAAGGGAGTGGCAGAATCCCTTGCAGCCCATATTGCACTGTGCAAATTAAATGCCAAGGAAAGCATTTCCAAGGGATAGGAGACATTTGGTCTGCACTGGTCAGTCTTTCATCATCCTTTTATGAAGTGAATTGTTGACCTATGTGGTGGGAACAAATAAGCTTATTAACAAGTCAGGGCTTTGAACTCATTATGAACTGTCTGAAATCTTCTTTGTGAGTGCTGGCTGCCTTTCCCATGGCAAGCAGTCTTGCTGTAGCCCTGAATTATTTCTGAGATGGCAGCACACAGCTCCTGCCTCTTTCTCCAGTGAGAGAAATTCAGCTGCAGAGGCATCAGTCACAGTGCCAGTACAGTTGCTGCTTTTGGGTGTCACAGAATAATAAAATAAAGGACCAAAATGGAATGGGGGAGAAGGGATCTCCTTTCTTCTCCCTGACTTTCAACTCTTCTGTGCAATAAAGCTGTTTTTCTCTCAGGCCTGGACCTTACACAAGGCTAGCGAAGTCCCATGAAATTTCATCATTAGCTCCATTAATGCAGGGATTTGACTGGTATTAAGACAGATAAATGCATGTGCGCATACCTGTACAGACTATTTGCCTCCAGTGTTAAAAGCAGATCAGATTTTTTTATTATTATTTTTTTATGATTTAGATAAGTGACTGGATCAAAAGACCTGTGAAGATGCTCACAGGGCTTGGACCTAGCACACTTCTGGTACAAACACGGTTTTTTCCCTATAAAATGAGACAAATTTGATCCTCTCTAAGAGCTTTTTTTGTTTGAGGAGTTGGTGACACCTCGCAGCAACTGCCTTGCAAAATGGGACCTAGTACCTCCTATGTAGATTGGCACGTGTCCCAGCTGCATGCAGTGCTCTGCTTTTTAGGTGACAATTTTAACCCTGTTTAGGAAAATGCATAACCTTGTTAAAAAGAGGAAGGGGAGTCAGGGGAACAAAGCCGAAGAGAGCGTGTGCTTCTGTGAATGAGCAGTTAGAAGCTCCATGTTTCTGACTGATCTGATGAAGTGCCTGTGGAATCATTCATTAGAGAAGGGAACCAATTTCAATTTTTTAGCATTTAAATAAATAACCTGAAATTGGGACAAATGCAGGTGGAAGGCAACTTGGCCAAAATAATAATAATAACAATAATAAAAGAAAACCCAAAGTAGTGGGCATGCCTCTTCCTGGATGTGGAACCCCGGGGGCTGCCCTGGAGCGTGGGGAGCTGCAGGGGGTCAGGCGGCGTTCCTGCACTGTGGGATGCAGCAGGGGCTGCTGCTGCACCAGTTAATGACCAGTAGCAGCTCTCCAGTGGGCTCGCAGTCGGGCTCTGAGCCGCATACGGGGCGACCCCATCCAGCCCCGCCGCAGGGCGCTGCAGGCGGCCGCGCTCCCTCCTCTCCCTCCCCCACCGGCCGGGCAGGGGATTAACGAGCAGGTTGGGAACCCGGAGGAGCTTAGTGCCAAGGCTAGAGCTGGCCGCCTTTCCATGCAGGAGCTGGAGCAGTCGCTGGCAGACTGCACCCCAAACATGAAGGATCTGCTGCGCACCAAGGTGTACGTGGGTTACTGCTTCTTCACCGAGGACATGAAGGTGCTCCGGGAGCAAGCGGAGCGCCTGCACCGGCAGTGGGAAGAGCTCTGCTTGCGGGTAAGCTCTGGCGCTGCGGGCAGGATTGCTGGGGAGCGGGGGAGCAGCGGGGTTCCCTCGGGGCTGGCTCCCTTTTGCAGTCCTGGGGGGGGATGGGGCCGCTCCTGCTGTAGCTGGCCGGGGCTGAAGTTTGCCCTTTGTTTCACTGCTGAGATATTTTGTTGTTGTTGTTTTAACCCCTTTGTGAGTGCCTGAATGGCACAGAGCTCAAATGCAGCTGTTCGCTGAAATAGGTGGCTTTGTTCGGGGTTGCCCAAGGCGGGGCATAAACACGGGAACTGCCCGAGGGCATAAGGCAGGGGAGGGAAGGGGGAGGTCTTTCCAGTCTGATGTTTAAAAAAATGCCAGGAAAGTTTATAAAGGAAACTTAAATGTGTTTAAATGCTGACTCTATGGGCTTAAACACATTAAGAATTTACTTGTCTTTCCTGTAGCAGTAAAATACTGTGAAACGTCTGCATTCTTTGTGGCTTGTTGCTCTATGACACTTAATTCAGTGCTGCTCGTAAAATTGCTGGGGAACGGTTACCAGCAAAGTCACATGAACTTGATTCATTAGGTTATTATGCAGTTTGAATGCGTGCTTACTTTACCTCGTTAACAGGATTGGAAGAAGTCAAATACTTCGGGGTCTTTAAGTTACTCTGGATGGCTCCACATGCCAGCAAGCCAAACCCTTGGTTCTCTTTCCTCACAAGTCAATGGCTTTTATTTTACAGTCTGTAAAGAAGTATGGAAGCAAGTTAGTATTTCGTGTCTAACCCTTACTCAGGCAAAGGTAAAGCAATCTTGGTAGGAATATTGCCAGAGCAATGAACAGCTATGCCTATTTCACACACTGGTGTGATGAAATAAGTTATTTGGGTTCATTTTTTGTGTTGCAATGGGAGAGAATAATTTAGTATCTTTGCCTTAAACTGGATGGTTAATCTGCAACCAGTGTTTTTTATTGTTTCTAAACTCTGAAAATAGTTCCAGAGACACCCTCCCCCCTCCTGAGAAATACAGGCAATTATTTTAAAATCAAAATACCAGAACCATTTTCCTAATGGAAATGTCTAGTTAAGCCTATACGTGAGAGAACTTTGTTGGTTTACCTTTTTTAGCAAACTGCTGATGGCTGCTGTTTCAACTGTGGTGAGCAGCCCTGAAAATTAAGCTGTCTTTTGTAGGTACCCCACTACAGTCTATGCACGTAGTAATTTCTTGCAGTAATTCAAGTTCAGATTTTATTCCAAATTGCCATTTTAATTTCCTGAGGGAGCAATGTTTAGTTCAGTCTGTCTGGGAAAGAAGAAAGGGGTGACATTAATGTGACACTGTTAGGCACACAGAAGTCTGTAGTGGGAGGAATCTATTTAGTGCTGCAGTGGAGGGATATACAGAAATGTTTACGCAGCTCTAATGAGCCTCAGGAGAGCCTGCACTGATGCTCAGCACTGGACACAAGGGTAGGAGAGCAGACTTCATCGGTTCTGCTGCTAGCATGACTGCTTTGTTTTGGCTAGCAAATCAGAGGAGTCAGGATGTATTGTGTGAAGAAAAATCTGCAGTATAGATAGATACAGGGAGGTGAAAGCCTTTGAGAGCGAGAGGCGGCTGCAGCTGTCACAGCCATATGAGCGGGATAGCCAGATGCCTGTGCTGGACTGAGCAGAGACAAACACAGGGAGCAGATGCACTCAAGGGATTAGCGTTTACATAGCTGCCCTTGCAAGGTACATGTAGGTCAAAGATTTAACTATTCATATCAGCGAGTGTCCAGTTCTAATGAATGCTAGTGTAATCCGAGGCTGAGGGTAGGGGGCAGCTTCCCAGAGCAGAGGCCCTCTTAGGGAGACTTTCAGAGGTCCCTGCGATCTCCAGGAACTTCTTCCTGTTGAGAACTTTGGTGATTGTTTCCCTGTGTCCCAAGACAGTGCTCTCAGCCCTCATCCCTTTGTTCAGATCAGCATTGAAGATTTAGAAATCACTTTCACCTCTCCATCCCCTCCTTACAAAAAGTCAGAATTTAAAGGACAAAAGCAGTATAGCCAGAGATCACTTGATGCCTCCTGTTTTGATCCTGGTGTTAACATGGAGCTGGTCTTGCTTCCACACTATACACTTAACCTTCACTCTGCGGTACAAAATAGCGGCAGTGATTAGTCTAGGAGAATCACTGATGGAATTTTGAGGAGTCATATGCTGTATAAGGTGCGTGTGATATGTGACAAGGGAATGTTTCCTTCCATGGGATGATCCTTAGAGTGGCCATTCACAGCCAAGGGAAGTAAAATGTTATGCTTAGTCTTTTCATGGTTTATTGGTGAGGGTCAGGTGAGGGGTTAGTTTGTCTCGTTTAGTTTTAGTAGAACTTTGACCATTTTTCACTTCCTTTGTCTCGTGTATCTTGGTACAGGAATCCATGGAAGTAGATAAATGAATACAAATACCGAAGACCCCTAGGCTAGAACTAAGTACTAGTAGTAGAAGAGCGACCCTGCTTCATTCTGAGATCTTTGAGCGGTGATAGTAGCTTTTGCTGGTTCAGGCAGCATCAGACCTTGTTTTCTGTATGTAGACAATTTGTTTATCTGTCGTGACAAATGTAATTTTGAGGGGAAAAGTCCGTAGTTTTCAATAAAAAGGATGGATTCTTGATGCTTGATATTTTTTTCAAGTTCTCCAAGAACTGGTGAGCAAATAGAAAGACAAGAGGGAGGTTTTTATAGAGATAAAATAATTGCAGTCAGTAGTTGCAAGGTTTCCCTTACAGTTGCAGGAAATAAGGAAGTTACCTAGGTGTCATTTCTCTTTTATATATGAGACCATACTAAACAGTATGTAGTAATTACATATTTTATATTCCTTCTTTGTTTGGCATTTTCAGGTGTTCACTGAGTAATATTTAAATTGTTGTATAAGCTCATTATTTATAAAGCTGTCACTCCATTTAATTCTTCAAAGGGAGAGACTCTGGTGTTTGCTAGTCAACTTTTTAGCCCTGCTATCCAAAATAAGATGTAATAACAATCTGCTTGCTGGCTTTGAAAAGAAAGCTAGAGAGATTTGATAATTGCTTCTGCAAAATGGAATATGATGAAATGCAGAAATCAGAAGGCTCTTAACTGCTGGTTTCCCTCCTGAGAAAGCTGTTGCCAGCAGTTATGTTGTGTGCTTATCTGTAGGTGTCTCTGCGTAAGCAGGAGATTGAGGACAGACTCAATGCCTGGATTGTGTTCAATGAAAAGAACAAGGAGCTGTGCTCCTGGCTGGTACAAATGGAAAGCAAAGTGTTGCAGACTGCAGATGTCAGCATTGAAGACATGATAGACAAATTGCAGAAGGTAAGTGGTAACACCACTTTTCTTCAGTTGCAGCCTGATAGCTTGTTGTAGAGACACTGTGCCTCATTTTTTCCTGGCCTCTTGGAAGCGATACGTAATATAAAACCAGCACGTACGGGCCTTTGTGAGAAGATGAGCTTTTCTAGCGTCGGCTCTTACCATCTTCTTGATGTTCAGGCTTGGAGCATAATGCAAAACAGAAATGCCACCTGACTGCACTTAGGCATGGAGCGTGATGTATGTGAGTTGCGGTGGGGGCGGGCTGGGTTGTTAGCGCTGTGGGGCACACATGCACATACAGAGTGCTCAGAGCTTTCCCTGCTGGGGACCAGTGCTGCCCTGGGAGTGTCGCACGGCTCTCACCACCTCCACCCATGTTGGCAGTCATGAACCTGGTAGTCAGAGGGCAAAGAGGAGATTGAAGGACGGGATAGGTCTTATGCCAGGTGAGCAAGAAGTTACCACAACCAAAAATAAAACCTAATTCTGCCCCTTCTCCTTGGTAGTCCATGCAGTTAGTGCTTTTCTCATTTTTCTATATTAGCTTGGTTTTAAATAGGACCATTATTTGCTGCGGTGTTTGTCCTCATGGCTTAAAGGTCTCGATATCTAATCCCAGATCTCCTCTGGATAGAATACCAGCAAAATACAACTGTCCTAGACTTGCATTTGGGTTCTTTTGAGGTAGCTATTGAAAAATCACATTAAATGAGGAAAGCAGAGACAAAATTAGAAAATTTAAACTGCTGGGTTTAGGGGTACTTACTCCTGGCACTTGCAAGTCTTTAAGCTGCTTATTTTTTCATAGTGGCTTCATTGTGAGAGTGCTTTCCTATTAAGTTTTTTTTGTTTTGTGTTAAGTGAAAGAGTTTTACATGCTAGTATAGAAACCTCAGCCATTGCAAGCCATGCCTGACTTTGTCACACACCTGGGAAAAGAAACAAATAGTTTTGTTTTGGTTTTGTTGTGTTGTGTTGTTTTGTTTTGTTTTGCCCAGGAGTTAAGCAATATTTGTGTATATTTATCAGGATTGCATGGAAGAAATAAACCTGTTCAGTGAAAATAAGCTTCAGTTGAAACAAATGGGTGATCAGCTAATCAAGGCTAGCAGCAAGAACCGGGTTGCAGAAATAGATGATAAACTCAACAAGATCAATGATCGCTGGCAACATCTCTTCGATGTCATTGGAGCACGGTAAGAAAATTATTTTCAATGTTTTATATGAGATAAAAGTCAGAGGCTACTGTCCTTGATTGTCAGAAGCAGACTGTCATGACTTCTCAGTTCTGTTGAAATTTATTATTGAGAGTCAAATTAAACTGAATTTAATGCTTTTTTGTTATGGCTTATCGCTAATTATGACACCAAATGTCTTAATTTATCTAATGGTAGAGGGCAGGGTGTAAGAATTCCTATAAAGTACAATTTTAATCATGGGAGCTATGTAAAAGGAAGAGCCAAAGTGATTTCTCTGTTGCATGTGTTGAATTGCAACTTAATTTTAAGGCAGTATGGGAGGAGTTCATCTGGGTTCTTAAAGAGAGCCTCCTTTATTAACACAAGCCTCTGTTGCACCCTGTCTGTGAATGCAGAGAATTTGGGAATAGATTCCTATCCTGTCTCTGTAGACAGTCAGATTTATATAATGATGATATTCCCTTTTTACATTCAGAAGTGTTTGAAACTTCATGTTTCTTTACTCAGTCTCTTTCCTAAAAACAACTGGAAGACCATACCATGAGTTTGTTTTTTAAATTCAGGATCTTACGCGTGATGGTGAGAGGAAAAATACTATCAGTTGAAATTAAACCAAAAACCTGCATAGTCTAGGCAATGACCTCTTCTTAAAGCATTGAACACCTTTATTATACTTGACAGAGTTAAGAGCATCATGATCATTTTAGTATTAGCCTTACTGAGACGATCCCATTTCACTATTCCCTCCTATTTCACTATTCTACCACAGCTTGGGAGGAGGATGCTGGGCTGGTCTCACCGCTTGCCTGAGTTTATTGGCAATCCAGAAATAGCAAGGCTGACACCAGATTAGTATTGGTCCAAACTTCTCGCCCAAGGTTTTGTTTCACCTGTAACCTCCTCCTCTGGGCCCTTAGAAGCTCTCTTGCTCAGTTAACATTTGGGACAGATCAGGTGGGTGGTTGTGCTGTGACAAGGTAGTGCTAAGTGTGCCGGATCTTAATCAGGAATGAGATCTGAATTGATGGCAGCATGTGAGCCCTGAATGGTTAAGCAGAAGTTGCCGCCTTAAGATCTGACACTTGGCATAGTCTTGCAGTCCCTGTCTCAAGGTGTCTTTGCATTTGATCTGGTGTAGGAAAGAAAGCTTCACTTTTACAACAGCACTTCTGTTCTCATCTGAGGGTAACTCATCACTTTTCAAGCACTTCTACAGTCATTGGTGTTCTGCTGTGTGTTAGTTTTCAGTTGTAGCGGTTTTTAAATGCGGATTAAAATGCACTATTTTAAAACTGAGGTAAACACGGCACATTTCTGGTAAACGTCAGGAAAATATGCTGAAGAACCGAAGGGATATCTAGAGAGAGATCTGGCGGTCTTACTCAAGTAGCCTGTGACAACAGAGCGCTTGTTTATCTACCTGGCATGTCTTAAACCTTTACTTTCCGACAAGCGTATGGTGGTGATTTGAGGTATATTAATGCAGATTTGCCCAGAGCATCAACATAGCTCCTAGCACTGGATATTGCAGCTACTGGAAAGTTGATGTGATGGTTCATGCTTGTTCCTGTGTTCTTAATCCCAAAAGGTCTGGAACACGCTAGCTTCTGCTTGTGATTTCCACCAACTTTGTGCTCAGGACCAGGGTAGTGAACTGGAACAACCTGACAAAATGTGGTTTTAAGCAGCTGCCTCAGTTGTCCAAAGTTGTCAGGCAGCCCGGTGGGCTCTGCTGGTCCTCTTGGATTTAATACTATCAGAGGTTCAGCATATTGCAGCATTTTGCAGCATGGGTGTAGCGCATCTCCCTCACCTAATCCACCTTGCTTGGTCCTGGCTCACAGCTTGGCTGTTCTCAGCTGCTCAGTCACAAATAACCACCAGGCTAGACATTCAGAGTAGCATGGCTCTAAGAGTTTATTTTCCCCTGTTCATGTCTTTATAACTTTCCGTTTTGAGATTGGTGCTATAGTGGTGGTGTGCCACTGAGGTTTGAATTCTGAAGGAATTAAATTAGACGTAAGTTGCCTAAAATTCCCGCCTCACTCAGGTGTGCTTTGGGGCACTCAAGAGGAGGCTCCATCTGTGCTTTTGGGTAGCCTCTCGTGAGCTCAGGTGATGGGGAGGAGGCAGCAGTTCCACCAACCACAGATGTGCCACAAGTTGGACCTCTTCATGGGGGAGTGGAGCAGAGCAAGGAGCTCTGGAGGTGAGATGACCTGTGAGTGTGAGTTGTGGTCCCCTTGCTGATAGATCGTCTCCTTCCTTTTTGGTTTGCTTGTGCAAAAACTTAGAAAAGAAATAAATGTATTCAAGTTGTGTTGAAAGAGCATGTGAAAATGGAGCAGTGGCAAAATTCATGTTGGCCCTGTTTCATGAAGCCATCACAGTCTAGACATCCTCACGCAATCTCAAACATCTGCCATCACCACCGTTCAGTGGATAGGATGTGCTGGCTCTGGGGAGGCGGGAGGCGGTAGGGCATGGTGTGGGGCTGTGCACCCACTGCCACGCAGCAGAGGAGGGCCTGCAGTGCTGCACAACGGGGGCTGTGGCAGCACACCCAGACAAGCCCTTGTTATTGCACACTACTGCTTTTCCTGGGAAGGTAAATGGGATGGAGGAGATGCTTTGGGGCAGGACTCCAGAGGGTTTGAGGCAATCGAGGTAGGAGAATCTACCTGGAGGGAAATGATTAATTTTACCCACGGCATGAAGGCGATCTTGTCTTGCTTCTGAAAAAACTACTTGTAGGAGCTTATTTTTGCAGCACCTCCATGAAATGATGAGGTAGTTTTGCTCCCGGCTTTTCAGAGAAGTAGCTGTGGCAAGTAAATTGAAATGAAAATTTTCTGAGTGTTTTGGGTTCCAAATCTGCAACCACTTGAAGCTTTTTTTTTTTTTTGGCAAGTATGACTTCAGCACTTTCTGTTAAACATCTAACCAGCTGCTGCCTTTATCTACTTCTGGGTGTACCACAGCCCACTGCACCGTGCCCTGGCCCCCAGTGGCTTCCATCAGAGGGACAAGGGCCAAATCTCATCATGTCTTCATGGCAGGCCAAGACTTGGGCAGCGAGTGAACCGCAGAGCCATGCACCAAAGGAGGAGAAAGTGTCCATTGAATAGCTGTGTGTTTGAAGCCAGTCCTCCTTTCTGGGTGCTGACTCTTTCTACTAGACAAGCATTTTATGATCCTGTGGTATAAAAGTATAGAATAAACAGTATCCACAAAGGAGTCTAATTGAGATTTATAGCCAGTTTCAGTTCAGTGGTTTCTGAGGTCTCTGAGGCAGACCCTGCAACCTGAGTAATGTTTTATCTTTTCTGTAGTGCAGCGTAAGGCTGTGTGATACCAACATGAACCAAACCAGTTGCCAGCCAGTGTATCAATACAGGACGTTTCTCCTGATAGCTTATTTCACCTTTTTAAACCAATACATGTCCTGGGACAGATGGGCAAATTAGGTGACCTCTCCATTTAGTCCTTGAAGTGATTCTCTTAGTTCATGGTGACAAGCTCAGATTTGCCATATGGCTGCACTTGCAGGACTTAACACTTTCATTATATGCCTGTGCTCGATTTGTGTGGTGACAAAAGCTTTGCCGTGTGTGTTACAGCCATAGTGTGACTTGGTGCAAACTCGGGAAAGTCTCAAAATGTTAATTCTCATGGGATAAAGTAACCATCGAGACATTAGCATGCCTGGAAAGGAGAACAAATGAGTTTCTGTTCAGCTCAGAAGATACTCTTACCAGGGGAGGTTCTTGTGCTGAAGCCTCTGTTGATACAGGAGGAATACAAACATAGTAACAGGCAGAAAGGGAGCGTTGGTGCTGACTGTAAAATTGGACACAGAATATATCTTACTCTTGTCACCAGCCTCATAGCAGCACTTTGCCAGAGGAAACTGCTGCATGCTTGCAACAATGCCCCAGGTAAAGGCCTGAAACAGTAGTAGTAGGAGCGCACAGGCTGCCCATGGAATGGTAAATGGCCAAAAACATGTGGAGTGGGAATTAATCCCCAACATGCTCTGGAGCAGCACTCCCTAACCATGCATTAACTGGCAAGGAACTGTGTTACACACAGCCACGTTCCTCGGTGTCCTTCCCTGGCTGGTCCACCACTGATCCTAACTCCACACTTTGCTTCCCAGCCCAGCAGGGAAGTGTTTGCCTTCTGCACTGCTGTTTGCATAGTGCCTGCTGGCAGGCTGGAGGAGCACCCACGTGTCACGGGAGGGTGTCTGCACTGCCTGGGGTTGTGCAAAGCATGAGCCTTTATTAAAGCCACCAGCTTTATCAGGGTCTGCAGACGAGTATCTACAGTAACAAATACAACACTTCTGTACCTCTGGGCATCCTGCAGCTTTTCCCACTGCCATTTCTCAGCTGCTCTGGCTGTGGGCATGCTGTGATGTGTTTTCTTGCTTGGTGGGTCTGGTCCATGCTTTCAGCCTTGTGGAGAAAGGTACATGTTTTGTGTACGTAGCAGGAGGTGGTGATCTTTAATGCAAGCATGAGAATAGAGGGAAGCTAGCAAGGTCAAATATACTGCCTTATTTAAAATGTGAATCCTTGGCAACTAGGTCTTTTCCCTGTGTTTGCAAGCTGCCAGCCCACACTGCGGGATCCAGGAATCTTTAACTGCCACAATCAAACCAGCCTCTTCCTTCCCACATTGAATGTGGGAGATTCAAGGTGTTTTCAGCTGCTTTGCTGCATACTCCATCTGAAATTCCCGAACAGCCTGGAACTGCCAAGGTTGCAGTAATATGGGAAGGAGTTGCAGCTCTCCAGTGACACCACCCTGTGCTGCGCAGGGGCTCCATGCAGGTTTTCTTGGGGAGCTCCAGTGAGTTGCCGCTGTCTGTGCTTCCCCTTCCCCCCTGCACCCTCACTGCGCCTGGGCTGCCTGGGTAGCCACGCTGGTGGCAGCAGACCCTGGGTTGCTAGGTACAGGGGGTGACCGGGTTCGCACTACCTCTCAGCTCATCTCTATTTATTTTGTGCCACATTGCTTACCCTTCGGTAGGGCCGGCTGTCAGGCACCACGTGTTGGTGTGCTGTCCTACCCTGTCGCAACTGCGGCCAGGCAGCCCATGGCCAGTGTGAGTGCAGTCTGAGTTCAAAGGTCTTAAATTGCTGCCGATCAGTATTGCATAGCAAGAGAAGCAAAGTATGCTGCAGGAGGGCCCTCGGGTAAATTATACAGCCATGTTCAACAGAATTATACTGGTTTGTGGTAGTATTACTGTGAAATCTCCTTCTTGTACTTGGTTTGGTGCAAAAACCCAAAAATGTGGATGGCTGAAGTCTCACTCGCAAAGTGCCACCTTTCTTTCCATGTTCTCTGGGCTCCCTGTCCTTTAGGGATTACTCTTCTCTTTGGTGCAGAAGCTGTGACAGAATTCATTATCGTATCAGGCAGGATGCTTCAGCTTATTTTGGTTATGCAACATGTGCCGAGGTGTGCCGGGAGCAGGGGGAGTTGGCGGGGCAAAGGGGAGTCCTTGTCTGCTGCGTGCTGTCGCCTTTCCTGGGGTCTGCCTGTCAAGCTGGGAGGGTTATTTTGGTGTTTTCTCAGACCTACCATTTCAGATTTGTTTTTTGAACCTCCCTGGACCATAATCAGGTTAAACTGTCAAGGTGACGGGGCCTGATTTACCTGTACAAATGTCTGGAGCCCTCTCCCAGCTTGCAGTGTCTTCCCAGGCACTTTTTGTCCTGTCGTGTATCAAATGTGAGTGACTGGCAAGCCGTTACAGGTCTGCAGAAGATTACCTGAACACAGAAAAATCTTCGATTTCAAAATCATTCCTTGCATTTTTGACGGGATTATCATAACTTCTTTATTTTTTTCCTGATACTGACTGGGTGAGTCTTAATCCAAGGTTCTCAGACTTCTGCCTTTTTTTTTTTCCCCCCACCCTGTGATCTCTGGCAGTCATAACAGACAGAAGTCACAGCAGTGTGTTTTTCCACAAATGAAGGGTGTTGTAAATGAACATTAAGGGTTAATTTTTTCTCCGGTGTACCAGGCTGCTTGCACTGGAGGCCTTCCACCTGCACTGAAAGGTTAAAGAGAGGACAGGTTAGTGTGTGGGAGATTTAATTCGTACTTAAATACCTGGGATATAATGGTAAAGTGAGAAAGCAGAATGCAGAGGAAGTAAGGATATCTTTGTGCGTGGTGCCTGTGCATGGATGTACGTTTTCTCGGGTTTGGGGATTCACTTCAAATTGACTCTGCTGCAAATCATCCGGGTCCGAGGTCTCTTTTGCACGAGAAATGAGCACCGCATCGATCTTCTCCCGTGCTGAAGCTCCAGCTCGCAACCTTTGTGTTGCCAGCCGAGTGGTGCGCGCTGCTTCGGTGCCAGTTCCCTTGTGTCAGAATGAAGCTCTCCTGGTTTTGTTCTGAGGGATGCGGCCGTTTGCCAGGTAAAACACCCACCCAAACCCGGGGTTCAAACTGGGGAGAGCTACGGTGTCCCCAAGCTGGGACTTGGGGGTCGTCGAGGAGGATGGGCGAGCCCGGCCCCCCCCCCACGCGAGATGCTTAACGCGGCGAATAAATAGGGCATCAGTGGAGGAGGGGTTTCCTCCGCCGTGCCTGCCGTGGTCGGCACGGTCCCCCGGCAGCTGGGGGTTGCCAGCCGAGGAATGGTTTTTTCTTGCGAACCGTAAGTGCGGACCCGTAAGCAGCTGCAGGTGGGGTGGCGGGGGCCGTGGCCGGGCGGGGACGCTGCGGCCGGCCCCGGGGGGGGGAGGGCTCCGCCGCGCCGCCGGCTGCAGCTCGCCCTGGCGAGTGGGAGCTGCGACGCGACAGCCCGAGGAGCGGGGCTCAGCCCGGGGAGCGGGGCTCAGCCCGGGGAGCGGGGCTCGGGGGCTCTCGCCTGCGGCCGGCTGCGTACCGGGCGTTCGTACCCGCGGCGGCGGCGGCCATCTGTGGCCAGGGCCTTTTGGCCTGGCTGGCAGGGTGACAAAAACCGCCCCGCCGCTTGCGCTGCTCCCGGTGCTGACAGCCCGCGGACACGGGGGCTGCCTCATGGCACCGCGGCCGCAGCACGGAGAAACGTCTTTGGCGTTTTATACAAAGGCCTAGAATTTGCCTTTGACATCATCTCTCCAGATGGGGTCTTTTGTCCCTCACACGGTTAAGCTCGCCCTGCACCTTACTGAACAAAGGTTTCCTGGGTTGTGCATCTCATTTGCTTTACAGGGTGGTAAACAATCCTGTCAGCTGGCAAGGCGATTTCAGCTCCTCTTCAGTTATAAACAAGGGTCTGTAGTATCTTTTTCTGATGACCCTTGTGCTTATGAAGGAGCGTTTGGAATATACGTCAAGGTATTTTTCGTTCCTTCAGGCACTAAAATTTGAATGTTACTTTTTACCTTATTTAAGCCTCCCTGTACCTTTTCCTGCAGCCTTTTGACAGCTAATGCAGTGCAATTGACAGGCATTTTGCAATTCTTGATGTTTGTGTGAATATGTTTCAGGCAACCTGGAAGTGCCTTCTACTGCTAGGTACTTCCTGAGCAGTCCTGCAAGCCCTGTGTGTTTGTGGGGCTATGCAATGATACAGCCTGAAAGAGCTTAATGCGTTTCTCTTGTAACCCAGTGCTGGCAACTTCATCAAGGGTATTAAGACCCAAATCCAATCTCAAGTCAGGCCAGTTAGTCCTTCTGTTCACTTTTGCAGCCAGCTTTTAGTATAATCTACTAGTTTTGTTCTTCTTCTGCCGCTTCTGTTTTGGTGTAAAGATTAGGACATTCAGAAACTGGCCTTGTTTGGCTTATCCCTGGCATCTTATGCATGTGTCTAAGCGCTGCTTTGAACCTGGACATCTTTTCAGCTGGGCCCTTTGCAAAGTACAAGAGATGTTTGAGTCTGTTGGGGTTTTTTAGATTAGTGGTGATATTCGTTGGACTGTTTGTTTTGGGTTTTTTAATTATTACTATTTTGTTTTGCTCCTGGGGGCATGTTGAATGGTGGCAGGTGAGTTCACACTGGGAAGTGGGCTAATGGATAGGTGGGCCTTTGTAATAACCAAATAATGTGAGAATTATACTTTGAAGAGGAAGAATTCAATCAACAGTGGTGGCAGCCTTTTCCACCTTCTGGATAACTGGGAGGAGCGTGTTTCATCTGTTGAACTTGAACTTTTATTGCTGTTAATTCAGTGTGTGTCAGGCAATTGGTCACCTGGATGTGGGGGGAGCTTTTGCCTCCAGGCTTGGTGGCTTGCACTGTGCACCCCCACCTGGCTCCCAGGAGGCCTGTCTTCAACAAATAGTCCCTTCAGGATGTATCTCAAAAGAGTCCCTGAGGTTTCTTTCATGCAAAGAGCAGATAATTTGCAAGAATACCTGCAATGTAGAAATGCATCTCAGAGTGGTTGTTGCAAATGTAAGACCTTTACAGATGTAATTAGTCTATTTTACATTTTTCTTTGAGCTGTAGCCAAAGAAATGGCAGTTCCCTGTGACTTCTGTGCAAGCTGAGGGTGGTCAAGGAGGATGCTTACATGTTTGTTTCATCATTTCACCTGTTGCTTCAGTGTACATCCCTACCCTTTCCTTGGGCTCTTTGTCTGCTGACTGCAACAAGAGCAGAGCAGCCAATGTGAACATCTGGACAAGACTGCCTTCCTGTTTACACACAGCACTAATGTGGGCTTCTGTTTGGTTTTTATTCTTCCCTGGCTGCTTAGCCAGAGAGTTTGAGATGAATGATTTAGAGCATTAAGGGTGGTTAAATGACTGACAAATGCCACATTCTATCCAGAATATGTAACAGATTAAATTACTGAAATACAATGGTGTGTCTGCAAGGGCAATTGCTAGAAAGTAAATACAAGCTTTCAGTACCACAGTGATTCTGGTTTTGAGACTGTTGCTTCTAGGAACACTAGTAGATAGAGACCCACATATTTAAGGTATGATTCATAACTTGAATTTTAGAGTCATTTCTAAGCCAAAGTAAGGGGGGGGGTGCACACAAAAAAAGCGCCCTTCTTGGATTCTACAACTGTTGCTTTTTAATTTATTGAATGTGCTGTCACTCAGACATTTATTTATAATCTAATATCTCTTGCTTTTGCTTTGGACTTCCTTGGCTATGTTCACCTATCTGTTATCCAATAGGCAGACTGAAGAAAGATGTCTTGCAATTCATGAATTTCCTGTAATGCAGTTTCAGGATGGGAAGCAGGTGGTCACAGAAGAAAAAGGAGTACAGGGAAGCAGAGATGATGCCGAGCGGCACAGTAAGCTGTGGTCTCAGCCGGTCAGCTGTGCCATCAGATGGTCCCAGCATGTGCATCTCCTGCAAGTTGCCAGAAAGACATTGCCAAAGCATTAGTGGGGAATGTTATAGAATATGCAGCAAATAGATGGCCACTGGATACAGCCAGGGACAGTGCAGCAATGGAGCCTTGCCTTCCTCCTGACTAGCTTGAAGTTATGCAGAGTTAACAACGCAACAGCATAGATGTTTGGCTCAGACTCTTCCTCGGGCCTGGCTCTTCCAGCAGTTCTTTCCTTCCGTGCTCAACACAGAGCCTGTATCATCCTGTCTCTCCAGGGTAAAGGATTCAGTCACCTGTCTTTGGTGGGCCCCTGCCCTGGGGAGTCACAGGCCTCTCTGAGCATCGTAACCGACTGGATCCAAATTGGCTGGTGGGACAGAAACAGGGGACAGGCTGGAGGAAGAATTAGATATTCTGGCTAAATTACTGCCAGCCCATGATAGCATAAGAAAATGCTGTACAGTTACTGGAGTATGACACGTTCATTCAGTACCACTTAATAGAAGCAAAACCAGGAACAGGAAGATTTGTATAGCAACTGTTTGCTTGGGAGCCAGATGCCTTCTAAGTACAGGGTTGAACTTGGGAGCAAAGCTCTAAAAAGAGCTCTTCTCACTTTCCTTAACAATCTAAATGCTTTTGTCATCTACTGGCTTCCTCTCTATCAGCTGTAGCAGTGGAAAGCACTGTCAGCATAAAGGAGCAGAGGCATCTGCTTTGCACTTTACACCAATGTTGGTGGCTTTGTGGGTGCAAGAATGGAACAAGGTGGGCCATGGACTTGGGCCAAATCCTTCAAGATGGCTTGCTGTGTTGCATCAACCAGACAAGACTAAATTTATGTTTTGGAGAGTGCAGAGTTGCTAAATACCTGCCCGGATTCCTAGTGTAGGAACTGTGCTTTTCTCACCCTCCTTGTAAAATAGCTAGTAGTACTGCCTGGTCCTTTTGGGACAAGAGGTGGGGGAAGGTGCTTCCCAGGCTTCTAATCCATACGAGACCCCAGATTTGCTGGCCTTACTCTGTACCTTCACAGTAACCAACAGGACTGAACCAATCCAGCAAGATCATTCCCACATCTCCTCTGTAAGTGCTTTACCTTAGATAAAGTGTCTAGCTGACATATGTATCCTCTTTGATTACCTTAAGGTTGCTAATAAGATCAGTTGTTGCTGACCGAGTGGCATATTCATTATGGATTAGCCATCTTAGATGCCTTCTGTCATTGTATCATACGCTGCAACAGGCAACTGCAAAAGCCACTCGGTTACAGGCAGATTGGACCCCTCTGCTCTAAAACTTGCTGGGGTAGTTTGGCAGCAGGCAGGATGGTGGCTGGGAAACTCCTCATTGGTTTTGCAAAGAAGGGCAGGTCCTTTGCATGATGCCACCAGCATCCAGGTACGCTGTCAGGGCACTTCTGTTGTACACTTGGTGTAATCTGTCCCTGCCTGCACTAGATGAGATTACATCCCCTCTAGCCTGCCCCAGTTCTAGCTTGCAGAATGCTGGTGTGGCCAAGTACGTTAGGGTTCATCTCAGACCCCTCAACAGGCCCCTGCATTTTGGGACATGCCATGTTCCCCTTGTACAAGATGCCCTTCCAGTCCCAGCTGCTGGTTTTGTTTAGATGGTGACAGTTCCCAGTAGTGGTGGCTGATGAATGGGAAATGTTTTGACCTGTTCGTGATGCATACTTTAACTTTTTGCACTGCACTTGACTTAGATAATGTGGCTCATGTGGGTGGAGTACTGCACGGTAAACCATTGCAGTTCATGGAGAGAAATGACATGCTTTTTTGGTATAGTTCATCTCATCTTTTGATCTGGATGCTTAAGACAGGTCTGATGGAAATCATGATCGAGGGTGGGTTTGATTTTGGTTTTGGTTTTTGCCATCTAGACCTTGGTAGTTAATGGAGAACTCTGATATCAGTCTGAGGTCAGAAGAGATAAGCATCACCCCGGTGATGGGCTTTTTAGTAATTTTTGATGAGAGTTGCAATAAATGAGAATTTCAAGGCAAGATTTGAGAGCAGTGAGGTAGTTCAACAGCTATTCCTGCAGCACATGGGGACAAATTTGACAAAGTGTACAAGCATGCTGCTTGGATAATGTGAGGAGCTGATAAGGGGGGTTGGCACGGGAATATGCTGTAAAGCCTGGAAATAAAAGTTTGTCAGCGGTTTGAGAGCTGTGTTACAAACAGCTGTAAGAAAAGTAAATAGTCTCAATGGTTCACTTGCTTGTGTGCCGCACGACTCTTCCTAGCTGTTGGATATGCTCTCTCGTCGGGATTGTGTTTTTCATTTTCACCCACCCAGGTGGTCTGGCACGTCTCCGTACCTGTTGGTGTGTTATTTAGAAGAGCTTTTAATATCATGGTGCTGTAAGTTCTGCAGTGGCCGTTGTTCAGGCCTTCTCCTCTCCTGTCAGCAACCATTTTCCCAGCATGTTGGACCTGTGGTTTGGGCAGATTCTGCCTCCATTGGCGGAGGGGTACCTTGCTGATTAGGGTGGGCCTGTTGGTTGCTGAAGACGACACTGGCTGTAATTCACAGCAGATAAATCAGACCATAGGTACCCATTGTAGATTAACTGCAGCATGTCATGGTGCAAACTCCCGCTTAGACAAATGTCCAGGAAGAGCTGAAGAGCTCACTAGCAGATGAAAATTCACTCTGCCTATGTAGTTTCATTAAAGAATTCACACAAGATCTTCTTGCAGCTGTAGAGCAAAGGCCTGCTGAGCCAATTTAGGTAGATTTTGACTAAAACATGGCTCTAATTTACAGGCAACAGCTTGGTGCGACAGTAAGTGCATCGCGAAGCCATGCCTGTCATCACCTTCTGCTAACATCCTTTCCACTGATTGCAGATCTTTGTAACAAAATGTTCTTCCTGGTTTGCTTAGGGTGAAGAAACTGAAGGAAACATTTGCTTTTATACAACTATTGGACAAAAACATGAGTAACCTTCGCACCTGGTTGGCCCGGATTGAGTCAGAGCTTTCCAAGCCTGTTGTTTATGACATCTGTGATGATCAAGAAATCCAGAAGAGATTGGCAGAACAGCAGGTGGGAAATGGCAGCAGCTAGAGTAAATGAGCTGAAATGCTGCTGATTACAATTGGTCCTCGTTTAAAATCACCTGTTTCTTTTCTTCAGCAAGGCCTTCTGTTTGCCTTTCGTGGCATGTTCCTGCCAAGATGCGTTATGTGGGAAAATTTTACTTGCTTGCTGTAGGTTCAGTATTATGTTGACTTACCCCCACTTCTCCCTTTCCCCCTCCACCCAAAGAGGACAAACACAATACAAAAAAGAGCATTTTTACATAAAGTGCAACTGACCTCATAAGGGTTAGGCAGGGCACGTGCAGTGGGCAAAATACACGAGGACGGTTTGGGCTGACATGAATGAATGCCTGGGCTCCTGCAAAGTGGCTGTGACAGATTGAAGTGCTGTGATTTGATGTATTGCCCTCACTGGCTCAGTCCCCTTCCTTGCAGACAGCAGAGCAGGATGTTTGAGCTTCGGAGGGTGGACTTTTGCAAACAGCCCTTTGACTGAGGCCTGATCCAGTGGGCAGGCTCGGAAGATTCCCTCAGGGTTGGGTGAGATGGTGCGTGAATCTGCTGAGGCATAAGTGTGAACCAGCCTAGCGCTGCTGGGTGTTGGTTGAGCGTGTGTAGGCATTTCTCTGAGACGGTGGCTTACCAGGGGGATCTTGAGGATCTAGGCTAGTACTGGAAATGGCAAGGATTGGGCACAGCTATCCCAGCCAAGTAGAAGTGTGAGATGAGTTGGATAGTCCTGCAGTACATTTCTCTCTCCAGCAGCCAGGGAAGGAAAAGGAATTTCTCCAAAGCACAAACGTGCTGGCAGAGTCAGCCTTTGCTCAGGGCTGTGCTGTAAGTACGCCCAGGTTCAAAGTGCCTCCTTGGGAAGGCTGAGAATGACCATGGCTGTCATCTGGCCTTTGTGTTAAACAAGAATACTTGCCCTAAAACTGAGGATCAAGAATAACACTGTCAGGTGTGGAAGTTTTCTGACATCTGCCTTTAAGAACACCCGTGGGTGTTCTTCCCATCCTTCCTGTCTTCTCTCTCTGTGGCTGCTGCTTTTGTGTCTTAAGGAAAGATCCCTGAGTGACCCAGACCTGAGGGCTGTGTTCTCTGCTGCTTGATACGGCTCTCCGTCCACTCCTGTCCCAGACATCCCAGGAAGGGCCAGCTCCTCTGTGACAGAGTGGAGATGGCTCCCACGCTCCACTGCAGGAGTTAGTCAAACACCAGAGGCCTGTGCTGAGTGCCTCTGACGGTTTGGTCTGCATTGTGAATGGTGATGTAAACAACGGGGAAATATTTTCTCCCCATCCAAACCTCTTGCATTTTCAAAGACTGTGATAAATTGCCAGGCAGAGAAGAACGTGGGGCACAAAGGAATTGTGTCCAAACTAATTTATTCTTATTATGAGCATTCAAGCTTCAGCTCGCTTTAAGACCCATCATTTGCTGCTCAGAGCTACATACTGCTTTGTTGTTTGGAGTCTGTTTCAAACACAGACCTCTGGGCACCTCTAGACTCCTACTCTAACCTTTTAGCAGGCTGAGTAGGAGAAGACAGCTGGCTAAAAAGACCACAGTAAAAAAAAAAAAAAAAAAAGCAGCCCTCTTTCACTCCACATGAAAGAAACCTTTATCTGAACATGACAAGTAAAAAGATCTTTCCTGGGTTTAGCCAAACAATTATTTCAGCAAGAGCAGAGTGATGGTGAGAAATACGCCCTACAGGCTTCTTTTATTTGACACCCATGACTGGAAAAGCTTTACCTGTTCAGTCTTGAATAATGACATTTTAAAAGCATTGTGCATCCACAGAGATTTTTATGGCGTGTTTGTTCAATTAAAAGGTGAATATTAATTTTAAGATTTCAAAGCTGTTTCACTAATGTGGAATTCTAGCAGCACCTAGTCTGTTTAAGCTCTCTGCACAATGCTGTGCAGAGTTGAAGGAAAAGTACCTTTTTGGGCTCAGTGTATGTTCCTGGCCCTGTTACTTAGATTGTTGTGTTTGTCTCACTGTAATACGGGTCAGGTCATTTGGAGTAACAGCTTGGAAAACAGCAAGGATTCTGCCTAGCGTTATTCCATGAGCGCAAGTATGACCAAAACTAATGAGATCATGTCAGCCACACTACCATGTGCAGGTAGAGTGGATTTGTAATCTGTGGTCCAAATTCTTATTTTCACTAAAACAGCCATAAATCCAGTGTAATTTCAGGAATTCAGAAGGGTCTCTCCAGGCAGCAGTAGTGGGGTAGAGCCTGCTCTCAAACATAGAGCCCGTGTTAAAAAGACACTGCTGCTTCTTACTCATAAAACAACTGTGAATCCTTAATAAGCTGATAAAAATTATGTTGTGTCTGCTTCTGGCAGTCTCTCATGTATGTAGAGATTTTGGCTTCTACATTCCTTAAAGCCGTACATTACCACAAATCCCACAAGCCAAATTTTGACCAGTTATGGCTCAGCTCTTCTTTCAGGTACTCATGTAACACCACTGACGACTGCCAGTGGCTGATACTCAGCTCCTTGCGACTTGTTGACTTCTGGGAAGATCTTCCTTCAACTCCTTTTTACTACAGGCTGTGTCTGTTGGGGGGGGGGTTATTTGGTTTATTTTGTTTTGGTTTTGTAAGTCTAGAGCAAAACCAGTTCTGCTTCATCTGTTCACTGGAATCAGTAATCCCATTATTTAATGGGAGTTCCTGTTCACTGTTGTTGGAAAAGTTTGGTTTCTTGTTTTAGTGTGACTCAAGCAAAAGTCTCCCTGTCCTTCATTATGAACACCAGAAATGGGTTGAAAAAGATGGAAATGTATAGACATTGTAATTTCATTAATATTTACAGTTGGTAGCATTGTACAGAGCTGCCTTTTCAATAAGAACTATTTAGCTAAGGCTTTCTTGTTATTTAATCACATTGACTTTAGAGTAGTTACAGGTACAGAATGAAAGGCCAGACTATGCTGGAGATGCAGGCTCTGGAGAGGAAAACGGTCGTGTAGATTAGACAAAGGGTCTTTTCCAGACCTTTTGAAATAGTCTGTCAAAACAGGAGCTCTACAAGAGGGGGTAACAAAGGTAGTGTAACACCAGCTGCTTGTGTGCTGTGTTTCGTGATACCAGCCTGTGATCATATATATGGTCAATAAAGTACACGTACTATGAGTTCTTTGTCAAGTCTTACAGCGTAGTAAGCTGATATGAGACACTGTCATCTTGTACTGTCAAAATTAGCCAGTATGTGTTTACAGTATGTGTAAGGTTTGGATTTTGAATACACATTAAAATTGTCCAGACTGTTAAGGAGAAGATGGAGGTTTCACCAAGAAACCAAAGCTGGACAATCCCTTTTTGCATGGCAGTTCTGTCCTGACCTATCAGCCTGTTATCTGCACAGCTCAATCCTGCAAGTCTGTTTTCTAAAGCTAAATAAGCTTTTCCTGACACACAAATGACTGTTTCCCCATCCTCTGCAGCATTTTGAAAAGGTATGTCTGAAGTCTAGCTGCGCGTGTTTCCTTCTACTCAAACTGTTCTTTTGCTAATGGCAGGATCTGCAACGAGACATAGAACAACACACTGCAGGGGTGGAATCCGTGTTTAATATTTGTGAAGTCCTGCTACACGATTCAGATGCGTGTGCTAATGAGACAGAGTGTGACTCCATCCAGCAGACTACCAGGAGTTTGGACAGACGGTGGAGAAACATTTGCGCCATGTCTATGGAAAGGCGAATGAAGTAAGTCTCTCTTTCGTACCCCTTCTAAGGGAGCCTGTGGCAGCATTTTGAAGAAACTCTGTAGCTTTTGCCACAAGCTGAATTGTGAAGAAGAAAAAAACCCCAAAATTAATAGTTTGCTTGTGATAAAACCTTTTCGTTTTTGCATCTCCCTCCCAGAATTGAGGAAACCTGGCACCTGTGGCAGAGATTTTTTGATGACTATTCTCGCTTTGAAGATTGGCTAAAATCATCTGAAATGATAGCTGCAAAGCCTAATTCTTCAGAGGTTTTGTACACACATGCAAAGGAGGAGCTGAAGAAATTTGAGGTGAAAAAGTGGAAAACTTCATTGTTTTTATGCTCAGCACCAGGCTGCATGGTCAGGCTGCTCAATACTTCTTGTCCGCGTGAAATGCCTGGATCACTGAAAAACACCAGTTTGGCAGTGGTGGTATAGAAAACGTAAATAATTCGGCCAGTGTGTGGCTGCTAGGTGTCTGGCTGATTTATTTGTCTCCAGATTTTATTTTTTTAATGTGGAGAATCCAGTGCTCTGAACTGACAAGATCCTGCTTGTAAGTTCAAGGTTTGTTTTTTATAGGCAGGAGACCTTTGTGGGTTGATTATGGGTTTTTTTCCCCCCTTCCTTTTCCTAATAAGTGAAGTCATGGCAGTTGGAAGGTCTGTTTTTAAGGGGAGGGCATCATCATCTCTCTTGATGGATATTACCAGACAGATCCTTTCTCTTAGCAGCAAGGGAACTGAGTTCCTTGATTTGCCTTGCAGGCATTCCAACGGCACGTTCATGAACGATTGACTCAGTTGGAGCTGATCAATAAGCAGTACAGGCGTCTCGCCCGCGAGAACCGTACAGACTCGGCCAGCAAGTTGAAGCAGATGGTACACGAAGGCAACCAGCGCTGGGATAATCTCCAGAAACGAGTCGCTGCCATTCTGAGGAGACTCAAGGTGATTGCACAGTGGGGTGAGAGAGTAAGGAGCACTTGCAAGTTTCTGTAGGAATTACCCAAGGGCAATGCATGTTCCTGGAGCAACTCCCTTGCGTTGGTTTGTGTCTGGAGTTGCCAGTGTAGGAGAGCAGCTCTGGAAAGGTCACCAAGTTCCTGGCATAAGTGTGTCCTTGGTAGATGGGTTCTTGGTAGTTGAAGAAGCACAAGGCAAGAATGGGTGCAATTTTTGGAAGGTGTCTTGCAGGCCTTACTGCGTCTATCCCACTCTCCTTTTACCCAGCCTTGTCATGGGTGGATGTGTTTGTGCACTTGCACCTTTCTGTAAATAAGAGGCAGAGAGACAACAGGGCCCCAGTGCAGGCGGGGTTTGGAGTTTACAACACGGCTCTACTTCAAGCCCTGTTATGATTCACCCAGAAGGTTTTAAACATGGAGATGTGATGGAGAGGCACGCTGCTGTCACCAGCTCCTGCTCTGCTCTGCCTGACAGAGGAACGTTGTCAAAGAGTGTATTTGTGACACTTTAAAGAGGTGTCCTGCTTGTCGAGGTAAACTGGTCTCTGGGCAGATACTCTGTGCTGTGCCCCGGGGCAAATTTGTCACTGCCTGATTTTAAAATGCAGCAGTGCTGCAAGCGGTTGACAGGGAAAACTATTAGATCTCGAAAGTCTGTGGATGAGACTGTGAGAGCGCTGATGGAGTTTGGTGTGTGCAGTTCAGGAGTGTTGTGTTTGGGGTGGCATACGATGCCCCTCCTGAACAGCAAATCCACTGCAAGCTGCATGTCTGTTGGCAGCTTCTGCGGGAGATGGCAGCAGAGAGAGCTCCTGGCTGCCTGCCAAATGACGCATTAATTACACTGGTGTGGTCATCCATGATCCAGCTTCTCTATTGTTTTACTGATTTTAATGTCATAGCCTTAATACTTGTAATTAGAGATGAGGCTTGCTTCCTTTGCCTGTCTTCTAAATTTAGAACAGGTTAGATGTTAAACCTGAGTCCAAATAACTGTTAGTTACACTGCTATAATGATGTGGGAGAAGGTATATGGTGTGGAAGCAAGAATATAATCCCATAGAAGCATCTTGCATTGCTGAAGTTTTGTTCCCTCTCCTATATGAATAGCGTACTAACATAGGACACTTTGCTCCAGCGTCAGTAACGAAGGGGACAGTTTTTGTACGTGGCATGCTGCCATTTATGCCCTGAAGGCCTTTAAGGTGAACAGCAGTTTTGAAACAAAACGCTGTTTTCAGAGGGCTCCCATGACCATCTTTTTTTGTAGCTGAAGTCTTATAACACTGGCTTCCTTCTTCCTGTTCAGCACTTCACCAGTCGGAGAGATGAGTTTGAGGGGCTGAGAGAAAGCATCCTTGTTTGGCTCACAGAAATGGACCTCCAACTGACAAACGTGGAGCACTTCTCAAAAAGTAACTTTGATGACAAAATGCGTCAGTTAAATGTACGTATTCTTAGAAAGCAGTTGTTTAATACAGCCCAGCTGATCTTACTGGGCTGCCCTCTCTTGACAGAATCATCTGCTTTTCTGGAACTTCACAATTGCCAACAGATTACTGTAGGGCTATATTTCTTTTAAGACACCAGTAAATCGTTAAGACTTTTACCCTCTGAATCAAGATTAAACTGTACAGTATTTAAATTTAGCTTCAGTGTTCAAGTTCAGTTCTATCCTGCCATTTTCTCCCAACACCGGCTGTCAGTGACAGTGATATCTGGCCTGGAAAGGACGTTACATCTGGCACACGTGTGTTAACAGTAAAAGCTACGTTCCTATATTCAGGTGCTTTTTTTCTGTTGAGATTTTTTCTGAATTAGCATTAAGGTAGGATCACTCCTCTGAGTGCATTGTTTGTAGCTGCGACTTTCAACAGAAATAAGACAGCAGGCACGTGCAGTGATTCTAAAGAACATACTAGTTCCTTGCTGCCTGCTTATATGCTGGTTTCTCCTTTCCCCCTCTGCTGTTAATTGTTTTGGGATGTAGATTTACCATTGTGTAAGCTAGAGGCCCAACCAGCCAAACAGACTTCTTTGTTACTGAGGAAAGATTGTATGTACCTGACAGAAGAATAAACTGATTAGTTAAACTCGTTTCGTGATCCCCTGCAGGCTCAGGACACTGCAATCATTGACGTACACGTGGGTGGAAAATGTCACTTCCATTGGAACTGTAGTACTGCTAATAAAACAAACCTCTGTACCTCTTGAGTAAAAAGATATTTGCCCAATGAAGTTAAACAACAATGTCAAATTGTTGCTTTTCTTTCGCAGTAGTGAGCAAGAAAAGGACAAACCTTAGGCTGGAAAGGGGTATTGCAGAAGTAATCATTTTTCTTGTCTGTTCCAAATAGGGTTTCCAGCAGGAAATAACACTAAACACCAATAAGATTGATCAGCTCATCGTTTTCGGGGAGCAGTTGATTCAGAAGAGTGAGCCTCTGGATGCTACCCTGATTGAAGGCGAATTGGAGGAACTTCATCGCTATTGTCAGGAGGTGTTTGGGCGAGTTGCTCGATTCCATCAAAGGCTGACGTCAAGGCATCCTGTAAGAAGCAACAGTTGTTTTGATGCTTTGGCAAGATTTTGGTGTTTGAACTGCAATGCTCATTGCTTATCCCTAGCAGCTTGACTGAGTGGTTTGAGCTCAAAGGGGTCAGGAGCTCTTCAGCAGTTGTGCCAGCTTTGCTAAATTTTTGTCGCCAGCCTTGTCTCCTTACAGGTTTCCTGTTGGGACTTCATCAGCAGAATCTGGCTAATTGCGTGGAAGTAGTTAACAGGATTAATATTTAGGTAGTAGTGGTTTGAGGGTTTTAAAAGTGGTTTTGGTGTTTTTAATACCACTTTGTGGTCTTTAATTTCAGTAGCATACTTAGAATATCTTTTTATGGATTTGTTTGCAAGGCTCCATCTGTCCACTTTCTTGTGAGAACCCTGAATGGGGAACAGCATGCTCTTTACTTTTCACTGGGAACATCTAGATGATTCTCAGTTTGCTTTGGCTCAAAAAGAACGAACATCTATTAGAAAGCTGGGTAGAGGAAGTAACGTGAACATCTGCAAGTAGCTGTTCACCCCTGCCTGAGCATCATTTCATTGCTGACCTGCGCAGTCCATTTGGCACTTGGTACCCTTCCCTGCAAACTAGAGAGAGATGTTATGGTGGTGGTTGTGTCTTGAAAGAAGGGAGGTAGCTGCTGATGCAAGGATCATTTTGGCAAAAGAAGGAGGCAGAAATGATGCTTCCCTTTAATTTTAGCCACATAGTCTTTGATTACTGCAGCTGACTGCAAAACAGTCCTTAGTAGTACTGTGTGGCTCAGTCATTAGCTTATGGAGCAGTTTAGATCTATTGTAAATCTTACTAACATGCATAATTGTTACTTATTTTTAGGGATTGGATGATGAAAAAGAGTCCTCTGAAAATGAGACAGATCCAGAAGACTCTGGAGAAATCCAGAATGATCCCTGGCATAAGAAGGCCTCTGCAGCACAGTCCCTTGGCCAGCTTATGCCCCCTGCTCAAGGTCATGAAAGATCAGGCTGTGAAACCCCTGTCAGTGTTGACTCCATCCCACTCGAGTGGGATCACACAGGTGATGTGGGAGGTTCCTCCTCTCCTGAAGATGAAGAAGAAGCAACATACTACAGTGCTCTGTCAGGTGAGAACCGATCGCCAGCTGTTTGTTTCGACATGGACAATTGCAGGATGTCCCTGTGTGGGAGGGGAGGGGGGTGAGGTCTTGCTCCCACGTTGTTGGTTGGTTTTCGAGGTACTGTTAATAGATGAGGGCAGTCTCATCTCTTGGATGCCTTGATGAAGGGAGTGGCATTGTCTAAACCAAACTTGTATTTTCAGAAACAAAGTTTTTAGAAACATTACTTTTTAAGAATGTTTGAAAGTAGTACCAACACCCTATTTTGCTCTTTGTCTTTGCTGTCCCTCATTGTTTCACTTGTTTTTAACAGTTGGAAAATATTGAATAGTGAGGAAAATGACATTATTCTTTTTTCAGATGTAGAAATCACTGAAAATCCCGAGGCATATCTTAAAATGACCACAAAAACTTTGAAAGCATCTTCTGGTAGGCACCTGCTAATGCATGTGTCTGAACATGGCAATCTCCCTGTGCTGCACGCTATATTCCTCAACCTCTCTCATACGTAATGTCTGACTTCCTGCCTTGTGTGGACACCATGTCTCATCCTGTCATGGTGTTCGTACGCTGCAGTATTCACATGTACATTAAAAACAAGTCAAGAACATATCATTTAGATTTTGCCTGGTAAATGCCAAGGTGGTTAACGTGCATTTCATTGTATTGATCCAAAGTCTTTTGGTACTTTCTTGGTGGTCTGCTCTGGGTAGTATCACTTGTTTGGTTGTTTCTGATTTTGATTGCGTAATTACTGAAGACATTAGTTCCAACTCTGCAAGTATTTCTGGTGTTTTGTGCATGACAGAACTGTGTACGTCCTGTCTGTTAAATCCGGATCAAACATTCTCCACACAGGGACGTGTCTATACTTGTCCCTGCTGGCATGCATTGCAGATGTGTGATAGTATTGTTGGGATGCAAACTTTGCAAACCCACAGTGCAGCCTTTTTCTTTTATTTTTTGAATATTCATACATGCATTCAGGCATTTTCCAGAAGAAAACAGAATGTCCATAACTGCATGGCTCTCATCTCATTACCTTTGAAACACTGTGGACGTTTTGCAAATGTGCATGCTTTGCAAGGAAAGCTGCAAAACTGTCATTTTTATGCCATAACTTGATGCCATTTTATGCAGAGCGCTTTCTAACTTAATACAAAGCAACAGCTTCCTTGTGGAGCTGGAATTTTGCACTCATGGCATATGGTTTTGGTTTTATTTGTTCCAGAAAAGTCTCTTTCAGAAGCTCATCCCTGGCATTCCCCAGACAGCCCAGTCTGCAGGAAACGCCGATACCACCAGTCAAAGATTGCTGGAAATGTGTTGTCTGGTCCAGAGACGAGTACTCCCTATAAGCCAGACTATGTGAGTTGGAGGCTCTACGGGCACTGAACCACTACTACACAGTCTGTTGTTCCTGTGTTACTCCCCCCTCTCCCCTCCTCCAGCATCAAGGAAGAGATCAGCTGTGGGGTGGGGGCAAATGTTCACTTTATGCAAGCTTAGACATTATTTCTGGTGGGTCAGATAACCAGTGAGAGTCTCTATCCCCTCACTAAATAGCTTTTTTAAAGCAATTCAGAACAATTGTGGTAAGCTTCTAATCACAGTCAGTATCTGGAGCAAATTAGCTCCTCCGTTGCCATAGGGCAAGTCTAGGTGAATTCACCCACCACCGCCGCACCCCAGAAGGAGAGAGCTGAATACATTCCCTTGATACTTTCTGACATGCTTCCCTTTCCGAAGCAGGCCAATTTGAAGGGCCCTTTTCTAGCATGCGGACCACCATGTAACCTGCTTCTGGGCACTAAAAAGTGTGCCCAAGTGGCTATTGTTTGTTGGTGCTTCAGCCCTGGTGGCTGGGGGCCAGCCGTGGCTTCACCAGCAGCTGCCAGGCTCAGTGGATCTGGACCAGTTGTCAGCGAAGCTGGTACTGGTATCTAGTTGCTTTTGTCATCATTAATACAGTCTTAGAGCATTAGAGCCAATATTGCCAAGACCCAAAAGCCAGCAAAGAGCGTCTGGTACATGTCGTGCAAAAGCAATTAATTTGCTGGGTCCAGGCTCGTAATAATTAGCATCACTATGGTTTGTGTTTGTTTACTGAGAAGGCACATAGAGCCATTGTATAAGCTGTTAGCAAAGATTCAGAAGTCCAGTGCTAAATCTGACACGCAAGAGCTCAGTGGCAGCCCAGACACCCCAAAGGATCACAAATTAAGTTTGACCTTTGACGGCTTGTTAACATGCAGGGCTTACCCACCAAAATGTTGTTCCAGGTGAAGCAGCTCAGCTGTGCAAGCAGCAGCAGCAGCAATAAGGAGAAAATTCCTTCTGCCAACATGAGCGATGAAGAACCCCAAGATGACCAAGAGCTTGTGAATATAGCAGCTGCAGGGAAGCAGCCAGGTACAGAGCATTAGGAGTGGCTTTGGTGCTGTAGTGTTTGCCCTGTGGCTGTGCGGGGAGACAAAGCAGAGATGTCACAAAGGCAGCACATTTGCCTTGAGAACGACAGAAGTAAACCACTATTCTCTAAATTCATATATTTTGCTAAGATCCACTGAGCTGCCTTCTCAACCTGATACTGTCCAACTTGTGTTTGCTGTTCTAAGCTTTTGCAGTTTCTGCCAGAATTGAGATTTTTATTACTCATATTTCAGCCTCTTTGCTGTTTGGAATGAATGGGAACAATTTCACTTTTGTGTAATACTGAATACTTCAAAGACTTTTAATCAGATTTCAAACCAAAGAAGTGTGTCTCTGTCTAAAAAAAGATTGCTGTAGGTTTTCTCAGTTATTGGTACTCCATATAACAAGATGCTACAGCTCCCATTTACAGAAATGTTTTGTCAAAGCTGGTAATATATTCTGTTCTTCACTGTCTTCACTGTGGTACTTTCTTCCACAGAGGCCAACAAGCTGGTTCTCTTAACCTTTTAAGATCTCATTCCTGCTTTCAGGTGCTTGAGATGCTAGTAATACATCCATAGTGCAATCACAAAAGCGAATCAAGTGATAAAAAGAAGACTGAAGCTGTATGCACCAGCTCACTTTGTCTCTGGTCTCACAGATGGACCAGGGTTGGGGCCCATGCATGGGATGAACGGGAAAACTGCTGAGAAGGGCTTAGATGCCCTTCCAGAAATAGTGTTAGTGATTGTACAGGTGGCATCTCCAGCTCCTTTAGCACTGAATTGATGAAACATAAACCCAAGTCCTAAACTGCTGGACCATACTTTGTCCCGTGATGAATTTTAGTGTCTGCAAAATCACAACTGGGCTCATTGAATTCTGTTTCCTTAGATTTGCCCTGTTCTTCCACATGAATTAAAACATCGATTAATGTGATGAAAATCCTGTGTAGCATTACTGTCTGGGTAACAGTAATACATGGTAGCAATTATTTGGCCTTGAGTAGACCGGAAAATAATTTGCTGGTAAAACTCTGTGTATCTGTTTCACACACTCTTCACCTTACTGAAGATTTAAATGTTTGTTGTTCTATCATTTGTAGGCATTATTGATAGATGGGAGCTCATCCAAGCTCAAGACCTCAGAAATAAACTTCAGATGAAACAGAAATGGCAGCAGTGGCAGCAGCTGAACTCAGATCTCGGCGACGTCTCTGCTTGGCTTGATAAAACTGAGGAAAAGTTGGAAGAACTGCAAAAAATGAAACCTCCAACCAGCATACAGGCATTGGGACAAAGGGTCAAGAAATTGAAGGTAAGTTATGGCATACTGAGAAGTGGGATTTCAGGATGCCGATGCTCTTTATCGTTGTCCTTATGCTCCTAGGATCTGTCGGCAGCATATGCCACAAAGGAGCTAAGCTGTTTTCAGCCAAGAGGAGTGAGAGGGTTGTTAAGCAGGGTGGTTCTGTCTTCATATGCAGAGATTTGCCGGCAGCGTGGCTGCGTACAACAGGCAGCGAGGCTGAAATGAAGCTCTCCCTTTATTTTACTGCAGACACTTTATTCTCTGCGAAACAAAACATTCAGCCCCAAACATCTCTTTTTAGGCCTTTTGTTTTAGAAAGCAAACATACAAAAAAGCTATATAATGAAGGCATAAGACTCCCCAGCTGCCTAGGGTCAGGCCTTGCCTTGGGAGGTTGGGTATTCTGAGGAGCAATATTGGCATTTTTTCCTGGTTCTGTGCCATTCCCCTCTATGCAAACCAGAAACAGACTGAAAATAGTTGGGTCTACAGGCTACAAAGTTTAGGCTGTTGTTGGGGTTTTTAAAATTGAATTAATCTGGCAGGGGGCAGCGGGGGAAGGTGGTTTGTAGTTCCAACAGGGAGACTGAGAAAGATCTGCTCTAAAGCTGTCTTTTTGAGCAATACGGTGTCTGCAAAAAATCTTAGCTCTAAACAGCACCTTTGGCCAGTATTTGAAGTATTTCAAAATGTGCAGTTGCCTTTTTTTGCTTAGCAAATGCAGATTTCTCATTGAATATAATGCATTAGTTAAAAATCAAAATAAATTCAGTCACTGTTAATCTTCAGCCAAGTAATAGAACAGTTAGAGAGACAATAACATGAACATTCATCAGCATATATGGTCACGTTATGTTGCCTGCTATGACTCTCGGCTTCCATAAATTAGGACGAGGTCAGGTCTGCAAGTTGAACCAGCAGGTTATCAGGGTACACATAAGTGTGAGGTTGCCAGGACTTAAGTAACAAAATGCCTCAGGCTGAAATCGGAGAGAGCAAGTGTTCCTAATGCTTGTGGGAGTGCAGACCCTGTCTGCTCACCCCTCTGCCAGCAGCCTCATACAGAGTCACCCAAATCCTGAGGCTGCTAGTCAGTCTGGCGTTACACTTTGGGATGATGCTCACAAATAAGACACTCTGCAGGGCAGAGGAGGGATTCCCTGTGTGCTGAGAGTATACTTAAGCCTACAGGTCCTTGAGCAGTCATTAGGCCAGGGAGAATAACTGCACCCCGGTGCATGACTCCAGGAAGAACGACTCTGATTCCATCAGCCAGTCTGGCTTAGGTGCCAAGCACTTAGGGAAGGTTTGGTGATGCCTTGCAAGTGGAGGGAGGAACTTCCCTTCAGGCTGGAGGTGGGTGCCTGACCTCTTCAAGGAGCAGAGCTTCACTTCTCTTTTCCTATGGCTGTCAAAAAGAGCCAACACCCTCCTTAAGACATGAATTTCATGAGGTATCAGGACATCCCAATTGCCCTGGATAAGGGTAAAGCCGGTCTGGCTGCAGACTGGCTTACTGGTGTTTAGAAGTCTGTGATGGACCGTTTGTATTGTCTGATATTGAAAGAAACTTGGTTGTTTGAAGAAGGGAGACAGGTTTCTTTGTTGGGTGAAATGTAATTTAGACTAGCGGTTTTCAACAAGTGGGACGCAGATCTTGAGAACATATAGATGGACACTCTTAGTTAGAAAGGCTGCGAAGAAAAGCAATCTGAGCTGTGTTGATTATAGGACTCATCCTGAAGCTCTTTTCTACTGCAAGAGCCTACAACTTGAAAAAGACTGAGTACCCTTGATTCAAACCGTAAACATCTTGAGGGTATGAAGTATTGTTTGGCATTCTATTTTTTAAAAAACTTCAAAAATACTTCAGGCTCTACTGTAACATAAAGCTGGTTAAGGTGATACAGCCATGAATTTGCGAATTCCATATTCTTTCCCCCTGCAATTTTAAGGGAGAGGAGAAAAGCAGGCAGGACTGCAATTCAGGGGACTCTTGACAAGTCATGTCAAGAAAACGTCAAGAGAAATGGGCTGACAGAAACTCTTGACTAGGGAGGAAAAAAAAATTTCTCATGATGGGGTGGCCTGGTGTGGGACCAGGGGCCCAGAGGGGATGAGAATCTCCATCCTGTGAGATACTCAAAGGATGAGGCCCTGAGCAGCCTGCTCAGAGTAGGAAGTTGGCCCTGCTTGGAGCAGGAGGATGGAGTACAGACCTCCAGATATTCCTTCTGGCATTATCTAGGATTCTGAAGTGGTAAAACCTTTATAAATCAAGGGGAGACACCATGGGATGACCTATGGGAATTCTTGTCCAAATGTCAGAGAAAGAAACAGCTCAGAGGAATGAAGGGTAGCTGTGGATTAAGCCATAATGCCTGTGACTTAGGGAGAAGCACAAGCCCAGGCAGATTTGTTTTCTTCGAAGTGGAGGTTTTGGCGTTAAAAACAATAACGTAAAAACAGCCACCTACCTTAATATGTTCCTTAGCAGTATCAGGAAAGTTGCCAGATTCAAACAGCTTTCCCCAATACCTGTGAATCTTTTGAGGGCATAGTTTTATTGTAAATAAACAACACGTTTTTCATCATTCATAGAAGCTCCTAATCTTTTTCTACCAGGACATTCTTAAGGCATTTGATAACTACAGGGCAGTGATGCTTTCCATTAACCGGAGCAGCAAAGAATTCCAGGAAGCGGATAGCACAGAGCTCAAAGAGCTTCAGAACAAGCTTCAGAAGGTGAACTTGCACTGGGAGACAGTCGCTCATGTACTGAACAACTGGAAGAAGGGTTTACAACAAGCCCTACTGCATTGCCAGGTGCATATCACATGCCAGCTTATAAGGGAAAACTCCTCTTTTGGGTGCTACTGAGAGGTAGATATGGGGGGGCGAGAGCAGAGGGGTAATTCCTGCACATCAGAATCCAAGACACTTAATTTTCTTACAAACTTGACGGTGTTGGGTTAAAGGATTTGGTAAAAATATCTGTTGACTGGATAATACCCTTTTATTACACATAGTTTAACTAGGTTGCTGTAGCTCGTTAGTGCTGATTTTCTTGTTGGCTCTGACTAATCTGGGCTGGTAATTCTGTTTGCAGGCAAAGCCAGGTGAAAGCAGTGCAAAGGTGTTTTTTCTCATATGTGCAAATCTTTTGTTTCTCTAGGACTTCCATGATCAGAGCCAAAAATTAACCCTGTGGCTAGCAAGTGCTGATAGGCGAAGGGATGAAGCACAAATCACAGATCCAAATGCTGACCTCAATACAATACTGAAAAGCCAGAAGGAGCTCATGGTGAGTGTGGTCTTAAATACAGCGCCTCAGCTCTTCCAGTGCGTCCGTGGCTCTCGCCACAAAACGAAGAGCAGTATGTTTATTTCTCAGGATGCCTGCAGCCTGTCCACAAACCTGCTGTATTCAGGCATGGGGCTGGTTTCTGAAATAGATTAAGAGATTGCCTAGATGAGGTGTTTTTTTTCTATAATTACACATCATAATTAGGTTCGTTACGAACAGTCTCTATGCTGGAATAAGGCTTATAATTTCCAAGAGTCATTGCCTTTTCCATATGGATTAATTACTGCTAGAACTATTTCTAAATGTTATTTCAAGCAGGTACAACCAGTCTCATCAAGAGAACTTCATTTCGTACGTAGCTGCAATAGCCATTCCTATGCATTGTGGGTTCTCAGGCAGCTTGAGTGTTCCTTAAAGCCTTCCTGAATCCCTCTTTCTGTGGGAAGTTGAAAGTAACAGTCTTTTGCCCTGTTCTTTGTTTGTTTGTTCTAAGCAACTGGAGAAAGAGCTGCTGGAACAACAGCGTAACATAAGCCCTCTTCAAGAACTCACTGCTTCCCTGCTGCCTAAGTCCCAAGGTGATTGCATTCAAGATGGTGAGAAGGTCCATGTAATTGGAAGTAAACTGAAACGGCTTACTGAACAAGTTTCAGATGACTTAAAAACAATACAAGGAAATCTGGTGAGTCAGCATTTCAATACTTAAGTCATGAATCTTTCTTACTGAAAAGTAACGACATACCAAGAGTAAAGGTGTTTGTAAAAGACTGACTTAAAACTTCAGTACTTCCAGCAATAGAAGCTGAAAAAAGAACAGTTAAGTCTGGTGTCTGGGATGGGACATCTGGCTATAGGAAAACCTGAGCACCATGAGGCTAGTACGGTATCGAAAGGAATTGCCCAGAGTGGTTGCACTATCTCCATCCTTGAGGGGCTTGAAGAGGAGATGAGATAAAGCTCTGAGTAAGGCTTTTGGTCTAGTCTCATAGCTGACCTTGCTTTGAGCAGGCAGTTGGACTAGGTGAACGTCCCTGAGATCCCTTCCAGCCTGAATTACCCTGTCATCCATACCAAGTATCACACTAGGAGCGTGCAGCAAACACATAGGAGTTGTAGATCATGGCAGTGCATTGCCCATCCTGGGCAGAGATGGAGATATTTTCAAGTTGGTACCCGTACGCCCCTGTTCCATTGTAGTTCCTTTGGGCTGTCACAGGAAAGCATTTCTTTATGCTGGAGAACTGGAGCCACTGTTTGGCGCTGGTTACGTACACCTGAAGAGGCAGTGGGCTGGGCACCTGCAGAGGGGCAGTGCGGGATGGCTCTTTGCACTTCATCTGTTGTGAGTTTTGATCATGCATTTTTAAAGGGGATGGTGTGGTTACCTTTCAGGATACCAAATCGTTCCTGCTGCTTCCAGACAACTTGGTCTCCAGACTCCATAATTCATCCAGCCCTGCTATGACGAAGGCAAGTTGGGTTTTTTTCCTAATATTCTGCTATCAGCACATAGCATATTTTGACACATTTAGCCTGAAAGTTCCTCAGATGGTCAAAGGTAAATATGGCTTTTTAGATGCATGTATGTTATTACAGAATTGACAAGAGGACTTTTGAATCTTTTTGAGAAAGAGAAATTCTTTGTAGTTTCTGAAACCTGGATACTAAAAGTGCTTTCTCTCAACAGCACAGCGTAAGGAGAACGGCAGATGGCAGAAACGGCAGCAGCACCAGGTATGATTGTATATTCACCTGTGATCTCTTGAAGGATAGTGTAAATGGCAGAGGTGGGCCGAGTGCCAGCAGAAACCTTGGCAGCTGTTCCTCACAGGCTGACATACAGGTGGAGATGGTTTCTGCCTACCTGTAGTGGCTGCTCTGCCCACCAGCTCTGGGCTGGACCACGGTGAATGGTTTTCTTTAGCCCTCCTGCTCCTAGACCTCAGCACCAACGTGCAACCTTGGCTTCTCTTTACTCTTGAGGAAATCATTTTTGTGTCAAAGGGGGGAATGTTTTCGTTTGAAATCTTCCTTTAATTCCACCAGCATACCTGAAAAGAAAAACTTGCAGCTTAGAGCCACTAAGTAAAAACAGACCATGAAGGACAAAGGGAGACCTTCACCCCCAGTACGTTAGGACCTGTTCAAAGGACACATCAGTAGCGCCGAGGCAGAGCAGAGCCCAGCCGCTCTGAGCGGTGGCTTTCCTTTGCACTTCAACGTGTGCTTAGGGTGATTTGTTTGTCTCCTGGGAAAAGTTAAGTTTGCATCTGAAAAGAAGGTAAAAATGCACTGATCTAAGCCATTACAAATAAATGCTGCTTCTTTGGTAGAAAGGACAATAAACCCAAACCAGCAGCTTGGCTTCCTGTTGAGCAGTCTGGCGGGCTTTCCAGTTACAGTTAGTGGGTTACTGCGCGCTGCATTCTCCTGTCGCTGTGCAGCCACGCACCTTGCGAGGGTAGGGTCAGCCCTAGAGAGGAAGTTAAAACAACTTGTTCAATTCAAACTTTAAAGTGCCTTTTTAATTCTTTTTTCTTTCCCCCCCCCCCTTTTTTTCAGAAGTGAAAGCAACAACAATCAAGCAACTCCTCAGTCTTCCTCCTTCTTTTACCGCGTGTTACGAGCAGCTTTACCTTTCCAGTTGTCCTTTCTTATCCTTTTACTTTTGGCTTTCATGGTTCCCTTTTCTGAGGAAGACTACAGCTGCACCCGGGCAAACAACTTTGCCCGTTCTTTCTCTCTCATGCTGGTGTACACCAACGGGCCTCCACCGACTTAGAAAGCAACGTGAGTCTTCACCATCTCTGCAGTGCTTTCTTCATGCTGCCAACATTCGTCAAGCAATGATGTCACACACTTGGATAAAGAAACTTTTGTGCTGTTAGTTGACTACTACAGCACCCTTATATCCTAAATAAAGCCTCGCGTTTATAAGCCTCCTTTTCTTGTTGCAGGGAATGTGTTAAATTTCACATCTCAGAATTTATATCTTGACAAAATTTCAGTGGTTTTGTATGGAAAATGAACTTTTTCTATAGATTTTTAAACTGTAAGCAACCCGCTTTATACTTTAATGCAATAGGTACACTGTTTTATAGGTGCAGTACTCTTAAGCTTGCAAGGTGATTGAATACTGAGTTATTAGGTGCAGAAACTACATCACAGTAATCTTAAACACAGTAGTCTATCTCAGGTTAGCATGCAGACGAGCAGTTGAAGAGGCACTTTGCATAAAATGATTACCGCACATATTTCACGTTACCTGTATCTCTTGGGTCTGTAGTCACTTGGTGGAAACAAAAAAATTGACGTCTCTTTGAATCTTTGTTATTAGTATTGTGTTTTATTCATCTGACACGTTCAATAAAAGGATGCATATTTGTTTTGTTTAACATACAGTGGTTTTGTGGTTAGGACTGCTGTGTCGTCTTTTTATACTACCTCTGAAATAAGAAATTGCTGCATTGCTTGGAAATGGTTTATAATGCACATATTTTCTAGATGAACATGATTATGTCAGCTATCCCTGATGTATACAAATAATGTAATGACTTTTTTTAGTGAAAGATTTTTTGTGGTTTTAACCTGCTGAAGAATGTACAGTATCATGGGAGAGAACTGTGCATTTTTATAAGCTTCATCTTTAAAATTAAACTGACACCTGAGCAATGGCTAGAGAAACACTGTGTACAGTCAGCATTGCCATTGCCTCTCGGTTGTACGGTTGGAGTACTGTCATTAAAATTTTGCCAATGTCTGTAGGGACTATCAGTGTATCTGGGGGGTGGGGGGAGGGGCGGCAACCAGCGCTACGATCCAACAGTGCTGACCCTTCCACTCCTGTACAGGTCAACTTACTTGCATGTTAACACAAGTGCCAGAAGAAGCATAACCACCCTCTTGCTTGTTGGAGCAAGAGATGAAAAATTCAGACGTGGAGCCTGTGTTCGGTGGCACCGATACTCTCCTTTGCAACTGCCTGTAACTTCCTGGAGGAAGAACATGAAGGTAAACCAACCAATGCTTATTACTAGTTCAAAATACTGAACTATTTCCCCACTCCAGCACGGATTTTCTAAAGCAGGAGCAGCAGTGCTGGAGAGGGGGAAGCGTGTGTCGAGGAGAGCTCCGGGTGCTAGTTAAGCAGTTTGGTTGAACACTTAAGAATTTTTGTGTTTGGTTGCAGTGAAAATCACCCAGGAACTAGCCAATTTCTGTAATGCTAACCTACAGAAAATAGGATTTGTGATTAGCCTGTAAGAATTCTCCCACCTTTTCTACACTTTTCACTACTGGTGGCTGCTTATTCCCCCATCTTTGGGTAGGGGGATTTATGCAACAAGTTGCTTTGCATTCTTACCTGTAGCACTCCCAACAGCTTCTTCCCAACCATGGTGGCAAAGTATGGCTTATTTCCAGGATGTTAAACTAAACTAATACTCTTAACTGTGATGTGTGGAGCCAGGGCTGTGCATCAGCTACCGACCGATTCCACAGCTAAAGCGCCGGCAGCAGGGCTGTATGCAGAGAGAAATGATGGGTCCTCCCCGCCCCTCGCCACACACGCTCTCCTCTCCCTCTGCCATCATTATTTTCTATTTGGAAAGCAATTACTTTCAGATAGAGCTCATTTAAGTTTCTGTCCCTGTAGAAGGCAGCCACCTCTAACCATTATTTCATTGCCAGCTTGTCACAAATGCCCATGCAAACCTTTCTGCCGAGAACTAATAGTCAGTTGCTGACATGATACTCCGTTCCTCTGCCATTCAAGGACCTATGCAGGAGAAAAAAAACTGAACAATGTTAAAAGGTCCAAAGAAAATTTCATAGCCTGCAATTTCCTTTCATTATGTACAGTTGTATCAAATTGTTGAGCTGATGTAATATATAAAATGAGGAGCTTTCATGAAATTATCTCAAAATGTCACAAAAAAAAAAAAAAAAAAAAGCTTGTTTCTTCTTCCAAACCCTAGTTTTGAGTAGTTTTACTTCCAGCTGATTATAACCACTGCACTGCAGGCTGGCACTGAAGTTCACTTCAAACAAGTCATTAAACATACCTACCACTTTCTTAGCGTCATCCTATTGCTCAGGACTGGGTTGTTAGTGAAGGGTAAAAAAAAGGTTAAAAGAGGGCAAGAGCAACAGTGAGAGATGCTTTTGCACACGCACTGTGTGTAGGAGTGAAACCAGGTCAAAACTAGTTTTGAGCTGAAGTCTTACTACTTTGGCAGGGAGGTGAGACAGACCTCAGCCTGTTTTCAGCTATGACGCCACCCCACCCCCCAAAAGAAATAAGCCAACAACAGCTGTGCTAGCCTTGGAAGCAGAGGACTGATTGCTGTGTTCCTTACAGTGTGTCCCCACAGCCAGTGACATTTGCTGGTCCCTGAGGCACTAGGGCTCCGCCTGCATCTTCTGCAGTCGCTGGGTGCTGGAAAATGGCCCCAGAAGTCGCGCCCCTGGCAAGGGAAGCAGCCCGCAGGTTGTGGCGTGACTGCGGGGCGAGGATGGGACACGCTCAGGCCGCCCAGTCACACCAGTATGTACTCACGGAACACGGCGGAGCTCAGCTACAGGAAAGACATGGACAAAAAGCCGTATCGTTGGGTTTCATGATACCTGTTTATTCAGCTACAGCAACCTACAGCTGAGAAACGCAGCGCGGGACAAACACTAAGTTCACAGAGCTAAAGAGCAGCTCAGAAGGGGAGGGGGTGTGGGGGGTTTTCGTGTTAGTGTAACATCCATACAGTAACGTACTGTAAAAGGCACCATCTTCAGTCATAAATCCCTTTCCATGACAAACTGGCAGTGAGGGTGAACCATTGAAACTAAAATCACATATAAAATCGGACTCTGACAATCCTGCGGAGAGTGGCCGTAGGAACCGCGCGGTAAAGACTGCGAGGCTGCGCCAGCTCCCTGCTCCGGGACATTCTGGTGAGCAAAGGAGGTTTTGGCTGTTGGGGCAGTAGCAGCAGCAGCTGGCGTTTTTATAGCATAGCACTCGTTATCTTCATGCACTTAAATTGAAATGGCTGACACTCAACAAGGCATGAGGAGTGCAGGTGACGCCCATGCGTGAAGATGGAAAGAGTTAAACAATACCCAGATCACAGAAACGTAGAATCATTTAGGTGAAAAGGCCGTTAAGATCAAGTCCAGCCATAAAACTAACACCACCAAATCAAGTCCACAACTAAACCATGTCCCTAAATGAAATGAAGCCTTAGCTATGAAAATGTGCTAACTCGCCACACTTCAGTTCAGTAGTAAAACACTGTAAAAAACCAAATGTCAACAGTATTTATTTTCCATATTTTAGCAACCCACTTGCTTTTCATCTTCCCATTTACAATGCTTGCTTTAGGATTGGTTTAGGCATTGCGTCAGCACAACGGACGGCCACACCCTTAACTGTTTTGCTGAATTGTTACTTCACAGGACATAAATAACGTCCAATGATTTCATCTGAGACAAATGGTGACAACAGCAAAGGCACTCCCATGACTTCCAGCTCTGAGTGTAAGGAAGGATCACAGGACCACACGCCGCCAGTGCAGCCTACAGCTGGGCTGAGACTAAAAGCAGCTGCCGTGGTGGTGACTGTCCTTGGCTGTGTTCGCTTACAGCAGCCAGAAGTGAGGGTTATAAACTACTCTGCCATCCAAAGAACTGGACAGAATACACCGATAGATATATTTAATATCTATACGATCAGTATTCATCCCTATAAAACAGTAATTCCTGTGACAGGCCCTTAGACTGTGCTGACTTTAAGGCTCCTCAGAAAAAGCCATGCAAATCCAGGCTTGTTTTTACCTTCAGCTGTCAAGGTAAGAGCAACTGGTCTTCCATGGGCGCTTGCCTTGGTGGGGAAGGGCAGGGAAGGGAGAGAGTGCCACATGCTCGCTGCGCTAAGATCAAAACAGACCCATAGTCACAACCATATTTTTAATATACACAGGTTAAAGCACATCCTAGGAAAGAGCAGCAATTTAATCAGTGCACAACTACCTTCTATCACTCGGACAAAGAAGCAAGCCTGGACGCACAAAAGCAGGCTCTCTGGGTCAGCTTTTAAAAATAATTCAGGTCCAGCTTAATGGGAAAAGCTCAGACTTGTCTTCCATATAGTTAAGGCTCCAAAGCCACCAGAGCACCCGGTGGCAGCAGCATTGTGCCTTTCAAGATCCAACTCACAGCCAGTAGCGCTCCTCGGCGCACTCAGGCTGAGCTTCCACGTGCGACTTTTGCGCCAATTTATACACACGTATTCTGAACCTTCTGCCAGCAATTCCAAGTTACATTCACAGGCCCTGACCCCGACTTCAGGCACCCAGACCCCTGCTGGAAAAGCGCCACAGCAAACTGCAAGCACCCCAGGCAGCTACCGGAGTGCGCTGAGGACAACTTCCCAGTACAGGCTATGGAGAGCCCGACCGGAGGGGAGGCACTGCTGGACCTGCTGCTCACCAACACACAACTTGCTGGAGAGGTCGGGACTGGAGGCAGCCTGGGCTGCAGCGGTTATGGCCTGGTGGAATTCTCAGTCTTGAGGGGTACAAGGTGGGTGAAAAAGTAGAGCCAGGACCGTAAAACTCAGGAAGGCAAACTTGGAGCTGTTTAGGGCACTAGTGCGTGGGATCCCTTGGGAAACTGCCCTCAGAGGCAAAGGAGCGAATGAGAGCTGGGAGATATTTAAAGACATTTTTCTTGGGGCACAAGAACTCTCAATCCCAAGGTGCAAGAAGTCAGGCAGGGGAGGCAGGAGGCCAGCTTGGCTAAGTCAAGATGTCTTAGCTAAACTAAATCACAAAGCCAAAATGCATAGGCAGCGGAGGCAGGGATATACGTCCTGGGGGTAGATTATAGGGATGTGGCCAGCGAGGGCATAGAGAGGATCAGGAAAGCCAAGACACAGCTGGAGCTGACCTTGGCTAGGGATGTGAAAAATAACAAGAACAGTTTCTTCAGGTACATAAGACAACAAAGGAAGATCAAAGAAACTGTAACCCCCCCACCCACTGAGAAAAAATGGGAAACCTGGCTATAACCGAGATGGAGAAGGCTGAGGAATTCCACAGTTTTGCCTCAGCCTTCACTGGCAAGTGCTCTAGCCATACCGGCCAATTCACAGAACCCAAAGGCAGGCACTGGGAGAATGAAGTACTGCCCACCGCAGAAGATCAGCTTCGAGACCAGCTGAAGAACCTGGCTTTGCACAAGTCCATGGGGCCTAATGAGAGGCATCCGTGGGTCTTGAGGGAACTGGCAGATGAAGTGGCTAAGCCATTGGCATCATATCTGAAAAGTCATGGCAGACTGGTGAAGTTCCCAGTGACTAGAAAAGGGGAAACACAACCCCCATTTTTTAAAAGGGAAAAAAGGAAGACCTGGGAAACCGGAGACCAGTCAGTCTCACCTCTGTGCCCAGCAAGATCATGGAGCAGATCCTCCTGGAAACTATGCTAAGGCACATGGAAAACAGAAGTGATAGATGATGGCCAACACGCTTCACTAAGGGCAAAACATGCCTGACAAATGCGGTGGCCTCCTGCAACAGGGATACAGCGTTGGTGGTTAAGGAAAGAGTGACTGACATCATCTAGCTGGACTCACGCAAAGCATTTCATACTGTCCTGTGCGACATCCTTGTCTCTAAAATGGCGAGACATGGATTTGACCAGTGGACCGCTCAGTGGATAAGGAATTGGCTGGATGGTCACAAAGAGTTGCAGTCAAGCATTCAATGTCCAGGTGGAAACCAGTGACAAGTGGGGTCCCTCAGGAATCCATATCAGGATCAGTATTTTTTAATGTCTTTGTTGGGAACATGGACAATGGGACTGAATGCACCCTCAGCAAGTTTGCAGATGACACCAACCTGAATGGTGTGGTTGATACTCCAGAGGGAAGGTATCCATCCAGAGGGACCCTGACAGCCTGGAGAGACAGGCCCATGTGAACCTCATGAAGTTCAACAAGGCCAAGTGCAAGGTCCTGCACCTGGGTCAGGGCAGCCCCCAGTATCAATACAGGCTGGGGCACGAAGGGATGGAGAGCAGCCCTGCGGAGAAGGACTTGGGGGTGCTGGCGGGTGAAAAGCTGGACGTGAGCCGGCCATGTGCGCTCACAGCCCAGAAAGCCAGCCGTGTCCTGGGCCTCATCAAAAGCAGCGTGGCCAGCAGGCTGAGGGAGGGGATGTTGCCCCTTAACTCTGCGCTGATGGGACCCCAGCTGGAGTACTGCATCCAGCTCCAGAGTCCTCAGCACAGGAAAGACAGACATGGACCTGCTTGAGCTGGTCCAGAGGAGGCCACAAAGATGGTCAGGGCTGGGACACCTCCCCTATGAAGGCAGGCTGAGAGGGTTGGGGCTGTTCAGCCCAGAGAAGAGAAGGCTCTGGGGAGATCTCACAGTAGCCTGTCAGTACTTTAAAGGGGACCTACAGGAAAGCTGGGGAAGGACTCTTTATCAGGGATTCCAGAGATAGAAGAAGGGATAATGGCTTTAAACTGAAAGAGGGTAGATTTACATTAGGTTCTAGGAAGAAATTCTCACTGTGGGTGCTGAGACACTGGCACAGGCTGCCCAGAGCAGCTGTGGCTGCCCCATCCCTGGCAGTGTTCAGGGCCAGGCTGGATGGGGCTTGGAGCAACCTGGGCTGGTGGAAGGGGTCCCTGCCCATGGCAGAGGCGTGGAACTGGATGATCTTTAAGGTCCCTTCCAACCCAAACCATTCTGTGATTCTATGATAAAGTCCAAACAAGACAAAAGTTCTTACCTCAGAAGAGGCTGATCACTGGTGACAGCTCGAATAGGACCAAGAGGCAACTTTCAGGGGGCTCACTGCCTTTTTGGGCTGTGTTAAACCACTCTAATGATGTAATTACAGCAAATGTCTTCCATATTCCACAGGCCATCAGGAGGAAAAGAGAAAGTTACAGCATTTAAAAGGACGCTCGTGATCTCTGTACAGATTCAATCAGTAATGAATTAAAATATTATTATAGAAATACGCATACTTATTGAAAAAAGATCTTTAAGTACTACCTGTCTTAATTTGCTACACATTGTATAGAAGGACCCAGCCTGCTGGGCACTATCCTCAAGGCAGAATGTTTCAACACATCTTTTCTTCATATTCTCCTCTCTGACTGGCAACATGAGTGACAGCACTAAAAAGCATAATTTGCAAGAAGATGGAGGTGAGGAAAAGGTCTCGCATTCCTGGAGACAAAGCACTTCACCTGCCTGAAATGCTCCAAGACTTACCACATTTCTTCAAAAAGAAATTAAGGTTGTTTTACCATTCAGTTCTAGTTCCAGTAGTTCCAGAGTTAAGTGGACCCTCAGCATGTGTTTAACACACACATAAATTTTGGGTTTTTTTCTTGTTTTTTGTTTTTTTTTTTAAACCCATGGCAACTGGCACTCCTCCATGAACCAAGTTTGCTCACTTCTGCAAACACCCCAGAACTGCAGTGTAAATTCTTCAAGCAGAAACAGCCACCCTGGCCAGGTCCTGGCTCAGCAGCAGAAGCTGATGTACAGCAGAGCAGTGAAGGAAAGCGATAAACCAGCCCTGCTCTCCTCCCCTCCTCACAGCCCTGGCAGTGGCTCAGCACCCCATTCATGCTGAGACTGGAAAAGCCCCAGTATCCAAGTTGAAAGGCAGTGTGGCAGCTCTGCTCAGGCCTGGCAGGGACACGGACATGGTCCATGCCAGGAATGCAGCACCCGAGAGAGCCTGTGCGGTACAGACCCCCGATAAACCCCGCAGCTCTCCAGCGACGAAGGCACCTTTGTTCAGGCACAGTCACACCGCTCCCTGTTTACAAACTGGGCTGTTTCAGACACGCGCCTCCTCCTTACCAACTGTGAACGCAGCTACATTAATCCAGAGTCGGCAGCTATTGGCTTTTCCCCGTTTTAAAACACTAGTAGCAACTTCTAATAAAATTATGTTCCACAAGACAAAACGTATCTGTTAAAGTCACATCATTTGCCTATTTGCACTGCCCTAGTAACAGCATATATGAATCACAACACGTGGCACAAATCTGCAGCATCACTCTTTTACAGAGTCAAACCACAGCAAATTCCCATTTGAAAGTTAATTTTACGATTTATACCCACTCTTTCCCATTTTCTTTCAAAGAGGTTTGTTTCAAGATTGCACATAATTTCAGCACTTCTAAAGCAAAACAAACAAACAAAAAATCACTTAAACATTTCTTTGAAAAACTGTATTAAACAAAAAGATTACACAGGATACGGAAAACTGGGGAAAGCACAACACAATAGGCACTGAGCCCATAACGTGATCAAGCCCAAGAAACACTGAAACACATCTGTTTCACAGCAAAACTTCCCACAAAATTAAATACCAATGAATTCCAGACTGTACTCACATTTTTTTCCCTTTTGTGTAGTAAATATTACACTTATTTAGAAGGGCACTACTATATTACAGTTTCTTAAAAACAATAAAAAGGTAGCTAGTAAAAATTTAGACCAGCAGGAGCATCTGGTATAGTACAAGATCAAAACAAGATTTGCGTAACTCACTGAAAATTCCTTACGTGCCTCCTATAAAAAAATACCATTCTTGGCTTTAAAAAAACCACCAAGATCAAAGGTTTGACTAATATTCAAAGTATGCAAATGGCATACTAAGCAAAGTCCCTAATCCGAAAGACTTACTGGCTCAAAATAGACCTCTGGTGTAATCCCAATTTAATCTCACCGTCCCTGAAATGCCCAGAAGATGCATGCATTATACTTCAGCATATCCATTTAGAGTGATTGCCATTCTAGCTCACATCAAAATGCAATATTGGTAGTTGCCAGAATGAATTATTCCATCCTGCTCTTGGCGGAGGTCATCAGCCAGGCTACTTCCTCTGGGTTTTTTTGCTCAGTGCAGCTTAAACACATGCAGAAATCAGCACAACAGGGGGGCTGAAGCCCACATAGTCTGTGAAATTTGAACAAGCCATCACACTTGCAAAGCAAAGGAAGTGCCAGAACCGTCACCCCCCCTGCTCTTTAAGGGATCCTGCCTACGCGAACATGCAAGACAAAAAGGGAAGGAAGGTGGTTTGTTTCTGGCTGATTTCACAAGCCCTGATCAGCAGATCATATACAAATGCAAACAGTTAATATCCACAGGCAACCTCTTGTGCCCAATTATTATAATAGATTTAACATCATTCATAAATACGTATAACAGCATATTAATCTCACAGACAAAACACATTTCAAAGGTCAGCATTGACTGAAATATCCAGGCAGTTTGGCCTTTGTTTAAAAGCACTGAAGAACTATACACAGATAATAATGTGAGTGTTAAGAACAAGCTCACGAAACGCAAACTTAAGCTTGGTTTAACATCTCTGAAGAGGCTCCGAACTGGCTGTAGAAGCTATTCTGAGCGGCCTTCCTATGAAGGCCCTTGCAGCCATTGCATATTTAAGAACAGAACAAACTCCTTCACATTGCACATACCTCGGCACTTCCTCTAGATCAGCCAAAGCAGGTATTCCCCAGGGACCAGCACACACAGGTAAACGGATCTGTCCCAAATGATGCTGCTCCACAGTTCATACAATCTCACGTGAGAGAGGGGATCATCTAGTCAGCGCTTAAAAGCCTTGGTCTGGGAGACAGCAACCTAGGTGCTCACTCCCAGCCCTGACCCAGACTTCTTCTGTCATCTCAATCCAGTCCTGTTATCTCTCTGCCTCAGTTCAGCTGCCTCTGACAAGGACAGCCAGTAATTCCCTGTCTCACAGTACTGTTCTGAAGCTTCACTTCATAAGGTGCTTTTGAAGACTCTCAGAGAAGGCACTATAAAAGTGCAGCTATTACATCAGAAACACGGACAGAGGCGTGTGCCCCACAAGCCTTTCCCGAGATACTGATGTGCAAATCTAGAAGAGATGAGGACTCGCACTAGGTCACGCTTCAGCAGCCCATCCCAATAGTTTTGGTTTCTCCCAGAGCTTTGAACAAGCTTCACATTTCCAGGTCTCAACAGGATTACTGGGCTGCCCCGTTTCGCAGACTGTCTCCAGTCTCCATTTGTTCTATCGGGCCAAATTCAGGATGTGTGACCAGGGACTTCCTTTGCCCTCGGAGCGTGTGTGCATTCAACATCTCCAGCAGCAAGTCATACACTGGGACCACATTTTTACACTTCATGCTCAGGAGATGCTCCATTCCCTTGTTGCTGTGAAGGACAACAGAAATAAGTCAGCGATCTGGGTCCAACAATGCAGAGAAGGAAAACACACTCATGGTTTCAAGAGGATCCTTATTTTATTAGGAGTTAAGAGGATTTAGCTGCTGTAGTCCCTCAGGTCACTTACCACTACCAACAGTAACAACATCCCAATAACTTTAAGCCTGAGTGTTTCACCACTTGGGGAACCAGGATTTGTTTTAGACTGCACAAACTGACTTCAGAGAATAATTCAGATGTACTGACCCTATTGACATCAAAGAGAACACCTCTTTGATGCTGTAAACATGGGAGGCCTTACCTGCTTCATACAGAAGCAAAATTTACAACAGGTAGCTCTAATGACAACCTGCCTCTCCTGCCGTTGATTAGGAAGGCCAAAGCACCCTGGCTAACATGAAGTAGTTTATCTCTTCTCTGCATATCCAGTGCCAGATCTTGCGGATGGCTACAGGCTTTCAAAGTATTTTTGTCTTGACCTGATGGATTGGACTGAGATGGGGGCAATGCTTCCAGAAAAATGAGGTTCTGCTACTATTGAAGAGTTATAAATATTTTAATGGAAAAGAAGGAATTGCAGCCCCCCTCCTACACCCCGCTCCTGAGAGTCCTGCGTCATTTGGTAATCCAGGCTGAGAGCATCAATTATTTCCAGAACAAATATTGGAGAGTAACAAATATTTCCAGAAAAATTGGTCAGCTGACTGACCAATGCTAAGCAACATAAAAGGAGACAAGTCACAAGTATCCTCCAAACTTCGGCTGAGGTAGGCACACCATAAAAACTCTTGTTTTAATAAGAAAATATAAAAATCTTGCCACAATTCACAATGTTTATTCATGCCATGCCAGACCAAGAGTCCCTGCGATGCTGCAATGCGGTGTCACACCACAGCGGGCAAACCAGGTGAGGGCAGTGCATCAGAGCCGTGAGCCGGGTGCAGCTCTGGCTGGTGCCACAGCTTCTGTAGGGCCCGCTCTCACACCCCGCCGCAGTTCACGAGCTGGCTGTTAAAAGCTGCCTGTCAGCACATCCAGGTTCCTGCTGCTGCCACCTGCTCTAACAGGAAGGTTGTTCCAAAGGTGCCTGTCCCTCTTCCAGTGTCCCTTCCCAAAGTCAGCTATGCCCATCTCTCTTTTGCATACTTCAGCCTGGTCCCAGGAACATCTTCCCTGGACACACAGTCCAAAAAGCCAAGATATAAGCCAGCTTTGTGAATAGCTGGTCTCCAGGTAGTAATTTAAAAAGACAAAGAGCCTGGAAATTAACACTTCTGTTTGTAAGACCCTGTGTTTGAGTCTGCTGTACTGCAAGCAAAGATAAGCAGAGCTCAAAGGAGGTCCAGGAACAGGTAGGGAGCAGAAGAGCCACTTCCCATGGGGAAAGCAGGGCTGTGGCATTGCTGTAGCACAAGTCACTTGGCAAAACCGCTGTAGTTTCGAATAAAAGACAGTAAGTTTGGCCTGGGACAAACATGGCACCCAAAGTACACTTTGCTCCACCAAAGCCCACGCTGCAGATTAGTCTTGAAAGACACTTCTATTTTGGATAGAAGAGTTTTGATGGTTAGGTGGGTTTTTTTCTGAAAGGCTGACTTTGGTTACTATTGTTAAACATTTCAGGCAGATACATAACGAACAATTTAATGTGACACAGTTAAGACAACATCTTAGTATCAACACATTTTTGAGTGCCATTAAGCACTTGAACATATTGCCTGTTTAGATGCATCAGGAAGGCAAGTCTTACAATGAACAGAGATGAGCAGCAGTACCAGGATTCCCTCAGGAATGCTCGGGAGTTCAGGCCCTGCTTTGTTACTGCAATAAACAAACACTAACACCTCGTGTGTTACTTTTTGTAAAATTTACCTTGCGTGTCTGACGTGAGAGAGGAGCATCAACAAATTGGCCAGACGAGTTGTCTGCTGCTGCAAGGGGATCCCACTCTTTGCAATGACCCACACCAAAGCATCTGTGACCACATTAAGCAGGTGATGCAGTTTCCTGTTGCTTTCAGGTTCTTCTGCTGACAAGGGAAACATGCCTAACCAGAGAAGAGAAAGAAATACTCCTTGCTCATGAGGAAGAAAAAAAAGCTATGACTGATGGATTTTTTGACTATTAATTATAAAATGTTCGGGGGAATAAAATTCTTTTACTGCAGAGTACCCTAAACTAGCAAACACACACTCCTATTTGCCCTGTGTAAAAGGCTGCAAAGCAAAGCTCCTACCCTGAAATTCATCTTGCAGAACTGTTGAGTACTTTCAATCATTTCTACCAATTAATCACCATTAAATAGGAACATGTAAGCCCTATTCATCATCACCCAGATGACTAACTAGTTTTACCAGAATTAAGACTGAAGGACAAGTTTGTAGTGCCGTACTGCAGCTTTACACATGACCAGAACCCACAGAGGTACAAGCAAAAGTTCTTCTTGACAAGGACTTATCCACAGCCTGGGCTTACAAGCCCACCTTGTAAGAAGCTTTCAGACTTCAGCTCTTTCATGCAGTTCTTGCAACAGGGCATAGACCCTAAATCCAACAAATGATACAGCTTAGAAGTTTTTTTAGCAAAAATCCTTACAATTTGACAGTTAGAACTCCTTTTGTATTGTTCTCTTTCAACAGCTTTATCTCATTTGCTATTTCTGCCACTTTTAACATTCAATTCCCAAGCCACCTTTGAAATAAAAAGTACGATTCAGTGAGTTTCAGAGTCAACCACATACTCACTGGAATTGAGGAGGATCATTGCCTTGACGCACAGATACTCTTTGTGCTGCAGTTTCAGCTCTCGGAACCTTGAGGTCATGGCCAGGAGCATATCAAAGATCTCCAAAATTCCCTCTACGCATTTCCCCTCGTCCCTATGGAAAGGCATTTCAAAATGTTACTGAAAAAGTAAAAATTAAGGAACTCTGACTCAGCCAGATAAAAGTCAAAGCACAAAGGAGGGTGTAAAAGGCCTATCCATCTCATCTTTGGGAGGATTCAAAAGGTTCTATCATGAAATCTAAATTGAAAATTACACTGGTATAAAAGGTCAGCACCTCTAAGAAACTGATTTTCTCTTTAAAGTGCATGCAGGATTGACTGCAGGTAAGTATGACCATATCTCTGCAAGAGGCTTTATCCTCACAGCCACTATAATTCTGGATAATGTTTGGAACTGCAGCACAGGGCAGAGTACCACCATGAATCATTTTCCAGATTTGTTTCACAAGGTGTTAATACCACAGCCGGTGACATCACTATTTGTACCCCACAGAGGACTCAGGACTTGGAGAACTGGATAAGAAAGTCCCCCTGAGACAAGTTTCTTGGAACAATAAGACTTTTTTAAAGAATGAAACAACCTCTAACCCCATACACCAGCACCTTTTTCTTGAAAGGCATTTAGAAGTAAAAGGACTTGGAGTTTTGGTGTTTTTGTGGTTTGGTTATTTTTATGTTTGCAAGTGTTTACTGAAGGCAGCTTTCTCCATTTTGGATATTAGAAATGGTCCCATTTTCTGATCTGAAAAAAAAACCCAAGCCCAAACCCAAACAACCCAAAGCCTTTCCAGTGGGTTTAAAATTCAGCAGCAGTAAATTTCAAACCACTGAAGTTACTGATCCTTTTTTTGGTTTGGGTTTTTAAGATGAAACAGACTCAAGTTCTTTAATTCTCCTGCACTGCTGTGCTTGACTTCCCAGGAGGAAGGTGCTGAGCCTTCAAGCAGGCACATGCAAGTACAATCAAGTTACAGACCAGTTTCATATACTCATCTCTTAAAAAAAAAAATTAAATTACAGCATGGCCAGATACTTGCTAGCTCCCACTCTACTGTGTCTTGTGGAGACTAAGGAATGCATCAAACACGCTCATTCTGTTCAGCACATGTCAGCTCATGAGTATCGTACATTTTCAGCAATTTCTTATCATTATATTGAACAACGCAGCATGTCCTTGCATTGAATTTTACATGAGCAAATAATCTATTTCATATCTTTTATAAATTAAATTTCTTTCTCTTACTAACCCATTTTGCTTTATGTATTTATGATGATGATTATTATTGAGCTCAAGCCACAAAACTGATACAGATCTGAATTTCCCCAGGTTGAAAAAGCTCAGAGATATTTTAAGCGTACCAAAGAGAGTAGATTGTTACCCTGACTTTTTACCAGTGTGAAGCCCATGTCAACTAATCCATATTCTTTCCTGCTGGTACATGATGTTATGGAGATAGTATTTTAAACTTGCAAACACCCTGCTTTAGCTTGAAATAATAATCTCAGTATTAAACAACGAGCTAGATTTTTTTTAATCTCTTTTGGCTAGTGGTGCAATGTTCATTATAATAGCTACCTATGAAGTCTGCAGTAGTGGCAGGAGGAAAAAAGGTAGAAAAGCTACTTAAAGTAATGAAAAGATGGCCTGATGCTATGTCTACTTTTTTTTAATTTTGAGGGATATGGGAAGAAATTGACAATGTAGTGCATTGTCTTGATGCATCTACAGTTTCAGCATCTAGAAATGTGGATCAAAAAGAACAAAAACAACAAAAGATGTGAAAAATACAGAGAAACGTCACACTGTCATGTGCTGCAGGGATTCAGGAATTTGCAAGTTCAACAATACTGTTGATACTTGGCATTCCTTAAGCCCCTGTAAGTATGTGGAAGCTCAAGATATTGTGGTTACAAATACAAGTATATTGTTAGATAAAGTATTAATAGCATCTCCCATACTTAATCCTCTTCCTCTTACCACTTACCCCACCCCCAAACATGCTAATATGAAGTGTTCTCAAGAAATGTATTTCTCTTACCTATCTAATACAAGGTCTGGCGCAAAAATCAGTTTCCCAGGATGGTCAATTGATCTCCACATCAAACCAACCATTAAAACTTCCATCCAGCAGCTCTCCAAGAGTCTTATTTGATCATAGAGGCTGAGATCAATGAAACCTAAAATGAAGCATAAAATAAATCAACCTGTTTCTTTCTGTTTTGATAAAGATGACTGAGTATATGAGAAACAAAAAGAAACAGGAAGAATTAAGGGTTGTAAAGAAAGCCAGAACAGGGAGCACTGAAATCAGAAGCACCATGCTGCCATCTCAAATAGGAACAAAAACATTTGTTATTTTCATTTTCAAGTCTTCCACAAAACATTTGAAATAGAGCAGAGTGATGTTCAAGTGCAATTACTCCCAGGCAGCTGGTGAAACTCAAGTGACTGCAAAGGACCTGCCTTATGCTCGGCCACCTCTTTAGACAACAGTCCCACAGTCTCCTGAGAGGCACCAGGGAATCACGTGGGAAACTCACAGTCGTCAGAAATTACTGCATTACACTGTGGAGGACTCCTAAGAAAACAGAAAAAATTGTTTCCCCAGAATGCATACAGTTGTTGCTTGCAGGGGTTTGTTCTCTCGTAAGACAGGCATGTTTCTGGGTTTGCTGGGTAACTGTGGAAGAACCGACATCTTAGTTCCTCTGTGTTACCATGCCCTTTGTAAATGATATGTGTTCACCCCATCATGTCCCTGTCCTGCTGCCTCCTTCCCCAAAACCGTAGTATACCAGGGGGGTAAAAAAAAAAGGAAAAAAAAAAAAGACAAGGGTACCTGGTGGAGGTAGTAAGTGTCCCCATTGCCTCCATACACAGCATCCCAGAAGTAAGAACAGAATTAATGTGATTGTGCATAAACCTGTTCCAGCATTTAGTTCTCTCCAGAACTTACAGAAAGGAGTCAGATTTCAATATTTCCCTTTCCCTTCCCCTCCAAAAAAGACTGGGGAAAAGACGACACGCAGAAACCAAATAAGGAGAAATACAATTTACACATCCCGAACCAAAAGACAAGAAGTTTAAACTATCAAAACACAAGTGGGACAGGCTGCTCAGTCCAGGAGTACAACGATACAGATCAGTGGTCAAAACCAAGATCAGGCTGCGGTTTTCAAAGCAGAGCTGCTCAGCATCGGGCTCTTAGCACCTTTGCTTCGTTTTCAGACAAGCTGGCATCTACAATTCTGCACAGTGAAAAATCATTACAGCCTGGCCATGGGAGACAGGCTTCCCGTAGTTCTCCTCAGTTGTCTGAGGTCTTAAAATACACAGTACATTTGCGCTGTCAAAGAATTCTGCTGTCAGTAATTTAGACAAATGCTCCGTTTATTTTAATCTTATTAGACTAGTAGGCTGGAAGACGGTTGGTGACAGCCACGGGTTGACATAAACTAGGTAATGTGCACTCTGTCTTATCATTGCTAGAAATGCTGCCTTTAAAAATTGATAGCCTTGCTCCATATTTTCTAAGAAAGATAAACAGGAACCCATGAGCGGTACCTTCCCTCCTGGATTTCATTGCCACCGAATTTACTACAGAATCCGCAGCCAACAGACAGATTATCTGCCAGACACACACTCATAATTTTACAAGTGCTTTTAGAAAAATGTTCATGGGAGCGTGAATAGTATAAATTGACAGTGGCAGTTCCCGGGAAACAACAGCCCAAAGACATTTCAGAAGTTTATTTAAATAACATTGACACAGGCGTGTGCCAATTTCTTCAGCATAAACAACCAGTTATTTGGTTTAGAAACCATCTCGGCTGAGTGAGATGTCAGACCAAGCCCCAGCGTTCCACCTACAGATACTTAAAGATCCAGATTTACCCCAGATATCACCTGCTAAATTCACATTATCAGCACCAGCAGTATGATTTATGACCACTGAGCACAGCTATCGGAAGGGCTTTACTTTTCCTTTTCCTAACAACCTTACGCTTTAAAGATCAAGGACAGCACATCACCACCGCAGCTTCACTGCAGTGTCAGAAGTCCTATTTCATTTGCTGTGGAGTACATTAAACTACTTATTTTTCTATGGCTGTAGTATGTGTCCTTCAAATCATGTGCTCTATACCTAATAATTCAATTATAAATTACTATGACAAGAAAAAACTTGTGCCGGATGTGCAGTAACTACTGAAAGACATGCTGCTCTGGCCAGCAACACACTAGGTTGCATAATGAATGCAAATTTCAATATTGCAACAACATCCTATCAATTAGCAATACAGGTTCAGGTACGAACCACACTGAACTCTCTTAGATTAGGTCAACAAAGTAAAAAGGCAATTACAGAAGTTGTGTTCTGCTGTCTGACAACTTGGAAATACTTGGAACGGAGAAGGAAAAAAACCCCTAGGTATCAGCTTCTAGTTTACCGAGCAACAACAACAAAAAAAAAAACTAAGCTGAAAGTACAGACAAAAACAGTCACAGAGTAAAATTCTTAACAAAAGAATGTCATTAAATATGAAAAAAATATCTTTCCTATTTAAGCAAAAATGTTACTGTTAACATAAGCATCCATAAGGAAAAATAAAACTATTTTCTTTCACTTTTGGTGAGCGTCAAAATAATATCCAATAATAACTTAGAGGTGAAAATGGGCTTCTAACCCAGGCAGACAAAAACAAATACTCAGTTTCATAGAAAGTAAAGTTACTGCTCACTGAGCTATTAGTCAAGAACTCTTTCTTTTTTTTTTTTTTTTTTTTCCTTTTCTTTCTGAGACCTTACCTCCAGGAACCAGGCATGGATCTAAGATGATTAACTTCAGGCAAAAATTTTTGCAAATGGAAATTCTATGTTCTGAGCTTTAGTCATTGCAGTTATTTTAATGGAAACAAATAAATATATCCACATTGAAGTAAATGCTCTAACCGCCACATAATATGGCAATTTTACATATAACCAGGTGCATGTTAAACACCACCTCTATACTGACATTGTTCTAAAATGGTGTTTATTTCTGTTCTGTGCAACCAGAGTAATCAGAAAAAACATACACACTAAAGTGTCAGCATTCCCAGGAACTTTTTTGAAGGGGTTTGATTACCTTAATGGGTTTTCTTCATACAGGTCTCTCATTGCCAAGAAAAAGTTTCTACTTCTGACACATGTTGAAAACAAACTAAAAAGTGATCAATGTCAAAATTGAGCTTGGCTTGGAAACTGATCTTTTAAAAAATTCAAAACAATCTCAGCTGAGGTTTTTGGTTTGTGGTTATTTTGTATTGTTGGTTTTTCTAAAAAAGTTGACAGGTTAAAAAAACAGGAATTAAGAACAATCAGAAAATAGAAAAAATGGTTTGGTTTTTTTCTCCATTCAAATATTGCTTAAAATGAGGTTGTTTTCTACGACCTTCCCTGGTTTTCCTTCACAATTCACTTCCTACCAGACTAACATAACTACAAGTCCTCTGAAATGGTACATTTTGATCAGGTTTTCTGATTAAATAAGAAATTATAGCAACAGACACCATTTAACCCCTTATGGTTATTTACTTCACAGTTATTTTCAGTTTCTTAAATCGGGAAAGGATTCGCGGTATCAGTTTAAAATATTCCACATTAACGGCAAAAACACGATCGCTTTGCAAATGGGAAGCACGGTTTAAGATGCTTCATGCTGAGCAAGCATCTCCTCCCAGCAGCTCTGCAGCTGACCTGGAATTTGCACACCCTAAAACTACCACTAAAACCGAGCCCTCTGACGGGGTGGCTGAGCTGCAGGGACTGTGATCTGCAACTAGGAGACACGGTCCAGCAGCTGGAGTCGGTAGCACCTTCAGCCACTCCACCTCGAGCCTAAACGGGATCCGCTTCCCTTATTCTAAATTCTTTGTTTAAGGATTATACAAAACACCCTCCACCAGGCTTGTTTCCTGTACTGGTGCACGCTCCATTTATTTCTAGGCGTAAGGATTAGTGTCGTGCCCCTCTGTGCGCACACAAGCAGCGGCAAGTGCTGTCACAGCACACAGGCGTGCCCAGACCAGGGCACACACCAGCACACGCTAGTCACCTTCAGCATAAAATCCAAGCTAGGACCCACGGTGCGCTGGCCCCTCAGTCCTAACGGATGTGGGGCTAGGACTACCAGGCACACTGCAGAACGTATTAGCCACGCAAGGGTAACGCAGCCATAGGGATCACTTCTAGCAGAGCACCGTATCTGAAGTCAAGGATTAAGCCCCACGCTGCCATATGTCTATCGATTATTCCATCCTTTCAGCTCACTATTAGTTGGTCACCTTCGCTCTCACTAAAGGGTCACAGGCTGTGGTTCAGTTCATGTCAGACAGCATGTTTTTCTGCACAGCTTTGTCAAGTATCATCTCTGTGTGCTGTCTGCTTTTCTTCTGGCTTCTATTCTTTATTCTGACTGGTTTGGTTGTGGGTGTTTCATGGAAAAGGAATTGCAAATGCTCACCACTTCTAGTTTGTAAGAAGTGAAATGGTACGTTGCCATGATGCTGTGGTTGCCTTTGGGACACTAAAAGCAGTAACACATGTAGTTGTACTTCAGTGCATGTTCTTTGTGTTGCCAACACTCAAAAGCATCCTCAGTGACTTTTGTTTTGAAGGACAGCGCACGATAATTCTGAGATCAATACTATGCACCGCTTTGCAAAGTGATGCTCTTGCATAGCAGCTCTGTCAAATGAAGTGCTTGCAGACACTCAGTGCTTGGACGCCCTTCAGTTTTCACCAACTCTATTAGAAACCTTCTATCAGGATTCAAGGAAATAATTTGGTCTTAAATTCATTTTTATAGCAATCTAGTGAATACCACTTTTAATGAACCTTCTAAATCAGATTAATCGGGTGCTTACAGTTAATGAGGTAGAAATTACAAGCAACACCAACTACACTTTTTTAGTAAAATTAACAAGTATTTGACTAACAACAGATAGTAAATGAGGGACTAGGTCATTTTCTAAATCAAAATACATCCAGGTGAATTACTGAGAGCAACAAATTGCCCATTACTTTATAGGATAAAAAGCTTAAGACTTTTTATACCGCACATTTACTGTGCTGTGCTATTATTTCTGGGTAGACAATGGTACGTTGATAGTAAAAGCATCGACTAAAATAAACAAAACCAAAGCTGACGTTCTTACCAGGAATTTTTTTGGCCCAACCGATCATGTGAACCAGTTCTTTGTCTGCCAGTTTTGTCAGGGACATCATCATGGAGGCCTCCGTGAATGGTTTGCTGGGACGACTCACCAACACATTGGGAGGCTCCGCTTCAAGCAGTGTTAAAACAAACTGCTCCGGACTGACTGTGCTGAGCAGGATCTCTTTTACGCGGGTTGCCGTCTCGTATTTCTTAGCTTTGCCAATGCAATGCACCTGATCTTCTGAATGACGATGGCTACGCAGGATCCGATATCCACAGCGTTCTCTTCTTGAGCCTGACACAAGAGGCACATGATTGCGTTGAAGTATTTTTCTCCCAGTGTTGCATTATGCAAATCCAAATGTTTGGGGAGAAGGGGGAAAACCCTTTAATAAGGGTTGTTGTAATATTGAACATTAAGTTTCAGAATTTCTAGAGCATTCAGCATTGAGCTAACTTTGTTTCCACTGACTTCAGCTGGGGCTTTTGTTTATTCTACTACACAAAGAATAATATTGAAAAACACTTATTTTTGAACTCAGTTAACCCCCTTTAAAGATCCATGGGAAAATTCCCATTGACCTCAAAAGAGAAAAATCAGATCTTTAAATGCAAATAAAGATAGCTGTTTGTAAGCTCTGTTTTAGATGTAAACTGGGTGAAGAAAAGACTTCAGAAAGTCTGGGCCGTGCTACAGAGTAAATACCTCAGCCAGAAACACAGCTGGGCCTCGCTGCTAGCTGGGTGTTCAGCTAGGGACCTACTGACATGCAACCCATCTTCTCCCTACACCCTACTAAGCCAGCAGAAGTTTCCCCAGAGCTAATTCAGATATCGACAACTAGGAGGAGGAAGCCCCCTGTTTGGAGTTCTGCGTGCAGAAGGCTATTTCTGTTGCAAAGAGCAGTTCTGTAAATTCCTGGACTTAATTTATTGTTCATTCTGACAGCACGAAACATTTTCCAGCTCTGTCAGTGCCATTGGTGGGATCACCGTTATCTGTTCTTGCATAGCTGCCATGCAAAGAGTCTAACAGCATCTCCAAAAAACATGGTATGGGGACTTGCTAGAACATTCAGCCATGGCTTCTACTTCATATCCTTCAGCATATCCTATAACAAGGACTATGTTTACTGATTTACAAATAATCTTTGGCAGTAACTAATGTGCAGGACTGTACCGTATTAAAAATATTAAGTCACTGAAGACATCCTTAGACTGGAGTTCTCCAGCACTTAACATTTCTAATAACACAGCTAAACTGTCCTCTAAATCTTTTAGAAGTTAATTTTTTTGTGCTGGTCATCAGCACTTTCACTGACATACAATACTCAAAGCTTGAATTTTCATAGATAGGAAAATGTCTGCGCTAACATAAATCTATGCCAGACCAACACATATTATTGCACATATAGAGACCATGGAGTCTTCAAGCATATTAAGTTGTCTCACTTGGTTTCAGATCCACAACAGATTTGACAAAAGCATCCTTTTCTGCTACTGTTGCTATCTTCACATCACTACATTTATGAAGTCTTTTTGGTGTGTTGCCTAAAGATTTCTTGCCCTGATCACATGCTTTGGTTCTTCTTCATTAGGGTATGTGATTAAAGGCTTCATAAAGTGCACGAAGACAATGAAGCAAAGGAACGATGAAGATGGAAGAATCCCAAGAACATAACCAGTGACACTGACCAGGCTACTGTCAGGGCTATCAAAGGAGAATGATCAGCCTGTGGTCTGGACACGACATCCAGCATATAAGTTAAGAGGAAAGGCTTGTCAGTTCACCCAGAGCAACCAAGCATTCCAAACCACCTACTAGGAAGACCAGAGGATCTGGGTGTCAGCTACCAGGAGGAGGACAGGTTTAGACCAGCTGCCAGAGACATGTGCGTGTGTGTGTGCACACAAGGTACCTGGAAGAACAGAGGATCCAGGGGCCAGCTACCGGATAACACTTTCTAAAGCCTGTTACTGGAGGGTTCCATAGTTTCTGTGACCATTTGTGTGGGAGAAAGGCTGAGAACCAGCACTAAGGTGAGGCTGCAGACCCAGAGGCCATCAGCTGGGAAGATGTGGGGATCCATAGGCCAACTGCCTGACAGACTGAGTGTCTAAATCCAGTCACTGGAAGGATCCACATTGTATAAACACATATATTTTCCACTGCTTCTGTTGGCATGAGTGCTGTATTTTCTGTCTGTGCTGATCTGTGTGGCTGACTGTGGATACAGGTATTGTATATGTGTATACATATACACTATACAGGTATAGTGGATATGCCTACTAAAAACACAGACTTGCTACTAGACCTGGGGAATGGCAGTGTGGCAGTTTACCTTGTCAAGCTGCTGGATTCAGCAATTCCTACCATTCTTCGTCCATATCCAGAGTTACATAGACCATGAGTTGTCTGAATTCCAACAGGGCAATGCAATTCTGATCCGGGGTTTCAGTTAGCAAAGAGGTCAAAACATAAGCCAAGTTAAAAATAAAGACAGTGGGGGCACAAATAATTAATTTCAGATGCTGTTGACGAGACTTTGTCTTGCTAAATATGATGTTAGGTGAATGCAGACTCTCAGTGGTGGAGGTTCCTCAGCTGAGATGGTTTTTTCAGGTCATAGTCCTGCCTTGTCTTCAGCAGCTGCCAAGCACCATTTGCATCAACCCTTGAGCAGGGTGAGATGCAAAGGCCAGGCAGGTACAACCTGAAGGTACTGAAAAGACTGGATAAGGACTAACAGTCTGCCAGAACTTTAAGGATGTTGAACTTAGAACTGCACATTGTCAACATTCTCATGTGCTGCCTGTTCAGTAAACCACCCCAGATGTAAAAGATAACAGGATGTTCTCAGCATCGGAGAACACCCTCTACCTGGAAACCCCAGACATTGGAGAAGACAAATAGGCAAAGCTGGCTCAACAAATAGTCCTCAGGCATGGAGGAATCCAAGTGGAACAAGGCATTTGGAACTGGAAGCATTATCAGCGCAAGTCCAGCTTAAAGTCTGCACCATTTGGGGTGCAACCTTAAAAGGAATATATGTAGGATGAAATTGGTGTACTGACAGGACATTTGTACAAGTAATGGATTGAAGGAAACCAATCAATGATTTGCAGAACCAAATGCTCAGCTGAATGGCATCTAGCTAGAAGTTGTCAGAGCAGTTAGGGAAAGATAACATACCAGCAGAGACAATCAGAGCTTGAGACATTATCTTACGGTTGATTCATGAAAGCAGACTTGATGATACCACACAAAAAAGGTTACCTGCAGAACTACTCAAGTCCCAGAGCAATTTCTTCAATGATCTGTCTGGGCAAATCCTTTTCTTCCTGAGAGAGTCGAAGAACAGTGACTAATTTCTACAAATACACTTGGATGCTGTAGTGAACTCTGTGCTAAGCCTCATTTTGGACTAATGCACAAAGGTCAAGAGGAAACCCTTAAAGTCCTTTGTCACCTTCAGAAAAACATTAGAATAGCACAGTGGGCTGTAGACTGTTCTGAAGTCATGCACAGAAAGTATGTAAGTATTTTCCATCAGGGAAGACAAAGAGGAAAGGTCAACAGTGAGCTAAGCAACTGGAAAAAAAGTACAACTGGAGATAGATGAGGAAATGCCTAGGTATCAGGGTGCTCTATTTACAGAGAGATCCACAGCTCTGATTTCCATATCAACATGCATGGTAGAGATGGCAACCACCAGAAGAGATCTAACTAAAGCAAGAAGCAACACTGCACATCGTTTCTATTATTTAGAAAGCTGAAGCACATTGAACACGGGCACCTTGAAGGGCAGAACCAGAATAATAGCCCAGAGGGACTAAAAGCCATAGGCAGGGCAAAAGAGACGTTTTCTTGGGCTATCAGAAAACACTTACTGCTCCACAACATGCGTAGTTTTTGTTCTTCAGTAGCTGGTGGAGCTGTGAAGCCCCCAAAAAGGAGACACATGACCACAAGTCTTTTAATTAAACACATGGAAAAGTTGCTCAGTTAAGGACCATATCTAAAATTATAAAGTCAGAAAAACTACTGGTTTAAGGGGGAACTGGGGGGAGGAGAAGATGCCTGATGACACAAGGAGGAAATTCCAGCAGCTTGGACACACCTGCCAGAAGCAACATGTAGTCAAGCAAGCACTTAGAAGCAGCTCATTGACCCTAGTTCAGTTCCTGGCACTGAAGTGAATCAAGTACACTCTTGTGGGACTCCGAATCCACTGATCAGCTGTCCTCAGCTCTGTTGTACTGTTACCCAGACTCCTCAGTGGCACAGAAAATATCAGGCTTTTGGTGCCAAGACCCAAATTATCTCTGCCAATTCACTGCTGTAAAGATTTTTAAGTAAGGTTTTGTAGACTACCCAAAATATAAACACACCAGTAACTGACCAGGTACTTTAAAGGTGATCAAAGAAATCAGTAAAAATTAAAAAAAACTTTTAAAAATAGTCATCCAGCATGCTTTGCTAATGGATAAAATCTTGCACAATTTTCAGCTGCGCTCCATACTCCATCTTAAAATAATTCAATCTGGTTGTGATACTTATTGACAGTATTAAAAGTCTCAGTATTTGTGGAAGGTTCTTACTGGGAAATAGCAAGCCCCTTTAAGTTAGTTTACGTTATTTAACTAAATCAAGTTTCATATATATATTAAAAAAAACCTCCATTTAAAACAAAACCAGTTTTATAATCACATTTCCAGTGCAGAAAGCCAAAGTAGAAGTGTTCTGACATTTCTGCATAACAAACTCGTTACTAAAAAAAAATATAGTTGGTGACAAAAAAAAATGGATGGAAAAAAAACCCTACCCAAACCAGATTCTGAATTACTGTTTGTGATCATCACCGTATTTTGCCAAAGCAGGCAAAGGCTGATTCACTGAGTACTGTGCGTAAAACACAGCTTGTCAGTAATTAAAAGAGATACCATTTATTTCCACATTAAAATTTATTCTGTTTGTATTTAAAAAGATTGCACTGTAAGATTACACAACTAAGAAAACATCATTTAAGCTTGCTAGTCAATTGACACATCAGAAAGTAGCAGCCTTTCCAATTAAAACAACACATTCCAACAATGTAAAGGAACTTTTATGCTTTCTATTCAAATCCAGAGTTTAGGCAGGACTGAGAAATCTTACTTGTATATCTACTAACATCCAACAGGATGTATAAGTGTTTATAAAATATTGTAAATAATTATAGACTAGCTTAATGTTTGGCTTAACTAGACACAGAGATGTGGATCAATCTGCGTACAGGCACAGCAAACAAAGATGTATAGCTACCCAGACTACTGACTATTTCTGACTTTATCACAAACTTCCTAACTACATAATTGCTAATATTCATTCATGTAAAGGTAGTTCAGGTAACTGCAGAAGTGCACGAGATGATCAAATGCCTCCTTCTTCCTACAGCACTCTCCTTATTCAGAGCTATCCTTTGTGCAAGAAAACAGCTGCATTCAGCTGAGAATGCTGGACCAAGGGCCAGAGCCCAAGCTACAGCACCATAGACCACATGGATAACTGATCACAAGAATATAAGAAATAAGACACATTGAAAAAAAAGTCATTAAAATGAGCCTGTTGTTCACTCATTCATATTGGCAGTGAAACACACTATTCTCAAAGCAACTCCCGCTTTACAAATTCTTTGAGAATCACCAATCCCATACAGCAGGCAGTTACATGGCACATTGCTCTTAATACTGATTTTGGTCCCTGGGAACTGCTTATGCAACTGACCAGTTCAGCAGCAACTGCAGCTTTACCCATTGAATATATTAGGATCAGTTTTTGTAAATGTTTGAACTTAAAACTTGCTCAAGTACCTAGTAGTAAATTATTATCGCTCCAGTCACTTTTGAAAGCAAATGCAAATGTTCCGGTGAGTATGCCTGTATTCATAGGGCAGACCTGCTGACAAAGAAGCTGCCATCTGCCACACACACATCAGAACATGAGCTAAAATTACAGTAATATCTACAATAGCTAAAATACAATTAATACATGTGATGTCCAGAGAACGCCGTGAAACATTTTCCCCTGCTTGCTGTGTGAAAAGTCATTTACAGTATTTCAAAGTGCTATCCAGGCACCGCACAGGGCAGCCAGCACAGGAGAAAGAGTGCCAAATCCTGAGCCGTATCAGCCCACAGAGCGCTGGTTTTCTTTCTGCAAACTTGTCAAATGATGCCACTATTCAAGGGCAGTATCTCTCCATCTCTTTTTAGTACAGCCCCTCATCCTCCTCACCTGGGGTGGGGAGGGGGCAGGAAGGAGCTTTATCTTTGGAACATTTTCAACGTGTTGAGAACTGGCACAGAGGGCAAAAGATGCAGGAGTGGGGTGGAAGGGGGGAATAAAAGGTAAGAGCAGTCCAACGGGGAAACTGAAAACTCCTTATGGAAGAAGGTCTATTTGAGCCTCAGGAAGCAAAAATGAAAGAGTGGCTATAGCTAAGTGATGAAGCAACTTCCCTCTTCTTAACTGCCTTTGGCAAACAGCCCAGTTCATTTCAGCTCCCCAGGTGAACACCAGAAAGCTCCAAGAGAAGATCAATTTTATCCCAATCTGTTTTATTCCAGTTTGCTGGGTAGGGTTTACTGCAGTATTTCTGTTTCCCTTGTTCCTGGTGACAGCACTTTGCAATTATTTTTCTATCATTGCTAGTAGTCCTAGTGACAAAAGTTAGCAGTAGCTTTCTTAATTGGAACAGTCGGCAACACAGACTTCCCACAGAGAAATTTGCAGATGCAGTGTCTTAAGACCATCATTGTGCTTTTGGCAACGATGGTATGTCTCATAAGAAAATCGTTATCACCTTAATACAAAGCACTCCCAAGCCAGCCTTCACTGAAATACCCATGGCTTGTTGGGTTGACTTCTCAACACTTACGAACATGATGACATTCAAAAGAATTTCAGACCAGAAAACTCCAGAGCAACACTTTCTTACTGCTTCCTACTGTTCAATGGCACATACTGCCTTATCACATTTACAGACAGAAACATATGCTATACGTACACACATACATACATGTGTATTTTTTTCTCAAGGTGTCTATTGATTATATGCAAAATGATAATTTAAAGCTTTGATGCAAACAGTACAGGTTTTATAAAAAGCTTTCATAAACTACAAAGTGGTAATTGAGGTTCTTTTATCACTTCTGCTGGGCAAGAAGTCTCCACTGAGCAAAAATGCACTTACAAGCCATTCTATCCTACCCAGGGTTTTAGTAGATGTGAACAAATGCATTCAGTGAGTGACCTGGGAAAGGAGCAGAGATGGGGAAAAGACTTCATTAAAAATAAAATGTATTCTTTTATGGCTTTGTACAATAAAAAAACTGGTATTAAAGCATGCCTCTAACAAGAAAAAAATTGAAAGATAATCACTGTGCTCTGCAGGAAACAGCATTTACATTTCATGCCAGAAATACAGTCTTAAAATCTGTCTGGTTTAAATGTTGTCACCATGTGTGTCCATGCATCAGCATTACTCACAGGTGCCACAATTCACCGGGCAACTCAGACAATTCTGAGCAATTTTTTATATTCCTTTTTCTGAAATTAAATTGTTAAGACTCTCAAATCAAATTCTCAGTAGTCTCAAATTTCAGTGCTAGTATTTAAAAAATATTTTTTAAAAAATATAATTCCTGTTATTTTCTTGTTATAGTTTCAAAGTATCATTTTTGGTCTGACACCATCATTAACATCCTATAAACATTCAGTACTGCAGGAAAATATGTTTATAAACATGTGACAAGATTAAAAGGAACACAGGCTAAGACATAAGTACATATTTTTTACTTACTACTTGTAATACCATAGTGTCTATGAGATCTAATCACAAACCAGGACTCCCTGGACAATTAGAATAAAAGGAGTAATTTAAGGAAAGCATTATGGAGGACCACCTTATAATATCATACTGGAATTGGTCTTTACAAAAACTCTCCAACTGCAGAACTGGGGCTTGATAGAAACCCCTGATTGAAAAACTTTGACTAAAATTCTCAGTCATAAAGATGAACAAAAGACAGTGACGCTGTTCAGAAAGTAAGGTTTCAAAAGGAGTCTTATTTGCAAGCTTAAAGCTTTCCTTTCTGGAGGCCAGACAGCAAAAGTAGCTAAGACCGTATTTATGAAAAACACCGATAAAGTTGAGATGCATTACCAGTGCAAAAGACAACAAGAGCTTCATATAGAAAGAACCAGTTGATTTGAGCAACAGAAACTAAATGTACTTCAGGAGTATGAAAATAATACAAAGAAAAATTGAAATTGTAGCTCTAAGCCAGAAGTTACACGCTAGAAAGGAACAGTGAGGCTGCGATCATAACAGATCACAGAATGATTATGAACTGCTGGCATGATGCAACCATGAAAAAGGCAATTAGGATGCTTACGCAGAGAAAAGCTTCCACGGAAACAGATACGCATTAATGCTACTACAGTGAGGAGTGTTCACAGGAATAGTGTCCCTGATTCTGGTCATCCAAGTGAAAACGAATTATTTCTGCCTGGAGCAGATTGAGGGACAAGCTACCCTGACGACTTCCAGATTCTGTCTACTTTCTGTTTTGCAAGAGGGGAAGATTTCTTGCTTTATTTAGCCTAATAAAACAAAGGCTGTGGAGGGCATGATGTATTCTATTTAACCAGACTGTTAACGTAAAGACAGGAGGAGCCTCTAAGCTACAAGACAATGTTGCCACAAGAACAAATAGTCATTAATTGTCCAGCAATAAATGCAGGCTGGAATTCTAAAGTATGTTACTAATGAATGAAAGACCATTTTGCAAACAGCCTTTGGATCAAAACACTGGGAGGATGAAAACACTGCCTAGCCTTGAAATAGAAATACGTATCTACACTAAATAGGATGAAATGAGATGCACGCCTGCAAATCACAGTGGATCAAGCACAGTGATCTTCTCCTTTCCACTCCAGTGGTCCTACGTGATGTTTTCTAGCATGATTTCTGTCATGTATATTGGGCAACCTATAAGAAACAACAACAAACCTTGACTGTGAAAATATAGTAGATACTGAAATACCTTTCAAGTGATTTTATTCTTAAATGTAACTTTTATAATATCAACTATAAATGTACAACTACATTGAAGTCACATCACTGCAAGTACAAGATACGAATAAGAGAAAAGGCTGGATAATTGTGACTGGTGCAGTGACAAACAGCAGGTATCCACTTTGGATGAGGAGCTACAGGGCATCATTTGAAAATAACCTCTTCTGGACAAGATGTCCCCTAATGCTAATTTTTGGAAGCTTGGCAGTTTTCAGGAATAGTTTCACTTAAGTACTAGCCTCACTCTTACACTCCTCCCAAGGCATTCACTCTTGCACTGCTGGAGACAGGATACCAGGTTAATTAACTACTGCCTTAATGCGGCACTGCTGTTCTTGCATTACATTTAACTAACAGAGCACAGTACAGGCTCATTTACCCCGTATCAAAAGGGATTTCAGTTTGGTTTGAGGCTCAGGCAGCAGCAGGTCTTGTCTTTTCATTCTGCAGAACACAGCATGCAAGAACACTGTCTTCACAGAGCTCTGGGGAGGTACTATGTCTTTCATGTGCTTAACCTATACCATACTCCTTCCCACACATTTCCTTCTGAAAATGAAACACCTCCTTCTGCTTTAAGAATTGGTACATTCCTTCCTATAAAAGCAGCTCAAGCTTTCCTCCAAGTGCCTGTTGTGCCCTTTTAAAAAAAAAAAAAAGCTAGCAAAATCCAAGCAAACAACACAGACATGCACAACTCACCACATTTCATCATTCCCACTTCATAACATTTCCGTAGCCGGCATGCCTGGCAGCTTTTACGCCTGTTTTTATCTATTGTGCATTGATTGGTAGCTGGGCAGATGTAATCATTATGTCCTGCAGCAGAGTAAGAAGAGAAAATTTAACATCTCCAGCAGTTTCTCTTGTTTTTTTCCCCTAATAAGGACCTTCTCAATTTTAAACATCTCAACTTCTTCACATGCATGTATCTAAGCTCCATTCAACTGATGCAAAAAAAGCATATTTAAGCCTATTCTGAAAACATTGATCTGTGGCCTCAAAAAGTAACCAGCCAACACAGACCAGCTTTTAGTGATGACTGTTAAGATAACAAGCACCTTCTAACTAACTCATTTTTGAGAATGGGACACATACTCTTGTGGAAATTTGCTTCCAGCCTCCAGCTTCTTACTGTATACTGGGACTCTGCAGGTGACAGCAGCTTTTTTTTTTCCTCAGCAGAGTTGAAAACAGCAGCACACACAGCTTCGCTCCTGCAAGGATTTAAGTAAACTACAGCTCTATTTACCGAGCTTTCTGACGTGGTAAGTTCCAGGAATGAAGAAGCCTTTGCAGGACTGACCCTGGACCAAAGTTAATTAAAAAAAAAAAAAAGCAGCTACTGTACTGTATAATACAAAGGAAAGCACAAGCAGAAGGTACAACTTTTAGATATTCTGGACAAGTGTTTCCTCTTATTTTCATGTTACCACTACAGACTCTTCTGTTCTCCTCTACTTCTCTCCTACTTCACCCTGTCCCCACACAAACCCCTTTACATTATTCTATTTCATTAATCAATAATCTGGTCCAAAGGTTTATTACTGTACACTGGACTTGCATATGCTCTTGGTGTAAATACAGTTGGATCGTCTCCTGCCAAATACTGGTAATCTCTCTTGCAATTGTTATCAAAGGGCAAAAAATATTCACACATTTACGTTTCTTAATGTCTTTCCTCTCAGGTTGTGTTTTAGGTTATTTTTTTTTCAAACTTTTAAGAGTAGATCAGGCAAAGATACAACTACTAGAGTTTTTTTTACTTGATGCAAGTCCAAGAGTTCATGTCCCCAGGAGTAATTATTTAACTGAACCATTGTGACTATTTCCTTGCAAAATTAAAATAATTCTAACCTTGAATTTTTGAACCGACAATTTTAAAAAGAAGAGATCAGCTTAGTTTGTCCTGTTTCCTACTGGCAGATATGACCCAAAAACAAATTACCGTTTATCACTCTTCACACAACATGTGGGAAAGGAGGAGGAAGCTCTCTGTTGCACTATAAGCCAAGCACACAGGACTAAAGTGGTTTAAAACTCCTGTGTCCTTGGGATAATTTAGCTTTCAGGCAGATGTTCATAGATGTGGAACAAATACACTAAACTACAAACTTGGACCAGCCGAGGAGACCACACACAGTTGCTCAGTCACATAATCTAATTTTAATTGGACATTAGCCCAACATCTTGGTCTATGGTAGGCCCAGAATTTTACTTTTATAACCTTTATATCCTTCATAACAACAGTTGCAACTGAGCGCTTGATAGTGTTTTATGCCAAGAACTTACTTTATTTGAATTACAAACCAATGTTACCTGACAGGGTACATTAAGGTGTACAAAAGGCTACAATGGGTAACTTGTTCACGGCCAAAGCACATGTGAGCAAGGCAGAGCAAGCAAATAATTTTCCTGACAGAAAACACTTTGAGATCAAATTCAGTCTCCACTTGTGACAAACTGGAGACAAAGTCCTCTTCAATTATTTTAAAGTCAAAAGTACTCACACCGGTTAACAGAAATTGTTATTCACCCATGCAGAACTTGCACAACAAATTGAAAAGGCACACAAATTTTGAGTTAAATTTTACTCTAATGGTGATGCCAACTCTGCCATATTAAACCAAAAAGAATATCTCAAGATTGCTGAAGGCTTTGTGTGCAGAAGGGAACATTACAGACCGAAAAATATCAGGATTTTCTGTTAGTATCTGCATGCACTGTCTAACGTCAATCCAATTAAGTTCTCACCAAAAGGCCCCAGATGAGGCCAAAGAGCATAACTACAGCAAAGGTTAAAGCAATGAAGTGGTCCAATGCTGCAATACGGTGTGTAAGGCACTGCCCGTAGGCTGTGGTAACAAACATGGAGACCTACATTTACTTCATACTGCAGCCACTTGGCAAGTTTGAACTAAATACCAAATATTTAAGGTTTTAAACACTGAAGTGAAAATTTTAGATAGATCTGGCAGAGTAAGAAATACTGGGTGGAGGACTGAGAAGTAATAATCAGGTTTGTAGTGAATACTCACCATGCATATTTTTATATCCTACATACTGTGTAGATATTATATGCTATGACTCAACAGCTCCAGGCAACATACTCTTGTCAAGAATAGTTCCTGGCAAGTAAACTCTCCAAACAATTACCTACTCTAACTGTATCTATTATAACAATTTCACAATTACTATGTCTACTCTGGGACACAAACTGAAATCCGATTCACAGGTCTGCAGTGCCATCCCACCAAGGCCTTTGCTGCGGGACCTTCCTCTTCTGTGTATTCTACCTTGTCTCTCAAGAGATCAATTGCTCACTTCGTAATGTTTCCAGATCTTGGAAGAACATAAAAGCCAAGATAAAGTAATCAAATCATGTATTGTTCTATTTTCAGCATGCAGTACCATACACCAGGTTTTCAGATCAACTCATTACTAGATCAACTACTGCAGCCCCCAATCATATGAAACAACTTATTTGACCAAAGTTATCAGAAGCTGATCCTCCTACCTTGAATACTTCTTTTAAAGAACGCTTTGCATCCTTCACACGACCAGACTCCATAGTGGTATCCTGAAGCATAGTCACTGCAGACTGCACAGAAGTGGGCATCCCTTTTTGAGCCAGGATTATTCGCGATTGGGCTTGTACAGTCATTGCCATTAGGTTTTCTTTTTAATGTTTCTCTGACAGAAAAGAAAAACATCGGTTACGAAAGAGAACTAATCTATGTTGCAAAGAGTTTCATTATTTTCCATTGTCTCATGTTCTCTCTATATAGAGTCTTCTTATTACCAAACACAGGATAGCGTGAAACACTGTTAAGCCTTTTTCTGATAAAGTTATTTGAAGTGTATAGCCTGATCTCACAGCTTTCAATGACAATAGGCTATAAAGTTTTAAAATAGTCAAAGGCATAAAACTGGACTGCTGATGTGTCATTCACATGAACTCTGGGAAAATCATATGGAATGCTGATGGATCTTGAAGAATTCTTGGAAATGTACAAGTCCAGGAATTTGTGGACCAAGTGGGCTTTGCCTCTGTGAAGCTTTGCCAGGAAAATGCAAACTCAGACAGCTTGGACTGACATCACAAACATTACCACAAACAGAGCTGCAGTTGCTTCGTACTGTTAGCAAGGCAAAATTCTAGATGGAGCAATACACATCTAGTCTCAACTATTTAACACTTTAAATGAGGCTGTATTCATTCAATAAGATGCTGGAAACAAGTATCTCGAGACGTGAATCTCAGTCTGTAAGACCAACTCAATGTTAGACAAAGTTTTCTGTTCAAGGTTATGATCCACATTGATCACCTAAATGCTAACTAAAAGGAAGTCTGAAGGCAAGAAGAATGGAGAAACACATTTTTTTAAATACAAAAAGTATTTAAAATACTCTCGTACATTTAAGAAATTATCACTCCATATAAATTGGTAAGATATAGGCATTCCTGAAGTACTACAAATATTTCCAACTTACTGGAACTATTCTTAGTGACTGGATTAAAATTAGAACAGGATAAAAACATGAAATAACAGCCAATTCCTGACACCAAGATGCTGTAAACAAAAAGCTAGAGGAACGGAACTTGGGTTATCTGCAAAGCCGTATTTAGGTATAGGAAGTACATCCATTGCGTATTTTTTCTCTGGACCTCATTTTCTTGGTGGTTTTAGCTTGTCTTACCTTCATGGTCAATACAAGTTTTAGATAGAAAATAGTGTCATGTGCAAACTGTCAGCAGCAGTTTGACAAAAGGAAACTGTATAGCCAATTTTAGGTGTACACTTAAGCACAGAGGCAGAAGTTAAAAACTGCAGAATTTTCCTCATCCCACCTTCTGTCAGGATTAAGGAGGAGAAGTATCGGTTGGGATAAAACAGCAGGTAGAACGGTTTACAGCTTCTAAAGAACAAGGGTACATTGCCAGAGCAGAATCGACAAGATCAAGTTTAAAAACAGAACAGTAGAAACTTGCTGGAAGTGCTGTCAAAGAAGCTTTAACTAACATATTAAAAGTAGACTTTGTGCTGGCTTTATGACAGGAGATAAGGTCAAACACACCCACATGCCAACTAAAAACCAAGTTTATAAGTATTTGAGGAGAATGTGCTCCAATTTCCTAGAAGAAAATCTGGAAAGGAAAAAAGATGGTTCTCTAAGCAACTTCCAAACCGGAAAATTTAAAGTATTTGTTGTACAGCTAGTTATTGCAAGCTTTTAAAAAAACGTTAATTCATTCAGATATGGCAAGGCGTATGGGTGTTTAGATGTTTAACAAGCCCAGCCTTCGATTACATACACATACCCTGCCCCTGTAAATGGGTTGCTGAATCTCCATTTCCCCTGCTGCCACGCTGGGAGGATCAGTGTGGGGGAACATGCCCTTAGAACAACAGGCCTGTATCACACAAGCCTCATATGCTGCCAACACAAGGAGGAAAAAGCATTGCTATTCCTTCCTGTTTCCCTGTATTTGGAAGGAAAAACTAATCTGGTCTTTCAGATTAGTAGAAGCAGTATATTTTTAATCTCTACTTGGGAATCATGATCCAATTGTGAGAGTCAGAAGAGAAGAAAAACCAGCTAGAGAGCATCTCGGTGACCGAGATGTTTTGTGATGTTTGTTTTGTGATGTTTATTGCCCTTGTTAAAGCACTGCGACACTTTGGGTGAAAATAAAGAAAAAGCACACACCATAACTTCTCACTGAGGAGTGTTGGGTTTTACCTTCCAGCCATGACAAGTGTTTTAAAACCCACCTCTTCCTCTGCTTAAAAGTTTTACAACGGTCACCCTGCACACATGCATGCCATGTGACTTCTGCAGACTGGCAGAGAGCTTGCGCACGGAGCAGCCGTCTGGAAGGGATTCCTCCTGCAGGCCAAATAGGCATCAGATCTGCTCGCCTGGGATGGCTGCAGCAGGAGGTTCAAACCCAATCATTTTGTTTCTGTTGTCTTTAAGGACAACAGAACTAGGAAACAGTCGAAGGCTTTAAAGTACATGTTCCTTACCCTGAGAACCTCGCAACCAGACAGCAAACCAGAACTGGTGGCCCCACGTGTGGTTAGAGACCACCTCCCAGAGCTGTTGGGACTGGTCCATGCCAGCATGCTCAGCAGGCAAATGAGCTGCCAGATCCTCCAGAAGAACTGGTGGTCACTGGCTGGAAGCCTACAGAGATCCTATACCAAAGGATGCATGAAAATGGGGGATATTACCCTGGCTGCTACCGAGGAACCACATGGACAAAGATTTATAGCTTTACACCTCCTAGTACTGCTCTCTATTTTATGACCATGGTTTCTATATAGAGATATTAGGTTTCCGTAAAGAGAACTAAGATATTTTTTGAAAGTAGTAAGCCAGTGATTTCCTACTAGGCACCAACAGTGACAAGATGATTACCCTAAAGGAGGAGGAATTAGCAAGACTATTTAAGTTATTCATGCCTTCTAACTACCTCTAGCTTTGCCACGGCAAATGTTTGATGCATATGCCACACCTGGAAAACTTGAACCTAAACATAACTTTTTGTTAGAAATTAAGAAGGGTGGCAAGGATTTGACCTAGGAAATAGCAAGATTTGCTCACAGTGTTTGTTGTCTGTCAAGTTTTTTTTTTAAACCGGAACTATTGTACATTATAAGAAGAAGAGAGGAAAAAAAACCACCGAGAAAATGAAAAAAAATTTCCATTAAATAAAAAAATGATGGTCCAGATTTTATAATTTCTTGTTAACTCTTCCTTCCCTCCTACAGGCATTCAGTGCCTGGAGGTAATTCAATCTCACACAAGCCTAAGCTGTAGGATAAATAAGGCTCTTCCTTTTTCTCCCAGAATGTGTGCAAGACAATGGGCAAAAATCAGCTGAAGACTACTGTTCAGTCTTTATCTTTCTCATTTTCTAGAGACTCCCTCCACTGTAACTTCTGCAATTGTTAATACCACACAGTTGTCAATATTTGTATCTCCAAAGCACAGATTCTGCTACGCTCCAAACATGGATTAATATACTGAAAATCATGCCATTTATATCTCAAAACTAAGAGACAGATTTTTGCTTAATGTCTGTAACTATTCCATCATAAAATGGAGATGCCAACCCATCACCTCAAAGAGGCTTCACAATACTTTTAAGTGCTCAACAGAATAAGCACAATAAAAAAGCATAGGAGAATAATGCAAATAATTATGGCTTAAGAGCAGATTTTAAACAATGTATAAACATGATATTAGCACACTGTGAAATAGACAAAGTTACTAAATAATTTCTAATTAAGCAAGCATTGCTAGCCTGTGTACCCCAAAACCTTTACTTACATGGTCTATGTGCAATCAGTCAGAAGCACAAGGAAAATAGTAGAAAAGAACAAATTACGTTCTAGAAATATTACTCTGGCAACTTCATAAAGTTTCCTAATACTTTTTTGAAAGTAATAGATCTGTTCATTTTGAAAATAAACCTTTTGTTTCTTCAATTAAAATCCTTTTATTTAGGGGATGAAGGCAGAAATCAATTTCAGACTGCTTTTAAATATAATTACACCGTCACATGCGTTTTCTCTTCATGTCATTTTACTATCAATTGAGTGATCCTGCTCCAACATTTATGAGACTATTTCTATTGTCCTCACTAGATACAGGACCTATTCTCACCAATATTGCCATTTCATACAAAAAAATTGGTCTCAAAGTTCACATCTATTTTTACATGGAATACAATTTTTGTTTAACTATTGGTGCAAAGTAATACTATGCTCCTTAACATTTGCATTTAACAAAGTTAAACAAATTTCTTCTGTGTTCATATAACGAACCTATTCATGAGGAAATGGAATGCTGAGAATTCAAGATTCCTTATTTTAAGCTGAACTACAAGGAGATCCAAATTGCCCAGTGATCACCTTCAGCAAAGCGGACTGCATTAGTTTAGCTAATGTGAATGGAAATTTACACTCAGAGAAAATAAACTATTCTCACGCTGACATCTTGCTTTATTTTGAAAGGTAAAATAAACCATGTAACAGGTTTAAACACATAGGAATGCTTTCTTACTCATCTTTCAAACAAAAACCCTTTTCTCAAACTATAACGCTGTTTAAAATTATTTACACTTTAAAGCATTAGTCCCTCCCTTCCCCCAGAGCTATTCCTTTAAGTTTCAATCTCAAGAACTCTTCCTTCAAGGTATAATCTATGAATCTGTAGTGTCACAGTCATTGTTCCCATGGCAATAAATATAACGTTCATGACATTAATTTAAGACCTCACCAAAGGATAAAGCAAAAGGAAACACGGGGCTTTGCCTTTTTTTCTTTTCAGCCTTATTTCAGAACAGATATCCACAATAATGAAACTACAGCTCTTGCTTTTTGTGTTTCCATGTCAAATTATTTTTCCCCCTTTTTTACAACTTCTATACACAAAAGGGGGTTACAGTGCATCACGCTGAGACAAATGAAACATTGAGAAGGTCCAGCTACCAAGCAACACATTAGTTACTTGCTGCTGAACAATAAAGGTCACAAATTTAGACCCCAGATTTCATTGACTTCTGTTTAAGTTAGGTCATCATCAGCTACAAGAGCAACAGTGTATGAATCTACACAAATGGCAGAAGACTGACTTAAAACTCCAGTGTGGCAGGTTTGGTTTCCCTTCTGTCTGTGTAGAAGCACACTGCAGAGCATCAGATGGGGAGCTCTTGCTCTTGGGCTATTCCAGCTCCTGTCCCATCATCTGGACAGCTTCAAACACTGACCTACAGCAGCCTTTCCAGAGCTGTCAAACTTTTGAAACATTAGCCAAAGTGGGAAGAGTTTGGATGTTAGCCCTATTCATATTAGACCTGCTTGGGGAATTTTTCTGTATATGTGCCACCCAAACAGCCTCTCCCAATCCACACACCTCCACTTAAAGTAGATTTGCACTCCAGAACTGCCTGCTACTCTCTGCCGACTCCAAATAAAGCCTAGCCAGGTGGCCAGGCTGAAGATCTGTGCAGCCTACAAGTCAGCAGGAGATGCAGATCTCACATCTTTGCCCTGTGCAGACAACATAAGGCCCACAAATTGCAGAAGGAACGTGGGTAGTCTCAAAAATAGTGCAAACCCTTCATTAACAATTGAACTAAAACTGTTGCCAGGACACACTAGTTTTCATACCAACAAGAACTGCTGAAGTTAAATAAGGAGCCCTATGAATAAACATACAGCTGCTAAAACAGGAACAGCACCTGCAACACCCTGAGCTTTTATCCATCCAACAGCTGGTGTGTCCGTGAATGGAGTAATTTCCTCAGCTGGTGATCTACACACTGCTTATGGTTTGTAATATAAGTAAATGTGCAGAATGGGAACATGTTTTTGCAAATACAGTTTCTTTACAGCTGAAAATTTAGCCCATAAATCTGCTGTTTACAACATCTTTATAAAGTCAGTTGAGAACAGCAACAAGAAACATCGTCAGACTTTTTCAGTAGCAGCACCCTTTTGAACATAGACTCACAGATAGAATCATTCTGGTTGGAAAAGATGCTGCTCTGTGACTGTTAATATTAAAACCAAAAGACAAAGAAAACATTTCCCTTAAATTCCAAGCTAATGAAAATCCTTCACAACTATTAGATGCAGTAAAAAAAACCACAACAAAAACCACCCAACTGAAAAAAAATCCAGATAAAATGGAATTCAAACACTGTATGAAAAGAAAAAAAAATGAACCTTTACTTCTTTCACTCAAAGGACTTAATTTGCCAGAGTAGTTACACAGAGTAGTACCTAGAAGTCTTGAACTTTTGTTTGTACACAGCAAAGAGTTGCCACATTGAAGGCAGTTGTAGTGTTTTGTGTTGGTGTACAGTTCAATAGCTCAAGAGAACTATTGAAAAAAAACTTCTGTTTCAGAAGTTACATTAAAAAAAAAAAAGAGACCAACGTATAGAAGTCAAATGTAAAGAAAAAAAAAAAAAGACTTGAAAGAACTTAAGAAACTGTAAATAATTTTCAGCAAAGTTTTAAAGAAATGAGTAGGACTGACCTGGTCACAGGTAGCACTGGCTCCATCGGGCTTGCCTCACACCAGGGACTCTTTGGGTGCTCTGCATACAGAAGCGATGACTGACAGTGCAATGTCAGAGGGGAGAGATGGCCAGGACCAGACCATAACGCACTGGGGCTTGATGTTTGCCTCACAGACACACTCTCTGAATCACCAAAACTGCTGGCAATGTTGTAATTCATCATAGCAGGATTGCAGAATGCCATTGCAGAATATTCATGTCTGTTTTCCATGTAAGATGAGGGAATATAGACTGGACTGTGTTCTGCTGTCAACGTGGACTGATTACAGCTGTAGGGAACTGGAGAGATGATACCAGCAGGTGAGGTTTTCAATTCTGTTTTACTGCATCCAATATCCTGAAGTGGCAGCAACTGAGAAAGGTCCTTGTGAGAAGATGCACACAGGGACATTTTGAAGCAAGACTGAAGATTGTTGTTTAAATATTCATCCTAAGATGGTAAAGGTATAAAAAAAGTTGAATTAAAAACTAGTAAAGTTCTGCATTAAGTCTTTCCTAGAAAAGAAAAAAGGAATCAGTAAAACAGAGAATATAAGAATATCCTGTTAAAACAGATTACATACCAAATGCACTTCAACAGTCAAGGTACAAATTTACTACCTTTAAGAAAAAGAAAGATTTCTAGAACTTCCTTAAATGAAGGCCAAGACACACACTGAGTTCAAACTCCCTTAAAAAATAATTTGAAAAATATTTAAAAAAAAATATCACTTGAAATCTGAAACAAAGATACAGGTGACAACTTGGATCTTAACAGAAGTAACTTGTTACAATGAGGGTACAACTGCTCTACGCCAGAGGCAAAACACAGCTACGGTGTGAGTGCCCTGAGAAATCAATTCTCTTTATAAAATTCACCATCTCCTGCTCCCTCTAAGTGTACTACTTCAGCCCTCCCTTTATCAACACAAACATGTAACAGCAGATATTTTGAAAACACACACACACACCCCCAAACTCCACTGCACATCCCTCTCCACAGAGGAGGAAGACGTGTAATGGATGTCTGTAAGCAATGCAACTTCATCACTGAGAGGTCCCTGGATATGGCACCTCTGAACAGAGCCGTTATAAAAGTAGAAGTCACAAAATACAGATATTTCCAGAGCCAAAACCACAGAACTCAAGTGATTTCATCAGGTCTGGAAGTTTTATAATTTCTTGCTACTCTCCAGCCCCATCCCAACTACTTACTCTCCATCCTTCCTCCCATCCAAACCAACTATCAAAACAGACACCTTAATTTGCCCACTGTAAATACTCTGCCAGATTTAGGTACATCCAAATTACTGAAGAGAGAAAAAAATTTTAAAAGAAAAAAACCAAAACAAAACCAAAACAGGTCTACCAAAACTATCCTCCTAAGGCATAACCCTGTCCTGGAAGCATTACTTTTACAGTAGCACTTAAAAATATTTCTTTTTATTCTTCACTAAGGATTTCATCTGCAGCTCATTCCAGCTTTGAACACAGACATGCAGCCCTCTTATAGCTTGCAATCCAAAACAATTCTGTTTCCAAAACAGCAAGTTCCAGCCCCCAAAACTGATTTTGTAGTGTACTTTTGCAGATGGTAATAAGATCTTAACGTAAAAAACAATAATAATCACAGAGTAATTAAAAAGTCACCCACAGCTTTTCTATTCCAGAAGTGGGCAAGGTACTGATGATATTCTTACCTTTTTTCACCTCACATGACCATAAAGCAAAATGAGGAAGATTCAAACACAGGCTTGCTGAATTACCAGCAATCTTCCTATCTCTAAAATTCTCAGCCAAATGGCATTTCTAATATGCCACCTTGGGGCATAGACACATTTTTCCTCTCTAAGGCCAGGACGATGGAGGCAAAAACATAAAATGTAAGAAACTGACTTTTTGAATAAAATGGGTAGTTTAGGGTCCGTCCTTCCTTCTCACTTTCTGTTGATGAAACTGAAGATATCTGCAGAAATAACCAGAAACTCGTTTAAATCATTTTGGGCACTTCAAACCCAGCTGCTGTTTTTTCCTTTGTGGGAAACAGGAAAATGAGATATCTCAGCAGCTGTTTACATCCAGCAGTTGTTGCGCTGGAACGCTGATGCAGTCAAACCAGGAGAGTCTGACCTCACCCCTCACACAATCCACACGCTTCGCTTGCCCCCGCCAGATGCTCCACGGTCTCCTCTAAGAGAAATCAAGCATCACTCAGTTCTCACTGCAAAAAGCGCTGACAATCCCAAAGGTGCTTTCACTCCCAAATTATGGGGCGGGTAGACCACGAAATTTTTAAGCAGCAGATGATGGAACTACAAAATGATTTTAAGACTGTTTTCAGTGGTTACTACAAATGGGCCCAGTGAGCTTACTGAATTCAAAATTCATGTAAAGCTTCTGTGTAGGTGAAGCTGCGTATCATTTGCGATCTCAGGGGCTGCCTGTATTTAAGGTGTGTGCGGACACTCTGCAAGAGCATCGGCAACATCCAGCAGGAGCTGCCTGCACTAACACCTCCCTCTCCCCTCCCCCCAAAAGACCCCACAGTGCAGGCTAACCCCAAACCCTTCGGAGAGAAGGCCCTGAGAGGCATTACAACAACATCTTCGTGCAGTCAGCTACAGGCATTCTGCATTGATACTTTGATAGTTTTTTCAGCAGACAGCTGGTTGTGTAGCTTCCCTCCAACATCCGGAAAAAACATGCATGTACGCTGTAGAAGCAGAGAGAATGCAGAATGGGTACTACACAATTTTACAAACTGAAATAAGCTGAGATTTAGGCCATGGGTTTTTGGACAGGTAATCCACTCGAGTGGTTTGCAAAATAACTGCTTATTTAGCAGAAGGCCATACTGTTTCCACAGGGCAACAAATAGTATTTAGAAACATACACGGGAGTTTAGAGAAGCAAGAGTGAAGTTTGTTTTAGAGGGAGGAGTCGTGCAAGCTTGAAAAGTCAGTACAGCCTTCCTCAAAAACAGACTGCTCATGACTTATTTACAAAACAAGGGACTCTCGGTTCCAGGAGGTTAAAAAAAAAAACCCACAACTGTACTCACGGTCTTCAGCAGACTGCAATATAGCGAAAAAATAACAGCACTGGCTTAAAATAATTAACTTGGGTAGCAGAAACAGTTTAGCCACAGTAGACTATGGATCTACCAGAGATCACATTGTCCACATTTCCTTATAGCCGAGAATTTAAAATGGAAAGCCCAGAACCTCACAAATAAAATGAAACTGCTGAAGTCATCCAGTATTGCTCAGAAGGTCCTAAAAATTGACTGTTGTGAAGTTCTCTGTCTTAAAGAAGGACTGCAGATGGAGGGAACCAGATCTTCAGATTTAAGGCTGGAGAAAACAAACTCCACCAATACCTCAGAAGGAAGCACAACCACATTTAAGCCAAGGACTACAAGTAGTGCAATAGGCTAATAAATGTGTTCCATCCTGGTGTAATGTCCTCATATCTTAAGCACCATTCATTAAAAAGAAATTAAAATTCCACCGAAAGTGAACTCTTGTCCCAACACTTCCTCCTTTTTAAAAGTGAGATTCAACTATAAAACACGCTATTTACATCTAGTCTATTATCACTGCACTATGTCTGTACCGGACACAGAAACAAAACAGGTATCCATTAGTTTTACACTGCAGTCTTTTGGGAGACTGTAAATATTTCAATCCACTTAAGTCAGTTTAGCTTGGTAAGACCATCAACAACTGAAAGTCATTATTAAGTAAACAGTCGTTCCATCCACTTCCTTGAGTAACACTTACCATTCACAAATCTAAGACACTACGGGCAGGGTTCACATCTGGCACAAGAGAAAACAGTTCCATTGGCTCCAGTACCCAGAGGATGATACCATTATCCATGAGGATGTAGGAAAAAGAAAGTGATGTTATCAATGTTCTCCACCAGAGAAAACTGGGTTTCTTGTTTTAAACAGCTCTACGTACTGAAGTGTATCTTGAGAGTCACCAATGCAAGACACACCAGATCAGGTGCAAGAACTGGTTTAGATGTCATAGTCAAACAGATACACGGGTAAATAATTAAGCCATCTGACCCATTTGAACAAACTGAAAAGCCAGTTATTGCACATTACCTATACAAGTATCTTTTTAAAAGCCTTGACTGAAATAACTAATACAGTATTTTTTTTAGGGTTTTTTGTTTGTTTGTTTGTTTGTTTTAGTTTTGGAAAGAGGAAAAAATAAGTAGAACGGGCAAGCTGCCATGTTTTAGAGCCTTCTTGGAAACATAATACAAAATATTTTCCTAGAAAAACACAACACCGCAAAAAGCAATATAGTGATGGATATTCTCAGGCACCTTTCCATCAACATACAGTATAACAGGCTTAGAATTTTCTAGGTAAGTCATATATTTTGAGTAAACACTTTTTTTGCAATAGAGAATTAAGATGATCTTTTTCTCTGCTAGGCTTAAAGTGCAATCATTCTTCCTTTCGTTTCAACAGAAGTGATTCAGCAAGCATGCATTCCAGCACCCCATAGCCCGAGTCCCTCAGTCATCACGCACTACATTCTATTAATACTCTGCTAAGTTACATTTTACGCAACTCACTGCAACAATAAACTGAATCATTTTCTCAAAAACTGATCATTAAAGGAAAGTCATTCCTGATGCATAAAATGGTACTTGTGCTTCAAGTTTTGTGAAAAAGTTATTTATTACTCATTAAACACAGCAGTGCAGATACTGCCAACAGAAGGCACATAAGTAAACAAGTTTATTATTACCTCAAAGGACTAGGTGCAACGAATAGGGGACAGATAGGGAAGCAAAATAAAAATAAAGCTATCTGTCAGGACCTCAGGTGTTGTACTCATTGCAAAAAAAATAACAGCCTGTTGTCAATGAGATCAAGACCTCCCCTGAAGAAAATATTGCAGATTAAAAACACATGGACAAGAATATGTCAAAACACTTGAGCAAAACGAGCACTCTCTTTGGCCTATCTTAGCCTTTGTTACTGAGGTCACTGACAACTTCTTCATGGTTATTCTAAACATTCATAAATGTATTTCAGAGCTCAACGCATGTGACATACACAGGGGCACCAAGGGAACTCTTGTTTGTTCCACCAGAGGAACACAAGACTCCAGGAGGGTGTAACTGAAGTCTGCTACTCCCTGAAGTGGAGTTACAGAGGCAAAAAAGCCAGGCTCTTTTCAGAAAAAGTGCACAAGCCAAGACAAGTGTCAGAGCAAGGGAAATTCCAGTTGGACATATGAAAAAATCCTCCATGGTGAGAATTAAGGAACAGGATAGAAAGGCTGTGAAACCTTCATCTTTGGAGATACTAAAACACTTGACTGAAAAAGGCCCTGAGCGACCTGAGCTCACTTTGAGCATGATGCTGGATTAGTTGCTCTCCAGATGTCCCTTCCCACTACTGGAGGCATTCATAGCAGAAGAAATTCCGTTTTACCTGTCCTGGAGAGAGTGAAACATACAAAAGATCATGGACACTAGCCATCTTGTCAGCTTTGCTCAAGAACGTAAAGGCTGTGTGTCCTGTCCAACGACAGCCAGCATTTAACACTTCATGGTACATGAAAACAGCTGTCTTGCATATACTGCAACGGGATTAGTTCACTAGAAGGTATGCACAGAATTGGAAAAGATTTTCAGGTCTCAGTTCAAGCTAGAGTCAAGATGGACTACAGCAGTGTGTAGCCTTTCAGTCTGTAGACCCTTAACATGTTACCAGACCTCAGAACGGATTTTAAGCTTTCTGTGATGTGGATTTCTTAGGGATTCAGAGACCAGAAATGGAAAGCTGCTGTCCTGCTCAAGAATACAAATGCAAACTGAGAGACTTAACTCCCTTACTCTCCATGTCACTACTTCAAAGTGCAGCACGGACATTCAATACGTATTCAATCAAAAAGAATATTTGAATTTCTGCATGAAGATTTTAGCATGTTTCCCTAGAAAAGAATCATCTATTAAAACTATTACACAAGTAACAATTACAAGGATCTATCTGAGGATTTTGTAATCACACTTCAATCCACAGAAGTATCATGGCAAAAGCCAGTACACAGAATATACCCTTGTCCAATAAGAACAGTATTATTAAAAGATAGCATCTACCTTTGGTGCAAGAAAGGGCGGGAAGAGCGGTACAGGCTGGCCTACACCTGGGACTCAGATTTTCATGGAGCTGGGAGGTACCTCTGTAGCCAACATCCCTGAAGTACACATGGGCCTCTCAGCATTTTTAATTTAATCTATTTAATTAAAACATAGTTCTGTGCCAACAGCAGGGAGTACACCAGTTCCCTGGATCCAGGAAGAATTAATTCCTTCAAACACCATTTCTCCCTTAATTGCAGTGCCTGGAACAAGCACACAGGAGCCTTCCTCCACCTCATTACTTCCTAGTCATTAGCAAAGCCTGTACTGAGGAACACACTTAATTTGTATGACTCTGCTGAGAAACAGAGTGCCATGTTCAACCATTGTAGGGCTACAAGGATGATGAAGGCACTGGAGCATCTCCCTTCTGAGAAAAGGCTGAGAGAGCTGGGGCTGCCTGGCCTGGAGAAGAGTGAGAGGGGACCTTAGCGCTGTATGCAAATACCTGAAGGGCTGGTGCCAAGAGGATGGGGCCGGGCTCTTTCCAGCGGTGCCCAGTGACAGGACAAGGGGCAACGGGCACAAAGTGCAACAAGAACAAACAGCAAGAAGTTCCACCCAAGTATGAGGAAGAACTTCTTTACCTTGAGGGTGACCGAGCACTGGCACAGGCTGCCCAGAGAGGCTGTGGGGTCTCCTTCTATGGAGAGATTAAAACACCCCCGGATGCGGCTCTGTGCAGCCTGCTGTAGGTGACCCTGCTTTAGCAGGGGGTTGGGCTGGGTGACCTCCAGAGGTCCCTTCCAACCCCGACCATGCTGGGATTCTGTGATCTACAATCAAAAAGGGAAATACATATGGATAAATAGCCTCATTTTGTCTAGTAAGACTTTTACACAGCTTGGAGGATTACTGATTAACTTTAGTTATTGGTATCGTGTAGATACGAGCTGGCACAGAGGCTAAGAATCTTTCAGTCAAGTTCTTTCTGCTTACTCTTATATCTCCCATATTAAAAATAAATAAATTGGGGACTGAAAATACCACCTCATTTATTCCCTGTTCCCACAGCAGTTCCCCCATGCAGGTCTGTGAGGATATACAGAGCAGTGCCAGCAGCAACGCACTCATGCCAGACAGAAATCTGAGAGAAAAGGAGGGGAAAAAAAAAGTCAGTATGTGAAGAAAAACAAGTAAATCAGGCAATAGGAATAGAGTGGGAATTGAAACTTCCTACTCTCTCAGGGAGAGAGACTGACTGTCTTGCTTGCTTAGGAAAGTAAGGATGAGAGATTTTCCCTGGCAGCAGCTGTCCACCACTAGGCATTAAAACCTGTGATGAGATTAAGAGCCCTCTGGCCAGTGGACAATACTGTAAGGTCAAAACTGCCCCTGAAACCTAGATCCCCCAGCAATCCATAGACAACAAAATTAGATAGGTAGGCAGACAAACAAGACATATCCACAAATGACATGAACTAATTTATTTCTGCAGCATATGCTATATCACCCAAAGATCTGACCTGCAATAGCTCCAGAACACAGGGTGGGACTTTCTATTTGGCACCTATGTCAGTGAACACAGGATTTGGTGTCTCCTGGCTAAGCAGACATGATGCATTGGCTGTTCTCTTGAGCACGCCATGTCTCAGGCTCCTCAAATGACCTCTTGCTTTACAAGCTTGAGAGACAACTGTGATAACCATAGTTATCTTTGGCATAAGAAAACCTTCCTTGTAAGTATGCTGTCAGGGAATCAGCAACCCGAAGGGTGCTGAAAAAGCAGCAGACTTTTTCCTGTCAGACCATGTACACTTATTCCCCTCTCTCATCCTGCAAATAAAACATCTCATTTACTGTGTTTTTTTCCAGACAGTCTCTTTACCATGCAAATTTTTCATGCCGTAGGATTAATTTATGTAGCAAAAGAGTCTGTTTCACCGGTGGTCTTACTAAGCAACCAGCCTAAAAGCCTCTTCAACTAACAGCACTTTTCAGCTTTGTTTTCAAGACAGTCTGCTGTGTCTGTCCAAGGAAAACATGCCACATAGAAGATGCCTTTTCCATCACTGCCACTCAGGCTGCCACTAAAGCTGCGGAGCTGAACAGTGCTTTGGGAGACACCGAGAGACTTGCTTCATTTGTGTGAGTGTGACAGCAAGGAGCATCCAGCTTATGTCTTGCTTCAGTCAGTATCCAAATGACATGCTTCTTAAATATGTGGCTGGTAAGGACCCAGTATGTGGTTGCCTTACCTTTTACTGCATAAAGCAAACTTTTGTCTTTTTAGTCATAAAACTTGAATAACCAACCTTTTCTGTACTTAGATAAAAATTAAATCTATATATGAATATGTATGAAATGCAGTACAGTTTTAGCCGCTTTTCTGGTTTTAGCTATAAGTCAATTTGTTTCCTTATTTGGAATTTATGTAAAATACTATTTTACTTTTATTCATTTCACTGTGCATCTTAACATTAACAGAAAATTCAAGACTAAATATTTTTACCCCTGCAATTTTATTCTAACCTCTTTAAAAAAAGGTTTTGCAATGTAGTTGTTTCATACCCAATGTTGATGAGTTAAGACTTACAACTGCATGACAAATTAGTAATTATGCTGTAACTTTTCCCTCATCATCACTAATTCACTGAAATATTCAACACAGAAACCAAGGTATTGTTTATTCTTGCCTTTCAAGCTATGAAACACTGTTAGAATGCTGCATGAAATCCCAGATCAGGTGTGTTTAACATTGTCCACAGGTAACAAAAGGTTGTGTATTTGTTTTAGCCCCTTAAACAAAAAAAGTTGTTCTAGATTTGTCTCATCATTAACCTGGGTATGAAAACCGGTCTTTTACTGTGAGTAAAATTCTGTCTTAACTGAGTAAGAAATTTGTTGTTGATTCACACAGACATTTGTCTAATATGTTAATTAAGACAAAACTTTAATATCCTTCTAGTCTTATTAAAAAGAAATCTGAGAAATTATTTTTGGGATTTCTGTTCTCTGAGCTTCATATTTCCTGCCTCTGGAAGAAAGAATCACCAAACTCTTCTATGTGAATATTTCTTGCTGCTAGCAAAAGCATGTTGCAGATAACTGAAGAAAAGCACAATAACATAAAGGATATAAAATTTATTCAGCCTCATGGATCACCATTCCTTTTCACTGTAAGTTCTTTCCTACTTGTACCTTTAAGTTAATATTCAAGAACCAGAACTAAAAGAAAAAGTATTTAAATAGATCATATATTAACATGGATGTATAGTGATTTTAATTATCATATTTTAATACATTCTTTATCATAATATCATCATAAAATACAGTGGCTGACTTATAAAGGCAATTCTGCAATTGCAACATTTTAATAATATCTCTGAAACTATGGGTATTTTCATCCTGTGATATTTGAAGTTTAACAAAGAAATTCACTGGGATATAAAATAATTTTTGTGATTCCACTTTTTCCAGCAACACTTGAAGCTCCATTAACTATTCTTACAATTTACAGCACCTAAGAGAGCAACTGTAAAGAAGCATCAGATTTAGTCCATCCCTTCAGGTCTAAGATTTTTATTGTTGTTTCTCCTCTGAAAGTCTGAGGAAGCTGAGCTGTTCACTCACACACACAAAATTACCAGTCTCAGAATAGAGACACTACAGCTGTCTTCCTCTTAATACTGTGTTACTGTCACTGCATCTGCAAAATGTAAGTTACATCTTATTTAGAAAGATATAAGAAAGGAAAGAAAGGAAAGCAAAAAGGAGGATAGAAAGAGAAGTGATTCTGTGTTTAAACTTTATGTTCACAAAGAGGAATTTCGATAAAGTTCTCAAATAGCATATAAAAGTTCTAAAACTTTAAATTAAAAATACACAATATATTTGTGATTCAGTAAAGGCATCCTACTTCAGTCTTAAGATTTCTCCCCCTCTTTGAGAGACAACAGATGAGCAAAGAATTTCAAGGATATGGATGAGAAAACATTGCTGGTAATACTCAGTACATCAGAATCAAATGCCAAATTACTTTACATTCAAAAGTGGTTTCTCATGCAACCCATAACCATATCAAAACTTTCTCTGCACATAAATGGTAATTGTGCATCATTTTCCATATGACAAGGCTGAACCCTTTCCCAAAAAGAAATAGCACATTTACCAGCTATTCCAAGGTCTAAATTGCATAATTTGCTCTCTCCAATTTGAAATTTATTTTCTCTAATAAAACCTCACTTATAAAACCTCCAAGATAAAAAGACCAGATCATTCTTGTCATTGCTAGCCCAAAGTCTTTACTAGCATTCAGGCAGATGTTGTGATGGGTTTGATGAAAATTTACGCATGTGCTGTCCCGTCTTTAGTTATTGTTAAATATACCTTTTAGCATGGCCAAAAGTAAACTTAAGAAACAGGCTTGTATCTTCCTGTCTAATTAGGAAGTTGCTTTTCAAAACTGAGTTCTCATTAAAAGAATGTAAAGCTGTATCACTGACTAATATGGGAAAACTACTTAGGTAGACACAGCTACTGTAAGAACAAAACCCCAGACATTTATCCGTATAAGACCTGGAATTTGAAAAGCCTGATCCAAAGTCCAGTCAAGTCAATGAGGAGACTTCCAATAACTCCAATTTGCTTTGGATCAGGTCCTAAAAAATACTATGATTGTAAGAAATGGCTTTTACCTTTTACTAGCATATTCATTTGTGCAGTTTTCCAAAAACCTTAAAAAACCCAAGCCCCTAATGTGTGCTCAAAAATACTCCTTCTGCTTGTAGTCCAGCAATCCTATCCTAATTAGATTCTTAAGCCAAAGTCCTAAAATATATAAACTTCCACAACTTCCTCTGAATCCTCAAAGCATTTTTAAAACACAAACCTGTTGAAAGATCATTTAATCTGCATAAACTGTTAGACTTTAAGAACAAATTTGCACTGGAACCAAAACAAAAACTCTCAGTAATTTAACTACCTCATTTCACTTAGGCTATTGTTCATAAATCCACAAGCTATCAATTGCAGAGCTTTGGCAACATTTAAAATAATAAATATTTCATTCAATATAGCACGTACCTGATTGATACTGAATAGGGTTTCTGCTTTTTATGAATGTTCTGACAGCATTACATGTCAGCAAGGTTTTCACATAGCAATTCTGGATGTTTTCCTTCTTCCCTTTATCTCTGATTCTAAAGCAGCTGTGCCCACCACCACTTAGTCATCAGATCTCAAATATGAATCTTTTCAAAGCAATGTGATGCCCGCTCATCAGTGCAAGGTTACACACATACTATCAGTGTTTCCTTTCCTATGAAGGCAAGACCTAAACAGAAGTTCCTCCTCCTCCTTTCTGACATAACAAGCTTCTGAATTTGTTGTTCACTGCAGTTACAGCTCTTACATGACTGAATCATTTTATAAGCCAAGCATTCTCATATTTAGCAAAGACATATGAATGATTAATTAACCAGCAATTCTGGAAGCAAATACTGAGATTTTAAAAAGCTAAATCAAATGTTTTTATGTCGTTGCCACAGGAAAACCTGAAACATAATTACCATTTGCTGTGAACCAGCAATGTACTTATCTTAGACATCTTAGGCAGCATAATTAATAAACTGCTTTGGCATTGTTTTAACACATCAGATGCATAAACACAGATGAGGGCAACTTTTTTTTTTTTAATGTAAAAAATTTCATTTTCAAACAAAGAAAATCAACTGGGAGCCATTTAAGGTAATATCTTTATTTTACCGAGTGTAATGTACTAAGCTGGCAACCAAACCCCACACAGCTCGCTCCACCCTGGTGGGATAGGGGAGAGAATTGGAAGAGTAAAAATGAGAAAATTTGTGGGCTGAGATAGAGACAGTTTAATAGGTAAAGCAAAACCCCACACATAAGCAAAGCAAAACAAGGAATTCATTCACCACTTCCCATCGGCAGGCAGGTGTTCAGCCATCTCCAGGACAGCAGGGCTCCATCACACCTCACAGTTACTCAGGATGACAAAACAACCCAACTCTGAACATCCACCCCCTTCCTTCTTCTTCCCCCAGCTTTATATACTGAGCATGATGTCATACGGTGTGGACTATCCCTTTGGTCAATTAGGGTCAGCTGTGTCCCTTCCAATTTGTTCTGCACCCCCAGCCTGTTCACTGGTGGGGTGAGGTGAGAAGCAGGAAAGACCCTGACTCTGTCTAAGCACTACTCAGCAATAACTAAAACATCCAGTTTTCAGCACAAATCCAAAACAGTCCACACTAACTACTGTGAAGAGAATTAACTCTACCCCAGCCCAAACCAGCATACAGAGTTAACATTATTTAAAAAAAAAAAAATAAAAAAAAATTTGAAGGCATGCAGCAAGGTACAATTCTCAATTATACATTAGGATTGCTTTCAAAATGCTTGATTACTTGCACAACATTAACCTATAATTTACTCTTACAAGCATGTCAGCTTCCCTAATTTTCTTGGATAAAGCCTCACCTTATTCATTCTTGCACTGTAGACCACAAAATACCTTCAAGTCTACACAACCTTCTGAAGTCTCTTGTCTGAATTAGGAGATTTAACTGTGCCAACCCATGTAGCTGAAAGACTCCTGCCTCTTTGCTATCGACAGCTTCTCTGCAAGCACTATCAGGACCAAACCAAGGTAGTACTATTCACTCAGTCAGCCATTCCCGTAATTACTTTATATTAATGCAATTTTTCTCAGCATCAGATTTACCTTTCTACTTGGTTTCTATGTTCTTTTCCTTAAGCCTCCCCATCTCTTCTCGTTACTATTTTGTAGGTCCAAGCACAGCTGCTTTTAGTCTGAAATTTCTTTTGTTTTAACAGCTAATGCCTTTTGCAAGTTACAGGGGATTTAAACCCCTACTACTAGAACTTTCTGATTATTAGTTTTATATGGAGCTGGACCTGTGTCAATCCAATCCTATTTATGCCTGTGGTAACCCCTAAACACTGTTTTAAGGGCAAGGTCATGTTCCCTGCCATCCACAATACTAATGAGACAGGAACATAAAGGTTTACTGCTAACTGCTACAGAATTGCACCTTAGTTGTTCACACATGTAAGGGAGCTGCTTTCCCCTCACACCCTGGCATAGCCCCTAAACCACCTGCAGGCCCTGATCCTGCAAGTCTCTTTAAATACCTGACCCTTACCAAAGCTCCCCTCTATTTTTAGCAGCTGTGCTCCTGCCCCTTTCTCAAGACAGCAGCAGAGACTCTACTTCTAAAGGGTTCCGCAAATGGGTGGCAAAGACTTTCAAAGCCAGGAAGGACAGAGGGGATGCTAGCCATAGCTGTCAGCAGAAGTGAGACTTGTGAGGACATCAGTGGCATCAAGAGATCCTTATGGCTGTCTTCTCCCATGAAATCGAGGGGAAGTCAACTAGTAAAACAAGACACCTGCCCTTCCTTGGGTGAATTTACCAGAAACTACAGCAGTCTCTGTCATCACATTGAGCGTACCAGGTTTCTGCAGAAGAAAACTGTTGTGTATTTGATTACCTTCAATAACTTCAAGAAGTGTTGCCATAGACATAGCTAAGAGCTCATATATACTCTCTGCCTGGCAGACAGCCCTGTCTGAGATTAGAATAATACATCTGCACCTCTGCAGAAGTGTGCACAAAATGCAGATCTAAGCGGGAAAGGGGAACACAGACTATGGATGCCAAATAAACATTAGGAGCAGCATGAAGTGGTTACCTGTGAATTGTATCTTTCCTCCTCATCCAGGTCTTTTCTCAGTTAGGAGTCAGAGCTATTTTGGGCAATATAAACAAAAACCTTAAATCAAGGCAAATTAAGATAGTATTAAAGATTTTATGTGTTAGATAACCAGATGGAATAAAAGACTAACTAGATAAATAATCAGGAACAGGTTGGCATTAGACAAAAAAGTCAAGTTCTCTTTCTTTTATATATGTAATGTATACTATGATTCCTAAAACAATATAAAATGCGAAGGCCTTTAATTTATTTTCCTCATAGGTTTTTTTGGAGGGGTGAGTGCAAGACAGGATGCATAAAGGGATGGTTAGAGTCTGAGCTGCAGCAGTTTGTAACTGGAGCAGCACCAGTCTAGCAGACACATAGAGCAGCTACAAGGAGCCTTGAGACAATACACAAGACAAAAATAGGACGGTACATTCCCCTGTGAGTACAAGGGCACAAAGGAGAATACCTTAGGGCGAGTAGATGCAAAAAACATTTCCTTTAGACAAAAGTGGTGTAGTTAGCAAAATGGGTAAATTCACCTACTTGACAACCCAGGCCCATCACTGATGAACAGATAAATTTTGTCTTGTCCCAGAGAATTACTTACATCATTATCACATAAAGCTGTCAAAGTTAAGCAGCTCTTGGGACCACAGGAGCCACCATGCCAACTGTATGGTATATACTGTCTGTATACTCCCCAAGTAAAGAACCAAGTTTGCTTCTCAGCATTCCCACTATATTTAGCACCCCAGGTCTCAAGCAAATTCATACTATGTAAGCAATTTGAAGAGTGGTTTGACTTGAGGATCCACCTAAGAATCTTTTTACAACCTCCCACAAATTTTAAAGGTGTTACAGTAAAAGGATCACACTGAAGGAGAATGAAGAAGAAGAGCCAGAACAGCAGAGGGAATCTTTTTGGACAATGTTCATCAGCGGTTACATGTTCTTGCATGCCTATTATTAAATTGCTGACACCTGCTGATAGCTATATTAAAAAAAAAAAAAAAAAAAGCGCTACACAGTTTCATCACAGTAGCTCATATATCCAGAAAAAAAAAGACATAAACTTTAAGGAAAAGAAGGATGCAATATTACATTTGCAAAACCAAATTAAAACCTCAATTATGCCTAAAAGAATTTGAAAGAATCTACCCATCCCTGTATTTCAGGCAAAGGTATATTCTCCTCATCACCTGTGAGTATCCAGTGGGCAAATACCTTGCTTTGTTACCACAGCTGCCACCTCAGCACTTTATACTTTATTCCCTAACTATTACCAATAGAAATGAAAAATCAGTATCACAAGGGAAGGCTTATTTCCACTCCATACAGAAAAGCTTCTGTGAAAAATTATTAGCTTTAAATACAGCCACCTGGTTCACAGCACCTCCAAATCTGATAAAGTTTACAGGCACCATGCTGACCCCTCTCCTTGAGGCTCCTAGCTTCAAGCTGAGCAGGGATATGTCTGGGTGCTGCAATACATTCAGACTGTATCCAATGCTAGCTGCAGGTTCTGAAGGTCCACCTTTTTGAAGCTTAGCTGTAGTGATAAGCAGCTCTGCCATTGCACTAGGAGAGACCAATAAACACCTTGTGCCCACACTGCTAAGGATTTGTTCTTGCTTACATTCCAAGGAATCTCCATTTTTCCATTTTTATCCAGGTCTCTTATCTAGTAGGCTGGAATTAAAGAAAAATATTTCTAGTAGGTTCATCCTTTAGAGAGGGAGAAGAAAAAGAAATCTAAATTTTTAAATGCTAAGTATAATGTTACTGCAACATACATTAGGATTCAAGATTGCTGTAGTATTTTATTCTCTTTCCAATTAGCTGTGGTCTTAGCAGCAGATAACTGAGGTCAAAGGCTGAAAGTCACTGGCTGAACATGTGGAATTTACATTTCTTGTTTCTGTGCAGCAGAGAATTCTCTCTTCCTTCAGTCTACCTCATTCAATATAAGTTCAACATAGGTGATTTTGAATTCACCTTGGTTTTTAAATGTAGGAAGCCTAGGTTTCCAGATACTCAACATGAACCCCAAATTTGCATATAAATCATACATGAAAAAACCAGCAGTCTCAGTATCACACATACAGTATGGGATATTACTGAATAGGAGATTTGGTCTGCTGGGTCCAAAGGATTTCCCCTACTACCACAGCTCAGATTCCTTTCTGCCCTCATTTAAGTCTTTCCTGATACAGCTCCCAGGCATGGCTCCTGGTTGTGCAGCATATTCCTGTATCTTCCTTTGGACCTCTTGGCCTTGAATAGACTGCTATAGTAGACTATGTCTGTTAAGACTCATACGTCCTGAAGTAGCAATTAAGTCATTATAAATAAATACCAACCTCCTTCTGAGATCCTAGCTTACTGACTGATGTTATGAAGGAGGCAAACCACCAGCTCCCCCAAAACCAAAACTAGGCCTTGTTTCTTCAGCCTATCTGCTTCCAAAGAAGTTGGCCTCTAGAGACGACAGAAACAAAGTCCTTTCTATATCATGAGCTCTTTCTTGCTAATACACAGCCACGGTCAGGTCACAGGGGAGGATTTTGTTTCTTGCTGACCTGGAGATAAACATTCATTTCCCTCCCCTCCCCTCCTTTTCACCTACCTCCTATACTCTCCAGGGCCCCAAGTTGCTACATTTTCCTTAGAGAAATTCCCCCCCCTGCACTGCAGAGCTGAAGGCAATGGATTTATTTCCCATCTACCTTACAGTCACACTAGCCAAAACTATCTTTTGAGGAGGTCTTAGCAATTCCTCTTCATCTAATCTAGTTACATTTAGTCTACTAGACAAGTTCAGAAGAGAAAGAAAAAAAAATGACATATAATCATTATACTGTAGGAGCCCTCGGAGAAAGCTGCTTTCCCTAAAGCCACAAAGAATCAGCAGAGCTAACTGCCTTATATACAGTGGGCAGATGAACCATGCAATTACAGAAGATAACAACTGCTATGAAGGACATGACTGATATCATACATCTGTTTATTAGATCTACTCAACCTAAGCTTCCAAATGATTGCTGCTTCCTTTTTTTTTTTTTTTCTATGATCTTACGAGAAAGTAGGCAATGGGAGGGGGAAAAATAGTTGGGCAAGATAGAGGAGGCCTGCTAGCTCAAAGCAATCACTAATGAAGTGGCTTTGGTATGGGGTTGAAATGCAATTGGTCACACCCACTGCTCTTCAATAGCTTTTCAACAGGTATCAAGAGCAGCTGTCCTTAATTCAGATTCTCTCTTACAATACAACTAATATACTCATGCAAACTGAAATATATTTTCTTTCCTCAGCAGACAATCTGAATCTAACTAGCAAAGCAAAGTTCAAGATGCAGAAGATTATGCCAGCGGAAGAACAAGAGAAAAGAGAGTCACAAAGCCACCTGAAGTGGCTGAAAGATTCCCAAAGTATTTACAACAACTGAAGCAACTAGCTTTATTCTTTGGTCAATGCAGACACTTAAAAACAACTTGCCCCTTAAGAAGTCTGTTTACAAATAAATCAAACCACCACAAACACCACAGTGGTTAAAACTCCTGTTTCTCTTTTCAAAGTCAACAGAACAAAGTAGATACATAAAACGGTGACTCTTCCCACATATCTCTTTAATTCACAGGTTTTGGAATCAGACCTCATTTTGCAGCAAGTATATTTCAACTTCCCCTTAAAAAATAATCAGTCTTAATGACAGCAGATACTGGCTGAGGTCAGACTGGGTCATCTCCTCTCTCTGATAGCTGACTGCCATCACTAGCAGCAGTGTCTCTCCCTTGCCTTCTCAGGACCTGTCCCTTGTGCTGGCTCTGGAGCTCACCTGACCCAGGGGAAGTCACTTCAGCTTGGGAATTCTGCAGAAAGCTACCCCAGCAAAGGAGAGGGAGTTTCATTTTTTTCTTTCTTTCTTTTTTCATCTCACTGCTGGGCTAGTAAGATGAATCTACTCCTCCAGAGGTCAGACAAATGGCAAACCAAGGTCAGACAAACGGCAAACCAAGAGAAACACAGGGCTGCACAAGCAGGAGCAGGGGAAGAAGGACTGCTCCTTTGCCTGACTGCAAACTGTTAGATCAGATCAGTTCCTTTCTTTCTGCAAGGAGGACTTCTAGATACAGCTGAGGCACAGACTGGATAAAATTAGAGGATAAAATTAGACCCAAGTCAGGCCCACACATTCTGTATGCACCCCTCTTCCCCCATCATCCCAAACTGTGGAGAAGTCAGCTCCCTGCCCAAACTCATTAAGAATCATTGCGTATCCCTCTTTCCCTTGCTCCCCAAGCAAACCTTCCTTTGCCACCCAGGGAATTAAAGCTACAAATAAGATCCAGCAAGAGAGCAGGATGACAAGCAGCAGGAGCCAGCATGAGGTGTCACAAAAACAACATCAGGGTATTCATTGCAGGGGATGATACTTAAAGGTCCCTTCCAACCCAAACTATTCTATAACACCAGGGGTTTATTCTCTGGAGCTTGGAAGGCCCTGTTGCTACGCTGTGCTGGTGTGTTGTTCTCCCACAGCACACTCCTGCACTTCAAGTTCATTCTACACCAGCTTTCTCCCACTTCTCAAACCACATCCCTTTCCTACCTTTCTAGCCAGCTGATCCATGACTGACATCCACCCTCCAAAAAGAAGTGCCTTCTTCCTCCGATTCCCATTGCCTTATAGCACAGAGAAGGGATCCAGATTAAAATTTACATGGTGGGGAAAAAACAAAACAAAACCAAAAAAAAATGAACAAAAAAAGCCATCACTTGCTCAAAGAAACCAACAAATAGAATTCTAACCTAAAACAGTTCTACATAATAAATGCAATAATAAAACGTAAATAACATATTCAGTGGAGTCACGAAAGACCAGCACTTTATGTACACTGCTGTTTTACCGATGTTCTGGTTTTGGCTCAAATAGAGTTAATTTTCTTCCTAGTAGCTGGTACAGTGCTGTGGTTTGGGTTTAGTATGAGAATAATGTTGATCAGACACTGATGTTTTAGTTGTTGCTAAGTCATGCTTACCTTAAGTCTAGGACTTTTCAGTTTCCCACGCTCTGCCAGTGAGCAGGGGCACGAGAAGCTGGGAGGGAGCAGAGCCAGGACAGCTGACCCGAACCAGCCAAAGGGATATTCCATACCATGGACCGTCACGCTCAGTATATAAATGAGGGGGTTGGCTGGGGCCTGCTGATCACTGTGCAGGGACTGGCTGAGCATTGGTCAGTGGGGGGTGGGCAGCTGTATTGTGCATCACTCATCTGTCTTGGGTTTTATTCCCCTCTTTTGTTTTATCTCCCTTTTCATTACAATCAGTAGTAGTAGTGTATTTTACTTTATTTAAATTGTCGAACTTTTCTTATCTCAACCCATGGGTTTTACCTTTTTCCGATCCTCCTCCTCATCGCACTGGGGTGCGGGGTGGTAGTGAGTGAGCAGCTGCCTGGTACTTAGTTGCCATCTGTGGTCAAACCATGACAACTGAGAAGCTTTAGAGTTGAGGTGTTCTGACACAGAGACAGAACATTTTGGAAGGGGTTAAATTCCTACAGTGGGGACATGACTTCTGCATTCTCCCAAGAAAGCAGCTTCAGATTTTCAACGAGGCTAACTCTTGAGGGATGGTGGACCTAGTATATTCCAAGAGTAATCAGGTTTGCTCTTGATCCAGAATAAATAGGAATTTAGGCAACGTCTTTAATGCAAATAGGCTTTAAATGCAACAGAAATTTAGAGAAAATCTACTGCCAATGTATTGGCACCGAACATGCCCTTTTCACCTATTACCTTGCTAAAGGAAATGCAATGGGAGGGAAAGGGAAGTAGCAGAGTCTGATTTGCTTGAACTGTTGAAAAAAATAAACCTTCAAGGAAAAGAAAAAGCACCTATTAATCTCAAAGAAGTCTGGCTATCCAGTTGAGGGGATCAACAAGGATAATCAGCTGGGTGACTGGCTGTGGTTTCACACTTGTTCTGTTGAATCTCTTGCCTGTCTGTTGCCTTGTTCCACAAAGCTGGAAGGACAGGACTTAGATTCCCTACTAGAGGGGGCATAGCAGTGGGAGAAGAGTAGCAGCAGATAAGCAGCTGGACCACTCCATTTTAAAAAGTCACCTAGTGCTACATAATACATTGGCAAAATAAAATCCAGTCTTTGGAGTCATTAGCTTTATCCTTTTTTCCAGAAGGAGCCTTTTTCTTATGCTTTAGCATGTCAGCTCAATAAGGTATGAGGCCAGACAGTCAAGGGAATTGCATCTTTCAGCACTTCAGTATTCACTCCTGGAGCACAGTTCAGGGAGAGGACTATTTGAGGAAGGTAAATACAGAAGCTACAAAGCACCTGAGTGAAGACTGTCTTGGTGAGCTCAGCTGCAGGACTTCCAAACTACCACAGTAATGTTTTTAATCTAAGTTCTCATTAAACAATTTTGTTGTAAGTACTTATGGTCAACCTCTGTGCTAAGCCCATGCTTTTATACTATGTGCGGTCTGCAGTCATTTCGCTTTGACTGTTTATTTGCAGAATATGTATAAAACATCGCTTCTCCAATCAGGGTAGTAATCAATCAAAAGTTCTCTTTACTTTTCCAGAAATATTCTGCACAAAAACCTCCAAGCAATTTTTTTTTGCTCAACTAGAAGCACTTCTGGTTTTACTTGCCTCTTTCCTTGCTTACTTTTAAACAGACACATCCACAAGCAGATCAAAACTTCCCAGCTTGTACTTGCATTCAGAGCCTCTGAGAAGTAACTTCCCATCTTGCAATTGTTAAATAAAGGAGCACATCATTGTTCCCACTTTCAGCCAGAATGGAAAGCAACTAGCACACTCATCAGCTTCAAGGAGATTTTTACCCAGCCTTGAAGGATGTGAAAAGCAAGAAGCAACAATGGTTCATTTTCAAAGGGCAGCTTCCATCTAAAAGTCCAATAATGCAGAGTGTACTTGAAAGGATCAGGGCCTGGACATAGAAAATCAGCACCCAAAATTGAGAGAAACCTGACATTTTAACCTTAATCTCTTTCTGTCAGTTTCCTCATTTACAAAATGAAGGACAGAGCTCTGACAGATCCTCACATGAGACCAGGAGGCAGGAAGAAAGGACAATTGCAGAATCCATAGGCTTGGGAACACTGAGAACAGCAGACTGCTGCACCAATTACGAGTGTAATAAAGAGGGTGTTAGGGAGTAGCAACAGCAGTTCTAGTTGAGTGCAAACAGCACTCCTACTTCTCTCTCAAATCTATTTTATCATGAATAGCCAAAAAACTCATGAACATTAGAGACGCTTCACCAATTAATTCCTATGTTGTTGCTCTCTGCCTGGGCAGCACTATGAAGAGTTGTAGTAATAGTGATGGCAGGAATTGGGAAGGAATAGAACAGGGCTCTCGATAGAGGCCCATGCCTGAACAAATTTAACATAAAATAACTACTCTAGTAAATTATTCCATACAGATGAAACCTTTGTAACCTGCAAACTAAAGACATCTGGCTAGTACTCCTCTTGAGAGATTTACAGAAAAAAAGTCAGAAGTGCGATTATGCAAAGACACAATCAAAAGAAACAAGATATAAAAATGCATCCAGTCTAGGGCTAACATGGAAAATGTCAAGAAAACAGTATCAGAGTCCACTCCCTGAATTAGAAAGTAAAACGTCAGAAATGGATTAGGAGAAGAAATACAGGGATAAAAGGCACAGATACTCACCTGGCTGTATCTTTTTTTTTTTTGTGATTCTGTGCATGAACTAGAGAATAAAACTGTCTTTACTTCTCCTGTCTCGCCCCTCCCTACCTGCAGCATCTTCAAATTTATTCCAAAGTCTCTAGTTATTTATATGCAATTTAAATTTTTCTGGCAACATTTCAATTTAGCAGGCACTGAAGATACTTAAAAGAGCCCCACAACCATTAATTTTCCAAACATACTCAGAATTTACCATATAGTCCCAGCTTGTTTTATATTAGAAAAGACCTTTGGGCTACCCCACTTCCTTAGTCCACTGACAAAGAATGATTCCGTACAATTGCAGAGCCCACCACCAAGCAGAAGAAAGCTTCAAATAGTTCTCACAAGGGTGGCCCATGTGAGATGAAAATAAAGGAAAAAATTTATCTCCCTGGCAAAAAGCAAAAAGCATGTAAGGATCTAAATTTCATGATCTTTCACCTCATCATGTCTCTCATAGGATGACACTAGAGAGGTACCATCTAACAAAGCTGTACTAGGATCAGTATTTACAAGCACATTCTAGGGTGGGGTGGTTTTATTTCTTGAGAAGTTAAATTTGAACACACTAGATCATTTAACTCTTGGAAGTGCGTATGCTCAAAATGGCTCAACAGAGATCCTATGAACTGTGAAGTTTTAAGTGACAGCATTTAGGACAACTGAAATAGAATCATAGAGACAAAGGAGGCTGGAGTGAAACTATTTTCTTTTAGACTCTGCAGCACGTTTCATGTTAAGGAACTGAAGAGCAGCTGCAGCCACCTGTGTAGCTCTGACTATATGACAGTCACTCATCTCCTCGGACCACAAATAAAATCTAGAAATAACAGTAGTCTGTGTCCTGTTGCGTCTTTACCATGCCGATTTCTATAAGCAAACACTTGCCTGGAAGCATTTAGCCAGTTGCTGAGATGCAAATATGAGTGTGCTTTATTGCATCTCTGTTTTGCCTCTGTGCTCACTACTGAAACTTCAGCAGGTGGAAGAACCAGGAGATCTTTCTTAGGCACTTGCTGAATTGCTGTTGTTGCTGAGTAATGCACTAGTCACAAACCCAAACAAGAACCCACACCAGGGCTAGTATGCCTCAAAGAGGCTCTCACAGGCCAAGGCAGAAGACCTTTCCCATGAATGCTTTGAAAGATACGAGCCTGTCTTTGGTAGCTACCCCTCAAGGCTGATGACTGTTGTAGAAGTACCAGGAGGAACTGAGTGAATAGCGCTGGTTTGGTCCACTCTCCTCCAAATGTTAAACTAGATTATTTTTTCAAGTGTCTTCAGCACTGAAAGAAGAGCCTGTAATTCTGAAGCAGACAGATTTCTACACAATGTATTTGTGACGTTCAAATTACTTCTGCCAATGCTTTTTGCAGTCTTGGAAAAAGAGAAAGCCAGCACAATGAAGGATGCTTTTGTATCATTTACATAGTTAGTTTCTGGTTGATATTTAAACTATTTCTTGCACATGCATTGTATATTCTGCATCATTGACCAGCAAATTGCATTCAGCATCTAATTTGTTAAATGGTTTCCTCTGTCAGGAGAATGTTCCCACTGTAATAGTGATATTTTATCCTGTCAAAAAAATGATTAGGCTAAAACATCTTAGTAAATACCATAAACTACCCAATAACATCAAAAATTGAAGATGTACAAAGGCTATCCAATTACTCAGGAAACTTCTAAATTTTCAGGTAACAGAACTCATTTTCTGCTTGAATGAGTAATCAAGGAAATATGATTTTCTTTTATATTGATCATGGTATAAGGCACAGCCTAAGGACAGGAGCATAAAATGGTCTATTACATTTTCTTTATTAGTGTTAGAAAATCATTCTCAAAACTATTTCACTGATTTTTTTCTGGGAAAGGTACCTCCTCTCTAGATATTTTTTATGACCTGTCCCCAAATTCTTAGCTGTGTGAAGCTGTCTCTGGTGGAAGGGCATGGTCTCTCTGAGAAATTCACTCCTTGCTGAAGTCAGTGGAAGTCTGGCCAGTAAATTCACTAGGGCCAGAACCTCTACTTCCATATGGGATTAAACTGCAGGAAAATTAGCATTGAAAATCCAAAATAATCCCAAGACTACATTGATTAGGGTTTACTTGCATTCAGTGCCAAAAATAACCAAAGAGCAGCACAAACAGCATATGCACATTCCCAGCATCTAAATGTCCTGAAGCCAGATAGCTGAACGCACCAAAACAAATTTCCTATCACCATAAAAGGTTTTGATTTGAAGGCTGCTTGTAGATTAATTCTGTGCCTTGGGGAAACTAAACCCAACCCTGGGATGCAAGAGGGCTGTCAAGAGCAGCCCCAGCAGTGCCAACCATCTTCTTTCCCTTAACTGCACTCACTTGCCGAGGTCCACTCATGTCACAGGATGAGTACCTCCAACGTGGAGCACTGTTGTAACAAACTCCGCTCTCATTGGTGAAACAGCCTTGATTAAACACAACTTCCAGAGCTGGGATACACTACTAACATACACAGTGTGACAGAAACATATCATCTTGAAGGTGATCCAAAGGTAGAAAAAATATTTTTCCCCAGAAGTCACAATTCATAGCTTTGGGGAAACAGACTGGTTTACCATGACATAGCATGCAATAAGACTGGACTTGCCTACTATTTACTGACTTGCATTTTGGGGAAGAAAAATATGCATATATTTGACCTACATGCAATAGACATAATTATATACTGACTCCAACTTGCATTCATGTTGATTTTTACTTCATTTTCGTTCCTTCCAATTTCCCATACTGTGAAAAGTGGATTAGGCTACTAGGACAATTTATACAATCTTAATTGGAAGAACACAGTGTAAGTACTTTCCATGTTCTGCAATATGAGATGTTTAATCTAGATACAAGTTTGTTTAAATGACTTTCTAAACTGTGTTTCCTTGCTCTCTTATTAGTGATCCTAAAATATTCCACATAGTTCATAATCCCTCAGTTTCTCTCATGAAAAGCCTAAGGCATGTTCCTTAACACAAATGCATTTCCAGTGAATAAGAAGATAATAGTTGTCAATAATAAGTAAGAACCTACCCATGGTCTAATATATCCTGGTTTTTCTTTCTTCCTCTAGTAATAAATTTGAAGTTCTTTGGTACGTGTACAGTTACAGTAACTGGATGTTTTTCATCCAACAAGTCATGTTCCCAGAAGTATCATGAAGAGCACTGAGGCAGAGATAAGAAAGATACTGAACACTGTCTTTCTTAAAATATGAAAGTTTGTTCCTGGAAACAACTTTGCATCTCTTACAATCATCATTACCCAGCTGCACCTGAAGATGCACCCAACAATAAGGCTACTCGAATCACAAAATTAAACATACATATGTATACACACATATATATGGGGTTTTTTACTTGCTTCTACGTAGAGTTCAATATATAATTCTAAGTAGTATAGTTCCACAAGAACAAAAGAAAAGACATCCACCTGGGTGTTTCTCTGAGTTTTCTGGATCAGCATGTGGTCACTTGTCATAATTTCTTCATCTTCTACCTCCTGTTCAGACACAATAGAGTGGGAGTCATGAAAACGTGCAGATAAATAGGCAAGAGGAGGAAGGCTTCTTTCGGAATATTGCTTGCTTTTTTAACATTCATGCTCCCAAAGGAAGGATGGCAGTGTAGGAACTAAATTTGGGGACCAAATGCAATAAGCAAGTAAGTAAAGGAGTGTACTGCAAAGTAAATCTCTGAATTTACATCTAGATGAGATTACCATTGCAATTCTAGAAGTGCTATCAAGCAAACAACCGACCCTCTCACATTTTGTAATTTAAATGGCTTAAAATAAATACTCTGATTTTGTAATATGCTTTGAATTAGGTATTTTTGAATTCGTCACACATGGAAAGAATGCAATTATTGATGAATGCATTACATTAAGCTGGGCTACAGGACTAAAGTCTACAGAAACTGCCAGAAGTCCAAAGGCTATCCATTCACTAAATTTAAAGCATGAGAAAAATACATGTAGTTCTTCACCAGTTATATGACATAAAACTTACCAAGCATATGTTCTCTCATGAAATTTTACATTCACCTGTTTGTACTACCTTGGATCAAAATAACCCAATCGCAAAAATACACAAGAACAACTAACACATAGTTCCTATACTATGATTTATGTTAATGACCATTGCAAATACTAGAGTCTTATATTCTTGAGACCACAGAAATGCCTACTTTGGCCCAAATATTTGAGACAGAGACCACAAAACTGAAAGTAGAATGGAGTCTACCTACAATATGTCTCATAAGATAGGAGAGCCGCAGAACTGCAGGATTTCTGCAAGACAACTGGTCAGTGAAGAACAGTGTCAGAAAGTAAACTAGAAAGTCAATCGAATTCAGAGTTACTGATGTTGATTCCTCTCTTTAGGGTTTATGCATATTCTTCACCAGCTTTAAACAATGAGAACATATGGGATGAATTAACCAATTTAAGAAATTTTTAAGAGATTTTTCCAGCTTGTTAGCTATTCTTCTCAAGTACATTCTTTTTCTTCCTCTGTGAAGTATTCAGATTCAACAGCAATAGGAATGAACCTCACTGACGCCCTGGCAATTTTAAAGAAAGCTGGTAGACTTTAAGAAGACATTGATGTGGACCATAATATCACTGCTGGTGGTACCTGTAGTTTGAGGTCTCTCTCAAAAATCAGACCAGGGCAGTCAGACAGAAGGAAAAGTTTAGCAAAAGAAAAGTTGGCACAATTACTTCATTTCTTGGGTTTTCAGTTCCCTTCTCTGTTTTACACCCTAGAATGTTTCTTCTGACCAGATCCACAACTAAACCTATTTATTTTATTCTGTTCTTTTCTGTAGATTTACTTTCTTGACCATGCTCACAAAATATTTTTAACTCCCTTATATGCTGTGAAAAGGATGAACGACACAGATGTCATTAGCAATGGATGTTGGTACAGAAAAATTATAAGACTGAACTGGTGCAGAAAAGTAAGAATAGAGTTGTTTAAACAAACAAACATAAATATAGAGACATTCTAATAATCCTATTCAATCCTATTTACTGAACTTTTTTAGTCAGTCTTCATCTCTCTACATTCCACAGGAAAATAACCTGGGTTTTCTTTATCTTAAAAGATCCACAATATTTTGAACATCTGCAGTCTCAATATAAATAAATAGAAAGGCAATGGGAAAGAGAGCTACTTTGTATGTTGCAAATAAGAACAAAGCCAGACAAAGAATCCAGTCTCATATTTTGATCACTTGAAACTAGTGCCCATATCATCCCAATTCGTATTTTACTGAACATATTTCCTGATACACAGGTTGCTCTGCTGCTAAAAAAAACCAGTGGTTTGAAAGTTCTAATTCATTCTTTAAGTAACTTAAACAGTTACTCTATTTATCCAATATTTACATCTGATACAACCAATGCATTTATATTAAAGTACCTTATCTTCATAATCTACTCTGTGAAGCCAGCAAGCTGTAGTGAACCAATGAATGTGGTTACTTTCACAGCAATGTGCTAATAATAGTAGTATGAAAACAATGAGACTGTTACTAGAATAATTTTTCATAAAAGATAAAGATTGTTTTTAATTAAACTTCTAAAACTGTTCATTTTTAAAAACTCTGGATAAACCAACTCCTGATTGCCTTTTAAAGGAACAATACAGTTCTTGTCACTCCTCTCTTACAAACAGTACTGTTCTTCTGCAATGTATTGTATCTCTTCGTGACAAAAATCATTCTTTTGGGATGCTGAAGAAGTCTCTTTAAAACTCCTTAAGCTAACATCATGTGAACAGAGAGTCAACTTGCATTAGCTAAAGCACCCAAAAATTGTTTAATAAGCTTTAAAAGAGATTCTTAAGAGACCTTAATGATTTGCTGTAATAGCAATAGAAAGGGGGAAAAAAGTACATGGCTCTTGTGTTTTCTTCCTCATCTCGCTATTTCTTCAAGTGCTCTTTTGGCTGAGAGCAGCTCATTAGTGACTGCTTCCAGCATATGCTGTCTTCATCTTGCTCTACTTCATAGCCTGTAGAGACTTGGTCTGTTTTCAAACTGATCACCTTTCCAAACACTTCTTTTTCTCTAGTCTTCTAAAATCCTTCCAAAATATTTAGGGTTCTGCTGGGATTTTTTTCTGCAGAATATATTTCATAAAGACAGGAAACAAATCAGAAATCCCATTCAAACATTCAAATTGTGAACAAGGAGCTAAATTCTCCAAATTAGAAGCATTGTTAGACACATCTTTGGTGTAATTAATTCAATAAGCAGTTTAAAGTGAAAAGAATAAGACAAGGCAAATCTTGAAATTATTACATTTTGAGAAATACATAGGTGCTAGAAGAAACAGACACACCTACCGATTTGCTTAAAGCACCCATGGTCAAATGGAGACATCTTGTTCCAGCTGATAAAGATTTGGGTTAAAATGTTAAAGCTGCACCAGCTGATCACTTTTGCATACTGCTGTAATGTGGGTAATTATCGTGCTCAGTCATCTAACTTGATAAAAGCTGCCTAAAATTGTCTGCCTTGGTGCTACTGTATTAGCAATCTGCAGCATGTCCTCTACCTGGTCAGCAAAACAGGATTTCTGTACTTAATGTTTGGATTATAAATTGAGCCTGTGGCTGGTGATTGGGCATCTTCTTTTCACTGAGCTATTCCTGAAGTTTCTCAGCACCTTTGTGAGTTTTGAGGTTCTGAGAAACTTTCAGCATTCAAACAAACTTGTTGCCCTTTGTCTTTCTCAGACTGCTTAGATCTCCTCTTGTATTTGTTTATCTGCTGTTCTGCACATTTGTTTCCACCCCTTTGGAAACCTTCCCCATTCTACAAGAATTAACAGTATTGACAGTATCTTCCTGGTTACCAGCAACTTACATTGTAAATTCTGAAGTGTGCATAATTATTTTTAATTACATGCCAGCAGATGCTATGTTAATTTGTGTACAAGTGCATTTTATTTTAAAATTTCACAGAAAACTGGCCATGAGTTTGTTTTTAATTTAAAAATTTTGCGAACAAGAGTAAATGCAATAGATTAAATAGCAAAAATATTGTTAAATGTCTTACTAGCTCTAGTATAGTTTCATCAAAATTGTATTACAGAATTACTCATCCACTGCTTTTATAATACAATGGGGAAGACAAGGAAAAAAACCTCCAAAAAATCACTGAGAAAAATGTTATTTAAGTACTTCAAAGAACAATATGATTAAAGGGGACCTTTTTAAAATCTGATAGAACTAAATACAATAACATTTCAGCAACTGTGAATCTTATTGTTCTAGTCAGAAAATCAAATACTTTTAAAAATACATTAGTAATTTAAAGCAAAGTGATTGCATTGCATGCTTATGTCTATCCTTTCCCTTTTGTAACGAATATGTTATTTAAGAGCAAACAGTATCTGTACTGATCCTATGATCACATTCCACAAATTGTTTTTAGTCCAAAAACTACAAAGAAAGGGAATAAGGTATTTTTTGAGGACACTAAAGGATAGCAACAGAAGGGGAGAAGGTGATGAGAAAGGAAATTTCCTGACTTCTGGAAACAAAGAAGACAGAATGGTTTCCTGTGAAAGAGCAAAATGAGAAAATTCAGAACACCATGTGTGGGACCACAACAAAACTTGTATTATTACTTGAGTTTGTGGTGTATCTTGTTGCTACACTGGCCACAGCGATTACCATTTTTTTCTCAGGAAGCAGGCCCACTGAATGTATGGTATAAGGCTAGGAAAGGAGTAAGCATCCTTCCAGCCAGAAAACCTGTAGTGCCCTGGGAACTAGGCTAGAGTAAGGGCTAAGGAGGTTTTCAACCCTCCACTTCCTCATCCCCCAGCATCCCTCATGCCCCTGAGACTGGTCTTTGCCATCAGAACAAAGCAGCTTGCTTCTACAGTGAACTTAGGGAAGAGTTATGAGGCTTGCAAGGACTCACCATGAAAATGGTGTGTATGGCAGAGGAGGCTGCCAAGAAGCCCTGGTGTAGCTGTGTGGGACAGCAGGCTTGTGTGACATGCTCCTATCAAAACACAGTGTGGGTATCAGAGGCAAGGAACAGAATGGACACAGCTGGCTTCAACTATTTTGCTCTGTGAACCCATGGACACCTTTGGACTCAATTATGAAAGAGAGTAGAAGGGGATTCTAAAGTTCCCTAGTTTGAGGTCCTTCCAGCACAGAACGAAAAAATACTTGTGCTCAGAAAAACACTCTCACTTCTCTGTCTGCTGGAAGTATGTACCAATGAAAAGAGAATATCTTTAAAATAAGACTTCTTCCCATAATACAGCTAACTTACACAAAAATATTTAGTAGAGGCTATAAATGTCTGGAAATTTTGTATTAACACTTCATTATAAATTGCATTGGTTTGGGGTTTTGTGCTATTTCTAAAATGGAGATAGTGGAAGTGTATGTCCAAGTAACACTGACTTATTGCAACAATTTTAGCTAGTTTTCAGGGAAAATTCATCCATCTTAACCTTTTCTTCATAATCCGTGAAGTTTCACTATAGGTGAATTTAGCCCATTGTCACTCTGGGTTATTCCAAAAACTAACAGGGCAGACATTTGGTGATTAAGCATTTTTCATCACAGTCATACATCATACAGGATATATTGCATTCAGATTTATCAGAAAGGCTGAAAAGCAGCAGGGATGTCTGCCACATCTATGCAAAGTCATTCTGTTCAATCTGAAACTCACATGTGGAGAAAAAGCAAGTAACAGAACTGCTGTAGCAGGTATAAGGGAAGCCTGAAAAGGAAGAAAGCTTCATTGAGGTAAGTCTCACATATCCTACTCAAATCCTCCCTTTAGTTTTTCTTAAAAGCACAGGGCTAAAAAACCCAGTCTAAATCTGCCCAAATGCTTGTGGATTTTCATGATACTGAAGTGAAGCAGAAAACAGAAACAAACACTGTTCTAGAAAAACATGTGGTTCTGTATGCCAGATTTTGCCAACTGTTCTAACTGCAGCACTTCAAATCCTTCTGCTGGAAATAATTTATACTGCAGAATTGCAGAAAAAGTGATATACCCAGTATTAAAACGGAAGATTCAAAGTTCTACCTTTGGGGACTTACTATAAGTCCTAAAGGAAACGGCAATTTAAATCAGACAGATCCATCTTGCACATTTCTGGAATCTTCATTGCCACAGATTTATTATATCATTTTTTGGCTGCTTTTGTCTCAATCAGTCATGCAGCTGTTGATCAAAAGTGTGGCCAACTAAGGTAAACTCTGGGCAGTTTTAGTCTTGTCCTTGGAGGCAAAGTTTTAATTTAGTGCTTTTTTTCCTCTTTGTGTGGAAGTCTGTGGAATTAGACCCTGGCAAATATTTTGCCTGTCTCTAGAAAAATATTATTGTTCTTTTCAATATTTTGCATGGTTAGTACAGCCTCATCTCTGTCAACAGCACCAGGTTACATCAAGGCATTGCTTCTCAGGATATGAAGATGGTCACGATCAACTAACACCAACTTCACTCAGAAAAACAGCAATCATTTTCTCCTGCCTATTAAATAGGTACATTACTGCTGTTTTCTAAGAGAAAGACTGTGACTTTGTTGCATTTTTTGCTAAATCTTTTATTGACTCTTAAATACACCAGTATTCCCACAACGCAATTTTCATAGGAAGGTACTTTCTTACCTTGCAAGTTGTACATCACCAAAACCGATTAAAACCCTTTTATATTTCACTGTCTTTTGATTCTGGTTTTGTCCTATAAAACAAACAATTTTTTGCTGATGCCTGAGGCAAGAACAGCACCTGTACTTTGTGCTCTTTACTGCAGAATTAGTTTCAGGACCCTTCTGCATCACCCAGTACCCCCATAACTTTTTAATCAGGAAGTATCTGGGCACTAAAGCCCAGCAACAAGGGGAAGTGACCTACCATTGAACTTGAGAACAGCAAGTACTATGCCCTAGATAAGTACTTCCTTGACCATCAACAGATAGCAGTTCAAAGTACCATAAATTAATGCTATTTTTCTCACAAGGTAAAAAGGGCACCTTGCTTTCCTTTTTTGCTAAATAACATAGCTCTTTACAATGATGCTAGCTAACTGATAGTTATCAGGAGAGGTAAATAAGAAGAATTTCCTACCTTTTCTTGATATCACTTGTATTTCAATGAAGCCATCTGCTGCTGCTTGTTCCCTTTACTGTATTTCTCAAAGAAAAGTCACTTTAGCTTCCCTACTGATTTTAAATTTAATTTCCTGAGTAGTCAATGCCTTTTCAAGAGTGCAGTGCTCATCTTCTTCAGACAATGTTCTACCAAGATACTGTGAATCATATAGTTAAAAAAGGCAGATGCCCAAAGAAAGTGCTACAGTTTGTTGTCCTACTTATGGCTCAAGTCAGGGAATGAAAGTAATACCGAACAGTATATAATGCAATACGGGAACACCACTATCGTTCAACAGCAAACACCTTTCATTATTTACACAAACCTTTAATGTACTTGTGGATTACCAAGTGAACTGCAAGTCAACAAAGGAGCTGTTTTGCATCTCTGAGATGCCATTGAATACTCTAACCTGGAGCAGCTGGTGACGATGTTTCTTCTAGGGACATTTCACCAGTTAGAAGTTGCTGCACAGGAACATGTTGGTTACAGTGAGAATCCAAGTACATAAAGCTTCAATGAGAGCACTGGGTCTCTCTAGAACCTTTCCTTTCAGCACAAAAATAGGTACCATGGATGCTCTGCCAGCACTGTTCTATCACTATCTTTTCCAGCTACAGTTAACCTCAGGCAGGAATGGAGAGAAACAAATTGCTACTCATTTATAGAGGAGATACTGCTGGTTTCTCTTAGAGGAGCGGATGACTCTCATCACATTCACTGAGGCCCTGCTCCCAGACACAGTATGTGTGCTGATATACTGCATGTACAAAAAGATTTGGTAAGCTAGCCCACAGCTAAATCCATTTGTGCACTTTTAGAAAGTACTGGTCTCAGGTGGGAGTTGATACTAATAGTTGAGAGAGATGATTAGGAGCATCTTTTTAGATTTTCATTAAGCTGTTACTGATTAAGGATATGTTTATTGAGCATCAGTACAAATTTGGAGCATGAGACTTTAAATTCACCTGTGACTCAGGTGTTGTCACTCACAGTTGGGTATCACAACTTACCTCCTTAATAGCTAAGCCACTAGACTTCAAAACCACATAGCAGGGAGTGTGTACTCAGTCTTTGCCACCCTGAAGGACTGCTATTTCCACTGAAAGTCAGTTGCATCCAACGACACAGAAAAATGCTCCGCATGTGCCAGAGCTTCTGACTTGGGAACAAATGCTCGTTCACCACCTCCTATTAAATCAGTGCTAGTGGATCTTAACAGAGACAGCAAAAAAAGCAAGTATCCCCGCTGGAAAGAGTTTTATAACAGACAAAATATTCTTTCCTTTGGCAGCATGGACGAGCGTAGTCATGAAAACTGTACCATGGCAAGTCACTGTAATGATTTACCTCATAATCTCTGCAAATAAAGAGGGAGATGAATACCCTCATCTTTATTAGTAGAAACCCCACCAGATCCAGTCATTATCATCATATAAGAGGATAACCTGTCTCTGGTCTCTCAGATTCTCCTCTAGACTGTTGCTGCTTTTCTTTCTCTCCCTCTATAGAGACATCGAGAATAAAATATGAATGAGCACTCCTTAGAACAAAATTGGCTGAAAATGGTATCTAGGGATAAGCAAATATCAAAGACGTTAAGACTCACATATCTCTTGGATATTTCTTGGCTTCTCAGGGGTAAGAAAGCTGGTTTAAGTTAGGAAAACTTTTCAAGGAATAGTTACTTTTGTTTATAACAAGCTGCAGCAAAGCCTGTTTGTGAGGTCTAGAGTATCTTTCCAGCTAGATTTTCACAAAGACAATGAATGAATGATCTTATATATGGGACACAGGACTATATATAACAGTCTGTAATAGTTATTTTTTTATTAAAATATTTGAAAATTTATGTTAAGACATAGCTTCAGGGTAGTGTCAAGATTTTAATACTGTTGTTCAAACTGCATCTCCTTAGAGGAAGCAGTAAATTACATTGTTCATAGACTGTTCTCACAGTCATTACTGCTAGTGAGAGGCAATTCACTGATATTTTGGGAGCATCATACTTCTTAAATGCACATGATATCAATCAATACCAAAAATTATGAGGTATCCATACTCTGATGATATTTGAAAGAGTATTCTTGTATACCACCTGTGCTGCCTTCCATGGCTTAGCCTGACTCTAATCAGTACTACCCTGTCTCTTCATGTCTCCTGCTGTTCAGAGGATGCCAGCATTATTTGTGTTGACCCACCACTCCAGCAGTAGGGAGGAGTGCAGGAGAGGTTGTGATCAGTTAAGAATTCTGTATCACAAGGAGAATGGGGGAGTTCTGGTGCCTCCAGTCCTGTCTCATGATGCAACATCCAATGCAGAACAAAGTCCACAGGAAGAGTCCCAGACTCCTACTGAAAAAGACTCTCCAAGCCACCATCACCTGCTCTGAAACTCCACTGAAACCTGCCTAGTGGCACTGCAACACTATCATGAAGGAATCATTACATGATATATAATAACTGGTTATAATTATTACACATGGCGTTCAAGATGGTAATCACAGGAAAAGCCTGGATGATCCACATCTTGTAACTCCAGGGTAACAATACCCCAAATCCCATCACCCTGTAGATCCCTCAGCCACCCTGTGCCATCCCATAACATGCATGTGGCTGTGTGACGCCTGAACTCTCTCCCATCTCCTGGCAAAGACACATCATGAGTGTGCCGGATCCAAACAGGCTGTCATGGTTCCCTTTCATTTAGAGCATCACGTGTCCCCACTGTTACAGTCAAATTGTTAACAACCGTAATAGCTGTAAAACTGACACTTTTAGAATTCTAGTTCAGACACTTTTTAAGTTCTCAGACTCTTTCACTCAGTTCTCTTTACTGAGTATATAAATACTGATATTTGACTGTGACTCTACAGTGGTTACAAAGGCAGCAATTTCTTTCAGCTACTTGACATGAGCTTTCAAGGACTGAATGTGAGATGACTGCCAAGGATGATCTTTTTTTATAGATTCCTAATTCTGACTTCATCCCTTGCAAAGGTGACTCTAGTTACCATCTGGCTTTGGAGAAGCCACATCACAGAAACAAAATGATAGAAAAGGAGAAATACCTGTACTTGCAAGAGACGGAGTCACAGAATAGTTGAGGCTGGAGGGGACCTCTGGAGATCACCTAATCCAGCCCCCCTGCTCAAAGTAAGATCAGCTAGACCAGGTTGCTCAGAGCAATAGCCAGTTGGGTCTGGCCCAGTCTCCAGGGAGGCTGACTCCACAACCTGTCTGAGCAAGTTTTTCCAGTGTTTGACCACCCTCACAGTAAAAAAGGTTCTTCCTATGTTTAAGTGGAATTTCCTGTTTTTCAGTTTGTGCCCATTGCCTCTTGTCTGCTCACTGGGTACCACTTTACATCCTTCTTCCATCAGGTATTTATATGCATAGATAAGACTCCCCCTGAGCCTCTTCTTGACAATGCTAAATAATTCCAGCTCTCTCAACCTTTCCTAGTATGGCAGGTGCTCTAGTCCCTTCAGTGAATTCACTCCAGTATGTCCATGTCTCTCTTGTGCTACAATGCCCAGCACTGGCCCAGTACTCCAGATGTTGCCTCACCAGTGCTGAGGAGAGGGGAAGTAGTAGTAGTCCTCCTGGCAGTAGTCCCCCCAAGGCAGCCCAGAGTGCTGTTAGCCACCCTTGCTGCAGGAGCACATTTCTGGCTTGTGGCCAGCTTGCTGTCCCCCAGGACCCCTGGGGCTTTTCCTGCAAAGCTTCTTCCCAGCCAGTTGGCCCCCAGATAGTGCATGGGTTTTTTTCCTCATCAGGTGTGGGACTTTGCATTGCCCTTTGTTGAATTTCATGACGTTGCAGTTTACCCATTTCTCCACTCTGTTAAGGTCCCTCTGAATGGCGGCACAACCATCTCCCAGTTTTTAACATCTGCAGATTTGCTGAGAGCACAGTCTATTCCATCATCCAGGTCACTAACAAAGATGTTACACAGTACTAGGCCCAGTATAGACCCTTGGAATACACCAGTAGCCACTGGTCCAGCTGGATTTTATGTCATTGCTCACAACTTTTGAGACCAGAAGTTCAGTCCTCAATCTGCTTTACAGTCTGTTTCTCTAACCTGTATTTCATCAACTTATCTATGGGGATATTATAGGAGACAGCGTCAAAAGCTTTGCTAAAGTCCAAATAAACATGCACTGCTCTCCCCTTACTCACCAAGCTTGTCATTTCATCATAGAAGACTATCAGGTTGGTCAGCCCTTTGCTCTTGATACACCTGTAGAAGTCCTTCTTGTTGCCTTTCACTTCCCCAACCAAATTCAGTTCATTCCAGGTGGGCTTTGGCTTTCCTAGCCCCATTTCTATATACTTAACAGTGTCTCTATATTCCTCCCAGGTCACCTGTCCCTGCTTCCACCTCTTTATGTATCCTTTCTGCATTTGAGTTTATTCAGGAGCTCCTTGTTCATCCGTGCTGGCCTCCTGCAACCTTTGCTTGATTCTCTGCACATGTGGATGGACCATTTTTGGTGATCTTTGAAAATCAGCTGGATCTCCTGAGCCTTTCTTCTTTCCAGGTTCATCTAAAACTGAGGACTTTGTCCCTGGGTTTATATCTTGCAAAGTACAATTCCCAGGTGCCAACAGGCAGAATGAACTTCTTAATTCTTGCAGTAGCAGTATCATTTCTTGACACGGCTGTTAGTGTTTGTTGTGGGATCTGCCTGGCACTTAACATAAGGAATTAGATATGAATTTCCTGTGTCCTTATTTTGCAAAAATCTCCATGCATTAAAATGTTACCTTCTTCAATGTCATGCTGACAGCTCCCTTGCTCTCACATACATACATACAATGTTCTTATTGCTTGTAATACAAAAAATAGTGAAATAGGAAGATTGAGGTAGCTGTTTGGTGGCCATTGTGGTCTTCAGATATAACATTCCGTTATGATCTACTTAATTCAAATTTCTTATTAAGCAGCCTAGTATAGAACACCAGCCTTGAGAACTAGCAGGAGAGGAATAGGAGCAATATCTGGGTTTACTTGATGTACTAAAAGTACATTTGCTTTGTGATCAACAAAAGGTCAGGAATCAATTACAAGCTGTTCAATATCTCCCTGCAAAAGCAACATGCATAGGAGTTACCTGCAGCCTTCAGGCTTTGTTCCTTGTTTTCTTGTGGGTTTTTGTTTTAGGGAAAAAAGTTGCCTCTACATAGGCTCAGCGCAGTTAATTAAATACTGTTGAACGTGGCATGCAACAGCTTATAGAAGAAGAAAGAGCTTAAGAAAACAAATTTCACAATTAAGTACCTGGACCCAGATAGAGGAAAAAGGGGTTTACACCTTCACACAAAAACTAAACTTAGATTACTGATTGTCAGGAGTACTTTTATCAAGGAAGGATCACTCCATACATGAGCCTTTCCTTATACTTTTCCCTGGACATCAATTCTTGACCAGTATTAAAAATGAGATATTATTCTAAGCAGAATTTTGTTCTGAACTGTATATTAATTCACAGGTGTTATGAATCATAAATTATGCTTTTTATTACACTTTTTGGATGAAGGAATAGTCTGCATTTCTTAGAAGAAATAATCAGTTTGTGGAAGAAGTAGGAAGCTGTCATACTTAGTCCAGGGCTGCTCCAATCTGCAATTTTACAAATATTCAGAGATTTTGCAGTTCATAATCAAAGTTGAAATCAGGTAAGTTTTGATGGTTTGCTGCAGTACCTGTACCTGTAGTTGCAGTCACTGAGGTCCTGCCTGCACCTTAGGGTTATGTTTTTCGCTGCCCATGGCTGAAATAATTTTTTTTTTTTAAAGGACTGCACAAATGGCTACACCTCCATTTTACATGAAAGACAACTGAATTATAACTTCCCCAGAAGTATAATACTCCATCATGCTGGTTATGTTCTTTCCAGATTTTACAGTATTGCCCAACTGAGCAGAAATTGATGTCTGAATTTTCCATTGCAAAATACTTCTGGTCCAAGAAAATATTTAGGCAAATCACACAGAAAACTAAGACTGTTCTTTGTAACTCACTCCAAGTAAATGTATGATTCATTAACACATAAAAATATGTTTTGCTAGCACATATTAAAATTAGGTGCAATGGAATACCATTAAGGAAAGGATGTGATACAAGGAAAATAAGTGCTTATCAGGCAGTATTGCAGGTGCAGAATACTGCATTAATGTAGTTACATTTCGTTTCTTTTTTTCAAGCCTCATGTTATTAGCTGCTTGATAGGTGCAGTTTTCCAAAGTAAATGTACTTCTTACTAACCATTTTAGCTTTAAATTGAATATTACCTTTAAAGTATTTTTTAGTTAAAAAATAACAGTAATGTTAGCTGTAGAGTCCCTATAAGCATATGAAGGGATTTTAAAAAATCATAAAACCTTCTTCTTCTCCAGAACAATGCTGACTGGTCCTAGTGCTTGTATATGTGATATCTGCAGCTTCCTGCATCTCTGCAACCAACAAGAACTCCAATGACGTGATTTCTAGCTGCTGCTCTTGTTCTCATGGAAACAGGTGTCAGAAGTAGGTACTTCAAACTAATCACCGTTTCCTTTAAAAAAAGTCCTTTAAGAAACCATGATTAGGTATAGGCATGACTGTCCTCCCTCTTCTTTTTATAAAATATCATCTTTGGTAGATATTTACCCTACCATCAATTATTTGCTATTCTCTTGCAATCACTGGAGTGAAAGCTAATGAGTTACAATTTGTGCATGTTTGCAGTGCTTGGTACAGTCTCCAGGTAACAAAGTACCAGTTCTTATCATATCTATTTTATAACTGATGTAGTATGAATCTGCTAGCACTACTGCAATTATTTTGAAATTGTAATCTATTTTAGTACATTACTAAATTCAAAATCCAATCAGTCACTCCCAGTTATTTCCTGACTGTTTTTTTTGATAAAGTTGACCAGTGTCATACCATAACAGAGCGTCTTTCATTATTTACTAAGTATCTGAAAGTCATTACTATTTTTGTATCAGGTCTGACTAAGTCACAGCAGTCTTAGCCAGCCTGGTAACATCTTTCAGGAAGCACTTGCCAGTGGTAAGGCAAGCAGCTGCAGATGATCTGTGACCTTTTTGGCCCGAAAAGCAATAATGGTCTCTCAGCTTACAAAAGCTCCTAGTTTCAAAATCAAATCTGCTACTCTGTGGGATCTTTTAAAATAAACTGATCTAACAGAGGAGCCAACAGCTAGCCAGAAAGAAAACCAGTGAAATTCTGATATAAGCAATGATATACAAATGTCATCTGGGAGACTGGGGGGTTGTAATTGTCCATCTGATCTTAATGTAGCTACATACCTATTAAGAGCATGAGTAGACTGCTGAAGAGCAAAAATGAGATATGAAATATGAAATTAAATATCTGACTGTAAGTAGATTGGTGCAATACATGTAACAAGCAAGCAATCATGGCTTAGCATCAGAAACAAGAGGTATGTTACCGGAAATGCAGGACATCTAAAATAGGGAGGACACAAGCAACTTTATTCAAAGATAAAATTCTTATTTACCATAACTAACCAGGTTTTCATGCAGACACCATTATCTCCCTACTTGCTACCACAATACCTGTCTAATCACACAATTCCACCTGACAACATGAGGATTGTAAGACCCACAGGAAAACGTCAGAAACCTAACTGTGATGAAGATAGTACTACCTAAGCAAGAAACCATCACATCTTGTTGATTACAGGTGCTAGACTTGTCTCACAGATAAAAATCTTTGCTGATACCAAAGATGGGGATACCCTTACACTGAGCAGCATCTTCCTAAACAACCTGGACAGTCAGAGAAGACAAGTACTACTAGGCTAACTGCGGTACCATCATATAAAAGATGACAGAAATTGTGTAAATTTGCAGCAAAAAACCAGACCAGGCTGTTTATCAGATTTAGACAGAAAATACAGCCAGAACAAGATAAGTTTATTTTTTTCTCAAGCTTGGGCTAGTCCACCATGGAAACGTACAGCAAGTGAGCAATCAACAAATGATGTCATACCAGTTAATATCTCGTTCAGACAAACTTCTCACATGCAAGTTTGTTTCTCACAAATTATGCTGTTCGTTTCAAATCAAATGGGAAGTATGAAGCAAGTTATCTTTTGGGTGTATATGAGGAAACAATTCCTGCCATTCACGCTGCAGCCAGGGAAAGCCTGCAATGCATGCTGTAGTGCTTTAAAAACCCTTGTTATGCCACAACAAAAATCCAGACCACGACTAGAACTAAACTCACAGAAGTCCCAACCAATGATTTTTCCCCTACTTCACCATGTGTCTGAAGAATCTATAACCCACAATGCAGCATAACAACATTTATTTTCTATATCTCAGCATGAAGGCAGTATGTTTTCACCCATAGGATTGACCATTCATTACATGCTATAAAACTGGTGGCTGTTGTACAGTGAATGCAGGACCCTGGCTCCTGCTGAAGGGGAGACGACTGTCGGTGCACTAAGCCTTAACTGCCCTGACCAGACCCATCAGGGACTTCAGTCCTCATCCACATTATGTTATATGCAAGTCTGTCTCCAGTCCACTCTCAGGCTCTGCCTCCTGGATGGGCCTCAGAGCTGTGTCATAGGTGATGGACCCTGTGAATGTACACTGTAGCTTGTATCCAGCCTATCTTTGTCCCTGTCCCCTGGATGGAGTTTGGACACATGTAGTAGCCCTGTCTATGGCCCTGTCTCCATTTGCTCCTGACTCCCTGTTTGGACCCTGGATCTGGTTCATCGCTTGCCTGGTCTGGTACTGTTGATGGACTGTGTTACCACCAGCCAGCTCTGCCCACCATGTTCAGACAGGACATGGCAATCCATCAGTGACAGTGCTGCCCAGGCTGAGGGCACCCTCAGCTCCCAGTCCACCTTCCCTTAGGAAGAAACCTGCCCTTGCTGCTCCCTGACAATTATTTTGCAACCCCCAAAATATTTAAGTCTTAATTTTCCTTCTGCCTTTATCCTCCATAACAAAACGGAAAAGAATGAATAAAATTACAGCACTTTGTTTCCTTTGTTAATAACAACAGGGGCAATACATATGAGATCATCTTACAACACAGGATCTTGCCTTCAGATAAAGCATGTACCTTGTTTTTTAGACTAGGCACAAACCAAGGGATCATAGGGACTGAACTAATTCGTAGCCAGTAGAACTGTGGCTGAAACCTAGAAGATTACAAAGACAAAAAGCTTTTGTCTTCAGCCAGACACGCTGGAGCTCAGGAGCACACAGGCATGTGCAATTCTTTCACTAGCTGTATAAGCTTTAGCTGCCTGCCTAAAAAGCGCTCTTTTTTAACCAATGAGATAAATACACTTAGCTTTTGCAAAACAAAGCCGTAAGGCTAGCCTAACGCTACAAAGCAGCCTTACACCATCTTTTCCCGTTTCAGTGGCCACAAAAGAGGGCTGGCATGTTTCTCTTCTCTGTTGCAAGAGCTCCCCTTCGTGTCCAACGTGTGAATAATACCAGCTTTAGCCGCAGTTTATCTGCGGTCCGCGTCGGGTCCCGTCTTCCAGATTCTGGCACCAAGAGCCAGCCATACAGTCAATAAACTCAGTGTACAGTGGAGCGTATTTACTACGTGCTGGAGTGAAAATGCAGTACTGAAATACTCAGGGGGAAATGGGTGAGACCTATTCCAGTTTTAGAACTGTAAGAGGATTTCTGAGGAGAAAACCAAAGGCAGGTCACATAGCAAGAAAAAACACTCTACCAAGTAAATCTTTCATCAGATTTAGTCCAGGAATGGTTTTGGTACTAATGGCAGAATACACAGCTAGATCCACAAAGGTCGTGTTGAAATTAATGAAAACTAAATATTCCTAAAACAGACTTGAGTGGTGGGCCTGTGCTTAATTCATAGGCTGTTGAATTCAGCCTAATATGTTTCCCATTTCTTTGAATGGTACAGAGGACTCTCCAACAAAGCTGCAGGATATCTGGACTCTTCCAAGAGAGACTACTGACTATTTTACCACTTGCAGGACACTGCACTACCAAAAAAAATCTGAAAAGCCAATGGTTTGCAGGGAAAAGACTGACAGAGAACTCATACCACTTTGTACAAATAACTGGCTCCCTCCAGCTAGAATCGGGAGTGTGGAAAGGCCTCAGGCAAAATGCTGTCTGGCCTATCGAGTTCCACTCCTGAAGCTCAGGGGGGCACGTGCTGCACTGGGAACATTGCCACTGTCTGAATGGGTTCAGCATGTGCTGTCACTGCTGCTTGTCATGAGAGGGCAGAGGAAAGGTTCAGTTCATATCCATCGCTCCCTCAGAACTAGAAGCAATAGCACTGCTTTTTTACGAAGACAGTCCTTTAGTATTATTTAAATACAGCTGCTGGGGTTTTGTGAAAAAGCACTGAGAGAACGAGCTTGTGATGTTCATTACATGCAGCTTAAAATGTTCTTTCTGCTCTATGCAGATTTTCATCTTGTGCTCACCTCCAACATTACCGGATGCAGTATCTGCTATACCTGGTGCAGTCAGGGTCCTATGCAGAAAATCTAAAAACACATCTGAAGTGATTGCTTTTGGCTGGCCCTTGGGCTTTCAGAGGGCTCAGCCCATAAGGAACAGCATGCCTATGGACACAGCTGACAGGTAACCCAATCTAGGCCTCAGAGCAATATTAAAGAAGTTATTTGTGAAGTTCAGCTTTGTACAGCACTGAGGAAAGAAGCTCTGATTTCTACTCTTGCTGTATAAAAGGCATTTACTTTGGAGTTTTACTATGGTCAAAACATTTCTCACTAAAGAAATGTCGACTAATTCTTCAGAGCTAATTAACAAGAACAGAAATTCTGTGTGTATCCAGAACAATTTGTAAAAGTTAAAAAATACTGAGCAACTTACCTTCCTCCAATTCTTTATTTGCTTTGGCCAGCTTGTTTGTTTGCTTTTTTGCCACAGGGTCAAGCACCCACATTGTGACGTTTGTACCATTGTACATTGGATATTGCATCACCTGCGATAAGAGAAGTCACTGACATAGTCAGAACAAATGACTCCCACAAACTTCAGGGTTGGGATTTCACATAGTGTGTACCACCACAACACCACAGCAGGAACAGCACCACACCAGGACCCTAAGTGGGGTGCCAGAGCACCATGGCACCTGAAACAAAATGAGGGACTTCTTACCCTGTTACCTTGGGCAGACCCAGTTAGAATGCATCTGCTCAAGTATGGATTTCAGTATGGGTACTCTTCATATCGCTCAATTCCTATTGTTTGTTTCTTAATCCTGCCATAAAGAAGTATTTGAGATTACTAATTCTGGGGCATGGGACATAATTTTGTGACTTCAGCACTGTAATGAGTACTGTTTTATGTCCATATCATCAGGAAAATCCCTCTTCCTCCCATCAGAAACTTTAGCTCTCACTGGGCACTTAACACGAGCGTACGTACAAAGTCTTCAGTAAATTCTAGATTTAAAAGTAATCAGGCTGGGTTGCTTTTAGCCTCTTTGCTTGCTGACAGAACCTTGCCCATGAAAGAAAACAAAAGAATGCTCGGGACTTCTTAAAATACAGTGCTGAAAAAGTATGAAGTTTTACAAGAAGCAACTGATAGGAAGTTATGTTGTCCTTTTTATGCACTAATAAACTGCTCATTTATCTCTGTAAGGCTGACTCAGAAAGGCTTTCCTCTGTTTAAGGACTTGCAAGCTTCAGGTGTCTTTGTGCCTTGATGACATTCAGGGCACCTACTGAATTTAAGAATTTGAGAAGATTGCCTGTAGCTGAAAAAGCACAGAAATTACTCTCAGTTGATAGGCAAAGCTCTTGGTTTATAAAACACATTATAATTTCTTGACTGGTCCAAGCATACATTCAAGCAGCACCAATAAGAAAAGCATTCTAGGAATATTGTGGTGGCATCACCAGCTGTTCTGGTTTGGCTCACTGCTTCCTATATGTGAGGCGGGCCTCAGGAAGGAGATGTGCAAGTGTTAAAAGATGAACAGAGCACAGAGTGCACAATCCAGCACAAATAATTAGTTCAAGGGGGTAACAGCTACGATAAGGGGGGAAAAGCAACAATAGTAAGGTAGCTGTGAGGGTGGCTAAACACTGAAATAGGTTGCCCGGAGAGGTTATGGACTCTGCATCCTTGGGGCTCTTCAAAACCCAACTGGACACGGTCCTGAGCAAACTGATCTAGCTGACCCTACTTGAGTAGAACCGTTTGACCAGATGTTCTCAAGGGGTTCCTTCCATCCTCAACTATTGGCACAACAGCAGAGAGAACAACGGGACCCAGCAGCCAGGGCTAGCATTAGCAAAAAGGCATTAGCAAAGCCTGCTAAAATAAGGTCAGGGACCACTGTTAGATGATGACAGAAATGTCTCAGATGCTCTCAATCCATGCTTTCGGCAATACACTGTTTCTGAAGGGACCATCAATGCAATCAAATTCCTAATATGTAACAGCCAACTCTGCATAAGAAGTGCTAAGAGCTCCCAAGTTCACCCTGTCTTCCTTAGGAAGTATCAAGGAGGCATCGACACTTGAACCATGCCCACATTTTCTAATTTCTTCACATACGAAGGCACTCCCCTTCAGACTTTACCAACAGCACAGCTATAGGGGTCACTGCAGGAACAGCACCAGTTCACGATTGTATGTTTGTCCTCCCACCCTTGAGTATTCTGACTGATTAATGAAGGAGCATGTAGTAGGTAGCTGGGAGATCTGTTCCCATGAAAACCTGGAAAGTAGTCCAGCTAACAAGGCTGTAAACACCTTACATTTTAGATTAAAGAAAGCCCAATGCCAAAGGTGGCAGTTATTAGAGCAGATTGTCCTCAATCTACCATTAACCCAGAGTACCGTCATCACTGAGTCAACGGAAGGGCATGTTCTCTTCAGTGTCACCTTTTGCAAGAATTAGTATAATGCAACCCAAAAGCTGAGGAAAAATACTTCCTTTTTTCTCTTGGTTCTGTTTTGAAGTGTCACTGCAAAAAGTGCTTTCCCTAAATGTCTCCCAGTTTGTATGAATTTTTTTCTTTCTTCCCCCACCACAACTTTCTTGGCTCTAAGGATGGAGCAAAGCTTGGATATCAAAAGTGGCCATTTTCCTCCAGCCTTTTTGTTCTTCCAATCCGAAAATGACTATAAAGAAATTTTAAATGCATTTGTTATGCCCGTTTTACACAGTTACTGGGACCTCAAGATGTGGAGGACTGAAATAGGTTAGGCAGAGGTGCAAGAAATTATGTATTTGGATAGGAAGGAGGGGCGCTCATCCTAATGCCTTGAACCCATGGGTTGAACACTGGCTTTGCCCACTGGGAACACTGATCCACCCATGAGGATGTCCGCAGTTAGATTACATACATATATTTGACTGCATCCCGCTGCAGAAATACAGAAAACTGGTGTCTCTTTGCAGGAAATCTTGCTGCCATGAGTACAATAACACAGTCACACATGGTACCTTTTTCCTGACTGTGTGTGCTACGTCTGCAGTGATTGGCACAAGAGACCATGAGCTTGGACGTATGGTATGGACCTGTGCACTGCTGTTGACTCACTCTAGGTCAGCCAGCCTATTCAGTTTTAAGCCCAAATTCATCTTTCAGTCAAACTGCCTGGTTACATGTCCAAGCTCAGAAGCATGTTTATGTCGTGGTGAGATTTGGGACAGTTAGAAGGGAAGTCTGAGCTTGTCCAGATACTCAGCACAGGCTCTGCCCCATCTACCCTGCAGTGCTGTTTGGCAGGACACCAAACACCAGCTGCCCACCAGAGTCCTCCATCCCCTGCTTCCCAGGGCCTTCAAGAGATGTCATAAGGCCAATGGCAAGCAGATAACTTGGACAGGCTCCTTCATAGAAGTCCTCTGTTACAACATGACATAAATCTTCCAAGTCTAAGCCTGCATAATCTGTAAGAGGGATACCGGTGGGAAACAGCCAGGACAAAAACCAAGCTCTATATCCCAACTGCTGTTCCTGCTCCATGAGCAGTGCTGGGGCAATTGAAAATGGCAGATCACAGAGACTAAAGGGAAGTGTTTGTAAGCAACTCAGCTAGTAAGATGGATGTTCATCCCCTTGTAACAATCCCACTTGAATAAGATACAATAAATATTACACTAAGGGCTACCAGCATCAGTTGTTACATTTAAAAGGGAATGTGAAATGCTGCGCGCTGTGCAGTAAGGTGGGGAAGGAGCTGTAACTGCTGAGATACAAGCCAAGGGTAATGCTGGTGTACACGCAGCTCCCCATGCCCAGACTCACACCTGCAACCACACAGACCTATGACCTCTCAGGATTCACACCTCTGTTCCATCCTACAGCTTTCCCCATGTGCAGCAAGAGAATCTGTGTTACCTACCATATGGTGGTTTTCATTTCAGCAGCCACAGCAAAAGCCGTTCCCCTGAGAGGCTGCCCTCAGAGCCCACCACTCCTCCCTTCCCTCTCAGTGGCAGCTATGACACGTGCCTGTCCACCTTGCCAGACACCACTGTTTCACCTAGAGAGACAGCTTTCCCCTACTCCCAGTTATCCAGCCAGGATGTACAGCAGTAACACAGTTGCATATGCTGAATTTAAAAGGCTTCACCCTGCTGTTGGTGGAAATAAAAAGTTCTCTATATAAAATCAATTGAAATATTGTGCTGGGTTTGGCTGCGGTAGAGTTAATCTTCTTCAGAGTAGCTAGTATGGGCTATGTTTTGGATTTGTGATGGAAACTGTGGATAATACAGGGATGTTTTAGTTGTTGCTGAGTAGTGCTTACACAGAGTCAAGGCCTTTTCTCCTTCTCACCCCACCCAACCAGCGAGCAGGCTGGGGGTGTAGAAGAAACTGGGAAGAGACACAGCTAGGACAGCTGACCCCAACTGCCTCAAGGGATATTCCATACCGTATGGTGTCACGCTTAGCAATATAAAGCTGGGGAAAGAAGAAGGAAGGGGAAGATGTTTGGAGTTGGGTTATTTTGTCTTCCCAAGTAACCATTACGTGTGATGGAGCCCTGCTGTCCTGGAGATGGCTGAACACCTGCCTGCTGATGGGAAGTGGTGAATGAATTCCTTGTTTTGCTTTGCTTATGTGTGGGGTTTTGCTTTACCTATCAAACTGTCTCTATCTCAGCCCACAAATTTTCTCACTTTTCTCTTGCAATTCTCTCCCCTATCCCATCCTGTCGTGGTTTAACTGCAACCAACTACCACGCAGCCCTCTCACTCACTCCGCTCTAGCCCCCTGTGGGATGGGGAAAAGAATCAGAAAATGGTAAAACTTATGGGTTGAAATAAGAACAGTTTAATAACTGAAATAAAGTAAAATGTAATAATACTAATGAAAAGGGAGATAAAACAAAAGAGAGGAATAAAACCCAAGATAGACGAGTGATGCACAATACAGCTGCCCACCCTGCATTGACCAATGCTCAGCCAGTCCCTGCACAGTGATCAGCAGGCCCCAGCCAACCCCCTCATTTATATACTGAGCGTGACGGTCCATGGTATGGAATATCCCTTTGGCTGGTTCGGGTCAGCTGTCCTGGCTCTGCTCCCTCCCAGCTTCTCGTGCCCCTGCTCGCTGGCAGAGCATGGGAAACTGAAAAGTCCTAGACTTAAGGTAAGCATGACTTAGCAACAACTAAAACATCAGTGTCTGATCAACATTATTCTCATACTAAATCCAAACCACAGCACTGTACCAGCTACTAGGAAGAAAATTATTTGAGCCAAAACCAGGACAAATATTTATGTTAATAATGCCATTGACAGCATCCTTTTTCAACAAAATCTAAGGCCTTGGTCTGGATAAGGATGGTGGTTTCTTTTTATAGGATAATCAATTATTATTTTTTATCCCTTTCACTCTTAAAAATACCATTAATTTTGCTGATGTCAGTGATGATGATGAACAACAACTGAAGAGAAGTCCACTGGTAAAGGGATGTAGACATGCCTGACACAAATTTCCTGAACTAACAGCCATAGAATTAACCTTACTGATTCTAACAGCACTTGGATCTGGCAAGGCAAGAATTACTTGAGAGGTATTTTGCCCAAAATATATTAAAAAGTGCTTTCCCAAACTAGAAAATTATTCCTTCATGTGGGAAAATCACCTTGAGGGGGGGATTTAGAAAAAAAATTGGGTCCTAACAGAAGCATAGTATTACAGAAAGCTTTTTAGGGTAAAATACAGCTATCGCCTTCAGGACGGTTGGCATGCATGAAATCTCCATCACCACAGTTCCCTAAAGCCACACAACCTGCTATCCTGGAGGACCAGTGGAGGGTGGAGCGGAGTGCAGACACCGCGGCCAGGCTCTGCTGTACTCCCTGCAGGACCGGGAACACGATGGTACCATACAGCCAATAAGCTGCACAACCGCTGTAAAATATATGAGATGATGTCTGTTGCTGGGCCAACAACTGTGGCAAAGACCAAGCACAAGCCTCATTATCTGCAAGAGGTCAGGAACTAGGCCTGCTCAGCACTTCAAAGCCTTCTGACTATTACGTGCTAACTGCTAAAAGAAAACAAACAGCTGAAAAGATAAAATTCAAGGATGCTAGGGTAAAATAATTGTGGTAGTGGGAGATCGCAACCTCCTATTCAAATGGCCCCCCCAAAGAGAGTGAATCCCCCACTCGCGGAGCATGCACAGTAAATTTAGAATGAACTGTATCTTTAAATGAAAGCAAGACAACTTTGCACCAATCATAATAAAGGAATGTATGACTAGAGTCACCCAAGCTCCACCTGAGAGTAAGAGGAGTATAAAAAGTGAATGAATGAGGGGACCAGGGGGAAGACACCACTGAGAACAAGTTAAGGGAAGATACCACCGAGACTGACTCCTGGGATCAGCTGAGCCTTTCTTCTCCCCCCACTTGGGATGCCTTGGGTGAGACTCAAACCAAGTGGTTCTTCGGGAGACTTAGAAATATCTCTAGAGCAGGGGTCCTCAAACTTTTTAACCAGGGGGCCAGCGCGCGGATTAAGTGGCAGGAAGTCATCTGCAGCTGCTTGGTATCCCCCCACAACTCCCGGCAGGGTGGGGGGCAGGGGGGTTCTGTAAATACCGAGGGCCGGATTGAGGACCCTGGGGGGCTGTATCCAGCCCGTGGGCCGTAGTTTGAGGACCCCTGCTCCAGAGTCATTTTTTAATATTTGTAGCCAGGCTGTATAGTTTGTAACTTTTCCTCAGGTTTTATACTTTCTAACATTTTATTTGCATGTGCCCTTCGCAGACAGTCACTATCACCAGCAATCCAAAAACCTGTATATCTGTTGCACTAATAAAACTGCACTGGTAAGTAGCCGGTCATTGCAGTTTCTCATTGAACGTGACCATCCCCTCGAGTGTGGCCATGCTAGCTCATGAGCACAACCGAACCGGCAGTGCAGACTGCTATCAGTGTATCCGAACCCGTGGTAGTTTAATATATATATTGTGACTGGACTGATAGTGGTAAATTGGACATCACTTAGAATTTAAACCTAGCCACACCTAACCTCCCACCTCGGTGAGCAGAGTTGGAAGGTGGGGGGAGGGTATTTTCTGCTAAGTTACTCCATCCCCTTAAACGCAACACTTCACAAACAACAAAAACACAGCCACTGCTGTCCCATCTGACACATTCTGGACTCCTTCCTGCAGAGCTGTGTACCTCCACAGAAAGCAAGAGATGGAACAGTCCTGATACTGCAGCCACACCTGGGAAGGTGAAATGGGAGCACAAACCACCCCACAGCAGGGCCACAACAACAGATGGGTGAAGCAGCAAAGGTTTCTTTCTTTCTCTCCATCCTCAAGGCCTGATCCTTTGAATTCAAAGCCATTTCTGAGCATTTAGACTCACTGTGGATACAGGCTGTGTGCAGCACTCTGGCATGTTGATTTTTTCCAAGGCTGAGCCAAAGAAAAATAAATTTTCTTTGGAGTCCTAAGTCTTAGCATGCATTGTGCATCCCCACTGTACAGAAACACTACCTAGTAACCACATCTCAAATTGAACTGCCATAAACTTGCCATTAATCTGAATATTCAACCAGGAAATCTCCTCTCATAAGAAACTGTTAATAAGCAAATTTGGGAACAGGCTCATATTTATGTCATCAAGCACTTAGTTTTACATCTGCTTTAAAACATCACCTGAAAGCATACCAAGAATTTACATTTACTGATTTTCCATAAACTATTTCCTTCATATTCAAAGTTCTCCTAGTTCCAGCTGGGAGCAAGTCTATGTGTATACATGCTGTCATTGATATGTATATTTGTGGTATACAGAGTTCAGACTCTTTCAATCACCAATACCAGGTTAACAGATCAAAAGCATAAAGTAAGGTGGGGAACCGAAATAAATAATTGTTCCTCCTCTCTTGCCTGTGTGTAAGCCGGTGATATCTGAACCTCTCCCTGGAATACACGAAGACAGCTGAATACTGATCAGTAACTAAAGAACTGTTACACTCTTCTCTCTGAAAAAAATTTCACTTATTTATTTGCCTATGTGTCACTATTTTCCAATCAGTGAATACAAGACAAGCCTTCAGGCTTTAGAAATCACCCCTCATGTGAAGCTGTAATGCTTCTCTGTCATGAGCACTCACGCTTGCGATGCCTGGGTGAAGGGCGCCTTCTCGAGTGAAGGACATCATGTGTACTGTCTCAAAATCAGACTTCTTTAAAGAAAAAAGCCAAATTGCCATGGAATCCTGTGTGAAAATGTTTCTGCTTAAAATGTCAAGGCACCCCTCTTCAGATCCCAGGACAGCCAGGAAAGCAGCTTCTCAACAGTTGTACACACATCTCCACCTGGGACAGGGTAATCCTGGTTATATGTACAAACTGGGAGGGCACAGGCAGGGGAGCAGCCCCATGGAAAGAGAACTGGGCGTCTGGGTTGATGGCAAGTTGAATATGAGTACAACAGCATGCCCTGGTAGCCAAAAGGGCCAGCCTTGTCCTGAGGTGCATCAAGCACAGCTTAGCAAGCTGGTCAAGGGAGGTGATTGTCCCCCTCTACACCACACTGGTGCTGGCTCACTTCGAATATTGTGTGCAGTTTTGTGCACCTCAATAGGAGAAGGACATAAACAGTGTGTTGAGAGAAGGGCAACCACAATGGTAAAAGGTCTCAAGAGCAAGATTTACAAGGGGCCGCTGAGGTCACTTGGTTTGTTCAGCTTGGAGAAGAGAAGGCTGAGGGGTAACCTCATCACAGCCTACAGCTTCCTCAAGGTGGGCAACAGAGGGGGAGCTGCTGATCTCCTCTCTCTGGTAACCAGCAATAGGACACAAGGGAATGGAATGAAGCTGCATCAGGGGAAGTTCACAATGGACATTAGGAAAAAGTTCTTCTATGAAGGGTGGTTAGTCACAGGAACAAGCTCCCCACAGCACCAAGCCTGTCAGAGTTCACTGGGATTTAGTGTTAGGTAGTCCTGTGAGGGGCAGGGAGGCGGGCTTGACAATTCTTACGGGTCCCCTCCAACCTGAGATGTCCTATGATTCTACTCTACGAAAGTCACATGGGCTGCCCGTAGCACAAAACCTCCATTATCCTGTAACTGGTAAAAATGATAGAAAGTGAAAGGAACCGGAAATAAAAAACTGTCCATGAAGGTGGAAAAGTATTTGTTCCATCCACCAGATCCTTTCACAAAGCTGCAGGAATGCTACTGAATCCTCAAAGGAAAAGGGAAGGAAGACTCAGGCCTCAAATGTGTTTCTGTGGCAGCAGCTCTGACTGTACTGCTTATCTTGTCCTAGAGGGTCAACGCGTACGCTAGCATCAATGTCATAATGCAAAAAAGGCCTTAGGGCCAAATCTTTTGTATGTCTTATTGACTTGCTGCTACAGCACCTTCTTTGCTGACCCTGTATGACTAGTACTGAGACTCAAGTCTCCTTCAGAATCTGCCTGCCGGTCCTTACACTGCTGTGGCAGGCACAAGAGACACCAATAACATCACAGCTTGGCACAGCTCCTCTTGGAAGGATTATTCTTTTTCTTCTCCAGGCTTCTAGGCTGTTAAGAGGAATCACAGGCCAAACAGACTTCCCCCTACTGAATTCAGCATCTTCGTGGTCCACACCAAGTCTACAGGCTCTGAATCTTCCTGTGGTCCAGGCAAGCATCAGTCACTGTCTCTTCCCTAGGCCCAGTTTGTCAGCACAGGCTTATCGTGGTTTGCACTGCAAAGCATTGGGGCTGCAGAGCAAAACTATTCCATGTGCAAGCACAGCAACTGCACCAGGGTGCGCAGGCTAGAGATGTTAAAACGCTTAGCTTCAGAACGATGGCTGGAGGGGACCAGAAGGGCCCTTAATGCGCTTTTTGTCACCTATGGCTGACACAGGCCATAGGACAAAAATCCTGCCTTGCTGGGTTATTTAAAGCTCTCAGAGATAGCAGCAAAGGACAGACCATTTCACAGCACAGATTTTCTCATGAGTTCTCAAGCTGGTTTATGAATCAGAAAGCTCAAAGAGAGTTCACAGTAGTAGACACGACAAGCCTTGCTGTTCTTTTGAGAAATCTTTCTCCCAGAGATGCACAGGACAGACACTAGAGCTCTGCACAACTTGTGAGGTTAATTCATTTACTGCTCTTCTCTGATGCAGCTGAGCATGCAGGAGCAGACACACTGCACAGCTTCAGGGCAAACATTAGCAATGTGTCCTGAATCTGGTGCCTCCACCAGGCTCTGCCTCGTTTATAAATGGAGCAGTTCTTGTTTTAAATACCAGACAAATCACACAGCTCCTAGGGAAAAGGAAAAGGCAGAAATGTGATCGCTCCAACTAGAAGCCGACAAACTTTTGGGATACAAAGGTTTGTAATATAAGGCATATAAACTGGGAAATATACACACAAATATATAGGTACATATATAAATGAGTGTGGAACAAGCTTACAGTGTTTATTTATTTACATACAGCTTGCTTATATGTTCATACTGTTCAGAGTCAAAAAGAATGAGATACGTAAATAGTCTGTGCATCACCACTTTTTAATTCCTTTCAAGCTGTGCTCACAAGAAGCTGAAAATCAGCTCCAATACTTAAATCAGAAGACCTTCAAGGAAAGAAATTTTTTTTTGTTTCATATATGTATGGGCATGTGCTCATATGAACAGCACATCCCAGATGTCTGCTTTTCCAGAGCAGTTAAGTTAGGCTTCTTCCTCCTTCAATTTACTCCTCCTTTCTAATTACAAACACCAATCATCAAACATGGGCAATGGGGGATAAATACGGATTTTTATTTTTAATGCTAAGAAATTAAAGTATAGTTATGAACAACCCCAAGAGGGAGATTATGAAGCACAGTGGGTAAATATATCCGTGTTTCAGAGACAGAAAAAAATATGCACACATCAAATAAAGGAAAAAAATCCTCCACTATAGTATGCAAAGGTACCTTATCAATACTGTTTCCATTAAAACTAACCAACAGATTCACATGGACAAGAGGTGTTATGCTAAAGAGGAAGCACACAAAGATCCTGTGCGTTGAGAAAAATTGAGACATCTTATATATCATAAGCAAATTATCTGTGTCTCTCATGAACCTCTGAGAACAGGAGGCATGTGGCTTCAAATCATTCTGTTTGTACCTAACTTAACCCTGTTTCTCCCCCACTTCCATTATCATGTTTGTCTTAGAAATTCTTTCAGCTGTAAATGGTTGGAGACCAGGAATGTAACCTATTTTGCCCTATTCCTACAGTCTTCCTTACACATCTGCTGCTAGCCACTATTAGAGCCATGATCCTGAGCCGGGACAACCTTCTGTCTGATCTGGTATAGACAGTCCTATGATCTAGAGACAATTACATAGAAAGAAATAAACGTATTGGAATCAGGAATGCTATCAGTAAAAGCACATTGAAGGTACAACTTCTTAAGCCTGCTTCATATTATGAACTGTGTGCACAGATCATCAAACACTGCTCAGTATTCCAAACTGGACATTAAAACAAGCATGAAGACTGTATCACCCAAGTCTGAACTGTAAAACTCCATTTACCTGTTTTTAACTCCAAATACGCCACTTGCTGGAATTGTAGTCTGTGTCTGCTTTCATGCCAGCCTTGGACTTCTCCTACCATAGACTTCACAGGATCTTTTCATCCTCCTCTGGTTTCTGCAGGACACTGCAAAAGAAGGATTTGCTTGGTTGAGAGAGCACTCTATGAAGGTACTTGCAGAGACGGCACAGAACTAGTGACGCAAACTTGCTCTGCCAAAGATATCCTTGCTTGGGCTCAGAGAATTATCCAAGAGGCTGTGTGGATTAAACTGCAATGGAAAAAATCTGTCTTCTGGACATTCTCCTACCTGCAGCCCTGAAACTCACCCTTCTCCCTGACTATCTCTGCCGGTGTCAGCATGTGCAACTTCCTATGCAGTTAGAAAGGTGGAACTGGTATAATGGGTATGTCTATAGAAAAATTGGAAATATATTTTTTATATTCTTCTAGTAAAATTTAGCAGTTGGAAAAAAGGGGGAAAGTCCTATGTAGCCAGAAGCCATTAACTAAAAATTATTAGCCAAGGAGAATTAGGAGGAGGTAGAAATGACAAGCTAGTTAATCACAGCTCCACTGCTTATGTCTGTATTTTTCTTTAGGCAATCAATTAATCCTTTCTCAGCTACCTTATCTGGAAAATGGGGCAATACACTACTCACAAGCATGCTGGGATAGTGGATTAGGCTGTTGTTTTATTGCAGGGAGTGCCACAACATGCTGTAGAAGTATTAGGAATGGTTATTATGTGAGAGAGAGGACTACTTAGAAAACGGTTTCTTTGCTCTGAACTATCTCTTAACATCAAAGAGTCAGGACAACCTGGGGCCCATAATTATCATTCACTCTTGCACTGTTTACAGTGGAATCAAGCGTGACACAAAATTCTTCAAGCTGTTAACAAGACATCTTTTTTCTGCAGGATCCCTAGGAGGTCAATGAGAAGTGTTGAAAGATTTCTGAGTGAAGGTAAGGTGACGTACCTAAAGCAAGTTAGCTAAAAGAGCAACAAGAAAAGCAGCCAATGGAAAATGCACTCAAGTATGCATTTTGTGTCACTGGCACAGTAATGCAAGTAGAAGTCTGGAGATAGTCTGAGCTGGTTGTTGCTGTCCTTAGAGTGATAGATAAACCATGGTCAACACAAACCCCCTGCACAGTAGGCACGTGAATGGCAAGCTTGAGACAGGGGTCAGAAAAGCACTTCAGAGGCCTGCTTGTTACCGCCACTCTGTTGGACACAACCAGCTTTACCTCCCTGCCAGAAAAACCTGTGATGAAAGTACCCGTCACTTGCTTTATAGAAAATTAGTTCATTGTAGTCAAAACTGCTCTCAGAAGCGATTTGATTAACCTGTCTGCCTTTGCACTGAAATGGATGAGGAGCACTCCAAGTCCCTCTTCTGCTAGTTCAGGCACTGGACCAGGAACCCTGAGGAGAAGGTCAGAGAGCAAATACAATCTTAACCCAGGACAGGTACTTCTGCAGTGACTATGCAACAGCCCGCTGCATCACCAACTTGTTATTTCTGTGACGTATCTAAAATGAATAGGGCACACAAGACAGCTACACAGATTAGGGGTTAACTACACTTGGGAGACACTTTATGACAGAACAAATGTTAGCTCATGCTATTGACTATTACATTAACACAGCTTAGCTATAAGAGCTATTTCAAAGCATGTACACTGAGGTCAACCTCAAGCCTTACATCAAAATTCAGTCATCTTCTCATCAAAGGGAGAGTTCACAAATAGCATGTATTTAAATGTGTCACTGTTACCCCACTACAAAGTTGCATTCTCCACCACGGTAGGTAAGGTACATTCTAGAGCAACCACATTCATTTAACCAGTCCTGCTTTGTTCAGCAGGACATTTCTCTAAACAGGAAAGGTTCCCTGTAAGCCTTTGAAGAATCAGTCTAATACTGTTTTTCTGACATGCTCCCACAAACAGGCTTTCTCAAAATCTCTTTTCTGACCAAGGTTTAAGCTAATCTTACTTTTATGTTCCTCCTCCTTAACTGGAGACAATGTCCTATCCTAACTGTCCCACTCAATGGGGTGAAGCAAAGCCTAATGTTTCTCCTTAGTTTGATGATTCATTTTCTCATAACAAATCCCAGATTTTGGGGCCCTGTGCTATCAGAGGCACAGCCATTGGCTCACCAACAACAATGAAAGTCTTTCTGGCATGCATTTTGCAGCCTTCGTGGCTTTTTTAAAGAGTAACCTCCATGACTTTTGACATGTTGGGTAAGAGGGGGTGGATGCAAAGGTAAACAATCAAACTGTGGGAGCTGCCAAATCAAACCCAGGGGATGCCTGGCAGGGAGGTGAGTGAGGCAGAACAACTGTTCTGGGGCAATACTCAGGAGCAGAGAGGTCTCTCTTACTCTGAGGCTTCAGCCCATCCTGAAGTAACTGACCCATTAGAAAATAAGTTTGCTTTGGTACAAAAAAAGACTATGTTCTGTCTGTTCTTATCATGGCATTAGGGGTTTTTTTCCTCATTCTTTTGCATTAATATGATCAAAAGAATTGTACTGGAAGCATAAAACATTGATCATTGCTACAAACTTTGTAAACATTTTTGTCTCCTTTACCACTGTGTTCCTTTGAGATTTCCTATATGTGAATAGTAGCTTTTAACTTTTTTACTGCATTTTGGGGCTGGATTAGGCTCTGATATGAACTGAGCAAAAGGGTCTGTCAGCCATTTCTCACCACATAATCCCTTTTCCGTTCCTTTCCCACCCCATTTCCGGTATTTCAACCTCAGGATGACAATTAAGAATAAATGTTAAAGAACATGTTCTTACATAAAGGCATAAGTAACAATCTCAGCTTTAGTACTTGACTGCCACATAAGACAAATCAGAAATACAAAAGAACTTGACGCTATAGTAAAAGGAGGTTAGCTAGTCTGATTTTCTGGCATAATAATTTAAAATTCATGAGCCTGTCCCCAAAAATGAGACACTGGCTCAACAATAATGAAATAAGTTGTTTAGAATTATTTTTATTTCCTTTCCAATTTTTTAGACTCTACAATAAATTCAGGTCATCTTCAAAGCTGTATCTGTCATCATGAGACATCTTTTTTCAGGAGCTGGGGCCTTAAGAAAAGCAGCATATGATGTTAATGCTCACACACGCAGGCAAATCATGCAAGTTAGCAACTCTGGGTAGGAATCCACAGCTCCTGATGGCAACAGCTTCTGCTCGCTCTGCAAATAAGGCTCATCTGAATATTTTAAATAGGTGGCTTGCTTTTTTTTTTCATTTCCTGGTATTTTTACACTACCATCCTGAGTGTCAAATCTTTTTTTGGCAAAAGTTGTTTTTGTGACCTTGTCCTGTCCTTAACTGAAGGAGTCCATCTTTTGCATATTTTTTTAGACACGGGGTTTCCCCCTGCCCCACCAGGGTACAGATAAAGGCAAAGAAGAAACAAATAAGGCACAGAATTATAACCTAGAAAAATCCCTCTCCCAGTTAACTGTGTAAACTCAGTTTTGATTGTATAATACTGCAAGTGCCTGTTGGAGCATTCCAAGAAATACAAGGAATACATAATGAAAGAAGATAAAAATACATTCTTTCTAGCTTTTTCTATTTAGCATATAAAAGCCCTAAATGCCAAATTTTCTGTCTTTTCCAGGTCACTTTTAAAGAGAAATTTCTGACCCTTAATCCTACAATTACAACATGTTAACTTAAGGTAGTTTAATCAAGTCAAGGTACCAGACTCTCCCCTCAATAGAAAAGAAAGCAGAAAAGATGTCACTTGTTAGGCTATGAACGGAAATTCAAAGAAGAAAAGCCTTATCTTCAGGTAAGTTTTTAACTATATATGGTTTATATTCCCTTTCTAGAATACCAGAGAAGCAACCATAAAGCTTCTGAAACAGAAGGACCCATATATTTCCATCCTCATAATTCTGTGCCCTAGGTGGAAGCTGAGAGGCCTGCACTTCTCCCATCTCAAAATCTGATGGTTCCCCAAACCCCTTTTGGAACCAAGTACATTATGGAGTGGCAAGATTTAATGCTTTCACAGCAAACTCTTTGGAATAGGCTCTTTATTTTTTCAAACCTATGCATTCTATGCAAAGTAAAAATCTGTGTGAAAGCATTTCACGTAGGCCTTTTCAGTCTCAAATTCTCAGCAGGAACACTGCTGGTTTAGCATCCAACCCCTATTCTCCATAGCTTCTTAACTCACAGTGAGGTTATCCTCTTTCTTTGCGGTACTTACACCATGTGTAGCAGACATGGCCAGGTCCCAAAACAGTAAGTATGGCTTTACTGTGGGCACAGGAACAGGTTACTAGCCCTCAACGGCAACCCAACAACATGGGCCCACCCCATCATCAATCCCTATTTGCCAGGTCCCTGTCCTGACCTTTTAAATGTCAGTTTCTTGAGTTGTGGACCTGTTCTTTAACTGTGTCCTAGATATTAGCAGGGAACACTGATGAGTTCCTTAAGTTCTCTGTGTCATGGCATTATCTTGCCTGACCAAATCTGCCTTGGTGACATTTAACTGCTTTTCCCCACCTCAGCTCTGGCTGGGCCCCAATCACTTCTTTGCCGTATGGGTGAGGAAAACCACTGAGAACTGACTCGCTAAGCAACATCCTAAAATGCCTGTGCTGGCCTGCAGAGTAAGGAGAAGCCTTGCTTATGTAGATAACACTACACATGGTCAGCTGCACAGATCTAACAAGAGGTTGCGCCTCCACCAGTCCTAATGGGATTACTTACCTCAAGTACATCCCTTGGAAGCCACCGTTAGGAACTTGTTTCTCACTCTTGCCACCTCCTGTGAACGTTAGGCCACAGTCCTGCCCTCTTCTTCATTGCCCTCTTTCTTCACTGGCTAGCCAGTGGTTTGGTGCTTGATGCTGGCCTAATGTGGTGAAACCCTTAAGAGCAAGAACTGCTTTTAGCCTAACCTCTCAAGAGTGAGTACCACGGTACTACAACACCAGGGCATGAAACACATGGATTACTCTTACACAGAGTTGCTATTTTCTAAAAGATATGGCCGAGAATTGGCTATGCAGAGCCTACTGCCAGGAGCCCAGCGCTGGACACCAGCCCGCCCCCCTCAGCCCCCACCCCGGCAGCAGCTTTCGCCCTGCCAGCCTGCCAGCCGCCCTGCGGCCCAGGCCCGCTCCCCCCAGCGCAGGGCACCAGGGGAGGCCGAGGCCGGAGCTGGCAGCGGCGCCTCTGAGCGTTTTGGCGGCCATTTCGCCGCGCCGCTCAGCCCAAGCCGCGGCCGGGTGCCGGGCTCCTCAGGGCGGCGGAAGGAGACGGCCGTGCCGTGCTCCTCGGCACGCGCCCTTCGCCTCCCTCCGCGGCGCGGGGCGGAGGCAGCGCTTGCGCGGTGCGGCCGGTGGGCGCCGAAAGTTTGGGGCCACGTGGGGCGCGGAGTAGGGCAGCTGGGGGGGCGGCACGTCCCGCAGACGCGCCGGGAGCCCCACCGCGTTCGGCCGCTGCCAGCCCGCCCTCGCCATGGCTCCCGCCGAGATCCTCAGCGGCAAGATAGTCTCCGCGTATGTACCGCGGGGCCACCCGCCCGCCCTTCCCGCCGTGCGCCCGCGGGCCGGGCCGGGGCTCCCTCGGGCGGGGAAGGTCTGTGGGAGCAGCGGGGGGTTGTAGCCTTCGGGATGGCCGCGATGGGGAAGGAAAGCGGCGTGGCTGGCGGGCCGGGGGGTCCCAGCCCCGCCGGCCAGGGGAGCGGGGCAGTGGTGGCCTTGGCTCCGGCTCTGCCGGGACGAAGCAGGTTTGAAGACACCCTGAAGCGCTGCCGCAGCCCTGCAGTCAGAGCTCGCTTCTGCCTGGCTGGCAGCTGTGGGAGGTATTAAAATGAAGGTAGCATTACAAGCCTTCAGGGGAAGGCAGAATACTGCCAGTGCCCCCCAGAAGCCCAGCGGGGCGGCCGCGCGCAGCACCGGCCCCGCAGCGGCGGGAGCTGCCTCAGTGCCGCGGTGCCCGCGGGTCCCGGCTGCCGAGACCGAAATACGTTGGTCCGTGTGTCGGGTAACACAAAAGTGGGAGTGCACGGTTGTCCAGCCAAAGCTGGAGGATTCGGCAGACCCCAAAGAAAAAGGTTTTCGTGTACTTTTCAGGTTTTACTTAGATGGCAAGGCCCGAGTATAGGTGAGCCGGTGTTGCATCTTCTAGTTTGCTTATTATTCCTGCTGCTACTAAACGTACGCATCCCGTAAGAAAGCTAAATAAATTCCCCTAACCCTAGGAAAATGCAGTGTTTAGCAAAAAGTAACGTTTCTGTTATATTCTGTGGAAGCAGGGTTTGGTTAGGTAGGTTCGTTGGGTACTTGCCATCTATAACCAGGGGATTTGGACAGAAAGAGTAAATTTGAAGTAGTCTAAAGTAATCTCAGAGAAGCTGTTAGACCTGATCTTAGGTGTTGCTACGTACAACACATCTGCATCTAACTGGCAGCGGAGCGTTTCTGGAAAGTAAGCCTAATGTGTCTTGAACCTCAATATCCATGGTGAAACGCTGTTTGCATGTTTTTCACCTGATCATTTTTGGGCTGGGACCACTCGGGTATTGCAGTCTCTCAGTCTTACGCGCATCATTACGCCTGGTGCTCTTGGCAGTCTTGAGGCCTGCATGCTCTGCCATGCCTGTGTTTGCTGCTGCTGGTACTTAGTGCGGGTTTCCTTTCTCTGGCATAGAAAGTGCCCCTGAGCTGTAGTAGGGCCTTTCAAGATCCATGTTACTGCAATTTTAGAGTGACTAGAAGTCTGGAAAGGTACTAACTTGCATACATTGAGTGTCTGTTGGACGTATTCTGAGCATTCACCTTAAAACCTCTAGCTTCCCTGGCAGTGCATGTTGTATTACTTACTTACTTATAAATTTATAGATGCAGTGGTGAAATTTTTTGTTTGGTTTTTGTGTTATAGTAGCAGCTGTTTTCAGAGATGAAGACCCTGGTGATGTGCAAATACTTGGGAAGAGGCATAAGCTTTTAATAGGCACGTACAGGAGAAAGGATTGCTTAGTTTCCAGCACATCTCTTGAGGTATTTGGCTGAAGCCTGTCTTCCAAAGGCACCAAATCTTGACCTGAAGAAACACAAAATGGAAAAATAATTGCAGATGTACCGGTTCCCTTATTTCTGCTGTATTTGTGTCCAGTATAACAAAACCATTGTGTGCTCCATGGGAATGGGCTTATGTAGTTCTGCTTTTTGCTAGTGGAGTACTTGAAGGAGGCATGAAGAAATAGGCTATCTGCTGTGCAGATACCTGTCCCTTTTTTTCCAGACCCTCTAGAGAAGTGCTGGTTCAGAGGGTTCTCATTGTGCAGAGTTCACCTGCAGGCCAAGAGTCTGGCAGCAGCAGCAGATGCAATAGGCAAGTGTTTTTTCTAGGAATTTTCAAATGAATTGCCTGCTTAAAAAGAGAATGTTTCTGACTTTGCATCAACTGCAAAAATCTTTTCAATTGCTATCTTGTAGGAGGTGGGTTTTGTTACTTTATCCTTTAATCAAGAAAAATGTTTGTTTGTAAGTCAGTCAGATACGAACAAATTAGGTGAATCAATCAAGTAGTGTTCCAGCTACATAATTCTGGGTTTCTGTGTGTATTTTAAATCAAAACTTTTAAGTATGATGAGCATTCTTCTGCCACCAACCACTCCTTCCCCAAAGAGAGGTAAAAAAAGAACTGATTCAGTCATGCTAGTTATTTAAACAAAAATCCAGGTAGATAGTGGCATTCTTATTTTTGTGAAACGTGTAAAGAAAATAAACACTTTGAGAGAGAGACAGCAAGCTTCCTTGTCTCTATAAATAAGGAAGACTTGATGAGGAGATAAAGCTACTTCACTCTTAGAAAGTTTTGAAAGGTTTGGAAGAGATACAAAGGAAAATAGACATTTTCAGTGGCTTTGAATATTACCTGTGTGGATAGTAAATGTGCTTATGTTGTGCATGGGAAGAATATACAGGGCAGCAGACGTGTTTGTAGGATTTTGGTATTTAAGTTAATGTTTCTTTCATTAAGGGTTCTTCTTTCAGTAGAAACAAACTTGTACCTGACAGTCTTTGAAAGATGCTAAATGTTGGATGAGTTATGCATCAGTCTGAGCTGGCTAATTATCTCAGTGTAGCTTTCCTGTACTTTTCTGAATGTCTGTTTAGTAATTCAGCCTTCGATTTTGCTGCAAGTGAAATTTGCCTCATTGTCAAATGAGTTGCAAAAGGTGAGTTATTGTGTGACGGTACAGTAACAAATGACTTACAAGAGGCAGAGAAACAGTGGTTTAAGTATGCAGAATATGGAGAGCTGAAGGGAATCAAGATACAGTGTTCCCAGCCTTTTATTTTATTACTAGTATTCTCTTAAAATAAAAATACTCAGTTTCTGTGTCTAAAATAGTTACTCAGAGCAAAACATTGCAGTGGCTGTTCTTTAGAGCTTGTGTCTGCTGCAGTGAGAGGTTTGTTCGGTTGTTATGATCCGAAGTAGCCAGGTTTGGAAATCCTTGACTTGGCCTGAATTGTTTGATAGCACCAGGAGTGGACCAATGCCCACTGGATGAGTGGCTGATAATTGGGGTGGCAGGGAAGACTTAATGCCCCTCGCAGCCCCTGGGGATGGGCCAGGTAGTACTTTTGAGTTTTAAGTACTGGATATAGCAATGATCAGGCTCAGCTTATAATTGGAGGTAACAGTGCAGGGACAACTCTTCAGCTTTTTCAGGCTGGACTTCAAAAGTTTTGTGGAGTTCCCTGTTGAAACTCCAGCTAAAGCTAATCTGAACTGAAAAAAACCAACCATATTCTGTGAAATCTCGTTTTCCAGATTCTACCCACAATGTTTCAGGCATGCACTGAAGGGTCCTACACTGCAGATGTGCTAAGTTAAGGTGAACTGTGTGGTCCAGTACCGCTCAGTGCCACCAAACCACTTCAAATATCAGCAAGAACTCCTTTTGTTAGATGCTGTATAGACACAGAATTAAAATAAAAAAATGGAACCCTGCTCCAAAGAGGTTATAAGCTAGGAGAAAACATTGTCTGGTGGATAACAGAGCCACAGTGCTGTGATCTGTGCACATCACCACCAGATTACGTGGAAAAGGGGAGTCCTAAGGGAAAAAAACTTGTAGGGGATGGCCATGTCCCCTTTGTGGAAAGAAGAAAATTTTGATACCACTCTTTGTGAAGACAGAATATTGTAGATATGGCCTAGAGTATTGTCTGCAGTGCTTGCTGCCCCACAGAGGTGGATTGAGTCCTTATCTATTTCTCTGATTAAATCGCCTGGTGGTTGGGCGTTGCACATGACATCCATTTTGGGATGCAGACCTGATTGGTGTGATTGATGTTGCAGCATAGGAGGCCAGTCATGACAGTTCATGGTATAACTCACGTTTGGGGCAAACTCATATATAAGTTTTAAAGACTCAGCTTCATGTGAAACCGAAACTGTTGTTCTGTTGGCAGCCAGCCACATTTAAGAAGTCTTCAAATGCTGTCTGTCCCATCCCCTACAGATGATTGCTTCTTCAGCTCAGCCATTTTGTAGCCCTCCTTGGATTAATGCTCTGGACGTTACAAAAAACTGTCTAAAAAAGCAAAAGCATTGTCATGTATTTAGCTGGCCTGAAGAGTGCTCATGCAAGTATTTGTGCTGATGCAACCAAAAGAGCAGTTAAAAAACTTGGGAGGGTGGAAGTGGTAGAAAGTAGTAGGGAGTTCTTCTAGGAGATTGTGGCAGTGTGCCAGGATCATGCAGTGGTGGAACATGAGATAAGAGGGCAGGAGACTTGTGAACTGGTCCCATCCCTGTTGCCTAAATGATGTCTTCCCTCAACTGGAGCCATCTGTCGAATTACCAGCAGCATTCAGATAGACTTCCCCAAGGCATTTCCCATCTCAGTGCCACTCCATTGGGACAGCCAACCTGTGTCTTCCCAGAGGAGAGACTACCCTCTGTCTCTTTTTGGGTACCAGTAGGATGTTTTAGGGCGTGCTTGCTTGCGGCATCTTCAGAGTATTTGAAGATAATGCAGTTGTGCTGCTAGCTAGGACGTGGTGCCATGATGGTTTGGAGAATGGGAAGCTTGTCTCTCCACACTGCAGTTCGTTTGTTATGGGGGCAACAGAAAGCGAGCAGTGGCAGTGCTGCAGGGTGTAAGGAGGAATGGCTATAGGGACAGCAGCTCTGACCAGGAGGTGGAGGACCTTGGGGAGGGCCATCAGCCTCATACGGATGTTTTTGGAGGGCTGCAGCAAGAGCATTTCTGATGTGTGTTTCTGAAACCTTTGGAGAATCTGTGATCCAGGCAGTAAGGCCAAACCCTCCTGGGGGCAGACCTCTTCTAGAGCATCATTGTCTCTGAGGAGGTACTTGCCAGGTCATATGTTCAACAATATTCAGATAGTCCCTGGACACTGTTACTCACAGGAGGGACAGAAGCGGCCTGATGTCATCTTCAGTATGGTGTTATGTGTGTTTGCCACCCGGGCCATTGCGTGTGCATAATCCCATAGGTGTGGTGGTGGGGTCTGCCTGAGGCGGCACTGACGTGGGAGCTGTGCTTCTCTCCATTTACAGCAGAGCTGGAGGAGTGTGCTTTGTCCTTTGCTGATCTGGGAAATTCACTTAATGAATTTAAATTCATCTCACTCTGGCAGTCTAGAGAAGGAAAGGCTAACAAGTTCTTTAATCTTTGGAGCTGGCTTTTGCACTGTATGCTTAGAGCTGTGTGCTGTCCTTAACCTGCGTGGACCCTGGACCCTTGTTTGCAGGGTGAGTTTGTTTATGGAAGGACATGTGGGCACAGGAGGGGTCTTGGCGTCAGAGGGAAGGCTTTTGGAAAAACAGCCACATACAATTGCAAATTTATGTTTGAAGGCTAAAAGTGTTTTCCTACAGCTAGGAAAAAAATGTTTTGCCAACATGAACTTTTATCTTTGTGAAGATCTGAAGTCTACAATAAAACTTCACAAACTATATCACTGAATAGCAGCTGGCTCACAAAGATTATTTTGTAATGTATTTGCCAGTCTTCAGAGTTAAGGATTTGGGGGGTTTGTCCTTAATTTTCTCTCAAACCTTTGTACCTGTGGCTTTTGTGGTAACCAGAGTGGAACTTAACACTAGGTGGCTGTCTAACAAGTGATTTCTTGATTCAGGGCTTCTGAAGCAGATCGGCACCGGCAGCACCACTTTGAGCGTGTGCAACCTTTCTTCTGTAGCTGAAGGGGATGTGAGCTAGTGCCTAATTAAAGAAAGTGACAGCAATATAGTGTGTGAATAGTCATGGCTGCTGGGGGTAAAAGTATGCTACAGCCCTGCTTCACAGGAGACAGATGGAAACTAGACCTTTGGGAGGGCTTGTTTCTCCTGCACTGAGAAGACTGGATTAAAAGTAAAACCCAGATCTGAGACCCTTTCCAGTTGACTGTCCCTTGTGAGGGCTTTACTGCGTCATAAATTATGATACATTTCACGTTTGTTTGCAGACTACAAACCAGTGCTGTGCTTTCCTTACTGGAACACTGGAGGCAGTTCTCAGAAACAGCTCCATCAAAGAGCTGGCCCGCAGTACCCACTCACAGACCACGCACAGTGGGTTTCTGATGCTTCTTGGGATCATTGCATTGTTGTTACAGACTGCTCATGAGCTCAGCCCCTGTTGTGTTTGCAGTTGTAGATTCGGTGCCTTCCCTAGGAGCTTATGGCTGGAGTGTAAGGAGAGGCAGTTGGTGATTTTGCTACCCAGCAGATGAACTTCTGTCACTTCAGCATGGAGAATTGCTAGGACGAGGCTTGTTATAACACTGTTTTCTGAACTTACCAGCCAGTCTTAGTGTCAGGTCTTTTACAGAGGTGATATCTAAAGGAAGCCTAGGAACTACTGTTTCTTAAGTAAGGTGGAAAACAGCCTCTTTTACCAAAGCATGTTAAGAGACTTTGAACAGCTTGGCCAGACGCAAACACCTATAAATTCTCTGAACCCACTCCTCAGGTGCAGCAGAGCTCTCACCGCATGATTCAGGATGCGGGCCAAGAGGTGCGTGATTTAGGACATTACAGGATTCCCCCAAGATCTGACCTAACCAGCCTAGGGCTGCTTCTGTCTGGGCTGGCTGCAACGGTCCCCTGGGATCAGTGCTGCTGGGTTGCAGCAGAGCCATGTGCTCCCATTTCCCTTTCTTCTTGCCTCTGGCATTGCTTATTTGGAGCTCATCTTTACAGGGTAGAGTTGGTTTCACTGGCTGTCTGTCATCCTGGAATATTCCTATATGGTGGCAGGAATCACAGCCTCCCAGTTGGCATCAGCTACTTTCTGTCCCTGTACACTTGCGCATTTTTAATGAACTGGCACCAACAGCACCTCCTCCAGTCTGGGAAGTCTGGTTCTGCTTGGGAAGTAGCAGACCTTGTGATACTCGTTTGCTGGGTAGATGAGCCCAAGGAGGGAGACCATCTGTATTTTAAATGGTAGGGTGTTTGGAGCAGGGTAAATTTGCTAAGCGTGGTGGTAGAACCTTCTCATCTCTTTAATAAACAGTGGGTGGGACATGGGCTGGAGATCATGTGGTGGAGCACAGACCTGTCAAGCCTCTGTGTGGTTTGCTTACCTGGGTTTTGCTTCTGAGTATCTCCTGCATTTGCAGTGAAGTGCCACAGCCCCTTCCAGCACCATGAGCCTGTGAGGTGGCCATGACTGGTCAGTTCTCTCTGAATCCTCAGTGCCTCTGGTGGGGAGATAGAGCAGTGATGCTGGGTCTGCATCTAGGCAGAATTTCAAATTGGAATGAGCACACTGAACCTTGTACCAGCACCTCTTCGCCACCACCTTCCCCAGTGAAGGTTCATGCATGTGGGGGCACACAGTGGTTGAGAAATTAGAGAGCAGTGCAAGGCAGGGGAGGGTGGTGACAGTGGCTTTTGAGCTGTCTGTGACTAACTTATCAGTGGTGGGTGCTCATTCTCTCTAAAACGTTGCATAGTAAACTGGGTATGAGCTGACATCTGAGCTAGATTAACTAGTCAGGGAATCCTCTCCTGCTTTCCATTTCAGAGTTGTATTTTAGTAACTGTATCCTTAAACTATTCTTCACTGATGAGTTGACCCACACACTGCATACCAGGGTTTAGCTAATTTCCCTGACTACTTCACCTCTCTCCACCTCCCATTTTTCTTCCTGCTCCCATGGAAAAGTCTTCCTCTTGTTTGGAAGCCCTTAGGCTGGGGGCATTTTCTTACTTGTGTGTTGACAAGCCCAGCAGCAGACTGGTGGCAGGAAGGTGGGTGTAGGGCTGCAGCCTGTCCAGCCTGGGTTAGGCCAAGCAGGCAGGGAATAGAAACACATAGTACTGCCCAGCTGCAGAAGAGGTGTATCTTTGGGTACCCCCTGTTTGCTTAGCTTTTTTCCAGAGTTTTACCATTGTAGATTGGTCATCCTTTACCAGGACAGCACGTGTGATGGTGTTGACTGGTGTCTGTGGAAGACTGTTAGATCTGGTACAGCATATGTGGAAAGATGATTTACTTTTGAGTAGGGAGTTTGAAATCCCAGGAATTGCCATGCCAGATCTTGTACTTTTTTTTTAACCCTTTTATCCTATGAGATGATGAAGAGGAGGGTGGAGAGACACTGTGTGAAGTTTAAAAAAAAAAATCAGTTTAAATGAAACTTCCAAAGCATCATAATCATTTATGGACATTAATATTATTTTGAGATGGCTGGGGCTTGTGTACTCAAAGCATAACTACATGTTTGCCTGTCTGCCCATCTGTCATCTTTTCAACTCCTGACTTGCACTGTATGAGAATTCAACCCCTTGATTAACTCCTACCTTTTTTCTTTTTTTCCCTCGTCTTCAGACAAGTGAGAGAGAGACTAAAGCAGCAAGTTGCTGAGATGAAAGAGAAATTTCCAGGCTTCAGACCAGGACTCGCAATTTTGCAGGTATTGTTTTCTTTAATGACAACTACAGAAAAACTGTGTTGCTTTGCAATGGTAAGTGTACAGCTGATGAGCTCCATTGAAGCTGCCTTGCAACGATAACGCTTTGTAAGGAACAGAAGGGCAGAGTTCCCTGTGGGATGGTGACACAGTTCTGTGATGCCTTTTCTCCAAGCACTGAGGCCCAGAAACAGTTTGGGGGTTTTGAGCGGGTTATTTTCTTTCATCAGACTCTTGCAGTTCTCTGAGCGTTGTGTTTGTGAAATGGTGAAAGTAGGCTTCTTGCCCATTAAGAGGAAGCAGTGCTTGTAGCCTCTATTCTAAGTCTCTGCGTTTGTGTGAGCCCCCAAGCATGTCAGCTTTCAGAGATGCTTGTACCAGAAATCTTTGAAATAGGTGTTTATTAAGGGATTTGGCCTGCTGTTACATCAGAACACGGAGAGAGAGGGTGAGGGGCAGACCCCAACCAAAACCACCTTTGGCCAAGAAGACTTGGAGTGCACAGGGTGGAACAAAATCCCACTGGTGAACTTGAGGCCTGTCAGAAGTGTGAGTAAGGGCTCAAGTCTACACAGAAACACTTCGGGAGGAAAAATGCACTCTTCGGCACAGGGATGTGGCCTGTGTTTGGCAGAATTACGGTGATTTTTGTTTTTCCTTGCAGCTGTAAGAAATGGAAACTCTTTGTGCTTATTAGATCAGAAGGTGGCTAGCAGTAGCAAGTGTCATGTAACAGGAAGGAACTGTGTAGCCACAAAGGGTTGATGGACTGTAGTAAGTGGCTGCTTACAGAAGTAGCTTCTGTCCTTATTCAGTATTTTGGGCTCCTGAATTGCCTGTCCCTGGAATAGAGTGCTAAAGACTACTACAATACGAAAGACCGTGCTTCTCTTCAATGCCAGGGACGATTTTGTTTGTGGTTTGGTTTTTTTCTGTTTTTCTTTTTCCATTAGTTTTAAGAAGATCGTATCTAGAGAAGACTTGTCCTCAGGTGCTTAGAAAGGAAGGAAGAAAGTCTTTTATTTAAAATTTAGTAAGGAATGCCTTGATGGAAGTTGCTGAATTGCTGACCTTGTAAACTGTCTTCAAAAATGGCTTTCTTGTAGTGTTACTGGATTTTTTTTCTTGGTTGGCCTATGTTCTCATCAATCCTGAGTTGTCTCAGTCCTTTACAACCTGTTTGCTTTTTGGCGCTCTGGTGTTTTTGTAAGCTACCAGATGGTCTGGGCTTGGAGTTCATCTCCTAATACTGATATTCTCAGCTGTCTATTTTTTCAGTTAAGTCAGGGCAGCTAGCTGTTTCTGTTAATATAGCACCCTGCACAATATGTGCTCTTGTCTTGGGGAGGTATCTGGTGTTCTCTGACCTCAAAGAATAAGTCAGTGCATCTTTATTTTTTGTGCTGTAGTCCAGAAGGTCCGCTTTTGCACAATATATGTATGGTCTATTTGCTGACATCTCCTGATGCCTGCACTTTTCTGCCCTGTATGAGGCATACCTTTTCCTAAACCCAGCAGACTTTGAAGGGGAGACAGCCCCTTTGTCTAACCCCAGGGAAGAAGCAGCAGTGTGTGCTGGGTGATAAGGTAATGCAGTCACCCCTGCAGCTTGTAATCTGTGTGAGAACTGGGGATAGCTCCCAAGTACCGGGGAATGGGGTTTCAAGAATATACTTGTCAGCTTTTCCTTATTTGCCCCTCTTTTTCTTAGGGTTATGGGGAGTATTACCTTTAACAAAACATACAGGATGATGCAGACAGTCTTCTGAAATGCAGTTGTACTGTAAGCATCCCCATACTGCCAAAAACTACAGGCATTTGTTCCACTTACTGCTTTTTCTTTGCCCATCACTTTGTTCCTGTTTTGTTGCTTTTTCATTTGGCAAGAAAATTCTCAAGGTTCAAAACAGCATTGGAAGAAATCTGTCCATCAAGGCACACATATGTGCATGAAATTAAGATTCCTGGGTATCAAAGAGGCCCAACTCTTCTGAAAGCCTAATCGGATAATTGACTGTTATCAACACCTGCTGATCATGTTAATTAGCTGGAGAATTAACTTTCTTAGATGAGATGGCAGGCAGTATATTCTCCTTTGGAGAACACTGTGTTTCTAAGGTTTTTCAACAGGTGTAAATGTGTTTATGCAGGAGATCAGACAACTTGTCTGTAGCTGCCTGTTACTTGAAAGAACGTTTCCCTGTAAGCTCCAGCTACTTATAGCCTCTGTCAGTGTGTTTTACAGTTATTCAAGGATACCTCTGTCTCCTTGGTGTAGCTCCAAGGAAGCTAAGGGTTAAGCCCATCTCGGCCTGTGACTAGGTCTCACTTCTGCAATGTGACTCAACTCTTTTAATCCTTAGGTTGGAAATCGGGACGATTCGAACCTCTACATTAATATGAAGCTGAAGGCTGCTGCTGAGGTAATGCCCAAACTTGTTGCCAAAAATATTTCTTGTTACACTCCTACAGTAGGTCAAATCTGAATATGAAAAAGCAGATGCAAATCCAATAGGTTTGTCTCAGCTTTGCCCATATCGGAGAAACCACCGTTAGCCTGGTATCTTCGTTTTAAAGAAGCAGTATAGGTGTGCAGCCTGACAGTTAGCCAAGTGGGGTGCTCCAGTAACAACAGCGTGGTTTGGTGCCGCTTTTTGTGTGATCATCTCCTAGATCGTGCGTGTCTCAAGTGCTGGTGCTCTGTCTTTCCTGACCTGTGGCCATGCGCTTACCTTCCCTGAATGTCTGGTACCTGCAGTTACCTTGCATCTGTCACTGAGTGGTATATTGCATGCTACAGCAGGGCACGGGACATAGATGAGTCCCTGTTTCCTTAGGTGACATCTGGCGTCTTTGCTGGCATTTCAGTACGGTATGCTGGCAAGCCAAGATGATGTTACTCATGTCAAAAGGCGAATAGGACAGTTGAAGTATGGACCAATCTAAGCAGGCAAAGCACTAATCTTTTCTCTTACCTTTCATTGATGGTATTTCCAAATAATAGGACTGTAGCCACAGGAACAGGAGGTAGACCTGGGAAATGTGACAGAATGTAGCTGTGACGGGGCTGGACTGAGAGAAGAGCCACATCAGTCTCTGTTTTCAGTTCACAAATCGGATAATTTGTTGGTGTTCTAATTTGCAGATTGGGATCAGTGCCAATCACATAAAACTGCCAAACACAGCAACAGAAGCTGACGTAAGTAATGCAGCCAGTAATGAAAACATACATAACTTTGTTGGGTTCAGGAAATTAACTTACATTTGTACTCTCATTTTATAAAAAAAGACTTGCCTATGGATATTAACTCATGAAAAAAAGAACTGGAACCTGCTGAGGTTTTTTTGTTTGTTTTTAAAAGAAAACTAAAGCACTACAATGTAAAATTTAAAGACTTTAACAGGTATTTTTCTAAAAATAAAAAAAAGTGAGTCAATTGTACTCTTGGGTGGAAAACCTAAACGTATTGTGTGTATCTTTTAATCCAGATAGTATTGTGCTTTTTCCTTTACATCAGTCATATTTCAGTTTATCAGCAATTAGATTTTTGGCTTTTACTTGTTGTAGGTCCTCAAGTGCATTGCTTCTTTGAATGGAGACCCGGCTGTTCATGGCTTTATAGTGCAGCTACCACTTGACTCTGATAAACCCATCAATACAGAAAAAATAACCAATGCTGTTGCACCCGAGAAGGATGTAGATGGGTAAACTGACTTTGCCCCTGGAGAGCATGACAGCTACTCCAGAAAGAAAACTTTTTTTTTTTTTTTTTTCCTTTTCTTTCCTTTGAATGGTGATCATGAGGCTGGGAATCTTACTTGGCCTTTCTTCTTTCAAAATACAGCTTAAGTAGCATCAATGCCGGGAAACTCTCTAGAGGGGACCTTGGAGACTGCTTTATTCCTTGTACACCAAAAGGATGCATGGAACTGATCAGGCAGACAGGTAAGGAGGTTTCCATCCATTATTCCTGAGTGCAATAATCTCTAGTAAGGGGAGAAATTATGCACATTACAAGACTGCACATGCAAACTTTTGTTAAGATCCCACATTTCATCTCTGCATTTTCAGGTAGTAAAAGAACTAGTTTTAAAATGGTCCGTCCCTCTTCCGTCCCGACTCTGATTCCCTGTCACACACAATCCAGAAGAAAAAAGAGTATTCTGAAGTACCAGAGCTAGACTTAAACTGACCAAAAGACTCCAGAGCCATTTGGATTAGTTTGTACTGTTATGCACAATGACTTATTTTTACTTTCTGTGGTGCAGGTGTCCAGGTTGCAGGGAAAAGAGCTGTAGTTGTTGGTCGCAGTAAGATTGTTGGTGCTCCCATGCATGACCTGCTGCTCTGGAATCACGCAACAGTAACCACTTGCCATTCAAAGACCACAACGCTGGCTGAGGAGGTAAAGACAGGCTGGATGCACGAGGCTGTAGTTACCTGCTGCAAGCCAATGCTGCCAGCTGCGTGTCGCTACGTGGTGTGTTGATACTCTTAATTCATTGGGTCGGGGTTGTCTTTCATCTGGAAGAATTTCCTAGTCCTGTTCATTGCATGGTTGTGTAAGTGCTTCTGGTGGAATAGGATCTGGATTATTTTTGGCCCTTTAGAGTGTTTTAAGTATAACGATAAAATTACTGGTTTTGTTTTCTTTGGGCAAAAGCTGAGAATTTAATCATCCCTTCCTAATCTCCATGTAGTGGCCCACAAGGCAGCGTATGTTTTGGGTTTTTTCTGAAAAGGCCAGGTGGTCTTTTGCTCTAATGGCTGGGAAATGCTAGACCAAATGTTTTCTCCAGGGTTTTTCTTCAGTCTGTTTTCTGTGATTGGGAGTTGGTACCATTTTCCTCTTTAGCAGTGAGAGTGACAGAAATAGTGTGTTGCTGTGCTGCCACCTACTTGGATTTTGTAGAGCAATCAACATTGCCAGGCTCTGTAGGCAAGTATTACAGCTGAAAAGGGGGTAGGTGTATTTGAATATAACTCACAAAGATGATCAGAAACACTGCAATGCCTCATGCCGTTAAGCTGCTGTTCAATAAGACTGTCATTAGGTTGATTAACAGTTGAAGTGCTAATTCTTAATGAAATCTTAAAAATAGTTTATCTCCCTTGAAGATTAAAGAAAAAATTCCAAGGGATAGCAGCTTCTTAAGCAAACATGAATGAAGCAGTGCAAGAACTGTCAACGAGCTTTAATCAGCCAGCTTTGGACCAGATCTGTCAAATTTACTGATTACTGTCTGAATGAATATTAATGCTGAATTAGAATCAGCTTGCCCTGGAGTTGCATGTTACACAGTGCTGGACATAAAAACCACAAGGCAGTGCTGCCACAAGTGAAGTGCCGCTTCACATCCTGTGCAGGGGTTGTTCTTGGCTGCTGTCTGATGAGTGGCTGGGTTATTTCTAGCATTGAAAAGAGCAGCTGAATATGCAGGGATATTTGAAGGGAGGAAGATAAGAATATGCAGAAGGCTTTAATTTTGTCTAAAAGTAGTCTGTGTGATCTACTTTGAAATCATGGAGGAGTTCAAAGGAGGTTGGGAAGTGTTGACTATCAATAGTTCAGGGTATATAGAGTGTGAAAATAGGCCATAATTTCTGCCTGCAAGAATTTGTCCTTACCAAGGAACTGCTAGCTACCTTTAATTGCTGATGATGCCCTTTCATCCCTCCAGTGGTGATGGGTGAGCACACAGTTTCACTGCAACTGGAGTTGACCTCAGTTGTTGCTGAAGCAGCTCTGTGTTTTTCTAATACTGGTGTGATACAGAGTTGTTTATTTGACTTTTTTTTTTTTAATAGGTTGGTAAAGCTGATATCCTGGTGGTTGCAGCTGGTAAAGCTGAAATGGTAAAAGGTGAATGGATCAAACCTGGTGCAATCGTAATAGACTGTGGAATTAACCATGTGCCAGGTGCGTGGGTAATGTATAAAGCGTGGGGATGTGTTTATTTGTATATAAATGCAGTTGCTAAGTAAGTACATGGATACTGTTTCCTTGGTGTTTCTAGTCAATGCAGACTTCTTTCTCTTTTAAATCTGTCTTAGGTAATGATGGCAACCTCTGAAGATGCCAGAGTAAAGAAAAAGTTTGGTCCAAAGTACTGTTCTAAAGCAGATCAGGGGTAGTTTTGTTTCTGCCTTTGATAAGGCTAATGATTAGTAGAGGAAAGAGGAAGCCTAGGAAATACTACAACAGAATATCAATGTAATTTGCCCCACCTACATAGTGAAGTCTTGCGGCTGTTGTTACTTGTGAGTGCACAACTTTGCTATCATTACTTTGCAGTTAGATCTGATTAAGCTGTCATGTTTAAAATACATAAATGGCAAGTGGTCTCTTAAAGAAGCTGTGGATTTGTTGAATTACAACATTAACTTCTTAGGCTTGAATAGCTGTTGTCTTGAAACAAAGCAGCTTCTGCAAGAGTATTGGTGACAGTGGCTCTGGCCTAGAATAAAGTGCTTTAACATACTGGATTTTAGGATAGGGTTTCACTTAGCTACTCCTTCCTTATAGAGGAGGAACAGACAGTCTGGCAATTTGTTTTCATCTTGTTTTAAATCCAAATTGCAGATATTGAATGATATGGAAAATTAGTCACCATCCAACTATCTCTCTGCTACGCCCACAAGGCTTTTAAAAGGTAGTTTTCATAATTAATCAGACATTTTGTTGCCATTATTTAATGGAATGTAAAGAAATTTCTGTTCGGCAGTCTTGTTCCTCACAGATGACATTGAGTTGCATTTTAAAACATTATTCTTCTGTCTTAATTAAAGTTAAAAAGTCATCTGCTGTTGCTGTTTGTTGCTTGATGTATTTGTGCTAAGCTACCCAAACTTAGGCAGTGTGCCAAAACCCACAGGGTCACTGCTGATTTGCATGAAGCAGAATGGCTTGGAGCCTCCCCCACTAACATGCTGCAAATAAAACGACCATTGTGTTTCTGACATATAATGGTATGACCTTTTTTCAGGCTTGATGTAAACTGCATCTCTGAGGACACATCCCTGCTTCTTTGCAATTAGGCTGCCTTGGGCTGTGCACAGAGATCTGAGCTTCTTGTACACCCAGCCTAGTCAACGTTGCATGACAATGCACTTAATGGCATTGTGAGACTCAGTAATCAGGACTTGGTAGAGTACGGTGGAAACTGTCAGATTTCAAATTGATGGATGCTGCAGACTTTCTTTTTTTCATGTGGTTTTCTGAAGCTGCTGAATTTTCTCCTGCCTCTTTCTTCTCTTCTAATAGGTTGTGAAAAAGTTTTCAGATTAATCTTTTGGGAAAACAGTGCCAGAATTGTGGGAATTGCAATGCTACAGAAGGAACAGCGGCTAGTTTGCCAGCTTCTGCAGCTGCATCAGTGTACAGATAGAATATTGCTGCTAGCTGTGGTGGTGCTTTGACCATGGCAGGGGTGGAAAAATAGCACAGTTGCCATACATCTTACCATAGCTGTAAGCGCACCCAGCTAGGTGTCTCCTAGGTGTAGGTGTGAGTTGTGTGGTGGACATGGCAATCTCTGGATATGCTTATACTTTGCAAGTCGGGGAGCCCTGTACAGTTAAATCCCAATATGATTTGACATATCAGGACATCAACCTCTTGCAGACTTGCTGAGGCAGAGTTAAAAAAATGTTACAGCCATGTAGCTCTGTGCAAATGCAGCTGTTACATGTTTAATTGGAGGGTGGCCTGTATACCCCCAAGGCTGCCAGTTTGGAGGGTAGAGTAGGCAGTTTAAGCACATCTGGCTTTATGTTCATGTGTTCTACAGCTGAACAGAATCTCTTCCAGGTAGAGAGAGACAAGAGAGGATCTTTTAGAGCAGACAAGTGTGTCTTTCTCCCTTTCCAAATGTTCTGAATGCCTTAATCCAGGCCTGTAGAAATTGTTCTGCTACAGGAGAGAACAGTGCAGGCAGAGGATATTCCTAGAGATGGCAGAGTCCCTGAGGTGTCTTTCTCTGTGTCCTGATGGAGGAAGCAACCTCATTCAACATTCTTCTCTGCTATGGGATTTTGCAGCCCTAGCCAAGAGGGAACCTTGAACGGTAGGATATGAGAGCAGGAAAGGAGGATCAGCCTCTGGATCGTGGTGGCCATGCTCTTTAAATACCAGAGGAGCTAGAAAGATACAGAAAGCCTTGACTTGATACTCTGTATCTTTGTGTACTAGGAATCAAGCTGTCATCACAGGCCTGTAAGGTCAGGTTGTGTTGGGTACCTCATGAAACACCTTTCAGAATGGTGTCTAAAAAAAGAAGCGGACTGTAGGCAGGTGGTATCATGTTTTATAGATGAGGGTCATGTATGGTCTTGTATATTTGCAGTCATATATCCATGAGAAACATGTTAGTTGCACGTGTTAGTTGCACGTACGTTGGCACAGGCTTGCTTGGAAGTCACGTGGATATTCCCAGCCTGTGCCTGGTGAAAGCAGGACTGTGAATTAGCTGTGGTCCAGAAGCTGCACTCAACATACCTAATTCTCAACACCTTACTGTCAACATACATACTGTCATACAGCTGTCTCTGGAGACAGATGGATATCATCATACCTGTTATTCCATACATGTAGGCATGTCCTTCACTACTTCGGTTTCAAAGTCCTTGGATATGCACTCTTGTGTGTTCCAGCTGGCCGGAGAACCTGCTGGACCAGAGAAGACACAGGCAGTGGGAATGGTTATGGTGTCACTGATACTCTGTAGTTTGGTTCGTTTGTTTTGTTAAGAGTGGGATAATGAGTACTGAGAAGGTGAAATTACGGGGAGAGGCAGAAAGTGTTGTATGTGAGCTTCCCTGCAAAAGAATATTTTAAAGGTAATGGAATAGCTCCCAAGTTGTGCTCAGCAGTGCTTGGTGTGAGGTGAGGATGCAGGGGCAGGGTCTGGGGGCTTGTTTGGCTTGTGCTCATCACTGTGTCTGTGTAAACAGATCAGGCTGTTTGTGTCTGGAGTGCCTACTTGTTTTCTTCATTCTTGGGCCTGGAGACTTCCTGGCCAGGGTGGCTGGTAAGCCTGCTTGGTAACCTTAGAGGAAAATATGATTATGTTATTTGCCTTCTGCAGTCTTGATTAAGCTGATCTCTAGGCTGGAAGGCCAGACTGGTCTGCAGTTCAGGCAGCAAAGCTGACAGTTGCTGTAAAAACAGTGTTTAACAGCTGTGATGTTGATCAGGCTTTGAACTTTAGGGAGAAGCGTTGATTAAAACATAAACACAGCAAAACATCCAAGCTGTTAATTGTCAGCAACAGTGCAGCTAAAAATTAGTGTTGGCAGGAACAGCTTTTGTTCCCTCTTTGGTTTTATATAATCAGCTGTTTAGGAGTTTCGTTTCTCTTCTTCTCCTCGCACTCGCCAAATGTACGTTAAACTTACTGATTGTGTTCTGTGCAAATGTACACTTACTGTATGCAATATAATATCGCAATGTAACAACATTAAAATCTATCTTCAGGTTTTTCACACTGCTTGAGTTCCCTAGAGTCCTCAGATCTGAAATGAGGATCTGCCACTCCAGGAGTAACTTAAATTTTCCTTTTTTGATAGGCTGTGTCCGTAATCAGCAACTTCCTTAGATGACTGTGCTAGTTTACTAATGCATTTTGTCTTTTTCTCTCTTTATGGGAGACCTTGAAGGTCACCACTGGAAAGAAGTGCTGTATCTGCTTCTCCGTTGTCAGGTCATGTAGTGCACCAGGATATAGTTTGTTTGTTTTTCGCTTTTTTTTGTCAGAGAGAAAGGAGATTATTCTACTGGGGCTCTCAAGTCACCTGTGAGGTTTGTTTTGACACAGCTCTGATCTGTGAACTGCAGTGTTTACCAGTCCATCATTAGAATGGCAAGGAGTAATTGAAAAGTTCAGCACTTTCTGCATTCAGTTTCTGTAAAGGCAGGTGATTTTGTTCAATAGTAAGGCCAAGATGTCCTCCCAGATGGAACAGAGCAAATGTAAACCTAGAGTTTTGGAACAAGTCAGCCGTGTTTCTTCTCTCACACTTCTTTTAGACCATTAGCTTATATCTCCTTCAAACTGGAAGCCGTACTAATCCTTCAGTGCAATGCAGCAGGAGCTGTGAGAGGATCATTCAGGTGACATCTCTATTGTGTGTCCCATTTGTGGTTTATTAGTGCAGAGATGTAAGGCTTGGTCTGTGCTTTGGTCCCTTTGCATTTGTTTTGGAGTCATCTTAAGACTGCCCTATGGGCCATGTGCCACTGAGAAAACACTTGATCTCAAGGCAAGGGAGATCTGTCTGGCTGAGGATAAATGGCGCTTAACGGAAAGACACGTTGCATGAGATGTTGACACTCTGAGTGAAGTATGATGATAACAGCTTCATTTTGTGATGTTGTTCTAACTTTTTATCTTTTTTTACAGCTTCCTGGATACTCGGCTTCTGTTTTGTTTACTCCAACAGAGGAAAAGTCTTCAGTTTCAGCCAGTGCTGCCTCCTACAGTGATGTGTAACTTACTTTTTCCTTATATCCCCAGACAGCACAAAGGCCAGTGGAAAAAGAGTTGTAGGAGATGTGGCGTATAGTACAGCAAAGGAAAGAGCTTCCTACATCACCCCAGTTCCTGGTGGTGTTGGGCCTATGACTGTGGCCATGTTAATGCAGGTATGTGGGCAGACTGAGACTGCTGGTCATCTCCTCTGCCTTTACAATTGGGGTATGTTGCTGCTGTCCTTCAGCATAGTAGCAAAGCAACTGGTGCTTCCTTCTTGCTCTTACAGAGGTCTGGTTAGGATTTCCAACTTTTAGTCCAAACAATTTGGATTCAGTTAACTGAGGAAAAAGATGGAGCTTAAGGAAATGTTAGGACAGCATTTTTCTGGTTAGGGTTTTGTTGGGGTTTTTCTGGGCGGGTGGGGTGGGTGATGTTGAGTGTGGTATCATAAAACAGTGAGGCTTATCTTACAAGAGTAGGCTTGTCTTACAGTGTTCTGGCTGTAATTCTAGAACTGTCCACAGGGTGACTGGATAAAAAGGAGGAGAGTAAAAGTATAAGTCAGCTCCTTCTGTTCCTGCTTTGCTTAAGAAACCCTGCTGGCACAGAACACCCCAAAAAATCCAGCATGCTGGAGGATAAATAGGTAGATGGATAGATAGACACGGTGGGGTTTTTTTTTCTTTTTAAGAAAACTACGAGCAGAATCTCATTTTGGACTTCAGCATGTGCTTTAATCAAAGCACTTTGTGTTAATCTCAAGCTGAGACAAATGGGACAGGAAAACCTTTCTGAGTCTTTGTGAACCGGCATGGTTCGTATGGTGGTGGTTGCTATAACGCATTTTCATGCTCATTTTAGAGCACAGTGGAAAGTGCACAGCGTTTTCTGGAGAAGTTCCAGCCTGGAAAATGGAACATCCAATATAACCAGCTTACCCTAAAGGTGCCTGTTCCAAGGTAATGCTTTCAGATAAAGCCACTGGCAGTATTCATGCAGCATACTTGCTTCTGTTCCCAAGCGTTGCGTAATACAGGGCATACAGGTATGTAGATAGTAGCTGGCATTGAAGTTTAGAGAGAAGTAGAGAGAAGGTTCCGTGAGGTCTTCCTAAGAGTGCAGAGCTAACCTGCAATGGTGCTGTGACATGTTGAAGGGTAGGCTTGGGTCATCCTGATAATATTAAGGCCTGAACATGGGCTTCCACAGACTTCTTAGGCCAGCTAGGTAGTTGCTGATTGAGCAAATAGCGAGACACTTGTATTTTGGAAAATTTTCAGGCTGACATGGCAGGAGCCTAGCAGCTTGAAATAGAAGTTGGTGTCAAGTCCCCAAGGAGCAGTTGAAAATACCATAAAGGAGCATAACACATTGCCTACAAAAAGGCATTCTTGGAGTGAAAGGATTGGGCAGGGGGGTGTTGTTTGGTTTCTGGTGGGTTTTTGGCTTTTTTTTTTTTTTTAAAAAAAAAAAGGAACTCCTGAGGATGTGTCTATTCTAATGTAGCCAGTATGGGTGGGATTGATTAACTAGGAAGGGTTAAAGCTTCCCTTTTAAAATATATATTAAGTGTAGTTTGTGCCATCCAGAAGTGGGGAATTTGTGAGAAGTCTTTGACTTATGAATTGACCTTGCTCTCTTTCTTTAAGTGATATTGAAATATCACAGTCTTGCATACCCAAGCCTATCGATCAAGTTGCAAGAGAAGTTGGCCTGTTCCCTGATGAGGTGGAGCTCTATGGCCAAACTAAAGCCAAGGTTCATCTGTCAGCTCTGGAACGGCTGAAGAGCCAGCCAGATGGCAAATACATTGTTGTAACTGGGTAGGTATTTCCTTAACGGAGGCATCACTTACATGATGTCAAGCTGAAAGAAATTTTATTAGCATGGCTTCTTTTGTATTGTCTTTTGTTAAGGTGACTGTATGGGGTGCTCTGGCTTTTGGTACATCACACTGTGAAAATCTAGTGGTTTGGCAAATAGATTTATCTCTTGTGGCAAATTGTGGTATGTAGTTTAACATTTCTCTCTGGGAAATGAATTGTTTTGGTCTGCAGGTCAGGGTTATGGAGGAAAGACTGGATCATAGTCAAAGTTCTAGTCTAGTAGCCTGCCTTCAAGAGTAACTAGCAAGTTGTTTCAGGGGGAAGTCTTCAGCAGATAATAGGATAATTTGCCAATCTCATTCCAGTTTCAAACTGATGAAGATTAGCTGAAGTCTGAGCCAATCCAGAATTTGAATTGCCATTAACTGCAGTCGCTGGGTGACTGCTTTATCCCTGTTGAGTCTCACCCACTACAAGTGTTCAATTGTGTCTGTTCTGCTTTTTCACTGCAGGATAACTCCTACGCCCCTAGGAGAGGGGAAAAGCACCACCACTGTTGGTCTTGTTCAAGCCTTAGGAGCACACCTTCATCAGAATGTCTTTGCCTGTGTTCGGCAGCCTTCTCAGGGGCCAACCTTTGGTATAAAAGGTATGAGGTATTCTGTTGGTTGCAGTTGAACTAAATGGGGGAAGGTGGCATTCAGAGATTTATTCTGCTGCCTTGTAGTTTAACGTAATTCATATTTACGATTGCATTTCTTTTAAGAAACAAAAACCTTGGGTAAGTTCTACAGTGTTGTCTTCAAGTGCTGTACTGGGATTTAAACTAAGCAGCTCGACAGTAGGTGCCTTCTCAAAGCCATTAAGCAAGCACATGTAATACCACTCTGGGCTGGAGACAACTTTATTTACATGGTTTGACTATTGTCTCTCTGTAGGTGGAGCTGCAGGTGGTGGCTATTGTCAAGTTATCCCCATGGACGAGGTAAATCTTTATACAAAGCCTCATTGCACACATAGCTCACAGACCTTGAGGAGATACTGCAGTCTGCAGTCAGATAACTTAGAAATATCTTTTCTTTTCATGTCCCAGTTTAGCGCTCCCAAAAACTAGATGCTTGATTTCAGCACATTTTAAAAAAAAAAAAAAAAAACAAAACCCAACAAGCATCTTTGGTTTTTTCAGAAGGGTGGCTGCATGGTTAGGGAACTTAACAGGACTGGGGATTCCCAGTTCCTCTGATCCCTCCCCTTCTGTGCCTTGAATTTCTGTATACCCTTGAGCAAAGTACATCCCCTGTCCCTTTTTCCTAGCACTGAAATGATGATGATGATGATGACGACTTAATACATTTTGGAAGCATATTAAGCAGTTCTGTCAGTGGCAGTGGTTACCGACTCTTTCTGTGAGCTGTTTTGGTGTACTTGTGTTTTAGATCACTAACATGAAATGAGAAAAGAGAAGTTGGGAATCAGTAATGCCAAGGCCTCAGCCCATGGGGGACTGGCACTGCAGCATATTTCTGACGTGACTTGGCAACAAGTAAAATCCTGTGTCTGGGGGCAGGGAATTGAAAGGCACGTGTAGCACGTGCTCTCGTGCTTCTCTCAACTCTCTAAGTAATTGCCTGTAGAATTCTTCCTTTGTCTCATGCACTATAGATTGACACGGGGCAATTTTAGGAAGAAAAGCAGAAATGATCAAAAGGGCTGTTTGCTCCAGTTGATGCAGCAAGTCCATGAAAAAAAAAGAAATGTTAAGGAAGCAGAATATTGATTTAGTCAGGTGCCAAGAACATGTGTGAATGATAGATGTGACAGGAAAAATAATCTCCTCCTCCTTGGGGGTGTTAATAAGATGAGCCAAAATACTTGACTGTGTGCAGCAGTGGGAAACAGCCCCGCTCTTGGAACCAAACTGGCTGAAAGGACTTTCTTTAAGTATGATCTGTGTGGTATTAATACACATAGTGTTGTGGGGGTGTTTTAATCAGTGGATGTCTCATAAACCTGAAGTATATGGAGTCACTAGTTACAGTAATGACCTTGATACGTCATTTGGTATTTCTGCATGCGTCTTTCATCCTAGGAAAAGATTAGCAAGTGAAAAACTTTGAGTTCATGCTGCAGAACCAAGGTAGTAATAATTTCTTCTTGTTGCATGCATGTAGAATGAGACAGCAATTAGCATTTACTAATTAGGATTTATCGTCAGCATGTGACTAGCTGCATTCTGCCTTGAGCTATCTGTTTTTAAGACCACAGTAGCAAGGCTTCAACAGAACAGTATTGTCAGGTCTTCTGTCATACCACCTTTTCTGATGTCCTGTTTTCGTTTTCCTCCTTTGTTGCTCTGCTACACAGGGAAAAAAGGTTGTTTTAACCACACCTTTTACTCCCTTACCATAATGCAGGTTTGTCATGGAAGCTATATATCCCAAGCCATTTGTCAGTATAGCTACAGTGCAGCCAGATAGCTCATGTAGACAAACCCACTCAAACCACCTTTTAATGAGCTAGAATCAAGAAAACTATTAGCAGTGTCACTGTGTAGTATGTGGCCTACAAGTTCTGCCTGTGCTGCTCAGTGTTTGAGTGGTTAGCTTTTGCAGAGCTCCATGCAACCACAGCTCTACTGCTAGCACTACACAAGGTTGCTAGTTTCAGTTTAGCTCAGATACTTTTGTGGGAGCAGCAGCTTCTGCTAATGTATGTGTGAAACCTGTTGTGCTTATAATGGGAGGGGGTCAGAAGGAAAGTGAAGGAGGAGCAATGCAGATGTGCCCTTCTCAGGTGTCAAGGAGCCTGTGAAAACTGTTATTGTGGGGAAAAAAAAAACCCTTTTAATTTGGCAGCTTCATTCTGGAAGTTTGTAAAATGATATAAATGTGGGTGAGGCATTTTTCTGTTTTAGAGAAATTCTTTCCTCTCTACCACATTCTGCACTGAGCAATCTCTCCCCCTCCACCCTCATTCACTTTAACATTGCTATTAATACTTCTCTTTCCATCTGTCTACAGTGAATTGAAATAAATGAAAATTGCAGTAGGATGAGGTAACTGATATGTTTTATCTCTTCTAGTTTAACCTTCACCTCACTGGTGACATCCATGCTATCACTGCAGCCAACAACCTGGTCGCTGCTGCTGTCGATGCACGTATATTCCATGAGCTAACTCAGACTGACCAGGTACAATCCTTTCATGTGATGTTTTTGAGCCCAGCCCACTTTGGCCAAGATGTTTTGGGTGTGCCAACAGTGCTAATTAACTACCTGTTTCATTCTGCAAGGCTCTTTACAGCCGTTTGGTACCTTCTGTCAATGGTGTTAGGAAGTTCTCAGACATTCAGATCCGAAGACTGCAGGTAAGGTCACTGGTTTTGCATTGGTTTCTGGTTCTGTTCCATTTACTCATCCTTAACATAGGCAGAGATAGGTTACAGAAACCCTTGTGTTGTCCTCTAGGTTATTCTGCTGGAATTTATTTTTTATGTAAGAGTGCAGAAGTGTGGTAGCCCTTCTTACAGCCCAGAAAACAGTGAGGTGCAGCCCCAAGGGGAAGAGTCATCGATGGGACTCTCTTTATCATATGCTGAGTAACTCAGTGGGAGTAGGCAAAGAGATTAGTGCCCTTTGTTAATAGTGTCAATTCAGTGTCCTTAATGCAGTTTAAGAAGGGACCAGAATCAGTTTCCGTACCTTATAGCCAGTTACAGCTAGAGATGAACAGTTCCCATGTGACAGCTATATAGCTAATAACAGCACAAAAAAAGGCAATTTATAAAATTCAGCAAAAAGCAAACATACAGAATTTTGTCTTACCCAGATTGAATGGGGGAAAAAATTGAAAACTACCTGTCCCCTACATTGCGCACTCCTCCTCTTTCCAAAAAAGGATTCCCAGTAAGATGAGTACCCCTGTCACTGAGTGGCAGTCCCTGAGCAGACCACAGCTCCCGTTCTGATCCTTAGAAATTAATATGAACTATCATGTGTCCCTGACTTCTGCAAAAATGAGAATTGACAGAGGAATAGTTTTGCAGTGGGCTTGGACCTTCTGGCTAGGAGGACAGCCTGGGGCCTGCTAAGCTCATTCACAGTACAAACCCGTTTGTGCAGTATTCAGGCTGGATCAGTTGCCCATTTGGAATTCAGGAGCAATAGTCAGACTCTTAGGAAGCTAAAACTGATTAATTGGCTATAATGTCTCAACCATTAGAGAACGTGTGGTTTGCTTCCGTTGCTGAGCAAAGAAGCTACATCATATTGCTTGGTGTTCCTGATGGATGGCTGAGGGAAGTCTACCCTAACCACTGTTCTCATTATTAAATGTCAAGATGTGAACAGGATGCTAATACTCCAGAAAAATATCTTTTTGTTTGGTTGGTGGGTTTGGTTCGTTTATTTCTTTTTCTAAATTGTGTGTTTGAAGAGGAAAAGACTTTCTTCTTGCCTGCTTTACTTCAGGAGCAAAATATGACTTAGCCGTCTAGTTAATTAAAAAAAAAAAAGCTTGCTCGTTCATAAATCAACTCAGTCATTTTCCTCATTCCTAAGCTTGCGCTTGTGTCAGGCTTCTTGAGATAATTCTTCTCTCAATTAAGCAACTTGGCAAGCTGCCCATCCTCTCAGTATGTTCAAGATCAGCTTTCTGGGATGCTGACAGCCTTGTGACTGAATTGTTTAATTCCTCCTTTGTGCTGCCTAACCAGCATGCGGAAAGCAGTGTCTTTAAATACGTATGGCTGCGTGCAGTGACCCTAGGCAGACTAATGAGAAGTGGATGTAAGCATGTGAGACTAATGGTTAGAACACGGTATGTAAGGAACTGCAAAGCGCTCTCTTACTCGTTCTGTAGATACCTTGCACAAAGCTTGGTGATAACCTACCCTAATGAGCTCTGTTGTTTGCTTTGCCTTTTACTAGCTGCCCAGCAGCAAGCTCTGCTTCCAGATACACACCAGTATGGATCATCTGACGTTGTTGTGGGGTCTAGAAGGGACACTGAAAAGGCAGCCCCTCCTTATTTCTGAATATGCAGATGCTACTGCCGAAGGCTCATTGCTCTAGTGAAGGGTTCATTTCTGTGGATCTTTTCATTATACCTTTTTTCTTTTATTTGTCATTTCCTGCCATAGAAATTAGGCATTAACAAAACTGATCCTGCAACTTTGACAAAGGAAGAAGTAAACTTCTTTGTGAGATTGGACATTGACCCAAGCACCATAACGTGGCAAAGAGGTACAAAAGCCATTAAATAAGGAATTATTAAGAAACAAAACGTGTGTCAAAAGAGAGGTTTGCAAGTGCAGCAGGAACTGTTTACTGAAAAAATGGGGAAGAGGGCAGGGCTGGCCTCTCCTGAGTGTTTGGTGGGGTAGATGCCTGTAGCTGGCATCCCATTTCTAAAAGGTCTGATGTATGGGCTTGAATCTGCTCTGAATTGGTGCGAGTTTGTTTCTGGATTTGTTGGTCACTGAGGGGATTGAGTTTGGCAACTGTAGCCAACAGCCTTTTTACCTGACTGAGAAAGCCTGGTGGGCAAGGAGAGGGTTCTGCTCTGGGGTTAAACTCAGTTTGAATCTGCCCACTTGCTCTGTTGGGGGCTGACAGCAAATAAAGACCAGATTTTTAAAAGGCTTTAAAAGATACCTGAAGGTAAAATCAGTTTCTGGTCTGGCAGACTTCATACTTCACTAGCAAAAGAAATCTCAAATATGGAAATTTTTCTTTTGATCTAAACCTCAAGAAGTTTCTTCTTTTTATTAAAACAGTGTGAAATGTACTCCAAAATCTGCTTCATAACTTGTAATGGGGCTAAAGTAGTCTGCCTCATGGGAAATATTTTATAAAATTCTTAGAATTTTTCAAGCAGATAGTAAGAAACAGCAAATTTAAGCCAGTATTTGGTAGTCTGCGTTTCCAGGGTAATTTGAGTTAATGGGGCTGCATGAAACTTTTCTCACTAAATGGCAGAATCTGACCATTTTATCACTTAACTTTTAAAATTATACTTTCATTTCTTTTTTGGCTGTGATAATTTCCTGATTCCACATTGACTAATGATGGTGGAAAAGCAATTGGAATAATACTAGCAGCTCTGCTTTTCAGAAAGGCTTTGGACTTACGGTTCATGGGTGCAGAGGGAGGTAGGCTCCCTCTGGATGCAGTGCAGGGCCCGCATGTGACGGTGGGTATCCTGACTTTGTTGCAGTTCAGTTTTGGGAAAGAATCACGTTGAGTAGCACTTGCCATTCTTCAGGAGAGGATGGTATGTCAAACTGCCATCCTCCCTTCGTAGGTGATCTAGTTGAGTGTTTTGAGTGTTTGTCATGGTGCACAGATGTGACATGACTTGAAACGTGACTTCTCATCTTTCTCTCTATTCCTCACAGTACTGGATACAAATGACAGGTTCCTTAGGAAAATCACTATTGGACAGTCTCCAACGGAAAAAGGTTTCTCACGAACGGTAATTGTTCCCTTTTCTTGCATGTTTTTAAAAGTCCTCTGAAAAATGAGGTCCTGAAGCAAGTTTCTGTAACTCCAGATTTTTCCGTCTTTTACCAGTACCTTCTTAAAGAGAAAGCAGAAAGTCCCTTCAGCCAAGCAGTTACGTTCGCTACCAGCGCAGTGCTCAGTTTCATTGTCTGTTCCCTCCTTCCCTGTTCTCTCCTGAATGTTGGCTTCCCGAGCTGGGTTAACTGGCATAGTAACGGTGGTATATAATATGATGCATGGCAGTGGCTAATCTTCACCACTGCAGATGCTTTGGGTGGGTTGTATCTGGCCAAAACTAGACACTGTATCCGAGCTTGTTCTTTAGATTCATTATATAATCAATAGAGTAAAATAGGCAGTCAGGGCTGTGACTATTCCCATCCCTTAAGTAACTGTCAAATTAATAGTTCAAATGAATTGTGCTCAGAAAAGCCTCTTTCTATTGACTTGAAATGTCCCCAGGGTGCTTAGCTTAGATGGAGGTGTCTGTGTTATGTCAGATGAGTTCTACCCCTCATTTCCTATAGAATATGATTTTTTTTTCATTTACTGTACTGTTTAGTGATAGTCAGATGAGTTAGTAACCTCAGTCTTCAAAAATAAAATTTGTTACTCAGGCGTTCTTACATGAATCACTAATGTATGTACCAGGAGAGAGTCATATAATAGCAATGAAACAGGTAGTTTTTACTTCTGCAGAAAAAAATCCCGTTTAAAATGGTCAAATTAAATGAAGTATGTTCTGAGAGTAATGCTTTAGTTTATCTTTTATATTTGTATGTCTGTATTTTTTTTATTGTTGTTGTTACGATGGTAATGATTGGCCTTGTTTCAAGAATTTAATGCAAGTAAAGATTGCTACTAGGGAATCTTGATGAGTTTGCATTCTTTATTCTTCCCTTGCAGGCTCAGTTTGACATCACGGTGAGCAGTGAAATCATGGCAGTTCTGGCTCTCTCTGATGGGCTAGATGATATGAAAAAGCGACTGGGCAGAATGGTAGTAGCTTCCAGCAAGAGAGGAGAACCAGTTACAGCAGATGACCTTGTAAGAGTCATTCAGTTCTTAAATGCTTTTTCCTATTGCTTCTGAAAGTTCTCAGACTGAAAAGCATAGGGACAGTTCTGTACAGAAAAGACATTAGCATATAGAAGATTAAAGATGAAATCATAGCCCCTGGAGTTAATGAAGGTGTTTTACTTCAGTGTGGCTAGCACCTTATCCAGAGTGTGTGTGTGTGTGACCTGGGCAGGGGCAAAGGGTCCTGTGTGATGTGCTATGTGTTGAGTTGGAGCTAGCACCGTAGGAATTAACGGGGAAATACATGGTGGCTTCTAAATAAAAAGCCTGTTTGTTTGTCGGAAGAATTTAAAATGCATCTTGCTGGCCATCCTGTTTCTCAGGCTCCCCGGACAGCATTGAGCAGGAACAAAACCTCGTGCAAATTTAATTGTAGGTGAGGATGTGTCTTATTCTGGGAGGCTATGAATGCTATAAAAGCCAAACCCTTTGCAAAAAGTGCAGGGTCTCCATAAGGCAGCCTTTGAAGGACACAAATCCTTGATTTCCAGTGCATGGAATGCTGAATGTAGTAGCACTGGTGATGTCTATTACCAGTGTGTAAGGCAGTCCTAAGCAGCAGTTGCTAGCTGCAGCACTGTCTTGCAGCTGTCCATGCAATAATTATTACAGTACTTGGCATGTTTGTGGAGGGTGTCAGCTAGCACTCTCCCAAATGATGCTTCACATGGTTTCTCAGAGGAATAGCCTATGACCTAGACACTTCTTCCAAGATGTCCTAAAGACGGCAACCCTGTGTGGAGAAGGGAAGGGGAATTGAGCCCTGTATGTGAACTGTGCCCTGCCGCTTGGCCTGAAGGCAGAGAACAGGCTTAGGACTGTTGCACTAGTCAATAGAATTACGGTATTGGTGCTTACTGCTGTCCCGTGTAGTAGGTATTTCACAGCCTGTTTTGCAAAAGACAAGAGTATTACAAATTTGCATGATGTGGTGGAAATGAGGTTTGTCTTGCATTTTCTGAATGAACGTTTCCAGTGAGAGAGACAAATCCACAGCCTGGGTATCCTGACTTGTGTTTCCAGCAAGGTGGCACACAGTACTAAGGCTTACCCAGCTCTTGCTATGGGCTTTTTGTTTTACTTCCTTTCAGGATAAGCCGAAGAAACAGCAGATTAGCAATGTGGCCTGACCCTGGCCTTGCAGGAAAAGGGCTAGACTGGGAACCATTTGTCTGTAGATGTTCTTATCTGAGACATCTTGGGAATGAGGGAGGACACGTGCCAAAGTTCTGCAGGCAGCTTTGAGATCTTAATTCCTGCTGCTAGCACGCTGCCGGTTTAACCTTAAGTACCTAATTTAAACCCTGTTCTGGAAAACAGGAGAGTCTCCTGCTGCACATCAGCAGTGGAGGCAAATGGTGCCTGTGCAGGGAGTTGCTTTGAGTTTTATATAAAGGCCAGGTGATAGAAGTCTTTAATATCAACATTTTTTTACTTTAATCTAATTATGTTTGATTTTGTCCGATGCAACTGCAGAATGGAGGTGGTGGTATCAGACCTGCTGACCTGCTGAACAGGTTCTCTTGAAAGTTGTGTGTTTGCACACATGGCAGCCATTGGCTTTCATCTTTAGGACTGTGCTACGTACTCATGCAGGCAGAAACACCGTGACTGCAGAGACCAGACTGACACAATGAAATGTCTGGATCCTTCTGCTGTGATATAACCACTGTCATGATTCTGGTACCAGGAAATGCAAAGAAACTGGGAAGAAATGTAGAATCAAAAACTGACTACAGGTTTTTAGATATGGGATGTACTGAGTGCTGCAAGCCTCAGATGTCACCATGGAAATCTTGCTCTGTAGTTTTCATTATTCTGGAGATGATGGAAGTTTAAAGCTTATCCATTAAATGTTAAATAAGCATTCATGTGGCAAGATTGAAACTAATGAAACAAAGCAGTAAATGTCTTTTAAAAAAAAGTTTCATATAATTGAGTGCTGCAATACAATTGAAATTAAAGGGAAGAGAAAGGAATCTGGTTCACTTTTCATAACTGCTGTGACCATTTGGCTCAGTACCCATGATAGTGATTCTAGTTACTTCTGCAAGTGCTGGGCATCATCTGGTTTGGTTTCCGCTGGACTGTCAGCCATAAGGATAACCAGACCCTCATTTTCTCTTCCCAAGGCAGACATGGATGGAATCACAAACTGTCACCTTGCAGGAAGCAGAATTGCAGCAGGTTATATTGCTGCATCTCAGAGGACACATGGCCTCCTGTGTTTGCCTTTCATGATGTCAGTATAGTCTTTCTTATGAGTGTAGATGTTCACTTTAAGTTACTTCAGCACAAGAGACTTGGGCAGTATGTAGCAGCTTGTTATGACATTTCAAGGTCAGTATGGAGAGCCTAGTTGCTGAGGGAGGGAAGAAGTTCAAGACAAATCTGCCTGCAAAGCCAAAGAACACTGTTTCGTATCACTGAATAGGCTCCAGTAAACCATACGTACATAAGGGTTGCTTTTTTTGCTACTATTTACTAACCTTGTTATAGCATTGAAACACCAATTGTTCTTATGCCTTCACTATAAAGTTACAGCCAAGGAAAGTCACAACCAAGAGGCTGTCCTCAGCAGAAATCACAGATCCTCTTACATGGATGTAAAGGTCATTATTCTGCCTTGCACTGACTAGGGTTAGTTACATCTAGAGCAACTGCTGATTCTGGTCTTGAAAGCTCACAAGGACAAAAGCAGAGCCTTGACACTGCATAGGAACTTGTTTCAGGGTCTCAGTACGTCTGGAAACCGATTGCCCCTTTTTTTCTTTTAGGGAGTGACTGGTGCTCTGGCTGTCTTGATGAAAGATGCTGTTAAACCAAACCTCATGCAGACACTAGAGGTGAGCACAGGTGATTTGCTGTACGTGCATTCTCAGAGCTGAAAGCAACCAGTGTGATTCGTTCATCATGATCAGCGTGGGCTTACTCAGCTTAGAGTTGGAGGTTTACTGTGGTTTCTTACCTAAAGTTCAGGGCTAGGGCAGAAGGCATGTGGGATGACTCCGAGAAAATGCAGTACACTTTGCTGTATCTCTGTTCTGTTGTCTTTAATACCAGGAAGTGTTTTGGGAATCTAAATGGTGTGGATGCAGGAGAATGGCATTAGCTGTCCTTTTCCTAAGCGGATTAATATCTGCACAAGTGGAGATTATTATAATCCTGTTTGCCCTGTAGTCCTTATTACTGATAACAAATGTTTGATCAGAAGGCTTTAAGATCTGTCTTCTAAAAGTGTTATTCTTTACCTTCAGCTACCATAATACTTAACTTCTGAATGCTCCAGATTTTCTATATTGTGTCCTCTGATTTTCTCGTTCTCACTCTCTTCCCTCCTCCCCCCCCTCCCCCCCCCTATTTTCTAGGGAACACCAGTGTTTGTTCATGCTGGACCTTTTGCCAATATTGCACATGGGAATTCTTCCGTGTTGGCAGACAAAATAGCACTGAAGCTTGTGGGTAAAGAGGGTTTTGTTGGTAAGTGTGTGGAGTGCATTTTTTTGTTTGTTTGTTTTGCAGGGAGGGATCTGCCATTTTTTATCATGACTGGCTTGGGGGTTTTCCTCTTGGAAGAAGCTTCCGATTTGTATAGTTGGGGCATGATTTCTCCACCGAGCAACTTCTCACAAGCTTCTTTTCTTTTAATTCCTACTCTAGTTACAGAAGCAGGATTTGGTGCAGACATAGGCATGGAGAAATTCTTTAATATTAAGTGCCGCTATTCTGGTCTCCGGCCTCATGTGGTGGTGTTGGTTGCTACTGTTCGAGCTCTGAAAATGCACGGCGGAGGGCCTGCAGTAAGTACTGGGCAAGGTGTTCCTTGGGCCCGAGGGGCTGTTACTGTTGTTCTGATCCTGTCGCTTAAAGGCCTTAGCATTTGATCTGTTTGTAATTGTCCCGAGATCTGCAATTGTAAAAGGATTCTGTATGTCCCTCTTTCTTGTAAGCTGCTTCGTTGTAATATGTTACAGGTACGTACCTGCTTGTTTAATTGTCCCAGCGAAGTGCTTGTATGCTGGGGCACTTGTGATACTACCACAGTTATTTTTTGTATTAGGAGTGCATCTTGCAGTCTTTTGTTCTTCCTTTTATTTTTTTCTTAGAAAAAGGATCAGCCTGGACTAGAATTTTATATCTTGATGCTGTTTAATAAGACTCAAGCACAGATTGCTGTCGTAGATCTTACGGGGTTCCCTCTTTTTTTCTTTTTTTTTCTCTAGGTCACTGCTGGGGTACCTTTACCAAAGGAGTACATGGAAGAGGTAACCTTCATTAGTTCTTGTTAAATCAACTAACTGTGGTCATGACACAATGTTGTCATGCAGCGCATGCCTGGATAGCTAGTGTGTCATTTCTTTAGCTGCCAGGGAAATGCTTCCTTATACAAGCTGTAATGTTCTTACCTTTTTTTTTTTTTAATGATGTTACTTTGGCTGTGCTGTTTCAAGCATTTGTTGTACTTGACCTAGCTGGTATTTGGAGCGTTTTTGTTTCTCCTGGGCTCATGCAATTGTCTGTGCACTCAGTTTTTCATAGCAGTATCTATTCTGTGTCCCCTGACCCTCTCGGTATGGAGTAATTGCTTGGCTGAAATACTGTCTCTGAAAATATGCAGAATACCTCTGTAATTACACTCTTCTTAGCAGCAGCAGTTTTGGTTTTGTTCCACACATGCCCCTTCTTTGCAAGCAGAGAGGAAAGCGAACTGAAGTCTGAGCTTCTATCCTTGTGCAGTGAATGGCAGTGTACACTTGGATTATTGGGTTGGTTGTCTTTGCATTGTAGCAGCTTTTTCACTTGTGGGGCTTCTGTATGGATTATTCTTTGCATAGGAAGGTATGAAATGTCTGGGTTTCCATGAGTAGTCTCTGATGCTGCAAAATGTAAATATGCATAAACCAAAAGCTGTTGCCATAGACTTCAAACAAGTGTCATGAAATTCACACTAATGGTATTTAATACTTAAAGACAAATGTGTCAGAGAGGAAAATGAGGCTTTACTGTGGGGAATTAATGAGCCCAGGTGTTAACTTACTAAGAATAACAAAAAATTGGTAAAAAGTGATTTCTCTTACCTTGGGTTGGCAGCTGAAAGCAGTGATCATTAGAAGTAGTCATTCCCTTTGCAGTCTTCCATCCAAGGGGATGCCCTGGTCTGGACTGTTCAGAAAGCAGCACTGGGGATTTGCAGTTGTGGTTTCATCCCCATTTTGATGTTTTTATCGTTAGCTGTGGATGTAGTGAATTTGGAACAAAAGTTTCACTGCCCCGGATAAAACGTGCTTCCTGCTTGCTTTCGTCTTTACAGAATCTTCAACTACTGGCAAAAGGCTGTAGTAACCTAAACAAGCAAATCCAAAATGCACGGATGTTTGGTGTCCCAGTAGTAGTGGCTGTGAATGCTTTCAAGTAAGTGAGCTGGGATGTGGAAATGATGCATGAGTATAAAATTGTGACGCTTTATAAATATGTTTGTTTTCGGTATTGTTTATATATTGTTTGCAGCATTTTGCATTGTTGGAAGGTGCTGAATAAATAGGGGACCTCTGCTTGGTCATTTCAGATGCATTCATTAGTTCAAATTAGCTTAAGATTTTATGACTATTACAGCCTGACAGGGCAAATTACTGTGGATGAAAGGTGCCTGTCATGATGTGGAATCTAAGCTCAGAATAGATGGTGAGGTGCCAGTGCTGCCGACCACGCTGTGTTCAGTGGTCTGCTATATGGAGTAATTATGCCCCGCTGAGAAGCATTTCAGCTCTGCACGTTGCACTGCTCAGGAGATAGCATCTGTGTGTGGTCTTTTTATGCAAGCAGAAGGGCTTTGAACTGGTGTGTAAAGCTGATGCCAGCTGAAACAGAGTAGCCAGCTAAGAATTCTTCATTTGGAACGAATGCCTCTTGGCTGATCTAGAGAAATCATGGGGTTTAGCTTGTAGTGTGCACATGATATAGCACACCTTAGCATCTCTAAATCAGCAATACTAACACCTTTTTGAGTTTGCTCACAAAAATAGGAGTTGCATTGTTGATACAGGACAGAAACAGCAGAAAGTCTGGAACACTGCTCTGTCACTAACCATGGGTTTCCCGACCTACCTGTTGCTGTCTGCTCCTCTGTGGAGTAGCCTCCTCCACCAAGGTGGAGAAAGCTGTGGTAAATAGCCCCTCAGCAGCTTCCTGATGGCTGGATTCTACGATTGCTTTGAACAGCTTCTGGATCTTGTCCAGAGTGGAAATGGTTAGAACAGTTAATTTACTGCGTGTGCATTCTGGTACAAATGTGCAAACTTTTCTCCTTTCAGAACAGATACAAAGGCTGAACTGGCCCTTGTAGTACAACTGGCAAAGGAAGCAGGAGCATTTGATGCTGTGGAGTGCACTCACTGGGCAGAGGGAGGTAAAGGAGCAGTTGCACTGGCCCAAGCTGTTCAGAGAGCATCGCAGACACCAAGCAACTTCAGGTTCCTCTATAACTTGGAGGTAAGAACTTGCACTTACAAACTTTACTTGGTTTCAGTACCTTAAGTTGCTGAAGGCTAGCTGAGAGGCTGCTCTGAGAAACAAAAATTTGGGGTTTAAAATATAACACTTATTTCACCAGCCTCAAAGACCTAGTCAGTTCTCGTTGTTTTGACTATCCAGTGAAATACCATTTACTTTTGACACTGAAAGATGCTACTTGACTGTGCTAGAGGTTTCTACCATGGCAGTCGTGTTCCAGGTTTAAGGGGAAGTTTAGTTCTTGAACTTGAGGCATGCATTCCCGTCAGAGCATGGTCTGGAACAAGCCTGACCAAACTGTTACTTAACTGCAGAGATTCTGGGTGCACTTGTGGCTCAGGATGGGAATCTATACAGGCTATGGAACAGAGTTTGTCCATTTAAAACTTTTTTTTCTCTCTGCAAGTAAGGGTTATGGAGTCACACTGCAGATTGCGGGGGGGGAGTGAAGAGAGAGCATGTGTATTTCTAATGACTTTGTACATTAAGCAAATTTGATAGATGACTTAGAGGTGATGAAGTCATTGTTAGTTCCCAGGGTATGGCTTGCATCCTCCTTTAATAGCAAGCACCTATTCAAGAACATAATGAGGCACAGAGCTGTGCCATTAACTTCTATTCCCTCAAATTATTTTTGTCCACTATTTGACTTAGACTTGAGAGAGAATAAAGGTGCCTCTTCTGCAGCGGGGGTAGTTAACTTGTAAGCACAGCTTATAAGAAATACTGTTGTATCATTTTGTTTCTGACTGTGGTAAACTACTTCTGCTCTCTTACCAAGAGAAACAACAGCAACAAGATAAATGAAGCCTGTTTTGAAAACCCTCAAATTACTGTATAGCTTTGTTCTACAGCAAATGGAAATGGGTCTCGTGCAGGGCCCATGTACAGATACAACACACGTGGAGGATTGTGAAGCTGCTGTAACGTTATGGCTCTTTGTGGTTTGGTCACACTGACTTGCCTGTCTTTTTTTTAATTAATATTATTATTTTTCCTAGCTCCCTGTTATAGATAAGATCAGGCTTATTGCAAAGCAGATCTATGGGGCAAGTGACATTGAGCTGCTTCCAGAAGCACAGGAGAAAGTCGCCATGTACACTAAGCAAGTAAGTTTTCCACATCACCTGATACCAGTGGTGCTTTTCAGTTAAAATGTTCATATTGAACAGTGATGGTCAAACTATGCGTGAAGGGAATCATCACTCAAATCATGTCCTTGTCCAGACTCATTAAATGCTGCTATGGAAGAGGAGGTGGTATGGGGAGGAAGAAACTGGCTCTGGCTTCTAGTGGAGGAGGCAGGACTCATCTGGCCCGCCATCACATCTGTGATGTGTGTGGGGAGAGAAGGACGGGAGGACTGGGATCTTTCTCTGCTGCACTCTCCAGTCCTTCAATGATTTGGGAATTAGGGAGCTACAAGTGGTCATGCTGATGCTAAATATTCTCTGATGGGTTTTTTTGTATCTTTCTCCATTGAGTTGTCTGATCCGTTTTTGAGCCCGTGTGGGCTTTTGGCAGTCACAGTTGCGTCAGGATAAGAGTTCCACAGGTGTTAAAATACTTCTGGTGGAAAAAACTTCTACGCTTGTAAGTTTTGCACCTGGCATCTGGTTGTTGAATTCAATGCTTTCTGGTTGTTGTGTTGCTTTTACTCTTCTCTAACATAATATTCTTGTGAATTTACCTTCTTCTGTATTAATGAAGGTCTGTAAACGGCTTTGAAGTGTGAGAACTAGCCATTCTTTGTTTACAGTGTGCTTGAGTAATTTTGCTTTTGCAGTCCATTTACTACTGGCATGTATGGTTTCTCACTTTCATTTTTCTTGTATATTCCTTTACAAGTCTATCAAAATACTGTAGGCATGAAATTGCCACTTACTCATAACCTGCAATTATATTGATCAAACATTTCTAATTAACTGACCTCAGCTGAACAAGAACTTTAGTTCTGAGCTGTTTAATGTTTTGGGAAGAGAGTTGAGAAAGTAAGTTAGCTGTCAAGGTTGTATATCTAACGCTTCCATACTATTAATTTTTGCCTCAGTTGGATGTGCTGGGGGCCATGGTGGTTTGTTCTTTAATACTTAGCAGGGGGGCAGGGAGAGAGTTTGAGAGAGGAGGAATGGAGATGAAGAAATATCAATGAATCTGGCAGGCTGTGGATGAAGGTGAGGAGTAAAACGTTCTGATAAAATGTCTGATGTCTGTAGTGGATGGCAGAACAGAGCAATTACCTTTGTGTAAAAGGAGGGGTTACTGTTTTTTCACTTATTTCTCTCCTCTTTCTCTCTTTTCATTGCTTTTCCCAGGGATTTGGAAACCTGCCAATCTGCATGGCTAAAACTCACTTGTCGTTGTCTCATGACCCTGAACAAAAAGGAGCACCTACGGGTTTTATTCTGCCAATCAGAGACATTCGGGCCAGTGTTGGTGCTGGATTCCTGTATCCACTAGTAGGAACGGTATGTGATGGAGTGAAACCCTCAGCTGTGGGCTGAGGAGAAAAACAAAACCAAAATGTGCATTCCAGTAAACAGTTACTTTTAAGTGTCTTAAATTAGGAGAGTCCTTGTCATTTACAGTTGATGTTTTAACAGTCTGCTGTACTAGATACCCTTAATAGCTGTTTTTTCCAGAGGCAGGAGGGTAACTACAATAGACAATCCGACCATTTGAATATTTACCAAGCCCCTGTACTCCTCAGGTCCCACATCTCTGTCTTCCTGGATTTTGAGGAAAGGGTGAGCTCTGTAACTAACAAATTCTGGGAACTGCAGCCTGGTAGAGGGAAAGAGAGAAATCCTTGGCCCACCTAACCGCTGTTGTGACTTGGATTCCTGATGAAAATACTTTGCAGTATTGCAGGTGAATTCTGTGTACACCTGCAGGTCAGGGTAGAACAAGACAACTCCTGCACAGCTTACAAAACAACAACTGTTGATGATATACCACCAAAGAGAAGCTGACCTGTACCGTTAATCATCTGTCGGTCTCCCCTCCCTTTTGGCTCTCAAGAGTTTTGCTGACCATCTGTTTGCTGTTCAGCTTGCCTAAGTTCCGACAATTCATTTCACTGTGCCCTTGAGTTTTTAGTTTCTGTTCTTTGACATGATTGGCATAATGTTAGCTGAGAGGAGAGAGAGTAGCTACAATGGAAACAGGATCCTGGAACAGTGTTAATATGTATTGCCTGGCAGAAAGAGGAGCTACCTGAAAAAAAAAAATGTTCAGGTTTGCATCCAGAGAAAGAATGTTAGGATGAAAGCATCCACTGGAAATCTTATCTCTTCTGGACAAATGTTAAGTAACTTGTTAGAATATTATAGAGGATGGAGCAGTTGGAGCAAGCAGCTCTGTCTTATTTTTTGGGCCTGAACCTTTTTATGAAGTCTTTATGGCAACATGTTTATTTTAATAAGCTTTCAAAAGCACTAAGGGTGCATGGCTCAGATGATGAAACTTGCTGATCTAAGTGTTGAATCCCTTCTTCAAAATGCCGGCTCGAGCCAAATAGAGGATATCTTTTTCTTCTAATTCTTAAAAAAACCAAAACTAAACAGGCAAACAAACAAAAAGTAGGTAAGGGTTTCCAGATTAGCCAACATAAATAAAATAACCGCATACTGATTAATGTCTGGGTCATCCATCTTTTTATCAAGAGTAATGTGTGTTTTGGGATAAAATGAAAGATAGCGTGCTTGTTCCTGTTATTAATGGCATTTTTTTTGCAAGCCAAGATTTAAGCCAAACAATGACTTCTTATATATTTTTTTTTTCCAAGTTCTGGAGAAGGAAAGGGTACACAGCATTAATGAGCTACACAAGAGAGAAAGATGTTTTCAGACATTAAAACTAACATCTTGGCTCTTCTTCCAACGTCTTCTGTTTCTATGAAGTTGGACTCTTTCCTTTCTGCTCCCTTCCCACGTTCCTAATGTTTTCTTGGACATGTAGTAATTCATGGTGTTAGTTCTGCCCGAATTAACAGTAAGTCTTCCAGTTAAGGACATGAAGATCAGTCTCCTGTGGTGCCTACAAAGCCAGGGAAGAGAAACAATCCAGGGCATTTTGAATCTGATCACTATTTTAAACCCATTCAGCAGGAGGTGTGTTAGCCTCAGAATAAATTTTTGGCAGCAGCCATTGAACTGAGAGCTGAAAATGCAGCAAATACATAGCTCTATGCAGAAGCTTTTATGAGAAATTTGAGGTGAAATTAATCAGCAGTGCATGTGTATTCTTTTTATCTGAAGTTAATCACAAAGATATATCACCTCTTTTTTTTTTTCCTCAGCTTCTCAGTTTTGGGGTTTTCCCTTTCTGGCTCAAAGTTGAAGCTGTTGTACAAAATACTTTGAGGTTTTAAAGGAATTATAATTTCAAAGATTATCTAGATTTAACGTGAAATTAATTGTTGGAGTCAGATTGGTGGGGTTTCTTGTATTGCTGATGAATTGAAAACAAGTTATTCAGCTTTTGGTTTTGGTGTGGGTTTTTTTTTCCCTAAATGGCGCTTTGTTTTTTTTTTTTTTTCTTTTTGGTGGAAGTTCCACAAGTGCAATAAATAATACATGCTTAGTTGTTACTGATTTTATTTGAAAACTTGCAAGGGGATTGAGAGATCCATGTGGTCTTACTTTTTCATGTAAGTAAATAGCGTGAATTGCCCTGTTCTTTTTCAGCACATGCGGTATGGAAGGGGAGGAGGATAATGGAGGAAAAGTTCCATTTCTTAAGCTCTGAAAATAACTGGGGCATTAAGCATTGTAGGCACTTGTACAGAAAATTAGTAGCCTGGATGGAAATTATCCTGTACTGCCTAGAAATTCAGGGTTTAAGCAGACTGCCTTTAAGATAAGTAATAGGTAGCAGAGTAGCCACTGTGGGCTGCCCTATGGATAGGAAAGGAGGAAAACTGACCATTCCTTTCAAACTAGAAAGTGCAAGAAATAGTAAAGTCAGGCCCATCTTCAGCAATGTGGCATCTCCTGCTCTACTGAACGTTACTGTCTCAGCTCCTGCTGTGGCCCTCTGAATCGAGTCTGTAGGTGGAGATCTGCAAAGCTGTATGATTCTTCAGGGATATGTACATAAATAAATTGGAATTTTTTTGCTCTGCATGACTGGAGGCTGGCAGCAACTATGGTGAGAGCAGGGAAAACCCCTCCAGGCACTTTGAATCTCTTAATACCTTGGCTCTTGAGGGCAAAATATTTATACACCTAAACACAAAGACAAGGAACAGGGGTCTTCTCTGTATCCCTCCATTCTCTGTCTGGGAAAGCAGCAGCTCTTGACAAAAAGCTGGTGCAGTCCTAGAATTCATTAAAAAGAGTAGACTTGAAATGTTTTTTACCTCCGCTTAAGCCATGCAAGACCTGCAGTGGCACGGTACATATGGGACTGGCGTTAGCGGTTGTAAACAGCTTAGGAAAATGGGATGGGACTCCAAAAGCTCCCTGAACAGTTTTGAGAACTGCGGAAGACACCTAGCCAATAGAACTTTGCCTTCTTGCTGCTTAGCTTATAATCAAACGGAAGACTGGGCGATAATTTGATTAGCGTGCAAAATACTTGCTCCGGGAGAAAATACCAGGTTGCCAAAGAGATCTTTAATCTAATAGAGACAGGCATAACAATACTGGTGGTGAAAGCTGAGGCCAGATGATGCGGATAGAAAATAAGACCATGAATTATTTTATTAAAGGGGTCAGTGACCACTGGCACAAACTACCAAGTGCAGCCACAAGTTGCCCACCTTTGTAGAACATCCACGTTTAGCCTACATGTGCTGCTGGGCTAAATGCTGAGTTAGGGAAGGGGAAATCCTGTCAGCTGCATTAGTGAATCGGGCCAAGTGTAGTCCCTGCTGGCCTTGTGTTCTGTGGCTCTGAAACTGGGTACTCAGCAGTGGGACAACTGGAGAGGACTGGGCTGAGGCAGGCATGGTGCTGGCAGCTGTTTTGCTAGCTTCAGTTCTGCCACTGCCTTCTGACTTGGATGCTTCAGAAATGTTCTAGTCCGGAGAACTGACCTCTCCATCTCTATTTGAGCTTTAGCCCAGTTAAAAACAAAAAACCAAACCAAACAAAAAACCCACCCACCCACCCAATTTAAACTCTCTTCTCAACAATAATTATTCCTAAGCATTTAACACTTCTAGACTCAAAGAATTCTAATCAACTGAGACTTTACAGTCAGCAAAGTTGTATTAAAACATATATCCTCATTTTAATAACCAGGGAACTGTCACAAGTAGTTGTCTCACCACAGCAAGGTCCATGAACTCTCCTCTAACAATTAACTGGTCAGCTGGATATCTAAGTAGTTTGCCAAATCTTGGGCTCAGTCACTGGCAGAGGCAGAAGCCAAACTAAATCCTCATCCAAAAAAAACAAAAAAAAAATATACAAAAACCAAAACCCACAGATCTCTCTACTGAGCCAGGAGTTGCTGATTCTCCTGGTGTGCTTCAAAATGGTACGTGACCATCATCAACTAGTATCTATGTGTACAAGCAGCTGCATGAGCTGTTGCCATTGTAGTCTTCAGCAGTGAATCAGTATTAGATCTTCTGCTTGAAACTGCGCTGCTTCCATCTTAACATTTTATCTGTTGTTGTGCAGATGAGCACTATGCCAGGACTTCCTACAAGACCCTGTTTCTATGATATAGACTTGGACACAGCGTCAGGAGAAGTAAAGGGGCTCTTCTGAAAGGAGTGGTTAACCAAAGGTAGGTGCCTTCTTGAAGGCTTCAATATTTGGGCTTTCTTTCTCATCTTGAGATAATGGAGTTAAGCCAACCTCGTGCCATATGTTTCCAAATGGCATTTGATTATAATTCTAAAAGTTGCCTGCAGTACTGTAAAATAGTAATGAAATATTTTTATTTTTTTTAGCTCCCAGAAGAACACCTGATGAGTCATGCAAATGGAACTATGCCCTGATTTTTTTTTTTTTTTTCAAGTAAAAACAAGATATGACTGAGAATATAGTGCAAGAACTGACTGGAAGGAGGCATGCTAAAGCATCAACCATTTATTCTGTAATGATTTTTAAACTGCTGCGTCCCAAGCAGCACTTGACACATAAAGCACGCTTCCTCTACAAACATCTGGCATCACAGTTGTAGCTGGAGTATTGAAGCTTGGGTTTAGTGACCTCTTTTGATTCAGTGACATGATTTTAATAATTAAAAACCCTAAAGCTGGAGCTCTTTGAAACCATTTTGGGACATAACTGTCTTAACCATAGGGTTTTTGTAGCATATATCATCTTTGAAAATCTTGTATACTGGATATTCCTGTTTGCCATACTGAATTCTGTATTCCATTTCTCACAGTGTGGGAGAAACAGCTGGGCTCTGAAACTCCACCAGTGTCATTTAAAAGAGGGAGCAAAGAGGAATTCCCCTTGCTTCGCATCTCTCGCCAGGAGTGCTTACCCTGGCTTCTGCTGTGAATTATGCCTGCAGACACCTGAGCCACATCAAATTTCCTTTCTAGAAAGCCCAGCTGTGACTATAGAAATCAAACCTCTGGATATCAGATCTGTAGGGACTGGATCTCTGGCCCTTGTCTGTGGCTTCTGCCAGACGTGTCTTTTGAACGATTTTATGCTCAACAATAAGTACACTTACACTGTTGACAAGCCTTATTTCCTAAGGTACCTTTTTGGTGAACAGAGAACTTGAGTAGTGATCAGGTCACTTGTAGTAGGTTTTGTCAGCAGGCCAGAAATCATTTTGTAATGTAAAAATGTTGTTGCTGCCAAATTTTTAACTAATACAAATAAACTGGTAAATACTTCAGGTGCTTTTTGGGTTGTAATGTACGCACTGAGATTACTGAAGTAGAACTTATTTCTGTGATTAATTGTACACAGCAGCAATCCTTGTATTGACAAGTAGGAGTGATTATTGCAGTAATAAGTTGCCTGCAATGCACCACTGTGTGTGTGCATTTAATCTTGTTTCCTTTCCTAGAGGATGTGTGTCATCTATAGGAAACAAACTACCTGCATTTGAGATACTTGCAGTTGACGGTAAAAGATCTGAATTAAGACTTGCAAAGCCTATGTGCTTGCATCAGAACTGAATCTAAAAATACTCCAATTTTGGTGAGAACTGGAACATCAGGATGTAGGTGTGCACCAATGTAAGGGCACATCTGTAGTATGCAGATACTCTGTGTGTGTGTATATATGGAGAGAGAGCGAGATCTGTATCTCTCAAGTTATTCAGGAGGGGAGAATAATTATATAGAAATTACCTGGTTGTCACAGAAGCAGACGGAACAGCTTAAATCATCATAAGAACATTTGAGATATATCCACAACCTTCTAAAATTTTCTTTTTGATGGTATTCAGCTGAGGATTTCTTGGCAGCTAGGTTTGCCAGAGCGCACCCAGGCCACTTTTGGGGGGTCAGAAGGGGTGTTCCCCACATGCTGCCCTGGACCCCACACCTGGCTGAGTGCCTCTTCACCTGCGGCACCTCGGTCAAGCCTTCCCTTCAAGCAAGTGGCCAGAGCTGATGCTGCCAAATCTGCTGTCAGTTCCTGCATTTAATCTCTCCTGCTATACTGCTTTCCTCTGAGTGCTCTGTGTTCCACCTTCATTTTATGCTTACGAAAGATGGGATAAGTGCAAATTTATGCTAAGATTAGCCTCCTTTTCGTTTAGCATGAGATCATAGGCATGTGCTTGAGAGAGATGGTTCAAGAGGTTGCTGGTCCAGCTCCTGCAGTGAGGCAAAGAGTGGCTCAGGCATGAAACTCTGTAAGGATTTGCTATGCATGGCAGAACTGATAGCAACAAAGTGTGGAGGCCAAAAAATAGCCCCAAGCCTCTCTAGAGGTTAGTGGGGAATGGTTTTCTAACCTGTGCTTTCAGCCTGCTGGGATGTGAGCTCTCCAGTGTCCCTGCTGTATGTCTTGCAGGACCGATGCACAAATAGGTTGTTTTTTCTTAACTCTCCTTTGCAATTAAGTATGCAAGCTAGTTCTCATGCAATCAAATGGGACACAAAGGACACTTAATTTCTTCTAACTGAATATTGGAAGGTTATCTTCTCTTCCTGTTGCCTAGAGAAAAAACTAATTATGTACAAATTTGTTCTCTGTGGGCTATTTGTGGGCCCAGAATCCTTAGATGGTTTTATGGGCATCCGTTCCCCCAGCTGTGCTGTGATGAGAGTCCTACATCACATCCTGTAAGAAATAAGATTTTTAGTTTTGAAGGGTGTTTTTTGGTGGACTAACAATAGGGACAAAAGAAAAAGGAGAAAGTGTTGTTTGTCTGTCTTGCTGCATGTCACCAGCACTTTGGTGCTGGTCCCAGAAAGAAGACCAGAGCATACAGCTTAGCCAGGATCTTCTTTCAAGCTTATCCCTCTGACCAGATGCTCCGCTCGCTGCAGCTCTGGTTTGTTTCCCGTGCACCAGAGCCTGCGGTGCTGCCGTCTTCCCCTGGAGCGGCAGGAATAATTGTATTCCATGCGAGGTGTTTCTGAATGGGATGGAGGAGAGCCTGCCTCCGTCTCGCCACCCCCAAGGCAGCGCGCATAGCCCACCTGGCTCCTGCTGCCGGCTTTCCTCCCTCCTGCCTCCGACTGGCTTTCTTGCAGAGGCGGGTTGTAATCAGGACCCACCGGCCACCCTGGGGGGAGATGCCATTTCCAAATGAAGATGCAAACGCATCTCACAGGAGAGCTTTGGAGAAGGCAATTCCTTCTTGCTGGATCCACATTTCTGCCCCACTGGCTAACGTTTCAGCCCGGTGAACCTGCTCTGTACCTTTTTTTTTTTTCTCCAAAGAAGCCAGGGTGGGGTAGCACCTGTATTTTTCTAAGGCTGGCCTACACTCGGACCACCGGCAGGTTCAGTGTACTGCTTCACCCAGCTTCCTCTGCCAACCTGCTGTGAAGCAGTTTGTGTTCTTAAAACCTTTGTGGGCATCAGTTGCTCCTGGTGGGGGTGAGTGGGGACAGTCGGGCACCTCGACCTTCGCTTGGGAGTCCTTTTTCCAGAGGGCTTCCCCTCAGTCCTGACAGTTGGAGATGCAGGGTTTTTTAAAGTCTGATCTCAGCTGCTTTGATGAAAAAAGGCATGCATGGAAGAGAACCAAGAGGCACTTTCTCCGGTGTTTGGGCAAGGCAAGGATTAGTTTAAACCTAAACTAATTTAACTTAGTTGTCCTTGCCCAGCACCTCAGAAGGTGTAGCTCCTGCAGCAAGCCAGGCAGCGTTTGCTTAAAGCTGCAAGGGCTTCAGGTGGGACACAAAAACAAACCACAACACAATCCAGGTGTGGAGAGGGAGACCCCCCCTTCCTTCCCACCCAGCCAGGCAAAGGCCGGAGCTGCCAGTGGCCCCTTCCCGCGGGACCCTGCCTGCTCTCGGCGCATCCCGCTGGCCCCGGACCCCCACCGGCCCCGGACCCCGGACAGGCTTTCGCGGTTTGCGTGTCTGCCGCTACCGTGCGCGACCTGGGAGGGTCCCTGGGGGGATGCTGCGCTGCGCTGCTGGGAGGATGCCAACCCCCGGGCAGGGAGAGAGGCGGCCCGGCAGCGGGGTGCCGTCCCGCCGGCGGGGCTGGGCCGGGGTCCCGGGCCCCCCTCCGCAGCCTGCGAGCAGGCGGCCGTAAAGCGGGCCGGGGCCGGGGGGCGGGCCGGGGGCTGGCGGCGGCAGCGGGCCGCCTCGGCGGGGGGCGGGGGGCTGCCGGCAGCGCCCTCCCCGCCGGCCCGGGGGGCGCGGCTGCGGCGGAGGCGGTGGCGGCGCAGCGGTGCGGAGCGGTGCGGAGCGGGGCCGCAGGTGAGGAGGTGAGGGCGCGGGGGGGGGGGGGCGGCAGGCGGGGGGTCCCGGCTCGGCCCCTGCAGCCGCGGTGGCAGCCCGAGGAGCCCCCCCATCGCCTCGGAGGGGTTCGGCTTGCGGAGGTCCCCCTTGCCCGGGGCAGGGGGGGGCGGCGGGGGGGGGGAGCGGCGGCACCAGGCGGCCCCCAGGACCCTCTCCAGGTCGCCCCCCAGGACGCCCCCCAGGACGCCCCGGGCTGCGGTGGCGCCGGACTCCGGGCTGCTCCGCTCGGGGTAGGGCAGCTGCGGGCTTCGCTCCCGCACACGCGCCTCAGCCAGCCTTGCTCGTTTGCTCCTTAAAAAATTAAAAATAAATTAAGAAATGCAATCAGCCCGGCGGGGGAGCGCGCCCCGCCAGAGCCCCCCTTTTAATGGTCTCACTGCTGAAGGGCAGAGCAGGGACGGCTGTGCCGGGAACTGCCTGGAGTCCCTCAGCCGGTCCCCCAGAAGTTGGGCTGTTTGCAGGAGCACGTTTTTGCGTCTTTATATCCAAAAACGTTCTGAGGATGTTTTCAGGCAGCGCTTTTTTTTTTTTTTTTAATTTTATTTTTTTCTTCTTTCGGTAAAGGGTGACATGTATCTTACAGTCTCATCTATCTGGTGAAGACATGCGGTGTTAATTGAGGTTGCCATGGAAGGCATGCACGTAGTATAAATAAGCGCCCTTCTTGCCATGTGATTTCGCTTTTGTATTCCACCAGCCTCCTTTTTGTATTCTGTGTTTTTGCATATTGTCATATGGTGCATTAAAGATAAAAATATCTGCTGTCTCAGGGTGTAATTTCCCTAGCTGGAACTATGAGTGCATATGGAGCGGTGGGGGAAAGATTTAGCTAACCGTAGGAGAAGGAAATATATGCGTGTGCATGCATAATACATATTTGCCATAATATGGGCAGTTAAAAAAAAACCACCCAACAGTCCCCTTTTACCACACAAAATAGCGAAATATTATTTTCTGTCGTGGAACATCGCTGGGTTGACATCTTGGTGGCCCTATTTTCCCTTTGCATATTGATGCTAATTAGTGGGAAAAACTGCTATAACACATCCAGGGGCAGAACTGCTTTTCTAGTCCTGGTCCGCCTCCCAAAATTTAATATTTTTTTTAAAAAAGAATCAATACTTTTTTTTTTTTTAATTGCTCTACAGGTCTTACCATTTTTGTTGTGTTACAGATAAAAGATGGAAGCATTGGCCATGCTTCGCAGCAAACCTCATATAACCTGCAAGGGGAACTGAAGCAGAAAGCCAAGCCGAGACAAAGCAGCATCTGACCTTGTCACTGGGGGGCAGAAAACAGCCACTGGCTGCCGCTGGTTTTACTGGTGCTCCGGTCAAGCTCCCTCTGCAGTGTGGAATTGCAGATAGCTCAAAAAGTGCAAGTTCTTTCCAGGTCCTTGGGGTGAATAAAAATTGTTAACTCTTGCCTTGATTTGTCATCCTTTGGGGGAAAAAGAAAAGTAATGTCAGACTGGCAATTAAATAGTCGTGCTGCTAGACCGAGCACAGCTTGAAGTGGGTTGTCCTGGAGGTGAGAGTGACTCTGGCCAGCAAAGCCAAGGAGAAGCCTGTTCAACATCACGTCTACCCGAAATTCCTTGGAGAGGTGATGAAGTGAGTAATAAGGCAAAGTGGGAGTTACAAAGCAGATGTGGTAGCTTCAGCAGAACTTCTCTCCACTACCATATCCGCTTGTGAAAAAGCAACTGATGTTATTTTGAAAACAATTTGAGTAAAAAAATCCGCTTTGAGCATCTTTGCAGTTCTTGTGTCTGATGCGTTAATCAAGAAAACTGGTATTATAATGCAAATGAAGGAAAAGAGTGAGTATGGTGAAGGCAGCTAAGGAAATTCAAATGGAGAACCCAAGAGAGGCAGAGACTCACAGCACAGGGGCAACGTGCTCCCCGTCAGAGGAACGGGCAGAAAAACACTCCATGCTCTGTTTTAAGAAGCGGAAGAAGTCCTGTAAGAAGGGGCTGGCCTTGAAGGCTGTGTGTGAAGGAGCCTCAGAGGAGAAAAGCCAATGTGTCAGCGCTGACCAAGGGGAGGCAAAAGTTTCTCATCAGTCGCGGTCCTCGAAAGGAGCCTGGGCAGCCATCAAAAGCCTCGCAAGACCTCAGAGGAAGCAGAAATCCTCATCGCGAAAGAAGGTGCCCTCCGATTCCCAAGTGCGGCTGGAGGTGGATGCTGAGGAGGGCTGTGTGCAAGGCTTCCCAAAGAAACGGGTGAGCTCGAGGGTGAAGATGCCCTGTGTACGGTTCTCCAGAGGCAAGAAAAAACCCAGCCCCTCTGAAGCAGTGGAGGAGTCGGAGGGCAGCGTTCAAGCAAATGAAGTGATGGGCATTTCAAAGAAAACTAGTGAAGAACCAGAGGATTTGGCCCCAACAGACAAGTCTGAATCCTTCAGCCCAGTCTCTGCAGAGGAGGACCAGGATACAGCAAAGGAAAGTGCCAACTCTGTTGGAAAAAGTGAGCCCTTGACAGAGCCCACACCTGATGCAGAGGAGGACCGGGATACAGCAGAGGAAAGTGCTGACTCTGTTGGAAAAAGTCAGCCCCTGACAGAGCCCACACCTGATGCAGAGGACCAGGATACGGCAAAGGAAGGTGCCGGCTCTGTTGGAAAAAGTCAGCCCCTGACAGAGCCCGCACCTGATGCAGAGGAGCATACAGATGCAGAGGAGCATACAGAGTGTACCGCTCAGTCAGAGATAACTGATTCAGAGACAGTTAATGAAACAGCCCAGGAAAAGCTGCAGGAGGAGAGCCGACCCCAGACCACAGCATGTGCAGAAGGCGGGGAGGTTGCTCCTGAACCACCCGTTCCCAAGGATCAACCCAGCAGCACCCCTGAAACCACCGAGCTGCAGGAAATCCCCAGTATCCGCAAAGAGCTGCCCGAAGGGGATGGATCAGAAAAGAGCATAATTCTTCCTGAGGAGCGCAAAGCTGAAGAGACTGTGATGGATTTCAGTAAGTCAGCATTTAAAGATGATGCAGGGAGTCTGCAGGGCTGCTCCAGCCATCAGGTGACATTAGAAGCAAATGTGGGCGCCGGCGTCAGCATTGTCATCACCGTCACCGAAGCTGAGGACTCTGACAACACCGACTCCGACCAGACCTATGAACCGTCCCCAGTTTTGCACCGAAATAAGCAAAAAGGGAATAAAAAATCAAGCAGGAGCTTTGATTTTGGTAAAAAAGAGGGCCCTGAGGCTGGTGGCGACCCCCAGGCAGAGGAGAAAGGTCTGGGTGACCAGGGGCACAGAACTGGGGAGCAGTATGAATTGCTCCTCATAGAAACCGCGTCTTCCCTGGTGAAGGCGGCCATTCAGTCGTCCATAGAGCAGCTGGTCAACGAAATGGCCCTGGAACAGAATAAACACAACAGTTTTCTGTGATGGCAGCGATGCCCCCCGAATAAAGAGTACAGGGAGTGATTTAAAGCTCCGCTTGGCCTGGGGTGTGTGTGGAGAGCTCCAAGGGCTCCCGGGGCTGAGGTGTAGTTAATTCTGCATGTCCGTTCAGTTGTGTGTCTGTGTGAAACGGATCGTGGGACATGGGGCAGTCCCATACGTACAGCGTGTCCCCTGGGGCTGGAGCTCCGGGCAGTGCCGGTGGTTGCAGCTGCAGAAAAATGAAGGTGTTGCAGTGACTGTTTTTTCATTTATTGGCATCCTGATGTCAAGGCCACATTTCTGCCGTCATCCATGCTAAGTTTCCCTGCTGTTCATGCTGTAGATCTATATGTGTTGTGCATTTAGGGAAAGGTCCCGAGAGGCAGCAAGCGCCCAACCTGCTGCTGGGCTGGATTCGGGGCACGTCGGATGCGGCTGGGGTTCACTGGAGACAAGGGAGGGTGAAGTGACCGCAGTGTTAACACGAAGATACCGATGCCAGACAGGCTCAGGCCAGTGTTTAGTATTGCAAACAGGTACCTGCAAGGTACCGATGCCAGAAACCATAGTCACCCCTTGCGTTGCTTGGAGGTGCATGGTTGCAGTGAGCCGTGTTTGTCATTCGGCCTCTTCCCCCATCACAAGCAGCCTGTGCATTTCCAGACATGTTAAAGCGCAGCATCAGTGGCTCGCCTTGCTGACCCTGGGCTGCCTGAATGCCAAGAAAATGACAGTGCTTCACTGGCGGGGGGCAGGGGGGCTGTTCTCGCACCATTAAGCTCAATGGGCAAAATTCCCGTCAGCATCAGCGGCGCAGGCTGGGCAGGAGCGCACTGCTGCAGGCAGCCCCTGTCCTTCGTTCTCCTTCCTCCGTGGTGAAGCTGTCCTCGTGGTGAAGCTGTCCTCGGCTGTAGCATATTTTTGATATATGGCATGTGATATAAATAGCAGTGAGCTGCATGCGTGTTAGCAGTCAACTATTGCCTCTGTGTTGACACAGTTTGGGTAGCTGTGATGCGCTGCCAGCCCTGGAATTGATTGGATTTGGTCTGACCGCTGCTGGCATCCCTGGGTGCTGGCAGCGCCTGTCCTGCACAGCTCCCCCCGCGCTGCAAAGCCTGCCTGACTTCAGTGAGCCCGAGCATCCCATGGGAAACGTGCATTACAGCCGGCTGGCTGCCGCCGGGCTCTGGCTGGCTCTGGCACGCCATGTAGCTTGTTCTGAAACACGTTGGGAAATGCCAAAGCAATGTTACCAAAGTCCTCAGGGAAAAAATCTGGATGTGAGGGCCTGGGGACATGGCTGGGAAATGCCTGGATGGGCCAGTCGCTGTCAAAACCCACAAACTGCCCTGCTCTGAGGGGGGTTGCACCAGCATAGTGTGTGTGCAAGCATCGCCTCTACCTACCAGCTCTCCGAGAGAAAGGAGCCTTTTAATAATTTGGGATTGCATCTGCGCAGCTGGGATTTACGTACAGCTGCAGGCAAATCAGCCTGTTCTTCTGAGAAAATTTTCCTACGTATTTCTCAGCCAGTACAGAAACAGCAGCCGCACTCGGCGGTTGCTCACTGACCATAGGCAGTGCACGAGATTTCCCTTCCCAGCGTAGGATTTGGATCCCTGTTAAAATACAAGGGCTGTAAACTTTCCCAGTACCTGGTGTGCAATCACGTTTTAAACTTCGATAAAGCATCTCCATTTTTACAAGAGGACTGTGAGCAGTGAGTGCCACCGCTTGTTTCTCTGCAAGTAAAACTTACGAAAAATCAGAGGATGTTAAAAAAAAAAGCATCGTCCTGTTTTTTGTGAATTGGTTCCACAAGTTCTCAGATACCAATAATTCCGTGTGTACTATTTTAATGGCTTTGTACTTCATACTACTCCTTCCAGGTGTTATGCCATAGCTTCGAAAGGGACTTTTTAAGACTTTTCTATGTACCTTTGGAGCTGCTGCAGCACCCTGAGAAGAGCCATACTGGCGCCGGAGGTTGCTTATGGGATTGCACTGGGCACGGCGGCAGGTCAGCGCTGAGCAATGGGCCACAGCGGCTCTGTGCGGCCCCACGGGTGTCAACTGCGGATGAGGACGTCTGGGCTCTAGTAAAGAAATACAAACTGACCCTGTGGGGCCAGGCTGCCCTGCTCTGCCAGCCCACTAAGCAGTTTTGGGAAGGTTTCATGTATTTCAGTATTGCCTTTTAGGCAAAACACATCTTCAGAAGAGGAGGAGAATGGCAGAAATGCTTTGGTCCAGCCTGGCCCCTGCGACTGTTGCTCTGCATCCAGCGTTGTGTTTGCATCCTTTCTGTGGCTGTTTTTTCCCTCTGTTATAGCTCTACATATAACTGATGATTATTTCATTAAAGTTGAATGTACCTGTTGTTTTCTTGCCTTGTGATTGAGTGGGCAACTAAGGAGAGATTTTATACGTGAAAGGATAAACTCACAGCGGTGCCCTGTTGTGTCCAGCTTATTCAGGAAACCATACGGTGAGCAGAAAGAAATCTTAAAGTTGGTAGTGGACCTGAATTCTTTGGAGGCTTGCTCCTCCTGTGCTCTTTTTATAAGGTTTCCTTTCGGTGGATGACCAGTCATTTCCACTGCAGAGTCCTGGCTGCCCAGGGGCTGCTGTGAAGTATTTGTGAAGGATCACAAATCTCCAGTGGGTAAGAAAAGCTGTCCTACTTCCGAAGGCTCAAATTCCCCGTCAGGTGTCCCATACGATGCTGTGCATGGGGTGGCAGAGCTCTTGCTGATCCTATGCAGGTTGTTTGGATTTCTCTGCAAGCTGCTGGGTCACCCTTTCTGCTCCCAAGTCTCCAGGCTGCTATTCCCAAGCGCCTGGTTTGGTGCTGATGGGGTCCGTGGCAGGGATGGCACCTTGGGATGGGGAGCAGCAAGTTCGGTGCTTCAGTGCTTTCTGTTACGACTCAAATGGGCCATGCACACTGAAATATTTTTTTGCATAACATCTTTCATGTAATTTCTTAAGGCACTTTATAACACAGAAAATATGGGGGGGGGGGGGAGCGGGGGGGAGTTATCCATTTGTAATAGTATTAATACTATTTATTCCTTCTGGTTTACAGAACCTAATGGCTTAATTTAAGACTCTCTACTCCTTCATTATGATTAGAGAGTTGAACATTAATAAAGCATGTATTCTTTTGGAGAAGGAAGGAAAAAATTATTATTGCAAAGGAGTACTGGGCCAGGAAAGCTGCAAGGATGTGACTGCCTGGTTGTGCCAGAGCACCAAAGGGTGGCCTGGCTTTCAGACCGCATTCCTCACCGACAGCTGAAAGAAACTGGAATAATTCGCAACCCTTGTTTCTTATAGCCCCATTCAGATTGCTTTTGGGCTGTCTGGCTCTTTACCCAGGGATTCATCGCTTGCTGCCCCTCTGAATTATGGAAGTGGTTGCTTTGTAGCATCATCTTAATGAATTATTTGGTTCTTCTCAACCCATTGCCTGTGCTGCTGCTTTTCTCCCAGATGTTTCCAGTGCTGTCCTCGGTGGGGACAATTCAGCTTTATATTCAGCAAGTCCTCTATCCCTGCTTTGATGTGGCCTTTTGAATATTTTCATTTCCTACAGCTTTTTTGTATTAGCAGCAAAGAGTGTTTAAATAGTATAACTCATGCCCAGAAAGGCTTGCAGGGGGAAAAAAAGCTTTTCTGTTAAGTCAACACTGAGCCCAGTGGAAAACAAAGGTATCCACTGAAAAGTTCCTTTTGGAAACTGCTGGTAGACAATGATGGCACAAACAAATGTTGCCTTTTCTTTCCTGCCCTGGGACACCAAAAGTGCCCGAGAAATGCACAGACTGCTTAGGTCTGCTCCAGCTGTCGAAGGTCACTGCAGCTCCGTACACTTCAAAGGACCAAATCGACAGCAGCCAGGAATCTAGTGTCTGAATCGACAATGCAGTCCCTGCAAGAATGACCAACATTTTTGTATGCGTCCTTATGTATAAAAATGAAAATCCAGGCATTTGGGGGGGGTTGTTTGGTTTTGTTTATTTGTTTTTCAAAGTCATGAAATACACAGGAATCCTGGTCTGTGCTTGAGATGGATGGATGGAAGCCAGGCCCTGCTGATGGACCAGGGTGTTAAGGGCAGTGAAACCCTAATACTGCCTGTCTTACAGATACAGGCTTTCAACATGAGTAACTCAAAACAATGAAATGCTCCAAGAAAACAGATTGATTTAAATAATTTGCTTTAATGTTATTTTACATCTGCAGTTTTATTTCCCAGAGAAATGGTTCTTTTTAGCTCTTGTTGTGTGGTATTAAAATAATTAAATACTTTCTTTTGCCATCAGATAAAATCTTCACATTAAATGTGATTTAAAAAAATAATCTGAAGATGTTATTTCTTATACAGTTATTTAAGCAACAATATAGTTCAACATTTTTTAGGAGGCAGAATGTTCACATTTCTTTCTTTTTGCAGAGAACGGTGAAGCATGCAAATCATCTGTGCTAAATGATGGGATTTTTCTGCAGTGGGGTGAAAGCCCATTTGCCTGGAAAGTGGATTTCAGCTAAAATACCCAAGCCTAGCATTTTAAAATAGATTTTGTTACATAAAAACTGACAAACATGCTGGATACAAAATGGGGGGAGACGTTAGGAAAACACATTTTGCAATTCAGATTGCTAAAATGAAAGTATCATCTGCAGCTAGAGCTGACTGGCAGTCACCCCATCAGTCCTCAAATTAGACCTAGCAGAGATCATCCTTTCAAACCTCTTTAATCTGGAAGAGGAGACAACCCCCCAGCAAGGGGGGTGTCCCAGTGGGGTCCCTTCTGCGGATAACAGTGTCCTTCCAGGTGGTGCCTTTCCAGCACCGAGTCCTCACAGGTGCACGGCCACACCAAGCATCACTTTGCTGCCGTCCCAGCCAGCAAATTTTAATCCTGAGAGGGAGGGAGTCTCTGTCATCTAACAACAGTCATTCATGTCACATTTGCTCTCACTGTTTGCCATTTTAATGAAGACACGAGGCTGAGGTGCCGATGCGTCAAGGCTCAGTGCCGTGACAGCTCCGTGTGATGTGAGGCTGGTGAGATGGCAGCTGGGTGGGAAGCGCAAGTACTCCAACTCCTACGGTGCTTTCTCAGCATCCCCTCCGGGGAGGAGGAGCGATGCATCCCCTTGCTCCTGCCAGCAGCCTCAGCCACTTGATTTCTGCAGGCCCAAAGCTCCCCCAGACTGCTGCTGCTCAACAGCCTTGGCCGGTGCGGGTGCAGCGCGGGCGGACGCTGCGCGGCGCTTTGTCGCAGCCCAGGCAGCCTGCAACTGAATTTGCATGTACTTTACTGGCTGGAGCAAGGCAGGAAAGGCCGAAGCGCTGGAAGCCTCTCACCCTGCATCTCCCTGAAGTTTGTAGAGCAGCTGCGAGCCTGCGGGCACGACACAGCGGGCTGGGGGCTGGCTGGCTCGCCAGCGAGGGGCCGGCAGGCGTGTGCAACAGGCACAACAGGAATGCACACCTGCACCCTGCTCATTAAAGCCATGAGTAAGCGGCTCACAACCACACCGCCAGGATAAACAGAGCCTGGCCAGGGATGCTCGGCCCCTAATGACAGGCTTTGGCGCCTGCTCTGCTGGGGCGGTGGTGGTTGCTGCGGGGTGGCGGAGGCGACTGCTGCCGGAGCGGGTCCCTCCCGGGATGGCTGCAGGGAAAGGGGGGTGACGCTGAGCATCAGCCTCCACCCCCCACATGACGGCGCTTGCAGCCGGGGCTTGGCAAGGCTGCCCGGTGCTGGCAGCGGCTCCAAAGAGGCCTGGCTCGATGGTTGACACTGTGCTGCTGCCTGCCATGAGGTTCCTTCCCCTGCATCACCCCCGATGGCTCATGGCCCCAGTTTCCCCACCCCAGTGCCTATAGCTGGCTTTACATCCTGCAACTGCTGGGTTGCAAATCCAGCACCAGGAGGGACAGGGCTTTATACAACGGTTTTTTACACCATTTGTCCCAGTAACAGGTGGGCTAACATGGACTACATTTTGCCCGACTGCCACTGGAAGCCTTCAGCAGCATTGCCCTGTGCATCCCAGGAGGGTGGCACCATGCGCGGGCTGCTGGGCTGCCCAGAGCCCTGCAAAGCTTCCCAGGGGCATCTCAGCTCAGGTGAAAATCAGCCTCGCTCAGCAGGAAGGTTTTGAGCTTTGCTACGCCCCTGTTCTGAGGGTGCAGCGTCTGGTTTGGAATAAGTTACTGGAAACACTTCCTCTCCTAGGCTGCCTTTGAAGTTGTCTCATTACTTTTTCTTAATGAAACATGTAAATGCTGCAATTGTGTCTCAGGGAATTCAGTCCTGACACAGCTCCGGCTGTAAATATCTAACTGGCATGTAATTTAGGGCAGATCCATCCTCATTACCTTTTTCCTCACGATTTCTTATTACTCAGAATATATTTTCCTAGTGGAAAGTGTTGGGAAGCCCACTCTGTTGCAGTCCATTTTGGCACACCATGGCAAGAGGGGGAAAGAAGAGGCTGGGTTTTATTAAACAGCGAAGCTGAAGACGATCGCAGCAATATAGCACAACCTGTTGTTGGCAAGTTGCCGTGGGAGGACTTTGACAAGCCAAGAAAAAACCTCCCGGCTTGGCCACTGTAGCGCACGGTCCTGAACGCACTGATGCTGAACTGCATGTGCTGAAAGCCCTTTTCACTGCACTTCAAAGCACTTCTGGAGGCTTTGCTTACATGGGATTTATACCATCTGCCTCCAAAATAGTGGAAAAGTATTCAGTATCAGCATCACACTCCTTCTAGAAAGTTGATGAGAGCATTATTTCCTGGTTTTGCTTTGAACAGCAATGCTCACTGCTTCAGGTTTACATCCTGACAGCAAATTTATTTTCCCTTTTTAACCTTCTCAGTGTGCACAAATGTCCCAAACCCCTCTGGTGAGGGGCATGGCACCCATGGATGGGCTTCCGGCCCTCCTGCACCCGCTGCCTTCTGCTGCCGCCTGATTTGGCAGTGATCTGAGAGACAACATGTGAGCGAAGAGCCTGCCTTAGTGGCTGGTGCAGCCAGATGGCTGAAGACACATGTTGTAACCACAGTCTGTGCAGAAAGTAAAATGAGATAAAGGGGGTTTTTATCCTACGTGAAGATGGGGCGAGCACGGCCCACCCATCAGCATCACCTCCTGGGCAGCCAGCAGACAAGTGCTGGCATTGCTCTCCCCCAGCTGCCCAAAAATGCAAGGTGGAAGAGGTAAACCCCAAACATTTGCAGGTGACTGTTGAGAGGAGATGGGTCACCTTTGAAGGATGACTTGGACAAGTAACAAGCATTGAAGTCTTGCCCCTCTGGTACCAGTAATGCAGGAGCAGTTCAGCCTAATGCTTTCATTGCACACGTGCTACCAAATGGCATCTCTGGCCAGCACTGCAGGTGGTGAGAAGCAAGTTTCTGAGTAAAATCCCTAGACATCATGCTGCAAGGGGAAATTAAGATAGCCTTTAGCCCACACCCTTTACTGCACCCTAAGCAGCCCAAGAAATCATGGCTTCTGTTGGACCGGGCCCCTTCAGCACCAGAGCGCTAAAAATATTTCAAAATACCCATTTCAAAATTGTCTAGCATGCTTTGGTCACTGAGCCAGCTAACCTCCAGGCGGCACGTTCAGGCCAGCACCCAGCTACGTGGGAAAGTGCTGGTTGCCACTGCAGCACTGACCCATTTCAGAGGTTAACTTGAGCTGGCCAAGGGGTCTGCTCACGCCCGTGGGACTCTGGCGGGGCCTCAGCCCCAGGCTTCACATGTTTTCATGAAACATGAGCTGCAGAGCCCACAGATGAGGCACTTCCATGCCTGTGGTTCATCAGCTCTGCACCCTTGATGCTGGGACCCCGCAGCACAGGGCAAAGCTCTGGGAATCCCCTGGAGCTTTTAGACTCCATCCAACAGGTATCACCCCCCTGGGGCTTTCTTTGCCTAAGCCCATGTGCATCTAGTGGCCAGTTGCAGCTACGTGGAAGGAACCACCAGCATCATTATTCTGCACGCTGTGACAAATTCTTTTATGTTTTCATGAAAAAAACCAAACCAAAACAAAACACAATAACAAGAAATGAATATTTGCCAAGCCCAGCTGTGCAAGTCAGGCAAACTTTCAAGCATCTACCGGCATAAAGGTTAAACACTCAGTAACTCAAGTGTCTTATACATACAGTAACAAAACTTCTTATGATGTATCCAGGAGCAGCTGCTGCCCTCACTTAGCAAACATAACTGTCTTCTAAAATTATTTTCTATTCATAAGACTTAGACAGAATGATGTTTTCAAGTTAATGTAACTCGGAGCTGATGACTTCTGTCTCTCAGGCTTTTTCTACTGCTTTAATTATAACAGGGCTTTAATGCTTGCAGTAGAAAACTGCTGAAAATGCATTTCTTGTATTGCAAATTATGCAAAAAATACCTTTCACAGATGTTTGATTTCACAGATGTTCAGTACCACAAAGCTTAACCAGAGTTACCCCTAGAAAGAGGTGTAACAATTTTTTTAAAAATCACTTACAGTTATAACTTTTCAAAGACATACTGAACACATACAAGAACACAGTGACGATTTCAGCTTTACTGATGTATTTGCAGTTGGTACCACAGAGTCACTCCTGCGACACATACACATGTATAGCTGATAGACATTTGGATCTTCTACATGAGTTCATGGTTTTTATTAAAGCTCCCTTTTAATGGCCACAAAGCGAACCAAACAATCCTGCCCACAAACCTGAAGCTGAGCAGCATGTCCCCAAGATGCCTCCAGGCACTGCTGCTTGCTGTCCCCCCTGCTGTCCCCAGTACTAAGCTCTATTACCACTACCTGGTTATCTTCGCAGAGGTATCAAGGGCCATTTGACTTTCAAAATCAATTAGTTCAGGCAAGTTAGGCTTCTAGGTGAAGTTCCGAGGGTCTCATCTGCTGACTGAATAGTCTGAAAACTCAGGTTTGGCTCTTCTCTACAGCTATACCCAACCCAGCAGACACTCTTCTCTGTTCTGAAATTCAATGTAGGAACCCGAGTGAAGCAAGCAGCACCCGGAGAAGCCAGCCCACTCGGTAAAGTGTCGCACACAAATAGGGAATGACTATAAAATACCATTTTTATTTTTATTTTAACCATCATGTAGAAATAGAGGTCAGTGGAAGCCAGAGGGCATTTGCCCCAGTTATAAGCAGTCTGTGCTGGATGTGATTTAGCTGATGCTATTAGCCCAGGACGGACCCTGGCGGCTCTCTTCTAGGAAATGCTCTATGTGAATCGCTCCATGTTCAGATGCAGCATTTGCAGGCCTGGGTGTCATTTTGTTCGCTTGTTTTAAAGCAAACCTTTTTAAGCCGAGTTAAAATGCATCCACACCAGAGCAGCTTTAATGGGTACTCGCAGCGAGAGAAGCACTCAGCCTAGCAGACAAGCACACACCAAACCACAGTGTGCATTTTGTAACATCATCCAGGCAGGCTCAGAGGCTGTTTGTTTTTCTCCTTTGTCTTAAAACACAATTTGGCAGCTCTCAGTGGCCAATCCATCCCCTGGAGTGTGCAGCTCCCTGCCCAGGAGAAACAGCAGCCGCCCTTACAAAGACCTCAGATGGTCTTTTAATTCGGGAGCAATTTAATTGCAGCTCCAGGACAGACAGCTCAAGGGTCCTGACTACAAAGAGCTTTGGAGGGGGCATTTTGACAGTAAACTGTTCTCACCATTGTTCAGGCTCCCCCTTTCCGAAGGCAATGACTCAACTCCACCAGGACTGGCAGGGAGCCTCCAGCTTCTCAAAAACTGGGTAATGAGATTACGGAAGCAGCTCACAAAGCTTTTGCTCTTCGTTGCAAAAGAATCTTCTGCACTGTAAGAACTTTGTGTGTGCCTCTTCAGGGCCTTCTGATTAAGAGCATCTCTTGAGGGGACGGGTTGGCACCCATCTGATAGGAAGCCTGGGGTATCTCAGGTGAAAAACTACAGAGGAACAAAATACAAATCCAGGAGGAACATGTACAATTTTGAAAGCCGCTTGCTTAAGATCTTACACTTCAGCTATCAGTGATACACAAAAGGCAAAAAGCTTGCATTTTACCAGTTTGTGGTGGTGCCGCAAGCAGAGAAGAAGTAACACATTGTAAGTTTGCTTTTAGCAAATATACAGATCGTAATATTTAAGAATGTGTTTGCTCCAAGCTGTTCATAGAGTCAGAAATCATTTTCACTGAGAAAATCCATGTGCACTATTTAATCCTGTAAAGGACTTAGCTTAGGACGTGCCTCCTCTCCAAGAGGAAGAGGATGCTCCTTTGCAGCTTTCATTCCTCCTTGTGAAGAAGATGGTCCCATAATGGGATGTGGTCCTAGAGGGGTGGCAAAACGTGTCTCTGCTCATGCAGTAGCAGCTGACGAGGGAGGAGTAGGAATGAGGAAAAATATATGCAAACCCCTCGAGTCTAAAAGTAAATTTAAAAGATTGTACTGACGAGGGCTCCAGGGCTTGTCAAAGTGAAGGCTGCCACCCCTACATCAACACTGCCAGTTGCCTTGAAAAGACCAGCCTTATAACTCCTGCATGTATTTATGCAGAGATTGATTAACTGCAGTTATACAACACAAACTTCAGGATTCATCTCCTTGAGATATTTATTTTAATTAAAAACAAACTGTCTGGGAAACACAGTACATCTTTCCCTCTACGCTTCATCTAGTTTCAAAAAAGCAATGCTATGGGATACAAACAGTCCGAGGCACCACGCAGCATATGAGACAATGTTTAAACCTCACACCCAGCACTACAGTCTTAACTCTAGTAAAGCAGAGCAGGAGTAAGTTCACATTTCTGAAAAATGTAACCAAGTTACACAGAAGCTTCTCGAGAAGGACTTAGATGGGAACTGAATTGAGTGTAAAAGTTACAGAAGTAAAAAAGCAAGTACACAAATCAAAGTACACAGTCTTTCACAGTTATCTCAGAGATGGTGGGAAATGGTCGTTAAAGAAAATCAGCTGCGGGGAGCAGCCACTCGCTAGGTGGTAAAACACCAAAATATTTCGAGTTTCAGCATCTGAAGGCTACTTCAGGGGGAGAACTACTCTACCAGGATCGTATCAACACTTTCTTGGATGAGATCAGACTCCAGTATGCATTCATCTAAGTGGTCCTGGGATAAACTGGAGCTCTTCCCCAGGCTCTCGCTGTCACAGTAAGGATGGAACCTGGGGGTCACAGGGCTCTCCAGCCGCTGGCAGCGGCTGTATTTGTGCTGTTTCCCTCTGTGTGTGTACATGTGTTCGAGCAGCTGGCTCTTCCGGAAAAACGTGCGGCCACAGACAGTGCAACTGATTTTTCTCTTTCTTGAGAAAGAAAAGTTACAGTTCAATTCCACCGGCTCGTGGTCCTTGGAGATGAGCGAGAGCTGGCCGATCTGCAGAGGCTCCAGATCACTGCAGCTCGGAGGGTCCAGCTGATGCTCGTCATCCTTGAGGAGGAAGGCCCCGAGCCGGTGGCGATCCCCAGCCTCCCTATCCTCAGCCAGAGGCTGCACCTCCCCCAGATCGCTGCTCTCCAGGATGGAGGCCGGCACACCGAATGGCAGCGAGCCCGAGACGTGGGTGTGCAAGTGCTGCCGCAGCCCACCCCGGGAGTCGAAACGCTCCCCGCAGTAGTGGCACAAGTGCACCTTGAGGCTGGCCTTAGCAAAGATGGGGCTCACCACCTCGGGAGAAGGAGGGGTGCAGCTCTGGGACACCATAGGCTCCGTGTCACACTGCTCCTGCTTTATGGAGACCGAGAGCTTCGGACGCTCTTCTGCTGGCTTGGTGAGAGCAGCAGGCTGAGCAGAGGGGCGAGCAACCTGCTGGTCCAGGGAGCTGTCATCCAGGCCGATGGCCAGAGAGAGCTGCAGCTGTGGGTGGTCGCCCTGGGCAGCACACCTGCTGCCCACCTTGGGCAGACTCTCCTTCGCTCCCAGGCGCTCCTTTGCCGATTTGTGTGCAGTTGAGATCTGGATCCCATACAAGTTTGAAGACTGGACCGGCTCTGGGGAGAACACTTGGTTCATCTCGATGGCAATATGGGAGAGGTGGTCTGCGTGGAGAAAGCGGATGCCCTCCTCCAGTCGGCTCTGGCTGACGGTCTGCTTTGGCCCTTTCCCAGTGTACATGATATGCAACAAGTAACTGAATATGTCAGGCTGGATGTCTGTAGGTTGAATCTTTATACATTCACTGAAACAAGACAGATCATTAAGTACATACACGGCTCCAAATTACAGTCCTGATCCATTACCTGCCTGTTTACTTGCGCTGCTGCTTGCTATCAGAGTGTGTGCACTGCCGCCTGCTTCCCAGTTCATGAGCAGCACTCCCCGCAAAGACCTGCAGAAGCGCATATGCCCTGTTTGCAAAGCAAAGTGTCTGAGCGTGCATTTATCCCTGTGATTTTAAAGGTCATGTGCACAACCACAGCCAGGGACGGCGACAGTGGCCAGCTCCTGGTCACCTCATCACTTGCGTGCACAGCCAACTGCCGCCATATGGCACCACAGCGACGCCATGCAAGCTACACATCACCGGTGCGTGCCACTCCAATAATACGAAGCAGTAAGTATTTGTTTAAGTAATAAATTCAGCTGCCACTACTGTGTAATCTTTATGAGCTTTGCACTTAAGTGTCAATAAACAACATCTATCGAAAAGGAAGTTAGCCGATTTCCTCATTTCCAGCCGAAGGGCTACGCGGCCCGATGGCTAATGATTATCTTGCAAAGGTGCTGGGCCCCGATCCTCAAAAAGGAAGGGGAATGGAGAAGAGTGTAATAGATTACAAGCAGCAAGCTCCAGATCAGAGATGAGATTAGACCTGGGTACCACCGTCATCGTTATACCTGCAGAACCACTCCTGACCCAGGGGAGTGAAGCATCCAGACAGCAGCTTGAAATAAATTGATGATCTCAGTCTCAGCCCTTATCTGCAAGAGTCTGAAGCACAGAACTGCGATAAGGCGATGGCTCCTCCATTGCCTCAAGCCTGTGGATCCTGCCAGAAGGGACAGTCCTGCCCAGCAAGCTCGCCTACAAGCCAAGGCAATGTCACGCACATGCTGCTTATGGGCAGGAGGTACCTGGATATCCCTAGATTGCAAATCTGGGCCCTTCTCACTGCAGGAGACTGTGGTACTTACATGCTTATTTCCTCTGGTCACACAACTGCCTCATCTCCAAAATGCGGGGCCTGATGTTGGCGTATGCTGACTAAGAAGGTGGTTTTAAAGGACAGCACATCTTGGACTGGGAATGTTTAGAGAGCCAAGGCGGATGCTGGGTTAGGAAAATAATCTCAGGCCATCTAACATCCCCACTTATGCTCTTTTAGACTTTAATACCTTTAGGAGGAGGGGAAAAAGCAGCAAGTTGAGTAGAGAGGTTAAAAGGCAGGAGAAAAGCCATGTGTCCTTACCTCGTCTGATGAATAAATATCATCTTAAAATAGTTTGAAAAAGCAGCGAGCACCGCTCTGTGGGCTTTGAAGTAAACATCTCCAATGGCAACCGTGCAGTCACACAGGAAGCCGAACTCCCGCTGCATGTTCAGCTGCTGGAGGAGGAGGATGCTGTGGCCGCTCGTGTCCATGGCGGGCCTGGGAGCAGGGGAACGCGCCGCTGCCGCACGGAGGAGTCACGGAGCCCCCGAAGGCTCAGCCGTGGGTTTCTCACCGCTGACACGGGACGGGCCCCGGCACGGAGCGCGGCCTCACGGACCCCCCGGGAGGTCCCGAGACCCCGATTTCGTCATTTCTGCCACCGACCCCGCGTCCCCTGAGCTCACACACACACCGGGGCTCCCCACGTGCCCGCCGCGCGCGGGGCCGCCCCCCCGCAGCCCGGCCGCCCCCGGTGCCGGCACTAACGGCAACGCTCCCTCGCGCCCAGCCCCGCGCACGGCCCCGCCGCACCCGCTGCGCGCGCCGCCGCTCCCCGCGCGCACGGCCCCGCAGCCGCGGGGGGCGGGGGGGCGCCACGGAGGGGCCCTGCGCCGCCCCCCAAAGCCGCTATTGTGCCGGGCCGCCCCCGCCCCGCCGGCGGCCCCTTAGCAAATAAATGCTGATATTTGCTATTGTTTCCGCTGAAAACTGGGGGGGGGCGGGGGGCGGGCAGGCAAGGCGAGCGCAGCCTCCCAGGGGAGCGTAACCAGCGCCCGCCCCGCCCGGCCCGGCCCGGCCCCCCGCGGCTCCCCGCGCAGCCGCTTACCCGCGCGGAAGCGCAGCGCTGAGCCCGGCCCGGCCCCGCTGCCAGCCCGGCGGATGGGGTGGGCGCTGCCCCCCCGCGCTTCCTGCGCCGCGCCGGGCCGGGCCGGGCCGCGCCTGCAAACAAGGGAGCGCGGCCCCAGCGCGGCCCCTGCCCGGCGTTGGCGGGGGCGGTGCCGGCGGTGCGCCCGCAGCCCCCGCGGAAGGGCCGCGCTCCCCCGTGGGGGTGGGGGGCTGCGGGCCGCGGCTGCTCTGGGGGTGTCGGGGGTGTGTTAACTGAGGCTCCCCTCCGGCCCGGCTCGTCCCCCGCGTCTGCGGCCCCGGCGCTGCTATAACCGCCGGTGGATCCTGCGGCCGCGCCATTGCCCACCCGGGCCGCCTCCAGTCTCTTCCCAGTTGTCAGAGCCCGGGCTGTTAATTATCTGAGCAGGGGCTGTTACTTGGCAGAGTCTGGGCTGTTCCGGGCGAGAGCCGCGGCGCTGGGCCGGGTCGGTGCGGGTACCGGCGCTGCCCCCTGCCCCGGCCAGCCCATCACCGCCGGGTCCCGCCGGCTGCTGCAGCCATCGCAGCGGTGCCTCCTTCTCCTTCCCATGGGTTTGGTGGTATCGCCTTCTGAACCTGTGTAAAGTCCCAGTCCCCGCAGCCGCCTGCTGTCACCAGGTCCATTCGATGGCCGCGGGTTGGGTTGCGGCTGGAAGAGGCAGTGATGATGATGATGGCAGCCCTCGTGCTTTGGTCACGGCTGCGGGGCAGCCCCAGGCAGCTGGTGCCCACCAGGCCCAGGGCCTCTGCAGAAGGCATGTGGTGCTTTGGACCATCCCTCTTGGTTTTCTCTCAGCGTTTTGTACTTTGCAGTTCATTTTCCTGTTGCACTCTCCTAATTGCGATGTTTTGATTTGATTCCCAAATCCTCAGGGCAAAGGATGCCCCTGCCCCCCTGGAATCCAGCGGCTTATGGGGCCGTTTCCAGTGACATCTTGAGGCGGAGGATGGAGACAGGCTGGGAAAACGAAGCGTAGACTCCGAAGTGTTTTGCTCCATGCAGTGTTTGCCACATCCCACTGACTGTACAGCCTTCTCTTTTTCCACTGCTCTATATTTTACTCTGTTTTAGATAAAAAGCTCACAGGGCTCGGACCATCTTTCCCTCCCGTGTTTGCACAGCAGCAGGGTTGAGAGTTGATGGAGCTACAATCCTGCTGCTCCTGTAAATATCGGTAACCACCTTTCTTCCCCAGAAAGGCTGGCAGCAGGCGGCTCAAGGTTTTGTACCCTGTTCTGGGTTATTTACCATATTTATTAACCTGCGTACAGAGTGAGTCGCTATTTGCAGATGGCACGTTATTTATTTAAAAGATTAATTATTTACATGTTATTTAGGTTGACTGTGGTCCAAAGAGGACTTCGAAGAGCTTCAGAGAAACTGAAGCCAAAAGGATGGAAGTGATGATGAGAAATTAAATTTGGTGTTTTGCTATAAAACACAGGTGATGACATCACACGCCTTGGCAGAAATACAGTGATACGGCCTATGCTGATGGGTCAAAAAAGGGAGCAGGACACAATCACAGCTATCTTCATGACTGCTTCTGCTCGCTGCTGTGGCCAGAAAAATAAATAAGTAATAGTAGCAATAATAATCATCATCGTCGTACAACAAATTAGAAAGGCAAGTGTGGTGGGAGGGCACTGAGAGAATGGGACCTGTGAAGAAGGGGGTCTGCCTCGTGCCCCATCTTACTAGAGGTGGCAGAAACTCCTGGTGTGAGGCATGTGGGAGGGCTGGGACAGAGCAGGGGGGCTGCGCAGCCCCGCACAGGCCCTCTTTCTTGTGCTGCCCTGAGACACATAAGAAGCTGGAAAGAAAAAGACCCTTGAACCATGAGAAAAAAGAACTTTCCAGCGTGAATTGAAAACCACAACCGTGTCAGCTTGTGGAGGCTGTTTATTTAACTTCTTATAAAACAGGAAAACCTAGGAAGAGGTTGTGCTGCAGGGTCCCTCTGCCTTTTGCAGGGGCTGGAGCCTCAGCCACGGAGGGCTTTGGTGCTGCCACGGGCATCCTCCCCCTGAGCCAGCATCATATAGTCAGCAGGAGAAAAAGGGCTTCAGAAAAACCTTGAGGGGGGGTCATTGAAGCAGGGATGGATGCTGGTAGGTTTTAATGTCGTGGCATTTTATTTTGTTGCCTTTTTTTGTTACTTTTGTCCTTTTCAAATTTGTAATCAAATCTTCTAGCGTTGCCACGATTAAATTGTCCTCTTTGGCTTGGCTGGAGCTATGAGGGGTCTTCGATAGTTGCAGCAAAGGTAAAAAACGATGGAATCTGTAGAAACTGTGCCAGAATGAAGGAGCCGTGCAGATTAAACGCTTCTGATGCTTGTGCGGAATGACAGACGTGGCTTGGGAGGCGGCAGTCAAGTGGCAGCTGGGAAGGCGAGCCTGCCCTGGCCTGTTTGCTCGCAGCCCCCTGGCAGGTAGCAGAGGGGCCGCCCGCAGCTTCTGGAAATCCCCTTTGCGTACACGGGCCGGTTCTAGAGGGGCTGGATATTAGGCAGAAGTCCAGAGAGCGGGATGGGGAGAGGGGCTGGGAAAGCCGCTAGAAAGATGGGGGGGGGGGGGGGGGGGGGGGTGAAGTGCTGCCCTCGGGATCCGGGATAAAGCATGGCAGCGGCTGCCAGCCCCTGCGCGCCCTGCACCATCGCAGAACTCCAGGAGTGAAGGCGGGGATGCTACCGCTGGAACTGCAGCAAACGGGGCGTACTGTGTGGTGCAACTCTTCTTTTTCCTCCGAGGAAGCCGCCACCGGCGGGGCCGAGACTCAGTCGCTGGCCGGCAGCCGGGGCTGCCCGGTTCCCGCCGACCGCGGCCGGCTGCGGGGAGGGGAGGGCGGCTTTGCCTCTGCCCCGTCGGCCCCGGGGGTCCCGGCCGGGCGCCCACCGCCGGACGAAGCCCTGCTCCAGGTCCCCCTCTGCGCGCCGGGCGGGTGGGGGTGGGGGAGGCCGAGGGGCCGGGCTTGCGGCACATGGGGAGGGGGCGCCGGCAGCGCCAGCCCGGGCCGCGCCGCGCCGGCCCCGCCGCCTCCCCGGCGGCATGGGAGGAGAGGGGAGCGCGGCAGGGAGCCGCCCGCCGGGCCCCGGCATTGGCGGCGGCGCAGCAGCGCTGGCAGCGGCGGGGCCGGGAGCCGCCGGCCGCCGAGGGGAGGGGTCCGGCTCCGTGCGGTCGCGGCGGAGCCGGCGCTGCGGCAGCAGCAGGCGCGGCGGGGCGGAAGTCCTTTGTTGCAGCCGCGCCGGCAGCAGCAGCGGGAGCGGCGCAGGCAGCTCCCCCTCGGCCCCGCCGCCTCGCCCCGCGCCGCGGGTAAGCGGGGCTGCGCGCCCCTCGGCGCCGTCCCCGGGGGCCGCCGCCGGGCGCCGGGAGGGGGGGAGGCGGGAGGCGGTGCAGCGGCGCGGCGGCCGCAGCTCCGCCGGCGGCGGGAGGTGGGAAGTGCCGAGCGGCGCCGGCCGCGGCATGGCCCGGCCGCGGCATGGCCCGGCGCGGCGCGGCATGGCCCGCCATAGTGGCGCGGGGGGGGGCGCGGCGCTGCCAGGTAGGGGCTTTCCGGCCGCGGCCGGTCCCTGGCGGGCGGCCGCCGCGGTGACCTTGCGCCCGGCGGCCTGGCACGGCGCGGCACGGCGCGGCGCCGCCCGGGCTACGCGGGGGCCGAGCGGCGGCGCCGCGGCGGCGGGTCCGGCGCGGTTCCCGGGGCGCTGCGCGGGGGCCGCGCTCCACCTGCGGGCGGCGGGGCCCTGCGGAAGCGGCGCGGGCGGTGGATGCGGAGGCGCGGGCGGGGGGGGCGGGGGGGGCGGGGGGGCACCGCGCTCCTGCGGGGCTCGGCGGCACCGCGCTCCACGGTGCCAGCGCCCACACCGCCGCCGATCCACCCCCACCACCCCCCCCGCCAGCAGGCCGGCGGGTCCGAGCCCCGCGTCCTCCTCCTCTGCTCTGAAAAAAAACCAAACCAAAAAACCAACCCCCCCGCCCCCACCCCCCGAAGTTCGAGCGAGTCGCAGTAGTTCAGCGCCAGCCCGAGCGGAGCGGCAGCCCGGCGGGAATGCTCCACCCTGCCAGGCAGGAGACTTGGGTTTCACTCCGGGCTGGCAGGGCACGAGATCGCCTCGGAGGCGGCGGGGAAGGAAGGGGAGTAGTTTTGTCACATCAAAACAACCCCAGTGGCGCTCCGGGAGCGGTGCGGAAAGTCTCGTTCCTCAAAGGACTCCGCTCCCCTCTTCGGATAGAGAGGTAGTAAAAGGGGTGGAGGGAAGGGGGCCGCGGGCGTGGGGCAGGGGGGGTTATTCCTGTCTGTTTTCCAGGATTTTTTCGGTAACTCGGATTCCCCAGTTTGGCCTGGTTGTCGGCTGATAGATGAGTGCCGGCTCCTCTTGACACGTAGGCATTGGTAAACGGATAGCAGGGGCTGGATGCTGCTTGATATTTGGGTGTTTACTGCCAGATTATGTCACTTGCTCGAGTATTTCCCTTGCGCTAGGGGATGGTGAGGTACAGCACATACTGCGGAGCGCTCCCGGGGCTGCCACAGCCTGGCCTTCCTTAGGCGTTTAATTACATTAAACAAACATTCCTTTAATTAAAGGTGTTTGTTTAACATTCCTCATTACGGCTCTTGGAAAAACCCACAGAGCAGCTGGGAGCAGGAGGGATGCGGGCTTGTCAGTTAGTACTGAGTTACAAGTCAAGGCTGTGACCACCTGGCCCTGGGGACCACCGGCCCATCGTTGGTGGTGGCAGCATCCTCGGCAGCAGCGTAGCAAGATGACAAGGTTACGGAGAGGTTTTTGGATGAGCGGCCAGAAAACCTGAGGGGTAACAAGTCGTATTCATTGCGCTCTGCTGCTGTTTGAGGTAGCCAGGAGCCAGCTGGGGGGGGGTTGCGTGGATAGGGGGGTGGCTGCAGGAGGATTGAGGTGATGAAGGCATGGGTTAGTGCTGCGTGCGAAGCTCGGAGAAGTAATAGAAGCCCCTTCTTCCTAGTAGCCAGAAAGTTTTCTGTAGACTTAAGATCACAGACTTAACAGATGCTCCAGCTCTGCTTGCACAAGCCTCTTCTGCATCAGATGCAACCACTGTGTCACTGGCACAGGAATTTGCAGCAATTACATTAAGAGTGCTCATACCAACCAGCGATTTTGGTCTTTAGATGCTTTCTTCCTTGAGTATATGAGGTTAATTGCTTCTTTCACGGTTTCCCATTGTTGCGGGACAGTGGAGAGCCCCTTATCTGCTGTATGGAAACAAAATAGCCACATGGGACTGCGATAACCAGTGTTTCCTTATAAAAATCCCGGTGTCCCTTCTCTTAGTTGATACAGCTGGACCTCTCACTGGAGTCCTTCCGGACCCCACAGGCATGTAGCGTGAGAAGCCATGTGTGCTTTTTTCAGTTCGACCAGTGGCTCCCCAGTGGTTGGGTTATCCTGCCCTGCCTCTGCATGGGCACAGTAACACCAGCACCCAAAGAGTTCTGCTGCAGACACAGCCTGTGGGCACAACAGCTGACGTAATTTGCATGAAGACCATTTATATCCTCAAATTTGTCCGGTAACTTTTTCTTTGTGCATGTTTGTGCCATTGCAAAACTCCCTAGAATTAGTTGGCTGTTGCCTTTTTTCCCCCGTATAAAACCTGTTTGATTGGATGAATACCTTATCGACTTTGTTATTGGGGTTTTTTGTGTGCTGCAAGTAAAATGTGAAGCATTTAAGACCAGAAAGAGTCAACAAAAGCCATAGGCTAAGCTGTGTGACAAGGTACTGTGCCTCATTCATGTGCATCCAGCAAATTGTTGTGCCAAAGGATGCTTTCCTGGAAGGCGCGTGTGTCTTCATTTGAGGGTCTCAGGAGCTTGCTAAACCACCAAGATGCCTTCTGAAGTTGAAAGTTGGTATAACTCAGAGAGCGTAGATAAAAAGGCTCATCTTTCTGCTGCAAGGCATGAATGGGGTGTCATGATTTTTTCCCCCACTAATTGCTTCTTTTAAACATATCATTACCATGTTGTTTGACAACTTTTTACAGCTGGAAAGGTGTTAGATAAAACATAACTGTGACTTTCCAAAGTAATCCTTTGTGGCTAGAAAGTTGCTTTAAAAGATTGCATAAGCTCTCTCCGGTACTTTTAGGCTATAGATGTGATCTGAAGTTGTTTGAAGTTGAGATGGGGCTTTAGTGCAAACTCTGTTTTCTTGATTTATTCACTCTTGCTTTTCTGACACCTTATTTGTTGTCTTTTGAGGAGTATTCTTACCTAAGAACATGTCATACATCTTAACTAATTCTCAGTTAGCAGCTGAGAATCATAACTTGCTAAGTTGCTGTTTCTCATTTGTGGACGTGGATGCTGAATCAGCGGAGACCTGCCTGCTGGGGATCGAGTGGCTCCGGCAGCTCGTGGCTGGGGGGCTGTGGAGCATCTTACCTTTCCCTGGTTCAGATCTAGCCCAAGTGTCAGCTGAAAGTTTTTTCTATACACTGGCCACGAATCTCTTTAAAAATGAGTTGATTCAGCCATTAGGATGGGTCTGAAGATGAGTATCCACATCATTGGAAACAGCTTCACAAGTAGTGTGCCTGAAGGCAGCTGATGGAAAGGGCTGTGGGAAGAGGGTGGATTACACCTTCGGTCCTCCGTAGCCTGAACAATGGAGCTTCATTAGATTTTCCCTGGCAGTACATGGAATTCCCATCATTATTTTAATTCATGATCAAGGCTACACTTGCAACGTGAACTGCATCTTATCCATACCCACTGTTGAGGTAGATGGTGGTCACCTGGCCCCAAGTTCTTTGCCGTTTTTGCAAAGTTTGTGTAAACTGAGGCACCATCTTGGACTATACAGTCCCAGAGCAATCTCAGTGGCTTCCTATTGAGTATGTCTAGATAAAAGCTGTAGCCTGTTGACAACTCCGTGGCCAATGCACTAGCCCAATGCCTAAACTTTTCAGGCATCACACAGAAGATTTAGATGTGTCGTGTAGAATTTTCTCCGAAGCATCTAGGTGCTGTTATTTGGGAATCTTGGGTGGATCTGGCCTGCAGAGGCAAAGTAACCCTTTAGGGAGGAGAATACCCGTGCCAGGGTGGGGTATGGCGTCAGACTGCGATGGGGAATTTGCTTTCTGCTGCCCACGTGCTTGTTTCTTTGAATAACTGGGCGTTGTTTTCTTGAGGTTTTCCAGTCTCATTTTCTATTAGCACCAAATTCTCCACTCATTTGTTATACTTTTGTCCAGCCTGCTCTTAGTTTCCAAAGAAAAGCAGCCAGTAACTGAGCATGTAAGTACTCCATTTTTGCCTGCTCAGCAGTGGAAATGCTGGGTTTTGGAAACCACCTACTAATTTTAGGAGCCGAAAGGCTGCTAAGTTCTGAACTTTGTGGTATGTCTTTTATAAAGACTGAGAAGTTAGCAAAAGTTCTTTGCTTGAGGACTTTTACTACTTTAGTTTTAGAACATCTCAGAAAATATTGAATGTGCGGAAGTGAAAAAAAAAGCATGGAGCTATACTATAGTACATACCTGTTCTTTCTTGTTAACAAGACTTACAAACAACATATTTGGTTAGTGTAATAGTGCAGCTTACCTTGTTCGTAGTAACATCTGAAGAGTAATAGTATCTGAGTGGTGACTCAAAAAAAAAAAATCTGGTGGCAGAAAAACAGCTCAAATCTAAGTGTGGCAGTGTGGGGGGAAAAAAAAAAAGAAGGAAAATAAAATGAATATGGAGACTTTGAGTTTGAAAATCGGAGTAAAAATACCTGACTCAAATATCTTCACTTTTCATCTTCCTATTAGATGCTTGTCTAGCATATTTTTTCAGAACACCTCTGCATCGTTCAGGATTGCTTACATCATGGCCCATTGCTGTGTGGACAGCACAGATGATCATTGCTGAAGATGGAGTTACTTGTGTTCCTTGTGGCCTCGTGACGTTTGTGACCACAGTGTGCTTCACAAAGGTAGTGTGCTAGTCCATCAGCCAAGTGGCTGGCATTTTTCCTCTTTTTGAAATCAAAAAGAGTCAGAGAGGATCAGAAATACTTAAAAAATTTTGGATTGACAAACTTGCCTGTGTAGGACTTTAATTTTTTTTCAAAGATGAATACATGCAGAGTATAGCTCCCATTGGCCTCAGTTGCTGCTGATGGGGTTTCCCTGTGTGCGTACATTGGACGTCCAAAAAATACAAGCCAGACTTCTTAAAAAAGTTTTGGCATTGCATTGATGGCGGTGGGATGCTGTTCTCCAAGGCAGTGTTTGTTGCTGTGAGAGTCCTTGTTGTCTCCTTCTTTCATTCACTTCTTCATCCTCTAAATGCTGTGCTGAATAAGTAGTGATCTTGTGTTGTTGCTGCTCAGATCCATGCCTGGACAGATCCATAGGATGCACTGGGTAAGGAAGGGAACCTTTGGTAAGAGGGCTGAAAGGCTGTATTATGGTGTATACATAAATCGGCAGCAGAATTAATCCTGCATTAATTATGGCATCTCTTGGGTATGTGCTTAACTTTGAAACCATGGGTTTTCTGTAAAAAGAGCCTGTTTTTATTCTGCTTCTTTCCAAAGCAGACTTCAAAAATAATTTGTAGTTACTGAACCACCCACATGGGTGATAAATGCAGATCTCTGCCATTTGAGCAATTAAAGAAACAAAATAATGGTAAATTGTCATCTTTTGAGGGCTTGCTCTTGGTGGGAAGGAGTTTGTCAGCAAGCCCATGATGGCAAAAGGATGGCTGAATTGGGAATTTGGGGTTCAATTCACCCAGCTCTGAAGGGGTGAATGCTATAATTGTTTACCACCCATTCCCCAGCAAAAGCATGTCTTATTTTTTTTTTTCCCCCATCTGCCCTAGCCCCTGCAACTTGGCTCTTCCCAGCCCCTTGCTCAGGCAGCTTCCCTCCACCATGTAGAACCTCATTTAACCCACTTTTTATTCCCGCTGCTGCTTCCTAATGCCAGTTCCCTCCTCTCAGCTCAGCAGTCCAACTCCCAGCCTGCCTCTCCCTGCTCTCCTGACTTCTAGAGGTTTTCCCTCACATCCTTCTTACATTTCCTAATCTTCCTGTGCTTTCACTAAGTCCCCTCCTGGAGCTGGCTCTCATCAGCTGCAGCTGGGCATCTTCTCCATCCAGCTACCAGGAGGGATGCTAAAACCCAGCGGCAAGTTACGGTACGGAGTAACCCCCAGCAAGCCCTGTTACCAGTTCGTGTCTTTGTGGAGGTGGCACATAGGGCCGCAGAATGGTTTGGGTTGGGACCTTTAAAGGCCATCTAGTCCAACCCCCCTGCAATGAGCAGGGACACCTGCTAGAGCAGGTTGCCCAGAGCCCTGTCCAACCTGACCTTGAATGTTTCCAAGTATGGGGCATCTGCCCCCTCTCTGGGCAACCCGCTCCAGTCGCTTACCACTTTTTGTAAAAAATTTCTTCCTTGTTTCCAGCCTGAGTCTACCCTCTTGCAGGTGAAAACGATGGCAGAGCTCTGTGCGAAAGGGGGTTTTTGCCACGGGTGGGATGGCTCGGGCAGGCCCCCACGTACAAAGGAGCTGCAAGGGGGTGAAATGTTCTCAGTGAGGCTGTAATCTGAGATTTTAGTAACTAACGAAAGTCCCAAGTGCGAACAAATGGTAATTTTTATCTTCTCCCCCTCAAGCTTATAGCTTCGCCAAAGTCAGGCAGATTTTTATATTGCGACGACATATCCAAGACACAGCACTTTCTCCTGTGTGAAATCTCTCTTCAAAGATTTTGGAAGAGAAACTTTTATTATTTTTAAAAGAAAACGTGATGATCTGTACATACGAAAGATTTTTCTTAGCCTCATTTCTGGAACCGTTTTGACTGAAATTTTCTGTGGAGGGGAAAAAACCCCATCCGTCCAAAGCAGACAATTCAGAAGGAAAGTTTTGCCACTGCTGGTTGAAATGTGTCAAGGTTTTAAATAGCCCAACACAGGCGCTCATGGTGGGAAGTGTTGGCAGCTGTAAATATATAGTTACATCCAGCAGGTTGATAACAGCATCCAGAGGGAGGATGCCAGTACTTTCATTAACATAAATAACTTCAAACACTCTTTTTTTAATACCTACATGTAGTACTACTGCAGTAGAGGCTGGGTACGTATCTGAGCACCTTGCCATCCTGGTCAAGTGACCTGGTGCTCTGGTTGGTTTTTCCCCAAGTGGTAGCAGGGGACAGGCATTGCCCGGGGGTCGTTGTTGCCTATTAGGACTCACGTCAGTGGCTGAAAGCTCTGCAGGAGTTCCTCTGGCAAAAGGAGAAGTATCTTTTACCTTTTTCAAAGAAGAAGGAAACTTAGAAAAGGTGAGTTTGTGTGTGGTCGGTCCAATGGCTGCCAGATTGTTCCCACCATTTGGAAATGCCCCAGTCTGCAGGTGTGTGCAGGTAGTTTGTGACCACCTTTTTGGTACAGGATTGCTGCTTGTACTGCTGTTTTGCTATTGGAGGACACAATGGAGAACTTTTAAGTGTTTTATTGATTTTTTTTTTACACTGAAACTTGACACTTTATGAGCACGAGATTAAAAATGAGCTATCCTGAGCCTTTTCTTGTCTTGATGGCAATTCACACCAAGAGGCCAGTGGTGTCTCAGACTGCGTCTTCTCACTTTCTTGTTGCCCTTACAATGTGGAAGTTGAAGTCAATTCTTTGTCATTGTGCAGCTGCTGTTCTTAGTACTTGATATGGTATACTGAATTACATTTAAGCACCTAAGGAATGGCTTCAAATCCCAAGTACGTTGCACTTGGAAGAATATAAAATGCACTTTTGTTATTACTTGATGTTGAGAGCTTTGTTATTTTTCACAGAAACATATGAATCATAGAATCATTTAGGTTGGAAAAGACCTTTAAGATCATCAAGTCCAACCGTTAAACCAGGACTGCCAAGTCCACCTCTAAACCATGTCCCTAAGCGCCACATCAGTGTGTTTTTTTAAACAATTTCAGGGATGGTGATTCTGCCACCTCCCTGGGCAGCCTGTTCCAGTGTTGGCCACACTTCCAGTGAAGACATTTTTCCTGATACCCAATTTAAACTTCCCTGGCATAACTTGAGGCCATTGCCTCTTGTCCTGTCACTTACTATCTTGGAGAAGGGACTGACCCCCACCCGCCTACAGCCCCTGTCAGGCAGCTGAAGGAAGCGAGAAGGTCCCCCCTGAGCCTCCTTTTCTCCAGGATAAACGACCCCAGTTCCCTCAGCTGCTCACCGTAAGACTTGTGCACCAGACCCTTCCCCAGCTTCGTTGCTGTAGTGAAGTTACCCAGTGACTTGGACAATAATCGATTTTCTGTAGAAAAGATGTGAAACTGTTTCAAGAGGCTCTCCTAGTTTCAAAGCCCCCCTTTTGCAGTTTGGTAAGAAAGCCATTACATGAGTTCCATGTGATGAGTTGTGTTTCTGCAGCGAACATCACTGGGCCAGACTGGTCAGAGAATTGCGGCAGGGTGCTCAGCTTGAGTTTTAGGTGTGGAGGGTGCCATTCAGATGCTCATCATCAGTGTAGTTCGGCCCAAATCTAAAGGTTCCTGTTGCCAGACAAGGTCCTGTGCTGATGGTGATCAGTAGGTGCTGCTGTATTAGGGAAGGCTGGTAGGTGGGGTGAGCATGTTCTGGTCTCGAGAGCTTGACCGTGTTCCTTTCCATGGCAGTCTTCCGTGGAATGAAGAACAGTGACTTAACACCGGGTTTCCTACTTAGCAAGCCAGGCAACACCTGTGACTTGCGAATTCAACACTGTGGAATTTAATTTCTCCATCCATTTCCCAGCCTCTAGGAGATGTAAGCTGTTGGGGGAATAAGAAGAAATAGGGAGCATTTGTGTATGTATTTTGTTTAAATTTTGGACAGTTGAAAGGATGGTTACAAATCAATCCATGCGTTTCATCGAGTTGTAAAATGCCATTTAACGTATGTTGTTTGCTAGCCTGTACTTGGTTTGTACAAATCTCTTACAGTTACTGGCATTGTTTGCCATAACCTTTCAAAATGTTAAGAATGCTCGTTATTTATTGCTGTAGGTTTTCGTTTCAGTTAGGGTGTTCTTCATACCTTCTTTTGGTTTCTCAGCCCCCTCCCTGTGCAGTTAGTAGAGGTTATGTCTCAGTGAAGGTTTTCTGAAGTGAGTAGCGACTAGCTGTTGAATCTGGCCGCACTTGGTCAAGTTTATCTTCTGTAGATCAAACGCACGCCTCCTGTGTGCAAGACGTTTCTTCTGGATGTTTTTGTTAACACAAACCAGTACGTTTTCTTCCTCTTTTCTCTTGAGGATAGATTAGACCTTTCACTGGCAGCAACCTCGGCGACTCGGACCTTCCCCTCTGGCCTTTGTCAGGGCTTCACTTTGCTGTGGTGCCAGCTCTGGCTCGCTAGCCTTCGCAGCTTGCCCTTGCTGGGTTTGACGTTGGCCGGTCTCCCCTGTGCACGTTTCGGTTAGATGCCAGCGCGCTGAAGGAGCGGTGCTGAGAGCTGGCGGCACGGCGTGCACCGCTTCCTGCCTCTGCGGCCGCCGCACTGCTAGCCTGGCCACGCCGAGCCGGCGTCCTTGGGGGACGTGCCAGCAGCCCGGCCGCCCTGCCCTTCTCAGAATGCATCCGAGTCTGCAGTTCCTTCCGGCTTTGCAGGACACCTTGCAGATAAGCTGGAGGTCGTCCCTGAGCTGCTCTAAAGAGCAAAAAGTGTGGGGATGTAGCTTCTGCAGATGCTCCACTGATGTGTCTTCTCCATTTCCTTTAATGGGGAGAGAAAGACCAGTTTGAGCCTGGCCTGGTTTCCAGTGTGTGTCGCATCATACGTCCGTTGGACTGACAGGTGAAAAAGGCAAGTTGAGACTCAGGAGTGGTTCCTTACAGTCAGCTTACCTTGTATAGGTGTTGTCCTGGGGCCACCTTACGGAAGCCTGCCCTGTGGAGTTTTTGCAGTTCTGCGTTCAGAATTCGTATCTTGAAAAAAATCTTGGCTGTAGGACTTTGAGATCTATTTGCTAATTTCTATTCTAGCAGGGTTGCCCTGATTGACACGTGTGGCGGTGATATTTGTTAGTGTACTAGTCTTGTAAGTTGAGTGGTGAGAACATGGAATTACGGATGTTTTCACTGGCATCAATATTCGTGAGTAGTTACCAGCAAAGATCTCTGGACAGGAAGCTGTACTGCAAACGGGGTGAGAATGGGAAGATCTAGAGAGGAAAAAGGTGGCAGTTCCTCCCTGTGTTTAAGTAGGTTTTCCTTTTTGTGCTTGTGGTTTAACAAATGCCTTCTTCTTTATGCAGGACTGTAACTGAAGTACAAGATGGCAAGAACCAGCCACAGCAACTATGTCCTTCAGCAGCTAAACAACCAAAGAGAGTGGGGCTTTCTGTGCGACTGTTGTATCGCTATCGATGATATTTATTTTCAAGCACATAAAGCAGTCCTTGCTGCATGCAGCTCCTATTTTAGGATGTTTTTTATGAACCATCAACACACTACAGCCCAGCTGAATCTAAGCAACATGAAGATTAGCGCTGAGTGCTTTGATCTTATTTTACAGTTCATGTACTTAGGAAAAATTATGACAGCCCCTGCCAATTTTGAGCAATTTAAAGTGGCCATGAACTATTTACAGCTGTATAACGTACCTGAATGTCTAGAAGATATACAGGATACAGACTCGTCTAGTTTAAAATGTTCATCTTCTGCTTCTAGCACCCAGAATAGTAAAATGATATTTGGCGTGAGAATGTATGAAGACACGCTGGCTAGAAATGGCAGCGAAGCAAACAGGTGGGGCATGGAGCCGCCAAGTTCAACAGTAAATACATCCCATAACAAAGAGCCTGATGAAGAAGCTTTGCAGCTAAGCAGCTTCCCCGAACAACTGTTTGATGTCTGCAAAAAAAGCACCACGTCCAAATTCTCTCACACAAAAGAGCGCGTGTCCCACTCACGCCGTTTTGGAAGAAGCTTCACCTGTGACAGCTGTGGGTTTAGTTTTAGCTGTGAAAAGCTACTGGATGAGCACGTGTTAACGTGCACTAACAGGCATTCCTACCAAAGTGCCAGGTACTACGGGACTGAAAAAATAGACTTTAATGAAAAGGACTCTACTTCTAAAATAATCTCCATGCAAACAGAAAAATACAAGGGGGACTCGAGCCAAGCTGTGGATGATTCTTCGTCTCCTGTGTCAAACATCACGAGCAGAAAAAGCAGCACAGTTGCCTCCGAGACATCAGGTGAAGAAGGAAGCAGAGCCCCTGAAAGGAAGAGGATTATCATCAAGATGGAACCAGAGGACAATCCTGCAGATGAGCTGAAGGATTTTAATATTATTAAGGTGACAGATAAAGACTGCAATGAGTCTTCTGACAATGACGACCTAGATGATGAACAGGAAGAGCCGCTTTACAGATACTATGTCGAGGAAGAGATCAGAGAGAAGAGAAATGCTCGGAAGACCTTAAAACCCCATTTGTCCATGGATGAGGACGAACGAAAGTGTTTGAAAAGTCCGCGGCACCTTAACAGGAAGGCTCCTTCAGCGCAGGAAGATGTGGAGAACGCTCCCTGTGAACTTTGTGGGCTAACAATCACCGAGGAAGATTTGTCCTCTCATTATTTATCCAAACACATAGAAAATATATGTGCTTGTGGCAAGTGCGGTCAAATACTGGTCAAAGGCAAGCAGTTACAGGATCATGCACAGACCTGTGGAGAGCCCCAGGATCTGACCATGAACGGTATCAGAAATTCTGAGGAGAAAACGGACTTGGAAGAAAACCCTGAGGAGCAATCGGAAATAAGGGACATGATGTTTGCAGAGATGCTAGAGGACTTCAGGGACGGTCACTTCCAAATGAACAGCCTTCAAAAAAGACAGTTATACAAGCATTCTGCCTGTCTTTTCCGATGCCCTAATTGTGGTCAGCGTTTTGAAACAGAAAACCTAGTGGTTGAACATATGTCAAACTGCCTGGAGCAAGATCTGTTCAAGAGCTCCATGATGGAAGAGAACGAGAGGGATCACAGACGTAAGCATTTCTGCAATCTTTGTGGGAAAGGATTTTATCAGCGGTGCCACTTGCGGGAACACTATACCGTTCATACCAAGGAAAAACAGTTTGTTTGTCAGACATGTGGGAAGCAGTTCTTAAGAGAGCGCCAGTTGCGGCTCCACAATGATATGCACAAAGGCATGGCCAGGTATGTCTGTTCCATTTGTGATCAAGGAAACTTCCGAAAACATGACCATGTACGGCATATGATATCTCACTTATCAGCTGGAGAGACTATATGCCAGGTCTGCTTTCAGATATTCCCAAATAATGAGCAACTGGAGCAGCACATGGATGTTCATCTGTATACATGTGGAGTATGTGGAGCAAAATTTAATTTGAGGAAAGATATGAGATCTCACTATAATGCCAAGCATTTGAAAAGAACATAAGTGTAAACATACTGTTAAAGCGTTAAGTTGGCAGCAGAGAGAACACCAAAGCAAGGCATACAGTATAGTAGACATTAAAAAAAAAAAAAGTTATTGAAAATAAGTCTCTTTTTTATTATTTTTTTTAAGACCCTCCTAACCATAGATGTCTATTTAGGCTCATTAAGTATATAGCTTTGAAAAGCATTATGTGTTTAATTATTACATTTTCACTGTTTCCTATTATCAGTTTCTGTTCTTAATTTTATTGTTTTACTAAGTAGATATACAAATGATTATTTTTAAACTGTAGATTAAAAGCACAATGTTACCCCTTCACTGACTGCTATTAAACAGTTCTCGGATCCATGTCCGTAAGATGAGTGCTTTAATATTTCCATGTGTTGTTTCTTCATGTGAAAATTTTAGATCGCAGTAATTAATGTGCAAGAGCATAATTGCCTGTAATCCCCAAATTAATTTTCAAAATGAAAAAAAACCCTCCCAATGCCAAGAAATAATCCTTTGCTGTCTGACTCTGCTGTGAGGGCAGAGCTGGCTGTCCTGGTCCTCTGCTTCTTGGCGTTGTTGGAACGTGCATCCCAGGGGGGAGAGCACGTAGGCTCAGTTAAACCGTGCAGACTTGGACTGGTGTGTGCAAAGGGAAAGGGAGTTGATGACCGTCGGGATAACCGAGGAGTTCCCAGTGGTCATTTTCCAGACTTGAAGTCCTAGCAGAACTGTACAACTGACGTTGGCCTTTCTTTTACCGTCTGTACCTACCTGGGTGTATATAACCCGCTCACCCTGACGTACAAGGGACGAGTGGTGGTGGTGGATTTCTAGGAATGCAGAATGGCCACGTGCGCTGAAGACGGCGTTTTTCAGCCTAGCTGTAAATGGTGCCTTGCTGCTTGTGTTGGAAAGCTGGAAGTGGGATGGGCGTGAAGATAGTCCCATGGCTTGGGCGGGGAGGGGAAGGGGGAGTGTGGCTGGTGTGAACCTTAGCTTTTTTGTTTCTTGTTTCCATGATACTTTCTGAATGTTCTGTTTTTCAACAAGAATATAACAAGAAAAGACTGCAGAGTTTGCTTAATAAATGTAAAGACATTTTATGCCTTTTAAGATTCCTTTCTGATTCTAGTATAGCCCTAATCTGCATAGCTTGTCTCTTAATTTAATTGAATTTAAAAATCCTGCTAAGTACCAGCTGACATCAATTCAGTGAGGCACTTTGGCCTTTGAGAGAACTACTGGCTTTGACTCTTAGGCACCAGCTGTCTAAACGTTTGTTAAGTGCACGATTTTTAATGGGGGGAGGAAAGGATCCTAATACGTAATGGTGGAGGAAAACTATTAAAAAATAAAGCCTAGCAGTACTTTCTCCCAGCAGATCTCGCTTTATCAAAGAGGGTTAGTAATGTTGTTTCCTACTGAGCTGTGGAGGGAGGAAAGCAATTTAGCTCAGCAATTAAGGCAGCTGATCTAGATGATCATTGTAAGTCCCTTCCAACTGAAATACTCTGTTCTGTCACCTTGCTTTGAGAATGGGAGCCAGGAGCTGAGGGTCTAGCCTGGGGCTTTCACACACTTGTTGCTGTCGGAGCTGAGTTTTGATCCCTTGTTGTTTCTTGGGGATTACGAGGGGTATTGAGCTTTAATGTTAGACTGTTTAGAGAAATTAATACAGTTAAGAATCTCCACTATAACTATTTAAATTTATATGAGCTGCCTTGCATTTAATTAGTTTTAAAAGTGGATTAGAATTTCTCTTGGTTGCTAGATGTGTGCAGTTCTGCGATGATGGAGAAGGACCCTGCCAGCAGACCTCAGTCCTGAGCCGGCAGCCGGCTCCCCGAGCACTGACTGCTGCAGGCACTTTGGGCTGTCAGCATTTTGCCAAAACTGCTCAGTCATATATCTCTTTGGATACTGCAGAAGCCAACCAAGTCCCAAGTAACACTGAGGCCAAAAAGACCATGGATGTGAATGCACTCCAGCATTTTAGTTCATTCTGAGCTTCCCCCTTCTTAGGATTTATTCCCCATTCCCCATCCCAACCCACACCAAAGCTCAGCTCAGCATGGAAGAGTTCAAAGCATAAGTGGGATGGGTATTTTAACACTTTTTAGCACTGGAATCTGTGCTAAAGCAATTCTAAGACTCCTCAAAAGACAAAATTATTTAACTAGAATGGTCATTGTGGGGATGAAGTAGTCAGGTGCTGTAGTGGAAGAGTGGGGGGGTTAATACGCTGCACACAGCAATTCTCTGACATGCAGGCTATCGCTTAGGCATCAGCCATGGCTGGACTGGGAAAAGCAGCCAAGGGAGGTGAGGGAGAACTGGAGGGTGCTGGGGGAGTTGGCAGAGGAGTCTTGTGGGGTCGGGGGAGCAGGAGGGCTGAGTGGGAGAGGAGATCCGGAGTGGGAGGGAGTGGCAACGTCTGGGGGGCAGGATTGGAGCTGGGCAGTGGGAAGCAAATCCCGAAGGTGGCATGGAGGGGGCGGCTGGAGGAGTGGATGACATGTCCTGTAGATGCCTGTGGGACCGGAGTGAGAGTGACTCAGCTTGGCTGGGAGAGCTGTTGGCCTGGGTGATTAGCGCTATGGCACAAACGAGCACGGATTGCATACCAAGTACAGCCAGCCCCTGTGCTGCAGGACTGCAGTGGCACAGCAAAGCCTAGATTAAAGACTGTGTTGAAAAGGAGGAGGTGACCTCTGTGAACTAAGAGATCGTTCCTGAGCACAGTGAAGGGCGAAGGGTGATTTACAGAGACTCCTACTCGGGGTTGGGAGCAGGAGTTTACAATGTATTGGTCTGAACTTGACCCAAAAATGTTTCACAAAAAAAGCTACTTCCTAGTGTAAGTAGACTTGCCAGCTACAGGATTTAAATGGAGGAACCAGGAATGATGGTATTTATGTGTGCTAACTTTATAAACACCCTGGAATACCTTTGTTTTTCAATTATAAGCTGTGTTGTAGTAGCCTTTCACAGGAAGGTTTGTTAAACCTTTCTATCTAAACTTGAATTAATGTTTTTTCCTGTTCTTGTGAAACAAACCCCAGTGCCTTGGAGTTCATGTGTATCAGTGTCCAAACTAAGGCTCAAAAAGAGCATGAGCTGCACTGCAAGGGAGCTTAGGAGTGGATCTATTTGTATGTAGGCAGAAAAAACCAGAATGAAGTAGCCTGAAAAGTGATCAAGGAGAGTACAGCAGAACAAATCAAAGGTACTAAGGCATAAACAAGAACAGCTTGGCTTGCAAGTAGATGGGGAGAGTGTTTGTGGTGAGTGTAAAAGCGTGCAGGGGAACAGCATGGGACTATTGGAAGAGAAGGAGGAATTTGGCTGCTGTGAAGGGGGAGAAGGGGTGGATGCTGAGGCAGCCTGATCACCCCTGAGGACAGGGGTGTTCTCCTCAGATTGGGACAACTGCCACAGGAGAGTGAAATGACAGTGTTTCAGTGCTCCTACCGTGATAAACCTTACCTACTGTCGAGACAGAATGAAAGCAGACCTAACTCCGTGCCCCCCCCCCACGCCCCCCCAATATATATCCTAGAAATCTTGTTACTTGAAAGATAGTGAAGGGGAAGCAAGAATACTTCATTGAGAGTCCTGTTTCCTCAGACAAATTTGTACTTCTCAGTCATCATAACATAGATCCTTTGCATCTCCATACTGTGCGATGTGGGCTGCTAAGAGTGTAAAAGCACTTAAGGATCTTTGGCAGTGGAGGTGTAAGGGTACCACTGCACATGGCACAGCCAGCAACAGAAAGACTGGCTGGATGCTCTGACTTAGGTTTTTAAGTGATTTGCTTTTCTGATTTTTGGAAGACCTCTCTGTGCAGTTGTTTTCCTCATTTTGGCAGTGGTACGGTCTGCAGCCCTGAAAATAATTTCTAAGTAGCCAGCCTAGCTCTTAGCTTTCAGGATTTACTGAGGGTTAAAAAGAGGGAATTCATGAAGACCTGGAATGAGCTTTAGAATACCACAGAAAGCTGTTGAGGTTCTTTTTCAGTTTCAGAGGAGACGTTTCAAATGTTAAAAAAAATATACTTGTAAATGCTTATTGACAACTTGTTAATTCAAAGAGTATTTAGATTTGTATATAATAATGGTAGCCAACAGGTCTGTGGAGAAATCTAGATCTGAATAGATCAGAATATCACAGAATTCTAAGAATTTATGCTTTGATTAGGGGACTTCTCTATTTAATATTTTCAAGTAATGGAGAAAATACAGTTCAGCATATTCTTTATTTAAAGCTGAAGACGGAAAATGTACTGCCCTGGAGAATATATCAAAAATACGTTGTTGTAAAAGTGAATACTTGGAATACTTTTGTATTTGAACACACTAGTGCTAAACCATCAAGAGTATCTCAGCTGTTGGTGAGGCCCTAAGTTTGTTCCTGAAGGCAGTGCCACCTTGAGCCCCTGCAGCCCCTGCCTCCTCCCCACCTAGTTTCAGCTCTCGTATCTTGTGTGTGCCACCCTCTCCGTGGTCAAAAATCACATATTTATGTAGCTTCACAATGAACTGAATCAAACAACGGGCTTTTTTTTATTCCCCATGGGGCTATTTTTTGGCTGGCCCAGTTCCCCACTGTGCTCCCCTCTCCAGCTGTATGTCAGATCTTGTGCTAGCACAATAGAAGGGGTGGCACGAGGGGAGATGAGCGGCTGGGAGGGGGGTCCTTTGCCTAAACCAGCTGTGCCAACTCAAAGCACATCCTGAGCTTAACTTGGTCTCTGTCTCCCCCAAGCATCCTCCTGGAAGCTGAACTCTTGCATTCACCTCCTATTTCCTGATAAGGGAAAAAAGGCAGCCCAGCCTCTTACGTACAAAGGAGGCACATCTACGCTCTCTGCCCTCTTTATGAGAACTGGAAACCTTCCTGCGTTCCACTCACCCCTCAAATATGCTCTGGAGCTTTCTTAGTCTTTCTTGAAACAGACTACGTAGCGCTCCACGCCACTGGGTTCGTGTGGTTGGCCTGGCCCGAGGCCAGGAAGGAGCTGGGCCCCTTGTCTGGCCAAACACCAGGAATGGGTCCCACCTTCCTCTGGTCTTTGTGCCCTCCAGCTGTGGGCCCAGATGCAGCTGTGCTGCCCACGCTCAGCAGCAGGCCCCATGCTGCTGCCCTGCGCCCCTCGCCACTCATGCCATCTGCTTTTCTGGGTGTTGCGATAAGGGGAGACAGTCATCTCATTTTCGGTCCAATACTGAAAGCTCAGGATAATTCCCTGCATAAGTTAAGGAAATGCTGGCAGTATCTGTTAGTGTCCCCCTGTGCCTGCTTCTGAGTTAAGTGTTTCCTAATCTGAAAGGGTTAAAAATCAAATGCTCTGATTTCCCTAAATCTCAGTTGGTTTGATGCTTGTCACAGACTTAAAGACCTACAAGATGAAGCGTGACTAATTTGACTTTATAAAGTCTGCTGAAGGCTAGAAATTAGGAACATGTTTTTAAAAGCTGACATTTCTGTAGTTCGCACTGTAAACCACTTTTCTGTGTTTTCTTCCAACTTCCAAAAAACTCCTAAAATATTGCTGTGCATTGTATTCTTGAGACGTGTTAGCAGGCTGAGATTTTGAAGGAGGAAGATGCCAAAAAACAGGACACATTTTATAAATTAAGTGTCTTCTGCCACTTCTACAGTCACTTCTACAATTCTGGAATTGATTGTGATTTTATTTTATTTTTTCATGCAGAAAGGCAAATCTTAATTTGTTACAGGGCAACAGAGCTCATGACTCAGGAGTCAGTTCATCATGGCTATAAATATTCAGCTCTGAAACAAACAGCCCATGTTCCTTTCCATGTACATGTTCCTTTTCATGTACTTGACTGACCCGTGCCAACTTTACAAGACAAATGCTATCCATCTTTCTCAGGGACGTTTTTGCCCTCATATGTCTTATAAGGGCTTTTTTAAATTTAGGTCATAGGAAAACAATGTTGCATATCATGCTTTTAGAGAAACTTTTTTTCAGTAATTTGTGCACATTCCCTATATAAAAGTACTTGAAAAGAAGTTTTTAAAGTTGCATACTAATGTATTCAAGGGAACATAACAAAATTATGAGATGAAAAATCAGCAGATAGTCCAAGGCCAGATTTTGACTGTCTAGTTTGGCACACCTCATCCCAAGAACATAGAATTTCAGAATTGGTCAGTATCTTCGATTCTCTTGCAAGAAAATGAAGAAGTTTTATCTTTTCCTGTGCCTTCTGGCATACTAAAACTATAGCAAATCTTCCTGCAGCTACAGCCACAAAAACGATGCTGCATCTAGCATTTCCTGTGGGAGAAAAAAAAAATATTAGCCCTTTCAGAGCTGTTCAAGAACTTCCCTCTCTGACGAAGTCCTGATGCTGCTGTGGTTCTTACTCAGCTGTGATTTAAATCAGTGAGTTTTTTGGGGTCTGCTTTTTTTTTTGGGTTGCAAATAAGAGCTGATCTTAGATAAGTATGTCTTGTGGTTCTGTAGGCACCCCAAGACTCCTGACAGGGAATAAGAAGAGAGCATTCCTTAAAGGTCTCCATATACTGGAAGCTGTGTGGATTGTGGGAAATCCACTGGAAATCAGGACTGTGCAAATCCTTGGCTTCTCCACCTGTCTGCCAGGCATAGTGTCACCAGTGTCAGCAGTTGCCGAGGTCTCTGCAGCAGCAGCAGCGCTGCCAACATGAAAAATGCAAAAATCAGTGTTTCCCCATCTCTTCTTCCCCATTTCCGCAGATATTAGGCTGCTATTTTAAAAATCCATCCTTTTGGCTCTTTGTTTGCTTTTTTTTTTTGAAATGGGAAGGTGTGCTTTCTTCTGGTTTTAAAGCAATGACTAGGCCTAAGAACTTGCCGTTTTTAATAGTCTCACATGTTCAACTGAACCTACACACCTCAGTAATACCTATTCTCTCCTTTTTTAGGTAACCATCCCACTACATTGGGGATGGTCACCAGAGGGACTTCAGCTTCTGACCCCCCAGAAAATGAATGGGAGAAATAGTATAATGTCTTCCTCTCCATGGCAATAAGCCCCAAGACCATGAAAGTTTGTGGAAATGCAGATATGCTGGCTAAAAATAGTTTGCAGAATAGCGTAGATTACTTCTGGGTTTGGCAATAGATACACTGAACTTCTGGTATCGGTTATGCTCCTTCCTTTTACACAAGTCATTGTTAGAGCATTTGTTCGGGATGCTAAAGATGGTGCTCCTGTTTCCTCGCTGCCTGTGGAGTTACTACTGGTACCTACTGGTAGAGTCCTAGCTACGAAACTACTGGGGCTCTGGTTTCTAGCCATTGGTTATTTAATTACTTATGCAAAGTGGAAACATTTTAAGAAATGAGATCTAGAATACCCTTCCTTCAGGAACAGGATCGATACAGTAGTATTGTGGGAGAAAATAAAGGGTAGGATCCCTTGGAACTGATGAAGAAACTGTCTTACTACATCCCATAGCCCAGGAGAGAGCTCGGACCTCTGAGCTGCACTGCTGTCAGGTAGATTAAATATAAGTTGTATACACTGACATACGCTGTAAAACATGACACTGGCACAGTCTGCGTGCCTGGAAGTGTGAGGATTAGCCCCACCTAGTCTGCTTTCAGACAGGGTTGTGTTTCACTTGGATTTTACTGGCTGTTGCTAACATGGTCAATGCTTCCAGAAGAGACAAAGGTCCTGATGAACAGTAACTTAAAAACTGAAAAATAAGGTAATTAGGACACAAGAAACCTTACAGTAATTGTTACAGTTCTTTCAGCTTTAATTTGCTGTGCAAAGAGTTAAATAGTTCAAAAGCAGTTTCCTTTGGAGAATGTTTATTTGATCAAGTTCACTGTGGCTTAGACCCCAAATAGAAATATTAGCTTCAAACAGAGGACTGCTATGAAAGTAGGAGAAGTCTGTGGCCTTCCAGACCTCACAAGCTATGTTGGTTTGTTACGCAGAGTCAAAACAAAGATGTCCCTTAAAACACATATACATTAACTCAGTGTATTTCACACACCACAATCTTTTATCTCAGATCTGCTTTTTTCCCCAGTCATTGGGGCTGTGCCAAAGTCACCGAGATCCTGGATGAACTATAGACTTCTCAGTAAAAAGCAGCATATATGGTAGGATTGGACCATCCAAGCTACTTCGATCATTAGAGAACAGGCTTTGAGCACTACTGCTATTTACTAAGCTTGAAATACTACATCCTTTGGATTTTGGAACAGGGTTTATCTTTGCTTTTCAATTCCCTTTATATTGTGGAAAGCAGGGTGAGGAAGAACCCAGTGGGTGCTTCTCTTCAATGGAGCCTTGAAGATCCTGTTAGCTGAGGGTGTTGGGGTTTTTTGGTTTTGGTTTTTTTTCAGGCCCTTAGCTGGCTGAATCTTTGGACTTCTAATAACGGCACTAAGCGTTAGAAAAGCATTATTAATACATGATGACGTACGCCAAGTTCAACCGCTTAATGTAACGGTCAAACCCGTGCAGATGCTATTAGTACAGGAACCTGGTATCACGCCAGATCTGGAGCGTTATCCTTGATCTATCTCCAGATCCTCCTTTTATTTGTAAACATCCAGTTAATCACAGACTTCCTGACTTTGATGAAGTGGGAGAGACGGCATCCCTCGCAAGCTGCCTGCAGCGCTGTGGCCGTTGGGGGCCGGGCGCTGCGGCGCCACCTGGCGGCCAGCCGCAAACGCGCCCCTGGCGTTGGGAAAGCTCAGCGCGTTTCCGCAGTTGAGCAGAGGTCACAGGGCGAGGGGGCGGGCGGGGGGGAGCGCGGCAGATCCTCCTGCAGCTGTGCATTCCTAAACCAGCTTGTTTGTAGGGTAGCTAGCGAGTTTGGGAGTCTGGGAGGAGGGCACGACATTTTACCTCTAGTGGATTGCAAGCTAAAAGCTGTTACCAGTGCCAGCAGCTCCCTGGTGTTTGCAGTTCTGTGTATGTATGCCGCAGTTGGCACTGATCAACAGTATTTTTGCAGTCTCATCGGAAAAATGTAATTTAATATTCACAGGCAACCTACCTTCCCACACTCAGAGGTGGTCCCACACAGCATAGTCTGTGTATTTGAGGGTGGTGGTGGTGGATAGAAGCTCAGTCATGCCGTGTGAGCTGTGTATGATCTGTAAGCAACAGAGACCTTTGACTGTCAAATGCAGGCTGGCATCATAACAAGCAGTAACGTTAAACACTGATGTTGCCTGGGGAAAAATAATGTTCATGTGCATACTATAGTTACAGTACCTTTTTTTTCCTCCTTCATTAGTTTACAAACAAACAAAAATTAGTTTACAAAAAAAGCATTCCCTGACCTTTGAGCTAGTCAAATAGGAGCTGCTTTGAAATAACGGCATCAGTCCAATGAACCCCCCTCCAAGATTTGAAGAAGGTATTAGGCACATGGCCCAGCTGCCAGAACCCACAGTACTTTGAAGCTAGCAGTTTGCCCAAGACCTGCTTCCCCATGGTCACATCGCCCTCCTGGCATGAAACAAAAGCCATTTGTCCCAGATGGCTTTTTTGCCCCCCCCCATCAAGTATGTGCCGATGGCACGGAGGGCACATACCAGATACAGGCAATTCTGAGCCTAGCCTGTGCCGCGAGGCCTGGCCACGTGTCACACAGGGCAGCCTGTGACGCACACCGAAGTGTGGAGCACCACTCAAGGCTTTCCTCTCAAAGGTGTGCCAGGGAATGCAGCCCTGAGCTGGCTTGGAGGATGCACCAGCAGGTAAGTAATGCAGACAGCTGATAAACCTGGCTTCACCTGCAGCCTCGAAGCCTTTCCTGCTCTGCAGCGTAGACACGACCCTTTGGTCCAGGGTCGCCATAGCGTGCACAGAGACATTGTGTGTGAATTAGCCAGAAGCGGGACAACCGTATACATTGTACTATGTGATTTACATATCCAGAGAAAGAAGTCAGCATACCGAGAAGACAAAACCCTGAGGACTGTCTTTAAAAGTTACATCCACATGTTTCAGATTTCTCAACTGTTCTTGTTGGCTGCAAAGCTGCTCATATTTGTCATAAATTACTTTGGTCAAAAGAGACTTACATTAATTGTAAATATTTATATAATTTATCTGCATTTAACCAAAAATAAGAATTTGGGGAGGGGAGTTCAGTAAATATGTAACAGTTACCTCTGATTTAGGCAATAAAACAAAAAACCAACAAACAAAAAACTCAGAGACAAATACAAAGCGGTAGCAAGTATTCCAGGGTGAGCATGTTCCAAGCTATGGTCCAGGCTGAGGGGAAATAATACTTGTGCAGTTTTTTGAGCATCCACTAAGCCAAGCCATAAACCACTGCTGGAAAGTAACACATACAGTATCAAAAATAACTTCTGGGCGGCTTGGGAGGCAAAGTTTTTCTTCAGCAAATCTTTAGCTGTTTTGAAAATGGAAGGCAAAGGAGAAAAAACCCAAAAGTTTCTGAAACGAAATAAAAAAAAGTTGTTTAAGTTATGTTTTGGTGGGCTAGGGGTTGAAGGAAATGAAGCATATGGCTTTTAAACAGAGTTCCTGACTCTGGTGGGTGCTCTGAATATAAGCGAATGATGGGTGTTTAGAGCAAAGCCACACCGTTGTGAGGTGGGAGGGACCACATCATGCTAGCATATACAGTACTGGAGTGTGGGCTTCTGACTTTTAATACTTTTCTTGCATTTCTTTTCTGCATGGCAGTAGTGAAATAGGGACTTCTAAGCTTCTGAACAACTGAGAGAACCAGGTTTGAAGAAGACATGAGGAAGAACTGGTCGGCAAAAGATTTCATAAAAACTCAGAACCGCGTGTGCCAGATCTGAATTGGCACCACCTTTGCTTTTTTGGCATACTGCAGCAGTCGCAAAAGGCACCAAAGCAATCAAATTAGAACACGCAGTAGAAGTTGTTTTGGACTCTTCTCTGTATTATAATACTTTTTTCCTTGTGACTATTATTTACACCTGTTAAAAAAACAAATATGAAGTCTCCTTTCATGGAGCAGACAGCCACAAGAGGCAGATGCCAGGTGTTAAGGGCTGCGCTGAAATGAGCATGCAGAATATGCTATTCATGTGCTGGAGTGCTCCTTTTCTGAAATGAGGCTTCTTCGAGTTTATGTCAAAAGCTGTCTAGATTTTTTAGTTCAAACATTAGAAGTGTATACTTGTGAACTAAAACTTGTGTGTTTTCAGACAGTACAATGCTAAACTATCAGTGTTAAAAAAGAGGGGAGGGTGGAAAGAGTATGAGGTGAAAAAAAATCTTAAAAACTGAGGACAAAGGATCCCTGAGGAAGGACAGGATGGTGAGAGAGATCCAGCTGACCTGGTTCCCCCTGCTGCCATGTTCATCATTTGCAAGCTGAAGAGCCCCTTCCTGGAGCACAGTGCCTGTATGCGGAGAGTAAAGAAATGGTGCTCTGGTCTTATTACAAGAACAGTGAAAAATTTTTACCAAAAAAGAGATGAGTAAATGTGAAATAATCTTCACAGCGCACAGGGTGCACCTTGTTCCAGATCCAAACTTGGCAAAAGCTGGCTTGAAGAGGAGAATCAGGTATTCATGTTCAGATTTGAGCATTTTAGGAATTCCAGCCAAATTAACGGGGGGAGAAACCTAACCAAAAAACCAAGGCAGTAGATGTTTCAAATTAGGCCAGCATGGATTACAAAAATATTAATTTCTTTTGCTTCCCACAGACAACACTGGATCAGATAGAGACATGTAAGCAGACTAAACATGCTGATCTATATTCCGCTGTAGTTACGCATCTTACTAATTCTACTCATGACTATAGAAAGATGTTTCTTTGTTCAGTATAACTGTTATCTCAAGAACAGTCTGTCTATAATCTTATTTATAATTGGCATAATTTTCATTATTGTTGTTATGAAGTGTGTAAAATACTGTCTGTATTGCAGCTTGTATAGGGCATGTGTCTGTGCTTGCTTTACTCTTTTTTGAGTTTATAAAGTTGCTATACAAATGCAAGAAAAGATGTTCAGATATCTTTGAATGTTGTTGCTTAATCTAATTACACAGTCCCAATTATTTCAGCATATAGATGTTGAAGGTAGCAGCTCTATTAACACATAACACCTTAAACATTAATATAGGTATTTTAAAAGCCTTCAGTGCAATATTGGAATGTCAACTTCTGTCCCAGTGGCTGTGCTGGAGCAAAGGGGAAGATGGTGAATGTCTGGGTAAAGCCAGAGACCACTGGGGACTCCACAGGGAGAAGGCGCAATATAGCTGGGAAGTCTAATAGAAAATGGGATGGCCTTTCCACAGGGAACAGGAAGGACCTTCACGGTAGGACCACCACACAGCAGAGAAGAGAAGGGAAATATGTTTATAGCATCACCTAAAGATAGGCCTTCAATGGTACACTAAGTATAGGACAACTAGAACAGGCTGTTACTGTTCTGTAACTTAGCAATTATTTGTAGTCTCTGTAGAGTATCAGTGAAGACATTCCAGGTTAGCTTTCATCATCTTTAAAGCTTATTCTGTGCTTTGATACAGTATCTTTAATAAAATATTCTTACAAATCTGCTTATTATTCTCATTTAATTCCATCTTATACCTCAGTTAATAGCAGTCCTGGTAACAGGGTGAAGTTCCTTTTACCAGCTGCTTCATCTACTCCTGTGTTTTTCCCATTCACCTGCTAAGAATGACAAGAGGGACAACTGAGATGAGTAAAGATCAAAGAATCGCTGGAATGAGTAGATAAGAGAAATTTATAGCAGTGCTGCAATTATTATAAAAATTCTTCACACTAAGCATTTAATTAATTTGAGAGATTAATCAAATTATATTGATCTCTGAGCATGAAGTATTGGTCTTGCCTGTGTTTACACAGTTTCCCATGTTTAAGACTTAGCATAATTTTCCAGCTTTACAGTTACTGCCAATAATTACAGTATGTCGTTTAACCCCATTCACAGCACTTCTCGACAAAATTCTCTGTTTTCATTTATTCACCCCCTGGACCATATAGAGTATCTTTTTACTATCTTCAAACAAGACCAAGCTGAGTTTGACTTCAAGTATACTAGAAGATGAGATTAGAATTCAAAATAATCCTGGGAAGGTACACACATGATCCAAAACCCTAAGATGTTATTTAATAGGAACAAGTGCAATCTGGGATCACTAGGCGTGCAAGGAAAGGAACAGCTGCTTAATTTCCATTGAAAAGGATCAGCGTGTTATTTTGGATCAAATTCTGAAAATGAGTCTGCAACATCATGCTGTTGCAAATCAATCTAAAAAACTGAAATGTCTAAACTGGAGTACAGTCTGGTCCTTCAAAACTGCTAAGGTGTGAGCTAGTAACATCTCCAGTTTTGATCACTGACTTGATACAAATTGCATGCAAAGAATCCAGGAGAAAGCAATGAGAATGTCTAGAAGGCGAGAAAACTTTGCCTTTCAGCACAGATTGCATGATTTTAGGTCATGTTACAAAAGAGATGGTAGAGAGGAAACACAACAATTTTCATATCTATAAAAGCTGGTTGCAAAGAAAAATGGAATAACTTTTTCTTATATTCACATATTTCTCATATTCACAATCGATAGGAACAGAAATAATTGTCTTAAATTGCAAGAAAGGAGATTTTAGTTAGACACAAAATGAGACTAAAGGATTTACTGAGGTCCTTTTCTGGTCTGATTCTACGATAACTTGCAAACTATTTGCTTTAATAAAGTCCCTTATTTATTACTATCAGTAGAGCCGGCACTGGCTGCAAGAAAAGGAGGCTGCAGTTACAGGAAGGTAAAGAACTGACTGCCTAAAATGCACAGCACACCAGTTTATCAAGTTAGCACTAGTGATACTAACCTCAGCTTTTAATCACACCTCAGCAAACTGTCAGAAGTCTATGTAAATAAATTTGCTTTTAAACCACTTAATTATAAAATAATTATTCCTTGAAACACCAAGCATTAGTTTAATCAGTGTTGACAACTTCAATGATTTTATTGAGTCTAATCAATCTGAGGCAGCCTGGTTTTAGTTGTGAGATGGTGTAATCAGCTATTTTATTTATTAAAAAGAATTAGCTCTGCAAATTATATAGAAAATTGTAAAAGTATAATCTGAACATATGCCAGAGATTAAAAAGCCAGAAGGTGAATAAAGCCACGTGAGTTTTTTAAGCTCATAATTTTAAACGAGGTTTATAATTTTAGGAGATCTGACTCATGGTTTTTGAACTTCTGGTTTGGCAATACCAAATTACCATGCCCTATATTCTGCTGTTCTGAATATTTCCATATTATTGATATAAATTTGTGTAATTTGCCAAAAACATGTTATACTGATTTGCAGGACTTTTATTTTGTTATTCACAAAAACAAAGGAACACTTACTTAAGAAAGAACATATAATGTGGCTGCCTTTCAAATTAACAAGGTTCATCTGTGTGCAAAAAGTGGAGGTATATAAAAACAAAGGAACACAAAAAAGGTATGTAGTTCCCCCACACACCCTGCAATTTTTTAACACAACAGCACCTTGTCAGAAGAATCTTGTCATTTCATACACTGGTAGTTCTTGTCTGATTTTCAATTACTATACATATATTTACAAATATAAACGAGATTAAGACTTTCAGTGATGAAAAGATATTATGAAAAACTATTATTCATTCTTAGAACAGCTGTTGCTTAGACTTTTCTGAACTGATTGCTGTATTATAAAATAATTCAGCCTCCCCAATTCAATCTGATTTATGCAATTTTCTGTATAGTTTTACTAGGGAGATGAAATGGATATGAGGGAAACAGATACCAGAATTTAAGGTCTAAGATCTTCTGATTTTCAAACCTGAACAGACCATTGCATTTCAAGTTTATAATTTTAATGATCCAAGTGGCTGATGTCTGATTGAACTGTAAATTGTGTTCACCCCTATTTTTATACTACGTTGCCTTATGAAATATGTGGAGGAAAAAAAATCTTCCTTTTATCAAGATAAAGATAAGGGTTGAGTTCTCAGTTCTGCTCCAGATACTGAGCTCTTGCTTCACTGAAGAAATCTAAATATCATCTTCATTTCTGGCTGGGTGGTGTAATGGAGAATAGCCTACAGCGTATTACGTAACGCTGCCAAACAGGAGACATGGGTGCATTATCAATCCTAAACACAAATAAATGGATCAGAAAGAGGCCTGCTGCTTCCAGAAGTGCCAACTTGCAGTTCTGGAAGTTACTATGACAATATGGCTTACAGATTCAGGATGGGGGAATAACAGCGAATGCTTTGTTAAAGGGAAAATTGAACTTGTGCTCAAGACCTCACCATAAAGCTCACTCTTTAATTTCTGAACCAGTCTGTTTGGCTCACCTATAACATGACTGCATATGAAGCAACATAAAAGAAAATAATGTGGCTCTTCCCATATGAGAGGATGACTGCATAGATGAGTTGGTTCACAAATTGTGCTGCAAGTCTTAAGAGAACTGCTGACAAAAAGAAGGCTTGCAATAGCTCTGCTGAGAAGAAAGAATAAGTCTAATGAGGTTTTAGAGGTTGCTCCCTCTAGTTAGACTGGACTTTCTCTAAGGACATCGTTAAGAGGTGAGAGATGATGGCAAGAACGTCACGTGAACTTGTGATTAGGAACAAAAGCTTAAAAGGCAGCTCAGACCTATACATTGGTTGTATATAGAAGAAAACAGCATCTGCATGCTCAACTGGAAAAGGAATACTTCTGCAACAGGCTAAATGAAATATTTGGTAGCCTGAATCTAAAGACCTTTTGATTTTTCCTGAGAATGGCCACAAGTGTGTAATTTACACCATTAGCATTAAAATGCTATGCTCATATATTCCTCCAAGATCTTTTCCCCAAATTTGCTATAGCAAAACAATAATTGAAATGATGAAATGAATAGGACTCAGGGAGTGCTATCAGGGTGAGCAGTATAATTCAGTCAATGCAAACACCTCTTTAGCAGGTTATCAGGACATCTGGGTATCAGCACAACCGTATCAGCGCCATGCTGGTTATTGGGCCAAGGAAACCCCAAACTGGTTTTGTCTTGTGCTGTTGGACCTATTTGGTGCCTGGGCTGATAAAACGTAGCTAAAAGCTTTGGGCCAAATTCATGAAATGCCACTTGTAAATCTGTCAAGACCTGTTTGATTACAGCTACACTTAAAATGAGATATCAAATTAATTTTGCTGCAAAGACAACTTGTTGTGCTAATTAATATTTTTGTGTTATTTCTTAGTCCATTTGTTCTCTCCATCTCTTGTTTCTGTGCATATGGTTTTGAGGCAGGAATCCTCTTTTTACTCTGAAATAACAGGGTCTGAGTTTGTACAGCAGGTATTCAAACAGGGTTCTCGTGCATTACTAGTGCTCCTAAGGGACAATCCTCGCAAATAATAAAACTATGAACTTTTCAGCTGAAATGGAATTTATCAACCACCTCTCTTTGTATTGCCCTGGCATTTCTCCCTGCCCCATATGATACAGTCAACTGAATGAAGCTGCAGTGAACTGCAGGGAGAATAGCTTAGTGATGAATCAGTCACTGGTTTAACTACAACAGAAATCGGCACCCTTCCCATCAAAGAAATATGCATACGTTATATACAGAACAGCTCCTGTTGGAGGTAGGGAGAGCTGGCCGTTTCCATTTTCCATTGATTTATTTCAGATTTCTCCAAGATCTGGACTTGTGTGAAAAAAAGACCAGGTTCTGTGGAAGAAAAGTAGTTTTGTAAGCACGTTCAGTATTTACCATCTGAAACTGAAGCTCTTCCATCTCAAAACTACATACACACATACTACACAGAAGAGGTGGAATCCTCATGTCTTGTACAAAGGCTTTGAAAAACACACTAATTGCAACAAGGACGTTTTTGAGCGGGAGGTAGAGTATCTGTAGTAACTGCATGAACTCATAATTCTGGGAAAAACACTGGCTGTAATTTTCTATGAGGGCTGCTATAGCATAATGTTGAAGGCTGGGGAGAGAATTAATGGAAGACGGTTTAACCATACCGTGTATTTAATCCTTCTCTCATGTAACACGTAAAGCCTACGGGTAGCAGACTTCAGCCACACTTTTAAAGTAGCTATCGGAAAAGAGCTACTCCCTAAGCCTCCGAGGAAAACACATCTCACTCAGCGTGGTATTTTGCTCTCCTTACTAGAACTGGAGTATTTTTAAGTGTTTGTCTCAAAGTAAGGAGGAGGAAGCACAGCAGATTTTAATATTTAAGGTATTTTCATCAAAGCACTTTCCTAGCTCCGAGTTAGCAGCTGCATAGCTTTTGCTAAATGTAGGCGTGACATTTCACATTAGCACAACAGACAAAAATTTGGAGGCGTTTCAACGATGGCCACCAGGCAGCAGCAGGGCTCGCCAGCCCCCAGCCGCTCCCCTGGGCGGTGTTCAGGCAGCGGCCGGACCCTGCCCGCCGCCAGCCGCCCCCCGCGGGGGCTGCGGGCCTGGCTCCGGCGCAAAGACGGCTGCACCCCGCCCGGCCCGTGCTGGCTGCCCCGCCGCCGCCGAGGGAGGGCGCGCAGCCCCCGGCGCGGCGCAGCGCAGCGCGGCGCTCAGGCTGGCGGCCCGGCAGCCCCGCCGGCGGGAGGGGGCGGCCCCCGGCCGTGGCGAGGCGGGGGGAGCCCACGGGTTTAGTTTCTGCCGCCTTGCAACCAAATAAGGGTAAATCCCGCACCGGCTGGCGGCGGGGACACGGGCTGAGCCGTCAGGAATGACCAACACTGGGAGGCGAGCGCGGGGCGCGGCCGCGCTCCCGCCTCCCCCCGCGCTCCCGGCGGCCGCCGCTGGCGGACTACGTGCGGCCGCGGCGGGGGGAGGCGGGGGCGCGCCCAGCGCCGTGCCCCTGGGGAGCGCCAGGCGAGCCGCGCAGCTCCCCCTCGGCCCAGCCCGCCCCGCCGCGGCGGCGCTCGCCCCGCCCCTCAGTGGCTGCCCGCTCTCCATTGGATAACGGTGATGTCAATCCTCGAGCTTGCGTCGAAAGTCTACTGGAACTTTCCGGCAGAGTTTCGGGCCGAATGCGAAGCGCGAGTGGTGATTGGTCGAGGGCGGTCGGCGCACAGCTGCAAGGCGAGACGCATCGAGAAAAAACAGGAAGCAGCACGGTCTGGCCGCGGTACAGCGGGGAGGGTTGGGCTGACGGGTGGGCCCACGGTTCTGATTGGCCAGGAGGTAGGGGCGGGCGCTCTTCGGCTTTCACGGAGGCGATTGGTCAGTAGTGGCACGCGGGCGTCTAGATTGGCCATCAGGGTTCTGGCAGCTTCCAGAAGACGGCTGAGCCGGCTATAAAGCGGGCGCCAACGGCGCTGTGCCGGCACATCGCACCGCGAGCAGCAGCGGGAGCGGGCGGCGGGGGGACGCGAACGCGAGTGAGCAGCTGAGCAGCGAGACCTGTCATCATGTCTGGCAAAGGGCCGGCAATCGGCATCGACTTGGGCACCACGTACTCCTGCGTGGGTGTCTTCCAGCATGGCAAGGTGGAGATCATCGCCAATGATCAGGGCAACCGCACCACACCCAGCTATGTGGCCTTCACTGATACGGAGCGCCTTATTGGTGATGCTGCCAAGAACCAGGTGGCTATGAACCCTACCAACACCATCTTTGATGCCAAGCGCCTCATCGGCCGCAAGTATGATGACCCCACAGTGCAGTCTGACATGAAGCACTGGCCCTTCCGTGTGGTGAATGAGGGTGGCAAGCCCAAGGTGCAAGTGGAGTACAAGGGTGAGATGAAGACCTTCTTCCCAGAGGAGATCAGCTCCATGGTCCTTACCAAGATGAAGGAGATTGCTGAGGCCTATCTGGGGCGCAAAGTGCAGAATGCTGTCATCACAGTGCCTGCTTACTTCAATGACTCCCAGCGCCAGGCCACCAAAGATGCTGGCACCATCACTGGCCTTAATGTGATGCGTATTATCAATGAGCCCACAGCAGCTGCTATAGCCTATGGCTTGGACAAGAAAGGTACCCGGGCTGGAGAGAAGAACGTTCTCATCTTTGACTTGGGTGGGGGTACTTTTGATGTGTCCATTCTTACCATTGAGGATGGAATCTTTGAGGTGAAGTCCACAGCTGGTGACACCCACCTGGGTGGGGAGGACTTTGACAACCGCATGGTAAACCATTTTGTGGAAGAATTCAAGCGTAAGCACAAACGCGACATTGCTGGCAACAAGCGAGCAGTGAGGCGGCTGCGTACGGCTTGTGAGAGGGCAAAGCGCACCCTCAGCTCTTCCACACAAGCTAGCATTGAGATTGATTCCCTCTACGAGGGCATTGACTTCTACACCTCCATCACTCGTGCCCGCTTCGAGGAGCTCAATGCTGATCTTTTCCGTGGCACCCTGGAGCCTGTGGAGAAGGCTCTGCGTGATGCCAAGCTCGACAAGGGTCAGATACAGGAGATTGTGCTGGTGGGTGGCTCTACCCGTATCCCCAAGATCCAAAAGCTGCTACAGGACTTCTTCAATGGCAAAGAGCTCAACAAGAGCATCAACCCCGATGAAGCTGTTGCTTATGGCGCTGCTGTGCAAGCAGCTATTCTCATGGGAGACAAGTCTGAGAACGTGCAGGATCTGCTGCTGTTGGATGTCACCCCTCTGTCCCTGGGCATTGAGACGGCTGGTGGAGTGATGACCGCTCTCATCAAGCGCAACACCACTATTCCCACCAAACAAACTCAGACCTTCACCACCTACTCAGACAACCAGAGCAGTGTCCTGGTCCAGGTGTACGAGGGTGAGAGAGCTATGACTAAGGACAACAACTTGCTGGGCAAATTCGACTTAACGGGCATTCCCCCAGCACCCCGTGGAGTCCCCCAGATTGAGGTCACTTTTGACATCGATGCCAATGGTATCCTGAATGTCAGTGCCGTGGACAAGAGCACGGGTAAGGAGAACAAGATCACCATCACCAATGACAAGGGTCGCCTTAGCAAAGATGACATTGACCGTATGGTGCAAGAAGCGGAAAAATACAAAGCGGAGGATGAAGCTAACAGAGATCGGGTGGCAGCCAAGAACTCCCTCGAGTCCTACACTTACAACATGAAGCAGACGGTGGAGGATGATAAACTGAAGGGAAAGATCAGTGACCAGGACAAGCAGCGAGTGCTTGACAAGTGCCGGGAGGTGGTCTCATGGCTCGATCGCAACCAGATGGCTGAGAAGGAAGAGTATGAGCACAAGCAGAAAGAGCTGGAGAAACTCTGCAACCCCATCGTCACAAAATTGTACCAGGGAGCTGGAGGGGCTGGGGCAGGTGGCTCCGGTGGCCCAACCATCGAAGAAGTAGATTAAGAGGACTGAAGTATAGACTGGTTTATGGACAGTCGCTCTGTTCTTTGCTTTGTATTTTTTTTTTTTCCTAATGTTTAAGGAAAACGTCCTTGCCGATAACAGAGTTTATTCTGTTGGGTGTGTATAAAGGCAGATCTGTCAGCTTGGTTTTGATAAAAGGGAAGGCACGTCCTGCTTTATAAGGTTAGTAATAGACAAGTTTTGTTAATTCAGACACTGCTGTTTGTACTCTGGATGTTTGTCTCTGTTCAAATGTCTCTCCGTAACCACTCGCCTGTTGCAGTTGGCAAGTTTCAAATTATGCATGAAAATCTTTAGGGAAGATTTAAAAAAAAAAAAAGGCAAGCCAAATTTGGCTTAGGGAAATTTTGGTAACAAATAAAACATATTTAAAGCATAAACCTAGCCTCCTCATCTCTGTGAAGGGGCAGTGGGGGTGAGGCGGTGGGGGGGTGGCTGGGGGGGGGTGGCTCCGGGGAGCAGAGCCCGGGCTCAGCCGTTTCCCCCGCCGGGGGGGGGGGGGGGGGGGAGGCGGGGGGGGGGGGGGATGTCGCAGCCCCGAGCCCGCAGCAGGGGCCGGTGTGAGCGCGGCCGCGGCGGGGACAGGTTTCCCCGCGTTGGGGGCTGTTTTCGGACAGGATCTGCTCTTCCTCCGGGGCGCGGGGAGGCTGCTGGCGTCTGTCACCGACAGATGGGGGGGGGGGGGGAAACCGGCGCGACAGGAGTTAGTCCTGCTTGGCAGGTGCCTGGGCTGGGGAAAACAGAGCGGTTTGGGGCCAGCTGTATAAATTGCGGAGTTATTCTGGGGTGGCTAGTGTGCAAGCTGAGCTTTCGATCCTGTACAGAATGTGCGTTTTCCCTTCTGCAAACGAGCCCAAGTGCTGCTGCCAAGGGCTCCCTGAGAGCCGGGAGGCCAGAACTTGATAGAATAGGCAAAATTTGTAGTAGTTAAACTTGTCTGGCTTTACTACAAACCGTCTCCAAGGTTCTGTATTTGTTTAAGAAAGCAAACACCCGCAGTGCTGGGAGTCCGAGGAGCTGCAAATTGATGAGCTCTGATGGAGGAGCCTGATGACACGCACGTTTTCGACTGGCTTGTCCTTTCAGGGAAGAAAGCGCAGAGCAGCGGGCAGCTGAGGGAAGCATTGGCGAGGCGGTGTTAGGTTGCTGCTAGCGTTGGCGTGCTGCGCCATGAGCAGGCCGGCCTGCCCCGCCAGCCCCTCCAGCTCTCCCCATGCCTTATGTCTTGTAGGGGATGTATACAAAAAGCAATCTCTAAAAAATACTTTGTGGTAAGAGGACGGATAAAAATTAAGTTGGTTAGTATTTAATGATCAGCAGAGGTGTAAGACCTCTGGTTTACTGTGTGGATTTCTCTTAGCTGGTTTGCCAGGACACTGAAAGCTGGTTTCTCTTGGCTGGCTACAGAAAGGGGTTACAGTTGCCATGGGGGAATGCGAGGCTTGTAAAAAGCTTGTTTGATCAGCTGTTGTTGCAAGTGATTCAAAACCACTTCAAGTTTATTGAACAGTTTCTAGGTACACGGCAGTGCCATGGCAGCGAGATCGCAGAAGTCAATTGCAGCAACTTTAGCATCTGCTTCAGTGAAACCTCAAAGGGCTGTAATCAGGCTGGGTGCTTTTGGGGTTTATGTACACAGCATTTTCCTGGCAATCAGCCTCTTGATTACCAGGCTGTAACATATACAGGACCCCTTAGAACAAGAAGCTACTGTGACTTTCCAATTTTTTTTCCCTAGGAACTAATAAGTATGTTTATGAGTAACAGCAGGTTATCTGTAAGTGAAGAGTTTTTGCTGCAAACTGTAGTAATTTCTCAGATACGCTCTTCTTAACCCAAATCCCACTCTTGTGGGATGACAATAAGGATTAGGTAGCACCCATGTTCATTGCAAATGCAGGTTAACTATTTTTTCTATTACCTGACAGGTAATTGCCCTTGCCACATAGTTTCCTTTAGTTTTCAGCCCTTGGTGTGCATTCCTGAGCGTCGCTTCCAGTTATTAAATACAATTTTTGTTGTTTTACCCAAACGTCTATTTAAGTGTATTGCAGCGTTAATGTAGCTAAATGCACACAGCAGATACTTTGTCACACACCTGCTCTGTCATCTGGTGTTTCCCTCACCTCAGCCACTGCTGCTCTGTGCCCGTTTCAGCAGTGGGGCAGGCAGGGAGTAACAGAGACCATAGAAGTGAAGCACCTGTCCAGGTCGTTAAAATGTCCCAGGGGCTGAAGACATGAACAGGTTAACACTGCAGTAATTGTGTTTTTTTTTTTTTTTTTTTTGCCTAGGAAAGGGATATTTTTTAGTATGGACACACCTAGACTTTGTGTGGGATATGTAAAGGGTGAGAAACTTCTGCCGAGTTACATGATTGGAAAAAGGTTTGAGGATTTGAGAGACAAAGCAGCTTTTCAAATATGTGAACAACCCCCCAAAATGCAAGAGGCAGAAAACTTGAAGGACTCAGAGGTAGATTCCTTGCATTCATGTGCTTAGTTTATAAAACAAATAACTTTGAGTTGATTTTTAGTATATTGTACTGACTGTAGAGTGAACTCTGATCCTTGTAGTAGGAACTTCCCACTGACTCCAGTGGGTCTATATTCATCGTGTCGTGTCCCATGTGTCCGTCCCCCATCCCTCCCCCCAGTTTCTTAAAGAAATAAATGAGAGGGGGAAATGCTGCTCCTCATTTGCAAAGGGGTGTATTTGGCGTGTACATGTACTTCTGGGGAGTAGTTGCACTTTTCAAATTGATTTGGCAAAGACAGGAAAATAATCTTGTGTAAAATCTGCAGTTTCATTGCTTTCATGCTCAGTGTCTGTCATCCTTTGTGCTGTCCTGACTCACAGGGAAAGCCAGCTCCTTCTGCCAAAACCATCGGCCTGGGTTTCTGAACTTTGCTTAATCTTAAACAGGGTTGTGCAAAAGACCAAGCCCATAGGAAGGATATAAAGTGGTTATAACTTCGTAGCACTTGTGTAACTACAGTGTTGACTTTTGATGGCTCCTTATATTTGCTGATCAAGTTTATATGGATAGTATTATTTCATATAGAGGAACACCCGTAGCATTAATACTGGAGAATTAATCACTCAAATTAAAACCCTTAAGCATCTTAGCACCTCACTCACGGTGCAGCCAGATGTGGGGCAATGCAAAGCAGTCGCTTCTGTGTGTGATGCAGGTTGGCCTGCAATTCCCCACCGTTGCTTTGCAGGGGAGAGGGAAGACTCAAAAAAGACAAAGCAAAAAGCATTACTAAAATAATGTGTGCCATGTGAGAGCCCTCGGAGGGAGCTGAGGACAGGAGAGCTATCTGAGGGCAACCCACTCAGGGGCTGGAAAGCTGAAACGTGCTTGGACAGGCAGCGTCCACCCAGCCGGCCGGGTGAGTCAGCCCCATGCCCTGCCGCCTCCGGAGCGTCTGTTTGAAGTTTTGCACAGAGAACTTAGCAGACAGGCTGCATCCCTGCTCATCACTTGTGATACCATCTTAAAGACAGGAATGAATATATCCCAGCAGCCTTCCTTTTATCTCTTGGGAGACACTGTGTAGAGCCCTGCAGGCTGGGCAGCCTTGCTCTTGGGAGCTGTCATTTATTTGAAAGGTTCTTCTTGAAGGTTTGGGGCATTGTGGGGCTCAGCCAAGGGGCAACAATTCTGAAGGAGAGTGACGGCTCAGGACCGTACCATAAACTTTGTCTTCCCCATTGCAAGCCACTCCCATGCATACATGTGAGGAACAGGAAGAAAAGGGGAAAATATTCAGGGAATTCACATTTCCAGTCTCAGCACTTATGTTCAATGCAAGGCATCATGTTAAAAAGCATGCACTTACACCCAGCATGCATACTTAATTTTAAAGTTCCTTTTTTCAGTCTTGTCAGTGCATTGCAATGTAATAGCATTTCAAGTTCTACTTATTTAAAGGGTGTTCCACATTCCTCCTCCTTTGCCCTATGCCTGGCATGAGTTTCCTTTACTGTGTCCCTTTAGAAAGTGCACAGTGGTCTAATCTCTGCCTACATCAGGGACACTGTACCTTGGCACATGGGAAATGAAACCAGCAAAGCATGTGGATGCTCTTAGAGAAGCAAAATTATGTTCTGTAGTTGTTCATCACAGGAAAGTTATCACCCCTCCCTACCCCACAAGCGAAACAAGTTATGCTAGTAAAGCTTCTTTAGCACACCTATGTGGGTCAGGTATCACATCTCTCCGCCACTCTCATCCACATATTTATGCAGGCAGAAGCCTATGGCATAGACCTGCCTCTAGAGTAGATTTTGCTTGCAGCAGCGTGGTGATTATATAGTTGGGCAGGCCAGCATTTCCAGATGCAACAACATATTTCACTTCCACATATGAAACAGCAGTATTAAAAACTCCTGATCCACCCTTGCATGACCCATTTGCCTTTACTCTCTCCTGCATCAGTAGGGTGGAGACACAGACAAGCTGGTTCCTCTTGTCGTCCCAACAGCAGCACCAGTCAGGAATTTTAGAGAGGGGATGAATTTCCCTCTAAAAGCCATCATGTTTTTGTAGTCTTTCTTTAAAGAAAATCAAGAGCAATATAGGAATTTTTTGTTCCTTTTCATTGCTGAAGATAACTCTTTCACATTCAGGAATTGGTTTTTGTGTGTTGGCCTGTGCAAAAGTGGACAGATCGCTGTTGCATCCTGGATCAAGAAGCGTGAGGTCATTCTTGCTCATGCTTAGGTAGCAGTTAGCAGCTCCTGTACCCTATCTGTTGGGGCAGTTCAAAATGTCACTGCTCCAAATGATTGCACATCAGCAGTTAAAAATCTATTTTGAATAGGAATAAGGAGACAAAAACACTTCCAGAAGTGCTAATGCTATGTATTTCAGGCAGGACTCTATAGAAAACTCGATGGGTTTAGGGGTTTTGGTTGCCTTGCTATTCAGTGGCAAGCACCATGAAATATTTTCAGTCAATCCCTGTAAGAGCTGTTGCACAGTTGAACTGTCAGTCTAGCAATCACATGTCATAGCAGAAAGCAGCATTTCTTTTTGCCAGGCTGTATCTAAAACCGTAAACATGTTTCTTTTAAAACCACATTTGTTTCTCATTTGGCAGAGACTCCTTATTTTCCTGCTGCAGGCCTCATTCACAACATGTTTGCAAACATACTAGCACAGCCTGGTTAAAGACTAAGCAAGTCCTTAGTCCTATCCCCAGCACTACAGGTGGAAGACAATTAAACTAAAAATTCTAATGAGCTAAAAAGTCTCTGTAATAAACTAAAAGCTGAAAGTAATGTTCTCTGCAATAGTTACCTTCAAATCTTACAGAATTGAAAAGAGAAGATCTTGTCTATAATACTTCTATATTAAATCTTCACTCCCCCTCCCCCCCCCCCCCAGTTCTGTATCAGGAAAAGTTATTATATCCTACAGAAGAACTAGAAACTAGGCTATGACATTTTTGTTAAGATCCATAGATTTCTGAGCACCTCAGAGAATTAAAAAAATTGAAAATAACTGCTGGATATGAGGTACATTTAAATACTTCTTTCTTTCTGTTAGAGGCATGTTAATAACAAAAGGTTGGTTTTTAGGAGCACAAGGCAAATGCCTAGCTGCATGAAAATAGCTGACAACTGCTGATGTTCAATAATCTCATCTGATAAAACCATGCAAAGGGAGTAATTGCATAAGGATTTCAGTAAAAGAATGTGCAGCTGGTTTTTCTGGCTTTCCAAAAGCAGCCTGTGTTCCTGTAAGCGGTGCTAGGCAATCATTGTCTCCCCATTTCCCTTGGACTTTTGATCTGGAGTCAGTAGCTAGTTGTGCCTTTGCCTATCAAACACCTTTAGCCAGTTTGCCTCTGTGGATGTAGTTGCCACGCAATGTGGCAGGTAGCCAGGCCACAGGGCTTTGAATATGGGGCAAGGCTGGTGCTGGTGTCACAGGAAGATGAGGACACGATATGTCTCTAGAAGTTACAGTGCAGCTGTCTAACTGCTCTTTGATTTGGATGATTCAAGGAATGGGACTGAAATGCAGCAGTGTTGATACGCGAAAACAGTGCAAATTGCTGAAAACAGGGAATTAGGAGCTTCAGTTTCGCACAAATCTGAAGTGAAAAACCACACTAGTGGTTCATAGTATTATGCCTAAGGACATTATTTATTCCACTCATATAGCATGATTTTGTTTTTAATGAGCAGGCAGAAGTACTTGGCAGGCAAATGGCGTAGTCACGGACTAGGTATTGGCTACTGTGAAGTTGAATTCTGCACTTGTGTGTCTAATACAAACAGTAGTGTGCACACACAGAGTCTAATATTCCCAGAGAAATCAGGGCTGACATTTAACTGCCCCTGGGAATAGAAGAGGAAATTAATACAGTGGGTATGGAAGACAGAGACTTGACACAGCAAGAAGAAACAAGAGGCAGAAAAAAGGTGAATGACTGGATGGTGAGTCAGTGATATTTTTGTTGCGTTTATGCATGTGTTTATTTTCTGGGTGTGATATCTGAATTAAACATTAGATATACCTAAAGAATGGATACATGTACATACTGTGGAGTGCTCTCAGCTACTGGGACGCACATGGACACACAAACACCACAAGGAACAACATTAAAAGAAGCCTATTAAAGCTGCAAGGTCAGTTGTTCAGAATCATGACGATCAGAGTAAGCCTATTTCTTGCTTTCTTTGTGCTTACGCCTCATAATCCAGTTTTTAATTACACAGTAACAGGTTTGTGTTTTTTTTTTTTTTGTCTTCTGTAGGACACCTGCCTCAGTCAGTGCACACAACAGGCAGTGTATGCTCTAGGGAAGTAGTATTTCCCAGTTCAATATACACCTTATTTACTATGTGTTGTGCAGCTCCAGCTCTGGAGAAGAATTATTGCTTAGGATGTTGCCTGTGGAGCTCATCAACATTACATCCTGAGTGCTTCACAACATTGGCCATTTAGTTTTTACCACTGAGATGGCTATAATTTCCACAGAAAGAAGGTGATAAACAAATCAGGAAAAGCCAAATGCCATCTGTCTGTTATGGGGCTTTCCACTGGAAATGCCAAGGAGCTGTTTTTTTCAGACAGCTTAATATTATACATTTCTTGGACTGTTAAAGTAAAGTTCCCATTGGCTTCGGTCACAGCTGTGGATCCTGAGTCCGCATTTCAGACTTCCATGAAGCCGGGCTGTTGGCTTAGAAAGAAAAGAGCATGCAAATAGTGGTCATTAGGGTTGAATGTGGTTGGAGTGATTTGCCTGGCATTCTGTGACCCAAGCCCATGTGGAAATCAGTTTCCCACGTAGCCTTCAACAGCTTCAACCATTGCGCCTTAATTTCACTTCTTGTAATCTTCTGGCTTGCTCATTTTGTAGCTTCCAACTCTTACAACACAATGCCAGGCTTTTAATTTTTTTTTCCAGACCGATACCCATTTGGGCCCTCAGCACAGATGGGATGTTTGGTGCTCACCTCTGTGGCCTGAGCTCATGAAGTACTTGGGCTGAACTGATCTCCAGCAAGCACTTGGTTAAGGGTAGTACAGTGCTGCATCTGAGTATCCCGTCTCCTGCCCTGGTAACTCAGTCAGTCTTGGGGTTCCCCCTAACACTGTTGCCTGTCCTGGCCCCTGTGCTGGGCCAGAGCTAATCCTGTCTCACTGTCTACACATTGCTTCCGGATTTGTCTTAATTTTCTCATCTGCTGCACTGATTCCTAGGCCTTCCCTGCCTGCCTAGCTGGCTCTGTCCTTAGCTGTCAGTCCTAGTCTTAACATTCACTGTTGTTCTCCCTGTAGGTAGTTCTCAGTCTTAGTTTCTCTACATCTTTCATCTGGGCTTTTTGTGCCAATTTTCTCCCAACTCTAGTACAGCTGAAGGCTTGTCTCCCCTGCCTCCTGCACCGTGAACGCCAACACAGGTAGTGCTGAGTGTCTGCAACACATCCTTTATTTTTGCCAGTTCTTTTGGTACAACTTCTACTGGAGCCAAGATGGGTCAATGGTCTCCTGAGGCTGGTGACAGCCCCACTTTATAAAAATGAGCTGATGAGCCATCAGTTCCATACCTCCCCCTTTCCCCTTATGGAGACCCTATTTCTATAGTGCTGCCTGGCTACCGTGGGTGAGATCTGAGGTCATTCCCAAACCTGCTTCTCTCATCCTCTTAAATATGTAACTTGGCTGCCAAGTCATGGATATGTACTTGGCAGCCTGCAATAGCAACTGGAAACACAACATACACAATATGATTGTCAAAAAAAAAAAAAAAAAAAAGAGTTGGGTGTAGAGAACAGAGCCAGAGCTGAATTTTCAGGCTGATTTGAGATTCTTGCTTAGCTATCCATGGACTGATTGTGTTTGCATGAATAAACCTTTAAAGAGTACCTACAGGAGAAAAGATGCAGTGTTTGGAAGGCTATGGATATGGGAGGAAGTTAGGGCCAGGTTGCTTTATGGACATTTTCTTTCCCCACATTGTGTTGTCCATTTGTTCTTCCATGTAGTCAGGAACATCTCAGTGTTGCTTCCAGGAATGTTTTCCCTAGTTAGAAACCATTGCAAAAATGAATGATGCCATTTTTAAGAGCTGAAAGCACAGGAAACATTCCTTCTGTCTTACTGAGCTGACCTGTCTAAAGTCTTAGGTCAGGTCTTTTAATCTCTTTAAATTACATAACTGGCCTAGTGTAGCTGTACTAGCAAAGTTTTCTCAGATTTGGGCTGGTTTTCACCTTCTAGCTGACCTGATCTCCTGAGAGGTGCCTTCTTCCCCTGTCCCCTTATCTTTATCTGCATCTCCACTGGCCCTTCTCGGATTCCACCATGGACTGATGTAAAATGCTAACTCAGCAGAAGGCTTCTAATTTATTTTTGCTGGATTACTTCTTTTGACAGTTTAGGGAGCCGCCTTGCTGTGGGGACAGGGAAGATAAATAATCAACACAAAGGTGGGAAAACTTTGATGGGAGCAAGAATGCCTCTTCCATCAACAACTAGCTATTAGCTTAGCTATGAGGAGGGGCTTAGCTGTAACACGAAACCTCACTCTTTGTGGGGACTTGACTTCTACTGGCAAGAAGTGCTTTTGTCAATATAACTTGTACCAATTTGGGTGTGATCTAAGCGGTCCCGGTTATACATGACACTAATCCACTGCAAATGACTACTATGAGAGATTATCCACTTGCAAAAGCAAATGCTTCACAGTATCCCAAAGATCAAAACCTTTTCCTCAGAATCATGCCTGCCTTAGCGTACAGGAATTATTTCCTTGGGCAACTTGCAAATCTTGAGCTGATTGCTCACCTGTGGACCTAGGTCGTGTCACAGACTTGTGACCTGGTAGATACACTTTTAAGTCTTGTGAAGTCCGAAGCGAAAGTATGTTTAACATGCAGAGTGCTGAACAGACACTAATGCCCATAACAGAGGGACCAGGTGCAGCTGCCCTCGCTGCTGCCAGCCCTGGGCCAGGAACCAGGAAAACCTCTGCAGCTCCCAACCGTCAAAAACACAGTAAGCCCAAGTGAGTGTCTGCAGAGATGTTATTGTGTGGAAAGCACTGAATTTTCCTGTTTGGACTAAAATGTTACCTAGGGAAGGTTCTTAGCAAAGCTGGGAAGGAGCAGAGCACACAGATCATGAGTGCCAGTGCAGAGCCTGCTGAAAGGAGATTTATGTGCTGGGAGCTGCAGTTCCCAGGGGACAGCAGACTGTCACCAGGATACTGCTATAAACAGTGGCTGCCTTACCCCCTTCACTCCTGGATGTGCCCCAGCCAAGCACTATGCTATCTCTTAGTCTCCTCACCTTTCCCAGGACCATCTTGTTGCTGCTGCTTACATTTGCCTCTGCAGCAGGTCCTGGGACCCATGGGAGGTCCCATGGGCAGGGCAGGGACCTGTCCCACTGCCCCAGCCAGGGAGCAAGGTGGCTGGGAACACTCAGTCAGCCATTTGTATTAGTGAGAAGCAGCTGAGATGTGTTTTGAAGACACATGAACTGTATTTTCTCCTTCCTGTGATGTGTTGGTAGGCCTTGCTATGCCATATTACCACCTTTTCTATTTTGCCTTCACGGCTTATAATCCCTTGTGTGTAACAAAAAGGTACAGCATTTGCATGGCCCTTTTCATCAGTGAGTTGTAAACCAGTATTAGAAAGCTGGAGCCGAAAACTAGAACAGACAAGTTGAAATAACCACTTTTTGTCAAAGGATTAGAGCCATGGTTTCCTAATATTCATCTCTGTGATCTAACCATTGCATAGGCTGCTGGCTGCTGACATGAAATTATTCCAGTGTCCCATATCCAGTGCTCTACTACCAAATTAAGTTGAGCAAGAGTTTGTGAGAGCCTTGTGGCTGGTTGGCTGGCTGGTACCTAGCAAAAGTCATAGAAAGCCTTGAAGTTGCACTCGGTTTAAATTTATAGGCAGAAGGATTTCAGCAATAAGGGCAATTTTGCTTTAAAGGTGACCTGCAAATAGTAGTGAAGGGTTTGCATGTCTCTCTCACTAATTAAGAAAGGACTAATAGTTCCTATTTATTTCCAGGGATTTGTTTTTTGGTATGGATTTTTTAAAAATACATAGATACTGTAAAATGCTGTTACTAGTAGTTTTGTCCAGTATCCTCTGAATAGTTTAGCTGGCGTATATTTAAAGTTCTCAGGATATCAGGAAAGTGCATAATGTATTCCATTTTTAAACAAAGGTTTCCTTTCTCCTGATACTTAGTCACTACAATTACATAAATATTATTAAAAAAACCAAATAAAAGCCATATGTTGTTTAATGCATGGCTCCATTTGATTTCTTAGTCTTTATTGATTCACTGGCAGTCAATCGATGTTCCTTAGCAAACTTTAAATTATTTATTCATAACCTGAAAGACATAAAAAAGGACGGTTACACATTTTTCTTTCTTAGGCTGGCAACCTTTAATTTCAGACAACTTCTGTTCAAACAACAAACAAAACCTGGGTGAAAAGCAGCCTGATGAAAGATAGAAAGTGGGCCCATATCCACAGTGCTTGCATTATAAATTCTTTGTTAGGCTGAGAACTTGAGCATAGATTTATGACATGAACTTTATATGCTGTTTTCTTGAAGACGATAAAACTAACTACAGGTGTGTGGTACTGGAAAGGTGATACAAACACAAAAAATTTTGCAAAAAAAAAAAGAATGATGTTTACCTTCAAATTATGCAGGTTTAGGCCTTCATACAGCAGTTCCAAGTAAGGTAAAATCAGAACCTAATATTGTTTTACCCAAATATCAACTGCAGGACAAATTCTTAATTATTTTTTTTTCAACTGAGACTGGAGCTCCTTAACTGCTGTTGTGTGGCATCATGTTAATGGAGAAAATCAGAAATATGCATTTACTCCATACTGTTCTCAAGCTAAACCCACTACAGAGGGGTGGCTGAAAGTGTGTGGTGAGTCCTGCCACGTCAGAAATGTGCACCATGCGCTGGGGCAGCAGTGCTGAATACGGGGGCCAAATGCCACCCCAGGTAATCTATAGGTGGAGGTCCACAGGGTGATGTTCCCTGTTGCTGGTGTTACATATGACCCTGTGCAATGGTGAGCACCAGAGGACTGTAGAACTTTGGGGAAACTGCAGCTCTGCAGGGAACAAAGTGCATGTAACTGTTCTTTGAATCTCTGTGGCAGCTGTGGATTAAGACTGTATCAAGCCATTGAAACCACTGGTGCAAAAAAACCCAACACTCAAACCATATCCCTGCTGCTGACTTCTCCAGTGCAGGGCAGGGAGCGTGGTGGAGCACGGCAGCAGTGGGTCAGCCACACGCTGCCCGTTGCTGCCTCCTGCCCTTCTGGGCATTTTCCAAGCCTTTGTCACAGTGGAGCCAGGCTGCTCATCTCTCTGCTGGTCACATGGCTACTGCAGGCACCTTTCATGGTCTGTGTCTCAGCAGCTCCGACCAACTTCTCTGTTGGGCTTGGGAACGCTGCTGACTCTGCCAGGTAGCTCTCCAGGGAGAGGTGTGAACTCCCTAGTGACCTCTGCCTGTCTCTGCCCTCAACAATTCCCCCCAAAAGCTCTGGAATGGAACAGTTTACATTTAAAATCTTTCTAAAGCCACTTGAGACACTGCTTGAAAGGGTTTACCTGGTGCAGTGCGTATGGCAGCAGGAGACAGAGCAGGAGGACCTGAGGAAGTCCCTTTACTCTTTGCTTCTGTGTTCTTGAAAGCAATGTCTCATATTGACCTCACCACAACCCAGATGTTTTGTTTAGTGCCAATTAGAGGCCAAAATAGATACGCTTTTGTATCATGGGATATTGACCTCTTTGTACTGCTGCTAGTAACTGAAACTCATATTACTGCATGCTCATACTCTGTATTTCAGCTCCAGTCCCACAGCAAAGGAAAACTTGAAGGCAGGAAAAAATACTCACTTTCAGGAAATGCGTGTCAAGACATTAAAGAGGTTATTTCAATTTGACTAGCATAGCTGAAAAAGAAACGAGATCATTTGGGTGGAAATATTTTCCTCCATTGTCTGAGGATCATGCCTGAACAAAGCATGTGAAACAGGAAGCCAGCTGTCATTTCAACAGGGTGGATGAGTGGTCTGAATGTAAAAACAGAGCCAGACATGCCTGGTGTTGAATGCTAGCTCAGGCACTAGCCTGCTATGACTTTGGTAAAGTCATTCAGCGTCTTTGTTGCTGTTTCCAGATCTCTCAGAACGAGGTAATAATTCCCATCTGCTCTAAAGAGTATTGTGAGGTAATTAATTCATCTGTGTAAGGCACTTCAAAGATTAAAGTATGATTATTATTATTATTAATTTTATAAATTCACAACATGGTATAGCTGACTTTCATCCATTACTTAAAACGTCTTTGATCTAAATAAAACCGTAGCAATTTATTATATTAGCAACTAAAAGAGCAACTTCAGACGCAACCTTAGAGGTGAAATGTCCTATTTCTCTCAACATCTCCAGCCTGTTTTGTGGTTATAATAGTTGAAAGTTAGTTCAGGATACCTGCCAAACACATTTCACTGCCTATCCCTTTGAAAGTGAGTGCAATGAAGAGAGTACATACCAGGTTGATAATCTTAATTCTTAAACTAGAATTAACTCTGTGTCCTTAAATGTTATGTATTGGGTGAACCACTAGCATCTTCCAAGATGACTGCAGTGCAATGCTCCCTGAAAGAAGGCTGGCTGACATAGAAGGAAAATTGCATAGGCTGTCCAAGTGGGTACAGCATGAATATGAGGTGTTGGATGATGTCAAATGTGAGTAATTGCTCGTGTTTCGTATCAGCAAGGCATCACCCATGCGAGTTAGAAAGCTATTACTACTAACACTAGCAATTTTTTGTAGAAAATACTTGTTTTCTCCTCTGTATATTTTCAGGTGCTGCTTTGCTTTTGAAAGAAGCAAATGAGTCACATGTTATCATTTGCAGCAGTTATGAGGTATGTCATTTAGAGTTTGTTTTGAGAATTAGGTACATGTAGATGGTAGCGGAGGGACCAGGGTGTATGAGAAGTAGAATATGAAACATCAGAGGTTTAAAATCTCTCATCTGTGAGGTTCAGTGGGAAACAATACCAAATGGATGCTGTCCTCGACACGCGTGGAGAAATAATCCTATCTGTTTGAAAGCCTTCCACTCTGTTACCTAAAGGAAGCCAAGAACTTGGGCCTAAAAATCCAAAGGTTGTTACCCATTTTACTCAAAATTAAATTCCACGTTAGCCAGCGCATCTGCAGCACTGGGTGCACCAGGAATGCCAACGTGACTGGAAATCTGGGCTGCCTTCCTGTGCTGCTGCTATTCCTGTCAGAGCTACAGGGCTCTTTATTTGTACTGTCACTTCTCAGCAGTACTTCTCTATAGGCTAAAAGTGAGGAGGCAGTAGGTGGAGCATTATAACTCAGAGGCATATCCCTGAGATCACCAGGGCCATACAGCGGCTGCATTGCCTTTTAGACCTTATTGAGCCTTTGCCATGCTGTCTTTTCAGAAGGGGAGAGGTGTCTGAGTTGTCCTTCTTTTCCTTTGAAAGTGAATGCCACTCTTCTAGTATGTTCAGTGCAGAAAACATGCTTCTTGGAATTATGTCTGGTAATATTCAATTCAATCTACTCCTCAGTGTGTTTATTGGACCCTGTTAGTAATTCTGTAAAAGCCTTCAAAGTCTTAGTGTAGGGTGGAGTGCTTGCTACGAATAGGTCTCAGCCATACAGCTAGTATTCGGTGTAATGCAGACCCTTGAGCAGAGACTTTGTTCTTTTTCATAATGGTGTGCTGGTGTCTATATCTGTAAATCCATAGACTTCACAGTGATCTTTCTAACTTCCATTTAGGAATGAGAAACTAGATGAGTTCCTCATGGCCTTGCTCTTCTACCTATCTTTTTACCTGGAAAAAATTGCCATGGAAAAGGAATGCAGATCCTTAATTTCGTGAGTACATGACTTTAGGGGTGGAAGTACACAGAGCTTCCCCAGAAAATGTGGAATCACAGGGCAGTCTTTCATGTCAGAATTAGCGAGAGTCTCCTTAGAGATTCTCTAAGGAGAAAAACCCCTTGGGTCTCACTGTTCGTGTCTCCTGTCCCCTTGTCCTCTGTGCTCTACAGGACATACGATCCTCTGAATATGTAGAAAGATGGATTGTCTGGGAGGGTTTGAACCCCACTTTTCCCTATCCTTGCCCTTAGCAGCATGCACTGTTGTTAAAATGGCATAGAGCCCTGTAGTCTCCCTTTCAAGATGCTGGCTGTATCCAGTCCTGCTGCAATGGGGTCACCAAACAATTTGGCTCCGTAAGGTAATGCTGCAATTTGAATAAATCATTAGTTAAATCTATGTGAGTGCTCTGACTGAATTACCATCCCTTAATGCCATTTTCCAGTAATAACATTAGCATCCAGTCATTGCTGCTTGCAATACGGAGCAGCAAATAGTTGCAGCTCAGTCTGCTGGGTGTTAATTTGTGCTGTGGGTCACGCTGCTTTAAGACTTCATTTCTAGGTGCTAGAAACATGTTACAACATGAGGAATATATGCTAGGAAAGCAGTTCCCAAGTAAGGGTGTGTGACCATGCTTGCTGCCTTGCAGAGTGGAAGTTGAGATGCCAGGGGAAGAGTTTAGGAGCTGCTGTGTTAGAGGGTTATACGCCTCGGGAGAGAGCATTGCAGAGTTACAAACCACGATTGCAAGAAACTTCAATGATTTTCTGGAGCCTATAATAGTCTCTAAGAATTGATTAACCATTTTCTTAAAACACTTAGTGATTACTTACTTCACAGTTTATGAAGCCTTGATATAAAGTGGGGCTGATTGGATTGAAGAAAAGACTGTTGAAGGATTGCTGGCCTTAAGGAATTGATTTGTTTTACACCCATAGATTGACAGGTGTTTCTTTCATTGTGCAAGGAATAATTCATAAATAAAGAAAACCATCAGCATAGTTTCATACACAAAGGTCAGATGCAGTTGAGGTGCTCTGGGCTGCAATTTGCGAAATGGTCTGCTCATTCTTGGCTGGTAAAGGACAAGGAGGCCTCTCCATGGGTCATGACACCTCAGTGTGGCTCATAACATCTAGTGATGTGGCAAATACAGAAACAGACTGAAGCAAAGAGGAGTTGGGACCTATTGCAATATAGGATTATGTTTCCTGGATCAAGGGGGCTCTGGTTAGTAGGTATCAGCTATAAGCACTGGATAAATCCTGCCTGGAGAGAAATATCAGTGTGCTCTGGCATGCAGTGCTCCCAGAGTGAATCCTGCCTTTTGGTGGGAAACATATGCTGACTTACCACTTCTACAATACTGTTTCGTTTAGATTCATTACGTCCCCTGAAGGGAAGTGGCTTGGTTGTCAGGATAACCTGCATACAGTGTTAACATCAGAGAAGCTTAAAGAAGAGACACCATGCAGAAGCAGGAATTCAGGCTATTGATCTACTGAAGGATAAATAAAAGGAAGGGAAATAAAATGACAAAAGGCAATTTTAGGTCCTATTTAATGTTGAAGTTCATCCTTAATTGTTTTAGCATCTTAGCTGACTTGGAGGAGCCGGGAGGCATTAATCACAGTGTGAAGAGCTTTCAGATACTGCATCTTCTTTCCACGTTCAAGACCTCCCATTTCATCTATTATCCACCTGGTCTAATTCTGAACTTGGTATGTGCTGTATTTCATACCAAATGTAGCAGGGACTGTCTTTTCCCTCCCGTGGAGCAAAGTTCTAGAATGGTCTTCCACTAGGAAGTAGTGGGGGCAGCCAAGAAAACTACTTTGTTTCTGAAGGTGGAGTTCTGTGAGCTTGTGAAAGGGATTTTATAACTACATAATAGAATCATAATGACATAAAATTACACTTGTGATAAGAATCCTTAGATTTGTGATATGTTTACATATTTGAGAGAATGTGAAAGAAGACTGCATAGCCATTTATTTTCCTATATTTATCTGACATAAATCCCACGCTCAGGGCTGTTGCTGGTGACCTGCTCAGGAAGAAAACTCCCTCCCCCTTCCTCCAAGATATAATTTAGGTTCAGAGGCTTTTTTGCTTTCCTCTGTAGTACTGGCTATGTGCCACGAGTAGAGACAGGCTGGAGGCAAGACACGCCTGTACCATTTCATGTTTCTTGTTAGTAATACCTATAATTTGCTCCCAGTTAAACTGGAGACAGGGCTTGTGACCTGCCTAGTCCTTTATCAGCCTCATGTTCCCACATGATAGTCACATCCAACAGCTGTGCAGTCCCTGAGCTGCTATTCTCGTAGACCCTGTGTGATAACCCAGTAACACAGCGCTGGTTATTCCTGCTCCTAGTTTGTGTGTTTTGGGGTTCCTGCCATTTGGGCAGCCTATGAGAGATGCCTAACTCATCTTTTGGGCCTCCTTTTGTCCACAGGGAGCCAGGCCTGAGTAGCTCCTCAACTGTCTTGAACCTAGACCATGTAGAAGCATTAGTGTCCACAGTGCCTTAAGAGAAGACCTAAGACCATCCTACCTTCAGAAGTCATTGCTTCTGTGCGTTAAACTTCCTTTGGAAAAGAAAGTATTGGAAGGGGTTCCTGTCAGAGAAGGTCAGGATTAATCTGGACATCTTTGACTTTTTACGCCTTTGTCTTTTGTTGATGTCATGCTGATTCTTTGTAAATCCAAGCCTGAGGCTCTTCTGGCATTTTCTAGGTTCAGAAAGATCTTGTAACTAACTTCAAAAACAACCAGACAGTTTTCCAAAACAGTGGGCATGAGGCATTCCCCCACTGGAGACAGCTTGGGAGTATTCACCTCTGAAATATGTGACTCTAAGAGCAAAAACTCACTAGCAGTGGATGAGACATGAATGGAAAAAGGGCTATTATTTCTGTCCTGCATTTTCTTTCCCCTTTATTTTATGTTTCTGCTTCCATCCCTTTCATTTCTTTTGGGGAAAATCAGCTGAATTTTATTAGCAATTATCCTTGAGAAGCATAGAGTAATTGTCCTAATTTATTAAAGGTGGGTTGTGTAGGAAGCTTTAGGGCTGGAGGGCATCAGGGATAGGTCAGATAAAACCAGCTCTCCTGAGCGTGAAAGGAGGCTGGTAACTTTGAGGCCAGCAGCACTCCCAGGCCCTGGCAGACAGCCGGGTGGATTACAGGGGAAGCAGAGGAAATAGAAAACTCTTTGGTTTGGCATTTCCTTAGTGTTTGATCTGAGCTGGTTTAAAATACAGGCTTGCGGTGGCAGCCGTTCCTGTTTAGAGGCGGTCCCACAAGCACCTCGTGTGCCTTTTTGCAGAGGAGTAAGTGCTGCCTCTGAGTGAGCCAGGCCCGCCGCTCCAGGCCGCCCCAGGACAGAGCCTGCGCCTGGAGATGTTTAAATGCACCTCCAGGGCTCTCATGCAGGCTGCAGAAAGGGCTCACAAGTATGCAGGATCAAAGATGGCAATCTGATGGGCTGTGGGCATGCAGCTTACAGCTGTGTGGGGCAAGAGAGGCTGTCTGGGCCCAGGCCCTGCGGCCCCACCAGTGCTGCCGAGCTGCGCTGGAAGTGCCTCAGCCCGGCCGGGCTGCGGAGGGTCCCCTGACAGTGGTGCCACCCGGCATGGTGGTTTGTGTGCCTGAACACAGTTTTGTAATCAGTAACACAAAAATTGTGTTACTTCTCAGGAACAGCCAGTCTTTCTAGCATCCCTTCTGTCCAGATCACCTTTCCTAAAAACTTTTTTTCCTATTTTGTTTTAAGCAAGACTGTGATATTTTTAGAGAAGAAAGACATGGATGATGTGCTGGCGAAGTTAGGGTGGCCAGGGTTCACCTTGTCAGGGTGTACCTGTAACTGTGTCCTCAGGTGAGGCATGGCACAGCAGCACCACAGGCCTGGTGGAGAGTAAGCCAGTCCCTTCTGGGGACTCTTGCTATGTCAAGGGCTACGGCAGCCAGGGCCAAAGCCTCTGCCAGGTGGCACAAGTGAAGGCCTAGGGTAATAAACGTCTTGTGAACCAAGGAGCCAGGCAGGGCTCAGGGACCTGAGACAGAGAAGTGTCTCAGAGTGCCCTGATCTCCCTGCAGCTCTATCTCATCTCATAACCGACTCCAAAAGTGCTTCTGGTGAGCTGTTGCCAGCTGACTTGGGCACAATGAGTTGCAGCAGAGCTCTGGATACCAGACTGGAAAGCTCTGGTACGTGGAGGCCTTCTAGATACACAGAGCAAGAAACTTTAACGGGTTCAACATGAAAGTCAGCAGGGCAAAAATCAGTGCCAGCCATGGATCTCACCCCTGCCACTTCCACTTAACTAAATCTTGAAAGCAGATGGTTACGTACCTATTGCTTGCCACTGATCCCTGCATAAATTTTCTGTTATGCCAAGTCTGAGATAGCGTAAGACTAGGTCAGCAAGTGAAGGAGACCATCTTCCCAGTGGCCAACAAGTGAAGGGGGTAGAGACAAGAAGAGGTCTGCTTGGGCATTGGAAGAGGAGGACTCCTACCTCTGAGCAGGGAAGGTGGTGCATGTTTTTTTTCAGAGTGGTGGAGACCAACCAACTGCTCTTTAAATGCAATGCTCCCAGCAATTAACTGAAAGGGGAGAAAGACTCATAGTGGGAATTAAAAAAGAAACTGATGAAGGCAGGAGAGGATGGGAGAGTGAAAAGGCAGAGAAACCAAGGGAATGATGAGGACAAGAAAAGGGGAGTTTAAACAGGAGGTGAGGGTGCTGTATTTTAAGCCTATCTGGCAACTAAGCACCACAAAAAATGGTCAGTGGATGGAGAGACATCATGCACTGTGCTAGTGTTAGGGACTCTTTCCTCAGCCATGTATGTTCCTGCACAATGTTTCGTTTTCCTGGCAGTCCCCACCCAGCACCTCAGTCCCATGGGATCTTCTCAGAATGGTATCAGGCATTTTTTTCAGTCACTCGGTGTGAAACTGCTGCCAGTCCCCCAGAGGAGTCACAAACATTCACCTGCCTTCCTGCAACACATCTCCAGGTAACCTTGCTCCTGTCTGGGGTGGGGCAACCTTGGTTTCCTTCTAATTAAGAGGAGAAGGTAACCTGTGAAATGATGGAGTTAAAAGGGAGCTGAAATTGCTGTCCCAACAGGGCTTTCATTTTAGCATGCCCCATGCCACAAGGTGCTGGACCTTGAGAATTAGGAATGTGTTCCTTCTGCATCCTGGCACATAGGCATTTCACTGAGCACTCCTGGGTACAGCTTTCTCTGCCAAATCCCTGCTCCCAGATTCCTGCTGAGCAGAGGCATCCTCTTAACTTTCTTGCTGGTTGGACAGGGAGGGTCACGACAGCATTTCATTACTTCTATTTGGTGGCCTAATGTCTGCACTTAATGAGACTTGGAGGAACTTATAGTAGAAAGTAACTTGAATCCAAGAACTGGATGCAGCTGGATTAAAGATTAAACAACCTGTTGTATACCCAGCCAGTTAGCTCTACTGTCTCTTCACTCACTTGTATTGTCTGGTGGGTGGAATGTGCAGGGCTGAGGGGAGCAAGAGGTCTTGCAGCCAAAAATCTCCAGCATGGGAGTGAGAGCAGAGAGCTGAAAAAAGAAACTGTGTTCTTTAATATTTCCATTACAGTGGGGGTCAGAGGCTGGCTTTGGGTTGGGATGGTGTCCAGGCTGTGAAAACACAAAGGCCAGGTTGGATGGGGCTTGGACCAACCAAGTGGTCTAGTGGAAGGTGTACCTGCCCAGGGCAGGGGGTTGGAACTAGATGATTTTTAAGGTCCCTTCCAACCCAAACCATGCTATGATTTTATGAAAGACTAGAAAAGAGCTGTGCCTTAAAGCCTTCATGATGTAAGGTGCTGTATGAAGAAAGACCTCACGGAGTTACTCATAGCAGGGTGGCGGTAGCTGACTACAGCTGACTTCAGAGTTAGGCTAATGCTGAGCATGTTATAGTATAGGGCACTTCCCATACCATACTGCAATTATATAAATATAATCTTTTCCAGGCTGACTCAGTTTAACCTTAAATGTTATCTGGATCCTCCCAGACCATTATATGAACTGCTAAATACAAAAGCTACGGGTCAGAACTGATTAACACTCTTGATTCTAAAAGATGGTTAGGAATTTTTTGAGTGCACATGGTTTTGGATGGGAAAGATCCATCATCAAAATGGAAACTGTGGGGAAGGTTACTTTTGATGAGTTTTTTTTAACCTGCAAAATGTTTAGATTAAAGAGCTGAGAAACTACACATAATGTACCACCCCCAGTTTTACTATATTTTCTTACAAACCAACTATGGGTTCATGATGGTGTTGAAGCTTTTGCTTTTCACTCTAATTCACCATAGCAACATTTTAATGAAATCTTATACTATGTTGGTAAACTGCTTTCCCAGCCAAATCTGCCAAATGTCTATGTGTTCATATGAAATGATTGATTTTTCATGTAAAGTTTTTTTCTGAAATTTTAAAAAGGGAGGCTTAGGTGGAGAACATCTTCATCTTAACAATTTACATGATTTGTAAAATGCAGCATTAAAATCCTATCTTGATACTGTCCCAGACTGGAATTTGAGAGGGTTCTTCCAGACCTGTTATTTGTGTATGTTAGAATTAGTCCTTTTGTGCCTCCAACGCTGAGGAAGGAATAGGTGTGTCTGGCTTTCTCCTTTTAAGTTGATGGGGATTGTGCAACCTTTTTGTGGTGCCAGTTTCCTTATGGGCATTTGTCATAATGGGAAAAATACAGAGAGTTCCCAAAGCTGTATGCATCAATGGCACAAACACAGTCGAGCCAGCCCCTACTGATCTTGAAGCTAGCTTGATCCATGGGCAATTAGAGTCACAGCTGCAGTAGAGGGAGCTGCTAAATGTCACAGGAAGCATTTCTTCACCATGTGCCCCTATGCACAACAGTAGTTCTTGTCTTAAGCTGCTATCAACTTGCATCCAAACCCCACGCTTACTGCATGGTCTGCCCTCGGCTGTGCTGTCCCCTTTTATGCATGAACTCATCCTGTCCCACTCAGAGCCCTAAGAAATCAATATTACTACATTACTAGAAGGTATGACGCTTTTTGCTCACTCTTTCACATTTCTTACAAGTCCTGTCCTGAAGCTTCTTGCAAGTTTGATGTTTTCCCAACCCTTTCTGTATTTTCCTAGGTAATTAGCAACTGTGCCCTAGACGTGGGAGGTGCCTCCTAGTTCAACACTTATTTTAGGAAACTTTACTTCAAGCAGGTCTCTTAGCTTAATACCTCACCTCAGGGAAGAAAGCACTTGGAGAAAGAAAGGTAGAGATCCCTGGCCTTACTCTAATTATTAGCATTATTTTCTGTTGCTGGCCTGTACATGGATATAGTTTAGTGGTGGACTTGCCAGTCCTGGGTTAACAGTTGGACTTGATGATCTTAAAGGTCTTTTCCAACCTAAATGATGCTATGATTCTATACATAAGTTTATCTGCTAAACTAGGGACTAGTTCTCAGACTCTGCATGAGCCATATAATGTTGAAAGGTGAAGCTGAGGTCACTTTAGGTTTCTCCGCTCTGGTACTCTGAATGAAGACAGAATACTGTGCTTTACCAGAAATCATAAGGAATCAAAAGCTTCAGAGTTGTTCTGGGAGTTCTGCTTTGTCAAATGGCCGTGCCAAACTTGCACAGTCAAGGTTTTTTCCCTTGCACAATATATGACGTGTCAGCAGGATTATGGCTGGTGGGAGCCAGGTAGGGAGATACATGGTCTTCTTGATCAAAAAATCAATAAATTAAAGTCAGCAGTTGGCAAATAGAGTGATAGGGCTAAAAGGTTTTATCTTCATGATCTGCTCTGCATTGACATTTCTGGGGTCATGACAGCTGGGGATACCCTAGATGTGTGGAACACTTGATGTTACCAGGAAGATAAGGGACACATCAGGAGTTGGTGAGCTGATGCAGAGACAGGCTTCCCTGTACATCTGGCAGGACCAAGCCAGATCCGTGGGGATCTGTAGGCTAGCAGGGAAAATTTGCTTTCATTTCCATCAAGGTGAGTTGTGCCATCTCCAAGAGAACTGAGTGGCTGCTGGGATGTGTTCATCACCCTCTGCTTTAATGGCCATTTCCATGATAGACAGTCATTTGGCTTTGTGTGAGAATCCCCAGGCTGAAGTGAGCGGCAAGAACATCTCTCAGGCTTCCACTGGGCAAATTGCTACTGCTTAAACAAAGGCCTTTTGTCATTCTTGGGCCTGTTTTACATTTCTTCTTGGAGATACATCAGGCATCTCCTTCCTGGTTTTCAAGTTTATTGTCTCAGCATTGCCCTGGCTTTGTGCCCTCGGTAACTCTGCTTGTTGCTTTTCCAGTGATGTCAGGAGGAGATTTTTTTATTGACTTCAGTGGGAACTGGGTTAGATCAGTGCTGACCACTTTTGAGAGGCCCATGCAGACTGCTCAGTCTAGATAACATAGCAGGGGAACCTCACCCACTCATCACATTCAGCTTTGTTCTCTGTCAGATTTAATTGACGGAGCCATACAATATTTTGCATTTTCTCCTTCTGAGGCAATGCAGAAGTCCTGCCTTTCTCTTGGACAGTGGGTCTCCACATGCTGGTAATGAGGATCGACCAGCAACAACTTTATTGCCTTGGTGAAATGCCAGCTTGGCATAGCCCCATGACTCATATTCAATGCTCTGTTCAGAGAACTGAAAGGACGACTGCTGCTATTAATTTTGTGCTCTTGTTCACTGCCTTAGGAGAAAAACAATATTGCAGAAAGATCAGAACTTCTTTGAGGTAAGAAAGACGCAAAGATAAATGGAGAGTGTGACTGAGTGTCAGCCCAGAGCATGTCCCACATCCAAATCCTTTGCTTTTCAGTTCCCCCCGTAGTTTACTTGTAGGGCAGAACACCTAGAATAAAGCTTTACCTCTAGGGCCTGGATGTCCCTGTAAAATACTATCTCTTTGCCCTTCACCCCAAGCCTTTTTCCCTTGAGCCCTCAGCTGAGGGGTTTCAGTCTCTCTGTGGCTCTTGGACCCCAGGCAGTTCCCACCACAGCCTGAGGTCCCTCTGGGAAGGCTGGTCTGTAGGTTTCTTTTCATGATCGGCCTCAGTTTCATCTCTGTAGGTAAGAAATTTTACAACCTTCTTTTATTTCTGTTGCCCTTGGCGACATTTCTAGATGCCAATAAGCTATTCTGGCCTGCCACGTACAGGTCCATCAGCTATTTATGAAACTCAGCTATGCAGCAGGGATTCAGCAAATTAATACAAAACAGCTGGGCCCAAATTATGCTTTGTAATTCATAAACTAGGAAGCCTTTCCTTAAAATAAGGGGTCTGTGGATTGAATTCCAAGGATGCACAGCAGTCCCAACAATGCCATCTTTTCAAGAACAGGCTTAGCAGAGATTTGATTTATTGAGAGTTGATTCAGCTTGTGCCAGGGATCACAAATGTTAAATAGGAGTGAAGAGCTAGATTTTGTTTTTTTAATCAGCAAGCAGACATGCGGAGGTGAGAGGCAATGAGTTCATTTTTGGTAGCAATATTTTCTGTGGTTGTACTGTCGTCACTGAGGGTGGGGATCATCTTGTCTGCCTGCAGCAGCCCAGACAGTAGCCCAGTCAGACCATGCCCTTGGGCTGCCTTGACAGCCAGTGCACAAAAGAGCAGCTCAGCCAGAGGGTGAATTGCTGCCTCTTGAGATAGGTGTGTGTGAGAGGAACCCCCCCAGAATGACTCACCATCAGTTTCTTTCCATTGATTATTGAGGGAATCTGGGTGGTGATCTCAGCGTATCTCCTCAGTTTCTAGCAGCAAGACTAAGCCAAATTGGTCAGAGTTGAGCAAGATGAAATCCATCTGAGCTAACTCCGTTTCTAGCCTCATCTGTCTGCACACCTTTAAAAAAACGGTCTTAAAATCTTCACTGATGCACGCATGGTGAAGTTTGATGCCAAATGGCATTTTAGTGGAGTGACACCAACCTGCACTCTGGGATGCAGCAGGACTCTGGGCCTTTTCCCAGTAAAAAGGGGACCTGTGTTTTCAGTTTAGGGCCTCTACAACTTCTGCAGCTATGTGGCTTGTCTTGTGTTCAAACAGAGGCACTTCCAAGTGATTCAGGAAGAAATTGGCAGGCTTCTTTGCTCTGATGTGTTCAATCCTGCCTTAAGAGACAGGAACAATGCTGACTTGCAGAAACCAGGAGAGTGGACTGCTAATGCAAATACAGTGTGTTTGCCATATCTGAGGCACACGTTTGACACATTGGTGAGTCCTTAGGAAACCTGATCTGTCCGAATACACTGAGGTAACACCTGCATTTGGTTTCCACCAAGAAATGTCCATGCCAAGCATCCTTCCATAAACAGCATGGTTCACCAGCGCTCACCAGTGCTCAGCACACTGCTGCCCTCACTGAAGGACAGTGCTCAGTACCTCTCCTAGAACCACTGCTGTTGGGGCAGAAACCCTCGACCTGGCATATGTGATGGCCTGCTGGACTTCTCAGAATCATTCACTACCAAGTAAGGGGCTGTTCCTTTGCCTAAATAAATTTGGTAGTGCTATGAGGAAGGATGTCCAACAGCTAGCTCTTCCTCACTGGGAGAGGGGCCATTGGACTCAGGATTTGGCCTGACTTATGAGACTTAGAAAGGAACAGGAGAGTATGTCCTGAGAGAGCCTGGAACTTGCAGAGGTGATACTCTTGGTTAACTGATGGCAAAGCAGCTACTGTCCATCACAGTGCTTTGTTTAAACTCAAAAGTTTTCTGGGGAAAGGAACTATGCTTTAAAATAAATTTTAACATAAGTTAATCAAACCCTCTCAAAATCAAAATAGGATGTTTATTTTTTCTCCCCTCTCATGATTCATTCTGATTTCTTACTTCTTGACTTTTAATTTTTTAATAGTGTTCTGATCAGATATTACTGATGTACTTTATTCCAAAAAAACTGATTTTATGAACTACATTGTACTTTTAAAATATAATTTTGATTATAATAGAAATAGAACCTTTTCTTCTGATTCATGATAAAACCAAAACCTTTCAAGCCTGGGTATACCATATGAGAGGAATTCCATTTCCCATGCAGCCATGATATTTCTTGAGAGTGTGGAATTTACTACAAATGCACATGTAACTGTTTTGTGCATGCTTTGGAAGCTGGGTGCATCCTGAGCATCTTGACTTTATAGCTTATGCAGGAAGTCATGTAATTCATATGCAATAGGGCCAAATTTTCCAGGGAGCGCTGAGCTTCACTTGGATGTATGCAATTTGTGTTGTGTGCTCCAGATAGAAACATGACATGCTGTGCAAGGTGCTGAGGGGTATAAGCATGGTTATTTGTTTTTCCCTGGGGGAGACCAGATATTTTCTGCTAAAGGAGGCAAGGTTCCTTGCTGGTTTACCTAGGAAATATTACAAATCTGTCCCCCTTTCTCCTGTTTTCCTTTGCTTCATTGTGTCAAGCAGTGAAAAAAAGGATGTTTTCTAACAGGGTGGGCATCATTAGAGCTCATTGTAGTGAGTTAAATCTCTTATAAGCATGCCTGCTGGGACGATGGAGGAAGAGGAGGAAGAGGAAGAACAAGAAGAAAGAATTAAGGAATGGTTTCTCCATCTGGAGAAATGCTTTGTAGTCAGAGCACTGTGCTCTCAAGAGCAATGACAGAAGGTGACTGTAATCAGAGCAGCTAGCAGAAGTGGTATCTGTGTTGAGTGGCATGGTTTCACATTGCTAAGTAAAATAATTTTGAAATTGCATCTTAAGAAGCCTAACTCATTTGTTAGAGGTGGGTTAGTTTAGCACGCAAGGGCCTGGACTGGGTGATTGGAGACCTGGACTGTAATGCCTGTTTCTGTCACTAACAATTCCTCCTTCAACTCCATGCCTTTGTTGCACCATTTCTGAGATTATTTTACTGACTTTTTGGGGGAAGTGCTTTGACACCTGCAGATGAATTTGATTATAGATTTTAATGTCAACCCTCTTTTTCTAAAGGATTAGCAAAGCAACCAGGAGACACGACTTACTACAGTCTAAAAGTTTCTGAAATTTTCTTTTGAAAGAAGTTACTCTGGCATCTTTAATATATTGCCTTTACTTTTTTTTTATTATTTCCATCATTTCTCATTTTGTTCTTCAATATAGCTAGTCTAATTTATGACTCATTGTGAAATAAGTATAGCGAAGAGAAATGCTGTTATTTAAAATATCTACCAAGTCTTCATTTGATTGTATCTTTTTAATGATATTTATTTATTTATTTATTTTTATCATTGAGTTTGCATGATTGGGAAAGCAGATCTTAGATGTTCAAACTTAAAATATGCAGTTGAGATGTCAGTATCTTGAAACAAAATGAATTCATGGCAAGAAACAGTATCATTTTACCTGTAAGACTATATGTACCTGCTAATCATTAGCATCAGGAGGAAAATTTAGGATGAAATCCTGACTTTGTCACAGTCGATAAGGATCAATGAAAAAATAATGGATGATTAAACAGGGGAAGAAAACCAGAGAGGTAATATTTCCATCATTGTTAAGAGAAGAAATTTGACATGTTAGTGCTGGCTTGGAAGATTTTCAGCAAAATGTATCTAGGCTGGATAAAAATAATACAATTTTCCCTTGCAATGTGTGGTTCAGTTTTTAAAAGGATGAAATTTTGCAGCATGATTATGATGAGAAATATACTTCTAGAGTAACCAATTGTCCAGGGACTGGATCACTTATGTGGGATGGCCCTGCACTGCCTTATTGAGACAGACACTTGAACTGCAGATTCACAGCTAGCATTTAGTCTCTTTACTTAGACTGGCACCTCTTACATTAATGCCTAAGTAGCATTGTGGCCTAGGCTTGTTTTCATGTGTCAGGTCAGTCCTTTAACCATTGCATGAGGCTGTTGTGGCCTGCAGTTTCTCTCTCAAGCTTTTCATTAGATATCTGTTCTGGTATAGAGTAAAAATATTTAAAAATAACACCTTTGAAATTTTGTGGGATGGAAACACATATTCTCTTGCGAAGGAGAAGAAATATAAAAATTATATTTAGAACTGTAGGTGAGACTGCTATATCTTCCTCATATACATGATGTGGAATGGTACACTCTTTATTAAAAATTAACATTTATAGGCTATACATCCATTTTGGGCAGGCAGGTTAGTGCACATTTGGACTGAAAAATGGTGACGAGACCTTGAGACAGTTCTTTAGTTGCAGGTTTTCTGAGACCTTGGCTGGGCCAAAGCATGTACAGCTGTCTTTCCCAGCTGCATGCGTGACTCCTGGATGGTACATACCTGGCTGAACATGCAAGCGGCAGTTGTGGTATCATTGCCCTGCAGCAGCATCGTTTCCCTACCAAATGATGCAGCAAGATGTTGCCTAACACCTGGTGCTGAGGGAGGCTACAGCACAGCTCCCTTCTCTTGGTCTTGGGAGAAATTTTTCAGTTCCTGCATTAGGAGACCTTTGTATGCTAAAGGATGGATACAGCTTTGCCTCTCTAGCTGTGACACTGGGCTCTCTCGCCCTCTCAGATCTATGGATTGACATCCCAGTACACTAGTCCTTGCAAAAACATGTTGCTTTGTCATGGCAAGCAAACAGCCATTGCATGGAGCCTTAGAAAGAGTATGAGTGAAAGTGTCCTTTGCCACATCAGCCCTGCAGGTCAAGGGCGACAGTGGTACCTGCTAATAACTGGGATTTGTGAACTGCACTGCCTGGGGCAGAGATTTCATAGTTGCACACTTGGCGTGTGGTGGGCCTGGGACAACAGGAGAAGACCAAAGGGTGGAGCATGCATTTACGCAGGCAGCAAAGCTCCTGGATGCAAACAAGCTTTTTGTGCACTATCACTTAACCTCCAAGGTCTGTGTCACTGCAGAGAGGAGGAAGCGCTAAGCAGCTACTGGTTTTGCTCAAAAACAGTCAATGAGTTACTCAGACTGAGAGGTGATGTTCAACATCCATGTCTGCCCCTCTCCAGATTTAATGCAGGTTTCTCACAGTCTCCTTAAGGGGAGCAGCCCCACGGAGCTACTTCTTGGCATGAAATAATGAGCAACAAGTGACTGTTTTTCTTGGTCAAAAGGTAGTTCTGGACTAGGCATTGTCTGAGTTACTCCTGTCTGCACCTAGAACATGCTGTCTAGCTCACTCTGCAGGAGTTACCTGGGCAAAATCTGATGGTCCTAGTGAGCCCTGGTTTAAAACACTGTGATCCTCAGCCAAGCCTTCAGCCATGGCTTTGGGTCTAAGTTTTCTGTGCTAATTGAACAACAACCTTGAACTTTCCAGAAAGGACTGAGAAATACCTTGAAGTTCAGATCCTTTAGTCAGCAGAGTCCTTTCCAGGGCTGCCTTCTCAGCATTAAGTGTCTGCTTCTTCTGAGGCAATACACATCTAACAGACAACCCATGCTTGTTTAAGCATGTAAGCAAGACCTGGCAGCCTTTTACACATGACAGTGAGTCATCCTTCCAGCAGGAGAGAGTGAGTCAGAAAGGGCAGTTGACAAACTTTATTTATCCGTCTCCTGTTATTTGGCCCAGGAGAATTTTATCCTGAAAAACCCACCCTTGCTAATGAGAGGCAGAGCTCAGACTTGCATCGTAGGGCTACTGGCTTTTTCCCCATAGGCTTTGCATGCAGTTTCATAACAGGAAATCACAGCAGGTTGGCCATTTCCATGAATTTTTATTTTTAAAGAAGTTCTGAATGTGCCAGCTACATTGAAATAACACCTGAGCTAGGGTTACCATAAAGAGTACGAACTCAAATGCCTCTCAGTGATGAAAAGAGCCTGGGGGGTTCTGTGCAACAGTGTTTATAGCGTTCACATTTACTTTCTTCTCTTAGGGCTGCTTTGCTCAGAGTCTTAATTGAATGCTGCTAGCATGGCCTGGTGTCTTGACTGGCTTTTGATTATGGTTCTGCCACTCACAGGCTCCATATAGGGTGTGTCAGGCTTTCCAGTTTAAGTATCTATTTTCAGAAGAACTTATATTGCTCTGTTGTAGAAATTCATGCCAAGCAGAAAGTTGGCAGGAGGCGGCACAACTCAGAAATGGAAAAAAAGACAGAGAAAAAAACAACTGCCTGATGATTAATTAAGGAAACTTTGCCCTTGGGAGTTTCAGGTTTTATAGCTGGGAGAGGGGTGGCAGTGTCGCAAAGGGAGCCATCTAGATGTGGTGTGGCCATAATGTGTAGTTGAGTGTCTTGAGGCATGGAAAGAAGCAAAGTAAGCTCATGCCCATTCTACTTGTGTTGCAGGTGGGTTTGGAGCAGTAACCTATGTCATAGCAGGGCTACAGGGCTCAGCAAGATCTCTGTGAGCTGCATGGCAGGACCTGGAGGTCTTGCAGGTTCCTTGTCCCTGGTCCCTCCAGTTCAGTCCTGTTCTTCCTGTCCTGTTAGGGGCCAGTGCCTGATCTACATGGAAAACAAGGCAGTCTGACCCTGCACATTTTTCTGTGCAAGACAGACAGGCCAAAGCAGCATTTAATCAGCAAATAGCAGGTTTTATCCATTTTTGCTTGGACACACACAGGCATTTTAGTAGTGTTAAGCTCCCGTGAGACCAGTGGGCTAACAGTCCTATATGCATTCAGGAATGTGACTCTTTGTTACTACTAGGCAAGTGGAGACTCACTGGATACTGCAGTGGTGAAAGATGCCATTGTGTTTCTTGACCCCGCCAGTGTCCCCTCCCTGCCTGGGGGGGGGAAATTTTTTGAGTCTGTCTTCTTTCCCCTCTCAAATAGACAAGTCACTCCATGAACATTTGACAGAGCTCTGAAGATGCTTCTTATTCCTCCTGTTTGTTCTGTAGCTTGTCTCCCTTGCCCTCTCAAAGCCAAAGCTGCACCTACCAACTAACCGTCCTTCCAGCCAAGAAGGACCAACAGCAGCTTCTTTGTACAGACAGCTGGCACCATCACCCTGCCTGCTCCTCACCTGGGGACAGGCGCGTTGCTTGTGATGACTTTTTACCTGCAGGTGTGCTGGGGGAAAGAGAGCAGCAGTCAAACTGGAAATTAGACCAGACAGTGATTTGCAGTAGGAAGAGAGGTTGTCAGTCTGGATTTCCTTAAGCAAGTCTTCCAAATGTTTGTGATATGTATTCCTGCTCTGGCTGGGACTAAGGCCTTCATCTTGTTAACAAACTGCACTGGAAGCACCATGTACCAGTTACAGCTCCTGTGGCTCAGACTAAATTGTGAAATTTTGTAGTGAGATTTTTACAGCTTGAATCAAAGAAACCAAACCGCAATTTGCAGAATGAGGAGATGTTCTTACCCTGGTTCTTCTTCCATTGAAGAGAAAAAATGCTTTTGTGAGAGAGAGCATTTAAAGGTTCAAAGAACAGGCTGTAAGTATACTGTCACCTGTTACAACTTTCCTATTTGGAAGAGAAACTGCTAATATGAATGTAGTGTATTTCTCCTGTGATCTTGTTTATTTACAGAAGGATGAAGAAAGCCTTTTCCCCTTTCCTTGAACACAGTACAAACAATCACAAACAAGCAGTTGCTGCACACACATTCCCAAATCTGCCAGTCCTGACAAGGGCTGACCTCAAAAGGTCAGACCCCTCTGTGTGGCTCCTCAGTTTTCTCTCTCCTGTATCAAGCCAACAGAAGCACATCAACCATAACCATGTCTGAGCAAGCAGGGAAGTCCCTGACTTTGTGAGGTCCTGCCACAGAAACTAGATTTTTGAGAGAGGGCTTCCATGGTTCATCTGTCTTTACCACATAAGCAAAGGATAGTTATTCTTTCTACTGATCCCAGAAGAGCATGCATGACGTGTTTCTGATTATAATGGGATGTGTAGGGATTGTGGATTAAAGACTTGTCCTAAGGCTGTTATTAGCCTTTTGTAGCATAATAACCAAGAGCCGAAGGTGCACCGTCTAATTTAGGTGTTTATAGCAAGTCATCTCAAGATAGTGCCCAGATCTCTATATTGATTGGATCGGGAGACACAGTATTGCAGACCTGGATAGGCAGGGGATTGACCCACCCATTGCTTCTTTGTACTTAGAAGCTATAAGAGCTCCAACAGCTGAAGTGCTGTGCTGGATGGATATGCGCTCTTTAGAAGGAGGAAGGTGAGATGCACAGGAGGGTTATGCTCTGCACAGAGAGGTCTGCTATGGACTGTGTGATGGGCTTGTCAGGAGCTTATGGGCCAGGATCAGAGGGAAGGCCAACACAGGTAACATCATGGTAGTAAGCATCTGCTACAGATCACCTGGTCAAGACGACCAAGGAGATGAAGCCTTCTCTAGACAAGTGGAAGAAGGGTCACTGTTCCAAGCCCTGGCTTTTATAAGATGCACTGACTGACTTGAAATCTGCTGGGCAGGAAACACAGTCGGGCACAAGCAATCCAGATTTCTGGAGTGGGTCAGGGACAATTTCTTGACACAGGTGCTGGACAGGCTGAGTAGGGAGATGCTCTGATTGATTTGCTGCTCACAAACAAGGAAGAGGTGGTTGGGGTTGTGATGGTCAGTGGCAGCTTTGGAGAGACCAACAGGTGTAGATTTTAAGATCATGAGAAAGCAGAGAAAGGTGAGTGGCAGAAGAATGACCCTAGGTTTAGGAGAGTAGACTTTGGCTTGTTCAGGGAACTAGCAAGCAGCTTCCCTTGGGATATTGCTGTGAAGAGTGAAGGGATGTAGAGGGTTAGGTGATCTTCAAGGAACATCTCCTCAAAGCTGAAGAATGGTCCATGCAGTTATGCAGAAGGCTAAGCAGGCAGTGCATGAGGCCAGCTTGGGTGTACAGACAACTACTGGTTGAGCTCAAACATAAAAAGAAAACATGTAGTAGGGGAAAGAAGGGACAGGCAATCAAGGAGCAGTGTAGAAGTACACAGGCATGCAGGGATGGGATTAAGAAAGCCAAAGCTGGGCTCGAGGTGATAACTGGTGATGCTGTGAAAAGCAACAGGAAGGGCTTCTACAGGTACATTAGTAGTGAAAAGAAGACCAAGAAAATACGGGTCTGCTGCTGAATAGGGCAGGTGATCTAGTGATGAAAGACACACAAGCCTCTGAGTTTCTCAGACTTTTTATTTGCCTCAGTCTTCACTGGCAGAGTCTTCTCCCAGGCATCCACATCTAATAGTTTGGAAGAGAGAGGTACTACCCACAGTTAAAGAGGGTGATGCTGATGTCACTTAAGTAAACTGGATATACACAAATCCATGGGACTAGATGGGATGCCATCCAGCTAGGAATAAGGAAGAAAACTCTTCATAATGAGGGCTGTCAGGTACTAAAGCAAGTTGCCCAGAAAATGTGTGCAATTTCTGTTCTTGGAGGCACTCAAAACTCAGCTAGATGAGGCCTTGAGAAACCTTCTGTTTCATTAAACACAAGATTGCATGACAGTCCTGCAGAAGTCCTTTCCAACCTATTTTTTTCTATGATTCTCAGTAAGCATCTGAATATATACTGAAGATCCCCTGGAAATGTGCCTTAAATTGTGCAACATCAAATGTAGCGTGGCCTAAATGCCATACAGCCCCCAAATGGCCCATGAGTCGTGGAAATCTGGAGGAGAGGGTAATAGTGGTGGTACAGGGACTGCAGCTGCCAGGAAAGTCTCTAGCTGGTGGTCATGAGGTTTAGTGGGGTTTAAACAGTGCTCTCTGCTGCTCCACTCTGATCTGTCACCCTTTAGGTGTGCTGCAGGTACTCCAGGACTTCCTGTCTTGAACGTCCTAATGCTCAAGGTGTTGGTGTCACACTCTCCAAAGACTTCATGAGTCCCTAACAGATCATTCTCAAGAGTCCCGGGTAGGCTGAGACCTGAGACTGTGTTGACATCAGTGTAAGCAACTGTGGCAGCTGATCATGCATCTGTTCTTGTTTCACCGAGCTGGCAGAGGTTACAATAGCAGCAGAGTGCAAGAAGGTCTTGCCATGGATTAGGCACCAGCAGACAAGCTCTCTGAGAATCCTGGGCACATATTCAGGTTGCTAGGGTGGACTGGCACCTATGCTACTGTATCTTCACAGCTCTTGGTACCCATCCTAGGAGCTTGCAATGTGCACACCTTCAGTGCACAGTGCAAACATACCCCAAGAAGACCTTGGCTTTCTTGTTGATGCTTTTACCTTGTTTCTGAACAGCTGTTTCTTCAGATGTTGCACAGCTGCTGGTTCAGCAGGTTCACATCCACAGAAAGGCTACCATAAGTACTTCAGGTTTAATTTATGTTTAATCACTGTTGTGGACATGTTAGCATTCCTTATTTTAACACTATTTTAGAAGGGCTGCCTTGGAGGATACTTAATCCTCTGGAGACTTCTGGTTGGAAGCATGAGCAGATTTTCCAGGCCCATAAGCATCAGACTGTATCTCAACAAGCGAGACACTCTGTCCCCTGCTGACTGACTACATGGAGCCATGAATGTCCTGGAGCAAAATTCAAAATTTCTGAAACCTCTCTGTGGATGATGAAATCTTGGGGAGCAAAACCATGCAAACACTGAGCTTAACTTTGCAGTAAGCGAACAGGACAAAGTTGCATGTGCCTGTTAACAATTAAGTAGACAATTCATGTAATCTCTGGGAACAGTAGTCCTTGATGTTGAGTCTGCATTACTGGTTGATGAAAGTCCAAATGTCAGTCCCATGTATAATCTTCCAGCAGAAGTTGTGTGACTATGGAAATATCAGAAACCTTGCTGAGAGCATATATGCATTAAAATAATAGGTTTCTATGCAATACTAAGTATTCATTTCCAAACCAGGCTTGATTGCTGTGTTCCTGTCCACTTGGTATGAGTAGAACTATTTTCTTTTTTAGTTTTAGACCTTCTCTGCACATCATAACAACATCTGACTGTTGTGACTAGAATACCACTCAAGAGGGGATATTCTCTTCAAAGAAGTGAAAACTGATGTTCAACACTGAGCAGAAGGTTGGTAGCAAAGCAGAAAGCCAGGTAAAAAACCATGAATCTAGCCTTAATACCAAGAGTCATTTACTGCTTAAATGGGCTTACATGTGATACAATAAGCAGTGCAGGAAAAGAATTGTCTCTTCATTTTTTTATTTTTTATTTTTAGCAAAGATCACTGAAAGATTCCTTTAAAAATAAACATCACTGTACCCAGGAGAGCAAAAGAGTTATCGAGTGAGAACAAACAGACAAATTGGCTCCGAGTTTTGGATTTCCCCATAATGCTCTAATTTAAAACAGAATAAACAAAGAAAAAAGGAAGCAGTGGAATACTAACTTCGTCATGTGAAAGAATGGAATTCAAGTTAAGAAGAATTCAATTAAGAAGACATTTACAAACACCATTATTAATGCCAAAACAATTGTTTTACCTTTCCAATGAGTTCTAGATGTCTTTGTCAGTTACATTGAAGATCAGAAACTTGTCCTTATATTGCATTTAGACAGAATACTTTTCTGTGGTTTCACGTTCTCATCTGACATATCATCTAAGCCAAGCTCGTCCCTGAAGAATTAATATCAATGGAGTTACATGCCAGGAGTGTGACTCTTTCAGTACCCATTAGTCTAGGATTAAATCGTATTTAATTGGTCCAGTTTGCAGACCTGACCCCTGGCTCTCGCTGAAGCCACCCACTGCAACAAAACACGGGCATTTCAGACCTGTTGCATCCTTCTCTCCCCTCACTTTCCCAAGCACCCCCAGACCTTCTCACCCAAACTGGTGAGATACCTTCAGGCAAAATATGCCACTTGGCTCAGCCCAAATCTTTCTGTAATGCCTCTGCTTCTCAATGACATCAGCCATTTGTATGTTTAAGTTCATTTTTGCCAACTGTAAGCCTCCTCTGGGGGCACAGGGCATGGCTGAACCCTCCAAATGGGGCCCTGCGAGAGGCAGCTGCTGAAGAGACCCCGTGGCTGCAAGGGTGGGAGAGGAAGAGAAGAGCCCATATGGGTGCTGGTATTTGCTTGGGATCTTTACAGCTCTGTACAGGTAGAATAGAGGCACAGAACGTAGACAAGTTTTGGAGGTGGAGCACTGTTACTCACAGTGTACGTACAAGTAGGCCCCAGCTTCTCAGTGTCACTGTCTTGGAGGGACAGAGAAAAGTCCCATGGCTTTTGAAGTCACACATGCTTTTTGCCTTTCAGAGGAAGACAAGAACCCTGGCTGGTAACAGCAGGTACACGACAGCCAGCAGAAGGTACTTTCCGTGCACAGCATGAAGTTATTTTTGGTCTCGCAAAATGCAGTACCTTTGCTATTTATCCTTGAGTGTCTTTTACTAGCACTGCGTTTATTTATACTCACACAACTGTAGCACCCTTCATAACATCATTAATTCTCAATGCAATGCCGTTTGTAGTGGTGAGCAAAATGCAAGAGCTGGCCCCCATCAGTGGCAGACTGTCCAGTGGCGACAGCAGTATATCCCAGAGAACTGGGTAATTCTTGCTTGCTCTTAACTGGAAAAGAAGCAGAAAGAGGGAGATGAAGCTCAAAAAGGCAAGTCACAAAGGCTTGCTCTTAACTGGAAAAGAAGCAGAAAGAGGGGGATGAAGCTCAAAAAGGCAAGTCACAAAGGCATCCTCATAAAGGCTTAGTGGTTTTGCCAAGACAATTAAAAATGTTTTACAAGGAATACAGTAGGTTTATAGGAAATTCAGAGACCTATGCATGTCAAGAGCTTCTCATCCTTACAAGGCAAAGCTGTTAGCACCGTGCTTCTTATAGTTACTTTTCTGAGATATCCCATGCTTAGCAAATTCCTCAACTCACTCAATTCATGCTCCAGTGGTGGTATTCTAGTTTGGCAAAAGGGAAATTAATTGTGTCCAGCAACATACCATTTTACTTTCCTCAGGAAAGAGGTGATACAGGGAGAGAGCAGATTCAACATACTCATTAGTTATATATTTACATAAAAAAATGAGCTGGTCTTTTGGCTAACCACTGAAAAAGGAAGCTTAATTTGTTTGACCAAGGCATTTTAAAGGTTTTAAAAAATGTTATTTGATAATATTATGCAATAATCGGGGCACACATAGCATCTGGATCTGCATGCTCTATTGGTAAGCATGCCTGCCTGTCCAGAGGGACACAAATTTCCTGGCACCAGCCAGAGTGATACCTCAGGGCTTTTTGAGGATTAAGCGTTGGTTCCCTGTGCTGACATTCTCCATAAAGGTCAGTTAGCCTTTCCCATGTCCCCTGTCAAACTTACTGACACTGAGTCCCTTTCCTTTGCTAAAGATGATTCAAGCCTTGGAATATGCCCTTGACTAATGAGCTATTTTGGTTTCAGAGCCAGCTGTTTCTCTGGTGCAGATCGGTGTAGCTCTGATTTGAAGTAAAAGGAGACGACTTTGGCTTTGACAACCTTAGCCGCTTTACCAGTATAACTGTTTTGGCAAACCCTCCTAGCAGAAACACAGCTTATAACCACAGGAAAGTGCTTTGAACAGTAGGTCTGATTCCAGCGCTTTGCATGAAGGGACGTAGAGTGGCAGAGGCTGCTTGGCTCATGTAACACTATCAGTACGAGGCTTTAGCTGTCAGGGCTATGAGCATGATTCTTTTGCAATCATGATGGAGAAGGCTAGTCTGACAAATCTCTTCAGTATGGGCCAGGCCTGAGAACCTGGCTGTATATTTAGACGCCCCCTACTGTCATTTTCGATCTGTTTGCTGAAAGGTCTGTGGGCTTCTGCGTTCATCAGTTATCTCCTTGATGTGAGTTCTCTTAAAAACTTTCCCCTTCCTCCCTGCCCTCTGTGCCTTTCCAGCACATCAGCCGCAGTGCCATGCTGTCAGATGTGGCTTTGCCCGGTAAAAGTGCTTTCCTCGCAGGCAGGTCTTTTCTCTGCACAGTGCTAATGCTCCTGACAGCTCAACAGCAGTCCCTGTCCCACCAGCTCACCATCATGCCATCTGTGTGGATGAAGCCTCTTCTTTAGCCCCTAAACTTGCCAAATCTGTGCTTTCCTTGTTTCTTGGATCAGCTCATATTCATCTTTGAGTGGATTCTTCAACCTCATCATTCCCTTCCTTCACAATCAAGAAATCTCTCTCTGGGTCTATGTCTGCATGTAACAATATAGGAGATCCAATCAAAAAAAGAGTAAGAGACTGTAAATAACCATATCTCCATTGTATAGCTAGATAACTTGGGGCCAGCAGTATCTAAGTATCCAAGTATCCAAGGTCATAAAGAAAGTTTGTGTCAGACCCTGCAATTATATCCAGTTTTCCTGTATCCCAGACCCTTGTCTTAGTCATTAGAGCACCCATAACATCTCTTTTCTACACTTCTGCTTGCATGTACTAATGAAAGCTTTTCTTTCAATTTCTAACAATTTCTGTCATGAACTCTTCATTGTATACTGAGATTCAGTCTGACAAAACCATGTTTTCCCTTTACTAAAGCAATGGGAGCATGTACTTCTGATGAGATTTGGCTTCTTCAGCTAATGGACCAGCAAAGTTTTTCTGTTTCTGAATTTTCCTTAATTCTTGAAATCAGCACTGAGACAAGTTCATTTGAATGACATTTATCTGCTGATAAATTGGGATCATGAGTATAAAATCCAGACTTCTTACATCAGTCTGAACATACCAGACATACTCTAGGTCAGTATTTGGAAAAATCTGTCACAGGCAGCTTATGGGGCAAGACTGGATTTTATACTCATGACTTATACTCTAGTTTTAGCATAGGAATATCTGAAGCTTGTATCGGTGACTCACTTGTTAAAATATTGAATCTTGAAGCAAGGAAATAATCTTGCTGATTGTGTTTCTGTGCTTTCTAGTATGTGTCATGGAAAAAAACTGGCTGTCCTGCCAGACTTTGCCTCTGCGGAATCTGGTCATATTCCTTTAGCACCTGTTGATTAACAAATTACCTGAAACTCCCTCCCTTGCTTTTAATTATTAAGCATGATTGAAACCTCTGTAGGTATTTCTAATAGTTGCTGGAATGCTGAGATAGCGCATATTTAACTGTTCTGGCCTGCTGGGCTGGAAGAACCCACAAGCAGTCATTTGTTTACATGAAGATTCCCGTTTTGATGAATTTTTTGATGAACCCACAGCTGGAGGGTGCTCTATCTGCTAACATCCTGATGTTAGAGCTGCACTGCTTTTCCAGAGCTCCTTCAGGACCGGCTAGTTTTTGTCATTTGGGTCCCTCAAGCGCCTTTTCTAATACAGAGATAATGCAAAGCCTCTTACAGCCTGAAGGAAATGTCAAATAGGTAGGATTATGTTTCAGTGAAAGGCCAAAGTAGCAGTGTTATGGACACTGGGAGACTCTGATGGGTCATGGTCTTGTGGCAAATACAGGTTGAAAACAATGTATGAGCTACTCAGTGGAACTGCATGGAGTTAGATGACACCTCTCCAGCCAGGCTTTCTCTCTGAGACCCCAGAGGGCAGAGGTAGCCATCGTGGTGGATATGGATGGTGGTGCAGGAGGGCAGTCACGCAGAGGGAAAGAGGGCATGGCGTGGTACCACAGGTATCTGTGCTATGAGCTCATCTGCAGAGGAGTTTGGCTGAGGTCTCACCTTCAAGCCATGGGATTTGATGGATTGGATTGGGCTGGTGAAGACATGCAAGGGACCCAGGGTAAGCCGTGCTCCTTTAGTCACCTTGTCGATGCTGCATGTCAGCATCCCCCCATGTCAGTCAAGGAAAGCAAGAGATCTGCTGACGTGGAGAATATATATCTGACGCCAGTTACATCAGCTCTGTCTGAACTGCCAGGCATGTTGTAGCAGAAATGCAGGATTTCAGCAACCCTGTTCAAGGTTCATGGGCTTTTCAAAAGAGTTGTCAACCCAGGCCAGTGCTGTTTGCAGTAGAACTGAGTGAAAAATGGTGTGGAAGGAATCTAAATCATCAAGTTAGGATTGTATTTCTGGATTGGAAAAAGAACATTTGCCTTGTGATTTCCCAGCTCAAACTCTATGTAGACATCGCTCATTTTTTTTTCATTATTCCTGTAATTTAATTGTGGGATTTACTCCTTGAAAAAAACCAAAGCCAAACAAAACCAAAACACCACAACAACCTTTCAGTTCTGTTACTCAAAAGAAAATTTGTTAGCAGGATATGTGCACTTATTAAATTAGAATGTTTATTAGTTGCTCATTTATTCCTTGAAGTTGAGAGGAAGTTTTCTCTTTCTCATCTTTCCCAACCTGCTCTGTCTGGGAAAGCTGATAGCATCTCACTTTTTAACTGCAGTTTCTCATCCTGTTTTTAGCAGACACGATGGCTGCAAATGAAAGGTGACCACAGAGGGAGTGGCTAAAATGTCATTGTTGTACATTGTTGTACAGGCTGATGATTATTAGTCACAGTATATATTGGGAAAGGCTATTCGTAATTTTATGTGCCACAAGGACAGTTTGTTTTTGCTCTAAGCCCACTAAATTGCTGTTTCAGCTGGATATTTGTTGCAGCTTGCTTCATTGCAAAGTCTTTGGTCATCTGGATAGCATTTCTGTGGCACGGGTGAGAAGTCACGGTAGTAGCTCTAAAGCTTTATTAGGAAGAAAGTTCTACTGTTACTGTTTAGTGTGGGATAGACTATGATGGGATGACAGGATACTTGTTAGAAATGCCAAAACTTTAATTTTATTCTTTTTTGGTCATCCTTTCTACTCACATTATATATAAAGTCCCTTTCAGTAGAGGCTCTACATATGTAAGATATCATAAGCAAAATATGTATGGGAACAACCTCTTCTAGCTTTCCCTTCCAATGGAAATCATTTAGTAGTTAAGCTTAACATCTTCTGAAATGCTGCATGCATATGGGTGTGGAATTGAACATGCTTGGAGCTCTCTGAAATGTTTCTCATGCTGCTATTAATATACGCACTTTACTAACAACTTGCATTATTGACATTGTTGTCCGTTGTACTCATATAAAAAATAATGGTTTTGTGTAATTCTCAGCAATATGATACAGCCATAACTCATGTAGTGAAATCTGGTTCAAAAAGGGACTGAAGACCTCATTGTTCAGTGGAATACATAATCTGCTGACTGCTCTGTTCAATTTGGGCTTCAGACTGTAAACTCCTGGGTCAGGTTTTTTATAATCTTGGTGTGAGCTGACTGATTGAAGCACAGACAATGGAAGGGCAAGCCAAAGGCTCCAGATTTTACTGGCATATTGTTATATTAGATTCCCAATTTTAATTTACTGAAAAAAACCCGTATTTATCCCATGAGATGGGGAAGAAGAACTCAAAATTGTGATTTTAATGGTGACAGGTGGTGGTCTTGAGTTTGCAGTGCCTTGAAACAGAGAGCTAAGATATATGAACCAAGCCATCGTCCCAGGGCAGTGCTAATTTCCAGGCCATCAATGCTGCGGTTCCCAGTTCCCATCTACGAGGGTGCACTGTAAAATACAGGAGAGAGAGGTGACCCCAGCCCTTTCTGAGTAAAGCAGAGATTGGCAAGCCCATGGTGACAGCATTCCCCCTTTGCACTACTGATGTGGCCTTTTTTCTGAAGAAATGGCAAGATGTACTGCTTTGGGGATAGATCCTGTTTTGCTTCTGGAGGTGTAAAAGAGACTTCCTACCTTGGGGTGAGAGTGGGGAAGGAAAGATGTGGCTTGCACAGCCCTAGAATTTTTCCTTAAACTATTTTTTAATTAAAAAAAAAAAAAAAAAGCACTTTCTGAGATGTAAATTGACTATAAATGTCTATTTTGAAAATTGTGGCAGATTTTACCCTTTTGATAATTTCACATTTAAAGAAAATATTTAAATTATTGAAATGATTTTTTTTTCTAATTTAGGCTAACTCAAAGTATCAGTATGAAATAGCTTGATTTAGTCCAAGCATTTTTTATGGCTGCCCTCTGAAAAATGTTAGGCATCTAATTTATTCAACTAATTCAAACTAGGAAACCTGCCAAATTCCTGCAAATTTTCTGGCAACAGGAAAGGATTATGCTCTGGCTTCTCTAAAGTCTAGTGTTGTTTTTATTTAGCCTGCTCATAGCTTTAGATAGTGGACAACTTGTAGTATTAACTGATGGTTTCTTTAGCAATGGGTTAATTTTGGCATATTTGAGGTAATGGGACTCTCTGGGCAGAAAAGTAGGCAATGACACACAGCTCACTGGAAGGATAATTCTTTGATGTCTTCTAGGACCCAAATGGGAGAGAACTGGCCTCACCCACAGGCCAACCCATACTCATGCAAGCTGCGTGCTCCATTGTACATTTTCCTGGTGCTAACGGGCTGTGTGAAGGAGGATGCCATATTCCTTACCCTGCTTCCAGACTTTCTTTTGCACTGGCCAAGGCAGAGGCTTGCGTGCGGCTGCAGCAATGTTCTCTCTTACCTCTGCAGGTTTCTGTCCGAAGAGGGTCCCTGATGGCCAAAGGAGTCATGAGATTATCATACATAAATATACACTTTTGAGACTATGTTGACACACCGACATTTCATGGTCTTAAATAACACTTACCTGGCATGTTCTTCTTTGATGCTAGCACAGTCATTCTGATTACGGCAGACTTCTGCCTATGAAATGCCAATAAAGAGAGTTTGGATTATTAACACTGCCTGGTAACAGCAGGATTTTTAATACCCTGCTCTAACGTAGCTAGCAAACTCCTGTTTAAGAGGCAATCTTTTCTCCTAATCCGATTTATGACTTGTTAGGTATAATTTGTAAATGGCCAACACTATCTTAGGTACTTTACAGACATAGTTTATAGCATTATTTTTTAACTGCATTGAATTTACCTTGATGCTAAGCAGATAATCCACTATTATGCAACTACTTTTCCAAACTTATTAATCAAAACTAAAGAAGACTCATATTTACTTTTTGATGTGCTTCTACAGGTTCCCACGTGCTGATCTGAATTTTTGGTTTGTTCCAAATTTGAAAGAAAAAAAGGGAACTATCAATAAGAGGTATGATTTGCTTCTGCATTTGTGTGTGCAGATCCATCCAGTGTAATGTCCCTGGTTTTTTTTCCCTTGTACATGAATATTTACACTTAATGAAAGCTTCAGTTTCAGTCTCTATAGAAGATGTATTTGCACCAAAGTATTCACTTATCAAGTATGTGCCCAAAAATGGCACTTGTAAACAGGCATTTCATAGAATCATAGTATCATAGAATGGTTTGGCTTAGAAGGGACCTTAAAAATCATCTAGTTGCAACCCTCCTGCCATGGGCAGGGACACCTTCCACTATTTCCTTGTTGCAGTTCAATTTCTAGGTACACAGACAGTTGCTTAAAAAGGCAGTTGGCTGCCTGGGATGGTTCTCTGATGGTAAGTATGAATTCATTAATGTTTGAATGCACAAGTCTCAGAATACAAGAGCTGCAGACAAGCAAAGTTGTGTTTTCACTGGAATATTTGCCTGTGCTTACACCCTCAAGTGATGGAGGCCTTTAGTTGTTCAGCACAGAATATACCAAGTGCTTCATAAAAAAAGGGTTTCTACTTAAATGACTTCCCTGAACAGATTATTCTGTGTTCAGACTGTGACTGATTAGCATTGCACTAGTTATCTGGGGGACAAGTTGCTCTTGTGAAGTGATCCTGATTGACAGAAGCTGTAAAACAGGTATAAAAAATCTGGACTGACATGAGAGAGGTATGATGGGAGCACCTATTTGCCACTCATTATAGCACAAGAATTCAGGATAAACTGAAATGTTTAGGCTATTTTTAAACTTTTTCACTTGCTACCCAACTAAACTGCGATACACCCAAACCACTGGCCAGTATGGATCTTGAAAGCATACACAGATCAAAAACTGATTAAACAAATGGATAGATAAAAAGTCTGCTAGTGTCTATGAGCCTTCATCTGATTAAATCCTTAAGTTGCAGATTGCTAGAAACTAGGAGGCCACATCTATTTTTACCTTGCTTACATCCCTCCTGAAAGCACTCACTGTTCAGCTGTGCATCTTCAAGCGGTGTGCTGGCAGTGGGAGATGTTCAGCACGGAGTAGCTGCTCACAGCTTCCAGTGATTTGCTGATGAGAGACTTCCTCAACTGGCTGTGGCTTCTGGATCTTTGTACTCAATATCCTTGGACTTTCCCTCTGCTAATTTCTGGGTGGATTTTCTAAGCTACAGTATTTGTGCTTTCTGCTGTCCTCATGTACTAAGAATCGTACCAGGCACGGACCCTGGGATGGTACTCAGGAAAGCCATGGGGTCTCTGACACTTAGGGATCAAGGCTTAGCTGCAAAGTGCTGTCTCTGAACAGCAGGGATGTGATTGCACAGAGATACGTTCAAGTGTTTGCTAAGCTGGTTTACTGCGTAATAGATCCCAAAGCCTTTTCTTCGCGGAATGTTCTTCCCAAAGCTTTTAAAACTACATTTTATTGATGAATGCCATGAAAAGATGCAGAAAAAAAAAACCCCAACAATCCCCCAGCCCTCTCACCCACCGCCACCACCACCAAAAAACCCGCAAACCACCCCCCAAAGATACCCCAACCAAAACACCAAAGGAAAACAGACGGAAAATCAGGCTAAGCTGCTGGAATGGGGCAGCTCCTCGACGATTTCTTTTTCCTTGGGTGCCCCCTCGTGTTCACCACTAGTGTAGCCAAGTGCGTCTGGACTGGCACAGGCAAAAAATACCCACTTGCTATCAGCTTATAAGGTTAATCTATTTCCAAATCCTTTGTTCCCCCCTCTATCTAATATCCCTATGACTTCATAGCCAAAGAATCCATGTGCAAATCTGCAGGTTGAATGCACAGTTTATGCCTTACCTTGGACAGTCCAAACCCATAGAAGGCTTCCTCTGCCTGTGTTTTGTCCCACGTTATGTGCATAGGAGACTTCATCAACACTTTTAGGTCTGATTTTAAGAGGAGCAATTCCAGCTGAAATGCCAGAGAGATGAGGATGCTCACAGCAGCTGATCGGATCAAGGGATTGAATTTGTGCCTCTAACTGAAAGTTATTTGTTCCACAGGCTGGTGTGTGGGGAGGAAGGTGAGCTACAACCACAAAGCCAGAGAGTCTGTGGCTTTTCTGTCATATGACACTTAAGCATCTGCTTCGAATCATTGTATTTATAGAAGAGGATCCATCTCTTGTGGAAGTATAGTAATGTGTCATCATCTTGCTCTAATATATTCATTGCTGTGCTGTTCACATTCACAGGAGCAGAGTGGGATTCCCTTGCACTCCAGTCTGAATTTGTGCAACTCATTTGTGTTCTTCCTACTGTTGTATGGGCAGTAGAAAAAAAAAATCTGCTTTTCAAGCAAACGAGAACAGTTCTTCCCTTTGAAACCTCAACAACTGAATGTCAAATGCACACCCACGGGTAAATTACATTCGGGGTTCCTGGAGAAACAGCAGGAAGGAAATCTGTTGGTCTGGGCTAACAGACATCCTGATCACCGCTTTTTGTCACACTTAGGAGTGAAAATAGGAGGTATGAAATATGAGAGAGCAGGTGAAATGGAAAACGGGTCCTTTCCTCCTCTTAACCAAAAGGGCAAAATATTGCAGGGAACGTAGTTTTGTCAACACAAATTTTTAATCGATCAGGTCTTCTTGTCGGGCTTCAGACAATTCACAAAAAGGTAAATTTTGTTAGCCTAAGTGAACTGAGTTATGGGTTATTCATTCAGCAGGCTGGATGGTATTGGTCAAAAAAAAAAATGGTTGTGTGTGTGTTTTCTTTTTCTTAAATCACAAAAAGTTAACCCTCTTGCAAGCAGGAGACAAAGATCTTGCAGAGGTGAAAGCGACTTTCATTTTGGCTGGTAGGAAATGGTCCTGCAGAAATGTTTGAAATATTTATGGGGTATTGTATAAGAAAGCTTTCATGAGTGGGAGGCCAAGGGCTTCACTCTTCAGGACTGGAAACCCATCTTCTCTTATCAGCACTAACCTCACCTTGTAAGAAGATGAAAATTAAAACACACGTCCTTCTTCAATATGACATTAAATGAGGGTTTTTTTCCCAGCGGCTGTATATTTTACTCTCACTAGGGCCCTCTGCTGCTCACATTCAAAGTGAAAACCTCCAAACTTGTTTGGGATTCCCAGGAGAGACTTGTACCGCTTAAACCAACCAAAACACCAAGAATTTTGGAAGGGATGTAAAACTTAGGTCCTCATGGATCAGGACTACATTAGTCTCTAAGTGAGTCAAGAAGAAACTTTTTAACTGAAAGATATTTCAAAACTGCTTGCTGCACGATTTCTTGTGCCTGTGCTAGCCTCTGTCAGGAGCACTGTATACGACGTTGCAGCTGATCTGGGTTGACAGGTGTTGATTAAAATCTTCTGATACTCAAGGGACTTTGCTGAGAGAGGAAAATAATTTATTTCATGATTTTTTCTCCTCCTATTATTGCTAAAATATTGGTTTATCAGGGTATCATTTCCCCTGATATTATCTACACAGTGTATAATTTTGTGAGATCATGCTTGGCTGCTCTGGCACTCATTACATCACTCGCAGTAGGAGGAACTTCAGGAAGGATGCAAACTTTCAGAAGTGGAAGGAATCTGAAAAACCCCAAAGTTCCAATTTTCACAAATTGTCTCTGAGAACAGAATAAAAAGGACAATAAGAAAGAAGCCAAACTGTGTATATAGTGGCACAATCTCCATTATGGTATTGCTATTTTCCTTTTGCAAAAGCCCAGAATATGCAAATTTTTAGGCATATGATGTAATGTCATGACTATGAGATACTCAACTTTCTGAATGGAACATAGCTTTACTATGTGCCCCATTTTTTTTTTTTTTATTTATTTAATTTTTTACACATTTACTTATTGCCTCTAAATGAGCCTCAGCAAGTCATTTTGTACCATGCCTCTGGTCAGTTTGTAGATCTGTGTGGGATACGTGGCTGCATCTGAGTCATTTGGTGGAACACAGACACTGACAGGGAATTTGTAAGGTGAACATTTCTGCTTCTGCATTAACTGACTCGTGTATTTCAAAAGCTGACAGACTGAAGTCTATACAGACATCCACCTCCTTTTCTGCTTAGTTTCCTTCCCATCTGTGGCATGGCGCATGAATTTACTACATGTGGGTTGAGCGCTAAAGTGAGCAATAACTTTCTTGCATGAAAACTGAGTTCTTTGACTCAGCAACTAATAACCCAGAGAGTTACAAAGCACTAGACCTCAATGATATGTCACCTTTGTTATGCAGAACTCAAAGGGCTTTACTGAAACCCATTCATTATGCCACACAAAACTTTTATCTAAGTATTACAGAATGATCGATTATGTTTGATTGATGAAATAATTTTTGAAGCGTAACAAATATTATATTCTTGAAATGCAAGTATCAGTGTTGTAGCCCCAGTTTTATTTTCAGGGAACGCAGGAATTAGCCTACAGAAGTTGAAACCACGAGGGCCATGTTTTTCACTGTATGCCATGTATTTTTACACAACTTTTAATTATTACAGGGTGTCAGAAATAATGTAACATTCAGCCACAGTGCAGACCTCGTTTGTTAAAGTCAAACCACCTAAACCAGAAGGACGATGATCGGCAGAACAGAGGCGTTCTCACCTGTATCACTCAGAAACCATGGTGTGAATTTATTAACTCACACGAGGTTAGGTAAGAAGTCTGGGGGGAAATGACTGAATACTGGGGAAATGTTCTGGGAATCCTGGTGTTCTACACTGGCACCGCTGACCCCGAGAGGCCGCGGGCCCGGTTTTGCAGCAGAGGCGCTGGCGGACGCTCCCCGCGGCAGCACCGCACTGCCATGGCGCCGCAAACACCGCGCTCCCGCTGGGCAGCGCCTCCCCAGCCATCCCCGCTTCCCCACGGCCCCCCTCCCCCTCAGGAGCCCAGCGCTGCCCGGGCCGCGGCTCCCTGACGGCCCTCCCCGCCGTGGGGGCAAGCGAGGGCCCGCCGGGCCGGAGCTCCCGGCTTGGCCTTTGGGAGCCCGCTCCGAGCCTTTGGGCCCCGCTCCGGTGCCCGGTCTGGCCGCGTTAACCGGTGTCCACCGCAGTCGTCGCGGTCACGCCCGGAGCGCGGTGGCGGCCAGGTGCGGTTCGCGGCCGTTTATCTGGGGGTGCAGGAGGGAGCCCCGCGGCGAGAAGCGGGCCGGGCCGAGCCGGGGAGCCGCCGCCGCTCTCTGACAGACAGGGGGCGGGGCAGGGGCGGGCCCGCTGCCGGCGGTGAGGCGGGGGCCGCTGCGGAGGGGCGGGGCGCGGCAGACGAAGTCTCGCGAGAGCGGGCGGGGCCGGCCGCCGCCGCGCTCCTCCCCCTGCCGGTCCAGGCGAGAGAGGCCTGCGCCGAGGCCGTGCTGCACCGCGCCGGCCGGCCGGCGGTAGCGGCAGGGAAGCAGCGGCGGGCCGGGGCCCGGCCCGGGGCGCTAGTCAGGATGCCGGGCGGGCGGGTGTGCGCCGCTTGCGGCTGCTCGGAGATCGAGGTGGACGCGGCGCGCGGGGACGCGGTGTGCACGGGCTGCGGCTCGGTGCTGGAGGACAACATCATCGTCTCCGAGGTGCAGTTCGTGGAGAACAGCGGCGGCGGCTCCTCCGCCGTGGGGCAGTTTGTGTCGCTGGATGGTGAGCGCCGCCGGGCCGGGGCGGGCCGCACGTGCGCCGGGCCGGGGGGGTGTGGCGGGGGTCGGGGGCCACGGGCCGGGGCGTGGGGAAGGGTGGCCGGGGGACGCGGGGGACGCGGGCCGGTGCGTGGGGAGGGGCGGCCGGAGGGTCCGGGGGACACGGGCCGGTGCGTGAGGAGGGGCGGCCGGGGGACACGGGGGACACGGGCCGGTGTGTGGGGTGAAGGTGTGAGGGGAATAAGGAGCGGTGTATGGAGAGAGATCGTTGAGGGGACAGGGGAAGGAGCGGTGGGGGCCAGGGACGTGGCGTGAGGGGGACGGTGCTGTAGGGGGTGCGGGGGACGGGGACGGTGCAGGGGGTGAGGATGCTGTGCCGGAGGGCAGGGTTAGGGATGGCGCGGGGGGTACGGGTACTGGGCGTGGGGACAGTGTATAGGGAAAAGGGTGCTGTGCAAAGGGGGTGCAGGGTGGGTGCCCGGCGACAGGGTGCTGTGCAGGGCGCTGTGGGGCACAGAGTGCGTGGGAAAGTGTGTTGTGCCAGGGAGGGATGGGGTGGTGCCTGTGGGAGATGCTGGTGCTGCACAAGGTGGAAATGGGAGACAGGTGGTGCAAGGTGAGACCGAAACGGAGCATGGGGGGGAGGGGGGAAAGATGTGCGAGGTGGGAGAGATGCTCTGTGTGTGACAGGAGTAAGTGCCTGAGGGACTGGAGCTCCCATGCTGCTGGCCTCAGAGTGGAAGGACTGGGTGCACAGGGAATGGGAAGGTATATCAAATTTGGGGTAGAGGACATGTGAGTTGGGTGTTTGAGTAGGGGGAGTATGGGGAGGCACAGAGGCAGCGTGATGGAGGAGAAACAGGCTGGATCTGAAGGGTCAAGAGTCTGCTTCTGTGACCTAGATGGGTTGGGGTGTTTGTGTGAATGCCCTGGACGATAAGGCCTGTGTACTTGGAAAAAGGCCATATGAAGAGGACTCGGTGTTTGGAAGGGAAGGAAAGCGGTTGTGGGGAATGCATATAAGGAGGAAGAAATATAAGGAGCATGGGAAGGAGCTTAGCAGTGAAACAAGGGGGCTGATGGACTCTATGGCTGTGGGGAAAGAGCAGTTGTGTGTGGAGAGGGCAGCACTGCATACTGGAGTTTGGGAGTTTACTGTAGGCTAGGATTTGTCTAATGGCATTCCTGTCTTCCGACTCAGAGTGCTGGCATTGCCTCTTTTTTATAGCTTGTGAGCAGTTCTTGTATCCTTCGCTTTTTCCTGTAGTGATGTGGAGACCACATTTTTAAGGGCTTATACTGCTTTTTCTCTCCCACCCAAAATTATGCAGGACAGATGGCATGCAAGCTAGAGCGGATTTTGGGATGCCTTTTTCCTATGAAAAAAATGTCAAAAGGAAAAGAGATAAGTGCACCATACTGAGGCTGCTTCTTCTTCTGGATGAATTGCACAGTACTTTCTTAAGTTCCTTTAAGGGACCCTTTTCCTTTTGTGCAAGTCCTGAGATGCTGCTGTTGGTTAATCTTTTTTTGATGGCTAGTGCATTAATCCTTTGATCTTGTATAGCTAGTTAGTTACCTGTCATATGTTACTCTGAAAAGTAATTCTAGCATCTGTGAAGACAGATAAGCACCATGAGGACAGGTGGGTGTGTAAAAGCAAAAACATAATCGGAGCACATTCTTGCATGCTTATGGTGGCTGTATCTGGCTGGCACAAGGTGTGATTGCAGGGGCTTTGCTGTACGTTCATACTGTGATCTTCTAGTCTAGCAAGTCCCCATGTGCATTAACGTATGTATTTTGGTGAAGTGTTGTTTGTAGAAACAATAGAACAGGACTTTCAAAACAAGTTGCTAAGTTACTGCAAGGATGAGTGTGGGGCCCTGTTCACATAGTAAATATTTTAGGGAAATTTGGATATGGTTGTTTTATGCTTTATTCTTTATAGCATTCTTTGTTTCTTTGTTTCAAAACAGATGCTTCTATTGTAAATATTTTTTTTACTTGACTTAAACTGAGTGATGCAAGCTAATCTGAAGAGATGTATTTGTGCTGCAGTAACAGTGTCTTCATGATGTGTGCTTGTCATCTTAAACTTATGACACTGATTTAAGCCCTTGGGAGCAGGGAGAAAAGCCCTTTCCTGTGTAAGCAAGACAGGATTTGTATCTGAGTGTTGTGCTGGCTGGAGAATTTCCAATGGAACGTATATTTCTTTTAAGTCAGAAAACATGTACTTGCTGAAAGCAGCACTGTCTAGTAAGCTATAGCTTTCAGCGACTTCTGATTAAGTAAGCAGGTTTCCATTGAAGTTACCTGATTTTAACACTGTTTTTCCTGTCGTCTTTGTTGACTCTTTAGGTCTGTGGTTCTGAGGGATCCCCTGTGTATGAAATGCCTTGGGCTGAGGCTCCTCGGACTGCAGTCTGGTCATCACGGGCAGTGATGTGTGGAGCATTTGCAGTGTCAGAGGTGCCCAGGCTATTGTTCTTGAGACCCTGGCCCCTGGTCAGTAGGGCTGGGTGACTCAGATTGTTGTCCAGGTTTTGCAAAGTGTGAGGGTTGCCAGGTTCTCTGTTGCAGAGCTGGGAGTTCAATGGGACTCTTGGTGTCTATGGAGTTCAGAGCTCCTGGCTGTGCAACGAGATTCCCCAAACCCTTCAAAGATCCATGAGGGCTTCTATTTGTGTGCTAATATATGTTGAATAGTTATAGATGCCTTTATTCATAATTTTTCATCTTCATAATAAAGAGGCAAAAGGGAGTAGAAAACATGGAGATACTGTTACTGACTTCTTGGTACATCTAGCAAACCTTTTTGTTTTGCCAAGCTGCATGTAAAGGATGCAAGATTCTGAATTTGTTTGCTGAAGGAAGGAAGGGTCTCCTGCGCTTTTCTGTATTGAAGTGGCCTGTCTAGATCATGCCAAGTCCTTGCTAATAAGCCCAGCAACCTCACTGTAAAACATGGGAAACCCCTTCTTTTGTTCTCTCAGGGTTGAAAGAATGTGTGAGGCCACACTTAAGTTTTCCCAGGTGGTATTTTCATTCATCTATCAGTGTGCCTAGTGTAGGAAGCCACAACCTCAACACTGATTTCTTTCACGGAGAAGTTTGGTGTAGCCAGTGTTTTCCAGTGCAGGTGTGTGAGTCTTGTTTCTTTCTGTTTTGACAATTTTAACAACCGAGCATTGGTGTGCTGAGAAAGTGTGGGTTTGTGCATGGATATGAGGGAGAGATCTTGCTTTGCTACTGCATGAAGGTTGGGGTAAATGCAGGCTACGAGTTTGTTGGGCAAAAGGGTAGAAGCAGTGACGGGCAAAATAGGTGGCTGTACAGGTAAATATGGGGGAAGAATGTTTTTTTGGCAAAGTGGCGTGCCTTGTGGATCTTTTGGAGCTTTCTAAAGAAGTCAGTAAGTGGACCAAGCAGATTGCTGGATCTGCGAAGGGAGGTCAGCAAGATCTTTCACCAGAAGCTTTTTAAGAATCTGAGCTGTAGTGAATAAGGGAATAAGGGAGGGTCCTTACAGAGCAGAGAAACTACTCAAATTGTAAGAAATGTAGACTACAAATAAATAATAAGTCTCCTGAAGGAGATGCCAGTGAAGTTCAATAGAATCTGAGCTGATGATCTGGAAAACAAGTGAATGGCGAGTTAAAGGTTTTCTGGCAACACTAAGTTATTTGGGTTATTAAAGACTGTAGAAAGACCTGTTGCTCTTAGTAGCTGGGTAGTAGGATAGCAGGTGGGATCAAGAGTTGCAGTGAGAGTTAGGATTGTTCCTTTCTTCCACATATGGGATGGTAGTATCTGGACTGGCTAGTATAACTTGGGAAGGAGATCCCTAGGTCTTAATGGATAATTCTGTAAAAACGTTCAGCTCAACATTCATTTGCAGTACAAAAAAACCAGAGTGGTGAGGGGAATGTTATAAGTTATCAGGAAAAGAATATGACAGCATGTATGTATACTGTTAGGTATCCTCAGCACTATCTGCAATTTAAATGCTGTGTGCAGTTCTAGTGTGTTCATCTCTTTTCTTCCCCTTCCTCAAGAAAATCTCTAACAGAACTGGGAAAAAAAAAAGATCAGGAGAGAAAGATGGGGTGATTAAGAGGTGTGCTTCTTGAAGAGCTTCTCAGAATGACTGAATAGACTCAGCCTCTTCAGACTGGAAAAGATGATTGAATGGGTAGTAGAGGTCTGTAAATACAGTGGAATAGCGTGGTAAGGATGAGCAATTGTTCAGTATCACACAATGCAAAAACCAGGGAGCACTGAGAAATCTAGCAGCTGGCTTATTTTAAAGGTAGCACGTAGGAAGTTCAGAAGCGTTAGGGGGGTTTTTGTTTTTTTGTTGGGTGTCATGTTGTGCTGTGTCTGTCGTGTGTCGTGCCTCTACCCCCTGAAAAAAAATAAATGAAATTGTGAATCTTAAATTGTGGATGTTAAGAGTTTACATGAGTTGGAAAAGGATTGAGCAAATGGAATAAAAATGTGTCACAGCCATTAAAAAAAAAGCTACTATTTCTGGTTCAGGAAATCTTTGAGCCACAGATCTTTAGACTCTGGGAAATTATATGAAAGAACTATTGTGACAAGCTTTCCTACTATGTTTTGTGTTCACTTGTAGGCAGGTATATTAACAGACTTCACCGTTCAGGGGTGGGATACTGGATTAGATAGTTTTTTGACCTTTGGCACAGCTGCTCTTTTGAGTCTTCAGAGGAAGATCATGTTCTTTGAGCTCAAGAGAGCTGCTTTTGAGGGCTTTGACCATTCTTTTAAAACTGGTCCAAGAATCAGAGGGCTATGGTTTTGCAGCGCAAAGTTTAGTAGGTGTCCCTATGAATTAATACTGGGGTTTTGTGGTGTTTTTTTTCAGCTTGTGTTTTGGAAAGCGGTGAGCACAAAACTCCTCTGACTTCAACAATTATATAGATATGTTCCCGCTCTTGAAAATGCTTAGCTAATTCTTCTGACCTCCTTGTGAGAAGTAGGTAGTAGCCACATTTACAGTTGTGAGAGTCTGATAAAGTGTCCAGAAATCCAGACTGCAAGGTGAAGACTTATTTAGAGTAAGGTTTATAAAGTTGTGTATGCAGTACTTTGTAATAAGGACCATGACATCTTCCCTGGTGGTAGTTGGGGCATATAAAAGAGCATAGTGGTCTTACAGAAATACACAAAGGGGGAGCTAGGCCACCCCAGTCCTGATGAGATGCCCTTTGGAGATGGGCATGACTTCACTGGTGGTGGTATGCTGAGACAGGTGTCTTTGTTAGCATGTTCTTGATGGAAATGCCAGATATGATTGCAGGCTAGCCTGATCCCAATCGCATAATTCCTTTTAATGCTGTCTGTCTTGGGGAGTGGCAGGTCATCTCTTCTTGTGAGGCACCTGTGACTTGCTGGGTCACGAGCTGGTAAGTTCTTTCACTTGCAAGGGAGTACCCTCTTCGTGCTCTAGAAGGGCCTTACTGTGTGTCTTTCTATTGCTCTTCTGAGAGGAAAGTCCTCACAAAGCACAAGCTAGTGAAAGCTTTAATAGGCCCTGTACTGGTCCAGTTAGTTATAATTAAATTCTGTTGCAAGTGGTCACAGTCCAGCCTCAACACTTAACTAGGTGTGTTATTCTCTTGAAGCCTGTGAAGGCCCTGCGTTGAAATTGAGTTTCTGAGCCTAACTAATTTGACCCTGGGTAAGTCAGATATGAGTGGAAAAGGGTTGTTACGCATATTTGAGCTTCAAGGAACTCTGCTAATTGCACAGAAAGTGTTTGAGGCCTGTGCTTTTCCTAGCTGAGTCTAGTTTTGAAGAGTAACTATCCACCTTATAATTGATAGCCAGCTCAGACCATCTCAAACTAGCTGAAAGAGGTTGTTCTTTGTGACTACTTGTCAAATTTGAGAGCATTTGAATTAAAATTCTTCATTCTGCTGATTGGAATGAATGCATCTTGTGGGTGTTTTTTTCTTCATAAGTTCTTAACCGGCTCCTATCGGTCGTAACATTTGAACACCTCCCAGCATGAAGTACCGCGATACAGGGTCTAAGAGTGAGCTATGTTTCTCCCTCTCCATTACACTGTAATTGCATCCTGGAAGACTGAGTTCCGAGCCCTTTGCCAGTCTGCACTCGTTTGATGGCTGCTGCTTTTGTAGAAAGGGAAGTTGTGAGTTGTGTGCCATGTTTGAAGACGGTGAATTCTCTGATCACTCTTTCACTGTGCCTGGGTGGGAGCCCCCCCTGTCTTGTGGTAGTTGTTGGGAGAAACTGTTTTTACAAGTAGTTTCCCTGAGGCTGACAGGAGAAGAAACAAGTACAAAGCTGAAGAGAGTGAGAGGAGGAAAGCTGAACATGGAGCAAACATTGATAGTCCAGATGTCTCTTCAGGTTTTTGTTTAAAGAAGATGAGAAAACGGAAGTCTAGGGCTTCTGACACTAATCAAAGAAGAAGAAAACAGCCCCACCTGAGAAAGCTGATGTGCAGGCAGTGCAGCAGCAAGCTGGAAGGCATAACAGAAAACACAGCATGAGAAAATGGCACCACGAGGCATACCAAGCTTGTGATCGTGAAACACGAGCTTGTGATCCTGAAACATGTTGTACGTGGGGGAGCTCAGCTGCTGCTGTTCTAGAAATTGCCTTTAAATGCTTGGTAGTAAGTTGAGAAAACCAGCATCTGATAAGCTTCTTGGGCACAAACCATAAGGCAATCTGGAAACCTACCCTTTGAGGTGAAGGGTATCTCTGCGTGCGGTCTGGTGGCAGGAGAGCTGGCTGCTTTGCCAGGCACTGCTGTCCCTTGCTGTCTGTGACCGGCTTCTCACTGGGGCTCCCCCAACCCTGCCCATGGCCCAAGACCCCATGTCAGACCCTCAGGGACATCAGCCCCTGCCCCAGTGATTCTGCAGCAGAGCTGGTCTTCAGCACTCCACAGCCCTGCCCTGCCTGGCCATGGGTCCTGCCAAGCCAGGCCTGTGTCCCACCTTGCCTCATCCCTGTCCCTATGGCCCTGTCCACCTGTCTCAGGGCCGTGTCTGATGTGGTTCCCCTTGCTGGGCCTGATCCTGACCCCCACGTGCAGGCTGACATCCTGCCTGGCTTCAGCCCATCCCTGGACCCACAAAGGTGCTCAGTGCCCTGGGCTGCAGCTGCCCCATCCTGCTACAGAGTTCAGGGTCACATTTCTAGTAAAAAATTGGGATTATTTTTCAGAAGTGTTTAGCTAACTCTTAATTAGCATGTGTCTTCCCCAACCAGCTGTCTATCTTTACAAAACCAATAGTATCCCTGTAGTTTTGAGACCTCTGTTGCCCTCTGAGGTTTGTCTGAAACTGGGCAGAGAGGAGAGGGATGGGCAGTGTTGCTCTGTACACTGTTTTCCCTCTGGAAAGCAAGGTGAAAACTGAAGGTTAGCATAATGAAATGCAGCCTCTGCAGGCTGAGGCAACAGAACTGTGGGGTGGAGAAAGACAAGTTGGTGGAGCTAGGGGCATTTATCAACTCCAGATAAGACCTACAGGATACTTCATCCTTAAATGCACGTCATGGAAAGCCTAGTGCTAGGAGGGTTATGGAGTAGCCTGGCCACTGAAGTGGGATTCTTGCCCCACGGGACTCACCCTGCCTTTGGGGTCTGAGGTGAGTGAACATCACTGGTGTGTCTGTGTGAGACTGAACAGTGTGACTGTCTTGAAACAGATTTACTGTTTTATGGTTGATTGCTTGGAATTTCTATTTTTTTTGTGGGTTTTGGTTAAAAAATATGTAATAAACTAAATTAAAAATGCCTGTTCTCTTCTTTCAATGCTAAGCTGGCATTTGTTATTTGAGATTTACAGTAACAGATGTGAATTAGTCTTTTACCTTACTCTTACTCAGTGACTAAGTCAGGAGGTTTTAGGTCAGTCACAAATATATAGTCATAGTTGCGTGGATGGGAGGCTGCAGCGGGCATTGACAGCATTAGTCCAATTTCAGCACTGAGTCAGGACCACATATAGCTCATGGCTCTTGTACAGCATGACATAAATTAGGACCTCCATCTCCAAATGTGTATGAGTTTGCAAGATACTGATTTGAGGCTGTCGGGAAGAATGTTTCTTGCGGAAAGTTGTTAGCTTTTGCTCATAAGGAGAAAGGAAAGTTGTGAACTAGTAGCCCTTAACACACCGAGTGTTAAAACTTCTGGTTTAGGAGGCGCCACAACATTTATATTATAGGCTGCTTCAAATATTAGAGTATCAAGGAAAAGTTTCTTCCTTCTCATACAATTCTTTCGTTGCAAGTAAATTATAAGCAACTTACTACAGTGACCCATTTGCACTGCCATGATTGCTGAATGTGTACTCTTAACTCTGCAGTGTCCTTTGACAAATTTAATGTATCTTCCTCTTTAGTAAAGCTGCGGTATGCTCAATTTTTCAGGTGTGCCTGTGGAAGCTTACTGAAATATTTTGTATATGCTACTTTATCCTAAAAAACCTCTTTATGTTTTCACATCATGGAGCGTGAACTACATTGACCTTAAGTGCAGAAGTTGACTGTAGTTTGCCTTGATATAAGTATTTCAGCCTTTTGGAGTTTGTGAAAATGGAAAGTTTCAAAAAAAAAAAAAAAAAAAAAAAAAAGGTCAGCAAACTGGAAAGAAGAGAGGGACTAGGTACAGGGAGGAAAAAGCTTCCATAAAATTTCAGCTAAGCTTACTAGCCATTGATCTGTGCTTTTTTTTCCTCTAGAACTTTTTAAGGTGGATAATTACTGTCACAGTGCTAGTGAGATAGTTTGGTAAAGAGGATGAGCTCTGTGTTTGTATCACTTCTGTGTCTTTGGCTGGTCAGTTGTTACATACAATAAAGGGTTCTTCTGTATTTTTGAATAACGCAGAAGTGGAAGGAGTGGTGGGTTTGTTATTAATTGGTAGTTATTAATTAGTTTCCATGTAGGATGTATTGATAGGCCAAATCCTGACATAAAGTACAGTGCAGCCTCGAACAGTCCTGAAATGGGTTCCTGTAGTAATGCACACACTAAAATTGAAATGAAAGTGCTAGGTTCTGAAAAGTAAAAGTAATGTTAATGTCAGCAAAATTCCTCATACTTGTGATGCAGATTTCTAGATAGCACTAATTCACTGATAACTTTAAATTATGTAGAGTGGCCATGATGTAATTTGCGACACGGAAGAAAGTATGGGTATGCTGGATTTGCAGACTTTTTGGGAAATCCTGAAGAACATTTACCTGTTTTAGTGTATGCTAGGTTTTCTTATTAAAAACCAAATCCATAATCATGCTGTGTTGGGAAGAGGGGAAACTTGCATCTACTTAATGCAAAAAATAATCATCTGCTATACATCTTAGTGAGAGGGACTGAATCCGTTTTTGCTTCTGTAATCCTCCAGGTGGCAATCCTGTGTCAGCTAAGCGTATGGTGGATTTTTTCTGGCATTGAGTCGTTTATATGCTGTCCTCGTGATGGCAACAAATGCTTGATTGAAGTGCTGCAGAATGTACCGCTGTCAGTTGTGAAAATGCTGAATTGAGCACGTAACTTGGATGCAGACTGGTTTCATAGAATTGTGCAGCCCTAAACTCGGGTGTGGTAGACGCAAGAGTATATTTATCTCTTTGGTTGGTAGTTAGGAAAATAAGGCCATAGCTAGCTAGCTATGGTGGAGTCGATAAAAAGTTTGTCTGTGTAAGTTTATTCACCAGTACCATTTCAGCAGGCTGGGGTGTGTGCAGATCTGTTAACTTCCCTGTAAAAATGGCTGAGAAAAGAATTATTTCAGTTACAGACTTCAGTAGTTTTGTGCGTTCAGAAAACTTTAAACACATCATTTTGCTTTTGTAGGCATGAATTGTAATGGGGACATTTACTTAATCTCCTTGTGACTTTCATAGTCTAACTTAAGTTGGAAGCTCTTTTTTTTCCTCTTAGATTATCTAGTCTACCCTGACTATGAAACCGTTGGTGTTACATAATCTGCATTCTTTTTCAGACTCCGATTTTATGCTTGGTCTGTAAATACGTGGGGTTTAAATTGGAGAGTTTTCTCCTACATTGTCCTGAAGAAAGGGGTGGTTTTGATTTCACAGGCAAGGATTTTGGTAGGATCAGTCCTGTCAAATAGATATGCTTCAGTTCAATGTGCAAGCAGCTTCATTCCCTGTCTTTACTTCCTCATTTATGTAGAGGAGACAAAATCCGTCATGATGGGACTGAATCTGTTTCTTCTCCAGGTGTTGAATCTGAAACTCAGCATGTCACTAGCTCTCAGAAAAATGCCCTTTAAGCTGCAGATGCCCGAGTGACTGCCCTTTGCCTCCTCTGTGTGGAGGGATGTGATACGTGCTGTTCCTGCTAGCTGTCGGTTTTTTTGTTGCTGTTCAAGGTTACCACAGACTTCAAGCTTTGCTTGCTCCATTTACTGCTTGAGGAATGTTTTTGTAGAGAAGCAGTGATGTGACTCCCTTCGTTAGTGAGTTGTTAGAGCAAAACAAATAGCCCAGGTGCCTGGGTCTGACCCTGCACACAGCAGCTGTGCCTCCAACTGCTGCAAGGAGCAGATGTGGGGATGGCTGCTCTTGACTGCTTGAGGGACGGGCGCTGTAGTTCAGCACTCAAGTAATGTGGAGTTATAGGCTGGGTCTGGACCTGTGTAAGCTTTGACCAAGTATCGTAAAATTCATAGGCATATGATGTCTTGCGTCTTCAGTTCCTTTCTTCTGGTGTCTCAGGACACTGCCCTACTGAGGGGACCACAAAAAAAAAAGGAAAAAGAAAGGTTGCTTCTGAGCTGCCTAACATATCTCTCCACACCTTCTGTGGTCCAAAATTTCATGTAAATGTCCAGAGAGGAGTCTTCAGTTACGCAAAGCTGAGAATCTGAGTTTGTCATCTACTGATTATTTTTAGAAACTCCGTACCTTGGGAGGCGCTGCCTCATGAAGGAAGGTATTTGAGTTGGCTTAGGGAAATGTTAGTGTTAATGTTGAAGATTTGACAGTCAGTCCTTGAAGGCATCAAATACTTCTCGGATATATTTTTGTATATCTTGAAAGCTGAATGTGGAAAACCAAAAGCCTATTTAATTCACTTTCGAAGTTTTAGAGGAGGAAAAATAGAAGAGGTCAAGAAATGTAAAAATTTCAGTTAAGCTGGGATGTTAATTTGGTTGTGCCTAGCAATTGCCGTTCCTTTCCTTTGTACTTTTTAAATGACTAGCTTTGTAGGGATTTTTGTCTTTAAATGAATTTGATGGTTTTATTTTTTTTAAGAGTTTATCTTTTTATTACCCAGCTGAACAGTTACGTTAATGAGTTTGGTTTGCATTCTGCTTGTAAAGATTAAAGCTGGTGAGACTTCATAGTCAATGGCAACGTTAGTTTGCAGTTCTGAGAGTCTTAAGTGCTCAACAGACTAGTATTCTGTCAGTTTTCAAAGCCAAATGCTAATTAGAGATGTACAGTCTTTCCAGTTAACTCGCTGAGAAATGGGCACATCAATTCTGATAGCAGAGTTTGTCTTTCTGATAGCTCTGCTAGTATCTGCTGTAGCTTGGAAAGAAATAACTTTTATGTACAATGTTGTATCTTGGTATCTAATGAAAAAGAATCTTAAAGAACTAAACCACTGAAATATAAGCTTAATTTTATTTTGTTGCTTTTTTTATTCTAGCTTCTGAGCTAGTTAAGTTATTTTGTTAATAGTAGTGTTTATCACTACTGTAATATTATTTTTGTGCAAGCTTTTTAGTAGTGACAGGGAAACCTATAAAAGAGTACTGTAGTTTTGACAGAGATATCCAATAAAACTCAGTATTTTGGTGTATTCAGAGTTAGAGGGGACTGAAAAGTGGAGCCTTTGTGCACAGGAGGGAGACTGGTGCCTTGGGTCCAAGTGCTGGATGAGCCTGCTCCAGCCTGCCCTGCCGTTTGGTCCTGCTCTTGCCCTGCAGTTTATGGCCTCCTCCGCTGTACTGATGCTTGAGCCTGCGCTCTCCTGCTGCAAATCAGACAAGTGAGGTAGCCTGTGGTAAAGCAAACCTTAAAACAACAAAAAATGGAGGGTAAGAGACAGAATTTCTGAAGGTAGATTTGCTACTGAAGGAAAGGAACATAAAACTGTTGCCACTGTTGATACTGTTTTTTTTGCCAGGTAAACCATTCTTATTAAATGTATTCCAAAAATGTTTTGTGTGCTAGGGTAGTTCAGTAACCTCTCTCTGTTTTGCCTCGTTGGTTTGTTTTAGAACCTATAAGAATGGCAAGCAGCCGTTGTTGTCTGTAGTGGTCTGGAGCAAATACAGAGTTGGGAGACATACCCAGTGAGGAGGTCACTATAGAGTGTTTTTCATTTCTAATTAGGGTGTTGAACTGAAGTGCTTAAGCTGTAGGGCATTTATGTGAGAGCTTCTGATTATTGTTTGTTGAAATGATCTGCTAATGAAGTGAAGGTGAAGTCAGTTTCTGTTGTGGATAGTGCTGGAAACCCAGTTCAGAGTTTGGATGGAAAATCAAGCTTTGAAGGCTTATAGGCAGTAATTCTGCAGGAGTATTAGCTTTTTGGTTTATTTTTTTTTTCCTCAGCATAGACGTACATTAAAGGCAGCTGAGAGGAGATTAGCTAAGGAAGTCTGGTAAGAGGGAAAATTTAGGTCACAGTTTCTCATCACTTGTACCTGCTATGGAAGTATTTATTCAGGTGTGTGGGAGAAATACCCTGAATGGCTTTCAAGTGACATTTTTTTTTCTATCTCAAAGTCATTCTAGTTTGTTCCAGAGAACTGTTGTAAGATGGGAAAACATACCTACAAGAACTTGAGGGAAAAACTGTGGGCATCATAGGAACAAGATGACTCTGATGACTTTTTTCCTATTCTGAAGAGCAGACTACTTGAATTAAGTAGAAGTCCTTACTAACAAATTACTTCTTTTTAATCCTGTGCAATATAGCTTTTTGATCGCACTTGTTAAGCTGATAGATTTGAATATCCTGCTTGAGATAGCCTGATTGTTTTTAAAAAAAATCCTTGCTTCAGTGGGAGACTATTTCTGTCCGTGGTAGTTTAATTCCCTGTTCAGCAAGATTGGTTTCTGTGAGTAGTTCCATTGACTCCCGGTGGACTTTGCATTCAGGCTTCTCAGCACTGGCACGTATGCATAAACCAGCCTCTAGTTTATGCTAATTTACAACTTGGGCTTGTTTTAGTCTCCAGCCTTTCAGGATATAGAAGCAGCAGTTCCAGCTTTGCAGTTTTTGCAGCCTAAGTGTCGCTCTGTGTGCCTAATGTTAAACTGAAGTTATCTGAAAGTAAGCGTTAGGTCTGTAGTAGCCAACACAGTCACTATTGAGTGCTAAAGGTGTTTTATATTCTGTAGTGCCAGTAATTAGCTATTAAAATTCTGTATTGAATATTCTTCAGACAAAAAATATTAACTACGCAATTGTTTCATCATTTACTTTAAGAAATATTTTACAATATTGACTTTAATGTTCTGCCTGAAATAGGGCTTTCAACATTTTTGTACTTTTCTTTGGAGCTGAGATTGGGCGGACTTATGGAGCCATGTAATTCCTATGGTATCCCACAGAAGAAATAAACTGCACAGGATTTACATTCAATATCTTAAACCCTTCAAGCACTTCTGTTGCCCTTCTTAATGTAATTTGACATATTGTAAATTACACAGATATTGAATATAGTGGCACAGTAACTTTCCTTGTAATATTGTAATTCATTTATTGCATTTGACATGTCTGAGTTTTTCTTTTTTTTTTTTTTTTTTGTCCCTCTAATAGGTGCAGGCAAAACACCAACTTTAGGAGGAGGATTCCATGCCAACCTGGGAAAGGAGTCACGAGCGCAAACTCTACAGAATGGTACTTGCAAGCTCTAGTCTTGTTGATATGGAGGGTTTTTTTATTATTATTAATGTGGTTGATTACAATTAATTTCTAGTTCTGAATGTGACCTCAAAACCTTGGCAGGCCACTTGTTATTCAGTAGACCAGTCTGACTAGTGCTGATTTTACATTGTGCTCTCGTTTGGTTGTTATACCTGATTTATGAGGTCAGGTAGCTGGCTGACAAAGGGTAATGGCACCTGACAGTACTATGTAGTTTAAAAGGACTTTTTCAAGGTTGACGTGCCCATTGCACCTTTTTATTATCTGTTAACCTATTGTGGCATTTTATTTTATAAGTTTTCAGGGTTCTTGAAATGCTTTATGCATGTTTATTTTGAAGTATAATTGTTCAAATGCTTTTGGTTTTATGCAGTGTAAGTGTGAGAATGCATGTATTTATGCACACTTAATAGTAATTGTGCTTCATATGTGACGAATGTGGTGGGGGGATGGAAAATATTCAAATGATACTTGTATAATATGTAATAAGAGTATTTATTTATTTTAATTGAGATCTACATAATATATGCTCTTTACAGAGAGTGAATAAAAACCTGCTTTTATTCCAGAAACAGAACGGTTTTCCAGTTCCAATTGCTGTTAACTTATATCAATGGGCAGGAGTTGTCATTTTTTTTTTTTGCTAATTAATACTCTTGTCTCATGACTGCTGGAGATGACAGCTGATGGACTGTCATATCAAAGACTCGGAAGCTGACATGTAGTTAACTAAGGGACATAGATGGGTTTTACTGATATGGTGCTCACTGGGGGGGGGGGGGGGAAGGATATTTTAGATATTTTCCTAAATTAAAGTCTTACACTTGCAACTTAAATGCAGAAAATCTTACCTGGTATTATGCCTGTATAGGTATACAAAGGATAAGATTGATCTGATATTATATCTCCATAGGTATAGAAAGGTTAAGATTACCTTATTGAAATATAACCAGGTTGCTTTACTCAGCATTATTCAGCTAATTTATATACAGAGTGTTTTATTCAGCTGTTTGTACTGAACAGTAATGAGCTGTGCTTTTTTGGCAGAGTAAAGCTTGTGCTTTGTGTGAGCTAGTTTCAGTGTCAGGTCCAAAGTTACTATCTTACAAGTTTCAAAAATGTCTGGATAAAGTGTAACCTTTATAAGTGAAATAAAACCACTAGAATGACTTTTGCAGTCAGTGAAGTTTGTCTTTGGATGAATGCACTTCTAAACAAAACTGTAATTTTACATGGGTGTTTTCAAAATAAATTGGCATGTTGTGCCTAAGGACTGCCCAGTTCCTTGTCTTTAGTTGTAGAAAAGTAAAGTGCTGAGGGGAGAAAATCCTGATCTGTTGCTTGAGTGTTGTTGGAGTGTTTGAATCCTTCAGAGCCCCTTTTGGTTATGCTGAAGGATAATCACAAGTAAAGACATTGTAGATGTTTTTCTGGGGTCCAAACATGGCTTCTTTCTTGGATGAGTGTTTGCTGGGGCATATTTTTGAGCATCATCCTGCCCCACAGCTTTTGTGCATGGGGGCCCCCCCAATCATACGCAGTGATTCTGACTTGGCTAAAGTCTATCTGTATTATATACAAGAAATTGTAGTTGTTTTGAATGAAATTATCTCCCAGACAGTTTTGAAATGGGAAAATAATTTGTCTTTTTACCTGTACCTGTCTGAGGCTTTTTACAGGTTTTCTTCTCTCTCTCTCTCTCTCTCTCTCTCTTTTTCTTTGTTGCTATCCTTTATATAAAGAAAAGTATTTGGTGTTTGACTTCTGTAACCAACCTGCATTTGTCATGCTGCCAATCTGTCTCTGGGAAAGTTCTTTTCAATGAGCTAAGTGATGTTCTTGCTCAGTCCCAAGCATGACAACAGCAGCTGATATTTCAGGTGGAGCAATTGGTGTTTGAAAGGCTTTTCTTTCTGCTGCAGTATAATGAGCTAGTTGTCTGCTGCATTTAATCACACTTCTAGCTTTACATAGTTTTTAATTGCAAATTGAGCTATGGCAGTGAACTTAGAAAATCTCACCCTGTCACTGTGTGCCCATGATAATGGCTTTTTTGGGTGAAATTATATTAATATCCATTGTGCTTAGACTTGAAAGTGTAACAAGGTAAACATACTTACTGTATATAATTTAAAATAAAAGCATGAGATTGTTTATTGAATGAAACTGAAGTACATAGTTTACTATATTAAAAATGAACAGTTATCCTTGGAGTGCTATGCTTTCTGCTCAGAAAAAGGCTGAGCTGCTTATTTATTTGCTGGTACTACTATGTTTGTATTTCCAAAGTTAACTGAGTTGCAAATGAACTGCTGAAATTAGCTCCTGTTCAGATGCTGGCGCAGCGCAGCCTGTGAGCACGCTTCAGGAGGCCTATTCCTGCAACTTGCTGATAGCTCTTACGTCAAGGCTGTGGGCTACCTTCAGTTGTGTAAGCACATGATTTTTTTCTTCTGTATGGTGCTCTATACAAGCTGTTGCCAAAGGGAAGATCCAGGCTCTGGGAAGTACGGATGGGTGGCGGAGCTCGGATTGCTCTGGAGGTTGTCCCCAGTGTATTGGAGAGCAGCTGAGAGCGTGCGTGTGTGTGGTCTGAGAGTGCTGGCAGGTCTTGCACTGTGCCTGGTCTGCTTGCCAGCAACCTGCAGGCTTGACATGATGTGGAGAAAAGTCCAGCAAAGGCAGCAGGGACTTGCTGTTGTTTTTGTTTTTTTTTTTTTTTTTTTTTTTTTTTTTTTTTTTTTTTTTTTTTTTTAAAAAAACCCACCACCAACCAACAACATCCCCCTGCTTTCCCTTCCCTCCCCCACTTAGTTTGGGCCAAATTCTTCCTTGCTGTAATGTCTGTCTCTTCAGGGAAGGTGAAAGGGAGGTGATCTGGGCTCACTGTCTCTTGCTTAATCACAGCAGAGCAGCTGGGGTTGGCTGAATGCATGATGCTGCTATTTTTTGAGGCTTGTAATGAAAGGATATTTAGAATTAGATGAAAAAGTTTTCCATTAGAATACCTAAGGTAAAAAATTCATGATTTTTTTTTTTTCCTCCATTTTAAAGTGAAGAAATGCAGAAGTAAAATGTTCCAACTGCTCGGCAGTTCTGGACTAGTCTACCAAAAAATATTTTGTGCATTAGTGTTTATATATACACACACACTCTCTAAATAGAGCCATGGGAAAACTGGAGGTTTTATAGTTTCCAGGTTTGTGCAAGAATGTCTAATTCACAGAACTAATCTCCCTTATCACACATGCCTTTGCTGTATGTTTCTTCACTATTTATGATGTGGTGGTGCATGGCAGTTCATCATCTCTGCCTTTCTTTGCTAAACCAGCTGATGTTTGTGAACGTTCATTTGTGAATTGGCTGCTTATAAAAACTGGAATCTTGTTTACACTTGCTGAAATATTTATGCAGGAAAGGCCTAATACTGTTGTATTTAATTTTCAGTTTGGTTTTTGGTGTGAAGTACTGTGCTAGCTGAGCGTGCTAAGCTCCGCAAGTTCAACCAGCTCGGGTCCACAAAACGCTTTGTATCTGTTCATATAAAGCTCATTTCTGTAGTGAAAACCTGCGCATCTATGAGATGATGTGAAGAGGTGATTCAGCATTGTTTTAAAGGATTTGACAGAATAACCAAACAGTACTGTTTTTGTGAGAGACAAGAATTGGGAATAAAATACTAGCTCAGAGAGGGGGGACCCTTTGACAAGAATTCCTCCCTGTGTTGTCTGCACCTCTTCAAATTGCTGCAGTACTGCCTAACTTTTATGGTTACTTACAGGGCTGAAATGCAGAGTTCTGTCTCTTTAAATCTCATTTTACAGCTCTGTGCTGCATTACATAATCTCTCTAAATAGCTGGTTTATTCTTGTTTCCTTGTAGGCAATCTGCTCTCACTATATCCATGTCAAAGTCGTAGTTACAAGGGAGTTGTTCTTGACTTGGAGCTGTGATACTTTCAATAGTCTTCAGTGGCCAAAAAGAAAAGGGAGAGGGGAAGGAAGGTCAATGGCATGATTATAACTTGAAAGCTTCAGTTGCAGATATTCAAATTTGGTTTAAACTAAGTTTGAAAATTGCAGCTGCAGCTAGCTTAATCCAATTTCTGAACTGTTGTGCTGTGTTTTTAATGATTTCTTTACATGAGTGTGTGTTTTTCCTCAGTCCTCTTAATTACCAAAATGTAGCTAACAGCATTTTGATGCTAAATGGAAAGGTATTTCTGAAGATATACTTTAATGCATTTTTGACTGTTAAAATTCAGCCAATAGTTTAAATGTTTTAACCTTTGTTGTCATCGCTAGTTTCATAGCTGGTTTATTACAAATGGTTATGGAGGAGGGCTCTCTACCTCCTGCCAGAACTACGGCATGAATTAGATAAGGACAACATACTACATGTGTGAAGAACAGAAGTACCCAAAGAAGAGGAACAGAGAACACTATTTAACAAAACTGAAATAACGAGAGAGGAGAGGATGGTAGAATTCTAGGATGGTTTAGATTGCAAAGGACCTCCAGAGGTCTATAAAGTGGCGGCTTTGAAGTTGCATTAAGCTGCTCAGGGCCTAGTGCAGCTGAGCTTTGGGTATCCTGAAGGAAGGATATGATACAGTCTCCCTGGACAACCTGTTTTCTAATGTTTGACCACCTTCACAGTGAAGAATTTTTTCCTTGTATCTGTCAGAACTTACTTTGATAGAATGTGACTCTTGCTTCTTGTCCTTTTGCTGTGCATCTCTGACAATTCTGGCTCCATCTTCTTTATAATCTCCTGCTGAGTAGCTGCTGAAAACACCAATGAGACCTCTCCCTTAGCTTTCTTATCATAAGACTGAGCAAATTCAGGTTTTGGCCTCATGCCATGTGCTTCAGTTTCCTAATCATCTTAATGGCTCTCTGCTGGACTTGCTCCAATATGTCAATGCCTTGTCTTGTGCAGAGCAGTCCTGGACTGGACAAAGTTCTCTAAATACAATATCACAAGTCCTGAAGAGGGGATAATAATCACTTCCCTTGACCTGCGGGCTACAGTCTTAATAATGCAGCTCTAGGATGCAGTTAGCCTTCGTCACTGCAACTGGATGCTGCTGAGTCATTTTTGTCTTTTTGTCCATGAGGAATCTAGATCCCTTTCTGCAAAGCTATTCCCTTGCCAAGCAGTCCCCAGCCTGTATTGTTGCCCTGCAGTTTTTCTGTCCCAGGTGCAAAAAATAAAAAACTGCGTTTGTTTTGTTGAACTTCATGAGGTTTCTGTCAGCTCATTTCTGCAGTGTCTTAAGATTCCTCTGAATAGCAGCTCTTCCTGTCAGTGTATTGACCGCTGTCCCAGTGTGATGTCTGCAGGCTGGAAGAGGGAACCTCCTGTCCCACTGTCCATGTTGTTAATGAAGGCATTAATCAGTGTTGACCTCAGTATCAATCCCACTCATAAGTCTGATGGTTGAAGTGCTGACCGCTACCCTTTGAACCTGGCCAACTTTTCACCCAACTTGTAGTTCATCTGTCTAGTCTGTATCTCCTCGGCTTGGCTGCCAGGGAGAATGATGAAATGGGATGAGAGAGGAGCAGTGGTTACTGTTTACCTTGACAGCAGTGTGGCTTTTATTGCAGTCAGGCACAATCTGCCCTCATTAAATCTGTGCTGGCAGTTCCTGGTAACCTTCTTACCCTTTGTGTGTCTGGAAATGGTTTCCAGGTAGATTTGTTCCATAGCCTTCCATCAGGCTGAGGGAAGGTTGATTCGCCTCTAGTGTCCTACTTTCCCCTCTGGAAGAAAAGCCTTATGCTTGCCACCTTCTAGTCCTAGAGTACTTTCCCCGATTCCTACAACTTTTTAAAGATGGCAAAGATGCCTTTTTTTCCTAGCTCCCTTAGCATCCTCAGATGTATCCCATCCAGTCTAATTGACTTAGGTATGTAGATTTTGCTTAAGTGAGCCCTTCTCTACCATAGGAAATGTTTCATTTCCTCCAAACTCACATAGAGACCCGAGACACCTGAAAACGGGCACTGCAACAGAAGACCAAGGAGACTCATGAGCTGCTATAGAACCAAGCTGTAATACACCCTGCCTGCTCAACTTCCAGCACATCAGCGTAGAGTGTCCTTGTGCTTTGGAGAAACTGTATTTGGAGACTGGACAGTCCTCCTGGCCCCTTTGGCCTCCATGACTGTACCTCAAGGGCTCCTGCTTACCACCTCTCTGAGAAAACTGAAGCCTGCCTTCTGAAATCCAGTGTTATAATTATGCTACCCATCTTCCTCACACCCCTCAAGATCTTAAACTTTCCTCATCTTAGGGTTGCTATAACCGAGCCTGCCATTAAACTTTACATTCTCCACCACCGATTCATTTCTAGAGAACGGTAGGTGTATCACAGTGCTTCTCCTGCTTGACCTGTTCCTGACATGCTCTAGAAGGCCACTGCATTGCTTGTTCCCCCACTGTGCTTCCCTTCCAGCAGATGCTGGGGTGGTTCGCCATGAGAACCAGGACATTTTCCTGTTGTCTAAAGAAGCTTCATCTTCAATATAAGATTGTCTGTAGCAGGTGCTCATGACAGTGTTTCCTTTGGTCTTGCCTCTCATCCAGACCTATTAACTCTTTACTGGCCTGTCACTTGTTTTTCAGCAGAGCTTCCCCTGTGACCTTTTCTGTTTGGCCTTCTTGTGGACCATGTAACTATCCATGTCATGATCCCAGTCATGTGAGCTGTTCCACCACAGATTTGTCACCTCCCTGTGAATTCGTAGTTTTGCAGCTGTCCGTCCACTGAATTCTTTGATTGTTTCCTTTGCTGGATGCAATGTTTTCTTTGACTTTTCCTCCTGTATCAGCTCCTGTCTCTAGTTTTGGTTTCAATAATGAAACTTCTAGTCTAGTCTCTCTGCCATTTTCATGTCCTTGCTTTTATTTCTGTTGAGATGGAAGCTAATCTTAATCCTTTCATCTCCGCCTTCAGTTAGTACCCCACTGGGGTTTCTTGTCTTGTCTTTTAAACCAACCAGTGCTTAAAATTTTCCTCTTCTGTTTTTTTCTTGTATCCTCCTAAATTTCTTTAGTCAGTAAGGCTTTGAAAGACTACTTCTAGCCAGACCACTGCTTCAGTTTTACCCACTTTGATCTGTCTACTTAAGAGCCCTTTGTTGTCATTAGCAATTTGTCTCATTCATTTCCTTCATCTTTCCATTTGATGTGTTCACTTTCTCCATTTCTCCTTGAGGAAGGATAAGGGGCATCTTCCCCTTTTCATTTGGGATGATAGTCCATGGTTTTTTATGTGTGGGTGTATTTTGTTTGGTGGTTTTTTTGGTTGGTTAGTTGTTTCAAGTGCAACATTTTCCTTTGGTAAACTTCTTCATTCTCAGCATACCCGTTCCATCTAGTCCCATGTTATGGCTTCAGCTTGAGTGGCAAACAAAGTTTAGATGTCTGTGTGAGCTCATAGTCCTGAACTCCTTTCAGGGTCTCAGCACAGAGGCAGACAGACTTAGGGTGTGATTAATTTTATCGGAAGGGAAGTCAAATGACTCATTCTCTTAAGTGTCTATTTCTCTTCCTCAGTGAAAGGAAGTCTAGATTGACTAAGCTCAGATGCTCATCTCTGAAGATAAGGGTGATGGATTTAAGGCTTTTGGTTTTGTTTGTGTATCCCCTGTTGACACAGATTTAACATGGCCAAAACTGAACTACTGAATTGCATCTCACTGCTCGGCTCTTTTGCATGTTAACAAGTTCAGTCTTCCTCCTTTTGAGGCCACTTGCAGCTTTCCCTTCTCCTGTTTTGTAGATCCATCTTTTCCAGCATCTGCTAAAATGTGGATGTGTCCTAGCTGTGACACTCACGTATTTATTTCTTGCACAAGTGTCTCTTGACTTTCATTGCTCTTCCTTTCTGATCAGAACAGCTCCAGAGCCAGGAAGACAGAAAAGTTGTGACCCGAGATGTTAAATCTTTGGTAGCTTAATGTTTTCATCACAGAATTTTAAAAGGAATGGTATTTTCCCAACCTGTTTGCCCTTTCATGTCTGTGATCACTGTTACTTGCCACGTAACAGTTCAACAGAAAACTTTCCTGGTGTTAGTGTGCGTGTTCCAGCTTCCTGGACCTCTGTACTTCTGAGGCTTGCTTGAGTGTCAGTAGGTATGGGCTCTCCTGGTCCGCTGCTTTGACGCAGGTTCTGGTAAGTCACAGAAGCATAAGCCACAACTTAGATGCTGGTGTCCCTGATGGCTGACTTTCAGGGTGTCTCAATAGCTTACACACCTTTCTCAGAACTTCAGCTTTCAGGCTTTGCAGGCAACTTCACTAATCACCAAAGACTTGAAGAGACACAGAAACTGCTTATTTAAGAAAAACAAACAAAAAAACCCTCAGAGGCAGAAACCCCAGTCTTTATCAAAATTCTTAGAAGAACATATGCTGGTTAAAAATAGCAGCAGAATGTATTCCTGTTTCCCTGTTAGACTTGGGGACCCATGGAGTTTGATTCAGAGGCATCTGAGGAAGCAGGGATCCTTCTGGTACTGTAGCTTCTCCTTCAGCACTTGGAGAATCTCTTCTTTCTCAGGTGGCTAATGAGACCCTCTGCTTAATGATCTCCAGTTATCTTTGTTAAAAGACCAGTTCATCAGCTGATCTGGGACAACCTTTTGGTTATGCATTGATTAATTAGTTCTTACTGAGTTCAGGTTTGAAAATTTTTATTGTCTTAAGCCTTTGCCATCTTTCTGTTTTGATAGGGAATGACATAAAAAGTAACCTGTCTTGGAGATGCTTTTGATGAGCTGCTTGTCCTTATAATGACAGTATCAAGGGAGAAGAATTGATGTCTCCTTTAATGAGATCTGTTAGTTATAATGAATAGGGTCTAGGTTCCTTTAAGTAAAGAGTGGAGGTATAAAATATAAAATAAAAACTAATGGTAGGATTTTGCCAAGAGACTGATGGACAACTGATGTAAAACTTCGAGCACCGCATTCCACTCAGCTGAAATACCTGAGTCAAGCTCTGATGGTCTGTCTTATTCTGTTCCTGTGTTTGCTTAGCCAGAAAAGGGAAAAATTAGAAAATGCACTTCTGAAATTCCTTGAAGGTGTGTGTTCAGTCTGTATGTGGACTCAGCACGATCTCTGTTGTTACCTTTTTCTTTTAATTTTGAAGATTGGCCTTGAAGTTGAAAAAAACCAAAATTGAGGTCTTAAGTGAGTTAACAGACAACTTGTGTTGCCTTAACTAATAACAAAAAATATTTGCGTGTTCAGCTGCTTTGAATTGACCTGTTTGACTGGTGTCTTTCATGTTAGTTAAAGGTGTCTTTCATGATTTCCTTTGCTCTGTCTCCTCTCCTGTCTGTTCTGTCTCTTAGTTTATTAGTTGGCTGTGGGCCAGAAAACTGTTGTGCCAGGGAAGCACAAATCTCTGCTTCATTTTGACAAATAAAAAAAGAAATACCTTTTAAAATTCTGCATGCCTGTGAAATTTATTGTGTGGATATTTAAGTTTTGGCCTCTTTTAACTTAAATTTTCTCCTTGTTAACTTTGGCAATTTCAATGTGACATAGAGTAGGACAAAGTATATCGCGTTTGTGGAATTCACTGATGGAGATTTATCTTCCTATAGCCTTGTGTAGGTACTTGGAACCTGTCATTTCTCTTGAGAGCATTCCTTAAAGACAGTTTACCTAGTGGGCTAATGTTTTTTTAAAACATTTGCTTTTCGAGTACCATTTGCAAGGGGATGTACTTGGATATTAATAGGACTATCTTCCTCCTTATGCAGCGTGGCAGAAAATAGGCAACTGCCTCTCTCATCTTTCCGCTCCCTGTAGTAATGCCTATAAAATTCTGTGCTAGTAATCTGCTGCTTCTAACAAGCTTCTGCATTAAACCATTTTAGCTTTTGAATGTTGTTAGATAAACTCGAAATATACTTCAGGTAACGTAGCTTTGGTTGAAGTTCCACGTAGCTGCTGCTCTCTTTTTTTTTTTTTTTTCATAATGGAAGATGTGTGCCACTTATATGGCATAGGACTGTTTTAAACATTCAAACGTAAGTTTTGAAGTGTTTGTGTCATTTCACAGGCACTATGGTTCAAAACCTGAGAGGGAGAATGTTGTTGCTTTTTAATGCTGTGTTCTTTGATAGCACCTGGTTTCCTTTTCATGTGTTGAAAGTGCCTTCTTGTTTTGCTTTACGAAATAAATTGGATAGCTTGTGATATGATAGTGCAGGGAAGCATTCCCTAAGCCTGAGGGTCTGCAAGTGTGATTTGCTGGTGGAGCTATTTCGGTTCTCTTGGAAGATGGCTTTTCTTAAATAATGGTCACAGCATTAAATGGAGACTCTATAGGATTAACAAATAAGAAAAAATTCAGTGCTTGTGTATGCTGTTTTTATAAGGAAGACTATGATTTATTTGCTTGTGTTCTTGTAGACACACTTGTACACATTTCACCTGTACTTTGCAGCTGGACATGAGTTAGCTGTGGTTCTTCCAAGCTGCTTTCATCTCATCATGGCTGATGGTCTTGGAGGAACCAAGCATGCATCAGTTGATGTGGGATACAGGGGACATCAGCTTAAAAGTGTTCGTGACAGGCATGTTGTATTCCTGCTACGGTCTGGCTGGTGGTGTTACAGCCCTGCATCTGGCACAGTATCTGTCATAGGCATCCAGGGTGGCTGAGGGAGCGGTATCAGAGCAGCACACGTGGTGATGCTTCTCCACAATACTATCACCTCATGCCTTGTGCAGAAGTGCATGTGGAGCTTTGATTGTCCTTGTTGTTTTCCCAGTTGTGTGATAACATCCTCCCAGATGGACAAGCACTGCCATTGCACGTGCTATTCAAAAGTCACTCAGGCAAAGACTTTGGCTCCTGTTCAATGCCACTGCTAGAGCAGCCTTTCCCAGGCAAATACAGTATACCGCTGGAATGCCCAAATGTAAGTCTGGATATTGAATATGTATGAACAGAAACTACAGGGTTCTGTACTAGGTGTGAAATATGTTTGGTGGGAGGGTCGTCCTGTGTCTGGTACAGCCACACCAGCAAATTTATTAGCAGGCTGACATATGTCAAGCCCCTGCTCAAAAAAAGAAAGCAAAACCCCCCCCAAAAACAAACCCTGGTCCCAGCCTGAACCAGAGCAACTCTGTGCACACATTAAGGTTTATTTTGGGCCTTGGTGATCGCTGTGCTGGATTTGCTGCGCTCCCAGTAGGTAGTAGCTGTGTCAGCCCAGAGAGCTGACATGCTGCGGTGCGTGGGTGGAAATGAGATGCTATGTAAAGGATCAGGAACTCCTTTGAGTGGTATTGCCATCAGAGGCAACAGTCTCATAGGGCTGCAGCTCTGGAGTCCAGTTCCACATCAGCATTTCTAACAGCAAAGCCAGTTTGATCCTGGCATTTCCCAGTCCTCAGCTGCCCTTTCCCATTCCCCTTATACAAATATGCTGGGTCTTAGCTTGGGCAACGCATCTGTTTACTGGGACAAAAAAAAAAAAAGCAAGCCGCACCCAAGCAGTACCAACTTTTTTTTTTTTTTCTGTTTCCCTTTGATCATTTTACTCCTCCACATGCCACCACTGAATGGATGATGTAGAGATGAGCAGGAGCCTCTTAAACCAGCTTTGCAGCAGGAGAGTCTGAACGCAGGGCTGTGTTGTGAGCTCTTCTCTCATTTTTTTTTATTTTTTTTTTTCACAAATATATATTTATAACCCACTGTCCTGTTACGTTCAGTCCTGCACAGTCAGAGCGAAGGAAGGTGTTTTCTGTTCTTTTGGCTTGGCTTAATATGAGTGGGAAGCTTTTTAGAAATGTTCTGTTCATTGACTGCTGCTAGCAGATGGATGCTCTCTGCTTGAAGTGCCTCAGGCCTTTATATCTTCCGTTTTCTCCCCTTCCCTCCTCCCAGCACACACCCTGGAGTGTGCAGGCTGTGCTAATTTAGTCGCAACTTAAAAAGGAGTGGTGAAGAAGAAATGCTTAACTCTAATAGAATTCTTGTCACTTGCGACGTCTTCAGGGAGTACTTTTTCATTTCAGGATCCCTAAGGATTTTTCCAGCAATGTGTGTTAGATGTTCTGTGATACAATTCTTAATGTGTTAGGACCAAAATGCTAATTCTGTTTATGTATTAATCTATTCAGAATATACAGCACACGTGACATCTAGTTTGATTTTTCAAGTGTTTTTAATAACCTAGGCCTGACTCTTTCCGAGGCGGCCTTTCCATCTGTATGAACCATAAACCAAACACCAAACCTTTAAACAGTCATTAACCTAGTATGTTAAAAAATTTGAACCAGTTACTGCGTTTTACTAAATTGGCTGTTGCTGTCAAGAGCTTTTGACACTTACTGGTGGAAGTCGGCTGATGCTTGCTCTGAGGGGTTGGATTTGTTTTGCAACAGAATCACAAAATGTTACTATTCACTGGTAGAAATTGCATGTGTTTTTAATGGAAAAAAATGCCAAATTATTCACTAGCAGAATCTAAAATCTGTTCTATAGTGGATGCCTTAAAAATACTGCATGGCTACAATCACCAGGTGGTGCTGTTACTGCTTAAAACAGTTTTTCAAAGTAAGTTCAAATTCTGCCATTGTCATAGTTATTCAACTGTAATTTCATGGGAGGAGTGGTGAGAGAGAAAATTTCTTTATTTAGTCACGTCTTTAAAGCAGAGCTTTTCCTGAAGATTTTGGGTTTGCTCTTCTGCTAGTTGCTCAGAGTGAAATTTGCCGCACATACCATTTTTACATCAGAGATGTTCATAAACTATATGGGATAATTTAGGAGGTTGGAGGCCAGGTGTGTGGGACCATATCTGGGCTGTAGCCTATGTGATTCCTTCTTGGGTGATTTTATGAAGGCTTGCATTAAGTAATGAAGGAGGATAACATTCAGGTTCTGCATGTTTTATCAAAGGGGGAAGGTTGAAGCGTGATGTCTTCTCATAAGCTGAACATAATCTGTTTCATGAATGACACTAAATTTAACCTTGTGAGTTTTGAAGGGCAAGAACTCCAGCCTGCTGTGGAAAGAGGCTCTTTTAAAAAAAAAAACAAACAACAACCCAAACCCCCAAACAACTCCAGGCTCCTAAAACACAACTTCTATGTAATGTCTTCAATAAGTGTAATGCTATTCCTCTTATTTAGAAAAACTTTAGATCATACATATAAAAATATAGCAAAAAAATAAGAATTAAAAAAAAAATGTCCCTCTACAGTTGTACGGTAATTAGAGTTGTAAAGAAAGCTGCTTTTTTCCTAAGGCTTTGCAGACTGGCTATTTATGGATAAACCATGGAATGGGAAATCATGAGTTTAAAGTTGCAAACCGTTCCTTTCAATGAAGATTTCCACCCTGCTCCCGCCTCTCCCCTTCCCCCCCCCCCCCCCAATAATTGAATCATTTTGGACAATAAAGACAGCCAAGTATGAGTCTGCTTAGACTAAACCTAAGTACTGCCAACCATGTAGGTAGAAGTGAAGGAGGTTTTAAGTAATTGAGGGAGGGGGGGGAGAGTTACCAGAAGCATACCTCTCCTGAAGGCATTATTATTGCTATCATTTAGATGTAACTTCTTACACTGAGAATGTAACACCTGAAAAATGAATTGAATTTTTTTCTGCGTAGTGATTTTTTTTTTTTTTTACTTTGTTTTCTAATAGCAATTATAAGCAAGTGATGCTTACAAAGCAGACAGAAGTACGGCCTGGTCTCCTCGAACCCAGGCTCCAGTGTGGGTAAGGACTGCCAGCAGTGTGGCAAGGAGTTGGGTTCAGCATGCTTCAACCTGGTTTTGAGCTGTGCTGTTTAGACCGAGTCTGAATGTCCATGGGAGCTGTATTTGCTTGGCATTACTATTTGGGATCCCAAATATCTACCTACAAGTCTGGCTTTAATCGCCTGATTTAAAGCCTTCACGCTGTTACAACAAAGCTGTCCCAAACAAACACAGCATAAATTAAGTGAAAAAGTAGTTCATTGCTTAATTGTTTAAAAGTCAGTTCAGAGGATTCCTGCATTTTCAATCCAAAGAGGCTTCTCTTAAGTTTGAACAATAGAAAAATCAAACATGGATCTTTCTTCAAAGACAGATTGGTAACACTGAATGCAACAAAACAAGTGGCTGATTATATTCAAATGTGTGAATCCCTACGAAATTATATTGTGCTAATAAGCATATAAATTGTTTTTTAATAAAATCAATTAGAAATCGCTTTTTTAAAATAATATACATCTTTCTTCTATGTGCTCTAAACCCACACAGTTATTAATGATATTTTTGGGTAGTGTATTATGAATTGCATAATATTAAGAAGGCATTTTAGGATCATAGCTTGATTCTGGGGGTATGTACAGAGCTGGATTTGTGTGCATTAGACCTTCATGTTTTCCTGTATGTTTGTCATTCATTAGAGAGAATGTATATGAATCGTATTTACATTTTACCTTAGATATATTTGATCGGTTTTATAAATCAATGTTCAGGGAAAGCATTCCATGCATTTTTGCAGTAGGAATCATGAACTTAGTATCGCTGCAGAGGGAGCTGTATAAGGTTCAGTAGTTTGCATTTTGCTTTGTAGCCCATTTAGGTTGAATTTCTGAGAACAGTTTGCTCTCCAGACACTAGTCATTATGTCTGGTCAGAGTGGTGGGTTTTTTGATAACAGTATAGAACATGCTGAACCTGAAGATTGTTTCCTGTCCTTGTAAAACTGACATATAAGACACAGCCATCTTCCATGTTCTTCCATTTTAGAAAGCATCACATTATCTTGCCTAAAAGGGAGACACAAACACTGGAGAGTCTCCAGCCACACTCTCATGGGGTAGCATGCGTGCTGAAGCGTGGGTCATCATCCTTAGTAGTCATCCTTGCACTTAATTTCAGGGTTTTGTGGAGCCACTTGACGCAGAACGGCATTTCTGGTTCCACTAGGCATGCGTGCACGTATACATGCAAGCTTAGACGGATGCATAGAAATCCATTTGCATAGGAAAAGCTACTTTCTGAATCAAGTTAGGAGATTGATGTCTTTGCTTATGGAATATGTATACTGCATGTTTTGAGGAAGTAGATGGACAGCTGTAAACTCTTCCAAGCTCTTTGTAGCATCTTAGACAAATCGGAGGAGTTGCCTGCTACCAATGCACTGCTCTCAAGGCTTGCTGCTGTACTTCTTGCCAGTGCTTGTCTCACTTTTCTTCCTTGCTCTAGCTGATGCCTGTAGAAAACTGCTTTTTCTTTTTTCCTTGGTTTGTGGCTCAGCACAAAATCTGAAGAGCATTGGGAGCTGGTGCAAGGGGTGGTGGTGGGATGGATGTGGGATGTCAGATTTCCCCTTTCAATTCTCTCTGGTAATGTCATCCTCTGCTATTTTACCTGATCTGTTACAAAAGAAAGCAGACTTGTTCTAATCACTAAAAGATTAGAAAAATGCTCTTATAAAATAAAACTGATGAAAAATACAGCTGTAGCTTCTCCAGTTGTACCTAGTCTTCAGGCTGAGGTTTTCATGTGTTCTCTCCTGCTTCTTACCCTAGGTTTGCTGTGGAGTGAAGGGAAGAAAGCAGACTTCATATGAAAAAGCAGTAAATCAGTAATAGCTCTTAGTTTATCATTCACCCCTTTCTAAGTATACCAGCCTCCGTTTTAAATGTGAGATTAATCCACAGTATTTGCTAATCCAAATTCATCCTCATTTCCAAAGGTGAGCACAGCTATCTTTCTATCATCAGCAAATTGGCATCTGTAAATGAGGGAGATTTTAGAGGGTTTGCCTTATTATTCTGAGCCCCATGCAGCTTGCCAAATCCAAGCAGGTGTTATGTTTGCTTACTTCCCTCGCCGTGAAAGCTCTGTAAGCTCAGGGAAATAGCTAGAAATAAAATTATTGCATGTCAGCTGAAATATTGTGATTTCATAACAGTACTAATATGGGTGAATAGCTCTGCAAATACAGTAGTTTTCTACCTTAAACCAAATATTTTTATATCTAAAGGCTTCTTTCTTGAGGTGGGGAAGTAATCTGACATTTTTAGCTGCATGAAATCTTTGTCTTTTAAGCTTAAATACATGGAAAATAATTTACAAGCTTGCATAGTGCTACTGCGGGAAAACGTGTATCTTGAGACTATTCAAAATAATCTCAAAATAGATTTAGAACCTATAGTTCCTAACATGCACCAGGAAAAAAGAAAAAAGTACCGCTGCTGGTGCAAGTGGAATCAGTCCTTGAGTGTATCAAGAAAGAATACCACTTTTCAAGTGATCTTTGGAAGAAATCCAGGGTGCTTGTGAGGTGACATTTGTTGTCTGAGTGGTCTGTGTTATTCCAGCTGGCCCTATACTAAAAGTTAACTCTTGCTTACTGCCAGCTTCTTTCTTGGGAGTAAATGGGAATCTGTAGCTTTGGTCAAAGTGATGTTGTTAGACATCCTGTGGATCATAAACACACTTCTGTCTCTTTCCATTCGTTATCCATGGTGAGCCTACCATGCATTGATGGTAGATGGTCTCCTCAAGGGTAGTTTGCACCCTATTTCAGATCCTGGAGAACTGGGAATAGAAATAATGTTCTTTTTGAAGGATTATAGTGGTTCTTACATGCACTTTTCACCATTGGCTAGGCAGTTTGTCTGCTGTAGTGTGGGTAGTTTTGCTTCCTCCCAACTCTGCTCTTTATCTCTCTGGCATATACAACAAATTTCATTTCAAGATGATTGCAGTGTTTGATACCAGCTTTAAGAAGAAAAGGAAGCTTGATGTTGATGAAGGTGTTTGACACAGAGAAGAAAAAGCTTTGATGTTGTTTGGGATTTCTCAGAAACATGGATTTATCACACCAGAAAAGTCAAGTTGTGGGATTATGGTGACACTGAATATTAAGTACCAAACATAATCCTAAGAAAACTTCAGCAAAAGATAAAGATGAGCATAAAGGACTGTCAACGGTACACATGGAAACAAAAATCAATGTCTTCAAAGAGTACATTTGGAGATGCAGTTTCCTCTGCATCTCGCAGAAGTGAAGGACTGCCACCTGCCTCTGTGGTTCAACACGGGGAGCTGTGGGTGTTTTTCAGTCTCCTCCAGGCACACTCACTCACTATGAAGCTGAGAAGAAGGATCCTTATGTCAGATATCCATTCCTGATTCAGTCTGTAGCAAGCATAAAAGGGAGACAACATAACAACAGCCACTTGGAACAAAATGTTGTTGAAGTTTGAGTGCTGTGATTTCAAAACTATAAGAGGCACAGTTACCAGAAGCTAAAACCACAATTGATTCTGGGCTCTCAGAAATGTTTAGTTCTGCCGAGTTCAGCTTCCCATCTATAAAAGCATGACTTTCATTAGGAGTTGAATGCTTGTGATAATTAAAGCTGGATTAAACAAAGTGGCACCTATACTACTACTATGGTAATGTAGGATACAGAACTATTAACTTGAGTGTGTCCTGTTGCTATTATAGCAGCCAGGGCCATGGATATGTGGATGTAAGGTTATTTTGCACAAAGCTAGGCAGAATTTCATCTGCCTATCTACATATCCTAATACTCTAGAGTAAAATACAAAAGGTAGAAGGGAGGAAGGGCCAGTGATCATTTTGTGGAGGAAAACCATGGTCCTTGAGGTTGATTAATGTAGCAGTAGGACTTCTGAGGCCTTCAGTGAGGAACGGCTTGTAGCATAAACAGGTCTGAGGCTGGCAATTGATAGAAGTGTTTGTTTATTCTTTTGGATCTTAAAAGAGGTCACTAAATAGACTTTACTGTATGGACCCTACCAAAGCAATGTGTTAGGTCCAAGGTGATGCTGATGTTATGCGATTCCTTAGGGCAGCTTCCTTCATTGCAGCTTCACAAAGTCAAAGAGGACAACAGTAAAAACTCATTTTGGTTTTTACAGCACCTGCTGAACTGATTTATAGCCAATTTATTTTAAAAAAGAAATTTTCCAAATACTGTCACCAATCAGAAAAATGCTATAAAGTTGAGACCTGTCTGTAGTCAGACTCAGGCAATATTAAATTCGTATAGATCATTCTCACAACTAGTGTAAGAACTATTTCTGGGGTATGTTGCAATCAATACTCTTGTGTTGAACATCAGTGTCTACTCTGTAGGAGCAGTGACAGTATCAGGGGAGAAGAATCCATGTCTGTCTTAATGAGATCTGTTACATTGCCGCATAGCAATCATCACATAAATCCACTGATTTCTGTTTAAGTCTTTAGTCAGTACGTTCTCTGGTAGCTATTTTTCACCATGCCATATTACCTAGGGGAAAATGAATTAATAATACGTCTAGTCTTGGGTATGTATGTTTAATGGATGATCTCACATCCTATCTTAGAGTCATACTGCACAGAAAAAACCCTGTTGTAATTGATCTTTGAGGTTGAGCACATAAAGAACAGGAAAATGTAAATGTGCTTACCCAAAACATTCTTTTAACTTACTAACTGGCACACTAGAGGCAAGTGAATTGTCTAGAAGAGCAAAGGAAGTTGGTATCTAAAGAATTGGTTATGGACAAAATTTCGGATTCTTTGTTACATCAACAAGTTTTGAGACTTTTTGTGGGGTGTGTTGTTAATACAATATTTAATTTAGAAAAACTAGAATGGAGTGGTGACTACGGGGAGGGGGGGGACGGGACGGGACCTGAGCAGGTGGATCTTTGCTGTTTGGGTCAGGATGGTTTGATGGACATTGGGTCTGCATTGTTCTGCTGCCAAACTGAGCAGGCTGGAAAGCTGTGGACTGAGTCAGGAGAGTCAGCAATTTGGGGAGGAAAGGGTGGCGGGATTTTTTGCACTGTTCTGTACACTCAGGATACAGAATGATTCTGTCTGCAAAGAGGCTTTTCTCTTAAGCTTACAGTTTTGCAAAAGCAGAAGAACTTACTTTAACATAGTAAATCATTGTAGCCCATTTGTCTTAAATGGGATCACTCTGCATCACACATTTTTCATCTGTTTTGCTCCTTGTGGATTCATCTGTTCCAAGCAGTGGGAGTTTCCATCAGTTCCCTTGGGAAACTGTTATGAGGTCCAATGAGTTTTGTAAGTTCCCGTTAACATGCTGCTTATATTTTCCTTTAATTTCATGTTATTAGTCCTTAGGCATGAACTCATGCTTGTATCTATTTATAGCTTAATCTTCCATTGTCTTCAAGAAATCTAGGGGCCTTCTGCTCTTCTCTTAACAAATCATGTTTGATAATTTGGTGAAAGCTTTAAGTTCAGTCTCTGGGTCTTTAAACACCCACCCCCAATTTTTCTTCTGTGCTCTCCATCTTTAATTCTAGGCTGATCAGGGTTCCTGAAGAGAGGAATGAAGTCTAGTGAGAATTTTCTTCTCCTGAAACAGTTGCTGATGACGTCCCGTATGTAAAGCGTGGCTTCATATAAATGGATCACAAACATGCAGATAGAAAATATTTGGCGTAATTGAATAATATGAGGGCCACATTGGCTCTGTAGAAATACATAGATGGCATTGTAATTCTAAGTTTTTACTAGAATAGTCTATACATCTGACTTTTATAAATGTTACTGTTTAAAAGAAATATAAGGCTGTTCCTGAAATATGTTCATTCTCTCTTTAAACCTAAATCTCCTTTCAACTCCAAACCAAAGCAGATAGCACTAAGAGACTGGCTTGATAAATAGCATCGCTGATTCACTACATTGTTTAGCTGAGATCTGTGGCAACCTTCATTTATGTTTAATTTAAAACGGAAGGAAATGCCAAGTTGAGGCTGAAGCACTGTCCATAACTTCTTTCATCATCTAGGGGCAGCATACAGATAAAATTATCAGGGGTAGGTGTAACTGATCTAAACAGGCCTTTTGTAGTGGTAAAGGAGAGCAGCCCCCTCAGATTTATACTTCTTTCTTGTTAGCTATAGCTGATGAACTCGGCTGCCAGGGACAGACTTAAGGGCAGAATATCATTCTGTAGCTGCAGCCTGGATAGATTGATGCTGTCTTACCAAACTGCCAGGTTTCTTATCCCTCTTGTATAAAGGAAGAAGTATTTGACCGCTCTTGTCAGCTTCATATAAAAGTACCTTAAATAAGTATTAACCTAATACAATCTTGCTTGCTTTTGTAATGGCTTTGTGCCTTTCCCAGCTTGATTTCACTACTTCTCTCTTTCTGCTTCCATTTTTAGATCAAGTTTTATCTCTTACCCTTTGATATCTTTAATAACTGCTTCTTTTTCTTCACCTCCCCTTCTCTCTGCATTCTTTTTGCCCTTGATGCTTTCTCCCTTCTCATAAAGAAATTTGCCAATTAGTTGACACCTATGAAATTTCTACTTTTGGAATGAGTGTGTTGTACATGTTCTTTGATTGCCAGTTGGGTAAGGTCTGGATGGGGAGAGGGTGCCCTTCATTAGATCTGCATGTAGAATTAAAGGGGAAAGGAAGGAAAGAAAAGAAACAAAACCCCCAACCACCTCCACAACCAGAGCCCAGAAGTAGCTTTGGGCTCACAGGCTTTTTTTCAGTCCTGAGGAAGCAGCAGCAACCTGAAGTCGAGTATGGGTTGAGAGCAGAGTGGGTATTAGTCTGTCAGTAAGGTCTTTCCTGCCTACACACTTGGATGATGGAGAGTGGAAATAACTTACCACTAACAGTTGTATTTTGACCAGAACAACTGGTGTGCAGAGGAGCAGGGCTAAACTCTAGGGGAGGAAAATTGTTCTGCATGTGTCTGAGAACAGGTAATTTCTCAGACATGTTTTAAAAGGTAAGCATTAAAGGTGGACCTGGGAAGTAGGGAGGGTTCACAGAAATGTGCAGTACCCTCTTGGCAGGAAAAGGGAAAGGCTGGACTGGCTTTTATAGTGGGGAAGGTGGACTAAACAGGAAGATGCTGTTTTATTATTTTTTAAACAAATTTAGTATGTGTGACCTAAGCTAATAGTTGCTGCAGTGCAGCTGAGAATGGTAATTGTTCAGCTGCAGTAACAATTACTTCTGTTCTTGTCCCTGTCCTCTTGGCCTCAGTGGCAGCTCTGGCCAGGGGATACCTTTAGTTCCTCCATCCTCCTCATCCATGCGAAGCACTTTGACTTCTGGGCCTGCTGTCTGCTTCTGTGGTGTCCACAAGACTGAAAAATGGCTGCTCTCAGTTTTTACTCTTCTTTGCCTTGCAAAAGCCTGTGTCTGTAGGGAAGGTGCTAGAACTTGCTGTCAGTGAGCGGTAGCACAGCACCAGTTTATATGCTGTAAAGTTTTTCATTGCAGCGATGGATCCTTTTATATTCAGTCTTCATTTTTGTTTTATTTTAAAGATTTTGATAACTCTTACTAATAGGCAACAGAATTTTCTCCTATATTGCACTGTAGTCTTCAATTTTTCTAGCTGTGTAGATTGATGAGAGTGCACGTTAAATGCTTTTTGCTTTGTAGATTTGAAACAAATTCTGATCTTTCTCATAATGCTAGAATTATGGTTTTTTTTAAACTTTTAAAAAGTGATCTTTTAAAAACTGTCAGATTATGTCATGAACAATTTTTTTTTTTCTTGCAGTGATGTAGAAATAGTTTTGGATGCTTGAAGGTAGTGCTTAGATCAGCAGTAATGCTGTGTGACAGTAGAAATGTTTCATTTCTTGTTGTGACAGGAGTAACAATTGGTAATTGATAAGTGCGGGTAAAAAGCTTTACGTGTATATAGATACAGAAAAATCTCTAAGAATAACTGTCACTTAAAATGTAATTAAAAAAAATAAATCACTGCCCAAACAAAACAGAGGAAGATTAAAGCAAAGCCTAACGGATGGTGCTTTCAGAAGGAAATCTTGAGTGCTCAAAAGCTACTACTACCTAAAAGTTCTTGGGGTCTCAGATTTTTCTTTGTAATTCTGCTAATGTCAGATAGATAAAGGTTATGCTACATTAATCAGTTCTTGCCAGTAGTGCAGCTTTCCAGCTGTTTTGACTTTGAAACAGCTGCAAATCTTGCATGAGTAAAAAATTCGGTTAAAACTTTTGGATATAGATAAGTCTGTACTTGCTTGCTTCTGAAGTTAATCTTACACAACCTGAAGTGAAGCATTCTAATATACAAACAACTAATGAACCCGTTAGCATTTATTTAAACTGTGATAAGTCAGACTTTTGTGTAAGCTCACTTGTGTGAGAGGAGTGGCGAGGGCTGGGAGCAGTAGCAGGGAAGCAGGAGGAGGCGCAGGGATAGTGTGTATGTCTCTTTGACCCGTTTAGGCTGCAGTCTCACATTTGCTTTAAGTCGATCCACATGTACTCTGCTGCTGACAGCATTTCTCCTCACCCCCAGCCTCATTCTGCTGCTGTTAGGGCTTGGGAGGCTGCTTGTGGAGTTATATGTGGGACCTGGTCCAAATGAAAATTTTGACTTTTTGTTCCTTGGGCTGATGCTCAGCAGAGCAAGTTCCCTCATCTGTACCAGCATGAGGCTGCGTAAATGTCGTGCCGGAGGTGGGAACTTTGTCTGCAGCAGCAGCTTGGGCTTTAACTTGACTTAAAACTGTCATGATCCAATACCTTCCGATGCTAGTGAATCAACAGGCAGGGATTTTGTTGGGGTTTTTTTGTTAGGTTTTCTTTTTTTTTAATGTCAGCATTGCTACTTCTACTGTTCGTTGGCCTATTTTGTTACAGGCTCACTGAGATAAAGCTGCTTCTCACTCATGGTATTGTGTGTGTTGCTGGAAATGCTCGGTGTGATCGCTACAGCCATCGCCTCTGTTTCCTCCCTGCCTTCCCCCATTGTTTGCGCTTTAATGCCACATGGCTGTGGTTTTCCAGTTTGACAAGTAAAGTTCATTAAGGCCTTTACAAGCAAGAAGTACTTTAGATGGGCTAAAAAAAAATAAGCAGGGGTAAGAGAAACAAGCAAGCCACTGTGTTAAGGATGATGGGGCAAGATTAGTAACAGGTTAGGTGCAGCCCACGAATAAACTGTATGACTTCTAGTCTGTTGTTGAAGTGGGGGTGGCAGTTAAATGGATACTGGGAATGAAATGGCAGCGGTAGAAGTGCCACCTGTGAGGGAAGCAGAATTCCAGGAACTGAATGGAAAAAGAGGAACAGCTTACAATGCCAAATATTTTGGAGTGGGTAAGGCAAATTAATTTAAATGGCCAGTTGCTGTATATGCAAAGAGGCTGTCCATGTGGAAGTGGTATCATATAATCGGGGAATGGAAAAAGTGCTTGAGGAGGGGGGTGGGGGAAGTTTCGTGGGCGCTTTGTAGGCCTGCTTTGGCATTAATGGAATACAAGGGCCAATTTTGAGGGAATGAATACTTAAAGAAGTACAGATAAGTGCTGGGAAGAGATGTTAACAGCAGATTTTCTAGGTGAAAGAAAAGTAGCTTAGTATCAAATATTTAAGAAGTGGTTGGAGTAGTGACCACTATCTGAATTTTTAAGCCATTAATCTTAAAGATGCATGCTAGTTCTCTTTAGCTGAATAAATGAGCGAACATTTGACATGCAATGGAAGGGCTTTACCGGGAGAGATGGGGAGCTGCACCTGGTAGTTGGGGCACTCTCATGGGAGGCAAAATGGATGGACTGGATTGTTGTCAGCAGGCAAAGAAATTGTATACAGGTCTCTGCACTGAGATAGTCTGGTTCTGGCCCAAAGAAGATAAAGCGGAGGCATCAATCCTCCAGTAAACAGGTCTGGATTAAGCCTTTTTTTTTTTTTTTTTTTTTTAATTATTATTTCACAAGGATCAGTTTACTGATTTGGTTTTCTGTGTGTCCCCACAAGCAGTTGTGCTGGTGCAGCTGGTGGAGTATCACAGGGAAAGGGCCAGGAACTGTTTGTCTCTGCTGAGGTAACAGGAACAGAGTGGTACCCTTGGGCAGCCCGTGAAGCAGGTCTGCCAGGTGACACAGGCATGGGGATGCATCAGTTTGGAGGGGGGCTGAGTGTGCACAGACCCCTGGTTGCTCAGCCCTGGGGCTGACACGTCCTGGGGAAGAGCATGGCTCTGGGGATGTGGGGTGCACCTACGATTAGATGGTCATGATAGTGGTGATTTGAGGCTAGGCTGAAGTAGGCAAAAGCATGGGAATGAGGCCAGCATGTTCATCGCTTTCCTCATAGGCAATTAGGTGTTGCTGGGTATAACTCTTGGCTATCCTTAATAAAATTAAAGGTCTTACTGTGCTGGGTCAGCACTGCTGTAATGTCCTACAGTGCTGCTACTTTTACTGTTCGTTGGCCTTTTTTGTTACAGGCTCACTGAGATAAAGCTGCTTCTCACTCATGGTATTGTGTGTGTTGCTGGAAATGCTCAGTGTGATCGCTGCAGCCATCGTGTGTTTCCTCCCTGCCTTCTCCCATTGTTTGAGCTTTAAATATTTTCTTGTCTTTGATCATGGGATTCTACCCTTGATTAGGTTTCTGGTACTAGCCTTCATGAGGAAGCCCTGCTGATATTCCTGGACTTTCCTTGTTGTGGCTTTGTTTGTTTGTTTTACTTATTTAAAATACAAATAACATAGAAGCCTGGCATCCAGCAAAGAGCAGGAAATTCATTCAGGCTTTGAGCTGGGACTTGTGGAAATTGAAAGATATGACAAAGCATACAGGGATGCCCACACATAAAAAGTACTCTTCCCCTCCCCCCCCCCCCCCCCCCCCTTTTTTTGGGAGCCTTTTCAAAGAAATAAAATTCGGGTTTTCACTCCAAATGCAAAATAAAATCTGCACATTAAATTCAGTCAGTAAAGTAATTCAAATTCTGGGAATGAATACCCAAGCAAAACCCATCCAAAACATTCCTTTTAATAGAATCTAGTGTTTGTTACCATAACAATCCTTTATATTTGTGTTGGGGTTTTTTTGGGGGTGGGCAGAATTAGCGCTGTTTTAACATGACTCCACTGCCTGATTCAGGTGGTGCTAGTTTCCAGGGCCTCTCAAGCAAATTGGAGAAAGGGGGGAAAATCTGTATGCCTGGATTTTTATGATGCAGTTTAGTATCAAAATAACTCGTTTATGCTCTGGCTGTGTACTGCCTGTTATTTCCCTGGAAACTTATGCTTCATACTGAAAAGTACTACTTGGAAATAGCAATGTTAGAGTCTCTCTCCAACTGAGGGGAGGGTTGCAGATGAGCAGGCAGAAGCCAGATAAGAGTAATCTATAGCTGTCGCTGCTTGACATTACTGACTTTTAAGAGATCCAAAAAAAAGTATGATTCCTCTTGAACAGGGGAAGAGAACAAGATGTTTCTGTAGTAACGAGATCATAAAAGAAAGAAAATTGCTTTTAAAGAATGGGTCTGATTTTTTTCCCCCTTTTTCTACTTTGCTCCTATTTATAACTTAAGCTGCAGTTTTGCCATCAACTGCCTCTTGTGTAAGCATTTAATATTACCAAGATTTTCTGCAAATCTATTTTCGTTATAGTGATTTCTAGCCTACACATTTTGTTTTGTAATAACCACTGTTTCCTCCATCAAAAGAACAGAAGTTTTCTGAAATAAAAGGATAGTAGCATTCAGCAGTCCTATCTGAACTTGTCAGTTAAGGTCTTACGTGCCAGTTCAAAACGCTGAGGTTGGCATCAGTTGAGAAGATGATGGTGTCTCTTTCAGCGTACTGGGAGTAGATGAGTAGAAATGCTTTTTTTTCAGTAGGCTTGGAACTAAAAACTGAAAAGGGCCTTTTGTTTTTAGATGCAGATTCAGGAGCGTGATAAACTTTACTACTTGGTAGCCTGGGAACTTGATTTTGTTTGTTGCTTACAGAAGCATGAGCTTCTCTCTCTCCCCCTCCACCCCGATGCTATGATGAGCCTCTGAAAAATAAATGGGAACTGCCTGGTATGTGTCCTATATGTCAAAAAATTTCTGTGTTTTCTAGACTTCCTTTCTTTTGCTTTTGAAAGGAGAATAATTTTACTTTTTTACCGGTGAGAGGAGGGGGAGGATTTTTGTAACCTTGCTCATGAGCTTCCCTGCCTTTTTAGAAAGACACTGTTCCTTGTCCTTTTCCCCAAGGTACTTAAACACCACTTTAATGCCATCACTAAATTGCAAGGGCAGCATGAAATGTAAGCTTTGACCTTAAAGGCTCTGTTTCTTTTGGTTTAAAAAAATAATCCCAGGATCTCTCAAAAACCTGTAAGGCTCAAAGGAGGCAACTCTTACGGCAAGTTACTAATAAAAGATGTACCTACTAAGAGACTTGTTTTACCCTTGTATATTTTGTCTTGCATGTTGTACTTTTGCCTAGCAATTTTGACAAAATGCAATACTGATTTCTGACTCTTCCACAAGATGATATTCCTTTATGGTACTGAGATAGTAGTTGCAAGTTTTTGGAGTAGTGTCCCACTCAAACTTTTTTTAAAAAACCTGTTCTAGTGGATAAAATGGAGAAGAAAGTAAAGAAGCTGCTGGTCTGAGTTTTGTTTTGCAACCCAGAGCACGACAGGGTGTAAAGGTGTGGCAGTTATGTTTTTTTCCATCCAGTAGAGCAGTTCAATTTGTTTGAGTTTGTAACACTGCGATGTAATCTAGTGAATACAGAATTAAGCAGATTGCTAATAAATTGCATTGTAATGTTGGATATTCCTGCTGTTTTGGCTGAGATCATAAGGCATGTTGCGTTCTTGCAGATAGCTGAACCAGCTCACTGCACACTGGGACCATATGGTCACACTGGCTGAAAGGGCATTAGCCAGCCGTTAGGGCTGATTGAAGCCACGCTGGTAGTCTAGGGACGAACGATAGAGACAGTCAGGCGATAAACAGCAAATGGAAGGTTATAAAATGCCACCCAGCTAGTGAGGAGCAGTGGGAGTTGGGAGTATGTTCAAGGGCTGATAGACATAACGCAGTATTGTAGGCTGGCTGGAGGGAGTTGCTCATCTTCCCAGCCCTGTCGCTTTTGCAGCTGCTCTGCAGCTCCTCCCTGCACTGGCCATATTGCTGGGGGAGCAGCACGTAAGAAGGTATCTGAATGCTTAGCAATGTTTGTGGCTACCGTGGCACAGTTAGGAGGACTCTTCATGTTGAAGACAAGCAGTATGAATGGATATTTGATCTCTGCTCGTGTTTGTCAACAGTAACTGGAGCATTGGATACAGAATTTTATTTCCATCATTTATTTTCCTATGCCCAGTTTCTCCAAGCATGAACATTTGCTCTTCAGTTACCAACAGGTTAAATTGCTGTATTTATGGTTAAATAAAATATTACGGAGATGCATTTTTCAGCCCTGGAAATGTCAGGTTAGAGAGTTGAGCAGAAAAGGTTGCAAGTCACAAAATTACGTACTTTTGGTCATCATCTGACTGGGATGAGGGCACTGTACAGCAGTTTGGTATGGTACTGCTGTACTGGGGCAACAGCCATTTAGCCGATGCCAGCCTTTTCTTGGAGTGACCTCTTGAATGGAGATGCTGCTTGAATCTGTGAAGGAACCAGAAGGAGCACAAGGTAACTTGTGTTCCCTGTGGAGAAATCTGGAGGCATAGTTGCTAATGCTGACTTTTGCAGCGATTTTTTTGTTGGTGTTACATAAGATACCAGAAAAATAGAATTTTGTTGTCATGTTAAATTTAAGGAGTGGGGTGGTGGTGGGGGAACAGCAAAGCTTTTGATCTTTCTTTAGTAAATAGGAGACTGGTTACAGAATGTAAATGTTTATCTCGGATGATGCTATAAGTAGTACATTTCTTTCTCTCTCCTCACAGATAAGGACAAAACCCAAGTATAGTCATCAAGATGCACATAATTTCTAAGATGTTTTTGTCCTGGTGTAAGTTGCTCATTTTGGGGATCAACAGCAGTGTAATGGTTGTCTTATTTTTCCACAAACTATGACTGATGCAATGCTGCAAAGCCATTTGAGGGAGTACTAGCACACAGATTTAAATCCTTCGTTGGTCTGCTGAAGATTGAGTAAAACATTCAAAGAAATAGCATTTCCTGAGTGGACGAGTAGCTTTCTGTGCTCTTAGGTCTCTTTGGTATTTGTCAGTAGACAATGACTGGTCACCCCTAAGGTAATTGCATTTTAAAACATGGATGTTGGATGAAGAACTCGGCTAAAAAAGCATATATTACTCAAATAAGCATACGGTTTATGTAGGATGGATTATGATGAATTATATTTCAACATTTGAAATTATGAAAAGGTTAAATACTCAAAGAATATTAATGGTAGTTCAGGGATGAGACTAGCTCAGTGGGAAAAATAGCTGATGAAAGAAATTATTTTCCAAATATCTTCCTCTATTATTTTTTTTTTTCTGTTCTGGTATGATTTTGTTGCTAAAGTGCCCTCCGAGGTGTGGAGTCCTGAATGAGAGTGGTGTTCTTGGGAGAAGGATTGCCTCGTGATGGGCCAGGGGAGTGCTGAGGGAGAAGTCTCATGGATGCTTGTGCTGTTCTTACTCTGCATCTCCAGCTCGTTTGGGCTGTTCTCTGGCATATGCCCAGGACCACATCAACTGCTGCTGTGCTGGTGGCATGGGAAGCTTCCTCATCACCTCTTGCTCAGTGGCCTGCACCACCACCCTGGTCCTTGTGGAGCCTGGTGGGCCCTGCGTACTGGTTCCACCATTAGCCCAAGAAGCATTCAGGAGAGCATGTGGCTCTTCCTTGGCATAGGAGCCACTGTCCTCTGCAAAAACTTTACTTAAAAGCAAAATTCAGACAACACTTAAAACTGCTGAAATTGTTTCTTTTTATCAGCTGCCTTTGTGGCTTTGAGGACATTGAATTGGACCATCTGTCTTAAAGGGAATGCTGCTCATTGCCCAAAATCTCTACAGGTGACCGTTCCTTGTGTCTTCACCTTGGCAGCCATGCATGGCAGAATACAACCAGATAAAATAAGTGATGGGAAGAGGCAGCTTTCTATAGCCTCACAGATCCACACTGACCTCTTGAGTGGACTTGTTTGGGGAGGGGTTGCTCAGGGAAGCTGCTTTGATGCCACTGCAAAAATGAGTTTCAGTACTGAAGGCTAATAGCATTATTATTTCTTTCCCCGGCTCACAGATGAGTGCAAACTGATTCTTTCTTAGGGACATAAAAGTCTTGATTCTGCTTCAGCATACAGGTTGTAGAGTGGGAAATAAAATTCAGGGGAGAGTGACTGCTAGTTAGTGTCTTAGTTTTGGGAAGATGTAGCGTTTGTATTTGGGGCTGGTGAGCACCAGTCCAGGGCCTGCTGATGGCAGTGGAAAAACTGTTTGCTTTTTGGGCTTTGGATTACTCCAGATTTTTTTGTACCCATACCTCCTGTGGGAAGTGATATATCCTTCCTCTGTTATTTCGTCAACCACATGGGTTACACCTGGTTGAGCAACAATGTGCCTTAAAGGAGATCCCATCGGTGAGTGCACTAATTGCCACTCGTGGAGGGGGGAGAAGCTGTCGCTTTGCGGCACCTCCTGCTTGGCCGGAGTCTCACTGACCCTGGCTGCGCGCCAGAGTCACCTTTTATTAAAGCTGAATCGAAGCAATGTCTTTGGCAGGAGGTTGTTGGGAGGTTAAGCATTTCTACCATGTTATTAGTGATGATGGTGTAGGGATTTGCATAAGTTTGAGCTGGGTGGTCTGTGGAGGTGCTGGTGGTGTTGGGGTGAGCATCGCGTGGTGGCTGTGGCTGTCCGTGAGCAGTGGTGGCCGAGGTGCGTGGCGGGCGCTGTGCCCCCTGCAGCAAAGCCACTCATGACATCTCTCAAGGGAACAGATGAACGTTTCCTGTAAATACATGTACTGGAAACATCTGCCCAGCACAATGAATTAAAGGATTTTTCTTGATGTGCTGTCTGACCCCATATGCAGAGAAGCTTCAGTGCTCTGTTTTCCTCATGACTTCCCCATCTTTTTTTTAAGTTGTCTTTTCAGCACACTCTTCTGAAGCTGGGGCTGTGAGGATGGACTGGATCTTGCTTCCCACATCTGTCCCAGCAGCTGTACTGCTTCCTGCCATGAATCATCTGAAATGCACTTTTTTTTAAATTGTTTTATTTAAGGGTGAAGGCATATTTGTTTTCCTGAAGCCACAGACTAACCTCGACAGTCTGGCAGCCAAGCCCTAAATGGGGGCTGGGGTGCAAAGGTGTTCGGAGGAAGGAAGGGCACCATCTGTGGTGGTCACGGGCATGCCCGGAGCAGAGCTCCTTTCCTGGTGGGCTTCGGCTGTGGTCAGAAGAACTGCAAACTTCATTGCTTCTTGGAGAGCTGCAGCAAAATGTCTCTGTTTGCATGTCAGTGTCAAACGTGCCATTCTGGCTCTCAGAAGTTCATTGCTGCAGCTAACCGAGTGCCAATTGCCAAATTATGTTAGGGGAGAGGGGCATGATCTTTTGTCTGAGAAGTCTTGGCTATATTTTTGGATCCTTTCTGGGGCTGATGTTTGTGGCTTTATTTTCCAGACCTCATTGATTGCATGTATTTCAATTCTAGCAGTCCAAAATAAGGCATTTTTTTTGTCCTGAGAAGCTGAGGATGTATAGTTCCTCCAACTTGAGAGGTTACTGTATTTCACGTGGAGATGAAATGCAAAATCTGCCCCCTCAGTTTTGTCTTTAAAAAAAAACACACCAAAAAAACCCCAACCCAAAATCACATTAACTACAAACTTGTTAAGCAATTTTTTTTTTCCTTGTAATTTTTCTAGGGAAACGTCAGATTCACCACTTGGGAAACCAGCTTCAACTCAATCAACATTGTCTGGATACTGCCTTTAATTTTTTCAAGATGGCTGTGAGCAAACACCTCACCCGGGGGAGAAAGATGACCCACGTAATTGCTGCATGCCTCTACCTGGTGTGTAGGACAGAAGGAACTCCTCGTATCCTTTCATGCTTAAATAAATAAACCACGCTTTTAGCAAGTCAACTATCCCAGTTAGACCTTGTTTCAGAATTTGAAAAGGTAAGTGTTTAGGAGCTAACTCTGTCTCTGTTGGGTTTTGTAGAATGAAGTGAATGGGAGTTTTTCCTGTATGTGGTTAAAGTAAAATTTTTCCTTTTCTCAACGTGCAATACTTACTATTTACAAGGAGCTTATAAATGTCACTCTGCCACACATCAATAACCCTAAATTTCTTCTTTCTCAACATTTTCTTCTAGTGTAAAGTTGCACTTTTCCTGTGCTTTGCTAGGGATTGTTTGTTCCTGGTGTATGTTCTGTTTTGTTTTCCTTTTTTAAAACAAATGAAAATTAACCTCAAGCCTTCTGCAGTGTCAGCATTAAAGAACAGATATGAGTTCTAGTGGGTTTCCCATCAAGATGCTTGGATTACCTTCTTTTAATGCTTGTGGGAAGGACAGTATTGCTCCCATTTTAGTTTTGGGGAAAAAGCATTTGATAGATTCTGAAATTTGCTCAAAAATCATACAGGAGATCAGTGGCTGGAGGTCGGACTGCACACAGGCCAGATTTGCAAGTGAGTACTCCTTGCTCCAAGTCAGCTCTGTTTTTGTATTGTGGAAAGAACTGCATTAAAATCTATGTAAGCTTTAAATACTGATGACCATCCAAATTTGTTTGGGTTATAGTTTTTTCTTTTATGTTGTCTTTCAGTTGCTGGGATTTGGAGTTCAGTATCAAACAATTCTGTGTTATTTTAGTTCTTTTCTACTTTAAAGCTATATGTGCATATCGTCAGTATTCTGTTCAGTTTGATGCTTTCTCTAGGTTGCTGTTCTCATTCTGTATTTTACCAGTCGAACAGCTTAGCTTTCCTTTTAAGATTGAGATTATGTTTTTGTTTTAGTTTTGGAAACTACATTCAGTATTCTAAAATTAGTGCTTTCTGATAGTGGCTGTGGTCATTGCATTTCATGGTTAAAAAACAAAACTGGTTTTGCAGGAATAATGGAATTAAAAGGAAGACTTGCCTATTACACCGGTCTCTTCTAATGTATAGTCTCTGTGTGAACTTTGAACAGTATATTTATCATATACCATAAAGACACTGTTGATTTAAAAGCATTACCAACATTTTTTTTATGCCCATGTCACATTTTCAAAGTAATTTATTTACAGTCGTTATTTGATACTACTGAATGATAACCTAGCTGTAATACATAAATCCATTTTCCCCCACTAGTAGTGACAAAAAAGCATTTGAAGCAGTATAAGCTGTAAGAGGCAAATGGGTACATTTAATGTAGCATCCATCTGTGCAGCAAGTATGACTAACTTTTCTAGCAAAAAAACCAAACCCATCCTTTGATTGCTTTGTATCCTTCTTTAAAGTATTTCAGTGTGTATCTGTTATGTGCAAGATGTGCTGGTCTGGTTGACGCTTCATGAATATCTAAATTCATTTCCCAACTCTTTTCATTAAATGAAGGTCTTCTGTGATACTTCACATAAAATACTAGGAGCAAAGTATAAATAAGACTGCAAAGTTTCTGTATCAGTATCATAAAGTATTTCATGTTCGTTTGTACAGTTACTGTGCCACCTGGGAATCAAGAAGCACTGGTGCATGACTGTATGGCTTGATTTTGGTAGTGTTGATTTTTTAAAAATCCATTAGATTACTTAATTTTGTTGTTATTAAGAATTTAACTATGTTACTTTGGGAGAGTGAGTTCAGCTTCTGCCTGTGTTCTGCTATTTGGGTGGTAGTTTGTTTCTGGCTTGGTGGTGGGGGTTTTTAGGGTGGGTTTTTTTAGTATTTAAAGCTCAGTGTGGCTTGAAAAACAAATCCCAAATAAACGATGGATTCTGAACACTGAAATACAAGTTCCTTTTCTGGTATCTTGTCTGTTCATTAGAAACTTAAAAACCTGAGAGCCACAGGTGCATATTGCTGACCCTTGCAATTAAAATATGCCTAAGCCTCCACAGATTAATTATGATGATCATTACCAGTGTGTTGTCAGATCTAGGCTGGAAACAAATACAATACAGAAATGCACTACAGGAGGCAGGAGTGTTCCCAGGGCCTTTGGTCCAGAGGGACCAAGAGCAGATGTAGAGGATGGCATGTGACAGGATGCTTCAAGAGTGAAGGTGGCATGTTCAGGGTAATAAGCTTGCAGTTGTTCTGGGTCTTCTAGAGAAGCCAGCAGAGGATGGCACCCAAAGAGGAGAAATATACTGCATAATATACACTGTACAAAGGTCGTACAGTATTTGTAACACTTCAGGATTTATATATGCTGCTAAGGTGATTTACTGAGTTTAAAACGTGTTGTCGTTGTGTTAAATACAGAACTTCCACAAAGAAATTCGGGAGAAATTTAGAAAAGGAAGCTAAAGACTGAAGATTGGTGGGTGTATTGTAGAGGAAGGAGATAACGTGGAAGAAGTAGTGAAGGGTGGCAGTATTCCCAGAGCTCAGAGACAGCAGCCTTGGTTTTGGGTGGCCCAAATGAAGTAGTAGAGTGACTTGCAAGCCATAGAGACATTATCTGGGAATGCATTAGTCTCTGAAGTAGACGACAACATATTTCTTAAAAATATTACGGTAGCAGGAGCAAAGTCTCTATGTGGCCTGGGGAGGGAGGGACAGTGGGGATGTAGTCAGGGGCTGAAGTGGCAAGGAATGTTGTGCTCTCTCCAGTGGCAGAACCAAAGGAGTGGGAAGTGTGTGGAGAGGGAAAACAGAATTTAATTGTGTCTGCAAGTTCAGTTTGAGGGAGTGGAATGTATTTATCTGACATGGATATCTGCTTATTCTTCTTTTTTCATAATGTACATGTCGCCAGCCAGCCTCTGTGAAAATGTGAAGAAAATTGTAGCCAAGTCTGGTGCAGTCTATGCTTGAATAAACCTCAGCCAGAAACAGGAAAACGTTAAGTTCTCCTTGGTTCTCATGCGTTGTTTAATTAATGCAAAAATGCAAAATATTCCAGTAACAAATCTTTTTAATCTGAAAAAAACAGCTCTAGAACTTAGAGAACAAAGAAGTTTATGCAGCTTTTATTGATAGATCTTTAGAAACTTTAATATATTATTTGAGATCTGAATTGATTTTAGATGTTTGTTTTTTTTATTAGCTTATTTGACACAAAACCCCACAATGCAGCAACTTTGACACAGCTTTTCATCTGCCTTGCTTATATTACTCGTCAGCATTAATGTTTTAAAGGGAAGATGGCTTACTAGCCATTAGCTGAATTTGGGAGGTTTTCCATCCTTTTGATGAGCTACCTATAAAAGCTTTAATTTATTATTCTCTTTATAAAATGTGTCTATATTATCAGTGTCAGAAGTAAAGGTATAATGCAAAAAATACATCTGAAGGAGATAGGGATTTTTAAATCCTCAAGTTTGATGGAACTGGTTGTCCCCCCCCTCCCAGGGGTTGAGGCAATGCTGAGCGTTTACAGTGACATCTGACTTCAGCTGGCACTGCCAGTGCTCTGGGCATTTCAAACTCAGGCTCTTAATTTGTTTCTTGGAATAGTAACAGTCCTCAGTTGTTTCTCTTTAATGTTTTGAACAGCTTTTCCTCCCCTACATATGTCTGAATGGAAACAAAAGACTCTTTAGCTTGTCCTGCCATTCCCAAGGGAGAGAACTTGGGAAGAGCTGGGCAGGGTGTTTGAGTGACTTACGGGCTTGGCTGTAACCCGTGGCTGCCTTAGGGTCACTCAGGAACAATGAGAGCCTGGCCAGGATTTTCCAGGTGGGATGTCAGTTTGTTTTAATCAAGGAACATTTCATTCTGTTTGTAATCCTTTTTACTGTACACAACTGTTAGAACAACTGTACAACTGGCTGCTATTTTGTTTGTAAGATTTTCCAGTGCTACCACCCGGGTGTGTTTTTTTACAGCAACATGGTAAATGTCTTTTATCCCACACAAATGCACCTTTATTTTACTGATTTGTTATTTTCCTTTGAAGCTCTCTGGAAAATGCACCCTTCTTGTAAACCAAATCCTGTCTTGTTAGAGAATAGTAAACAAAACCTTTCCCACATGAGAAGAGTCCTCACAAAGTTGCCTCGCCAGCTATCTTGTGTAAATATTCCTCTGTTTGCCTTTCAGGAAGGTTTCCCCCCCTCCAGTAAAGCTGATCAGTCTCTCGATGCTGGGGGGGGTTTGCCAAGCCCTTCCCACCGCCCAGGGCTGGAGCAGCCCCCACAGGCTGAGATTGCTCAGGTTATTCAGGTGGTCTTCAGCTTTGTGTGGTGTCAGAGAGAGGTGGGGTCCTCCTGGGGTCAGTCCAAGGCAGCCATGGGAGGCCTCTCTTCCAAGTTGTTTGCAGAAGAACCTTTCCATTAAATGTCGAATTAAAATAACATCTTAAATTTGAGCGCTGGGAGCAGAAGGCTGACAGGAGAAAGTTTGGTGCCTTGGTGGCTTTTATGTGTAAACTTGCACTGGGTGGGAAAGCATAAGGCGCTTTTCCTCCCCTGCTTCCTCTGCCCTGTGAACCTCCCTTTTGTTTGAGGGCATTGCAGGATCCCAGCAGACAAGAAGGATTTAGGAAAAAAAATAAAAATGGGCATCTCCTCACTGAATGGGGCAGTACTTTGTTATTTCCTATTTGTCTGAAGTACTTGTGCTTTATTGCCAAGCTATTTGAATGGCTCTTGGGTTAATGTGTTTATTTTCATGTCACAGTAAGGGAAGTTGCAAGTATTTATCTTCATTTCCAGGTGCAGAACTGAGACTGTGACACATTCGAAGTTACCCAGAAAATCTGTGATGGAGTAAGGAACTGGTCTCTTTAATCCTAGATTAGGCAGCAGTTCCTGAGCCTTTCTGCCTTGCTGGCCTTTGCAAGTTCAGTTCGGCTGGTTTCCTCTCGAGCATTAGCAGGCTCTGTTGGCTTCCATACTGTCTTGGGAAGCTTTGTATAACCTTGCCATGAGAGCCTTTGATGGATACATTCTTTGTTTCCCTACTAACACTTCAAGGTCTGTCTTTGCAAGGAAAAGGGCAAGACTTCCTTTTTTATTAGAAATGAAAAATTAGATCTCCATCAATCTTTTGACCTCTACTAAAACTTCCTGGAGCCAGCAGGCCCTAGTGTTCCCAATTAAAAAGTTAACTTTTGAAATTAGGCTTTAATCAACAAAGTTTTAGAGCTCTGGTCAGTGAAGTTAATAAAACCAGTTTCTATTTCTCTTTGGTTAAGGACTTTCTTTTTAGCAACTGACCTTTTACTTTTGATTAAATAAAGTTGCATTCAAAATGTTTTGTTCAAGTGTTGAGTATGACAAGGACATAAGAGATTAAAAATGGTTTTTAAATTGCAGTTAAAATAGAATATTTACCAAAGCAAATTACTTTATTTCATTTCACCAGATTTTTGTGTGTGTGTGGTAAAGGACACCAAGAACTTTCTTCATAGAAGATTGAATAGAATAGATTATTTTCAGTTGGAAGGGACTTGCAACGATCACATAGTCTGACTGCTTCAGGGCTGACCAAAAGTTAAGGGCATTTTCCAAACATCTCTTAAACACGGACAGGCTTGGGGCATTGACCACCTCTCTAGGAAGCCTGATCCAGTGTTTGATCACCCCCTTAGTAAATAAATGTTTCCTAATGAAGCATTTGCTTGGGCTTGAAGTCTTGGGAAAGCCTTGTCCATTTCAAAATGAAGTTTTAAAATTGGAATGCTTTTGAGGGGATAGATTTTGGCTGTGAGAGTTTCAATCTGTTAATGAAGAATGGCCGTCTTAAATCGGGTGCGGCTGGTGTTGCCCCATGTTATTTGCATCTATTGCCAAATAGTTCATGTGTTTGGTTATGCCTGGCTTGTGTGATCGTGCCCATTTGGTACCACAGGAGAAAATGCTGGAGACATAGCAAAGAGGGCAGCCAGGGACAGCAATAGAAATTTAATTTTAGCACCTTAATTTCTCCCCATCATCTGTTCCTCCAGCCAGGGTTGGAACTGCTGAATTTCAACAGCAAGGCTCATGACCTGAAGCCTGTATATCCAGTCTCCTTTTCCGTGGAGTGAAGGAGAATCATGCAACTGGCAGTACTGCCCCACAGTTTTTTTTCATATGAAGAGGTACATCTAAAGCAAGCATGCTGCTGAGAGAATGAGGTCTTTTATGATTCCTGTTGGTGGGGAAGTAAAACTTTCCATGTTCTTGTTGATGTTGTATTGATGTTGTATGCTGCATTGCGTGGCTTCATGCTCTTCCCCACTGCACCCCCTCACTGCAGGGGCTGCTCCCGGCTGTTGCCCTGTGCTCACGGGTGGGCAGCGCTGGGGCAGTGAGGCTGGAGGAGTTGGGGCTGTGTCACTCTTGGGTATCTTGCCTGGCCTCTGGTTGTATTGCAGAAGAGCTTATGTTTCCCTAGGTCCAGTGTCATATCTGTCGGTCTGCTATGGATGTCTTTATACTATCTGAAGTGATGCTGGGTACTTGAGTTGTTGGGCTTGGATCTGGTGGTTTGCAGTGTCTTTTAAAGAGAATTGCCTCTTGAGAAAAAATAACCTGAAGCTTTTCAAACTGGTTGTATGGCCCTGCACCTGGGGGACAGGGCTGGGGAGATGGTTAGTGGTCCTCAGGTTCTCCTCTTGTCCCTTGGTGGAGGAAAGCCATAAACCTTACTTGTACATGACTCGGATGTGGCAGGACAATAGTGAGCATGATTGCTGACTACCATTATCCTGCAGGGTGCCTGGTTGCTGAAAGTCATCGAAGCTTTCCACAGGGAGACTGTAATTTTAGCGTGGAGATTCAGTACTTGGGTGATTTTCTTTGTTCCTTTAAGATTCCAGAAATATAAAAGAGGAAAGGAACTTTGCATTGTGCTGTGTGTCAACTCAACATCTTACTGTTTAAATCCTTGTACTAAGTGCCCATTATGGATGCTTCAGGGAGGGAGGGGAAAAGCTGCTGTAAGTGCAGTAGTGATAATTGACCCACTTAAGAGAGCTGCTCTAATTTTGCATGTTACAGCATCCTGGAAATTCAGATAAGAATGTTGATCTCTCCAGCTAATAGGATTTCTAAATATATCATCCAAAAGAAGCAGGAGGACCGTAATTTTGCGTGTGTGTGTGTGTTCAGGCTGATGTTTTGTTTAAGAATTGCACACTCTGAAAATCTGCTTTTCTGTTAACTTGTTACTAACTCTGGATTAAAATAGTATTTGACCTCTGGTGCTGGCAAGGAAAGACCTGATCCTGCCCCATTGAATTTGCTGGCGGAATTCTCACCAGCTTTTGTATAAAGGAGTGAGCAACTTTTTTCCCCTCAGGATGTTGGTACCCAGCAGGTGGCTCAAATTGTCAACTTTTCCATAATGTAGCATTAAACAAAGTATCTGTAGAGATAGAAAGGTGGCAAGGGTCACAAGATGGCCTATCAGGATTATAGATGTCATCTGTTTTTGATATTTTGGTTTGCTTTATTCATTTAAAGGAAATTGTGAACAGTGAAGGTCAAAATAATCCTCTTCTGAAATTTGACTGCAGAAATACTTTATTGTTTTACAGAGCAGAGGGTTTTAAATCCCTCTAGGCAGCTCTTTTTCACATCAGTGGGTCTGACTGCTGAAAACCATGGAGTTTGGGCTCAATAGAGCTGTTGCACCTATATTGTTTTAAATTTTGAGATCCTTTGGCCTTGCTTATCATACCTTTCAGTGCTGGGACAAAACCAGGCATCACAGCCCCCCTTTGAAAAGAAGGGACAGGCTTTACTCTGTAGGCTTCTGGATTAGGTCCACTGAAGCCTTTGTCAGCGTGGGCTTGAATTACATTATGGGCAGGTAGAAAAGGTGTTTATTGTTTGGCAGTCCTGTGTTCCGTCACCATGTCAGGCCTTGTGCAATGCAGAAGTACTTACAGAAGAGGCATCTGAGCCAGTTTTTTAATGCATGTAATAATGGTCTGTTATTGCATACATACAAAAATAATAAATTCATTGCATGGTCTGCCCTCTTAGTAATTACATTCCAGTTTGGGGTTTCCGAACAGTTCAGACATTTGAACACTGTCATGGTAAAGATGCAACAAGGAAAGAAACAGAAGCGGGGAACAATAGAGCTACAAAGGGATCAGTAATACTAGAGTAAAAATAGGAGGGGCAGCCCTTGCCCTGAGAGGGGGTGATGCTATGAGACACGGTGACAGAGACATGGGAACTAATGAGGGGAGTGAAGGCAGGATGAGTTCTGGGTGATGGGTGGGAAATGTGATGGCAGAAGTCTCCTTCCAGTGAAATAAATACAAAGGAGGGACGATAAGGAAGAGGATCACACCTCTGATGTCTTTGACCTTCAGTGATCCTTGCATGCAGTGAAAATAAATATTTAACAATCTTCTTAAAGCTTGTTTAAAAGAGGAAATAATTAGGTGGACGCTCTGCTTAATTCAGAAGTTTATCTCTGCATCTGAATTTTGGTGCTTAGGTTAGCAAAACCAGCATTATTACTGGGTGGTGTTTTGACCTGATGGGAGCGAATACGTTGCAAACACCAGCTAAATAAAAAACCAGTGTGGTACAGCTGGTCATTGTGTAGCATCTTCTTGCTTTTGTTAGAGGATATGCTGGATGTGGTGTGGGATGTGGAGGAGACTCTTCCCTTTCCTTCCCTGCATGCCCACCCTCGCTTAAGAAAAGAAAAAAAAACATTACTATAGGCTTTGTTTAAATAAAACCTGGTAGCAAATATGATTGATGATTGATGCTTTTGATCCGGTCACTGAAAAATATTCCTGGTTGTAGCCATCTTGATTTTCTGCATTTTAGAAGTCAATTAGAAAATGAAATGCTCTCCTTCATTAAAATAATTTTGAAGATTGTGTGTTTGCATTTTAATGCAGTAAGAATGATGCCTTAGAAGACAAATTCATATTATTAGTTTGAGATCAGTAATGCAAAATAGGGTGAATAAAAGCCAGTGCTTTGAGACCTGTAAGCACTTCTGTGCTTGCTATCTGCAAATAGTTTTAGCTTGAGGTCTTCTAAAACTGTGTCCACTTTCATCATATTCTTAAGTCTTATGCAGCTTTTTTCACCTTGCACTTTTTGATGTTGTAAGAACAAAGTGAATGCATATCTAAGAAACAATATTACCTTTTGAATTTGTTTTGGAAAGAACAGGATTCATTCTCATAGTTGGCCTGTCCTCCTATCTTGAAAGTGGTCTTGGTAATGACTTACATCCTAATGAAGTGTAAGTCTTTTAAAAATTGGTAAAAGTCCTTCTCAAGAGCTGTCTTATTTCTTCAGATGTTTGTCATTGGGATTTTGTTTGCATGACATAGTCTTCACACACAAACTTCATACTGAAAAAGCTTCTCAATAAAAGATTTTTAGCGTTTTGTAATCTCATGTCAAGTAAAATTGTGAGCTGAGCCCTTTCTAATCTTTTCACTGTTAGCCTGCCTTTATGGTAAGTCCATGTCCTTCCTTGAAGGCAAAAGAGAATGTCTTTTAAGTTTAACTGCCAGACTGGCTCAGTATTGTTGTAAGTATGAATGATGTAATACTCGATCACATGGTGGTATGTCTGCTATTTTCTTCCCTTTGAGAGAGAGAGAGAGAGAGAATAATCTTTCCATCTTATCCAGTTTCAGCAGTCTGGGGAAACGACAGCTTTAAATGAGACCCAAAACAACCAAAATCTTGATTTCTTCCAGAGCTTTGCTTTTGAAGCCAAATGTTCCCTGTGCCTTCTTTATTTTGACTTGCTAATTGGAAATAAGATGTTGAAGATAACGTGTGCTTTGAAGCTTGTGTATTGTGTATTTTATTTAGATTTAATCCTTTAAACATTTGACAATAAAACATAAATTGCGGAGCTCTCATCTTTAGATCAGCTGTAAGTGGATCATTTTAAGTTTTCAACATCCTTCCAGTTTGGGAGAAACACAGTAGTCTCAGTGATGTTTTGACTGCATGTGTTGGTAAAGTGCTATGAGAATTGCTAATCGGTATTTTTAAATGGTGATATATAACTGTTTCTTCAATGAAGGAGCAGCTTTTCTGCCAAAAATCTTAGCTTATGCCTTGACAGGGAGTAGAAATCAGAATGCTCTTCATATTCCTTTTATATTTATTGGTAAGCAGGAAGGAATGATGAACTATATATATTATCATATAGGAACCATTCATGATGAAAACCAAATCTTGGAAAAGGGGAAATACACAGACTGCCCACACTAACAGGATTTTTTTTTCCAAAAAATTGTCTAACTTATGCTATAATCTTTTTAATTTGAAGAGAAAATTGTGCAGTAAAAATGCATATTCAGCAACAGGACATGTAATAATTGAAATGTGAAAGTCTCTATTTCATAAAAACCAGAACTGCAAACTTTGCTTCTGTCTTATTGTTGGGAGAATTTCTTGCCTTATCTGTTTTACAATATTTTTCCTTCTATAATTGGTCCTTTTAACTTTTTATTGTGCTTGTAGAGAGCCTTTTGGCATTGCAGTTTCCAAGGGGAAACAAAGTTGTGATTGTCATTTCAGGTACTGTAATGTGTGGCACAATTCTGGGACAAAGAGCTGGTGTTTCAAGTTAGACTGTAGAAAATTTGAGAGGTTACCTGAACTTGCTAGTTCTGAGAAAGCACCACGGTGTCCTTGCTTTGCAAGGATTTTGTGCCTTTCTAGCTAACTTGCATTAAAAATACACTACTTTTTTTTTTTTTTTTTTTTCCCCTTTTTCCCCCTCCCTAATGAAGCCATGGCTCCAGAGTAATGAAGTTCTGCCTATTCAGCTCCAAAGGTTGTGAAATTATAGATGCTGTTCTGTGACTTTTCCTGTCGGGTGAAAGAGCTGGGCTGTCTGAATTGAGAATATTTCTTTTGAAATTTGCCATTGAAATCACCAGTGGACCATCCTTGATCTCCAGGGAAATGAGGAAAGAAATGTAGAATAATTGTAAGTCATTACTAAAGAAGTTGTCTTTTAAAGAGACATCTGGAGGTTTCAGCTGCTGTGTCTCAGCTGGTACCTGAAATCAGAGAATGCTCTATTTTGTACTTATCTGGAGTTGAAAGTTTGGTTTTCCCACATGAGTGCTGTTAACTTCTGCAGAATCTAAGTTGAATTTTCTCTTCTGTATGAGAATTTCTGGTCCTTAAAGGATCAGTCTCCTAGAGAATGCAACAGATGGACTGCATCTGTGCTGCTGTCTCTGAGGGACTCCCAAATCACTGCATTCTTGTCACATCTGGAGGACCCAGTTCATTGCCAATAATTATTTCCAGCACGTATTCAGATTACAGTTTTTCAGTTGAAAAATATTTTTGTCAATGTTCAGTTTAATATTTATTATCTTCCACCTCAACTCTAAGCTCTTACTGTGACAGAGGAAAGCAACTCAAGTATTGGTTGCTCTTATATTAATTCCTCAGTCTTTGAACTGGTGGCTTCCGAGTCTCAGCTGTTTCTCATAGTCATTCAATGATGAAAGAAGAGAATACTCCAGTCCTTGGGTTTTGCTGGTAACATTGGCAGCCCTCCCAGTAGAGCTGAACTGGTCACTTTCCTCCTGTTGCAACTGGCAAAGTTGGGAGCACAATCGGGAGCCAAGAATGTGGGCTGAGAAGGTGGTATCCAGAACATGAGGACAGCCCCCCCCAAAAGAGCTGCAAAAGAAGTATAATGATGGAAGTGTTTCATCCCAACAGTCCTTCCTACTGACAGGTTCATAGGATGGGAGGAAGGAGAATATAGAGCGTTTTCTGCCAGTTGTCCAGCAATCAGGTGTGGTACATACACTGCCTCTATAAACGTTTCCCTGTATCTGAAGGTGACGAAATATGCAGGAGATAATCCAGAAAGCTTGTGCCATATGTAGGGTTGTGGAATAATTTCGACTGGAAGGGGCCTCTGGAAGTCAGTTCTCCAGTTCCCCTGCTCATGTCCTCAGTAGATTGCTGAAGCCCTGCTCAGAGTGTTGGTTGTCTCTAGCAATGGACATGTCATACTCTCTCTGGGTTTTACCACCTTCTTGGCAAAGACTTTTTTTTTTGTCTTAATATCTAATCAGATTTTCTTTTGCTGCAACTTGTATCTGTTACCTTTTTGTTCTGTGTGTGTGTGGCTGAGAAGAATTTGGCTCCATATTCTCTATACCCTCTCATTTAAGTAGTTAAGACAGCATTAGATGTCCCCTGAAGCCTTCTCTTCTCTGGGCTGAACAAGCCCAGCTCTCAGCCATTTCTAGTATATCGCACGCTCCAGCCCCTCAGCCACCTCAGTGGCCCTCCAGTCATCACTCCAGAGTGTTGGTGCTGCACTTAACCTAGACCTGAACATGGCACTCCAGGTGTAGCCTTGTAGGTAGCGAACAGAGGGGAATAACCATGTCCTTTGACTGCTGGCTGCGCTTTTGCTAGTACAGCTCAGTACATGTTTCACCTTTCTTGATGCAAAAGAGCATCCTGCTGGCTCCTGCTCAACTTGTCCGTGGGGACCTCCAGCTCCCTTTGTGCAAGCTGTTCCTTGGCTGGTCAGTCCCAGCCCGTACTGTAGCAAGGGGTTACTCTGTCTTGAGTCTTGCCTGTGAGACTTTCAAGAAGTTCAAAGACAGATACAGCTCCTGTCAGCCTGGTTCTCCAACTTGCCAAGATGCCTCTGAATGGCAGCCTCACCTTCTGACAGATTGAGCTGTATTGACTGCTCCCCCAGCTCCCCCAGTATGACTGCATACTTGCCTAGGGCGCCTTCTGTCTTGCTGTCTCCTTGCTAACTGAGACAGTGTTGCCCCTGAGGGATGCCTGCAGTAACTGTCTGCTAGCTGGACTTTGTACTATTCATCACAGCCCTTCAAACTTGGCAGTCCAGCTGATTTTATGCTTACCTTCTAGGCCAGCAAGCCAAACCATAATGTCTCAACAATCTGGCTTTAAGAACACCATGGAGGACCGTGTCTTCAGCTTTGCTGAAGTCAAGATAAGCAGCATCCACCACAGTGCCAGTTTCCCCTGAGCCCATGTCGATCAGGGTGCCGTGGAAGACTGATGGGTAGGTGACACTTTGCTCAGGGGTGCAGCTGAATTATCTTTCCACTTGGAAGTTTAAGTGTTTGGCTAGTGTTATAGTACGGAGAGTTTCTCTTTGCTCAGAGCCCAGAGTGATCCATCTTATGGTGGGTGACACAATGACAGGTGCTTATTGATATGTTTTTTTAAATTATTGGGGTTTTTTTTAGAGCTGGTGATTAAAGCCTCTTGCTGATTTGCAGGAAACCCAGATTTGCTTCTGTAAGGGGAGTTAAAAGCTGAGAGGCTAATCGGGGCCAAGCCCTGCCTGTTCTCCTTCTGAAGCTGTTGCTGCCGTGTGATCTGAAATGTAAGAATTGTGGGACCAGAAGAAAAGCAAATAAGTAGAAGCTTTTGTAGGTGAATGGCCAGGCTTTGAGAGAGGGTGTATACCTTGTTCAGCTTCTTTCTCTTAGGTTATTTCTGTGTCTGTCTTTGGTGGTTTTTTTTAACTGATGTATTTATTACATATGATTGTATTGACCTAATATGTAACCAGTCCTGCCAGCAGGACTGTAACTCCAGTTTGCTTCCTCCTAGCTGAGGGTCCTGGTGATGGAGGTATAGAATCTGTAGCATTTTATGAAGGTCAGTATTACAATCCCCATCTTCTGGGTGGAGAAACTGAGGCACAGAAGGGAAGCAAAATTACTTGCTCATCAAGGCAGTAGTAGGATGTAGATATGTTTGTGCTTCATGTGTGTCTATACCTCATACTGCTGCCTCCCACAACATAGCAGTCCTGTTCTACATACTGCTATTTGATTTTGCTAAGACCCTGGAATATACTTTTTCAAGTATATTGGCTAAACCCCTTGGAATTTTTAGCTAAAATTGTGAAGAGGAGCACGTTCTGCAGGCTCACTAGCCATGGTGTCGTACTGAGCTTGTTATCAAAATCCTAGGCTGATGGGAAAAAAAGTTATCATTCTTGAAAGCCTTGCAAATAAGACACAATCAGCAAGCAGCTGTAAACACAAAACCCACAATAGCCTTCTCCGTTGTTGTTCGGAGCAGAGCTGTATTTTAGGAGCTTGGCATCAGCACATTGTAGAATGTTATTTGAAATTACACCGCTAGGTTACAATAAAACGACTGCAAGACTGTGTTCAAGGAGTCTAAGGAGATCTTTCCCAGCATATCACTGGCAGTTTTTATTTTCCCAGAGGCAGATGATATGTACACCATTACTGATTTTTTTTTTTCATTCTCTCATGAAGAATTCCAGCAGCTGAGATAAGTTTACAGCTTCTTAAAAACTGATAATGAATGAGCAGTCTCTGTGTTGTAAGAAAGACAGGAGATAAGTGCTTGCCATTGCTACAGCATTCAAAAGAAGATAATACAGGGATAAAAGTTTAACATGACACTTCAGGAAAATATTCCTCGTTTTCCATCTTGATTAAAACCATTTAATGAAGGTTGTTAACTTTTAAGAATGTGAGAAGTTTCATTTGCAAGTAAATTAACTTCAGTGTATTCACTAACGGATGCTGTGCAACATTGTCTTGTGATGCTTTGGGAGTTCCTGACTGAGGTATATATGGGCAGTAATGCCAAACAGAATTGCAGGATCCATGACCATTGGAGAATTGTATCAGACTGCTTACTGAAGACCTGAGTTTTCAGTAGGATATTGGTATGTGTATTCTGGCCTCTTCCTACCCTCCTCTTCCCCCACATGCCTTGCCCCAATGAAGGGGTTTCCTTTTGCTCCTTAAGGATCCCTTCATAGAGATGAGTAACCAGTAACAAGGAATTAACACTTGCTTTATCTTTTTTGACACTGAGAATTTATTTACTAAATGTATTTACAAAGTGATTTTAGAGCAAATTGGTGCAAAATTGAATTAAATATTAAACTGGATAAAGGATGTTAAAGTTGTTACAGGAGCTTCTTAGCTATGTGTTTTGGATAATAGAGGCGTGAAAATTAGGGCTGGCATACTTGCAAGGGGGACTGAATCTGTGATAATGCATTTAATCTCTTTAAGGCACTGAGGATGTCACTTAGCTCTTAAGCTTTTTTTGCATGTTTTGGATGGGGACAAATATCTATGTTGATTTGCATATCATAAACCCACTAGTTAGATCAGGATGTTGCATTAAGACAGGATGTAGTTTGGGCCTTTCAAAGGCAGGGAGATGGTCTGAAAAATAATTGTTGACCGTAACATTAGTTATCTACTAGAAGATTATACCTAAAGTACATTTGAAGGCTTGTTTCTCTGACCCTTTGGGGAGACTCTGGGGACCCCAGAGTCAAAATGCGTATTATAATAGTAAAATAATCAGAAGGTTTCAGAGCATTTTGACAACAGTTCACCTTCCTTGATTTCATTATAAAAACATGATAAAGATGAAATATGTTTTGTGGGATGGTGGCAAAAATGGAAACAGAAACCCAGTGTCCTGAGGCACGGCCTAGAGTGCCCCTGGGCTATGGCTTTCAATTTCTTGGGGAAAAACTGATCCCTAAAGGAAAGCATTTATTTCGCACCCTTTCATGTAGATAAAATCCAAAGTGGATCAAACGTCTGGGACTGTATTTTCCCTGCTTAGTAGATAATCTTAAAGATTTAGTCTTGTAATTGAACACTTTGAAAAGTTAGCTACCTTAAAATCTCAGACATGTCATCTTTCTTCTGTGCCATGTCAACTCCCTCCACCTGCTGTACTGTACTCGATCAAGGACCAAATGTAATCTTTTTCTAGGGGCAACTTTTCAAGATATAAGCTTGCTTTAAATTTAGAATCCAGTATATTATGTCCTTGAAGGGGAATGTGTCATTCTGAGTATTGTATCCATTTCGAAGTATGATGCATCGCTTATCTCTGGCCCTTAAAGGTATTTAAAATTGGTATTTGCTATTTTTAAAATTAGAAAAACTGTTCATTGTTTGTTTGGTTTTTTGTTTTTTTGTTTGGGTTTTTTGTAAGTTTTTGAGCCCTGTTCAGTTGTGCTCTCGGGAAGCGAAGGTATCTTCTCACCTTTCCAGCTAAAGGTAGTCTCTCCTTTGTGTATTGCTGTGAAGTAGATGTGAAGACATATTGTGTATATGTGTATTGTGTTGCATATTGTGTATTGTTCAGAAGTTGGTAAATTCAGATGTGCTAACTCAGGGTTTTTTTGTCTGTTACCATATCCAAAGATACCCGGATAACTGTCCGAGCAGGTAGTTCAAGTTTTCTACTCCCATACTGCTAAATAAACCTCCCTTGAACACTCTTAGAGTGGTACGATAAAGCATGGCCTGTGCAAGATACGTTGTTCTATATTTGCTGAAATGCTTTATTAGTAACTCATTTGGGTAAGCTGCTACTTATGATCCATAAGGCAAGCCCAGTTTAGAAAATGTAACTCTTTAATAAAAATCAAATTCTGTATAACCTTGTGTTATGACTTATGTAGGTTTCTGCTACAGTGAACATGTAGAAATCCTTTTTTTATATGTAGTGTAGGCATTTCTTAAAGTGAAAGCATGCGTTGAGGATTTTTCAACCCACTGATGCAGTGCATTAGTTTAGCACCATGGTTTCCTTTTTATTTTACTGAAAATGACTAAACAGACTGCTTTGAGCAGTTTAGCTAGTGTAAAAGTGGCATGTTGTCCTGACTTCCAAGCACTGCTGATAGCTAGTCCTAAGCTCCTGGTTTTCAGCTCTGTGCACCATTTAAGTTCTGTAACCAAGACAGGTGATTGGGGAAGTTATTGTGAGTTACTGCAATGCCTTTAATCAAACTTGATTTGATTACTACGAGACTAGCAATTAACAGTTTGGTAGCACTTGTGAAAGCAGTGCTCAGTCTGTGCCCTGGGAGAGAGCCAGCCGCAGCCTTGAAGCCATCATGCCTGGTGTTTCCCAATGGAGTGCAGTAGATGTGTGGGAGGGTGGGAATGCAGAGCTCTCCCACCTGCTGAGGAGAGGTTTTCTGATCAACTGGAATACACTGGTAGGGGGAAAGGCCCCCTGTACCGCCTGCTTTCTGAATACAAGGGCCCCCTTTGGTGCCGGGCAGTTAAGTATCCAGTCTGTGTCATGAGAGAGGTTTCTACTCTTAGGTGCCTGCAGGCTTCTGATACAGAGGGGCTTATTCTGTCCTAGTGTTACATGACATATGCTGATACGGTTCTCTTGAACGCCTCTGAGAATGGGAGCTTTAACACATCCGATTGTTGTACTTCCCACCAAAGGCCATTAAGGATTCAGCAGCCTCAGAATGGCAGGGAAGTGATTAATTTTTTTTGAAGCCGTGCTTTTTCTTAAAACAAAGGCTCTAGTGTCAGAAATCTTCTGCTAAATGAGTGGCACTTACATGTAAGATACCAGATAATGCCTATGCACAGATAAATCAAGTTCACAGGTACTGGCAGGAAAGCAACACCTGAATTTCTGTGCAAACTCTGGCGTATCCCGGTGCTGGGTACAGCAGCTGCCACGCTCCCGTCCCAGCAAAGGTCTGTTGAGATAATTCTCTGAGGAGCACTTAATACCGGTGCATTAGACTCAGTATGTGTATGAAAGCAAAGATTTACCGCATGGCTTCAAGCATCGAAAATGTAAAACATTCTGTATCTACAGAATCTGGTTTTGTTCTGGTTTAATTGAGCACTGAAATGCTACTTTTTGAAGAGTATAGCTGGGTGTTTGTAGTGGGTAAAGCAGAGCAGTACTATGATGAACTTTTGCACAGGAACTCTGTATGTACTTAAAATAAGGAAGGTGTTACCAGTTTTTTAAGATTTTGATTTACTGTAAAGCAGGTATTCCACAGGCTTTTGCTCCTTAGTTGTTTTAAGGTTTCTCTTTCAGATAAGGTAGTCTTTGTGTTTTGGAGCAAGCTGGGGAGAACTCTGCAAACATTGACTTTAAAGAGAAATTTGAGAAGGTGGGATGGGTGACCGAGAGATTGTCTCAGGCTCTAGTTCTGATGAATGCTTTAAGCTAGCGTGAGCTGGCACAGCTTCAGAAAGAAGTCATCTTGCTTTGCCCTTGTCTGCCCAGTCCTCCCCCAGTCCATCCCCTGCCTTCTATCAGCCCAGGTGTTCCTACAGTTACATGGGAAGAGGGGAGTTAAACCAGCTGAAAGGGGGGTGGTGGGCAGAAAAAAAGAAAAACCACAGACTTCAGACAGTTCCCTAGGCTGGTTTGCAACGTTGCTGCACAAATACCAGCCTGGGGATGGTAATGGGCCAGAATCTAGCCAGTTTGGGGCAGGCTGGCTGAGATTATTCTGGTTGGGGTTGTGTGTGTGTGGTTTTTTTGTTTTGGGTTTTTTTTTTGGCGGGGTATTCTTTTTCTTTTTTGCATCTTTCCAAACTCTTCCATTTGGAGTTTTTTTGGAAAATGGAGTGTCAGGCTCATGACAGTGCTGGTTGTCCTTTGCCACCTCTGAGCAGGCGGTGATTTTTCTCTGCATCTAGTTTCTCTGTCTCAGCCGGCTGTTTCACGTTTCCAAATGTGTGTGTGTTGCTGCTGTGCTGAATTCCCGATTGTCATCTCAGCATCATTCTTCCAGGTCCGCACCTCTGAGTTTTGTGAAACTTTTCCTTCGCTGTCAGTACAAGAGTCATGACCTTTACAGATTTTGTACATGGGGGAAAAGAGAGAGAACTGAATTTCTTTATGTTTACGTAAATCTTTACTGTTGGTGTCCTCCTTCCCAGCTGCTTTTTTTAATGCCTACTTTATTATCAGATAGTTGTTCTGTGCAGATTTTTGAACTGTGCAATTTCATAGCTGCTTATATGTTTGAACTCTTCAGACACAGGATGTTTTCTGCAGTGGTTTTACTATTTACTCTGTTTCTTTTTCCCTTCCAGCTTGAGCTTTGCTCCTTTCCTGGTGCCTCTCTCCCATTCTTGTCTGCCAGCCCCACTCTTCTTCTGAGTTCTTCCTTAAACCTTGCTTCTCCTAGCAACCTCTCTTGTTTTCCCTCACCAGCGCTTCTTCAATTTACTATGGAGGGAACGAGGTCTCTCTTTCTTGTTTGGAGACTTTTTGTTGTCTGAGTATAGCCAACTGTTTGTTTATACATGGTCACATCATCCAGGTTGAAGATTAACCTCATGTCTCTCAAAACTTCTAAATTAGTATTTACATTTTCATTCTATGCCTAAATTTTCTTTTCCCAGAGCAAATATACTAACTAGATTATCTTTCAGTAGCTTTTACAGGATATTCGTTGCATATTTTATCCATTTGATGTCCTGAATAATTGCAAGTTAACTGCGCAAGCATTTTGGGACAAGAAATGTTTTTTGTTGTGTGGGGTTTTTTTTTTTTTTTTTTTTTTTTTTTACTTTTTTTGGTTGTGTTGTGTTATAAATTTACATGCAACTATGTAAATACTTTGCAAATAGCCCACAAAGCAGGTTATTTACTTGCAGTCAGTAGCACTAGGAAGACAGCCTAGCCCCGATGCTTTGAAGATCATATTCTCTAAGGGCAGTGTTTTCAAAAGTGCTGAATGCTCGCTGCATATTCAGCTAGCCTGGCATACTTTTAAAAATGTTCCTCTAAATGGGAATGACTCTGAAAACAATTATTAAGAAAAGCTACAGCATTAATTTAGTGAAGGCTGAACTGTATGTGCATTGGGGAGTCTGAAGGTTGGTACAGCTTGCAGGCGTTGGATCCATCCAGTCTAACTGGCTGTGGCGCCAGCCAGCAGCCCAGTTGCCCTAGATTTTGTCTACAGTCACTGGAGATAGAGGAGGGGAGAACTGGTGTCAGAGGCTAATTCGGATCTTGGGTGAGACAGAAAGCTACACTTCCAACCCTTTCAGTTAATGCCATGAAACCAGGCAGGCTGAATGCAGCCCAAAATGCCTGTCTCCTTTTTCATAGTCTGCCTAGGTGGTTGTATGATGCTGAATTACTGCTGCTGAATTATTGCTGCTGCCTTTGTCCTAGCTAGGAAGATAGTGACATTGCACATGTTGAAAGGGAAGTGCTAGAGGAACATCCGGATTTACCTGTGGAAGGATTGTGGTGCTGCTTTTTGTCCTTAAGTTGGGGATTTTAGAGTACAGATTAAAGAGAAATATGGTTTTATGAAACACAGACATGCAGCTGTGTGCAAAGAAGGAAAAAGCCCAAAACCCACAGACCAAACTGCAATTTTTTTTAATCATGCATTGATCTACACATAAAGATAGCTTTTTATAAAAATGGCATTTGTGTTTACCAGTTTGATTTGTTAAATGCTGTTTTTATTTGTATACTTGACTGGAGCCTGTGCTATGTGGGCTTCCTTGCACAGACAAAATTGCAAACTTAAACTTTGGAAACTGGCTCTGTAGGATTTCAGCCTCAAGGCAAAGCTTTTATTAGAGTTATCACAAATGAGTTTTCTACAAAAGCGTTGGTTTTGGTGGTTATCTTCCAATCGTTTTAGTTCAGTGTCATTGGGAAGAGAAATGTTTACTTTAAACAATTAGCGCTGTCAGTCAGTTTTAATTAATTGCTAATTAAAGTGGTGAAAGATTGTAAAGCAGCAGAGATAATCGTGATAAGCTGTAGTCAGAAATCACTTGGTGTATGAAAACATGGAAAGGGGAGTTTGTGAATTGGGTGTTGAACTGAAAGGTGGAAAACTGGGTTCGGGGCCAGCCAAATGCTGTCACTAGTTCTTCACCCTGGTATACTCTGTGTCTGTCTTCCCTTTTGTCTTACTGTGTGTGTTACTGTAAGTGCTTCTGGGAAGTTCTTATCTCTTATGTAGCTTATACAGAACCCTGACATTGAAATTGCAAATATTTCATTTCATTTAGAACTTGAAGAAAATTCGTTTCACTGTTCAGCAAATTGGTGTTTTATTTTTTGCTTTTCAGTCAGATTTCCTATTAAGCTTTGCTTTTTTGTTTGCAGCCAGTTGAATTGCTCTGGTTGAGTACAGAGAATGACTTTATGTTTAAATAATTTAGAAATTTAATGACTGTGGTTTTAGTTTTTGATAGAAACAGAAAGCATTTTAGCTTCAGCTGAAAAAAGGTAATGCTTCATTAGTGGACAGCATGGCTGTTACGGATGTCAGATTTCTGCTGAGAGGCTTGCAGTCATGATTCTTGGGCATTTGTTCTCTTTCCGTGGGATGGCTGATTTTGTAGTAAACTTGTAAAAATAAGTAAAAAACGTTCTGAGGATAACTTACAAAACCTAAGTAAATACTAGACTCTGTCTCCTCTGCACTGCTTTTTTGTGCCTGTATCTCCCAGATATGACATGCTACGTAGTGGAAGAATTTTGACTCAATAGCATGAAATAATCTGTTTGAAGGTTTCCTGATTATTGTAGGTTGTCAGACACTAAAATACAGATTAATTTTTGTAATTTTTTTTTTTAGGACTGGGAACAACTGCATTGCAAATTATAGTTATTTTAAAAGCATCTTCTACAATTTATTCCTGCATCTCTCTATATAAACTTTAGCAAATGCCAGTTTTACTTCCTGCTAAATGTTAGTATTGAAAACCAAGGGGTTTTCACTACAGTATTTGCTGTGTACAAGTACTTTAGGATAGCTGGAATATGTAAAATGTAGGTCTATCTGAAGTACAAATGCATGCTTGTTTTGGTATTTTGGGTTTTAGGTTTCCGGTAGTATTCATTTAATCATGAACTTTTTGTTTCCTCTGGTGCTGGAATGAGATCATTATTGTTGTGATTCACGGTGCTCTCACATAATCCACAGATTACTAGATTATAAAGGCAAAAAAGGGAGTGTTCTGGCCACTCGGTCTGACCTCTTGCATCATATTGGTCAAAGGATTCCCTTGAATTAAATCTTCTGAAGTGAAGACTTTAGACTCATCTTGTTTTGATTTATAAGTTTCTAGTGATGGACAGTCAATTGCCTACCTTGTTGAAACTGATTTCAAGAATGAATAGCAAAGGAAAAACAGTTGAAACTGTTAAAGCTTTTTTCTCCTTTATTTTTTTTTTTTTTTTTTTTTAGTTTGGGTGCATTTATAACCTAAGTTCCCTTGTGTTTGTCCTGTTATTTTGTATGTGTATATCTACCATATCAGTAGCTTTCTGTCCCTTTCAGAACTTTCCATGTGCTAGCAGGCTCTGTATGTAAAATCATCATTGTTTTCTTTCAGCCTCAAAGAAAACATCGATCTTATGATTGTATAATTTTTGAATTCATAGTACATATTATCTGCTGTTTTCAGCTGTTGTTGTACGTTCTCCCGAACTGTTCCAACTCTGAAAAGGAGTTTGAAAACAACTGCCTGTTTTTACAACTACTTCCTGCTGATAATTGTGCTCACAATATTCATAGTAGAGGCCAACCCATTGCTACTGCATGACTCAAATTTCCCCTTTGCTTTTGCTTCACTGTAGCAGCTACCCGTCTAAACAGGCAGAGAGATTGCTGGAGGCTACCTTAAATGAAATCCAGAAATGCCACATTTTTACTGTGACCTTTGCTTTTACAATTTCAGTGGACACTTGGAACTAACTTCTCTAAGGAGCAAAGCAACTGTATGTTAAAGCATCTATGGTGTAGCTCTAAATTGCTTCAGAGTTGCCTGAACCCTGCAAGTGAATTTCCTATCTGCTTAGCTCTAATCTTATGTCATTATAAATGCATACAATGCTCTCTTGTTTCTTCTCACTTGGACAAAATGTGTGGGTGTTCTTGGTTTTGTTTTTTGTTTCCCCCAGCCCGTTACAGTGATAAAGCCTGGGCACCTGTAATGTGTTACGTTTAGGTCTTCCATCAGAGTGTTTTTTAACAGTTTCAGGAGGACGAAGAACACTCTGGTATACAGATTTCATGACTGTAACTGAAATGTCTAGGTTAGAAAAGTAGCTCTCTGGCTCACCTAAGATGTGAGTTAGTGTTTGGCACTGATGCTGTCTTTCTGGCTCCTCCTCTGTCTCCGGTGACAGCACTGGCTCTGGGACCACTCTGTTGCTCACTTCAGTGCCTCAATAACTTACAAGCCGCATTATTATTATTATTATTTGTTCTTGTTGTGTTTTTTCTAAGTTATGACAGAATCTATCAGATAAGAGTGATAATTTTGTTTATCTCAGTGGTGAAGGTGTCTAAGGGTGAGCGTAAGGTAACCAGACACTTCAGGTCAGTAATGAACTAGGAACATTTTCAAATACAGTATAGTTCTCAAGCATAAAATTGGTGTCATGTTTTCTTCCTAGGTCTGTTAGATAAGCTGACGGTTACGGTTTCTTGGCAATTGCATTATTATTCTATTTTCTCCTTTCTTGCTACTTTGACGAAAAAGTTGCATCGAATTCAGTATTGTTCTACATAGATTTCTAAGCTATGTATTTTACAGGTTGGTTTTGTTAGCGATTTCCTTACTGGGTTAAAATTTAAGATTACTTTAATGTCTTGCGTAATACTGTCTATAATGGATTTTGGATTTTTTCAGAGACATGTTGAGTTTTCAGCTAATTAAATATCCAGCTATGCTGTATTTTTTAATGCTAAAATTACGTTTCACCAAATAATATTAACATAACATATTGAATTTTGTAACAGATTTGGAGTACTAAATTCTTACAACTTCAAATGCAAACTAAGGATAGAAATATTCAAGGATAAAAATTCGTAGCGAGGCAAATGTTTATGTATAAACTGATAACAGTATCAGAATTATTCACCTTCCATGGCTGATAATATTTAGGAGAAACATTTACTATATTACTCTGGCATACTTCAGTAACATAATATGTGTGTTACCGTAATGAACCAAACATACCGATGTCCCTGTATTCTTTTTAATACTGGATTTTTTAACATGTATGTGCATTTATGTATGTAGCACCCTCACACACGTGTTTTCTTTGCCTGCCTCACTCTCTCTTCTCTCAGACTTTACTTTGACGCTCTTTCTAATGGTAAAACCGGAACACCTTTACAGTGTGTAAGTCACACCCGAGTAGCTGATAGGAGATCCAGCATGTGTTCTGATAGCAGCAAGAAGGCTACCTTTGCACCTTAAGCTTAATGCTGCTTGGCTTTTTTCTTTTCTTATGTACTGTTACACAGTGTATTTCTAAGCATGCTTGCTTTCAGTAAAATCTAATGGAGGCTTGTAGTGCTTTCTGCTTGTTGTTAGCTATTATGAGTTCCAAGTGTGCCCATAATGAGTAGTAGATGGTGACCTAGTATTTTTGCAGCAGTGTAGGATATGATAGATGGAGTCAAAACTCTAAGGTAACAGATGATTTGCTTGGTCAGAGAAGAGAGTAGCCAAAGCAGCTTTCTCTTCCCAGTTCTTTGACAGGTCCCAATAGAAGAGGACAAAAGAAACTTGCTGCTGCTTTTTAGTTTGCTCTTCCACCTGTTTTTCTGGGAACCTGGGCTCCTAAAGTGGGATAGAAGACTACTGATGCTTTATGTTCTTAAACGAAGTGCAATAAACTATCTTGCTGCTATTTTTTTTTATCATTGGGTCTTTCTTAGGCTGCAGTATATGGTATTTTAAGTCACACAAGGTGTTGGTTTGTCGTTTGAGACTATCACTCCACATAAACAACTTGTGCGGTAAATGCAGTGAGTGCTGGCAGAACTTTTTGGGGGACCTGAACTGTTAGCTGCATACCGACTGTTAGCAGAAGTGGTGCATCAAAGTACTTAATCTGTATTTGGTTTCTTTGACAGTTAAACCTGGGTTTATTTCTTCCTTTTTTTGTGGTTGCTAATGAAACTAAGAAACGCTGTCACATTCAACAAGCATGTGTATTCCTTGACTTCTTCACAGACATGTTACTTGATCTCAGTGACCTTCTTCAGGTATTGTATCTCTTTTTATTTGAAACTTCTGTTGAATTGTTGAAGTTTAAAATTCATTGCAAGCAGACAGCTGTCAGTGTGGGCTGTTCGGGATGTTTCAATTTCTCTCTAAAAATTTTGAATTGGAAAATCACTGGGTTTGTAAATCTCAGTAACATTACATGTCAAAAATGTTAATGCTACAAATAATGTATCAAGGGTTAGTATGATCCTTCCGTCAGGATTCAGAGTCACTGCAATGGCATAGGGTCAGATGTTACATTTTTAAAACAACAGTTGTTGAAGACAGGTAATTTTTTTCTAGATAATACTGTGTAAATGGATTAGTGCACTACAGAGATGTGTTCTATGAAATGTATTTTGAGAGAAATGCGTACTTGCTCTGTGTGTGGAAAGAGAAAGCTCTACTGACATATGCTGTCTTACCCTCATTCTCCATGTTACAACTGTTTTACATATAATGTGAGTAGGTTAGTTGCATCTATTTTTGTCCTCCCAGCTGTCTTGGTAAATGGCATCCCTCTGAAGACTATTTATTGCTTGAAGCAATCTGCTGCAATTGCAATAATCAAATGAATTTTTAATTCTTAAAATCAGTAACTTTTTTCTGAACTCTTATTGAATTATCTTGATTACTTATAACCAAATACTGCATGTGTAGAATGGGAGGCATAATTACATAGTGTGAAGAATAAGAGGTATCTGTTAAAGAAAAAAAAATCTGTTGTCTGTTCCTGCTGACAGGAAAGAGTGAATGATTTGTCTTTTTGCCTCTGTACATTCCAGCCAGAAAAGGTGTCAGGATGGGAGCATATGAGGACCAGAAGGTTAAAGAGTGGTAAATAAAAAGATGGGAGAGACAGAAATAGATTAGTAGTAGGGAAATAATCAACCCCAGAAAGAAGAAAAATGCAAAATGTCAGTATAATGATCTGTATTTATTCATTTAACTGTGTGAAGACTTCTGATGTGTTCTACTTTATAGCTTCTTAAGATGAATCTGAGCAAACAGGAATGTTAAATGTTACTGTTAACTGGAGCTAGCTAGAAAGTCCTGTTTGAGAACGTATAAATGAGCTTTTCAGGTCCTAGCTTGACTTCTCCTCCACCCTGAGTTTGCTTAAAACAAAAACCAAAAAAACCCAACAAAAAACTTGGTGGCCAAACATTTATGGCCCAGGCAGAAAACTTCAGTACATTCTGCTCTAGATCAGCCTTTGCCCATAGATAGTGTGCCTAAAAATGAAAAGCAATTAGTTCATTAGATTGTATATATTACCTTGAAGTGCCTTTTTCCAAGGACAGCTCTCTCATCCTGAAGTTGGGATGTGAATGCCATTAAAGAAAAAGAAAGGTTAATAGCTGTAGCAGTAGTGGGAGTGGTGCTATCTTTCCAAAATAGTTTACTTGTTCAGACTCATCTGTACAAAATATGTCATGCTGGTTCAGGTAACTGTTTTTTCTTGGTAAAATGAGAAAGGTGTCAATTCTATATCAGGAAAAAAAATCACATCTGAAAGTCTAAAAAAATTAGTTACTGCTGACCTTCACCAACTCTTGCTTAGATGCTAACAGCAAATTTTGAGATTGTTCTTCTGAACGTTCTACTTGATGCAGCTCAGTTGCTGTGGGGGGCAGGGAAAGGCATAATGACCTTTTGTGTATTGCTTCATCTAAAAGCAAATAAATAAAAAACCCCAAACTTTAACTCTAGCTACCAGCAAAAAAGATAAATGAAAGCCTGTGAAACAGGCTGTCCATTGTTTCCTTTTGCCAACCTGCAGCTGGAAAGAATATTAGCTGTGCCATTCTTCGTCCCACTGATGGCACCCTGCATGTCAGTGACCTCCAGCCAGTGTCTTGCAAGCACTGGGAGAGTTAACACTCTCTGTAACTCCCAGCATAAGAAAGGTAGTAGGTAAAAGTAATGAATATTTGAATCTGCTGTTACCTGCAACTCAGTATTTGTTTAATGACCTGTTGTATTTGTATTCTTTCTCTCTTGTTCTGTTAAGCTTAAAAACAAAAAAAAAAAAAGAAAAAAAAAAAAACAAAACAAAAAACCCAACCAACCCAAAAAACCAAAAACAAAAGGCAGGAGGTATGGAAATCCTAAGTGTGGCCTCTTGGTCTCTGGTCTGTACTTCTTGTACAGCCTTTCTTTGTGTCTTTTATTGAATTGCTTTGGAATTTGGTTCCTCATTTTTCATTAAAAAAAAAAAAAGCTGTCCCCTGTAGTGTAATATACTTTTAGAATAGTATTATGCTGCTGAAACTTAGCAATAGAGCAGCCTAATTTTCACTGTTAATGGCCGTCTGTTTAAGAAGTCATACAAGCCTTCCTCTTATGCTGATGACTGAGATGTGGGAGTTTGTCTCATCCCACTACATTTCATAATAGGATTATGAGCTTCAAAACTTCTGTCATCTTGGAACAAGCCAAAATGTTGATGGTGTGTTTTTGGTTTTTTTTAATTGGAAAGGCAATTTCTTTGGTATTTTTTTCTGCCATTTTGTCTTCAGGTGAAATATGTCTTGGAAACCCCCTGTTGAAAGTGTTGTCAGATTCAGTATGCCTTTGGTACATTTAGACTTTAAAGCACTATCTGCAATGAACTGAAAATGTCCAGACCACAGCTACAAACGGGGCTCCTTCCCGGTGCAGGGCCGTCATGCTGCATGTTGATTGAGTTGGAAGGATGATCAGTCATCAGTCTCTGACAGGGAAAGTACTTGCTTATATTTTCAGATACTGCATTTTACTTGCAAATATAGTCTTTAGAGAGGTCTGTAATCAGGCCTTTTGTTTGCTTTTTTGTTAGTCCAACTTAAGCGACAGGCCTTGCTTGTTTCGGAGAGTTGCGAAGCCTGTCAAGCCTTGGCCTAACTTTTGAACAGTTTAGGTTTGCTTGTCTGTTTCGAAGCACCTCGTTCCTTGCACCTGCAGAACTATTTGACTGAAGTTTTGATCTCACTGTGGTGAAACGCTGCCTTTCTCATCCTCAGAAATGGCAGTTTCTTTTTTTATTCTCTTGTGATCTCCAATGTAGTGGTCTTTGCAATGTGGTCATAAAAGATTTTGAGAAGAGGTGTTGGCAATGCTTTGATCTCCAATTTCAGCCTAGTAGAATATAATTTTTAGTGTGCCTTGTGTTGTGTCCTGCTGTTAAATAAGGCCAATGCTTTGGTTACTGAGATGATGTTAGACAGAGCCCAGCTCTTTATAGGAGTATGCTGGAGGAAGATTTGTGGCAATGAACATAATTAAATGAGATGTTTTGACTTGATATCAAGAAAAGGTTTTTCACCATGAGGACAGACAAGCATTGCAACAGATTGCTCAGAGCAGTTCTGAAGATTTTTGTCTATCAAGGTTTTTGAGATCCTGAGCAACCTGGTCTGTTCTTGTAGCTGACTCTGCTTTGAGCAGGAGCTTGGGCTGGAGGCCTCCTGAGATCCATTCCAACCTGAGCTATACTATGGTTCTAGATATGGAAAGAGGGTGCACAAGAAGTGAACATCAGTAACTAGTACTTGCTTGATCTAGTCCTCTTTTGGTCTCTCTTCAAAACACAGCTCTCACTCCCTATTTATCTTCAGTTTGTCTAGTCAAGTAACACTGCACTCTTGTCCAGAAGGATTTTTATTGCAAGTTACTTTTGGATGCTTGTTTTCATTTATTTCTTCTACAGGCAGCATTGGCCTCTCAGATTCTACTATACTTGTTGCGAATTCCTTTTTGACTTTCTTGTGTAGACAGAATGATAATGAGTTATTGTACTGCTGTGGTGGTAGAGGAAGAATGCTAGGACTACCACATATGCGATTAGCGAAAGTAGGCTTTCACTTCGGAATCCCCAGACTTAAGGCCACACTTTAAAGCACGGCATGAGAGGAAGCTGCTTAATTGTGATTTGTGTCTCTTTGAACTGCAGTCTGACAAGCTGGGTTCAGTACATTTGTAGTTTTGCATATTGTCTTTTGAGGATAAATGTAATGTTCTGGTTGCAATATGGATGCAAAAAATAAGTTTGTTTACTGTGTGTAGAAGGGTAAAATAGAGAATTTTTTAAAGACTATGCTCATTTGCTTTGTTTTTTAATACCCTTTGTTCACTTGAAGTTATTAACATGTTGACAGCATTTGCCTTTATTGCCCCTATGCAAATTGGTATGTTGATTGAGTTAAACAACCTGGTTGGGACCTTCAGGCATTACTATACTAGTAATATTAATAATGAATCAAATAACCACAGGTGCCTCTTTCCCCAGCAACAGACAGTCTCCTTAAAAACTCATTTGCTTTTCATGCTTGCTTAATTATTTAGGCAAGCAGCCATGGATGTTTCACAGTGTGAATTCTCATTGCATTCCAACTGCCCAGTCTTTAGCTTTCTAAAAGACAGAATACCTTAACCACCGTCACAATGTGTAACATTTTCCCAGAATTGCCACATCATGGTCTTGAAAAACCTTTTTGGAAATTGCTCATAGTGAAAGGGTATTGATTTATAAATTTATGGAACTTATGGTCAAGCAAAAACTTCCATTCAATGATTGCAGCTTTATTTTTGCTACTGTCTAGAAGGTAAAGTGACTTGGTAACTGTATGAATGGGAGATTCCCTGTTTCCCAAAGATTTTTTAAATTCTGAAAGGTGTTAGTGATGAACAGCTGAATTCCTGTGTTATTGAAAACAAGGTATTTGTTATTTCTAAAAGTGGAAGTATATTGGTGTTTCTGAACACATCAGGCATGATGTGAAGGCAAGAGGAAATTATGAAAGGATAAGAGTTCCCATGGAAGTGTCCCTTTGAAATCATCATCTGATGACTGACAGATGTGAGATGAAAAGACTGTGCCTCCAAAAAAATACTGTGAAGGGCAAAGAGTATAGCAAGTAGAAGGATCTTTCTGTAAAGATGTAAATGAGTAATTGGAAGCCATTCCTTCTCCAAGGTACTTAACTAATATAAAGTTCTATAACAAGAGCAGAAACTAACTACTGGTAAAAGACAACATCTTAGAGAATCTTAAGTCCATCTGTAAAAAGGGTAAAACCAGTTGGGTGGGGTTTTTTTGCAGTTCTTTGGTGAGTACATACTTTTTGTCTGAAAGATGCCTTCTTGCTGAAGAATCTTAAGTGTTTCTTTTAAAGAACTCGGTGGCAGGTCCATATACTCCTAAGCTTAGTCTGTTACATGTGAACTGAATGTAAAATAATATGGTAAACATTATCAGTGTATGCAGATACTACTTTAAAATATCCCCTCTGACAGAGGATGACACTGTTCTCTGTTGTATTAGGTGTTGATGCTCAAATATAATGATTGCATCAAGTTCAGGAAATTTTAATATTTGATGAAAATACACAAGGAGCGTAGGTCTTATGAAAGTCTATGAAACAGTTGTCACACTTGACAGTTTTGATTGGGGAGAGTTTGGGGAAACACTGTTTTTCAGTATGGCCCTTTTAAATTAAGAAGGGGAAAAAGGCCGAAGTTAATGTGGTAAGCTTGAAAGCTGCACCAATTCAAGTCTAAGCCAGAGACATCCTTTTAGAAGGGCATTTTTGTTTATTCACCATTGTAAGGACTCATATAAAATTAGGTTTTATGAATGCAAATGTCATATGCTTCTAAATTTGGAGTGTTAAGCTTTTGATGGCTTGGAGTATATGAATTTGTGTAAGAAGTTCTTAATGAAGAAAGAACTGGAAATTAAAGTAGGCCTCTAAATTAATTCTCAATTTTCTGAGCTTAATGGAGTGCAGAAAAACATACAAATGATGAGAGTAAGGAAAGACACTATCTATATGCCTATTATATATCATATCTCATCTGCCACAGGATGTGCCTGTGTGCGTGAGTAGTAGCTGAAATTAGTGACAGTGGCATAAAATTTTAGTGAAAGGGCCTTCCTCCACTAAAACCAGAAGTTCTTAAATACCATGTTTAAGCAGTTCAGTGCCATTACAGATTTCTGGGTGAGCTTTATGCCATCTTTAATTTCCCATTTATGATGCATGCGCCAGCACCTGTGACTCTCTGGTAACTATTAAAGATGAGAAGCGTACTGTTTGAGAAGGCCTGAAGTCTCTTTTCCTACTGATTTTCCAGGAAAACTGGAAGCAATTAAATACTCCTGATTCTTTTTGTGACTTTACCTTGGCATAAAAAACATGTAAGCTTCATGAGAAAAACAGTATAGGCATGTAATCCGCTGTATATTATGCTTGCTTTCTAAATTGGTGGTAACCAGAAACTGCAAAGAAATGCATTGATGATCAAAAGAAAGAAATTCCCTGATGTTCCATTTCTATTTTGAATTTCTTTTGTGTAAATATACTGCCTACACCTTGAAGCTGGTCATAAAACATTGATGATGTGGGTGAAGTGGAAAAGCAGGTTAGATTTAAGTACATTACTTCTCAAGTAGACCATGGATCCAGAGACTTTTAGTTAGGCCAAGGTGAGGAAGATAGATAGTCATCAAGCAATTTTATTATGCATTTGACTTTGCTTTAGATTTAATTTGGCACCCACTGTGATTGTTAGAACTTCACTGAAAAGCCCTGCTGCTTTATGCCTCTTGAATTTTATTTGTTCTTTGATGGTTGCATTTATGGAAAATTTGCTTGGGAGGAGTTTCTTAAAGTGACACAGTTTGATGGGGACAGACATCAAGGATTTGGATGTCATGACAAAGAAAAGCCAGAAGGAGAAATAAGTGTCTGAATTTGAGGTTGTGGGTTGGGTTGGGTTTTTTTTCCTAGACTAAAATGAAAGAACTAGATGAGTTTGTGAAGCCTCTGATGGAAACATCATATGTTCTTGGCTCCACTGAAGTAACTGTATTGATTTGTGCAGTGAAACTGTCCTTGCAGAACAAGATCAAAGTGATGAGGTTTAAGATTTATAGAAACTTGGTCAGCCAATGTAGAAGGCTAAAACTACAGCCAAACCCGCACTCTTTATGATAATATTCTTTAGACAAAAGGTCAAAATAAGCCACTCCAAGCTTGCAGTGAATCTGGAACATCTAAAGCCAACTGAGACACTGCAGATACTTTGCTGTAGTGATGTCTGTTCTCTGTGGCTGAGGTAGAGTCACATACTCTCACACTCTTACATGAATTGCCAGATTCAGTAGGTGCTTACTTTTCTGTATAAAGTTCGGTGGCTTGTTTCCTAAGAAATATTCTTCTTATTCAAAGGGTATATTTTGTTCCCTTCCTGTCCATAGAATAGTATTTCTGTGTTGCCTGGTATTTCAGGAAAAAGACAATAAAATTTAAGACTATACTTCTGTATCTTCTAAGCCAGTACAACCATTGGTCACACACAGCATGGAAGATACTCAGCACTTTTCACTAAATATGGAATGAATTACCATCATACCATATACATTTGATTGCTCACTCACTTGCAGGATAAATGATCATTCTGAGGATTTATTTAAAGTTCTCACTTTTAAATTTTTTTTAAGTTTGAGAAAAAAACCACATAACACTCTCATGAAGAAAAGTTTGGAAGCGTAGGTAAAAACGTGTCAGGTTTTGTTTTCATTTTGTTCAAATGTAACTTTGTATTTTAAACTAATGTTGTTAAAGCTCTTTTGTGAAACTGAAAGAGAATATACTTAGTAACAAGGATTTTTTTTATTTATTTATTTTCATGGGCTTGTACCATAACCAGCAACTCAGTTGTGCAACTGACTGCTTAGTAAACACCTTCACTGTCCTGGCATAAGAAAGACCACTGCAGTTCTGTTACATAAAAGCAATAGAGTATATACTATGGTTAAAAAAAAAATAAAATTATTTGTTTGTAGTGTAGGAGGATGGAGGGTTTTGTTGTTTTGGGTGGTTTTTGTTTTGTTTTGTTTTTTTTAATGCTAACTTTGGCCTTTACATACACCTTGGGGGAACAAGGTGTTCATGGAGCTTCGTGGGAACATTTGGGGCTGATTGCGAACTGAAGTATATCCTGCCTTTCCTGCTGACCACAAAAACACATCTTAAGATAGGGAAAGAAAACTTCCTCAGACTTTAAAAATACAAATGTAGCTGCCTATGCTATAAATTGCAAATCAGATTATAAAGAGTAACTCCTCCTTCAGTCTATATCTTCCTGAGTGCAACAGTGAAGGAGGGCAGGGGAGCAGGGCTTTGTCCCTGGCTCCTTAGCAGGTTTAGTGTGGTTTAGGGTTATTCTGAATTGATTTATCTTTTTTTCAAAATAGCGTGGTCTGGGTCAATATCCAAACACTAAGAATTGACAAATAACCCTTGGAGCATGTAGCACCACTCCTTGCTTTGGTGGAAAAGTTTTGTGTGTGCTTGTGCAATACTTTAATTATCCCACTTCACATGATCATGCAGAGCTGAAATTTGCACTAACTTGTGAGTATTTGCACTAACTTGTGAGTATTTGCACAGGTTTTGTTATGTTGCAAGATAAATAACACTTTACAAGTACTGATATTATATTAAAGTCTACTTCATGCTTTACAGTGTTAGGTGACAGCTGAAAAATTGTCCAAGTACTAGAGCAACACTGAGCCCACTGAAGAGCATGATGAACAACTTTCTTTTTTTTTTCGAAATAAGCTTACGCTTTGATTTACAAGGCTAATTTGTGCAGCTCTTGACAAGCACCAAGTATTATCCTATACCTAATGAATATCGCTTGTGTTACTTCAATGGAATTTTTTTAAAGCAGGTTGTTTAAGATCCCAAAAGTTGGGGTTTTTTCCTTTCCATATAAATGTTCTATTAAAAGCATTTGTGGTTTAAGATTTAAATAATGGGTTTTTTTGTCTTTTAATAGGTGAATGTCTATGTGCTGGGAAAAACTTTCCTTCTGTTGGCCAGAGAACTCTGCATAAATGCTCCAGCCATAGGTATTTTCTTTGAGTTGACTTCTGAGTATTTGGGTGTATTTTCTGCATGGTTACTTGACAAGAATATATATGCATGTATGTATATGTACATAGTACTGTGTGATGAATACCAAAGTGGTAACTTAAAAATGAAGCTGGAATCAATCCAGGCAGAAGAGCATTGCTGACTACAAGAGCCTGTTCTCCTTTATGTAAGAGTGTTTTTTGGGGAGCAAGATGCAATTTTCTTTTACAAGTAATTTTGTTGCATTTTCTGAGAGTAGTTTAGGCTATACTAAAACAATGGGCTGATGTATAACAAATTTGTGTGCGTCTACAACTACAAGCTTGCACAGGTCTGTCACACACTAATTCCACAGAGATGTGACATTTAATTAAGTATTTGCCAAATTTACTATCTGTCCATCACCTGTAGCTGTGTTCAGTGCTTGAAATACAAGTGGCTAGATGGAAAAAGAGGAGCAACTTTTTCCAAGCATATGCGTAATTTTTTTTATTAGTAAGTAATCACTGAAATTGTACAGTGATAGGGAGGTGGGTTTTAACCTGTCAAAAGGGTAGAAAAAGCTATTGTCTTGGCTGTAGCTTTTAAGCCAACAGAAGTCATGCCAATTGCAGTTAGGAGTGTTCATAGAGGGGTCTTGTGACTGTTACCCACCTCTGTGCAGGAATTTTCATGTATCTTTACACGCTCTCACTCCCACTCTGTCTCCTTAATCTGTACTGAGAGAATCAGATGTCTTTGTGTTCAAGAACAAGACATACACCCCCACCCCCCCTTCAGATGTACGCAGCTGGGCATGTAACTGCCTTCCTTTGCAGCAAAAGAACCAGCAGCTCACATACAGAGCATCATCATAACAGCATCCAGATAGTAGTATGTGGCAGTGCACAGCTATTGTGGTGCACGGGCTTCATTAGCATAGCCTGGTATCTGGTAAAAAGTTCTTGTATTCAATAATTCAGCTGCCGCCTTATTTTTCATTACTTTTCAAGAGAGAACAGGCAGAATTGATATTGCAGCTTAGTTTCAAGGTGAAAATTAATGCAGCTTAGGAAGAGACAAACAGAGAACACTTCTAAATTAAATGTAGAGGTACTTGTTTTACATGGAAAAAATACTGGTTTTAGACTGCTGTTTGAGTATTCTTTCCAGGGTCATTATGACAAAATATATTTATTAAAAAACAGTAAGTATTTCTAATTGGCTCCTCTGTAACGATTGTCAGACACTTGAGAAAAATACCTACTTTTATCCCTCTTTGAGAAAAGGGTACTAACTATACAATGGCTGCTCATAGTGGAGGAGACTATGCTTGAAGAAAAAATAGAGGGAGGAAAGAAGCAGCAGCTTTTGTTTAAGGTGGCTTATTTCTAATTATTAATTGAGTGAACTTAAAAGACTACATTGCAAGTATTTCTCAAATGTCTGCTTCTAAATGTGAGAGGGTGGGATGTATATTTAGACAGTGGTTGCCAGTATCACAGCTGTGGGCTAAACCTGTGATGAAGCCTGTCACTGCATTAAAACTTCATCTGTATGTCTTGACTCTGGCCCTTCGAGTGGGGTGCAGTTTGACAGGTGCAAGTGTCAGTGTGGTGTTTGCTGGGCAGGCTGGAGGTTAAGTCAGAGGATGTATGTGAATGGGCATCAGAAGCTTTCAGATATAACCACCGGATGATTTTGATCAACCCTGATTACACTCATGGTTTGCTGGTCTTCAGCTTAGGCAACACACCCAAAAAAACTGAGCTTCTGCATAGGTCAGCACCCTTTTTCATGAAGGAAAGTAAAGGCTGCTGCTGGGTAATCTCTGTTACCAGGCAAGGCAGCTTTCATGTCTGCAGTGATAGCTAATGCCCTGTGTAGATGCACAGCAGGGGACAGACTACAGGACTGTCACCCCTGTTAACTGTACTGTAGGTGAATTAGTAGACACAAGCCATAAGATCAGCAATGATCAAGTACACAGGATTTAGGGCAAGTAAAAATGTTTTATATTTCACAGATTCATAAACTGCTCTAGTTTAGAACATTCTGTTTTAAGTCAGCTGCACTCTGCAAGTTAGTTATCTATATACAAAATAAATGCACAGTACGTGCGAAATTTAACATTTTTCTGCTTGTTGCAGTCTTAATAATTAAGTCAAATAGCTTATGAATAAATAAAATAAGATTAAATTCAAGAGCATTCCTTCACTTATTCGTATAGCCTGATGTAGCAGATAGGTAAGTAGCATAACATTCCATACTGCTGCAGAGTTCATAGTAAAACTGAAAAATCCCTTAATGTGCATCATTGCAGTATTGGAATACAATCAAGGTGAAATGCATCATGCATAGAAAATGAGCTCAGGTATTTGTCCTCCTTGTACTCCAGTTCCATTAGTACTGTCCGAGGAGCACTGAAACTGGAATGTCACTTTCCCACACTGCACTTCAGTCATTCCCTCTTGCCCAAAGTAGCTGAGTTCATTACCATCAAGAATAGCACTTACATTGTAAAACGTGTCTTGCTCAACCTGCACAGGGTGTTCAAACCACACAGAGAAAGTGTTACTGGAGCCGTCAGAAGTAAACTTTGTCAGATTTTGAGCAAGGACAACGCCTAAGCGCTTCAGTTCGATTTTGACGCTGTATTCAGCTTTGCCACAGCTTGACCCATACAATCCCAGTCCTGCTATAAATATCCGTTTGTCTACAGCAAACTGAATACTGTCACATCGCCCTCGGTACCTCCACTGATTGCTGCGATATGCAGATGACTGAAACCGATGGCATCGCTGAGGTACGAGTCCTTTTCTTTTTGTCAGCGGAAACTCTAGTTTGGGTTTATTTGCGGCTGTGTACCACAGGAATATGTTGTGAGTTTCCTCAAGGGTGAGGATGTCGGACTGGGCAGCTCCGTTGGCAAACTCTTCCAAAGTCATGGTCGGAATCCGCACCAAGTACAAAGCTTTTCCTAATACGTTCCTCTTGTTGCGTGGCGTAACCGGCAGCCCTTGCCTTTTGCATTCAGCCTCTGCCCAGTTGAGAACAGCCTCAAAAACTACCACTTCCTTGGTGTTGAGCGCCTCCCGGGTTACAATGATCTCTAGTGTTTGTTGATCTATCTCACAGAAGCCTTCTGACTTCAGTGCCATTTCTGCTTGAGCATCAATCACTTCCCAGCAGCGCTGCGTCAGCTCTGGCTCCTCGAAGAGCCTGCTCTGAGACAGCAGGACACAAGCGTTCTTTGCTTCTAAACTGGTCTCCAGAAAATTGACGCAAGCCTTTGCTAGGGCCGGCACGATGTACTTCTTGGCAGCATACAGTGTAGCCAGAACTGTGTCAGCTTCCAGGTCTATTTCGTCACTATACATGTATCTAGATGGGAAAAAGATAGTTTCTTAGGGAGGGGGGGAAATATATATATAGGCCATGAAAGATTGATCTATCATCTTTGCTGGCAGTGAATCTGACATTCAGCATTTGTCAGCACATGAAGTAAACAGTAATAAGTGCGTATTGCACAATGCCAATTAGGAGATGTATATTTTATAAGCTACATTGATTCTGTCCATGTAATTAGTAGACTTGTAGTGGCCACTTACTTTAATAGGATTAGAAAGGCTGCAGGTTCCACATCTGGTATATGGATTTCAGATTTGACCTCTGCGAGATCGCCATAAAACATAGCATAGAAGACTGAGCTACCGACTGCCAAAACATACTGGAAAATAAAGAGAGAGAAGCCTCAGTCATACACATCGGTAAATGCTGAGTGCGCTGGCTTTTTCTAAGAGCTACGCTTAGGGAAAGTTAAAAGCTGCAGTGGAGGCAGAAGACTGCCTTGGACTGCTCCCTTTAATTGCAGCGTATGTGAATTACTTCTGGGATTAGACGAGAGCTGTAATTAGAAAAAAAAAAAAGTGGAACCTAGTTGGAAGGCGGGGGGAGAAGGCAATACGCGCAGCAGCATTAAGCAGCCAGAAATCATCTGTACAAACCTTATGGGCAGGAACTTTCTTGGATGCGCCCGGTGGGCCCACGATGAAGTGGACGTCAGCCATGAGTTCGTTATTGAACATCAGTGCGTTCCTGCAAGCGAGGGGAGGGGGGAGAAGCCCCGTTAGCCGCGGGCAGCCCCTCGCCCGGTGCCGCGGCCGCCCCAGCCTCCTCCCGCCGGGGCCCCCGGTGCCGGGGCCGCCCCAGCCCGGCCTTGGCGCAGGTGCACGGGGCGGGGGGTCCGCCGGGGCTGCCCTTACCTCTCCCGCAGCGTGGGGTGGAAGGACTGCCAGTTGGCGCTCTCCAAGTTGTTGTTGTTGAGGTTCTGGAGCTGGGGCGGCGGGGGCGGCTGGGCGCTTTGCTGGAGCTGCAGGGCGTTCTTCTTGCTGTTGGCAGCGGTGGCGGCGGCGGCGGCGGCGTTACTGTTTGCAATGTTGGTGTTGGTGCTGGCAGGGTAAAGTTCTGCAGCCATCTTCTTCTTCAGGGACAGGGGCACTATCTCATAGCATCCTGGCACCTTGCCGTTTGACCTCACACTCTTTTTGGACTTCTTTAAGGTCTCTGGAAGCAGAAGAAAAAAAGTCAAACACTTCATGATCCTGCCATTGAGGCAACCATGGGGCAGTGGCATGAGCAAGAGAACTAACAGATCCCAAATGCGAGTCCCACTATCTGGATATTTTGTACGCTTCTAGGTGCAGGGTGGCTTTTGGTTTTTTTGGTGTGTGTGCGCGCTCGGTGATTAAATCCCCCGCACCTCTCCGGGGGCCAGAGGGATGCTGCTGTATCGGACCGGTGCCAGCGCTCACCTTGGCTCGCAGGGGGGGTCCCAGCCTCCGCGGCACTGCCACGATTGCAGTGGGGAGCCCGAGCGGGGCTGCCAGGCACTTCCTTCCCCCAAGGAAAGAGAAGAAGAAAAATAATAATAAAAAAAAAAAAAAAGCCAAAATCCAGCCGCAGAACAGCCCACAAATCCAGCCGAGGCAGTGGGTCAGAAGCGAGAGTCAATCCACAAATCTTCCGAGTGCAGCAGCCCGGCGAGGGTGAAGCGCAGCCAGCCGCCCAGTCCCCGCTGCCAGCGACCGCGCTCCGCTCCGTCCTTCCCCGCCCGGCGGGGGCACATCCGCGGCGGCCGGGCCGGGCCGAGGCGAGGCGGCGGCTCCCTGCAGTCCCGCTCCCGGGCGGCCCTGCCGCCGCTCGCACCAACTTTCCTCCTCCACCCGCGGCGGCCGCCGCCGCACGGCGCTGCTCCTCCGCGCTGCTCCTGACCGCGGGGCGCCCCGGCTCCTCCGCGCCGGGCGGGCGGGCGACGCTGCCCTGGGCGCTCCCCTCGCGGCGGCGGGACGCGGCGCTGCGCGGCCGGGCTCGGCGCGGCTCTGCCGGGCCCTGCCTCCGCCTCCCGCCCTAATAGGCAGCCGCCGCGCCGCGCGTCACGGCCGCCCGCGCCAATGGGGAGCGCCGGGGCGAGGCGGGGGGAGCCGTCCCCGCCCCGTGTGCCAGCCCGCCGCGCCCCCCCGCCGCGGGTGTACGTGCGCAGCGCCGGGCCCGCGACCCCCCCGCCGCCCCGCCGCACCGGGAGCCAGCGCGGGGCCGGGGCGGGCGGCGCGGGGGCCGGGCCCCGGGGCTCCTGGGGCGGGGCGGGCGGCCCCGGCGCCCACCGCCTTTCCCGGGAGGCCCGGGCGGGGGCGCCGCCGCGCCGCGCACCGCCCCGCTCCGCTCGGCCGCGCAGCCCCGCGGGGGGAGCCGAGCCGGCGCCGGGGGCGGCCGCAGGGGCACGGCCCGGCGGGGCGAGCCGAGCCCGGGTGGTTGCGGGGCTTTTCCCGGCCTGTTCTCGTAGCCCTGGGGCCGCCGTGCCCCGCTGTGCGGGCCCTCCCCGCCCGCCTCCCGTGGGGCCGCCACACACACCCCCACACACCCCCGCCGCGCTGCCCGTGCCCGTTGGGTGGGGGCGGCCTTCGGCGGGCCCGGCTCCCGGGCCGCTCCCCGGGCCTGCCGCCCCCGGTACCTGTGCGGCGGGGAGGCCGCGCCGCCCGTTCCCGGAACGTTTCCTGTGACTGCGTGGCGCCCGGGCGCTGCGGAAAGTGCCGGTCCCGAGCGATGAGCGAAGGGCAGCCCTCGGCAGGGCAGGTGCTGCTCCCCTACGGCACGCACCGGCGCGTCCCTGTTCTGTCTGCTCGGCGGCCGCCGCAGGCCCCGCTCGGGGAAGCACCGGGCTCGGCCGCGCTGGCACGGCCGGTGCCGGCCCGAGGCTCGCCCCGAAGGCGCGGGGGTGAGCATCAGCGGGGCGCCCCCCCTCCACCGCTGGAAGGGAGCCAGGTGTCCGGGGGGGCTAAAAAAAAAAAGTTCACATCCACGCGGGACATGTTTACGTTAACCTTTGCCCTGCATTCAAGTTCTATATTGCTGGTGTTGCCTCCTGGCCATTTACAGCCTCCTTCAGGTTTTGCAGTCCGTGCACACGTGCCCCCACCACCCCCCACGCGTTCATTTTCTGGCTGGTAGCTTCAGAATTTAAATTAATGACGTGCAATATCTTGTCAAATGACGGGTGGGCATGAATGCCAGCAGAAATGCCAGAGGAGCAACAAGGCGGGTGTGTAAATGCTCCCGGGACTGGGAAGAGAAGGCGGTGGATTGCCTTGCTCCGCTCTGCGCCCACGGAGCTGAAGCTGGGCCCTCTCGGACACTGCACAGGCTCCTGCAGTGCGAAGAGCAAAGTTTAAATGTCTGTTGAACCCTGGGCTGCCGCTTCTGAAAGGTTTTTTTCTTGTATTTCGGAACTGGGCGTTTCTGTTGAGTGCAGTTTTCTAAAATCATACTTGGGAATGCAGAGCAGCCACCCTTACGAATCATCGGGATCAGTTAATCCTTCCTAAACCTTTGAGTTTTAGGGTCACGTTTAGAGGGTGACTGCACTCCGGCATTTCTTTGGTTTTGAGGGAAGTGTGTTTGGAAGTTCTTGCTCAATAAATGTGTTCATTTAAATGCTTCTGCAGGGCTGACAGGCATAATCACCTACGGTGTGATCTTGGTAATTATGGATAGCAACAGGGCATCATTGTTAGAACTCGGTGCTAAATGAAATGGCTTTGATTAATTGTAAATTCATAAGATTGTTCCAGTGTTTCCAGCTGAATTTTCATCTTTATCAGTTTAAGTGCCCACATAGGGGATCAGCTAAGGAAATTGAGTTGAGCCTGGTAGTTAACAATTTACCGTACATCATGGATTTTCGGTCAAGTGATAAAAGGCTGGCAGGAAATGAGAAACTGATACCTCAAATAAGAGTAAACATGTGTTAAGTGTAGCTTTTACAAGATTGTTTGATAAATTATAAATTGGTTTAGGCAAAGCACAATCCGTACTGACATATTTTGGTTAGTTTGAAGCTGATAACGCCAGCACTTGTAATAAGTTTATACATCTGGAGGCAGATCCGTGGCCGATGTAAATTGTCATAACGCTGTTGACGTTAATTGAGTTCCAACAATTTATGCCGATGGAGAGCATGCCTTAGTATCTGCAATAAACAGTGTTTTGTATTGTTGGAATATGAGTCTGAGAAGGAGCTGGAAGTAAATTTGAAGATGTAAAGGAGACTTTTGCTAGGGCCATGGGATTTTAAGCAAACTGATTTTTTTTGAAGCTCAGTTTGTAGTCAGGTACGAGACCTGCAAGTTACCTTACTTGTTACTTTGCAGGAGACATTAAAAAGCATTGGGTCTAAGTCAAGTCCTCATTCTGCAAAAGCTTTTGCAAATGCTTAGCTTTGTCCATAATTTCAGTGATACCAGTAATACTGCTCATGTGTTGGAGTTGGCATGTGCAGCCTTGGACTCTGAAAGGCATGTAAGAAAAACGTTGCGCATGCTTTAAAACTCTTGTCTATAAAGCAAGAAAGGGTTTTGTTTTAGCTTAACTAAAAAGTTGCTTCTAAAGCTCAGTGACCAGAGGATATGGCCCAGCAGCACAATCCGTGTTGTTTGCTGAGATGTGAAGCAAGCCAACCATAACAGCTTCACAGTAGTGCTGCTGCTCGAGTACTGCATTTCCTAAATCAAAGGTTAGGATTAGAAATAATTATCTTTCTTTCTGTTGCAGATCCATGTTTATATATTCCTCGTTTTGCACACATGCTTGAGTTTGGGGATAAGAACCACGAGGTGTCCATGACGGCTCTCAGGCTGTTGCAGAGAATGAAGCGGGACTGGATGCACACCGGCCGCCGGCCGTCTGGGCTCTGCGGAGCAGGTATGTCAAACGCTGGGTGTATCACTTCCCTCACAGTGGGATGCACAGGAGAATCTGGGAGTTGGGAACAGATGAGGACTTTCTGATTTGCTCAGTGATACCACATTCTCTGGGTTTTGTGCTGTTAGGCACCTACAGATTATATAGGTCTTCACTGGAACAGTTTTTGAAATTCAAGCTCCATTTTTGCCCTTGCTCCTACATTACTTGCTCAGATCCTTTGTATCTTACATTTTGGATTTTTTAACCTCCTTTCTGGCACTCTTCTCACCCTCACTCTCTGCAAGATTTAGCTGCTAAAAGGTTTTTTTTTGTCAGCTAAAATGACACCATTAGCGCAAGCACTTTGATTTGTGTCTTTACACAGAGTCTTATGCAAGAGATGCCCTCTTTGACCTGTTCTGTGAAATTATTTCCCTCTACTTCTTCATCTTTTTTCCAAGATCCATTGCTGTCATGATGCTTACGTAAAACCTACCAGTTTGGGAGGGCTAGGTTAAAAGGTAGACAGTACCAGCCAGTGAGGTCAGAGTAATGAAGAGTGTAGATAGTCACAGAGTTTATATATGCACTTTATTTTATTTGAAAGATCTTACATGTGCATGCTGGAACGAGAAACAGTGGTCAAACCTTAGGGAACCCAGAACTGTGCAGTCTTCTTGAAATTTCTAGCCTCTTTTTGTTAACGGTACTTGCTTATTGCACATTGCTAAAAATTTGGGTATAGACTCTATGGGAGAGCAGCCTGGTCTTTCATTCACTACATAGACTGTATCCACACGAGCAAGTAATTTGATTCAACAGAGATGGATCAATAGATGGAAGCAGGTGCTGAGTCCCCTGCATCCATCCATGCAACATACAGTTCGTGAGGTGTACTGTGGATGGGTTTTAGCTTGTTTCCTGGGCTAAATGTCTGTGCCACGCATAGTTCTTTGAAGGACCAGTTGTTAGTTCAGCCTCTGATGTTCCCATTAGAAACTGGAGCACTTCACACATATACCTGAAGTAGAGCTCTGTTTTAGTTTCCACTGAAAAGAAGCAGTTCTGCATGCTTAAAACTGTTCTGTGCACTGACCCACTGCTTGATGGGTGGGGGTGATGCTTCAAAACGGAGCTAGTGCTCTGAATCAACAGACTTGTGAACATGCAGCCAGGGCTAGTTACCTAGCTGTGTAGAGGGTCTTGCCAGAGAGTACTTGGCCACTAACAAGACAGTGGTAGTGGTGACCATGATGAAGATAACAGCTTAGGCAGATTCAGTGTTTTGCTGGAGATCTTTTTATTGAGGACTAGTAAATTCTGCTGAAAAGATGACAGCTTTGAAAATATGGGATCAATGAGATGTTCTTGTGCTGTATTTTCAGTAGCTGGCCACGGTTGCCCAAATGCTGAAGCACAGAATTTTTCAGGGTGCAGTTTGCAATCAGCTTAATTCTATTGGGTAGGAAGCAAAGTTTGTGAAGTCAATTCAATCACCTGTATTCAGCAGCAAGCTGAGCATAAGCATTTACAGCTTTTTAGCCAAAGGCAGGGGCAAAGAGAGGCTATAGTTATCTTACTGTTTTCTGCTTTTCTTCAGGAAATTTTCCTCTTTGACATTGACTTTCCCTGCTTATTCTCTAGCTCTGCTAGTGGCAGCAAGAATGCATGATTTCCGACGTACTGTTAAAGAGGTCATCAGGGTGGTCAAGGTTTGTGAGTCTACATTAAGGAAAAGGTCAGTGCAATTTTATTGCTTTTATCTTCTGTTTACAGTACTGAAAAGTGGTGTAGTCTAAAACGAACATATATCGGAGAAAACCAGTTTTTTTTCCTTTTCAAAACCGCCAAGAATAACGTAAGTACAATATGTTTTTAACTGGTCATTTTTAAGTACTAGCACCTGCTTCTTATGTAAGGCCTCAAATGCTTAGCAGAGACGGTAAGGAGCACTGTGCCCATTTAACAGGTGAAGAGTTGAAGGCAAAAAAATGTTGGGTTGGAAATGTTAACAGTGTTGTCATGTCTTAAGAAGAAATAATTGATTGATTCTCAAAGCTGAGGGTGTACTGTGGGATTTTATTTTTTTTTTTCATTAATCCAGAATAGAGTGCTGAGAAGTTTTGTCCTTCAGCTGTTATTGAACAGAACTTTTCAAAATATTTTGCTGCACTGTTCATTTTTGATAGTGTCGCACTGCTAATAAATAGAAGACAGTGAAGTGAGTCTAATGCTAAGGTCACTGAAGGGATCCGAACTGGAATTGTCAGCAGAATGTGAGCCTGAAAATAGGAATTTCCCAAGTACCTTTGGCATGTTTGGGGTTTTTTAAAAAGATCTAATACTAGTTCCCATATTTTGATGAAGTAAGCAGTCACTCAGTTTCCCTCATTTTATTTTTGAAAAGCTGTAACATTTTCTTTCCCTGTATTTTCAGTAAAAAATGACCTTTTTGTGAAATACAATGCTTTCTGTTGTCCCCAGATGGAAATTTTTGTACCACCAATATATTCTGAAGTGTGTTCCATCAAGGTCTGTCTTTAGAAAGCTCTCCTGGTGTCTCTCTTTCTCTCCACCTCATTGAGACCAGCTTAAGCACATCCAGCTCTGTCTAATACTTCTTAATAATATTAACTTCTTAATTGTGAAAAGTATTTTTGCCCCAGATCATCTGTGGAACAGGAGTGATGCTGTTTCCCTACCATGCCTGGGTGGTATAGGGGTAAAGTTGAAGTGTTTGAAATGCTTCAAGGCACTACAGCTGCAAGGATGGAGTAGTACAAAAGCTACTTTTTTCCTTTGGCCATGTGTTTTAGTGCGCATTTTGTATGATTGATGATTTATATATCCACAGTGTGCTTCAGGATCCTTTGGTGAAATTGTTAGAGTTGGTTCTTACTAAGAAAATAAGCATAATAAGTTAGAGTTGGAAGGAAAATTAATTTGAGCAATTGTTTCAAGTGAAAAAATCTTACTGCAAAATTCATGCTTTGAAATGTTTACTCAAGTCACACACATCAACTAAAATGACAGCGTTATTTACTTTGACAGAGTAAACGTGACAGCTGAATTATTTTCAGGCAGCTATAATTACAACTATTTATCATGAATCTATAAATTTGATTGATGTTTTTCAAATAAGAGCACGTTATATAGTATTTAACGAAGGCAATTAAAAAAACCCAACTTTGAATAACTCTTTCTGCACTCCAGTTTTTATTCTTTTCTTTCAAGAATTCCTCTCAAAATGCCGTTGAGTAGAAGTTGTCTAAATTAATAAGAACTTATTCTTGTTCTTAAAGATTTCTTAGCTTCTCAGTTTTTGATCTACAGTTTTATTTCCTTGTGATTATTGCTATAGTTACTCTGGTGTGTAAAGAGCTACTGCTGCTTGGAGCATTGTGAAGGTGTTGAGCGTAGTTGGGTGAACGCTCATGAACGGGCGGCGTTGGATGCTATGCTCATGGCTGATGGCTTTGCCCTGACAGCTCTTGAAGTGAAACCAAACAGGAGGCCAGATAACCCTGAAACTTCTAGCCTGCTCGTTTGATTTAGCTCCCAGCTGGCTGCATGGTCCCTGGGGAAGCACAGACCATGGGAAGCTGCGTTTGCTTTCAGTGCTGACAGACTTCCATGGCAGAGATCTGCAAGGGACGGGGCAGCACGGGCATGAGGTGCCGCCTCCCCCCTTGCCTTGCGGAGGCAGGCCTGCAGCTGGGGGGGCCGGGGCAGTGTTCAGCAGTGGCTTGGCTGAGGGGACGATGCTTTTTAAGAAAGCCCCGCTTGGCTTCCCGTTTTGGGAAGACCCTCAGCAAGGGGTGGCAGCCCTTCCCTAAGCAGGGCACTGTTTTTAATCCAGTGCAATGCAGCTGATGCGACTGTGTAAAACGGGATTAGTTCACTCTGTTGGCCGTCATCTGGAGACCCCCAGGCCCTGTGGTCTATCACCTCTTTCACTGCTGTGTAGTGGAGGAGTAGCCCTTAGGAGGCTTTTCACAAAAATTGGATGTGCCTTCAGGCCATAAAAATGAATGACCCGATCATAAAGGGAATCTATTTCGGAAAGAAAAAGCGACAAAGCATGGCCCGTGGACCCTGTCGCTCATCTCCAAATCAAGAGTTCCTAATTTAACTGTCTGTTTGGTTAAAAATCAGTGTATGTTTGTTTGTAATAGGTGTGGGGGTTTGGTAGGATCTTGGGAAGAAAACTTTGTAGTTCCTTCACAGGGCCTTGAAGCTTTATGTTTTGAAGTACACAATTAAAATGTAAAGCTTGTTGCTGTTGTTGAAAGTGAACATATTAAATATTAATAAATGCACTGATAATTCTATCTCATTTCCAGTCTAATTGAAATGATATTAACTTATATATCACTTTATATATTCAAAGTACTGTGCAAATATTAACTAATTAGTCAAATTGTTATTTTCTGTGTAATCATCTGTGGAGATAGCAGAAATTAACTTTTAATAAACCCAACCCTTTTATTCAGTTTAACCCTCACATTTGTGTCTGTGCTCAATGCACCTGTCTTCGCTGCTGCCTTTTTAACCTTTACATACTCTTCCCCTTCATCTGCTTGTTCACCTATTGCATACTTTCTCTGCATACTAAATTCTGTCTTTATCTGCAGTGAGAATAATTTTTGTGATGTTTGTCCATTGTGCATTATCTAATACTGTGCGGCCCTTATGCCTGTTTGAAGATCTTAGGCGCTTCTTGAATAGAAATAAAAAAACGTAAATCAGCTTATCTTTGTTAACACTTGCATTTTACTTCTTTGCCGTACTCTTTTTATCTTTAAATTAAGCTGCTTTTTACATAAAAAATACTTCTTCTCAGTTCCATAAAGTACTATCTGTTAAAAAACCTATTTGTGATGAACTTCAGGAGAAGTAAAGCTTCATTCAGAAGGAGTTGGATAAAAGGCCAGAAAGGGTTTAAAGGGCTCATTTTTGAGGTGACTATTTTTTCTCACAACAAAATAGCATTTCTGGGGAAGGAAGACAAGAGTTGTTATGAAGGAACTCCGGTTTCTGGTTGGAGATGCTGCAGGGACTACCATAAATGGGGTCCTTTGCTCATATCCTGAGGGCCCAGCTACAGCTCTTTCAATGCCTGCTTCGGTAATTTTCTGGGAAAATTAAAGATTCATGCATAGAGATAAATGTATTGCCTGCAGCTTTTCTTATTTTTATTTCTGCAATATATAGCTCACATAAACTTCATGTCCAAGCTCCTAGTGCAGTCTCAAGTTGGGTAGATGTCTGCCAGAGCAGGCAAAGCGGGGAGCAAGTCGGTATAGGAGTCCATGGTCAGGCTGGGAAGAGAAGATAGCAGGGGTGCGCGTAGCTGCGAGGTGGCTGTGCGGTTGCGTTTTCCAAAATAGCAAAGTCGTATCAAGGCCAGGGCTGAAGGGAAAGGCGTGAAGAAGTCTGTGTTCAGCTGTGATCCAAGTAAAGCCGTGCTAAAATCCCGTGAAAGGTGTCCGATGAATTAAGTGAGAGCTGTTTACCAAAGATCCTTGAGCACGGGGAAGGGTCGGGGATGCTCAGTATGACCGAGTTGTGGTATTTTAGAAAACTGAGGAAGTTACTTCATGTAAAGGAGCTTGTGGTGGTGTTTGCTCTATCTCAGCTCAGCAGCTCTGGAGCTCCTTCGCTGGCCGCTGATTGTGATAAGCTAAGAAAGTAAATTGAGAAATATTTTATGTCCCCAGTTCAATAATTTCAAGTGGCTTATAGATGATTTCTAGAAATCTTTCCAGTATGGTGAGTAAAATACAACTTGATCCATGCGGGTTGGTATTGCATACCTTTGTAAGTTGAGTTGTCTGATTTAATGAAAAAAAGGTTTTATTTCTGAGGAATCCAATTTCACAGGCAGTGTTCCTTTTTATAAATCCAGCTTCTCTACAGCTAGTAGGCTAATACGTGAATTAGATTCCTAATCTATTTTAGTACTTCATACTTATTTAAAAAATGTAATTTCAAAATTATTTGGTGTCTGTTACTTTTGAAACAATAATTAACTTATTAGCACTAACTCAGGCTTAGATCTTGTCAACAGTTTTCTCTGTGTTCGGCTTTCCTCATCTGCGCGGCTGTTAAGAAATTAAGCAGCACGCTATTTTACTTTTCCAGGAGATCATAGAGTGTTTTTGACAGGCCACAGTGGAAGGAATCATGCTAATGAAACAAAATTTTAAGGAATGTGAAAGCATTTTGTTTCATTAGCTTGGTGTGAACATTTGAATCAGGTGGAGAAAGAAATGCAAGAACAAAAAATTCCAGATCGTTTAGACTGGTGGACTTCTGGGATGGCCAAGGAGATAACATCGGTGGGATAGCGGGTGAGCTAACCGTGTGCTCAAGTGTTAACCCGAATTAACCACATATGTAAGCGTTTGCAGAATCATGGCTTTGAAATTTAAGCTAATGAATTTGTGAGAATTTTAAATCTCTGTTTTGGTGTGAGCAAGTAAAACCAACTAATTCTAAAGGGTCCTTTATTTAGTACAATACATCTTTCAAGGTACCCATTCTTTAATATGTAGAAAAACAACAGAGAGTTGCCAGCAAATGAGCACCATTAAATTATCAGTCACCAATTAATTTGCAGTAAATGACTGTGTGTGTATGCTCTTACTCCATTGCAAAAAGAGGTGAATGTATTAATGTAGTACACCGTGGAAGTGAAAATGCTTCTCTTTACAGTTGCATTGGGCTGGGAACACAGACAGCCTAATTCAGCACAGCTCAGGTGATAAGTTGTAACACTACAGTAACTGGATCGCCTTTGATTTTGTCCTTACCTTTAGCAATGAGATAGTCATTCATGTAGGCTTCAAAAATACCTTTTCTTTATTGCTACAAGTATGTGTAAAATCGTGTTACATATACAATGATTAGATACCAGAGGATTACACTTCTGTTTGTTTACATACTGATGGGTACTGGAAAACTTTTTTCTTGTCATGTAGGAAGCATTTAGTAACTGTTTCTGATATATGTTCTATATTAAGTATCAGTTGTAGGGTATGTGTTTACATACTTCCATAAATCATTCATGCATAAATATTGTATGGCTTGGAAAAAAAAACGGGAGAGGAGGATGATGCAATAGACTGTTAAATTTGTAGTATAAAAAATAGTGATGGTTTGCCACATCAGTGTAAATTCTGAACTACTTTCCTATGAGTGAGTGCACGGGTTTAGAGTGGTAGGCAACACTGATGAACGTTCAGTTAGAACAGTGGTGATCTACTGCAGGGTTTTGGTACTTCACCAAGATAAAAAAGTAAATCCCTTTTCCAGAGTCTGCGAATGTTGGAGTTGTCAAATCAGCTGATCTATTACTAGAACTTTTGTAACTGATATGACAGTTAAGATTATGTAGAGATCATGTAAGTTATTACTTATGTTTTTAATTATATTGTTAATTTTGGAAAAATCAAGGGAGTTTAATTACCACCAGCAGCTTATCTCGCAATAAAGTTCTTTTCATATATTTCTGCTAACAATATGCCAATATTCAGCTCAGTACTTTTTTTTTAATCCATTAATAAAATAATTTAAGTACCTTAAAAAGACCTTTCTCAACAGGTAACTTAAAAGCTGACTGCTCAGGATTAAATTTCATGTTCACTCTTTAAAAAAAAAAAGTCTCTGAAGTTACAATTTGCCCTTCTGTATAGGGGTCGAGCACAACATACCTCTCTCTGCTTTATGCTGCCTGCTTTCTAGAGCTAGGTGCTAATTGTGTACATGTAGGATGACACCATGGCTTTTCCTAGCTGGTCTCTGCTTAGAAGCCCCTCTTGGACTTTGAACTTGGACTCCTGAAGCATTTCTGAGTTGGGCTCCAGAAGACCTTGTTCTTTTATGTGCTTTCTCACACCCCACTGCTGCAGAATTTCAATCAAACATTAAACCCGAGCAGCTAGCTGTGCACGGGAGTCTTTTTTTTTCCTTGGCTGTAGGTTGGATTCATAACTCTCCACTGGACAGTCCCCCTGAAGCAAAACAAAATAAAAAACCTCGCTTAAAAATGACTGACCCGTTTTCTCTTGTTGGGAGCTAAAATTAAGTGTGAATAGAATCTGTTTACTGTTTTCTGCACAGAAGTGCTTTATCAGAAGACAAGGTGTGGTTTTGTCTGTAAAGGAATGAAACAAAAGCCGTGGAAATTTTTCTTTGAAAAAAAAGGGTTGGGGTTAGGAGCAGATGACACTAAGCTCTGGAAAAACTTTTCTCCCGAAGGAATTTGCTTGAAAGAGTTTGCTGTGAGAAACTGTAAGAGGAGGGTTTGTACTGGAAGTTGAATCCTAGCCTGGGCTGTAGTGGTTGTCTCTGCTTTGACTATAAATAGAAAATACTTGTCTGCCAAATTTCAGTTTTTAGAGCCCTTTTGAATTTGTGCCAAGGAAATAGTGTCTTAATTTGTATATCTGTTTATTTTCCTCCTTCTGTGTATAACTTGAAATGGCAACTTTTATTAGATTTTTTTTAGATTAACAAAAGTGCAAAATGAACTTGGGTATCATTTTTATGTGGACCTTAAAAATAACCTGTAGCTATTTTTTTTTTTTTTCATGAGGGCACTCCCTTGCCCCTGAAATTACTGTGCTTATAATTAGGGTTGCATCAGTTTTTCTTATCTGCCAAATTAATGTTACCTTGTTTCATGCGGGGTAGACTGCTGTGTGCATCAGTTTGTTGCTTTGGTGGCATGTGTCCAAAATTAAAGAAATGTTTAAAAATATGTAGACAGGATATCAGCCAATGTAAAATGTTGAGGCAGGCAAATGGTTGGCAAAGGCAGGTATTTATTTATATCGAGTGGAAGGAGGAAATGTTGAGTGAGCAGCTCACTCTCCCACAGAGATGATGCTCAAACTGTGATCCTTGGCCATCAGGGATGGTTCTTCATTTCAGGAGGAAGGCTAGAGCCCTGTGGTTAAGACTAGTGAGGAATGAAGAAATTATGTACTACTCTAAACTGGGGCTTGCCGCAGGCCTGTGCCTATGCTGTGGCCGGCGGGTGGTCAGCCTGTGCCCCTTTTGGCTTGTGTCAGGGCTGAGGAAGGGCGTGGGACTGGGTGCTGGTGGCCGGCTCAAATGGTCGCACCGTGCTGTGCTGTGGGTTTGAGCTCCTTCTAGCACTGCCAGCAAACATGGCACAGCTCTGTCCTGTCCTGGCGCAGATGCACTGAAGGTCTTGGGAGAGACCCATGCTGCCATTTTAGCCGGGTGGTGGCCGGTGGCTCACCCGTGGGCTAACACCTGTGGGTGCAGGGAGCGCCAGGTGAGTCACACGACACGGCGGACAAGGAGAGGGGCAGGCAGAGCCTCCGATGTCCGCAAGGAGACGTGCATGGGGTTAGGTGCTGGAACCGAAGCATGGTCATCTTACCCCCAGCCTTGCTTCACAAGCAACTGGTTTTGCTAGTGGTGTTTGCTACGTCGCTCCGCGCGCCCCGAGGTGGTGCCGTTTGGCTGGGCGCTGGGTCTGGCTGCACGTCTTGGACTCGGAGCTAGTGGAATAAACAAACCAGGTGTCTTTGCCAAAGTGTATATTGGCTTTTTGCAGTGGGAGGAGAATAATACTTTAATGAGGTGAGTGTGGTTGGGAGGAAAAGTCTTCCTGAAGTGGAACTACCTGTGAATGCATGATTCATATGTGGCGAGATGGAGGACTGTAGTTTCATGGTGGTGACTGGCAAAATCCATGCTCCTAAAATAAGGCATGGGTTTGGCATGAAGTGAATCCTGAATTAAAATAATAATAACAGCAGTGCCCTAGCCAGGTTTTCCCTCTAGCCTGATAGATGAGGCTCCCTTCTGGAAGGTGGGTAATGCGCGCTGGAAGCCCGTTAGCACTGAGAAACGCTTCTAGTCTGTTAATTAAAAGCTGGGTGGTGCTGCTGCCAACAGCATCCTCCTCTCCTTTCCAATTTGATCTGAAAGGGAGGAGGAGGGAGCTGGTCCCTGGTACTCCGAGGGAAGGTTTTGGGCTGTCAGTCACTCTCAAATACATGGCTAATCTGGGGCTTGGTGGAGATGCCTGAACTCCAAAAGTAAGACTAGGTTTCAGAGGCTTTCTTCTCCTCAGCAGCACTAATTTTGGCTGGCATAGCCGTGCGTGGGCTCGGTGTGCTGCTTGCTGTTGGTTTGGCATAGAGGTGCCTGGCTCTCCCTGCCATGTCACGGCAGGAGGTGCCACACGTGGCCTGTGCTCCAGGAGCAGGGTGCCTCTGGGCAAGGTGGCCTGAAGCTACGGCATGCCTGCATCCCTCTTGCCTTGCTCCTCAGTTTATAAAAAAAGAAATGCAGGTACTGATGAGGATAAAGGCCGAGAGTGTGGCCCTGTGCTCTTGGGTTTGACCCTGGAATTGGTTGGAAACTGAATTTCCGTGCTAGAGAAAATTACTTCTTCGGAGGGAGTTCTGTTGCAGTCAGAGGTAGAGGGGAAAGCCACGACTGCGTTTAGGTGGGGAGAAATGTCGAAAGGTTCAGTGCTGGGAGTACTGAATCACCCTTTTTAGTTTCCTAGCTTTGCAGATGGAAGCTGTTGTCAGCTTTGCTTCCTCTGGAAGATGGGAATATTCCAGTAAAGCAGCTGCAGACCCGTCATTGCCGTTTTCCCATGGAAAATGTTGATATTATTAAAAGGGCACTTTCTGTCAGAAAAGCGTTCTGCCAGACATTTCCTGACCTGGCTTTGTAGTTAACCTTTTGTCTCACTTTCTCCATCTGTAAAATGGATATGCTTGTTCTCCACCACCTGTATAAAATGATGAAATTACGGCTTCGTCTCATTTAAGATTCAGCTCCTTTGAAAGGTTCAGCTGCTTTCATGGCAGATTCCCCATGGAGCTAGTCCTCTCTCTCACATAGGAAGGAACTTTTAAAACACAAACATTAAACAAATACAAAGTATGTTACTGTAAAATTATGTGCATTTGTCTATTCCATCTGTGCAACTTGTAGATGATCCTTTTATTTTTCTACTGCTTTTGTGTGTCCTGGGAAGATTGCTTCTTGTCCTTCTTCCAGTCTGCTGAAGAGACGTTACTTTAACAGTTGCTTTGCATAAATTAATCATGCTAACCTATCAGGAATATTTTAGAGCATACTCCTAAACTATGACGGCAGACATTTTAGTTTGAGAATCTGTTTTGTTGTTGCTGTTGATAACAAAACAATGAGATGGGAGGGATGAGCTGTGTTTCTTGTCTTAGTTTTGTCAGTCTGTACTTACTTGACCATAGGGGCCGTGGTATTTCTGTTCAGTCCTTGTTCATCAAAAAAAGTGTGTGTTACATTCTGTAATAAATCAAAAGCTAACTTGTGATTGAAAAGCTACTTTCTTTGCAGCAGATGAAACAATTAGTATCACTTCAGTTTTAATGTAATCTGCATTTGAGCCAGAGTTTCTAACGATGACATGTTTATTCTGTAACTTAGCAGACTGACAAATTTTGTTACTCTTAAAGGCGTTCTTAAAGATGTTATGGTGATGTGCTATATGCTTTGGTAGGTTGACAGAGTTCGAAGATACACCAACAAGTCAGCTAACCATAGATGAGTTCATGAAGATTGACTTGGAAGAAGAATGTGATCCTCCTTCGTTTACAGCTGGTCAAAAAAAATTGAAGATACAGCAGGTGAATTCTGAATTGGATGCTCTCTGTATTTCTCTCCTCCCTCTGTATATTCCTTTTTGAATCAGTTAATACTAAATCCTGACTGACCAGCCTTTGATAAGGTTTAGTTACATTTAATTTGAGGTTCTTAAGAGAAGGGTGAGCATTAATGCATATATAATGATATACACAGTGCATTAACTAAAGGATATTTTTTTGTTTTACTGGCAAAGGGATAGCTTCCCATTTAAAAAAATAATTATATATATATAAGTTTTTTTCCTGTATCATTTTTGCTCACTCCTCCAGAGAGATGTGCTCTTTCAGATATGTAGCTTCAAATGTAGCTTTAAACATTCCCTGATGAGGGATCGAAGTATGTCTACTGTCGTAGCCAGCCACTGCAGAAAGAACAGAGCCACTGCTTTTGTTAGTGCAGATCAGGATGTCTGGGTGGTCGAGTAAACAAGCACCACCTGAGCTTCCGTGTTTTTCAGGCTACCAGCGTTTGGTGCATAGCCCACGACTGCTGTATTGTGGGTCAGGGTTCAGCACACTCTGCCCAGATGCTCCCCCATTTGCAAGATGATGCAGTTGCACTGAGCACAGTTACCTCCTTCTTGCTTGCTTTCTTGCTGCATGTGTGTTTCCCTTTTTTGTGCTTTCCCTTTTACTGAAGTGTCAAATCTTTTTGTCCTTAGAAAACTGGAGGCTCTCATGTGACAGCTTAAGCTGAGCTTGTGGCATGGAGGTCTTGAGTAGCTGTCCTTATGTCTGCACTTCCCTTTTGTGTGCTGCGTGCAGTCTTCCACCCTGGTTAGCAAGAACCAGGGTTGCAAAGGTGTAAGCTTTGTTACTGGATCAGAAACGGTGCACTGTTTTTAAGGTGATACCCATGGTCAGGAGAAGTGCCATTACATATAACTTTTGTTTAAACACATATGAAATCAATAAGCCAATTACTTCAATGAGACTGCAGGTTTTATTGTGTGGTACAGCACCTGCTTCCGCAGAGATTAGTTCTCATGTGGCTTCATTTCTTTACAAAGCATGAACTGAAGCTGGTACCAGCAGAGAACGTTTTACTACTGTCACAGCCAATTCTTACATTATTAGTTTTTCAGGGAGTTTCATTTAAAGGTCTGTAGGCGTGTTTATGATGTTCTCAAGAGCCTGCCACGTGCTGTAAGTCAGTGGGCTTCACTCTGCCATCGCCTGTGTGCTATGTCTGGGCTGGGCACTGCAATTCCAGCACTGTCCTTGCACTTCTTTGCGTCTACAGGGACAGTCAGAGAGTTTGACTGCTGAGGAAAGGGGCCTTTTATTTGCAGCTTGCCAGAGTGAAGGTTCCTTTTGAAATACAAAAATAGGTGGGACATTTGAAATTGGTCAGTATTTTGAAACTTGTCTGTCTGACCTGTCTGACACTGCAAAGTAATTTGGGTTGGGTTTTAAACTTGCTTTTTGCTTTTAAAATACCCTATCATTCTCTGTCTCTATATACAGTTCACAAACAGTAGAAAGTTGTGGGTTTTTTTTAGTAATTTCACATATATTTTATTTTTGTTTCAGCTTGAGAAGGCATTATCAAAAAAGCTGGAGGATTTTGAAGGTATAAGTTGTGTTTAGTGTAACATATCACTCATTTGTTCAAAATTACATCAATGATTGCTGAGTTTTATTTTTATTTCAACACCACAGGTGAAATATCGAGCTATCAAGATGAAATAGAGATTGAATTAGAAAACAGTAGACCAAAAGCAAAAGGCGTCTTTGCAAATTTCACTAAAGATGGTAAGTCTATAAAGTCTTGTGACCACTTAAATAGTAACAGGTTCAGATCCTGCAGGCAGTCTTAAGTGTATAAACTTTATTGTGATAAACATGATCATGTATATGGTCTCTATTGGGTTGGAGTTCTCTCTGCCAATTAGTTGGTTCATATATCAGTCTTCAAAACAGCTGCATTGTTCATTAATGATTTCAGTTGTTCTTCTTTCCTGGTGCCTTATAAGCTTGGCACTGGCACATAAGAATGTTCCTTTTCATCTCTGAAAGTGCAGTGGACCAGTATCTAGACCCTTCTGTCACCAAATCCCACAGCTGACTTGGTGATGTGAAAGGGCCTTGCCTGTGTTGAAATGGCTATTTTTGATTTGTAGTTCTACCAGTAAGTAGCTGGCTTCTCTTGCAGAGCCATTTTACTTGCCATAATTCGATAACACAATACTTCTATTTTAAATCATGACTGTATTCACAAGAATACGTTTTATTAGCCGAGGTAATGAATTGGAAGAGCATCTAAAAACTCCATGTATTCATATATTGTAATAAAATAATGTATATTTCTTCTACAGATTTTCTCTAAAAGTTTTTATTCTTTTAAGTCAGCATCTCTCTATTTATTAAGTTTCCGTAACGGATGGTATGCAATGGCTGATTGGGTTTTTTCCCCTTTACAGATTCTATAGAAGATAATACCTCTAGCATATTTGGAGAGGAGGAGGCAGAAGATGAGGAACTGGAAGCAGCTGCTAATCACTTAAACAAGGACTTTTATAATGAACTTCATGAGAAGGATAGAGGGAAAAAAAATGAAGATGAGGAATACAAAAATGGAAAGGAAGCTCTTGTAAGACCACCCGCATTGGAATCCTTGCTTGGCCCACTCCCCACTGCAGCTAGTCTTGGCATAACAGAGTCCATAAAAGAGTGCATATCCACTAAGGACCGAGAGCCTGGTGAGTAGGAGATCGGTTCAGCTCAGGGTGGAAACTGGACACATGCAGACAGTTGTGGGTTTGTTGTGTAATTTGCATGTATCTTGGCGGTTAGCAATTCCATCAATCACTGTAACATCGATGTACAGGAGCTGTGAGATTGGGTGGGACCAGTGGTCTTGGTTGTTGATGTTGGTCATTGGCATCTGCTCCTCAGGAAGCAGCAGGAAAATCTGGAGTGCCTAATTATTTTCTGCAGCCTGAGAATGTGTATCTCTTAGTCAAATAGATTTGCAGTCGTATGATAGCTAATGGGCATATTTCAAGCCATGGAGTCTCAATTTGGAAGTTGGAGGAAGCAGATTCCTGTAAATATGACTGGAAATTAAAACCCAAGTATGAGAATTTTAGATCAAGGCAGAGTTTCTCAGGAGACATTTTACTGGAGTCAAACATGATGCAGTCTGTCTCTCTGATTGAGAATCTTTGCAAATGGCAAATACTTAAAATGTTTGTAAGAGGAAATAACCGGTTGTATGCTTTTTTCTTTGATATGAACTTTGATGTGTATCGTGGTGGTTTTGCTCCATTTTTCTTAAAACCCCCAGATTGATCTGCATTATAAAGCTCTGTATAGTACAGTGGGAGCGGGACTGATCAACTAAGGAAGCCAGTTTTGCCATAGCCATTAAAGCAGACAGTACTGCAAACAGCCAGGCACCCAGGCAGGTTTGTTTGCTTTTTCTTATGTGTGCTTGAGGTTTATGGAGATGGCATTTTTAAAAATTCCTTTTGCATCTTAATGACTACGAGAACAGAACATATCTAAAGGCCATTTTATTCTTTTCTTTATCACAGTTAATTTTTCCATCATAAGACATACCTGTCCAAATCTGTTTTGTCAGCTTACCTGGGGGTCGACACAGCAGAACATTTTGTTATCCAAACTGTTCTGATGCTAATTTCTGTTCAACATCAACTACTTACAATAAGATACTCCCTGCCTCAATAGATGAACTGAATGCATTCAGATGCTTATTATGTTAGTGTTCACCTTCCAGAAATGTGGCAGGATGATTGCATGTTTATATTCTATACAAACGAAATCATATAGAAACAGTTGAGTGGATTTCGTTTTGTTTTAATTACAATTAAGAAAATGGATGGCTCGTGGCTTGTCTTTCTGCTGGAAATCAGCAGTTCATGTTGAAGAGTTGTCGGTAATGGCTAGAAGCTGTTGTTGTCTGGCTAGCCAATGACCTGCAAAAATGAGTTTCCAGTGATGGACGTTTCTCAGCTGGCATTGCTATTGACCATTTTAATGGACAGGCTGAGGACTGAGGTGAAGGATGAAGCTTAGCTGGTATAGCCAGGTATGTTCCTCTGAGTCAGGCTTCAAGCAGGTGGGCAGGACAGTGCATGGCTGCTCATGCTATGGCTTGTCTGCATTTGCTGTTTGTTTTCTTTCAAAAGTGGAAGATGTGCCAAATGAGCTGAATTTCAAAACCAAATGGGTTTCAGTATGTTCATTCTCTTTTAATGCATCTGAGAAATCATTGTGGGTGTTTGAACAAGTACTTTTCATAACATGTTCTGAAGCTTATATGCAGAATTACTGTTTTGTTTTTATTTTGATTATAGATCCTGCCTGAAACTTTTTTTTTTCCAGCTACTCTGCTAATTTATTTTAATAATTTTAAAGTTTCATGTTAAGTCAGATTCATTTTGGTTGTGTCTGTGCTGCAGGATGGTTTTGCTGGGGTGCAGTTTCCAAGTCTCCAAGCCCTTGCCACATGGTGCCTGTGTGGTGTGGCTGCATTAGGGTGTGCATGTGCATCATCTCCCTGAGAACCTTGTTTCCTTTGGGAGGTCATCAGGGTTCAGGAGCAATAACAGAGCCTTGATTTGTTTTGGATGATTGAGAGCCAGGTCTAGCAGACAAGCTGGGAAGTACACCTGGCTTACAGCTGGAATGTCGTTATGCAGATTAGAGAAAACCTCTTGTTAAGATGCCTCCCGTTGGTCACCTGCACATCTTAGCTCTGAACCTCAACGAAACTGGTGTAGATGTTTCTGTCACCTCAGGCAACGACATCTTGAGTTCTGCCTCATAGCTCTGGGAAATCTAGGAAAGGCTTGTACCTGGAAGTAGTATCTTCTTCTATCAAGCCAACTGGTATAGTTCTAAAACTTAGACAATTTCCAGGTTTCTGGGCCCTTCATCAAGTCTGAAAAGGAACAGCAGTTTTCAAAACTAAATACAGGATGAGAGCAGTTGCTCTGAGTTTAATTTGCATGGCATAATCATCTTGAAACAAAAGTAGTTGGTACCTGTGGAGGGAGGAGGAAAAGATCATAAAATTTCCTGCATTTATCCTGTGTATTTGAATTCGGGTTTAGTGCCATTTATACTGTGACTCTCAGCTGGCTGTAGACTTGTTGTGGTATTTCATGTTCCAACACCTAAGTCCATTGGAGAAGGAAGAGAGTCATTGTAACATTGCACCCTTAAGGTAACGCTTTGGTCCTTCTCCACAGCTGTGTAAGTCATGAACCAGGAACCTTTCCCTTCCCTCAGCCCTCTGCAAACCTGACTCATCTTCTGCTGTGCAGACCATCTGGCTCAGGTTAGGCTGGAGACCTTGGTCAGAATGATTTTTATCTCCTACCGGGCTCCACGTGTTGTTGGATGGGTATATTACGTCCAGTCACTGCAGTGGCTGGAAACAGCGTGCCCGGTGCAGTGTGGTGAGGATTCCCTGCAGACCCTCACAGTGATAACACTGCGTGGTTGGGCAGGTGGCTATTAAATAGGAGCTCAGCAAGCAGGTGCAGTATGCGCAGTGTTTGGCCTCCCTAAATGCAGGGTATCTCCTCTCCTCGCTGTAATGATCTCTCTTCCTCAAAAAACACTCTGCTGTAGGTACCTTCTACAAAGTCTTTTCATTTGGCTTTTGCATGTGGTAATTCAGTTTATAATTGCCTACATCAGCTGCTTTGGGAAATCTTCCACCTTTGTGCCACAGCGGCTGCAGCAACAGCAGAAGGTTTCTCGCAAACTGCTTATGCAGATAAGGCTTAGGTGCAGAGCCCAGGTATTAAGAAAAATTTAGTGTATTTTTTCTCCACTTACATTTGATATTTGAGCAGTGTGAGCTTGTCTATATGAATGTTTTATGGAAAACATAGTATTTTAGCAAATTTGCATTACAAAGACAGCATGTGAGGTACTGGGTTAATGAGTCTGAGGCAGTAAAGTGCTTAGAATAAACACTACATTTGACTGTTTTTTTCCTACAAAGTGTATTAATTTGCAGAGACATTTAAGTTTGAGTCTTTGCAAACTGCTTCTTTCTTATTCTCATGATAGAAGTGCTTTATAATGAGATCTCCATTTCAGAGTTGGACATTGGGTACATCAGTCTGTCCATTTTCCTGGCCATGCAGCATCCCAGCACCCTCTCGATGCTCTACATGCTTTTCCTGATTCTGCAGTGCCTCAAAACAGGGCACTGTTTCCTTTAGGAGACTGCCATGGTCAAATACCATGGTCTTTGTTCTCAAGAAATAACATTCTTTGCTGTAAAATTTCCCTTTGCAATTTATTTTTATGTCCCTTTTGTACTGCTTCAGATAATTTATCATCTTTCTTGGTGTTTATGTCCTGGTGTTTGCTGGCTGTCATCCTGTCCTTCCCATGTCATGCTGCTAGGCTGTACAGTGCCAGTTCATCTGTTCTTGCCACAGAAAGCAAAAGTCATAAATTTAGTTTTGGCCAGGGCTAAAAGTGAGCAAGGTCTGATAATAACAGAGATAAAGGTAAAATACAGGGTGTAAGTTACCAACTAACTTTATATAACTTCCCCTTCACAGTCTAGGTAGTGTTTGAGACCTGGTTTAGTTTTTGTTTTGAATCAAAATTCACATACAGTCATTAAGAGCAGTGGTTTCAAATAATGTATGAGGTGGGTGGTAACACGCTCCTGCATGTCCTCATGAAAGTGAGCGGCTTTTGCAGTGAGAAATCACTGTGCCTGTAGCATCTTGTGCTTAGTTAGGTACCCAGCTAACTGCATTCACTGCTAATTTCACAAAGAATACATGAGAAAGGTTTTGTGCTTGTTCACAATTCGTAGTTTGCTCATTTATTCCTCCTTGTATTTATTCCCCCTCATATTTATGCCTCCATTACTGCTGCCAGCATAATCTGGCATGGGCTGAGGTTGAAAGATGTTGCCATTGATTTCTGTGGGTGTTAAAGACCCTGTGCAGACAATGTTTATTGATTGAATAGTTGTCCCTGTGTACAAATACTTTTCAACTTCTTACTTAAGGAGGCTGTGAAAAGTGGCTAAAGATGAAGTTATATGAAACAGCGATGGGCTCATCCCTCATGGTCCTACCCTTCTCCTCCAGCTTTCATCCCTTGCAGGCAGCTGCCACCTTCCATTTCATACTGGCCTTGGGGCTTCCCTGCACCCTCTGTGAGCAAACTCAGCTCCCTCACCCAACGAGGACAGATGCAAGTGCGTATGATCCTTCTTTGTTTCTGGCAGCGGCAGGTGACCAGTGCCAGCAGCACTGTGTGCGGGGAGGTTTGCAGAAAAATGACATTTCTAACAGGGTCTGAGCTGCTGTGGAAGGATCCTTAAGGGCTGGCAGGCTGAAAGCAGTTGGAGACTGACTGTTGGTGGCTGTATGGGCCAGGGAGAGTTGTTTGCCCTGCCTGGGATCCCAGCTGAAATCGTGGGGTGGTAGGGGAAGGCTCACTGCTGCCACCGCTGCTGCCCCATCAACAGGTGGGTGTTGACCCCCTTTGTGTACTGGCTGCTTCTTCTAGCATCCTCCTTGCTTCCTCAGATTTTGTCTGAGTACATCAGTATGAATATATATAATTGTATACGTGCATATAAAAGTATACAAAAAGATATAATCAGTAATTAGAGAGAACATTTTGAAGCCCTATTAAATCATAATTACTGCATACATGAGCAACAGAGCTGCTGAGTTTAGCGCTATTTGTGTTACATATGCAAAGTACTTTTGGTCATCAGTGCAAGCATGCATGGCCCCATCCTGGTTGCTCTTCTGGCTCTGGATTCAACACTGCAGTGGTTTTAAGCCCCACCTGTGGAAATGGGCAGTGTGCGTGACCTGCTTGGTGCCATCGTCCTTGTGTGATGCCTTCAAAGCACTTTGAAGGTTTGATCTTTGTGTGCCATTTTGCTCATTGGAAAGTATTTGCTGTGGCAGGACGGACTCTTTCCCAGTGTTGAGATCTAAGCAATAAAAACCGTGGTGCAAGCTGATCTTTCTCATCTAGCCTCTATATGCCTGTGTTTGGCAGTCTTGATAGACTGTATCCCTGATTGAGCCTTCATTATGCTGTTAATGAGATGTGAAGAGCTTGCTGCAGCCAGCATGGTAATAGGAGACCACCAGCTGCTTTGAATGCATTTTTTTGATACCTGAAATCTTGGGTATGAATTACAGATGACGTGATTTTCTTCCTTGACTATGCGTGTCACTCACACACAAGTATTGCATGTGCATGTGTTACTCCAAAATCTGTGTACACATTTTTTCATGCAGGATCTTTGCATTTCATTAGAGGATAGGAATGCTATAAATTTGTTCCATATTCATGCTGTGAGTAACTAGGAAGGTTAAGGGATGAAAACTAATCATACAGTTTGGCCAAAAGATTTCCGAACATATCTAGAGAGGAGTTTTGGAGAGAAACCTGCAGTTTGTTAGAGCCATCAGGGAGATAAATTTGAGTGAAAGCATAAGGTGAATCATGTGAATACAGTTTTAGCACATTTGTGGATGTTACAGGAATTTTCCAAAGGTTTGGTTTATCAATACAGACACTCCTTACAGGAAAATGTGTGTCGTTTTTTCGGAAGTCTTGGTCAAGAAGAACTGCCTGAGAGTAATGAGTGCTGTGGTCGGGAGAAGGTACTGGAGGATGGGGTTCGGGTTCCTGAGCTGAACGGAGCAGACCTGTCTCTTAAACCTCACTTGGCCATGTCCCCTGTGAATGAATTCCCTTAGCCCCTGGCTGACCAGGCTGGCTGTCCTGTTACCCTGACTGTTTCAGGGCAGGAAGTCTTTATGCCCTTCTCCTCCTCCTCCTCCTTATTTTTCTTTTTTTTTTTTATTTATTTTTTATTTCATAAAATTCTGGTCTGGAATGGGCAATGTTTTAAAATCTTGAAAGCTTTTCCAGGCTTGCTTTTTTTTTTTTTTTTTTTTTTTGCCTGACTCCTGCCTCATCCTGACTGCTGAGTGGGCAGTGGGCAATGTGTCTTTTCTGTCTTGAATTCCTCTAATAAAAGCATGACAGAAAATCAGCTTTATTTTCAATTTGAGTAGCGTGAAAGCCTTACATTGCTCTTTGATAAGGCTAACCAGCCGCTTAAAGCCTTATCCTTCCCTTGCCTGAAGAAAAAAAAGGCAGAAAGCCGCTTTCTCCTCTCTTGCTGCTTCAGCTGGCTGCAGGCTCTTTGGAGAAGGAGGTGGCAGCAAGGCTGTGTCTCCAGTTCAGAGATGTGTGGCTGGGAGAAGAGGTTGAACATGCTGGACAGGGGCTCTGGTGCATCACTCTGTGTGCTGATATTTGACGTGTGTGCTGCTACATCGATACTGCTTTTTAATGGAGCAAAGAGAAGCGATCAACCCCAGCAGGTTTTTATACGTTGATTTCCCTTGCAGTGAGGGGAAGTCCAGGTCTGCTGTCATCTGCTCTTCCTAGGTTTAGGCTTAAGGAGGTAGAAATGTCCTGGAGCACAGAGCTGGGCAAGCAGGGATAAGAGGAGAAAGCTCAGCTGGGCCTTTAGCAATGGTCCTTTTCCCATACCTAAGCAGCAGAATTATGAACAGTTGCTCCCCAAATACTAAGGGAGGGTTGTGTTCTGTGGTTGACTTGGATGCCTCAGCATTTGTAGGTGCCAGTCTAAGGTTTTCCTTCTCTTAGGGCTCCTTTTCAAGGTTTTCTCCTCTCTGCACTCCTCAGCATCCAAAAAGATGCTGGTTCTCTGTGTGGGAGATGCTTTCAGGAGCATTTATAATTGCTCCTGCCTTTCTGGGGGCTGATTCTTAAGGAACCTGTGGAAATGCAACCATCTGAGAGATCACTGCCCTGCTGCTCCTAAATCTTGTTTGAAATAGGCTGCGGATTAAAACGAGGCTTGGGAAGGTGGCGATGGGGGGTTTCAATGCAGACACCTACAGGCACACAGGAAACCTGGCTAAAAAAGCTGAATAACCCCCTACTAGTATGAGAGTTATATGATACTTCCTTTTCTGCACCTGCCAGAATTTGAGCTCATTAATGCTCACGGTTATTTGGTTAGGTGGCCAGTTTGCAGAAGAAATGGCCATTCCTGCCCTGCCCTTCTGCCAAAAAGAAATAAAAAGGCTTTCACAAAATAACTCTACTGAAAACTAAAATTGTTCATCAGAGAGTTGCAGAAAGTGAAATGTGTGAAAGCTATGGAGAGGATGTGAAATTTGCATGGAAAGCCAACCGCTCAGGAGGATGTTATTTGAGCAATTCATCACGGTATCTGAAATGTCAGGAGTGGAGGCCTGGGTTCAGTTCAGGGAGTCTTCATGGTCTCAGTTGTTATTGAGAATAAAGAGTTATTAACCTAGGTCAAGGAGCCGCAAAATGTGCCCTTGGAAGAAGGAAATACAGTGCAGAGAGATTTGCAAGGCTTAGCTACTTTGGGTTTAATATGATGGGTAATAAATCCGTGTGCAGTGCTGTGGTGGATCCTGACCACTTCGCATTTGTTTTGCATCTTCAGAAAAAGCTAAAATAATCCTCCATTTAGTACTTTATTTTCTTGTGGTGCAGGTTCAGCTGGTAAAGGCAATACCTGCAAACTGAAAATCCACCAAATTAATGCTTTAAATGGAGTGCTGTTTTGGCAAGGTTTTAATATTTTTTTTTGGTAGCAGTTTGTTGTTTTTCTTTTGTTTGGTAGCTTTGACTTTAGTTTGGAAAATTAATTCCTATATCCTCTTAAGGATTAACTTCATCACACCCCTACACACTTCATCTGTTTTGTTTGTTGGTCTGAAATCCGTGGGACTGTCGTAGTAGTCAAGATGCATGGGCTGGGCTGCGACTTGCATAGACGACCCTTGTAATTAGGGATTTCAGATACGGCACTACAGACTGTTAATGAAAACAGTCATGAGTTTAGCCTTGTATAATTGCAGTTTGACATTTTTGGTTTGCTAAATGCTTTCATAACTAAAATGGATGTATTATCCAGTAGACGAATAGTATTAATGTTGACATTGTTGGCAATTAAAAACAATTTTGGAAACTGAATTTTACTACTCCTGATTGCTTTTGAAATAATTTGTTTTTCGATGTTACTTTAGGGTTGGTTCATTTATTAGGTCTTTTTTCTTGTGTGACAATGAGATAATTGCTATGTATTTTTTATCCTGTAAGCAATTATAATCAAAGCAGCCAAATATAGAGTCTGCTTTGGCCTGGAATCAGAGTGACCTGTCAACATGAGGCTACTGTAGTCTTCAGCTTTTCAATTATTTTTTTTTTTCATATGCACTCACCAGACTGCATTCAGCAGGGCTGAAAAAATGGCTTTTAGGTTTTTAAGTGTTAACATTAATTACAGTGGTGCAAAGCTGTAGAAACTGGCAGATACGAACAATTTTGGGTTGGTTGTTAATTACAAAAATCGTGATCTTTTATCTAAGATTGTGTGGACTGTGTTGTGTCAGTGTCCGAAGTGGTTGGAGGAGGAGTTGCTGGCAGGCTGCGTGGGGAGGGGAAGGTGCAAACTAGGGGGAAATAGCAAAGAGTTGACCCTAGGGATTTTTTTGCAACCAAGTTTTGCTAAAAGGAAACAGAAGAAACTTACTTTTTGTTTTTTGGTTTTGAGGGTTTTTTTGTGTCAGCAGTTTAAGGTAAGGCTCACTTTCATATCAAAATGTATATGTGCACCTACGGTTGTAGAAGTTGTTCTCTCTGACGGAAGACCTGGACATTTACAACTGTGTTCCAGAAATAAGGAAAGGAACATGAAATGAGAGAGGGTAAATAATGCTGTTAAGGAGTACCTGGGAAGAAATTCAGAGCAAGAAACAAGGCTCTTGAGATAGGTATAAATGTAGAAGCCAGAAGTAAACAGTGGTACAACGGGTGGAAGGATACCATTTTCCAGCAAATTCACTACTTAAATGCCATGTTTGATTTACTTATGGTGGAGAAGCCACCGTGTGCTCACAGATGGGAGGGAAGTAAAACAGTACTCTGTGACCAAATCGTTAACACATAGAGGAACAAGGCAAACAACTGATTTTGGAAGTTACACTTAATGGTCCTTACTAATTTCCTCCTAAAGGTAAAAAAATGCAAATCCACATTACCACAGAGGTCATGTATTGAAATATCAACATGAAATTGTGTCACTGGTGGTGGTGATGGTGTATTCTGGCAGTGTTTTTCCTTAAATAAAACATCCTCCAGTGAGAAGTTGCTATTCCATAAAGTCTCTCCTTGCACTTCAAGCCAGTTTTTTGCACTTAGTAGGAGTACTGCTTTCCGTGCTACTGCTGTGTCTCACAGCTCTGTAGCTGCTGCAGAACTAATGTGAAGCTCCTGTGCTAAGTTCTTCCCTGAGAGCAAAGATAAAATTCCAGGTTTATACCACACTGCTTGAATTTGGCCTCCAGTTTTAATGCAGAGCAGGTGTGTCAGGATGTGGTGTTGTGGGTGCTGTTGGTTGGGGTTAAGAAGTGCCTTGCCTTACTGGCTCGTCCCCCTCTTATCTGCTGGGTTTAGTGCACATGTAACTCCCTTACCTCGGTCTGTCAAAACTGTCACAGGCTTGTGCAGCCGTTTTTAATAACAGGGTCATTTTGACAGACATGTGTTAGGGAGTGCTGCCTTGGTGGGTACGGGAGGGAGGGAGGCAGCACCCGCTGCGGAGGGAAAGGCACAGGGCTGACACTGGGGGCAGAAACCAGTTCCCCCAGTTCCGCTGGGGTTGGAGGAACACTTTGGACCATGTCTTTGTGGCAGCAAAGAACATGTATTTGGGGGGCTGAGAGTGACATTCGTGCTTGCGCTGAGGTATCAGTGCTGGAAAGGTTTTACATTCCATCAGTGAACCGGAATGGGCAATTTTGGATATGTTGTTGCCCAAGATAATTTTATATGCAGGGTTTTTGTAGAGAGAGTAAGGTTGATGCTTGAAGTTCAGCTCCAGAAATGCAGCACTCAGAACTCTGGAAGCAATGAAGAAGTTTGATTTAATAAGGTGGGGAGGGAATTCAAAAAGGCATGCTGAATTCTCACCTGAAAAAGCCTTCTTTTATATTTAAAGTTTATTGCTTTATCTTGACATTCAGGAAGCATGCATGAAACTTTCTTGCCTTTGAAAGCTTGATAGAAACTCTTGAAGTACTTTGACTGAAACAGAAAATTTAATAGTGAGGTATTTTGAACATGGAACGATGTTTGTGGGCAAGTAATTTAAACAGGTACTAATATGAAACGGTGTTGTACTTGAAAGGCTACAATCGGTGTACACACACAAACTGGGTAGAATATCACTGGGAGCAATAAAATCTAGGGATTCTTCGTACTGCTTTCATTGCAAACAATTTTTATGGTATGGCAGTTGAAATGCAGAGAGCTGGCACATCACTAGATTGATAATTCCTCCTGCTACTTACAACTTATTCTCAGTACAGATGTCCCCAATTCTTTCTTTCTATCACATTAAAGTTTCTTGTCTGCTTCAATTTCGTGCCTGGCTCAAACCTTTTTTGAAATTGGCCCTCCAACATATTTTTTTCTCTCTTTAAAAGTTTATATCAGATAAAATCTAACTGCTGTTCTTTTATCCTAAGGTTTACGCTTCAACTTTTAATAAGCTCGTTTTAAAGAACAGTCTTCCTTGAGAGAGCACTTGGCTGATCCATCAATAATTATATAGTAATAAAGCAACTGTGTAAAAATGGCACCTACGTGCTGAACAGATTGGTTTGCAGAGCCGCTGACAAAGATTAATGTTTATTACAGTTTACTGCTTTTGGTTCTGCAGATGCAATATAGCTATTTTCTTTGTGGTATAAGCATCATGAAAAGTAATTTCCAATTGTGGAATGTTTATGATAATAAGGATGTATAACTAGGGAGAGCCCAGACTGACTGACTTTCAAATACCAGCATGAGTTTGCAATGCTGCTAATTTAGAAAAAAAAATAAGCAAAGAATATTTTTTGTTTTATTTCTTTGCTTAACAGATTTTTTAAGCAGTCACTGGGACAGAACACACAGGGAACCCTACAGTGTCATGTAGTTACTCTTCTGAATTAATTGCTATTATATTAATTGCTGAATCCCCATATTTGGCAAGCTTCCTCATTCTCCTTGCTGCATCCAAAGATTTCTACTTTTAATTTTACTGCAATGTGGAGGAAAATGTAGTGTCTATAAAGAACACGAAAGTCTGAGATTGTTGTTGTTTCCTTCCTTTTTTTTTCTAAGTGCCAGTACAATTAAGGCTGTGATTTACATGGGTTTGGATTGTTCAAATCTGTCCTTTTCTTTTGGGTCAGATGTGGAATAACGTAGTCTGTAAGATTTTATGGCCGGTAGATGTGCAGTCCTTTTGGTCAGTTAAGCTGATTGCTTGCAGTGATGAAATCGTCTCTTGGTAGCAGCTGAGAAACACCTTGAGAATTAAACTTTTGTGGATGCAGATGTTGGGATTCCTGCCTCTGCAGCCTCCGGCACGGCTTCCTGGTACCGCTTCACTGGATTTCCCCGGGGTGATGCTGGTGGGTATGGATGCCTGGGCACTGTCAGTCATGTCCTAGCTATAAGGTGCTTTCCTTGACTTGTAAACCTCTTCTGGGCAAAGGCCAAGAGTCACGGGCTCTCTGCTGTTGCTGCCAGTAATAGCAACTTGGCCTCATCCTGGGTGTGTTACTCCCAGTTCAGAGTGAGGAGTGCAGTCGGTCCTGCTCCCAAAAGACCCTCGAGTGGCATAGCTCCAGCCTCATCCCCTTGGTCCCTGGGGGCGGTGGCAGAGCTGAGGTCAACGTGCCTGGTTTGGCTCAGCAGGAGGTGAGGATCTGTTCCTCTGGCCAGTTTGCTGCCACAGCCCTCAAGTCTTCGTGGCAACTTCTGGCTACATCAGCAAACGCTTTCAACCCAGATCATTCATTTCAGTTGGCACTCATTGGCGGTAATGTTCCTTTGCTTGGCTTCATTTTAGCATTTAAAGGTTTTTATGTTGTTTTTGACGGGATGAAGGGAATTAACATGGGAGTGCTTTGTCTGGACTTAAGTATTCTCTGCTTTATCTTGCTAGTAAGATTCAAAATCTTATTCTTCCAGCAGACAGGGCTTTTGTCTGTGCACCTTGCTAGCTCTTCTCTCATCAGTCCCTTCTGTCAGCCCATTATCCTGGGCTTATTTTACTGCACAGTTAATGATGCTTAAGTCTGCTCTGGAAAGAGTTTGCCTAGTTAAAACTAACATAAAGTACAATACATCCCAGTCTTATCTAAAGAAGTAAAAGAAATAAAAAAATACAATATAAATAAACGTCTATTCCATAGGAAAGGACAGTAGGCCTGAATTTGAAATGATGATCTGGTGGTGCACTCGGTCCCACTGTCCCTGTTGCTGACAAAGACATTGAACAGTGCCGGTCCTAGTAGTGACCCCTGAGGAATGCCACTCGTCACTGGTCTCCACTTGGACATTGAACTGCTCTTTGAGTGTGACCATCCAAGTAATTCCTTACACACCTAGGGCTCCCTCTGTCAAATCTGTGTCTCAACAGTTTAGACACAGGGATTTTATGTGGGACAGTATCAAATGCTGTGCACAAGTCCAGGTAGATGATATCAGTTGCTCTTTCCTTATCCATCAGCGCTGTCATAGAAGGTCACTGAATATGTCAGGCATGATTTGCCCTTAGTGAAGCCACGTCGGCTGTCACCAGTCACCTCCTTATTTTCCATGTGCCTTAGCATAGTTTCCAGAAGGATCTGCTCCATGATCGTCCCAGGCATGGAGGTGAGACTGACCAGCCTGTAGTTCCCTGGGTCTTCCTTTTTTTCCCTTTTTAAAAATGGGTGTTATGTTTCCTTTTTTCCAGTTGGTGAGAACTTCACTGGACTACTGTGACTTTGCAAGTTATGATGGATAGTAGGTTAGCCACTCTGTCCACCAGTTCCCTCAAAATCCACAAATGCTTCTCATCAGGTTCCATGGACTTGTGTATCTTCAGGTTCCTTAGATGGTCTTGAACCTGGTCCTCTCCTACAGTGGATGGTTCTTCATTGTCCCTGTCCCTCCCTGCCTTTACCTTCTGTGACTTGCGTGGTGTGGCTGGAGAACTTGGCAGTGAAATCTGAGGCAAAAAAGTTATTCGGTACCTCAGCCTTCTCCATATCCCGGGTAACCAGTTCTCCTGTTTCTTTCTGGAGAGGGCTCACATTTTGATGTACCTATATGTACCTGATGTACCTAGCCTTCCTTTGATCACTGATGTACCTATAGAAGCTTTTCTTGCTGCCCTTGACGTCCCTGGCCAGATTTAATTCTGTCAAAGCTTTAGTTTTCTCAGCTTGATCCCTGGCTGCTCGGACAATTTCTCTGTATTCCTCCCAGGCTGCCTGTCCTTGCTTCCACCCTTGGTAGGCTTCCTTTTTGTGTCTGAGTCTGTCCAGGAGCTCCTTGTTCATCCATGCAGCCTCCTGGCCCTTTTGCCTGACTCCCTCTTTGTTGGGACACATCGCTCCTGAGCTTGGAGGAGGTGATCCTTGAATATTAACCAGCTTTCTTGGGCCCCTCTTCCCTCCAGGGCTTTGTCCCATGCTACTCTACCAAGCAGATCCCTGAAGAGGCCAAAGTCTGCTCTCCTGAAGTCCAGGGCAGCGAGCTTGCTGTGCGCCCTCCTCCCTGCCCTAAGGATCTTGAACTCCACCATTACACAGTCACTGCAGCCAAGGCTGCCCTTGAGCTTCACATTCCCCACCAGCCTCTCATTGTTGGTGAGAACAAGGCCCAGCGTAGCACCTTTCCTTGTCGGCTCCTCTGTCACTTGGAGGAGGAAGTTATCACCAACGCATTCCAGGAACCTCCTGGATTGCTGATGCCCTGCTGTCGTCCTTCCAACAGATACTGCTGTGGCTGAAGTCCCCCATGAGGACCAGGCTTGTGAACATGAGGCTGCTCCTGTCAGTGTTTAGTGGGCCTCATCCACTTGGTCTTCCTGGCCGGGTGGCCTGTAGCAGACCCCTACTATAATGTCACCTGCCCCTGCCCTCCCTTTGATCCTGACCCATAAACTCTGGTCGGATCCTCTTCCATCCCCAGGCGGAGCTCCGTGCGCTCTGGCTGGTCACTGACACAGAGGGGAACACCCCCTGCTCGCCTCCCCTGCCTGTCCTTCCTAAAGAGCCTGTATCCTCCCATGCCAACTCTCCAGCCATGGGAGCCATCCCACCACATCTCTGTGGTGCCAACAAGATCGTAGTCCTTTGGGCATGTGCATGTCTCTAACTGCTCTGGTTCGTTCCCCACGCTGCGCGCGTTTGCATCGAGGCGTTGAAGCTGTGCCCCCGGTGAGGCTGGCTGAGCGGCCGGAGCGGCTGGAATTCCTTTGTGCTGCTCTTGAGGTGCTCTCCTGCTGACCTGCCATCCCTCTCCAGGCTCTGGGCATCACTTGCTGGCACTGGCATCAAATCAGAGGGATCTGTATTGCATGTAATGCTGAAGGTGTTTAAGTGAATTGGTACACAAAATGCACATCCCTCTCTCCAAATGAGCTGCGGACCATGTAGTCATGTTTCTGAGAAGTGGTGCCAAAATACAATGTGTTATGATGAACTTAGATTAAGCTTCATGGGAAAGCATCATTACTCAGTTAATTAAAGAAGAGCAACTTTGATATTATGCCATGTGCTGTAAAATAAAATGGGTGCATGGCAGAAAGAGCCATGAATCCTTTTAGTGTATGTGAGACTGAGCCGTAATGTGTGGCTTCCTTCTTGCCTCTGCAGTGCTGTGTTGAATAGAGATTGAATATATTCAAATAAAAAAATAACGACATGTAGATATGGGACCTTATCTTTTCCAGTGCTCTCTTTGAATGTTTTACCAGTCTACCTGTTTTTTGAGGTTTACTAAAAATCTTTTGAAAGTCTTTGCTTCGCTCTGCATCTAATCAACATTTAAGCAGGGTCCTTTGTGTGCCTGTAACCTGGAGAAGACTGGCAGGTTCATGAGAAACTGTAAAATCAGCAATATGTAATGTAGCTAAAATGACATATTAAATATAGTCCTGTTACTATATAAACTTTATATACAAGTCAGATGTTGAGATTAATCAGAATGACAGGTTGTACAAGCATATGGCTGGCCTTTCTGATAGCCATTAGCTTGAAAGGCCGGCTTTGAAATCAGCTCCATTATTTATAGGTGAATCATGCTGCTGGGCTTTGTCGGGAAAAGGTTATTTCTCCAGCTCCGCTGAAACCTCCTATGCACGGAAGAGCCTTTTTCCACAGTTCCTGGAGAATAAGACAAATTCTTCTCCAGGAACTTCGCCACAACTTTCTTCCCTTGGAAAGCTGTGGTGTCGGAGGGCATTCCAGCGCTATAGTGTTGGATCTCAGGCATATGGAGTACACATGCTAATTATGCTGTGCTTACAGTTCAGTCTATCCAAATGCCAAGGCATTGGGGCCTCGGAGTTGCTGCAGGCAAAATGTTAAAATCTTTGCCACTGTCTACTGTGCATCTGGGAAAAGGCCCGCTGCAGTCCCTAAAACATCTGGGGAGAGGAGGAGGGAATGTGCGCATGTCCTCGTGAGGAGTTTGCTGCAGTACATGTGCTGTCTTCAGCAGGACTCTGCTGCAGTTTGGCCGGATGACCAAGGGAGCTTGCCCTACTGCAGCGTCACCTGGAGCCATCCTTTTATCTCCATATAGTTAGCTGTCTGAATGGATGCAACACTGCATTGGTCCCTGGGGCAATGCTCCTGTGAGATCTCTGGGTCTAGAGCAAGACAGAGAAGTACTTTACCACCTACCCATTGCTCAGCCATTAGGCATGATCAGAGGCAGAAAGATAGCACTTAATCTAACAAGAACCAGTTCAGCCACCGTGATTTTTATGTAAAAGCGTGGTCTGTGCTGGCTGCGGCCACTTATTGCATAATGGACTGGTGCTCTTAACACAGATCTGCATTTCTGTAGCTACCAGCTTTTAAGAATTCAAACCCATGTCTCCTGTTGCAGGTTTATAAACCCCAGCTGGTGGTCCTGATCACTGCATCAGAGTCAGGATCTTACTTGTGTGATCTCTTTCTGCTCCATGCCTCTGATAGCCCTAGTGGCATCAAACACTGCCTGGTAGCTGCTCTGAATCCAGCCCCATCTGCCACTGAGGCGCTCTCCTTTGGGCCAGGTTCCCACCTAACTGCTTCATTTACAAAGGTTATGTTTTTTTCAGGGGATTTCTGCTCTTGCTAGTTATTCTGCTATAGTAATATTAAATAATAAGAATAATAAACTTTTACCTTCTCTTCCCTCTCCCCATCTCTATAATTCTCTGCTTGCTATTTCTTGTTAGCAATAAAGGTAGGAGGAAGCTGGGTAACAAAATAAGAAATTTCTTACATGGTAATTTTCTTTCAGTTAACAGCTTCTCACCATCCAGCCTGCCTGGACAGTGCAGTAAATGTCCAGGATGCAAATTGTTTTTTTCCCCCTCTAAATAAAGACTCAGGTTTATAATTGCATATACTATATTGTGGTGTTGTCTTAATGCTAGTTGCTGAAGTATTTCTGTAGTCCAGGTGAATTCTGGTGGCTGGTGCTGAGCTCATTGCCAGATCTACCATAGACCAGCTCTGAACCTCAAAGGAGGGTGCAGAAGTCAGCCCACCTTTGCTGAGAGACAGTGAGGGTGATTAGAAGAAAACTGTAAATGGAAATTCAGCTCCTTCCTCTTTCTCGCTTCTCTGGGTGAGTTATTTTGCTAGGCTGTTCTTAACTGGCAGCAGCTCTTTGGTCCAGACCACAGTCCTGGGAGCAAGAAGAAGACTGTGTCTTTAGCAGGACAGTTGGCATAGGCCAGGCTCATGTGGCAGTAAGTCTGTGGCCTTTGGAAGCTGAGTGCCTGTCCTGGGGGTGGGGGGCTGTGTGGTGGGAGCTCAAGGGTGAGTGCGGTAACCCTGACATTGAGGCAAGAGGTGTGTCAGAGCTCGCCTGGGCTCCTGTTTGCACTTGCTCATGACAGTTCAACCGTTTGTGCTTCTGCTAAAGGCAAATTGCTCTGATTTTTGGGCTATCATTAGAGCCAGCGGTGAATGTCCTAGGAAAATACATTAGCTTTGCTTTTGAGTTCTGATCAGTCAAATTAACCTAAAACTGTTGTATTGCAAGTCTCCTCAAATTTTCCCTGTATCTTTGTAGCTTAAAAACTGTGTGTGTATATATGGCTGTATACATTTAAATTTTTTTCCTGGTGGGACAGAAATCGGTTCATTATTAAAAAAAAATAGAAATAAAAATAATCCAAGCAAAATTCTAGGATTTGCTTTTTAAGTTCTCTGTAGTGCAGAGCTCACCGCCTTGTTTTATTTGAGGTTACAGGAGTATATTTCTCAATAAAGCATATGTCCTTCTGCTGGGGTGGCTGAGTGCCGGCCAGGCAAGGATCCTGGGCTTGCAGGGATGCACAGCAGAGCATTTAGCGCCCACAGCAAGACCTGGCTTCTTAACCAGCAAGCTGCAGTTGCAGAAATGATGCTTCAGCACTTAAACATTAAACCAGCTGTTCCCTTTATGGCTGGCTCGGGTGTAAAGTGCTCTTGCTGTTTTACATAGTGGTCTGGCAGCACGAGGAGAGTGGGCTGGAGACGGATCTGAGCCCAGTTGCCTTTGCTATCGGCTCTCCAGGGCGTTGTACAGCCCTCGCCCTCTGCAAGAGATACGGCGGCGCTTTGCACTTGCAGGGTTTGGAAAGGGGAACTGATTAAGATGCTGGTCAGTTCTTCTCCCTAGCCTCTCCCTTTATATAAACTGTTACTGTTGGATACCCCTGCAGAGATTAAAAAAAATTCAGAAAATAGAGGCCAGAAGGCACCAAAAAGAAGGAAGGGTGGGGGAAGGGAAAGGAGAAAAAAGATGCCAAGAACAGCATAAAAGGCAAAGGAGGAAAATACAGCAGGGAATTGGTGTTCGAATGGAAAAGAGCAATAAGTAAGGGAAATCTGTCCTATATTTTCTCCATTTTAACAACTTTTAAGTCCGTAACTACTCAGGCAGGAGAAGGTGAACCTATGGACGAGCGCTGAGATGTGTGTCACACCTTTGGCAGGAGTGCAGGACCAGTCTGGGTGTTGCTAGACGCAGAAATTGTGAGTTGGAGAAGACTTGTGCCTGTGCATGGGAGCTCGTACCACTTCTGGGCTCTGGAGCGGGAAAATGTCATTTGTGGTAGCTAATTAGTATGTTTCCAGGTGAGTATTTGTCCAGTTGATCGCTGATGGTTATTGGTTTCATCAGCAACAAATAGCTTTTTTCATGTTGTTCAGAGCAGCCATCCTCTGAGCACTTGGTTGTGGCAGCAGGGTTGTGAGTTTAAAAGAGAATGATGGGTTGCATCAAGTAGGTTGCATAAAGGATGCTCTTTTTCACTGTTTTCAAAAGGTGTTTGGGGGACACAAATGTTATTCCAGAAGAGGAACATCTGCTGCTGGTTTTGAGGACAGTGTCAAGATGTTCAAAAGATTAACTTTCAGCTGTATTTATTTGGGGAGGTTGAAAGGATTTTTTCGTAAGGGCTTTTTATATTGCTATGTAGTTCAGTAAGCATGAGCTTACCTTTTCAAAGAAAATTCTTCAGAATCAGAAAGGCTTTGTTTATTGCTGGACTGGTTTTGAACAAAACCCGTATATATTGCAGGGAGGATTTCTGGAGAGAATGGAGTGATTAACTGTTTTTCTGATGAAATAGTGTTTAACAAACTTCCATGTCTGTTAGACTAGCGGTATAATCTTTAACTGAATATAAAATGTGTGGATGTGGTTTGGTTAGATCCTTTGTGGACTGTGAGGTGAAACAATAGTATTTGGTTCAGTGTGGATTTGCTGCCAGAAAAGCAGCAGGGTTGGTGGTTTGGTGTATTTGTTGAGGGTTTTTTTCGAAACAGAAATTTAATTTATAAAAAAAGTGTTCAGTATCTAATAAAAGTTCTGTGAGAGATGACTGATGGTAGGAAAAGCTTTTCTCATCATTCTTTCCCATATACCATTAAACACACAAGTCCGAAATTCGGCTCCTGTGATGGGGTAGTTGTTCTGTGGCCGCTGTACAAAGGCAGTGAATGCGGGAAGGCTGTCGGGTGTCCGTTGGCTGCCGTAGGGCAGACGTAGCACCTGGAGCTTGAATCAGTGTCAGGAAATAGAGATGCAGGCACTTACTAAAGGGTTTGTAGTTCTGCTGAATCTTGTAGGAAAGCCTCCTGCTTACAGCGACGTGGATGAGCATTGTGCAGTGATTGCAAACCAGCTGGGATCGGTCCCAGCTCTTGTTTCTCTTCGTTTTGTGAGAAGGTTCTGTTTTCAGCAGACAGGAGTGAGGAAGGAGCTAATGAGCTTGTTCATCCCTGCTTTTGTGCAGGCTTGCCTTGCAGAGCCACTCTCATGCTTGCAATTGTAGGGTACGTAGCATATATGTGGAATTTCTTTGGTTTTATCAGGTCACATCTTTTCCCTCTTTGCCCTTCATTTGCACCCTTTTGGGCTTTGCCTCTATACTTCCAGTCCAAGCATGAGGAGCCGGCCGGTGGGTGCTTTGCAGTGCCAGGGCTGCGTGTCCTGGTGCTGCCGGGCAGCCTGGCGCCAGCCAGCAATGCCTCCTGCCATCCCTCATCGGCAGGAAGGAACATTTCTGAGAAGAAGGGGCCTCACTCTGCATGGCGCAGTGTGTTTGCTTTCTCTGAAGGAGCTGGCAGGCTGGAAACTTGGCTTCAGCTGGAGAGGACCCCTTAACCTTGCCTTGGCAGGAAGAAATAATATAAGTGACAGACTTCATTTATCTTTATGCTGTATGCATAGCCTGGTGTGCTCCGTACGCTGTCAGACCTAAATCCTGGTGTCGAATTGGCACTATGAAGGAGTAGGCTGTAATTTTCAAGGTGGCTTCAGGTACAATAAAATAAAAAATGCTTTCACTTAAATACAAGTGTAAACGTCCTGCATTTTGTGACCTTAATTTCATCAGTGAGTGCAATTCATTTTGCTCACTCCTTACGTTTTGTTTCTGTGGCATACTTCTGATGGCACACGATGACATTGCTGAAGGTGACCGGAGGGAACAGAGGCACTGGCAGCTGCGCGGTTGCACGCTCTGGGATCGGGGCATGGCGGGGAAGGCTGGGGTTGCACAAAGAGGTGCGTTATCTGGAGCACTGAGATTGGCACCAGTTTAAAACTGCCAAGATAACCTTTCAGCCTGTTGCAGAGGCTTCTAGCCCCATATTAATAAAACTCACCATGTACCGCTCTCATACAGCCCCATGGACTCTGCGTGCCCCTTGGCGTGCGGCAGATTCATTTGCACACCCATTGATCTTTGTATGCCACACTTCATGCCGCGCTGCTGCTGCCGCTGCAGCGTTTTCACATCCATTTCTCTTCCCTATCTGATCACTGTGGCACTTTGTCTGCCCTGCACCGCTGCTGCTACCCTCCCGGTTACCCACTTAATGACTGTTCTCTTCACGCCCCTTGGTAAATCAGTTATCTTCCCCTCCAGATGGGTTCTTGTCCCCTCTGATCAGCTAATCAATTATATTCTGGTGTGGTTGTGCAGTGCCTTTTTTGATGCTAAGCTACCACCTTCCCTTTGTGCTCCTGGCAAATCCCAAAGTGGCACCGACACCGCTCATCAGATTTAGCTGCAAAAGCGTTTCTGCCCCGTCAGGTTCCTCCGACAGTCTGTGGGAGCCTTCTGTGGCTCCCGTTGGTTTTAATCCCTCCCTGGAGAGCAGCGATCAGTCCCACTATTTCTGGTGCCCCGGGCTCAGTTCGTTTGGTTTGTTGCTTACGGCTTTTTATTAGTGAAAAAGGCTCTCCCAACTGTTTTAAGATTTTGTGGTGCTCTAGCCCCAAACTGTTTCTTAAATGCTGGGGGTGCTTAGCTGAATAGGTGGAAGGGTTCTTTGTTTAAACTCTTTCGGCTCTTCGACTGCTACGAAACGGTGCGACGCAGGGTGTATTTGCTGCATGGGCCCACAGCACCAAGTGCCTTCTATTATATCTGCTCCAGAGGATTTCCTGGGAAGTGTTCAGCCTCCATTTCTGTCTGTAAGGAAATCCTCTTATCTAGGCAGAGCAATAAATAGTGCTGCCTCCTGTAATAGAAACAGAAAAACACATTCTTCACATGGCTGTTTTTAAAAATGTGGGGTTTAAAATATATCAGCTGGAATGATTCTTCTGTAATAAATCCCCATAATAGCATGTATGTATACATTTAACTAGCTGCGCAGAGGTAGGGAGAAGGGGAGACGGTGTGTTAAAGAGGGTTTAACGTGCATTTAGTAATGACAAGAACAGTAAATAATCCTGCAGGTTTACAAACCTAATCCCCAGTGTCTGATTGTAGCCCTTGCGTCTACTAGAATCAGTTGGAAAGACATTAAAAGGCTGTAAAGAAAGGGCTTTTGGTGTTTGTGTTTTTTATTTTAAATATTGTGGGAGCTGGCTGGGTGACTGATGATTTTAAGTGGCATGAATGTAGTTCATTTGGGACCTTGATGGAAAGCTCTAGAAGTGCCACGGAGACGTTAAGTGAGGATGGAGTAGTGTGCTCCTGGCTGCCTTGCTCTACGCTCTTCCTGATAGTACTTTCATTTAAGAAGTGGATTTGGGGGTGGGGGTGTTGTTTTTAATGCCCAACTTATTTTCGCCTGTGCCCTGCAGTGAAGTGGTTGTTTTTCTTAGCAGAGGAAATCCACAATGTCTAAGAGCCGTGCCACGTGATGCTACTGCTTTTAAATAAGCTTTTAAGCGGTTGGACCAGATGTTGGCCACATCTGTGTTTTTATTTCATTGAACATTTCATTTCGACCCTTTTATTAAAAGAAAAAATGATCATTTAGGAATTATTTTTAAAAGTTTAGCAGCTGGGAAGATCTTTCTGGTATATAAAAAACCCAAGTGATTTACTTTCCGTGTCCTGGAGCAAGACGTATAACATCGAGCAGACGGATAGTTATGGCTGGTAGGGTCTACTCATGTTGGGAAGGATTGCCGTGGAAAATTTCAGATCAAAACGGGTGTATTCTGTTTTGAATTGGCATTCTGTAACAGAACACTTTTTTTTTTTTTTTTCCCTCCCTAGTGGAAGTGTTAAACCAGGGATTTGAAGGCACCTTCTCTTCTGAAAACCCCTCACATTTAATGAATGCTTATCGCCTTGGCAGGAAAAAAGGCGACTTGCAGGCAGAAGGATATCCTGCAATTACTCCCTCTACTGCCATTATGGGGTCTCAGAAATGCTTATTATTTAGAACTTGCTTCTGGATTTTTCTCTGCAATTTACCAGTTGAAGAATGAGTTTTCCGTCCCCATTGCTAATTGATCCAAAGAGAAAAACTAGCACCTAATTCAGTAACAAGTTATATTTAAAATGACATGTGAAATTGTTCATGGTGTCTGAAATTACATCATTTTCAATCTGGCATATTAGGGCTGTATAAGGGAACAGACACCTACTGTACTGTGACATACTAAATTTTAAACCTCTGAGCCAAAAATGTAGCAGGGCATGGGAGGAGCAAGGTGCTTAATGATGAATGAAAGCAGTGGCAGCTTAGTTTCAGTGGGATATTTTTATTGTTCATAAGAAGCTGTGGCAGTTTTTACAACAAACAATTTTGGGATGCAGTTTTATGTGAAGCTGAGCAGTGACTTGTGTAGTTCTGTCGCCACTTCCAAATGTTGATTTTCTAGCCTGCAATTTTCAGAATGTACCAGTAATTTTTGAGTTTGGCTTCCTTTTTCTTTGTCCCTAATTCCAAGCCCAAGATAGTTTATATTTTAGTCTATCTGATGTGATGAGTATGGGAAAAAAACCCTAATCCTTTATTCACTCAAGTAAACCAAATTGAAAGTTGGGGGTTTTTCCCCCAAAATAACACTGAGAGAAAAAAAGGTAGATAACACAAAGAAGGGGGAGGCCATCCCCCCTTCTGTCCTACAGCTTGGTGGTTGAAGCGCTTACCCAGAATATGGGAGACCCAGTTCACGTCCCATTTCTGCCCAAACTTCTTACGACCTAGCAGACAGGTTGTTCTGGCCTGGGCACACTCTTGCACTCTGCTGTTGAGCTATTTTATTTTGTGTAATGCAACATTTCTTGGACCCAGGTGGACAGGCGACCGAGAAAGGGTCTCAGACACTGGACTACAATATTTACTCCTTTCCTTTGTGAACATTTAAGCATTTTGCTCACTGGAAATTTGTATCTCGGTTGCAGAAGGAGGGACGTGTAGTGCTGTTTTGCAGAATATTCTGTACTCCAGTCAGTGATGCGGCATACAGTGATTCTTCTCTGCACTTTGCATGGTTAGGGTTTGCTAAAAAATTCCAGTGAGTTACATTAAAGAGGCAGCAAAACACCAGGATGTAATTTGTCACCTTCTTCTTCCTCTCCAGCCTCCAGCCAGGGCGCACTCTGCCGTGTCCTTGGGTCACATCCTTGCCTGCTGAGTAGTGGGGTGCCTGCGCAAGGAGCTGGGGGCTCCGTAGGGATCAGAGAAGAAGGAAAGCCTATATATTGAACAGTTATATAGTTACTGTAAAATGTTTCACACTTTTAAAGTATATTTTGGGGAAAAGGTTGTAAAGTAAATCTGGTGCCTGGGACTAAAGTACAGTTACTTTCTAAACATAATGGCAATGAGAAATGTTCCTTAAGGCCTTTCCAGTCATATTAGCATCAGTTTGTCTGAATTGGTAAAGTTCACGGTACATTTATGAGACAATCTCAGAAAAAAATCAAAGCACAGTGTTATGAAGTTCCTTGTGACGGGCCATTTTCTTTGGGGTGAAACCTGTTTCGCATATAACTTGGTGTGGAAAGTTTAAAACTTCCTGTTGATTGTTTAAAGTGGTTTTTGGAAAGATGTTCATAAGCGCTCAGTGTCCGATACCAGTAAATGTCTGCTGAGTTGAGCAGCCAGAACCTTTGCACCACCTTAGGAAGTGCAGCCTTTATTCCTAACCAGATGTTTTGGTTGGATTCCCAACCCTGTGATTTCATGTACTTCAGGCAACTGGTTTAAATGCCTGAGTTTTGCCAAGTGGAGCATCATTTGTATCTTCTGGGAGTGCTCGTAACGCCTACCTTTGCTTGTCTTCACCATTTGGTTGCCGTAACCTGCTGTTGGATCAAAGGGCTGCAGCTGCCTTCCCCCTCTGCCGGTCCAGCTCTGCGCTGCTCAGGAGCTCTGCTCCACGAGAAAGCACCAGGCTGGGGAATCAAACTGTTCAAAGGTCTTGGTTTGTGTAGAGGCACATCTCCTGGACTGGAGAGCAGGAACTGTACAGATGCCAAGCTGTTCTACACCATTTCAGTTTTAATTTGTTATTACAGATTATTGAAGTTTTGTTGATTTTTTCTGCAGGTAAACTGGTTAGATCATCTCTTGTGTAGTCTTGATTACAGGTAATAGAGGTGACCAATAACATTGCTTCATTCCCCAGCATAAGTCTTTGTTGAACAATTTATTTTCTTCTCTACCTGAACTACATTAATAGTGTGTTACTACTGTACATTCATGTGATGTGGAAAATCAGGTTTTGCTGCTGTACACTGTGCCAGTCCCACATTAGGCCTCGGTTCTGTGCTGTTATTGTTTTTTAATGGATAGAATATTTAAAAAAATGTTTTCAGAAGAAGTCTGCATAAATACAAAGCTAGGAAGATGACAGTAAAATTGTGATTACGGAAAGGCATTATTGTTTAACATTTATCTAGACCTTCCATAGCTTTTAAAAGTTATTTTAAAATTTGGAAATGTTTTAATAATTCCCATTTTACTAATACACATCTTTTTACAGAGCTGGTATGAGGTAAGTGGTTCAAATGATGACAGATCAGAATGAAAAAGAAAGCCATGGTATTGACTGTCAGCATGATGTCTTTATTCATTGGTCCATGTTGCTTCCCTGAAAACAGAAAATATTTTCTAAGTCATAATTTACGGATAAACTGTTGACCTATAGGCTCTGACAGATAAATTGATATTATGATGAAAGAAAAAATGGTCATCTTTTTGAAGTGGTTTCCCCAGCTTCCCGCTTAGTGTTTGTGGCTGTAAATTAAAATGGGGGGAAAAAAGGGCAACTGAAAGTGTCTAATGGATTTTTAGTGCTGGAGAAGACAGTGCTGATAACGTTAAATTAATTCAGTGTGGTGAATATGTACACATGTGTATCCCCATACTGAAAATACTCAGCAACACATTAAACCTCCTGGATGAACGCAGGAAGGATGCAAATCTCTGAAGGGCAATTGTTAAGTGTTACTTTATCATAGAACCTGAATTGCAATAGATTTTGGACAAACGTCTGCCTGATTAAAATGTGTTTTTCTCTGTAGAGAACACAGGGGATGGTGAATTAGATCTGAGTGGGATTGACGACAGTGAGATAGATCGGGTAAGTCTCCCTCTTATCTTCTTATCCAGGGTGTCTTCTGCATTTGGATATCCAAGAAGGACAAAGCGGTTCTTATCTGGGTTATGCTCTCCCCTCACTGCCTCTTCGTTCTGATCTGTAGAGAGGTTCGAGTGATTTCAGTGATCTGAGATCTCAAAATTAACGTTCCCGCAAGCCTGTGAATTTGGTGTTCCTTGCCCGAGTTATATATATCTGTGAGGCTGCTGCTGCTTGCTCTTGCCGTGCTGGAATAATTATGTTTTAGAATGTCTTTTATTCTGAAGAGGGACTTCTAAAAGTTTGGTGGAGCTCTACATTCATTATTTAATTAAGATACACTCTACATAGAAGGCTGCCATGGAAACCAAACTGTAAAACCAGCATGTACAGCTTCTGTGTTCTTTCAGCGATTTCTGTAACATTTTCTGGATTTATTATTATTTGTGTGGCAGTAAAAGATACACTTTACCGTAGAACCTGAATACGACAGCCAGCCAGCTGCGGAAAACGGTTTGTTGAAGGCCACACAGCAGGTCTGGCTCTCCTGCCTCTGAGCCTGTTGCTCTCTCCGGCTGCCACACTGCTTTGCAAGTGTAATTTGAACAGATAATGCCAATGCTAAATACTCCTTTTGGGGTACAAAGTCATTGAGAGCAGTGAAATTGCGTAGCCGTCACTGATCTGCAAAATGTTGCTGATGGATGGTGGAGCAGAGAGATGCTCAGCTTGACTTCAGCCTTGAAGTGGGTTTTGCTAGGCTGGGCGTTCAGAAGGGTCTTGTGAATTGGGTGAGGTGAATGTGGTGTGGAGGAGTGGGAAGGCTGAAGGTTTTCAGCATAGCAGGTCCATCGGCACGGTCGTTCCTCCTCCTAGGCTCTGTGAAGAGGTCATAACTCTACTTTTATGACCTTATATTAATTTCCATGGCAATAGACTGTAGTATTGTAAGCCCAAGATTATGAACTCTCTAAAAGCATAAGAAGAATGAATAACTGAGTTAGGAGGAAGTATATTTTACTATTATGGCCCACTTTTAATTGAAGCAGATGAAAGAGTGAAAATTTGTTCTGATAAACCAGGGCTTGCACAGCTGTTTACTCTCCTCAGTTGCCCTTGGAGGAAGGACTTCTCCTTGCATTAGTTTCATTTGACTGGAGTTATTCTTATCATTAAATCCTGTATGTACATTTTACTTAGGACAAAATCTTGAATGCTCAAACCCATAAGGTGGAGACATCTCAAATTGTTTTTCTTGCACTTAAACATCATTTTACAAGTCTTGGGTCTGCTGCCTAAATATGACGTGTCTTGTTCATGAAGGATGGCCCGATTTGTCTTCTCCATTGCTTCATGGACAATTGTGCTAAATTCTGGGTTTATTTTTACATTTTTGTAACTGAAGAAGAAATCTATCTACCAACCTGCAAGCCTGCCTGCTACCTACCTGTTTATTTCTGTAATTCATCTGAACAGGTTCTAGATGTGTTTCACAGCTCCATACCTTCTAACGATGTAACTGAGACTAAGTGGAGTGAACTGAAAAATGCCTCGATGTTATTACTGAACCCAACTCTCTAGGGGACTAAAACTCCAGCAGTCTAAGCTGGTTTCATTCACACAGATGTGGCCATTGAACTATTAGTCTCAGTAACTGTGCCTAAACCTTTGCAGAAACCTGCCCAGAAGACACATGTTTCTGTTTTGGTAGCACAGGGCAATGGTTCCCCTACTGTTTTGAATTACGGACCACCGTCAACACACAGAATTACTTGCAGATAACCATGTTGTCACGATACCCTCTCATATAATATGAAAGAGATCATAAACCAGGATCACTTTAGGTTAATTACAGACCGTGTACAATGAGTCCTGGCTGATTTTTGATCGCCCCATCATAGTCTGGAAACCGAGCATTTGTTTTTTGAAAACATGTTGCTTATTTTGCTGGCTTTAGAAGTGACTAGAAATGCTCTGTTTGTCACATCTCGGTCAAGTTTTCTTTTATTAATGTATTTTTAAGAACAGAATGTGAATTGACCTTGCCAGTGGTTTTTCAATTCACTTTTGTTACATGGTTTTCAAGTTGATTTCTGAAAGTAGATAAACTTGTTTTGTCTTTTAGTATATACTTAACGAAACAGAAGCTCAGATAAAAGCAGAGCTGTGGATGAAAGAAAATGCAGATTATTTGAAGGAACAGAAAGGTAAGTATATAGGACTAAAATTCTCCTTTTGGCCAGTGTTGCTGAAGTATGCAGTCTGTGTAATTTTCATGCTGGTTACCCTTTTGTCATCTTTCAGAAAAGGAAGCAAGAATAGCAAAAGAGAAAGAACTTGGGATTTATAAGGAACACAAGGTATTAAACTGTGTGCGAATTGTGTCTGTTTGAAAATGTCCTGGAATTCATTACATTTGCTGATCAGCTCCATGTAGGATGTATGGGCGTAATGGTACAGGTCACCACTAAATGAGTAAAAGCTATTGTATCTCTACCTGTTATTGAATTACAAGGCTATAATTTTTCAGGTGGTGAGTAAAACTTTCTTGCCCAAGATTTTATTTTAAATTACTATTACGAGAAAAGTCTGTGCATGGCAAAGTCAGAGCTAGCTCTTTGCATTTATGATTGCTGTCCTAATTGCTTGCTTATTTAAATAGAGGTCTTAAGACATGCCAAATTTTTATTTTTCTTTTAACGTGTGCATGGGGAATTTGTTTGTACTTGCCATAACTTCAGTAGTTTTCTTGCCGCTTACCATAATGATTTCTTTATGAAGAACTGAACAGATCCACTTGAAGGAATATTTTGTTCTACCTTTCATAAAGAATGCGACAGTTATGTTAACAAATGGCATGTCCTGTCTCCATGTTTAGCAATTTAAAGCAGCCTAATTGGCCGTATATTCACAATTTACGGCATTAGTGTTTTGTGTAATTGAGCAAGTGACAAGTCAAATCTTCCACATGCAACTAAAATCCATGTTAGCTTTAGTGTGTGTATCCTCTATCTTTTTTTCCGGCTAATGTGAAAGACAGAGTTTCCTACTTCCCCTAGGTATTTTAACAATAAAAACAAAACCAGACAATGAAACACTGTTTTATGCTTCAGACTTTCTCATTCATCCTACGTTTATGCAGACGTGGCAGTCTACCAGCAGTTTTCAAAATTGTATAACTCGTTGGCACCACCAAGTAGCCCAAACACCCACTTTTTTGTTCGGACAACACAGGAGTTTTTCTCTAACTCTGTATTGTTTCTGACAGCTCGAGTAGAACTTGATTAATATAGTGCTTTCCAATTTCAAGGTAGCACTTGACCCATGTAGGTAAACAGAGGGGCTATTATCCATTAAAAAATAAATCTCCTGCAGAGCTTGATGTTAAAACCTTCCTGTGAAAAGGAAAACGCCAAATGAGAAACAGAGGTTCTGGGCTTTTTCATACCTACCCAGGCATGGGGCATGGCTAGAAATGTTCCCCGATGTCATTTCTCTTTGTCTGGCTCTGTGCAGCATCAACCTCCGCAGCGCAGCGCTGGGCTTGGGCTTGCAGCATTTGCCAGGGAAGAGCAGTTGCAGGTGACATTGCTCCTGTGCTCCTGCGTCTGCAGCCTCCCGCTTCCCATCCACCAGCGTAAATGCCGGTCCATGCTTAGAAAGCTGCTGCTGATATTCATGGCCTTTTCCAGTGTGGAGGATGGGTTGGGTGGATGCTCTCCCACACTGCATTCGGAGTAGATACAAAATACCGTTGCAGTTTCAATATGGAGTTGTCAGTGCTTAGGGGAGTCGTGACCCAGCTTGACTCTAACTTTAAAGGCAATTTTAGCAGGGAAATTTCTTTATTTCTCTGCTGAGTGATGCTATCAGGGTCCCTGTTCTTGTAACAGGAGTTCACTCCTGTTTTTTTCCACGCATGAGAAATGGCCCATGTTTTTTCTCTGGCAGCATTACTAATACTGAGTAAAGAATTTGTAGTAAACTGTTCAGGCATTTGGCAAAAAGCGAACACTTATCTCTCTGAGAAAAGAGACCTCTAGGTCCTGGTGAGTGGCAGGAGAGGGAGCGCTGGCTTAGCCTGGGCGCGTCGCCTGCATCCCCCCGCATCAGCAGCACCTGAGCCAGGACTGCTGAACTGCAGCTCGCCCTTCTGCTTCAAGGAAACTTTGTTTGTATCTACATCACTAATTTTATATTTTAATTAAGCCAAAGAAATCTGCAAAGAAGCGGGAGCCAATTCAAGCCAGCACAGCAGGAGAGGCAATTGAAAAGATGTTAGAACAGAAGAAAATCTCAAGTAAAATTAATTATAATGTGCTAAGGGACCTGAACAGCAAAGGAAGTAACACACCAAAGAAAGAGGATGACAGCACTGATGACAGCACCAACACCAAGAAGCTGTCAAGAAGAAAATCTATTGCCAGTAGGAATATAGCCAACCCTGTAAACAGTGTGGGAAAAAGGTACTGCAATTGTTCATTTATATCTCTGTCTGTGAGACTGTCTATGTATCTTTCTGAGCCAGACAGTGTAGGGACTGAAACATTTGTTTGAGGCTAAAATAATGCCGGGGCTCTGTTTTTATTTATTTGCCTGCAGTGTCGTGGCAGCACCTTATTTATAATTCACATATCAGAGGTCTGCTTTAGTGCGAGGTAATCATCCTGAATCAAAAAAAAGAAAAAAAATCAATGGAAATTCATAAATGTGAATCTTTCAGCCAGGGACACCTTTTCTTCATATAATCCTGACATTTGCTGTCCTTCCTTTCTAAGTTGTCTGTATCAGCTGACACGACACTAAATGTTCGAAAGCTTTGGCTTTTTGCTTGATTTGAAAAATATAGTTCCCATCTGTTTTGACAGCTAGCTGTTTTGATTAGCTTTTATTTTAGTTTTATTCCAAACTTTTGTTGTTAATTGATGACACAAATATAAAGCTTTATAGTAAATACACTTGTCGGTTTTCTGGTCTGCATTTGCAAATGTTTTATAGTGTGATGAAAGCTATTATTTTAAGGAGTAGAATATTCGACTTGCTGGGCAGATTTGTAGTGTGCTGTGAAGTGCATAAGGAGATTGATGTGTCCTGTCTGCAATATTAAACTATTCTATTTGTCTTCAGTTTATGAAATCATGTCAGATGATCATTTGAAATGTGTCTATGTATTGTAATTTCTTACTTGGATTTTATTTATTTATTTATTTATTTACTGCCTAGAAGACAATTTTTTTTTACTTCCAGAAGTATAGGCCAGGTGCCCCATGGAAATTTAGGTATTTAATTCTGAAACATAAGATGATGTCTCAGCATCATAGTTCAGATTTAGGCCTGTGTTGCAACCGGGTAAAGGACCAGGGAGGTCCGGAGGGCAGGCAGCCACAGGTGTGGGTGCTATTCGTGCAAGAACGGGAGATGTAGGGTACCTGAAAATGTGAAGCTGGGAGGGGTAGTAAGCGTTCGTCTGGAGTGGTAGTGAGCATACAACTCTCAGAAGCTAAGCAAAATAAGGATGACTAACCCTTATTATTTTATGGCTAACCCTTATTTTGACTTCGTTGGACAAGGAGGGCAGAGGCATGGTCTTCAATTGGGCTGAAAAGCCAAATGCCAGAGCCAAAGCATTCGCTGGCCCCACTGCAGGTTTTTGCACCGTACCAAACGTCTTCCCTTTCTTTTCTGTACCTTCTTTATTCTGTGTTTTACCAAGATGACTTCATCTTCGTTCAGCTTCTCACTGTTAATATCAACAGCTTTGCTTTCTAGTTCTTGACTCACTGTGGATTTTAATTTCCTCGCTAAGTTGCTACTTAAGGTGATGTCTAATGACCTGAGCACCTAAGTTTTCCACTAGTGAAGGAACGTGAGGATGCATTGAGGATTAACTAACAGCATTTAGCCTATGCTTTATTTGGATTTAACAGGTATTAATGAGCCATATTCTGGTATTTCTAGTAAAATACGGCCAATTAAGTTGTCTGAAATGCAGTGTTGCGATGGGAAGTAGGACTGGCCAGGACCATGGCTGCATTTCAGAGCTCAGCAGTAACACGCATGCTCAAGCTGCTTTGCCACGTCCAAACCTTGTCACTTCTGAGGTTTGCAGATATGTTGGGCGCTCAGAACTCCTGTTGAAGTCAGCGTGTTAAACGCTTAACAGGTGTTAAACTCTTTGCAAAATCATGCCATAAATATTTAATTTAACAGTGGTGCAACTTGAAAAGGTTTCTAAATAAATACAAATCAGTATTTTCCAAAAGCAGCTAATAAAACATGTTTATTTTTCCTCTTGAGAGCCTAAAGTACGTCCTTAAGATGCATAACAGAGTTTCCTAATGATGATTAGCAGATCTCGGATACAATGAATTTTGCAGCAGAACACTTCAGAGGAGGTTGGGGATATATGCAGATACGTGAGTTGAGAAGATTTTGCGCTCCCGAAGTAGGCAGTGTTCGTGCTTAAATAGTATGAAGGACTTGGCAAACCATTAGTTGGACATTTTTTTCGTACAATTAAAGATTTATGACATACTTTTGATTTTTTTGCTAATATTCTAAATGCCATGCCTTTTAAATGGCATGCATAAATTTCTGTGTTCTGCATTGTTCTTATATGCCATGCATTCATTGCCTTTGTTCAGCATTGTTCCTCTGAGAGGTGAATGGCTAAATAGTTTCCCAATGATACAAAAATCATGGTAATTTATATGCAATTAATAATAATAAAACCCCTGAACATTTCTCATTAGAAAATGAATGAAGCACATAATGTGTCCTTATCCAGGAGGCATTTGCAGAGATCTTGCTAACCATTTTGGTTTGTAGTGATTTACAGTCCTGCGTGTTTATCTTTGTATGTCTTCAATATTTAGTAAGCTGCATCTGACTGCAGTAGCACCTTGCATAACCATGCTTTGATCTGTCCCTTTAGTTCATCTGAGTTACAGTCAGATTTTAAAGAGCTACTGATTTAGTCCTGTTCCCAATTAGAAGGTACCAGTACCAAGTTACAGGGAGCTTTACAAGCCAGGAAAGGAATACTTGATCTTCGTGATTAAAGCAGCAGTCCTCTAAAGGTATAAAATTAGGAAAGTAGATTATTATTTTTTAAATAGAGAAGTATCTTTATTGCTTTCCTTTTGCAAGCTAAGATTTTACATACCTCACCAGGTTTGGACAGATGATACAATGAGGTATGTCATGTGTCTTAGAAATTGTCTTCATATACAGTATGTAGCACCTTGGAAGTAGGAAGTTGATCTTCATCTCCATCTTTCTAATTGCCCCTTGCTATAAAATACTCTGCGCTGTTACTTCGACATAGAGGACTTCAGATTATCTCGTAAGAGGAACGGTTTCCCCAGCGAGATGTGGTGCAATCTCTGGGTGGTGTTTTTTTTTTTTTTAATATGACATAAAGTAGCAGTTACAGTGTTAATCAGTTAAAATATTCGAAAAGCTTTTTTTTGCCGATGTGGTAATGATAAGCAAATTTTACAGTCTTGTAAGAAGTTGTTCATTTGCAAGAAATTTCTGAAGAGCGTGGTCCCAGGAGCATGCTAAAACCGGATATTCTTTCAGTTGGTGGCCCTTTTAATATAGTTTTGTTGCTGCTATAATCATGTAATGGTTACTTGGATTCCAAAGACTATATAGTTTATGCACGTATCATTTCATAAAAAATCCTAATTTTGAAATTTTTATATTTTCTGAGATCTTGTTTAGGAGGTACTTTCAAAGAATTCTTCCAAAGACCAGGCAGATTTCTCTTTAGATGAGTAGACCTCATAGACATCAATACTTCTAGAAGGAAACTGGACTTTTGAACAGGTTTCTTTAAGTGAATGCTGTATAATTTTTTTCAGTTTTTTTTAAAAAACACCTCTCCCAGAATTATACTGGGGTTTTACTTATTGTATCTGTCAAGATGGTAGAATACTAGTAATGACAATGTAAGTAATTTGAGGAAACTTTATATTGTGTAAATCTATTTCATTACATTTCTTCATGTATTTTTGTTCCAGTGGGTATCCTGATTGGTGCTTCATATGCAAAAGCATCTCATTCTCTGTGTGTTCGAGATGTTGCACAGTGGATATTACCATAATAGATGTTGCAACTTTAATTTCAATTACCAGTTGCACAGTTTATCTTCACTAATGTCGTCTGTGCCTATGAAGCATAAGAATAATATGTTGAACTCCTAGAAAAGAACAATTACCACTTTGAGCTACTTCAAATCTCTATTCCAGTTAGAGCTGTGCCATGCGCTGGAGTTCTTCAGGGCTAATAAAGAGGGAGTTTAGGGCTGGAAGCTTTTGGTTAGAAGCTTAATAATTTATTTTATATTTACTTGAGCCGTATCTTAGAACATTACTTGTAAGTGAAATGCGTTGTACCAAGAAAATGTGGGAACAAGAAAGGTTTCAAGTCACTACTTTTTAAAAACTTTAAGCCCATTTATTGCTATGTGCTTGAAATTGGTAATGATATCAGAAAAGACAGAATATATTATCAGGGGAGTAAATGTGTCAGGTTAATCTCCTGAAGAATTTGCCTTGGAAGAAATGAAGCAGGACTGCAAAGCACGGCTCAATCCGTTGTAATGAAACAAGGTTGTTCTGAATGGAAGCATATGAATATATAACAGAAAACCAAATCATGCCTACTATGAGTGTGATGAAAGCCCTTGGTAGAGATCTCAGATCTGGAAACCTGCCTCCAAATTCTCTCGGTGGTCTCACTTGTATTTATCAACTATCGGTTTTGCTGGTGCCTGTTGGCATGTGGCTCCATCTGTACTTGGGAGCGATGGGATCTGGATGTTGTGAACCATGCATGTGCAGTACCGGGGACTTGTTCTGCTGCTCAGGGTCCAGCCCTAGGATGCACACTTTCAATTAGAGTCTGCTCCAGCTACATTTTTGTTGACTTTTCAATGGGTGTCATGACCCCAGAAAAATCCCTTTTTATTATTAGGGAGAATGTATGTAATACTCTTCTACAGCCTAGCATTCAGCATCTCATTTAACCTGATAAATTACTTGGTACTTTCTTGGCTCTAATTGGAATCACATTCCCCTGGGGGGGTCACGTATGGGCAGAAGCCTAATTTAGATGCTTTGGAGAGCCTGATGATCCCACGCTGCCGAGGGAGCCCGGGGAGATGGAGCTGGCCACCTGCCGCGGGACAGTGGGAGCGCTGCCCCTAGCTCCCCCCAGCTCCCACCCTCACATGCCACTGGCCCTTCCTGACATCCAGGGTGGGAATACTTTGTAAGGTGGAAGTTTGTTTCGATCTCATTGGCTTTGCCAGATTATTTTTGGTAACGTTGTGGGAAGAAAGGGGCATGGGCTACTGTTTATCGCACCCAGCCTGAAAACTTCCTCTTCACTTGTCCATACTGCAGATGTCCAGCAGAATCTGTATTTCTTTATTCTGGGGAATAAGGAGGGAAGAAGCCCCGACCACCTGTTACCCTCACATCCAGGATCACTGATCATATGCCCTTTATTTGTAGTTTTACAGTTTAGGCAGGTGGAAGTGTTGTGCTGAGCGTGGTACCATGTCCTGGCTGAGGGTCCTAACTTAGCTGCATGGCTGAATGTCCTGAACGCTTCGTCTACCTTGGCCATGGCTTTTAATTTATTTTCGTAAACCTAAAGCAAATGAGTTGTTTGATGTACAGTATTTTTAGTTTATTTTGCATTATGAGACTGGTATTTGTGGAGGGGAGGAGTGTGAGCTCGTGTTTTCCAGATTATTAGATCAATCTAAACCAGCATGAAGCAAAGCTCAGCTTGAATAATCCAAGGGATTCCTGGGTGTCTGATAAACCTTTCTATCAGTTAGACCCAGGTGATTATAAAGGTGAAAGCACTCTGGATTCACTGTCAGGAAGAGAGTTGTGCTTTCAGAACCTTTTTTTATTAGGAAAAATGACATTGCAGTAGTGGCTCAGAAATTTGGGAATGGGTATGCTAGAAGTTCATTGACTGCAACGGATGCAGTGGGGACTGGTGGGCTGGTGGGCATCCAGCTGGTTATGCTGGTTAGCAGTTCATCAAAGCAGAGCTGCTGGAGAGAGACAGGCCCCTGTGTCTGGCAGATAGGAAGCTTTTGAGAGTCTTTTCTGTGCTCACTTTGCTGGTGTGCATTCTCTGTACAAATTGGCCCGTTGAGATGGGGTCTTAAGAGTGTTTCTATATGCTTTAATTTTCCACCATATATTTTTATTTTTCAGAATTGCCTTCAGCTCTTTGTCTAATTTACCTTTGATATCCTGTTTTTCTCCTTCTGCTTTGAAGTCTGTTACATGGTTTGGAATTCACGTGTATTTACTCAAAGTGAGATATTAAATTTTATTTCTTCTCTTGTGCTGCTTCAGGCCGCCTTTTTATATGTGACTAACGTGCTAGCACCAATTTTCCACATGGAATAAAATTCCTTACAGAAGATTCTGGGAGTACTTGTTGAGAAGGTAGTTAGGAGTTTCTTCTATAGTTTAATTATTATTTGGTTGATATTTTTTGTGTTTCCTCTGGAGCCAGTCTCATGTTGGCTACGGGATTAACTAGACTGTGATTCCTGGGTAAGAATGTGCATGTGGTGGGAGCCTTCCCGTTAAACATGTGGAGTCAGCTTTTGGTTTGAATATTACGTACGTGGTAAATAAATTCTCTAACCACTTTGACATAACTGTTTTCTTATGTGATCTGCACTTTGAGAATTTCTTTGGAGTGTAATTTTATGTATGTTCATGCTTTGCTGTGGTATATAATCATTTAAATCAAAGGTTAATCAGAATGATTAGTCATTTTGAACAGGAAAACGGTGACATTTGATAAGTACCTCCACTTAAAATAAATCTTACCAGTATTTTCCAGTCTTGTAACTTTTAGAGGGACAAGCTTATACAAATTATGTTTAGTATTTTATTTACAAAAAGCAAAGCCAAGAAAAAATTAATTCAAGACTTCCAAGATTCTGCTTTTCAAGTCATGCATCTCCTTATTAAAGTTAGCTGTATGGGGGAGAGCTTTACGAATGACCTTGAAAGGAGCTGACACATGCATTTGCTTGTTCACAGTTGATTTGAGGAGTTGATCTAGCAAAGCCTGTAGTAGTGTTGTAACCTGGCTAACGCTGCAGGTTACTGCTGTTCATAGGGCTAAGAAGCCTTTTATAATAACAAGATAAATCAGAGCCAAGAACAGGAGAGAAATGTATCTGACCTAACGTGTTTTAAAATGAGGGTGTGTTTTTGACTTCTGAACGCTAAAATGTGATGACCAACAGCCTCTCCTCCTTCATTAAGTGAGGACACAGGAGGAAAAATGCCTTCCTTCTGCGCCTAACACCACGCTGCTTAGCAAATGTGGAGGTAAGCAAATGCCACCGAGAGACCAGGGAGGCACCCTGTCTGGGGAACAGTGCGGCAGGTTATCCCTTCACCCTCAAATTCATTTCTCTTGGAACTGAGATAGGACAGAAGGATGGGGAATTATTTTTTTTTCCTCAGAAAAGGATAAAAAAAAACCCCAAACCCAGTTCCCTAAACCCATTCTTCTAGAAGCTCGCAGGTGTTTGTCAGGATCTGACGTTTATTCTGATTACTCAGGCCATTTTGAAGATCAGTTCCCCCTGATACCAACGATAGCATTTTTTTTTCTCATCTGATGGGCTTGATAGCCCTGAAAATACAGCTGCGTTAAACTCTGGACCACGTATGGATTACAGGTCTGCATGGCTGTGCTCCACAGTGTTTGGAAAGGAGCTCCTTTCCACCCATCACCCGGCACAGCTCGCATCCCCAGCCTGCAGGGTCTGGATGCATCTGTGCTGCTGCTTCTGCCATCGACTCCCAGGTCATTTCAGCAGTTACTCCAGCGGCTCTGCACTTCTTTGGTGTGCAGCATCGGTTCGTTAGGGCGAGGTTACCAGAAAGCTTGTGAGGTTACCAAAAGCTTCATCCCTCAATCTTTTCCTTCTGCAGGAGGTGAGTTACAGAATCATTTCCCCCTTTCATGCTTGTTCTGCCAGTGAGTTAAGTTAAACAAAGTTAGAGGTTTTCTAGCTTGTTAAATTATTAAAATGGAGTATTTTTCCTGAGAATCCTGGGTTTGGATTCATTAGTTTTCGAGTACTGGAATAAAACGCTAAAATTTCAGTATGGCAACTAATTCACCTGTATTTTCACTCTGTAAGATATAATTGGAGAAAAATGCCCCTGGAACAGCTTAATGATAGGAGAAGTAATGTAAAGAAGCCTTCTCAATGTGAACTGTACCAATTTATGTAAGTTCAGTGATGCTGCAAATCATCTCTAGTTGTACATCATTCATTAAGAGCATTCAAATTTTATAGGACAGACATTTAATGCTGTCAACATTTGCTTTAGCATAAGGATAAGGGAACAAAATCTGCTGCGACTGCAGAGGGGTGTTCCTGAGCTGTCATTTATTTGGACTTAAGAGAACCTTTGAGAAATAGATGTAAATAAACCTTTCAGGACTGGGGGAGGACACATCCAGGCTTGTGTGAGTGTTTCAGAAATAACAAGTGTCTGCTGAGTCCAGTGCTCAGTTTCATTTGCCCCAAATGATTAGAATGCCTTCAATTCAAAACTAAAAAGGCATTGATCTGGCTCGACCTCGTGGCCCAGACCCAGGTCAAGTCTCCTTATTTTTACAGCAGCCTTCTTGTTTGTTTAATATAAATTGGATATTGCTTTTCTGCCTCCCACTCAAGAAAATCATCTCCTTGTCAAATTCCAAGGGAGGTCGGCTGGGCAGTGCAAAAATGCGGAGGGGATTTTTGTGACTGTCTGAAATAATTTTGTCTTGTGTTTTAAGACCAAATAGGAGCAATTTTAGCCCAGAAGATAATTTTGTGTGACAGCTGGATTGTGAGCGCCTTGTTTATCTATGTTCTCATTTTCAGGTTGGTTATAAGAAAATACTCTGCGAGCCTTTTTCTTCCAAATTACACTCAGTGGGTCTAATGGGAGACTGAATATAAATATGTGTGCGCAGTCTCTTTAACTTTAATAATGTGTTAGCAAAAACAGTTGTATGTGATGTGGGGGATGAGAGGAGTGGGAAGAAACAAAGAAATCGGAAGTGTTATGGCTCTCGTTATCAAACCCTAGAGGTGCATGTCCTGCTGTCACGGCTGAGGATGCTTCAGCTCTGTGAAATGCTCATCCTCAGACTGTAAATTTTTCTTTTTATTTCTTTGGGTTTTTTCATGAGTAGAAAATGGTTGGTTTCAGAATTGATTTTCCTTTGATCCTAGTCCAGCAGGATCTGATTGTCCATCTTCAGATATCTGCTCATTTTTTTAGTATAAACCGAAGTGCGTGCATGATGTCTTTTGGATTTGCAAATGGAGTTAATCTTCTGCAAATATTTGTTAAATGATGAAGGAAAAGGAGCAAAACAACCCAAAAGTTAACTTTTCCTCACTACAATATGGTATACGTTATTTTACCAAGGCTAATACCCAGACTGGGAGAGCAGTCACATGAAGCTTCTTGTTTCTTGATGTTTGCACGCATTGCCGGGCTGGATAGCTGGCAGTCATTATGTGGTTATGACTGCAGTTCTTTCACCACGGCTGGATAAAGTATTGGAAAGTTATAGCAGTTTGTTGCAAAACTTCAAGTACTGTTTGTTCACATAATATTTAACAGCATCTACATAATTAGTTTTAAATCGGCCAGTCTGCTGCAACTTAGTCATTTATGTAAGTGCTGTTCCATTACCCAGTGATGCTTCTGGTGTGCTGACTGATTTCAGTTTTACCTTGCTGCAGTTGTTACTAAATATAGGATGAAACACGCTGAGATAACTTCTAAATGTGGTCTTGGAAGATATATGCAGGAAATTTGACTTTTTCTTCTGCTGTTCAATTTCCAATTTATTGTGAGTCATTTCCCCTGCCTCCAGTGCAGCACGATGATAGCTTGAGCAAACTCATTGCTGTGTGTAGGTTACGCAGGAGCCAAGGAAACTTCCCCCTGACTCTAGAGCAGCACACCTCCTTCTCTTCTCTCGTACAGACCCCTTCTTTGTGACCCAGAAAGAAGTAAGGGAGAAAACCACTGACTTTTATATACGTTTTCCTCTCCCCCCACGCTTTACACTCCAAAAGAAACCTGTGCTGCTACCGATGTTGGGGGGGAAGGTACAGAGCATAGCGTGCATGGACCTCAGGACCTGTCCGTATCCCAAGTGCACATGTAAGTGGAGAACCTCTTGCTCCGAGTGCTGTTTCAAGGCAGCGCTTGGCTCAGCAGCTGTCAAAAACAGTAGATTATTTGAAATCTTTCCATTCAAGCAGGACGGTGATAGCTGGCAAGGAAAGGATACACCGAGGCTGTTAGAGCCTACAGAGTGACATGGTGTGATGGATTTGAAACCTGTATTGATACTCAGAGTTGAGTGTAACCTTGCTGAATCGGAGCACTGGAAGATGCTTGGACATTGAGAGCACTCTCAGGCCCCATACAGCATAGAAGTGTTGGGCATGTTTTGATAGTCTGTTGTCTCTTTATTTGGAATCGGTTCTAGATGTGGTATATATATGAAAGAAATATATGCAACTTTACAGCACAGCTTTCTTGGAAGAAGTTATCAACATATTTAATCGGGGTGTTTTGAGATCTGAAGTATGAAAGACATGCACATTTGGAAGTGAAATGAAGTGGCTGGCATATTTATTTTGTAAGGTTATCTTTGCCTGTCTAGAGTGGTGACGTGGTAGTTTTAATAGGAAAGAGGTTTTGCACACTTTTGCGTGGATTTTATCATGCAGCAATAGAGAAACAAAATAATTTGGAATCTTAACTAAAACTATTGTTGTTGAAGTCGAGTGAGACAATCATCAGATTAAAGCTGTAGTTGAATCAATCAGTCATCTGATGAATTAATGATGGAGCTTAAAGTCAACAGTGAATCAAATCATTAGGTGAAGAGGAGCAAGACAGAAATTGGAATGGTCTAAAACATATGACTGGTTATTCCAAGGCAGCATCGCCTGCTGCTTGGCTACGGGAGGCAGAGCTGGCCCCTTCTAGTTTGGGTTTTCGTAAGTCAATTTAAGGGTTAATTCTGTGCCTAATTGAGGGTGTTTTAGACACTTGTTTTCTTTCCTGCCAAATGAACTGTGTGCAAGCAATATTGGCTTGAAAAATTGATATGCAAATATGACACATCTTAAACATGTTTGCACTTTATTCATACCCTTTGAAATACTGCAGGGAAAAAATCACGGGAACAGAATAGAAGAAACTCCTTTGTGTAGGTTGTTTGTAGAACAAGGTAGGTAGGAGAGCAGCTTGGATTGCTCATATTGCTGATGAATGCCTGTTGTGGGCTTCCTCTACATGTATTCCGACATCAGGCTGTACCTTCTGGGGTTTCTCCTCCTCCTCCTCTGGACAGTGTCCTGAAGATTAGGATCATTAATGGCACTCAGTGATGTGGTGGTGCAAAAAACCTACTTTTTGCTGATGTATTTGTTCATTATACCACCTCTGCCACGCCTCTTTAAATCTTCTGAATGCATTGGTGAAATAAGAACTTTCTTTGCCTACAAGCTGGTCCAGTCCAAATGTGATTTTGACCTTTGGGCAGTCTGGAATATAAAAAATTACTGGGCCTTATGTTTGAAGTCAGAACATATATGCTCCAAATGTGTAAGAGAGAAGCTTGCTGGAAAAGCTTCAGTCTCATCATGGGAAAAGTTCAGAGTACGTATACCTTAAATTTTCTTAAATCCCTATGGGAATATAACTACTTTTTATCCATGCATCCATTTTTTTATTTTCCTGTTACTTCTTAAAATACTCTTGTTCCTTTTCATCAGCAAAGCATCGGGATAATGAAATAATTTGGTTTAACTGGATTACATACATTGATCTTGTATGGCTCAGATAGACTGTCCTACATTTCATGAAAATAAACATAAATACTGATTCATCAACTCTGAAAGCATGAAATGACAATACTCAATTCTGTTCTATTTAAAAAAAAAAAAAAAGAACAGAGAGAGGGGAAGCCATGAAGGGAAGAAAGACAAAGAAAGGACTAATTAAGGATTTAAAGCCACTGGGGCTTGGAGTTTTTTTGCAGCCAGTGAACTGAGTCCAATGTGAAGTGTGGTGTGTGTAAGCCATAAGAAATCATAAATTCTGTATAAAGCAAAATAACTTACTAGCGAGTGACCGACTAGCTAGAGAGGCCTTGGTTGGAAGGGAAAGGTTTCTGTAAAAATAAACCTCATCTCGTTGACCTTTCCTGACCCTGGCTGCCTCTTTCTTAATCTAACCTGAAGAGATTAGAAAACCCCTTAACATCAAAAGGAACTGTAGACACTATTGTCTCCCAGAGCCCCATTGTGTTTCTGGGTGATTTATAGGGAAGCAGCAGCCTGCTCCTGCTCCGGAGCCTTCACCCGCTGGCACCAACAATGCGGCCGTGGCTACGGGTCAGGCTGGCAACCTCAAACCCTGCCTGGGAAAAACAGTGCTGGGCTCCCAGCGTGAGGGGTGGGAAACCCCACTCCAGGATTCATTTGCTGCCCAAACTTGTTGATTTTACTGAATCAACATTTTTCAGGTGCTTCCTGTATTTTATCCGGGAGCGGATAAATAACGCCTATTTTGTTCAACTACAGCAAACACGAATGCAATTAAATCACATTGAAAGTTTGTTCCTTCAGCACATGGTTGTTGGTTCTGGATGTTATATATATGTGTGTGTGTGCATGTGTATAATATATGTATATAAACCCACAAGCTTCACAGGAAAAGTTCTTTAAATAGCTGTTGGAGGAAAATGCAGGTTTTATGCATTTATTTCTATCTCATCGTCGGAATTGACATAGAACATTTCTAAGATCTCATGATTACTAGGCTGTAGTTTTTCGATTAGCTTTGAGTCACAATTTAAAATTACTCCTTAAAACAGGAGGAGGTCTTAAATTATGAAGCAGTAGGAAATCCTGAGACCCCAGGCGTTGAGTGGCCTTGCAGTATAGTATATATTTGTTATTTTGTTGCTAGTTCAGTAGCTCAGAGGTATGAAGCACAGCGTTACATTAACTTTTTGGTGAAGACCAGACACTAGAAAACTCAGGTTTATGGTTCAGCATTTGCTGATAGGATTTGCAACTCGGAGAAGTCCAGATTTAAGATGTTTTTTGCAGAGTACTTGTGAGGGGCCAGCCGCAGTAACAGATGCATTTTTGTCCAAATTACTTTCCCTCTCTTTTCAATTTCAATATCTGCTGATTTCATTTTAAAACCCATTTTAAAGCAAATGAAATAGCTAAGACTTTTTCTAGCACAGTAATCAAGACCATTAATACCCTACCTCTCTACAGGCCACAGTTTTAAGAGCTGATGTTTGTGGTGCTGTTGCCTGTGCTGGGTGTACACTGCGGGAGACATAGTGGAGCTAGGGGTACCTGTATTAGGCTCTATTTTCAAGTAATTATAAAGATTGATCAAGATTTTCAGGCTTTTATTGGAAGACTTATCTTGTACTAAAGCACTCTCAACAGCGGAGCTCCTCTCGCCTGTGCTCTGTATCACAGCTCCAGAGGTATCTGGCCAGCTTCCAGTTTAAATTCACTTAATAGAGTAAATCTGAAATGATTTAAACACTCTCCATTTACCACCATAACCAAAGGGTCAAAGCCAGGAGCTGTAGAAAGGCTAATATTCAGGAGAGTTTTTAAAGAGGAATTTAAACCTAGCTGCTTTAAAAACGTCATTAAGATGAGATAGGGAATGCTTTAGGTAAGTGATTTCAAGCACCCAAATCTTCTGTTAATGGATCACCTTAAGATTTTCTGTACTGTAACATACCTAGGGCTGGATTTTGTCCCACTGACCTCGGTGGACTTCTTGTGCACTGTCCAGCCGTGGAACAGTGTATTTTGGTATGTATACAGGCACTGCAAAGAAATGTGAGCCTCGGTCCCTAATGAGGCACGTCATAGACCGAATGGATGTTCTCAGGCTTTGGGCACGCTTTTGGAAAGAAATGGTAAAACAATCTCCTTCACATCTGAATTTTTGCCAATTTGTGCTACAGCTTTCCCTGATCAATTGCTAAACATGCTGTGTGTTGCTGTTGTTGCAAATATTTTGTTTTCTTTCCTTTTGTGAGACATTTTTTAGGATGGGCATCACCCTTGTGTAATAATCTTGCTTTTCTTTAGCTCTTATCAACTGTATCTCAACGTTATTTATTGTCTTTCTGTCTAACTTGGGCTCTTATGTACGTTTTTACTGCAGTGTTTCTCAAAATCTAGAAAAAGAACCTTAAGTTTTGAATGAAAAGGAAGAAATAGCTGTGGTTTTCGTTTCCTTAGAACTTCAAAAGCACCCAAAAAAAGATTAAATAGGAAAACGGAGAAAAAATAATTCAGAAACATTGAAAGGTGTGCACTGATTAAACTGTAGGGAACATTCATGTATCTGCCATTTGGTCTCCTGAAGATCAATACCACGAGACTAATCTATGATGCTGTAGCAGTCTATAATAAGACTAACGTATTATCTTTCAGAGTATTATTACTGGAATAAAAATTGCTGGTTTTAAATTTTGAAGATATTGGTATACTTGTCCTGGCATTCATTATTTCATAAAATGGATCAACAGTGTTCTCTGTGTGCACACACAGTTCGATATTCTTTCAAAATGATACTGAAGGGTGATCATGCTGTTCCAGTGATCCTGTGCAGCAGTTACACTTGGAGGGATGCCAAAACACAAGCAAAAAAAAAAAAAAAAAAAAAAAGCAAGCAAAAACCCAAGGAAAATGTGACTGATTCATGCCTGATGCTCAGTGTTACAAAGGCAACTTCTCTCTCAGCTGGGCGATGAGCACAAGGCAAAGGGGTGTCTGTGTCGGCGGGATTTTGCCCAGTGACAGTTGCAAAACTGTCTTTGAAGTTTTTTTGTGTTGGCTTGTGGTCTTTGTAAGTTAAGATACTGGGAGTTTGTAATTTCACGAGGAAGGAGAAGCGTCTTTAGTGACGTATTTACTGCTGTACTGATAGACAGGTTATGAAGTTTGAGCTAATTACCATTTCCTGTGTCGCCTTAAGTAGTTTTGAAATTACTCGTTTGCTCTTGTGCTGTAGTAACTTTTATAATTTATTCTTTTTTTCTTTCAAGGAACAGAATGCCATATTGTCTCTAAATTGGGAAAATATTAGATTTCCTTAGCCTAATCATAGAGTCCTGGTTTTGCGTTTATATTTCAAAACACTGATGGACAATAGTCAGTGAAAGCAAAAAGACACAAGGCTTGCTGAGGCTGAATTTGGAAGCCTCTGTTAAAAATATGGTTGTAAAGCAACCGGTGCCATGAGCAGTGGAAGCAGTGAAGTTTAATTTTCTAGTGGTTGCCGTCTTTTTCCCTTTGGTCATTCCCTTCCTCCCCTGGAGCAAGAGCCCCAGCTCTCCTCAGTGGGCCTTCCCTGTTAGCAGAGATGGGTTTTCTGGTGCAAGGCACGGAGCTGGTGGCCAGCCCATACCTGTGTGGGATGTGGGCAGCTCTTTCCCCTTTGGAGGGGGAAATCTTTTGGATGTCTTCTTCCTACTTCTGATTTTCGCCAAGGGGCAGAGGAACTTGGTTATTTTTGTGACTTTGATCTCTGTAGGATTTTGTGGTCCCCAGACATTTGGAGGGGTTGGAGGGGAGAGGAAGATGGATGGACTGTCAGCATATTGCATAGTTATCTTTCTATAATTACCTTTTTCTTATAGTGGAGAGTGCACCATGTGTGTGTAAGCAAAGACCTGAAAAAAGGAGTGAATTTCTGTTGCATAGGAGCTCATTTAATAGGACTTTTGGAGCTTTTGTTGGTGAGGTTTGGGGTTTCGTTTGTGTTTTTTTTTCCCCAGCTAAGCTACTATCTGAATATCTTCTAGCATTTAGTAACTGTTGTTCTTTTGAGCAATTTTCAGGGTGAATCCAAAATCACATGAAATAGGGAAAGAATAATTTTTAACCCTCAGAAATGCCTATGTTAAAGTTGCCCAGTATGGGCAATGAATACTTCGGTATGATGTATTTTATCAGCTTTGCTTGTAGCGAACCAAAGGGAGCTTGTCATAACATGAGTTGCTTATTGATGACACAGTTGTCTGTGATTGATTAAAAGTGGCAGATTTATTTCAGCTTCAACTCTTTCCATTAGCATTCCTATCGACCATCTGGCAGTGGAAAACCTCACTTGTGAGATAGACTAGGGTCTTGTTAAAAAAAAAAAAAAAAATTACAAGATTTCTTGGGGCCTTTTTTTTGCCAGTGTCCTGATGAGCCAGAAAGTTGTCACTTCCAGTGACAGTTCTCATTGCCTGAAAGGCTTGAGACTTATGCTGGGTCAGCCTGTGACTTGTTTTTAGTGGTTTGTAATTATTGCCTTGTTCACAGCAAACATTTAGTTAATGGTTATGCAAGTATCATTTTGTGGGCTTTGTAGCTCTTCCATAGTGTTCAGTTGTTGGTTAGAGTGAGAAGGAACACGGTGCTGTTTAAGTGGGAGGAACAGAGCAAACAACTTTTTTCAAAACGATACCTACAGGAAACTAGAACTTCCCCTGAATTATTCAATTATGAAGAAGTCGTATCGTAATCAAAATCATTTGACTGTGCCTAAGATGCTCTAATCAAAATCATTTAAAGATCATGTACCAAGGAGGGATGCTTAAGTGGCAAAAAATGAATTGTAAATGAATTGCAATGTTCCAAAGTGTGGAATTGCCTATATGTCCATTAAATGGTAGATATATGACCTGAGACGAGAGAAATATGGAGCTGGCATACAATGGGCGATGAAACCTCAGGACATTTAGTAGAGCTTCTGCAACAGTACAATGAATTACATCACGATCTGAAGCACAGCAGCTGCTCTGGCCCTACCATCCCCTGATGAGTAATAGTGCATCAGGGCTATCTTTGGTAAACAGCTTTATGGGGCTTTTCTGCTGCAGTGTTTGGCACTTGGAATTGTAATGCTGTCTCTGGCTTCCCACCTGCAGCATCCCCTGCTCCCCAGAAATACAGTAATTCAAAATAAAGGCATGAAATCTTGTGGTTAGGACCCCTTTCATCTAGATTTTATAGGGGGGCATTGTAGAGATTAGTGTTACCTGTGTACTGCAGAGACGTGAGTTATGGACAGAGAAAATATACTCTATATGAGTTTCCCTGTATCTGCAGGATTTGCTTGAAACAACGCTTTCGAGTCTTTATTAGCATACTTTTTTGCCATGGCGGGGACGGGGAGTTTTGAAATAAATATTTCCATTTCTCAAAGTGTGATAGATTTCTGTCCAGGATCTCCAGAACATGACCTTGGTGGCTGTAAATATTTTAAATGATTCCATGGATATTTCAAGCCTGTGGCTTGTTGAGGCATAATGCACAAGGGACTTCTTTCTAAATGTGTTCCTCGTTGCACTTAGACTCACACAAACGTTGCAGCAAGTGAAGGCATTAAAAAAATTCACATGAAGGTCAAAGTGACAGGTCTTATTAGGAGATTACTGGCAATGGTTCTCTTGAAGAGTAATCTCCTAACAATTTATTCTCAATTTCATATACGATTTTGGAAATTGTGTGGAGGCAATGTTAAGGTTACATAGATGGTAGTTACTTGTGCAGTATTTAGCATTAGAAAGAAGATGAATCCCTTCTGGTTTTATTTTACATCATTAGTAATGTTTATGCTGGGGGACTGTGCAATTTCTGAAAATGAAATGTTTTTGGACAGTTAGCAGGGATTATCTGAAACACATACATAATGTATAGTGTAATTCATTTGAAGGTCTCCTATGTTATCCTTTTTTTGGTCTGAAGTAAGATAATATTGGAGTAAAAATTGGGAGAAAATTTATTCAGCCACTTGAAGGCATTTTGTGGAGGATTAAGATTTGTTTGTTTTTAAGTGTTTCTCAGAAAGTGCTTCTCTCGACCGCTGTTTTAATTGTGCCATCACATCTGTGAAGGATCATTATCATATTCTTTTATACGGTCACGTGTCAAAGTGTTACTAGCTTCCAACCATCCGTAGACTATTTGATACAAACGCTTCAGAAATGGAGCTAACAGACAAGGCACCATCCTTGTAGCAGAAAGTTTCTTAAATTTCCCCACCTGCAGGGTTTTTTGTCCTACTTACTACATTTTCTTTCAGAAACAATGCCTTTTGGCAGCTCCTCTTGTATTCAGACCAGGTTTTGGATAACTGGCCAGACTTAGGCACACCACCATCTCAGTGCGCTCTGCTAGGTTCCTTGCCAGTTGTCTGCTTGAACACCATCTGTTCCTGGCAGGAGTTACCTTCAAATACCTAACAAAACAGGTCATGGGAAAAACCAAAGTCTTCCAGGAGCTAATGGTGTTCATGTACCCTGCTCCTCTAATGCCATCAGCATTTGCCTCATAGCCCTTCGGGAAACTTGGGCTATTTAGGCAGGTTCTCTTACCCCAGGGTCTTTCCTTTTGGGGAGTACCTTGTCTGCCCCAGCAAACAGTGGGAAGGGTGTGAACTTGCAAGAAGATGTTTTGTGGAAAGCTCGAACAATGTGTGAAATTCAGTCCTATTTCACAATGAGTTGGAGAACTGCGCTAATGAAATCTGCAGGAAACAATGAAGTGAGTCATACAGCAAAGACAACTGAAAATGACCGTGCAAAGCAGTGCCACTAAGAAAAAAAAACAAAAAACAACCAACTGAGAGCAGGAAGTAGAAAAGAGCGTCTTGGAAAAAATCCAGGCTAATGCATCCGAAGAAATATAATCTGAAATGCAGACGTACAAGGGAGCAGAAGCTGTAAAAGCCATAAGGCTGAAAGAGATGGAGAGATAGTGGACTGCAAATTAGATATGAGGCTCTACAAAAGGACCAATTTGGGCCACGTGTTGGAGAAGCAGCACGTGACAGATCAGGGAGGCATTAGGCCTGTCTCGGAGAACTGTTTGCTTCTGTGGGCAAGAGAATTGGAGTCATTAGGGTGATTTCAGCAAGAAACTAGTGATGATCTGGAGAAAGCGCTGAAACACTATCCATAGTGCGATGATTGGAGCCTACGCGTACATGAACGTGGAAGCATTTAGAGCGTAGATGAGGGAAACAGCAGCATACGGCACGGCAGAGCTAGGCTGCAGCTGAGGAAAAGGCTCATTTCAGTGGGATGGCAGAAGGAAAGTCTCAGTGGCGGTATGGTTGAGTGCCGTGTTTGAAGACAGCTTCATCGAAATACAGGTTGACAGCCAAACACTGGATTGACGTAAGAAGTGCCTTGTCTCTTTTTGGAGCTGTGTCTTGATTAGATGGTCTGAATGTTCTGAATTTGTTCCTTAAGGCACTCATAGACTTGAAGAAAGAGATAAATGGTGATGGAGAACCATTTTTTCACTCCCATGGGTCCTCTGTAGCTGGAAGTGAACTTTGAACTATGTCTAAGCAGAGGGTGCTGCATGTCCCGGTCACTAACGGGTGAGAGAGGAGGATGCCAGGAAGGTCCAGTTTCATATCCCTGTGTGGGAGTCAGCACCCTCAGATATTTTTTTTCTTTTGCCCAGCTAATAACGCCAATAAAAGTGTGAAAGGGTTTGAAAACTTAGAAGTTTGTAAAAAGGTCAGTTTGTTTCTCCTGCAGGAGTGTGACTGTGGCACGCTTCTTGGGGTGGGGGTGGCTGAAAGTTCCTGCCTGTATCAAGGGGAGATGCTGGCATGAAGCGGAGTTGTCCTGACCTCGTTCCACCATTGCTGCTGTTGACCCTGTTAGTGGGTTTAGTCCTAAAGAAATAAATCTTCAGCTAACTATTTCCCTACTCTGGTGGCCTTCATAGACATTTTAACATTTTGAGTAGGAGCCGTTACTTTGAGCATTTTTTTGTTTAGTGTAGCATGCAGAAGGGGAAACTAAAATCTGATTTACAGTGATCCTGGATGCAGGTCAGTTATTCGTGTCAAGAAGGTTATATGAAAACAGGTTACTTGGTAATTTTGAAAGTGGCCCAGCTTGCTGCTTAGTAGGACTGCATTTTGCAGAGCCTGATTATTCAAACTCCTTTTTCTAATATTAGCATTAATTCCCTTATAGCAGTATTACAAAGTTGCTCATTTCTCAGCCCCTTTAAATGTGGGAGCCTGTCTGTGAGCACAGCAGACAGCTTATCAGCTCAGCAGCTGCTGCTGTTTGCCAGTATCGTATGTTTGGTAAATGCTTGCAGTCAACCTTGAGAGTTTACGGACCTTGGCTTGTGTTTCTTTCTCTCTGTATTTCACTGCACTGTTTAAATCAGGAGCATTAAAAACCCTGCTAAATTTAGAGAGAGGAAGGAATCTGCAAATACACCAGCCCTGCCTCCTCCCACCAAAAACGCACCTCCTGGCCAGTGAGAGCTGGAGGCAGCGGGGGTGCGAGGGGGCTGGGGGTTCTGGAGGGCTCTGCAGGCACACCCCTCCCAGTGGCTCTGTGGGTGCAAAGTGAGCCCAAAGGTAATCTATGACTTTGTCAGAGAAATGGGGAGGGAGTAAAAGAGCCTCCAAAACCAGCACTTTTAATAGCTCAGGGTGAGGTTTTTCCCTCCTTTCAAATGTTTTTGTTTTATTATATCTGACACCAGTCAAGGAGAGAGGAAGCTCTTTAACCTTAATGCAAATAAAACAGTAGTGCTTTAGAAAATAAATCTGTTCACTTTATACCTCTAGGGCCAATGGTTCTGACAGACCAGAGAATTTAAAAATAAAATTATTCATTAGTTAAGTTTTTTTTACTTAATCTGTTTAACTGTATCAATCCATTTGAAGCCTGATCTCTGCTTAGGAGGAGTAAAAAATTACCTATAGCAATAAATCCATCTGTCTGTCATGCTGTTTATCTGTCTCTCTGCCTACACCCTAAAGACTTGAAAATGTTGGTTTTTATTTCTATACCATTGCTGAAAATCAATTGTGACATTTTCTGTTTAGGCTGCTAAAGGTTTTGGCAGATAGAACATGGATTTTGTCTTTTGATGGTGAATTCAATTCAGCATTTATTGCAAAGTCCTCAAGTGTTTAAACGTGTGGTGATAGAGAACTAAAACTCCTGCTGTGCTAAACTCCACCAGGTCTCTTCAGTAGTTCTGCTATTCAAAAAGAATTGGGACTTGTTTCATCTGTTTTTAATAAACGTGAAGCTTGCACGCTATTTGTGTCAGAAGTAAAGCCAACTTCGTGTTGCAGTTTGACATGTAGAATCTAACTTTTTAGCTCTTGCTCCTAAAGACACCTACTCAACTTACGATATTGTTATCCTTTGAAAAAGGTGAGGGGCTTGTGCATCATCTTATCTGAACTGTGGCACTGAAATGTGCACATGAAAGGAAAGCGAAAGCCGGTCTGCAAAAATGCTGGTCGTGCAAGAGGGTACACACCTGGACTTGCTTACTGGCCAAGGTGGATACCAGCATTTGGGAGCAGTCGGCTTTGGTCGGGTCTGTCAGGCTGTTGCTAGAGCTGAGGAGAGTCCGATGGAGTCCTCTTCCAAATATTGGAAAATGAGAGGAGGACAGAGCTGGATTTGGTGAGTCAGGCATCATCATCAGCATGGCATCTCCTGCATCATCATGGAGAAACGGTTTAGGTGATGTTTACAGGAAAGGGTTTGGTGATCCCAAACTCCTGCGCCTGTGCCCTGAGCCTCCTGGGAGCTGTAACACCCTGTAGGCATGATTTTGTGTCTGAACAAATGTGCATTAAATACTGTCAGCTGTTAATGGGGGCCATGGAGGCATCACAGGAACTGGTGCATGGCAGATGAGGGAGGGCTATTCCAGCATGGTTTTGCCAAACACACTTGTGCCGCCAGCAGGACTGATGGGCCAGGAGCCCGGGACGTGACCACAGGGACAGCGCTCGCTCAATGACATCCTCGTATTTCTTTTGTTGAGAGATGAGAGAAATCTGCTCCGGGGCTCTCTGCATGGTGCTGCCATTTGGTAAAAATACCACATCACTCGTATGCTGTTTCTGAAGTGTATGGTTTCACTTCTGTCCTGTGAGATGGATGGGGAATTTGAATGTTGGACCACTTGCAGGGACATAATTCAGTGGGAAGATGCAGAGGCAGTAAATAAGTTCAGTATTGGAATGGATCAGCTTTTGCCAGTGTTGGCAGCTGGTTTTAGCACCTTTGTCTAAAGCAGGTTCATGGTAGAAGTATGTATTTTGTTTACGAGATTTATGCTGCTTTCTTGTTTCTCTTAAGATTTTGAGTTAAGGTATTAATGGTCAGAAGCTTAGAGGTAACAAGAACCTTAGAGGAGCTTCAGCTGTAGTTTCTCCGTTGAGGCCAGGCAAAACATAACACTTCTGAACTAATACTTTCTTGCTCTAAGAACGACTGTGAAAGTTCACATCAAAGGATCATAAATTGCTACAAAATTAATTTCCAAATGTAAGTCTGTCGTGCATGTGTTTAAGTTTGATTAGGTTCCTTTAAAACAGTTTACTCTGAAAAGCTCTTTCCATAAAAATATGCACAGTGAAAAGTGTTTATGCTACGATGTGGCACTTGCATAGCATTAAAAAAAAATACTTTATACATTTATTTATTTGCTGTAACATTTTCCTAACCAACTGAGCAAAGTAACTCAAAGATCTGTGGTGTCGTGCTAAAAACCCAAGTGTTAGGCTGCCAAGTATTGATGTTCTCACGATGCTTGTAGACACAAAAAACGAAGGCAAACTGGAATGATGCTGTAGTGCTGATAAAGGAAATGCAGTGTATGGAGATTAAACAGCTGAAAGGCAGACATACTACAAGTGAGTCTGTGCAGACTGCTGTCTCACTAGAGCCAAGCACTTCTTAGGCATTTACTGCATATTTTTGACCTAGTACAGAATGTAGGATATCTAAACATAATGCATTCAAGACTAATGTTTCTTAAAAAAGGGGAGAAGGGTGTCACTTTTTTGTAATTAGAGGGTTTTTTGTTAACTGATGCTTCAGAAATGCCTTTAGAGAGCAGAACGAGTGTGGTGATGAAAAAGAACATAAGCAAACTTGCTTGTTAGATGTTGTTAAAGCTAAGCTGATCATCGATACAGATTTGCATTATTTTCCTCGTGTGGCATTCGGTAACAACTTTCCTCAGTGCGCTTTTGTTTCAGTTGACATTTGCTTGAATGGCCAAGAGAGTTGGCAAATTTTGTGCTAGTGGTCTTTGAAGTTGTGACTTCAGCCCAAACAGCCTTCTCTTTGTGTACGGCGGGGAGCCCCTTCGCTTTGGAGAGGGATGCGTGCAGCATAAAACCTAGAAAGGGTCCGTACACTGCAAGTCTTACAATACTTCTTAGCACTTAACTTTAAGTAGTTCAGGTCTTGCAGGAATATTGGATTGCTTTCTGTAAATTTTTAATGCAAGGAGTTGGAGTTCAAAATAAAACAATAAAAAAAAAAAGCAGAAGATTAACCTGAAAGTACTTTTTTTTATTGATCTTCAAACATAGGTTAGTATTTAGAAGGATTTAAACTGCAGTGGGAATTTACTGTCTTCTCTGCTCAATACTATTGTTGTTTCACCACAGGGTTCGAGTGCAAGCTTTCTGAGGTACAAAGAAAGAAACAGGGATTTACTTGATGGATAGTGTTTCTTTCATGTCTTACTCATTCTCACTGGAGTTGTATTAAAATCGGTTATCAATAAGCGTCTGAAAAACTTGACAGAATATGGTGACAAAATATGAATGCTAGGATAGGAAGGAGGAATTTTGTATAAATAAGACAGCGTAAAAGTATCTATTTGTTGTAGTATTTGCACGTTTCACGGTCAGTTGAACTCCTTTTACCGTTCACAGTCCGTATCTCAGTAACTGCGTGGGACTGTAGCTTGCACGGTGTATCTGTGGCTCTTAAGGGTTTCATCCCTGGCCGTACCCGTCCGAGGGAGCAGCACGGTGCTGAAAGGCAGCCATGCCATTAAAGCCTTTCAGTATTTCTGTGTACACAAAGTCAAGGATGTGCATGAGCAGTTTTTGGATGGAGCCTTGTAGCTGCAGTAGTTTTCTTTTTAATGCATCTTCTGTAGCGGTGGTGAAGTGGAGAAAAGGATGTTGTTCAGCAATAGGGATTGCTTGCCTGACTTTTACGCTGACCTTCCTCAGAAACTGGATTTTTAGTGGCTGAAGAACTAAGCACTGGGGGCCACAAGTTCTTTGAAGGGATGGATAAAAAAAAATGAGGTGGAGTAAGGATTTTTAAACAGATCTTGTCACGCAGGTTTTGCTGTGTTTGGCTTTGATGAAGAGTGACTCATTCCCAGTTACAGAAGTTTTGGCCATCTGGATGTTTAATATTGGGGTCAACCTTCTGCCCATCCAGGTGAGGGCTGGGTGAAGAGGAGGTGTCAGGAGCCACCTGGGTGAGCTGTAAGCCAAGGTCAGGGACACATCTTCCCAGCTGAACTTAGCTGCTTCTTGCTGTCCCTCAGATCTGCTGGCTGACCTGCTTTTGCAAGTGCGCTTTAAACCGATTTCGAAAACTCCAGCAATTTCAAAGGGTAATAGTTAGCAGAGGTCTCTTTTAGGATGACCTGGCTTGTTTTGACTGAGCCAAATTAGGGACTGGTGACCCAAGCAGAGGTACCCCCTTCACCAACCTGTGCACCCAACTGTGGGCAGCATGGGCTTCACCTGGAGAGGTTTTCTAATTGATCCGGTTAAACCAGTGCGAGAGGCTGCGAGAGGCATCTCCTCTGCAGTTTGAATGAGGTTTCCATTGGTTAATTTGTATCTGTTAACACTAGTATTAAGCTGAATTAAAGAAAACCACTATTAAATAAATCTGCTTTGCATGTAGCATCCCCTACAATATCTAACTTAATCACAGATGTGCAACATGAAGCTTACACAAGACATCAGAAAAGGTGGTGCTGTCTGCTCCCCACATCAAAAGTAGTGTCTCTTAAACAGGAATTACACGTATTGTACACAGATTTTGAAACAGCAGGTGTTTTTTTTTCCTTCCTAACACTTCCATTTGGAATTTTCTTTCCATAAGAAAATGTGGCTGCATTTTTACACTCACCAATCTATCTGTACCAAATGCATTGCAAAGGAGATAGGCTTTTTATAACATGAAGGGCTTCTGCAACCTGGTTCAGTGGATCATTGGTACATAGCAGTATGTGTGAGCAAGCACCCGTAGTGCGTACCAATTCTTTCAAACTTGTGTCATATTCAATGGTAAATAGCCATTTTCCCCAGTGATTTGTACTGGTTTTGCACTGTATTATCCATGCATAGTTATACCCAAGCAGAGATTGCTATGCAAGCAGCTTCCAAGGTTGGAATAAAAGGGTACAGTTTACTTTCTGGACCTTTCTTATGTCAGTAGAGGTTGGATCCAAGGGTATGAGAGAGCTGTGTGAACTTGCTCTTTTATAGGATATTTGGCGTAGAGGGATATTCTTCCAGTGGAGCATCCTGTTGGGTTTTTGGGATGGGATGTGGGACCGACTTCATTTTAACTTTGAAAAGGGCTGTACAGATTAATGTAGACATGTTCACAATTTATGCTGACATCTGACCGGTTCATGGGCTGGATGTAGCCTGATCTTGCCTGTTGTTGAAATGGTGCAGTTTCGGCTCTCTGTCAGGTTCCCTGGTCCCTTTGGCACAGCTTCTCCTGGCGAGGTGAGAAGGGGTACCCCACAGCGTACTGGTAAGGAGCAGGGGAGGCCAGATGCAGGCACAAAGGGCATCACAGCATCGGTGGCAGCGACTCCTGGCTTACCCTGTATGGCAGAGCTGGGAGGAGGACCCGACAGACCGGTCCTACAGGCTTCATGAGGGAGCCCAGTTTACACAAGGCAGAAAGTACTGGGGTGGTTACGGGGCAATCACATGCCAGCCTGACTTCAGCCAGCAAATGAGCATTGCTATGGTTATTAGCTAACTATTTCCATAATGTGTGTCTCTACAAGTTATAATTAGAGCTAAGCCTGCCCCTAACTAATTACAAGCTTGCTTAGAAGTATAGTTTATATAGAGCTTTTAAAACTTTATATGGGGAAGATAGACATCCACAGGCATAATAAGAATGATGCCTTATTTTCAAAATTACATTTGTAGGCTTTGGTGTCTGCTTCTCCCTCCCTTTACAGTTTTGTGCAGGCTTTTTTGTTGCATCCTCATCCAAAGTTTTTGCCAGTAATATTGCCCAAGTTTCACCAACATCAAGCCAGATATTTTTGAGTTTTCTTCTGAGTGTCTTGTTCTCACTGCTGAGAATAAACCAGATGTTAAAATGTCTTTGAGCTTTGTTTTGAGATCTCTCATAAAAAGAAGATAAGGAGTCTTGAAAGCGGTGAAACTTTTTATTGAACACATTGCTACAAGGTCTACCTAAATAATGAACCATCTATGGAGACTTGCTGCGTGTTTGCTTAGGTGGTGCCACGCTTGCACGTCTTCAGCTGGGTCGCTCAGGAATAAAGCGATGCTGGCGGCATAACCCGCTCTGAGCCTGAGCCTGACGCCGCAGGGCAGCAAGCCTGGGTGACGGGGCAGGTGGTGAGTGTGACACGCAGTTGCAAGGGGGGCTGCCGTGGCTGTGGGTCTAACGGTGGCATTACCCACACCCAGGCGGTTGTTGCCATCACCGTGCTGGCCCAGGCCACTCTCTGGGGTGACTCGGGGTGACTGTGTGGCAGAGGCAAGGCCAGATGGTACCGACATGGTCACCACTGCCCTACAAAGGTGTTCTCTTCAGATTGTCTTATTTACTTGCTGTCTTCCATTTCCTGCTTGCAAGTGCTGCTCTCTCAGGAGCAAATAGTGTCTGAAAAGGGAAGGGAACGCAGCGGAGCTTGCAGCGCTCACGCACTTGGCTTTTGGCACCTTTGGTACCAGGGGATGCTCACATAGCCTCCATCACCACTGCTTATCGGGGAGAAATAAAAAAGTGGGGTGCCTAACTCTCATGGGGAAACACAGAGATAACTCCTGCAGCTGAAGAACTCCTGCTCCTTGCTTTTGTCTAGCCATTTTTGAATTTGGTATTTAGTTTGATTATTCAGGTCAGATCAGATTTAGGTCAGTTGTGATGGATTTTTTCCAAATCCAGTTCCCTTGATTCCTACTGTAAACGCTTACCAGATGACACGATGTGAAGCTGGAACAGACTTGAGCTGTGTGATGACCGAATAAAATCTCAGTGGGAACCACTTCCACGTTCCTGAGATCAGTTTCTCATGTAATAAATTCTGTATCCAAAATTGTATCACATACTTTTCTGACAAGAGTGAGGGTTTTTTTTCTAACGGACAAATCCCAGCAGAGCTATTTATAAGAAGCCTCTCTCTTGTGTTTGCACTCACATGCCTGTTGCTCAGACCTACACTGAAGAACAAATACAAGTAAAAACTTCTCCATGTCCTTGCCAGTGCTTTTGGACCCACCCTGTTTGGTCTGGTCTGACATCCTCCACTACATTTCTTTGATATTGTTCTGTTGGAAAGAGTTGCCATAGGAAGCCACCATTAAACCCTTCTCCCCAAAGGAATGATCTGGATTTATATAGTGACACCTTTTCTTTGCAGACCGTTTCACTCCTTTGTTCTGCTTGATCCTCTCCTGGTCGTGAGGGATGGAGAGGAGTGATCCAAGAGGGATCATGCCAAGCACCATGCTATGGCTAGCACTGGCAAAACTTGGTGCAACACGGAGTAGCCTAGATGGCAAGTGCCCAGGCGGTGCACGGGGCTGTCCTTTGGCTGGGGAGGAGGAGGAGGAGGAGGCCAGTCTGTTTCTTGAACGTCATTCCCGGCATGAGAGAAGCTGCTCAAGTTGGTTTTTTAAGTATTACATTTAGAGTTGCATTCTTTCACTGTTAGTTTCTAAAATGAAATCAGAAAACGTCCAGAACTTCTTCCTAGAGCAACCTACAGCTCCTTCTTCCGTTCCAGCCTCTTCATTCATTTCCTGATACAGGAGCGGGAAGCCTTGACCCAGACTTCCCTGAGTTGTGTCCTGGCTCGTGTATCATGATGATACATGTTTCAATCTCTTCTGCATTAAATTAGACAGGTGAGACCTGTGCTTTCAGTTTTGAAAAGTCCTGGTGTACGTGGGCCACAGGGGACAGCGGGTTCTTCTGCACGTGGCTCCTCGGTGGCTGTGAAACCACGTTAAATCATCGTCCCACCATTCAGCTGCGTGATTAGATGTTCTGTGCATACCTCAAAATATGTGATGTTTTAAAGCTAGATTTGCTATTTAAATAAGAGGTTCACCTTAATTGGCTGTTACAAATTACAAGCAAGAAGGAATGATTTATTGCTTATAATTAGAAATGAGTTACGAAGGGGAATGTTGGTAATCATAAAATAAAGCTTGGAATACATTGATTTCCAGATGGCTGGCAGTGAATTTGCTCTTTAATGTATAATAGACAAGGGGGGAAAAAAATCTGTCATCCATCTTTATTCCTTGATGGATTACTTGTATGAATCTATAGTTACCTGAATTTTGAAATACTAGTTTTGCCTGCATAATTGGATGAGAGAAACTTAATGTGCGTGGTGGTATATGCTATCAGAGGTGGTAGAAGAGGTGATTTAGTATTTTGCCTAGCATGATTTTTGTCCTTGTAATGTCAACAGGGAAGATCTAACGATATATCTGGCATCACCTTTGGGTATAACAATCTCAGTGGATTGTTCTCAGAGACTGCAGGTTACTAAGATGTTTTTCTTTTCATCTTTTGCCTCATTAGCTGTTTTTATGAGGTAGAGATTGATCAAAACACCTGTCCAAAAGCAAATATCTGTGATCCTCGTTTCTTGAGTCTAGAAAAATATACTCGCACCAGATACAGACGGCAGTGCTACTGCTGAGAACTTTTCAATAGCATAATCCTTCTGTTGAGATGATAGTGTGTTCGTTCAACTTTTTAAATTTAATTTCTGTTACTGTAGTTCCAAGCGTGGTTTAAAAATTATTTCTGTTTGCCTTCTCCGCTAATAATGGTGCTTTCTGCCATAACAGATGTGTTCTGCACTGTTACCACTTGAAAGACGGCACTAAAAGATAGTTAGACATACTCGGATTGTCACCACATGAGTTGTCTCACGCCCATGTTTTAAAAGTGACACTGCCATTAGACTTGCTTAACTGAGACCATCATGGTTACTCATTTACCTTCATTAAAATGCTTCATAGCTTCCTTATTTTAAGTAGCTTTTCCCAGCAAGGTGCACATTTGCCTTGCTGCCATCATTTCATCTGGAAAAATTTCCGTGGTGAAAGAAACAGCATATTTTCAACTAATAATTTCCTGACCTGTGGAGAGATGAGCTCATCAGTATCTTTATTGACAAACCCAGGAAGAAGGTGTGTCGACCAGAAATATTAGATCAGTCAGCCTTTCTTGTCCTGGAGCAATTGTAATTTCCCATGGTCTGCAGCAATTTCCTTTATAAGCAGATATGTGCAGAGATTGTTTTGGATCTGCTGCAGTAACATCATTTCATTTGGTCGCAATAAGGTGGCCTTAGATTTCATTCTTTTCATTTTTTGTTGTCGAAAATCTTTTGGTTTAGTCAGTGGAAAGAACAGCAAGTTGCTATTTTACAGCATCTAATTGAAGAACGAGCACTGCAGCTATGCAGAAAAATACTGCCTGCTCCGAGCTGGGTTATTGAAGACAGTTATTGTGGCCTCTGCCCCTCGCTGAAAAGCCTGAAATAAGTGTTCAGGATACGTTAGCAAAACTCCTGCTTTTCAGAAGCGTTTCGGTGACTGACGTAGGTGCTTAGTACCGTGCTGATAAACATATCCTGTAGTGAATGATAGCGATGCTTATTTTTTGGCAGTTTACTCCTGTGGGTTTCAGTCCCCAGATACTTAAGCCTGGGTATTTGCTAGAAGAGGCCAATCTCATTAGCACTGAAGATGTTTCTCAGCATCGCGTTGTCTGATGCTGCACTGATGAAAGCGAAGGTCCTCTGATCCAGCATGAAAGAAGGCTGAGTGGGAATCAGAAGTGGGAACAATTTCTCATTTCACTCTAGTTTTTGTTGTCACTTCAGCTTTGCTTTTTTTTCTGCTTGAAACGGCTCTTTCTGTAGTGTTGCTTGCTTGGATACAGGAGGCAAATGCTGGCTGTGTATGCACAGGCGTGTTGGAGCAGAGTTAGAAGAAGCTGGCTCTTAACACATCCTGGCCATGTTGCCAAGGTGTCTGGCACTATCTAGGAGGCTCAGACCCTGCCTGCTGCTCCATCAGTCACGTCTGCACAGCTGGCAGCTCTGGGGTTAGCTCCGAGGGACCTGGACCACGCTGTGCGTGAGGTGAGCTCATTGCAGTGTGGACATGCCTGTCAGTTGGTGTTGTTTTGTCGGTGGTTGGGGTCTCTGCAGCCCTGTCACTGGGGAGGGTGATTCTGGGAAACTCCTCGGGGCTTTCACACTGATGGTGAGCTGGTTGGGTGAAGGGCTGGTCAGCCTGGCCTTCAGAAAGCCCAAAATACTTGCCTGCCTTATATTCAGGCACAGGTGGTTTCAAGGTGTGAGGATGCTCTGCCTTTCTGCAGATCATGATGTTGTCTGTGGTTGTGTGTGGACTTTTCCCAGTGTGCTAGAGTGCACCCTTCCACTCCAGCCCGTCCTCAAGGCTTCCTGCAGCCGTTCCTTGGTGTCACAACCAGCCATGGCCTTGGCCATGCACCTTGGTTGCCTCTCTAGGGGAGAGAACGACCTTTGTGAGCACCCATCTGTCAGCCAGGAGCAGATGTAGGAGATGGTGGGATCCATAGCTGGATGTGCAAACCCCAAAGTGCTCTGGTCGCAGTTGTGGTTGCAGTCTCTGTTTTGCCCTCTGGAAAACAGCGGTGGTCTGAGTCCAGGAGGGTCACCCCTCAGTCCTGACCTAATGGCACAGCAGCGCGTCTGTGTCTCCTGACGCAGCTGTGTTTCCCAGAAGAGAATTAAATCCTTGCAGAGAGGTAATTCCCAGCTTTCCGGTAAGGATAACATTGATGGTACCTAATTAAAGGGCGCTCTTAGCTGGGGTAAACATTTATATTAATTTCCTTCTCACGCAGATGTCTGGTAAACTGACCTTCTGAGGCAAAACCATCTGGCCTCAGGTGGGAGGAGGATCTCGGCCAGCGTGGAGAACCTGACCAGTCTCTTGCCGAATCATTTCTCAATAGCTTTTTCTGTCACTGAAATGGCAGATGTATGAAAGGCCTGTGGTATGGATGCATACATTTGATGGGCAGTTCTCTTAGATGACCTGCATAATTACACTGCAGGCTTGTGGCTGCGGGCTCCGTTGTATCTGCTTTCCATCGCGTATTCTGGGATCATCCGCATATAAAATTAGCATGGGTGGTAAGCAGCAGTAAGATGTTCCCTACTTGGATGGATTAAATTAAATCCAGTAAGAAACAGAGCTTTGGGTGACTTTCCAAATTACTTGCAGGATTGCACTGAGGAGGTTGTTGCGGTATCGTAAACCTTTTTGGTGGGCGAACAGCCTGATGCAAGTGAGGTGGTTTTATTACCTCGCAGTGCTCTTTGTATTTTATGTACTGTGCTGTGTAATCTTTTGTTATTAAATAATAAGCAAAATAGAAACAGTTGTTTCTCACAGCCAGCTTGTTTTTCAGAGAAATTTGCTCACTTTGAAAGTTCAGTCTGTGTGATCTCCAGCCCTGTCAGGAGCTATTATTCTGAATCTTCTTTTAAATTGTTAAGCTGGAGGACAAACCTAGATGTTATCGTGCAGATCTCAGCTGAGAGAGGAGTGGATTCGGCAGGGAGCAGCCTCTGATGCCGTGTACCATGCCATTAGTTTTTGTTGAGAATGTGTCAAGATTATCTGCTCCCAGTGTTACGTGTGTTGGCTGACACGAGCATTTGTAGAGCTGCGTAGTTTTTGAAGTAGTTTGAAATGCGGATATAACACTTGGTGCTGTGAAATCTCTTTTTTCCCCTTTTATGGATCACGTCGCTGTTCAGAAAGTTGCTTGTTTTGTTACTCCCTGCCACAAGGTACTGTATTAGTTTGCAAAGGTCATAATGGAAGTGCCTCAAACAAGTCAGCATAGACAGTGAACAACTACTGAAGACCAGTTGCAACATGACATTTTCAATAGAGACTGTTGGTGCTTCAGTAGATACGGGATCATATCTCAGTGCAGGATATTGTTATTTATGGAACTTGGCAACCCTGAATTGGAGCTGGACCGTGATGGACAGGATTTTTCACGTGCAGTGTGTGTGTGCATCTGTGTACTTAGTAGCCTTTTAGAGATGAGGTTGACTCATGCATAATAAAAGTTGGATAAGATACATCAGCTACTAGTTTTTTCAAGGCGCTTTTTTCATCATAACTATTCAAACTTATCCCAGCCTCAAAATCAGTCGTCCTCTTCTGTGAAGACACTTTTTTTCTGCCCTCTGTGGTGCAGCCAGACAGCAGAAGGAGCCCGTATCTGTAGCCATGGCAGCCAGTAATTTATTGCTCCATATGGCTGGTGTGGCAGCAGCTGCTCTGGTTTAAGGAGGTCAGGGCACCGGGGCATTTAAAAACAAAAAACCTCGCTATAAAACCTTCCTAAATGGTTTTGTACAGTAGTAGTAGGCTTCTCCATAGGCATAAGGAGAGTCAAGGGAGAAAAATTAGCTTACCTATTTATGTATTAATAACTTTTATATAATTTTAATCAAACACATTATTTCACGGGGGGGAATAAGTTTTTTGTCTCCCCTTGCAGTGGTTTAACCTTTTTTCCGTTTTCATCGCTGGTGTTTGCAGGTAGCACATAGTGTGGCGGCACAGCGAGCTGAGCTGTGCCGCCCACAGGGCGAGTGACCCCTCCAGATCTGCGCTGCAGCAGGTGCCCACCAGCCAGAGCAGGAGCAGCATCCAACCCGCTGCTTTTGGATGCATTAGATATTACACTGAGAGAGAAACCGTATCACCCGGATCGAATGGCAGCGCTATTCTTCTAGCAATAAAGATGCATGTTTTGTGAGCAGTTATCTTGGAGCAGAAATACAGGTTTAATTTCAGCTGGGTGTGAGAGTCACTCACCGCTGAAAAAGGGTATAGAAGGGCTCTTGGATTTAGCACTAAAGTTTGCAAATAGGCTTTTCATAAGCGTGAATCTTTTTATTTTCATTAGGGGACCATTTTAATTAAAATGAAACTGGAATGTTTACTCTTTGCTTCCTATAGCTGTGATTGTTTTCCTCACTGTGTGAGCACATGTATAATTTGTTCTAAAAGAAATGTCAGCAGTTTCTGATTACCTTGTGAGTCTTACTCAACAGCTTGATTTTAATTGGGGGGAGGAAAGATTTCAGGGTGCTCCAGGGAGGTCTGATGTCTTTTGGTAGCGGGAGGAAATAGGTGCTATCTTTGGTACAATGTTAATTGCAATAATCACTACTACTGGTTTAAAATAAAAGTCCTTCATTTCTTACCCCTGTTATTTTTTTTCAGTCGTGTCAATGAAATACAACCTGTTTGGTAATTAGCATCCTTCAGCTACATAACCTTTTGACATTGCTGCATCTGTATGTTTGTAAGCATCTAAACAGGGTGACTTTCAGAAAACAGTACTTGACAGTAAGACAGTAGTCTAAAATTTTAGGCAATAAGGAAGAAATTTTTACGGTGAGGGTGGTGAAACACTGGAGCAGGTTGCCTGAAGGGATGGTAGATGCCCCATCCCTGGAAATGTTCAAGGTCAGGCTGGACCGGGGCTCTGGGCAACCTGGTCTAGTGGAAGGTGTCCCTGCTCATTGCAGGGGGGCTGGACTAGATGGCCTTTAAAGGTCACTTCCAACACAAACCATTCTGTGGTTCTGTAAAAACTCTACAATTCGGATTAGATAAAGGAAAGAAAAGGCCAGGCACATAGGGGGGAGTGCGTCCATGCATTCAAATACATTCTCTCTAAGCCCAGAAGTCCACCAGGACTTTTATGTAACAGATCGTTTATGTGGGTCAAGAGTATCTCTTTCTTGATCTTTTTGATAATTCTGAAATATGACAAGAAATATCTGTAGCAGAATAATGTGTTCTGGTCCTTCGGTGGTACAGCTCCTGAAGCATTCCTGTGGCTTCTTTTTTTTTAGATCTACTTTAAGGAGGCACCTTGGACTACTTTGGTTGCCAAAGTGCCTTTTGAGCCTTGTGAAGCATTTCTGAGATGACCAGTTTCTGAACCTTTTTGGAGCTTAGACGATATTTTGTATTTTTATATCGTCTTCTCCATCAGGGATAATGATCTGAGTCTCCCCTGCTCATTCTCTGGGATTCTGTTTCCTCCTGCTGATTATTTGAAATAAACAAGTAGGAAAACAACTGGTTTCTGTGTGTTAACAGGGAGGAATGACTAATAGAAAATTGAGGGAAAGATACAGCTTATCATCAAAGACTGTATCTCTGGAGACATAAATTGGTATTCATTAAGTTGTTTGCCTAGACTTAGTTAAAAGATGTACTTGAGGAGCTGTCTGAGCAGTGTTCCAGTAGAAAGCAAGTCTTCTTCTTCATGACTAGATACTTCTAGATGAGGAGCGGAGACCAGAAGGCAACACTAAGTGATGGATTGAGAACAGCCTTCCTGCAGTAAGGAGAAAACAGGCTATGAAATGTTTTTCAGAAACAACAGTATTTAACACTCAGCTGTGAAGTAATACTGATCCATCTTTTCTCCCAAAATATGCAGTCTCTTTCATATCTGTTGCAGAATTAAAAAAAAAAAAAAAAAAAAAGTGTATTTCCAATTTCTGTTTCTCATTCAAGGTATGAGCAGCAGGGTCCCCTTGTTTTTGATGATGATTTCTGTAGCTGGAACTTTGAATTTTGCCAGTGATGATTACGATACCCTGTGTGTATGATCTTACTGGTATCCTGTATATATCATCAAATACAGGGAATGGGTTGCAGAGTGGTGCTGTGTAATTCAGAGTGTGGCTCGGATTTGCCATGTCTGCGTTTTTCTAAAAAATCAGTTGCCTTTTGACTTTTGTAATATGTGACAAAACCATCTATTCCAGAGGCCTTTGGAATGGGCTGGGGCTGCAGTTTGAGGTGAGGTTTTGTTACTGTGCTTGTTAACGAGCATCCTTTCTTGCTATCCTGAACTGGGGCAGGTGCTTGCAAGGGAGAGTGTTTTATTTACTGTGGAGTCTGCGGCTCTCTGCTCTGTATCTCATGTCTTTAAAAAAGTAATTGCCCAACATAACAAAGTTGCATAGTGCTTTCAGTGGAGGGTGAATAGTCTGTGCCAAACTCTTGCGCCTGGTGTAACTTTCCTGATGTTCACCTTCTTTCCTTTGCAGGTTAAGACCCTTGATTTCAACACAGCTTGCTAAGAAGGCTCACACTGAAGAGGTATGTGAAGTCCAGCACTTCTCTCAGTGTGACAGTTTGAATTTGGAAATTCCCACAGTCTTTCTCAGCTTGGCTCTGGCTATGTGGTAGATATGGGCAAGAGAAACCGAGGGCAAGAGTCTTGTCTCTCTGATCAGACCAGAAGCTGGTTACTGCAAACACTGCAAAGCTGAGATTGCCTGTTTTCTAACCCAGATTTGTCCTTACGTATCCATCAGTAACATTAGCACAGCCTCATAATGCCTGGTTACACAGCAAAAAAGAGAAACCCCCCTGCAAGCATCTGAAAAGGTACATATCAAACAAGTGGGCAGGAGGAGTAGGAGCAGACAGAGCTTGTGCCTGTTTCTCAGCACTTGGACCATCCCTGCAGAGAAGGGAGGTGATGCAAAACACAGCTTCTGTGCAGCCAGTGCTGACCCAAGGGAAGGGCTGGGCTTCTGCAGGAGACCGATAAGGAAACACGAAGTGACAGCTTACCCTGTATAGCATGGCTTACTCTTTGATTGGTTTGTTTGCTTAGTTTCAAAATATAACGGTGCCACAGAAAAGTTAGTGCTAGTAACTGGCCACTGCCAGAAACCCTCCGTGGGTGGCTTTGTGCCCCTGCATTTTCTGCTGAAGGGATCGTGATTATTATCAGAGTCACAGCAATAATTGCTTTCTTTCACTATTACTTTCACACTCTACAGAGTAGACATATGCATTCTGTGCATAACAAAATAATTGTCTACTACATATCTAAAAATTCTGTTTCTAATACACCAAAGGTATTTGTCCTTCTTTTTCCCACGAACATGTGACACTGACCCCCTTTTGGAAGTGAACCAGTTACCCTAGGTGGTGTGACATGCTTTGACAGCTGCCCATCCATACATAACAGTGTGTGCCAAACTCAAGTCCAGGTTGTCTGGAAGTGAATTCAAGAAGTTCTATTTGAAGACATTTGACTGCCTGATTTTTTAAAATGACTAAAACCCACTGATTTTCAGAAACGGTTTGATATCCTGCCTGGGGAAATACATTTTCACTTACGCTATGCTCATTAGAAAACTCTGCACATTTGTAGAAGTACAGCAGTCTGGAAGTGGACATGATAATTAGAAGAAGGTCACATTTTAATTAGCACAGTGCAATTTTAAAAAATAATGACTCAGTTGTAGCTTCTTTATATTCACCCACTTTTTCAGAACAGATGGATAGTTTTAAGCATCTAAATTGATATATATTATGATGCTGATTCATCTCAAACTGTTGTGTCTATTTCTGCTTATACTGGAAACCTAGATGGACTCAGTTTGATCACTCTAGAGGCCAAAGCAGTGGTAGGAAATATAAAATAAAATGGATGGAAGTTCCTCTAAATAATATGATTAATTTGAGCATTAAAAAGTCATGAAAACCTGTGTTTGAATGATCTGAATATCTAAATACTTGATTTTCTATTAAAATTAATGGGTGTCTTTTGCCCTATTAATGAATTATTGGAGCAAACCCTTAGGTGACTTTGAAAAACTCAGGCAGATTCTTTAGGTTGACTGTCATGGTATGTGCCAAGTCCAGGAACAGCTTTGATGTTTGAATAATTAGACTGTCAACTTTTTGGTACAGGGATTTTCTCTTTCCGTGTATCTCTAAAGTGCCTGCAGTCACAGGGATTCTGGGAGTTACTGCATCCCAAGTAAATACATTTATAAATAAATAAATGAAAATAAATTACAAGACTGTATCAGAACTTGCTGCCAGTGGAACTGGAGAAGATGCAGCAGTACCTAGTTGGGTACTGTTATTCAAAACCTAAAGCGCTGTAGGACTTTTCTTGTGGTGGGGATCCGAGGAGCTGGGGTTTCCTGGTCTCCTTTGGACCATTCATTGTTCAGAGCACCTCACCGCTGTCCTTCCCAAGGAAGTGGTCCCAGTCTTTTCCATCTTTCCTAGCAGGGGAGATTACTCTCAGTGCTGGTAACTGCTGACTAGTGACAGGTACTGTTAAGCACCTTCTTAAAATTGCTGGCATGGCCCAGCAGCATTAACCTTTAATGTTCGTCAACTTGCCATTAATGGGATGTACTTCTGAGCCACAGGCTCTAGCGTACAAACCTCAAATCGTCCAAGTACGGAACAAAGGTGAAAAGTGCTGGGTTACAAAGCTGGTGGAGGTGAAGCTCCTGTGATGTTTCTTCCCTGGGTGAGACAGGGAGGTAGAGCCCCGGACTGAGCACACCATGGGAGGGAGAGCTCCAGAGAGACCAGAGCCTGGACTGTGCTGGGGCAGACCACGTTGCTGGTTCCAGCCCCATTCCCAAATCTGCCATTAGTGAACCAAAGACAGTATTACCTTCTCCAAATTCACCTCTGACTCCTTGCAGTTGTCCTTTCTCTCCCTCCCTGCTGTGTCTTGCCTAACCTTGGAGCAACTGGGGACGTACACATACGGAACGGGTCCCGTCAGTGATCAATTCCCAAGTTAGTGTTTGGAGATCATTATTCTGATGAATTGCATAGGTAATGTTACAGGTGCTGGCGTGTGTTACCAACCTAGTGCTCTGCCATCACATTAAGTGCTGTCTAAAGAGTGCTATTTGTTCCACAGCTCATTGTGCCTCCAAATAAATCCAGCCAGAGCTGTCAAAACTAATACAGGCTGCGTTTTTTCTGATTTGAAGGGTACGTTTTTGCTATCATTAAAGTGTCAATAACGTTGTTATTGTGTAATAGGCCTGATGTGAGTCAAGTGCAATGAGGAAAAGGTTGTAAGTTTTCCTGCAAAGCTCTGCTGAGGAGCCTTCACTCCCAAATTTCTCCTTAAGTTGTGCTTGCAAGAGGATCCTTGTTCTGCAGTTACTGTCTCTGGGTATTTCAGTTACATGGCTATGAATTATGTGAAAACTGGACGTTTGTGCCTGACTTTCATTTGAGCAACGTTTCTTTGAGCAACTCGCATGTGCCCTAGAACAGCTAAACCTCTAGCACTGACATAGCCTTCCAGCTCTCCGGTCCTTACCATTTTCAAGCTGCTTAAGTTTTATACAAATATTGAACAAAAGGAAGGGCTGCTCTACTGACCCCTCTTCTTTTTTGCAGATGACCTTTCCCAGTGCACAAGCAGAAGCCCCTGACTTAGAAAAACCAGCAGCTGTGCTAGTGGAAAGTGGCCCAGTAGCTTACAACCCTGAGGAAGAGGTAGAAGAGGAAGAAATAGAAGAAGATGATGATCACTGCATGAGTGCCTTGCAGTTAATGGGAGGGAACGGTAAGCTGGGATGTACTCTAAATCCACTGGTGCTGTGGGGTTTGTTGTTGCAGGGCTGAGGACAGACAGGGTTGCCCTGCTTGTCCCTGTCCTCCAGGAGCTCATTCCTTGCGGAGCTCCTGCCGCCTTGCTGGCATTGCCCATTGCTGTGGGAAAGCCCGGAGTCACCCTCGTCTGAAAACTGACCTTCTTAGTGATTCCTCCTGAGAAAACTTTGCATCTGGAGTTTTAGGCTAAGAGGGCTTCTCAAGAACAAACCGACGTCAGGCCTTTTGCAGAATCAGGTTTATTAATGTAGATCTGAGGAATTACGGGGTCAGTAACCCCTCCATTAGCGGTGCCTGGGGCTCGTTGCCTCGTGAGCCGAGCCACGCCGCTCCTGCCTTCCTCCTCAGCTGGGTCTGCAGCAACGTCCAGACTGTCTGTGAGCCCTGGGGATGTGGCTGTCCAGCTCAAAACAGAATGCATCGTCACACTCTGTTTCTGGGGAAAGTGTTGGGAGGAAATAGTTCTTCACCAGGTACAGAAATTGCACTGACAGCATGCGGCGTGCTGTATGTTACACAGATGTGTGCTTATTTCTTTGGGTTACCCAGCAAAGCCACTCATTTAATTAGGTTTCTTCGCTGGCAGGAAAAGGCAGTATCCTCTCTGCTGCCATTTTTCCTAGCTGGACACATCCACATTTATCCCTAATTAAAAACTTCCCCTTAGATGTTAAGTTTTGAAAATATACAGAAATATTTTTAAAATGAGAGCTGCTAATTATGGGTTGTGACAAATCAAGATGGGAATAAGTTTCCTACTGAAACGTTATTTACTGCAAAAATCTTTCCAGTACTATTAATTTAGCTTTCATGGACAATATGCATACATTTCACAGAAGTGTCTGTTGCTTTTAGATTTATTTCTCCACTGGAAAATAATTGCCGAACCATAGGAAAAAGAGTTTGTTGCCTGCATTTATTATTAGAATAATGTTCCCAAGACAAGGCACCCATGTGGGGGTGGGTAGGTCTATGTTTATTAATACCCCCCCCCCAAAAAAAATAGAATAAAGGTCACTGAGCTTTTTTTCTTTGTAAGTGTTACTATTTTTAAACCATTCTGAGAACATTCCACTACTCCCTGTCTGGTCTGGACAGCAGCTGAAAAATCAGAGTTTAAAAAAAAAACGAAAGGAGCGTTGCCAAAATTCAAATGCAGGTGTGCAGAGCTGCTCAGCAGAACAAATAGCTCCTTTCTAACTGCTTTCTTCATGGATCTTAGACCTGTCTGCCTGGAATAACTACAGGAATTACAGATGGTGAACATCACCAATTCTACACAAATTATTGTAAATTACACTTAATTCTGCTTCCGAGCATTTGCTTGACTCTTTGGATGAAATGTTGCACTGTGTTCGATTTGAAATATAAAGGTTAACTTTACTGAATGCTCCTACGTAATAATTATCTGTAGGTTTGACTACGTAACAGTAAATAGGTTTCACTGCATTCAGAAGCACACAGAAGAGAAACTGGTGCATTAGAAACACGCAGACTTGCCTTCTGACACACACACCACGCAGTCTTTGCACTCAGCATTGTTTTAAGAAAACAAAATAGGAAAAAAAATCTGGGCAAGATTTTAAGCTCTTTTACGAGTAAGTAGATACAGGAGATGTGAGTCAGATGCATTGGTCAGGATTTGTTGCATGACTCCTTTGAGGTTGATGGGAACTCTGAGCTATCTCTGAACTCTGGTAGTTTCAGCCTATAAATGCATGAATAATATAAACAAGGCAGCTTTTTTCTTGGTGGCTGTGTCTAGTGAGAATCATGCCTACTTGTAAATGTATGATGCTGCTTATCAGCCACCATGTTTCAAATTACTTGTGGCAATCAGGCTTGAACACCTTAACCTCTAAATTAAACCAAGTATTTCACATATCCATGTGCCAGGTATTCCTAAATGAGGGTCCAGTGAGAAGTGAGAAGAGGTATTTTTGGATACATGCTTACAAATAATTTTATTCATTGAGGAAAGTACATGCAAGAACTTTTTATTCAGCCCTAGGAAATTTTTTTTTTAGTTGCTTTCTTAAGTTTTTTTAAGGTGCTTTCTTAAGGCAAAACTTACCATGTAGTTGCACAGCAGGAAAACAACCTGAAAGTAGCAATACTTTTGTCGTATCTTCCGCCTACCTGGAATATTTGCATTTTTATATGCTTTTGTCTTTGTGTGTTTCAGATTATGGCTGCGATATGGATGATGATGATGGCTATTAGTTCCATTTACTTCCAAAGGACAGGGACTGTGTCTTGTTCCCAGCAATCTTTGGTCTTCAAACTGTATGAATAGTGAAAGAAGCTGTCTATGGTCAGCAAGTGTAATCAAGCAATCTTTACTTTTGTAAACCTAATTTTAGTTTGGCTTTTACTCTGGTCAGTTTACATTGACCCATAACCCAGCAATAAAGTTTGGGTTTGTACTTGAATATATTTTTTTTTGGTGGATCATAGTTTGAGGATGAAATTAACGAGAGTAATGTCTCCAGAGAACAAAAGAAAAGAGACAAAATAGATTGTGTATAAAGCATGTGTGGCTGAAAGCAGCACATCTCTTATTTATGTGACTCTGCTCTTAGGCCTGCTGTTGAAAGGGAGCAGACTGAAGGACAGATAGGAGGACAGGTAAAAAATGAGAAGTGTGTCTGTTGGTTATTTGAGTACAGTAGCATTTATTGTCTCATAATGCTACAAGCAAAAGAAAGGAAACATTTCTAACCTGTATTGTAAACATGACTCTGCTGTTGTATACGAGCTCATTACCTAAGCCTATCAAAAAGTAATGACAAGTTGTATATTTGCAGGGCAGTATTGGTTTCTCTGAAATGAAGTAAATACTTCTTTATATTAATCGATTCCTAGATTTCTTAAAAGATGTGACAATAGAAGGCAGTGTTGGCAGTGAAGCATCATCTTCCACTGTGAGTCTGGTGTGTTTATGTGGAAGGAGGGGGAAGGCCTGGGTGAGGCAAGGAGCGCCGAGAGCTGGCAGGTGACAGTGCTGTGCGCACGCGCCTGTGCTGGGCATCCCTAGGGACAGCCAGGTCCTGCTGCGCCTGCTGTTGCTGCAGGAGTCACTCTGGCTGTCTTTATGGCGCTGCTCTTGTCCAGCCGAGCTAGGGTGAAGGTCTGCTCCCAAGAGCTGCCTGTCTCTCAAACCAGTTGAAAGAAAGAGAAAGCTGAGCTTTTTAATAAATAAACTAGCATCTGCTTTGGCTGAATTTAATTTAATGTAATTTATTTAACTTTCTATGGGTAAATTAAAGGTCACCATGCAGCAGTCTGGCTTTCACGGCTCAAATCCCACCCGTGAACAGTTGCTGCAATGTGGATAATGCTGAAGCTCCAGCCCTGGGTGCCACAAAATGTCAACAGGTGGGTCCTTCTCTTCCAGATACATCGGCTTTTGCAAGGAGAGTGGGGGTCAGGGAAGGAGCCCCTATTGCCCGATCCCGCCCTGTTGCCTCTGACCTGCCTCTCCCTGGCACTGCTGGGGCCAGGGCTCTCGGCTCTGGGAAATGCACTGCCCGCTGGGTCATGCTCTTGATGAGTGCAGCTGCAGGACCCAAGCTGTTTTCATCTCTCTCCCTCGTCTAGTGACAGTCATGAAAACTGTAGCGCTGCAGGCTTGTCTTACACCAGGGCAGGATGGATCCCTGCCTTACCAACGTGGTTTCTGTTAAGCTGTCTCTCCTGGTCAGCTCGTCCTTCCCACCCTCTTTGAGGAGCACTCATCGCTAGCGCACCATCCATACTCCTGCTGCGGAGGGTGGAGCGTGGCAGAAGCTTTAGGAAGCTCCCTAGCTACTGCCAGCCAGGGTGACAATGATGCTGATACCTGTGGTTGTCAGCAAAGAGGGGAAGGGCCATGTGGCCTTCCATACTCTGTCCCTCTCAGTAGCATGCATAAGAGGGATCATGTATGTAGAGCAAGAGGGAGTGCTTTTTTTAGAGCAGCCTTGATATTATTTGGCTGATAAATGTAGTCTGTTGGGTATTTTTGAGCCCTGTGTAGGCATATTTCTGCAATGACTTCTTAAAAGCAGAACTTGGTAACAAAAATGGTGTAGTGAGGCTAATGGGAAGAAGACCTCTTCTGAACCAGTTTCCAGTTACTTAGTTTGCAGCACTTCAGTGGAAAGAAGAGATTCCATATAATTTTTAGGGAAAAAGCTGGCATTTTCACCAAAAAACTATAGATTTTTTTCTGATACTTCATAAATACTGCACAGAAAAATGGTATTGAGGAGATAAACCTTTCTACCTCTCTTTTATCTACACCATAATTAAAAATCATACTATAAGTAGACAGTTTTTTAAAAAGTAGTTTGTTTTATCAGAGTTCATGCTCTGCAAGTCTTTGAGACAGTTGAGTTTGATCATTTGGGTTCAAATTAGCCAATAGCGCTACTACAAATACCCATACTCACAGTGTATTCTCAAAACTTGGGTTTTATTCCAAGGTACACATTATTCTCTATGCAGGAGAAAAACATGCATAAATAAACACGCATATGACTCATGTAGGTCGAGTGCTTTTCTCAAATGCAAGATGTTGGCTCTTAAAGAAACCGCTAAGATGAATTCTTTATTATCAAGGGTCTTTCCTCCCGTCTTGGTTTATTCCCCCAAAGCTTACTAAACCTTGCTGCCAATGTAGTAGTGATGTTATGTGCAGGAGCTGGGTCTGCCCAGATAACTGCTGCTAGTAAATTTGGGTTTCAATAGCACATTGCATTTCTGAGAACATCATTTCCTGCACTGGAAGCAGGACTGCAGTTTTTGAATGCTTTTGTATGATTTGATTAGGAAAGGCTATCTCGTAGTCTGCGAGAAGGGCATTTGGAGAGCAGAAAAAAAAAAAAAAAAAAGATCTACAATTCCATAGCATCTCAGTATTTCTGCTGAAGTTAATGGCATGGTTTCCATACAGGAATCCTAAAGGAAAAGCGATGGTATTGGATAGGCAGACTTCACTCTGAGCATTGTAAGGCTTCTTAAGGTATAGTGGTTATGTACATTTTTAATTTATTGGTGACTTACTGGGATTCTTATAATGTTCATTCCTTCTTGATTTAACTGAGCTCAGGAAATATAAACAGATTAGAACATGCTAGTTTCTGTTTTTATAGCCAGTCATTAAAATGTAAAAAGATTAACACTGCATTAACTCTGTTTACTACTGTTGATGTATCTGGACAATTTTGTTGTATATAAGTAAGCCTAAATTCACTTGGAGTAATTTGGACCCTGCTTTTCTCAGGATTCTGATTATAATGAAGAGAGCTTATAAGGCTTCAACATTTGTTGTTCTTAGATCTTATTTGAACCCACACAAGCTGTATATCATCGGTTTTGTTGCATAAAGCATGTCTCTTGCTGCAAGTCACTTTGCTTGACAGGCAAAACCCTCCAGCTGTTGTATCCAGCTTGTCTGCCATGCAGCCTTTTAACACTCTTGTACTGTGGGAGTCAAAAATGAAAGAAATAAGGAAAATAATGAGATTCTTCACTGTGGTGAGTGCTTTTTCAGTGTCTTAATCATCTGTGACATTTCTTTAAAATCTCTGTGTTCAGTACAGCAACTTTTAGATGGTGCCAGACAGCCTTGTCTTGAGGGTTAAACACGATTGTCGAAAAAGTTCTTGCCATCCTGATGGTTTGTTTGTATTCTTTGGATTGCATTGAAACTCCAGTCGCAGATGTGTATGGTTAATGTGTAGTTTTGCCTAATAAATGTTCTGTTTCTTATATTTGTGTTGAATCCTTGTATTTGTTTCAGTTAACGCCAAGGAAATTAAACCTGCTTGATGTAAGCATATGTATCATCCTTACACAACCACAATATGAGCCATGTTAAGCTTTTTTACTGTAATATATTTGCTGTAAATAAGAAGTAAAACCCTTGCATAACCCATTTTTTATGATGCTCTCCTGCTAATTTCTGATTTTTCTGTCCTCATTCTTATGAACGTTTGGTTTTGATTGTGGCATGATTGGTTGATAGTGGCAAAGATCTGTAATTCAGAGCTTGCTTTTGTCTCTAAAAGGGAAGGCATGTCTAATCAGGCAAGTGTGTTTTACAAGATAGTGTTCTACTGATAAATGTAGATACTTTCTGTAAACTGCGTAACATTAACGAGGTTTTTCCACTAAGCTATATAATTAACTGTCTGTGGGCACAATATATAGTGTGTGTGTGTTTAGTGGACCTGTTCCAGTACTTGTTTCTGAAAGTTGTCGCTTGATAAATAAGGTGTGTGCTGAGTTAAAAAACATGTTATTTTATCAACATCTGGTCGCCACAGTTTGGAGGCCAAAATGCACATCTACCCTTTGTGCATATGGGTGTTTGCTCCATTTATTTTTTTCTAGGAAGGGGAGCTACAACTGGATCCTCAGGAGTGTCTACAGCAGAGTTCCAGCATATAGTAGGACGTTTAACAGTAGTTTTGATATGGCAGTAAGTATGTGTCATTGCAGCATTTCACCGGGCTCCCATAATCTCTAGGTGCATGTTTGCTCTCACTGACAGCGGGATGTTTTTATCTTCGTTTCTTTTCAGCTGTTCCAACCCTTTCCACTGGAAGCTGGGAACTTCTCCAGTGATGTTCATCACTGATGTGCTCTCACTTATAACGTCTAAGCTCTTAAAAAGCACTGGCCACCTTGGCCTTGTACTTTCTGCTGCTCTTCCCAAACTGCACAGTTACTGGCTTTGTCCTGTAATTTTTCTCTCCTCTACCACACCAGGCTTTCATAACCAAAACCATTCTGTTGCCCCAGCTGTGTTCATCAAATACACCACCTCCTTTAAGGGTCTGAGAAGTTAAATAATGTTAAGAAACCTGAAATCTTGCAAAGCTTTATATTAACTTCATTTGTCAGCAGTAGATCATAGCACACTTGTTCTTAGGTTCACGTTTTGTCATGCAGAAAAGGCTGTTGTAATTTTCTACTCCTGTGTTGTAATTTTCTATTTGTGTGGAAGAAGAGTTACAGCGTATTATTTGGTGTTTCTTATGCCAACCCCAGTACCTGGCAGTGGTCTTAGTAAGTGGTGGTTGTTTGGTGAAAGGGGTTAAGCACACAAAAAAGGAGACTGAGTGAAAATTCATGGCTTGGGGCATAACAACTTTACTTGGTGAGTTCCTTCATCATAATTGTTTTTTTTCTTACGGGACTGTTGTGCATTTTTGTGGAAATGAGGGAGGCGCATACATTCCATAAAAATGCAAAATGAAATTCCCATCTTGCCACACGACTCTAGGAGCACAGAGTTAATGACTCCTAGTCTGAATCTTACGTTTGTTATTGTACGAGTCAGCAGTAAGTGGCAGTGTACCGGGATGACAGTCACAGTATTACCGTTTCCATTGCAAAGTTGCACCAAGAATACTTTCTTACTGCTCTTGGTGCTCTTAGTAAAGTTTCTCAGCGCTTCAAAAGCAGAAAACCACAGCAAATTCAGGGAATTTGAACAAAGGAATAAAAAGAAACGGCACCAACACTGTGCTTACCAGGTAGTTTTTCTTCAGCGTTGTTCTCTGGGGAAGGTAAAAGGTTTTTATATGCAGAGACTACAAGGGGCAAAAGTTGCATCTTAGCAGCAGCAGAGGTGAGGCAGCATTGTCCATTTTCCTCACAAGAATTCCAGGCTTCTGTTTCATGGTATGTCATGCACCATCTTCATCATTTGCAGACTGGGCAGACCACTGGAGGATACGGAAAGAGGTAGGACACCTAAGCAGGTAAGGAAGAGGAGATGGTGAGGTGTCTTCATTTCACTTGAGCAAAACCAAAGGAGATTCATTAGAGTGGTTTTAAGGACTGTAGGTTGATGTTAAGGAGAAAACCAAGCTGCATTAAGAAAACAGGAATGATGAAAGATTAGGGAGTATTTCTTTACAGTGATGTGCCTTGGGCTGTGCACAGGCAGTGAGCGTAGGAATGGACCAAGGATAATACTTGCATCTCTGGAAACGCAGCTGGTCTCACAGCTGCATTAAAAATTGAAGTCTTACAATGCCACTGTTGCTGATATGCCTCTGCTTCTGTCAGGTTGAGGTGTGATTTCTAAGGGCCCTGGGATGCCAGCTGCCCCAGTCCTGGCTGATGGACAGCAGCATTCCCTGCCCGTGGGCTGGTGGACAGGTTTCATGCTTGGTGCAGGTGTTTCCTGCCCATAGCTGCTCATTCCCAAAGAAGAATCTGTGAGGGTTTTTTGGGGAAAAAAAGCCACGTGCTCATTTCTCAACTCTAGCTTTTGATAACCATAACAAAAAAATAGGCTACACTGCTGCCTGCGCAGCCGGGGCTGGCCTGAGGTACCACCTTGCTGCAGAGCCGTAGCGTGTGTTGGAGGGCAGCGTTCGTGGCTGGTGCAGCCACCCATCCGCCAGCGGCTTGGCGGGTGTTCTGACCCCTGTCCTTCTTGCTGAGGGTCCCCTAAGTCTGCTGTTCTTGTAGAGGTGCTAATCCCGGTCTTCGTTAAATACCCTTGGGTGCATAATGGTTTTGGAGCAAACATTTCTCAGTAGAAATCCCATGCAAAGAGTGTGATCTGTGCCAAGAGCCTGTTAGCAGTCAGGGATCTCAAGTTCCCAGAAGTGCAAAAACTAGTCGGAAGGTGATGTGAAGATGCCCATGATAGATGCACACAGTTGTAAACTGGTGCAGTTCCTGTGACTTCGCATCGGGCAGTAAGGGCTTTGCTGGTTTACATCAGTGCAGGATCTGTGCCATTCACAACAGTCTCTAGAAGTGGTAGCAGTAATGAAGGAAGGGAGAAGAGTGCTCTGGGGTGAAAACTGTGATATCGTGGTATGTTACCCAAAGCCACATCTTACTCTGTTTGTCAAGCACAACTTACTGCCTTGCCTAATTAACCAGCAAAGTGGTGTTACCTATTCTGCTGATTTTAAAATAAATGAGAAAAGGGACTTCAGTGGTGTTATAGCTGTAGTGAGCAGCACGCAGTGCATCCCTCTTCAGCTCTGCATGGAGACGGCTGTGGCTGTCAAAACTTCCTGTAGGTGGTCAGAACTACTCTGATGTGGATCTGTTGTAATTGAATAACTGTTTTCCAGAGCAGCATCATGTCTGGGAAATGGGCTAAATCCTTGTAGATGGTTTGATTCCTGCCTATACTCTGGGAGCTCACCAAAGGAGTGTCCACACACATACCAACACAATTCAAGTAAGATTCATGGGTTGACACAGGGTAAAATATAGCTAAAGCAAATGGTTTCCAAACTCTAGTCAGCGTGTTCAAGCAAACTCTTACACAAGGCCACTGGGAAATTGTTTGATACTGCTGCATGCTGCATTAAATCAGTAGGACCTACTGTAAGCTCTGAGGTTTGCAACAGCACGTCAGTGCTGTGTGAATCATTGTGTTTTCTTTCTGGGCCATCAGGCACCGCGAGGAAGGGTCTGAGTGGATTTTTGCTGCCTGCGTTCAGATGAAGGATCTTTCATCTTGTTCATCTTCCCGGTATAGTTGATGCTGGCTCGGAGGAGCTGGCTGTACTGCATTAATAAAATGCCATCTAAAACACTTTTGGCCAGTGCTCTTGGCACACATGCAAATTTAGACTTTCCAATCTCCCCTGGCCACTTGGTAAGCAAAAGGTCTCTATCAACAGGGGTAGTGCCAGCCCTTGTACAGGTGCCCAGCACAGACCTCAAGTATTGTGAGTGCTTGTGAGTATAATACTGGTGTGAGAGGGGCTGCATCTCAGCTGGGAGATGACAGTAAATCAATAAAGAGATTATATTCGTCCCAGTCTGCTGCACGTGTGAATGGGGACAAACAGTTGTACTAATACCTCTGTGCAAAGAGGTAGTTTGGGAGTCCCAAGGGCTGTGCTCAGGCCATGGATGAGTCCCATCCGTTGATCCACCTTGATTACTACAGCACGTATGATGCTCAGAGGGAGATAAGCAATTGAGGTCATCTGTGACACCTGAAGTGAAGATCAAAAGTAGACAGAATGAAGTCACAGCTATTGTAGGACTTAGCTGAGGCTTGGAAGGAAGGCTGTGGCTCTCCCAGTGTCATTGCAAGCCTGCTTTCCCAACCAAGCTTAGCAGTCATTAAATTCTTGGGTAGATCTTAGGTTAATTGGGGCATAGAGTACCTTGCCATCCGAAAAAGTGCTTTGGGGGGTTTTGGGGGGTGGGGGTGTTGTTGTATGTGGTTTTAAGTTACTCCCTCTATTGCCATATATTGCGTGGACCTTGCTGGGGATTGCAGCTTTCCCTCTAAGCAGAGTCCTCACTGCTCAGCAGGAGTAAACAATCAGTACCGAAGAGCAGAGATGTTAAATGAGACAAAAAGGGGGGAAAAGCAGCACAGATGGAGAAGTGTGGTGAAACTTGACGCGTGAAAACATCATTTGCTCCAGGTGTCAGAGCCAGGGATATCCAACGTTGGAGATGGAGGAGCAAGCAGTGAACACAGTGGAGGAGACCTGGTCTGGTAAGCTGTGACCTGAAATTCCTCCTCATTTCACCTCTGAGAGAGGAGGCTCCATGTTTCCTAATACTGCAAAGGGTGTGTGTGAAACCATCTCAGGTAGCTCCCTGTGACATCCCTTATTCTTCACCGTTTACTGCTCACATGGGTGTGATGCCCAGCTCTGCCCCAGCTCTGCCACTCGGCAGGTGAAGGGACTGGGGCATCACAGCAACACCCCCTTGCCCTGGAAGGAGCAGTGGTGTTGCTTGGGGTTTCACCCATGCTTTTGCTCTCGGTCTGGCTGCTTTGCTGTCTCTGACGATCTCACCTAGATAATTTCTTGTTTCTTGTACAATTTCTTGTGGGTAGCTTGAGGGAATGAACATGGGAGCTCAGGGAATCTAGAACGACCGAGGGCTTTTGACAAATCGGTATGGGGCTGCTAAGTCCTCTTTACACATAGACCCTTAGCGCCTATGCTGTCTGCCCTACTCTGTAACATAGCAGTCACAGGTGTTTTTGGAAGAGAAGGATGTTGTGAAATAGTTCTGGAAGTGCTGCTCTCAGCTGTTGTGTGTCAGGCACTTGCAAACATTGTGAGATCTGTGCAGAAAGCAGCAATGTACCAGCTGCCGCAGCAGCAGCAGCCAGGAGTGCCAGAAAGTAACCCATAAAAGAGTCCGTGTGTCTGAGGGTGCAATGTGTGAGAAAGCATGGCACAGAATCCAGTTTAACTGGAAAGCGGGAGTGACAGCTACTTCCCAACCAACACCAGAGGTGAGCTTTAGGGGCAGGAGTGCGTTTTGCCTTCTGGATGGCAGCTCGTCAAAACTTGGAGCTGCATCCTCAGCTGGTGCAGCCGTTGGTGCTCGGCAAGACTCAGCCCAGTGGCAGAGTCACCCTGAGGCTGGGTGGAAGTCCTGCCTGGTGGTCAGCCTGTCTGCTGGCAAAAAGGGAAAATGTCTCTAGAGGAAGCAAAATTACCTACTGGAATCCCTGCAATCTGTAATAAATATTTGAGGTGCAAGAGGCTACAAAATGGAATGGAATCAGACATGAAAGTGAAATCTGCTTTTTGTAACTTGAAAACACTGTGATATCAGCAATGCTGCAGTGTCTGGGAGCAGCCTGAATAAAAATGCGGATGCATTTAGGAATTACAGTATTTGTACAAGAAATGTTCAAAGGGCTGCAGTCTTCGGTCTCTTTAATTAGTCATGGGAGTGAACATCTTTGGCTTTCTGTGGAAGAGCAGCAGATTGTTGCTCTTCTGTCTTTCTAAATACATGTCCTGTTTTCCCCTTGGTATATTTCATTATAAAATACAATAATAAAGCTTTAAAAAGTCTTTATTAGCTAGCAGATGGTTTTGCAAGGCATTTTAATGAGATGAAGAAAACTTTAACGGCAGACGTTTAAAGTTGTGCTTAGACAGAGTGTTGCCTTTGGAAAAATGTTGGGAATGTTTTGTCCTTGTTTTTGGTGGAGCTTGGCACCAGATTATGTACTAGGAAATAGAAGTGGATGATTTACGCTGACTGGTTCCCTCCGGAGAGTGGTTTTACATCAGTGTAACATCGCTGAGTTCCACAGTCACGCCATGATTTACAGGGGTGCAAAGGGAGAGGGAAATATCATTAACTTGATGCAGTTCAGGAGAAATATTACATTTCTCATATACTTGCCTCATTCTGTTGTCACAGTCAAGAGATGTTTTTGGGAAGCTTATAGGCAGACCCTCGCAGGCAGGGCAGCAGTGTGCCAGCTCCTTCTGGGCATCTCTTTCTGGATATCAGCATCAGCGGCATGGGGGGATAAGAAAAAGGAGATGGGAGAGCCTTGTCAATCTGGGCTGTCTTCTTCCACGCTTGCTAGATTTCCTGAGGTATAAGAAGCTTGTGCCGAAAGCAGGTAGGAACACGGCTGTCAAAAAAACCTTTCAAGGCCTTGATGGTTCTTCCAGGCCTGTATTCCTCTCTCGAGCAAGCAATGCCATGTCCTTTGGAGGTGCAAGCTGCCTTGTAACAAAGATGCTCAGATCTGGAACTCCGAATCCATGAGGAAGAGGGCTTATATTCCTTTAAATGTGTGAGTTCTTGTTTGTGTTTTTTTTTAATGTGAGTGGTTGCTGACTTTCAGATCTGCTTCATCCAAAGGTTTATTTTGGCTGTGCAGGGTCTTGGCCTCACAGGAGCAGGGAATGGGGAGCCTGTGGTGATTCATTTGCACAGCCAGAGGATTGGCTGTCCCTGCACATATTAAGAGATGAATCATGCTTCACAAAAGCAATAAAAACTCCCTACTAAATGAGTAATTGCCTGGCTACCTTCTTAGTCTCTCCAACCCTTTGTTCTTCCCTTGGACTGCTGACCCTGTTACACCTGGCCAAGCTTCAGCGTCAGCTTTTTGCACTGTTGGAGACCTTTGTCCTTCTAGTGGCTCTAGATCTAGCTGATCTACTCTCAAAAGCCATTTTTCAGATTTGGAAAAGCCTCGCAGCTGTATGTGCTACACAGGCCATTAAGGAAAGCCTTCCCCTTTCTCTCCAGATTGAGCGTGCAGGATCACCTGCACACCAGCAAGAAATAACATGCTGTAATGTACCTAGGAGCTATAGAGATGGACATGGACTTGTTAGAAATAGCCTCACCAATGTATAGAAGGGAAAACAAGGAAGTTTGCTGGGATATTAACACTCAACAGAGGAGAATTTCTCTGCTTGTGAGTCCTGAGGACCCTAACAGGTGCTCTGAAAAGCCCTGAGAGCTCCAAAAATTTGACACAAAGAGGTTTCCTTCTTCTAAGGGCAGCGTGTTTCCCTGCCCCACTGCTCAGGAGATGCTCAGGAAGGCGGTCAGGGTGAACTGCCCTTTGGGATCCCTGTAGCAAAGGTGCCTCTGTGTCAAGGCGAGTACCAGCCCTTCACCTTCTCCTCTGCTTTGCAATACTAATATTAAGTAGCAAATAGGGGGCATCTGTTGTCATTTGGTCACCATCCATATAGTCATCTTCATTAGCTCCAGGGCTACTCTTCAGTAGACCCTTGCCACGTTCTTCTGTTTTCTCCATCCAACAGCAGGTATTTCTGTGGAGGCCTGTCCTGAAAGGAAGGCTGCTTGGCATGAGAAAAACAATGTCTCTCTTTGCCAGAGACAGACGAGAAGCATCTGTGCCCCCAGCAGCACATGCACCACATGATGAGAACATCTCTTCACCCCTGGCACATGCCCTTCTTGTGGTCATGGGGCTGATGAGTAGCAAATTGCCATCCGCGGTGTTGTGACTTGCAGAATAAAAGCCAGCCCACCCTGTCGGCTCTGCCAGCACATGTTGCAGTGCTGAACTCTTCTCAAATGACAACATTGAATTGTGTGGTGGCCAAGGGGACTGAGGGGAAAGACAGGCCTCTGCCGTTTCAGGTAGGTGAAGAAAAGCCATTGCAGTTGGGCAGGTTTCCATGCCAGGTCGTTCTGGGAATAAACAGACCCACCTGTCCATGGTCATGTAAAAATGGACAGGGATTCACTTACCTTCTTGCTCCATTTTGACTGCACCTTTGCTGTGGTCTGTTCGTCCCACGTCTTCCAAATTCACCGCTCCATGCTCTGAGGTGTAGCAGTGCCAGCCATGCCCACATAAATACATACGGACATCTCCGCAGAGCTCTAGGCTCCCTAGGAACATTTTGCTTCATTTAAAGCCGTCATCCTCACCTAGTGACTCCCTGAGCTGCCTGTTTCTCTCCGCTGAATATAAAGGAGCTGCTGGTGAGCTGTTGGGACAGCATCTGCCTTGTAGGCACCAGGAGTGAGGTGAGGTGAGGTGAGGCGAGGAAATCCCATTCGTACCTCTCAGCCTCCATTTAAAGCCCTAACTGTTCTCAGCACGAGAGGCTTGAGTGCCTCCCTTCTGCTATTAACCAGCCATCATGTGCCACGGAAGAAAACAAAAGAGCTTTTAATATATAGCTAGGTTGACTAGGCATTGTAAAATGTTGTGCCATAAATATCTTAGATTAATAACTTGTTTATTTGCCACTTCACAATAGGCAGGGGGAGTGTCTGTGAGGCTGCTAAGCAGTGCTCATTGCAGCTAAATTTGGCATTTAAAACATGCTCATGCGACAAGCATCACAAAAACTTTGTGAGGAATTAAGACAATTTAAAATGTCTGAAGCGCATGCAGAATAAATTGCAGCTGGCCTGTTTGCCCTGCACATCAATTGCTGCCGCTAGCTTCTTTCGCTGGCGTTTCCCACACTGCAGTTTTATTACTGAAGTTGTGTCGTGTCCTGGTGCCCGTGCACGTTTAATTTGGGCTCCATCAGTGAAATCTGAAGTTCATGTGAGCTAAGCCACATCCTGAACACAACGGATCTCCTCCTGTCCCTGGCCCACCGCTGTGGTGCCTGTGTCCATGTGCTGTGGTTTGGACTCACCAGAACTCCCCCCAGGAGCAATCCCAGTGTGCTCTGATCCCTCCAGAAGCAACTGGTCTACCCACCTCTGGAGCTCTTCTGACCTAGAGTCACAGTGGCAGTGAACTTTCTCCACCCTCTAAAACTAAAGTATGTTTTGGTTTGAGCCACTTCCCAAGAGAGCACATGGGCTTACAGTGTCCTATGGAGCTGGAAATGAAACTGCTGCCTGCTACTGTCCCCGAAAGCTGCCTGTGCCCTGCAGCGCTGATGTCCATCATGGGGCATCCCCAGCAGTGGAGGTGCCTGGTGGTTCACTGGGGGTGGAAGCTGGAAGGGTGGGGATGGGAAGGCAGGAGCTCATTAGGGCCCAGCACTGGCTGCCCTCGTACCTGGTCTCTGTAGCTACGTCAGTGCATCCATGTAGGTGTCTGTGCCATCCATGTGTGTTGGAGACATGCTGCATGGACAAGGTCATGTGAAAATGAAGTTTCACCTAGAGAATCTCATTGTTTTCAAACACACCAGTGAGATGGGGAAGGGAAAGGGGAATTTGTGTCCTTCCCTGGGGCAGTGAGTCATTCAGGGGCTGGGCAGATGCATGAGCCTCTAGGAGACACTTGCATCCCATGGAGGGCAAGCTCTCCTTGTTTTAGTTAAGCACAAGGGCAGGCCATCTCCTGGGCAGGAGGAATGGGCTGAATTTCTGGGGAAATGATAAAATTTGTCATGTCTCTTGGAAGGCTTCAAAGGTGGCTGTTGGTGCATGTGGAGGGTGCTTCTTCTCACCAGTGAGGTGTGCCGTGGGGTCAGCTGGCAGGGGTGCCTTGAGGGACAGGGTAGCTGTGTGGCCAGGAGCAAGGGAAATGGTTCTCATGCCACCCTAGGGATGTTAAATGCTAATATTTCTTTATTTGATTTCTCCTTGGCTTTTACAAACACTTGTGATGGTGGTGCTTGTTTCGGAGGGTTTGAGTAGGTACTCTGTAAGGAAGTGAGCAAGCTGCTATTGACATTTTACCTTCACCTGGCTTGTGAGCCAAGCATGATTTAAGGCACCTGTGTAACCCTGCTGCTCTCTCCCAGGAGCTGGGCAAGCCTGTGAGCAGGGCACTGGGACATGACTCTCAGCGCAACACCTTCCCAGTGCCCGATGCTGGGGCCAGCAGTAATGGTGACACTCTGTGGGTTGGGCAGAGCTCTCACTGCTTGGCAGAGGTCGTCAACAAAGCCAAGGGACCCAAACAAAAAGAGTTCAGTTCCTCCCAAGGCAGCTCTCTGGAAGAGCTGTGCGTGTGATGGTGAGTTTGAGCTGCCACGTGGCTGTGGAGAGCAGAGGTGGGTGTGAGCTGCCCTGGGATGTGACAGCGGGTGCACCTGGAGAAGCCCTGGCCACGGCTGGATGGGCAGCATCCAAGTTAACCAGAGGCATGGAAATCTGCATGAAGGACACATCCCAGATCTTTGAATCATGTGGGAGCTATCATCATCTTGTGCTTTGTTTTTACATGGCTGTTGGGGTTTGAGACATTTCCCTGTTGTTTATGACGGCTCAATAATGCTCATTTTTGTCTGGGGAAAACAGGACTGTTCTCTCAGGAAAGACAAATGACACCATCCAAGTTGTACAGGGTGTTAATATTTCATTTAAAATTCATGTGTGCATTTGTTTATGAAGTGAAGCGAACACGTTAGACCTTATCAAGACTGTCATCTGGGTCTCCCTTGACATGCATCCCCATACTTTGCCCCTGCAACCAGTGACCCTGTTTCCAGCATCCCCTCTCCTCCCCCCTCTCCTCCCCACACCTCCATGTGGGGAACATTTTTGCCTTTGCTTCCCTCTGGCTATATAAAACACAATGTGCATCATGCCAGGGTTGACTCTGGGGCTCATCACTGGTGGTGCAGAGCCGGGGCTGTGGATGTGCCGCTGTGGGAGACCCCCCAGTTTGCCGATGGAGCTCTTGCCCCAGGAGAGAGCCAGGCTGGGGAGGTGGCTGGAGAGGGATGCAGGAGTATGGGGACATTGCCTGCTGCTGGGCATGAGGGTGTGCAGAAAGGCGCCCAGTATGTTCACTGCTCCCAGCTAAACTTGTTTGGATAGATATGGGCTGCATTTCTAAACGGGCAGTTTTTATCCACTTTTTAATGCTAAACCCAGGCCCAGGGCAAAGCTGTGGTAGAAATTCCCGTGGGAATTATTGCAGAACCAGAATGGGGGGGGGGGGTGTCTTAAAAGTTCCTTTCACTGTTTTCCAAAGCAGCACTGGTGACATGTCAGCCTTAAACTGGAATTTCCTGTAATTTGTCAGTTTTCCAGTTTTCACAATTCTACAATTATTAAAATGATAATTTTCTCCCCCCCCCCCCCCCCCCCCCCCGCCTTTTGCGTTTGCTGGATGCCATGAATCAGAGAGTGGCTGGAGCAGTTATCTTGCTCCAGTGTAATTCGATTCTCTCTCCCCCCCTTAGTATTTGATGAGAAACCTTTGTATTTTCATGCTTTAATACAATCTGGCACATAATTACAAATGACTCATAGATAATCTTGGTCATGGAGCTCTCTGAAATTAGATGATAATTTAGCCTGGAATTTTTGTAGAAAGAACGAAGGAAAAGACAATTATAATTATTCTAATCAAGATATCTTTTTCTTTGCCTGGGGTATTGCTCTGTGAACTGCCAGAGGCCTGAAAGCATTTAGACCATCTGATGCTTGCAGTTTCCCAGGCAAACTCTACTGATCACCGCGTAGCTTCATCGCCATGAAATTCCCATAAGTGCTACTGGCAGAGAGGAGAAGATGAGACGTGTGGGGGCAGACCCGCAGAGCTGCGTGCTGGTGGGGTGTGAGCAGAGCAGCTGCTGGAAAGCAACCGCTCTGGGGGCTTCGTGCAACCCCCCGGGGCTTTCTGCCGGGAGGGACCGCATCCTGTGCAGCAGCAAAGGGACACTGGGTGACATCCACCGCCGATTCCCACACAACGGGTAGAGGCGTTGCAGCGGGCCGAAAGGAGGGCTGGGTGCTCCCATTCACGTCGCTGGACCTTGTGCATCTTCCCTTCCTTGGCTTTGATGCCTGTTTAGGGGCTTCCAGTCAAGAGCTGGGCTGTGGGGACAGTGCCACCTCGCACAATGGCAATCCTGCCCTTGTCCCCACTGTTGAGGCTGGTGCTTAGGGCCCGTTGACGGAAGGGGTGTCTGGCCCATGGGATGTTGGGCAAGAGAGAGGTCACCGTGAGGGATGGCCCTGAAGGGGAAGAGGTTGGTTGTCTGAGGCTGTCCCCAGCCTGGTGTGTGTGGCTACTAGATCTCATGCCCTGGTCACTCCTATAATGTGGATGGAAATACAAGCAGATCGGTAGGAAAATAGAACATTTATCTTGGGAGAGACTCAGAAGAGTGTGCCTTGTTTCAGCCAGCAAAGGCAAGGAGGGGATCTGAGTTCAAACTATAAATACTTCAAAGGGGCAAGCACCAGGGAAAGGAAAAAGCAAAGAAAACAAGGTTGCATAAGAATAAATAAGAATAAATTAACTGTGAAGTAATCCAGGCTGAAAACTGGAAGGTTTGTTGGTATTCTGGGGAGTCTCTCTTGAGTTTATGTTATTTGGGAGAGGGAGATTGAGGCATCCCAGAGAATGAATCTGAAATGTAATGACCAGCCAGGTTCATGGCAGCATCACTGACCATCCTGCTGCTGATTGCTTCTGGCAGCAACATGGAATGAACATGCTGATGAAGGATCCCAAGCCCTGTCCTGCATCCCTGAGGGGCAGCACCCTCCTTCCCATCCCACCCCCGGGGCTGGATCCTGGCAGTGCCTTGAATAGGTTCAAGTACTGGTGATGCAAAACTCTCCTGGTAAGAAACCAAGAGATGTTAGGCTAATAGAAAAGTCAATTAAACTGAACAAAAAATGTCATGGAAAGAGGGAGAGCATTGTACTGATTTGCATGATCACTCTTGGCATTTAATATAATAAAATATTGTTTTAAATCTGTGGTGGGTGCAGGTTTCTCAGCCCTTGCATGCAACAGCATCTGGATGCCGCAGGGCCTGGCACTCCAGGTGAGTGGGACTTGAGTGGCTCCAGCCTCTGGGAGGTGAAGGTTGCTGGCACATGGACCCCTTGCAGCAGCCCTCCCACAGGTTACACCTGAGCTTTACCTTGCTTGCCTGCCTGATGGAGGGGTGAGTGCTGGTGAGGTGACCTGTGAATGCAATAAGCACGTCTCCTCCCCTCACACAGTGGGTGTCAAGTGCTGCTTGCACAGATGAAGCTATGTGTTAACAGCTGAAATCTCACCTCAGGTTTTTTTCCCTGCACCTTTATAGCTCCTGGCTTTTCCCCTGCCAGCTCTTTTCCCACCTACCACTTCCTAGCACACATCATACTCCAGCGTCATACCAATCACTTGGTGAATGGGCCCACTGATGGGGACTGCACAAAAGTCTCCTTAAAAAGAAGTTGACCAATTTTGTGTTAATTTCTTTTTTAAGTAAAAACTGTTGTTTCCCCAGCTACAACGGCATTTTCAGCATGGTATGTGCCTGAAAGCCACAGCAGCGGAGCTGGCAAACAAAAGCAAGGTAAGGTGCTTACCTTGGATAATATCACCAACGATAAAAGTCAGTCAGAAGCGCTAATGTGCTGTGAAAGCCACTCTGAAGCCGGGGAAGGTGATAACATGTAGTTAATTCTGTTTGCCCAGCCACCTTCCCACTCCACAGACATGTTCCCGGCTTCAACTCAAACCCTGCCGACAGCTACATCCTGGCCAGCGCTGCTCTCCCTGCATTGCCGCAGGCTCTGTGAGTGATGAGGGCAAAGGAGGTTTGCTACAATGAATGAAACAGGAGTTTCCCAACTCGCATTAAGGGCCTCCATCTGAACTGGGGTTATCTGCCTTTCGCAGGAGCTCACGTCTGCAGGTTCCTGGGGATGAGCCCTCTTGTCCCCAGTCCTGACGCATTGGGGTAGCATCTTCCTCCTGCGCTGGCTGAGTTTGTGCTTGCGAAACAGCTCAGCATGAATGTTAACTGTTGCTGCAGGATTATGCAGGCAGCACTGTTATCCTGATGGAGCTCATCCCTTCACCCCCCAGGAATGCAGCCAGCAGAGGCTCAGATGTCCAGGGTAGGCATTTTATCCTTATTTTGCGATGATGCTGTGCGGCTTCAGGTAGGAAGGAAGCTAATGGAAGCAAAACAGTGGCAGTTTCCATGTTTCCCCCCTGTGTTTAACTGCAGACAGGGGGCAGGGTGTGAGGACAGGAGGGCGATCTGCTCCCCCATGGGACTGAGCCCTGGCTCCAGGGCTGGGCGTGAGCTGGGCTGCCCTGCAGGACGCTGCTCCGCTGTGGGGTGGTTTGCAGCACACCTGAGAGCAAAGCGAGGTGGGGTGATGGCAGGGCTGCCGGACAATGCTGCCATGTACATGATGCAAAATAAACACCACCTTGTAGGAGGAGTGAAATGCGACAGGGCTGGAGGACTCCCTGCGGCTGTAGGTCCAGGTTCCCACCCTGTGACCCCACAAAGCTCAAGGAGCTGGGGTAGTTTTGGTGCAGTTTTCAACAGAAGCAGACGAGAACACCCCGTTCCTCATTACCCAAACCCTCAACAGCAGTATAGCAGGGGTGCTGCTTATGCCACATCAGTTTTTGAGCATACAGTGTGTGCGGAGGGGTGCTGACCCGGTGCTGCGGGGAGGAGCAGGACAGGCGAAGTTGGAAGCCTCGGTCTCTGCCTTACCTGCCTGACCTTGCTGAACCACGCTAGAGGAGGTGTGTGTACAAACCCTGGTGGTTCCTGCTTTCAGGGACACGAGGTACTATTTTTATGTGCCTGCAAACACTCGTTATCTCAGCGACAGAACAAATTGCTTTGCTGGGAAGCAGCTCGTGAGAGGAGGGCCTGCTCTGCCAGGGGTTTCTTGGGGCTGCCCTGCTTCCCAAAGCCTGTCAGGGTTGGGTTTTAAGATGCTGTAGAAGTAGCAGGAGACTAACATCTCTGATAGATGCAAAACCAGCAAGATCAGAGAAAAACGAGCTTTGATTCAGAGCATCTGCTGGGAAACAGACTCTGCAATAAACTGAAATGCTCTTAGCACTTGATGTTTGTGCACTACAATGAAAACATCTCTGGTACAGTGGGTTTATTTTAACTACAGAGGACAGAACCTGTCAAATGAATGCACAGCCCCTGATTTGAGCTAGTTCATTTTCGTGTGTGTGTGTTTTCTGCTCCTTGGCAGCTCTTGTAGGGTTTGTTGAGGGTGATTTACTTGTGCTGTTTGGGAGGTGGGCTTTATGGGAAGCCACCGCCTCTGATCCCCGTGTGGAGATGCATTATCTGTGAGCTCAGACAGGATGGAAGAATAAGCAGGGTGATGATGGATGTTTAGATTTGCCAGCTGAGCTAAAATACTGAATGAAAAAAAAGTGCAGTTCTAAACATTCATCTTGATCTAAATCCTGATATCTTATTTCACTTCAGATACACTGTGTATTTTGTAATATTTATTCCCCATACACACTTAATCACAAGTTACATTTAATACACATTTGCTCTAACATTTATAGTAAGGGGCTGTATGTAAACTCCTGAAACATTGCTTCAAAAACAAAAGTTAAATTAAAAAAAGATATTAATATTGTAATCAAACTTCCCCCCCGTCAGCTCCCTTTGGGCTCCCTTTTGCTTTAACCAGCCTGACACCAATCTGTGAACTCTTTGGGTCCATGTGAATCTGCATTTTCAATTGCATAAGCTCTGAACAAAGAGGTTTCATCTCTGCATTGGAGAAAGCTGCTCTGCTTCCTCTGTCCCCCACACATTCACCTGCCCCTGCTCCTCTCCGGCCTTTTGTTCTCTGCTGGGAAGTGTTTGCATCACTCCTTTGGTCCAGTGGCAATTTCAGAGTGTAAAATAAGAAAGAGCTGCTCTGTATTGATGCAGTTGGTGTTTGCAGGGGTGTGGCTGGGGCCTTACAGTGCTCCCCGCTCCCGGTTGTGCTCTCGTCTCTGCAGGGATAGTTTCTGCCTGTCCTCCTGCTGTTTTCTGAAGGAGAAAATTAATAGGCATGAAGCCAACAGCTTTATAGAGGTGGGACTTCGTGACAGAAAGGGACTTTGGTGGTGCTGTGAAAGGAAAATTATTTCTATACAATTTAACATGAATCAATGTCTCTTGAAGATTTAAAAAAAAAAACAAAACCAAAACACAACACCTGAGGAACAAAAAAGAAAATACATTTGCTTTTAGCACTGTGGTGGTTGTGCTGCTCAGTAGTCGACACTGGAGACTGATGTCTTCTTTGCCCAGGCAGCAAAGACAGCAGGGCTGGAAGCAATTCACATCTTTGCTGGTGGAGGGATCTCAGCAGGAACAAAGCTAACGGGGCTTCTGTAGACATGGCCAAGGCAGGTGTAAGGTCCGCTTGGACCCAGAGTGGCTGCCCCGTACTTGTGTTGTCGGGCTCAGCATGTGTTCTAGAGCACTAACTGCCACAGAAGTGTGGAAAATGGGGGCTGACGGTCATCTGTTTCCTCTGTCTGAAGGCAACACCAGGTGTTCTTCAGACACCCCAGGAAACCTTGTCCCATGTGTAACTCTTCCCTCTGCTGCACCTCAGAAAAATGTACGGAGGTGTGCACCTGCTCAGCTCCCCGCTAGGCATGGACTTGGGAGTGAACCTTGGAAGCTTGTTGGCAGGGAAAAAGTTTTGCAACACTGTGGACCCAACGCCATAATGTGCAGTGGGCAAATCCACCAGGTGTCCATCTTGCTCAGCCCTTCTGACGTTACCCTCAGATTCCTGTAACTAATTAGCTTTTCCTATGAAAAACCTACCCAGAGCGTTGCAAGCCAGCAATAAAAAAGTGGTTGCTTATAGATATGTATCTGAATTGCTGAACTGGTACCAACCAAATAACAAATGTGATTTTGACAAATGTTCCTACCACAGGCAAAAGCTACAATGCTTTGAGGAGCAGAATAACACAACCAGCAGGTACCCAACTGCAAAATTAATGTTAGATTCCATATTTATTTTGAGGCATCACCTTCATTTACTTTCCCCTGTACTCACCTGCTCAGGGATGTCTGGGTACAGAGAAGCTGACTCGGTGCACAAACCTGTAACAGCCTCTTGCAGCAGCATCCGTGGACCTCGGGAAGCACCATGGTGGCACACGGTCCTCGGACCCCAGGACCAGCTGCAGAGGGATGGATTTTGGAGGGGAGAGATCACAGCTGGGCAGATAAAGTATGTTCATAGACAAAGATTTTTTTAGAAATTTGATTTATGTTAACTGGAGAAAGGGCGGGACTTCCCAGAGCAGCTAAGGGAATTAGGTGCCTGATTCCCATTGATTTCCCTCTGACAGAGATTAATGTACTGTTTTCCACTCTGCGATGTGCCCATATGCGTTGGCAGGAGAGGATAATATATCAATCAGTGAGTAATGTCTGCTTGCTAACTTCAATGAACGGTAGAAGGATATTTTACGTTTGGCTCTGATTCGGGCTTTTGGCTGCTTATCCTATTTTGCGTTGTGTTGGTTGTTTTTCTTTTTGGTGATTGCAAGATGTATTTGCAGGGATCTATGGGACACTACACTGACAGTGGGTAAGACTAAACTGTGGAGTGATTTTTTTTTCATGGGGTGAGGCAGCTGCAGGTTTTTGAGAGGGGAAAAACTCTGGTTTGTTTTCATTCCCTCAAATTCACAGGGAAATGCAGGAAGAATAATTCGACTAAATGATATTTTCCAACCACCTTAGGCGTTTTGCTGAGGCTGCATTTGCATGACAGAGCTCTTTATTTTCCACCTTCTGATACTCAGCAGGAGAGGGACATTATTGTCACTAGAATATTCCCGATTCAGTGAAATTTGAGTGGGCTAATTAAATAATGTAAAAACCTTGCCAAAGCCCAACAGTTTTGTGTGAAAGGAAACGGCACGGCGTCCCCTCTCTCTATTTCAATGGGAGGAGAGGAAATATGTGAGACTAATGAACTCTGTAAGTTTCTGTGCTTTATTCTGAGCAAAGCAACCTTTAGCACTATTTGCATTATTAATATCCCAGATGGGCAAACTGGCTGACACTTGACACCAGATAAAAATCACATGGAAAAAGTGTATTAACTTCTTTCTGCTGTCTTCTTGGGATTCCTCCTCAGTCTTGGGGACCAAACTCCACTCCTTGGAAATGTGCTGGAAATGGTAAGCGCTTTCTGTCTGCATTAATTTCATATTCCGTTTATTTAAGGACTGAAACTTTTGGACTTGGAAGTCAATACCAGGCTCCCATTCATGACATTTGACTTTGGATGAGGTACGTGTTGCTCTAGGTCTTTTTAGAGAGGGATGTGAACTTCCATTTTGGCAGAAGGAAGCAGCCAGGTCTCTGTTCCCACCAGAGTCACACTTTTTTGTTTCTAGGGAAACACAAGCTGTTTGCTTGACTCCTTGGTGTCTCTACTACCTCTGCAAATCTTCCTGTTTACCTGGTGCCACTGTGGGAGTGATGGTCTAACCAGGGTCCCTGGGGGACTATGCTTTGGTCTGCAACCTGAGGATGCTGCTGTTCTCCTTGCCCATCCTTCACCTGTCCATGCAACTGAGATGATAAACGCAGGGGATTAGGGAGAATTTCTGGTGTGAGGTATCACACAGCTGTCTATGGACTTGTGTGGAGCATCTAGGAACACTGTGTGATGTCCAGGCAGGAACTATAAGAGAAACCTGAAGTGCAAACTTGCAGGTAGCTAACAGAGATCCCAGGCTTTCCAGGAGGGGAGCTGTGGGAGGATCCCACCCCCTGGTGTGTCAGGTAACCCTATGAAGAAATGATGTCTCTTGCTCTCCAGAGCTTTGGATTAGGAGCTCGACAGGTTAGATTTCCATTAGGAAGATGTCTTGTGGTTGGTGTTTTGTTTTTGGGTTTGTTTTTGTTTTGTTTTGGTTTTTTTTTTGTTTGTTTTTGGGTTTTTTTTTTAAATTTTTTTCCTGTATAACATCTGAGATGTGGAAGAAATGCTCAAATTGTTTTGTGCCCAGATTGCTGTTACAAGTGAGAGCCTAAGGCTAAATGTTTCTGAATGATTTCACTGTCCAGTCAGGACTGTTGTTTCTGCTCCATAAGAAGCTGGCAGCTTGCTGGATGTGTTAAGAATTGCTGGACTTTTAAAAGGCCTTTAATATATAGTTTGCTCTTGCCAGAGTTCTGAGAAATTTTTTAAGGTCTGCAAAAGGTCAGGCAGACCTTGAAGATGTCCCAAAATATTTGTCCCCAAAAATACACTGGAATAAGAGCTGCTCTTCTGGCTTTGCTGTCCTGTGCAAGACAGCACTGCACCCACCCGCCAGCCTCTCTGAGGTCCTCAGCTGCAAAATGCTTAAGTGTGTGCTGGTTTTCAGAGGAGTGAATAATATTGTTGAAGCCAATAAGGATACTCGTGTGCCTAGCATTTGGTTTGGTTTATGCTCTGCTTTCCATTAGGGTCTGAAGTTTTATTAGAATCCCTTTGTGCTTGTGCAAACTCATCCCTGCTCCTGTGTCTGCTCCAAGCACCTGTCCCCCACGTGGCTGTCCCCCCGGCCAGTTGTGCATCTCTCCCTGCATCACCCCCTCACTCCAGCATCTGCGTGGTCTCCCTCCTGCCTTGCTGCAGGAGTGCTTTGTGCAGCATGAGGGAAGAGTCAGCGTTACTCCTGTTGTTCTCCACCTCCAGTCAGTGGCCACATAATTCAAGGGCCAGAGAACGGGTGATGCTGCAAACGCAATCAGGTGGGAGACGATGAACTGAAGAGAAGCGTTATTAAAACTGCAGCAGCTGCAGGCTGGGCTGTGCATAAAAGTTTGCTGCAGTCCTGCTTCTAACCTCCTCCTAAACTGGCAACAGCTTTGTGGTTTATGTATAAACGCACAGCAGATGATACACAGTCCTTGTCATTGCTGCTGTCCCCTCCTTGGTGCCCAGCAGGGAATTCAGAAGGACCTTTTCAACATTGTGGCTGTGCCGGGAGTGGTGTGAAACCACGCTGGTATTTCTTCCACCTAGAAGGCTGGTCCTCTTGTGTGGTGGTTCAAAGACCTACTGAGACGCAGCTCCACCGTGCCTCTTCTTTTCTTCTGGGGAGGAAGAGCAGCATGCAGTCCGCACTGTGTCTGCCTGGGATTGTGCTTGTCATGCTTGTGCATTCCCATCTCTCCCCAGGCTGCCTGCCAGAGCCAAAATCTGCAGACCTTGAGAGCCTCTGGTGCTTCTGTGGGAGGTGAGCCAGTGCTGTGGGGCAGGGGAGAGCCCCCTGCGCAGGGCTGCACAGGGATGCACAGAGCAGCAGCTGCTTGTGCGCCGAGGATGGCTGCCAGCCTTGGAGCAGGGCGTGCGAGCCAGCTGTGCGCCCTTCGTGCTTGAAGGATTAGACTGTGCAGGGCTGAGGCTGGCTCTTGGGCACCACTAAACCATGCCAAGGCACGTGGGATGCTGGAGACCACCATGGCTCTGGAGGGAAGCTCCTGCGGTCATGAGCAAGAGGTGTCATGTTGAAGAGGAGTTACAGAATGTCCTTCCATAGGTTACAGATGGTTCTTGGCATCCTGTAGCACCAAGAGCTTTTTTTTTAAAAAAAAAAAAAGACCACCAAAAGCAGCAGGAGAGGTGCAGAGGGAGGCTGAGATCAGCAATGCCTGAGTCTCTGCAATAATGATTTCTTGCATAACCTGCCCTGGGAAGCTGCCTGTGCTCCCATGCTCCAGAGGGAGCAAGAAAGCCCTTGCAGTCCCTGCCAGTCTGATCACTTGATGACCCTGGTGACAGGTTTGACTCCAACATACTTGGATGCTGAAGGAAAACTTTGTGTCCTACAGCTGCCTTCTCTGCTGGGCCAGTTCTCATCCTCCCATTTTATGTGCTTTGTGTTTTCTATTTTTCTCTGGTGCACAGGTTTGCTGAGCCAGAGTGCCCTCAGTCACTCCTAATCAGCTGCCTCCCCAATCATGTCTGGATAAATAAAAGTGTAACATATGCCCCAAATGGCAGAAGAACTGAAAAACTTCAGTGACTAATCAATGTGAAAGGGTGCATCACAGCCACCAGAGCCATTTCTGCTAAGCTCAGGCTAAAAATCCCAGGGCAGATGCTATTTATGTTGTACAGCACTTCAGAGGCAGCACTGCAAGAAAGCAGATAGACAGAAATGAAGGTCAGTCCAGGCCTTTTAAGCACTACATTACTTAAATGGCTTTTCCTGCCTCAGCTGTCTTGCTCTGAGATTAGCCCAACTCCAAATGAGGAGGGTTTTTTTCCCTTGCCGCAGTAAATCACATGCATATTTCTGTGCTAGTTCTGAAGCTGGAAGATACAGTGATCCTACACTTTTGCAAACAATTGCTCAGACTGAATGCCTGGCTGGGAGATCCCTTCTAAAACAGTTAACAATTACAACATAGCGCCAAATTGCATCACACCTTTGATCTGCTTGGCATTTAAAAAAACCCAGCAACTCATTTTCTGAATTGCTGTTGAGTCTTTAATTTTTTAGATACATAAAGCTGACACGTGAACACACCCATGTCTATAGCATAACCTTGGCTTCTCTGAATTTATGAGAAGCTTGGCAAAAATTGGATGATTGAGTTACTAAAATAACTTTCGATGTAATTAACATGCATTGCCTTTGCAGGTACCAGGGAAATTGCATAATTGAAGTTCAGGTGATGGAGGTTGCATGGCTTTTTGTAAAAGCACCAAGTGTCCGCGGAACTTCTTTGAACTGACCTCATTAAAATCAATAGAGCAGCATACTAAACCACTGTGTAGTTTATGTTTGGGGAATAATTCTGCTCTTCTATCATCATTTTTTTTTTCTCATAGACTGGTTGGAAAACTGACGGGGTGCTCGTTAATGAGGATGCTGCATTCAGTGAGGTCCGGAGATGCTGCAATGGCTGTCTCAAGTGCCTGTACATTCTGATGCTTTGCAGGGGCAAAGGCTAGACTCTGCATTTTCAAAGCAACTGTAAATCCAGATTTAGCATCTGATGGGTTACAGATTTAATCCAGTATAACAGAATGCAGCATGTGGCCCATACTTCAGAGCTATCAGTGGTTCTTGAGTAATAAAGCAGTGGCGCAGATTCGAATGCCTCCGAAACCATCTTTTCCCGAGTATGACTCCACCCTGACAACTGCGTGCTGCAGGAATGCCTGCGCCGTGGATTAAAATTGCATTTACCAACATAGAAGTTAACTCAGCACTTTTGTGGCGTTTGTAATTTGAGTGGCTTGCAAAGGCCTCTGTGTACTAAAACGAGTATGTCACTGACCTACTGCTATTTAGGTAGATTGCTAGATTATAAATTTAGTTATTTTATCCTGTGTTGCCTTGAAGACCTGTAAAGCAGCACTGCTGCCCTGCGAGCCATCTCTCGATCAGCTGAGCAAGGCAACACAGAGACCTTTGTTCCATTCTCAGCAAAGTCAAGGAAATATATCTGCATCAGCTGCATTTGTTCCACGCTTTGCAGCTTTTCTTTGGAAGCAGAATTTCTAAGGCATTTAGAGACATTTCAGATACTTGCCTCTGCCCAGCTTCCATATCCCGAGAGGAGCTGGGCAGGGCAGGGGAGGTACTGGTGCTCCCTTTCGCCAGGTATCAGGAGTGAAAGAACTTTGTTGGGTCATAACAGAATAGGACATCCACTTGAACACAAGGGAACTGCACAAACTCTGGATTTCTTTTTTTGTTCATTGACCAAACTGAAAAGGAAGCTCAGGTTAGATCAGTTCAAATTAGATTTTTTTAGAAGTATTTTTGCAAGGTGAAATATTAAGCAAAATGTTTTGGTTTACTGAGAACATAAAGTTTAACTGCTCAGATACTTAACTTTGTTATTTTTTCATTATGAAGTTTGAAACAAAGCCATGTATTTCATGCCTGACTTTCCAAGAATTCCACTCCCCTAATATTTTTTTATTTTTTATTTGGAACATACCCAAGAAGCTCAGTCCAAGCTAATAAAATCTGACCATCTTGAAAACTTCATTTTTTAGTAAATTCTTGTTTCACCTTAATGTTTCTGGCTGGTTTTCCTACATGGAGGGCCCAATCTGATGCCCCCAAGTCTTGCCTCTGGCACCATGCCCCATGTGAAAGCTCTGGGTGAACTGACATTTGTGTTGCCAACTGTGACTGGCTTGAAGAGCAGCAGGTCCTTCAGGATGGTCTCTAGTGAGAACTCAGGGCAGCTTCCCAGGGACTGGAAGTTTTCTAAGCAGCAGGAGGACTAAAAAATGTTGGGAGGGACAAAAGTCTGGAAGCCATAACCGTCATAGTGAAAAGTCTGCGTGTTGCATGGCATCCAAGCTATAGCAGGGCATCTTATTTTGCTAGGCGAGTGTGAGATCAGATCTAATTTAAAATAGAAAATAAAACCAAAAGAGTTTAAGCCCTGCCTCAGAAAACAGTTATGAAGTTTATTCAACTCAGCCCTAGCTAGGACAGCACTTAGATGTGTTCCTAGCCTTAAGTATGTACTTAAACTTACTTAAACTGGATCTAAGCATGCCCTTGAAAATGTTTACGTGCTTTCTGGAGCTCAGTTCATTGCCATCCAGAAGGTCCCTATGGAAGCTCTTGCCTCCGTGGGTAAAGAGAGTGAGCCTAGTGCAGTTTCCAGAAGTGTAAAAACTATAATTAAATAAAATTGCAATAATTGGATTTATCTCATCTAAATATTCTTTGGTGTGAAATCTCCTATCTGTACGCGGGTGAACGGATTTCTTTCATCTTTGCATAAAACCCAAGCAGTTAAAAAAGTAAGAAGGTATAGACATATCCTTCAGCTGTGTTATACTCAATTGGCAATTCTTCTGCAGCTAAAGGGAAAAGATGTTGAATATTACTACATCGTAGTGTTCACATTAGTAGGATATACAAAAACAGTGTTCACTGTTCTCTATTAGATAGAGTGATATATGCATTTAAATAGGCACACCATGACTTGGGTTTATTGCAACAATATTTTATTTATTTATCGCAAGCTTATTTTTACTGCTGACAAATATTTTCTGTGTAGTTTGAAATTCAAAAGAAATAGTCACAAACAGTCATTAATGTTTAAAGGCACAGGTTATTATTTAGTGTAGTGCTAGTTATATTATACATTATGCATTAAATACTTTTTGGTGGTACACTTATTAAATACAAATCGAGGCAAACCAATCCCTCAGTGGGAACAGACCTGCCAAATAACTGTTTTCTTTTTACTTTCAGTCTGACATACAAATGAAGATCTTTTGGATTTCAAAGCTGGTGCTGTTTCCCACGCCGCACCCCCCCCTACCCCCCTACCCCCCTTTCTTTATTTTCAGTGTGGATTTCCAGGGCTATAGGGACTTGTTAAGGAAAGATCAAACATAATATATATATGTATTAATGCATGAAACAGATATATTTACCTCACAGGGGCACTGAGAATTAATTAGTTGCTGATTAGAAAGTGGTGGAGAATGAAAACCACTGTCTAAGCGCTCGATACTATTTTTCCTTTGAATCCACAGCTGAAAATGAAGCCAGCCAGAGCCAGGGTGGTGGGACATGTCTGCCCTGCTCACGGTCTAGGCTGAGCGGGGGAGCATCCTCAGCAGAGCCTGGCAGCAGCAGGTTGCCCACGTGGGCGTGCTTTGAGCAGTTTATCTGACTGAATTTGTGAAATAGCTTGCTTAGGCTGCTGAGGTGTGAATGCTTTTCGTGAGGTCAGTCCATGCCTTGAGCCTCTGGCTCTGTTGCAGGTGTCCCCAGATGAGTTTGCCGGTGGAGCGTCTTCTCCCTGTTAAGTCCATGGGATCACTGGGTTTGGCTGGGAACAGGAAGGGCCCAGGGACCCCGCAGGCTGCTGGTGCCCCCAGACCCTGGCTGCACGCACAGGGAAGAGGGTAAGAGCAGAGCAAACGTAAGATAATGGTTCCCCTCAACAGGTCCCAGCCTACACCAGCGTTCGGCTCAGGAACTTCCCAAGCCTGATGTGGTGTCTGTATGCTTGACAGATCTATCTTCTGTGGATGTGTTCATTCCTCCCTCAAAGCCAGGTAAACCCTTAGCATTCCTGGGGTAATTTTGCGAGGAGCTTCCAGCTATATTTTTTTGAGAAACCCTTCTTTTTCATTTGTTTTTAACCTGCCATCCACTAGTTTGATGCCACCTCATTCTTGGGCTGTGGAAGGCAGTGAGACATCATTCCCTGCTCACCCTCTCCATAGAGCTCCTGAGTTTGTAGACCATTACCTCATCTCCCCTGCCATTTCTCTCCCAATGTGAGAAGCAAGTCAAAGCCTGTTCAGTTGTTTCTTGTCTGGGTTAATTTTCCTGAACTCTCCTCTAAGGACAAGGCCCATTGAGCCAGTGTTGAGGGATGGAGATCTTGGTTAAAATGAAGTTATAAACCATGAGTTTTTCTGCAATGCCCCTGGGAAGGAGCAGCTCTCATCATGCTGGGAGGGGAAAGGGAGACACCAGGAGATGGGCTTAGAAAGGAGGTTTTTGTAGCTAGCCCAGTGTGCTGAATTACTGCTCTTGTGTGAATTTTTGTTTCTGAATGCTGTGGCAGGTATTAGTATGTTGGGATTGTAATTGGGAGGCAGGACAACCAGGGGCTTTATGTAAGTGTCTTTTGTTGTTTAAATATTCTACATACCATCAAAGCAAGCTCCCGAACAGTCGGTGTTGGCTGTCCAGCTTTTGTACATCTAACCCCAGTGAAACCCATTTAAATCATGGAGACTGAGTTGGGTCTCCCAGCTGTCACAGCCGTCTGCTACAAAAAGGGAAGCAAAAAATCCTCTTTAGCACATCTGGGACTGAGTTCAGCAAATGTGATTTGGGTTTTTGTGTGGGTTGGAGGACAGGAGTGCATTGGATGGGTGTCATGGGTGTCCAGCCCAGGCCCTGTGCGCACAGGCAGCATGTCTCAGACCATCTCTGGAGAGCACAGAATACTGCAAAAGCTGACAAAATTCAAATAAATGAAGCAGAACACTTCAAGAAAGAAAAAGAATAGACTGTGATAGTTTTGTGGGATTAGAAACACACTTTTTAAGGCAGCTTTTAACCCTTTAATTCACTGTCAGTGCCCTCAGATATCATACTTGGATGTGAACTGAAAGCAGGGCTTTGAGAACCATGGCATGAGAGGGTGCCTTGTGGTCCTTTCCTGCCCATCAGATTTCAGGTGAAACTCAGGGATGCTGCCATCAGCCCCTCTGAACAGCTGTAACTCCTCACAATTATCAGCCCTTGCAGAAGCAGCTGTACGCTGCCCCTGCCACAGCCTGGTTTCTTCTTGCCCGTGTGCTGAAAACACAACACACTAAAAAGGAAATTTTATGGAGCTGTGTTGGGGCATGCTCTGAAATCCACTGGAGTTCCTTGACATGACATTTTCCTTTCCCTTGAGGACACATAAAAGCATCTGTCCGCTCCTGCCACGTGGGCTGAGGATGGCTGTGGGAGCCCACGTACATGTGTGCAGCTCCAGGCGCAGGCTGCCAGGGTACTCACACGCTGTTGTTTGCATGGGGCTCCGTAAATTTTAGCTAGGAGCCTTTGGATACCCAACCTGCAGCACACAAGCAGCATCTCCCAATACTGGTGTTTCAGTTTTGGCAGTAGATGGATTGAGCAGTGACTAATTCTTTTTTTCTTGAAAGAAGGCTGAGCTGTAGCGCCCAAATCATTCACTAAAACAAGCAGAATTTGTGCTTTCTATTTTCCCATAGATTTTGCCTTAGCCTCTTATGTGCTGCACCTCCCACCTGCTCCACTCCCCATCTGGGTGGCAAATCGTGGCAGACTTAAAGCACATTTACTGGGCGTGATGTCTGCTGCTTGCCAGGCTGGTGCACGCGTACTGCATGCCACCGACCACTGCCTTTAACAATAAGTGAGGGGCTGAGGCTTAGCAACCATTTTCTCACTGTGAAGGCATACCTTCAGGGCATAGACCCATTTTATCCAGACCTTTTAGGGATTTAACATCTTTGGCAGCACGGAATTAAGAAGCCACAAGAGAGGATGGGCAAGTAAGTGGATAGGCAGCAGCAAGAGACCGGTGGGGTGACTGCTGAGACAGCCAAGATGGAAATAGGAAAAATAGGAAACAATACTAAAAATAGCTCAAATTTTTGGAGCCACAGGTTTCTCTGAAAGCGCTGTAGAAACTGAAAGACATTACACCCCTGCAGGGAGGGTTGTAAATCCATCAAAACTACTTGCAACTGTATGAAAATAGGGACAAAAAGGCACTATAATATTTTTACCCACCACCACAGCCCCCCGTCAAGAGGAAAGGGGCCGAATGGTTAATGGCTTCTGCCAAACAGCGGGATGAGGTGCTGGCAGGGATCTCAGCAGAGGTGGGTTTGCTGGGCTGGCTCCCAATTAAAACGTTGCCGCTGATCACTCCAGTGCCGGTGGGAGCAGCAGCGTAGCCGGCTGCCTGCGATGGGCCAGGCAGTGGGGCAGTGAGGGCAGCACAGGCGGGTGCTGGCTTCTGTCCTGGGAGAGGTCTCGGCAGGGTATGGGCAGGGTGGTGGCTCCTCCCTGCTGGCCTGGCAGCCCTGTTTGACCCATATGAGAAGAGCCAAAATCTGGTCTCTGGTTGTCCATCCAGAAGAAACCATGAGAAAACAGCAACATCATGAGTCAGAAAAAAGCCTGTTTATGTCTTTGGTATCATGGATGAAAGCATCCAACTGGTCCTGTTTATTTTAGCAAACATCTCATGGATCATCAGGAATTTTCACTCAAGAGTTATTTTTAATTTTTCTTCTCGTCCTTCTGAATCAAGGGAAAGTGCAAAGCCAAGGAGACCCTCCTGAGACCCAGTTTGAAGTGCCTGACAGGGCAATTAGTCCACATTCTCTAAGAAACTCTCCTTCAAGTCTCAAAACTTCAAAGAAAAAAACCCAACAAACCAGTACCTCTGCCTGCAGGGTGTCCACGTCGTACTGTCTGACGCTTGATGCAAAGGGGATTCATTCTCCCACATCCAAGCTGAAATTCCCCAGGTACTAATCAGCAATTTCACATTTGCAGCTTGAAATGATTTGTGTGAAAGCCATTAGATGCTAGGAAGTGGGGTGTACGAGAGATGTTCTCACTCAGTCTTCCCAAAAAGGAAGTAATTTTTTATTTGCATTCCTTGACCGGTGACATTTAAGATGTTTACCCCCAAATTTTAAGCTGTAGAAGGAACTGGACCACCCTGTGCTTCAGCATTGATAGAAACAAAATCTGGCCATTGAGTATTTGTGTGTTGTCTTAAACCTGAGCTTCCTTGCTGAGATATCTTCTTTAGTGGAAATTAAATAACATACAGTTGCCCCTGTCTACAAGGCTCATTACTGTCTGTCAGTTCTGACCATTATATCCACTTAAAATACCACAGGGAGAGCTTATTGGGATTCTTCTGATATACTATTCCTCCAAAAGTCAATCAAAAACCAATCTAGTGCACTTAAGGCTTTTACTGCTTTGCTGAAGACAATCTCCCAGTATCAGCCAATCTGCACAGTCTGCTCCGATCGCACAATGATTTCTAAGGGCATGTGAGAAGAGATTACCTACCTGTTTGTAAATGAGAATAATGGCTCACTTTCAGTGGGTTGTGGGTGTAGGAACAGAGGTGACAAATGCAATTACTCCTCCTCCTCCAACCGGAGGAGGGGGAGGGGGGGGAGGGAAACGCAAGTGCAACACGCTTGTTTGGACTGCATCATAAAATCAGCGGAGAGTTGCTTGGTGGGAGGAAACCATCAGTGGGAATGTTGGTTGGGGAGGTGAACACCAGGCAATGGAGCTGAGTTATTTCCCCGAGGTGCTGGTATGCGAAGCAGGCTCCAGCGTGGGAGGGGAAAGGTTTGTTTTCAGAGCAGCTAATAGTCCCAAAGGGTCCTGAGGCCACGTGCATCACTGTGCTCTGCAGTACAGGGAAACAGAGGCACAGCTGCGCCGCAGGGTTTATGGAGAGTTACAGCCTGCAAGAGCAGGGGGACAGGGACAAGCCCTCCGAGCAGGCTGTGCGCAGTGCTTCCTGCAGGTGGAGGGGTGAATGGACAGCACTGTCCAGTCAGAGGGCCAGAAGTGTTAAGAACCGTGTCCCTAAAGAGGGTCTGTGTACTTCTAGAATGCCTCTTGGGGGCGGGAGGGGGGGCACCATCCTCCCCGTCACAAAGATGGGGAAACTGAGACACAAACCACTTCAGCAATTAGCACTGATAGTTTACAGTAAATCAAAGGACCGAGCAGAGGTATCCTTGTCCCCTGTCTTGCTTTAAGGAAAAGCTGTCTCTTTGCTCCCTCAATTTAAAAGTAGGTTTCATTTCTGTTTTTTTCAGGACATGCTGTGTCTCTGAGGGTTGTTGGACTGGAGGTTAGTGTCAGTCTGGCTTCCAGGTGACACAGAAAGCCTCCACCTATCCTCTCACCATCCCTAACCCAGGTGTTCACTGCAGGTGCTCTCACTCACCCTGATGGGCTCGCTGCCTTCGAGGAGAGGCAGCCTGTGCTCTCTGCCCTTTCCCTTCTTGACCCCTCATAAAGCCAGGGTCCTCCTTCCACGATAAAACTCCTAACTTGAGTCTCAATTTATATGTATTTCATGCATGACTGGGGTGTCCTCTGCACAATTGTACTGGGCATCTGAACAGGAGGCAGACTTCCCCCAGTATAGCTCATACTGAGACAGAGAAGTGCAGTGGTGGGGCTTAGGACAGCCTAAGTGTCGGTCTTCTATGGGTATAGCAGTAGTGTGTTCTCTCCTGGTCATCAGAAATTACTAGTGGCGTTCACAAACTCCTTGGGACTTCTTGGGGTTCAGGTATGCTCCTCCCTGCTGTACTCCACGCCAGACAGTTTTCCCGATCAGGCTGGACAAGAAAAGGCACTTCACTTCTTCCTTTCCTGCACCCTGTTATGACAATTTTCATGCCATGTTGTGCATTTACTCTGTTAGTACATTGAGTACTCTTTGAATGGCCTATGGGTTGTGTGTTAGTGAGCTGGAAGCTGGCTGTGATGCTCCAGTACCCCATTTTTAGTACCCAGGGCTTAACCTCCCAATTTCTGTTTCTCTTTCCCTTAGCTGAATCTGAAACCACCCTCTGTTAACTCAAGCTGGAGTTTCCTTGCCCTAAGGGGTTTGCCTAGGGGAAAGGAAGGTTTGGATCAAATGCAATGCCATCTGAAATTAAAATGCTCCAGACCTGCCTGTGCTCTCTTTCAGAGTCCTTCCCTCATTGCTTGCAGATATGGGGTGCATGAGACCATATGATACTCTGGGACCAGAGAGGGATGGACTCACCTGATCTGCTCCTTGCTTTCCCTGGAGGTTTGTTGAGTAATATTTCTTTTTTTATGCTTTAAATATCAGTCTGAACGTTAGGCTGCTTGTCTCTCTAATTTCATTCTGGACGTACTCTTGTAAAACCTCGTACATCATATTACAAAGATATTAAATGCACAGTTTTTTTGTGGTATTTACATGTACTACTGTTCTGGAAGAACAAGGTAGAGGTCATTGTACCATAGATGGTTAAATGAGAAACAAACCTGGTTTCTAATTTGAATAACATCTTTCAGCCCTTGTAGAGATTTGCACTTAGAGGGCTGTGCTCTGGGATACACCATCACAGCAGTCCTGACAGCAATTGCAGGTGAACAGATGCAGCCTGGTCTGCACTTGCAGTTCATTGCTGGGGCTCTGTGGCCTTCGGTGGAGAAAACGGAGCCACAGTGGTTCCTCCCTTCCTCCCCAGGCTGGAGGAAAGGGTCCGTTTCTGAAGCTAGCAAAGGGAGAGGCGTAACCACCCCTGTCCTGCTGATTACTCAAAGCAGAGGTTGACTTTCTAAGCTTGCGATTTTGCATGTCCCTGCGCAGACACAGCGTCTGACAGCATGGCAGAGCTTGATGTGTTTATCCTCAGCTCCCTGGGACACAGAGAAGCGTGTTCCCCTCTTCTCCTTCTGTTTTATGGATGAGGAGTGGATCAGAGACGCTAAAGCTCAGCCTGACTGTCTTGCCCACAGCCATCAAAGAAATCCACAGGGGAGAAAGGAGCCTGTCACCATGTATTTCTCCTCCATGCAGAGGAGCTCAGTGTCGTTGGCCAACAGGGACGTAGGGGACCAGGGAGGCACTGGCTGGGTCTAGGGGAGCATCTCCCTGCCTGGGCAGCCCCATGCTCCGGAGGCAGGGACATTCCCCTGGCCCAAGCCTGCTCCACAGCCATGCACAGAGGCTTGCGTGGAGTTCATGTCCCCATTGATGCCATCCTGGTCCCTCCAGTGACCTCGTTACCTCCTTTCTGCTATCTTAAGCTCATGCTGTGGAAGAAAGCGATCCCACTGCTCTGTGCACGATGTAGTGAAGTCCAGGTGCTGTAAATGTTTAACTAGGCTTAACTGAGTGGTTATGTGTTGAATTTGAACTGCTAAAACCTGCATTCGCAGTTGAAAACTCAAATAGTGTAAAAATTGTAAAGTGACTCATAAAATGACTAACATGACATCTATATAGACTTCAGAAGACATTTTCTACCCTTTTCATAGCCAATCACAGATTAATTCATCAGTTTGATAAAATAAAAAGTAATTAATACATTTCTGTCATATATCTCCTTGCAGTCAGAGTGATAAAATATTCACAAGAGAGGTGGCTTGGAAACATGAATTTGATGAAGATGATTTAAAAAGAAAGAAACTTTAATTAAAGTCTAGAAAGGTCATTGAGTCCTACCATCAGATAATGGTGAAATTATGAAACAGATGGCAAATGTCCCCAAGAAGAAGAGAAGCAGTGGTCTAGAAAAAAAGAAAGTGATAATGTTAACAAAGTAAAACTCAACTTAGCACAGGCATTGTTTTTACAGCCTGGCGAGCAGGGAGAAGTGGTCAGACAACTTTGACTTGCAGAACTAGGCTTTTTGACCGCTACTAAAAAAATTAAACTTATGAAGAAGAACACTGTATTTAGGTTTGTCTCAGACATTTCACTGATTTCTTTTTTCAGGTGCATTGCATAGAAGATGACCCTCTGGTGTCTCCAGAGAGAGTAAACCTGAGTTGATTTGAAACCCTGTTCTCGAGGCAAGCTAAAGGTGAGGACTCTGCTATTCCTGGGCAACTGTTCAGGGCTAAAACTTTGAGTCAAAAGGTCTTGTTGGCAACAGGCATCTGTGTGTCTTAATCCCACTGGCTGAATGAGCTGCATGTGCTTGGAAAGGGCTGTGGACTGGGTGGTCATAGAAAGATCTCAGAAGTGCTCTCTGAGAAGGTTTGCAGCTTCTAATACAATGGAGGTCTTACCTAAACTTTACATAAACTGTAAAGATGCAGTGGCAGAAGGTTTAAATCAAGCTGACAGTCTGGCTGCATATTTTGGTGGACCTGCACTGTTTCCTGGGCTAAATCTGCCAGGTCATTGCTGATAGGGAAGAGAATGAAAACTGACAGCATCATTCTGCAATGGTGTCAATGTGTGTAGCTATGATTGAACCCACCTCAAAAAAGATACACAGATCTAGAAACACTGCAGAGATGAGGGGATCATCTCAGAGTGGCTTCCTTGTGATGTCCCCCTGCTAGAGAGGGGTCTTCAGCTTGCATGAGGGTCTGGAAGACAGAGGCCATCAGCTGTCCTCCAATGATGGGACGGAGTGCTTACAACATCAGGAGCAGACAAATAAGGAATAATTTGTCAATCAGCCACTTTTTTCTCTCTAATTCTGTAGAAAATACTATGGGACTTCACTAGACAGGTGCAGGTTTGAAGTAAACCACAGATGATAGTTTGTCAGGTGGCTTATAACTTCACTGGAACTCATGACTAGGCGTTTCCAAAAGGGATGGAGAAACACCTGGAAGAGAGTCCACTGGAGTTTATTAACATTGAAGACACTAGTTTTAGCTCAGAAATTTTTAGAATTGCAAATTCTGGGAGCTAGGAGACCTTCTACAGAGGTATTATTATATACTTGCCCTATCCTACTCTTCTGTAGGTGTCCGTTGTTGGCTGACTGAGGACATCAGGTGAGACAGACTCACGGTATAACCAAATAAGACTATTTATAGAATCACAGAATCGTTTGGGTTGGAAGGGACTTTAAAGATTATCTCGTTCCACCCCCCCTGCCTTGGGCAGGGACACCTTCCACTAGACCAGGTTGCTCCAAGCCCCATCCAGCCTGGCCCTGAACGCTGCCAGGGATGGGGCAGCCACAGCTGCTCTGGGCAGCCTGTGCCAGTGTCTCAGCACCCTGATTGTGAAGAATGTCCTTAGATCTAATCTAAATCTACCATCTTCCAGTTTAAGGCCATTCCCCCTTGTCCTATTGCTACAGGCCCCTGTAAAAAGTCCTTCTCCAGCTTTCTTGCAGGCACCCTTTGGGTACTGGAAGGCTGCTGTGGGATCTCTTGGGATCATTCTCTTCTCCAGGCTAAAGGACCCCAACTGTCTCAGCCTGTGTTCATAGGAGAGGTGTTCCAGCCCTCTGATCATCTTTGTGGCCCTTCTTTAGATTCACTCCAACAGGTCCATGTCCTTCTTACACTGGGGCCCCAGAGCTGAATGCAGTGCTCCAGCTGGGGTATCACCAGAGCAGAGTAGAGAAGAATCACCTCACTCAGCCTGCTCATCACATTATTCTTATAATCTTATTGTTTTCATAACCTTATTGTTATATTTTCAGATAGGTTAAATCTACCCATGTCCCCATTTCTGTGATTCCTCTTTGACCCCAAGGCCTTAATGGTGGCCACAAATCACAGGAGCAAAAGCTAGAAAGAACATCAGGAGCTCATCTGTCTGCTCTCTTGGCTCTTGGCAGGGTCGCCTCTGCTTGTCTTGCTCCTGGCAGATGTATCTGTCTATCCTGAGAAGTTAGGACCATCTCTCCAAGGGCTCCTGCTAGTGCTTTGTTGTCCTGAGTATTATTTAGTAAGTGTTTCATGCTGTCAGGCTTAAATCATGTTACAGTCTTCATCTATTCTCTTTATTCTGTCCCCATGGTCATGAAAACCAGGACATGATGCTTCCAACTAACCTTCACCTCTAACTAGAAACCTTTACTTTTTTGGAAGACCATGGTCAGAGATAAGAATAGGAAAAATCAAGCAGATGAGGAAGCCATGAGATCATAGTGAATGCATAATTTTTTGTTCCAAGAAGCAGAAAAGTACAGCTTGCCCCATGGCTTAGCTGTTATCTTCCATGTTGTTGGACCATGTCACCTGTTGTAATGCAATATTTGTGGGGAGGAATTGTGTAGCATCTGTGGAAACATGGTGTTATGAAGGCCCTATATCCTTTCTGTCTGTTTTTGAGGAAAATAAAGAGGTTTCAAAAAACCTCTGAAAACCTGGTGTATTTTTAGTTGCCTTATCCACATCACTGTGATTACTGTCCTGTTCAGTGTGGGCTGCTACATGCTGCTTCCCCAGAAATCCCGCTGCTGCTCACAGAGCGTGGTTCAGGTCTCAGTGGTAGGGAAGCTCCGGGTTGCTCAAGCAACCCTAATTCACCATGATCTCATCTTCACTTACCCTGTCACAGTCTATTTTTTCCACTAAAGCCTGTCTCAGTTAATGCAGCGAAGGGATGGTGCTCACTTACTGAGCAGCTATTGGAGACACTTTGCTCCTTATTGTTCGATGCACAGCCCCAGGCGTGAGCTACTGTGTTCACTTTAAGCTCTCTTGGGTTTTTCTTGTGCCCATTCCTGCCAGGTGAGTGAATGAAGGGCTGAAGAGATATTAAGAGCAAAGTCTTGCAAGGAGGCCGAGTACCTGCCTGCAGTGTACCTGGTTTGTCGGAGCCCTGTGGCACCCAGGAGGGTTCAGCCCTCACCACCAGCAGACCCCTGGGGACTGAGCCACGCTGAACACATTGTAAGTGGTGGGAAAGGGAAGTGGGGGGATCGCCCTGTGACTCCCAGCTAAAACAAATGGTTTTCTCTTCCCAACCTTTATGCACCTTTCTAACCTTGCGGACAGAGAAGGCGGTAGATGCTCTCCTTTGCTGCCTGGCATTGACTCACACCTCAAGCATGTTCATTATGGTGAGGAGTGAGTGCTGTTGTGGAAGAAATACCAAGTGGCTATGTAATGAAACTTGCCAACAAAATACATCTATGCCAAATGACTTCCCAGAGTCTCATGCTTCATAAACCAAACAGCAGGGCACGTTGAAGGAATCTAATTGATTTCAGCAGAGGACAGGTTTCTCTCATAATCTGAGTCAGCCTTGATGTTGCTGACTATCAAATGGCATTCTTGGCATCTGTCTCAGTCTCTCAGCAGGGATATGTGTGATTTGAAGTGATGGTCTCAGACATTTAAATCACAGATCCTTGTCCCACATCATAGTTAAAAGCAGGTGAATACCGGCTAAACTAAATTGTGACACATGCTACCTGGCAGGGTGGGCTGAGGGAGACAAACCAGGTTCTGCTCACAGGATCCACACCACTCCTCTGCCTGGTGTGACCCCTCCTGGAGCAGGGCTGGCTAAACAGGGTGCTAATCCCTGAGCAACCATACTTTTAAGGGATTGCTTTAATACTTAAAAGCTTTCACAAAGATAACTATCATTTTTCAAGAATATCATGGACTGTAAACTGGCAAATGAGCACTACACTACCATGCAGAAGTCCTGCTAACTGTGGCTGGGTGGACAGCACCAATGGGTATGTGTACCTCCACCACTGCCTGTGAACCTCAGCTGGGGTCTGATTCATAAAATGGCTTTCAAACGTCACCAGTCGAGCTCTCAATCTAACCCAGCACCCACTCTCCTTTTCAGTCATCTCTGTGCTTCAACTTTGCCTCTTTATCGTAGTAAATTCAAAGACAAAGCCATGTGCAGTGCTTTATTCGTATAGCTTGCCTATGAAAGATCAAAGGTGGGCTAACAGGGCTGCTCTTTTCCCTAACATCTTCAGTATCACTTTGTCTAGTTGAGATATTAAAGACGGGTGACAGCACAGACCAAACTCTCTTGGTTATCTTTTGGGCACACACTGGATGAACTGAGGCAGACAGAAACCAGATCGACATGCCTCTTTCTTTTCTCTTTTTGAAGGAAAATTCTGTGCCCAGGAAACAGGAATCTGACACACCAGAGTTCGAACAAATTTTTTTTGGTCTTCTGTAGCAATTAGTTGAGTTTCTTTTGGTTTGTCTTGTTATTATGTCTACTATATTTTCCAGAAAGTTTCTTTGATTTACAGTGCATTATGGATTCTAAAGGAAATCACTTCCCTTCTTTTTGCCAATTGGTTAATGTGTTTAAACATTTTCTCCTCCTGCCAAAGGCAGTATAATAAGAAGGGCTGTTGCAGTGGTGTCCTTAGGGCAACTCACTGCTTTCATGTATGTACCCAAGTTTGTGCAGTTTCCCTCCATCATTTATAACATTCCATCATCAGAAATGGGGTGATTTAGGTATGCTTCTTTGCAAGAAAGAAATTTGAAGGCTGTTGCTTAAGGCATCTTTTTGTCCTTTTAACCCATGGCTAATACTCTTAAAACAAAACTTACTGTTATATTATTGAAATATAGATCAAAATGCTTTATTTCAGAATTGGAGCTAATGAGGATGCACCAGAAGTTTTGAGATTTTGAGGAAGTAAAGCTGAAAACAAGCACGTTTTTGCAAATTGACCCCCTTCATTTGACAGAAGGAATGGAAGCATTCTAATTTTCATATTTCAGAACATTCCAAGTGGATTTTAACTTCTAAAAAGTTTAAAACAATTGTTTCACTGTCAATGAATGACAAATGCTGTTTATGATACATACCCAAAGCAAATACAGGGGGACACCCTTCTGCAGGTGTTCATACCTGCAGCACATTTCTCAGTGGTGTTCAAGTGATTCACCTCCAGCAGATCAGGAGAATGTCACAGTATTTCTCCCAGACTGGAATGGGGGATCAATCCCCCCAAAGGCCATTTGCATGCTAAAGTGGCTGATTTCAGTTGGGTCCTGTCTCAAACAAGAGGCATTTGTGAGCATTAACATATGTGCATGCTCGGAGACAGGGTTGAGTAGGTAGTTTGCATGTTGATGTGACCACGTAGGCAGAAAGGCTTCCCACTGAGAGCTGCATGGCACCTGCCCAGGTAGAACAGAGCAGCTTATCCTTTAGTAGTTGCATGATTTGCTAATGGCTTTCAATCACAGGAGATGACTGCACCTGGCCACCCGAATGCATATTTGCATTTCCATAGAGAGGAGCTTACCCTAGCCCAGAGGGAAAATTGGTGAAATTCCCTCCTGTGGGAGGGGGATCAATAGTCACTTGATGCAGTGACTAAAGGGAGCTTTGCATTTAAGGAGGAAAAGCAACAGGCTGCACCAACCCTGATTTTTTTTTTCTTTTCCTTTGTGAATGCAAACTGAGACTGCAGAATGGGCATCCTATGACCAAGCCCCTGGTGAGGTAAGTGTCTCCAGACTCTTGGCTCACCATGCTGGAGGAAGTTTCCTGCTGGTTTTGGCCTTGCAACACCTATATGAAATGCCCTTTTCTTTCCTTTCTGTGATCGATGTCTTTATATACATTTGAAATGTTATGGTCCACTTTGGAATTTTTTTGTTTGTTTGTTTTGGTTAAGCTTTTGTTTAACCTGGCTTGTGTTAACTGTGATTTCAATGTGATGGCCTGAAATCAGGGTATTCGTATTTATGGTGCGGTGAACTCTCAGCTGTGCACCAATCCAGTCTGGCCGCGCTCTGCACACAACATATTTGGAGAAACGTGCAGGTGAGCTTTTAGGCAGCAGGAGCAGGGGATGTTGAATCCTAAGAGGTTTGAGTAAGTCTGTAATAGGGTTACAAATACATGCATACAGACAGAGAAAAGTGGATGAAATGTAATCATTGTCTCACATATGCATAGTGTATGACGATTAAGTTCCAAGTAAATACACATATGTCCAGAAACTGTATAGTATATTGCCAAAAGAAGCCATGCGTTTATATCTGGATATATGGGATGTATAGTTATGTCATTGCAATGTACTTATCACTGGCTGGATGTGATAGATAGCCATATAAGTACATCTTGTTTATTAACTCATACTTGTGGTATAAGGCTGTATAAACACAACGTATTCATAGTCACATAAAATCTCTTCTACTTATCAGCTCATCATCTCACTTCCTATCTCAGCAGAAAATGTCTTCTCTTTTACTGCATCTTCTTGGCTCATGCTTCTTATTTAGATGAATGATTCTGCCCTTTAGCTTCCCAGATGCGATGTGGGGATAGAGCTTGTACAAAAATGCTTGGCATAGACCAGATCACAGAAAGCAAGTCTGGGAGGGTCTTTGTGAAGTAATGTTGTAGATTCCCTGGCTGTGAGCAAGGACTGGTAACACCTGTGTCATACCTGTGGAAATTGCAGTACTACCCTGAGAGCTGCTCAGTAAGAGGCGTGGAGAAGAGCTAGCCTGGATCCATCCCACCACCTCTGGTGAGGGAGCAGGGTGGTGGTGGGGCAACCCCAAGCCCAGGGCATCAGGCAGCTCTGTGCCTGCAACTGCAAGACAGCAGTATCAAAGGGTAAAGGGTGGACAACAGTCTCCTTTTGCTCTTTATTTTGATCTCTCCTTGCTTCTGGTAGTGCCCAGGGTGCCTAAAGGACAGCTTTTCCACGCCTGTATGTGGAGATATACTGAAGTGTTTTGTTTTGGTTTTTTTTTGTTTTTTTTTTGTTTTTTTTTTAATTGCAATAGCAAGTCAAGAAAGTGCTAACACTGAAGGCTATGTGACAGCAGGAGACTTCATGTAGTTCACTGTAACCTTTTAATATCAGTTTCTGTTTTGAAGCCCTTTCTGAAGTGGGATTGATGCTAATATCCCCATTTTGTAGTGGGGAAACTGAGGCACGGGAGCTTGCTGATATCTCAGACCAAGTCCAATAACAAAATAAGAATTAAGGTGTCTGAGTCACTGTGGTACCAAATAAACAGCACACAGAAGAGCTGATTCAGATGAAAGATGCTTGCCTACTTTATTGATTTACACAATCTGTGACCCTGATGCTGTAGGACAGATGATGCTATTACTACTTCATAGTAAGGAGGTATTACAAAGGCTTTGTCAGGCTCATTTTGGTCTTATCCCTTACTCAGGAGGATCCAAGCCAGAAGTAATTCATAATTTGTTCCTCCTAGGCAAATTACCATTAAAATATTTTCATCTTGTTCTTTCCTGTGAGGAGTTGCGGATATACAGTATTTTTCTTAGAAAAGCTGTTCTGCAGCATTTTCAGAGAATTTAATCCCTGCCACCCCATCTTTAACCTGCTTTCCTGAAGGAACAAGGCATACACAATTGCAGGGGCTATCCACCCGCTCTATCTATCTATCCACTCTATCTGCCTCGACCTTTAGTAGGGGTGAGCCCTTCAGTTGATTCCAACTATAGCTGACAGAGGGATAGAGATCTCAAAGATACTCTGTTCTTGGGAGTTTTGTGAAACTGGCAGCAGGAAGAAGCCCTGGGGAGACCAGCAGCAGAGACTGCAGCGTGACTTTCCCAGAGCTGGGCAGTAGACAGGGGAGCACCTGAAGTACCACAGGTGTGGAAGTGGATGCCTTGTAAAGGGATATACCAAAATCCAGGGCACACAAGAAGAAACTAACCAGCAGTAGTTCTGCTCTCTTGGACTGTTTTGTTCCCTCTCTAAACTCTCCTGTGGTACCTCTCAAGGAATCATGAAGCTCAGTAGTCTGAGGAAGGGGGTGGGGAATGCCAAACAAACCAGAAACCTGCTCTAGGTTGCTCGCCGTCTTATTGAGACTTTGCTGTGCCACCTTGGAGGGATGTGGTCGAGGATCAAAACCTGCGTGCTCTGGGCACTTGGGATTCTCCTTCCCAGTGATGTCATGTCTTTTCCATGATGGAAATCACTGGCACTTCCGCTGGCTTCAACAAAGCCAACCAGCTTTCTCTGGGTGAGGAAACGTTCCATCTTAAGCCCAGAGGGCTCATGTGATACTGGCTGTTAATTCTCTCACTGGTCCAGGACTGATTGCAGCTCCTGGGAAGGGGCCAGCTGGAGAAATGAGATAACATGACACACACCCTCCAACTATGTGGAGCCACGGTCCCAAATGAGATGCTCTGGTGTACAAATGTCCCTCTTGTCCCACCTTGTGTTCAGCATCAAGCTTTCCTGCGAGACACTGAAGCATAGCTAACCCTTGGCACGGGCAGTTTGTTCACCCTTGGGCAGGGGTGGATGATTGCTTGTGGGTCACAGAGTGGTTTTGTTTTGGTTTAGAAATAGGAGGAGAAGCTGGGAGTGTCTTTTGATCAGACTCTCAGTCCTGGGCTGTTCCTTGAGCAGCATAAGAAGGCAGCTGTCTTTCACTAATGAAAGCCCTTATTAAGTCTGGAAAGAGCACGGTGCAGCCGAGGTGACCTGGGCTCTCAAGGAAATGTGGAGGAGCTTACAGCTCATCCCATGGTCACTACAGTCTATGTGTGTGTATTGCTCGGTCCCGGAGAGAGACCAGTGTGTCTGCTGAGCAAAGCTGCAGAGCTCTTAAATGACTGGTAAAGCAATGAGGTGCTGCTTCAATTACACTGACTCAGCCTCCTAATTTTACACTTTTTTTTTTCTTTTACCCATCACACTTTTATGGCGTGAAAGCCCAGTAAGTGACACTCAGCTGCTATCAACCGTTTTAATATGGACTTTTCCGAGGGAGGCCGAAAAAAAAAAGCTTTTTCCAAGGTCATTAGCTGCCAATTGCAGCCTGTTTGAAAATTGCTTGCACTCTCTGCTAATTGGTCTACCAGACCTGTTCATTTGTTAATTTGATGTTATTAGGTAACTGGCACATCTCTGCTGCGGACAGAATAAGGTGAGGATTGAGATGCTGTTTTGATCTTTTTCTTTGGATGCTTTGAAAGGACCTGGCATAGCATGTGGCTGCTCTGTGCCTGTGAGTGGGGGGAGACACGACAGGACACCATCCTCAGGGGTGGTAGGGACACTGTAGGGACACCCTGGGCTGGGTGTCACCCCTGCCAGGTGGCATAAAACTTAGACTCTGGGGTGAAAGGGATAGGGTGCATGAATAAAATTGCTTTAGGTTCATAAATAACTCAACCTTAAAGCAATTGTTGCAATTAGATTGGCCCCAAATTGACTGGCTTTGGATCTGCAAAGTGAAAGAAAAGCTGTTTCAGGTTTAAATGAATGTTTTATTTGACAAAAACAGAGTTCTATAAGAGTGAAAGGGTGGACCCACAGAACCGGTACCAATACCTGCCATGACCCTCTCTCCTTGTTATGAGACCATAACTTGGGATGAGGACTTGGGTCTCAGTCCTTGGCTGTCCAGGAGGGTGCCTTGGACGTGGGCTGATCTCCTGCCATTTGTGTTTCACTCTAAGAGGCAGATGGGCTCTGCCTTCAGTCTGGTGAGGCCAAGCTCTGGAAGGAAACACAGATCACGGTATATGGGGACACCCCATTGTGCCCACCCCTGGATATGACCTATAGCTGGATGGTTAGGCTATTTTTGGAGGAGAAAGACCTTGAATTCAACAGGGATGAGATTTGAACTGAAATTAATGCCTGAGATGCTGCAACAGAAGAGACACCAGCTGTGTCTCTCAATTCGTGGAAGGTGCCAAATGCCCTGAAACTATTTATACATTAAAGAGTACTCGGTGAGTGCAAGCCAAACTGTTTCAGGTTGGCTGAAACAGGATCTTTTAGCAGCTTCACTGTATGCTTTAAAAAAATTGCTCTTCCTCCTATCAGGTCTGCCTCCTCCAGCTTGTTGCACCGCTGTGCCAAGCAGAAATGCAGCCCATCTGCAAACCGGTGTTACTGGTTGATTGTATCTCTGTGTTATGGATCTGCTTTTTTTGGCAAATGGCAGCCATAATTTCTTCAGTGTGGAGAAGGAAAATTAATTAGCTCAGCTGGTGCATAGGGGTGCTGGATCCTGACAGGAAAGGGTCAGCTTTGGCTCCCTGTGCTGTCCTGAGTGTATGGGGAATTTGTGTCATGGTCAGAGCCACGGGTCAACCTGGACTTTGTCCCCCACTGTCCAGCAATTCTGCCTCACTCTGGTACTGGTCCTTTACTTCTGTGCCCTACAAACAGCTCTAAGACTATGTTGATCATCCCATGAGGATGCTCACCAGCCCCCTTGTATTCTTCACTTTTACCCTTCATCCTTGTATCCTTCACCCCAAGGAGACCAGGAACATCTCAGACTCAAAACTTAATTTCTTAAAAGCACCTACTATTTGAGTGTGTTTGAACCCTGCAGTTTACGGTCACGCACGTGAACTGTTGTTGCCTGTGCTCTGTTGCAGTGGCAGCAGAGCATGAGATGAAGGGCTGCATCCAGGTACAGGAGTGCAAAACTCTCCGCCTTCATCTCCATGGAGGGCCTTACTGATGGCAGCGTGAGCAGAAAAGGGTGTCTTGTCAACAAGACCAATGGCAACAACTTAAAATCCAACTTCAGAGATCTTTTGCTGCTTTTAAGTTGGGTAGGAAAATTATCCCTGTTGTTAACGGGTCATTCAGTCCCTGGCTCTCGCTGGCTGAACTTGGCTACCTAACACTGGTGCTTTTTTTTTTTTTTTTTTTTTACCCCATGCACCTAAGAAAACACTATTTTTGTGTGATCAAGGTGTTGGGCACACTGATTGAAGCAGGTCCCAGGAGCACCATGCCAGGGTGAAATGTAAAGGGGATGCTCGATACTACCTTGGACCTGCCTTTGTGTCAGGGCTAAGTCTAGGTCCATGTTCAGAAAGCTGAGAGCAGGCAGCTGGTCAGGCACCTCTAGGGAGGAGCTGGCTTGGGGTGGGTGACCTGCAGTTTGGTGATGTTGAAGGAAAACAAGCAAAAGCCCGTGTAATTCTCGCTAGGCTGGGGCTTTCGCCAGCCCAGCTATGTTGGTCATGGATTGCACCTTGTTGCACCCGACAGTCACAGCTAGGCTGGAAAAAGCTTGTCATCTTGACCTGGCGTCAGGAGCCAGAGGATTTAACAGGCGCTTCCTTGCTGCATTTTGTGAATTTCTTAAGAAAACACTTTCCTTCCGTGGGTGATTTCACAAGTTGGGAGAAAAGCAGCTGTTGGTGGTTCACAGCTCAGATTTCCCTGAGAAGTGTAAAGTCTCAGCTGGACACCATGATGATAGATTTTATAGATTTCCCCCCTCCCTCCATATCCACCAGGCAGCTAAATCTAACAGTAAGCTACAGTGCATTTCTCTGTGTTTAACTTCTCCTTGAGATAATCCATTTGCCTCTGTTCTTTGAAAACTTACTGAATAAGCCACTTGTTTCACACTGGTGGGGAAATAACACTTTGGGGGCCCCTTTTGTGCCTGTCTTATGTATAACAGAAGCATGGAGTTTTATAAAGTCTAATAAATACCCAGCTCTGCCAGATGTTAGCTTTCCTTTTTTTTTTCTTTCTTCTTTTTTCTTTACTTTTTTTTTTCCTACTAGAAAGGAGGTCGGAATTTGAGTTCCAGACTTTAGCTGACTGCAAATAAAATGGGACTGTTTCTAAGAGACATGTTGTGACAATGTAAATTATCACATTTTAGATGGTGTTAAATATAGAAATGCCACTTATGAGGGGATGCATTTTGTTTGGCGTCTGATATTTGTCTCATCAAGACATCCTTATAAGACAGTGTCTGTTTAGTATCTTCCCATCTTTTTACTCTATTATTCTGCTCTGTCTGCTAACAACGATTAACGAAGAAGTTATAGCCTTTTCTGTGTTTCATGGTGCTTGAGAGATGAGGGCAGGTCATTGTATAGCTCATGGGGGCTGACTCCAAATTAGCACGCAGTGGAGAAATTCCCACTTGCAAGATCTGCTCCTTGGCATAAAACCTCTGGGCCACACCCAGGGAGCAGAGACCAGTAAAAGATGCAAAAAAAGACTGTGCTGATGCACAATCCTGTGGCTACAGCCAGGGCTGAAGGGTCCACAGGAGGCAGACAAAGAGGCTGGAGAGATGGACCCAGCAAGGAGACGTGATACAGCTCAAGTCAGGAAAACCAGGGCGAGGAAGAGAAATGTTTCTCTTAGGCTGGAACAGACAAAATTCACTGGAGTGAAAGGTTTGAAGTTTATTCAGTTATTTGGTAAACCTAGTTCATTCATTGATGGCTCTATTTGCCTATCCCATCAGAAAAGCATGTGTTTGGTCCATTTATAAAATTAAAAAGTGCCATTTTCTTTATGGTGTATGCTGTCTGCTGCTTCTCAAGAGCAGTAATTGCATGGAAACTTGTATGGTTTATACCTACAGGAATCTTAATTTTAATACATACAAAATTACACCTATTTAAGCCTCATTTAGTTAGAAGCAGTGCAGTTTTCCATCAAACGCCTCTCCAAACAGAAGCTGGTTTTACACTTAAAGTGAACTCTCAGTTGTAACTTTATCTTCCCCACCTTGGTCTCAGCTCTATTAAACTCAATCACCATCATATACTATTACCCGTTCAGTTAATGAAAAATAGTTTTCTCCAAAGGTAAAGTGTTATAATTAAGGGCGCTGTATAGCTACAGTAGCTTTTGTGCCTTCAACCTTTTTTCATTTTAAAATTGGTTCATTCTGTGCAGAGCAAAAGGCCAGAAATGCTTATGAGACAAAATAATTCTGTTCAGACAGTGGGGAAAAATAATTACATAGGATTACATGGCTGCAGATAAAATTTTGCAACAGGTTCTTGTCCCTGCCATGGATCATCAGGCAGATCTGATAAAACTCCTAAGTAGGCCAGTGTTGTCCAATAACTTAATTGCAGTGTTGCTTTTATTCAGAATGATAGTGCTTTTAAAGCAGTAATGAGACTTATGTACAATGGGGTGTGTGGTTTGGCCAGAGGCCCCAGCCCATGGAGGGGAGTAGGTCTGTCCCTCCACCCACAGCACCCGTGGGCATGCCAGCAGCTTGGAGAGGTGATGGTTCAGGCTTGATGGAGCTAAAGTGAAATGATTGTTTGAATATTCATGATATCCATTGGTTTTGTCAAAATTACTATATTTTTTGCCTATGTACTTAATTCATATTGTATTCTCTTCCTCATACCCTAAATTAAAAAAGTCCTGCATGGAAAATTCCTGATCTGTGCTAATAAAAACACATTCTTGCGTATGTTCTTATGATGCATATGCAGCTATACAAATATAGATGATTTGTAGCGATACACAAATAAAGCGGGATTTTTCAAAAGCGGTCTAACTACTCCCAGCCTAAACTACTTGGAGTAAAAGCAAGGAGAGTTTATAATTAAATTCACTGGGAGCTGTGCTAGTCCCCTGCTGAGTGCTTTTAAACATTCCTCTCCTTAGACTCTACTGTGAGAGAAATATACTGTATTTATAGCCATCTTGTTTCAATATAAACATGTCAAACTGTAAATCTCAGACAGAGAGATGGGCTCAAGCTGAAAAATTCAAATCCAGATTTCCGACATTCTCTATTTCAGATCAGCTCCACCATGGGCTTCGGGTTTGAAGATCTGGGACCGGTTTCTCACTTAGGTCCAGCTTCCTTCCTGGCATTGGGAGAGGGTTGGCTCCTGAACCCCGTGTCCCGCCGAGCTCCAGTTATACTGCCTGTACTGAATTAGCTCCCGATTTCTCTCAGCTCCAAGGTGTCTTCCCAGAGTGAAAAGCCCTTTGTGTTTCAGCCCGGATGTCCCTGATAACCTTGCTCCCACTGAGAAGATGATTACGCATTTCTTCTATAACGGGAGCAACCTGTACCTCTCTCCCTCTTTGGTTTCACATTTTTGTTCTGCATGTCCCCGTGTCTTTCCTTCCATGCCTTGTGCTGAAAAGAGCCTAATAATACAATGGCAACAACAAAAATAGCATCATGGTTATTATTAGCATCAGACAGGTTTCTTACTGTGAACCGATCGGTGTCTGAAATGGGCCGTGTGCTGTGGACAGGGCGCTTCTGCCTCCTCGGGCTCCTCCGATGGGAGGTGGAGGCTGGAGGAAGATAAAGCAAAACCCAATGAACTTTGGCTAATTTGGAAAATGGCAGCAGCTATTGGTGCGTTGACAATCCCAAACTTGTTTAAGCGGTAGATCTGAGGGAGAAAGAGAGGGAAAAGAAAATGTTTCCGTAACAACTGACATGTGAATGCTGTTAACGTTCCTGTGAGGTGCCAGCATTCATGTGTTCACACGCATCTCCTATCAAGGTGTGCATGCTTTGCAGATGTTTTCTTGGAGCGGGAGATGTCCTAATAAGCAGGTACATTGTTCCACATGTTTAATAATGAACGGCAATGAATGGCTGCTTCAATTCTCCTGACCCTTTTTTCTTCCCTCTTGACCTTTCTCTTTTCTAGCCTGTCACAAATGAAGAATGATTATTAACAGAAATAAAATTAAAAAAAAAAAGAAAAAGAAAGTAAGAAGATTATGCTTGAGGAAAAAGGGGGACTTGGGAACATAAAGGAGAGTGGAAGTGTGTTATGTAGTATTTGTTTTCTCTGCTGCCATTTTATTGCTTTTCTGGGAGCCCTGCCAGAAAAATGGCAAGTAGCACTTTAATTAAAGAAGGCTCTGTGTGCACTCCAGCTGTTCCTCATGTGACCGGCCTGTCTACGGGTAAAGCAAAGGATGCTCCTGCCAGCTCACCCAAGTCAATGCTAACCTAATTCCCGACCACACACTGTCAAGCGTTCGTGCAAACCTGCAGCATTTAGGGCACTGCCTGCGAGTCAGATGCCCGGCGCCCCATCCTGTTCCTGGTATCCTCACGTATCTGGCACAGGACTGCTGGGGTGCATGAGTGTGTGCAGGGAGGTGGGGCTTCACTTTAAAACATTTTCTCTGCCTGCAGCAATATTCATTACCCATAAACAGACTGTGCTGCCTGGAAGGAAGGGCATTTTGGGGTTGTTGGTGGTGGAAGATTGGCCCCCCACTGAAGTTTCTGGGAAAGCAGAAATTGGCTGCAAATGAGTGTGACTAATTTTTCAGCAGTAACCTAGATTTGAGATGCCCTAGGCTCAGGGAAGATGGGTGCATTGTTTTGTTTGGTTTTTTTTTTTTCTGTTTGGTGGTTGGTTGTGGGTTTTTTTTTTTGTTTGTTTGTTTGTATGTTCTGGCTTTGGAGAAAAACAAATTCAGCTGGAAAAGAAGGGGCTAGCTATGCCAATACACCTAAGCTGAAAATCCAGCTGCATCTGGAAGGTGCTGTATGGATTCATCAGCAATGTTAAAAAAATACTAATAAAGCAAAGCTGCATAATGGGATGGAACTTTTTGTGATGGCCCTATGAGAAAACTGACAGCATCTTCTAGCTTGTACATACTAAAACTGTCTTTCTTGTGAAACTGTCCTCTGAACCTAGTTTCTTGTCAAAGAAAATATTTACTGTGGTGATGTAGGCTATGTAGTCCCTTAAGACAATAGGTTGGACTGAGTTCTTGTTTATGCTACAGGGCCCCTTTGCAGCCCTCTGCCAGTGTGAAGGGCATGAAGATGAATGTGATGTTGTTTGTGCCCACTGTAAGGCCATTCTCCACTGCCAGGCAGGCGTAAAGGGGCCTCTCTGTAAGCGAGAGTGTCATAAAACCCTGTATAATAAACCCTGTGCTTTTGTTGCAGCAGCTCAGTGGCATTACTGCCATCACAAATGTCACTTCTGACGTGCTAATTTAGGTGTGACATGAAACGGCCAAGTGTAACCTAAAGTGTCCCACAGCTGAAGCGTTTTATTGTACTTTCGCACACCTCGCCTACCAGTAACATGACGCTGCTTCCTCCCACAGCGGCACGTAGCCGAGCCTCCGGTATTGACCTGCCAGAGACCTTTTTTGGGAGCTTTCCAACCCTTCTCCTTTCATAGCCTGAGAATTGTTCATTCTGTATTTGTCTATCTCCCCACACACCTAGGTCTATTCACATGGTTTACAGCAGGGCAGATGAATTGGTATAATACATTGAGGAGATTCAAGACCAAGCTATTGTATTTCTGAAAGTCGGCTTCAGAGTAGTGGGGACAGGCTGGAGTTCCTCCCCCTTCCAGCAAAAAGGAGAAACGGAGACCAAACCTGGGGAGATGTTACCGGGATGCGTCAGAAGGGAAGAGGTTTGGATGGAGTTTGGTGTGCAGGTGGGAGGTTAGAGCTCTACCTTGCATGCTTTGCCCAGCCTTAACATGTTTGCAGAAGGCCGTGCAGCAGCTGAACAACTTCTGATGTATGTCAATCGTATTTAAAAAAGGGTCATCTCAGTCCTTTCTGGTGTAGAAGCTGTGTTGCCAGCTGTAGGTGGTTTCCAAGCAGTAGCTGGAGGCTCTGGAGGCTTTTGTGCAATGTTCCCGTTGTGCCTTTCCTGTAAAATCCAAGTGATGCTCTGGGTCCTCTCTTTGCACACCCACCAAGTTGTCATTATGAGACTTTGGGTTCCATCAAATAACAGCAGTGTGTTTTCCTCAGATATGGAAATATGTGTGTGTGCTGCATGTATGCAGGTCCAGAGTCTGGCCATGGTCACATCCCCAACTTGTGAGCTGGCTGCACACTCTTCTCTTGGCTGTAAATCCAAGGAGTGCAGCACCCTTTTCTTTCACACTCAAATGTTGATTTCCTTTCAGTGACACCATCTGTTCATTTGCACCCCAGGTTGTTTCTCTGAAGTGATTTATCTGTTTTCTACAGTCGGGTTTCTCTTTGGGTGACATCGTTATGGGAGTCTTTCATTTCTCTGGTTCTGCCAGGTTTTCCTCCATCCATGCAAGGGTTTTTTTTACAAGAAAACTCATAAATTATTTTCCTTCCCCTAGACTTTACTTTTTGGCTTGCTAGGCGGTTTACCTTCTCTTCACATACATCTGAGTGAACTTTTTTTATTCTGGCTGCTTTGAAGTACAGGCTCAGGAAGCAGCAACAACTTCATGAGCTAAAAATTATCTGGGCAGAGTTGGTGCTTATATAGGAGGCCCTTTGCTGTTTTGTACATCAGGTGCTGGGCAATAATACAACAAAGACTCTCTTCTTGTACAATGACATGAGTTCCTTATTAGCAGAATTATTTCCGAAATGTACCTGGAGATGGCATTCTCACTGCCCTGGTTTACTTCTGATGCTTCTCATAAGTTTTTTTCCCTCTTCAACATGGATACCTCTCTCCCGTTACAGGCAGGCTTCCATGTCTTCTGGTAATGCTCGTTGATCTATTTATTTTTGGTGCGTGTGTTTGTTGATTTGCTGGAGCCAGTGGCTGCTGTACACCAGCCACCCTAAGGGCACAGCTTTTATTGCCGTTCCGTTGTGGTCTAGCAGGCAGCCTTATCCTTCAGGTGTGCTGGGCTTTGAACTAAGGTTGTGTCATCTTTGTGTAATTGTTATTGGCAGGAGATCTGCTCCCGGTGCCTGAGTGCCTCTGTTGGGCGAGATGTTGTCTCTCAAGGGTCTTCCTTTGACTCCCTGACATATAGACAGGAGCAGCTGAGAGTTCTTCTTGGTTCAAGCCCTGTTTGTGTTGATGTCCTTGTGGGCTTTGCCTGTTGCTGTGCACTTATTGACAGCCCCATCTCCATTCTGTCCCGAGCTGTACCTAATCCATGTGATGTGCGGTTCCCTCCACAAACTGGGCTGCTACCTTTTGACATTTCTTCACAGACCATTTGATGACCAGATGCAGACATGCCCATCCAAGCACAGGAGTCTCTGATCTCTGGCATTTATTATAGCTGACTGATTGGCTTGCCGCATTCTTAGCTCTTTCTCCTTCATCTTCTGTTGGGCTAAGGCAAACTACCCTGCACTGGAAACACAAATTTGTTTTTTTGACTTGTAAATCAGTTTTCCATGCCTGGATGTTTTTCTGGTGGAAACACGGGTGTTGTAGGAAGTTGGATAAACAAATTTAATTCCAACACAAGGTCAGGATGTGGCTAAGGTATGTAGCCAGTCTGGCAGCTCTAGCATTCCCTGTTCTGCTCAAACATAACTATGATTTCTTTACTTAATGTCTCTCCAGGCTGATTGTGGCCCTCATGTTTCATATGCTTTGTGGAGAACGACAGCGTGAAAAGATCTAGGTCTGTAAACCTGGATTAGTTCAGTATTGACTAATGTAGAGATGGTGTAGCCTAAGGTGATGTTCTGGCAGCATGCAAACAGGTGTGGAGCTGAAACAGTCTCTGTCCTTGGCAAGGATATGAAGGAAAAGACTAGCAAGAGAATAAGTGGTCTACAGTACAGTCAGACACCTTGGAGACATCGGGCTGGGACACAGAGGACAGTTCAGGAGTGGGTAGGGGTGTGCTACATGGTGAACTACACATCAGAGGCAGAGGGAGTGGGACAGTCTTTGGGACTGAGAGAGGGAGTGAAGAAGGGCATTTAGGGTGGGGAGAAATAAAAGTAGGCAGAGGTAACCCAAATTCAGATCTACTTGTGTGGCTGATGCTATTTAAGGCCTTTCCAGGCAGGATCATGGCTGTAGCTGGCCAAGGGCATGTCTGCATCAGATGAACAGAGCTCACCAGGTGCCTCTGAGCAGGTTGGCATGGCTGTTCAGCACAGGGTTGCACAGTGACACTGACCTGGTCCTGGAAGCGGGATAGCTGGGTCACCCCAAGGGACAGGACCTGGTCAGCAGGGAAATCTGCCTGGTGCAGCTCTGCACTGCTGTGCCTGCTAGTTTGCTTGCATGCAGAGCAGGAATCTTGGCATGGAGCTGTGTTTACCTCATGGCGTAGACCTAACATCCACTCCCACTGATCCGCCAGACCAGCTCCTAACACTGTGGGTCCTAGAGACCAAACTGGCAGTGTCTGATGAGTATATGGGGTGGGAAACAGCTGGGCTGACCACATAAAAAAGAAGCAGCAGCGCTGCCTCTGGTCTTCCTGGGTCCAAAATGAGAGGCAGCCACTGGCCAGCCACAGCTTTGACCAGCTTGGCAAAATTGAAATTGGATCTAGTGTCAGCATTAAACAAGATCACTTTAGAGCTTGGTCTCTGCTCAATTCTGTGTGCATTGAAACATGCCTGATGCCATGGTACTAATGCACTGCGCATCATAAATATTAGTAGCACTGTTTTTGACGTAGCCTAAAGCAGCTGCCAAATGACTTCCTGCTCGGGAATGGCAATGCTGCAAGCGTGGTGAAGTGGCTCATAAAACCCCATGCATGGCACGCCATCAAAGCCCATAAAATGTTACTTAGCTGTAGGACAATAATACCTTTCTGAAGCAGGACAAGGCAGCTGGCTGGATTCCCATGTAGAATCTGTCTTGGATGCTTGGGGAGCGCTAACAGGATACAGGATCTTTGCCTGTCAGTGCTTTGAGAACAGTGCAGGTGGGTATGACCACAGCTTCTACTGGGGTACCAGTGCTGATGCTGGTGGGCTTGGGGAAGCTGCAAAGGGACAAGAGCAATGGGCAGCAGCGGTATGTTCAGGCTGAAGGGTTTTAAGGAGTGAATGGAGCTCATAAAATCCAAGGTGCCTAAAGCTTTTTCAGAAGCTGAATTAAGTCCACTGGTCTGGATAGATGTATTGTGTTATTACTATTATCAGTTGTTTTTCTTAACCCAGTCAGGACTTGGCGGTGCCAGGTGCTATACTAGCCAAGAGCAAAACCCAGGCCCTGCCCTACAGAGTTTGCAGTCTAAGTATAGGATTAGCAGAAGCAGGTGGGTACAGACAGATGAGGCAGCACAAGGAAGCAGTGCCCTGATGCCAGCTAGCAGGGTGGGCTGTAGTGGCACCTTAGCAGAAGCTTATGAAGGATCCAGGTTTTTGGAGATGTTATGGCAAAGAGTAATCTGAAGGATCAGCTCAGATCACAGAGCAAGATGTAGAAAGCATCAGGGTGCCTGTCTGGAAGTGTGGCTGTGGGAAATCACATTGCAGGCTGAGCTCTTGGGGATGGTCTCTTGGCCCAGAGACAATGAGTAGTGGGGACAATGGGTGGAAAAGAAAAGGAAGTGGCCTGTGTTGGAGTCAGTGCTCTGGTAGAGTTTTGGGGGGCATATAGGTGCAAATTGTGAGCGGTGGGTCTCTGCAGCAGCATTCAGAGAGTGGCTGTGAAGGGATGAGAACTGTATTTGTGAGTGGCAGAAGAGGTGATGTTGCAGTAACTGAGAAGCTGAGAATTTGCCCAGGCTTTTGGCTGTGCAGAATGACAGAAAAGTCCATAGATCTGAGTGTTGAGTTTTGGTCTGAACCTGGAAGGTTTAGCTTGGAGTTGCAGATCCCAGGCAAGACTATAGCTGGAAATGTCCCCTGGAGGGGTGATCTTGCTGGGCTGTGGTGTGGAAAGAAGAGGGAGGCTAAAGTCTGTCTCAGGGACTTGGTTTAGGCTTACAGTTGAGGGACACTGGAAGGCTTTGTTTGAGCAGGTCTGGCATCAGGGTTGAAGCGGGAGCCACCCACATGGAAGGGATGGCTGAACTTTTATCTGGGATTGGACTGATCTTGGAGGCAGTGGGAGAAGGCAGCACTGAGATCAGAACCCAACTGGGCCCTCTCATCAGGGGACAGGAGGTGAGGAGGGTCTTTGGAGAGATTGTGAGGGAGCTATGAGTAGAAACAGGACAGAGGAGTGTCATTGAGCCCAAAGGGACATAAAACCTCAGGAAGGTGATAAAACCTCAGGAAGGTGATAAACCTGAGTGAGGATGTGGAGAGTGCAAGGAGGGTGGAGGTAGAAAGCTGGATCTGAGATTGTGAAGACAGTTGCCTGGAAACCAGGCAATCTGTTTGGCCAGAAATTTTGGTTTCTGTATGTCTGCTTTTGATCTCACTATGAACATAAGTAAAATATTTCCAGTTTTCTGGCAAAGTGGATGTCCCTAGACCATGCAGCTGCTTGGTGAAAACAGCTTTGTTATCAGGATGGTGGCCAATTTTGCAGTGACATTATACAGCTGTTTGGGGCCCTGCAGTCTTGCCTGCATTCATCACCTGCCTTCAAACTGGTCCTGGTTCTCATTGCTGACCCACTGGAAACCTCTGTCCTGCACCAAACTAACATTTATCAGACTTGAGAGGCTTTGAATAAAGCAATTCCTGTTCCAGGGGACTTGAATGTTTTGACAAAACTTTGGTCTCATCCTGGAATCTCCAAGCAGCTCCAGCCATCGATGACTTTGACATCTGTGATCTGAGCCGAGCACAAGGAGAAGATGCAGTATTTCTTTAGTTGGTGCCAGGCTATTGTGATGGCTGATGCAATGTTTGGCAGCTAAGCCATAGCAAAGGAGGTTTGTGTTGCAGGACCCAGTTCTAACAGGAGTTTTAAGGCCTTAATCTTAAAAAAAAGAAAAAAAAAGCCCACATAAATTCCACTGGATTGGCAAACAGCCAAACCGTAGTACATAACCTCTGAGCACTCCAAGAGTTTTTTTGTAGTAACTGGATGAGGAATGAGTTGATAGAGACAGAGCAGGGGGAGTTCAGAGTGCAGCCTTTCTGATGATTTTTCACCATGCTGGATTGTCCCTGAGTTCCCTTGGCAAGAAACCCAAACCATGCTGCACCTCCTCTCCTTGGCCACCTCCACGGCGGAGCTGCCGGTCTCTGTGTGCCGGGCTGTGAGGGAGAGGTGTTTATGCTTTTCATCCAGTGGGAAGGTAGGGAGTGTGAGCACAGGCACGTCAGACTGCAATACGATAACAGGTTTGCCCCATCACTCACTTTTACGGCTACTAGTAGAGCAAAAGAAGGAAATTCCTCAAGCACGTGGGATCTCTCAGCTGTGGGAGAAACTCCTGTCCTAGTCTTCTCCACTTCTTTCTCCAAGTCAGCGGCTGAACTGCTGCTCCTAATGCAGACTAATGCCATGCAGCTAATACACAAAACAGAGAGGATACACGGAATATATCAGATCCAGGTTTCCCAGGGAGGATAAAAAGAGAGGGCTGCAAAGTCTCACCCCTCCATTAGCACTGACTGGTGTGGCCTCTGACAGGAGGGCGATAGGGAGCAAAATCCCCATCCCCAGCAGAACTGCATCTCCCCAGCAACAGGGAAATAACCTCCTAAATGCTAGGTGCACAGGCCATACTGTGTGAGTTTCCTAGCCTCTGACTTTTCTGGCAGTCAAGAAACTTATTTTCATGGTTTTCAGATTTGGTTTTGGGAGGACAGGTGGGGCTGCAGTGGCCTGACAGAGGTGGGCTGCATGATGGGGTTGGGTGATGTGATTGTGTGGTACCTTCCTCCTCACTAAACCTACCGGCAGATGAATTTCCTGAACGACTAAATTCATGTAAGTGCCTATCCTTATAGGTGGCACGACTGTGTTTTGTTCCAGTGAGGCCTAAAGGCCCCAGCTGAGGTCAGACCCGGTTTCCAGCAAGACCTGTGTGTACACACACAGCCCTGCTATGGTGAGATGGGTTGGAGGAGGCTGGGAATAGGAGTGACTTACCACAAGTTGTGTGGTACATTAGTACTGGAGCCATGGCAGAAAGCATTGTCCCCAAGTGCCTCCGTGTCCTTTGCTCGCCCACGCTGCCTCCTGCACCCGACTTTAATGATGCAGATGTTCCAGTTATGTTCCAGTTTCTCATCCAAAAGCTGTGAGATTTTTCATATTCCTCTGAGGTCAGCAGACATGGATGGCAGTTGAAGGCTATCCTTTTTCTGGCCATTGTGGCCACATACAGTTACTTGAGAGGGTCTCTTCTTTCTGTTAAAACAACTTAATGAGTTCCCTTTGTCCTTTGCTAGGTTTTTGGTCTCATACACACTCAGAAAACTACTTTAGTGGGCTGGGGAGGGGAAGCAGGAGATGTGGTCTGACATGGAGGCAGAGACTGCTCATTTTGTCAAGCCCTACTTTCCCATGTGCTTGGGGGTCCATGAAGCTTCCCAAACCAGCCCATCTGGGTGTGGGGGCTACGCTGAGAGGAGGAGACACCCCTCTGTGGGACTTTTGGCTGCAGCACCCCAAGGAGCAATGCTGAATGAACATGTGAGTCTGCAAGTGCATCCACTTTAAGCACTCTTTAAATGTGCATTTCCTCTCCTTCGTAGCAAAGTATCGTAAGAGAGTAAAAGGGTGTCACCAATTCCCCTTTTGCTCCCACAAAACCTATTCATATTCTCTCTTGTGCCTGAGAAACTACTGCAGAAGAGACTTTCCTTCTCTTACACTCTTTTTTTTCCCCACTTTGTAATGAAATGAACAATCTTTCATTGTTAGATTTTAAAATAATTCTCTTCTGTCAGAGTCCAACTCAGACATCTAACTGGCTGGACTCTGTACCGGAAAACTCTGTTAAGGAGACGATGCATGTCTGACCGCCTGTTGCTTTTCCTCTGTTTCCCAGGAACTGCTGTAAAACCATTCCCTACCCCTGTGGTCAGTAGGGTGATGTAAAGGAAGGGTCTGGCCCCAAGGCCATTGAATGGTGTGCGGTCCCCAGACTGTGGAGGCTTTTGGACAAAGTCTTAAAGGAAAAGGCTTGGGAGGGATTTTCAGGGACGAGTCTGACGCCAAGGCGAGTGGCAGCAGCCCGAAACCGGGGCTGTCCCCCAGCCCTTTGTTCCTCCGGGTGGTCGGCTTCCTCTGCCCGGCGTAGCACAAAGAGGCTTTGGGAACTGGCCCAAAACCGAGGAGTGGCAAAATGCATTTGGTTCCCCTGCTTTTGTAAAAGGCATGTCTGGCTGCCAAGGGAAGTTTCCGTATCCTGCTGCCTTCTGTTTGCCGGGGCTCAGAGGGACCCGCTGTGCTCCCGAGTCCTTGGGCTGTGACTGGAGTCTGGGAGCTTTGCTCCTTCCTTTGTACACAGGCAGAAAAGACAACGGTCAAGTGTTTTCAGCATTTCTGACCAATTTGTGCTTATTACAAAGTTGGCTGCATGGGTCATTTTCCTGACATGGGTTGGGTGTCCAGGGGACATTTGCTTTGTTTCCACTGGGGCTGAGCTTGTTTTGGAGACAGAGAGCCTGGTCAGAAACTTGGGGAAGATGTGGAAAAGGTGGTTGCAGGCTTAAGGATGCCCTCCAAGAAAGACCCAGCTCAGGGCAGGAGGTGCGTGAGCTGCCTTGCTCAGAAAGCAAATGCAACGTGGGAAAACCACTAACTCCTAAAGACACTGGAGACAACTGTCTCCCTCAGTGCACTCTGGCTTGAACAAATTGTGAAGATTGTCAATAAATAACCTCTTTATCAGGCAGGATGGGTTCTTTGGTCCAGGTTCTTTTCTTGTGGTTAATCTTGGTTGAAGAGGGAGTTTTGCCAACACGCAGGGTGCAGTAAAGGGATGAAGCGTAGCACAGGCTTTGTAAAAGGGAACTAAAGAAAAAGACTTGAGACACATGGGATCAAATGACAGTATTGGGAATTATTGTCATGTGGAGAAACATTTCACAGACTGGTGCAATTAGCTGATATTAAAATGGGTGTTTAAGCTGTTAAGCATCCATAATGGTGCAATGGGCAGCGGATTGCAAGGATGAAAGCAGGTTGTCATTAAAAGATGTGGTTACAGGAGGCATTTTGAGTTTATATAGCGTGACAGTTTGGAGAGTAAAGTTTCCTACTTTAGGAAGATTTGGGGCTTTTGCTTTTATTAATTTTCTGATAAGACAGGGTCTCTTGGTGTAAGTTCATGTACTGGAGCACTTTAGCCTAAGGGTTGTCTTCTACAAATGCACCTTTCAGGCCCTACAGACAGGGCTTGGGTCGCTTAGACTGGGGTGGCTGCAGGCATCTATCACACCGGATCACCCAAAGAGAGCACAAGCATACTTAAATCTTGCATGCGTGCATAATGTGAAAATAGGAATAAGTGACAATCTGCCATTTGTTTGACAAGAGCCTCCTCCAGTCTGGGGAGCACTCTGCTCAACAGCCGCCTTTCCTTCGGAAGCAAAGCCAGAGCATGCAGAGAAACTCTGTAATGTGTTATGTGTTTGATATGAAAGGCATTTGAGATTTTTTTCCATTTTCTGGGGTGAATTAATATAATAGAGCTGTCACCTTTTATCAGTCAAATTTGGTGGCAGCCAAGCTCAGGGATGGTGGTGGAGAGGAGGCCATGCAAAAGGTGGGGAAAGATCTGGAATTTGCATCACGGAGGAGATTTTTCTGTGCATCTTGAGAAGTGAAGGGCTGTTCTTTGGGGTTTGTTTCTGTCAGAGGCCCTGACAGATTTTGGGCTGGGCTGAGCCCGCTGGGGTGGGCACAGAAACCATCTGGGTGTGAAGCAGAAGCTGCTGCCAAAGGAAACCAAATCCTTTTTTTGGAGAGACTGTCAGGGTTATTTAGAGGTAGGTTTAAAATGTGCTGCTGGTTTTGCCACAGTAAGGAGTACCTCTTTCTGAACTCTTCCCCGAGGACAGGCTACATGGCCGAGTAGAAGAGAAACATCCCTGCCTGAGCTTGCGTCTGAGTATGCCAGAAATGCAGTGGAGCTGACACAATTCAGCAATCTAAGGGGCAACCTAGTGCTGAAATTAGTATTCTATATATTTAATGTCCTATATAAAATTTTATAACCTATACATTCAGAACTCTGTATTAAATATGTATATGTACAATGTATAGCACACGAATGTTTGCTCTTACTTGCTGCAGTCAGAATTTTGCTAGATCCTGTATGCCCCTGCTCCTGCTAGCCCAAGTCCTGACCTGACCAGTACACAAGCACCTCCTGGGCAGAGAAGGATACCATGAGGTCTCACAAGGGGCAAAAAAGGTAAAACATTTTCAGTGACTCACCTGAGATTACACATCCTCAGGGCCTGGCCACGACACCGCCTGGCAGTCCCAGCAGACCATTTGGTGGGGTTTTTGGACTTGGTGCTGGCCTACTTGCCCCTGTGGAGCTCATAGCACTGGAACTGCTGCTCTGAGATATGTTTTTCTTGGGCAGATTTTATATTGGCTCAGTCTTGGCATCTCTGAGGCTCCTGGGGTGGAACTGCCACAGCTTGCTGCAGGCATGAAAACCTGCGGTCCTCCTAATTGTTGCCCCCAAGGTTTTCAGCTGTGCTTGGCAACGTGAAAACTGCTTATGGTTCTCAGGATACACCAAGCATCTTTTTGTCCCTTTGTAAGATCTTCTCTTACTCATGCAGCAGCAGAGCTGAATGACCTCGGAAGAGCATGCAACTGATTGGAATTAACAAGGAAGTGGAGAGAGCAAGTGTGCTGTTTTCTTCCTGAATTTTTTGGGGAGATGTCTGAAACACTGGAACATTCCTTCACTGAATGATAGAATTAACGAGGTTACCTCAGTTGTCATTATCAGTGCATGCCTTGAGAAGAAGGAGCTATGAACAATTCTATTAAAGCCACACAACTGCAGATAGAGTTTTAGGCAGAGAACTGGATCTACCATCTGTAGGTGACACAAGCTTCTGTCATCCTGAGGACTTTTTTTTTTTTTTTTTTTTTTTTTTTTTTCCTTCCAGGAAGCATTTACCTATGCCAAGTCTCAAGTGTTTTCCAGAGGAGGTTGTGCAGAGAGAATCAAAATGGAATTTGGATACAGACCCAGGGATCTGTTTTCACTTTCCCAAGTACCTTGAGTGATGTGATATGATGGGAAAGGGTCTCTGTGTCAGCTTTAGACAGGCTAACTGGTTCCACCCCGCACATGGGACTGAAAAAGGGAGAGAGGTGGAAGATAAAGGTTTTGGCGACGGGGTGACTGGATGGCGTGGTCTCACTCCAGGCAGGAAACCTGAAGATACTGACCTATCTTTGCCTTTCCCCCCTTTTCCCATCTTGCTTCACTTAATTATAGCATCTTAAACACTGTATAAATTGCTTGGGGCATGGGCTGGTTTTATGTATGTTATGTATATATGCAGCTGCCCAGTGCTCAGCACAGAAGGGCTCTGATCCTGACTGAAGCCCCTGGGGTCCCAGAGAGGGTGTCGGAGATGTCCTTTGGTGCTTGGACTGTCATAGCGGCAGGAGCCACTTGTATCGGACAGAAAGTTCTGCCTGTTTTTTCACTGTCAAATCCCTTGCCCCTGTATTTTTGACTGTTCATCTGCTTGGACAGTATAAAAGTGAGAAAAGGCTCCTGTTCCCCCCTCCCACAGCAAGGCATCACTTGCAAAGAGGTGAACGCTGCAATAACTTAACTTACCACCTCTGAAACAATCAGTTTTGGCTGACTGTTTGCTTGGCACTCACACCTAGCAAGAAAATGCCATCATTTGGAAGCTGCTTGTTTGAGTGAACCGCTTCGTGAGCAAGGGGCAGCCACTGGGTCTGAGACTGCAGCTGGGAATTCTGATGGAAAATCTCCTTGCTTTAGTGTAAAACATAAAATATGGGGATCTCTTTATTTGAAACATATCACCATCTCATACTTCCACCGCCTGCAGTCTTCAGCTGAGATAACCAAGGTCTCTGGAGTATATTGTGTTCAGAGTGACCTTCAGTAAACTTGTGTTGTGACCTTAGCGCCGTGCCCAAAACAGATCTCCCTGCACCTGCCAATATAACCAGGAGTCTGTTATGCAGAGCAGGTGGTGTTGCTTCTTGGTGGACCTGGCAATTGGCTTGAAACCTCCTGTTCAGTTTGAATTTCAATCTGCTGCTGAATGTGGCTTTTGCCTGGTTTCTAAATGGATAACGTGTTTCAGTTTCTTATTTTGTCTGGTAGGCATTTTTATAGAGCATACATCTGCAAAACCAGGCTTTCTTATAGATTGGCCTTATCCTGCTATCTCATCACCACAGTTACTGCAGGCCTAGTAGGTATTTTTTCTTGGTGACTGTATAAAAAAAAAAAAAAAAAAAAAAGAGTATGTTATCCAGGACAGGACACTGGCAGAACTTGTGACATGATTTGTAAGGTTAAGGCAAAGCATTTGATGATCTCAGTTATTTAACCTGAAGAAGGTGTCAAGCCTGTCCTCCCACCACTGCACATGACGTAAATGAAAAAATGCAGAAAAAAGCACTATAGATCCACTCTTCTGCAGATGGCTAATGTACATAGAAAGGATTTCGTATTATGTATTTGCATAATTAAAGGAAAGGCAGCATTACTGGTAGGTAGTACCTGGCTGGCATTTACATCTGTCAAGCCTAAATGAGAGCAGGGTGTTTATGAAGTGAAATGATTTAACATGCCAGTCTTCTCTCAGCTGTCATCTATTTCAGGAATTTCAAATATTTCTAAATTAAGCTTATTTCTCCTTCTTGCCTGGCTCCAGAGTGGGGAAAAACTTTACTGGAATAAACAAATAATTCATTTTAGTTAAATCATACTGGTGGTAGGAAGGAAAAGGCAAAGGCAGAGCTGAGTAACAACTTTAAGTCAATAAAATACTGACATGGATAAGTGAAAGAGGGAATAAAAGGGAGAACGTGATTATCCAACATCCCAAATGTGCAGTGTAAACAATACTTGTGGTGAGGGATGGCTAGTGATCGGCTCAGTGTGTCAGGATGGAGAGCGATTGTTCAGCCTGCTGGGAAGCCTCATTGCTCAGGTGATGGAGCAAGTATTCTGTATTTATGCAACAGCCTTGCTGTGAGCCAGGGAATTGGGTCCTGGTGTCAGACTTGGACAGGGAGGCTGGCAAGTTACCTCCTAATCCTGAAAGAAAGCTTTTTCTAACAGCTGATCCTGCATGGTGGAAGCCAGAGTTTTGCCCTTACTCAGGGTTACTTTATCATATGTCCCTCAGGAGTGAATTACAAATCCTAGCCAGCTGGAAGAATTGTCTCATGGCTATTCCAGATTTTCCCCTCTCTAGCTCTTACCAGTTCCCACTACTCTCCACTTGTTTTCTCCTTGTCTTCCTTACCTTCTCCACCTTGTCCTGGATTAGATCTTTCTTCATGTACCTGACTGGTACTGGCGCAGGTTCTTTCTCGAGGGAAGCTAGATGCACCTGGTAAGATAAACCCTGCTGCTGAAAGCTGTGGGCAGTGAACATTAAGCAGCAATTAGTGTGACCTGAGCTCTTCAGTGGCGCAATACCAGGAAACCAGGTAGTGTGGAATTCCCCTCAGTGGATTTACCATTTACCGCAGCCGCTTGGTGTGGGAGAAATGAGCATGAGGGTGAGCTGTTGCTGAGGAATTGTACTTCCTCAAGGGCCTGGACTTTTCTTGGAGGTCTTTCTCAATCCTAGACTTCTCCAAGGGATTCCTGATGGTTTCTCGTCAGCTCACCTCTCTGGCTTCTTATCAGCCTGCTAAGCCATGAATCCCAGATGGGTGTTTAAGCACCCCATACTCCCAAGGAGGGACTGGCCGGTTTTACCAGAGTTCAGAAAACTTTGATTCACACTTGTGGGTTGTGATGTGCTTTTCCGAGGTGCAGGCCTTTGAAGGAGCAGCAACAATAGAATTTTAACTTATTTCAAGGAATAGGTGAGAGAGCAACCATGCCAGTTTTAATCCAAAGCAGTTCATCACTGTGCCAGACTAGCAGCTGGAGAATGCTGGGGAGCATGTTGTGCTTTGATGTTTCCAAAATGTGGTCCTGGGGGATTTCAGTGTAACCAAAAATGTTTGAAGTACTGGCCTCTTGCCACAGTCTGGGATGAAGAATGTTTCTGAAAAACTTCACACTTCTGTATGGGACTGGACTGTTTTTCCCAGGCAGCCCCAGGCAGTACTGAGATGGATGTACTGTGGAATTGTCTTACTGTCTTACAGTACCTCTGATTCATAACCCCAGGGCAACAGCAAGATGCTAAGGGCCAGATTTTCAGGACTTAACTCTGAGGAGTTCTTTCTTATAATCTTGGAGAAAAAGAATATCCAGTAGTTCAAACTCTTTTAAGTACAATGTGATTCCTGATCCTTAGATTTTTTTATAAAGTGAGTGATGTATATTCAATTTGTGTAATTGAATTTACATCTCCTCTGCTATGCATACAAAGAACCCTGTAGAAAGTAATGTTTTGCTGGCATTTTTTTTTTTTTTTTTAATAAGGCAGTAATGTGTCTCCTCATTCGAAGTGTCTGTAAAAGGTAAAATACAGAATGTAAGGCATTAGATTAATTGTATTTAACACATTTCTAATTCTGGCCTGAAAGGAATGAGTATCATAGGCAAGGGAAAAACTGTGCTGTTTTGCTGTTCTTCAGTGAAGATTAAAATATAAATTACTCACCTATCCATTAGACAAATGTGAACTCTGGAACTCATCAAACATTAGCAGAGAAGGGACCTTGTCATCCATTGGTGTTAGTGTGGCTTTAATCGGCAAGGCTCAGTGGGACCTTGTCCGTCTATTTTATAAAGAAGCCCTATGAAAGGAGGGCTTTTCCCTCTCTTTTCACAGCCCCTTACTATGCTTTTCCTTCTCACCTTTCTTCTAGGTCTATGCCTGCATTTGGCTTGCTGAGCTCTTACACAAATCACTGAGAAGCTTTCGGCCAAGAAATGTGTTAGAGAGTCTTGCAGTAGACAATTAGTCTCTTCTGGCAGTACCCTAATTAATCCTGTTATTAGTCTTTGCCACTAATTGCTCTAGGTGAGGTCTGACCCTACTAAAAGCCACTCCCTCTGGCGAGGTGCCTCCACCATGCCACGACCTGGGTGACAGAGTGGCAGACGCTCTGGACGGAGCTACGTGTGCTGGAATTTGCCTTTGCACTGCTTCACTGGCCATTGCTGAAGATGGCAGCCTGCAAGGAGTAACGTAGCGTGAAGCCTCCTTCCTGGATGTCTGGGATGTTTGATTCAGGGCCTGGTACCCTGCCGTGCTTGCTCAGTGGGGCATCCCAGTCTTCAGGTGCATGATGTGCCACCACAGCTTACTGTCGATAAAAGGCTTTAGATGAAAAGCCTTGATCACCTCCCATTAATGCTTCACACCAACAGTGCTTTTAAAAGATTGTCTTGATGATAAAATGAGTGACCTTCACATCCAAGAGTTTCAGAAGTGCCAGCTGTGCCTTCCCATTAGATTATTATTACAGGTTATAATGACATGCTATAAATTGTATCAAGACTAGGGGTAGCACTGAGACAGAGCTATCCATTCTCCCCAGTCTCCATCTCACTGGGAGCATGTTTCTCTTTGTGCTCACTAAACAACAGTTCACACCTTCACAGTTTCCTGCACTTCACCCTGAATTTTGCTCCTCAGCATTTTTAAGCTGGGTAGAGTGTTTCATCAGCCAAAGCAGCTTCAATTTTCATGATAAAAGCAACTGCTAGCTACATGTAGGTGGTGCCAGGTGCTTCTGGCCCATCAGCCAGATGTAGAGCATTTTCCCTGATGCTGCAAAAAATGGGAGAGCCTTCCCTAAGCGAAGGTGGGGGGAGGGAAGAGGATAAACTTGAAATAAGTGACTGTTGCAAAGCGCCCTTGCATGCCAAACAAGAACCTCTTGTTTTTCAGGCACTGCTTGCCCTTGAGTTGGCTGATGCTTACCTCTCTCGCTGAGCTCTTCAAGCGGCTTCCTGCTGAATCTTGCAACCTCATGTCGCTGTGCCTGTGCGCTCAGTGTGGCAGGGAGGGACAGTGCTCGGTTCAAGAGAGGCTCTGAAACTTTAATGAAATGCCTCTGAACTAAGCAGGTTTTGTGTGCCAGGCAAGTTTGAAAAGCCTGTTTTGTTTGCTGCTTACGTTATGAGCACATTTTGGAAGAACCGGCAGTATTTTTGTCCTGGGTGATCATTAATTTTTTCTTTCCTGGTTGTTCTGTACAGACTCCCAAGTATTTTTGCTGCTCTTCAGTCATCTGCCAGATCCCGCTTTTGCAGCTCTTCCTTGGATGGGCATATCTGATTTGGTGGGTGCTCTGCAGCAAGTGATGGTGACCACTGGCAATAGTTCCATTCAGGTTACTCATCTGAATCACTGTGTGTGAAGCCCTTTGTGATTTTCTGGGCGTGTGGATCAGACTCTGCTGGGTGGCTTTGGAGCAGTCACAAGCTGTACGTTTTCTGCGGGCTCAGGGGGTGTTCAGTATCTCTCCAAAAGCTCTTAGCATCATGCAGTGTTGGGCAATCTCATTACTTCTTTTCTGCCACCAGTTTTAGATTGAAATCAGTAAGGACTGAATGACTTGTCTTCAGGAATAGCATCCCAGTGGCTGTAGCAGGAATAAAACCCTGTGCTAGGTCCAGCTGGCAGTTTATAGCCTAGGATTTGTCTTGGACATGGTATTTCCAGCAAGGGTTAATCCTGTGATCTGTATTCCATGCCAGTTGAACCCTTGGGTGTGATGTAAAATAACAGATGCCTACAAGGCATCTTACCTCTCCAGAAATGGGCTCCTTTAGACACAAGGAAGGTGCTGGTGGACATTAACAGAATTGATACACAGAGAGTGAAAATCCTCCCAGAAATGGCTTTTCAGTCCAAGGGCATGACTTTCCCACCCCTACTCACTGGATTAAAACTGTTGGTGGGGACGCTTACAGACCAGGGAAGAGAAACCTGCTGTGGGATTGCTCACGAGATAAGGCTGGCAGGATATGGTCCAACTTCTGTATTCCATCTATTTGCCAGTCTTTGCAAGCTCACCTTTCTGGCTGCATTTATGACTGAACTTTATGGGTTTTCAGAATGGTTTCTGGAGCTCTTTCTGATCAATGCACAGTAGTGGTCCCTCTCTGGAGGGCATGTTCTGACATGATATTACCCTGACGTCCGTTCTCTTCTCGGTTTATAGCTCTCCTTAATATTTAAATGGCTTTGTTGCTGCAGTGCTTGTGCCCCGCTTACCCAAATAATCTATAACTCAATGACTTCTAAATCCACTTCACAAGTTGTTATATTCATTATAAATGAGTTGTAGTGCAACCTGCATCACAAGTAGGTATTCTCATCTGGAGGTCTGTGCTGAGATCCAGTATGAGCAGTGAATATATTAAACCCATAAAACCCCCAAGACATACCATACCATACAAAATGAGCTCTAACTACATGCTCTGTTCCTCCTTATCAGTTATATTCACTAGCCATTCACTGAAAATGTATCACACACACACACCAGGCAGCTGTTCATGCAGCCACAGCACCTCGTACAGCTCCTACCAAGGTTTTGCAAGCGGCTGGCATGTCTAGCAAGGCTATTTGGAGATGACTGGGACTGCGGGTCTCTGCAATTAACTGGGTGACCCTAACTGCTTATGCAGGAGGGGCACAATCCAGCAGTGTTCTGGGCCCTGCAGCACAAGAGGAACCGACACCCCATGCTCGCCTTCAAGTCTGTGACTGGTCTCATTGATTTCAGCGGCACCAGGCTTGCTGGCTGCTTTTTCAAAGTTGAAGATGCAGCTTGGTGTGGACTGGCCAAGTATTCAGACAAGCCTCTGCATCTTTGGGGACTTTATTATTGTCACAATCAGCTTCATCTGCCCAAGGGCTTTGTCTGGTAGGATCTTAGCTACTTTTTAATCTCAAATCCTGGCTGATCGCTCTGCTAAAGCTAGCTTCACAACTGCTTTGCTCCCCAAATGCTGTGTATCTGAGAATCTTATACAAATGTTGCTCTTGAGATTAAACTTCCTTTTTAATTTTTTTTTTTTTTTAAATCACTATGGAGTAGTAGCTTTAAAAGGGATTTGAAAAAAGGGAAATCTGGAGTTTGGAAGAGACTCCCTACCCCATTCTGACAATGAATGCAGGAGAAATATTAGAACTTGGCAATATTCCTTTGCTTGTAAAATTTGATAGATTTAGATTTGACTGGTTTGCCTTGGATTGAGTAGGAATGTTATTAGTGCATGAAATTCAATGAGCTCTAATGCTATTTAAAAAGCCCTAATGAGAAGGGTGCTTTTGTGTCAAATTCTATTGTTTTTTTTCTTCCTTTTCTGCTTTCCATATTTCAAGAGCTCTAAAAATATTTTTAACAGTTAAGGAGGGAAATAGACTTTTGTCTGAAGGACCTGGGGGAGGAGGGGAGTCTGGGGGTAGGAGAGTGAATTGATCTGGTTTGGTAGCTTTTACTGTATGTATGTGTTCTCCTATGAACCATTAAATTGGGGAGTTCACTTGGGTTACAGCTGGTGCTAATTGTGATCTGAGTTTACTGACGGGCCTCCTTGTCTTTCCAATCAAGAGTCATTGTCTTTCCTGTTGAGATTTTTGTGTGACTTATGGGAAAGTATCAGCTTAAAGGACAAAGAATTGTGATGACCAGTTTTCAGAGTGATTTTTTTTTTTTTAATGATCTTTCGATTAAATGCAATATTCTTGTCCATAAGACCCGGTAAGGAATTGTGCACTTTGATTGGTTTTGGTGGGATACACAGTTTCTACAAAATCTAGTTTAAAGAAACCTTGTATTTATTTTTAAAAAGTCCACGAGGTAAAAAAAAAAATTAAAATATAAACCAATTAGTTTGATTCAACAAACTGAAGCATCTTGTTTTGAATCAGGTCATTGTTAAATTGGGTCTGTCCATGTCTTAAAAGCACTGCCCACTGCGCAGACCTGACTCCTTGACCATCGTATCTGCTTTGATTGGGCTTTGTGGTGCATCATGGTTCCTATAGAGGTATCACAGGAGATATATTCTGGGTATGAAGTCCAACTCACAAAAAAGAATAAGAGCAATGCATGCGCAGACACCCACTTGCAATAGTCGCCAAGATACTGCCAAACAGCCTTGAAGCAAGCCATTTCTAACAACATGTTAAAACAAGATCTTTCATAGTTTAAATAAACTTTGAACTTAAATTCTGGAAAGGACTTCAATATTTTACCTTTTTCTCCAGCTTGGAGGGAAAACCAAACAACAAACGATCAGAATTTACTGATATTAGATCTGATTTTTCTTGTTTGTTTTCTTGTAATACTACACATACAAGCAAAATTGATCAAACCCTCCTGCTTCAGATTTGTATCTTATATCATTTCATGCTATTTTCTTCTAATGTATTTTAAAACATTTCTGTTCCAAAAGCTTGACAGGTCCCTGCACAGAAAGCCCCGGAACAAGGAACCCCAAATATATTGCTTCCTTCTTTCTCACTAGCCTCTTAAAACAAAGTATGTATTTTACATCAACAGATAGAACAGCCTTTTTCTAACTGCAATAAATCTGATGACAATTTACTTTATACAAAGTCTTATGTGATGCACTGTTTATCTCCTGTGTAAAATTTCTTTTTGACTTCTGATTTAACTGGAAGTACAATTACTCCTGCAGCAGGGAAGTGCTCCCACCCCCGTGTTTGCATGTCACACTTCTGCTGCACTGCATGGATGGGAGATAACACTCATTTTCAAAAACTCCTGTGTCAGCCAAAAGCTGGGTTTTAAGGTGGATTTTGCTTGCTAGATCCAGTGTGCAGATTTAGCTGAACCACCCAGAAGCCTGGAAGTGTTCCAGTTTGCACCTTCACAAGCTCTGTCTGGGCTGTGTCCCAGGGCAAGGAGATAAGATGCTCTAATACATAGCTGAAAACTGTCTTCACCCTATGGCCCTGAAGCTGTGTGCTGAGCTAAATTTTTCCTGGAATAAAGCAAAAATGGGTTCGAGTCACCAGGCCTGACTTGTGCCTATGGCAAAGTGCTGGCAATGGTTTTCTCCTGCTGTCTCCAGAAGTGAAGGAAGCTCAGTATCTTGCAGGATGCAGCCACTATAAAAATCTCCTGTGACATTGCTCAATGGTATCATGCAAAGTATCAGAGATCAGCAAATGATTGTTGCTAATTATGTTTAATAGTGGTTTCAAATGCACTGCTTATTTTCTGTTTTCAAATGTTCTGCTCTGGTTGCCCAAAACATGTTGCGAAAGACAGCCCTTGCAGTATAGTGTCTCCTCCTCTTTGAAAAGGATAGTCTGATAAATCATGCACAAGAGCCTGGTCTTTGCAATCATCTAGTCCAGGCTACAGACCTAAGAGAGAGAAAAAATAATCAGCTCAGTCTGGATGCCTCATCCTCAGAATTAATTGTTCAGGTTTTCATCATTATCTCTTGGCTCTTTTGCAGATATTTTTTTCCAAATTCATTGAATAGAAAGCTAAAAAAAGAAGCTTTCATCGCATTATCGAACATCTTTCTGTGTACATACACCACCCCCACCCCCCTATAGTTCAGGGATCTATTATTGTTCTATTAACCGTGTTACATCTGCATATTGGCATAGGGTTTCATGCCCTGGACATTCTCAAGGGACTATACCACTGTTAGATTGCTAGCACAGCCATTTTTCTGGGGTAACTGGTGCACAAGGGCAGTGCTATATTAAGTGCAACATATGCTAGAAATCAGAAATGGAAATGCCTCATCACTGCAGTAAGAGCACTAAGCCAAGGCTTAGTTAGCAGCTGGGACACAATATAAAAATAGTAAACCTGGGTGAGAAGGGCTCATAGGAGAAAAATGCAATAAAAGAAGCAGGAACTTCTAATATCCATTTTCAAAACTGACTGGGGAAAACATTTTGCACAGATTTTTCATCAACATAGAAACAATGGACCCCCAAAACGAGTCTGTTGAAATCGTTGGTGAAAAATGTCAAGGGTTTTGGCTGAATACTCTTGTTCTCTTCTGAAGTGGTTGTTCTCTTGCAGTTAAAAATGGAAAATTTCAAGGAAAGAAGATGCTTCTTTTAAAAATCTGCCTTTCATCAAAGCCTCAAGTACAAACAGAAAAGGGAAAATTTCTGAGATAAAATGTCTACATATTTTCAAGTTATAATTTTTTTTTCAGTTATTTGTAGAGCATATTACTAATACTTCAGCCTTTTTTTTTTTTGGCTGGGTGAAAAGGGTAAATATATTCCACAATAATATCTTGTTATAAATCTGTGTCACATTACAAAGGAAAACAGCTTCACTGGCCCTGAAATAACAGCTGCAGATATTCAGGAAACCTGGAGATGGGGACCAAACTGCACTGACTGCATGTGGAGCAGGGAACCGGGGACTCATGCCTCAGGAGGGCTCTGGGTCAGTGCAAGTGTGGCATTAGCCTCCTTCACTTTGTAGGGATGTACCCAGGTTCATAATGGTAGGACTCTATGACCTTAAAGGTCTTTTCCAGCCTAAATGGCTCTATGATTCCCAAATGATTCTGTAACCAGTGTGCTACGTGCTGCTCCACCTGGGGGCCCTTTCTGTGCTTGGGATGGGTGCTCTGATTCTTGTGCTCTGTCAGAAAGAAGCTACCTCAAAAAATACTTGTAGGCTAAACCCAGCCAGTACTGGTATGGCTCTGGTTTGCAGTAGTCAGTGGGGGCAGACTGGATGAGCTTCTGACCCTAAATCCTTGAAAGAGCAATAATGAGGCATTTGGAACTGTTTGGAGAAGGTTGAAAATGGGCAAGGCTGAAGGTGTCTAGACGGGAGTAAGTAGCCTGTGGGCATGTGGAAGGGCAGGGACCTGGCAATCAGGGAGCCTGGGGAAAGAAAGTCTTTGGGTCAGGAAGAAATTCTTCTGTCCAAGGGAGGGGCTTGTGGCCAGGGAGGGCACAGCAACTGTCTCTGAGCGTCTGACCTGTCTGCTGGTTGTACAACTGACCCCAGTAATGGTTTCTGCATCCCCGTATGTGGTCAATGAGCAACACCTGGGGTCTGGCACACTGGGCACTGGTTTAGGCTCTCGGGACTCATCTAATGGGGAGTCTGTTGTTGAACTGTTACGTTCAATTTAATATGACGTGTAGCTCCTCAGGATTCTTCATACCTTGTTGGCTTTTGTAGCATCTTACACCAAGGTGCTGTTTGCACAGGGTTCCCCAAGCAGCTTCTTAGAAACAGCTCCTGCTTAAAGAGCACCAGCTTGCTCCCGTCCCCTGCACCCAGTCCCACACCATGGCTGGGTGGTATGCTGAATCAGTGAACTGGTCCCAGTTAAAAATTGTTCCTCTCCTCTTTGTTGGCAGGGTTGTTTGTATGCATTATCATTCCTTGACCACTTACGTGGGCACAACTGAGAAAGGTGATCCAGGGTGGAGCGTGGCAGCATCTGTGTAGCCACTGCTTGGCTCATACTGTGAGGCTGCAGCCCTAAAAGTTATTTAGATTATTCCCTTGGAAGTACTGTGACAAGAACTCATACAATAGTTGTGCTTCTTGTTTCTATCCAGCACGTCCCCGTGAAATGCTGTGGAGTGCTTGGAAACAGAATCAGTATGGGCAACTTCTCTTAAGGCCACTGGGCATCTATCTTTCTTTGGAAGTTGGTTATGTGAGTGGCTCAGCAAACAAAATGCTCTTGAAAAAGTAACAGCAATTTTAAAGTCTTATATTAAACATTTTAAAAACCCCTTTCATGGAAAATAGTGGGTTTTGTTAAACTGGTCAAAGAACCCAACTAGGGTAGTTGTTCTTTGCTTGAGTTTTAGGTGCTGCTTGTGTCCCCATTCTTCTGTGTTCCTCACGACGTGCCCCCTCCTTTTTGAGAGCACTTCAAGTTTCTTGCTTATCCTCTCCCATCAAAGCTTTGATGCTTTATGGGAAATATAATGCATTTGAGGATCTGGCATTGTAGACAAGTGAATCAGAAAAAGGAACTAGAGTTCCTATCAGGATCTACAGCATCTATTTTTGGTCAAAATATTCTTTTTCTTTAGAGTTTTTAGGGGAAAGAAAGAAGTCATTCACAGTAAAATGTTAATGAATGGTAGGGTGGGAACTGCTGCTAACAGTTTCCACTTGAAATTTCGATTCGGCCAGCCTACTGGTTCTCTGTTGCATTCCTGTGTAAAATATGCCGTGGCTGGTGAGCAAACTCAGCAACCTGACTCTAAGGCTGGCCATTTCCACTGGTGTCAGAAGATGCTGGTGTTTTCTTTTTGGGATATTCAACTGTTTGTTCATTCTAAAGTCTTCAAGTCTGATCAACAGGTGCAACGTTTCCAATAGATTTGGAAGTGATGCCTCACTGTGGCATCAGTTTGTAGTCCAAGACTTTGTTATATTGTTCTTGTGCAGACTGAATGGGCCCATGACACTGTTTGGTCTCTTTTCTTTCCTTGTGACCTCAGCATTCACCCTCTTTTCACAGCAGTACCAATTCTTCCAATTGGTATATCTCACAAAAAAAAGTCCATAGTCTTGCTGAATCTGACCAGAGCCATGAGGACAATGTTGTCCTGGCCCCTGCCAGCCCTATCAGCGTCACTGTAAGAAACCTGGCTTTTGTCAAGGGTAAGTAGGAAAATCTTTCCTATGCAAGCTGGAAAAGCTGCCTTGACAGATTGCTTGTTGGAAGTGCTAATGGGAACATTGATTTAATGTTCCAGATGATACCAGTAGCCCACACACCTGACCTGAAACCTCATCAGCCAGGTCTGCCTTAAGTGTCACACAGGGACAGTAATCTGAGAAAGGTTGGAAGCACAAGCACTCCTGCATGCTATGTGAGCATCCTCCTGGCCTCCAAGAGGCAGCACTGGCTTCAGCTAATGGTGGATCTGTCATAGGTATGTGCTGGTCATGACAGCTTGATCTTTTTAATACAGTGCATTGCTGTGGGTATAATATAAAAGCGTGCCTTGAGGAAGCGCTTGAAGAAGCAGAGAACAGTAACTTTGTGAATTAGTTGAAGGATACCCTAAAAAATCTTCCATCAATGGCATCATCCTGCTGTGTGGTATCAGCACAAAGACCAGTCAATGATCTATCTTGCTCCGCGCTGAATTTGCAGACAGCTATGTTTCATCAGTCGTGCTCTGCCAGTCCTTTGAAAACGCTGACGTGCAAGGGAGAAATGAGGCACATGAAGACAGTACTATTGTAGTAAAGTCATGACCTTGCTAACCTCTGGCCCCGTATTCATATAAACAATACTGTGACCAAATATGACTACACCCTTCGACAGATGGAGAGTCAATACAACATTGCTGAAAGTTAATATATTAATTTCATTTACAGAGCTAAGAATATCCAGAAGACACCAGTTATAGTGAACATATTCTGCCCTCTGAGCTGACCTCTTAGAAAATTTTAACAGAGCTATATAAAAAGTGAGAGAGAAATAGTAGATGCTCATCAAATTAGGAGAAGAAATTGACTGAAAATGGCATTTGGAAGACCAAGCTAGATAATTTTAAAATAATATAGCTGGAAATACAATGAAAATAGCCCTATCAAAATTGAATGTATGTGACAGAATCTTATAAAGCTTCACAAGCCTTCTGTGAATATAATATGCAAGCTGGGAATATTGGATTCAAAATAATAAAAAGCTCCCAGTCAAGCTCCATCTCATTGCAATGAGCTGTAGTGGCTTTAGGCAGATGCTAAAAGGTTGCAAGCAAGTGCTTAAGCAGTCTTACATAAGAGATAAATATGATGGATCCACATGTAGTAGAAGCACTTCTTAGGATAAAGAGAATCTCCCCAAAATCACAGTAGAGGCAAAGCTGGAAGCTACCGTACAAACTACGGCATAAGAGGCCAATTAATTTCAGGCTATACAGTGAGTAGATTATAGGATCAAGGACTTTTTGCATTTGGAAACCAAATGCAAGGTTAGAACTGGAAAGACTAGGAAGCAAGCAAGATCCTTGGAGACAATAGCCTGTGGGTATTGGATCCAGCCACTCTCTGCAGCTGTACCCATGATGTTTCTATGTGCTTCAGCAGTATTTGCAGATGCAGTCCTACCAAAAGCTGAGACAACAATGCACAAAGCAGGCCTGATTCTCATCTTAGTTATGCATGTGTAAGTTGCACTGTATGTCTGTACATCCAGGGTGAGGTCTGGATTGCTACATTAGGCACAGTTTGCTGCAGGGAGGACTTGAGGCAATGCATGGCTTTAAAGACAGCTCTGTAATGGTCCTGCCTGGTGTGTGTGCATGTGCACACAGACGCACAGAGATTTACACACTCCTGTGATGAATAGAGATGGATGCAGTCTGCCTATGCCAGTCTGATTGCATAGTTACACGTTCCAAGACCAACACAACATGTAATGCATCCTACTTTTTCATAGAGTACTTCCCAAAAATAAAATGGAAAGTTTAGCCCCCCCCCTCAACCTATCTTTTTAAACCTTCTCAAATGATGTTTCTTTGTGCTGTAATTTAGGATCTGTATAAATACGTTCTGCTGCAAAGGGTGATAATTACCCCGCCCACACAATTTTATAATACACACATCTAATTGTAGTACAGTTATTTGTGGCAGCCAAGCACTGAAAATATACTTTTATTGTATGCCTCTAAGCAACGATAGAAAGTCTTTTTATTGCTACCTGAATGTATACTTTCAGGGCATTTTTATTTCACCTAACTAATCTGCTTTTAGATTTTCCTCTTTGTGTGGCTTTCAAAACTCCCTTTCTGCAATTAAAAATATAGGTAATTAGTAGGCACATAAAAAGACTCTCTGGGAATGTCTTGTCAGTGCGTCACAGCATCTTGCAGAGATGCCAGAGCTGGATCAAAAAAAGGTGAAAGACCTTCCCGTTGGTCCAGCAGATGGGAATTCAGAGTCTGCCACTTCCTGTAGGTCAGCCTGGTCAGGGCAGGACCTTGGCCAAGGCAGGGGGGGATACAGTCAAGGGCTATTTTTCATCCTTTTATATATAGCTTGCCAAAGGAAAAGCCAAGTCCTCCACTCCCTCTTTCCTAAGAAACAACAGCCTTTTCCACAATTATCCCCTACTCCCAGAGGTTTTACCTGCACTGTCCAACAAACTAGTGCCATTGTGTCCTGCCACATCCTGGTCCCTTGACTGCCAGCACTCCACAGCTGTCACTCTGGTCTGAAAACGGTCCTCAGAGGCAGTCTATTTCTCTTTGAATTTAAATCCAAGTATTGTTTTTGGAATGGCTTGCCCCAGGGGCTGTTCCCTACAGGCAGTCCCTATAGTTTCCCTATAGGCTGTTCCATTATCTCGTCTGAGTTCAAGCCTTGATCTACCCAAGCCCTCCCTGCCTGTGCCTGTAAGGGGCAGGCAGTTAATTTCTCAATACCTTCCCCAAGTCTGTGTTTAGCAGAACTTGTTTCAGGATTTGCTGGAGAGTGAAGCCTGAACCTGAAACACTCACACCCTCATGTAGTCTTAGCTCCCAAGTTTTAGGATGTCTCAAAGGCTTGTGTGCTGTACTGTAGGCCTTCACCACCTGAATAGACTGGGATTTGCTTGCTGCTGGCCTTTTCCAAGAGGGAAGAGTACAGCCAGTGCAGCTGGAGGGAGCTTTGGGTCAGAACATCAAGGGTTCTATCTCTGACTGGGTGGCTGTGGTCATTTTTAACTCTAGACCAAAAAAAAGAAAAAAAAAAATCCCCTTGGGTAGAAAACATAATTTAACAAAGTCCTTACTGAGTCAGGGATAGATCTTGCCCCTCTGCTCGCTGGAAGTAGACAAGGAAATAGCTGTGACGCCCTAGAGCAAGATGTCCAAGGGATGTGTCCTCCTGCTGTGCCGTCAGGGGATGCTGCTGGGTGAGTCACACTGCTTTTTAGCAGGCACAGAGCAGAGCAATGCCTCTGCACTTCTTTGAGAGATTTACCCTCCTGAGGTTAAGCTGCTGTAGTTTTGACTGCAGAAGGGAAAAAAACCCCAACCAACAGTTCAAAGGCAGAATTTCAAAGTCAGGCTCATACATGGAATTATGGCAGAAAGGTTGGTGCTGAGGGGAGAGGCTAGAAGAAGGAGGCATAGAGAGAACTGGCACTGAAATTTTGCATGACAGCCTGCTCAGCAGCCGGCAGCAGCACAGACCCTGCGTGGTGCCACTTGCTGCAGCATGCCTGGTGCTGCAACATCAGAGCATGCTTCCAGCCTTATCTGGGGATCTCCACCTTTCAGCTTCATGGGTTAGAGCAGGCTTTTGCGAGTCTTCAGCTCCTTCTGTCCTCAGGGTGTTGGCTCTCAGAGATAGCAAAGGGGTGTAAATGCACCCTACGCCCTTTGAAAGGACACGTGTATACTCACAGGCTCTGGCAGTGCAGAAACCCTCTGCCCTTGTGCTGCTGTGGCATCTGCAGGAGCTCTGGAGGTTTCCAGCATGGTGGCAGTGCCAGGACCCCACCATCCCTGTGCTGCCATGCTGTCCCCTGAAGGGCACCCTGCATCTCTCCTATGGCTAAAACAGGGGCAGGACCAGGCTGGGTCAGGGCACAAATGCAGCCCAGATGAGATGCCTCCTGTTGTCAGGAGGCAATTAGTCTAATTGCCTAATTTGAGAGACCAGGTGGAGAAGCCCCTTGGAACCTGCCCCCCCCTTCCCTCAGCTCTGGCCCTCTCTGGACAGTCTAGGTTTCATCCTGGGTTGTCCATGTCCTCCTGTGCCTGTTTCTCCTCTCCCCGACTTCTTTCTCCCTGGGCTTCCAGCATGGATCCCATGGATCAGCCTCTCCAGTCATTTCACCTCCCCATTATTCCAGCATTTCCTGAAACCAATTTTCAAACCAGCTCTTTCTGTGAATCTTTTTTTCTGGGATTCTGCTGTCTACTGCATCTATCCCATGACTTCATCTTTATGAGTTTATGAAGGAGTCACTGAAGCCCAGCGCCAAGGACTTTTGTCCATAGTCACAGAGCAAACTCTCAAAACATCAGCCTGACACAGCATACCCCACTATCTTTCTGATACAGCGACAGTGATAACTTTGTTGGTAATCTAGCTGTTTTCATTGATTAATTTAGATTCTTTTTGAATAATCTTGCTCAGCACTTTTTAATGTCCTGTCTACTGTTGGTTAGAAAAATCTTGAAAACATTAGTTCATTGGAGGTAAACAAATATGGTAGAAATGTTGAAGAGAGCTATGTCAGGCATGCCACAAAAAGATAGGTCAAGTATCAATTTTTGTCTGTTTCCGAGTCACGGTGAGCCAGGCCACACAGAATGAACAGTTGGAGGCATGAGGAGACTGCAGAAAGTTACTACTTTAGGGGCTGATAGGCTTGACTCCATCTAGAAGCAAGACTGTAGCACCTAGATCAGCAGCGCGGTGAGAGCTCCAGGACTGGTCCTCAGTGAGAAAGGTGGCACATCCCTTGGGAAATACAGGTGGGTGTGTACCAGAGCCCTTTCCCACAGAGCTTAAGTGGATATTTCTCTTTGAGAAGGAGATGGTGCTGCTCCTTCCTTGGTGTGTGGGTGTGACCTGATGGATGAGCTTGGAGAATGCCAGTTACTTTTGCCAGCAAAATAGGTGGCAAGTACCACAGACTCGGGGTGGTGCAGGCACACTGCTGTACAGCCCTCTGAGGTTTTAACCTCAGCAGGGGTAGGTCCGAAGCAGGCTGGGAAATCTTCCCAGGGCAGATACTCAGTACATTCACTTGGAGTTGCACTGCGCTCCAAGACAGAGGACCTAGGTGTCCTGGCTTTCCTGCCTGCTCTGCATTTCTTATAAGTTATTGAGTGACTGTGAATTGAGAATATCTCTGTTAATATTCTGATTTGATAAGTACATGCACAGATAGTAACAGAAAGCTTTTATTATGGAAATGGAGATCAAGTAAAAAAAACCAAAAGCCATGTTTATTAAAGCTTGGGTTGCACTGTAATGTGTTACATTTGGTGACTCACCCCGGGCGTCGTCAGGACATGCATGCTAATGCTGTGATGCAGTAGGCTGGGTAATGAAGAGCAAAAGATCATTCCAGTTAGGAAGATGACCAAAACAGCTCTCTGTTCATCCACTACCTGCATGTCTGTCATGGCTAATGTGCAGAGCACCTTATCTGTATCCCTAATCTATTTAAATGCATGACTCACACAAGCCCCTGCCAGAAAGATGACGGCAAGAGATCTGAATGCTGGGGCTGACAAGCCCCCTCCCAGCCTTGCCAGTGGGCTGAGCAAGCCATGTCCCTCAGTCCTGGGGCTGAAACTTGGAGCCAGTGATGACGTTGCAGTCCAAGTGCTCTCTGGGCATCCCTGCTGAAATGGCGAGGCAGATGAGATCACTGTCTCGTGCCGCCACTCTGGTCCTGGCTTGTGGTGGTTGTCCAGGAGGCTCAGAGAGGGGAGAGAGCTTTTCAGCTGACAGCTGAAGTGTGCTTTGAAAACACAACTATATATTAAGAGCATGTAATAGGCTCATAGATCCCCTCCCTTCTCAAGGCAAAAGTTTATTTGAAGGAGCCACTCTTACCATCTGATAGGCACCAGGTAAATGCAGTCTGTGCAAGTGCCATTTACTTGTGTAGAGCCTAGACTGGCTCATGCCTGTCTGTTGCAAGGTGTGAGGATTTGCCTCTCATCATCTTCAGGAGTGGAACATTGCTGGAACCCTCCTTTGACTCCTTTTCAAGTACTTCAAACCTGCCAAAGCACTAGGAAGGCCTAGGACTGAGAAGTTCCTTTAAGAAATAAAATGAATGCGTGCTCCTGAAATGACAACCAAAGTTAGCACTGCTGGTGTGTGTGTGTGTGTTTATAGGGATTCTTTACTCAGGCAGCTGCACTCAGGAGATGGAGTGGCAGAGGTGACAGGAACAAGGGAGGCGAGTGGATTCATGCACTGGGACCTGCTATTGAACTGCTACAGGAACACAGAAGCATGTTCCCAGCTGTCCTCAGGTGGTGTAGTCTCACTGTGGATTATCTTGGCTTTCTCCCCTGCTAGTGCTGCTGCTTTTAACTCTGAAGTTTACCTGGCTCGGGGATGTCTGTGGGGATCAGGGCTGGGTGATGTTGATGGAGTGTTGCAGTATCTTTCCCATTAAGTGACAGGCAGCATACGAAGCATTAACTGGTGCTGAAGGGGGGGCTACCGCTGCAGTCGTTTCTCCTTTGACAGGGCTCCCTAGGGCTTGTCACGCATGAGACTTGTACAGTCAAGACCTTACTCTTGGTTTTATCCTGGGAACAGTAATTGAGTAATTGCTTAAATAGGATGGGGAGATAAACATCCTGGTGGCTCTTAGGAAAAGATCCAAAGAAGATGAGCTCCTAAAAGCCAGGTATCAAAGTGTCTTAAGTAGGAGAGAAGCCTGGCCTCAGTGCTGCAATTCAGCATTTAGTGTGAGCAGCCTGTGGGGCCCGAGGAGGGTCAGCCCCACAGCTGTGCCCAAGCGCTTAGCAGGGAGGTGTCTTCCACCTGCTGGCAGAGCCTGCAGCTCCTACAGCTAGGCGTGAGAGAACTACCGAGGACTTTGGTGCCAAGGTAGTTTTCTGGATCTGCCTCAACAAAACTCCTGCTCGTTTTAGAGCAGTTGGGAATTTGTCTGTGCTCTTCATTTGTTTCCATTTGGGGATCCTGCCTTCACCCTGCAGTGGGCAGAGGCAGCCAGGTGAAATGGCTGAACTGTATCCATCTGGACCATAATTTTGTAGGAGTCTCCCTATAAACAAGTTGCTCCTTATATGCTATTCAGACCTTCCAGCAATGCTGTCCTAGAGACATCTTTAGACACACAGATTCTTACAGGGGTGTTGTGCTCCTGGTCTAGAAATTTCCCAGGAGCTGTCATACCCCTGGCAGCTTCAGCTACCCCCACGGCATGAAAGCAAAGAGCTTCACTGTTATTGCCTGTGCAGAAATGGTAAATAACCAGCCCTTTCCCACTTCTCTTTAGTGGCTGGTCCGCTCCTCCCAACCCTGCAGGGGATGGGCAGAGCAAGGTTGACAGTGCTGCTGCTGAAAAGCTTGTCCCTTGTTTAGTCCTCAAATAAATCCTTTCATTTATCAGCTGACATTTTGGCCAAGCTGTCTTTCCTTGGGGCTTGGCAGGAACTGAGCTAGAAACTTGTTTAACTTGGTGGAAGGGCGCTGCAGTAAGAGAAGTCTGGCGATGCTGAAGGGTGCTGGGGGTTGTCAGCTCTCTTTTGCAGGCAAGAAAACCTCACAACATATCAGTCTGCTCCTAACAGTTTGTTACCTCCCAATGTTCATCTACTTAGACTTCAGCCTCTTCACTGGGCAAATGGGAGTAATTTAGTCATTATTTCCAGCAGCAAATTGACTCCATTAGAGTTCAGCTGACCGATGCTCCAGCTGCTAAAGGGGTGGGAGTGGTGCTGTCTGGCTGCTACAAATTAGACATCTTCTTGGTTCCTGGTTTGCCTTTGCTGCTCTATTTTCCCCTTCTGCATCCCTTCCAACTCAGTCCTTGGTCTGATGCTTTTTTGAGCTTTTCTCAAAGCTCCCATCTTCTTTTCATTCCCATGCACAACACAATGCTGGCAGGTTTTTCGGCTTTGCCACCTTGTCCTGTGCCCCTGAGCTCTCTCTGCCTGGGGTGCTCTCCTTTCAGGCAGCATGTAACACGGTTGCTGCAGACATCTGTCGCTAGCTGAGCCCCCTTTGACTTGTACGGTGCAACTCCTTTCCCACCCTCTGCCTTTGGTTCACAGCAAGTGGTGAGCCTGAGGGAGGGGGCAAAACCTCCCTTCCCTTTATGGCAGATTCATGCATGGGCACAGCTACCACTAAGGCTTTGTGTGCAGGAACAGAAACACTAGTGACCCTTTTGTGTTATATTGACCATTTGTTAAATCTTTAAACCCCATCTGTTTAGGCTGAAAACCTTTTAACGACTGGACATGAACAATTTAGCGATGATTTTTCAGGAGAAAATTGGCTCGGTTTGAACTTCGGTGCCCATTGCTCCAGCTGGTAAAGCGTGGACACTGGTTTAGTGACATGAACACAGCTTTGCTAGGGACAGTTAAAGGGCTGGTGGCCAGCACCATCAGGAGAGTACAACAGATGTGATTTTCTCATCTCTGGCACCTCAAGGCTCTCCCTCCCGTTTCCTCTCTGTGCTGGGAGAGATGCTGTTTGTTCTACTGATTACTTTGTTAGAAGATTACAATTCTGTTGTTAAACACTGGTATTTTCCATTCCTGCTCCTAACGCTGATGTTCATACATGTTTACTGTTCTGGCTCTGGCCCATTTTTTCCAGCCATTTGTGTCTAAACTGCTGCCTCTCTATAGCATATGATGCTGATGCCCCAAAGGATCAGAGTCACAGGGAACTGCATCTTTGAGAAGAAACTTTTCAAATCAAATTGCTCTTAAACACCTTGGCTCTAAGTGAGTTCTGAACAGCAGGTGGGTCCAGAGGTAAAACAGGAAAACACCCAGGAAACAAGAAATCATGCTAAATGAAAAACCAAAACAACTAAAAGTTCTGCTAAAGGTAAATATTTTTATGCAGGTTACTCAGGGGGAAAAAAGCCCCCAACATTTTACTCTGTATCTGCAAGGTACAAGTGCCAACAAATAGGAGCATGGCAGAAGGTGACCTGATGTTGATAATACCTTTTGCTCAAGCAGTTGATGTTTTCACTAGGGTTTTTTTCTGTAATGCAGAAGGGCAAAGATGAAACAGTATACAGAAATTTCAGGAGATCTGGAGTTTATGACAGGTCTGATACTGATCTGGGACTAAACTTGTCTAGTGGAAGGATTAGGTCTCTGAGATCCTCACTGTATTTATGAATGGGACATGGGGTAAATATGACCCAAAAATAGTTAAGCAGTGACAATTAGCATTTGACAAACAAAGGAAGTTATCAAGCCTAAACTGAAGGATATAAAGCACACAGAAATCCAGAATGCTATAGGAAAGGAGACCTAGAAAGAAAAGGGATGTTCAAAGTGATGTACCACAAAAGGCGACACACTAAGCTCAATGTGTTGTGGATTGATAGCACTGTCCTACTGTCCTACTAGAGAAGATCAGCAAAGCTTGAGATGAGACCTGTCACATCTATTTTCAGTAGACATATTAGCTCTGACAGTGATCCAGAGTCTGGTTGCATAAATTTAAGCACTGTGCAGTGAGTGCATGTTGCCACTAATTCCAATTATCCGTAATTCAGTGGACTGAAGGGAACCAGTGTCAGTCCTGTAAATTATCTGCCAAGCAGAGTTGCAGGATGAGTCTCTGGCCTGGTTGTAGTTTGGTGAAGCACCACTGGTGCAGCAGGAGTTGTATCCTGTTGAAAACAGGAATAGTAGACACTGAAAGTCAGTGGCAACTTGCATCTGTGTAAGTACCAGATAAAGCAAAGGAGTTAAAGCGTCACGTAGCGTAGAGCCATGCACATGGCCAGCACTTTTGAAAACAATGCTTTGAGTGTCTAAAATTGGAAACAATAGCTGCAAACAGCAGCAGTGTTATGAAAGCTGTCCCCATAGCTGGATGGTATTGTCATTTAGAAAGATGCATACTCAGAGTAATGGGAAACATCTCCAAATCACAGGGAGAATGGTGAAAAAGGGCACTGGGAAAGTGTCAAATACGACAGCCATAGCAAGCTGCAACTGCTGGGGCTCGGGCATGATATGGGCAGAACTGATGGATTTACTATTGCTGGGAAACACTTGTGCTGATATTTCAGGCTGATCCATGGGTACATGCTACAGATGCCAGAGAGAGTGATTTAGTGTTGGCTGAGGAAGGCAGTGTTAGAGGTGTGTTTCTGAGAGTCTCTCTGCCCTCCAGAGCTATTTACAAGCCTGCGTTGTGCTCAGCCATTTGCTACACAGAGCTGATGGGTCTGTGACGCTGAGGATGCCACAGTCAGCAGATAGCACAGCTTTTGGTGATACTGTCCCTTTTCTGTGCTGGATCACTTCCCACCAGTTGTACAGACACTACCACTGATATCTGCTGGAAAGACAATGTAGCTATGCACATGCAGTCCAGGAGGTTCCTGCAGAGCACTGATGATAACTTTTTGACACAGGCGGCGGAGAGCCAACGAGCTGAGGTGGACCTTGTACTCATAAACAAAGAAGGACTGATTGGGGCTTGAAGGCTGGGGCAATGACCATGAGATGGTGGAGTTCAGGATCCTGTGTGGAAGGAGCAGGACAATAAGTAGGATTGCAACCCTGGACTTCAGGAGAGCTAACTTTGGCCTCTTCAAGGACCTGCTTGCAGGAATCCCATGGGTTAGGGCTGTAGAAGGTAGGGGGGTCCAAGAGAACTGGTTAATATTCAAGCACCACTTTCTCCAAGCTCAAGATCGGTGCATCCCTATGAGTAAGAAATCAAGAAAGGGGGCAGGAGGCCTGCGTGGATGAGCAAGGGGCTTCTGGCAAAAATCCGTCAGAAGAAGGAAGTTCACAGAATGTGGAAAATGGGATAGGCCACTTGTGAGGCATATAGGAATGCTGTCAGAACATGCAGGGAGGTGATAAAGAAGGCTAAGGCCTGTTTGGAATTAAATCTACTGGGGGATGTCAAGGACAACAAGAAGGGCTTCTTCAAGCACATCAGTAAGAAAAGTGTATCTAAGGAAAACGTGGGCCTGCTGCTGAATGAGGTGGGTGCCCTTGTGACAAAGGATACAGAGAAGGCAGAGTTATGGAATGCCTTCTTTCCTTCGGCCTTTACTACCAAGGCTGGCCTTCAGGTTTCCCAGATCCTGGAGGCAAGAGATGAAGTCCAGAAAGGAAGATTTTTCCCCTGGTCAAGGAGGATCGTGTTAGAGATCAGTTAAGCAGACCTGACACTCATGAATCCATGAAGCCATGGGTGCACCCCTGAGTGCTGAGGGAGCTGGCAGATGTTATGGCTAAGCCACTCTCCATCATCTCTGAAAGGTTATGGAGGACAGGAGAGGTGCCTGAGGTCTGGAGGAAAGCCATTGTCACTCCAACCTTCAAGAAGGACAAGGATGACCCAGGAAACTACAGGCTGGTCAGCCTTCCCTCCATCCTTGGGAAGGTGATGAAACAGCTTATTCTGGAGATCATCTTTAAGCACGTGGAGGAAAAGAACGTTATCAGGAGTAGTCAGCATGGACTCACCAAGGGGAAATCATGCCTGACCAACCTCATAGCCTTCTATGATGGAATGACTGCCTGTGTAGAGGAGGGGAGAGTGATGGATGTTGTTTACCTTGACCTCAGCAAGGCTTTTGACACTGTCTCCCATAACATCCTCATAGGTAAGCTCGGGCAGTGTGGGTGAGATGAGCAGACAGTGAGGTGGATTGAGAACTGGCTGAATGGCAGGGCTCAGAGTTGTTATCAGTGGTGCAGAGTCTAGCGATGTTACCCAGGGGCAGTGCTGGGTCCACTTTTGTTCAACTTATTCATCAATGACCTGAATGAAGGTATGGAGTGTACCCTCAGCAGGTTTTCACAAAACTGGGAGGGGTGGCTGGTACACCAGAGGACTTGGACAGACTGGAGAGTTGGGTGGAGAGGAACGTAATGAAATTCAGCAAAGGCAAGCGTGAGGTCCTGCACCTGGGGAGGGATAACCCCGGGCACCAGCACAGGCTGGGGCTGACCTGCTGGAAAGCAGCTCTGCGGAGAAGGACCTGGGAGTTCTGGTGGGCAGCAAGTTGCCCATGAGCCAGCAGTGTGCTGGGGTGGCCAAGAAAGCCAATGAGATCCTGGCATGCATTAGGAGGAGGGTGGCCAGCAGTTTGAGGGAGGGTGTCCTCCCACTCTGCTCTGCCCTGGTGAGGCTGCACCTAGAATACAGTGTCCAGTGCTGGGCTCCCCAGTTCAAGAGGGACAGGGAACTACTGGAGAGGGTTCAGCAGAGACTAGGAAGGTGGTGAGGGGACCGGAGCATCTCCCTTCTGAGGAAAGGCTGAGAGAGCTGGGGCTGCTTGGCCTGGAGAAGACTGAGAGGGGACCTTAGTGCTGTATGCAAATACCTGAAGGGCTGGTGCCAAGAGGACGGGGCAGGGCTCTTTCCAGCGGTGCCCAGCGACAGGACAAGGAGCGACAGGCACAAACTGCAATGCAAGAAGGCCCATCTGAATACGAGGAAGAACTTTACCTTGAGGGTGACTGAGCAGTGGAAGAGGCTTCCCAGAGAGGCTGTGGGGTCTCCTTCTCTGGAGAGATTCAAAACCCACCTTGATGTGACTCTGTGCAACCTGCTGTAGGTGACCCTGCTTTAGCAGGGGGTTGGGCTGGGTGATCTCCAGAGGTCCCTTCCACATTCTGTGATTTGAGAAATCACCTCAGAAATAGCTCTTTGGGAAAGAGTTTGGGCTTCAAATGATGGCGGATCTCTGATGTTGCTGGTAGGTTAATTATTTTTCTAACAAACAGCAGCAGCAAAGGAAATCAGTGCTTATTTTCTGACAGACTTTGTCTATCCCCAGCTCACCTCCACTGGGTCATGTTATAATCATCTTAGCTGGATGAAGAGAGGTCTTTATAACACATGAAGGTGTTAAGGTCTTTGAAAGCGGTCTTCAGTTGGGTCTTGCATGCTGCTGTTGAGCATACTCACTGCATTGGCGTCCTGGAAATTTGAAATGAAGTGGGCTTTTTCCTGAGTTTGTTTTAAAGGAGGAACTGAGGAAAGATGTCCCAGCAGTTCAGGTTTTAGTGTTCTTCTCTGGAAAGCTGAGTTCAGTTGCCATCTCTGCTTTGGATGTAGCTTCTGGAAGGAAACGGCAGCTTCTTTATTTCTCTTTACAGTCAACCTCAGCTGTATTGGGCTTCTGATGTGTCAGCAAAGGAGAGGTAATACATGTGGATTCGCAGGTTGTTATGCATTTCTGCAGACTCTTGACAGGTGTTTGAGAAAGGTGTATGCCAGCCAGGGTGCTTAGGGGCTTTTCCTGGAGAAGGAAGGACTGGGTTACCCTGAAATGGAATCTGCTCCATGAGTCAGAGATCCTTCTCTGTGTCAGAAATTGGTTAATTGCTGACCAGTAATTTCTGATGTTTACATCACAGTTTTCACGCCATGAAATAAAGGCCCCACAGTATGTTCTGAACTGAGCATCCCCTATACCTTTCTGCTGCACTTCATCAGCTTTCATTAAGCTTCGTTAAGGAAACCAAACATCCAGTGTTTAGTTGAACAGACATCTTTTCATTATTATTGAAGAGGATGAAATGCAATGATTTGCTGCAATTCATGCTTGTGTTATAACAGAAATGCAAGAAAAGGCTCAGTGTGCTTGTAATTCCTTGCCACCTTCTGCTTAGCAGCCCTGGCACCCAAGGTGTTAATGTGGAAACACTGGGGCTCTGACTTTTCTTGTCCTTATGTTGTTGTTTCTCTCCTTATATGTGCACTTATGCATATACGCACATGTGCTATGCACAGTTTAGGTGGTTGCTGATAAATAATTAGTGGATGCACATGGAGAAACCCCTCTACTTTGGAAGCCTTTGTACACATATGATTTAGCGGAGGATCTTTTTTCAAATCAGAGTAGCCTGTTTGGCTCTCTTCTTTTTCAGCCCTGAACATCAACTAAGTAACAATGGACCATCACAACAGCTAATCCTTAGCTTTGGGTTGCTCAGACCTCAGTGTGGTGGGTTGACCCTGACTGGATGCCAGGTGCCCACCAAAGCTGCTCTATCACTCCTCCTTCTCAGCTGAACTGGGGAGAAAAAGCATAACTAAAGGCTTGTGGGTTGAGATAAGGACAGGGAACTCATTTAGCAATTACAGTCACGGGCAAAACAGACTTGACTTGGGGAAATTAGTATTTATTATTAATCAAATCAGAGTATGGTAATAAGAAACAAAACCAAACCTTAAAACACCTTCCCTCAACCCTCCCTTCTTCCCTGGCTCAACTTCACTCCTGATTTTCTCTACCTTCACCCTGCAGCGGCACAGGGAGATGGTGATGGGGCTGCGGCTGCAGTTAGTCCATTACACACTGTCTCTGCCTCTCCTTCCTCCTCAGGGGGAGGGCTCCTCACACTCTGCCCGGCTCCAGCATGGGATCCCTCCCACAGGAGACAGCTCTCCATTAACTTCTTCAACATGAGTCCTGCCCATGGGCTGCAGTGCGTCATGAACTGCTCCATTGTGCGTCCCTTCCATGGGGTGCAGTCCTTCAGTATCAGGCTGCTCCAGCCTGGGTTCCCTGTGGTGTCACAAGTCCTACCAGCAAACCTGCTCCAGCCTGGGGTCCTCTCTCCATGGAGTTACAGATCCTGCCAGAAGCCTGCTCCAGCGTGGGCTTCCCTTGGGTCACAGCCTCCTTTGGGCATCTACCTGCTCCAGCATGGGGTCCTCCACAGGCTGCAGGTGGGTATCTGCTCCACCATGAACCTTCCTGGGCTGAGTGGCACAGCCTGCCTCACCATGATCTTCACCACAGGCTGCAAGGGAATCTCTGCTCTGGCACCTGGAGCATCTCCTCCCTGTCCTTCTAGGTGTTGTCATCTGTGCCATTTCCCCGTGCCGCCCCACCACCCTTCTTAAATACATTATTCCAGAGGCTTAACCACCATCACTGATGGGCTCAGCCTTGGTGACTCTGTCTTGGAGCTGGCTGGCATTAGCTCCATCAGACATAGGGGGAGGTTCTAGCAGCTTCTCACAGAAGCCACGCCTGTAGCCCCCCTTGCTACCAAAACCTTGCCATGCAAGCCCAATACACTCAAGTTCCAGTGTCTGCACATATTCATGTCACTAAACTTTGGCAATGAATAACATGTGGCTGAAGGGAGAACACGAGGAAATGAATGGTGGGATTCTGGGTCTGGGGAAGGAATGGGGATATGGAGTGAGGGTAAAGTGAGCCAATCATTTTATTTTTAAAGTGAGACCTTACTAACAAAGATTAGGTTGAGGAATGCTAACAGCTCAGTTCTATATTTTTCTTCCAGTTCCTTAGATACATTAATCATGTGTCTTGGTTAATAAGCAATGATGATTTCTGACCTCATGAGGGGCACTCTGTAAATGCCTATTTTTTTCATTTTTTAGTATATGTATAATGATATATACACAAGCTCAACAGGGAAGGTGCTTGATGAAAAAGGAAGGGAACTGTGAAAAAATAACCCTCTCCTTCCTCTCTGCTGTATCCTATCCATTCTCACGTCTTTTTTGAGCATCTTGGCATCTTCTGTTCAGCCACATCCACATCCCTCAAGCTGAGGTCCCCTCTTGCCTGCTGCAAACACCACTGTTACTTTGCAGTTGCTACTCCAGAGTCCAAAAGGAAAGATTTTACCCCTGACTTCTCTCTGCTCCTGCCTTTGGCAGCTCTTCCTCACTTTAGTTTCAGGATTTGCTCTCATGTTTCATGTGAGAGATCTCTGCTTTTTCCAGTGTGAAGGCACTGGCACAGCTAGACACATCAATCCTGTTTTTATTTACAGGTCAGATCCAAGACAGGCACCAGCAATCTGGGATTTCCCATGCTGCCCTACACAGCACTGACCTCTGCAACGACCCACACTTTTATGGAGGGTAGGAGGTAGTTCAAACTCTCTATCAGCTCAGCCCACAGAATATCATGTGGGATGGCTCAAATATGCCAAATTTTGTCTTGTGATTAAGTGGAATGGTCCATGATCTATTGAGGTCTGAGCAAATTACAGCCACATTAATTAAACATAGGCTCTCTGGTTGAGCCTAAACCACAGATGGCATCCCACAGATGGAATGCCACTCTTGATATTCACAGAGCCACTCAGCCCTTTAACTTCAGCTTGTGCTCATTAGTAGAGCAATTTATTTTAGGTGCAGCCATTGGCCTCTGCTGAGGAGAGTGCTCTTAAATGGATATCACTGACAAGGGCCCAGTACACAGAAAGAGGCGCGATAGGGAGCAGGAATAATAGAAGCTCTAAAAGTTATCAGCTGTTCTTTCAACCCAGCCTTTCAATACTGCAAGAAGAGAATTGGGTATTGTGTTCCCAATGAAGTTCAGTAACATTTGGCTATTTTACTACTTGAGGTGCTGTTTTTTTGACTGATTGTAGCTGTGATCCGTTGGAGGATCTTACAGTTAGATTTTCTAATATTGAATGTGGAGCTCTTTTTTTAATGGAAATATTTACCCTTTGAAGCTGAGTCCTAAAATCATCCTTGCTTCTCCCTCCAGAAGGCTCAAGTTATAGCTCATTGGTTTTTGTGTTGTCTTTTTGGCAGTGCTTGTGGGAAAGATGCGCGATAGCATGGCAAGGTTTATTTAGCAGGAATGGCTACTGGTGATAACCTAGCATGGGGCCCCATTCTGTTAAGCACCAGGCATCCCCTGTGCCAAAGAGGGGAAGGATTATATGAAATAAAATTTCTTACACCTGGCCATGTGGAAACCGATGCATGGATATGAAATTACTTTTCCAAGGTCATACAAAAAAATCTGTGGCAAAGCTAAGACCTAGCACGAGACAGTCTGAGTTCTAGGCCAGCACAATAATGTCAATTATAATTATTAATGTGAAAGGAGGAGGAGGGAAGAACAGAGGAATGACATTTCTGCAAGGATGAGGATGGCAGGGAATTATTTCACACTTTAAGGCATCCTGACACTGCGTGTAAAGATAAGTGTGGGATTCTAAAAATCGAAATACATTTCTTTTAAAATATACCATCTCATTTCTAACATTAATTTTTAGTTAGAGAGGTGGGAGGGAATTTGCTATTACTGTCTTTGAAAGAAGGCAGCCTGTTAATCAGTAATTAAGAGTGGTGCTGGAAAGGGCTTACGTGCTTTCCTTCATCTGCTTCAGGGGCTCTTTTTTAACTGTAACTGGCCAGGATTGCCTGAAAATGCAGTGGCTGCCCTGATAATGGTTCATCTTCAGAAATAAGCTGAAGGTAGTTTGGTTCTGGTGCAGGTTCTGGCTAGCTGGGTCCTGGATCCAAGCTGGTCCCTTCTCTCCTCTGATATCCCTAGGGGACCATCTGCATCCTGCAATAGAAAGTTAAGACCCATCAGTTTAGAGCTGTGATGAACTAAGTTTTGGACTTCATGCTCTTCAGCTGAAGCTCTTATTTAAGTTCTTTCATGTGGGTTGTGGTTGTTCTGGGAGTGCTTTCTTCTGTAAACAGCTGTGGGGAGCACTAGCTTTCTTTAGTGCAGCATCTGTAGTTGCTTCTCTCTTGGCCAGTAATAGAAGGCTGTGGCTGCACTTTAGTTTGTCATCATGTGTACTGGATTCAAGCCTAGACCTTTGGCCAGGACAATTCACACTTTGCTCCTCAGCAGTGAAGTTTGTACATTTGAACCCTTGTGTTGAATCCCTTGTGTTAAGATAACTGCTTGTAGATAAGGTAAATAAGGTTTTGATGGAACATCTAGGTACTGTAATCAAGTTTCCTAAGATTTTAGGCAGGAGGATGTGCTGGAATAGCATAATTCTCATGATTCTTTGACTGTTCTTCTCATTTTTATGAGCAGTGTAGGATTTTGTCCCAATAAGCCCATTGCCCACTTCATATTTCAGTGGATTTGATCGAAACATATACAAAGTTGTTTTGGGAGGAGGCTTCACATTAGCCTAGTGGAAGGTTTCTCCAGAGCACTAAGGTTAACAGCAGCAGTACTAGTGTGTGGAGAAACCTTGGGGCTAGTGGCTGGAGACTCGGAGGCTGATTTCTTGGAGTCAGGGCTACAAACTTGTACAGCTCATTTGGAGAAAAAAACTGGAAAAAAATCTGTTTCAGAAAAAAAAAATAGATTTTTCTTCCTACACAAAACTAAGGTTTCAAGTTTTCATTCATACTCTGAATAAAAACTGTGAAATATTTGAATTCCCAGTAGTAGGGAAATACTAAGTTGTGACCAGTTCTGAGTGTAACTATGCTTTTCTTTTCCCCTTTGGCCTTGTTTTCCTAGTTATTTCTCATTATAATCTGGAATTTTTAAGGTCAGAGCTACCTGAGCTGGGCCAGGTGATTTTCCCTGCTCTACTAGATGCTTGCAGGTTTGTAGGGATCCATTAATTCAGTGTTTGTTGGAAGATCTGTTTTCTGTCAATATGGTTTTTTGCTCTAGTAAGCTGTTAGGATGCCCTGCTGGGCTTAATATTCTCAGATAATGAGTGCTTGATCTTGGTCAACCTGAAGTTCTACCAAGAAAGTCAAGTTATTCAGATACTGTTAGTTAATTACCAAAGTTTTGCTCTGAGACATGCTGAAGTCTTTGGAAGGTGTCTCCTCATTTTACTGGCTATAGAATTAGTAGTAAATTCATTATTTTCAAAATATGGAACAACCCTGATTGGTTTTTTGCATCTCCATCACTTCTGAATATATAGCTTTCAATACAAGGATCAGCAAAATATAATTCTCACTGTATTAATTTTACAATAAGGGCTATTTTATATAAATTCTCAAAATATAGATGCCAGTATTAGGCTCAGCCATCTTTTCCTCTGAAAAGGATTTTTCTGGGCTTTCTTCCTCAGCTTTATAATGTTTGGCGATCTGTCCCTTCCCAAAAGTGTGCTGTCGGTATAGCTGGCTGTTAGTGGTAATTACAGCCTTTCAGAAATTAATAGCCTCCTTTGGATTGTACTCTAAAAGAACCACGACTGCTTCTGTGCATAGGGAGTGTTGAAACGGAGAACACTGAAAATTTTCCTTCAAAAATACTGTTGTGTTTGGAAGTTTTCATCATCTGCTTGCCTTGATATGATGAGGACCGATGGAAGGACAATGGAAAAAAACCCAGCTTATTCAGGAGATAATGATATGAAAGGGAGAATTAGTCCTTCAAGTGTCTTATCAGAAAACTCTTGAAAACTGGGGGAAACCAAAGTCTACCTCCTTTTCATCTTGAAGTAATAATTTTCATAAAAAGCTACCTACTCTTTCCCCAGCTCTGTTGATAGCAAAGGTTATTGATTACTTTGCTGTATTCATGGTGCCCTTCCTGACCCTATTTAATCTGGATCCTGTGTGGGTACTTATCTTTGTGGTCACTGTGGTTTAATATTAGTGATTGAAAAATGATACACAGCTCCTGGAGTTGTCTTTGTGGGCTCAGAAGCCGTTAGGCCCTCTCACCTTTGGTTGCCATCTCTTCTGTCCTATCTCAGGACTGTTAAGCGTCCTGTTGATATGATGATATCCAACACCATATCATTATGTTGTTGGAAAGAGACTTTCCATCATTTCTTATCTCTGTGTTTGAATTGTTATGCCCACGCATGTGATGAAACACAGGCGGCCTTCATCACCGGTGCTTCACAGCCTGTTGATGTGGGGTGTTTTTCTCCTCTTCCAGCATGCAGCTGCAGCAGCCGTGTTTTCTTTGTGGGACCTTAACGAGTAAGCTCAGCTTACTGCACAGAAGTCCTACGTATCTAGCTCCTGGCTGGAGGTTATGCCCCGAACTGTGCTATCCACAGAAATACTGGAGCTGAGGGTTTGTTTAGCAGCAGTGGACGTAGCCAGCGTGCCGGCAGGAAGCAAGCCTGAGGCATGGGCTCCTTGCGCGGGACGCGGCGCTGAGGAGAACAAGGAGGCTTTTCTTAAAGTAGGGCCCAGCAGAGCGAAGGTAGTGCTGAGAGACTTCAGAGAAGGGGTTGTTCGCCGGCCTGTGGCACTGAGCCCCGGCAGGGTGAGTACACCACCGGAGAAGAAGGAATGAAGCAAGCTACTGAATGAAGTGACCTCGAGGTTATGGGTTTGGAAGTAGCTCCTGCAACACAGGTCTCCTGAGGAGTAGGTGTGCGCAGAGGGCTGTACAGCCCTTAGTGATATCTTGGCTAGATGCTGTTAAATAGGTTTTAAGGATCAGAAGACAAAGCATTATAGACCAGAGGGGCTGGGGCTGCAAGCCCTCTCCAGCAAAGGCCTCTTTCTTTCCCCGTCTGCAGCTGCCTGGTTCAGCAGGGGCCCTGCTCCGTCATTAAAGCTTACTCGGCACTAGCTCAGTCCAAATCACCAATACGAGGGTTGACCGGCAGGAGCTTTGGAGGGGGAAAACGGAAATTACAAACTAAATTGAAGGGGGAAAATAATGGAAAAATTGAAGTTATAGAACAGAACTGACCACAGAATGGAAAGGGACTTTCTGAAAACCTAATAAAGCATCATTACCTTTGGTAGAAGTATGTGGAGAGCTGCAGCAGTAGAATATGAATCAGAAAAAATGACATCTGCCCAATGCCAGCCGTGGCCCTTGGGTCGGGTTGTGCTGGCCTTTTCTATCAGCTTTTTTATTATGTTTTCACGAAAAAGGAGGTGACACTGAGGGGAGCGTGCTGCTGTTTCTATATTCTGCCAGTTCCCTTTTCCCACTTGGTAGCAGCAGCATGCAAATACATCTAATTTGATTTTTCTACTGTTTCCTGAAGAAAGGTAGCCTCTACCAACTCCAGACCCCCTGGGGTGTCAAAGGGGGTTGGGAAGAGGGTATGAAGTTAATTCCTTTTGGGTTCTCTCTAGATATTTTTTTATTTCATTTTTCCTTAGGAATATTTATTCAGTGATCCTTCTTGCTTTTCCACCAGAGATATGGTTACCCTGTAAAAGTTCAACATGGTTTTCTATCATTGGCATTTACCAAGCCATCAGAACTAAAGATTGAAATAAATCTACTTTAGACTACTTCAGCTGTAAGAATGTATAGAACACTTTATTTACTGTGAAATTAAACAAGGATAGATACCTGTTTGCAATCCCTGGTGTGTAGCCAACAAACATGTTTCATTACTATGGCTAGAAAGAAAAACATCTTCTATAGAAAATTTTTTGACCAAAGTATAAGAATTCAAAGAATTGGAATCACTTTACTCCTTGTATTAGATTAACAGCTGAAAGGCAGGCAAAATAGGATGATTTGGTTAAAAAAAATATCTTGGATCATGTTCACAAAAACCCTCAACAAACCACTAACTTGTCCCATGTACCTGCATTTTTACTGAATATTTGAGAAGAAAATCTTCAGATGTCAACAATTATTCCTTTAAAAAAGGGGAAAGAAAGAAGAAAAAAAAGAAGCCATTAGCTAACTGCTGTGTGTCAGATGGTGAGTTTGATCAGCAGTGCATTTTGTAGTGTTGTGCACTGTCATGATAATAGTTGATTGTCCCTCAGAAATAAAATATTAGCATGCTTCTGATTGCAGAAGTTCAATAATAATAGCAGATAATGGTTATACATTGCAACAAGGGGCAACGAGGGAGTAGTCAGCAGCAGTAGCAAAGTCTATCTAACTGTCTATTTGAGGGCCATCTTGTCTGTCTTAATCTAGCCAGCTGCCTAGAATTGCTTTTATGTTCTATTCCAGATATCTGGGTTTGGATAGGTCCTTTGGGTTTTTCTGCCCTGCCCATGTCCTCCTTAGCACAGGTTTTCATGACTTTGAACTCTACCCAAGGAAATCTTGCCTACTGTACAAACTGGTTATTCAAAAGCAACCGGTAAACCAAGGATATTGCCTTTTACATGGGCATGGTCTAAATAAACTGAAAAAATCACACTTCTAATCTAGGATGCTGCTACTGGGATGACCCCCTACCACAGCCCTAAGTGTAAGATGCACAGCTATACTGTGAACTCAGAGCAGAGGCTGTTCTTTGGTTGTGTGTTTGTGTAGGCTGGGGTGTAGGATTCCTATATGGGAACAAAACCAGTCGAACAGTGATAACACAGGGTGTGCCGGTAAATGATTAGTGGCCTGAAACGTGAACTCTGTCTTTTGTTTTTGCTGTCCTACTTACCTTTCCTTCTACCTGCCCATATGGCCTTGGCATCCCCAGCCCGTGGCCCTATAATTTTCTCTTTTGGTCTTTTGGGGGCTGGCAGCACAGCTGGGCACAGGGATGCAGGTTAGCTCTGCCCCTCTCAGAGCCAGACAGGCATCAGCTCCCTCCTGTTCAAAACCCCTATAAGGGGGTGAGCCCTGCTGAGAGAGAGGACTCATTAGCACAGGCACAGTGTGCGCTAATGAGTCTAAATAGCTTCTGGAGGAAGCTCATGGCTTTCCAGCATATGGAGTGGGTGGAGCGCTGTATCTCACGGTATCAGCATCTCCTTCATTGGGTCTGGTTTGCTGAAGCACACATTTGAGTGGGAAAGGGAAGAAAAATGGATAGTTCTCTAATTTCTTGCCTGTTCCTTCCACAAACAAGCCTTCCCTGGAGCCTGCAGATTTATCACAGCTGAGAGGGAATTCTGTGGCAGCTTCTTATTAAAATATTGGCAGCCTATTACTGTTCCTTACAAATGATGCAGATGGATCACTGACTGAAACAGTGCTGAAAGGCAGCTCTGTCTGAGGTGAAACACTCTTTGTCCATCACTGCTACCTGCCCTTTTCCTTACCGGAAAGCAGATTTTAATTTTTTCTTATTTTGCCTACCTCAGCAAATCAAGATCCTGAAAGTTATTTCAAAGGCTTTCTTATCTTTTAACAAATATCTATGGTCTGTAGCTGTCCTGACCTTGAATTGGTTACCCGTGCATTTCTCACATCAAGATTAGATTATTGTGACTCCCTCCTGACAGCCTGGCCTGATAAGGCTCTGTACAATTTCCAGCTGGTGCTGAATGCTGCTGCCAGGCTCTTGTAATAGAGAGATGAGCTCCACATTTCACCTTTGTCCAAAGCGCTGTGTTATTTGCCAGTTAAGCAATATATCGACTGGAAGAGTTCCCTGTTAGAGATGAACTGAACTTTTTATCCACATTCAGGCATGTGTGTGCTTTGAGAAATGAGATGAAAGCACAGGTAGGTGCTGATTGTCCCATCCGATGATGGTACAGGAAGGGCACTCAGCACCTAACCTCACGTTACCTGCATTACTGATAGATTATCTGCAGCTCATCTCCACACAGGATGGCAGGAGTCCAGCTTATTTTTTTCCTGTACCTTTTTAATTTCCTCAATTAACAGTAAAAACCTGATTTGGTATCAGCTACGTCTGTAAGGTCCCAGCTGCCTTGCCCTGCTGACTGATAGCTCCTGTATTTTGCAAAATCGGATGCAGGAGACTGCTGCTGTTGGTGGTGGAAGCAGGAGGTGCTCTGTGGCTAAATGCAGCAGTTCCATACCCTGCACTACAGAGCTAAGCTTGCACACAGCCCACTTCAGCGGATGTGTGTAGATCAGGAATCATCATACGCTGTACACCATGGTGTGTTACTACAAACACTGTGAGGCTGCAGGAAACTACAATGTGCCAATTGAAAATAAGTTGCAGGGGGCCTTTACAGGAGGAAGAGGTCAGGATAATGTTGAAATGTGATGTTGGGCACGATCCCATAAAAAAACAGGTGGGTGAAGGACTTCTTTACTTCTTAGCATTTAGGTGTTCCCTTTTTTCTGTATTTAAAATATTTTCAGCTTCTGTGATTGGCTGGAAAAAGGAGGCTATGTTTTGGTAAGGAAGCTGGTGATGTTCTTGCTTCATTCTTTTTTTCTTTAGAACTATAAATTTTTACATCCTTGATATTTGGGACATGCTGAGGAAGAGGAGAAACTGCATGCCTTCACAAAAAATTATCCTCTCTACCTCCCTGAGGCTGACCTGTCTCCTTCCTGCTCCAGATAAGCTAAATGAGCCCCCCAAAATGGAGGAGTTAATTCCCCCCTTCCAGTCTGCCAAGGGGCTGGTGGATTTTCAATTACCAGAAACTTTCAAATCTTTTCTTAAAAGACATGTTCTAGTTTAAATATTTTTTTTTTCCAAATGGTGGTCAGACTTAAAGGCAAAAGTCTTTTCAATCTTTTGTAACTCTAAAATACCAGTGGATGCTTCTCTCCTGTGCCTCACTGGCTCCAGAGGACACCCAGCCTTGACAGCACTGAGCTAGAGGCTGTTTGATTCAGTATTGCTACTTTGTGATTGTACAGATGTAGATAGAAAGAGTCTTCACTGAAACTGAGTTTTGCTGTCATATCCAAGAGGGGTTTCATGTTGTTACCTAACTTTATAGTAACTGGGAACTTTTTACCTGCCCTTAGCTGCAAAGGTAAGAGTGAAATACCACAGGGCTTCATGAAGTCACTTCTCCATCTTCAAGGTCATAATTCTGCAAAGGAGGAGGGATTTTGTGCTGCTTTTGTTGTTCGAACTTTAAGAGTGGAGACGGTAGTCAGTGTAACATGGAAGTTTGTCATTGGTGATGCTCTCCATTGCTTGGGATTACACCAGAGAGCAACAGTGTGGTAGGGAGAAGTTAGTAAAAATTATGTGGAGGTGCTTTGCATTAACTTCCTTAGCCCATCTTTTGCCAGTTTTGTTGCTTTCACAATCCAAAGGAGACTTCTAATATTAAAAAAGCAAAAAAAGGAAATGCTTCTAAGCAGATGAGCCCAATGTGTTTCAAGAAACACCATGTTTGCAAAGCATATGCACAGTACTCAAAATAGCTCATTTCTTTCTAGCAATGATAGCTCTAAAATGCCCTTGACCTTCCGAAGAAGAGAGATTTGTACTACTGCAGTATATAGGATTTTAATATTAAAAGAGGTTAAATAGCAGAAAGTGAAAAGCTTTTTGCTTCCTCTTTGGTAAGAAGTGAGCTAATGCCAGCAATTTCCATGGCAACTGCAAACAGACCGTCCTGTTCACTTCCATGTTATAAATAAAACAAAAATATTCTCTGAATTACACGCTGTGCCTGCATGTATTTGCTATCACCATGTTCAGCAGACGCTGGGAAATATTTCTGTACTTATTTGTTAGGAAAGATCACAAGGTTTATGCAAACTAAATAGTCTTGGTGGGCTATGTTCCTTTGAGGAAATAATAAAAATAACCTCAAAACAAGGCCATCTTTTTCATTGCTGTTGTTCTCTGAGTTTCGCAAATAATTACAAGTCCAAAACTGGTAACTTACCAGAAACTGGTGTAAACAATAAACTTGCAGTAGCATAATTTTAACAGGAACAAAGTAACTTTAAAAAGGGTAGGTGATGACTGGGACTTCTGCCTTTGTATTTCCGATGGGGAACACACAAAGACTGGAAGGATGGTTATATTGTATCTTGTTTTTGCACAGACCTACTTTGTGTCCTCTCACTGCATCTCATATTCTGTTTTCTAAGTCTAAAGTGTAAGCTATTCCAGTTCATAGCAATTCTTTAGTCACAGGCAAGTTTTCATCCTGTCCTTCTTTCGGTCCATGAACCGGTCTTTCCCTTCAGGACAAACGCAAAGCTAAGACGAGGCTTTGGAGCAAGGGATAAAGCATAAAAACTTCTTGTGCAAAAGCAGCACAAGAACTTTTCTTCAGATTCCTCAGCCCCAGCTTGCATTCAGTCAGAGGGCAGAGCCTGCAGAGACATCTGGGGTACTCCTCGCTCCCTGCACTACTCCGTAAGTGGAGAATTATTTTTTGAGTGTGTGGTGACCATCTCACATGCCACTTCGCAGCCATAAGAAAAGGACCGGGAGATGTGAGAAGAGCTTTGTGAGACAGCTGGTTCCATTAACTGCTCCTTGAGGCTGAGGTGACCTTGAAGGAATAACCAGTACTGCTAAAAGCAGAAAGATGCATTAGGCTGATTCCGTCACTCTCTGTAGGGTTTTTGCTGGGACTGTCCTGTCCATTTGCAGCTTGTTCAGAATTCAGCAGTGCCATTGCTCGCTGGCCGGAGCCATTACCATCCTATTGTGCTTACTTGGCGTCCTGTCTGCTGGCTGAGCACGGATGACCAGATCACTTGACATTATTAAGGTTTTAAAGCACTTACAAGTACCGGCCTTGCCTCTTTTCATACCCAGGTTCTCAGGCTACATTACATCAGCAAGTATGTGTGATCACATCTGTATGTTGAGTTAGTAGGAGATGTACATGTTGCAAAGGAGACTCTTGTTTCCACTAGTGCCATTGAATTATCGATTTCCTAACTTAAAATAGAAAATTCTAATGATTGGCCTCTCCTGTTGCTTTCAGACAGAAATCTTTAAAAATATATCATCCTTCCTGCATGTGTGAATGTTTCTTGGTTTTTCAATCTCTTTATTACAAGAAGATATTAAGTCAGGTTTGGCTGCTGAGGTTAGTTGCATTTTTACTGTGCTTGTGTATGTAAGCAGAAGGGCACAGGTAGATATAGATTTATTTTTGCATCATATATTTTCATTCCTGTTAAAGCTTCCAGAGGTTGAACTGAGACTTGTAAATACAGCATAATAAACACCTTGACACAGCAGTGAGGATTTAATAGATTCTGTCTATTAGAGATGAAATTTTTTTTTTTCAATTAAAATTGCAGGCAAGGTTTCTAATTACAGTACAAATTATTTCAAGTGTATTTTGCTCCATTAAAAAGCTGTAGCGGACAGTGCTGCACTTGAATCAGAGCTGGGAATCTAGCCAGAAATGTGACCCCCTTCATCCCTCCATTCTGAGATTTTTAAAAGCACAATTGAGGGTGAGGTAGCAGAGGAAATGTCTCCATTTTCTATTATTAAGTGTTGAATCCTGCCTCATCCCAGGCTTGGATCAACCACCTCAGGTTCCACCTTCCCCTTATTTACACTGAAGATCCCTGCTATTTACACTAAAGATCTCTGCAATACTCTTGAAATTATGCTGACAAATTTAACTGCTTTTGTAGCGTCAGACGTACCTTATGCTAGTCTATGAGCTCACACTGATTTTTAACTTTAAAGGAATAGGAAGATGGATGAGGAGCTCCGTTAGCACCATACTTTCAGTAGAGAAGGACTTTTCCACATTGCTTACCTGTGCCATGTGAAGGTGCCATCCTAAGTATGCTCACTGTTTGGCCAAACTGAGGTCACTTTTAGGGCTCTAGTAGGGATTTTAGTCCTGCACATCTGTGCAGAAGATGCTCTGTCACACCAGTCTTGGTGGTTTAGATGAGGTGAGTGCTCTCCCCATGTCCCAAGCTGCCTTTGAGGGAATGGAAGAGGGGATAATACGGCCTGGATGTTGCTGCAGGGTATTACCCAGCAGAGCCACAGGTATGCAGGAAGGTAGAAATTTCAGATATTGCTGGTACCCCATTCCACTGCTTCCAAACCTATTGTCGTGGCCCTAAGGGAATTAATAGGCCTTAATGGCTCTGACCAGCCTCACCTGGGACCCACACCCCTGCCAGGGACTCCATTTAAGCTCTAAGCCTGGGCCTTCAGTCTCTGTATGGGCTACGCCATAGGTGAACCTGTCTCCTGGGTGGTCCTTAGTGCTATGTTGTAGGTATCTCATTTCATGTTTGGACATTCTGAATGTAAATTGTAGATTGTCTCCAGGCTGATATTTGTCCTTGACTCCTGGATGGACTCTGGATCCATGTAGCCCTCTATATGGCCCAGTCTCCATTTGTTCCTGATTAGACTCTGTGGCTGGCCCCTGAATCTGGTGCATTAGCTGCCTGGTCTGGGAGCATTGATGTACTCTTTTACCACCATCTGCCTCTGCCCACCATGCTCAGGCTCTGTGGGACTGTGCCGTGTAGGTGAGGGCCCTGCCTGGGCTGTTCCTGCCTCAGGGAGCAGCCATCTCTCACTGCTCCCTGATGCTGGCTATGCAGAGGTCTCTGCTCCCATGGTCTCTCACAAGTTGCTCCCTGGTGCCATGTCCTTACCGAGGTAATGTCTCTCCCTGCCTTGAGTTATGCCTCCTGAGGGACCTCCATCATAAAGCAGGACCTCTGTACCTAACTTCCCAGACCATTGCCACAGTTAGAGGGGGTCAGAGTCTCAGATCTCAGCACGTGGTTTCTCCTTTCCCTCCTGTATGTATGTCTTGCCCTGGAGTCAATGCCACTGGACGGGAGGACACAGCAGCCTGCCCAGGCTATTCTTTCTTGGCCAGGTAGTGGTGTTTTGTTCCCTCCTGCGTGGAGTTTTCTTCTTTGCATTATGTGATTGGGGTGGGGGGAGTGGAGGGGATGTCTGGTCCTTTATCTTTATTTGGGGAGATGTAAGTAATTGACATGTCTCGGTGGGTAACAGGGGAAAGAAAAAAAAAAAAAAAGATCCCTCAAGCCTCTCTAGTTGCTAAGAGACGGATGCTTCAACTTTGAAAGCCTCCATGCATGCAGGGGATATTATCCTGGCAAATTGGACTTTCAAATCTGGCAGCAAGGGAAAAAAGGTGATGCCCAAAAAAATAGAGGGCATTTAGGTGATTTGATTTCAGAGACATCTGTTTTTCTTTGCTGGGAGGGCAGGGGGCTGCTCCAGTTAGTGAACGTATGTGATCACATTATTTGTAATAAGTTTACTTGTGAGTGTTTTGCTCCTGTGCTCACAGCTTGGACAGATGACCCCCCTTTCTCTCCTTCTTTCTGAACTGGTTAATTTTTAACTCTGCTTTTGTGTACAGAGCTTGATTGTGTAGTCAGGCCATGTGTAGCACTTCTTTGAAGCCTGGAACCAGTTTGCATGCAGATGGAGGGCATGATCGAGTAGCGGTTTAAAGTTTTATACCCACAGGACCTGAAAGTCTCCCTTGCGAAAGCCATCCACTGACTGGTGCAGGAGGAAGAAGGACTGAGCATGCTCATCTGTAGCTTTTGTGCCTCGAATAGTAGCTGCCTCCCTTGGTTGCTTTGCTGTAGCTTCTCTGACCACCTAAGTTTCTTCAAAAGCACTGCTGTTGCTTGTCCACCAAGTGAGGCTTTAGGAAGGACACTGTAAAAGCTATTACATCTTCTCTTTTCTATGTTTAGGCTCTGCATCACATAACAGTAGGAAGGTAAACGCTAACAGTATCCTGTCACCAGCTGCGAGATGTCCATGGCACAGTTTGCAAAGGGGTGCAAGCAAACCTCCAAGCTCCCTGAGCTCTCCTCAATCTGTAACATGGGCTGGGAGGTTGGTGTGTGCTCCCGACTGATACAGAGAAGCTGTGGTGCTCTCATTGCCATCGCTGTGCTCCAGGACGTCCTACTCGCACACTGCTCTGCTGGCATGCCCTGGGCCACAGCTGACCACGCAGTGCTTGCATGGCCTTGTTGCGTTAGTTGTAGGGCTTGTGTTTGCAAAGCAGTGAAGAGGGGTATTGGGATCTGGGGTTGCTCAGTCCTGCATTGCCCTGGGAACAAGGCTTGCATTGTGCTGGGGCTTTTGGGGGCTCTGAAAAATAATGATCTTTCAGAGAGAAACTCCTAGAGCTGTAGCTGCTAGTGCTTGGACAGAAAGTGTTGGCAGTACCAGCTGTTTAGTGGGCAAACAGCGGTTTCAGTCTCAGCCACAGTTCACTGAGGAGCGCACCTGAGTGTGGTGTGCTTAATTTGGAAGTATGGAAAAGACTCAGACTCTCAGAGGTGCCAATGTCAATTCTGCCAGTTGTGCAATATTAAACACCTACCTCAGGTACAGGCTTTGAGTGCAAAGACTTCACTCTGTTGGGTTCTGGCTCAAACAGCCACCTTCAGTGTTTTTCTTAAAGACACAGGAAAAGAGAAAACCGAATATATTAGCAATATAAAATATATATAAAAATATAAATCTGATATTCCAACAGTACCTGTGGTTCCTGTTCCTTGTGATTGCAGAGAATTATTTAAGAAGACCTGGCTTCTTGTTTGCTGGCCCTTTTGAAGGCATTAAAGAGGGTAACAGCAGTGTTTTGGAGGAGAAGGTTAGCTGAGATGGACTAGAACTGCTGATGCTCTGGGAACCTGATCCTGCTTCTTCCTAGACTAATGTGCCAAAATGAGAGGGGGGAAAAAAGCAACCTGTGAGGAGACTGCTACCTCCATTTGTTTTAGTGACTGCTACTGACCCTCACTTGTAGGTCTGCCTGACATCAGTAATCAAGCCTGTACTTGCTTACTGTCCATTTTGCTTTTGGGCAAGTGCTAATCAGATCCAAGCTGGGCATCACACCAGAGAGCTCTTGAGGTTGAGAGCTTATGAAACCAAGTGCAGGCTTTTTCTTAGGCTGATGCTTCAGCCAGCAGTAGAGCAATTGTTATCTTTATACTAAATTTTTGAGATGTTGCCTTTATGTATAATCTCACAAACTCACAGTAGCTTTGGAGAATGACCAGTATTGGCCATGTAAGCTAGATACTTTCTATTTTAGTTGCTAAACAGGACATAAAAGAAAAGGTAGAAAATACATTAAAAGTAGAAAAGGAGAAGATGCATGAAAAAGGGAACAGGAGGGGGGGAGGGGTTGGTCTTTAGCCAGTGTTTGTGATTAAAGCTGAAGCTGAGACCTGATGTCAAGGGCCCTTCCCAAACCAGATCAGGACAAAGAGTCAGCTGTGTCATGGTAGACCAGAGACTAAAGGAGATGAATACCAGAGGCTGTGTGATAAAGTTCATGCTTTTCAGGTCGCCTGTCCTCATGGGACTAGTGTCCGATAAGGTAGTCTACAAAATAGTGACAGACCCATCCTGTTGCTATTTTACTCGCTAATTTCCAGCATACCCAGTTTGGGCTTGTCACTCTGGTCCCTGCCCTTCCTGTTTACCAGGTGGGATCTGAACGGAGGCGTCTTTGAGCAAAGTACCCTGACCTTACTGTTTAGGTGAATTAAACCAGTCAATGAATTTCACTGACTTTTCTGTGCAAAGTCACACAAGAGACTGATTTTCATTTCTGTTGGACAGTAGGCAGCGCATGGCCGCATTCTCAATGATGCTGCTGTTACTGTGCAAAGTGCTCTGCATTTTCACCTGGAGAAGAACCAGCCCAAAGCATTCTAGTTTTCCAGGAAATTAAGACTCAGAGCCAAACTTTTTAGTGCAGTCTCTTTTCCAGCTGTTTTTTTCCCCCCACTTTCCTCTGCTGTCTAATTGGAATTGCTTGTCAGTGTGCATTCCTAATAGAATTTTCTGAACACAGCTCCTGAACCCTACATGGTAATGTAAAACCATTGCTCTGTGCTGTCTGTAACAGATGGGAAATGTAATCTTCTGGGTCCTGTGACAGGGTCTGCTCATTATTATATGAATGACGAGAGAAGAAATGTAAAAAGTGCAACATACGTTTATTTTCTGACACCTTGTTTAAAAGGCAACGGGCCCAATTCTTAGTCACTGTAAGAGCTGCTGGGAGTACTTTGGTGTAAGAGTCTTCTAGCATGAAAGAAGAATTGCCTAATATGACTTATTTTTCTTTATCAGTCTCTAAATTTCTCTCACCTTAGGCTGTTTAATCTAGCTTGTTCAGGCAGCTTTGAGTACTGACTGGTATGCGTTTGTCAGAGAGTGGGTGACAAGGTGATTCCTACAATTCAGTGAATCTCAGGACATTTGTTCTCAGAATCTCTTTAGCCTGAAGTTTTTGCTTCTCTCTCAGACCTGAAGAAGAGCTGTGGGGCCTTATCCAGCTGCATTTCTACGTGTGAGATTTATTTATTTTATTTTATTTTCCCAAGACATCTTTTCCTGCAAACCTGCCTCATTCTAATACCTCTGAGGCTGTACCAGGAGAAGACCTATAAAGGATACTTTTACTATGGGGATTGTCTTCAGGGTCCATCTTTTGACTGAGAGTCTGGAATCTGTTGGGATGCAAACAATCTTCTGATAAAAGTAGATGGTGTATTGCTTCTTTGAGACAGTTTGTGTATAGTTAACAGGTCTACAATGCTAAAAGCACCGGTGATTCAGAACAGTAAGGATAACTAAATAGCAAGCAAAGAAGCTTTAACTGAAGCTAAACAGACCAGACAACTGAAACACTGGCAGGGCTTTTGTTTTGTTTTGTTTTGCATTCTGCAGGTACTGAAGTAGCTTGAATGACAACCTTCAGAGAACTGAAAGAACCCAAGTAATACATTTTCCTGTTGGACAATGCCTTCCCTCCTCTCCTTCACTGTGTCCTTTTCTGCCTCAGACCTGTCTGCTGGCAGCGGGCCAGGTATAAAGTCTCTGGTACCCGATCCTCTGCTATCCTGTTACCTTCCCTGCCCCTGGCAGGCAGATCATTGTGCTATCTGACCCTGTTTGAAGTTCGAGTGCGATGGACTCCAATTCCCTATCAGGCCTGCCAGTCTAGCTGGTTTCAGTATTTCAGCAATCTTCTGTGTGGGTTGGTGCATTACCTGTAAGGAGTGGAGTTTCATGCTGGAGCTATTATGCCCTAGTTATTTTTAATCCCTCTCCACCATCAGCACCTTTGCCAAGAACTGGAGTCGAGGTTTGCAAGCGCTGCTTTGATCTTGCTTGCACCTTAGGTAACATCTGTATCAGCATTTGCATATTGATTCTTGGCAGAGGGGTTCACAAGCTAGATTTTGTTTAAAAAGCAAGAGCTGTTTTCCAGTAATAATTCCTTTGTCTACAAATATACACACAGACACACACACATGTGCACTTAAATGCTTTGGACATGCTTACAGCGGTTCCCTCCAATCCTGCAGTGTGTCCTTGTTTTATGAGAAAAATGAATGACACTGGACTCTAGTCAGGGGAAGGGAATTCATCCCAATTTTATTTGAAGTTCTTTTAAAAACAAACATGGCTAATTTGAAAGCCTAAGCATTTCAGTTATCAGAAGTGTTTGACTCGTATTTCTTACTCTCAGCCAAAGCCCACATAACAAAGCTGCCGAGTAGGTATTAGCCTTTCCCTTTGCAACTCACTATTTTGCCCAGGATGAAGCCATAAACACTGTTCCTTTGACTCCTGTTTCCAGAGGGAGGTAACATCTATTGTGAGAACTGCTCTTTTAGGGTGGTGCTGGCTGGAGCCAGATGTGTATTACAGTGCCAGCACAGTTGTGCTGTGACATGTCACATCACATCCTGGTAATTAAAGAATAGACTGTTGGGTCACCTTGGTACAGTGAGCCACTTAGTAGGTTTTCCCTGAGACGGTTTGGTAGCTACCAGCCCCACCATACAGAAATCGCCAGATAATTTTTAAAGCCTTCCCTTCCCCCATTTCCTCATGCTGCTGAGTATTTTATTTCCAGTTACTAATATAGGAGTGTTGGGGAGGAAGGGAGGGAGAACAGCATAAAACCCTAGCTGTTAGTATTTCATAGATCTAATTACTGTATCTTGACATGGAAATGTACACAGGCACGTGAATGTGTATTAGAATTAGGTAAATATGGCACAAATATATTTGTGTATGTCCTTCCAAATGAGCTAAACCAACTGAAGTTTCAGTGATTGATTTTCTAGTGTATGCAATTGCAGCCTCGCTTATTGGTTTATTTGTGAACAGCTGAGCAAGTGAGGTTTTATCTCCCCATAATTTCTACAAAAAGCAGAAATTGTAGCAAATATACAGTAAATAATTATCCAGGAGAGTGTTTGTACAACAAAAGATGCTATGTCCTTTCTGAAATTTACTTGTAACATAGTTCATAAGGGAAGAGTGAGAGCACCGCTCTACCTATGGGTAGTGACAAAGCTGGGAACATGCCGTGTCCCTCACCTTTGACAGTGTATTATTTTTACTGCTCTGGCAGAAAAACTACTGTTTTCCTTTCAAGAGTCCGAAATGTTTCCTAAAACTTTTTTAGGCCTTGTCTGTTCTCATCCCCTTTGGGTGGTGGCTGTGATGAAAGTCAGTGTCTTTTCATGTACGTGAAGCTGAGGAGCTCCTTGCTGCAGGATGTTCTAGTTGCTTGAAGTTCATATGAGTTTATGGGAAGACTGGACAAGTTTACGGAAAATAAATCCACACAGTTATTTTACACCAGTGAAGTACTTCTGCCTCTGAAGGTCTGAGACTCAGGCTGCTGGTGATCAGAAGAGTGTTCCTGAAGTGTTGCAGTGTCCTGTTTTTTAGTTCTTCCCTATGTATCTGTTGTAGGCCACTGAGGGATATAGGTTACCACTCTTCCCTGTACAGCCTTTCCATATTTGGACCCTATTAGGGAAGTGGGATGTCGGTTCATAAAACTGGGATGGGTGAGCTGTGGTGTCCAGCCAGCATGCACAGGTCACCATGCAAAGAAATATTTAAAATCTGGCATTGCCCCTTCTGGTGACAGGTTTAAGTTCTTTCTTGGATCAAGGCAGACAAGAACAGATTGTTTGTGAGTGAGTTACAAAATACAGCTTGCATTCCTAAACTGATCCATTCCATGTTTAAGAAAAACTAGAATAAAAGTGATGAAAATCACTGCCTTGGGTAGTAATTTGTGATCAGACAAAAGGGTTAAGATCTTGGAATGATGACTTGTTCATCCAGCTGCAGTGCATATGCAGACACATATAAAACACGTCAATGAATATTTTATTCATATTAAGATATCAACAGACTCCATGTGTTGTACAGATAACAGGAGGGACCAATGTGCAAACAGAGATAGATGCCTTGTTGTTGCTCTCTAGGTTTGATTCTACCCCATTTAAATCAGTAAGAATTTTGCTACTGACTTTGACAGAACCAGGGTTTTTATCCTGAAGTATCAAATTGCAGGAATTCAAGCACCTTCTTTACACAGTCCAGATTAGAAACAAAATGTTTCTTTTAATGATATATGGAGGTGATGCACTCCTAATGGCTCATCAGCTTAAATTTCCTCTCACGTATTCTAACAGCAGGAAAAAAAAAAAAGAACAATGAAGCAAAAGTAGTATGTTGAATTAATAATAGAATTTATACACTTAAAGGAATTTTAAAAATATCTTTCCATAGAAATTACTTCAGAAATACATCAGAGTCACAAATTAAGCCCTCTGAGGTATAAGTAAATGTGAGGATGTAACACATGGTAATCGAATCATGTCATTTCATAGACATGGAGGTGATCAAAGCATTAATAAAAACGGCAAGGTCACCTTGAATTGAGGATTCAGTTTTGAGTGTTAAATGTTTCTTTTAAATCTTTGGCTTGTGAGACTTGCAATGACTTGGGAAAATTTTGTCCCTGTGCATGTATCCCCATGAGTTCACAAAACTACAAGGCTGAGGATGTGCCTACAGATCCCGCTTGGTGGAGCTGATCTAGCCTACACAGGGCTCTGAGCAGCCCCAGCTGAAAGGACAAACAGTACAGCGAAGGGATGGGTCAGGCTGGTCTTGCAGGATTCTCAGCTCAATCCTTTTCCTGCATCAGACATTGGTTTATTGGTTTATTTGCAAATAATTTGCAAAAAAAATTTGCAGACTATTGCAAATAGAGACAGCGAAACCCCCAGGGTTTCCAGGTGGCAGAAAACTCTGTTGGTTTTTTCCTTCTTTCTATTTTCTCTTAGTCCAAAACAAGCCTTCCTCTTTATTTCATGAGAACCAGAAAACCTAAGAAAAGTCTGTTTCAGACACATCAATACACAATGTTTCCGAAATGAAATATGCTCCCCAGATGCCGCAGCTTCTCAGAGAAATTGATGATCTTGTCAGTTCTGCTGCTGGTAGCAGCTGCTCGTGTCTCAGGATTTGTGGCTGGGCTGCAGCCAGTGCCGCTCTGGCTTTCACAGTCCCAGATCTCCGTCAGAGACCCAGTCCACTTGGGCTGCTGGTCTGGTCCACAGCTGCTGGCTCTGGTGTCCCAGGACCACCAGCTTTGGGGCAACTTGCACGAGGGATCTAGCCCAGGGCTGGGCCAGCAGCTGGCGAGACCGTTTGAAACCTCTGACTCCAAAGGCCCCAAGTACCATCCCATGGCCACCACTTGGAGATCAAGGCTTTTCCGCCCTTGAATGATGTGCTTGATGCTACACCCCAGAGCTGAGGCCTCAAGAAACCCCATGTCCTTAACCCTGACACAACCAAGCTCATGAGTCATTCCCAAACCTGGAACTGCACGTTGGCTGCAGCCCCCCCAGGTTCGGGTGGATTTCCCCAGTTCTGGGGCCATGGGGTTTCCACAGCATCAGGTTCCTTTGTTTCTGTGAGGGGTTGTTGATTCAGAGGTATTTTTGACAAAATGTGAAGGGCTCCATCAGATGTAACTGCAGCCTCTTGGCTGTGATGTGGTCCCTGGTTTATGTGGGGAAGAGTGAGACAAAGCAGGACCTTGTGATGGCCTGAAAATGCTTGAGTAGAACTAGTCAGAAAATGTTTTGTTCTCTTGTTGCAAAATTAGAGGACAGTAATGAATATTTCCAACTTTTATCAACATTATTTAGTGAAGAACTTTGTGAGAAGGGAAATTGTGAGGACCTTTTTTGTTTTTGAAGCTTTGTTGTTTTTGAGGAGAGCCCCACGAAAATGTCGACTCAAAATCTGCTCTGGGAAAGCTGATTTAAAATCAGAAGCCTTTCTGAAGTAATCTATTTTCTTTGAAGAGATTTTTAAGCTTAGTAGAAAATCCCATTTTCTGTTGAGAGAAAAATATTGTCAATTGTTCTGGATTTCGGTGCAGCTCCTTGGTTCCCCTGGGGTGGAATAGTACAAAGTAATCTTAATGGTTATCTGAAAAATGAACTGAGAATTCCCCCAGGACCAGGAGGTCACCTGGCCAAGAACTCAAGGAGAGAAGGCTGGAGCAGGAGACTGCTGATTACTGGCTGGGAATATGGTGTCTCAGAGACTGTTTTTGTAGCTTGTTGTTATGCCCTCTGTGGCAAACCTCCGTGCTGATGAATTGCAACTTAAATATGCCCCCAGTGGATGATTACTAAGTGTGGAAACATTATTTATATTTTCAAAATAATTTCAAACAAAACAACCTCTGGCAAATGAAAAAGAAAAGTTTGACATCAAATCTCCTCCTGTTAAGTGTTCCTGCTCGAGGAATATCATGATCTGCTTGAGGACATGGTCTTTGCAAGAAACAGAATGAAGTGCCTGCATGCTGCTGGTGACCTCAGTGGGAATTCCTGGTTGCTGGAGAAATATTGGTCTGTGCCTATGGGGGTGGCTATTATGTGCCCAGCCTGCTCTTCTGGCACAGTACTAATGGTTGTTTGTAAACACTTCCAGCCTTGGTGGCATAGAGGATGCAGAATCATGTCAGATATTAATTACACTGTGAATAAATATAGAGATAGAAACTCTATTTTTATCACTAGCTAGGTAGTGGATATTTACTCTGCTTTCTTCAGTACTGTTTTTCATCTTGGTTTCATTGCATCTATAAGTGCGTTCATTAAGTGATTTTGCAGACTCCTCACAAGCTGAATTCTCTTCTAAGATGCAGCTACTAATGTAGCTTATAAAGTAAGCATACAAAGTAGATTATTCTCAGTAAAAGAACATTTTGGGAATTCTTACATTTCCAAAGATTTTCCAGAACTCATCTTTGCCCTTGCATGGGTTATGTGTGTGGATGAAATGAAACATGATTATATACTGTTGCACGTACAGCATGCATATTCACACCTACTTTATGCCATAGATTTTTATAGCTGTTAAATTTCCTTTTCATTATATTTGATTTGCTAAGATGAAGGCTTGTTTTATCAAAACTAATTACATGGTATGTATTTAATGTTCTGTCCCTAAGGTTTTCATAGTAATAAAATTGATTGTTACTGATTAAAATGGTTGTATTACATCAGCTTAATGTCACTTGAGGTGAATGCAGTATTAGAAAAATGGCCATTAAAAATGTTGAATAGGAAACACAGAAGCAAAGATTAAAGAAAGGGAAAAGATTGTTTGAATGGACACTTTAAAAAAATTATTATGACTAAGAATTTTAAAACATTTGACTTGGAAGGGAGAGGATCTGAGATGAATACAAAATCTTGTTATTGCTTTTATACAACTCATTGGATTGCCACTCTCCAGCTCCTACATAAATGTTCAATACGTAAGCTTGAAAACAGAGTTTGTATATTTCTTGTGTCATTACAGGCCTGTCATGTAAAGGTAAAAGTGTCCATAGGGTGGCAAAAATGAAGCTGATAAAATAATCTACTTAATCATGATGATCCTTTCTTTCTCTGACAAAGTAAACACAGGAGGGATTTAAGGTTTATTACAGGGAGAGGGAGGGTAAGGGTACAGCCATGTGCTCTGCCACAGTTGTTGGAAAGGTCTGATGATGACGGTGGGAGCCACTGGTGGCTCCCCGGGCTGGGACAGAGGGCAGCAGGAGCAAAGAGGGTGCATGCAGGGAAAGCAGCATGTTTGAATTTGGAGAGAGACCACTGAGAAAGGGGAAAAAATAAAGACATTAAGAAAGGAGGAGTTAAAAGAGGGGAGATATAGGACTGAGAAAAAGAGACTTTAAAGAAGTAGTCAGTATAATCTGGGCATTTTTAAGGGGAGAAGTCAAGCTCTGGGGCTTCCTCCACTCCTTTTTAGGTTAGATAATATGGAGAATGTAACAATTTTCTTTACTTCGTTGTTGTTAAGAGTGCAGCTCTTTCAGAGTTGTGGGTGGCTGCACTTTCAGTGAGTCAGTACCCTCATGATTTGTCACAATATCGAGTATTTTTTTCTTGAATTCCAACTTCCTGGAATCACATGGCCACCTGAGGGTCTGATTTCTCTCTCTTAAAACCTGGAAATGTGATTAGTATTCAGCTACTCAAAAGACAAGTAAGAGGAACTGGAAGGGTGTCACTTTATAAAATTTGTATGATTTTTGAGCTGTTCTGGTAGGTCAGTATCTCTCTTCAGAGCAGCTACCCAGAACTTTCTCCCTCCTCTCCTATGATGGAATTTTTAACAAGTTGAGAATGATCTGACCATCATCGATGCCTCCTCTCTCCCCAGTCACTGACAAATTTATCAATAATTCCATATTCTTTTTTTTCTGAGGCAGCTGCTGAATGTTAGTTCTTGATGTCATTTGCAGTTGACTGCTGATTTGGAAGGCCAAAGTGTCCCACTTCAGTTTAACTTAAACACCTTCAGAAAAGCTGAATTCAGTTGTATCGTTAAAACTGAACTTTGCTTTCCTTTAGTTTGAGGCTTAGAAACATGGCAGAGTTGAAAATGTGTTGTGCAAACCATGCCTGGGAAGTGGCAGGATGCAACACCAGGGGAAAAATCTGGGAGGTCTGTGGGAGGAGGGCAGGGGAAGGAAAAGTCCTGACAACTGGAAGCTTTCAGAGGAAATCCATAACATACAGTAACGATGAAACAATAACAACTGAAGTGGGCAGTGCATCTATGAGATTTCAGTGACATTTTCCTAGAAATAGTAAATTAATCCATCCATAAACTACTTAGGAAACACTCTGGACAAAAGTTATCCTTGACATAAAAAGGCATATTCTTGGGCTTAATAACTCTATAGGAGATGATGACCAAAGATTAGGGAGTGAGAGTCTTAATACCAGTGTTGTGAGATGACAAGTAATCTTCATCCAAGGAATATGAATCTTTTCCTAAAGAGGTATGCTTTTCAAAACTTAGTGTGCACTTTTATTTCCTTCCACAGTCAATTTTAATCCATCCTTCACATTCCATTAAGTTGACAATATTGCTTTTTTTACCAAAAAGGAGAGCTTTGTATCCATGGAGAGAATGAGGAGAGAATAATTCTTGTTATTTGCCAAGAAAGAGTGGCTGGGTCTTAGGCCCTCGAGGGTAAGAAGATAGAAGAGGAAACAAGGAAACAGGAGAATCTGAGGCTTCCTAGCATGTAAACTGTGTGTGCAAAGAGAAGTTATTGTACCTTTCCTGTAGCCAAGCCACAGCCAATCCCAATAAAATAGGTATTTTTATTCTACAGCTTTCACGTGCCTCTGTCCTGTACCTAGTTCAGTCAAGAATATAAAAAGGCAATGAAATGGTGATGGAATGGGATTTTTAGCATTCTCTGTGTTAAACCAACCCTTCTTTTGAAGAGCATCTGTCTGTGCCCTAGAGGAACTTTGTTCTTCAAAGTAGCCCTTAGAGGGCCAGGAGGCAGTAAGAAATCTGCCACGTTTTGTCCACAGCTTAAGAATGATGTTTTGGGACAAGGTATGTGTATGCTTTTCACTGACACCCAAACTAGAACGGGATGTTCTTCAGTTAAACATCCCACTTATTTACTGAAAAGTGAAATTTCAAGGAAACTAGAAGTATTTGTCAGTCAGCACTGGATTTGGTCTCTTCCAGAATAAAAAGGAATCAGAAGACAACTCTTTTAAAGGTAAAATGCTTCATTTTTAAGTTAAACCTTTGAAAGTTGTGATTCACAGTGATATCTTGTGGTAAATTGTAGCAAAGCTTACATTTAAAACAACATCGGCAAGAAATGCTTTGTTTCAGGCTGAAAGAAACATTTTAAATAACCTATTTTACTGAGACATTCAACCCCCTTCATTTCAGATCAGTCTAAAATCTTTGCAATTTGACTAGGAAATGTGAAGTCAGCCATGTGCAGAATTCCATCCAAAACAGAGCTTTGGTACTGGGCAGCAGGACCTGATGCTGAACAGCTGTATAAATCTCAAGCCCTTAACATTTTAAGAGAGCCCTGGACCAGGCAAACTTCCTCTCTTTGTCTGATTCATGTTGTCAGATGATAAAAGGGTTCAGGGGGAAATGGAACATATAGGTGTTTTGAGAATATTCACACCATCTTTAGGCTTCTAATAAAGGCACCTAGTTTATGAGCCTAGACAGGTTATATATTCTATGGGGAGAAGTAAACTCCTAGTTTAGCTCTTAAATCATCTCTGAAGTCTCCACTGACTGTAAAGCAGCCTAAGCCAGGCACTCAGATTGGGTACCTAGGAGCAGGAGTTACGGATGCCTTCCGCAGATTCCTCAGAAGGCCATGGTTGGGCGTTTCAGGTACTATTTTCAGTGTTTAACAAGCAGTGGCTCAGCTAGAATCTGGAAGTAACCGGCATGTTGTTTGCCAACAACATCTGGCAATGCAACCTGTGGGAGGACCGCAGCGTCTTGTTGCATGTTTCACAGTTTACTGAATTTAAGTATCTTGGAGTATTCAAACTTGGGATACATGTGTAATAGCCAGTGAAATGATAGTTATTCTTATGTCTACAGATTTAGGGAGAAGAGACGGGAAGAGGGGTGGGAAGGCCGGCTGCTAGCACTAGTTGCCAGCTGTGCATGCGCAGGAAAGGGCAACAACCTTGTGCCTGTACGAAACCCTGCGTTTAGAGCTGTTAAATAAGGGGGAGAGGCAGGAAGTGGAAGGAGTGGCTCCAGCAATTCTTAGCTGGATGTTTATAGCAAAGAAAGGGTAATAGTAACCACAGACTGAAGTGCAGCAAAATGGAGCTAATTACGGTTGGTTGCCAGTCTATCTCTTGCATTTACAATATATACCCATTGCAGCAGGTAGCTGGAGCCGTAAGAGCGGGGTATATCTCCTTCTCTTTTCTTTACATAGAATTTCCACTAATGAAGATGCTACAGAGTTGTCTGCCTAAAAGTGAAATGTTAGCTCCTCAGTTGATGTAAATCACTTTAATCCCATTGAAGTCAACACTGAAGATTTAACATCATGCTAATTGAAGTCAATGGAGCTAGGCTGATATATACCAGCTGAGGTAAATTCCCCAGTGCATTCTTTCTAGCTCTGATGAGTGTTTGGAGTCTGTGCTCTGGTTTGAGTCACACAGAGACCCCAGCTGTGCAGTGCAAACCAGGCTCCTTATTTAGAGCTGACCTTTCCTAAATTTCAGTTATGGTGCTAAGACTGGTGATTTCAGTCCAGGTTCATCCCTACACTTAATCTGCAGGGTTTTGGGTTTTGGTTTTTTTTTTCATCCTCCTGGCCCTTGTGGTAGCATTCCCTTGTGCTTGCAGATATTTGCTTTTTGGCCTGTGTTATCTAATTAGGTCTGATATATTTAGCTGTCAAAGAGCACAACAATCTGTAGCTAGGCTTCTGTTATTATTGATAGTAATATTGTATGGAAGGATCCCCAGATGGTGTTAAACATAGTCTTATGAGTTCCTTTTCTGGTGTGTAAGCAAATGCTCAGTCTATGGAAGATTTGCTGTCTGATTTGGTCTCTCTCTTCATTATGCCGTGATCTTTGAGCAAAAGCTGTAGCAAATCCTGAATGCTCTCTTCTCATACTCTAAGGCTAATGACAATTCATAGGACACAGCATTTTGGGGAGAAGCAGAACTGGAGTTTAAGATGGGCTTTCTGGAGGAGAAGCTTTGCATGAGGATACTTGCGGTGGTCTCCCTGCCAATGCCGTGTTATAAGTCCAAATAATTCAAACTATTTTGCCTTCCAATTTTTCTACCAATGAGATGTCAAGGTCAAAGACCCTTACCCTCCTGTATATTGGGGAAAATGCTGTTACCAGCAGGTGAAGCAAAGGCCAGATTACATTTCTTTTCATCAATGGAGCCATTAGAGTGCATGGAGTTGTACAGATAATTTAAACCAACAACAAAACCAGTTTCTAGTAATGCAGAGGTATAATCTGAGCACCAGACAGTCTCTTTGTAGATGGTATGATTGATGTCAGGGATGTCAGGGCCTCTTTTTCACAGCTCTTTGTGCTGGCTGGCTGTAGGTTGGTCCTAGTTATTATTCTTGTGAGTTCTGGCAAGATAGGTAAGATGCAGATGTCTTCACCAGGATGAGACTCTAACCTAGTGAAAAGGAAACTCGTTTAGAGTAAAGTGGGGAACTGAACATGTACTGTCAGGCTGTAGAGAATCTCAAACCTAGATGCCCTCTTCTAGAGTGAATATTTAAATCAGTAGGCTTTTACTTGAAAAGCATGTGAATTGCAATGACTGTATTCACCTTTGGCCCTCTGTGAAGAAGCTGACATGAGGAAAGAGGCTCGAACAAAACTTTTAGCTATGATAAGGAGGTGCACAATGACTTCTGGGCTGGATGGAAAGGACACCCAGATCACAGTTTTAGACACATGCAGAAATTAGCTGCTTATTTAGACACCTGATGTCTGTCTTATACTTAGTTTTTAAGTTTTGAATGTTGTGGAAATAATTGAACAACCTAAGCAGCGGTGTGTGCACTAACAACAGTTTTGAAGGTTGGATTAAATGTGCTCACAAACACATACAAATGCATTTGACCTTATGATAGATTTAGATTTCTGCCTTTTTGTGCAGTAGGTGAGAGTATTGCCATGGATTTTAGAGTCACATGCATGAAGTGTTCTGTGTCACCACCGCCTGTATTTTTAGACTTTCTTTCAGGACATAAATACTAAGGATGTCACAGCAGCTGATTCAAAGAGCCCTGCTGTGGAGCGCCTCGCACTGCTAATGAGGCTCTATGTGATCTCTTATCGCTGGAGGGGCTGCCAGTTGCCACTAGGAAGAGGTCTAGAGAACTGGTGAGGAACATAAGGCTTGTGAGAAGCAGTTTGCTGAGAACAGTAGCTCCATGAGAAACTGGGTTTAGCAGGCACTGTTTTCCAGATGGACAATGCTGCTGTGAGCAGCTGCAGATGAAATCTTCAAAGCCAGTATGGGAGGTGAAGATGAGGGGAAGGGAGGAGAAAATCCTGCAAGCTGCTAAGACAATAAGAGAAGCCTGTCATTGAAGTCTTATAATGGTTGAAAGAATGGTGAGAGTGCTCCTCCCTAAAAACACAACAAATGTTTTCTTCCTTGCTGCTTGAGGAAATTTCTTTGCTGCATCCTGACATTTCTTCTCTCCCCAGGGCACAGTAGGCATCCTGCAGAGTCATTCTGTTCTTGCTGCTGCTTTTGGTGCTACCAGAGGGCCTGATTCTGTCTGCTGAAATCTTTGGGAAATCTCCTATGGCCTGCCATCAGTGTAGGATCAATCCCTGGAAATTTGAACTAGAAATCTGGTTGGCATCTTCCTCATCAGCTAAGGACTGAGTTTTGTTAGGCTGAGCACAAATTATCTGAAAGACAAAGGATTTATGTGGGCTGATATTCCTGATGTTAGATGGGTTTTAGATATTTCATTTTATGTGGGAGAATCCTACCAGCAGCAAAGACTGTCTCTGTTGTCCTGAGCCCCTACTGCGAAAGGGGAGAGCCAGCCATGGGTGTGTAGAAGAGGACTGTACTGCATAACCCCCCCGTGAGGCTGGAGGGGATACGGTTTCCTCATTGAGACTTGCCGTCAGTTTTGCCTCTGACAGGGTGAAATGAGGAGCAATAAGCAGATGGCTGCTCTGTGGACTCAAGGCACTTACAAGCCTTTAGGGTACGTCTTTGTGGTAGGACACAGGACTGTGCAGATACCAACTCCGTCTGTGAATGAGCAAGGATAGCACAGTGCAGCTTAGGGATGCCATCACGTCAGTGCACTGGGCCATGTTAATCAGCCTGACCGACAACTTATTGATGCAAATAGGTGTTGATAAATAATAGGCAGCTGATCACTGGTTTTAGCAGAATACTTGACTCTAGATTCTTTTCCTCTGTTTTGTGTTGGCTTATGAATTTATGAAGCCTGCTACACAGTGTGGCAGCTCAGCAGCATGCATCAGATTTGCAGATAGCTTGAGACCTTTGAGGTGAGCTGGTAGCAGCTGGAGAAGATTCTGGGCCTCTGTCTCTTGGGCTGGCAGGTAACACCTCCCAGTAAGGGAGTCTGCCTACCTCTTATATGCCTTTACCCATGACTGTATAAAGCCCCTCATAGAGGCTATACAGCCCTGACAGTCTGTAAGGAGAGAGACTTCCAGTTCTGAGGTTTACCCAGCAGGACTAGGAGAAGCTGATACTGTTGGAAAGAGACTTTGCCTCACTGGCAGAGCTGGTGCCTGACAGTACCCCAAGCTAGCAGATCTAACATGTTACAACATGAACATTTCCCCTGTGTTGGCCTATTTGGAGAAGTTCTGGGAAGAGGGACAGCATTAAGTCTCCCTTCCTTCATAATTGTGTATATTGTGGGCAAAAGAGGAGTGCCTGCAAAGGCTGTTCTGTTTGCCATGGGTTTGTCTTCCCACTGTGTTGTGACAGCCTGGCTCGGAGACAGATTCTGGTGTTATGACAAAGAGTCTGAAGTTTTCTTTGAGAGGCTGGAGTATGGTTCTGTATTGAAGCAATTCAAAGCTTCCAGCTGGAAGGAATATGTCCAAGGCTGTGCTTTGCTACAGCTTTTTCTGTTTCTGTCCCTGCCCTTACAGCCCACAAATGCAGATGGGTAAGCAAGTTATGTCTGTGGTCTAACTGGGAGAGTTGTCTGAAATGGCTAGCTCTGTTCCCTCCAGCAGAAACAAAATAAAATATATGAATGTCTTTTGCTCTGTTGTAAAATTTTCACATCAGTTGTGATTTTGCTCTGAGCTTTCTCTGATCCACTCTGTGCTAAGAATAGTGGCTAGTTACAAAACACCTGAGAGAACAGATGTCAAGTGCCCATTACCCAACAAACTTGAATACTTCTCTCCATTTCTTCTTCAGTTGATTTGAAAACAAAAGGGCATGATGTCAGCCTGTGTGATTTCTGGAGCAATTAACAAAACTGAAGTTTGAAACTCCCAATCTTTGGTATGGAGCAGGCCTCCATGCTCTTGACCTGCCTCATGTTGCAAGACATGGGTTTCCTTGAATTGCTGAGCCACTCTCAGGCGAGCAGAGAAAGGCGGTATTTAACCCAACATGGGCCTTGTTTTCAGAACAGATTTATTTTGTTGATGGAGCTCTATTCACTTGCATCCCTTGAGAAACCTGCAGCATTTGGGACCACTTAGGTTTGCTGAATCTTCTTGCTCAGGCTGTGGCAGAGCCTGGTTGATGCAAAGTCCATGGCTCCAGTGGCAGTGGACTATGGCCAACGTCCTCTTTAGCAGAGCCAAAAGGTGTCTAGGATCATATGGGCTCTACTGGAGGGGCTTTCCTCATCCAGGTAAGCACTGTCACCCCCTGAAAACACTCCTAAGAAGAGATGGTGAAAACCTGTCCTGTCTCTGTCTTGGCTGGTCCACAGAGGTGCCATGTTTCCCTAGAGATGAAATCACCTCAAAGTCTGCTTGTTTTCCATGCCTACTGGGCATGGTGGATTAGATACAGGTGAAAAATGCTCTCAGTTCCCTCTTGTACATTCAGTCCCATGCTCAGGCACAGCTCAAATCTGTGCCAAGAGGCAATTCAGGTTAGGAAAGGGATATGCCATTTTTCTCTACCTCTGCTTCTTGTCACATTTTGTTAAACGCGGTCATGTAGCATGTAATGAAGACATCTGTTCGTTTTGTAGGAAACTGTGAAAAAGTGTATGCGTTTGCCTTGTGCCATCTGTTGCCATTCTGATAAACAGTCGAAAGCTCTGGCAAACATAAACAAAAACAGTGAGCTTTGGTGCTAACTGCACCATTTTCTTCCTTGGTGCTCTGCATTTGAACCTTTTCTTGTGATGTGTGAAATATTTGGGGCTCTGGTCTGCTGTAAGGAGATCCTATGCTTGGCAGACACTGCAGTTCTGCTTCTGTCCGTGTCCCTCCACTGAACTCGAGACAGTAAGGAGAAGCAGGAGCTCCTGAGCTGCTGGAATGATGTGAAATACTGTCTGTGCCACCTGGACGGCTCAACTTTCCCCCTCCAAATTTTGTGCCTCTGAGTGGAAACTTGGCTGAATCAAGGAAATGGTTCGGGAGTATACTACTGATCAGGAGGGATTTAGATGTATTATACAGGATTATTATTTTTCCAGAAGTCTGTCCTGTGAGCAAAGGTTCTGTGTTACAGAATATGTTGAAAATAGTAGTTTATAATGGATTTCTGGAGACTCTGTGAAGATGGACCACTATTACTGTAAGGAAAGACAAAAAAGGGCACCTTTGTGAGGCTCATGCTGTCAGAGAAACACAAATAAGACAATGCTGGAGACAAGGGTACGGTGGCCAGTTAAAAGCAGACAGTGGAGAAAGAAGGTGTACAAACTTTTGAGTGTGGCTTTCAATGCAAGAGCATATAGTAGATTTCAAATATTACTATATAAACTTTTTTTTTTTTTTCTAAATAAAAACCACCACGGAGGTACTTGTGCAGAAGTCTTTAGCATGTGTTACTTTGCATTCACCAGACTGAGTCTACAGAAATAGCTTCTGTGAAGGGGAAAAAAGACCTCTGTTAACTCGTTATGCTACATACTTACTAAATATAGTGTTTTCCAGTGACAATGCATTTTTGCTGGCATATATAGACTGTGCCAGTTAACAGCTAAATTACCTTTTGTAGCTTTCTGCCTGAGTTGCATATAAAGTAGTCTATGCTGCAGGTTAAAAAACAAAATGTACTGTTCTAACAATTATTAAAATTCATGTCTTATAAAATGCTTTTTGCAAAGAAGTTTTATGCACAATGTCTAAGCCTGTATCACAGCCTTCTTGGGCTGTTTTGACAAGGAAAACAGTATAAGTACATAGTGGTAAAAATATGAAAAAAGCTAGGAAAAGATCATAGGAGAAATAACAGATCTTCTTTTGACACAGGCCACGGAAATGTGAAATTAAAAAGTACTCTAATGCATACTGACAGGGAGCAGGGACACAACTCACATTGCAACTAAAGCTGTTCATAACCCAAGCATAGTTGATTTTTAGGCTGCTTTCCTTAGGAAGCCAGGCTTATGAGCACAGAGAGGGTATGTTTGTGTGTGTGTATACACACGCATCTGCCTGTGCACTGTCCTTAGGACTTCTAAATCTACTGGTCTCTTCTAGCTGAGTTTGGTAGAGAGACGGTAGTTTGCTTCCTAACAGGTTTCCTGAGGGTGGATGGGGAGGGGAGGTAGTTGGACTCCATCCCTTGTTAAGTGTGAAGGAATTTACATGGGTAGAGACGAGAATAACACCCCAGCTACAGGAACACCTTGAGAGGGAAGGTCTAGCACCTTGCTAGACACCGGACAACCTGGCTGCAAGGCACCAAACAATAGGACAGCAGGTTTCAACAGTTCCACTGGTTATGGAACAACTTTTGAGGAGGTGGGACTTCTAGCAAAAGCTTCTTTTTTGGCAACTTCAGCAGACTCTCCTCCCGTGTGGACCAGGTGGGGAAGAGAACAGAATGCACAGGCACAGCAGTGGGTTACACCAGCTTTTGGGAGTGGAGCTGCCAGGGGCTGGAATTTCTATTTCTGAGATGTTACAGCTTTTGGGGTGAGGGGTGACAAACTAGACAAGCACAAATAATGTCCTTTGTGGGTATATATATCAGACTATCTTAATTTTCATTTTAACTTCACAGGGTTTTTTAAGTATATGAAAAAATGCTGAACTTTCATTCTGACAATCATTTTGAGAGTCAAAATGCCACTGAAATGATTTCCTTTAGAAAAATTTTCAGTAGAAGTGTATGTTCCTGCAAAAGGTTAATTTTTTATGAAATATTTTTTTTGTTAAAAAAAGCCCACAACCTTATCAGAAAGAGTTTATTGCTTGGAGTCTAACCAATTTCAGTATCAAATGATAAATCAATCTGCACAATTACAGCTGTAACGGGGATTAGGTCACAGTAAAGCTTATGAGTACTCAAGACTTAATTAGCTCGCTGAAATCAGTGTGACTCTATATTGACTTGGTAAGTCTTGAATCAAACTCTGGCGGCTTGATGAGCAGAAGGACTCAGTGCTGTGGTACTTAAATTTCAATGACATCTCCCCAGCTGGGACTTGCTGTCATGTCTCTCTCTTGGAGTCTGGTCAGCTGCTGTTCTCACGACGTAGTCATCAGCTGTGCTGTTCTCTTCTTTTTTCCCTCCCGCTACCCCCCATTTGGTAACAGTCTTAGGTCCTGGGTCTGAGATATGATTCAAATCATCCTTCTACCTGGGGGATGGGGAACCCTCATTTCCCACTTGAAGTACTAGGTTTGGAGATTCTTCTAAGACAGGAGGTACTGGGGCCCTTCTCTTAGAGCTCTTCTGTTTTGCATGGGAATAATTACATTGACATTGTCATAGAGTTACTCTTGAGACTTGTGGTTGGGGTTCCCATAGGACTATAATCTTTTTTGTAGACTCCTTGATAAACTGGTTAGCAGTATCTTTATGTGAGGCAGGACCTCCTGGCTTTGGCTGGATTCCAGGTTTGCTCCCTCTCTTCAGTCATGGTCCTACTTGAGGGGCCAAGCAAGGATACGTGAGAATTCCACGCTTCCAGCTGGGTCAAATAGATTTCATTCTTTCTTGTTGTTTCACCTGGTCCACGTACAGATGGCCTTGCTGCTTGTCTGTATATTTAAATGAGGGAGATACGAGTTGCAAGCTGTGTTATTGTGTTTCTGTAACTGAGCTTGGATAAAAGACTCCAGAAGAAGCCCGGCCTCTGGGAAAGAAAGGGAATTTGAATCTTGTCTTCCCACATTCCAGCCAAACATGCTTATCACTAGGTTAGAAGTTAAAACTGGAGGATGTGGACCTTTGTGTTTTGGCCAGGATCTGGTGCAGGTCTGTTCTTTGCTTTACTTCTCAAATGTCTTCTTAATTGAATAATTCTTTCATACATAAAAAAATAATAATAAAAACCACAACGGCTTTTTTACACTGTTGCCGAACTGTGTTTTTATTTGCCCCCATTTTGCTAGTGTCCCTGCTCATGTGTGCAGGACTATCTGGTTTTGTTCAGTGAGTTTTCAGGTCCTCTTCTGATGTGTTATGCGCTGCCATCGATGTATGTCTCTGGCTGAGAAACACAGCTACAGGGGAACTGGGCTCTGCAGGTGCAAGCTGGGCTGGGAAACATCTGGTCTGTGAATTGCAGTAGGGCAAATGAGATGGTGTTGATCTGCGCAACCACAGAAAGACTTGGACAGTTCTAATAATGCCCCGAAGTGCTAACTTTATGTCCCTGAAGTTAAGCCAACTTTATCAGCAAACATATAGGCACCTTGGGACTTGAGGTGCCCAAATTGCAGTGCTCTGGGAGTTTTTAAAATAAACTATTTTTATTTTTATTGTTTTTTAGATAAAAATTACAACTAGAGGCTTTAAACAAGAACAAGATCCTAATCATGTTGGCAGTGTGAGAGAATCCTTACCCTGAAGAGATGACTGTCTTGCTAGGCAGCAAATGAAGAAAGAAAGGGTACACAAGTGAGGGGAAGTAATTAGTGTGTTACATTTATCTGTGGAGATGGGATTCTTGAAGCCTCTGCGTTGTGTTTTTGCCTGTGCTCCTTAAGTGCCATTTTACATCTGGACAAACTTCTAGATGTGCTGGTTGCCGCCATTTTTCTCTGGGATCAAGTGAGGGTCTCAGAACAGTTTTAACTCATTTACAACTTATTGTTACTCATATAGCTACTGTAGAGGAGTGGTAAGTATTTGAGTGGCCATGAACACAGGATGATTTTTCTCTTCAGTTTTTTCTTATGACTCTCAGTGTTGATGAGGAAATATTTATCTTCTGGTATCTGCCTTATGTATGAGAGGACAATTCTGTAGAAATAACAATCTGTCCCCTTATTAAAGACCTTGAGGCACAGACTGCTTATGAGGAGAGGAGCTAGAAGTAAGACAAGGCCATCATCTAAGATAGTGGGATCTCTTATGATCTAATGCAGTCGATTTTCAGACAAAGAGTTTGCAGGTGATTACAGCTGACTGTGGACGCATGAATTATCTTCTGGGCATTCCTTTCTTCTTTCTTTCATTTATATTCTTATTTTCTTCTTTTGTCCATATAATTAGTGGAGCTTCAGGGTGTTTTGATTCTTGATGAGTTATGTTTATTTATTGTGGAAAGATACTTCATGTACATTCTGTGCAGAAATATATTGTCCTTTACACATGGGAAAAAAGATAGGCCATTTCCTTGTCTCCTGATGCTGGCTAAGGTGGTTGCACCTTAGGTTAGGAAAACAAAACTGGACAGGAAGATTGGCTGGTTTATAGGCCTTGTTTTCTCTCTCATGACTGGACAGAAACCTGCTGGTGTTACCCACCAGTTTAGCACTCCCCTTAAGAGAGTAGTGGATGTTGTATCCAGGTACCCTGCTGAGGGACTTCTGGATTCCAGTTGATGTTTAGTGTGTGGCACTCCTCTACCTTCCAAAGTCATTCCTGAGTCATCCGCTGCCCTTAAACCTTTCCTTTTTGTTGTTCTGTGAAATCTTTGTTAGTCTTGTTAGGCAACAAGAGCAGAGGTGGTGGACTGTATCTCCAGATACTTTAAAAACCGAGGAAGAAGATACCAAGCAAAACGTTAAGTAAATTCCGTGAGTGAAATTTTGACTATGCAATTAAATAACACTTGTGTGTGGGAAACTTATGTTGGCCCTATTAATGGCTTTGTTGGAATGGTAGGAGGGACATAGGGCATAATCTCTGCTGTATATGAAAGTGAAAGCCATTTGCAGTGGTGGTAGCAGAGGGCACAAGGTCACACCACTTTAAGACCAGCAGCTCAGGCAGTTTTCAGTCCACCTCACAGTCCATTTATCTAGTTTGTACTTCATCAGTTTGTCTATGAAGATGTTATGGGAGGCAGTGTCAAAAGCCTTAGAGATATCAAAATAAACAACATGCACTGCTCTTCCCTCATTCACCAAGCCTGTCATCTCATCATAAAAAGGCTATCAGGTTGGTCAGGCATGATTTACCTGTCTTAAATCCATGCTGACTAGTCTCAATCACCTTCTTGTCCTTCACATGCTTGGAAATGGTTTCCAGGAGGATTTGCTCCATCATTTTCCCAGGGATCAGGGTGAAACTGATGGGCCTGCAGTTCCCCAAATCCTCCTTCTGGAAGACAGGAGGGACATTTGCTTTTGTCCACCCCACAGGAAACTCCCATGTCCCCATGGTTATCGACAGTGGCCTCATAGTGACATTGGTCACCTCTCCAGCATTCATGGAGGCATCCCATTAGGTCCCATGGACCTTTTTGTCCAGTTTAAATGTTACCTAAACTGATCATCCTCTACAGGGTGTAAGTCTTGCTTGCTCCAAACTTTCCTACTGGCCTCAGGGACCACCAGGGATTCCTCAAGACCACCCTTTGCAGTAAAGACCCAAGTGAAGAAGGCATCAAGTTTCCCAAGCTGGGATCCCATGTTCCCACCTAGGTGAGCTCTGTGTCTTTGCTGCTGACAGGAAATAGAGGTTAGTTCTGCACCTAAATATCATAATAAGGTGTTTAACGGAAGGAAAATAGGTCATGATCTTTTGATCACTTTTTTTGGTAAATGAGAACTCTTTTATGTTGTAGTGCTGACACTTGTAAGTGTAAGTGACAGAAGACCAAAATGTCTGTTAGCCTAGTTACGTCTTACATCCAGAAAAGCAGCTATTAACACAAAAGAGAAACAGGCCCCCCACTGTGGTCTGTCTTTTGCATTCGGTTATTCATTCCAGTAAACAATACGGGAAAGTTTTACCAGGTAACTTTGTTTCTGAGGAAAGCAGATTGATCCTGAGTTAGCACTTAGGGAGAGACAGGGGGGAAAAAACCCAACACCTTCAGCTATAATGTTTCCTAAAGTTAACACGTCGCGTTGGAGGTGTAAATGATATGAGGTCTGAGGGCTGCTGAATTTCCAAATGCTTTACTGCAGTATCTCGGGCTGGCAATTAATCAATTTTCTGTGCCTTTCAGAGTTTTCCTCTGAACAATGTTCTTCCTCTGAAGCTCATTAGCCATCAAAACCTGTCATGTCTACACATGTTTTTCTTGCACCTCATTAAGAGATTATTGATTGTTGGCTTCTACCCCTTTCAGAATTGCCTTAGAAAATTAATTTCAACCATGAGTGCAATTTAACTGAGTGTTTTTGCCAATGTTTGATAATGACTTCCTTTATTAAAACCATTTAAGTTTTCATCATATTTATTTTGTCCCCTGCAAAACACAAATCATCTTCAGCCAAAAGAAAAAAAAGGAGAACCCCCACCTTAATAAAAATGTATAACATTGTCTTAAGATAGATTGAAGCCTGAAGCAGTTTCAGAAATGCAAGAAAACCTCATAATTGCCATTGATCGATTTGTAACAAGTGTATCTTGTGGCCACCAGATTTCTCTTGTTATATGAGATTTGTCAATAGAGTCATTCCATTGAGGGAGGAACATAGGCCAAGCAATTAACAGGTTTTTTTTTTTCAGGATTGCTTTTGTAATTAGGGCCAATTTTTCACTGGTAGGTTATTAATTATTCAGGTCTCATGGGTTTCTTTTAATAGGAAACATTGCCAAGTTCTTTCTGCAGTCATGAACGAACTTCTCCTGAGTCATCAGCCAGTGAAGTCAGTCAGATCTTTTTTGCTTAGGAAGAAGGAAGGAGAAAAAAGGCTATTTACATTTAACAGTTCCTTGATGTTACATCCATTCTGGTTAGTGCATACAGCAAAGGGTGGGCTCGTCTTTAAAAGCTGCTGTGGCAGGCAAGGCAATGATACGCATTCCGCAGGGAAACAACTGAAGTAGAGAGGTGAAGACCAGATTTGTCCAAGGTTTCTAACTGCTCTTGGAGGCTGATAGTTACATAACGAGAGTCTCAGAAGTGCCCTACTAATTGTGAGGCATCAAGCTACTGTTGTTTTCATGCTGAAATCAAGTAGAAGTGGAGTATCAAACCTTTTTATGTACTTTTGACGTTGCAGTGAGATGATTACAGCACCTCATCCTGGAAGATGTAGCACTACGGTTTTCTTCCCAAGAGACCCTCTCTTGACTGACAAAGCTGTGTTAGGAGTTTTTCCTTGTTTACCCAGCCTCATTGATGGCTGCTTATTTCTGCCTCCTGCTTTTATCACATAGGTTTTACAGACTCCCTCAATCCTGTCAAAAATTGTCTTTTGTGACAACAGTGGAAAATGGACAGATGAACTAGTATGAATCAAAATTAATTCTCAAGAACTGTGCTATATGGCTGGAGGACAGTGGTTTCTGGAAGAGAATCTTAGGACCATTGAGACTGAAAGGGACCTCTGGAGATTGTCTAGCTCAAAGCAGGGTCATCTGCAGCAGTTTTTGTCAGTTTCTAGTCAGGTTTGAATACTTTCAAGAATGGAGACTCCACAACTTCTCTGGGCAACCAGTTCCAGCATTTGACTACCCTCACAATTAATTTTTTCTCTTACTTTTTTGTGGAGTTTCTCGTGTTTCATTTTGTGCCTGTTGCCTCTTTGCTGGTCACCACTGAGATTTATCTGGCTCTGTCATCTTTATTCGTCCCTGACAGATATTTATACACATTGATAAGATTCTCTTGAGTCTTTTCTTGCCTGGGCTAGGCAATCTTAGCTTTCTCAGCCTCACCTCATATATAGGTGGGGAACAGTGACATTTGAATCTGGCTTCACTGTCAAGAGTAAGCTTGTGAAAAGTCACTCTAAGTATATCTGATAACTGGAGCTTAGGCTTCTGGTTTCCCAGAGCAATCTGTTCAAGCCTTTCTGGTTGTTTTTTGACCTTTCATCCCTCTAGGTAGAAAGACTAATAATGGACCTGACTAGATGGGCCCTTCTGATTTTCAAAGCCTCAGATGGCAAAGCTTCCCCCTCCGTGATGTTGGTTGAAACATGCTCCATGCTTTATGTCATTTCTTCCTCCCAGCCTCTCACAGTTATTGATATCCCTCCACTGTCTTGGCGACAATGTCTAGGTTGACCCATCTGTCTCACTTAACTAATTAGGGGTTGATTGGGTGAGATTCAGACTTTCAATTTATTGTGAACAAGGCAGGTTAACCTGCAATCTGTGGTCTCCCACAGTGTACTGAAAAACAACATTTTAAATTCCAAGTAAACAATACAAATCCATTCAACCACCAATAATAAGAAAACCAAATTTGATGCCTTTTCTGTGGTAATTGTTCTCCATATCACTGGGGGAGAGACATTTAAATGGCTTTCAGTTGGGAAATATGTTATCTATATATTTCTAAAGCTATTTAAAATGAACTGAAACTTTTTTGATAAACATGTGGGCAAATCACCTGATTTTCTATTCTAACCTCTTGCATGACGAGCTTCTCCCACTAATTCCTGCACATTGCCTTGTGGCTGGATACTCAGGGATTCACAGCCCATTGCCTAATCCTGGGTATGTTTGCCTGAGGATAGTTAATTGTCTGTCCTGGTCCCCGAGTGGTCTTTGACTTGACAGACTACTCTTCAAGCAGGATCAGTAGCCACCAGCTGCTCCTTCCTGTTAGTTCTGTTCTGGTTATGCTGGCTTCTGTTCAGCTCATACCAGTGCACTTAATCAAATAACCACCTGTCACTTCTCTGTTTCTGGGCTTTATAACCCAGCATGAGGCAGCCAAGTTCAATCCCAGTCTTGCTGTGTCCAGTAGCGAAGCTACCATCAACCTTAGGGAGGTAAGATTTTCCTTTGGTATTGGATCAGGTACTATACAATTATGGAGATACCTATCCATTGCCCATTGTTCTTCTGGTGTTAGAAACTGGGAGCTCCAGATAGGCAGTACACTGTGCCATATGGAAAGTCAGTCTGTCTCTCTCTGGCCTTTGGCAGTTTCGCATGCTCCAGTGAGAAGTTCAGAGGCCTTGATGGATGATAATGACTGGATTTTTGAGGCTACTGTGTTAAGTGAAGTATGTGGATAAGGACTGTGGGTGAAATCCCCCTTCCTTGTACAAGTGCCAGGCTGGCGATAGCATTCAGGGTGCACACTTCTTACTGCAGTTGGTGGGATTCTGGTACCATAAATGCCTTTGTGGATCAAGGTAGCTGGTGGTGATCTTCTGCAGAGTAAAAGAATGAAGTCAAGGCCGGTGGGCAGGCTGGATGTGAAGTACCAGCCGTTATGACCACGAATAGCCACAAACCAATGTGCTCTGCCTTGAGAAGTACTGTCATCCACAAGACGGCTATGTTCCCAAGTCCCAGGCACCACTCTCTGTACTCTTCACAAAGGTGTTGAGTTCTATCTTAAAAGCAGTTGGACTTATTTTTCTCTGTTGTTCCTACTGGAAGGCTGTTTCAGACCCTGAGTGCTGTAGCAGTTAGGAACCCTTTTTTAACTTCCAACCTAATTGTATTCATGGCCAATTTATATTCATTTGTTCTTGCGCCAGTATTGGCCATTAGCTCAAATAGTTCTTTTGTCCTCTGGTGTTTATCCTCAGGATAGATTAGTAGAGAGCAATCTTCCTCCTTTCACCAGCTATTTTGCTAGTCTAAACAAGCTGAGCCCCTTTGGTGTTCTCTTGTAAAACTGGTTCTTCATCCTGACTGATCTTTGTCTCTTATCCAGTTTGAAGTCAGTTGTGCTCACACAGACACAAGCCCAGAATTCTTTCCTACCTCTAGTAGCTATATAATCTTCCTGAATTAAGTAAGTGCATTTACTGTATGGATCCATTGTCCAAGCACTACCATTCTCCTCGTGTATCCCTGTTCTTCATATTTCTTTATGCAGAAGATAGCTGAATAATCCAGTTCCGTTGTTAGAAAGATTTGTGAAGGACACCAGCCATATGTCCTGCTGTAGCAAAACTGCTGTATTTCATTTGTGTTGGACTATGGCTAAGTCGGAGACTTTGCTTTAGGCTGGTTTCTCTCATGTGGTGTTCTTGATCTCTCCCTCCTGTCTCCTCTCCTATTTTTGTTGGCAGGGGGAAGCCCTTAAGAAGGTAGTCAATGGGATAGTGTGTTCTTCCTGACTTTTCTTCCTGTCTGCCAGCACAGTTGTATTCAGCTGGAGGATCATACTGAGTATTTCCAGCTGCTCTGACATCTCTCAACTTTTCAGAAGTCTGAATTTCCTCTTCACTGGCACAGATTTAAATGCCTTTCATTAGGCCTTGGTCTTAATCATACAAAATATCAGTGGTACATTCAGTTTTCATGATGAAGAGCGATCCTACTGGGAGAACATCAGTGAACTTCTGAGCTAAAACTGGTAAGCTTTGAGGGTTTTGTTCACTGGTGTTGGCAAGACTCTGGAACAGTTCCCTGCAGGTCTAATTATTTTTACTAGACAAACTCCCATTGCAATGAATAGGAAGTTTGGACTGTACCATGATTTCAATGAACTTTGTTGTAAGACTGTCATGTCAGAATAATTCATAATGTACCATGAGAAGGGACTGCACTGTGAGAGGAACGTGCTTGCTGGCGTGTCATGTATAAGCAGGGCTATGCTCTAGCAATAGTTCAATATCACATTTTGACTGTGTATATTGTTTTAATTTGCGGTGTCTTGGCAGTGTAAGCAGGCACATTTGCTAGTGTTTGAAAAGAACAAGGGAAATTAAATATGCAAGAGCATTAGAGTACGATTCAGCGTTTGACATAAAACCACAAAATTAAAACAATCCAGACATACGCCTCCTTCTCTGCCTTTTGTTTGCATCAACATGCCCCTCAGCTTCAGCTCTATGACATCTACCACTTCGAAGGGACAGTTCTATGAGTTTGTGATGATTAAGAGTAATTTAAAAGTGATTTAAGGATGGGCTGTGGTGGCAGTATTATGCTTCAAACTTTTTTTTTTTTTCCTTTCAAAATCCTTACTAACATCAGAGCTGTCAGTAGGACTCACAGAGCCTGACTTACACAAGGTCCATGTGTCTGTGTGACTCAGGGTTAATATGGTAGAGACTGTGAGAGAGATTATTCCTGGTTCTGACAGTGTTTTTCCTTGGTTAGCCTTGAGCAAATTATATCTATTCCTTATGCCTCTCTCTCCCTCCCACTTTCTTTGTTCCAGTGCTCTGAGACCTGGTAGGGGTGTGCAGGGGTGGGATGTTCCCAGAATCTTCGCTGCCATTTGGTAACCTGTACAACAGTTGGTATGTTTGTGTCACAAATACCACTGCCTTTTTATGTATTCCTGGACCTCATCTTTCAAATGGTCTTTTTTTTCCCTCATCCTGCCAAAATGTAGCATAGAAAGGGTTAAGGTTGCTTGTGTTTTTTTGGGAGAGAAGGCAATATTTTCCTGAGAACTGGTACAGAAAAGAAGTTCAATTTCTATGTTGTTAACTTTTCATTGAAACCTCCTAAATTTCTGTGTTCACAAAGAAGTTCTTTGTGAAGTTATCCAGGTCAAAATGTTTTTCACCTCAAAAATTTCTGGAAGAAGATGTTTAACCAGCTCTCCAATAAGGTCTTTTTGGAACCAGTGCAAGATAAAGGCAAGGTTCAAAATACTTGGGGGAAAAATCACTTCATGTTCCTAATCTGTGTTCCTGGAAGAGGTGTGCTTCCTCCTTGTAAGTCCTGAAGTATGTTACAGCAGCACTGTGTTCCCCTGTTGCATGTGCTACACCTGAGGTCAAGGGTGGCATTTGATCTTCAGAGCTGTGTCTCATCTGCTGGTAATGAAGGCCAGAGTATCTAAGAGCTGAGACTTGAGGAAGAAACGTAAGGGATCATGTTGAAACACTGAGTCAAAGCTGATCACATCTTTTTCTGCCTTAAACTCCCTATTTAGGAAATTGGGCAGAGTAACACTCCTTTTCTTGCAGCCTGAGTCTGTCCTGTCTGTTTTGATTGCAGGCTCTTTGGGACTGCCGTTATTCTTGCACAGAGACTGGCATGATGGGGCCACAACGGTTGCAGGAGGTCCCCAGGCATGTTGACAATAAGATATTAAATGATGATAGTAGGGAGATTGTTTGTTAAAGTCAGAATCCTTGGCACAGCTCTTAGACTAGAATTTGATCCAGGCAGTAAAGATGCAACTATTATTATTCACATACAGGGCTGGTAGTCCAAGCACTGGATATCCCAGGTCTGTTGATCCATGAAAACTTTGTAAACAGAATAACAAAACACAAGACCCCAGAGGTTGTACCACAGGAGTACTTCAGAGGAGTAAAAAGTTGCTCTATGCTTTTGTTTCCATGGGCACCCTCCAGTTACTGTTATGAAGCAGGGATTATTGGCTCAATAATTAATTCAATGATTTACAAAAGAAGGGTGTAACACATCAGGGTGCATTTCTCATATGAGAAAATGCTACATTATAGCTTTTAGGTTACTTACTTGCTAAATGTACAAAGTTAAGGTAGTTTCACTTTGGTGTGTCAGTCAATAACTTCAATGAGTGGAGGATGTGGGGAGGAAAAGGAAAACTACTGTCTGATCCTCCGTGTGCGAGTTGCGCTTGCAAAAGCCAAAGGAGAATAGTCTGCTCAGAGAAAGAGCATCTAACAGGGCTGCTGACAACCAGGATCGTGAGAAAATAGCAATGGGTTGTTTTAATCAATACAGAAGGAGAGGTAATTGATTTAAAGTATAGCAAGGGGTTACTCAGCCAATAATTAGCCACCTTATCAAAGTTAACTAGTAAACCCATGGATTATGCTGGACTCGGAGTCCTGGCTTTTTGAGGAGAGTTCAGATCTGGATTTTCCTCTTCCCCAGCGATCTTTACTGCTGACATGCTGCCACAGTCGGTGCCCTTTGTTCTTTTTCACAGGCAAAGGGATTCTCTTCTGCTACAGCATCAGCACAGAGGCTCTGGGAAGAGCCGCTCTCTCAGTGTGTGACAAGAGGCAGAGCCAGAGTTGTTCAGGAAATCTTTGTGCTAAGTTTATTTTATGCCAAGTTCCTCTACATTAAAAAGGGATAGGGGGATTACAAGGTGAGTATAGGAAGATTATCAAGTAGTTTTACATTTTGCCATCCTCTCCATCTTTCCCTGTCCTCCAAAGCCTCCAGCCCTTCAAAAATGCTTAAAGGGCCCTTGTTGAGGGGATGGCATCCCTTCTCAAGGCAGAAATACTCAGTGATGCAATCGTTACTGAGATGGTTGTTGAAATAAAGCAGGTGGAAATCCTGTTGCCGTAGTTCTAGGAGTTCTGGAGCACTGTCCTTATTCCTGTGACTAACTCAAACCTTTTCTGCAAACACTTGACTGTCCAGTCCAGGGTGCAAAATAGTTTGTGGGATATACTTTATTTTTAATTTCCAGCCACTGCCATTTCTGACTCATTACTTTGTCTAAACAGGAGACTGTATTTAGAAATGATATTTTATGTCTTAAGGTAATGAGCCCATTCCATTGATGCTCTGAATGAGATTGTTCTGTACAATTTATTTGTGCTACAGTATTTTGCAGTCCCCTCAGAAAAAACCAAAACCCTTTCAGGTTTTGATAAACCCAGATAATGAGAAAGTTCCTTCCCTGTTTAGGTGTGGATGAACATTTTTGATCAGTCTCTTTTCAGCAAAAAGTATTTTTTGCCAAACTGAATATGTACTTGGAACAACTTACTGAAGAGACAGAAAGATGCTCTGCACTTGCAAGAAACAAAATGTGTTTAGTCTTGTTTTATAGTAGGTGACCTCAAATATCATAGGACTAAATGAATCATTTAGTATCTTGTAGTAAGTCTGTGGCAGAGCTACGGTCTCAATTTTACTGCTCTAAGACCTAATGCCAGAGTTTTAAACACAGAATCATCTTGTTCCTCCTTTATGCCTTGAAACTTAATTGAGCCCTACTATTTCCATGGATCCTACGGTGGTGTAACAGGTAAGAGTGTGGACGAACAGTCACAAGACTTAATTGTAACCCTGGCTTTCCTGTTACTGATGAAGATCACTCAAACTTTGTGCCTTGATTTCTTTAAGATAAAGGTAATGCTGCCACCTCAGTCTGCGTTGTTCCAAAACATACTGCATGCTGTTACTTTTCAAGGTCAAGACCTGTGCTTGTTACTCGGCGCTGTTAAAACCAATGGATTATTTGTATGTTAATGCATCATATTTGTGGGGTTCAAGGCAATGCCATCTGTGAAAGTCTACAGGAGCTGTGGTAAGGTCCTGCCCTAGCACAGTTCTTACACACTTCTGTTGCCTTCAGAGAAATTAATCTTTTGCATAGTGTTTGGCGTATACTGAAATATCTAGTTCCATTGGAAGGTAAGGACGGTGGATGTGATGCCAATTTTTTGTTTTGTGCCTTGCAATACTCTCTTTAAGGATTGCACAAGAAATCATGGGCATCTGCATGATAATACAGGAAAGGTGTGTTTGGAATTCTAATTTTGTTGTTTATGCTCAGAAAACTCAAACCATTCTCAAAGTATTTCTGTATAAAGCATAAAAGTTTCTAATTAAACTTATAAATCAAGAACACGTGTACTGAAATATTTCCATTGCTGGATGCAAAGAGTGTTTATGTGATGTGTCAAAGAGCAAAAGGTGCTGTAGAAGCCACAGGTAGTTGTTGCGGATCTCATATTGAAATACTCATGGTGTACAGGGCAGTTGATAAAAAAAATCTTTGCTGTATTGACAAGCCTAGTCACAGACACGTATTTATTTTTACATATGAATTTAGTGCATGCATGTGTAAGTGTGTTTTTGCATAAAGTAAGGAAGAGCACTCTTTATATCAGGTATCTCTCCTCAATTATTAGGTACCCTTCTATTGGAAAAAAAATTGCCATCAAGCTGAAATTAAAAAGTCATAATTGTCTGTCAAAAACCAGCAAGGGAGTAATCAGAGGAACTTGGCTCAATGTGTATGTAATCCCCAACTGCCTTCCTTGATTCAGCTTGAAATATAGTTTATCAGGTTTTGTTATACTGTGTTAAGACATTTTCTTGGAGATCAGACTAGAATCAGATCATGGACTAAGTTGTACTGTGCAAGTGGAACATAAACCTGTTACTCTCTGTTGCTGTTCTGCATTTGAGAGATGATATTGCACCAGGTCTGGCTGAATAACCCTGCATGTTTTCTTATATGACTAATTAATGTCCCTGGAGCTAACGTCCAGTGCAGCCAGAAGGATCAGATTGGTATTGTGTGGTCATTTAAGTGTGTGTGGGTTGTTTTTTTTGTTGTTTTTTTTTTTTTTTTTTTAATCAGAAGGATGGCATTTGACCTGCTGGCTAGTGAATCCTGTTGCTAGGAGTGAATCTGATCCTCCATAATTAGTGCTAGAAAGCTTCTTTTGGCTTCCAGCTCTGGGATGAAAGGTTAAAGTGCTGTGATTCTGTTCAAAATCCATTAACCAAACAGAGTCTTAAGGAGCCTTTGGACTTCTTGACCTTATCCAATCTCTAATAAACAAATTCTCTAAGCTAATCAATGAAACAGAATAACTTTGAGGTCTTTACATCTACCTACTCTTTAGTGTTTTTAATCCAATGATACAAGGGGAATAATTTTCTCCTGCTATTACATAAAGGCTGATAACCCTCTGAGCTGTGTTTTGTGCATCTTGCTAGGACACTGCTCTCCCAGATATTATTTTTAGGACTATGGTGATATGCAGTTTTGCTAGTAGGCACCACTAGACCTGACAAACACATTCAGCCACTTGAAGCCTAAAAGTACCTGACTAGCTCCGGCAGTAGGTGAGATTTTCACATGCGCAGCTGTAACAATACGAAAACTCTTTGTGAACAGCATGCAGCATCTTCCTGTGAATGCATAAGCAAGAGGGACATGAATTATGTGTAAACACTGATAGGCTTGAAGCCCAAGAGAAGGGATGACTAAGTCGTGTCTCTGCTATGGATGCAGACATAATGAAAAACCTCAGGTTTCTTGGGGACACACAGAAGATCCCAGTGGTCTTGGCATTACGAGGAGGCCCATCAAACAGCATTAGCAGACTAATTAAGTGTGCAGCTTAAACTTAATTTTCCTGGTAGCACTAAGACGGATTAAACATTATTCATTTTGCGATGTCCTTGGTTCTCAGTTAGTATTTTTCACTCCTTTTCCCACCTTGTCATTTTGTTTCAATCAGTGATATTACTGTTTGTAGCTGAGGAAATGCACCTGAGCAGGGTTTAAAAATAGGATTTTCTAAGCAAATCTTCATAACTTACAGCACCTGGGTTCCTATTTCTCATAAGAAAAGCACTCCTCCTTTTAATGAAATAGGTTAATTATGCAAAGCTTGAACACAGTGGCTAAATGGAGAAAATGTGCTCATTTGTAAATGAGGAGGAGGATCTGTTTTATAAGGTGCACTTTCTGTATTGCTCTGTTTCTTTTTCTGCCGTGTGAATTAGGTGAGGCTATGTATAGGCACCAGCATGAAACTGTAGGATACCAAATATGCTGATTTGTGTTTCTGCTTTGTTTTCTGATGCATATGTCCATTGCAGGGCAAACAGACAGTATAGTCCTACACAGAGCTGCAGCCTTGTGTCCTAGTTCTTAATATTTCTCTTTATGGCTCTCTACAGATATCTGGAAGTGAGTGAAAGACTCAGATGCTTGGGGGTAAGGAGTTAATTTTTCTTGCTTTTTTTTCTTTCCGGGAAGACATCTTTGATTTTTGTAATTATTTAAGTAGTCTTGAAGCGCTAAATCTTGCTCTGCAGGTAAACCCACATCCTGCAAATAGATGCTCAGATGCTGATTGCACATGTGGTGGGAGTTTGACTGACATGTCTATTAATAGTTTATATGGGATCTGTTCTTTTGGACTAGAATTCTGGCATTTGGTCCTAGGGGTTTGGAGGTCTCTTCAGTCTGTCAGGAGGTGAAACTCCTGGATGTTGTACTAAAACTTGTATGTTCAGTGACAGAAAGAGTAGCCTCTTCAAACTTTGACTTCTGGGCATCTGCACACCAATATGATCTTTAATTAGATTATTACATACTGCCTTTCCATCTGTCTCTAGGTAGATTAGCAACTCTAAAATCTCTGAAAGAGAAGAAATTATAGAATGACCTGAGAAAGATAGTTGTGATTTATTTCATTTTGTGAAATGAATGCTCTGATACAGGGTAGGGTACTGGGGGCATCTCCAATCTAAAGTAATAGAACACCTTTTAATTCCTTTTATGCGACCTTGAAAGCTGCCATAAGTCTTTACTGCACCAGGAATCCCTAAGTGCGTCATTCTCACATAATGAATACAACCAGCAAAATCTTCTGAAATGTGATGCATCCCAGGATATGTGGGAGGAATTCTTTCATTGATTTTTTTTTTCTTTTTTCATTTCTGTTTTTGACTTATTTTTTTAAGTGGATGCTTATTTTTATTTACCGTATCCCACTGGGCTTATTGGATCTGAAAGGTTGCTCTCCTGCTTCTGCAACTTCTTTATGGCTGTAATCACACTGTAATAATACAGAGGGAGTTGGTCAAGAGAAGCATCAGACAATTTCTGTGATTACTGCTTTTGCCTTATTTCCACTGAATTACTATTTCTTTGTGGGAACACTCATAGTGCTTTGTGCTTTCTAGCTGTAGAAGAAGGGACAATTTCTGCTTGAAGAAACATAGTCTGTTAGCTGAGCCACAACAAAGGAATAAACAGAAGTATTTTTCTATCTAAATCGACAAAATTCATAAAGATCATCAGAACAAAAGGGGTTTATTAAGAGATGGTTCAGCACGTTGGAGGTGCAGGCTCACAGCTGAGGTCATGCGCAGAGGATGGAGTGAATCAGAGGTGGTTATTAAAGGTCTCCTCCTTTGGTTTCGTTACAGCAGCCTTTCTCTGGTCACCCTATTCTGTGCATTTGATATTTTGCTTTGTAACTTGAGGGACCATGAACTGGGAAAAGATGAATGCTTGCAAATAAGTGATCGATACTGGTGTATGGTTAGACTTGCACTAGTCACGTGAAGCCCATGGACTGTTTTTACCTGTAAAACCCTGCTCCTGTAATGACAGTGTGAAAAATGAAAACTTTCCTAGTACCCCTGCCTTTCAGTGCTCACAAATACTATTCACAAGCCCGAAAGTAGTAAGGTAATATGTCTGACTTCAAAGAGGTGGACAACTTAATTGGAGTATAAATTTAGAGCTAATAATACATGCTTTTTTTTTTTTTTTAATATATTCTGTATACTTTGTGTGTTAGCTGGGTAATTTGTTTCTGCCTTCTACCTTAGGAAACAGTGGGACGGTGCTATTTATCTTATTTCTTGTGGGAGACTTTTGTAAAGCGTATGCTGGGCTGCTGGTAGAGTGCATAAGAAAACAGTCATTGCAATTTTTCCTAGTCTGAGGCCATTTTAAGAAGCACAGAATGCAGAATGTGGCTCGAACAGACAAAGTACATCTAGTTGGGGACTGGTGCACGAATTTTCCAAAGAGAATAGCTAATCAAAGAGTGAAGTTTATGGAATAATAACGTGATTGGAACTGTCTGCTTTATTTACTGATATGTCACGTTGAAAACAGGGTTTTGAGAAGCAAATTGACTGTGGGTGAAATTCTCCTTCCACACTGCAGAAATATAACTTACGTACTGGATATTGTAAGGACTCTGCAGGGGCTTAACAGGTGCAAACCTACTGGGTGGCCCATTAGATGGAAAAGATTGTGATCCCAACCACACTACACGCTACAACAGGAGAGAACAGAGAGGATGTGGGGGCTGCTGTAAGGCTGTGGCCTGAATTTTTCTCCTTCCCCCCAAAACAAAGGGACCACTATGAAACTCATCTTTCCTTCCCCAAGTACCAAGCATGTTTCTTTGGTTTTGGTTCCTCATGCATACACATGAACTTGCGTATGTTTATGTGTAAATAAAAATGAAATGCTTATCACTAGGAGGCTTTCTGCTCTGCCTGCTGAGAGAACAGATTATCTGCTTGACAACTATGAGCGATATAATTTTAAAAACTGCTGGAATATGCTCATTTCTTTCAACAAGGAGCAAGGTACAAAAGATGTAAAAATTAAAATGAAATGTCAGGTTCATGCTTTGCCACAGGGATGACTTTTAACTGTTGTTTAAATTACGGACCTTGCCTCCCGAGTATCCCTTGTTCAGCACGGGACCACAGACTCCTGGAGGACAGGTTTGTGTCTGACACAGCTCTGCTTTCCTGCAGTAGGTTTTCTAACTCATTGAACAAAAAAAAATAATTGTGGTATTGTTATTATTACTATTACTTTTTACTTCATTTAATGGATTCCCTGTATCTTCCTCTATGCAAAACATCCTATCTGTATCAGCACTTTAAATTATTAAAGTTGCTTATTATTTATTGTGTATTAAATGCTGACAATGTGACGTGCAAAGGATGTAGGCTGAAAGGCAGGCATTTACGCAGTTGTGATTTATATTTTTTGCAAGCTGCTTTTGTAAGTATTCTGAGCTTTCATGTTTCCAAATCTCAGGTTGGTGGGTTTTACAGGCTATTCAACTAATTCAGTCCCATCTTTCAAACATCTGTCGCCTCTGAAAAGTTCTCAGTGTAAAGAGGAAACTGTTATTTATAAGAAGAAGCTGTCAAAGATCAGCTATGTTCAACAATCTAAGGCATCGCTTACGTACATCAGCACTAAACTATGCTCATTTGGATAGCATGAATGGCTAATTTTAGCTTAAAATTGGAAGCAATTATGGGTTCAGGAAGAAAAGTAGGGCTGTATGTCATTAGTAATTGATTTCTTTTGTGGGAGAGCTTGAAATGAGCAGTTAAGAAGAAAAACATTATTAAGTGATGTAACCTGTTGCATGCAATATGCAGATGTTTCCCAGATCTGTGTGTATGTGTCTCAGGTGGATGGATACTTCTGTTGTCGTTCCCCCTCTTCCCTCTGGCTCCCTAAAAACTTCTGCTTCTCCCGCCTGCATCTTTCAGCTTCTTCTGTGAAACTCTCAAGCTGATGATAGCTCATGCTGGAAGCATTGTGCAACTGGTGTACAAAGAGGACAGTGGTATGCCATGGCATGGGAAGCTGTGAGTCACTTGGTGAGAAGATGTTGTTGCTAGCTCTCAATATCACAACATCTTGTAAGCAAATAATTGTCCCACCTGCTCATCTTACGGCAAACTGCAGTAGGCCAGTCCAACAGAACAATGATGTTCTCTATGCCAATGAGAAAAACTTAGAAGCTTGCGTACGTCAGTAGGAATAGAACTGCCTGAAGTAACATACTCCTGCTCCTTCTGTCCTTCTTTGCTTCTTGGAACAGTTTGTGATCTTTCAAGGGTGTGGTCCTTGGCAATCCAGGGAATAGCTACTGGGTCAGGAATCCTGACCTCTCTAAATGAGTCAAGATGTAGAAATTGCCTTGCCCTCATTTTTCACTGAACCTTGTCTTCTCATCTGCAAGGAGTCACCAGAATGCTCAGACCAGCTGCTGGGACCGAGTTGTCATCCTTTCTGCTGCCAGTGCTCTACAGTCCTTAGGGTACATAAGGGCTAGCAAAAGGAGGGAGAGGACTGCCCACAGGGCTGATGTCATAAAAGATCACTTCACTGCCCACCAGCTCTAGGAATGCTTTGGGCTAGTAAAATAAAGCACATTTGCCTCCATGGAGCCAGCAACAGTGGAGAGGAATGATGAAATGATTGTTGTGTCTGGAAACCAGAATTTCAGGAGACTGTTGGAGAATTTCAAGACTCTTGGATTCTTTTCTGGGAAGGGTTATGTTTACACGGTCTTTTGCAAACAGATGTGAACTGTGAGTCTGGGTCGATTGGTTTAAACTCAGTGTTGTGCTAATGTGATGACGTGGCTTTTGGATCAGAGCGAGATCGTGTCCGGTTATATTGGTGTGTGGACAAAGTGAGTGCGTATTTGTCTGCACAAGATCACATAGCCCTGCTGAGTGGGATCCGGTTCCTCAAGCATTATGTAATTTGAGGCCACTTGAGATGTGCAAGGGTATCCGAGACATCCAGTAAGGGTCTGGCAGCAATAATACAGGACCTACATCTGACTCATGATTGTCTGGAGAGGTAGCTAACAGCCAAACAGGATTCCCGAGGACGTCTCGGAAGGGCTGAACTCCTATGTGATCCTCATCCCTGCTTTACGGTCCAGAGGGTTGAGAAGCAGACCTATGACAAATATCCAGTTTTTTAAATGGCTGCCTGGGAGGAATGGCTTATCCTCCGCAGGGCTAGGCTGAATTAGGCTTTTCTGTCCCTTTTTCTAAGAGAAATCCATCTAGAAAATGTCAGGTTTGTATATGGCCAGGAAGCTTAAAGCCAGAGGTGTTCTGTGGAGTTCTAGTTTACAAAGACACATACATGCAGGGAAGTTGGCTGAAAAAGAAGGATTTCCAGTGTGCTGAATACTTCTTTATTTGATTTGAGTTCAAAGTTGGCAGGATTGCTAATTTCATGAGCAGCTGAGGGGTGAAAAGCCCCTTACTTCAAATCTTGGAGGATATCTGCCAAGTACATCAGCTTTGGGACTAGCACACCTGGCCAGCCAAGACAGCAGACCTGTAAGGAGTCCAGGGTTCACTCAAGAGTCTTTTGTGGATTAGGTCAACATTTGTCAAGACATTTTTTAAAAACAAAATTTTTCAACTCAGCAAACCATTTTTGATGACCTTGTTTCAGCCAAAAATTTCTAAGAATCTCTGCTTGCAGTCAGAACCACACACAGGAGACATTTGGCATGGCTGTTTTCTTTCCTTAGGACTCTTTATGGCAAGAAAAATTACACAAAGCTTCCATTTATCTCATTTTTGAAATTCATATGTAAGATTTATGTATGCCTCTGACAGGTTGCGAACTGATCTCCAGTCACTAATCCTCACTTTCTGAACGACAGAGATCTGTGCAAAATTCTTATGGAAGAACAAAATGCACGTTTGTATTTAGGCACTCAATAGCTTTCTCTGACTACGTTAAAGAGTCTTAACGTTCAATTATATTGAATTTATCCAGTTTGGTATCTCTGTCTCTCATGAGTTTCTGGCTAGCTGCATGGTATTTAATGTATTTCTGTAGTGCATAGCTTCTGACCATACTTAATCAGGCCAAAATTAAGACCTAGTTTTAAAAATAATATTTTAATATATTAAAAATAGTATTATGTACAGTAAAGTAAAAAAATCTAAAAGATAACTTCACTTACTGCTGTTTCTTTCCCTTGGAACCTCATGAGTCCGGGGGCCCCACACCTGAATTGTAGACATTTTTTGTTTTCAGCGTTGCTGGATTAAAGAAAAAACCTCCAATCCCTTTTATTCTGTTTTCCTAAGGGAATGAGACATGATCTTATTCTGCCTGCCTGTCAGTCAGTCTCTTAATAAATTTTGAGTCCTTTGGCTGGTTTCAGCCACCTTTGACACAGGATAGCTACCTCTCAGATATTACATTCCTACACATTTTGTGCAAATCAACACCTAGGTTAAGGAGACTTTATTAGAAATCCCTCCGAGGGAATGACAGGGATGCCTGCTACACCCCCCACCACCCTGCAGGGTAGCAGCCACTCAACCACTCAGCAGGTTGGTTTGGACCTGGTTCCAGGCTGGCCATCACACCTGGGCTGTGACACTGGGGGGCCCAGAAATGTGGAGAATCCAGAGTGGATGTGGGAAAATCTGAAGGTGTGGGAAGGGGAGAGGGTTAGAAAACATTGGGGAGACCAGGGTGATGCTGCGCATGTGCTGAGGGACACTGAAGAAGGTGGGCTTATTGTGAGAGTGTAAGACGGTGTAATCAGTAAGGATATTTTGCTCAATGTAAATAAGGAACTACGCTTAGATTAAGGCACAGAGGGGAAGGTGAGATGCATTTATAATTCTGTTTGTGTTTTGTATCCCAGCTACTTGGTGGTGACAATGAGTAGTTAGACAACTGATTATTGAGTGTTTGATGATCTGTCTAATCTTAGTCCAGAGCAAAGGTATTTAATGTCTTGATTTTTCTATTGAATAATATTGTGGCATTGGTTGCATATAGTAGTTTCTAACTTCTTATTAACTGAACAAAATCACAGACTACTTTTAATAATAAGTGGTTTGTTTGGCCGCGTTAATATAAATTCAAACTGGTTTTACTGTCACTGCATAGAAATGAACTGTCTTTCAGAAAACCAGATTTATTCTGTTCATAAGGAAAAATGTAATAGAAATTCCCATTACCCAGCATACTCCTACCTGAGAAAATTTCTAAATTTCGGCAAGTTTTTTCAGTTAATAAATGCAGCTCCTGGAATATTTCATTTGCCAGGTTTTCAAACCCTCTGCAACAATTCGAAGAAATAATTCAATGTTTTGCTTATGCTCTTAGTGCTTTGGGAAAGGCATATTTGCAAGGATTTACTGAAAGAGAGTGCCAAACTGGTTGTCATTTTGGTTTGGAAAATGCTATCATTATGCTCTGTTTATTTATCTGTTTTGTGGCATGATGTGTTTTGATCAAGAGGATTCTGTAGGCAGAATAAAATGAAAAGTATGAGACAGATTGACCAGCAACTGCTATTTGACATTCTCTGTCCACTGGCCTAGTTTATTAAACCTGGAGTGAAACAACTAAAGCACTAGTGATGAATATGTCTGTTTTCCATAAAATGAGCTCCCAGGTTTTGCTGGTAGTGGCTGTTGTTTTTCATATGAAATTGGTAGAGTGTCTCATTAAACAAAAGGCAATTATGTGTATTAGCAATAATGATAGAATCATACAAGAAGAAAAAAAAAAAACACCAAAAAAATACCCCCTATGGATGTAATTTTAGAAATGCATTATGCAAGGGGTTAATTCGAGAGATGATTTTTTTTCTCCACATTTTGAAAGCTTTGCTGTAATTTTGTATGAAATTTGAGATCAGTGAGTCTATAATATCTTATGAATAATTTACAACGCCAACAGTCTTTCTGTGGAAGAATACTAAATTAATTAAGGCCTGGAGGAATTTCCATGTGTTTAAGCCACATTATATCTTCAAGGTTTTACTGCTTCAAAGTCACTGAGATGAACTCCTGGCTTCTCAGGTGTTAAAGTCCCAGGAAAACAAGATCGGTGCCCTTGCTTTAGCCTAGAAAAACTACAGGGCTTGAGCATGTGTGTTTTGGGTGAATCTATGAAAATGATAGTACCTTACACTCACTTTGTTCCCTCACTTTTCTGGGATGCTGTATTTAATGGAACTGCCTTACCACCTCCCACACCCCCCGGTGCTTTGCTGGGTGGGATGGCGCACTGCAGTCCCCCAGCCAGCTCTTTAGGGTGCCTCATTTGTCTGGGTTAAAGGAGGTGGGGGCCATCTCCTGACAACAGGAATGACCCATAGCTGAGCTTACCCCTGCTCTGAAAAGCACAAAGCTTACTTCTAACCACAGCAGACTGCGTGGAAAGAGTTTTCTTCAGACCTGTTGGTCAACCTTCAGAGAATCCCTCAGAAACCTCTTATTTTTCTAAGTCTCAAGCCATAAGCAAATCCCACAGCTGATACTACAGGGAAGGCTGGATATGGTGAGAACACTAACCTGCCACACACACATTATTTATTTGAACAGGACAAAATATCTGCTTTCCAGCTGCTCTTGATGCCCTTGAGTTGAAATGCAAATACAGAAAAAACATGTGCCACTATACACAGCTGACAGCCGTTTCCCATCCCTGAAAACCAGTCAAGCACAGCAAAGTGGAAATAAGTCCCTCTCTCCCATGGCTAACCACCCTCAGAATCCTCTTCTCACTTCCAGCGGCTGACCAGCTACCCTGAACAGAGTAATTCTGTTCCCTGTGAGGAAATCCTTCAGGGGTCCCTCATTCAGGCTTCCATTCGGTGCACCATTTATTGAACTGGCCTAGTACTTACGTATGTCCGGGCTTGGGTTCATGGTTACTATGTTCTTCTTACACCATGTCTGTGCTACCCCCACTTCAAGGATAAAGCCCCGAGTGCAGGGGTTACTTTGCTGAAAGCTCATACGGACATTGGTGACATGTTATGACACTGAATTTATACAGTCATATTGGCGCATTCCCCATTGCACACCCAAGCCCTGCCCCTCCTGTTTTTCAAATTGTGTACACGTTACTTTGTGCCTATGGCAGGGCAAACTGAATGGTTTTCTGGCTGGGAAAACCTGGCTGTGAAGTCCTGTGCTCCCACACACCTGTGTACGAGATAGAACAGCCCCCCCCAAACAGTCTCATCAGCCCGCAGTAACTGTTGCCTTGTCCAGTCTCTCTGCACTTTTTCTCAGTGTGTTGGGGAGGGAGGTGAGGTCTGGGCTCCACCTTGTCTATTGCACAGGGTACAGGTGGTTCAGGCACAATTGTCTGTGGTTTCTTCCTGAAACTTCTAGTAGAGCAGAAACATGGAGAGGCAGTGGATGGAAAGGGGTTGCTGTGGGGTGCTGTGCTGGGCCATCATAGAGATTCAGCCTTTGTAACTGTACAGTGTAGATGGGATGGAGAGTTGGATGTGGTACCACTGGCAGGGCCTGTGTTGTCAAGACTTACAGTCATGTCATGGAATATTCTTGCTCAGGTGCTGTAACACACTATGTGTCTGTCCCAAGAGTTACAACATGATGGCACTTGAAGTAGGAAACATCCCTAGCAAGGGCAGCAGAAGCTCAGCTGCATTCTCACAGGTAAGCATACATCTGAGCTCACTTGAAGACCAGACTTGTCCATTATCCTTCTTGCAAACACATTTTCTTCTGCAGAGGAAGCCGTAGGGGTTGGTACCTCTGAGCGGACCTGGACCCAGCTCCTGCCCATGTGGTTTGGTTGAATTAGGCACTGTCCATGTGAGTGGGCTATGGATTCATCCACATCTTAAACCTGGCTCCTTCCAAACATGAGGTGGACTGTTTGAAGCTGGAGTGCTGCTGCAAAGCCCGTGGGCCATGAAAGGTTGTGCCTAAGCCTTCTCTTAGCTCCGCAGCATAGTTTGGGGAGTCTGGTCCCTCCTCAGCACAGAGCCCTGCTTCTTCCTTACAGGCATGTGCTGAAACACTTCGCTGAATCAGGACCTCTCCGGCACCATGACCAATTTGTAGATACATTAAATCAGAAAGGAATCGGGGCAAAGACGCAGGATACAGAAAGCTGCAGTGTCCGATTATACATGGTCAAATTACTGACTGTGTATGTTCAGGCTACTTGAACAAATTAAAAATGGGGGGTGGAGGAAAGATAGTCAATGAGGCCTGTATGATTTTAGAAGGTGGGGGTAAGCGGGCTAGGGGCCCTCAGCAATACCCAGATTGTCCTGTTTGCCAATATCCAGGGATAATTTACACATCAAAAGGAGAGAGCGGAAATGGACATGAAAAGTGACAGCAGTTGCCAAGTTAAATAAAAGCCCCTCAGTGAACATGAAGAGCAATAAGAGCCGTTTGGAAAGTTGGCTGCAGAAGAAGAGGTTATGTGAGAGCTTATACCCGACTGCCTTCTTGGCCCCTTGGGAACCAATACAGACATGGAATTCACTTGACCCGCAGGGCTGAGCAAAATATGGCCACACATCAGTAAAGCCTGATGCTTAAGTCATAAGAAACAAAAGCAGGACTGTGCCAGATGCCAGACGAGTGGGATCAGGTAGCAGGAACCACAGCCTGACTTCAAAATGCCTGAGTAAATCTGGGCTGCTAAATCTCCAGTGGACTGAACCTGAAGAAAACAAAGTAGAAGAAAAATGCTGGTTTTGTCTTTTATAGAGGGATATTATCGGATGAATATAGGTTGAGTTTGAATAAGTGAGAGGCAATATTTCTAAGACAGGGTGTTTTTTAAAATATGAGGCTTTGTAGCTTTGGCATTAAAGCAATTTCTATTCTTGTCATGAATCACTGAAGGACGGATGCTGTGTTTAGGGGGAACATGAACACCCAAATCCTTCCTTGCATATCTGCCCCTGGTTGTATTTTTTTCTTTCTTTGCTCGAGGCAAATTCACAAATAGTCTTGATTTTCTCCATCGCATCCTAGTCTCACCTTCCACTGCCGAACAGCTGCTTAAGATATGTTGTCAAACACCACTGTCCTGTCTCGACTTTGCTAAGAGATGGTGCGAATGATCTGGGGTTTCCGATGCAAGCGCTAGGAAAGCAAAACTAATTGTTGCCCCAAGCAAGAATCTTCCTATGAGAAGCTGATCTCTTTTACACAAGTCCAAACCTGAAATAACTCCACAGACGTCAGTGCAATCACTCTAGATGTGCAAGAGAGGGGAATCTGCCCTCAAGTCCTTCATCTTCTTTCCTGGGGGAGGGCAGCCTGGCTCAGGAATCGGGAAGGGGGGGAGAGTGCCTGCAAGGATTGCTGCCTTTTTATACAATCTGCATCAGCTTCATGATCAAAGGCTAAAAGTGACCGGAATAGGCAGAGTCCTGGGATTTCCCATTCACACAGTGCAGGCAGGCTTAACCCTGCCTGCTTAATGCCAGGGCTTGGGGCTTTGATGTGAGGGATCACGTGTGTCTCCCACCACTGCGACTCTTTGTTGAAGGCAGTGGTATGCCTTTGGGGTGGTGCTTGGGGGGTGGGGTGGGGTGGGGAAGCAGAGGGGGTTTAAAACCTTGGTGGTTTTGGATGCGTTAAGGCTTGAGTCGGGGGCGAGTGCTGGGGGTCTACAGCCCTATGCCAGTGCTGGTCGCCTGCCTTCCCCTGTGAGCCCTTCTGTGTGAAGGAGCCCGCAGCTGCCGGCGCCTCTGCTCTCTAGGGACGAGCCAAATACCTCACAGGGTGGCTCTATCTGTGGCTGCTGTACGGCGGGGATTGGATTACAAGCGGCTTCATGCTGACAAGACTTTGGAGGAATAATAATATCTTGAATATTATGGAATTTGAGGAATAATAATATCGGGGGGGATAATGACATCCTCTAGGGAATGAGGTTGTCTCTCGCTTTCTTACGACCCTGGCACAGAGAGGCTGTAGTTCTTAGAAGTAGGGGGAATTAGCAGCTTCTTCAAGGCCTACGTGCCAGTTCAAGCTAAAATGTTCCCAGCATGTGTTCTGGCACTGCAGATGGGATGGGTATCTCCCTGCAAAATAAAACAGCTGGGGCTTCCAGGTCTGCTTGAAATCACTGTGCTTCCTCTGCCTGGGAGGTGATAGCACTCAGAGATTTCTCTTGGCACCTGCTCTTTCCCTTTCTCCTTCCAATCACTTAAGGGCCAGGCAGGGTTTTGCTCTATTATATTCTCTTTAAGACCCGGACTCCCATTTGCTGTGCTTGTGTATAGCTTCATCAGTTCAAAAGAGCTATCCCAGTATAATCAAGCTGAGCATGTAATACACCAAAAAGATGGGTTGGGATACTGAACTCTGAAATCAGGATAATGATGCTAAAAAGGAATAACTTGATTTGTTTTTTCTTGCTAGAATAGAGCCCATTTCTGATGTAACTGATTTGTATTGTCTTCACAAAACCTCTTTACTAGCACCAGATTTACTACCTGAAGCTAAAGGAGAAAGATTAGTTGTAACAGTGAAAGGACATTGCAGCAACATGTCTGGAGGATGCAGGTTTCTAAGGCTTTCTCACAAGGTGAGGAAAGTCCCCAGGATGAAAACCCTACCCTGTACAGGAGAAGTATGCCTGTGTTTCAGCATCCTGCTCTGGCTGGCAAGCCCTCCTTGGCTGGGAGGGGGGACCAGTTTGCCAGCCCTCGGGCAGTATGAGAATAGCAATTGCACCTGGACTGTGAGGCCAAAAGGCTGCATCCCCTGGGAGCGGCGAGCCCTGGGATGGTGTGGCTGCTGCCACATGCTGTTACTGATCTGCTGCACGTCCACAGGCTGTTCACCTTTCCTGCCAGCTCCAGACAGGGAGATGTCACCAATTCAAGAGGGAGAAAAACCAGGCAAAGCATAATACAGCTCTTTCTTGGCTGGCTCTGCAGAACAGCAGGGGGGTTGCTGCATAACCTAGAGGGATCTGTGAGCTCAGAGAGCTCCCGAGACTAGGACTAGTTCAAGGGAAGAGCAGGACAGACTAGCAGAGGCACGTCTGAGCTCTCAGCGACAGTATACAGCGTGCATTGTAGCTTCAGTGCTGCCTGCTGGCATCTTCCTCCATCGGCGCTGGCAGCATCTCTGAAACAGCTGCTTGTCTTCCTTCTCTGACACCCAGCAAGGTGCAATGGTGGCAGCTGCTCCTCATGGAGAGCTGCTGAGGAAGGGCAGCAGGATCCAGAGGGACTTGCTCTGGGAAGGGCAGGCCTTGGGCTGTGCTCATGCCAGTCCACACAGGCAAAGCACCATATGCTGAGACGGGACTGACGCAGAGGAGGGAGCAAGGACAAGGATGGCTTCTCAGAGCCAGTGCTGCAGGCAGAGTGGCATGTATTCATTTTTCTTACTTCAGCAGGAGTGCTAAGCGAAAAAGAGGCTCTGGTACAAAATCACATCTCTGTAAACTACAGATGTGCACACCTAATGCATAAAGCAAATGGGGAACAGTGGCCAGGCTAATGTGAAAATCTTCTGAGCTGCAGAAAAAGGAACAACTCCAAAAGTGAGAAACCAAGATCTGCACTGCCCAGATCTCTTTGCCATGGGGCTCAGGAGAGGAGAGAGTAATCAAATCAATCTCGGTGGGCTTTTAGCTGCCTTTGGAAGAAGTTTCTGCCTGACATGAAAGCCACAGCCATGGCAGATGCTCGGAGGTGCCTCTCAGATAATTGCATTAGCTGTGGCTCCAGGTGTCCAAGGGAAGCAGCTGACAATTACACCTTTTGTTTTCTTTTTCATGTTTGACAGCCAGATGCCTTTTTGATCTGCAGTGTGCACTTGTCTGTGTGTGCATGTGTGCATACATGTATATTTATATATAATCTGAGATCTATCACTCTAGCAGAGTTGCAAAAGGCTTATCTGAGTCTTTAAACAAATACAGGGCTGATTTACACACCGTAGCATCAAATGCAGGGGTTGCCTTTTGGCACTTGTGATCCCCTGCAGTTTTACAGAACATGTTCTTTCTTGTGGCACTGTGAAATTATAAGTTGTGCAGATTTTACTGAAGAAAATCCAGCCCTGTGGCTGGTTTTCCAAATACTGAAGAGTTATATGGCAAACTTTTCAGCTGGACTGTGGGGTTTAGCCCTTCACAGCAATGCCAGGGGTGACTGGGTGCATGTTGTGTATGATGTCTATTCAGAAAGGAGAGCTGGTTCAGGAGCTGAGGGATTTCAGTAATAGAAAAGCAAAAGACTTAGCAAAGGTGTAAAGGTGGAGCTCTTTCTGCAGCTCTAGAAGTTGAACAAACCAAATAATCCCTACTGACTGCATGTTATACATCCAGAGACAGAAATAAGAAGAAAACACTTGTATTAGTTCAGGTATTGAGAATGACTCTTCCTGCTAATGAAGAGTTAAAAATAAAAAACCCCAAGCCCCTCTCTTCCCTGCCTGTTTACTACTGGTCACTGCAGGAGACAGAGTATTGGCTTGGAAGGCTTCTTATTGACCTTACTACATTCTTATAAAAAGCAAGTTGTTTTCTGGTTTAAAGCAGAGATTTTGTGCTCAGAGAAAAAAAATCTTTGCTGGTTATTTCTGGCTCTGGAGCCAACCCCGCTGCAGGAGCTCTGAGGCCTCCCAGGTAATGGTATCGTCTGTGGGAGGCCGTTAAGTGGTATTCTGAGAGGTAAAGCGGGCACTTCCAGGCTTGAGTTACCTTAGTTTAAAAACCTGGTACTCACTACAGTATTCACAGCCTGACATCAGAATTGCTTGAGAATAAGGCAGCAAAAGCATTTGAGGAACTGGTTGTTGTGAACAAGAAAAGCTCTGACCAAAGAGGGGGATTGGACTAATTAATGTGTGACTTTATGGCTCAAGCCAAGACCAAGACTTTCACAGACTGCAAGATTGTGGACTGTCATTATATGAAAGAAGACTTATTCCAGCAGTTACTTCTCTTTCCAGAAACTACTCGCTGGGGAATGAAAAGCCTGAGGTGAAAAATTTATTTCTTTTTTGGACTGATACGGGTGGTGAGGGTGGATGTTGCAAAAATTTTATTTTTTTTTATTTTTTTTTTCCTACTGGAGAACTGATGTGTTGGAGGGGAAAAAAGAATAATTATAAAGTGCTGTCCCTGACAATGGTGGATAAGTCATAGAATCATCGAATCAGAATATCTCAAGTTGGAAGAGACCCATAAGGTTCCTAGATGCCTTAGAGAAATAGGTGGTATGGAGCTCTTCTGGCAACAAAACGTCTGAAGATACCTGTCTCTAAAGAAGAGCCAGAGAGAAAGACAGGGGCTTCTATTTCATGATGCTCTGAGAGCTGAGCTACCCTCAGAGGAAAGCAAGGCTGGCAGTGCTGTCAGCACTCTCAAAGGACAGCCCAGGGTGCCATATATCCCTGCTCACATTCCTAAGTCTGCCTCTGCAAGCTCTGCTCATGCAGTATGTGAACAGAGTAATGTGGGAGAGAGTTGTGAGTGCAGGACAGATGAAGTCTCCAAGGAAGAGCTACCTAATGCTCCTTCCTAGCTGTACTGCGATTGCAGTAAGTTCCTCATTTAATATTTATTACATTCAGAATTTATAGGAAATCACTGTAAGTTGTAGTTTTAATGGAAATTGACCTTGTAAACCAATTGATCAAATCTTGGGTCAAGATGACATGACACATGCAAATCATATGCAAAGCTCATGTACAGCTGCGTGTACAAGGATCACTCTCCACCACAAGCAAACCTCCACTGACTTCAATTAAAGTTTTGCCCAAGTCAGCTTGAGCTTTGTACGTATAGCTCTACATGGGCTTTGTGCATGATTTGCATATGTCATGTAATGTACAATATGGTATTGTGTACTAGCTGTCTCCCCCTAATTAATACATGATTAAAAACTCTTAGAGAATAACGATTAAGAAAAATTTGTACATACGGAAATTGCTTGCAAATGACCACACTGGTGAAATTATAACCCAGTAATATTGCAGTCCCATTCATTTTCTGTTAGGTGTAATCACCCCTAATAATTCAGCCGAGGGTAATTAATCTTTGCTGATCAAAGTACAGGAAAGGGCTGAAGTACTGTAGCTGCATCATAATGACATGTAATGCTGATGCTGCACAATTGCTAGTTTGCAGAGAGATGTGAAGATGTCCTCATCGGCATACAGTCAATGAGTGGGAGTTCATTATCAGTCAGTAGAGGATAGAGGCTCAAATAATAAGGTAAAGAAACTCAAAAATACATAGACAGGCAGATGCTTGCAACTGGAGCTCAGCTCATTCCCTGAGATGAAGGTGTGTGTGTGTGGAAACTGCAAGAGGCCAGTGAGGAAAAGGACATTCAATATTATTCTTTTTTTTTTTTTTTTTCATCGCTCTATCAAGATGAAGTCCAGCTTATGTTGCACCAAAGAAAAAGGGAAGTTTCAATCCCCTCAGATTCCTCAGCAGAAAGTCAAGTTTCCAAGTTCCTTGTATCAGTCAGTATCAAGATAGAAGCTTGTTGCCTCCATGGGACAAGCTGTCACTTTGTTGGAAAGGGCACCTTCTCTGGGTGACTTGATGTGGCCCAGATGCCTTGAAACAGATGCCTTGTGCATCTTCCCATGAGGGAGGTGGTTGATGAACAGAGGGAGAAGGACTGTGGGCAAGAGATCTTGCAATGAAACCAGCATGTGGCTGAGAGCTCAAGAGAGCAGGCAAACAAGGTGTCCATCTTAGTTCTTCCTCTACCAGTTTTTGAAGAACACTTTCAGATCCCAATTGTGCTGTTGTCCTGGACTAGGGAAAAATCCAGAAAGATGATTTCCATCCATATGGCCAGAGAGAAGGGACAGGGCCATGTTGCCTCCTGAACTGCTTCAGCTAAATGTTGGATATATAGCATGTTTAAACTTACAAGGCTTGAATTCGATGCTGTGCTGTATTGAGTTTTGCAGATGACATTTTAAAAAAATCCCAATACCTAATTTATTTAGTCAGGGTTCATTTATTTTAATCTTTCAGCCAAGCCCTTGTTTTGGAACTTTGATCTGAAAGTGGTGTTTATTTTCAAAGTACCACAAAAAATTTTTAAATCCTTCCATGTCTGAATATTCTATTTAAAATTCTTTTGATACTCCCTTCTATTGATACTTCCACCAAACATCAGTGGTGTTAAAAAACCCCCAAAACGTATTACTAAAAAGACAGACAGTATTTAGAGCTACAATGGTCCTGAAGTACAGTGAATCAAAACTGGAAATCCATCAGTTCTTTGGCTGCTAAATGATTTCCATGCTGGGCTGGCGTTTATCTTCTAGAATAGAGAAGCCTTTCAGGGAACAGCAAACATCTGGCAGGGGGCCAGAGGCCTTGGATATAAGACAATTAGCACAACGGGGGGAAAGAAGGGCTTCCAGAATTAGAGATGAATAAGAAATATTTGTAATGTGCACTGTAAGCTACTGGTTTGATCACAGTAAATGTTTGTCACTTATTTCTCTTGGTTGCAAACATAGTGCTGTATTACTTGTCTGGTTTTGCTTTCTTCTGTAATTAGTTTCACCACTGAGTGGTAGGACTGGTACATACCACACTTATTGTCTTCTACTTAATCTTTAAAAGGCTACTTTGTTTGGTTCAAAATAGATAAAACGACAACTTGCTAGTTGTTGGAAAGATAGACTGCTCCCTCCTAATCCACTGGCTTTCTCTCCATATGTAGCTTTAATTAGACATGAGGATTTAAGCTTTTACATTCTGAGGCATGTAACAGTTGAACTAATAATAAAAGAATATATTTAGATGGTTTAAAAAAACCCACTCTACTTCTAAGAGTAAATCTTGACGTTTAAAAGTGCCGAAGGGTTTCCAGGCTCCTCACAGTATCACAAGCTGTAAATTTGCTCTTATTATTGTCAAAGGAAAATATCCCAATCTTAGAACATAAACAGACTGTCAAGTCTTGAATATTAAGAAGTTTCAACCATCTTCTGTTACTCTGTTAGAAAGACAAGGTACAGTTTCATTGATTAAGGTCACACCAGCTAAAATTCTGGAATTTCTCTGGAATGTATCATATGAAGATGAAGACTTAATGATAATGTAATATCATAATCTTCTCTAATGTTAGGTACTGAAACAAGAATTTACTTGAAAACTAACAGAGGTGAGACATGTGAAGGCATCCTTCAGCATTGCATAGCTCTGTTTAAGCCTCAGCTGGGATATCATGTCTGCTTTTGAACACTGCACTCCATGAGAAATGTAGGTCAGTAGAAGACTGAAACATGGGTCTGAAAAATATTGGGGATGTTTAGTTCGGAGAGGAGCAGACTGGTGTGTGATTCGGTGACCTTCAGATGCGTAACAGGCTGTTGCAGAGCAGAACAGGCAGTCTGTTCTCTATAATGGACAGAAACAGAAGTAATGGGCTTAACAGTTTAGAAAGGGAAATTTCATTAAGGCATTAGGAAAAACATCCTGATGGAAAGGTAGTTAAGGACTGGGTAAAATCCTCTGGGTTAGCTGTGGAGGCACATCCATGTTTCCTGCAGCAGCCTAAAGCAATACCTGTTAAAAATAGTTTAGATTGTTGTCTTCATCAACATGAATGCTTCTCAAAGTTGCTTCCAGCCCCATTTTCTATGATTTTCACTAATCATGCTCCTTTCTTGCAGGTCAACATGCTTTACTTCTCAAACACTGGGGAAGTAGCTTTATTGGTCTTACATGTCTTTTGGAGTTCAGCATAGATTTGGAGTTATACATTACAGAGCTGATCAGAATATGTATTTTCTGCTTATCATAAAATCATAGAATAGTTTGGTTTGGAAGAAACCTTTAAAGGCTATCTAGTATAACCCCTCTGCAATGAGCAGACACCTTCTGCTACAGCAGGTTGCTCAGAGCCCTGTCCAGCCTGACCTTGAATGTTTCCAGGGATGGGGCATCTGCCAGCTTTCTATGCAACCTGCTCCAGTGTTTTACCACCCTCGTCATAAAAAAATTCTTTCTTATGTGTAGTCTGAATCTACCCTTTTTAGTTTCAAACCATTACCCCTTGTGCTATTGCAACAGGCTCTACTAAAATGTCCATCTTTCTTATAAGTTGCCTTTAAGTATTGAAAGGCCACAATAGGGTCTCCCCAGAGCCTTTTCTCCAGGCTGAACAGCCGAGCTTTCTCAGCCTGTCCTCATAGAAGTGGTGTTCCAGCCTTCTGATCATTTTCGTTACCCTCCTCTAGACTTGCTCCAACAGGTCTATCTTTTTCCTGAGGACTCCAGAACCGGATGCAGTACTCCAGGTGGGATCTATCCAGCGCAGAGTTAAGGGGCAACATCCCCTCCCTCAGCCTGCTGGCCACGCTGCTTTTGATGCGGCCCAGGACACGGCTGGCTTTCTGCCGGCTCACGTCCAGCTTTTCACCCGCCAGCACCCCCAAGTCCTTCTCCGCAGGGCTGCTCTCCATCCCTTCGTGCCCCAGCCTGTATTGATACTGGGGGCTGCCCTGACCCAGGTGCAGGACCTTGCACTTGGCCTTGTTGAATCTCATGAGGTTCACACGGGCCCACTTCCCAACCTCATCCAGGCCCCTCTGGATGGTATCCCATCCCCCACATGTGTCATCTGCACCACCCAGCTTGGTGTTGTCTGCAAACTTGCTGAGGCTGCACTTGATCCCACTGTCTACATCACTGATGAAGATACTAAACTGTACTGGCCCCAACATGGACCCCTGAGGATCACCACTTGTCATTGATCTCCATCTGTACACTGAGTTGTTGACCACCACCGTCTGGATGCGACCATCCAACCAATCCCTTATCCACCAAACAGTCCACCCATCAAATCTGTATCTCTCCAATTTAGAGAGAAGGATGGTGTGGGGGGCCATGCTGAAGGCCTTACAGAAGTCCAGAGAGACAACATCCATAGCTCTTCCCTTGTCCACTGATGTAGTCACTCTATCATAGAAGGCCACTAGGTTGGTCAGGCAAGACTTGCCCTTGGTGAAGCCATGCTGGCTAGCTGAAATCACCTCCCTGTCCTCCAGGGGCCTTAGCATAGCTTCTAGGAGGATCTATTCCACGACCTTCCCAGGCACAGAGGTGAAGCTGAGAGGTCAGTAGCTCTCAAAGGTCCTTCTTTCTACCCTTTTTTAAAATGGGTGCAACGTTTCCCTTCTTCCAGTCACCAGGGACCTCACCAGACTGCTTTGACTTTTCAAATCTCATGGAGAGTGGCTTGGCAACTGCATCAACTAATTCCCTCAGGCCTCTGGGGTGCATCTTGTCAGGTCCCATTGACTTATGTATGTTCAGGTTCCTCAGGTGGTCACAAACCTGATCTTCTCTTACAGTGGGAGGGACTTGCTTCCCCAGTCCCTGCTTTGAGGACCACCCACTTGAGAGGTGTGGGAAGAGAGGTCGCCAGTGTATCTGTTATCTATGTGTCTGTTTATCTACCGTGACGCAAGTGTAAATGAAGATGAAATTTTTTTTTCTTTAAAGGTTGCCTTGGGCTACTGTTGACTATTGAAAATGTTAAGAATTTTTTTTTCTGCAAATCAAAGTGCCCCATGTGAAAATCAAAATACTTCATTTGGAGTTGAGCCAACCCAAGTGAAAATGTACTTTGGCAACTCAGGGGAGAGTGCCTGCTTGCATGAGGGCTTTTGGCAATTATAGCTTTGTCTCCCAGGTCATTCCATGATCTCTGTTCTTCTGCCTTCTCACGGTGTCTCGTTGAGTTGCCTCAATGGGAGGCTGCAAGGTCTCCAGGAGGACACAGTACAGCCTGGTTTACAGACAGCTTTGAGGAACTGAGGATCCCACACTACAACTCCCATGTGCATAGCAGTGACTTGAGATGGACTATTTGTGTTTCTGAACTATGAAATATTTCACTTTGAAATGTCAGAATATATTGAAATTTACTTTTTTCAGCCAGTAAGTGCCTCTCTATTGGTTTTTAGGTGATACTTTGGAGGGTTTCTTTTTCTGACAAAAATAAATGTTTTACATTGTGAAGAGTTATTTTTCATATTAGTAAATGTGTGAAAAGATAATGTTCTAAAGAAAATTGAAATTTCAGTGAAAACAAGGTAACAACCAACCCTTTTTTACCCCTTTGCTGACTCTCATTCTGACCGCACATGGGGAATTCCTAAAATTGAAAGTCTTTCTATGGTGCCCGCTGCAGAATGAAGTGCTAGGATGTAGCTGGGAGTTGCAACAGCATTCACCCCTCCATGGGATCACCTTCGGGAGACACATTCCAAACTGGTGAGTGAATAGTCATAAAGGGAATGAACTTTCCTGAAGGACTGTTCCCTTGCAAACCTCTGTGAAAAAGAGGTCTCCATGAAATGCCCCTGGCCAGGCTATTATCTGATCCTCCTGAATCATTCTTTCAGGTGAGCCAGGTTCTTTTCCTTCAGGGGACACCTCCTCTGTGGTAATTCCATCCCTTATTTCTTGCAGCTCCTCTGGTCTGTCAGGAGCCCAGGGCTAGGGTTCCCAAAGGAGGCTTCTCCTCAGGCTTCATTAATGGCTATGTTTCTTTTGGATCAGTTATCTTTACCCCAACTCTTTGCTCTCTCTGAGACTTCAATCTACCATGTTCCTCTTGTTCAAATGACTCCAAAGTGCTTTGAAACTCTGGCTTTAAGGGCTTGCTGCCCTGCACTGCTAATAGTCCAGAACAAATGCACCACAGGGCACCCTAACCTCCCCCACATCTTCCATTTCAAGAAAAATAAAATACCTCAAGAAATATCTTCCCTCTTTTTGCATGCTAGTATTTCTTTTGGCTATTTCCAAGTTCTTTACACCTGTCACACAGGAACTATGTGCAGGGCCAGAGTACCAGCCCCTGAGTTTGCATTGCAATAAAGCCTTGTGACATTAACACAGCCACTAAAGCTGCAGTTTCCTTTGTACGGGGTCATGTAATTAGTAGCGTCTGCTATTTGGTTACTAGTAAATGTAGAATTGTACGAAAACCAGCTATCTGTGCCCAGAATGGTTTCACAGGGAAGACAAGTGGTGTTCAAATAAAAACCCCACTGAGCTGACACCCTGCCCCAGAGCCCTGCGGCAACCTCGGTCTCCTGGTACTGTCTCTTCCAGAGACCCAGTGTGGGGCATTCAGATCTTGCAAAACTTTCTTCTTTCCTGGCTGTAATGTTAGCCTTTTTGTCTCACTCCCTTGAAAGCTGCTTGAGGCAACATGAAAATCCACGGTTAACTGCAGTGAGCCAAATCCTCACCCATCACAAACGAGCCACAGGTTAATGACAAACGCCAGCTCCAGGCTGAGCCTCCTGTTCTGAGTAGGATTAAACCAGCCCTGTGTTTTATGGCACATGCGGACTGTGCCTGGCTCCATGAGAGCTACCTGCAAAATCAGCACACAACAAGCTGCTCTTTAGCAACGTTGTTGGGCTTGGGAGGGGAGACCAGCCAGCCCAGCCTGCTGGGAAATTTCCGTGGGTAGTGCTCTGAGGCATGACTCAGTCTGTTGTTCTGCATTGTAGTTCTGGGAAAGATCTGTCATGTCAAAACCTGCAGGGTGGTGACATCCTTGTAATTCCTCTAGAAAAATAAGAAGTGCAAGTCAAAGGCTTTAACTGAGCTTCAGACTGCTGTGCTCTGTATAAGTACAACTTAAAGTCAAGCAATTGAGTAAAGAATGAACTAAACCCAATAAAGGACAAAATAAAGGTAGTTGCATGTTAGATAGGAGGAGGAACATTTTCCCAGATTTAAGCATTCATCAACCAGAGAGCCTGCAGGTATCGCCCATGTTGAATCCAGTTGTAGCTGAGTGTCTGCCTCCTGTGTCTCCAGTCCTTCCTTCTCTCCCTGATCCTCTGCTCTGGTGTTAACATTACATTCTGACACCAGCACTCAGAAAGAGAAGGGAAAATGGATAAAGGAAATTTGTCTCTTTCCTTCTTGCATATTACAGAGCACTGTATGCACATTCTGGTTGCCAGCACTTCTAGGAATGGGTCCTTTGCAGAAAAGGTCCATGTGGGGTCTGTAGTGCTCTTTGCCTGGATGAGACCTTGCACCCCACCGTTCCTGTACAATACAGGCAGATTTCCAAACCGGGAATGGGGAGCTGCTTGGGTGAAGAGTTTCTTAATGACAGCGGCTGGTCTTAGTGACACACAGTCCTGCTATTTTTGTGCTTCTTGTCACTCGAATCAGGCCTTTGTCACCAGAAGTGAAATCCTTTACTTGTTACAGCTGATCTTAACTGCTGCTGAGATCAAACTTCAGTGACTGTAAATCAGCTGCTCACCTCCCTCTCAACAGCATTTTAACTACATGTGGGATATTAATTATAGGTTGTCTTTTTCAGACCTATACTTCTGCATTACTTGTTGCTTTAGGAGCTAAAAATGTGCCACAGGAGACAATGGCTCTACAGTGGCTTTTAGCCTCTCAGGACAGATCCCAGAGCTGACATCATCTGCAATTATGGTGCACAGATCCAAGCGCTCTGACATAAGGTGGTAAATTATTCATGATTTGGCAGCCACCGTAAATGGAGAGTGTGCTTTAAGAAACCTCAGAATTGCAAGACTGGTTTGTCATCACAGTCCTATTAGGCCAGTGGCCTATCTCTAAAAACAATACTTTGGATGATGGTGGTAGAGCCTGAGGGTAGATGTATGTGGGATAAATTTTCCCCTTGATTTCATGTGAGTTTCTTGGCTAATATCTACAGGCAGAAGGTTTAAAATCCTTCCCAGATGAGGCCGTGTGGCTTCTGCCCCAAAGAATTTGCAGTTTAAACTGAATCAAAGCTAAGTGCTGGATGAACGTGCAATTGCAGCAGATTTGGTGGGTCAGTGCAGCGTGGGAGGAGGGTGAACTAATAACCTTGGACAGACAAACTTCCCATCTTGTTCTAACAAATTTGTGCTCACTTCTACACTGGCCAAAGATGAGGGACCAGGACCTGGGCACATTGGACTGAACAATAAGCATGACAGAAACAGGTGGGAGCCGTAACTGAGAGTTGCAAGCGTTGTTTTAAGCAGCTCAGGTGAATGATGCAAATATACACCATTCCAGCTAGGGTTATATTAAGGATTTGGAGAAAAAGGACAATTCTTTCCCCACATATTGATCTGTCCTAGCATGGGATGGAAAGTTAAAGCTGCTATAAACAACCAGTGAGACTTGTCTAGGTGATTCTGCATCAATTCACAGAGGATTCACATTAGACTGTGACCATCATGGGGGACAGAATGAGAGGAAATATTCTTTGTCATCAGTGCTTTGCCTCTATGGAGGCTGGGGGCAAGCAGAGGCTTACCCAGAGGTGACAGTGCCATTGTCCTGGCTGGTTGTCAGGACATGAGAATGGGTGGAGAGGAAACCTAGTACTGCAGCCTACTGTGACTCTTGTAAGTCTTGCTTTCTTCCAGGAGAGAAACACCGGCTGTTTGTGCCTTGCTATAGCATGTCCCTAGTACAGACCAGAAACAACTGTTTGGTCCTGGAGGGTAATTCCTGATGTGTGATAAAATGTATTTCTTTCTCGCCATTCATCCTGATTCTTATACAACTTTACCATACACCATGATCATCACTGTAATGAAAACACATTTATTAACCCAGGAACTCTGGGGAAAACTGACCAGGCTATTGGTTCCTTTGTGAGAAGTATATCTTGTTACTCAGAGAAAACCCCTTTGCATCAACTACCCTATTGATTTCTGTGTTCATAATCAGTCACATTATCAAGATGTAAAGCAGAGTCTGGAATAAAATTTTCAGAAAACGTTTAAAGTGCAAATGACCATATACTCATGGATTTTCACAGCCAGTAGGGACTATTAAGTTCTTTAGCCTGACCTCTTGTATAGCTGAGGCCAGATAATATGGCCAAGTAACTTTTTATATGGCATTAAAGGAAATGTGTCTTTTGTAAACTGCATTTTAACTAGTCATTGCTCAGGGAACATGTGTTTGTTAAATTACTTTCATGTGTGCAGATAATTTAGTTTCTTTCCCTTCTCCTTTCCAATTTCAGTCTTTGCATTTCCTCCAGATCCATCTACCTGGCTGTGCTGGTAACTGGATAATGCCAGACACCCCAGCAGCCTTCTGCCGTGCCGAAGTGATGGCGTGTGCTCAGGCATCTGTTTGGAGTGTACCCAACTTCTGCTTGTGAGAAGGTGAGGAACAGAGAGAAGAATTGCTTGGTTAAGAATTAAGTGTCCTTTCCTGAACTGGATACTGACAAAAGGGTATGTTGCCCATTTGAAAATATTTCTTCTTCTTAATGGAGATGATGAAATGTGTGGTAGTTGTCCAGGAAAAAAAATATAAATATTTGATTTTTCAGAGGCAGTGTAGAGTCCTGTTCCTAATCCAAGGGGGGGATAATGAAGGATCTGTTAGAGTGTCTGCAAGACATCATCCAGGCAGGGATGAGCATGGCCTGCCCACGCTCCTTGTTACCGAAGCCATGTGAACATGGTGCTGAGCGGCAACTAATAAGCTTCAGTGGGAGAGAAGATACATCAGCACAGGCCAAATGCGCTAGTGTTGTCCATATAGCATCCCTTGGCTCCAAGCAAAGCCGGAGTCTGCTTGCATGTTGCTGTGTATTGCACTGCCAAAAATTCCTCTTTAAACTGGAATGTCCTTTTTCCATCTGTGATCTACCTGGCTAATTGTGTGTATTAGGGTATTTCATGACTGGGTACAATGGGGGAACCCTTGGAGAAAGAGGAGAGTGCTTGGGAAAAGAGACTTGGCAGATTTTCATTAATGAGTCCTGGCATTTTTGGGGAAACTTTTTTCACAGAAAAGAGATGAAAAGAGGGTAAAAATGACTGATTTTAGAAGCTGGAGGGGTAAAATCTGATAAGGTAAGGTTTAAGGTGCTGTTTGGCACCTTAAAATGACTGTTGTAACTATATTTGAAATGTGATATATAGGCTAACTTCAAAGGGAAGTGGTGTTATAGTCAGTATCTTCTGAGATGCTAGGAAGAGAAGTGTCCTTCAAAGGATAGATATTGGCCTCAGAGAATATGTATGTATATTAAAATACACCTGGGTGATAATTTGAATGCATAGTGTTTTAACAAATGATAAAGAAAGGCCAAACACTAATGTTCCTTCCTATTAAACAAGGAGCCTGTGTAAATAAGATGTACTAGCAACAGCTGAAAATAGAGCCCTTTGCAGACAGGTCCATTGAATTTCTGCACCTTCATGTAAAAAGCTGTACAGGGTGGTAAGTACATTGCCACCTAGTAGCTGTCCAGGTGAACCAAACTAGAGCAGCACTACTAGCTATGATCTGGCAAATCCAAGTCCCTCTGCAAAATAAAATCCCAATAAACCACTACACTGCAGGAAGTCAAGAATTTTATCCAGTTAGGCAGGATAAGTGAGCTGGTGCCAATTTGGTATCTCACACTTGAGCGGGATAGACACAACTGCAGTGGGATGCTGGTGACAATTTTTCCTCCATTTCCATCCAGCAGTCTGAGAGGAACATAAATCTGCTTAGAAGCATGACATTTCCACGGACGGTCGTAGTCCCTTACCCTGCAATCTGAAATAGCTGTTTTTGAGTTTTTTTGGCATTTACTCACATCTGAGTCAGTGTGATTGCTCAAAGGTGGAAAACTTGGAGATGAAGCAGCCAGATTTCTCTCTTCCTTCTGGAGCCATAAACTAGCAATAGCATGTTGCTGGCCTGAAGCCTGTGTTCTGCCCCACCTTCTGCACCCAGTGGATGTCGAGTGTCACATCCACAGATCCTGTTGCAGAGCAATTCTCCTCCAAGGCCTTGTCACCCCTTTGTCTTTCTAGTCTCAGGATGCTGCCAGAAGATGGCCGCTTGAAGGAGACCTCCTCCTTGCAGTTTACAGTCGGTCTTGGAGAGCAGAAACATGTTCAGTGCTGAACACTGCAGAAAGGGAACACATTTTGTGAGTGCGCTGGTAAGCTAATGCAAGCAGGGGCACTCCACCTAACCTGGGACTGGAGGGAGCCACCCCTGCATGTCTAGGGATTATGGGTTATTTGGCCTTAACAAAGCCCAACAACCAGAAAAACCCTCATAGAATAATAAAAAAAATATGTTTACACCTGTAGATATTACTGCTAGATTTATAGCTGCTCAGTGCCATGGAGTGCCAGCCATGGAGGAGGAGGCAGTGCCTGCAGCAAAAATCTGTTTGGAGGAAGCTGAGGTGATACCTTGTCACTGTTAAAAGATCTGATTTATAGGAGAAGGCCACAAACTTTTCTGGAGGGAATTGCGTGACAGGGCAGACATCACAGCGAAGACATGGGGTATCTAGCAATACTTAGCAGTGCATCTTGAAAGAGAAATAGGAACAGATAACAGCAACCAGCAGAAGATTAGCAGCAAACTGTCCAATCTGTAAGCCCTCCATCACTTTTTTTTCCCTTGCCCCTTTACACTGTGGAGGCCTGGTGTGTCTGAGAGCCAGCAGAGAGTCCACTGTCCCTTGTGATGAACACTGGAGTGAGCTTTAATGAGAACTGGAGTGGTGACGATAGCAGAAATGTGTGCTGCCAAAGTGACATTCACTCCTGAGCCTTGCTTATGGTAAAAGGGATGCCTGCATCAGCTTACATCCTTGAATATTTTAAGCCTGACATTCACACTCTGTGTTTTACTACCTGCAGGTTTGGCATCCTTAATGTACTTTGAAAAAGACACACTGCTGCACAGAATTTTCTGCAACAAGTGTTGTGTACTAAGCATGTATATATGACAGAAAAATGTGTATCCAACTAATACCTGTTATAAACACACACATGCCAGCCAGCAACACCTTTAAAGCTTTCAGCATTTGTTTTTGGTGCTCAAAATTCAGTGATGTTCATATTTCAAGAACTGGAAGGATAACATGAATACATAAGGTGCCTTAGGGCAATAAAAGTTAGTTCTTAGAGGTATTTGTGGCACATGATTTAAAATAGGATGATTAGTTTTTGTTACTCCAAATTGTTTTTTACTGACAATGGATATGGTGAACCTGTTCTTAATCTGGCTACTCCTTCTCCTTCACTTTCAAGAAATTCATATTTATTTTTAAATATACATGTAATTAAAAGACAAGTAATTCAGCAGAAAGTCTTTTAAATGCATAACTGATTATCTACTTCCTGTAATTGCTGGTTTGTATATTGAAACTTAGATTGAGTTGGCAGACAATAAAAGATTATTTTTTAATTAGACATACTCATCCCTATCATTTGGGAATAGGGGAGATTTTCCACCACTGGTATTCTTCCTATCCAGGAACACATGCTAACCTCTTGCTTGATATCAATGTCATTTTTTTCCCAAATGAGAAATAAGAGAAGTCTGCCTCTCTTGCAGAAAGTGCATGGCTAGGCAGTGTTTGTCATTTCATTTATATAGGATGCTGGTAGCAGGATGCATGTATGTGCATTATATGACATAGCAAGACTACATACCAGGGCCAGTTTAAAGTACTGAGATTCACTTACAATCCCCAAGGATTTTTCACGTTCATTCTTAGTTAGAAATTCTGCTTTTACATCAGAAGATTGTCAACACAAAATTATGATACCCAAAGTATTCTTTTATGGGGTCCCAAACTCATTTTTTCTTTCCTTTGTGACAAATGAAGCAATTGTTAGCTGTCTTAAAAAGCATCTCATGCAACCTCTTGCCCTGCAATCTCCATCTAAAATGAAAACATCTCTGGAGACCTTTCTTTGCTTGATAAACTGAGTTGCAGCCAACCTTTGGTTTAACAGACACTATCATGAGCACCCGAGCATCTGGACCTCTCTGGTAATAGGGTGGTTGCAAAATAGGGTGGGTGTCGAGCTGGTGACTTGGGAGCAAGTTGCATTCAAAGCACGGGCTCTCAATTTATAAGTCTTTTCTCTTGTGGGGACAACACTTCAAAACCATCAGTAGGGTCCCCCCACCTCTCCTACTCAGCCTGCCCTGTGCCATCCACAGCTGCACTATTGTCATGTGGTGACAGAACAACCAATTTCAGTGCAAAGTAATGGGTGGTTCTGCATATATTTTTAGCTGTTCTTTAATGTAGTTCAGCCACTATAAAAGGAGGTGGCGGAAGCAGTGGCCACCCTTCCCAAGTCCTCTGGAGACACCATACGATACGAACCCATGTGTGCTAGCACAACCAGTCCTGGGCTCACATTTCTAGTTATAAAAGGAGGTTTTGTGATTTCAGGCACATGGCAAAGCTGTCTCTCTAACTGAAGCTATCCTGAATTTTGCTTGCTCCTAATTTTTGCTTAACCTTCTTTCCACACCTGCAGTCTCTTCTGCTTCCTCCTCTAGACCTTACCCTGTGGCAGCTCTGCTTGTGTAACTCCTATTCATGCCATCCGCAACCGTTTTGCTCTTGACTGCTGTAAATCTCCTTCTACTGCATTTTTTTTTCTTTCTGTGGGCCTCTTTCTAAACAAAAGGAATGTGATTCTCCTCTCCCTCCCACTGGCTTTAACCTGTTGTAGTTTGCCATGTCATTATTCATGATTTAAATGAGGCTAAGTGAGAGAAGAATAGTGCTCTGAGATTTTCATTATGCCAAAGCCATGCTATTCTCTGCACGCAGGCTATGGTATTATATCACCCTGTCCCTTCACCACTTTCAAAGGCTTCCTTTCCTCCCGATGCAGCTCAATAGTATGCTAAGGACTTTCAGAGCTTGTTTTTGAACTTGCCTGACCCTGCTTCCCTGATCTCATATCCACTCCCACACACATTTATTTGGCTTTTCTAATCTGGCTATCTCCTGTAGCTGCCCAGCTCTGAGTTTCTGGGTGTTTTGTTATTTATGTTTCCCATTTGTCTGACGTTTCAAGCCCCCATTTTCCCTCTCTCAGTCTCACCTTTGTGTCTTTCTTGCTGTCCCAGCTGGCACGAAGGCAATGCTGTCACCCTCCCTTACCACCTCCTTGGGGCGATGCTGGCTGAGATCGCCGGCTGCACTGTGACGCCTCACTGCAGAGCTCCTGGTTGGCTTGAGCTGACTCCTCTTTCCCTTGTGATTTCACAAGATCTGGTAGATTTTCTGACTTGCACCAATTTGTACAGAGACCCCTTGCTCTGCCGGTGTGACTGAGCACAGCCATCGGGGCACGAGGCCCTTCCCTCGGTGCCTTCTACAAGAGGGCTGCTGCACTGGCCTCTCATACACTTCACAACAAGACTCCTCACTCCAGCATCCTCCCCCCAGGGCTGCTTTCCACCTCCCCTCTGCCCCAAAGGGCACGTGCAGAGAGGGTGTCCGAGGGGGCTGATGGGTGCGTGTGGCTGTCTCCTGTTGGGAACACCAGGGTCATGGGGGTGTCTCTGACTGCAGGTCCAAGGTGTCATTTAGCTAGTGGTGGCAGCGCACAGGTATTCCCAGTCTGTTCAGCACCCAGGCACCTTTCAGTGATTGAACGATGCTAACAAAGCGAGCTTTGTCAAAGCTGGTGTTTTTCAGGCTGCATTTTAATGCCGTTGAGTCAGGATTTATGCTCCTGTACCAGGAACCTCACGTGTGCAGGCTGCTCATTCCTTTCCTTTGGTAATTGCTCAACTGCCCTTTATGTGGAGAACAGAAAGTGAGAGGTGGTGAGCAGCTGAGTAACCTCTAGCTGCTACTGTATCTTCAGGAGGCCTTTCCATCTGGCAGGTGTAACCTTTGGAGAAGACATATGCTATCATCACTCTTCCTCTCCACCCACCAAGCTACAGCTCTTCTTCAGAGAACCTTGGGGCAGAACTGCCTGAAATATCCAGGTATCAGATATATTGATCATCTCTACGTACCTTCCTTTCTATTAGGGGACATATTACAATAATATGTGGGTGTCCTGCTTCCCACCTGGGGCAGCAGTTTGCATATGTATCTGTAACTCTGGAGAGGTTTGTGCATCTCCCCGGTGCTGAAGCAGATTCTGTGCAATTTTATCCCTTTGCAATAGGTCCAGCGATGCCTTTGGGGTCTGTGTGGTATTCATGCATTTATTAATGCAACAAAAGGGAAGAAAAGACTTCTATTTCTGTATAAATGACAGCGCTACTGCTAGGGACTTTTTAAAAGGGATCTACCATCCTCCCAAATGGTTGGATCGCACTGGCTTAGAGTGACCTCAGAGAAGCTGTGCTTTCTGCTGAGCTTAACATCTTTTTTGAGGCTGACTGGTCAGTGGACACTGTGCTCTGACCACACATGCCTCACCCAGCATGCACTCTGCAACACGTTTGTGAGAGCTGTGGGAAGAGGAGACCAGGGAATCTGACCATAGGGGAAACTGTGTCAGATCTTCTATACCCCTTTATGCAGAGATCAGCCCTGGGATATGTGTGACAGCCACCCCAATTGTCTTCCATGGGAGTATGGCTGGGAAGGACGAGGACTGTGCTCCTAATACCTCAAGGCACTTCTCTGGAGCTGCCAAGTTGTTCCCACAAAATCACAACCCCCTTCAGCCTTTCTGGCTTTTGGGGCTGGGATGTCTTCTTATGAATGTTCCATTAAGTGGGTTCAGGCCCTTTCCTGAGAGCTGGAGAGGTCCTGGTTCCCTTCTAGTGGGATACTTTAACTGTTGCTCTGCTCACAACAGAGCAGGCAGTATTGGTAAGATCCTACTTATCCTGTGACAGTGCATGTTTTGAGCTATCATACACTGTGGACATATACTTTCTCCCTCTACAGAATTTTAAGTAGAGCAATTCAGAGGCTCTGAATGCTCAGGCAGAGTAAAAATTTCAGATACATTTTCTGCATGTGCCCAGATAAGCTATAGAGCATGTGTGGTGTGTCCAGCATTTCCAGGAGCTGTGGGTCTTTGGTCTGTACACTGGACAGATGGTCTGTATATGCACAATAAATGCCATGTGTTTTCAAGCACAGACCATCTGTGAAATGTAGGCATAGCATGTCTGATGCTTCCTGAAAACCTAGGACAGAAATATGGCAACCCTATGGCTCATGCTCTGCAGTGTGACTGAGACCGGAATTTTCAAAGGACTTTGGACTTTTAGCTCCTGCTGATTTCAGCAGATCTTCCAGAGCAGATGCTAAGCAGAGCTTGGACTCCATGACTGGGTCATTTGGTAGGACAGATGTTGCACATGCAGGTCCTGAGTACAGAAAGGAAAAGCAAGGAAGGCTCTTAATTGGGAGGTTATTTGAAGATTATGGTGCAATGTGGAAGGCTACAGAGTGCACCTGGGGCCAGGAAGATATTTTAGCATGAATTCAATGTGATGAAAGCACTGTGTGGCTCTTTTAATGGAGTTCTACAGATACAAAAAATGCACCTACTGGTATTGATAGCTGTTTTATTTATTCACTTATTAACCACCCTTGAAATTACAGTCTGTTGCAAAAGTATCACTATTTTCTTCTCCAATGGATACCTGATTAGTGTCTTGTAAGCCATGCATGCCTGCCAAATAAGAGTGATGTGTTTCCCAGCTGATAGCTAAATAATTCTTTAAGTGAGTTATTGTCTCACTTAGTAACTCTGGTAAACTAGACTCCCCACCTGACGCACCCTCCCCATGCAGAACAAAATTTACCTAATTTTGCTCTAATTTAAAATGGTATTAACATAAACATTCAGCAGTGAGAAATTGCCCAAAGGCTTTTCTGTTGAATTATCCCTGTGGGACGACTCATCTTTTAAGCTCTCCCAAACAAAAAGGTCATCCCATCTATTCCAAGCCTTTCTGGAGACTAACCTATAGCCAATATTTATACAGAAGAACAGTCATTATCCTGCTCCTGCTGCCTCTCAAAAGTATTTTGAAGATTTTGCAAATGTGAAGCTCTCCCATATCAAGGAATGAAAAGTAGACCACCTGTTCTTAGAGGAGGAAAACAGAAATATTGGGGGTGAAAATGCCCATCATCTCACTGGGATCTTTACTGCCTCTGGAGTTCTTAAAGCAGGGGCCTGGGGACAATTCAACAGCACTTCACACACAGGTTTATCTTAACCTCCTCTGTCTTAGCTCACCCCATTCCTCTCATCTTCTATTCCCTTTCCTTTTCACTCTCCTTTCTCTGGACTCTCCCAACTATCAACTGTCTGTTTTGATTTGTTGGCTCACATTGGTAGCTGCAACCCCAAGAAGGTGGAGATGCTTTTGAAGGCATTAGGTTTTTCCAGGTTAGCTTCTCTTTCAGATGTGTTCCTTGCCATCCTTTTGTTACTGTCAGCCATCCTACCGTTCTTTATCACCATTATCTTTGCTGCAAAGTCAGTGTAAACTATCCATCAAATTTTGGGGCTGGAGCCTTCAAGTCTTTAAGTTCTTGCCTATCTGCTCCACTGCTTTCCCTGCTGCTTTTTTGATTCATAGGGCTGAAAGACCCCATTTATATTTACCTCTGTACCCTTTGCAAGGTCTCACTCCACTTGAGTTCTGGCATTTCTCACTTTAGTCTCAAGCTTCTTGACCTCTAAAGTACTGTTCTCTTTGCTGAGTTGTCTTTTTTCCATTCTTTGTTGGCCCTTGGTTGATTGCTGTTATCTTTTGTTGAGGTAGTTTACCCATTCACTTAGAGTGATTTTTAATTTTTATTCATTACATTTAGAGTAATTTTTACAGGCTTTGTTTTTCCCTGGCTTGGGACATGTGCTAGAGGTAGTTTCTATACTTTTGGCTCAAAGGAATCTCAGACCTTTCCCATATTCACGCCTTTCAGTTCTTTGGTCCAGCTGAGTTCACTAATTAGCTCCCTTAATTTCTCAAATGTTGCCCATTTGAAATGTAGAACCTTAATTACAGACCTATTTTTGTTTACTCTTGCATTTAATTTAAACTGAATCAACTTGTGATTGCCCAGTCAAAGGTTATTTTCTTTGATCATTTCTTCTGTAATGTGCTTGCTATTTATCAAAATGAAGCCTAAAATAGCATCAGTGGTTCAGCACTCTTTGGTGAATTAATTTGTTGGCAATTACATCTAAGACAGCCTGGGCCATGCTGCCAGTAGTAGCTTCTGTCTCTGTGAAACTATTTATTTCCCTCAAATTTCATTCCTTAATGACATGGTGCATCATCTGTGATATTGACAAAGAAGCAAATCCGATGTTTTAAAATCTAGAGAGGAATAGAGAACACAACAGAGAGCACTTTTATGTCACTTTGTGATTCTTTAATGCTGCATGCATTTCTGGTACATCCTATCTTATAGAAGATACAGTATCCATGGAAAATGTTCAGAGATGGGCAGCAAGAATGTAATGTGGAAGAGCTTCTGTCTGAGGAACAACTGACTGGAACAACAGTCTTCAAGCTAGACGTGAAATAGAAGGTATCTGTACAGACAGACGGGATGTCATAAAAACAGTAAATAAGGAAGTGTTGCTCGATGATTGTTCACATCCCACAGAAGGGACTATAAGGGGGTATGAAGGGGTATGTTCAAAAGAGACAGAAGCAAATGTTTTTTCACATGGTATTAGTTCTGTAAAACTTCTTGCCACAGGCTGCTGTGCTTGTTTATAGGATTCAAAACAAACAAATAAGCAAACAAACCATCCCTAGACAGATTAATGGATGAAAAAATCTAGTGAAGACTACTGACAGCACCCCTGACTCAGAAGACCTATGTAGGTAAGGTGTTTATTCTTACATAAATATCTTTTATTTATGTAAACATATATCATATGTTTATATGAGGAAATATCACTGCAGGCTTTCTCTCATATGTTCTGCCCTGCACATCTGCCTTTGGCCATTGTTTGGGACAAGATGGACTTCTAGTCTGCAAGGCTGCTTCTATAACCCCACATCCAGTGATGAGCAAAGGCTTTCAGCATACTGCAGAATATAATGCCTCCAAAATGTTTCCCAGTTCATGGGCAGGGACAGCATAAGAAGATTAATAGCAATTTATACCTGATTTCCTCTCTTTGGATGTTTGTACAGGCCTGGGTAATGCTCAGTTCTGCACGGTGTGTGCTTGCCATTTCTGCTTAATTCCTAGGCACCGTTTTGGTTGGAAATAGTCTCACTGCTTTCCCCATGCTCCGGTAGGCAGCACATCACAGAACGAAATGCCAGGGAATGACAGACTTCTGCTTGGGTAGGTGAGGTCAAACCATTAAGAAAATGTGACTGGCTAATAAATAGGACCGAGTTAAGGACCTCATTTACAGCATAGCTGTGCCACAGCGTTCTTAGGTGGCAGAAATCCTGTGAGTCCACTGAGACCACCGGACTCTGCTACCAATGTTTATCCTGTTCTGTCTACCTCTCTGTTTGCAGAAGATGCTGCCAAAGCTAAGTTCATAACATGCAAACCTCTAACAGCTGCCTGATGTTCCTTTAATCTTTCACATATGCTGCATTCAGCCTCCTTACAGTAAAAAGCATAATTTTAAAAAATCCTGCAGCTTCCTAGGAGGTCTAGTTTTGACTTCTGATCCCCCAAACCAAAGGTAACTGGCAGTATGCAGTAGTCATACGTACTTTGGAATTGCTCAAGGAATGGGGGTGTGTTCAAAGAACTGGGATCCTCTACCCCACTTTTGGTAGTTGGCCCTACCTTATGCAAAGACATCAATCTACCTTGGCGCATGTGGGGAGAGCGGTCTGCCTTTCCAGGATTGTTTCATTCTCCAACCTTTTGTCTTGTCTGTTAAGGTCATTAGTTCCTCGGGCAAACTCTGCAGTGTTTGTTCAGAGCCTAGAACAAAGAGAGCATAGCTTGGCCCCTAGACACTACTGTATGCTGCTCTGAATGATCCTTTTTTAAGACTGCATGGATCATAGTGGTGAACTCCCACTCGGGTGCTTCCAGACTGGTCATACGCACATCATTCTGATGATCAATTTTTTGTGGTTGCTTTGAAAAACACCAGTTTACGAAGTTTTTAATATGAAAAGGAATATAAAGAAGCAGTGTTCTCACCATGTTTCTCAAGAGATAATGCCCTTTGGATGTTTTCCAAGCTTCGTTCTTCCAGAGAATTTGTTTTTAGACTTTCTGTTCCTAAAAATCTTTGTTCATTGTGCCTACATTAGTCTGCTTTTGGAGCATCTTAAATGAAAGCTCATCAAAAAGTTGGTAATTTTTTTAAATTCACAAATACATTTAACAAATGCTTTTAAATTCCTTCCTACTCCTTCACCACCCAGAGTTCCTACTTTTCATTAACACATTCTTTTTAAAAACATTTTAATCTTCTTCACCTTCACTGTATGCTAATCTATGAATGATTGTTTCAGCATCTCCTCAAAGATGGGACTGGAATTCTTTGTTTTCTTCAACATTTCAAACTACATTTCTGGGGCTGTCTCATCCTTGTTCTGACTCTGTCATAGCTATTTTGTCCTTGAATTTGTATTTGCAATCTCAGGAAATCTCCCTCAAGTTTTGGTTTTGCTTTTTTTTTTTTTTTTTTTTTTTCTTTTCTTTTTTTTTTTTCTTTTTTCCTGTGAGAGGGTCACCAGGAGCTTGCTGTCTTCATGTAGCCTACCAGTTCCCACCTCATTTAGTGGCTTCTGAGCCTGGTTAATAGAGTGACTCACCAAAATATTTTGTATCTCTCTGTATCGGTTGAAAAAGCCCTTTTGCATCAGCATGCATTTATATATAAATATGTATGTGCCATTCTGCTAAGTTAGGGTTGTATTTACCTGCTCATGTGTCTGTCTATCAAGCACTGTTCTTGATGGAAATTACTTCAGTGTCTCTCCTTTGCTTTGGAGTGATTTCTAGACAGCTACTTATCAAAGAATATTAACATTGACGGCAGATCCATTTCCCTATTCCTGCAATTAACAATTCTATCCATTGAAACAGGTTTTATGGGCCCATGACTGAGGCAACAAAATGAGAGAATTCTATCTGGGAATGCAGTAATACTTCATGTAGCAGAGGGCAGTAGGACCAAGTACAAGGGACTGAACAAACGTGGTACTCCTCTAAGCACACAGGGAGAGAGGAATGTAGCTCCATTGAATTCGGTTAGCTATTAATTTTAACAAGTCAAAGAATCCTCCCTCCTCCCTTGCAAGATTCTCACCTAAGCAAATAGCCTGAGAGCTGGGCCTGACAAAAGGTGCTATGTAAGCTGTGGTAGTCTTAAATACAAAGGGTTTTTTCTTTCTATTCCCCACTTTTCTTCGATGTGTCATTGCTTTCTACAGTCGGAAGTTTAGTAACTGCCAGGATTTTTGGACCTGACCCTTTTTGTTGATCAGGAGTATTATTGGGTACTGTAAGTCAGGCTGGTTTCAGCAGGACCATTATTTAACAAGGGCTATTTACTTTCTCTGGGTTTGGGCATATAACATAGATGGCTGAATTAGGCATTAAGGCTCCCTGTTCAGTCACAGGAATAAATCTGGCCTTTTTTATATGAAAGCTCATCCAAACACCGCTCTTGGACTATTGTGAGAAAACTATGGGATGCACCTCCTGGAAAAATTACACAGGGACCAAATCTGCACGGGGGAATAGTACTGTATTCTTGCTTTTTCTCATGATTCCCAGAATAGGCAGGCACTAAATCAAGCTCAGCAGCAGATCTGCTCTGCGCACCAGCGCTCACTGCTGCATCTGGTATCAGTGCAACTGTCATTGTGCTCTCACTATGGCAATCCTTTCATATGATACATGAGATGTTCCTGGCCTGGATTCAAAGGGCAAAGGGGAGAAGGATAACAGTACAGACTCTGGCTTTTGAGCGTTTGTTTACTGGAACATCCTTTTAACCATTCAACTGTGTATACTGTCAGGTTAGGGGAAAGTCATTAATGTTGCCCTTGGTAAGAGGATCAAGTAATAGGGCCACATGCTCTTATGCAGTGAAATGAAATCACTGCCCAGAAGACTTTTCAAACTGAAAAGCCAAATTAGACTTATTCCTGCTTATCTGCCTTACTCTAAGGGTATATACCATTGCACAGCGTCACTTCACTGGTGTCACTAAAGTACCAAACTGTACGGGTTGCACCTGGGCAAAGCAGAATCTAGAACAACCAAGGAAACAGTTTGTTCCTTAAATAGCTGTTTCTCCACTGCCTGACTTTGTTTTAAAGCAACATCTACTTATCCCCCTGATCATGGAGTCAGAGCTCTGTGTTCTGCGGAGCTGCTTATCATGACTTCGTCTCTACAACCTCAGAAGATGTTCCCTAAAAACCACTGCCAGGCTCGGTCCCCACACCTATCTGCAGAGATGTAGAGCTCCCTAGGTATGAAAAAGTCTTGTCAGCTCTGTGAAGCTATTATGAAGAGAGAAAAAAATTAAACAAAGGACAAATTAGTAGCATTTGGCCCGGTATGTTCCTTGCAAGAGGCTCAAATCTGTGTTGGCTCCTGCCTTAATCCACCCCAGCTGACATGCATCAAGTGTAAATCAGCACAGAGCCTTGCCCCTGTACTGTTCAAACATTAACTAATTAATCCTCCTTATAGCCATTGGAGGCTGCAAAGGAGTTATTATTGTACTTCTCTTCATAGAGTGTGTGACTGAAGCAGAGAGGATAAATGATTAAAGGGCACAGACATAATGATTATCTGAACTTGGGGTGCAGAAGGACTCTTGGACATTTCTGGAGCACTTTTCAGATATTTTTTTAGCAGTCCTAATTGAGGAATAAACAGGAGGAGCTGTATAAGCTATTTTGAGGCAAGCTTCAGGGCCTTATCCTCATCTGTGTTACACTTATAAATCTGGAGAAATTCTATTTGCTCCTTGGGGGGTTACAGCAACGCTAAAATCAGACTCCATCCTATCATATTAATATAAAATGTGAGGAAAAAATATTCAACAACAAGCAAAGGGCAATACAGAAAATAGGTTTGTTACAAGCAAATTGGTTATGTTTGTTTTTTTCTACATTAATGCTGTCCAGGCCTCCCCTGTGTATTCTGAAGGAAATGACTTCGTTATATCAGTGAAGTATATTGAAAATGAAATCAGTGGTAGCACCAAATGTGCCCAGACATGACAAGACTTTTAAATAACACAGAAGAATTCTATCTCCTTTCCTGTTTGTTCCATGTTAACTTAAGGAGATTGGTGCTGACTTTCTGGAATGGCTGCAGCAAGCTGTAAATGATGTATGAAAATGAAATGAAAAATCTCTGCCCAGGCCACTGTGCACAGCAATCACTGCTGAGCCAAGTTAATAGCTGTTTGCTCCTGTACACTCTGACATGAGATGGATCCAGAGAAGCCAGCAGTGCAGAAATTGAAAATACCCCAAAGTATCCTGGACAGGATGCCTCTCAATTCTTTGCCCAACCTTATTTTTGATGGCTATGTCCTTTACAGGGTTGAAAGGGAAGAGACCCAAATGTTCGTAACACTTTCTCTATATGTGAAGTGGTTCGCTCATGGGAAAGTAACAAGTGAGACTGCGATTCTGCTTTCTCAGGTCCTGTTTTCTGCTGCCTCTGTTTCTCGATTTTTTACTGTCCTCTTCCCCATTTTTATCCAAGTATATCTGTGTTGCAACACCAACAGCCCTGGGCTTTTGGGCTGTGCAGATAAAAGAGGCTTGCATCAAATGGGCATAATTAAGTGAGTGCATGCGTGTGGGTACAGTTAACACCTGCTGATTATGTCAGCAATGTGACGAGCATGGTGACAGAGGGCATTTGTGGTGACCCAGTTACTGAAAGGCTCTCTGGTAGTCACACTGCAGTGCAACACTGCAAACAGTGATTATTAATGCCATTAAAAATTCATGCAAGCCCAGGTTCTGCAAATGCTCTGCCATGTGAATAGTCCCTGTGGAGATAAAGAGGGCACTACAGCAAGAGTACAAAGCTGATGTCCAGGCTAATGATGCAGTGGATAGAAGCTGCCTTTCAGAGCTTTGGGCTTGACCTGGTCTTGAGTCCTCAGTGGTGGACTGACCTGACGTTTCAGCTGGTTTGGACATTTACTATGTAGCTCTCTGCTCCTCTCTTGTTCCTTTCTGCAAGTGTAAACTAAACCCAACAGAAATTAGAAAATAATACAGATTAAGCAAAATGCCCTTTGTGTGATACCCCTTCACAGCCTAGAAGCAAAGGGAGCTGGGATTTAATTTAGGCCAGTCCTCTGCTGCATTTCAGATAAAGGATTTTTAATCTAGTTGTAGGTTGATAAAAATACCCCTCTCTGATCCTGCAGGCAACTTTTTCTGCCAATTTTCTTTGCAGAGAGGAAGAGAGGGGAAGAAATAATTGAAAGAACACTGCCGCATAGCAAATGACACTGACAGAGTAATGCACTTTGGAACTGTGTGCTCTGCCAGATCCTTGTTTTCTACTAATTTTTTTTCTTCCTTTTACTTCAGAAATGCAAAGCTATTGGTAATCATCATTGTGATTAGGTATTTTTTTTTGTTGTTATTTATTTTTTTCTGAGCAGTGGCCAGGTAGCAGTCTTTTAAATACAAAATGATTTCTCTATTCTGAAGTGTTATTTCAACTTTCACAGTACAGCTTGTTCCCTTCCACCCCAAGCAGAAATTTTTCAGGGTTAATTTATTCATCTAATTGCTGGATGCACATGTGGTATTGCAGTCCACAGTGGTTTTATGGACTTAAGGCTATGGTAATGACTTAATAAACATGCATGTGTACATGATTTGAAGGCAATGTATTCTCTTGAATGTAACGTTTCAGAAAACATGGCATGAAAAATAAAAGGGTAGCCAGAGGCATATTTTAGTGGAGGCATGAAATGCTGAGCTTTTAGTATTTCTTCCAAATTAAGGACTCTATTTAGAAAAGGTATTACCTGTCCAGTTTTCTGACAATTCATGAGCACCTGAATGATCAAAAAAACCTCACAACACAACACTTTTTTTGGCTTCCTTTGCCTCCACGTTATTCTTTTGAGCCCTCATTTAGACTCTTAAAGTTGGTGTGCATATATCCAGAGGAAAGCAAAGTTGAGCTGAATGGAGAAAAGAACAGGACAAACCTGATGGCAGCTTTCAGGAAGGGCATGTTAGAAAATCTCTGATGTGGTCTATGAAAGGGTGAAGGGGGTCGGGAGGGAGGGACAACAAATTTCAAGGGCTGTTGATTGAGTGGCTGGTGAATTAAGCTACGCCAGCTTAAATAAAATCCAACACAAAAGCACCTCTGTTAAAGTGTATGAATTTACACTGGTTTAATGTTAAAAAGAGGGAGGTTGAACTCCATAACCGTTGGGTAATTTGTTACACTTGAAAGTTAAAATGTTTTTTGACTGTCTCATTGGCAATTATTAAACCTGATGGTCTGGATGCAACTTCCCTCCTGGAAATGAACCAAACACTGCCAAGGCTGGGAGCACGTGCCGAGAGATGCTCAACCTCTGCATGTTCCCTTCTTACCTCCTGCCCTGCTCACTGCCCAAACCAAGGTACCAGCCCTGATGGGGCTTTGACTGACCCCACAGGGCAGTTCCTTTGCTCTTCTAGCAGTCTAACAGCCTCATGACACTTACTGGCAGCACTTCAAGGAGTGGCAAGACTTTATTCTGACAAGGCAAATTTCCATTGGCAAGCAAGATTACTCTTTTCTTTTTGAGTTGTCTCTTCGTAACTATTGGGCTGTCTGGTGAAAAGGCTGGCTCACTGATAACTGGGAGAAAAGAGCTGCCTGCAATGAGAGTTGTCGTATGGGTTGATGGTGGGATACTCAGTGATTTTGGGTGGGAGGGACACCAGTTCCTTACCCTTTGCCTTCTCCCCTCCACCCCCCCCAAAAAAAAAAAAAAAAAAAAAAAAGTTTTTTTAAATCTTGTGGAATGGTTTACGGCAGCATCCAGATGATTCAACTATGAGAGCACATGCCAAGTGGTTGGCCAAGAGCAGATGTAAACTTCTCCATCTTGGGAAGGTCTGGGTAAGTGTTTCAGCCATTGCCTAGGCCTGCTACATGCAATGTCAAATACTTCAGGATATTTGTTTTTCTGGAACTGGACAGGTCACACGTTTTTTTGAAGGAGTTTAGATCTTTAGGTCAATTTTCAATAGCATTTGGTTCAGTTTTTACTTATAGCCCTGGTCTGGATACCAGAGGCTCACCTAAATTTATGTCCCCACTTCCTTTAAGCCGCAATCAGAAAATGTCTCACTGCAGCACTTGGCCATCGCTTGAATGGAAAAGTTCTCTCTGGTCAGTCACAGTGAAGAAAGCTCCTGCCACAATAGCTATTTTTGGCCATGACCAAATGAGTCCCCTGGGGGATACCTGTGACTCCTTCAACATGCTGTGGATTTGGACACCGTCTCAGCCTGGCTTAGGAGGCCATTCTGGGAGATGGCTAGTCTGGCCTGTGAAGGCAGGTGTAGGGAAGGCCCAGAATCTTCAGGCAAACCCATGGTTCATGGGAAGGAGCATTCTGCATCCCACTGCCCTTGACTTTGTGATATGCATTTCCCCATCCAATCCTGTACCCTGAGACCTGGACCTCTGCTGCGTTTTCATGTTTGGAGGAAGATAAATGGTGACTTCTTCTGCTTGAGCTATAGCATTTTCTCTCCAAAAAGATGAAACTTTTTGGAGGAAAGCTGGTGGAGGACAGCTCATTACTTTTCCTCTTGTTCTGCCATTACTCTGAGGCACAATGGAGATCTTTCTTTTTCTTGTGCTGCTCCCTTGTCCCCAAGAAGCCAAGTTGAACCAATCTTTCTGTTAAAGGAAGGAGCTAAGGTTGAAAACTGAGCCACTGAGGTGTAACTCTTTCGAAGCCTGTAGTGGTTACAGCTGTCTGTTGCCTTGCTGAGAGCTGCACCACCCTCCCACATGCTCGATCCAAAGGCAACAGGAGCATTATTATGGATTTCAGCTGGTTTTATTTGGCCTGGAAGAAGGTGTGATGAAGTGGTCTCCCACTTTCATGTTTGCTGTCCTGGATACTTAAAAGCAGGAGCACTGTCTGTGCGTCTGGCCATCCCTACAGACCAGCTGTAGGTCCTTGCTCATCTTAGTTAACAGCTACTCGGCAATTAATGGGCTGATTATATGAAAGGGCACCTTTAGGATAATACCCCAAAGGGCTATGAGCTCCCTCTGCCCTTGGTGTGCAGCACTGTGCCTCCATTCTGACTGTCATTCCTGTGCTTCTGGCTGCTTCCCAGCCTCATTATTTTTCATTCTGCTACTGCTAGTTTTGCTAGTGAAATGCCATTTGTCAAAACTGCTTTGCTGAAGAAGGGAAAAGATGGGGTTGGAGGAGCGAGGTGCACAGCTTCACAAAGAAAGAAGTTACTTCCACAGTGCAAGATCGCATCAGCAAAGTACTGAAGGTGACTGTGAGGACGTTCAGGAGATTGTAATTCATTATTTGTATGTAGCACCAAGATGAAGCTATTCCTCTTTGCCCTCTTGGGAGGTGCTATTTAAATGAGGAAAAGGCAGGTCTTTCTTCAAAGAGCATGCAAACTAACCAAACAAGGCAAGGACAGGAGAAAATAAATATTATCCTGACTGCTGAGATCAAAAGCAAGGCTTAGAGATGCTAAATAATTTGCTTGAGTTGATATAAGCAGTCCACAGAAGAGAAGAGGTGGGAACTGAACCCAGAGGCTCTGACCTGGTAAGTAGCGTCCTCTGAAATACTACCTGGTGAAGAAAAGAGCAATGCTGTCAAAATCTAGCTGTTGCCTGTGAACTCTGACACCTTAAAAACCAAACAAACCAGAATTAAAAAAAAAAAAAAAGAAACCACAACTGTTTACTTTTCTGATAGTATTTCCCTTATATCAAAACTGTTTTTTTTCATAATTTTCATTGTTATTTGGTATTGCCTCTGTATGTAGCAGCTAATTTAAAAGTAATATTTGATAGCAAAATATTTTGAGATTCCTGAGTCTAAATGTTCCAGAATTCCTGTTCTGATTTTGAATGAAAGTAAATTGGAATATGTTGGCGTTTTTAAGAGGACAAGCCTTCTTCTGATGAAGCGTGAAGAGCAATGTACTTTGTACTATTTTTTAAAGACTGTCCCTTCCTTCGCTAGGTCATATCTTACCTAGTTAAAAATAGGAATGATATTCATTGCATGGGGAATATATGCTTTCAATGCACTTGTATGGTTATCAGAAAGACTCAGTTCTTAATTACCTGTAAAAACCATTTTGTTTGCCTGATATACTCCGGCATTATGAATATTACGCCTTAATTAACCATCTTAATTCCTCTAAGTTAAAGAAAGATCATTTAGAGTATTACTACAAACACATTTCTGTTATTAACGCCAGCTTTATCCTCTGCACCCAAAAAAGAAAAAATATTTTATTCTTTCTTTGAGCTGAGGTGTAAGGTTTTATTTTCTTGGGCAAGTGAAGGAGAGCTTGGTTCTTAACTCTTTGCATTTCTAAGAGCTGCTTGAAACAGAGCACACCCTGGATTCATTTTTTTCCCCTGTTGTCACAGGCTGCATGCTCCCGAAGGCTGCTCCATTCAGTAATTGGCCCCTGACAGACCTCCCTGTCAACTCTTCAGGATATCGGTGCTAGGTTGTTTGGTGGGAAAACACCTCAAGTCAACACAGGGAGGTACTGGAAATAGCTTTCAGATGGTCAGGGGACATCCAGTGGGTCAGATGGAAGCATATGAAAGAGCCGAGCAGAAACAGAGTCGGGAACGATTTAATGGAACATTTAATGACTGTGTAACTGTTTCTCTTTTGGCTACCAGGATTTCCCTGGAGCAATTGCCCACTAGCCAGCAGTGAACATGTGTGTTGTTAGTAGACACAAAGGTTTTTCTGTTGACTTATACTTGGCTCAGGTGCGAAGACCCTGCCTTGAGGTTCAGTGTAATTACTACTGCATAGCAAAGACGTGTGGGGCTGATTAGTTCCAGGCTAGATAGGGAGAGAGGGTGGATGGTTCCTAGGTAGAAACGAAAACAGGACAGACGCTTTGCTCCTGGGAAGTGGGTGTTTAGGCTGAGGCTTGTTCCAGATGAGGATTTGGGTACCCAGAGGAGGACAGAGGTAAAACCAGGTCCTGCAGACCAACAATGTAATGTGAATCAGCTTCTGCCTAACCCTGAGTGTGTCTGGGCTCAATATCTGCCTAAATATCTGGAGCAGTGCACACTTCTGTGTGCCCAGGGCTGCCCTCCCTGATTGGGATCAAGGCTTCACCTGAAAGTACTAAAACCGAAACTAAAAACCTCTCCTGATGTGCGTGGGTGACTTCCAGCTACTTGAGAAGAGGCAAAGGCCACACCAGTTACATCCAAGGAGAGGCAGCATCAGGAAGACTGTGCTGAGGACTGCAGCTCTGAGCTCAGGTAACAGAGTTCTGCTTCCCTCCCCACTTCTGTTGCCAGAGCCTGGTCTGGGTCTGATCTTCAGTCCACAAATGAGGAGCAGCTGTCTGTGCTGGTGGCAGGTGACTGAAGAGGGACCATGGTTATCGATGCTATTCCTGTTAAAAGGAATTGGGAAATTTTTAGTGATAAGAAGGATGTACTTTAGGTTCCTTGGCAATGCTAAGTGCTAGGCTGCAGCTCTACTTGTGCGTTAATGAAACACTAGCAAAGTTGAAACTGAGTCTTACCTCAGAAGAACTGATTAACTGTGGTTTGTGGTGTGGTTGTTTATTTTTTTTTTTTTATCATCACCCTCTGTTTTTCTTTTTGGTTCATAGAGCTTTCCTTTTATGGTTTTCCATTACACAAGATTATACCATTACTGTGGATTAATTAATCTTGTGAGAATGGCTGTGGCTGTCCTTTACAGATGGGGGAGGAGGGCAGGAGGAATGACTTCAGTGCTCTTTTAATTACTGATCTCATTAATTACCCTCCAAACCAAGTGGGTTTTTTGCTCAGAGCTGTTTCCACAAGCCAGAATGTCCTTCTGGAACTGGTTTGCACCTGAAAGGGTAATTGCTTCCTGACTGTATGCTTACGTATTTCCAAGACCCAACAGCATCTCATCCAGCTTCATCATACACCTCCACCCTTTACAAAACTGGGCTTGCCGTGGTTAGAAAGTTCCTTGTTTAGCCCCATCTTGAGACACCTGACTGATAATAATAACAGCCCAGGCATAGCCTGTAGCTGGAATTGTTTGTCCTCTGCATGCCTGATATGGTCAGGACCAGAATTTTCATCCTTTGGTTTATATCTTGAAATAAACAGGACTGGCAAATTCCACACAGTCAGGCTCAAAGTGGCCAGGGCTGCTCATGAGCACCCACGCAGCACCCTGGAGCTCCTCCCACTGAAGCTGCTGAGCTCTGCGTCTTGGCCCACTAGAGATGCTGGTACAGTGCCAAAGGAGCAATCAAACCCAGAAAAAACCTCCAACTCAACCTACCAGAAACCCACCTTCCTCTGGTGGTCCCCAAGCAAATGTGGTTCTGGCAAGGAAGGAAGATAAAAATGATCCCCTCTTTATGGGCGCACTGCGCTGGCTCAGCGTTGCTGCTGCTCTATAGGCACTGTATGAGTGATGTGACAGCTTCCCTGACTGAAGTAATTCCAAGTACTGTAACATGAAGTGTCAAGGCAGACAGCAGAAAACATTTCAATCCTTTTCATTAGAACAAAGCACTACTCTCTTGATGGCTTTCAAATGCATATTGTTTAGCTATTACGTGCTAACCTTGACTATTATATTCCAAGCACAATAGCAGTGGCAGCTTCTGCTTTTTTTTTTTTTTTCATTAGTGATCATGGTAAGAGGATTTCTTTTTTCCCAGGGTCGGTAAAATATTCAGTTATAAAAGAAAAAAAAAAAAGAAATGTTTATGTTGCAGTAGAAGTGAGAAGGAAGTCTGGGTCTCTCCCCTTATGTCCCAGTTTTCGGTGGGTCAGATGATTCCCAGTAGCGATTTTTACCCCAGCGTGGCTTGTACTTTGGTTGACAGAAATCAAAGACTGCAAGTGCATCCTGCCTAGACTGCTCATATGACTGGTGACAAGCTGATGCTAAAGTGACTGCAATGTTAGCTACTGAAAGCCTGAGGCAATGTACAGCAGGTAAACGGTTAATTAAAATGATTCTTCAAGGATACCTTTAAGGGAGCATGGAGCCTTTCCAAATCTCTGCAGGGAGTTATTGATGGAAATTGCTGCTCCACGTTTTCTCTCAGGGATACACATAGGGTGAGTTACCTTAATGGTTTCTGACATTTCTTCCATCTGACCATAAGGTTCCTGAGATGGGAAGATTAAATTGCTCCTGTAAGAATGAGTTGTGACACAGGTGAAAGCCAAAGATAAAGATACAGAAATGTGTAAGCAACACATGAAAACTTCTGATAAAGCCTGAGCTCTTTCCTAGGACCAGGTGAGCCACGTGTGCTGGAGAACAGAAGTTCTCCTCGTTCTTTCAAAGGGCTTTGTAGCCTCTGCTTGCCCCAAGGCCTGACTGACTTCTTTTGTCCCATTCTCCTGAGCTAACCTCTTCCAGTTTCCACCATCTCATCTATTACACACCTGTTTCCCTCTCCATATTTCATTCTTAATTTTTGAACAGCAGCCTCATTTTGTTCCACTTACTAAACTCTTTCTTAAAGTAGTGCAATTCTCATCCACATCCAAATCCTTCTTTCTGATCTCTTAATCTCTTCCCATCCATTGCTACCTTCTCCCTTGCACCAGCTCCCACTCCCATTTTTCCTACCCCAAACTCAGACTCTGAGATTACCCTCTCCTGCTGCCATCTCTTCCCCTCCAGTGGCTTCAGCTCTTCCCTCTCTGCTGTTTGAATTATTTTTTTTTTCTCCTTCCTCGGTGCCAACGCCTGACAGAGAAGAAGTCACTGATTATATGTCTTCATTGTAATTAAACTGGGCCAGAGCCCATTCTCTGGCACTAAGAGCAAGTGGCATAGCCTGGCTCACATCCATACAGCTAAACTCTCTTCCTCCCATAACAGGATGGCTTTATCCTTTCCGCTTATTGGGAACAGCCCTTGGCAAGTGCTACTCTCTGAACCCTGCCCAGACACGGTTTCTGAGAGTACTCCCTAGGACAAGCCAAAACCCTGCCAGGGAGCACGCTAATAATCGAACACTAGACTGTGCTACAGGGCTCGGTCCTGGTTAATTTACTTGTAAGAATGCAGCTGAGCGAACGGGAGAGGCGATGTCCTTGCTTTCAGCTCGGATATGGACCTACTGCAGCTACGGGTGTTGGCTTGGCCCACGCGAGGGCAAGAGGCTCTGACGGCTGAGCGTGAGCCTCAGGGAGTAGTTATCTTTCAAGCATAAACTTGGCTACATATGGGCAGGGTTTTTTAATCTAGCAGGGGTGTGGGAAGCGTGCCCTTGGTTAATCTGCTGCCCTCCAGCCACCGCTACCAAGTTCCCGCACCCAAATATAAGCTTCCAAGCAAGGATTTCCTTGGGATTTTTAAATAGGATTGAAAAACCAAGAGTGTTTCCTGCTTTCCCCCTAAGTTAAGGTTGGCAAAATTCAGCTGAATGAGAATGCCCAGGTGGGAAATTCTGGCTCTTTTAGTTAACATTTAGTAAAACCTATAGCAGCTGAAAGCAGGATCTTACTGTGTGTAGGTAGTATAAAGCATTTTAGTAGTAAGTGGTAATGCCTCTATCTGCCACGCATAAATGTGGGTGCTGGCATAACTCCTTTGACAAATCGTATTTACCTGAGACCAAACCGATGCTGTATCAAATGGAAGGTACTAAGCTTTCAGGATGGGTTTGGGAATGATGTTCTGAATCGGGTTAGTGAGATCATCTGAAGGCAGAGATAGTGCTGGTCTGCTGGCTGCGTGCCAAAGCACTGCAAACCTGGACTTTGCTCTCACCCAGGGGTTAATACAATATGGAAATCCTCCATAACCAGTGACTCTGATACTCAACCCATTTGTTTTTATAGCCTGGAAGGGTTTAAAATAAATGGCACATATACATCCAGGTGTGTAACACACCTGGTGCCTGTATATACCTGTGTGTATTTATAGAATGCCAAAGTCTAACATCACTACATTGAAATGATTAAAGTAGTAAGGTAGTTTATTGCTCTTTCCATGGCTTTGGAAGTGTTATGTACAGCCAGTAGTAAAAGAAATAAATAATTACTGTGTTACTTAATTCTAATGTTATTTCTGAAATAACTGTGTATATTTTCTGAAGATTTTGCTGTCTTTTAAGCCTGAAATATTAGGCAACTGATGTCTGTAATCCACCTGTTTATTTTTTTCAAATAAATGTATTTGTAGATTGTATCACTGGTTCTCTGCGCTAACAGTGAACAAAAGTCTTAGAAACAACTTATTAGTCAGCGAGTGTTACCTGGAATTTGTCTTGGACTAAGATTTCAGATTTGCCTTGTGGACAGTAATATGTTCATCATCTCATGCTTCATGTAACCACCTCCTTGTGTGTGACATCGATGAGGATGACTGAAATATGGATATGGCCAAAGTGTTCTGTATGCTCTTTTGTCCTCAGTTCCCCCTGTTTCTTTTTCCCAAGTTGCCTCCCCAGGGGTTTGTCCTCTCTCAGTGCAATGACAGCTGTGTGGGAGGTTGCAGTTGGGTTCCTCAGCCTCACATCTGGTTGCATGGCCTAACGCAGAACAGTTATCTTCTGCAGTACAGCCCATGTGCCACACTGTGCACCTTAGCTTGGGGTGGAGGTGATCCTTGGTCATCCTACCTAGTACAAGGATGCTTGCTTCCTACAGCTCACCTGCCCCACCCCCCAACAAAATCCTATTGTCTTTGTGTGAAGCCAAAACAGATGTTCAAATTACATGTGTATTAGCACAGGGTAAACCCATCCAAGGCAATGGAAAAGCTCTGATGGACCTATTTTTGTTAAAGGTGTAAGTATCAGTGTCTTTGTGCACTGTGTGGGAACTGACAAGACTGTCTTGCTGGGGAGACTGGCAGCAGGAGACTATTAAAGCACAGATAAAGGAAGAACTTTATCTCCTGGTGTTGTTCAAGTCATTGGCAAATTTCCCTTCAGCTCCAGCAGAGATGGGAGTTGAGCTGCGATGCTTGCCTTTTTATGGACAGATTTTTCTTTTCAACTCGGAGATAAAGATTTTTGGAGGGGAAAGCCAGTGACTGTCAAGACAGAAGATGGCTGTGAAAACAGCACTGGCAGCTCTGAGTGCTGTGGGACCCCTGTTTGAAGAGATTTCCAAGCTGGGACCCTAACTGGAGACAAATAGGGCAGAGCAACCAAAGGGAAAGACAGGCTGCCAGAGTGGGGAGGGTGGAAGCCAGGCAGGCCACAGGGCTCAGCACAGCGTGGGGGGCACCCAAATCTCAGACCTTTGACCTTGTCATGGTGTGTCGCTTAAATGGCCCAGCAGGCTCGTGGAAGAATCGTTGTCAAAACACTGTCAGCCTCTCTGTGCTTTAGCTGCAGTTTTCTCCCTCTTTCAGATTTTATAATTAAAACCAGATTCAAACTGGTATCTAAAACTTGTTCGAGTAGTTCTAATGCCTTCTGCTGGTTTGCTGCCCTTCACACCTTTTCGCATTGCCCATGAAACACTGCAATTTGCTTCTGACAGACACTGTTTTCTTCAGACTGAGAACTTCTCTGGGCTTTGCAACTTTGCAGGTTTTGGCAGAATCCCTCCCATTTGCTTTCTGCTCGTGCCCTGTGTGGGAAGAAGCCCTGTGGAGAGGACAGCAAGGTAAACAGAGCTGAGCAGAAGAGGTTCAGAGAGGCTCTTCCACTGGGGAAATGGAAACCTTGTGCTGGAAGCCAGATGTCCTCGGCTGGACCCCATTTCAGCTCACTCTTCCCTCTTCTGCACTCAGGAAGGATGTAAACTTTTTCAATACAAGCCAGGGGTAATAGCTGAAGGAGATCTTAGATTTCTATGGATTTTTGGCTCAGACTGGACTAATTTTCCACTTCACAAGGGAAGTGCATTGATAGCCTGATTTATGCACCCACTTTTTGCTGGGGCTTTATGAACACTTTCATGACCCAGGGCCTTTCCAGCAGTATATACTGGCCCCACTGCCCAGCAGATGTGTGTGACCACGGTTCATACAGCTCAGTGTTTTTCTCTCCCACTTTCTCCCAGCTAGGCAATGCCACCAGTGCCAGTGTGGGAGCTCATGTAGCTCTTCAGTAAACTGCAGCTTCTTTCTGACTGTATTCTTCCATTTTGGTGAGTTAAATCAGCTCATGAGGGGATCTGATGGGCATCGGAGTTAGCATAACGCTGTGACTGTGGTGGGGGAAGACTATGCTCAGGGTGGCTTTTTGGCTGCAGTTGAATCAGTTCACCAAGCCTTAAGTGACTATGGTGACTACAACACTTCTGCCCAACATTCAAACACAGCATGAGAAAAGAAGCTGCAGCATTTTCTGGCTTTATCAGAGCAGTCGAATACTGTACTTAACTTTGCTAGATTCCTTGTGCACACTTTGCTTGTGTTGGTGCTGGGGAACCTGCTTTCTGCTGTGCTAGGTTGAAAGGCTTCAACAGGTACTTTTTGCCTTGTTTTTTTTTACCTCTACTCGAGACAGACACAATTCCCACGGCAGTGCCAGGAAAGCCTGGCATGCTGGGCACTCGGTGCCTGTCGTTGCTGATCATCTTGGGGTACTGAAGACTTCGGTCCCCTTTCTGTGCAAGGCTTGTTGAGGCAGGGACTATGAGCTCTCAGAAGTAATTTGTGAACTGCTCTGCTTAAGGGATAGGGCTGTTGCATAGGAAAGGTCTTAGCTCTGGTGGAGAACACTTTACCTTGGATACCCTCAGCCAGCCAGCCCCATCCAATCAAGTGTAATTCCCCTCTGATTTTTAATCAACTGTCTTCCAAATTTAGTGTTTCCTTTTTTAGAGGATGTGAAGAAGGCACAAACCTAAATTTTCTGAGGCGTTATTTCTCTGTCAAGACTCAGCAGCAGAATACTGCACATGGGATTCTGAAAAGATACCCAGATTCTCTGGAGGACGTTGCTGATTTTTCCTCCTTCACTCTAGATCCAATGTTCTTGTCAGGAACATGAAAAGATGTCCCAGCACACCAAAAGGATCTTCAAACATGTAACTGTCGTGGAAGCCAGCGTAGGCTGAAGAATGGAAGTGCTGGAAATTATAAGGATAACTCTAGTAACATCTTCCTAGAGAAGCTGAAAGGAGGGAACTGGCTACACTGAAGTGACAAGAGAACTGACTGTCCAGGGGCAGTGAGAGACTGCTGCTCCCTAAGGGAGGACAAGCTGGGAGACGAGGGTGACCCCAGCCTGGGCTGTGATGGGGTGCAGTCCTGCAGTGTACACACAGAGCACGGTGGGCAGAGCTCAACGGGTCCACCAACATTCCCAGAGCAGGCAAGAGGTGAATCAGATCTAGGTTCCACACAAGGACTACAGTCAGGAGGAAATGGATCCAGGGGCCAGAGCTGGACAAGAGGCTACAACATGGATCCAAAGTCCCTCCAGGAGACAGGGTCATAGATAGGACTGGAGACAAGCAACAGGATAGCACTATGCCTATCTAAACCAATAGTTGCACTTGCTTCTTTTCTAACCAAGAAGTCCTGGGATTTTGACTGCTCCAAGGTACTTCTGAGTCTCGCTTTGTATCCAGGATGTTTTGGATGCCATATGACAGGAAACCAGTGTGAACTTAAGAGAACAGCATGGTATCTTCCCTAACGTTCACTTATGGTAAAAAAAAAAAATCCCATTACTTTTGGTGACAAATTTTCTGGATTGTCTTCTTTTTAAATGGAATTTCATAAGGCTTTTTGAATCCCTCTGACCTAATTAAAAATAACCGATAACCATGCTAGAACTAGTGGACTTTGGATTTTATTCCATGCAGAACACAGGTCTTTGGGACAAAAGGTCATATGATCTTTCTTTATATTATTAGAACAAATTTGCTCTCCAGGCAGAGATGATCTGTTTCAAGTATTATTCAATATTTGTAAGATAAAAGTTGATACTTTTGTTCCCACATATATTTTCCTAAAAACTCAGATGTATCCAGCGTAACAGACCAGCTTCTGTTGAGTTGTGTCAAGGACTGAAGCATGTACATTTTATTATTATAGTGTGACCTTTATGATCTATTTTCTTATGGTTGTTTGTCTGGTGTCCAGGGAAACAATGTGCCATGTACAATTTGAGGATGCTATTGCATATACTGAGATCAGAAACAAAAATCAACTATTCATAAAGCTCAGCACATTACCATTATCACAGGTAACATTCCTCCTTTTGCCAAGCATTTAAAAGGCCAGCTTTGTAAGAGCAATGCATACTTATTACTGTTTATTCTTGCGTTATTATCTCTGTTCCACACCATTAATCATGTTTTATTTATCAGTCAAATTTTGCATTATTAATGGAGAATAAGATTGTCCCTCTAATTGTCTTGTTCACCTTTCTCCTTTGCGTGGTACATAATTTCTTCTAGGCTGGCGTTTTCCTCAGAAGTGTTCGATCTTTTGGTTTTTGAATAGACAAAATTGCCTAAAAAAGGGCTTAGTGTCACCTCTCTAGCTTGTGTCAGAGCAAGAAGAATGGCTGCCTCCTGAAGTCAGCACCTGACAGCGACGGAGTCCCCTTGGTGAAAGGCGTGTAATGAAGTTGCACTGCAAAGCAAAAATCATCTGAGACCAGAAAGTAGGACAATCTTGTGAATATAAAGTTGTGAGCCTCCAAGGAGAGCCTGTGAGTTAATTATTGTTAGACTTTCAGTCTCTGGGGCCTCTTGACCATGTCTTCCTTGCCTTCTTTCTTGACCTGCCAGGGCCTGCCCATGTGGACTTCCCTGTCCTGCAGTTCTCTCAGCTTTCACCTACAGCTTTTCACTTATGTGCCCTCAACTTTGCAGTGGGATGAATAGGCTTCTGATATGGCTTACACTAAATGAACTTGCTTGCTTTCTGCTCCCTTGACTCTTCCATCAGAAGGTAGTGCAGACATCCCCTGGATATGAGGCAGAGAGCTCTAGAAGACATCCTCGGAAGTGTCAGCCTAAAAAACAGACCGGGTTTTGAGTGTATGAGTGAAAAAAAGGAAAGTTTTAGTGATCAGCTCCTCTCCAGTGCTATGCAGATTCTCTGGTTGCTTGAGAGTTTCAGGTCTGTGAAATCAGGGCATTTATTTAACCAGATGTCAAAGACGGACTAGTGACTTCAGGTGTCTTAATACCGCAGTGCCTAAAAATGCTGTATAGAGGGAATAAGTGGTTAGGTATAGATATGGCAATCAAACAGCTTTGACATGTCTTTAGGCATCTGACATGGAAGCAGCCAAAACTTCTAATTACCCCAAAGTTTGGCTCCATAAGTACATAGGGGAAGCTCAGCACCAGGCTTTCCTTTTAGAAGAAAAGTGTGTTATATATGTTGTGATTCATTTGAATTTATATATAAAAAAGATAAATTTTCCATCTGCATTTTGTTTTGTATACAGAGAAGCTTCAAGGACTTCCTCACTGTTTATTTTTATAAACAAATGTATAAAAACATATGTACAACTGTACAAATACACAACACTGAACAAGGGGCGGTGTATGTGTGTTCATATACACACATGCATACATTAAATTAGTTTGGTGGCAGGTCCAAAATGACTTGTGTAGTAAACAAGCCCTACGTTTCTGCCTGCTGCACAGGTCACAGTCCCTCAGAAGGTACTGTTTTGTTCAGAAATCACATTTTTGAACAATTTGGGAAACTTTGCATGTAGGAAGGACAGTACGGGTTCCCTGCTGCTGGGTGCACAGTGGCTAAACATGGCTCTGGCCCTGCTGGGGCTGCAGCCATCCTTCTGCAAACCTCACTAAGATTATTGCAGAAACTGCACGCTGCCTGTTTGTACCCGCTGGCAGCAGTTTTCCAATTCCAAGTACCATATCACTCCCTGGCACGCGTCTTTTCCTTGGCTGAATCCCTCAGTGCCTTGGTGGCTGTATGAGAAAGCTGTGCAAAGCCCGGCTGAACACGGGAACTTCTGCACCTTGTACATCTTGTGTGCAGGATGAACCAAGGCAAATCCAAAGTCATCACGTTGCATTTGGAGTAGTGACAACTCTTCGACACATGGAAAGGGGCCAGCTACCAGACCAGCTCAGTTTTCCTTGTTTAATCTCTTAAGCACATTTTCAGGCTTAACTGCTTGAGTGGCAGAACCCCCCTCAGCAATTTAAAAAAGCAATTATTTTGAATCTGTTCAGAAAATATTTTTATCTGCAAGATTCTGCCCAGCTACTGCATATTAGAAATGGTATGAATCACTCTGAAGTATTAATTGTTAAGATACATGACCTTAAAAACATTATTAAGAGTAGGATATAAGGCATACACAGTTTCATTCTGGCTGGGGGGGGCATAGCATTTTAATGAAAGAGTGTTAATTATCACAAAGATGGTAGAAAAATCTTTAGTGGAAAAGTTTCCTATATGATCAGTTGGGCATTATGCTCTTCACTTAATACAAAAAAATATGCGTTATAACTCTGCAAATCCCTACTGGAAAAGTCACTTTCCCAGAAAGTATTTTTTTTGTACCACTGTGCTCTTCTGAGCCACCATAGCGAAGGTGTGAGTGGCAGCTCTGTCTCCTCTGATCTTCCTGCTGCTAGCAGTTCAGTTTTCATAAGAACGTTCTATTGTCTGTAGTTGTTGAATGACATTTAGGAAAATTTCCATTTGTGTTTTTTCCGTGCATGCAGTGAAACTTCCAACATCCTCCACTGGTTATCACAGTGTCAGAGATTAAAGGGACCCACTGGCTTGCCTAATTCACTGTGCCTGCCTTCCTCCTGCTCCAGCTTGTCCTGGTTTTCAGAAGTGTTTATCTGACTAGCAGATGCAATTACTGATGTGTGCATAAGGCTCTGTTCAGGTTTTGAATGTTCCCTGAACCTTTCCCTCTAGATCAAAGCTCCCACGTCCTCCCGCGCCAGATCAGCCTCCTGCTGAAGTCGGTGCGACTTTGGCTGTTAACTTTGGCCCGGGAGCACATTCCTGGAGTGCAGAATTAGGTGTGGGCTCCAGTGCTTCGCTGCATCAGGACCTTTGTTAGAAACAGAATCTGAACCTTTGTGTTTTTACATTATCAGTCATTTGTGAATTTGTTATGATTTTTTTAATGACTTTTACAGAGAGCAGTCAGATGCTATTAAAGTTTTACTGAATTAAATTGGAGAAACTAATTTTGCTCTTAGTATTTTATTTCAGTGTGTAACTTGATTTTTAAGAAGCACTTTGTATTGCATGGACGTTTGCATTTGCTTTATAAGCATAACGTAAAGGTTTCCCTGGAGTCATGGAAAAATTACCTTCTACGTCCCCTATCTAATTAACACCATGTATGTTGCCTAACTCCTTATAATTCACTCCTGTGCACATTATATAGAACATGATTGGAAAAATAATTTGAAGCTATGAGAAAAAAATGCCTTTTGTAATATATATGATACGGCCAAATACGCTTCCAATCAAATTAGATTAAAAAAGAAAGGACAAAGGCACTAAGATATCTGATGTTGAAAAGAGACACCAAAGGCTTAATTAAAAAGTGTGCTTATGTTTTTAAAGGGGACTGCGTTTAAAGCATAGTAATGATACCCTTCTGGCTGAATAGCTTGGTGACCTGTCTGTGTCTGGGGCTGTAGCTGCCTGGATCCCTGCTGACAGCCCTGATCTGCTGTTCAGTGGGTCACAGAGGAGTGCTAAGCCCTCGGTGTGTTCTGGTGGGTCGCAGGTTTCCAGAAGGAAGAGCAGTCAGCCAGTACACAGTTAATTGCAAGGCTGGGGTCTATTGTGAGGACATAGCAGATGAGCCTCGGCTATCGAGTAAATCCAAGTATTGCTTCGCAACTGAAGGGCTAGTAAGACTTTAAACCGCTCTAACTAGATTGTAAGCGCTGTCTGACCAAGCTGTGGGGATTTTTCATTCTCCTTTTTTTTTTTTTTTCCCCTCCCCTTCATTCCCTGTGGAGCCTGGAGGACTAATATGATTTGGAGAGAGAGCGAGTGTCAGTGGACTCAATTCTTGCTAGTGCACCAGCAGTGGAACTAAATGTCAAATGAAGAGGTTAACCCCTTACCCCCTGCAGATTCATTGAAGTTAATCAGATCATGTGTGCGTAAGCCAGGGCACTGCTAAAGGCAAGAGGCCGGACTTTGCATCCTGCACACATTATGTGTGGAGACAGAGATCTGCAGCACACGCAAGGAATGCAATCAGTCCTCACTCATGCAGTAGCAGCACTTGTCAGGTCAGCCGAAGGCAGCCTGTGCTCATGCTGCAGAGTTGTCACCTCTTCTAGGACCTGTCACAGCAGGACTCGGTTCTGACCTGCTACCCCCTTGCTCCTTTCATGTGAGATGGACACTCTCTTCCCCATCTTCCCTGTGGAAAGTCAGCTCATGTGGCACCCCAGGAGCCTCTTGCTTTCAAATATTGCTCACTGCTGGGCTCTCCTCTGCAGGCTTGTCACCACTGGTTGTATCTGGGTGCTTTAAGGTCATGTTGCATTTCCTTACCAGAGGAAGAGAAGGAAAAGATATAAATATACAGTCATCTTTTCTATATTTACACTTAAAAAATAAACATTCCCTTTTTCTGCTTCTCAGAAGATGTGGTGTCATTTCCTGAAAGAGAAGGAGGAGACAAGAAGGCTGAGAACAAAAGCAACTAGGAAAACAAGTGCTTTTGATTTTTTAAAAAATAAATGTATGTGTTTATTTTGTCCAGAAAAATGAAAATGTCCACCCTTTTCAGAAACCACTGATTTTCCACTGGAAAGAAGGAAGAAAAAAGGAAACAGAAGTTCCATACTTGCTGATTGTTTTGGGACAGTGAGTAAAAGCAATTCAATTTTTCTTCCTTGTATCATTTGGTACCAACTAGCTCTCTGTCCTTTTGCAGGCATTTGGGGAAGACAGCCCACTCTCCTAGCTCCTGTACCCTGGCATGGGGACCTCTAGTCACCCATCTGTCATGGGTCCTTGTCTGACCACCCCACCATGGCTGATGTGTGGGTCATCCTGTGGCAGCTCTGCACTGCAGCCAGGGGCTCTGCACTGCTCCTCCATGTGTCTTTATGCTCCCCTTCCACTGACATGGAAATAGCAAGTCCCTGTGGTCTGGTGGTGTAAGTTCATATCCCACTGACTTCAGCTCAGTTTGTCTGATTTGCATCAGCTACTGATTTGCCCCAGGGGATGTCCACGGACACTGAAATGGGTGGAATTGCCCCAGATTGACGCTCATGTACGTGACAGCAGAGACCGTGAAGAAACACCAAGTCTGTCAGGCTTATGATTTTATTTGAAAAGGTGAACTTCAAAGGTGTCTATCAGGGTCTTTCCCTACCTTCAGACAAGGTAAGGAAAGAAGACACAGTATTTGACAAATTGGTTAAAGCTTCAAATAAAAAGGTGTAAAGTCTACTCTGGTGATAGCCATAGTGCTCTAAGGGAGGAAGTATTTTGCAGCAGAAATTACTAACTTGGCTTTAGCAAAAGGCAGATACAACAAGTGTATCTATGTAAGCAAAGGCTTATACTATCAAGTCGGCTTTTCCCGCTCCCCAGTATAAATGCAGGCAGTCATTTCTGCACATATTGCCTGTAGGGCCTCAGCTGACTTGAGATCAAACTTCAGATAGTTCTGTCTCCTCCCTTCCATGAATTCTGATTTTTTTCCTTCAGGAGGAAGAAAATCTGTCCTGAACATCCATTTGCCTTTCCTCTGTCATTCCTTTCATATCTGAAAAGCCTTGCCTCCCCTTTTGCTTTCTTATTTTCAGATGTATAGGATATAAGAGCTCCCTTCTCCCTTTTTGACCTTGGTCCTGGGCTTTTCCTGCATGGATTAAGAAGCATCCGCATTGGGCAGGTTGGTCATGCTGCCACTCACCTGCGAATGCTGGAGGATTCTGCTCTGGATTCGGAAATGCTGCAGACACTTGACACACCGCAGAAGTCAAGCGAGCGGTATGAGATGTTTACTAATTGGGAAATGCATATCTCATATGCTGAAGTGGAGCATAGAGAGAAATTGGTTCAGGGTGCTGAAACACAGGTGCTGCTGGCTGAAGCTCATTTGCCTTTTGCTAAGGGAAGGGATCAGTTGCAAACCAAATTCCTCCCTGCATTAACCAAATTGCCTATTGCACTGGATATATCTCTTACTAAATCAAATCTTTCCAGCTCTAAACTGCAGCTGTCAGTTCTTAAATCAAGTATCTTGACTATTAAACTTGTCACCTGGAAAATGACACCAATATTCTATTCCAAACGTATCACAGTTGTTTACCAGTCTCTGAGCTGATAAAGAAGGTACACAAAATACAACAGTTTGGGATTACATAAAATGCACCAAATACCTTTCAAACTGAATTGAGATCTGCTTTCCTAGTCACTGAAGATAGAGCTTTATGTCTACAAAGTTGTTCCTTTCAACTTCTTTTTCAGGGATGCTGGTATATGATCATGTCATGTGGCACTAATACTGTCTAAACAAGCTTTGCTTATCGGTATGGTAATAATGAACTGATGAGCAAAGCTGACTAGAAACTGAAATTTTGAAAGGAATAACCATGTAAAAAATGTGACCAAGTTACATTTCAAGATTTCCCAGAGCTGAAGTAAAAGGTAAATGAGAGGGAATAAGCAGTGTGAAAATCAAGAAAACTTTAATTTTCATCGTTTGAAGGTATTTTTTTTAAGGCCTATTTATATTCTGGGCTAAGAGCATCCCTCAGCCCTGGTTTTCTAATCTTCTAGATCAGGTGTTTGTCTTGGCTGCAGGACTGGATTTTCCTTCCATGGAAACAAGCATCTGGTAAGGATGGTTGTGTGCACTCAAGCTGCTTTTTGGGACAGGTTGAGGAGTTGGGTGTTTGTACAGAAAAGAGTTCCCATCTCACTCACTCTACAAACAGCTGAAATTCCTGTCCCAGAGCTTCAGAGTTTTGGAGCTTGTGGGTTCCCTATGCCCCGCAGCCCTGTAAACCAGAGTAGAGACTGGAAAAACCCAGAAGGCAAATGACCAAGCAGGAAAAATGGGCAGAGTGATGTAAGACTGGAGATGTTTTATGTCTGGCTTCTCCATGGCCAGTGGGAGGTGCCCCTTGACAACAAGCTAACACCTGTTCTCCTCTTCTTTTTCAAGGCCGTGGCTATCCTGTCCAGAACTGTGGTGACTTAGGGCTTCCATTAGAAAATATTCTACCTTGAAATGTTCCTTGAAGAATTCAGAAAATTAACTAATTCACTTAATATACTGAGTCTCCCTGACAATGCCCCAGCTCTTGCCGGGCTGTGAGGAGCACTGAGCAGCCCTACGGAGCAGGTCTGGAGGCAGGGAGGGGGAGGGCAGGCTCTTTACCACTTCTGTTTTGCTCAGCTGCCAAACAGGTCCTGTGCATGGGGTGGCTCTCACAGAGCACTAAGGCTGGCTAACCTTAAACCCTGTGAATAGTCTAAAACCAAAAAGCAAGGTAATGTGTGGAGACACCCACCCTTGTTTCTAGCACCCTTAGCTTCTGTGGGAGAGTTCTGGTTTCTGAAAATATTTTTTTTTCTTTTTGTAAAGTCCTCTCTTTTTATATGGAAGGGTTAAAAACCAAATGCCTGAATTCAGGTAACCAGGAGTTTAGTGTGCTGGAGAGCCGGTTCCAAATATTTTAACTTGATCCCCTTTCTGGTAAAGGTCCACAGACAGCTTTTGAGCTATGCATGCTTAGCACAAACCATTGCTGCAGCAACAGTCAGGAGCTGGACTCGGGCACACAGTCAGGCTGGGGCTCAGCAGAGTGTGGTTTAATTCCTCGAGCTGACATGGCTTTCCTGTGTGATTCTTGGCAGGTCGCCAAATCTCCCTGGGCCTCAATCCCTGTCTGCAAAATCACACCTTTTGGACCTGCTGCCTCGAGAGAGAGCTGGGGAGAGGCCATTTGTTATTATGTGTTTATAAATTGGGGGCTTTCCTTTTGGACAAGGCCCCCAGACAATCTCATAACACCAATTGCGAGATAAAGCAGGCAGATTATCTTAAATGGTCTGGCAGATGTTGGAGAGGCTCCAGCCACAAAGTGGTCAGGAGGCATAACACAAGCTGGGGGCACAGTGCTGAAAAGGCTCACTGTCCTTCTGCAGCTCACCCCTGGTGAACAACCCATGATTTATTTATTGAGGAGCAGTTTCTGAGTCACCTTCTTCTCTATGTTATGAAAACACTGAGAAAGTGAGTCATTTTGAGGAACAGAGCCTGCAGCACTCATTCTCACTCTGCTGTCTGGAACAGGAGGGGGAGAGCCCAGCAGATGGGCTTGAAGAGAGGAAGAGCAGGAGATGCAGCTTGCTCTCCAAGGGTTGTCATCTGACCTCGGGAAAGTCACACAGTCTCTTCAAGATTTAGACCATAAACTGAGAATGGTGGCCTGGCCTTGCTCAGAAGGGCGTTTTTTTACAGGGTGATGCTGTGAGAGATGTGAGACTGTCGGCTTCTGTGGTAACAGTGTCCTTTCAGGAGCCTTGGACAGGGAGAGTGATAAAAATGCAGATGCGATAACTAATTCTAAATGTGTAAACGTGGCTGAAAAGACAGCCCAAGTCATCTGTTCCCTGTGTTTGCAGTGGATGGGAGAGGAAGCAATGTCCTGAAATTATAGCAAGGAAAGACAGCTTAAATGCTAGGAAAAAACCTCCTGGAAGCAGTGTTGAATGCTGAAATCGATTGTCTGGGGAGAGGGTGGACTCTCCAGCCCTGGGAGTTTAGCCCTGGTTAGATACACATCTGTTTGGGGTGGTTCAGGTGGAGCTGCTTCAGGCTACTTTTTTCTGGCTCTGTGCAGATAGGAGTTGACTGCTTTCCCTGAACAGGCTGGCCTTTAGCGTGACCCTCTGCTGCTGACTGTCTCAGCATATCGGGTTGTAAAGAGGACAATTAATTTGCCTCATAATTTGCTTCATTCACTTCTGTCCTGCTGTTCTTTGATATCTTCCCTTCCACTGGTGGCACAGATAAAAAAGCTCAGTGCCTTCCCCTGTCTGTGGAAAATTTGCTTTTCCATCCATCAAACTCTCCTTTGATTTTGATGTTATTCCTTGCTGCCTTCCAGTCCACCTCCAGCTGTAGGACTGCCTCCACCCTATAGGTATCGACCGTATAGCTGTTGTCAGCTGCACACATTTGCTGATCGAGGTATTTGATAATGATTGGCCTTTAGTCCCCTCCTCTAGCTGGTAGGCTGTTCATTGAAGTGTTCAAGCTTTCTGGTTACCGCTGCCTGGTGTTTGGAAAAGACATTAGCAAGGCTAGGAGCCTGGAGTGTTCCCTTAAGTTTTAATCTCACAAACGGGAGCTTCCTGCTAATAAGGAGCAAAGAACGAAAGTCCACCTCTGTGGCTGGCTTGCTTTCACTGTGCGCGTGATATGAGCTGGAGCAAGTGTCTCCTTTGTGTCCCATCTGGCAGAGGTGTCCCTGCCCATTTCTACCCCTGACCTCCCCAGCAGAGCATCTGTGTAGGCAGTTCCCCTTCTCCCTTCTCTCACCTCTCTCTCCTCTGCATGATTTCAGTCTGGATTTTGCTCTGGCCAGCCACCCTGCCTTCACGCACCCACCTCCTGCACTGCTGACACTGCCTGTCCTGCTTTGTCTGCGCAGACCTGTTCCTCCCCTCCCTGTCAGCTCATGCAATGGTGGGGCTGCACATCCCACAGGATCTGGGAGACACCCAGGGAGCAGTGTAGGCAACCCTGCTCTGCCGAGTCCCCTCTGAGGACTGTGGCATTCCCATCCTTGCCTCAGACTGTGAGGTAGTATCTCCAGCCAGCCTTTCTCCTTATGAAGGTCTCTGTATCACCAGCCTCCCTTGTAGGGAGCATGAGGGCTGTCTATTCCTCTCTGCTTTCTGCTGGATGAATTAGCAGGAGGGTCACTGGAGCATTAGAAGTCAGGGTATTAGTGAGTTGATGCCACTCTGAAACAACCAGCTTTTCAAAAGGAAAAGAGATGAAGCCTCACTGCATGTGCTAGAAAACACTCATCCATGGCATCCTCTCACTCTTAGGAACAAACAGCTCCACAAGCAGGTTCTGGACAGCACCACCAACAGCATCGTGTTGCTTGAATCCCAAGGAGGTGAAGGTACCATCTGTGTTGTGTTCATGCCACTGATACAAATGGAAACATCAATCCCAATCTGCCTCTCCGTGTTGGATCTGTGTGTGAAGCCGGCTGGTAAGCTTGGGTACAGAAGGTTTACTCTCTGTTTGATGCATGGTCAGCTGTCACTGCCCAGGAAGAGGCTTGTGAAAGCCTGTGTGGCATTCCCTGCACACTCAGCAGGGTTGGTTAGGAGAGCAAATAAAACTCAATGTTGTGTAAAGAATGGGACAGAAAGTCCTTAGGACACAACCTTGTGAGTGTTTCACCATTTCATAGGCATCTTTCAGGATAGGAGGAGAAAAGCGTCTCTTTTTGCAGTCAAGTAGACCATGTGAAGGGTGCCAAGTGCCCTCTACAGCAGCCACACGCAGAGCTGGTGGGTGGAAAACCTCTGGGATGACCACAGGGACACAAAGGTGTAAGCTGGCCCATAGTAAATGGTCGCCACATTAGCAGTGGGGGTTTCCACCCATCAGAGCTGCGAGTGTCTGCAGCACTGAAGGGGGAAAGCTGCAGAGTAGTTTTAAGGAGGAGGTTGATGGATTCTGAATAGTCTCCCAAGTCCTTCCAGTCCTACATTTCTAAAAAAGATAATGGAGAAAAAGAGGAGCCGTAGAGGGGATAAGAGAAATGCTAAGACACTGCAAGCTGTCTGAAAAGAGACTGTGAAAAATTAGAAGTGTAGGAGGGAGAAATGGAAGGTGATATGTTAAAGAAAAAAAAATAAAAAGTAAAAACTCCAAAAAGCACACACACACCCCATCAAATGGTGCAGGGAACATAAGTCGGGCTTTGCTGCTCCCCCTTCTCATCTCACGGGAACTCCCAGGAACACTGAAAGGCAGTTCATGGTGCGTTCATTCACTCCACACCGCAGCGACACAGTGCACAAGTAACCTGTGGTAAATGGCTGCCATTAGGCCTCACCAAGCCAGCGAGTCTAGCAGGAAGGATTAGAACTGGATAGGGCTGGTGACAGCATCTGTGGTTATATATGAATGGATAAAAATAAGCATTATAAACTTGCACGCTTCCAGGCACAGGCAACCTCAGGCTCCTCAGGGCGAAGAAACTTTCCTTATAAATAGGTTCTTCCATGACTGTTCATGGCATTAGCTACTGTCAGAGACAGGATACTGGACTAGACGGGCCCCTGGCAATTCCTCTGGAGAAGCTATCTTTCCAAAATAAAGATCCTAAAAAAATTCCTTGTAACAAAGAAGAAATTATTGAGTTGTTTATTAAATAAATTAATTTGAATAGGAAGAACAGCAATTCCTTTGTTTCCCCCTCAGTTTGAACTGTGGGTCTCAGAAGGGAAAATGAAACCACTGCTCTGAGTAGCAGAATAGCATCCCCAGCGCTTGCTTCTTCCTGAATGAAAGGCCTATATTTAGAGGATTCCAAGTATTAGAGATATACTGAGCTGGCAACTGGTTTGGGCAAATTTCCAAACCCGTCTGATTTCCACATAAGTTAGATGTTTCAGTAACCTAAGAAGTTGTGAAAAGAGCCAAAACCAGCGTTTTGCTATCTTTGCAGCCCAACCTGTTGTATTTAATACAGTTTTGGGAGGAAGTGTTTGGTAGGATTTGATGCAATCAATGTTAAACTGCATCTGATTTTAGAATGGGAATGTTTTCGTGCATACACTCACATGCACATAAGTGCATAGACACTTTGAATGCACTTGTATAGGTATACAGAGTAAGGTATACAGGCTTTTCTATTAGGTTCGTTGCTTGCTTGATTATGCATTCATTCATTGTCTTTTGACATCTGTCTGTCTATCTATCTAGCTGTCTATCTACCTATCTATCATGAGACCTATATAACATGGGTGTATTAGAACAGGAGTCAGGTTCTAAATATGTGCAGAGTTGAGTGCCTTTGATTTAAAAGGTCTCATAACTGATTTAAAGGAGAAATACAGGTATGTGAAACTATGATAAATGATGGCAAATGCTATGCCTCTGAATACCTGTAACAGTTGCTAGTTGCTAGTCAATAGTTTGCAGATACCTCACCCTGATAATGATAACCAGCTAGGTACAAATTGCATCTTGCTTTAAGAGAAGTAAGTGGGTTTTATAGCTACCTTCCAGAGTATCACAGTGGAAATTACAGCAATTTCTGTAGTGAGCCTTCCATCACCCCATGTAATCCTCCCTTCCTTCTCTCTGTTTTTGATTGATCATACATTTTGCATAGACCATTTGGGCTGGTGATTCCTGTGCTTGTTTTCTATCCCAGAGTCAGTCTTTTCACAGATGAAAATTACAGCTTAAGGTTTCTAAGACCAACCAGCATTGGTCTGTTGTGATCCAGAGGTATTTGTCCTACCTCCTTAGCTCTTCCTGGGGATGCCTTTATTATGATGTGAACTTCCAGGTGAGAACTGTATCTAGATTCATATACTTCAATGTTTCTCCCTACACCTTGTGTTTCATAATGGCTGGACACAACCAGAAGAGTTTTCCTGATTGCACATTTCCACCCTGGTCTAGTATCAGCCACCTCACCTTCACGTCGGTGCATGCGTGGGCTGCCTTTACTGCAAAATAGCTGAGAGGCATGGGCAGAGAGTCATAAAGATAAGTCAGATGACAGTCTATCATCAGACATGATGCCATGAGTGCCTGAAAGTCACTCATTCCTGAGTGGCAGGGCTTCCTGACAGAGTCCTTCCCTGATCTGACAGCTCTGACAGCTCTAGGAGCTGCTTGGAGAGGAGCCGGTCTGTCAGACCTGGGGAAACTCAGGAAATCCAGCAATGCTCACAAGACCAGGATGCCGCAAAGTTGGGAGTATGGTGGTGTATTTGAGAGATGGTTTTTTCTCTGTATGATCTGTGAATACCAGGGTGTCTAGGACCTTCTTCTAAGGGGCTTTGAAAAAGAAACACCCAGAAAAGCAAGTTATTACCAGTGGCACATATGTAATGCTGCTATTATTGCGAATGCACGTGTGACAAAGATTTTACCTTCTTGTTAAGAACAATTATGGGGCCATTGTTAGCTAAATATTATCCTCATTTTATCATCCTCTTGGATATACAGGTTGACATTTCTAACCTATTTATTAATTTTAGTGCAGTGCGTGAGCATAGCACAGAAAATGTAGAAATGTTTCTTTTCTCCAAGCATTAATAAAAAGATTTGTTTTAACCTATTTTTAAACATTTTGATAGCATTTTTCAAATATCATATATAAAAAACCCTGGGAAATTGCTAGAAATGACAGCTTGGATCAAACTGGCATGGCTAAGTGAATTGAGCAAATATATAAATGAAAGCTTCTCTTTCAGATACATCAGAGATTAAGCGGTGACATTCAAACCCATTCTGTGGCAACTAGTTCAACAGACTCAGACCGTTTAAGCTAAGCAATTGCCTGTATATTGACTCCTGTTCAAAGGGGACAGATAGAAGCCAGGATAACTCCATCTCCCAGAAATCCCTTCTTTGTGAATTCCTTGCCCCATTCAACTTTGTCAGGATTTGTTTTGCTGAGCATATTCTTCTGGGGTACAGCCTTACAGACTTGGGAGAAGATCCCCTAATACAGCCATCTGCAACTTTACGTTACTTTTAGCGTCTTTCATGTTGCATTTTCCTAATTCCTCCTTCATTATCTTCTAGTTTTGCTGCTATTATTTTTCTTAGGAAAGAATGTATTCTGGTTTGAATACTTTGCATCATTTTAAATAAAATGACCATTTATTTAAAGGCCTGGTTCTGTCCTTTTAAGCCACTCGGTGGAAGTTGTATTCTTGGATGTCCTGTTTGCTGTTGAATAGTGTCTGAAATAAATCTTACTGGCCACCAAATGAAGCACTTGAGGCTGAGCTTTTTTTTTTTTTTTTTTTTAATCCCTGAAATGCCAGTCTCACACAATAGTCTGGGCTTTGAAAACTGGGCTGTGATTTCTCTTGTGCCACCAATGAAGAAATCTGCCATTATGACAATGCTATTCAAGAGGCATGAGTTGAGTGGAACAGCTCATTCTTTCTCACTGCAGAGCTGGGTGGAGTAAACGTGTACTAGAGGCCCTAAGCAGGATAGATGCTGTGTAGAGGATGTGCACATAGGTCCCAGTTCTGGGCCTATAGAATCATAGAATGGTTTGGGTTGGAAGGGAGCTTTAAAAGTCATCTGGTCCAACCCGCCTGCAATGATCAGGGACATCTTCAACTACAGCAGGCTGCTCAGAGCCCCATCCAACCTGATCTTGAATGTTGCCAGGGATGGGGCATCTACAATCTTACGTACTGTTATTAAACTCAGAAGCAGGATCCCATTGTGTGTCCCACGTAAGTGTTACTGCTGAGGGAACTCTGTATACATAAAACAAAAAATTAAGCTTAGGAACCAGCTCTGTTAAGCCAGAAAGTGTTATTTTTCACAGACAAAGGTTGGTTTTTTTTTGGTTTGTTTGTTTAACATAAGACCTTGCAGACACAAAAAAACTTTGTTCCTTTGGAGACCCTGACTTGCACTTACTGTCTTATGAGAGGTGGGATTTGGGGGGAGGCAGGAACCCCAGTATGTAAACAACCTGCTGCAAAATGCACTGCTCAGGCCTGACTGCAGAAAGGGCTTTCTGTCTTCTTGCAGGGCTGAACACTAACTTCCAAAGAAACCACAGCATAGCATGGAAAACCGGGTCAGTAGTTGCACAGGATGCTGTCTGGGTTAATGCTATATCCTTATGTGCCTGTCTGCCTGTTCAGCGTGCCTGTGCATATGCACACCTTTGTGCATGCATACCGATTCCTGTGCATATGTACCTCCTGAAGAGGACTGCCAGGAGTAATTCTCCTTTAGTCATTTTACCTGCCTGTGCTTGGATCCGATCACACACAGCCACCTCCAAGGCACATTGCAGATCTCAGCCCAGTGAGCATGTGCTTTGCACTTCTGGTGGTTCAGTGGTGTGTAAAGCTCTCTGCATTTTGCTCAAATGGCTATGATTTGATCTCTAATAGCCCTACTCAGACTTGAAAAGACATCCATAGTTTCCAGAAAGTGTTTTCCATGCTGCAGAGCACCAGGCCAGGCAGCCACTTCACAGCAAAGTTTCCCACAGGAAGGGAGGTGTCTGCACTGACCTTGTGCTGATGAAATCCTTGGCTGATCCCACCAAGGTTCAGCTCCCGAGTATTAGTGATGAAGCTGACATCCTCCGGACTCTGTGGAGCATGACTGGGAACAGCACAAACTGCGGAGCCCAGAAGAAGGAAGCATAATTAAATAAATACCTCCTTTTCCCACGGACAAAGGGAGAATTGATACCCTGGTCAAAAAGCCAAGTGCTATTACAGCAGTTCTTCGTTATAGGCATGTGTTTATTGGCTTTAATAAAGCGTCAGAGAGAATGCTGATGCAGATTTGTGGAACAGATATTAAAACATCCTTTAAAATAATGTGTTGTATATTGTTGATGTAGCATGAGGAGTCCAGCGTCTTAAGTAACAAATGGGAGAAAAGATGCAAAATGCATCCTTGAGGTTTTATATCACAGCTGATTACTCCCTGTAGAGGAGGGTATAGTCAGCAGATCTGAAAGATCCCCCTAAGGCACTGTAGCCTGCACCTTTAAGGGAGGAGAGCTGTTTCACAGGGATACATTTAACCCTTTGATTTGATGAGGACACAAACCTTCACTTCTGTTCATCTCAGACCTCCAAAGGAAACTGCAGGGTCTGGCTGGTGAATATGTTGTTGCACAAACGTATCCTGACCCTGATCAGAACAGGTGAGCTTGTGATCTCTCTCTGAGAGCACCAACATCAGGCTTTCTCCAACCTGATTATGGGAATAGATTTCCCCTGACAAAGTGAGAAGCATAAGCCCTTGTGGCTGCAACATGAGACTGTGTGCTTGAATTCACTCTGAGTGAGAAAGGGGAGGAGTGATGGAAAATATCACCTATGCTGCCATGCTGACCTGGCTGCTCTTCTGGACTGTATTTGATGGAGCAATCAGTATGGTGCTGCTACAAAGATTAAAAAGTAGAAACAGCAAGTGTGGAAAGTGTTTCCTATTGACAGAATGGCTAAGCTAACTTTACAGTTGAAATCTTACCTCTCACATTTTCTGGGTGCCAGGATCTAAACCTCAACCCTTTTCATTTTATTGTTTCTAGTACCTTGTAAGTCAAACTGCATTCGATGAACAACATTGAATTGGGACCTTTGAGCAGGAGTCTTCCCCATCCTGAATGCTGGAGCAGTCAGTGCTTGCATGGCACAGCTTTCTATCTTGTGAAATTGGGTGCAATTATCCATAAGCTCCCAGGGTCTTGTACATGCTCCTCCCTGCATACTCTGCAATGAGCTCAGAGACCTAGCATGGGTGACAGCCCTCCTGGCTGGTCAGAGTTGAGCTAAGTCTGCACAGCTGCCGAAAGAGTAATCCCACCCCATCCCTTCACACTCATCCCTCCTTCAGCATGTGCTCACGCCACCTAACTAACTCTACAGACACTGGAGTGTGGTTGCTTTTCAGATGTCTCAGGTCTGTGAGCCAGCTCACCATCTGCTGCATGCAGGGGAGGAGGCAGGAATGTGCAGCTGGAGGTGGAGGGGAAGGCAGAACCAGTCCCCATGCCAGCTGTGAAGATTAAATAATTTTAAAGTAAACCACGAGCATCCCAAATGAATACTGTGAACTGGAGTCTAGCGAAGGTGGTTGGTACCTCTCGGCACAAGCTCAGAGCTCTGGGGCATGGGGCTAAGGGCTTCTGCTGGCTCTTGAGCCAAGAGACGATGACTAGCTATGCCTGCTGCTTGAGGGCAGCATTTTGCTGCATAAGCCATCACGTCAGCTTTAAAGTCATGGTAATTTCTCCATGGCAGGTGAAGGAGCTAGCCCTCAGAGAGGCATGTGGTCATGTCATGCTTCAAACATAAGCTGATTTTGCTCTGGAAATGAGATACTGCATTCCCTGGCACCTACACACTGAGCGGCCTCTCCTCTATGCACACATACTGTCAGCTTTCTGCTTTGAATCCCTGGGCTGAGAATCATGATAGTCTAGTCCTTTATTCCCAAGATTTGTTCTCTGTGGGGAATTGGCCATTTCCAGCTTCTTCAGAGACAAAACCTTTCTTTCCTTTAATCCTTTAGGGCTGTGGAAGTGACAAAGGAATGGAATATGGGAGTGAAAATCTGTACGAGCTTTCGTGCAATTATTAAGCCCTGGTTCCAAAAGCTTTACCCCCAAAACAGGCAGACAAGGCACAAACAGCATTTCATTACAGACTGTTTGTCCCACCTGGGTCAGGAGAGGAGTTGTGATGCACAGGCCAAAAAGAGTATGGCTTGATTTTGAGCCAGGCTGGAGTTTCAGAGTTGGTGACTGAAATCTTATTTCTCCACAGATGGGAGAATGGAAAAAGAGGAGACCTGGTGTGTACTGAACACAAGTGTTCACTGCACACTCATGTGGAATTACAGGTATCCTTTAAAACCATAGAGAGGATATTTGTCTGCAGTCTGAGCAGACAACATTTGCAGAGTAGCTGTTTTTTTTTTTTACAGTGCTGGACAGTAAGGCTAAATGGGTGACCACTTCAGGACGTTGCTGACGTGTGAAGCAAAGTGGTTATAGTGAAACTTCTTTTGCTTTTAATTAGAGCTGTCACTTCTGGCAACCAGTCCAGTATAAGGAATTTTCAGCCAGTAACTACACCTTGGTGAAAAGCAGATCCTTGCCTTCAGTAGCTCTGTTTTTGAGATATTTTGACTGTAATCGCTTTGCCCCTGATTGAGGGGTGGGAGTAAACCCAGCCAAATCATTGCTCAAGCTACAGTGGCCTGGAAGGCATTTTGGTGAACAGTTTTCCACCACAATTTGTATTGCATCAGACCGGACTTTTTTTCAGTGATGGGCTGATTTTGGCTGGTACTTGATTGAGAAAGCAGGAGAGTGGTGAAAAGCAAGGGCATAGCTTTGGTTCTTATGGTACTGGTTGAGATGAAGGGACTCTTAGTGCCTGATCCATCACAGTGGGTGTACAATAAAGGTGTCCGTGCTAATTCAGCTCTATAGGAGAAGTGCTGTTCAGGCTAATTTACTAGCTCTGCATTAGCTGGCAGCTTCTGGGACTTACATGAACCATGGTGCATGGCATATATTCCACAGGAGAAAAATGTTTCTTCTTTGTCTCAAGCATAACTAGTGACTTTGTTTTTTCCACATTGTAGTATCTGAATGTTATTCTAAAAAAAAACCCCAAACAATTAAACTGTTCTCTGCAAGCAGTTAAATCTTTAAAGGCATCCCCTGGTCAGCAATCATCCTAAATCAATATTGAAAGAGAGAAGTAATTCATTGAAAACACCATTCTTTAATTAGAATGTGGCCTGGACCACAACGGCATGGTCTCTGAAGACACAGATTTATTTATATTTGCTTACTGAAGGATATGTGAAAAGGCTAGTGACTATTGTTGACAGTGGTTCATAAGGAAGGCTGCTTGCTGGTGTAAATGCATAAATTACTGAGACAAATTTAGCTGGCTGGAACACTGCATAAACCAGCAAATGATCTGAAACTTATTGAAATTAATCACATTTGCCTTTGCAGATGTCTAGTTTCTGAGCACCAGAGCTTTGGAGCTAGCAAACATGAAAGGCAGCTATAAGACCTGACTGCCTTCAGGTTCCTGCTCAGCCAGATGGCAGTAAGAGAGTTAATTTCTCCTGCAACAAGTAAAATGCAGCTGGCTGTCACTGTTGGAATTGCATGTTCCCCATATATTATTTATCTGTGAAGCTGTATTGCAGATACTTACAGAACTGGAACAGTCACATTTACCCTAACCCAGGCTATATCGCCAGCTTGCCAAGAATTTGAAATCGTTGTGTGGTATCTAGTAACACTTTATTACCATTGCAAAGTGGCTGCACCTTCCATGATCTCGCCTTTGTCAGATTCACAGTAGAGCATTCCCGTTCTGGGATGTTTTCCGAGGCTGCTTCATGGCATTGTAGATGAAGCCTGCTATGACTTTTTTTAACCTAAAACTGTATATTGTGGTTGGTGATGGACCTCCTTGTAAAATAATGACCCATGGCAGAAAAGTGAGGTTTAAAATGTATGGTCTGACTCTGAAAAGAAAGAAATAGCCATGTGCCTGATGTTAAAGCCACATCTTTTTGAACTGGTGTGGAGATGACGTAGGACTCACTTGTGGTAATGCTGTATTTGCACTTACCCTCACATAGATGTTGGAAATCAAGCATAGGGATTAACTTTACTGTTACTGATTGCCAGATGATTTAAGGTTTCCTGTGATGTCCAAATTCTTTAAGTAATGTGGCTTCAGCTAGTTAAGGAAGGTAAACACGGGTGTTTGAGCTCGATTCAAGAAAGTACTTCAGTATTCGTCTAACGCCAAGCACGCAGGAAAGCTGAATTTCAAGGGTCACGTCTAAATACCCCCCAAAACAGGAGATGGATAGCTCTGTATCCATCCAAACAGCTCTCTCCTCAGACAGTTTTTGTCAGACCCTTTCCTGTCAGGTTCCTGGTGATATTTACTGAGATTTCAGCTAAAGAGGTACCAGCATCACCCACAGGGGAACGTGCCCATCTGGCAGAGGGCTGTGTGAGGCTGTCTCAGCTGCTGTAGCTCTTTAGTAGAAACAGGCAGCTAATGCTTTGGTTGAGGAAGTTCTCAATTAAATCAAGATCGCTCGGGGAGGCAGGGAAGTCTGCCATTGGGGGTCCTTAAGAATGACCTCCAGGAATGGTGCAGGTCAAGCTAATCCTGTGTCCGAGCAGGATGATGGACCGGCTGACTGCCAGAGGTCCTTTCCCAGGGATTTCATGTTCCCAGCAGAGCTGTAACTGCATGAATAAAAGGTCAAACATTTTATACCTCACTGTGTGTGCCCCATAATGGAAGAGTAATAGGTAACTGTTAAATCAGTTTTTATTGATAAAACAACAACTATCGCTTCATATTTTAATCTGTAGGTATGGATTTCACCATAAGGTAGAAACCAATAGTGATAAATAGCTCCTTTTTCAAGCATGTAATAGTCAGTTTTCATTCTTATTTCTTCATGACCTGACCAATCTGATCTTGAGGGTTGGACTGTAAAAAGCAGTTTCTTATAACCATAAATTTTGTAAAAAACACGGATCTGATAGAAGAGCTTTTATTTCTTTGTTGGATTGACAGTGTGCTCCCTCACACTAGCTGGTATTTTCGGACTGATTGCTAGGAACAAGTTATACATTAAGGGGAGAAGAAAGAAAGAAAGAAAGAAGGAAAGAAAGAAAGAGAAGAACCAGGAGAGCCTGATATCACACATCACATCACTGAAACACAAGGTTGCATTGTCAGGGCAGTCTGACCAAGCAAATCAAGAATTTATGTTCGAATTAAATGCATGGAGCTATACATTTTTAACAATCAGTGATGATATGACTCAAAAAGTCATTTACTCTCTATTTCTGGAATTACTGGTGACTTACATGCTTGTGATACATGCTGACCAAGTGTAGTCATGCTTTTCAGGGACAGGCAAATGACTGAGAAAACCCTCACTGCTACACAGTTGTTACTCAGCTTGCATTTACATGGGAGATAGGTCTGAGAAGAGTGACTACAGCTTTGCTGCATGGAGGGAACATGAATGCGAGCTGCCAGTTGCATAAGAAGCAAAACTCCCAGGAACAATCCTCACTTTGACTTTTGAAGACATTGCACAAGCAGGGTGAAATTACTCCGAAGCTGAGGGAGAGGCAGTGCAGCTACAGAGTGTGGCTTCTGCCCTCCCGTCATCCTGGGTGGATTTTGCGTGCTGAGCTCAGAAGTCCTCCTGGGTATTGAGTCCATATGAGTTTGTATGTGGACCTGAGCTAATGCTCACCTAGCGTAGAACCATAGAGTAGAATCATAGAATCGTTTAGGTTGGGAAAGACCTTTAAGATCATTGAGTTCAGTCCTTGTATGAAGTACCTCAACCTCATCCTTTGCACTATGTTTCCCCTCATATCCCATAAAGGATGGAGATTCTCTTTAGCCTTCCTTTTGTTGCTACTGTATTTATAGAAACATATTTTATTGTCTTTTACAGGAGTAGCCAAATTAAGTTCTAATTAGGCTTTGGCCATTCCAATTTTCTCCCTGAAAATCCTCATGACATCTTTAGTTCTCCTGAGTTGCCTGCCTCTTCTTCCAAAGGTGATAAACTCTCCTTTTTTTTTCCCCGAGTTCCAGCCAAAGCTCTCTGCTCAGCCAGGCCAGTCTTCTTCCCTGCCAGCTCATTAAGGGGTGGCCTGCTCCCGTACAAAGACTGCCTGCTCCTGCGCCTTTAAGATTTCATTCCTGAAGAATTTCCAACCTTCCTGGACTCCTTTGCCCTTCAGGAGTGTCTCCCAAGGGACTTTGTCAAGCAGTCTCTTAAACAGGCCAGACTCTGCCCTCTGGAAGTCCAAGGCAGCAGTTCTGCTGACCCCCTCCTTACTTTCCAGGAATTCTCTCTGAGGTAATCTCTTATCATTTTGTGATTGCTGTGCCCAAGATAGCCTCCAACCATCACATCACCCACAAGCCCTTCTCTGTTCACAAACAGGTCTAGCAGGGCACCTTCCCTAGTTGGCTTCCTCGCCAGCTGTGTCAGGGAGCTATCTTCCATACACTCCAGGAACCTCCTGGACCGTTTCCTCTCCACTGCATTGTATTTCTAGCAGACATCTGGTAATTTGAAGTCCCCCATGAGAACAAGGACTAGTGATTGTGACACTTCCCCAGCTGCTTATAGAATATTTCATCTGCCTCTCCATCCTGGTTGGGTGGACTATAACAGACTCCTACTATGATATCTGCCTTGCTGGCCCTCCCCCTGATTCTTACTGATAAACACTCAACCCTTTTGTCACCATCATGAAGCTCTAGACAATGAAAACACTCCCTAACATACAGGGCTACCTCACCAGCTCTCCTTCCTTGCCTATCCCTTCTGAAGTGTTTATAGCCATCTATTGCAGCACTCCAGTTGTGTGAGTCATCCCATCATGCTCCTGTGATGGCAACTGTGTCATAGTTTTCCAGCTCTACAATGGCTTCCAGCTCCTCCTTTCTGTTGCCCATGCTGTGTGCATTGGTGCAGATGCACTTCAGTCGGGCTACTGATCCTGCCACCTTTCTGGGGGGAGAAGCCCTAATTCCTTACAGGACCATTCTCGGGTGCTTCTGTGGTTTCTAACCATCAATACCCCTTGCATCTTTGCTGCCACATGGATCTCCATCCCCTGCCTCCACTGAGACATCAGATGGACCGCGCTAGCATACCACCCCTCACACACTGGTGTGCTGCCCCTAGGCTTACCTATAGCAAACATGGTTTTCCCCCTTCAACTCTAGTATAAAGCTCTTTCAATGAGCCCTGCTAACTCCTGCACAAAGATCTTTTTCCCTCTTTGAGACAGGTGTACCCCATTTGCTGCCAGCAGGTCTGGTGTCATGTAAACCAATGTACTATCAAAAAACCCAAAATTCTGCCAGTGATACCAGGCTGGTATCCAGGGATTGAGCTGCTGGCTCTTCCTGTCTCTTACCTCATCATTCCCTGCAGCTAGAAGGATAGAGGACAACATTGCTCATGCTCCTGATCCTTTAGCCAGTCACTCCAAGGCACTGAAGTCTCTCTTGATTGCCCTTGGGCTTCTTGTTCAAACTTCATTGCTGTTTACCTGAAAAATCAATGATGGATAATAACCTGAGGGCCACACCAGGCTCAGAAGCATCTTTTTCCTCCCATCTTTAACCTGGGCACCAAGGAGACAGAAGACTTGCCTAAGAAGTGGGTCTACTCTGCATATTGGGCCTTCTGTTCCCTTCAGAAGGGAGCCTCCCATGACAACAACCCATTTCTTTTCCAAAACTCAAAGCAGTTTTGACACAGGGCATAGGCTAACTTCACTGTAGCAACACCTCCATGCTAGCTGAACTATCATCCTCATTATTGTTTGGTTCCATTTGCAGAGCCTCATGCCTGTTACACACAAGCACCTGGGAAGGTAGGGGAGTCACAGAGGAGATGCATCTATTGCACTGGGAAGGGGCTTGTCACCATTGTCCCCTATCCCTTAAATCACTGTTTTCAGCCAGCCAGAGAGAAGACAGGAAATCCTCTGTATCATGCGTCCTGTCTGCCTGTTGGGTCTGTCCCAGGGAAGGTGGGGTGTGATTCCAATATATTTTCTTTCTCTCTCTCTCTCATTCTCTCTCATATTCCCTGATACTCTTCAGCCTACTCACCTCCTCCTGGAGCTCTGTCACTAAGCGGAGCAGTTCCTCTACCTGGGCACATCCAAACTTGTAGAGGAATGAAGCTGGGTTAATTAATGTTGATAATATACAGCTGTGGGCCGGCTTCAGGGGCTGTGGGTTGACTGATGTAGATAAGGTGCAGCTGTGGCTGGTTAAGTTCAGTGGTTGAGAGCCAATGAAGAGAGAGCAGCTGAGGAAGAAGCAAGAGAGGAGAGAGAATACATGCCCTGGATGAGGTAAGGTGAATGCAGCAGAGGGACTGGCATGAAGGGTATGTTGGTATGGGATGGTAAAAGACCTTGTTGCAGCAGGCTAGTTTGGAGAGTGCTGTGACACAAACTGAACTCTCACACATGTGAAAGCTGAAGGTGAGCCCTGGAACACAGCTGGGCATGAACCAGAACTTGCTCTGTCCATTAAGGCATAGCTGAGAACGGCCCATAGCTGCTGTGATGTTGTGGGAAACATGAAGGGCAGTAAATGTGTCCCTGAGGACGGGGAGGATGCCTCAACTCAATGTGCTTGTGGAACTGTTGTGAACATGGCATCAGAGACATCTCACCAACAGACACATGGGGACAGCTATTGACCATGAAGTTTATCTTAGCCACATTCTTGCCACCTTCCTAGCGATTTAGGGACATCCCTTGAGGAAAGCAAAGGTGAGGTCATTAGGTGAGTCAGGGAAAGGCTATGATCAAACACACCCAGTGTGTGAGCACAAAGCATCACTGTGACTGGTGAGCTTCCTTCTTTCTTGGAATAGCATGAGAGCTGAATGAAGGGATTTCCACCCCCTCTCACTTCTGGGGGCTGACCTCAGGACAGGGTGGTAGAGAAACCAGCTGGGAGTAGCTAGCTGTTTAAAATGGATCAAAATTGTGACTGGGAAACTTCCTGAAAGAGTTACTGGGGACGGGACAGGGGAAACACCCAGGATGTTCAGAACCAGCTAGCCAGTGAACATGGAAAAGAAACAACAAAACAAAGTGGTCTCTCCTCCATTAATCAAGAGAAATAAAAACTTGAAATACCCCCTGGAACTGGTGGGAAATCAGGTCAGGAACAGAAATAGTCATGCATTTGCTCTACTGGAGTGGTAAAGAATTTTCAAACCCAATTTCTTTTTGTGGAAAACTGGCTCCCTAAGGCTCTGAACGAGATGCAGAGAATGTCCCACTGCATGTGGTGTGCTGGTTCAGGATCCCTGCCAGGGTGATCACTCCCCATAACAAGCAAAGCAAAATGGAGCTGCCAAGTTTCAAATGTTCATGGGAGGTGACTCATGACTGTAGAGAGAGCAATGAGGTAGCATGAGTTCATTTACTTCCAAATCAGCCTGAGTGTCCTCGCTTGTGCTGTTGCCTCAGATGACACAGGTTCAAGACCAGCTTCTCATTATTCTATGAGCTACACTGATACAGAGTGCAAGGAAAATTTAAGCTAGAAGGGAGCAGATTGATAACCATGGTGGATGAAATTCATGGAACCAGGAGACCATCTGTGGCATAGCAGGATGTGATGTCTTGGTGCTTGTAAGTGCTGTGGAAGCAGATGTGAGGTCTTTATGTGGAGGACACCCTTCAAGTCTATGCAATACATGTCATAGAACCACAGAATAGTTTGGAGTTGAAGGGACCTTTAAAGGTCATCTAGTCCACCCCCCCTGTAATGAGCAGGGACATCTTCAACTAGATCAGGTTGCTTGGATCCTTTCCTTTATCCCAAATTCTTTCTTTTTCTGACTTTATTTCCCAGGGTTTCCTTCCTGCTATCCATTCTTTTTTCATGATTACTCTTTTCCTGCTAGTTTTCTAGCTGATGTCATCTTATGTTGGCAGTAATGTTGGTTCAAGTGGAAGGTTGTGCTACAGATCTCCACAGTCCCTTCCAAGCAGCATCGCTGTGATTCCAGGGGCATGACAAGCTCTGCCTAGCCTCAGATTTGCCCCTTAGATGTGCAGTCTCATGATGGTTTTGGTCATTTTCTGCAGTGACTATAATTGGTGGCTTTCAACTGCTCACTGCCTCTAACCAACTCATTGCAATGTATAGGCTCTCAATAGGCACTCAAACAACCTGATGCAACTGCCCTCTGCCACAGCTTTTGAAACACATTTTTTGGTGATATTGTATCTTCCTCCCTACTTTATCCTCACTCCTGTAACAAATATTCAGAAAGAAGAGAAGAAAACTTCCTTATTTGTCTGTGCTTTGTGTCAGCCTGCAAGGTGAGTCTAGGATTATTTCCAAAGTTGCATAAAATAACCAAAAAAATTTTAGGTACACCCTTTGCATTTTAATTTTAAAAATAATTAAAAAAATACACGGGAAAAACCCACACACGAACAAGAAAAAATATAGTTGACTTTCTGTTATCTGCAGGCTTTGTGCTAAAGAGCCTCTGTGTCAGGACATCTGAGCTGGTAGGGCAACTGGAGTAGTACCTCTGTTTTGACAGCACTGAAGTACCTCAGCCCTTGATAAACCTGACTGAACATTTGCTTTATCAGCCAAGGTTCTCTGTGTAGCATCAATGACTGTTCTAGTTCCCCCTTCAATGTTAGACTCTCACTGTCTTGATGGCTTCCTCCTAATGTGATGAATCACTCCGTGAAGTTGCCAGCTTCTCTCTGGTGAATACAGGGGCATGCAGGCCACCTCAGAGGTTGTGAACTGGGAGGGGAGAGTTTATGAATGCATGTACACATGGGCTTCTGTGTCCCAGGAAACTCAAAAAGGATAGCAGCAAACACAGAGCAGCACCGCTGTCGCCAGCACCTGGCAAACATCACTCGTGTACAGCTCAGGAGCTCACGTCGTGCATGTTCCAAGGAGGCAGGTCTGGGCAGGAGCAGGCAGAGGTCTCCACGGTCCCATCACACCCAAGCCAGACATAGCTGTGACTCAGTAAGCAAACACAGCTGAGCACTGAAGCCTCGACTGGCCTTGCTGTAGTAATACATGAAACTTCTGTTTGCTTCCCAAGAGGATTTAGCAATGAAGGAACAACCAGACAAGGCAGGAGAATGGCAGATAATGTTTGTCTCCTTTTGATATACTTCTAGAATAGCATCCTTCAGTGCTAACATTCCCACAAGAGAGAAGAAAGAAACAAACGAAGTTATCATAGGACAGTCAGTCAATAATAATAATAGTAATAAAAATCCTTTCAACAATCTTCTTTTTTATTTTTTTTTAATGGGGTAATGTAACCTGGCAGACTATGCACCAGGGAATGATGCTGTGTCACCTAAGAAAATGGCAAAATTGCAGCTCTTGTATTTCCCTGCTTCTCCTTTCTCTGGTGTCACATCACTGTTTTGTGAGGCCAGTGCAGGACACATGAAGGGGAGGCTCTGAAGAAATCCCTCTGATCTCATGGCCCAAGTTTTTATTTTGGAAGTGAATCCAGCCCCTGGGAATTGAGGGTGCCTTCTGTCAAAAGCAGTTTCTGCCTAGTTTGATGTTCAAGATATGCTGTAAAAACTTCATAGGGCTCCTCTGGTAGAAACTGTTAAAGATGCATATCACATGGGCAAAGACAGACAGAAATGACCCCATGGTCCGCTTTATGTCAGTATCATCATACAGAGGCAAAAATGCCCTCCAAAAAGGCAGTGCTTGAAAAATCCAGTCCTTCAGGCTGACATTATATTATCTAAATTCCTATTACTGGTCTTTGTGCATTAATTGCAACATTATGTGAAAAGGAAAAATGGGGTAAAAAAGGAAAACCTTTTACCATTTATTACTTTAGACATTTAGCATAATTTCTTATTACTTTGTGCAGAAGTTCTGTATAGACTTGCCTAGCCTCCAGACTCTCTGCATTACAGGTGTTTGAAATGTTAGAGGGCCCACCTTTTCAGAGGCATAAATATAGCTAGAAGAATCATTTGTAACGAATATCATTCAACAAACTCTATCTTCCATTTACAAATTGTCCATGAAGAGATTGTAATTTTCTTGAGCTGTTTGCTGAATCACTTCTGGAAATCATTCTTCACTAGCAGCTTCTTGGAGAGCAATTTGCTTGGGAGCATTTCATATTCAAAGTCTGTGACTTGAGCTATTTTTATGAGGTGTGTCAGTTCCCTGGTTAGATGAGTATAACCCCTGAAGTTCTAATTTCTGTTCTGAGTAATCCCCTCTCTGAATACAAATTTTGAAACTTCGCAAAGGTGTCCTGAAATATCAGTTTGGAATCACTTCGAAATAGATTTGCTTTTTTTTTTTTTTTTTTTTTTTTTTTGCAAATGTGGGGAAAACATGGGAAAACAAACCCAGCAATTTCGAGCAAATTCATGACAGCATTCAAATGAACATCATGGCTGCTCTAAGCTTTCAGCGTGGTGCCTTATTTGCAATCAGTGGCATACCATCTTGGGTCTAACAGGTTTTGGTAAATGGTGTTATTGAAAAGTTATGGATAAAAGGAAACCTGTCAGAGGTCAGGAGTAAGCAGAAAATGTTAACTCTGGTGATGAGTGGGTGCTTCATATGACTTACTCAGAATTACTGGGTGCTTGACCCTGATATTGCTCAAACACCACCGTTCTGCTGACTTGGGCAGAGCCTTTCCTGGTGTTCTTCATCTCTGCCACAGCAAATTAATTTCTAAATTTACTTTAGCTGAAGCAGTTGACAGGCAAGAGATTAGCTGGAATAAGGTCATCTGGGAAGAACATCCTGCCCCTAAATACTCCAAGAGAGACTGTTAAAAGGGTGCAATGGAGGCGCTAACGGTGGATAAAACCAGGACATGGTTCATAAGAGAAGGTTCATGTTTCTGTTGGCAGTGTTGTACAAGTTGTTCCAGAATGGACTGCCAAGAGTTGTTTTTGTTCAGGCTGGGCTTGGCTTTTCCTCTTCATGTCCTCACGATGATGGCTCGTGTTGAAGGTGAGGGAGGGTGGAATGTGTGGGAATCAGTCAGAGGTTTGTTTTTTCCTTGAAGCTACTTGGTGCTGCTCCAAGTTATGCAGTGCTTTGGAGGAGAGGTGTCCCTGAAGAGCTGAGGTGTGAAGCTAAGGAGCAAGACGGCGCCTACGCAGACAGCATGGTCCTCTCCTCTCTCCCTTCCAACACCAGACACAAATGGCTGCCTACAAAAATTTGCCTTTTGCAGTGAGACGGCCAAAGGAAGGCAGTGGAAAATGAGGCTCATGGTTCTTTTGAACTGGAAAGAAAACAAAGCCATTTAATACTCTCCTCTGTGCTGTTCCAATCATGGGGAGAGATGAAGCCTTACCTTCTGGTCACAAAAGGAGTATTGACAAGGCCTCAAATAATCCCAGAAAAGCCTGTTCAAATAAAAGTTTGCACAGCACAACACTGAAAATTGAAGGGCTCACAGAGTCTCTCATTCAATCAGGAGCTAGCACCCCCTGAGAGCCTAGTGCCTCACCAAATTATCCTAATGAAGACAAGATGCCACTGGCAACTCTCATCCACCCAGAGACAGACAGAAATGAGTCCAGCACCTTTCCAGAAGGAGCACGCTAAGGGCGTGGAGCGGTTAACAGAAAATCTTCAATTACAGGTGATCAGGGTTCAGCTCTGAGCTGCTACTAGTGGGTGCACTGCTGGTCTTCCTCAAACCAAAGGTCTGTAGTTAAAAAGGAAGACAAGTGAACTACTTTAGGCCAGTAATGATTTCATAAATGCACATATCTGAGTAATGATTCCCTGTATTATGCCTTCCTCCCACTTGTATTAAGCCATCACGCCTGGATAATCTAACACTTTGAATTAAGCCCTCCTGGTTTACCTGTTCCACGCTGAGAAATTCTGCTGGCGTTCAGCAAATCGCTGACCCCTATCAAGTCCTTACAAGTACAAAATCGTTCACTTTATTTATATAAGTCATCCTACAGGCCAGATTTATAGGGAAAAGTAAATGCACTTCTGTTGATGCAGTGGTAATTTCCTTGTATTATGTCAGGGGAGTCTCCTTAAAGATGACAAGTTTCATGGTGCAGCTTGATGGAGGTTGGCTACGGAACAGTACAGCTGGCTGGCAAGCAGGGGTGAGCAGGAACAAGACTGGATCTGAAAGTTGCATTTGTGACTCTTCTATTCCTAATAACAGATATGAAAAAAAACCAACAAAACCAGCAAAAAAACCAAACCAGAAAAAGATGGGTATTTATTTAAAAGAATTTTAAAGATGAGGGGGAAAATCCCCACTCATTGGCTGCAGGAGGATTAACAAGGTAGTTTATGATAATATTAGAAGCAAAGAAGTCTTTTTATGGAACGTACTGTGGTGAAGATGATTGGTTTTACTTGCAGTTGTTTTCCTTGACTCCCTGTTGATCTTTTTTTCAGTTCTGTAGAACAGGCTTAGAAAGTGGTACAAATCATATTATTTGTTAATGTGCCAGCCTGGTAAGTGGAGAATTTTTAGTGGTCTGCAAAGAGAACAAGAACAGTTTCTGTTATTTGTTGTCACTTCTTTTTACATAACTTTCAAAGACTCTTTTAAATATTTATCCTGCTTTTTCTCCAAGGATTTGTGTTTGTAATATTTACCTCCTTCCTGAGCCTAGACCTGGTGGACATAGAGAAGATAACACTCACGAGGAATGATTTAAGGTCTTCAACTTTCTATTTGAAATCTGGAAAAGAATGTCAAGGAGTTGTCCCTCATGCTGAAGGGAAAAAAATATGCTTTGTTTAAGTAAGCAGCTTCACACAAATTCACCTTCTAACATTACTAAGAAGCATCGCTCTATGGCAAGTTACAACAGTTCTATCGGCAAGGGAACGGATCAGTCACAGAATAAGCCCTGGCTTGTCACAAACTTTTGGTGAACCAAGAAATGGCCAGTCTCAACGCATTGTATTGCAGCTACTATGCACATCTACCAATAAATATACAACCCAGCTTGCTTCGTTCTTAGTCACCTCGTATGTCTGCTCAGGAGGTAGGAAACAGTTTAATGAAATTAGCTACAGTCAGGCTTCGACTCCTTTAGTTTTTTCCTTTCTGTTATGACATTAACTGCTTGCAATATTGTCAAGTTCCTTTCAGGTTTTATGTGGTGTAAAGAACCATTACATGAATCATTCTGTATAAACAAGGGAAGACAGCGTGTGCTCTGTGGCAAAGCCCTAGCCAGATTTTGGGTCCCGCTGGACCCTGAGTAGAAATGCCTGGATGGAATATGATTGCATGGGGATGTTTCTGCATGGTGTGAATCACAAAAAAAGCATTCAAATAGCACAATAGTTTTTTGTTTTTTATTGAAAACCTTTCAGCTTGATAAAGTTGAGGGTGTAAATTGGTTACTCTTTCTTGCACAAATGGCTTTGGTTATTTGTCATGATATTTGTGTATCCTTAATTTCCCACAAGTGTTATATGTGATAGATGGGATGGAAGTTTTCTTTCATCATTTCATAAGGCTTTGTTTAAAATGCCCATCATCCAATCAGGGAGGATAAGCCTAGTGACTGACGTCACCAATTACAAAATCTGTATACTGAATACCTAAAGGTTACAGCTTGCAAACACCCAGATGATGAGAAAGCATCGTGTGGTACTAATCACAGCCTGCTTAAAATGACATTTCTAGGCATCAGGATCAATCTGCCAGTGATTCACTACCTGTGGAAAGAACTGAGTTCATAGAATGCATTATTTGAAGTGATTGTTTTGATCAGTTCACTACGTATGAGAAGCTGCTTCCCATTGGCTACAGAGGAAGAGGGAAATCAGAGTCACGTATGTTTTTCACATAACTTGTTTTTTCCCCTTCAATACTGACATCAAAATTTTGTCAGACAGACACGGAGCCTTGTCTCTAGCTTTGTCTTGCACACAGTGAAATGCTAGCCCCACTGAATTTGGTGACAAAATTCCCATTCATTTAGCCTCCTGTCAGTGGATTGATTTTTATTGACACACCGGGGAGCAATTAATTATTTACCCATCAGCCTGAGAGAGCATTTCAAAGGGATTTATTTAAGGTCCTGTTCTTTAAGAATCAGTTATCTTGAAGCATGTGATACCTTATACAGTTCACTGTGCTTAAATACCTTCCATTAAATTAGCTCATGTTTTTATTCAAGAGAGGAGATGGATCGGTCTCTTCAGCTGGCAATACTTTCAGACTGTGTCAGGCCAAAGGGAAGCTAATTACAGGGAAGAGAGAAAAATGTGGAAATTACTGATTGCAGAGAGCACTGTAGGAAAGAAACTTTGTTGTGAGCAGCTCGCTCTCACATTAAACATGCTGAAGCTGTACTCTTCTGACCATAAGATTAATGATGCCAAGCCAAACATTATACCCATGTCTCAAGGGTCACAAGCAAACTTCTTACTTTATCATCTGTTTCTCATTTTGCTGGCCACTAAGGTATTTACTGAGGAATTAGTATATATCCAGGTTTAAGCAGATTAAACTAAAAACATGCCACTGTTTACTGGGTACATCTACTCTCATTAGTGTAACTTGTTGCTGTTGGCGTGAAGCAGTTTAATTAAAATGACAGCATAGTTTTCTGTGGAATCCATGTCTGGTCCCAGTGGGGCTCCTCAGGCAGATGTGAACAACTCGTGCCCACCATGTGAGCTGCAGAAAAAAGCCAGGGCTGCCCACTCCTTGCTACCCCTTCAGACAGTCCTTCCTGGAAAGAAGGAGCATTTCCACTTATGTGAGACCTGTCTTTTTATTATTAGTATTTTCTTTTCTTCCTTAGTTATTATTTAGACCAACTCATCCCACTAACGCCTATGAGCACTGTATATTTATGGGTGACCTAGGTGTGGGATGCATTGGTTGGTGAGCTACCAAAAGCAAATAGAGGCCCTGGGATATGCAGGTAGCGACTCCATAAGGAATGAAGCTGCACCTGCTAAATACTAAAGGAAAGTCTGGAGGCACCATCTCCCCTGTTGCCCATGTGGCTGTCACAGAGCAGTTTCTCAGTATTGCTGTGCATCAAAACTCAGATAGGCTCCAGAAAATCTTGTGATTGCCTTGGAAGTTATGAAAAAGTAAATTAGCAGGGTCACTTGCCTTGGGTTCTCTGAGTTTTGAGACGATACTTGGCAAATGTTTTCAGGAATTTTCTCCTGCAGTGATATAGTTTAGAACAGGGCTGGATCAGGGAACTACTTTGGTATGTGAAAGACACAAAGCTTTTCAATGTGGTCAATGCACACTCACACTGAAGATAAGTCAAAACCTGGCAGCCAGGCCACTTCTCTGGGATTTTCAGCTGGAAGTAGAGTTTGGGACATGCCCATCTTAACCAGCTTCCCTAGCCAGAAGCCAGTGTTTTCTTGCTTTCCATGGGTAATCCACCCAAGCATCACAATATAAGCATCTGAATTACAAGTGCAGTTGCCCAAAGTTCTCCAGGATAGTCAGCAGAGAGGGAAAGGTCTCTTCAGGGAATCATTGGCTGAGAAGACATTGGGGATCACCCCCAAGCACCAACAAAATGTTCTTGTTATAATTTTGCTAAATAATATAAATATTCCATTTTAACAGGAGGGTAACTCAGTTTTCTAATGGTGTGGTAGGTAGTGCATGATCCAAGTCCTGCCATGTCTGACTGACAATACAATTTCTGCACCTGTCTCAGCTCCACCTTGGAGTAGTCACTTGATGAAATGACATCATTTTGAAGGGAAAAAGATGCTGTCATCTCTTGCCTGGTTTTGGGGTAAGAGAAAAAGAAAATCAGCCACTTACTCTTACACAGCAAGTGGAATAACGTGGTTAAAGCATTTAATAACAAAAGGCTTGTGGTGAAATCCAAGATCTCAGCTTTTCATTCTTTCCAAGGCAAAAGGCATAATTATGTAGTTGAATGGTTTCTGAGGTGCCTTCAGAAAAGTGCCTGTCCTGCCCACTCCCTGGGGCAGGTGCCAGCAGGGCCAGTCCCTGCTGTGCCTGTGATGTGCACACACATGAGGATGCGTCTCTTCTCCCAGCTTACTATAGTGCACATCTAAGATGGGGAAACTTTCTCTTTTGTGGTGGCTAAACAGCTACTGAAGCACTTTTGGCTGCCTGGCCATCAAAGTACAGTAGGTGTTGACGTAGAAAGAGCAGAAAAAAAGTCCTGGTGATGATGAGCTATGTGAGGCAGTGGGGCTGAAGGTGCCCTTTCTGCCATCTAAATAGACAAAAGCAAGAAAATGGAGATGGTGACAGACATATGGACCCCTGCTTGGAGTCTCAAGGTAGACCACTAGCAGACCTGGTGTTAAAACCAACAGCCCTTGATGGCCTAGCAGATCCAGATGCCACAGAATGGAGCTGTCCCTCACTTGCCTGTTCGAACCAATGGTCTGTTTTACCTGGGCTTTTGTTTCTGAGAAGCTTCTTCACTAACTTCTCCTGGGTTAGCAGCATGGATAAGCTATGAAGGGAAGACAAGACAGCAGAGTCTGCAATGAGGACGTGTTTGTGTAGATGAACGTTTCCCATGTATATAGGTAATAAAGGGAAAACACTACATAAATTCACTTGCAGACTTACTCCAGTGTCATTGCCCAAGAACAATCACCCAAAGTCATCCATGTGTGAAAACTGCAATAGTGGAAAAGGCTCCTGTGTTTGTGATTTGTGATATTTCTTTAAAACAACTTTCCTCTGTTAAATGAATGCAGAAATAACTCTTCAGATTATGGATCGGAGCAAGGAGCTGTATTAGTTTAGCAGTGTAGCTGCATTGATTGGCATCCCCCTGCTCAGGAGAAATGTTTTTAACCAGCCAGAACAACAAATACTGATGCAAAACCTACATGGGTTACATTGAGAGCATTCAAATGTAAAAAGTAGGTGTTTCAGGAGCCAAAACGCGATTATTTTTAAATGGCTGTGGTTAGGAATGGTTGTTATTTACTGTTTGAACATAGCAGCACCTACTGGCTCCAGCCAGAATTCAGGACTTCACCACAGTAGGTATAAAAGGTAGTAAAAAAGAGGCTTCCTCCTCCCTGAGCGTTCTGAGTCTGGGCAGGAGGCAACAGACAGAGTGTTTGGACACCACCAGCACAAAAGAGGATCAGGAGGGGATGAGAAAATTGGTCTGACTTCCCTGGATATCTCCAGCCATACTGGCCGTGCTATGTTGGGTGGGCTGAGGAGCCTTATGGAGGGGAGGAAGCTGGTGATAATGCATTTTTGCGTGTTTCTGGGTGGGAGGACAACAAAAGCTGGAGGTGTGGTGGGAACTGGAGAGATGTCAGTGCCTGGGTGGCATGCCACAGTTTGTAAAAGAGGAAGCTGACAAGGACGCACAGGATGCCAGTACCAGTTTGATGCCAGTGCCAGCAAGTGATGCCCAGAGCCTGGAGAGGGATGGCAGGTCAGCAGGAGAGCACCTCAAGAGCAGCACAAAGGAATTCCAGCCGCTCCGGCCGCTCAGCCAGCCTCACCGGGGGCACAGCTTCAACGCCTCGATGCAAACGCGCGCAGCGTGGGGAACGAACCAGAGCAGTTAGAGACATGCACATGCCCGAAGGACTACGATCTTGTTGGCACCACAGAAATGCGGTGGGATGGCTCCCATGGCTGGAGAGTTGGCATGGGAGGATACAGGCTCTTTAGGAAGGACAGGCAGGGGAGGCGAGCAGGGGGTGTTCCCCTCTGTGTCAGTGACCAGCCAGAGCGCACGGAGCTCCGCCTGGGGATGGAAGAGGATCCGACCAGAGTTTATGGGTCAGGATCAAAGGGAGGGCAGGGGCAGGTGACATTATAGTAGGGGTCTGCTACAGGCCACCCGGCCAGGAAGACCGAGTGGATGAGGCCCACTAAACACTGACAGGAGCAGCCTCATGTTCACAAGCCTGGTCCTCATGGGGGACTTCAGCCACAGCAGTATCTGTTGGAAGGACAACAGCAGGGCATCAGCAATCCAGGAGGTTCCTGGAATGCGTTGGTGATAACTTCCTCCTCCAAGTGACAGAGGAGCCGACAAGGAAAGGTGCTACGCTGGGCCTTGTTCTCACCAACAATGAGAGGCTGGTGGGGAATGTGAAGCTCAAGGGCAGCCTTGGCTGCAGTGACTGTGTAATGGTGGAGTTCAAGATCCTTAGGGCAGGGAGGAGGGCGCACAGCAAGCTCGCTGCCCTGGACTTCAGGAGAGCAGACTTTGGCCTCTTCAGGGATCTGCTTGGTAGAGTAGCATGGGACAAAGCCCTGGAGGGAAGAGGGGCCCAAGAAGGCTGGTTAATATTCAAGGATCACCTCCTCCAAGCTCAGGAGCGATGTGTCCCAACAAAGAGGGAGTCAGGCAAAAGGGCCAGGAGGCTGCATGGATGAACAAGGAGCTCCTGGACAGACTCAGACACAAAAAGGAAGCCTACCAAGGGTGGAAGCAAGGACAGGCAGCCTGGGAGGAATACAGAGAAATTGTCCGAGCAGCCAGGGATCAGGCTGAGAAAACTAAAGCTTTGACAGAATTAAATCTGGCCAGGTACGTCAAGGGCAGCAAGAAAAGCTTCTATAGGTACATCAGTGATCAAAGGAAGGCTAGGTACATCAGGTACATATAGGTACATCAAAATGTGAGCCCTCTCCAGAAAGAAACAGGAGAACTGGTTACCCGGGATATGGAGAAGGCTGAGGTACCGAATAACTTTTTTGCCTCAGATTTCACTGCCAAGTTCTCCAGCCACACCACGCAAGTCACAGAAGGTAAAGGCAGGGAGGGACAGGGAGAATGAAGAACCATCCACTGTAGGAGAGGACCAGGTTCAAGACCATCTAAGGAACCTGAAGATACACAAGTCCATGGAACCTGATGAGAAGCATTTGTGGATTCCGAGGGAATTGGCGGATGAAGTGGTTAAGCCACTATCCACCATAACTTAAGAATTTGTGGCAGACTGGTGAAATTCTCACTGACTGGAAAAGGGGAAACATAACACCCATTTTTAAATTGTATTGTGACCAGCGGTGTTTAATGTCTTTGTTGGTGACATGGACAGAGGGATCAAGTGCACCCTCAGCAAAATTGTTGATGACACCAAGCCCGACCATTCTGTGATTCTGTGAAAGAAGGTAGTTTTAGATTAGATATTAGGAGGACATTCTTCACTATGAGGGTGGTGAGGCACTGGCACAGGTTGCATAGAGAAGCTGTGGATGCCCCATCCCTGGAAGTGTTCAGGGCCAGGCTGGATGGGGCTTTGAGCAAACTGGTCTAGTGGAAGGTGTCCCTGCCCATGGTAGGGGAGTGGAACTACATGGTCTTCAAGGTCACTTCCAACCCAAACCATTCTGTGATTCTGTGATGCCACGGGAGAAAGGGACTTACTGGTTAGGAGTACAGTGTAGGATAATGGGATAGGCAGAGGTGGCTGAGGGTGGCAATTTTCTTATCCAAGTGTACTGAAACAGAGGAAAAAAATAGGCATGGCATTATTTATTTATTTATTTATATTTAATACAAATGTCTTTCTAGAAAACCTGCCTCGGGAAAAACTAAAGCTAAGCTGTGTGATTTGGCAGTTACCAAGCTGGGACCATTGTGTTGATTTTAAGTCCTGCCTGCAGGATGCCCTGGCAGCATTCTTTCCCATCAAACTCTGGTGGCAAAAGGCATGCAGTGCATGTAAGCATTGGTGTCTCTTCTCTTTTGTCCCCATCCTTGCATCTACCCGGGCCTCCCTGAAACTAGGATTTGCAGACAGATCTGGGTGGTTGTGGAGGCAGGTGGAAAACTGCATTTTTTCTCCTGAACTTGGCTGCATATTCTTCCATTCTCTGGAAAGCTGTTGTCCATCTTCCCTCCCCCCAGAGAATAGCACTGAACCTTCCACAATAGTTTGGGTTTTTTCCCCCAACAGAAAACAAAAAATATCCACAAATGATTTTGTTCCACACAGATGTCAGGTTTTTTCCATAAGAACATTTCTTGCTTAAAGCACAATTCTCATGGAAAACTTTGTGGTCCTGGTGGTAAAAGTGCAGTCAAGAAAATTATTTTTGCAGCAATATTTCAGATATATAAGGTCAAAAAGAGCTTTGTCTACACCAGGATTCAGGGAAAACAAAAAGTAGTTAAAATCTGTATTCAATTTCATTTTAAGATCTCTCTTTTAGAGCTGTCTTTTTATAATGGCTCAGAAATGTCCAGGGAGGTTCTGTCATTTCTGGTTTCTGTCTCAGGCTGAAACTGAAACAAGCAAACGGTCTTACAAGAAACCTTGTTCTTATGAAGAGATTTCCAATTTCCTATGTTTTCATCCTCATGAGGTTTAGATGAAACATCCAGATTTTTTCCTTTTCTAAACTGAAGCCAGACTCATAACCTGCTGAAGTTTCCTCATCACTAATTAGAGCATGTATGTGAAATTATTTGCTGTGAAGGTGAAGCGTAGTGTTAAATTAAAATCAGATGCATCAAGAACAACTCTCTCCTGCCTTGGCAAGGCAACCCTTGTATGGGGTTGGTGCTCTGAAGGATACTTTTTGTTTTGTCACACTATTTTCCTAAATGATCCAGAAAGGTGCAACAGAAGGATGGTTGTTTGGTTGTTTTTTCTGTTTGTTTGTTTTGGTTTTGTTTTTGGAAAGAGAAAAAAAACCTAGAATTCTAACTTGGGGGGGGAAAAAAGTAATTTTCTGTTTCATCTTTTCATTTAAGTCTCCCTGCACATACAGTGAAAGACATGCTGTTTTTCCTCTCTCCTGCATGCCAGGTTAGGACAGCTCTTAGCATGTTGCTGGCAGGATGCAGAGTGGTGTAGAGCTTGACTGTCGTCCAGGGGGTGAAAGGGTGGGGGGGGGGTGTTTGTGCGCATGCACACACTGGGCTCATTCCCTTCCTCACTGGTCAGCCTTCCTTGAACAACAACAGGGATTTCTTGGCTGCAGCAGGAGCCACAATGCTTTGTCCAGTTGGACTTACCCTTCTTCCTTTAACCAAATGTACTTTCCTCACAGGAACTGCAAGCAGAGGTGTGTATTGCTGAGAGCTGCTAGACGTGCTCCAGAGATGAAACACCACAGTCCTTCCCTGACAGCCATCCTTGTTTTGCTAACAAGCACATTATAATATTCATTGACTGTGTGTATGGTTCGCCTGATGGAAAGGCCATTATCAGTGCAGCGTGTAGACCCTGAAACCAGCCACTAGCAAACCAAGGTAGGCACATTGTTCTCCGTCAGTTGCCTGCAAGCTGGACGCAGAAACCACAAGCAATATTGCTCATGTCCTTCCAAAACACTGAATGTCACACTGAGAATTGGGTTGGCTGGTCGCTGGACTGTGAGCCATGTAAGATTTATTAATGTACAGCAGAACATCTCCTTCAAAGATATGGATGATGGTTTGCTGTCTTCATGATTTTTTTAACTTTGCAAAAAGCGGTTGTTTGTTTTTTTTACTTCTTAATGCCAAGAAAGCATCCTGAGTAGCAATATCTGTTGGCTGTGAGTTCATGCTAAGCTACTTCAGATTAAAAATAAGTAAGAGTCTTTAAACACAGGAAAATGTTACAACTGTATAGACTTTTCAAGCCTCACCATTTAAAAATTGTCACTGGATGGGGTCAGGTAGGGTTCCTGAGGTGTTTGCTTTGGAATGAACAAAAATGAAATTTTGGAAGGCTAAAGGATTTGTATTTTAAAATCTGTCAACGTTACACAGGAAGAACTGCCTGGCTTTTCTGTGTGCTACCAACATCACTAGCCTCTGAACGTGGCAAAAGAAATGCGGTTCCCTGTGCTCAGGCTAAAAATGTCATAAGAGAAGTAGACCCAAATCACTTTGTGATTATTGTTTTTAGAGTGGCAATTAAAAAAACCCAACAAACCTACACAAAACCAACACCCCCCTCCCACCAACAACCTGTGAGCTAAATTCCCCTGAAATTGGGAAACATTTCATCCCAGTGACACAAGTTATTGTGAGCTTGGAATGATATCAATTACTCTCCATTACTATCTGAGGGCTTGCTGCTGTAGTAGTTAATAAGCCAAGTCCTAAGATGCTCTTTACATTTGTGGGTAAGGTCAAAAGCAATTAAGAAGCGGAGGGTCTGTGATGAAAGCAGCACCAGTGCGAGAGTGGTGGGTTTGTTTTGTAAATCAGGGCCATGTTGTTCAAGCAATGCTGGATTTGATCAGAAGGTGGGCTCTGCCCAGTGCTACCCATGCTCGGGGGTCTATGGAAAATCAGGTCTCCTTTGATCCCATCCGCACTGCAAAGCCATAATGCATGGCTGCGGTCACCAAGCAGTACAGGGTGCTGAGTGCATTTGGGGTCTGGCTAAAGCAAGTAGGTGCAGAGAGAAGCCAAATGAACTCTCAGCTTTAGAAACTTTTGAGATACTTTTCTGTAAGACAGACAAATTATTACATAGGCTGGAGCACCTCTCCTATGAAGATGGGCTGAGAGAGTTGGGGTTGTTCAGCCTGGAGCAGAGAAGGCTCCAGGGAGACCCTACAGCACCTGCCAGTACCTAAAGGGGCTGACAAGAAAGCTGGAGGGGGACTTCTTACAAGGGCCTGTAGTGATAGGACAAGGGGGAATGGCTTTAAATTGAAAGAGGGGAGATTTAGATTTGATCTAAGGAGGAAATTCTTTACTGTGAGGGTGGTGAGGCACTGGCACAGGTTGCCCAGAGAAGCTGTGGATGCCCCATCCCTGGCAGTGTTCAGGGCCAGGCTGGATGGGGCTTGGAGCAACCTGGGCTAGTGGAAGGGGTCCCTGCCCATGGCAGGGGGGCGGAACAAGATGGCCTTTAAGGTTCCTTCCAACCCAAACCATTCTGTGATTCAATGATAAAGTGTTCTTGTACATTACCCACCATGTTACAAACACACCCCCTGTCTCTAACCCTGTCTTTAGTTCCAGTTAAACTCCATCATTGGACTGAGGTACTTCGTGTGCACCTGATTATGGAAGTCTTCTCCTCAACAGGACAAGAGGAAGTTTTTGTGGTCCATTTTTGTGACCATGCCTTCTTGAGCTTCTTCTTGCGAACCTTGCTATTTTTTCCTAAACTCCCAGTAATTTTGCAAAATCTTTTTTAAAGGATGTCAGACTGCTCACTGAGAACTAGACTGTCTAGAGATAGTATCTGATATCAACAAAGTTAACTTTCTCAGACATATCTGTCCTGAGGAAGACAGCACCAAGTTTCTTTATGACCAGCCTTATTTTCCATAAACTCATCTTGATTGCATTAATTATGCTGCTATCTGTTAATTATTTCCTGATTTTCTCCCATATCAGATTTTGCATGCAGTCAATTCCAGATGAACTAACTGATACTTATGCAAGGCTTTATCAGTGGCCTCTTTTTGTACTGGTGCAATAGCATCTTCCAGGTTTCATGACTCGCTCTAATTTTCCAAGTCCTGTTATAAATTGAGGTCAGTGGCTCAGAAAGCAGCTCCACAAATTTTCTTAGAAAGCTGTGATCTGAATTATCTTGGCTTGCAGACAAGTTTGGGAAAATTAAGTCTTCACATATAAACTGCTTTGCATGGGGCTTCCTGCAGCTAGCTTCGGCTATGTGAAAGCCAACATCTAGCCAAGGTTTGTCAGATGGGCTCTCTCCAAAGCCAGTGGAGAGCAGGAAACATTGCCAGAGGTGGTTCCTGCCATCCCAGGGGAGTAGAAGCCTCTGCAGATGCCTATCTGTCCCTACTGACGAAAGAAAAGGTTCAGTTGACTCAGAGTATGTGGTTGCTTGTTGAGTGTTTTGTGTGTGAGGTTGTGCCTTGACCTCATGATCTGCATCCCATAGGCTGCACTCAGAGATTTTCTGATTCCCACTGAGACAGTCACCAGATCACGACCCTTTCTTAGAGATTTCTTTCTCAGATACATTCTTACATGACTCACCATGTCTTGCCAGCTATCTGTAGCACTAGTCACTGTTATTAATACTTTCCAGCATGGATTTTAATTCCTCTAAAGCTAGATTTTGCTTCATTATTACTTTTCTTTAGTTCTTTTATAAACCCACTTTGCTTAAACCCAGGGCTTCTCAGGCTGTAGGCACTTCTGTATAGGTTTCTGTATGGTAGCACAACCACAAGTACCTAGACAGAGGTGTGTTTGAGTGTGCTGGAGATGGAGATTTAAGAAATAACAGAAAACAGCAATTCCAGCACATTTTCTATGAGCAGAGTATTGTTCCGTGTAAATAACCACGCTAAGCAGGCTTTGCTGTGGTCGGACAAGGTCTCCCTCGTCCATCTCAGCCTGTCGTTGCCAGTCCCAAAGGAAGTTCTCCAGAGAAAGCAGTCTTTTGTCTCCTCCCAGATCGGGTAGTTTGCATAATCTGGTTAAATAAAATGAATGCACACACGCACAAAGAATTGTGGGGGGAAAATGGTAGTATAAGTAAGGCTGAGTGGTCCGTCTAATCTGACAACAATGTAATAAATCGTTTATTTGTGTACACTGGAACAACTCCTTGGGACTGCAGTCTATTCCTGTTTCCCAACAACACTGTCATTAAAACAATGGACACTGTAATTACTGTGATAAAAAGGCATTATTGCTTCAGTTCTTCATCTGGCCCATGTGCAGAAGGAAGAGGTTTTCTTTATAATCTCCCCGCAGAAGGAGCACAGGGACCAGAAGGCTCCTTCTCCCACTGGCTCTGCCTGTACAAAAGATTTCTCCACACCGGAGACGGCAGTGTGAGAGCTTTTGTCTTAAATGAAAGGGCATAATACAGGCCTTCTGCCAGCACTGGCTCCAAATGAAAGCAGAGCCTTTATGTACCAGCTAACTGCCGAACTGCAGACAATACTGTAAAATCTGTACTCCTCGATTACCTCAGCTGCCTTCGCATTGCTGGAGTGCTGCTGAGCCTTAAAAAGAGGCAGGCTGTGGGCGCCAGGCTGGAGCTTCACAAAGTCTGTGTCAGTAGGAAAGCAGAAAATCTGCTTGCCCAGCACAGCCGCCCTGGTGAGAATGAGAAGGGTGGGTCGGGAGGGAGATATGATTAATACCTCGAAAACAGTCACTCTAGCTATTTCTGCAGCTGGGCCATTTCATTCTGGCAAACTGCCTTTTACCTTCTCTTCAGTTCAGTTTCTTTTAAGACCTGCTAGTTTGGCAGATCGCTCGTTTGCTATGAGCTTGCTGCCCAGCTCTTGTAACACCAGACTCTGCAGGAGATAGCCCAGAGGTGAGCATTTTGGCACTGGCTTCCATGAAAAAGTCTTTCAAATGAACCCAAGAGCTTGTACAATATCTGTGAACATGGTCTGGAGAGCCAAAATGTCAGCTAGCTTGGGTCAGTCTCTCTCCACTGCCTTCAGCAGAGCTGTGTCGCCTGTCACCCCTAAGAAGTTGTGCTGCAGTCCTTTGCAAGCTTCCAAGTGCTCAAGTGGTTGCTTAAATCCTCCAGGCTGCTTAAATGGGGACAGTCTGGCTTCTGCAATTTTAGCTTTCATAAAGGACTGATCTTAGGACTCTTACATCATGAGGTACTGACTTCATTAGGGACAGAGGGGACTATTCTCCCTGGCTGTAGCGGTTACTGAAGGGAGGGCACACCAGCAGCAAAACACTCCCCAGCTGCCTGATGTGAGTGACTACTGGCTGGTGGGGGGGGCACACACATCCCCATCTGATGAGAATTGCAAAAGAATATCAATAAGGTGCTGAGACAACCACTGTAATTGCCAACACTCTCTTTTAGAAAAATGTTTACCCCATTGCAAGCATAACCGATGTAAATTGAATGTGTCAAGCTGAGTAGAAACACCTACCCCCTCGCTGGAGCTGCTCTCCCCTGGTTTGACAAGGTACAAACAGAAAGCCCGTTCACATATGAATGGAGAGTACTAAACACTGCATGAAAAGCAGAAGCCGTCCTGTTACAATCTGCTGCTTGTCAGGATTTGACAGCGTTGTGAAATATAAATGATCTCTGAGATAGCAACGTCTGCCTCAGTCACCGGTAAACAACTCCCCTCATTAAAAAGATGCTTTAGAAATGACAACACCAAATTATGTTAATATTTGTATGAAACACTCTCCAGCCAGAGATCCTAAAGAAAGCAAGTTTTGTCATTCAGTTGCCAAAAAACATTTCTCAAGCAGGGGGAAAGTGGCCTTGCAGTTGAAAACTTGATGCCATTAAAGAGGCTCCAATTGGGACAAAAATGGACCTGTTTGGATGTAAGTGAAGCAATTGTGAAAGAGGAGGTGGATTTTTCCTAATGCTTCTTTTTCCTTTAGAATATAATCTGTAACCTTCTTAGACCTATAGATTGTCTCCAGTTCTGAGTTTGTTCAATGCCTAATTCAATATCCTTAGCCATGACAGTAACTCATAGGTCCTGTCCTGCAATACAGTCTTGCTAATGATTATAAATGGCTAGATCTGAAACTTGCTTGATCTGAAACTATTCTACTGTTCAGTGCCCTCTGCAACCTTGTTAAGAGGACAGATTCAGAAACCCTTGGGAAAGAGTCCTGAGTCACCCTGCCTCTCTCTTTAGCATCTGGATTTTCCTTGGAGACTCTTGGTTGGGTTTTTCCCTTGATTTTGCTTATCTCTGAGACCTTCTGAGATTAGAGTCCAAAAAAGATTGGCTGCAATGAAATCATTACGGATTCCACCTGCATCCTACTCTGAGTCAGAGAGAAATTAACAGGATAATATAGGCTGTATGTATTTCTCAAGTGAGAGATCACTGAGATCAGTCCTTGTCAGAAATACCACTAGTAAGAACAGGCTATAGGCAATGACAGATAATATTTCCTAAGATTTCCAAACTTCTTTTTTGGGGGGCAAAAATATTTGATCCTATTCTTGTCAGCAAGCTTGCTCTGAGCTTCTTTTATAGCAACATTCACCACTGAAGGTTCAGTTTCTTTCAGTCTGTCTGCTCCTATCCTTCAAAAAAGAGCTGGGCTCCTCTCTTGCAGCATTCTGCTACACCTGCCCTTGCACAGGAGCAGCATGGCTGTGAGACTCTCCACCCATCGCTCTCTGGAAAGGGGGTCCAATGCAGGAAACTCTTCTGTGTCTTTAACGTGGCAGTGAAAGTTATTTCTGCTATGGACAAGTCCCATCAATCCTGGATGTTGTGTTTTCTCTGCATTGTTCAGTTGCTTATTTGGGAGAGTTTGTTTTTTCATTTCTAAGATTTTTAGCACATCCATTAGCCAGTTGGTTAAGTTCTTCTAGCAGGTGATAATGTCTCCTCTTCCTCTTCTTTTTTTTTCGCTCAGGTTCCCATCTAATGGCCCATATAACTGGCTGCAGCCATGTTAATACAGATCTTTTTTTTTTTTTTAAAAAAAAAAAGCAATAATACCTATTGCTGGATCTGAAAACACACATAGACACTCCTTTTTGTCCCTTTCAAATTAGACATGTGAATTCAGACAAGAACTTTGGATTAATTTTTTCTCTTTCCCAGAATTTTACATATCAAGGAAAAGATGTTTGAGTATTCTTACAACACAAATATCCCAGATAACCCAGCTTTCATATTTACAGGCATAGCATACAGATGCTAAGTGTAGGAGTAATCATGGTGTTATGCAGCAAAGGAAGACATTGTTTTGATACCATGTCCACCAAAGCCTGGTATGTGATGCAGTTACCCCCGCACTAACCTTCCTTCTGGAAATGTTTGGCTATTATTACATCCAGGATTTTTTAGGAGCTAATGATTAATTACACCTATTGTTTCTAGAAATGGTAGGTGTTCATTTGTGCTAAGTATTTTTGAACTTATGAAGAGTTTGGTCTCCACCAGCCTGCTGATGAGATGAGATCATTTCCTTTGCAGTGGTGTAGAGCTGAGCAAGACTCTCACCCTGACAGAGAATTTTGATTTGCTCCGTCTAACATTCATGTCCCTTCTACCAGATGGAGACAACACACTGCCCTTGCTGTGTTATAACTGGTATCTTCAGCAAACATGAGGGGGTGAATCTCTCGGTTCACATTGGGGGAAGGCTTGAATGTGGAGGAAATACATATTTAAGGGCATTGTCGCGCCCAGGTTGTGATTTTCAGGATTGGTTTTCATCCACAGGAGTTGTGCAAGTGTCCCGTCAGCTTTTTAGGAAGATGAGACAAAGATGTGCCTCTTGGAGGAAATATCCATAAAAATATCCAAAATAACATTGTTTCTGCACACCTGGAAAACCTGCATTATAGCAGCTGCATTTACTTTTAACGTTGACATTTTGTTGGTACCAGGAGATACTGCAGGGTAAAGGTCAAACTGCAGGCATCCCCCACGGGGGACCAGCAGCCTGTTGGCCTTCAGGGTGCCGAGCAGTGAGAGGGTGCTCTGCAACACAGCTCTAAGTCAGCCCCACAGCCAGAAAGGCAAGTCTGGGAGGGATTTCATCGCCTACCTACGCTGGCCAGGCTACCCTTGTTTTGTCACAGGTTGTGAAGGAGGATGCCCACATCTTCAGCATCCTCCCACAGGCTGGTAACACATTCCCTTTGGGTTTGCATTTCTTGCAGAGTAAACAACATCTGGGCATTTGGAAAACAGTGGGTTTGTATTAGGCACCACCACAATAACTAACAACTGTTAGCTACATGCGATGTATTTCATTTTATTTCTAGTGCATAGGGTATCTTGCCTCTGTCTGTGTTCACAATTCTCCACCTTCCCACCTTTGCTCTCAGGATTAATGAGATGTAATTAGGATGGTACAATCAGTGCAACTATTCTGATCTTTTTGCAACTAGCATGCTTTCTAATAAGCTTTTTTAACTTAGTTTGAAAACAGATGCAGAGCCCTGAAACATTTAATCTGACAAGGAAGCCACAGCTGTCAAGAACTGTACTAAGGTGTGAATGAAAAGCTTATGCTGACAGAGGAATCCAGACTCATAGCTCTGATTTCCTTGGGCAGGTTCAACCGTAGCCTGCTGACAACAGTTCGACGTTACACAAGAGCAAAGCTACCCCAGCTCCTTGCCAGGTTGCTTTTCTTAACACTATGTAGTTGTTCTTTTCTTTCAGCTGCCCTTAAGATGAAGGAAACAACCATCCAGAAGCAAGGTGGTGACTTATAAAATGCAACCTGCCTGAGCTGAGGAAGCTTTCTCTGCAGAAAGACAGGGCTAGTAGGGCTTGGATAACATTAATTGAAATTCCCAGGGATAGAGCCTGACATCGTTCATTGCAACGCCTGTTGAAAGTTTTATTAAGCCAAAATAAAAGGTATGATTTACAACATCTTTCTCACAACAGCTTCCTTAAATTACTTCACGTTGATCAGTTCATGCTAGTACCTGGGTTTTGGCTCAGTTTGAAGTGGAAGGTACTTATCCTGTTTAGGAAAAGACTATAGCAGAGCACTTGGCAAGTTATGGGCTTGAAAGGGATAGACTTTTAACGATGGTGTAGCTCCCTCTTGACTCCATGAGGCAGATGGAAGATGAGGTGCTGTATGTCTGAATGAAACCATAAATTCCAGGCTTACCCTCCAATTCTGCATCACTGATCTTCTGGAAGAATGGGAATTGATGCCCCTCTTGATTTGAAAGCCCTTGTGTGCCTGTGGATGAAATCCAAGATAGACTTTCACTGTCAGTGGCTGCAAGGATTATGGACTGGAATTCCAGCCTGTTGCTTACCAAAAGCACCTCCGAGCCCTACACTCTGGAAATCACAGAGGCTGAATGTGGTTTTTCTTCATACCGTCCTATAGGCAGTGGGATATACCTATAGGGCACAGCTGCCACTTCCCAGCTGCAGGACACACATGCAGGGGCAATGCAAACATGTGCCATACCTGTGGGTATGATTACATGGGGGTGAGAGTCAGAGGCTTGCTAACACTTCCCACAGCTTGGAGCCTGGCAGGGTAAAAACTGGAAAGACCTGTGAAAATGGGAATGTGGGAGAATTGTCAAGCCCTTGATTGAAGCCCAGCTTTCTGCAACATGGTAAAAAACTTCCCTGCAACCCAGACTGTAATTTCCATCAAACAGAGCAAATGCTGGTATTCTGGCTTAACATCTGCGTAACACTAATACTCCTGTATATTTTTAAAATGCCCAAATACTGTTTATACACATCACAGAAAATAATAAATGTGTGTAAGGTTAACTCTACGACAGACTTCTAATACACCAGCAATTGAGTGTATAAAAATACATCCACACTCTATCCTTGGTCCTTTAAAATAACATTATTTTTTTCTACAAAGCCCAATTAAACCAACAAGAATTCCACCAAGAATAGAAAGTTCTTTGTCCTCAGACAGCTAATATATCTCACTCAGTCTTTTGAGAGCCCTAAAGAAAAATTTAGTAGTTTGTTTTCATCAACACTCTTCTACAAGGGAGAAAAGGAATAATTTAATTTTTATTCATAGGAGAAGGGGCTAGGCAGGGGATCACCAGTTGGTATTTTGATGACTATCTTTGTGGAATATATTATGGACTTTAATTAAAGTAAATCCTCTTGCATGTCTATAAAATGCATGGTTTGGTGGTGGAATCTCTTGCCTGTGGATGGAGTTGGATCAAGCATGTATCAAAGACAATTTATGTGTGTAGTAATTCTAACCAGAGCTCTTACAGTAAATGCCAGATAAGGTTTCAAAGCACATAAGGTATTCAAGGGAGGGATTTGAGGGGAATCCATGCTCTTCTGGTTTTGCTTAGTGTTGTGTTACAGAAATACACAGCAATGCTCAACCAACTGTAGCTATCGGTAACAGTAAGTCATTGGAACAAGTATTGCATCCATTGAGGTGCTGTGGGCTTGGTCAGAATTGGGAAGAAAAAACAGTTCTGAGGAGAAAAGGTTTAATTCCCTTCCAGAAACTTACTGAGGAGCCAAGGAGCACAGGAGAGATGAGCACCTCTGCTTGAGCAGTGTGATGGGGAATGAGGGAAGGACCCAGCAGAACACCTCATGAGAAGCTGCTCTTAGTCTGTCACATCTGAAGGACATGGATGGTGCAGTGGTGGTTGAGTCCCCAGCTCACACCAGGACTTCCTTCCTTCCTTCCTCCCTCCCTCCCTCCCTCCCTCCCTCCCTCCCGTCCCTCTCCACCACTGTCTTTTCCCTCCTTCCCTTCCTTCCTCACTCCCCCTGTCCCTCCCTTCCCCAATAGACCATCTTTCATATAAATACTATATAAAAAAAAAAATTAATCTCAGTGCATCACAGACAGCTTGTCTAAAGTGTCACAGCAATCTGGGATTTTGATGCATAGTGAAATGAAGATCGTATGATTTTGCTTGAGCCTTTTTTTTTTTTTTTTTTTTTGTCTGGACAACCTTGGAATAATGTTCAGTTGCATTAAATCAGTACATTTGGACTATCACCATAAATAAGATGCACTGTACGTGTCAAAACAAGTTCTTATGTAATACAGATCTCTGTGGTTTCATTCACTAGTAACACCCTTCATAAGTCATAACAGGGAATGGAGCAATCTCTGTGATATGGAAATTTCTTCTCAAGTGCATAAATTACGTCTTAATGCTTCAATTGCTTGAAAAGTGGGACAGTCCCACAGGTCACCATTTCCATTTTGCAAATATTAACAATGATTTCTATTTTATGGGGAGGATTAACTTTACAGGCATGAGGGGTCCAGTTTGGCTGAACACTGCAAAAGAAAAGCCTTAAATGTAATAAATTAGCAACATCTAGTAATGAAGGCAACTCTACTTGGGTTTTAGTGATTTTATAAACTCTCACAGTTCTGAAAGGCTAAATCACACACTCAGCTTCCATGTCAGACCTTTGTGCCTTCATCTTCAGCTCAGTCCCCACGATGGGGATAAGCGGCACGTGGACTCGTACAGGGGAAGAGATGCTGCACTGAGACCTGCCCTCTCCTCCACCTGTGTCACAAAGTTGCTGTGTGCTCTATGACCAGCTGTCTCTCCTAAAACTTACGGACATGTCCTTGCCTGCAAGCTGCCTTGGGTTTTGAAAGTCTTTCTCACATAGGCACTAGGTGTTTTTGCAGTTGATTTCCCCTGGAATTATGGTGGTTCAGCATTGTCTCATCACTGAGACAAGTGTAGTTCATCAGGAAGATTTCTGAACCTCCAGAAATACGTGCAGATTTGCTTTGCTGTACTCATTTCTCCTTGTTTGAGCACTAAAAACGCATTCATGCAGCCTCTTAAAGTCATACAAATAACAGTCATTGAAATGGAAAGCAGCAAAATTATGAATATTGTATAATGCAATGTTAAATTACAAATAAATAAAACATCTGGGGCCAGATGTTGCTGTTGGATTCCTGTGTAGAACTGCCATTCCTTTCAGCAGCATTGTGTGTGCACTTTTGAGAGCAGATTTTGGCCCTTGATGTAGAGAAGCGGTGTTTTTAATGTAATATTTATGGAGGATGATTTCTCCATTAAAAACAAGGTAACTTGGTAGATGGAGAGATTAACATATTTTATAAAACCAGTTGAGAGTGTCTCTACAACAACCACTCATAACAGTGATTATTTTAAAGGTTAGAAGGATAGAAAACAACAGTGAATGAAACTGGAAGAAACTTCTACAAAGTACATACAGTGAGAAAAGGGAGCAGACAGTGTAAGAAATGTACTTGAAATAAGCTCGTGTTCAAACATCACAATCACAGAATCCCAGCATGGTCGGGGTTGGAAGGGACCTCTGGAGATCGCCCAGCCCAACCCCATGCTAAAGCAGGGTCACCTACAGCAGGTTGCACAGAGCCGCATCCAGGTGGGGTTTGAATCTCTCCAGAGGAGACCCCACAGCCTCTCTGGGCAGACTCTTCGGTCGGTCACCCTCAAGGTAAAGAAGTTCTTCCTCATATTCAGGTGGAACTTCTTGTGTTGCAGTTTGTGCCCGTTGCCCCTTGTCCTGTCGCTGGGCACCACTGGAAAGAGCCCGGCCCCGTCCTCTTGGCACCAGCCCTTCAGGTATTTGCATACAGCGCTAAGGTCCCCTCTCAGTCTTCTCTTCTCCAGGCCAAGCAGCCCCAGCTCTCTCAGCCTTTCCTCAGAAGGGAGATGCTCCAGTGCCCTCGCCACCTTCCTAGTCTCTGCTAGACCATCTCCAGTAGTTCCCTGTCCCTCTTGAACTGGGGAGCCCAGGACTGGACATTACTCAAAAGTTTCAAAAGATAGAAGATTGGAAGTGGAAGACAGAAGGTTGTTGGTAATATGTGTAGGAGGATAATCTCAAAATGTCCAGCCTCAAGTGGACTTGCCTAGTACTGAGCTGCCATTTTTCCATTTTGACAGCCTGTTGAATCTTTTAATCGATGTAGAATTTACTAATACCCATGGGGCCATTACAGGGGAAAAAAATGGCCATTTACTCAGAGGAAAAAATCCCCTTCACTGTGGCATGCATTGCTTGGTTGTGGACAGGTTTGCAGAATTTGACCTTTAGTAGGATCTAGAAGATCCTTTTACACTAAGGCTGATTTATCCGTAGGTCTGAGCGCCAAGCGTGCCTGTGCTTGTGGTTATCGGTGCTGCTTTGTGACCGTTTTGTCCTGTAGCTGCCAGCCCATGCTCCCCACCCCCAGCACCTGCCCGGGCCTGTTTGCCATGTGATTTTTCAGAGCAGGCAGAAAGCCTTTGAGAGTGATTGTTGTTTATTTTGAAATATCCTCAAAGGGGTTAACCTTTCAAGATACACATCTCATTTTCCAGCCTGCAGTCCTGCTCCAGCACAGCTCAGTAGGCAGAGTGCAGTGCATCCAGGCTCAGCAAGGGTGGTGGACTTTGTGGATGACCTTTTATACAAAGCCTTTAAGCCAGACTGGGCACCCCAGTGAAAGAAATTAAAAAGCCAAGGTGTACTTCACTGCTTTCTGAGTTTTTTTTTTTAACCTTTTTTTATGTTTTTTGAACATTTTTTTAACCTTAATCTCTGGGGGTAGTTGTCCACTTGCTCTTGCTGATCCCCCATTGTGCATGACAGCATGATGAGAAGTGCAGTGCCAAGGACCAGCCCAGGCCATGGGCATTCACATTAAGTTTAGGGCTGGCATATAAGACATTTGTAAATGAAGGGTCCTGGTGTGACATCTGCACTGTGCATGCCTTGCTGTTAGATGTCCAGTCTGGGAAAGAAGGGCTGCATGTTGCACTACCCAGACCTTGAGCTGTGCTAGCAACCTGGTGCCCAGGGCTCTAGTCCAACCGGTGGGACCTGGCAGCTTCACTCAGCTTAGGAGCTCCCACATTTCAAACTGAAGGCTCAAGCGTGTCAAGCTACATTGTGAAAACAACAGTATGTATCTGGCCCTGAACAGCTATCAGCAGTCCGTGCCTTTGGAGAGGCAGTGATGGGAAGAGGCATAAAAGGCATCTACCTTTGCTTCAAGTAATTTATTGAAGCAGAACTCAAGCAGTCGGTGACCAGGGAAAGACTACAGAATATTTTATTTATTGGTGACAGAGAAAGAGAAAACTCTGACAGCATCCTTATAGTTTTACAATCCTGTCTTCCTGCTGCTGCTTACTCTTCTCTCTTCTTTGACCCATACTTGATCCATGACACATCCATGAATGTGCAAATTCAGTCTTCTGCCCAACGTCATCTGTCCATGAAGTTCTTTGAAAAAGCTGAATGTTCTTGGCCCGTGGGTCTCAAGTCCTCACTGAACGTACCTACAAGTGGCAATTTCCCAGGTCAGAGCAAAAAGCCTCCCCTTCCAAACAAAAAAACCCTGCCATCTGGAAATCGTCCTCTGTAGCACAGCATGTGTAGCACAGGGCAGGCGTTTGTTATTTGCTAGTCTGCATTTCCTTGAAATGAAGAAAGAGCTATGAAAAAAATCTGCTCAACAGTGTTTTGGTCAATGCTGTGTGACATGACATCATCAGTTATCCAGCCCCACGGGGCTGAGCACTGTGTCTGTGAAAATGTTCACAGGAGCAGTGAGCACCTTTAGACAGACACTTTCCATTAGACTAAACACAGATATTAATTTTAAAAGTGTGCAAGGAAATCGAGCTGCAGAGTAAAGCCAACACTTAAACACAGCTGTTCTTTCACCTTGCTGGTCCCCCCAGTTATTTTTCTTTTCAAGGTGTGGGCTCAATCAGGAAAATGGAAAAATAGTTGAGAAGTTCTGTGTATGTCTTCTTCTGCTCCTTGGATTTTATAAGGCAAGCTTTCAGTTTCTCTTCCACTTTTACTCATCCAAGTGTTACCTACACAAAATCCAAGCATTAAAACTGAAGGGGAAAAATTGGATATGGCACCTTTCGGGTGTAAAAGAATTGTGCCAGAGCTTTTACAGGGCCTTTAAAATGGTGTCTCTAAATAACACCTGCACTACACATTTTATATGCCAGTGATTCAATTTATGATGTTTCCTTTGGCCATGGCTGTATGCTATCCTGGGTTTTATAACTGACAAGAACACCTCTGCCATGTCTCTGGAGTTTCTGGACTTCAGGGTGTTAATAATGAACATCTTATGCTTGTTTCAGTGCCGATGTCTGACAAGGACAGCGCTTGCTTTTAAAACCCCTTAATCTGAGGTGAGTGGAAAATGATGTTCCCGTGCCATGGGACTCTTCCAAGCCTTCAGTATTTTCTCCTCCTATACAGAAATAAAATGTGTGCCAGGTTTGTGACAGATTGGTGTGCCACAACATAATTTTGGTCTTTGCTGACATCTGCTCCTTTGCACAGAATTAGCTAGCCAAAACAAAGCAGAAAGGCCCTCTCCAGCGGTGACTGCTGAGTGCTGGGGCCAGGCAGATGCGGCAGCAGCAGCAGCAGGTGCCTCTACATAAGCACATCTCTCTTTTCGGGTCTCAGTGCAAGAGCAGTGGCTTTCCTGCAGCCCAGAGGCATTTCCCAACAGGTCTCTCACAAGCAATGAGTTCCTGCCAAAAGAGTTTGTTTTCTTGAATCAGCGTTTTCTGGCTGAAAAGAAGAACTTCTGTTTGCTTCTGCTTATTATAAATGAACAGATTGGCAGTCCCTGGGAGACAGACTTTACCCATCGCATTCAGTTCAGTGTGGGTCTAAGAAATGTATAGTAACCAACTGACCTAACGGAAGATCTCCCAGTATTTCAGCATGGAGAAGAGCTCATACTTTTAGAATAATTGCAAGTTTAAAAATACATGTTTCAGTCATCTCCAACAGCCTCATGCTAACAGCATAGAGCTGTTCCAGCACCATCTAAAAGAAGGCTGCATTATCAGAGACTTCAGTTATTTCCCCTGGCTAATCTAGAAGGACGATCCCAAACTCACTGAAGTGCCCTGGGCAGGTATTTTATAGCAGTACAGGCTATTTCATTGCTGGAAGCAAGTCTATAATAGCCTTTTAAGTATCATTCAGCCTGAATTATCTGCCTAAGACATGTACATAAATCATGCTATATTACACAGTATTTTTTCTTACCCGCTTTCCTGGATTTTACTCCTCCAGTGCAAGTTCTAGAAAAGAAGCAAATTCGATTCCCTTCAGTTACTCATCACAACTAGTGGGATGACTGAGTTACACCAAGAATTTTTGTCCCGGTTTGTCATATTCGGAGGAGTGAAATTCTGTCTAATGAAGTGGGAGAGGTGTTACAGAAAGAGGAGGCAGTAACTTATTATTACTCATTTTACACTGCTTGATTTTCTGTCATTTAACTACCTGTGTATGTTTTATATTGTTGTAGTACCTGGATGATCCATTAACTGAGCCTCGTCCTCACAACTTCCCTTCTGAGGGAGGCTCATGACCTAATCATAGGGCTATTAGGAAAAGGATTTTAACCACCTTAATTCATCCCAGCTCTAATTTCCAGCTATTTCATATAGGTATATTTCTGGAAAGGCCGTTAATCCCACTGTGCCTGCTGGCACACCTCCTGTGAGTGGTGCAACTCTAGTGTTTGCACAGCAGAAACGGGATAAAATATGGAAAACATGTTCAAGGCAGGGAATAGAAATGAGATCTACTTGTTTGGCTGAATACTGTAAGCACTGGACTGCAGGACTGACCTTGCATGCCTGTCCTGTCTTGCTTTGGGAAATCTCTCATTTTCGCTTGAATGGGGACAGTGATTCAGGAAAAGACATGTTTTCACCTGGAATTTCAAAGATAACCCAGATCTTAGAAGTTGAGTGAAAACTGGCAGCTATTTAGAGGAGAGATCTCTGAATTATACCCCACATAAAGGAGGTGCCAGTTCCTAGCAGCCACCTGGCTAGACAGCATGCAGCAGTTCAGATTTGCTGCTACATATGATGGAGATTACAAGGGAGGAGTCATTGTTGTGGCCATCCTCTGGCCAGAGGGCAGAGCACACAAACCCAAGGGAAACTGTGTCTTGATAGTACTGTTCCTCCAAAAATGATTTATTAATGTTCTCGCTTTGGGTGCTACCTGTAGGATTTAGTCTCAATACACCTGTTTGTAGGTGTCAAATGGTCTGGGGGCTGCCAAGTGATTGAAGGGGATATGATCCAGCAAGCCTCTGCTACCATCATGTCCAGCCTATTTGCTGGTAGAGGATGGCCAAATGCCCAGTGAATGTTAGACACTGAACAAGCTGAATGGCTCTATCTGCCCCTGCTGCTGCTGAGCCAGGGCAGGAGCATCCACACTCACATCTACACAGGTAAAGCTGTTCAGATTTGGTGTAGTAAAGTCTGGGGAAATCTATTCCTAGCTAACTGTGAAGTATGAAAAGTGATACAGAGAGAAATTTTGGCAATAAGGCTAAGAAGCAGTGTTGCTTCCAGCCTAGTTAGCCTAGTTCCCTCTGAAGCTGGTGACTAACTGTAGAGCCATGGTCCCCCAATCCACTGCAGGACAAAGACACTTCTTTTTAGTGGTAGGATGGAGTAGAGAAGTGCAAGTCGATTGCCTGCCTGTTGAGCTGAGCTGTGTAGCTGCCCATGCACTAACTGGCTCACAACAGGCTAAATGGGTTAAGTCCTACACGTGGGGCCAAGGGAGCGTGGACACGTCTGTAATGGGTCTGTGACCGAAAGCTGCCATTGCCTGCTAGTGTGCTAACTACTGAATTCCTCCCTTTAGTCAGCATCCCTGAAGCATGTCCAGGTGACATTTCTGGAGCCTGAAGATCACTAGCGATGTGCTGCAGCCTTAACACCAGAGAGGCACGCTTTCCAGTGATTCACCACCAGCATTAACACTAGAGGGATGTGCTCTTCAGTGATCTACCGTTCTCTTTTACATGTGAAGAGCAGCAGCTCCCACTAGGAGTGAGAAGACAAGTTTGTTTCTGTAAAAGATCAGGCTGCCAACAAAAATACCAGACAAACTGTAGTAGTGTGTGTACGATGCTGACACATGCCCACTGGGAGCACGGCTGCCACCACCACCTCATTTCGCAGAGGCCATCGACAGCTGTCAGATGATAACAACTTTGGATAATTAGTGTCCTGAAGGGCTTGAACTGAGGGCTCAGAAATGAAAGACTATTAGAGAACAGCTATTCCCTCCTCATCCCTCAAGACTGGTTGTGTATGTTGAGCTCAACAAGAACATTCAAAAAAAGAGAAATGCTAAGAAAAGCAATATAGCAGGCTAAATTGCATTTGCTGCACCTTGGGCTTACATTTCATTACAAATACCATCTTACTCAGGGTACAGTCTTTTTAAGTCATTAAGACAAGTCCTGAAGTCCTCACTCAGTTTTCACTCATACCTTGGATGCTTTCTTATTAACTGCAGTAGATGTCTCTTTGTTTGACTGAAAACTGAAAGGGGGCCTTGGGATTTGAACTACTGGGAATTTTGCTTGAGTAAGCAACAAGAAATGTGGCCATGATAATAACTGCTTCTTTTTTAATTTCCTCCTATTTTTTTCCCTGTTGCTTTTCTACCAGCTCTGAAAAAGTGGGAGGAAAGCAGTTAGGACTCACCACCTTTTTGGTTTGTTTTTGAGGATTTGTGAAATGTTCTTCCAAGCAGAAGGTCATTTCAACTCAAAAGCCATCATAGTTCATTTAGAAAATGTCAATTAAAAATGTTAGGGGCTTTTTTTCAACTAAACCAACATGAAGATATCAAGATAACTACCAAAACATTTAGGTCAGCAAAAATCTAGCCCTTTTTTTCTATATATATATTGTAAAGGCACCAGAAGTTTTAACTGATTTTTTTTTTTTCCTGTTCTAATTTGAAAGTTTGGCTAAATCATTCCCATAGAGGCTGTGTTCAAACGGGGACATGTTTACATGTCTGCCTCTGATCATACAAGATAGTGCTGGATTATAGGATGCACAGGCTTTTCAGCTCCAGAGAATGGCATGTCCTCACCATGATCCTGTCTCTCATCAGAATGCGGACTAAGATAACAGCAACTTCACTCTTTGTTTGACCTCAGAAAAAAAGCTCTCTTTTTTCAAGGAGAAAATGAGACCAAGGGCAAACCTGTATTTCAGCACTTCTGGACAATCGTATTCATTAATAGAGGGCGACATACTGTATGGAAACACCTTACTGTCAGAAAAAAATTAGTCTATTTTGAATTTGGTTTAGAAATCACCAAAAGGTTACTGAAAGTTACTAAAACTGTGAACAGATTTATCTAAGATGAAACCAAGGGTGCCCAACTATGGGTTACACAGGCACAGCAAAAGCAGTCAGCAATCACAGGTGTCTTGGAGAGGAGACCTGATCCCAGGGAGGGCTGCATTGCCTTGGGAGATGCAGAAGGGTGACAAAAAGCAGCTGCAGGACAACAACAGCTTAAAACCAGCATAGACATCTCTGCAATTAGCATCTGAACAGGCTTAACATTTCCTGTCTTTTACCTGTGGTTTTAACCTCAAACCTCTTTCATCCTATTTTGTGCAGCTGACAAGCTCACCTCTCTGCCAGAGGAGTTCAGAAGAAGCTGTGGCAGAAATGACTGGGCATCTTGAGAGTACCCCCATGCTTATCTCCACAAAGTGAGTCTTTCTTCATACATCACAATATAATAATGGACATCGGCCTTCGCTCAGCCTCATTTAATGACCCATAACTGGGTGAATAATTCATTCATCGGGTAGAGATCTTCCGTGGAGACTTGTTTTACCGCAGAGCCCTGGGGAATGAAAACAGCAATGAAGTTCCAGCTTTTAACCCATCCATTTACAAAGCTTCATGATATTACTACTTCCATGATCAATTTAAATGAACATGTTGGAGGTTTACTAGCAGCGTTCCCGTATTTCATGCTTCAGTACATATTTTTTTCAGAGCATTAACAGTTTATAGTTATTGTTGATTTGAAGGGAATAGAGAATTCCCAACTGCAAAGTCACACTTTTATTTAAAGCTTTAATTGTCTTAAAGAAGAGCCTTTCTGAAACCTAGCCCTTTTGGAGTCACTGATGTCATTTATTACCCAGTAAACTCTTTCAAGCTTTGGGACAGGTTAATACTCCTCAGCATCAGTACAATTTTTCTTAGTCTGTGTTACTGTGTTTATATGAGGATCTTCATTTTGCTTTGGCAGCAGAATTTCCTTTCTGCTTCTGCAAATTACCAAAAAAAAAAAAAAAAAAAAAAAGGAAGGGAAAAAAAAAGCAGCACAAAAAAAAGCCTTCCTAAGCTGGATTGCTTTGCAGCTGTGAAAACCTATAATAACTTCAGTCGGATTACAACTACATCAAAGGTATTATATATTCCTGAGTAACATATTTACTGGGCTTTTCAACAGCTGTATAATTAGCTCTGGATGACGACTTTTTTCCTCCATGTCTTTAAATATCCGTATTTCAACATTCACAGAAATTCAAAGGGAAGGTAGTTTTCCCTTTCACAGAACGAGCAACCCACCAGATATTTTTCCTTTGCTTAAAAAAAAATATAAAAACAAACAAACAAAACCAAACAAAAAAGGCCTCTAACTTCCCTGTCCCCTGGTAACCAGACCCAAGGTGTCCATCACCACTCCTGGGACGCTGTGTCCTCCTGATTGATGGGGAGGTGATTCTGTCAGGGGATGGGGACGGGCCCCTTTGTGGCATCCCCCTCTCCCCCCCCGAGGAAACAGCTTAGAGGCAGCAGCTGCCTCCAAAGCCTCTCGCAGCCCCCTCGCACAATAGGAGGATGGCAGAAGGGAGGAAAATGCTCGTGCCTCCACAAGGATGAATAAAGACTCCGTATGTCTCGCCTGGGCCTCAACAGATGCTCCTGCGGGGTGACCCCCTTCGCTGTCCCCTCTCCCACCTTGCCCTTGCAGCGACTCCATCACCAGACCTGAGCCCCAGCGAGGGTCCCCGAAGCTTTTGGGGCGGGGGTTGTGGGCAGAGTTGGACTGGACAGTGTGTGGGGTCAAAAACCCCTTCTCCTAATGTGACCCTGTGCACGTGTGTGCTGTCATTCCTTTGCAGAGGCTTTTGTTATGCAATTGCTTTTGTTCTGGGAACGGGAGGGAAGAGAGGCTTGGAAATTCTCTTTAAATCTAGCCTAGTTTTCTTTTCTTTTTTCTTTTTTTTTTTTTTTTTTCCCTGTAGTGAGTAGCAGAAGGCAGCGCTGCAGTGTTGATGTGGAGGGAGGGTTTCCCCCCCCATGAGAATACATCACGACCTGCTGGTTTATGTCATGCTGATTGCTCGGTCCCATGGCCAGGATGGAAAGGGAAGGTGTGAGAAAAGTTTTTACACAGCCTGTGTAAAAATGCTGATTTCCCCTTTAAATTTTTTTCTCAGCTGATGGGGGACTTTGAACTCAGTTTTCTCTGTAGAAAGTTTTCCTAAGATGAGCTCCTAGCCTGGAATTGTCTGTTCCTCCCAACATTTCATTACGGCCCTGTAATGTGTTGGCTGGCTGGCTCTGACATGGAGGAAAGACCCAGCTGGCTGAGCACTTTCAGGACAAACAGAGAAGACAATTTACTATCTGATTTTATGAGACCCATTTACGCTTTGCAGAATTTTTTAAGCAGCCAGCCCTTAAGAAGCATATTCTGAGTGTGGTACCTAGGAGAATTGCACACACATTTCCTGTCAGCAGCCGGAGAATAGTGTCTAACACCTGCTATGAAGAGTTTGAAATATATTCTTAAATGGCTTGATTGCTTTGCATTTCCCTTGAGATGAGATGAGACATGATGGCGCAGTTTCTTTTCCACAAGGAGACCTGCTGCAGATACTTCTTCAGTGATGCTCCTGAGCAGTGTGACCGAGCCTGTGCTTGCTCGTGCTCACACTCGCTGGGATTTGAGCCGGTGCTTAAAATCTAGTTTATGCTCAGAGGGACCCTCATACCAGTAGCTGGGGGGCAGCAGACATAGACCGTAGGCAATTGAAGATAGAATCCTGCCCTACTAGGGTTTAAAAAGTCAGTTGAGAGCAGGGGTAAACACCAGTAGAAAAACCTCTCAACGGGTCCTTGCTGTAAGCACACACTTGTGACTCTGCAGTGTCCGTTCTTCCTCTGCATCATCCTGGCGCCCATGCTTGAGAAGCCAGCAGCGAGAGAGCCATGTGTTTTGCAAGAGAAGTGAAAACATCCGCCTTGGTTTCCTGGCTCCATCTGCTTTAACAGAGCATCCTACTGCTCCCATCCAGGCGTGCTGCAGTACCATCTGGAGTAAACCTTCCCACCCCTGGCCGGGTGAGAGCCAGCACCCATCAGGGAACAGCTGAACACCTTCCCCTGCATCCCCCAGCCTCTATGGGCTGCCCCTGTCAGTGATGAACCAGTTATTACACAGTGAATATTCAGCCTCCCAAACACTGGATGGGTAAACCAGAGCACCTTCTATACAACACCTCCAAGAGCTTAAACCCCAGCCTCTTTGATGCCCAGCAGGTGGGAAGGAGGTGTGCTGAGAATGACAGGCACTTTTATAGGGGACCCTTTAATTTCAGCATCTTGAATAGAAGCACATTGTGAGATGTTACCTTGCAGCCCTTGTACTCCTCTGTATCAACCCACCCCATGGGCTGGTTTACAATTTTTTTAGAAGACACTATGTTTTCAGCTGAACTTGGTGGAAGCTGGGTGAAAACACAGTGCAATCTAATATCAAAATTAAATGAAAAGAGAGCAGCAGTGATGTTCCATCCCAGAATGTTTCTGTTTTCAGATACCTGAATATATACTTTGTAAAGGAAAGAGGGAATCTGTTAGGTATGTAAATATTAATATTTATTACATAAATCCTGAAGTTTCAACTTTTCTTTAGTTGTGGATGTCTTGAAGCTTATTCCATGGAGGATCATGTTTTTCTGCTAACAGGTAAAACGGTGGAAAAATCAGGACAGGCAGAAACTCATTTAGCATTTCAATTAACAGGGAAAAGGCCCTGGAATTTAAGTAGCAATTTTTTATAACTTTCAATGAATATTTTCAAAGCTTTCTTAAATAATGTAGTTTTCTTTGAACTTCAGTTGCTGGAAGATGCCCAGGAATTTCACGCAGATAACTAGCCTTTCTCCTCACTGCCACTCCTCTACCTGCAGGATGGTTCAGCTGTGATTCCTCATCCCTATTTCATGTTCCCTGTGCTTCTGTGCGATCCCTTCACCCCTTGCAAAGGCAGCTGGACCTGAGTGCTGCAGTTAGGCTGCTGGTGGGGGGGCTGGATGTGATCCAAGTTCCACTAACTCCAGCCTTAGTGCATGTATTTTGTTCTTGTAAATTAAAAAATAGAACCAAAACAATAAAAAAGGGCAAGTGTAAGGGTATGTTTATGGGACAGCTTCAGATGTTTTCTAATTATTTTTTGGTCTGTGGAGTGGTAGAAACTGATCCTTGCAAATGCTTTTTGCAAACCAAAATTGAGCCAAGATGTCCTTACTTTGGGCCCCCTCCATCTAGCAACAGCAGGAAAATCCATCCTAGATTCTGTCAAAATCTTCATGAGAAGGCTCTGTCAAACATACGTGATGAGGAAAAACCAGCACATTTCAATTTCATCCACCCTTCCTGGTCAAATCTAGTTCATTTTAGTCCTTGTGCCAAATTTCATAGTTTTCAGAAAATGAACCTCAGCATTGTCCATGAAATAAAGTGGAAAAAGTCAGCCTGGGAACCAGCTCTGGTTGACCATGGAGAATCACCCTCACTGTCAGACTTCTCTGACCACACTGCACACTGTGTTCATGCCCATCATTCCTGTGTTTCAGGGCTGGGCCGAGGGGATGTAGCTGATGTAATTCAATGTCTGTGATTTCTGATTTACAGTCATAAGCAACTGGATATGCCTCCTTGTTGTTCCTAAGCCATCCCATGAGCTGGCATAGACTGCGAAGTTCCCAGGGTGGTGTGAAGGCAACTGTGTCCCAGCAGAGCACAGCACTCAGCCCAGGGATACCAGTCCTCCCTCCCAGTGTTGGTAGTACCGTAAACTTAGAAGCTGTACAGGTCTGAGTTGACTGTAGTTAATTCTTAAATATTAGGAGGAAACATCTGTTGTAAAGGAAGGGTCTGATTTTAAGTGTTTAAATGAACGGTCAGCTTCTCTGTTGTGGTTTGGCAGTCAGGGGAGAGGGACGCAGCTGTCCCTCCCTGCATGTGAAATCCTATCCCCAGGAAGAGAACCTGTACATCAAAGGGGTCTTGCTCACATGCTGAGCTGCTGGGATCCATCAAGCACATCTCCGGAGGGAGGGCTGGCTTCCCGCCTCACTGCCACCACTGCCCGTGCTCCCCCGGCTGCGTACCACCGCACACGCGACCACGCAGATCCCGTCCCTTCCGCTGCCAAAGCAGCATGTGGAGTGTCTGCTCTGCACATCCCACAGCAGATGTGCTGTAGCTAAAACATGAGGGAGTGCTCGGAGGCCAGAATTGCATCCAGAGGTAAACCTGCAATGGGTACCAGCTGGGCTGACTCTTCAGCTGCCATGTATCGCTGTAGTCCCACTGCTTATCTGCAGGGTGATGCCACCTTGTGCAGGTAAAGAAATGGCCCATCATAATCTGACTTGTAGCTATGCAATGGGAGACAATACGTTAGCGTGGCTCCCATAACCATGGCCCGTGTTAGTCCATGAGTCACCTTGATTTCTATCGACCAGCGTATCCAGAGCAGAAGTTCTGAGTTTTATCTTCCATGCCACAGTGACATTTTCAGCTGCAGGCTTGCAGAGGGTGAGGCGATGACGAGGTCCCCAGTTATTTCCAGACTATTTTCCTTTTAATGGAATCATACTGCACTCCCCAGTAAAGAAACTGATCCTGTTATTGGTGTGAAAGTATAAATGCCCATATTCAAATGTAAGAATAAGACATACTAATTGCACATCTGCAAGATGTTTAAGAGAAAAGGTACTGAGCTTTGGGTTGGTGGTCCTACATAAAAATAAATAATAATAGCATGCAACCAATTAAAAAAAAAGGAAAAAAAACTATAAGAGGAAATGAAAACAAATAAAAAACTCTACATGGTGGTTTGTAATGGATCTGACAAGTCCAGCAGCTACCTCAGTAGCATAAACACACATTCCAGGATGCACTATGTTTTATATTGTACATGTTAAAATATTTAGTAACTACATTGCAATAAACATTGTTTTGATCTCAAAGTGCACCATATTTTAAAGCCTGTTGTACTCCAGGAAGAATTATATTCTCCAGTCTCCTTAATAAAAACCACAATCTATGATGGTCTTGATGTGCACAGGCCCAGACTACACAATATGATGACATTCTTCAAGAGGCCTTTAATGAATTAATGCCTCTCCAAATGGTTTTAAGCTTACAAAAAGAAGATGTGTGCATGATTCTAAATCATTTGGAGCCATTTTATTCAGTGCCTATTGATTTTAGTGCCAGTAAACCTCACTGCTGCCTGCCTCTGATGAGAATTACATTATATCCTCCATAGCACACAATGGGATTTAACGGCGCCAAAAATGTAATTTCAGCACAAAATCCAGAAGTCATTATGACATCAACTCTCCTTTTTCTTCTAAACTTAAGGTACCTGAGGATCAAACTTCTAAAGAAACTGGAGCCATTTCTAAAGTGAATTTAGAGAACTTACTCCTTCGTCTTCAAACTAATTGCTGGGGCTGAAGGGGGTTTCAAAAGAAACAGCAAAGTTGGTGTTTTTTTTTTTCCTCACACAGCCTTTATATGGACTCATTATTTTAATACTGGTTATGGCAGGCAAGGACGGTTGTCTCTGTGCTTGGTATGCACCTATAGACAGAAGTTATCTCTCTTCTTCCCTTAAGGCAAGTCAGACAAGATAGTCTGGTCAACAGGGTCAGATATAGCTACATGACCATGCACAGAGGTGCTAATGCTCACTTGCAATCCTCACAGAGAGAGAAAAACCTACAGTTTTTCCTCCAGTTTATTTATCCTCCAGTTGTGTGCATGACACAGTTTTTGCTTTCCCAAGCACAGTGCACTTACTGACTTAGCAGTCTGAAATACTCCGCCTTGCACGTGGGCTTTGGGGGAACACTGGTGGCCACAATACTGGACTGTTATTTCAGACATTCAGTTCTGTGGCCAGCTGCAGATACAGACCCAAGATATTCTGAGTTCCTAATATGGGGAACAGATGATAAAATCAGCCAGGCCCAAGCATCAGAGAAGAGGAACCTTGGATGTTTTAATTTAATTCTATTTTGGTTTGGTTTGTTTCATATCTTATTTCATTATTTTGCTCTTTTCCCTTTCTTTCTCTGCTCTCCTTTCCACTCCGCTGCTCTCTGTTCCACTCCTCTCCTAGTTTAGTCTTTCCTTTCCTTTTCTCCCCTCCCCCCTTCCCTTTTTTTTTTTTTCCTTTTTCTTTCCCCTTTCACTTTGGTCAGACCTCACCGCAGTAACATTCACAACCCATACAGACATTTATGCTATTCTAGATCCTCCCCAATGCATCCCAGTGGAAGCCTTTTCCCTTCCCAGTTCTCAGGGAGTTGCTGCTAAAGACCAAAATACACCTCGTTTCCTCAATTAATGATCCATCTTCTTCAGTTGTGCTCTTCTGCCCATACTCGGCCCTGCCCTGCAACCCTGATGCAGCTGGTTAAGCAGGAGGATACAGTCAGCATCTGACCCCCACCCCACCCCCCATCAAAAGTGCTGCTACGGGGCTGGGTGGCCCCCAGCTCTGAAGTGTCATGGGTCTCCCATTGTGTCAGCCCTCATGGAAACAACCTGGATCATTTCCAGCAAGTAAGAAGAGATAAAAAGAGGGATCTTGGGAACAGAAGCCACAGGCAAAGTAATTCTGTACCACAGGAATACAGATGGCTACAATAGCCATGGAGGTAACGGGTCTACGGCAAAGTGGATAGGAGTATCATGAGGTTGACATGGTCCCCTTATGTAGCACCTGACTGGGGAGGAGAGTTGGGGCGAATTCATCAGCAAAAGAACCTCTCAAGGGGCAGATTGATTTCTGTGGGTGAGTTTCATTCCCACTCAGCATCCCAGGATGGAGATGCGGTGGGCAAGCCCACCACTGGCCTCGCTGGGCTCTTGCCTTCCGGTTAAGTGCTGCAAAGCTGAGAGACGGGTGTAAGAGCCTTTCAGCAAGCAATTAAAAGCAGAATGTTTTCTGTAATATATAAACAAGCCCATTAAGCCTGACTTTAATGGGGCTGAGATTCTGTGATAAATAATTGAAAAGAAAGCGTAAAGTGAATTTCAAAGATTTTTTTTTTCTTTTAAAATGTATTTACAATACTTCAGTACTTTATATAGCTTGAATGTTTAATCAATTGTCATCTAAAGAGAGTTCAGTTCCTGGAGTTTTGTGATATATATGCACTATACAAGCCATTTGAACGTCAGAGACACGGAGCAGCAGCTCTTGGGTAGAGACAGATTTGACACAGTTTGTAGTGGCTTGTGCATGGGAAAAGCTTGCTCTCAGCACCGCAGCAGTTCTCTGTAGATTGAAAGGGTCCTGAACCAGCTTGAATTTCTCCTACTGTAGCACATACAGAACTGAGATGGCAGGCCAGGCACCGGGCAGGGAGCTGCAATGGTTCATCTGCTCCCTGGGTCTGCCTGGCAGCTGGCACAAGCTTTGGTTTGTCTGTCAGCTCTGAGGCAAAATCCCAGCCTGGCTTCAACCAGGCCGGAGGGATGGGAGTGCGGAACGAGGGAATGTTTGAAAGGAGCAGCTGACGTTTATCGTGCACGAAACGTACTTGTCAGGTGCCTTTGTAGGTATTTTGCTGGCATTGGTTGTGATTAAGGATGTCAGTGGTGATATGCTATTCCCTTCTTAGTGAGTGAGCGTTTATCTGGCTTCCATTAACACGAGGCCTGATGAGATGGGAATGTCCCTCAGTGCCTCTCAACACACACATTTCAAATGTCTTGTAAATTAGCTAAGACTTTGGACTTCCCATTGACTGTGCAGGATCTCTTCCTGAGGCTAAGCTGGTACCACCCTGGGGACATCACTGGAGTTTCACTGCAGCCCTCATGATGCTGTTCAAAAACCCCAAACCCTCTTCTTCGTCCTTCTTACTCGCCCCCGACCTGTATTCAAACCTGAAAGATGCTGATCGCTATTGTGCAGAGGAAAAAGCAGGCTCTCTAAACCTCAGAGGTCAAGTGTGGCTTTGAGCTCTAGAAAACTTTTATATAGGAGATGCTTTGTGAAAGCTCTCATACATGTTTTAAGGTTCTGAAGTGCTATGGGACTTGGTGTATGCAGAAGATTATCGATTATTTCTCCCAGGCTTCATCTCCTACTGAAATGGCAGTCACTGGGGAACCTGCATATTATTTTTCCCCTCCTTTAAATGACTCTGTTTCTGTGCCACAGTGCTTCTGCTGACTGGGAGGGTGCTTGTTCCTTGCCTTGCTGGGGTGTTAGCGGCAGTGACCTCCCCATGCCTTAGTGGGGATCAAACTGGCACCAGAAGAATTAATCAAGGAGAGAGGCTTTCTAATGGGAACAGACTGGCACAGTATTCTCTCTGCTCAGGAACACAGCAATAATTGGCCAGATGGCTTTAAAAATTACAATAATAATCAACACAGATATTTAAAATGATAAAAACAAGCAAAAGAAGATGCAAATAATTAGAAACTCATGGCAAAAGGGATCGAATCCTGCTCTGTGCAGCCGTGCTGGAAATACTGTGGTGCAGTCTCAGCTTTGCACCGGTGTGCCTGAAATCACAGCTCGTTCCTGCAGAATCCCCGAATCATCATTCCATTAACTCATATAACTGTGTGGGACTAGAGCAGATTTCTCAATAAAAATGATGGATAAGTAAATTGGGAGAAGCACTCTATCACTTAGCAGGTGTGAAAAGATTGACAGTGCCAGCGCTGCCGAGGGAGGATTGCGTGCACTGACTCGAGGGTGTCGCTGTGCGGAAATGCTTGTGTGTGGCTGGGGAAAAAAATTGCCATGTTTTTTTTTTTTCCATAAATGGTGAATGGTGATGCTGGAAATAGCGACGCTGGACCAGGATGAGGGAAAGCTGCAAACACCCTGTGAGCAAACAGCACTGGATGCTGCCATGCAAGGAAGGACCAGGAGACTCGCAGCTGCTGGCTCGCCTCATTGTGACAGTAAGCATGACACCTGGAAGTCAGGGAGCTTTCAGCATTGCAGGGATGTGGCTGGGTGTGAAATCCCATGCAGCTGTCCCCGCGCCAGACCTGAGGGCAAACCCACGTGCCCCTCTTTTTATATCTTAGATTATTGGATGGCAACAGCTTCCACAATGCTGTAAAAGCCACTCTGTGCGTGAACTAGGGCCTTGTTAAACAGGCATTTCTCATGACATGCGATACTACTGTGTCCCACGCTGCCTGATGCAGCCCTCTTTCTCCGTGGGGATGCTTCTGTCTGAGATTGTGGACAGGGAGGAGTGTGCCCCCCCTTCTGCTCTTGGGGCTGAGACATATCTGAGTGGGGTGTGCCAGGGCACATCCCACAGGCAGACGTGTCCCGGAGGGTGAATGGGATGCAGAAATGAAAAGTGGCATTGGGGAGGATACCCTTGTTTGTGGCTGAGAGACATGCCAGCCCTTCGGGGAACCAGCAGGAATTAGGCAGCAGCAGGCTTGATTGCATGGATAATGTAGTAATTTAATGAGTAAAACCTGTAGGCCTGCTCCCCTGTCCTGCTTAAAACCCAGCCTGAGCTCCTGCTTTCTCCTCAGAGGTGGAATTAGGGAGAGGGTACAGCTTCTCCGCTTCCCTCCAGAGGCTGATGACCTGCAGGGACAGAGGAGGCTCCGGAGGTCCCACAGCACAATGGTATTTGACTCTCTGCTCACACGTGGATCCTAGCTCCTGCTAAAAGCATGCTTTGAAAGAAATATCCCTTTGGCTTGCTGGACCCTCCCACATCACTATCACGTCCTGAAGCTCCTCTTCAGAATGCTTTGATCCCAGAGCCAGGAACCTCTCCTTGTGCTAAAAATTATACCGTGGCCCTTCCGTTCAGCATCTCTGAGCATTTATAACATGCTCAGCAGCTGATTAGCGAAGACCTGTCAATGACACCAATCAGAGATGAAAATGGCCTTGCCATTTTCTTGCTGCATCCAGGCAGCCAGAGGAAACACGAGGTCCTGGGTCTCTCCTAGGACTGTGCTTCATGGCAATGGCCAGACTACAAGAGCATGAGTGCTACCAGGGCTGCTACACTGCTTACTGGGCATGTTGGAGGGGCACTATTAGTGACTCCCTCCCTGTCCCCACCAGTCCAGCTCACTGGATGTGCACCTTCCCTGTGCCATCACAGTGCATCGCTGTCATTACAGCAGAAGACAACATCCCTGCGATGAGAAAAAAGGAGGAGGGGATCAGGATTAATTTTCATACATGGTGCCTGGAGAATTAGGCATTTATTGTAAAGATTTATTGAGTGAGAAACAATGCTTCACCTAATCCCTTGGCAGGGGGAGCAGCTCCTGCTAATGACTGCTCGATAATTAGCACTGGGAAATCCCCCGCTCCCTCTTCTGCTCTGCCTGAGGTATCTCAGGTGCTATTGAATCTAACACTAAATTTTACCCCAGTGTGATGAGCAGGTCTCACCATCTGGCAAGCCTCTCTGAGTGCTCTGCTGGAACCAGAGACAGGGGGTTTGGGCAGGGTGGTTGGCTACTGTCCCTCCCCTTGGCCACCCTCCAGCTGCACTTTCTGACAGTGGCAGAGGAGTGCTGACAGCCCTCAGGACACCCCGCCAGGCCTCCTGGGGTGCCGCAGTGGTGAGAGGCTTCCTTGAGCATGTCTTTACTGGCTGGGTTGCTTTTGCTGAGCTTTGCTGCCTGACGATATTTGTTATACTGTTATAAGCCCGAAGGTCAGGGTGTTTGCCACAGGCACCCCCATGAGTGGAGGCACCTCCACCTGGGGAAGGTAGAAAAGGAAAACTGTATTTTGCAAGACCAAGCACTGAAAAAAATGACAAATAGCCACCTGTCACACAGCTCTGAGCTGCTCTCGTGCTATGAGTGATAGAGGCGTGAAACAGGGAACCTCTCCTGGGTTGGATGGCCATGGCATTGCTGGAACCACATCTGCTGTGAGGGAGGTGATGCTCCCATCCCAAGCCAGCACTGAGCACCATGATGTTCAGGGAAAGGCAGTAGTCAGACCAAATAAAGACAGGCAGAAGAACTGTAAGTGCCAGCCTGAGCAGGCTGCTGGAAACCACAGTGATTGCATCACATTGTCTGCTGGGTCTCCATAGCTGTCACTCATCTGTTGCGGTGAGCAGTTCCCTTACAGCTCCTGAGGCAAGTGGCAGCAGAGAAACCCAAGACGTGCTCTGGGGTTGCAGAAGAAGCATGCAGAGTCCTACTAAAAATACCCTGAGGCTGGCTTCATTGCACAGCTGATGTGCAACAGCAAGGAGCAGCGATGGCCATATGGTGTGCCACTGCCATGCATATCCCCCTGCAGGTGTCCATGAACTGGCAGTCGGGAAGGTGGTTAAAGGAAAATGACACTTGCAGAGTAATTGTCTAGTATTGGTCCTGAGTGAAAAGCACTAATCACTTACAGAAGTGAAAGTTATACCCGACTCTGGGACTTTATCCTCTGCCTTTTGCTTTTTGAACCTTAGCAGTTGCTTGCTGCAGAGCAGCATGAATTATCCCAGAGATGCAGTCCCCTAGCACTGCACCACAGGTAGCACCTCCTCAGTCTTACTTAGGACTAAGGTGGGTGTCTACAAGCTATTCCTGAAATGCATTTCTACAGCTCTCTTGCTTCTCCGGTTTTTAAATGGCAAAGCTCTGATAAAACCACCCCCACAAGCCAAGATTTTCAGAAGTGACTCATGGTTTGGGATGCACTGTTTAGGTACTCTTGTGAGAGTGGGCTGTTGACAGTATTACTGTTCAGGTCTTGTGAGCCATCTCACGCTTCTGAGAGGCCTTGATCATGACCTTAAGATCCTCTGGTTTTAAAAGTCACACAGCCATGACAGGCACAAAACACAGCCCTCCTTGATAAAGCATGATGATCAGCTTGGCAGGATCCAAGAGAAGGGATGTCTTGGGACAATTTCCACAAGTGTCTAGGCATGAATTCTACCATTCAAACTTTGCTTTCTTCTGACACCAGAAATGAACCCTACTTTTCAAATGATGCAAAACAGGTCCCCTGGACCATACTGTGCAGCTCATCTGATGCATGACAGTGAAAAACACTGACAACACAGGGGCTTCTCAATAAGAAAGTGTCTGTTAATAACTTCTGTGCTTCTCCTAGTATTACTGGCACGATTTTCAGCCCACTTGATGTATTGTTAACAGTAGCTATGAAACTAATTAACTGAGGAGAATGATATTTAACTGTCAATAAACCTTTGGATCTCTGCCCTCTTTCCTGCAAATTTAGACATTCATTCTGCAAAACCTTCTCCCTCCCCTCCCCGTCAACTTCTCTTCCTAGGTAGCATCTTTTTCCTTCATCTGGCCCTGTTTGCCCTTTGCATTGCACCAAGCCTGGTGCCTCTCTGCTCTCCATCCCAATTTGGCAGGATACCACGTCTTACTGCTGCTACGTCTCTTCCACCCTCCCATCACCAAAACCCTGTGTGTGGGGCTTTCTCCCAGACTGGAGGTTGTCTCTGCTGCATTCTTTGGGGCTTGTTCCTAACAGGGTTCTGCTGAGCATTACAGTGGTGGCACAATATGAAGATTGACAAATGCAAAAGGAAAGAGCTTCTAATAGAGGTGACTACTATCCAAACACCAGCTAGCTCCCAACAGCTGTCCTTGTTGGACTGTTTAAGTGTAAGCCTCTTGGAAATTGAGTTACCTTTACTCTTCTGACTCAGAGGGTAACAGTTCCTTTCATTCACTCATATTCCTCCTCAAAATATGCCTTTCAGCAAAGCTCATCATTGCTAGTAGTTATTCTCCCTTCCCTGGAAAATCACCTCCTGGGTCAGCTGCTGTGGTGGTGTCAGGTCTGTGCACTTGCCACCGCTGCAGGAGCCCTGAGGACTGCGTGGCTCCCTTGCATTGTGTACCATATGCTCCCAACACTTAAATAATAGCCCATTATTACATAATAATAAGACAATTATAAGAGCCCACTCTGCTCAGCGGCCCCATGCATGTATTGGCTTTGCAGGGAACAACAGATGACTATAGCTTCAGAGCAGATATGTATGTTGCTCATGTCACAGGTTTTGTGAAGGAAATCTGAAGGAGGGAGAAAGGCAGATCTTTTGCAAGAAAATATGATGAGTGAGATAAAAAAAAACACAATGCAAAGAAAAAACACCTCTGGTATCTTCATGTGGTGGGCTTCAAGGACCTTGGTGATGCAGGGCTGTCTGAAATGTGTTTTCCCTAGAACATAATCCGTTCTGTGTTTGAAAGGCAGACCAGAGCCTGACTTTAATGTATAAAGGTACAAAATTGCTCCTGGATACGCAAAGGTGTCCCGTCACAAGATCCACGTAAGGAATGATTTCTACTGCCTCTTGGAGAAAGCTGCAAGAGCTTTACTCTCCCTGCAAGGCTCCTTGAGGCCTGAACAGTGAAATAGTGCCCTAAACATCTTTGGTTTAATTGTGTACAAACTATGCTAAGCTATGGCACTGTGAATCTGAACTATACTGCATAACAGCAACCAAAGCAGATACCTGGGCATAGACTTTTTTCCATCTAAATGTTGTGCTGGTGTTCTCCCTGCTAAGTGTTTGCTTGAGGTTGGTACATCTGAGCTTAGGATCAATAGCCCAGCTTTCTTGGACACACTGCAAGAGGCAATATGGAAGAAGCAGCAGCCAAAATAGCAACAGAAGTTGCAGCAGGCAGATTAGTGGCAGCAGCAGGCTCTGATCAAGCTGTTCTCCTTCTGTCACCATTTTGAGTGTTTATTGTGTAACGCTCCAAACTGCTGCTGGTTACAGAGCTTTACCAGCAAGAAGGGATAAAGGGCAGTACAAAGCCTCTGCAGGAATGTATGAGCCCACCCGGCTGCTCCGTGCCGGAGCTGGATGCCTTTCCTCTGCTTCATTCACGTCATGAACAAGCCCACCTGACTCCTCTCCAAGTCACACATCCTGGGGAAACAGTTGATTTTTCTCTTTGATAATTTGGTTATAAGCCTGAGGCCTGAAGAGAACAGAACTTCTGCCATTGTAGTCTGTGGGCTTGTGCCCCTCGCCTTTCCCCATGGCTTCTCAATCTGTTGGCCGACATCAACAAACTTTGTCAGGGAGCTAAAGGTCTTCAAACTACTAAATTCCTGCAAGTTTCATAAAATCAGAAGACTGTGTTGAGGACGGAGAGCTGAATCAATGCCCCCACAGGCCCCCGCAAAGCTCCTGGCTGCTGCACATCTTACGTTTTGCCCAAAAGGCAGAGGCAGAGCACATGGCATATGATGGGAGCATCATCATTGTGTGCCCAAAGGGAAAAAGTGCAAAGGACATAAAGGTGCTCAGGAGAGACCCTCAGGAAGGAGGCTGTGTGTTGAAGATGCTGTAGGAGGAGATCTGCTGCCTTTCTGTGGGAGGCATGCACACAACTTCAGAGGCAAATCTGCAGAAATCCAGGTTTAATTGTTTTTGCTGCTGACAGAACAACTTAATTATGCACTGAGGGTCTCATTTGGTTTGGCCTCCCTGTGCAAGCCCAGATAACCAGGAGGAGCACAGCTGAATGCCCTTTAGCTCCCTGGTTATCTCCAGACAGACTTCACTCTGATGTACTGATATGGGATTTGGGGGAGGAGCTGCAATTCCTGATCAGGGACTATCCTAACCCAGTGCAGCCTTAAGCAAACTGGAGATGCACATGATGTTCAGGTTACGTCAGCTGTGCTGGAGTGCTGTGAGCTCCTTGTGTTCCCCACCGACAAAAAAGAGGAAGGTGATACCCCACCTCCCACTTGCAGTTGGAGCTGCTATGGCCTAGAGTGCTGCCTTTCTATTTTAAACAAAAATCTCCATTGTGAGCGCTTATGTCTTTCCAGGGTCTGCAGACAGACTGTGAATAGATTTGTGAATAGAATGCTCTAATTTCAGTTCAGCCATGTTGGGCTTTTCCCATCAGCTCACTCTGGTCCCTCAGGGACAACCCCAGCAGGTTTTGCAGCAGCTCAAGTGAGCTGGGAATGGAGTGCGGGTCTGAAAAGGAAGATTTTTTTTCTTTCTTTCTCTCAACTTTGGAAAACAAAATAAAAGAATAAAAGGCTGTAAAACATCCAGCCTGCTACCAAATTGCTTTTTAAAATGTCTCCAACTTTGCAAAAGTTGCACGTATCACCATTAGACATCCCTTTTTCTCTTACCTACCTACACCTCTTCAAAGCTGAATGGAAAAATTAATGCTGAACCTCCTCCCCTCGTAATCAAACATCATAACGCTGAGAAATTCAGAGCGAAGATTACACGGAACAGTCATTCCATAACAATACAATTATGATGAAATCATTTTAGCATCTGTGGTCTGAGATGAGATTAAATCTATTTTAACAAGACATTAGATGGGCTTTTTTCTCCTATATTTTTTCCTCATGGCGCCATTACAATGCAGAGTAAGTTTTTTTTCCTAGTTGGCTCCCTTTCTGATTTTTACTTTACAATAAATCCAGATACCATGTGGGGGAACTAAACAGAGAGCTTTGTACCACTTGTTGTATTTAAATTACTGATATACTCCCTCCATCTTAGCTTATGAAGTTCCTTTTTCCTGAGAATTTCAGCTTTTAATTTTTTTTCCCCCAAAAAAATTTCCTATTTCCTGCAGCAGCAAGGCTATCGAAGGCAGATTCGGACCCCAAAACTGCCAGGGAGCCCCATCTCACTGGGCTGTATTTATAGCAGCTCTGCATCAGAAAGGCAACAGGGAGCCGCCAAGAGACCTGGCCGTGCTGGCTCCTACTGGTCAAGCCGGTGCTTTGGAAGTCCGTGTCCCTGCCAGGTGTCTGGGGCCAGCACCACCTGTGACTCCTGCCACTCGGTGCCCAGGGCCCCCACCAGCGCTGCCTCAGTTCCCCAAGACTGAGTGTGTGACCTGGAGAGGCAGCACCATGATTTTCAGGGACACTCCCCAGCGTGAGTGTGAGGCCATCCATCCATAGGGTGTCTGTTCAGCAGGTCTTGGACCACATAATATTCACAAATTATTTGCTCTCAAGTGAGCTAGAAGCTTTGGTTGCTTTTCCTTTTTTTTAAAAAAAAAAAATTTGGTGTTTTTTTTTTCTTCCTTTCTTTTTAAATGAGCCTTATTTTGATGGCAAAATCTGGGCTGATCTCAGATTTCAAAGTGAACCTAAGGGTCTTTAGGGACTGATATAGTTTAAAAAGGCGTGGGCTGTCTCCATCTCAGCTGGGGAGATTTTTTTGTCTTTGCTTCAGTTACCACAGCTTCTTCCCAAAGGCAACCTTCTTCCTTTGATCCAAAATAAACTCTGGGAAACTGTTCATGGATCACCTTCTGTAGTGTCCTTGGTGAGTTATCCGGCCAGCATCACATGGAGGCTGGCCAGCTGCTTGCTCTTCCTTCTTCTGTTTTGAAGAATCAGGTGGACAGATGGAAATTATCTTTCTGGGGGGTAAATCGATTCCTTTGCTAATCTGTTCAACTGTGAGGGCAGCCGGAGGCTTTAATTTGGGTACCTCTGCAAGAGATAGCTTCAGACACCCTTTATCATGTGTTAAACCAAGCAGGATGAGGATGATTCTACAGCAATAAATTCATTGATAACATGCTCCATATAGGAAAAAAAATACAGAGAAAGGGGAGCTTCATTCATTGATCAAAGAGGAGCAAAAAGGAATGGAGCTGATGTTAGGGATCACCAGCAGACTGCCTGCAATGGCAAAAGGGGATGTCATATTTTTTGCCTTTGGAGCAACAAGATCCAATCAAGTACGTGCCAAAGAAAGGTAACACCCCAGTCTCAATGTGAAGGCAGAAAGGAGTTACGCTGAATCGCTCGGAGCCCTTGAGTTAAATACATGTTGAGAGGAAACTGATAAAGATAAAACACAATAATGGAAACGTGTCTCAGAAAGAGCAGGTAGGTCCCAACTGTCAACAATTATCTGAACCTATAACAAGCGCTCTTGTTTGAAAATGAATCCAACTGAAAATGAAAGATTAAACAAGTACAACAACGTAAGAATAAATTACACATAAATCTCTCTGGTATTCAGGATCAAAGGAAGATTAAAGAACAAGTTATGGAAATGTGGTAGAGGCAAAGAGAACCTATTAAGTGATATCATTTAGTGAGTATACGAGTAATAGAGAGTTCACATCTAAGTTTAGAGGAAAGGGAATGAACCTGTAGCCAGTGAAAGAGACTTCAAATGATATGTGGCATGAAGGAATATATGATGAAGAAGATTTCTATAGGACAAACCCAACAAAAATATGACCCAGGAGCTGAGCTCCACAGTTGCTGGCCTGAGAAAACCTGCTTTTAGTTGTGTTTCGAGGGTGATGGAGGACTGAGTTCTTCCAGTTCACCCTGCAGTTTTGAGAGTGTGAGAGTACATACCAGTTACAAAAAATTCTGTTCAGGGCACCCAAGTAAGGGTGCAGGCAGCTCCCAAGGGAAAGGGGTACTCCTGTGGGCAGTAGGGTCCATTGTTGCCCCCTCTGAAGCTGTTTTTTTTCCTTTTCTGCCTCTGTACTGGGTTCAGGTCACAGCCTGTTCTCCACTGAGGATGCCTAGTAGGGACTGCTTTTCCCTCAGGAAACCACACTGAAATACTTGTATGTGAGTGTAAGACTGTATATGTGTTTATGCAAGTGGGTGCTTTTACAGTGACAATATTAACACCAAAAGGCTGTATGTCAGACCCTTTGCTCTCATATTTCATAACCTTCTGACTCCTACAATCTAAAAAAACCAAAATGGAAAAGGGACTCTCTTTTCCCTGCTAATACAAGTGACAGCGTTTAGAAGAAGCAAGTGTCTTGTCCCAGATCATCCAGAGTCTACATCAAAACCAAACCTTGAACCCATGAACCCAGAGCCTGTGTCTCAACAGTGCCCTGCTCCATCCTTTGAAAGAGCGATTATACAGTATTAACAGTAGCTACTTCTCAGCCTCCAGGGGTAATAAACCGCTTTTCTCCTCCACAGCTGACCCCTGGCCCCGGATGAGCTCTCACAGGGAGCTGTGTGAGGGAAGGGAGTGCAACGGGATAAAAACCGGAGTGGTGCTGCTTTGACATAGAGCTCACTGCCACACAAACCTCTATTCGCCCTCTGGGTGGGATGGAATGGAGATTTCTGGCACCTGGTCAAGGTGCTTTTCCCCTGGGGGAACCACAGTCTGTCTCTATCTTTGGGGAAATAGGAAGCCACATGCAGGCTAGGGGGCAAGAGGTTCCTGGATCAGCTGGGAGGGTTAGGGAACTTCATCTCACCCCATGTGGGTACTCCACACTTACCATCACTACATCATTGATAGGAGATCCAGAGTCCATCTGACAGTTTCCAAGAGAGAAGCAATGAATGCGTTGATACCTGGAACGTTTGTGCTGATTTCAACCATTCAATTCAATCTCAATTCTTTTTTCAAGATTTACCTTTTTTTTTTTTTTTTTTTTTTCAGTGTAGCCTGTAGTTTTCTTTGTGAAAACTAGCCAGGAGAGTTTAGGGAAGGAAGAAAATTTAACAAGCCTTTTCCAAAATTTTCCCTAGTGAAACCAGGTAGAAATGAGAAAAGACCAAGGCAGGGAAGGTATTTACATGTACAAAAAATGATACAGGAACAGCTGAGATTATATCAAAGTAAAGACAGTACAAGGCAGTTAGAGTGAAGATCTGGCCTTCGTTTCGCCTCCCAACCCAAGCAAATGGCAGTCTTTGTTAGCTTTGAAAGTTATTTCTTGCTCACACCTCAAATGGTTGTGCATTTGCTAAGTGCACTGCCTACAGGCAATTTGATTTATGTTCAAATGGTTGTGGTACATGAGGTGCACGCAAATCTATTTATATATATATATTTATTACCAAGGCATGCAAAGCAGAGAAACTCAGCCTACACTACACAAAACAGCTCAAAGCTGTGCCTGGCAGCAGAAAGCCTTGTGGAGGTCCCGATGCAAGCCATTTTACAAATTTCCCTATATAAGCCCTTGCCCATGGAGCAAATGTCTGTACATAGGTGCTCACATCAGTGCCTCCACCCACGTTATCACTGAGCCAGAGGAGGGAGCACACATGGGGAGGTCCAAGTCTGGGGTGAAGTGTAAGCATCTCACATCTCACACAAGGGAAGGGGGGACCACATCCCAGCACAGACCTAAGAGCTATCGCTGCACCATCACTGCTGCTGGGACCTGACTCCACCACCAGCAACACGCTTCATTGACCCCGTCATGCTTAACCCTCTCTGATACACAGAAGACTGCTCTCAGAGAGGAAAGCTGTTAATTTAGTGCACCCAGTATATGCCTCATGAGACAAACTCTCTGTTGCAGGGACCGTCTTTTCATCCTTGTTTGGAGTCACATTGTACTAGCTGTTATACAGTCAAACTGCATAAATGAAATATCTCCTGCATCTTTCATCATTGACAAAGTTCTTATAGCGCTTTTCATTTTTAGACACTTCACCTTTCCAAATCACTCATTAAATATTAATAAATTAATCCCTCTCACAGTCCTGTGACGCATTCAAGACATTTTCATGATGATTGTCTTATGTTCTGGTTTTTATTTGAATATCAAATACATCACGTAGAGGTACCATTCAATACAATTAGCTGGCGGTTATAAACACTGCCAGAAACCAAGCCTGCCAGGCTGATTTTTGCTACATGTATTGAAATGGTGCTTAAATACAGGGAGTAAAAAATGAAGAGCTAGTGGCATGAATAATTTTTTAAAACTTTGTGTTCTTCAGCAGATTGATATAATAGATACACAGAATTCAGATGAGACTGATCTCATTAGCTTTAGTGTAAATCTTGAGGAGTTACAGATGGTGCAGCAATAACTGGGAGCAGTTGCCTCAGTTTGAGAGCTGGGGTGTTTACCTGGGGTTCAAATCAGCTCACATGAAGCACAGCCTCCCCTGACGGCCTTGCTCTCAAATAATGATGAAATCTGCTTGTGTGGCCTGATGAATCCCTGGCTTGGGAGAAAAGGGTGACTATCTAGAGTGACAGGCCAGCAGTGGCTTCCCAGGAAGTGTCACCTCTGCTGTCCATCTGACCCTGCAGACCTACACAGCAACCTTAGGCTCACGATTCAGCTGGAAGCAAGGAGAGGTCTGTTTCTCTGCTGCTCTCTTTAAAAAACCTTGCCTGTTGTTTTTCCCCTTGTCATTGAGCCTTTCCCTGTGAAGGTAATGTCTCCCAAATGATGCTCATTAGCAGGCTGCTGGCCCAGAATGACTTCAGCAGTGGTAAAATTCCCAGACAGCTTCATGGCACGGTGACTTTATCAGCATCGCTCTGTCAGCCACTGCCCTGCCACCAGGCACCCCACTAGTCCTTCAGCGGGGAGTGGGGGGGTGTCACAGCTATGGGCACCACAGTCCCCTCAGAGGCACTTTGCAGAGCTGGATGGTCACCGTGCATGGCTCAGGCTGGGTCCCACTGTTTTCCTGGTCACCCCCTGCCCTGATGGAGGTCTTGGACTCTCCAAAAAGACTTGTCTCTGACGCCTGAGGGGAGAGTTCAGCCGGGAACAGGAGTGGGCACGTGCTGATGGGAACTGATGCGATGAGTATTGCTTTTCCCATGGGCAGAGATCAGGGAGCTGGGCTGCCTGCGGTGCCCGAGGGAGCACCTGGGCCAGGCTGAGCTGTCTGGCTACAAGCCCCTCATGGGGACAAGCTGTCACATTCCCCTCACACTGAATGAAAAACAGGCACATCCGAGGTGTGATACAGCTGATCTCCTTCTGACATCTGCTCTGGAGTGAGACGAATCAGTCTCTGCCAGTCTCTCCCAGCTAACTACGAGGGGAGGTGAGGGTGACTTGCTCCAAGTTAAGCGAAGCGTTTGCCAAACTGGGTGGGCAGCACCCGTGTCCTGCTGCTGGTCATCCTGCTGAGCCCGAGCCCTGCCTCTTGCAGCTGTCTGCTGGCTTTACAGAAGGGTGCTGCTTCTGGAGACAGCGGCTTAAAATGAAGAGACTGCAAAGGATGAATACAGGTGGGGAGACAGGGTTTGGGGGGGAACAGCTCTAGCAAGGCTGCACCCAGGCTCTATCTCAGACTCTTTTGAAGGCCAAGCACTTTCAGAATTGTATTTTGATAAGGCAAAAGATAGGATAAAACTGCTAAGATTGCTCTCTCAGCAATGTGGTGTTCAGGAATCACTCACAGCTGAAAAACTTGTTGAGGATGCCTTAATTTATTGTCTGAGTTTTCTACCTGGTCAACATGTAAGACCATATCTGCATAATGTAGCAACTTTATGAAACTCTTTGCAGAAGCTACTCCACGTGCAGCTCCTCTCATCGCCATTTCCAGCCATGCACACCACGACTTGAGCACTTTGCATAAGCAGAATATTGGAAGTTCTTGTGTATTTTACAGCTTACCGGGCACCCCGTCTCATGACTGTCAGGCAGTCCTGTGGGTCTGCTGGGGCATCACCGCCTCTGACCATCACCCATTTGCCCTCCACAGCTTTTGTTCCTAGTGCCCCTGTGGCTCTTGCACCCATGGCCATCTGTAATTACCTTCCTACTGGTAATTGTTCTGCTACAGCATTGCCTCTTTCATCCCTATTCAAAGCAACACTTTGGCACCAGGGAAGTTTTTTGTCTGCAAAGCCAAAAGGGAAAGCAGTTAAATAGGAGGAGGTTTGCCAAGCTGTGATGTTACAAACAGCTGCCCTGTTGACAGCTCTGTCACAAGGAAACTCTACTTGCCCTCAACCTCCCCCACGATCAGTGCTTCTAGAAAGTGCTGTTGAAGTAGATCATGTTGCTCTGCTTTTGAAAAACTGATGTGGGCTATACTTTAGGAGAACATGAACTGGAAAAGTCTGGAAACCCAAACAATATTGTAAGGGGAAGAAGATGGCTGTGCTTGCTTTGTGCTTCTTGCCCCTTTTTCCCTCCTTCAGTGCTCTGACACTTGGTTACTATTAGAGCCACATGCTATTTCCTCAACTAGGGACTGTCTCTGTTTAGCATTTATTAATGTAATCCTGAGCCAGAGAAACAACATGAAATAGTATAAACTCCTTGGTGGAAGCACTGGTAAGCAGCAGCTGGAGACATGACAAAGTTTGCAACATAGCTAAAAGTTATTATGATGCAATTCAGCTGCCTGGAGCAGATGTTTGACCCGCCCACCGCTTAAAAGACAGGCATAGCTTGAGGTGAGCACAATCTTCGTTGCAGATGGTTAACATGGACAGCAATAGCCCAGAGTAACTAAACTTCTGTGTGAGACAATGGGAACAAGGGGCTCTGTCCTGTAGCCTGCAGAGCCCTACAGCCCTGCCCAGGCTCCGTGTCGGGTGCATACAGGTGAGGTGTACCCCACTCTAGCAACAGCCTAATAGGAAGAGTCCAAACTGACTCAGTGAATTCAGGTCACCAAACTTCATGGGTAGTTTACTGCCTCAAATCACCTGTTTGCCAGGCTCTGGCTATAAACCACTGCACCCAGCCCTGGAGGATTTTGGAGAGGGAGGAGGAACTTTTCTTCATCTTCTGTTTGATCTGCTATGCCTTGACACCACTGGCAGCCTTTCATTGCTCCTCTTTGCTGCAGCTGCTGGAATTGGCTCAGCTGTGGCATTGGGCAAGAAACCAGCTGAGCTGCTGTGGAGAGGCTGGGGGCTTGTGGACTGCTGATATTTACAGCTTGACTGAGAACAGGAGTCAGGTCTGCCCTTGCATGAGGTGGAGTTAAGGGAAAAGACATTGACACAAACCTACTTACAGGCATTGGGAAATTTTAGGTCTTTCTGTATTGGAAACACTAGCACTTCTACAGCTCAACTCTTCTGTAGTTGCATGCTGGAGGTTCTGGATCATTTCATTAGCGTGTCCTGTCATTCATAAGGACAATTTCAGTTGCACAATAGCTGTTGCCACAACAGCTTGTTGTTTCATGGATCCCCTTGGATTTAATTCCTAGATTCCAGCTGGTTTTGAGTTCCTCATATAGCTGTTCTCCTGTATACATATGTACATGTATATATGTATGCCTGTGTACACAAAGGGTAGCTATAAAAGGGCAGAAAGGCAAGGAGTCCACAAGGAAACGTGCAAAGTTCTGCACAAGGGCTGCAATAAACTCAGTCAAGGGTATAGACCAGGATGCATCCTCCTGGCCAGTAGCTCTGCCAAGCATGACAGAGGATGCTACGTCAGACTTGAGCCAACCATACACTCTCAGATAAGGCAAACCATCACATAGTTTTTTATTAAAAATATATATTTTATATAAATTTTATATTTCATATAAATTAAAATAAATAAAAATTTACATAGATAAGGCTAGGTTAGCTGGAATGTGGCCACCAGGTGAGAATTTGTTTCTTCCCTCTTATCCTTGGCATGAGTGAGGCCACACCCGGAATATTTTGTCCAGTTTTGGGTCTCCCAGGTCAAGGGGGTAAAAAGAAGCTGGAGAGGGTGCTGTGGAAATGGTTATAGGCCCTGAGTCCCCACGATGAGACACTGAGGCATCTGGGCTTGTTTTTTCTGGCCAAGACAAGGCTAAGGACTAAGCCAGTAACAGCCTACTGCAAAGGCAGTTACAACGGTGAAGGAACCAAGCTGCTCTCAAGAACAGGGCAATGGCCTTGACTGTGGCTTGGAATGTTCAGGATAAGCAGATGGAGGAAATGCTTCACCAGGAGGGTGCTGAAACCCTGAAGCAGCCTGTTCCAACCTCTGTCCTTGCAGTTTTTCACAGCTTAGCTAGATGAAGCCATGACCGGCTTGATCCAGTGCTGGCCACAGTTCTCCTCCAGGTGGGAGGCTGGAATGCAGACCTTGAGAGGTCCCTTCTGGCCAACACCACTGTGAATACATGCAGAGTGCCACCACAACCACATCATACTGGTTGTGTTTTCCCTGGCTTGCCACCAGCAGCTAGGAGGAAATATTTTTCTCCATTTTTATCTTGTCCAGATATAATTCTGTCCACGCGGATGAGGAGATCTCTGGGTCACAGGTCATCTTTAGATCTGTACCTACTGTGAGCCATAGCACAGTGGTGAACTATGTGCAACTGAAAAACAGACAGATCCTACAAAGAAGCATGTCTGCAGTTACTTTCCAGTGCATGAGAAACTCAGCAGAAAACAGAAGAGAGACTTTACCTCTGGTGAGATCTGTTATAACTGCTCATCAGCTGTGTTTTCAGGTGTGGTTTCCCTGCGGCAGGACACCTGCAGCCATCTCCCCATCAGTGAAAGTCTTTTCCAGCCAATCAATCTTCTATTTATCCACCAAATAATGGATCCATGTTGACTCTTTAGCAGAGCCTGAGCCTTAAATGCGTTGGAAATTAGAGGCTAACTAGTGTGGGCAGGTGTGTATGTGTGTGCATCTTTGTCTGGACGTGTGTGTGGTGGAAGGGAAAGGTCTGACCAGAATCAAACAAAACCAGAATCATAATCTCTTTTCTTTGTAGAGCACATTGGAGCAGATAGTTTCCAAACGAAATCTGAGATGATGCCAGCTGCCTGCAAACTGTACCTACTTTAAAAATAAAATCTCACTGCCTGCAAGTCATCCTCATCCATGTCATCTCAAGTACAATCTTCTTTCACCCAGAACTGGAAATAGGAACAAGCAAGCATCCCTTCACTGTCTCCTAAGATGTGGGTATTACACATCACCGTTTTGAACTGAACACAGCTAAGGCTAACCACTGACCGGTGTAGGGCTGTGGCCCCTTTGGGGCCTGCTGCCTTCAAGCAAAATCCCTTCACTCTTCCCTGGGAAGACTGCTGCCCTGCAAAGAGAAATTAAACGAGTATCAAATAAGGACCAATTTCTATGCATCTTTAAAAAGTCCATACAGGCCACCGAAAGAGCCCAAGCAGCAGAACAACTTGGGTGAATAATGAACAGTAGAAATGTTAAAGCAGCTTTACAGGAACAGTAGAAGAAATGAACAACTCATGGAGCACAATCATATTGAATAAATATTTTGCACATTGTTATAATGAGATTCAGCTGACCGAGACATTTATAAGGGTGAAGAATCATAGCCTCGTTGCAATCAATAGATCTGTTGCCACTGATGGAGCTCTGGTTTTGTAATGCTTATATTGAAACATAAGCCAAGATGCCTGTGAGCTGTCAAAACCCTTTAGAGCTATTTGTCCCAACAACCCACAGTATTATCCCCTAATACTCTATTATGCAAAGAGACCCCCTTTATTTTTATTAGAGCTAATTCACCAGATGGCTTCTTCCCCCCCACCCCCCAGCTTTGATGTAGAAAATGTGAGCAAGTGATTTTGCTGACTACAGATCAAGGCACAGATCAGTGCTATCTGCCATGCACAAAACATGAAAAGCAGAGCAGGAACCATCAGGCATATCCAATATGTTTGTAAACAACAACAAAACCTTTACAGACACGTGGGAGGTGAAGCAGCCTGCTCCCCTGACACATGGGTGGGCTGCAGGTACTGCTTCCCCCAGCCATGCAGGGAGCTGAGTGGGGAAGGGGGTGAATTTCTATATATCGATGAGAGATTAGACCTGCTGTTGACACTGAGAGAAAATTAATGGGTGAGCTGAGAGGCACCTTCAAAAAGGAAGGTGTAGAAATAATGTGGATAGGTGACTGTCCTAGAAAAATGCCGGTGGGCATGGATGGACAGGCATCCTCCACAGTGACCCAGGCTTTCAGGTTACAGTGCCAGCTTCACAACTTTCTTTTCACCTAGTGAGGATGTTAATTGCAAATTTCAACAGAAACAACAAAAAGCAAGTAATGGAGCCAGGAAGTTTCACAGCCAGAAAGAATGTCATTAAGAAATAAAAATACAAACTCCTTGCTGCCTGAGAACACAGCCTTACTGCTCATGAACAGCAATTCCCACAGTAACTGTGTCCTTTGCTGTAAAACTGTGTTAAAGTCAGAAAAGTAAAAACAAGTCCCCCGACCTCATGCAAAACCCCAAACCCAAGTAAATTAAATGCAAACATAAAATACAACTTTCTCCAGGCTTGTAATGCAGTGCACAGAGGCAAGGAGCAGCCCTGGGAATGGGGTGTGCTCCGTTATTTATGGTGCAGCCCTGTTTGTAACAAACTTCCCAGCCCCATGTGAAGGCTGCATTGCCTGGAGGTGAAACCCAGATGCCCATGAACAGTAAAAGTGTTTGGACAGCTATCAGGGAGCAGTGCCTCCCCAGAGTTATTTTCCTTGCCTGAGTCAAAGGGTGGTTCAGGGACTTCTGGAGTCAGGTGTGGGACCTGCATGTGAATTGCAGGTCTGGTGCCTGCAGTAACAAGTGGTGCACATTACCAGTGGCATCATAGCGCTTATACCCGAGGTGTACATCACCTTGTGCCACACGTGTGGCATAATAAATGCCCTTGCTAAAGGACGGGCACAGGTTTTTATGGCACATTGCAACGATTGACATGATTTTAAAAGGATATGTAATTTTAATAAAAAAGCATAATTTTATGCAAAGTTGAAAGCAGCTGGGCTGGACCGTACAACAAATAGTTGCATGAGCAGAATGCAACAGCATACTGCTTACTTCTGCATGTCTACCTCCTGCGTGGACTCTCTGTTGTCTGATAAGCTGGAAGCCACCAGTGAAGATTTTCAGCTGTTGAGACATGTTCATCGCTACAGATTCCCCCGTGTTTAATTAAGCTCATGGCTCAGCTTCCCCTTTGGTGATGGTGCTAACAGGTCCTCCTCTCCTGTGGTGGCTGCTTATTTGCATGAGAAACAGAGTGTAAAATCGCTGGGACCTTTGCTGCTCTGGGAGATCTGATTAAAATGAGTCAGTGGGTTTCAGGATTTATTGGGAAGAGGGAACTGGCTGGCAGACATGTAAGTAAGCCATTAACTTTGCTCCCAGTCATGTTGCTCTTGTCAGAAACCAGGCTGGTGCAGTCCAGGCTCAGGAGAGGAGCCAGACCTGAGGAGCACAGACACAGCGCAACCTTTTTGAAAAAAGCAACTGCATTTACTCTGTCAAGATATATGCAACAGAAAGAAGTCCTTGGCTTTAAATGGAGTGAGGTCATCCCCAAACATATATGCTTTATTTACTGCCTTACTCTGGGACTGTCTGCAACACAGTGAACTCTGTTTCAGTGAATCCCCCACCGTCTGGATTCCCTATCTATCAGTTTCTAGTGTACCTTGTAAACTGAGGAGGTAGGGAACATTTTCCATCTTTGCCATGAGGTGGGGTCCTTCCTGGCAAGCGGAAGACCTCAGGGCAAAGAGACCTTGTACATGGATTGTGGAGATCTGATGCTGGTCAGAGCACTTGGTTTGTTCTTTGGGACAGCCCTTACATTGGCAAAGAGGGTAAGGGGATTTTTGTGCTTGGGAACCTGCTTAAAGTCTGTGGGAAGACACAACCCTTGCTCTTCATAGGACTTCTGCATTGTGTTATGAAGCAGCACAGGAGTAGGGAGGTTAGAGCCCCCTCTCTGGGGGCAGTAGGGCCTCCCCAACACTGCCTACATCTGGGGAGCTCAGGAAAGACCCCACTGAAGTCCATAAGCATTTCTCTGGAAAGAAGCCTCCACACTGAAAAGACCAGGGAATATCCTTTAATCAGTAAAAATTCCCTTTCACCCCAAATAAGTCCCTTCTACACTGCTCTGGGACTTGTCCCATCAAAACACCTCAAGTTTTTTTCTCCCAGTAACACCAACATATTTGTGAGGGAGTTGCTGGTTTTCTTCTCACAGATATTTTTCTGAATACACTTCTCCAGAGCAGCACATTTGCACAAACAAAGTTAAACTGCTTGGTTTCCATTAGTAACATGAGCAGTAAAAATAGAAGACAGGTGTTTCTTAGGAGGTGTGAAAGATTAACAGGATTTTCTTGGATTGTAGATGATGCTGTCACTGTAGGGTATCTACTTTTTATTTGTTTTGCTCCAAAAAGAATATAGGAAAATTTTCAACAACATTCACTGGTGCTTAGTGAAATTCAGGCAGGTTTGTACCTGCAGTCCCTGCAGGCAAAGAGGAATTGCAGCAAATAACACCTTCCCTTGTCCATGTGGATCCAGGTTATCCTTCCAGAGATATCCTTGCAAACTCTCAGGAGCAGCTAGCCCAAGACCTCTGTGGAGGGCACTGCATGGGGGATGGAGGATGGAGGACCTCAACAAGGGCATCTGAGCACTAGTGGAACAAATCAACAGAAAGACCCAAACTGCTCTGTGAAGTCAGTTTAAGCCCTTCAGCTGCAATCCCCCAAAGGGGTTTTAGTCATTCTGAAAAAAAGGTGATGTTCTGTGGGACAAAACATGCCAGGAAGAGCAAACAAGTCTGGGATCTCTTCCCCCACCTCCCAGTCTGTAACCTCCCTGCACTAGAAGTCTGAAAGGCTCTTCCATGTGCCTTTCTCTGAGCATCTTCTTACTGTACCTTGCACTGAGGGCTTGCTTCAGTGCCTATCACGTGAAGAGGGCATGGAGACAGGGTGGCTTCAGCCCTTGTGAGGTTAACTTTCTTCGTCTCTTGCCAATCACCCCTGGGCCAGGAGGACGGTGCCAGTGCACACTATGGGCTCTGCAGAAGTGCATTTTCCATAATGTGAACCAACATCAGCAAATGCTGTTAAATACACTCCTAGCATTAAATGCATAAACAGTCAGAATGAAGCTACTGGGCCCCATAGTTGTATACAAATCTTAAATATCTTGCTGAACCAGCTGAAAACACCACCGTGTGCAAAAGCCAGCCAGGTGTTCCCCCCTCCTCCTCCTCCTTGCTTTGTTTACCTCCTGCTCATGTCAAATGGTGTATTAGGGCTGTAGTGTAATATACAGCATTTGAACTTTTCTTTTGTAGTGAACAATGTCAACAGACTGCTTTTCCCGATGAAAAGATCTTGAGCCCATAAATACTGTCCCAGTGTGCTGTACGTTGCTCCCATTGTATAAATCTCTCCATAGTGCTCACCTCTGCTCCTGTATCATAGCGAGATAAATGCAGTGCTTAAGGCCTGATTTATTTCAATCAAAGGACAAATAGTTTGATATCAAAAGGAGCTTCATAACAATTAACATGACAGGCAAGGAGGATTAGCTGTTGTGATTTTCGGTGTGGCATAAACAGGCAGGTGCTGTTATTTGGGCTGCATCCCTCCCCCACACCCCTTCCCATTAAAGAGATAGTTATTGTACCGCTGTGAAAAGAGCAGCTGCTGTGCCTGAATTTCCCTATCAGCCACTGTTTCTAGTGTTGGTATGAATTGGGGACACATTGTTGGGCTTTAATTAGCCCTGAGTCCCACCACCGTAGGACTGCCCTGCTCTGACATGCACCCCAGGATGCTTGCGTTGAATGTGCATTAATCTTCTCGTGCCTGATGGCTGGGAGACAACCTTTCCAAAAAGAGAGAAAAAAAAATCAAAAGGAAAAGATACCAAGATACCTTTATAGTGCAAAATACTTGGGTTTATGCTGAGCAGCGAAATTAACTATAACCTTTGCTCTTGACTCTAATGGCCAAGCTGTTCTCCAAGACCCATTACAGTTTTCTAGATCTTTGCTGTTGTTGACTTTAGGGTTTAAACAGATGAAAACCAGTTTCCAAACCAGAGTCTAAACTTCGAGGGGAGCACAATTTGTCAGGTATTATTTGGCATATAGGATTGACTTCTTACAGGGATTTGTGTGAAGCTGGCTTATGAGGCAGAGTGGGCACAAAAGGCAAGGCGCACTGCCAGCAAAACTAAGAATGATTGATCCCACACAATTACTGTGGTTGCATTGCTATCACCAAAGGTTAGCAAAAACCAAAGAAAATCCCAGAATCTGTGGACTAGCTAAAGAATCAAAACTGTAGGTACATTTTTTAGAAAGATGGGAGAGTTTCTCAGCACCTTCCCTGACCACACTCCTCTTTCCCTCTTTGCACTGTCCAACGAGAACAGCAGACCCCATTTTTCCACCTGGGATGTAGCCAGCCACCTTTTGCTGTGATCCTGGTGCCTCTCCTAAACTGTGCAAATTTGGGCCAGGTCAGGATAAGGACAGGGCATTTCTGTAATAGAGCAGAGTGCTTGTGTGAAGCCTTCTTGGTGGCCTGCTTCTTACCATGGGCAAAAATCAGATCTCTATAAAGCTGTAAGAGTTGAAAGCAGTTGCTCCAGTAAAGCCATACTAGAATGACTTAGCAAAGCAACTACTCTGGCTGCCTATGTCCAGATTTTATTGTGTTTTCTGTAGCCTAACTGTAAGAACACTCTTCTATCTTTTAAATACATTGTGCCTACTTAAAACACCTAACAAATGGTATTATTTCAGCCTTTACCTTGGACTGCCCCTGAAAGCATAAAACACCTGAGGAAAACCAAAATCTTTGGTAAGCCCTGAAGAGTTAATTTCTCTGGAACTTGTCTGCCAGCTGGTAGGAGGATCTTTGTAGCAGATCAGTCTTTTCACCTGTTGTTTGTGTAGCCTGTAGCAAAGATGTGAATGGGAGTATTTTTGTGGGGAAGTTTTGCCAGCTCAGACTCTCCCAGGGAGTGCTCTCCCGCTGAGAGAGGGTGTGCACACGCACGCAGAGAGACCACAAGAAAAACCTTTGCTAGAAACATTGCAGAGTTTCTCATTTTGAGAAGTGCAGAGACGTTCCAAGTGGCCTTGAACTTAAACTGAAATCCTGATGTTTTCTGCTGTTTCTTTTGATTGCTTTTGTCTTCATTCCACATGGATGCTAGTGGGGAAATTCAAATTTATTATGCCCAGAGCTAGGTGCATTCAGATCTAAAGTGGTGCTACTACAGATTCAATCACACTTGGTACTTGGCAGACATATTTGGCCCAGGTAAAATGTCAGTTACTGATATTCTGTTAGTCTTCAGCTTGAAGATGCACAGATGTCATTTTACTATTTCTTTTGAGGACATCAATTCTAAATCTGGGGTTTTCTTTCTACACAGACAATACCTGCAAAAATAATAACAGCAGAGCTAGTGTCTTCCCAGTGACTGGTGAACTCTGTAACACAGCATCTACAACCCCGTAACAGTAGCTGGCACCAGATCAGAGCACTTGATTTAAACTCCACTCTTTGTTCAATAGACCAAAAATAAAAATAATGCTAAGAGATGAATCAAACCTGGGTTTGGGTTTTGTTGTTTTTTTTTTCTTTTTTTTGTTTCCCTGAACATAAAGAGCAAAATGTGGGGTTTTAGTCTAGGTGACTTGTCTTCCAAACAAGTCACCAAATAACAAATAACAAAACCAATAAGGAACCAGTACCAGGTCCCCCAGGAACAGATGAGAACAATGATTCACTTTGTAACATTTGTCATGTGCACTGAAACATCCACTGAGGGGTCGTGCTGAGCAGGAGATAATTTCCTTACCCTGCAAGTATTTTCTTTTTTCTAGATTAAAAAAAATTATCTAGACCTAAAGAGGGTAAAAACATTAAAAGCAAAACACATTTGAGAAATTAAAACCTGAAAAAGTCAGTACAAGTCTCAGAAATATTTCCTTTTGATTCAAAGCATCCCTAGTTTTGAAATAACTTTACTCTCACTTAGAGTAATTAATTTTCTAGGCAGAAAGAGCAACCAGCATTTTTTTGTTTTGAATACGCTGCAGCTAATTCACTGTTCCAAAACCCCTTTCTGTAAAGAGAAAAGAAGGGAGGGGAGAATAAAAAAGCTGCAAATGCATCAAAACTGACCATTTTCCACAAAGCCAGCTTTCATTTCTGCGTATCAGCATTTCTGAACAAAACAAGGCACTACACAACTTTCTTGAGCAGCTCCATTCAAGCAGAATTGGAGGCCAGCAGGGACACTGCTTTAATGTAATGATGTAGTTGCCGAGAACAAAATGATTCTCTTTCCCGTGGACTGTGTATGTATAGCAAAGAAATTATGAAAGGGGGGAATTACTATGGTAATGACCACATAGCTGCTGCATGTTTGTACAGATTGACGACCAGTGAGCCAAATTCTGGGGTCTTTACGTCAGTGAAGCTCTACCCACCCATCAACCTCTTAAAAGCTGCAATCTAAAGAATTGGCCCAAGAAATTGGGGGAAATCTAGTTTCTAAGTGGATTTGAAAATATTGCAGTGGAAAATAGGAATAAACCCTATTCTTGCACATGGGCATGCTATTTTTAACAAGTTAGAATTGCTTTCCCTAACAGTGGGATGAGTAAGGGGAAATCACTCCCCGAGTCCTGGGACTAAACTATCCATTCAAGTGTTACAGTGCATCAGGATTTGCAGGGTTAAACCGACAGGGAAGAATATGGGATCCTTCTGCATGTTCCTGTTCCCAGTGGTGTCTAGCCAAGCTGACAGGAAAGATAAAGTTCAGTCTTCCCCCCACCTTAACCAGTGCTGGGAAAGAGATTCGCACCCAGGAGAAAAGGAGACATGGCATCAGTCGTGACTTCTTGGCGTAAATGAAAGGAAATTTTGACAGGCATAGAAATGTTATTTTCTCATGAAAAGCTGTTCCTTCACTACATGAATGAGGATGCTTCTTGGGAAAGAAAAAGACAGGGGAAAAGAAAAGAGCAGTCTCAGTCTGGTGCCAGTTTATAATAATTCACAATATTGCCCATTTCTCACTGCATAATGATCTCCAACAAAGGAAATTATGAACTCTTACTTCTGGATCCACATTTTAAATATCAAAATAATTGGGCCAAGGAAAGGTCATCTCTTCCCACTGCTGTTAGCTACCCTCCTTCCCAAGCAACCCTGGCCTCTTATGAAGGCTTTTAGCACCTTGGGAGGATTCACATTTCTGGCAAGTCCAGAGACATCCAGGGAAGGGGGCTGGGACTCCGCTGGTATCTCCTGGAAACTTTGGAAAACGTGGGCTGCCACGTTCTGCTGGACAGTTGGTCTGGGAGTTACATACTCGATTAATCCACTTATAAGCATGTCCCCACCTGCAGTTGCCTGGTCTCATTGTCAGCCTCCCTGTTCCTGCTCTGCCTGCTCCAGCTGTCCTGAACTCCAACATCTTGTGCAAGCCCACCCTCGCAGCTGGCTGAGGAGCTGTGGTTGAGTGATGGGAATAATGCACACAGCTATTTCTTGGGATGCTGCACACCGGTGGGTTAAAATCATAGTGTTATTAGGTTCCCAAGTGAGTGGCAGCCACCAGGGCAGGGGGATGTCAGCCGAGTCTGCTCCTGAATTGCTACAAAATTCAATTTTATTTTCTGCCATTGATGGGAGGATGGATGCTTAGGGCAGCTACCTCCTTCATGCACTCAGTTGTGAGCCACCAGGCATGTATGTGGTACTGGGTATGAGGTAACCAGCAAGGTGCAGTCATTTGCATCAAAAACTAATCCTGGGCTCTCACTCAGTTTGACCTGAGCTCAGGCAAACATCTGATCTTTAGCTTTGTCCTTCTCTGGACGCCCTACAAGCCAAACCCATATTCATGGCCTGAAGAACAATGTGCATGCAGCTGCTTCAGCACCATCCTGGGTGGCTCTGCATTCCTTCTCACTAACTCCAAGCATGTGGGCTGTGGGAACTCCTGTCACCCTCACACTGCTTAATCCCCCTCTGCATGTCCCAAAAGTGGCCCAGTTTGACTCTGCAGAACCCCACACACACCAGCACAGTCTCTATCCCATCAAGTCCTCCTTTCCAGCTTTGTCCTGACATAAACCCATGGGCCTCAATCCTAAATTTTGCTAGCGAGGCCCAGGATGCAACTCAGGCCTAGAACATTCGAAGTCCTACTCTAACACTAGTCAGGGATCACTAAACACCCACCCCAAACCTTAAATAATTTATATGGTTTCCCATTTCCCTCCCTGACTTCAAAAGCACCTATTTTGAGTTGTTTTCTCCAAGCCCTGTACCTTTACTCCAAGCCCTGCAAGCACAGGTCCCAATTTGGGGCTCAGCAGAGACCTGTAAATTAGCTGTAGAATAAATTGAGACTGCAACGCCTGAACTTATTTGTGCATTTGCACGCCATGTGTGTGCATGCTTGTTTAGTATGCACACACACAGAGCATGCACAGGCACTCTTACCCTTCTCTGGAAGTCTATGCTTTGGATAGTAGATAACAAATCTGCATTGCCCGGGAGGGTTGGGGTGAGATTAACTGTAGGACCTGTGATTTGTTGCTACCTGAATGGTGTGCATGTTGTCAGTTTGGTGTGTCTTTACTTCTAAGTGAGTCATATTATACAAATCAATTGCTAATTCAATTAATCATGAAAAACATGCAAAAGGACATCTCCAGGAGCTGATTTAGAGCACGTTATGTATGGGTGATTGAGCAAAGAAAGTTAATCTGGGTCAGAAGTCTTTGATTTTTAATTCTTAATGTCACAGATTTCCATTCTTTTGAACTAAAATCTGACTTACAATTTATTTTTCTGAGGGTGCAGCTTTATAGCTCCATTGGCATGTGTGGTCATGCATACTGAGTCTGTTCTCTTATGCCTGACAAGTAAGAGCTTTTATGGATGCACAGATCAATACAAGCTTAAGATCTATAAAGGGCTGCCTGGCAGTATTCATATGCAGGACACATCTCATTGCATTTATCTACAAAGTTGTTTACAGGAGGTGAACTTACGATTTTATTGCATTCTTCTTTCTGTTTCTCCATTCTGTGAGAAACAACAGATTTTGATCTTCTGTGCTCCTTTGCAGTTTCTGGCCTAAATCTTACAAACCCTCCCCCCCCCAAACCTCCAGGTGAAGAACGTATGAGTTTGTGGTGCAAAATAATGCCTCCGTCATGATTTGTATGGAAGAAAGCCCAGGAACTCAATGGAAAACAATTGTTTGTGCCTCTTGCGAAAGAGATGTAATAGAGATATACATGACTCCAGTCTACTGTGCGGGGAAACTTACAGGGTAGATTCCTCCTGAAGACCCAAATTAGACCTTTTCAGGGTGTAGGAAACTCAGCCATGAAAAATCAAGTGCCAAAGATTTCAGTCTTAGATGATAATATATGCTTTAGTCCAAAATAGGATGCTGAGTATGAAAATCTGACATTACTGTTTTGTGGATAGCCCTAGGAAAGAAATGGTGCTGTAAATAGAATGTGTGTGAGTGTACAGAGTTAGGAGAAAACAGGCCAGAAGCTTCCACTTGTTACTGAAACTACGGGCAATTCTGGCTCCTGCTTGCCCTTGAACATGTGGACAACTGCCTGGTCCATGGGAGAGCACCGGGGATAGTGGAATCAGGGCTATGTCCCTCTTGTGTCAGCTGCCAATTCTTAATTCCCTGCTGTAGTCTTGGGCAAGTCACCTTGGGCAGGTAACCTTCGCCAGTCATTACGTGTGGCACCCCCCGTCATCACCTGCATGTATGGAACGTATCTGCGCCTTGACATGTTGCTTTTTCTCGAGAGATTCCTTGGATTTGTTGGGAGAGAGGTGGTACACAGCTCGCACTGTGCAATAACATAGCTCAGGTCAGGAAAGTGATAGGGCACTGGGGTCTAGCTGGGTTTATTAATTCTGCTTCCCCAGCAGGCTGCTTCACTTGGGCAGCCCAGGTCAGTCTGATTTCCAGCCTGGAACTGGTTGCTATGCCAGCAAATCTGAGCTCACTCACAAGTGAGTGCTTTAAGGAGTTAAAAGCATCTGCAGAGAGTACCATAACATGGGGTATGAGAGGCATCTGCAAGACCCTCTCCCATATATGACCATGCACCACATAGGTTTTCCTAGATAAATCAAAGAATCATGGAATTTGAGAAAAATTCAGGTTGGAAGGGACCTCAGGAAGTCCCAAGTGTGACCTTCTGCTCAAAGAAGGGCCATCTGTGAGATAAAATCTGTCACCTTCATGACAGGTGGATTGGCTTTTTCAGGAATTACATGATGAGTTCAACAAGGATTGACTATCCTAGGAAGAAAGTTATTAATTCCAGATGAGGAGAAGTCCCTAAAGGACACAGGCTGTCTTCACAGCTTTGAAGAAGGTCAGCAGTAGAGGAGCTGCACACAGGGAGGTTTTCCAGTTTCAGAATGAGATTTTCTTCCAACATAATTGAATATACACTTAATGCAGGGAGTGGGAAATAAATGTGTTAAGGAGATGAGTACAGCATTATCAACACTTCATAGAGCAGAACTACTCAGGGAACATGAGCAGGTAATGCAGGTAATGGTGATGGATTCCCTTGTCATTCATCCAGGTAGAAAAGCCTGGGCTGCTAACTCTGCTGAAAGGCATGGAAGCACTTAGATAACCAGAACACAAAAATGACCCCACAAGAAGAGCATGAGCTGCTAACAAGCCTTTCCACTCTTTGCAGCAATGCACCCTTACTGCTGCTTCCTCAGAAGGAATGTTGTAGGCAAAACTTTTCCCCCAGAACTTGGCATCTTGCAGCCCAAGTGAAGAGAGGTGATCTGGATTAAAATCCCTTTTGAGTTGGTTAAACAGCATTGCTGTTTACACCTTGGATATGGCCCTGTTTCCTCTGTAGCACATCTTCCAAAGGCAGCGACTACCCTGTGCTCTGTTCCTCTGGACCCATGGGTAGTGTTGAAAGTTTGAGGCAAAGACTGTATGTCAGATCAAACAGAGGTCACTAAGCTTTGAAGAAACAACTGGGAGACACTTTAAGAAGCTGCTGAATCCATCTCTCTGTTCCAGTTTCATTGGCAAAATCAAGCTTCTGGAGTCCATTAAAATTGATTCATAAAACAATTAACCTAGCTCCACCTGGTGGGCCTATAAACCAAGATGGTGCAGAGAAGTCAAGCCTTGAGGAAGGCAAGCCTAAAGCTGTACAAAAAATTTAATCTTTTGCCTTTATATTCCTGCAATGTGTTCTGAACGTGTCACCATGTTCAGGAATTTTCCCAGCTCAATGCAAAAGTTTTAGTGGCTGCTCATCTGAACTATGTTATTGAAAAATAACTTGAGGAAGGATGCATGTTTTGCTATTAATTACCCTCTGCATAAATGAGCAGTGTCAGTGCCTTCCTCCTCCCAGAAACAGTTCATTTCAGATTTATTCCCCAGGTATCTTTCCTATTCACTGACTGGCTAGTTGACATGACAAAGATGGTATTGCCGATTCCTTTCTAGATGGGTAAGAAGATGAAACATCTTCATAATCTGAACAATTGTCTATAATGACTCATCAGGTCATTATGACATGGAACTGGTGATCTTACCCAATGGCCAGTTAACTCAACAGCAGATTTGGCCTTTGGCTGTAATCTACAGCTGCCTGCCCAAATGGCAACTCTGGTGATTCTCTGCAGCATCCTTTCCCAATGTTGATGCAAGATGTGGTGTACTTATACACTTTCCACTTACAAAGCTTCAGTTCTTTCATTTAGAAAGCCCCTATAATTAGATTGGGGCAACCCATATCCCACCTGCCTTGTTTTAATGAATGGTATTAGGAGAGGGGATCTTTTTTACAAACATCTAGCTTTATATACACCTGGAGCTTGTAGTACTGCAGTAGGGTCACAAAGTCCTCAACTCTGGACTTCTCCTCTTTTCCCATCCTTCCCCAGCTGCTCTGCCATACACAGGGCTCCCCCCGCCTCAGGGCACATCTCTCACTGACCTGAATGCTCTGGTTCTGGCCTGCCAATGGAGGCTACTAAAGGAGTGATTGTTATTAGGGTTTCATTGTGTTTTATTAGCTTCTATGTTAGTACATTTAATTAAAGATACTGCAGGATGGCTGAATGCTGAAATCAGAATCTGAAATAGTTTTGATCTTGGAGGCAGTTTCCTGTTGGGCTGCAGTGTGATCATGCTTTAGTCTTGTGGTGCTACTGACCAAAAATCAAGCCTGTTTCTTTTTCCCAGCCTCTTTCCCGCATCTCATCACTCCCCACAGTGGCAAATGTCTCCTTCAGCTTCCTGGGGAGGGGGCCAATTCTCCCACAATAGACATTGATCTCTCATTAGACTCCATCCTGTTAGTTAAAAGCTGTTTTTACTCAGACAATCCAGAACTCATTTCCAACCTTAAAAGGTTACACTGTTGGATACTCACTGAGGGTATAATTTTTAACCACTCTGTTTAGTGAATCTACAAAAGCAGTTATTGGAAGTGTTTGTATACAGTAATTTCTCCCTAGGCTCCTGAAAGCAGGAACAGATGACCCAACATTGCTAACTGTGATCAAGCTTTTTCCTGTTCTAAGGAGATGATATTATCCCATTTCACAGAAAGTCTGTGCATGCCATGGCAGCCTATGGTGACTTGCTTAGAGTTGCACAGGGTAGACCAGGGACTGTGTCTCAACTAGGCGTTGTCCCACACTTTCCTGGACAGCCTCTCTGCATCAGCCGGATGAAATGCATCTGGATGAGCCCCTGTGCTATACCGACTGGATGAGCTGCTGCTCTCAGGGCGATAAAGCAGTAACTCCTAGAGATATCATAGAAAGAATCCACACCATAAACACACCTAAATGCAAAGAGTAATCAATGAGATACAGATGAACTGTTCTGCTGCATGTGTATGTATACATCATCCTTACCTTGCAATTAACTGGCACATAACTGACTTCAACCAAAACCTTAATTCCAGTTGGCATGAGTTTCTTACAGCGCTACTGTAGTTTAACCATATATTGAGGTTTTAGAAGGAGTTACCAGTGACACTGATGGGGACTGTACAGGTACAAGAAGTTGAGCTCCTATCTGGGAACAGGATAGCTTAAACTGGCACAGTCTGTCCTGGCTCTTCAATGCTCCTGCCTCCTACCCTGTGACAGCATCACTCTGTGCCACTACGTCTGGACCCATGGCCGAGGAATGCTGTGTCTTCAAATTAACTCAGCAAAAGGCAGAAAAGTCTTCTTTCTTACACTTGGTCAGGGCTTTGTGTGTGTGTGTCTGAGTGTGCAAGAGTGAGCATAGGCACCATTGTGGCATCTCCAAATATTCACTTCTTAAACTGGGCCCTGAACCAGGGGCAGGGTAGACCTTTATGGCTGGAAATTTCATGTATAGGCACCATGTCAGTATGAAAGTTTGACTCATCAGTCTCAGTTAAGAAGTTGGCCTCTTTTTTTTTTTTTTTTTTTTATTCTCTTAATGATGATGAACACTTTTCTTAATACTTTTTACCCCACTCTTCTATTTCATTGTACTTTTAACAATGGCAGCTGCTTCACTTCAAGAATTGGTCTTCTGAAAGTGAAATGCCTCTTATACTGAAGCATCTCTGGATAGTGTCCATTACTGACTTGTAGTTGATGATGGTTGCAGCAGCTGTCTTTGACTCCCTGCATCACTTAAAGCATTTCTCTTTCAAGTTAATAATAAGCAGCAAAAGGCAAGGAAGAGCTCAAGGACTGGTTCTATAGTATGACAGTGCATGCCAAGCACACTTAATATAATGCATATCATGGCAGCTCCATTCCCTTCCACTTTCCTGAGGTACTGTGGGGTATTGTTTGATGCGTGTTTTACCCCTTAGAAAAGCTCAGGACACATTCACCAGGCACAGTGCATGAATTTTCAAAAGGGGCAAATCTGAGTGACATGACACTGGCTCACAAGGAAAGGAACACCCTTTCCTTGTACAGGAGATCACCTGCAACCAGAGTTCCTATAATATAGATAATACTCAGACCTCTGGGACCTCCCCTTTCCTTTTTGCATCTTCAAGCACCCAGGACAGCCCCTGGCTAGTTGGCCAAATACCTCCAGGCTAAAAATATCCCTTCCTAATGGGAGCTTTCACTGCAGATGCTGCAAGAAAGTGACAGCTGAATTTGTCAGTTCTCCATGGGAAATGTCCTTGGCAAGGTCTTGCTAATAGCCAAGGATGCCACACAATGTTCATCTCCTGGGATGACAGGGATGGACAGCTTGTGGGCAGAGACCTGCCCACAGCTGGGTTGCAAATGCTTCCAATTTCACTTCTCAATCCAGCAGCTGAAGCATGGAGATGGAAAATGAAGAGGAGGAAATGCTCCCTGACCTGTTTAGAAGTGCAAATGCAGAACTAATAAATGCCCATGAGATCATCTGCAATTCTGCCATCCTTACAAATTATTTTGTTGCTGACTGGCCAAGGAGAGCTTTGAGCTAGAGACAATGCTCCTGTGCAGGCAGCCAAAAGCTGCAAGGAGAATGAAAAGTATGATCTGAACAGCAGGGGAGCTTCCTTCTCCCACGCTTGATGAAGCCACGTTGCTATTTCACTGATCCCCATCAACAGGTAGAAATCCCTGTAACTGCTTCTTCCATCTCCCGCCTGGTAAGGAGGATAAAACTGTGAGAGATCTTCCACACATTTGTTGTTGGAAGGTAAATAATAGTGGTGGAGTTTGGAGAAAGGGAAAGTAGATGTGCTGGTTTTGACTGGGGTAGTTAATTTTCTTCAAAGTATCTAGTATGGGCTATGTTTTGGATTTGTGCTGGAAACAGTATTGGTAACACAGGGATGTTTTCCTTACTGCTAAGCAGTGCTTCCACAGAGTCAAGCCTTTTCTGCTTCTCACCCCACCCCACCAGCGAGCAGGCTGAAGGTGCAAAAGAAGTTGGGAGGAGACACAGCCAGGACAGCTGACCCTGACTGACCAAAGGGTTTTTCCATACCGTATGGTGTCATGCTCAGCATATAAAGCTGGGGGAAGAAGAAGAAAGTGGGAGACATTTGGAGTTATGGTGTTTGTCTTCCCAACTAATCATTACACATGACGGAGCCTGGCTTTCCTGGAGACGGATGAACACCTGCCTGCTGATGGGAAGTGGTGAATGAATTCCTTGGTTTGCTTTTCTTTTGTGTGTGGCTTTTGCTATACATATTAAACTGTCTTTATCTTAACCCATGAGTTTTCTCCCTTTCACTCTTCCAATTCCCCCCCATCTATCTCCTTCCCACTGTGAGGAAGGGGAGTGAGCAAGTGGCTGTTTGGCATTTAGTTGCTGGCTGGGGTTAAACCACAACACTGGAGTCTGGAGAATCTTGGCAGTTTAGGTACAATCAGCATCAAGCAGTGAGCAGCAGCACCACTGCTTTCTGAATCACAATCCCCACTTATTCTTGTGAGCACAGGGATATATTAGAAATCCCTGAGTCAATGTTATTTTTTTCTAAGAAAATTCATACAAGTGAGGCGGTATTATCTTCATTTTGTTAAAAATGATCTGTAGAAATGAGTATTTTTATTGCAGGTCAGAGTTTAAAAACAAGACACTGTATTTTACTTAGCTGAAAAAGTCTTTAGCTTAAGATTTAGGTTCAGAGTTTGGGTAGAAATGGAACGAGATATCTGGGGTTACCATTCCCATGTCTTTGGCTGCAATTTTTCCATCTGTTTAAGCTGATCACAGTTGACGTTGATATAGAAAGATGTGGGTCCGTGCTTCCAGCTCCCAATACTTGTCTTGCTTTATGCCAGTACTAGCATGAAATGGGGCACACGAGTAGACCAAGGAGCTGTTTTGGCAGAAAATGAATCATTTTCAACTGATCAGACTAAACCGTATCTTTCCAAACTAATCCATTTGAATGCAGCACTCTCAAAGTGGACAGCCTGACTGCTAAAAGCAAGAGTGTGGGACCACCCTCTTAGGACCTGGACACATTAAGTTAGTCATAATTGTCTGAAGACCCTGCGCTTAAAGAAGTGGTTACAGTGTGTGCAAATGTCCCTGTAAAAGATTTTGGTCAGGAACTTAATGGGAAAAACCAGCCTGGATTGCAATGTGAAGTAGCTGCTGAAGTCCCTGTGATCCTGGAGGAACCCAAGGGCTCATTAATGAACCTGCCTTGCTGCTTTGTTATAGCTAGAGGAAGGCCAGTGGGAGTATTTCTACCCCTGCTCCATCAGTGCTCCTGACTGCAGTGCAGTGCAGATACATCCTGAGTCATGTGCCTTGCTTTGTCTCTTATTTATCTGCTTAGATCTCATTAGTGTGCTTTTGGACATGGTAGCAGGAAAGCTTTGTCTTTGTTTCTGGTTTTTGTTGTTGGTTTTGGTGTTTTGTTTTGTTTTGGTTTTTTTTTATCTCATGGCCTTTCTGTGACAAGTCCTAATGGAGATTTGAATAAAGCCAAAGAATCTTCTAGTAAACAATAAATCTGTCTTATGAAGCCCAAAGTTGTCTCTAAGAACCTGGGTTTTGCTTCAGGAGGGGTGTGCCAAGGCAGACACGGGGCTGTGCAGCACCAACATGACCAGGTCCACAGAAGGTGTAATCTCACATGGCATCATGGACTTGAGAGGGTTTGTGATAGTTTCTGTTTGTTTGGCATTTGGCTCAAAGCTGATAGCAGATTTCCCCAAAGGAACTAGTGTGCTCTCTATTAAAAGGAAAACACTGATAATAAATGTCACAGTAACTGATGCTGCCTCTTTCTAATTAACCTACCTCTTTTCCAACTCTTTCTCCTGCTTCCTCTGCCCTGACATGTTCTCCTGCTCTTTACTGAGACCATCTGCATGCAAGAGAAGAATAAACCTGCCAAAGCCACAGGATTCCCTTTGGGATTTCCCACTTTGTCAATAGCTGTTGAGTTACAGGTGGAAGAGGCATGGTGGCAATGTTGTCATGGCTGTTACTCTCATCCCTGCTGATGGCTTTGAAGGCAGTATTTCCACATGAAAAAAAAGAGACAAATGCAAACCACATGACTGGGGAAGCGAGGTATGTCAGATGGAGAAACAGCTGCCTCCTGAAGCAGTCTGCAGGACTCTGCTGCTCTGTTCTCCTGCCTCTGCCCCAGATACATTGCAGCCGGGGTCCAGATGTGGCCAGGGTCCAGATGCTGCCTGCCCCATTCTCTTGATCCACGATTGCGGAGGGCACTTCCTCCAGCTGTCACCCCATCCTCACCAAAGGCTTTTCCTAGCAGAAAGGGGAAACATGAGGGTTTTTTTTCTGGCTCTGAACATATGCTGCAGCAGGGTGACTTTCACTGCTGGCTCTGACCAGGTATGTGTACTCACCACCACTCAAGGATCTCTAGGTTAGAGCACCAAGGGGGTCTGGTTGACCTGGATGAACAGGTTGAAGATGTCCCTCTGAAGGCCCCTGGACAGAGAGCCCAGGGGAAACAAACATAGAGAAAAACATCACTGCAGACAAAAAAAGACATCATTTTTGTTTTCAAGATACCAGTAAAACTGGAAGGAGGGGACAGAAGTCAAGATGGGCTCTCAGGGTCTGTGTGTGTCACTGAAGTCACTGCAGACCCCTCGTTACCACCAATGAGCTTCCTTGACAAAGCATCTTGGATCAAATTATCTGGTTAAGAATAACTGAGATGCTCAGCATCTGCTTTTCTGGGATCCTGCTCTTGGGTTTAGTCAGATTTTAGCATCTTTATTACCTCTTTGGTTGGTCAACAGTGCCTTTACTGGAAAAGCTGGGCAGGGTCTGAGAGACATTTCTTCTTGGTAGTAGAATAAAAGGGTTAAATAGGTGCTTCATCAACAGGCTTAAAGCTCACACCTGAGAAGCCTAACTGGGATGTGAAGAGAATTTTTCATCACTGAATTACTCTTATTGATACTGGATGGCTGAAGAGCCACAATCATAAAATCCAGCAGTGAGTGCTGCAGACAGATTTAAGATAAATCAGTTCCTGACCACAGCATTGTTTGGAGAAAAGGGGCCATGCTTTCTTTTTCTTTTCTAAGCAGACTGAGGTGATGGAATTCCCTGTCCTGATACAGGTGATTTGGTGTCTCCCAAACCACAGGTCACTGTGGCTTCATTTAGATTTGCAATCTCTTTTCTCCAGGTTTTATCCTAGGAGTTGTTACTTCAGAACAGACAGTTTGCACAAAGTGTCTGGGTAGGACAGAGACTCCAGACTGTCATTGGCATCCATGGCCATAATAATGTTGCATGAGTAACACAGTAAAGCCAAGAGCTAAGGTATTTTATCCTTGAACAGCTGTAGGGTTCCAATACCCCTCATTATACCATAGGCCTCTCCAAAGAGTAGACAAAAAAAAAAAAAGTCATTTATATTATGTCCAGCCTGGCATAGGAACACAGATACTGTACAATACAGTATTAATTGTGGGATTCTTTTTTTTTTTTGGTGATATAATATTGATTTTCCTCCAGATAACCAGATATCATTAGTTTGATTAATGCTACCTCAGCTTGGAATAACTGGCTGGAAAGTTCACACTGGGGCATTTGTCAGGAGAAACAGATAAAGCACAGCTCAGCTTCTTTATTCATACTTGGGAACATGCTGGCCAGAGGGTTTCAGTGGCATTAAGCTAGACAACTAGGAAAAGGCACGGGAAAGGAGAACTGGAACCATATTATGCAGCCTGTCTGATAATATCAGGCCAGGCCAGCCATGCTTAGGGCTGAGTTTATTTTGGTACCAAAATCCTAGGGTTTCTCCCTAACAAAAGTTTTTCACATTTGCAAGGTGAGATGAGTTACACAGACTGCCTCAGCCAAAGCTGTGCTCCTATGCTCCTGGATGCAGAGGCAGTGGGACTGTGACTATTAATCCTTTTTAATTGCTTCAGAAGGAAAAGAAGCAGCCATAGAAGCTCCTAGTGGCTGATTTATGAGTAGGCTGGTGCTCAGGGAACAAGTGTTGCTTAAAGGCTGAGCATGTGCTCTTCCATGCAGAGGGAATCAGCTTTACCCTGTTTGGGGACATCAGCTTTCTCAGAAGAAGAAGAAAACTATGAGCTGCATCAAGAGCCTGGCTGGATAACAAAGAGGGCATCTTGGAAAGAAGTGAGATGAGAAAGTCACTGAGCTCTGCAAAGAGGGCCAGGGGCAGCACACACTAACTGGTCCCCTGGGTGAGGAGTCTCTGCTACTTCTTCAAGTTTGTCAATGCTATGGCCTAGGAGAAGGGAACTGCTGCCTCCTGGGATATGTTGGCTGAAACCAGTGCACTAAGTTATATAGTCTGTGAGACTGACATCAGAACACTAATGTGTCTAGACTTTGGTGGTCCTCAAGCTCAAAATAATGGCAGAAGGAGCAGAACGTTCACTTAATCATCACACAGCTCAGGAAATGGAGGAACACAGGGCAACCTATTTTCTTTCTTTTGGCACACTGGAAAGGTTAAGGAGCTCTGTGCGGTTTTTAGTTCGGGAAGTTGTACAGAAGACAGGCCCGAGGAGGTGATATTGGGGACTGTTTGGGCTCTGGTGAGGGGATGGTCACTACACATGAGTGTAGAGCACCTGTGCAAACCCCTTTACAGCCTCCCTACTCATCTGCCCCCAAAACAGGAAATTCAAGAGGTCTGCTCTGATGGTATGGTAGAGCCAGCCTGAGGGCAAAGACTCAGCTCTAGCAATGTCATCTGTTTAAAGGTAGCAGAATACATAGGTTTTTCTTGGGAAAAATTAAGCCAGCCTGGGCAGGTAAGTCCATCAGGAGATGGAATTGATCTGTTTTGGTGTATTTCTTACAAAGTAGTGCCATTGCCCATAAGGCAGAAGAAACAGCTATTGGTTTCATAAAAAGCCAGATAAATAACTGCTTCTCCACCAGTGCAATGGAAAGCTTCTAAACTTTCTTTCTCATGAGAGTTACAGGTCCTGTGTTCTCCTTGTTCTGAAGAGGTCTCCTTATTAATGCAGGCATTAGCTATATGGGACAAGTGGTCCCTAAATGCCTGTTGAATCTTGTGTCATTTACTTCTTTCAGTTCTTCATTAGATGAGCCAGGTCTGAGATGATAAATTGAGCTAAGTAACTAATTTGCAGTAACTGATAAATTGAAGAAGGCCTTATTTGTTGTTCTTGCCTAAAAAAAGTCTTTGAATGTTTTCTCTGTCAACAGATAGCAAGCGTTCAGCATCTGTTGAGGTGTGACTGGTCAGCTGAGTCATGGTTTTTTTTCTGGTTCCTGTTGGTAGCATGGGACAAAAATGTCTGTAAGAGCACAAGAGTACTCCTGATGCACATGTCAGTACTACAACATGTATGTGAACTCTCAGTTCACCACTTGTTTTCTTTTTTCCTTTGCAATTTAGACAGCCACTGTTTGTAAGCCTTTTAGCTACCTAATCATTCAAATATCATCCAAAACCAAGAACAAAATGTTTGTGACTATTGTTGAACCAAAGTCATTTCACAAATTGAACATACCCAACATTTACTTTATTATTCCCACTCTTCTCATACTTTCCTCTTTACAGGTCCAATTTTAGCAGCTCTGGCCTGGGGAACCTTTTCTCAGCCACAAGTGTCAGTGATCAACATCTACCCTGTCTTAAAAATGCAGTAATATCTAGTCTGTCTTTCTTGCCAAGCATCATAAAGTGCATCACTGCTTTCTGTTATTCCATCTACTAGGCAACCACACATCATCTGCATTTATTGCTATGGAGAGGGAGGGGTGACGTGACAAATGCTTTATGCAGGCTGGGTGGGAAGTGCAGCTGAGGATTTTGCGCAAGCACCAGAAGTGCAGAACCGTCTGTCTCTCTTTTGGAGACACAAGTGAAGATCAAAATATTTTATTTTTGTTGTTTTCCTTGGGAAGAAAAGTAAATCTTTTTAACTCTCTGCCAATCCTCCAAACCAGGAAACTTCGAGAGACTCCAAAAGGAAATAAAGGCAAGTTTAGAGATATTTAACAACTACTGTTAGCAACTGTAAGCTGCCAAAGATTGATATTCCTTCTACCAGACAGGTTGGATATAATGAAAACACAGGGTAATAAGATAGGAAACTGTTATCTAGTCAGTATAAACTGTTAGCTAAATCAATAAATTACAGACTTGGGAACTTCTGTAGGTTGGAATATTGCTGAATTACTTCTCTAGAGAACCACCTCCAATTTTAAAGTTCATTTACTTTTAAAAGATATTGGGAAGGAGTCTGCATGGAGAATGGAGCTACTTCATATATAACAGAAAGAAGTTAAAAGACAGGAAAGAAAAATTTGGGATAGTGGAAGTGCTGAGCAGTATCTACCTTTCTTACACTGTGCTTTTCCCAGAATGAGTGCAAAAGTCACAACTTACAGAAGTGATTTGTGATTTTGGGATGCTTATTGGAATTACCTTACAGTATCTCATTTTCAGAAAGTACTGAATAAAACTGAAAGATTAAACTCCCATAACAAGTGTCACAATGAACATCCAGGGTCACTAGCCATTGTCCATGACCTCAGCCTTGTTGTTGCCAGGAAGTACGAGATCACTTCAAATTTCCCACCCACTTTCCAGCTGGAAGATTATATGGTGAAAAGAGCCGTAGTGAATGAAATAGTTCTTTGCTGCCAACTTGATTTTAACTATACAACATGTTCTAACCTTTAGAAAATTTATCTAGATTTAAAAATACTAGCGTGGGGGAGCATGGCAGGGGAAAATGTATTCTTTAGCTTACTAAGGGACAAAAGAAATTTGCCCCAAGTGATGAACAGATGTGAAAATGACAATAATACACATGGGCTCTCGGAACAAAGGGATCACCCAAACAAAGAATATTCTGTTGCTCCAGTAGCTTAATACTGTAATCCTTATGTGAAGCTTTGATTACAGATTAATGTGATACCAATGAGGCCTTCATCACTTGTGGTATTGATGTAAGGTTAAGTGACATGCTCAGTCATGGCAAATCTCTGGCAAGACTGAAGCTGACACCATGTTTCCTGACTTTCTGTGATTTCACATATTTCCAGGTAACAGCTTTTGGCTTTGTCTTAGCCAAAAGGCTGTGAAAGGAAGGTGAGAGTGGAAGGACCACCAGGAGAAGGGAGGAATGATTTACACCCAGCTGGGGATGGGGGGATGAAAATGGGAAATGTGTGACCTCTTGCTCTCCAGGTGTCACAATCAAATCTTTTCCTTGTGTGGAGTGGAGGTTTCCAGATCACAGCTTACACTCAGATGAAGTTTTCATGCAACTGAAAATCCCCTCATTGTGTCTGCAAGTGTGGAGAAATTGCTCTAGGTCATCATGACCTGCCACCCTGAACACCAGCAATCCAACTTTAAGATTAGTAAAACTGGTATCCAATTTGAAATATTTTGCAAAAACCTTGTGTTTCCACAATTTTTATTCCCAGTCCTCTGCATGCATCCAATATCCATTAAGACTCCACACGGGGGTGTTCCCAAAACCAAGTCATGGGCAATCAGGAGATACAGGTTCAGTCCCTGAAGCAGGAGGTGAAGAGCGGGCGGAAGAGTCAGACTGAGCACTTGCATCCACCACCAATGCTCCTTCCAGTCTTCCTTCTGCTTGTTAGCCCAGTGGTGGTTCACAGCATCCACGCTGTGCTGAGGAAAAGCTGAATCAGGATTCCCATTGAGACTTGCAGCTCCTCACATCTGGAGTATTTCCACCCTCTTGACTCTAAGGATGAAGACCGTCTCTTTCTCCTCCCATCATGGCTAGCAAAGTGCACAGTGTGGCTCTGACCTGGCGCTGGGGCAGTAGCTGTTTATTTAAGACAGAAGTTTTCTGAATTATGCTTGTGAATGCATACAGTATCAGAAATTTCTATTACCTTTGGAAGAATAACTTTTTTGTCTTCCCTTCCACTGCAAGAAACCAGTGTACATCTGACTGAATTATTTGACCTGAAATACTACATGTTGAGGAAGTATGGCTACCTGCTTGCAATGTCCATATCCTCTTCCCTTTGTGTCCATCTGCTCTGGGCCAGGTTGGAGGGTCCACACAGGGACTGGTGGGTCTCTGATCTGACCTGGCAAAGTCTTTCCTCATTCCTTCACTGAGGCAGCTCTTGTAAAACTTAGAAACTCATCATTCTGGTTGTGTCAAAACAGATGTGTGAACTGGGGTTGGAGGACAAGCCCAACAAAAGTGAACACTGTTTGAAGCTGGATCCAACCTCTTCAGCCAGCTGCCTCCAGATGTCAAGAGTGACTGGCTTTGTTTTATGTGGCAGATATGAGGAACTACAAGCTGGTGTAATTGTGAATTTCCATATGGCAAAGCTCCTTGTTTGAAAAGGGCATCAAAAGGAAAAGATAACAAAATTCAGAACCATGTGGAAGGAAAATGAACAACTATTTAGAGCACATCTCTCTTCAGGGGAGTAGCTGGGCTAAGCCCCAGTCTTGCACCAGCTGAGGATTTTCTCCCAGATCTCACCACCTTGCAGCCAGCTCCTTACCACCTCCAGTGCTCTCCAAGCAGCTTTGTTTGCTATCTTCCCTACACCTTTTTGCAAGTATTGTGGTTATTTTCCTCTTTTTCAGCATTACATAGTAGTGCCCTGCTCTGGGCTGAAAAGGATCTTGATGCAAATGTGAAGCTAGAAGTTTTGAGACATCATGGATGCTGACTGAAAGCTGAATCAAAAGAATAAAGAAATGTAAGACAGAAGAGCTTAACCACACCATAAAACTCACTTTCCATCACCCTCTAATAGCTGAACTTTTCCTTTGGCCTCTCCCAGAAATCTGTGTTATTAAGTCCGTCAGAATGGTCACCAAAGGTCCAGATAACCCAGGATTTTTTTCTCAAAAAGGGAGGGAGCCTGCCAGAGAAGCAAGAAGAGGAAGACAGGTATGCAGTGGCAATCTCCCAGCCTCCAGAGATCTAAAGCCCTCTGAGGTACAGTCCTCTGCCTGCCTATGACCAGTCACCTGCCTTTAAGAGATGCCCAATCCTTTCTTTCGGTGACTCTCTCAGCAGAGAAAAATTCTCCACAGAGCCCAAGGCCAATATCTTCATCTTCATTACTGCTAGTTCCCTGCCAAGGGATTCCCATTAGTTGGCTGAATATTATCATAGAATCATAGAACCATTTAGGTTGGAAATGACCTTTAAGATCATTGAGTCTCAACATAAATCTAACACTGCCAAGCCCACCACTAAACCATGTCCCTAAGCACCACATCTACACATCTTTTAAATACCTCCAGGGATGGTGACTCAATGACTTAACTGGACAGCCTGTTCCATAGTCTTCATAACCACTGTGAGGGGTCTTACTGTTGCTGCCAGCACTCCAGGGCAGTATTCATCTCCTGACTTGCATCACTGAAGTGGAAACTCGCCTGAGTAAGGGCAATTTTTGCAGGGTGTTTATAAAGAGCATAGCACATGATAATGCACAGATGCAAGGTATTGTGGCTTCTGGTTTCAAGCCCTGGACTGAAGGGATCTAAACAGTCCCTGTTGGGCAACACTAGTGATTTCACTGAGGCATGCTTTTGGCTAGCTAGGCATTTGCTTCTTTTGACCTGACTGTGTAGCAGGACTTCAGGATGTTTTTTCTGGAGATGTCTTCTTATTCTAAACAGAGTTTCATCTGCATCCACAAAAAGCCTCACCAGTGGAAAGTATCTGAGGCAGTGACACAGGCTGGTGCCCTAGGGAGTGTTATGCAAACCTCCCAGGGAGCACTGAGTGCAGCCATGGCACTGGCAGGCTTTGAAGGAAACCAGTGCACAGTTTCATCCACCGGAGAGGAAGGTCACCCCGACAGTAGACCTCTACATCCTCCTGTTCCAGGAGCTCCTCCCACTGCCAGGTAGCCATGCCTCTGCTCCTTTCCAGAGCCACAGTGTCTCAGCCAGGGGAAATTTGTACAGAGCCTGAAGAGAGATGGGGAGCTCTGTAAATCCTCCAGCCTGGACTGTTTCTGTTGATCAGTGGCAGTATGTGTTGTATGTCCTGATATCAACATGATGAATGTTGTGCTGACTTCTACATTGTGTGTGCCTGTGTACTGAATATTGTCTGCTGGAAAGTAAATAACAGCAGATGAGCAAATGGGGCTGTGATGACATTTCAGTGTCCATAATGTTTCCATCCACAAAATGCAGTAGTTATGCATCATTTTAACGGTAGGACTAGATAAGCAGTCAGCTATCCATATCCGGAAAATCAGAAGGGAAAGCAATATTAGAGGAAATAGATAGGCAGTGGGTTTTCAAGGGCAGTGAGTCACCCTTGCCACAAATAAGGCTCAGAATGCAGAATACTAATAATTAGGGAACATAATTCAAAAGTTCAGCTCTTTCCTCCATTCCCAAATTATCTTTTATGCCCTGGGGATATTTCGGAATTACAATGTCTGCATTGGAAGGCAGACATGAATTAAAAACACTGCTGGGAAGAAATGACCAAACAGTAGAGAAAAATAAAGTTGATCTGTAAAGCTTCTTTTTCCTGAAACTCAGGTGGCTCCTGCAGAGAAAACTGGCATGATGATGGTCAACCAACAGAATAAACACACCCGAGGGAAGGACAAAGCCAGTGGCCACTGACTTCAGCACTTGCAGGAAACATGAGCACCCGCTTTTTCCCTTTCCCCATGATACTCATTCCCCTGAGCTTGCTTGGTTCTGGTGCCGTTCAGTGAATGAGCCCCTCTCTCCTCCTGGGCAGTGGGTGAAATAAGGAGGAAGGCATGTGCTTCCCATTTGGGTATGTTATCTCTCTCCCAGAAGTGGGATCCCTTCTGCTTTTCTGGAGCTGCCTTGGATTGGAAGCAAAGAGGGTTTTGACCCAGAAGCATGCTAGGTCTTACCCTAGCCAAAATTCTGAACTGTCTGGAGCTGAAATTTCCAAGGAGCAGATCTGGATAAAGAATACAGATTCCACTTTGAATCTCAGTGCTATGGCTTCCCAAAGACTGGAAGCAGAGATAGATGGACAGACTGTGTCTTCACTTATGAGGATTTCTAGGTAAGAAATCTCTTTGCACTTTCAACATCCCTGAGCATGACATAGTTAACACATAGTCATAAAAGCTCTGAATCACAGAGATGTTTAGGCCTGTGCTGGGTAAAGACTAATCCCTTTTTGAACTGGAATAAGCCTTAAACTGGTTAACGTGAGCTCTTGTGAAACTGCAAGGCTGCAGTGTCATGCCTGTTCATTTCTCTTCTTCCCTTGGCTGCTGAGCTCTGATTGCAGCAACCTGACTTCCAACGCTGACAAATGTCATTGCTGACACTGCTGTGGTGGGTGCACACCATCATTATAATCTGTATGCATTTAGCCATCCCAGCATGATAAGAGAATGATTAGGAGAATAGTTAGAGAGTAAATTAAAAACTCCCAGCAGTTTCCTGTATGAAGGTACTAACTTGCAGGCATATTTTTTCACAGCATTACTGAAAAATGCCATTAGTTATACCTGTGAATACATGTTAGATTTAAACCCCTGGTGAGAATTTTTATTAACATACAAATATGTTAGGGCTCTTATGCTGCTTAAAATGTAATTAACCATCTTCTGAAGATTAAGGGTGCATAATCATAGAAGAACTGCACTCTTGTGCATTTAATTCTTCTAATCTGCTTTATGTTGATGTTAGTGTGGAAGAATAATTGCTAGTTTGCCTTAATAGTGTGAGTTTGTGCTGTAGGAAGAAATTGTTATGTATTTCTAAACTTCACATTTGGTAGGTTTGCACTGATGGAAGATGATGAAGTACACTGGGAGATTAGAAAAAACTTGCTTCTTTTATTCTTCTTCTGCTGTCACAAATGCCCTGCAGTGATAACTCTGTGTTTCAGACAGCTTCATTCAGCGCAAAAAAAAAAAAATAAAATAAAAAAAACAACGAGGGACAGGCACACCCAGTGAACAGCAAAGATAAGAGCAATAAACTTCAAGTAATCTCTTTAAGTACTAATTTAAACGTGACGTGTCAACCAAGTCATGTGGGGATCCAACAAGATTTTTTGAGAAGCTGGTAGACCAACCAACACAAGGCAGAGATATTTTTTATTTGGTAGGTTGTAGTTTGGGAGCCAACTTTGTGAAATGCACTGTAAAAAAATAAATTAATGATTTTACATTGTCATTGGAACATGCTATTGGAGTAGTCTATCCTCCGAGGGCTGTCACTGTCTCCATGCAGTGTCAACCAGGATTATTTGAATACAGGTTAAAACCTTCAGGGACACAAAGTACTGCTCTGTAGGGTATTTCCTTCCTAGCAAGGTGATCTATAAAACCATTAGGTAACTCAGACAGCTTCACGGAAATAATCTTTTTTTTCCTCCATCTCTCTTCTCGTATTAATTCTTGCAAACTTAGGGGAAGTAAAGGAAGAACAGTGAAGACTGTGGGTTAAAGACATTTGCTGATAGTCACAACTGCATGACTACCCACTGAAGATGTGCAATAAGTCTGCAGCCTGTCTCCAGGGCAGTCAGTGGGGCAGGAACTCCCACGGAAAACAAGGACCGAAGTACACATGCCACTTCTGCTTTTGTGGAAGAGACAAGAGGGGATGGAAACTGGCTGGTGCTCCATGAAGACCACCACAGCAGGGAGTTTCCTCCTCACTTGAAGTGAGCTGGGGGTCTGCAAGGTCCTAGAGAAAAAGCAGCTTTAGCAATTTTAGCAACCGCAGAACAACTATAAAATAATTATCTATCTTTTCTTTTGAAAGTAATTTATTTTAGGAGGTTCCCTTAGCACTTAAGTTTTCTGACCAACGATACCTTGCAGTAGATTGCTGTAGTCAAATGGACCCCATTCTAGGGGAGACTGGTGACAGTGTGACCATAGGGAGCAGCAACACACAGCCTGAGAAGGACTCCTTGGCTGCTTTGTGCTTGTTCTCATTATTTCCAAGTGAACGCACAGGCTTGTTGTGAAAACAGTCACTTGTTTTCATTACAGCTTCCTTTTGGCAGGTGTGACAGGCAGCACAGTGGGTTGCTCTGGGCCCTTTGCCACACTGAGTTCTTGGGGCAAGGCTGCTTTCTCTAATTCCCTGTAGAGAGGTGGCTGCCACGCTCCTTGGGGACACCTGTGCTCAGGGACCAGTGTGCACGATGTCAGGGAAACCCTTTCCACAGAGAGCATGTTCTGGTCTGGGACAGCCTGAGCCGTGGAGACTTGGCTTGATACCTGCAGTGACATGAAGACTCAAATGAGGTCAAATGCCACCAATCAGGAAAGTTTCCTGAAGCAGAGCAGTGACAGGGCCGTATTTTCATCTGTAACTTCTTGATTCTTGAGCAACTTCTCCCCAGGTCCACGTTTTCTTTCCCTGGGATTTGCAATTAGGGGTCACTATCCCTTCTAATGCGGCAATACCCTTTCGCCACGGGACACGGCCTGGATTTCCCCCTGTAGCTGAATGTCAATAGCTTTTCAGGAACTGGGGAGGCCCCTTATGAGAGTGTAATTCGTTGCGGGTTGACTGCAGCGCCCCCACCGCCCGCCCAGCCCCAGCGCCCCACACCGCACTTGGGACGGGCGCAACGCGGCGCTCTCGGCTCCCGTTCCGCCAATGTAACGTTCCGGCCCGGGACAGCCCGAGTCAGGGAGATCCGGTGCGACAATCACAGGGAGGTGCAGACGCAAATGAGCTCAACTGCCGCAAATTAGGAATGTTTATGGGGGCAGAGTGTTGATAAGAAAAGTGCGACAAAAAGGAGAAGGAAGTCCAGGAAAGTTAAATTTTAGAATCCTACAGAAATTGCACGAGAGTGCTCAGTTCCCTAAGGACTTTATTGAGCAGGTGGAATACGTATGCCCAAGCCAATAGAAAGGGCACCAGACGCCCATTCGCGGCACTGCTGGTGACACTGGCCTCTGCCTACTCCAGGCTCACAAAAGCGTCTGAGTTGCCTCGCTGCACTGCCAAGACCAGCTCAATGGTGAGGGGTCTCTCGAGGACGTTGGTCAGCTTGATCTTGCAGAAGCGTGATGAGGGCAGCACCGTGAGCCTGCATTTGTCCAACCCAGGCACAACAACGCCGGCTATCATCATCAACTGCTGGAGCCAGAAGGCAGTCTTCCGCACGTCGAGGTATGAGCCAGTGCAGAAGGTTTCTAGGAGGCTGGCTTCCTGCCTGTTCATCAGCAGGTCCTCAGGCTGGTGGAGGAAGCAGAGCATGCCCTGCATCTCATACTCCTGTGTGCACATGCACTCCAGTTCCACACGCAGGCAGGAGTTCCTCACCGGCATGTCCCTTTTGGTGCCCAGCTCGAGGTGGAAGGAGTGCCCGGGGGGCGGCTCGAGGGGCACAAACAAGCGATAGACAAGATGGGCATCGTCGCCTTCTGGGAAGGTGCCGTCCTCCATAGCTGACTGCAGCCGCGGCACGAAGCCATTGCCAGAGAGCATTTGGCAAACACAGAGAAGGTTGTCCACCAGCTCTTTCACCACAATGGGTATTTGCCTGCTCGACGGGTACTTATACAGAAATCTGTCCGTATCTAATGGCTCCTCCTCCTCCTGCAGGCTTCCGGAGATGCCATGCTTGCTGCTGCTTCCCGTCTCACGGCTCATTTTCCAGAAGAGCCAGCAGAGACAAAAGAGCAGGACCAGGCCTTGAGCAAAGTCCCAGGACAGGCACTGCTGGAAGTCAGTGGAGAGCATGGCTCCCCTGACCACCTCGCTCAGCTGCTGGGTCCTCTGCTCCATCATCCGAGGCATCTCCTGGAGCAGCTGCCCTGTGCAAGTGGCATCTGGATGACGCCCGGCACAATCAAGGACAACACTGCAGCCAGCGCTATGGAGCGTGCAGGAGAGGGTAGAGGAGGGGGCTCAGTGGGGCTGGGCGGGGGCAGTGGGGTCAGGAGCAACAGGGATCTGGGGGCAGGCAGGAGAGGGGGCGAGGGAGCTGGGAGGCGGCAAGACCGGTGCCCAGCCCTGGTGCTGGCAGAGCTATGGCCTGCCCTGCCCTGCTCAGCATTCCTCTGAGCACCAGGCCCTCTGCACAGGGTCAGACCCCTTCCCTGAGGGCCCGCGTTTCTGCCCGGGCCCTTATCCAGCCTAGTCTCCTCGCTGCATGTGCACTCCCCGCTGGCCCAGGCCGTACTGGGGCAGCACTGCCTGCTGCCCCGCCTCACACCCTCCACCACACCCCATTGTGACTCACCTGTTATGTCACATGTGCCAGAGCGCAGCATCATGTGCGCCAGGGCACATCACAGGGGTGCTCTCGCCTCTGCCCTTTTTTTCTGTTTCAGGTGCACAAGCAGGTGATAGGCAAGGTCTTCTCCATGGGCATCCTCTCCCTCTCCCTTCACCTCCACCTCCCCTTCTCCCTCTGTCTCCCCTTGCTGCCTCCCTTTCCCCTCGCCTCCCCTCCCCTCTCTCTACTCCAGGATTCAGTCTTGGTACCTCCTTGTATTCCTCCTGGGCAGGGATCAAACCTGGGTACATGTTTCTGTATGGGTGGATCCAAAGGTTTCTCTAGGTTCTCCACAAGCAAATAAAGGTATCAAGTATTTCAGAGAGACTTAAACAGTATTTTTACAGCTGGTTGGCTGTCGCAGCGCTATCAAAACTAGCCAGCTGCAACAAGGCTTTTACCATCCCATGCCAGGTTAACTTCAATAAGTGGGTCCCGTGCCTTGCCCCGGCGCGGCCAACAATCCCCCACATGGTTTGAGAGTTCATCTACTGTCCGTGCTGTTTCTTCAGCCTCTTCAGGCCAGTACTTGGAAGTCTAGGAAAGGAGGAAACCTAGCGAGCAACAGGGATAGAGCTGCAAGAGACAGTCACCAGCATGGACCCGGTGGCGGCGGCCCGCCAGTCCCTAGTTCCGTAGCCCGTCGGTGGTGGAGTCCCCGGATCGCCTCAGTGCCCGGGGCCGCGGTCTTTTATAGAGCGTCCGGGAGCGCGTTTCCCTGACAGCGGCACTTGCGGTTCTGAGGGGCGCACGCGGCAGCCGCGTTGGCGCGCTGAGGCTGAGGCGGGCTGGGGCAGGGGCGGGCAGGGGCAGGGTCGTGTCTGGAGATGGCCTCCAAAAGGAGGCACCCACTTCTGGACCCCCGCCGATGCCTGCTTCCGCGTGGCTGTTTGCTCCTTGTCTGGCCCACAGCTCCCGGGCTCGGTTAAATGGCCGGGCAGCCTTACACCGAGCCCGGCAGGGCTGTGAAGGAGCTCTGAGACGGTCAGCTCGCAGAATGGCCTTCCACGGAGCGCACCCAGCTTCTCCCCGCCGGTGCGGACTGGAAGTCGCAGCAGCGACTGCCTGGGAGAGTGGCGGTGGGGGAAAGCCTTGCTTCCTGAGTCAAAATCCAGCAAGGCAGCAGTGCAGAAGTTCCCGTGGGTTTTCCATCGGTCCCTTGAGGCCAGGATGTTGCACTAAGGCCGTGTTGCATTTCTAGTCTTTGGGCAGCTGTCCTTTACAAACATGCAGGGAAATACCAAAGGTGGTCAAAGCATGAATAATTGTGTTTCAGACGTCTGATGTTTTGTCGCAGGCTGGTATTCCCCACTGCCGGCTTCCGAGGAGCACTTTTTCCAGTAGTAGTGGGGCCTGCATCTCTGTCACGGCAGGTGCCAGCAGCACTGGTGCAGAGGGCTGAAGGGCGCTGTCAGACCAGAGCAGGCTTCAGCCAGATGCTCATCACGGCTGGAATCTAGCCTTTTCAGAGAGACATCTAAAAGTTAAATTTTAGAATCCTACAGAAAATACACCAGAGTGCTCAATTCCCTAAGGACTTTATTGAGTAGGGTGGAATATGTATGCCCAAGCCAACAGAAAGGGCACCAGATGCCCATTCGCGGCACTGCTGGTGACACTGGCCTCTGCCTACTCCAGGCTCACAAAAGCGTCTGAGTTGCCTCGCTGCACTGCCAAGACCAGCTCAATGGTGAGGGGTCTCTCGAGGACGTTGGTCAGCTTGATCTTGCAGAAGCGTGATGAGGGCAGCACCGTGAGCCTCCATTTGTCCAACCGAGGCACAACAACGCCGGCTATCATCATCAACTGCTGGAGCCAGAAGGCAGTCTTCCGCACGTCGAGGTATGAGCCAGTGCAGAAGGTTTCTAGGAGGCTGGCTTCCTGCCTGTTCATCAGCAGGTCCTCAGGCTGGTGGAGGAAGCAGAGCATGCCCTGCATCTCATACTCCTGTGTGCACATGCACTCCAGTTCCACACGCAGGCAGGAGTTCCTCACCGGCATGTCCCTTTCGGTGCCCAGCTCGAGGTGGAAGGAGTGCCCGGGGGGCGGCTCGAGGGGCACAATCAAGCGATAGACAAGATGGGCATCCTCGCCTTCTAGGAAGGTGCCGTCCTCGATAGCTGACTGCAGCTGCGGCACGAAGCCATCGCCAGAGAGCATTTGGCAAACACAGAGAAGGTTGTCCACCAGCTCTTTCACCACAATGGGTATTTTCCTGCTCGACGGGTACTCGTACAGAAATCTGTCCGTATATAATGGCTCCTCCTCCTCTTCCTCCTTCTCCTCCTGCAGGCTTCCGGAGATGCCATGCTTGCTGCTGCTTCCCGTCTCACGGCTCATTTTCCAGAAGAGCCAGCAGAGACAAAAGAGCAGGACCAGGCCTTGAGCAAAGTCCCAGGACAGGCACTGCTGGAAGTCAGTGGAGAGCATGGCTCCCCTGACCACCTCGCTCAGCTGCTGGCTCCAGTGCTCCATCATCTGAGGCATCTCCTGGAGCAGCTGCCCTGTGCAAGTGGCATCTGGATGACGCCCAGCACAATCAAGGACAACACTGCAGCCAGAGCTATGGAGCGTGCAGGAGAGGGTAGAGGAGGGGGCTCAGTGGGGCTGGGCGGGGGCAGTGGGGTCAGGAGCAACAGGGATCTGGGGGCAGGCAGGAGAGGGGGCGAGGGAGCTGGGAGGCGGCAAGACCGGTGCCCAGCCCTGGTGCTGGCAGAGCTATGGCCTGCCCTGCCCTGCTCAGCATTCCTCTGAGCACCAGGCCCTCTGCACAGGGTCAGACCCCTTCCCTGAGGGCCCGCGTTTCTGCCCGGGCCCTTATCCAGCCTAGTCTCCTCACTGCATGTGCACTCCCCGCTGGCCCAGGCCGTACTGGGGCAGCACTGCCTGCTGCCCCGCCTCACACCCTCCACCACACCCCATTGTGACTCACCTGTTATGTCACATGTGCCAGAGCGCAGCATCATGTGCGCCAGGGCACATCACAGGGGTGCTCTCGCCTCTGCCCTTTTTTTCTGTTTCAGGTGCACAAGCAGGTGATAGGCAAGGTCTTCTCCATGGGCATCCTCTCCCTCCCCCTCTCCCTCCCCCTCCCCTTCTCCCTCTGTCTCCCCTTGCTGCCTCCCTTTCCCCTCGCCTCCCCTCCCCTCTCTCTACTCCAGGATTCAGTCTTGGTACCTCCTTGTATTCCTCCTGGGCAGGGATCAAACCTGGGTACATGTTTCTGTATGGGTGAATCCAAAGGTTTCTTAGGTGTTCCACAAGCAAATAAAGGTATCAAGTATTTCAGAGAGACTTAAACAGTATTTTTACAGCTGGTTGGCTGTCGCAGCACTATCAAAACTAGCCAGCTGCAACAAGGCTTTTACCATCCCATGCCAGGTTAACTTCAATAAGTAGGTCCCGTGCCTTTCCCCGGCGCGGCCAACAATCCCCCACATGGTTTGAGAGTTCATCTACTGTCTGTGCTGTTTCTTCAGCCTCTTCAGGCCAGTACTTGGAAGTCTAGGAAAGGAGGAAACCTAGCGAGCAACAGGGATAGAGCTGCAAGAGACAGTCACCAGCACGGACCCAGCGGCGGCGGCCCGCCAGTCCCTAGTTCCGTAGCCTGTCGGTGGTGGAGTCCCCGGATCGCCTCAGTGCCCAGGGCCGCGGTCTTTTATAGAGCGTCCGGGAGCGCGTTTCCCTGACAGCGGCACTTGCGGTTCTGAGGGGCGCACGCGGCAGCCGCGTTGGCGCGCTGAGGCTGAGGCGGGCTGGGGCAGGGGCGGGCAGGGGCAGGGTCGTGTCTGGAGATGGCCTCCAAAAGGAGGCACCCACTTCTGGACCCCCGCCGATGCCTGCTTCCGCGTGGCTGTTTGCTCCTTGTCTGGCCCACAGCTCCCGGGCTCGGTTAAATGGCCGGGCAGCCTTACACCGAGCCCGGCAGGAAAAGGTAAATTTTAGAATCCTACAGAAATTACATAAGAGTGCTCAGTTCCCTAAGGACTTTATTGAGCAGGTGGAATACGTATGCCGAAGCCAACAGAAAGGGCACCAGATGCCCATTCGCGGCACTGCTGGTGACACTGGCCTTTGCCTACTCCAGGCTCACAAAAGCGTCTGAGTTGCCTCGCTGCACTGCCAAGACCAGCTCAATGGTGAGGGGTCTCTCGAGGACGTTGGTCAGCTTGATCTTGCAGAAGCGTGATGAGGGCAGCACCGTGAGCCTCCATTTGTCCAACCGAGGCACAACAACGCCGGCTATCATCATCAACTGCTGGAGCCAGAAGGCAGTCTTCCGCACGTCGAGGTATGAGCCAGTGCAGAAGGTTTCTAGGAGGCTGGCTTCCTGCCTGTTCATCAGCAGGTCCTCAGGCTGGTGGAGGAAGCAGAGCATGCCCTGCATCTCATACTCCTGTGTGCACATGCACTCCAGTTCCACACGCAGGCAGGAGTTCCTCACCGGCATGTCCCTTTTGGTGCCCAGCTCGAGGTGGAAGGAGTGCCCGGGGGGCGGCTCGAGGGGCACAAACAAGCGATAGACAAGATGGGCATCGTCGCCTTCTAGGAAGGTGCCGTCCTCCATAGCTGACTGCAGCCGCGGCACGAAGCCATCGCCCGAGAGCATTTGGCAAACACAGAGAAGGTTGTCCACCAGCTCTTTCACCACAATGGGTATTTGCCTGCTCGACGGGTACTTATACAGAAATCTGTCCGTATATAATGGCTGCTCCTCCTCCTCCTCCTACTCCTCCTCCTCCTCCTCCTCCTCCTCCTGCAGGCTTCCGGAGATGCCATGCTTGCTGCTGCTTCCCGTCTCACGGCTCATTTTCCAGAAGAGCCAGCAGAGACAAAAGAGCAGGACCAGGCCTTGAGCAAAGTCCCAGGACAGGCACTGCTGGAAGTCAGTGGAGAGCATGGCTCCCCTGACCACCTCGCTCAGGCGTGGCCAGCAATTCCCCACATGTTTTGAAAGTTCATCTGCTGTCTGTGCTGTTTCTTCAGCCTCTTCAGGCGAGTACTTGGAAGTCTAGGAAAGGAGGAAACCTAGGGTAGGTGGAGTGGGATATGGGTTGGATGTTATGAAGATCCTTCTGGTCTGAACATCTGCTCCTTAGTTCCTGCAGCTGGGAGAGTCTGGATTTGATGACCACTGTCACATTCCTAGAATGGCCATAATCCCATATAAAACATTCCAAAGAATTACTCTTAAACCACCGTGGTTATAATGACCTTTCTGGGTTTGGTAGGACCACGGGAACTCAAGGTATTTTTTCCAGCTATATTAGTTTTGTAGCAACAAACTGGGAAGTAGAGGACTGGAGAAACTTTTAATTTCTCAGTTTATGAACTGTATTTTACAACAGCCTAAAAGAATTCCTGCATGCTGACACAACACTTAACTGACCTGAAACAGACGCAGCTGTTTCTCTACTGTCCGAGTGTCTCAGCCTGGCAAACTGCAGGACTGAAGTCAAGGTCTGTGCTGAGATATGTATAATTACAGATTTTGTGCATGTTTGGCACTCTTTGTTCTACACCCTTGAATAGGCCTTGTCTACAGCGTAACGTGCTTTGGAAAATTACTGGGTTAAAAATGCATCTGCTAAGGCAGAGCTTGAGGTCTGAATAACAGGCAGATGTGAACCCCCTCTTCTCCTGAAGACAAGTGGTAATTCTCCTCTGCAGAATAGGGGACCACAGTGCTTTGTGAGTTACCTTGACATAATGCAGGAAGCAGAGGCAGGACAGGATCCAGATATGCTGTGGATACAATGCGATCTGACGGCCTGTGCGTGCTGCTCTGGGTACTGGCCAGGGAGCAAGGGGGGACTATTGTCCCCTCACCTCTCCAAGCCAGCATCTGGGTGTTGCCCAAGCTCAGAGATGCTTGTGGTCAGGTAGTAAATAGAAAATGGGCTAGATGTTTGCGGTCTGCCTCAATGTGTCAGAGTTTTCTTGTTAAGCTGAATGAAAGAAATCAGAAAAAAAACCCTAGACTCAGTGGCCTGCAGGATTTTATTTGCTGTGCTCCCCAATCAAAACTGTCAGCGATGACAGGTGAAAACAGAAAAATTTAATTGGCATTTTACATTAGAATCATAGACTATCTCAAGTTGGAAGGGACCCATAAGGATTATCAAGTCCATCTCCCTGCTCCTTGCGGTACTACCTCAAACTAAACCATATGACTAAGAGCATCGTCCAGATGTTCCTTGAACTCTGACAGGCTTGGTGCTCTGACCACTGCCCTGGGGACCCTGTTCCAGTGACTGACCACCCTTTCAGTTAAGAACATTTTCCTAATGTCCAACATGAACTTCCATTGCCTTGTGTCCTATCACTGGTCACCGAAGAGAGGAGATCAGCAGTTCCCTCTCCGCTGCCCCCCTTGGGAAAGTTACAGGCTGTGAAGAGGTCACCCCTCAGCCTTCTCCTCTCCAAGCTGAACAAACCAAGTGACCTCAGCCACTCCTTCCAAGTCTTGCTCTTGAGGCCTTTCACCATCATGATTGCCTCCTTTGGACATAGTCTGATAGTTTGATGTCCTTCTCCTATTGAAGTGCCCAAAACTGCACACAGTACTCAAGGTGGGGCCACACCAGTGTGATGTAAACAGGGACAATCACCTCCACTGACTGGCTCACTATGCTGTGCTTGATGCACCCCTGGACACAGTTGGCCCTTTTGGCTGCCAGGGCATGTTGTTGACTTGTATTCAACTTGCAATCAATCCACAGGGCTGCTATCCAGCCTCTCCTCCCCTAGTTTGTACACATAACCCGGATTACCCCATCCCAGTGCAGAATCTGGCACCTGCTTTTGTTAAATTTCATACAGTTGGTGATTGTCCAGCTCTCTAGTCTATCCAGATCTCTCTGTCAGGCCTCTCTACCCTCGAGGGAGTCCACAGCTCCTCCTAATTTAGTATCATTGGCAAACTTACTTAGATAATTTATAAAAAACATTGAAGAGCAATGACTGTAAAATCGAGCACTGAGGAACCCCACTGGTGACTGGACACCAGCCTAATGTGACCCCATTTATTCTAATTCTTTGAGCCCAACCTTTCAGCCAATTGTTCACTCAACATATTATGGACTTGTCTAGCTGTATGCTGGACATTTTGTCCAGAAAGGTACTGCAAGACAGTATCAGAAGCTTTCCTAAAACTCACCCCCCCATATCTACTGGCTTCACTTGGTCAGCTAGGTGGGCGACCTTGTCATAAAAGGAAATTAAGACAGGTAAGGAGGACTTCCCCCTTGTGAACCCATGTTGGCTATGACCAATGACTGCATTGCCTCTCAAGTGTTTTTCAATAACTCCCAGAATAACCTTCTCCGTAATTTTACCAGGCACTGAAGTGAGACTGACAGGCCTGTAATTACCAGGGTCTTCTTACCTCTCTAGGCTCCCAAGATAGTTGAAAGAGAATGGAGAGGTCCTGTGATAACATTGGCCAGTTCTTTTCGTACCCTGGGAGGAATCCCATAGGGCCCCATAGACTTGTGTGCATTGAGCTGGAGCAGCAGGTCTCAGAGTCAGCTAGGAGTTTATCATCCCCTCAGTCACAGTATTCCAACACAGGATGCAGGGGGTCCCACGGCCCATCATCAGTGTGAAAGATGGAGGTGAAAAAGACATTAAATGTTTCTTCTTTGTCTAGGCCCCTATTTGTGACATAATCCACCTCATCAAGTAATGCACCAATGTTATCTCTGATCCTCCTTTTGCTGTTAACATTTTAAAAAGCCCTTTTTGTTGTCCTTCAAAATGCTGGCCAGTTTGAATTCTACTACTCCCGCAGATGTTCTCTGGAGTGGCAGATCGTGCCAAGGGACCATGGGGAGCTTTCCATTAACTGGCAAAACTGCAAGGTGAGCACAGACAGAAAGAGAGGGTGCCTGCACGCTGTCCTCCTCCCCCAGAGCAGAAGCTCCAGCTCAATGTCACTGAGACTGGGAATGAAGACAGCCAAACCTCCACACGTGCAAAAGCAGCCCCCAGGGAGCATGAGTGACCAGGATTGCGGCATGGCAGTTTGCGCGGTCACCCTAGGAGCTCAAGAGGTGAGCTCAAGTAGTGGTCATCACCCTCTCACAAGACACCTAGGCATGATTTTCATTTGGCCGAAAGGCAGTGCTAGAAGGCATGTGGTGACCCAGACAGAGCTCCCACTTAAACATGCAGCTGTTCAGGTCTCAGGCTGCAGGGACTGCCTGAGCCTGTCACTGTTAGCAGAGGGCAGCAGGGATAACGACTGTGTGAGGTGCAGCCAGGCGGAGGAACTGCTCAGCCTGGGGGCAGAGCTGAAAGAGGAAGTAGAAAAGTTAAGGAGTACCAGTGAGTGTGAGAGGGAGATAGACTGGTGGAACCACGTCTGCCCTCTGTCATGTCCCACCTATGACAAGGGGGAGAGTGGCTCAGATTCACAAATCCCCTCAGTGTGAGCTAAGGTAAGATAACACTCAAGGTCTGTACATAGACATCAACTTTTGTGGAACAGTCAGTCAGGAAATGTCAAGCCTTTCACAATTATACCCAATCAGGCTATGCAGCTTTATGAGAAGCTGAGGTAGGCCTTGTATTACTTAACAACTTCAAGAAAAAAAGAGGGGAGCAGGGGAAGAGACAGAGGGAGAGCTACAGAGAGATATGGAGATCCCCAGTCCTGGATCCAGTGTTGGAGCTGCCAACAGGAGTGTTCAGTGAAGAGAGCGCTCCAGAGGCTTGTGCGTGCCCCTGTTTATTGACCCAGTTCCAGGACTTCTGAAATCTTCCCTTGCCCCAGTTCCAGAAGTGATTGAGACACCAGCCAACCAAGGGACACCAGCTGCACACACCACCACCACCCCTTCCATCATTGTCTGTTGCTATCCCTAGAACCTTCTTAGGTTTCTTCACTGAAAGGATGGTCAACCATTGGAACAGGCTACCCCGGGAGTTCGTGGAATCACCATCCATGAGAGTGTTCAAAAAACGCGTAGATGTGGTGCTTGGGGACATGGTTTAGTGGTGGACTTGGCAGTCCTGGGTTAACGGTTGGACTCAATGATCTTAAAGGACTTTTTCCAGTCTAAATGGTTCTATGATTGTAATTGAGCTTTGGTCCCACAAATTTTCTCCCTACAGTGGCAAACAGCATCCCTGTAGTCGTCCCATATTGCCTGTTCCTGTGCTTTTAGGAGATGGCTCTTAAAAAGCGACCAGTATTCATGGACCCCAATACCTTCAAAAGCAGATTCCCAGGGGATCTTGCTAACTAGCTCCTTCATCAGCCTGAATGCCACTCTCCCATATCTGGGGTCAAAGTTTTGCTGCCGGTTTTCCTCCTATTACCAATGATTTGGAACTCAACTACTTCAACATCACGGTGACTAAGAAGCTACCAATCACCATCATTTGCTTTCCCCTTAATCTTCTTAAGCTAGCTGTCCGTAGGGGTTTCTTTTATAGGTGTGGGGACTTGTCAGCCACTCTCATGTGAGCTGTGGGCTCCCAGAGGGTCTCTCCGCACTCCTGAGGTTTCCCAGGTACAGAAAACCTCCCTGTACACCACGATCCTCCCCTCTGCTGTGGATCCTGCCAGCATGGCAGCTGCTCACCTCAGGAAAATGGTTTAGCTCAAACCATTTGAGATTGGCATCCTAGAAGTTTTTCTTTGTACTGATTCTCAATGGCTCACGTACTGCAAGCATTCCCTCTCTGTTCACATTGGTATGCATCTGGTTGGCTTTCCATTTCCCTGTGTTCTCCTCAGTGCAGTGAAAAGAAACTAACCAAGGTCAATAGTCTACCCACCAGCATATACAAACAGGGGCATTTGGAGAGAAGTCAGCTGGAAATCAGGCTGCTTCCTGGTGCCGAAGAGGAACAGCAAGGAGCCGAGTCATGAGACACCATGATTTAGATACTGTTTTTATCACGGAAACCATCACTATATATTAAAATACACTCACACACATACATAGTTATGTGATAACTCAGTCTCTGGCTGCTCAGCGTACTTAACAGCAATTGCTCTTGGTTGAGGCAAAGCAGTCTGCACATAATTACTTTTACCCTTTGCATCATCTTGCATCAAGGAGGCACTAAAGCAATCTGACTTTTTGCCATAAAATCTCATGTGCCCTCTTAAATAGGACAGTGCACTGATGCCATGTTCCATTTCCAGGGCCCTCTGCTCACAGGTGTTAGAATGATTACACAGACCTCTTTTTTTCTACTGAAGAACTGCATAGAGCTCTGAAACTATATTCCAGCTGGGAACATGCAATTAATCATCGCATGAGATAAAAGACTGCTCCCATATGTCTTGTGATGCATGCCACATTTACAGGTGTCTTTGCCTTGGATCCACATGCCTTCTGTACAATGCTAAGAGGAGAAGAGAAAGCTCAGCCTGATGTCCATCCTGCAAACTTGTAAACGTAGCTAGCTGATGCTAAAGATAACCGAACTATTCCATGCTTTGAAATCCCTTATCAGATCCTGCTGCCTGTAAAACAAAGGAAATTCCCAGCTTCTTTATTAAAATAAATTAATAATAACTGAATAATGAATATCAGTGATTAAAATCCCCAGTATCACAGCCCCATCTAATGGACTGGCTGAAAGGTGTTCAAAGGACCTACAAAGAGTCTATCTGTTTTTTTTTCAAAGTAAGTTATCGTGATAAACAAGACCCCATGGCATACTAAACTCTTAATTATGGGCACAGGAGGCATTTTCTTTGAAAATTAAAAAGGTTGCAAAATGGCTACAGCCTCTGGGAGGCAATTCTTAGAAGCAAAATGTAGCTCAGTGGTAGTGACTCCTTTATCTACTGCCTTCAGTATTCTCTTGGCACAGATTAGCATGGAGAGGGGAGTCTCCATATTTTTTTGTCATGTTATCGTTATGCCAATGACTCTGGAATGCCATAATCCTGCAGAGCAACACAGGCCCAAGGGAAAACACAGGGAAATCACTGAAAGAAGAGAGATATCAGTTAATCCAGGCTCCATTTTCTATTGTATGTTTGAGCCTTTTTTTTTTTCTTTTTTAATTTATGAAAAAATGGCAGGCAATGTGTGGCTTCCAGAGACGTGGCTTGTCCTGCACAGTGTCAGTCTAGGGGGGAGACCAGCCTCAATGCTGTCTGTGCTATATGCTATGTGACACATCTATGTAAGCCTGTCAGAAATGCTGGTACCATCGTGATCATAAGGCTGGTTACCAACTGCACTAAATACAGATACTAGCAGCAGGGTGCTGAGAGGAGTGGTGTCACAAGGTTTACACCATGATCCAGAGCTTCTAGAGGGAAGCAGAGGGACCCTTTTAGTCGCAGTGGGTGAGTAACTACTGGTTTCTAAACATCTGAAAAGGTATTTTGGACCCCAGTAGTATTTGTGATACTAGGTTACTAGGAATTTCTAGTGCTTCTTCCTCTGATCTGCTCTTAGCTTCTCTAGCAGCCTCAACTAAAAAAGTACATCTTCCCAGATGACTCAGAGCTCTGAGCCCCCATCACATTCGGTAGTGCTAATTAGGCACCTTGCTCCTGAAAACAGGAAGAATTAAGTAGCAGAAGCCCTTCATAGGTGTTCTCATTCTGAAAGCCCACTTTTGTTCTCTTCTGAAGGTTTCCCAGGATTTTACTCAGCTCTCTAAGTAAAAACCTCAAGCAAGGAGATCTCTTAACATTCCCCTTGTGAGGCTGAATGCCCAGACAAAAACAAGGTCTTGTTGCACCAAATCCATAAACCACCACTCTGTATCTTATAGGATTTCTGAGTTGGGTATCTGACCATAATATTCACCATGCACTGTTACCTCAGAACCTGGTGCTGACTTTGGTAAGAGAAAACGTGCTGGTGCACGCCCTACAAAGCCTGGCCAGGATATCACTGGAGCAGGAACATTTGCTGTTCTTAAACCAGGAGACCCTCAAATAAATCCTTGCTTAAGTCAAGATAATTTTAGGGGAGTGATCCCTTCAGAAGGAGCAAATGTTGTATGTGATTTTCTATGCTGACCATTGCTGCTTACCTTCTCTGGGATTGGAAGGATGTGGTGCAAGCATTTATTTTCTGGAGGCACAACTATTTCAGCAGCCACAAAAGCTCCCTCACGTTGACCAAGAGCCAGATTCCATTTGAGTGGTGTCAGTCTCCTTTCTGGACCTGTACAAAACATTCACTCTTCAGAATTAATTAAGGAAATGTTTCTGCTTGGGTTAATGGCTTTGCCTGGAGACTGACTTTTCTGGTATGGATTGATTCACCCCTGAGCGTCAGTGGGGGCTGAGAGTGCTGCTCCAGGGGTGGGACAGTGCAATGGACTGTATGGTCACAGGGACAGGGTGTGTGGGTCCAGGCAACCATGCCCAGATGCACGACCGCTCGTGACTGAGCTTTGCATCACATCTTCCAGAGCCACCACAAAACCTAAACAGAAAAGGCAGGTGGACACCACCATTCCCGTTACTAAGCAGCACTGTCTCTCCTAATTGCCACATGTAGAAGGACAGTCCCAGCTAATTCAAAGGTCATTAGAGAGGAAGAGGCTGGAGCAGTCAGGATATCTACGTAGACCAAGTACTACCAAGTTCAGGTCCTGGCTGCGGCACCCGGTACATGCCCTGCTCTGGAGCACTCGTCAGAAAACAGGGGCATCTAGTGGCTGTGTCAGAAGTTTCAGTAAACACCACCATTCCCTTGAGAAGGTGTAAGAATTTCCCTTTTTCCTCTCTCAGCTCTGAAAATAAAAATATTTAATTCCATAACGTTACCAAAAGGAGGAGGGAGAGGAGTAAATCCTCACTAAATTTCTGACGCAGTTGTGACATTCTGCAGGCGTGTAACCGGATTAAATGGAAGTGCTGCTCATTTCTGCTGCGGCTGCTGCTCTGGACAGCCAGACCTGCTACCCTGGGACTCAAATCCCATGATTATTCACTGCAGGGGAAATGTTGCATCTCTCTGTGCTGACCAAGGCAGCAACTATTTGCAAAGGTTTCCAAGACTGTCTGTTCCCAGTCTTTGGCCCTTGTGCAGGGACCATCACTGTGTGTAATATCTTCACTGGCCTGGGCTCTCCAGCCGCTGGTGCTAATGAAGTATTGCACTTGCTGATGATCGCTCCCCTGTAACACTGAACTGTAGCCTGGATGCAGCCAGGCCACCGGAGCTGCACTCTACATGGCAGTGAGTTAAGGACAGAAAGAGAAAGCAAGGACTAACGTGTGTTTTGCTCCTGTGGCTCCTGCTGCCCAGCTTTACGCACTGAGCTGGGGGCCCTGTGACACCAGAGCAGAGCAAGGCATTGCATCAGCTCCTCCTTCCCTACTCTAGGGAGGAGACATCATCTTTCCTTCTGGACAGGCACCTTCCAGATGCTCTGCAGGGCAAATTTTTTGCCTGCGGATAATAAAAGTGAGATGATAAGAAATGCAGGTGAGGAAATACTGTTTAATAGTTGGGATATGTTGCAACTCCAGGTTGCAACTCCTTATACAAGGCTCTGAGCCAATACGTCTGGAAAACAGTCCTTGCACACAGCACTTTTCAACCTATTCACCTCTTAGACCTTGCAAATGTGACTGTCTGGTAACTAACCGCCCCCTGGCAGTGACAGCTTTCAGTCCCTCTTGCTCTATTAGGTTCTCATCAGCATCACCGGCTTAGTGTGATTTGAATTTTCTCACTTCCTAATATATGGACAGAGCGGGCATATTGCAAAGGGGCTATCACATAGGCAAGTCCCATGTTTTCCTACTTAATGGCTAAACAGAACACAACCAAGTCTCCTGGGCTGTCAGGCATCTAACAAATGCAAAATTCATTCTTTTATTAAGCAAAAGGAACAAGGGAGAAAGCACAAAGCAAAAAAATGAGTGCTGAATGCTAAAAGGACTGTTGCTGTTACACAATTCTCTACAGAAAATCAGAGACAAATAATACTACTAGAAAGGCGTATTATTATTTTATAGACTTAGTCCCAAAGTGAGAAGAGCAGAGAGAAAAACATTCACAGCTGTTTTTCCCTTCTCTGGCCACTTCAATGAGCTTACAGGATACATAATTTTGCAAGGTCTGTACGTGCTCTTTGAGTCGTGACTCAACTCGCAGGTAAACTCCAAAGCCTGCATTCTCCAGACAGCCTGTTTTATTCATAGATGTGCATATTATGAATAAATACTATTTATGTAGGTAAATTTAGGAGGCTGGCACTCAGCTAAGAATGCCAAGGTCTTCAAGGGAGTTACTTCTGTGACTGGCATTCAGGTGAACACAGCCAAGCTCAGCTCAGATGAGTACATGTAAACCCTGCTGGCAATGAGTCTGTGCAGACGGGAGTGTGGTCACAAGCTGCCTGGCAAGGTGAGGGAACAAGTCAGCCATAAGCTCATGTTTAGCTGTGGGCGTTTGCAGCAGAGGGTTGGGGTTAGCTCAGCTGCATCATGAGGAGTAGGAGATTCCCTCCTGTTCCTGCTCTGCAAGGAAAAGATTTACAGAGTTTATGCATATGTGAAAACTTTGGTTATCTGCTGTCTTGGGTGGTTTTTTTTAATGCACATACCCACATGCACACAAGAAAAATGCACACAGGTATGATGTGTCAGGCAAGTTAACATTGATAACAATTTTGATAGCAAAGCTCTGAGCTAAATGGCTTTTAAATGGAAGGAGTTCAGCCTTGAGATCAGTTACAGCAATTATATGTCAACAAGGACATTTTTATTTGCATCCTTATTACAATGTGGAAAATAACTACTGCAGGTCTGTGCAGCCTACTGGGGCTGGCCTCCCCTTGGTGCATGTCTGAGACTGCTGTTGCAGGCACAGACCACTCCACAGAGAGGCAGGTCTCCAGTCTGCTCTTCCTCTCCTAGTAGCTCCAGCCAACTGCATGGATCCAGCCATCTTTTAATACCTTTAATTAAAGAAAAAATAATGACAAGACAACACATCAACACATGATTCTGAAGGAGAAGCTGGCTTGTTCTGCTCACTTCTTGTAAAAGAAAGAGCTGCAGAAAATCAGTGCAAGCCCAGAAAGGGTCCATCTGGCTGGAATCAGTGGTGTGGGCAGTGCTGCCTTCCCAGACAGCTGTGACACCTGCCAAGGTGACACCAGTAACTTGCTGCAGAGCATGCAGGTGCATCTTGGATGGAGAAAGCACTTGGCAATTGGCAATTTGGATTGGATCTCCATCAGTTGTTCTGAGCTCACCCTCATCTCTGCTGTTGTTGACCTGATAACGATCGGCTTCCTTACAAGGGGAATAAGTTCAGCAGCATTTTGATGGCAAAGGGTAGGAATCAGCCACAATAGGCAGGGACTGCTGCTTGCTTTCTCTTTTTCCTATACAACAGTGAGCTTGTTGTGGCCCTATCAAATATATAAGCACCCTCTGCAATGCCTCAACACTGAAAAGGTATTTTAATATTCCAGGAACGTCTGTATATACTATTGTGAGCTTTAAAACCCCTCAAACCCACTAGAAGCTGCCCTGGCAAACAGCTCCACCTCTCCAAGACCAAGCTGCTGATAGAGACAGGTAATGGGACATCGTATTCAGCCATGTCACACTGCCATGTGGCCAGGTTAGCTGCTCTTCCCAGCCAGCTTTCAAGATCAGCCAAGAGCTTGACACTGGGGTAACAGCAATGAGCTACCACAGATCATTCATAATAATTGACTTTGGGACCACGCTTTTCTCTTGGCAATCATCCACCAACACACTCAGTCACCACTGCTCAGGTGACAACTCTGCCATGTGTTAAGCTGCAGGAGCCCACTTGTGTGTCTGAGCTGCAGCAATGTGCTAATATTTTAAACATTTTCATCTATTATTTATCCTCCAGCTAAACAAAAAGGTCTTTTTTACCTACTTTTAATTTCTTTTCCATGCTGCTAAGAGCAGTCGGCATCTGCTGCAGTGATGAGCGACCTTGCACGAACCTGTGTAAAAACTGACAGTTCTTGGCAATCCAATTCACTGGTGCCTACTCTGCTTTCTGCAGCAGGAACTGTGGGGGTTCTGGGCTGGTTCCTCATTGATCATTGCGGATACTGGAAAAAAAAGACCTCTTCCCACTGGATTCGGTCAGGAGCTGCCATGTACTTTGTTGTGCTGGGTGTGAGACGGAGCCTAGAGCAGGGAAGCTTGTACTCTGCTATGAGTCTCCACCATTTGTTTCACATTTCCAGCTCCTTGATAACACACCCAAGGCTACGATCTATCAAGGTCATTGCCCACTTTCCTCCTGGGAAGCTGATCCTCATCTGTCAGTGTGACAGGAGAGGCAATGGCAGTGTAAGGACCTGTATGAAACAGTTTCCCGCAGGGACTAAAGATCTTGTCACTCTTAGAAAAAAGATGCATCTTATCCCCAAGTAACAGAGGTGCAAAGAGGGAAGTTAATGCGGAGCTCACAAATCTGTGTGCCCAGCAGCCACTTTCAGAGCTGGTTGGTTGATTTCTGAACTCTAATGAAAGTGCAAGACAGGAAAGGCTTCTGGCTTTCAGCGAAGAAAGGATTTTTACAGCCACAAATGATTAACATACACTTAGCTGTGTTGGTTAAAGAGAGGAAGCAAGGTCCTGGGGTTCAGTTGTGTGCCTGGGATGCCAGAGCTTTGCAGATTTTTAATGCTTGAAGTGCTCTTCCTAACCACTCTGTCTAACTTGCCATGTGTCAGAGACAAAAGGAGCTCCAGTTCCTCTTCAGCAAGGCTGTAGCTTTGGTTACATTGACAGCTTCTTTTCCAGAAAGATATTTTTCCTGAAATGGTTGGAATGTAGAGCTGTGTTTGGTTCACCAGGACTGGTGCAGGCTGCAGGTAGTTCGTTGATGCTCTCCAGCCAGGTCTGAACTTTGGGATTCAGGAATGCTGAGGATGATGCAATGTGATATAACATTGGTACCTCACTTTCCCCTATGGTAAGTGAGGATAATGGCCTGCTGTTTCCACAGCTGTTCCCTCCCCAGTGCGCTCAGACTCTGGACATTTCCATGTACTGGTCTGCTTTGGCACCTTCACTTGTGTGGAGGTCCTTTATTCCTCCTGTGGTGCTGCTGTTGCTTCTCCCCCAGTGCCAGTGAGATCGTGCCAGGGCTGCGTCACCATGGATCTGAAGCCACAGTGCTGGGGAGCTGAACTCACCTGCGGGTGAAGGCAATGCATTGCTAAGAAGATAGGGATGGATCTCATGCCTCAGAGCCAGGGCTGGAGTGGGTAGGAGCCCTTTTCACCACTGTCCTCCAGATCTAGCTACACCAGTAGAATGGTTCACAACACTGGCCCAGAAATCTTCTCCAGCACTAAACAGTGTTGTGTTAGAACACTGTGTAAGTTATTGCAGGTTTCTGCTCCGACAGGACTTTGATTAGAATTGAGTTTATGTTATTAAAAACTCCCATCCTTCACATACTTCCAGTTCCCTTCCCTGGCTGCAGAGCTCAGCCAGGGCTGCCTTTGCCACATTTAATCAGCCTAGGCATATTAACTACAAATTCCTGCAAATATTTAAACACTTAGGTCTCATATATGTGCCCATAACTGATTATTACTAATCTTTTTCCATGGAAATTTATCAAGAGGAATGAATAATTGTTCAGGTGCCCGCTCAGGATGGCATTGACCTGAGTTATATTGATTTCCAAAGTTTTGATAGTGATCTGAAACATCCCCATCAGTGTTGTATGGGGATGTCTTATAATTAATAACATTTCCTATAAATGTCAGTGTGAGATACAACAGTATGGTAGCTTCATTTTAATGACGAAAAACTGAACCTTGCTATTTTCAGTCCCAGGCCAGCAATCCAGCTTCTTCTTTTCACTGTGATTTCTGCACAGACTTCACCACAGTCATGGAGCTGAGGGTACGCACTGTTAGTTTCTGGATTACTGTCCTTTTTACAGACCAGTGGCATCTTTTTCACCACCTACTGGGCATATATTTCAAAAAAACAAATGTTTCAATGGAGATGCAAGGGTTATGCTCCCTCCAAATATGACAGTGTTCATGTTGGGCATTAAATGATTTGACCTCAAAAAAACACCACAGTTACATTAAGGGAGGGCAGAGGGGTGGGATTACAATGGAGTAAACTTGCAAAGTCACTAGTCATGGAAGGTGTCTCAGTTTCAGAAAGTCCCTCTTGAAATACCTCCAGGGCCTCACTTAGAGAGGACAAGTGCTTAGACTGTCTGACAGACATGCTGCCTTAGCGTATTTCAGGTTGGGTGACTAGCTGTGGAAAATGGAGGCCTGCACAAGACTTGCTTGTAGCAGGGAGCAGAATTACCAGTAGCTGCATCAAAGTTTGGCCAATGGCTACTAGCATAACTAAGCCTGAATTTTGTCAAGGTATTTACATATCAATAGCAGGGGGGGAAAAATTAAGAAAAAGGGGAATTCAGAGCATAATAGGGGCTAGGTTGGCCTTCAACCCTTGGAATAGTTTTGCCCAGAGCTAATTTTGTAGCAGAGTGATATTGGACTGTGTACAGAGCTTTTCCTGGGAAAAATAAAAAATCTTACTACACTGCTGATAAAAATGTCTGTTTCTATGTATACAAATCTTAGAAACTCTTCTAGCACAAAATTAGCTCTGCTTTTGTGTTCTCACTTACAACACTCAGCTCTGACAGTCAGCAAATAGCTGACCTGTATCTGCACAGCCTGCTTCAGTAATTATATTTAAGACACTAAAATGGTGGGGCTTTAGAGGCAGAATTTTTGAGAATATTTTAAGAATCATACTGGCTAATTCAGGCATCTGTTGCTATAATCCCATAGTGTGGGCTATCATTCCAGAAAGAGTACTTAATTTCCATACCAACCCTGCAGCAGTAGTGAAGGTACCAAATATTCCTTTCTCCTTCTTCACTCATTTCCTTCTGATGATGTTTTCAAAATATAGTCCTGCATATATGTTGAACTCTGAGTTTTGTCAGGACAGCTGTTAATTATATGGCAATAATGCCTTTTCTGATAGATGTTTCTGTTATGACAATTGATGTTTTGTCTTTTAAAATAAAGAAACAGTAATTCAAGTATTTAGCGCCATGGGCTGATAGGATTGTTTTGACACTGGTTCTTAAAAAACCTGAAGTAATCCATCTTCCCTCCTAGCTCTATCTTATATATAGACTTCAGAAAAATAAATGAGAGTTTTAAGTCATCTGGGGCTATGGTTTGATTACATTTGAGCTGAATTTTAAGGGTGAAGGAACATGTGGCACCTTTTAAAAAGTAATGTTTGTGAAGAAAATAGAGAAGAAGGAGAATATTGACAAGGTGTGGTAAACAAACAACCATCATAAAGGCAGAAAATGTACCACAGAAGATTTTTGTTTGTTGCTATCATGAAACACTCAGTATCCCTAGGAAAAGCAATAAGAAGTGAACTAAAGGGGTAACTGTACAGGGGCAGGTTGGAGATAATCCTTCAGTCTCTGGTCTGCTGTGGATTCCCTTCATGATCATGACAAATGACATAACTCTGCCCTACTTTTTCCTTTGTAAAGGAGACTAGCATTGAGATGCTGCAGGGCTTAAGTCTTACCTATGTGTATAGTCCTACACAAATAAGTGTGCATGTATGTAGGCACAATATTTTGAGGTGGCTCAGAATTGGATGAACCAGAATAAAAAGTTGGCTAGGGGACCAGGGCTACTTGATATCCACAATGCAGGCTATGATAGCAAGTGTATGCTTCTGAAGAATAAGGAAACTCCTCCTTTCTGGATCCATTTTGTTTTCCCCTCTGCAAAAATAGCAGGAATGGAGCTGCTAAACAGTTGCAGACTTTCCTGGAGGAACTGCTAAATGAAACATCCTGGACAGCATGGAGATCCTTATATATCTGGGTCTTTGCTGCTTTTTCATGTTGTTTGGAAAATTGGGCATGTGACAGGGTGGGCTATCACCTCCCACAGAGAAGGGAATAACTCCAGGACACAGGAAGCAACAAGCAGCAGAGCGGTGCAGGAACACCTGTCATTCAGTACATCCAAGGTGTCAACGTCAAGGTGCAAGACACTAAGCTGTCTAATTATGCCCTGGAGAAACATTTAGGAAGTGGAACATTTAAGCATCCCATTCCTTATAAAAGATTGGACTATTTAAGAACAGTATTCACAAAGTGGACCTTGATCTGGAAAATCATCTTCTTTCAGGATACTACATGTTGACTTGTCTTAAGTGTACATCTAAGTGCTCTTCATGAAGCTGGTGGTGCCAGATCAGAAATAGTAAGAGAGAAAAGAGCAAATGATTCTTAGCATGCAGCAGAATCAAAGAAATAATCAGTATGGCCCTGCGCTAGAGATAGCGTTGAAGATGGGGGCTGGCAAAATGATAGCCGTGAAAGTACCAGGGTCTGGGTCTTGTGAGCTTGAGAGGAGGTGACAAGAGATGTATAAAGATACACCTGGGGTGTTAGATATGTGGCACATGGAGGATCTGTCATTTCAGGAGAAGCTGTCAGGCTGAAAGCTTTGGATGGGGCTTTTTTTTTTTTTTTTAACTTTAGAGCTTGTGGATAAAATTATGACAATTTTCATAAAAGTCAAGTCTCTTGTACATTAAATGGGGCTTGGCAGGAGGGTTTGGGAGTGCTCGGTGTGTCAGAGCAGCAGAGGAGAGTTGGAGCACAAGCTGCCGCTTGGACACATGAAAGCTGGAGCTGGCCAGTGGGACCCCTGCCCAGATAGCAATGGTAGTCCCTGGCCCCAGCACTCAGTTTCTGAAGCAACATGTGGGCTTTTCAATGAAAGATGTCTAATTCTCAGTATTTCTGAGCACCCACCTTCAGAGCCAGATCCCACTAAATGCTGGCAGCTCTGGAAACCTCACAGCTCCTGAATGAGAACAAGAGCACTTCTGCAAACCCCACCACCATTGGGATTTTATGAGCCCAATTAGACTGAGTGCTGAACTCAGTCCTGTCAGAAGCCAACGTAAGCCATTGTCACCTACCAAAAGTATGTCTCATTCCTCTGTGGGTTTCTCCTTGCTGCCTCAAGTTTTACAGCCAGAAGAGATGAGTAGAGAGGGTATCAGTGGGCTTCCTCTCTGCTAGGTGGTGCTCAGTACTTCTCAGGAATAACTGCTTTATCAAGAGAAGGTAGCGACCAAGTCTAAACTGCCCTATCCTATATGGGGAAAGAGCCAGGCTTGAGGTGTTAAGGGAGCTGATGCCCTCATAAGATTCCTTTTCTTGGCTAGTATCAAGTAAACCAAATATATCTTCTGAATTGTTGAGGGGTAAAAGATCGATTGTTTCCTGGTTTTACTGGGCTGCAAGTTTTCTGGTAGCAACAGAAAGGAGGAGTCAGAAAAAAAGGAGTTTGGTGAAATTCAGGGTGAACAACTGCAATACATGCTCCTACTACCCCAAGTCATTCAGAACCATGAATGCTGTGTTTTAATATGACCATAATTGAAGTAGCAGGCAGTTGGCACACTGGGAATGCATTTGGAGCGCTTCTACATAAGTACCTCAACACAAAACTAAGGCCTAACTCTAGGCTCCCAAGAGAGAAAATTCTGGCATGTACTCTGCCTACATACACTAAAATTAATGCATAATGCAGAAAGTTTCTTCCTTTCTCGGCTTATCCCTTTCTCTTTCTCACACACACACATGCATGCATGCAGCTGAACTCCCACACAAGTTCTGCAGGGAAATTACAGCCTGCTCATGTCACTCCTTTCTTTGTAACTGAAATAGTGCCATAGGTCTGGGAAGTGCTCTCTCTGTGCAGGTCGGAACTTCTTCCAGCTCAGGAACACCATCCTTTGATAATACATAAATTAGAGTTTTCTATGTAAATCAACAATCTTTTTTTTTTTTCCCTTCAAAAAACTGGATTGCAGTGACACTAGTCATAAATTGTAGCTTTCCTGTTGGCAAGTCTTTGGGAACTAGACATGAAGAACAAAATTTTCTGTTGTCAGGTCACATTAACTCCAGGATTTCTCACCAGCAAATTGTGTCTTCAGTGCTCTGCATGATTCACTAAAAAAGGCCTTTCTCTATGTAAAGCATCAGCTTCTGTTAAGCAGAAGAAATAAACTACTGCATGCAAAAGCTGTGAGCGCATGGCTTATGAATAATCAGAACAATTTTAGAAAAATCACCTCAAAGCATGGCAAACAGCAAGAGCGCCCTCAGATTAGTATCTCTGATGCTCAAAGACCAATGCAAGTGGCTTCCTCTTACTGCTAAAAAGGGGGCACAACTCGTGGCTTGTTATCAGTGCTGGTAAGAGGGGATGTTTAATACCGTGAATCTGCAGGGAAACCCAGTGGAGCAGGCAAGCAAGGACCCAGAACAAGCATTCTAGGGGAGACTGGTGACAGTGTGACCACAGGGAGCAGCAACACACAGCCTGAGAAGGACTCCTTGGCTGCTTTGTGTTTGTTCTCATTATTTCCAAGTGAACGCAAAGGCTTTGTTGAAAGCCACTTGTTTTCATTACAGCTTCCTTTTGGCACGAGTGACAGGCAGCACAGTGGGTTGCTCTGGGCCCTTGGCCATGCCGAGTTCATGGGGCAAGGCTGCTTTCTCTAAATCCATGTAGAGAGGTGGCTATCACGCTCTTTGGGGACACCTGTGCACAGGGACCAGTGTGCACAATGTCAGGGAAACCCTTTCCACAGAGAGCATGTTCTGCTCTCTTCAGGCCAGTACTTGGAAGTCTAGGAAAGGAGGAAACCTAGCGAGCAACAGGGATAGAGCTGCAAGAGACAGTCACCAGCACGGACCCAGCGGCGGCGGCCCGCCAGTCCCTAGTTCCGTAGCCCGTCGGTGGTGGAGTCCCCGGATCGCCTCAGTGCCCGGGGCCGCGGTCTTTTATAGAGCGTCCGGGAGCGCGTTTCCCTGACAGCGGCACTTGCGGTTCTGAGGGGCGCACGCGGCAGCCGCGTTGGCGCGCTGAGGCTGAGGCGGGCTGGGGCAGGGGCGGGCAGGGGCAGGGTCGTGTCTGGAGATGACCCCCAAAAGGAGGCACCCACTTCTGGACCCCCGCCGATGCCTGCTTCCGCGTGGCTGTTTGCTCCTTGTCTGGCCCACAGCTCCCGGGCTCGGTTAAATGGCCGGGCAGCCTTACACCGAGCCCGGCAGGGCTGTGAAGGAGCTCTGAGACGGTCAGCTCGCAGAATGGCCTTCCACGGAGCGCACCCAGCTTCTCCCCGCCGGTGCGGACTGGAAGTCGCAGCAGCGACTGCCTGGGAGAGTGGCGGTGGGGGAAAGCCTTGCTTCCTGAGTCAAAATCCAGCAAGGCAGCAGTGCAGAAGTTCCCGTGGGTTTTCCATCGGTCCCTTGAGGCCAGGATGTTGCACTAAGGCCGTGTTGCATTTCTAGTCTTTGGGCAGCTGTCCTTTACAAACATGCAGGGAAATACCAAAGGTGGTCAAAGCATGAATAATTGTGTTTCAGACGTCTGATGTTTTGTCGCAGGCTGGTATTCCCCACTGCCGGCTTCCGAGGAGCACTTTTTCCAGTAGTAGTGGGGCCTGCATCTCTGTCATGGCAGGTGCCAGCAGCACTGGTGCAGAGGGTTGAAGGGCGCTGTCAGACCAGAGCAGGCTTCAGCCCGATGCTCATCACGGCTGGAATCTAGCCTTTTCAGAGACATCTAAAAGTTAAATTTTAGAATCCTACAGAAAATACACCAGAGTGCTCAATTCCCTAAGGACTTTATTGAGTAGGGTGGAATATGTATGCCCAAGCCAACAGAAAGGGCACCAGATGCCCATTCGCGGCACTGCTGGTGACACTGGCCTCTGCCTACTCCAGGCTCACAAAAGCGTCTGAGTTGCCTCGCTGCACTGCCAAGACCAGCTCAATGGTGAGGGGTCTCTCGAGGACGTTGGTCAGCTTGATCTTGCAGAAGCGTGATGAGGGCAGCACCGTGAGCCTCCATTTGTCCAACCGAGGCACAACAACGCCGGCTATCATCATCAACTGCTGGAGCCAGAAGGCAGTCTTCCGCACGTCGAGGTATGAGCCAGTGCAGAAGGTTTCTAGGAGGCTGGCTTCCTGCCTGTTCATCAGCAGGTCCTCAGGCTGGTGGAGGAAGCAGAGCATGCCCTGCATCTCATACTCCTGTGTGCACATGCACTCCAGTTCCACATGCAGGCAGGAGTTCCTCACCGGCATGTCCCTTTTGGTGCCCAGCTCGAGGTGGAAGGAGTGCCCGGGGGGCGGCTCGAGGGGCACAAACAAGCGATAGACAAGATGGGCATCCTCGCCTTCTGGGAAGGTGCCGTCCTCCATAGCTGACTGCAGCCGCGGCACGAAGCCATTGCCAGAGAGCATTTGGCAAACACAGAGAAGGTTGTCCACCAGCTCTTTCACCACAATGGGTATTTGCCTGCTCGACGGGTACTTATACAGAAATCTGTCCGTATCTAATGGCTCCTCCTCCTCCTGCAGGCTTCCGGAGATGCCATGCTTGCTGCTGCTTCCCGTCTCACGGCTCATTTTCCAGAAGAGCCAGCAGAGACAAAAGAGCAGGACCAGGCCTTGAGCAAAGTCCCAGGACAGGCACTGCTGGAAGTCAGTGGAGAGCATGGCTCCCCTGACCACCTCGCTCAGCTGCTGGGTCCTCTGCTCCATCATCCGAGGCATCTCCTGGAGCAGCTGCCCTGTGCAAGTGGCATCTGGATGACGCCCGGCACAATCAAGGACAACACTGCAGCCAGCGCTATGGAGCGTGCAGGAGAGGGTAGAGGAGGGGGCTCAGTGGGGCTGGGCGGGGGCAGTGGGGTCAGGAGCAACAGGGATCTGGGGGCAGGCAGGAGAGGGGGCGAGGGAGCTGGGAGGCGGCAAGACCGGTGCCCAGCCCTGGTGCTGGCAGAGCTATGGCCTGCCCTGCCCTGCTCAGCATTCCTCTGAGCACCAGGCCCTCTGCACAGGGTCAGACCCCTTCCCTGAGGGCCCGCGTTTCTGCCCGGGCCCTTATCCAGCCTAGTCTCCTCGCTGCATGTGCACTCCCCGCTGGCCCAGGCCGTACTGGGGCAGCACTGCCTGCTGCCCCGCCTCACACCCTCCACCACACCCCATTGTGACTCACCTGTTATGTCACATGTGCCAGAGCGCAGCATCATGTGCGCCAGGGCACATCACAGGGGTGCTCTCGCCTCTGCCCTTTTTTTCTGTTTCAGGTGCACAAGCAGGTGATAGGCAAGGTCTTCTCCATGGGCATCCTCTCCCTCTCCCTTCACCTCCCCCTCTCCCTCCCCCTTCACCTCTCCCTCCCCTTCTCCCTCTGTCTCCCCTTGCTGCCTCCCTTTCCCCTCACCTCCCCTCCCCTCTCTCTACTCCAGGATTCAGTCTTGGTACCTCCTTGTATTCCTCCTGGGCAGGGATCAAACCTGGGTACATGTTTCTGTATGGGTGGATCCAAAGGTTTCTCTAGGTTCTCCACAAGCAAATAAAGGTATCAAGTATTTCAGAGAGACTTAAACAGTATTTTTACAGCTGGTTGGCTGTCGCAGCACTATCAAAACTAGCCAGCTGCAACAAGGCTTTTACCATCCCATGCCAGGTTAACTTCAATAAGTAGGTCCCGTGCCTTTCCCCGGCGCGGCCAACAATCCCCCACATGGTTTGAGAGTTCATCTACTGTCTGTGCTGTTTCTTCAGCCTCTTCAGGCCAGCCCAACTTGCTTCTTGCCTCTGCTTTGTCTGGATTCTCTCCATGTTCTGGCTTCTCTTCCAGTCATCCTCTCCTCACCCGGGCCCTTTTTTTTTCCCGGGGCCTCTCCTACATCTGGGGCACTCTCTCTTCTCCCTCTGCTTCTCCTTGTTGTTATGAAGAACCTTCTGGTTTGAACATCTTCTTCATAATTCCTACCTCTGGGAGAGTCCGGATTTGATGATGACTTTCACCTTCATATAATGACCATAACTATTTTGTCAAAGCACTCTCAGCCAAAGACATGGTCGAGGAAGCATGCAGTTCCATGGACTTCTGGCCAATGCTTTCAAATTTTCTGAAGTCAGTGGGACTGGACACAAGATGGGAGATTATCAGATGGTTAAATGGTTTCCTTCACTAGTGATGAACAGGTCCCTTACATCAGAGGACACAACAGAATGACTGAGAGCAATGCAGATGTTACATTGGCCTCTGTGAGCTTTGTTTATATCTCATATATCCTGGGAGAGTGTGTTGAAAGGGAGGAAGGTTATTAGCAATTATTTTTTTCAGGTTTTATTCTTCCTCCCTCCAATTTCTCTTGCATCCTCTTCATATTCTATTTGTCTTCCCCTTTTCCTAGAACTTGTTTTTTTCATTTGCTTTTTCTTATTACTAAAGTAGCTTTAATATCTGTTAAGACCTTTGCAGTCTCTACTCCTTTAAGACTGATCCCACTTCTATAAAGTCTTAAATGCTGTGTCTCAGATTCCTTATAAATTCAGGTGTGGAGGAGGACTAAGTGGAATAAAATACATTGCCTTTCCTTCATAATTTTGGAACCATTAGTTACACTTCACATATCAAAAGTTACCAGTCTCCGCACTATGAAACCTGAATGCATAGCACCACATTTCCTAATGGGGCCATATTTGTCATGGATTTCCTAAGCCCAAATGTATGTATAACAGTGAATGTAGCACTCCTAGGATGGATCACTCCCTCCATACCCAAACCGATTGCACATCAAATGTCTAGCAGGTCCAAATTTTCCCAGAAAGAACAGGATCATTGGTGATGGGTGAAACACGCTGCAGGCAGTGAAGCTGTCTGGGAGCTCTACACCTGCACATGACAGTCCTGGAGATGTTAACCAAACATGTCAAAGCCAAGAACTGTGCCTAGATGGGGGAAAAAGGACACTTTGAGCAAAATCTGCTTGGCTTAAATAGGAGCCAAACATTTCCAAGTACGTCTAGGAAATGGTTTGGTATATCTGAATCAAGAAATGGCTTGTAAGTGAGTTGATAGTCCCAAGGTAGACTGTGTTCTGAGAATAAATCTTCATATGGAGAAAAAAGTCAAGGGATGTCTTCCCTCCCCACCCCATGCCCACCAGACTTAAACCGGAATATTGCCAAAGAAAACCCAGTAAGTTTGCTTTTGTTGGTGGAAGTGTCATTCCTGCATGCTTTTGAGGTTGCAAACAAAGTAATATATATCTTTTCTCCTTGACATCAAGCAAGGCATTAGGAAGTGCACTGACAAGAAGCATACAGGCATCTCTGTATTGTCTTTTTGTCACATACAGCTCTTGTCAAATGCTTTAGGCTGCTTGATAGTAAGCAGCTATATGGGAGGGTTGGTCACCACATCACTTTACAGTGAAAAGGTATGCTATTGGGTGACTTATACCTGAAACAATGCCAATCTAGGTGAATGGCAGCTTAACTTGAATGTCACAGGACATGAGTAGTTATTGGTGCTGCAGATTGACACAGAATCCTGGTATCGCCATACATCAAAGGATTATTGTCTTTATTTGACAGCTCAAGGAAAAAAAATGGTTAGAATCAAATGGTGCTAATCACAACTTATTACAGCCCAGCTTTACTGTTACTAAGGATGTTGTCTTTTCTTTGCAAGCAATGTGTTAAAATCACCTATAGGCTAGTGCCTACGATATTGTAATACAGGAAATATTTAGGAGCAAGGAGTGAAAACAAATACATCAATGAGACAACAGCTAGATTAAAAGAACCCTGTATTTAGAGTACTTTTGGATGGCCAGGAATTTCTTGCTAGGGACCAGTGGCCTCAATATGCTCACATTCATTACGACACACTGATGGCAGCTCACAGTGTGCAATGAGCTAGATATACAACATTTGACTTCTTCTTTGCTTTCTAACTGGAAAATGAAATGATCTCCCAGACTCTGGGTGTAGCAGCTGCAAAGGGTAAACATAAGACAACCTTTGCAGTGATAATATCCTTTCCTAAAGTAAAACAGCCCAAAAAATTACTCTTAAGCCTCAGTGGTTATAACGACCTTTCTGGGTTTGGTCGGACCATGGGAACTCAAGGTATTTTCTCCAGCAATACCCCTTTTGTAGCAAGAAACTGGGAAATAGAGGACTGGAGAAACTAGTAATTTCTCAGTTTATGATCTGTATTTCACAACAGCCTAAAAGAATGCCTGTATCCTGACACAACACTTAACTGGCCTGAAACAGAAGCAGCAAAATTATAACCATAAAGATGTCTCAGCTACACTGTCAGATCCCCTTGGAAGGTATTTCCTTGGCCTTGTAGATTGGAAAGTGACAACATTCACAGACTTGCGTGCAGATGAAAAATGAGACTCAATTAGTACATTTCAGACTCACTGCAGCCAAATTAAGTAGAAAATGAAATATTTTTAGAAGCATCCTATGGTAAGTAAATTTCAATTATCTGCAAACATGGATGATTTTCTTCCAATCACCAGACCACACAGAGTTGCTGCTTGCATTTAATTCCCCTTTGTATAACATGTGTCTTTCCTTTATTTCTTGACATAGATAGATGTGTGATTAAACTATCACTTCTGATATCCCAAAAAGCTGAGGAAGGGAGATTACACTATAAATCATAAAAATCCTTGTTTCCACTTGTTGGTGAGTTTTAGACATCTTTATATTTTTTCTCTTGTGATTATAGAAAATTGTAATAGAGGTGAAACATAAAGTGTTATAGGTATTTTCTTAGAGTCCTGGATTTATGAGATCAGTTTATAGGGATAATTTTGACAACAAATGCAAAGTCATTTAGGGATTTTTAGTTCCTATGAAGCTGTTAGATTAAAATACCTCTTTATTTTGTTGCTTTGTGTTAACAGAGGTGAAAAGATGGCATCCCATCAAGCTGGTCAGTGTCATTTTTCATTTTGCTTTTTTTGGGGAGGATATTTCCAAATTCAACCTCCATTGATATGTCTGCTGCAGCTACCCCCATAATTATATCCTGTGTGTCAAAGTCCAAGACCACTGGCAGCACTGGGAGCCCTTGGGTGTTGGTGGTTGGTTAAATTACAGCTCTGGAGATCCAGGGCTTCCCTTCATGGCAGCAAGATTTGAGTACAGAGTGGTGGTGCCTGCAGCTCTGTGACACCTCTACCTCTGCACATGTTCCCCATGTCTGTTGGCTGTACTGGGGCCATGACTTCAGTGAACAGTCCTGTCACGTGGAGAGAGACTTTGCCATCTGATCCTTTGTGGCTTGCAGGGAGTTCATGGAGGATGAGCCTGAACATCTGTGCTCTTGGGCCCCAGTCCAAAGGGAAAGACTCTCTCTGAGTTGGGTAGGTGTTAAATCGAGTCCTTGGCTGGCTTAGGATGGATCAGTAGATAGGCACAGGGTAAACACAAAAACAGCAAATGGAACCCGATACACATATATGAGTCATTTCGCCGCTGAACTAGAGGCACAGTAAGAAACTCCAGTAGCTCCGCTGTGCCTGATGGATTTTACAGAGTGAAATCGTGCATCCTTCTTGACTTCCAGGACTAGTGCAGAGTAGTGGTCAGGAGTGTTTGCTCCCAGATTTTTCACAGTCTGCATCCAAACTGCGAGGCAAATGGGTGTCCAGGTGAGGCCCTGGTGGGAGCAGGCACAGATGCAGACAGGGCATCCTCACCAGCCAGAAGTTTTCAGTCAGTCAGTTTGGACATAATCATTGGCGAGACATCTTGTGTCCTATGTACAGTCTAATTGCGGCACCATGAATGAAAAGGAAAAATAAAGCATCAGATGGCTGTTAATCCAAGAGGAGGAAATATTTGGTACAATACTGTGTGTCAACCAACAGAAGCTGGTAACAAGCTATTAGGTGCTGCTACCAGCTTCCTTCTACACTCCCCAGCAGTTAGTGTGGACTCCATATTCAACCAGGTATACTCCATATCCACACACTTCTTTTCTATCCATTTCAGTAAAACTAGGAGTATGGGATGCTTCTGAGGAGAAGCACTGTTCTGACCTGATGACCAGGCATTAGGAGATCTGATGCACAGTATAGGCACCAGGAAAGGTGTGTGTTTACATATGCACATCCCTGCAGTGTTGCAGGGCATGGCCGTAACACTGGAGAGGTTAACTGACATTTCAGCAGCTTCCAGAAAGGTATGAGAACACATTCCCAAAGAACCATCCAAACTGGCTTTATAATTCAGAATAACATTTATACAACTCACTTTGATTGTTTTAACTGTGAGTAAACATCAAGTATTGTTTTGAGGAGGACTGTAGCCTCAAAAGCATTTATAAAGTCACTTCTCTTTTAACCTCTTTAACCCTGAAATCAAGGGACTACCCACAGCCGTATGGAAGTCCTGCTGGCTCAGAACCCTTAGTCCCAAAATAATGATGCAGTCCATTGGTCACTAGTGCTCTGTTTGAAATAGTTACTCAGCCTTTGTTCAATTCGATTCACAGGATAAGTAATCTCAGGAGGCTGTGAATTCAGAGCCATTAATAGATTGTAATAACTGTAATAATTTTCACAACTCTAATACAGTTGCAGATACCAGTATCCTTCTTGCATTTTGTTACCTTTGCATCTTGCCCTTGGACAGACCAGGTGGTCTCTGAACAACTCCAGGCCTAGGTGAAGGTGCAGAACAAGCACTGGGGCAATGTGTGAAGGTGTCCCAACAGAGGGGCACACAACCACCCAGGATGAGTATACAGGGGTCTCAAATCTGGCACTTGACTATAAGCATCAGGACTGGACTGCCCTGGAATGGGACTCCATGGGGCAGAGAATGTATTTGCCTATGTATACCAATTTGTACTGTGGAGCCACTTCGATTTTAGTGAGTACCAAGTGAGAACCGTGTGTTGTGCACTGGAGTTACTCTCTAATTATGCAACAGTTACACTTTCTGATACTTGTAGTTATCATTACATCTATAAGCAGCACATTCCTCACATGTTTGAAAATCTGTCCCATGTTAATAGAATGTAATTAAAACAGCCCCTGTTTCAACAGTGTCTGCATTAAAAAGAAACACCTAAGACCATAATAGGTGAAGAGAGGTTAATAATAGGTCATGTGGTTAATCTTCCAGTTACAAGGGCAAACACTAATTACAGGACTGAGAAGGGAAAGGGCAGCCTGATTGCAATGTGATTATGGTGACCTTGTTAAGGAGTGATCCAAGTCATGATGAGGGCCTCAATAAATAAAGATAATACGTCCCTTAGCACCTCCCAGCAAATATCAGATGAATGCTGAGAACAGCATTAGCCTGCTCTTCAAACTGGGCTATGAGGATGGAGGCTGAGGCATGTTATTCTCCAGCCCCATCTCAGCGCAGCAGGATTGCTGTCTGCTCATTGTTCTCACTGAGAAAAACAAAAGCACCAGCTACTGATAACAAATATATCATGTTGACTTTTAGAGGGCTCTACAGTGCAATCTGTTACAAATTACTGTGAACTTCAACATGTTCGAGCATCGGAGATGTGGCAGAGCACCATGATTCACCATGTTGTCAATGGCATGGAGGGAATTCCCAGGGAGCTGAAAAAATGCTGGTTACCATCTAGACTGAAAAATGGTAAAAACTCAAGCCTTTTCTGCTTTTTTTATAACCCTGAGTATAAAATATACTGCCGAGGAAAATGTATCCTACAGATTATAACAGTTTCATTATCTCAGCAGAGAACTTGCTGTCTGTGCTGCAAACTGGTCCATGGAGAAATTATCAGGCTCCCAAATTTAATTAAGGCAGCCTCAGATAGGAACACAGTGAGGTTAACACAGATGTCTGTATGTCCCATCATTCTCACATCCTCTAATAAACAGGCATTCAGGGAACAGCGTAAGTCAGTACTGGAAGCAAACAGTCCTACATTAGAATTGGAAGGCTGGTGCCTGCTAAACACTCATAAAACCACTTGGGTCATTGGTATGGAAAGTCTTTCGCTACCCAAGATGGTTTCATATGTTAATTGAGGACAGGGTCAATATGAAAAGCAGTTTTTCCAGACACAGTCAGGGCTATATAGAGCTCCTTGGTCTGGAAGCTTGTTGGCTTATGTGAGCAAGGTAAGAGCAAGGATGGGAACTGTTCAAACTCTCTTCATTTCTGGTTTTAAAGAGTGTATAAAAATGCAATCTACTTTGTTTTTTTAAAAACTACATTTGCTTTTACATATATCTGTATTTTGATAAAGAGAAATATTATGGTGACTGCCACACACACAAGGAAACCATTCCTCTGGGTTTAGTTACGCCTATAAATAAACTTCTGGCTTAGTCATGTAAAGCCTTGCTCTTGGGTGTCCAGAAGGTAACAGGGCATTTATTCATCTGCCTGCAATGCTGGTGTGAGAGCTTGCTGTGCTGGGGGGGTTGGAAGACTGCAGGCCACCAGCCAAGGTTTCCAGAAATGGGAAGAGCATAGGAAGAGCACTGGAAGCCTGAAGATATGAAGGAAATCTGTGCCAGCTGTTTCTGTGTAGGGGTGTGTGTGTGTGTGCAAAAATGCAGAAAGCAATTAAACTTTGACATTTTTCTCTGCGATTCCACTCACAAGCATTTCCTGTTTAATATAAAAATAAAATCCAATTAATTTGTTCCATTCTATCCATCCTACGTGTTGTATTGCAGGTGCTGATAGAAAGCAATTTCACAATGATCACAGATAACCAAAATACATTCACAGGGCTATTCCACTAGCTCCCATGGTACCTTCTGCAGACCCAATTACCCAACTTTGAAATGTCAAGAGAAAACCAAAACAAATGTATAAGGATAATAATAATGCCATTTCTTTCTACTATGAAGAATATCCTGAGAGCAGAAATAAGTTTGCAGGAGAAAGGGTCAGACCTGGTGATTTTCTGTGCATAAATTTTCAGTCCTGCTGTGCTGAAAGGTGAGCTGGTTTGGGAGGAAACAGTGGTATTGGTCCCTAAACCTCTGATATTCTCAGGGTAGAGAACAAGGCTGTGATAGAGCAACTGAGGAGTGGATGAGACCTCAAAGTCCCTGTCTCTTTCAGGCATGTGCAGTCCTACTCTTAAATGGCCCAAACTCTGGGTTTGCTCACCTCTGCAGCAGAGTAACTCCTGCAAGTGCCTGGGGAGAAGAGGAGAAAGGGAAAGTGCCCAGCAAATTCCCAAGAGCCGGATTGCTGCAGAGGACTGCTGTCACCTTGGGTGAATTTCACATTTTACAAGTTTTGACACAGCTCATTTTGCAAAGATGCCTAAATAGAACCACAGAGCTTTAAGGAGGGCTCAAATACACTATTCTGTGCCTTAGCAGCTTTGAATTACCTCTGATTTGAGGAGTTACGTGATTGTATCTAATAAAACTTAACTGCTTATTTCTTGGTATAAATCAAGGTTTTTCTCAGGGTTGCTAAGGGATACTATCCATTGTCTTTTTTTATTTGAAGGCTGAATAGTAAATAGTTCTCCCTGGAAGCAACTTAATCTGTGATTTTTCTTTGTAGAGGATGGCATTCTTAACTCAGGTCTTGCTGCTGCTCAATGCTTCTGTTGCTCCTTTAAATTTAAGCATGACAAAAGGAGAGACAAAGGCTATGAATGTTCCATTAGAGTAAAATGCTGTAACAAACCACCACATTTAAAACACGTTTTGAGAAAAACGTAAAACAAGAGGATTATTCAGTGTAGCAAGGGATACAGTTGATCACCACTCCTTCTGAGCATGTCTGCTATTTTTAGTTGTAACATCCCTAATGAAAGCCTCAGATAGTACCATTGGGTTTACCCAAAGATCTGGTGTATTAAACAATCATAAGTCTCATCAAGGCTATGAAAGCAATGATGAGTCTAGAGAAACAAGCTGTGATGTGCTACCCAAACAGACACAAAATGAGAAAGATGATTTAGAACAGTACTTTGGCAAGTGGAAATATTTGTTCTCTGCACTCTAGAGAGTAAATACTGTGATATACTCAGTCCTGTAGGATTTAGAAGCCTGGTCTTCATCACCTTGCAAGTGGATGTTGTGCCTTGATAAAATATTGGAGAATGGGAACATCGTAGAAATTTGAATACCTGCTAATATTTTTGTCTGATGTCTGAAGGACAAGTAGTTCAGAATAGTTGCTACAACTTCCAGTGAGCCTACTAGCTGTTTTAAATGTGTCCATCTCCACTATTAGCCTTCTACCTACATTTGACAACTTGGAGGCATCTTGGAGCTCATCTGCATCTACTTTGTTGCAATCCCAGACTCTCTGACTCCCTAGATGGTCTGTGGACTGGTATTAGGATGCCCTGACTATCCCCTTCTGCTAGACATGGAAAAGCCTGCGTGAGCTGGAGAGGCTCTGTGAGGTGAGACTGGGACTGAAACAGAGGAGGCATAAAGAAGATGTTGCAGATTAGGGCTGGAAGGGAAACAGTGTATGAGCCTTTGAAAATATAACCATCCTGAAAAAGAAGAAAAGATCTAAGTTATTTATCTTAAACTAGAGAGAAATGGACTTTGGTCACCTGGAACATTTTATCATTTTCCATTTCAAAAGGAGACAAAAATTTCCTCTAAAATAAATAAAATAAAAAAAAAAAAAAGTTTTTTCCTTTGGAAAGCTCAGAGACAGGTCATTTAACAAGTGCAGGTCATTTTCATGAGCTGGGGGCAGCATACACACATTCAGGCTTGGCTCCCCATGCAGGTGACTATAGGGTCTCCAGGTTGAGACTGCTTTTCTTGGCCAGCCTCGGCTGTGCCTCTGATATGAGGGTATGCTGGGATTTGCTTTCATTCAGCAGGTGCCCTAAGAGTAGAGTTGAGCCTGAAGGCCCCCAAAGAAAGGGCAGCTGCAGGTCACCTCAGATGAGCTGAACTGGGTCTTGGTCACAAGTACTTAGCTTAAAACTGCCAAGCATTTGGTCTGTTGTCTCCATGACATCTACACATTCAGCCTCAGTGATACGTGTGGGAAGGGCTCTGCCTGGGCACGCGAGTTGGTTTTCTTTCAGATGGGATCCTAGCCGTGCTAGTGGGGGGAGCAGAAAGAGAGAGGGGAAGAATCCCACTCTTGTTTGTTCTATGCAATTAGTGGCATTACTCAATATTTTCACAAAGTGCTTTTCACCAATTGAGTTCTTATTTGTTAGGGTATATGTTCTTAGGCAGGCTGTGTACCTCAGAGGGACCTGAATGAATTAATCTGCACACACTCTGTACCACTGATCAAGTGCAGGATAGCAACAGAAGGCCACATGTTAGCAATTTCGTGGCAGATGGGTCCTATCCACCATCTTTCACTTATCCAATTTAATGCTGAAAACACAAGCAACCTAATTGAAAAATAGCATTACACACACACAAACCCTCTTCTTGTTTCATTCCCTTCACATCAATTGAATAATAAGTAGTAACTGGTGTATTATCAAAGCCACACTGATTGCATGGATACTAATAAAAGCTTAACTTTGATCTGTTTTGACAAAAACAAGTACAACTTTTGAGTATTTAATAATTACATTAGTCAAAGACACTGATCATGACATGTGGGAGTATGTTACTTAGAGAAAGGGAAACAGGTATTCACATCACCAGAGTGGCTTCTAACGCAACCAGAGTGTGAAGGTGTTTTTACCCTCCTTTCTCCCATTTTCTCCATAGGAAAAACAATAAAAGAAAGCCTGGGCCAAAGGGAGCAGTATCCTATATCCAGGTTTAACTAATTTCCTTTGTTGGACCAATATTGTGTGCAGCCAATCGTTTGCTCATACAATATTTAAAGAAATTTTGTGAAATTATTGCCCATAAAAATGTTCTTCACCACGCTGCTTGACTGATGCAAGTCAGCTGGCCAGGTGAGCAGTCCTGATCTATTTCAGTGCAAAGTGAAACAGGGTTACTGAAAGCACCTTAGCAGGGGTTTCAGCTACTCTGCTCTCCTCTCTGCTGAAATGATCTAGGCATGGTTGCACGGTCACTTCGTGTGTTGGAGCTGAAGTGTGGTACTTTCTGACGCAGTTACAGCTTTTCCACTGGTGAACATCCACCTATAGCTCAGGGTTATTGAGTTCTTGCAATGGATGAAGCCCTGGTAGATACTATACAAAGACAGAAAGACAGAAATCTCCAGCTAAAGAGCTTTTCATCTAAGTAGGAAACAAGAGACAGCTGGAGGCAGACAGACTGACTGGGAGGAAAGGGAGAAAGCAAGAAACAAGGAGGCAATATTGGTCAGGATGGCGGCTAATAGTCTCAGCATCTAGGCAGACTGACTGATGTCAAGCTGAGAACTTTGGCACAAGGCCATCCTAGTTCAGCAGTGGAAGGAAGGCAGCAACTGGAAATAAAATAGCCCTACATAATAAATGGAGGGGGGAAAAGAAAAGTAGATAGCAATCAATATAAATGAGAAGTTAATGAGGTACAGAAAAATTACATATGTATATAAAGGCACCAGAGAAAAATCCATCCCTAAGAACTGTATGAAGAGGTTTTAAAGAAGGACTGTCAGGAAGAAGAGAAAAGCAAGAACCAAGATAGGCCAGTTTTCAGAAGGAGGTTGGGAGATGGGCAATAATGGTCCGGAACAGACATAAACGTCTCCTAAGTAATTTTGTTGTGTTATCGGAGGGAACAGGAAGATGCACCTTTATCACACATGCTTCACAAATTTCCTTCTGTTCTGGGCCAAGCAGTATTCAGTCAGTCAATTAAATTATCAAATGAATTATTAAAATACCACAAAACTACCAAGTATTTAAATCGTGCAAAAAGTATTAAAGTAGTAAATTAAAGTACCAGTCAGTCATCAAAGGAATCTGGTTTACTTTTTAACCTGGGCTTACAAAAAAATAATTGAGTCTTAACACAGAAAGGTGCAAAATCTGGGAACACAGAAAGCAGATTAGACTTCTATGGAACATGCAGAAACTATACTCTGTAAAGCACTAATTCTGGCAAGGTTGTCACGTTCATAATGAAGAAACTGCTCAGGTGCAAGTGGAATCACGCCCTGTACTCCAAATGATGCCATGACTGTAAGCTTGCTAATTCAATCTTTAGCTGCCAAACCAGAAGAGTGGTGAGAAGAAGTGGGGAAGATGTTTCTTCTTCATGCAGGACACTGAAATCCAGGATGTGATGCAAACTGCAGTGCTGGAGTGTAACATGCACTTTTTGGTGTTACAGCTGCTTAGAATTTAAGGAGACTGTAGAAGTTACATATGAAGTGATGGGATGACTCCTGAAAATGCCTTTGTCTCCATGTTCTGAAGAGCTGGATCAATTTAAATTGTTAGAGAGAAGCATGAGAGCGGTCTTGATTGCAGTATGTAAATATGCTACTGGAGAGAAAACACAGGTCACTAGAGAAGTGGGTTAAACAGATGAACAGATGAAATGGAATGCCCTGAGGTATTAGTGGGAAGTAAGACAATAGGATTTGGTGGTTGCGCATGGGCTTAATGTTTGAGTTTGTAGCATCTGTGGGCAGTCAGAAAGGATGGCATTTGGAGGAGGACAATATGATAGCTATAGAGATGGCAACCCACAATTCCTTATAATGGGAAGAAGTAGTTCCAGAAAACCTCCAAAAGCATTCAGGTGAGGACATAACACAGCAGCAAAGGAGACTGATCAATCAGAAAAATGGCTGATGAAACCAAGAAAAAACATGGCGTCACAAAAAAAAAAAAAAAAAAAAAAAAAGAAGGCAAGATTTTAAAACAGTGGAGAAGATGGAACCAGGGAAGGTGGAGAGAGATCCATCTCAAAGTGAAGGGCCAGGGAAATCACAATTTGCAGCAACTTTAAGAGTAACTAATCAAGAGAGAAATTTATAAAGAGCACAAAAAAGGACACTGCAATTTCTGAGTTGTGATTATGGGGACTCAGCCAAGAGGCTGAACTCTGTAGCTGGAAAGGCAAGGCTGTACGTGGGAGATGCTCTGGAGGAGAGATGGGGAGAGCAGAAGGGAAGGAAGAAGGATGGAGACAGGGTTGTTCAGGACATGAAAGAAGTACCAGACAGGCCAGTTCATGACGAATCCTTACTTTTGCTCCAATGCCACCAGCAGACTAGTTGCAGATGTTGTAAGTACCAATGCTGAGCACTGCATTCTACCAGCCCTTGAACTGCTTGTCTTCCTAAAAGACCTCTTCTTAGTTTACCTCTTCCATTCACTACCAGTGAGTGCATGCCAGAACACATGAGTTCCTAGGAAACTCCAGCACTAAGTGACAAGACATGTTCCACACAGACCTCATAGGTTAATGCAGTAAATTTTGCAACCATCCTTCGTCTCCTGTTGGGGACCCAGAGAAAGAAGGATCAGCATCAGCTGTCCCCATGAGCACTATCTCATACCGGTTTTGAAAAAAGAAAAATCAGTGGCAGTGTTTCTGAAAGCTTCTTCTGTATTTCTTTGTGAGAGCAGCTTTGGGAAGATATAAATATGTATATACATATACACATATAAAATATTTTTTACATGACAAGAAAGAAAAATGTCATTGAAAATATTGTGCTTTTGTCATGTGTTTAAATTTCTGCTCACAAATTTTAGAAGTTTGCTTTAGCTTTTTTTTTAGACAGAATGAAAATGGAAACAGTTCCATCAAAACTCCCATGTCATTAAAGAGTCTTTTTTTAGTTGAAAAAGATTTAAATGGTATTTTTTACTAGGATCATTACAGAAACAAACCCATCTGGAAAGGAACAGGAAAAAGAGGCTGTTTTAGCTATTCCACAGCATTCAGTATCAATGTAAAACACAGCCAGATTCCCACTTTGGGGTCATATCTATTTAAGCAGGAGACTTTCTTCCTCCCTTCTTCTCCTGAGAAACCCGCAGTGTTCCTCTGCCAGCCATATCAGCAGGGATCTGCAATAAGCATGTACCCACTTGAGTGACAACCACTAATCCCCAAGCAACTGTAAATGTTCCTGAAGAAGTATGGATGAAAAGATGCAGAAGAAATGGGTGGCTCTGAGTCAGGGGAGGAATGAAAGCCAAAGGGATGGAGGCAAGAGGGGAAGTGAAGAATGAGCACACAACGTGGATGCTCTTACAAAATATCCATCTCAGTGACTGGAAGGACATACTGGGTTTTGCTTTAGGGAGGACAGGGCATGCTGCCTTCTTGCAGCACTGTGCCATCCCACCCTGGCAGAGCCTTGTGATAGTGACATGCCCTTTCCCATATGCTGCTTTCCTTAACACGGGAACCCCAAGAGGAAGGGGCAGGTGATGGTTAAACCGGTTGTACCGATGCCAAGATATGACCCTGTCTAGTTAATCAGCACTCCTTACCCAAAATGCTGAATAAAACAGCAGGCTTGGCAGTGAAAATGTCTTCCCTATGCATTACACTGCAGGGGTCAGCCAGTAATTCCTGGAAATGGTTAATTGCTGGCCAGCTTTGATCTACTTGAAATACAAATCAATTAACATCCTGACAATTTCTCAAAAATAGAGCATGCCTCAGCACTCAGAGGCTTCCTGCACTCTTGGATTTATCTCCAGCCTCTCCATCACTCCCTCCTCAGCTCTTAGGAAAGTTGTACTTAATGACAAAGGTGATGGAGGGATTGGAGCATGGATCCTACAAAGCTACCTTTTTACTTCATTGAAGAAGGAACTCTAGCTGAAGGAAAAAAAAGCTATTAAACATCTCCAAGAGCAGAAAGCCTGTAGACACAGACTGCAGAGCATGAAATCTGAACATTTCCATGGGATCACAAGACTCAGCCTCTAAGACTGATCACAGTCCATTGGAAAGCAGATGCTGATGCATGTATGAAGTGAACAGAAGAACATGTAGCTTGGTTTCAGCTGTCTCGATATCTGCGTCCAGTGTCACCTGAGATATTTTGAGATACCTTATCTGACATCCAGCTGCTATCCCAGAATGGTGTGAATGTCACATAGGCCCCATGTCATATCCACTAGCCTTCCCAGTATGTTTCAGGTACCCCAGGATGTATGTACGTCTTTTAGACACCTCAGAAGCAAGCCCTAAGGGTAAGGGACCTTCACCTGGGGTGCATGTAAAGGGGAACTCATGGGGGCTTTCTCATCTTTGTGTCTGTTAGTGGATTGTGGGCTTGCAGCACAGGTACACATGAAGTTGGAGCACCTACACCTCCATCAGAAGGGCTATGAAGCAGGGGAACCCATCTTTCCATGAGGTTTGTGTTTGTGGCCCTCATGGCCTGAGGATTGCATAAGATTCAGTGGGGATGGGGCTGAAAAACTGGAATTTGGGGGATTGGTTATACAGGGGTGTTTAGAAGTCTGTAGTGGTATATTAAATTTGTGTAAGTGTCTCCTATTGTGGTGTTATGGTTTATTTGTAACATTGCTAATATTGACCCTGAATGTATAGTTCATTGATTGCTGATTATATGTTTTTAGCAAACCAATAAACCACTGTGATCTCAATTTTGGTTTAAAATGCATGAACTGATCAGTTCTTCCTTCCAATCCTTATCTTTACAATAAGAGAAACCTGGAGAAGGATTCAACCCACCCCACAGTAGAGGCAGAGCATGCTCACCTCCCTTGGCTCTACTGATGGCATTGACCCCAGCTGCCCTGACCGTAAAAGCAGTTTAGGCAGATAGTGTGTACACAAACACCTATATTTAGGTATCTTAGTCTTAAGCTAAGCCATAAACTTTTAGCTATCTGAAAATAAGCTAATTGTTCTAAACTTGCTGCTGAGACTGTAGTCAAGAGGAGATTTTGCTAGAGAGTCATTCATCCGATCCTAAACCAGGCACCTAAGCTGAGATGAATTCCCTTCTACAAGTACCTCTCTCTTCGTGAGGTACAAATAGTGGATTTATTTGACTAGATGTCTTGCCTAATGGATGACCACAGAGTGGTGGCACCAGCCAAACACAGGATGCAGTGGAGGTTTATCAAGTGCACAGAGGGACATGCAACAGTGATTCACCACTGTAAGATTGTTCATTGTCTGGGTGCCAGGTTGCGGAGTGATTATGTCTTAAAATGTAGTGAGGAAACAACTAACACTAAATCTGGCTCTCTGAACTCACCTGCAAATTAATTGTCTGCACACCTGTCTACAATGAGGGGCATGCCCAAAGCCTCCTAATGAGGGACATGCCAAAAACCTCCCGCAGCTTAAGTACTGGGGAAGAAAAGATCTCCTCAGATAAGCATGGAGGAAGTAAACAGCTTGGTGGAGTGTGACCTGGCTGCAAAGGTGCTTAGTTGTACGTAGGCATATTCCAGGGCAGAACTTGGTTGGATTAGAGATTGTATGTAACCAGTATTTATGTATACAATGGAGGATCTCACCTGGGGTCCATGCCTTCATATGCCACACACCATGGCAAGATGAACTGCAAAATTCCTCGTTTACTTGGAAGTCTCTGCTTTATTCCATATTAACTGCTATTACCACTCCAAGTAGGGGGAGAAATGAAGGAAGCTCACTGGTATTCTAGAAACCAGAGGTGGGTGACAAGTTGGTGGTGCCTTTGGCACATTAACAAATAAACATTCTTTTAAACCCTATTTGACAAAGTCTGGCCCTCCAATAAGCACTGTCGCCTGTTTCTCATCATGTTGTATGTTAAGTTAATAGTTAGCTTCTCCTATGCTGTGTTACAGCCTAGGGTAATAACTTTAAAATGTACTTCTATTACTTTCAGAACATAATAGTATGTTCCTTTTTTGGGCAACACAATTAACCTTTCCTGGAACAACAGAGCATGTATTATAACATTTAGTGGTAAAATCAATACATTATTTTCTTGCATTATATTTATATATGCCCTCTTGCCACAGCATCCAAGCATGGAGAAAGTTGATTTTTCCCATGGAAGAGATTTTCAGTTCCCTGCCACATCAAGTCTCTTCTTTTTGGACAGGCATCTACATTTTTGCAATTCTGTATTTTTGAGTCAGAAACACATACCCAGCAACAAGTCTGTCATTTGCTGAGTACCACCAAGCACTTCTTCTCTATTCCTCTGTTTTGTTATGAGCACCAGATGTTACCATTTCCAGACTTTTCCATTCCCACCAAAGCCTTCACAAATGGTAAGGTCAGAAACCTTTAATAATGTTTAGGAAACCTTTACATAGTCTGAATGGTTTTTGGAAATACTCTGGTTCAGTTTGCAAAGAAGAAGAAACATTTGCTAAGTCAGCAAACCAGTTTTTAAAGCACTCTATATAATAGAATGAAACCTGTTAATTTCATCATGTGACTTGCTTCAAAAGTCTAAGATAGTCGCTCTTTCCTAAGCAATTACAAAGCAAATTAAAATTAGTTGTTTGCCTTAGTCAGCCACTGCCTATATCCGTATGTAAAAGTATTTAGGCTGTAGGGAATTGTCCTATCTTCTACTCACTATTTAAAAGCTTTTATTTAAGCACCAGAGAATTTTTTGCAGTCAAACACTGTATCACTAAGAATATCTTGTGTATGTTTGGAATATGAAAAATCATTTTACATACAAGAATGAGCCCCTTTGACCCAAACAAAAGAGGAAAATAAACATAGAGGTTTGTTTCAATGTGTTTAAAATGAAACAAGTTGACTTTTACATTTTGAAGTATTAGTTCAGTCCAATATATGCCTGAATTTTATTTCAAAAGAATTACTCCCAAAATGAAAATTATCACTTTGTTCTGAAAAGATTTCCAAACGTCCTTCAAACAGCAAACCAAGAGGAGGAATGAGACCTCCAGGCTTTAGAACTTGTTAAAATTTTTCTTCATTTTATGATTTTCTAAGTACTTTTCACCAAGATGTGATTGCTACAGAGATTTCTCAAGGGTGCTGCTGCTTCAGTCCTGATTGGACAACTGCAATCTTTTAAATGAGAGTGAGTAATGAACAGCAAACCTATCCTGTTTGGTGAAATTCCTTCGCATCCCTCCCCTGCGCTTCCCTCAGAGCCCATACTCCCCTTAGGTGGCAGTTGTGAGCTCAGAAATGGATGGAGTGGTTCATACAGAAGTGTGCAAGGTTTCTGGGCTCTCTGTGGGACAGATTTTATTCCTGAAGAACAACCATTTCTGCTCTATGTTCATTAAGAATAAATATGAGGTACATGAGCAAAACCAATTTGAAGAGGCTTTGGGCATGGGAGAAATAGCTGCAAACATTTTTTTCCAGATCAAGCAGCTTGGTTCTCCATGGCACAAATGAAGCGGTGCATCCCTTCACTGGGATTTCTTTTTCTGTATCTGACTGAGGATACAAGTCTTCGGCCTCATCCTCTAATAATGCCACTCTGCAGCTTCATGCTCTTAATACAGCCACATTGCCTTTCCAGGCACTGAAGTAGCATCAGCATATCTTCAGTTCCACAGTAGTTTAAAAACATTGGTAGAAAATGCCCTTGAAAAGGAGGTGCAAGACTAGAGGTGAGAAATTTTCAGGGTTTGCATGTTCAGAGATAATAGCTTTGGATTTAGTAGCTCAAACTGTGTCCTGTTGGAGAGCATCATGTTCTTTACAGCTCCAGTACTATACAATGCTGCTGTGCATGCACAGGCAGGCTCAGTTCCCCATGGTGCTGAGCAAGCTCCACTCTCACAGAGGTGAGAAGCAAATTGTGCTCAGGAGTTTACACTCACCTGGGAAATGCCCTATTTCTAAAACTTTGACAGAAACTTCTTCCAGCTCAAATGATCCACAGGGCAAAAACTGGAAGGAAATTAGAGCAAATTTATTTCCTGGATGTGTGCCTGAGCATGCCCTGCTCATTCCATGTTGAGACTCTTGCATAGCTATGAACACTCCCTATAACTTCATTCACCTCCCCTCAAAAAAAAAAAAAAAAAAAAAAAAAAGGAGACAAATCTTTGATTTGTTAAAGATACTGAGGCAAGAAAAGGAATTCAAAACTAAGTCCCCAGCTTATGAATTAGAACTGTCAAAGCTCCATCTCTAACAATTCATAACATTGCTAAAGAAGTTTTAAAAGGATAAAGAGAAAAACCCATTGTTTCTAGTTTATAAGCAGAAAGGCAATCTGTTTGACACAAAGCCCATGATCTAAATTAATATTTCATCATTCAGTAGTTTTATTTCTTGGGAGTAAATTGTTTTCTCTGTTAATGGACCTGGGCATATTTCATCAGCAGTAAAACAAATATTTGCAGATTTACCCTGTAGGAGCTTTTGAAATGCACTGGTTTTATTTACTACCAAAGTTTCTCCTCTACTTTCAGGAGAAATCCCGACTGAAGATGTGATGAAATAAGGTAATATCTGAGCCTTGTTTTTACTGGATCATTTGTCCCAGGTTTTCTGTCAAAGAGCAACGGAGAATATCTCCCACCCAGTACAGCCAGTATGTGGCCAGGGTACACAGCCAGGGACCACAACTGTGTCCCAGGTCCCATGGTGCCAATGCCATTTTTGACAACTAGTACCATTGTGCTTGAGAAGAAGATGTCTTGATGCCTTTTCCTTTCCTGCCCTGCAGGCTCAGGTCCCATTAACTTGTTGCCTTCTGCCTTCCCACTCATAAGGTACAATTTCAGCATCAGCTCCTCCCCGCCCTCTCCATCAGCCTCCACACTGCCACCTGACCATGCCTTTGCACGTGCTGACTATGATCCCCTGCCTGCAGTGGTGCATAAGCGTCAGGCAGAAATCCCAGCAGTTATCTTCTGTGCTAGGTTGGCTGAAGCCCCAATAAAACATCCCACTGATAGAGCTGTCAGGACTACTTACACCAGTGAGTTTAATCAGTAGATGTAGCCTGCAGGCGCAAACTGGGATGCTATTTGCTTTGTGCTACAGCAAAACGTAGGTGAGGGGCATTCACTGAGTCATGCTTTTGTCTGCCTTGCAGGTTGTAGCAGCTTCAGTGTGGAGCTGGGCATGACAAAGTCCAAGCACTTCTGGACCTAAAAAGTCGGGGCGTGGTGACACCATTTCTCTCCTTGGAAACTAACTACATGCCCAAGAAGAGCTACCAAAAGGTTTGTTGTGTGAGGCACAGTAAATAGAAACACAAACATAACACAGGGATGGAAAATCCCCTGGCTAGACACAAACACAGACAAGTGCAAACCCACCTACCACAACATCCCAAACTCAAAACCCTTTGCCAGACACCTGGGGCATCCAAAGGAAAGTCCTAAATATTAAAGGATAAAGAGATACTATTATATAGGCCTTGTACTCTCAAAGGAGATCCCCATGTTCCCACTGTAATAATCCTTGAGATGATAATTAAGTGGGCATAATGCCAGATAGACATTTTATAGGTACCTTTTTTGTGACTGTGCAGGAGCAAGTCAAGATTCAGGATAATGATAATAGTGTGAAAATGTTGCTGTGATCCATTAGATGGTAAGTGTTATATTTAATGAACAGTTATAATCCAGTAAACACATAAGCCTCCATGTATTTAAAATATAATATCTTCAGGGTTTTCATAATAAATTTAATATTTCAAAGAGACATTGACTTATGACTTTCAGATATTGTAAGACAAACTTCCCTATAGGAAATCAATTAAAGTTGAATGTTATTGATTTTAACCCATTTGTCCAAACAGTAAAAAAAAAGGCTTTGAATTCTCTTTGGATGTAACCCCAATGGTCTATTGTCTTCCATGGCTGAGGCAGAAGTAATTTCTAAATCAGATCAGATAAAAGAAAGGTAATATTAGCATATTAGTTTCCTCAGTTTTAAAAATCAACACTCTCTCTGCCGTGTAATCTACTTGAGGCAAAGCAAGATAAATTCCAGGTAACCCTGGAACACTGAAAACTGAAAACAGGTATAACTTGCACATGCATAAACCTGAAAGATGATATGGGACCAAAGTGACAAATAGACATGGCACTGACTCTCTGCAGTGAGATGAAAGTAATTTCCAGCCACCAGCTACCATTTGCAGGTAGAGAATGAAGAATAGGGCTGAATCTTCCTGAGAAGTACTTTTGATGCCTAGTATTTCTATCAGTTTCATAGTGGTTTTTTTTCTTCTGTATGTTAAACGATAACTCAGTCCAAATAGCTTTGCTAGATTAAGTGGTGACAACTTCTAGTTTGTGAAGATTCACCTCACTTAAGTTTTGATTGAGCTGGCCATTCAGTCTGAAAGGAAGAGGGACTTCTGCAGAGTCGTTCATCTGATCTGTGCTAGGTATCTATTTTAAGGGAGGTAATTTGCATCATGCTAGACTCCATTTCTCTCCTTTGACCCATACAAGGATCACTAATGACTAATGCAGGTATAGATGTGCTCTGCAGATGTCTGAAACTGGGCAGATTAATGCTACCCTGTGTACCTGTGTGGAGGGAAAACTTAATCTCACTGACAATAGCATAATAATGTTTTGCAGCTGGATGCTGAAGACAGATAAATTCAGATAAAGGATAAGGCAGAACCATGGAGTTAATTAGAACAGTTTAGTTCAGGGCATTGTGAATTCACCATCACCTGAAGAGCTTAAATCAAGTCTGGATTATAAAACATGCTCCTGCTCAGCTACAAACTTTGGAAATGCAGAAAGTGCTGTGGGAGCAAGGGAGGCTTTGGCATCTGTTGTGTCAGAAAGTCAGTGCAAACGGTTTCTTCTGGAGCTCAGGTGTTCTATTCCTCCTGCTCCAGTTCACACAGAAAACCACATTAGAGCAAACACCACACTGATCTGATTTGGCTTCAGTGACATATTGCAATTAGCAGGGAGACGTGGGTGAAACATCTCCAATGCAGCCAGCAGCAGCTTTTGTTCCTGCCCTCATCCCTCCATGCAGCCTCCTGCTCTGGTTTGTCCCTGGTTGAGGACTCTGGGAGAGCTGCCCTGGCTGTACCCTCAATACCTCTGGCTCTGTTTGGCTTATGACCAGTTTGTGCTGTCTGTAACTGGAAGATTACCATTCTGGATTAGCAATCTCCAGAAAGCTGTGTACAATGCCATTCAGAATCCTGGGTCTGATCAAAACGTTGGTAGAAGGACTGAACAATAGCGATACGGATCTTCCCATTAGCAGCAGGACCAGGCAGAAGTAGTAGCTCACTTGTAAGGAAGTACGGCCACAAGTTTAGCATATCAATACCGTTTAGAACAGAAAATCACAAGCTGTGCATACCTGCTGTATATGTCTGCACAGGGACAGTCAGCTCAACAGAGTAACAGCCAGAGCAGTAAGCCAAGGTCTTTAAGTCCAGTTAAGCTTTGCTTAGCACGAGTCCCAAGGACAAGCAAAGCAAAGATGATTTAAAACTCTTTTGTTCCCTCAGCAAACTGAGGGACTACTGGCTCCTTACCATTTATTAGAGCACTACCAGGGCAATTCTCATTTACATCAGCAGAAAAAGGCTCTCTGGCCTGTGTTGCCGGCTGAATACATGCACTGGCAGAGGATGGATGGTTGATCCAGACACCCTTGCTGGCAGCTCTGAAGACAAAGCAGGAACAGATGCCACTTCTTTTTCCCAGTGGAGAGAGGACTACAGATCCATCTCATCACTCCCGAAACTTTGGAAACAAAATCAGCATTGGAAATAAATTCCAGAAGCCATTAATCTGTCTTGCTTCTGACATGAAAGGATGAAATATAGATCTGTTAAAAAAAAACCACAACCTGTGAGCAGTATATTTTCATTTTCCAAATTACTAGAAGAGCAGAACATGAATCCTTGTCTGTCAGCCTGAGAAAATATTTTATTTTCCCTGTGAAGGAGAAGCAAATGTAAGATAATGCCATAAGTAAATGGCAGAGAGAGTGCAGTTAGATGAACTGCAATGTGCTGCAGCCTTCCAAAGAGTCCAAAGACATCTATTGGTAATGAGAAAACTTCAGTAGATTTTTTTTTTCTTTTTAATTGAGTTTTTGGGTCATCACACTATAAGAGGTCTGCATAACAGTGCCAAGAGGTCCACACTGCACAGCCTCATGGGAGACAGTAGGTGGGATGGTATGCAGTGGTACACAGAGTCATCTTTACAGGTCCTGTGTCTTTCATTTAAAGATCTTAAGATATTTTTTCTCAAGAGGAATTAAACACTGCCATTTTCCTGATATGTAAATATTAGCATAGTGTGTAAAAGTAGGCAACTGCCTCTTCTTGAAGGCATCTAACTATAAGAGTGAAGGGTGAAAAACATGCAAATTCAGGCATCAAAAGTTTGGATTAGAAGAAGTGGAGGTTGTAGAGACAAAATATACAGAAGCAGAGAATGAGAAAGCAAAATATGTTGGGGTCTGCAGCGGGTCTGCAGACAAGTTAGTTGACTTCAAAGGGTTAGCCGTGTACCTTTAAGACAGCCACAAATTGTCAGGTATGTAAACAGCATGTGAAGAACCGGAACTTAGAACCGCAGCACACGGGCACCTACAGCAACAGCAAATAGCAAGCAAGAAGAAGGACGCAAAAGCCTATCAGGGTCTAACACCTGTGCTAAGATGTATAAATAGTTTGTATAAACAATAAAGGCCATTTTGTCCAAACCCAGCCACGCAGACATAGTGTTTCTTTTAAGTCCGCCCTGACTTGCGTCACCACAAAAATAGAAGTAAATTAATTTATAAACAAATTAATATTCTCTCACTCAAAATGGCAAGTGGGAAGCAGAAGGATTTAATAAAAAAAGGAAAGAAGAGTGAAGAGGAATAGGAAGGAGGGTAGTAACAGTTTGTCACGTCTAGCCTTGGATTGCTGCCACTGGCTGTAGGGTGACATGTCTGCAAGGAGTCTGGAGGAGGACAGAGCGGGTATTGTGGCCGAGAGGGGATTTCTTTAAGGTGTGGCTCTAAACTTGCATCCTCTGACTTTCAGAGGTGACCTCAACAGAAACTTTGAATGGCAGATGCTCCCTTGTAGTAACCTCTATGTGCTCCTCAGCCTCAATGGAAGGGACTGAACCCACTTGATGCAGGGACCTCCTCACCCTCCCAAAGCCTGCCCATGCTGTGGCCCCAGCATGACATGGAGCCACCCCTCTAAGCAAACCCAGCTCAATTGCCCCTGTCTCAGCACACCTGGCATCAGGGCCACCAGCAGAGAACGTCATAACTGCCAGGTCCACCTGATATGGACTGCAGCAGATGGGGTGCCCAAAGGGTAGAGACATGGTGAGGACATCCCTGCAGGATTGCTGCCTGGCTTGGTATGAATGGCCAGTGGGGAGGGAGGACGTGGTCTAACACAACGTGTCCTCAACAGGGACAAGGTCGGAGAGGATACAGACATAGATGCAGCTGGCACAAATCAGCCATGAAGCAGCCTTCTCAGTCATTTGCAAGCAGCCAGCCATACCATATATTATTCCAGGTGCTCACACGACGTATGTGAGAATGCTCTGCAGGTGTGTGCAGTGCCAGGAAGAACAGTGGGCTGCTTTTCTGCCCTTCTTCTTCCTTTGCACATTGTGTTTCCTATCCTGTCTTCAGGAATCCTTATGCCAAGAACAAGGCATCCCTGGTGGGAGGTGATTACATTATTTTTTTTCTTTTTCTTCTTGAGCATGTGCCATGCTGTGAAGACAGGAGTGCCTCAGCGTACCTGCCTACAAGGGATAAAATCAACATTTTGAGATTCTCCTTCTGGCTGCCCTCCATACACAAATTGTCTCCTGAAGCAGATGTAAATATTCATAATTTTTTTTCTTTTAGTAGGGCAGTGAATATTTGTCTTCCAATATATCATCCATATTAAAATATTTGCATGTAAATATAATCCAGAAATGCATCTACAGTTTGGTTTCCTAAAATTAATAAGAGAAATAATGATCTAATTTCATTTCCTGCAAAACACTAGCTGCACAATTTCTCCCTGTGATTCCTGCTTTAATTTTAGGTGAGTTCACAGAAAAAAAAATCAGACTCAAAGGCTGAAGAAGTGTCTTGCAAGTATCTCCTTTCCTCAGTGGAGTAATTTTTTCATTCTTCCTCCTCTGCCTGTGTCCACCTCCGCTGCCCTTGGCTGAACGGTGTGAGAGGAACACGTGAACATGCTCTGTGTCCTCTGCTCTCTGAGCTCGGCAGCCCCCAAATTGGAGGATGGGGAAATGCCTCTGTTATCTAGTCAACACAAACAAGTAAAAATCTTCCAAATCCTTCAGTGAGCAATGAAAGTGTTACAAACCTGTATGAAGGAAAGGGGGTATATTCCAGTGTATTCAGCGAACTCTCAAAGTGGAAGGATGGAAAGAGACTTATTTCCGTTAAGGAAATTGGTAATGTCCTTTACGTTGTAGTAGGCAAGAGGTGCCAGCTTGCTCTGGAGTCAAGAAGAGGTCAGTTAGTAATTTACTGACAGTCCTCAGTCCTCATGGTGGGCTCCTGCACATGGGTAGTTGCGGTGGGACATGGTGTAGGTCAGCCAGCAATAACCACTCCAAGAGCCTAAGGACCAGAAGCCTGGCTGGAGGGGGTGAGAATGTTACAGTTTTCAAGGACCCAAAAGGCTGCTGTAAGGTGGAAAGCAATAATCTCTTCTTCACGTCTGGCAGCAAAAAGGCAGGAAGGACAGGGTGTAAGTCATAGCACTTTCCTGCGGCATTAGAGAAGTTTGCAGCTGATTCTTGTCTCTGGGGGATCAGGTCTAAAATATCAGCCTTTTTGGTCTAAGAAGAAAGAACAAATTATGCACTTGTCTGGAGCATCTTATGGGATGCCTTTACAGTCAGCTCCTGATTCTCCAGGGCAAGGAGAGAAATAACTGATTGAGAGGAAAAGGAGAATGAAGGCAAAGCCCTCAGCAGCGAGAAAGGACAGTACCTGTCTGCCAGGGAAAGTGGCACCCAGCTGAGCAGAGATGTGGGGCCAAGGAGTCCCTCTGGGGCTGTTGGCCCCTCATGGTGTGGATGGGGCCCTATCCACCAGTGTCCACCTGGCATTGCTGGTTCAGACTGGGTGTTCAATGTTCCTGGCATGGCTACTCCAGCCCCGAATAACAATGGGCTATTGACTGATGGAGGAGCCATGGAGCATGCTCTTTTTCTGGCACCATCTCAAAAAGGGGTTGCAAACTTAACTAGCACACTGCAAAGAACCACTCATGACATATCTCCTGCCAAGCTGAGATATGGTAAGCAAAAATGTTGCTTTGAAATTAACGGGTTAATTTTATCGGGGTGTAACAAAGTGAACTGCATTTAAGGGCTGGATTATTCTTTTTCACTCATGAAAACCTATTGACATGCTTGCGCTTTGACCACATCTCTGTTTTACACTGATCTAAAGCCAAGCATAATGCCAAGTTGTTGTTGCAAACAGGGAAGTCAGAGGGACTGTAATTTTTGTGTAGAAAGCTCTTTAGTAGCTGAACAGTTAAAGATTATGTTCGCTATGTTTTCCTGCCTTGCAAATTCCTCATTCATAATGTATGAGTGAGATCATTAAAAGCAACATATTGGCTGATACCATCACAGCTGCTACCTAACTGTAACACTTCATAGCTAGGAATAACATTACTCTTCTCTTACGTATGTGTTTGGAAAAGGAAAGAAGGAGACTTGTAGCTGCAAGAAGAACAGTGTAAAATGTTTAACCTCACAGAAAAAAAAAATCACATGTTGGGCAATTACAGATTTTCTGGGAATGTTATTAAAATGAATAAAAAATATTAATCTCCTTTGACAACCCTTTTCACCCTTTGCATCTATCGCAATATGGCAGCATATTTTTCCCCTGCACAAAATCAATATCACATTAACTTCCCTAGTAAAAAAAAATAACTCCTGCAATGAAAAGAAAACTTCATCTCCACCCAGGGAATTCTAAATTCTTCAACCTTTGACTGTCTAGAAACGTAGTGACGATTATTTTAAGCCAAGGATGGGATGTGTCAATCTTACCAAACAGAGAGAAAGATGTTTTAGGGCTTCCAAGCATAACCTCTGTGGTTGGTGTTTTAATTTGTAGGCTGCCCTGGGTGCTGATCTGGTTAAATACATTAAATAAAAGTGCATTTAGGTTGACAAAGAGGAACTCTTTCAGCTGAAGAAAGGCACTTTCAGTTTTTCATGGGTTATCTGAATCTTTAGAAGCTTTGGGCCTACATTTTTTTTATTTTACATTTGAGGAAGAGGAATGAGAAGAATCTGCCATATAAATGTGGCTTTTAATTTCCAAGTATCTTATTTCATATCCCAAACTGAGAGAGATGCTTATCCTTTATAAATCATGAGTCACCTCTGATAGCTTTGTTCCGCAACATGTCCAAGAGTTTTGGGGCATGTTTGTGCGTGGGAAGTCAAGAGTCAAGTCCAAATGATCATAAAAAATGAACTAGCTGTCTTTGAAAGAGAGGGCATTCCCTCTGGGCGTGTAGTTTACAACTCTGAACCTTACCAGCTAATCCCCAGATGGATGCTCTCACTCTGAACTACCTCAACTCTGAATCTGCACATATACGCCCTATGCTGTTGTGATGCTCTCTCTCTCCCCTCATGCTAGGCTGCACACCACAGTCACCATTCCAACACTAGCCAAGATGCCTCTGGCTCGCACAGGTGCACAAGCAGAATGTGGGCCCATGGGTTCATTACGCTTAAACTTTGAGTCAAGTAGCTAAAGCTGGGATGAAAGAATTCCTTCTGTTGCAAATTTATCATTCATTTTGAGTGTGGCACCTGAAACAGAGGGAATAACATGGTCCTTCCCAAAAAACTTCATTCAAGGTTTTAATTGTGTCTCAGAGGAATAAATGCAGGGGGTTTGCCTTCCTCCCCGGGCCCTCCCTGTCTTTCTCTGATAACAGCTTTTTTTTTTTTTTTTTTTTTTTTTAATTACGAGCGTCACTTATGGGTTCTTCTATAATTTCCAGCCTCTGACAGAAGTGCTCCACTACCCTTCCCTGATCAATAATGAATGAACACATTTGAAACTACAAGTATTTGCACTTATGAGCTCATCCAGGCAAAAGATACAAGAAACGTGACTTACCTAAATGACAGTCAGGGGAGCAAGTATATCACACACACTCCTTTGCTGTTCCTTTGCCCTGCCTCCTGGGTACGGTACCTAAGAGAAAGAAGGTGAGAGACAAATTCTTGCATCATTTTTTCCTGATATTTCTTCCCAAGGAGTCTTCTGTAAGTCAGGGATGTTGGTCCATACCTACTGGGGAAGAAGGCTGAATTAAGTGGAGATCTCTCACCTAGAGAGTGGTCTAACCACAAGCCTATGTCATGAAGGGAGCAGCCAACATCTGAAGCCCAAGCTGTCCATGATGCCAGGCCTGCCCAGCAAATGTCCACCAGCCCTGCAGGGGTATAAGGAAGAAACTGGGTTTGTATCCACATGGGCCTTTGGCATACAAAAGACACCATGCTGATGAGCTCTGCCAACATTTTCCTTGAAGGATCTTCTTCATGACATTCAGCCAATTTAAAAATTTTTAAAAGGGGCACCTTTGGGATTGGTTGCCATCAGGTGTAGTGCACAGGGACAAATGTGTTCAGTTGCAGAGCCATGGGATTTCTTCCTATGTTTCACCTCCATCCCTATGCTTCATATCCATCCAGCCCCATGTCTGGCTTTTATTCTCAGTCCTGGAGATGGCATTCACTTCCTAAAGGAAAGTTGAAGAATTTAGCAGTGTAGAACATGGATGACCTGTCCCCACAAAATGAACCTCAGAAAAAAACCCAGCCATTTTTGAGTGCATGAGAGTAATGCACAACAAGCCCATACCATGCAGCTTTAGGTTTGTAAAGTGAAAGCTTTAGAAACAACTTTTGTTCACTTCAATCAAAACTACAAATAAATAATACCCACAGAAAACAAGTCATAAATTATTCTGCTCCTGAGCTGTGTCTTTTGAATTCCAAATTTTCCTTGGGAAGGAATCTTTTCTAGCCAAATCTGAAATCCCCCAAACCGGGAACAACCGCCACAATGTGCATGTAGTTTCAGCAGTGCCAGTGGGCACACATTGCACACATTGCAAAAAATCATGGCTGATATATATGCAAAAGTCCTTTTTCTCTTCCCTCACTCAGGCAAGCATCAAGAGAGTTTGAAATGTAAAACACATTCCTATGTGACAGTGAAAGAAAAATCACTTAGAAGAAGACAAGGAGGAATTGAAGTTACTCACTCAAACAAGTCAGGCTGACAAATTGCTTCTGCTGTCTCCATTCATCCACATAATGGCTCCCCCATTCCCTGGCCAGTTATAGAAGAATAATTATCTCTTTCAGATCAGCTGCCTTGGCTTCATCATAAATCAATTCTTTCCTCCACTCTTGCACTCCCACTGCCTCCTTCGCCATTTTTATCAATGCATCCTTCCCATAAGGCTTTCCAAGTCCAACTTTTGACTGACTATGTGAATCTGATCACTGAAGCCTCCTGTGAACTCACCATTTTTGTCACTCAACCCAAAGCCCTTATTTTCCTGCTGTAGCTGAGCAAGTCCACGTGCACATTTGTGATGAGTTTGCAGAGCTCAGAGAACAAGCTGGTCATGTGACATAAAGGACAACATGAGATGAAGCTGAGCCAAGCCTGACTCTGCAAGGGGAACTTCTGGCTTTTTCAAAGCTCCACATGTATCTCACACTGCTAAAAAAGCCATGGCTCTTTGAGCAAAGCATTTATGCTTGCGTGTAGTCTCATTAGAGATGCAGCGGTCATTGCAGAACGAAGTGTGTGAGAACAGCCATACCTGAGGAATCAGCATGCGAGTTTAAGTTCACTGCTGATGCTCGGTGTCAGCAGAGTGGTTGGGGACTTGTCCAAAATGGGCTGAACTCTATTAATTAGTAGGGCAGGAAATGAATCCTAGAATGGTTTGGATGGGAAAGGACCTTAAGGATCATCTAGTTGCAACGCTCACTGCCATGAAGTCTGTTCCTTGCTCCTGCAGGACAGATGCTGTGTCAGGGCCAGGAACAGCTCTCTGCTGGTCTCTTAGGTACTGCTGACCCTCAGCTGGGCTCCCCTTGGCACTGGTCAGCCCTACACCCTGCACCACCCAGAAGGTCCTCTGCTTCTGACATTCCAAATCGTCAGTGCTGGCAGAAAGATGCTTTGACTCCTTCTTCTGGCTGCTTTAATCTGCCCAGCAGACTGACACCTTCCCACTTCAACTGCTCACCTCTCATTCCTATTAGCCTGAAAACTTCAGTACCTGAATCATGGATCTGCTGGAGTCAATGGCAAAAATCACATACTCCCAGAAAGCCCCTGTTTCATTGGAGCCATTATCAGAACAAATAGCTGGAGGGCTGATCGCCCCAGTGATGGACAGAGTGCCTTCGTGCTAAAACGCCTTTTTATGCACAGTCCATTGGCTTTGTATGATTACATATTAAAAGCTCTTATCCATTTTTCTGTCTACTATTGTATGAGTGTTTTTAATATTATTACAGTATCTTGGATACTTTAAAGTTTAAAAAGGCCTTTTTAAGGCATTAAACGACCTGGTCAAAATTCCATAATTTGCTGATGAGAAAAAAAAGAGAAAAAATATCCGTATGAATTTCCCTTCTTTTCTCTCTCATTTCTCATTCAGGTTTCCCAAAATATATATGGTAGAGCAGAAATTTTTCTCATGCCTCCCTGCCTCAAAAAATTGGATGTAGCACAAACTCTTAGGGGGCTCTGGTGAAAGTAATGCTGCATATACTCAGCAGAAAATTTCAGATACCACTCTAACAGTTATTTAAAACCCAAAAGGCCAAATGGCCTCAATAGTGGCAGCTTTTTTCCCTTCTTTTATTTACACATTCTCATCCTCAGAAACATAATAAAATAAGCTTGATACCCTACTTGGGCAAGATCTATGAAAAATAAGCTCCCACTGCTGAGTTATGAGTGTCTGAAAAAAAAATTAAGACACATACATACATTACTCCTTACAGCAACAACAGTTATGGATAGTATTTTGGGTGCAGTTGTTTTCTTCCCAGGGCCAAATGCTGCAAGCTTTAATCTGAGAGTCTGGGGGATTTCTGTTTTTTTTAAGATCCTAATACAATGCTGTTTGTTTATAGGGTGCATGGTCCTGATTAACAGTAAAATACTGCTACTGTGTGGCACGTCTGGCAAAATCCAGAACGGTTTTGCACAGAAGAGAAAAGAAAACAGAGCCACATCAAAGCAGAGCTGAGAGACGGCACCAAAATAATTTGCAGCACCTTGGCATGTTTTTCCCTTTCTGAATTCACATGACCTCCTTCCATGAGGTGTGACAGGGGCCGAGTGGGCTAAAAAAGCACCAGGCTGCAATCAGATGGAGTTCACCTGTTTCCTTAGAGAGCCTAAGATGATTGCCACCACAGGGAGGGGGATTCAAAAGGCTTTTGGGAAGAAGCAGAGAGGTAAGAGTTTAATGAGCTTGCAAGACTCTCAACATCCATGTAATAAGTTCCTCATCATTATATGCAGGTTTCTGATGTGTATTTTTGATGCTCCTTCTTTCATTCATTCCCCAGTCCCTGCCTTGCTTAATCTGACACCCTTCTTACATCTTGTTCCTTTTCCTTGGCACCTGGGTATGTATTCTAACCCCTAAGCTGTACATGAGGGATAAATGACCAAGGAGATGGTGATGTTCCTTCCCTGCATTCTCTCTCACTCCTTCGCCACGTGAAGACAGAAAGCAGCTCTACTGCTGCCTTCAGAGAGGAACCAGTAAAATTTCTCCAATTTTTTTCCAATTAAAAAAAAAATCTTCAATTTCATTTCAGCTACCTGTGAGGAGAGGGAAGGTGGCTCTTTCCTGCGTCTTGGCTGGAAAGCATGAAGCTCCTGCTTGTCTTTTTCCCAACCTCACACATTTCTCACTGGTGGCTACCAATTTCCCAGGCATACCCATGTTTTTCCCTGTAAGGCCCATGCAAACTGCCAGCATGGCTGCCTGGCTCCAGGAGCTTTCCAGCTGAAACATTTGTACCCCAGGACCACCGTGCTTACTATTGAATTTGCATGCTCGTCATCCAGTTAAGGTTTGCTCCTGCAGTCCTCCCTCAAGCAAAACCCCCACTATGGCTGTGATCTCCTGCATGCATGGAGATTCACCCCTGGGCAGGGAGGTTTGGCTCAACCTGACGCAGGATAAAAATCAAGGCCTTTCCCTTTGCAAAGTAGATTGCTGGGGTGGCTGGGGCCTGCACGCATGACAGGACCCCAAACTGGCCAGAGTCTCACACTGAACACGCCCAGACCTTCCCTTACATAGAGACTCAAGATGAGATAAGGCTTTTCAGCTCAGGAAAGCCACATTTTACTGAACATTAAATGCTTGGCTTCTGAAATAGAAAAAGTACAAAGACACTCAGTAAAGCAGAGCAGAAATAAGGAGGATTTATAGCCTCATCTCTCTCTCTGCCCACTGCATCCTTCCTTCCCGGCTTGCACTCAGCCAAGTCCCTCTGGCTCCTAAGAAGTGCTTTCCCTGGCATCCTTTAACCCTCTTGCTGCAGAAAACATGAGACTTGCTACCATGATCTTAGAGCCTTTAGTAGTTCAGGAACACAGCTCTGCTCCTGGCTGCTGTCTCCATTTGGAGAGCTGAGATATGCAGCAGTTTTATGGGAGACACACACAGCTTTGGGCAATTGTTGAGGCCCTGACTCAACTTGCAGCAAAAAATGCCCATCTCCCTAACTATATATAAGGATTTAGTCCTCCACACTGAGGTGCTCTGAATTAAAATTCAGTTTTGTGCCGATAGCAAAGGAGAAACATCAAAAAGGGGGAGCAAACACTGCAATTTCACATTTAGGGTTCGTTCCTTGCCCCTTCTGCACAAAGCTAATGGGTGCGACAACACAAAAATGTCTGTAGCAATGGATAAAACTGGCTGTAGGGCAAATTAATTAGCCAGGAGTAGCACAGCCAATTACAGAGTAAGGAATTTGATGGATAAGGACACACTAATTAAGGTATAGCCAGAAATTTGGGATTTGGATTTTGTGTGTCTTTTAAAAGCCTCTCAGAGGGTGACCGTGAATGCAAAATTGGACAGAAATTGCCACTCATAGGCAGGGACAGATCTCTGGCCACAGGCAACATTATCTTCCTTCTTCGTGGGATCTCAGCTATGGAAGCGATAGCTCTCAGACCTTTGCAAATCCTTCTCCCATATGAATTCCTGGTGTCACAGACTCTGAGATTTTGTAGTTTCATCTGCAGGGGAGAGATTTAACATCCATTGCATTTTTATTAGAATTTTTTCAGTTCTGAATTTTAGCAGTAATATGGACAGCCAACCTGCAGCTTTTAAAATGTTTGAATGGGGAAAGGGTGAGGAGCATAAAGCTCCAGCATGATGCCACATAAGAATATCTGCACTTATTAATGTGTCTAAGGAGCAAGCTTTAGTTATGCAGAAGAGCTGATATATTGCATTGATCCAAGTAGCCACACATTCCAGAAGATAAAAGACTTGTTCTGTAAGATAAATGAATAAATCTGTCTCCTTCAAAACAATGATATTTTTTGTTATTTTTGTTTACCCAGGTTTGCTAACCAAGTTCACCACATGACCTATAAAACAAAGCTCATATTTAAAATCCAATTCTCTGCTCTACTGCAAAAGAACAATTAGGACATAACTCTGCAATAGCATTGGATGTACCAAACGGAGACATATGCTTTTAATCACAGATAATAACAATATTTATGGGAAGGTGGGGTGTTGATATAAATTCCTCTGAAAAAAAAAAAAAAAAAACCAAACAAAAAAACAAACCCACAAACCAACCCAACACATTCTGCTTAGAGAGTTAGTGAGAGAGAAGAATAAATAGGATTTGAAAGAAAACCACCAGCATTTCAGCTAATGCTTTTGTACAAAGAATAAACCAGAGCCAAGCCAGCCACATTTGTGAAAACTGGGCCATGTGGAATTAGATACATTGCTGATAAAATTGCAGAAATATCTACCAGCTGTGAGAGAAACTGGGAGGTGTACAAGATGCTGGATCTTCACTGGTAAGAGACCAGATAAGGTGGTCTTCCTACTCACAGCAGAATGTGGAAAGAAGAAACACTCTTATTCCCCTTTTACGTGTGAGAATTTGATGGGTGAAGAGGTGATGGCTATTTCTATAACAGGAAATAAATCAGGCTGAAGTCCCTTCCATGGCTTTGAGAAAATGGCACAGCTCAAGCTGATGCTTTTAATTTCTTTTCTCTGCAAAACACAGTGCCAGGTAGTGTTTGAGCATGGGATTTTTCCCAGTTTGGAGCCCCAAACTGTTGCTGTGCAGGTGCTGGGAGATGCTCCCTGGGGCAGGCTGGACTGTGCCAGGAAGGAGGTGAGCACCTGTTGTTTGAAGAGCTCCATCACCAGCATCTTAGTGCACACTGATACCTTTATCAGTATTTGAAACATTTCACAACAGGCTAAGCCCCAAATCAACATCTAGCAGGAAACTGCTGATATTTCCCAAAAGACTCCCATCCTGCTGCCTTTGCTCAGGAAAAAAGATAAAACATAGCATTTTGCCTATGGCAAGAGTATGGGGTTTGGTGTCTGGCCTGTAACCATAAACAAGGCGAGGAAGTTAAACTCAGCCCTGTTCCCCGGCTCCTGCCCAGCTTGCGTAAGGTTGGTTACATGCTTTATCATGCCACTTTCATATTTTATTTAACTGGGAAGTCCATGAAGTTGCTTTAAATAGAAACAAAATTTGAATAATTTATCCAAGAGCAACTTCTGTTTCATTTCCAAGTCTGCTGGAGTCAATATTGCCCGCTTCTAGGAGCTAGTGAAAGTCCATGGGCTGCAGGGTACCAGGAAGAACAGCAAGCACACAAATGCATGTGTGCCCAGACTGATCCTGCTCCCGGGTGGCATCCAGAGCCTGAGGTCTCCACTGACCTTGAAAGCAAACCCTGCCTGCAGCTGCTGCAAGCTGCAGGGCCACATCAACTTGGTGGCTTGCTGGATCCCTGGGTACAGCCCTGGCTGTACCCCAGTCCAGCAGGGACGAACTGTGTTTCTTAAAGCATTTACTGTCCAGCGCCTTCCTCATCTGTGCCAGCCAGCACTGCAGAAAAGGAGGTGCTGCAGGGGGTGGATGAGGGGACCCTTGTGCTTGGTCCACTGGCCCCATCTCTCAGGAGCTGCAGGGTGTACCAGGGAGAACGCAGACAGGGAGAGTCTGGCTCTGCTCCCACCATGCAGCTGCACGGACCTTTGCATCCACCCGAGAGAGCAGCTGGGGATGAGCAAGCAGGGATGGAGATGGGGAGCTGCTCTTTTCAGGGGCATTCAGTGTTTGGAGCAGGTTAAAACAGCCACGCACAGGTGTGCAACCTGGGTAGCAAAAGCAGTTCATCAGGAAGGCTGTATTTACTTCTGTAACAGTTGCATTGTAGGAACCAATTAGCCAGTGCTTTCAAATTGCTGTGATAACATAAAGTGACAATACAATTAACCATGGAAGTCAAATTTGCCAATTCTGGGCCCTCAGTCCTGTGCCTGTTCCTGGAACAAATGAAGCTTTAGCATCATGTTAATTCTGCACAGCTTGTTGGGGTTATAAAGTACTCCTTGTGTGCTGTGTGGCAAAAAAAAAACCAAACAAGTAAGGAGGAATTTTTATAGCTGTGTCATGGTTTGTGCTGAAACCTGATGCTGTTATCAAACAGCAGGTTTTCTAGGTATTTTCCATAATCAGACGAAAAATGTAAATATTCTTTCAGCGTTGGTTCCAGCTGCAAAATCTGTCTGTGCTGATTGAACCTGCAGTCTTCATTTTAGTTGTAAAATTAAGTCACTCTTAAGAGACATAGTAGATATTTTACATCAGGATAGAAAGTACAGTTTTCATCATCTCAAAATTTATCTTGCTAAAGGCCAAAAATATGCAGATTTGGTAAAGTCTTGAAGAACCATGCATAATCCAGAATGCTCCAAGGAATATATGCATAACATTATTTCTGTTCCATTTGTGAGCTTGAATAGACAGATCTACTTTTTGCATTGACTGAGAAGTCAATGAAAGAGCATATTTTTCTGCTAATTAGATTCCTGGAGATTGCTTCAACTCTTCAAGAACTACCAACCTTTTTTTTTTTTTTTTTTTACATCTTTCTTCTTCAATCACAGAGAGAGTCTTTATGCCACTTTTGTTTTTTCTCTAGTGAAGTGATTATTGAAACATCTAACAATTTTGCTCCTTTCCTTGTTGAAAAATCTTTTATAAGTTTATAATAAACAGGCTTGTAAATTAAATAGATGATCAGACATCTGCATTCTAGAAGGTGAATGGCAAAGTGTTTTCCCAAATGTCTCAATGACTGTGAGAAGAAAAATGTTTTTTTATGATATGGCTTGGAAAGACAGTGTTTCCCAGTGTCCCACACCAAAAAAACCTGCATACTCCTTTTAAAATGTTCTTGATAAGATTTTGGGAATGGGAGAAGGTAAACCTGGGCTCTTATGATAATTCTGCACAACCTGCTATTACAGCAGTGCACAGATAGGATCAGGGCACCATCAGTGTGAGCTGTGCTTGTGGCACCGTGCTGCTTACTCTGAGAGCACCTGCAACAAATATGAATGAACAGATTACATCTTTTGGAAGGTGCTTAGGCCTTGTAATACCTCATGCTGCTTAAATTTTACATGATTTACAGGTTCTTCCAGTTTCAGGAGCTTTTTGAGAAAGATACTTTGGAAGTAGCTGAATTTTTTTTGTTAGGATCTTAAATGCCTTTCAAACACTGGTCCCCAGAGGCCTGTGTCCTGCAGGCAGGTCAGGGAGTCTTGGCTCTTTCTATCACTTTTGATGTCCCTACTTACGGTTTTCACAGATGAGCTCTTGCAAATGAAGTTGCAGCCCATCAAGATGTTACTAGCTTTTGCCACTTGCTTCCCCTGGCTGCTGACTGTGCTGGTCGCAAAGCTGGGGTGGTAGGTTGGGATGTGCATCCACATCTCAGTTACCTCTGGGTTTTCATCAGCAGTGCAATCTCCACCACCCCTGCCAGAGACAAAGACCACTGGCAGAGGTGGGGTACAGATGCTGAGGTCAAGGACCTGCTGCTGCTAAAACCATCAGGACTCATCTGTGAGAGCACTATGGAATTTTGGCATTGCAGGGCTCAGCACAGCAATGCTCCGACACCATTGCAGCTCTGAGCTGTAAGACACACGCAGCATGTCCCTGCACTCATGCAGCAGGTCAGTGGCAGCCCTGCAGAGTATGCAAGTCTCCTGACTCCCAGTTCAGTGCTCCAACTGTGGCATCTACAGTCTCACTTTAACTTCACCTGTTTGGCATTCAAAAGCAAAGTTATTTGTATTCAGTGACATAAATTGCATTATACATGTCTCTAACAGTACTTGTAAAATATCAGAGCTCCTATTCATAAGCACATGATTGCCCTTTTATTCTTCCATTTGTATTTCTTTCTTCCTGCATTTGTCCTTCACACTTTAAAATGAATGGCAAAACCCCATTTCATTAAGATAGTACCAAAAGTAACTAATGGCACATTCTGGCCAAACAAAGACTGTGGGAAACATCCAGAACATTCAGAATATTAGCACTGTTGAAACAGAAGTATAAGAAAATAGGACAGAAGCCAGATGGGTTAGGCTTCTCACTTGTTCCTGGCTTTAAAATGGTTGAAGGTAGAAATTATACACAGGTTGGAGGGAACCATAGTACGGCAGCCTGCACTGCATACGCTGCTGTGAGCTACATCTGCTGGGAGACCACCCCCTGCCATCACCACAAGTCTCTCCCAGAAGACATTGACATGCTTCTTCATGCCACCTGAGCTGCATTGTTCTGGTTTCCTGGTCCTGTGGAGCTCGAGCTGAAGTGTAGCAGCTTGCAGGGCCACTCTGGGTCATTCCTTTTGCTAGTCTGTGCTCACTGCACAAAACGTGTAGCTCTGGCCCTCCTTTCTTTCCTCTGATGTTTTTATATCACAGACTCCTGTAACCTCCAACTTTTTTATATGCTCTGCCATGCACAGATTGACTCAGTCTTTGGCTACCTGATGTTGCTGGCCAGATAAATAAAACTCACAGCAGTTCTCAAGTAACTCTCCTCTTCACTGCAACCTCCTCTCCTGAGTCCAGGCACAGTCAAACCTCCACCTCGCTCCCAGTGTGTAAGACAGTGAGCATGATATGCCCTTCTTCTTCGGTGTCTTAACATGCTCAGTTCCTCCCATCTGGCAAAGGCCAAAAGGAAACCAAACTTGGCACTTAGCGGCTTGTCAGGCTCCAACCAGGAGTCTGAGGGGCTGCTACGCCTTCTTGCATTTATTGATATCCCTAGTCAAGGGATGCAGGCTAAAGGTTGCTGTTTCAGTAAGGCATAGCTACTCATCTGGAGCTGACACAGCCTGCAGAGTGTGGCACAGAACTCCCTAGATGTCAGATGTGGCAGCAAGCTATTCTGGATCCCATCTTCTGTTTCTCATCTAGGCTTGGTGTCAATCACTTTTCGGACACTGAGTCGAGGCTGTCTCAGGAGGCAAACCGAGAGAAGCAGAAGCAGACCATATGTAATTTGGCCCATGGTCCATCTTTTATCTCAAAGGCTTGTTTGGTCCCTGAGATGAACAACTAATACCTCAAATACTTTATTCTACTAGAAAGTACCATCCCAGGCCACGTTTTTTCTCTTTCACATACAAAACAAGTGGGATGGTGATGGGCTTGGTGAGACTGGTCACATTCTGATTCCTCCCCTTAGAACAATCCTTCACCCTCTGGGACAAGCCAGTGAATGCATTTCGGAAGCTTGCGCACCATTTCTGATTTGGGGACAAACACTGTCTCTAAGTATGACCTAAAGAGGGAAAGCCCCAGGTATGCAATACAGATGTCAACAACCTCCCTTTGAGCATTAGGAACTGGAAGCTGAATGAGTCAAAATCGATGCAGTGCCATTACTGACAGCAGAGCTCTTCCAGCTGATGTGGCCCTCCCTTTACATGCTGCCTGAGTACAGAAACTCTATGTAAAGGGACAGACCAGCCTTGAAGACTGCCACTACAGCCCTTTACTCACACTGGGCTTAGGCTGTCACTGCGCATAACAATGAATGAACAAAATTATGGCTAATGGTAACGGTACATATTGATGGGAATGGGTTTTGTTTTGGTCAATACTTCAGTGAGGTTCCTGCCCACTGACGGGAATGCAAATCAGGGAGGGGCTGGGCTAATGCAGCAGAAGAAAGGAACATTGCCAGGCGCTGACTGATGCTTTATTGGGCTGTAATACTAGAAGCTTTTGCTTGCAAGAATCAAACGTTAGACCTCTCTCTCAGGGTTTTATTTTGCTAGTACCTATGGGAACCAGCTGGGCTGGCTGCCTAGAGAAAAGACAAAGCAAGCTAGTCAGGAAGTTTAAGGTGATTTAAGACAGATGCTGATTAGTGATTCACATTTGTGTGAATAATAAAATAAATACAGAGAATGGGAACAGTTGCTAGTGTATTTCTCTATCACTTCCCAAGAAAAAAAGAGAGCAGCTGTGTATAAGTTAAGGCTGAGAATTTTCCCACTGCGGCAGACCTATTTTATTGCAAAGAAGAGAGCAATACTCTGGAGAGGTAAAGATGTACAGTATTGTCGATGTTAGAAATTCTGCACTGAGGACGTTTACGTTAGTGAATTGATTGGGAGTGGAAAAAAGCGTAACTTTTTCTCTGAAACATAAACAAGAAATACCCTCTCAGGGCCAAATGACATGCTGCAAAAATTTGGAACAAGGCCCCGTGGGCGTGTTCCAGCAGTGGCAGAGCTGCAAGGGTTTAACACTTAAAATCCAGCCCTAGAGGGACAGGGCTGGTGCGATTTGCTCACTAGATACAACCTACAGCACTGCTGCTGGCCTGGGCCAAGAGATGAGCAGCCTCTCATTATCTCTTGTCTCTGCTGGAATTCAGTCAATTATGGGCAAATTCTGATAAGAATTTATTTGCTGGACTTTATTGTTAATCTTTTGAAATGTGCTGTCTGGTTTCAGTGAATCAAAGTACTGTGATTTGACACCTGAAGTTTTATTTCCTTCCTTTAAGGCTGAATGGGTCATTTTTCAGCAAACTGTATCTTCTTCAAAAGACTATTGTACTGCAGAATTAAATGCCCTGCCTCGGGAAACAGTGTTAGAGACTGAACTTAAGTGACTTCATAAAATTCCGAGGTAGGAAAAGACCTGTCCGTTTTCAGCCTGACCTGAGGAAAAAGCTTGTTTCTGTAATGGAATCAGAGGAGAAGGTCTGGAGTCAGGCAGACTGCCAGTGGAGAAGACCTAATTTCTTGCAGGTTAGTTGAATTTCTGGTGGAGCGAGGAGACATTTGACACTGAGGGAGCAGAGCCACTGCCCTGTGAGGAAGGTTTCATGACAGACGTTTGGGTGTAACTTGGAGCTCCTTTTTCTTCGGGGCCAGAGGCACCCTGTCATTGAGGCTGTGCCATGTCAGGTCTAGCTGATCTAAAGAGCACCATGAGCTTTTTTGAAGTCACATTGTCATTTGTTCCCAACCTCTTTTATAGGGCTGTATGACATTTTCTATATTTTCAGATGGCTCAAAGAGGCAATCTTGTTTTCTTTCCACATCTACAATTGCACTTAATATGTTCTTTCCTTTCAATGATGAATTTGGGCATAACTTCTCCTGCACTGATTTCTGTGCCTGCCTTCTCTCTCTCTTTTTTTTTCTTTTTTTTTTTTTTTCTCTCTGCCTGCATCACCAGCTTCTGTTCTCTTTTCACACTTTTTCCTTGCTTTGTGATTTCTCACCAGAAATCACTGATCATGAGAAGACGATTTTTCCAAGCCTGGGATTTTGTTGCATGATCAGGGTGGACTGTAAGTGTGTAGTTATGGAAAATAGCTGCAGTATTCTAGTTCTGTTCACACAGCTCTTAAAATAGAAAGAACGAACTCTTTGTAGTCTTCAGATATTTGTCTGATGCCATGCTAGAAAGACATCTGACTCATGAACCCAGTTGGATTTAGCTGCAGTGTTTAGAGATGCCACCATGCTGAACTGCCGCCACTCCCCTTTGACCAGCAGTTACTGTCCTTGTACCACAAATAGAAAGAAACTGATGTCCTCATCTTAACCTCCACATCCCCATCACTGTCCACAGTACCAGCTTAGGACACTGATGATGGCAGGTTTGCTCTAAAAAACTGCTCTGTGAATTGAGGCAGACTTGCATATTTTAATGCTGCAAGGCCCCTAACTTAGAGAGGTGCAGAGGGCACTTGGGAATCTGCCAGTTTGACTCACATCTGCACAGAGTTGCCCACACACTGAAAAAGTAGGGTTTACCAGGACCTTTCTAGGCCTTTTTTTGGATCTCTGCAGTCAGCAGACTTGAGTACCAGGGGGAGCGGTTCCCTGTGAGATACAGGTGCATGTTTCCCCCAGCCACCTGCAGTAAGCTGTGCAAAGGGCAGAGTGGAAATGCATTTTAAATACAAATTGGACTTTGAGACGATGATTGAATTTTTCATTGCATCTGCACGTGTCTAGCATTGTAGGTGCAGGAATAAATAAAATTGTCTGCAGATAGACAGTAGACAGTGCACACATGAATTGGTTTGTGGGGTGGCACGAGCAGGGTCCATGGCCCTGGCTAGGGGCAGATGGGGGGTGCATGGCTCTGAAGAGGACCTTCAAGCAGCTGTTGTACGGGGCAGGGGGTCTCCATTTCCACTGCTGTGAATCCACCAGCACTGAATTCTCTGTGCACTCAGTATGACACAGATAATTAAAACAGAGACATTAATATGGGTCACAGAGAACAAGTAATGACAAGCTAGAATGTAACTTCAGCTGCATAAGAAATGAGGCTTCAGTCTGAATATAAGTGGGCCAGGCAAATGTTTTTTAACTGGGCAGCTGAAACCTTGACCTCATCCATCCACCTCGAGTTCAGTCCGTGCCGGGCATGAGCCCAGGTCAGTCTGTCTGGCCTGCAGATGCCCATAGGACTCATGGGGTTTGTCTCAAGTGTAGGACAGGAACAAGCTGATGTCTCTCCCAGCATCGGGCAGCACGGTGCCATGGAGTCTAGGAGGGCTGAGGACCCATTTCATTGCCTGGATCCATCTGTTCCCCTGTGGCCGTGGGAGCACAGTGGACGTGCTAGCTGGTGACATGGTCCCTTGTGCAGAGAGGAGGGGAATGAGGGTACCTGCCACATTTTAGCTGACTGCCAGTGAGCCATCTGATGTTAATGACTTCCCCAGACTACTGCTGTATGTTGCATCTGAATTTCCAACCCAGAGGCAAAAGGCTTCTTCAATTATTAGGCTATTAATTGTCCAAACCACCAGCCCAGTTATTAAGTGGCAATTAATGAGAAGCCAGAGCTGGAGCTTATAACTGGAAGGAGTCTTACAAAAAAGATTAATAAACAGTGGGGGAAAGGGCTTGGGAGGGCATGAGATCTGAGCAGTTCATGCACCCAGACTGTTGCCATGAACTCTGACAAACAGCAGGCCCAGAGCAGAAAGTCCCACAGGGTTTCTGCTTTAGCCCAAGCTTTTATGGCCCTTTCCTGAACAGCGGTTTTCAACAAAGGAGGGTTCTTCAGTGCTTCAGCTCTGCATTTCCATCCAAAGCCATTACACAGCCTGGACTGCCTCTGCTGTGTGAAGTCCACTAAGGTATCACAGTCAAGGATTTCACTGTAACATGCTTCAGCACAAGACTTGGATGTTGAATGTCAGCTTAAAAGGCACACTATTTATGGGAGAAAATATTCCAGTGCAATTTCTCAGGTTACTTCCCCACAAATTATATTTCTTTGTCATTCATCAGACCTCTTGTTTTCTGTGCATAAGTAGGCTCCTTATTTACAACGTATGCAGCAGATGTGCTCCAAACAGCAGGAGGAATGGGATGAAACACAGGTTATCAGCAACTTATCCAGAGTTGCTCTGCAGATGTTTTATGCAAGCCTTCGTGCAACGCTGTGCTTTATCACCCAGTGAAATATTTTCAAGCAAGCAGCAGGTATCTGCTCATGAAAGACACTGCTTAGATGCTGAGCCTACTGAAGACACGTGCACACACCCCAAGATGCTGTGACACTGAATGCAATCACAGATGTTTTAGAGGTGTGGAAGAGGGATGTTCAAATACTGCATGATAATGGAGCCTTTTCAACTCATTGGGCTGCAGTGGTCATTTTCCACTGATCTTTTTATTACATATCTGTTTAAGCATACTGTTAGAGCTGCTGCTGCTGAGGAATAAATAGCATGAAGAGCCATTTCACAGAAGAGCTGGCTAACCTGCTCAGCCTACTGCATTTTGGATGTCTGTTGTGTTATGGCTGTCATATTGCAACACTGCTGTCTGTGGACTTGAATGGTCCACTGTGCTCTCCATTGGGACAGCCTTTGAGGGAGCCCTGCATGCTCCAGAGGTGTAATCAATGGCCACAGGCAGCTCCTGATAGCTGAAGGCTTTATGCCAAGCTTGCTGACCCCAGGGGAAACATCACTGTTGCTTGCACAGCCATCCCTCAACCTCAACATGGCCAGAGCCTCTTGTCTAGCTTCACAGCTGATCATTTTTAACTAGGTGCAGGAACTAATACTAGTGATCTTTTGTAGTGCAGGATGTGCCTGACATGGGCAGCCTGGGAGGCATGCTCAGAAAACAGGGTTATTCAACATACAATCCATATAGATTTTCAGCAGCTGTTCTTAGCATTAGCCAAGGGTCATGCATCACTGACTTCTAAAGTGCTTTGGAAAACATAACAGTAGTGTAAAAGAAATAGTTTGTCCATCAGTTTTTCTCAGAGTGGCAGAGGCATTGGTTTTAGACCAATAGAGCTGTTTGGTGCTATAGCTGTGTTATAAGAGCACAGAAGTTTCATGTCTCCACTAATGTGTTTACATGGCTTCTACAGACAGGGCACAGCCATCTGTAGCGTTAGTGCAAATGCTTTTCCATTCTTTGCATAAATTAGGAGAAACATATTATTTCATGAACTGCTGCTTATACAAGTTTTGGCAGAGGATCAAAGTTCAAAAAAATGTATTTATTTTTTAATACATGCAAGATTAAAAGTAAGAGTTGGGACAAAAATTTAACCCTGGAGCTGTTTTTCAGGTTACAGGGGGGAAATACATCATAATTTTACTGGCAATGAAGAGAATCCCTGTAGTTAATTATAATGGCACTTTCCCATAGCTGGAGTGAAGCTACATGTCAGCACTTCTGCTCCTTTCAGGGCTCCACAACAAATGGTGCCATTTTAGATGCCAAGGCACACACAAGTGTGAGGGTTGAGGGGAAATCATTCTTAAAATTGTAATTTTGGAATGAAGGGAAAACCAAAATGTTGACCACTTCAGTACTGTTTTCTCCTTGTTTCCATTCAAAAACATCTGCACTGGAAAACATACAGGCTACCAAATGGGTGGGGGAGGTGGGGGAGGATGCCATTAGCACATGACAGAACTTGTTTAATTTGTTTATTAGTGGATGTCTCATGTATGTGTTAAGACAGGAGCAACACTGCACATCTTTGGCCTTTTTCCAGCAAAACCCTGAAGGATATGCTTCACTTTAAGCATCTTAAGTATTCTTCACCTACTAATGTGCTTGACACAGGTAAAAAGGAGAGCATGGAAGGTGGTATCACAGGGTTGGGGAAATCTAGTGAGAACCTGCAGCTAGGAAAGAGTGCCTAGTGTGCATATATATGCATAAGTGTCATCTGTATCAACCATATATGTAACTGATATTTTCTTTGAACTGATAGGACCATGTTCTCTTTAAAATATCCTCCATTTCTGGTTATGGCTTGTTTCTCCCCATTTGTTTAAACAAGAAAAAGTAAGGAGAGAAGCACACACAGTAAGTTTCTGCCTAAGGATTTTGGAAGCTCCATTCATTCGTTCTATGGCTTCAAGGCATCAGTTAAGGGATAAGTACAAATAATTATTTATGGCTTGCATGATATGCACATTTCCTAACTGGCTAACTCCTCACCTTCTGTGAACTCCAGTAATCAAGGTGGTGAAATTTTAACAGGTTGTAGGCAGCTCGTTAGTTACCTATGGATCAAGACTCCACTTTCCTGTAAAGGTGTACCTGACAATACACCATTCAGAGGCAACACACACCTAAATTAAGCCATGCCTCAGGTAGGGCTTTCCTGTTTAAGGTCCATGCTGGATAGGATGCACTATCGCAAGTCCTTATTCTTACATATGCATTCTATCCACACACCTCTCGTTTGTCTTAGAACAGTTGCTGCTCTTTGCCTGATGTGATTGCAGATGGGTAGAAGAGGGAGGAAGAAGCAGTGCAACTACCCTGCACAGCCCTCAGATCCTAAAATCTCACACATACTTTGCAACCATCCATTCATTCCCTGTGCCTTACCACTAGCTCCTCTGACTCCAGCATTAAATGCCAGCTGCCCAGCCTTGTGATCGTCCTTGGGGATCTTGAGTCACAGAGCTAGAAGGGAGCTTTCAGGCCAGCGAAGATGTATGCTTACCCTGCTGTCAATAAAAATCCTACATTGCCTCACTTAGCAGAGTGGCTGGCAGAGACTTAGCCACAAGACTGCTCTCACCTTCCATCACTCTATCAGAAAAGAGCATGAACACATATAGGTTTGTCTTTCCTACCAGAAACAGTGCTTAGAAATGCCAGCAGGAAATCTATGGAGTCCACTGTGACTTACTGGGGTTATTTGGGGTCCCTCAAAGACTAGTGAGGTCAAACGTCCACAGAAGTCTTCTTTAGGATATTGTCTGTGGCAGACTGCTCCAGAAGGCAGAAAACAAATATAGGAAATGTTCTGGCTGGGACCTGCAAGGCAACTAAAAGACACGAGCCCCTGTAGCCCAGTAAGTGTCTACAAAGGCAGACAAAACCCAAGGTCATCAGTCTGCTGCGCCCTACAGTTTTAAGTCTCCAGTCCAGGCTAAGGGGTGGCTGTTCACACTCCTGCTCAAGCATGTCCATTACCAGAGACTGTCAGAAACGTGTATGGGGAGGGAGCAACCCACATCAGACAGGACAAAACCAAAACATACCAGAGAGCCAAAGAACAGGCTCAAGGTGCTGAGTGCTCCTGTGGGGCCTCAAGCAACCACTGGCATGCTGGCCAGCAGGGAACCTAAGGTCAGTGCAAGACCACCCTTCTCTGTGGGTGCTACATGGTAGTGACCATATGAATGCTTCACCTAGAGCAGTTTGTTATTCTTAGCCATCAGTTGTGTGTGTTAGATAGCTGTGTGCATTCTTCATACAGAGCCTCTGTGTTCATCGCAAAGGTTGCCCAAAGTGGCCCACGGAGGGACAGTAAGAACAGTGTTTGAGAACCACCAGCCAGCAACCAACAGGCCCTCTTGGTCCAGTCATTGTGACTGATGTGTTTAAGGGCAGACATTTGGAAATACCTGGCATCTTTTCCAGCTCCACAGTCATCCTCTCAATCTGTTTGCACTGTTGTCACCCGCTAGGTTTCCTCCCCAGCTTTGCTGGACACAATTTGCAGCACAATAAGGAACACGCAGGTGATGCTGAGCCATGCCAACCCCCACCTCCTGCGGTGGTCACAAAATGCAGGGGAAATATTACTGTAACTGGCTTATCCCAGATCATATGTTGGGGGTTGGATAGCTCGTCCAGTTTCCACCCATTTGTGCTGCTAATACGGCATAGAGAACAAACAAAGCTGCCCAAATTAAGCTGTCAAAGACTCCCCATGATACACAAGCTTTCTTAGGTGACAACAAGCTGGCACAGCCACCTTTCTGCCAGCCTACAAAATTCAGTACAATGAGCAAGCCAGGGAGAGGATAAGGCAGGCTGTGTAGCATGCTGGCACATCCTTGGCAGAGGCAGCAGTTGGAGGCAGGAAAATGAACACACTGTCCCATTAGAGGCACTTGACTTGCTGGCTCATATTCCTGTGGAATCCTTTGTGGGCAGAGTAGAGCACAGACATTCAGAGCAGCACCCAGTCCTGCTCTAAATCACCTTCTGACGGGACAGTGCCGTTCCCCAGGCTAGGAGGTGATGAAAGCAGGATGGTGTGAATCCCCCTGTTAACAACCCCCTTAATCCGTGCTAGGTTTTGCAGAGCTCCCTGGTCTGGGACTGAGAACAGAAAGGAGCTTTAAACTATCCCTGTTTGCTCTGCACTCTTGACCTGAGGGGGATCTCAAAGGAAAGCTGGAAACCAGACCCAAACCTTTTTATTCCGATAACCCTGCCCCCATAATACAAGCATGTCCCCTGCTCAGGTGCAGCAAAGCCTTCTTGTCTTCCTTATTTCCAGGATCTGTTTTACCCACTCTTACTGCCTTCTCTCCTCCCTCCATTGAGCAGTTGCCAAGGGCATTTTCTATGCAGCTTGGCCCTTAATGTTTTGCCCTAAGCAAGCAGCCAGGACTCCAGCTGCCGAACTCCACTGCAGCTGGATGCTTACAGAGAGCTTCAGATTCCCAACCCTGAGATAAACCAAGACAGCAATGCTGAAAATATACTCAAACTGAGGCTTGTATCTGGGTCACATAGCTGCCAAAACCACCCCCTTTCTGTTGAAACAGCTATTGAATTTGCTTCTAGAAAGAAAAAGACAGTAACATGCCAAGTGACACTAATTGTTAGGCTGCACTGAGCAAGTATAATGCGCTCCCGCAAATTATCTGGGAACATTTTTTCTCCTGTTTTGTAATGCATTTTGAGGGAGGAATGGGGAAGTTGATCAAGGTGAATGCATAATCCATGAAAATCTGTGAAAAGGCATAGCTCTTCCAGAGAACACTTTCAGTAGAAAAATGTTACTTGTGGGTTAAACATTTGATGGGAAACTATTAGTAATGTCTTACAGATTTGAGGAGGACAAAATCCCTCAAAACTACCAAAACTGTCATCAACTTACATGTCAATGCTATCAACTCATCACAGGCAAAATCCTAGCTTTCCTTTGCACCACTTCCAGCACTGACTAAGAAGGTGGAGACGGCACCAGGAGAAAGATAGTTCCTATTTTGGAAATGGTGATAAACCACAGAGAATTCAAGAGTACCATTTCTTTCCTTTAAGTCATACATACAAACTTATTTTCATCATCATAAGTTTAGAGAAGAGATACTGATCTACACAAAAAAAGGCCTAGATTTGCTCTGGATTGGGTTCACATGGTGGACTTGTAAAAGATGATAAAAAATTCTGCAGAGCACACTGCTGCCAATGCCCAGCGGAAAAGTCCCATCGGATAGATTACTTGCTCTAACAGATTACTTGCTCTAACAACAATTTCAGACTAGCAAATTGAGGGCCAGTAGATTTGGTCTCTGTTTCCTTTATCAAGTCTTGATACAAATCATCTCACACCTGCATCTATTCCTCTTTCCCCATTTAAGCAGTACAGTATTCAGCCAGGAGGAATCCAGATGACTACTCAGGGACAAAAGAGCTGTTCAACTAAAATAAAGGTGGCAAAACTTGGTGATTAATTTGTCTCCTTTGTTTCTTTAGTTGAAAAAGAAAGAGAAAAAGACAGCAGCAGAATAATTATACTTAACTGCACCAAGGGAGTTTTGTAATCTTGAATTCATGAGTGCTTTTGAGTTGCTTGGAGATCATGAGCTGGGAGATGCTTCCTAAATACAGGAAAGAACTATTTGATGGTGGGAATACATGACACAGCAGCTGAAGAGTTTGCACTCAGCTTGTTTGTGCTCATTTGCATTTCTTGGTCTTTTTCTAGTAAGCGTCTATGTAAGTTGTGGTGGCCGTGGAACGTGGCATATGGAGAGAGACTGTTATGCACAGCTCACTGTGTAGCACCATGCACCTGCCCTGGCTGCTGGATAATACAGATTTGCTGCAGATGTGTGTGGTTAGGGTTTTACTTCTACCATTGACTCTTTTTTCCAGGCAAAAGGACTTTAGAGAAAGCATTTAAAATATTTTTAAACCTGCGACTTAACACACTCAGCTGCTGTTCTAAGTCCAGTAGTCAGTAGGAGACTGACTGTGGGGCCAGGCTACAATTTCATCTCAGGAATGCTTACACATACATTTCACCTTATCCATTTGGCATTTTCATTAGATGAGCCTTGTTTAAAAATAAGAATGTGCACAAGTCTCTATGACCCTTAACAAAGAAGAGGGAAGCAGGTTTCCAGGTGAAGTATTAGACAACATCTGATGTGAAATCATTTGACATCTCTAGTGTTTCCTTATGATGGCTGATTCTGGTACCAGAAACTGGAAACTGCTTCTGAAGGAGCAGTGGCAGCAAAGTATCTTTATTGCCCAACAGACTTTGACACCATGTAGTGCAATGGTTAGCTGTCTCAAATCCAATTGCTCTCATGCCATACAGCACATACTGATTTTCAATGCTTTAACTACGGAAGAAATATGTTCTGGTGTTTAGGTTGTTTTCCCATTTATTTACACTCCAAGTTGAAAAAAAGTAAATAAAGAGAAACAGCAGTGGCATAGCTACACATCTTTGATAATCAAATGCAGATGTAATTAGGAAAAGTTCAAGTCCATCTTCTGTAGCGGACTCCTATTCAAAATATATAAAAAATTCTTGATCTAGATATCTGGATCCAGAGGACATTGGAAGGAAACACTGAACAGAACTAATGAGCCAGCACATGTGAATTTTAGCCCTTGTAAAATTCACTACAGTAATTTCCTGTCTCTAAAGGTGATGGTGGCTTTGTTTTCCAATTTGGGTTTGGAGAAATACAGAACACTGAATGCTGCTGTCAGAGCTGGATGACACTTGACAAGAGCATAAAATAATTTTATTCCTGGGTAAGCCTGACAAATGATTTAGCCTGGGCAATTTAACAAGGCCATATGAGACTGGAATCACTAGAGAATGATTTCATGGCCAATGGGCTAGAGGCAGCTCTGTTATTTTCTGTGTAAGCTGTGGGTCATTATGGATGTATGACAAAGTATGTTCCAGGACTTTGAAGATTTGAGAAGCCTTAAGATGAAATGCTAGCAGCTGCTCATATCACAGACAAGGAAGATCATCCTTCTACAGGCAAACTAGAGAAGAATGTTACCAAAAGATTGTATTTTCCCTGCATTTTAAATGTATTTGGTATAATTCTGCATTGTTTCCATCTTTAGATAAGATTTAAACTTGCACTACATGTTTACACAGATATTCTTTGCTTTGTAAAAATGCTTTCTAAAGGTTTTCCCAAGCATGCTTTCAGTTTGATTAACAGAAACACCTTTCAAAAGCAACAGCCACTTGTGAGTAATATTTCTAAGGAACATTTTCCCTTTCTTTGCCCTGTGCTGTTCAACTAGCAATAGCTGCAACTGTGAGGAGCAATAGAGCCTCAGGGGACCATATGCTGCTACTAACAGGATTTTCTGTATGTAAATCTAGGAGGTTGTCAGATAAGAGATATCAGATCTGTTACTTACTGCCTCTCATCACATGGTTCCTCTGGAGCAGGTGCTTAATCCAGTATCTACACATCAGTCCATAGAAGTCTGCTCCCATTCCAGCCGATAAATATATTTGTTTGATTTCACTTTGTTGCTCTTCACGCAGCTCATCTTCCTTTATCCTGCTTTTGCTAACTGTTGCTTCAATGAACTAATATTTTTTTCTGTTGCTACAGCAAATTCTTCCTAAAGCATGGTCAAAGCTGAGTGTGTTGGAGTATTTTGCTGAATGAGGAATTCTTTGCATAGCAATATCCCATAGTGTGTGTATAGACAGAGAACTTGCGCGGGGAACACTCTTAGCTACTCATACAGCAAACTGTGAAAGATTAGTCTTTTTCTTTGGGGCAAAAGACTATTTAATGTAGTTATTACTTTGCTTACAACTAAAAAGATTTGCCATGACAGAAGTCAGCACGTAAATCACATCATAATGAATGCTTAGTTTCCTGTCTTTCCTAGTTATTAGAATGGCTGAAAAGAATGCATATAGCACTAAGGATGTCAGTCTTGTCCAGATGAAGAGCAGAGCATCCAAAAAAATCCCTGTGATGGTCTCCATATTACAGAGACCTCAAATCAATGGTGGAGAGAATGATGATCCTCACAAAGATTTAACTTAAGGGAGGAGAAACTTTCCCTTACCAAGGGTTGAAAAGAACTGTGAAACATGTTTGTGCAATAAAATAAAATAAAACAAACAAAAAACCCAACGTGCTATCCAATGATAATGTGAAAATACATAGGATCTACTACCATCAAGCTAATACAATACCTCTGCCAGTCTTCCACTTGCTCTGTGGGCTGCAGGTCATGTATGCTGGAATATACATTGCCTCACATCAATTCAGGAGCAGTGCTAGACACTTAGAGGTACTGCAAGTGCAATGCTGTGGCTGTTAGTTTAAATACAGATGTGTTATGGGCAAGCAATAGGATTTCATAGAAGAGTAAAGAGAAAACTTCAGTTCTGCTAATGGCTCTTGTGAGGTCCTTTTTGGAATATTTAGGTCCATCCTGTTTTCCACATTTTACAAAATAAGTTGAAAAATTGAAAAAGAGCCAGAAAAGATCTCCAGGAGTACTTAAAACTTAGAAATATCTGTCAATGTAATATCCTTAATTCCTCCAAGGGACCCAAGATACATTCACTTTACCTCTACCTGAAATTAAAAGTTTGCTTGATCACAGTGTACAAAGGTCTACCCAGAGAAGTGGCAGGCAGCCTTTTGGAATGGCATGCTGGGAGCCAGTTGCTGGAAACTGAAACTGGATCAGGTCACTCTCCTAATGAAACACCAAAACCCTAAGTGTCAGCCCAATTAACTATTCACATAATTTATTTAGGGTTGTGATAGGTCTTAACGTATTTGATATATTCAAGTCTAAGTTGCATGCCTTTCAAACACATAACACAAATAACAGTGATAACAATATAATAACAAAAGATAATAACAAGTAACTTCCAAAAAAGGATTATGAGATTGGTTTTTTCTCCGCTGTTAGGACAGTGGTCAGTTTAAATCATGAAAATTGTCCCTTTGGCTATAATAATGGATGCCTCTAAATCCATGTGGTATGAATTTGAGAAGGTATGATTTTTTTCCATATTAGCATAAGCTATCCACGTATGTATATGAGGTCTTCTTCACATCCATACAATGCTAGTATTTTTAAAAGACTAAATTAGTGGTTTGAGTGTAGATCCTGATACATGATGTAAAGTTCGGCATTTTTCCATGGGGTTGACCCAATATTCATCCTGTAAAGAGCAACAAGCTTTAAGATATACACCTTAATATATTTTGGTGATAGCTGCAGGAAGCATTCACATATGCTGATTCCGAAGGAATCTTATTCCTTCCATCAGAAATGCAGGCAAGTGGAAGATCTATCTAGGATGGTTTTTCTGCGAAACTTAATTACCTTACCACATCTACATGAAACAAGATTATCATAGCTTCACTGCTGTAGCAGGCAGATCTTTATTGAAAGGAAACCTAGGTTCTTCTCTTGGATAGCTCAGCTTCCTTTCTCTGTTCAACGCATAAAATGATGTCTCTTGGTTTTAGCTGCTCTCCTTGGGAAGACATTGCAAGGTCCCACAGGAAAATTGAGAACATCTCCATTACACTGTTGTTTTCTGCACAGGAGTATCAGTCATTAATTGACATTTGACACGCTATGTAAAACCAGCGTAATAGAACATGACTTTTCTATTCAGCCTTTAGCTTGCACAGAGTTTACTTTGTTATGGATATTGAGCCCATATATTGTCAAGTATAGTTAGACCTTCAACAGAAATAGAAGCTCCACTCTGACAAAATGTTACTTACTGTGTGGTCAGCACCCTAAGGATTGAATACAATTCCTCATCAGAAGCCTTGGCACTTACCTGCAGATTTGAATTATCACTTGGAAAACCAATGGCTTCATGAGTTGTGTATGTTTTGTAAGTTAGGAGACTTCAGGAAGCAAGCTGTCTCCATTTTTAAATCTTAGCATGGTTGCCTAACCCCTTCTTTCTTCTTCCTTCCAGTAGTGCAGATTCTACGCTTCCTATCATCCCTGCAAGGCAAAAGATAATAAAATATAGATGTAGATGTGCTCTTCTTTGCTGCTTGCGATGTAACCTGTTACGGAAGGGATTAGTATTCTCATCCAGAGCCTGCTGAAACCCACTGGAAATACTTCTGTGGGACTTAAAGCCAAAGAATATGTCTATACTGCCTTGTAATACGGCCCTAAAACTAGACTCTGTATGCCAAATCTGTAAGCTCGAGCGGAGGAGAGCACAGTGTCTGGGAAGCTCAGATTGTGCCTGAGCAATCATGGTGAGCCATACATACAGGGGCAGCTGGGTGGAGAATGGGACAAATACGAAGGACTCCTAGCTTAGGGCTGCTCTGAAGGCTGCTTTTTAAGTGCAGCTGACATGTAATTGCGGACACATTTGGGCTTCATGCCACTGAGCTCCTTCTATCAAGTCTTCACATCCTGAGACCAGCCAAGACATGATCATTTTGTCTGGGAGACATCTGGGTCGTCTGCTGTAAATTTTCCTCTGTGTATTTGTTAAAAGCACAATGAGCACAAAAACTCCTTTATAAGGCCATTTATTAATATTATAACTGAACCGGGAGTCCATGTATCTAAGAGACATGGGATAAGTCTGAATATTAAGCCACAATTCCACAGATGGAATCCATTCTTACCATTATTCTTTTTCTGCAGCAGTGGGCATTGATTTGCATGTTTTCTTTTTCCAGATACTCCTCTCTTTTTCCTTACTTAATCTGAATGACCTCACCTCTTCTGTATCTTTGCTAAGAACTCTACCTTCCCATTTCTCTTGGGTTTTAATGTTTTTCCTTCAAACGTTTTCCAGCATAAGATACCTTTTTTGCCTTAAGTCATATCTGTGTGCTTTAATTTCTTTACAAGTACAAAATGCATCCTTTTTAGGGAAGGGAAATAGAGCCCATAGAGATTACATGATTAGCCCTAGTACATCTGTCACACAGCAGAAAACTGACATCAGGACTTCCAAATCCAAGATTAGACTTTCATCAATTGGACAAATCACACCAGACAACTAAGGTTCTATGAGGTCCCGCATGGTCCTGATATGGCACATGGCCTTGACAGATGTTCAGCAAGACCCTGGCAGCTGGAAATGTATACCAGGCTTTTAAAGATGCGTCATCTGAGCTAACATTCCCCCAGGGTGCAGGCTACTTCAGGGCTTTCTGTGCACTGGTTATTTTTGTTCTTCATATATTACAATCCCAGTTGTTCTACAGGGTAAGTTTCTCCACTGAATTCAGAGGGTGTTGAAAGGTGGTAAGGAAGGCTTGCATCTAACCCAAGGCGGCCATGAAAAAAGAACAAATCAACCTTACTTTTATTTCTGTAGTCAAAAATGGGCATAGAAAACAAGCTGCACATTCAAGCTTTCCAAGTGAGAAGACAATAACAAGAATTATAAAAGGAATTATCAGCAACAGCACACACAAAGAAGCTCCCAAATCATCCACTACGTGGCCTGACTCAAGACCAAACACATTGATATTCAAACACAGGAGAGACTCCCATTTACATTCAACAGGGATGACAGCAGCCCTTTTGCTGATACTCTCAAAGGAGTGTTAGTTGAGATAAAAAGAGTAATACTGTGGGACTTAAACAGCAGCTATTACTGTAAGTAGAAAGAAGTTGGGTGCAGATAACAAAGGGCTACTGAGGCATGTTGGAGTAGCTGAGGCTGAAAGAAAGAAATACCTGCTACATGAAAGGAGTCTTAAGTTTTCCTTTTGATCTTCTTCAGTATCCTTCAGTATAATTTGTTTAAATATGCACTCCAGTGACCTCCACCGCTGTAATGTCTAAATGCCTGGCTGGTTTTTGGATGTCCGCTCTCAAAGCATTCTTTTGAAGGAGGGGAATAGTGGTTCTACAGTTAAAAAGCAGCACTGAAGGAACAGGAAAGGTGATGTAATTTCCCTTACATGAGAAAGTGATGCTTCAGTCACACAGGTTCATGTGGCAGAGCTCTGTGATACAAAGAAGATTAGTCTGGAGGGGATACTCAAGAGATGTGAGCTACTAAGGAAGTGTGATACATCATACTGAGATGGTCATGACTGAACAGAATGTGCAGATAGTGAATATGTGAGCTTGAGAAATAGATGTGTGCTACCGATGATCACGGGTTGTGCTAAGATCTTGTTTCACATGCTCTTGGTTCACAGATCCACTAGTACTGTAAATCTCCTTTCAGACCCTTAAATCATTAGATACAAAGCTGTTTCTTAGCTCTTGAAGATGTAAGCTTAAAAGTGACCTTAAGGAAGTAGAAAGCTTCATGGGCTCACATATTCTGGCACAAAGACCTGTGTACTAGCTCTTTGGTCAATAGCTTCTCCTATAGCAAATCCACTGTGTAGAATAAGAGGGATTAAAACAATTCTGCATGTTTCAAAACCCAGACGGTTTTCAGGAGAAATTATCTGTCACCCTAATCCCTGCAGCTCTGTTTATCTTTGATCAGAAAGGGGAGTGCCAAATTGGCATACTGATTCATGTACCAAAAAAGAGCATGCCTGTAAGCACAGATCATGATTTGAATACTTATTAGCCTTGACTGCCAGGGAACATTCTGGTTCCTTTGTAAGCACAGAAACAGTAAAAATATGCTAATAGCAGCATATCAAATTTGGGCTTTAGCCAATCTGTCAATATTGAAATTACTTGCCTGTAATATAGTGGGTAAACAACTTGCTGTATAGGATGATCCGAGGCATGATTTGAACTTGTTGAAATTTAGTCATTTTGTGCCTGAAAAACCTCACAGATCAGAAAGCAAAACATAAGCATACATGCAAGACAGATGTCACACTGACTTTCTTTCTGTTATCTGTTTGTTGCCTTCTTTTCTGCTTTGCAAAGTGGCTCATTCAAGAAGCTGGGCATGGGTCATTTCCAGAGAGAATCATTTAAATCACCGTTGATATATGTCCTCCATATAGGCCCCATTCAATAAAGATGAAAAGTCTTCTGACATAAACTTGATATAAACCCAAGTCATCCCTTTCTTACTACAGGCAAATACAGCTTTTCCCCACAGCAATGATCATCAAAACCCATCAAAAATTAATGATCTTTCCTTAACTCTCCAGAGCTCTCCCATCCCTGAAATCAGCAGAAAAAAGAAATTACAGCTGTCCAAAGGAGACTTCTTCCCTTTTGTTGGCTTTCACACCCACTGCCTCCAGTCCAGCAAGAGTCTAGCCCTCAGAAAACCCTCAATTACATTAATGCTTGTAGTAATCAACTTACACAAACTGATTCTGAAGTCGTGGAAATTACTGAATAAAACTTCCCCCCTTCTTTCTGGGGGAAATTCCCTGCCTGGATTAGAAAACGCTTGACCATTCTGCTTCTATTCTGGGCTATGATGCTTCAGCCTGCCCAGTACCTCCTGCTTTGTGGTGACCACGTGGACATGAGCTGCTGGATCCCCTTTACTTCCAGTTCAGCCACATCACATAGGGTCAGGACAGTGTCTCTGCATGCCAGACAGAACACACTCCCTGATCTGCATACAGTGCATGAAAACCTCTAAGCCTGTGGGGCCGCATGGTACTATGTCAGGCCCGTTCCTTACGGCCTCAATGTCTTTTAGAGTTCAGTTTCCAACTCAGAGGCACAACAAGCTCCCTGGACAGGGCAGCTGCCTCTTATGCAGCACAAAAAGCCACTTGCAAGCATATGAATGTTTTTGCAGTCATTGTCCAGCACTGCTGCATGCAGGACAAGGCAGACTTCCCAGCTCACCATAACATAATGCCTTTTATCCTGTTACTATTCCACAGTCTCCTGACAAGAGGACCTTTGACAACATGAGTGGCTCAGAGAAGAATGAACCTTTGATCTGACACAAAGGTGAGATGAAGCAGGCTACCCTGATTTTTGCAGACACAATCTTCAGACCCAGATGTTACTAACTGAAGCCACAGTGGGCTGTGTTACCCTAGTCTTATCCTCTGGTTTCTCTCTGTAGCAAGAAGGACTTTTTCTTCACCTCCACTATTTATTCTTTCACTCCATTTTTGTTTTCAGTTATCTGACATGGTCTGTGCTAATTGTGCACAGTTGCCTTCCCTTTCTTTGAGGATGGTTCCAGACAGAAGGAAGAAAAATGATGGTGTAATTAATGAAATATTTTTGGCCCAATCCTCTGTTTTCAAAGAATGGGTTTGAAAGTCCCATTTCTTTGAGAAGAGCTATAAATAAAAACAAAGAAATAAGGGACTCAGAAATACTCCATGAAGTTGCTTCTGTTTACCCTCAGTGTATCTTTACAGACACTTCTCTAGCCCTTGCATGAGACAGACTTTGCAGTGTGCAATCTCCCAGCCCCAGAGGCGCACACCAGGGAAGCCCCTGAACTAGATGCATCTCTCCAGAGCTTGCCATTGCAGCCGAGAGACTTCAGCAGCACCTTGCACTATTTCAGCTGCTTCACTCTAGGGAACAGCTTCACTGATCCTTCTGTGAACCAAAGAGGGTGCCACTGAACCAAGACAAAACTTTTGTGAGCTCATGGTCTGCCAAATAGCCACATCTGGGTCCCAACCGCAAAATCAAAGAGGGGAACTACAGGAGTAGATAAGCAGGATGCTTTCAAGAGAAGAGCTGATTGGCAGGCAGAAACCATTACCCTTCACAGTGTAAATGTGAAAAGGCAGGCACACAAAGCAGTATCCAGAGGGGGACAGGGAGGTCGTTATTAACAGAAAAACGGCATGAACTCAGCAATCCCATCCACAATCTAAGGAGTTGCACACATCCACGCAGCAACTTACATCGCTTTCTCCTCAACAAGAAGTTTGTGTTTGCCAGAGACAGGAGCCATCCAGCTGACAGAGAAGCACATCCTGCAAGGAATACCGGGTTTAATGATGAGATTCACAGTATTTAACACCAACACCTCAACAGCTAGGATCCCAGTTACCAATTGGAAAAATCTCAGGGCTAAAAAGAGAGTGTTTCCAGGCTTAGCAGCTGCACAGGAAAGCATGGAAATATGTCCCCTTGAAACCTGAAAAGAATGAAATAATCCAATTTCAGAACCCATGTAGAAGTTGTGGTCACCTGATATTTTAGGTTCCCCATATACTGTGTTCTGAATGAGCCCAATTTTTAAGGCCATCTGCCAAGTTTTGCAATTTATATTGGTGTGTAATCTCCATCCACTGTCACAGCACTCTCCAAACTAGCCTGCTGCAACAAGGTCTTTTACCATCACATACCAAGATACTCTTCACACCAGTCCCTCTGCTGCCTTCTCCTAGTCTCTCCTCACCCAGAGCATATATTCTCTCTCCTCTTTTGCTTCTTCCTTCTTTTGCTTTTTCCTCCCTCTGCTTCTTCCTCGGCTGCTCTCTCTTCATTGGCTGCCCAACCACTTAACAGAACCAGCCACAGCTGCACCTTATCTACATCAGCCAACCCACCGCCCCTGAAGCCAACTCACAGTTGTATATTATCAATGCTAATTAACCAGGCTTCATTCCTCTACAATCCACATGTATGCCAAAGGGAGACAGCCTTGTTCTCTCTGCTTGTTCCCATGGGGTGATTCCAAGTTTCACAGCCAAGGATGAAAAGTAAATTAACAGGATATTCTATGATTTGCCTTGAAAAAGGCAGTGTGGTGATATCTGAAGCACAGCAGGCCCTCCTTGTTCTTCACAGAGACACTAGGTGGGATATCTCAGATAGCACAGGGTGGTAATTGTACAGAAAAGTTAACTTGCTAATAGCAATCACTTTATCTTGTTTGTCAGTGATTATTTATGTAAATTTTTTCTCCCCTTCAATTCCATACCAGTGCATCAAGGTGACATGCCACATGTGCATAATTATTGCCAGTGTTATTTCCAGACCTTGATCTAAAAAATGCAAAGTGCCACTTACTAGAATGTCCACACAATCAAAGAAGCTTCTTTCATTTCTCTTCACGTTTGCTGTTCTCTTTTGATAGGCACAGCATGTAAGAAGCCAGTGGGAAGCAAATGCTGCATTCACAATGTGGCTTCTCCTTTGTTAATTAGCTAAATCAGGTGTACAATATTGTCATGTAACTCCTAGAGAGTCTGGGACATTATTGCTCTTACAAGGCAGGGAAATGTTGCTTTATCCAAGTCTGTAAGACAATAAAAATTAAAAAGGAAGATGAGAAATTATATTTATTTATTGTTTATACAGCACCACAGCACTTCACAGGTAAATGATATTAGACTCTCAACCCCCAAGGAATTCATAATCTACAGGCCAGATTCAAGCTGTGTCACACTTTATCCCTGGTTGCCCCTCTGACTCCAGGTCAATTCAACAGAAGTAACAGCATCAGGATCTGGCTTTAATTAAAGAAACCTTCTGAGACTAATCACCAGGATTAAATAAAATGAAGTCGCCTCAACCCTAAGTCATTTAATCTGGAATGAAAAAAAACCACAAAACCACCAAAGAGCTTTTAGCTGCAGCCATGATTTAGTCCTTGATATGCAGAGTCGTCATGGCTGGGACCATCTTGCAGAGTCAGACAGTCAGTTTGGTGTCCACCATGTCTAGCTATAATAAAACTGAACTGCTGATGACTTAAAAGCTCCAATTAGCATACACTTCTGAAGAAACACATGCCACTGCTGAGTAACTCCAGTAACAGGAGTAAGAGTCCCATCCAGCTCACAGACAGAGATGGATTTTGTCCCAAAGCATTCCTGTGTTCACTCTCCAGCCCTTTGTCTCATCTTGTCCCAGCTTCTACTTTCAGAATCCACAGACAAGGCAGCAGCAGTCCCTCCTCTTCCCTCTACCAGCTACCCACCAGAGAGGCTACACTTGACCCTGTGCAGGAAGGTTTGGCCAGTGAGAACATGGTCTCCATGATGAACAGTGGGATGAGGTGCTGTAGGCCAGCAACAGCTGTTGCTATATTATGCAAGGACCCAAATTCCAGCTGGTATCTGCTTGGACAAGTCAAGCAGGAGAAGGCAGCTGAACCTATAGGGTTGGAACTGTCTTCTTTGGACCAAGTTCAAGTGCACATACATTTCAAGCCAGAAAGAGCTTCTTTGGAAAAGTTACCCAACAGCTGGATTATTTAATTGGAGCAGTTCACATCAGTATTACCTGTGGCAGAGAGGAACAGCTTCTGGAGAAGTCCATTCTAATCTGATTTAAAAAATGGTCTGTGCACAGAGAATCAGAGATCAGTGCCACACCATATTGCAGTGTTATAAAGCAAAAGGAAGAAAAAATAGTAGGATAATAATATTGCATTAGTCTAAACACAAAGGCAGCCTTAAAAATAAAGTGACCTTACCCCAAATAAGGCTAAAGATAGAGAGAGGGCAGAGCCAGAGGAGGGGCAATAGGCTTCTTTGAGAAAACACATGGTGTGCTGTGTCTTAGTCCAGGCAACTTGGGGCATGTTTGAGCCTCTTCAGTGCTTTTATTTGCTAAAAATCACTGAAGAGGAAGGAAAGCGCTATTAATCCAAAGAGGCAAATGAGGCATGGTGCAGCTGACTGACCCCCATCAGTGATACCTTCTGCCTGTGAAGGATCTGAAGGTAAGATATGAAAGTGTTTTATTAGCACAAACCTACAGGCCCATGTGGCCCCTAGCTGCTCAGTAAAGTGTCCAGTTTGGTACAGGGAGCAACAACAGACGGACTGGCAAGGTGGCTGGTACCTGGCAAAATTAATGCTTCATTATAAGGATGAAAACAGGGCAAACTTCCTTTCCAATAGGAGGGGACCCATTGCCTCCAGTTTCACAATCTTTGGCCAGATCAGTCACTACTGGACTCTCTGAGCTTTGTGATCCTTACTGCCCAGTGCATAAATACAGTGCCGTATCCTCAGTGTCCCCCCTTTCCCTGGGCTGGGTAATGGTGGCAAGAAGTGGTTTTCTTCTGCCCTTCCCAAGCAGCTGTGTAGCAGCGCCAGTGCATCTGCTCTATTCTGAGCTACAGCAACTGGCTGCAGCCCCCTGAGCCCAGCCCAGGCAGGGCTCAGCAGTGTATGGACATGTGCCCTCCCCTCACACTATTTTGGGGACTGCCATAATAGCTGGCTTTACCTACTTACTCTCTGTGGTCAGCCTCACACTGAGGGGGTTTGTCAGCCCTAAAGGATCAAGCTGTTCCCCTTTTCCTCTGGAGTCACAAGGAAAGGACAGGCAATCTGGCCCAGTCTTTGTGATGCAGCAATTAAATGCACAGGAACCTCACCCATCCCCAAATTTGTGTGGTCCCCAGGGGTGTGATTCTGCTCTTGGGCAAACCTGCTGACTCAGTGCTACCTGTTGTTCCTTTGAAGTCAATGCACTGGCTCCAGATTTATATTGGCATAAGAGGCATCTAGGTACAAACAAAGGCAAAGCACTGCATGAGCCTCTAACAAGACTTTTTTCCACCGAGAGTCTCAATGAAAAGAAATCCCATGCTGGGCAAGATCCAGTACTGCTGGGGCAAAGCATATGGCTCCCACCCCCAGCTCTGCCTGGCTAGGTAGATGCAGCATCTTGCCTGCTGTGCTAACACCAGTGGAGAAAAAATGTCCCCCCCTTTCTTTTCCTCCTAAGCTGCTCTGCGAGGCAGACCCCCCCCCTCCAGCACGGTGAGCTGGAGGAGGCTGTCCATATCAGGAGCTGCCAAGGACCAAGGAGCTGCAGGGCAGCAGGGCAAGGGGCTGCGTAGGCAGCTAGTGACCCCCGTGCTCTGCTTTTCTCCCAGAGCAGGAGGACTGGGGGAATTGAGGGCAAGAAGCAAATGAGACTCAGGCCACAGGCTTCAGCAAAGAAGTTGCCTTCCACTTACAGACCAATTTAATTAGAAACATTGTAATGGAGACCCATTTTGTAACTCCCACTCAGACAGGACTAAAGGGGCTGCCACATTACAAGTTACGGATCTTCACCCTGGTTCCCAGCAGGTCTCCGGTCAAAAGCGAGAGCGAAAGCCAAATAAATGGGCTGCTGCCAAAGGGCTGATTTAATAACTGATCTGGAGAGATGGCAAACCTTTGCTCCGACCTGGTACACCTTCTAACCCCAATTCCACTCTGCCCTTACTAACAGAACTAATTGAAATAGCAGGAGATGATCAGAGCTCTGAAGTGTAACACAGCAAAAACGCCCCCACTTTTAGATGCTAACTTCTGCCCCTGTGTGCATCGTTATGGAAATACATACATATTTGTGAGCTTTAGAGAGTGTACGCTTTTCCCTGTGTAAAGCCCTACAAAAATACTCCAGATGAGATTAGGAATGCCTTGGAGAAACCAGATTTTTTGCCTATTGAATACATTCTTGTGTTTTTCTGAAGGCTCTTCCTATTAGGCCGTAATATCAAAAAAACCCCACTAAAAACCCCTTAAGGTGGTTTGAAAGCAAGCAAAGACATACAAGAGCTGAGCAAACTGTCTTATGCAAAGTTTTTTCACCCTTCTCTAGATGAATGGTTTTCTTGTACTCTGCAAAGTGCTTGCAGACAAAGTTGCAGCAGAGCTGGGAAGTATTATTAGTAAGGTTTATTATAGCATCTTGCCTTGAATGGCTGCAGTGAAGGAATCCCCACTGGGTGACCCAGGGTGCAGATGAGTGTAGAAGCTGTGTGATTCATTGTGCACAGCACAGCATGAAATACTCGCAGCAAACCGTTTGCCTGGGGAAGAACTAGGCCTCTTACTGTCTTAGGGGACCTATGATCTAGCTGGCATTTCCTGGGGTTTGTTGCTTGAATTATGCTTCATGACCCTGTTTTTTAAAAAACACAGTTTTACCTTTTAAAAGTGTGTGTATGGTGAGACTACCTAATACCCCAGGCTCAAGCTTTAAACTGAATTGCTTAAGGGGGAAGATAGGTCAAGTAGTGCTATTTCTGTTCCTCAACTACGTAATCAAGTGCTTCTAGGACATGGAGTACATCTAGAGCATTCATTCATGTGAATTAATTTTCAAATAATTTTCTGAGAATATTTTTTTCCCTTTGTTGTGTCTTCAGGAGCTATTTCAAAATGGGTTGATTGTATCCTTTTTCTGACAGACAGAGCTTGTGCCAAACCTGCTGTATTCACTCAGAGCTAAAGTCAGTCATTTCATTGCTCAAGAAGTTAGGCCTCTTGTGATTATTTGCTCACTAGGTCAGTGTATTAGTGGAAAGTAATTGATATCACCTCAGCTTAAAAACATAAGGCCCAGATAAAGGGTAGACAGCAATCTGATCAGTCTTGTCAAGCCTGACATGCCCCTGAGTATACCACAAGAATGAGGTTTAGGCAGCTCCGAAATGTTAATGTCAGAAAACAATGGTGTCTTTGGAGAACAGGCACCTCCAGAGACAAGCAGCAAGCAAGGATTTTCAAGATCCAATTTTGATTTACTGGCACTAATTCCGGTGTTAGTTTCCCAGTCCTCTTCTGAATATAGTAACAAGAGCCTTTCAAGGAACCGTGTGTGATCAGAGCTGACCATAAAATATGTCTGAAGAAATGAGAGTGAGTAGGAACTGCCAGTGATGGAGAGGAAAGGAAAATAGGAGCAAATTTGAACAAAAATAGAGCAAAGCATAAAATTATCCTGGAAAGGAAGGTCCTTCCGAGGTCCTGCCTTTCACAAAGTTTATCTGGGCAAGGTTATCAGAGGTTGGAGAAAAACTGGCTACTACAGCCAGCCATGCAAGGGTAAGGCCTGTGAGGGATGTGCACAGCAGCTTGAGTGGATCTGTTCTCACATTGTGTGTTGTCCATAAGGAGTCAACCGAGCTCTCAGGAGAAGAGGAAGAAGTCACTGGTGCTTCATCACTTTGGCTGAGGTTATGGAGTCTGCCCATGAGCTCACAGGTTGACTGGAAGGAGGATGGAAGAAAGGATACCTCAGAAGAAAGGAAGTACTGTAGGCTGGACCTAAGTGGGACAAGGTCTTGGTGATGTGGGGTGGTACCTGTCCATCGAGCACTTCTTGTGTCATTAATAATTTCAGGATTTGAAGTTTTTGAAGTTTAAAGAAATAGTTTGCTTAGTGCAGGACTTAGGTTTTTGCAATAGTTTCTGCTTAAGTGGCACAAGACTAGATCTATTGCCCACCACATACAATAGGAAGGGACAAATCAAGGACTGTAAAGTAGCACTACCCCATCTTAAAGGACACTAGGGGCAATCCCAGGGGCAGCGATGGCTGAGAAATACACCTCTCAACTCACATAAAACCACCTATGAGTACCTACTGCAATGTCCCAAACACATAGCACAGCACCCTGGGGACACTCAGTCTGTGAAAGAACCCTTCTCAAAAAGTGGTGCTACTAAACTATTACCTATGCCAGCCCAAAGGGCAAAACTTTGGGGCCCCAGAGCAGGTTCTGCATTTCCTCCTGACCATGCTGCATTCAATATGATGGACCATACTCTTGCTGTCTCCATGGGAGACAGCAGCAGGACCAATGCCACCACCTCCAAGTTTCTTTCCTTCGTGGAGAAATAGATGTTTAAGTTGTTCATATTTTCCATGTGGGCAATTCAGTGATTGCAGCAGTTGTTTTCCTCTCGTACCAGGTAAAACCACATAAAATTGGTTATAACTGGCTCTGTCTTTCCCCATACTAAAAATCATTAAAGAAGAGGACCAAGGCAAGAATGACATCCTGATGGCAGAGTAGAACACCCAGATGGTCCTTTCCTTTTCTGTGTGACCTCCCTGTCTGCTTTATTGCAAATACTTGTCTCAGGTTGAAGTGCGCCATTTCCTTCCTAAAATCTCTTTCTTGTGCTAGTAATTAGGGCAATATAAAATGTTCCTTTTAGACTATCTGGAAGCCACAGGAAACATCAATTAACTGCATATATTTGAATCATAAGTATATTAGAGTAGAATTGTCTACATATTCAAAAAATTAAACCCTATAAAGCTTTTAAGCTGTGCAATATTTAATTACATGGTGGCCCCAGAGTGTGGGGATCAGAATGATGTCTGTGGGCCATGGTGCAACATTTGCCACAAATCCACAGAAGCCGGTAGCCACCAGAAATACAGCTATAAAGTTTTTTTCATGTAGTGAGCTCCCTGTCTAGCTGGCACAGCCACATCACAAGCATTTCATTTATAGCCTCTTTTGAAATGCAGAGGATTTTATTGGCTATGTCCAGCAGAGCTGCTGAAAAATAAAGGAAGTGTGCTCCCTACTGTCTAGAAAACCCCAAAGCAGAACCTGCCAGTTTGATTCAAGCACACTAGTCTAAAATAACAGTAGCAGTTTAAAATTTAAGCCAACTTAAAAAAAATACTATAACAGTAGACAATTGTATGGTGGATAAGGAGTTGGCTAAGGCCATGTGGCAATGGTTGATGTTAAAGTGGGAAATACCACATCAGAGAACAGTTGTTGGTGGAGATCATCAGAGGTGGTAATGATTAATGTTTGCATTAGTGATCTGAAATAAATGTTAAGAGCATTATTAATGGCATCTGTTGTTGACACAAAGGTAGGAGGCATCACCCATAGAGAAAAGAATTGGGGATGCAGTCTGAGAAGATCTGAATGAGCTTGAGGACTGGAGTATTAACAAAACTAAGGTGAAATTCAGTAGCACAATGTTCAGGGTCTGGCAATAAGGAACTAATGAAAAAACCTTTTTCTGTAAGCTGGGAACTCATCTGCTAGAATTGAGTGAAGCAGAAAAAGACCTGTGCATATGAGGTGATTATGGGATGATTATATGCTGCCAGTGTGTGTAAAAAGAAAATGTGGTCTTAAGCGGTGTCAGGAGAGATACTGTTGTACAAAGTGATGATAAAGTGTCATCCCTGTGGTATACAACAGTTCCTGCTGAAGACAGATGAACTGCACTGGGGAAAAATGCAGTGATCAAGGGGGAGGAAAGCCTGTCTTCTAAGGGGAGGCTTTGAGCGTTTTGCCTTGTATAGCCTGGTGCAATGAAGGGAATCCAACTCTGCACATACGACAGACACACATATGAAAGATGGAGAGGAGCTATTTAGGTCCATGCACAAAGTTGTTTCAGGAGAGGACGGGTGCAAAACAGTCATTAGCAAAGTGAAACTGGAAATTAAGAGGTCAGGGCTCCGGGAATGAGCTGATCCTGCAGATGTGTCCGTGGCAGCAGGAAGAGAGGAAAAGCGATGCTGGAGTACCATCGTCTGTCCATTTACAGTATTGCAAGGATCTCAGGAGGAGGATCAGTGCTGCAAGGAACAAGCAGAACTTCTTATGCAGTTGGTTAAAAAACATCCGAGTGTGTGCTATGTTTTGTATAAAAGCAGTGCAACAAGTCCTGACTCTCACCTGACAGCACAGCTGGACATGCATCTCTCCCAGACAGACACGTTGATAGATGCACAAGCAGCAGAGGGACAATGCACACAGCCGCCTCTGCCGGTTGGAAGAGTCCATATCACAGTCCAAATGCAGCAGAGTACATTAACAGCAAAATGTCTACATCCTCCCTGAGAGGAAATCTAGGGAAAAAAGGTGTGAATAAGTCAAACTTACTCCCTTGCTTTAAAATCAACTTAAAAATCATGCAGTGTCTGAGCTGGCTGGTTTGCAGCAGACCATCACACCACCTTATTTTTGTGGTAATAGTGGGGAGAGCGCAAAATGAGCGTCTTGCTGCCACTCATCCCTTTCATAGCCATCTTATGTGAGGCTCCATGACATGTTAAAGAAAAACTGCAAACATTTTCACTTGAAGTACATGCTTTGGCTCATTAGTCCTCAACAGTATTGATTTTCTGTCTCGTTTTCTCAGTTAATTGTTTCAAATAGAGAGGGGCTGCCAACATTGTAGTGTTGATACGTATGCTAATCACAGTCCTCAGAAGGGGATGAAAGGTCCATTTTTAAACTACTAAGTGTAACTGTGACAGCTCAAAAACAGACGTCTCTGCATTTGCAAAATTTTGCAATGCAGGTTGGTATCAGGGCCTGCCAGCATCTGCAGCATTGCTGCCAGCCAGCTTATTAACAGGCCAGTTATCTATGCAGTGGTTGTTTGATATTGTCTATTACTCTGGAGCCTAGATGCCTTTACAATCAGACCATCTATTCTCAATATCCTTTGCATATATTTGTAGTATTTTCTTCTTATAAAGTGCCCTGCTACTCTGTTAAATGCTGCATAAACCATTTGGTGGAGAAGAACATTGAGAATAAAGAGAACTGTCACTCAGTACCATGTTTCTGAAAGCAAATCCATGTATGATTGGTTCTTACTTAGCACTGCCACCAAATTTGTGGGAAAGGAGTGCCCATCCCAGGCAGAGCTTTGTGGGATGTGCCAGGTGAGGAGATCAAACCCGCTGAGACCCCAGGTCCTGTCACACTGCATACAGCACTGACAGTCCTGGCAAGGATGAAGTGGGGGAATATGTCCCTCCTTGCAAAAATTATTGGAAGCCAGGTATATTAAAACGCTCACAACAGCATGCAAGGATCAGGCCAGAAAAAAGCTGGTGTGTGAGGTTCTCCTCCAAAAACCAGCCAGTCAGCAAGAGCAGTGGAAGCACTTAGGGACATGGTTTAGTGGTGGACTTGGCAGTCCTGGGTTAACAATTGAACTCAATGATCTTAAAGGTTTGTTCCAACCTAAATGATTATGTAATTGTATGATACATCAGTATGCTTTTGGTATGTCACACCAACGGTATCTCAGAGTGCCTGGGCCTCAAACAGTTGGCAAAAGAGCACTCTTTCTCAGAGCAGCAGTGCTATCCAGCAGGTCTGCAGGAGATAATTTCTTACCTTTTGCTCTGTATTCATAGCCAGGGCTTGCTTTGAATTTTTTCTGTCTCCCTGGAGCACAGGCAGTGCCACTGCTCCTGCCTGCCCACCCTCCCTGCATGCTGCTGCTGCTTCTCCTCACCTCCACAGCCCCTCCTTGCCCTGCCCACCACAACAAGCACCTGCACAAGCACCTGGGCAGACTTCTGGTGTTCATGTCAAAAAGTGTGATTTGAAAAAATCACCCTGCAGTGAGGTGAGGGAGAGCAGCCCCGGCTGACCTGATGGGGGGGCTGGATGTTTCCAGGAGAAGCATGCGCCTCCCTTAGATATTAATTAAACATCGCCTCCTGCACCATATGCCATAGATAATTGCCCTTAATTTCACATGTTTATGCAAAGGGGAACTATGAACACCAGTGCCTTTGTTACATGTCAAGAGCCTCATTACTAGCATGGGTTGTGGCCCCGCACGTTGATCAGGGCGTGAGGACGGGCAGCAAGGCCTGTGGTGTGGCATGGCCGCACACCCTGAGGGGCCACTGAAACAGGCAATATGGCCCCCACTCTGCATGCCCTCTCCTTTCCCCCTGGCTTTCAGGGGCCTGTGGGGACCGACGGTGTCAAACCATCCCCACAGGGTGGCCCTGTGATGCCCCTAGAAAGCCCTGGGAAGAAGGCGAGGCTTTGCCACACCAGCGCAGAGGTGGGCCATGTTTTCAGTCAGCGACCAAGGGACTTTCTCCAAAGCATCAAAACTGAACCACCTTTGGTGGTGTAGGAAAGAGTGCTCTAGGAGATTCCTTGCAAGAATGTGAGCCATGTGCATGGGAAAAGTGCTCCACCCATTGATTCACAGTGCTGAAGATATAAGAGAGTACACAGTGGCCCCCTTACCTCACCCGACTGCAAACACCTCACAGACATGAATCTAAGACATCAGCACTGCTCCTCACACCTCGTTCCTTCTGGGTCCCACATAAGAGGTAGAGGGTTTTGCATACCCCAGCACATACAGAAATGAGAAGGATTCAATTACCTGCAGGTTGGTGTTGTTTTTTTTTTTGTTACTCATCTTTTACACCAAACCATCCTCTCCACCCTACTTGGATCCTGTTGATTTCTTCCTACAATTCCTATTGATCCCTTCCCTCCGCAACAACCCCATGCTCTCTTCCAACTCTCACAACCAGTTCTTTGCCTATTAATCTGCTTTCTGTTCCCTCACCTTCTCATCCATGACAGTTCAGATCATGACAGACATGAGCAAAATGCATGAATCTTGAGTTATGCTCTGGCCATCAGAATGGATCAGCAAACAGGAAACCAGAGATCTTCCACAAGTATCTTTCTCGATCCTGGTTTCTCTGCCTAAGCTACAATGACCAGGCATTACTATATTCCTGGCTGATCTGAATGATATCTCCACTGGGGAGAGGCTATACAGGACCACATCCTGTGTCCCATGACCTCAGTCTACCTGAAGCTTCCCCAGGGCTTACAAAAATGTCCTGTGCTGGAAGAAAACTACTGAGCAAGGCTAAATATATGTTTCTTGATGGTCACCACCAACAGCCTATAATTTGCAGAGTATGTAGAGTTCACACAACAGCAGCATGGTTAGAAACAGATGCATGTTACTGATTTTGCTGTGACTACTGAAGGACTCTCTGTTAAATTTATGTAGTTCCCTGCTGATGGCTTCACTGAACTTAATCTCCTTGGGGCTTTACAGATCTTTTTCCTTGCTTCCTGGTTCTTGCAGGACTTCTGCCTCTACACTAATTAAAATAACCATACCAGGAAAAAAAAACAACAAAACCACAGTCTTACCAGACAAGCCCAGACAAAGCTCTGTCTTACTTCGTGTCCTCCTCCTTTGGTAGTCAGTAGACAAGGGTTAGGGAAGGGTGGAAAACAGAGCAAGCACACAGTGATCCCTCCCAGGAGACTGCCCTGCTCTGCTCTTGCCTGTGGTGGCTCAGGTACTTCCTGAGCCAGAGATGGTTTCTTCGTGGTAGGACTCAGCTACCAAGGAGGTAGTTGTACTGAGTCCTGTTTCTTACGTTAATTACTCTGCACTTTGAGTAGAACACACACTTCACCTTCATTTTAGTTTTTTCCAAAGAATGTGTTAATGTCAGCAAATTAAAAATTTCTGAGGTTTTTCCTCTTTACTTGATCTTGGCTCCACTTCCAGGTCTGCATCTTTTTTTGAGAAATGTACATTTAGTAAATTTACATCAACTGGAGTTAACTGCCTTATCAAAACCAGTGTATAATTAATTGCTGGTATACAGACAGTCTCTAGGTGTGTCCTGAACTAGTTGCTCTGCCAGAGAGCATATGCAGCTCCATTGACATCGTACAGCAGAAGCTATGTGAACCCCACTTGAGCAGGATTAACAAGCAATAAGCAGGGGCTATTGTCCCCTTCACAAGTCCTGTGGCACCTACTGCTCTGCAGTACAGTCTACAGGAACGACTGTAAGATGACATGCACAAGCACACAGTCACTACCTGTGTCATATATGAACACTGCCAAATGTTTGATGCTTGGTACTCCTGCTAAAGAATTTAAAACAACTAAGATTCATTCACATTGCTAATCCTGCATAACAACATGACAGATTAGAAAGGAAGATGGGTAATAGATGGGTCAGCCTAAGTAAAGTGCTTTCATGCAGTGAATACTTTTTTTCTGTATTGGGTGACTCAGTTTTTCTGGTTGTTCATGATCGTTACTGACATAACTCTCTGAACTTGATGTTTCCCATTCTATACAGGGAGACATCTTTTTACAAGAGGACTATCTATTGCTCTTTCCATTGTTAAGGTAGTTTTTTCACCAGTTGAAAAATGTGATGTTTTGCTGCAAACTAGCTGAAAAGGAATATTTACTGAAAGGACACGTCAAAGTTTCTGTATCTGTTCCCAAAAATATTTGTGTATGGTAGTGCATGCTCTGCACTTAGAGGACTTAACAGTCTATTAGGTCCTTCTATCATTAATGTTGAGTCTGGATAAGAGCACTTGTAAACTGTGGAGAATAGTTCTCTGCTGTCTCTGACAACCTAAAGATTATCTCTGGTAACAAGTGAATAAAGCATTCTCTCATTATTTTGAGTTCCATGACTGTCACTTGTTAAGGCTGTGAGAGAGTGGCCAAAGAGGTTAAAACTACAGTGAAAGTACTCTTTAATATTATTTTTATTATCTTTTGTCTGAAGATGTATCGTGTTATGCTTGTTAGGAGATAGCTGTGTCTCACCTGCCACAGGTAACAGAGCAAAAAACTCAATCACAAGGTGAAATAATACACTGAAATTGGCAATTAGACACATTCACAACAGAAGGGATTCAGTATTGCAATATCTGGACAAAGACCTGGGATTTTTATGTAGCCTACGTTTACAGCTTAGTCCAACAAGTTGCTGACATCTGTGGCTCTGATGCAGCAAAGCACATGTTTAACTCGAAGCATGTGAGTAATCCCATTCACTTCATTTGTACTACTTACACACTTCAAGATAAACAAATATTTGCATGACTTGTTGGATGCAGCTTTTACTGAGCCAGAAGGAAAGATAGATGATTATGCAGTTCCATGGGGGAGAATGTTTTGAGATATTTTTTTTTCTTGTTCCTTCCAAAGGATGCTATATAAATGACAACACTGGTAAAAGCTCACTTAGTGTTTGTGCATACTGCCACTGAGTCTTTTTTGGCTGATAGTGACAGGAGGCTTTAGGGATTGTCTCATCTGTTTTTGTTAAAGTTTGCAGGGTTATATTTGTCTTTTACTTTAATAGATATCAAGACTGAAAGAAGTCTTCATGGGTGCTTTCACGGTGCTCTGTCACTCTTATATTTACACAAGCCCTTCTTGTGCCCTGTAAGAGTATGCCGAGCTGGTCCTTACATAATGAGGACTTTTTTTTCCATTACTATAGGTGCCTGTGTCCATATGGAATACAGCTGTGTATGATGTGTGTGTTTATGCATATAGGTATTTTGAGCCGGGAGAAGCTTCTGTTGACTGCACACTTGATGTCCTCACTGAAATGAATGACATGAGGTGCTGTAAGCCACATTATTCCCATTCTTGCAGCAGGTTGAGCTTGCCAACATTCACATTACAGTGAGACCACTTGACCCATCTCCACTTACAATGTGCACACAAAATACATTTCACTATTTTACTACAGAGTGCATGATTGCCTCTATGGGTCACCTATCATCTTTCATAAATTCCAAAAAAGAACAACACCTTTTGGGCAGCAGCCAAAATAAGGACTGCTGAGGAATCTGATATTCGTTTCATGTTTATATCAGGAGGAGTTAGGCAGTGATAGATGTTCTATCGCTTCACTCAAGTTTCTTACTCTGGCTTTTGGGATGAGAAGTCAGTAGCTCCAAGCAAATCTGTGTAAACTTGTAGAAGACAGTAAAGTTAAAACTTACCAGAATATAAAGCATTATTAGAAATCTCCTTCTGTAACTGGTCTTTCTGCTTAAAACTGAATAGTATCTCTTTTACTTATCTATCTGCTCATTTCAGGGAAAACCCAAACTATATAAACCCAGATTTTAACATCTTTTGCGTTCACTTCTGTGTGGCAGAGTTCATTGCAGAGGCTTGTTAGGATCTACTGACTTCTATGTTTCTTCTGGAAAGTATTTTTATACTCTACACAATTTATAATTTACTTTTTATCCATAGATGCACCATGTTTCAGTGTTTGCCCTAAAGACCAAGGAAGAGTGCAAGACAGCTATATCCTGATAATAGCTTTGCTATCTACTGCAGCTGCAGCTGGCATAATAAGTGATTTCTTCTGGGATATAAAGATAATTTTTCTCCAAGAGCTCAGCGATGTACAATTAAACTCATGGTTTAATGAGACAGAGAATGTGGTAAGAAATGTCATAAAATTCCCATGAATTAGGCACTGCCCAATAGACTGAGTCAAACTTAACAAATTTTAAATTAACTGTCATTATACTGCAGAACTTACCATGGGTTGTCCTTCCAAAACCTGCTAAATCTAAGATTTAAAAGATCACATAAATAATATCATGCGCATGGTTTTAACTCCCAAATTTTAGGCAAATAAGAGGCCTTATATGAAGTCAAATTAGCCACGTGGGCCACAAGTGAAATGCAAAACCCCAATCATTTTCAATGGGGCCAAAATTCCAGTTAGAAACTGAAGCTTCGGTCCTCATAACAAAACTGTCATTTTAATCACAAATTATCTTCAATTATTCATGATCCAGTCTAACTGTCTTATAGAACATGGCCAGTTCTCTTACTCAAACATGCCGAATTGCCTTAATCATACTAAGTTCTTGATTCAAGAATGTCTGGTAGAGTAAGCACCCACAGGCCAATCATGCATGAAAAATACTTTTACCAACTTGAAACATGTGAGCGAATGAAATTTTGCTTATAAAATGTCTTATGTGTTAATTTAAAAATGTTTGACTGTCTACATAGAAAGCATAATTGACATGTTATCTGCCAAAGTGGGTAAGAAAAGTGGTCATAACGGGGTTTTTGTTATTTCATAGGAATTTGTTTGCATTACTTGTTTGCATTACTCATACTTCAATTTCCTTTTCATTTCTTCTAACAACTCTATTAATCTATTGTTAGTCTTTAGATCTCTTAAACGCTCTTTGTAATGCTTTTGTTCAAAGGCAGCCCTACATCAGTCAGTATAATTCAGTTCACCCTAACCATTAAAAACAACTCTGTGGACAATACTCGCTTTTAGCTCTTTTCATAGTTGGACAGATATTATCATCATCTTACAGATGCAAAACCTAAGTTTCTGGTATTTCTCTTTGTCTGGTCTGCTATGCTTTAATCTACTGTGTTTTCACATGTGCAATCTGGGGTTTAGCTGCCAGAAACGTAATTATTTCAGGAACAGTGAGAGTTAAGTAGTGGGTACTATAAGGGGAAATCTAACCTAAAGCCTTCTTTCTTGACAACCCATCAGCCTCCACTTCTCACATGAACTCTTCCTTCTCTCCTATTATCCCAACATTGCGCATGTCTGACCTGTTCCACACCCCAGACCCCTTCAGCAGGTAGTTTCCACCACAACCTGGGCAATTTGTGGGATATGCAACCACCCCATGAAGGAGAGAGTGAGTCAGCCAAGAAGTATTTGAGGTAAAATTAAATTTCAAGATATGGTACTTCTAAAAGGATAGATATGGGTTATCTGAATCATGTAAAAGTATGGCATCAAAGAAGCTCTCTTAACAAACATCATCTGCACCTTTGCTTGTACCCTTTATCTGACTGAGAAGTAAATTAAGTTGCAGCAGCAGGAACAAGCAAGAGCACTGTTAGTACAACACAGAGCACCTCTGAATCATGATAAACTGAAGTCCCTGAGGACCACCACAGTGTAAATGCTCAACAGCAACAGTAAAAATTCCAATTCAGATGTGCTGTGTTTCCCTTTTCAGAGTCTACGTAGGAGATCTTCAACACTGCCTTAAGATCTCTGCACTAACAAATTCCCTGGACCAGATCTGTAATGTGGATCAGCTTTCCTCACGTTAATGGAGATCATGCACATAGGAATAATCAGGCCTCCTAGGTTACTTATTCGATTTCCTTGCCATTGCTGGTAACCTTGTCATCCAATCGCCAACATAAGCTTATCACAATCCACTTTAAAAGTACTTACTTCATTTGGGAGAATATTCCAATACTTCAAAGAAACTGGATTTTATTTATTTTTTCTGTTATAAATCTCAATTCTTCCCTTCTGAGACATCCCATGAATGCAGATTATGGTTTCTTAAAATGTTTTCCAACTACTTTCCTTTTTTTTTCTTTTTTTTTTTTTTAATTTAGGAAACATTATCCCTAGCCCTTTAATTAACCACACTGCCCATCTGCTCCAAGCTCTCATCAAATAACACCATTCTTGCGGCTGTGCGCTTCATCTAGTGTTCAGAGCTATCACACTATCTGGCCTCTACGATAGCCAACCTTCTGTTCCAGGCCAAGGAATCATCTCTGCTCCCATTCCCATGACTGCGTTACTTGCAGGCGCTGTGCTATTAAAAGCCTGCTTTCTTTATCAAATCATTATTTTGATCATTAGCACAGTTCGGGTGCAGCCTGATTCTGAGGACCCTTAAAAAGCAGAGGCAGGCAGTATCGATGTCATAGTAGCCGCGAGTCAGTAGATGGCTCTGTTACAAGCCATTGCGACAGTTTTTGGGAGGGCGAGGGTGAGATCTTGCAGTGCCTCATCTTCGTTTTTGGAAACTGGGTTCATACCCAAATCAGTTTCTCCTCTGCATGTGTTATCTGTAGATAAACCATCCGAAGAATAAAACTCATCAAATGCAAAACAAATCAAATATGTCAAAACATGGCAATCCCCATATACTTTTAAGTCAATGGCTAAGAAAAAGTGCTGTGGCACCCCTGGCCGTTTGGATGACAAAATTAAAATTCATTACCTCCAGCTTCCCTCAGTTTGTCCCTGCTGATGTTGTCTCCAGTTTGAAGGTGTTTAGAGAGGCCACAGCTTTTTAGTATCAAACCAGAGCCACTGATCTGTCTTTGTTGCATTCTATCATTTAATTGCACTTAGCTATAAGAATGGCCACACTGGGTTAGATTCATAGTGCATATTCCCCAGTATACTGTTTCCAACAGTGACCAACAGTGAATGCCTAAGGAGAACTACACGACTATGTGAAGGAACTATGAGATCCCCTGGGTATTCCAGCCTTTGGCCGTTCATAGTTCAGGGACATTCTAAACTGGGATAGTCTTTACCTATTCTGTAATCTTTAACAGATTTCTTTTGCATGATCTTGTGCAGCTTCATCTTGCACCCATTTGAGGCTTTCACACCAACAACATCCCACACCAAGAAGTTCCACAACTCGTCTACACAGTCTGAGGTATGTGTCCTTTCATTTGTTCTGAGCCTTTCCCTGCCATCTCCATGTAACATCCCTAGCTTCTGGATTAGGAGACTGAGTGAACATGCAGGCTCTGCTCCCCTTCTTTGTGTAGCTCCTCATTTAAAAACTTTGGTTGCATTTTCTTCAGTCCATGTACTTTCTGTCCACATCCACGTCACAGGTTCTGTATTATGGCTAGAGATATACCCTGGCCAGGCAATTCACATCCCCATGTGCCTTGCTCACTTCCTGCAGCTCAGGAATCAGGTTATGCTACAGCTTTTCCAGGAGGCTAAGGGGAACTGTGGTGCAGTTCATGATGTCTTACAAACCCATTCCTGCCAGCACTACTGCACTGTCTAGCCCTAATAATGGGGTTTTCTTATTTTCTGTCTTGAGCACCTGTTCAGTCTGATTTTGGGCTATCAGAAAGAACAACTTTCACCACAAACTGGAACCGGTTCTTATACTATATTTCTTTTCAGGCTCAAATGACATTCAGTGCCATTAAAAGGCAATGGTAATTCAGGGAGTTCCCTCTGAATAATCATGGGCATCAGGCACTCAGCTGTCTCTTGCACCTTTGGAAATATCTCACTAATAATAAACATGGAAAAGGAAGGAAGAGTGGTCCCTGTGGTCCCTGATGTATCACCAATTCAAGTATGACTATGTCCACCTGTCCATCAGAGCCTTGTTCCCTGTACTATGTCCTTACTCCTGTCTTTGCCTGCTCCTTCCCTTCTTCAGGTTTGTGCCTGACTTTCTGGCTGTGGTTCTGTCCTTTGACACACATGAATCTTGCCTACCTTAAGCCCTCTGGATTTCTTTCCATAGTGTACTGATAAATTACCTACCTACTATCGCAGATCTGCCTTTAGCAAGAGAAATATTAAGTCCCATAGCTAATTCTGCATGATAAAACACATAACCAGAAAGACACAGTCACTTCAAAATCACTCCATGAGGTGGTCAAACTAATACTTTAATATCTGAAAGGAGGGGACACTGGCACTGGGCACACTTTAAGTGTTTCAGTTCTTGGCACTGATATAGGAAACATGCAAAAGCTAGCAAGAAACCTTTATTAAAAAGTGGTTGGGCTCCTCGGCTGTGTTGTTTTGTGGACAGGACCTGTAAGGCTTTGTGCTGAACTGCAATAAACAGGAAGCATTAACAATAGCTCTGAGACAAGAAGGCTCCCCTGAAGGTCTGTGGCCCAGATCTTTGGCTGGTGCTAATCAGAGTCATTCAACTAGGTTTTGGGGAACTGCATTGATTACATCAGAACTAGTCCCAGCTCCCATGTCTCTCATGGAAAGAACAACTGACAGCAACAGAAGATGGTGGGGAAGCATTTTATTCTCCAGCTGAATGTTTCTCAGGTCAGAAAAGAGTTTGCTCTCCAATGTCTTTACAATCCACACAGTAAATAGCCCTTGTTTTGTTGGCATTTTTGGATTACCCAGAGGAGATGCTAGCCTCTGAAAAGATGGATCATCCAAATAATTATTTAACCACAGGCAAATGATTCTCTTCTGTGATAGTTCCCAAGTGATATCTGATTCATAGTCTGCAAAACAAACCAAAGTAGCCTGGTACCCATGGACAGCTTTGGACAGGAGTATGAGTGCAAAAGTGCAAGGCAGAAAACCCACTAATTGCTAAAGTAAATAAACATATATTTCCACTTCCCACATGTCACCTTGCTCAGTTCAGCCACCACTTGTCACCACATCTTCATTTTATTCTCCAGCTACTTGTCTTAGACGCAAAGAATTCTTTTTTTTCTTTAGGTAGGTGCTGGTATGTATGTATGGTATATATCACAGACCGGCTGCGGCTCTTGGCTGCCCTTAGGTGCCGCTACAGCACAAATAAATACATCTGGGTTTAGTTTGGTCTTCCTCGTGTGTGAAACCTAGCCTTTACACAAGCTGTCACGCATGTTAGAGTTATGGGAGGAAAGGACTTGGTTCATCACAATTACACCAAACGAGTCATAAAACTCTCACAGCTCCCCATGGAACAGTCTGTCATTTTGGGGTTCCCAATTGTTAAAGTGCCTCCATATTCCTGAGTCTGATCAGTCCCAAGCTATTCCTTTACAAGGTGCTTCTTCCATTCTTAACACATTTTGATCATCTCTCCTTCCTTTAGAAATGGGCCCTCACAGTTCAGCTGTCCTGTTCCTTGTGTGGACAGTCTCATAGACATCCAGTTGCTTGATCAGACACTTCCCTACCTCCATCCTTGTGAGTACTGTGGGTTACAGCTTATTCCTTCAGAGAAGTGCCAAAGGGCAGAATACTCCAGACTTTATAAAGTGTGCTAAAAGTAGTGATCCTTCATTCTCACCAGTGCACAAAACACACAGATCAAGACAAAATTGTAGAAGACCAGTATGGAGCTCTGTGCTGAAGTTTGCCACTCTTGAGCCTTCTGTAGGTTTTGGTCAATGATCCTGAGACAGCCCTCACTGCAGCTCATGGCTTCTCCCATGGATCAGGGAATCTCAGTTTCTCCATCCTATGTCGCCAGCTTGTCTGATTCTAAGCTGTAAAAATAGCTTCTTTACCACAAAAGCTTGCCCTCCTGTTTCTCTCTTCTGCCCCAGTTTCACCTCTCTCTTGGCATTTTTAAAGGTGAGAACGTCCTGGCTTATTTCCCCATCTGAGGATTTTCCCTTTTTCTTCAGATTGCAGAGTTTCAGATTCCAGGCCAGACTGATCCTCCAAAACTCAGACATTCAAGCAGACCCCAGAACAACAGCTTCTTTTCCTTGCTGTGTAGCATACAGGCAGGAAGAGTGAAAGTGTCTCAAGGATACTTCTAGGCTGCAACATTCAGTGATGCAGCAGTTTCACAAAAATAACCCAAATTCATCAGTTATACAGAGCCTCCAGCTCTCCACAGCACTCCAGTGACTAAATTAATGAGGTTAAACCAGAACAAAACTCTGTCCCCAGGATAGGCAGTGACTTGCCCACAGCACCGGAAAGAACAGAACTAGATTTGTTTTGTGCCCAAGGATATGCAATTTCTGCCCTTGTAATCATTTCCTAGAAGGAAAGAGATAAATCAGAGGCCCTGCTTTCCTCTCACTGTGTGAAAAATTCTGATCTTGTTTTGGCTGAGGCACACTTGTGAGCCAGGTCAAAATCATTTACGTGGGCATCTCCTGCTCACTGTAGAACCAGTCCAGGTCAAAAGCGCTGCCAGCCAGGACCAGACCATAGGACAACCTAGGTGACAGCGACCAGACCCAGACATAGCAGTGCATAAGGCCATGTCGAACATATATGGCAGAAACTGATCCTATGGACTGCTTTTTTCTATGTTCATGCCTCTGGGTTTATCCCCGCAGAACTGATGCCAGAACTAAGGCAGTGGGACCTGTGGGTGTGGAATGAGCCTCTCTAGGGATCCAAGTACAAAGTCTTGGTGCCTAATGCTGTGCACTCGATTCTGTAAACTGTGGCGAAAGTATTTTAACTAGGCTGGGTAAAGGCTTGCTTCTCATATTGCTTCCTGTGCTTTTGTGCATTGTTACTTTAAAGTTATTCAAAACATCTAAAGGAGGCTGAAGCAATTACATTGCAACTAAAATAAAGTCCTAATTTTGTAATCCACTTCCCCCCTCACCCACACAGAAAAAATCCACAATGAAACATAGTGCATGAGAAAAACCAGAATATTCCACCCACCCTTCAACAGTGCATGTATGAGCACAGCCCTATCACAGACAGCACCAGGCTACAGTGCTTTCCATTAACTCTGAATATATACGGGCAGAAGCTTGATAAGCAAATACCAGTGTTCCCAGCACACCAGCCAAGCCCTATGAAAACTAAAAACAATAAATTTATTGAAAGCTTTTTTAAAATAGGAGGAAATTATTACTCATTTGAATTCTGTTCATGTTAAGGTCAATGGTCTTTTTTTCAGATTCTGATTGTTAATATTAGATGAAAGGACATTTCCTTTACATTGTATTTATGAACTCTAATGGCAAAAGGAGGATAACAGCCACATACATTGCACACTAGAAACATTTCTGAATTTTGCATTGTTTAAGAATTAGTTCATTACTCATTTTCCCTTGACCTTTAAGTTAAAGCCAGGTTTATTCAAATACATTGGGCCTGATTCTGGTCTGGGATGCAAAAAGAGATGATACTTTATTTTTGCATTCTAGAAGTTTAGTGCGTGTGAGAATACATGGTTTGCATTCAGTCAGTGCAACTTGCATTATTCACATGGATAAGACTACAGTTTGAAAAACACTGGTCTGAGGGGATTCCATTCTCTCACATTCTGTGTGATGGAGACAAAATTTCCAAGAGTTTGTAGGACAGGACCAGAACCTCAGTATCCTCTGTTGAGTTTTAACAGAATAATCCCTGTTTATGCCCCTAAGGTTGAGCACCACAGTATTTAGCTGAATGTGCCTAGCTTTGCATGCTAAAAAAATACCTGCACGGCATAATTTTGTGGGTATTCAGAAGCAAATTTTTGATTGCTCAGGTGAGAGCTTTCAAAACGTTGCACGAGCACAAAATTATGGTCTTAGATTTGCTGCGGCTTTCTGCTAACAGCAAAAGTAATTTAACAACTGAAGGTAGCCCCAGAGCCTTTTGTGTGGTCTGTATTACGAAACAATTACCCACAAAACAATATACTCCTGGTGACATTTCCATTGCCTGAGAAATTGCCACCTTTCACTCTGCCGGCGTCACTATCATTTTACATCCTCATTAATGACAGTCAAAAGCTTTCTGTTTGTGTGGAAGAAAAAAGAAGCAAACCCCTCAGATTTGCCTGTGTCTAGGTACTGGGTATTGCTCAAAATACACCGTTGCACTAGGTGATTGCTAACAGGGACCAAACAGTTATAAATGGTGTCAAACTTTCGCTCAGCTGTGGAGTCACTTCAGATTTACCCTGGTGTCTGTTGTGGGTATTCCCAAATGCTCCCTCCCTTTGCACCAGCTGCCAATGCTGCATCTTTGTCAGTGAGGTGACTGAACAGCATGCTCAGCTCCAACACTGCCGTCAGCTTGTGACTTCCACAAAACACCTGTCAGTGGTAGCTTCCCATGCCAGCTTGTGTCCAACTTCCCTTGGGAGTGCAGCGCACCCTCTCCTGACAGGGGAAGGGAAGAGGGGTGGCCAAGGCCTTGGGGCTTGCAGTCCCTGCTTCAGCCCCTTGCTCGTGCTTATCTCTGCCCTCTGCTCCATCCTTGCACCTGGTGCAGTCGCACTTTTTTCTGCAGCAGTGGTTGTACCTCTTCACCTGGCTGCTGAGATATTGCTCTCATTTTTCTGGTGAAAGTGATAGCAGAGCATGTCCTCTTCCTCCTGAAGGCACAACAGCCTGCAAGCATCATGGCTGCAACTCACTAAAATGGGAATCCAACTCCTTTCTCCCCATCTTTTCCTTTTATTGTAATAATAATAAATAATAATAATAAAAAAGACAGCATAAATTGTGGCCTTCTCTGCCATGAAGGGCAAACTATAGCTTGGCCGCACTTCCTTATGTGCACACACTTCCATCACAACCTTTGCAGTTCTGATGAAAACGGAGAACATTTTGACATTTGTGAGTGGTTTGGAAAGATTTAGTAATTTTGGAACTGTACTGCATCATAACTGATAACAACACAGTAGCAGTTCAGTCTACATTCTCCTGCAGTACTTGTTAAAGGCTTCTAGAAAATGCATTACATTAGTAAAGGCATTTTCTAGTTTGAGTCAAAAGACTTTTCTGTTCTCAGATTCAGAGTTCAGCAATAAACTGTGTTTGGGTATCTCTGAGAAACTTTAAAATAATAATAAAAAAATATGAGCACTCTAACAGAATGAGACAGACAGCCTTGTCCTTTCACTTTCTAACCCCCTCTGCTCACAGTAAAGCCACACAGCAGTTTTTCAAACAATTCTAGTCTGTGAAGAACTCACTTAAGTTTTAGTCTCGAGTAAAGTTTTAGGACCTTGTTCAGATTTCAGCGTTCTGGCCCAAAGAAGACATGGGTTGATGCATTATTAGCAAGGACACACAGAGCTCATTTCCAACTAGCAATGATATAGCCTCTGTGGTAAACAGTCATAGATTTTGCTGATGTTAAAATTTGCAGAAAAGACATTTTGGGGATGCTTTGCAGCCTTTTGAAAGAGAGCAAAGGACACTTTCCCATTAGCCTTCCAAACTCACATATCTAAGGGCAGCTTAAAGTGAAAGACATAGTCAGGGTGTCACGAGGCTGCCCCTGCTCCAAAATAACAATAATACACAAATAGTTCAGCTATTGAATAGGATTGGGTAATCCTTTGTACTTTCAGTATTTCACCATCTGCCATGCCTCAAAAGAAGTACATGTAGCCAGGAGCACTGTGAAAGATAGGCAGGCGAGGGATCATGACCCCTGCTTTTGACCTTGATGCTGAGAACTCACATCTCAAAAGAGATCTAGGACCGCAAACCTGTCACTACTCCTGCCCTTCAGAGGTAGACAATTGGCAGGGCACAGATTCAGCTCTGTAAAAATGAGAAACTGTTGTGGGGGGCTTAAGAGGATGGGGGGAATGAACACCAGGGAACAACAACTGCATTTCGAAGTACGCAACTTATTCCTCTCAACCTCCTATCAGCATTTCCCTTCTCTCATTTCCATACCGAAGGCAGATATAAAGCTGTGAAAGTTGTTCAAGATGTGGCATCCATTTGGAAACTTCCCAAGCAGTTGTACTAACATGTTTTTAAAAACTGCCTGTAGGTCTTTCATCTGGATTAGCTGCACATTCTTTCCTTGACTCTTTTTTTTTTTTTTTTTTTTTTGTACTGAAGAGCTCACCCGCTTTTATCCCTTTTATCCGCTGCAGGACAAAGTTCCCCTTAAATCCCCACCTTAGAACTAGCTAATTTACACAATAGAAGAGGCTTGCTTACCACTGCTTTTGCATCTGTATTTACACGTGGGGCACCTGGATCCAAGTGAAGCATCTTTTGGTTCTTTTGGGGATTGACTTCCCTTTGCAAATCAGGAGTACATTCCAGAGCTTCACTCACTTTGAGTTCACACCAAATATGCAAGTTCAGATGGATTATTCATTGGAGTAAGAAAAGCAAGAGCTGGCCTCCTACTTGACTTCACATATGAGCAAGGTCTCTCTCTTCCCCCCCTGCCCCACCCACCCCCCCCCGACCCCCTCCCCCCCTTCTTCTTTTTTAAGTGATAGAACAAGTAGGCAGATGTTTCTGCTTTCAAAGAAAGGACTGGTGGATACATCACACCAATCTTGTTGTCCTGGGCTACTTCTCTTTCATAACGTCAGTTTTTTTATTGGTGAAGAGGAAAATAACATAGATGGAAAAAATTCAGGAAGATCTATGCCAGACACATAAAGCTGATGTGTTCATGTTTTGCAAATTGTTTCTTCTCCTGTCTGCTCATTGATAATGGATTTTTTGACACTGAGCCATCAAAAAACAAAAAAAAATTATGTTGCCTGCCTTGGCCAACCTATTGAAACAAATCACCTCCTCTTTCCAGTCTGTTTCCATTCCCCTCATTAATCCTTCTTTCCTGCCCAGCTTAACTCTCTCATCCTGTTATCTTCATGATGTTTCACCCAAGACAAGTGTGATGCCTACCAGAATAAGTTCCTCCAAGAGAAGACCTGACAAAAAGAGAGCATAAGAATATTCAGGGAGGCAGAAGCCTGAATGGCTGGCCTTAAGCTATATTGGCATTTCTGTAGTGATATACAAAGGAACTGCAGTAAACTGAGAGTTCACGCTCACTGAGCCCTAGCGTAATGCTACACAGAGGAAATTTTTCCTTGACCTTACAAAATCAGCAAGATATGTCATACTTATTCTGGTATTATCTTAATCCACGTACCTACATATGTTATCAATCAACATCAAATAACTGAGTCCACTCAAAATCCCGGTCAACAAATCTGTGTATGGGGCTATGTAATTGTGTCATTGGTCATGACATGTTGCCCTTTAAAAATTTTAGTTTTCCTTTATTTTTGAAAGGTTGAAATGAATGATCTGATTGTCTTTAACCCAGCAAAGGGAAATGAAATAAGAACAGCTGGGTAGGTCAAGAAGGAGATGAGTCATGTTACAGTCAACTCATCAGGAAGGGCCAGAGATCTGGACTACAGGAATCAGGAGAGCTGAGTGGGAGTAAAGCGATTGCAAGTGTATTAGACTCTTATCCAAATCCCTTAAAATGGGCTTTGGTTCTCACAAACACAGGGCCAAACAGAAGTCAGCAGAAATCTGGTAATATTTTGTTAGAAATATTTGACAAAAGCGGAAAAGAAATTGCTTTTAACAAAATGTTCAGTGGAAAATGGCATTCCTTTATTTGAAAATATGGGCTGCTGTCTTAAAACCTGGAAGGTTTTAGCAGAAGAATTGTTGCATCAAAATTCAAACTAATTTAGGTGAAATCAACAATCCATCAGAAACGTCAAAAGATTTCTTACCTGGACTTAATGCAATTTTTTTGGATATTTTTTGGATATTGCTTTCATTTTACTATTGATAATAGAAAGAGCAAACTGTGCTCTTTTACATCTATCTGATTACTTCCACTTACAAATATGGTTTTGCTTTAATAGTGGTCTTCCAGAACAGGACACACCCTTGAACGCTTCACACTTTTCCCCTTATAAATCATGTGTAGAGTCCTTCCCCTGGTCAAAGTCAGCTCTCCACAACACTGTTCCTGATCACTCCCACAATTTCCGCTTCTTATCCACTCGCTGGATACTACAGTCTCCACAGGTGATGTCCTAGTGATGTTTCAAACCAAAACAAAGCGATTGTAGATGAGTGAAAAAAGCTGTAAGGCCATAGGACCTCAAATAATGCTCTAAACACAAACGCACAGCATGCCAGTGGAATAACTGAAAACACTCTTCAGGTCAATGAAGATCAGGTAAAATTGGAGGCAAGCAAAGGCAGGCAAACAGTCTTTGGATTAAGCACACCTTTTTTCTTTTTTTTTTTTTTTTTTTCTCTATGATTTTGCCTCAGGTTCATTTTGAAGTTTATAAGGTTTTTTAATTATAGCTCCAGTGTTTGAGGTTTTATTGGGATTTTTGGGGGTTTGTTTCTTTTCTGGGTAAAAAGAATATCGAAATATGTAAATGCTCAGACAAACTGGCAGGAAATATTTCCTGAAACCAAGAGAAATGAAGATGAAAGTACCAGCAACTCACATTACCCTTACTAGTCACTCCAGTGTTGAGGGCAATTGTTTTTTCATGAGGAACAAGAAGGAATGCATGTGCAACAGCAGCATCTCCATGGGACCAAGGACTAGCACTATATTGCCCAGTACATGAACTCCCATTAGTTCACTGCTAAATAGCTGCATGGTGGGATGTATTTAAGTATCACAGAACTTCAAGAGAGCAATGAGTGCTTCAGATCATTGACTGTTGTGGAGTCTTCATCCTTGGAGATAGTCCAGACTCAGCTGGATATGACCCTGAGCAACCTGATTTAACTTTGAAGTTGCATCTGACTTTGAAGTTGGCTTTGCTGTGAGTAGGTGTTGGACCAGGTGACACTGAGAGGTCCCTTCCAACCTAAGTTGTGCTATGATTTTCTCTGAAGTTGCTCAAAATACTTACTACTATAGCTAGAGTGACATAGAGAAAGTGATAATGCTTTAGTACAGAAGCTATAGGCAGCAACATGAGTAATGTCTCTATTTCCAAAGGTGAGGACAATACGTGAAAGTTGCTAAAGTCATGATCTAACGATATAAACAAGGCAGTTGTTTGGAAGGTAAGATAGGATCTTTTTATTAAGCCAACTGATAAGGGTGGAAAAACAGAGATAAGGTTTGGGGCATGTAAGCCTTTTTCAGGTCTGCTTTTTTCATGTCAGGTCATCTTCAGTTGATTTTGTAAATAATCATAATTACTTCAGTGCTGAACTATGGAGAGATGGTGACTCTATGCATATAATTACTCAAGAAAATGAAGAATGTGAGATTAATATTTAAAATGTGTATTAAGGAGACGTACAGCCTGAAGCAAAAGGAGCATTGAGTTTGTTTTGAAATAAAATACAGTGTATAGGTGAATTCTACAAGTTGGATTTCAGAAGTAATTTTAAGTTATAGGTTTATGTTTAATTTTCTGGGGATACTCTGGTTTGCACAGTGTAAAACTGCTGTTCAGTTCACCGGAAATGGTGGTGTCTGCTGAAGAGATACCCTTGTCTGGGACAGCAGAGGATATTTCAGGTCAGAAGTTAAAAAGTTCTTTGCTAGCAGGGATGGCCTTCGAAGAGCTTCCTAGAGCTGTGCTTACCTCACACCAGCCCTGTGAGTCACGCTTTTACACAAGCAATAAATGTATCCAGATTATATATACTTCAAGCAAGAAGCCAGGCTTAATACCTTGCTTTTTTAGAGATGTCTTATTTCTTCAACTCTTCAACATTAAGACATTTCCCAAGTGCTCTCTGGCAGCTGTATGTACTCTGCATTCAGAGAGCTGTCTGACAGAGTCGGGGCTGGTCTATAGCTTGGGCAAATCTGAACCTCCTATTTTTTTTGGCCTTAGATTACCCTCGAGATTTTTTATCAAAAAGCCCCTGCCATTCAGCAGCAGAATGAGTTATTTGTTTAGAGTCTGAGAACCCCAAAGCCTCCTTTCCTCTGGTTCCTGACTGTCTCCAACTCCACGCAGCTCAGCACCCCTCTTCTGCTGTCTCTCAATCTGTGTGGATTAACTAAGGGACAAATCATTGGTGGGACTTGTTTCCAAGTGCTGGTTAAGGAATCCAAGGTTACATGAGGGGTGGGCTATACACATCTAAAACAAGGTAGCAGTTCTGAGGAAAGTCACAACCTGCTGGCTGGAAAAGGCACAAAGGACCCACATCCAAAGCCCACAGGATCAATGGAAGGATGTGCAACAACCTAATCTGATGAAGCATGGGGCAATGAGATGCTCAGAAACTGAAGCCTTTGATACATAAGCCCTGGAGCAAAGATTCCCTGGATGCCATGAAGGTGAATTTAGGTTAGCAGGGAGCAGATAAACATAGGAGGGCACAGACTTCCATTCACCTGATGAGGGAGCACAGTTTGCTTTCATCTAAGCAGGGCTCTGTGTTTTCTAAACATTTCAGATGCTGCATTCTTGTTTTGGTTTGGTTTTCATTATTAAAAAAGCAGAAAATGAAACCCCCAGAAAAGCGGGAGGGAGAGCTGCTCCCACATTTTCACCTCTAGGTGGATTGCTTGACCCTGCCCACAGCCCCACCTCAAGTGACTAACAAAACCATAAATCCCTGTGGGACACGGGAAGATACTGGTGTTATGTACCAGCAGAGCATGCCTCAGGAAAAGGCGTGAAATCATTGCCAAGGAATCTCAACATTTGTATGCAGCTCCAAAGTAATCACCATCTTCTGTTTATTGCCTGGGTAAAATCCTTTATTTCTTGGGTGCTGCATATTTGAGTTCCTACCTATCGCAGACAAAACAGACATTTTGTTCTTCCTGCAGCTGCATCCCGTATACTCAGAGGTGCCCCATGCTTTCTCAGATTTTCCCTTCTTTTCTCTTTATTGGCACCATTTTCCTCATTGAAGAACTACAGCAGCATTTTGTTTGCATAGGAAAAAATGACATATACCAGAGCTACTATGAACATCCTGTTATCTGTAAGCAACACTCCCTATGCTTGTTTTTCACAAAGAATATTTCAAAATTGCTTGAAATAGCTTGAAAACTCATTAGTTAGCATGAAGCTGTCCAGTCTTTATCAGGCCTTATATTCTGAATACAATAAGGCTCTCAAATCTATCCTCAGTAAATTATCCCTACAGGGCATTGAGGGCCCTGTAGGGAGAGAGGAAAGTTTTCTGTACCGCACAGCTCATGATTTAGGCAGGGACACCTGTACCAAGTGCCCTGACTGGAAAGCAGAGGCCAGTCAGGCAGCATAAAGCACTCCATTCCTTGTGTACATCTGTTACATGCACAGTTGTTTCAGTGATGTGCCAGGTTCAGCACATTTTCTGCAAAGAACAGCTAGTGGAGAATACACTTTTGACACCTACACAGACTCCAAATCTTTAAAAACATGATCTTTTCAGTACGAGATGAGAAAGGGCATCTTAACGGATGTATGACTTGTGCCCAGCTTCTTGTCACTATCAGTCTTTGGATGCCAAGTTAAGAAGTACACAGGTTAGGAAGACTTCTCCATCTTCAGGTCCTACAGACACCCTGAGTCCGGGCAATGGCAAGTTGTCTGAGTTGAACACATTACAGACAGAGCATCTGTTCCTGGGACTTACTCAGGGCAGACCTAAGCAGGGGTTGGCACCAAACACAATTGCTCTGAGAGGTTTGCTCAAGAAGCAAACCCTGGTCTTTCATACCACAAGCAAGTTTTGCCCCAGACAGTGCTTTAAAAAGCTCAGATCCACCTGTGTGGCTGGTGCCTCCTGGACAGGCTCGGTATAGCCCACTGCACATGGGCTTGTGCACACCACTGTCATCACTCAAGCTGTCCAAGAAGTTTGTCCATGAATTTCTGCATGCCAACTAATAAGAATCCACTGGATGGGTGCAGGTGATGAGTGCATTTTCTCGGAGTACAGCACTCAGAGGGTGACCTGCATCACCCTTTCAGCAGTGTGCTATTATGGGAATACTGTAAAACACTTTGGCAAATATGAGTGTGCCATGTGTGAATGTTATAACCGCCAAATGTGTTCTGGGTCCCTGTGGCTAGCCAGAGCTCTAAGATTTCAGCCCGGACTGAATTTTGTAGCATGTCTCAGGGAAATGTGGGAAAGTAATTCTTGGGGTGAACCGAGATCTGTGTAGGTATTAACCCTAGGTAATTATTCTACAGGATTTTGCCACAAGAAGGTACAGAGATTTGATACTTGAGCACTCTAGGGCTAAGGAGAGCTAGGATTAATGCCCAGTCTTTCACAGACTCTGTTGCATGGGTCACGTAGACGGGCTGGGGACTGCTGCGTGACAGACATCATCTCTTCTCTTGTTATACCCCGGGAAACTGGCAGGATTTACATGGCATCCCTTGTCTGCCCGTCCCCTCATTCTTCTCCCTATCCTCCACCTTTCCAGCCCGGTTCTTGCTCTGTGGCCGGCAGTCCCAGGACCTGCGGCACAGCCTGCATACTTCATGGCTGTACTCCTGGCCGTGCTCCTGGGTTTAGATGGCATGCCTGTAAAACACTGCTCTACCAAATTCATGTCACTTGCAGTCTCCCTCTCTGGCTGTGCCTTTTCCAAGGCACAGAGATAAGTTTATTAACACTGTGCTAGCTACCATGATTTTTAAAATTCACACCTTTTGCCTTGTGCTGGGAAATCTGTGGGCGTTGGAGTGAGATATATATATATACACATACACACATATGTTTGTATGTATCTATGTAATATATATTCTGCATATCTATGTGTATCTATATCTCGTATCTACTTACATATATGTCTATATGTATAGCTTAAGCCTTATCTGTAGAAGCAGGCTAATATGCCCCTTTTTTTGAAAAACAAACATTTATTGCTGACTTGTCAGGCATATTCCTTTTTGTTGTTTTTTTAACTTGGCCAGTTCTTAGAGTACAATAGTACATTGGCCATCTGTGCAGAGGAGAAGAGGGGTTTAATGAATAGACAAAGCAGGGAATGATTGACTGATTGGGACTGTTTCCCAGTCTCATTCATACCAGCCATACAATGGAATCACTCCCCATTTACACTGCCAGAAGTGAAAGGAGAATCACGTCTGTTTTGAGTTCATTCCTCAGAAGCTCAGATCATCCTCCTGGGCAAAAGACTTAAAAGCACGTGCTGCTGAAACCAGGCTATCTAGTTTATTCAGAACATGTCCAAGCCTTTTATATGTGCTAGTAAAATTAGCTTCTCTTCAGCCCCTCTAATGGTGTCACGCAGCAGACGTGGCCTTTGTATAGGGCTAGGACAGTTTGTGTCCGGACAAACTTGTTTATGCAACCCGGTATGCCCCTTCCTTTTTTTGTCCCCATGTATAATGACAACGTTCTAGGCATGTGGGCAGATCACTTTCTTTCCCCTTTTGTCAGAGTACAAATTTACAACAGCCTGTTTGCACACCGTGCGCTGGATTTTAATCAAGTTCACTGTAAGGAGAGATAATAAAAATGAGAACCATGATTACTTCACAGTTGATTTCATTTGAATAAAGAGCTGCTCAATGACAGATGGTTTCTAGAGCTGCTCTATATGTGAGCTGCCATGATGTTGAATAGTAAGAAGAACAAGAAAGTATGCTGCTGTGGTCTTTGGGTTCTTACTTTGTCTTATCTATATTCATGTTTTATTCAGAGGGGAAATTAGATTCCACAGCATTTTTTATTCAGAAGAGAAGGTTGGAAAGGGATAATACCCAGTATGCAAACCTGCCAGCTTCTCTCAGATCAGGTCCACATCCCTGTACTCTGCCAATACAACTTTAACAGTACTCTCCACCAGCAAAATGCCTTATTGTGAATGTAGCTTTTATCAGGAAAACTGCGCTTTTGGCAGTGTGACTTGCTTCATGTCCACCCTCAGCCCACAGGCAAATGTGTTATCCCAGAAGAGCAAAGCAAGGTTTGTCTGTAAGACCTGTGTGAGGAAGGGACACATCTGTGCCCTGCCTGATGTGGCTATACCAGCAGACCTTTGCAGTGCAGACATGAGCTCCGAGTCTCTTTCCACTGCCTTTGCATTTGGTTACTTCTGTTGGTTACTTTTACCATATTGCTACAGTATTACACAAAACTGTTGAGAAATTTATTTTCAGAGGTTTATTCTGTGGCAGCATTGCCCCTCTGGCATATATTGAGCGAGTATATAATCTACTCAAAACAAAGATACTTGCAAACTTTTCCTTGCCTGCAAAACCAGAGGTCTGCTGGTCACACTAGCATTTTTTACCTGATCTTGTGACATCTTGATGACATATCCTTGTTGGAATAAGTAATTTTTTTTCTTCTTAAACAGAATGTTTTTTGTCCTCCCCCACCTTTTCTGATCTCTCCCTGATTGCATGCTTACCTGATCCCAGCTACATTATTCTGAAAATCATTGACTTGACAAATTAAAATGTTAGGCTTGCTTTGCATTTTGAACAAGTTTTCCAGAAAAGGAAAAATATCCACAATTTCTAAGCATCCAATAAATAGTTGGGAAGGTCAACATTTGCAAGGAGAAGGCATAGCTTTTATGAGACCAGCTGTTGTGCTTGGAAGGGTTAGACAAGTTTTTAAGCACACCACCAAACTTCAGTTCAGACAGTACCAATCTTGAAAACTAGGTACAGGTTGAAAACTATGGCTCTGAATTCAGTTAATACATCAGGAAGCACTATCGCTTGAGGTGAAGGGTAGTTGGTGCCTGTGGGTTGTTGGTGTCAGAAGGGATTGTACTAACAGTGGAGTCCAGAAGGGCATTAGCCCATGTGGTTCAGAGGGAAAGAGGTGTGTAATTTGTCACCTGAGGAACTGAGGAACACAGAGGTATTTGCTGAGAACTGTTACTGAGGGATTAGAACATGCCATAAACACCATCTTTATTCCATCCACAAATTTTGCATCCAATAATGATTAAAACCAAGAGGTAGATATTTCAGCTCCTCACCCCTCATTAATGTCAGTCTTTCCAGTGGCTTTAAAATGTTTTGAATTGTGTTCACATAAAGCACATTCATCTTGTAAGCTTTTGGACTAAACTTTTTTTGGCTGTTCAATCATGGGTTCAACTAGTGACCACCTGTGACTCTTGAGACCACTGTGATTATTAGCTTAGGCAAATGCACTTGTTTTCCATTCCTCCTTCCTGTCTCCATTTATCCTACCGGGTTATTCACCTGTTGTGTACTGTCTAAATCCTTGATTAGGAGGTCTCCGGGTCAGGGCTTGTCTTTGTGTCCTTTGTTAGATCTCTTCAATATTAATCCCTTTCACATTGGCAGTATATGAAAGGTGGATTCATCACAAATTCTTATTAAGTGCCCAATTAATAAGAGCAAGAGCATGTTAAAAGCACAGCACAGAGACAATGCTCCATTCAGATGCTGCATGAAATCCTGATGCTGATACTGTCATTTGAGTGAAGTCTGTCTAGGACTGGGGATGAATTCCATGATGAACACTAGGAAAGGATTATTAACAGAGCTGAACATTATTTATTTATTTATTTTGAATTTGGTGTGTGCATGATGAAATAAAAAAATTATTCCTTTGTTTTTCACTATGTACCATTTATACAGATTTTATTTCAGAAATTCAGACATAATTCAAACCTGGGAAAAAGATAAATTGATCTAAATATTAGCCTTCAAACCTGAGCATAATCAGGGGCTTCATTCTGCTTTACACCTCCTCTCTTTACACCTCTTATTACAACACAGAGCCTTCTATGGCCATTTGAAGGAACTAGCATCCTCTTCTGGGATATGCCTGTGTTTCTAAGGGACTCATCAGTTCCCATGTGCCAAAAGATTAATGAAGTTCAGGCATCACACACAAAATCTGAGTAGAGCAGAATGCCTAAGAGCATCAGTGGGAACCTTGTGGCAGGTAGGCACTGAATAAAAAGGGGGTTGTATTAGTCTGAGAGGAGGGCTGGGAGCGAGATGACTCTTTGGGGTCAGTGACAACAGAGGATTGGCAAGGGCCAGCTGGCCATAAGGGAAAGCAAGATGAAGGAAAAGGTTCTGGTAGTCCTGGCTGGGACTGGAGATTGAGAGAAAACCCTAGATTTGACCTGAAACACCAAACTAAATGAGGTGCTAATATTTGCTTTCAGAATAGATGGCACTAAATTTCTGTAAGGAGGCTCACATCTGAGGTTTCCAGCGGGTCCATATTGAGAGGTGCTGAGCTCGGAAACCTGCTCTGCTTCCAGTCTCCTTCCCCTCACAGGAATTCAGACTTGCTTCTTCCCTCACTCCAAGCCTCCACAAATACAAATATCAGAAGGCATGGGCACACACCAAGTGCCTTGAGTTTCTGACCCTACCATAGCAGTGCCTTGAAAAAATATTCCCACAGTGCACCTCCGGTTGTGGATGCGAGGTGATAAAGACAGGCTTCTGTATGCTCCCAAAGATACTGGGTGCTCGTTTTGTCATTCATTGCCCTATAGAGCAGCCTTTAGGCTGCTCTGAATGGTAACAGGTGCTTCTGGCCCCATTGTGCTGCCCCAGCTGTCAGGGATTTCTGGGGACCAGTGAGTGAGATTGTGTAGGAGTTGCTTTAGTGGCTCTTTGCCATTCAGGAATTCTTTTGCGCCAAGGGAATCCTCCAACAGCTGTTTGGGCTGGCTTGGTGACAGCTTTGTGCTGCCGGAGCTGGGCAAAGCAACCCCAGCTGGGCCAAGGTTCTGGCTCCTTGTGTGTAACTTGCTTATTTAGGCCTGTCGCCCTGTTTTGTAGGTAATCTCTGCTACTGTTAGTGAATGCAGAAAGCTGCTGAAGTTGGTGGCCTCTGCCAAAGAGTGAAATACCAACTGATGTAATTGGAATGTGAGATCTGCAACGCTTGAAAATTCTGCCAGAAACTAGTTAAATGGAGATGGCATCTCATTAAAGGGAAGAATGGGGTCTCTGTGCATGTTTTCTGTTCTTAGTCCGGGCAATGGATCTCCAGCAAGTCTTCTCTGCAAAAGATGAGCATTTGAAAAAGAGGATGTAGAAGAGCTGGATCTGTGGGTGAAATGGGTAGATGCGGGCCTACTGTATTCAAGGATATGACATCCAGGTGCAACATATGAAGACCTGGCTGAGCGCTACTCATCCCTTATGAACAAAGATGTACTTTGCCACGCCATACTTTTGGTTTGTGCATGTGCCCTGAATGTCTTTCCTCATCCCTTTGTGCTATAGCCTATTCAGTAGCCACAAGGAGCATATCATAAGGCCAGCTAGCGACAGTGTCTCCATATCTACTGAGTCACGACTGGCAATGCACGCTTCGAGGATCAGCTGTTTGATTATCCAGAGAACATGTGGCTTTACTCAGCTGCTCCAAGCAAAAAAAGCCAAGAAGGACAACTGACTGATTGTAAAGAAGTGCGGACAATGAGGCGGGACTAGGAATCCATGTGACTGGTTTCTGAGTATGGTCCTTCAGTATCCAGTCAAAACAGAATGGGCTTGAGCTGTCTGATGACCTGCATATGTAAAAATATTTGTCCTTATTCAAAAGGGAGTGGGACACCATATACTGTGAATGGAACAATGCATGCAAGCATTTTGAAATCCAAGATGTGCCTTGTAGCTAATTCATACAAAATGACATTTTTTCCCCAGTGCATTGTTCATGGGCAATCAGGTCCCAACAAAGCTGTGAGGAAAATAAAAATGGCACTAAACAAACTCCTTGCTGATGAGCAAGCCCATTATTTGTTTGCTGTTAAATACGTAAATACTGAAATAAGTTAAGCAACAGTAGCTTAAAAAGAGGTCTTTTTCTGTTCATTTTTCTGTATTTTGTAACCTAATAGATTAAAGTGCAAAGCTGACAGGGTGCTTTAAAGAGATATTCCTTGTGGGACATTAAAAAGTCTTCACACATTACACTAGACAAAACAGACAACCACATCACTATCTTTGCTCTGAGTGAAAATGGGGCTGCTTTTTATATTCAGTGCTACCAAAGGATATGCTTTATTCCGGTAACTGGACAGAGGAAGGATATGCAATAGAGATAGAGATCATCTAGAAATTACAGTATTTGCCATTATTTGAAATACATCTCTCTTGGGAGGATGGTAAGAGCATTCACTCACTTCCCTCACCTCTGTTAGAAACACAGTTACGGAATTATGTCGCCTGGGTTCATCCACAGAAGTAATGCCTTGAAGGGACCTTCCCAAGGATAAGAGAGGTAAAGGTGATCCCGTGTTTCCCAAGTATTTCCTTTTGGACCGTAGTGAAGACATTGCCTGCAGATGGTTCCCCTATGGGATGCCAGGCTGGATGGGCCAAGGCAGGGCCACCAAGTGGTTCTGTCCCCAGAACAGCCTTCCAAAGCTTATCTGGAAAAGCCAGAAAAGACTAAAGCCCCACCACATCTCCTGCTCTGTCTCCAGGCTCTCTGCTGGGGAGGAGGGGGGGAGTCGTCGGGTGTCCAGCCCCTGTGGATGGGCTTGACTTTCTGCAGATCCTCTAGGATTTGTGATATCCTTGGAAACCTCTCAGATGTGAACTGCCCACCTGTCTTCTTTCTCCAGCCCCAGTAGTGAGGCTTCACCACATTGACCACATGATGGATGGGAGCCTGGGCTTGGATTATGGGCACCCTCCAGATGTTCACTTGCCTGGAGGCTTTGGCACCCCCTTTTCCTGCTATGGGGGAAGCCAGTGCCCACATCCAGGGAGCCGAGCTGGGGGGCAATTTCCCACAGGAGACGAGAGAGGCTGGGTGTGTTTGGAGCCAGGGCTTGCAGCTATTTGAATGCAGAGGTAAACTTCATCTGCACCCGGAGCCAGCATGTGTGGGGGTTGGAGGGAGGGAGGGATGGACTCTCCCTGAGGTGATATCCTCCCTGCAAGGGACTCTCCAGGGTTTTTTAAGCGTAGGCTGCAGTAATCTCTTTGATTCATAGATACATGTTGCTCTCCTTTGAAAGAAACTGCCCCCCCCCCCTCCCCTGGGTTGCTTTAAAATCTTCTGCTCCCATGAGGACTTTATCCGAAGAGAGAAGACTCCTCCTTGTATTAAAAAGAGTCCTGCTGGGTGTGAGCCAATGCACCAAAATCAAAATAAACCTGGAAAATATTGCCAAAAATAATAATCATAATAATAATAAAAAAGAACCTGTGTGGTGTGAGAAAACATTTTGCGAGCAAATTAAAATAGGAAAGCAAGGGGAAGCTTTCCTGAAGTGGAGCCCAGAGGATCTCTGAGGGCAAAGTCTGAACATTGCTGACCCAGCTTCTGCCCTTCCACTCCTGTTCCCATGCTACACAGTCCTCCACAGTCCTCCCAGACCTCCTGGCTCTCTGCCATCACACACAGTGCCTCTTTTGCCACAGGAACCAGCACGCCGGATCCATCCCACTGCCCTCATTGCCCCACACCAGAAAATGTGACGGCTCTGTGCATGAAACTCGGTGCTGACTACCCTGCTCCAAAGTTAAAGCATAGCACAGATTAGGAAGAAAAGCTTCATGCTCATCCAAAAGTCTAAGTTTGTGTCATTGCAACCTGCTAATGCAGGAAGAGGGCCAGCTATTATCTTTTCATGCAGTGCTTTTTGTCAGCTTGAGCATGAGCAATGTCAATTTACTGGTATTTTTCATGCTTTAATAAAATGCAAGCAACACTTTGGAACAGCAGGCATCTACATTTTCTTCCTCAGTCTCAACCACCTTAAAACCCAGCAGTACCAAATGCTAGGCAGTTACCACGACCAACTTACAGTCACTGGTGATGATGGACCAGATAGGAGAGAGAATACTGTTTTCTCAACACCACTTTTATCTCTTTATACTTTAAAACCCCATCAAAGAATTTCATACATATTTCTCTACATCTTGCAACTTGTTGTAGGGGCTGGACTTGGATTGTCTTTTTGGTTAATTGCTACTTCACTTTATATTTTATTTAAAATACATCAGCTATAAGACGCTCTGCTAGGAGGTCAAAGTCTCCGGTACTGCATAAATGTCAGCTATGTTTTCATTTGTTCCTTTATTTCCTTTTTTTTTTTTTCCTATGATTTCCCTCCAGGCCATACCCTGTTGAGGTTCAGAGTCCTTGAGCCTCTGTTCCAGCTCCTTTACTTTCCAGCTCAGCATCCTACTGCTGTTAGTGATGCAGTTCCAAAATGTGCACATTTCTTACCGCTGAGATAAGAATCTTCAGGGGGTTTTTTGAGTAGTCTTTGTGAAATTGTTGCCCTTCATAGGCAACTAATTTGCAATGCTTTGATTCACAAATTCATCTCCCCTATCCTTGTGGACCTAATCCTGTAATTGGATCCAGGCACAGAAGCTGCATGTACATTGGTAAATTAAACATGCCCAGCAGTGTTCCTAGGCGTTGTGGCCAGTTGGCATGGAAAAGGCAGTGTCTGTGCTAGTGAACTGCCTGGTTAAAAGTGTTCACATGGTAACAGCTTACTGGAAATGGTCCCTGGACTGGTCCAAGTGCTGTGCCCAGGAACAGAGAACGGGCCGAATTCATGTCAGGGATACTCTAATAGTCTGCTAGTGCATGCAGTTACAGCCCGGCACATGGAGATGCTACTGCCATACCTGAATTTACTAGCACAGCTGTTGCTGCCTGAGTATCTTGCTACAGAAATGGTGCTGTGGGAGTAGGCCATAAGGATGAGCCCCCTGCTTTATCTGGGCAGGTTGCTAGTACCATGGTGCAATCCACAGCTGCTGTGTATGACAGCATACTACTGGGGGCTCAACTGCATGTCAAGGTACATTTGTCTTAATTACTATAAGATACACCATGTAGATTAAGCCTTTGCTAAATGACACACACTATCTGGATGGATGGATGGATAGATAGATAGGCAGGTAGGTAGATAGATCAGGATTTTTCATCCTTTGGCTTTTCTTCTCCAATGTTTAATTAGAGAAGATTACGTGGAAGGGGCCTCAAAGGGATCTCAATTCTCACTGCAGAGTATCGACATAAAAATTCTTACACAAGGTCACCCACAAGTCCAGGTCCCCCACGACCCTGTTTCTGACTGACCTGCAGCAGGTTTGTACAGAGTCCAAAGTAGGGCATGATACAGTAGTCCTTCTGTGGGCATAGCCTTCTCCCAGCTTTTGGTAACCAACAGCTTCCTAAGCCTTTGTATTTAATAGACACTAAAGGAATTTTTCATCATGAATTCCTTTTCTGAAACCAGTTATATTCTTGGCCTCCATAACACCCTGGGCAAGGAGTTCCACAAATCCATTAGATGTGGTATGAAACAGTATTTCTTCTTATTTGAGTTTGTTGCTTTAACATTTCTTTGCATGTCTCCCAGTTCTTCTATCGCAAAGAACAGCTGTCTTTATTTACCTTTTCTATGCCATTTGGGATTTAAAACATTTTTTCCCAGATGTTGCCTTTCATCAGTGTTTTTTTCCATAAGGAAGATTCCAGTCTATTTGTTCAGTCTTTGCATAGAAATTATTCTTCCATAACTATCATACCCTATTCTATAATTACAGATCTAGTCTAGTGCTGCTCTGTGCTTTTTTGATGAGAGGACCAGGCTGTTTGAATGTATTTGGATTTAAGTAATGGCTTAATAACTCTTTCCCCGCCCACCCCACACCCCACCCCCCGTATTCTTTTTCCAATAATTACTAACATGCCATTTGCTTTTTTGATCACTACTGAGCACTGGTGGTGTGATAGTTTCATATCTCTGTCCCCAGTGGCTCGTTTCCCTTTCCTGATTGGCAATAGGTATATTAGAAGCCCTCATTACATATGTAATATTCATACGGGTTTTCTCTGAAATGCATTACTTTGCACTTTCCAACACTGAATTCTATTTTCTGTTCTATCATCCAGTCACTCAGTAATGCCAACCTCTTCTGCAACTCTTTGCTGTCAGATGTAGTTTTGACAGCCAGGTCTTACCAGATTTGGTGGAAACCCTCTATGCTGATGTTTTAATCCACTTTTGGTTCCTTTAATGAGAGGACTCTTAAAAAAAGTCAGTTCAGAGAAGCCCATCCATTTCTTTGCAGACTCTTTGCAACCTACATGCTGTTCCTGTCGTCCAGAAGAAGTCTTGTCATAGACTTGTCATTCCTCTCCAATTGAGTTTGAACTAATGAATTAAATCTCTTATGCATGGTGCTGGGAATAACATTGGACTTCTGCTACTCTATAAGTGATATACTCTGTTCCATTGGCCCTGCAGCAGTTTTCAGCTCCATGTATCAAAGTACTTGCAAAGATGAGGGAGTATCAATGTCTCCAGGTGACAGCCAGGGAAACTGATACCCCTTTTAGCAGTAACAGTATGCAGTGTTCTAGAGTGGCCTGAATGCTATTTGTTGAATAAATTAGTTAATGAGTAACAGCAATAGTTGCTAATTAACATACTCAATGAATATTTATGCTGGCATCTCGCCAGTTGTACATCTTATACAATGTGTCTTTCACTCTCACTTTCCCCTTATTTTATTTCATACTATGAGCTCCCATCGGAAACGACCTATCCTGGCTCTGCCTCCCCAGCATCTGTTGCAAGGAAAGCCAACTTCTTCTCACCCTGCAACAGCCAATCATAATCAAATGTAAACCTCAAAAATCGTCCCCAGCCTCACTGTGTCCCTACCTCCCAAGGCAGCAGCCAATCAGTGGGCCTCCCACAGCACCCCGAGGACCTACAGTCAAACTGGTATAGGGGAAAGAAGATCCCAGCTTACAGGATGACACAGAATCAACAAGTAACCTGTGGGATTCAAGGTTATACCTGCACATGTTTTGCACACCAGCATCAGAAGAGGTGTGCCTTCAAAATATAAGTGTTCTGGGATGTTTAAAGCTTTATAAAGAAAATCAATAGCTTAATTTCAACCCGCGTAGCTCCAGGCCCATCACGGTACCCCACAGCTTGGATTAGCTCCAGTGCCTGAAATAGCCCCAAGCATGTGCATACGCTCATCTCACTCATCAGGCATTTCAACTCTTGGTACTCCCTGTAGTATGATGAGGTAAGGATCGGTGTTTTTAATTCAAGAAATGAGGGAGTCTGTTGGTGTCATCTATCCTTTTGAGATGTCCAACACAATTTTGGTCCAGAGAAGAGCATCATACAGGCACAAAACCCAAAGCCTGATGACTTGTGTCCAATACTACCCTTAGGGATGAGACTCTAAGCACTAGCCCTGTATTAATCTTGTCCAGGTGTTGTTAACTGTGAACAGTATAACAACTAATGCTGGTTGTGGTGAGCTGCAGGAAATCTCACTCTGCCGGTGACTGCAATCTCACATTAGTCAATGATAAAACAGCAAATAAAAATTTCATAATAGCAACTGCAAACTCATGCTTACAGGGAAAAAACCCACCCTAACAATGTCTATACAGTAATGGACATTACATTAGCTATTACCACTCAGGAAAGACACCCTGTAACCACTGTGGATAGTGCTGTTAAGTATATAACTCAGGGTCCAGCAGCACTCAGAAAGAAAAACTGAACATCAGGAACTGTTAGGAAAGAAACTGAGAAAAGAAAAAGATGCCTGTTCTCATCCCTGCATTGCTGTGTACACTGATGGTGTGTGCCCTCTTCACCACTGCAGGCAGGGCTGCTTGCTGTGCCTAGGAAAAACAGCAGGACCAGAAAGGTTCAGAAGAGATCAACAAGGATAATCAAAGCGATGGAAAGCCTCCAAAATAAAGAACTATCTTTGGGGCTAGGACTGTTCAGCTGGAAAAGAGACCACTGGGACAGCAGATGAGAAGTATGTGAAATCAGGAATGGCCTGATGAATGTGATAAAAACGTGTCTCTCATAGTGTGAGGGCTGGGGAGCCTTTATGTGATTAAGCATCAGGTTTAAACCAAGCACACCCAAGGCATAACCACATTGTGACACCCGTGGCCGCAGGATGTTGTGGAGGCCAAAAGTGTAAATGGGTTCCAAAAGCAATTAGAAAATTCTTGAAAGAAAACTCCATCAAAGGCTCCTTGACTTCAGAGATGAAGATACAGCCCTGGCTCAGGAAGTCCCTAAACTCCAGATTTCCAGAACCTGAAGGATGAAGTGGAGGAAACATCACTGTACTTGCCCTACTCTTGTGCTTTTTTGCTAAGCATCCGCTACGGGCTGGTCAGAGACAGGATATGGTCTAGGTGACCCCTCAGTCTGACTCAGCACTGCTGTTCCTCCAGCCTGGCTCTTTTCCAGCTGGGCTAATTCACGTGATGGCTGCTTGGAGGCTCTATTTCTTCGATGTCCTGCTGTTGTTGTTATTCAGGTTATCCAGAAGAGAGGATTGTCTCTGTCAGTGGGGGCAGACCCTCATTGGCATCAAGTCAAAGGGGCATAAGTTCTCACACACAATGACCAGACCTGAGGATCTTGGTACTATGAGGTCAAGGGTCCTGACATAGCTGCAAAGGAAAAGTGAGAGACCCTGTGCCTGCCACGGCCAGATCAGTAGTGGCTACATCACTCAGCGGGACCTCATTGAGCTGTAGGAAATCATTTGAATCCATTTCTTCTGAGACAGGCTCTGTTTCCAACCTCTGCCACACAAGCTGGGAATATGGATGTGTAAGGAATTTTGGATCCACACCATGCCCAGCACCTACTTTCTGCCAACCTCACCTTCTACCAGGGTATAACAGCTCTGGGTTTTGCACTGCAGTTCCTCACTAAACAAAAAAGGGGGTGAGTGTTGCTCTGGGCTTCTGCCAGGCTCTCCTCTGAGACTTCCTGGTCTTCCCATGGCAGATGCACAGAGCAGAGCTGCAGGAGGTTCAGATAAGGCCTCAGTCCAAAAAAACCCCAAAAAACAAACTCAAAAAACCAAACCACTTGAGCACCCAGGTAATGAGCAGCACCTGTGCACCTCTAGGCACATGGCGCTTCCCAGTGGAGCCTGTGGAGCTGCTCCACATGCTGGAAATTATGCCTGCACTTCAGCATTTTGCTGTATCAGGCTGTAAAATTGTGCAGAAAAGGCCTCCTCTGCCTCACCTTGCAAAGCTACAGGATTTGTGAACATATTGCTGCAGATAAGTAGTTTAAGTGCATTGTAGCAGCATGGCTGTTTTTGAATTACTAAAAATTTCAGCACTACGAGCTTTGTCTGTGATAAGCCTAATCTTCTCTTCTCATCACTATCATGCTAGAAATCACGCTGGAGGCCTCTATAACCTGACTTCATTTTGTATTAACCATAATTGTGAGAACTTGCTTTCTACATGCGTGTTTGGGCAGAGATTGTTTGCCAATGACTTTATACAATTATTTTACTCCCAGAAGCATGCCAGAATTACTTTCTTCTGCTTGATTTAAAAAATAAAAAAGGAATTGGCCCAGGGGAAAAAGTAAAAGAGAAGAAAAGAAAGTTTCTGTATAGCATGACTCTGAAGTCCACAGTAACAGCCTTAGTAGCACAGATTACAAAGTCAGACATACAAAATAAAAAGGCTTCACCAGTCAGCTCAGTGTACATTGCTTCGGTGAACATTGCTGTGATAGATGAAGTCCCAACACACCAGCTCTCAGTGTGGGAAATATGTAATGACATGTATTGCAGATGTATCATCACCTTTGTTTCTCTCTAATTAATACAGATACAGTGTTGGGTTTGGACATCCTTTTTTTTTTTTCTTTTCTTTTTTTCTTTTTTTTCTTCCAGTTTCACCAAAATCCACACTGCCTGTTCGCTCATTACCTTTTCTCTCACAGACTGTCAAAAGTTTTCCTCGGGACCAATCCTATTCTTATTAAACCATCAAGAGAACTCACATGAGGTGTGGGACAGGGGTAGGGGTTGGAATGGGAGCTGCTGAGGAAGCTCTGCACTGCAGAGGGTGTGGAGGCTGAGCACAGGCTAACAGCTCTCCAAAGTCAGTCAGGAGCTACAGGGCTCAAAGAGCAGAGCCAATATTTGCAGCTGCAAAACAGACCTGATGCTGATCCCAATCCTTTTAGATCCCAGTCTGATATGAGAAAAAAAATTATTTCATAGTCTTTCCATTAAACACCTTATCAGTGATGTTAAAGCATTTGAAGTGACTGAGTGCTAAGGAGGAGACACTCATCATGAGAGAGGTTTATAAAGAGGAACACCTAAGAACATGAAACCAAAGATATTGTTATGGCTAATGAAACAAAAGCATTTGATTAATTACTGACATTGCAGAAATACATTTTTAAAAGTGATTACTATAACTAGAGATTTCAAACATGATAATATGCACTAAACAACATACAATAGGGCTGGAGAAGATTTATAAGATTCCCCTCAACCTTGGCTGCGAGGTTAGTAAGGGTGAGTTCCTCAAGTTCCAGGAGTTCACAGGAAGAGACCCAAAGAGCTGTGAGTCTTCTCTGAGCCCCTGGAGAGCCCCATGAACTAACCCAGACTGTCAGTGATACAGAAAATATACTGAGTCACTTAGGAGGGGGAGAAGGTGCTGAGGCTGCTTGGCCGATGGCCTGTTCCCAATACAGGGAGCACAGTGGTTTGGCCCTGACCGGAATGCCCAGGGAATTGTCTAATGGGGGTCACATGGGGCAGTCATGTTCCTCATGCTTTGGTGAGCCACTTCTTCCCGGTAGTTCCCATGGAGCGGTTTGGACACAGCAGGGCACTCTGCCATGGAGGGGCAAGCCTGAGTTTTCCAGAAAGGCTTCACCAGGTGAAAACGTCCTGCACGCATGAACCTACCTGCCTGCTGGTGCTTTCAACCATCCTGGACAAGGCATGGTGGAGTCATATGGCCTCCCTCTTTCACATTGCCTTCCATCATTCGGCCCTGCGCAGTGTCCTGTCCTCAGGGAACACAATTACACACAAGCCTCATCCGCTGCAGAGGAGGGAATGCATCCCACCTCTATTTGCTGCTGCAACCCTGCAGAGATGGGCAAAAACTGGCCTAGGGAGGGGAAGCCCTTTGGAGAAGGGCTTTTGCAGCTTCCTTCTTGTAGATCAAGATGCCTCCAAATGCTGAGGGCCATCATTTGCATTATAGATATGTGTTGGAAAATGAGTAATTTTTCATCAGCATCTTATATATTACCAGTTGCTGCACCTGGGTCAGATTAGTCACTGGTGGTTAGCAGAGCAGTCTGGAGAAATACCACTATCTGCTGCCCTGTTATTATCCTCTTCCACAGACACCAGTCCCTGGCTGCTCTCAGAGAGCACCAACACATAGCCAAAGCTCAGGTTACACATTGGATGTTAATTTGTAAGCTAATTTTGCTTTCTTTGCTCTGTTTGTGCTCTGGCTCTGAGTTCCTGTTCACAGTTAGAACTAGCCATGCATATTTAGAGAGTGATGGTAAGGAGAGGAGAGTTCAGGACAGGCAGGCAGCTGAGTCTTTAACATTTCCACTTGCATTCAAGTTGAGGATGGTACCTAGAAACACTGCTCCTCTCTGCATTCTGCATGGAAATACGGCTTGATTGATTACAGGTAGGGCTGCAAAGCATTTCTGAAATGGCAAGAGAATGGTGATCACAGAAAGAAAAACAAGTTGTTGTTTTTTTTAAAAGAAGAAGAATCAGATACAAGAAGGCAAGTTGCAACAGTGAACAGTGGGGGTTTGTCTAAAGGCCAAAAACTAACCCATGTTGGTAGGTGCTCTTGGACAACTGCAATGCAAAGATTTGGATCCAGATTCTCTGGCAGGGTAAGCAAGCAACAAAGTAAATTGCACTAATTTGATTTACAGCAACAGAGACTTTCTGCCATTAAAAGCATAGATCCCTCCAGAAGAGCAAGGGGCATCTTTTATATTTATAAATTGCATGACAGTAATTCCTTACACACTGGAGAAATATCTCAATGATTTCACTGGCAGACACAAGCCCGTAGGGATGTTTCAAAAGGTGAAAAAAATAACAATACCCTTAAGCTACCTGTAACAATTGCTAATTTCCAGCTACCTTCTTTTTTAATCATCGAGACTGGCGTATGTTGACATTCCTTTATCGTTGCTATTAATCAGATTTGACTATCTGTGTTTAACTACCACCTTCATATGCCCCATGGCATTTTTTGCATTTGTAGCTCCATACCAGCTCCATAACCTTAACTGTGCTGCCCTGCACTAACGACATCAAATGTAACAGGGTAGGTTCAGATAAAGGTGCTAATAAAATATGCTTGCAGATGTGCTTAACATCGCGCTGTTGAAGGCAGGTTACAGGTCCTGCCCTTGCCAGCAGAGGCCACTGCAGATGGATGTGTGAGCATTCACCTAGAAACCATTTTAAGTCAAATACGCAAAGTGAGGAACTCAAGCACGTTATGCCTTTTTTTAAAAAAAAAAAATTACATTTATGGAGATTTGAATCCAAAGAGTGCCAAAGCCTCCAGGAAGCACAGTGGATCTCCCCAGAGCTCAAGCGACCAGACGATTTCTAACACTCACCTCTCCCAGTAGGCCAGACCATGCTGGTTTTAGGCAAGGGTACCTGCTACAACCAAAAGCAATACAACATTTCCTCAAAATAGCAATATATTTTAACACGATTACTAGCAAGTTGGTTACTTTTGATAGCAGACCTATTGTGTGAAAAAAAGGGGGGCTATTTTTTGTTATTATTGTTCTTTATCTCTGTTTCTGAGGCTCTGATGTTGAATGCTGTAATCTCAGTGAGATTTCATTCTTATTACCCAGTATGGAAACATTTCTCTCATTCATCTCTCTGGGGTATAGAAACACAATGTGAAAATGGACCATATGGATTTCCCAGTGCAATCAGGGTCACACAAAGGTTGTCAGAATAAGGACTAAAGGGGATTGGCATGGAAGATCAACTCTGTTGTACATTCAGTTTTGTCTTGGGAGCTTTCATGATGATCATCTGATCTGCATATAACCCTGATATAAAAATCATTTCTCATGGACTCTTCTCCATCTTCAGATGTTGCAGACGAGATCCACCCTTGATTTAAAGAGAAACTGAGTATCCAACTTTATTCTTTTAAGTAGTGGTTAATTACCTTCAATTTTTTTACTTGACTTCTCTTCTGGATGTCTAGCATTCACAACCAAACACTGGATTTTGTTATGGGTTTATTTTCTGCTTGAAACCTCTGTTGCATTTTCCCCATGCTCATACTTGAAGACCACAAGCAAGTCACCCCTTAGCCTTTTTTCAAACAGATGAATTCCACTGATTTCTCAGTCTCCTACTGTAAAGTTTTCTAGATCTCAGATTGCTCATATACCTTTCCCTGATGTCTTTCCAACCTGTCAACATCTTTTCTGAAGTGTGGACTTGAAAACAGGACAGAGTGTTCCCGTGGTAGCCCCATGCTTCTGTGCACAGAAATAAATCCAGGTCATGGCTCCTCCTGTGAGTGTTCAGGATGTTCTGCACAGCAGCACCACACAAGGATCTGACATTTATCTGGTTATTTCCCATCACCCCTACATCTTTACAGCTCCCTTATAGTGCAAGGAACTGAGTCCTCTTCTTTTTGGAGGGTTCCTTAACCCCCTCAGCTTCATACACTGTAATGAAAGGCCAGCCCTCAGCTTGGGGAAGAACATGGCTCCCCTGATCCTTGGACCATTTGGCTTAGGACCAACCCCAGGTTTAAGTTAGAGCCTTAAGGGAGACTCCCCAGCTGCAGCAGCACAAAAAGGATGGAGCTGGGAGCAAGGGTGGAGCGTGCATTCCTCAATCTAAAGGGAGACTTTTAGTCTCTTCCTCACCTCCTTTTCTTTGAAATGTCTCTCAAGAGATGGTTAGAGAACAAAGGCGAGGAATGAATGAAATACACATTATCAGCACTTTGCATGAGTCCTGCAGGGAAAGGTGGCAAGCTCTCTCCTTTTCTCCTCCCTTTCTTCTTCCTCCCTTGCCATAGTGACTCTCCCAGCTCCAGCTGGCTTGGCATCCTCCTTGGAATTCATTACAGATCTCCCCTTGGAGTCACAGGAGATGCTGCTTCCCTTCTCTGAGGGTCTCACTGCTTTGCTGCTGCTTATTAGCATCCCAGTTAAAAATGCCCCAACTGAAATGACACAAGTGGCAGTAGTGAAGGAAAACACACAAGAATGGGAACAAAATGCTGCACAATGATAAATGAAAAGACATCACTGTTGGGGGTGGTGCACACCACTGACTCACTGGGGAGCAAAACAGAGCCATATCACTCACCACCATCAGGAAAAACTGGAAGGACTAATGTTACATCCTAGAACAATGAAATTTTAAAAATCAATATATTCTTTCTTTTCTGTCTCTTGAAGCATACTTTTGAAAATTACATCATCCAGTACTGCACCATACATATTTTTTATTTTTTTTTTACATAGGATTTTAATAGCAGTTACTTCCTTTCCAATCCGTGGAGCTTTACACAGGGTTTTTCCAAGAGTAACTCCATTAGTGCCATGCAATGCAAACCCAAGGCCTACATCTTGTTCTAATTGGTTGGTTATTTGTATAGGCCAAAAAACCTTTTGAATGCATTTCTTTATTAGCTATTAAGGGTTTTGTGCCTTTTCCAAGCAAGATCTGCAGATGATGAGCATTTGCTAGCCTGGAATATGTCAGGATGGCTCCATTAATGATGTAAAGCCAAATCAGAATTATGTCATTGGTGATAATTTGCATGATCACTTAATCTAGTCACAAAAAAGGTGGATAGGGGTGAATTGTCCTTTTTTTTTTTCTTCTTCTTCTTTTTTTTTCTGTACGTGAACTGGGTTAAAACCAAAGATGTGGTAGTTTTTCATGCAATAGATAGCAGATCTATGGAATTGCTTGTGAAAGGATGTTGTGGGTGATAAAAAATTTGTAAGTGTTCAAGCAGTGACTGGATAAGTGTGCAGTAAAGAAATGCACTGAAGTTACTAAGCATACAGAACACACCTTGCTCAGGGAGCCCCTGCCCTGAGAATAGCCGAATGCTAGAAGAGTATCAGGGGAACGTATCTTATAGGTTTGTCCTTTCCTTTCTCTTCCTAAGGCATCTGCTTATGATTACAGTCCAAAACTGGGTGCCAGGGTAGATGGACCTTGGTGTGACCTGGTATGGCTACTTTCCTGGTTCTATGTTTGTGGTACAGATAGTGATAAGGAGACTGGAGTTGTGAATCAGTTTGTATTTCCTGAGGTGTTTAATTCTTATGAGAAAAACGACTTAGATATTTGTATTTATTTCTACCATTACGTTATGTTTTGGGTTATGCATAGCTTTCAAGAAGCAGCATTGGTTAGTGGCAATATTACATTTTCAGTGGATGAGTTATGTCTTCTTTATTCACAATTTCACAAGAAATTCAGGACAGTAAAAAAAAAAGGGGGGGGGGAGAACTAAAAACAAAGAAATTGAGTACACGTGCTATTTTGACCCAAAACAAGTCCATGACAGCTTAGTACACACAGACATTTCAACAGGCACGTTGGCTTTATAATCCCCTTTTTTTGGCGTCAGCATAAGTGATGAAAGGTAGCCATGTGTCCAGATAACTCCATATGAGTGATTAGAAAACCTGGTCATTTTTCCTATGGCACAGGCCCCTACCTGCCTTTTTAAAGACAGCCTTCATCCAAGTGCTTGATGAATGCCAGCTTGTTGCGGTATTATCAGTAATGTCATATACCTGTGAACATGTAGCCCAGCCCTGAAAGAAGCAAGTGCCAGGGAAGAAGATGAAAAGCAGCCCCTAAAAGCTTAAATACTCCAGATGGGCAGCCTGTCCCCAGGGAAGAGCTCTTCTCTTGTTTCTATCAGCAAGCAGAGGGAAACAGTTAAGAGAGACAGGCCTTGTTTGCGTTAATATTTAGAGTGTTTTGGCCAAAACGTAGCTAAATAATGAATCTGAAGGTACTAAACACTGTGGTGTAAAGCTGGAGCTCAGACCAAACAGAGGAAGAGAAGTGGCAGGAAGACATGCGGGGGAAGCAGAGGCTCTGCTTGGCCCTGTGTGCCATCAAGCCTCTCTCTGAAGGACTCCACAGAGATCGGTCTGTAAAACCATGATGAACCTGACAGCAACCTCAGGAGGAAACACCAGTGCCAAATTAATGGCCAGTGGAGAGCTCTTTTTGAAACAGCCAAGGACTGCAGCTTAGCTGAGAAAATCCAGCGAGGGCTTGCCTATCCAGCAATCCAGAACCACCTTGGCTGAATTAACCAGTGAAAGCAGGAGAGGCCTTGCTTCCCTGAAGGGCCAGAGATCATCCGAACTTGCTCAATGGCAGCCAACAGGAGCCGTGAAGGAGCAACAAGCACTCAATGAACACTGCCGTATGGGATGTTCAATCTACAGGTGGAGAACTGAGCTCAAAAACTACTGCCAAAATGCTGCTGGGGGTGGGAAACGGTGAATCTCACTTAGCAGTCATAGATTAGATCTAGATGCAGACAAAGATATTGTTGGTTTATTAATGCACCTATTCTCAAACTGGGTGGCATGTCCCCCTGGGGGGCTGGAATGCATAGGGTTGAATAGTTTACTTCTGTAAGGGAGAAAGCAAGTCTGAAGCAAATCCCCCACACTGCTTCCCTCTGTGTTACTGCTCAGATCAACCAGACTTGCTCTTCCAGGATGCCAAGACCCACAGGCCACACCTGATGTCCAAGTGGAGCCCCCACCTCTGCATCCCCTGTCCTCCCCTGGCCAGGGATGTGCCCAGCTGCTCTCACCATGGCCTCACCATGGTCCTGGCCCTGCACCAAAACCAATCCCCGGCAATTCCTCCTGCTCCCTCAGATCAGGATATTTTCCCTGGGGACTGCTGTCTGTCAGTTTTTCCAAGTTTAGGCTATGCCAGCTTTTCATTTCCTTTCCTTTCCTCGTACACTTAAGCTTTGTCTGTGGGGAATTTTGTCTACTAAAAGCCCCTGGTGAAGCCCCTGGATTTCCTAGGCCTCCAGGCTAGGGCTCAGGCTGCTGGCAGCCATCACAGCAGATGAAATCACCAGGCATTTAAACCCATCTCTGCAGCTGCCAGTGGCAGCTCACAGGGGGGCTGCAATATCAGGGTACACAATAGCAATTTATAATAAATGAAGAATGTATAAAAATGACCAAAGATGCCTGAATCACATAGTTGGTCCCACTGCCAAGAAAGTCAGTCTACACTGATGAGAAATCCTGGCCTCTTGTCATTCACTGCCCCACATTTTACTTCTGTTCATGCAAGTATTTTAGTTCATTCCTCTGCTTCTTGCACCACAGTGCAAGTTGGTCCTGGCTCTTGCTCAGGAGGATGTGCTGCCGTGGTGGTCTCCTCATCTTTGTGAGCTAGACTTCACCACCTGGGCACTTCAGTCCCACATGAAGATCACGGACACCCACCTGCCCGTGCTGCTTTAGTCATTGGTGTTCAAACACCTCCTTCAGCTCCTGGGTCATCTGGGAGCAGTGTCAGTGCAGAAGAGGTGTCATGGTGGGTCAGAAAAATGTTCTTTGGTTTCCAGTAACTTGACGCTGGCTGAGTTCCTGTCAAAGCCCGTGGGTCTTTTATCACAGCCTATGGTTAAGTAGAAGCTGCCACTGGGATTTTCTGATGGGAAACTGAGGCCAGAAGTGGATTTAGTGACCAATCACCATATCAGCTCACCAGGGTCATAGTAGTGGAAGTGCATAAGTCATATAATAAGAAAAATCACCCGATGCTGTGTAAAAGAGAGGAAGCTATTCTGATTTGGTGTCTCCTGAGGAACACCACGAGCTTAACTCCTGAGTGTATGTTCAAGAAAGCTCTTAATTTTGTGCAGAGAAATGCAGAGATTTGATTTGATGCTGGAGACCTCAATACCGGAGAGCTGGTGACTTTCAACAAACACCCCCTATCAGCAGAGCCTGACACAGCTTCACAAAGACCTGAATTTCATTCTAAACAGAAATATTTGTTTTGGAAAGGTGTCCATAAAGCCGAATGTGGTGCAAGTATGCTGCTAGCAGAGAATTTTCTGGCAGAGTCCCTCTTGGCATGCAGCAAAGCTACTAGTCTAGTCCCGTCATTCACACTGGGCCTGAATCATCAGCATGTTGCTGTAGCTTTGTGCTGGTACCATTCCAGAGAAAAGACCGAGGGGCTCCAGAGAGCCCCCGAGCCGTGCCCTGCTCCCACCTCCAAGGCAAGGACAGTGACAAAGCTGCCTGCCAGCGGCTGGCTTTGTGCAGGAATGCCCCTCTGGCCACTTAAGGATTCTCTCGGTGTCATTTGCCAACTGCCCATCTGTGCCTTGTTTCTTCTCCTGGTCCTACACTAGTCTGGGTGGGCAGGGAGCAGCCCAGTGAAAGGAGTAAGTGGCTGTTGTGTCTCCTGCAAACAGTAAGAACGGTGTCCCAGCTGTGTTGCAGAGTGATGATGACAGGGATGCTACAGTGGAAATTAAGGGGAGAGTCACAAAATCCCAGTGAGGCTTGTACCTATGCTCAAGGTGAGTAGCGCCTTGCTTTACTGGGGGAGAGTCAACTGCCTTAGAGTCAGATGTATGCCTTGTGCGTATGGCAAAGAAATATTTTGATGGTAAGACCCTCAACAAGGACTTGAAATAATAGGATTTAGTTCTCACTGCTGTCATGACTCTCTTGTGTCGCCAAAGAATGTTATTTCTCTGGGTTTCCCTTCCTTCCCTGTGGAATTGGGGATTTCACTTTCCTTCTCCCATCCTTTGCTGCTTCTGCCTATTTAAACTACAAGTTATTTAGGTGAAGCATTGTTTCTCATAAGGTGTACATACAGTGTGTACATCTAGCAACAAAAATGGAAACTTAGGACTCCTAGAAAACTGACAAGTCCTGATAAGGAACCCGCTCACCCTGCAGGCTATGTCTACCAAGTGGCAGCATATATGGTCAGCGCTTTGGGAGGTATTAATCTGATGTTTCCTCGTGCTCTCAGTCCCTTTGACCCCATGTGCTGCCAGACATCCAGGGCTACAGCCACTCTCCCTAATCACTAGCTGCTGGCAAATACACAATCAGCCACCAGCCACTTTTGAAGCGTGCCAGACACATAGTGGAATATGTGCTCCTCTCAACCCATCTGCACAACAGGCTACAGATGCCAGCTGCTTTTTTTGTAGTGACATGGATGAGAGAGAAAGAAGGGAAAAGGAGAAAACAGAGCAACTGAAAACCATATTCTCCATGCTTCTTTTACTCATTTCTTTCTCACCTGCATACTATTGTCTTGCTGTTGCACCATGTTTTTATCTCTTTTTCATTTTTCCATTGACCGATTAGGCTATCATTGAGTTAATGAGGTTAGTGAGTTTTTATTGCATGACAATAAATCATGAGATGTTCCTAAAGTGCCTTCATACTGGTCTTTCAAAACATAGGACTTAAATATATTCAACATATCTCCTACTTGATGGCTTAGATCATTTGAATATGCTAACAAAAGCAGCCAGTTCTGAGAACCCCTCAGTGTAATTCAGCCTTCCTTCCCAAAGAAAACTGATGTTGTCGTTTTCCTTGGGAATATTCCTGATTTACGGAAGGGTGAGATACAAAAGAGCACTGGGGATAATAAGCCTAACCTTGTTCTCCGTTATACTTCCCTGGCACTGCTCTGACTCCACTGACCATAACCAAAGTAGGCCTGGTTGATGCTGGCCAGCAGTAGCTGAAATGGAAGTTGGGCAGTTTGAAATGCAGTCTAGCTGGTCTACAGCAAGTACACATGAAAATGCGAGTATGCCAGTTCTGCAGCATGCTGGTATGGCAAACTGTTGTCAACAAGGCTATGAGGTAAGTAGCCAGTCATCATGTTGCAATGATATTAACAGGGTAATGAGGTTGCCATGACTTGTGCAGGACCATACATGTTTTGTGCCAATATTTTAGGAAGAAAATTTACTTCTTAAATTTTTCATCCTCCTGGTGCAAATTTTCTTTTAAAATAAATGTAGATGGGTATGATTTTGCACGTGCAGGCACTATGAGGATGGCTGCATCACCTGAATTAATTCCAGTTCAATGGGATTGAACTAGTAATACAAAACAGAGTGCAATGGATCACTTGGAAATAGGAAAAAAGAGGAAAGAGATCCCTACTGTGTGCAACTTTTCGTTTTGAAAATGAATGAAAGCAAGCAAAGGTTAAACACTCCATGTGCCCTCAGAAGAAAGGTGATTGATGAAGACAAGAAGCTGTTCTGGAAGTTTGATTTTTTTATCACAAATTTTTTTTGCAAAATTCTGAATTCACTCAGCATCTACCACATCAAGCTCCCCAGCTTATTTGGGAACCCTACAGACCTTCCCTACGTGTGTAATGAATAAATAAATAAAGATTGCGAACAGCAGAAGCCACATCTCTTCTGAGTGAAGTCTGTCTGCACAGACACACCATATGAATGAAACCATTTTCAGTTCACAACTCTTATTAATTTGGTGACAGAAGGGGGGAACACAAGACTGGTGGGTACAATGAGCTAATTGGATAAAAGGCATGTGAAAAACTATACCTATAATGTACCTTGTTAGCATATGCAAATAAGATAATTTCACAGGCTGATAGCAGTTAGGCACAGTAATACAAAGTCCATGTGAACTGTCCACAAATACTTTTGAGATCAAGAAATGAAAGTAAATTCTTTAAACATCCTAATTGGTTGCCAAAAGGAAATTCATTCCAGCTAGAACTTAATTCAGTGTAAAGTAACGTAACTCATTTGATCTCAGTGAAGATCAAAAAACACAACCGTATCCAGACAATCTTGGATTAGGACACATTGTTTGTATATATTTACTACATGAAGTTATTATGCAAAACCAGCCTAAATGAGATGAAGGCTCTGTGAAATCATTCATTACTATTTCTCATGTGCTATTAGTGAGCTGAACACTGTCCTGTTCATGCAGGAGGACACCAGATCTTCCTATAGTCTGGGTTTGCATACAGGATTTTTACAAATCAAATGGATAGTCAGATGTTTCTCATTCCCTCAATTGCACTCAGTGATTTTGCACTTCAAGTTTTGGCCAGCCTCTCACCTCTCAAACTATTAATATACCTCAGAGACATTTTCTAGGGAATTATTCAGGTAGACAACATCTATTTCTACTTGATTTGCTATGAAATGACAAGCACTGTTAAACCAAAGGTTAATCATTGATTAAGTTTAATGACACTAAAAGAAACAGGTCATGTGAGAAAGCAATTGCACTTTCATTTTTGCTGTCACAGGTCATTTATAGCTTTTGATTCAAATTCCACCCCACGCAAAGAGTTGCTAACAACATCCTACTTCAAATTCTAATGTACTACAACTGCAGAGCAAGCATGTGAGCTGGCAGTAATCAGGCCATTTGTAAAGCATACACAGATTCTTTCATTCATCCTGACCATTAAACTGTTTGAAAAGATTATTTTACTGCTCCACATTAAGAGGCACTGTTTTTGACAACTTGTTTTACAGATAAGTGCTCTGTTTTATTTGTATGCCAGACTGTTCCATTTTCGTGCATTTAAGAACCTCAAACACATCATCACCTGCAGTTCTTCCTACTTTGGTATGCACTGAAAACAAAAAACAACAAAAAAGGAAATCAGCTTGAAAAGAGAACATTTCTTTTCTCTGTGACCAATAGCTCTTGTGCCCCATACACGTGAGAAGCTGAAAAGTCATCCGTAAGTCCCTATGCTTCTTTCAAGGACGGCTACATCAGCAGGGAGCTGCTCATAGCAGTAGCAGAGCTTGCTTCTGATCTCATCCTCCTTTGTACCATGGTGCATCCATTTGGTTCCAGGATGTAACTCTTCCTTTACACCAGCATCAAGCAGATCAGAATCAAATCTTCCACCTGCTGAGGGAGAGTTAATGGGCATTGTTAATCCAATATGCATCTATGCTTTGGCCTACTGGCCAAAATAATTAGCCCTCTAACAAAGAAAGGAGCCTTTGAAAACTTAGACGCGGGCAGGAAATAAGCAATAGAAGTAGATGATGAGGCTTATAAGGCTATATAAAGCTTCTGTAAGCTTTCTTTTCTTCCTTTTCATCCACATAATATGGAAAAGAAGGGCCTACTGCTCTAAGTTTTTGGGCACTCACATCAGGACCCACATATTTTATACACAAATGTCAAAGAATTTTCAAAACTGACCTTGTCTGAAAAAGAAAACAAAAAAAACCATAAAGATGGTGATACTGGCTTGACCTAAAAAGTCGGGGTTACAAAGAGTACTTAAAGGCAAAGGGGAACTGTGCTTTCAAAAAACTAATGGTGGGACAAAAGAGATGACACTGCCCTTATTCGTAGGTTGAGCATGAATTCAGGGATCAGCCTGGCTCTTTGGAACTAGACGGTTGCCAGATGCAAAGCTGCAGAGAACGGCTTGTCTCTGAAGCACAGCACTGAATCTTCATGCAATGGGCAAACCCACATGAGGTGTGATTTGATGAAAATGGGCTGTTGGTATAGATCAATTCCAGAGAATCACCAGAGCTGATATCAAGAAATTGGCTTTGAAATGGTAGTAGAACTGATTCAACAAAAGGAATGCTTTGAAGCATTAAGGTATTTCTCCTTTCAAATAATGCAGTGAGCATTAGTCAAATATATAAAACAAGAAGAGAGCTCTAGTTCTGCAATATTGACATGAATTTTTTCCCCTCAAATCTAATGCAGGAATGTTCATAAAAAGGTCTGCATTAAAAATTCTCATTTTCAGTGCTGCAGCACTGGAGCATTGCCATGGGCTTTTTGAAGAGTCATTCCACATCTATTTTCATCCTTTCAACCCGATTTTATATTGTTACCGCTGAGTGGTGGAGCTGCCTTTGAAAACATACAAAGCAGGTGATTTTCAATTGTGTAAAACTGTGTTTGGCTTTAGGCATTTGAGTTCATGGGAATAGCCTTTCAAAATGCCTGGTCCAAAGCATAGTGAAGTCAATGGAAAATCTCCAGGTGACTTCACTGGGCCTTGGATCCAGTCCAAACTCTGGAGCCTCAAAGTCTGGAAGTCTCAACTGGGCTTGAAGTTAGTTCTAATTGTTCAAAAACAGAATAAGAATTTTGCAAGGTCAACCTTATCCACACATGCTGTGTCCTATTTTGGAGACTTGAGAGTCTCCACCGAGGCTGCAAGCATTCAGCACGTCGCAAAAAAGCCCCATCTTAGAACAAACCTTTTTACAAAAGTCACAGCAGCAGATGTGCAGTGGATTCATTACATTGTCTCAATCTTTCTCTGCCAAAATTCATCCAGCTGTGCAGTTTAGTCGTCTCAGTTTAGTCGTCTTTAGCCACAGGTTGTGGCTGTGGCTTATCTGCTGAACTTAGAAAGTCACGTGGAAATTCACTTCTAGGAGACTATTCCCTCCAGGAATCAGCCAAGAAAAATAAATAAATACAAACAGACATACAAAAATTTAAATGAAAAGTGTGATCTGATCTCCCAAACAATTCTTTATCCGTAAAGTTCCCACCCAAGGAACCAGTTATATGTGTGTTTCAAGGAACTATATTGTTTAAAGAAACTGTAAATGTCACACAGTTAAAAGAGAGAGATGCAGCTAGATTTAGTTAAACAATCGACTAATAACTCAGTCAACAATATTCTTATCCTAGTAGTAGTTATCAGCTTAGACAGCTGTTATAGTCTTTCACTGTAATACTTAAAAGACAAACCACCAAATTCAATACCATATTGTTTGTGTAGTAGTGTTTGTTTAAAGGTAAATCACTCATAAAAGTGTAATTTCCTGCTGATACATAATGGCGGAGAGCAGCAGGAAGCCAGCCCCAGCAGACTGAGACCCTGAGATATGCAGTGCTAAATTGCCAGCAGTACTTTACCCCAGCTCTAAAATGATTGTGTTTTTACACCCAGTCACACCTAAATTAGCACAGCATATTAGGCCTTCTTGCAGACGCCTCTTTTCTCTTTGTGCAACAGCACAAGATAAGAAAAAGGGCTGCAACTGACACAATGAAGTCGTGTTTCTCCAAATAAAGATTCCCTTCCTGGCGGGGAGACCCTGCTGGGCAAAGTTCCCTCCCCAGTCTATTTTTCCTACTGATTTGTTACAGAATCATACTTATATTTTGGGTTTCCTTCTGCTTGCTTTTGGCTGACACCCTACCTCATAGGATTTCATCATTTTTAGAACTGCTAATTGAAGCTCCCAAATTCACAGCATTTCATTCACTGGTTTCTGAGTGTCAGCAGCATAAACAGAGAGCAACTGCTGTTGGCTTTGGAAGAGCTGCTCTAGATCCGTGTCAGTATAACCAAAACCCCAATTAACTTGCAAGCACACACTAACTCTTCATCCCATGGCCCCCCAGCCTACAGGGGGGATGGCGGTATGGAAGCAATGGGTATGCTCCCAGGGGTTAAGCTTGAGGCACTGATGCTGTATCAAGTATAGGATGAAATGTGCCCCAAGAGAAATGATCTTATTGTTTCCATCTTGGTCCTTTGAGCTGAATGCTTTTTGCCCAACTTTATCTGCCGAAACCTCAGGTTGCTGAGTCCAAGCCAGACCTCTATGTGACACATTTTAAATTACAGTCAATGAAAAGAGAGGCAGAAGGCAATTCATGCTGTGCACTTTGGGTACCTTTTTTGGGCAGAATGAATCAGCATCCATCTTTCAGATGGCCCTTAGTGCCCAGGGCAGGTGGATATGTATTTTACTTCCCTGCATTTCTCTAAAGGGATATCCTGGGATGCCATCAGTGTGCCTTGATGGCCTGATGCTGGAGCACTCCCCATGCACCATGAGAATGCACTGGATAAAATCTTACAGCCTATAGCTCAAGCCCATGCAGAGCAGGGAGGAAAGTACTTGCATTGCATCTCTCACCTTTTCTCTGCCAAGAGCCTAATTGCTTAGCCAGCTTAAGAGAGGAAGAACAACTTGTGTCCTCTCCTCTCTTACCCATCTGTACCTGAAAAGCAGGATCCAGCCAGATCTGGATCTGAGTCAGTGTTCAGAGGAAGTTTTGACAGAATGAGGATGTTAAGACTCATTTGGTAGGAAGGGCAGTTGCTGTGGAATTTGTACTGGGACTTTCTTGTTCTTTTGGACGAGAGACTTCTGATATGTGTATATGTAGATATTTTTTACAGAATTCCTTTTAGCAGTCCACAGAAAGGAAATAGGAGCCCTGCAAAGATTATAGAACACGGAACTACTCTGCTAAATTTAAAATCATAAAACATTAATAGAAGGCTAAATTGGAAATCAGTTCCATCTTCTTCCATCTGCCAAGCTCTGCTTTCTCAGCAGCAAAGCACGTAGCTCAGGGAAATTCTCCCATCTCTTCATTAGGGTTTGATGTTATCAGCTTTTTCCTGTCACATACAAAAAATTACCTTTAATTAGCTCAGTTTACAGCTATACTACCCAGCCTTGGAAACTTGTTTTGGGATGTGAGGAACCACTTGCCTTCTCAAGTGTTTTATGAATCATCAGCAGCAATAAATACATCAAAGTCCTGCAGCTCAGGAGGGCTGTCTGACATAACTGAGGTCAATACTTAGTCCTGGAGATGGAGCTCCATTGAACATGCTATTCCTTGTGCACAGTCCCACATTCAGACCAGTGCAGCCATCACTGCCTCTAGGCTATCTCAGCACTGAGGAATAAGAGAAAAAACCTACCTTGCCTTCCTATGTCAGCAAATGTATCCCAAATTATGACCTAGACAGAAGACTTGCTTGCCTAAAAATGCTTTCCTGCTCCCCCCTCCCCACCCCCAGTTGTTTTGTTGTTTTGCTGTTTTAACACAAATGCATTTAGGAACATGAGTTTCCAGTGTGGTGTGACCTGCTCACATTCCCTGAAGTTCAAGTTGTTAGAAATGAAAGGGGATTAATTTCCTGGTAAGCTGGGTAAAGTCCTTTTGCAGGTTGCATAGTTCACAACTAAATATAGCATTTGTCAATGCTTTACTCGCCTGGAGGAAGACAATATTGTCTATTGGTTTCCTCTTCATTAAACAGTTGCTAAAATAAAATGTCTTTGTTTAATTGAATGCCTCTGCAGACTTAGTCAGGTGCAATTCCTATTTCTTCAAACAAAAGGATAACAAAGGAAACATGCGACTGCCATAAAGCCTTGTCATTTGTTTTGAGGACAGGAAGAGTTACACACCAGTCATATGTTTCCCTCAGTGCTCCAAGGACAGAAGGAACAGCTGCAGTCTGGGGGCAGCAGGATGGAGGATGATCGCACACTATATAAAAGCAGAATAGGATTTGGAGTTAAACTGCGATCAGCAGAGAATGGTTTTAAGAAGGCTATGAGGGACACAGTTTGGTCATGGCAATTGTCTCTGCTGGACCATCAGGTTTCTGCCACAGTAGGTGGTTCCTCATCCAAAGAGTTCTCCTTGAAGCCAAGTAAGATTTTACAATGACCCTGGTGTGAGTGAAGATGCCGTAATTTGGCATCACTTGTGTAAAATGGACCTCTTTGGAATGAGGATCGAGCTACTGGCCTGAGTCAAGGATTGGGTAAAAGTCTGCCCTTTTTTTAATAAATACTATTATTGCTTGCACTGCAACCCTGACTGAGAACAAGACCGCTTCATACTTACAGAGGCAGGCTCTGCCCCTCCAGACTTGCATTTGAAATGAGAGAGAGAGACGTGGTATGACAAAGATAACAGAAATGGAAAGGAAAGAACTAGGATGTCAGAAATCACACAAGAGGTTAGTGGCAGTGCCTGAATGCTGATTTTAGGATGCTAATGTTAGAATGTAGGAATATGGTGAAATAATTAAGCAGATCTCCCAAGAGCTCATCCCTTAGTTGATAATAAAATTCAGGCCTTCTGAAAACCATCCTCTTTTATTCATAACAACAACATTCATAAAATTCAGAATAACATACTCTGTCAATAACATACATAGACCCATGTTTTTCCAGTCTATACCCAAAATAACTATAGGGATCTCAGGCTTTTCTTTTGTAAATTGATCAGGTCTGTTTTCTCTTCGGTTACACCAGGGCTGACTTTGTGGAAAACCACTGAGTTATACCAGAATGGATATCAGCAGAAAGCAGAAAAACAGCTAGTCGCCTGCCTTGCAGTCGCAGTGAGACCCTACCTGCATTACTGTTGTAAGATATTTTTGCTAGCATGTAAACTACTTCCACGTGAATCTGAATCTGCCCCTTCTTCCCTTTCTCCCCATCTTAAAGGGTACAGCACAGGCGAAGCTCCACGCTGGTGTCTGGCTGTGGCAGCCTGTGCACTCACCGCTCCCCAGGCCTGATTGCCTTCTCTAGCAGCAGAATAAATCCAGGCAATGACTGCAATTCACATGGATTTGTAATCATACAGGTTTTAAGGCCAGAGAGTCTGTCATGATCTCGTGATCTGTTAGTCTGACCTTTGGCATAACCCAGGGCAGAGAAATTCATGCAGAAGCTCCTGCACAACTCTGTGGTCTCAGTCTGTGGTTTTTGGTGGTTTAGAAACTATGGCTTGCTCCGGTCTTCTGATGGTGGAGAATCACCACATCCCTGGTCAGGTACTGCAGTGGTTTGCTACACTCAGTGAGTCATCTTAAGACAAATCCTCTTTAGCCTCACAGGCATCCTACCTACTTGCAAACCTCGAAACCAAGACATTTTGCGGATTCTGTTTCAGTACAACGCAAAGAAAAACCTCCTGTTTGGTCTACTGCTCAGCCTAAAGCATCCAACAGAAATCAGAGCTGGTGCTCAGAATACATATATATTCCCTATAAAGTGTCACCAAAGAGAGGAAAACCTACTTTCTACCTACATCACAAATTTACAAGCTGGTGTATTATCCAACCCAGACATTCATTTAAGCCAGTCTTGGCCTCAGAGAGAAGGTCTGATTTTGCCAAGAGGCTCCTAAGGACATTGAAACTGATTTTCTCTTCCTACTTGAAAACATCTCTTACTGAAATACTCTGAGGGAAATCACAAATGCAGGAAACAGCAGCTACAGTGCCACATATTTGTCCGTATCGAAAGAATGTGATGATATCATTGTGGAATGTGCTTTCTTTCTCAGGTTTTTGTTTTGGTGGTAGGAATGTCACTTTCTTAAAAAGTAAAGCACATTCTTGGCCATTCTCTCCCTCCCCCTCCTTCCAAATATTGCCCACAAATCAATATTCTCACTCCTGCCATGTGTTTTTCCCAACCTGTCAGATACCATTCTCATGTTACTAGTACAACCATCTGATGTCAGGCATCCCATCAGGCAATTATAAATAGTCAATTACTTTTAGCTAAAGGGCTTATTTCTATAGATATGTTTCAAGATGTTATTTGCTATTTTAACATGAAAGCATTATTTATTTGTATTTGGCATAGAGGATTTGACCATTTAAAACATGTCTACTTCCATCATGCTGTGGTAAAACCCCAAGTGAAAACTTAGCCCTCTGAAATGAACTATAAATACCTCACGTTACCCATTTTCAGAGGAACCCAAAGGCATGTAATGTCCTGTTCTCCATGAATCTGACTGGTCAGCTCTCTTTTACAGTTCTGCTGGAGAGTGCCCATGGACATATCCTTATAGCCAGATAACATTTGCCATTGAAGATGAAGCTGGCCGAGACATGGTGATCTCCTTTGCCATGCTCTCCTGTGCAACTGTCTCTTTTTCCCCCGTTTAAACCTAACCCATGTGTTATGCACTTCCACTACAACCCCTATTACATCATGCTTTTATGCTTCTACTTCCAGTTGTTAAGACTAACTTAAGGTTCTGCAATACCCTAAACTGGTCCCACAAGGCCCCCCAAGGACTAATACCTCAAAGGGACCGAGACGCTGGAGAATGCATCTGCACTTGCAAGAGGCAAACCCTATCTCGTCATGGTCATGCCAGGTTGTTGTCACACCTTCTGTCTCATGGAGGAATGAAAATTCAAAATTGTCCAGGAAACAAACCTTCAGACAGAAGAATCTGAGAGTTTAACACTCTTTTTCTCATCTGAAGTGGCTTCCTGCTGTGGATCTTGGTGTGCTTTGACGATCAGGACAGAAATGATCCTTCCAGGAAATTACATTGAGGAAACTCTACACTGTTGGAAGGTTCTCTTGTCCACATGGGGAAGATGAATGTGGACAATGAATTTCCCAAAAGACAACACTGGTGCCTCAGGAGCTTATCCTGCTGCAGTCTGCGACCCCTTCAAATGGAAAGTGGATCCCTGCTGGTTGGAAGGACAAAAGGAGCTTCTCGTTCACCCTAGCAGCCAGGCTCATGCTGTTCACATTTTGATATAGAGAAGGCCAATCTGTATCAAAACAGCGAGTTACAAAAATCCTACTGATCCCTCAAAACAACAGCAGGGTCTAAGTGTGTGCTTCAGCAAGGAACATCTGGTAAAGCATACAGTAGAAGAGCAGCAGGGCATTGCCAACGTGTTTGTCAATTCAAACGCAAAAATGTTGATTCCTGTGTAAATGAAAGCTGACTCCTGAAAGCCGAGTTGTCCTATTCTAGTATATCCCATGTCTCAGAGGTGATATGCTGTGTCTACTGGGTTTTTATTCTCAGAGAACAGCAACATTAACATCAGACTGCAATTCCTGATCAGGATAATCATGTCTACAGTAATGAATGCAGCACTAGTGAAACAGCGATGGCTGTCCTTGATCTAATGATCTGTCTGATCTCCAGGGTCATTTCCAATGAATGCTACTGCAGTTTTTTATCATAAAAGCCTTTCCTTTTATTGAAGAATGTTTGACAAAATGCTAAGTATCTGTAATTGGACAAAGAATCAAAATTATCTAATATCATCAAGGACACTGCAAGATCAAACATTGACTTTGCACCAGCAAAGCCATCACTAGAAAAGAATTAAGAAGCCTGGCTAGGCAGATATAATCCTGCAAGCATCAGCTATAACACTTTCTCAAGTCTTCTACACTGGCTAAAAAAATGATTATGCAAAAACAGAGGCTTCCTACTGACTTAAATCAGGATTGTGTGTGGGTGTAAGGGTGTGCCTTCGCTGGAGCAGTTTACATGTCAGGGGCCAGAAACTCAACTCAACAAGTCCCTGTATTTTTTAACAATTAGATAAACCAGTAATAAGTTCATAATTGCAATTCCACAAGGTAATTTTGTGTGCCTGGGAGATGACAATATACATACAATTTAAAAAAAAAAAAAAAAAACCAACAAAAAAAGCTTTTCATCCCTGAAAACTCTGTTACTGAATACTCCAGTCTTTTCTATTTGTAGCATGCAAGCAGAAGGGAGGGCAAGGGTCACCCTGAGCAGTGTGCAGGTAACAAGAGGGGAAGAGGGACTCCTCAAGGCTGCAAATTCACTGAGTTCAGCTCAACAGAAAATATGGAAACGCAGATCTCTGACATGCTGCCTCTGCTTAGCAATTTCCAGCTTTTTGGTTGTGTGCAAGAGGAAATGTCTTGGGATAAGGCCCTTAGTTCTAGTATAACAAATAGGGTATGAAAAATCCCTTATACTCTGACCATCTTTGAAATAACAAAGCGGCTCAATTTCTGAATTATTATATTTAAGCTGTCTTTCAACTTTCCTTTTTCCCCCGAAAGCTTTAAATCTCTCTGTGGGTGGAGGTCTAACGTCGGCACATGCAATTCTATACTTTAATCATTTTTTAACTACAAGATCAAAGCAAGTAGGTTTTTATTACTCCAGTGTCTGATACTTCATACCTTAACTATTGAATGTCAGGCAACAGCTCTTCTCAATGCACTGCATTAAAATAAATCTTTGCAGCTACACTCCCCTTCCACCGAGAAATGTATTAAAAAAAAAAAAAAAAAGACTATTTTATTAATCTCATGAAAATTACTAGTAGGACATGTAAAATACAACAAATTTATTTCTACACTTACTCTGGGGCTGTGAGAGCAGTGCAACTGCCCAAGAAGAAACCCTATGGCAGGCATCGTTAACACCTTCATCTCATTGTGATTTTTAACACTTTTCTTCACTTTCCCTGCTCCCACACAGGAACCCAGAGAAATTAATACCTGGCCCGTAGCCAGACTGGGTGAGTAGCACCCTCGGGTATTATTCCTCTGGCCACAGCAGTGCAGCGCCATCGCACCAGAAGAATAAAGGCATCTTTTACTCCCCTGGTGTCAATCCCTCGCTAACTGTGCCTGAATCCTGTCTATGTTGCTGGTCTCTCTCCACTGCCCTGTCCATGAGAATTCGTCCCATCCATTTGTCAGTGTCTCACTCTCATGGCTGGGTATCACAGGAATAAAGTTTTTTTCACACTTAGGTTGTTTTTGTGTTGACACCACTGGCTTTGAGTTTGGGATGCTAATTGCAATACAGGGCAAAATTTTGTTCAATCCCTTATATTTCTGGAGAAAAGATGTCACTTACAATTATACATGATCTGTTAACATATTTGCTACTGCTTACAGGGAAGTGACAGGCTGTTTTAGTAGTCCAGAGGAATCTTAACAGTGCCTTGTGACCACATTCTAAGCTCTGAGCTAACTTTTCCACACATGACTCACGTTGGGCACCTGGGCAGTCCCACTGACCTTTGCCATTCAGCAGCTCCACGTGCACAGGGATTTGCCGGGCAGCACTTCCAACCGAGCGGAGCAAACACAATGCGTGCACTTTGTTGTCAGGTTGAAATCCTCCCAAGTACTTCTCTGTCACAAGCTGTTCCAATTAAGAAGGCATGCAATAATATCCCTAATTACATTTTACTTTGATGAGAGATCTAGGCATTTTTTTAAAAAATGTATGTTGTATGGGGTTAGGAGAATCTTCATTTCAATTCTTTGCATATTTTGGCACGAGCCGTGTCTCCACCCTTTGGCGGGCTCCAGGCCTTGCTGGGGCACGTGCATCAATTCTGCTACTGCAAACCAGGCTCTGGTTGCCAGACGCCAGCAGAGCGACATGCAGTTATTTTTTGCTGACTCACCCCAATACTAAATCAGCGAGCTCTGACAGCTCCAATGCAAGAAGAAAAAAGACCCTGAGCCGGCCAGGGGCTCGGGTGGAAAGGTTCTGCTGTAAAATGTTCCCTTAGAGCTGTCAGGTTCAAGCGAGCACTTAGGAGATTTATATTTTGTTGATTACAATGGTAATAAGCCACAAACACAAATTCAAAGAGTAAGAGTCAACCAAACCCATGTTCTCTTTGAGTGAGATAAAATCTCTACCTTTTACACGCCTATCTATTGATGTGTACTTGGATAAAATGTTTAATTTTAATTAACTGAAAGTACCTGCCTTTTATATTGAACTTGGTGCTAAAAACAAAGAATATCATACAGCAAAAATGCCATGTTGACTAAGTGCATCTGTCTCTGGTTCTGAGAAATTGTGTGCACTGCTTTTCTCTCAATCAATAACCATTAGTGTGTAATTGGTGACTATAAAAATATCCACATCACTTGCTAATTCTCTTGTCAAATAGGCACAAACATTTTTTACATGTGAAGCTTCTCTGATGCAGGTTATACAAACAGATAAATTTCTTTCTATTAGTGAAGCAGCTATGGGGAATGGAATTATCCCTAAAATAAGGAAGGAAAAGAAGAAAACCTAAAAACAAATATGTCAATACAGAACTAATGTTAAGCACAAGGAAATTAGATTCTTCACTGTAATTGTTTAATACTATTCCAGTATGAAATATTTGTGTCTATTACTCAAACTATTATGTCAAAAACATCTCCATTTAACGAACATATATGTAAGTATGGATGGAGATATACATATTACATTTATTTATGTATACATCAAGAATTCTGTGTTTTTCTTGAATCTCTCAGGCTTATTTGGTCAGTACCCTTGATCATACTAAAGAAGAATTTTAGGTCAAGAATTTATGTTTACATTGAACCAAAAATCTGAGCAAATGGACATTTCATTAGAGCCAACTTTTAATCTCTATCCAGACTCAAATCTCAAACACCCCTTCCTGGATATCCTCTGTTGTCTCTGCCTAGGGGTTTTGCCATCCCACTCTCTCTTTCGACACAACCCTGTTGTTTGGTTAGTGACACACGTTGTTTCGCTAACTAGATCAAGGATTTTGCCAAGTCCTGTTGCTTCCACTTCTGTAGCATATTTAGAATTCCTCCAGCCCTCTCTATCTCGGAATTCTTGGCCCTGCACAACTGTTTTATTTTGGCTGCTGGAAGCCCACACTAACCTAACCAGATTTTGGCTGGCAACACAGATCTTTTTAACCATGTCTGTTTTTCCCTGGGCACATCCTTGTTTACTGAGTCTGGTGGTGGTGGAACCAGTACAGTAAAACGCAGCATATAAAGAGACTGAAGAAAATCCATGCTGAGTCTTTAAAAGAAATAAAAGTGCCACAAAACAGAGCTGAGGACATGGCTTAGCCTAAGACTCGGTTTTTCTTTGTGTGTGTTTTTGGGTTTTGTAGGATACCTGTATCTGTCTACTGACTGCAGCTTCTTTTTACTGTTTCCAAAATGTAAGCATATGATGCACAATGTTAATTCTTCCTGCCCAGTTTGCACACAGGTGAATGCCCACAAGCAACTCTTTCTGGGTAATGGCAAATATGATGCAGAGATTCTGCGATTCTCCCATTAAAGCTGACCGAATTGGGCTATTACAGCTAATAATGCCTGTTAATATATTGGTGGATTGCTGGTTTAAGGTACACTTGTAGATAAATGTAGATGTTAGTATTGGTGATGGCAGAGATAAAAATGTAACAGTACAAACACACTGTCTTCTGCTGCAAATTACTTCTTCCTCTATTACCTCCTGCAGTGTTTTAAGTAAAAATCAGCTTAGATTTTAGTAGCAAACCTTTAAGCACAGCTCAGATAACCTTTATTCCATGACCATTTTTATCAGTATTATCTTCCTCCTCTGGTAGGTTAGAGAACTAATTTCAGCAGATTTCCTATATACAAGATGCACAATATTGCTTTCTTATAAGAGTTGCCTCAGTGGTTTACTAGAAGACAAAGTTAATCTTTCTACTTTCTTTTTTTTAGAGCTTTTTATAAAATCCATTTTGGCTGAACTTGGAAAATGTGACTATACAATGGGAAAGGGCAGGTCCTCCTTCTTTTTTTTTTTTTTGTCTGAACACAATGGCAGGATAAGGGAGGCACCGCTCATTACAAGGAATACACTTTAATCAAGTTGCCCAGCACCAAGTATTTGTCTTCCACCACTCTAGATGCCAATGTTTGTTTTCTGTCTGGGAGAAGAAAACACTTTTCATTTTAATAAAAGTCTTTCAGAATGAAGCAGATGATCTGATTTGGAGTATACTTCTTTACTTGGCTTGTAAGTGACTTAGGAGGTAAAGATGACTGGGGGTGTCCCATTACAGCATTGCTGGAAGAGATTTAACACTTTCCTGCTCAGTTTGGTAGCTGAGAAGTGAGAGATTGATTGTGATAGTGTTTGATTTGACTCTCTCTGCTTCAGCAACATTGCCATTACTATCACACACAGCTTGGCTTGAGTTCGAACTGCAAAATGTGCTGCTATGACTAAAACTGCAATTGGAAAGGTGGAAATCTGGTTTTATTAAATACATGTGGGTGCCTGTTAAAATTAGATCTGCAACGAAACCTAGGACTTCATCTTCAGTCTCACAACAGTCCCATTCTCTGGTATAATAGCATCCAGTGTTGCTAGTTTTAAGGATACCATCGCAAGTCTTCTGGTAAGTTTCTTTATCCTGGAGTACTGGCTGTCTATGGTTATGAAGGCAAGAAGTCATAATCATAAGAAAGACTAATCTATCACCTAAATATATAAATTTTATATAAATATGTATGTGAGAAACGATCCCCACTGTTGGAAACTCACATCTTATTTCTCATTTAAACTTGCCTCACTGTAGCTTCCTACTGCTAATTCTTGCTATCACAGTGCCAAACAGCACCTCCCTGCAAAGGTGAATTAAGCAAAAGTGAGGCACACAAAGATACTGCAATTTTTTTTCATTGTTTTTGTGTGTGTGTGTGTGTGAGCAGAAGCCGGGACCTGCTCTTCTGCCTGCTTGCACTAGAGAATACAGCAGGTATTACTGACAGCATGGAGCTGCTTTTGATGCCCAGACTACCTGTGCAATGTAGCTAATGTACAAAAATAAATGGTCAATTGTAAGGATCTTGCAGTAGTATTTAGCAAAACACATACTGGACACTGTACACCTGGAAGGGGGCATTGGCTAGTAACAACCATAGGATTCAATCTTTGTCCCAGATCCATCCATGAATGGATCAGTCCTCATTTTCATAAAATGATTGTTCATTCTACTGGCCCACTAATTACCACTATTAAAGCAAATGGTACCATGTATGGTCTTGCATGTGCATTAAGAGCATCAAGAAACTAGAGCTGCCAGTCACCTAGGTGTGTTGCAGGGTGCTTCATGCAAACATCTACAACCATCAGATGGGCATTTCCTTGATTACCCCTCTATTTTACCTTTGCTATCTCTTAGGGCAGTTGCCCTCCACGGGCACTGTCCACAGTGATATCTGCTGCCTACTCGCTTTAGCCATCAACAGTTGCCAGCTCTGCGCTACTCATTTGGCAGAACTCTTACTCCTGAGTAGGTTGTTATGGATCTGGGCATTTTCCTGTGTTGGAGGGACCAGGAGGTCACAGGCTTTTGGCCTACATCACCTCTGTGGTCCATGGAATATCCAGCTTCCTGAAACCTCATCCCCTGCTCACTGCTGACATTGGGAATTCATCTGGAGTCAAAGGTACAAGATTTAATTTAATATGCACTTTTGCTCCCAAACACTTGGTATTTTTTCTTGACCATTTCAGAGGTGACATCCAGGATGATGTAGGATTAGTTTTCCTCTACTAAAACCAGCAACACTATGTCAGCAGAGAATTTCACCCATAAACTGGATTGGAGCTGCACATGCAGCACTCCTGGTGACATGAACAATGGATTATTCTGGAGAACAAATCATAGAAATCCTGCAAAATCTCATCCACAGAGAGGTGCCTCTGAGCTGGGGCAAAGGAGTAACCCTGTGGCACCCAGAATGACAGATTCCTGAAGACATCACTACACATAAAGCAGCCACTAAGCTTATCAGCTCCAACACAAGAGTTTCATATAGATCAAAACAGTTCAAATCAAACATCTCATCATTCATTAGTCATGTTCTTTTCTCTTTTTTTCTTGTTGTGAGATTTTTTTTTTCTTCCACCCAGAGCTTTTAAAACAGTTTTCATTTAGTAGTCTGTTGTCCCTGCTTGGGAAGTGCAGAAAACAAGTGGAGAAATATAAATCTATTTTCTATAGATTGGAAATCTTTTCTTCTTGTCAGCTTCATTACCGAGTCAGGAATCTGTGTGCATTGTCAAAGGAAGCAATGGAAGATGTCCATACAAAACAGGGGGAGCACAAATCAACAGGAGAGGAAATTTGGTTTCCCTTGAGCCACTGGCAAAAACAAAACTATCAGTGATGTAGAACGAGACAGGGTTCACTGCGGACTTGCAGATCCCTGTACTGTATTGGTGATATCTAAGTTGCATGACTGCTTCGCAGCTCTTTTTCCTTTAATCCAAATAGCATCAGCCTTCAGACTGCTTCTCAGCATCTGTCTGCTTGCAGACACTACTGCATTGATTTCCATCTGGTGCATGTTTTCAAAGTTTTCCACACAACCTTAATGATTAACTGCCCTTTTCTTTTTCACAGAAGTTTAGATTCTGAAGCACATTGAAGAAAACAATTATTGCAAAGAAGCCACAATTCTCTGGCAAACTCCCTTGATCATTGGGATTTCGAAGATCTGCCAGCAGCTGTTAATGTAACGTTATGGATGTTTAGCAGGACTTCCTGTATCTAATGAACATAGCCCTTTCAGTGAGGAGACAAAGTGCAAGGCTGTCCCAAGAAAATAAAAACGATGTAACATTCAGTCTGGAATGCACTTACTACATGGCCCAGAATGGTGAATTGATCTCATGCTTCTGTAACAAAGATCTCGTCTGTAGCCCCCATGCACTGCAGGCATTGGCGTGACTTCAGGACAAACGTGATGATCCTGCTCCCAAAAGGATCTGATTAGGAGGGATGTTCCAGGAGCTATTTGATACAGGCAGCACAACCCAGAATGCCATTTATAAAGTAAAAAAATATAAATAATAAAATTACAGCAATCTTAAATATTTTTACCTCTAAAAATGCCATCAGCATCATCTAGCTGTCAGTGAAAATAAAGGCTTTTTAAGCACTCCTATAAACATGGTGTTCCTGGATTTGGAGTAGGCAGAGTGGATGGACAGATGTTTTGGTGTGAGCACGGCATGTAACAGAAAGGTTCAGTTTGTTTTCTGTTGCTTTCCTCTTGATTTTACCAGGAATTGCACATGTGGGTCTATTCAAAATCCTACTGCTCATTTCTCTATTCTTGTTGCACACAGATTGTATCCAGGGTATGTGAAGCAAAATGTAAAGTGGTGAGACAACCCAGTGACATTGTAAACGAGGATGATGTAAATATCACAGCCAATTTGTAAGAAAGGCTTTTAGCATCTTTTGCCAACTGTCCAACTTGTGGCAACAGTGCAAGCAAGGGAGTGAAAAGGTACTTGGAGTTTTGCTTTGTCAATACTATAAAATAAACCCAAGTTAAAATGGGTGTTGCCCAATCCAATTGTCAAACATTGCTCCTGCAAAACAAAGACAAATGTTTATTGGCTTAACTTTGAAATTGCAGTAAATGCTTTTCTATTCAATTAGATAAACAAATACAGTACTGAGTATATAATAGGGTCCTTTCAAGTAAATTATGCTTTCTAACTCATGTGTAAAAGAAAAATTACTTTTAATGTTTATATTCCTGTAAAATAAGAAACCATCAAGGCTCTCCTGTTTTACTCAAAATATTAAAAAAAATAAAGCAGGTTTAAATGATGTCCATTTTATGACAATGTGAGAAAAGTAGAGAAGTATAACCAGGCTAACATTCCAGCCTTTCTTCTCACTACTATGAGAGAGAGGAAGAAAAAAATTCTCTGTTCTGTTCTCATTGACAGTAGCACAAATCCCCAGGAACTGCACTGACTTCAGTTGGTTATTTTGGATTTACAGCAGACTGAAAGAGATTAGAATTTGGTCACACATGAATGAAGAACAGAACATCCACATTCACTCTAAATGTATTTTCCTTTCTTACGTACACAAAATAGCAACGCTGTCCTTAGCAATGACAGATTATGTGCTATTGGTTTACCTGATTGCCTAGAGATATTTATACAGGTAACAAGCGGGATGCCTCATTGAAGGAAGTAATTAGTTACCTTCTCCAGCAAATGCATCCACATCTATGCCCAGAGACAACTGCATTTTCTACAGGAGCAGGGTGTTAGGCAAAAGGCTAAAATGCATACATATAGCATTATGCATCCAGTGATGAGAACCACCTGTTTGTGAGTCTGCTCTATTGTTTCTGCCAAAGATGACCATCTCTCATGCAGTTATATTAGCACACATGGATTGTATATCTTTAAAATACCAAGTAGAAACCTGTAGTAGTCAATGTAGAACACTATGGTTAAAAATATATATATAATTCCTGATCTGGATGAAGGAGAGCATTTTCTTCATACTAGAATCTCAGATCTAGTCTCAGCAAAAAAGCAATGCAGTGAATAGCTCCCTATCAGTTTAAATCTTGCACAGCACAAATCAACTTCAGATCCTAATGCCTTGTCCATCTTGTTCAGCTGAGGTGCAACATCCTTATGCACAAGCAGGTAGCAAAACAAACAGCACCTTTCCTTTGGTCTTGACGTATGAACATTAAAAACATCCGCCTCTTCCATTCTGCAGGCTTTCAAATGAAGTGGCTGCAGGCAAGGAAGAGACATTAAGAGAGGGAGCACTGCAAAAGTAAAGTGAAAATAGGCTGCTGCAGGAGATCAACAGAGATTAGGGTTGGATATCCCTGGGCTCAGTTTTACTGTGAGCATACTAATGCCCAAATCTCCAGTTGAAATGCTCTGGAAACTTTCTCTGCTGCCTCCAAGAACACAGTGCAAAATAATAAACCCAGCAAAATGGTTCACAAATAGGAAAGGCAGGGAAGAGTTGATTTATGTGTTTGGGGCTTTTTGGTTGTGTGTTTTTTGTTGGGTTTTTTTTTCCCTGAACTATAACCAAAGAATTTAAAATGTATAAATATGCGGAACATTTACTTAGAAAAAAGTAATTGCCAAGGTTTGAAAGTCAAGCACTCAAAAACTAGGAAATGTCAGTGCCAACAGTTTTGAGAGTTCAATGCAAGATGCTTAGGATTTTATTTTTCAGAACTTTGTTTCTTACGGAGATCCAATCTCTTAAAGACCCAAACTAACTTTCCAGCAAGCTTGCAGCAACAGGTCAGCTCTACTGCTTGCAGGTTACTTGCTAAACCACCTCAGCTCAATCAGTTCAACCCCTCTATATGCTTCTTGACTTCAACTCTCCTATACTGAAATTCTGCTGCCCTGTACCTCCAGCCCATGTCCTGCACTGCCATAGCACTCCCAGGCTGTCCTTCATGATGCTCTCTGATGAAAAGTTATACCCCCTCAAACTAAGTTGTGGAGAGCTTATCCTGTCCTTCTTCAGAGCCTTCCTCCAACTCACTTCTTCTAATCACAAGAATCTCACAAAAATATTTAGGCTGGTTTGTTCTGTGTTTTGATACCAATGAGCACAATAAAGTTCTGGATTCCTAAGCACTGTTGCAATACAAATAAATATGAAAATAATAAGTATGCCTAATGAAACAGTGGCAGAAAAATGGCCAGTTGTGTCTCCTTACCTTTCTATCTCATGAATCACATATAATTGTATTTATATTTAAGTGTGTCGAAATAGAAGCCAGGTACCTGCTCCCTACATCTGGTGAAAAAAAACCCACCTTCCAACTATTTTTTTTTCTGGAATTTCTCAATTTACCAAAACCAGAAACATTTCATACAGGCAAATATTCAATTAAATTTCTCTGGAAAACAGGCAAGCTACCACTGGAGCTATGCCAACCCCAGCTTCTGAGCAGCCCAGCTGGTAGCCTCCTGAGGATCAGGGCTTCCAGCTCCCACAGCTTCAACAAATCTGGGTAGGCAAACTGCCTGAAGATTAAGGACCCTTGGGCTTATGATGCCTGCAGTCCAGGGCAGGCTACCAGCACCGTGTCATGGCAATTGGAGACCTCAGAGATACCAGGGTCATGGCTAGAGCCATGGCCAACATTCAACTATCCAACGACTCAGGCTCCAGTCCTTTTTACAGACAATTTCAAACTATCGGAACATCAAGGTTCCCTGAGAAATCAAAATACTTTTCTCCTTCCAGCTCTGCTGCATACATATGGGGCAAACAAAAAGCAGATTCTTTTTATTCCTTTACTCTACTTCAGCTGTTCCTTATTACTGTATGCTAGTCTTGTTTGTTCCTTTGTATGAATTTGTTTGCAGGTCTTTTGGGAAAGACACCATTTCTCTACCTGTATTTGAACAGTTTCTAGCATAATGAGACCCAGATTATTGCTGTACATGGTACTGTAATACAAACAAGGTGTCATCATTTTCTTTTTTCCCTCATTAGAGAGGAGCTTATTGAAAAAACGAAGTCTTCCCTCTAATTATTTTCACTGTTAGCTGCAGGCAACATTTGTTGGATAGTAATTAAAATAAAAGTATCTAAATTTTGCATGCATATTGTTTATTTTTTCACAGACTATGTGTTTGTTCTTCCCTCGGCTGGAAAACTAAGAAATCAGAATTTGCTTCCTGTGTTCTCACCTCCCTCCTTCTCCATTATACCATATTGCAACTTGCCATACATTATGGATATCTTATGAACTGTCTAATTGACATATTAGTTATATATGAAGAGTTTTCCTCCACTATTTTTAGAGATTGATTTTACATGTCATGATACCCATATCTGTATTTATACTGAATATATTTCAATTGTTTTTTTCTTACCATATTTAATTCAAGGATTTTAATGATATGCATAGAAAAAAAGCGCTTTGTATCAGCCATTCAATTCACGAGGCCGATGGATAAATTTCAGCTCTTCTGGGAAATCAAACTATTCTACTAGACATAGGTGAGTTTTCCACTACAGTCACGAGACAGGACTTGACTTTGCAAAGTAAAGACCAAGATGGTTGCTTCTCATTAAAGGAGTCTTTGGTTTTCTGAAAGCAAGGAGGAGCTAATGAAAACATCTAAGGGAAACAAACTGAAATATTCCTCTAACTCACTGTGGTGCACATCAGCAATACCACACACCATTCTTTTCTTGCTCATGCTGTCAGTCCTTATGAACAAAATTCTGTAAACCCATACATGAATAATTACTCTGAGTTCTTCAGACTGAGGCTATTCATAAGATTAAAGCAGCTCTGAACCAATTGATGGTTAATAAAATTGTTGGAATATAATGTACTGCAGCACAGATCTCTAATTTTATATTTCATAATAGAAATGTAAATAATTTAAAAAAAAACCACCAAGTTGTCTCTCAGAAAAGTTACTACTAAAATAAAAACAAATTTCTCTAGGGCTCTATTTACAATGCCAGCAGAATTGCATAAGCACAATTCCTGACCTTCATGAATGTAACCAGGGTGGTTATGCCCCAGAACTGAATAATAATTAAAAGCTAGATATTGGCAGCTTCAGGCTTGCTTTTCCACAGGAGCCTAAGGGGTAAACTTTAGAAGGCAAACTTCACAACAGCGACTTCATTATGGAAAGAACCTACATCTGATCCCCAGAAAGGCACTCCAAATTAACGTCTCTGTGGCAATGCAAGGATGGCCCCCATGAAGGAAATAAGCTCTCATGCTGCTAACCCTAAGGATTCCCAATATGTGATTACAAAATATACTGGATTTTGGACATTTTCATCCATCCTTCTCACTAAGTCTGTACAGCAAAGGTGTCCAACCTTCCTGATACCGTTATGTGACCTTATCAAAACTGCATGTGACCCAGGGAGCTGAGGAGGAGGAGGAAGTTCTGATAGGAGTTTCCAGGCAGAGAGACAATGGCTTTGCTGACACCCCAGCCGTCTGCTGCTGGATGGGGCTGAACCGGCCACACAGCTGGATCCTGGGTCAGCCAGCGTTTATGGCCTTCAGCAGCCTCTGCTGGCTTTCTTCTGCCCAGAGCTGGGGATTCAGGTTATCTATCACCCCAACATCAAAGCCTTTCTGCCAAATACGTGGCACCATCTTGGTGCAGGACCTGTGCTTAACAGCTCACAAACCATAGGTTTGCCATCATGTGCATTTCCTGGCTTTTCTTCCGCAACCATGAGAGTTAGAAATCATTCATAAAAAATTAAAACTGAGAATTCTAAGTCAGCATACCTCTAGCTGCTGAGGCTTTCACGCTCACAGTATCTTAGTAACTACAGTACTCACAAATATCAAAAGAAATATGAGAAAGCAGTGATAGTCTGCAACATATTAAGGAGCCCTCTAGAGATAAGAAGGGCTCAGGATGTGATGATTTTTGCTCATGAGCAATGGCATGTCAAAGAGCAGAGCGAGCCTGATAAGGGTTGGCTGAATTCAAAAGCACATGCAGACCCACACACAAATCACTACGGAAAATGCACTGCCTTACTGCGCGCGAATGAGCGCAGCAGCTCGGGCACTTTGCTAAGCTCCAGCAGGAAGAGAGCACGGGACATTCCTGGGTGGCCACCCACGGTAAGCAGTGAGCCATGCCAGACGGGCCAGGACAGGTGGCAAGGGACCATCCTGATGCCCTGCACATCCACACCTGAGCATGCAGGTGGAGGTCAGAGGGTGTGCTAGGCTCCCGGAGCGGGAGAAGGGAGTACCGCCAGGCTGCGCAGGAAACATTCCCATTGTGTCCCAAAGCAAAGAGCAATAAAACAAATTACTAATGAGGATGCAACCTGACCCTCTGCAGAGTACATGCCCAAGGACAGTGTGTCTGTAAGGGGAAGGGAAGGACTGTTATTGGAAGAAACTTCAAGCTCAAGGGGATATTTTTTTTAAAAAACAGTAACAAAAAAAATGATTTGGGTATTTTGCTGATGATAAAAGTTACAAAGTAACATAGAGAAAACTCTGCTTTGAAGGAAACAGAAGTCTCTTAAACACGAACTTTACTTTGTGGAAAGAATTCCTTTTTAATGCTAATGTTAGTATTTCATCTTTTATAAGAAATCCCACTGAATCTTCCCTTAAGACTCTTCAGCTCCAGACAGGAGGACAGTTCTCATTTTTCCTCTCTGCCTGCTGACCTAATCTGCTGATCTTTCTTTCCAGGAAAGAAACACACTTTTACTCATGTTTTTTGCTTTTCTTTATTAGGCTGTTATCACATCATTACCCTTAGAGCCCATGCAGGCAAAATATCTAGATTTTAGTATTTTACAACAGGAGGCCAGCAGCTCCAGAAAACTAAAGAACCCAGGAGGAAACCACTCATGACAACTTTCACAACTTTTTATCTGTTACTTTAAAAGGCAAGAAAACAACATACGATACAGAAACCACTTCTAAGGAAGATAAAAGAATGTATTTAATGTAGAGAAAGGCAACCTGTCATTCTGACACCTTTCTGGTTTTTGCGAGTCAAATTAACAGTAACACTTAGCAAGGAAGATGTGATGGCACAAGGCAGTTGGTTTGTGGAAGCGTATCACTGGTAGCTATTTCAATTAGGAGTGTAATGGCTCGTGCTCTGCAAAGGAACTGTGATAGCCAAGAGTAATCCAGCGTGCAAGAAGTTTGGGAACTGATCATCTACGTACAGTATCACAGAAACTTAAATGATCCTTTATGGAGTAATGCTACTCAAACCCAAAAGATTTTTGCAAGCAATTAAACATGGGCTTAGACTTACTTAGACCTATGTATCAGAATCACCTTACTGAAGCTAATAGACATGAACACAGTCCTTTGAACACTTTGGAATTATGAGTGCCTATTTTCACAAGTTTCTGGTGGAACACCACCACTACTACTTTTGCTTTAAAAAAGGAGCAGACACACAGGGATGTCAAGTAACACACAACACAGTAGTTCAGACATCTGCAAGCTGATTGTTATCTGAGGTTATAAAACCATACTGGGCAACGCTCTGTCTGAGCAAACACACCTGGGCTCTCAATGTCCTTTGGAAACAAGTCACTCCAGCAAAGCGGTGAGCACAAGGTGGCATGTCCCATGGTGGGACATGTGAACAGAGCTCCCCTGACCACTCAGCTGAGCTGCTGAGTAGCCTCCCTGCATTGTAACCTCTTGTATTCTTGCTATGAAACCAGAGCATTTAGAGTCAGGTCGGAGTCACTGTGCCAGTCAACAAGGGCAAGCCACAGAAGTAGTGCAAGGGAACAGGAAAGCCGGAGTGCATCTCACCCACCCAAAAGTAAGTTGTCCCCTTGGATATTGTCCATTGAAATAAGTGGGAGCTGAGGGGCATTTCCTTCTCAGGACTGTTCCTGGACTACCAAAGGCAAAGACACTTGCCGCACAGGGTACCTAGGCCTTAATGAAGAATAGTAACAAAATTCAGGTCCAGCTGCTCTATGTTAGTCCCACTATGCAGGGTATATTTTTCCTATTTATTCTCTCACTCAGATTTCACCTGTGAAACTGTAACACTAAGTCAGCTCCTCAATCTCAGCCTGTTACATCCTTAGTTCAGCTAGCATATTCACAAAGAACATTTTCCGACAAAGAAGTCTACAACTTTCAATTGCAACTGTAAGACCAGAGCACCCTGAAATGTGTTTTCCTGCCACGCTGCACTCAACTGTTCCAGGTACATTAGCAAGATAGGTCTGTGACACATCACAACCCTGAAAGCTTCTCACCTAAGACTAAGAATGGAATAAGCAATCCATCAGGCACTATGACACGTTCCCCAAAACACACACACACTCAAAACCTTAAACTGGTGTCAGAATGTTTACTGAAGAGGGCAATCTAACTGGCTGAACCGACCTGGGTAGCCAGTAACTTTTAACATAAGCAAACAGAGATATTGTAAACGTGCTGTGCATGGAAACTCTGTTTATACTTAAATTAGACTTGGATGACTGAAATAATTTAATAGAAAAAAAACCCCCAGCTTAAGTTCCCAGGAGCTTTGAATGACCTCAACATCCTTCTGAAAAAAACAGAAATATAGGGACATATCCAATGATGCAAATAAGACTTGCACAAATATTTTCAGTCAGCTAATCAAACACATTTAGTTGCCTATTGTTATGATAGCTTTGCAAATACACTTTTAAAAAACACACTTTTCAGTTCCACCAAGCACGTTTTTGTCACTTGTGTTATCAGAACCGATGGTAAGCATTCTGCAATGTAAGTGCTGCCTCATTTACTTCTTAGCGAGTTTTGCAGTTACTGGATCTGTTCTTCTTAGCCATACTGCTAAGATTAATGCCACATGACACGATAATAAACTTTCATAGTGATGCAGTGGAAGTAGATTAGAAGAGAAAAAAGAAACATGCAAGAAATTTCAGATTATTCTCAGTGTGGTTGATATATTGACAAAATAATTTGCTTTATATAGCAACTAACATCTGTACACTGGGAAATCTGCATGGAAAGTAAACACAAACAAGAGATAATGAGCACTACGAATTGTGAACTCACAAAACTAGAAAATCATTTGCAGGAATATTAAAACATCAAGGGGAATCTAACCTAAGGTTGCATAACAATGATCAAACTCCTATGAAAATCAGGAAATCATTAAATCTAATAGTGATTTGTTTTAAAAAAAGGAACTTAAAGGGAAGAGGGTAATTTTTTTGTAACTTTGTTGCTGAAGCAGCCAGATGAGTTTACTGAAGCTGCATTTATTGCTCTGCCACGGGCTGGGTCGCTGCTGGAAGGTGACCCTGAGAGGGAAAGTTTAAGAAGCACCAAATGACTGACACATCGCAGGCTACCAATGAATAAAACTCATGTTTTTGACATGAAAACACCACGCAGTCAGAAGAGATTGTGCTTTTAACACAAAGGTCCTTCTCCTGCAAAATCTGACCTATGTCCAGGTTCAGGACGACTTGTGGCAAAATCCAGTAAGCAGGTTGTATCAAGTCTCAGAGGGAGACCGATTTCTAGGAGTGCAACAGCACCCCGTGAATTTTGGCGTAATGTGTGGAAGTAACTGCCCCCCCCGACAACCTTCGCCAAACTTTTGAGAAAACTCCATCACAAATGAGCGTTTTTGCGGCGTAAAGGCGACAAGGCCCCTCCGTGCTGCAGCTGTGGCGTCCCCGTGTTCGGGGTGAAACCCAGCTCCCGGCTCTGCGAGGGAGGAGGGCGCCGCAGCCCCGGGCTGTCAGCGTGCGCCGGCCGGCCGGGCAAGGGGCCGCCGGGCCCCGTACCGCGCCGGGAGCCCGACCCTGCGCAGCAGCCGGCGGCCGCCCGCCCGCGGCGCACCGGGGCCCTGCCGCGCCCTGCCCGGCCCTGCTCTGCCCTGCCCTGTCCGCCGCCCAGGGCCCTGCCCGGCCCGGCCCTGCTCTGCCCGGCCCGGCCCTGCTCTGCTCGCCGCCCAGGGCCCGGCCGCCGGCGGCTGCGCGCGCCTCTCCCCTTCCTCCTCCTCCTCCTCCTCCTCCTCCTGGCGGCCGCTGACCCCCGCAGGGATGGAGGCCATCGAGGAGCTGGCGCTCAAACCCTGCACCTCCTCCCTCTACCTGCGGCCTTTCCGCCTCTGTTACCGGCAGGTGAGTGGCGCCGGCAGCTCGCCCCTTGGCGCCCGCCCAGCCCCTTCCCTCACGGCCGGGCCATCCCATGCGCCCGCCCCTTCCCTCCGCCGCGGCCGGGCGGCGGGGCCTCCCCCGCAGCGGTGCGGCACGGGGTCGGGAGGCCGAAGGAGAAGGGCCGGCCGGCCCGCGGGCCCTTCTGGTGTCCTGGCACCCCCCGCCTCCGCCATTTTGGGACAGTGGCGGTGTCGCCGGAGCAGCGCGGGCCTCAGCCTCATGGCGCCCTCCCGGCCCGCACAGCCTGGAACCGCCCCTCGGGTGGCTGCTTCGTCCCTGCCCGCCCGCCTCAGCCTCCCCTGGCGGCGGGGAAGGTGGGCTCGGGGTGGGCAGTGCAGGTAGCCCGAAAGACCGGTGCCAGTGGAGGGCACTGCTTCGTGGTGTGCCACCGCTCCAGCTCCTCTGTGGGTTCGCCGTGCCCCCGGGTGCCCGTCACCTCGCCGGGGTCCGGGGCTGTCTCTTTAACCCTGTTCGGGTTTTTCAGTTCGTCTTTGAGCGGGCCACCTCTTGATTTGGGCCTTGTTTTGGTGCTGGTAGGCTGCAGGTCGAGCTCCTTGCTGGCCAGCTCTCGGAGCGGCAGGTTGTTACATGGACAAGTGACGCCGCTGCTGTGCCAGGCCAGCCTCAGTGCCGGCAGGTGGGAGGTGGGGAAGGAAATCCCTGTCCTTATCGTGCTTCTGTCAGTGTGAGTCACCTTTCACCGGAGCCCAGGGAACAGGTACCTCCAACAGTGGCAGGAGTGCAAGATGTGGAAGGAAAGTTGCTTATCACAGCGTAATGTGCCGCATGTTCCTTGAATGTTTTCTGTGGACGAGGTCGTGCACCACATGGGATGTTTTTCTAGCTGGCGATGCAGCATTAGCTGGTCCAGGGTGAGCTTCTACCCAGGTAGAGGGGTGGAAACGGAAATGCAGAATTCAGACAGCCCTAGAAGTGCATGCTGCAGACACGTCTTCTCTTATTCCTTCTGTGCTTTGCTTCTAAACACATTGGTTGAAAAGGCAGAAGAGGGAATGTATATGGAGGAGGTGTATCTAAGTCAAGTAGTGGGATAAGATACAGCAAAGGAAAAGCAAGGGTTCAGATAGCTTGCATCAAAGCGGATGAATGGATTTTTTAACCTTTTTTGATAGATTTTGTACATGACTTTCCTGAAGAAAGCTCTCTCCCCATTGGTTGGGATAAGCAAAACATTTTGATTCATGAACAGTTAAAAGCTTTACACTGAATTATTTCTTTTTAGTTATCAGAAGAAAACCTGAAGAACATTTTTTCATGTACTGATTTTTTGCTGGCTTAGTTTATAAGTGACAAGATTTCTTAATTTCATTTTCATTTCTGAGTCATGCTTTACATGAAAAATGAGATTTAATTAAACTGCACAAAACAGTATTAGAAAATTACACCTACTTGAATACAGGTGCCTTAAATGTGGTGGGTATGGTAAAGATGAAATAAGGATGTGTTTGGTCACGTGCTGTGATTTGACAGAGACTAGCATTGCCACCAAAAGAAGTAGCTTTGACCCTTCTGCACATCTTGCTACTTCCTCTCCTTGTGCACGTGTTTGTGCAGCAACATAGTGCGCTGGATCAAGGATCTGGTCCAGGTCAAACCTAATCTGGCCAAAAAAAGAAGTTAGTTTTAATCTAAACAGGGTGTCTTGATTCGATTCAAATGCTTATGCTGGCAGAGAGGAGGTGGTAATGTGGTGGTTAGGGATGAGTGTTTGGGGGCTGGCTGAGGGCAGAGATTGTTTCTCTTGGCTGTAGTACTGTCTTAGAATGAACGTGAAAATATAGTTTATATGGCATCTGTACAGAAGCTGGCTTGGGTCCAGCCTACTGAGAGCATACGCTCAACGAGTGCACAACTGTCTGCACCTGACCTGAGAGACAGGCCCTAAGTTTATTAAAAAACATATTTTGCATTTGAAAACTGACTTACTAACCAGAGGATGTACTAAATAGTTTTAGTCATTTGACTTACTGTTGCAAAGGTATTTAGGCCTGCTGAAAACCCCACTAAATACCGGAACAGTTAAGTGTCTAAAATCTGAGTGTTAGGTGCCTGATATGCTTAAGAATTTTTGAAAATTTCACCAGTCATCTAAAACTGAAAACTATTTCCAAAATCTAGCCCTTGATCTTAATGGTTTTATGCTGAGTAGGTCTTCCCCTAGTCCAAAGTTTTTTTTATTCACTAGCTGGAGAAAGAAAAGAAACTTCTTCTCAGTTCCTAATTGGTGCTTATCTTGGTGTATCTTAGAGTAAAATTAGTTTCCCCCTTCCACAAATTCCCTGCACCTGCTTGCTGAACTAAACTCAAATCTAGTAAAAAAGTCTTTCTGAGTAACAGAACAATCTGAATGAGGAAAACTTAAATAATGGCATTTGTTGTATTGTGAAAACTGAAACTATTTGGGGTAATTTATGCAGTATGTGGCATCATGCTGTAACTGGAAGGCTTGGGGTGATCTTACAGATACATTTTGTGAAACTATAACATGTTCCCTATAATTCATTGTAGTCTGAATAAGATTCATTGATGCGTTTTTTTGTGTGTTTTATAATATTGATGAAGGATAATTTGGGCCTTGAAGATTGAAATCTTCAAAGCTATTTTCAAACAGATCCATTCCTATAAATAGACACGATATTCAACATAAATCCTCTGTCCAAGGACTTCTATAGAGTAAGAGGTTTTTATTAGTTTGGTTTTTTACAACTACCGTTTTTCTGTACAAACAGGAAATTGAAAGAATTCTTGCATACAACATGATTTTAAGATTATTTCTAAGCATTTATGAACACTTACATTACAGCATTGATTTTTAGACATTTCATCATGAGTACATACGTTACAACATTGATTCCTAGACATTTCATGTAAAAATTATGCTACTTGAATGGAGGTAATTTGGATCCCATTGCTATCGCTAAAACAGTTAGGTCTTCAGCAGTTAAACATTAATTAGATACAGATGATTTATATCAGTTTGCTAGTCTGATTTTATCCATTCAGCCTGCTGCCCCCCTGACTTGTAAACCACTGCTGTTCTAGCAGGTTTATGGACCACCAGAAATCTGCAAGACCTCAGAACAGGATCCATTTGAGGGGCAAAATATAAACAAAATGCTGAATAAATACTGTTGTAAACCCACACAGATTAATCATCTGAAGAAGATTGTGGTCACACCTGATCAAGAGTGGAGCCAGAGACTCATGGTTGTCTACCTGTTCTCAGAGGCACTTCACACATTCAAAATTTCAGGCTGAAAGACTGGATTACTGTTTTGGCCAGTAGAGTGTTTTTCATGGGTATCTGGATGTTCAGACAGGGAGTTGTGAACACATGCAGGGCAGAGGTGTATGTGCTTAGGTGATGTCAGGCGCTTGCTATCATGTTAGAAAACTCCAGCAGTGTCTGAGGTTTGTGCTCAAGTCTCAAGTTCCCCGTGTTCTAAGAGCTTGAGTTGTCCTTTGGATTGAACCTGTTATATTTGGTTACATATAGAAATACTCTTCCAAAAGACTGAGAAAAATGCATGTTTCTGGCTATTTAGCTGTAGTGAGGATTGTTGGAAATCATAGAAGTCCCTGAAGTTAGAACAGTTTGTGTCCGTGGTGGATCTGCTCTTCCATGAGAGGGTCGTGAGATCCTTTCATATGAGGTCTTTCATCATCCTCTGCCTTTACCCACTCATATTTTAAATGTAAGTGATGAGCTCTGAATGGTTCCTATAGAGCATAAAAGTAAGTGTACACCCTTCTGAAAGAATTCTAGGTTTTGAACCATGTGGATTGAGGCAACATGCAGCTTGGTGTTAGGCATCCAAGCTATGGAGAGTAGCCTGGCTCACCAGACCAATCACTGGATCAATAACTTTTTTAAATATTGATTCTGTCATCGTACAGTGCAAAGGTAGAAATGGAAGTGCAGTAAAGGAGTCATGGAATTCACCAAGCTATAGGCAGATGTGGTTAGGGTCAATATAGAGGGGTAAGATACAGTTTAAAACTATGTTCTTCAAAATAGGCATCTAACGGCTCCTCAAAATGGACCTAACTTTCTACTTGGGCTTTTCAGCTATCAACTCTTTTCTCCAGGTGGGACACTCAGTCAAGTAAGCCATGTTGTTTTATATGTGGTGGCCTGAGGGTGAGAGATAGATAAGGTACCTTGCTTAGTTTGATGAATATTCTCCTAATTTTGTCAGTAGGAACGCTGTTTACAAACTTTTGTTCTGTTTGGTACTGAAAGAAGAAAATTCATTTTGCTCACATATAGGATAGCATCTGGCTAGTTTTAATGTGTACTTGCCCCCAAAGTGCAAATTGGTTTGTTATCTAAAGTGGCTTGCTTTTTCTTTTGAAATATGTGTCACCTCCTGAAGGAATGGCTTCTTTACCAGGAACTCCTTGGTAAATCTCTTTTCACTTTTTCCTACTGAAGTTTTTCTGCTTTTCATAAATAATTTATTCAAGAGACCAGAGGGATGGCTAATGAGAGATTAACTCAATGCCCAAGGGCTAGGGCATTTCCCTGGGATGTGGTAGAGTCAGGCTGCAAGATCTTGCTTCAATTAATACTGCTTCCCACATCACAGCAGAGTGTGCTCACTGCTGGGAAGCACATTTGTGTGTAAATCTTCAGCTCTCTTTTGTGTGTGTTAGCCAGGCACTGGCCTGTATATTAGACAGACACAAAAAAACCAACAACAGGTTTAATAATTCTGCTGGGTCTAAGTCATGAAGTAGACTCTGAGGAGTAGTAGTTGAGCAGAGTTAGGATTTGGGGCATCATTAAGTACCCAAATGGGAATTTGGATTCAATGTAGCCTTCTGAAGAAATCAGCACCTGAGCAGGGATTTCAGGGGTTCTGCATGTTGGCTTTGGACCCTCAGACAGGTCTTTGACAGACAGAGCTCTGGTGAATCTTGTAGTAATCTAAGAAGTTATTGCATACAATTGTTTGTCCCCGTGCTAGCAATTACCCTCTGAGGATCATCAGAAAGGAAAGTAATTTTGCTCCAGCTCTTACTCTGTTGTTCCAGTTCAAACCCACCTCCATCTGCCCTTTAATCGAAATTACTGGGCTTTGTATAGAACTGAGCGAATTGCCTTTGCATATTCTTTTTGGTGACCTCTGTGCTGGGGATGGTATCCTTCAAGGGGAGGCAGAGCATCAGCTGGGGTAAGCATCTAGCTGGGGGAATAATGTCTGGGAGCTGTTACAGAAACTTTTGCCCAGAAATCACATATCAAAGCCTTTGTGGATCTAGCCCAGACTCCTATAGCTTTGTTTTTGAAGGTGGTTCTGGCTAGGGAGCTCTTGCCACTGTTTCCTTGCATTTTGTAACATATATTCTGCCCAGAACTTTGCTACTAGACTATATCAACTGTCAGTAGTGTTCCCAATATGTCTGCAAGTTTGTATTCCAAATCTGTGGAATGGTGAATGAGTATCTGTTTCAGTGATGTGGGATAAACCTCAAAAACTCCATGCATATCAACTGAATCTTACAGTCAGTAGTGGTAAATTTGAATTATTTGGTCTTTTGTGAGCTTCATATTCCTTGCGCAATTCAGAGTAGTAGTCCAGTGCCTGTGCATCACATTTCCTCTATTGATTTAATGTTTAGAATCATTCATTAAATAAAAAACATGAAAAATGCGCTATTCAATTTCATTTTAATGTATGTTTTCATTCAGTGTTAAGGGAATTCAATTATAATCTCTTGAGTTTTACAGTCATTCTAAAGTATTTTTTAAGACTATCGTAGATTTTAACACATCATGAACTTTATAATGGGTAGAAAATGTACTTCAGGAGTAGTGTGCTATTCATCAGTGAAGAAGGAATTTCGTATTTCTAATCTTAGATTTGCTACTGCTTTCTTTTGTGACTCTGAGCAACCACTGTTTCTGTGCCTTAAAATTTAACTGTCTTGGAGATGTCATGAAAATTAAAATATGTATACATTCAGAAAGAAGTGAGGTCTGTATCATTAATGTCATGAAAACTTTGAAGACAAAAAAGCAAAGCAGTGCAGCGTTACAATAATATTAACAATTTGATTTTGCATTCAGAATTTTTTTAATATGGTACTAGCAACATTAATGTGCCCAGCTGCCTGAAATATTCTCTGGAACTACCGTCTACTTTTTTACAAACATAGAACATTCTTTTCTATTTTGACAGTTAAAAATGATGCTGTTGAGGGAGTAAACAGATTTTTAAGTTACCTGTTCAAACAAGTAAGTCTTCTGTTGAATCTTCAAAAGTCTGCAGTAGTAGGAAATATGCTACTGAGTAATACGTTTATTTGCAGTTCATTTTTTCAAAGCAGTAGTGCAATAAAAAGAGATGCCGCTTTTGCTGCAAAATTTGTCTCATTTTCTTCAACTTGTCAAGTCTTTTATGTCAGTACATAGTATTAATCTTAAATGCAAACGTACCACTTCTAGCTCAGGAAGTCACTTGAGCTGCAGATTGCAGGACGCTGAGAGTATTTGAGCAATATATTCTTCCTTAAGCATGTTGGCTTCTGTCAGATGAAGGATCCTGAATGAGACATATTTTTGATCTGACTGCTGCTGTGTTAATTGGGAACTGAAGGGCAATAGAATTCTTTTATATGGGTGAAAAAAAAGAAACTTGAATTTTTTGCAATGACAGCATTTGGGAGTCAAATACCAAACGGTGTTCTTTGCAATTAGAGCACAGTTTTAAGAAAAGAAATTAAGGAATCTAGGCATATCTGTTTCTGGCTCTGCCACATACCTTGGATTCAACTCTGGAAATTTGTACAGGTCGTTTTTATGTGAGACATGAATTACTAAAGGGGGAAACGAAAAGAATTAGTAAGAGTAGTAGTTGAAAAGAACTGTAGTACTTGGTTTTGTTTCAGTGAATATTACATTGTATTAGTCTTAATTTCTTTATCCAGCATGCTTTGACAAGGGAATGTACGGTTCTTTGAAGTAAATACATGAAAAGTAGTTGGCAGTGACAAAACTTCATAATTTTAAGTCATTCATCATTTAACAAACTTATGACAGCAAATGTCACTTACTGGAAAGAATTAGGCTCTGTCAACCATCTTTTGTAGCATCCTTGCACAGGGCTGAAATGTGTCTACACTTGCATAAATGAACATCAAAGTCTCATTTAATATCATCAATGGCTAGACTACTTGAGTTACAAGGAGGAGGTACGTTAAGTTGTAGTTATCTTAAACCAGTATTTTTCAGGTTCTGATACATAGCTCATTGAGGGCCATTGGATGACTTGTAGGTCCTCCACGTGAGTCAACTAGGAAAGGCAGATCAATTATCAGCAGATTTTAGTGTGCTCCCAAGGTCTGCAGCCTCACTGGAAGATGTTTCCAGCTCTGCAGATGAAGAGGTTGCAAACCATTGGCTTTGACAATACCACTCCAGTAGCCTCATCTGCAAGGGCTTGTCTACACAGGACTTTCCTGATTAACTCCATGTCTCATTGTACAACAAAGAGTCTGGTTCTGTTTATGTTAAACCATTTTCAAAGTACGATTGCACTTTGAATTCATACCCTACCTTAATCCATGTTAACTTTCCTGTGCATGCCCTAAGGGAGCAGTAAACTAAACTGAATGACTGTGTCCACACAGGGGTTTAATGGAGTTTAACTAGCAGAATTCAGGTTCATCAAGGTACTTACCTTCAGATTCATTTTCTAGATGGCCTGGTATGGACAAGCCCTAAGAATAAAAGTGGTTTAGTTCTAGGTGGATGAACCATGTTATAAAATCCATCACTGGGATTTTATTTTATACTTTGTGTGTGAAATACAACTACTGTGGGGTATAAAGTAGGCTTTTTTGACTTGTTTGAGATTGTCTCTTTTGTGGTAATTGCAGTTAGATTTGAGAAATAAAATAGTGTTCATGTTTTTCAACAACTAAAGTGCTTTATTTGTTTTTCAGTTTGGATCAAAATACATATGTTTGCTTAAATAGCAGGAACTTATTTTTCCCAGTAAAAAAAATAATCTGTCATCTGAATCAGAATTTCAGCTATGATCTGAAATTATGTGTATTTGGTGTGTTTTAAAGCAGGTGAACACTGTAGCATTTTAAGTGTTTATAGCAAATCTGAATGTTATGGAAATTAGACATTTTCTGTAAATGGGAATATTCTTTAAAATCTGGTGTTTACGGTCTATATGGGATGGAACTATACTTTTATTATATTCCTGAAAATACGAGTGTGTTTAAAATAACAATTTTACCTCAACTGCTGCCATATGTAAAAGACATTTGTATTTTCAGCTGTAACTCATAAAAGGTCAGCTCCTGTGCTTTGAAAACTCTACACAAGCTGATGTTGCATAAATAAACATGTTTTACACAGCAGGCATATAAAGTTAACTGCCCCTCTGACTTGCATTCAGATTAATTATTCTTCATTATTTTTAACTAAAACAACTTAAAGAACTCAGCTTTTTAGTACTGTCCTTCAGACACTGATCAAAATCTTGTTAATACAGTAACAGCAAAGTTTACTGAGGTTTAAACAAATTAAAGCCCAGTTTTTCTTAGTGGTCAGCTCATGTCACCCTAAAGCCCTGATCACTGATCAAAACAGCATTAATTATTTGTTTCACGTTGTGGTTGCTGTGTCAAAATCCTTTAAATACCTCTTGGAGCTGAGAGGGAATCTTAGGGCCTGTGACAGAGCAGCTGGTCTGGACATGGGCTGATGCCCCAGTTGACAGGTTGTTGGATTAGAAAGAATATCAAAGGCAGTGAGTAAGATTAGGGATAAGTGAACATCTGACAGCAGTTTGCAGCAGGGAAGAACAGATGATAAACAATGGGAGCGGGGTGCGTGGGGGGGAAGAGAGGTGAGAAGGCCATGGGAAAAGTGTGGCGGCAATCACTAAAGCTCCAGGTTGCTGAGCCTCATGAATAGAACAGGAAATGGGATTTGCTGGGACAGATGTGCTGAGCGGTGATGAATACATTATAGGGAAATGAGGCTAAACTCCTAAAGGTGAGAGATGTTCTTTCTCTGAAAATAGAAAATAGAGGAAAAGTTTACCCTCCTGGAGAAGTAAGCATTAATACTTGAAAACTAATACAGCAAGAAGTAATGCTAATGATATTTTTTTTATTAAATGGGTATTCCAGAGTAGCATTCATGGCGAACTCTAGGTCATGTACTTAGCAATCTTATGGTGCTATTACATAAACAGTATGCAAGTATTTAGTTTAAACCTAAAAACTGCACCAATGGTAGAACATTGAATTTGAATGATGGAACAGCCTGAATGGAGGCTCTGACTGGATAATTCTTAGGCGCATATTCTGTATCTGGCGTGTATTACATAGCACTCACGTCACATACGTTTGATCCCGCCACCGTTAAGGAAGTTGTACTGAGTGATCTTGCGAGGTCCTTCTAGCCTTACATTTTTTCAGTTCTGTAAAGTGATTGTATGCATGTAGTAAATGATATATAACCGTTCCTTAGGATATTTCTGTACTTCTCAAACTTCTTTAGTTTATATTCTTGATGGATGCTTTTCCAATATTTGGAATCATTATCTCAGAAAGCAAATAGAAACTTTTTGTGTGTTTACTGATAGGACTGTGTGTTAGACCTAGAATTTCTTACATGTTTGTGTTTTAAATTTTTAAAGAAAATCTCATGAAAAAAGCAGGTCTCACGTTAACACTTTCATTAACATTTTAATAGCGTGTTACTTCAGCAGAAGGGGGAGATACAGAAAGTGAGATTGTTCGTGCTGCTCTGAGAAAGTATCGATGAGATTTGTTCTTAGACATCTAGAAGTTTATTCCACAATGTATTATTCTGCTTTGTTTTACAAATAGGAGCTTGCTAAAATAAAGTAGAAACACAAACTGTGAGAGTCACTAACTGGAAAACATAAAGCTCAATGGTGTAAGGACAAGAGGTGACTTAGCTGTAATGCGAATGCCCACCATCTGTCTTTCCTGACCACAGATCTCCTGTATGTGCTGCCCCTGTTCGTCAGGACAAGGAGACGTGTATCTGGCCTCCTTTAGTCCCCATTTGCTCCTAGCATGTGTACTGTAACTCTAGCTCTAGTTTTCAAAAGAACAAGGGATTGCAGCTAGAATCTGGGATGAATAGGTGTATGTCCTATAACCCTGCTTCAGGAAGTAGCTGTTCACTTTGCAGAAATGCCGTGTGTGGTATTTGGACCACAGCAGCATCGCTTGAATGTAGCAACTGAAGAGTCCATTGAGCTCTGGAGTTCCAGAAGTTCCCCAAAATTAGCCATCGACAAAGATTGTCTTTCAAGTGGCCATAATAATAGAGAAATAAAATGGTGGCGAGCACAGCAAAACATAGATTTTAAAAGTGTGCTTTAGTGATTCTGATCAGCATAAGTACTATCCTGTTAGCTCCGTTTTCCATAAAACTTTGATTTCTACATTTCTATGAAACTGTAACCAAAGAACTTAACATTTATGACAGGCAGTTCCCATTTTAAAGAGTGATTGAAGATTATTTGCAGTTGGCCTGCATAGTTCTTTACTTTCTGTCCCAAGATTTAAACTGCTGCAGGGTCACTGTCATTATGAAGGGTTCAGAAATACTGCAGTAAAACACAGAACTGTATATAAGTCACTAATCAATTAATCATTAATTCATTCAATTAATCGAATACCAGTTGTATATGACTTTTAAGCAACAGGTAAATTTCTCTCCCAGTGCTCTCTTTGGAATAGATGACGGTTTAGGTGTTCCCAAATTACTTCTTGAATCATTCTGTGTATTATTTTTTCCAAACAGGAAGATGATGAGGAGATGACACTACTAAGGGAATCGGATTTAAGTTGAGTATATAAAAATTGAGAGGTAAAAGTGAAATTAAGAACAGATCAGAACCTGGAGCTAGTTGCATTTGTCACTTTGAAATGATATTGGGGGGTGGGGTTGTGGAGAAGGGAGAGGATGAAAAGCCCTGATAATCTTTGTGAGGAGGGTCTGTGAGAAAGTCTTAGGAGAAAAATCTAAAGATTGTTACTAAGCCTTGGCTTCTGTTAGCCCCCTGCTGCTGTTCTTCATCAAGTTGTTTTAATGGCTTTCAAAGCAAGTGAGTGGAAAATGATTTCTCTGGAAGTTTAAGGAGACTGAACTGAAAACTGTCATTGCTCTATAAGTAAAACACATCAAAGATTGATGGAAGAATTGCTTGTTAAACACATTGTAGATTTTAATTAAAAAAATTGGGATTTATCATAAAAGAGATATCAGATCATCATAACTACCTAAAGGTGAAAGTTTAATGGCTTGTCATCTGGTCTGGAACCTGTGCTAAGTATCTCTTTCACAGCTTTTGTGACTCTCTGCATGTGTGCAAGATTATTTTTTTTTCCAAGGGTTTTGGTTTTTTTTTTCGTAACACACAGAGGGAAAAGTACACAAGCATAAAAATGTAGGTGGTTACTGTGCTTTTTAATTTTCTTTCCCCTGTATTTAGGGATGCTTTTTTTCTGGTATTTTTAATTACCTAGGGTTACAAATTCATGTCTCTTTCTGAAATAGTTCTTTTTCTTTGTGTTGGAGTATCTAAGATTTATTCTGTTCAATGTGTACAAAGTGCATTTATATATCACCTAGTAATTGTGTGTTTTTTCTAGAACCTGGTCCTCTCACTTTCCTCTTCTCTCCTCACCTTCTTGTCCTTCCACAGTCCTGCCAGTCAGTAAATAGTACAGTTTTTGATTGTGTAGTAATCTAATTAAAAAAACAATAGTGAAAAAAAACCAACCCAGAGTGTGCATTGAAAACATTTCCACTGAGATTTCATTCTTTTAAGGCAAATGCTTGTTCTGATGTCTTTCATGCTGCATACGATCCAGGTGCATATTTAGTAAGCAAATACAAACAATTATTTTAAAAGACTAGAATTCCTCAGCAAGCTGATAACACACGGCATGCATTATTCACTATCTTAAGATTTCAGAAATGTTCAATGTTGTAGTTTCAGTTTTAATTCACAAATTCTTTCTACAGTTAAATAGTTACATTTATGCATAATTCTGACCCTAGATCTGATTGTTATGTAGAACATTGTTTTTTGCAAGAGCTTATTATGCAATGACTGCAGTTACCGGATTTTGTGCTCATAATATGCCTAGAAATGGTATATTGTGATCAAAAAGCATAACGCTGAGTGATTCTGTAAGATTTTCATGACATACAAGATGATTTAGGTGGGTAGAAATACTCATTATGCAAGCAACAACACAGAATTTGAGAACTTGGTGTTAGTGTTTTAAGGATTCTTTTCAATGATATTTGTCATATTAGCTGATGTTTTAATTAGCTATACTAGTTATTTGTGAAATTGGAATGGATGTACCGTTTTGATTTGCTGCATAAAAAGGTTCTATGCTATAAATGGGTCTGGCCAGACACTAAGATCCTTAGCATGTATTTTTATAAACTGTTGAACTTCAACCTTGCTGAATAAAACTGTATTTTTCCTGCTCTCATTGGTGAGGCCAGGTCTTCACTTGCATCGTTTCTTCTTAATCCTAGTTCAGGCAAAGACTAAAGTAATTCGACTAATAGATATTTTTTTTATTTTTTTTTTTTCTTGGAAAGTAAGGTGATTGGAGTCTCAGAAGTTCAGTGATTTTTGACCAGAAATTCCATGCTTTGACATACAGAGCTGGAAATCAAGATATGGAAAAAATAGGGAAAACAGGTAAATTTGTTTATTAGGTACAACATGGTAAATAATGTATAAATTTGTTCAGGATATGAACCTATATAGCTTTCGTATATGTCCTTGAACTGCTGAAATAACTCACTGTTGGCTTCATTCAGTTTAGTTTTGGCTTTAAGACCTACCTTTGTTATTATTTGGCCACTTGAGCTTGTTGAGCTTTTGAAGCAGCAGGATTAGAAGAAGAGAGGGCTATCAAATCTTTTGGCAAATCTGTTCTAGAATTTCATATGTATGTCTACACTTAGCACTCTGCTTTCAGCGTTGTAACATTTCTGACGCTTTAAAATACTGGACATAGGTAGACAGTTTCTGTCTTCCTTTGTCTGAAAGGCTTGTGTCACTCTTCAGTGACATTTCCATAGCACTGCAGTTTATACAGCCTAAAATTTGGTCTGTAACTTGCCTGATTTGTACCACTCAGGTAAGTTAAAGGATAACATGGCCTCCTATTCAGTGAAACCAGTCAGGAATCGTTAGTACAGAAATTACTACTATGGTACTTTATGGGATAGTTCCTCCAAATTTGAAACCTGATTGTCTCCCTGGTTGTTTTGGTGAACCGTCGTTTTTTCTTGTTGAGGAGAGGTGGTTGACCTGTCAGTCTAGAGAACCCTGTTTCTTTTTATCTCATTACTTTCTCTTTGATCTGTATAGGAGTTAAAACCTCTTGGCAGAACTCTCACAAGATTCACGGGAACGTACAAGCCTCCCTAGAGCATTATGGTGCACTCCATAGAGAAAGATTAATTTGTAAAAGTAATCATATAAATTACAAGATTTAAGCGTAAGAATTGTGTTGGGGGGGGGGGAGAATAGAGATGTAATCACACCCAGGGGCTGGGAAAAAAAGTTACTCAGGGAAACTATTTCACTAAACTGAAAAACTGTTGGAGTATTTGCTTTTGAAGTATTTCTCAAAAAGCCCAGCTGAATGCCAGTTGGCACTGTGTCTTCCCTCCCCTCTTGTCTGTACATTCTTCTGCAGCCCTTATGATAGAGCAGTGGCATTCCTTCCAGTACTGCACTAAGTGGGATGACAAACCACACCTAACAGTTGTGCCTTGGGGAGAGGATGAAAGAGAAAAGAAACAGCTTTCTGGGTGCTGTGTTTTGTAAACTTTCTGGGTGCTGTGTTTTGTAAACTTTCTGGTCAGAAATGTGTGTCTTGCTCTTGCAAGGGAACGTGTGTAATTGTCTGTAGCGCTTGGTGGAAGTTAATTCCTCATTCTCAGACCAGCCCTGATGAGTCTGGGAAGTGAATTTTGACCTTCATTCTTTGCCCAAGATTTTAGGCTCTTCCGTGTATGGAGGGTTCATGCCATTGCACGCTCAGGATAAAGTCTTGGAGCTTAAGGGGTCTTGGTATTCTGATGAAGGAGCAAGAAGAAACAGCAATAAATGGTTTTAACGTGCTCACGGTATTCAGTACAGAGGAGACATGCTCAGAACCCTGCAATCTAGTCTAGGGAAACACTTGAAGTAAGCAGTAACCTTGAGTTCCTGTGAGACCTGGTGTGTAGGAGGTGTCCTTTCCCACTCTTACTTCACCATGGAGACACCGTGGTGCTGCATCTGGCTTTGTTCCCAACTTTGTTGAAACTTAGGATCTCCCAGGTGCTGCTTGCTGACCTTGGTCAATCTTGTTAATGCTGGTTCTTCGCTGGCATGTACCAGACTGGTGTGTGATGCGAGGTGTACAGTTCATTGAGCTATATTGTTCCTGCATTGAACTCTGCATCAGAAATATTTTGTCCTTCCTAAGTTCTAAATAAATAAATAGATTTGCTAATTACTTTTAAAAATCATATTTATGTGATCCATGCTATTGCTTTACAGGTGCATTTGCAAAACCAAGTAACTTTGAAGTTAATGCATGACAGATTGTTTACTGTCTTGGGTTTTTTTAAATCCAATTTTAATGATACAAAAATCTACGCACAAGCTTTTTCTTACCAGTGTTCTGCTTCAGGTGACGTAGTCAGCCCAGCCTTCATCAGCTGCATGGTGTCTGAATGCAGCTTGATTATTTATATAAAAATGGAGTGGTCCAGTGCTGTGGTAGAAGAGGGATAGTTGCTTTTTTTCTGCTGGCTCTTTGTCAACCTGGGAAGATTTTAAACAGACCCTGTATAAGTTGCAATGGAATTTGTTAGAATTACTAAAGAGGTAATGAGAAGTATTAGGTAATTGATGGTGGTGATTAGCATTTGGCTGAAATACCAGTGGCATCTTAAACTGTGGTTTTATAGTGTTGTCAGTGTTGTTTTCCTGAATGGCATAGCAAAACTTAATGATGAAAGGACAGTTTCTTTCCTTCCTCTTTGGGATGAGGGTCATGACCTAGGGTAGCAAAGAAGAAGAAATTATGCTTGTAGGCGTAGTGGTTGCCTTGGGACTGATGATTTTAAGATTTCATTTTCTCCTACTTACTATACTTGTGTTTGCTTCTCTCCCTGCTGTGCTTGCAGAGATGAGGTTAAAGCCCTAAATCCTGACAGTCAGTGGGGTGCCTGTCTCTTTGAGTCAGAGATTCTACACGAGGTTGTCTTCAGCAGTCCCAAATTCTTCGGGCTGCTATGCCAGTAAGCGGTCAGGGGAAGCACAAGTTATGGGAATGTGATTTGGACCAAAGCAGCATTTGTCCTGTATGTATAATTTGGAGAGTCCCCTTCCTAAGGGGTTGAAAGGATATTTTGACTAATGAGCACAGAGGATGGGTACAGAATGGAGTTAAAGAATATTAAGTGAGATTTCTCATCCACTATGGGGTCTTGGACTCACAACAGATACTTTATGTTGAATATCATTCTACGTTGAAACAGCTACTACAGACATAATTGATCTAGATATGTTATGACAAGTGCAGAACTATTTCCCCTGCCTGTCATCAAATATCAGTAGTCTGAAATTTCACAGTCAGGTGCTTTATCTTGGTAACTCGGTGGTCGAAAGGTGTCCCTTCCATGAACACCTCCCAAAGTGTCCCTTCCATTAAATTAAAAAAGACCAATTGCAAGGACCTGCACGTGAGTTGGGGCAACCCCCAGTATCATTACAGGCTGGAGAATGGGTTGAGATCAGTCCTGAGCAGAGGGACTTGGGGCTGCTGGTGAACAAAAAACTCAACATGGCCTGAAAGTATGCACTTGCAGCCCAGAAAGCCAACCATATCCTGGGCTGCATCAAAAGAAGTGTGGCCAGCAGGTCAAGGGGGATGATTCTCCCCCTCTACTCTGCTCTCATAATACTGCACGTGGAGCACTGCTTTCAGCTTAGGGGCCCCCAACATAAAAAGGACATGGACCTGTTGGAACAACTCCAGAGGAGGGCCGTGAAGATGATCAGAGGGCTGGAGCACCTCTCCTATGAAGGCAGGTTGAGAGAGTTGGGGTTGTTCAGCCTGGAGAAGAGAAGACTTTGGGTAGTAGACCTTACAGCACCTGCCAGTACCTAAAGGGAGCTTATAATAAAGATGGGGAGAGACTATTTACAAGGGCCTGTAGCAACAGGACAAGGGGTAATGGCTTTAAACTAAAACAGAGTAGATTTAGATTAGAAGTGCCTTACTGTGAGGTTGTTGAGGCACTGGCACAGGTTGCCCAGAGCAGCTGTGGCTGCCCCATCCCTGGAAGTGCTCAAGGCCAGGCTGGATGGGGCTTGGAGCAACCCGGTCTAGTGGAAGGTGTCCCTGCCCATGGCAGGGGGGTGGAACTAGATGATCTTTAAGATTCCTTCCAACCCAAACCATTCTATGATTCTAAAAGAAGCAGCTGGCAACAGACTAGGAGAGATGAAAATGGGGTTCCTGGAGACGTTTTTCATTCTTTTGGTCTCTTTAAAAAAAAAAAAGAAAACAAAGTTTATTTTCCTTATAGTTAGCTGTGTCTCAGTAAAATTTAGTAGTTTGGAAAATGTTGTCGTTAGTGACTTAGGAGTGTGTCATTTCTCAAATTTGCAGGAATCAGTCTCACTGAATTTCACTAAGGCTCCATCAGGTAGCAAAGCAGAAATAGTTTTGTAATCTTAATACAAATATTGCAGTTTAAATCTTACCACAGAATATGACATGGTTAAATAAGTATGTTTAGACGTTATTTGGGGGATCTGGCATTTACCTGAAACGACAGTGGTTTAGAGTGAAGTCTAAATTCAGATCTTACATCTTTCCAGTGAGTGCCTTAGAAGTTAAGGTTATTGAATGCTACAGAGTGTTTTCTTAAATCTCATCTTTTAGAGTTGTTCATAAATTGTTATAAATTGGAGCAGGGATATGAACCCATGCCTTTTTTTCCCTGGATTCATTTATTACTGAACTACAAAGATCATGTTTGTTTCTTTGTTTCTAACTCAATGAATATGTGACAATTTATACAAATAAAGAAAACTCCAGAAAAAGAAATGAAATGCAGAATACCTAGGAGTTCTCAGCAGCCCTCTTATTGAGGTATTTCCCTGGCTGTTGTTCTCTGAGCTGGAGCCAGCTGATGTGCCTCCTGCATCTTTGTTTCTCAGCCTCTTAGTTTGTTCAGGGAATTTATTATTTCCCTTAATGTTCAGTGGATGGGTAATGTGTACAATAAACTAAAAAAATAAAATTAAATTAAAAAAATGCAATGCTCCTTTTTCACAGGGATGTGATTTTAATCTTAGGATCACTTCTGCTTGTCCTGATATAGAATTCAGAAGACAAAACATTGCAATTTCTGATCATGCTTTACCCAGGACAATTGTCTCAATTGCTTCTAGCTTCTGATCTTCAAAGATACGTGTGTTAATCCCATTGAACATCAAGTCTAGCATGTCCTTAATTATTTGGCAGATTAGAATTGTAGAACGTGAGTCATGAAATTACAGGTACAGTTGTCCCCTCTTTTGCATGGCACATCCCTTTACTCAGTGGCAAGATGACTGCAATGGATAAGTTTTTTTTGTGCTGAGTTGGTTTAGTCACTAGATGACATCTTTAGTGTGGTTCTGTGTGACTGCAGAAATCCTTGTGTTGTTAGCACACAGGAGGCCATGCAGGAAGCAGGGAAAGGGTGATAGGATTTTGATGGAAGTGCTGATACAGATTAAGCAGAAAGTATGGCAGAATAAATCTTAATGGTTTAAATTTCCTCAGTTTTTGTCATTTTGATAGTAATTTTGCAAATAAATAGTTTTTTTTCAAATTGTGTGAGATTTTTTCTTTAACAGTAACAAACATACTGGGAAAAGATTACAAAAATGGCCCTTGCTGTGCAGGTTTTCAGCAAGTATGGATATAAGTAGCTGCATAAGGTGTGTAATGCATTTGTTTGAAGGCACAGCAAAATACTTTTCTGTAAATGTCATCTGAATGCACAGCTTGCAAATAATATTACCTCTGTTAAAAAAAAATATATTTCATTATTAAGAGATATTCCTTAACTATATCCAGTCAAAGGTTCAGGTTTCATGTTTTACTATGACTTTACGGAAAAAATGGTGTTAGTAATTTTGTAAATATGGAAAGTGTATGTTCCTTTTATCCCTGCAAAATAAGAAAGTGTGTCAGACTTCAAAGGGAAAACACAGTTTAGTGAAAACGGGAAAATACATGCAGCAAAATTCAATAATGTGACAGGAATTTAAGTAAAAGACAAAGCAGTTGAATACTTAAATTTTGTCCTTTATATACAAGAACACTAGAATCTGAAATCTCTTTAACTATTAGCAATTGGTTCCTTTCAACAGAAATGGAGTTAACTGAGTTCTAGGAAAGCGCCATCTGTGTATCAGTTTATAACCTTAAATTATACGCTGACCTGGCAGTACAGTGATGTGAGAAAAGTCATAAATTTGACCTTTGTGCATATCATGTTTCCTAACGCAAGCACCATATCTTTATTCTTTGTAGTATAGATTTTGGTATGCTACTATGTATTTGCCTTGGAATAAAGCATGTTTGATATGTATATGCAATTGTTCTTAATAGTGGTGTATATTAAAAACAGAAAAGGCAAGAAAGGAGATTTAACTTAATTTAGTGTATTTATATACACTTAATTGTCATGTTTTATAAATTTCATTCAAAGGTAAGTGATCTTACTGATAGCTGAATGCCAAGCTAAACTGCAACAGCTCCATTGTTGAAAAGTACACACAAAAAACAAACTGTGACTTGAAAAGTAAACTTCCAGAGGATTATACAAGAAAGTTTACTTACACATCAAGTATCTTAGTTGTAATTGTTCTGGCAGTTGATGTACATAAAATGAACAAAGTGGCTTGGCCCAGTATTGCATTAACAGTTGAATAAATTAATGTGTTCTCCATTGTTTATTTTACCTCCTAAAGTGTGAAAAAATTGCACCTTTGAACAGTAAACTCTATTGCCATAACCATCTGTTTGCAGTTTCATTACAAACTCCTACCAGAATAACCCTCACTTTGAAGAGAAAATTGATATGGGTTGTAAAAATTAGTCTATGACCTTAGGTTTTATGTCTCTTGAGGTATCCCTGGTGTGGTCTCCACTGGTATACATTACAATTTCTTCAAGAACTACCTTTATGCCTTCCAGCTAATTTCAAATAAGAAGTCAAGTCCATGTCTTACAGAGTTTGCTGTCACACAGAGCTGAGCACCTCTGCCTCTTGTTCAAGATCCTTGTACATAAAATTAGTGTAGTGGACAACTTTGTCCTGCCCTGCCCAGAACTGTGGTGTCAGCTGGAGCTGGCATGTTGTTCTTTAGCATATAGAATGATTTGTCCCCATGAACTTTGCTTACTTAGTCGTACTTCTGAAATTGTTAATACTATCAATTAAAGCCAATTAGCAGCAGTGGTATTTGTGCTTCAGACAGAATGTGCATTTTTAACATTGTTGAAAAGTCATCAGCTTGTGTAATTTTGGATGCAGATTCCACAAAGGCACTAAAACCAGTCATTTCTAACTGAAACATTTGAATATGGATAAGTTAAAAACTGAAAATGTCATTATTTGTAATCATGATGCTTTTAAAATAAATATTCTGGATAGTTTAGTAATGAAATCTTACAAGCTTTGTTTAAAAAACAAACACTCCCCTCCCCTTCCTCTTGAGCTTAAACAGTGGCTTGTTTAAAAAAACAGTAAAATTCCATAACACTTACATTCTTTTGAAGTAGTTCTTCAACATCAGCAAGTAATTCTGCAAATTGCTTTTGAAGATGAGGCTTCATTTACTCCAGCGTGTGCAGTCTGATGGAGTGGATTAGCGGGTGTGGACTGAAATTGTAATTTAGGCTGTTTTTGTGTGTTTGTGTCTTTCTGTAGAATGCTCCTTATCAGGTACATCTCTGTCTTCTTGGAGTCATTTTGAATAGACCAAGGCTGTTCTGTTTAATAGTCATCGGTGCAAACTTGGTATGTATGTAATGGCGTTACATTCACGTTGACTACTAAAAATCAAATTTTTCATCAGGTTTTATTGTAGAGCACTTTTTTTTTTTTTTTCTTTTTTCCCCCCCATCAGTTCCCAGAACCAGCTTGCTGTGTAGTTATAGGAATCTCAGGGATGAGGTACGGGTAGAGCGGTGATATGCAGCTGGGGTAGAAAAAGGGCAGCCTGGCTTTCCATCGACTTACACTGTTACAGGACTGCACACCAGTACTGAGTTTTAAGACCAACACTGCATTTAAATTAGTAGTTATGTAATATGATAGCCAAGGATAAGACAGTTCCCTAATACTGATGTATGAGCTCAGAAGAAAAGAAAGAAAAAAGGGCCAGGCACTCAACTAATGCAAATTAGAATGATTTTATTGATTTTATTATTGTTTTTTAATTGAGTTGCATGGTTTTATGCCAGCTGAAAGTGCTTCCTTTCATTATGAAAGATATGTAATACTTTCTGTGAAATCCGTAATTACATAAAAATAAGAGAGCTTTTGCCCTGCTTACCACAAATCAAACCTTTAAAGTAGACAAAACCCCTTTGGTAATTCATTATTTCAAACGGATTTCATGTGCAAAATAGTCTGTTCAGGACAGGGTTTTTCTTTTAGATGAAAAAGTTGAATATTAATTGCCCTTGAATTTTTAACTGTTCCTTTGCCCTATTTTTTTGTGCTTCAAGAAGATTTTTAAGTACAGCATGGCAGCTCTCTAGCGTGTACAAACAAAAACCAGCCACTAACTTAGTAATACAATAAAAATATTAAACAGGAAGCAATGGAACTTTTAAAGTGTATAGAACAGGTATTTTACTTTATTCTTATCTGGAAAACTTCACAAGTCCAAACTTGCTTTAGCTGTCTTTCTCTGTTCTTCATACAGGTTTAACTGTATAATGTTAATTATTAATGCTTTATTTCTTAAAAAAAATCCCGAACTATGGATTTTTTTGGGTCAAACCTGGTGGTTTATTTACATAATTTTTGTATGTGGCAAAGTGCTGAAAATACTGTGAAAAATATTCAGACAGTGTAAGGTAATTTGGCCACTAATTGTACAATGGGAAGGTGAAAAGTGTAAAGTGTTCAGTCTTGAGTTTGTCCTGGCAGTACAGCTTCTGTGGGCACATCACTGTGGATGCTGGAAACATTATGTATCGATTATATATAACAAAGAGTTATAGCATTAATAATTCAGATGGCAAGCAATGGTTTATATTAGATTATAAATCCTCATATGTTTCCACTGGAAACTGCTACAGATGTGACATCAGATTCCATTAAACTGAAAAAAGAAATGTAACAAGGAAATCTCAACTGATAGGAGCACTTCTGCTCTAGTGGGTGGAGAAAGGAAGGGAAAGGTTCATTTACAGAGGGATGAGGGTGTAACTTTTAGCATCGAGTATCTCCTGCCTTGCTGCGTTTACCATAGGGGAAGTCCACTCTGTTTAGCCCAAGAACCGTGACTCAAGGGGAAGCAGCAGCTAATGCACATCTTCAGGGCATATTTTCCCATTGTAGGAGTGTAAATTTTATAAACCAAACAGTACTGAGTTGTTTTTACTGTGAATTTACCTGTTGGCAGCTTTTATTGGTCATAAAAAGGTGAATATGACTGAAAAGCATTTAGCTAAGACCACTTAAGTAAATAAGTGTGGCTGGAGGCTGCAGGAGATGGCTGCATTGGTGCAGGTTTTTGTCTGTCTTCATGAGTCAGTTACTTGATTCCCCAAGCATGCTGCTTTTTTGGATTAATCTGAGAAAAATCCATCTAATAAAGTGACAAGTTTGATGTTTTCTTGCCATGCGGTTCTGGGCAACAAGTAGACATCTCAACAATAGAATGCATAGTGCATCTCCAGATAGAGGCATTGCTGTGCATGTCGTTATTAAACTGTGTAGATAAATTTATAGATTGGTTGAATGTGAAAGTGAGTGCAATAGAAAAACAAAATTGACATGTGTTTTGAAAGAAAAACATACCCTCATAGCTTATAAAAATTCTTTTGAGGACAGAAAAAAAGGAAAATCTGATTATTCCTCTAGGAAGTTTTACTGCCATTTTACATGTAAATCATTAAACAGGGACCACACACTTGTTTGGCTTTGCTGACTCTGGTTTAAGACCGTTATTTGCCAATTAATTCTCTTATCTGTTTTTCTTTACCTATACTGTTATTATTTTATTGCATGAAGAATGGTCATAATCCCTTTGTGTTAAGGACATTAATTGTTTTATTTTCTTAGGAGTGTGAAAAAAGAGTAAAGGGAGCAATGAGGACAGAGTTATTTTTATGTTATAATTGCTTCAGCTTCTCAAGTTTGCTTTTTTTCACAATCATGGAACATGTACTTCTTGGATGACTGCTTTAAACCCAGTCCAACTGGTAGAGGCTAGGGGATCATGCCTGTTGTTTGTCATTTTAACCCTCATAACTTGTGCCTGTAGCTTATCTATACCATAATGTATTTGTTGTCTTAACTGCCTTGGCTTGTTTACACCAACTTTTGTCTGGACTCTAACTGAATTGTAAGATCATTGAACAGGAACTGTTCCCACTACATATGTTTAGTGCCTATCACAATGGGTCACCAAACGTCATGCTGTCTCTCCTGTAATGTAAACAGTAAGAAGTTAATCATTGTCACGGACACATTTTTTTTTTCTCTCTTAGTGGCATATGTGAAGTTAGTTTGCTTATTTTGGACATATGCCTTCAGCATGTTAAGTGATTTGTCTGCAGGACCTGCTACCAGTCTCCTCAAAAATCCATAATACACACTATGAACCCTCTTTCGGAGATGGCTTTGGTGTGACTTTACCGTTCTTGGCTGTTTGGCTTTGTCTGTCCAAGCAGAAGATAAACATGGGAGATGACACAGGACAGTGTCTTTAATTTGGTTGGTTTTTGTAATACTTAAATAAAGCAAATAAGATAGGAGAACCTTTCAGTAAATTTTGGGTAAAGGTAATTTCTGCTTCAGGCGCATGTTGTTGGTCCAGAGCTTATTACAAGAAGTCATGTAAATCAGTGCAAATCCAGTGTAAATTTTGATTTGTTGGATGGTCTGAACTCCCAACAGAGTAACTACAGGAAATCTGTGGCTGTATACCTGTGTATTGACGATTTATTTTAGACACCCCGGTCTGATGGTGTGAAACAATCGTTATGTAGAGATAAAGGAAGCATTTAAAGAGGTTTTGTGAGTGTTCTTGTATGTGTTACACTAACATGTTTTCCGTTTACTCTTCAGAATAAAACTTATTAAAATGTAAGAAGTATAAATCTTTAATTACATGTATTTAAAACATATATGTAGAAGCTATTTGTTAATTGTTTTATGCATAAAACAAGCAAGGAAAACTACTGGTTCCCTGAAAAGAGACAGATCAGTGCTCAGATAAACCTTAGCCTTGGTCCTCAGGTAGCCAGCTATGACATGGTGCTTCTATATTATGAGAAATTGTGAATAACTGTTTCACATTCACCATCTCCATGTCATTCATAATTTTACAGGCTTCTGCTATGTCAGCCCTTAGTGTGGCACTGTCCTGAGGTGACACACTACCTTTAGCAGCATGGCAGGCCTACTGCACCACTATCCCTTTCTCTTCCTCATCTCTAAACTCTTTGGCTGTTTTTCCAATTTTTTTCCAATTTTTTAAATTTTTTTTCCAAAAAACATTGGAAAGGTGCAGGTCTGCTTGTTTGTAACTGGGGCACCACAGCTTTAATTCACTTCCATCATTTACAAACATACCCCATTCTTTGGGAGGGGTCCTTGAGGGAAGGCTTGCTCTCTAAAACAATGTTTAAAAACTTATTCCCACCATTGGAAAAGCTGAATCTACTGAGGAATTGTTGCGAATCCCAGGAGGGCTATATTGGTTTGTTTGGGCCGCGTTTTTTTTTGAAGGCCCAGGGTGGTATCAGTGTAACACCGAGCTGAGTGTTGGTAGGTGTGGAGACACGTTTACCTGATGTATGAGCTGGTTCAGGAGCTTCTCAGGTGCCAGACCGTATCTGGGTGCTGCCCTCAGGGAAAAAAAGGAAGGCATTCAAGCTCTCCCAAATGAAGAGTAGAGGGAAACTCCCAGGTGACTTGAGTCACATCATGTCCAAGGTCTGTCACATGGGGAGCACACCCAGTATCACCATACGATCAGTGCCAGTGGATGTTTCTTCCTACATTATTAGCATAGCATGTCCTTTTTGTCTTTTATATTGGCTAGCTTGGGCTAAGTCTTGAGTGAGTTTCTCTAGGAAGCAGAAATTATCCTTTGCGTAGGTATCCTGACAGAAATTTGACCATGTTGTTCAAACATTATATTGCCTAAGGTAGTGGAGGAAAGCAGAGGACAGCAGTATCCCTGGTGCAGTGATTCTAAGGCATTTTAGTCACAGGCGGAGCGTAGGTGGGAAAAAGAACAGTATTTTGATTATAGGCTGCAGACAAGTCCAACTTAGCCGTAACAGACAGTGTGAGCAGGCTCCTGCCTGTAATTATGGCAATGAGCAGGTGCAGGAAGAGTCTTAGGAAAATGATTTGAAGGATCGAAGCAGGACAGAGAATGTGGAGATCAAGTATGGGTGGCATCATAAACAGGGCTCTGCTGGTAGGAGTCACATCTGCTGAACTTGTGTCCGTTGTCAGCAGTTGTTTAGCAGAGAGCTCTTTGCAGCGCGTAGTTGTCCTGGAATCACTTGAACCAAAGGGGTTGAGTTCTCCCTGTGCACACTGTCAAGCTGGTAGCATACTGTTGTAATTCTAAGTTGTCAATGCCATTATCAAGTCAGTGTTACAGACAAGATGAGCAGGACTTGTGACAAACTACTGCACATTCAGATGGTATAGAAAAGGCTGTTTCTGCTTGCTTTTGGGGATTGGGGGAGGACTCTGTTTAATTTGGATGCTTTTTTGAGGGATTATCTTTTGACACCCTTCAGCTGGCTTTTGTTAAAGGCTTGGAAGATTATTGCCCTATATTTCCTGTGTCCTTAAATTTTCCTTTTGCTGTTAGAGACAGGATACTGGGAAAGATGGACATTTCATCTGACCTGATACATCTTTCTTATGCAATTTGTGCTTATGTAAGTAATCTGTCTTGTGTGTAATGTGAAACGAAGCTGTCTCACATACTGCCTCTCCTGGAATACAGGTTTATTAATTTACACATACTATATGCACTAGTTCAGCATTGCAACATCAGAGAACCTGAACATTGAGCACAGAACTACAGTGTGATTACTTTATGATTAAAGATTTACCAAATTAAATGTCTGTTATACAAGGTTGTTGCAGTATCAAAACTGCTGTTCTGAACAGATAAATACTAATATAACATACTTTTGACATACTTGTCTTTATAAAACATCACAGGACACATTTTCTATTTGAAGAATAATTCTTTAAATCATTCTCAAATGTAGTAATACACTCCTTTCTCCTTCCCATTGTCAGTGCTTAGATCTCCCAGGAATCAGTTACACTTATTTCTCTTGCTTCATTGAGAGATACCTGGATTGTTCCTTATTAGACATTGGAGAATGGAATATTTTATAATAATGCAAATATATAAGTTTATTAAAATGAAGAGTGTTAAGGGTTTGGGAAAGCTTTTGTATTTTACAAAGATACTTCTCCTTTTTGGGAGTGATGTTGGCCACTGACACCTTTAATTCTTTCCAACTATCTGTAACTGTGGTGATAAAAGAACATTGTCAAAGGCTAAGATATATTTCGTATGGGACTGCTTAACAGTAATCATGGCTACTTGACTTTTAAAAGTGTGAATTTGATCAGTTCCAACAATTAATATTTTTGTCTTAAAGATAAGATAGAGATATTACATACAGCTTGATATAGTTGGTTAGAAACTGGTTAGAATTAATGTTCTGTAAAGTATGTAAAGCAGCATAAGAACCATTGGTAACTGTTTACATGCTATTAATAATTAGCAACCTTCATACTAGTCTGTTAGGAAAGAACCACGCGTTGGGTACAATAGAAACTCAGTTCTGTACGGTTGGGTTCAAATTACATTTGACTTGGACAATAGGGCGCGAATGGGGCTAATTTGGGTTTCTGCCATTGTAAACAATAAGATGTTGGAATGTTTCATTTATTGATTTATTTGTTTGGACAGGTGCAGGTTGATCATATGAAATATTTTTTTATTCAAATATAGTAAAAAAATACTGTCCAGTCAGAGTGTGTAATGATAACCAATATCTCAAATGAACAGACTCAAATTAGTTTCGCCTGTGGCTGGTTTTGAGTTTGGATCTTAAACTAATCAAATCATGTTCTAGAGAAAGTGCTTTATGTGCTGTCCAGCCACTTAGAAAACAGAAAATACAGATTTTATCTTCCGATTAGGTTTTCTTTAGGTACTAAGTCCCTTTTACTTTCTGTTAAAAATTATGTGCATGTCTGTGAGGTAGATTCTCTTATTGCTAATGGAGCTCATCCTTGAGAAGAGGTCATTCAAATCTGATGGATCCCATCTGGATGGGGATGATTCTCTGGGGTGTAATTTTCCTCAGCTATTTGAAACCCTTTCATGATTGCTCCAAAGCAATCAGGTTCTGTAATTTGCAAAATGATGGCAAGAGGAAAGAGCCAAGAAGATTGTTGCTGGGATCATACATCAGGAAGTAGTATCACAGGACTAATAGCCTAAATTAATGCATGGAGAGCCTTGATTCAGGCTTTCTGTCTCCTCCATCAGCTGGACACGTACATTTCTCCCAAGTGGACACTCCAACAGGAGAATGGATGATGGTAGCACACCTTTCCATTTGGGGCAGGGGAAGGTTGAAGCTGGGGAAGTGATATGAAGGTACCTGCAGAAGACATTATCCTTGGTCCACAGTTTCCCAGCTCACTCATGTCAAATGGAAAATTGCACAGCAGTGTGCCATTGGGTGGACTGTACACATTTAATACCTTAAATTGTCTTACCACACAGCATAGCTCATGCTATTACATTTTTGTGTTCCAGCTGTGTATCATAGTCCTTTCAAAGTTGTTCCTCTATCTCACCAGGTGGAACAGATTGGATGCACACTCAGCTTGATAAACAATGGCTTTAATATTTCAAGTTCACACTGCAGATTTGCTGCCATTATTTCTCTTTCAACTTTATATTGCATTTAAACAATATCAGGGCTCCTCTTTTAATGTACACGTTTGATTCCTGTCAATGCTAACAGAAAGTATGTGCAGACACCAATGGAAGAGTAGACTAGAGTTTCTTTTGAGGCGAACAACTGTTATAATTAGAGTTGTGGGAATGAAGGAGAACCCAGCTAGCAAGCAAGTAGTCACTCTTCCCAAAAGCTTGGTAAACTCATAAAGCTCAGGAGCTTAATCTCTGAACCAGAGTGCTTGTTACCTAATCCCCACCAGCTGTTGTGTACTTGGTAGCCATGACATCTGTAATAGAGCTGAAGAGCCCGTCTATATTGGTTGGCACCTTTACCCACCAACTGAACTTGATTCTTCTTTCATTCCTCACATTGACCTGCTTTAAATGATTAACCAATTGCTCAGGGTTTGATCATCCATTTAACCATACTTTATAATAGAGAGCTTGTGCTCCTTTTCACATTAAGCCTATTTTAGGTATGTGGGTTTTCAGCAGGTCTAGATTTTGCCTTGCTGATAAGAGAAAGGTATCAACCAAAAGAATTTCATCTGGTGGCATACTGATCCCTTATACAGACTTAAAACTGACCTAGGAGTGAAATATCTTGATTTGTATTTCAGATACAAATTCAGATTATTTGTGTAACGTCTCTGTTAACTGCTGTGCATGAATTGGCACAGGTAATTATAGCAAATAGAATATAAATGTAAGCAAGTGCATACATGTTCATTATAACTGTGAAGAATGCTTGTTTTCAGGGATCAGTTTCAGCTGTGCTGCAGTGGATGTCGTTCTTCTTAAGATAGCAGAGGACAGGAGTTGGCCCAACTTGAGAAAATAATGCATTTTATGTCTTCCAGTTCTTAGATGAGTGCTGTGACTTCAAGCCTACTGTTTGTATCCTTACCACCAAAAGCAGTGCAGAATAACAGCTGTTGTGTAGAACGGAGTGTGATCTCTTCGTGTTAGGCGTGTCATGGACAGAACTGCTATTTTGGGCCTTGTAAGGGGTTAGAGGGAGGGATGTCTTGTTCCTGGATCCCAAAGGAGTTTAGTTAGGAGGTAAGTGCTGACCAATCCTCCTAAGTTAAGGCCCTTTCTGAACATGGAAGAATATAGATCTGTGGGTTATTTTACTGGTTTAAACTTAGCAGCTTATAGCTTCCTACCACCTTGATTAGATTGGGCATCTGAAGTTGGTACTGCGGCCAAAATTGGGCCTGAAGACTACCATAGCCTTAAGTTAGCTGTCAGCATAGTATTGTGGATCTAAGATTTTGAACTGTCCTAAGGCAGTTCTCGGCATCTTTAATTCTTACTGTCAAAATCCAGAATAATAGTCTCATAAATACAACCAGCTATACCAAGTTTTTAAAGAAATTCCTGTTTAAATTTCATTAAAGTAATTTTTCACTTGGAACTAATTTTACTGATGGATTTGTTTATTTTTTTCCCCCCAGAATGGCACTAAGAAGTTTTGGGATTTTATGAGGACACACGACAGGTAACAGATGGAATCACATTATTTCCTTTTGGTTTTACGTTGTATTTATTTCATTACTGTATTCTCTTCCATTGGTCAGATCTTGTTGATGTGGAGTCACTTCTTTTTCCTCCAGTTTTCTCTTCAGTTCTCACTTCTTGTGTAATACTTGCAAATAGTTCTGTACCATGTTAGACAGAATTAGCAGAAATTTTAAAATCTCATGGATGATTATGTGTTCAGTAAGTTTTGTCTGTGCTTTTATTTTCCAGTGTTAAAATTTTGGCACATGATGTATTGTAAATTTTAATGATTACATAGAAAATGGAACTGAAAGTGTGGATTGTCTGAAATTTTCTTTTTTGAGTGTGAATATATCACCTGAAGGAAAAACACTGCACCCCACATACATAACCCTGTTGTTATTTGTGCCATTAAATGATCTAGTCCCAAGTATGTGACCATACTCTCTCACCTGTGAATATACAGTCCCAGGTATTGCACTAGTATAAAGACTGTTAAAAAGCAATCTAAAGTTATGGTCATACTGTTTTATTTTTTTCACTGGCAATTACTTGGAATAAGCTAGAGATTCTGTTTTATGTTTGAGTAAATCCTAGTATTACGCTAACTTTTTTAATTTTAATCCTCTTCATCACTACTGTATAAAGATGTTTTAGGCAAAGCCAAATTCAAGTAACTTTACAAATGCTGAAACCTTTCAGGCCCTCCATTCCAAACACCAAACCCTCTCCTAAGCACATGAAAAGAAATGGATGGTCAGCAATTTTGTCCTGTCTTTCCAATTGTAATGCTCCTATTAAGGAAGAAAAGCAGTTAACTCCTGACTTCAAAGATCAGTTCATGCAAAATTATAACAAATAGGGTATATATGAAACAGACCCAGACTTGAGAGTTATTAAATACTTCACATGTCTTTCTTTAAAGTATAAATGTTTAATTTAGTCACTAAAAATTCAGGTACTAGAAGATAAAATAAAAAGCAAAGGTAACAACTTTTCCCTAGAGAAAGCTTTTTCTAAATCTATTAAATGTAAAAAAATAGAGCAAAATACTTAATGGCAAAATAAATTGTGACTTGTAACCAGAACCATGTTGAGAGATGTATACTTCTTGTGCATGACATAAGTAGGTAAAATCAATTGCATTTTTGGAAATTCTTCTCTGCTGGAGCCCTCTGAATCCTTACAGTGAATCTTTCTGTGTGTAGGTACCTGGGATGGACATAAAGTGATAGCAATGCCTTTTATCAATATAAAGATTACGAAGGTAAAAGTTCTGGGAAAATATTCGATAGATTAAAATGCCTGTACTGCTTGAGAATGAGGACAGAAAGGCAGTGATACTTCGATACTGAACTTCACACTTGCTTTTGGAATTTGCCTGGAAGACGGTTCTGTCTTTGCACTTTCTCTATCCATATGAGCATGTGCCTGAATTTATGAGCGCAGATACAAAGGCTGAAATGATAATCGATTGCTGGAAATTTAATACATGCCCTGTACTTTCAAGCAAGTGAATCCAGCCTCAAGTCACAGTGCTAAGAACATGACTTCCAGGCGAATAATTTGTAGTACTATTTTTGTTTAAACTTTAGTTTATAGCTCTGTGATAATGTGTGAATATATGCAACTAACTGAGTGGGGTAAATATTAAAGGATCAGTTTTCCATGAACTTCTCTGGAGCAGTATTTCTGAAGGACTTTTGTGGACATTTTTTAAATAGTTGAGACCATAACTGTATAAAAAAGCTGTGGCCACATGTCATGCCAGTCATCTCTGGTCACATAACATTTGTTAGATTCAGATGTACAACAGCTGCCATCCTAACTTATTAGTGACTACTGTTGAACTGTAGAATCTCTAACACTCTTTCACAAGTAAATTCAATGCAACTTCTGACACCAAAGGTAATAATGTGAAAGTTCTGTATAGGAAATCCACGGGTTTATATAAATCCTTTTTGTCATTAAGAAGCCAATTGTTATCAGATAAATTACTCAGGTTCAAAATTCCTTAGAATGCATTAAAGTGCTACATTTTACTGTATTTTAATAGGAAAGCTATGATGCTAGTTATATGGAAAATCACGTTGTCTAGTTGCTGAAGATTATACAGGATTTCATGTTTAGATGGCTTTTAGAGGTCCATTACTCTTAATGAACGATAAAATCTGGAAGAAGAGGAGGGGTTTCTGGACACATGTCCTGTTGGTCAGGATTTCCTAGTGTGTATGTCATCTTCAGGAAGACTGTAGGTGTTTTCCATAATTAAGATCCCTTTTCTGTAATAGTTTTTCAAAACTATTTGAACTTACTTTACATCTGAAAATGCTGTAACACTGTTAAATGCTCCAAGGTTTTTTAATAAGGCTGTTTACCTAAATTGCACATACAGATTGGAATGCCAGATCTGTAAAATACACATATGTATATATTATCTATTTACATATCATTGATATGTATAATTAATTTAATGATGCTGAATAAATAAACCCAGCTGTGTTAATCATTTAAAACCAGACATTGCACCTAACTCACGTCTTTATCTGTCATCCTCTTTTATCAGCACAAGTAGATGTGTGCTTAAGACTGACTTTTTTGCTGTATGACAGTGAACTGAGAGCTTGTGTGCAAGGTTCTTTTGGGACCTCAGTGTTCTTTCTTATTTCAGATGAAGGTAACATAAGCCGATATTCAGTAAATTTGTATGAGAATATGGATTTGATAAAGGAAAATATTTAATAAGAGAAACTAAGTTATTTTTGTATAAATTTATCCTTTCCAACAGTTCAGATGAACAGGTGATTAAATTATACAAAGACAAAAACATGAGTTTTTAACATGCAGTAGTCATTTCATTTGCCTTAAGTGTGAGTCATCTTTTAAAATCTTACTTTATATTGCAGTAGGACAAGATCATTTAACCGTGTGCAAGCTGGCATAACACTAGCACAAGCTGAAAATAACATAATTTTTATTGGATAGTACTTTTTTTTCTTTCTTTCTTTCTTCTTGGTTATTGCAGATCTGGGCTTGAGTCTAGTGTGTGTGGGTCCTGAGCTTTCTTAAGATCAAGACCATTCAGCTAGAGTATCAGTCCTGGAGTAACCTCTGCTTTACATAGTTTGTAAATTATGCTGAACAAATAATTGCTTACTCGTGATCCCTCCATGCCATTTAAATAGAAAAATTAAAAAGTTCTGTGCAAAAATATTATTGATGACACTATAAACTGTTACCAAAGCAAACCTTCAAAACCTGGCTGTGAAAAGTCAACTGAGTGTCAGTATAGACAAAAGAAGCAGCATTTCTTACCAAATTTAGGTTTAAATTGTAACAGAAGGAAGACCCAAGACACAAAGACATACCTGTGGAGAGTAATTAAGTCCTGGAATGCTTTGCCCAGAGAGGCTGAGGAACCTCCATCCTCAGAGAAATTCAAATCCTGACTGGACAAGGCTTTGAGAAATCACACCTAACTTAGAATGTTAGCCTGATTTTGAGCAGGAGGTTGGATCAGATGATCTCCAGAAGTCTCTTACAACTTTAAGGTTTCTATGATTTTCTAAGTAGATTAAATGCTTAATGAATTTACAGTTCCCATCTGACAACTGTCAACAATTTGTAAATTTGCCAAGATACCAGTCAAGTTATAAGCCATTTTTCTATTGGAAAATAATATTCTTGTCCTGTGGAGATACATTTAAGTTCACCTTTCTTTGAAACATGCAGATGAATATTATCAGAGCTCAATGCAAGGTTTTATGACATTAGAAACAACAGTAAAGACTACTAAATATGAATGAAGAAATATAAAAATCCTTGATTACCTCTTTTTGGTTGTAATTATTGAACAAGTTTATTGAAATGGTGTTTGTGTTACATGATTCTGGCCTGTTGTGTTAAGCAGTGACCCACATCAAAAGATGCTTTCTGCAGTTATTTTATGCACTGCTTGCTTTTCTGATGAAGTTTGCTTTCCCTCTGAATAGTCAGTGGATGTGTTTGCTCATTATTAAACATATCCTTATGAAAATCAAGCAGACTGCAAGTGCTGAAAATTTAAATGCAAGGTGTATTTCAAGATACTTCTTAGACTTGGGTCTATCAGAACTAGTTAGCAATATGTGGTGGTGTGATTTGCAAGGCAAGGAGTTGTTAATTTTTTTTTTAAGGTCACTGCTTTAAAAAATAAAATACTTGATCAGGAGGACATTTTCCATCTGCAAATGTTTGGTGGTTTTCTGTCAGAAATAGAAATGTACCAAATATTATAAAGTAATCATTAATGCCTGTAACAAAAAATTATTCTCTAAAGCCAGGCTCATGTTCCAGTTATATTCTCCCTTGTCCTAATTTTGCTATATTTAGTAGAGTAAGAGTCTGAAATGTAATACTTAAGTTTTACGTTCATCTACTTTATAAAGCAATAGACTAACTTAGTTTCAGGTTTCAGCAACTCCCCTTAAACAGATTCAAGGCTTTTAAAAGACATAATTTGGGAACAGATGAAGGTCAGCGTACAGTCATGTGCTCACTTTTGTACAAGCTTTGAGTAATAATGTTCAAGAACAGGAACGTAACCGTACCTTTTACTAGTTGGCAAGTAAAAGGACACCTTTCCAACTGCATTGTGAATGGATATAAAGCAAAATTATAGCCACTCCTCTATTTAAAAGTATGAAAAATTCACTGTGAAGTATACTACTTTTAAAAGAAAACAAATTTGAGGAGACTGAATTGCATTCAAGTTTATGTGAGTTCCTCTCAAGTCTGAAAATATCATGTGACAGGGAAGAGGCATTTGGACTAAAAAACCGTACAACTGTGCATGTGTGTTGCACCCTTCTTATGCTGTGGTTTTGCCTGCAAAAACATATCACAGTGGCTCAGTAACAGTTCCTGACTTAAAAATTCTTGATAGAAAAAACTTTTCGGTCTTTTCTTATCTCTCTCAAAAAGAGGAGGAAATAATATTCCTGCCTTATGAGATTGTCTTATTTTAAGTAAAGAGATTAATTTATTTCACATTTAAAACAAATTAATTCCTGATTTAATTTGTTTGCCGAGAAAAGAGGCTTTATCTATGGCAAAGCCAATTGAAAAGTGTAGTTTTCCGTCAGGAGGGAATTTGCAGGGTGAAGGAAACCAAGGCAATCTGCACTTGGGCATGCTGTCTCCTGCAGGTGCCAGTGCTGGAGGTAAGTAGAAAAAGGTTCTCAAGGCAAGTTAAAAATGAGCATCACTCAGCACAGGAAGATGAATATGCTCGAGCAGTCACTCTGTGCTCTGACGTTACGTAGCCGCATGCTGCTTTCTGCACGCTGCCAAAATTGGGGAGCATGGCTGCACAGTGGGCAGTGCAGAACGTGGCCACCCAAAAGCTGCACCAGGAACCTGCTGCATCCCAGCCCAGGCCAGGAGGGCTGGCCAGGTGGTGGGTCCTTAGAGCCACTCCAGGGGCCTGGAGGAACCAGGGTGGCTATTCTGGCTTGGTGGCTGTAGCAGGCAGCTATGGAGACAGGGTGGAAGTCATGTGCCCTGACCACATTATAGAAGTGGATTAAATTCCTTCTCCTATTTCATATGCCAGATCATTTGGGCTTTATGGAAACTTAATCCTGTATGTATTTTTCTGGTTTATGTCCTAGTGTATTATAAGACACCATGAAATTTAAATCAGATGCTTCCTTTATGCAAGAATTATCACAGAAGCTTTAAAATAGGTAAAACAAAGCTTTTTAATATCTTTATAGGTTAAAAAAAAAAGTTTCTTGGGTGGCATTTGCCTTTTATGTGCAATGATGTGCTGTTGTGCTGTAAACCTTCTCTGTCTTTTTAACAGCTCCTGCAGGGTGTCAATGGTGTGGGATTTTCTTGATTATCTTCAAAGATAGTGCAGAAGATATGCACTGGATGCAGTTCAACAAACAACAAAAATGATGAAAAGTTTAGGGAAATTAGAGCTGAGAGAGGGTAATGATGGCTGGGCATGTTCATGCAAAGAATAATACAACTGAGGAGAAGAAATACTATCACAAAAATTTGAAGAAATGTTATGAAGTAGGCTGGTATAATTTAATTTTATCAATAGTCAATGACAGAACAAGAAATGGTGTCTCATGTAGAATGTATTTTTTAAATTAAACACTAAGGAACCATTTTTACCAATAGGCAGTAAGACAATCTAGGAAGGCATGTTTTGTAGTCACTGTCATTGAAAACACTCAGGTCTAGACTTGGTAACTGTCTATCAAGGATGCTATCTGGATGATGAAAATTTTCCTGGTATTAGAAGAAAAAACCAAAGTAGCCTATTAGTTTTCTTCAGTCCAAGTAATTACATGATTTGTTTGCATATGATATTTGCAAATAAAATTCACTTAATGCTTTTGGTTTTTTGTTTTTCGTTCTTGGGTTCTTTTTAAAGTGAAGACTTGACAGATCCTCTGCTTACGTGCCAGGAATTGTGCAGGCATATTTTCTGTCTTTTAAGATGTCTTATTATGCTACCTTAGGATCTGATTTAAATAAAATCATAGCAATAAGGCAAAAATAAATTTATTTGATGCTATAAAGTTATCAGAGAAAAACATAAAATCAAAAACCAAATTTTAAGATTCTCATTTCACCTTTTTAAGTATGTGATATGAAAGCACCATATAGCATATGAGCTCTTCTCTGCTGTACCACTGAAGTAGAGTAAAATGGCAATAAATTGTTTCTTGAGGGCATTGCTTCACTGGGAATTTAAATGTTTGCCTAATTTTGAGAATGTAACCCATAAAAATTCTTAAAACTAACAGGTACAGGAGAGTTTTGGCTGATTAGTTATAAATTCCTAAATAAAGGAATCTGGTATCCAGATCAGAGGCATCTTGTCTTTACAACTTCTAGGGATTTCATTTTATAGTATTTGCAGTAATACACAAAATAAGTGAATGTGTTTACACTCTTACAGTCACTGAAATCAAGTAGAGTCTTCCCTCTGCTTCCAGGTGGTTTTAAAATAAATGAGTTCTCTCTGAAGAGTGCCAAAGGTTTTTACATGGTCTAAAGACAGCAGCATGGTCATGGTCTGCACTTGGGATTGGTAAAAACAATCTTAGGAAAGCTAGAAAACGTTCTATAATTTGAGTTGCTGCTATTTTTAGAATTGTATCTGAAAATACCTCTTGGAAAAGAGGGAACTATTGAAATCGTTACTCTAGAAATGGGAAAACTGGGTAAAATGTGAACAGCTGCCAGTTTCTCAGTCTGTTTCTCACTAATAGCAGTGAGACTATACTTTTATACTTGGCAAAAGATTGTGTTATTCACTCCATATTTGGCTTTTGCTAGGCAAGAAGAAAACTTGCTGGTTTGTCCCTTACCTTAACTAGGGCAGAACACTGAGTTTTTTGTTTTGTGAGTTGTCCTCAAAACCTGATATTGTTTTAAAACTTTTGATTTTTGCCATTTTAGAATGGAGTCATACTATGCCTTTTAGATGGATTATTTATTGGTCTTACTATGTGATGGTATTTATAAATGGCAGTTTCACAAATAATTAGGAATTGGAACAAAAGCCCATCAGGCTCTGACATCTGTTGCGCATAATGCCCACAAAGCTTTATTTAATCAAATAAGTTAGCTTAAAACCTGAATTTATTTATTAAAATATTTTGTTGAAAGAATCCCACTGAGATGCAATGTTTCATTTCTAAGGGTATCCTGGGATACCGGCCAAGATATGACACTTCAAGAATGTTATTGAGAGCGACGTGCTTTGATGTCTCATTTATTTTGCAGTTGAATTTACTTTCTATTTTTTTCTTTGTTATATGAAAACAGGGTGCTGGGAGGATTGTTTATTCCAAAGAAATTGTCCTGCATCATATTCTCTGGTTTGGGTACAAATTACTACTTTACAAGGAGATTATATTTTAAAAATGTATGTATATGGATTTGTTAGCACTTCTTAATTCATTCTTCCACCAGTCCGATGATTAACCAAACATATGCTTCCTCCTTTATGGTGTCACGAACAACTTCCTGATGCAGTTCAGTTTACTGAAACCAATCTTCCTTTTGATTTTTTCCACAGTAAAGTTCATTTTTTTTAGGCATACGTGTCCCACCACTTTATTCTGGTTTTACTTAGTATTAAATATTTATGTTATATTGGAGAAAGCATTCAAATTTCATCAGAATACAGAAGTCTTCTAGACTTCTCTAATTATCTTTTGCCAAATCCACTTTATCTGTCATTAGTATGAAAGGCTGAATGTTTTTGTCAGGAGCTTATAGCTTTGCTTTTGTAATAGGTTGCATTTTAGCAGCCAATTGGATTGGTGTTGGCCTTTGAAAAATGTAAAACGCTTTGAAGGAAGACTTAAATGAACCGGTAAAGACTGTGCAAGCACACACATTTAATCTCGGGACTATCTGCATTATAGTTAAAGCTCTGGGAAACTAAAGGAATTGCAGTGGAGAATAATCAAGGGGTACAGCTTTACTACATGTCTGTTCTGAAAACGAAGGGACTATTTTCTCTGGCTTAAGATACTAGGTGCTGCTCTGAGAAAAGGAAGATGACAGCACTTTAGATACCACGTCAGAAGTTTTCAGGGACATGTCCAGCTGTGAAATGGGTGGTTAATTTGAGTACACGAGTGACATAGTGGTTAGATGCAATTCTTTCTCATGGCCACCACCAATAATTTTGAAATAACTAAAGATCAAGTAGACCTTTCTGAAGGATGAATCCTCCCAAATAATTACTTTTGATTGTTAGGTCTCAAACAAGTTTGAGGGTTTCTTTTATTATCACTTTAAAATTGAAAGTGCAGTCATTTCGGATTTGAACAAGAAAAGGACACGTGCACTAACAAGCTTTAATCCTGATCTGAGGTGTTTCGCAAACATATTTTAAAAAGGCTAGATGGAATTATAGTCTCGACATAGAAAACAGTATGAAAGATTAGTTTTTCAACACTGTATGAACAAAGCAAGCCAAATTTCTATAACTTCAAGAAGAGAAATAAATTTATATTTTAAAGCTAAACTAATTACAGGACTTCTAAATGATTTATTTCTTTTCTTCCTAACTTTTCTTCTAGTATGATTCGTAAGTTTTGACATTTTCTCCCTTATGAAGTGTAATAGGCAAAAAAAATATTACACGTATGTTATATATTCACGTGCTCTCCAGCTGAGATGAATACATCCTTAAACACTTCTGTGGTTGCGCGCTACATTTGATTATTTTCTTCTGTTTGTATCAAAGGGATTTTTAATATCAAATATCTGTTGAGAGTCAAGAGGACTGATTAAATTAATTACTTGCTTTTATTCTGGCATGTCATTTTTCTGTTTCTTTTTTGGAATCTGCCATTCTTTTTTCATTGTCATCTTTGAGAATGGTAACTGAAGTCTCGCAGGCTCTGATAGTGTTGTGGGGGTTTTGGTGTTTTGGTTTGGTTTGAATGTATGTGCATACATTACTAAATATTTTACATACATATAGAATTGTATGTATTTATATATACATATGCAAGACTCAGTAGGTTGCTGAGCTATGATTTGCCACAGAATTTGTTGCTTTTTTAAAAATAACATTACTTCCTAAAGTCTCCAATATGGAGCCGAGATTACCATTTGTAAGCAGCACAAACAATATTACAGATCTTAAACTAATTTGGAGATAATTTCTAGCCTTTAAAAGTAGGTGGAAGTGGCTGAGGTTAAGTGGCTGAGTGGGAAGCCCTGGCTTTCAATGTTAATGTCAATCTTTTTTTTAGGTGCTTTATTTTCCATTATTCAATTCTGATCACAGTTTGTGTGTGACACACACATACCCATGCTCGATGCAAGGAGATCCTGAGTTGCTCTTACAGTGATTAAAGAGAGGTCAGTTTCTTTGCCTGTATTACCTCATCAATTGCTTAGCATACTATAGTATTAGCACAAGATTATCATCAAAAGCCCTCATCTCCAGTCTTCAGTCTTATATCACAAGGGAATCTTGTCCTTTTCTTTGCTATTACTGTACTGTGATTATTTTAAATATTATTTTTAGTTTTGCAAATTTACACTTGTAAAGTATGCATTAAGTTCACATCTAAGAATAATGAAAGACTGAATCAATCGTATTTATTAAAGGATTTTAAAAATTTGTCTCGTGAAAAGCAATTAGTAAATGTTAGCAGTTGCTTGTGGATTAACTGTAGCCCAGGTCAACAACTGACAAATCATCAAGATAGATTGCCAAACCAATGACTACAAGGTGAAATTACATTTCTACCTAAAAAAAACCCCCAATAACAACAAGAAAAAAAAACTAAAAAAACCCCAACCCAACAACAAAAAAAAAACCACCCCAGCAAACCAGAACTAAAAAAACCCCAAACCCCTAACCCCCACCCCCCAAACCTTCCTTCAAGTATTGGAGCTGCAGAAGTGCATGTTCTTGTAGCTTTAGCAAAGCTGATTTGCTGATCTTAATTGCTAGGATGTATTTCAAAAGAATTAACTTTCTGTGCGTCCATATGTGTGTGCACATTTTAACAGGATGTCAGTTTGCGTCTGTCCCCTACCTTGCAACTGCTGTGGTCAAATACTGTGTTTGTTACATTTCTCCAAGAAGCACCACCTTCCTTTCTGGAGTTTGAGTGTGTGAAGCTGCAGTATTTCTATATAAATGTCTGCTGTGCTGGAATGTCATAAAGCATCAGTTACTGTGAGTTCAATAAATACACAGCTGTGATATGCTGGGGGAAGGAAAAAATATGGAAATTGGTTTTTAGGCCAATGGTACACAATGGAGCCATTTTCTAAAATCTTCTAAGAGGTGTTTTCAACTGTGAAGGTTGTATTCAGGTAGATGTCTTCTCTTTCAGTGAGACCTCTAAAGGTGGAAGAGGAATTAAAATTCTAGACTCCTGTGTTGTAGATGTCCATGGGTCAGTTGTACGTAATTTTTCCACATTGACTTTGACGTTTCAGGGAAGCCAAATATCCACTGGAGAATCCTAATACTTGCCTATTTCAGTCAGCCTTTTCTTTGAAGTTTAATTGGTTAAATGCTACCTGAGATCCTTGACTGAATAGTTGGGAATCCCTTTTAAGAAAACATTGTGTTAGATACCAAGACCAGGCACACTAACTGCAAACTTGAGTACAAGAAAAGCTCAGGTGCAGGGTAGCTGGTCTTTTGAGGTACGTCTTGCTGACGCTTCAAGTACTGACCTTTCTTAAAATATTTTAAGGCTGCCCTAACTGTTCCTACATTTACAGAAAGAACAGTATCCTACCTCATTGCACAGTAACCTATTTACATGCATGCTTTCTTTGGGAAAAAGAAAATGAATTAATTTTAATAGACTATTGTTTTATTGTATGTATGAAGCGAGCAGGAGCTACTGCAGGGGGAAGCTGAGAAGGGGTTGGGCTGAAGTCTGAGCAGCCTTTGTGGTCTTCACCAGCCCTGGAAGACACTGTGCAAACCTGCATCATCTCTTAATATGTTGTCTTTCCGTTTTGGTCATAAACCAACCACCGACAAACGCAAGTGTGAAGGAGCCAAGTCTCCTTCCTTGGTCCAAGGTGATTTACGTCTTTAGAGAAGCAAATGATAGCTCCAGATTGACAGATAGAGCACATTTCTAAGGTTTTTCTTCTCAGCCATCTCTTGCCTACAGCATTGACAAGCCCACTGGCCATAGCAGGTACTGACCATGATGCTTATGTGCAGCAGTTATGCTGTGTGCTCTTTGTGTCCCAGGTGCAGGTCGGGGGCTCAGTGGTATTGCATTTGCATTAATGACCTCTCCTTTTACACCGGCAGTCTCCTGGAGCGTCAGCTGCTGGAGAAATGGCCAGCGAAGATGTACAGCTGTGGAACATGGTAAAAAGTAATCATTTGCCACCCAAAATGAAAAGGTTGGCAGGTCTAAGCTGAGACAGTGCTTCGCTTGTGCAGACATGTTAATAGCTTGTTTTTAAGGTGTGGAGGCAAGTTTTGGATCCATCGTGATCCTTTCACATCTGAGTATTCTTTTCCTTTGTAAAAGATAGCAAGAAAGTGGTCTTGTGCTCCTCTCTGGGACATGGGCATATGAAACCGGCCGCTACATTCGGACCTCTGATGTCCATTTCAGATTAAATCCTTGTCTAGGATTCCTGCCTTTTTTAGGAAATATGGCTGGGGTATTTTTTTCCCCTTCTAGTGGCTCTTTGTGATTTTTCTGGTAACATACAGCCTGGGCTTTGTTTGTCTTCTGTATCTTTTTATTTGTGAAGATATTCCCAGAAGTCATTGTGAATGTTTTAAATTTTTATTTGATATGCTTAGTCTTTATTTATCACTTTAAAGCTTGCAGATGCATATGTAATATTCTGAAATAGGTTTGGCTATAATATTTTAAAGGGAATTGCCTTGAAACATCAAATACTCTTGTGGTATGATACCAGTGAAAGATGTATTTGGAATTCTGCTTTTGTAGTAATCCTTTTTGATAGCCTGTATCATCTGTAAGAATAGTAATCTTGAAATACTGTAGTGAATTCTTTGTATAATGATTTAAAACTCTAGAAGATAAATACTTTCCTTATAGCTGAACCCACACATTTGGGTCATTGCAGCAATAAGGAAACCCATTGAAAGCAGTGGCTCAGGGCATCCTCCATTTAAATCAGTTGAAGAGTCTTGCCGTAACTTTCTATAATATGCAAATAACTGTCCCTAATGCGGCTTCAGATGGGTTTTCAGAAGTAATATACCTTGTGACCTGTGGAAATATTTCACATTATATTGTTTCTTGCGGAATAAAAAATACCAAATGCATTTGTAATGTCACACTCCTCCTAAGAAGGTGTAATTCTGAACTTTCTCCTCCATGGCTCTCCAAGTCTGACAAGAAATATTAGAACTTGTGTGTTGTGGTTTGTTAAAAAATGTAAATTTATGTTCAAAATTGTTTGTCAGTCTCTCAGAAAATTAGAAGTAATTAAATAGAAAGTTCTACAGATTTGTGCCATTTCTGTCCCCTTTCATCTCAAGATGGTGTGAGAAGCAGACAATTGTAATAACTTGCTGCTACTCCTTTCCAGCTTAATTTGATCTTGTTCCTTAATTCTGACAGATTGTTTTTAATTTTCCCATCTGTTCCATAAAAATCTCAAGTGATTGACTCTTAGGAAAAAATAATGTCTAATAGCTGAGCCATTTTTAATGAGTTGGTATGAGTTATTTAATGAGACGTGCTGAAGAAGGCAAGCCAAGTGAAAAATTGGGCCTGGAGTGGTGGATGTAAAGAAAGGTAAAGGGCAACCGTATGCTTCAGGAAGTCTCCACTCTTTTGTTTAACCTCAGATTTAGACTGCTGCTCTCTCAAATTTCAAGCACCCCACATCCTTAAACCCGTGGACAAAAAACAAAGGCTCAGTAGCAGTAATTCTTTTCCCCCCCTTTTTTTAGCACAGTGTCTACCCTCAGACAGTACTGCTTTGGGGAGACGAACAGTCATGCGAAGGAAAAAAAAATAAAATCAAAGAATAATACTTAAGTAAATGTAAAAACATGCTAGGCTGTGGTTTAACTTCATTTCTTCTAGCGCCCTACCCTGTAACTCCCAGATACTCTAGTGCTAGGTCAGAAAGAACCCCCATGCCAGTAAACAGAGTGAATGTTCTCCTCCAGCATCTCTAAAGGCTAAAACTTTTACTTTAAAATTGCCTGTAAGTGACATCTCCTGGGGCAGGAAGCCATCAATATGCAGTACGGGTCTTTGAGAATAGCAACTATGAATATAAATGTTAACATCTGGACTTCTCCCTTATGTTTTGGGTTTTATATATTATTATAATAAACATTAACATTATTTTTAATAATCATCAAATAGCAGTTTCTCTGGCAGCTTGAGACTTCATTATTAAATCAAATAGTGAAAATAAATATACAGCTCTTTTACATGGAAAGTTGAAAGTTTGACTCAACACTGCAAATATTCCATTGTTATTCTGATCTATTGTAGAATTCATAGAATAATGAATTAACTTTCCAACTGCATACAAAGAGGCATAACAAAAGAAAGAATGCTACCATGGTAATAAGCAAAAAATATGCATGTTTTTGCAGGTTTTAATGGGCTACCAGCTAAGGAGACAGACTTTTGTCTGCATTTTTTTAAACTAGTAAAATCTGAGTAATTTAAAGGTGAGCAGAGAACGTCAGTACTTCACACTTTCAGAGCATCTTCAAATAACTCAGGCTCTTAGGCTTCCCTGTGACATACATTTCAAACAACCAAAGAGGACAGGGGAAAGATTAAAATGTGAATTTGAAACCATTGAATGTAGTAGAAGTGGAAACTGCTTCTGGTTTAAATTTATACAAAATTGGACTTGGATGGTGTCCGTTTTAAGGCCCCAGCTCAACAAGTAGCCACAGATAGAAGATGCTCTGTGCTTATGCAGATGCCTCTGGCTTTGGATGAGACTAGGCTGTGCCTAAGAGTTAGACTGCCCTAATGTGGGACTGATATAAGGTAAGAAAATATTTTTATTTTTAAGGACTTTTTTCCTTGTTACTGCTATCTAGTAGCAATGTTTCTGTGGTTGGACTTTTGTTTTTTGGCTTTGGGGAGATGGAATTGATCGTTGTCTTACATTGCATGACAGGAGAAAAAAGTGACTTAATTTTGGGTAAATTTCCATGGGCTTTAGAGACATTACCCATTATCTATCCCTCTTGATAGATTTTGGACAAGGATCTGGTTGCATTGTGGCTTTAGTAATAAATCTGTGTATTTATGTAGTTAACATTAAATTCACAGGATGTAAGTTTAATAGTTCTGCATTAATCCTTCATAAAGCATTGATCTTTTGTTTTTTATCTTTTTCCTCAGTGTGTCAATCCTGATCTTTAATACTTCTCGGCAGTGCTTTGTTGTGGTGAAGCAGTTCCGCCCAGGTAATCCTCTTTTTTTAGATTTACTTTTGCTCTCTAGTGAAGCAAGCTTTTCAGGGTTTAGCAGTTAAAAGTTGGTGCATCTGTGGTGATAAAATCTTTGTTCTATATTCTTTGTATGATAGCCCACTATTCAACCACTTTTCAGTTGGTCAGAATTTTCTCACCAGGGAAATTGCCATTACAGATGAAACCAACGATCAGGGTAGCCTTACATTCTGCTATTCGGTTAGTCACTGTCGTCTTTTGGATGCAATTACAAACAGCTCTACAATGATCATGCAATAGATGCTTTTATTTGAAGTTCCTACTAGACCTATGTAGTATTTAGTAGGCAGCTTCTGTGCAGAAGCACATTTCTTTTTTTTTTTCTTTTGTTCTTAAATATTTATTTCTTTTTTTAATGTGTTATTGTGTCTTGTATACTTCGGAATTTAAACTGAGGGAAATTCAGGACTGCATGCTTTTTCATAAATACATGGACAGCTTCATTGTACCAGTTATTATGAATTTAGGTTAATATACTATTTTTTTCTGAATTTTTGTGTTAGTTATTGTAATTCAAAGCAAGATTTACTTTCTGGAAGTTAAAAATGAAATGTATATTCTCTGCATGTTAATTAAAGAAAATCACAAGATTTTTCCACTGTTGCTAAGAGACCATTTCAAGACTGTTCATGGTAGACTTTATAGGAAACTTTCTTGGGTGGTGTCGTGCTGTCCTTTCTTACTGACAGTGATTGACAGGCTCTTCAGTGTTGTGCAGCACTGTTATACTGACAGTACATACTTCTTATGAAGCCTTATATTGACTATTACAAAGACAAAGTGTTTGTTTATTTGTTTATTAATAATCCAGTGCTTTTTATTTGCCAGCCAAGTGAAATGGCTCATATCGCTGTTGCTCCCTTTGAGGCAATCTTAGGCAGAAGTGTTCATATTTATGCATATATATATGTACACACACGTACTGAACAGTGACGTGTTCATTACATCATCTGTACGGAAGTGTCATATCTGCCTCAGAAGACTAGACTGTTGTTGGAGTTAAACTGTTCCAGAGGTTGGAGCGGCTCAGAAACCTCGCCTTAGGGACAGTGGTCAGTCAGACACCCCATAGCAGTTCAGTGATCACAACCATGCCCTGACAGTACTCACATCACTTTAATTACGTTTCCATTGCACGGTTATTGTCTGCCTTGGTGCCTGAAAAGGCAGAAAATAAAGCAGACAAATAAAGCAGAAATAAAGGCTGGGACCTTCTTCATTGCTCGCTCCTACCAGGGTCCCACTGGGAAGGTGAGAGCACATTACTTTTGAGCAAACAGCTGCCTTGCACTCACCAGGCACGCTCCCTGCACGTGTGCTGGTTGACATATGTGCTTGCCTTCCTTTAGGGTGTGGTGTCGTGATCAGGTTTTCCCACTGATGTCTGTGCTTCTTTTAAAGGCAGTCATCACTCCCTGTACGTACATTCCCACCTCGTTCCCTTTGGCAGCACCTGCCCTTATGCAGCCACAGCAGACATCTTAGGGCTGAAAAAAAAATGAAAATAATAAAAAAATGAGGATTAGGCATTTTATCTGACTGGCCTGAAAGAGTTCATGCAGGCTTGAGGGGTGGAAGGAGCACATAACCAGGGTGAGGCAGACATGGCCATAAATTTCAATGTATTGTGGACTTAGATCATCTTGAATGATCATAAAACACACATTTGGAAGGAGCAGAGAGAAAAAAAGTTACACATTTGTCTCAGTAGTTTCCATATTAGTTCCTCACACATGACTGACTGACAATGGTCTTGGGCAATGCTCATTTTGGTAGCCAGTTGACCACACATTTTCAAATATAATAAAATAATGTGTTGCTGGGAAAGGCTAGGATTAGTACCAATGAACATGTGCTCTGTTTTTTTCACTGTGAGTATAATGACCTTTCAATGAATTGTGATGTTTTTGCATTGATTTAAAATAAACAGAATCAAAGATTTGAATTGTAAGCTGTGTTCTGTTCTAGGAAGTAGGAAACACAGATGCAATCAAAGAGAAATCAGAAGTTGAAAGAAAAGCAAGCATGTTCCCCAGTCAGCTAGACCCCACTAACCTCTCAGTCCATACTGTTGTTTTCTTCTTTTTAGGGATAGAAACAAGTCCCTGTATGAGTCATCTATTGAGGGTGCTTTTAATAACAGTTATGATCTTATTTGATGAGTTTGGTTGAGCCATCTATCCTTTGTCCCAGCTTTGCAGAAAGGTAGGCAAGTACATCAGTTTCCACTTTGAGACTTCTTACAGCTGAGTGGCTCCAGGGTAATTAGTCAAGATGCTTAATGAGCACTAGATGGTTGGTTGAGTCCTTACTATGCTGCTGCTCATCACATGTGTCCATCTGATGACGGAGGAGACTACCTGGTGATGATGAAGTGGCAGTTTCTGACCAAAGTAGCATAAGGCATCAGAAGACAAAAGAGCAGTCAGACACAGGACTAGTGAGTGGGTGACTGCTGAAAAAGAAGCTCTTGGTTCTGGTTTCTGCTCTCCAAACTGTGTATGTGCAATAAGCTGACAAGCTGTAATGAGAAAGAGGAGAGTCACAGGTTACGCTCCGAAGAGTGTTCCCTAGCCTATAGGCCACAGGCTGCTTTCCCTCCGGTACTTCATCTCCCCTGGTACATCACTTGTGCAGTCAATTTTGCACCTTCAGAAGAGGTATGGGGGACTTCTCTGCTCCCCGATATTAGCAGGCAGCCTGGTGGTCAAGGCTTTGCTTATCTGTGAGAGATAAATTGAGTTTAAACCTTTGCGAGCCTGGTGATCCTGAATTCATACTCTGACTTGGTGAGTGCTCTAATATTTGGACTCTCTTACAGAAGTGGCTGGTACTGCTGCTTTTCTTCCTCATCTGCAGAGAAAAGCTGTTACTGGGCTTTAAGTGCTGGCATATTGCAGGACTTTGCTCTGAAGAGGACTGCTGGATTAGGTCCTTCTGGGAATGTAGGTTTTGATCTACATGGAGCCCAGTTGTGCTGAGGGAGAAGGAGAACAGCAGGTGCCTGCTGGAATGACAGGACGGGTTTCAGGGATTCAACAGACTTGTAACAGAGAGTTACTTTAATCACAGTTTCATATTTCCGTACCCCACACTCTTACCTGCATCCTGTTTTGATGGCCAAGTCCTTTAGTGGGATGCATGTGTTGTTCCTTTTTGTAAATACTGATACGGGTATGTCAGCAGTAAAAAAGCAATAAAACCTTAAGAATATTTGGCTCATCTTGGAGAGATCTTAGATGTAGTTGTCATTTATGATAATTGTCATAGCTTTTAAAAGTTTTTGGAATAACGACAATAGACACCCTACAAGGATCTGTCCCTCAGAGTCTGCATGGAATATTTGTTTTGCTGCCTACATGCTGCATTTTAAAAAGAAAACTATGCTCCAGTTATGTTTCAAGTAGGAAATGGAGGCTCCTTTCCTTAACTGTTTGAATCTCAAAGGTCTAGATGTACCTACTGCAAACAGCTTTGAAAGTTTTAACTTTTGGAGAAAGATTAGGTTTTGACTGATCTAGACACCTCCCTTTCAAGTGCTGATCTTGCTATGCTACACTTCTGAGGTGTTGCAAGAAGCATTGCAGAAGGAGCCCTGGCACAAATCTCTGGGGTGTAGACTTCCTCAGAGACCAAGTGCTTGAGAGGTCATTGTGGTACTTTTATGTGACAGCATTTCTGTGGAGACTTCATTGTATGTCAGAGTTTTAAGAAATAATAAGCTAAATCCAGTAACTGGAAGAACAAAATGCTGTCCATCAAACTTGAGCTCTTTTTTATACCAGTTCTGCAAGATTTAGAATGCAAGATGTAAGGTAAGCTCATTTGAAAACTGTGTTACATGTATATGAAATATGCATGTAAAATACTTTAATGGAATAAAAATAATTTCAGATTTTAAAATAGTTTTATTCAGGGTGTTTGTAACACCCTCATGGTAACCTTTCATGAAAAGCAAGGAGATAGACATGAAGAAATTTCAAAGAAAAAACAAGTGAGGTTATACCTATAAATTAAAGTTACCATGATCTGAAATTGTCAACAGTGATTCTTTCTGTGTTCACATCCAGTCCTGCAGTTCTCACTCAGGCAAAATTTCTGTTGACATCAATGAGAGGTTTTGCTTAAATAAGGTCTAAAATCTGGCATTTGCACTTTCTTTAGGAGTGCTTTACAGTGGCAGCTGTTTGTAGATTAGTTCAAGAAGTCTTTTTCAGATTCCACAGAGGAATCTGTGCAAGGAACTATATGTTCAAAAGAGGATTTTTTTTTTTTTTTCAAACAAACATACATGCTTTTCATACCCTTTCTAAATAACAGCTGAGTTGACAGGCTGAAAGACTCATCATTGTGCACATGGTACATAATTTGCAACCCAACTTCTCTGCAAGATAACTGCATAGTTTAAATTAAATCCTGATATCCGCATTGCCCAACAAATGGAAGCTGTATGGCACTTCTGGGACTTAGACTTCTTGGATAAACTATCTTCCTTTTTTTATTTATTTTAAGGTGTGTATAGATTAATTCTGAATGATGTAAGCACAAATAGTTTAAAGAATAATTTTACAGAAATGGCAAGGAACTTTTGTTCTCTAAAATTCCAATTTCGGTGTGTCATAATTTTACACAGATAACACAGCTTGTTACTCTTAATACTTTGATGATCAAAAATTTCCGGGCAAAATTTGTGTACCATCTTTCTATTTAATATGAATACATTAACATATCCACTCCCCCACCCCTGTTTCTTTTTCTTTTGTGTTGTTTTTTGTTTGTTTGTTTGTCTTTTTTTTTTTTAAAAAAAAAGCTGTTTACATGTGTGAAGTAGAAAGGCAGCATCCTGAAGTCTTTCAGAATCAGGACAAGGAGAGCTTCTCTTGTCTAGAGGAACCCTTACCTGCCTTGGTCGGAGTGACCTATGAACTCTGTGCTGGCATCGTAGATAAACCAGACCTTTCTTTAGAAGAAATTGCCTGTGGGGAAGTCTTAGAAGAGTGTGGCTATCGTGTTCCTGTTACAGACCTACGGAGGATCACTTCTTACAGGTAAATAGCAGTGAGGTAGAACACTTTGGCGTGGTGGTGTTTCACAGATTGCTGAAGTGGCCTGAATGTAATGGAACGTTCCCTGTTCCCTTGTTTAAGCAGTGTGTTGGGAGAAACACAGACATCTGAAAGTATATGAAAGGTGTAATTTTCAGCAAGTGAGAGGAGTATTTACAGAGACTTAAGGAATTAGAAACTCATAATTATGGGATTGAATTCCCAGTAAGAATGATACAATTGTAATTTATTCCGAAGAGTATTCAAACTGGGAAAAGTTGCACTGGGCTTTACAGAGCAGTTTGTTAACAGCACTAGAAAACAGCTCATCTTTACTGTGTCAGGCAATTTCAATCTCTGATTTTATTATCCTGATTAGCAGTAGAAGCTGCCCAAGCTGGACTCTGATTTACCATTAAAACAATTTTGCAGAAGCCTAAGAACCCGTGCCATTAGATTTCTTCGTAGTAGTTGAGCTGTAATTAAGTCATCTTGAAACTGGACAATAATTAATTTTATATATGAAGATTTTGTTGATTTGACTATGAAAATTTTTACATTGTATTTTTTTTTTTGCAGAATTTCAACTAGTTATTGAAATAGATTTAACATGTTTTAAAACATACTTGGAGTAACAGGAAAACTGTATGTAAGAGGAAAAATATAAAATGTGAGTTGTTAGAGGGGGGGGAAAACCCACCAAAACCACAAATCCTTCAAGAGAAACTTTGCACACGGCTTTAATCCCATTATATCTCCTCCCCAGCTTCTAGTATTGTGATCCAAAATGTATGTATGTTTGCATTTTACAGAGAAAGCAGCAGGTTTTTTACTTTCTTTATTTTGCTTGACATCTCCATTGAACTAGGCCCTGTCATTGGTTTTTAATTTGGGAATTGAATACAAATCCACAGCTGTCAATCCTGGCAAATGTTATTTCCTGCTGGATTAACAAGCAGTGCTTCTGTTGAGGGGAGGGGGTGAATCACAGGAGCTGTCTTTTACAACTCATTGAAACTAGATTAAGGGTTTGTTCTACTGAAAGAAAAAGCGCTTTCTAGATTTATGAGCAAAAGCTGTCTATAGAATTTCATAGATTGGGTGACACTGACAGGCTATATAGCATGCAGTTAGGTGCATATGTGTATGTACGTATGCATGTGTATACAAACACAAAATAGGAAAAGCAGATGATAATTTCTGCAACTATAGAAGTTTGTAGCTTCAATGTGGAAGTTTGACTCAACATTAACAATTTACATCTGGCTAAAACACCATATATTTTTTGGTCGATAAATACCTTTGTATCTTACAGGTGGTTGTTGGTTTTTTTTCTTTTTTTTTTTTTCTTTTTAATTGCACTGACTTGTGGAGAGAGTATACAATTGGAGTTTTCTCTGTTAAGACCCATGCAAAGGGCACTTAATATGTTAATCCCCCAGTCCTGCTTTGTCTATGTGGGTACAGCTTTCTGCCCATGGAAATCCATGGAAGTCAGAAGGGCCTTATACTGTTTACTTTTTTAGATCAATATGAAAGGTTGAAGCCTCAAAGATGGTATTTTACAGTTTCTTTTGTTGGATTTCCTGTGCTCTGTATTAGAATTTTATAGGTCTTCCTATTAGGAGTGTCCTGTTTTTCATTCAGCCAAAGACTGGTGTTATCTGCCTGATCCTTGATAATTTGGTGCAAAGACAGGAATTAATTTGTTCTATGGTCTGCTAAGGATGTTTTTTCCATTATGGCTGTATTACAGATAAGAAATTCTCAGCTTTTTCTAAATGTAACAGGTTTTTCCAAATGACTTATGCCACTGTTCATGCTGTGACTGTCAATGCAAAGCAATGACATAAGGCATTACATCAATGCATATGCATGCCATTAATAATTACAGTACATCATGCACCACTCCTATTATCTGCCATCTCAGTGATCGATGTAATAGCTGCGCTATATTATTTATTGATCCAGTGCATCAGGTTAGAGAGGAGCCTTAGAAAACAGAATTGGAAGGAATTATAGAGAATCTCATCTAGATTGCTCCTCTTCCAAAGATCAGGCTCAGCTAGATTTAAATCACTTCTGACAAATGTGCATCTGTGCTTTCTCTAAAATCTGATCATTTCATAGCCTCTCTTAGATGGTTTCAGCATTCTGTCTGAAGTGTCTTAACTATTTGTACGTATCTGACTAACTATCTAATTATCATGAGCAAGTTCTTCCTCATGTCTTGCCTAAATTTCCCTTTCTTTACTTCAAGTCTGAGATGGACCACCCTGTTCCTAGTGGACATGAAGTACTTCTGCACCTTCCACATACTTGTTTGAACGTCTCCTCTTTATTTTATTTTTGCTTATGCAAAACTATCTGAGTTGATTTACACTTTCTCTTTAGACCATGTTTTCTAGATGTCTGATTATTCCTTCTGCTGTCCTCTGCCTTCTTTCCATCTGGTCTGCAGATTTCTTAAAATCATAATGCCCAAAGTGGAGCACAGTATTTTAGCAGGGGCTTTACTAGTGTCACATAGAATGGAAGCATTATTTCCATAGTCTTACAGATGATTTTGTTTATATGATGTGGCCTTTTTTGAAGAGTCATTATGGTCTGCAATGCCTCCCCTATCTCAAAACTGTTTTCTGCAGCAGTACTGCACTGACATTCACCTCCTGTCTGTATTTGTGCTGTTCGTTATTGCTGCCTGAATGCAGAACCTTGAACTTGCCTTTACTGAATTGCATCCTATTTTTTCAGACTGTTTCTCAAGTTGTTGGGATGATTTTAAGTTCTAATATTAATATCTAGCTTCTTATAAATAATCTTTCTCAGCTTTGCTACCTTCAGTCTTTATTTCAACATACAGGTTCTAAAACAAAATATTGAATTATATTGAGTGGAGAATGGTCCCCAGTGGAATCTGATTTCATTTGTATTTCCAATTTGAAAATATCCATTCCATGAGTACCATCTTCATACTAGTTTTGCACCTATTTCACAGTTCCTTTGATTTCTAAGCATATCATGATCTCCCAACTTCTTAATGAAACTGTTACATTAGATAATGTTTAAAACCTTGGTAAACTGAAGTTGTATTGTTTGTGGTATTGTCCCTATCCACAAGACCTGTTATCCTGTTATAGCTGACATTTGTTTGGGCGCACCTGATATATTCCTGACAAATCTGTTAGCTCATGTTCCTTTCTTGATGCCAATAAAATATAAAAATATTTAGATAACTGTAACTAATAATTACTGAGTTAAGTCTATCAGATTTTTGTAGATAAAACCTGAGAGTTGGGTGCATAGTGAAAAAGGCTTTCGGACAAAGACGAGTTTTTGCGTTGTCACATCCTTTGGTCTGAAAGCAAGGAGTTGTCTTGTTTTTCTGACAACACCCCTTTCTGGAATCATGGTCATGAGAAGGAAACTGCCTGACTGGAATAAAAGCAGGACTTGAGCTAGACCTGACAGAAGGATGTGGAAAGCAGAAGAGACACCAAATGTAAAGGCAGAAACAGTTTTGGCTAGGGAGGTCAGTACAGTACTGCAGCTAATGAATTAAGGGGAGGGCAGGGACAGTGCATAGGGAGGACTTAGGCTAGGGGAGAAAATCAAATAGCAAATCCTCGAGTAGAAAAAGAGGAAGAGGAGATGAAAGAACAATGCAGAGTAAAAAACATGGGCTGAGGACTAAATGGAGTTGGGGAAAGTACATTCATTGTGGCAGAGAAAAAAATCTCTTTACCAAAATGATAAAGTACTTAGACTGTATTCAAGCAGAACTTTGCTGTGTTCTCAGGCAGTGGGAGCAGTAAAGATTGGAGGTAATCTGAAGATAGGGGGTTTTTTCCTCATTTATTATCAGGGCCTGCAGCAGTTTTGAGGGATTTCTTTTTTTTTAATGTTTCTCAGCTAACCAGAAAAGGTTAACTACAATATTGCTACAGATATTTCAAAAGCACATACAAAGAAGCCATGGGACCCTGTTCTTAAGTTCTTTCAAAGCTCCTGTGACGTTATACTCATCACATAGAAGCCAGACACTGAATTAAGCAGATCTCAGACTTAATTACCTTGAATGATCCACAGAGTAGCTGCGGAGTCAATGAGAAATCAGGAAAGAAGCCAGGAGTTGGGGAATTTACGCTAGGTGAGTAAGAGTCTTTGGAACAAGTTGTTCCAGCAGCAGGACGGTATGGCATGGGTGAATGAAGGAGACTACCGGGTTGGGGCAGACAATGAGAAAGACAAACATACTAAGAGGGCCTTGACTGGAGGAGGTCAGAGAAATGACACTTTGAGGAATCAGAAATAGCTGTTCCTTTTATAGAAAGTGCTAGCCAGAAGCTGAATTTAAATGCAAATTGTTCATTTTGCTGTGTAGCTAGAGGCAGGAATAATTCTGAAAAATACTTCTATTGTTTGCAACCTCTGTGATGAGTTTCCTCATAGTGGCTGCACAAATTGCTACTATGTGCTTGGTGTACAATAAGTAACCCTGTGGTATTACAGAAAGTTTGTTTTCTATTTTGGGAGCACCTAATCCACTTTTGAAGGCTTCCTGAAAGTTTTGATGCCTGCTGGTGTGTTGAGTTCTTGTCAACTATATGTATGGCCTCAGTCAAAAATAGAATAGATAGTAGATGCAATGGGTGTAAATGAACCATTTAGCTCAATAATAAAATGCAGCTAATAATATAGTACTATATGGTCAGTAGACTGAGGCTCCATGAAAATGGTTGCCAGTTAAATTGTTCATTTTTCAAAGCTCTAAAAGAAATATGTCAACTCCTTCGAGTTTGTTGGGGTTTTTTTTCCCCCTAAATGCAAAATGTTGCCAGTCAGAACGACTTTGGACTTACTCATATATCAGATATAACAGTTATAACAGATTTTCTATCTGTCATGGTATCCCAGCAGTTTTCAGCTTGAATCCCATGTGAAATTCTGTTGTGAGTTAGTTTCTTATGTTGCAGTACTTCCGGCTATCTTCCTTGAGACTTGTTTTCTTAGAAGACAGGGGCAGGGAAATATGTTGTTGCTATTAAAGATGTTATTGTTGCCATTGCGACTTACAGTATTTTCTTTTAGTTCTTGAAAATTTTGGTGGTCTTGAAGAATATTTATAAAATTATTTGGAGTGAAATAACATCTCAAAGCATCAGGACAAAGCTGAACCAGAACTTTTCCCTTCATTCCATCTTTATTTTTTCCCAGAGGTTGTATCATAGCCAAGATTTATTACACTAGGAGCTGTAGCTTATCAGCCTGGCTGCAAAAATCAGGTGGATTGATTTAAGGGCTTAACTATATTAACATAGGTACTTACTTTAATCTTCCTACAGTTAACTTTTTTTTTGCCAAAAGTATACAACAAAGAAGAGCATTCAGAGAATTAATTTTGGATGTTCCAATTACTGTGCCATGGCTATTAGTCTCTGCGCAATGAGGTAAAAATGGTTTGTATTCATAGGTTTTTATGTAGAAAGAATAATAGCCTTGAAAATGTTGGAGTGCATTATAATTAGAAAGATCACCTGCTAGTACACCTGTTGGGTGATGGCATAATATAGTATAATTTTATGTTAATTACTTCTCTACTTTTTTCCTGCACCTGCTGCATATAATGTCAGAACTCTACAGAGGTCCTAAGAAGTGACAATAGGAGGTGCATGTCACCGTTCATCAGTTTACATGTTGTGTGCCTGAATAGTTCTTGATTTCAGCAGAAATAACACAGATTTGTCGTATTTATTTATAAACATGAATTATGTATTCACTATATACCCAAACTCTGCATCCAGATGGCTTACGTCTTATAAAAGGATGTATTGCATTTAGGAATTTTCACATTAACTATGTCAGTTAAAACAAAAAAAAACATTTCTGTGTTGATAGGAACAGGTAGGTGTTGATTGCATATAGATTTTATATTTGTTAAATATTAAGAAATTATGAAAAGTTTAGCTTTTTATTGCTGTCTATCAGAAATCTGAGTTAACTAAGAATTCTCCACAATGAAAGTCAATTTATTTGTTCCCCATGTTGTAGCAGAGGAGTATAATATACTGTTTATTTTCTCAAATGTGCATGTTCCTTCAAATTAAAAATATAATATTTATGAATGTAATAATTATGAATGTAAGAATTTGTTGGTATAGGTGAGCACCCAGGCATGAGAAGGTGGCAAAGCTAATCTTAACTATATGCTTTGAATTTTGACCTTGTTTACAAATGTGCACGTGTGCGCACACGCTCAGTTTGAAGAAGGAACTCCCTGTTACTGAGCGTTGGCAAACATACAAGGTGGACTCGGTATCACTGGCAGCTTTTAGGCACTACTAAACTTCTTTCTTTTTTTTAAAGCAATAAGATACTGTTGCCCACTTGTGATAAAACAACATGTATGTATCTTTATTCTTACGCACTTAGATATGACAAGTGAAAAGTCTCATTTTGTGAGTTCATGTGCTAAGTATTTTCTTGTGTACTTAATAAAAGGGAAGAGCTAAACAAAGGCTTTGTGATAGCTGCTATTGCCATGATTCAAAAACAGATTGGAGTAACAATCTGTCTCTTGTGTTTTTCCTGGTCTAAGAAGGAAGTAGATAGAAAATACTCTAGTTACAGCTTCATTCTGCCAGCCAGTCCCACCCCTGGGCAGGAGGTGAGGAGAAGCACTTTGCAGTCATTCTGCAGACCCAGCTTCTCCACTGCATTGTAGCCTACAAGTGTGTTGCCCGTAGCTTTGAGAGCCATAGCATGATTTAATCACCATGTTTGAGTGTTTTATTTAAAGTGAAATACGAAAATGCAGCATACAGTCTTGTTCTGATATGTTAAACTTGCATTTAAGTTACTGTTGTGATGAAAACCATACCACTTTTGTATCCTTACTTTGACATGCTTACATTCTTAGACTAGCTGTTGTCAAAGATAATGGAGATTTCTAACTGTCTGTGAAGGAGTGGTAGAAGTTTAGTGCTCACAGTTTGGTTCTAAAAATCTATCTCTGTTGAAGCGACAGGGTTTGTGAGCCTAAGCCCTAAAGATTTGACAAAGGGTATTTGTCAGCCATGTAGCTGTTAATTGAAACAAGTAAAGAGATGAGGAAAACAGAACTGTGTTGTGTATAGATCATTTGCATTTGTCCCACAATGGTAAATAAGAGTCAAGCACAGTAGAGACACATCCAAATACATCTGGAACAATCAGCTAGGTCAAGCCAGGCTTAGTAGGTCTGGGTCAGTATGAGCTGTGACCTGCCTGGTCTGGGCAACACGGTGCTAAACCCACGAAGTGAGGCTGAAGCCCGAAGTCTCACCGTGGGCGAGTGCTGTGAGTTCAGACCCTGCCTGCCCTCCCCCAAACCAAGCCTCTCTTGTTCTGGGAAGGCACCTTGATCAGGAAGGTGGTTTTCCCAGGGTGAAACTCATCACTTGCAGTTCGGGTGTGCTGACCCCTGTGATTTCCACAGATGCAAAGCTAATGAATATAGCTGTAATCTGTTAATAGGTGACTCATTTCAGACCATGGCAAAAGAGTTTTATTTGTAATGTGAAATACTAGGGCAAAGAAAAGCATATGTTACAGACTTGGGATAGTGGAAGAAGGTAGCAGAAAAAAAGGAACGTAACCATAATTAAAGGCACATCGATATTCCTTAAACAGCATGCTCAGAAAGTGAAAGTGTGCAAAAGCACAGGAAGTTTCTAGTGACAGGTAAGTGTGAAAGCATACTGAAAACATAGCTGCCTGTTGCCAGTCAGACCCACCTTCTCCCTCTCTGCTGTCTTCCTCCTCTGGCCCCAGTACCCACAAGCACTGAAATATATCCACATTTTCCAAGGGTATGTGTTAAAACACTTCATTACTTCAATAAGTTGGAAGCTCAGGACAGCTTCAAAGAAACAAACCTGCTAACTTCAAATTTCTATAAAAATCAAAGGTACTAAAGACAAGCAAAATGTCGATTGCATTGATTTTTGGACAATTTTCTAAAGACAGGCAGGATACATTAGTATCTAAGAGCCTGGAAATGTTGTGAAAGACAGACAGCAGTAAGCAGTATTGGAGAATATTTAATTTAGTAAAGGACATTCCGTGTGGATCCATGCAAAAATGACCAGCTGGCAGAGTAAGCATTAAGAGGAAGAAATATCAAATTTAAAAAAGGTAAGAAATATGCCTTTTTAATTAGTTATATTTCTTTATCTTTCAACTTCTGTCTGAAACCACTGAAATGGACATTTAGTTAGACAATAGATAAAAGCGGTAATATGTTTATAAACAATGTCATGCAATAGTCTACAAAGTCACCCATCTAAATAGTAAGGGGATCGTAAGTAGTCTTAGAAATATTTAGGTTGCTGGTTTAGGGGGGGAAGAGTAGAATCGAATAACGTGAGTATTAATACCAGCACACTGTGATTTTATTTATAGCTCATTTGGAAGTTTTTATTAGTTTTTAATGAATAACTCATGGCAAAATTGCACCAGAGAAAGATAAGTTAGGTAATTAAACAAGAAAAAATGAACATGTGGGTCTGTCCTCCTTTAAATATATATTGTTGCAAATTATTTTATTGGTTTCTGTGCCAAATTATATGCCAGTGTACATGAAGAAATGCCATAAGTTTGGGCTTCATAATAAAGGAAAGACATTGATGCTCTGTGCTTTCATCTTTTAAAGTATATTCAGGCTAGTAGCCACTTTTGATGTATTTAGTTCATAAGAAGAGAAACACTGCTTTAATAGAAATGTCATATGAGTAAATACAATGAAATAACAGCATATTGAAATCACTCCGTGCAGTTTGAGCTGCATTGGCAAGAAGCTGAATCTTGCAGTGTAGCACCTTGGGAAGGAATATTCCTTTATATTAAAAAAAAAAAAAAAAAAAAAAAAAGACGTGTGGAAAATGAACTCCTGTGATGTCCACAGCTGCAGCTATTTCATATGTAGATGGTCACAGGTGGTATATAAGGAGATTATGCTGTAAATAAATAATCAAGCCAGACTGTTCTTATAGAAGGGCTCCTTAAATAAGATTCTGTTTTTCTAGATAGCATTTACATAGTATCAAGTGGTCATGGGTGTACTCAATTTAGGATAATTTTCATTCTGCAGGTGGGGCACCCCAGATGAAGCTCAGACTTGACACTTAACCAGGAATAGCAGAACATTAAATGTGTAACACATAGTCCCGTGTTTTTTTCTGCCTGTGGAGACTAGCAAGCTGTATTCATTGTCTTGCAAATTTTACAGTATAAATTCACATGTGTTTTTTATTCTTATTATCTCTTACCAGAACCCAGTCTCTGAACCCTGGGCTTCCTATGTTTGTTTAATTACTAAAAATGCAATTCTTGCAGAAACAACTGAAGAATGAGTAATCACTGTATGGAGAGAAAAACAGATCTGGATCTCTGGCTGATTTAAAAAAAAATAATCCTTTCTGCCACCTCAGACAAGAAAAGAAGGAAAAGAGAAAACAAAAAATGAACAATCTACTATTCCATCACAAATATGTTCTCTCAGTGAGGCTCCTTCCAGTGGACGTAGCTATGACAGTGAGGAGCGGGTGGGTAGCACATGGGTCAGTGGTCAGTGACAGATGCCAAGGTGACTCACTTTTTTTTTAAGCTGAGGGAGACTGCTCAGTGGATGATTAGAGCTTAAATAGCCAGGCGTGGTGGACTGTGAAATAGATCTGTTTGCTCTTAATCAGTATTTCATTTGCAGTGTTGCTCTTTAACATTGTATATTATTGCTTGTTAATACCAAGAAAAATGTATTGTCTTTTAACACAAAGGGCATCTAGTGAAGTGTGCCTTCATCCTCACGGCAGAAAAGGCACTGGCTGAGAGCACATTAACCTTAAAAATGGCATTCCAACTTCTGCAAGCTTGTTGCTGATAGCAGCTTGATGAAAACTGGCCTTTACCTTCACAATGAGATGAGAATGATTCAGCTGGCACGGTGGGCGCAGCGTGCGACTCCCACTGCTTTCAGACTGCGTTAGTGTTGTGCTGTCTGCTGGCTGGAGCCTCGCTTGAGGTGAGGTGAGCGGCAGCATGGCCAGCAAACGGCATTACCCTTCCCGGCAGCTCCCTTTCGGAGAAGGGAAAAGGGAGTTTGGCACAAGGAGTCCCAAGAAGACTTTGATCTGGTGCCAGTGGCACCTACAGTCTGTGGATGATTGTCAGCCCTGGGTGGCTCTTTTATTGGCAGACCATCTCTGGTGGTCATCAAACACTGTACAAATACCAAGGACAGTGGCTGCAGAAAAGAGGTCCTTAGGGGGAATAAATATTGAACCAGATTGACTGAGGAAGGAGGTCATGTGCTTTGGTGAAAGTGGAAGAGAAAATGGAAAACCATTAGTCTGGCATCTTCCCGTGTGCTAGTAGGTCCCATTTTGTTGGTTAAAACGGGTCTTAAAAAAACCTACTGACACTGAAATAAAGTGATGAGTCCAGAATGAAAGGAATCCTGTAGCAGCATTCACAGCTCCTGGAAGTGCTGAAGATGGTTAAGTTTCTCTTCTTAGACATACAGGAATGATCCTGGAGGAGTAAAACATCTTGTCCAACGTTACAGAATGTATTAGAAGTAATTTTAGGAAAGAATTTGCAGGTCTGCTCCCTATTCTGTGTTTAAAAAAAAGTGTATATTCATGTAAGAAACCAATTTCAATAATCACTATTTATTCTCCAAACAAAATAATTACCAGTGTTCTTAGAAAATTGAGAGACAAATGATTAATTCCTGCTATAGGGTGTGATGTGTGCTGGATTAACTGAAAGATTTAGTTGACTAATGGTTGGGTAAGTACGGATATACACTCTTAAGACCATAACACTGCTACAAACCTTAGAATCCTCTGTATGTATAATAATAATACGGAAGCTAATTTTTCAGCTTGCTCTAGTGCCTCATTCATAGTTGCAGTGAACTTTGGATCCAGATTCAATGTAAAAAGTTGCTTGTAATCATGTGGAAGGAGGAAGCTGTGATTACGATGTGAATATTTTCTTGGAAGGACTAAATGAGTGGATTATGTACTTATCCCTTATTTAATAATACCTAAATGAAATAGTCCTAAGGAAACAGGGGATTAACAAATAAGAAGTACAACACACAGCAAGCGGTCTAGCTGAAGAAAGACTGCATAATCTAAAATATCCTCAACTAAATCCACTGTAGCAAATTTAGCAGGGAGACTGAATTACTTCAGATAGATGCGTGCTTACAGTGGTCCATCCATTTGGGTCAAGGCTGAAGTTCAGGAAGGATAGAGAAAGACTCTCAGGCTGCCTTTCTGTTATTGTACCCATCTACTCCATGAGCAGAGGACTCCAGCTGTGTATGGGCATAATCTTCTTAAGAGTAAAAAATCTAAATATTTGTGTAAAAACAAGCAAACAAATGTGGCATGATAGCATACAGATACACTGAGGAGCTTCGTTCTGTTGTTTGTAAATCTCTACAAATCATCACGCACTCCAGTTCTCACCAAGGTCAGTTGAAAAAACTTCTGTTAACTTCAGTATACATAGAACAACAGTCCCCCAATTCAAAACTTTTTTTTTTCTCCCAAACTAACATCTTTCCAAAGTTGCAGCACATATTTGAAGACAAATCCATTTCATATGCAATTGTATTTAAAGTGTTGGTATTTCTGCATGGAAGTTGCCATCGATTTCTCTGTTAACTTAGTGACACAGGTTAAGGACCCAGGTTTCCATTCTTAGTTCCTACCTGCCACCTTTTTATCTAAAACAGAGTTTCTCCTCTGCTTTTTTCCAGGTCTGGAGTTGGTGTGACAGGTTCTAGGCAGACGTTATTTTACGCAGAAGTAACAGACCAGATGAGAACTGGTGAAGGAGGTGGCCAGCCTGAAGAAGGAGAGCTGATTGAAGTTGTAGAAATACCTTTAGAAGACTCCATGAAGTTTGCTTATGATGAGACTCTCCCAAAGACAATGGGTGTTATCTTCAGCTTCATGTGGTTCCAAAACAACATAGCACCCAAGCTACCAAAAAAATAAAATGAAAGTACCACGGTTTTAAGAAAAGCTTGCCTGCTCGTTCTGTGGATACAGAAAATTGCAAACCTGCCTGCCTTGATCGACTCAACTTTTCACAGAGCAAATCTTCCTTGAAATAAATCTGGAAGTAAAGTCTGAATTAAAATCCTGACCTAATTTCCATCATTAGCAAAACACTTACTGGCTTCACAGGGGCCAGGATTTGCCCCTGAGAGGCAAATGTTGATTTCTGCACAAAGGCTAAGTAAATGTGTCCACTTGTCTCTTTTCATGGCACTGCTCTACCACTATTTTGAAGAGTTGCTCAAGACCTCAGTGCAGCTGCCAGACGAGCCTGTCACTGTGGTCTGTATGTGCTGGCAGCTGTGTGTTCGCTGTGGATTCTGATATTTGGGGGGTGGGAAGGCAGCAAACCTTAATAGTCACAGATATCCTAACTATGTTCCTGGGTTCTGCACAGCTTTCAGGGAGCAGCTTTCTCTGTGGTGCGCAGCTCCTGTACAGAGAACACGTTTGCATTTCTGAACATGCAGACCTTTATTTCATAAGCAAACCTGTCTGAAAACCCTTCTGCTAATGTGTCATTTTGACAATAGACCAGCTATAAGATTATGTGCTTCTGTTTGTTCCCACTATAATGCTGAGCAGCAGTGATGGTGATAGAGGGATGAATGATGGGGGCTTCTACTGGAACACATGCTTCTTTGTTTGTTTTATGGGTAATACTTGATTAATTAGATCAAACTTTGTCCTCTAGAGTGGGACTTGAGGGGCTGAATTCTTTTAATTTGACTCTGAGGTGACTAATAGAAGTGATTTCTCTGAGGTGTTCTGTGGTCTGTTTCCTTATCACCCAAGTGGGAAAAATGGGACTTACCCCTCAAATAACACTCCCTGCAATCTAATGGTTGGAAGTGCTTTATTGAGATTTTATCATCGTTTGTGCAGTTTCCACTGAAGCCTGTGCAACCTGCACAGACGTACTGAGCAACACAATTTGATTTAATAAAGTGGTCTAATTAGAACTTACATTACTTGTTCTGTCTGCATACTTTAGATGTGGACTGTTTGTCATGTGAAACTGTCAAAAGCATGAATGACAGAGAATCAAGCCTGGTAATTTAATTACACACTGGTTTATGTTATTTACTGTCTTAATTAACATGCCTACATTATATGTGCTTCTAGGCTTACTAAGGTGCTAAGTATGTTTGGAAGATGAGTACTGCGAATATGCAGACTTTCATATAGCAACTGGAATAAATGCAGTACAGATGCCTGATGGTATCCAGTGGCTGACTTAAAATCACTGCATATCTAAAGAGGTGTCTAAATAAATATTTTTTTTAAAAAAGGCTTTTAGAACTGGTACTTCCTACTGTTGGAGGGAAAAGGTCCTTGGAAAGCCACCGGAGAAAGAACAGCCTTCGTCTGCAGGGGTCGGACACCTTTTGTGAAAGTTCAAACCCATTTACGTTGGACTGTGCCTGGTCTGGGGTGAGTCAAGGGCTGAGTTATCATGAAAAGCAAATAAATTCTGTCTGTCGTATATACATTGGAAGGTAGTTTAGGGTGGGGTCCCCACTGCTCTGCATCTTTATGGTGACTAGTGCAATGTGTCCTGATTGCTGCTAAGGCCTTTATGAACTATTATAATAAATAATGTCTTTTATTCCAGGCTGTAGTTGCCAAAGCATCTATTTGATTCCATCAAATTATTACACAGTAGCTTGTTAATCTCTTCAGTGTCAAACTAGTAAGTCTGTGTGTATATGTGTCAAAAACCTTTTTTGCTGTATAATGCAGTAATTCGGGAGAATAAACCAGTGTAGTGGAGGGGGGTCAAAGTGTGAAACTTTGAAAACTTTAAAAAGCATCATTTATGTATTTATACTGTTTGCCCCAGAATTACAAACAGCCAAAACTCCACTTCTAATGAGGCTCCTTGTGTGATGCTGAGAGCTTTTCCCCCGTCAGACATTCCCTCCCCTGCTGCATCCAGGACTGGCAGTCAGTGCTTCACGAGGTGCACTCGCGTGGCACTAACAGCCTTGGTGAGAGCCCGTGGCTTTGACCCAACCGTGTGGGTGACAAGCGTTCAAGATACGATTCTTCAGACTACGTACACATTTCACTGATGAGTCTGGCTAGAAGTGCCTTCAAGTCTCCAGACCACGCCGGGAGGAGGGAGAGCGGCCAGTGCTGGATCTGTTGTGCCACTGCACAGCATGGGCATGGTGAGCTGCGGGGCGCCGGGCTGCTGGGGAGAGCACGGCCGTACCCCGCGAGGCGGGCGGTGAAGGTCCTGAAACCTCTGCGTGCATCCCGGCATCCCACCACTGGAGTCAGCTGGTCGTGCCTTGCCTGCGCGTCTGAGCTGGACAGTTGGAAGCGCAGGTGTATTTTGCCCCCTCCAAGGCACTGCGGCTGTCCCTCTGACACTGTCCCTCCCCAGCAGCGTGTGCTGGGAGAGCACCAAGGGCAGTGCCAGACTTGCCGAAATCTGGCCCAAACTACTGCTGCTGGTCAGCGGAAGGCTGTTTGCCATCACTGGGGGGGCAAGGTGGAGGGCTTGCAAGACATACGTTCCTGAGGCCTGCCTGCTTCACAGCCCAGCCCTGGGGGTGTGCAGGTGACACCAAGGAGCCACCACTGCCAGAGCAGCACCCGTGGTTTCCCAGGCGTGGGGTGACAGTGGGAAGTCAGGGCATGGGCAGAGGGGCTGCGCGGTGCTGGAGCACAGCGGGGCACGTGGGGAAGGAAGTCACAGCCCTTGTGAGGGGACAGGGACAGCCACGTGGCATCAGCCCTCTGCTGTGCTCTGAGGCAGCCCCGCCAGTCTGAGCCACAGGCTTCAGGCTTAACCTTTTTGTGCAATTGATGCTCCTCTTCCAGATGACCATGGGCTGTTGCGTGAGCTGAGCTGGGCAGTCCCTCAGCACTTGGCCATGATCCAGAAGGCTCTGCAATAAGCTAAGCAGCGTTGTCCCCACCACCCAGTGCATTCCTTCCCAGGGGTCTCCTGGGCAGACACCTACAACATCCCAGGGGACTGTGATGGCTCTGAAAACTTAGGGATGCTACACCCTATGCTCTGCCTGGCCATCCCTGCAATCTGTAATTCTCAAATGGGAACAAAATGATCAAGGGATTTCTTTGGGTTCCTTCCAGAATTCGAGCATTTTCCACAGGAAAAGCAGTGATGCAATATAGTGAAAGCTGTACATAAAGCAATGTTGTTACCTGGTGGTTGGCTTTGCAGTATAAATTATAAAAATATCTTCATCCTTTTCCATTTTCCCTGTTAGTTTTGGTGCGGAATTTTCTAAAGAATTAGGAAGGTTTGAAAACACAGGAGAAAGGGCTTGAACTTTTTTCAAAACAGTAGATGATTCATATTTATAAAAATAAAATGAGAGCAATGCAGATGCCACTTCTTTCTTCAGGGCTCATTTCAAAGATCATAATTAGAGTAAATCCGATATACATTGGCCAAGCCCAGGCAGGAAAAAAGTGCTTCTAATGGAATCTTGCAATCACGTCTGCATTTTAGACATCCTTTGGACGTGCCACCACACATATGTCCATGGAGAGCAGAGAGTTCAGAGTAAAACAGGGTCCCCGTTTGCTGCTAATGAATCGTGACTCCAGCCTGCAAAACTCTTATCTGACTTCATCCAGCTATCCTCATGAGATCAGCGTCTTTCTTCTATTGAATACAATTGAGTGGTCCACATTTAAAAAAAAATAATCTTAGCATCTCTCTCATTTTTATGATATGGCTTTGGGATATAGACATAATCTAATGAACCTGAAATTATGACTCAGGCTTCTAATGAAGCCTGAAATTATAAAATCTTGAATGTAATGTTGCTGTCAGGCTCCCTATTAGGTGGCAGAAGAGGTGTCACCAGCACCTTGCAATACATGGACCTTGTTTATTATTGTTGTTTATTACCCTGTTTGGAAAGTACAAGCCCTGAGCTGCTCCCAGTCTCACGGTATTAAACACTGAACAGCAATGTATTTAAAAACACCTTCTCTAGAAGGCTGACACTTTCAACGAATGAGCTGAATTACACCCCCGGGTAGGTGGGGGCTGGCGCAGGGATGGTGCGCGGGGTCCCTGGCCGCCCTTGCTGCCCCGGTGTGCTGGGATGCTCCTTGCGCTGCGAAGTGGGCTCCCCTGCCAGGCGGCCGCTTGCCTTTTCGCTCCCTCATTACCATCCCTCCCTCCCAACGATAAAAGATGACTCCCCACAGGGCGATGGCCGGGGCCAGGCCAAGGGCGAGTGATATAATTGCTCCTGAAATACGCGTGCCGACCGAGCAGGGCGACCCGCTGGACAAATAGGATTTTTGCTAAATTAGGACAATTGCCGAGCACGCTTCATCCCCTCGCCGGGGCTCTATACATAGATGAAAGGCACACCCAGTTGTGAAATCTGTTGAAATGGCACACCTGGTGCTGTCTGCAAGTCTATTCACAACCGTTAGCAGGTGCGACTTGCCCTTTGTGGCCATAAAAGCCTGGCTGCGCGGCTCCTGTTGTGCTCCCTGCGCCTTCGCCGCCCCGCGCGCTCTGGCAGGGGAGGCAGGCGCAGATTAATACGGTTCTTTGAAGCTGTTAGGAGCCACCGCCTGAAGCGTGTAGTGGCTTCAGAGGGATCAGAATAAGGCCTGTGCACACAGGATGGATTTGCAGCTTTGGTCTCGGTGGCTGCGCCAGGGTGGAGGTAACGGGCAGGGCAGGGCTGCTGCCTGTGCAGGGACACCGTACAGCGTGGTCCCCATCTCTGCAGTCCCAGGGATGCTGCCAAGTGACCCTGCATCTTTTGCCCCCTCAGGCACCAGCAATTTGCAAAACATCCCCTGTTTGGGCTCAGCCTCTCCAGAAAGGATTTTACTTGCTCTGCTTTGGGATGCTACATCTCAAAGAGCGCAGCAGTAAGGTGGAGCTCCAAAAACCCCAGCCCCAGTCCAGACTCAAATTTAATTTAAGGAAGGACACCGTGGACTTCAGAGCAGATTTTCAACAGGAGTTTCCATTCCCACTGGTTTACACAGGATTTTCCTTGATATGAACAAAAAAAGGGATGCTCACACAAATCCTGCGCTACTGCAAAAGATACTCCTCATTTTGTCTAATCCTTCAGAGCCAGCCTTGCTCTTTAATTGGGAACACATTTTTACAAGGGCTTTAATTGCTCTCCAGATGAATCATGAGGGAGGATAAGAAGTCATAATGTAACTAAATGGCCCAGATTTGCAGCACTTGGAGCTCTCTGGCCTGCCTCAGGACTGGCTTCAGTGCATTTCTCGTAATTGGAAATACAATCAGATACGTATTAAACCCTGCCAACCGTGCACTGGATTGCTTTGCTGCTGAAGTACTCAATATCCTGTGCTGGCTTCGGTCTCTAATAAAACATTCAAAAGCAGCAGTGCTCCGAGAAACCCCTTTTGGACACTTGGTTACCATGAAAATGGGCTGGCAATGGGCAATGTGGGAATGGCTGCCAAATGTCATCAATTAATGGCTATACTCATGCCCCAGCCTCATTAACAGAAAAATCCCTGGGCTGTTCTTGTGCCCACCTGTGCTTCAGTGCTCGGGGTATGGGTGCAATGGGTAGAGCATTCAACAGGAAGCTAAACATGATTTTAGCATTTTACGAGAAGAAAATGTCGCTGTGATCACTACAGGCATGGTTGTGGCCGCCAGGAGCCAGCCCCGGCTCAGCCACCTCCAGCCAGCTGTGGACAGACCAGGTGCTGTGTGAGCCCCGAGCATCACGTGTGCGCGGGGACCTCCTGGGGTCGAGGCCACCCGTGCGAGAGCCTGAACCCTCCAAACGATGCCATCCAAGTGCATGTCCATCACACTGTAAACACAGTCTGGCTTTATCCCTGTTCCCTTGGAGCTGTGGAGAGGGGCTTGGGGGAAAGAAGTAGTTAATTGATGCCCCTGAAATAAGCCTAGGAGGGTAACATCCCACCTGGCTCCAGGTGCAATGGAAACAGGGGCGATGAGCTTTGCCCCACTGCTTCAGAGTGTCTGGCATGGTGCTGGTCCTGTCCCCAGCCCTTTCCAAAGCCCTCAACAGGTGCTAGTGGGCAGAGCTGGGTGCTCGCTGTGCCCTGTGGGTGGCACAGCCCAGCCACCACCTCCAGAGCCTCCCCAGGAGCTGCAGGCAGGGGCCAGGGCCATGGGAAACAGCATGCTACAGGCGGCTGTCCCCTCCAGAGCTGCAGCTGCTCCCGCAAGCCTGGGGATGGGGACAGGTTTCAGGGCCAGAGTCACTAATCGGGTCTCCAATGTGCCTGGCCAACAGAGGTGGTGGGGAATAAAACGTGCACCCAGCTCCTGCCCGCCGCGCGGGTCCCCCGGCAGCCCTGCCACGTGTATGTGGGGATGGGGTGCTTGGATAACACTTCTGCTCGTGGCAGCAATCACTAAAAGAACTGGACAAGGTTCAATTACGTACTTGAGAGTGCTAGAAACAATTTAAGAAATGTTCTTGGTACAAACGGCGGGCGCTGTGCAAACAGCTCCCCAGCGTTTGTGCAAGGGCCGCCTGGCCCCACAGGAATGCACTCACACAGATAACCCGCTCCGCTCCTTTCGTAACCTCCTTCGTTCTGTACTTCAGGCTCCCCTCGCTCCCACCCTGGGGTTTCACTGTGCTGCTTTTGCAATAAAATCAGGAAAACAAACCAAGAGGTATTGAAAGCCTATGCCACGCTCTGTCCAGCTCCTCTTTTCTATTCAATATGAAAGTGAGGGACTTCGTAAGGACTTCAACACTCCCCATAGGTCTTCCCAGAGACATAACTTGGGGTTTGCCCCTCCACAGCTTCCTGATTTCAGCAGCCTTTCAGCTCACTGGCCTGGCTAGGTTCGTACAGCAGCCCCAGCACTGCTGACCCCGAAGCTGGCAGTGCAGCAGGGATGCGAGGGCTTGAGTTACAGCAATCCATCAGCTGCTAATCCACTCTGCCAGCCCCACCGCTCCGTGCTGCTATCAATCATGTGCAGAGCCCCAGGGCAGGTTTGCAGCATGCTTGCTCCCACTCTGGTGGGTCAGCAGGGTTGTGGCAGCGCAGGGGAGCCCCAAGCATGGGGGGGCTAAATGAGAGCTTAGGGACCTTCCAGAGGCAACAGGAGAGGGAGGGGACATCCACAAATGTCTCCTTGGTCTTGGAGACTGGTGTCAGGATCTGTCCTATCTTTTCCTATCATGGGTGGTGAAGTTGGAGAACCAGCATCTGCACACCTCAGGAACAAGCAAAGCAGCCGAGGTCACGTTCAAGATTTGTGCTTAGTCGTGGAAGTGCTTCAGGAAACCCTATTTGCTGTGGTGAGCAACCTCTGCCTCCAATACTTCTGTCCGATATTTATGCAATATCTTTAAAGAGCAGGGAGGGGAGCTTGCAACAGGCTCCTAGTTCAAAGAGTCAGGCCAATGCTGGGCATGTATGGAAATGGCACGGCCTCACACTGGCCCTCCAAAGCAGCCACCATCCTTTGCATCCCCAAGCAGCTGGTTTTGTAAGGGTGGAGGCCGCCCCATGTGCAGCAGCCCCAGTTTGCAGCAGCAGTGTCACACTCAGCAGCCTCTGAGCTGCACACAGCCCGAGCAATGCACAGGAGACACCTAAGTCAGGTACCAGCCTCGTACCCGATGTTCTTGTCTGCTGCATCTTCCCAGTCATGCTACCAGCATCATCTTTTCTAATGACTCTTTTACCTCTAATGCCTTTGTTTGGGGTTTTTTGTCTTCTATTTTTTTCTTGCTTTTATTGCTCTTCCATGCAATTTGATCCCAGTCTCTCAGATGAGCACAGTAAAAATAACACCAATACATCAAAATAATAAGATCTGATTCCAGGGGCTCTCACAGAGCCAAGGCACTGAGTGAAGTCTAACAGGTTTATTGATCACAGCAGAGTGACAGCTCTCTCTAGCACAGGATTTAATTCCTAGATGGACATGAGCGTGTAGGTTTGTTTTTTCTCACTGCCAAAGCAATGTGTAAATATTCTGCAGTTAACAATACAGGTCTGTTCCTAGTTCGATTAATGGGGAAGCAAAACAGTTGGAGTGAAGGTCTTGCCTTCTAAAGCTGCATGACTGATCCTAATGCCCTGTGCTTTTTCTATCTATCAAGGCTGATTGGCAAAGCTTTTTAATTCAAGTCTCTAAGCAGGATGATCAGCATTTACTTAGCTAGTGTTTGTTTCCACTTGACCAGGCTGCTCTGGAGTAAGGTATCTTCTTATGGTGCAAACCCTCTCAACAAGGGATGAAGAAACTGAGACCACCTCAATCCTCCTGGTTAGCTCCTCAGGTCTAACAATCATCCCAAGCAAATCTTGGTGTGGGTCGGGGGGATGGGGGGTTCCACAGGAGCTGGGATGGCACCCGATAGGACCACAGCTCTGGGGGAAGGGTGTCAGAGCGCAGGGCATGGCATTTGGCCCCAGCCCAGCTGTGGTGACGGCTTGTGGCTGTCCGGCCCCGTGCCCCCAATGCCTGGCCCGTTGTGAATGGCTGGGGCCCAAGTCCCAACGCTGCTGCAATATAAAACAAACCTGGCACTGGGCACATAGCCTGTGGTACGTCTCCCCTGGCATTTTTTAGCTGCTTTTCCAAAGAAGCAGGGCTCATGAAGCCTGCCTCCAGGTGCAGGGACTCTGGCTACTGCCCACCCCGGCACCTCTGCCTCTTGGATGGATTAGTTACTCCAGGGTGGGTTTAACGATGCTGTTGGAGAGAGACGAGCCACAAGCATCCCACGGTCCCAGCCCCCAAGCTCTGCCACTTACAGGGTGATGCGTTTCTCCCAGAGTTTCTTCTCCCATCTGTACTCCAGCACCTACCCAGGGCTGCCCGGTGGGGAGGGAGAGGAGTTGGAAACACACAAGACAACTAGTCTAACATTAAACAATGTGACTCATTTTTATGTAGCAAAGTTGTTTTCTTGTGAAATGTTATTCTGTAAAGTCCTGTTTCTGAAAAAGGTCAGAGAGGGTCTCGGGGGCTGGAGCTGTGGTGGTGGTTCAGCTTTGCAGGGCTGGCGCTTGCAGGGCTGCTGTGCCTCACTGGCTTTGTAAAGTACCTCCAGTATGTGCATGCAGCATTGCAGAACTAACCCAGAGCATTTAGTCTTGAATCAAAAATGAGGAACTTCTCCCCCTGCCTCAGATACTATATTTAGATCTGTTATGTGGCATAAGAATTTTGGGTTTGTTTTTTTTTTTTTTTTTTCAAGAAGAGCAGAGAGCCTGTGCTGAGTCTCTGGAAGCAGATCGGTCTGGGAGGGGAGTCTGGAGCCAGGCAGATCCACTCTGCACGCTTCGGGGGGCTCAGGTCCCACCTCTAGCTGAGACTCCCACAGCATGAGGAAGCCTTCAGAGCTTGGGAAGAGTCCACAAGGCTGTAGAGACGGTAGTCTGGTATCTCATGCAACATGCCTTACTGCTGCAGCCCTCTGTCAGCTGCAAATATCCATCCTATAATGTTGTTCAAAACAAAAGCAAAGTGCTTGCCTGCAGGAAAGCCATCAAATGCAGCTTGGATCATTTTGTGGCTCCTCTTGTTTTGCCAGAAAAGCAGCACACTTTCTGCCATGTAACACCAGTCTGAGCTACAGGGATGAGGCAGGGGACTTAACAGGAACCATCTGTGCAGGTTGGGAACTAACTGTTTCCTTCCCTTTAACCAGCTTTGGGCCAGCTGGGTCGTTCTGGGGCACAGGGCTGTGTGCCTGCCCCTTTGTGCCACCCAGAGGTGTTAGATCCTATGCAGAAGCATATCTGCACATGATACATGATCTGATACAGAGTGGCTCAGTGGTATTCCAGGTCATTAAACTGATGCAGTGCTCAGCCCACCCAGCAGCCATTTGTGTGCAGATCACGGATGCTCTAGATCACATGAATTCCTCTAAAATTTCTATAATTTTCAACATTTGTGTACACAAGTCCAACAAGTAAAAAGTGGTTGGTGAAGCACTAGGAATTCAGGACTGTGTTGCAGCACGAAGGCTGGGATCCCATTTTCCTCTCGACCCATTTCTTTGATCCATCCATTCACAGTCCCATGGGATCTATATTTGAGTACTGATTTTTTGAATATGCTCACCTCTTCTTTACCAAATTAAAATATTTAGCTGTTGCCGTTTAGTGTACCGGTGCATCCACATATTCACAACAAAAATCATGAATCTCAGCTCATAATACTGTCTTAACTTACAATAGTTTGTCATTCGCATTTCAAGAAATGTAAATGCCAAACAATAAAAATATTAGACAATTCTTCTAAGACTGTGTGTACACTAATATTCCTATTAGGCTGCAAAACACATTATTAAGCACGGAAAGACTATTGCACTAATGCCCCTTATAAAATCGGCCTGAGTTTGAGTACTCAGAAAGCTGCTTATCTGTTCCTTTGGACTAAGAAGACTCAAATGCCTTTCAATTATTAAAAGGGCTGAATTATGTCTCGGTCTAAACTTGGGTCAGAGGAGCCACAGACCTCCCTGAGACCTCTGGAGGAAGTAAAGCCCTTTAAACCCAGGCTCGGCTTTTCAGAAAGAGCATGTGGCTTCAGGAGGGATCCCTCATTTTGTCTGTTTTCAACTAAACTTATTTCCAAGTGATTTGTATTAACACGCTTTACGGGCTTGGGCTTTCCAGAGCTTCAGGGGAAGTCCCAGCCTCAAGGGCTGTGCCCTCCCGGGTGATAACAGATGGACGGGCAGGGAGGGACTCAGCACCCAGCCCTGTGCATGCAGGTCAGGCTGACTCCCTCCCAGCATCACGCCACCAAACAGCCTTTTATAAGGAACGTCGTTTTCACCTGAAAATGTAGCTCAGTCTGCTTATTTAGTACAAGAGACTGCAGCGCTGCAATCCTGAGAGGTGACTGCATTGAAGGCCATCGTTTCACCTGCAAGCTGCTCAAGCTTTGTAAATGGAGTTTTAATTTGTAGGACACCAGCCCTGCGTAAAAGCTGAGGTCTGGAAGGTTGAAAGACAATAGGGAGATACAGCAGACCTACCAGGATACTGGATATATTTTCTATTTGCAGATTTATATGTCTTTCCCGGTACGTGATTTTTGTCATGCATACAGCACGAGCGCTGTATTTGACACTTTAAATCAAGGAACAAAGGACTAAAACAGTAGAGGGGGCTAAATTGAATTGAAATAATTTGTTTATCCTACAAATCAACATTTGCCCAGACCTATTTATTTCAACTCTGAAGTTGTCATAATGGAATATTTTGCTCTCTGCTCAGTCCAATTATAGATGCACAAGCCAAAAGCTCTTCATTTTGCTCACAGCCATCAGTGGGAGCTTTGCTGCCTCATTGAGAGCGGGCAGAATGAAACCAGGCTGTGTTTTAAAGGCTCTTTTTCAGGAAGGTGTTTTCCCCAGTAAGTTGCATGTTGGTACCCAGCTAAGGGGATGTTTTTGCACTGAACTCATCGTATAACTGCTTTAAAATCATCACAAAAGAAGACACAGGATCCCAAATGATCGGTCCACTCAAGCAGCGATTGGGAGGAAAGCTCTCAGTGGCACACAGCACTCTCATCATTGTCCTGCAGAGCCCTAGAGGAGATGGATGGGTACCACAGAACAAATCAAACACCCACCACCACCAAGGGACCCCAGAAAGGATCATAACTCCATAAATATCTGCCATGAAAACCTTTTCTCCATTCTCATGTGAAATTGTGGTTCCTGCAAGATGGAGGTGTCCAGACTGGAGCAACCATGGGGCTGGTGGCTCCACTAAGCCCAGCACAAACACACCTGCAGGTTCAGTGGCCTCAGTCCGGTGCAGGAACGTTAGGATATGATGTTAGGAACCACGGTTGCATTTCTGATCATATCAAATTATATCCTTCTCCTGACACTCCCACAAGAAGTCCAGGTGTCCCACACTGTAATGATAAAGGAATGTGGCTTAAGCCTTTCAGCCTTCATTGATTTTCTTGGAAATGTGAGCATCCCCACTTCAAGGGGTCTCTGAAAACAGAGGGAGATTTTCAACTGCTCGATGTCCTGCTGGAAATGACATGGCTTTATTTGCAGCCTCGGGGCCAAACCAGGTTGGATGCAAATACAGCTCCATTGTTGCCAGGGAAGGGTCTGTGTTGACTTACACTACACAGGAAGATAGCGTGGCTTTTCTTTGCTTTGATTGTTTTGGCACAGCTCCTGAACCGACGTGTCTGGCTTATGAGGAAGGAACTGTCAACACCAAACTCTGTATCTGCTGTTGAGGGAAAGGAACACTTGCAGGGTTTCCAGGACATCTGACCACATTGCCAACCAGAAAATTGACACAGGGATGGAAACGTGCAGAGAAACTTCTCTCCCCTCCTTCCAGAGCCATACCTGTCTCTGAGCTCGCCCCAGGACATTTTTCTGGTCAGGAAAGTGTCTCCAGCATCTGCCCATGGCTGTCCCCAGCAAGGCCCTGCCCTGCGGCTCTTTGAGATGTTCTGCCTGCCTCACCACCCTACTGCTGCTGCTGCTTATCAGCAGCCCTGGCTTGAGGCTACCCCAGCAATTCCCATTGCAGCGCATGGCCATCATTTCCTCTGAAGAGCTGCAGAGTTGGGTAAAATGAGGAGCTTGTCCCAACGTTTGATATTCGCAGCTGTGGGTTGCAAACTAATTAACTCCCCTATCTAAAGTCATCCTCAGCACACCAGCTGGGCCTTCTTTAAGTAAGGCTCATTTAAAACAAGAGCATCCTGGTAACAGTATTGGGCCTTACATGTTTAGGATTTTTTCAGTGAGGCTTGGGGAGATGAAGGCTTTTTGTCCTTAAGTCACAGTCTTCAGATTTGAGTTCTTTTCTCTCCATTAGAAATATGTCCTGGAAAATGCAGCTGCTGAAAGCAATCCCTGTGCATGGGTCTGTATTGACATACACACTGGAGGGGTCAGGACATTGTTTAATTTATCTCCATGGACCTACAGCACCTTTCTTACCTGCTGTCTCTGGATCCTTTGTCAGAGTGGTTGCCTCAAACATTCCATGAATCTCACCCCTGGATATGACATATTGGACCAGAATTTATGGCAAAAGTTCAATATTGCCATTTAAATACAAAGACAATAAAAATAAAATTAAAAAAAAAAAAAAAAAGAAAGAAAAAAGCTCCTCTGAAAGTCACCCTACCCATTCATACCAGGCTGGTAGCTCAGTTGCAGGTTCATCCTCCGGAATCCCTGGAGAGGAAAAAGTCCTTCAGTCAGGGCAAATGCAGGAGTGGTGCAGATGTTCCCTGTAAAATGTGGAATAAACAGCTGGAGGGAAGCTGGTGATGCAGTCAGCTGTTGAAATGTTGCCTAGCAAATGGGCACAAGAAAGCCAGGACAAAGGGACGTGGTAACCATGTTTGTTCCTCTAAACACTAGAAAATGCCTGCATTTCTCTGAGTGGTGCCTGACTGGTCTGCTCTGTTGGATTTTAGGTTCTAATGAACAATGAAAAAGGGTACGAAGTAGAGCAGAAATGTGCCTGGTGAAATGCTGGCATGTGCGAGTCAGTCCCTGGTTTTGGTAGGGGCAGGATCTGTCTGTGCCAGCTGCCCTGTGTCTATAATCAATCCTGTGTAAGGAGCGTAGCAACGGCTGCATGTAACTGCTGTGTCCCAGATATCGGCAGGACCTTCTCTGCAAGTGGCACAGGCTTTCTCCCAGCTGAAAGTCTTGGAAAATGAAGGTATCGCTTAAGCAATACCCTCTTGCAGAGACCGAGCAGGAATTCAGAGCACTTGAATAGTCCATCCCCAAAGAATCTTTTCCAGTTCTGACCCTGATCCGGGTGCATGCTGAGACAGGACTATGCGAATTCGTAATCAGTGCTGTAGACATGATTTAAGACCCTAGAATATGTATCTCACTATCACATCACAGTGCTTTGAATTGAGGAGCTCAAAGTATTGTATTTTCATGCATATAGCCTGCATCTCAGATAACTCACACCACTGTAAAAGAACTGTCCTTTGCAAACAAGTACTTAGCTAATCTGCATCCTCAGATAACCCAGAGGTCATCTCAGAGTATCAGTTATGTATATGAAACTATGGGTATAGGGTGGCAGGCAGCCGTCCCCTCCTTCCTCCAAGCATCCACCATCCATCCATTCCTGCTCCCAACCTCCTTCCCACAAGAAGACAAGTTTTCTGCAGTCTCCATCTCCCTCCCCATGTGCAGCAGGTTTGAGATGGGACATCAGAGTCAACAGCATCTCATACTGCTCATACCCACCCTTCTGGTTCAGTTTTGTTTCTACTTGTAACTGCTGGTGCTGGCACTGAGCCTGGACTACTCCATGGGCTCCAGGGGATGGTCAGGGCAGCAGCAGCCTGCAGCTGCCAGGAGCTGATGTGAGGAGGGTGGAAAGATGGGGGAAGTCACAAGTTTGGCCCTAAAACTGTGCTGGAAAACATCAAGTATTTCTATCTCTATTGCATGTGTTGCCCTCCCAGAGGCAGCTCTATCCAGATGATCCTTCTGTATCTTGTTTTCTCATTCCCAACTCAGAGTGCAGAAGATAAAGCCTCCCTGATGCAAATTTCCACTGCAGCCTACAGAAGCTTGGCAGAGGAGCTGAGCATTTACAGGGGTGCTTGCTGCAGCCAAGAGCCTAAAATTAGACTTTTAATGCCACAGCCAGCACCCAAGAGGTGACCTGGTGGTTTTCTTTTTTTTGAAGAAATTTCAAAGCCTGGTCCATGTACAGCTTGATACTCCATGGAAGTGGCTGAGTCTGTAGCAGCTCTGAATCAGCTTAAACCCTGTTTTGTACCAATCAGGCAGGTCTGCAACACGGGAGGACACCAGTGGTAAAATCCACCTGCCCTCCCATTAGGGGACATAGACCTGCAGAGGTGTTTCATCCGTGGCAGATTTATTTGCCCACCTTGCCTTCTCCAAACTCTTCTCACTCGCAAAAATGCCTGATCATCCGTTTCAAGTTCTGCAGCTGAGCAACTTTGCACATGCATTTATTAAGCTGATGAGATAACGGCATAATGTATTTGCAAACATCAGCTCATGGGCACAGAAATTTGCCAGGCTATGGGGTTTATTTAAAAGCATAAATATATTTCATGGTTTCCAAATGAACCAAAGAAACAGCTAGCTGCCCAGCCAGCAGCAGCGGTGCTGCTGGGTGTACACAAAGCCAGCCAGCTGCAGCAAGACGGTGACACATAAAACCTTTTCTATAACAAAACCTGTGAGTGTATCAACCCCTTTGCACATGCTGCACCTTGGGGCCTGTGTTTGTTTTTGACCAAGGTCATCAAATGAATTATATCCTCATTGCAGGGTTTGTTAGAAAGGTCTCTGAAAGCAGACGGGATTGTGAAACACTTTTACTGCACCTAATGCATTGCAAATAACAGTGAAAAAACTGACAGCAGGCTGGAATGCTGAGAAAATTGCTTTGATAAACTAAAGTGTTTAAAACAAACTTTAATGTTATTGATTTTAACCCATGTCGGGAAGCTGAAGCCAGAAGCATTCTTTCTAGAGTAAATGAGTTCAGTTTCAAGTCTCTGTAAAACTGAAAAAAAAACCAACACAGGGAGCAAGAATTAATCTGTGAAAAATTAGAAGTGTGACAGCCATCTCAGAAGAAAATAGACACAGGCTGGGCATCCCTTCAAACTCACTCTGGTTTTATTATTTGCTTTCACAGAGGAATATGAGCATCCTAGCTAGCACTGTGTGCCCTAGCTTGAGAAGGTGTTGGATGAAGGATACAGACAGTCGAAGCACACCATCCCTGGAAGCACTGTCTTTTGGGCAGGAAAAAGCTCATATAACACCTCTGGGGCTGAGCTGGGACCCTACCAGGCAGTGTGTTTTAGAAGTAATCTCATTTGATTTCCATTACAAAACCATCTCCATGTCTTTGGTAGCTCCTGTATTGCCACACGGAGACTGGGCTCTCATGGTTCAGTCTCTGAGACTGAGCTGACACAAGCATGTTCACCACCAGGCAAAGGCAGTGGAGAAGGGGCGGACACCCTGTGATCACATCAGATTCTCTATTAAAGCTGTGAAACAAGAAATCAGCACTCACTGGAGCAATGACTGCAAAGAGCTGCTAAGTCTCTGATCCTCATCTCATTCCAAGACTGGGAACATGGGAATTGTCTTTGTGCCACTACAGACTGGGAGGAGCAACGGTGTCCATCTCCTACAGGCAAATGTCCCCAGAGCCATCAAAACACATAAAATCATCGAATCACAGAGTATCTCAGGTTGGAAGGGACCCATAAGGATCATTGAGTCCAACTCCCTGCTCCTCGCAGGACTACCTAACACTTAATGATATGACTAACAGTCTCATCCCAGATGCTCCTTGGACCCTGACAGGCTTGGTGCTGTGACCACTGCCCCAGGCAGCCTGTTCCAGCGACTGATTGCCCTCTCAGTGAAGAACCTTTTCCTAAAGTCCAATCTCAACTTCCTCTGACACAGCATCATTGCATTCCTTCGTGTCCTGTCGCTTGCATTTCTCCTGTCTGTAGAAACAGGGGAGTGTCTGCAGCCCAAGGGATCAGGCACTTCCATACCTCCTCCAGCAGAGATGTCTGCTCCAGGGAAGTGGCAGCAGACAGGGCAGCTGGTCCATGGATGTGTGGCTGATGGATGTGCCACACTGGTGTGGACCAGTATGCCTGGAAGGGTCAAGCCCATCACACAGCAGCCCTGCCAAGCAGGCTGGGGGGCAGCCAGCCCCATCCCCGGGCACTGAGATGTTCCCTGTGCCAGCTGCCTCTGTCCTCTGGATCATCCCTCCTGCCCCAGAGGCTGGCAGTGATGGAAGCTGCCAGGGCTTCTCCTGCCGTTGCTGTTTTTTATCGAAGCTGCTGGCCACTTGCCTTCAGAGACGAAAGCAGAACATATTACTCTCTCCCAGGAGCTTTTGTGCTTCTTCCCCCTTCCTCCGATCCCATCCCTCCTTTCTGGCTGTGCAGGTCCCATTTCTGCTCAGGGATTGTGTCAGGTCCATCCCTCCCTGTTCAGTCCAAACAGAAGACACAACCTTTAAATAGCCAAAGAAACTGTACTGACAGCCCAGAATAGCTGGGAAAAGCTTCCTCCTGCTCAGGCCACGTCACAGAGCTGGGCTGGGAGTGGGGTCTTTGAACTGACCCTGGATTTGAGGCTTTAATGCCCCATCCTGCCCCGTGTCCTCCTCCCATGGCCCTGAACTGAGCAAAGGGTCAGGTTTGTAAGGGCTGCTTGCTTGCTTGCTGCTTTTTTCCTGGAAATGTCCCAGCCAGCTGCTGCCACGGCCTGGTCTTGTTTGGCTCACGAGGTCTGATAGGATCACAGCCCCAGATAGTACAACCACAGGCCAAAACGGCTGGTGTCATCTGCTCCTCACTTGTAGGAACGAAGCCCCTGACGACCCGATGGTGACAGGTCTGTAGGGTCCCTCTTTGGGGTCCTCCTGTCCCCAGCACCCTTCTGTGTAGAGGATGCTGCTGACACATCTCCTAGGTCCCTCCTTTCAAAAAAGCACAAAATAAGCCTGCATTTGCCTCCAGGCTTTGATAGATACTGTTATGTAAAGCAGCTGCTTAACCCCTGAGGGCTCTTCTTTTGGCTCAGAGTCCCAGGATGTGGAAGCAAGATAAAAACAAAATCTCCTGATGAAACATCTCTGCTGGACTCAGGGACTGGGGGCCCATGATGAGAGTGCAGGACCCCTGGCTCCAGCTCCATCCTGCCATGGGTAGCACAGTGGTACCATCACCTTTTGTGACTTGATCTCTCTCTGCCATAACCCACTCCACTTTCTTACAGCATCTGAGGCTTTTGTTTTCCTTTTTCCACATACCAGCACAGCCCAACTGGGTATTAGACCCTAGTTCGGGTCCAAGTCTTTACAATATATATTATCAATATGCACCATTTCTGAAAGTCTATGGGAATCAGCAAAGCCCTTGTGTTGGATTACAGAGATATCTGAGGGGAAAATAATAATAATAATAATAACAACAATAATAATAATAGTAATAGCAATAGCAGTAGTAGTAATAATACTCAAATGAACCTGTTTATGATAAGGACTGCTCCTTGGGTGGTCACTGCAGGCAGAGCTCCATGTGACAACATCCCCGCACCCTGCCCTGTCCCAGTGTGTGCTGGTGGCTGCGGGACTACCTACAATTGGAACCAAGAAGCCAGTTGTGGGCCAAAAATGGCAGAGCACAGCATAAAGAAGAGGGTGTGATTTGGCCCTGCAGATGTATTTTTAGACTTTCTATTTCAGACTACTCATCTCTAGCATAACATCTGTTGGATCATTTTATAGCTGTGATTGTTTACTGGTGACCAGCTGACACCGACACTGCAGGGATTTGATAATAGTATTTTTTCTGTCTATCTGTGGATACATGGTACTGGAAGGCAGTGGGGACGGGTAAAAGAGCTGTGTTTAAACACCACAGCAAAGGGAATACATTTTTAAATCAATCATTTTCTTGCTACTTGTAGATTGTCTAGTCTGTAAAAAGACAAAAGAAGCAAGCTCTAGGCTAATGCTTGCTGTTCAGTGATTGCCTTGAATTTGACCCTTCTGCTCAATTTGCTCTGTAGAAGCTGCTGAAATGGTCATGTCCAAATGCCACAGAGTCAATTAATCTGGGCTTTGCAGTTGCAACCCTGTCCAGTGACTCCATGGTTTCTGCACTGTCAGTTCCTGTGAGAGCCTTATCTGCAGGGCACATCAGACAAAGGAGAGGGAAAGGTTTTTCTAAATGGTAAATTTGTGGTTTATCCCAACAAAAAAGGAGGGAGAGGGAGGAGAGGAGGCAGAGAGGATGGGTGGTTTTCATGAGAGGAGAATCGATCCGGGCAGAATTTCCAGCAAGGCACATTTAGACGCAGCACGTAATGGAGATTACATTGATTTTCCTCCATTTACTGTAAGGTAACTGCGAGTGAAACTGTAACAGGAAACTTAGAAATGCTCTTCACAGAAGCTATATTTAGGCAGACACACTGACATGATACCGCTGAATAAAATAAACATGCAGGAGACAACCAGTCCTGAGAGACTTTCAGCTCCATCCACATGACACGCAGCAAGGGGAGCGTTATTCCCAAGCCATCTATGCGACCTTTACTGTAGAAACCTATAGAAAGGCAGCAGGCGGCTGGGCAACAACCTGGGTAAACTGGGGGCATCTCACTTAAACACAAGGGGGTTGCCCTTCCCTGCTAAAACACAACGCCTGCTAGCTGGCCGGAGCACAGCTCCTCGGGCTGCTGTTCCCTTTTATATAACGGGATAATTTATGGCGTGTCATCAACAGAAAGAGCTACAATTTGTTTTCTGTGCAGGCTGGAAAAGATGAGTTTTCTCAGAAGTCCGGGTGATTTCTGGAATTAGGGGGCAGCTGCTTCTTTAAAGCCTCTGGCATCACCTCCCGCATGGAATTAAGCCGTGCACCAGGTCCAGCCACCTGGTCTTGGTGATGCCATCACAGTGTGTGCAAGGACCTGATTTTCCACAGGGCACCCACAGATTTATCCAGTTGCCTGTGCTGAATTCCCTGCTGCTCCCTTCACATTGGCAAGAGACACCTTTCCCCAGAAGGATGGCTTCCAAATGCTCAGGGAAAGACGGCAGCCCTGTGACCCGGGGTTCTGCAAGATTTTAGGTCTTGCTAGGGTCTTTCCAGAGCAGCCATGGACAAATCACTTAACTCCCTTGTAAGTGGGAGCAATGATGCTTTCCCTCCTCACAGTCGGCACGTGACACGTGCTATGTAAATATTTAGTATTTGAGCCAACTAATGCTTGCTGGAGCGGCACAAGTGAATATCAGATCTGCAAACATTACGTCCAGGAATGCAGCGGAGAACACTGTTTATTTTTATGAGCTAAGTGCAAACCATCTCCCCTTGGCTGCAAAGGCTGCTCTGTGATGGGAGGGGAAGGTGTAAATGTCTGAACGCTGTCCCAGATCTCAGGTTATTCCTCCTTGCACAGCATCCACGTTGAAGTTAGCCTTGCAGGCATGAAGGACAAGGTGTGAAATGGCCTTCCCACTAGGGTGGAAGACCTCAGGGTGCCACCACCCTTCCCAATAGCTGGGGAAGACAGGGAGCTTTGGCAGGTAGCAGTAAAACTCTTTGCCCAGGCTCTGACGAAATGGGTGCCAAAGCCAAATACCATCAGAGATAAGAAAGCAAAGTCAGAGCGTGGTGTGGGGCTGGCAAGGTCTGCAAAGGAGGCACAGGGAGCTATGCCAGCTGGTCTTTGCCATGATCTGTGCTTGAGGATCCCTCCTGAGCAGCTGGGGAACAAAGATAATCCACACGGGCAGAGGGCATATTTCCACCCAAGAAGGTGACCCACGTAATCTACCCTTTGTGATCAAGCAAGCCCATTGTTTCCCATCTTCTTGTTTGTACCAAGTGCCAAAATGATGGATTCGTTTGTGGGAATCAGCTGCATGAAATCAAGCCTGGTTTTGCATACCTGGGGTTAAGTCACTTCTCTGTGCATTAAAGCAGGTTTTATCTATCTGCCTACCAGCATGTGAATTCACAACTCTTGACCCAGGTTGATTGCTGGGTTGGGGGGGTTGCATGAGCAACGCCTTGATCATGCACACACTTAACTTTTGGTTAAATCCATCACACAAAACCAATCGCTGGGTCATTTTTCTGCCAGGCAGAGGCAAAACCTCCTTGGCCTGTGGTTACAGACTGCAGAACACACTCAGTGCCGAAGCTGTGAGCTAAGATAAATATGTAGCCTAGATATTTCAAACATTTGCAGTGGCTCAAAATCCAACTGTTTCTGGGATGGGTTTCTGTAGGAGTTTCACTTGTTACAGACAAGTGTCTGTAAGGCATCTCCAAGGCTTTTATCCTGTGCACGCTCCATCTTTCAGATGACTACTGTGGTAAATCAGCACGAGACATCTACTGCAGAAATCTGCTGCATGACAATTAGATGTGTTTGCTGGTGCCACTCATCCTTGTTATATTTAGCAACATGAACACCAGGTGGGCCAGCGAGGGCTGACCCGCCGCAAGTGAGAGCGTGGATGATCTCACTCCCCTGCAGCCCGACGGCATGGGAGGGGGACGACGTGTCAGCAGAGGCCAAGGTGAACAAAGGTTATATGGCATTTTTCAGTTATTCCACTGTCTTTTTTTGTCATTTGGTAAGGTCACAGGGAGGCCGCTGGCCAAGGCAAAGAGACATCTTTGCCTCCTCTTTGGGGACCGTTTCTCCACAGCATCAGTAGTTGGTCCAAGTGGTACCCGCTCATTAGGAGCCCACATCCACCGGTGGCAGCTGGCTAGCTTTGAACAGGAGAAAGAGCATGGTCTAGCGGGTGCACCCCCAAGAGATGATGTGATGGGACGTAATGTTGGGGGGAGGGAACTGAAGCCTGGAGAAAGGTGAAACATGCATGAGGAGTTGTGGACACAACACAAGCCGTCGAGTGCCATCTGCTGCTATCTGGAGATCATGTTAGCTCTGTGAAGGGCACAACACTTAGGGGTCTGCCTAATATGGAAGAAAAAGCAGGAATGAGCTCAGTGATGCTGCATCTGCTCTCCCAAGCTAAGGACGAGCAAGGAAGGAGTCTGGAAATTGTATAGATACACTGGCTGGCTCAGCACAGCTCCGACACAGAGCGCAGCCGTGCCCCTGCACTGGGGAGGAAAGTCTTTCCCAGTGATGTTTTTCTTGCCACCAAACGTTAACAACATGGTGTGAGGTCCTTGCAGACAGGCAACTGCTGCCCTTTCTCTTCGCAGTGCAGAGTGCTCTGAGGTGATGTTTTCCGCTGCTGCAGGGATGGCTGGTTTTCATGGCCCTCGCTGACACCGTGCAGTGCCTCCAGCAGCAGAGAGGGCAGAGCAAGGCTGGCAAACGGCTCACAGGAGCAGCTGTAGCTCCCAAAATAGTTGGGCTGTGCCATTTCAGTCTCACTGGCCAAACCCAGTGTCCATGCAGAGCAATCGGGAAGCTGGGCAGTGTTTGCTGCTCACACCACAGTTCCTTGTCTTCTCCGGATGGATGGAACTGCTGCACCAGGATGTGACCTGTGGGCCACCAAAGGGCACCTCAATACAAAGAATGTGTGTGACACACGGTTGCCTCCTCTCCTCTCCCATAGCTCACAGCACCTCAAATTATGCCTTAACTATTAATCAATAAAAGGGCTTTGCCAGAAGACAGAGGGGACACCCCACAGCAGCACCACAGTCAAAATCCCCTTGCCCATGCCTGGCTCAAGGAAATGCAACCCCTTCCCTTGACTTCCTCCTTCACCTCTCCCTCGATGCAAAATGAGGTCCAGTTCTGGTGTCCATGCCTTCTCTCGGTGCACATTGAGCTGTATGCAGGGGGCTGAGGCTGCTGAATTACTTTACTCTCAGGCAATGCAAGATCTACAATTTTTGACCAAGTCCTCCAGTGATTATTGCATTACAGCATTGTGTGAGTTTGGCCCCTCCTGTCATTCTCTTAAGAAAGACTGACTGGGTTAGGAGGGCAGGTTAATTTGTCAGTGGTGTGACAGCTATGGCTAAATCCAATTCTCATCCCTGTTATGCAGCTGACCAACTCGTTCATAGGCCTACCCTGACTGCCTGGCCACAATACCATAACCTGCGCCATGCAGTACTCAGCACTGAGAACAGTGATTTCTTTAGAAATATCGTCACAGAAATTATGAGATGATTCTGGGTGGAAAAGGCTTTGTTTTCCAAGGCCCAGCCCCCCTGTGCACTGCAAAACCCTTTCTGCCTCATGGAGAGGTAAAGCAAACAGTAACGTTGCTTTTTTCTTCACCTAGATGGGTCTTTGAATGTTGTGAGATGTTTCACGACATCATTTCTCTGACCCCACAGGCAGCAGGACAAGTCTGGGAAGAATCCGTCCCCAGTGCTGAAGATGAGGGACGCTGGGGTAGCAGCACTGGGGCTCAGTACAGAGGCAGGGGTGGAGAAACCGGCATGCACCGTCTCTGCTGGCAGCACCTGCTCACATGTGAGTCAACTGCAGGGCAGGAGGCTCTTGAGAGAATATAAGAAGGAAAAGAGATATTTAAGAAATTAGTCACAAGTACAGTGGCTTAATGAAGAGCCTGTTGGAGCAGCTGGGCTCCGTTTCACCAGAGGCTGCTCTGGCCACCTGGGCTGAGATGCAGGGGTGAGGAGTCTTGTTCAAGAACACAGCTGGCTCTCAGCATCCCTGCATCTCTCCCTGCCTTGTCCCTCGCCAGCACCAGGGAAACCCTCCCACCACGTACCTACCCACACAGCATCTCTGTCAGCCAGCTCAGGAAACATACAGCTGGAAAATAATGTGGGTAAGGAGGAAAAATAATAAATCACATTTTCCCTGCAGCCAAATCTGATCTCTGCCGCTGTCTTCAACAGATGCCGGTACCCTTCTGCGAGCACGGCCAAGAGGATGGAGCAGGGCAGGAACAAGTGACGGGGAGGGAGGAGTGGGAAGGGTTGGTTTCACTGAAACTCGGCATGGCTGGAGCTAACGAGCCTGGAGATGGGTCGCTGGCCTGGGCCGGTGTGTCTGGGCAGTACCATGCTGGTACCTGGGCCACTGCACCGAGCCATGCAGGCAACACCTGCAGGCCTTCCAAGTCTCCAAAAGAGACAACATGGTGGTGACCTCCCCTCCTTCACACTGCCTGATGCTCCCTTAGCTGTTGCTCTTTATATACCAGCAGGGCATATACGTATCTATAATGACAACGTGGGTATTGCTGCAGTACAAACCAAGGGAACAGAGAGATGAGATGCTGAAAAGGATTTGCATGTTTATGCTCTTCACATGTGGCGGCTGATTAGGTCCTCAGTGCAAAATGAACACTGAAGGTAAACCAAGTGCATCTCTCAAACAGGAAAACAAGGATTATTGCATGAACAAAGAAAATTCAGGCTGAATCATCTGAACATAAGAATTCAGAGGCTGAAACTACTCTGTATTAATAACTGCCTATTTAATTTCAAGTACTGACTGGAATATATCTTACTAATAAATAGGAACAGAGGGCACACAGCTGTTAGTAAATTTAGTTGAAATATTCCTGCTGAGACATTTTTGCTAGCAGAAACAGTCATTTTTACATAAAAAGCATTTCTCTATTCCAGAAAAGTCATCAATTTTTTTTTTCTGACAAAAGCCAAAATACTTTAGTGGAGCTAAAACTTCATTTTGTTTGAAAATATATCAGTTGCAAAGTGGGAGGAAGAGATAAGGAGAGGATTTTCTTAGTCCACTTCTAGCCATTAGCCACTTTGCTGCTTGATATCTTGATTTCACGACTTCTAATGAAAAATTAAGCTACAGGACAAGGAAGAGTCCTTGCAAGATTAAGTTATTTTTTCTGTATCTACAAAATGCCTCAATAAATTTTTGGCACAATGCCAGAAGTTCTGATAAGAGATACTGCCAATAAATTCCCAGCTGCATTAAGATGTAAACATAAAAGGCGAACATTACCCCCACCCCCCCACCCCCAAAAAAAAAGAAAGAAAAAAAAAAAGAAACAATTTATGTTAAGAGCATTCAGGATGGAAAAAGTAGTTACTATAAACAAAGTCAGAGGTTTGATTTAGATTTTAGTTTGGTTAGCCCACCTACTTCAATCTGGCTCAGGAACTGAAGGCAGAATCTGGCTTTTTCAGATTTTGCATATCAGGTCTATGAAAATGTGCTATTGAACTTAAATTGTTACTTCTCATCTGTTGCCTGAATGCGAACCCTTTGCACAAAGAAGTGAGACTACATGGCCACATTTTCCTTACAGTAAAACAAATGAGAGCAAGGAGGGAATAAAAGCCACCAGCAAACCCCACTCCTTCTGTTTAAAGTTATAGATGTAAGCAAAGAGCCCAGGGAGCAGCCCATATTAGGCAAAGTGCACTCTTTTCTTGTAAAAAGTTTGAAGAATTGAAGGTCTGCTGTCCCCACTTACAATCATCAGCGTGCTTGTGTACCGCAAATGAAAACAAGAGAAGATGCAAGGAAACCAGAGCAAAAGGAGGGGCATTAAACTCCTCGCTGTAGGAGCTGAGGGGTGGAGGGGGTGATGAGATGTGTGCAGAGGGAAATCATGGGGTCACCCTGGCTTGGTACCCACAGTCACAGCCCACAGGTTGGCATTGCTGCTACACCCGCTCTGCAACCAAGAGGGGACCTTTTGGCCGGGCTCCCCCACAGAAGGGGCAGTGGCAGGGAGAGCTGCATCCCGGGGGTCTGTCCAGGTTGCCCACCTCCATGCTGCAGGTAGTGGCGATGGGCCACACGCAGCCCCGCAGCCGATGGTGCTTTGCTTGGCAGCCCAGCAAAGAGCAGTCCGTGCTCCCAAAGTGCTGCCAGGCAGCCTGTGTGCACCCAAGACACAACACTTTGCCTGTGATGACAAAATCAAAGCTGTTTTAGCCCTCAGAGCCTCACCACATGTGACAGTGCTGGGTAACTTCACGAGGACATCACAACTAATCAAACCTGTTCGAAGCACGATGTAATGCTACACCTGGGTCAGGATCCCAGGTATGATTTCTGCCAGCTCTGCAGCTGAAAATGTGCTTTCTGGTATCTGGTCTCTATCAGGCTTCAGGAATCAGATTGGTTTATGAACCTGCTTATATTAAGAGCAAACAATTTATCACTGCGGATTTTCCATGGAGTAGCCTCGCTGCTGTTCCTCTGGGTTCATGGCTACCTGTCCCCGAGAACTCAAACCTCAACCCACGGCATCAGGGCACTGTGCAGCCTGTGGTGACTCCGTGGGTGCCTCTCCCTCCTTCTACCCCCAAGGCACACCTCAAATCTGGCATTTTTAACCTTTCCCTTTACTTTTTCTGCAATTCTTCCTGCAAGGTGTCTTTGATCACAAACATTGCATTAAGGCCGCTGGTGCATAACATGAGCAAGAATGGTATTCTCTCTATCCTTTACACTCAATTTTCTTTATGTGCCATGGCTTTCAGGTTGGCTACGCCATGATCAATAAGGTGTGTTCTTTTCCAGATAGACTCCACATACCATACAGTATGTTTAAAATTGCTGCATCAACAAATCAAAGTAAACAACCTTCTCTGTGAGATGATGAAAAACATAAATTATGTAGTCTTTAAACAAATGGTAAAGAGTTTCCTTATTAGGCTTCGGGGTCCTGTGTGTGTATATGCCCCTTGTAAAATCCTTGTCATTCCTGGGTCTGTAGGTCTGTATAATGTTCTTCACAGGTTCAATTGAGTGGTCAGCATACCATGCTTGGGCTGGGGGATTTGGCATAGACAGACACAGCCCCCCCCCACACATCCATGCATATATATATATATATATATATATATACACACACATATGTATTTATAAACTGCAGTGAAAAAGTTAAAATCTCTGCTGATTGTTTTCCAGAAATATTCTTGAGGGTGAAAGCTTGCCTTGATTCCAGTAGGAGATTTCCTCTTCCATTTCCCTTCTGTAGCATTTTCTCCATTTCTTGGCTTGCATAGAAATGTCTCCTATGTTCAGCCTCTTGCTTTACCAGGTAAGAAAGACACAGGCTTGTTCTTCCCAGCCATGCAAGCTCTAATCCACTTCTATGTCCTCCAGATGGTGGACCCGGTCACATCCTCACCCACTCTCTGTCCCTGGCCACCACCTGGCCACAGCCACCAAGGCACCTGAAAACCAGGGAAGACCTTGGCTGAAAACAGAAGAAAGACACTGAAAACACAGAATAAAAATGTATCAGCAGTTTTGCTCAGTCTCTCCATGGCAAGCTGGGCTGTAGCAGACGTGGGTGAGCTTCCCAGGGGCAGTGGGCAGGGGGCTGGGGTGGCTCACCACAGCCCTGCAGGAGATGGCCCCTTTGGAACAGGACATCCCTGTGACTGTCAGCTACCCAAGAGTGCCTGCGAGTATGAGAGTCACAGCACCAGCCTTCCCTACATAAATAATTTTGCTTAAACAAATACCATCTAGTTCATTGTACTCGTTATGGGAAATATCTTGAATAAGGCAAATACTGAGGTTATCAGAGAGATATGTCTTATCTAAGGCAAATGGCAATTTTTAGGGGGGTCATCACTGTTGACTGATTAAACACAATCCTGATGGGATGTCTGGCATGTACTTATCCAGAGAAATGCCCCACTTTTTCTGGGTAGCCTTTGAGAGCAAAAGCCTGTCCTGGTCTCTTGCCCAACTTCTATTTCCAATGCAATTATCTGTTATCTCAAAGCAAATGTACAATAAAGGAGGAGAATCAACAAGAACTTTGCAAAATGGGGTGCTGAACCACAGCTAGACTTCCAAGGATCACAGCAACACAACTAAGAAGTGTGTGTAGCCAAATGTACTCAATATCTCACCATCCTGGCAATTCTCCATGTCCCTTCTACAGCAGCTTTTCACCCTACCAAGTTGCTGTGTCTCATTTGAGATGTAACTCACATTAAAGGTAGAAAATCTTTCAAGTTACTTTCAGTGAGTCAGTGAACAACCATCCCAGGATAAAGACATGAAACTGCAATCTCTGAGGATGATCCTTTTTTCCCCTCATATTTCTCATGGACTGATAAGGAACTGTTCATATCTTTGAAACAATAAACGGTACCACAAAACCAAGTACTGCACGGGTAAAACAGCAGGATTAAGGATGTCTTTAATTACATCACCACCTCAGTGTTCTTGCCCCATTGCTAACAATTGCTCTTTGCAGTAGCTGAGCTGTTTTGCCAGCACTGAGTTCACCAGCGTGACTCCATGAGAGACCTGATAGTGTGACCTCTTTTTGAAAGCTGGAAAAAGGAGAAGCTAGGAGATTAAGGTCAAAATTGCCACCTTCCCAATTACTAGGAGTGCTCGGCTGGAGATGTTTCTGTATGCTCATGTTTTATAGCATCAAGCAGACTTTGTAGTTCGAACGTGAAAGCTTTGCACCAGCTGTGAGCACTCAGACATCTGGAAATCTGAAGTCAAGTATTAATCCAGCGCTTGTGCCCTTATAGCCCTACTGAACCACAGCCAAGTCAAGGGATATCTCCCACCTATCCTCTCTCTTCCCTCCCCCAGTGCATGCATACGTGGATACTCAGCAGACCCATGAAGGGACAGGAAAGATAGCAAAGCAAATAATGCAATGATCATTAAATTCCAGGGACTTCACCTTGGCTCTCCACTTCACGTGGAAGGCATTCAGGTGCTGTGAAGCATGGTAGTAATGTATCACAGTAAAATAAGTGAGTGTCTCATGGTGGGCACATAGAAAATGAGGAAAACACTAAAAAATTGCATGCAAGTCATTTGCCACATTATATATTTTGTGCAGCTTGCACAATGGGAGGTGCAGGGGAAGAAACAGTTTTTCCAGTGTGGTGTTTGAACACCCTCCTTGGACCATCTCTTCTCCTTCATCTAACTCACCACCTTCTTTCTTTGGCAGACACTGAAAAAGCTCCCCAGAGCCCCGTGTGCTCCCAGTGAGTCCCCAGCCCCTCCTGGAGTGCCAAGATTTAGACACTGGAGGGAGGTGGCATACAGCGTGGGAGGCAGGGGTCTCACACCTTGTCTTACAATCAACTGAGCCTCCAGCCGGCTGGATTCGCTTTGTGTCCAGGAGCAAAAGAGAACGAAATCACCTCTGTCACTGCCACTGGGCAGAGTGTCCCTTGTGCCCTGCATAGCTGCCTGTCCTATAGGGACATGGGACATGGACACTGTTCGTCACTGTGCCATGGGAATACTGGCCAAGTGGGAGATACCCTGGCTGTGTGCTGGATAAAGCCTTGGTCAGATGCCATGAGGTCTTGACTGAAACCAGTCTCTGAGTTTAGTTAAGGAGATTGTTTTCAATTAAATGGGCATTTTCTAAGGTGATGAGTAATTTGAAGGTGATTTTTGGCTTTGATGTCTTAACACATACTGCAGTTGGCTTCTTTAAATCACTGCTTTTTAAAAACCCCAAGGTAAGACTATCCACAGTTTCTTTGCTTTCAACAATATCAGTCTTTCATGGTGCCACATTTTTATCTAATTATTCCTGATTTTACTTGTTCTGCCTGGTGAGAATCCCCTGAAGTAACAGCCCTTACATCCTCACTCTTGGCTTCGAAGCAGAAAGGTTCATGATCTGGAAAAGTGGGTAAAGACTCAGAGAAAAAAAAAAAAAAAAAAAGCTGCTTATGCAAGGAAAGCTAGAGATAAGTATATATAAAAATGTTAGATACCTGCCATTTTACCCGAGTTGAGATTTTCTGCCATAGGTAATTCAATGCAGTTTAACATAACATTAGGGACCTGATTCCCATTTCATTTACTTAACGAAAAAACCAGAATAAATCCATTCTAAATGGAGCTAAACCATTTTAAAAGGGATTCGAGGTCAGCCGTAGGCGTATGAAATCTAGGCAAATTTACATGATGTAGGAGTCCCCCGCTTTTCAGTCACAGTGTAGCTATTAAGTGAAGGCTCAGCGGTTCATTATATTAGCGTTGGCACTCGGTGCAAGGTAGCAGGTGACTGGGTAACACGGTTCAAATGATGGCTGTGAATCAGATTTAGCTCATGCTTTCATTGAGGGCTGCTCACCATCATCTCCTGCGGAGATCTTTTCAAGTGTCAGCTCTGGGGGAATGTGCACTGGAATGCTCTTTCCCTAGCAATGGATCCTTAAGTGGAGAGAGAGGTGGAGCATGAGGCTGGTGATCTGCACACCTGGGGACAGGCTGGGCACCACAGAAAGCAGCCCCTACATGGACCAACAGAGCTTCAAAGCCCCGTTGCAGCATCTCCTACCCAGGATGGAAACCACTGCCAGTCCCTGCACTCCCAGGACAGTTTGTGCTGAGGCAGGACCAATAAATATATGCTGTTCACATCTCCGCTTCCCCAGGCTAGATGTCTGGAGGGTTATGGGGTTTACTTTGCTTTTGTGCGCAGTGTTCGTGAGGTGCATCTCTCATTTCCTGCTCTCGGTTTTGCCTGTGCATGCACTGATTGTGTGGATACTGCCTTATCTCTATTCCAGCTAAGCTTTTTTATCTGGACTCTGCTGTTTATTGCTTAATACAGCCCCATATAGTCATTTGGTGGTAGAACACGTGCCTTGTGAAAGGAAGGAAAGAAATAGAAGGGCATTTACAGTAGGTTTAGAGATTAATTACAGTAACCAGCAGTTAGTGACAGACACTATACAGTCAAAGCAATGAATAGGATTTCAAAACCTACCCAAATCCAGAGATTTTAGGCTGATTTTTCTCATATTTCTCTGTCCCCTATTACTGGCTCAAAATAGCACTTTTCAGTGTACAGACCCATACCAGTACTACTTTTCCTCAGGGGTAAAAGAAAGACCCCAAGCACAAGCACACAGGTCTCCAGCAGAATTAAGAATTTTCAGCTCCATGCCTCCAAACAGCTGCCCAGCAGTGGTGGTGGCTGGATGAAGCACTCTCCTGAACACTGAGGGAGGAGGAGCAGCGCCCACGACCCAGCAGTCTGCCACGGAGAACTGCTAATGGCATTTCATATCTCTTGGCAAAAGCTGCTGGTGATCACAATTTCCATTTCCACCCATTCCCACTTCCCATTAGACCAATTTGTCTCCCGTAGCAAAGTAGAACAAACAAGTGTTTGCAGTGCTGGTACACACAGTCACCTCAGTGGCCAGCAAAGCCAGCTGTGCAACACAACTTATGCAGAAAGTCATTGCCATGATTTAGAGACACCCTGGTGTTTTCTTTGCTTTTTCCTCACCACTCCTTCTTCATCACTGTTTTTTGTCACCAGGACTGCTGGCTTCATTTCTGGCTTCTAGTAGAGGTGGAGACACCTGCAGTGACCAGCTCTGCCCGGTGTGTCATCCAGCCTGAGCCGATGCCTCCGCAGCTCCCGGAGCAACAACGCGCCCCATCTGGGACTGATGGTTGGGTCTTAGTGTTCCTTCCACATCCAGGAGAGGGCTTGGAAATAGCGTGAATGTTGCTGCGTGCAGTATCCAGATCTAACAACTGGGCTTACAATTCCAAAGCAGCCAGCTGACTTCTCCAAACTGCTTTCTGGCCCATCCCAGTTGGCAGACCCCCCCCTCCCCAGGGGCTGCCCTGGAAGGAAACCAAGGCCTGCTGGCAACAGGGTTGCATTGCTTACATTTCAGATCCACATCCATGATGTTTGGCAGTGAGGTCAGTTGTGCCAGCTCAACAGATGGATGGGATGGTAAGAGTGTGGGAGCATCAGGGAAGCCTCTGGGTTCATGAGGACCCTTTACAGTGACACTGTTGTCACTTCTACTGCACGGGATGAGCCCCAGATGTGAATCTGGCCATGTACCGTGTTTTTCTTGATCTCCCAAAAGCTGGGTGCTAAAGACAGCTCTCGTGATGCAGCAGCCCTGCTCCTTGCTTCCTTTTCCCAGAGGGTGGGCAGGCAGCTGGGCAGAGGACCCCGGAGGTGAATGAGCTGCAGGGCTTGCAGCCTCGCAAAGGGCAGTGGTGTCCAGAGCTTCATTCAGCCTGCGGTGAAGACAGAGCCTGTTCACAAATCCGAATTTCAGCAGGGCTCAAAACTCCAAAAGTAAAGACAACCCATGATTTAAATACAGCACATCTGTCTTACACATTCACTCAGGAGAGAGTTTAGCTCTTAATCCTTCCTTCTTGAGACAGAAGGGAAGGATCAGTCCCCCCTGTTTTCCTCCTATTGTATAGCACCCTCTGCAAGATCATTAGACCCTTAGTGATGTTTAGATGTAACAGTGACTGGCACATCACGAGCTCCTTAGAAAAATAAATTTGCTTTGACTGTTGTAAGTTAATTGGGGATTTATTTTCTTTAAAGCCCAAAGCCCCACCTCTTTGGTGTCTGGGGTGGTTTGGATAGGACCCGGAGGCCCAGCATTTAACCTGGGCTTTGAATAGGAGCCCACAAAGCATTTGCTTGGTTCAGACCCTGAATGCAATGGCGAGTGCCCAACAAGTGAGTCAGTGAGGTTCTGTGAATCTGTTTATCAGACAGCAACAATCATTTGCGGAAATGTCTTTTGTAGCAACTGAAGAGTCTATTTGATGGTAGCATTGACTAATGTAAATGAGGATTAATTAATGTTTTCCTGCAGTGATGTTGGCACTGATAGTGCCTTGTTCGTGTAATTTAATTTCTATTGACAGGCTGCTAATGGAAATGGATAGCAATGGGTGTCTCTTCCATCAGGCACGCTCTGTCACAAAAATAATTCTCCAAACTGGCAGTTGGACTTATTCATTGCTGGAAACGTGAGGCAGTAAAAGAGGATGAGTCAGAAATGGGAAACAAAGGGATTTGTCTAATTCATAGCAGTCATCTCCCAGGTGTTTGACACAGGATAAATTTTGGGGTTCGGGTCGTGTTTGGGCTCAGCTGCCCCTGAAACCCAGTTTCGATTCAGCCCCAAATCATGGATGTGCAGCTTCACAGAGGGAAGGTGCATATTTAAAGTGGGGCATCTTTATTATTAATTTTATTATTATTATTTATCATTTTATTAATTTATTATTAAATATGGGCAGGGGGATCTGCAGGCAGTCCCATAGCTCAGGGCCTGGGAGGGGAGAGGTTCAGCTCCTGACCTCCACCTCCCTTACAGCCCAGCACCACTGTCCCACAGGGTTAATGTGCACCGAGTCGAGTCCTTCCCTCCTCACAGGGAAACCCTGCACCTACAGATGCGGAGCAGTCCCTGCTTTGAACACATCCCCAGGAAAGCCACTGATGTTATTCTAAAGCACTAACCAGAAGTGACTGCTGGTGTTCATGGATGGTTTGAATCCAGCAAAAGACTCATGTTGGGACCTCCTTATGCACTGAGAAAAATGAGCCGATGTTCTTCTGGTGCGCAACTCCACACTGTCCACAACCGCTCTCAATGTTTGAAGTGCAGTTGGGGAACTGCAATTCTTCAGAAATCATGGAAGTAGGAAAGCAGCAAGAAATAATCTGGTGAAAATAAAACATTCCCTCTTACCTAACTAATTCATGTACAAAATCCACATGCAAATATTTTTTTTCTGTTTAATGTAATTAATTTTGCACTGTGAGTACTTCTTCAGCAAAGATACATTTTCTAAGTGTCCTTTTGTCCCTGGGAACCTATGGTGAATTTCCAAGGGACCATGATTTTATCCTGTACTGAGGAAGGTGCAGATGAGGCTGGCTGAAAGGTCCCATGGGTGAGTGGGGAACTACCATCCCATCAGAGCCTGACACATGCCATTGCCCCTCTCCCTGCAGAACTGAATGGCAGGAAACCATCATTCAACATCTTTGTATCTTTAAGCCCCACGCAATGCCTGATACTGAAGAAATTTTAGCTGTTGAAGGTCTTTCATATGATCACATTCAAGGCCACATTTTGGGTCACACTCCTGCTCCTATGAAGTCAGTAGAAAAATACTTCGAAAAGTAAAATGTCCATGGTCATAGTACGTGGTAAGGCTGGAACAAAAGCAACATAGTAACCTGCCATGACCAACCTGGAAACAAGGCTCAGCAGCATTGTTCTGAAAGGCAGGAGCAGCCAAAGCAAGAGAAGAGCCCTGTGGCCAGTAGCTGCCCCACAATTCTGCTTGTCCCTACATGTAAGGAAGGGCCTGCAGCCCTCCATCTAATCTGATCTCCCGTTTACATGTTCACCATTAGCATTTGCTTAATCCTCATACCTTCACTGAACTCCATCCTTGCCCTTTCAAAGGGAGAGCAATAACCTCTCCCCTCTGGGTATGCTGCTGCTGCTATCCCCATTCTCTAACCAAACTGGAGGTTCTAATTTACTGCTTCTGCTGTGCTCTACCCTGATTGCAGCAAGAGCAAGGACAGCCTGGCACCTCAGAAAATGAAACCTTTGGCATCTAAAGTCACCCAGAACTGGAGGATACCAAAGTCATGAGGGGCTGTGATGTCCAAGCAAACTGCAATGCTACCCCACACATCAAGGTGTGGGTCTGGCTGGGATGATCTGCACTCAGAGCTGTGCTCTAAGTGGTGGCAGCAAAGCTGTGGTGGCCCAGCCTGCCCAAGCCTTCCCAAGATCCTGGCAGCCAAAACCATTGCTGCAGTAGCAATTTATTACCCGCTGTCTTCTAGGGTATCTCCTTGCTGCTGTGAGCAGGAAAAAGCCCAGCTGTGGGGACCAGACCCTCTGGTTCCCACCACACACACATTCAGACAAGGAGCCAAACCCATTGGAAGACCCCCAGCAGGGCACCCATGCCTGGCTGGGATACAGAGGTGTTCTTCATCCCTCCTCCCACTGATGCTGAAACAAAAAAAACTGAGGCTCTTGTTAGCTAGGAGGTGAGGAGTGCACTGCAACTGCCCCCCAGCCTCGTGCTCAAGGCACCCCTAAGGACAGCACTCCGCATCTACAATTAAACAGGTGCTGAAAGAGTTGGGGGAATGGGGACAAGAGCACAGGGCTTTCCTCTCCTTGCTGTTAAGCAAGGCCAGGGTTATATGGAAATATAATGACCCATCATATAAGCTCACGTGGTTGGAGAAAACAGGCAGGTTTCCAGGTCTAAACCCCCTCATTGGGTTTGAAAGAGAAGCAGCAGTTCCAATATAGGGATATCTGAGAACCATTCCTTAAGCTTAATTTTGTGAATTACTTAAGGTAAGTGAAAAGAAGGGTTAGCACCTGCACAGAAGGACTGCTAACAAACTGATAAGGCTAGGGAAAAAAAAGAGCAAGAATTACTGCATAAGAAAGCAAGAGAGGTTAGTTCAAGGTAAGACCTGAGGAAAAGTGTTAATAAACACCTGTGGAGTCCTTGGTTTTTTATAGCCAGCAGAGCTATGGAGGCTGCTTTCCGGGCTCACCTTCGCTATGGAGGTATTTCTCCCCTTTGCCCTCCCTTCCTGCAAGCACCTGCCTGCACAAAATCCTAATCGTCCCATCCGTGACCGGACAGCTATTGTGCTTCCCTAAAAGGTGAAGGCACTGGGGCTCAGACCTGTCCCTCTTACAGAAATGCTCTGATGGGGTGATGGTATGGGAAGTGACTCCAGCCCACCTCCCTTCCCCTCCCTGCCTATGGTAGGGATCTAAGCAGCAGCCCTGGCCCCTTTCAGTGGGGATGCCAGGAGGGGGTTATGCAGTATGGCTTCTCTTTCCTTTTTCAGCATCTTATAGCCATGCACTGTGGCTGCTGCCTGGATTGGGCCCCTCATTGCTGAGAACATCCTCAGCCTCCGTGGTGCTCAGGCAGGTGGTAGGCAGGGGCAAGCAGGAATTCCCACCCAGATCACAGGCTGTTAGGTGATATGTGGGAGAGTGGGAAACGCTTTCAGGTGCTGGATAAAAACTGCAGCTGCGTGCCACAGGATGCGTGATGCTCAATGCTTGGTGCCCCCAGTTTGTGCTCTGGCCATGCTTGCACATGTCCCTTCTCTGGGGATTTGGCGGTGCTGGGGACTCATTAGCTGATTTTACAAGGTTGCCCTGAGGCTTTGCTGCCAGGGTGCATGCATGGGCAGTTTGTAGCCAGTGCACAGCACCCACGGGACACCACAGCTCGGACAGCTCGTGCCAAGGCTGGGCATTGACCTGCTGCCACCTGGGCAGTGGTGGGTGCCCAGAAGCACCCCTGTGTAGGTCTTGAAAGCCATTTCCCTGAAAGAGGCACTGTTAAGGAGGTTGGGTAGCTCTAGGGGAGGCAGAAGATGTTCGAGCTTGGGTGCTTCCTCCCATTTTTATCACCAAATCCTTTGCTGAATGTGGCGCACAGCAGCCCCGCACCAGGTTATGGGCCACTGGAAGCATGGGGTTGCACAGAGGCTGGCAGATGCCACACTGCCAGAACTGAAACAGTTGCACAGATGATGGGAGGTGTTCTGTGAAAATCACTTTTGCACTGTTATGGGATTCTGCAATTTGGACATTGACAAACACCTTAAAAACCACTTCCATATATTTGGTCCCTGAGAGGCTGATCACTGAGCTTCTATCTGCAAGCCTGCTTATTTTCTGCTGGGGTGCCAGTAATTTCTTTATGGTCTTTGCCCATATATCTGCTGCTTGCTAAGCCCATGAACTGACCTCCATAAACACGGTCACTTAAATAGTCTGTCAAGGAGATGTGACTGGCAGGACTCACCTTCTGCTGGATCCATTAAGACCGCCTGGCAGCATCTGATGAGCATGCTTGTTGATCTTCCGATAATAATACTGTGTCACCCTACATCTTCAACACTCCTACCCCACGCAGGCTTTCTGTATCCATTTCCTTTACAGAACACAGTAATTATCTGTTTTACATGTGAAGATACTAGTGGCAGCACAGCATTGTTCAGCTCGTGGTGTTTCACTACAGGTTGTAGCCTACTCTCACAGTCTGAGAGGTAAACAAACAGCCTATTTAATAAGTACCAAATTCTGTCAGTGCCAGTAGTTGCTATGGTGAGAATTCCCAGTGTGGCGCTGCAGCCCTTGGTCACTCCAGGCAGACAAACGTGGGCGTTTCAGATCACAACACTCTGTTTACCAAGGTAGGTCTGAAACACATCGGAGGGCAAGGGTGGAGGTTGCTGGAATGAGGAGCCTGCTAAGGAAACCACCAGAAACAAACACTCACGGATGGGAAGATTTAGGAATAATCAGAAAACCAGCTCAGGTCAGCAGCACTGGATCCAGCGCTGGCTGAGAGCTGTTCAGTTTCTGATGCATTGCTATTTTTCAGGGCAACCCAAGTGTGCAGGGATCCAGAGCACAAAATCCCTCAGCACAGCAGCCAGCAAAGGCACCAACAAGCAGCTGCAGATGGAGAAATATCTGCTCCCTCAGCCCTCGGGGAAGACTGCACAGAAGAGATGAGGAGGCTGATAACACGTTTCTTGATCTGCCTGCTGCATCTTCGCTGTGTGAGGAGGATTGCAGGCTCCAGGACTGTCAAACCGTCAACTTTCACTTGGTTTGACAACAAACTCACTTCACATATATGGTTACATTTAAAGAAAATAAGGGGAGGAAAAAAAGAAAGCTGTTGGAGCAAGTAATGTCCACAGATGCTTCCTAGAAGTAGAACATTATTTTGCGATCTGGCACCAACATTTTAGCAGCTTATAAAATGTAAAGTTGGTACTACAGCCAGCCATTTGTACTGTACAAATAAGAGCTGTGAATATATTCTGGAAGTAATGTCAAAGAGGACCAGATGGGAAATGAGCAGCATTCATTCTAATTTAACAAAGACAGCTAACCCAGAATATGCATTAACATGTAGCATTTTTCATCTGCCTCCATTCAGAACAGATTCTCAGTATCATTTCCAAGCAAAGGAAATTGAAGGAATACTTACTCCTTGGTGAATTACTGTTCTCTCATAATTGGAAAAGTTTGGCATCCGAAGCTAGGTGTAATATGTTTTGCCTGGAAATATATGCAAGGACACAATACACCCACAAAACCCTGCGTTTTGGCGTGCAGCCAGCTCCGTGTGTTTTGGTCTATGCTGGATAGATCCAGGGTTTCAGAGGCCCCGGGCACATTACTGGCCTGTGGAGAGAGATTTCATACGGCATGGCAAGGAGGGGAGCCTGCACTGGCCGTACAGTGGGTCTGACACAGGAGCTGGGGGGGCATCTCTCCAGACAAGGGTCGGTTTGCCGTTAAAGTAGCAGCAGGTCTGCTCCCCTGTTTCCTTGCTTACATACATCACGGCTTGTGTGCGGCATATGCCTCGGACACATGCTTTGAGGGCTAAACCCAAATTTGGGAGCTACTATATCCTAGATATATGTTTTTAAAATGCTAATTCGGTTTTGGCTCTTCTAGGACTGCATCAAGTAGGGTGAGCCTGTTCGAGGGGAGGGATCCCAGGGTACAATAAACTGTAGGATTTCTTCATGTGTTTAGTAGAACCTCTGGTCCTATTTTTAAACAAAGCACCATTTCCACTCCCTCTCTCTCTCTTTTTTTATTTTTTATTAAATATTTAGAAGGGATTAACTACAGAAAACAAGCCACATCCTGAACATTTTTGTGCAGCATGAATTAAATCTTTTTATTCAAAATTGTTCATTGCTGGAACTTCTCTCAACTTCCAAGCTCCTTTGTGTAACATTTCTTTTTTTGAAGTCCAAAACTGCCACAGTTCCTCCAAACTCCTCATCCTGCCACATAACAAAGCCAAAGTTCTATAACATTCTGTTCAGTGGAGTTCTGCATTTAAGACATGCCATTAATTTACGATAGCAGCACAACTTCAACACACAGTTAACGAACAGGTATCAGCTCCATTCCAGAGCATTCTTCCTTTGCCTGGGATAAATGCACAGACACAACCTGTACCGTGTCCCGGAGCTTTTTCTCTGCCACTCAGCAGTGTTTTCTCAGTTTTTTAGGCAGCTCTCAGGCCATATCCTTCCCAGTAAGTTGCCCTTCCTGAGCCCAATGTGGGGAGCCCTGCTGCAAAGCCTCTCTTTTAATAACAGCAAACGGAGTGGAAGCCTGAAAACCAGTTGAAGTCAGACCGGATCACCATCAGCTTTCTGACTGACCTTGAAAATCTGATCAAAATGCACAGCTCTGGCTGTGAGTTGACACTGTACACAAAATGCTTTTCGTACGACCAAAGCATCTGGTTTAATGGATCCCTTTGGTCCCTTACCTTTTTCCACACAGAATCACATTTGGAGTGGCTACATGTAACTCCAGGCCGGTGATCTGTGTCTGCAGGGCACAAATCCTCTTTCTTTCTCACAGTAATGCCTACAGTACATCCAGTTGGTACGTGAAGAAGCCACTTTCAGAAGCAGAACGGGATCTCCAGCTTCCCAAGTGAAGGCGTTGCCCTCGATCCCAGGGACATCTGTGCTCTGGGGGGGAACCTGGGGCTCCAGGGGCAGACCAGATCCAACAGCAATCCCCAGGTAAGGTCTGCAGCCAGTGCCAGATCCACCCTGGCAGAATCACCCACCTTTGAGATTATGCCCTGTAGGTCCCTGAACCACTTCCTACAGGGTCAGTGTGCTAACACGTATGTACTGTGTAATTTGCTGTGAGTGAGATACAGCGGAGTGTGCTAAAAGCGGTGGCAGCCTGTTTCACTGCTTGCTTCATCGCTGCTTCATGTGCTAGGCACGTGCAAAACTGGCTATTGGCGAGTGAAGCAGGGCACATCCTTTGAGACTTGCTTGTTCATGGCTTTGAGAGTTTACAGAGCAATACCTAACAACGTGGGACTGCTGCTGTGTGAGTATGCTAGAGATCATCATGGCCAGAAACAAAAATGCAGGCTGGAAAAAAATCTTAACCTGCAATTATGTGCAGTGTAGTGCACCAAATCCTCTATGCCCCACAACTTTTTTTTTTCCCCAAGCTTTTAGCCTCTGCAAAGCTAAGGTGTAGGTTGTGTTCTATTCATTAGGGCTGGAGTAATGACTTAAAACAGCTCCTGAAATCACTACCCTTGCTGGCTAAGGCAAAGAAAGCAGCATGAATCTTTATAGGCAAGAAAGACTAGTAATCTCTCTCCCTTCCTCTAAAATCCTCCCTCACCCCTCCTCTCCCGGAACAAACACACTTTTAAAAAGGCTTTTAAATAATCTCATGTTCCTTAACAAAATTACAGCAGCAGTTTCCTCCTTTAATAGCACTCTTCTTCTAAGTAATCTTGTTTTAGCTAGAGTTTTTGATGGAGAGCACTGGTAGATGAATCATCTGTCGACCCTCTTGGTTATTTTGCCTGGCTCCAGGAAGAAGGAATTCTGTTTTGGAGCACAGTCTCTTGTTCAGAAGAGGAAGCTCTCATTTATGTCTGCTTTTAACTAGGAGTGATAAAAATTTTATTTGAATGGTTAATCAGGGCATAAACAGATGAATTGTGAATGTGACTCTGATCTAGCACAATGGATGTCCTGGCTCAGAATCACTTATCTCAAATGAATTGAGCTGTCTTCTGCAAGCTAGAGGTCTGCTCCTGCACATCACCTTCTTACAGAAAGTGCTGGAAGGCACTGGGTGAAAGAAAAGTCAAAGACTGACCAAGATCCAAGTGTTAATGGAGACAAGTATTTTAGTTCAAGAGCTGTGATGTGGACAGTCACTTCTCTGACAACCTAATCTACACAAAAGCCCAAAGACAGAAGTTTTTAGAAAGAGATCTGACTTCATTTATCAAAATATAAGGGGCTAGAAGTGCCAGTAAGGGAGAAGAAAGATTGCAGGACCATGCACATCAGATCAAATTATGCATCAAGCAGCGATTCAAATAAATGCATTAGTAACTGGAAAAAAAACCCAACTATAGGAATGTGTTAGCTATTGGTCATCTTTTTTTATTTTTTTTTTTTTTAATCAGTGTCACTGAATAGGTGCACTACGGGATCTTTGCACTGGAAGAGCTTCTCTTGCGCATCTCCACTGCTGAGGCCGGGCTGGCACGATGCTCATACCGGGACATCCCCAGGGTGGCGTTCAGCAGTGCCATGTAGAAATCTGCATTTCCTTAGGTCTGACTGCTTTACTTCTAAAGCACTTTGTGTTACAGTGGTCCCTAAGTGACAGAGGATCCTAACATAAAACAATCCCTTGCTGGGTAGGTTTTCCAGGTGACCAGAAATAGTGGACAGTATCAGCTGCCTAATACCAGTGAGGAATGCATGAACGCTACTCCACTGACAGTGAGTAGGATGCTTCAAACAGAGAAAATGGAATTTTAGCTTTGAACACCTCGCATTTTTTCCTGTCATCTACCATACTCTCTACCTTACTTGCATTTTACAAGCTGCAAGTTGGTCAAGGCCAACCACACGACTAATGTGGTGAAAGGAATGTCTTTGGATGAAGAGAAATGCACCATTATATCTATGTACATATATCTGATACCTCAATATGTTGCACCTTAACCATTAGTCACATAGATAGATGCCTGCTTTCCTCCCTTCTCATTGAATATGCCCTTCCCACAGACATGGATATTTCATCGCATTTTCCTGAATTCTGCTGTCTACTTTTAGCAGGACAACAGGATCTCCTGGTCAACAACAGCTCCTGCTCTGCCAAGTGGTCTAGACACAGGAGAAGCATGTCAGGCCTCCCTCCTCTGACCACAGATTATCAAATATGTCAGTGGCTTAGTCTAAAGGTAGATTGGGTTTCAGTTAGATAAACTTCTAACTGCATCTTAGATAATTTCGTGTGAATTTTCCAGGGGAATTAGAGATCTGACATGTTGGCAGTTGGCTAGAATCAACATATCCAGAGCGGGTTTTCTCAGCATTAGTCAGGCCAGTTCATGTATGAAGGGAGGAAGGAAAAATTCCTTCCACGATTAAGCACTCGCTGTTTTGGTCATGAGTGGCACCAGCTACCTATAACTCTTTTCCTAGAAATGAATGCATGGCTGTGCAGGTGGTATCACCAAGAAGGTTTTGACTTGCTTGAACCTGGATGGATGTCCCAATAAAAAGAACTGGCGATCAGAACTAGCATTCAACTCACAAGGCAGGAAGAGCATCTCTGTGTCCTGACCTGCAGAATTAATGCAACTAGGATCTGCAAGGACTGGTTTCAAAAGTGAATGGGGAAATACAAGCACCAAGTACTTGGACAGAGGCGTTATAAACTAGGGGAAGTACCATTACTCATAAGAAAATCATTGGAGGGATGCTGAAGAGGATAATGGATCACCTGATGAAATAATGCAAAGAGCATGAGAAATAAATAAGAAGAGATTAAAACCTTGATACATAATCAAAATGAGAACTGAATTTGACTCTAACTAAAGAGAAGGAACTGCTTATAACATGCAAGAGGAATGCAGCCTGGGTGAGAATGACCATGAAACAACAGAGTTCACGAGTCATAGGAAAGGAAGGAAGGAGAACGGCAAAATAAATACAATGGACTTCCAGAAACCGTATTTCAAAAACCTCATAGAACTGATAATCATGAGAAACAAGTCTCAGAGAAAAGAGAATTCAGGAAAGTTCGCAGCACCTTAAAGAAACAATGGTAAGGACATCAATTCAAACAATCCCAGCAGAGAAGGGAAAGCAACTGTCGTAAGAGACAGATGATTTGCTTAAATCATGACCACTTCATTGACCTTTAACACAAGAAATAGTGCATTCAGAAAATGGAAGAGAGATTCATTTGCATGTGAATGTAAACGCATAGGCTGAAGATGTAGGGGCCAAACAAGAAAAAGTCACTATGCACAAAAGAAACACAACTAACAGGATCAACTGCATCAAGAAAACAAAATACATTCTTAGTGACATGAAGGCCATGGAAGAACTACCCAACAGGGAAGGAAAGCGAGCAATGCATGATGTGAAGACAGTGGAAGTACTTGCCTTTTTCACTTCAGCTTTCAGTAAAAAGACCACTGGCACCCAAATGGTTAACACAGTTAGTGCCACAGATGATAGAGATAGAGACTGATCTCAGTCTGGAAAGAAGACAGAATAAGTGAAGAACACTTACCTGGATTAAGTATTATGTGCTTAGACTGCTAACAGCTCTCTGGGACGCCACAGAGAACCAGCAAGGTGTCAGAAGACTGGTAAAGGGAGACATAACTTCTTTTTGAATTTGAATTCCCAGAGAGAATTGGAACAAATAAAGAAATGTTCTGTAAACATCTGGAAAATAACAAGAAAATGAGTAATGGCTGACACAGATTTGTTAAATCACCCAGATATTTTTCCTATCACTGAGGCAGCAGGGTACAGAAGAACTAGTAGATGCAATAAACCCTATCCTTTATCAGGGATTTTGACATTCACATGACATTCTTATAACTAGAAGACACAATCTAAAGCTCCAAAGCTGAAAAGCTGTTTGGTGGATGGCAAACCAAATGGAAGCCAACAATATCATGCTGTTGCAAGAAAGAGAAAAAAAATATTAAAAGAATATAATCACACTTGTCTGCATAATTAGGAGTGACTTCTGCCTGGTCTGTGATGTCGTCTTCTCACTTCATCCAGTGCTGCTTAGATCACACTGGAACTCTGTGTCCCATTTGAGGCACTGGATTTTAAGTAAATAGAGGAACAAGGGCAGAGAGACTACATGAATGATCAAGGGTCTAGAAAATATGATCTATGATCATGTAAAACCATAAAAATACTTTTTTTTCATTGTAAAGAAAAGGCATCAGAGGGAGGCACAACAACAGTCTTCAAATACCTGAAGAGTAGCAGTAGAGAGGAAGGGCATATGCTGGGCTCCACATCCATTGCAAACAGGTCAAGAAGTGGGATCAAAGCACAGCAATGCAGTAGCACATGTTTTCTGACAGCTAACCACTAGAACAGGTTATCACAGCTAAGAAATTTGTATCTGGGGATGTTTTTATGAAGAGATCAGATACCCATGTTATGAAAGAAGCAGGGGCCATTTGTCCTTCCTTGGACTAGATAATCTCTGGGTATCCCTTCTGACCTGATTTTGTCTGATTCACACACCAGGGAAGTCACAGAGTCTTGGAGGATGATTGCAATGAACCTGAAGAGCAAAGGCTGGTTGTGGATAGTGGATACAGCATGGTTCAGTCAGTTTTGAGAAGGCTACGCAGATGGGTTGTCTTCTGAAAATCCACAAAGATAAGCCACTAAGGAAGCAAGAACTGCACTTTTAAAGCAGTGGATTGAGTTTCAGAAGTCAGATCAGCTAGGCTGGTTTTCTAATTCCTCTCCCCCCCCCGGCCTCACCCGGCAAGTGACCGGTTAACACCTCCACCCTCACCCTCAAGTGTTAACATTTTAGGCAGGTCTTGGAAGCATGGGAGGTGATCAGTTAGGAGGAACTCTCAAAGACTGTTCAGTACATCTCCTTCATTTTATTAATATTGCTGGCCTTTAGTACCGAGCTGTACAAACTGAGACCAGCTGACTTCTCAAGCCAGACTCAGCATACGCTTCTGCTGGCAGAAGACCAGGCTCCATAAGCAGAAAGCGTGCCAAGCAGCAAAGTTGAAACGATAGGAAACCACCTTCTTTCTGCTCTGGAGCCCGCAGAGACCAGCGCCAGCTGAGAGCTGGGCAACCCCTGACATAGGAAAGGGTGGTGCCAAGATCTCAGCTCCTTTCCTGGCACAACTTCCATCAAACATAACTTTACATTCCTAGTAGTAGTCAGAAAGGAAGACAAATATAGGCACTACCTTATGTCTTCTCTGCTTGGTCTTTTCTTGGGCTGTACTATGCAGCTCAAGCCTAACTAAGAGAAACCAATCCCAGGACTTATACTGGAAGATATTTTATAACAACATCTTTGCAGTTCAAGTCTGCTTTGCTTCCATGAAGAGCACGCATGTGCATGTACACACTCATTAAAGATACTACATGAGCCACACAAATCCAACAGGACTCTTCAGTCAAATTCAAGGGAGAAAACATGTCTGTACCTTGCCAAGTCCATAGCAAAGTTCAAAATACCTTGTTCCAGCCAATTTCCACAAAGAGAAAGAAAAATCCTTCTCCTCTGGTTACCCTCTAGCTCTCTTCCTGAGCAGTCTTCTTCATTCATAATCTTAGCCCCAGCCCACAAGGCTTCTCATGGAGGAGGAAGGAGAGAAATTAATTCTTCACAGCTGGTTCTGTCCTGCAGTGCCTTGCTCTCAGGACAGGCAGCTGTAGCCTTTCTGGCCAGAAAGGGAGGGTTAACTCCTACCCTGCCAATTTTCAGATGGACAACATCCAAAATGATCTTCTTGCCTTTAACTTTCCCAAGCAGACACATTCTGGCCCGGGTAAATGAGATATATCCACATCCATACTCATACTGACTAATGACATCCCTCTACCTCTGCTGTCTATAAGGCAAATGGATAAACCCTGCCCCTTCCTAGCCGCTGTGAGCCTCCAGGGATATTTTATGCAGATGATTTAATGAGCACACTTGCAAAGAATTTGCATACAGGCATAAAATTAGCATAAGTGCACAGCCAGAGCACAAAAGCAAAAATCCTGGCCCAGAGAGCTGGGAATGAGGAGGTGTGGGATGCCGGCACTCCACCCTGCCTGAGACTGGTGATGAGCGCATCCCTTCCCTGCCAGAGGGACCGATGTTCTCCAGTCGCGCCCCTCATGCAGGATGAATAACTGTGAACTGAAAGCTCAAACCCCATTTAAAGTCAAGCATGAGTTTTCTCAGCCCTGTTTCCACCCCTTTTCCATCCACAGACCCCAGTTCCCACTTGCTACCATCAGCAGGGCTTGCTGAAGAAAGGAGAAGGAGCAGCAGGAAGTGAGGGAGCAGCGATGGAAGGATATTTATGGTGGGGTTTTTTTTTATCTGGATCATGACAGCCCTTGTTTTGGTGGGGAGGGAGTGAAGGAAGAGCACCTCAAAGCTTGTGCTCAGCACAGGGTAATTTATATTGACTTCCCCTGAGCTGCAAGCAGGTGCCTGCCTGCACCAGGCTGCACCATGGCCCCGTGACTCAACACAAAGGCCCAGAGACCCTTCCCTGGGGAAAGGGACGGGAGGATGACCCCACAGCGGGGAGGGAACGGTCCTGGTCTCACCCACTGGGGAAAGGACAGCTGCTGGCACAGGGCGCAGCCAGATGCAGGACGGCCGGGAAAGGCGACGGGTTGGGTGACAGCGGGCTGGGCTGCAGGTGTGGGTGTAAGAGGAGACACGTTACACTTGGCAGCCAGGGCTTCAAGCGGGCCTTGGAGAGCGCAGCTGATTGGGAATGAGTTATGGAGCCAGCCGCCTCCAGCGGGCTTGCTGGGGGCAGGGAAAGCCAGGTCCTGCAAGCTGTCCTGCAGCAGTGGTCCAGAGCCCGGGAAGCACTGGAGGAAGAGGGGGGCAAACCCTGTCACCGTACTCCTGGATGAAGGAGAGTTCGGTGGCCCGTCAGAAGTGACCGAGGTACCCCAAGGACTGCTCAGGACCTCTTGTGTTTCATCTAACCTAACTTCACGTTCCTCAGGATGCTAGCCAGAGGCAGGCCTGGTGGGAAGGCAGGGATTGTGCCGGAGGCTGAGCTGTCACCATTCAGGGCTGGCACCGCAGGGAGGACCTGGTGCAGGCTGCCTCAGCTGCAAGGCACTGCTCCCGTCAGCCTAGCTCAGCGCTCACCTCCCGATCTGCCCACCCAGCTTTTTTAAAAGCTCAGAGTTTGTATGTTAAGAAATCTTTCTGCTGCGTTTCCTGAAAACCATCACTATCTGTGCAAACCTACAATGAAAGAACTTTCCATACCTGAAGAAGATCAGAGCGAAATCCATGGCACTTGAGAAATAATAACCACCGGGAGTTCAGGCTGAAAATGGGGCTACAGCACCAAGAAGAATAAAATGAAAATTTTCCTGAGCAGAGAGAATGCCTGGAAATAGCTGCACCTCCACTTTCTGCTCCTGTGAAGTCAGGTTACAGCAAGAAAAGGCATTTTAAAATGGCAGCAGAGTTTTTGAGTACTGTAGAATATTTACAAAGGCGAAACCAAAGCACAGAAAGAGCATGCAGTGTGCTCAAGGTAACAAAGAAATTCTGTGATACAGCAGGTAACCGAGCTTGGCTCTGTAGAGACGGAGCATATGCTGTAACTAATGGATCATCTTTCTTCTGTATTACATTTGCTTAGCTTAGTGATAAAAATGTATGTCTTCCTCCACAGGCATATTGACCACATAATGCTGAATGTAGATTATGAGGTTTTATGTTTGTTTATGATGATACATGCAAACAAAATACCTGTCTTGCAAAATATTTTGGCTGCCATCCACTGCAAAAATAATAGTTAGGCAGAAAGCTCATCTAAGAAACTCCTTCCCTTCAGCCACCAGAAAAAGTAATTAAAAACTAAAGAGCATTTGCCTGTCCATTTGGAACCCAGCAAGCAGTGCAGCTGGGCAAGGGTATGGACCCAGCAGAGTTTCTGATTAGCAAAACAAAGCAACTTTAAAATAACACCTCAGACCAAGGTACTGGCCCTCCCTCAGCTCCCCCTGCTTTCCCTTTGCTGCCTTCTAAGGGTGGTTATATCAGAGGTTATCTTAACCAAAAAAATGCTTGAATGCAGTTATGTAGGGAGGCACAGTTTCAAAGAGAGGACACATAAAATAATTAAAAGCAATATTCACCACTCCACTTCAGAGAGCTCCTGTTTGAGCTCAGGAGGGATGAGAGGGAAAGTAAGGGATGCTTCCTGGAGAGCAAGTAAGGTGAACCGGGACAGCAGAGGGGTAGGCTTAGGACAGTGGGGAGATAGGAAACTGGAGCAGATTGTGGCAAGTGGGAGACATGGGTGGGGAAGGAGAAGCAGGTCTGTAGGTGGGGAAGCAGGAAAGCAAGGGGAGCAGGGAGGACAAGAGAATTTTGGAGAGCAGCTAGCCAGCTGGCACACATATAGCAGCTGCTGCTGTGTCAGCCTAGGAGAGTAGCTGCAGCTGCATGCTGGCCATGAATAGCAGAGAAGCAGCGTGCCGGCTGGCTGCTGGAGGGACGGGAGGCAGCCGGGGCACTGAAAAGGCAGGGGGAGGCTCTTTGAAAGGTTTTCCGTGCAGGGGAACATGACAGCCCTTTGATTTCTGAGCTGTTTGTTCTCCAATTGTCCACTCCAGTGGCTGATCAGTACTAAAGAGTTAAACAGGGAGAGGGGGGAGGGAGAGAAACAGAAGGAAAACTTAGGTCCGAACTGCGGATCTGGGCTTTGATAGCATATCCACAGCACGCAGTTGTCTGGATGTATAGGTTTCATAGTTGTCAGCAGGGATCAAAATCACAGGATGCTTAAACGAAAGGAGAAATCTCTGCTCAGTTACTCTCATACTTGCTTGAGCCACCACTGGAGGAGGACACGATCCCATCACTCGGCCATCTGCTCTGTGTAGTGCACATGTCACTGAGCGCACTCTATAAGCAATGCTGTGTGTACTCCTCTGTGGCTGGGGGTGCACACCTCCTACATCAGTGTGGGTGTGTGCATCCCATGCACTCCTCCACAGCTGTGGGTGCATGCATCACGCATGCTTTTCCACAGTCATGGATGATCCCATCCTGTGTTCTCCTCCACAGCTAAATCTGCATGCACTGTGCTCCTACATGCCTGTGGGCACTCCCAACCAGCACAATCCTCCATGGCTGTGAGTGCACAGTACTCCTCCACAGCTGCCGGTGCTCCCACCCTGTGCACTCCTCCACAGCTGTAGATGCTGCTACCCTGTGCTCTCCTCCACAGGTGTTCCTACTCTGTGTACTCCTTCACAGGTGTGGGTACTCATACCCTGCGCTCTCCTCCACAGCTGTGGAGTGCATGAACTTTGCACACACTGCTGTGGTGCTCCCACACAACACTTCTCCTCGACTGCGTGTGCTTGCATCACACGTGCTCCTCCGTGCCTGCACACGCGTGCACCCTGCGCAGTTCTGCATGAGGACGGACGTGTCCACCGCCAGGGGCACGCCCACCCCAAACACCCCTTGACAGCTGTGGGTGCACGCATCCCACGGACACCTCCTCCGACGCTGCGGGTGCGCGCACACCCTGCGCGCTCCTCCGGGGCGGCGCGCGCACACACCCCACCCACCCACACGCAGCTGCGGGCGCTCCCCACCCCGCGTGGGTGCGCGCACCCCGCGCGCGCTCCTCCGCGCCCGCGGGCGGACACCCCCGCCGTCCCCGGGGCTGGCGGACCCCCCGCTGCCGGCAGTGCAGCGGCAGGGCAGGGCAGGGCGGGGGCCGCCGCCGCCGCCCGCCGCCCTTTAAGAGCCGCGGCGGGAGCGGCGCTGGCCCCACCCGCCGGCCGCGGGGCCGGGCCGTCCCCCTCATTAATATGAAGGCGGCCGCAGCGGCGGCGAATGGGTAATGAAGCTGTCACTCCGGCACCTACTTGTTGGGTGTCCGCGGAGCCGAGGCGCACAGAGGGCGAGCGAAGCCCGCGGGAGGGGAGCGGCGGCGGAGCGCTCCGGGCGGCCCCGCCGGCAGCCCATGCCCTGCGCCCCCCGGCGCGCTGCGGGCGGCTCCCCCGCCGCCCATGCCGCGAGCGGCCGCCGGTCCGTGGCCGGTGGGCTCGGCGGGCTCCTCTGAGGCGGCCGCGCGGAGCAGCAGGCATGCGGGGCGCCGGGCGGCGGAGCCGGGCCCCCCGCGCTGCCGCGCTCGGCCTGGCGCTGCTCCTCGCCTCCTGCGTGCAGGTAGGGGGGCGCGGGGGGCTGCGCGCCCGGGCGCGGGGCGCCGCCGCGGCGCGTCCACCTTGCGCCTGCCCTGTTTATAGAGATACCGCGCCGGTGCGCGTACGCGCCGCCGTGGCGGGGCTAGACCCGCGGCCGGCCGAAGTTGGAGGGGGGGGGGGGGGCGGGGAGCGCCTCCCTGCAGCCCCGCGCCCCCGGCCGCGGTAGTAACGAGGCTGTCTCCCCTTTGATTTTTATTTTTAGGTGTCCCGGTCCACGGGCTATTTCGAGCTGCAGCTTAACTCGGTGCGGAATGTAAACGGCGAGTTGTTCAATGGGGAATGCTGCGATGGCATGAAAAGCCCCCAGAACCAGGACTGCACCCGGGACGAGTGCGACACTTACGTGAAAGTCTGCCTCAAGGAATATCAGGCCAAGATCACTCCGGTCGGACCCTGCAACTACGGATTCGGATCTACCCCCGTTCTCGGTGGAAATATTTTCTATTTGAACAGCAACAAATACTCCCATCAAGGCAGAACCCCCGAGACGGGCAGGATTGTTATTCCCTTTCAGTTTGCGTGGCCGGTAGGTTGATGATCGCGCTGTTATCGCCCTTTTTTTGTGTGTGCCTTCCGCCCCCACCCCCGTCGGTGCTGCAGCGCCTGCCCGCTCCTCCGTTAAGAAAGCCGGGCGAGCGGCCGGAGCGCAGCCCGGTCGGGGCCGGTGGAGCGGGGCCCGGGGCCGGGAGTGGGGTGTGTGCGCAGCCCTCGGCCCGGCGGAGGGGCCGCCACGGCCTGTCTGGGGGCTGCCGGCGGCGGGGGGCAGCTGCGGACTGACCGCGTGACGGGCGCCCGAGCAGGCTGCAGGTGCGGGGAAAACCGGAGAGGGGGCTTGGGGGGGGGGGGGGGGACGGGGACGGACGGACGGAAAAGAGAATCCCGCTGAAAGCCGAAGCCCGACGGCGGCTGCGGAGGCCCCGCGGCTCTGCGCAGCGCGGGGCTGCCCCCGGCAGGGGGCGCTGCCGGGCGGCGCAGGTGGGGGCGCGCGGGGCGCGTGCCGGGGCTCGCGAAGGGCGCGAGCTGCCGCCCCTCCCGGGGCGCGGGCGGGGCCGCGCGGCGGCGCGCGCGGGGGCCGGAGGGGCGGGAGCCGCCGGCGGTGGGCGTGAGGGCTGGGGCGGCACCCCCGCCCCCCACACACCTGCGTAGGGCCGAGCGCGCCGCTCCCCGCCTCCCGGGCGGCGGGGGGAGGCCGGGGCTGCCCCCTCCGGAGCGGAGCCCTGCTCGGATCCTATCACGGACCGGCTCCGGGCCCCGGCTGGTGGCGGCGGGAGCTGCGGCCGTGCGGGACCCTGGTGCTGCCCCCGGCCCGCAGGATCCCGGGGGGGGGCCGTCACTCGCCCCCAGTCCGCTCCCTCAGCCCCCGCCTGCCCGAGGGGCGCGTTCCCGGGGGCTGCAGCCGGCGCTGGGCCCGCTCCCGGGGACCGGGGCGCTGCCCTCTGCCTCTCGGGGGTGCTGGGCGCGGAGGCCGGGCTGGCGAGCGGCCGGGCCGGGCTGCAGGCAGGTGGGCTCCCGCAGGGAGCCTCGCGGCTGCCGCTCTCGGCCCTTCCGAGTGGGCCGCGGGGTGCAAGGTGGCAAGTTGGGAGGCACCGGGGAGCGGGGGTGGTGCAGCGCGCTGGCTCAGCAGGGGGGGTGAGTATCGGGAGCCTGCGGGTTACCTTTGGCACCTGGTGACTAACGTGAAATGGCCCTTGCCGGCCCCTCCCGGCAGCTCGCAGGATCACTGCTGCCTGCAAAGCTACTGCTAATAATGGCCAGGGACAAACCTGCCCACTTGTATTTCATGCTAAAGGAACCCAGGCCGTTTAAAATCACTTTCTGTGCTACCAGGGACCCTCCAGCCTGATGCTTGTGCACCTCATATTAAGAACTGACTGCTATTTGAAGGTAGGGGTTTTGCAGAGGTCAGATGATTGAAAAAAATGGTACAACCGATAAAAATCTCTGCACAGAGGCACTTGCATTCTGGTTGCCAAGCTGGGCAATTTCTTTAATTGCCTTTGTTGGTCCTGTGGCCTGTTGAGTTTGGAAGCATTCCCGTTAATAGATATAGCCAATACCATAAAGACAGGGTACTTAGAATTTTGCTCTTAAGTTATAAGATCAAAGGGAAAATGCTTTCTCCTATTTATCGACCATTTAGTACAGGCTTGGTGAAATCATAAACTCCTCGGTAGGAGATTTTGGTAACATTAGCACCTCACGCTCTAGAAGTTATCTGTGTGAGGAAGTAAAGGTAACTTAACTCATGCTTTTATTTTGCCAGTTTCTAGTATTGCCACTTGAAACAGGAGAGTTTGATAATCCTTGCAATGCAGGTCTCAAAGCCCAGCCTACTTTGGGTTTTCTTTGTTGGAATAAGCACGTTCTAACCTTGCAGCTGGATATTGTTGTTCTATGCTCATCCAGTCCTAAGAAAGGCCTGTTTGACCTGCCTCTTGCAGGTAAATGGCCACAGCATCTCTAGCATATAGTACCCTGTCTGTTGCTGTTTCTTGTATCATTGCCTCCAGTGTTTTAAAGGACTTGAAATATTTGGTCTTTCTTTCTACTGGTTGTGTTTTTTGCAGCTGTTGCAAAGCAGCCAGTAATTTATTTATATAGTGCCACTGCAGTTTAGTGGGTGGCTGGCTGATTTTTGGAAGGTTTACTCAATACTCTCCCTGCCCACCCTCGAGTCTAAAAATAAGCTGTGGAGTAGCTGTACTTTTAAAAACAGTCCCTGTATTGCAGTCTGTGGATGCAGTGATGGAAAAAAGTCCCTCCTGTATGTTGTAGTTACATCTTGAACTTTGGCTATGCAGTCTGTTGATGGGGAATGCAGCAGCATCTTCGTCACAATTGTATGTAAGCTGTACAGACCCTGCAAGGAGAGGCTTAATCCTAATGCTAGTGTAACGCAAGGGGTTTTTGAAGTAGATGGAGTTATTCAGCTCCCTGGGGTAATTTAAAAATATTCTTTTTATACTCAAGTTTGCAAACAAGAAACACCAATATAGACATAGTCTTTTGTATGACACACACACCACACACCCCCAGTAACAAAATGAAATTAATGTTCCTGTATTGAATGTGCTGGGAAGGGAAAAGACTAAAGAGAACCAGAAATTGCATCCTTCACTTTTGAAACAAATCTGCCTTGGTGGTGGCAGTGAGTGAAAGACTTACTTCAGTAGTTCTAGTTTGGATTTGTAAGACTGCAAAATCCAACCCTAATGAAAGCCAGCATTGGTGTATGTGGGCTTCGTACTGAACCGCATCTGAATACCTCCCTCACTTAAGGAGAATAAGGTATTAGTGTATACATTGCTCGAGGGAGGTTTTCTTGATGTCTGTTTGATATTGCAGTGTCCTGAGCTAGCAGTAGCTGTAAGGCAAGTAGTATCTTGAAAGGTGTTTTTTTTGCCTTGGTTTTGTCATGCTGATTTTTTTTTTTTAATTTTACATGCTAAAACTTCAAGATGTGAACAAGGTATCTCTTCTGTAAAGCTGCAGTACCAGAGTTCAGTGGCTTCCACTGTTTGATACGGTGTCAGTTATCCAGTTTATTCCTATTTCCTGTCTTTTTTTAATATCATTTGTCTGATCTCTGATTTGCAAGAGGAACTTGGGATATTGCCAAAAAGTTCTTAAAATTGCTACCTTGGGATATATCATTGGCAATCTGGCAGTGGGAGAGGCTGAGGAACAGCTAGAACAATACAGCTGTCTTCTTTACCCACCTACCTCACATTTTTTTCTTTGCCTCCTGCTGTAAAACTTGAAGCTCATTTGAGATTGTTAACAAACAAATAATACAATTAAAATTTATGTACAACTTTAAAACAAAAAAGACTGAAGAATTCAACTAGCTTTGAAAAAGTGATTCTGATCACTTACACAGTTTAGGTTCGTTAGTCTTGAGCATATTTTTTTTCTACCACAAAGCTGTTTGTTCAGAACTGACGCTGCAGAAATACCTTGTGCAGCAATGTTTATCAGTAATGATTAGGTTATTGGCAGGATTTTAGATTTGGGTTTAATTGAAGGCTGCTTCTGAAGATGATGTTTTAAAGTTATAGATGTTCTGCTGGATGGGTTGTGTGGAACCATTTTTCATGCTCCTTCACAAGATGGCACGAAATGGAGTTGTGTGTGGTTTTTTTCCTCCACCCTGTTCCTTCCCTCAGGGAATTCACAGCTTTTCCTGCACCATAAATATTGGTATGCCATCCATTACTTCAGTTAATTAGTCACATAGAAGAATTGTTCTGACTAGTTGTGGATGTTGAAATCATGTATGACAGTATACATCATTATCTCCCCTCAGCTCCTCTGTTTTTGAGATTCTAGTGTGACAGTCAGTGCAATATATGTATGAGTACAGTATACTCAACTCCACAGATGAACTCCAGAGTTCAAGGCCTTGGAGGCAAGTAACGGAGACCGGCAATTTCACTTCTTTCTCCTTGGTGCTCAGCTAGGACTCTGTGTACCTGCCTGAAGTAGGGGTCATAAGAGGTTCAGGCAGCCCTCGCAACTTGCTTGGATAAAGAGTGCCTTCCCCCCTAGAATGTGTGCAACTGATTTATTATTTTTGTAAGCACTGATCTTGTGGGTTTTTTCCTATTTATAGTGTGATTATAGCACCTCTCTAAACTTTTGAAGGACTGTTAATTTTCAGGTAGATAAGAATGTGTGAAAGTACATAAATTTAATAGCCAGGCTCTGTGTGAGTTTCATCCACGTGCAGTCCATGTGTGAGTCTTGTCCAGATGCCTGGAAGGGTTCAGTCTTGATCTAAAACGTACACAGGAGCATGAACCATCAAATATGTAAAGCTGTTGAGAGGATAACTTGGCTGCAGTGGTAAATGTTGAATTTCTTAGAAAGCAACCCCTCCCCTCCCCTGCCAAAACCTGAGCAGGAATGCTTGACCTTACAGCTTTTATTACTTAATGGGTACAGTGTTGTGTTTGGCACTTTCAGATGTTGTCTGTTTCAGTATAGGATTCTGCATCAAGTTCTCTTGGTCCTTCTACGCTGAAAAAACAAGGTGGTGAGGTTCTGGAAGGTGTCTAGCCTTGAAGTGCGTTATCTGGGATCCTTGTTGCCTGTAGGGAGCTTGATAGCCTGACTGTAGGAAATGCTCTTGTCTATTTTTGTTTGGCTGGTAGATCTACAGTTGGTCTACCTTCTGTCTTAATACAGCCATCACTGCTCAAGATCGGGATCTTGAGGCTTTGTGACAAAAATATCCTGGATTAATTACTCTGTGCTCCCTGATAGAGGAAACATGCATCATGTCAGTGTGAATGACAACCAGTTGTGACAGGAATGCTTCAATTAGGCAGGTTAAAGTTAGGGCATTTAGCACTGGAAAAGGTACTTGTACACAACTGTACCTGAGGAACAGTAGGTACGCTTTTACCATGAAAAAGATCAGAATTTTACAAATGAAGCATTTTCAAGTGATACACAGCAAGCATTACCTCTAAATAGTTGTACTTTGCTCCATTGAAACTCCCCTTAAAAAAACTAAGTGCATGCAAACATAATCCCACGTAAGACCTGAGGGCAGGGAATAAGAAGAAAGAGCAAGATCTTATGCCAAAATGTAAAATTGACCTGGTGTAGTGATGGGTTGTAATGCACATGCATCCCACCTCATTAGCAGAGGAAGTCAGCATGGGAAAAATTATGTAGTTGATAGCCATATATTGATGAACTACATAAATGTTTAATGTCTTATTTGTCAGCAGCCTAACTTTTTTTTTTCGTTCCCCAGGATGGGGAGGGCTCTGCTGATAGCACAAAACTTCCTTTTTAATACTTGACCACTTCCCCACCACCTTGAACTTGGTGCTTGCTTACTGACTCTGCCCGACTGGTTTGTCAGTAGTCTCCAGGACTGCTGTGGAGCTGCCGTGCCAAACTGTTTCTTTTTTTTTTTGACAAAACGCCTGCAGTGCTTATGCTCATAAAGCTTTGCCTTGCCTGTTGCAATTCATGGACAGCTAGGTCGTGGATCAGAAAATGTGGATCAGTGTTTTCTCAGTCTTGGGGAAGTAGATGGGGGATCTTACGCTTTCACCTGCTCAGTACTGTATTTGCCTTCAAACTTTTCTCATCAGAAATGAAAGGCTGAGGTTGGGGGAATGGTTTATTGTATAAATGATATCCCTTTAGTTTCAGGTGACATGAATGCAAGGAGTAGCTTTTGGGGTTTGTTATGCTCTTTCTTGAAAGAAGCTAATTGGGTTAGAGACTGACTTCAGCAATGCTGGGTAGTGACAACTCTGGTTGATTTCAATAGCAGCTGCAGGTGTCACCTCTAAAAAAGAATCAAGGCCTTAATGGTGAGCACTTCAGAACCCCTCTTTGAAAAAGGGATTTATTATTGGCATGCTGTGTGTGCCAGCAACTATTTGCAGCTTGCCCAGAATAGAAAGCCTAAAGACTTAAGTTTCATGTAACTATAGAAAATCTGTCTTCTAATTTTAAGCAGAAATGTTCTTTGCACTCTTAATCTTTCTTACATTGATGTCGCTAAACCTAGAATTTCATGTGTCTTTGAAACAAATATGCCTCAGAGAACAGTATTTTGTTAACTATTTAAGCTTTTGTACCTTATAGTTCGGGGGGGGCTTTTGAATGTCACAGAGATGGTCAGATAGTAAAGAACACTTCTATTTATACTCCTTCAAAGCTTCCTTAAATAAACACTTGCTTATTTATTGGAAACACTGAGGCTGATCTCAAAACTTGAAGACAAACTACCTTACCTCCCAGATACTGAGAGCAGAGCGCTTATACACCTCTCATCAACTTTCTAATCTTTATTCCAGAAGGTACTCCAGCCAGCCTATCTGTGAAATGCTACACTCTTGGCCACACAGCTGGTGTGGGTATTAAATCTTTGACTGAAAATGGAATAGGTATTAAAGCAGTCGGGATTACTCTTAACACTAGAGGATGTGAGCTGGAAAAGAGGGTGAGGTAAAAACAGAGCACGTTCGATGCACCACAGTGTGATAGAGACTTTGTGCTATTGCCTTTGGGCAGTTTGAAGAGATTTCAAAAACTGTTTTCTAAAAAAAAAAAAATTGCATACAAAAGGTCTAGTAAAGACATGACTACTTGTAGCTTTAATCTTAAACAATCAGGTTTATCTTTAATGTAATTGGTTAGGGTGACACTATAATTGGTTGTGTTTATACCAGACGTGATGTTTGGCCCACTTGGGCCTGTTCTGACTGAATTGTAGACTTTGAGCGATCCTGTTGAAGTTCAAGGAGATCTGTTGGTGTAGATGTTGAGAAGCTTTGTTCTAGAAGCTACCTTCTGTGTTTGATGCTACTGCTTGCATTCCTTGCACAGGTCCAGCTGGCATTGAGCTACTGTTAGGGTTCACTGTTTATCACCACAGAAGCTGCAATGAAGTAAGTTTCTGTCAAACAATAAATAAGGCAAAACTACTATGTTTTCCGGATGTAAAAAAGCCAAAGTGGTGTAGTGCATTTTTAATCTTTGTCGTTAACTGGTTGCTACAATTTTTTCATGTATGAGAAGGATTATTTTTGAGACAGACATGCAAGGTAAATGATAATATTAAATTTTTTTAAAACCTTTAAAATTACTTTCATTTGTGCTGCAACTGTGGGCTGCCTGGCCCTTCTTAAGCAGCACCATTGGGTCTCTGCATGTAGGCGAGATGAGTGGAATTCATCCTTTCTGTGTAGTCTGACTCCTTCATTTGTTTTTCCTGTAGTTGTTGCTTTGTGTGAGTGTTGGCTCTGAAATACATGCTATGAACATACTTTAGAAGCTATTCTAAGTTCATAAAGCAGCTATGATCACATCATATACTTAGTCATCTGCAGAAGCTTTAAAATACGGTGTGCCTGAAAGCTTCCTTTCCCTCTTCTGAAAACAAGGCCAATGTTTTGTCAACTCTGTGTGGGTCCTATTTGCATTGCTTGCTCTGGTTCAGAGCTGCTCAGCCTACTGAAGAGAATAAAAAGGGAGGGTCACTTTCCTGCTAGCACACCAATTTACTTTCCCTTCGTCCTCTCCAGTTCTAGCTGCTAGTAATCCTCTAATCTGGAAGGAGTTTGGGAGCAGCAATTTGGAAGCTACTTCAAAGAGTGAGGAATAAGGATATACTGATGTTGCTTCTGGCATATTAATGCTTAGCCAGATGCTTATCCAAAGGGTAGTTGCCACTGTTCCTTGGCAGTAACTCCACCATTCTTTTCCTCTTCAGCACTCTGATAGGTGTTTGGGCTTCTTGGCAGAAAGCTGCTCTGGCTTCTGGTTCTGAGTGTCTAAAATTGGTTGACCTTTGGCTGGAGGTGACCACTGGCAGTACTGTCTGCCATAACCATTTGGTGGTTTTCGAGCTGCATCTTCAATGTTTGCAAGCAGGAGGCAGACATGTGGACTGGCTGCTCCCCATGCCGCTGTCCCCAGGGTTGGGATATGAACCAGTAGGGGTGGCTGAGACCATCTGTGCTAGGTCCTGTCAGACAGCTGCTGAACTTCCACCTCCCACGGGTTGTGGGACCTTATAGCTGCTGCCTACTCCTGCTCTACACCAGGCAGACCTGTCAGGAGGGAGAGAGCTGAAGAGAGCTGTGTGATGGCTCTCATGCAGATCATCTTGAGTTATGGAGGAGTGGCTGTCCCTGATTTAACCATAGACTTTTGGTGCCTTTGCTTACTGTATAAGGAAAAATACTTTCTATAAAACTTAATCTTTAAGACTGCTGTCTTAAATGGAGACTGTCATATGTCTGTTGATACTATGGCAGAGATGCTAGACTAGGACTGAACAGCTGAGTGTTTTTTTCAATTACTCAGATGCCTTTGGCTTTTTTTTCTAGTCTGATGGCTAGAGTTTTGCTCAAAGATACTTAATTTTAGAAATGCAATGTGTTTGACATGGTAGATCTCAGCATCACCAGATTTAAATACCATCCAGCGTTGAGGTAAATGCTTCCTATTAACCTGAAATTACTTTTGCTTTTGCTATTAAACATTTTTCTTGTAATTCTATTCAGACAATGTTTAACTGTTGTAAAATGTTGTTAAGACTTGAGCTATAGCTTATGTTCCCTTATTAAATTTTGTTCCCAAGGTGATTTTTTTTAGACTTGTAGTTAACCTTTATTTTGTATAAAAAGGAAGAACATTAAAGGTTCATTTTATTAATTGCTGTTTCAGATACTAAATAAAGTGTAAAAAGCGTATTTGACATGAAGATCTGCTAGTAAGTGCTAAGAGGAACTCTCAGCTGAAACACAGAGTAAGCGTGGATCTTATCTGTGGTTGAAATGACTGCTCCTCAATAGCAGTGACAATGCTATATTAGGTGGAAGGGGCAAGGCATTTCAAGGCTAAATTACAATCTTAGTCTCACTTGATTAGAGCTTGCAGAGGTTGCTAAGAAACAACCTAATAGTCCTTGAGTAACCAATTATATGCTCCTTGGACAGATGCACAGGTGCTTATTCTCTGAAGTTTTGCTGGGTTTTTTTTGGTTTTTTGTTTTGTTTTTTTTAAAATCTGAGTTAAGACTGGCCTATTAGTATGTAAACTGTAATCTGTTTACATCCGGCTTCAGGCTTGAAAGTCCTTATTTTATATATATTTATATATTTTTCCTAGCAGGATGTGTTCTGGTAGTTTTTGTGCAGTTTGCTACTATTTGATTATTATACTTAAATTGTTCTTGCAATGACTGTTCTACTTCCAGGTAGTCCACTAGGTCTCTAGTCTCTCCAGTGCTTTCTAGTACACTGAACATATTGGCTTAAGTAACTTTAAGCATCTAATGTTCAAATTGGATAAATCTTACGTTTTCAGACTTTCAGTGACTAGCCAGTATTAATTAATATTGATGCAGCGTCCTACAGCTGGTTGAGAAATGCTAGTTTCAGGTAGAGCTAGCTTTCTTTACTCCTTCCGAAGCAGTTCTGTACATGCAAATTGTAGTAAAATACCACATGAGCTGGCAGTTAACCTAAGACATCATACAGGATTCTTTCAATCTTTTTTTTCCCCTGAATATGTATAGTTCTGTTTACAGCATTGTAAAGTTTAATGTCTACCTTAAACACAATGTAAACTTTTAATGTTAGAGGTCCAGGGTTTCAGTGGAGAACTTAAGTTCTAATTAGGGAGCTTGTTCATACTTGGAAGGCTTGACTTACATGTGCTTTAAGCAGTAAGTTGAGAAATATGTAAATAGCTTCATCATTGATCTGCTCCAATCCAGACTGAAGTAAAAGTTTTTTAGGGTGTGCAGGCTTTGGAACCACTTACCGTTCTTCCTATTCATTGAGGACAATTTTAGATAGCATTGGTCTGGTAACCTGTACTACTGCTTAACAGCCTTTAGTGGCAGTTCCTTTCTCTTATATAATGCACAGATACTAATATTTTTTAGGTGCTCTTTATAGTTCTAATTATGTTTTACTTTGCAATAAACGTGATTTTCCTTATATCGCAACATGGAGTTCTTACTGTAACGGGCTGCATGGAATCACTGAAGTCTAGAAGTCGGGCTGTGTTTACTTGCAGTATTAAGAGCAAGTATAACTACCTGCTGCCCCTCACTAATAACTGGGTTTTGTATGCAACAATGAGCTGATAGCACCTCCTGTGTTGGTAATAAACTGTTGTGTAAACAATATGTTTATATATAGGCCTAAAATGTTTTAATGTTGTATTTGGCTGTTGGAGACCTTTGTTGGACGAGACTATTTGTTCCTATGGTTCATCCACACAGACCAGTACTTGCTTCTATTGGAAAGTGAGGAAGGGAAGGAGGTAGAGAAACTGGAATATTTAGACTTGCATACACACTTAAGATGTTGGTTGTCAGATATTTAGTGCTCCTGCATTGCCTTCTGATGATTGCTGTTAAGCTGTGATAAGTTCACTGTTGTGTGCTTTATAGCTTGCAGTTGCTTTGCATCTCCTCTTGCTCTGTGAGAGGTGAAGAGTAAAGTGGTTGCTCAAACCTAGCTGGTGGCAATTCTTTAGAGGTTAACTTCCAGAATTCAGATTTTTTTTATTTTAACGCTGCATGTCCTGGACTTAAAACTGTACTGTCAGGTCATAATTGTCATAGGGTCTAGACAGAACAAATTGTTGCATGTCAACAGATCTTCTCATGCTGTTTGTATCTACTCCCAGGCCACTGCAAATGTAAGGTAAACAAAGTAACCTTTAGCTGGCAGGAAAAGATACTCTTGACTTGTGGCAGCTCGCTATCAATGATAATTTTGGTTGTCCCTACCGAATCCTGAAAGTCCAGCCTAAGGGCTTAGTCTGTGAAACTTCAGCTTGCCAGGAGTCTGGAGAATACAGAACATGCAGAAGGAGGTCAGTGGCAAATAAAGTACTAAAGAAACTGAAAAGTATTCACTAGTACATATTCATGAGTTATGAGTCCAGCTTTGGACTAGCAAAATTAGTCTCCAGGGTTTTTTTAATGTTAGTTTGCTTTATGTGGCTTCATTCTATTCTCCATTGATACTCATCCTTATGAGGAAGGCTGTAATATTGGTACCCACCAGAGAAGTAACTAGGGGTCAACAATGAAATGAACGTGAAGTTTTGCTGAGATGATCTCCCTTTCATAGCTTCCAGATCCATGTCAGTGGGAGAAGGGAAAAAGTAGAGGAGCACTCTTAATTCACTTGCTTAGAGTAAATTTACAGGGCAAGTGCCTGCTTTCAAAGGTTGTTCCATGTACTTTGCTACACTTAAAAGCTTTCCTTCCAAAAATGTGTCAATTTGTGGGTTTTGCCTGCTTTGTGGTAAAAGAAAGCTGTATCAGATCCCTTCCAGTTTATATTAATCTCAAAGATATGGTTTTATATTAAAGTTCTGATGCTGCTTTGTTATGATGGGATTGATCAGGTCTTGGTTTTTATATATTCAAATAGGTATCTTTGAATTGTAGGCTACATGTATTGTATGCTGCATTCATTTGCTGCTGTAAGCTGTTCATTTTTAATAGTAATTAAAAACAACATAGTGGTTGGTGCTGCAAACATGTGATAAAGATTTACTGTAGCCACAAAGTGCTGTTCAGAAGATTCAGTCTTGCTGCTGGGATGTGATACAAGTATTTGTTCAGGAACATGCTTATAAACTTTTTTCACAGCTTAGCTCTGGTGCTACCATGTGTATTTAACTAAGTGTGCATGTCTGTGTGCAGAATCTCTCTTTAATCCTTTATTCAATTTCCTTGTATATGATCTACATGAAAGAGTTTGCACCATCTCTTACAGTGGTGACTTAGTTTTCTTTTCAACTTATTCATGTAAATTTATGGAACACAACAAGATACGAATGTAGCTTTGGTTGTGTCTGTAGTGTCCTGGTTCAGAGCTGAGGAGGTTATAAGGGAAGGTGGGCAGCTATCTATAAAGTTGAAATAGAGAAACAAACAGAAAAAAACCCACTCTGTCAGCCTCTTTGGCATATGCAGAAATTAAAAAATGAACTAGTGTTCAGTTTGGGGCCTAAACAAAGGACAACTTAAATGTGTTATCCCCTTTTTCTGGATGAACAACATTTTTGTCACCAACTGTGAGGAAATTTACAACCTGTTTGATAATTTACATGTGAAAATGTGAAGTTCAAATTGGCTGAAGCTGTTGTACAGCTCATGTAGCAATAAAACCTAGACATTTGTGTTCCTTTATGGTGAACTATACCGATACCTGTGTTAGGACTCAACACCACTGGAGAAAAATGATGCCTCTTTTTTGGAGCTCTGTGAATGCTTGATCAGGCAGCTGTTGCCTTTGCCTCATGTGTCCTCTTTCATGTGTGGCTGATGCTGCCCAGCTAGCTCCAGAGTTGACCCTGTTGGGTAGGACTGAGAGTGTTGAAGAGGGCTCAGAAACCAGTACCCTAATCTCTGTGCTCCCTTAGGAACAGAGGCTGAGATGGGCCTTCCCTCTTCCTCGGCAAGACATCTAGGCTCGTTAGCTTGAATTAGTTTTGTGGGCATTTGCTTTTTCAAAAACAAGGGAAGGACTGCAGTGCTGTCAACAGCTAACATTATTTGAAAGGATTAAGATTAAAACACTACTCTCTATTCCTGGGAACTTTGCATGCATAGAACTTGGGGGCATATCTATTTTTCTGTATTTGCCTGCCCTCTTAGTATGCATATTTCCAATACAAAAGAGTGCATGCAGGTGTTCTGTGTTTAGAACAATAATTAAAGTATGTTATTACATGGTTAGTTTAATTCCCCCTTGACTTCAAGTTGAAATTATAACGATGCATGGCTTAAAGTGCCCAGAGGACACTAATATCCATGCCACATGGAGCATGGAGGGGAGGGGAAGACCAGTATTAATTACTAGCTCATCTTTTGAATTCTAAACATTAGCATAAAACAAATCTTGCACTAACCATTAATGGGTCTTCATGATTGTTACATACACTTCAAAAGAGACAATCTAGCTACACTTTCTTTAATGCAACAAGAAAGTGTATGTATAATGGGCTTAATTTATCTTGGATTTCTTCCAAAACTTTAGAAAAAGAGTAGAATGTGGATACTTGGTTAATGTCAAGTTTGTCTGAAACAGTTCAAAGGTGGTAGCAAAGCTGAAAGCTCCTGCTTAAATCTAATAAAATGAGGTTAAGAGAGTACCCAGCTGTCTGCATGGTATTGTACTTGTACACATCTCTTTCTAAAATGCTTTTTTCCCCTCTGTTCTCTAATTTCATCAATACTTTCTTCTGTTCTTTGCTATTGGATTAACTCAGTGGATTTCTGGGAACTGCTATTTCTAGCTTCAGCAGTGGTAGTGTGGACTGTATCTTAATAGATGGCAAAGTCATTAAAGTATCTTAAAATGTAAATAGCTTGTTTATTTCCTTTTATGTAATGATCAGGCAAAATATCTATTAAAACTTAATCCTGTGACCCTCCATCTAAACCACTGTTTTCTGGCAGGTTTCTGACTTCCCCCCCCTCCCCAAAATCAGATACTAGCAGAGAAACATTTGCTGGAACTGGTAGACTTTTTCTCTTGTATATAACTTCTTATTTAATCTCAGTTTCTGATCTTCATTAAAAATCAACACCTTGTATTCTCCCTGAATAGGATGGAAGGGAAGGCTATTACTTGAGGTTCTAGCAGGTTTGCAGGGTTGATGCATGTGGGGTTAATTTCATTTCCCTTCCTGCTGCTTCTGTTCTAGAACTGTGAAACCTGGGGAGGTTACACTAGGCTTTCCTGCTTTTCTCAAACAGGTACAATACAAACTGGTACTTGTTTGACTACCCTCAGGGTAAACTACTGGGATGTTGTCTTGTCTTTTTGTATGGTTGTAGTATACCATACCAAATTCTATTGCTTTGGTAGTGGTTACATTTACAACAGTTTTGTTTTGGTAATTGGCTGTTTTTTCTACTATCTAACTTCTATCTTCTTATATGCCCACTTACTTTCCAGAAAACCTCATTGGAACAGACACACTAACACCTATATCAAAGGATATTTAAAGATCAGTTAATTTTTAATCACATTGTGTAAAGGTTTCATGTTTATGGATGTGTTAGGTAAATTAGCTAGCAGAAGGGGGGCTGTGGCAGTGGAAGGGCTAATGCTGCTTGTGAGTGTGGGCATTTGCTGGTTGCATTAGCTCTGTGTGCATCATTAGCTCTCATCAGCTGTTTGAAACAAAGCAGAACGGTTTAAGACTGTTTTCACCTGGATTTTACTTTCTGTACGTATCATCCTTCTTTATAGTGTTGGTTGTTCTTCTGCAGTGGTCGTGTGTGAGCAGAGCATTGTAGTGCTTAGTCAACTGTGGAAGAGCTGACAGTTGGGTGAAGCTGTCCTTTTTGAGGCCAGTTTTCCACGCCTAAAGCTTTTCGTGGGGTGCTAGGCCTCTGTCCAGGAGATCTGAAGTTCACCTCCAAGATGCAGGCAAAATCTGCCATGCTCTTTGCAGATTGGGGGGTGTGTGTGGTGGGGTGGGCTTCCTTATGTAGAAGAAGCAGTTTTACTGAGTTGTTGAATGGTATTGAGTTTCTGGAAGTCTTTTCCCATGACTTGTTAGAGACTTGAAGGAGAAGGTCTTTTGTGGGTACTGACAAAGACGTTTAGGGCATTTTTTTTTTTCCTACTGGACAGTGTGCAAAAGTTCAAAGCCAAAAGTTGACCTGAAATAGGTTCACCTGGATAGTTATGGCTCCAGAAGGCCTGTAATGTCTTAATTCTTCCCCACCCCTGTTCCTTTTGGTCTAAAATGTGTTTCCAGAGGTCACGAAGGAGTCTGATCTTGGCTTAAGTTCTGGATCTGTGTTGTCTGAGCCCAGGACTGAGACTATAGCCACTGTTGGCTTCAGAGCTACTGAGGCAGATCCAAAGGGCTAAGCAGATATATCTACAGTTTCCCTTTATCAGGAGATTCTAGATATCCCTGCAGAGTATCTAGGAACATATTTTAGAAATCTAGGCAATTAATCTGGCTTGCTCTGGAGACTGGATATTCTTCAAAAGAAACATGACCAGCAGGTTGAGGGAGGTGATTCTCCCCCTCTGCTCTCGGGAGGCCCCAGCTGGAGCACTGCATTCAGCTCTGGAGCCCCCAATGTAAGTAGGACATGGACCTGTTGGAGTGAGCCCAGAGGAGGGTTGTGAAGATGATCAGAGGGCTGGAGCACCTCTTCTATGAAGGCAGGTTGAGAGAGTTGGGGTTGTTCAGCCTGGAGCAGAGAAGGCTCCAGGGAGACCTTACAGCACCTGCCAGTACCCAAAGGGTGCCTGCAAGAAAGCCGGAGAGGGACTTTTTACAGGGGCCTGTAGCAATAGGACAAGGGGGAATGGCCTTAAACTGGAAGATGGTAGATTTAGATTAGATCTAAGGACATTCTTCACAATCAGGGTGCTGAGACACTGGCACAGGCTGCCCAGAGCAGCTGTGGCTGCCCCATCCCTGGCAGTGTTCAGGGCCAGGCTGGATGGGGCTTGGAGCAACCTGGTCTAGTGGAAGGTGTCCCTGCCCATGGCAGGGGGGTGGAACTACATGGTCTTAAGGTCACTTTCAATCCAAGCCATTCTATGATTCTTCCTGTAGTTTGTCTGGAATCTTGAGTAATGACAAGGATTCCTTACAATATTTGAAGACACGTTTTATGGGTAGCAGTGTTGCATTTTGAGGTGGTTCGGTCAAGTTAGGGGAACTTCAGTAAGTCTGTGACATTTTTGCTTTTTGTTCCACTTCAGCTTTAAAGTTCTAACACTTCTTCTTTCTTGTTAGCTGCTATTTCCAGACTGTCACAAATACTCTTGCCTTCACAGCTTTTGTGCCAGTCCTGCTAACCTAATCTTCACCTTTCCTATTCTGTTCTTCCTCTAATTCCTCTTGGAGCATACAGGGGATGTTTTGAAAGCTGTTTGTTCCATATTAGAAAGGCTAGTACCTGAGTGACCGAGAGGTCTGGCCTTTAATGGGGAGCTATTTCTTGCTTGCTCTTCAGCTAGTGTAGAAGAACATGTCTGTCTAGAACAGTGATACTTGGCTCAGCGGCATACATACACATTGCAGAATCACTTTCTTAGTGGAGTAAGAGTAACTAGGAGAAGCTCCAGCCACCTTTGGCTTTGGTTTTGACTACTGTAAAGAGAATAGCTAGTTTGGAGCTGAAGTGCCTAGTTATTTCAGTTACCTTTCCGTGTAAGCCTCAGTTTAGTCTTCCCCAAGGCAAATACTGGTTTTCTTATGGTTAAACCATGATTTTTATCAAAAATGTGATGACAAATTTTTATGTGAAAAATTGCTATAGAATCAGTAGGCTTAGGATTTCACTTGACACTTGTCAATCCTCAGCTAGTTAATAAATGATAAATGCTTGCTGTATTTGTGCATTTCTTTTCTCTGGCTTTGGATGACAGTATGTTGTGCTTTGTGTCACCTGACTTAATCCAGACAGTCTTTTAAGAGTGATTACCTTTTCCTCAAGGGGAAGTTTCAGAAGCCTACAGTCCTTTAAACCTTTATTCCGCATAGTAAGGTCCCCCAATTAATAGGTCTAGCTCAGCTCTTGTCTTTTTTCTGAATAGCATTTGCTCCATCTACTGCAATGGTTACATGGCTTGCTATGCATATATTGCGTACATGTTTTAGTGATTTTTACAATTATTTTATTTCATGTGATCCTTCAGTACTGCAGAAAGGAGAATCTTCGTTAAATTTTTCAATTATGACTACTTCTGTCATGGCTTTCAAAGCAGAATTCTGAGATATAATTATAAATATAATTTAGAACTGTTTTTTTATTTATCCTGGCTTCCCTTTCTTCCCCTCAAATATTCCTTGGTCATGATTTTGATTACCCTGGGATAGATACTGATGGTTCAGACAGACATACAAGATTCTGCAGTGTAATTTTTTTTTTGTACTTTTGTTTTAATGTCAGCCATCAGGAAAAGCAGAATACTTGCTTCACAACAGCACCTGTACTGAAACCAGAGTTCAGGGAACATAGGCAAATGTTCATGGAAGGCAAGGAGCAAGAATATGGAATTATTGTTTTCTTTTCTTTTTCTTCCAAGCTCTGTTTTCAGCCTGGGAACTTTCTGAACTAGTTGTGGTTGGTCTCTGCTATGTATTGGTGCCATTCTGCCCTTGGATCAAGAAAGCTCTTAAAACCACTTGGGCAATTCTGTGTAACATTTTGCCAAGCTTTGCATGAAGTGCCATCTTCTCTTCCTTCTTTTCTTCTCACCATGGCTGCTGTTAGCTTAATTTGATGCCCTTTAGTTCTTTCAAGAACAGGTAAGCGGCTGATCTGTTCCTAACCATCCCCAGGGCATTTTGTAGTGTTGTAGACATCTATAACATACTCCTGTTGTTTTTCTTCTAGGCTGGGAAGTCTTCACCAACACTTTCATTCCTCTCATGGAAATAATTTGATTCTATTTTCCTTCTTGTTGCTTTTCTCTGGACCTTTGATTTCTAACATCTCTGTCTTGAGGGGTGCTGTTCATCCCATCTCTTGCAAGAGGGAAAACAGGAGACCCACACTGCTTCCCTCCACCTTCAGTTACAGAACCACATAGTGGCATAACACCGAACGTAGTCTTCCTTGGTTTTGCCCCTGTTCTCTAACCTCCCCTTCTAGCCATGGTGCACTCTGCAACTGACTTCTGAATATTATATAGTGAAGACATGGGTGAGAATGGGAAGCAAATCTCTTACTGCGATCTGATCAAAGAACTTGTATTCAGCATGTGAAGGGAACTCGCTTAGCTAGAAACAAGATGGCTTTGATGGATTGAAGGAGTAGCAGCTGTTTATCGAATTGACGGGTCACAAGACTTACTTTGTGAAACCTCAATTAGCAATACAAATTTGCTCAGAACCACCAAGTTACAGGTGTCATTAACTCAGGGTTATATGAGGCTGTCTGAAAATCAGTTTACATTCAGCAAGCTTGGAAGCTTAAATGACAAGATTTGAAATACTGTACTCCCATTATGAGAGTTGGTGCAAAGAATTCTTAAAGATACTGTGGAAAGAGAAAGAATTGGTAAGATTAAACTGTGTGTATGTTAGCCTAAGAACTGGTTTAAAGACCACCTAGAATGCCACTATTCTAGTCACTAGAATAAAATTGTAGCTACTGATCGTTTGCGTAAGATTAAATTCATTATTTTTTTCATGAGCTCTGTGCTTGCTCATATGGTTGGCACAAAAAAATAATCTATGTCACCATTGATGTATTGATTACTTTTATAAATGAATACTTTTGTTGAGACTTGTGGCACACAGGATGTGACTGGAGATGCCACAGGCAGGAAGCATTTGCAGTAAAATAGAAGTGTTTCAACAACACTGGTAAATGTGGTGGCTGATAGCATAAATTGGCATTAAACATAGATATTGTTCTCATTTCTTGCTGGAAGCTCTCAGCAAAGGCAAGCTATCACAGGACCCCTTGTACCAGAGTAGCAAAGTTTTCACCGATGCCTTTTTTGTGTTTAGTTCCGGAAGTGTAAGGAAAATTATTTGGAAGCCAGTCCTATGGTGTTTGTTCAAATTTAAGTGACTACAGCTGACAGCTTGGACTTCAGAGTTGGAACTTAATGTAGCTGAGTACAGCAGAGATGTGTATATGCTGGAATCAGGAGGGGGGGGATGGAGTAGGGTGGGGATGAAGAGCTGATAGCTACAAAAAGCAGAGGCAGGAATTGCTTCTGTTCCACAGGACTAGCATTGCTGCTATGTGTGTAAGTGTGAAAGGCACAGCTTTAAAATAGGAATGGACTCTCTAGAACCTTTAAGTCTCCTGTGAGCTGAGAGTAGCCAGCAGGTCAAGGTTTTTTCTTGACATGACTACTGCCTGGTCAGATCTCCCACAGCTCTTCTAAATAAGAAGCTAATGACTTGCTTCTGGCACTGTAAAAACAGTTAGTGAGGTGCATGCTTCCCATTTACTCAGAGGTGCTGCTCTGTCTCCAGCAGCTGTCTGACAGGGTGCTGTCAAATGTCAGGGCCGGTACTGAGGTATTGGGAACAAATACTGTCTCTGACTTGTCATTTGTCACAAGGTTGAATTGGCTGAGATTTGCTTAGAGTTGTGGAGTCTTTCCTTCTAATGGTTTAGCTTCTCATATGTGGGTGGATCTCCAGTGGTCTTTCTCTTGACTTTGTATGTGGTCTGAGGTGATTGTGTTAATGTCCTCCCTTGAGGAGCTCTAGTTGGAGATACAGCATTTTGGCCTCTTGTGAGCTACCTGAAAATAGGTCATTGTTTCTACAGGCATTAGCTAAAGCTGATATGTGACTTAAGATGACTTTTAGGACTCCACAGCTAAAATGTTTGTTGTCCCGTGATATATCAAGGACCCCTCATACTGAGAAACTCCTGTTGCATTCTGCCATTGCAGCAGGATCACAGTATCTTCAAACCTTTATTTGAAGATCTTCCTATAGATATATCATATGGTAAACTATGTCATGATCTAGTAGTTCTATCACCTTGGAAAAAGCACACTATGCTCCTGTTTCAGAACATACTAGGCACTGTCAAATAGATGATGTAATGCCCCTTTGAGTTCCTCCTTGAAGTTGTTTTATCTTTTAGATGCATGCAACTGGTTGTTGGTAGGATTCTTCTACCTAGTTGCTGGGTAACTTTCTGTAACTGAAGGTGAGTCTACCTGGGTGTTAAATTTCATGTATTAACTCCAAGACTGACGCTACCATATTCACCTGTTGTTTTTATTTGTGCTCATTTTGCAATGAAATGAGTCTTAATAGTCTAGACATCTAGGTTTCCTCCTACCACTCCCATATGCATACACACATGCACCCCCCTTCAGTTTTGACTTGGCTTAGTTTGGGGTAGGAGTGGAATGAGGTGTTCAAACTCATGTAGGCAGAGATAATCTGCCTGTTGGCTGCTAACCATGGCAAAAAATATCCCCCTTACACCCCTGGTTTTGCAGGCTTCCTAAAGATTGTCAGGTGGGGCTAACTGGTAGAGTTCCACTCACACAACAGGAGGGCTCCAAAGTTTGTAAACATTGTCTTGCTTTTGTGACTGGGCCAGAAGGAGGAGTATAACTGCAGTAATTGCTCTCAAATAGAAGGCTTCAACTTGCTCAACAGCTTTCTGCTATCTGCTGCTGATATAACCTGGCCTTCCACAGCATTCCTAACAAAATGGGATTGTTTGGCCCTGGTTTCCAAAGGGAAGGCTTTTGTCTAGGACTTGCTACGCCAGTGGTGCTTGCTTCTCAAATTAAAAATGAGGGCTTAGAGGATGGGCATCCCTATAATTTTGTGTGATGGAATAGCCTCAGAGTTCAGCAGACAAGTTTTTGCATGTGAGTGTGGCTGGAATACCCTTCAAGTTTAAAAGAAACACCACCACCGTCACCACCCCAAACAGGGGAGCACTTATCCCTTCAGTAAAGGTCTCCATTATGGCTTTATAATGTCTGCTTCTAAAAGGTCAACCTGCAAGCTTGTTCCATCTGTTGCCGTTAAACCTGTGTTGAAGATGAGTCCCGGACCTTCTAGAATCATTCTTTGTGTTTTCCTTGCTCCCTTTGCACCTCTGGGTTATTCATGAGGAAGTTGTAAGAACTTGGTGCAGAGCTCCTGGGGAAGGAAATGTAATATGCTTGCCTTGAAGTCAACTTTTTCCATGGCAAGCAGGCTGCTTGGGGGGGGGGGAGGTGCGGGGGGGGAGGGGGGGGGGGGCATGGAGGAAGAGGGGGAAGCCCCTGGACCTTCTCTAGAAGTTTCTTTGGAAAGCAAGTGTGAGTTGATTGTGCTAATCAAGACTTAACGGACTTCATTGCAAGACATATTGGCAATGACTTCTTCCAGAAGTTATAAAAACTAGACTAGTAATAAGGATAGTGATAGGCTGCTGTTTGACATGTGTTTGCACTTGAAGTGCTCAAATACCAGTGTTGCTTATCCGTGATTGCAATTTGAAAGGAAATGTATTGACTGGTGATGAGACTGTACAGTTACTGTGTTACTGTGAAACAGGAAGATAAGGTGGGCTCTGGATTTTTTCAGGAACCACCCTTTTTTCTAATTCACAGACAATTCCTGATGTCTTCCAAGGTTTTTCCCTGTAGAAACTCTAGTCAGTCCTTTTATTCACATGAAATTAGTAATTCTTTTTTAGGATAAAAGAATAAAAGCATTTTAATACAAATAGCACAATATCAATGCAGAAAACATTGATTTCTGTTCAACCTTCACTTTTTGCATTTTTCAGACTGAGTTGGAGAACGTAAGTTCTATACCTGACTGAAAGTGCTGTCAGCAGATTGATCATCTTTCTTGGGATTAAAAGTCTATGTCTTGTTTGTCTACACCCCACCCCCACCCCGCCTTTGAATGTCGATTTGCAAATATCAAAGTAATAGTAATAGTTTGTGAAAAGACAATGCCAAACCAATATTACAGGTCTGTTTCCCCCCTCCCCAGAAAGGAGGTCGCTGGGATAGTATGGGGAGTGTTTTGTTTAGTGTAAACAGTGGAATAATGCTTTGAAGTCGCTTTTGTCAACACCAATCCTGAGAAGAAAAACGCAACTGCAGCAGCATCACTTGGATAAACAGGCTTAATCTGTATCTTTCCAAACTACTTAGCATTATCTGTACAGTTAACTCCTACGAAACAGTGCTTTAGTAAGGCTGTACTCTCCTGCAGAAGTCTGCTGATGCTCTTCTGACTTGTAGCCTTTAACATCTTCTATTTTATGATTTGACAAGTGCAAATACTGCCTTATGTTTAATTCTTTCTGGAAGAAAGACCTAGACACCAAAGTCAGTAGAATCAAGTGCATTTTCAGTGCTATTGTTCACCACCATCCCTTCCCCCCACTTTCAAAATATTTTCTAAGTATTTAACTAGTACTAGTTGAACAGCAGACAGTACCTCACAAAGCTTTTCTTACGTATAAGAACAGACTGGAATGTGCATGTCCTGTTGTGAAGTGTTAGCTGTACCAGCCTACAGCAAGAGTTTTGTGCAAGTTCGAATAGAGGTGTGTGTGTGCGTTATGTATAAGAGACTCATGAATTTGGGGCATTCTTAGGATACTTGTTAGAAAATGAGAGTCTTCTGTTAGATTTATGCTGGAACTTGAACACACTTAGATCTGTATCAATAGCCTCTGTGGGGAACTTAGTGCCTTAAATAGCTTTTAAGCTAGCCTGGTGTTTTTAATGATACATCAAAGAGCCAATACACTGCTGGATGATGTGAGGTGTTTAAAGATTTGCAGTATGGGTAGATCTTAGATTCTGGGCAAGAGCTAAACTAATGAAAGTCCTGCAATTGTTTTCTGTAAGTGCAATTAAAGATGTTTTCTGGTGTAAGTATCTGTGCTACAGAAGTGAGTTGCAGTTGGTGCTAGCAGATGTGCTGGGTAGTCTGTGTTAGACTTAATGTCAGAAAGTGCAGACATGACTAATGCAAGCCAATGGTGGAGCTTTTATAAAATAAGTATGTCTGTTACATAAGCTAAAAATATTCCTCGGAATTTATATCAGTGTTATAAGTGCAGCCTATAGCTCTTACTGTGGTTGTTGGGCAGGTTTACAGTGTTGAGTGAGTGTATGGATATCAAAATTTCCACTAATAAATGTTTTTTGATAGTCAGACGTTTGATAGTTGAGCAATAACTGGAGAGCTCTCAGTGCAGCATACCATGAAAGCTTTCAGTAACACGGCTGCTTTGTAAATTTTCAGCTGTTGTTTTGAAGTGAAGTGCAAAATTCAAAAGAATTTAGGCAGATTTAGTGGAAGACTTGTGGTTGGGGGTGAGAAGTGTTTTTGAACCATAGATTAAGGATCAGTTTCCTGTTTTGAGATGTAGTAATTGTAACATGATGATCCATCGTGCTACCGTGGTGAGGAACTCCTCTTTAAAGTTACTAACTAGCTGGAGGGTGAGGAAAAGATGACAAGTTGGGTTTGTGAAGTTAACTGTCTTCTCTAGAGGTAGAATAGCCACAAAAATCAGTTTCTCTTCTGGTTATGTTATTCCTGTGCCTGTTGGGGGTTTCTTGAAGGGTGACTGTGTAACTGTCAGTAGAAAGCGGGAAGTTGCACAACTGAGAACTGTCCCAGCTGGAACTGATCTTCCAGTAAATACACATTTGTCTATCAATACAGTTTATTGCCATTTGAAAAACATCTCTAATTTCCTGCAAGCGTGGCTACAAGCCTTCCTAAAATGTTACCCTCCACATGCTTGCTCACGCGTAAATATCCAACTGGTAGCCTGTTAGCCCCTAAGCAGATGTGGGGAAACTGAGGCTATGGGGTGCTAGTAAGTGAAAGGATTTAATAGTCTAGGTCTTGTCTTTGTGTATGTTCTTTAAGCTTTTTCGAGATGGGCTTATAGCTCTTGATGGTCACTAGCGAGAGGGTGGTAAAAGCAAATGCTTGAGACCAAGCCTGTGCAAGCTGGGGCTTGCAGAGCCCTGCCCTGCCTGCCACCAGGAGGCAACACGGGCTGCAGGGGTCACTTGTTTGACCAAAAATGCAGTTGTTTCGTATCTTGGAAGAAGAGCTGTGTGCCAGAGTCATAGATGCTTGTGACATACTATGAAGTTTTTATAAAGTAGTAAAGGAATATTTTCAACTCCAGAGTCTATGCCAGCTTAGGTGGTCAGATTTGCCACCGGAGATACTTATTTTATGCATCTTAAAATTGGTAGAATGTCTCTTCATCCCCATTCACACCTTCCAGCATGAGCGTGCAGGAGCAGTGTGTTGTGTGGAACTCTTTACCCACAAGAATCCTCTAGCATCCTAGGCAAAGATACAAATCTGCTCTCAAGTGGAATGACGGGAAGGCATAATTGACTGATCAGTTTCCTAAGACAGCAAGTCCAGCTTAATTTTTTTTTTCTGCCTTAGCCTGTGTGGGCAGTCAGATGCAACAGCCAATTTGCAGTAGGAAAGACCAGCATTTATATAAAAGTAAGTGGACATCTGGGAGCACTTGAGCACTGTTTCATATTTCTAATACAGATCAATGGAACACAGGAAAAACTGGGGGAATATGTTAGAAGATAAGTTGTTAACAGGAGAGGTGCATAACAGCTTTGGATCAGAATTCTGCCTAGGGCAAAATAAAGAGACTTGTAATTGACAGAAGATTACTATATGGTATGTATTTGCTGGTACTATTTATTTTTCTGGTAGCAGTTTAGGAGGGGGGTGGTAGGTAGTGTTTTCAGAATGCAGTGGGATCCTGTCCTGCTTCCCTAAATGCTGAGACTGCAGGGGGGCAGGGAGAGCAGGGAGCTGGAGAGTGAAGCTACTGAAATGCTCCACTAACATTTGTTTCCAAAAAATTTGTGGAGTTGTTGCTGTGGTGTCGTACCTCAGAAGTACAGGTGTTTACTTTCTAAGCTGATCTCCATCAGTTGTCCTTTTCCAAAGGCAGTTCCAGTTCAGTATGCTTCTGTCCAGTATAGTCCCTGCTGACTTCCCTTTTTCCCTCCTTCCTTGAGAGTAACGTAAATATTTACCACTAAATTTTTATCTGTTTCAATGATGGAAAATCATCTTCCCTACTATATGTCTGAAGCTGAAAGTAAGAAGAAAAATGTTTTTCAAAGGCATAATTTATAGTTTATATGTTAATGTAACTCAGCAATAGGAAAATATGTGCTCACTTAAGCGCCCTTCTGAATAGACTTAATCCCTTGCTCTAGTCATGAAAGACCTCGGGCAAAGAGCCCGTCTGCTTAGGATGCTGCACTGATCTGTCTTGTTGCTGCTGCTGTTCTAAAATAGGGATATTTCAGTGTTGTGGTCAAGCCCCTCCTCGGTGGGGGAGGCAAGAGGCGTAGAAAGCAGGAGCTATCTCGAAGTAAAAGTTTACACCTCTTGAGATAACAGTAACAGAGTCCTAAGCACCCTATAAAAGATAGCTGAATTCTTACATAATCCTCATCCTAAAACGGTGCTCTTAATTTCTTGGCTGAAAGTCCCCTGGATCATGTGAGTTTGTAGATCATTAGCCTGTGAATTCTGCGCACTTTAAGGCTTGGCCTTGCTGTATTTAATGAGCTTCAGGTTTTGGTGTGGCTTGCCTCTAAGCACAAAGATGTATACATGAGTGTTTTAGGACAGTGTTGCAATGCAGTAACTGTTCTTGGAGGGTTTTTTCCTTGGTTCTAAATGCATGTGAAAATCTCTGTGAGCTTGGTGAAGTTGAAAAATAGCAAAGTTGGAAGGGTTTGACAGCTACTCATGTTAAACTCAAAACAGGCAAACATTACATGTATGCATAAGTTTTTCCTAAATAAGTTTAGTATTTGAATATCAACAGCTAACTTGCATATTTGGTCATAAAACCAAGAAAAATGTCTAAAGCTATGCTTTAGTGAAGTAAAGCCTTCATGCTCATTCCATATAATTTTAAAACTCTTTGAAATCATGCTTTTCTTCTTTCCTCAGTGGAAAGTGTACTACCCAGTGCACTTCCATTAACAGTGATGTTCCTGCTGTGTCTTTTGCAGGTCCATTTTTCACACTACCCCTTTCATAAGAAAAAACTCTGAATTTTTGATAGATGCAGGGTGGAATTTTGTGTGTTTCTTCTTCAGATACGTATGTTTTTCTAGAATACAGCAAAAAAATCTGTTGCATAGACATCTCCGTAAAGGATGGCTCTGGTTCTATTCGGTTTCGGTTGGTTTCTTTTGTTGTGTTTTTTTTGTCTTTAGTACTTAAGTCTTACATATCCTAGCTGTTTTCCAGTGTTCAGAATGCCTCACTTCATTCAAACCTTTTAGGGCTAGCTGAAAATTAGTTGCAGTGGGAGGAGAAGAATAATAATTCAGTTCTTGGTGTGTGTGGGGGATGTTTTTGTTTTGCTGTTAGCATGCTTTGCCCCATAATTTTTAATGTTGTTACATTTCATGCTTTTGAGAAGATGCCTGCAAGGGCTTTCACATGACAGCAGAGAAGTAAAATTTGTAACTGCTCTCAGTTGGCTTTCTTGTTAGCAGCATTATCTGTGTATTCCAAATCACTGTTTGTCTGGTGTGTAACTAGTTTTTTTGTTACTAACTACTGTCTTGTTTCTTTTCAGAGATCATTCACATTAGTAATAGAAGCATGGGATTGGGATAATGATACAAAAGCTGGTGAGTATTTTATGTAAAACTTTCAGTTTTTATTACTCTGAGCTGTATGTACACAGACTGGGGAGAAGGCAAATGGTATGCTGCTGCAATTAGCCATCTCTTCAAATCAGTCTGAATGCAAGGGTGTACAAATCCAGGCAGTGAATATTGGGCTAGGAACTGTGAAAAACTCTTACTGATAGGAAGAAGAATGAACAATAGTAAGTGAAGGTTGTAATACATGACTCTTGATAATTAGCTTTTAAAAAATGTTTAACAATCTTTGTAGGCCTTTTCTAAAAGGCAAGCAATCTGCACTGTAGAGTTGTACTTCACATTCTACTCAGTTTACCCATAACCATGTTGTGCAATACTTTTCATGATCAGGTAAACAAATAAGCATTCTTGCTTCCCATAAAGAAACCGTGCTTGATGGTTTTGATTAGTGTGGTCTAAATCCTGGTGTGACTCCTTCTCCTTTTTGTTTCTTCTGAAGTACTGAAAATTACCTTGCAATTCTGGTCTGTAAGTGCTAAAGCTCAGTATCAGAGCAGGGTTATTGATCTGAAAGAAAACCAAGATTATTGTATAATACTTCAAAAACATATGAAGGTGCTGATTGCCATATTGTTGCTGATGTAGGACTCCAGCTTGAACCTAATATTTGGTAGTGGTTTACAAACCTGTCTTAAAATAATTGGTGCTTTTGGCTGCAAGTGTTGTGAACTTCAGGCTTTTGTTGTGGTTAATGACGGACTATTTAATCGAGACTGGGATCAATATAGAGGAAGATAAGTGTTTGGACATTAAGATAGGAAAGGCTTATATCCCAAGTCATCATCAGTTTCTAATTAAAGTTCCATTCTCTGCTGCTTCACTGGCCATCCTTATCAAGATGTATCAAATTAAATAGATAAAAAACAATTGGCAAAGCTCAACTGATTTTAAGGCTATGTGAGAGTTTCCAGGTCCTTTTCTTGGAAGATCAGGACCAGCTCCACTTGCATTTTCCTGACAGACTTTCCTAACTTAGATTTTTTTTTTGACATACCTTATCTCTACTGATAGACAAAGTAATGATGAGTTTGTAGTTTGTTCCTGTGCCCTTCCTCTGTTAGAATTAAGCTTCTTTTGTCTTGTTGTTTAACAGCTCCTTCAACCTTTTCTAATAGGTATATTTTCTTTAGATCTCTGGTAATTCATGTTGCCGCAACCCTTCAGTTGGTCCACAGCGTTCTTAAATGCCACTTCTCAAAGCTGGACATGGTATTAAAAATGAGATCTTGTGTGCTGAGCGGAGTAGGCCTGAATCTTGAATAAATTTAGGTACCCTACACAGCAACAAACTGGGGGAGTCCTTTTGAATGTTTTGTTCAAAAAGTACTTCATGAAGTTAACTTCTTTCACTAGTTTCCAGCTTGGCAATAATTTACCTAGGGGCAAATAGTACAGCGAATATTGAAATATTTGTGCCCTTGTTCTAGGTGGCATATGGGCTCATGAGGTGGTGTAGAAGGGAGTGAACACGAAAAGCTTATCCTGCAAAACAGATCTGTATGCATTTAAGTGCTGAATTTTGTTTTTTAATAAGCTACTTAATGGTCTTGTAACTTGCTATGCTTATGTCTTAGAGTCTGTAGAATCCTCTGGCAAACATGTAGCTTTAAACCCCAGGTTTCTTCTTAAGTACACTTGATAAGGGCATGGTAACTTTAAGCTTGTGTTAAGTCTTTCTTATGCTTTCTAGTTTTTAATGCAGCTCTAACAAATCTATTTACTTGCATTGATGTAGTTTTTACGGTTTTTTCCTGAACTTCAAGCCAACAGGATATAGTGTTTTCTGGAGGCACAGTGGGCCATCTCCTTAAAGTTTCCGTGAACTGTGGGAGTCTATAATACAGCATCGAGTTACAGTTTAGCTCTCTTGAGAAACTGCTAATGGAAGGTGAAATTCCCTTTAATGTAGGCTGCTGGAGAGGTGCTGTTAAGTTGCATTGCATCTGAAACCTAGAAGGCTTGTCATGTGAATTTAGGAAGGCTGTCGTGGCCTGTGATTTGGCAGAAGACTAGCTAAATACTTGTCTTAGTTAAATGTTTCTGTAGTTTTAGCAATTCCATAATTGAGATTGTTGCTTTGCCATGCTGTAATTTAGACTTGCATATTGGGTTCCTAGGAAGAATTCTTTAATGCTGGCTTCTTTTTTTTCCTTTGCATGGTCTTGGCAGAGTCCCTCCAGTAGGTTTTGGCTTGTGAATCTGTCAAGATGCAAAGACAGTTCCGTTATATTTCTGCAAGGACTGCTGAGCTGCCAAACAGGGACAGATCAGTAAAAGCTCCTATGTAAGAGAACAGGAAAGGGAATATGGCAACTCCTCCAGAGAAAAGACACTATCTGCATCCTGGAGGGGATGAAGGAAGAGTCTGTGAAAAGCCGAACTCCCCATCATATCCTGAATATTGTGCTGATCTCTGGATCAGATTACATGTGTCTTCTGTTGCTGCTGTAAGAAAGATTAATCAAATTAATTGTCAGAGTCTCTTTATAAGCTGATTAATTAGTTCCAAAGTCAGATTTTGTTCTTATTTAATGGGGATAAGTAAGGCTGAAAGTTAAATGCAGGTCCTGTGTTCTAGCTTGGACTCACAAGTGAGTATTTTGAAATACAACAACAGAAACAAGTCAACAAGCAAAAAAACCTCAAAACCTGGAAAGAAGAGTTTCCAATGAACAACTTCAAGATTTTACAACAGTTGTCATTCTTCCCTCTCTCTATGTCCTAGCATCCTGTATTTTTACTTGCACTCAGTGAAAGCAAGGCAGGGGTGCTCAGAGCAGATCTGTGAAGTACCTTCTCAACAAGAAGTCTTCCAGGGCAAATGTTTCCCCAGTACTTACAAACTATGGACTCTAAGAGGGGCTTTCAGACTCTGATTCCTGAACTACAAGTGTGCTTTTTTCCTCCTCTGAGCAGCAGGGTTGGCTTGGAGGTAAGCTCATGACACTATAGTGTTACTGCTAGTCTGCTTTGAGAGTGGTGAGGAGGGGGAGAGGAAACTGCTTTAGATACAAAGTCACTGTAAAGGGCCTGTTCTCTGTTACCTGTCACAGCAGTTCAGGCTGCTTTCCAGGTAAGTCATTTGACTTAACAAGATTCTAGTTGTATAGCAGAGCTCTTGGCAATGCCTAACCCAGCACTGCCATTGTGAAGCAAGCTGGCATCTTAGCAATGCATATAAATATCTTAGGGGCAGGTGTCAAGAGGACGGGGCCGGGCTCTTTTCAGTGGTGCCCAGCAACAGGACAAGGGGCAACGGGCACAAACTGCAATGCAAGAAGGCCCATCTGAATATGAGGAAAAACTTCTTTACCTTAAGGGTGATTGAGCACTGGCACAGGCTGCTCAGAGAGGCTGTGGGGTCTCCTTCACTAGAGACTTTTAAAAGCCCCTGTGCAACCCGCTCTAGGTGAATCTGCTTTAGCAGGGACTTGGACTAGGTGGTCTCCAGTGGTCCCTTCCAACCCTGACCATTCTGTGATTGTGTGATCTTCACATGTAAAGTAACTTTATTTGACCATGTCCACTGCAGGGATGCAGTGGTTGCCGCCTTCTGTGTTAGTCTGTAGGAGGCTTAATATGCCCTTACAGGTGTTTTAAATGGTTGCTTGAAAAAGGCTGAAGAGAATGTGCTTCCTGAGATGGGCACCTCCTGTTCCTTTGGACATGAAGTTCATGTGCTACCATGTGTGTGTTTCTTTGCAAACAGCTACCAGCATCACCTTTTGTATTGCCCTGTGAGTAGCTGCTTGGGAACTTCTGACCTCTGCTAAAAGTTCGGGTGCTGATGAGCAGCGTTCTTATCTAAGTGTAGCCATGACTCCTGATTGCAGTTACAGTTAAAATACCCTTCAGATAAGGCTTCCTCTTCCAAAAATCAGATGTCTTGGGAACATTAAAGAACCACCTTTTAGCCGTCATCTCCTTTTATGCAAGCATCTGTGCTACTATCTGATTATCTAGAGAGGCTTTTAGAAAACTTAGAAGCAGTAAGGCTTCTTTTCCTTGTACTGAGATGTATGTGGGGAAGGGAGGTTTGAGTAGTATATGCTGCTTTTTTGACCAATAACCAGACAAATTCTGTTATGCAGCTCATTGCCTTTACTGACAGCTATAAGTAATGTGTGTGACAGTTCCTAACACCATTAATTTTAATGGTAAACTGGATGCAGGGAGCAAACTTGTCTCATCAAAACAGTTAAATGTGGGAGACTGATTATCTTCAGAAACACTTTGGCATTGTGAGGGAGGAAGGAGGAACCTTGACAAACATGTTCCTGTGATTACAGATCTCTTTGAAAGATGGACCTTCTATTTGGGATCTGTTTTAAATTTGAAGTAAAGCATAATTCTTATGCTTACTCTGGTACTTAAGAATTTAGTATTAGAAACTAAATGGCTTGGAGCTGGTTTCCTGATGCCTTTTGTAGTTCAGAGTAAATTATTTGGTTTGCTTGTTTAGGCTGTTAAGTCCTACTTTTACTGATACAAGCTAGGGGAAAAGCTCTTGAGACTTAATACATTCTTTTTCAGAGGAGTTTGTGGAGATAAAGTTTGAATGCTCCAAAAAAATAATAAATAATAAAAAAAAAGCACTATTGGGTTATTGCCCTGTTCTCGACCCCAGGTATCAAGAGGACTATTCTGCATAGGTATATTTGCAATAGGTGTAATGCCTGTTGCAGTTGTTTAACTGGGACTGGTGAATCTGCATTAACGTGAAGATGCTTGATAAGATTTTTATTACATAAACCACTCTCTTAATCTCTGGATTTGTTCTTCAGTCCATCTGATGCACTTTGAGGAAACACTTCTCCAGCAGTGGCTGTTGCAGCTGTTTTGATGATGTGTTGCTTATAGCTGGAAAATAGCTCTATTAGACATACTTGTTGTTTTTCGAATTCTTTGAGCATCCAGTGATTCAGCACTTTTCCTTTAGTTTTTCAGATCAATAGTCCTTAGAGAAGGAAAAGGTTATAAAAGAATGTTGAATCTAATCATGTAGCTTTTAGTAGTGACTAGTGGTATGATAGATAACCTGCTCAGTCCAAAAGTAAGAAGCAGCCTTTTCTAGCTTGCCGGTTTCTTGTCAGCTTTGCTATTGACCACATTCTGCTGGATGACAGGAGTTCACATGTAGAAATTAAAGAACAGAGGTAGACTTCAATGGCTAGACAAGACACATAAAATGTTTTGTGCAGGCAAGCATGAATTGTAGCCTATACATGGCAATACCACTTCTAATATTAAATCAGAGAGACACTTTGAATTCTTAAGAATTGGAGAACCTTTCAATGCTTAATTAAAACAGCTCTTTGTTTTTTTGTAAGCTCAATAGAGGAAAGATTTTTATGATAGAAGCAAGCTTGGAAAAAGACGTTAAGGTAACAGAGTACATTGCAGAGCCCATCAGTTCTGTAGCTTTCTTTTTCCTTTAATACTGGAGTGACTGAAAATTGTCACTTGAGTCTTTTTACATGCCAAAGGGAGAGTACAGCTTTGATAAGATGCACAGGATACCTCTATGGTGTCAATAACTTTCTAGGTGAGAAAGTTACTCCTTTGGTTTTATTTTATAAATGGATTAGATGAATGAGTTCTAGAAAGTAAGTAGAGGTGAAAGGCATTTGCTGAAAATTATAGTTTAGTATTGCTTGCTACCAGCTTGCCATGTTTTGTATTAATAATCTGAAGTTTAGACTATGTCACTGCCATTACAGTCTCTTCCTGTGTGCAAGTTTTTAGTTCTTTATTTCTTTTAAAGTGCATTTTAAAGAATCTTTATTTAAAGAAAATGGATGCTGAAGTTCTGAGCTGGCAATATTCTAGCTATTTCATAAATTAGTATGAAATTCATATATACAAGTGAAGCTTCTATAACTTTTTATTTCCTAAACAATGTTTGGAGTTCCAGCTGCAGCTTGTAGAGCCACTTAGAAAAACTCTTGTGGTAGGATGTTGCTGGATTTGAATAGTGAAAACACTTGAAAACTCTTTTCACTGGGGTTACTCACTGTCTACAGTTACCCTTACTGTGCTTTGCTTTTTCTTAACGTTTACTGAACCAACTGTGTAATTTAATTTTACTGACTATAATTGCATCTTATTGCTTAGTGCTGAAGCTTCTAAACCAAGAGTAAAATGGATAAAAATACAAAATGGATATTCATAAAAATGAAAATACTTGTTGGCAGTTCCATGGTCCTATATCCTAGAATCATCTTCTCTCGTGTGATAGATATACTTTGTGCACATTTGGTCTCAGTGCAAACTGGCAGTAGCAGTGCTGCTGCTTTCTGTGAGGGCAAGGCAGGGTGCTTATAAAATATTGCAACAGTGATCACAATTACCAGTATTTCCATTGGGGATAAGGGTAGGCAGGATACAGAGCTGACAGTGGCCCCTTGACAATTGTAGGTTCACTTGTATATTTCTTCTCAAAAGGTCAAATACTAGCTACGCACTGTTCTATGAAATGTTTGTTAAAGATATTTTGCCTTTATTGTAGAGAGAATGATAAAATGGAAAAAAGCTAGTTTATGTACATAACACAAGCCTACCAGAGCACTTACTATTGGTTAGGAATTTTGCAGCCAGGTGAGTTTACTATGTGTTTTGCTTTATTTTTAAAACTAAACTTGCACCAGAGAACTTTTATCTCAGCTACGAGGTTATGCAGATTTTGCAATTTTATAAGAACAAAAAGGAGGCAAAAAGAGCCTCAGATCAAGATAAAACTGCTAGTTATCCGTGTGTGGGTGTGGTATGTTTGGCTGACTTGAAAAATAAGCTATTTCCTATGGATTATGTTCCAGGGTTTTTTAGTATTTCCTTTGGGAGACTTCTTTTAAATTGGCCTTCCTGTAACGGACTTTGCAAGGCAAAGGAAAATTCAGTTATACAGTACATCTCTATCATCATAACATTTTCTTACTAGGTTTTCTCTTAACCAGCTGAATACTTTTGATGTGAATTTATATGCTCTTGTATCTCTCAAATTTGTTGCCTATTAAATTTACCTTGTTTTAAAAAGGTGAAGACTTGTTGATAGAACGAGTGGCACATGCTGGCATGATCAACCCGGAAGATCGATGGAAGACACTACAGTTTAATGGTCCTGTTGCCCATTTTGAAGTACAAATAAGAGTGAAGTGTGATGAAAACTACTACAGTGCTCTGTGCAATAAATTTTGTGGCCCTCGAGATGACTTTGTTGGTCACTACACATGTGATCAAAATGGAAACAAAGCCTGCATGGAAGGTTGGATGGGAGAAGAATGTAAACAAGGTAGTATTGTTTGCTTCATTTTAGATTAGGTCTAGTGTATATATAATGGGTGTAAACTGCAGTAGGTATTTCTGTAGTGTGAGGGCTGTAGCATATTAATTTTAACATATACATTGTCTTTTTAAATTATTATCTTTGAAAACATATCCTCTGTGAAGAGTGGAGCCCAGCATAGGATACAGTGTTGCTTGCAGTGTGCGCTACAGGAGCCGTACAACAAATTTAAGATTTAGAATAGTGAAACATCTTTTTACAAGTTTATTTTATTGGATGGTGGTGTTACTTCAAAGCAAAATGATGTTACATCCAGTAGTGTAAGCTTTTCTTGAACAGCGATAATTTCAGTAATATTGTAGACTTTGATACTGTAAAAATGCCTTTATAACACTTTTTTGCAGTGAAAAAGTTTTAAGTGTAATATACGCAAGGCTGAAAGCTTTTTAATAGATCTTAATGTGAACAGAAATTCAAGTGTAGTCATCCTTTTTAATGAACCACTCAATCAAATCTCTGCATTTTGCCTTCAGTATCAGTGAATAATCAGCACTAAAATTCCTCAACAGAAAGAAGAGTGTGTTAAGTACTTCTTGGTTTTGTTTTCTGGCCCTTTTCAGTAAAAAGCCTGTTAATGACAGGGGAGACCATTTTTAGTATTTACTCAAGATCATGTGTATCTTTTGAAGCTTGGGATTTCCAGCATAATACCAGTCTAATACCAGGTGTAAAACAAACAAACAAAAAAAAGCAAACAAAAAAACCAACAAAACCTGTATTTGATAAACGTTTCAGTGCTGATACTCTTTCTGCAAATGTATTTGGTAGCAACTTTTTCAAGGAGTTACCTTAAGTTACTCTTTTCATAAAGAGTTGTAATGGGGTTGTGTTTTGTGAAGTAGCTAGCTGGAAGCAACAGCTATTGGAGCATGGCAAAAGACAGTCTGCTTTGCACAGCTAACAAATAGGCTAAATGACAGAAGCCCTATCTAGAACTGTTCAGCTTGCTGCTGTACTAATTGATACCTAGCTGCCCAGACTGATGCCTAAATCTCTTCTTATATTTACAGCTGTATGTAAACAAGGATGTAATTTGCTCCATGGGGGTTGCAGTACACCTGGGGAATGCAAGTAAGTCTGTGTGCACTTGAGTATTTTATTTGGAGTACTGTTATTTCTAGCATTTTCTGTGTATGTTGCTACTTTTTAAGAAGTCTACTTTAAAATGGAAAAAATCTTGTGTCAGAACATGAATGGAAATAGGTCTGAAGGAGATTTCACATGTGTAAGAACTGCATATACTTTATACTGTTTTGCAGTCCTTTTTTTCACATACAGGGCTGAATAGATTTGCTTCATGTAATCCAAAACTGCCTTTATCAAATGAGAATAATCTTTTTTCTTCTCTTTAAAATCCTTGGGGGCTTTGATCTCTATGTGCTACTTGTTCCCCTCAAATAAAAAGGGGAACTTGCTCTTTGGACTATTAAGACTAGGAAATGCTCACAGTCCTAGAATGTTTAATACATATATTTGATCACCAAAATACAGTAAACTTAGTTTTTCCAAGAAAAAAAAGGTCTTTTTGGTAGCAATGGAGATACAGTAGCAAACCCAACCAAAACTTTCTACCCCAGGTGAATGGTTTTTGTTTCCTAAATGTGAAAGAACTGTCTGAAATGTTTCTTTTACTTTGTGATGAAGCTGAAGTAGACTCTGTGATAGCAAGAGGAGTTGATTGTTTCCTTGTAAAGGTTCAGGCATCCAGTGTAGTAGGTCAAGGGGAAATGGGGTGTGTGTTTTCTACTGGCTGTTGAAGAAATGGGGCAGGTGTACTTGCAAGTTTGGGATCCTGTGTAAGTTCCAGAGTTTATTTGTGGTTAGAGGTGTTATGCATCATTGTAAGAGCGGATTTGTGCAGCAGTTCCATTGTAAGCTGTATTTGAATCTGCTTGCTTGAAATGATGTGAAACTGAACTGGCTGTCAGAACCCCTGAGAGCTGTCAAATACCATTTGTGGCAAGCTGTGATAGTTTAAGGCAATTCTGCTTCATCCTCCTACTAGTAACTGCAACAACCATCACAGAAGTGGCAGAAATAAGATTCAGGTTGCATAGCTTCGCAGGGCTTAGAGCTAAGCTGGGGTTGAAGTGCCAGTCTGAGGTATTTTGGGTGACGTGCAAGCAAGTCCTGTCCTGCTAAAGAGCCTGAAGTTTCTGACAGTGGGGTATGGCAGATAACAAAGTAAACCTTAAATCATTGCACCACAGAGTGGTTTCTTTCTGTCCTGAAACTTCTATCAGATGCTGTTGACTTTTGGAAGATTTGTTGTGTTGTAGCTCTCAGAACTGACTGAAAACCGTAAATTCCAGTGTACAAGGTGCAGCGCTTCAGCACATGTGCAGTTTTACTGCTGAAGAGCTATAAAACCTCCCTTAAAAGATATTTTTTTCCCCAAGGCAGATGTTTAAAACAGTTTCCTTTTTGTAAAAAAGAACATTTCTATTTAATATTGTCTGTGATCTTTTTGTATCATTAAATGTTTTGCTTGTAATCTTAAGTATTGTGTGTCCCTACTAATGTTGGTGATACTTTTATTTAGTTGCAAGTAGAGATTGAGATTGTGGTTGTGAGCTGGGCCAGTATCACTTCTGCCCAACTAAGTAGTATGCCTTTCCTGGAGCCTTCCAAGAATGCTTTTCTTTTCCCCTTGAGAACCTACTCTAATGAATTTTAATTCATGTAAGGGTTTCTGAAGTCCTGTAGGTATTGTAGGAGTGTCCTAAGAGCCTGTGAATGTTTGCTTTTTGAATGCAATGAGCCTTTGAAGAAAGGTAAAAAAGCAACAAGTTTAAGTAAATACAAAACAATACCCTTTTTTTGGTGGGGGTGAGAGGGGATGATGCAGTTTCCTTCTTAGCTTTCATTTCTGTGTGATACCAGCTGTGTCTGGGAAAACAGAAGTTGGAGAGGAAGGGAGTACAAAACCTTTGAAGATGGGGGCTGGGTGGCCATGGTACCTTTAAGGTGTCTGTCAGTCGGTGGTCTCATGAGTGAAACCTTTCCTTACATCAGTTCACTGCCATGAAGAAGCATCTAGTGTTTTAAGTCTAGATGCCTCATTCTAACCTGTCCAACTAAATAAAGTTCACAAAAATAACGCTGAGTCTATTGAAGGATTCTGATCACAAATCTCACTGCTTTGTTGGATGCATTCTCTCATTTGAAATGAGAATGAGAGACTTCTCATTCTCAGAGAATTCTCGGGGGAAGGAATGAGGGACTTCGTTTCAGATGGATTGCGTGCCATCTGCCTTGTTTCTTAATGCCTGTCTGCTGAAGTGATGGATCTGTGATCAGCATGTTGAAGAAAAGCAATGGCCTTTCTGTGTGTGGCCACTCTTATCTGCAGTATTGCATAAGACTCTTGGCTACCTCTTTAAATATGATTTGGTAGCCTGAGCTTGCTCACACAGATAACTTTAACTTTGTGTTCTGTAATAGTTATTAGGCTATATTAGAAATGTTGCTTTTAACCCAAATGGATAATGCTTTCTGTAGAAAAATGATGCTGAACTAAAAATAAGCAAAGCTTACAGACGTGACCTTTATCTTCAGCAGTACAAAGGAAGCTGTTATTTAAAAGAAACTGCTGTTTGGTGCTATTGAATTATAATCTGGATTCCTTCATCCTGGTTTTTGGACAGTTGCCACTGTCATTTAACAGGTGAAAACAATGTCCTTTTAATTCAGAAAGAAAATGAAAATGCGAGAAAAACATGGGTGTGAGATGTATGGAAATCTACTGGTGCCACTAGCTAATGAGTTTCAAAAATCTGCAGTGGCATTTATAAATAGAAAAGTTGGAAAATTGTTTCCACCTTCAACTTGTATGAACATGCAGGTGACTTAAGCAATGGCTCTGAGGCTTCAGCCTAACTCCCATAGAAAGGATCTACCTTCCATGCTTTGATGTTTCAATGTAATTTAGAGCTGTTCTTGGATTAAACATTATACCAAAAATGGATCTTCAGTAGCTGAATGGCTGCAGACTGTTGATAAAGAATATGTTATTAGCTGTAACTGTACATCATCTGTTGGGCAGGTTCATGTACCTATTGTTTTGAGAAAGTTATGGAGTTATGAAGTTTGCCATTTCTTCTGTTAAGCTTTCTTCAAAGAAATGGAAAATAAGTGGGGGGTGACCTGATGTATCGAAATGACCTGATGTAGGAATGATTTGTGTTTTGGCTGGGTCTAGGTGATAGATTTTTGTGACTCTGGAGGCATTTCAGAAAAAAAAATAAATTGCTGAATAATAGCAAAATTACATCCTTGAGGAAAGCAAAAGCATCTTAGCTAACTCTTGCAAAGATGGGAGATTGAAATGTTCTTAAAAAAAAAAACCACACCAAAGTGCATGTGCGTACACACACACACACAAAACCGAACCAACAACCAAAAAAACTTTTATTCATATCTAGACTCAAAGGGTTTGGCCACTGTAATCTTCAGGTTTTTTGTAGGTGGGGTTTTGTTTTTTGTTTGTTTTAAGCCTGCAGTGGCAGAGCAAATGGTCTCATTGATTGATTCACCAGCACAAAGTAGTAGGAAGGATTGTCAGAGAAGCAACATGGCCAAGCAATGATGGTTGGTGCTTTTTGTATGTTTTTGCATCATTTTAAGTACTTTGTTAAATTCCATTAAACTGTCTAGAGAAGAATGAAGTTTGATCTAATGGCTTATAACTGGCTTAGGCTCAATCGTCTTATGAAATTATGAAAGTTGAATATAGAGAAACCATAAGTGACAGTCTCCTTCCTTGATTAAAACTGCTGACTTGAGTATGTTTGGTACCACTCATAAACTGTCAGTAGGCTTAATGGCTTAATCTTTCACTTCCTTGTGATCCAGAGTGGTATGGGTTTGGCAGAAGTCCAGATATGCCTCATATCTTGGCCTACACTGTCATATTCCTGCCAGGAAGATGGTGTTTTCAGAAATCTTTCTACTTTTCCTGTTGCCTTTGAATGTTTAAATTTCTCTCCCAAAGCAAAACATAAGGGATCACTTCTCTAACATATCTTAGCTTGTGTTCAGCTTCTGGAGCTATGGTAGGACCTAGGTTACGTCCTGGGAAATGCAAGTCTTGCTTCACACAACTGTGATAGAAAACTTTCTTTAGAATGTGTAGACTAATGGAAATGAATTGGAAATGAGATTGCTAATAGTACTCTAACGTGAATTCGTGCAAGGTGAGCAAAGCAAGCATACAGTCTTTAAAAATTTAAGTAAACTGTTTTATCTGTTCTGTGAACTGTCTTATTCTAGAATTACTCCTGAACTGTATGTGACAATTTTGGTTTTACAGTGTTGGTGGGGTTTTTGTTTGTTTTTATTTAATCACATACCTGATGTTTGTCCTATTGAAACAGATTTCTCAAACGTCCTGTCCGGTGCCATGCCTTTTGTAGTCCTCGTATTCCACTTCAGCCCTGCTTGCAGGGCTGATTTCTTGTGTCCAGCAGTATCTGCAAATGCTGTAGTGGTTTTGCTCTCCCAAGTGGTTTTGCTCCCTTACTCTGTCACTATAAGGGCCAGAATCTGCTCAACTATTATTCAAGACTTTTACGGAGATACAGGAACAAAAGCTTGAATTGCAAAATGAGGTACAGCTAACTACCTGGAGTGTTGGGGTTGTCATAGTATTCTAGACATCCTTTGTTAAATGTTAATGGATTGCATAGTCTTCCACCCTTTTTAGTAGAAGGCCTACCAATATCACTGATGTGTTGCTTGTGTTTTCAGGACAGTTGGGTGGATTACATGGTTAACAGTCAGCATTGGGGAACTCTGAAGTGGAGGGGAAAAAAAACCAGTAAAACGAAAACCCAAAAAATCCAGACAGCTGGATTCCTGTAAACTCATTCTTGGGTACAAGGAGATCTGGTAAGGCATTTCAAAACAGTTTGTTATTGAAAGACTTCTAGAGGACTAACAAAAGATCATAAATGACTGAAAAAAAGAAGGCAATAAAATGCCTGCTCCTAAAAATGAGGAGAAGATAAGAGATGGTAAGCTTCCATACTAACTAGATCAAATAGATCAGCCAGATCTATTTGATATGGTTGGTTTACACAATTGTTCTGGAATGGAATTATGAGACAGCTCATAAGCTGTTCTGAACAGTAAACTAGAAAAAACCTTGAGGAGTGCGTTAGCTGCTGTGGCATCTGACCATTTCAGTTCCTGTGGTCTTGGAGCAGTTGTGGTCCCTAAGGAGCATAGGGCTATTGTCTGGCCCTGCCAGGAGTGCACTTGGTACTAGTACCTGGACATCTTCTTTCTAGTCTCTTCTTTGATGCAAGATACCGTTTCACAGCTTCAAGTTTCAAGAACTTGTAAAATTGTTACAATTGTTGCCTGTCTTATTATGCAAGTTCTTTTTCCTGTTAATATAACCAGTATGCTTTTACTATTGTTTTTTATGTCCTAGTGGTATGCCTTGTTGGCAAGTATTTCACAAGTAAACGTATTTAGACAAAAAAGAATTCCATGTTTTATTGGTGAAGGAACTGAGGCACGCTCAGCACTTGCTTGGATGGTTAGTGAGTAGGAAGGCAGAGAGTATATCCTAAAGGTGGATGCTGCTTCCAGGAGAATGTGAGCAGGTATACAGGAAGTAAAAACATGTAGTGCTTTAATTTGTGTTTGCAATAGTAGGCACTGCAGAAAAATTAGAATAGTAAATCAAAGCAGCGTTGAGAACCCAACCACTTAAGGCTGTTTTTTAAACAAATTTTAGCCTAGCTCTCATCTGTTCTTGTGGACTGAATGGCTGTTTGCAGCTGGAACACATTAGGTGGGCTCCTGGCATACATGGTCTTACATTACCTTAGCTTAACCTAAAAGGAATTCAATTCCTTTGTTCCAAAACAGCTCTGATGAGAACCAACACACCATCGACAGGAACAATCAGGCAGTTCTCTTAAAAAGCATGCTCCTGGTGTGAACTAATGCAAATGCAGGCACACCCTTAGGGCCACTTACTGCAGGATAACTGAGCTACGGTTAAATCGTCCCTCCTATCAGCTCCTTCACAAAACTCTAAATACAGTAAATGAGAAGGGTAGCTTTCACTAACTTCCTTTATTAGAGGAGAAAAAGTTTGTAGGGAAAGGTTTGTATCATTTGGTGCAGTAAGAATGCTGGGGGTGGGAGGAAAAGATGACAAGCTTTCAGGTAATTATTTAAGTTCATCTTTTCCTTCCCTATTCACAAAGCTATCTTGCCCATTTCAAATGTAGGAAGGTGGGGAAAGTGGTTCCGTGACAAATCTTAGTGAATGAGTACTGTACTAACTATAACATTGAAGCCGGATGCTCAGAATTGTAGGATCTAACAGCTAGACCATATTGCTGCCTGCTGTGCAATAATTAATCTCTTAAAAGATTAAACAGACTTTCTTATAGTTATTTTAAGTAAATAACTAATATAAAGCTATTGTTCTGGCCTATGCAACTCCATCCTGTTCACGTCACTAGAAAATTTAGTGGTTTTCCATTTAAGAGGGTTATTTCTCCCCCACCCCTGAATGATGCATTTTGCTTCTGCTCTTAATGTCACTGTTCTGCTTCGTTTTCCTGTGTTCAGTGTTTTGGCCACAGCTTCCATTTGAAATACGAGTGGGAGAAGCTCCCTCCAAAAAGCCTGCTTAAAAAATGATGTGTAAATATGTCTTGGTAATCTTTACTTTGGCCTTTGTAGGATATGCAATATACCACTAAGGTATAACCTATGGTAATTAAAGACTTACACCATGTTGCCTACATCCTCCCTATGGAGGGATTTTTTAAATTGACTTTTAGGCCCCATGTTCTGACCTAGACTTCAGAAATAGCTTAGTTTTGATTTCCTTCACACTGGTGGTTGCTGTGGTTTAACCCTGGCTGGTAATTAAGCACCATGTAGCCACTTGCTCACTCCCCCCCTCACCCAGAGGGATGGGAGGAGGGTTGGAAGGGAATGTAAAACTCGAGGACTGAGAGAAAAACAATTTAATAGCTGAAATAGAATAAAAATGAAAAAACACTAATAATGACAATAACAGTTATAATGAAAAGGGAAAGGGAAAGAATAACATCCAGAGCGAAAGGAAGAAGGGAACACGTGGTGCACAAGGCAACAGCTCACCGCCTGTGACTGATGCCCAGCCAGCCCCTGAGCGATGATCCGCCTGCCCTGGCCAGCCCCCCAGGTATACGTACCAGGCATGATGTCCCATGGTATGGAATGCCTCTTTGGCTAGTTCTGGTCAGCTGGCCTGGCTGTGCCCCCTTCCCAATTCCTTGTGCCCCTCCAGCCGTTTCACCAGCAAGGGCTGACAAACTGCAAAGTCTCAGGTCAAAGCCAATACACAGCGCATTAGCTCCTAAGTAGATAATTAACTCAATCCCAGCTGAAAGCAGGACAGTGGTTTAGGTGTATTTAAGTGTTAAGTGCTGACAAAGCTCTGTAGCTAGGTGTAGAACAGAACCTATTGAGTTATCCTCTCGTTCTCATGTATTATGAGCCTTTTCATACAGTTGGGGTAGATTAGTGGTTGGATGAGACCTGCAATATGAAGTTTCTCAGCTGAAATTTCTGCACAGAAAGTCCAGAACTCTCAAATAACCAGAGGAATAAACCATGTGTGAAGATAGTATTAAACAGCAGAGTTAAAGTTGACTGTTGACAGCACACTAACTTTTGGCAGTGTAGCAGGTGTCTGTCTTCCTTTTGGATGAGGAGTTAATCATGCAAGGTGCTGAGGGACCATGGTTTACAGACCATCAGGACAGGGTACATCTCTTTGCTTTTCCACATCAGTTGCATAAGTGCTATTGTAGGATTTGATATAAAATCACGGAGTTTGGAAAGAATCTCGGGTCGTCCAGTCCCACCTCCTGCCCAAAGGAGGACTAGCTAAACCAGATTGCTCAGGGCCTTGTCCTCACAAATCATGTATCTGTTTACATACAGCAACATGAGATCTTTTCAACACTTTGTGCCATCTGATTTGGAAATGCTCAGTTTCAACCTAGCTTTCAGTAAGTAATTATAACACAAACATCCTCGGAGGAAAATAAAGGCATTAGTATCAACTTTTTCCTTAATTATAACTGTTTCAGAGGAACATAAGGAAAGCACAGTGCTGTAGAAAAATCTTTTATTGAACTTGACTAGTCTAGCTTTTTTTAATAGCCCTGGGAAAAGAAAAAAAAAAAAAAAAAAAAACACCACCAAATCCCAAGTCTTGTATTTCTTTCTCCTTTCTGCCCTTTGCCCTGCTCCTGCCTCTTGAGTACCTATGTATCTTTGAATTGTGTGTAGTGACGGGTGCTTCTGTAGGATTCCTTGATACTAAATTTACTACTTCAAACATGTTGAGAGTTACTGTAGAAAGTCTTTCTTATCCTGGAATTTGTCTGTTTGAAGCCCCACTGTCTTACTGTAACCAAGTATACACTACAAGTTAAATTATTGTGGCTTTATATACTTGTCAATGACACCAGTATTTTTCCTGCACGGTTGCAGTTTCTCTAATCTCGAGACAGAAATGTTATCTAGAAGCTTTGCTAATGTTAATTCCTGCCACCTCCCCTTCCTCCAACCTTGTATTTAAATTCTCATTTTCCTGTTGCCCACCAGACTTTCATCTAAAGGAAAATGAAAGCTGTGAAGCGTGTCTGTAGAACTATCAGGATCTTTTCTGCAGGTTCTTGGTTTCAAGATAACTAGCAATTGTTCTTCTATTCCTATTGCCTGCTCTGCGTTAATCCTGACCGGAAGGGATGCTTTGGTCTGGGAGCAGATGCCTGTACTTCAGCCTTCCATCAGGAAGTTACTAAACTGTAACAATCTATTTATGGTAGCTTCTTTGTACTGCTAATAACCCAGCAAGGGCTAAGATCTCTGATTTTTGTTTTGTGTGCGTTTGGTTGTAAAGACAAGTTAGACCTGATGAAGTCAGCAGAGGGGAAGGACAGAGGAAGTAGAATCTTGATTCCAGTAAGAATTTTCTTTGCCCATTGAACAATGGGAATCCTTAAGAATTCTCTAAATTTGGTGCTCTTATTTAGTCAGACATGAAAAAAATTTAGAATTGTAGAAACTTCCAACAGATTATTCTCAGCTGTGGGGGTCAGGGGAAGAAGTAACTTTAGCCCACTCCTAACTGTTTCCTTTTGGCTTTTACATAGTAGTTGTTACTTAAAAAGGAATTCTGGTTTGTTTTTTTAAATAAAGATGTTGCTTTTATACTGTACATTTTGGGCTTCTCATAGTGGATCATTAACCTTTTTTCATCCTTGTGTTTTGGCTTGATATTTTTCTCATAAATGACAATGCCCATTTCTGAATTGATTTCACTTTATTGATCGCATCTTGCTCTAGGGGTGAGCTGAGATCCATGTAAACATTATCTTTTTAGAAGGAAGTGGAATTAAAGCTGCTCTAGCACCTGCTAATGTAGGATGCGACCAGACTTCCTGTTCAAGAGGAAATCCTAATTTACTCTTCCTTGTAAACTGAAGGCTGATCAGCTTACCACATAGTAACCTTTTGACTTGTAAACACTGTGTTCCTTTGGACTGCTTTTCGACTCTAGAAATTATTTCCCTCAGGCTTGGTGGTAACTGACAGTAAACTTTGTGTTGAATATCATGAAAAACCAGCCACCCTTTTCTGCTGAACTAATTTTAATGCAGTCGAGGGTACCTACAAACTCAAGTAGGTGCTTAAGGTGCCTACTAGTTCGAAGAAAGTGGCTGTATTGTTCTTTGCACTCTTTATCACCAGTGCAGTGTTGAACAAAGAAACTTGTTATCTTTTGGGTTTGGAAAACAAATTGAGTTACTGTGATTATTTGCTTTGTGATGCAGACTTGCAGCCCTTGAAAATGCTTGTTATATGTGGGTGGGGAGTTGGCTCTGGCCAGGATAGTCATGGTGAATCACTGGCAGTAGTGCCAGGTTTGGCGTGGATGGAGATTTGGGTTGGGGCCAGTAAAGTGAGTTACAGTACTTTTTTTTTTTTAATCATTATTATTATTGTTTATTACCAGCCCCTGCAAAGATTTTGTTTTCTTTTCTGTCCTTGAGGAGGAAGGAAGAGATCAAATTTAGTGGGAGCAGTATTTATTTCCTCTTACTGCTAATACAGCAAAAGAAAGCTGCTTCTGAAATACGTATGTTCTCCAGGCTTCCTCAGAGGAGCAGTTGGAGGCCCCTGGGCTAGGTACACGGCTGAGGGTCTCTGTAGGGATCCCACAGCTGTGAGGTGTAGAATGAGGAGCAGATACTGGGACTGACAAGTCTATAGAAAAAAGTCTTGCAAAGATCTGCATCTAGATTCCTTCTGCCTGTGTAAATAGTAGAAATTTAAATAATATGCTGCAGGCATAACCCATGTTATTCCTTTGGGGATTGATACAGCTTACTAAAATGGGTGAAATAAATATTCACAAGGAACCAAGGCTGCTCATTTATAGTTTTTTCCTTGTCTTCTCTCACCACACCCCAAAGACTTAAGAATTTATTTTCTGTTAGTATTCAAAGCATGTTGATAATAGAATGGTGGTGTTAAATCTAAAAAAAAATAGTTTCCTTTCTAATGCATTTTTCCTCTAGGCATTAGGGCTCTACTAGCATGCATGTGATCAGCTCCCATTCAGTGTGTGTTTATGCATACTATTGCTAGTATGGCTCTTAAATCCTTTGTAAGAAATACTCTTAAAATGACAGGCAGAACTTTTTTTTTGTTTTCCCAAAAGAGCAAGCTTACTATTTCTTTTTTATGAAAATGTGTGTGAAATATATGTTAAAAAAAAAAAAAAGCATTAGCCTATGTCCTCCTTCTTTGTTTTTTTTTTTTCTTTTTCAGTTCAGACTTTAATACTTTTCCTATAGCATAATCAGTTGCTTTTGTTAGCAGAGTTCTGTTACAGTTAACATAAAGATACTGGTCTCTGAAGAGGTTTAGTTTTAAACAGTTTTAAAATTTTGTAATAAATGAATTACTAATAGCTTTTATTTCTGTTCTCTTTTCTCCTTTCTCCAAAGAGCACTTTTGTCATAATGTCACTAGAGATCACTGAGGATATAATAGGAAAAATCTGTAAAAAAGGTTCTCTTAAGAAACTAAATCCTGAGAAAACTGTCAAGATAGCTGCCTCTCTGGCTGCCCTGGTCTTTCAAGACTTGTAGCACTCTAAAGCAGACTAGGGAATATCTTGAAAACTGTCTTGATAGAGAGAAAAAAGCTATGGTACTTGGTGCACTAAGCCAGCAGTCTCCTTTTGAAAGTAATTTCAATTTTTTTTTTTATACCAATCACAATTTTTATCCTAGTGTGCGATGATTATGTGAAGATGGGACTTCTTGTGAAAGAACAGCCTAGTTTATGTACAGTTCTTATAACATATAGTAGTGCTTGGTGGTGTTTGCCGTAGTATGTAATACGGTTGAGCAAGATGAGTTCCAGTAAGGATGTTCAACAGCACTAGTATGTCCCTTCTAAACAGGAGAAATAAAGTTGTGTTGCCTGTTACACATTGAACAGTTGACCTTGTTCTTGAGAATGGTAAGTGTAGTGTTCTAAATACCTGTAAAGCTGAGAATTAAGCATCATGTTGCTAACTTTTAACATGTAAACTTACATCTTAGGTGTCATTATGGTTGGCAAGGACAGTACTGTGATGAGTGTGTCCGCTACCCGGGCTGTGCTCATGGGAGCTGTAATGAACCATGGCAGTGTAATTGTGAAACCAACTGGGGTGGCCTGCTCTGTAACAAAGGTACTTAACATCAATGTACAGGAAAAATAAAGTTGCATGATTAACTGATAACTCATTAACCCCCCCATATTTTTTTTTCCTGCTAGTGTGTGACTACCTGAGTATCTCTCTGCCTAATTCTTTTATGGCAGATCATGCCTAAATGTCACAAGTGTTGGAAATTTAAGACCAAAGACTTGGAATGGTCCTGAGTCTTCTAACTCTCATGCAGTTGTCCTCTTGCTTATCCTTTCCTGTTCTGTGGATGATGATAGGCTAGCTAACGGAGTATGGGGATGATGTGGGTGAATATTCAAGCCAGAAAGACATCTGTATGTCTGACTAGGGGTTAAAATGGTGAGATTTGTGTTCCCTGTTGATCGATGCTTTTCTCTGTCCAGATCTGAATTACTGTGGAAGTCATCATCCCTGCCTGAATGGTGGAACCTGTATGAATACTGAACCAGATGAATATCGCTGTGCTTGCCCAGATGGCTACTCTGGAAAGAACTGCGAAATTGGTACTTTTGGATATTGCACATATCTTTAGAAATCTGAAACTGTTTTAGGCATGGCTACAGTCTAGTTAGCCAGGTGCCACTTATATACTTACTGTTTTTTTGTTGTTTTTTGGGGGTTGTTTTTGTGGTTTTTTGTTTGTTTGGGGTTTTTTGTTTTGTTTTTTAGAGTAGAGGAGGTGTTTTCTCCTTTTCAAAAGCTAGCTTTGTTTCTGAGAAGGGAGGTGTGAACAGTGGTGGTGTGCAACCTGTCCTTTCAACTTGATTGTTCCTTTGTGTGATAGCGGGATAGGCCAGCTCAGCCTCTCCTGTCTAGTGCCTTAGGCTGGCTAGTCAAAAAACCCACTGAAAACAACAGAAATGCTGCAAGTTTCCCTTGAATTTAGATAAGACTGAGAGTACTTCTTCCCTTTGATTTCTTCACTTCCTTAATCCAAACATGCAGTTGGGCTATAGTTCCATGGAAATGGGTTACAGTTGCACCTTTCCCTGTTACTGTTCTCCCTGCTACACCTTTTCTTGTCTTCTGGCTTGCTTGCAAACATGCATCTTATACAAGCTGGGAACTACAGGAGGTAGCAATGATGGGCACTTCAGTTTTAACTGGCACGTGCGGTTTTGGCTCAATTTTTGGCTGTCTAAATGTGTTGACTATCCTTTTTGATCAACTGAAACTTGATTTTTAAAATAATCTTTCAATATGGGACTTCGTTTGTGTTAATAATGCAGATGTTAACTACTATGGAAATGTGCTCAAGCCCTCTTACAGAGTCAACTTGTCTAAACAAAGTTAACTCTTTCCTCTTCCCATTAGCAAAATGGAGGAAATCATTTAAACCATATTTTTGATGAAGTATGCCGTCTTGTCTAGAGCCTTAACAGTTCTGTGTCTGTCCAATGTGAAAGCATATTGCTATTTTCATTTATATCTGTGATGTGTGTTACACAAAGACCAAAATTTTCATGTACTGGAGACTATTCTGGTATTTGGAGACTTTTCCTGATTACTTGTCCCTTTGTTGTGAGACACAATATGCAATTTCTATTTCTTGCCTATTTGATGTTTGGAGAAAACCGAAAACTTTCAGATCAACTTTTTCACATTTAGTATTCAGTTGGGTTTTGTGCAGTGACTTTCTTTCCCATGATTGACTATTAAATCCTTTTTCTTAAATGTGACATTCACAGTTTTCTGGCTTTGAATTTGCTGTCCATTGATAGTTATAAGTGTAGATGGAAAGAACCTTTTTTTTTTTTTTTTTCTTTCACGTAACTCTTTGGTCTTAAGGTCACTGAACTATTATCAGCAGAAAGTGTTCACATTTGTCAGGATGTAGATCTCCTTTGAACTTCTATAGACTGCTATATGGTATTAATGATACTATCCAAATCTGAATTTTTCTGCAGCTGGTAGAACGTGATGCAAAGTTTTGGCTAAAATAGATGAAATCTTGTCTTGGCGTGCCCCAGAAGTTCTGGGGAAGCACCTTCGCTTTTCAAATAAGGAGGCAGGGATAAAGGGAGCTGTACACTTAATGAGTTCTGTCCTGATTATTAGCAGTAGATTGGTATGAGCTGCTTTAGGTACTAGTACCTAACATCATAGGCTACGTAAACTCAATTTGCAAACTAGATAACCATTCCTAAGAGAAAGTTTTGAAAACATAAATGCTAGCAATGATTTGAAACTCTTACTTAGTAAGGGGATTATTTTCTTCTTTCCAAAAGCTTTCTTGGCTTCTGAGAGAGAAAATATCAAAAGTGATGGCATACAGCTTGTCCCTCCTCAACTTGATTGTTGCTTAGCACAGCTTCTGCAAGTGTTACAGCCCTACATGGAGTGACAACAAGCAGGACTGCCTGTAATTGCAAGTAGCTCTATTCTTTGCTGTTTCCAAGGAGCAGTATTAGAATGAAGCTAAACAGACCTTTGATACTTAAATTATTACTACTGTTCAGACTTCTGTGTACAGCATATCTGTTTTGTCTCACTGAAGGGAAAGAAAAAAAAAAAAATGCTGTAGCACTCCAGATATGGAAGTGCATGGCTGAATGCAGTAGGTTAATGGAGAACTTCTCTAGCTCCTGAGATATTGAGATAGTGACCCATCATCTATCTTTAGGCTTTCTAGTCAGTAGATATGAAGTATCATGCATCGTCAGTAAAATCCTTTTTCAGTCTTCTCGTGGGATTCTTACTCTGCGGCTGGGAGAGGGAGGCTCCAACTTCTGTACACTGCTCATGTTCTTGGTCACTTTTAATCAGAATGCAATTTCTAACCATGTGAGTTCTGCTTAATTGATACTGGAAGAGTATTTAGCAAGAATTTCTTTCCTTCTTTCTCCCCAGCGGAGCATGCTTGCGTGTCTAATCCCTGTGCTAATGGTGGAATTTGTCATGAAATTTCATCAGGCTTCAAGTGTCACTGCCCATCGGGGTGGAGTGGACCAACGTGTGCTATCGGTGGGTATGCATTTACTGATGACTGGCCATTTGGTTGGAAGGGTTCATACAGCTTGATAGTATCATGCTGTAAAAAAACCCAACAGGTTAAGCCAAGTTTTAGATGACGTAATGGAAGGCACTCTTTGACTTTTCCAGATATTGACGAGTGTGCATCTAACCCTTGTGCTCAAGGAGGGACCTGTATTGATGGCATTAATGCATTTGAGTGTATATGTCCACAACAGTGGATTGGAGCAACATGTCAGCTTGGTAAGTTACTACCTTCCAAAGTTTTGAAGACCACTGGAGATTATTCCTAAATAATGAATAAATCTGTGTAAGTGTTCAACATGATTTTTATTGAAGATATGTGTTGTTATTGGTATCTTAGCTGCTCTTTAGTAGATTTTACAGTCAGAAGTTTCAAATTAACCTGTAACTATTTAAGCCCCAACTTAAGTTTACTTACAGTAGTTCTTCTAGAATGCCCGATAACTTTTCTGTTTCAAAATATGGCATTGGTGATGGTAGCTCCTTCTTCATGGTGGCAGAACAGTGACTATAAACTTACCAAGGCAAGGAAGGGATTTGCCCTGACTAACATATTGCCTTTTTGAGTTTTGGCAAAGGGATAATAAGTAAGATAACATGCATGTGCTACTGTAGACAAGTGTGCATTAAAAAACTGTGGTATATAAATGGTTTTAGAGCCCTACCAATGTATAATATGAGCTTCTGATGCTTGGATTGCATGGAAACTTTGCTTGGTGCTGTGGTAATCTGTTTCTGGGTTTGTTCTTTATTCTCTTCTTTCTTTTATCTTCTTTCACAGATGCTAATGAGTGTGAGGGGAAACCCTGTGTTAATGCTTACTCTTGCAAAAATCTCATTGGTGGATATTACTGTGACTGCATTCCAGGATGGACAGGAGTAAATTGTCATATCAGTTAGTATTTCTTTAGTATATATGTTGACCATAGGATGCTTTAGTCTTTAAAAGAAGTTTTATGATGAATGATATGTCCATTTACTTGTACAAGAAAAAATACCTGTTGTCAGGATTTTTCTAACCTCCAGCAAATTAAATTGAAAATCCTGTTTGAAAATTTATTTGGACATTTAATTGGTATTAAAATGAGATTAGATATGCACTTAGATAATTCTAATAAACCTCTCCCTACTCGCTCATCCCTGATTATGAACAATACCATGTGCTGATTCAATTAAAAATATTTTATGATACCATGTGCTGATTCAAATAAAAATTAAAAACCTGTTAGATAGGAAATTAGCTGATTACAGTGTAATAGAAATATGTAATATGTCATTTTCTATTACATATTTTTAAATTGAGAATCTCTTAATCATCAAGCGTCCTTGCTTTCCATTGAAACATCTAGAAAAATCTTTTCTAAAAATTTTGTTCTCAGTTTTTTTGTTAGACCTGTATTTTACAGTCTTCCACTACAAATTCTAATGCCTTGTGTATTTTATCCATAGATACTAATGACTGCCGTGGACAATGTCAGCATGGAGGTACTTGTAAGGTAACTCTTGTTTATTACATGCCATGTTGAAAATTAATCTTGTTTTGGCTAGTTATGAATTTTATAGTTTGCAGTTACAGGTTGGTTAAATGAGGTTAAATGTTAAGTGTAGTGTTGCACTTACAGATTCTTGCACCATTTCACAAAATAATCTTATCTGGTGCTGCTGCAGTTCACAAATCCAGAATATAGAGATAACTTGAATTCTTGTGGGCAAGTTTTATCATTAAACAAATCTTTCTACTCTTGCTTTTTTCCTCCATCTCTGTGAAGGACGAAGTGAATGGTTACCATTGCTTATGCCCTCGTGGTTTCACAGGAAAAAACTGTGAGACAGAAACAAATGAGTGTGAAAGCAACCCATGCCAAAATGGAGGCCGTTGCAAAGACCTGGTAAATGGATTCAGCTGCCTGTGTTCACAGGGCTTCTCGGGAGTCTTCTGTGAGGTGAGGGCAGTGGTGACATTATTGCAATACTTCTCATGGATTGAGTTCTTGAAAGAAACCTATCTCTGCGTTTAAATGGGAGTAACCCAAGCCTAAAGTGCTACTGACTAACGTAGCTGTTACTTGATACTCTGAATAAACAAATTTGTTGTGCGGTGCTGTAGCACTTGAATTTGCAGCCTGATAAACTGCAAGTGGTTGCACATAGGTGTTGGCTCTCCTAAATGTTTGAAGGAAATTTTTTCAGGACCTGTGGTCTTTTGTTACTGGGTCTTCATCCTAGTGACTCTGAAATACAAAACTGAATTGCCTTTCAAGGAATCCTACTGTTGTTGGTAGGAGTAGCCACATAATTAAAGGCAGACAGATACTCAAGTATTAGCTCTCAGAACTTTGTGTTTGAGATCATTTTAGGGATGTGTAGTTCTACTGGTTAAATAAGAATTCGGATCTGAAATATTGAAGTGTTAGTGATAATTCATAAAGTACTTCATGATAACCAAGATCTTCATTCTGGGGAGGACATTAGACTTTTCAATGTAAAACTATACTGCCCTAAGTATGCACTTTCTGGCTTTTGCTGATAGCCAAATTCATGCATTATGGTTAGCAAGACAGTATCAACTGGAGGCATTGTGTTAGAATTTTGTTGGATTTGCTCCAGAATTTTTCGTGGAGGATATTGGAGTGATGTCTGTTAAATGCTGAAGTAATTTTACTCGATATTATTTGCATTGTTAAAGAAACAATGCCATCCTTTTATTTGAAATTAAAAAAGGTTGCAGATACTGACCAGTTTTGTTAAACTGATGCAGTACCTGATAGATCCTGTACCATTTCTACATAAGGATCATAGCTTGAGTGCTCTACTCTTGGCTGATTCATACCATACTATGTAATAAAAGTTTTAGCAAATCGGTTTGAATAATAGGGGGGAGTTGGCTGCTTGCCTTGTGTGTTGCAGGAAATATCTACCATTGATTCCAGATGCTAAAGTACCAGCTACTGAACTTGCATTGGGAAGGGGAAATTTACACTAATGGAAGGAAACAAATGGAGACATCTGATAGAGGAGATATGGGAATCTTTCTCAGACCTTAGCTGTTTTTAGTAGTTTGCTTTGAATGTACCATATGAGGGCACAAAATAGCTTGCTGAAAAATCTCTCTATTGCAGCTGGAATTGTTAGTACTCCTCTGAATTAAATTCTTAGCACCATTTGCATTCCTTCTGTTTTAGTTAGTTTTGTTTTTTTCTCCTGTTTAGCTACAGAACTACTGAAAATAGTGACAAAGTCCACTATTGGACTTACTTTTAAGTCTGTAATGTTGAGAAAGCTATCTTTCTCACATGAGGTGTTAAGACGGGAAAAATTCATTGGAGGGGAAGAAAGCAATCCTTGAGACCAACAATTTAGAAGAAAGATGCTGTGATGTAACAATATTCCTTTGGATTTTGAGGCCAATTTAGGGCATCACCAGTCTGATCTTCTGTGCCAGCATAAGATGTAGAAGAAGTAGAATTGCTCTGCTACAGCAGTTTGTCTGTATTAAGGGTTATATTATGAAGCTAGGTTTGAATTTTGCTTTTTGATTCAGATGGTAAGAAGCATTCAAAAGGTACCTGGTATTTCTGTGTGTAAATTGGTATGGTGATGATAATTGTAGGAATAAGCCCCTGAGCAGCTTGGTCTAACTAGACCCACTGTGAGCAGGTGGGGAGTAGCTGACCTCTAGAGGTCCCTTTCAAGCTATGTGGTTCTGTAATAAATTATATGTGTTAATTGAGATGGGAAGAGAAGTCGCTCTAGGTAATAGGATTTTTCTATGGTTCTCTGTATTCTAAGTGTCTTGCAGACACAAAGTTGACAAGTGCACTGGTATTTAACTTGTGTTGTAGCACTTGGTATGTGGGAGTGAGGGACAGGGAAGTGACTTAAAATGATCCAGAATAGTAATGGTAAGATTCTCTTAATGGCTTGTTCTTTGCTAAGTAAGTTCTTGCAAATGTGTTTATTCAGCCTCTTGCGAAGCAGTATCTTTTTGGCAGTATCAGAAATGCTTTGTATTAGGATTGACCACAGTAACCTGAAGTTTGTCTCTGTGTTATAGGTTGGAATGCAATATATGTGATTCATAAACCTTAAAACTTGAGGTTCCTTGTATATTAGCTTCATCAGCTTTGGCACTACAGATAATACTGCTTACTCCTGGGAGACAAAGTAGCTGCTGCTAACTATGGTGTCTCTTACAGATGGATATTGATTTCTGTGAACCTAATCCTTGCCAGAATGGGGCTAAATGCTATGATCTGGGAGGAGATTATTACTGTGCCTGCCCTGATGACTATGATGGAAAGAATTGTTCTCATCTCAAGGACCACTGCAAGAATAACTCTTGTAAAGGTACCTGCTGTTGTCCAGAAACTTGTCTTAATGTATTGCTGGTGCATTAAAAAAAGAACAGTAGTATTTCTGGGAATAGCATAATGCAGAAAAACTTTTCTTGTACTCACTTTGTGAAGTAGGTAGTGAGAAGAAATGCTTGTTAACAGCTCTTATTTATGAAGAGGCAGAAGTTAACTTACAGTTAAACTAACTTTTGCATTGTGATCAGTCTTAATTTCTGGATAACTTTTTTAAAACTAAGAAGTGATTGGTGATGCAGATTATGTCTGATGATACACTTCTTGTTCTTAGTAATAGACAGCTGTACAATAGAAGTCTTCACTAATGCTACCCAAGAAGGAATCCGTTTCATTTCATCTAATGTTTGTGGGCCTCATGGACGATGTATTAGTCAGCCAGGAGGGAACTTTACTTGTGCCTGTGAAAGAGGTTTTACTGGAATATACTGTCATGAAAGTAAGTAGAAGTATCTTCTAAATGATTTTGTTGCTCTAAAACATTCTTAGTTTTTGTTATGAAGTTTTACAACTTCAAATAAAACATTAGAATTTTAATAAAGTTGCATGGATCATTCTCTGGTGTACTGCTTGAAATGCAGTTTCTTCTGGTAACAGATTTTGTAGCGGTTCACACTTCTATGAAAGAAAACTGGTTTTAGTCCAACTTCAATGTGAATGTGTCTGTATCCACTACATTTATGCACAGTCTTGCAGGAAGCCATGGAGTTCTCCAACATGGGAATGATAAAGAATGGACAGACACACTGACAGCACAGCTTAGGAGGAGCATGTGTATTGGTGTTCCAGTTTTTGGTGGGGTTTTTAGGGTTGTGTTTTGTTGTTTTGGGTTGTTTTTTTTAACACTGGGATATTTTTGCCAGGTGAACTTAACACTTTGTTTCAACTTGCAACTTGCAAGGTAAGAGAGAATACATCTAGAAATGCTACCAGGCTTGAAAACAAGCTGTTATTACATACGTACAAATGGAGTGTAATTCTGTACTGAGTTTCCTAGGAACACAAATGTCGATCACTCCTTCAGGTAGGTGAAGACAGCCTTGAGTAATAATTGTTGACTTTTTGTCATAGATATCAATGATTGTCTTGGGAAACCTTGCAAGAATGGTGGGACATGCATTGATGAGGTCGATTCATTTAGATGTTTCTGCTCAAGCGGCTGGGAAGGAGAATTGTGTGACACAAGTGAGTACTGCTAAGCATTGGAGGTTCAAATATTACAGCTTTGCTGTAACTGTTAGTGATGGTTGGTATGTGGTTAATAACAATGGGGTAGTTTCTCTGCTCTGTAATTAGTCTACCCACTGTTATTTATAAAAGGATTTTCAAGAAGATTTTTGGGTAGCAGCTGTGACAGTCTCAGTTTCTTGAATAGGACCATAATCTGATTCTTCAGTAAAGTACAGGATATATCTCAGGAGAAGAGACCCTGTTAGGTGGTCTATTCATTATATTGCTTTTATTGCTATAAGCTTGGGTACTTCTTGGTACTTACTGTACGTAAAAGTTTGTCCCTTACCCAATCTACTCATACACAGTATTTTCCAAACCTGAAAAGCCTTTTAGTTTGAAGCCAGTGCAAGTTATAATGTCCTTCCACCTTACTGAAGGAATTTATAAATTTAATATCTATTCCTTTAGTAAGAAAAGAACTGCTGAAGCCTGAATTTTTTCTTGATGAATATGAGTCGGTGTTTTGTATTCTGAGATCAGTGGGAGCAGGCCTTTACTCTTGCTGCTCTGTCTTGAGACATACTGGCCTTAGTTGACAAAGTAGTGTACTAGGCCAGCAGATGGTTAAGTTAACTCAGAGGAAACTGCAGCTGGTTCCTTTTCTATTCTGAATGAAGCCCCTTCTTAAACATGATAGCAAGGACTTGCTGAGACTTATTACAGGGCATGCACCAATTGAGATGTGAAATAAAGACTGAGAAACTTTTGGCAGCTATCACTGTCAGAAGAGCTTTTTGTGTGGTCTAGATGAAGTTCAGTCTGGAATAATTATGTTCTACCTATTAAAACATTTGTTTCAAGTGAAAATAACTTTCTCTGAAATTCATGTACCTATGTATATGCTGAATGTGTGTATACACGCACATATATGTATATGTATTGTTAAGCCGTCTGTATGGCTTAATGGCACTCTGTATTTTGAGACGTAAAGCAGGAGAGGGAGTCTCAACTGTCTCGTGTGGATGTCCTGGGTTGGAGCTCCTTTTCAGGACATTGTGGTCCCTACTAGCAAGTTTTTTCTGAAGGTCAGAATACAGCTATTTGCTGGAAAAATGAAACTATTTTGGTGGTCTACTTAGAAGCCATACTGAATGATACTTTTCTGCTTTAAGTGGCCAGAAAAATCTTTCCTATTTCATGTTGTTCTGTATTAAATCAGAGTTTTTTCCCCTGCTTATGTAAACCCCACAACAATTAGGAATGCTGTCTTCCTAAATAGTGCACAACCTACTACTTTTATAAAGAAGTATTTTATACTTTCTCATGGCCTTGGCTAGGCTAGATCATCTAACTTGAGTATTTTTTTCTAGATTTCAATGACTGTTCTCCTAACCCATGTCATAACGGTGGCCGATGTATTGATTTGGTAAATGACTTCTATTGTGAGTGTAAGAATGACTGGAAAGGCAAAACTTGCCATTCACGTAAGTGTTCTTTACTTTGATCTTTAGTTTACCCAAAGATTTGTTTTCTTCTTTCTCAGGAGACTAGAGTTCCTGAAATTTAAAATAAAACAATTGCAGTGAAATAACAGGCATATTTTCATTACCTCTTCCAGTTTCCCAGCAACAAAATGGAATATTTAAAAAATGTATTCCTTCATGTAGTGAAATAGTGTTGTAAGAGATGCATTTGGATTCCACCCTTCTGATTTTTTACTGTAAATACAGCAAGTAGAACTACTGTTGCATTTAAATGTGAAGTCTCTTTAAAAGTAACTGTGGTAAAAAAGTACCTGGTCTTAAAATTCAGCAGGAGTAATGGAAGCTAAAACTGTTTTATTATGACGTATAGGTGAATACCAATGTGATGCGAATACTTGTAGCAATGGTGGAACGTGCTATGATGATGGAGATACATTCCGCTGTTCATGTCCTCCAGAATGGATAGGAAGTACCTGCAACACTGGTAAGCTTTTAAAATCATCTACAGATAAGAAGTGTCTACAGAAGAAGCGGAGAAGTGTTCAAGTAATACTTAACTGTTTAGTAAATAGGCACACTGTTCTTTTAGCTGGGTAGTTCAAAGGTGTTCTGGTTGACTGGTGACTGGAGTTTAGAATAATTCCTTCCACTTACCTGACATCCTACTGATTATTAGGAAGCTGTTCTTTGCAGGCTGCTTACATGGTCTTAACACAGCTACTGCTAGGCAGATTTACAACACTTGGACTTGTGTCTTGACCCCTCTCTTTTAGTCTTTAGAGACCACTGTGTAATGGTTTTCTTGGGAACTTAGTCCCCTGCTTTGCTCGATGGTTCATAATGTGAATAAGTTTGTGATTGAAAGGTGTATGAGCAGACACACTCAGGAAAAATAAAATTAAGTGATTCTTGCTAGGGGATTTGCAGGGTTTCTGCCTACCGTAGGGAGCTACTCTTGAGCTTTTGGGGGATTGAATGTAGTCTCCATGGTACTTTTTTTTTTTTAATGTGAAACTTACATTAGGACCAAGAAGTTGGATGAAGGGAATTTAGTTTAGTTCTTCTACTTTATATGTACAATTGCAGCATTTACTCAAAATCTGAATTTTAAATACTAGTATTTTATTATGAAGTAAACCTCACTACCTGGGTAACTCATTGCCAAAGTAAGAATTTAGCAGTATTTGAAGGATGTTTACACAGATGGGGAAACAGTAGAAAATCTTTTTTATAAAATATCATGGTTCAATTAAACAATTGAATTGGGTTTGATGGTGAAGGTAGGTGAGAGATTATCATGCAAAGTGACTGGTTTGGGAGTCTCAACCTTCTTGCAAGTCTTGCACTGTTGACTTAAATGCTCTTCAGGATTGTGATATTGACAGATCCAGATGATACTTTTTGTTTTCTATGCTAAACAGAGACTTTTTCTGTTTTCAAAGCTAAAAACAGCAGCTGTATTCCAAACCCTTGCATGAATGGTGGAACGTGTGTTGGCAGTGGAGATTCCTTTTCTTGCATCTGCAAAGAAGGATGGGAGGGACGTACATGCACACAGAGTAAGGCTTTTCTCCTTTCTTCCCCTGCATTCCCCTGGGATATTAGGAGTGTCTGGCACAGAACTGCTAACTGAAACAAAGCAAGTTTATAGAGTTCATCTGCCAAAATATCTGAATCATTCAGGGTGGGAGGTAGGTAAAGAAGATGACGCTCAAGTTATGAATGGAGACCTTGTCATGCTTCTTTTTGCAACTAGTCTCTGCCAAAATAAGACTTTCAGCCTCCTATAAAAATAGTTTTTGGGAATATGTGCTGAACAAAAAAAGTCCCCTCAGAAATAATAATTTTAATAATGAAAAGTATGTGGAAATGCAGGCAGTGGTGTATATTCCGTCATTTTCTCCGAGGACAGCAGCTAACTACTTTGACGTACCAACACAATGAATTGGTTAGGTGGAATAAAGCCTGTAACTTGGATTATTTTTTTTTCCTCCTAAAGGCGTAACAGTGAAATTACTGTTGTATTGATGTTTGCCCTAATTAGCAGTTTTAAAACTGACAGTACTAGTATAAACGCTATCAAGTAGTTTAGAGCTATTTATAATGGGAAGGATTTGTTATAAGAAATCTGACTAGTTGCACATGCACATGTGAAGTGCCAAAGCAGTAGTAATCTTTTAGAAAGCTTTTAGAGCCTGGCTGAATTACCCTCTACCAATGCAACTGATACCATTTTATTTCTATTATGTTGTCATCACGCTGTGTATCAGTCTGTGCCGTTGATCTATCAAAATACACTGAAGTTGTACAATTTTGCATTTGTCAGTCTGTTCATGAAATTGAAGGTATTTAATTGGTCTGTTATGTCTAGTTAAACTTTCTTTGCGAGTGTGGAAGAAAATGTTCAATTCTCTATTTTTCTTTCCTTATCAAATACAGTGTCTCTTGAACTATAATATACATTAGAAAATAAGTGTGCCACTAGTTACACTAGTCCATATTCTTCTTTTTTATAGATACCAATGACTGCAACCCTCATCCATGGTAAGTATGTGAACTGCGGTTCTGTACCTGTTTTGAAAATAAGTGAACACAGTAATAGATTTTTATTCTAGATTAGAACTCATTCTAGCCTAAAACAATTGAAGCCAGCCTCTGTAAAAATCTTAAAACAAACTGTTGCTATGCTTTATCTATTCCTTGACAGCAGCAAAGACCACAAAACAATCCTGAATTGATTCATATGTGAACAGATGAAAGTGTGTGTGTAGTTTTCATGCCAGAACTGACTAGTAAATTACAGTAATATGAAATGAATGTCTTGATAACATTTCAAGCATCTAAATTGAATTTTAGAATAAAAAATGAGAAACCAAAACCTGTTAGTTTACAGGAAATAATTATCGATAATATAAAAAATTTCCTGTTAGATCAAATACTATGTATACATGTGTTTTTAAAACAAAATTACTATTTTGGGAAGATATAATGGGAGTATTTAAAATACATAGGCTGGTATTTATAGTTGAAGGGGAAAAATACTGATATGTGGATGAAGCAAACCATGTACCTTATCTTTTTCTGTTGTCTATTCTGATGCAATAATTTGTACTTCGTGTACTAAAAAAGCCAAACCCTTGCAAAACCTCGGGCTTTCTCCATATTCACTTTACAGTGCTGTCTTATCTCCTTGAGTTCTGTTGGTCTGCTTCCCCGTGCATGCATGCACTTTTGTAGGATGTTGCTGTTTTAACAGGTGACTTACTAAGCAATGCTGATGTCTAATATTATGCTTTCTCTGTTGACGGGGATAGATTGTGCCTCTAAACAGCAACAAAAGGTTTAATTAACAAAGCTTTAATTGGAGAGCAATGAAACAATGTGGATGGCTTATTAAGTAGACTGGTATTATGTATTAGCAGGTACTTTAGTTCTGCATTCCTGAGTGGTGGGAAAGTACTGTGAATAGCAACTATAGAAATTTGCATTTGAACATGCTGCATGAGACCTATGGCTTTTGCTTGTCTTTAGACCAGTGAATCTACCTCTGAGAACAGTCTGTGTAATGATAGGTTTATTGTTTTTACAGTTACAATGGAGGCATCTGTGTTGACGGTGTGAATTGGTTTCGATGTGAATGTGCGCCTGGGTTTGCTGGTCCTGACTGCAGAATTAGTAAGTACTGGTATCGGTACTGAAAGGTTGTACCATTCTGACACACAAGTTGGAAAGAACACCCTGTGACCCTTTTCGCGTTAGGTTAGCTGAACTTCAAATAACAAAGCAGAAGCCACCTGTCAGTCAGTCAGGTACTGATGCCTTGCTAATAATGGCAACTTACGTACCTTTCTTCATTTCACTGAATGGAACTGAAATGAGTTGGCTTGGTTTATACTTAGACTTGGTTGCTGGATTTTGTCAGACAATTCTGAAGGTTCTGGAGTGCAGGCTTCGTAGAAGCTTAAGTATTTTTCTTGATAAGCAGCTTGTTAAAGATGACATATATCAATGGATGTTCTGTTTAACATTAGAAACCGAAATCCACTGATACATCACAAATGAAAACCAAAACAGCAGGAGTGTAGTGCTGGTGAATAACAGAAGTATGGTAAAGGTCTTTCAAAGCTGTAAACCAAACCTGTTACACTGACGTTATCCTGAAGGATAGAAACTGAAAAGGGGGAGCAGAAGACCCTAAAACTGCATTGAGTGTTTTAGAAGATGGTTTTGGTTTTGGATTTTTTTTTACTGAATATTTCCATTTTGACTTGTATGTGATAGATACCTTATCTTATTTCTATCTCCTCAGAAGATCAGACTTTGTGTCTTCTGTAGCCTCAAGGCTTTTGCACTCTGTCCTTCCACTCCATCGGTATGGTGGTGTGCTGTCAAGTTGAGAATTCATCCTCATTCTGGCAGATAGTAAATGAGACAGCCCTTCTAGTCAGAGGGTGACTGTATTACTTGTAGTAGCATCAGCTTAGTGATCTCTGGACACAGGACCAGGGGTGACAGATAATCAGACGTCTAGGTCTGGACACACAATGAGGGATATGGATCTCTCCTTTTGCAGACAAGAAATGCAAAGAGAACTACTTGTAATCAAAGACAAATACTGTACATTTGTAATGGGACTGCAGACTTTTTTATTTTGCTTTAGACTGGTGTAGAGAAAAAGGAGTAGCTCTGACAAAAATGCCTTTTATGGCTGATAACAAAAACAGAGTTAACAATCACTTTTTTCAGCATACAGAGGCTGGAGAATCTTACGTCTACATAGCTTGAGGAGAGGAAGAAAGAGTAGTTATAACACTTTAGTATTTTATATTCTTCTGTATTTGTATAAAACTTGATCTTGGTGTACTTCTGAAGGAAGCTGTAATAGAACCAAAAGCCCTTCCACGTGCATTTGATATTTTCCATTGCCTGCATGGTTAATGGTCCCACTACTGCTGTTCATAATGTTTGCTTTCGAAGTCCAGTCCTTTAAACACAGAAGATGACTTGATACTGTGTATCAGTTCAGAATTGGTGTTTAAACAGTTTTTCTGAGGGCGTGGAGTGGGCATTCATTTTTAATGGCAGAAAACCTTTCAAAAGATGCTTCAGAAGAGAATGGTTATGCTTGAAAATGAAGTAGTTGTGGCTCCCAGCTTGCCAGGTTGGTTTCTGTCGCCTTTTGTGGTGGACTGTTGCACCAAATACTCCTGGTCACTTCCCCAGGATAACAAGGAACACTTTGCTGTGCATCTGAATGCGCTATGCTTCCCTGCCTTTTTCAGTAGATTTCTAGGGTTAAGCCTCTGAATCTTTGAAGGTTTTTTAAAGAGGCTTTTGTGCTAAGTGTGTATATACTAAACTAATCTACTCTCTCTATATCAAGGTTTATTAATAAAAGTAACACGAAATGGCTGTTACAAACTAAACTATTACTCTTCTTCCTTATAGTCAATTGTATTGCAGTAAGTCACTTTTTTGAGCACTGTTGAGCCAATTCATTGTTCAGCTCTTGCACTGTGATAACTTCTGGAAAGCTTGTGCTTTTCTGGGAAACCTAAATGTCTGAGATTAGTGCTAGCACAAGATGCGGGACTTCAGTTCTATTGCTGAAGGAGAAGACATTAGCACATTCAGCTGTCCAACACCTTTGCTCTGTGAGATGAGTCAGCGTATGACTGCTTCTTTGATCATCAGAACTTCAATTAATGTGCAATTATGAGAAATCTGTTAGAGGTTACTGCTAAAATGGTAGAACTCTCCAGTTAGGAGATTAATTCTGAAGCCAAACTGTCTTTTGTTTGTTAAGAAAGCAGGTATTGTCTGATTACAGAGACTGTAAACATGTAATTGCAATGTTCTATGTCCTTGCCATTGAGTTTTATCTCTTTTTTTATCTAGATATTGATGAATGCCAGTCTTCCCCTTGTGGTTATGGTGCCACTTGTATAGATGAAATAAATGGATACCGATGCACTTGTCCCCCTGGAAGAATTGGTCCTAGGTGCCAAGAAGGTATTCCTATATCTGCTGTCTGCTTTTACCCAAAAACCAGTAGAGTACAATGTAGCCAGTATAGAGTTTACGCGCAAGTAGTCTGTGCTACAGACTAGGAACAGTAGTTAGTATTTTTTTTTAATGTAAATCTGTATAGCTTCAGTAACTCAGAGGTCAAGTGTCTGAGTGTGTTGTTGGGTTTGTTTTTTTTTTGTAGTTATTGGAATTGGAAAACCTTGCTGGCTTAAAGGAATAACCTTTCCCCATGGCAGCAGGTGGGATCAAGAATGCAACAACTGCCACTGTTTGGATGGCCGTATTGACTGCACCAAGGTAGGCATTTTGACCTATTTTATTAAATCCTTCTGGCTGAACTTACCGTTGTTCGTGCACAAGTTAATCTTTCCCCCAAACTGGCTTTGTTTAAAAGAAAAAAAGGACAAAATGCCTAATGACTGCCTGTAAAAATGCTTGTGGGATATTCTTTATAATGATAAGCTACTCTCCTGCTCTCTACCTGGTAGAACAAGCTTTCTAGAAGCAGAAAGGCACTTTTTGCACAAAAGTATGAACTGGAATGGAATAATGATCCTTGAAAAGATAAATAAATTACTCTGCCAAAGCTTTGCAAACAGAGTTTTAGAGCTCCTAATTTTGTGAAACGCTAGTTCTAAGGTAGAAGACATGTGGGAGGAAAAGTTTTTTCAGTGAGTAATGATCACTTTTTTGTATTATCCTTCAGTAGGTTTTATGAATTGACAGATTACAACCTTTGTATATGTATTATGGCCTATATTCTGGTGATTGTGACTTAAAATAAGACTAGCCTAAATGCAGATTGAACACGCTGGTATATGTGCTCCAAGCCTTTCAGCCCTCCTGATAGATCATTTCTCCATGGATTTTTGGTACCTGTACAGCTTTATATCACAGCTGGAGAGAGACAAGATCAGTGCTGCTAACAAGTTGTAGGGCTAGGTGGGCAGCTCCAGATGAGCACTAATAGCACTTACAACATTGCCTTACACGGCTGTCTCCCACATTTCACTGGAAGCACCAGTTTAAAAAACTTCTGGGTCTTGCTGATCTATCCATCCTTAATCTTAATTTGTTTAGCTACGTATGTACCGTAGGCAAAGAACTAAATCTTGCACTTAGTCATTTAGAAATGCTATTTTAGACCCTTTATGGCACTGTGATTTCAAGTTTGAGATGTCTTCAGAACATAACAGTATGTGGAGGTAACTAGAGTCTCAGGAATGGTGGTGCAGTAAACGCAACTTATCCACATGTGGTGTCTGGTTCTTTCATGCGTGATGGAACAGATACGCTTTCTTGCTGATAATTGTGCTTTAAGAGATCCTTAAGTTTCTAAACTAATAGCTGTGTAATATTATATAGAACTTTAAAGGTTACATCATGACATGGAGCTGTGTTTGGGAGCTTGCTGCACCTCAGTAACTTGGGGGTACCAGCGTACTATTTTATTTCAGGAGACTGGCTGAAGTGACAGTGCTTATCACCAATATGCATCAACTCTTAATGTATTCAGCATCCTGTGGCAAGGATCTCAGTCTAAATACTGAAGAGTTACATATAAGTGCTGAAGAAATTAATCTTTGTGGAGGTGTTTCTCTTTCTAGATCATAGAAGCCTAGACAACCGGTTTAAAATAAATGCTTGAACTTTACTGTAACTCAGTTATGTGGGACAAATCTGTAAGGCTCTAAGGAGATTAGACTAGTCAGGTGTGCCTTGGGTAATTTTTGCAGTTTTTACTCTTTTATCTGTGCAAAATGTCCTCTTTTTGTGGGACAGTGAGCCCCATCTGCTACTAAAACTACAGCAGCATTGAAATACGGATATTTTTTTTTTCCAGTCAGTAGTAGATCATGACAGTCTTATGTAAACTGCTTATTTTGAATTGATGCATAAGAGCAATTAACTGTAACAGTACTTTGTTCTTAATTTCTAGGTGTGGTGTGGGAAAAAACCTTGTCTGCTACACAGACACTGGGATAATTTGAATAACCAGTGTCCCATGGGTCAAGAATGCCAGGAGAAGTATATGAAATGTTTTCAGCCGCCATGCACAGACTGGGGAGAATGCAGTGCCTCTGAACCTCTGCCTGCCAATATCAAGTGTCTGCCTAATTCTGGATACTTGGACAATGACTGTGCTAGAATTACTTTAATTTTTAACGGAGACAAAGTCCCTCAGGTAAGAACAGAATTATTAATGAAGAATGGCAATATATGTAGGGATATATTCCATGTCAAAGCATGGAAGATTAATGTTTCTAATATGACTGCTTGCTGTAAAAATAAATTTTGCAGGTTTGTGAGACTCCTTGTCTTACTTGTGCGTTGTCTAAAGGACAAGGCAAAACTAGGGTTTGTACTGAGTATTTTCTTTTCTTTTTTAAATCTCAAAGAACTACTTTCTTATATTGCAAGATGGGCTTAGACTGTATTCAGATAGTCATGCAAGCTCAGTTTCTCACCCTTCATTCCAAAATCCTGTTCACTTTTCTGCCCTTCCTTGCTGCCGCCTTTTGCTGCCTTGATCAGGTCTCAGTAACTGCAAAAACTCTGAAGGTGTTTATTTTTATGTACTATTTTTCACTTGAACTAAAGTCATACAATCTCCCTTGCTTCTAACAGGGCACTACAACTGAAAATATCTGTTCTGAGATCCGGTATTTACCAGCTACTAGGACTGTTTCTAGGGACAGAACTCTGATAATACTGTGTGATCTCTCTTACTCCACAGAGAATGCAGTGGAAGTTGCTATTGTAAGTATGAGACTTGAATTAGTATATATAGGAAAATGTTTTATTATTAGTTTGAGCTGGGAAAAGGTTATTTAAGCTTGTTTCACTTCAATGCAGGTACTGCAGTCAGTGGCTTAGCCTGCCTACAAAGCAATTTTGTGATCTCTCAATTTCCTATAATGCTAGATAGCCGAAACACAGGTTTCATTAATGACAGAAGACTCCCTAAACCTCCTGATTAAATTACTGTAAAGACTAATTCAGCCCAAATTAGTGAACAGGTGCCTATCTGTTCTGTCAGATCTTGAGCTATTGATCTCAGTAAGGAGATATGATTGCAGGTGGCTGGATTTGCTCTTGTGAAGAAGTTTCTGCTGCGCGTTTAGAGCGTGACTGCTTCAGAATGTTCATTAAATAAATAAGTGTTAAGTGGAAGAAGGTGCAAGTTGAGTAGGTGAAAGTAACTGTTGCCCTGCTGAGCTAAAGGCTTGCTGCAGAGGCATTTACAGCCCAATGACTCAAGGCTTGTGTATTGCTTAATTTCAAGGAAAGAGTTAATTTTCGTAGTAAAGTGTTCATCCAGGCAGAAGCTGGACTGACTGTCTCTACCAGTACTGTGAAGAACATGCTGAGCCATGATGCAGGAAGCAAAGTGTATGGTATAAATAGAGCAGACTGTTATTAGTCCAAGCTTCTATCTAGATAATCCACATGTCTTGAAGTGCTCCAAACTATGACTAAGTTTAGCTCAGCAGTGTAAGTAACATGGAAGTCAGCTGCCTTTTATTTGAGGTATGCTAGATTAGCAAGTAGGTGTGTTACCCACCAAGTCTGACGCTGTATCTGCAGTTTGGATAGAGCCAGCCATGCTATTGCAACAGTAAACTTTTAGGACACTGTTTGTAACTACTGTCAGGTAAATTCAACCTAGTGAACTCAATTAAGATGTAGCTGGATTTAAAAGGCAGATTTCCACAGTTAAGTGATTGCAATAACTTTTTGATTTTGCCCTTCACTCCCTTTAGTCTTTCGTCCCGCATCGAGATGAACAAGATAATAGTCTTATACAGAATGCTGCTAATACAATAGTAAATGCAATCACTAAGCGGCAAAACAGCACTGTTATGTTGGCAGTAACTGAAGTCAAAGTAGAGACCATTGTTGTTGGGAATTCATCATCAGGTAAGGTTCCAAATGCATATGTCCTCTGTGTGCGTAAGCATTTTCTGTTCCCCTGCTGTCAGGTGTTTTTCTCATCTTTCTTTACATGTTGGGGAAAAAGGTAGATTGAGTTGTTTTGTTAATTGCTTTTACTAACTGAAGAGAAGGTGGTTTTAAAATCAAGACTCTGTGCTTGTCTGCTAGTTCAAACTTAACCTCATCCCTAGTGTAACATCCCTAGCTACCCTTGCCACTGCTTTGGCTCTGACTTCCAACCCCATTCTCCAGTCTAAGTATAGCTTTCACAAGAGCCGGCGTCCTCCTCATGCACTGTTCCAATCCTTTCCTAGTTCCCCTCATTAACCTGAACCCAACCTCAGCCCTTGGTGCTGCTGCGCTATAAAGTGAGGCTGTGAGGTAACAAAAATGGGGGGAAGGGGGAAGACACATACTGTGATACCAAGTCTCTTCCGAAGTCCTTAAGTGTTGTTTACCTTAATGACAGTTAAGGATGCCTAGTATTCTCCAGTACTTGGCCATGATAACATAAAACTTTGCTGTCTTTTTCAACGTTTCTCACAAGCACACAGCTGACTTAAAATGTAATGTCCACCCCCCTTAATGAGGATGTGGTATGACCGGGGAAACCTTTATCTCTGAATATTGGCTCTCCAAGAGCCACGTCAGTATAAGCAGGTGACAGCTCTGCATGCCTGTGTTCCTGCCTGGGGGAGGCAGGAGATGGTCTGCTGGAAGACCAGCAGTCGGCTCAAGTTCAACTGAGCCCCAGAGTGGAAATCTTACAATAGCAAGAGACTTTCCCAACTTTTTCCTAGACCTTCCCCACATAATCTTCTGGAAGATCTTATGCCCATAGTCCAAACAATTAGTTAGTAAATTGCCTGGTTCCACTTCCCTTGTGTTTCCCTTCTAGGGAATGCCTTTTATCTGTTAAAGCCCTGGTAAATGTACTACTTCCCTGGCTCTCCTGAAGGAGGGTACTAGCTTTGTTCTTGTATTGAACAGAAATTGCGTAGAAGATAAAGAATCAAGCTGAGATTCTGACATCCCTTAGCCTCTTTCTTCTGATTGTGTTAAATGCTAGGGTAAAAGGGATAGGGATTAATTTCCTCCCATCTCTATAAGATTCAAATATTTTCCTAAGAGAGCAGAGAGACTTTGACTTCTCTTGCAGTTAGTAATAGAGAATGGTTTCCAGGCTCCTCATTTTAATATGGATGCTCGTATTGACTTCTCACCCCTAGTTCTTTAAGTGCAGTTATGAAGTAAAGTGCAACCTGGACTCTCATGTTCTTTTATTTCATTTGTTTTATTGCTGCCCCTTAATTGGGTGAATTAGATAGAAACCTATCACAAAATGTGGTGTAAAGCTCTCTGAGAATCTCATTTCTGTGGGGTGCTCAAGTGTCTGGATGGAAGCGATCATTTAAATGCTTCATAAGTTTCCTCTAGCTTTAAGAAGAAAATATTCCAAGTTCAGAATATGTATACAGACCTCAGTATAAGAATCTTAATAATAAAGTAAACTTAGATCCATGCTCATGATGAATTATTAGATGTCATAGCAGTGAGAATGTGATGTAATCTTGGGGAAGCTGGTATGAAGAGCTCCTTTTTTCACTGAAGTATTTCCTCCCCCCACTCATGGTTTAATATTAGATTGCTTATGAAAAATGAGGAGAGAATAGTAGTTACTCCTAAGAGGACAATCCTTTTGCAGACTACTAACATACAGTTTTTAGATCCCTTAAGGCCAACCACATCCACAGTTTGTTTATCCCCCTTTATCAGAAGGAAAGGTTTGAAACCGTGTCATATTCCACTTAAAGGTCTTCTGAACATATTCTTAAATTTTAGAATGGACCATAGTGTTGAAGCAGTTGATTGTTTTTGTACAGCTATTTGCAGGTTATTCTGTAAGCAGTTGTCTTAAAGCTGCAGAGGGAATTTGTTTGGATTGGAAATCGGAGCGGTAGGTTGACATGATTTGTACACAGAGCTTTTGAGCAGTCCTGTTGTCTCTACAAAAAGCCGAGCATCTCATGTCTTATTGCCTCTTACCATGTGAGAATTCTTGCTTATCAAGAAAAGCAGAAAAATGTTCTATCCTAGTAGTAAAGCCCTTGAAGATGGGGGAAAAGAATTTCCCAGAGAAAGAACCTGGGTCTGTGTGGTTGGGAGAGCACGCATGGGGTTTGTGACTGGGAACGTGGAGACAAGCAATTGCCATAACTCCTTTTGTTTATTGAGCAGTAAAGACTCCTGTCTCTGGGGACAATACTCAGGTGTTTTACTCTGAACTAAAACTGGAACATCCTAAAGAGTGCATGAATGATTTGATTACATAGCTCTAACCCGAATGTTTTCTGAGATAGCTGATATATAGATCTGGACTTGATGGTAAAGGACTCTTCCTTCTGATAGTAAACACAGGACATACTTCTGATGCAAATGCCAGTACTTGTAGAGCAACTTAGAGGCATAATACTCTATAGCCTGCCTCCTACAACTCTTCCCCCCACCTTCCCTCCACCCCCCTTGAGAGAGTCATTACTGAAGTTTTCTGGGTCAACTTACCTTAGGCGCTTGAGAAAGCGATTCTGTTTATATAACCAGCTTTTCTGTTGGAGGGGAAAAAAAAAATCTCAAATGTAGCATTCCCCCCCCCCCCCCCCCCCCCCAAACCTCAGTACGCAGGGAAAACTCATTTTAAACTAGTAAAGAGCATTTCTAGATGGACTGCTGAATTCAGACCATTATCATTGTGCTGCAATGATGCTTACTCTTACAAATCTTTCGAGAGGTAACATAGTTATGTATGGATACTTCTCCTGCATATGTCCAGTGCTATAGATCTAGTTCTGTTAACTCAAGACTTTGTGTTGTGTTTTTGTTTTTGTTTTTTTTTTTTTCATTTGCCCTCTAGATTATTTGGTTCCAATTCTTTGTGCGGTATTTAGTATTGTATGGCTGACTTGTATAATCATCTGCGTGTGGTGGACTCGGAAGAGAAGAAAAGAGAGAGAGCGAAGTCGTCCTCCCAGAGAAGAGGGTGCCAATAACCAGTGGGCACCTTTAAATCCCATAAGAAATCCTATAGACAGATCTTACAGTAACAAAGACATTCGTTATGAATGCAAGAACTTCATATCTCCTCAAAAAAGAACTTGTGATGCAGTAGAGGAGTATGTAGAGTATGAGGAAGAGGAGGATGAAGAGGAGGAAAGAGATGAGGAAATGGACAAATTCCTCTCTCACAAACTCGCAAAGCCTTTGCCGACAAAGGCATCTGACACGTCAGAGAGCAGTCCAGTAAAGAAATCCCATCAAATAGGCAAAATGGACAACAGATCTGTAAAAAATGTGAATGCATCAAACTTTGAAGGCAGTAGAGACTAACCTGTATTTGGAATGTAGGCAGACTGCGCCTACGCTTACTGGGGAGGGGAAAAATTGACATCTCCACTTTGCATCAAGGACTAAAAATATCTGGAGTCAAATGTTCATAGTTTCTTTATTTTGCGTAAAAAAAAAATAAAAATAATAAATAAAATTTATTTTGTTTCTTTAGCCTTGTATAAATTATTCAATGACTGTCAGATGAAAAAAATGAGTAATCTTTGATAGTTGCTATTTTTGTAAAGTTTACTTATAATACACTCGCTGTGTGGCAGAGGAGAGGTTGTATTTTCAATATGTGTAAAGTTTATTACAAAAGACTGTACACTGTTTACAGAATGTATTTCTTTTTATTACTTGCTCTAATTTAATGGTGGCTTTAAAACCTCCTGGTTGAGGAAATTGTGTGAACTTTAAACTGCTTTCTTGACTTTGAATCTCTATTAATGGCAGCTCACAGCACTTGTTACGTTAGTAGCTTCTGTAAGATTTTTTCCCAAATTTGCCTTACACACTTTTTAATAGGAACAAAAAAAAATAATTATAGAGATCTTTCAACTGTGGTTTAAAAGTGGCCTTTTTATTTCTGTTTAATTACTTTAGAATTGCAGTATTGAAGCATGTGACAAGTGCCTTGAGATTAAACTTTTTCTATAGCAACTGTCAAAGACTGCCATATCAATATAGTAAAATTGTGAGAACTCTAGGTTCCCCAACTGACACAGTTTATTTTCTAATAGTGAAAGTGCTTTTTTTGTAAATATGTACATATTAAATGAATCACTCTGTATATTTGATTTAATAACTTAAATATTTTGGTCTTTTTTTTTTTACATGTCATTCCTTTTAATTTATGTTGTAGAAAAGGAGGTTTTATGGCAGTTTATAAGACTTTTTTTTTTGGTATTATGTCCAGGTTAGAAAATTATGTTAATACAATCAATGTTAGGAATCTGTTGGTCATTTGTATTTACTTAGGAACATAACCACTTACGTGTAAATAGATCCAGAAATGTTTGTTTATCCCCATGTTCAGCCCATCTCAAGAACACTAACGGGTGCATCTACTGTACAGTACCAACATAGTGAGGCATTGTTTTTTTCTTTTGTGAATATGTTAATTACATGTGGTATTACTTTTTTGCGTTTAAATACAGGCCTAATGAAGGGAACAATATTTTCCTCAGTCTTGTTTCTGTTGTGCTTTATTCATCTTTCGTTCTAAAGAAAAAAGGCTGGCAAGCTCAGAAGATGGGAGTACCTCGTTAGAAATGGTTATTGTAATGGAAGACTTAACATTTTTTTTTTTAAAGGCTTTATTATCGCTATTAACTTGGCAAACCGTAAGTTTATTTTAATTACTGAAGAAGCATAACACTACATACACCTAGTTACCCTACCAGTGAGAGGAGCGGATGTTTGAGAGTGTAAACTCTGGCCCATGAACAATGTAAACATGAATGTTTCAAAATCAGTTATTTTATACAGGAATGCAGGATTTGCTTTGCAGGATCTTCTGTTTTAGTACATTTTTTTGACATGTTCTTTAAAAAAATCTTTCAGAAAAGAAACTATTTATTAAAGCATTTTATAATGATGTTTGTTGTAACTTTTTTACTTGTGCTAAATATTCAAAACTTATTTTGATAACCTGCTTAGGAGTTAGTTTAGAAAAGGGTACTATCCTTCTCATGTTCCCCAGTATAATCCTGAGTATTTAAACCAAAAACACTTCTTTTTTTTCTGCTACTCTTGTAACTTTTTGTACTGTTATGCTGCTGTCTTCCATAAACTAATAAAATGATTCCCTCATTGTGTGTAAGATACTTCAGATTGTGTTTGCTTTCTAAGTGCTTGGAGTTCTGATGTGATGGGGCTGAAGGAGGAGTCAAAATCCTGATTTAATACCTGGCACTTCCTGCAAGCTGAGCTGACAGCCTGCGTCCAAGTGCCGATACCTCCTGAGCCAACTTGGCAGCGCTGTCCCCTGCCCAGTACTGCTCCGCTGACAGTGTGCGTAGGAGGTGGTATCCCACCCGTGGTCTCGGGACACAGACACCTTTGGTACCTGAACCGGGACGCTCCCTGCACTGCCCCTCTGCAAAGCACCAAGGCTGGGTTTACCTGGCACTTACTGGTTTGGGATGACTGCCCTCCGAGCGGCATCGTTTGCTTCCTTGGGTGATGAGGGCTGTTTGAGCACGCAGGGATATTCTTGCCCAGTTGAGCTGGTTTCTAAAGTAAGACTTTTTCATTTTCTTTTCATCACCCACTGTTTCAAATGAAGTGGTAGAGCGTTCTCCAATGGCTGATCCCGTGTCCAGGCCTTGTTCCCCTATGGATTCACAAAACCAGTATGGACAAATGTTCAACTTGGTAATGCTGTTTGCCTACCAAAACCAAGAATTATTTTATGCCAACCTTCATGCAATGACTTCTGCTCTGTTGTGCAGCCGTTCAGACCTTTTACGTGTCGTGCTCCAATTTCAGTTTAGTAGGTCTGTGCCTGTTTCTTGCGTGACTTGAATGGGTTTTGTGTAGAATATTTTCTGTAGGAAAAGCTGAACTCTTACATAAGATAATATGCAATACAAAAGTTGAATTTTTCCTAGTAGCTATCAACCTCCAAAGCAGAATTCTAGATCATAGTAAAGTTTTTATTCCAGTCATTATACAGTTACTTTGTTACTGTTTTCCTTGGAGTATTGGCTTGTCTTTATCTTGGTGATAGCTGTTTTGAAGCTCTCAAAATCAAATTCTATTGTTATCTATGACTTCCACTTTTCAAATATCTTTCTCCTGCCCTTGAAGAGATGGGGGAGGGGAAATTGAAAGCTGAGATAAAGAACCAATGCTTTTTTCAATAATGACTTTCTAAAATCAACTCCATGGTGCCTTGGGAAAACTTAGTGGCTGCCATTAGCTCCTCAGAAGTAGTGGGAGCAATGCTGTAACCACTCAGGACAGGGCCAGTGTAGAAAAATGTGGTTTTTTTTTAAAGATCCAAATACTGTAGTCTCAGACTAGTGTGAGTATCTGCTGCAGAGAGCAATTTTTGATACTCACAGTGTGCTTAAAATAGCAAAGAGAATGCTCCTTGTTGGAGGTTCTACGTGAATACAAATAAATGTAGTGGGTGTTGCTGCTGTAGGCAAAAGGAGAAAGAGTAGAATTTTTTTATATACATATAGAATAAGGCTGTTGCTGTTCTGTTGTGCAGCTCACTGCTCCTGAAGGTGCTGGTTCTGCTGCTTTATGTTACTGAAATAGCATGGAAAGTAATGAGTCACAACAGTGGTCATCACCCACTGTTCCAAACAAAGTGGTAGAGCGTTCCACAATGGCTGATCCTGTGTCCAGGCTTTGTTCCCCTATGGATTCACAAAACCAGTATGGACAAATGTTCAACCTGGTAATGCTGTTTGCCTGCCAAAACCAAGAATTATTTTATGCCAACCTTCATGCAATGACCAAGGGCAAGTTATGTAGACTGAGATACGTGAAACAAGATGAACAAAAGAGGAGGAGGAACAAAAAGTAAACTTTTGGACTTGCACAGTTTAACTTGATATATTTTATGCAGATTTAATTTCTGTACTGCTCTTAAATTAACTGCACATCTTCTCCATTTGCTCCACAACACCTTATTCAGTAGTTTTGTTTCCTTTTGACTTATTTTACATGAAATGTTGAACTTTTACATCTCAACTTCTTGCTGGTGCACATGTGCTAAGCATTGTGTTAGTTCCAGAATCATATCTGCTACAAGAACAGATTAGCTCTTCCTTGAAGTTGCTCTAAGGAATGAGTAGTTCCAGGCTAATTGTTCTTCTCTGATGCTCTTTTCAAGATCTGGTGTGAATGTGGAACACGGTGAGCTTGAGTCTTTTGGCCATTTGGTCTTGTCTGGTTTGTTCTCCAGCAGACCATGTAACTAGTCCCCTTGAGGTCAAGCTATGCTTATGTGGGAAGTTAGTTCATTTAGCAAAATAATTCGCTGCTGCCCTACCATATTTCTTCAAGAACAACCTAAGAGTTAAAAGGCATTTCTAGTCACTGCCTTGAAAGCTGCAGAGGACATTAGTTGGGCCACTAGTTGTGAAGTAGCTTGGACAACAAGGGATTGGGGTAGCATGGACAGGACTCACACAGGAATTTGGTTGGTTCAATTCAGTCATGGTGCTATTGCTGTCTCATTAATCTTGAGTGCTGATGGGCTATCCTAGTCCTTTGGATGCAACAGTGAAAGAATGAGCCTGAGGAAGAGTTCAACTAGTTTGTGAACTGTCCCAGGCAGTTAGCATCCCTTCTGTTAGGCAGTCTAGCTGTGACCTCTGGGGGCGAGGAGGGTAGAGGTTGGCTTTGCTTTTTCTCTTCTCTCAACAGTAAAACAGGTGTTTGAGTCACTCGTAGTAGGAATCTTGTTCTTGATTTGGAAAAACTATGTGAATCTCAGACTTGCTCTGTTCAGTGCAAAGCAGTCCCTAACTAACCTCTTGTCCTTATTTCATTGCAGATGGTGGAATAAGGAACGGGCTTATAAAACATTAAAGGAGCAAAAGGTCCCCTTGGGAATGAGACATGACTAAGTCCTTCCCATGTTCATCCCTTTTACAGCACCCAGTTTCATGTACACAATGTTTCTGTATGGAAATGTGGAACTTACTGATTTTAATTTTTATACAAGTGGTTTCTTTCAGCATGACAGGGACTTACACTAAGTGCAAATGTTTGATCTTCAAGCATGTGATTGTAAACATCTGCTTGCAGTCAATTTTTTTAAATGAACATCATAGGCAACATTCTTAAATTGGATGTTGTTTTGTGGGTTTTCCTGCAAGCATCACTAAGTTTCATGGCTCACTGAGTCACCTTTTCCCTTGCAAAAACTAGTAAAATCTGGGTGGTTTATAGGAGTCTCCTTTTTACATTGTACATACTACTTCTGGAGTAAGAAGAAACAGATATACAGGGCGATGTTTGTACCCAACTCCCCTGTCTCAAAGTTAACAGTCCAGGTTATTTGCCAAGAGTTGGCAGGATTTGCACTAGGCATGTAATTTCCCAAAGACTGAAGAGTGCCGTCTTGATGATTCTTGCAGCCAAATAACCAGTCCTGTAGTTCGTACCTGTAACCTGTTCCTACAACTACGCAGATGGAGCACATCCTTCTCAAAAGGTACTTTGCAATACCTTTATGAAAGGACTATGTAAATCAACTAGCTTGAGTGGAAAATGACCAGGTCTTCAGAAACTCACAGGAGGAACTTTAGTTGATTTCTTTCTGTGACAGCAAGTCTTCAGGCTTTTCTAGATGGGGGTGGGGGGGTGGGAAGTGGAAACCTTAAACAGGCAGTGTTTAGGAGGCGTTATGCTTTTGTTCATATTAACCATATTCCATCCATATTACTCCTTATAACCACAGAGACACAAAGAACGTGTGCTTTTCTGAAAACCAATTTGAGATTTATTTCTTTTTTCCTAGTGATGGATAAGGCAGAAGGATCGCTTTGCGAGTGTAAATGTGACAATCCTGTAAGGATGCAAGGCTGCCATGAGGGAGTCACACGGTTTTCTGGCCTAGGGGTTCCCAAGAGAGACTATCGCTTTCAAATGTTCTGTCAAAAAAAACCACAAACCCAACCAAGTGCAAATCCTTCAGCCCTGTTTGGTATGGAAAGGTGTGTTAACTTGTAGATCTTTCTCAGCTGCTATCTCATCTTTTCTCCCACCCATCTGAAGGAGGCTTGGGTTGGAGGGGACTTCTCCCTGTGGCAGATTTGCCGTGCTGATAGGCTGCATATGAAAGAAGGTTGAGCAGGGAGCTGTGGAGCAGGTTTGGAAACTGCTGTGGCAGCGGTGTATGTAAGGTCCTTTGAAGGCTTGGCCATCTGCCTGGAGGCATAACTCTGGGCATAACCCCACCTATTAATTAACTAAACCCTACCTGTGGGTGGAAGTTGATTCAGCCAACAGCTGATGCAGATCAAGGGTCCATCTAGTCTGGCATCCTATGTTCTGCAGTGCCCAGTGGAAGATGCTTAGAGAATGTGCAATAAAGCAGCAAATTGCAGCAGGAGCCCTTCTCGTACCCATGCAGCTTCTGTCGATCAGTGGTTTAGGGGTTTCCTGCGACAGACATGTTTGGTAGGCTCCTCTTCTCCATGCATCATCCCTTTCATGCTTTAGGCCTCCACAGCATCCTGTAGCGATGAGTTCCACAACTGCACTGTGAATTGGGTAGAAAAGTGCTTCCTTCTGTTTGTTGTGAACCTGTTCCTTGATAAGGTGGCGTGAATACAGCAAGTAGTTGTTTCCTTTTCACCGTCTGTCTTCACATCGTTTGGGATTTACAGTGCAGACACCCCTCTCTTGCTAAGTCTTGAGGTCCAGAGTCGCAGTCTCTTCTGTCTCCACTGGCAGAGATGCTGTTCCACATCTCCAGCTGGTTTTCCTATATAAGCTCCATGCCTTTCCAAGTTATTCTCTGCCACATTTGAGTCAGGATGACCAAACTGAACAGCACCTGATGTGTGGGCACCCCACAGAGACCGGCACTGTTCTCTACTTCATTCAAATCCTTTCTTGGCAGCCCCTGGTGGGCTGGTTGCTTTTTGGCCCCTGTGGGCTTTGAGACTGAGGAGGAAGCGGAGATGGTTGTGTCGTGCCTGGCTTCTGCATGTGCCTGGTTCTTGTTAGAGCGAAGGTGCAAAGCTGTCTGAATCCTGCTGCTCTGAGAGTCGGGGTCCCTGGAGAAGCTTGCTCTACCCATGACTGTCTGCAAGGAGCAGCGCTGGGAGATGGAGTGAGGGTTTCCACACTGGGCCTGAGCACTGTGATCCTGTTTGTTTTAGGGAGGGAATATGCCAATGCTCAGGATTTGTGCATGCAAAGGTAGTAGAAGAACTAAGTCTGCAGCCTCCCTGCCAAGGAGGAGGCTGAAAAGGATGTGGGCATCGGTGAGTGTGGAAGAGGACCATGTTTTGGGTACCGCTACATCAGCAACTGCAGACATGAGGGTTACGTAGGTACCACATTGCGTTGCTTCGTTCCTTTTCAATTTCTCTGCTGTTGAAGAGCTGTGCAACGAGTCAGAGCTGGTACAGTCTTTCTCAGAAGCGGTGTACCCACAGCCCTGCACTCTCCAAGGGGAGGCCAACGTGGCCATGTTCATGCTGCACAACCAGCACTCAGGTTTGCTGTTGGAGAGGCAAAAGGGAGAAGGAGGAAGGGTTGAGTGGCTGTTGTCCTATGCTCAGCCCTGGGTAGACATGTGGTTGCTCAAGCCAGGAGGAGAGCAGCCTGGGTGGCTTTCCACACTGTCATCTGGTGGAGAGAGGCAGCTCCTGTCCATGGCTGGGCTGCCTGTTATTAAAAGCTCACCCATGTTTAAGAATTGCTGCAGACAGCTCGTTGTTTTAGGAGCTGAGGAAATACCCTGGCAGGGCTTTTTTAGGTTTTACTAATGCTGGGAAAAGCAGCAACATAACTCCAGAAATGGCTCAGATTTGCAGTTCTATATATTTAGGAGCTATAGTTTTATATAAAGTTGTGTTACATAATTTTAAAATAACATATGATAGCTGTTGGGGAAAGGGGAGTTTTCCCTCCATTTATACCCTTGCTGGATGCAGTCCCAGGACCTGACCTCTCTACGGATTAGAAATTCAGGGACAGTTTTGTATCTGTTTCTCCTTTTGCCAGTTTATCTAGTTCTTCCCTCTTTGGTGGTCCCTTCATTGATGTATGCCTACATGACTAGGTGACACTCCAAAATCCTCCATGTGTTACTTACAAGGAGGTGTCAAGCGGAGTGAGAAAGGGCCATTGGGCACTGGAACCCCAGGTCAGCCTGCACAGGAGATGGGCAAGCCAGCCCTTGCTCCGGCCAAGATGACATCCCTGACCTGGCCTGCCTTCCACGGGACTGAAAGTCCCCTGGGCAGGGCTGTCCCTTCCACATGGCACCAAAGGTTCCACTGCTGCAGCATTTTCTAACCTCCACTTCCTAGAAGCAACTGGAAATGGCGAGTGCAGCAGCTTCTCAACAGGAGACAAAACAAGGCATTTGCTGGAGTTGGACATTTGGGCGAGTTAAAAGGTGAGTGCAGATCATCAAGCTCTCCTCTCTTAACTCCCTGCTCCCTCCTTTTCTTTTTTTTTTTTTAATAAAATCACAACCAAAAAAAATTTTAAAAATGGGTAGCAAAGAGCTCTGCTGTCCCGTGACACTGTTGACCGTGCTCGGGGAAGCACAAGGGCACTGCCTTGGTTGAGGGCTGCTCGGGGAGCCTGGATGCGAATCTCAGCCTGGAGAGGGTCCCCGGCATGGTGGCACGGGGACAACCCTTGCACACAGCCCCGAGGCGGCATGGATGTGATGGGTGGGCAGGGAGGTGTTCTGACAGCCCGCTGACATCACTTTCGGTACAGATAAACCGGTGAGGTTATCTCAAGTGCAGCAATATCCTCTAAAAAAGTGAGGAGGAGAACCTACTTTGCACTGTGTCACCATGGATAAAAGCCTGTTAATGAGCAGCGGTGGTGGGAGCAGAGACCCAGCACCTTCTACGGGCATCATGCAGCAGCAGCTTGGGTGCACGAGACCCACAGCAAAATGCAACGGAGGGACTACATGGCCGACATTTTCCAGTCCGGGTGTTTAAATTTTGCTCTATATTTAGTGCCCTAAATGAGTGCTTTGATTTGCAGTGTTTCCAAGCACCTGCTGCTTCCATTGACTCTGGTGGTCTATATGGGTCCCAGCAATCCTCAGGGTTAAGCTGCTCTATCGACATGCCTAAATTTGGGTACTTGGGTTGGGAGCTGCGGGTGCTATATTCTGCTGGGGTTTGTGTTTCTCCTGCTGTGGTGTATGGTGCTAAACTGGGGGTTGTGGGTAAAGTGTTTTCCAAACAAGGGTGGCTTTGATTTGCCAGTTTCTACTTCAGCTCATCTGGGTGATTAATCATTTCTTGGAGCAGAGAGCAATTAAAACTTCTGGAAATAAAATCTGAGTTAAGGCGGGCTACTTTTTGCTATCAGCAGATGCCCGACGCACACACAGCTTGGCCGCTGCAGCCCACCTCTCTTGCAACAGGAGTGTTTTTCATGGCCTGTCCCCTGCAGACCCAGTGGAAATGCTGAACTCTAACACTGAATGCAACCGTTCGGCTGTCAAAACCTCCAGCTGACTGCGACAGCTCAGCAGGGCACCGCTGCCAGCACAGCCAGCACTGGCCTTTTAAGGAGCCCCGGTCTGGAACCGGGCATAAACAGTTTTCCCTTTCATGCTCATTTCCAGGGCAGGTAATTTATATATCTAGGTAAGCACTGGCAACCATGTCCATGTTTCTGTCCCTTTGTAATATCCTGTTGTTGCTTTCCAGAGAAAAATACCAGCAGACATTCAAGGTTACTTCCTTGGCATGCTCAGTGTGTTTTCAGCCTGATTGTATCTGCACTGCTTAGACATTTCCTGACGTGCTGTATCTCCACTGCTCTTGCATCACAGGCTGAGCATTAGCTTCACATGCTTTGCTGCAACAGACCTTTCTTCCCTGACCGCAGCCCCAGCTATCTTTCAGAGCTGCATTCCCTCCTTTCTGCTACTCCCATTTTCCCAGGTCGCTCCTCCAATACTTCTTCATGGTGCTCGATAGATGTTGGATGTCGAGGCAAGTCTTTACCCAGAGCAGGAGATGAAAAGTGAATGTGGCAAGGATCAGATGCCCACATGGACACTGGAAAGGGCCCTCAACTCTCTTACTTCAAGACAAGTGACATCTCTCAAAGCAGGTTTAAAAAAGTGACTCTCGCTGCAGGTTGACTGCTCCAAGGCTGTCTCCAGATGTTGCTCTGGTTCTTTCCAGCACCTGGATGAGATGGAGCAGCCCTGGGATCCTTGTGTGTGCCTGGTTCACTGCCCTGACGCTGCTCCCTTTGCTCACCCAGACCCTGAGAAGGTGAGTCCAGGTTTGCTGTTCCTCATTGCTCCAGGATGCTCCTGCCCTGAAATCCATCAGGGAGATCAGAACCCGTACCTGCCTCCACTCCCAGGCCTGGGCTTCGCAGCACAGTCCAACCCCCAGCACAAAGCCTGTATTGCCTGTGATGCTGCAGATGAAAGCTGTTGTTTGTTTACAAGCTTTCCTCAATTAGAACTCATTTGCTGCTCACACACTATATTTAAAAGCTCATGTTTAAAACAGCGCTAGTGATTTAGGAGTGCCTGTTTTGTTTTCTTTCCTAGATACATACGATAATTCCTCCACCTGTTAAAAATCTGTTGCTAATATTTGCTGTCAGGTCTCTTTTTCTTTTCTCTGTCTTTTTTCTTTTTCTTTTTTTTTTTTTTGTTTCTTTTTCTTTTCCTTTTCCTTTTTTTCCTTTTCCCTTTTTTTTTTTTTTTTTAATTTTTTAATTTATTACCAGGATAGCCAGAGGCCTGCAAGTATTAATCTAACTGTAGTTGTTTATTTCTCATAAATTTCCCCATCTGCAAATCCATTTGGGATCAGGCAGGAGAAACCTTTGCGATCAAGCTGGATTTGATCAAAATAGAAAGTTTCAGTTTGGGCATTTTGGCATCCTGGGGTCTCTTCAGAGCTACTGTCCCGGTGAGGCTTTCCAACATTTGGCCTTAAAAGTACAGAGGGGATAATCTGGTGTCCCAGTGCTGCTTTGCAGACCAGTGTCTCGGTCCTGGGTGGTGGGGCAGCAGCAGGAGCTCTGCCCATGGGGCTGCCCTGAGCCCCCTCCAGCCTCAGGGCACCACTCAGAGCAGGGCCACTGGGCCCTCCCGCAGGGGCTGCGGTCACCTTTTAGCCTGAATTGTTGCAGGTCAGCCAAGTGGGGGAAAGGCTGATTGGATGTTTTTGTTGTTTCTCAAGGTTATTGTATTTACACCTTCCCTGTCATTTTCTTTCTATTCTGTTTATGCTCCATTATGCCTTTTGGTTAATTCATTACAAACTTACCACCTTAAGTCTATGTATACATTTTTCAGAAAATCAAAGAAAGCAGATCAGATTTACCCATGGGAGGATAACTTTGGTCTTTCAAGAAAAGTTTCGTTGAAATTACAAAGCTGTCACTATAAAAATTGTCCTGTCTTTGCGTGTATGTATTTCATTTTCACCTTTCCATGAATGAAATTTGTGGAAGCTTCTTAATCAACTTCCAGTGTCAATTCAGGGAACTTGGGGTAAGCCCAGCATGAGAAGACAAATTTTCTTGCCGTACAGGTGAACTGATCCAACAGACTTCCAAGGAAAGGGACTACACCCAAGATTTGACACATATGGCTTTGAGTTTTATCAGTCGTTCCTCCCAATTAAACCTGTCTTGCCACAGTCTTTATTTGTAGAATTTTCCATTGTAATATTTTTCTGTCCACCTACTGCATTTTTATGACACTGAATATTTGCAGAGACCAAGATGGGTTTTGCAGTGGGCGATGAATTGGGATGCTGACAGAAATGTTCCCATCTAGGTATCTGAATCGGATATAGCATTTCTTTCTCCTGTGGTCCTGGACTTCCCTGTATTTCATGCTTTAGCCAAGAGCCAGGTTCCAAACCCCCTTTCCCACTCCCACACCATGGAAGTCAGCAGAATCACTCTGGATTTTCTATAATGTGCATGAAAATTATTTTTTGTTCCTTTCTTAATTTTTAGAACAACTCAAATGACTTTGGGGATGCAGTCAGGAAACATAATCTTGAATAAGATAGAAACAAGAAAGTCAAGTCCTTGTTGTATCTTCCATGCTATTTCCATCTCCAATGTATTTCCTCTCTCAAATTGCTTCTCTCCAGAGTCACACTCTGCCAGAGATAACTAGGTGGCGGTGAGTGAAGAAAGGAACAGTATTGTCTACAGCTTTGAACCATGAATAGCCCTTGGAAAAACAGCAGCAGAGAGAGATACAAGTTCATGTTAATAAAGCGGGTTGCCAAGTGACAGAAGGCTTGATCCTGTTTCACTGAAATTGGCAGTGAACTCCCACGGACGTTGCTTTTATCGCTGCTCCCAGCCCATCGTGGGTACCGTCTACTGCCAGCCGGGACAGAGCATGGCCATGAGGATTTCTGCAGGGATGGGATTGGCTTTGCTGGCTGAGCATCCTTCTGCTGCAGTTGCTGGGCCAGGGTAACATGCACCCACAAGAGGCAAGGTGGGATAGCTGAGGTTGAGCACCCTGCTGTGCATCAGCTTTGTGTTGTGTTTGGCTTTGTGTTGTTGAAGGGGTGAGCCCACGTGCATACACAGATATACAGGGCCTCATTAGCCACCAATTTGTAAGCAAAAACCCCAGCAGACAGCATCTGCTGCCATTAATGAAGACTGAAGCCCTCACTTTCCGTTGGTATTGCAACTCATTCTCAGTTCTGGCTCCATCAGCAAAAGCCACCCCAGACCACAGTATGCTCCTAGGATGGCACAACAGCCTGATCCCATGTGAAGAGGTCACCTCCCCAGCCCTCCACCAGACCCACTGCTGTGCCCTCACCAGGTGATGGAAGGGGATGAAGCCATTCAAGGCTGTTTCACTAGCTGCCTGCTTCCCTATGACCCTTTTCTGCCCGCTCAGCACATATGACACAAACCATCAGGCAGCCAGTTCCTTACCGCTGTCACCAAGACCGTTCTCAAAGCCCTGCGTAATGTCAGCCGACAAAGGGAAACCATTTTATTTCGGTGCCTCTGAGGGGGCTAGATGAATAGCTGAACTGCAGCAGGCTAATGGATTTTGGAGGGGGGGGGAAGGTGGGACGGGACATGGCAACAATTTGCTGGGAGGCGTGTGGGGAAATGTTGTTGCAGCGATGAGGAGCGGGAGATGGAGTAACAATGGCTCCGGTTTACATTGTGCTGCGCCGGCGCTGTGATCTGCTGCCAAGATCAACCCAGGAGAGAGGAACTTGAAAATAACACGAATAGTGTGGCAAGAGAGATACCCTACAGCATATCCTGCTCCCTCGGACTTTGCCTTTGAGTCAGGAGTGAAATATTGGAGCTATTGTGGTGAAATGAGACTTAAAAATAGAAGGGAAAAATGCTGCTGCTTTTTTTTTTTTTTTTTTTTTTTAATTTTCTCCAAGGGGGCATTGATTGTTTTTAAGTTGTGCTACTTCTAGTCAAGAAGGAAAACACTTCAAGGCATTGAAAGGGCTAGAAAACATGTCACTCGTCAGCTGCGGTGTGAGGGCTGCCCCTTATCTCCATTGCCATAGCGATGCAGCTGCTCTGGTTACTCTCCCCGATGGGTTTCACGCCGCTCCCTGTGTTACCCTCCATGCTCAAGATCCTTTCATAGGAGGCCTGGTTAATACCATGAGCCTTACAGCAAACTAGTGCCCAAGCTCAGCTTTGGGCTTGGGGCAGCATTTCTGGTCACCCGTGTGCGTGCCCCATGGGGGAACAGGGGGCTGGTACCAGGGGGTTCTGCCCAGCAGGTGAAGCTGTCTTCCAGACAAAAGCTGGAAATTGGCCTCTGTCTTACAAGAGTATTGTCCTGGAACCAAAGTGGATTTGGAGAGTTACAAAACTTGTGTTTCTCGTAGTGTTTTAACACGTTTGTGATTTTTTTGTTATTGCAGGGATCAGTGGGATAGGGCTAGTGTGGTTGGCTGGGAAAGCTTAGGGGTCTCTGAGTGTTCAGATAATTGCATTTACATAAATGTGGGATGAAGCTGACTGTCATCAGATCTGCTTACAGCAATGCAGATGCCATTTATCTGCCATCTTCAGAAACAGCACACCTCTATGTGTTAGGCTCCTGTCCTGGCGCTGCAGGATGCTGCCGACATTGGACCTCTTGGAGGTGCCTTTCCGGGTACGCAAAACCCTCCCTCTCTGCCTGCAAGCTTCCTTGGGGGTGGAGAAGCTGGTCTGGGATGCCAGCAGCACCGCTACCCTGGGACAGCTGTGGATGGCTTCCAGACACCCTCCTGGGGGCAAAGGCCTGCTGCTACCCTTTGATGAGTCACTGCTGCCATGCAGTGAGAGGGCTGCTTCCCTACAGAGAATGCTGCACTCTTTTGTATAAATTTAACACACGACATTTATGTCTGAGTTTACCAAATTCAGCCCTTTCCCGCCACTAAACTGTGAGAACCAGCAGGGTCATAGCTTTTATGACCAGAAGGAATTGCTAAATCTGGCTTTACCCAGATCACTGAGCTCAATCGCTTGAGTTTCACTAAAGCCCACATTGCTTGGAAGACGCTGGGAGATGGAGTGCCTCTTTCTCTTTGCCCCAGTAACTGGTCACCATCATTGTTTAGTCATGTACATTCCTTCTGGTTCAAATATGCTTGTCCTTAACTCTCAAACCACCTATGCCTTTGGTAATGTTAAAGATCCCTGTAACACTGAATGTTCTCACCCCTTCAAAGCATGTATAGCAGGCGGTCTCTCAGTCCCCTTTGCTAAAATGAAGGGGAGACTCAACTTCTTAACAGACTGACTCTAAGGTCTGCCTTCCTCCCCGTCCCTGTATTGCTGCTGTGCCTCTTACGTCCATGATGAATAACATACATCCCTGGCATTCAGCATTAGAAGCCTGGTGTTCCACACTTTCCAAAACTGAAGATGTTTCATTTTTCCTCAGGTTCTGGAAAGGGCTCATGACCAAAACCAGGTGCTTTGGGATGAGTTTAACTGAAGACCCCCCTATGGCCAAGGTTGTCCCAGCAGCAGGTCCTGGGAAAGCATCTCCATGGAAGATGGCCACCACTGAACAAGGAGCTGATGATTTCTGTGGGAGGGCTGCACCTTGCCCAAGTGCACAGCTCCTCCAGGAGCTCAGAGGAGCCTCCATGCAATGGCTCATTTCTGCAGCAGACTGAATCAACAGAAGTAAGTGAATAAAGAATAAACAATGGATTTTAAAAGATAGGAAAACATCCTTTAATCAATCTGAATCCTGAAAAAATACCCAAGGGCTGTTCAGAGGTGGCATGACTTGATAAAGGTGATGAAAACACAACATGGGGACAGAGAAACCACTCAGGGCCCACGGGGTACTGCATTGGACATGGGTATTAGCATCCCGGAGGGGATCCCTGGCCAGCCAAGACAGGTCTGGTAATAGTGCTGTGGGGAGCAATCAGTGGTGCTTTGAGCCCATCATGTGCTAAAGGAAGGGTATTGACTCAAACACTGAAAGAGGAGCAGGCTCAAGTCATTAGCACAGGGGCTTTTCAAATGCCCTTGAAAAGGAAAAGGAGAAAAACCATCAACAGAACCCAAATGTTGGAGGAAAAATGAGTCACCATCTAAAATCTGAACTATTCATGCCAGGTTATGGCAATGCTTTCAGGCCCCAAAGCTCTGAGAGAAGGATGAGGTGAGGCAGTTCAGGATGTAGGACCTTGACTGCCACAGCTGCTCACTGCAGAAAGCTGTCTCCTTTCCACAGCATGTTTTTTACCCATAGGATGCCCCCCTGCACCCTTCCCTCTGCACTCAACCTGTGGTGTACAGAGCAAACAGCCATCTTCCTCATTCCCTCCATCCCATGACAAAGCCCAAGAGCTGTGCTCACCTCACTGTGCCTTTGGCTTTGCCCTGGGTGGAGAAGAGTCAGGAGCATCTGTGGTTTGCTCTAGAGACAGGGAGAAAAGCCCACTTGCTCCCTGGCCAGCTAGTGCCTGGCCTGGTACCTGTTAGCACCGAAAAATTAGAGATCAAAGGGCTCCTTGGTCTTCAGTCTGGGCCCAGGTTTTGGCAACACATGGTCTCACCTCCAGTTTTGGAGGTAAGAAACCAGGCAAAGAGCACATTGGATTTGTACTGTGGGCCACGCTTCTGGAATTGTCCTTCTGTCCATAGGAATCACTTCACAGCTGCAGCTGCTTCCTCAAGCTGGGTTTAGTTCATCACAGAACGGAAACATTCCCCAGAGCTTGCATACCCCATTAAGACTCACTTGACATTGGCCTGTTGGGCTTTGCTCACTTCGTGGAACAGTGACATGTTAATGTCCTAGAGCAATGAAGTGTCACTGTCCCAGAGCAATGACATGCTAGTGTCTTGGCACAAGGACATGCTCAAGTCCTGGAGCTAGCTGTAACCAAATCCTCACTTGAGCCATTATTTTACCAAAGAACCATCAAACCTGTGGCTTGTCAGTTTTGACCCAGCATGACTTCATATAAATATGCAGGACTGCCTGAGAAACAAAGTTCATTGCATTATTACTTCATTGTATTACTACTACTATTTTATCCTTTCTCTCTTTTTATTCTTTCTCTCTTTTTATTCTTCCTCTCTTTTAATTCTTCTGCATAGGCCCCAGGCAGCTCAGTTTATCCTCATTTTTATCCCTCAGGCACAATTATTGGTCCTCACTGAATTGTCCTTCCTGCTACAGAAAGTCCTCTCTCAATGCAGATCCTTTGCAGAGTTTTATTTGGTTCATCAGGGGATAGAAACGTATGCCACAGCTTACATTTCCCACCAGAATGCACCTGAAATTCTGACAACGAGCAAAAAAACCCCAACAAAACTCCCCGCCTACAACCTGCAACCGCCCCCCCGCAAGCCTTGTAGTCAATAATTCCAAGGAATTCACAGGGACCTCACTCACCTTCACCAAACAAATTCCTTGCTGAGAATTATTAGCTTGGTTGGAAGTAAGTGTTTTCTTGCCCTCCGTGCAGTGTTGCATCACAGATGACAATTTAAGAATCATTTGCCCACAGATGGCTGACTCCAGAGATGTGCAATTTACCATTTCATCCACCAATCCCTGCAATAATGTCACTAAAAGGGGTCATAGCATGGGGTCTGTTTGGTTATCAAATGATTTCTCGTTTAAAATATAGTCTTCACACAGGAATACTCACACCTTTCTACTACCCTGCTGTAAATCATACAATCAGAAGAAGGAACATTTAATATTTGTTGCTTTTAATCTGGACAGGAGACCAAGCAGCCTCCTGCTGCAAAGCTAATTGAATGCCACAGAGCAGCCCATGGCTTACAAACATGAGAAGCCTTTCTTCCTTATGACTAATGAATAATAAAAAAGACCCATCTGAGGCAGAGGAGTGCAGTGATTCAGCAAATGCTCCAGCAATCACCTCGGTGACATTAATCAGCTCTCATGTCGGAGATGACGTGTGCGGTTGTCTCACAAACCAAGTTCATGGCAGCAGCTTCTGCCCACCTCTGAGTCAGCTACAATTTTGACACCTCGAGGTGCCAAATTTGCCAAGTGACCTCAAGGTGGTTTGCCAAATGGGGAGTCAAGTGCGGAGCGTTTGGAGCCCACACATCTGCAATGGGACTGGGACAACATCCAGCTGGGAATCTGCTGTCGAGTAAGGCAACCAAAAGGCTCTTTGTGCAGGAACTCACCCCAGAGAGAGAATGTTCTAGGACATAGGAGAGGAAGATGTGCAAAAAACTTACTGTATGAGGCCAGTTTTTAGTGCACCTTCTTTCTTCTGCCTTCCCCCATGTATCCAGAAGGTGAGTTACTTGATGGAGAGTCAATGGGACCTTCTGAGAGTACCTGCTTGGTTTCTGCCCATACACAGAGACGCTCCCAGGCTTGCTCCTTAGGTCTGGGCTCGTGTTTGGGTCTGGAGCCAACCATGAGGGAGGGTTGCCCAGCCTGCCTTTGACCACAGAGCATGCCCAGCAGCCCAGCTCAGTGCTGCTGGTGTAGGACCAGCCCTTGGCGTGGGCCGCAGCCATGCAGCATTGCTTTCCACAAACATTGTGGTGTGCAGCCACCATGTCCACAGAAGCCCTCAAATTTTGGTGGTGCAGGTGAAAGAACCTGTTTGGCAAGTGCTCCACAGCCCAGGAATTTGGGTCACCTCTAATCTGGTCTCCACCGTGTGCCTGCACTGGTCCTGCAGCTGTTACTCCCTGCTTCCTTGCAGCTGTGTCACTGCGCTGGGCAGTCTGCAGTGGGGCTTCCTGATGGCCCTCTCCTATCTCTAGGAGTGGAGTCATGCCAAGAGCAGCTGAAGAAAAGCACCTCTGAATATTATGCTTTTCAGCATTTTTTTTCTCCCCACCACAGTGTGTCATGAAGCTGGGTGTCCCATGGGGTCTGTCTCCAGCCATCCCTGGTTTCCATTTCTGCCTGCAGCTCCCCAGGGGCTGCAGCCAGGTTGTCGCCTTTCAAAGGTCAGCAAGCCACAGGGTTAATAAAGTCACAAATCTACAGCACAGCCGTCTTGAGCCAGAGCCCAGGCCACAAACAGCACCGGGTATCATTCGGACTGAACTTGGAAAAGGTCCTTGCTGCGCTGTCTGCAGCACCTTCCTCACCAGGGGATGCTAACAGGGTCACGACACCCCACTGCCTTTCAGGCTTCTCACAGATGTACCCCAAGAAATCTTCCCTGAAATCATTTTGGTGCTCAGTCAAATGAATATCAATATATTCGCACAGGGGCAAGATCCCCTGGGCTCTGTGTTTGGCTGCCTGTGGCTTTTTGATTTAAGAATGTCCACGTTTCGAAGTGGGTGATGTGGGGTTTTTTCTTGAAGTTTTTCCCATTCCCCACAGCCAATAAGTGGCTTTCTGCCAGCTCTGCAGCTCCTCGCCCCTCAGCCTGGCGGTGGCACTGGTGATGACACATTTCACGGGTCTGCGAGGGAAATGAGTAAAGCTATGCAGCACGAGAATTTCCTTTGGTATTTATGTGATTTTGAAACTTATCTGAGTTTGAAACATTGCTTCCAAACCAAAATGTAATAAAAAAAAAAAATATGTTTGAAATCTTCCAGAGGTACAAGTAGGACTTCAGAAGTCAGAAGAACCTTCTCCATAAATGCAATCAATGCTCCTCATTCCAGGCTCAGTCCTTTCTGAACTGCACTGCTGTTTGTGCTGTTTGTAATAGAATATGCATTAAAAATTAATGAAAAGTTGTTTCAAAAAAAAGAGGCTCTTGGAAAAGGCCAAGAGAATATCTCGACCTTGGCAAGAAAGTGCCAGTATAGCTTCTTGCAAAGTCACTTTTGAAAGTTCTATATTCCCACAAAAAGTTACCATGTTTTTTTTTTTTTAAGAAATGGCACTTTCTTTTCCTTTCCTTTTCATTTCTTCTTTTTCTTCTGCTTTTTTCTTTCTTTTTTTTTTCTCCCTGGCAGTAGAGAACTCAATCTGAATATTTGCAGGCAGCTGTCTGAATATACTATGTCAAAAATGTATTCTTGTGACACTGAAGAATGAGCAATAGTATTTTTGGTCACTGAAATGGATGTACTTAATATCACCAGTTTTCCATCTACCCTTTTCCCAGAGTATTCCTCGAGATGCTGGGCAGCGCATGTCTCTGCTAGGGAATTTCATCCTGGGGGAACTGCTCCCCACCTTGCGCCCACCCGAACCTCCCTGCTGCCACTTCCTCCCATTCCCTCTTGTCTGATCCAACCTGAGTCGATTGCTTCTTCCCTCCTTTTTTTTTTTTTTTTTTTGGCAGCCTGATAACCTCTTCAGGGACACAGCTATTTGTTCACAAAGCATGTATCAGTGCTCACAGGCAAATTTCAGTCCCTAAATCCCCTCTTAGGTGCCTCAGTGGTGCATTGAATCTGGTTCAATTCTTTTAAGCAACAGCCCCTCCATAAAGAGCTAGGGAGCAGGCACAGCCCTTTCTTTCTGCTGCAGTTTGCCCTCCAGGATGAATAGGAGCATCCCAGCTTGCGGCTGATTTTTTTTTTTTTAACACTTGGAGACATCTGCCTGGGAAAGTGGCCGCCTCCCCAGGATCCGCACACATTTGTGCATCAGATGTAAGTAAATGGAGGGCAATTTTCCAGAAAAGTTTCTCTGTGTGTGTGTGTGACAGCTAGAAATTGCAGGGAGGCCCTGATGGAGCAGGGAGAGAGGCTGCGTCCCATAAATGACCTTTCCCAGAGGAGGAGGAGGAGGGGAGGGCAGTGAGGAAGATGGGTGGGAGGAGCCAGTTGCAACCACAGTGCCCTTTCTCCTTCTGCAGAGAGGAAAGGCAAATGCCATTCTCAAACGAAGCCATGAGCACAGGGAAATCCTGCATTCATTTCCAAAGATATGGCAGATCCGGTGGCTGAGTGACCCAAGACCCACAATTTTCTCTGCATCCCTGTGCAAACAGCTTGTCCCTCGCTTGCCACATCCCCCCGTGGCTCGGCCGTGATTGCAGGGCTCTGCGGTGGCTTTCCCTGCCTACACGACTTGCACTTGCACACAATGTGACAAAGGAACCTTGTAAAACTGGGAGCGAGAACGGTGTTTGGCCCTCCGACCCCTGACCCTCCAACAATTTAGTTAATGATTCTGGTTATCAGATATACTGGCTCAGCAGTGCATCAATCACCAGGCTGACAGGGATTCAATCCTGTAAGGGGAGGGAATGTGCAAACACATTCAATCCTGGCCCAGCCAGACCCCAGCGTGCCTCTCCCCGTAAATCCATGAGCAAACAGAGAGTTTCCATTGGCGGAAGATCTGCTGTGATATATTGTAAAATAATTTATAAGAATGGCTTGTAGATGATGGCAATGCCTCACATGCAGGACAAACCCATGAGATGCTGCTTAGCTGCTACTGCTCCTTGCAGTATATTGGGAAAAAAGCAAACAAGCAATGGTGCTTTAATTTCCACAACAGCCTTTGCCCATTCTTCTGCAATATTTTAACTGCACTGAGTTCAACCCTGGAGCCTGAAACTGAAGTCAGCAGCTTTCTCTGCTGAACCGAAGGCTTACACCTTGCTTCTGTACTGATTCAATGTCCCAACTCCGCTCTAAAGCTTCTTGTACCATTTGTTTTCAGCGCCTGCCCAGGACACCGTGACCCTCCTGTCTTGACCTGTTCCCCCATTGCCTTTTTGGTAGATTATTCTGCAATAAATCACAGCAGTATTCACATGATAGAAAAATTCTGTTTGTTTTTGGATTTAGAGGAGGTCAGTAAAGATGCTGTCAGCCACAGCAGCCCCAAGGGCAACAAAGTGAGGAAGAGAGAATTGGTGCTGCATCAGCCAACAGCCCAGGGTCAGTTTGTCCACACTTGGACCCAACCCAAAGATTGCAGCCACTGGCTCACCCCTATACTTTTGGGTATCACAGTATTTTCATGGTGAACAAGGTCTAAAACAAAAGGCTGAAATACAGCTGCTAAGCTCACCAGCTTCAGTGCAGAAATGATCCTGAACCCAGCTTCTAAAGACCGGTCCCTCCTTCTGTTCAAATGCTATCAGAAATCCTCACTCCTGTTTCTTTTTCTTGCTTCATCTTGTCATACATGTGTGGGGTGGGCAGCAGGGAGGCACAGGGCATCTCAGGATGTGAATTTTCACCCTCCCAGCTCCTCCTTATGGAAGAAACTCCTCCAGACAAGAGGTCCAGAGGAACTACCATCAAATCCCAGCTGTCCAGGAGCATGAGGAGATGATTGACCATGGAACAGGGGCATGCATTAACCAGTCCCGCATGCATCTGTTTTGCATAGCAATTATTTCAAATAAGGCCAGGGTTAATTAGCTGCTCCTGGTTGCTGCTGCCTGAAACAGGCCACCCTCTGTGCCAAGGGCTGCAGAGCACAGCAGATCTGGCACTCACCTTTGCTCCTGACCAGAAACCAGGCAGGCAGCACCAGCCAGGCTTTGGAGGGGTGGCAAATGCCATGCTGAAGTTAATATCTTGTTTTGGATCTGTCAAGCTGTCCAAAACCTTGGCTTAGCCTTCTCAAACCTCACTCATAAGCAGATAACACGAGTGCAGGAAAGCTGGCCGTAGCAGGGATAAGGTGACACAGGCACCTCCTGACTGATGGGTCCTCTCGCATCTCTGTCGCCTGATGCCAAGGCACTCCTCCTGGAGGCCCGGCTGCTCCCTGTGCAGGCTCATGGGTAGCCAAGCCCCCCTTCACTGGGGTTCACCACATGGCCAGGTGCAGCACCAGCACACAGCGCTGCTGGCAAGGGAGAGGCTGGCCCCAGCCTCGTAGCAGTATCCGACTTGGGAGACGGCTGCAATGAATGCACAGGTTCCCCCCTGCCCTCTTTCCCATCCCTCCATGCTTTTACAGGATCCCCAAGGAAGCTGAATGTGGCCGTCAGCGCAAGGAGGACAGCCTGAGTGACTCCTGGGTGGCACTGCTGCCCTGGGGTCTCGGGCCCCGCTGGCCAGGTCTCAGATGGGCTGCTGCAGTAGGGAAGCCGCACTGCAGCCCTGCGTGATAAGAGCGGGTAAGAGAGTTCTGGCTGTGCTTACGGCATGACCAAACAAGTTTCCTGATCCCCTACCTATACCTGCCACTCCTTGAGACAATACTGTTATCCCCGGTGGGAATGTGCGAGCAAGCAGGAGCAAACCAGAGCCCTGCTGCCCTGTGGCAAATGAACATCACTAGGTGCCCTCATCCCGTGCAGGGGGCTGGCTCAGGACTCAGGGCAGGGAGATTCCCCAAGGAAATGTGCTGGCAGGGCAGAGCATCCTCGCTGCATCAGGCTTGGAAGGGACAGGCAGAAGGGAGTTCAAAGGTACTGTGAAAAAAGAACAGGATGTGAACCAATGCCGAAAATATGACAAAAAGCCACTAAGAGTACAGGGAAATGGTCTCTCTTTGCCTCGCTGCAGTTTGCAGTTGGATGCTATAGGGGAGCTGGGGCTCACAGCAATGGAAATGTTCTTCACTCCACCAGCTCTTCCCTGCTCCACCATGGATGCCACGACTGCTCTGGTGTGGTGGTCCAGGCCACCCCAAACCAGCCCCAAACCACCATGGCCTGACCACCTTGTCCAGCAGAAATGTGCATGGAGAAGCTCTCTGCAGCTTTGCATGTGTGGTCAGGGCTTTGTTGGCTGGGCCGTAAGAGGAGAGCCTGGCTGGCAGGCTGGCTCAGGCCTTGTCGGCGTAGTCCCTGCTACCCCAGGACAAGCAAGGCTGAGGAGCTCTCAGTGATATTTTCTTGTGGGACTGTTCACACGCATGGGCACTGAGCTGGGAAAATGCTCACCATCAGCGTTAAGCACATCATTGCCAGACTGGTATTTTAGGTTATATATAGATTATAGATTATTCAGGTTATATATATATATATATATTATGGTATTTTAAGGTAGACCATGTGCTGACTGATGGGGGAGACTTTTTTGACTTGAGACCTCAACCACAGCCTGCCCGACTTCCCCAGCCATTTAGGGATAATTGCTTTCCTTCAGAGTGAGCTAAGGGCTTCCTGGTGCTTGGTAGTTTGCTCAGCTGCTGTCTCAGCAGCAGACCGAAGCAGAGGGCTCTGGAGCCACTTGGGCCTGCACCTCTCCGATCTCTTCTATACAGTTGCTTGAAGGAAACACAAGGGATTTTAGAAGCAGACGTATTGTGCCACTGTTGTATATTCAAGTCCTACTGTAAGCACAGAGATATTTACCATGTGATTCTGACCCTGTTTATGTGGCAGTGAAGTCATCAGGGCTACGCCAGTGGACAACAAGGGCAAACGCGGCCCAAGTAAGGCCCTTAGCTGTGCGGCTTGGTGTACAGCTGAAAGTGGTTTCTGAACCTCTTGTTTTTGCAAGCTCAATGTGTCTGTGCTCATTAATTTTAGTGCCCAGCCTGCAGTCTGGACAAACAGCATAACGTCATGCCAGGGTGTGCATTCAGCATGTACCGTCAGTACAAAGGAGCAAATAACGGCCCGTTAGACCACATATTTAGCAAAGCCCACAAGAAAGAACTTTCCAGCTATCTCAGAGGGCTCATTTGCATCAAGAGAGCCAGTTTGCTTCTCTGAACGCTTCCTGGCCTGCCTGAACAGTGCCACCCCAACGGCTCTCAAGAAATATTTTAATAGGTACCACTGGATAAAACTTTGTAGCTGCAAATCAGAAAGGTGACCAGAAAAAAATCTGAAGTTCTTTTTTTCCCCATTAAGAGTTAATTTGCATAAATGCGGAGGGATCACCAGGAGGTTTTGCTGTTCTTCAAGCTAGTTTCTGCAAAGGCCCCATGAGGCAGAGATGATCTCTTCCCTTCATAAGCAAAGAAAGTTCTCTGGCAAATACCTCTGCGGTTGTCCTGAGGTACTTCAACACAGGCTCTTTCATGGATTTCCATGGGGTGCTCAGTCCTGTGAAGACCTGCTGGGTGAGCCACCTCCTTTCATCCTGAGAGTCAGGTCAATGGTTGTGGTAGACCATGTCCTGGTGTTTTGCCTCTTGGGAACTGCATCTTGGCAGAAGGCTGGGAGGTCAGAAGAAAAGAAAATTGTCTGTGTCATTTGGCCAGCTCAGACCCAGAAGATCAGAAGGTGTGTGGAAATAAACCACATTACACTCAGATGGCAGTAGTGATTTCTACTTTACTTAGGAACCACCTACTAAGTCTCCTTCCTGATCTCTACCATTGCTCAGCAGATAGGCAGCTCTAGTGTCAGAATAGCAACGATAATTTATCACGATTAAATGTGCAATAGGTCTCTGTAGATGTAATTAGGTGCTCTCTAAAAGGAAGAGATGATAGCTAAGCCCTGCAGGCATGTTTACTTGACCACAGAGGGCCCTCATTGGAACATCCAGTACTAATATATTAACATTAATGATGACAACCGACAGTTTCTTCTCCACATGAATTACAATTACACATTCTCACTTGGCTGGAGAGTCCAATTTTTCACAAGGAAATTTTTTTCTCATAAAGGACAAGAAATATTAGCAATACCTACAGGTTGTTCTTTCCTACTTCTTTTTTTTTTTTTTTTTTTTTTTTTTTTGACCCTCTGGTTTCCACCGCTAATTTGTTTCAAATTATTTCCAACATTATTAGATTGGTATGAATGATCACCCACCACTTTTCTCTTTCACCAGCCCCCATGTGTCTTTAGATACTCCACATTTTTACAGGTAGCCTGAAGGCAATATTTGATCTCTTAAACCAGCCATCACAAGGTTTGCCAATCTTTATTTTGCTACAACTTTTTCAGTATAGCATTTGACATCTGAGCTATGTGTTCTTCTCACCTCAAGTTCACCTTTGCAAATGTTCCTTCTCTAGCAAGTGTATTTTAAGGACCACTGCCCTAATGTCTTATGCTACTTCCTACGCTTAACATAACAAAGTGCTCCACAAAGATCATAGAAGGCTGAAGCAGCTTTGGAAGAGGGCTGCCTATCTCAATGCAAGCCAGTGGTCTGGAGGTGGCTATTACCCAAGTGTGGTAGCAATACTGTAACAAAGCCTCCAAAACCAGTGTACCTTAGGAGACTCTGTGAAGCAAAGGTAACAGCATCAGCTCTTCTCACAGCTGGAGGTGAAATGTGTTGAGGCACTAGTGTGAAGGGAGCCACAGAAGTATTTCAGCTAGACCCCAAAATAGGTGAAATGACCCAAGAAGCAGGCACTAGGAAAGCCTGAAACTGTCTGACGGAGAAAGTCATGGCAACCTCAGTGGCCTCTGACAGGCATCACCAGTGCCCTGAGCTGCTGTGAGGGGTGGGGAGGTATTGCATTATCTGGACTGAAACCACTTCCCCAGCGCTGGGGAAGCCCAGTGCGCCTCTGTGAATCATATCCTGCAGTGCACAGACCAGAGCTCAGCAGTGTCTGCTGCCACAGCCCTCTGGCTGGCTGGCCAGAGTGCTCCTGCAGGAGGACAGAGGGCTGGTACCACCTTGGGAAAGCCCCTCAATACCCAGCATGGCAGCCAGCACCTACTCCAACCTCACTGGCCCCGCTAATGAAATTCCTTCTGAAAAAAATTTGTCTCCCTGTATCTGCAAGACAGTGTACGGGTATAGCAGGCTTGTTTTGGAGCACTGCTCCATCACTTGTCTGTCCCCTGAGGGATGAAGACGCGAGTGTCTCTCCCTGTGTCAAAGTTGTCTTCTACTGTGAGGCAGAGCCTGCAGCCCAGGTTCACTCTCAGAAGTAAGCTTGCTCTCCAGTTCTGTGAATGCTATTTCTAAGCCTCTTCTAGGAAGCCTCCTCTGTTATTTCCTATTTTCCCCACCATCCCCAAATTGTTACTTGGCCAAAAAGCTGCTTAATTAAAATACATTTTTTTTAAAAAAAAAGAAAGAAATGTGCCAGCGAGCTCAGGAAACACTTTTCTTTCTTTGGAATGTCCTGGCTAATGACAGCTCTCCGGACCCCAAGGTGCGCACCAGAGACACCAGGAGGTGCTAGCAGCAGCCAAGGCGCTCGGCAGTGGGGTCTGAGACCTTGTTCTGCCCATTGTGTAACGGGTTGGCTCCTGCCCAGGGTGCCCAGAAATGAGCTGCCCGTTTGGGGCAGCCCCTTCTCCTCATGGGGCAGGAGGCGTTTGCGTTCAGTTGCACTGTCTCGTCAGGCTGAGGGATTGTGCCTCGGGACTGCACATGTATATTCACAACTCAATCAAAGAACAAGTTGCTGCCTAGACTGAGGCCAGGGGTTGCGTCTTTCAGATTCAGGTGTCTGTCCTGCGGAAGAACTGGAGGGGAGCCAGCACTGGACCCACAGCTTGTTTCACCCCACACCTTATTTTGACGTATGGCAGAGAGCTCAGACTCGAGAGCAGAGTGAGGTTTCTGAGTCCCCAACATCCCCAAACACGGCTCCAGTCCTAGCTCCAACCACAACATAGTGTTACACCTCTCTGACGATTTTGCTGCACCCTGCTAAGTACTTGCTTTTCTAACACTTCCTTGGTTAACAAACCTCTGTAGCCACTTCCTACTGTCACTCATAGCCGCTTTACTCCACTGAAACCTGCTGGCAGCTTGCCATCGATTTCAGGCAGGCAGCTGGATCTGACCCTCAGAAATCAGGGCATTGCTATCAGTAGGTTTTGTTGCCTGTAAAATGGAGCTGAACGCCACCCACGTTTTCCTTAGAGTCAGCTTGGCTGGAAGATCCTACTCCAGCCCACCACGGAGCCTGCCCTGTGCAGCGGTCCCCTCCTTCCCGCCTGGATGGGATGCAGCACACTGGAATCTCATTCATGCATCTGCTGTTGCACCACTGCTGCCAATCCAGCCCAGGCTTTAGGAGAGGAGAACATGATCACTTCACAGGGTGCTGGTGGAGTCACTGCAGAAGCGGAGAAGACCATCTAATCCTCACATTCCTGCAGGAAAGAAAGCCCCCAGTGAGCTAAACATAAATGGTCAACGGTGTGTGTTATTTTTAAGTCCAAAAGCCTGAAGACAAGGTTTAAAAGTGAGTCTAATGGCATTTTTTTCATGAGCTGTCTTAAGTCCCCTTGTCTCTTGCCTGGATTGCGTCAGCCCGCAGCAACATATTTTGGTCCAGGAGCTGTCTCTGTCCTTGTTCTCAAGGCGCTTTAAGCCTCCGTATGCGGCTGGATCGGGCAAACTGAGACACAGAGCAAATGCTGGCTTCCATCTACATATCTTGTCATCTGGGATTGACAGTGGCCACAAAGTAGCCTCATGAAGGGATAAAGTCAAACGATACGCCTGCCTGATGTTTCGCATTACGCCCTGCCTCTCCTCTCCGGAGCCAAGGGGAGGCTCGCCATGCCCCGCGGTGATTTCCCAGCTGTCTGTCACTGACCACCAGTGAGAGCCCCAGGGCAGCCCCGCTGCACCCTACCACCTCCTCCCTGCCACCCCAAGCAGGAGCTGAGGATGCAAAAACCCAGCACGTATCCTTCCCCTGCCTGCCCTGCTGGCCGTGAAGACCTAGGGCTGCACCAGCCCGCCTGCATGCCCGGGAGCATGGTGGCTCCTGCTCCTGCACGCTTTGCTCCTACAGCTGCCAGAGCACCCTGCGTGTCCTGCCTGAGACAAAAACTGATGGCTTCACACTATGGGTATACCTAAGTCCCATATTAGACCGATTTGTCGCCGCGTGGGGCAGCGTTAGGAGGTGAAATGAGAGGTGCAGATGCAGAAGGAGGAGCACAGCGTGCACCCTTTGAGGAGCACTGGGGAGGCAGCCCCTGGCTCAGCACCAGCTGTAGGCACGCACTCAGTGCACCCAGGCACAGCAACCAGCTCCCATCACGCTTACTCTGCCATAACCAAGCATCCCGGGTACACACCGATACTGTATGGCACTGAATAACGGGTTCCTGTTACTTAATGCCACTGGAAGCAACTATAGAGGAGGTTGAATGATCCCCAAAACTTCACAATATCTGCCACACTGATGTTTTCACATTCCAGCAATCATTTCTGACAGCACTGCCGGTTTTGTGAGACTGCTCCAGCTGGCTCTGCCATAACTGCAAAATATAACCAACTTTGACTTTTGCAATGTTTCATACGCTAAAATTAAGATGAATATTTTTGTTACAGTACAGACGGCTCTTGCTGAAACAAGCAGCCATTCAATCTGGGATGAAATCCGGAAGGTAGGTGGGTGGGTTTTTTTGGAAGGAAAGATGACTCCTGGTGACAAAGAAGACCAGGTCTTTCCCCATATAGAAAGGATTGGGGCCAAAGTAAAAAACCATCATGCCACAATGCCAATGAATGTGAGAGGTGATGGGAGGCAGCTGCAGAGCTCAAAGCTGAGTGTAGGTTTCAGCCCATCTTTCAGGATGTCCTCACCTGTGTACACACCAGCATGGGTGACACTTGATCCTGAAATCCTGAAATCCCTGGCCTGCACCTTGTTGCTCCTGTCCATGCTTCTCAGCGTAAAGAAGATACAGAGACATATGACACAGATCACCACCACTGGCTCTTTGTTTTCTGAACACAAACCTGTTCAAATGAGATGTCTTTTCTTGTTCTTTTTTAGCTTTGGCTGCAACACCTGCTTGGTCACATCTCTCTTCAGTGCACCCCGTGCATTTTGGCTCTTCCTAATCCAGGTTTTTCTGTCCCATCTTCTGTCACGTGAAAACCCTAGTTGTCATAGACAACAGAGATAAGGTAAATAAGATATGTAACCTGCTACCCACAAGGCCAGCTTCCAAAATTCCCTGTTCTCCTCTGCTGTCCAAACTGGCACCTATGGGGCACTGGGCACAAATGGGACCAATCTGAAAGCAAAGTCCCCTGCATGAACAGGGGAAGGGCTTGAACGTATGGGCCAGTCCCCACATCTTTAGAAGCAGGTATCTGAAGCAGCAGTAGCCTCGGGACGGCAGTGCAATGTTCATGCAGAAGCAGTCAAGCTTGCAACCATGGCCTCAGCCCTGCTGGGTGAGGGAGTCTAGGCAGACCCCAGTGTCTGGACATTTTCTTCAGGCTCATATGGAACAGAGGACATCTCCTGACTCAGTGCAAAGAAAACAAAGGACAGAAAACAGCAGCATCAGTTTGGGGATGGAGGTGAGGGGACCTTGGTTCTGACTTTTTTAATCAGGTGAGTCATGACAGTGAAAACAAAATCAGTTTAAAAATGCAAAACTGATTTTATTAGCAATATGATTATGAATGAACTGCTTTCCCAGGCAGAGGGAAGGGTCTTATCTTCAGCACTTTCATTAAAATAATAACTTCTACCACCTCTGCCTCCCCCCATCCCTCACCATAGGTCCTCCCTCTCCCATGCCAGCGACTGTGCTGGGATATGCCCCTGATAATCTTCTGCTATCCTGGGGGCCTGGGAGGCAGGAGGGCCATGGAAAGAATCCCAGCGTTTCCATCTGTTGAATTCCCGAGCGGCAGAAACCTGACCCCGCACGGAGTGGGTACATGCTGCATTATTACTGCTGTGGCAGAGCAAGCAGCCTGTGCTCCTTGTCATGCATTATTAAGCAAGCTCAGAGAGAGAGAGAAAGGCACCAAGAGAGGGTGAGTGAACCTGAAAAGTGGAAAAGTCAAATCTATCCCTATAATAAAAAAAAATCTTAAAAAATAACCCCAACCCTGAGCAGCCTCAGTAGCCAATGCGGCAGCTGCTTTCACAGGCAGAGCTGACCATACGTGAGACAGAGACATGACAGCCATGCTGATGGTTTGCTGCAATAGCATGGGGGTTTTCCATGATTTTCGCAACTTCCTAGAAAGGGAAGGAGCCTGTGTGAAAAATGAGGCAGTAAATGTTAAAGCCTGCAGTGCACTTGTTTCTGTCCTAATTAGCTCAGGGCTGAGGGAGTGGGAATACTTTGCCACTGCATGAGCTGCCCCAGAGCCAAATGTCACAGAAGTGCTACAGTGCCAATCAGCTATGTACAGCCTGTGAGCCTGGCCAAGTGCTCCTGGGGTGGCATTGCTGGCACCTGAGGCTGGGGGACACCACGGCTGGTGCTAATCAGCTCAGCTTTGGCTCCCCAGAGAGTACCCCCCCTTGGTACCTGAGCACATTTGGGAGTGGTGGCAGGGCCATGGTGCCATGGGCACAACACTCCTAAGCCATCAGCCAGGACCTCCCTGGGACCCACATTTAGCTGTGCAGGTATATCCCTGCAGCCGTGCTCCCAGCCGAACTGCTGTGCCATGAAATGCATGGCATGGGATACAGGGGCAGGGCATGGGTGCGGGTTTTGTCCTCTGAGACTCCATCACCCATAGTGATGGGATGGGAATTGATGTGGGGAGGATGGGAGACCCCAGAAGTCACCTGCCTCTGCCAAACTGATCACCGTCACAGCAACAGCAGGAGGGTTTCACCCAGCAAACAACAATGAGCTCACCTGAGGGGCAAGGCCACCCACCAGTGGAGGTCCTGGACCAGAGACATAAACTTGACCAGGTAAGTGATCCCTTCCCAGTCTTTTCCCAAGCCTGTTTAGAGAAGCTTTTATGGATGCTTTTGCCAATTTTCCAGCCCAGTGGCAACTGTTCCTTATTTGGAGAAACAAGAGCATAGGGGAACTTACTGTGTTTCTAGCTGCTTTTAATGAAATCTAATAACTTTGGCAAGGAAGCAAAATCAGCCCAACTAATTCTTATACACCCAGAGCCCATAACTTGAAAGTCTGTCTCAAGCAGAGCAAAGATGGCCACTCCTGTTATTTGCAGAAGAGGCAAAATTGCAAAGGGCCAAGTATTGCAAAACCTTGGGCTCTGCAGAAGGTGATTTATAGTTACCTGCAAAGACGTGACTAAGGAGCTCAGGAATCCCAAGCTGAACAACAGTCCATTGATAAGCCGAAAGACACTGTGGACCAAACTCTTGGCTACCCCCCAGCTGACCCCAGGCAGTGTCCTGGGCTTGCCTGAAGGGTGAATGTGTGCAGGTGAGAGGCAGCTGTGAGCGCAGGAGGGCACGGCTGCGGGCCAGGGGCTCCGCACACCCTGGCTGGTTTGCTTTTGTCAGCAGAGGATGGACCAAATCCATTGCTGGAGGCAAGTGGCTTCAATGCTATCAAGGGGCTAGGGGTCAGACCTCTGCTAATAGGGTTGGTTTTTTTTTTCAGGGATGTTTTCTTTCCACTTGTGCTCCTGGGAATGCAGAGGCACACAAATAGAAAAGGACAAATCAATAAGCATTTATGAGCCTTGAAAAAAGCTTTCTTCTTGTTCAGGTAGAATCTTAGTTGTGCTCTTTATGCAGCTGGGATGATTCATTATGCTGCCATCTCCCTCACAGGCAAGTAGAAATAAACAAGAATACTTTCCAAATTCAGGAAGGACACCCTCCCTCCTTCCCTCCCTCTTTCCCCCAGTATTATTATGATTTTCTCCGGACAGCTCGAATCTTTCTCTCTGAATATGTATAAACTCCTCATTATGCTTGGTTTGCTGCAGCATGACCTGGCATACAGGTGACCGGTCTTCCTGGCCATGGATACATCCCTGATCAACATCTCACTTCTCTGTGTGCCCACATGCTCCTCCAGTCCCCTGAGCTCCACTTTTGCTGTCACTGGAGTCAGAGGCGAAGCTTCCTCTGGCTCCAGTGGGAGCAGGAGCACGTTTTGTCCAGCAAATCCACATGTACTGCCATATGTTGCTTTCTCTCCTTGTTCTGTTTTTCTTTTGGCCCTATCTGCTTCATCAGAGAAAGGGAGCTGATCGTGGCAGCCACGCGGGGTCTTTGCACAAAGGCGGTAATTCAAGCCCCGGCGCGAGCTGTTTTGGCAGCGTAGCCTAGGCACCGCTTGTTGTTTCAGCTGACCTCTTCGGCGGCGCCTGCACCGGCATCCTTGCTGGATGCAGGTGGCTCTCATGCCAGCCTTCCTCGCAGTGCATTTTTTAAAAACCATTATCTTGTGACTCACTGGTGGATGAAGCAGCATGTCTGCTACTTAGCAGGACACCTGAAGGTCCTCCCACCAGACAGTTTTCACCCTGCATTGTTTTAAGACCCTGTGGGGCCAAGAGGTTCTGGGCAAAGGCAGCAAACGGATAGCTACACTGAGAGCAGGTGCTGCCAGGGATTTGGCTAGTATGGGTCTTTGCTTGGGCAGGAGAGCCACACACTGCTCTCCAACCTGCTGCACATGAGCATGTATCCATCACACTCACTGGTCCTGGCTGTAAGTGCCTCCACCGTCTCAGGCTGAGGACAGGCATTGCAATTCAGAGGAAACCATGACTTCCTTTCACGTAACCATCCCCTTTGTAGGTGAATCCTCGCATAGAAGGAGGTACCAAAGTCCTTCTGCTCATCCTTTGCAAGGGCCAGGGACAGTGCTCTCTGGCCCTTCCTCTGTAGAGACTTTATTCCAAACCTGTTGCTACCATTCAGGGTCTCTGTCATGAGTTTGCTGGCCCCTGATGGGTTTGGAGAAAGTGCAGGGTGAAATTCCCTCTATATGCACACCCCAGTTTGGTTTCTCCCCACTGCAAGAAATTCCAGGATGGAGAACAGTCAGATCAAAGAGAGACAATCCCAGCTGAAACATGCACCATTTGCATATTCCATTAAAAAAAATCAAAGGGGAGGGTGTGTAAAATATTTGCGCCCTGAAGCATATACAATGTATGCCCCAACAAGATGCTCCATGTAGGGCTTATACTTATTTACTCTGATTCCTAATAACAAAAAAAAAAAGAAAAAGAGGCTGTTGTAATTTTCACATCCCAGAAGATTCTGGCTCATCTGATACGCAGACCATCTCCTTGAAAGAAGCACAGATACCCCTAAAAAGCTTGGGCTGACTTCTGGCAAATTACTTACTTTTTTGAAGGTCAAACTAAATACATTCCTTGTGCAGTGGGAGGTCCCCCATTGATAGAAATCTTTATTGCTCTGGTTCTGCCATTTCATTTAACATTTGATAGGCCCCAAACACAGAGGAGGTGAGTGGAGGACACATGTGCCTTTCTCTGCCAAATATTAGAATGGCGCTGTGGAAAGTCAAAATGGCAAAGCTGAGTGTGTTTTAGGCTGAGAAAAGCATGGGTTGTGAATTCAGCTCTGCTGCTGGCTCTGCTGCCAGCCGGCTGGATGGCAGTGACAAGGTCACTGCTCTATGCCACTGTTTCTCCATCTATAAAAACAAGTTATTGATCCTTTTTTTTTTGGAGTATTTTGAGATCGACTGGTGGAAAAAGCTGCCTAAACCGTATTGTTAGCATTAATGCTCTAATCGCCTTTTATTACCGCGGTGGTGGCTGTTAACACTGCTAAGCCCATGTTGCACCACCCTGGAGTTTGAGCACAAGCACACCCTTTTGCAAAAGCTGGGTGATGCTATTTGCATGTGGAGATGTTACCTGTGCTGCTTATCCTGAGTCTGATGACTGTGTTCTTCTCTCTACCTACCGTTCCCAGCTTCAAAGCCTGCACTGATCTGCACTGCCTTCCAGCAGAAGTCAAAAAATAACGACCAGCTGGTCTGTGCCACCTGTGGAGCGGCAGGTCGCAGGACTGCTCTGCCGACCTCACATCTCTGAAGCTTTTCTTCCAGCGGTGGGTCCGGTTCACACATCAGCAGGCCCCAAGGGATGCACGAAGGCTGAAGGGTGACACATGGAGAGGAGAGGCAGGGGAAGATGATGGGCACACACCCAAATGGGAAAACACCACCAGCAAAAGCAGAGCGTCTCCTAACACCTGCCGCTGCCCCAGCCCCTCCCCGGGCAGGGGCACAGCCCGTGGCTGTCCCCTGTAGTGCTACAGGCTGCAGGAGACACTCCGCTCCTCTGCCCCATCGAGGTTTTCTCGTGGGTAAAGCCCTTCTGTGCCAGCACCCCACGCTCGCCTGAAAACCCGACCTGCCATATACCTCATTGCACGGCCCCACGGCTGCCGTGCCTCACTCCAGCTGTCATCCCCCTCGAAGGGGCCAGGCGTGGCAGCTGTGCATGGTAATGCCCTAAGAAAGATGCCGGCTTCCTCCCATTGAGTCTTTCCGGCTGCTGGCACACCAAAGCAGTGCTGTATTGATTTGCTTGAAGGCGATGGTTGAGTCCCTCATAATTTATTGAAAGCCAGCCGGGTGGTTTTTGCTGACTCCCACGCCTTATGCGGCTCACATTAACAGCAATTGGGTGCCAGCAACAAGCTGTTTTTGAGAATATAATCCCTCTCACAGAGCATCTTCCAAGAAAAAAATAATATGCAGGAAGAATGCACCTCGAGACTTCAAGCGTTTTAGCGTTGGTTTGTTTGCTTTTTCCCAACAGCTTGCCTTTAAGGTACATCATTTCTGGCATCAGGTTTCCTCACGTAGAGACCATTTAAGTACTTAAGGTGCTCTCTATGTACTCAGCCAAATGTTTTGCCAAGAAACCTAGAATTTCTTTGCTTTAAAGGCATAAAGTCTTCCATCTGAGTCTTAATTATAGGGTTGAATACACAATGAAACTACAGCTAAGCCCCTACATGTATGGAATGTAACACCACTTCACTGCACCTCACCTGAAAGACAACTTGTAAAAAAGCCACAGATGAGTAATAAACTGGAAGGACACTAATAAAAAAAGAGAAAGATTGAAAAAAAATCCCTCCAGTAAATAATTAGCTTTTTTTCTGATTATGCTCCTCCTGATAAAAGACAAAGAGCTCTGTCAGGAAGTGACTCCATCTAAGAACCTACTTCCAGAAAATGTGGGTTTAGTGGTCTAGACCATCTGCTCATGGTCAGGGGAAGGGTGGTCTGAACCCACCTGCATTCAAACTGCTCTGACATGGGTGCCGAAGATCTCTTGAATTGTGCTCCTGAGCTGTGTGTCCCAGGGGATGCAGCAGGAACCATGGAGTCTCAAACCTCCCCTGGGAGAACGAAGTCCAAAAGCCATCACTGCTGGGACATGTCCTTGGTGCTATTAAAGATCTGCAGTGCTGGAGTCAACAGGAAATTTGCCCGGGTTTCTGTGGGCTTGAGGTCAAGCCCATCTGCAAGGCTCATTTTGCACCTGGGCAGGGGCTGAGGTGGCTCTGGGTGTGTGGCAAACCCAGATGCTCCTTCAGGGCTGCCCTGGGGCTCTCCAGAGCACAGCAAAACTGTGGGCAGTGGTCTTACGGCCATGCCTGAGCCAGCCCGGACCCCAGCGGCACCATGCCCCCCTGACTCTGGCTTCCCACTGCACCATTTGGCATGTCAGGGCTGTGCCGTGGGGTTTTGATGCCGTAAACCAGTGTGGATAAAAGGGACCGCCCAGCTCCAGGGAAGAGGAAGGAGCGTATGGGCTTTCCTTCCAAGGAAGGAGAGGGGACAGGACAGGCTGAGCTGGGACAGTGCACAGGGTGGAAAGCCCTGGGGAGGGAGGTTTGCTCTCCACCGCCACAGCAGCTGGCTTTGTCTTTCCCCTCCTTGTGGGTGATGTGCTGCACGGTGCAAAGAGCTGAAGAGCAGAGCGGAACTCCCCAGATAAATCCCTGGCATGGCCAGATCATCTGCTCAAGGACAGGGGCAGGAGGGTAACAAGCAAAGAGATGGAGTTAGTGCTGCCATTACTTCGAAAGAAACATGCACTGCATTTCTTAGCAGGGGAAGAAGCCTCATCAAAGCATACCTGAAAGGAGGGAGCATGCTTTACCCAGAGCACATAATCTTCATTTTTAACCTGTAATTTATTTTTTCCATTGAAAGATCAAATTAGCTGCTTTAACTCCATCCCTAATTAAATGTTTTCCTTTTTTCCTTTTTCCAAATGGCAAATTCCTGCAAATTCAAACAAGTTATATCACCTGGCAGAATTAATTTTTAGTCAGGACATGCCTGTCATTCCAAACAAATTAGATATCTGAAGGGGTTGGTTTAGCTGCATTTCTGCGCACTAACCAAACCAAGCGGTTATGATCCACATGGTGCCAAAAACGATGTTCTTCAGGTGACAGCAACCCCTATGCATACCTGCACCTCACTGAATCAAAGAGTAAACACCCATTGTACCCAGGCATATGCCGCTGTGGGTCTCTGAACCAATGTTTAATGACCTTGTCAGGGAATGTGTGTGCCGTACTCATACATTTTTAAGAAAGCATAATGGTGCTTTTGTCTTCTGTTTTTTCCTGTGTGGCAAGTTGCAGCTAGTCTTCAAACTTAGCTTAAAAACTTCACTTATTACTTCTGGACAGTTCTCTTGCCAGTTCTGTGCTTTTTTTTTTTTTTTTTTTTTACCTCCCCTCTTCAGCTGGGTGTCTCAGCAGATATCGAACTTTCTTTTTTAGTGCTGTAATTGATAGTTTGCAAACCAGTTGTGTGTCTGTGCATGTGCGTATCTGCAGACTCACAGTCTCCAGTTCATTGAACAACCATACGGTAAGAGCATAACTTCTGCCCGAAGACCTAAAATAAATGCTAACGCTCTGTTCAAAGGGCCCTGGTGTTTAGTGCCTCCTTTATTCAGGAGGGAAGTTCGCCAGGGAGCTGCCTTTGGCATGTGCCAAAGTCCCACTAAATTAAAGACTCCACAAGCTTTTACACACACTGAGAACAGCAAAAATACAGGATTCACAACCAAAGTGAAACATTCTCTCCTCCCCACCTGGAGGCTTTCAGGAGAACTTGGAGCTCTTTTTGCCTGTGTTTGTCTTGGTGTGGGCATGGGTGTGCAAAGCACATGTACAACTCATCAGCCTGCCCGAAATCCACAGCTACAGGACTGGAAAGTTGCTCTTTCTGGCATCTAAACCTGCAGTTCAACCACAGAAAGGGACACCTCATTACAGATAAAATCACAAATTGCGCGCATACACCCAGAAAGCTGATACAGAAGATTCGTATAAATTTCTTGGAGCCTGTCATTGGCATTGGGAGGTTCAAGAGGATGTTTGGGATTAGGAGGTTCAAGAGGATGTTTGGGATTAGGAGGCAATAGGAGCTATTCATCTGGAGTAATTGGAAAGAAGTCAGGGCTCTTGACAACTTTTTCAGTGCAGCTGTGGATTTTTCATAATTCCTTACATTCTTCTTTTTAACTGACTTTTAATTACCGGAGAGCAGTGTTCATGGCACAAAAGCAGGATTCATCTCACAGTGTTTACAACATTGCTGTTTTATCAGAGCTCCCTTCACAGTCATGCAGCTTCTAGAGAAGGATAGATGTAGTTGATTTTGGGCATCTATTTTAGCATGAGATAAATCCCACTTGAAGCCACTCTAATGAGACAACAGCAGGCTACATGGAAACCAGCTAGATAGAAGCACCTGGGGCTAGGGAGATGGATTTCACCCTAGGTAAAATTGAAGTGTTGGACAGGTCTACCCACCAACTACTTTTGCTGCAAAATTTGTAGGAAAATTAGTCAGGGAGCTGGAGGAATCTGGCTCTAGGCAAGGAACATTATAATCTCCTGGCAGGAAGAAAAGGCATTGGGAAGTGAACAATTAGGGAAGTGTATGAATATTAAAATCCTAATGGCTCCTGAGATGCCTATTAACTCTGCTAATACCTGAATGGAGTGGAAGACACACAATGAACCTTCCTAAAGAAAATGAATATGAGGAATAAGGGAGCCTTTGATAAGCTCATTTTACTTACTACATGCCCTCTAATGCCTCTTGGGAGCCAGCATCCTTCTGGAGAGCAGCTGAAGCAGGGAGACCCAGAGCTCTTAGTCTCAGCCATGGAGCATTGCTCTTCCAAAACCACCTGAGAGCATCCTCAAGCATGCTGAAATGTGGGGGAGCATTGGGAAATCTCCTTAAGGGTTTTGAGATTTGGTGTAACGAAATCTCAAAGAGCCAAGCTCAGATGATTTGCCAGGAGACAGAATCACTTGCTTATCCTCCCATTGCCTGAAGGACAGCTGTGCTGTAGGCAGGGAGGAACCAGAAAGGTGGGCCAAAGGACCCCATTCTCTCCCCGTTGCTTCACCACATTCCATAAACGTAGGTATGAAACACAACCAGCTCTGCAGGGTAGGCACTGGAAAGAGGTGAGAACAAAGGATGGAAAGACACTACTGGGAGGGTGGGAGCAAGGCCCTGCAAGGGTGATTGAGACATGCTGGGAAGGGGACTGAATTTCATCACTCGTACCTCAGCCTAGTGTTTCACTCCCAAAGACCCTACTCTTCACCCTGGATCAGGAGCTGCTGACTTCATGCATTGCACCCCCATGACGCCCCATACTGCAAGCCTCACAAGAGTCTGCCCAGAGTCACCATACCATGCTCCAGGGATGGATACACAGCTGAGCCCCAAGATAGTCAGGAGATGTTGCTGTGGGCAGGATGAGTCCCTTGCCCCAGTCATGTGGGTGGTTCAGCAGCCCCCATATCCAGCTCCATGCCTGCTGGTCCCACTCCAACACTTCCCATGTGCTCACACACCATGTTCCAGGGATCATGAAATGCCACATCATGCAACCTGCACACACTTTCACACATACCTACAGACAGAGCTTTATAGGTTTATGAATACAGAAAGATCCTAAGTCTATCCATAGTGCTGTAGGAGACCATTATATACAATGTCAGAGCATTAAGGCCAGCAGTTTGAGCCCTGTACACATGCCCCACATGAAGATAACGCTTCCTATCCCAAAGTGCTTAAAACCGAAACACAAGAGCAGGGGCAACAGGTGGACACAGACAGCCAGGCTGGAGGGAAGCACACGGCAAATAAGGAAACCAAGAAATGCATGGAGTGCTGGTGAAGCTGCACGTCCTTTTTATTGAGATTGGTGGCCAGTTCTTGCAAAGTATTGCACAAAAAAATTCACATGCTCCGTTCTGTGTTGTGCAAGTAATGCTGGAGACAAAAATGTTTCAGCCATAACCATACGTTCTAGTATGGGCAAACATCAGCAACTCATACGGGCTTGTGTCCTGTACAGCAGATCCCAAATTAGGTATTTTTGTTCAAATGACACTTCTGCCCTTACAGCTTTTCTCGCCAGCTGTCCTATGGAGGACTATGTTCTATATCCGTTTGTTTACCTACTCTGCTGTAGGAACCGTTCCTATGACAGCTCTTATTAGAGAGAACACCTGCAAGTCTGAAACCCTGCTCTCCTTGGTTCAGAAATTAATTGTTCATTTCAATGGGCTGAAACCTGAATCATTTATAAAAGGGGGCAAGCAAGAGTTTCCGAAGTGCAGTTAGAACTGCATATGCAGAGTTGCATCTAGAAGATGGCAGCTTCGGATAACGATTTCCAAAATTCCCCTCTGCCAGCATGTTACATGATGGATTTGAAATGAAAGTCTGAAGTCACCTTCCTTTGTTAACTACCTGTGATGGTAAGTCTCCAGGACCCCTGGGCCTGCTGTAGCAGGCACTATGCAAACATATAGAAAAGGCATAGCTAGGAGTTTACAGTAACACCACAGGATGGGGTTTTTATTCTATTCTGCTCGTTACTCTTTTTTTTTTTTTTTTTAAATTCTGCTTATGAATAAGAGCTGGGAAAAGATTACTTGCAGCTTCACACAGCTCAGAATCAATGGGCAAGGCCAATTCCAGAAAAAACAAATCTTCCACTCGGATGCTCCTTCTGCATTGCTGAAATTAAACTGTCCAACATGAAGTTCACATTCTGGCAATGTTAGATGCCAAGCATCCAGTAGTAGACATCATAAAAGCAATCAAAGATTGCTGCACCAGCAAAGACCCCATTAGTGGCATATCTTATTGGTGTAGCCTCCTCTGGCCAACAGACAAATGCCCGTTGACTGTATCAAGGAGGCCAACCCAGACTACAGCATCTAGACTGAAAACATGCTGTTTAACCCTTTTCGATTTGGCAGAGAACTGTTCTTGGGCAATGCTTGCTAGAAGATTGGGCTTAGTGTCTAGTAAGGTTGTTCCTGTCACTTCCCCAAGAGACATTCCCATAATTTCCCAGAGTACAAAACCAGCAAAAGACATTGTACTGGGTATTTTGCCTTCTCTGTGGGTCTTTCCACACAGCATGTCTGCTGTGCATGTTAGCACACTGCTAGCGCATCTTTAGCAAGGATGCCATGACATGAGCTTTATCAAGCACAAATAGCAGGAGAACAAACCTGCTGGGGACCTGAGCAAGAGTCAGGTAAAAGCAGGGCTGTGATGTTTCCATTGCCCCATTCCTCCTGCTAGTTAGATGAAGAAAGACTGGGTGTATTACAGTGATGGCCTTGCTCTGAAGGCTTTCATCTCTTGGCTACCGACTCCTCCTTACCGGGGGCTTTCTGTGCTCCCCAATTCAAAAGCTCTCCTCCACCACCTTGCTTGTCACTTCCCATGGCTCACGAGTTCCATGGTGGGATTAAGTGGCAGAGAAATACCATTCATTTAAAATTCTGATTTCTGCCCTTTGGCTCTACCCTGGTAAGATTCATGACACAGCTCAGGTTTGTTTCTGCAGCTGAGCAATCATGCCCAGGGCTGACCTTTATGCACTTCATGCTGTTGGGTGGGTAGCAGGCTGAAGATGAAGAGCAAATGAAACATCTGCAAACAAACTCTTCTGTCTTAGAAGCACAAATCTAGGCTTGTTATTTAACATTTGGGCTCTTAAAGGGATACAGCTGAGTCTCAAAAGCATGAAATACCTTGACATGGGCTTGTCCCAGGGGACAGATTTCACAAATGACCTGAGAGGTCCCTTCAACTCCCTCTACAAAAACCAACTTGGGAAAATGAGACTCAGGTATCAGAGTCAGAACCACATATCTGGATGCATATGGTGGCCCAGCAAGCTGCTAAAGCAAACACTGGCAGCACTACCTCTTGACTCGCCCTGTAACACAATAGAGAGCGGCTCTTAGGGCTGATGCTTTGCAGTGCCGTCACCCAAGGAACCACTGGACTCTTCTGGTAAACTAATCCTTGAGGTGAGGTTGGAGGGCAAAGGGCGGACTGAGAAGGATAATCCCCATCTCCTTTAAAAATTAAAAGGCGTGTTCTGCCGCTCTGATACCAGGTAGCACTTGGCTCTGTGAAACACAAAATCCAGCAAATTATGGGTCTGCAAGCTGCCCAGCTCTCAGCTAGGTGCCACCTGAAGGGGTTGCCTGGGTCCCTTTACAGAGGCAGAGAGCTGGCGCCATGGAGTACCATGCACTTTGTGGTGCCAAGTGTCTGGTCTCAATGGGGGCAACCCCCCTGCCAGAGAGCCTCAGAGATGGAGAGACAGCCAAAATCATATCTCCTGCCCATGGACAGTAAAAGCCTGCTTTACTTAGATAGCTCTGTATTTTCAATTTCCAATATTTTACTGGCACCTGCTCCTTGAGAGACACTTCCCTATCAGCTTTGGAGCTTTGAAGCCTGTGCAGCAAGCAGCGCTGGCGGTCTCACAGCCCAGGGATAACAGCCAGGGCTCAGATGGGACCAAAGTTGCATGTACAACCAGCGTAGCTGCCCCTTTCCAGCCTTTCACAGGCTGCCACCTCACCGGGGTTATATTTAGAGAGGCATCTGAAGTGACAGTCATTTTTCCAGTATTTAGGAAATGCTAGTTCTGTCTTCTGGTTCGCTGCCAGGTGTTACTGGGAAACATGTGTTGGGATTATTTTTGGTGCTCCCACCACCAGAGCGCCCATCAATCATGCCTGTGGGGCTGCTTCAAGTCTGTCTGGACCATGGCAGCCTTGCAAAGTCCTCCTGCCTCCCTTGGGCGGGGGGAGCGCAAGCACGAGGAGGCTCAAGGGAGGCATGCAGATCATTTTTGTAAGAAATTCCTGCCACGCCAGGCTTGGCTGAGCCCACCCAAGCCTACTGCAAAGCCTGGGGAAAGGGGTGACGTTTAAAAGGAGTGGGCCTGGGCTGGGGGCATTCTCTGGCTTCGTGATGAAGGCTTCTTCTGCAGTGGTTCCTGGGAGGAGAAGCTGAGAAAAACCCTCTCCTTCCCCAACATGCTGGCTCACAGCAGGGGTTTCAGCAACTGAAGTGTTGCTTCACTTCATGTTGGTTTCTCCCAGGAAGCAGCTCAAAGTTTGCTTTCTGCAGGGGACTTCTTGCTATTTAGAAAACAAAATGCACTAAGTAATTGCTCGTAACTAAGTGAGGCACTGTAGGCCAGCAGAGCATGGAGGGTTTTATAAGTGTTTTTATTGCACAATAGATAAGCTCTGTTAAATCTTTTATTTTCTTTTAAACTAGACTTTTTTTCCACCCCCCCCTCAATGTACTTTGGCCACAGCAACATCAAAGAAGACTGGCTCAAACAAACACTTGCCAGGTCTTGATCATCTTTCTCCTGGACTGGGACAGCCTTTCCCTGGTAGCATTTTCAGGATCCAAATATGCCTCTGTACCTCAGTTCAGGAAGGCTTTTCCTTGAGGTTCTTGGTGCTTCTGGATTTCCCTTCTCCGCCTCTCCCCTTCCTCACAGCTACACTTCCCTTCCCTTTCTGCTCCCCACCCACCCCCACACCACTCCATCTCCTTACTGTGGGCTGACTGCATGCTGAGGTCAGCCCAGGAACGCACCTGGGGGTGGGGGGCTTTGCTGCACCCTGAGCAAGGTCTGGCTTTCCCATGGGCTTGCTGCTGCCGGTGAGTCCCTGCAGGCTGGAGTGAGGGGTGAGCGCTGGGTCCCACACCAGGACATTAGCTGGGAAAGAGCTGCAGTGGCGATAGCTGCCTCACCAGCATCTCTCCATGGGTTCATGCCTTCGATGCAAACTCCTGGGGGAATGGATTGCAGTCATGAAGGCTTGTTTCAGGAAAATCCATGCCCAGTAAAAAGGAAAGGGTTTTCCAACTGACTGAAAATATCAAAGCCCATTCCCCAGTTCTGCATCCCCAGCAGAGACCACAGCCATGGTCCCAAGCCATTGCTTCAAAGCAGCCACCGAGGTTTCTCTCTTTCTCCCACCAAAACTTTCATCTTTCTCTGTTGTACTTCCATAGTCTTAAAACAACATTTTCATCTCCACACTTTGGCCGGCTGCTCCATTACTTTTTTTCACTGGAATATGTACATATATCAAGCTGCTGGTAACTGTAAAAATGTCTTGTAAATAATGTCATTAACAGTTACAAAGTGATGGCTGTGAATTAAAAATTATTTATAGAGGAAATCTGGACACTGTTTAGAACAACTGATAAGACACATAGCTTTGCAATAGGTGTGTGAGACAGAAAAAGGCATGAAATTTCCCAAACGCATTGCTACTGATGGATGGACTTGTCACTATATTGTATCTCTGGTTTCAGCTCCTGCTGTATGTAAGCTTGGAGAAGCATGTTTTTATGAAATCACTTATAGAAGTATTGAAGTTTCCCTGATGGTGATGATTTGTTGATCTGTATTACATATTATGACAAAAACAGATAGGGGATGGCTGATTTGGTTGCTGGGTGTGGGGAGGTCTTGTTTGTGCCAAGACAGACATTCGATGCTCATCCCCTGCAGCTGATGATTTTACTATTCAAGTGGGTTTGTGGAGGTCCCCTGTAGCTATGTATGGTGTCTGCCATCGTCACGAGCCAAACACTCCTGGCAGAAATCGCTGAACCACCCAGCTGCTCTCTTTAAAGTATTCATGCAGGTGTTGGAGTGGTGTCCATATCACCTTTCCACACCTAACACTGACTCCCACATCTCCCTTTTACTTTGTTCTTGTGCACCAAGGCCACCAGCTACCAGTTCTCCATGAAATACTCCTTCTCTGGCTGGGCAAGCAGAGGCACATTGCACAATCAGGGATGAAAAGATCTGTAAAAGGGTGGATTTTCTGCCTGTCTGCTACATCAGAGCAACACAAATGTCCACCCCTTAGCTTGCAGGTCAAAGAAGGGTTCAAAGTAGAAGATACCACCCAGCGCAGGATGGGAAGGCACTAGGGGCCATCCAGTCCAGCCCCCACAACCATGTGAGCATCGCTCATCTCTCCAGTGCTGCCTCTCTATGCTCCGACCATGCGGTGCAGGATCAGGGCTGTTCTCAACACCCAAAACACGTTTCCAGTGGAAGGCCAGAAACCCCAACGTGCCAGAGGAAGGAAGCAAGAGAAAGCAAGTTGTCACTCCTGTCCTGGGCCCAGGCAATATGAGGGGCTTTAATAGGTGGAAATGTCCCTGCTGAGACATATCCCATTGCCCCACCCCAGACTGCCCAAGCCCCTCCCTAGTTATCATTCCCCCTGGGACTTCTGCTGAATTGGAAAGAAAACAGTTTCTTAACATTCTTTTGTTGCCCTTCCCAAAGTGCAGTTTTGGCGATAGCCAAGTTTCTTCTCAGGGTTTCCAGAAATAGGTAAGGAGGTCTGTGCAGTTTGTGTGCACTCACACACAGGGGCCCACAGCGTGCTGACAGCTCACTCAGGCTGGCCTTGGTCACCCTCAAGCTGTACATGCAGCACATGGTGAACAGAATCATAGAATCATTTAGGTTGGAAAAGACCTTTGAAGATCATCAAGTCCAACCATTAAACCAGGACTTCCAAGTCCATCAATACACCATGTCTCTAAGCACCTCGTCTATGTGTCTTTTAAACAATTCCAGGGATGGTGATTCCACCACCTCCCTGGGCAGCCTGTTCCAATGTTCAACCACCCTTTCACTGAAGAATTTTTTCCTAATATTCAATCTAAACCTCCCCTGGTGCAACTTGAGGTCGTTTCCTCTTGTCCTATTGCTTTTTATCTGGGAGCAGAGACCGGCCCCCACCCGCCTACAGCCCCTGTCAGGCAGCTGTAGGGAGCGAGAAGGTCCCCCCTGAGCCTCCTTTTCTCCAGGCTAAACCACACCAGTTCCCTCAGCTGTTCCTCATAAGACTTGTGCTCCAGACCCTTCCCCAGCCTTGTTGTCCATCTCCGGACATGCTCCAGCACCTCAATGTCCCTGTTGAGGTGAGGGGCCCAAAACTAAACACAGGGTTCCAGGTGCGGCCTCACCAGTGCCGAGCACAGGGGGATGATCAGAAGCCCTGCTCAGCTGAGTTTTCCTTTGCCTTTGGGGAACAGGAGATTTCTCTGGTATGCCTCCATGACCCTGGGCACTACCTCCCTGTTCCCACCCAGCCCCGTGCTGCAGTGGCAGCTGCATCTATGCCTGCCCCTAGCACCAGTTGCAGGAGATATCCAGGGAAAAGCAGCTACAAGCAAATAAACCCTGTATCTTGAGGATTATTAAAGGGTGACAACCTTTTCTCTTGGAGCAGGAGCTCTCAAGGTTGTATAGCTCCCTTAAGAGAGGGCTGCCTGCAGTTAGGGTGTATTGCTGGTGTGTAGCTGGTTCACTGGCAAATTCAGTACCTGGAAACACACACAATGTGTTGAATTTAAGAATGGCATTGCTCCTTCCCAGAGTAGGAATTTTAGGTTTGGGAAATTTCTCCAAGAATTATTTGAAGTTGACGTATCATTTAGGAAGTGAGCATGACTGACTTGTTATTGGAGTGATAGAAACTGAAAGATGAAAATTAAACCAAATATTTTGGCTTGGAGGGACTGCAATGTTGTATTTAAAGCAAAGTGTTCAGAGTGTCTTCAGAAGTCATTTCTCAGCCAGGCATCCAGCTTTCTTGTGCAGTCCTGTGGGAGGAAGGAGGAACACAGGGACGTGGCAGCCCCCAAACCCCCTTCTCTCAGCTGTGGGGAGAGCATTGCCCTCTGCACCATCCCTGCATGACACATATATGGGGCTTGTTAGAGCTCATCTTGCAGCTGAGAAATTGCATCACAGTTTTTCCCCTAAGCAGATTTTCAAGTCAATGACAAATCCCTCAACATAAAGTCTTTTGTCTAAAATATTCAGCAAAAATATAGAATATCAGGGAGGAATTTCTCTGTCTTCCTGCGTGTGATCTCTTTTGAATCATGGCTACTCAACAAAGGCAAACAGGGATATCTCCCCATAGACTTCAGTGGGATTTTCACATGGGTAAAAGTCCAGATTTCATCCATGATGATGAGGTGATTCTTGTATTTAGTTGTCCAGGTTTCATAAGGAAAAGGAGGAATCAAAAGGTGGGTTTTATGTGAGATCTAATGAGCTAATTTCAAGAAAAACTCTATGTGTGTGTACGTTGTGTGTTACCCTGCTGAGTGACTGCTCTGGTGCCTATACATACGAAGACTTCAATCAAGATTAGTTAAAACGTAATAAATCTAAGCAGGCAGACATTGTCTGCCCCAACTATTAATAGTAGGAGTGGGGAACTCAACAACTGCTGGTTGCTCAAAGGGCTTAAATGGATAAAATGAAACAGAAGGTGTATGTTTTATTATAGGGTGTCACAGTGTTATCAGATGTGTGGAAATCATCCTTGCAATGCTACTGCACCACTAAATCTTGCATGCAGGCTGAATGAGGAGGATTATTTCCAATATCCTTTTGCTCATGCTGCTGTCACAGCTTTTCCATATTTGACTCTGGGAAAAGAAGAAAAGAGTTTGCAAAATGAAGAGTCACAGCAACACTGCGTGCTAGCACCAAATCAAATCAGTTATGCACTGCTCTCATTGGTACATCAGAAGAAGTTACCAAGCCAGCAGAAATGGCTCAAGATCCTTTGCAGGGGTCCATTGGCATTTGGGTTTATATCCATTTCAAAGGGAAGATGTGGATAAAAGCACTTTATGGCAGACTGGCGTGTAGCCCTTATAAGTGTAAGAGAGCAGGCAACCCAGACCAGTATGCCAGAGGAAAAGTGCATTTAAACGTGGATTTTATTTTCATCTCTTTATACTGTCTGACTCCAGTTCAGACACAGCTTCTTAATCCTTGCCCACCTTTGGATTCTTTTGGGCACTGGGGCTGCCAGTTATGTGGCACATGCACTGCTTCTCAGCATATGCTTATACAAGGGCTACCCCAATGTGCCCAGTCGTAGGGTCTGTAGGAGGTATCATAATGCTAATATAACCTGTGGGTTGGTGTCCCACCCTGGAGGGATGGGGAGAAGAATCAGAAAGGAATGTAAAACTCAAGGGTTGAGACAAGAACAATTTAATAATTTAAACATAATTAGAAGGTAAGAACAACAATAACAATAATAGTTACAATGGAAAGGTCGGGAAAAGGATAAAATCCAAAGGAAAAAAAAAAAGATGCACAGTACAACTGCTCGCCACCCACTGACCGATGCCCAGCCAGTCCCTGAGCAACGATCCCCCCTCCTGCCCCAGCTAACCCCCCAAGTTCATATACCAAGCATGATGTCCCATGGTATGGAATACCCCTTTGGCTGGTTCAGGTCAGCTGCCCTGGCTGTGTGTGTGTCCCCCCCAGTCTCTTGTGCCCCTCCAGCCCTCTCAATGTCAGGGCCCAAGAAAGTGAAAACTCCTTGACTTAGTAAAAACATCACCCAGCAACAACTAAAAACATTAGTTTGTTATCAACATTGTTCTCACACCAGAGCCAAAATACAGCACTGTGCTAGCTACTGAGAAGAAAGTTAGCTCCATTCCAGCTGAAACCAGGACAGCTGGCTTGAAATATTTTTAAATATACTTCCAATATGGCTCTCTGTAGCTGGCATTAGCAGGTTTTCTGCAGATATTACTAGAATTGCTAGAAAAGAACAATGGAAAACAAAACCTAATTTCCATTACTTCCTCTGTCTTCTTCCAGAAAAATAACAAAATATATTAGAACATTTGAAGTAGGACACATTTGTTTGACTGCAGCTATACTACTTCCAGTAATAGCTATTAGGGATTTCCAAAGTTCCCTATTTTTCTGTCAGTTTCCAAATTCATTATATTATGAAGGATGGCAACTTAAAATGTTGATGAGGGATTTTCCTTTTTGTTGGTATGATATCATGTCAATCCCGCTCACACTTTCCATATAGGCCTAGGAGTCTGCTTTCTACTTAGTCTTCCAGACTTGAATATAGATCTTCAAGTTGAACCTTTAGTCCAACGACCTTTCCAAATGGTGCAACTTCTTGAAAACCTGCCGCAACCTTCAGAAAACCAAGCAATGGGAACCAATGGGACAGTGGAAAACCCATAAAGGTTACCTTGGAAAATGGAGATTGGTCTTGGAAGGCTATTTGTTCACTAGATGGGCTCTATTAGATGTGCTCACTCACGTGACAGAGAACTCCCTGACTCCTAAGGGACTACTCAAGGGAGATGTAGGTAGGAAACTGAGGCCCAGATGGGCTGTGGAGTACCAATGGTACAGGTGCTTGTCTGCAGTACTATTGCTCATGTGGCACGTTGCAAAGCAGCCCCTACTAGGGCTGCTCCATCCCCATCTATCATGGTCCCTCACCTCTTGGGTCACAGGGCGTTTTCACCTAAAGCTTTTGCTGCCTTCCCTCCAGCTACAACCACTGTCCAGACCTGCCCATTATGCAAGGTCGTGCAAGGATCAGCGATTCTCCCTTGGGTCTCTCATCGCACAGGAGGCTTTAAAAATAGTATACTGGGCTATAGATGCATGGGCAGAGACTGCCACAAGGTGCCTCTTCCCAAGGGGAAGCCTGCAGCTAGCCTGAATACACCAATATCTAAACCAAGACAGGGGATCTTCCTGGGACACCAAGTCACACAAACTGACTGTCTCCATGCTCTACAGCATTTGGGACTGGATCTTCTTTGGGGTTCATGTGATGACCCTCCAATACTAGTAATTTTTCCTTTTTTTTTCAGCTCAAACTTGCCGCAGTAGCACTGGGTTCATGCTGTCATCAGTTGGAATGGTTGAAATGGATGTTATGCATTGCATGCCCTGGCAAGAAGCTGTGGGAAGATGGAAGCATATGGGGCCATGCTCCATGCTGCAAGGATAGAGGATCACAGGAATAAGCAGTTGGATACATTTATCCATATAATCCCTTGTATAAGGGCTGGTACCAGCTACACAATGCCACTGTGTCCTGCATGGTCAGGAAAAGTAACAGGATGATCCCAGAAAGGGAAAAATGGATTGTGTCTTCTATAGACTGATGGGGATGTCCTGTAGTGCCGGCACTGTGTTGGCTGGCTGTCTTCTCTCCGGCCATCTGGAACTAGGAAAAGCAGCACATAGCATGTGCGAAGGCAGATGATAACAGCTGAAGCTGGAAAAAAGAAGCAGAGAAAGATGGAGGAAGCTGTCTGTGCTGACAGAATCTGTTCTGCTAGATGCAGGGGGTTTATTTCTTTCGTGATAAATGTCAGAAACTGGAATGAACCAGAAATGAGCTCCCAAATGATAAAGACAGACCCATGAGAAATATCAAGTTTTGTACTAAAAAAAAAAAATCAGCCATTTAAAATATTGATATTGATCTATTAAAATGCTTGAAATTACAATTTTCTTCCTTATTTTCCCCATTTTACTTTTAATTCCAAGTACCTTCGTTCCTCACCTGTCACTCAATGTCACATAGATTTTACGATATTTGAGGCTTCATTTTCTTTTCAGCTTTCTTACAATCATCTGTTTGCCCGTGTCTCGTTTCTCTTCTACTCACTCTGGGTGCAAATCATCTGACACAATTTTAGCCGCTTGAGATTTAGCTACTTACTCGAGCTGGTCTTCTGGGCTCATTTTACAGTGGGCAGAGAGAGACCCAGCTGGCAGTTTATCCCGTGCTCTCTAGGAAGGGGCAAAAGGCTTAGCTTAGCTTTCACTAGACAGTCGACTCTAAGACAGTGAAGAAAGTGAGTGATAAGTCCTGTCATCTGTGACTTTCCAATAACTGCATAGTACTGGACTTAACAGGACAAAAGGAAGAATAAAACAAAGACAAGCTAAAATTTGAAAGAAAAAAGAGCAAAATCAAAACTTTTCACTTGTCAGAACACAGATGTTTTTTGAGATATATTACATCTAGGAAAATCCAAAACATTTCACATAAATTCCAAATTCAGGGAAGAAAAGGCATTTTAAGCAAAAAAAAAAAAACAAACCCAAATGATCAGATTTAGTAAAATTATAGACAATGTTTCTCAGAATTCCCCAGTTGGGTATTTTATGGAAGGTAAGAGAATATTTCAAGCAAGATCAACCTCTAAGCAGTTAAGAGTGAATTTGTCATGGGCCATGGAGCAGATGTATTCTGTAATGTGGCAGATAACCATCACAGGCTGCACTGCTGCAATGACAGCAGGGGAACCTGCCACATGGATCGGAAACACATTTTAGCCGGAAGCCTAGTGCATTGACTATAAAAAACAGTAAAGCCAAACCAGGTATTAAATTAATCAGAAAATTATCTAAAACCTGAAGAAAATCCCAGTATTTTTTATTTTTGTTCAAAGAAAATTAAGTCTGTGTAACTTCATGTGGTATTTAAGTATCTCTATCTTCACTTCCCTGTCAGCCTCGCACCACCAGTTGACAGCTCTTCATTTCTCCCTATTTGTCTCAATTAAAAGATCATATGCAATTTTCCATCTGATTTTCTTTCTTGAAAATTTTAATTTCCTTTTTCCAGCATCCTATTAAATGTGTATATCTCCACACATGCATACATTACTTTCTAAAGTGGCAAGGGAAAAAAAAAAAGAGCAACAAGGAAATGTTAGGAAAAAAACCAAATAATTCACAAATGATGGTTAATGAATAAATGCTACTAATGCCATGTGCATTTTGATACCATGGGGATGCTCTGCTACCTAAAATCTGTCACTTTTCCCTTTCCAAAGGCCTGGATCCACCAACCCTTTGCAGAGATGTTTGCATATGCCATTGCAGAGAGGTGAAAACCCGACTGTGCTTGGTGCATTCTGCTGCAGGGTGCTGCCATGGCCATGAGGTGTGGGCTGGAGGTGGCTTGATAAGGGTCTTCAAGCCTGGGTTTCAGGCGATGCACCTTTCTGCTTTGTCCTGAGCAGATCTGACCTGCAAGAATCCTCCAAATTTGGAGGAGGATCCCCTGGAGTGGTGCTCTATACAAGGCCACCTTGCAGATTCTGGCTCACCAGCTGAGCTCCAGTGCTAATGTGCAATAGCACTGAACTATTAATAGCAACCTTCTCTCTTCCCACTGCAGTAGTGATCTATTCAATTGGAAATTACCCCAGATGGAAAATCAGAATTTATATAGGCATACGAATCTGCAGCCCATTCTGCAAACAAAGGTTTAATTGACTCCCTGGTTGCTGTGAACTGCAGTGGTATTAACTGCACCTACTGTCCTGCATAACCATGGCTGAGGTCAGGCTTTAACATTTGCAAGCTCCTGTCTAACAAACGGGTCTTTTCTCGGTGAATTTGTTGATAAGACTGTCAAAAGGAAGCACTGGTTTCTTCTAAAAGCACTCTCTTTGTGATGCACCCAGGTCACCATTATTCCAGGCTCATCGGGCCTTGTGAGCCTTGACTGAGATGCTCACAAAGAGCCTGTGAAAAGAGGAATTCTGCAGGTAGGGAAACAGAGGCACAGAGTGGCAGTGTGGCCCAAGCTGAAGCCAGTGGGGATTTTTTCCCCGGTCATGTTGCCCTGACATCAGGGTTTGCCAGAACCGGCAGTCAAATGGTAATTATGACTCTTGAGGTGATGCTTTCATGATCCTTTCTCCCGCAAAGAATTCCCCTCGGCTCTGACGCCAGAGTTCAGGATCACGTGGTGGTGACCAGCAGATCCAGGTGGCAGTTTGGTGAGGCATGTGGGATCCTCCATGATTTCTGTGGTATTTTCAGCTGCCTCCAGCCACTTTCTCCCTCCCTCAAAATCTACCCCCAGGTCTTTTTCCTCACCTCTAAGCTGGTAAATCAATGTCGTTCTGTCTCCAAGTGCCTTTGTGCTAAATTCATTGATGTTCATAAACACGCAAAGGCAGCTATAAAAGTGCAAAAAAATGAATATATGTTAATGTATTCTGTGATCATAAAACCAGAAAAAGGGAGAAAAGAAAACAGAGATTTTATCTCTGTAGAAAGAATAATTTAAGAAACATTACCAAACATAGCTATAGGACACAGCCAGGGACTCCATTTCAGGTCATAACCTCCATATTGACCTGCTCATAAATGAGGTATTTTTTCAACTTTATGTATTTCCCAAGCTGCAAATAATCTGCAACATCAGTGATTCCAGCCTCATTTATTTGCACCAATGTGACTATTTTTCAAATAAAAAGCACACTGCCACACATTTTGCCTACAGCTGGAATAACATGCAAGTTGTTGGCTGTTAAATTCACCCAAGGGGAGCAGTTTAAGGTAAAGCAGCATTAGCCTGGAGCGCATGTCACAGCATGACAGAACCCCTTGAAAATGAAAATAAAAAATGCAAATCTGACCTCTGTGTCGTCTGTTACACCATGTCTCACCACTTGAGCCTGGTCTCTAGGCTTTAAACATGAAAAGAACAGCCCTGCTTGAATTTTTACTCCCAGGTTGGTTCTTTAGCTCAGTGCACAGATATTACTCGGTCAAATAACTCCTGTGTAATTTGAACTACACTATGAGTTTAATCCCTTTTTTTTTTTTTTTTAGAGGACAACCTGATGGAAAGAGCTGCAGTTAGCAGGTGGGCTTGTGGCAAAGAAAAGAGAGCAAGGATCAATTATAGCCTTGAACATGGCTGCTCAACTATGTATCAGATAACCACCAATTCCCTTAAAATCTGTCACTATCCAGCAGTTGCTATGCAAGGGTGAGCGTGAGGCTGCTTGGTTCATGTCCGTGGTCAGGCCAGGTAGGTGATGCTTTTTAAGGAGAAACAGCAGGAGGAACACAGCCAGACACAGGATGAACAGCCCTGTTGGTTTTGCCTGAATAAAATGGACCTCATTTTGTCTGCAAAGAGGTTTTACAGGGGGATCACAGGGAAGCAGAGCCCCATCTGTAAGGCTGTGACAGTGCTAAGTGATATGGGAATGGCCTCCAACAAGGAGTATTTTCTCTTTAAAATTTGGCTTTACACACTGGCCTGGGTCAAAGCTTTGATGACATGGATGTTCGGAGGACAAAAAATGGGTTGGGTCTAGGAAGAGCCTGCTTTCTCCTGGGCTCAGTCCCCTTCTGACTATCCCCAGGTTTTTCACTGTATCATGTTTCCATGCATTTCGAGAAGCAGAGGTGATTTTTCCCCCCCTGCCAGTGCAGCTGCACAGACATCCTATTTCAATGCAGCCCCTGGGGTAGGGCACAAAAGCTAGTGGTTAGTTTAATTGGTCAGACAAGACTGTTGCAGGTAAATGCTGAAAATTGCTCCCTTATCTGTGGGGATACATGCAAAGCTCTTTGATGAGAGAAAGAACGTGCTGGTTCCTCATCTCACCTCTTCAAATGATGCCCTGAACCTGGTTAAACATCAGGCTGATCCAGGTGCCACACTTATCTCACCAGACCTTCATGTTCACCAAGACAAACCAAACTCACTGCTTTATACCACCTCCTGCTATCTCACCTGACAGCAGCTTTGCCTGCACAGCTGAAACAGCCAGTGCAAAAGAGACCTGAAAACATGAGCTAGAGAACCACCAGCATCATCAGGTATGGAAATGGCTCTTGGGCACAAATAACTCACAGCTCAGCTGTGTATCCACATTCTTTCCAACACATGCAGGCCTCAACCAACTCATTATGATGTGCCTTTTCCAGGATTGCCTAAGATTTTTCACCAGGCTATTAAAAAGGTTGATCAGCAGTCAAAGCAGTGTAAGGATGGATGGGCTTGGAGGTGAGGAGACACATCCTCAGCAATATAACCTTTCCTCTGCATGGGTCAGGAGCACCAAATCTGGTGTGACTGTACAGCTGGACATCCTCTGTGGTACTGCAGAGCCAGATGATCCTGTAGAAAAATAGAAAGCAGCAGGTAGTCGAGTGAATAAAAGAATTTGAGCAACAGGTGAAGAAAGGAAGGGGCAATAGGACACAGCCCTTATGAGGTGATCACAGATGAAGCTGTCCCCATAGCCGGGTGCTTTCCAAATGCACTGCAGACCAAAGCTGATTCATAGCTGTTCTTCAGCAAATCTTTTAAATCATGAAACAAGCCCATAAAGAAGAGAGTCCTGTTCAGAGCCTCAATCCTGCCAAGGGACCAGTAAATTCCTAAGTGTCAAGAAATAAAGCTATGTTTTCAGAAGTGACTTAAAAGACTCAGATAATAGGAGCAAAAGGATTTTCAATTGCCACTATATAATGGGACAGCTGAAGTCAGGGAATGCTCCCAGCTGTCCTCTTCATGTTCCCCATCTGAGAGGCTAAGCATGATGTCTGCCTGCTTCAGCCATTGTGTTTTTAACTCCACATGAGTCAAGACCCTTAGGTTCCTCCTTTTGAACATGGGGTGTAGGTCCTTACATCTCTTGGTTGTGTATAAAAATACTTAGAAGAACCAGACATGGAGTTACAGGGTAGTGACTCACAATTGCTTATTATTTACTAAATATTTTTATGGTATGCTAAGCACTTATTATGTTCTTCAGTGCCCTCCAAGGGAATTGTTGCAAACACGTTCTGAGATGGTGTCTGTCCCAAAGCACAGACAAAGTATGGAAGGATAAATAGTGGGGCAGATAAGTAATTTGCCCAAGATCACAGCATTAAAACTGGGCCTGGCCTGGCTCTCCTGATGCCCTATTCCTTGTCTGATGCTTTGTCCACTCAGTTCTGATGCTCTGTTATTCCTGGCTATGGAAAAAGTTAACTGAAAAGTATGGCAGAACAGAACATTACTGATGAATGATATGGGCTTTTACCTGATGCCTGTTTACAAGAGTAGTTATTACAGAGGAACTAATCCTCAGGGTTCCCTGTTCCATGAAATCAGGTTGGTTGTCTTTGATCCCATTTTTACTTTGTCTCTTCTGCCACAGAAATGCTAGTTCACCTGCATGGGATGGGACACTCATTGCAACAGTGCTTGATGTAGATCTTATTGCTGTCTCATAGGTAGGGGTGATATATCTACAGTATTCCATCTCATCTGCGGCAGAGCAGAGGCCAGTGATGCAAGGATGTCCTCTAACAGCTGAGCACAGGGTAAAGAACAAGTCTTCTGGCTGCTGCCCCCAGCCACCAGCTTTGCAATCCTTCCCTTAGTTCAGCCGGCAGCTGGTTTTGGGGCAACCACTCACGCCATCCTGTGAACGGGATGCTCCGCACACCTGTCGTGTCTCCATCTCTGCTCTCATGTGGCAGTGGTGTCATTCGGATGTTGCCCATTTTACCAGGAGGCAACAGCCGTGTGTGCTCAGAGACTCGCAGACTGTGAGACTCGCAGACAGAAAGGGAAGCGGCAGGGATTACATCTGCCACCTGGAGACCTCAAAAGAGGCACAGGAAAAGCTGAAGCTATAAGCTAAATGTTAACAACAGACTCAGAGCTCTCTGTTTTATCTGTAATTGGAATATTTGTCCTTGAAGCAGCTCAGCTATGCCCCTGAGGACGAAGAGCAGTGAGAATATCTGAGGGCATTGTAAGAGCCAACACGCTCCAGGAAACAAAAATGTGTGTATCTTAGGCTTTTGTGGTTCCTGTGACATCTTACTAAATGTTGCAAAGGTAGTCCAATTTTAAGAACAGCAAAGGATGCAGGTAGAAAATGAGTAAAAATTCAAACCCTTTGCAAACTGTCTGTATTTTAATAACATTTATTTCTATAGACAGGCAGCAAAGACAGGAGGCACTGATGGCTCACAGAGATATTCTAGCCACATGAACATGCTTCCTATGGCATTTACTCCTGATTTCCTAAACCCACAAATGAGTGTGGATGGGGGGAGGGGAATTCTTGTGGGAAAGGTGGAAGAGGAGCACCTTCGCCTGGTGGTGATGTGCAACCAGATCTGTGAAACCCTTCTCATCCTTGGGACTACTTTGTGTGTATTTTGTGTGGACCTAAGTATTTGTGCTTGCAGCAGGCTGTGAATTTAAGCTGGGATGTAGGAAAAACCATCAAAATTCAGAGGAGCTGCTCCTGGCTGTGGAGGCCATGGGCAGGGAAGGGGTCTCTCCTGGGGGACTGGGGACACAATGTGTAAGGGTAGGACTTCTGCATGGGTAGCTGGCAGGTTCGGTTGAAGGGAAGATATGGATCTTGAGGCTTTTCCAAACCAAGGGGAGATGAACTGAATCCCTCCAGTCAGTGCAGCAGTAGGGGTTGGATGAGCATAAAGGCAAATCCCTCAAATGCTTTGCCCTCCACAATGGCCTGAACTGGCAACATCAAAAGTTGGCCATCCCGAAGGTGAAGAGAAAAATGACAACAGTGTTCCTTGGTGCAGATCATGGTGGGTCTCCCAAATAGGTGCGCAAGTGTCTGAGCAAAGACACATTTACAGAAACAGGGCTAAAACCATCACAGCTGTTCAGCCAAGCTCCGGGTATGGTTGGGACCTTAGCACCAGGTGATTCCCTCTCTGCTCTGGGTGATGAGCTCCTTCCCAAGACAGCAGAAGCAGGAGCAATGTGAGCAGTGGAGGAGCAGGCACAAGCGGACCTTCCCCAGCTTGCACCCCTTGGCGGCAAGAAACCAGCCAAGCCGATCGCCCCACCGCTGTCGCCAGCCACGTGCCAGCAAGCCTGCCCAGCCTTGCAGCTGTTTTATCATTTTAATTAAGCTCTGCAAACCCAGAGCTGTTAGGACAGGATTCATGTCTCTGGTATTCGCTCTTGGCTCTGGTGCGGGCACGCTCTCCGTGGCTTTTGGCTGCTGGGGAGAGGCCCTGCACGCTGCAGTGCTGGTGGGGCACTGGTGCATGCCCGGCAGCTCTGCTGACATCCTAGCGCCTGATTCCTGGGGGGTTACTCAGCCGGCTGGAGCGCATGGGGCAGGAGCAATGGGTTTCCTTGGGGCACAGGTTGGGCTGCTCTGAGTGAAGTCCAATCAATGCTGGTAGCAGTCCCACATGCTGGCCAAGGAATGGCCACAGAGTCCCTCAGCAAGGCAGGAATACAGGTTGCCTCTGCCTGGCTCATTGGAATGGCTGTGATGCCCAGACTCTGCCCCAGGTGCACAGTGAAGCAGGCAAAAAATTGGGCTTTTGGAAATGGGCGCAGCACCTCGGGAAGCTGTTAGATGTCCCCCTCCAAGGAGATGTGGGAGCTGAATGTGGCATTGCTTTGGTCCAGCCTGGTGTGGTGTTGTAGCACTCCCCATGGGGTTTCCCAGCCAGCCCCCTGGCCCCCAGCGAGCCCCCGCCCAGCAGGGACGCGGCATGCCCAGGCCCAGCATGCCGGGGCACTTTTCCAGCCTCTTTCGCGAGGCCATACCTTCCCTCTCGTGCCAACCCATGCCGCCTGCCCACGCTGTCTCGAGTGCTTCCTGCACACACCAGTGGTGGTGCCAAACAGAGGGTGCAATCCCCTGAGGGCTCCAGAAAGGTACACGGTAGGTCTCCGAGGAGGCTCGGAGCTATGCGCTCAAGGGCAGCTTTCTGGGGGGACATCTTGGCTGGCTGCAGCTCAGAGCTGGCTCTCCTTCACCCCAAGTTAACACGGAGTTACCTCATTAGATCCAGAGCAGCCCCTTCAGCATTGCCCCTGGGTTGAAGTGGGAAGGGATCCTGCTCTGTGTTACACCCTCCAGCAGCTCCTCAGGAGCACATTTCTCTCTTACAGGTGAAAGAATAAGGATTTTGCTTTGTTTCTGTTTTCAAAAGCAAAAGATCTCAGTGCAAACATTTAAGATCTAAGAGCCTGACTATACTTTGAATTCATATGGTTACAAAAAGTGATGCCTTATGAACATCCATAAAAGCTTTAGGCATTAATCACATGTGCAATTTTCCCCTGGTTTCTTTAGAGAGGTATTGCAGCAATGCAGTATGTGCTCCTGCGAGGAAGAGCAAAGGCATGCCTGCGGGCTGGGCTCCGGGACAAAAGGACCAAACTCTCACCATCCACATGCACGAGAACATCTGGAGTAGCATTTCTAGCTGAAGTTAGTGGAGCTGCTCCAGCTCAGCACCACTGGAACTGAGATAATGCTTTAGCCTAACGCATCTCCAAGCAGCATCAATAGCAGTGCCACAGTGCACCTTGGCACTGGGAGGTGCAAGCATGCCTTCTTCCCTCCGGTGCCATCTTCATCCCCATCCAGCTGAGGGTCTGTTTAACCTCCCAGGGTTTTCAAGATATTTTGTCTGAGCTTTATTACCGGTGAAGGATTTATATGGTACTTAATGTGGTGATTTGGCTTTTAATTGTTTTCTCTTCTAGGAAATGACTTCAATCTTTTATTGTTGTTTTAAAAGTTAGAACAGTTTATTTCCCATTGTGTTTCCTCCCTTCCTCAAAAGAAATTTATAAGATACCTGTGTCTGCACCTGAAGTTTTAATTGCTTGTGGAAACTTGTCTGTCTATGTGTGTGTCAGCTGTTTTGCACCAGAATCCGAAGAGTATTTAAATAAAAGAGAGGGGGAAAAAAAAAAAAAGATAAAAGAAAATGGAGTGTAATAAAAAGTATAGCTGAAGGGTTTTGAGATCTATCTCCATATCAAGAAAAGTTACATCACCTGTGAAAGCATCAGATATACTCTTACAGCTCTGCAGTCATTATCCTTATTAGCAGTGTTGTTATTACCATTGGAATAAGTGTGAGCTCAGGGCCATGGAAGCAGGAGGGCTCAGGGCCACATCCTGCAGCACGCGCAGTGGGGGGGCCTGGCCTAGACATGCCACAGGAAACAAACTCATACAGAAGAGATGAAGGAGCGTTTTTGGTAGCTGCATTTTTGGAAGAAGTGGGTTTTGGGGAAGAAGCCTTTTAGAAAATCCTTTTGTCGTTTGTCGCACTCTGTGCCTGGCCTCTTCTCGCTGCCACCAGTGTCGTGGTGCTGGGGCTCAGCCTGGCACTTCTCTGCCTCTGCCCACATGTGTCAGGAGGGCAAATCCTGCCCGTTCACCTCAGAAATGACCCCAGAGATGGTGGAGTAAGTGACATAAGAAACCGGGCAGGTTCCTAAAAAAGAGGGACATTTGTTCATAAAGCTGTCCCCTAGACCACCAGCTAGGTGCCCGCTAGCCCACGGAGGGCACACGCTGAGCCGATGGTCACCTCCAGCCACCAGCAACCCCCTCAAAAGTGCTGCACCATCTTCCCGCATTCCCAGGGACCGTGAAAAACTTCAGTGCTGAGTTTAAAGAAGTTGCTTCGGTCCCATCTGTGGCAGATGAGAGAGACAGACACCTCCAGGAGGTTTTCTCACCCCGGGGGGAATATGGAGAGGAACGGGCTGCTTCTTTTCCTAGGCTGGTAGCTTGCCCCATCAGCAATAAACAAAGACCAGTCTGACTCAACATGTTCCCTTTAAAATGGACTACTCCAGGCAGGTTGGCAGAATTAAATCTGTCCAAAGGTGGATATTTTCATAAACAATTTGGATTTTTAAAAACAGCCAACCCCCTTTCCTAGGAAACCACCCACTTTTTGCATGCCAGCTGCTCTGCTGCCTGGAAGCAGTCCAGACAAAGTGTAAAAAAGTTTCTGGATGGGCTGCAAATTAATTCAGCAGCAGTTCATTTGTTTCCCTTAGCTGCATGTACCAATTGAAAATAAGGTTAACACATGATATTTGCTACTTAGAATAGTTTATAAAACACTACAGGAATTATTTATAGCATGCCTTTTCTGCATACATGGAGATTTGATTTGAGGTTCAAGAAATCAAGCTCTCTAGCACAAGCTAAACCCCCTCTTGTGAAAGTTTCATAAACTACCATCAAGGGAGAATACTGTACAGACTTATATCATGACAGCTGGTATCCTGGAAGACAGGTTTGCCACTTCATCAGGGAGAGGAATAGCACCAGTTTTTACAAGGAAACAAGAAATCAGAGGAATTGATGCTCATATTGTTCTGCATGGGTAGGATCCTCTGGTGACCTGTGCTGCTGGAGCTCCACTGCAATTAGTGGTACCACTAAAATCTGCCCCTAGCTGGGGATCCAGATAACAAAAAAAAAAAAGAACATTTACTTTAAATGCCAGCATTTTACAAATAAACCTGCAGATAAGCTGTGCGCTCCTCAGTATGCACTATATCTCATTTTTAGGTCGTACCAGCATCACATTTACAGGCTAATTAGGAGATTAATATGCATTCATATCCATAAGTGTGTGTACGGATGTGGATACAGTTTTATGGCTAGCATGTTGACAGAAGAGAAGCATCATAGGCCTAGACTGCACTACTGGCTTCATCAAGTCATTATTAGAAATGTCTTTTCTCCAGATCAGTCATCTCCTACAGTATGCTTAACCTCTCAGGCTTTATGGTTATGGAATAGTGCTGGAATGGATCACTCTAACTTAGCAGCAGCTGGTTACATATGGGTCTGGAAAAGTCCTTCTGCACATACAGTTACCTATTTTGAATTTCAAAATGACATGGACCACTTATGTGTAAAAATGGTCTTGAGGTATACGTACAGCACCATAAGTGATCAGAAAAATCAGCCTTTCTTCAGCCTCAGAAAGAGGACAGTTGAACAAGCTCTGTGCTGGAGAACCCCTCTGGAAAGAAAACAAAACAGAGGTGCCTGTGCTAGCAAGACTGTGATTTTTTCCATGGGGTCTACAAGTACTTGTGATACTGCTGCCAATTTAGCTCTGCTCATACAAGGAGAACTTGCAAAGGTCTGGAGCTGCTGAAGGTAAACCCAGTTCACCTTTCTCTTCCATCATGCCTGTGAACAATGATGACCCACCTCTCCAGGAAAAGCCTGCACATGACAGGTGAGGTGACCACGGGGCTTTCAGATAATAGCTTGGAGATGGCTGCAGACATTTCCAAAGGCATAAGCATCATCTAACAGTGAGTTCTGTGCAGTGAGCAGTGAGTACAAGGCATCCAGCACATGTAAGTGCCAGGAATCCCCTGGCATTGGAAGAATTTATGTAGTCATTGTTCACATGAACATCGAGTCCCAGGGAGCCTGGAGACCCAGAAACAAGTCAGGCACTGTGAGCATTTGCAGACCAGCCATATCACCACGCTGACTTTGCCAGAGTCAAATACCACTTGGTTTGAACTGAGGGTCTCTTAAACTTGCATGCAGAACCATAGCTTCTCTTTTCCTCAAGTCGTCTCTAGACTTGAACCAAATTGAGTACTTGGAGCGATCAAGCAGAAGCTATACATGTGTCTTGACTTCTTTCAAAGTCAGATGAAACAGCGCTTACTTCCTTGCATTCCTTCAGAGAGTCCCTGTCCAACAGGAGGGATCTAATGACCTAGTCCATATGAAGCCCCTGGTTTTGCTTCAGAGACTTAATGCAGATTTTGGGCTTGAACCTTGTGTGGCTGAAGGGCTTGGCCTGAGCACAGAGGTGGGAGGTACAGAGGGCGCCACTGTCTGTCTGCCCGAGGGATCGATAGCAAGTAATGGCAGCAACTTGCCACAAAAAGGCTAGAAGATAAAGGTCTTGCTAGCTGCCATTCAGAATTTATTGTGATGATGCAGGGACTGCCTCAGTTTCTGCAGGTGTCTCAGTGTGGGCCAGAAGTGAGACCCCAAATGATTTTGAAAAATTTTGGTTTCCACCCCAAATTCAAAGACCGTCAACTCCTTCTAAGGCATCTTCTGACATGCCAAGCCCTCTGCCTCTTCCAACACTCTGCCACTCAACCACCACCACCTTGGGTGCCGTCCTCACTCCTGGAGTGCACGAAGACTAAGCTCTGAGCCCTGCCCTCCCTGGGAGCAGCTGGCTGTGCCCCATGGCCATCCAGGCATGGGCTGCTACAGTTGCACCACTGAACACTGGCGTGGAGGCATGGAGGCAGAGACGTGACTGGGAGGGCAAAGAATTCCATGGGCTGCATCGTTTGCATTTGAAGTATCATCTCCCCCTTCCCTCTGTCCACTGGCCTGCAGAATGTGTTGAAGACTTGGTCTTAGTGATGGCAAAGGTAAGCTAAGGTAAGCCAGGGCATCCAGCTTGTGTCAGCTTCCCCTTCTCAAGGCCATTTTCCTTCTGCTCTTTCTCCCCCATTTGTTGAGGTGTGGACACCTTTTCTCCTCTTTCATCGCATTCATTGGTGTCTGAGGTCACCACAGCTCTTGCAGAATTAAGCCCAGGCCACGGTGCTCAGCCCTGAAAAAGGAATGAAATCAAAGGAGGGCTCTGACGAGATATGGTGATATCTGGCAGTAGGCAGCAGCAGGTTTTGAAAGAAACCTTGCTGGGTGGGGACCAGTGCCAACACCTCCCCTTGAAAAGCCTCTTGGTCAGAGCGGGCAGATGTCACGCAGACTGGATGTGATTTCCAGACAAAGCCTGCAAAACACCCAGATATTGCAGACTGTTGATGGCTTCTAGAAGGGGTTGAAAACATCAGCAGCATAGCATAATTATTCGTAACATGGGCCAATTTCAACACTCAGCACAATAGTTTTAACAATACTTGATGAAAATCAATTTCCAAGTCTGTGGAGAGGCTGATAACATCCCTGGTTGCATTGCTAGTCCTGCTGGTGTGCTCATTCTCAAGTAATAATATTAGAGGCAGATGTCGCACAAGAATGTGACTCCACTAACCATTAAGAGACACTGAGCTCCTTTGTCTTCTGCAGCAAATTTCCAGAGGATCATACTGGGTAGAATAATTTAAGATTGAAAAAACAACAGCAATCCTTAAATCATTTAATGGGACATTTCTTTAATCTTCCTTGTATGGAAGAATCCAAACTAATCAGGGGTAAGGGGACATCTCTCCCCAGGGGTAAATGGCCCTGAAATGTTAGCTCACATCGAATTTCTGTGGTACTAGGACATTCAGTGGTTTTAGTATCTTTGCAAATCTCCCTCCTAGGTGAAATTGCACTCCCGTTCTGCCAAAAAGCAGTAGTCATTTTCGGGTTTTGGGGGGCTTTCTTTTTCTAGATGAGAATATACAGATATTCTCATCACTTTAGAGAGGCTTTCAAAAGCCAGGTGCAGAGCTTTGGCATCAGCAACCTCCCCAGAGCACTCCATAGCACATAAATCTTGCTCCCAGTTAATCAAACAGTGCTGGAGCGAGCCAAGGAACCATGAGAACGCAAAACACTCCCTGCCTTCCCACTTATCAGAGATTGTTGCTGCTTCTTCAGAGGCAAAGTGAGGGTTTTTATTGCTTTAACCATGACTTTAACACTGGTAAGGATGCTGACTTTATTGGACACAGGCATTTTCTGTGCAAAGTTTTTATTTCTTTTGTTTTTTCCAGAAGTGCCCTTGGTGGGCCAGCTGCTCTTCTGCTTTCACCCTACTCTGGAACAGGTCCTTCGACCCTCAACTTACCTTTAACCCCAGTCCGAGTCCTCAGCAACGCTGGAACTGTTCTGTAGTTGTGGTCAGGATCAATCACACCATTTCTCCCAGCCAAAGACTTAGCTGGGCATGTGGCTGCCTTCCTAACACTGAAGCAAGGCAAAATGTAAAGCGTAAATGGGGTAATGTGATAACCCTTCTGTTGCACGTGTTTTGGTCCTCTGTGCTCCCAGGGTTGTGTGCTACAGGACAACTCAGGGTGCATTGCCTTTCATTGATGAAGAGCTTTGCAAGGGTGGGAGAGGAGGTAAGACCACCGAGACCATTCCTTTCCCACCAAAGGCATCCTGGGACAACACCCCCTTTTTGCCCAAAGTTAACGCTGCAGGTGCCAGACTGGTTTATAACCAGTGATACACAGACTCAACCTGAGCCATGCAGAGTCGGAGGAAAAGACTGCACCTCTGACGTGTTAGGAAATCAGGATTAGCACAAGGAGCAGGAACTGCATTTAGAGGTTTGTTCAACCTCCTGCTTAACTGAAGTCCTTACTCTAATCTATAATGGCATCTTGTTTTGTCTCAATGGAGTTATGCAGAAAGTTCTTCACTGAAAAGGCCAACCCAGGATTTTCTTTCTTCCCTTCAAGCTGAGATGAAAAGGACTGCCTGCAGTCTGAAAATGTGTTTCCTTAAGGAAATGGAGAGCAAAGAACTTATGTTAATGCTTTGCATCAAGCATCTTTGGATTTCAGTGGGTAAAAATAGCCTCAACCTGGCTGCTGTGTCTAGGTTTTCACAACGTTTTTCCCACTCTGCTGGCTCCAAGGTCAGTTTGTTACACTTCTGCTTCGGCCTGTTTTAATTCTGGTCTCTTAGCGCTGGTTTCTGTGTGCAAGACATGGAGGCCACACCCCAGTGTATGCTACTCCCAGGCATTAACAACCTTGTGCTAAGTAAACACACAAAGATATTTCTGCATCTGGCTTTATTGGCAGCAGAAAAAGACATTATATGTCTCTGGAAATCTGATAAAGCAATGACATATAAATCCTGGATTGCAAAAATCGCCAGTTTAACTCCACTGGACCAAGTTTGCTACAATGCTTAAGGCTGAGAACAAGATTTCTCACTTTTTCTAAGCACTGTAAAGCAGACAATTTAAAAAGTAGTATTTGGCAATATCTACAACTTTCTACCAGCAGATAATAACCTCTCAAATTCAGTTGCTGCAGTCTGACATGCTACAATAGGGTAATGACTTTTCATTTGTTCTGCATTATTTGTAGATCATTGCATCAGCCCGCCTTTCTTCCATGAATATTTAAAAAAGCTGGATAGTTACTTTGGAAAGGCCTGGGCTGGTGCCTGAGTGTTGTGCAGTCTCTACCATACTCTGCCACAGACTACCTGTGTGACCATGATACGTGCGTGCATTTCTCCCATTTCTCAGTTTCCCATCATTGCAGTGTCATTCCTTTCCTCTATACTTTGACTCTAAGTTCCTTGAACAAGGAAATATCCCTTTATATACGCATCTTTATACAGGGTTTACCGCAGATCTTGTTTAAGTTTTCATATGTTAGAAGCAATATGATTAAATTAAGAAAAAAAACCCAACAAAAAACTACTGTTAACTTGGTTGCTACAATATTTGAGATTATTTGAGCATGAGATATATTCGTTTAGCCCGTGTTTGCAACAGCCATTCACCTAGCATCAGATATGGAGAAAATAGCTACTGCTGTGAACTAGTGTTTGGATGCAGGCAGAAGACGCAGCCGAGATGAGAGAAGAGCAACACCCTTGAATCACTTGCAAGTGAGATTTAATACTTGGAACGGGAGAACCTTGCTACAGAAAAGGACTGCCAGTCCTTGTCTCTGCTACGAGCTGTGTACCCTTTCCCAGTGGTGGATTGAAATGTCTCCAGTGCTGTATTCAGGAGCCCTGAATCCTGCTGATCTCCCCTGCTCTCTGGCAGCAGCGCAAGCCCACCCCATCTCACTGCCATCAAATCCTGTGGGTGACGTTCTCCTCCTCCCTCATTCCTTCTTAACCCACTGGCTGTCACCCTGTGAAAGAAGGTGGCCAGAAGGGGTGTTAGGGAGGTGGTTCTGGCAGCATTTTTCACTGTAGATGAGGAAAGCAAGCATGGTTTGGGGAAACCTGGAACAGGGATGAGGTAGGATGGATGAGTTTACGGAAAAGCAAGTGGCAGAGATAGGATTGTGTGGCAAAAGTGAAAAGAGGCATGGTCAGTAGACCACTAACAACAGGGCAAATGGAGAGTTTGTCAGGACTGGTGGAAGAAGATGGAAAAAGAGTGGACTGAGGGTGAAAACAGGAGTTTAACTTTGGCCATTGCTGATAGTGAGTCCTCATAAATAAAAACATGAGCAACCAGGACACAAGAATTTTCCTCAGAACCCAGGACCTTCCTGACCCGGAGAACCCAGAAGGATCTGGCTGTTTTTATAGGGAAACAAAGCCTGCATCTGTTTAAAATTCACTCTCTCCTCCTGTAGTCCCCATTCCTGCCCTTTTTAAGAATTGCAAGTGTGACACTTCCGGCAAGGAACTCCCCTCCCTGCTACCAAAACAGAGCTGCAACCTTCCTCAGCAGGCAAGGCCTCCTAGTGCAGCAGTGATGGAGAAAGCCATTGCTGAAGTACTCAGTTCAGCGCTTTCAAAGAAGCTTCATTAAACAAAATCAGAATGAAGAATTCTGCATGGGATATGCTTCTCTTTAAATAACAAAATTGACATTATTAGTGTTATAGCCCTTCACAGTGCATGTATATGGGCTACATTTAAGGAATGTATTATCTATATGGTAAAAAGTCACTCGGAGTGTTATGGAAAAAGACTATCTACAGATAACATTGACAAAAGCAAAGCTGTGAGTACTTAACCGCTTATCTTTGCTTGAGTGTCCTCTTAGAAATACACATTTTCATATGCTACTTAATTTACAGAGCTTAGATATGAATGAAATCTGCCCCTCAGATCTTCCATTTGATTATTTCAGATACTGGACTAGATTATTTCCTTAGCTCCTTGGTTGAACGCGTCTGTCTGTGAAATCTGGACATCTTCTGAATAAATGTTGCTAGTGCTGTTGCCCATGTTTTGCTATAATTAAGTAGTTTCTATGTTTTGCCTCCATGAAAGTGTAGGATTTGTCCTTTGGGGTCTATGTTGCATTTATAGTTTCTAAATGGGCCTTTGTAGTTAAATCCTAGGGATGTAATTTATTGCGGAGCAATGGTATACAGTTAAGCTTTGTTAAGTAAGAAAATACCTAATATATGGGTGCATAAAAAGCATTTGAGGGCAAAATTCTTCTGTCTGAGCCACACAATGGGGGCAGAATATGTCCTGGAGATGTGCTGTGGCCAGCTGCTTGGGTGCAATTACATGATATGTTCACTTTGATGGTAAAGCTAGTTTCAGATGTTGCAGTGAAATATTCCAAACACTGTGTTTAATAATTTAATTTTCCACTAAAACATGTGTGTCCTTCAAAAATGCATTCTTGTTGAAACAACTTAATCAGTGACAGATATTATGTGAAGGTATAATATACATCTTCTGTGTGCTCTGAGGCTCAGAGGAGAGTTTTGCCAAGCTGGATCATCTGAGGGGCACAGCGTGTTCACAAGAGAAAGATGAAAATAGCTGCAGTGTGTAATTGTCATCCCAGAGTTTGGTGGATTTGACACTTTACACCAGCACCACTTGAGAATCAGGGAGGGTTACTGGAGCTGAGTGTTAAGTACATGAGCCTGAGCAGTGTAAATGTCACAGGAATAAGGCCGTTTTGGGAACCGGTGTTATTTCATAAACAAGCCTCCTGCTTTTGTTTACAGACACGATTAAAGTCCATGTACCGGTATGTTCAAGTGTTATCTTTTTCCCCTCTCTCTTTCCCTTTTCTTCAGATAAGAGCATAGCACAGGTTATTCTAAGCTTACAGGAAATGACAGCGATATTAAATCACTGATTAATCAAGATCTCTAACAAAGGCCCTTCTATTTTGAATATTCATATTGCCATGACATTAGGAATGTCAGAACTGCCATTGTTCTGCTCTCAGTGACACATCCCTGCTCTTCCCGCCCAGCATCTCCGAGATGCAGTTCTGACGAGCATGAACAGTGCTGCTTCTTCTGAACTGCTGCCCCTGTTCTCCAGATGGGAGGCAGAGGCACAGAGACATGAAATGACTTGGCTGGATCACATGGGATCCCACGGAGAGCCAGGAAAGGAACTCAGGTCTTCTTAATCCTGGCATAGGGAGGGAACTTTGTTTCTCATAAACAAAATAGTTTGCATACCTGACATGAAAGGATGTATCAAGGTGATGAACGTGTGTGTGAGTACCTGTGCACAGAGATAACTCATATAGAATGTGTGTGAGAAATATAATATTAGATGTGTAACTCATTCAGACTTGGCCAGAAAGAGCTATTGTAGTGCTCGCTGAACACATTTATGCAAATAAGTCACTGATGAAATTAATAAGCTTTACAATATTCTTCAGGCAAATCAAATGCTTGTGGAACTGTTAGTCCCAGAGCCCCAGTCCAGAAAATAGGTTATGGTAGAAAAATGAGTCTTAACAGAGGGTGAAGGTGTATGAAGAGGGACTTATCTGTCATCCATCTTCCTGCCACCACCCCAAGGCCATTCGTGGCTTAGACCACCAGGATTAACCTTTGAGACAGGACTTTTCTTGCACAGCTGGTAGTCAGCTTGGGGAGTTTGTTGCTTTAGGAGGCTGTGGAGGCAAGGAGTGCCAGCAGGGCCAAGGGGAATTAGACAAATTCATAAACAAAAGGAGCAAGCAGGGATGTGCCCTCTAATGTCACAAGTTGGAACATGGAAAATTCCAGTTAGACAGAAGGCCAACAAATTTTTTTACCACGACAATGGTTAAATATAGCCCAAGTCACCCAGAGAAGCTGTGGGATTTCCCATCCTCGGAGGTGTTTGAGGCTGGACTGGACAAGTCCCTGAGCAAGCTGATCTGATTAGCCCTGTTTTGAGCTGGACTGAGTGGTTGCCAGAGGTGTCTCCCAGCCTAAATTATTCCTTGGTTCTCTGAGTTCCCAGATCTTCCTCTTACTCGTCTCTTTCTTTCCTCCCCATCCAGCTTGCTTTCTCCCTAACACAGCTGGTCATGCAGGAGGATGGGCTTGCCTCCCCTCTTGCCCAGCCACCCTCAGGCTTTGACCTTCAGGATTCCCATAATACTCCCAGGTCTCATGTCTTTTAAGGCTAATTCCTGTGCTCTCCTCCCGAGAAATTTTCCAGTCCCAGCTCCTTGAAATAGAAATGCTGGTTTCCTCAGGCAGCAGGTCCATGGCGCTCTCACTCTGGCAGGAACCCCTGGGATTTAACTGGCCAGGGAAAGAGCTGGCCCAGCCCTGCTGCCGAACGGTGGTTTCCATGGTCATGGTACACCAGTTTCCTAACATTCATCATGCTCTTGCATTTTACCTGGCCTGCGTCCCCACATTGCCAGCCCTAGTGCCTAGCCCTAGAAGCCTGCAAAGATCTGGTAGGAATTTTGGCTGGGCATCAAGTAAGCATTCACTCAAAAAAACATCAGTCTTGGCCCATCTGGCCCATGGTCTAACACTTTAAAAAGTGGAGGACGTACCCAGCTTAAATTTGTTTTGGTCTCTGTACAGCAAACACCTTGCTCTAGCTGGCCTGTCAGTGCTCATTTATGTCGATATGAAGAGGCAATGACAACATGAGATGCATTAACGGGAAGGAAGACCCTGAATTTCAAGTGTCCATACCAGAACTGGGAGACTGTTCTAATGTTTTGTGCGTCTTCCTGCCCTGAAGTATTTCAAACACTCACATCTTGTTTGCTGAACGCTCTGAACAATACACGTGTAGTTACAGACTGATGTCATAAATCACCTGAAGAACAAGGCGATCTTTCAGAACGGAGAGGACAATTTTGAGGAAGTTTATTTTTTAAATGGCAATATTTATCCGCTCAGTACTTTAGAAAGAAAAAAAAAAGAAAAAGCTGTTGAGCTTGAAAACCACCTGGAAAACATTAGAGAAGGCCTATATTCAGTCTTTGACATTGTATGTTTCTGTGTATGTGTGAATGCACATGTATATATGGATACGTATATATGTATATAAAAATCAAACGAAATAAAAGTGGATAGGACTGAATTTCACAAGCCAAGTGAACTCCAAAGCTCGTATTTTATTTCAGATAAATGCACATTTTTGAGCCAGTGTAGAGAGATGAAGCTAAACAGAAACAGCCTGGATAAGCAACGGCAGAGGGCAAATTTCTCCTTCACAGGCTGTGCTGGAATGGCTGCATTGGCAGAGACCCCAGATGTAGACGTGTATACACTAACGACAGGAGCTCCGTGTCTGATACAGCTATGCTGTGTGTCCTGGTAATACAAGCTGGGTCAGCAAAAGAAATCTTGGAAGGTCCTACTGAATGTTCATCTTCCGCCTCAGGAAGATTCCAGAGTTTGTCTTCGTTCTGAGCAGGGTTGAAAACCTGAAATTTCAAAATTACTGTAAGGAAAAGCTTCGGGGAAAAAAAAAAGAACACATGAGTTATAGTCGCTTGATTTTAATTCAATCTATTCATCTGTTTAATTTTGATTTTTCAGTGTTTTCATTTTGCGGTATATTGTATGAAGATTTTCCTGCAGTATGATCCATGCTATAACAGAATACTAAAAGCCTCAGCTGTTCTATGATGAAAAATGCAAATTATTCTCAGAAAGGTGGAGTGGGTTGTTTCAACAACTTTTCTGCTTGATTTTACAGATCTTCCAGATTTTAATAGAACCAATTAGTCTTACTTCCATTGGCATTTCTCTGTCTGGCTCAATTTTTAAATATTAAATAATTAGAGAGTAAAAGACACACCTGATGGCCAGCAGTTCCACGTAGACAAATCCTGCTTGTAAGTTAGGTACAGTTTTTCGCTTCACTAGAGAAGGCAGTTACCATTGTAGGAGGTTGCTAAGGGATGCAAAAGACTCCCTAACACTTGAATTCTGTAAATTAAGATCAGATAATTTTTGAAAGGCATACTTCACATCAGTTAGAAATTATGGGGGCAGCAGCAGGAACTGTGAAGTGAAATTCCATAACCTGCATAAATGATCAGGAAGATCTTTTTGGCCCTGATCATGGCCGTGTCAAGCCGTGATTTTCTGATTCAGTTCTGAGTTCAGTAAAAGGGGATATGTGCAGCAATGTGCCATACCCATCACACTATCTGACAAACAGCTTTCTGTGTTAGAAGTCTCCCAAACAGACAGAGCACAGCGTGCCTGCATGCTGTATTTCTCATTTACTCAGGTGTGTTATTTATATACATTTCTATGGGATCAACTTAATTACCAAAGGAGTGATAACACCAAGTTTTGCAAGTGGAGCTACTAAACACAGCAAGGGTTCAACAGCCGGAATATGAAGTGGCAGCAACTTAAAGAGGTGTGTGACAGCTCATTCTGTTCCCACAGGCCATCCAGGGAAAGGTGGTGTCCTCTCAATTCACATTGACCTCTGTCGCTGTGCAAGTGATAAACTGGTGCCGTACGTTTGCTCTCTGTCATGAAGTGAACAGAAGAAGCAATTATCATCTCCCCTCTCTTCCTAAGAAAAATGAAAGCATCCCTTTCATTTTCATGGACTCTTTAGCATTTGATCACCTGCCCATCTTGAGCAAAGTATCCTCATCCCAGGGGCACATCATGGGATCTGCCATCCCTGCCAAGGGTTTGGTTTGGCTCCAGCTCTTCTGTGCACATGAACGAGTCTCTCCTTGGTATGAAGAGGTCGTGACTTGTGATGTCTCTGCTCTGAAAAGGTTTGTTGCAGTTTTTCAGCAATCCTTCAGATACAGAGGAGAAATTATGATGCTCAGTATCCCCCACGCTCCTCTGTGGATCACCACAATTCAGATCAAGAGCAAAAAAAAAACAAAAAGAAAGAAAGAAAACTTCCTGAAGCTGCTGTCTTTCCTAAGAAAGAGGATGAAAGAAGTCAGATAGAAGTCAGATTTCTCTGATTTTAGGCAATCCATCCATCTTCACCTCTTCTCAGCCATTGTTAGTGGTCAACAATGTTCTGAGCTTTTAAACTGGATCCAGCTGTGGTCCTCCTTCAGGCTGCTGGAGTTCAGTACACAAAAACATGCATGGTTTGAACAGGATTTCTGTGCTGATTCTTTATAAGGGTGTCAACTGACGCACTTGATGTTTTCCTCAGTGCTTTCCATACACATCTTCATGATGCTGATCACAGCAGGGAAAAAAAGCCAGAAACTGAGGATGGGGGACCACAGAGGCGAGTCCACACTCATTCCTCCAAAATAACAGTCACCTGAAAATCAGTCTCCTTCCCATTTTTGTACAGAGGATATACAGCACTCACTTCTGTGAAGAGTTAAAGAAGTTTTGTGTTTGTCTTTGCTGCTAAAAATTAAAAATAAAAAAGACATTGTTTTGTCCTGCCTTTTAGACCCTTTCCAGGCACAGTATGCCATGACCCAGGTGCAGCAATGCCCTTCCTCACCATGCACTTTGGATGAAGAAATTTCAGGACACTTTGGGAGAAGATGTTTTCCAGCACAAAACCTGTGCTGGTGCTCTGACCTCCACGGCAGGCAGAGCCTGGGCTCCTCAGCTCACCTCACTGCCTGCCACTGGTTCACATCAGGACTGCATCTCCAGTAATCCCCCTGCTTCCCTCCTTGCTCCTTTCACAGTTTACTAGGGACCGATGCCAGGAGCAAATTGCCATCTGTCACCAGCTCAGCCACGCTACTGAGTGGGTGTTGGATGGGAGAGGAGTGCAGCCCTGCCACCCACTCCCTGCCCTGCTGCATGGGGAGGAGGCTCCCTGCCCTCTCCAAAAGGCCATTTTCTGCTTCTGGGGGTTTCTCCAGCCTTTCCAGGGAGGAAGGGGCTCCCATTACAATCTGGGCCCTGGAAAAAATGAGAGGAGGCAAAGAGCAACTGGGAAGGAGGAGAATGCTCAGAGCCACTGAACAAACAGACTTGTGGCATCCAGGCGTGCTGCCCCTGTGTCATTTCAACCCCATGGCCAAACAGCCTTGGCTCTCCCAGGCCTTGGCCGTGGTGGGGTTGGGGGAGAGAGGTAGAGGTAATAGTTTCACAAGGACATACTGTTCTTGAGCAATTTCTGTGCAGGTATAAACATGATTCCCTGTGGCACTGATTGGTACGTAGGTCTCCTCACTCAAACAGGGCTGAATGCATTTGTTTGCTGTGTCTGATGCAAGGAAAACTTCTGACATATGCGTTAATTTATGAGGTGTCCTAATGTAGTGATACTTTTTGTGTTCATGAGGTAGGGAGGGAATTGGTTACCTCTCCATGGCTCCTAATTTGAATGGCTGAGGACTGGGTTTATAGATGTGTGGAGGCATGACTTAAAAGCTATACAGGTCTTGCTGTGTAAGATGATCAGTAAAAGTGAAGTGTCTACAACTGGGTACGTTCACAGACCCTGCAGCTTTCCCCATGGTTTAGCTGCTTCTTTAGAGATGCCTAAAAGAGAGAAAATGTGGTCCCAAAACCAGGAAGAGCGAGTCCAAATGATCTCAATCTTTCTGAGCTGCTGCTGTGGGAAATTGATACAGATGTAAAGACAAGCAGGAGGGAAAATGCCAGAGTACCTCCAAAACCAGGAATGCACAAGGACAGGAACAGCAGCATGAACAGAACAAGCCCCATGCTCACACTGGTGCTCAGGACAGCACAGCAAGCCCACCAAGGGGCAACTTGGTGTCCAGACCCATGGCAGATCCAACTTTTCCAAGCGGCTGAACTTGCTCAGCCTATCCACTCTCTTACCAGTTGGACATGGGTGGCATGAAGAAGGCAGCCAACTGACTTGAGTGCTGGGGCTGGAAAGCTTGCTCTGGAAGGAGAGATGTGGAGGAAAAGTTCATCAAAACATAAGAAAGGATTGTACTAATTCAGTCATCAGATCCATCTTGCCCAGAAACCTCTCTCTGGCAGAAGTGCATGTTGCTGGAATATTCCTAGCCCCTAGGACTATATGGCATTCTTACTTCCTGGGCCAGGACTTGTACCCATGTAGTCCTCAATAATTTCTTCTATTGTGATCTGGCATTGACTTCATGAAAATGTCTGAACTGTCCACTACCCTGCTGCAAGGATTTCCAAGGACTGCCTGAGAAAAGGACTGATGTTGCACTGGCAGAGAGGCAGGGAGCTCTTGGCAGAGGGGGCTGGAGGATCTTTGTCCTGGCTGAGCAAAGATGCTCTTTCCAGAGGCTGAGGAGATGGCAGTTGCTTGGTCAAGGAGGCTGGGACAGGCAGTGATGTGGCAGCAGGAGCTGAAGAGGCAAAGCAGGTCTGAGGAAGAACCCTGGTACAAGGTAGAAGTCAGCAAGACTGACTGTGACCACAAGGTAAGCAAAATATAGAGCTTGGGTGAAGACGCCAAGAAGAATGAAACTGAGATTCATTGTGGTCAGGAAATAATGGAAAAGACAAGGAAGAGAGAAACTATTCAGATGGGGAACTGGGAGAAGAGCAGCTGGGACCATTCGGGCCGGAGTGCAGGCAAGAACTGGAGACAGTGGGATGAGCTTTGAAAAAGAGTATGCGCTGAGCAATGTGCTGCTCAAACGTGAGTCATTTAAAGGCAGTTTGGGTGCATCTACCCTGTAGTTACTTCTGTGAATGCGGTGAATGATGACATGTGCTGGCATGGGCCTTTCTGCACAGGGCAGGTTACTATAGCAGTGTTTACTTTAATGGCAAACAAACCTACGCGGTGCGAGTTACCTTGGGTACAAGCCTCCTCACTGAGCAACAGCGATGTTACAGCTCAGCCCGTATCTGAGCCTGCCCTTAGGCTCTACTCCCAGGAGGATTTGATGGAAAGGGGCTTTAATAATCACTTCAGGAAAGAAAAATGTACCTATAGCTTCTGCTGACTTAAGCATTAGAGCTGGATGGGGTTTCTGTGCAAACCAGTCCATTCAACAAACCCACAAACAGGGTTTTGGATGAATGGATGCTGTTCATGAAGGCAGGTGGAATTTGCCAAGAGTTTTGGCCAAGCCAGATACAAACACATGCTATGTAGTGGAAGGATGTAAGGGGTTAAAGATGATGATAACAAGGTCAAATAAGATTTCAAAATTTTGAATTTTCTTTGTTTTAGCGTTTTCTTTGGAAATACCATCTTTTCATTCCATTCTCATCCTCTTTTCATAGTCCCCTCCTTCCAAGTTTTTCTGAAGGGCTTAGGTATCTTGCAAAGAAATTAAAGTCTTTCTTTTCAGAAGGTCTAAGTGGTCTGGGGTTTCCAAAGTTATTTTTTCTTCCATCTCACAAAAAAAAAAAAAAAAAACCAAAACAGTAGTTACAAGAAATATTCTATATAAGGTAAACGCTGGAAATTAAGCCTGGTGCATGGCAGCCAGCCTGGCGCTGTGCCCTTGGGGGTGCTGCCTGGAGTTAGACATGGCCGTCCTCTTTAGGAAGGAGAAGCAGCAATATAAGTCCATGCCAGGACTGAGGCAGGGTGGAAAAGGAAGCGTTTGAGGATCTGCTCCCTTCCTCAGTCACTCACAAGTCCGTTGTATTACAACTTTTGCGTGCTTGACTTTAATATACCCACCCTGACCTCGCCACACACATTAAGCACGAGGCACCAGCTGGTCTATATATATTTGCCTGCAGGAAACACCAAAGTCACTTCCCCTGCCGTGTTTCTTCACCAGCTTAACTGAAGAAATGTCTGCAGTGACGTGATGAGGAGAAGTGTCTGGCTGCCACCGCAGCCTGGTGCAGGCTCCCCAGGCTCCCTAACGGGGAGGACTAATTGCATCAGCTTCCTTTTTGCAAAGACCTCCTCTCTCCCAGCAAGCACACAGCCTGCTTTCTTTTCCCCCTGAAATATCCCAGTCTCTGAGTCACCCTACCCACAGAAATCAGGGCAAAATTCAGTCTGTCATATCCTGCTTTTTATTTGAAGAAAACAATGAACGACAGGTCTGCCAGCAGGGTCCTAACACACTGGGGACGGCTCTGGGCCCCGAATGAAGTCCAAGGGGATGGGGCCGACATCTGTCCAGAAATCGAGATGGCTTCTTTGGTCCACATATCTGGATGTATCAGAGGACACAGAGGTGCACTTGAGTTTCCAGATAGGCCTCATGCTTGTAACAGGTCTGCTGGCGGGGATGGAGTTTGCAAGGCCATTGAGTCAGCTTAGGGCATGGTGATTCCTCTGGACTGGCTTTTGGCTGTCACCTCTTTTGGCAGGATGCTTTTGGCAGCTACCTCATGCACTTCGGCTTCCAAGCCACTTCTAACTTCAGGGTTCAGTTTATTTGGAAGATGCTCTTTGTTCCCCAGGTTTTGTGCCACAGTTTTTAGGTAGCTCACTGACTGATACAAAAGCCCCATGCCTTTCATTATTTTTAGGCTAGTGCTAGTAGGAAGAGTATGGCAGGTGATAGGTACCATGAAGCTGACAGGAGAAAAACTGCTGTGCAAAGTGCTTCTGTCCCTGAATTCATTTGAAGGTTTGGAGACCTTTTAGCATCCAGGTACAAATGTGACCTGATCTGTGTTGGATGCAGCACTGTTTGTCCACTTTGGTCCAGCCACAGGGATAAAAAAGAAATTTGCTTTTCATCAGTACCAAAATGTTCTGCAAATTCTATCAACAGCCTATGTCATTCCAAAATAAAAACCGTCTCCTCTAAAGGAACAAGCCACAAGAAAATGTGCTTTGGTGTTACAGTCCAAAGCAATTCTCCTTTGGCAGGCTGACTACTCAAATCACATACAGAAAGTCCAAGGTAAGGCTGGTTTTCTGTGAGTTTGGTTTGGTTTTTTTTTTTTTCCAAAGCCCAGTTTGACTCTCTAGAGGTCATGTAAACCATAGCTAAAATCTCTTTGAGTTGGATAGTGGAGACTGCAGCTCCAGTAGCTGCTCGGGGATTTTGCAGCTGTTCTTCAGCAGAGATGTGCAATAACTGTGTGCAGTAACGTACACGTATTTTCTTTCATGGTGGATGTTAATTTATGAGCTCGCTTAGAACTTTAAACACTTGGTTGGTTTACGCTGCACCTTTTTTTGTTACACATAGACAGCATTTCCTGAACCAGGACAGCAACTGGATACGGGGTTGCCTCAAATTCTCGGTGAGGTCTGCTGCTCAGAAATTCCACCCTAAACCCAGCCAGGTCTTTTGTCACAGAATATTATTAGTTAGCTCTAAAAGGCCCTGAGAGTAGCAAAGTACTTCTGTTTTTTTAAAACTTACTTCAGGTGGGAGGGAGAAAAGGTGATGGGAGGCTTATTTGTGGTGAGAAGATGCAGGCTGAGTATAGAACACTTTTCTCTGTTGTTCTTGTAATATGTAATACATCTGCAGGTCTAAAAAGAAGCCCTCCTCCCATTACATCTGGCTTCAGCATTACTAACATAAGAAATCACTTATTTACTTCAGGGTGGAGGTCGCATGGCATGGATTTCTGACAACCCCCCTGCAAGCTACAACCTTCTGAGTGGCATCCTAAAATACAGGTTTTGTGCAACCAGCACTCTGCAAAAGAGGTGCTTGGCACACTCACCAAGTGGGAAGGAAGGAAGAGCCAAGGTTTATGTGGCTCTCCCAGTGCAGCGAAAGGGGATTCCCATGCAGTAGGTGGGCATCCTACTCACTGGGCTGCGGCATACAGGTACCATTGAGTCCCTGCTTCCCTATCTTACACACATTTCCAAAAACCTCTGCAACTCTGGTCACTTTCCCTTCAACTTATCCTTTTGCTTTCCTGTAAAAGAAGTCTTCGAGCAGACCCAAGTGAAAAAGATTATTAAGGCTGGGAAAAAAATAATGTTTTATTTGATCTGCTTTTTTAAAGCTTTGTTGGTTTTCTGAAACTCCCAGCAAACCAAGAATATCAGGTCGTTTCAAGCGTGGTTTAAGCATGTGGTTAACTTCTGGAATCTAAGATGTGTTCTACAATACCTGGAGGTAAACAGAAGCCCGAGTGCTTTATGGAATGAATTCCCTGTTCTTCCAGTGCAGGGAATAGACAGCCATGATGGCACAGTATCGCAGAGACGTGAAAAGGACCTCTTCTTGGGCTTCAGTTTAGAGCAGTCTTTCAGAGCTTCATTTCTAAATCCAGACAAATCTCTGGAAGTTGTTCTGACATGTATTATAACAATAAATAAATAATCACATGGCATTTCATTACACCATCAGAACTCCCTTTGCATGGGATACCAGTGGATCTGGATGAAGCCAGTTCTAATTACAGATAAAAGGTTTGATGCATGAAAAGAAGCTGGTATTTACACCCAATTATCTGAGGGAGGAGAGATAGGGATGCGCTTCCTTTTATCATTTTCATTAAATTTCTTTTGAAATTAAAAGACTCCTTGACTTTCTGAAGATGCAACAGTCTTTTCAACTTGCCGTCAGTGAGATACAGGTTGTTTTCCATGACGTGTTTCATAAGTTCAGACACTGGGATCTCTCCCCCCTCCCCCGGCTCCAGTAGAGCGCTGCATGGTGCTTGTTCGCCCAGTTGTTCCCTTTACATCCCTTTGCTGAAGTTTAACCTCCTGGATTTGCATTTCATGTATTTCAGGTCTGAGGCTGGGCACCCTGTCTTTGTGAATTGTCTCTGCCTTCACATCACCTGAAGTAAATCACTTTGAAGGAATGAAACCTCCATGCCTTTGGGGCTCAGTCACAAGGGGTCCAGCAGCCTGGGGTTGTCAGGGAGGCGTAACCCTGGCCCATTGCTGACAGAGGGCAGCTGGACCTACAAATGCCATTTTACTCCAGGGAACCCTCTGAGAGAACAGAGAGAAGGGATGGGAAGCAGTCAGGTGCATGTGTCATCCCAAAGAAAGCAGCTCCCAGGGGTGGGGGGAGAGCAGGACCAGATCAGCTCCATGTGCTGCTCGCAGTCCAGATGATCTGGTCTTTGTGACTCTTCTCCTCCCTCCCTCCTTGGTGCTCTGAGCCCAGCATCTCTTCTTGATCTCAGAATAGGTCGTTTACTTCTCTTTTTTCCTCCATCTGCAAATTGGGGATGATGTGTGTAAAGCTCCCTGAAATCCTCTGCAGGGAGGTGCCACAGAAGTGGAAAGTATTAGCTATCAGTATCCTTGTTAATATTCTGCTCGACTCTGAGTGAAGTCACATAATCCTGTGTTTGGGTCATCACTGTTTGTTGCTATGGAAATGTGTGTTATCAGATATTACAAATTCAGTATCTGAGGACATCTGAGGAGGGGAAAATCCTTTGTTTGAAGAGACACTTGTGTCAGTGACAGGAAACTTCTCCAGAAAGAATTCACCTATTTGTTTTTTTCATTCTCTGAAATTTGCTGGAATGAGTCAATACAAGCTTCCCCACTCTCACCCCCTGAAAGCCAGTATCTCTTACTCGATGCGCTATTCCAAAATGACTGCACATGCTGGGTGAATTTCCTGCAGTCATATGTGAATGCATCTGGTAGGATCATTAACACTAGAGCAGAAGACAAATGCAAAGTATGTGCTTGACCATATGGGTGAACGTGAGCTGCTTAAGAGTGTGCACCGTAATGGAGATGGAAAGTCTTACGAGAGAAGATCAGTATCCCTCCATCTCTTTGGTAAGGGATTAAGGCAGTTGGTCTTGCAAGAGTATTCATAGAGCATAAAGCCAAAGGGGACAGTTAGGTCACCTAGACTGACCTCCTGCATGTTACAGGTCACAGTATTTCATCCAGTGACCCCTGAGCTGAGCCCTACAAGTGTGCAGAGGCTACAGCAAAGCTTTCAGCCAGACCAAAGAGACAGATGCTAACAACTCCCAGGCCAGTTCGTTCCAGTGAATAAGCACTCTCACTGGTGAGGCATAACTGGTTGGGGTGGATGCAGATCGCACCAAGCTTGCTGCAGTGGGGTCAGTCCCAGAAAGGGATGTGCTGGCCCAGTGCAGCTTCTAGGTCTGAGCTGGGGTGTTACATCATCCTGCACCTCGGTCCCTCCTGGCTCCAGACCTCTGTATGAATGTGTCTTTTCCCTGGGAATATGCTTGCTCACCAAGTGACCACAGACTTCCTCAAGTGAAACAGAACAGTTTTTTTGGGCAGACTGCTGCTCATTTCTACAATTCTCTATTGCACCTGGGCAAAATCTGATAGTATTTTTTAAATCTGTTGATGCCAACAAATGCAGGTGCTCACTGTTGGGTCCTGTGCATTGAGTCTATAGATATGAAAATCGCCTTGTGGTATATATTCAGCATCACCCTGATTTCTAGATCTTACTTTCAGGTTCCCTGAACAAAGACTGCTGTAAGAGAAAACCTCATTCAGGTTTTGATAATGTCACTGCTTCAGGTATTTCACAACCGAACTCTTATCTCATGCTTAAAGATGAAACACAAGCCACACCTCTATTTCCCTTTGGATCTGTGTATTGAGTGCACTCCTCATCATTTACCAGTTTCTCATTTAGATTTTCCTCCCTGCTTTATGGAAAACTGTTTTCAGACCAAAAGAAGGAATAAAGGTGCCTAAGACCAAGATGGCCAGCTCAAGTAGTTTTCTTGATTAAGGTCTCTATTTTCAGCTGTTCAGGCAGGTTGTAAAGCTTGGTAATACTTGGGGGGGATGCAGCCGCTGGCAGGCAGGGCTGATAAGAACTGTTGCCTGAACATCATGCATATACTATTTTTAGCAGGCAAAACACCTGCACCCAGCATTAACAGAAGACTGTTGCAGTGAGAAATGGCCAGCTCATGGAAATATGTATGTGTGATTTTATGTATGTATGTATGTGTGCATGTATATATATACACACACACACACATGTGTACATATACAAATATGCATATATATTTGCCAAGATTTTTTTCTATGACAAACATTTAATCCATTTAAGCCAGATTTTCCATATTTAATGGAAAGTTATAGTGGAAGACTTTACTCTTCCTAAAGGAAGGAATATATGTTGTAGGGTAATTGTATATTATGATCTATAAATTCCCGGTCTGCTAAGAAAGATGGTACAGTTTTTATTTTGTACAAGTTTCAGGTTTACAACTCAGATAGTAACGATCAGGCTGGGAATCTGAACGCAACTTACTATTTCTGCATCTTTACTACCATGCTGATTTTTCCCATCAGAACCAAAACCGCCAATTACGGGGCTGAATCATGACACAAGACAAGATATACTTAGCTTTTCCACCCAAATCAGCAGAACCTGCAAAACTCCTGGTGCTTGTAATTAATCCTAACACTCTCCAAGTCACATTTAAAAATCAAGAAGTCATCCAGAACTGCCCAAGGTGTTGCTCATCAGGAGCAGAAATGGTGAATTTAGATCTTGTTTGTAGGAAGCTGTTTATTGGACCCTCCCTGTTGCCAGCTCCGTGCTATTACAAATTACACCAGTGCCTGCGACATTGTCACCGCCTCCCACAGACTGTCGGTGTTCAGAACAGGTATTGCAGACACTCTTAGGAAAAATGCTAGTGTGAAAAAACAGTATCTGTTCTCCTGTGTGTGATGGGAGAATGCAGGTGCTACATGTTTTCCAGCTTGACGAGTTGTTCTTCGCAGACCTCAGCTCTTCTCTCTGCTGAAGCGCAGACCACAGTTCTGACCTTGCAGGATGGTTTAGCAAAAATTATACAGACTTAATTGTTAGGGCCGTTGCAGGTAAAAACCCCAAATAGACACATAATAACACACAACAGAGGGCCATATAATTTTGGAAATATTTAATACATCAAATTCTGTACATGATAGCCACAATACATTCCACTCCTTAGTAAAACTCTACTTAATTAAAAAAAAAAAAAAAAAAAAAGTTACAATTTTGTAGCTTCTTTTCATGCAGTTTCTCTAGTCAGGATTTGTGGGCATGTTTGTATCATTGTTTTACCCTCCAGGTCAACTTTTGATCATTTTGGCCACTTGCAACAAACATTTGGCAGAAGGGGAGAGCTCTCAGATCTGCTACACTCCTAATATTTCTGTCAATACTTGTCTCGTCTTTAAGGGGAGAGAAACCTCATTAGCTTGCAGGGAAAAGCTGAAAATGACCTCAACCACAGCAGGCACAAAGGGTGTCTACAAAAGATGTTGTAATGGCCCATCCACAGCCGCATCTTATGTTTTATCAGACACCAGCGTCTCCAGTCACAAGACGTGCGGCCCTGGGCAGCTCGGCTCTGCCTCTTTGGCTGTTCTTGGAGTTACTTGTTTTAAAACCTCGCTGGATACGCAGCAGATGCCAACATGAGAACCTCAGCCCACAATGCACGATTTATGAACCACATCAGCAGGACATGCTTCTTCACTTACACATCTCTTTGCTGAACTCCAACAAGAGCCAAACGCAGCGTTTCTGCAGATCGGTCCTGACACTTCTCAAGGCTGAGCTTTAGCACCAGTAATATCCCAGCTCGATTTCTGCAAACCCCTTGATGGCAGCAAGTGCTAGGGACCGAGCAGAATAAGCCAAGGGATTGCTATGCACTGGAAAGCAAAGACCTTGAGTGCTGCCAGCTGCACTGTAGGCTGTTGCTAAATGCCCCACTGCCCTTGGGTAAGCAGTTTACTCAATCAGTAGTTGATTAGGACACCCCTGGAGTACGTTCAAAAGGACATAGGTGTTAGGACACAACAACAGACACAGTTATTAGTCCTGGGCTGGGCTGAGCAGTAAACACTTGAATCAGGTTTAGCAGAACTGACTGGTAAAACCCATACCTAGAAAGCACCATTATCCAGCCCCTCTTTGGGGAGCTGTCCTGTGTGGCTGCAACGTACCAGACCTCCAGCCCCAGCTTCCTAGAAATTCTGCCCTAAATTTGCCCCATGGCTAGTTGCCATTGCCCCTGGGGCTGCATACCGCAATATTGGCTGGCTTGACTTCTCTGTGTAGTGGAGATGCCTACAGCACGTGCTGGTGACATGCCCCATGGTACTGCTGGATGTTTCTAGCCTGCTCCTGACTGCATGACTTTGGTCTTTTCTCTGCTTGTGTACAGGCACATGGGGATTTTCCAGCAAAAAGTGTATCCCCCTTCCCTGCTTTTGTGCTCCCTTTCATTGGATTTAAATGGTGCCAGGTAAAGCTTAAGGGTTTTAACTGAGCAAAACAAAAATGATGGTGAAATGAAGCCATGGGTATACAAGGCAAGACCAATTGCGTGCTTTCTACAGATACCTGAGGGTAAAGATTTGTTTTTTATTCACCTTAGCTGCTCCAGTATGCCTCTCAGCTCACACACGTTTCAACCTGGGCCTTTATGGCAGCACTGAATGATGACTCTTGGCCACTAGTGAGATTTTCCTTCTCTCCTAGTGCACTTGGGCTTAACCCTTCAGTTCCAGCCATGATTTCCGTGTTTATTTTCTACTTGGAAGCAGTTCTCCACCTCTCCTAGCTGTGTCTGCCCGACATGTCCCTGCTCTTTCCATTCCCTCCAGCCCGAAACCTCAGCCCTTTCTCTCACATCTCGCAATAGCTACATCCTTCTCTCTGTAAAGACAAGCTGTAGGAACAGGCTCCCTTCCTAGCCCTCTCCTCCAGATCTGCATCAGCAGTGCACTTTCCAAGCCTCTTCCTTCCGTGCTCTTTTCTTAGGCTGGGCTCCCCTCTCCGGCTCCCCACCACCACCTCCCCTCCTCTCCGGGAAAAACCCGTGCTCGCCCTGCCTCCAGCCTCGGGACACCAACTTCCTCCTCCACAAGCAGCCACAGCAGCTTCCTCTGACCGGCTGTCCCAGACACTCTGGCTCCATGGCACACCCTCCATGTGCACAAAAACACTACACCCGGGCTTTGCTTTCTTCTTCAAAAATTCAGCTCAACTTGAGCAGCTGCACTTTGAGGAAACACCTGTAACATGTGTCAACCACTGTACCAACACCAGCACAGACACCCCGACTGGCTCCACTAGCCATCATGACCCACTGCTGTGGGTGCCACTGGGGACTGTGGCGTTTGCTGATGTCCTTATGCATCCATGTGTCCTGTAGGACCATGCTGATAGAAGATGGTATTTTTGCAAACCAGATATGTTGTTCTGTTACAATGCAGATGCCCTGTAGTCTGCGGAGGGTACCAAAATTTTAAGCGGATCCACAGAAAAACATCCTTCTTGGGCGGGAGTTTGCACAAGAGAGAGGAAGTATTCAGCTGGAGTTAGTGCCCGCGGACTACCTGGGCCGAAGGAGCCACAGGGAACGGGCAGGGAGAGCCATCTGTCCCAGGGGAGCCCTGTTTGCTCAGCTGCCCTCCCAGGTGCCATGACTCACCCTCCTGCACCATCAGCTTGTGTAAGAGGGCGAATCCCTCCCCGCGAGCAGCTCCTGTTGGAGCTTGCTTGAAGGTAGGCTGCTCTGCGTGCGAGCCACCCTGGGCAAAGCTGTCAGGGATGGAGGCAGGACCTGTCTGTCCCCGTGCAACCCTGCTATGGCCACGCAGCGGCGGGGCTGCTAATGCCAATGAAGTCCGGACCATGCCCGGTGGCCTGTGCCTGGTCTCTGCAGATGCCCATGTGATTTCTGGCAGATGGATAACCAGGCTTTTAGCACAGTTCTTTTTTTTGATGCTGCCAGCTCTCAGACAGCTGTCTGTTTTCAGGTTGTATGAATTCAGCAAGCTTGGAACAAGCTGCAACTTGGCAGAGAGATCCAAAGAAAATCCAGATGTTGCAGGAAGTGCTGTCAGACTGGGTCAGCATAGGACTAGTTTGGTGCTGGTAGGGGCCATGACGCTGCTGACCTCCAGCCTCCCAAATAGAAAGCTACTTTTAATTTCCTGGTGACTTGTGGCCACTAGAACCACCGTGATCTCCCATTCCCAGGTGCTGGAGTATAAGCGTCATTGGCCAAGCCCAGTTTTAACTTACTTAATTTCCTGCTGAGATTTAAACCAGAGAAGTTTTGTGGATTTCCTCCTTTCTAGGCAATGGTTGTGTAACACTTCTGGCTTGGGATAGCTGCTGTGTTCCAGTCCCAAGCAGCTGTGCTGCAGCGGCAGATTTTGGTGATCCATATTCTTTAGATATAGTGTTTGTCATCTGTCTGGATACCCTTCAATCTGGGGGGAACTCTATGATGATAATGAGTTAAATGCCTTGACCTCGTTTGGGAATATTACTGGGGAACATGTGCAGAACTTGGCTAGCAAGGAGTAGGAATACTCAGCCTGTTCTTTACGTTTATGCTCACTTGAACTGCATATGCTCTGACAAATGCTATCTGGAAAGCCTGGCACAACTGCAGGCTCTCCATCTCAAGCAAACCCCAGGTCTACCTACAGGATGGGAGACTGCTTTTGGAAGTGGTACCAACAACTTCAAAAGACACTCTCTGTGCAGTGGGGTGACAAGAAAATTCTAGTTCTTCCACAGAGGGATGAAAGGTGGAGTGACATGCAATCAGGAAAGCAATCTCGTATCTGTGACAAGAATGGTTTAGGCTAGGGCAGCAAGAGGACATAAAGACACTGGAGGGTGTAAAGGACGATCAATGAAGTGAGGCTACAGCTGGAAATGGAGCTTTGTGGACTGAGGACCAGGATGCTTGCTTGGACCAGAAGATTGTCAGACATCAGGTTGAGAAGCAAATTAATCACTTCTGTGGGTGGGTGATTCTACCTGGAAGAGATCTGACAGAAGGGAACTGGAGAGGCTTTTTAGTCTTGCTAGTGAAGGGGCAGCACAATCAAACAACAGAAAGCCTGACAAACCCAGCCTTGCAGTAAGGAGTTCACTGACATCTCACCTTCCCATGTGGTAGCAAGAAAGAACACTTTTTTGCATGACGTGTTTGTTCCAGCTACCAGAAATACTTTTCAGTGAAGTGAGTATGTACAATAGTGTGATATTGCATAATGTGGGAGGTACTTTTCCCTCTGAATCCATCTCCCGATCTCCCTCTTCCTGGACAGAGGATGGAGAAGGCAGCCAGCTGGAATTGTCCTCAATGTGGTTATCACATGCACGTCTTTGTCTTCAGAGTATCAGAGTGACACAAGTTCATGGCTCCTACAGGAGTAGATACATTCAAGAAGTGTATTTTTTTGTTCATTTACCACCTCCCTCTGAAGAGTCATGATGCTTCCAGTTACCAACATGACAGCAAAATGGACAGACCTGCAAATTCAAGTGTTTCTGAAAATACTCTTCTGTCTGGCTGACTTCTGGCTGATTGGCTTTGCTGGCACATGCACTAAAGGGGTGCACACAGTTTGGTTTCTCCAGAGGCAGAAAGAAACAGCAGGAAATGCACGTATGTCTACAGAGGGTTGGGTGATTCAGCTGGAAGTTCCCAGAAGCAGCCAGTGAAAGGATGCAGTGCTTACTGGAAATGCTCAGGTGTCATTTCCCCACAACAGATCGTTAACGTAGGTGGGTGAGCTGGCAGGTTGCACTCAGTCACACTCATCAAACCAGGGTGCAGAGAGAGAGGATTGTGTTCTAACAGTTCTCTCTTGTGGACTTGGTTTGGGCAATCTGCCCCCCAAGGGAGCTGGACTTTGTGGTGTATGTGGAAGGCAAGCAGGGTCCTTCGCTGGCAGCTGAGTGCTAAGGGGAAAGATGTCTAGCAAAGGAACAAATAGAGGAGAACTGAACAGAATAGAATAGAATAGAATAGAACAGAATAGAACAGAATGGAATAGAATGGAATAGTATAGAATAGAATAGAATAGAATAGAATAGAATAGAATAGAATAGAATAGAATAGAATAGAATAGAATAGAATAGAATAGAATAGAATAGAATAGAATAGGAGCAGAGCAGGACAGAATGTATCAGATGGAAGGGACCTACAACGATCATCTAGTCCAACTGCCTGACCAATTCAGGGCTGGCTGACCAAACGTCAAAGCATGTTATTAAAGGCATTGTTTAAATGCCTTTTAAACACTGGTAGGCTTGGGGCATCTACCACCTCTCAAGGAAGCCTGTTTCAGTGTTTGACCACCCTGTTGGTAAGGAAATGTTTCCTAATGTTAAGTCTGAACCTCCCATGATGCAGCTTTGAACCATTCCCACACATGCTGTCACTGGATACTAGGAAGAGGAGATCAGCACCTCCCTCTCCCTCAGGAAGCTGCAGAGAGCAATGAGTTCACCTGTCAGCCTCCCGTTCTCCAAACTGGACTAGCCCAAAGTCCTTAGCCACTCCTCATAGGACATTCCTTCCAGATACTTCACCAACTTTGTTGCCCTCCTCTGGATGCATTCAAGGACCTTCACATCCTTCTTAAATTGTGGGGCCCAGAACTGCACACAGTACTTAAAGTAAGGCTGCACCAATGCTAAATACAGTGAGATAATCACCTCGATTGATTGATGAATTGCTTTGGGAAAGAGGCTAAGGTGCTGCCATTCCCTCACTCTTGTAAGATGGGCACACTACTGAAGGGCATCTCTGAAAGATCTGGTGGGAATGTGTGTTTACATACATACAAGGCAGCAAATCCCCTCGGAGACTTCAAAGTATGTAACAACAAGAAAAGGATTTACAAATCAGGACCACAAAAGAATTGATTATTGAAGACTGCTAGGTTTACTGGCTGATAATTGATTTTCTAATAAGCTATTTATAGTATTCAAATGGCACGCACAAGCTTTTGTGTGCATCAAGTCTTTCATTAAGAAATTACTTACATTCATTTTGCACATTGTTTGGGACCTATGGACAGTTCCTAATGAGGATGTTATACACTATCGCTCTGAACTGTTGTTTGGTATAACACTGGAGATTTCTGCCCAGAAGATTGTGGACTGTGCTTGAGCAAGAAGTGGAAGTGCAACAAAAAAAGTGGTGCAACAGTTGTACATGGAAGTTGCCACATCTCCTTTTGACTCCTGACTCTAACTTCCTGAGGGTCATAAGTGATTACTCCGTTTGAGCTTCAAAACTGTTTTTAACTCAGATCAGAGAGCAAGGACCTGGATTCTTTTTGCCTTCCTCTGCAGTAGTGGGTTGCTAGTTGCCTGCTGGTATCATGGAGGCACAGCTCACCCAAGCCCTCCTCTGCCACTGACATGGCACCAGACACCAGCAGGATCAGTCTATCCTGTTCCCAGACTTTTGGCTGAGATCCTGTAGCCTTGAGACGATCAAGATGTTTTGCCTAGTCAAGTCACCAGACCCAGTACTTGGGTGAAATCTGATGGTCTGTGATTGCCAAGCCAGGTAAGACAAACTAATGGCCCCTTCTGACTTCCACCTGCATCATGCATTGGGTTCGTGTTGCTGTGTGTGTGGTGCCCTGCGGGGCATGGAGCATGGTCAGTTTTGGGGTGCACAGAGGGGGACCAAGGGCTGGGCCACTCACAGGTGGCTCACCCAAGGGGACAGGTCCCCACCAGGGAGCCTGTGGGAAGGCTCCTCACGAGGGGAAGGTGCTCGGTGCAGTTGGAGCAAGTGCCCTGAAACCTCCAGGAGGGCTTCTGAGAGCCTGGGGATGCTGTGCTTTGAAATTTCACCTGAGGTTTCCCCTGGGTGAGCGTGACTGGCTTGCAGAGCTGTTCTCAAACTGCTCAAGCACTCACACATCTGCAGGGTGTGCAGTGTACTCTTCCCATGTCTAACTCCCATCAACATCTGCGGCATTTTTTACACATTCTTTTCCCTATGCTGCCTCTCCTTTCTGCCTCCCCTCCCCTGATACAGCCACCGACCTGTCCCTACTGCCCAGCTCCTGCAACAGGCTCCAGCTGAGCTGCTCTGGGAGGGGAAGCAACCCCCAAGGGCAGCTCTGGATGTTCAATAGCTCCCACCTCAGACATTATCCTGAGTGCTGATGTGTGTTGCTCACAGAGCACCACTCACAACGGAAACTTCTCACGTGTTCTCCTTGGCTCCTCTTTATTCCCAGTCACAGCAATCATGAGGCTGCTTTTTGGCCTTTGTTTGTCCTGAACTGCTGTGCCTCAAGTGAGCATTTATTAGCACTTCCTTCTCTGAAAAGGAGTGACTGCAAAATAAGCCAAGGGTCATTTCCCTTCCCTTGAGACCAGGAGATGTCCTGGCTTTTAAATCAGGCTCCATAAATTTTAAGCCATAGCATCTCATGTGTTTCACCTAGAGAGGGGTGGAGGTTCCCCCAGAGAGAGTGAGGAAAAGAAACTCCTTCTGATGTGACAGCATGTTGCTTGGGCAAGTGTTTTCAAGGTATCTGAGACAAATGACAGCACAGACCAGTGAAAAAAAGCAATCATTAATAGACCAACTGTGTGAAATCTATCAGAAGAAGAAGTGGAAGAAGGAAGTGACTGTTTTCTGTTTCTTGCACCATCTTTACTTGCATATCATCCTGCAGGGTTGGGCATCAGCAAGTGGAGTTGTTGAACATCAGCCAGCAAAAAATACTGCCAGTAAATAAAATGCTGTTGTTGAAAATTGACACAAATAGACTGTGCTATGTGTGACAAATGTAAATTTTTGGACTGAAAACACTCCTGATATCTGCAATGCTCACTTGAAGCTCGGAAGCAAGGATTCAGTCTAATGTCAGAAGCTTGAATCTTCTACAGGTCCGTAAAAATCTCAAATTTCCCAGCACATAAACTGCCTTCTCCACACTACCCATGGGTTTCTCTAATCCATGCTGATTCTTTCTGAAAGAGATTCCAGTGGGAAAAGCCATCGGAGAACAAGGTGGCTCCTAACAAGTGGTGTCAGGAGTACATGTTAGTGGGGCAATGTGGCAGGGAGATCAAGAGCCGCAATCCTGGCCAGTTCCAGTGGTGAGCATGATATTTGTACCTCAGCATGTTCTGGTCCTTTGATGGAGTATCCCTCTAATGCCTGTTTACATCCTGAAAGCAGACACAAGGGCTGCATCAAGGAGTTCCTCTCTGCCCCTTCCTTTTCAGGGTGAGAGTCAGTTCTGGTAGCTGGGGGGGATGTGCCCCCAGGGCAAACACCCTCACTGAAGCAGCACACCTGACCCAGAAACAACGGAAGGTCTGGTCCTAGGCTCAGCACTGTTTCTTGGTTAAAGTCAATAGGTTCCCCATGTCCCTTCAATAACAAGTCCCACAGATCCTAGTACTAGCATTGCTTTTTCCCATCAAGCCCATACCTTCTCTTCAACCTCAGTTTTAATTTCTTTTCTACAGACACAATAGTGATGTTGTTGTAAGTTGCATACTCAGGAGGGCTCACGGCCCCAAAGAAGTCCAGCTTTTCTAAGTCCGTGAGCTGCTTAGTGACATTTTCCCACAGCGCAGAGCTGCAATACAACCCACCTCCCCCAGAGAAGCAGCTCATGGGTAGGAGACAAATGTGTGCCTAGCGCTCTTTCCCTCCATTCCAGGAGTGGCTGTCCTACGTGACCATGGCAGGACAGTCACATGACAGCTTCGTCCTCAGTAGGGATTAAACCACCAACACCCAATTCACCAGTGCAACCCACAATATGAGTACGTGGGATGGTTCTAGCATAGGAGCCACACCTGAACACAAGCTGTGTGTGGCATACAAGCCCACTTCTGCCTGAAAATCTAAGCATTGCTCAGGGTATGGAGCAACCTACGTATGGAAGAAACTTGTTGTCATCTTCTCTGGTAACTGACAGGACTATGGATGAGGGTGTGCCATAAAGAGAGGGAGAAGTCAGGGAATCAGAAGAATATTTTTTCTTGATTTCTGTGCTGCAATTAAGAAAAGGTTTTTGTTTTTCGTTTTCACGTGCCTCAACTCCCACCAGCTGCATGCACCCACCCACAGCATGTGTGCCATGTTTTTATTACAGCTGTAGCCCCAGGTAGCATGGAACTGAGGCCAAGCATACATTAGTAAAATTAGAAGAAATATCATCTGACGGGTCTGGACAGTGCTGTGGGCAGAGCATATTTGGCAAGACTGCTTCCTTCGCAATCCAGCCCAGAGACATTCCCTGATCCTATCTGAACAGGGACTGAACTTGCAAAACAAGCCCCAGCTTGCGAGCTGTAAGTCAGGGATGTCTTAAACACTGCCTCAGCATCCAACACTAACAAGCTCCTTTTATCTTGTTCGTCCTGCTTAAATAAATGCAGCAAGCCCCCATGATAATACAGCAGCCTTTGAGGGCTGCAAGGGATAGGTCTGTGTTTTTCACACCCTCCAGCGTTTGCCCTTTTGTATTTGGCCATTTTTGACCCATTATCCTCCTCTTCTCAGGCCCAGCTAAGGAGGCGCAACTGTAGTGCTCACAGGCAGTGGTTTGAAACCTGCATCTGCTCCATATGTTCCTGTTCATGTTCCTCACTGATGAGCCATAAGGATCTACTCACTTTGGTGGGTTTCACTATGTAGCAGCCTTTGAAGGATATGTGTGCTTAAAATCAAGTATACATTCCAACTTCTTTTGAGTACCATCCTGTTAAACAAAGCCTCCTCCACAACCCAAGAGATTTCGTAAATGGTCTGTCAAGATGGGCAGGAGCTTGTGGAATACCCTGTGGCCCCCCCGCCATTGTATCTGAGAAAGACTAATTAGAAATGTTGTGTTTAGGACCGATTTGCTGAAAAATGGTGATGAAAAACATCAGATCAGAGGAAGACAGGACTTACACTGATCTCTTCCAGAAAATCCCACGTGGTAATGTTATTGCAGTAGCTTGAGCTATCCTTGCCCAGGCTTCAGTGGGAAAGTGCAGATGTAAAGGCATGATGACTGCAAAGTGCATTTACCTTGCTACTAGAAGATGGAAAGAGAAAACTTTACTTGTGAAGCAAAAGAATTTCAGGCAGAAGTTTGTAGTGACAGAGAGTAGAAAGCACAGTGTTTTGTTCAAATGCAGAGCAATGAAGACAAAAGGCTGATACAAAGGGACTACATGGGATGTGGCTGATGCTTTTATAGCCTTGATTTATCTACTTTAGAAATAGGCAAGCCACAGAGAATAAATGAGTCCTGTATGGTAATAAACAAATAGCATTACTATATGGGAGAGAAAGGGTCATGCTCCTGTGTACCACGGATGTACCAATGTTTACTGTACTCTCGTGCACCAAGAGAGACATGTTCAAACCTAAATTTCTAAGGAGGGAAGAGAAGGATCAGATTGGAAGAGAAAATAAAGGCAGCTCAGAACTGGCTTTCATCTTAAATATATTTTGCTCCTCATCCACAATACAGTGCAATACAGTCTTCATGCCCCTTTTCTCACCTTCCTTTCATTTTGCAGTATCACTCATCGCTCTTCACATGTCAGTACTGCCCACTATCAGCACAACGCACATTCCTTTAACAAACAACATCATTCCCCTCTCATGGGCTTAGGATGAATTATTACAGAGATATCATTCAAGGGCCTTAAATATATTGGCTTTAGAGCTATTTTTACTTGCAAATGCTTGAGCCAGACCTTTGAAGTTTCATTTGGGTTCAGGGCAAAATAGAGAACACATTAAAATAAGCAAGAGCTGGTGGTTTTGTTCTAAGTGTTACCAGAAGCCAGGGTGAGACTCAGAAGAGGAAGGGAAGGGGATTGCCAAAGATTTCCATTGGATGCTTACTTTCTCCAGGGTTTGTAAATCTGTCCTGTAACACCCTTAATCCCTCTTCCTGCAGGGCAGTATGGTATCACTGAAATCTTCACAATCTCCCGCAAACAGAGGTTTTAATGCAGCCCTTTGTTTATTGTCTCTGAAATTCTTTCATTTTTCAGGAGAAAAAAGGGGTCGTTTTTTCTCTGGAGCCTGAAGGCTCAGGGAAGTTATCCAGTGTCTTATCCTGCTCTGCCTCCCATCCAGCATTTTGACAGGCATGGACTAGTCCATACCTAGACACCACCTCACTGGACGTGCCAAAGAAATGGAGTGCTGGAGACCATAGCATGACAATTTTCCAGATTCAGGGTGAAGGGAAGGCAACCACAGCTACCAGGCTTGAAGATACCAGGCTTGAAGCTGATGTATGTATTGCACTGGAAGCAGCCTCTGGAAAGGCCTGAAGGCCATTCAGGCTGTCTGCTACCCAAAAGTCTTCTCACTAATGTTGTGCATAGGGCCCGGGGGCTCCCCACATCTCTATCAGGGCGCTGTGTGTGGGGGCTGAAGAGGTGCGCAGGGCTCATGTGCCCCTCCATGGCACTCCATGGCTGTGCTCAGGGTGTGTGCCATGCAGGAGGCAGGCAAGCCTGGTCCTGACAGCAGCCTTGGGAATGCCCTCAGCCAACAGTATCAATGTCATCAAAGGTGGCAGGGATCAGGAGGCTGAACTGATTTGCTCCTGTCTCCCCACCCACGCAGGAGCTGAGGAAAGTCAGAAGTGCAGAGCAGCTCCGGTGTAGTCCGTTTGGTGAGCATGACCTGAGATAAGACAGGAGCTTTCCCATCTGGCACCACCCGAAAGCAAGAGGTAAGGAGACTGTCCCCCTCCATCCTTGGCGAATTGTACAGGCAATTATTCACATCCAAACCATCCTGGGAGCACGCCACTTAAGGAAAGGCTAGAAGAGTTACAGGAGGACAATCTACATGTAGCTTTTGGCAGCCAGCTTGCATTGCGAAAGACCCATGCCATTCTCAGTGGGCATCATAATAATTGGCCTGGCTTACATACAGCTGGAACATCGCTGTTGATTTCTTGCATCTCAATGCCAAACACTGTAAAATCAGAGGCCTCAAAGAAGAGTAGAGACATGATCAGATCATTTGGTGTGGGTTTGATTTATGAAGATTAAGTGATGCTTAGATATAAGCTGGTGAAGAGATAAGAAAATAGCATGCATGAGTCTACAAGTATCAGATGGATCTAGGCAGGGTCACATATATGTGCTTGGTGAGAAAGAAAACTGGAAGAAGGGAAAATTCCTTACCAGTATGGAATAGACAAGACCTGGATAGGGTCTTAGACTAAGAGAAAATTCTCTTGCATAATATCATAGAATCATTTTGATTGGAAAAGACCTTTACAATCATCAAGTCCAACCTTTAAACCAGGACTGCCAAGTCTACCACTAAACCATTTCCCTAAGCACCACATCTACATGTTTTTTAAACAGCTCCAGGGTTGGTGATTCCACCGCCTCCCTGGGCAGCCTGTTATAGCGTTTAACCACCCTTCTACTGAAAATTTTTTTCCTAATATCTAATCTAAACCTCCCCTGGCCCAACTTGAGGCCATTTCCTCTTGTCCTGTTGCTTGTTATCTTGGAGAAGAGATGAACCCCCACCTGCCTACAGCCTCCTTTCAGGCAGCTGTAGAGAGTGAGAAGGCCCCTCCTGAGCCTCCTTTTCTCCAGGCTAAACCACCCCACTCCCCTCAGCCACTCCTCATAAGGTTTATGTTCCAGACCCTTCACGAGCTTTGTTGCCCGTCTCTACATGTTCCAGCACCTCAATGTCTTTCTTGTAGTGAGGGACCCAAAACTGAACCCAGTATTTGAGGTGTGGCCCCACCAGTGCCAAGAATAGCAGGACAATCACCACAGTCCTGATGCTCACACTGTTGTGAATACAAGCCAGGATGCTACTGGCCTCCTTGGCCACCTGGGCAGACCACTGGCTCATATTCAGCCAACTGTCAATCAGAACCCCCAGGTCCTTTTCCACCAGGCAGCTTTCCAGCCACTCTTCCCCAAGCCTGTAGTGTTGTGGGGGGTGGTTGTGACCCAAGCACGGGGCCAGGCACTGAGCTTTGTTGAACCTCGTACAATTGGCCTTGGCCCATCGGGCCAGCCTGCCCAGATCCCCCTGCAGAGCCCCCTGCCCTCAAGCAGATCAACACTGCCTTCCAACTTGCTGTCCTCTCCAAACTTACTGAGGGTGCACTTGATGGCCTTATCCAGATGATCGATAAGACATTAAACAGGACTGGCCCCAGCACTGAGCCCTGGGGAACATCACTTGTGACCGGCCACCAGCTGGATGTAACTCCATTCACCACCACTCCTGGGGCTCGGCCATCCAACAGCTTTTACCCACTGAAGACTACACCTGTCCAAGCCATGAGCAGTCAGTTTCTCCAGGAGAATGCTGTGGGAGACAGTGTCAAAGGCTTTACTAAGGTCCAGGGAGACAAAATCCACATCCTTTCCCTCATCCACTAGTTGGGTCATCATATCATAGAAGGAGATCAGGTTCATCAAGCAGGACCTGCCTTCCATAAAACCATGCTGTCAGGGGACCTTTTAAATAGCAGAAAATGTTCTGTAGATGCAGCCTTGCTTGGATGGGGTAAAAGATAACAGTTGCAGCTCAGACTTGTAAGACCCAATGCTTCTTGATGAAAGGTGAATTTTAAAAGTGAGTTCATTTCTGCTATGGATACAGTTAACTGAAAAAATCATCACTTATTTCAGTTTTCTAGGTTTCCTTTAAAAACATTATGTGCAATGAGCAATCAAAGGAAAGCCAAGAAGCTGAGAGCTAAAAGTTAGCAAAATCATTAAAGAAATAGCAAAGAAATATTAAGAGCACAATGCATTCACATCGGCACAGAAGGCCAGATGGTACATACCCAAGGGTATTAAAGGAATTAGCTGAAAAACTCTTAGGCCCATTATCCATTATATTCAAGTGCTCCTGAAGAGCTGAGGAAGCCCTGATGACTGGCAGAGGGAAAATATCATGCTTCTTTTCCAAAAGGGGAATTACAGTTCAATTAACTTCACATCCTTTCCAGGTGAAACTTGGTCTCTAATAATCAGAAACTACTAGTAGTTGTTCTGCAGGAAGAACAAAACAGATACGTGTTACACACAAAGACAAGTCACATTAAGAGAAGCAGTTGCATCCAAGTGGTAGACTCTACAGCCACATTATGTTCACAATGTTTATGGGAGGAGGAAAACACGGGGGGGGGGGGGGGAGAATGAAAAATAAGCAGCTGCTTATCCGTCATGTGGGATGGAGTATACACCATAGTGGGACGTGCTGGCAGGAGGAGGAAGGGGATACAGTCCCTTGAGTTGCTCAGTAAATTTGCCCTGAAGGGTTTCACTCATTGACAAGACAACTGGTTGTACAGAGAGCTTTCCTGCAGAGAGCTCCTTGATTTCAGTAATTCTATTCAGTTTCTTCAGACAGAATATTCCCGTAGATCCTGATGCATCCCTAAAGGATTCCATGCAGATGCACTCGACTTTAACAGTGGTTGGACTGGGCCCAAAGCAGAATAAGAAAGATGTAGGGTGGATACAATGTAGGGGGAATAACAATGAAAGAAATTAAAATCAGCCCCTACAACAGAAAGTGGATAATGCTTGTAAATATTGCCGTGGCGGGATCCTCAGGGATTCCTGCTGTGTTGGACATTATACTCATCTGCAGTAGCATCAAGGAAGGAGAAGAAAAATACATCAATCAAATTCAAAGATAACACCCAGCTGGAGCGTGAATTGCAAATAATTTATTAGAAGCATCATCCTAAAGGGATTTCAATAAATGAAGAGTGGGACATAGTGGGAACAGCAAGAAATTGAACAAATCTAAGTGCAGAAACATCCACAGGGTAACAACACTCAATGAGGAGAGGTCAAAACAGTGAGTCAGAGGCTGTGGAGAGCAGTAATCCAGAAAAGACCCTTGGATGCAAATGTTGATAGAAAACTACAACTGATAATTCATTAAAAAAACCCAGATCAATCCACTTTTGAAATGCTAATAGGAATACCACATGGGGCAGAGCCTACTGAAAAGAGTGCAGGCAAACAGGTGATGTTATAGATTAACTGGTATAGACAAGAGGGTGGAAGGAATGACCTATTTACTAGGAAGATCAAAGGAAATAAACACATACATAGCCTGGAAAAAAATGGGAGGCAGCAAGTATAGTCTGATACAGAGACAAACCCTACCATGAAAGAATGCTGCTGAGTGGGAGGGAGACCCAGGGCTCATCAGTTAGCAGTGGTGGGGCTGCACGCACAGGGCCACACTCAGACTGGGAAAGGGGGTAATCTGATGACTTGACAAGATCTCCAACAGGATTGTCTTGGAAAGGGCTCCACTGTCCAGAAGATTAGGATTTAAAACCACCATACACGCTAGTCCTGTGTTTGGTCCTCCACCTACATGAAGTCACCAGTTGGCTGCCTCTGGGTTCACGCCATGTTGATAGACAAATTTGCAGCAGAGTTCCTTGGGCCAGTAGATGTGAAAATGGAAGCAAAATCATCAGAGCTTGAATACGGGGGGAAAAGTGTTATGGCAGGTGGAAGGAAAGTCACTGCAGAAGAGGTGGAAAATCCCAGGTGCATGGGGTTAGATCGCTCCAGGTGTGTACAACCAGGGGTGGGCAAAGCAAACGTATGGATGGTAGGTAAAGGAAAGGACATGAATTATCATGTGGAGTCGCCCCGTCCCAGCATGAGGACTGCAATGTCGTTTGCCAACGGACTATTTGTTCTCCTTTCTTGGAGACTAATCAATGTGGGCCAGAGGAGAGAGAAATCTCACCTCTTTCTCAATATCCCTGTGGTAGATACCATGGTTCTTCCACGTGGGAACTGGGAGAAAGCTATGCTATACCTCAGGGACTTAACTCCTGTTAGCTCACAACCTCAACTAGACTGTCACCATAGACATATTAATGCCACACTTGAATCCAAGTTTTGTCCATCATCCCTTAGTGTCTCTGCTTCCTCTGTGGACACCACTGGCCAATATGGGAAAAGATGAGAGGACCTACTGGGAATTTCATGGTCAGCCTTACAAAACTGCTGGATCGCTCGTTCTACCAGTGCCCCCATTTCTCTGTGTTGGCTGCCCACTGACCCCTGGCTGGGATTCACAGTGCAAGTTATGATCCAGAAACCTCAAAAAGTGCATGGCCAGTTAGAAAATTCATTTTCACACGTCATCTCCAAGCCTTTATTAACACGAGGCTTTCGGGAGCCTGCAGCAGGGTGCATCTGCAGCAGGCCCTCTGCTCTTGAATCTGCACCCAGTAGAGACACTCCTCATTTTTATCGGATCTTCCATCAGAAGTGGCAGCTCTTCACCTCTCCGCTGAGGCAGTGCTGCTCACAGTAGGCTAAGGAATTCCTGGCAGTTCTTCTCAGTGGAAAGGCTTTTGCTATATGTAAGCAATATGAAATCCGCCTACATGTTTGGGAGGGTGACAGCACATTATAATCATACGGCATCACTCGAGTGCCCGTAACAGCGACTGCAGCCACACTAACGGAAGCTCTGAAGGAAGGGAATGAGAAATTCACTCCCACCACTTGACTCATGTGGGTTGCTGCTTAGATACAGGTAGAAGCAGCCGCTGAAGTCATGGGTGTCTGTGGGCTGCTGAGTTTCTAACTTGATGTTTTATGGGGTTCTGCCTATCAAAATATTTGGGATCTGCTCATCTCTGGTTACCGTGCTGGTTTGAGAAGTGTGTTTTGGCTGCATTAAGCTGTAGTAAGGCACCATCTTGCTCAATGCTGGCTGAGTTCGCTGCATTTTGAGCATGGTTATCAGGGAAAAGCCATGCATGTACAGTAACTCTGAGCTGTCAACAATAGTTTGTCAGGGTCATCCCAAGGCTCCAGGGCTATCATTCTGAGTGGGCAACGTGGCACTTACATAAGTATTGTTTCAGAGAAACAATCACAAAGGGAATACACAGATATGTGAACAATTGATGGATTTGGGACTAGTAATCAAGGACCCAAAATTAATATTATACTTTCAAAGGAAATGTTATATTGTCTAATCTTTACATTGCACACCACTTCAGTGTTACTAAATGAGAGGAAGTGCAGGCTCATCACTGAGATGGTGAGACAAGTTAGTCTGAGGTCAGTTTCTAGTTCCAGCCCAGACTTCCTGAACCCAAGTCACTAATTACTCCTACCCTTGTGTCTGACAGTTCCCTATCAGGAGATAACGATAATACTACCTTTCTCCACACTTTTTCTATCTTATCTATTAAATAATGGAGGGAGATGGAGAAAGATTTCATATAAAGATGTACAACCCCCTGCATAGTGGAACACCTCATCTTGATTGAGGACACATACAGTATTGTTATTTATATTAATATCAGCTGTCCCACCATATTCTTTTATACAAAGGAAGACTATTACAGAAAACAACTGTTGTAGAGCACCGCTAACTAGATATTACATGGGTCTGTCTCTCTGGTTTAAAGAAACATATATATCTGTCTAGACGTGGGCAATGTGTTAGAAGCTGGGTGGTTTATGAAGGCACATATCTTGTAATGGAGAGTGACTGAAAGGCTGACGACTAACTCTTCATTTTCATGGAATGGCTCCCAGAACTAGCTATTATTTACTATGAATCTATGTCGTGAAAGGATAATATATGTAATTAAAACTAACGTAGGTATTTGATCGGTTTGGGTACAGATTACCACGCAAGCCTGTTTTAATTCATAGTATAATACCTATTTTATGTTTTACAAGCAAGAGTAAAAGCTTAAGGGATACTGTTTTCCAGATCATGGTGAGTCAATGAAAGACTATTTAAAGCTTCCTATTTAGGTGAGTGGTTATCCTCTTGTCTTCTTTCAAATTTATGATCTTCCTTCCTGCCTTTAATTGTCTTAGTTTTCCTGAGGAAATCAAAACATAATGGTATAAACCAGTCATTTTGTTGTACATAATACATATGATTTACCTTTTAACTTTAATGGTTTTTACCAGTCTAAGGCTAAGAGTGCAGCATTTGTATGCTGTGGGACTGAGTCAGTGCTGTGATGGTGGTGAACAGGTTCTGCTTCCAGGCTGGGTTTGTTTGGCTTGTTCTCCAAATCATCTGAGGATGCTCCAGGCCCCAGGTCATCTCATACAATCTCAGATGCTTGAAAGTCAGGAGCTTAATCTGTGATAGGCATCCTAGTCATTGGAGAAATAACTCTGCAGACCAATTCTTCATGTGGTTCTTCTGTGTGGTCATTATAAGAGCATGAAGAATCACCAGTGTTGCCAACCAGGCAGAGTAATTAAACCTTCCTGTCAGAGATCTTATCACAGTGTGACAATCTGGTAAGAAAAAAAAGCTGTGCCAGGGTGCAAAGGGGTTCACACATAACTGCCCCTGCACCCATTTGCTTCAGGGTGATCAACTGCCCTGGAATTTATGCAGTTACAAGCAGACAGCCTGATAGTGATTGAGGTCCTTCCACCCAAACCATCCCCACAAGGTCATAGATAGCTTTCGAGTCCATAAACAGAAGCCTAAAGTACCTGCTTAGGTATCTGCTGTGTTCCCTTGTATCCAACCGTCTGCAGGGGTTGAGTTGTAGACGTCTCTGAGATTGATTCTCCCCTGTCCCCTCTTGCCAGCTAACAGGGAAGGAAAGTTTAAAATTTCAGATTCCATGTTTCCTACCCATGCCTGCATGAATTTATTTTAATAAATGGGATGGAAGGGGAGCTGTCAGTGTTTGCGAACCAGGAGTTCGTGGCAGTATTGATATGCCACTTTCAATCTATGTTCAATACACGTCACTTTGTGTTTCTGTTCTTAACAGTCGTAAGTGACCTGGCACAAAGCACACTGTGATCTGTGGGGTTTGGAGCAGCTCCGTGATGGGCTCAGTGTGTAGAAGTGCTGAGTATATTGGTAAAGCATGAGATTTTCAGTCAAGCTGGGGAAGGTGTGCTGAATTTTGAACTGCCTCAGTGTTACTTCTCTTGATGAAACACCCTTTAACATTATGCCCCATCTGAATTTTTCAGAGTCTAAGTTAGGACTCCTTCATAAACCCTGTCGCAAGAGCAGGCTCATGTTTTATAACAAAAATCACAGTTTTACTTTGCATTTATAGGTGAGATTGATCTTTACAATAAGGCTTTCCTCACTGCAGCTTCTTTAAAGAAGTAAAATGACGTAAGTGAAACAGAGTTGGAAATATTGATTTATGGGTTTTTAGGTAGTCAAATGCTGAATCAACACAAAATATGCACTGTGCTCTTAAATCTGCTGCCAAGAGTGAGAAAACAGACGCTTTTCCCATGTTTGTCTGTGTCATCCTCTCATAGTGTCTGTTCCACAAACAGCACTGTGTGCGTTTGAGCACCAGCAAGCCTGCAGATTGAACACTCACGTAAACCGAAGGCGAGACAGACCCTGGCTGAGTGAAGTTGTCCAGGTTATTTTGAAGTCCTTTTGAGGATACTTTGCTGAATAGGAGTGTGCTGAGCACGTTCATTACTTCATTCCCACAGACAGATGGGACAACTCACAGGGAACAGTCTATTTGCCAAGTGTAACCTCTGTGGCCACTGAATACTAGTTTCTTCAGATTTGGTAGCCATTTGAATCTCTACATCTTATTCACACATATTCTTTATGAGCAGTAGCATGAGTTGCAAAAGCAAGTCCTACCAGGGTGAGCATTTCTGTTAGTTCATTTAAAATTTGTTTTCCTTAAACACACATCTGGCAATGCAACATTCACTTGCTACTCATTTGCCCCAAAAGGCCATGACAGCGAGTGTTGAGTAAGATGGGAAGTGATATTAATAAAATTGAAATTATGATTACTGCCCATAGGAAAAAGATACAAGTTAATACACCTCCTTCCACACTACAGTAGGATATATTTTGTTTTCAAAATATCCTAAATGGAGTGTCTTCCTGGAGTCTCTGCTGCTCCCATATGTTGCTTTTAAATATCAGATGAGTTTTTCCAATTGGTTTCAACATCTTATGCTGTGGCCAGCTGATGTAAATTGGCATAGGTCCATTATACCATTGGAAATATGTCAGTCTCTACCAGCTGAGATTATAGCACAGTTCTAGTTTAAAATATGCTTAACATCTTTTTAATGCTTTCTTGAACAATGTTAGTAAAGTCACCTGTTTTATCAGTTAAGTCACACTGGTAGAAGTTAACATCTTGGGGAAGAGGAAAGAGAACAGGACCTGTCTCCACTCAATTTTTAGGGCAAATATCCTTTCCAAAGTCACGATGGGAGGGACTATGTTTCTGTGAGACCGGTGGGATAGAAGAACATAATTTACCATTTTAAGTGGTTCTGAAAACTGAGCTAAATTGAAAGCATTAAAGCAAATCTTTTTGGCTTCAACCCTGGCGCTGCTTAAATTATTCACTGTAAATATACGACCATACTGATTTAATACTTCTGCTGTTCTTTGTGATTTTGTTGAATGAGATTACCTTGATTTGCTGCCTGCTCAAAGCACAGTTTTGCCTATTAAATAACTTTCAAATGGTCACCTTGGGCTGCATAAAAATATTACTGATACACTCAAATAATTTCTCCCCTTGAAGTGCCCGTCTAGTTATATCAAAAAGAAGTACACACACATTACCCTCGTGCCCCCAGGTAAAGCGGTGCTTTGGCAGGGCTTTGTACTTGCCTGGAGTCACCATGTGCTGGTGGTCCCTTGTGCAGTCTCTTATCTCCACACCCTGATGTTCCCTATGGGATGTTGGGGGTGGGGGGAAGGGGGTGTCCCTGTCCAAGACTAACGAAGTTTTGGGATGGAGCAGCTAACTCCTATGTGTTCTCCCCCACCCTCGGTTCATTTTGCCCAGTTGTCTTTGGGATGGCTGCTGGTACCATGAGTACTGAGCATTGTGAGCAGAGCTCTTGATGGGGGCTGTAAGCTGATCTAAGCAGAGACCATGTGCCAGCTGCAGGAGTGGTGTTCCAGTACGGCAAAAGCCACTTTCCCAGCTGAGCTCACCCCAGCACCAGACAGTGCAGTACAAACCCATGCTGGGGTATAGCTGGAGATGCCACAGAGCTTGGCGATGTTTCTCATCGCTTTGTGGGGGGAGCCCAGCTCAGCTGTACAGGAGCTGTTCCCATGTGCTCTGGGAGCCCACAGATACCCCTCAGTGCTCTTTGGCCCCACAGCCAGCCACAGCCTGTACTACAAGGAATATGCTCAGCCGAGCTGTTCCTTGATGGATTTATTGAGTTAACTAGAAACACGGATAGTATCTGGCTACCCCAATAAAACCAGAAGGACTGAACAAGAACATAAAGTGAACGTCAGGTGATGAAGCTGAAGCATGGATAAAGATGGGTGTTGTCAAAGTGGAAGGTGAATTAGTTGACTAAATGTACCTCCTCCTGAAAGTTCGGTTGTTGTGGGAAGACTGTCATTTAGGTTGACAGTAATGGATGTTCCTGGGTGGTGAGGTCCCTGAGGTATAGAGCTTCAGGTGTCCAAAAAAGGGGGTTTATCACAGCTGTAGCCCTCCCAGGGTCAACACTGGCTCCTTGCCTGAGGAACAAGTGCCCCTTTTGGATGCTTTCAGAGACCTTCAGGAAACTGTGTCTGTGAAAGACCCCTCCTCACACACCCAGGCATCACCCCAGCCTTTCCTGGAGCATTTTACTTCTTCCTTCTCCCATCTGGAGAAGTGTCTGCAACTCTGAGGCTTTCCCTGCCTTCAAAAGGGAAAATCTGGAAAATTTTTTTAAAGCATTTTTCTCAAGTCAGAAACAATTAAATCTCTGTCCCATTCTTGATACCTTTAAAAGCCTGGTTTGGACCATTCACCTCAAGTTTGGGGTTTGTGAGAGGCAGGTGTATGAGTGAAACAGAGCTGATACACAATTCTGTCTCCATCTTTCTACACCCTCAGCTTGTCTGCCAGGCAGTGCACTTGCTGCTTTTCAGATTGGTGATATCTGAAATCCACTGAAGTGGGAAAGCAGAAAGGATGCCATTTGGGAACTAGTGATTTCAACATAAGCACGTTACTGTGCTGCTTTTTTGCAGCAACAAAATAAAGCTTAAAGGTCTCCTCTGCGTATGCCATTATCAGTATGTTGGGGAAAATACATTTTTACATATATAAAGCAAAATAAGCTCTGGGAGGCTGGCAGCTCCCTCCAGATGACATAAAAATGCTAGTACCTGGAAAGAATAAGTTAAAACCCTAGGGCTGTGTGAAATAGTAAAATGCAGGGCACAGACATCAGTAGTAAAACTCTTCTCCAAAGCAGTTTGAGGATGCCTAAGTGCAAGGTCATGCTGCTTTTAGTTGTACCATTAAATGTTCCTCTTGTCAGAGTCTACAACATAAAAAGCTTTTGGTAAGTTTGGGGCTGATTGTCATGTCCAGAGGGTATTTAAATATGGTTGTTTTGACCTGAAGGAAGCGTTGCTTGCCAAAGCCAGGTAAATGTCAATCTAAACCCAAATGTGAGTGGTAGCATTGGTATTCATAACTTTGAACACCCATGAAACTTCCAGCACTCACTGCACAAAATGCTCCTCCTCAAGGTCCAAGTCAAGTCCATGAGAGGTTTGAACTTGATCTTGTTTCTGGTTTAAGACAGTTTGGTTGTGTTGCAGCCCTAGGCAATTCTGCCAGTCTGTGCCAGCTGGACACATCTCCCTGGCCATCGATCTTCACAGTGTGTTGCACCCAGCAACTGGCAAATATTCAGTGGTTTTTCTGTTGCTTGTGTTTCTCCTAATGGAACTCCTAAGTAACCTAATTGGTAATTCACATTTTAATGAGCTTCTTATTATGGGGTTAACAACCTGCATTATTTTGTGTGGCTCTAACCATTAGCAGCTTGATCTTAAATGGTTTTAATTTGTTTTGATGCATGTCTGTTGACTTAGTGCCTCAAAAAGTAAATAGTTCAGTGCAGATTTGATCAGGAACAAATTTGGGATATGCCCTTGAGGTCCTAAATGCAGGCAGCAACCCTCCCACTATCTGCTCTCTTTCAATTTGCCTTATTAAGACTTTCCCAAGACCCAGCAGGATGCGTTTTTCCAATATGATGCTCCACAAAGTTGTTCCGCTACTGCAGTAATTGGTGGCATGCTATTGTAACCCAAAGGGCTGCTTTCAAAGCATCTCCCTAGGTGTTCAGCTCAAGGAACAAATTTATACTGGCACCTTGGTGAAAAAAAAAAAAAAATAAAAAAAGAGAAATCTGAAAAGGGACCTGAATGGGTGGGGAAGGAGGAGGAAGACTGGTTCCCAGGGATTTCACATAACTTCTGTTGCTATGGCAATCACTCTGTCTGTCTGTACTTGCTCAGAGCAACAGCTTCATCCGGAGCCACACAGTCAGGCAATTTCAATACTTCTCATTTGGGAGTGTGGGGAGCAAGCAATGGGGACGTTGTCTCCACAAAAAGTGGTGTGTAGGGGAGGTGATAGAGAAGAACAGTTTGCAAATATGCCTTAGCCTGGTCCGTGCTCTCAACAGGGTGTCATCTGGGGCACGTTTGTGTACGGCACCCAGCACAACCACCACCTGAGTTTCAGCTGGAGCTTTGAGGCAGAGCCACGGTACAGACAAGCAAAAAAGTTTCGGTCAGGGAAGTGAGAATTCAGCAATTACACCCTCCAGCATGTGGAGGAACTACGAAATGTGTCTTGTATCCAAACGTCTCTTTTGCGTGCTCTCAAACTAGCAGGATGGGAGAAAGTGTTGAATCACAGATATTGTCCTTGGTAAAACACCGTCTCGCCCACAAATTGCTTATAACACTAATAGAAACATGGCACAGACAAGAATCTGTGGGAAGAGTGAATCACTGGAAATGACATATTTATATAGCACCTCTCGGCATCGTATTATGGCAGCTCTGCTTCTGTGGGATCTGATCCTAGAGGTCCTGCTGTGCTCTAGACCTTGAGAATGTACTCAGCCTTCAAGCTCTGCTTAATCATCACCTTTCCAAACATAGGAACTGGTCAAAGCGTTCCCTCCATCAGAATACCAGGTGGCTCACTTGCACTGACCTTAAGACAGGCCAGATTTCAGCTGAACTTCATGATGCTCTGTGCCCACAGAACAAGAGGGGTGCAGCATAAGTCTACCTGCAAACAAGGTAATCATGCTTCTGAAGAAGGTATTTTCACCAGGCTAGAATCGAAGAAAAATCTGTAACTTCCCACACCCTTTTCACCGTGTGATTTCAGGAAACTGCTCCCTCGTGATAAAAAGTTCCTGCAATAATGCACCCTGAGGTGTTGGTTTTTAAGCTTTTCCAGAGAACAAGACGTGTCCTGCTTAAAGAATTGTACCCGCCAGGGCACAGCTTGCCAAGCACTAGGATGCAGGCTCAGAGAATTGAATTTTTTTTTTTCTCTCTCTAAATTGAGCTGGATCAAGTCTTAGTAAGAAAAGACTATCTTGGCACAGCCTGGATAGAAAACAGAAATAATGCCAGTTGCGTGTTAACTTTTCAACTGGCATGTATTTTGTTGTTTAGAGCTGGTATTAGTGGGATGTGATCTTCTCTCCAGTGCCAGAGAGGTTAATGTAACTGTCACTACAATAATTTGGGTTAGTCAACACATATCTCAGTTTAAATCATGCTTCACATGTGGACTTAGCGTATTGAAAACATTTAGGATTTCAATCCACACTTTCTCCTTCAAGTCAAGGCTTCTTTCAGCTTCTCTGAATGCTTTTAATTGACTTTTTAAAGAAACTGAAGTAAGTGGATAGAGTCCTTGATACAATTTCCAGCATGCAGAGCAGTGCAAACTCTGTGCCATGAGCATCATGCCCAGCAAGACTTGCTCTGAGCATGGACCACTTGGCAACACCTGCCATCCTCCCCTGAATGCTCATTGCCACCAGCGATAGTCCAGGGGAGTTTCTGTGCCATCTTCTAGGAATGTTTCCTGGACCCATGTGCCCTGGAGGCTACTTTTATCTGGAAAAAATGAGAGGTGTCCTCTGTTGGTTTTGGTGTATGTAGCACCATCAGGAAGGGAGCATCTGATCAGGGAAAGCTGCTATCAGAAAGCCCTGCTCAGAATAAACATTGGGCAATGTAGAGAAGGGTCCGTTTTGTCCCGCCACATGGCTTCCCTGGTTTCTGCTGTCTGGAGTTATGTGAATCTCCCACACTTCGAGCAGCAGGAAGGGTTATTTTTTTCCCAGCTGTTGAAGTGTTCCACTTAAATAAATGGGCTCCGGATGGGGTCGCCTCCCCATTACAAGAGTGAAAAGTAGTAGGGCCTGTCTGAAGTGAACTGCCTGCAATCATGTTTCTCTTTGAGAAAAATCTCACTTTTTCCAGAGGGCTCCCTCAGCCTGGAAGCCTGGAGATAAGGAGGCAAAGATAAAGGCTGCACTGTGGAGCTGTTTGCATTGGAAGAGACAATAAAGTTGATGATAGTAAATGCTGAGTGTATGAGACTGAATGGTTGGATGGAAAATTACTGAGATATTATATGCTGCTTTATCTTGGGAACTCAGCAAGCAATGTGATTTCTAGCCCAGGGTGATACGATACTAGCTGAGCTGCATCCTAAGATACATGGGAGGACGACTGGCCTCTCCCTCATGCCAACCCACTGCTCTTCTCAGGGGTCTTTTCTGAGCGCTTCACGCCATGGACAGCGCGTGGCCTGGGGACTGGCACATCCACTAGTGACCACCCGCCTGTCGGGAACCGTGTCCTGCCTGTGCCACTCCTGGGAAAGTCACACAGCAATGTTCCTCACCTCCACTTGATTTTTATCTCAGTCCTTTTGGGGTTCTGAGCCTTCACCTGCCTGTCAGTCACTCTATGTTAATTTATTTCTTTTAAGGGCCACCAGCACTTCCCTCCCCACAGCCGCGTTGTGCAGATAAATTAGGTGGTGCCTGAGGGTGTGTGCTCCAAGCCTTTCTGACGGAGCAAACCTGAGGCCAGCACTGGCGGTCGGCCACTGGGGCAGCAGAGCAATGGACTGCACTGCTCTTAAAACAACATCCAAACCAACGAGCGAGGGAGACATCTCCCTGCCATCTGAAGCCTGCCTGTCCTCCTGGCTGCCAGAGAAAGCCTTCATGGAGCGTTAAGCAGATTGAATGGAGGCACAAGGCAACTTCCTTTCCTCCAGCCTGTGTGTTGCTGTGTTACACCAGAAACCTCCATTACAGTGAGAGGAATTCTTAAATCCAAGATCCATAAAAGCTGATGTAGGTAAGCTGGAATTAGGGTGGAGCCTTTGTCATTCCTTTATATTTTTCCCTTCTTCCTCCTCCTCTTCCCCCCTATCGTTTCAGTGAGCCCAAGCAGGGACTGGAGGGCAGGAGTGGGACCAGGCTGCATGTGGGGAAGCACATGCAAAGTCCAAATGACGTACCTGGGACCTTTCCAGGGCACTGACTGCAGCCTGCGTGTCAACTCTATCCAACAGCCAGGTCTGCTCCTGGTTAGGCCCCATGCAGGGTTCAGCGTCCAGATCCAAAGTGGAGGAATTGTCTGTGACCAGCTCAACAGCAACCTGCACTCTTCTCCTTTCCAAAGTTCCTGCAGAAACACACCAGGGACTACAGATTTGTTTTGCTTTACACATGATGTTTCCAAAGGGAAGATATTAGCCCTTGAAGCACAGGGACAATGGGAAGGGTGGAAATAAACACACAGGCTACATTACTCTTAGGTACAAAGTGACTGGGGCCACCAGGAATTAACTTGCCCTGTTGCCTTCAAGTTTGAATCACAATCTTTTTTTTTTTTTTTTTTTTGTATTATTTTCACAGAAAGGCACATCCTTTCCAGAGCCAGGCACAGGGTTTTTCAGATGCAATCTTCAGAGCTTCAGATGGGGTTCCCTGTTTAACCTCTGGGGTCTAAGAAAAAAGCCCATTTCCAGTCTGCACTGAAAAATTGAGACAATTCAGCATCTCCCAGCGGCATGCTGATCTCTCTTTGCTTTGGTCAATGGTGCAGTTTTCCTGCCCAGCATGCTGTTTCTTCACAAGCCTGGAATCTGACAGGGCTTAAAAGAGGACAAAAATTATACAGGTGTGTATCACAGACATCATTCCCCCATGAACCAACAGAGCCCAAATTAGCCTGGATTTACACCAGCTCAGTAGGTCAGCCCAGATGTGAGAGTGGAGCTCAGCATACACCCAGGAGCCCAGCCCCACTGCCCACAGTGTCTCTGCATCTCTTGGACCAATGCAGCATGAAAGGGATGGGGAAGGGTCTTTGGCAGACTCTGTTGCCACAGTCTTCTCTGCAGCTGCTGCCTCAGTTTCCCTATTCCTGGGGCAGTCTTGGAAGGAGGCTTTGGCAGGGGTTGGTTAGTCCTGTGGTGTGTCACGGGGAGGATGTTACTCTGTGTTTCCACATCTCACAGGTAACTGGAAGGCTAGGAGAGGGTCCCAAAGCCTCAGCTAGTATCCAAGGGGCAGCACTTGTACTCTAACATCTCACACCGCAGTTCCATAACCCACACAAGGGTGCTTCTCCCTACAGGGTGCCCTTTATACTGTCCCTGCAAACTGGAGATCTTCCTAGCAGCTTTGTGACTGATAATCATATATACATACACACACACACATATATACCTTACAGAGATCACTGGGCCAGAGCCTTAGCTGGCAGATTTAATAGAGCCAGATGGTATATGCCAGAAAATACGGACGAGGCTGAAAATTTTACTGGGAGGGAATTGTTTGTGACATTTTGTCTCATGTCATGTTGTTAGCAAAGCTGAGCAAATAACTCACTCTAAATCATCCAGTCAATGCATGCAGCCACATCATTGCTCACAAAGTCACCATGGAACTGACCAGTGCTCTCTTCCTCAGCCCCAAGTCTCTGGCCAGACAAGGGCTGGCCATGCATGATTCCTCCTCCATCTCCCCAGTTCACTGGGGAAGGACCCCCTCCACTGGGCAAGAGAAGAGACAAGCTCTGCCTTGGAGTTCATGTGCCCCCTAGTCTGGGCATGGCCACATTACCCTGGAGCAATGGCCAGTACTCACAGATTAATTTCCCGTGACTCACAATATAATAATTCCTGCTGTAATTCATGGTATGACTCCTTGCGTTGTGCTTCTAGGATTCACCATCTGAAATTTGAGGAGAAGTGCAAGGGCTTGATTGGATGTGCGAATTACAGGGCGTCTCCCAGGGATCTCACTGCCCGAGCGTAGAAAGCACCCAGTTCTCAGCTACAAATGCTTCCAGCCTCAAAGTGTGGTGGATATCCTGTTTGCAGAAATCCCAGATGTTTGCTTTAAAATTCACTCCAGCCCGAATGTTCATGCTGGTGAACTTGTTCATTGAACTGCTTCCAGAAAATGAATGCAAAAATGGGGCTGGGACACAGGGAGGGAGTGACAGGCGATGGTTTACTAGTTCGCCGTGGGTGAATCAAATGCACACGGACACTATCTGGGATTTGACCAGCCATGATTGGAAAAATTGTAGGAATCAAGTAATGGAGATGGTAGAGGAAATCCTGTCATTCATTGTTTTAGTCTTACTGATGTCACTTTTATGTCCCTTTTATCCCTTCTCTCATCCGAGGCTTCCAGAGGGAATGTTGTGACTGACAGTTTTGGTCAGACAACCAGACATGACGTGCAAGAGGTCAATTCATTCTCTGTTTGTCAGAGAGGAAGAGATTTATTTGCTGTAGGTACATCCGGCTTTGGCTTCTTTGCGATGCTCTTTTGTTTATGCAAACCAGTCAGCTGAGGGCACGGAGGTCAAGATCTACATCCCAAGTAGGAAATCAGTGCTCAGAAATAGCAGCCCTGGGAGTTCACCAGATGAAGGTCCCTCCAGGCTCCCTCTCAAAGGAGTCCCATGGAAGAGAAAACAAAAGTCCTGTATTTCTACAGGAGGGCACATTTATGGTTTTAAATTGCAAAGCCCCGCTTTATCACAATGCAACCAAATGATTTCAGGGTGGATACACAGAAGAGGTGATGGGCAACTACTAGCAACTCACATTTTTCACATGGAAATTCCAAGTGCTTTAGAACATGTGTTTTGATAAATTTTGCCATACCAGCCCCTTTTGCGAAAACATTTGGGGATCAAGACAATGAGTCCTTATTTGCTACATAAACACAGAATAAAGGTCAGGTTTGTGCCCAAAAGAACACAAACTCTTAATAAGCCTATTCAGGTGGCTTTCTACTCTTGATCTGCAGTTATGTGGTAATCATTGGAGGCTTTTATGAACTGAAGGCTATCTCTACATGACATTGGGCCTCTCTCCTTGCAAGTTGCTTTTACTGCTTGTTTGCAGCTGTGGCTTCTGTCTTGTTTTCCTAACCCATTGCTGTTAAAAATTGAAAGTGGTTCAAGTCTCAGGTGAAATAACTCTCTCCGCTGACCCTGTTAATGACAGACCTATGTACTTGCCTTGCACTGAGTTCACGAAGTTGGTTGGTTTCCTTGTGCTGCCATCTACAGAGCAAGCAACAGGTAGTGCCTGGGGATTATTTAACAGCCAGTAAATTCCAAATCCTCCTCTCTAAATCTTCATGATCAGTACCTTCTCTAGCTCTGATAAGCACGGGTGGCAGCTGAGACTGCTGGTTTTCTCTCCCAAGACTGTCCTTGAAGTCATCACCATAAAACTGTCAATCCAGATCACTTTGCTGCATCACAGGCTGCTTCAATACCAGGGAGAATTCAAGTCTTCCACCCTCTGACCAGAGATCAAGAGCCAGGTCTCAGCTCCCAGAGTTTCTGGGCTATCCAACAAGTGATCTCTTCCTGCCTCATTCTCACTTCATGCTTTGATTCTTCATCCTCATCTCCACAAGACCTCTGTCTCTCCTTCAGACACCTGAAGCTCTGAAATACCCTTGTGGCATCAGCAATGACCTGTCCGGGGACATTTTTCTGCACATCAGTTCTCCCGGTGTGGCGCAAGGGAACTGGAGCCTCTGCCACTGAGCTGCTGCATGCCCTTAGTCTCATCACCCCAGTGGCTCTCTGAGACAGGACAGCGCTGCGATGTTCTCCTGTAATGGAGGAAAATGCCTGGGGTGATCCTAAATCTTTCTGTTTATTTCAGTAAGTTCAGGGTCAGGTGTCAGGGTCAGAGCTGAGTATTGTTCATGCCAGGGCCCAAGAAATGGACAAGAAACCCCTTAAGACAATCAGGCTGGTGGGAATCAGTTTAGTTCTGGTGATTTAGACATTGAAAAAACAGCCCTTTAACAAATCCTGATAGTGTTTAACCTGCATCTGGAACCAAAAGGTGCTGGATGGACCCTCTATTTCAACAGAAATTAAGAAAGCAGACAGTGAATGTGTTGAATTATAATGTGCTAACGTTTAAAAATCAGATCCAGTCTGAATGCTCTAAGGGTCTCTGTATGAAACCCTACCCTGGGTGACTCCCTTTAGGTTAAAAATAAGTGTTGCTTTTCTGTATGTGGTGCAAGTGACTGCAGTCGGAAAGACTCGGATGCAAAGCGTATGGACCAGCCTGCAGAGGGGATTGCAGCGCAAGGATGTTTGTCGCTGGGATGGGGCAGATGCCGGGCGTTCCCCGAGAAGGAAGCACTCCGGCATGATGGCCTTCTCCTTCCTGTTGTATTTGCTCCCCGGGATGGCAGCAGGCAGGAAAGGTCTGGTGCAAGGTTATAGGTTCAGCCTGCAGATTAGTGGCAGGGCACGCGGTAAAGACATTTGCAGACATGGAAAAGCCAGGCTCCTGGGAGGCTGCAGCAAGTATGGCCCGTGGGTTTTCCAGCCCCACGGGAAACCGGGGTGGTTAACAAGTGCCAGCCTTCTGGGGGTCTGCCTGGCTCTGGAGAGCAACCAGACACCACAGAGGCAAGGGAAACATGCTGCTCCTGCCGACTTGCTCAGTGCTGGAGGTTCTTATCCTCCTTCACGACTCTTTCTCCTGCACAAAGCGGCAGCCCACAGCTTCCCTGCGCTGTGGCCTTGCAGGAACCAAGGAGGGGTAGGGGTGAGCTGCGGCTGGCGGAGCTCCGTGGGGAAAGCAGCCTACGCGCCGGCACAGGCAGAGCAGGCGCTAGCGGGGCCCGCTGAGCTCCTGGGACCTGCTGTCAAGCAGAGCTTGCGCTCAGTTAATGGCTGAGCTGAGCTTGCCAAAGCAAGTAAAGATATAACCTGCAGCTCCCTCGACGTGTTTGTGCAGCTCTTTGACTGTGTCTCGGAGAGGAAGGAGGGCACTAGGCAATAACTCACATACCTGCGCTGGATTGTGTAAAATGTGGCGGTGAGCACCCGCCTGCCATGTTGCTGCATGTGCATTGGGTTTATTAGTCTCTGCCCCAACAGCATATACGCTGGTATTTTCAGGGTGGGGTTCATCACAGGTTTCCACGATTTATTTCCCTTCTCTTTGCTGGGGTTTCTGAAGCCTCTGAAGAGGCTTTTGAGGCTGTTGGAGGGAATCATATTTTTGTGCCTGTGTGCTAAATGTCTTTGGCTTCAGGGTCACTCTGTAGTATCCACAAGGAAGAGGACTGCAAATAAGGGGCTAGGGGGGTGGGGGTGGGGTGCGGGGGCAGGTATGCTACTGAGGCAAGGTCTGGGTGCTCTGTGCTAGATCAGAAACCACTCTTGAATAGATTAGGGAAGACTGACATCCAGGACTCTGCAGAAGCCAGCACCGGCCAAGGACTTACGGCCACCAAGTAGGTTTTGCTGACAGACTTACTTGCACTGTACAGGCAGCCTGCTGGCCTCTTGTGCAGGATCCAAATCCGTTGCAGAGGAGAGCCTAATAAGCAACAACAGCCAGTCTGGCTCTTCCATCTCAGTTCCCAGGATGCTTGCTCCACCCTACGCATCCCACACGGTGCCTTAATTCCCCCGTGCCACCTCCACCTCCCTGGCTGATGGCGAGGCACCAAGTCACCTGCGGCAGTGAGTCAGCTGCAGGCACTCATCGCTGCCTGCAGGTGCCTTGCAAGAGGCTGGGGGTACAGTCAAGCACTCCTCCTTTCCCGAAGAGGACATTCAGATTTATTTAAAAAGGCATGATTGACTTTAATAGCATGCACAGCTACCTGGAGGCTGCAAACTCCTGTAGGAAAAGATGCGTGAGATGAAAAGAAGTCTCCTGCAGTGGAGGAAGCATCACGTTGAGCTACTGCCCTCTGCTGCTGCACACCCCGACCCAGGCAGAGAGTCGGGGGGGTGCGCATCCATTTCCAGCAAAACTTCTCACTGGAGGCTCCCAGGGGCTCCAGTCGGCCATCCTGCCTTCTCTGTAAGGACTGGGAAGCTTCTCCGAAGTTTTTATTCAGGACGAAAGTAAACAGATTTGTTCAGCTTGTCCTGAGCACTCATTGTCAACGTAGGTAGCCTACAAGGAAGTAACTGTCATTTACCAAGATAAAAGGTTGCTATTTAATCACCAATTATCTCTTATCATGCTTTGCTGACCTGACACGAGCCAAACTGAATGCAGCGCAGGCTGCCAGTAGGTGCTGTGTGGTGCCCAGGGAGAGGGAGCCTCCGGGCTCCTCTGCAGAGCGTGGGCAGACAGGATCTGGGGTTTCAGTGTCTCCAGAGCCTTGTCATACGTCTTGTACCCCCTGCTCACTGCACACCATCCCCATCAGTAACACTACTTTTTAAACAGATTTTTGATCTATTCTGATGTACTGGTCAGTGTCTAAATGCTGCTTAAAAGCCAGAAGCAGGAGGTAGCTGGGAGAGGTAATAGCACAAATAATGAACTGCTTGGTGGACACCCAGAGCAGGCACATGAGCTCCCACTGGCATGCCTTCAGGTCAAATTATGGACGAATGCACAGGGACAGATGACACAGGGAAGCCATTTCAGGGAGGGATGTAGGCAGTCCTGAATAACAGCAGGGTCGAGAAAGCAGTATTAAAAGCAAAAATCTGGGAGGTACCTGAAGCACAACCTGGCTCCTGATTTTGTCCCCAGTGATGGTAGGAAGTTGCATTTGCTGAATCTGGATGCAGGTTATACCCAATTCCAGCTGAGCTGATGGGCACACAGAAAGCAACATCATAAAGTAGGTGGCAACTGATGTCCCTTCCCTGCTGCTACAGCTTGCCTCTACTGCTGCCCATACCAAAAGGTGTGATGACACTTGACATCCCTCCCTCCCCGAGTAAGCAAACAACATAGGCCATGAGACCAGCTCAAGAAAATAAAGTTAATGCAATCTCTCATATTTGCCAATGTGCGTTGAGAAATGGTCTCTGCTCTATCCTGTTGTAACCCCACATCCACCTCTATACACAAAAATATTTTTCACTAAGGCTTTCAGCACACTATAACCCTAGATTCACCTTTTCTTCTCTTTCTTGAAAGAAATACTTAGGAATTTTAAAAGCCATCTTGAAAAATATTCTATGAGAATAACCCATAGAATTAGCAAATCGTTGTAGAATAGAATAGTTCTGCTGGAAGCAACCCACAATGACCATCTAGTCCAACTGCACGTTAGATAGACAAACAAGTATTTTTAGAGAGTTGTGTACAAATTCTTAAAATTAGACAAAGACTTATACAGTGGCATGGCTCTCTAGCAATGCTGGGTGAAATGTCTGTCACTTCATCTTAAGCAGAGTGTACAATTATGATCAGCACCCAAAACAAAGATCACAGACTACATCCCTGATGCTGTTTTTTTCACTCCAGAAACACTATGTCCTAGATATAACATAATATTTTTTCAGCAAATTAGAGAAAAAAAAAAGTCTGGTTTAGTTAGCATATGAAATGCACTCTGTGCACTGCTACTGTCAAAAGTGTAACTGACTGCATAATGAAATATAATTTGGGATGTAAAAATGGCATTTTAATATGCTTTACTCAGGGAGCAGAATTTGATATGTCATACTGGCTTACTGGTAATATACATTTCCCACTGGGTAAACTAAGAGACAAGTAGTCATGCTATCCAGGAAGGTGTCAAGTCATACCCAGCCAAGAATATGCTTTTCTAGGCCATACAGAAAAATGTTAATTTGCAATACATGTCTTAATTCAAAGAAGATAACTGGAGCCACATGCTTTAGACCAAAATTACAGTAGTCAGGTGATTGCTAGGGAAGGCAGTCACAATCACCAAACTGGAAGCAAGCACAAATGAACTAGCATTACACAGCCTAAATCTTGCTCTGGTCTGCTGCTTTGGATGCTGCAATTCAGGGGTTAAGGCTTGACCAAGCACTGATGTTGGGGCTGGGTATGATAACTGGAGTTGCCCAGGGAGCAAGGCATTTGGAGCTGCAGTTCTTGATGGATAGCTTCAATCAGCCTTCCTTCTTGGTTAAAGCTGGGGAAATGGTTCCTCAGATACGTGACTTAAAATCAGAATTTCTGTTGACCACCACACAGAGGAACCCACCAGTTACATCTCAGAGTAACTGCCAGAAAAGACCAAGAAAGCTGAACTGGTGACTAAATACCCATTTCCATTAAAAAAAGCCTAGTTTCTGAATCAAGATGCTACTGCTTTAGAAGAGAGATGCTGTGCGTGGTGGACATGCAGAGGAGGCTACAGACCCAGGGACTGACACCACCATCTACAACAGCCTGCAGGGAAGGGACAGCAGAAATCTCTGAAATCAGGGCTATTCGCAGCCAAAAGTGCCCCTCCGCCTCCTGCAGTGACCCGAAGCCCAGCAGCACCCCTGAGCCACACACCCAACACCCGGGAAGGTCAAGGTGTGTGTCAGGACTCATCCACCCCAACAGCAGATGCTACAGACCCCACGCCCCGGGCAGGGGAGATGCCCCTCACTCGCATTGGCAGCCACCTTCACTGATGGCATTCCCAATGCCAAAATCAACTCACAGTGCTTCATCCTGATCGATCCTCAACCAATTAGCGAGCTTCCTAACAGGATGTCCTGTCGTGTCACTGTTATCTTTATTTGCACAGTGCTTCAAATGCCAGAGAGATGGCTGGGCAGCTGGGCAAAGCTAGACATTGACTTAAAGGAACATTGGCCAGTTTAGCATCTGCTGCCTTAATTCCCGATGGCTTCGCAGGGAATCCTCAGACCTCCCTCCTCGGACTCAGAGCCTGAACTCACCAGCAACCCCTCCACACCTCCATTATTTTTTTGTTTTGTTTTGCCTTATTTCTATTTTATTTTTGGGTGAGGAGCAAGAAAAGTCTGGTCCCTCCTACAGCTCTAACTGTATCAGGCCAGGCTCATCCTGAGGGTCTGAGCAGAAGCACATCCCAGGCTCTGGGACCTACCCTTCTGGGAGCTGCAGTGGTGGAGGAGACTGCCTGGGCAAAGGAGTTTTCAAATCCCACCAGAACATCTTGCCTGCGAAAAGGGAGTCTCTGAGTCACCACAGCTCCTGCTTCCCTTTTCCACAAAATCACACTAAAAAAGGCTGGTTCTTGCTGCTGGCACCAGGCAGGGTTGGAGCAGGGGGTGGTGAAGGTGTAGGAGGACAAGTGCTGCAGGGACTGGCTCCTACCGCCCACCAGTATAAAGCTCCTGTCTGGCAGGTGGTGTTTCTCCACTGACTGCTCACAGAGCCCAGTACCCAGTGCTGTACAGCCAGCAGACCAGGACACCTGCCCCCGGACGAGCCCACCTTGCCTCTGACTTACCCCAGCCACAAACAGATGCTCACAACAGCTTGTGCAGTGGTGTACAACCCCCCTTTCGGAAATGGCGTGTTAACAGTCAACCGCTTATTATCCTGATTGGTTTAGCATTGCATTTTGGCTGATGCACAAAAGCCTTGCAGTCACACAAAGGAGCCAGTGTCACACTAGCTGCAGCTGAGCAGTAACATTATATAAGGCTAATGAAGGTAGAAGAGAGCGTGGATCCCCGTGAAGGCTGGAGCTGTCACGCCAGGGAGTCTGTTAATGCTGCAGCTTCACTTCAGCATTGTGAAGGATTTGGAATCACTTTTTTGGCCAGTCTCCGCAGACTAGAGGGTCTACTGCAGGATGGTCTGTGTAACTGACAGGCAGGGGGTGACAAGCATGGGGAAGTGGCACGCACACAAAATATGTAATGAAATGTGTGTGCGCACACTCATTGAACATGCAGAAATGGAGGCTAGCCTCAGAAGGGAGACCAAAATGAAGGAGAGACTCTTGGAACTGGTGACCCTTGGCCACCTATGTCTGCGCTGCAGTAGGGTAAAAATACTGCAACAGCTGCCACCAGCCCCGTGAGCATCTGAATTACCTGGGATCCCCTGGTGTACCACCTCCACCGAAGCCTTTCCTGATCTTTCCTCTTCCAACTGGCTGTACCTTTCCAAGTCTAATTTAACTGACCATTTGTTGAACTTTATCTTCTCCGACTGGACCAAAAACATTGTGTGTAAGTGCAGGAAACATGGAGAAGCAGTTTAAATCATGTTCTTTAACTTTGCTGGAGAAAGGGACCTGGCTGCTGATTACATGGGGCCAAACCACGCAGCTGAGGCTTTCTAATATTGCCTCAAGGAGTGTAATTTCAGGGAAACTAAGCCTGGCCTTGAGTTGGTGCCCAGAGGTAGGGGAAGTAGAGAAGCAGCGTGCAGGCAGCCTGCACTGCTCTTCCAGGCTCTCTGCAGAGCAGGAGGCTCAGGGTTTCTGTGCCGTCTTCCTGGGGACCAGGTCTGAGCCAACGCATCAGTGCTCAGTGGAATGGTCCCTTCATGAGCATGTGTCTTTGTCCACACTGCAGTTCCTGGGACCTGACAGCAAATTGCAAAATGACTGCATATAAAACAGGTCACCTCTGGGAAGAGGAGGGGAAATGAACTGTCACAAAATACATGTGAGAAAAGGAAATGTTTGCTCTTAGAAAATAGGGTATGTTGTCCCTCTGCAAGCCTAAATGCGCCCTTCCCAGTTAAGGCACTTTAATAGCAATGGGGAATTGTCCTGTCCCATCTGCAGAGCAGCACCTTTGGACTTCTCCTTTGTTAATGGAGCTGAGATTTCCCCATCCCCCAGTGATGACTGGAGTAGGTGGCCTGAGGAAAAATTCTTTATTCATGTGAAGACAACCCATCAGGTTCATTAAGCTGCAGATTACATAGGTTGATGACAGAAAGAAATTAAATAAGGTTTTGTCTCTTTACTTCCTTATTTTTAATTGAATAATAGACAATTAATTTGATTGAAGCTAGTAATGTTAAACAGTTTTCTAGGACATCACATTGAGAAATGTCTCATCCTGCAGGTTGCCCTGTTACTTCTTTGGCAGTGATTTTGTGGCAGTGATTTTAAGATGCCCACTGAGATGTAGCTCCTAGATTGTTATGCCTTTTCTTTTTTTGGAGAGGTTGGTGGAAAGTAGGGTTGATATCATTATTCCATATTTAAGCCTGACCCAGGGGTGATGGAAAAGCAAGCTAGTGTGAAAATAGGACAACTCCAGTGAGAGCTAGGAAGGAAGAGGGCACAAGACCCAGGCTGCTGAAATGGAGAAGGTCCAGAATGAATGTCGGGTGGACAGATGCCGCTCTCCTGTTCCTTGCGCTCATGCCCATGTCAATACTGGTGCATCCAGTGGGAAGTTTGCCTGGACACATGAAAGATTGCTTGAAGGAAAACAGGCTGAGTGCTTTCCAGCCCGCATCTGCAAAGCCCACGGGGGTGGGCAGATGCTCAAGGAGGGCTGCCTGATAAGTTATAGACGGGCAAGCCACTTCCTCACCTCAGTGCCTCTGCCAGCAGCCATGCCAATGCCCAGGCTGATCAAATCTGGTGTGGAAAACAAGCACGAGCTCAGTGGAGCAGGAGTGTGGTGAGGTAGCTGCCCCTCAACAAGGCTGGCTCTCTCCCTGCCACAGAATGTGGAATACTGTTTGCTCCAAGCACACATAGTTTGTGTGGGTGTAGATTTACATTTCGTTAAGGAAAATGAAATAAGGGGGCTGGTTTCAACTAGCCTGCAGTTTTATTATTTGCAAGAGCCCTTGCCTTCATGTGATGCTTTACGTAACAGCCTTACACATCTGCAAAGTATGTAAAGCATTTCCACTGTTGGGAAAAAGAAAAAAGGGAAGGAGATTTCTGAAAGGTACTGTATCCCCTGGGAGGACTTCACAAGGAATTTTTAGCTCCCACCAGACAAGAAAACAGCAAGGATCAAGAGTCTGTTCTCTAGGGCCAACTTTCCCTAGGTTTATGAGATAGTAGACCACACTTCCAGGCATGACCACAAACCATGCTTGAGAACATACCTGATAATGTCTTCAGTTCAGAAATAAAATGCTAAAATGGGATGGGCTGAGTGGGAAAAGTGGCAAGAAAATGGGACATGCATCCTGATCTCAGGGAGAAACAATGGTACCAGGAAACCCATGAAATTAAGAAATGGATAGAGCTCAGGAAGCAGGAGAGATGTTACTGGGGGCAATCTCTGAGCGGCTGCAGAGCTGCAGAGAGCTGAGCTGAGGGCTATGTTTCTGTCTTACATCACCTAGAAGACGTGAACAAGCACACTCCTTCTTCAATGCTTATTATTACCCTATCTGATAGTGCAATGTATATACATGTAAGGCTGCAGAAAAAAATAGCAAAAATGTTATGAATGCCTCCAAGGAGGATTGGAATGAATGAGAAATGTCTGAAGCTGTTCAAGTGCAAAGTCTAGTGAATCAGCCCATCCACTTTTCTTTGGCTTCTGAGTCTGGGTGGACCCAAACCACAAAGAAAAGAGGAAACAAAGGTGGAGTAGACATCGAGAAAGATCTTTCTGAAACTTGGCAGTAAAATGTAACAGCTCCCAATCACTGCTCAGCCCACGCAATGTGAAGCAATTGGAAAGGACTGGAAAATCACTGCATGGTGCCCTGAGGTGCAGGGGGTGTTAAGTGTGTTTCTTTGCCCCAAGAGCCACTTAAGAGTTATATGACTTCTGAGGAATTGTCACCAAGTTCCTCTCCCACTGGGGTTTCCCTTAAAATGACCTGTAAAACCACAGGAAATGTGAATGTTCAGTTCAATTCAGTAGTTCTGCTTCGCACTTAGTTGTCCTCATTTGGAGGTATGTCACCAATTCTAACAGTCTTCCCCATTTTTATAGTCGGGAATAAGTCTCAGGCTGTGAGACTCCTTCAAAACAGAAATTTGTAACTTGTCATAGTTTCTAAGTGCCCATTTTTTGGACATAATCCTGCAGGTACCTCCTATAAGCAGCATGGCTTACCCCTGGAAGATCTCCAGCAGAACGTACCACACAGTCAGAATTGGTTCATCAGGGTCTCAGGAGCATAAGACTGTCCAGCTCTTTTCTGCCAGTTCCCATCCTAAAATTGTAATATAAATACTAAAAAACCAGTGTTTCTCCTTCCATGTATCACCTGCACCCACAATCCCACATGGAACTTGGCCTAGAAAAGTTAGATTAATATGAAGTCCTAGAGTAGCTTAGACAGATTTGTGCCTTCAGGAAAGGGTTGGATCCAGTATTGTCCTAGCTCCTTTACCAAATCAGCAGAAAGGTAAGAAAAATTAGTACACTGTTTCGTGCAGGCCCTTTGCCATGGCTCTGCTCCTGTCCCACCAGCCTGCTGTGCACAAGCCAACAGAGGGGCTGAGGAACCCTGCTCCAGGAGAGAGGGGAGAGCCACCAGCCTCCAAAACCCCTGCTGGGGTGTCCATGAACCTCTCACACATGGTGCAAATAGGAGAGTTAATTCCCCTGCCAGGGCTGTAGCCATCTGAGGAAGACAGACGTTGCATTTTCCAGCAAATGAAGAGGGTGATATTTCTTCTGTGGATTTATTTAGATCCCCAATTCTGCCATATAAAATGCACGTCGAAACACCTTGCACTGCTGCCCCCGTGACTGGACATCACTCCCTTTCTTTGCCTGAACATCTTGGCTGGGAGCCATTTAGCAGGAGCCGTTCCTTCTCTCAGTTGTTTGCTTGATGCGCTCTCCTGTTTGATCCTCTCCTCCTTCCTCCTGAAAGGTTCACCACTCGGCAGATATATTTGCATTACTAATCTGTCTCAGGTCTTTTTACTGCTGCCCAACTCAACATCTGATCTGCACCTGATCCTCTTCCTTATCACTTTTCTTTACTTATTCATATTTCTATACAATATAGGACTGAGAGATCACTACCAGAAACGTGCCCTGATTGTGCCAGGCCCACAGGGAGAAATGGTTCATCATCTGACAACTTTACAATTGAAATGGCCAAGACAGATGGACACGTGGGGTGCAGAGGAACTGACCACCATGCTTGCACCCTTCATCTGGACCACACGCGTGTCCTCCTTGCCCCTGAATGTGGTTTCCCCCGCCTGAGGTTTCCCCTGCCTGCCACATCATAGTGAAGAGTGACATGAACAGTATCTCTTGCTTCACAAGCAAGCATCAGGAAGCTGGAGGAGTCCTCTCCCTCCCCTGACCCACCCTGCAGGACTGTCCTCCTGGACTGGAGTTGGGTTAGGTCCTTCTCCATGGGAGCTCCATCCCAGCATGAGTATGGTGCAACTTATTCAGCTTTCAAAAATGATTTGCAGGGCAGAGTTTTACTGTTTGACCCCTGAGTCGCAGCCTTTCCCCATTGTGCACATATACTATTCTTTTGCCAAGAAAATAGTACCTTTTCTTCACTGAAGGGATAAAGGTAAAAACTTGCTCCCAGAGAGGAAGGGAAACTTTTCTTGTCTGGTTTTTGCCCTTTTTGTAATGCTGGCACCAAGCCAGCTTGCTGTGTTTTACTTTCTTTCCTCTGTATGTGTGAATTTTTTTCTTTTTTTTTTTTTTTTTTTTTTTTTTTTTTTTTTTTTTTTTTGCACAGCTCCAGAGGAAAAGGCTTTCTCAGTCTTAACATCCTGTTCACTTCTGCATACTTTTGAATGCTCGTTATTAAAAGCTAGCTATTTATACACAGGAACAAAGTACATTCCACTAACCCCTTGTGGCATAACTCTGCATGCTGACTGCTAAGCTCTAGAAAGGTGAATCGAATGTATGACAGAAATCTTTTTATAGGGATTGAATATCCACTGTACATCAACACAGTAATACCCTTTTAAAATTCTCTTTGCTATCATGTCTTTGGAAATATGAAAGGAAAACCTTTCAACAACCTCATTCTCTCTGACTCTAATCTTGATTGTGTTGAGAGGGATAGGTGCCAGATAACTGTATCGGTGGAAACAAAGATAAGACGGCTGTGCATACTATAAACTGTTACATTGCTGGAATTATGTTCTTGGACAGATGCAGTGACAATAACAGGACAGCATTAATAGGGTGAGTGGTTAATTTATCAATGTATCTTTCAAAGAGATCACGTTGCATTTCATTGCTGGAAAACTCCTAAGAACTTAAAATGAATCAAGAACAAGTTCATTATCTCAAAATCACCCGTCTGACAATACAGCACAGTGACATCTCACAAGGAGAGGTTCATTTAAAAGATGCCTCTGTGCAGCTCACAAAAGGGACTGGGGTTGAAAACAAGATGTCAAAGCAACCTCTGGGCTGAGGAATAGAAGGATCCTTCAGAGAGGATTTGGATGTTTTGGGTCTATCTACTCTTGGAATATCTTTAAGACAAAAGATTGGTGCCCAAGGTGCAATTTAGCATTTTTGCTTTGATTTTCACTTTTTTTATACTCCCATCAAAGGATACCTGATGCCCCCTCCAATTCACAGCTGGTACATTGGTTTCAAAACCCACTGAATTACACTTTTCATCTTGATGGAAGCTTCTTCCACCTGCCTGCCCCAAAAGTGCTTTACTGTATGCACAGCTGTGACTGCAGTTCCACCTGGCATTCACCCACCTGAGTGTTTGCTCTGGGCCTTCAGGAAAAAAAAATAATCTACCCACACAACTGTGTCTCCACAGAACATCATGCCCCAGGTCTCCAGGAGGGAATTCTGGTGAGACCACATCATGACTTCCACCAGTATATCACAGGAACGGAGCAGGTACAGAACTTCAAAGTCCCAGCCTCTCAAGAGGACAGAGGCTGTAATGCCGTCCCACCTCATTTGTAGAGACTCTCTGATTGATGCATCACCCAGGTTTTGTAGGTCCTCCTTGTACTGTGCTGGTACAAACTGTTTCAGAAAGCCTTGGCAAAAGAGAGCAGAAAAAGTAGCCCTCCTTAACCCAGTTTACTTGACAGTTTCCATAACAACTTGACACAGCTATTTATATAGTGAGAGAATACCATTTGTGCTTCATCATTTTTAGAACCTTTGTTGCCATATCAACCCCAGCACCATGTAGCACAGCCCCATTCAGTTCTCTCTTGTTTGCTCAGAAAGAAATTTCGCTCTCAATGAATTGAAATTCAGTTGGTCTTAGAAGGACCCTTGAGAGGCCTACATGTCACTTAAAATATTGTTTGAGCCCTATTTTAAATGGATTTGTGCCTATGTGGCCTACCTGCGCCAGACAGGTGGGATCATCTGGAGTGGGAAGCAAAGATGACAACAGGGTGGACAAGCAGACCAGCAGTGCCAGCAGATTGTTTATCTTTCTTGGGAAGCAAACAATCAGAGGAAGGGAAAACTAATTTTGAAATGCCAGAGTTTCAAAGGCTTGGTGTTAGCGTTCCTGAGTCTGCATTTCGGGAGGGAGGTTGAGAGTCAAGGAGTTCCGGCAAAGAACAAGGTTAGGGTGCAGTGAAAATCAGGATGGGTAGAAACGTGGCAGAAGACAAGCATCAGAGGAGAGAAACCATGTTCCTAGAGGAGGAGAGGAACCTTACTTGTGAGGTCTTAGGTGCTACTCAGTCCTGGATTCCTTCCCTACAATGCCAGGCACCAAAAGACAACCCAGAAGGTGAAAGACTTCCCCAAAGCACAGCTCAGGTGGGGGTTAGCTGTCTCCCAATACCTCTCACTGGAGGAAGCCGTGGTGCTTGGGCACTTAGTTATGTCCTTACAGCCAGTGAAATTAATCTGGGCCTCAGGTTCTCACAAAGGCCTTTTTTCTGGTTCCTCCTGACTGCTCCAGCAAGCGCACATCACTTGCACAGGTATGGTCTGTCTGGGGAAGTTCAGCCTTAAAGACCCATGGCACCAACTCTTCCCTCCCAGGCCAGAATATAATTAATTTTAAAATACTCATACAATGTGCAATCACAGGTACCTATAATCCACCTAACACATTCGGCCGACTAAACAGCATTCAAATGACCCTTTGACTGCGCTGCATTTTGTCACTCACACATCCTCCTCCTGTTGGGAGATGCCAGGTCTGTTGTCTGTGCCCTGACACCCCACTGTCACAACCTGCTGTGGCTGCTACTTTCCCAAGACGCTCCTGTTCAAAATAGGTGTCCCCCATCTCCCCTCCTTCCGAGATCTGAAGGTGTCTATGTATTCCCTGGAGCAAGCATCCATTTGGCATAGCAAATTTCATACAAATAAGGCAACCAGTTGACACGGTGCCAGTGATTTAGCCTGCCTTCCACCAGCAGAAATGCACACAACAGCGTTTCCAAGCACTGTCAGTTCCTGGTTTGCATTAGTCGTATTGTTCTGTCTTGTCTTAATCATCTCAGTATTTCTACAGGGTCTCCAGTGAGACTGAGGAGCATGTTAGCAGCTCCGGCATGGCTGTGTTTGGCTGCCTGTGTCAGCAGATGAGAACCTCTGCCTCACGGATGTGTTTTGTCATGTAGCAGTGCTGAATACAGACTCTGCCGGCTTTATTAATAGCAGCCGTATTATTTTAACAAGATGTTCCACCAAGCCCTTGGACTGGGGACAATAGGAAATGGCACTTACATGTTTAAATCTGCGGCACACTGAACTGTTTGAATCGGTATGATTCATTGTCAGACAGGACTATGTCAGGCACTGCAGGCAAAATAAAACAGGCTGCATATGCACGACCTATATGTGTCCTACGCGTAAGCTGTATGAAATGCATCCTGCCCAACTTCTGCTTGCAGAAGCTGTAAATGAGCTCCATATATCCTTTAAAGCATTCTTAGTAGGATCTTAGTAGGAACTTGGGAAGTGCCAACCTGGTGCCTTTAACCGTAATCTCAGACGGTGCTAGGAGCTCTCTCTTGTCTTTTCTGCAGGCACTTGGAGGATATCTGGCTGGCTAGTGGAAGGAAATAGATTTAGATATGTTCTGGAAAAGGTCATTTGATTCTTAAACCCGGTAGTTACCACCCACACTTCATCAAAACCCAGAAAGTTTCAGAGTTTTGTCATGGTTGTTCTTTTCATACTGACAGGTATTAGTTTAGCCCTGAGAAATCTGGGAAGCCCTGTAAGTCTGAAACTTACACTGCTCACATTCCCTCAGCACCTGCCTTGACTGATTGGTATGCCTGGATTTCTTTCCTCTCCCCTCTCTCCCAACCCCTGCTAGATTTGCAACATAATTGGTACTATTTAAAGTTACTGATTTCAAGGGGAAATTTCACATTGGAAAAACTGTTTCCTGAAAATACTAGTCCTCCCATCAAAATCGTAATTCTGAAAGCTGTGATATACCCTGAAAGCTTGTGGCTTACCATACAAATGGACCAGTGAGAGACTTTTCTAGAATTATTTGCTTTACTTGCACTGCATCTCCAGTCCTGGAACAGAAATGGTCATAAGCAACATGTATGTGATTCTTCCTTCAGGATCCTCAGCCGAAAACACAAATGCCTTTCTTGAGAGCAACCTGTCCTGGGAGACTGAGGCAGAGACAAACTATGCCACTGCCAACACCCCTTTGAAAGGCTGAAATTCTCATATCCAAATTAGGATTTCTTCAAAAACTGAAAAATGCCTGCAAGCTGAACAGAACAGATCTGATAAAATCTGTAAGAGTGTTCCCTGGTAATTCCCAGCCCAGCAACATGGTCCATCTCTATTGCTATTAAAATAGTGTCTTGTTCTCTGCTAGTTGCTTTCAGTATGAAATCAGGCCTTACACATCGTAATTCTCTTTGTAATTGTCTGCAGAAAATAGTTCTGAGTTTACATTCATATGACAGTGATAGTCACCATTTTAAAGAGAAGTCCATTTGTCTGAAAGCTGCTGCAAAATCACTGCCTTTCCTCACAGACGGAAAGGTTGCTGACAGACAGATGCTCTGAGCATCTCACATGGTCACCATTTAACCCAATTTTTCCCTTCTCCTAGCCCTGCTCCTGAAATTTTGTCCAACCTAGCCTGCCTGGCCCTGCTAGGAACTAAAAGCCATCCCATAGATGCTTTTCTTTGGGAAGTAGCAGGGAAATCTGGCAGCACTGTAGCCCCTGTAGCACCACAGCCATACACAGCATGTGGTGTGCCTTCCCTGCTATGCCGGGCCGACACACAGGACCTTCCAGAGACGTCAAACCCTCCATCTGTTGCTGATCAAAAATCTTGTGCATAAACCTCCCAGATTTTGGGACAACCAAGACAATTTCCTCACTGTCCCCCTTGGCCCTTGGGTGTCTGCCCTCCAGCTGCAGCAACAATTTCAGATACGGGCAGAGGTCTGTGGGCATCATCTCCCAGCGAGAGCTGCACAGCTTCCACCTGCCAAAAGCACAACCTGCTCCTTGCCCTTCGGATGTCAGGTGGACTCTGTACCTTTGGTTTTTCTATACCTAAAACAAAGAAAGGGAAAAAAATATCCACGCTCCAAATGCCAAGCCAGGGTCTGGTACACTATAATGTGATCCATCCCATTTATTTTATAGCACTTTAGTGCCTCTCTCAGTTGTCTCACTACACAGACTTCAGGCAGAGCGGAGCCATGTTACTTAGCAACTCGCAGTACACATGACAAAATTAACCCAAACAGTTTTGTTTATTAACTCTTAATAAGGAGCAAACAAAACCGCAACCTGAGCGTTTGACAAGAAGAATGTTTTCCATTTTGGGTGCGTTACTAATATTGCAGATGACAATGTTATCTTGGGTTTCTGTGGGATTTTTTTTAGCTCTTTTGTGAAGACCTATTTGAAGCACAAAAGTCTTCCCCACCCTCCCCAGTGCCTGCCATTTCTATAATGGAAAAAGTATATGTAATAATAGAAAAATTAAAAGACTACTGGAGCTAACGAGCTGTAGCTGATGCATGCTTGGCCCTGTGAAATCCAGGTTTGGAGGCTGGAGATGTGAATGCTACCCCCAGAGTCTGGACAAATTGCAGGGGTGGGGTTTTCAAACTGCTGTGATTTACTCCAGGCTCTTCAGAAAACATGACCATATGTTACTCTGTCCCTGTACCCCAACCCTTGAAATACAGCTCTGCTTCACAGAGATTTTATGAGGATGCATGTATTAACACATGCAAGGTACCACAGGCTTGATTTGAAAAGGTATTTAAGTGGCTAACTAAATCACTGATTTCAGAGGCAATTAGGTGTCTAAAGATCTGGTCTTCAGACGCTGTGGAGATACGAGCCAGAGCTGTTCCTGAGACGAATATCGAGGGTGTCACTTGTGGAATATGTTGGGTTATGTCCATCATAAAAAGGGACTAGATGCATTTTTTTTATGGTTTCTGCCATATGGACTTTAAAAAAGAATATTGTAGTTGCTCTTTGAAAACATCTAAAACTTGCCAGGCTTTACCAAAGGACAAGAGCCCATTGCCTTGCTGTCTCAAGGGATTCGGATGAAAGGCTCCTGCCAAGAATTTCAGCCCTAGGAGAGACTTCTGCAAGATTATTTCCAGATATGAAACCCTTTTCCTGCTGTGCTGCTGAGCCCTCCCCGTCCAACGCTTCGTGGCGACTGCTGATAATGAAAGCGCAGAGTGCTCCCTCCCAGGCATTAACCACAACAGCTGATCCAGGCGGCCTTTTCCGGCTTTTATGGAGACAAATGAGTGACTTGCGCATTCTTCTGAGAAACTACTTGGACACCAGATACAGCATCTATAGGTTTTTATGGAAGCAGAATGCAGATTCTTATCAGACTCTATTTATTTAGCAAGTAATGACAAATGAATTCCTTGGAAACTTACTCCCTGTAATCCCAGAGCACAGAGAGCTCAGCACTGGAACGGCTTGGAGGCAGGGTGGTCAGAGGCACGTAGTCCAAGGGTCACGCTCTGCCTGGTGCCAGCTGATGGAAGGGGTGGCAGGGAGGTGACAGAAGGAAAGGGGATGGAAAGGGAGCAGTAGATGAGAGAGAAGATCCACTTGCACTCTGAGCTCTGCAGCTAGACTCAGTATCTTTGAAGGGTTTCTGCCCAGGTGCAAGTGAGGAGGTACAGGCTGGAAGGATGCCAACACATCCTCGCTCGATGCAACGTCGCGTAAGGAAATGGACAGGTTCTGAGAGTATGACAAGATCGCTTATCTTATCAAGGCCATCCTCTGTCCTACACACAAATTTTTCCTTTTTGTACATTTTCCAGTAGGCTAAACCTCAGTGGATGTAAGCATTTCCCTTAGGAAGTCTTTCACAAGTGACTTGCTTTCCCTGCCAGGAGGTCTTGCACAGACTGCAGCTAGAGCCCCATCGCCAGGTGTTCTCAACATAAAAAGGAGTAGGTTCAAATATATAGGGTATTCTTGCTAAAACTAGCCTGCAGCCTTGCTCACCTCCCCACCCAAGATTTTGGCTAGCATCTTCCAAGGCTCCCTGAGCATAAAGCGTTTTCCCTTTCATGAGCACTCAGTGCAGAGGGGAAGCGGTCAGCCTGGGAAGGCACAGAGGCAGCAGGTCTGTGCACACCCAGGGGTAAGGCAAACTCCCCTCCTACAGTGCTTGCTCAGCTTCATTTGCTACACAGCCCATGGGCTTTTCACCCTCTGCCCCAGCCTTTTCTGTGCATCCCCTTAAAATCTTATTACTGGTAGCTGTGAGATCCCAGAGTATATCAGGAAAAAGTGGTCCTATCCTGCCACATGGAGTAGGCAAGGGCCTCCCTGTTTCCCCCAAAAAAATTTCCATCTCTGTACCATTATGGCCTTCGCACAGTCTGGTGCTGTGTTTTTTCCTCCATGGAAAGACAGGCCAGCTTTGTTCCTACATCTCAGGTAAGAACCAAACCCTTCTTTCCCATTGTCTTCTACCTGATTTCCACAACCCCTGTGGTCTTTGACATTTGAATGAAGACATTAAGGTAAGGCCAGCATCCTTTCAGTAATAAAAAGCTGACAAAATTGAGTGAACCTCAAAACTGAAGAGACTTTCAGCTTCTTTAGGGCTGACATGACTATGTTGGTACCATGTGGCACTGGCCACAGCTGAAGGGTACACATTGACTTGGCACATCAACAACTGCAGTGCCAAGAAGGTTGAGGTTTTCACTCTTTGCTGAGGACAGCAAGAAATATGACTGGCCATCCCTGACCCAAGCTGGGCTGCAGCTTTCTCAGCTCAACCGGATGCTTATCTCAACTGGTAGCTACTTGATGTTGAGTGTTGGTGCTATACGACATAGCAGGAGCATCAAATCCTAGAACACATGAAACAAACTTTGGATTGATTTTCAGCAGCTCCTGGCCTCCAAAAATGTAAATGAGACCAACTGAGCCTTGTGGACCCTGGTGTTAAGTGTGGCTCTGGGAACAAGGAAGGGGTAGGCATGTGGTTCAGGACTTCAGCCCTGAGATCTGCTTCTGCTAGCTAAAGTGTGGACCGGCTCCAAGAAGAAAGAGCTGAGCTGATGTTTCATACCTGGTCCCCCTTAAGATGCCTGGTCTGTTTTCTTGCTCAGCTCCCTCACCAGCCCCAACAGAGAGGAGGAGGAGCGAAATACCCAGCTGCTGCTCTGCTCCCAAATCAACATCTCTGAAATGGAGAGGCAAGCTTTACCTAAAGCGTTGCAGAAGAAAAGGACAGTATACTTTGGGGAAAGGAAAGCACCTTGTCCCCGACCACTCACCAAGGTTTCTTTTCCTTCTGTTTTTAACCTTTTGCCCTTTCTCTGTGCACTTTCTCCAAGAGGAAATCTGAAAGCTGGCATTGCCTAAAAACCTCTTTTTAAGCCTTCCTGATTCCTCACATCTACATTTTTTTTACCCACAGCTCCCTCAGTCACACCCATCTAACTCGATGCCTTACAGCAAGAAGACTTGGATACACATGAAGGTAGATTTGAACTACTGCCTCTGGTAGTCACAGCGTATGCTTGTGCAAACTAGGCTGAATACAAAGGTTTCTAATGAAAGTTTATACCATTCAGGTCCCTTCTGGCAGCTACAGATGTCCCTCTCAGCCCAGCACAGAGGGACATTTGTAAGTTTGGTTCACACTCTCCTGTCAAACCCATCTTGTAGAGTTTGGGGGTGCCCAGATGTTCAAGCCACCCTGGGCCCCGTTATGCTCCATTCATCACAAAAATTGTTCTGGTGCAAATGCCCTAGACCAGTGAAAAATGTTCCCTGGGAGACTGGGTAGATTATTCTCCTCCACCCCTTTCCCTTCTTTTCCTTTCTTTGTTCCAGGGCACTGGTCAGCCCCTGGCTCACCACCCACAGACACGTGCGCACACAGCCGGGCCAAGAGGGGAAATGAATCATTTGCAGTGGGAGATCATGACTGCAGGATTCTTATCTTGAAAATGAACGTGCACATCTTCAGGAGCCTGGTGGAGCAAAAAAATCTTGGCCAACTCAAGAACTTCCAAACAAGATTTGCTGGGGGTCAGGAACAAGTCTACTTTCTTATTCATCAAGATCTTCTTCACCAAAAAAAACCCCAACCCAAACAAGCTATACACCAACATTTTCAACTGTAAAATATGCACACTGGGAATAGGGAGATGGGAAAATCCCTACAAGATCAGTAGCTCCAGGCAGGATATCCTCTGTGTTGTGAGTTTCAAGGGTCTTTCAGATTCCTGAAAGCTGGCAGGCTGCAGCCATTGTATCAAATTGGATTACATGGGTAAGAATTCCTGATCTGAATGTCATTTGGCTGCAGCTGCTGCGTACAAGCCAACGCTATGTAGACAATGCTCTGAAAATCCAGCAGGTCCTCTGAGAACTTAGAGCTTCTCAAGGCAAAATTAATTAAGGAGTAATGAACTGAGCTTTTGATACCACAGTGGAAGTGTTGCTGCAGGCACAAACACTAAGAGAAGGGTGCTTTTGACTGATTTTTAATTAGAATTTAATAGTGCCCTGAAGTTACATCTCTCATTTAAAAAAAAAAGCTTACCTAGTTCTATGTGATGAACAACTCAAATTAGATTTTAACATATGCAAATAACTGATCTGGAAGATCTGTGTGGGAGTAATAGAGATAGGACAGGTTAGATCCTTGACCCTTTACGGTTAATTTTTCTTTAACTGATCCATCAGTCAGTTTGTTTGCAATTAAACGTTAGAATTAATAGAGTTTAAAGAAGCACTGAAAAGCCATGTGAAATGCAGACACTGAGGGCTTCAGCTGAGGTAAATTAGCACAGCCCATTGATTTTAACCACATTAACTGTATTAACTATCTCACTGGAGTGTACAGATCTTAACTATATGCAATATTTCCAAGTCACGGTCAGTCCTGAGTCCCTACTTACACCAAATAGCCTCTTACTCTCCAAGATGTTCCATTAGTTAAATACAGCTCAGCATGTATAAGCCTGAGGAAATCTGCCCGTGGAGTCATCCAGATTGCTCAAAAAGCTCTAGCTGGAAAACAGTGTGTGTTAGGTACTCCAAGAGCTCCTGGGGTGGCTTAGCCAAGGAGGTTTGTATCTCTAAGACCTTTGCAGGTATGTTGTTACTGATAGCATCAAGAAACCCTGCTGAGCAAGAGCCCACAGAGTCTGGACGGAGATGAGTTACCACGACAGGAGGCCAGCAAAATGCCTTAGTTCATCCTGAGCAAATAGCTCCTTTGGCTGCCACTGTATGCAAGAGAATATTTGTATCACGTAAATATAACTGGCCCTCTCTGTCTGGAATGCTGTGTTTTTGCTGCACTTCTCTCAATAAATGTCCACCTCAAGATGAACAATATCATGCAATGTTAAACAGTAAAATTAAATAATAAATGTGATTGCCCTCAAGTGATCCTGCCTAGCAGAGATTACCACTTAGCTGCTTTTCAGATGCATCTCAAACTCATCTCATTCAGAGATATGATACAGCTGCTTAGCTATCTGAAAACAAAACTCCATCGTCATCTTACAACATCTGGTGGGGATAGCTTTTACACAGTTAAGCAGATCAGAGAGGAGCTGACAAGACACATAAAATCACACCTCCTGCTCAAGACAAAGGGCATTTGGGTACATAACGTAAGTGCCACAGTTCTTTTCCTCCATTCACTGTACTAAAGCCTTGCAGTCCCGGATAATAAGTGACCTGAATTGCTTACACATCTCTCGCAGTCATGCGCTGTAGCAGTTGGCTGTGTGAAGTGTCAGCAGCAGGCTGGACACAGCCCATAAGTTCTGGTCTGCAGTGCTCAGGAGTCTTGTCTGTACAGTTCCCTATATTTTAGGACTTCATTAAGCATAAGGGGAGCAATAAAAAGTGGTGCTTGTTGTGGTTTGGAGTTTTTTCCTTGCTTCTTTTTAATTATACAAGAATTTAAAAGAAGTGCAGAAAGGTCATGCCAAGAAACTGTATCTTTCCTCACTAGTTCCATGTCAGTTAAGCACTGATTCTACAACTACTGAAAAGCAAGTCTATACCTTCTCTTTGACAGGTCCATGATCTACTGGCAGGGTTTCTGTTTAGACATGGGGCGAAACATCCTATCGTTGTTCTACCTGTCTATCAGACACAGCACAGGGACAGTTGTTGATGTAGCTTAAACATCTAGGCTACAATAATCTCTTCATGTGACCCATAGCAGGTCACGTTCCTGAAGACAGAAGCTATCAGGGGGTGATGGAATGGGCAGGGTGAGGGTTTCAGATAATGGGCAGGTTATCCATGCAGCACCGGGCAAGGGTCTGAAGGTTCGCTATGTTTGATGGGATGCTGTGCATTTGGTTTGCTTCTGTAGCAGTATGGCGACAGGGGATCATGCTTCAGCTGTCCATGTGATATATGGAGCCTTTCCCCACTTTGAATCCTGTTATATTAGTATCAGTCACCATCTGTGGTGATAGATCCCTACAAATGCACTTCTAGACGCGTTTTGCTTTCGCAGCCGTGGGTCTTTCCCACTCTGCATTCAGATTTGGTGCCGAAATAGAGGCGCTGATGTTCCTTCAAACTGCCTCTGTCATCTCAGCACTTAAATCAACTCAGACATCACAAAACTTTGGTTTTTTTGGCTGTTTCTTTAAATCTTCAAGATCCCAGATCACTCTTCTGACACTTGTCCCAGCAGTCCTCGACTGTTTTTTTCCTTATTTATGCCAGCCTCACAAACCCCGCTATTTACCAAGGAAATATAGGGCATCACAGCAGTAAGTGTTGAAAGCAGCAGCATCTAAATGCCCAGAGTAGTTGAACTATCAAGGTGAGTCCTTTGGGCATGAAGAAGGACACAGGTATAAATTTGGGCTTGGGATGCTTTGGTGCGGCAAGAACAGCTGGGAAAGCTCATGGGTAAATTGTTCTCGCTTGGTGTTTATGGGACCTCTCATCACTGGTTTGTACTTTCTTAGCTCAGACATGAGCCTGGGGAGGATGTATGGGGGCTTGACAGGTAGCGAATGATAACGGCTCCTTGGCAGTTCCTCTGCATCACCCCCAGTGTGATGTGCTTAAAGAGCGTCTAAAGTGGGTGTTGTTTCAAGGGGATAAAGCAGCTCTTCAAGCAGTTTTATGGCTTTGTAATTTATTTACCAAGGCAAGCTCAGGTCAGTCACACTATCTGTTTCTTTTTTAATGAGGTGCTGTTTATTTTTCACTCTCATGTTCTGGATGGATTGAGACACAAGGAGGTCAAACGACTTCTCCCTGAATTCTCCAGGGCTTCCAAAGTTAAGTTACTCCACCTTTTAATGTCAGAAGAACTGCAACTTTCAAAGGTGTTCAGAAACTTCTCCTAATGAGAGGCCTGCACGAGAGCCTTGGTCTTCTGTGTACTGTCGAGCTTTAACAGCCACACAGCTCCACTCACTTCAGCTGAGCCTCACTGACAGCTGAGGTGATCCAAGGATACCCTTTGGGAAAGGTCTGCAAAGAAGGATTTTTCATTAGCTTAACTACTGATCTGGACAAATTCAGATACTCCCACTGTTTTTCAGGTCTGAAATAGAAGCTTCTAAACTTAGCCTGGAGTTTTCTGTTTCAGACCAGTCAAGGACTGCACACTTGCCTTTCTGTTCAAATATACCAGAGGGACTTATAAAAGATACTGACCCTCTATCCACACCTTGCCTCCACTTTAAAACTGGTGGAACAGACAGGGGAATTGAGAGATCCTTTGATGGTGCATGGAAGTTAACTATTAAACATTCAGAGACTTTTTTTCAAAAAGAATCCCTTTTTCTTTTCCCCTTTCCTTTCGCAAAATAAGCAAACCAAATCTGAGACTAAATAAAATCATCCCAGATGTTCTTGCACAACCAGGTCATTAAAGAAAAGCATCAGGTGAAACACAATAGAGGTTGGTGTCACTTTTGGTGGTAAAACACAGAACCAGCGCTCAGGTCTGAGCTACGGTGGTGCCTGTGGGTTTCAGACACACACGATGTTTGGTGCTGCACAACAGTAAACCTGCAGACAAGCTGCTGAGCTCACCTCTGAGGCACACCACCACCCCAGGGACCTCCCAGCTCAGATCTGGGGGTCCAGCCCTCTGCCACAGGGTATAAGAATAATGAGGTCACAAGAAACGAGCTACCTGGGTAAGGCACAAGGATAACCCATGGGGAACTCAGGAGAGCTGAGCAGGTGTTTACATCCACTTGGGAAAGTCATCATTTCTGGTGGCTCAGGGTGTGTGCTGGAGAGGCATCATTAAGGATTTACACTGTGATTTTGCTTTTTCACCAGCACCTGCCTTCAGCCAAGGCTAGAGACAGCCATGGAGCTGGATGGACCCTTCTGACCCAGCTCATGCTTCAGACTTTATGTGGAGTAGCTCAGGTTCTTCCCACAGAGACGTCTCAGTTCCTGTACCAGCAGTTAAGGTGCTTGCAAATTCCTTTCTCTTCTGTTTCAGGGAAATGCCCAAATAAGCAGGCCCTGGATGGTCTTGGGAAGCAGGGTCTCAGCCTCTCCCATTGGAGCTGGTCCAGTTTGCACTGCTGGTTAGCTGCTCACTGGAGCAGGAACCCCCTAACTTGACTTTCTCACATCACACACGAGTGTCCTTACCGTGGGGCTGGAGAGTCCATCTTCCACTTCTGTCTGGTTCAGTGAATGGTTAATTATTTATACACCATGGAACAGCTTCAGCAGGAGACTTTGAGACCAAACCCCAGAGGATCTATCAGCTGGATGCTCACAGCACTTTTTCAGGACGTGGGAGACTCTGCATGAGCCGTAGGAAACAGAGGTTCAGTGTGGGCTTCCAACAGCCCAGAATGGGGGCTTAAACCAGCGGCATCTGTTTCCAGTGCAGATTACTGGTGCACTAAGAAAGCTTATGGGATACAGCCATTTACAGAGCTTCTCGTGCCCTGTAAATTTAGAGGATGAACTCTTAAGTCAAATCGGGAGAGAGGATAGACTTCCCATTTGTTTCTGTGGGCTAGGAAGTCATCCGGTAGGATTTAGGCACGATCATTTCAGCCAAGCCAAGATTTAGGCAGGTCTGCATATATCACCGTGTCAGAAATGTAAACACTAGAGCTAAGTGGGGCAGATGCCCCTGCGCTAGGGTTAGGCTCAAAGCGGCAATTAGACACCTAGCTACCTACCTTTATGGGGTTAATCTGCAATAACTCCACAGCAAAAAGCTGAGGAAAAGCTATGTAAGTGATTATATAAGAATATATAGCTAAAACAGAGGAGAGAAAGCTATAAAGGCATACACGAGTGCAAGCTTCCTGCAGCATAGCCTTTGCTTCGGTTGTATATCATAGGGAGAGATTTTATTAGAGCTCATTAAATTTTAAAGCTTTAATGGTACCTTCCGCGATTGGTACAAAAAAAGGAGAGCTTGACAAAGCATTAGTGCAGCAGGACGAGAGGCACCCTCCACTGCAGTGCTGGTGGCTGGGGGACCAGCTCCCGGCTGGAGAGCATCCGCGGGGTTAGTGTGACATCGTCTGGCGAGAGGCGGTACGGGTCCTCAGCTCCGGGCTGGAGCATCCCTAGGCTGGCAGGAGCCCATCAGGGGAGCAGAAAAGATTTGGGAGGTGAAGGAACTGGTCCTGATGCCTTTCAGAGCGTGGGAGCGCAAGCAGGACTGCAGCAAATCAAGCAGCACAGTACAGCAGGCTCGGTGCAACAACGCTGTAAGCAACTCAGAAGTCCAGATTCTCACTTTGTATGAATCGGTTCTGCTGTAGCTAAACCTGCCTACTGGGGCTGTCAGGTTTTAGTTTCTGTTCCCTCATTTTCCCCACTCTTGGCTTTTTTTAAGCTTCAAAACTGTAGCAACTAGTTGACACATTTCCTCTTTCCGCTTGTCTGCCACCTCCAGCCACACTTTGTGGATCAGGTGAGACACAGAGTCGTGGGACAGTGCTGCGGCCTCGTAGCAGGAATGTCTGGGAGCAGGAGGGAGTCCCTGCAGAGCAATAAGGTTACTCACAGGTGGATGCTCTGTGCATGGTTTGAACCTTTGTATTTAGAAACTAAAAATCCATCTGCAAGACTGCTGTACTTCAAGGGCAGCAGGGCTGAAATTTTCAAAAAAATCCCTAAGGGTGTTACAGATGCGAAAGTCAGCCTCCTCGGGTGTCGAAGGCCCACACACACTTGGGTCTCTCCCTCCCTGAGCTGTACACCCACAGCAGTAACCTGAAACTCTCTCCATTTGGATCCAGGTCAGGGAGACACCATAAGACTTCATTTGCCTGACTCACCAACCTCCTTGCCAAGTGAGCATGAAATTTTCATGACACTGAAAAGGAGCTGATCTACAGCCTCCTAAATGTCACCGCTCTGGAGATTTTATACCCAGGAAGCACCCTGAATAACTGATTTGCTTTTGGGATGCAGGATTATTTATGTACTTATTCCTTCATTTGAGGTGATGGTAGTGCTGGTGGTTTAGGACAAATGTATCAACTGATCTGGGGAAAACAAAGTGTCATCTTGGGTGGGACAAGACCACCTACCAGCTCTGTATAGGAAAACCTAGGAAAATGGGAAGATGATGCAGGGTTGTGACACTGGGCCAGGGAAACAGTCTCCAGTCTTGGAGGTGGAGTCCCCACCAGTTCACATTTTTAATACAAACAGTGTCAATCACTCAGACGAAGCTACTGTTGTTCTCCAGGGATGCTGAACATCCATTCAAATACCTTTTAAAGGGCAGCTGAAAGTCGCCTCCTAGAATCATTCACAGCTTTGTGCGGTTTTGTTTTTAAGTTTGTGTCTAGTATGTTTTGGTCTTCTCCAAAATGCTACTGAAAAAAAGTGAGTGGCCCAAGCAGTGAATCTGAATGTTATCCATTGTTTTCAAAGCACCTGGGTAGAACAACAAATGTCCTCAAAGCCTAAATGCTGGCACAGCTCTCCCCAACATTTTCTCATCGTTGGCTCAAGTGACAGCCACAGAGGCACGTGAAACTTTTCTCTGTATCCCATTTTTGCAGTCTCATGCTCACAAGGGCTTCCCTGGCTTTGCCCATTGTACCCACAGTGCCTCAGATATTTTCCCTGCCAAGACTGAGCTGTTTCCAAGACCAGGGTCATACAGCCAGGCATAGCCAAGAGGAGCTACAGCTGCGGGGACTGGAGCAGGGGGACAGACTGATGGCTCAGTGAGAACAGAGCGTCGTACCCCACGCCCCGAGGATGTCATCCATTCTGCAGAACCAGCGCTTGTAGAGTCAGCCTGGGCCATTCCTGAATTCCTCTGGTTTGAGAGGTTCAGACAAAAACTTACCTGTCAGTTAGAGGTACAAGATCCTTCGAAGCCACATCTTACAAGCTGAGTCTTGCTTTAACACTCAGTGGGGCCCAGGCTGCGTTGCTTTATTATTCAAACACACATCTTAGTCATGTTATTTTTTCAACATGGAAACAGCTACATTCCTTCTTCAAGCGAAGAGGTTGGATGTGCAGCCTGCACAGCCGAGGCATGTCTGAATTTGCCTCTTTTAAACTCTTTGATAATTTTCTCTATCCCTGAGTAACTCAAATAGTTTTACAATGAGTGACCCAGGGGAAAAAAATTAAAACCACAACCGAAAAACAACTTAGCCCTGACTGCATAAGCTTTGAGAAGTTCCCTTCAGATCCCTAAATTGTGACGACTTTTCCATGCCACCTCCGAGTCCTCTGCATAAAAGTGTGTGAGCTCCCTTCAGTCATGCAAGAGCAAGATCTCTGCACAGGCAGCAGGCACGTGAGGATATTTATTGAGGCAGCCAGCCTACCCAACGCAGTGTAAACGTGCTCACACACCAAGAGCATGCAGGAGCTCCTCACTGCCGCTGCAGGGTCTCTGATAAATGGCCAAGCTGAAAACGAAAAGCAGCTTGCGATCAGCAGCAGGTAGCTCTGTCGAGCTGCTCTTGGCCCAGCGTGAGGTTTCCTTCCCTGTGGCTCCCCGGGAAGAGCTGTGCCTCTCGCCTGTGGAGGTCCAGGCTCTGTCCTTCAGACACATGGAACCAGATACACGTCCATGAGCAAAGAATGCACCTACATCTGAGAGGGATGCAGTGGTTATCCACAAGCAGCCAAGTAGCAAAGCAGTAAAGAAGGAACTTTTTTTTACTTTTAAGAAGTAAATCTCTAATTTTTTACTTTGAAGAATTAAAAGTTATCTTTCCTGTCAAAAAAAGGGCTGCCTTCAGACCATCTCTCATGTAGCCTTTCTGACCTGGCGCTGTGACCCTGGCGAGGTGGTGATGGTCCTGGCTGCAGCAGTTACAACTCTGCACCCCCAGCCAGTGGTCCAGCCCTCCCGCAGGTCCTGCCTGGGGACAGACAGACAGACGGACAACCCAGTTCCCCTCTGACACGTACTTTCCCGGTAACTTCCTCTGTTTCCTAGTCAGAGGAGCTAGAAAGCTTCACGTGCATTTTGACACTCCCCAAAACCCAACCACAGAACAGCTTTGATGCATGCAGCAGAGGACTGTCATTTTTTGAGTCCGGGGGAAGGCACACGGTGCCACCAGCCCCAGGGACGGAGGGGACACCCCGCAATGCTCCCGTCCATCACTAGATGCCCTCCTCGCTTGCTCCGGGGACAGCTCCTGGGTTCTCTTCCTTAAAGCCCTGGAGCAGCTCTCCAGTCCCTTTGCCCATCCTGAGTGGTTGTTCTCTGCTCCTCCTGCAGAAAACTGGTGGCTTTGTGCTTCACCTCTCAGGACAACTGAGACTGCCTGCTCAGCTGCTCGTGAGCCCCTCCTCACCACTTCCATCTCTGAGGAGAAACTGCCAACCTGGTGGTGAGTGCAACTGACCCCATCCAGACCCTCCCTGATGAACCTTCAGTGCCATCTGCTCCTGGAGCTGGACTTTCACCCCTTGGTGCCTGTCCCACAAGTCACCTCTGCAGGCCTTGCCAGTGAGGGCTTCAGCACCATTTGCCAGTCCCTCCCCTGGCAAACTTGTCCCTATTCCTTACCACAGTAACCATTTTTTCTGAGAAGGATATTTCCATCTATATTGTTAGTCTGACCTCTCTGTAACTGTGAACTCTTACATGTCCCACCACCAGCTCAGAGACCACTCTTCCTACAATAACCTTCATTTTAGACCCACTCCCATTCCTGCTGACTCCCTCCTCCACCTCCATGCCAGGTTCACTCTCCTTTTCTTCTCCTGTCTTCTTATTCTCTCCCTGCAGTCAGATTCGGTAACTTCTGTCTTTGCTTACAGCATCACCAAACTCTGTGGCTTTTCTCACCTTGCTTACAGTAAAATCTCCTGCCTACACCTTCTTCACTGTCCCCACTTTCAGTAGCACAATATCTTCCCCTCTGACTTCTCACCCAAAATGCCACCACTATAGAAACCCCCTTGCACTCCCTGCACCAGCCCACTCTTCCTGTCTTGGTTTTGTGTGTGACTGCTCTGACTGTAATGCCTTCAAGTCCTGTCCTGGCTTTCCAGACTTGACAAAATGACAACTCTTTTACATCCTTGCGTCTGTTACTTCTCTCAGGAGGCTCCCTCTGACCCTCTCCGTACTACCTGGCGCAGCATCCATGCTGTGAGCCATGGGATCATAGCATCCATCTGCCCTGGTAGCTCTCTGCCTTTATGCAGAAGACGCCTTCATCTGGCTCCAGATTTCACTTTGGTTCCTCCAGCCCATTCTAGGCTCTGTAACCAGGAGTGAGGCCATCCCCTCCACCTGGGCAAGACCTGGGTGGACTTGGCCACCCTGCTATGGGGTGGGAGCTGGGAGACAGGAGCTGGAGCTCTGCTGCTGGGCGCCACGCTGCCCTGCCACATACCGCAGCAGGTCCCACAGTGGGAGGCTGGCTGGCTCATGATGTTTCTCACTTTCTCAAATACATACACACTCACTTGCTGTTACTGTCTCACGCTCTCTTTCCTTCCTCCTTCTGGAAATACACTCCCACCACAACAGCCTGTCTCTGTCTCAAAAGCACCTTTCCATGACCCAGATATTATAGTGACATTTGTTTTTTATTACTGTAACAGTGATGCAACCCGCAAGCAGTTCAGAGTCAACCTCACTTCTCAATCTTCATGTGCATATCAACAGATCAGCAAAACCGTTCTTGAAGCCTCCTAAACCTAAATATTTTCTCACTAAGTATTCAGGTCTTTCTTGTTTTCGTGCAGCTAGAGATGACATGAAATATCAGCCTGAACTCAAAAAAGAAGACTTGTATTTGACTGATATTCTGAAATACCAAGGCAAAGCAGAAGAAATTGGGAATAAGCTGTGCATGGCCAGCACAATGGGCATGAGGCAGCCAGGCTTACTTTCACTTGTCTCCTGCTCTTGAGGAAGACAGGTAACATCAGAAACAAAAATTGCTGCCATATGTAGGCTCCACATATTTTTAGAGGGGGCCATACAGGGCTGGTTAGACCAGCAACACTAAAGATAGTGCTGAGAAAGTGTGCGCCACAACTCAGCATGCAGCCAGCAACCTGGCAAGCCTGAATGAGAAATAATGAGAACTTGTAGTCATCTGTATCAGTGCTAGAAAGATTAGTAACACACGAGCAGGACGTAATGTTAGTTGTGAAGGAATTTGGTGTAACTAATGCCACAGAAGCCTGGTGAGATGACTTTCCCGATCACTGTAATAAAACTGTTGATGAGGAAGGGCAGACTGGGGACAGTGCTCTCTATCACCACTATGAGCTTGCGAATTGTTAAGTCAGATTTACAAGATGCTGAGCAGAAGAGGAAAAATATCTGCAGAATGATCTGCTACAGACCATCAAAGAAAGTCAGAAAGTCAAAAAGCAGGATGAGTTGTTCCTTAAACCCATTATTCATTCAACCCTCATCCAATTAGACTTCAAAGTGGGAGACATGCTAGAGATGTGCGAGTCAATAGAAAAACAGCATTTAGTGATAGAGGTGAATTCTCTCACCCATCAGGTACTGCATCTAAGGTGAGATCATTCACTATGACATACCATGATGAACTAATTGCCGAGTAGAAAGTTTGTTGCTCTCTAAAGACCAGCTGTCATGACTGTGACCTGAATATTTGGAGCTGCCCCAAAAACAAGACTGCCCCAAACACTCAACATTAAAAAGGTAAGTTCTCTAACTTGACAAAAGTTACTATCCAGATACATTGGCAGAAAAACTGTGGGTAGAAAAATCTGAACAAAAGTTCAGTCCTTTGATGAATTGTTTATCAGATGGTCAAAAAATTGGGATTTCCAAGTCAAGAGTGCAAACAGATAAAAATCTCATCCTAGTTCGGTGACAAAGTAAAGGAATCAATGTAAAGTAGAAACGCAATCTATTACAGATGTGAAAGGGGGAAATGGCTGCTAACTAATACAAAATAGAAGTAATTAAGTGTGAAAAATGAGTAAGTCAAATTTGAACCATCTGGAAACACCTCAGAACAGAGCAGAGAAAGTATTTTAACATCTACTAAGAACAGAAGTAGCTTAACAATAGTGCAGGAACATCACCAAAGAGAGGCAGCAAAATTAACAGTAATATATAAAAAAAAGAGTACTTAATAAATATTTGTCTGTATTCAGAAAGAAGTCAGATCATGTACATGTACAGCATGGAGCTGTCAAGGGACTTTTTTGCTCAGTAATATCAAGAGGATGATAAACAAGGTCTACCAGGAAAAAATATTTAAAATGAGCACTCTAGCTAATTAGCACTCCTGAAAGAGATGACATGGTCTCTCTCCTGCTTTCATTTGGAGAAGTGCTCATAGCGTATCAATATTCCAGAAGGCTAAAAAGGATGAACTGGGTAAGTACAGTAAAACAGAAGCGACAGATGCAAACAACTGTGAGCTAAGGGTGGGAGTGTAGCAAATGCTAATAAGCATCTTTCAAAGAGAAACAAGATTTGTTTGCCAAACTGAGTTCCAGCTTTTATGAGTCTGGCTCAGACATGATAGATTCAGAGTTTTCTAAAGCATTGGATACTGTACCAGGGAACAAAACCATGTCCTGCAGAACACTAAAAGTTATCCCATAACTAATCTGAGAGCTGGAGAAGTGAAAGATTTCAAATACAAATGAATGACCACAACATGGGCTCCCAGTACAGCACTATAACATAATAAAATAAAGCAACTGTGACTGTGTATGTGGTGTTACATGTAGGCAGAGATGTAGGGGAGTAATTTTACCTTAGCACATTCATGCACAGCAGTAGAAAGACCAGTGCTGAAATAGCCCCTGACCTGCAGAGTCATGGAGAGGCTTTGGGGAGAGGATACCATGTGCTGCCTTTATTACACTGCTTTTCCCCAAGGACTGCTTTTAGCCACCACTGAAGACCAGATCTTGAGCTAGACAGGCCTTTGGTCCCCCAGTAAAGCCACTCTTACTGTCTTGTGTCATTCCCACACGTCCATTCTTCAAAGCAATCTAGAAAATAAATAAATAAATAAAACCCCACACAAACACCCCCCCCCAAAAAACAACAACAACAAAAAATATTAACCAACAGCAACCAGCAAAGACAAGAGTAAACACTATCTTGTGTGAGGTTCAGGACTCACCCTGCTCCTTGGTCTTTTATTGGCTTTAGCCAATTCATCACATTAAATCACTTCTCAGTCTCTTGTGACCATCTGCAGTTAATTACACAAATACTTGCATAAAAAACACCTGTTTCTTGAGTTCCTAGCTATCACCAAAACCTTTTAGCCTTGCCAGCACAGGTCTGGCCTTGAGCATGACCTTTGGCAGGGTACATGGGCAGCAGTTGTGTTTTGGGCCCAGCTGTCAGGACTGTTTCTCCATTTGATCCACTACAGCTGTCTGCTAAAAGACAAAAATAACCCTGGCACCAGAGGCTGGGACTTCTGAGAGCAGAGTTCCCCACTCTCCAGGCCACTTCCCCAATCACTTTCCTTCTGAAACATACATGTGTTTTCCAAATATTTGGCCTGCTTTCGGTGGGAGAGGTATAGACCTCACCCTCTTCCACCCCTACACTCCTTTTCACATCTTTTCTCCAGAGCAACCAAGATTCTCATAGGAATGGATAGACATGGACTGGTACCTGCCACTAGCTGGGGAATAAGGACTACAGCTGCTGGATTGCTGTGTACTAAAGCGAAAGATAACAACAGGATTAAAAAAGTAAATCCTGGGTGTGGCAGCGTTTCCTAGAAGGACCTGTTGATGTGAGGTGGTCGTCTTTAGTGCAGATCTGCTACACTGAGACTCTTGGGGAGAGGGACCGTGATTTCAGCATGCTTTTGAATCCACACCAGGATTACGTGTTTTGCTGCTCAGCACTGGCCACATGGGAGGACTCAGCCGCGGGTATCTAGGGACCGCAGATGATCAAGAGTGTGATTTCTAAGGAGAGGAAACAGACTGTGGGTTAGATGTGGGATAAACTGAAAGGAGGGCTTGTTAAGTGTCTGTTGTTCTACCAAGAATGGTTTCCGGCAGTTATGCCTCTTTTTGTACCTTGAATTTACATGGAAAAAAATTCCAGGAACTAAAGACACTTTACTTTAGGTGAGAAAGTTGCAATAGGTGTGCTCCTTATGTATTAAACAGGTGCATTCCTTGTATATAAACGATGCGCTGGCTTCTGCTGAGTCCAGACACACTGAGCCTGGAAGAAAGGAGACAGTTTTCAGCAGCGCTCTTTGATAACTGGACAAAATACCATGGGAAGGAGCCAAACGCAGTGGGGGACTGGTGGGCTCTCCATTCTCTGCATCTCCAGAGCAAGGCTGTGCATCCCTCCAGAAGATGCTTTAACCCAACAGGACCTCTTCAGGCTGGGTGCAAAGCAACAGGGTGCAACGGGGGTGAGGTGCAGAGCCCAGACGCAGTGCCCATACAGCAATGCTGGCAGAAACCTCCCCAGCCAAGGACACGGCCCACTTTTATGCATACTGGAAATCTAGGGGAGGTTCTGGGAGGAGATTGTTTGGCCTGGTTTTTCTTTTGAACCCTGTAATACCGCTACTCATGTCTATTTGCGCATGCCCTTTAAAGAGCTGGGATTCCCCCTTCTGACAGAAGTTACATAGCAGTCACACTGCCTTTAATCTCCATCAAACTACTACTTCAGCGTACCACCTACACAGCCAGATGAAAAAGCACCAGTAAAAAGGAACTGTTGTTGTTTTGTTTTCCCCTTCTCAGAAAAAACCCAAAGCTTAGGAGAAAAGCTCAGAGTCCGGCTTTGTATGTACTAACTCCTCCTTTGCATCTGGAAATTCCCCTCAGTTATACCATAAACAACTCCCCTCAAATTTGCTAAAATAAAGTGAACCGAAATTCAGTAGCAGACATGGAAGTAGGGAATATTTGTAATCTGGTGATTACCAAAAAAAGACCAAGAGCAGACAGAAACTGATTTATCATTTCAGACTATTTTGAATTTCTTATTCAACGAAGTAATAATTAATCTCATAAAGTATGTTGCATTTGAATGTGGCTTTTCTTTTGATTTTGTGATTGAGCTTGACAAGGTTTTTAACTACTAAATGTTGCTTCTCTTCATACCCAAATAATGGATTAGACTTTGAACAGTAAATACCACCAAGCTGCTAGCATCTTTCACAAGGATTTTGGCTTCGTAAGATAATTATTTATGGTTTTGTTGTCCTACCACTGATGCTTCTAGTAAGACCCCCTCTAATAGGGAGGTAAAAGGTGGTGTCCTAGCAGAAAACATTGCTGCTAGGAATAGGTGCACAAATTTTAGATTACTATCACAGACTCATAATTTGTTACAACAAACCATTATATGGGCATGACAGAACAATCACAGAGAACACCAGAAGATGTCCTTTCTATAAATAATACGCCAGCCTCCATTCTCTCCTCCTGTCTTTTAGCCTTTGGAATACTAAGAAGCTTTCTAGGGGAATAGTCCTGGTATACACTGTGTCCATTTTATTAAATATTTTTTTAAAATCATACTTCAAAGCAAAAAAAAAAAAAATAGCTGACACATCCCTGGCTGTCATTCTGCCCAGTCAGCATGCAGAAGCAAAGCATTTTTCAAATTGTGCTGCCATGTGCTAATAGGAACAGCCACTGGGAGCCTGACACTGTTCCGAGATCCACTAAAGCTGCCCAGATCTAACTCCATTGCTCCAGCCCAGTAATTAGACCTCAACTCATAAAGCATTTTAAGCGCATGCTTCAGACTGATGCAAGCTGCAGTCCCACAGGCAGCTGAGCCAACACAACAATTTGCTGCCAACCACCTTTGTACCATATCTGGTGTTTGTTGGAGCCTTGGTTGAGCCAATTCTCCTCCCTAAAACGGCAGAAAACTATCATATCGTTTATTTTCCAAAGGGAGCTGGACCTTCCCTTTTGGACAGAAGCAGCCTATGATGTTGGCTAGCCCTGCCTCCTGAAACTGTGCCCTCGAGCAGTTATTTAGATGCTATGTTAAACTGCAGCTTACAGAACTCTGGTTTCCCTTCACATTGCTTTTGCATGGTGCCTGTGAGAAACAGGGTCTGCCCCATACGGCAGGGTGTCCACTGCAACAGAACAAATAAAAAGTATTGCAAAGTGGGCCCAACCGCAGCTGCAGGCCTAGGTGGCTGTTTCAGGGGGTCTGCTGGCGAGCAGACAGACACAAGTGGCTGGTTTTGTACAAAGCAAAATGTATGAAACATGAACTGCCTGAGATGGGTAACAGGAGGATGATGACCAACGCTTCTGCTGTGGCTGCTGCCTTCCTGGTCTTTAAAGAAGTCCTGAGCAAAGGGACTGCCTGGCTCAGTAATACAATGTCAGTTTCTCCAGGGTGCCCAAAAACATACGTAGGATATCCAGGGCTTTCTCTACAGCTACCTGAAGATACTCATGTTCTTCTGCCTACAGAAGAAATTAACTCATTTACCACTGCCCAGAGCCCTCACCAGTATCTAGGCATCTCAAACACCTTGAAATCAAGCAGAGCAAAGACACTACATCCTTTCTGGACCAACTTCTTTCTTCTTTTGTCCTCAAAGCACTTTACTCCTGTTCCCAAAAGTGCTGGGATGTCACCCCAGGTGATGAGACAAGGGCCTTTGCAGAGAAATGGAAGTCGGATTTTATGGCTGTGCTTGCATTACTGTTTTCTTGGGTATCTGGTACTTACTTGGAAGCCTAACAAGACACGCTTTATTTTCACCCATGTATCTGCTGTATGTATTTGATAAACTGCAGCTCCAGGATGCAGCTGGACTGCAGCCTGCCTTTCTCCTGCCAGAGGTTCTGCTTGCCTGAGACCCGAGCAGTGATGTGGGCACAGCACACCATGACACTCACCCAGTCAAGTCAGCAGGAGTCTTGGCATTTAGTTCTGTAGAATTCTGAGAATTTCATGCATGCTCATTACATATAGCAATCTATACATTTTTTTAAAAATTTGTAGTAATACCTGGGTCTCATACAGCATCTTTTTGCCACTTCATCACAAAGTATCTTCAAAGGAAGTAGATGTGACAGCTGTCTTTTTAAATAGAGAAAAAGAAGAAGACTCAGAGATGCGATTAATGAGAAGAGCCCACAAGATCAGTCCAGAACTGAGTAGTATCTGTTTCCCTCCCATTATTTGGCCACATACTCTAGCAAAGCTGGTGGAGAATTACCAAATGTTTGCATTTCTTAAAATGGTGAAGCCTGCAGATTTGCCTGCACTGAAGTTTCATGCAAAAACACCCCACATCTGGGTAACCCAGAGTACACAGAGCTTTATGGTGTTAAGGTCCGCCTGCTTCCACTCTAGAAAAGCTAACTCAAGTATCACTCCCATGCACCAGAGACTGCAGGGCAGACAGAGTTCATATGTCCAGTCTCATGTGTTCAAATATGCCTGTACGACACCAGCACCAGGTGAAGCTACATCATTTATCTTTCTGTGGGTAGCTCTGTTTACAAAATGATTCAAGCTGCTAGTGTCAGGAGAAAAGACAATGGAAGGGACATCTTTTAATCTTGAAGAGTCTTTCCAATTAGTATTGTTGCTTCACAAATGCATCTTCAAAAAATACATTCCTGGCACCAAGTAGGGCATGGAAATAGTGTTTGGAAAATGAGGCTGTAAATCTGTTGTTTAAGTGAATGGAAACTGCTGAACACAAGCCAAAAACCCAGGTGTCTATAGGAAGACCAATTTATAGGGATATCTATTTATATGGAGAGAAATGTGCCAGCGCTCAAAAGTCAGCATTTTCAAGGGTGATTTCCAGTAGATTTTTCTGTTGTCTTTTTCATCTTTATGACGGAGTAAGAGGATATGAAAAACTGGTGGGAAAGGAGTGGAAAACCCTTGGATTTTTCCCTTCAGTGTGTACGCATACCTAGAAATCTCAAGGAAGACCATACTTACTTTTTCAGAGTGTATCAGGGTATTTATTTGAGAAACGGAGAAGCAAACGTCTCAAGACATGTGCCCCACTAAATCTTTCGCTGTAATTGAAGGCTGAATGTCCTACCTTCATCAGGCACTTTCTTTTCTCCAGAAGATTAAGTTGCTTGTGACAATACAACAGCAGAGACTGGAAGGGGCCTTTCACACCTACCAGCATCCCTGAAGACTCTGAGAAGATGCCTTAAGAAAGTCATCTGAGGTAACCATCTAACTCTGCAGGAGGTGGCTCCATGGCCTGGCCACTGCAGAGTGGGATCATCACCCACATGTGAGACTCAGTTTCCCCAGTGGAGGCCGGTGACACAAAGCAAGTGGAGATAAATGAAGCAACAAGTAATTGTAAAATAGGGCCTGTGCAGCCCTGTGAGTTCCCCCACTGAGGTGCAGTCAGGTAGATCACAAAATGTCTGGCAAAGCTCGAAAAAATCAGTTGTGCAGAGAGGCTCTCCCTGATGCTCTTATGGAGACACATGCTGCTGGCAGGAGGTGTCTCCCATTACTTGCTGAAGTTCATAGCATGGGAGAGGGGGTTCACCTCACATGGAGTCACACAGACCTCTGAGGTCATCTTGCAAAAGGGGATTTTGAGAAAAGCTGAGAAATGGAGCATAGAGGTGACAACTCCACCATCACATGCCTGCTCTGCAACAACTCCTCCATCACACAGAGGTGTAGAAGTTCAGATCAGTGGCTCAGAGACCTGTTTGCTCTAGGTAAGGGCTAGCATGCCCGGGGGATTCCAGCTGTATACAAGAGGCAATTCCCAGTGGAGAATCCCAAGGTGATGCAAGTTGCCCATCTGTTTTCAATTTCCCTTTGAATCAAAGGACTGACATCCTCAGCATCCATGTGTGATCGCAGATCACAACACATCGTGCTCAGAAGAAAACCCAGGACATGACGTCCTGTCCCCAGTGAAATCTGCCAACCTGTTTTGTTGTTCTGCTACCTTTTTCCTCGCACTCCTCCTCCATCCCATTTCCTTTTCCTGTGATGCTTACATGGCAGCTACTGTACATGCGAATCAGTAAATCAAACCATTTATGGAGTATTTTTTTCAATGTTATCTCTGCTCTGCAAAACGTTTCCTGCTTTCCTGTCTGCGGTATTTCTCTAAGGTGCCCCTCGGCAGCGAAGTCCCCGCGCAGACATGCCGGAGGTAACACACGGGCGCCTGCCCCTTCAGTGGCAGTTTCCCCTGACAGGGTACAAGCTTCCTAAAGCCACTCACCGTCCAAAGGCTGTGTGCAGCCCTCCAAAGGGCACTGCCCAAGGCTTTGCCCGAAGAGCTGGCAGTGAGGCTCCCTGAGGATGGGAGGAGGAGCTGATGCAGTGTAAACACCAAAGCCCTTTGAATCTCTGCTGCATCAGCTCGGTCTAGCCTAGCAGAGCAAACTCTTGGAGGCTAAAAGGGAAACAACAGGAGCAAAAACCCACATTTGAATATATGGCAGAGGTGTCTGAGTGGGATTTGGTGGATCCGAAGCCCATGTTTGGCCAAGGCACTTGCTCTGTCTATGCCAATTCCCTGTCCTTCAGCCATTCACTTCACCAGGGATTTCAAATGAGAGGACAAATCTTACTTGTTTCCATGGTTGACATAGTTTTTATATTAATATGAGATACAACCAAAACCAAAAGAGCCATGCAGTGGCACGGAGCTCTGGGTAGCCACATTAAAAAGTCATACCTGCTCACTAAATCATCCCCTGAATATATACCAAAATACTGCAATTTCAACAGCTTTTGCCTCTTTCTTGGAAGCCTTCCAAGTTTAAAACAAAGTGAGGCTTGAAATTACAGCACTATCTGTAGAAGGTGCAAAACCAGCTTGAATTTCTGTCTTTGCACCATAGAATAAATGTGGTTGCTCAAGGGTGCAGGCCATGCTATAGATGTGCAATTGATTCTTCCCTCTGAAGTTTGCTAAGATTAAGCTGACTTCAGGTGTTGGCTCACCACTTCTGTTACTTCGAGTTTGTAAAAAAAGTCAGAAACACGTTTTCTTTGAACCGCACCCTTTTCCTTCCCATGCACTAACAACTGTAACCTTTTTAACCCTGTGGGTTATAGTTTCCTAGTATAAGGAGGGGTGTTTGTAAAAAAAAAAAAAAACAACAACAAAAAAAACAAACAACAACAGGCATATGGCTCGAAAGGCGGTGACCCAGGCTGCAACAGCTGAGCCGGCAGCACAGGGTGGCACTCGGCACAGCCAGGCAGTGGTCAGTGTTTTCCATCTGATTCTATAGGTTTTGGATTTGGTTGCCTTTTATTCCAGCAGTTTGAGCTGAACCAAAGCACAATGTGGATGGGCTGGTTGTCTGGGGACGTGCATGTTCAGAGCTGGAGTTCGAAGCGTGGAGCCAAATCTGTTGCTGCTGCAGCACACCCACTCACCTCAGCTCCCGCAGCACGCTCTCCCAAAGAGGCTGTTAGACAAACACAGCCCTGTACCCCACCTCATCCCAAGGACCCCAGCATACGGACCAGCACCTCTTTACTCTTACCATACAGAAGACAAATCTGTTGTTGCCCCAGAGGAGTCAGAAGACCCAAAGGTCTCTGAGATGCACCGTGTGACAACCAGCTGCACTCTGCCAGGGGGCTCTTGCCCGGGTACAAACTAACCCCAGTGGATCTGTACACCTATAGAGGCAGGGCTGTCAACCATGGTAGGGCTTTTCTCTTCGGGGTGAGAGACCTTTCCTTGACAAGGGCATGATCAGTGACATTTTTGACATAATGGATTTCCATTCCTGAGGCACACAGTACATCACTGCGTCAATGAAAACCGAGCATGATCGAATTTCTACAAGCCGCTCACAAAAACAGGCAAATCAAAAGCAGGAGGACTTTCAAGCACAGATGCGAGACGCGGGCATTTATGCAGCCTGACAACCCAGTAGGAATCTGACTGTGTCACCCCTCCCTCCAAAAGCACAGCATACGTCATGTGTAGAAAAGCCAGGGCATCAAAAATCTCAGCAACTGACACTGCTGTGTTTCATTTCCAGCAGCAGCACGGGAAGGTCTCTGCATTCTCTGCAGGCTGCCTGCTAGGAACCGGACATCCATGGGAAGCCAGGAAGGCGGGTGAGCTCTGTGCTGGGCTCAGCACAATGCTTCTGCCACTCAGCCGGCCTGATTGCCAGGGCAGAGCAGAGCTACACCCCGTGTGAGGGGAAGACTCCGCAGGTAGGCAGTTGCTGGGAGGAAACTGAGCTTTGGTTTAAGCGCAGAGCTCATCCCACGCTATCTGGCTTCAGCAATCCAATCTGTGGTTGATCCTGCTATAAACTGCAAAAAAAACACCACCAAGGCTGATTTTTGTCCCTGTCCCAGATCAACAGCATCACAGCCACTGTCACAGATGATAAACCAAGTTTGATCCATAAGCTATGGAGACTATTAGTCATGGTTGTATATCATAACAGTGCAGGGGGACTTGTACAGTGCTTGGCCAGAGGAGCACGGAGCTGAGCAGACTTCAGTCCTCAGTGCTTCTTAGCCTCTGGCCACTGCTGTCCTAGAGAGACTCCTGAGCACTTTTCTGCTTTGCTTTTATCATCAATAGTCCTTTTTGCAATCCTGCACATGCTGCATTCCCCAGACAGGTCTGCTGTCTGGGAACAAGAAAAGAGCCAGACACTTGGCTTTTTCCTACCAAGACCCATACTTCAAGGAGCTATTTTCATTTCCTTGTTTTCCACACTGTGAAATCTAAAGCCAACAACTTTTTTTCAAGAAAAATAAGCCTCAGTTGCTTACAAAAAAGATGCACAAGTGTACAAATATTGTCTTCTTGGGTAATCTTTTGTAGAGCTGTTACGTGCATGTGACTCATTTCTATGTCGAGGCAGGAGAGGCAGGTGATCAGAGGTTTCTTTCCTCCATTCATAGGTTCTTGTTGGACTGGAGCAGGGGAAGATAATGCTAACACAGACCATTTTCATGGGTGGTGGAACAAAGAAATGCCAAATATCCAAACAGCTTTTCTCTTGATAGTTCCTAAACAAGAAAGGGGAGTGAAAAACTCAGTCTGAAAGTCTTTCAAAGACATTGGACACCATCAGTCTTCCACAGTTATTTCTGTTTACTGGTCCATGGTGCACATGCATTTTCTCTATCATAGTGCTGTGAAAACCCCCAAAAAAGGTCTGGGTTATGCAGCAGTGAGCTAAAAAAAAGCTGGACTCTTTTATCCCTTACCCTTTGGACAGTCACTATACTGCAGTAGGAAAATTATGAAGAGTGCAGAGAAGACATCTCATATGCATCTTAACTTCCTTAAACATGCTATCTTAAAGGCAAATGTCTAAATAGCCAGCAATTAGAAGGTAGAAAGAAATAGGCTCAAAATGCCCAATCTAAACTCATTGAGGCTCAAAGAAACATTTCCATTTACTTCAGCTGGCTTTAGACAGAGGCCAGAGGGTTTCTGCCTTCTGCTATAAATGGTTCTTTATCTGATCTTTTTTTCTGCCTGGATATGACATCAGTACAATACAACTCAGGCCAAAATTTATATTGCTGTACTGCTTGTATTATCTCTACTGAATACAGACTAAACTTACTTGAAATGTTTGGTTTGATTTTGCCACCCATGGAAGCACTAGCTCTGTTTTCATTTCCAGTCACAGAAGATCTTGTCGAAAGACTTTTAAAGCACCTTCCAATGTGAAATCTTGGCTTCAGTCTTGAGCTTGCTAGGGCAATGACTGCGACGGGGTGATGCTGATTGGGGCCATATTACTGAAAGAAGCATGAAGGAGCCGTGACTCTAAATAGTAATGTTTTTCAGGCCGGTCTGGAAGGTCCAAGGCCATGTGTTGTCTTCCATTTCTCTACAGAGGACCACACAATTTTCAATGTTTCACCATAAAATCTGGTCGGCAAATGCCTGTGTGTCTCTGAATATCCTAAACCCTGTGTCAGTGTGTGTAAGCATCACAGAGAGCATAATCAGGCAGGGAGCTGGCTGCACAGTTGACTGCACCCAAACGGGAACTGTGATCTGGTAAATGAAAAATGCCACGGAGACCCCACTGGTGCCTACAAAAACTCCAGTTCTTCAGGACAGAGAGCACTCTCCTCTTTTCTGTCCCACATCTCTGAATGAAGAATGGTCACCTACACAGATAAATCAGTTCTAGCTATCTCAGAAACATTATTCCCATCCTTATTCATGGTTTCCTTTGGGTTTGATATCTATGCAGAGGAGGACAAAGATGAAATCATGGGTTTGCAGCAGTGCACAGACTGGGTCCAGCACTATGTCCAGCCAGGATGAGCTGGTTCAGACAGAAATTTCAACTGCTCTTCTTCACCGATGGAGGCTACTGAGCTGGCTTCAGCCTCTTCTTCCCCAGTTCCTTCTGGCCACTGAGAATGAATTGCTCTTCACCAAAAGACCCTTCCTCAGGAACCCTGTTCAGCAGAACTGAACCGAAGTAACTTTTTCACCCCAGAATGAAAGTACATGCCAAGCATTTCTTTAATTTTCCAGAAGAAACATTTAACTTCCAACACAGCTACCAAAAATAAAATTAGTTATCTGCTTGCCTTAGGTTGACACCCAGTTCCTCCCCGTTCTACCTTAGCCCCAAGCAGTCTGCAAGCACTGACAGACCCTCATGGGGTGCTGTAAGCACCTCACCAGAGGTGGAATGGGTAGAAGTTGATCAGGAAGTTGCCTGAAAACTTAATCAATCTGGTCATAACTGGCTTTTGCAAAGTCATACACAGCATCTGCAATGACACATGGAACAGTTCTCACAGGGAAGGTCTAGCCTGGCAACGTAGCATTGGGATCTTCTTCCTCCTTCCTTTAAAGCCTGAGTGAGAGCACTTGGTAAAGCTCATATGCTCCTTTGTATCAGGGCTCTTTGCCATTAAGGAACTCCTGTAAATGAACTCTTCTTAAAGCTGCTCAAACCACCATTTCATCTTCTTTAGCATTCTCAGCCCTTTCTAGCACAACTGGCACCAGGATGGTCTTTCTCTTATATCACCACCCCCTTCCCCACTGGGCTCTAATACTGTTTCTCATTCATTTAAATACCCAGCAATTTCATACGTATTTGAGCGACTATGTGGGTATTACCTCCGCTGTACAAACAAGGATTAGGCATCCTGCTCCTGACAGAACCCGGCAGCCCAGGCCAGCAGGGTCTGGGGTGGTTCATCGGTCTCTTCTCCTTCCAGGGCATGGCAGCACAATGCCTAAGGTGCACACTCAGAACAGGAGTCCAAGAGCTGAAACTTGGGGTCACAAATGGAGTCTGGAGGTTACAGGAGCTGCACCGCCGTCTTCTCAACCCTGTGCAAGTGACAGAATTTGAAAGCAATCACTTCCCTTGTTAAGGCTTTCTTTTGTCTTAGCTGCTTTCCTAACTGCATCGTTTTCTCTGCTCCCTCCACCAGCCAGCTGCAGCGGTTCATCCCGCCACAGCTGCACGTGCTGAGCAAAGAGCCCAAGCATACCTGTGGATGTCCTACCACCCCGCTGGCACAGCAAGGATAGATTACATGGAGGCTGAAGTCAAACAGCAACAGCCAAAACTCCTGCAGACCAGGCCGTGCGGTCTGGTTTGGCACAGGGGAGGCAGAAAGCACAGACCTTCTCATAGGGCCCCTCCTGAAATGCAGCCGTGGCTGCAGAGCCACTTGTGAAAGGCAGCAGCCATGCAGGGCTGATCTCAAGCCCACCGTGCAAGAGCGTGGGCACTACTTCATATCTGAAAACAACACAGGGGACAGCGATGAGAACAGGCTGTTTCAGAAGGCTTTGCAACAACTCAGCAGAAATGCTGATATCCTGCGTGCTCTGCTCAGTAGAAACATCACAGCCCTCAGTCCCCAGCCAGCACTTACACACAGACCCACCAGCACAATGCTCTTTATTCCTTCTATCATCCTGTTAATTCCACATTTTCCTATACTGACCATTTGGGTTTTTCACCTTTCTGATTATCCCCTACTTACAGTAGCTAGTAAATAGTTTCTTCTGCTTCTTCTCACTCTTTCAGTGTATTTTCAGAGGTGGATCTTCCCCAAAGGTTGTCCTTGCCATAGATGTCTTTTCACAATGACTTTCTCAAGTGATGACATGACTAAGATTTTCAAGGTTGAGGTATTCCAGTCACCCCTCTATATATAAGTGTACGCCTAACTACAAGTGACACACTTTGGGAGCTTGATGAAGTCTCATAAGCAAAACTCTTTTAGCTCACACCACTTATGACTGTTGTCGTTAGCAACTTCCTGAAGTTTTTACAGAGCAGCCTGTGAGCACAGAAGGAGTGCGAGTGCTTCACCATCTCCTCTGCAAAAGCCAGAGAAAAAAGAAGTAAGTGATTTCTGTCCCTGAGGCAAGGTATTACTTCCACTTAGCAGTATTTTGCTTTGTTCTGCTTGGATTACTGCTTCTCCATGCTGTGCATTTGTATTTCAGAAATGCAGACTCTGTTGATGTTTCACTGTAGTCTAAATCTCCTTGTGACTGATACACCAGACATAAAGTGTTGTTGGGTCTGTACTAGAGTTCATTGCAGTCGATGGAGTCTTTGCTACCTGTCTTCCTTATGAATACCCTTTCCTGTTAAAAACCTATTTCTCTCTTACAAAATAATTTTGTTTCCAGTTGAAGGATTGTGGCAGGATACAGGTTGCTGTGAAGTTAGATTTAACTATCACTGCAGACCACGAGGCATGAATATAGAATTGTATTAGAAACACGAATGCTGGGCTTCCTTTCGTAGACTGTAAGGAGAATCCACATCCAGCCTTTCCTCTCATACTTACTCTGCTGGAAAAGAAAACAACAGGCATTTGACTGTGTAGTTTACCTGCTGGTCTGTAGTCACTAATTGGATTGGATACACTACATTTCTTCTTTTTTTACATCTTTTATTCACACAGTACTGCTGATCTCTGGTGCTCAGAAATGTGAAGACTGAGTTAAGATTTTTTTATTATTATTATTTTTATTTTTGGTCAGATATTTTGGGAGTTGACTTGTTTCTTTGAGACTTCAAAAATACTGGGACCATGCTTAATGCTCTTCCCAGCAAACGACCTCGCTTTTACATGAAAGCAGATACTCCTTTGCATTTAGCTTAGCCGTTATTTTCATAGCTGGAGATTTAACAAGACCACAAGTCTTGTGATAAAGTCACAGACCAGCAAAAGCGATTGCACCACACTGGTAGGTGGGCAGAACAGATCTCTTTGGGTTTCTTTCTTAGAGACTTTAAAGGATTCTGCCTTTGCTTTGACAGATTCTGAGATCGGAGAGGATCTTTCCTACGCCAAGTAAGATTTAGCAAAGAGTAAACAAAAAATCCTACCACAGCTGGGCTGACCTGCTGATTTCATTGAACTGAGTTGTTTTCCTGAATTCAGCATCTCATAGGGTGTTCTTGCTTGGTTTTTTCTCTCTGTTACCTCCCCCGTACGGTTGTGTTTATGTTGCAACAGAAAGCACTACAGATTATAGCTACTGGCTTCTCTTTAAATGTTAACATGAAGTTTGGTACTCTGCCAAAGACCAAGAAGCATGTGGGCTTAGCTTTAACCCGCCCCTCCCGTAATCCCATTTAGATCTGCTACTGCCTCTAAACCAGCAGTTCTTTAACTTCCAGTAACACCTTTTGAGGGGCTGGGGGGAGAAGGCAAAAAAACCCATGTATTCTGCTCTTTAGCACTCCATGGGCAGGGATGATTTTCTTCTGAGGACTTTTCCTCAGTTCTGTACACAGGACACTACATTGAAACAAGTACTCACAGTTTGAATTCAGCACCCTCTCTGTACAGATTGCTGCTTGAGACTGCAGACGGCTCTGTCAGATTCAGCATTTCCCATCCCTCTCGGGAGACACTGATCTTACAGCCCCATCACGGCCACACAAACAGCATTGTTGTCAAAATAGAAGTGCCTGAAGGCAGCATTTCAACTATCTCAGGCTGCCCTGACAAAGCTCAGTCCCGCTTCAGAGCTGAAATGGAAATCTGCACAGCTTTGTGCAGAACGATTTTGCCCTCTCAGCCAGGTTCCTTTATTTTTGTATACAAGAGGCTGCAAAAAGTGCATGTAAGTCAGTGGTTCCCAAACCAGAAAGGGCTGGGAGAGGGGAAGTGGAAAGCGGTATCGCTGCAGTCACAGAGGGTCATGCCACTGCTAACATTAGCAGTCACAGACCCAGTACAACAGGAACGTGGCTGGAGTGGCAGCTGCAGTAACTGCTGTGCCAGATGACAAGAACAGGTTTCTGTGGTTGCTCTCTGTGACTGTACCTCTGGCCTGAGCTCAGCACAAGCTCAGTTTTTGCTTGCCTTTTCTTGATACTCAGCTCAAACCTATTGTGTTCTCAGTGTGCCATGGGGTGTAATTAGCAACAAGCAGTTCAGTGCAGTTCCACCTGGAGCTGGCTTTATCTCCTTTGACCCCTTTTCCCTCCCTGCACAGACCCAGCTGCCTGTCCAAAAGCATCTGGATATCTCCCCACTGCTCCAGGCTCCAGAGTTGCTGTGCATGTCTCATGCACGGAACCAGGACAGGTCTGGTAGGGTTTAGCAGACCTATCTAGGTATCCTAACACCTTCTCGCATCCCTCTGCCACACATTATTGCCTCCTGAGTGGGGTGTATCTCGCTGTGTGAAAATCACTGCTTTAAACTGAACCCTTTGGTAGCCAGCATATAGGGGAGAATACTACTTTCACTTAGCATGGCCTCCTATGCTGGAGCTATAACAGAGCAGTGGAGGAGGAGGTAGTCAAGGATCCCACCATACTGGCAGAAGTACGATCATCTTTACAGCTGCTTTCTGTAGAGCACATCAGGCTTGACAGAATCTGTCTCTTAGACCACCGTTGCTACTTCGATCTTACCTGCCTTCATGAATCAAGGCTATTTTTAAAGCAGGGTATTTCATGCAGACAGATACTACCAAACACAACTAAGGTTCAGACCTGGCTGCTGCTGTTGGTGGAGCAGAGCATGGACAAAAAATATCTCCAAGAACAGCCTGCTGTGGACCTAAAGTCCATAAACACCAAAGGTTCCGTATTGAAATTGAAGTGGAAGGTGAAGTGGGTTGTATCACTGCACAAGTGAGCAGGGCCTGACTGGGGCAGAAAAGTCTGAGAGAATTAGGAAATTCAGAACAGGGTCTACCAGAAACAATGTATGCTTTTGATATCCCTAAAGAAGGACACTTCAGGGAATATCTGGTAGCTGGGATTTTTACATTAATATCTTTCAGGATAGATCTGAGTCCTACTGAAGAATAAGATGCTCGTTGTGGTAGATGTACAAACAGCTGGAAGAGATCGCAGCCTGAGTATTTGGACAAGACACTACAGGAGATTTAGCAGACATTAGTGGGGTTGCAGAGATGACAGAGACGTGTTAGGTGCAAAGAGGAATCTTTGAGTGTCACAGTTTCTGCTGGTATAACTAAGGTCTTAAGGGGAAAACCCTGCCACTGGTATGGGAGCTAGCTAGCTGCAGGAGGTGACCCACATGGCAAAAAAGGAAAACGGTAGTTCTCCAATTAGTTGAGAGTGAATCATACAACAATAAGGAACAAAGAAATTTATTTCAACAGTAAATGGAAAAGGAGGAAATACTGGTGCCTGAGGTCAGAGCACTTGTAAATACCATCTTTAACTGCTCTGTTAAAAATAGGGTTGTTTCAAGTACAGAAGGCACTGTGGTTTTCATGAGGCTTTGCAGATTGCACATGTATTCCCCACCCTACATTCATTTTACACAAAAGTAAAATGATTTTGAGGGGAAACTAGTTGGACTTCTCAGTGACAAGCACTATGTCAGTGAGCCCAAGTTTGGCAGGTCACAAAATTATTTTGGGCACCTTTTTGCTGTTTTTCCCCAGCAACCTCTTTAGCATTGATGATACTGCCAACAGCAGTGCAGTTCCCACATCCCAGTGGCTCCCACACGGACACACAAGCAGTGCCAAGACCAGTAGGTCCCCCATGGTAAAGAGTTAATCTTCTGTCACAAGATCAAAGCTCGATGCTGTCTTTGCATTCTACTGCTGGGAGGGAGCGGCCATCCTGTCTGTGCTCCCTCTTTTCAGGACAGCTAAGCTACACCCTGGCCAGGGGATTTCAGAGGGGTGAAAGGGACAACCATATTTTAGGGATGTAGGAAAAGCCTGTGATCCCAGAGGTGTCAGTGCAGGAAGTGAGGAAGCTTGTGACTTTGGGAATCTGATCAGATGTGTTTGGTTATGAATAAACATTCTCTGCAAGTGTCATTGCCTGGTGGCACTGGGCACTTGTCCCCTGAGACAGCATCCTCTGGCTCCCATGGGAACTTGAGCGACAGAAGAGGTATGAGTTGTAATTTGTGGGTCTCCTGGGAAAACAGTGGTTTGAACACCACAGGCTGACTTGGGCCAGAGGGAGGGAAAGCAGCAACAGGATGGTGAAAGGCAGGAACAAGCCATGGCAATGCAGAGACCATGTATTGGGAACGATAGACCCAGGCGATGACAGGCTGGCAGAATGTGACCAGATCAGAGATGGAGGACAGAGCCTGAGCAGAGAACAGCAGTGACAGGCCAACAGCACGCAGGGCCAAGCTGCAGTCAGATACAACTCTTGGCCATTAATAAAATCAAACCAATAGAGGGAAGCAAATAGAGCCATTGCCCAGCCACAATCCACAGCCAGCACACAAAGAGCAAAAAAGCTTACCACAAGGTAGGAGAGCTGCATGGTCACTAGAAAACCTCTACCCGGACCTGCTACAACATGGCTCTCTTCACGTGCAGCAGCAATAGAGCCTAAGGGTCCCGTAGCCTCTGCAAGTCCAGGAGCACGGAGGTGCTGGGTGCCAGCTGAGGGCTACCACAAGCCATAGGCATGGCTACGCCATGGCCATCCATAGCTGATCGCCTTGCCTGCCTGACAGGCGATGCAGCTGAGCGTTCACACCTCTGGACATGACGCTCCTAGCAGGGACAAGCTTCTTTCTTGGCCACAGGGTGGCTGTGGGTGTCCCTCGCATGCACATGCACAGACTTGAATGTCTTTACTCAGGCTGTGCGTGTGCCCAGGTGTCACACATGGCCTCCTGCTGGTATTCCCTGAAGGGTGAGAAGATGTATGGCCTCAGTCTGCAATCTCCTGCAACTCCAGGTGAACAGTTGCTGCTACAGAGGTGATTTTGAGTGGTGATATTTTGGGGTGAAGATGGCTCTAGTACAGGCCTTCTGTGGCTCTTGGTCTGTTTCTAACTGCAGGTGCCAGAGGTTTGGCAGGAGCATCCCATTTGGAGGCCTGGATGACTGAGGCCAAGAAGGAGGAACATGTCCATAAGTAGCTGCTGGTGAGATCCTAAAGCCTAAAGGATGACAGAGCACCCCTTTTTAAGGGGTACCCTTGTGGGTTTGAACAGAGATCTTGGTCCTTCTTTATTAAGCTGCTTGAAGCTGGATTTTCCTTAAATCTGGCAATTAGACACACTCAGCTCTAGCAGTGTGCCAGCATGGCCAGATATCCAGCCTGCTCCCCACCACCCCAGCCTGCTCGTTCAGGAGTCCAGAGACATACTCATCCACGTGTAAGCCCTCAGCTTACAAATCTGCTAGCACTCGGCTGTGCTTTGACATCCAGGAGCACCCCTGGGGTGGGTCAGACATTCTTCCCAGACTTCATAGTTCCTACACCAGCCAGCAAGAAAGCCTGGCCGGTTGGGTTTCCAAGTGAGCCACCTGAGTAACAGAAACCTTATTCAAATAGCCCCACTGCCAAGGCCATCAGTCAAGCTGTGATAGCTTTAGGGAGGCATTGAGCACAAGCGCCTGCTGGTTTTGTGTGTGAAAGTGTGTGAAGAAGAGGGTGTCAATCAGCAGCACAAGTCGCCAGCCTTGGGGCTGCTCTCAGCTGGTCCCTTTCACTGCTGCTGCTCCAAAACCTATGTTTTCCTCAGCCTTTCGACTTGATGGGCTTTATAGTTTAGCCTCAAATTTATGATGGCATTTCTGGGGCTCCTGATGGCTCTCCTCGCCATAAAGCCAGTCCTCTGGCTCCAGGACCTTTCTAGAAAAGCTGCTAGGTAAATCTGCCCTGTAACAGCCGCTCTCTGATGCTCTCAGGGAGCACTGAGAAACTTTGCTATGTCCAAAAGTCCCAAAATCATAAATCATGGCCTCCAAATCATGAGACTGAGGAAAAAAGTCCACTGATACAGGGGGATTTTGCATTCTATTTTTCACACGTTAACTTCCCCTATCTACTCTGTATGACACTTGCTAACTAAAAGTTACCTACTTTTAGACGTGTTGAATAAGATGGTTTTAAACTTTGTAGCAGGAGCTTCCATTTACACATTTCTTTCTTACTCACCTGGCATTCTTCTTGCCCATGCAGTCCCTCACTGGGTAGTGTAACATGGCACTAGGACACCCAGTTCATGGAAGGATCACTATTTTAAGCCAGGTTCTTTGTCAACCCTGAATTATGATAGTTCACCTCGATGATACCACAGCTTCTCATTTTACCAAAATAGTATATTTAGTTGTAGATCGTGGGAAGGGGGACGTGGATGTGTGAATCTACATAAACACCCACAAACAGGTATCTAAAATCTCTAGGTGCTGAGAGTTCACATCTACAAGTGGTGTATCATAAGGTATATCAAACACCTCAGAAATGATTGCTGAGTTCCCCTCCTGAAAGGCAGATGGTTAGTATCTTCTTTCTTCTAACAGGTATCTCCCTTTTTTTTTTAGTAAGACTGTTTATATCTGCAGTATAGAGTTAAATATTAAGGCTGTATAACTAATCCCAAGGTCTTGCTGCTTCCTTACAGCAGCTATTTTCAGCCTACAATTGCTTCATAGCTTGTTTTAACAGGCACTAGTCAACAGAGGGATTACTTGCTTCACCGCAGTGCTCTCTCTTAGGTGCCTTGCAATTGGCAATCAGCGTAACCACTGACACCGAAGCAGTTGCTTCTAGCAAAAACTTACCTGACCTTCAGATGGCTACACTCGGTAACCAAAACAAAGCGTATGTCATGCCTTGGTTCAACCCAAGTCTGCTTAGAGGTCTGTCTTGTTTCTTAAGAGTCTTCTCCATGGCTGCAGCAGCCAAGGAGCCTTCCAAAGAGGGTAAAACTCAAATAGAAACCTAGCAAACACAAGAAACTTAACACTTTCATCTTTCAGGAATCAAACGGAGACCTTTTTTCCTGACAAGGCATTAAAGCTGCTTTGCACAGTGTTTATTTGTCTCTGCATTCAAATCCCATCAGTGGTTTCCTTCTGATCAAGCTAGGGTGGAGGCAGATATTTTAAGACGGAGTTGTGCTCAGACTGGATTCCCAGTACAGTCCTGTAGCTTTAAAACACCTTTTTTTCTCTACAGAGTTTTGAAACTAAATAGTTTCAAAATTATATATTCATATATTTGAAACCACATAGTTTCAAATTCCACTATCTTGTGTATATCAGTAAAAATGATTGGTCTGCTGAGTAACTAAGTGGAGCCATTGCTGCTTTTCCTTTGTACGAGGAGACTTGCTTATAGGAGTGACTTCATCTACTCATTTGTTTATTACCAATGGAAAAAAAATAAACTTCACTGACTTGCTGGGGTAATGGGACATAATCTACTTTTACCCACAAAGATACCACAAACAGTTTTTTCCTACTTTCAAGAAAAGCAGAGCAAATAATCCATGGCAATGTCTTACTTTCTATTAAAGTGAACAGACACAAAAGCTAGTGGTCGGAAAAAATTAACGGTTCATAAAGTTTACAGGCACATAATGTAAGTTCTGCATGAGAAAGAGAAGCCCAGGTTCAGAAAAGGAGTGATTTTGCTGGCAATGAGTATTGTAGGTGACCTATCTGCTGTATCTGGGAATTGATGTCTTAGAATACTAGGTCTGAGTGGTCAAACTGACATCATGTTAGTACTCTTGTGTCAAACACTTGCAGTACCACATGCTGCTGAGGAAAGTATACAAAACCTGTCAGAAGAAACTCAGGTCCTGTTTCATTGAGAGTTGATCTATGCTTTGAAGCATGCAGGTTGTTATCCTCTCAAAATATTGGGGACAGGAAGGAAGGTGGTAAGGGATGGCTTGTTTTTATCTTAACTATTATAAGCAAAATGCTTTTTAAAAGATATTCTTAATATCCACGTAAACCCCTCAAATTTTCATCTCTAACAATAATCCTTGGCCTTGAAGGATGATCATAAAATTATTTTAAAAGGAAAAAATATATGAAATAGTCCACTCTGCTGATCTAATTGTACTAATGTTATGGATTTCACTGTGTCTTTTTTCTCTTCTGTCCCTCTGTATCTCAGGTGAGTTAATCCAGACACATTCAAGGAGTGCTCTGTTCAGATACCATGCTGGGTTTGACTCCTCCCTCTCTCCCCTGTATCTGCAATCTTCTTTTTTAACCTTTCCTAACAGGTGTTATTTGTATCACTCCAACTTCTCTGTTGCAAATTAAAAAAGTTTTACATGAGTAGCTCATAGCAAAAGAAAGAAAGAAAGAAAAAAAAAAGAGGCAAAATAAAGCCTTTTGCTTTCCCCCTTGTTTTCACTTCCCTCTTTACGCCTCGTTGTTTGCAAAAACACCTCAGTCTCTTGAGGGAAGATCAGATATTCATGCAACTGGCCTGAATGAGCAGCAGGAGTCACCAGTCAAGTTTCTGCATCTCCTAGAACATTTTCCTGCTTCGTTCAGGGACCAGTTTCCAGTGAAAATCTTTACATTCCCCCGAAAGTGAGAAGCTCTAGGCTAACAGGCTCACTAAAGCCCACATGCTTTTCAGGGCTTAGCAGTGGCATTTTCAAGGCAAAAGAACTGCAGAGAGTGATGCGGTTAGAGCAGCCGTCCACCTGCACGTGACCCAGATGGCCAGGTGCACTGCCTGCCCAAAGCTCAGGGCTTGCAGCATCCACAGAGAAGGTGCCTGGTTGGGTAACTCCGTTGCAAACACCCCTAAACAGTCAGCAGAGATCCACAGTGCCTCTGGAGACTGATGAAGCTCACACTACGGTCAAGCTGTTCTCAGTACAACCCCTCCCTCCACCTGCCCCTGGCTACTCCACTCTTGGCCATGGGCTACTTACTCCTAACCCCCTTGTGCCAGCCCTACTGATGCTTTGAGCCTGGTGAGCCACTTCAGAAAGGTCGGCTGGTGGACAGCTCACCCAGATAGGAAAAGGGGACAAGTTTCTGCTAGTTTACCAATCTGTGTGTGTTCACAGTGTTCAGGTGACCCACCAGTCACGGACAAGGCAGAGAGGAAAAAGGATGACAGGCTGTTACTCTGGCGTGGCTGTGATGTGAAACCACATCCTCATAGCACCTCAGGTTCATGATTTCATCTCCCATGAAATGAGGAGGGCACCTCTGTAGGATAGTTCAATGCTTTCTGGTACTGGGTAGGGGATGACAGATGACCATCACACAGGCTCTCCTGCACAACAAAGCAGTACTTTGGCCCCTGTCCACATGATGGGAGATCTGTTTCTGGACCAAACACCAGTTTGGTGTTTGAAATCTGCACTTTTCTAGGAAAGCCTGAGAAAGAGCACTTTTTCATTCCTCTTGGCAAACCCAGGCCACCTTGTTGATGCCATGAGGAATGCGCTGGATCAAAGAGAAGGTGAGGAAAGGGCCATTAATCTCAGTCTGGTTTCACAGCCCTGCTTGGTGGCTCTGCAGAAGGACACTTCTGCTGCTTTCTCACCACCCCCCAACAAAATGGGCTTTCATGTCTGTCATGCTTCTTCCATCCACAACCCCTTTTACTTGGGCATCTCCAGGTGCCCTGCCCTCTTCCACAGTTTTCTCTCCAAAAGGTCTCAACACATTAGAGCATGTAGGTGCTCCATTTTAGCAGTAAGAGATGCAATTGTCTGTTCATCGAACAATGTGAACATAACACAACAACATTCGAAATTCTAGGCCTACCTACCCCAATACTGTGGCTACAACCTAGGCCAAGAGCAGATGTCTGGGGAAGAGTGTAGATACAGAGCAGGCACACAGTAGATCTTCCTTAGTGGATTACTCCATCTTCCAGTGCTTAGTGCTTCCTGAGCCAGGAGTGGTGGCTCTGTCCTGGAAGATGAGATGTTTTGCACATCTTGATTGTGAGAAATATGCACGTGTTGACTGCGGTTTGCTGTGCGCAGTGAGTCTCACAGAGCAAGAAGCCTCAGAGAGCTGCTAAATATACTTGGAGCAGTTGATGCAAAACACAGCCAGGACCTCGTTTAACACCTGGTTATCTTGTCAATGGTTGGTGAGCCCTAGCAGAACAGAACAGGTCATACAAAGGTGAGAATAGCTACTTTGGACAGGCTTTGCTCAACTGAAAGCTACAGAGCAGCTAAGACACCTAATTCATTGAAACAGCTTGTCTCTCTCAAAGGTGTTCTCAGATATCACTTGTACTTGGCATCATGGCTTCGTTTGACCCTTTATAAATGCTTTAAAATTGCTCGATGTGATCAGTCTCTTAAGTTCTGCTGTTCCAACCAATGCTTCTAGCACTAAAATTGCTCATCACAAATATTAGCAGAAAGTGAACCCTGAAAAGGTCTATGTTTCTGTCAGCTGTGTAATTATTATTATTATTGATTTGAATGAACATCTGAGATGCAGGTTAGCCTGCTCCAGTCCTGCACCAGTGTGGGACAATAACAAAGTGCTGACAGGTAACCAGCTGCCTCTTTAAATAAAGCAGTACAGTTATGAATGCTATATTTCAGAGATGTGGGGATACATCCATCACAGCCCAGCCACCACAGAGGAAGGCAGAACTGGGAATCTTCTGGGCTGAGCCAAGTGTCAAAACAGCAAACTCCAAAGGCCTGAGAAGATAAAAGTGTACATTCAGTTGCAGAAGGGCAATGTCATAAATTGTCTTCAGAGTGCTGCTTTCTGATCTTCAGTTGGAGGAGGAAACCCCGCTGCAGGCCTGGAGAGCTCAGCAGAGGCACGTGATGCTCAGAACTGGGGCTGGATGCAGTGGCCAGGGCCAGAAGACTCTTCCTTGGACAGGGCAGAAAGGCAGGAGAAGGTGAGGGGGGGAAGCAAATGGATTCCCTCCTCTTCTCCTTCCTGATACAGGGCTGGGACATAAAGCATTACTGCTGGGAAGGATCCAAGCTCCTGAGCTGACGGGCCAGACCTTCAGGAGAGTCATTCAGCCTACGTGTTTTCTCTGCAAGTGCAAATTCATGCCTATGGCTGCGTTTTGTTGTTGAAGCTTTGCGCTTGGCAGCTGACAGTCATTTAAGAGTGAAGATCTTTTCAGCCCAGCCTCAGCCCTGTAGAAAAAAACCCCATGCACCATGCAAGCAGCCTAAAAAAGTCACAGGCATCTCCTTCCTGAGGCTCACTCACAGGCGCAGAGCATGGGAAGGAGATCTGGAGCAAAGCAGGAAGGGAGGAGGCGAAGGAAGGAGGTGGGAGAAAGAAATGCTGGGAACCATGTGTCTGCAGAATAATGCCGCTACTGCTTCCCCCCTGCCCTGCACCATCGCTGCCGGCTCGCAGGCGAGACAGGTACCTCCAGGGGAAGCATGCCTTTGTGCAACAAGTGGTGAACAGCAACAGCCGGTGGAGGCATTGCAGAAAGGAGAACATCCAGACAGGGTCAAGAGAAGTATGCAAAGCCCAGGAGGATGGGAGGAGAGCACACCTCCAACCACTCTTGAAGATTTTTTTGTTAAGGCACACAGGGTAGACAGCCGCTGAATCACCGAGATGGCGTGCGACTGCGCTGCATCCCCACCCTGGCTGTCACCATCTGTGCTTTACCTTAGAGGGGGAAGTCTCCAAGACCACTCTGTGGTGTGGAGGTGTACAGCAGCTCTCACACCAGTCAGACATGTCTGAATGGAGGACAAACTCTTGTATGCCATGTCCCAGGTGAGGTCTGGGCAGAGAACCACTGCTGACCCTGAAATCAAGCACCCTTTTTAGCCTCTCTACACAGCAGTTCAGTAGGTGGCCCAGAGCAGACCCCACTTCATTCACCAAGGGTGAAAGATACCCAGAAGCAGCAAAAAAACTCAAGTCGACACCAGCCCTTATCACAATCATTGTTTTTCTAAGTTGACACCAGCTATCAGTACTTTCACTGCTAGGAAGGAAGGGAAGTAATTTTACTTCCTTTCATGCAGAAACCCTGCGGCAGCCCTGCCGAGTACCATGCTGTCTTCCCCACACAGCGGTGAGGATCCTCTTCTCCAGTCATTCTTAAGATGGGACGTTTGAAGCTAAAGGAAACTTCAGATCCCCCTTTAGAGGGCTTCAACATACTCAGCAGACTCCAGCCCAATTCTTAGACATGGGAGGATGTGGTCCTCTAGAAAGACACTTCAATTGAACCAGCACATCAACCACTACCTGCTAACCCTCATCAACGTGTCGGTACATGAGCACCGTTTGCCGCAGGGGGAAGTGGAAGGCAGTCACAGAGCACGTTCTCAGTTCCTCTGTCAGAAGAGGCCCCTTCCAACCGTCCTCACCCCAGGAAACAGCTTACTCCACTCCTGGGGCTGGGGACAGCAGGTACCACTTGCTTCTGCCCTATCTGCTCACTTGACAGGACATCTTCATTCAGGAGCAGCCGTCATTGAGCAGGCTCCGATTGCATTGGGGTATTTGATGGAAGTGAACACCTCTAAACGTGAACCAGGAGATCCTCTCTTGATGTTTACAGCTATGGCTAGCACTGTGGTGCTGTAGGGGTCTTGCAGCCTAGGGCAACCTGCATCCTTTTTCTCATACCATTCTCATCATCATGTAACTAAACTAAGCCAGGGGACCTGATGGGCCTTCAGGCTTTAGGGATCTTGCATGGCAGGTGCTCTGTTAAGCATTCAGGGTGGAGTTGCTTGTGCTACCCCAGGGACCGCTCTTGCCCACAGGAAAGGGAAGGAATGGCCCCACCAGCTTGTCCAACCCTCCCAGAGATGCAGGAGACAATCCCACTGTGCTGGCCGCAGACTGCTTCCCCTTGGTCTGCTTGAGATGGGCCCAAACAAATATCAAATAAATGTTCCGAGGGTGCTAAAAGCTACCTTCTCCCCTGCATGAACTCAGGGTTAAAGAACTTGCTTTTGCATAGTGTGAACCAGGAAAGCTTATGTCCCTCCTCTGTCTGAAGAGACTCGATCTCTTGTCAACACATCTGCTTGTGGAGTTAGCTGGCTGTTCCCTGGAGCAGGCATCCACCCCATAAGAGAATTCCCAAAAGATTAGGCCAGATGAGACCTCTTTTCATCAAGGATGTTATACAATGGACACCTTCAACTCATAAACATGGCGAAGTACAACTTTTAAGGGCATACAACACGATTCTGGCACACTCACCTCCATATTCCTCTGTTCACTTGGAGAAGACATCTGCATGGAAATCATCACGTGGCTTTGCAAGAAAGGCTTCTCCAGGCACTACTTAATGTTAACCAAATGCCAGAACTGCTTTTGTGTGTCATCTTGGAAAGGTGGAGTTTTTTATAACCACTCTTGTTCAAAGAGCATTAGATTTCTTTGCCTCCATTTCTTAAATGTGTATATTGTTCTCTTTGATCTTGTTTACTTCATCTTGCTGCCCTTATTTCCTGTTGTTTCACAGAGGCATCAAACAGATGCAGTAGGCAGCTTCACCGCCTTACTATGGTGGGTGTTACATCACACTACAAGTTTATGTTCTTCAGCTGCAGTTCTTCATTAAGAGGAGAGAGAAGTATGAATTAACTAGATCTGAACCAGTATGTTGTAATACAGTGTGGAAGTACACGCTAGTGGCTGGATTATGGTTCCTGTATGCTGGGTAGTCTCTGACACAACTACCACCAGCCACTTCACATGGTTCCTCCATCTGACTGATGATAAATGATAGCTTCTTTTGGAAGTCTGCCTCTGAAATCTCTACAGTTTACATTTTTTGTTACTCAGTTTCAAAAAAAATAAATTGTAAACTAATGCCTTCAATTTCCTTGTGGAAGTGACTTTAGTAATTGATCAGCATCTCATTCTTATTTAGGAGGCAGCCTGCTTTAGACACAGTCCCCAATACCCTGTTTTAGTGAATAGGCATGCTGTAGTCAAGAAATTCCTTATGAAGAAAGGCACTTTTTACTGGAAGTAAATCCAACGTGACTCCCAGGGGACACTACAGGAGACCAGCAGGTCTTGGGAAATTTGCCTGTCTTAGCTGCTTCCCCAAGACAAGTATCCCCTTTATTCCGCCGACACGTGCTGTTGGCACCTATGGTACCATAACCTTTACTGACACATTTTTAAGTGATATAAATGCTAACTTTCCACCTTGACTTCTGATTCTCAGGGAACACCAGCTGGAAAAAGAATAATGGAAAATTTTACAGACGCGAATAATAACTCTGCTTGCGAAGGAATTCCCTACAAAGACAGCAAGACACTTCTGGTTGCAGTTTACAGCATCGTTTTTGCCATAGGCCTTCCAGCAAATTGCTTAACTTCCCTGCTTACATTTGTACAAATCCAAAGGAATAAAGTAATTGCCATCTACATTTTCAGTTTATCATTGTGTGAGCTGATGTATTTAAGTACCTTGCCTCTCTGGATTATCTACGTGCAAGATGAGCACCAGTGGAATATGGGTGTAAAGGCTTGCAGAATAACAGGATTCATCTTCTTCTGCAACATATACATCAGCATTCTGCTTTTGTGCTGCATTTCTGTGGATCGTTACGTGGCACTGGTGTATGCTCTGGAATCAAGGGGGAGAAGAGGACAGAAGAAGGCAGCCATAATAGTGTGTATTCTCTTCGCTGTGGTTGCAATAATCCACACTCCAGTATTTTACATGGAAGATTACTCACAATACAGTAATAAGAAAACCTGCTTTGAGACTTTGCCCCTTGACATAAAATTGGCTTCTTTCAGCTTTGCTAGATTCCTATTTGGATTTGCCATACCTTTCACAATCCTCATTTTCACAAACTACAAAATTTTCCAAAGTACAAAAACGAGCAGCAGCTTGACTTGTCGCCAAAAAGCCAAAGTGAAGTACCTGGCTATCGCCATTATTGTCATTTTCCTGATCTGTTTTGCTCCCTACCATGTGGTACTCTTAATAAGATCCATATACTTTATGTTTCATCAAAATTGCTCATGTCCATTTGAAAAAGATGTATATTCAATTTTTACAGTGTTTCTGTGTTTAGCTACTGCAAACAGCATTGCCGATCCAATCATCTATGTGCTGGTTAGTGAAAATGTCAGAAAAGATTTTTATAGGAGTCTGAGAAGATGGAGATTGAACTCATCCAGGCTGAATTCATCCATTAATTACAAGAGTGACAGTATAAAATGTAGAATGCCAAAAGAATCACCAGAAGGAGGGTTAAGAGAAGAAAATAAAGAAAGACCATCTTCATCTGACATTCAAAAGACCTGTAATAGTGGCAAAGACCAAGAAGATGGCAGGTAGCAATCGGCTGCTGACACAAGTAAGGAGTTCCCAACATCAGCTGTGGGCTGCAGACTGCAACACACAAGTACTTACATGCTGACGCCCATGGGGGGGTGGGTGCATGGGCCAGCAACTCCTTGAGGATGCTACGGGAGCGATACTTCTTATTTCTGTTTGTCTCCTATGATAAAGTTTGCCCACCAGTATCATTGGTGAATATATTGCTTTGCTAAGGACATGTGGAATAAACTAAGTTATTTATATTGATTCAAATTGAAATCTTAAAAGCTTATTTTTTGGACTGGCTCTTTTCCTCATATGAATTCCGAATCAGCTTTATAATCAGTTTTATCTTCTGAGCTGGACCAAAAAAATCCCTGCTGAAGAGAACAATGCACATTCTTATGGTTGAAAATTTTTGTTCTTGAGGAGGTACGTGTTCAGATTCTCATACACGTACTCTGTTGTTAACATTTGTGGTTAACCAGTGGAAAATATTAAAAATTAGTGACTCTTTCAACAAGAACCTTGAAAATGTTCCAAATACTTCAATATGCAGCTTTGTCTACCTTGCACATTATGGGGAGAATTAGAAGGCAAAAGAGTGACCTGGTAACAGAACAACAGTATTTCTACCATATTACTCAAGATCCTGCACTGCCCTGAAATTCTTCAAATGTACAATTCTAATGCTTGTCATTTTACAGCTAGTAAATTTTGTTTTGCAGTTAAACCTAGAATGCACTGAAGCATATAGAAAACTTACACATTTCCAGGTGGAGTCAGGAGATCTTTTCATGCCGCCTCCAAATGTTTGTTGAACTTGTGTTTCAGATCTGACTAAACTAACAGTTTCCTTGTGGTATTGATACAACTTTTACTGGTAGGAGTCTGCACAAGAGCGAGGTGCCTTTCTGGCAAGGAAGGGCTGGTGGCACGGAGAACACAGCCCTTTCTCCCCATAGATGGGAACTCCCTCCGACACGCTGGTGGTGCACACAGGAGATGATGCTGGGGCAGATTTCGTTGTTGCTGCTGCTGAATAAACTATTGATAGTAGTTTCCTGTGCCTTCAAACCAGAATTTAAAAAATAAGAATGATAGAAATCTGGTAAGATTTAGCCAAACAGCTTCTTCATTTTTTTTTAATGTGATCAAAGTAAAATGGACGAAGACCACGAATCAATTGGATGTTTATTTGAATACAAATGTGTAAAGCGCTTCACAGCATCATGCTCCTTAATCTGTAATGTTGGATTTCTGTAATATTTTTAAATTATTATTAATGTTCACATTTCTGAATTGAAGTAACATTAACTAATGTTAATGTCAACACAGTACTAGTATCAAAATGGCATTTCATCAATTTATTATATCTATGACATATTTAATTTTTGCATTATTTAATGACTTGTCTGGCATCTACCTACGAAATGCTTGTGTCCTCCAAAGTAGTTCATATTAATACTGAACTGAATAGGAGATTGTGTCTTGGAAAAATGTGAAATTCTGTTGTGATGCTAGTTAACAAATTGTGGTTTTCTATTTCCATACGCATCCTAGAGATCAAACTCTCTGAGGTATTTGTGGCGCACTGAAGCACGGACTCCGAGAGTGGATCAAAGACACTATATTAAAATCAAGAAACCCTTTTATACCTTTACAGCATGCTGACCTATCAGCCTGTAACTATGGTCAGTAATTTTCCACTCTTAACTCTTTTTTCTATTGCAGACACAGCAACTTAGCAACTCCTTTATCTACAAGGCCACAAGCTCTGCAGCTACTCCGTATCTTAAAGTTTCTTTTCTTGCTCCCATGGCTTCCTTCCAACAAGCGTAACTGTGTCTCTCTCCCAAGGTCGGTTTTCACTTACCGACACTGTCAAGCTAGCTCAAGAAATACCCACATCTCCCCCTTCTTTATATATAAAAAAGGCTTCTTTCAATGCTCTGTTTATTAGAGTTTGCACACATTTTAACATACACGGAATACAGATCAGAATACATATAAAAATGAGTAAGCATCCTACACCTATTTGTAATAAGCTTTTTACCCATGCAGTTAAACATAATCTACTAAAAAGATTTCCAAAAATGTTAAAACCATCTCTTCATTGTAGTTTCTGTACTCCTTCTTGCAAGTTTCCAAGACTTTTGTGAATATATTCAAAATGATCAGACAGATCCATACAACAAAGTCCATCAAAATTCTGACAACCATGACCTTGCGCTAACTATTGCAGCTCTATTTTGTAGCGTAGCACGTCTTATTGAATCCACATCTAGCAATAGTCCACTCAGGGCTAACAGCATTGCATTAGTTTGTTTTGCAAGCCAACAGCCAAGCTTATTCAAGGTGGTTAACACTTGCACTGTTCCTACTCCTGAAGCAAACATAGATGCTGCTATAATGTCACCAGGGCTCCAAAATTCCATATTATCTTTACAATCAGTTTTAAAGGCAGGTGTAGCACATTTGTGGCGGCATAACTTATGAGTTATAATCATGGATGTATTGGGTGTTAACAAAGTTAACCTTCCAATGCTACATGGTCCTCCTTTCACATGGGAGGGAATGCCAGGCCACGCACGATCTCCACAAACTAGAAATAATCCTGTGGGCAGTTTAAGTGGACATTTGCTAGACATTGATATATTAGGAGAAGTATAATTACACCAAGAGCTAGCATTTCTATATGCAGGTATGGTAGCATTTAACCATTGAATTGTTTTTATATCATCTTTGCCTGTGTAGTAGAAGTATATACCACAATCCATTTTTACAGATCCTAATGAATCCAGGTCCTGTGGTTCAATCCCACCATATGCTAAATATGGAACCCAACCATCCCAATTGTTCACCACATCATCAAATCCCTGAATTATGATCCATTTATCTGAGGGGATGGGCCAATCATCAACAGGTCGTCCAACCAGACAGGTTGTAAAAGAATTTTCTGGAGAAGCAGTTGATAGACATAATGTGTCCTGTCCCGTGCAATTGACCAAGGTTACCTAGATGTTGGTTTTGGGTTGAGGCAGGATCCATATTGATGCAGCTGACATCATGGCACAGACGATGGCAATGACTGAGATAATGATGGCTTGATCCATCGAGCTGGTACCCATCTTGGGCCAGAACCTGTGGAAACACAAGCATACCCTCTACCCCAAGGTATTAATGGAAAAGGACCTTCCCATTGATTTCTCTGTAATTTTTTTACTATAAGTTGTGCTTTCTCATTAGATTTTGAAGCACTGTATAAGCCAAAATGGCGTTGTATAGGAGGTCCATTCTCTGTCCAATGGTTTTAAAAATTCAAAGCATAACAAGCTTTGGCTATACGCTCTTGTGGGGTTAACCCTAGACTCTCCCTTTTTTGTTTTTGCAATGTAGTTTTAAGAGTGCTATGTGTGCGTTCAATAACGGCTTGGCCTGTGGAGAATGTGGAATGGCTGTAATATGCTGAATTCCCCCCATTGCTGAAAAAATGCCTGTGTCTTATGCGCTTTATAGCCAGGGCTATTCTCTGTTTTTATAGTTTTTGAACTCCCAGGGTGGCAAAGGCCATAGTAAAGTGTCTGCAAACATCTTTTGCTTTTTCACCTGAGTGTACTGATGCATAAATACAAGATGAAAAAGTGTCGATAGAGACATGTACATATTTGTACTTGCCAAACTCTGGTATATGAGTAACGTCTGTCTGCCAAATTTCAAGCGACAGAAGACCTCGAGGATTAGTTCTGATCAACAGTGCAGGCAAAACTTGTTGACAATTGGGACACAATTGTGTAATTTGCCTCGCTTGGTCCTGAGTCAGTTGAAACGTGTGTTGCAGTGCTTTTGCGTTTTGATGATAAAATTCACGAGATAAATGAGCCTGTGCAAAACTGTCAGGTAAGAGCTCCCTGGCACCTACCAGCCTGTCTGCTTGTGCGTTCCCCTCACTTATGGGACCGGGTAGGGAGGTATGTGAGCGTATGTGTTGCATAAAATATGGATATGCCCATCAATCCAGGAGCCACTTGAGCTCCCAGAGAAGAGCAAATAAAGCTTCATGTGAGACTTCCTTCAACAAGGAGCATTCTAGCCTAGAAACAAGGCTGGCCACGTAGGCAGAATTTGTGATAACACTTATTGGGGTAGTCCATAATTTGAAAACAGACTACTGCAGAGAGTTCTACTACCTGAGGCAATCTTGTGACAATATGTATGTTGCTTTTCCAGTTTCCTTCATCATCTCTCCAGATTATCACTGCTTGGCCTGTTTTGCCAGACCCATCAGTGAATACTGTAGGGGCATCAACTATTGGTGTGATAGCTAATTGTGAAGTAGGTAAAAGAGGAAGAGAGTGCAGGGATTGTATAATTTTGTGTCCTGGGAAATTAATATTTACCTGTCCTGTAAAATCCACTAGAGCACAATGAAAAACAAAAGAATGGTGACTTTAAAAAGTGAGCTGTTTTGAATCAAGAAGCAAATAGATATTAGGTTCAACACCATCTAAAGTTAATAAATGCTCTCTTCCTTTCTTAATTACCATAGCTATCATTTCAAAAGCTGTGGTAACTGTTTTTCCAAAATTATGTGGTAAAGATATCCATCCCAGAATAATCAAAGGATATATGTCTTGTGGAACCCACTGTGCTAAGAGACCATAGGGTTGAAAAGCTGAATAAAAAATGAAAAGGCTAATAGAGTGGTCCATTTTTCACCTATGAGTGACTTGACCTGCTAATTTTTCAACCACTTTATCAAGAACAGTTTTTGCAGAGAGGGTAAGTGTTTGAGGAGACATCAAGTCTGGATGTCTTTCCAATGGTTTAAAGAGGGGATGGAGTTCTTCAGTAGATATCCCTGAGAGAGGATGAACCCAATTTATGGTTCCTAACAGTTTTTGTAAGTCTTTCAGAGTCCTTATTTCTGTTTGCAAGGCGATACATTGAGATTGGATGTTTTGTTCTGATATTTTCCATCCTAAATATCACCGAGGTGGTATTTCTTGTATTTTTTCTTCTGCAGTTTTGAGTCCTGCTGTCGAGACTGCTTGGACTACTTGCAGTTTCACTTCTTGGGCTGTCTGTTTTGATTCTGCAGCGATTAAGATGTCATCCATCTACCAGTGCTGCCACTTGTGCTGGCGCACAGACTGCTGCAGCTCGGGGGGGTGGGGCATTCGGAGGGGTAATTTGTCATTACAGCACCACCCCTCATGGCGCTCTGCTTGGGGGTTCCTGCTAAGGCCAAAGACTGGCCATCCTAGTCAAATTTTGTTTGACATTGATTGGCATAATGACGTCCTTTATGACATCATCGACATATTCCAGGTGGACCCCCTTTATTATTTACTTTTGCTTTCGGACAGTTCTTTCGTAGACGGCCATACTGACCACAGCACTGCTGTGACTTAACTGACAGCACTGCAAATGCTTCTGCAATCAGAGACAAATCATGCTGTCTAGACCCAATATTCATACAAGCATTCAACATACCGTCAATCCCAGGATTCTTTAAAAGTTATAATACTTTCTGACAGTCAGGGTTGGAATTTTCAATAGCAAGTTGTTTAAAAATATATTCAAGTGCTTTCTCATTATCAATCTGCTTTTCCAAAGCCTCATGAAGTCTGTCCAAAAATTTCATAAATGGTTCGTTTGCTTCTTGCTTAATTCTGATAAAAGGCTGCCTCTGTTTACCTGCTTCAGGAACAGTTTTCAAAGCATGGAGTGCCAATTGTTTTACTTGCTGCAAACCCGCCTGGCAAATCCTAGCTTGCGCAGCGTTGGTGCTATGATCGGCTTGCCCTAGTAATACATCTACGTTAACTGCTCGCAATGGAGCACGCGCCCCCAACACTGAGTTCTCAGTAGCTTGGACACCTGCAAGCTGCCTTGCTTTTGACTCCCCTACAGTGCATTGCATGTCCGTCATTATCAAGCGAAACAACGTTTTAAAATCATTAAGGGTAAACACATGAGTATCACAGAGAGACTCTATTAAATGAGTTGTAAGGAGCCCCAGTTCCATGGTCCGTCACTGTTCTCCTGATATCTTTCATAAGAGCATACAAGGGAGCTTCCCATCAAGGATCTTGATCTGGCCCATACACCACAGGGAAGGCACGCAGCACATCTCTATCCCCTGCTTGCCTTGCTTCCCCTTTTACAGCTGCCTATTTATCATGAGGGTCTGGAGGGTATACATCAGCCTCTTTTTCCAGATCAGTAAACTCTGGGTCAAAAGGATTATCTGTGTCATCATCAAGCGTATCAGGTGGCAGAGCCACAAGAGCAGTAGCAGCAGGTTTAGTTTTTGGTCTTACAGCAGGGTCTGCTAAAGAGGGTGGCGGTGAAGGAGCTGAAGAAGCTGTTTCTGCTTCCTTTGATTGTCAGCCAACATGAGCTTTTAGTTTCAAAAATAATTCGCCAAGGGCTCAACATAATACCCACAGGCATCTGCAAAGTGCTGAATATCTGTAACTGTGCTGAAAATCAAACTTTCCATTGCTAAAAATTCAGCAGCAGGCGTTGCACAGAACAGCCCCAGTCAGCCAGAGCACTGGTGATTAATCTCTGAAGACGTGTATGTAAACTGTCCCAACCTCAGGATTTTCATAGTTTAAATGTAAATTCTGATTAATAATAGCAGTGAATTTAGAAGAAAACAAAGGTACAGACTTCTGAACTGATTGAAATGGATGCAAATTGGATATTCACCCCAATGAATTCAGAAATCTCCCTGATGTTTTTCCTCTGATAAAAGTGAGTGTTTTTAGAGCAACCACTACTGGAGCCCAGTGCCAGAGCTGCAGGAGACAGGGATTAGCAGGGTCTGATGCAATGTAAATTTTTTGCCTTGCCTAATTTACATGCTGTTCTAAATTACTAAATCATTATGCATCTTCTCTTAATGAAAATCCTTGGAGCTTCACTGTTCAGAAAGACTCTGAAACAAAAGCCTTAGAAGCGACAAAGCCCTGTGCAGCCTGCTCTAACTTGGAAGATGACCTAGATGGTCTCCAGACATGCTTTCCAAATTCAAATAGTCTGTGGCAGATTACTGAAGGGATTAGGGGCTGGGTACCAAGCAATGTATCCACATGGGAAAACTGCACATCCTGACTTCTTTGGATAAACAGAAAAGCAGCTTTACGCCTGAGGGAGGACATTGAGAAATGCTATTTCCACATTGTTAAAATATCGCATCGGATAAGCTGTTTCTCATCTGACAAACTGAAGCACCCGATCTCTTTTGCAACACGGTATTTGACTGTGCCATACAGGCAAAGGAAGCGTCTCAGCACTGGGACACTTGCTAGAGACACAGCAAAGGACATTACTCAGGTCAGAGCAGATCTGAAAGGTGGGTTGGTTGTGTGGGCCTTTCCATCCTTTCCAGCTGCAGGGACACTACCAGCAAGCCCACAGGGACTGCTTCATGCTGTGAAAAAAGATTCACCTGCTACGTAAGATCTGCTGTTCTCAACCCAGCAATTTGGATCTGTCCCCCTACCTCCTCAACTGAGCTTAAGCTATAAGATGACCAGGAAAGAACCAAACCTAGGCCATGCTTCCCAGTTTGCTCTTTAGATGGCCAGGTCTCCAGACATAAGGCTCAGAGCAGGTAATTTGCTCACCAGTGTAAGTGGGTGAGATTCGAAAATTTCACTCTCTTTTATATTCAGCATTTACTCAGGTCTAACTTCCATAATTTGATTTAAAGAAGAGTGGGCTACTGAATAAATAAAACATGATTTTATTTTTACATGTGTCTCAGACATTCATAATGTACCCAGGAGATAAGTGGATTGCTGATTATTTTAAATATGATTGTGAAGCATGAAGTGAATAATTTCTGGCGATGAACTAGAGCTGGCCAAACTAGTTTTTGCAGACAACATATCTGATTTGTTTTTTTATTCATCAATTTTAAGTTATTTCTAAAGACTGCACTTTTCAAGTAATCATTTGAGGTAACTCGCTTATAAAACTCTACTCCTGTTTAAGAAATGCTTTCATGTTCAGTATTAAATTTTGCTTCAAGAGAATAGTTATACAAAACAGGCAAAACCAGATATGAATGAGCTGACTTTCTATGCATGACAAAGTTTCATCTGCAGTTGGTGACCCTGCAGCTGGTCTGATTTAGTCCCTGCTACCATGTACAACCCAATGTCGAATTTCTGTTGTAGTGAGTGATGAAACCTAACTCAGAACCAGGCTTTCAAAAATGTCCACAATGTAATAGCTTTTCTTCACGAGCATATTGTCATACGACAGGTCACGTTGCAGGATAGGTCTTTTAGGAAGCATCTATATAGTGAAACGACACCAGAGCTGCCTCAAAGGTCTTATACCTGTCTTATTTTCAAACTAATGGTAGCAAACAAGGGCAGGGGTGGGGTGGGGGGTTGCATCAGCAAGATGCAATCCTTTTTTTAACCTCTTTGGTGTGCAGGGAAGCATACAGGTAGCAGCATCCCCAAAGCTAGATCTCCCAAGCATGTCTTCTGCAACTAGTGTCTAGAGGATGTGATACCTACCAGCCTTCTCCATCTCTTTCAGTGCCTCTTGGGGTGGTTTGCATCCCACTGCACTCCCTCCTTCCCCTGCACAATTAACCCTTGCACAGGAGAGGATGCTTCTCATACTCTACTTGCACCAGGGATGCAGCATGGCCTCATGATGCAATCTTCAAGTGACAGGAATGTGAACCATAAAAAGCCAAATCTATCGTCCAAAATTAGACTAATACTGATATCCTGGTAATAGATGTTAGTTGCTGTTATCATGAGCTATTGGTAAGAAAGAGTAGGATTCTCAACTCATTACGTCTCATCACTGTAATTCAGATCACTGATAACTTCTAGGGTTTTACTCTCTTACTCCATCCTTCAAAAAATGCTTAGAGATAACAAAGCAAAAACCAGCCTTGGAGACAAATAGAAAATCTGCTGAGGAGACATGATAAGCTATGTGATAAGAATTTCACAGAACACCACACGAACGTGTATCATCTATGCAAGCAACCTCAAAATAAGCCTTTCTCAGTACACCATAGAATCATAGAAACATGCCATGAAATGATCCATCCTGTTTGGCAGCCTCAGTCTGCGACAGGACTCATACACTGCAGCCCACGATCACAGAACATCCCTGTATGTTCAAAGGTCTGTCTTGAAATATTTTCTTGAGGGTGGTAAAGAATCAAAGAGAAGAGAGTTACTGTGGGAAAAGGGTGTTGTACGATATACAAAGTCCTGGAAAGCCATGTAAGCCTAAAGTTGCAGATGTTCTGAACAAGTATGCAAATACTCAAGTGTTCAGAAAGCTACTTCAGAAATGCATCAGCCTGTATCACAGTTCCCCATCTGTAAAACAGGACACTTCCCTTGAGCATTGTCTGCCTTCTTCGTTTAAAATACAAGCCCTTGCAAGAGATACTAGAAAGAGTAAGCAGGTGTGTCGTATGCATGTTCAGAACGTACTCCAATGGAGTAGTGAATGGCATGGAGGCAAATAGAAGCACAAATTCTAATGAGTCAGCACTTTTAGGGTCAGATTCAAAGCACTTTATTTGCTTCTAATTATGCTGGGGCCTCAGAAAAAAAAGAAATAGGCAGACTTTCATTTTAACCTCGCTTGGATTTTTCCTCACTGGGATATTTTGGTGTTTGGAGGTGTTTTGTTACTTCCAAAAGGTAGGAGTAATACCGATCCACAGAGTTGACTTCCAGATTGGAAATACGCAGAGCCAAGCACTCAAAAGACTCACAAGACTCAAAACAATCAGCAATGCTAATAGCATTTGTTGTTGCAACTTCCTTACACAGTAGGCCACCAAAAATAATCTCTAAAATCCTTAATGCTTTGAGATCTATCCACGTGGACTGCCTCTCAAGCTCTTCCCTCCCTGCTACTATCTTCGTGGGTTGGGAATCACTTTCTTAGCACCAGCTTTCTGGAATGGGTCTCTGACAGTGTGAGCCTGATATGTTTGAGGCAACAGCACTATTGCTTACCTATCTGATTAATATGGGGGGTGGGGGTGGGAGGTGTTACCTTTCTTAAATATAGTCAAGACTAGGCTCACACTACCCACTACGGGTAATTTTTATTATTGTATGTTTTACATTTATAGGTGACTTTACATTATGTTCGATAATGGGCATTTGATAAGGTATTAAAATAAACCTTGTGTTTTCCATTTAGCTGTAGGTATGGTTCCTGTCTAATTCTTTTGTCTAAATCTTTCCTAAGATAAGGTTTATAAAAATGGACAGTCCACAGCTCTCAATGGAATGGTGCACTGAACTGCACCACTTCCAGTAATAGCTGTGTCCCAAAAATAAAAAATGCACAAGCCTCAAACTAAACTCAGGGCTGGAGGCAGCAATATGCAGAAGGGAAGAAAAAACGTATGTTAAATAACAAGGGAACTCAGGAGCATGCCTTCTTGATTGTTACTGTGGGAATGGTCCATCAACAAAAGGCAGGAGATTCCAGCCAGACCAAGTACAAATCATAAGTTTCTATCACAAACAAAAAAAAAGGGGGGTGAATGGGGACCTTTCTTCATACAGAGGGGTGTGAAGCAGATATAGACAGACTGTAATGTCATAACAGAAAAGATTTGATGGGAAACAAAAAGTCAGCGGGCAACTTCAGTATCCACAAAAGCAGAATTCAAAGGCGTGTGTGATTTTGTAACTCAGCAAGGGGCTTTCCCTAATAAGAAGCTGAGTGGACCCTGCTTGCCTTATTCAAGGATGAGTCACTCCCTTTTCTGACCAGAAATGTTCCCCTCTCATGAGAGGGAAGAAGCTGGAAATTATACTAAATATTTGTCTTTTTGTTTTCTTAGCATTCGGTTTCAGATACTAGAACCATTTCTTAATCAAATTCCAAGATGAGAAATAACACTGCATAAGGAAAAATCCCTGGAAAAAAATCTTCCTTTCTCTGGAGATACTGAAAACCATTACAAATAAATCAACATAAAGTTAAACCAAAGCTGTGAAACCAGCCTTCTTCCCTGAAGGCTGTGGAAAGTTAAAATATGAATCTGAAGTTTTTTTGCTGGCCCATAGTTTCAGATCACAATGACTTCAAACATTCAGAATTTGGGGAAAAATACCTTTTTTTCATTTATGTAGAAATGTAGCTTGGACATATTCTTCCATGATGTAAAGCAATAATGTATAATCCTGGCTTGTCTATGCTTCAGTATCATGCCTGATTGACTAGCATGAAGAAAAGCTTTTATGAAAGCAGCAAACATTTGAAATATTGAACACATCAGTCAACTATGAGTTGTGAGTCTACTGCCTCTATTCTGAATGACGAGCAGAAGCTTCATTTCAGAAATGCCACTGAGAGGTTAATTCCCCTTTTTATACTTCCAGCTTTTGTTCAAGCCCTGATGGCTTTTAAATCAGAGGATGATGTTTTTTCATGAGTTTAAGGCAGTCACAAGAGGGCACCAGACTCTAGCCTATTTCTCCTGCTGGCTAGGGTGGACTTCACAGTGGAAAAAAAATAAATTTGTCTCTCTTACACCTGTTAAGTTCGCAGACAGTAATCATCAATTTGTAAGAATTCGTGCTGCCAGGTAAAACAGCCCGTACAGATGACAGGGTGTGTGTAGGGGTGCTCGTGCTTACCAAACAGGTAGCTGTTGGGGCAGACACGAGATCGGCTTATAAGGTTTATCCAACTACACCAGAAACATGCAACCTTTTTCAAATGGTGGCTACAAACAGGCAGAAAAACAAGAAGAAAACAAAAACAAACCCAAAACAAAACAAAACTGAAAACAAGCAAGAAAAATCATGGGGAGAAAAAGAGAGAGACAATTCCCTTGCATCACACACTAAAATATGGAGGATTATGGAACTTGCCAGGATCTGTCCACGATTCCCTGGAGAGAATGTAAGTGGCAGGAGGCAAACACACCATCTAAGGCATTCAGCTCAGCCAGCCCTCGCAGTATCTAAACACACATCAAAATCTAAAAACTCTTTCAGGAGCCCCACTTTGCCTCCCTGTCTCAACAAACCACTCCCCACATCATGCTGCACCACTGCTCACTGCAGCTCCAGTGACTTTATCCCATTCTGTTGGCATTTGGTGCTGTTTGTTACTCAGCTTATATAAGGAAAATTAAAGATTTATTATTCCGTTAACATTAGACATGTTGAAATCATTGCAGGGAAACCACTGGCTACTGACAGAACAGCAGGAGACGTGAGTTAACGCTCCTTTATTGCTACAAAAGTCAAAGCTGTCATTCCCATCAAGGTACAGGACTGGAGCAGAGAACAAGACCAGCAGACAGCCTGTTATCTGTGTTCATCCTCATGCTTCTAACCAGGTTAACCCTTTAACCAGATAAGGCAGAGTCTCATTAGCAATCATTCTCTTAGAACAAAGTAGGGTAAAAAAAAAAATCACATTTTTAACATGCCTTTTCACACCTTAGTTTACCTACTTCTTATGTTCATTTCTGGATACCCTCATTAAGCTATAATTGCTATGTTACTACTATAATTTATGATATATTTTTTTTCTTATAGACTGTAATTCAGATAGGTCAGCATCAAATCAAAATCAGCAGTAATGTGTGGATACAGTATGTTTTCCAGTTTAACCTATCAATTCACCAGACTCTAAAACAAAATTTGGAAACAATCTAAACACTCCAACAAGCCATCAGCACCTTCGTCTGCGCTTCCAAGGAGCACAGAGGGTCATTTTAACTTGCAGATAAAGCGTTAACTTCTATAACCAGCATATTTCTTTTATTGATGCTCTTATTGATTATTAATTTTATTCTCCTCATTACTTATGATGGGTCTAAGGAAAATCACATTTCTGTTTTGGAAAATGTAAAACAACTAATGCCATCAACAGCTTGTTACTGACATCTCAACCACCAGAATTAAGCTACTGCATAAGAAACTCAATGTTCTTATTTTTCTACTTTCCTCCCCTAGTTTTTGTGGTCCAAATGCTTAAGAACTTTAAGACAAGCTTGAAAGTAAACAAATTACCTACATATTTTCAAGTTTTGTTAGCATTAACCGTGCTTTTGAATTATAACTCTCCTGTTTGCCACTACTGCAGAAATTAGTTTCCCACTGGTGGTGCAATTTTCAGGGACACAGCTTCTAGAAACAGCACAGTGCCTTCCAAAAGGCTGGTTTCAAAAGCAAAACACTGTAATATCAAAAGATGCAGAACCGCAAAGGTGTAAGCCTCAAATCTGGCCTAAAAGATCTGAAAGCCACATTCTAATGTATGTTCAAGGATATATAAAAAAGGAATTATTCATTAACTTCTTCAGCTTGCAACTGCTTCAGGCTATTTTGTTCTTAGAGTGTCTGCAGTTTTCAAAGGAAAGTAGAGCTGGTGGGGGGGAAAAAGGATCTTCACATGCACAGCACAAACACATTCATCAAAAACAGACTAACTCCTGAGATGAAAATATGGTGCTTAGCTTGCTGCAAAGAAAGGAATACCTTGTGTAGTGACAGGCTGCACACGTTTTTTGAGCTTGTGGGTGCTATTTAATAGTAGATACTTAGTTGCTATAGCAACTGTCATACCCTATGGTATTTATGCTTAGATATGGAACACATATTTTAAGCAGCACCAGACAACATGGCATTCAAGTGTCCAAAATGTATGTTTAAAAGAAAATCCCTGTTATGAAGGAAGTAGGTGTGTTCCTCTAGTTATTAGAAAACCTTTATAAAGCAATACTTTTGCAACAACAAAACAATCTTGTCCCTCACAAACATAAAACAAAACTACCATGTTGATCCAGAAGAGGGCTTAGAAACCTTAAAACCCCAAACAACACTCAGCACTTTAAAATCCATCTTTGACTGCCTCTGCATGATCTAGAGACTTCTGCTGTTCAGTACAGTGAGAGCACAGTGTTTTGCCACTAGAGGTTTCCATCGTAGTTTTAGTATCTCACTAGGCACTACTTTGATAGTCTTAACTTGGTATCATCTGGGCTTTGCTCCTACCACAGATATCCACTATCAACACAAAGCCACATATACTTGCTGCTGGCCCCTGCCTGCCAGTGCACATACGCATTACTCGCGGCTTCACGGCTGGAATTTCTCAAGCGTGCTTTGTAGCCCCTTTGGTGTTTGTAGTTTTGCATATCACCTGCCATGGAGAACACTTCCTCTGAATTGGCTGGCAACAGTAAATTTTGCTGCAAACACTCCTTTATTTTTATTTTGTCACATCCTGGTGTCTGAGGAGCATAAACAAATAATGTAGTACGAGGGCACTCTTTCTTTCAGGTCCTTTCTACCCTAAGAGGAAACCACTGGTCAATAACTTCTACAGCTGCCTGTGAAGCATACTTAACCCCAACACGACCATTTTAGCCATGCAGGCTAAAAGTTTGAGGGCTGGAACAAGCCTAGTAGCTTTCCTGTGTCCTGTTCGCACTGTATTTCCTGCAGTCAAAACATATCAATACCTCTTCTTAGCAATTTATTATCAGTTCCATAAAGTTACTAGCTAACTAGGATAAACACAGTTTTAGCTCACAGTTTCTTAGCCTGTACAAGTTCTTAAAAAGAACTCATTTCTTAGCTCATGTCATCCCTAACACCCCTGGCCTCCTAGTAGATAGATCAGTTACCCGCAGTCATAAAACCTAAGGCCTGAGGCAGACAGATTTCTGCCGAAGAACAGATTTGCTTTGCCACTGTTGTACTGACAGCCACATACCCTCCCTCCCGTCACTTCTCTACTACTGCTCTTCAGTATTTTGCCAGCACAAACACCCAGCTGAGCCAATCCAGCCAGCCAACTGTTGCCATATTCAGACATGTATTAGGTGGTGCATGGAGTAGTTGAAGACTGCTCTGACTACACCATTCTTGTTTTGTAAGCCACTAGCATTTGATGCCAGCATCATTATCATCCAACATCAACTACAGTTAGCCCACAAATGCTCACTCACTTACTATGAATTCTTTGGTAAACCAAATTACAGGCACCAGATGCCTGCCGTTCTTTGTCCAGCCCCCTCCTACAGGTAGAGCAACAGCCTCACCAGGCTCAGAGCAGGGAAGGAGAAGCTCACCCTCACTGAAGGCTGAGCAGAACTCTCAGCCACCTTCGGTGTGGTCCACACATTAAGGCATTGTAACAACACAAAACCACTTTATCTTAAATTCAGTGCCCTGTGACTGCAGAATACATGCAATAAAGTTGTATCCTGTACCTGCCTTACGGGGCCCAGCTGAGCTGCTACAACAGGCTTACTTCTTAGGGAACAGCCACATTTAATTACTCTCCTTAGCCTTTCTCCCATCTGCTCTTGGATTTTTTAGGCTAGCTCTGCTGCAGGAATGTGCTTGTCTGCAGAAGCACTCCAAACTGTTTCATAATGCTGCCTATCTCAAAGGTAATCAGAATTTGGCAGTTTGGGCTTAAAGAAAAATGGTACAAGTGGGCCTCCTGCCCTACTCTGGAGCCAAATTAAAAAGACAAACATATCTTAAACACTTTAATCAAACAGTAATTATGAGAGAAACAATACAGACTCAGAGCAAGTCCACGTTGTCTTTAGCAGGCAGAGGCAGGCAAGATCTGTCCCCATTCTGAACCAGCAGGATCGCAGCCAAAACTCTTCCAAACCTCACACAGTCGTGCTGGTACAACACAGAGCTTGAGCTAACACACCTTGTCTCTCAGTAAGACTCGCTAGCCAGAGCACAGCACTGCGCTGACGACAGCTTGCGGCTTCCAGTTCAAGGCTGAGTCATGTCTGGTTGGCTCCAAGCACTGGCAGTGCAAGCACACGTTTTCCTGCCTCCCGACTGCACAGCCGTACTCTGAACCATGCGCCCAGCTACGTTAACCCAGGGCCCTCAGACCAGAGACAGAAAACACTGCAGCCATGCAGTGGTGCAGAGTGGAAAACACTTCACTGTCAGCACACGATTGGTATTGGGACAGGACTCAGTCCTATCTCACCGCAACCATTTGTTTCAAAGCTTAAGCAACCTCCTGACTAATTTTCCTACCCTCTATCTGAGGGCTTGTAAGCCACTGGTTATGAAACACTGTGCTAAGCCTCATACAAACACCGAGTAAGAGACAGTGGCTGTCACAGCCCAAGAAACACTCCCTTGGAGAGACTTTTCCACAGGCTAGAAATAACATCCATGCAGGGATCCAGTGGAAAGCGACAAACTTAAATCTGCATGTATTTCTGTCTCTTATTCACCTACATAAAGATTATCTGCATTAGCCCTTTAAAACTATTAAAACCCACTATTATTGTAATAATTTGTAATGTGGAAATCTCATGGACTAAGATCCTTTGTGCAGCTTGAAATTGCACAAATAAATCACAAATTCCGTCAGGTTTGGGGTTTTTTTCCTTTTAAAAGCACAGTTTCAGCCCTGCTCCCTGCCATTGAGCTTCTATTAATTTCTGTGGTTTTACAAACAGTGTCCAACTCTAAACCAGCCTTCCCATCACCACTGATGTGTGAAAGTCTGGCCAGCTCAGCAGGGGCTGAGCAGCTCTGAAAAAGAAGCAGCAAAGCTCCTGAGGCATCAAGCACAGCCCAGCACAGGCTTGCTCCAGAAGGGAAGGAAGGGGGCTGGGAGGGAGGGAGTTAGTGGCTGCTTTCCAACGAGCATGGCACACAGGTCACACCACCCGGTACCAGCCACCGCCAGAGGAAGAAGCAGGCCAGGGCTCCCGGGAGAGCAGGCAGGCTGTGGGATGGGGAGAGTGGAGTTGGCTGCCAACACAGCTCCCACAGCCGCTGCTGCTCAGTCACAGGGGAGGCAGTGTGCACATGCCGACCTCGCAGGCTAAAGCTGGGCCTGTCCTTCATCCACGCTGAGCACAAGCTAACCACTGCCAGCCAAGAGAAGGGGCTCTGGGTAGCAGCTCCCCTTGTCTCAGCCCTCCTGCTGAGGCAGGAACTCTGGCTCAAATAAGCCCCACTGTGCGCTGTGGGATGTGATGGATCTGCACCTTGGACCCACTCAGAGAGGTCAAGGATGCCTGCTTCTGTTAAACCAGCCCCGTACCTCCTGTTTTCAGCCAAAAAGATTATCCCACTCAACCCTCTTTGGCAATCACACTTTCATAAAGGCTGCCAGTGCTTTTAAATCCCCTCAGGACTGCCACTCGCTCTGAAGATTTTGCTGGATGGCAGTGGTGACCCATCTTCCTAGGAGAGGTCTGCTGAGCTGGTTTGCATCATTTTCTTTCCTGTCACCTGTATTATTCATTTCATCAGCAAGCAGGCTGTCCTGCAGTCTCTCACTAGGTGCCATGCCTCTCAATTGTCAGGAAGCTTTGAGTACATATACTGAATCACCTTTCAATTCAAAAGTCTCCTGCCAATTCTGACCTGGAATTCCCCCCCCCCTTTTTTTCTTTTTTTAGTAGACTTATTGTCTTAATTTCAGTTACCCCTACCAGGTTGCTTTGCAGACATTTCTTTCCAGTTCTGCTCTATGCTTTGTCTCTAGAACTCCAAATTTGGCATCATTCCCACTTTCGCTTGCAGATTATCTTAGCTGTGAAAGTTTCATGGGCTGAGATAGCTTTCTCAATATATAAAAATCTGTTAAGGAAATTACCAGGCTTTCACCTATTCTGTTTAACTCTGGCGCTAAAATGTCATTTACTGAAACCAGTAGGAGGATGAAAAACTTTAGCACGCAGCTAAAATGCAGCTGTTCTCTTTATCACATCATCATTACGATTCAGTTAAATTCTTTATAACACTATTTTAGTCCCATCACAGATTGTTTACTTTCTAGTAAATACTTTGGGCTGTATTGTTTTGCATAGGTCTGTCCAGATTTTTCCATTTTGACTTTTAAAGTTTTCTCACATATGCGAGATGTGAGAGTTGCTTTCTCCTGAGAATAATCAAATCTTGTCATACCTCGATGAGACATAGTTTCTCAGCTTTTCAAAGATGATGGAGCGCTGAGAACCTTTCACAATTTCTCTTTCAGTGGCTTAATCAGAAATGTAGATGATGTAGTTTTTAAGACATCAGACATCCTCTCATTTCACTGGAGGATGTATCAGGAAAAAAAACTCATAAACAAAAATGTCAAGACCCTCTCATTGTTTTTAAAAGGAGAAAAAAAAAGAAAAAGATAAGGGGACTTCTGTCCCTTACTATATAGATGATGCTGTCACTAGAAAGAGCAATACCAACGAACTCTTCTAGCAGCAATCCTCCAGGGAAGAGCACCTACACTGCCTCAAAAAGGAAGTCCAGAGAGGCTCAAAGGTTCTTGCAGGATTTGTTGTGGGATTACCTATTTGAATTCTTTGCAGCAAAACTAGAAGCCAACGTCAAGCTGAACAGAACATAAGAACACATCTCTTTGTGGTACCATTCTTCCAAAGTTTTGACTCATATTTTTTGCACCATTGATGCCACTGAGTGGTGCAAAAACCTGTAAAAAACCCAAGGGGAAATACTATACTTTGTAACCAGTCTTGTCCCCAAACCAGATCTTGCTTTGCTATGTAAATATTACGTCCTCCTGCTTTCTCGCACCGAGCCACAACTCCGCTGTTCCACAGCCCTTCCTACCAACCCCCAGCCCCCCCCTTTCTCCATTCTCTCTCCCCGCCCCCGCAGGCCGGCAGCCCCTCACCCGCCCGCGCTGGCCGCAGCAGCTGCCGTGCCCCCCAGGGTCTCCGCCGGCAGCCGCCGCCAGGCCGAGCGCGGCCCCCCGCCCCGCCCGCTGCCTGCCGCGGAGCCAGCCGGCACGTAGCTGCCAGACCGGGAAGGCGACCGAGAAACGCCCGGTCGCTTAAGCACTTGCAGATGTGCGGCAGCACCAAGCTAGAAGGCACGGCGGCGTTAAAAGCTTTCGGGATTTCCCCGCTCGCCAGGGCGGCTGGAGCTTTGGGGACAGCGGAGCCTCAGCCCGGCTCCGCGCCCCCCGGGAGCGGCTTCCCCGTCCCCTGCCGCCGCGGCCGGCGCTGGAGGCCCGGCCCAAACAGGAAATGCCACAGGCCTTGCTAATGGAGTCATGAGGCCTGGCACCCCCGCGGGGCGGCAGCGCCGGGCGGGAGGGAGCGGCTGCGAGGGCGGGCGGGCGGGCGGGACGGCCGCGGTGGGCGCAGGGGTCCCCGGCCCGGCGGGACGCGGCGCCTGACGGCGGAGAGCGGCCGGGCCCAGCGGGGAAGGCGGCGCGGCCTCGCGGGGGGTGGCCGGCCGCTCCCCCGTCCTTGCGGCTCCCTGGGCGCCCCGCGGGCTACAGCGGGGGGCTGCAGCGGGGCCAGGTCGGAACCTGTTCCCGCCGGAGCCCGTGGCCGGGAGCCCAGACACGCCGCAGGGCCTTGGCTGCCGTTTGAAATCGGGGCGGCTCCGCCTCGCCTCCCGCCAGCCTCTCGCGGCCGAGGGGAAGGGCCGGGGCGCCATGGCAACGCCACAGCCTCCCGTGGGCGGTACCTGGAGGCGGGAGAAGCCGCGCGCCATGGCAACGGCGCCACCAATCGCAGTGGCGAGCGGCGCCCGCGTGGTTTGGCGGCAGCCAATAGTAGCCGCCGCCCGCTCGTAGGCGTGGCTGCCGGGGAAGGCCCAGCCCTTAGCGGGAAGACGTGGGCGGGGGTAGGAATCGAGCTCCTTTGTGGGCCTTGACAATAAGATGGCGGGCGGGGGGGCGGGGTTAACCGTAGGGACCGGCCCCGCCCCCTCCCTCAAGCGCGGAGCGGTCGGTGAGGCGGGAGAGGGGGCTCCTGAGCTGGCAGGCGGCGGCGACAGCAGCGGCGAGGCGGTGAGTAGGGCAGGCCGGCTCGGTCGGGCGCGGCGCGGGGACCCCAGGGCCGCCCGCCACCCCCGGGACTCGGTGTGGGAACGGCGCGGGCGGGGAGCCGGTGCCGGCGGAGCCCGCGGAGGAGGGAGCCGATTCAAAATGGCGGCGGGCCGTTTGCCGGGAGCGCGGGACGGTGAGTAACCGCCGCTCGGGGCCGTTGGCGGCCGCGCGGGCGCCCCTGGAGCGGCCAGCCGGGCCGGGGCGGGTGGTCCAGAGGAGCCGCTTCCCCGCCGGCGTCGGGCGCCCCGCTCCGCCGCTGGGTGCCCTCGCCAGCCGCGCACCTTCCGCGCCCGCGCCGCCACCCGCCGGGCACCCTCCCGGCAGCGCCACACGCCGTGCCGCCCTGCCCTCCCACTGCCGGCGTGCCGCGGGTGGGGACCTCCCCCCGCTCGCCCGGCGCACGCATCGCGGCTCGGCCCGCCTCGGCCCCCGCCGCGCTCCCTCCCCGGCCTCCGTGCGCTGGGGCTCGCTCCCCGCCCCGGCCGCCCCCGCCGGTCACGCCTCTCCCCGCCGGCCCTGGCGAGCCGGCCCCGGCGAGCCGCTCCCAGCTTCTGCCGTCTGCGCTTCCAGGAGCTTTCCGCTCCTCACAGCGCCTGCCCTGGGCGTGCAGCTGTTCCCGCTTCCCCGACTGCCTTTCCTCGGGAGCTGGTGCCCTTTCCCCCTGTCCTGGGGAGGTGGCTGCCAGCCCCCTACGCCCGGAGCGTGGACCAGACCCCGGTGCTTTATAGGTGCCTTTGTCCCGGTCCGAACAGGGCTGTTCCTGGCCCTGCCAGTCTTCTGCTGTGTCTTCTGCCCAACTCACAACTCAGCATCACCACAGGCACACATAGGCGTGCCTAAGAGGAGTGCCTGGCTTTCCATCTTATATAGCTCTGCTTTCTTCCAAAAGACAGTTTTGGAGAGGGGAGGATTAGAGTGGTAGATACAATACTTTCTTACATTCCATGCTAACCGTCATTATGCTTAGGGCTGTACAAAAAGCACTCTGCTTAAGTGAACCTGCAGCACTGGCCTAGGTAGGTCTTGTCTGCTTTCTCCTCAAGATGAACAGTGTTAAAATTTCCTCTCTCTTGAAGTGACTTTTCCCCTTACGTACTTAAGTTTATCTGTGGCAGCACATTACTACAGGGATCTGAATTGAATGTGAATCCTGGAACGTTTTAAGTTGATGCTTTGGTAAGAATTAGATCAGTTTTCAAGCACGGTATTTGTAAGGCAGACCGGGAATTTGTCCATCCCCAAAGCAAAACTTTTAATGAATTATATAATACCATGCTCCCTGTGTGACTATAAAAAAAAACCCACACCAGAAAAAGAACCCACACCAAACCCCACAAAACTCCTTTTTTCCTACTCTATTACGCTGCAGATAGCTGTTGTCTCCTTGACAGCTTTTTTTGCACAGCTATTTCAAACAGCACTTAAGTTTAACACATGAAATTTGGGCTCTTGACGTGCAGATAGTAGTGGAAGAAGGGAGATACTATAGCTAGTCTAGATACTGCCTCCTGGACAGAGACAGATGCTGCTTGAAATTATCGGGGTGGGGGGTGGGGGGGGTGGGGTGTGTGTGAACACTTTGACTCTAAAGCAGCAGCAATCTTGCTTTCGTGTACCAAGGAGTTTTACACAAGGTCCAGGGCCTTTTTTAGTATGTTAATATGTAAATCAGTAGAGAAACATATCTTGATTAATTAGGGGTTTAATTTCGCGTTCTCTTGAGATGAATGCTTGTTGGAGATAGTGCAGAGAAGTCTGAGGGAGGTAATTTATTTGCAAGGTTTTAACTGAATCTGATAATGGCTATGAAATTAATAATTTTTTTTACTGAGAACTTTGGTTCTGAGGCACACTCATATGCCAGTTAATAGAATCTGATGAAATAATTGATGTGATGGGTGTATTCTTTAAGTTTATACTAATAGAGGTCCTCATGGTTGGTTTATTGCTCTAGGGAAGAACCTGGAATCACATGTAGCAGGTCTTCCGCATTATTATGTTGCACGGGAGAACTGTTTACTTCTTTAGTATTAGATTACAGACTGGACTGGTCCCCCAACATCCCTTATGCCTTTTAGTTTGTGGATATGATGATGGCTTTTCTACCAAGGATACATGCATTCCCGTAACGGTCCCCTCCTGTTTTAGTCTGATGGTTTGGGAGACAAATGGGCAATGCCTCTTCCTCTGAAATTGTTAGATATACAAAATAGCACCAGAAAATATTTTAATTTATTTTTCTGCCGATTGCATCATCTTTACCTGTAGTAGTTGTGGGCTTTTGGTTGGTTGGGTTTTTTTTAAACAAAGTTTATGCCCTTGTCACCTACTCTAAACTAAAGTAGGAATTCAAATTGTTGCCATATACAGGCTCGCAAAGAGATGGCTCTTCATTTATAAAATGTTTTGAGAGTATACCTGGGGAGCAAAAACTTTTTTTTGGTGTCTTTTTGAGGGATATTATGATGTCTTACTGGAATTGTAGTTAGGTGCCTTATGACCCTGTCTTGAATGCTGATGTAAGCGTAGTCTGGAAAAGAGAATGAGACTATGAGTTGATTGAAATACAGTTTCCATGACATAACAGCATTTTAGTCTGAATATTTTGGGATCAAGTCAAAAGAGTTTGGCTTGAGAGTGTTAAGGTGGGGTTTTTTGTTGTGAAGTATGCAGCTTCTTGAGATAAACATGTTTTCTCCCCCACCCTGGTCCCCAACTCCTTTGTCAGCCATCTCCCCACCCCCCCAATTCTGAGAGCAAACACTTAAAAAATAGTTTATTACTAGCCACAATAGAAGACAAAAATAGATGACCATATGTATCCTCTTTACTTGTGTCTTTTCTAGGTATGTACTTCAGTTGCAGACACTGAACTGTCTTGTATTATACAGACATGTCTAGAAAAGTATCTGAATTTTTGTCATATTTTATCATATAAATTTATGTAGCTTGTTGAAATGGAACATTCTTTTTGGTTTCAGTAATTAAAGGAATTGTTACATGTGTTTGGTGGTTGTATTTGGTATGTCAGATCTTACTTCACCTTAAAAGTGTTTTAAAAACTTCGCCTATATAGTTAAAACAATTTCATTACTGTCATTACTTTCATTATTGTCATCTTGCGAAGTAATTCTTAGTCATAAAGTTTCTGTGCTGGTAAAGGAAAATTCTCCCTGGTTTTGCTGTGTTTCAGTTTTATATTTGTGTGTGCTTGCTGTTTTTCTCTAGATGCTACAGAGATAATGCGGTTTTGTACCACAAAGGTGAAAACTGTACGGTTTTGTGATAAAAGTAATGAAGACTTGCTTTCAGTGTGCTTTTGTGCATGTTTAAGTTTTTCAGAGATGATTGTTAAAGATTTGGTTTGCTCTTCAAATGGCAAAGGCATAAGGATAAGGGAGAGGCTGGTCCAAAGGTCAGGCTAATAGCCTAAGACTTGGACTTAAACTGGCAGTTTCCTTTTCCTGCCACTGATTTTGGGTGTATTGTTGGCCAGATCACCTTCGTGCTCTAGCTTTAAATTGGGTTTAATAGTACTGTTCAAGTTTGTAGGAGCACTGTGAGGGTAGAGATACTGAAGCAATTGAAAAGGGAGGTGTGTAAGGTTTCTGAAATGGGGAACTGTTTTGTTCTGCATCTCCTGTACTTGCCTGACATCTTGCTTCCCGGTGCTTGGTAGGTGGTGCTCCAACTTTTACTGTATGGACTCTTGCTCAGTAGCATGGGAGAAGAGGAAGGACTACGTCAAACACAGTTACTGGTATGTAATTTTTTGCTTCTTAAATGAACTGTCATCTACTATTTTTTCAAGTCTCAAGAACAGGGTGACAAAGAACTGTTTTTGTGATGTAAGATACTAACTGGAAGTAAGTGTCACAGAAAAAAATCCAGTGAATGCTATGAAAGGTTTACCTTTAAGTATCCATAAACATTTTTTCCTCTGCTTCACCACACCCAACAGTGTGTCATGTATTGAGTTTTTCAGGTTTTCTGCTGTGTTCTGTTCTTCTGTTGGTGTGCCTTAGAAGGCATTTAAATGCCAGATAGCAGGTGTATGAAAACAAGATTAACATTCAATTGAATTTTTAGTTATTCTTCACAGGAATATAATAAGTTGAAATAAAAGAAGCTTTAAACTCTGCAGTGTGTTTAATGTTTGATGACATAATCATACATGGTTTGTTAGTAGTCCCAAAAGATGTCTCTAGAGGTCAGGTTTCAGGTGGTGGTGGTGTTAGAAATTATTGTACATACAGCTTGGTAGGAAAAATTAAATGGGATAGCCTCTGATATAGGAAGTTTGCAGAAATATCTCAAAATCTGGAAAAGGCACTATAAAGCAAAAACTTGGGCGGTGTTTAATGGGAATAATGTGGATATGTTAGGCTACAGGAGAAAATGTAATAAAAAGACTTTCTAAGCATTTAATATATTGGTAATCCATGGATAGCTTTTATGAAGTCTATGAAAAATGACCATAAGAAAAAGTTCATATATTCTATATTGTAGGCTTTGCATATTAGGATTTCTCTGTATAATGATTTCTATAAAGAGTTTTGTACATTCAGTGGAAATAAATCTTTTAAGAGTCAGCAAATCCAAAAAAAAAAAATAAAGGTTACTTCATGGATATATACAGCAACTTATGAACTGTTGTACTGTCGGACCAAATGTTTATTTAGCCACTGTGCTATCCCCAGGTTTTCAGAGTAGATAAGTATGTAATGTATTTTGAAAGGAACAGTGTTGCACTTCAGTGGATTTTTAGTGACTGAAAAAGCTCGCGGAGAGCTCCCTGAACATAGGTGGAACATACATACCATAGCAACCAGAAAAGCAAGGCAGAGGTTAGGGCTTACCAAGGGCAAGGGAAAAGTCTATAGAAAGACACTGCAATAGTATTTTGGTTTTATCAGCTTTTAGTTGAAAGCCTTTGTTTGGGTCGCTACATTTAAAAAAAAAAAAAATCCCCAAATACTGGGCAAACAGGAATATTAAGCACAGAAGACTTAGAAGGAACATGTCAAAAGTGCATAAATTTAAAGATCAGGTATTAGCTTTCATTTGCAGCCTAATTTTTGTAAGACTGAAAGAAGTGACATCTACTGCATTAAAAAAAATGCTACTTTGTATTTCAAGAGATAGCTGCAATATTTGCATGGGGGACTGTTCTCAAAATTAGTGCAGTTCAGAAGGTCTGGAGGCTAGTGCTTGAAAGCCGTACCTTGGAAAATTCAGCAAGTGTTTTTTAGATGTAAAACATGAGAAGCCTGCATGCACCCCACTTGTTTTTAGCGGGTGAACCTAAACTTAGGCATACAGGAATTTTACTTTCTTGGAGTCAACTGGGAAAGAAGTACAGAAGCGCATACGGAGGATGACTATACCTATCCTTATTGGACTTGCTCAATTCATATTGGAATTACACAGTTCATTTACTCATCTGAGTAAGGGAACCAGAAGGACTGCTTTAGGCACCTCAGTTGAACGTCCCAAGTTTTAAGGAACAAATATAGATTTTATTCTCTCTGTAGCCAAAATAAGCTAATATTTTCAAGTGTGCTGCCAATGGTATTTTTTTCATGTTGCTCTGGTAGGCATGTTGATGTACCGGAGAGGGTCAAGTTTTGAAAAGATGGTGTGCCAGGTTGTATTTTTATTTCCAAAATTAGAGGTTAAGCATGCCAGTAGAAACTCTGGAGGAGCGAGGAGAAACTGCCTCTCCAATAGGTGAAATACGGCTGTTGAGATGTTTGCTTCTGTGCGAAGCAGTGGCTCCTGACTTCCATCAAGCGTGCAGCTTAATGGGAGCCAGGAGCTGGGAGCCCCTGCCTCTCTCCGATGCCATGACTTGTGGACCTGCTCACCCCTGGTTCCCGAGTGCCGTCTTTGGGACCCAGTCCATATGTTCCTGACCCCTGTTGTACCACACTGGCCATTCTATAACCTGGTATGACAATTCTGATGTTTCTATCTTAAAAGAATTTGCTGTTTAAATTTAAGATTAAAGTTTTTCTGTTTTTTTTTTTTTTGTCTTTTTTTTTCCCACTCCCTCTTGAGCTGTTTACCTTGTACAAGAATTTTTTATTTTTTTTTAACAGGACACAATGTTTGTGCGAGGATTAAAGAGAAAATGTTTTGATGGTGAAGAAGATATTGAAGGAACTCTGGCTGGTATTAAGGCTATTCCTTCTTATAACCTTCAGCGGCAGTCACTTTTAGATATGTCCTTGGTTAAACTTCAGCTGTGTCATATGCTGGTTGAACCTAACCTTTGTCGTTCAGTACTTATAGCCAACACGGTGCGGCAGATCCAGGAGGAAATGACTCAAGATGGGACTTGGCAGATGATACATACACAGAGTACAGGGCAGGCATCCCTGGATCGTCTTGTTTCAACAGATATCCTCTGTCGTTCATCTAGGGAACAAGCTGAGGGAAAGCATGTTTCAGGCTATAGTGCTTTCAACAAAGACTTTGAGGGTGACCAGGCACAAGATAGTTCAGAAACCATGTCCACAGCTTCTTCAGTGCAAGCTCCAAGAAACCTGCAGAGTAATGTGTGGGAAATGGAGAATCCACAAGAAAATAAAGGAAACTTTCAAAAGTCATTAGATCAAATATTTGAGACACTGGAGAATAAAAGTCCTAATTCTGTTGAAGATCTGTTTTCAGAAGTTGACAATTCTTACTATGATCTTGATACTATGTTAACAGGCATGATGAGCAACACAAAAATGGGACACTGTGATGGGCTTGAAACATTTTCTTCTCCAACAGCTACAGCTTCTAACTCTAATTTTAAATCTGATCTTAATGAGCTTGATCATATTGTGGAGATCCTTGTTGAATCCTGAAGCTCGTTCTGTAGGAGATAAAGATCTGTTAATGGGAAGAAAAGACTGGAGAAAGCTATTTCCACAGTTTGTTCTCTCAAATCTGCACGTGTATTTTACAAATATCTATATATTATATAGATACATATATTAAAAAGCACTTCATATTGCAAAATAGTGTTAACTCTTAAAGTTAACCTGCAACTTGTAGTGTAATAATCTGATTTGTTGCCCATTGAACTGTAAGTACATACGGTAAATGTTTTTAAGTTTGGGGTCCAAGGCTCTTGAAATTGGTTCCTTTTACCAATTTGTTTTAGCCTTTGATGGAGGATATGCTCAGTGAGAGGGATTCTCTCATCTTTTTCTTATACTTCTCCCAGTAAAAATGGTAATAAACATAGAGAGAAGTTGGGTAACTGGTTTCCTATTTTCCTCTGGTTTCCACTCTGCTCCACCACAAAACTCCTACCCTGTCTGCTGCTTCTGTTCTAAGTCGCTACATGGCTCTTAAAGAGCAGTATGCAATAGTTTCTTTTATCCTAGCTAGCTTGTTCTGGGGTTTGCTACAATTTTTACTTCAAAAATAGTTTTAAAGTGTTTATTGGTGTTTAGATTTTTCCAGGTATTTTCCTAAAATATATTTTTTACTACAGATGTTATGTCAGCTGCTGACTTAGTAACTTTTGATCGTATCTGCAGTTGATGTATTTTTTGAAAGATTTTCAAAAAGGGATGGGTTTTTTTAACGTGAGCTACCCAATGTAGTTCAGTAAAGTGTATGTAAATGTAATATACATTTTTATACTTTACATTAAAATGTAAGAGCTGTTTTCATGATTCTGTTTTAGAGAGTAGTACTTTACTAAATTGAGAATTGTACGGTTATGCTTTTCATACCCTGTATACTTGAGTATCATTAGAGGAAGAGCTTTGATCCAGCTAGATACAATTACATTTAATTCATTTCAGACCATACTTTTTGTTAACTACAAACCTTAATTACATAGGTTTTTATTTATGTGTATTTATATGTAAATGTCATCAAGTGAATTGTTTATCACTGAAGTCTACCATCAAATATTTGTTTATATGGGATAACGATCTTGCACTAATTACTACAAAAAGTGTTATTAGCGGCCTTTAAATCTCAACTGGTATGTCATGATGTCTTGTCATAATTAATATGCTCTGCTCTTACCAAGCGTTTCCTCTTGGCCTTTTTTTAATAACAGAAGATAATACCACATGGGATGGTGTTCCTGTCTTCAAGTACTCACGCTCATTTTAGAGTGTGTATAATTAGACTTATTCCTGTGAGACTTTTTCAGAGGAAAAGGATAGATCGAGTAGAGCGTATGATTTTGTTATAAAATGACAAAAATTTACCTTCACAAGCTGGTATTGGGGAAGAGCCCCAAACTAGCAGGGAGGTAGAGAAGGGCAGAAAGGATTGATTGGTTTCTGGAATGTGTTAGCATTGGTTGTGCCAGGGGAAGATAACCACCAGTAACTGTTGTTTTTTGTAGACTTGAGCCAAATGAGTCACTGAATGTGAAGAGTACCATTCTGTGCCCGACAGACTCAGCCTTCCCACAAGTGACCTTACCTGCTACACACTACCCTTTTCAGATTCTCAAACACCTAAAAAGGGGAGGGTGGGGGTGGTGGGGTGTTATGGATGTTCTAGTGTCACCTGCATAAAAAGAGACCAACTGAGCTCATGGTTTCAACAAGTGCTTTAGAAGCATCTGGTTTGGGCAAAACTGGTATAATTTTGCTAATTTTTTCAAACTTGGTAGTTGAATGCATACTAGCTCAGTCGCTTGAAACCATGCAGTTAGTATGAGTCTAGTGAATTTGAAATGTTTCTTGTATCAAACTTGGCATGAGATGATCTGTAGTTACTGTAGTAATTAAACATTGCTTCCTCAATTGAAGTTTGATTAGTAACTTCATATTAAAGGATGAAATACCATACAGATACTTGCAATTTTAGTCCATATGATGTAGCTGGATGAAAGAAACAAGCCAATACTACATGTCTTAATCAATAGAGATACCACTTGTAACTGAAAAGTGTAGCAGTAGTACGTACTGCTTCAGGAGGGTACAAATATTGATGTGAATTGTCATATCACAGAGAAATAACAGGCTGTTTTATTTGGCAGTGTTTGTTGTCATATCAGAGATTCCTTCCAAATTATAAATCTGCAGGAAATTTTCCTTGATGCTTTTCTGTGTGTGAATAGGTCCCCTGAATTGGACACCAGATGCCTTAGGGTAAAGCAGAAAGCCAGGCAGTTTCAAAGTTTTCTAAAGGGAATGTCAGCATTGAGTTGAATAACTAAGTATTTTCTTGTCCCTCTGGGAAGGTCCCCCAAAACTGCTCTGAGCTGTGGTTTAAAACCTAGGGGTTTGAACAACTGTGGGTGTTCCCCTTTGCGCCCCCATCCCCATTGTCATTAAATGAGCAATTGCATGTTAAGGTATTTAAAAAGATGCTCTCCTCCCCCTGCTTAGTGTGCATCAGTCTCCGTGTTACAGGTAGGAATTAGTATAATTTTTCATAATTCTTAAACTGTATATGTCAAATGCACGTGTGTATATATATATAAAAAACTGAATATCTTGCTGTACAAAGCATGATGCTGGGTGCCTTCCTTTACTGGGAAAGCTATGCCTGGTTAGAGCAATTTGTAAAGACTACTTGACTTAACGGGACAGGTATTAGGTAAGTATGCATTTATGTAGTTAAGCATTTAAACAAATATATATCCTGTTCTATTATGTTCTTAAAACTTATGCCAAATCTTATGTGCTTTTACATGCCTGATACCTTGGCTCAAGTCTTCAGCTGAGATAAGAATTTGTGTTGCTGAAACTTGCACAGTCACCATACAGAACTGATGTGTGCCCAGACCTGGTCTGATTTTGCAAGGACCAGTCGGAGTAAAATCAGCTTGTCTCTCTGCTGCTTTATTGGCGTGCCTCCGTCTGCTGCAGCTGTTCCTGCTGCGTGCCTTCACCTCTCCTGGGGGGGGGGGCAGGAGGCAGGGGGAGCTTTGGTTTCTAACTTGCATTGTCATTTCTTGGCTAGTCCAAGGAGGTCTTAGCTAAATATGCATCACTTAAAGGTTAATGCACTGTATTTCCCCTCTGAGTATTCCTCTAATATACTTGGAGGCATCAGAAATGACGGAGTGTCTGTGAGATGGTGAATTTTAAAATTACCTGGTTTATGAACTGTTCCTACAAATGGCATGGGATGATACTTCCTGGTGGTGATTTTCTTAATTTCTGCATATAAATGGGAAATAATTTAACCTCTGTTAAATTAGGGGAGGCTTCTACCAGATTTTGCTGCTACTTCTACCAGCCTTTTTTCTTTTATGTGCTCCTAGGGAAAAGAGTCGTGAAACTTGCATGGCAGTCAGCGCCGTGTCTGAAACAAGGTTGTTCGGTCTGAATGACATAACTCAGCTGTAGACTTGCACAAAAGAAAGTACTTTCAAGCAAATAGCTAACACCAAATCTGCTTCCTTCTCAGGTAACCTTGAATATCTGTCCCCTTCTGTCTCTGTGCCTGTGGTTTTATTTCTCCTCCCTTGTCTGCTTATCGCTTCCCTGTTTGTTGTTTGTTGGGCTTTTTAAATCTCCTCTCTGTTCCACAGCACTCTGAGTTATCTAGCAAAAGATGTTGCCTGTGAATGTAGCCAATTTGCCTAAAGAACAAATTTGGTAAACGAAGAGGGAATCATTACTTTGGATGAAAAGCACCTTTCCAGACTGCCTCCGTGGTGCAGCTGTGAGGGGTTTCAGCCCTGAGCAGGTTAGGGATTCACACAGGAGTCTTCACACTCACCAGGAATTACCTGTTTTCAAAGCTGTCCTTAGGCTGTTTTTGAAGTCTCAGGTATGTCTGGACTGCTGTAGTAGGCATTTTAAAAAGCATTGTAAATTGACTGATAGTATAGTTTTATATTGTAATTATCAGACTATTATGGATGTCTTGTGCCTCAGAATATTGATTTGAGTGTATGACTGCTTTACAGTTCTGCGACTTATTCCATATTGCCATATAACTAAACAAACCGTCAAAAGCTAGGATGAAAACAATACCCATTTATTTGCTGACATCTAGGATAAGACAAATAAAAATGCTTTCAAAAGTGACTTCTGTTCAAAGTGAAAGTATTTTTTTGTCTCAGGCCTAGGATGTGTATAGTCCCTCATGCACAAAAAAACCATGACTGATCATGAGAAATTTTGATTGCTCATCGAGTCTTAAATGAATGTGATTTCACACTATGTGACTAATAATAAAAGTACAAACCCACCAAGTTCCAAAGAAATTAAATGTACCTCTTAGAAACATACGTATTTTTGTCAGTTTGGTTTGTTCAAATATAAGCTTGCACAAAGATTGTCTAAACTCCTTTTGGTGTCTCTTGCAAGCTGATAGTTAAGATAAATTTTCTTATTTTTTTCAAGGAAATTCCACAAAGAGATGAAATCCTGCTGAGTCATTGAAGGTGTCAGGAAAAAGATTTACTTCAGATGACCATAGTGACTTTTTTTTTTTAAAGCTAGTGAAAAATACTAAAATGTTATTATCTGACATTATTTTTATAAGTTTATATGGTACCTTTTTTAAAAAAAAACAATTACTCATTTGCTCAGCCAGGATTCCCCCAAAATGAGTGTTTTATGACCTGAAGAATTATTGTGGCAAATGTTGATGCACAACCAATGTGTCAACAGAAAAATATAAAGCTAGAGACAACTTTCCATTGCAGGGAAAACATTCAGTAATTTTAGCTGTCATCATTTTAGGGAAGAATAATTGAAGATACAGGTGATTACATGACTACTTGCAAAAACAGAATTAAAAAGAAATTGTATCCACACATCTGCTGTATTTGGAAGTCCCCTGGGAGCATGTGGGATGTGGCAAGTACATACTGCAATAGTAAAATACTTCAACAAAGGAACAGTATATTGTGGTTTTCATGTGCCAATTACAGACAAGTCTTGGAGATCAAGAAAACGTAATGTAACTTCAACCGTGGTTGCACAAGCTTCCTAAACAGGACTTCTAAAGGGAAGAGCAGGTATGTTGCTAAAAAAAAAAACCCACCAAAATAATTTAATAATCAACAGGATAAAGCCAGTACTTCTTAACAAATTCACTTTTCTGTGTTTGAGATCATTACTGAGAGAAACACTAGCTATGGAAAGCACTTGGTGTTGGGATTTTTTTGTCCAGTGAGATGACTGACGTTTAAGATAAAACTGTTGAAAGGTTATTTGTTTTAATTGAAGCCCAGTAACATGATTTGGTTATGTGCCTCTGCTTTGTTTGAAAGGTATACAGAGAAAGTGTTTTTCCCTGTAAATTGTGATTCTTTTGACAAAATAGAATAATGGCTTATTTAGTACTCTTGACAAATACTAAGTAATATGATTGGGTTTTGTGGTTTTTTTGTAATTTACCATCTTCAGTCATGGCTTTTTCTTTTAACCTGAATAGGTGTAAGATTAGTTAGTAGTTCACAGAGGCTTTACCACCAAAAAGAGGTGGTAAAACTAACCAGACTTTAGTGCAGCAGGCACTACTCTTTCTCACCTTCCTATGGAAGTACAGCATACACGATTGTTCTGTCATTCAGCTTTGGAACAGCTAATTAATGTCAACCAAATCTGGCAGGTCTCACAGTCACTGTATTTTTAGAATTTTTTTTTTTTTAAGTGGGGAGGTGAAAGAGATCAGAAGAAAACTGTTTTCTGTACTGATATCCAGTAATCCAGATAAGGGAGAGACATTTATAAGTTTCCAGGCATAAGACCAGCTTCAATTAGAGCTTGTACCTTAGACACAGAGGCAATTAATCACAGGCATAAATCCATAGGAAAGCAGTCTTCATTAGTTCCTGTGTTCCTGGAACTGTGTTTTTGAGTAGACGCCTAGTACGAAGGTAAGTAGAAGTAGCTGACCTCCAGTAATACTTTCAGTTGAGTGATATATAGAGACCCAGATTGGTTTTGGGGTTGGGTTTTTTTTCTGGTTAATGCAAAATTTGCTGCAAAAGCAACGCTGATCATGAGAATGGTATTCTGGCCTGCTGAGGTGAGTATAGTAAGTCATACTGAAAGACCCATGTTTAAATCATAAAAACATCATATTGTTAAGTCCTGTGTTTGCCTCAAGGATTGAGTATTAAAGACTCCTAGAATGTGACCTCATTTGAGAAAGTAAGAGCCCTTTAAAGAAAACCTTTGTCAAGAAAGACCTTATATGCCAGCTCATACCTCTGAATTCTTAAGCCTGTGAGACAAGCACAGCTTCTCTAGCTTGAGTTGCATGGGACATAAACATCGCTAAGGTGAACTGGGTTCCAGTTCTCTTCCGTGAGTCCCACTGCTGACGTGAGTGAAAAAGTGACAAAACCGTTTGCAAATAATCACTGTATTTTGTGTAATTTCTGTTGACCACCTCCAAATGTTAGGCTATAAGTCTAAAGTTCTGATGTGTGTAGTTGAACAACTCCATGTTAATTATTTTTTTTTCAATCTTGTTAGAGCATGTATGAAGTGGAACTGACCTTCCTAGAAATGCCGGCTGTAGGAGGCACAGGCACCCTTTTCTGTTAAAACAAAAATTGGTTGCAAAACAGCTGATCACATGAGGTGATCCACACTTACGGAGTGGGGGAAGCAGGGTGATGGGTGTTGATATCTTTCTGAGAGGTCCGCCTAATGGGAGGAGGATGGCAGTGTGGCTCAGGTATTGCATCCACTCGCTGCAGCTGAGAGGTGTGAATTGTCCGCTCTGCTGCTGTGGCGGGGCCGCCCGGAGGTCGTGCAGTTTTGGTCAGTGGCGGCCAAGTCTAGAAAACAGCATTTTTGCTCAAGTTATTGCTAGTTAAATTATGTGTTGCATTAGACATAATCACTAACGATGTGATCTGACCCTTCGACACTGGCTCCCCTCATGCGCCTATCCTGTATCTATTCCTCGGAGATAATCCCTATCATATGGCAGGGGTCGGTCCTGGTGCAATACTTCTGATTGTCCCTGGTTGACTTGAGCAGACGGAAGAATCCTGAACATCTTGGTGTTACTCTTCCACTTAAGCCACAGTGTGTGATGGGAAGGGAAAGGGTATGGGGGGATATTTGGTCCATTCCTCCCCTTCAGCATTGCCACCAGTCCCCTGCTTATACTTGGTGCAGCAGATGGACCATGGGGGCAGGGGTGTCACCCCTCAGCCATTTGAGGAGGCATCCTCCTCTCCGACACATCTTGTCAGAAAGGATTCATTAATGCTTCTGGCGGCAGCACTAGCTCCCCTTCTGTGCTCTGTGACCCCCGGCAGGGAGGTCAGAGCACAGCTGTGGCCCAGAAAGCAGTGGCAGCACGCTGTGGGGGTCCCCTCGCCTCCAGCCGCGGGTCCTGCGGGGCTCAGCCACGGCTCTCCATGCCCTTTGCCCCCTCCGCCAGGCCGCAGGCCCGCTGCGCTCCCACCCCTGCGCGAGTGCCACCGGTGGGCAGAAGGGTTTGCGTCTGTTGGACCTGAGGGGTTTCAAACAGCCATTGGTTTTCTTCAGCTGAATAATGAGAAAAAGTAGCTGATCTTTCAGCAAAGTTGTAGATCGTCTCTGACAGTTTCTGTAGTATTTATTAGACCAGTGCGTAACCTCTGTGTGAGGGTGGGCAGCGCTGGTGTTCCACGCGTGGCTCTGCCTGCCCTGCAGGTAAACCCACCCCGCTGCAGAGCGGGGCGCGGCGGGGGCTTCCTCGTGTACTGGAGGCTCCAAATCAACCTTTGCAAACGCTCCAACCTCTGATTTTGAAATCTGGTTTGTACAGCCCCTTGTGCCAACAGAACTTGATTACGCAAACGCCAGTGGAAAGCAAAGATGAGGGGGGGCTTGAGTGTGGCCAAAGCTACCTCATCTTTAAACGGGAGGGGAAAAAAAATGAAGTGAGTATTTATGGAGGGATTGCGCAATGCTTGAGGTGGTGTTATTGCCGGTGGAGGGACGTGCGTGCCTGCTTTCCCAACTGCCCTGGAGACGGGAGTTGCAGGAGCGGGGCTTTGCGGAGGCCCCGCTGGTGCCTCCCACCGAAGCGTGGCCCTCTCGGCCAGCGGCTGGCTGCCAGTTTAAGCCGAAAATTATCAGGGGTGTGGAGCGCGGGGCCAGCCGGTGTCGCCGCGGGTCGGTTCGAACCCCGACGTGCGGGTGGTAGCGCCTACAGCGGGGGGGGGGCGCCCACCGCGGGTGCGGACCGCGCCGGCGGCGGGTGGGGCCGGACCTGCCCGCGGGCAGCAGCGCGTGCGGCCGCGCCTCGCGCCGCCTCGTGCCCGCCCGCACGCTCCGCCCTTCCCCCCCCCGCCCCTCGTCAGCGGCACCCGCTCCGCGCGGGCGGGGCCGTCTCCCGGAGCGCCGCGCCGGGGGGACGGGGGACTCGGCGGCGCCCGTCTTCCGATTGGGTGAAATCGGCGCGCGGCACCGCCTACCTTGGCTCGCCCAGATTTCTCATTGGACGCTGCCGCGGGGCCAGTCGGAGTCCAACCCCCTCGGCTCGCCGGCCAGTGAGAAAATGGTTGCTGGGCAGGTTGAAAGGGCCACTGGCCAATGGGAAAGCGGCCAGCTGGCGGGCGCGGTGCACGCAGCGCCCCCCTCCTCCCCACCCCCGCCGCCGCTGTGGGCGCCGCGGGCGGAGGGAAGGGCGGAGCGGAGGCTGCCGGGGCCCGGCGGGGGTGGTACTCGCCTCCACCTCCTCCTCCCGGTCGGAGTCCCAGCCCCGCCGAAGGGAGCCCGGCCGGCTGGCTAGGGAGGGCACGGCAGGCTGCGAAGGAGCGGCGGGGGTTCTTCCGCTCCCAGGTGGGGAGCCGGGCAGAGTCAGGCCGGGCTGGGGCCGGGCGGTGTCTGAGGGAGGCACCGCGAGGGGGCAGGGGGCGGGAGGGCAGCCTCCCTCCTCCGCGGGCGTGGGGCCGACGAGCCTGGGGGCAGGGAGGCGGCACGGTGCCGGGGGCGGTGTGGGGGTGGCGGTAACGGCCGCGCAGAAACGGCTGGTCAGGGCGGGGGGACAGCGGGAAGTCCGGGGGGGGGCCTTGGGGGCAGGGCGCGGAGGCCGGGCGAGGTGAGGGCGGGGGGCCGGCGGGAGCGGGGACAGGTGGGGGGGGCCGGCGGGAGCGGGGGGGTGGGCGCGGCGGGCCCTGAGGAGTTGGGGCGGGGGGGGGGCGGGCGCGGCCGCGGGCGGGGAGGCCGGCGGGCGCGGGGACCGCGGTGGAAGTTGTTCGCGCAGTTATAATTAGCTCGGCCGGGGTCTCGGCGAGCCGGGCGGCGGGAGGGGGCGGAGTGCGAACTTTTCGCGGCTCGGGAGCCCGGGGTTGTCTCCGGTTACCGCTGCCCGCGGCGGGGGGGCGCGGGCGGCCGCTGCAGGAAGTACCAGCCCGGCGCCTGCCACAAAGGCCAAATGGTGGCAGCTCCCGGGGCTGCGGCGGGGCCGGTGCGCTCGCAGGGGCGGCTGCGGGCAGGGAAGCGGCTCTCCCTCCGTCGCCAGCCTTTTCATTCCGGCCCTCCTGATCGCTGCCTCCTGGTAGTTGCGACTTGTGTGTTTGTTGCAGTTACGTTTTTAATACCAGGTTTTGTTTCGCTCGAGAAACGTGTGTGTGAGTCCGAATTACAAGTCGGTGGGTGAAACTGGAGGAGCGTAAGCTTGGTCTCTTTTATGCATGTCGGAAATTCATCTCGCTAATAGACGCGGTTAATAATCCTCCCCTAGATAGGCCTGGAATTTTCCAAACTGTGTTGGAACGGTTAATTTCCAAAAACATAGGTAGGAGCCCCTGTGCAGGAGTTTTGTGCTTTGTTTCTGATTCAGCTGAGGTTTTTTGATTAACGCAGTTAACTGTGATATGGAAAATACCGTTGACGTTTAAATGAATGCTGTAATCTCAAATTTCTAAAGTGACCTGTGAACAGGTACTAGGAGACTGCAAGGGAAAACAGTGAAAGCAAAAATAATCTACTGGACGTGTAATTCATGGTGATTTACTGCTACTGTGTGTCTTCTATGGTTTCGGGGTTTTTAACACATTGTAAAAACCTAAGCCTAGTAACCTTTACCTCTGCTTCTTCCTGACACTTGTCCCAGCGTGTGAAATCATTTAGGGCAAAAATCGTAACTTCAGCAGTTAATTTTGCAGGAGTCCTTTAAATTGTATAATAAAGGAATTAAGTCTGGTAACTTCCTGGACTTCAGCACCTTCTAGGAAAAGGTTGGACTTCTAAAATACAACTAACAGTATTAATTTTTTAGAAGAGGTTTTTAGCTACTTTTTTTTTAAACAAAGGTGCTGAAGTCTGAAACTTTTCAACTTTTAGCATGCTTGTTAGATTTTAGGATACTTTAATGCTAAAAAGACTTCACATTGTAAAACATTTGTTTGTTTCTTTTAATTGTATAGAAAATGCAATGAATGTACACCTCTGCAGTGACCTAACAGGTACACTTTATTAAACCTCAGTAGTGACCTTCTGAAGTGCCACTGTTTCAAAGCAAATAGGTTATGAATTTTCATTTGTGTGTTTGTTCTGGTGTTTTTATTTACAAATAGCCTGGATCTCTTTAGGATGGGAAAGAAGTCAGCTTCTAGAATGAGGAGGGAGATAATAATGTGTTCGTTGCTGTGGGTTAGATTTGGTGTTCTTAGGTCACAGATGCTGCTGTTTTACTGCATCTTTACAGTTCCAAGGTTCTGTAAACAGAGTACCCCTTTGCTAGCATCAGGCTATTAGTTGCTATGTAAGATGAACTTTATTCCTGTACTTGTCTGTCTGTCTAAATGTAAGACTGCCTTGCACCATGTATTAAGATTTGTAAAGTGCCATATGAACCCTTGATCGTGAAGGACTGTGTAGTATCTGGATAAGTACTGATTCATGTTCTCATGGTAAATTTGTGAAGCAGTTGGTTTGCTGTAGTTGGGGGACAGGTGTCTGTGTGTGCACACATATACTGTGCACAAACAAACATGTTGAATATAATCTGTATGGGAGACTGTTGGCATGTATAAGGGCTTTTAATTCTTGGAATTAAGAAACTGATTCTTCAGGTGGTGTTGAGACCTTAAGAGCATGGATCGAGCAGTTCCCTCCTTATCGTCTAGCTTAGTCCATAGTTTATTGTCACTTCAGCCTTTTCGCATTTCCCACAAGTTTCCAGTGCCTTGATCTAATCCATGATTTAATCTGTGTGTTCTCTAGCCAAACTGCAGGTGTTGCTTTATCACAGTTTTGGTGAAAATGATGCTACGTTACATGCAATCACAGGACATCCTGCCATCTATCTTCTCATACTGGTTTTGTGTATGCTGAAAATGAGGAAAGTTGGGGAATTTAATAAAAATCCTAACTCCTTTTGCAGCCTGTAAATGTTGGGTTAATTCTGAAATTTACTTCTGTACAGTTCATGGTATTGTCTTTTCTGAAACTATTAAGACTGTAAACTGGTGTTCAGTAACCTGAAGAAGTATAAATGCAAGTTCTCCTCCTAAAGCCTAACACTTAAAGGATCAGTGTTCTATTCTGTAGCGTTCATTTGTAGAAGATTATTTCCATGTTTTATGTGTTCATAGCTGAAATTCTCAGGTCCTCCTCTTATTTCAGTGTATTCATGAACTTCAGTTTTTCTTACTCAGTTTTCCTGTTTCAATAGGGTTTAGCACAATCAGTTTAAAAAATTGTATTGAATTGTGTGCTTATACTTAAAAAAATGACATGGTAATGAAATACTCTGGTTTTGTTTTTGTTTTGTTTTTCCCCTCAAGTGTCACATCATCCTACCTCGGTGGATGGCTTGGCCTCTTGCATAGTTCAAGACTCTTGGATGACCACACTTTATGCAAAATCTGGAATCTTCCTGCCTGAACTCCTTTCTGTTTTCTAAGGGTAACTAATTGTATGTTTTTATGAAATCATATCTTATGTGCATAGCATGTCTTCTGATAATCAGTTGTAGATGTTATTTTTCAGGCTAGAATTGTAAAGTAAAATACAATTTTTAAAAACGGGTGTGATATATAATTAAAGTGCTTTAGGCTCATGGGATAGTATAAGGTCTTTGGTTTGACTAGTCTGAATTTGCATTACTTTTTTTCTTTTATAATGAGGAAGTTGTATAAGGTAACAAAGAATTTAATACTTCCATATGATCATATTTCTTGGAAATTTGTTAAATACAGCCTCAATTCTATAGTGAGAGCCCCTGCTCAGCTGCTGAAATTGAGTATTACAGTCCTGTCTTGTGAGGAGAAGGTACTTCGGATACTGAAGAACTGTTGTGTGCCATTCTGTTAGAGAAAATTTAAAGCAATTTCTGATTTGGTTACTGGAATTTATTTACCTAAATATCCCATACAGAGACCTAGAGTATATTCATGGTCCTCTATCAGGAGAAAAGCTGCTCTTTTTTTTTTTTTTTCTTTTTCCCCTTCATTGCTTTTACTGTTAATGGTCTGATTTTTTTCTGTTAAAAGTATGGGCATGCTGATTTGATATAATTATTAGGCTATAACTGTTGTTATTAATGGATCTTTACTTAAATCACTCTAACTTTAAAATACATGTCAGTGTTATGTAGGTGAATACATCCAGTATCTATATTTGAAGTACATAGATACATAAAGAAAACCAATTGAGAACTGTTCAGCTGATTAGAACAAGCTGTGAAGAGGTATGTCATCGCATTTGCAGTTCTAATGATCATTTATCTCTCCAGTGAGATATTTTTGTGGAACTGTGGTGGTTTGGTTCTTGTTGTTTGGAGTCCTTTATAATCTCATTTAATTACAGTTTAGTTTTACTATGGGAGTTTCTAGATTTAGTAACTCTGTTACTAAGCTAACTTAGTTAGCTTTTTCCGAGCTACTGTTGACCCTTAGTTTAAATTATTCTGAGCTCTTCTTGGGCTAAAAAAAAATATCCACCCAAAATTCCTGAGAAAAAAATCTGTTAAACACACTCTTATTAAAAATACATACCTGTGAGCTTTATTTATAAATGCAGAACTAAATACACAAGTGTAGAGGGGGAGAGGAAGGAGAAGAGTGGCAGTGGTTTAGTTTGTTCTCTTTTAAGGATGGAAGTTTTTCTCTACTTAAAACTGGTACTGCCTCAGCAGCTATATTAGCCTGTAGTGATAAATAGCAGCTGCTGACAATATGGTCCATTTACTGGTTTAAACAGCCCAGATCCACTTGATGTAGCTTGTGGAAGCTACGCATCCTAAAGAGAGTTTCTTCTTCAGTGTGAAATGTGCCCTGAAACTTAGCTGTGGTAGTCTGTAAAGCAAAGCTCTTAACAGTGCTTTTTGAAGTAAAATGGGAGTAAGGAACTTAGGAAGATGTCCTTGAAGTGCAGGAATTTTCTAGGTAACATTAGATGTAACATAAGTAGGTTGTGTTTGTGGGATTCAAACTAACTTTTAAATCAAGTTAAAACTTACTCCCAAGTGCTTTGTAAACATCGTTTCAGCTCCTAAAATACTAGTGTATGGTACATATTTATTCTCTACTTCCACAAATAGTGAAGTGACAGCGGGAAGGTTATGAATTCCAGACTAATTCTGTACTATACTCAGTCTTCCTCTCGTTCCTTTCCTCTACTTAATGAATACTATTCAGCCTACTCTTTATTTTCAAAATATGGGAAAGGATGTTAGGCACATCCATAGGTGTGGGGGTTTTTTCTCTGTGGTTTTGGGGGGTGGGGTTGGTTTGGTTTGTTTAAGTCTGAACAGTAGCATATGTTGGTTCTGTGTTCCAGTTGCTTTAGTAGAAACAGACTTAGGTGTATTATAAGTCAGGATTTGGTGACCAGAAAGTCGACATTACTTATGCTTTTTTTGAGCAGCTATTTTCTGGCCATTTCTAATTCCTGTAAAGAAGTTGTTACATAGGACTTTAGGTATGGGAGTAAGCTGGTAGGACTGCACTCCTCCCTGTATGCACACTTTTAGTCACTTCTGCCTTCTCCAGCAGTTACTCATCTTGGCTAAACTGGGGCAGGGCTGGTGGGGGGTGGGGAGGCAATGGACTTAAATACAATTTTGTGTATTTTAAAGTGTCTTCAGGTCTGAATTAGTTTTTACTTCAGTGTTTTCTAAGGTGTTTAATCCTCCTTCCCTCACTTCCTCTTAACTTTTGCTAACAGCCAAGATGTTATGGGGATCTCCAACACTTGCTAAAGGCACCAGATCAGATACACTGTTCTGTGTAGTCTGACAGCTTACTGTGTTACGTAAGTCACGTTTACGTGATCAGTGTTAAGTCCGGATAGGAGGAAAGGATTTATACTGTGTTACCCATACCTTCAGCGTTACCTTTTCCTTGTGCAGCTTCCTATACATGGAATACTAGTCAAGAGCCTAGTCCACCACTTAGGCAACACAACTTCGTTAATAGCTTTAAGCTAAAATGTGTGTTGGGTAGGAGAAGGATTTATCATTAAAAATAGTGTGGCTTACATAAAATAATTCTGGGAAGTAGCCATAATTATAGGGATGTTTGTCTTCCTTTGCACTTCCTGCAGGTAGATGTGTGCTTGTGAAATGTGTGCCCAGGGAAGAGGGGTGAGCAGGAAATCAGGTTATCAGCCAGCTTTGGTCAGTCACTAACACAAGTTTACAATCCGAAGAGACTTCAGTCTGGTTTTATTATTACGTGCTTTCTACAGTTATGAGCCAAAGGAGACTTTGAAAGGGAATTACCCAAATTACAATAGCAACTAGTCTCTAATTCTGATTTTAATACGTAAGTTGCATTACTGAATGAATACTGGATGGGCAGCTTTCACCTATTCAAATATGATTTTTCTGTCCTACAAGAGAAAGTAATTTTTCGCATTTAGACAGTGTTAGGCTGAAAAATGCAACAGTGTGGCTGTATGGAAAGGATCAAGCCAGTCTGAATTTAATAATATCCTAAGAAGAAAAACCAAAAGGGACCACTATCAATTAAATGATTTTGACCTGCATAGTGCAGGCCAAGTACTTTATTGATGATTTTGCTATTTAAGCATATTGTTTCGTGGTAAATTAATAACTCTCATGTGGTTGACTGTAGTGCTTGGTTTATGTGTGAAAACTCCGTGTTCAGACAATACTAACCCTGGCAGTCGTGTTTTATATACACATTATTTTTGAAGCTTTTCTCTACTGAAAGTTAAAGCTCTGTTCTGTTCTAAGTTTTAAACATTGTTTAACTTGCTACTAAAACTTTTCTTGGAAGGTGTGGAAGAGGAAATCAAGTGGTTTGCCCAGATAGAAGTAATCAAAGGTTTTCACATGCTGCATTCTTGTTTGTGACTGTTTCCAGCTGTACTTCCTAACCATGCGGCAGTGGCAGCTGCACTGCACTATCAGACCCTGTGACAGATGGAGCTGTGTTTTCCCTCTGAAATGGTGGCACCAGTCCTGTATTGTCCACAACGCATTGCGATGCGGATTTTTCTTGGTAGCCTGGAATGTTTCTTCTGAGTAGCTGCACACTGTGACTAGGCCTGTTTGGTATTCTGTGTGAATTTGCCAACCAGGGATGTGCCTCTTCCCTCCCAAGTTTTTTCAGACCCTGGTATGGTGTAGAATTGCAGTCCATGGATGTTTCTTCCCATCTTAGCCCAGAGGAGTTTCTATGAAATGTCCTACATGGAACTGGAAGGAGCTGAGGAACATGCTGTCGGGAGCAGAATTTCTGTGCACAGACTCCTTTGTAGTTCAGTCACATGGATGGAGAGTTTGGCACTTGTAAACTTGGAGTTCACTTTGCTTCCTTTTCTTTATATCTGCAAAATAATTTTAGTTTAAAAAGCCTGCCATAAATGGCCTGCAGCTCAGTTTGCATTGCTGTAATGAGAGAGGATGAGAAAATGCCGGAAAAAAAATTGAGATGTGATGTTCCTCATTGTTCTTGGATTTTTCATGGCAAAAGATTCTAAAATAGAGCATCTGCAATAAAAAGAAAAATTTTGTTGTTGGACTTCTTGGAGTTCAAGAGAAGGGTGACTTACAGCTTGCTTCTTTTATTATTGAATAGCTATGTGTAGACCTCACATTTGAAGTTGGCATAAACTTTAATTTTTGTTCAGTTTATTTACTTACAATTTACAGAATTATCAGATTGGCACGTTCCAAAATCCTGTTACTTGATCCAGTTTTTTGAGATCTGAGTAGGTTCCTGGAATTAAGCTGGAGTAAGGAGAGTGCAGTTTCTAGGCACCCTGTTTTAGCATGCCCAACTTGCACCTCTTTGAACTGTCTCTGCTGTACCGTCAGCTGATGGAAAGGACTGACAGCTGTGCAGCAATCACTTGGTAATACAGGATTGTTGGGGCCTGGTAGCTTGGATTTTTGTGTAAACTTTGGTTTCTTTTCCTTAGTACCAAAAATTGAAGTGGGGCAAACACTGCATAATTATGTAAGATATTGATGACATTATTTTACAAAGTAGTGCTATCAAAAGAGAGCATTTGGTGTATGAATTTGGGGGTTTAGAATGCGTGTGCTAATACACAATGGACAAGTTACTTAGAAAATATGGAATAGTTTGTTAAGGATATGACCCTGCCAGAAATTCTTGTGTTAGAAAGTAAAGCAGAAGGCCTGATAAAATGTAGATTAGCTGGTAACAAAGGGGCTTTGTATCTTTTGTAGGTCAGCAGCTGAGTGTGTTTGACAAGAACTGAAATTTAATGTCTCCTGTAGCAACCATGACACTAGTCATTTTTAAATCCACTGTACCCGTGGTAGTCTGGTTTTCATAAGCCTTTTCCAAATTTTTATGTAACCTCTGAAGTCATCTAGCTCCTGGAGGGAGTCTTGGGGATCCTTGCAGTTAGGCAAAAATCGTGCTAAACAGCCACAATTTATAAAGCATAAGATAGGACTACGTTTGTGTATTTAAAAAAATAAAAATAATCTTTGACATCAAGAGGGCGTGGAGTTTAAATAGAAACATTTGGAGTTGGAGCAAATAATGTTTCTTGCACTTCATTTTTAATAGTTCAGAGTGCTGTCATGCTCAAGCTTTGTTATATATTTTTAGAATGCTCTGGGACAAATTTTATGAAGGAAATTTGAGGAATGAAAAGGAGGGTGCATGTATGAGCATGAAATATTTAGTCTAATTAGTCTACTGTATGAATTTAAAAATGAAACGTTTCATTTTAAGTTGTTTTTGTGAAACCCTGTATCACATATGATAGTTGGCTTGCTCTTTAAGCTTGCTTACAGAATTTAAATAGTAGCACATGATTTTGAGGTGTTGGAAATAAATATTGTTTGTATAATACAAATAGATGTCTAGTGTTTCCTGTGTGTCTAACAAAGTGTAAATATGTATTTTAAAATATATTAAAAGCAGTAAATTGCCAAAACCCCAAGCATTCTGAATGTATAAAATGTCAGAATTACTGTCCCCTGTATGGCCTTAATTTTGTTCCCTTGTGAGTGTGAATTTTGGTCTGCTTTAATTACTGGAGAGAAAAAAAGCAAACTAGTTTGCAGTGCATGGGAACAGTGTTGCTTCGTGAACAAATAGCCATTTGGATGTGTATTTTTATTCTTATAGTAATGGTATAGGGTAATGCCTTAGGTAGTACACAACATTTAAACGCTATTTAAAATGGAGAGTTAATAATTTTATTGTGAGTTTTCTATGATTTGCAGGCACTAATTGTCTTCATGATATGAGTTAGTATACTTAGCAACAGTTCTGCTGAAAAGTCCTGCATAATTGTGATTTTTTTCCACAGATTGTGTCTGAAATTACTGGTTGCTGACAGTTGATAGTTTGACTGAGGATGCCATGCAGGCATGCATGTGTGCACACTTGCACATTGCCCCCCACCAAATATATTCTGTTATTATATTTGGTGCCTGAATTTTGTATCCAGATTTCTTCTGGTTTTGTTTGTAACTGAGTGCTTGGTCCTGTCTGGGTCTATTTGCTGGTGCTGGAATGGAGGAGTAATACGTGGTAAGTGTGGGAAGTTCACCTAGGTGAACAGGCACACCTCATCCAGACACCTTATGTTTTTTAAAGAGAATCAGCTGGTGCTGTGGCAGTTTAACAGAAAACTTTGGAGTAAACCAGACTTCCGGAGTTGTTAAATGCAGCACTGGTAAAATTCAAAGTGGTAAAAGTTTTTTGTTTTAATAGTGAACGTGTTAGTAAACTGAAGTATAGACCAAACTACTACCTGTACGTAAAAATACATTCTTGTGATAAATTTAATTTCATCCACATACATCCCTAAAAATAAAGTGGGCATGATCAAGAAGTCTTAAACTCCTCTAGCAACTGTCTGTTTTTTCTTGTGTGTCTTTTCTGAGAAGCATGCACTGCTTGCTTACTTTCTGTTCCTCCAGAGGAGCTGAGTTCTCCAACAGTCTTGTCTAAGCAGATGGATGTAGCCATGGAGCCCTGTAGTGTTTCCTGCAAATCTGGAGAAATCCCAAAAGTAAAAGAGGCTTTATCCTGCTGCCTTCTCCTTGTCCCCAAAAGTCTAGCAACAGGCGGCTAGCAGCTGGCAGCTGCGGCAATCAGCTGAGGTATTGCTGGCAGCATCCCATGCTCACATGAAAGGAAGTTGGGAGGCCCTCTGCAGTGTGCAGGGTCTGGATCATTGTGTATGAAGGTTCTGCCCTTAATCTGCCACTGGGTGTCTAATTTATGATTGCTTAATTTTTTTAAATTATTTGGGACTGAGGTGCCTGTATTCCATGGACACATCAAGAAGTGTGTAATCGAGACTTTGTCAGGGTTTCCTGTGCATGGTATACTCCTTTTCTGTGTTTATGCAAGTGGTTGCCTAGTGCTTGTTGTCCGTAATAAAATACTTTGAATGGTAATTGCAAAATATCCAAGCATGTGTTTGTTTGGATCGCCTATGTTTTAGGAGTGTGTGCATACAGTTTTTGTACCACAGTGTTCTAGCTCTACCATTATAGTGCAAAAGCATGGAAAGCAGACTGAAAGCAACTAAATTCTATGTCTTTTCTTTTAGCTATGTACCAGAATTGGTCACTTCTAAAATGCTGTTTGCTAGCCCTCTGATGCATCCACTTAGCCTTAAGTCAGTAGGAGCCTGTGAACCAGCAGCCATGAGCACTGATCATCATTCTGCGAGCTCTGTGGCACAGCCAAATTTCCTCCCACTCTTTAGCTAAACGACTAAGCTGTGGAATGGATATAAGGATCCTGTGCGAGGGGGCATGGTGTTGGTCTTGCCTGGATGGTTCAGCTGTAGTAAATTAACTTTTAAGTCACCAAAGAGGAAGAGAAATTAATTCTGTAGAGGGTTCTCAGAGACACTGAGCAAGACGCTAAAAATACCTTAATGAGATAAAAATGGGTGTTGAAACTAGCTTTACAATCTTATCTACTGTACGTAGAAACAAATGCTAAAATGAAAATGTTGAAATAATCTATAGTTACTGTAATCCTTGGTATGAGCATCTAGTTTATTTCATGTGGACATTTAGATATTTCTCATTAATTATTTGTTTGTATGCTATATAATTTAAATGGATAAGCATCTAAAAATCTTACCTGTTACAGATTTTAAATAATTAAGTTCGTGTTCTTATAGTAGAATTAAAGGAAAACCTTAAAACCTAACCTTAGAAGTATATAGCTATTTTTTAAAAAAAGTTACTATATCTCTTTTGTGGTTTCTGTTTAAAAGAAATAAAATCATATACTTGTAGGATGGTTTGGGTTGGAAGTGACCTTAGAGGTCATCTAGTTGCAGCTCCCATGCCATGGGCAGGGAGGGACATCTTTCGCTAGACCAGGTTGCTCACAACCTCAAGCAACCTGACCTTGACTAAATTGTTGTGAAACAATAGAGCTGGAAAGTGCATCTTCTCAATGCAAGTTGTATCTTGTCTAAGATTTTACTCTGTCTTTCAGTGTTCTGTGGCATTAAGAGTCTAAGTTAACCAATACATTGTAACGCTACAGGCTTTTCAAAAAGTGTCTGTTGAGATCTTGCAGAAGAAGCGATAGGCTTGTCCAAGGTTAATTCCTAACATCTCTCTTTCAGGTTCATGTTGGGGAGAGGTCTAAAACGCAAGCTGAGTGACTATGAGGAGAACATGGCTGGTCTCTCGAGTGCCTTTGATTCCAGTCGAAATCTGCCATACCCACTTAAGAGGCAGCTGGTGCTTAATATGTGCCTCACCAAGTTACAGACATACAAAATGCTGGTGGAACCGAACTTGCACCGTTCTGTCCTCATAGCCAACACAGTACGGCAAATTCAAGAGGAAATGAGACAAGAGAGTAACCAGCAGCCAATTAATGTCTGCCCTGGCATTGCTCCTAGTTCTCACAGCTACACAGGGGTGGAGTCATCTGGGATTTCTCTTCAGTTGCCTTCAGGTGTTAGTCAGCAGGAGTCTAACTGTTGCGACTTGCGGTCTGTAGAAGACCCAATTGAAAATAGCCTGCTGATAGTTTCAGATGATGATATGTCATCTGCTATTTCATCCATTCTGAAGGATTTAGACTTTGTAGAAGATATAAGCCCGCCTACTTGTCTGGTTCCTACTGGAGACGACCAGCCAAAGTTTTCAGAAAATACTGGTCTAAAACTAGAAGATGATAGACAGGATTTGAAGGGAGCTGAATGTGTGTTTGGTTCCTTTGAGATTTCAAATTCAACTAGTTACTTGAAGGATTTGGCAATAGATGACATTTTTGAAGATATTGACACTTCAATGTATGATTCAGACTTTTGTTGCCCGCCACTAATGCCGCCCAGACCACCATCTCTTGCTACAGAAGAACCATTGAAAACCTTTCCATCTTGTAATTCATCTTCAGCAAGCAACATTCAGATATGTAGAACAGATCTGAGTGAGTTGGACCACATCATGGAAATTCTTGTTGGATCCTGATACTTGTTCTACCCAAAGATACTTTTTAACTGCCACTTCCATTTGGTTTCAGGATACAAGCCACTGGAAAAGCTGTAAAGAATTCCTTAAAACACAAACTAAAAGTAATTTGTCCATAGTGGGATTTTCTAAATAATTCCAAAACTTAAAAACCAAAATAGTGGCAGATTATTTTTTTTTTTAAAGAAATATTTATTTATCAGAACTGTGCAATCATCATTTTCCTTCCAGGGTGTATGTGGAACAACAAGCACATACCCTTATCACCCCTCACGCCTCTTTCAATAAACTTTTTTTATGTGCAATTTTTAATTTGTCAGAAGAACTTACATGCAAAACAAATTTCATATGAGATGGTCTTTTACAAAGCCTCCACTTTATTTTTAATATCAGAGTTAAGCCAAGTTGGCGTATGTCAAGTTGCATAGTTGGATTGCGTGGATTGCAGACACATTACTAGAGATGGGTATATTTTAAAAATGAGACACTTTGCTTTCTTTTGGTCAGAAAAGCAGATCAAGACACTTAATCAATGAAGTCTCTTGCATTTTCTAAAGCATTCAGAACTATTTATTTTTGTAAATTTTATAGTCTTTCTACATTTTACTACGTTATTTCATCATAGTCCAAATATAATGGACTTCTAGTTGGATGTGTTTAGCACTACCTCTGAGCTGAAATGCTTTAACTCTTTTTCCAGTGCTTCGTCTAAGACTGCAGGTCTTTTTGTTTCTGGTTTGTTTTTTTTTCTGGGGGAAAATACTTCTAACTCATTAAGCTGATCCTTTGACAGTGACCTAGCTGATTTGTGAAATCAAGGGTATTCAATGTTTAAAAAGTTTTAAGTATTTACAAATGTAATTTATATGTAGATTGTGCAATTTAACATTTTTCTGTCAGTATTATGTGCTTAGATTTTGAATAATCTTGGCGTTCTTTAAATTAAAAATTACTGTGTACAGGTAGCTTTTTAATCTGTTTTGGAAAACACTGTCCTTCAACCCTGCTTTCACTACAAAGTTTTAAGATTATTTTTATGTGCAATATTATTTAAAAAGATACACATTTGTATACCTGGCATTGTGGAAAAAAACGCTTCAAACTTAAAACTTCTAGCACCTTTGGAGGAGGATACTCCCGGGAGTCAACATTTCTGTATCCTTTTAAGAAACGAAGCTGAGAACACTTCTTGTGACACCAGCGCTGACTGCTCTGAAGGCTCCTGGGATCCTCAGGGGTGTGCGGTGAGTCGGTGCGGATGACTCAGAACCGTGGCGCAGCTGTGGCTGTGGGAGCTCAGGGCTCTGGCTGCTGGGACGCAGCGGGGCTGGGGCCCGCGTCGGCTTTTGGAAGCGTCGCGGTGGCGGCTGCTGCTGCTGCTGCAGATTGTGCTGGGGAAGCAGGGGGTGCGCGCGTATGGCAGGTGTGTATATAAGTATATATAAGCGCACTCATTAACTGAAGATGAGATTTGCAGTGAGAACTATTTTTCCAGAAGACGGTTTGGATACTGTGTTTCAGCTTGAACTGAGGTTTATATTGATCCTTGCTCTTGTCTTCTGAATTACACACTTGCACATTAAATGTTTGGGGGTTTTTTTGTTTTTTAATTATAAGACTTTTACTTTGTTCTTGAAAGCTGCAGCACCTGTCTTGTAAGAAAACTGGCAGTTGTAAAAGCTTTGCTTTGGTTTGTTGTTTGAGGGTGGGGGGGGGACTTTTTTTTTTTTTTTTTTTGTTGTTGTTGTTGTTGTTCTGCTGAGACTTCATGAGCGGGGCATCGGCAGAGGAAAAAAATGTTGCCTGTGTGTTGCATCTCACTGAAGTTGAAATCCTCGCCCTATTGAAGGGGCCAGGGTGTCACCTAGTATTTCTAGTCTTAACTGATGCTGTGGCACACCTGCCTTGTGCAAAGATCTCCATTTTTTTTACTGTGACTGTTTTGGTTAACAGTTAGCTGCCGATATGATTTGGTATCCCAAACCAATGGAGAACCAGTTCAGGTCACATCCTTGCAGCCATCTGGGTTGTTTAGCAACCGAAGGGTATAAATGTATTTATATGCATATAATGTATTGATTCTAATATAAAACTTCTGATCTAAAGTATTTTGAATTGCTGGATAAAGGGATTTGTTTGAAGAGTGTATAAATAGTTCTTGAAGAGGTACAGCTTCAGAATGTACACAGATTGTGCATTGTGTATAGACTACTCTGGCTTTTCCTCAGCCTCTACTTTTGTATTAAAGATATGACTGAATAAATCCTTGAAATATTAAGGGCCTTCTGCACTGTGATGAAACAGAGTTGTGGTTAAAAATGTCTTTAAATTCAGTGAGAGGGATAAAATAAGACTGCATCTGATTTCTTTTTGCATTTGAAAATGTGGAATGTTACTATGCAGTAAAGATATTTTAGTATGAAAATTGTATCATGTAGCAAATAGTGACCACTTAACAAATCCACTTAGTCACCTTGCAGCCCCTACAGGAACATTAGAGAAGACAACTTGCTTTTGAGCATTTACATGCTAAAGTTTTTTTTGTATACTACAGAAAAAGATTAAATCATTAGTACATGTTTTATCAACAACTGAAAATGCAGGTTTTGTTCAAGTGCTTGCCACAAAGCTCTGTTTCTAATTGGTTGCTTGCATCACAGTGCCAAGACCATAAGCTGGTATGTAATGCAGTTTGGTTATGTATGGAATTATGTGCAAAGGGAAGTTTAATTTTTAAATATGCACAAACTAATTTTAAAATCCTTCCATGTAAAATGAAGTTAGAGGCTAGTTGTGGTGGACCTATTTATTGTATGTTTGGAAATAAAAGCCACAGTTTTGCAGTTTAACCATTTATATTTTGAAGCCTTCAATATTTGACTCTTTTAAAAACAGAAAGCCATGGTACCTTGTCACCCTTCATTTGGTCTTTTACTCATGAAGATATAACATTTTCCCTATGTGGTTGCTTTTGTGCTTTTTTCCTCTTTTACTTACTTTTCCTCCCTTTCTCCCCAGAAATGCTAAATACCGTACATAGATTTGCTGTTAAGGAAGTAACACATGCCAGCCACCAGAACAGGGTTCCACTCTAGGTTTCCGCATAAGTGGAAAGATAGATTCCTTTATGAAAGTACTTTCTATTAATAGTGCTACAGCATGAGCTGGCTGCCCCCAAAGAGGGACCCCGAACAAAGAAACCCCCGGACAATTACACATTTATAACCTGGGTTCCCCACACCTCATGTGGTAATTCCTACCAATAGTAATAATAAGGTCTGGGGTCTTGCGTTTTATTGGTTTGGTTGGTTTGCTTTTTCATTACTATGTGGTTGCTAGGAGGTCATCTTGTATGATGCCACATCCTCCCAGGTTGTTTTCAGCCGATTCTGTAATTAGCTATTCAGCATGTTGTAATACAGTTGTTAAGAGCTCATATACCATGCTCTATAGGCTTTGTCCTCTTTAGCTATTAAAGATGCTGGGTTTGTCTGTTCTAGCTGTTACTAATGTTTAAGCTTTTGGCTCTAAGTTTCAACTAACTTTTTCTACAGCGTCACATCCCCTTTGTGCGTCCTGTCCGCACGGAACAAAGGATGGCCCTGTGGGATGGGGGGATTCCTGTTGTGAGCAGGTGACATCCATTTGTTAGCACTTCGCTGTCCTCTGCTTTTTGTCTCGACTGCCCTATGTACTCTTCCCAGCCCATGCAGTCCTTGGTGTTGCTTGGGGGGTTGCCATGCTTGCAAGCAAGTGTTGGATACAAGTGTCCTTGATGCACATACTGTTCATGCTTCAGACTTGTTTACTTGCCACTTTGGAACAAAAATATTGCCACTTGGTACTAGTGGAAGGTGTTCGCTAGTCTGGGCTAATACAAATGCAACTTCAGGTTTAAATGTTTCCGACCTCCTTACTGCAGATCTCTAAAATGAGCTTTATTTTATTGATGAGACTGCATGGGCTGCTACAGCTTACAGACCAGAAATTCTTCTTGCCTTTTCTCCTAGAGCCTCCTGACCACAGCGTAAAAAACTTAAGTCTAGAAGTATCTTCTTCACAGAAATTTGGGTTCGGCTGTGAGGTGGTTCCCACTGCGACGTTAGCCCTGGGACTGTGTTCCTGAGCAGGACACGACTGGTGCTGCAGCACAGACCTGCTCTTGGACTGATGGGTCTTGAAGTTTGGCAATAGAAAACGCTGCCTTATGAAGGCACGCTGCGGTTCAGTTGTCTTAAGAACACATTTTTTGAAGGATTGCTCCCAGGTTATGTTGAGACTTTAAAGGTGGTGTAGGGTTTTGTGTATTTTCAGCCATTTCAGCCACAGTGAAAGATCTGAACTGAGAAGTGTGCTGAGCAGTGGCGCGAGCGCAGTGCTGGTGAGACATGGCTAGCTGGGAGGTGTGGGGACTACCTGGAGTGCTCTGTCTAGCTCAGAATTCTGTACCATGAAGTGACTTAAAAAGACTTAAGTTTCCAGCTCAAGCAAGAGTAAAATAGGCAAAAGAAAATAACCTGTCCGTTAGTTCCATGAGGAAGATGAGTTTTAATTAGTTGCAAAACCAATTTTGAGCTATTCAAAATCAATGTTAGAAGCGATAAGGTGATGAAGGTGCAGAAGTGCGTTATACAAGTATGTGTCAATTCAGGCAAGCTGGAAGACTTTGGCATTGAAGTACTTGCCCAGCATTCACAGGTGTCTTGCCGTGACTTAAAGAGAGAGAAAAAAAAAAAGCCATCCATTTTTCCCTGATTAGGACCCATTTATCCCAGCAGAGCACTACGCTAGACTGGCTGTGCTGCAGCATCCAGGATGTGCTGTGGGATGATGGTTCCAGAGGTTCTCAGCAGAAGGAAGGGAGAGCTGCTGCCAGATGTCACTGAAGGGAGCCTGTTGCATATGCTGGCCGTGTGTGTTTGTTTCTTTTCTTTGAATCCTCCCGAGTGGATCTGGCAAGTGAAACTTGGATCAAACAATTCAAATGCAGCTCATTTTTAGCCGAATTCCCTCTGCCGTCCTAAGTGGAGTAGGAGTACTCTGGGAAGTCATCCCATTTTTTAATGGGAGGATTATTAAAACTGATCTTCAGTATTAAAAAGATCAGAGTGCTTTTAAATCAATGACCCTGTGCTTTGAAAATAGCTTTTTAAGCTTTTACAAGAATTATTTTGTTTGCTTTTTACTCCACAAGTCTTCTGCACATGTCCAACCAATGGTGGGCTTATGGTACACTTAGAAATCATCCTAAGGTCTGCAGCCCCCCTCCTCCTTTTTTTTACGTATTTAAGGAAATTTACATATTACTTGGATTTCTAAAAATAGCAAATGCTAGCAATGTCCTGTTTCTGAAACAAAACTTCCCAGTACTTTGCCTTCTTACTCTGCTTAATTTTAAGGATTGTTTCTTGACATAAGTTCCCTGAAATTCTACTTACATTATACCTTAGAACAGGGTACGCATTGAAATAATTTTGTCTTTCATAATGTAGTTCTGTATTTTTGCAAAGCTGTTTACAGTGTTCCTTCTGCAAAGGAAACAGTTCGGTAATTCCATTACTGAGCTGAACTTCTTAAAACTTTGTTCTATGGGTATATTTTCCCTCTAATCTCAGTGGAAGAAAAAGGCATTTCTGCCTAGCTCTGTTGTCTCAAACTCTTACCTTGCTTTAGTTTTCACCTTTTCATAATCCTGAGCAAATGTCAGAAGTCTGTGGTATTTGCTTTCTGCAAACACAGAGTACAGTAACATGTTTAGTTCATCAAAACTCGCTGTTTCACAGCTGAGAGCTCACAACTAAGATGAGAAATGATGAAATTTGTAGCTTAAAACAGGAAGACACAAAGTTTTATTTCCTCTGTGCACCATTTTCACAGAATGAACACCCCCTGGTGGGTGCCAGCACGGTGGGAGTGCGGGTGCGTGGGCATGAGTGGCTGGGTGCTGGGGAAGGCGACAACGAGGAAATGACTAAAGGAAATGAACAGCCAGTATTTGTGTAAAACACACTGGAGGGGTTTCCGGCACCCCTCCTTTCTGATGGTGACAACAGAAGGCAAGGCTCCTTCATGCTATGCAATACGCCTGAAAACATTTGACTAAAATTCGGTTTCTCCTGTTAAGAGAAACAGGGTGCAATTTTCTCTGCCATTTTTCTCTGCATTAAGGGCTGAAGCCTCTGGGTTTTTTTCCGATCTGTACCTTGGACAAGGCTGTAAAACCTGCTACTAAGAGGGAAAGATGATGTAGTCACCCTTCTCTTGGGGTAACCGTGCAAAACATTCTTTGACACATTAATCTGATGTTAGCAAAGGCAAATTTGAAAAGCCAGAAGAAAAGAGGGTCTCTGGGCTCTGGTGCATCAGCTAGTGCTATATGTGCCACAAACTGTGCCCTCAAGCCCCTCTGCAGGGCTGTGCTTGTCTGAAAGCATAAAAGTGGGATTTTATTTTTATAATTGATTTCAATAATGTTTATGACCAACTTCAACTATCCATCATATATTGCAAATTTATTATTTTGTCAGCTCATGACTACAACATATTTAATGCATGTTTAAGTGCTCTGAAATACCTACAATGGAAATTAAAAATTTATTCAAATCCAGTGTTAAGCTTGAGAAAGTCACCCCTGCTTTTACATCGATGTAGAGTTTTGAGTCTGGCACTGCAGAACTCCCTGGAGGGCTGGGGAAGCACTTTCCGCACAGCCTGTTACCATTTACAAAGTAACCAACACAGTTCATCCCATGCGGATAGCACTGAGGTATCATAAACATTGCTGTAACAACTCGTAACTTCAGTAATTGTAATTTCACTGCTGAACAGTTTACTAGATTAAGGGTTGGAGTCTGCCAGTGCTTTATAGTATTTTTTATTCTAAGAATAGAAACATCATTAAATTACTAGAACTGACTTAGTTTTGGAATATCCAAGTTGTTCCCTGCTTTTAACACATCAAATACCAGTTGCAGTGCTTAGCAGCTCTCTTAAAATAAAAAGCTGTATAAAGTTCTCATATTCAGAATGCCCAAAGCAGTAAATGGATTAGTAACTTGCATAAGTTATTACTAACAAATAAATAAAGCCAGTGCAGTTGGCAAGGAAACCCCATGGATTATAGGAATGATAGTGAAGTGCATCCTCCTGGCACTCAAGCATGCAGGAAGATGGGCGATGTAGTCGATAGTTACTATAAAATTTTAAAAGGGCAGCAATTTACAGCATTGCACAGTGCAAGTCCTGAGCTACACAGCTGTTTGGCTTTAAGAAGCATGGTTATACGTGGTGTAAGTGTTTGGTAGCTGAATGAATCCAAGAAGTCCTGTTAAAATCGGCTTCAGAGAGGTGATTTATTTCGGTTAAAAACCAATGCCCGAACAAAACGTTTCACGGACTCGACCCCTGTCACCACAGCAGGCTTTAAAAGACAGAAGTTAAACCGGTTTTGTTTTCCTCAACCCCAGTGAAAGCCACCAGATGTAGAAGGTTTCTCTCATGATATCCAGGAGTGGCAAAGTAAAAGATTTCAGCTGATCCAAACTGGATCAAACAGGAGAGCTGGTGACAAGGCACACTTTACAACACACTCGAGGTGTGTTTAGATTTCAGCAGGGAAACAAGTCTTTCCATCAGAGGTATTAAGGCCTGAAAGGTCAGGAGTTCAGGAGAGTAGTCCAGAGTATCTTTAAAGTGGGACTGCAGCTGGATTTACTGTAAGAGACATGACTGGAGCAAAACTTAGGACAAAATTACACCTTTGACTTCATAACTAAATAGGATAAATATCTTCTAATAACATTGCTTTAGGTACTTCATGTACAGTAGTATCTCACTTTCCTAAAGAACATACATAGTCTATAGTATCAAGCTAGTAACAAAGTGAAGGTAAATTGCATTTGGTTCAAAAAGAAAAAAAAAAAAAAGGTGCATTTGGTTCAAGAAGCATCTTAACTGAAAAATTTCATTTTTAGGTTGTGTGTAGGGAAAATGTGCTTCTTCCTTGGGATTGTTATACATTGCATGTCTCCATTTGACGATGTTGTTTTCAAAAAGAGGTTACAGGTGAAAAGATTACCATGTCTGGAATCTGGTGATACAGAAAGCTGAGTGAAAAATAAAGCCTAAGTTAATTTTTTCCATCCTACAGTAAGTTAACCACTGTGCACATTTCAATCTAACTTTTACACAGTTTTCATAAAAATAACATAGCATAAGAAAAAAAAAGGACATAACTAAGAAGATAAATGGAAAGCATCCCACTGTATGATTTAACTTACTTAAAATTAGAAATAGCAACATACATTTCCCAATGAGCTTTTCGTGGAGACACCAAGATGCCGGGCTCATTCTTTCCCTTCAGACGCTACTCCAGAAAAATATTGTCTACTTACCTTGACTTTGTATCATGATTCTTTTTACTTTCACCCCTTCTTTATCTACCTTCAAACATTTCTCTTTTGCCTAAGCCCTGTCTTTGTATTTTACACATTCCCAAGTATGCATCAGTTCCTGTGATCCCACCCTTGGGTACTCACTAAAGAAAGCAGAACTGAATTATGAAGGAATAAGCTGGACAGTCTTTTTGGTTTTCCTTCTGAATTCTCCAGCCTAACATCCCTTACGTTCAGGTTCCCAGAACGGTTATCCATCTTCCTTGTCCAATGCAGTAAACCCAACAAAACAGAGCAAAGGAAGTGTGCCTCAAACTGTGCCTCTCCACAGCAACAACAGTTGCTCAAGTTTATTCTCCACTGAGGAAGGGACCTTGGGTTAAGAACATTCTTCCAAAATACTTTCAGAAAAACAGAAAGCAAATGAAACTTTTTTGCAGCAATGGAGAATGATAGAATATTCCTTCCAACTTGGGCTGTTTTAGCAAGAAACTGAGCTTATTAAGGCCTGTTTGACCAAAGAAAAATGCTCTAACAACAAAATATTTCTCTGGTAATTATACCATCAGTTCTGCTCTGCTCCTTAAGTAGCTCCTGTTTTCCCTTCAAGTGGACAAACCAAATCTGAATCATTCTGAATATCTGAAATGCAAGTCTGAATGCAATTTCTTCTCTACCAGATTTGCTTCTAATGTCTCCCTTACAATATATTTTAGAAGTGAGTTACAATCGTCATTCTCAGTGATTGACATGTTGGCCCTTCTACAGACAAGGCTAATCTTCCTTTGTTATCAGACCATCCTGCCTACATTTTACATGTCGCTGCTCTCTCAACCACTAACTAATTTGGCCTAAAGTCCAACTTACGTAATGAATAACCTTATATCTCGGTATCCCCCATAATATGTCACTTTGCATTTGGTACGTTATCTTGTACCTTTTCTAAAGATGTCAGATAGGTTTCAAAGAGCAGAAAACAACTCCACATCCAAAGAGTTACATCAGGACATACGCTAGAACAGCTGGCTACAGCACAGAGGAACATGTAAAATACAACCTGTGGTCCTATGAAGTGCTTGCTTCCAGAGCAATTCTTACCTTGGTCTGGATCAGTGCTTTGCAGTCGTTAATACTGAAGCCATCACATCTGAAGTCCTCATTATCTTTAACGTTCGATTCCTCAAGAATGTCATCCTGGCTCTCCAAGAAGTCCTAATAAAACATAATTTACATTTTCTTTACGAATTTGTCTGATCTCAAAGCATATAACCTAAAGAGAAGTTTCCCTCAAATAACAATAACCACTAAATTTTACTTTCTGAAGCTGTATTTTGATTTATCATGTGCCCCCCTTGCATCATAACATTTTTATGCCAATACAACTTCTACACACATGAATCTAATTGTTAGTTAAATTAATAAAAAAGCCATTTCCGATTAAAATTAGTCTTAACCTACAACAGAAAATAGCTGAGAAATACATCTTCATCAGTATTGTTAAAAGTAATGCAATTTTCCAGTAACAGAAAAGAAGTAATGACAGAAGTTTAAGGTGCCTGGGCACTAATTGAATGCCAGTGTGTCCATGGGCAAGAAAAGAACAGAAGGGGAGTTAAGCTGTGTGGAAAAAATGTCTGCCACTCTCTGCCATTCAGTGACAGTTCTATAAAAGTGACTTTCAAGTGTAGAATAGGTCCTATACCTTCAGCACTGTCATTCCATTTGTATATAACTTGCATGAAAGGTTAAAGATGTCTATAAATTCAAAATTGAACCCGATACCCTCGCCCCATGCTTCAGCAATCAAATTATCAATTTTGAAACAGTTATTTCTGAAAAGCACATGAGACTAACTCATTCCAACTAAATAACTAGGTTGAATACTAAACCATCTCTGACACCTTTATCATCTCAAAGCAAGAGGTTAAACAGAGACATTTCTTTTTGAGATCTTTCAATACTGTTGGTTTGGTCTCAGTTCAATTTAAAACATACTCTCCCGCAAGCCTTGCAAAACCAGACTGATCTGAGGAAAAGGGAAGTGGAACACACTTTCAGTTCGTATACAGTAAAAACATCCAGTAGTTACTTTAACAGCCTCTCTGATTCAAATCTGATTTTCACTTAATGGAAATATATTAGAGGCTAACCATTTTCTCATACTCAGAGCAAAAAAGAAAAACATCTTACCGCACACACATCTGAAAGCTCGTTCTGTATCTCTGCTCAAGCTGAACATACCACCTAACAAGCAGGTGCTACATAGTGGAGACTTCCAATGTAAAGATGATCACAATTTGATCCTGCACAATTTGATAGTTACTTACACATAATGGTGAGAAAAGACCAGATTATAATTTTAAAAGGCTCTGTGTAAAAAACCTTATGACTCACTCAGATCTAGTTCCTCACGCATCTGCATGTATGGCTTACAGAAAATCAGATTCATAACCAAGTGTTTATGCTGGCATACAGCAAAGCATTGTTCAATTACCTTTTGATTTGCATCTATTCCAAGAACACTCAAGAGGTTTTCTTGGCAATGAGTTTTACTCCAGGGCTGTCTTAAGCTGGGGGTATTATCAAAGTCTCTAAGCGTTCTCCATATGTTTTCAGAATCAATGCTAGGAGAGAAAACACAATTTGAGGTTACAAGGTGTACAAAGTTTCCAGTGAACATACAGAACTTAGTTATTTTCACTGTACACAGTCATAAACTAACCTACCTTAATCTGAAAAGCAACTTATTTTGAAACTCCTTCTACATTCAAACTATCAATCCAATGTACTAATAAGCCGGTATGGCGGTTAACAGAAACAGTAAGTCAATATAACTGTATGTTTGGACTTCTCTGATAAGAAATGCATTAGAAGCATATTTCAGAGATTGTTATGTGCCAACAACTTGCATTATTCAATTGTTTCTGTGAAATGTGGGTAGAGCTCAGCCATATTAATTCTGCACTTTGCATTTTGTATCTCTCAAACCTTTCTCCTTCCTATGAGTCGTGCTTCTCCACTGCAGCACCCTGCTGCTCAGGGGGGTAGCCTGCATCTGCTCTTGACACTCGTGTACTACCGAACAAGCCCGAGGCACACACTGCTCAAAGAGTGAGAATCAATGAGTTCCCTCCGCGTAGTAATTTGGGTTCTTACATTGCATTCACCCTATATAAATCTAGTTGCTTTTTGCTAAGTGCAGGATGCAACTATCATTGGTCTTAGTTATTCACCACAGCGGACCAAGGCTTTTTCATCTGTAGTTGGTACTCTGCTATAATATTGCAGCCCCTTTTACATACATAGCATGTTTCTCTGCAAGTTTGAGGCTGATTAAAATATAATGCATATACAAGGAACTTGCCAAAAGGATGAATACTTTAAATGTTGTAACGACATTTCTTGTGATTCTTACGACATTTCCGAAGTATGGTCTGCCCCAGCTTTCTATATACAAACCTCAGATGAATGCAAAAACCCCTACAGTACTGTTCGGTAACTACAATACTGCTCAGAAGCTGCTGATCTTTCAAAAACATGTAACAAAAGCATTCCAGCTGTCTGAAGAGAAAACTGAGTTAATGATACTAATTGCTATTAACATAACCCCAGGAAAGATGCCAGATGCAGCACAGATTCTGAAGCACATCTGGTTAAACATAAGTTACCACCTGGGAAAACTGGGGTGGGAGGGGGAAGAAAAAAAAAAAAAAAACAAACCACAAAAACAAGGCAAGTGGATTGTCCATAGAAGCAGCAGCAATGCCTCTGCCTCAGATGATGGAGAAATAAATCAGATGTGTTGTAAAGAAAGGGCAAGAGAACAGGAAGAACAGGCTGCCTGTTGGGTGTTCTGGCATTCCAGAGGCTTAGTCATAAGAGGGCACACCAACAGCAGGAAAAACCCTAAGCAGGAATTTGTAATTCGGATATATTCCTTTCCTTGTTCTCCAATGGCTAAAACACAATCCATTTCCTTCAACAAGACACTACAAAATTGTTAAGATCTATATGCTGAAGAGCATAGCGATTAAAAAGATTTTTAAGTTCACCTGCACATACCACTGATCTTTAAATTATGAAATAAACAGTGTAAATGCTGAGGAACTTATTTTTTTAAAACTGTTGGTCTAAACTCATTACCAAAGTTGATTCTTCATAAGTTCAGGAATCCAAACATCTTCATTTTTTGTATCAAGTACTTGATCTAAGCTTCTTACGCTCTCTCTGGACTGTGATACAAAGACTTCTGGAAAACTCAACTTAAATATATCCTCACAGCTGTGGTTTGCCTAGAAAAAACAGAGTTTTATTACATAGGTTATACAGGCCATCCCCACAGTTCATGAAGGACCTAGTCCAAAGACTACAATGTTTTTAGAGATTGTATTATTGATTGTTTTTAATATTTGTATTAATGGCACAGAGGGACTGAGCCCATAGTTCAGTGTTTTGAGTATTTACCTAGAATTGGAGGAGGAGAAGTAAAAGCCCAAGAGTCCAGGATGAAGCTTAGTCTCTAGCTTCCTAGCTACTCAGTTATAGACTGGTTTGCACTCAAGACTCCTGCTCAGCTAATTCAGTCCAGGTCAAAAGCTTGTTTTGCTAACTTAATATTCAAAACACACCTAATTCAGCCAAATGTAACACAACTGCTAAATGCTATAGTTACCAGTAAATATTTCCACTGTGTAAGTTTGCACAAAAGTTGGGGGTATATTTCTCTATATCCTTACATTTGCACCGAACTTTTTCCAACCTATGTTAAAAATCAGAGCTGGATTTACGTACTTGTTCCTCCTCCAGCTCTGGAGGACTAAGCATAGCCACATAAATGATCCAAACAGGTGTAGAGAAAGTAACAGGGTTACCTGAGGACTAAGAAATACATATACAAGAAAAAATATGCGTAATTTACATCCTATCCTAAAGGGATGTTATCATGCCATCTGGTCCAGAAGCTTTGTCCTTTTATTCCTTCAAAGAAGGAATTACTGCAATTTTCTCTATCAAAGCAATTAATTGACTTCAACACCCTGCAGAGGGAATGTAATCCAGGAGCAGCAATGTTGTGTGAAAACCGGAGAATGAAACCAGCCAGTTTGTTTTCTTTGACTAGCAAACAATTTAATCTGAAAAACGTAAGTAGGGATAGTCCATATGTTGACAGTTTCTTTTAATTGTAATTCAAACAGCTGAAATAAACTGAAAAATTTCCACAGTTTCATTATACTGAACTCAGACAAGTGCACTGCATACTGAGAGAGTACGGATGTAATCTAACAATGAATGGCAAAATCAACAGAGCTGGTAGAATGCTTCTGTACTTCTGAGCATGCTTCTAGAAATAGAATTTGTGCCCCACGCTGCTCCCTCCTGAATTAAAGCCTTGCTAAACTGCCTATCACTCAAAGGGCGACTGCTGGGAATTCGGAGACTCCTGGGTAAAATCCTTAGACTCTTGCCCAAAGTGTCATAATACTTTAAATCAATTTGTAAATTATTTTGGTAGACTTAACTTACCACAGGGATACTATATGGAGGAGACAGATGTCTGAGAAGCAGAATTTGGTGATAGCATGCTTGCTAAAGCATACATGGAGAGTCACGGTCAAGTTTAAAAAAAACCAACTTCCAAATAAGTACCAAAACCTAAATGGGCTGGGAGCTAAGGAACAGTCAGGCAGCTGCTCTTGCCTTTGGAGGGGGGGTGGGTGGGTGGAAACTACAGCCACAGAAGTGTGAATTGAGGGAAGCACAGGGCTGCCTCGTCTGTGACGTTACTCTGACACACATACAAGTCACTGGCTTACAGTTTATCCAAGCCAGATGAAAAACACAAGATATTTTAGTTAATACCTTTATTACTGTCTACTTCAGTGGATGTTTCTAAAACAAAACTTGGTTATATTTACCTTGTAGCTTTGTACTAATTATAAAAACATGAGAGCACAAATTTCACACCCATGCTTTTTGACTAAATCCTCTCCATCCTATTGCATCAGAATACTTCAGTGCTTAAGCAAGTGCACTAGTCCCTCTCACAAAGGCCAGTATTTAAAGAACACGTGAAAAAATCCTTAATGTTATTCAATTATGTAGGCAAAATATCCAGTTACTGCAAGGAAATTAGTGATTGCTTTCATCTTACAATATACAATTCTGCTCCAGACTGACACAGTTTAATTAACAGAAGCATTAGATATTGAAGGTCAGAACTCTGGTCTCAAGTGATCTCTAGAGGTCCCTTCCAACTTACCTGGACTTTTTTTTTCTACTGACGATACAGAAGATGGAGCCCCAGCCTGAAGAATTTATGATCTCAAAACAAACAATACATAAAGCACAGGGATGAAGGACAAGCTACATGTTTATTCTACACCCAAAAAAATCGCCAACAGCTCTGCAGCTGTTTCTCTACCCTGAGACAAGAAAAGACAACTTGAAACTCTAGGCATAGTTAACTTATTTAGCTCATACTGGACATTCCCTTTTGCCTTTAATAAATGCAAAAATAAAGCAAAGGCTTCGGTAAGATTAAAATCCTCTGGCTTTGGAAAGAAACCACAGTCCACTATATTCTGCTTCAGCTCCAGTCATTACATACTCCTCTTGTTCAGCGTAAGACTTCTCGTCCCTAATTGCAAGCATTATGAATGATTTAAATTCTCTGTTTATGCATACAAGTAACCAGGCATCTTGTGATCTCCGCTCCGTCAGGGCTGGACAGCTTACCCCATGTGCATCTTTGTGCTTCCCCTTTGCGACAGGTGGAGTTCCCAGGCAGGGCAGGAAAGCCTGTCTCCAGAAACCCCTCAGCTCCCTACACATGCTAAAACTCACCTAGCAGGCTACAAGCAGTAAACTGTTACTGCTACCAATTAACCCTGCAAAAGTCTTAAGTCGATTGCTCTCATTTTTCAAATGTTTTAATTTAGGACAAAAGTAGTAGAATGAGGGTGTTTTGTTTTGTATCTGAACATTCTTATTTTCCTTTTGTTACTTTGTTTCGCTTCGGTGATGCAGGTCTGGTAAACATGGAAACGCATTAATTACAACAGGGTATAACCCTTAACCTGAACCTTTTTTTGTGCTGATAAGAACACATATTATTTATTCAGATTATTAGTGTTAACATTGTATGAGAGAATGTACGATCCTATGCTAAAAAATAATTATAATATTTCTATTCATTTTTGTGCGTCATTAACTTCCACCCTCAATCGGTCTAAAATTCCAGAAAGACTGTTGGATTATTGATGCAGTATATTAAATAACACATTATTTTTGCCAATTTCTAACTCAATGCTATGTCAGTTTACTTCAGTAAGCTTACAGGCCACTCACAATTTTTGTCCACCACCTTCCCAGTTCTGTTTCACACACTCATTCCTGTCTAGCTTTTAAACCCGGTGTGCTTCAGGGCAAGGTTCATTGTTTCTAGGTGCTTACTTATTCCTAGAGTCTAGAAGCAAAGTAGCCATTGCATTCTTAAAAGCTCTCCAGCAGGATAAGTATTTGTCAAACACTGTAAAGAAGTTGCTTTTGTTCCACTTGAGTCAGCTGCGAAGTAGCTTGACAGTTTCTCTCCCTGTACAGCATTATCCTCAGTAGAGGAGACATTCAGATACAAATCTTGAGATGTAGGAAGCAGTAACACAAACATTTCTGGTCTTTGGTTTACTATTAACACATACCTCCTTTCGAGAGCTCGAAGCCTCCTGTATCGCACTGTGTGGAGATGGCTCAGAATGAAAGTGATGGGCCGAAGTGCTACAACGTCCGCTGCTTAAGTCTGTATCAACTCTAGAAGTTTTTATTGATTTCACCAAAACTTCAAGATTGTGACTGGATCTCTTTGTTTCCTCTAAGGACTCCTTGAAGCCTTCAAAATCACCCCAGGAACCGCTGGGTTCTGAGGTACTGTAAGCGCTCACAGAAAACCCCTCACAATCCCCTTTGCTGCTCATTACAGGGAGGCTTTGCTGCATTACTTCAAGATTAATGATTTCATCGTTACTTGTCCTTTCGTTCAAGTTACAGTCCCTTTCCTCGGGAGACGTACCACCTGCTCCAGCTGCTAGGTCTTTCGGAGACATCTTGTGCGATGTGTCGGTATCAGTAAGATTTTCTACTGGTGCCAGGTTCTGCATCTTTGTCTAAGAAAAATTCATTTGTTGAAACCTGTGCTGCAAAAGAAAAAAAAAAAAAAAAAAAAAAGCTATGGAAGTTCAGCTGCATTAGAAATCTGAATATCTCCAAAATAGAACGAAATCCTTCATGTCACCCCAACTAACAACACCGCTGCTAAATGAGAACAGGATGTCCTTCAGCCTCTCCTCCAGCACCTGCACGTTATTGTTATTGAGTCTTGCTTTCTGCGTAGGGTATTCGCCTGCAAAGAAAGAATGATAAATAAATACCTCTGCGGTAAGGGCTGTGTAGGAATAGAGAAGGAGAGCTGATAAGGCCGGAGAAGGAACGCTCAGGTTAAAATAAACACATTCCAGTGTTATACAGCTGAAAAGCGCTGGAGGCAGCGCTACTACAATCCACGCTTTCTGCCCACGGCCGCAAGCCGCTGCACTGCCGAGCACCGTCGGATATGGACCGAGCACCGACGGAGTACGGGGACAACGGGGATAAGCACAGGCGACATCCAGCACTTACCGGTGCCCGTGTCCCCCGCCCGCGCTCCGGCCGTGCCCGCTGTGCCGGCGCGGGCTGTCCCCGGGGGGCGGGGGGCACCGGCCGCCTCGTCCCGTCACACACAGGCCCCGGCAGCCCGCACGATCCGCGCCCCCCGCCCAGCGCCGGGAACGGGGCGGGCTCCCTGCCTGGGCCCGCTGGGCCGCGCACACCGCTCCCGCACGGCCGGGCGAGGGGCTCCCTCAGCCGCTCCGCAACGACGGGCCGCGGCCAGGCGGGGGCTGCGCTCCACGGGCACAGGGGTCCTGGGACCCCCCGCACGTTCGCCCCGAGCTACGCGGGGCCGCCGGCGCTTCGCCCGCGGGACGAGGCTCCCCCAGCACCGCCACCTGCCGCCGTGGGGAGCCGCGCTCCCGGGGAGGGGGAGGCAGCCGGCGGGGGGTGGCGAAGCCACTGGCCCCACAGCCCCCGGGAAGCACAGGGCCGCGGCCGTGCCCCGGGTGTCCCTGCAGCGGGGGAGCGGCGGCCGCGGGGCCCCGCCAGCCGTGGGGAAAGCGCCTTACCGCCGGTGGGCCGGGCCGCGCCGCAGGTCGCTATGGGCGGGGCCGGGGCGGGCCGGGCCCCACCGAGCGGCGCTGCCGGGGACGCGGCTGAGCCCTCAGCCCGGGCGCTGCCTCCCGGGGCGGGCGGGACAGGCCGCCCCGCGCCCGGGGTGACGGGCGCCCCGCGGGCCTGCCCGGCCTCCGCCTGCTTCTGCGGCACGGCCCGCGCCTGCCGGGCCTCCGCCCGGGGCGGCAGCGAGGGGCAGGGGGCCCGCAGCCCTTCCCCGGCCTCCCGGCAGCCCAGCCCGGCCCGGCCGCGGCCCGGACGGAGCGCTCGTTCCCTCCCCTTCCCCGGGTCCCCAGCCCTGCTCCCGGCCCTCGGTCACCGCGGGTGCCAGCCCCTGCGCCTCCCGCCGCCCCCCAGCCAGAGCTCAGCGCCCGCCCGCCGGGCACGGGTGGGTTTTAGAGCCGCGACGGGCCGAGCAGAGCAGCCGCGTTTGCCCAGCTGCGTCCTGCGACCTGGCGGGTTAAGGCAGCACGGTTTGATGGCGGTGGTTCCCGTTTGCTTCGAATTTGAGAACAGCCAAGATCCTCGCATAATTACACAATTTCAGCACTTAAAGTCACCATCTGCCCACCCTGTAACATCCCCTCAAGATAAACCAGCAGGAAGCGGCTGGTGTTGGTCTCCCAGGGCCTCCTGCTCCCCCCTTTTGTGCCGGTGTACAGGCGGGTGCTGGGGGTAACCCACAAGGCCAGCCCCCCCCCCCCAGGTAAAACCTTTTATACGCTTTGTTACATGCACTTGTTCACAGTTCGGTTCAGTCACACCTAATGCTCGTTGCTTCTGGTGAGCCTTGCCTCCATTTCAAGGGACAGCATCATTCCCCCCCATGGTCTGTGGGGAGGAGGGTTGGTTAGCAGGGGGCTTTCTTTGCTCCAGGGTGGTTCAAGTAATTTTCTGTTTGGTCTCGTTAACCATTTGGTTCTCCTTGACCTTATCTTGTTATGCCCCAACGTGACATATTTATGATGCCTGTTCCTTCTCCCAAGGCCCTGTTTTGCTAATGATTTGTAACATCCTCTGTTTTTCAAATAATTTCTTGATTTTCATTACAGATATTTTCATATTTTGTCTAACTTTCAACAGGCTGACCTTCTACTGACCATGGATAGGCACATGTCTGATCTAATACTGAGCCAGTCAACTACAATTTGACCCACTTGTAGCTGGTAAAGCCAGGAGCTGTGGGCACGTCACCCCCAGCCCAAGGTGACCACCTCTTCTCGCCCACCTTCTGAGGGTGGCTGGAGGCACCATGCCTAGGGCTGGTGCTCCCGTGTCTGAGTGACAGAGGGAAGAGTGCGAAGAAAACTCCCTAACCTTCCTGCCCTCGGCTCTGGATTAAACATCTGGGCAGTCCCAAGCAACGGGGAACAGTTGTAAAAGCAAGGAAAGAGGTTTTTCTGGAGCAAGACCCAAAATAAGCAGTTTTTTCTAGGCTTTACAGTACATAAGTTTTCCAGCCCAGGCACAGATATGTGCACTCCCCTCCCACGCATCTGACTCTCATTCCAGGCTGTACTGCTTTATCTGAGGATGAGAGGCTGAATTTGGGAATGATGCCTAGACACAGAGCCAAAGAAACTTTATTGGCAAGTCTCTGAAAGTTTTTTTAAATTTTTTTCTTTCTGCTTTGGAGCAGTTCTTACTCTCCGCGGCCACCCCGTGGCAGCTGTGGCTCTGAGGAGACAGTAATATTGTGAGTCAGCCCCAAAGCATCTGACACTTGGGATAGCATTCTCGTCTATGCTGCAGTAAGTTTGTGTCGCAGGGACCTCGGGGGTTCACACTCTCTTTTCAGTTTTGAGGAGAACTCAGCATTTTTTCTGGCTACCGAGATTGTTTGGCACAGCTTTACATTTTCACCTTTGCCTTCTCAAAGGAAGAGGCTACAAACAGGCGACGCAAAGGCTGAGATGCTTCTCTCTATACCACACTTTGCATGCGGAGGGGAAGGGGTGCATGGGTTTTGCGAACCTGCAGCTGCGCTGCCAAGTTCAAGCTGCCTTCGCAGTAGCGCGAGCAGGGCTGCCACAGACCTTGACACCTCAGGGCAGGAACAGAAGAAAGCGGAGTGCCTTCTTCCCAGAATAACATCAGTAACTTCATTAAGGACTCGCCACGTAACGGTAGCGTGTATTTCTCTGGCCAGTACACCTTATAACCTCCTTCCCAAAAACCTGTTGCTAACCCTGAGTCCCGGCAGTGGAAGCAATCAGCTGCACCATCTGCTGGATGTACCCACTGCTGCCTCCTCTCTCAGGCAAACACAGCTGAAAACTCACAGAATCACAAGAAAAATCTACACTGGTGTAGATACACAGGGCAGGTTCCTACATCAGGAAAAAGGCAGCATGAGATACAGCCTCCCTACAAAGTGGATTTCACCTGCCCTGGTATGAACTCACTTCTCTTGATTCAGACCAGCTGAGTACAAGTGTGACAGCTGCTCCTGAGTTCCCTGATGTGTGTTTTGCATGACACCTTCTCATAGATTGACTAGTTTAAGTTAAAAGCATTATCCCAGCTGGATTAACAGTTTTCCCCTCTGAAGTATATTGGGGACAAAATTCATGTTACCTGTTTGGGCAATAAGTCTTAAAATTTTGTCTGACATATACCAGGCCTTGGGATTTACCCTGTAATTACTGCATGAAATCAGTAATTTCCTTTTGAACTATCACTTTTCTTAAAAAAAAAACCCCAAAAAAACCCACCAAAAAACCAACAACCAACAAAACAAACCCAGTCTTTATTTAAAAGGAAAATATGCCAAAACTTTCAAATATGGACTATGAGCTTATGCTTAGGCACTTCAATGCATGCATCTACTAGAGCAGAACCTCGCTACTCAAAAATTCACCAACACAAACAATGGGATTGACTGAACACTCACCTGTAGCTGCGCTTACTGCTCCTGCCACCGTTCCTACTGGAAAATGAGTTTAGTACACATGGTCTAGAATTATTCTTTTTTTTTTCATTTTATCCTTTTTTGAAAAATACCAATTTGCAATGAAAAAAATCAACAGAATAACTGAAAAGTATTTACTTTCAGAGTAAATCAGCACCACGCTGCTGTAGTACGAAGCTTTATTTGTTTGTGAAAGATCTGGTCCTGAACTGTTGCATTGTGTGGTTCCCTGTAAATGGCTAGGGTGATATGGATGGCTTTTTTCTTCATTCATTTTCTCCCTTGGAAAAAAATACAAACAAGCAGTACCTTTGTATGCAGAATTTTCAGTGCTTTTTTTCTTTAATTGAAGCATTAACAAGATTAACTTGCTGTTTAAATGACTGAAATGTTTTCTTTAATTCCTATTAAATATTTGAATGTCTTTTCTTGTAAAAAAATAAGTTATATTTAGGTAAACTGGCTTAAAATGTCATTTAGAAAGTAAGAGTAAACATGTTTTCAGAAGTCAATAAATAATTTTGACTCAAAGTGACTTTTCATTGAATGAGGTGTCTTTTCAGTAGATGATTAGTAATTTTTTCTCACCCTAAGTATCCAGATTTTAGAAGTGTAGGACGTCAGCAATTCTTTTATTTCCATAGTAATAGAGAGTGCTCAGCTTCTTGAAAAAAGATTGCAGATATCAGGTCTAAACACTGATTTAATTGACTAGCTATGGCTTAAGTTTGAAAATGGGGTTGATTATTCCGTTAAACTCCCTCCTGCAGGCACAGTGGTTTTGCCATACCTGCCGGCCTCGCTGTGCTGTTGGTACGGATGCTTCATAAGGTCAATACAATCCATTGTCTTTTCCGAAGTCAGAAATGAACAGCAGCACTCCGAGGAAAACTTTACTTCTCCCCAGCACACGACGGGTGCGGGTTTCCTGGACCCCTTGCAAAATACTGCTCCGTGTGCTAAACCAGTGTGATGGGAGCCACTGGCCAAAGTCACCTGCAGCAGTTAGCAGTGCCTGGGCTAAGGGATGACTCAGAGACCTTTCCAACAGCAGATGGCAGCTCTTCCATGTCTCTCTTTCGTGCACACAACGATCCTGTTCATTCTCTTGAGCAGAGGAAGTAATTCACCCCCCCTGCACACTGCACTGGAAAGGTATTGGGCCACCCGCTTTATCTGCTGCCCACAGAAAAGCCATTTCACAGGACCCCTGCAATGATGGGCGGTCAGTGTAGAGAGATCTACCCTTAAAAAAAGGCAACGTACATCTTTTCCCAGGAGACATAAGATAATACTTTATGTCCCTTCCTTCTCCTTTCAGGTGCAGACGATAAGGGAGCTGTAATCCACCTCTCAAGAAACGTAGACATGCAGCAGACATTACGTGCCCTGGGTTCAGTGGCTGCCTTTAGCACTTTTGTCTAGCCCAGTGGTGTGGTTTCAAAGCAAAGCTCACATTTGCTTCTCTGGCTAGCCTGATTCTTAGAGTGATTTTAAGGAACACAAACCAGGTGTCTTCTCAGGAAAGGCAGAGAAATGCCATTCCACTCTGGTACTTCATGGAAACATCACCTTCCAAATCCGTATGTGGGCTGCACTGCTTTAAGATCCTTCTTACGTAGCACATGTGCCAGAAGAAGATTCTCAAACAATTCAGAGCTTCCACAAGATCCTGGAGTGCTTCTTGTGCTACATGTAAAGGGCCAAGTGCCGTAGGCACCTTCCTATTTGCCAGCATTTGCCAGCCTTCAGCAATTTGCCACCATGCCATCATCCACTGACACCTCTAGTTTGAATTCCTTTCCCGTCTTCAGCTGCTTTCCCTTCTGTTGTCAATCCCACTTGCCGAACCCCTAATTTCTTTTATCAGATCTTTTTCTTACTATCCATTTGTCAACTGTTCTCTCTTCTGCCTTTAGCCTCCTGCAAACACAGACTTGTGCCTTGGGCCTTTATGGAAGTGGTAGTGCTTGTTATTCCATGAGAGGGATGTGAGGGGGCAAGGGTTTCCTGGGTGGCAAAAGCAGGAGGCTGCTGACATCACAACTGCTCTGCAAGTAATAGTCCACAGATTTCAGGAGAATGAAGGTGATCCTCTTGAAGTCCAATTACACTTAATGGAGAACGTGGCAGCCATGCACCGACAGTGTGAGTGCAACATGGCAGCAGCTGCTCACATGGACTCCATCACCATGGTGGAGAACCTGGAGAAATGACAGTACTTTGACATGGCTCCAGGGTTCCTATTCTTGGATTCCACAGAAAATCCCTGCGAGCTCACACTTCTAAGACTTTTTTTTTAATCTCGCCACCATCACTGGCATCAGCACTCCCTTATGCACACTCCTGTTTCCAGCACAGTAACTATACTGCTTTTCTATGCATGTTGCTTGGCAGGGGGGACAAAGCTTCTGTGGAATTACAGCTTTGGGTTCAGATCTGTAGGGCAGTGATAAATATCACCAGACTGCCCACGAGAGCTGGCACGCCTCTAAAAGCAATTCCACAGGAGCTATGAGTTGCAGGAGAAGTCATTCACACAGCAGCTATGTGAAACTATCAACAACGATTGGAAACTGCCTGTCAGCCCTGGCCTGGTACGGATGACTTTACCTCAAAGCCATGCAACAAACATTGCAATATATGTGTAAAACAAATGGTAGAATGGCTCCTTCATTCATACAGCAGGGCTGACATCTGTTCCAGATGCCAGACTGGCTACTCAGAAACAAAAGCTCCGGAGAAGTGCCATGGCCCCGCAACAGCGTCTCCCTCCAGAGCCACCAAGTTGCTGCACACAGATCCTGCAGGCAGGCCTGTGGCAGGAGCCAGAGGAGGAGTTCAGCACCTTCCAGTGATTAAGGTACCAGTCTGGTCCTCAGAAAGACAGTCTTGTTGCACTGTGTTATTTGCTACTGTAGGCATAGCCAATGGTCTTCTTCTAAAGGTCTTCTCATGATCATAGAATCACAGAATGGTTTGAGTTGGAAGGGACCTTAAAGATCATCTATCCAACCCCCCTGCTGTGGGCAGGGACACTTTCCACCAGACCGGGTTGCTCCAAGCCCCATCCCCCTGGCCCTGAACACTTCCAGGGATGGGGCATCCACAGCTTCTCTGGGCAACCTGTGCCAGTGCCTCACCACCTTCACAGTAAAGAATTTCTTCCTAATATCTAACCTAAATCTACCATCTTCCAGTTTAAGGTCATTCCCCCTTGTCCTATTGCTACAGGCCCTTGTAAAAAGTCCGTCTCCAGCTTTCTTGCAGGCACCCTTTGGGTACTGGAAGGCTGCTGTGAGGTCTCCCTGGAGCCTTGTCTTCTCCAGATGATCCATCCAGCCAAGGAAAGGATCCTCAAGGCAAAAATTTACACATTTCTGGAGCTCTGAAACTTCCAACTCCTGCTTCTTTTACTGCTGTTTTCTTCTCCTACCTCCTTCTCTCCTTGCCCTGACTGTAGTCAAAGCAGAAAAACTAGGAGCATATCTTCTCCTTACAGTACCTCCTTCCGAACACAGGTGAAAGTGGGCCTACACTCCCTGGACCTGCTAATGCTCGCAGAAGGATGCTACATATCCCACATCTTCAAAAAGCCGGTTGTTTAAATGTGTGGCAGTGGTGGGTGGTACCACAGCCGAATTGTAGTCGGTGCTTCACAGGCACCTACCTACACTTGCTCCTTGCTCTAATTGTTCTGTGTGGCTTTTTTTGCTGATCATTCAAAACCATCATATGCATGCATTGAGTTTAAGTCCAACAGTCTTTGCTGCCCAGCTGGACGTTCCAGATACGTAAACATTAATTTACTGAAAGCATGCCTTGTAATTTTTGCCCGACCCCTGCATGCACTGTAAACTGAGTCGCGACTGCTGCAGTTTGCAGCTCACTAATCCTCTGTTTTAATGCCTGATTAGGTCCCAAATCCATTATTGTTAGTGAGATGTGGGAGTGGGGAGGGTAGGAGGATTTCATCCTCGTGGCTGAGCGTTAAGCTGCTGGAGGTACACCCGGCTGGTGCTATACCAGTGTATTAATTAGCTTGCCTGGAAATTTTGTCAGTACTGTTCAGTGAGGTTGTTGAAAGGTCAGACACTCCATTAGAAGTGTTGTGCTTCAACTTTAAGTCATAGCACTTGACACTTAACAAATCTCTAGGAAAAAAATTCAAATAAAACATTAGCATAAAAATATTTTTTAAAACTTGAGTGCCCACTTCAAGCAGCATTTGAAAGAACGCTGAATCATAATAATTAGCATCTTTGCAGTGCCTTCATTACACGGATCTCACTTCTTTACAAGTGAGCTTCACAAGGGCTCCAAGGTAGGTGGAGTAGTGGTCACCACTGCACTTAGCACAGGGGGAAGCATCACTCCTCGACCTTGCACGGTGGGTAACAGAATTAAAGACAGTTTAAGTTATCTGCCCTCTAAAGAAGACAGCAAGTCCCCGGTGGGTGTCTCCATGTGCCAAACCCTTAATTATCAGTTAAGATGTCATCTTATTGCTTAAAGTGCAGCACTGCAGTAAGAATGCAAAATACTTGCCATCCTTGCAAGAAAATAAAAACATGTAACAACGGCAGAAAGGCAGAGTTTGTGTGAGTTTTGCATATGTGTGTAGGGCAGCCATCTGCTTTCCCTGCCGGATGGTGCCACCACGCCGGTAAAGCAGTACGGCTGTGGTACAGACAACAGGCAAGGGCTTAGCTGTCAAATGAAGTAGGTGACAATTTCTGAAGCTGAAGTAAACTGCCCGCTGAACTTTCAAGCCCTGGCTCTGCCTGCTCTTGCTCCTGGGAGATGGGAATGTGCTATCTCGGACCTCCCACTTGGCTTTAAGATGGGGCAAGTGTGTCTCACAGCCGGCTGAACTGAGAAGACATGCCCAAGGTGGTGTGGCAGCACAGGGGCCAGGTGGCAGCTGGTGAAGCTGCCGTAACTCAGTGGCACTGGGCTGTGGGTGAGCCCCAAGCGGCAGGGCAGGCTGGAGCTGGAGCATCTGTGGGAGCAGACCCTCCTCTCCCACCTTCCCTGTGAACATCCTACACATGCTCACAGCTTGTCACTCCCTTCCCATCACAGCTAAAAATACGGTGCGTACCACACTGACAAACGTTGTAGAAGCATGCACATGGCATGTGGACTGCATTTAAGCCCATCTCCTTGAGCCATATTTGCAGATGTTCTCTGTGGCGTGTAGTCAGTAAGAAGTAAGTAAAAAGTAAGGCTTTGACCTCCTTGTGTCTGTATTGCAAGTGGTTAAACAAAATACACATTAAATCCATAAATAAATGGATCAAATGTAGCTGGTTTTGAAAAGGAGAACCCACCAGGTTGGAGCAGTCAGGAGCTGGATGGGGAAAGAGGCTGCTCTCCAGCGTCGGGTGTGCAACGCCATAAACATAAGGCCGGACAATTTACAGAAAAGATCAAAAGAGGGCAGGCAAGTGTACATGACCAATTCCTCCTGTGCTAACGATGCTATCACATCTGACGCTGGAAGAGGGCAGCATGTGTTTTATTCAGTGGTTTATATTGCTCCATTGCTGAGGTCACATTTCCGAGAGCAAAACAAATCGGTTGTAAAAGCAGGGAATCTCTGCTGTGGCAACTGGTCTAGCCTAGAAATTTAAAGTTTGGGTCTAGATCCAAACTCTCCCCAAATGCCCAACGACTTGCATTTTAAGATTTAGATTATGTTAATTTTTATTTATGGCAAAAAAAAACCAACCAAAAAAAAAACCCCAACAAAAAAAACCAGAAAGAGCTTAGCACGCATCTAATAGCAGCTGGCCTAGGCTTCTTGTGCTATTGTAAATGAGGTTAGCAGGACTCTGCAGAATACTATCATAAGTTTGCAATTAGCGATGAGAATTATGCCACACACATTTTACATAAAAGGAAACAGTTGCAGTAAAAAGCTGTTCGATTCAGGCAACACGAAAGCACACAGTTCATGTAAATTAATAGTACAGCAAAATATAAACTTTGGATGCACAGACATGCCAATAGTTTATTTTTTTAAAAAGGCCCTTGTTGAGAGGTTTGGTCACACTTTATATTAATTTTCAATTTCTGAAATATTTTATAAAAGGGCACTAATTTATTATTAGCTTAAATACGGACATGATTCATATGGGTATGAACGTGTCAGGGAAAAACATGAGTTATATGGATATGAACGTGTCAAGGAAAGACATTTGGTTAACTGAAACACTCTTTAAAAGTAAATTTACTGAGCTACTAAATTTTGGAAAATATTTAACCATATACTAAACTGTCTGTCTATTCACCAGTTGGTCTCTACTTATAAGCTGTTTAGGAATAGAACCTTGCAGAATAAGGTAACTTGAAAACTTTAGATTTTTGAGTTTATAGCTAACACCTGGATGTTGTTCTCCCTAGAGCAGCTGAGATCAGTTCATTGGTTATAACTGGAAAAAAATATTGGGTCATCTCTTTTGAAATGATGACACCAAGGTTTCTGTATTTAAATCGATTTATACGGAAAGGCTGTTTGGCAAAAATATTCCAAATATAGGAAGGACTGAACTGAATATAGTGGGGTAACTTTAGTATTTTAGATCTTTGCCTTGTTTAATTTCTAATGCATTTATTTTATGCATCTATACAGCGTCTTTCAACATAGAAGAACTGGGCTAAATTTAGTCCCAGTTAATGCAAGCTCTACTAAGTAAGTAAGGGCTATGAATGCGCTTGACAACATCTTCATGAAGGGCTGTAGCAGCACACCAAAGCACCTTCCTGCAGGGTCCCAAACGGAGGCTTGGGAGCCAGTGACATCAGATGGCAAATGCATGTGGTCAGCACATCTGGACCAGCACATCACAGCAACATTTGCTGCAAGGGCTTCTTCCAAGGCACAGGCAGGTTCTAGCCACTGTTTTCCAGGCAGAAGCCTCATGGAGGATGGCAATGCAATTTTCCTGGGCGTGTGTGTTACCGTACCCTGTTTTCTATACTCCCCCAATGGGGCAAATTATGTCATGAAAATCTTATTGCAGGACTGCTGAGTATTTGAAAGGTCATTAGTGAAGTGGAAAGAGAAAAGCAGCAAAGCACAGCCGGTAATATAGGAAAACACAGCTGAGGTGGTTCCAAAGGTTGAAAATGATCTTTAGACACAGTGCTGGCAAGGGAAACGCCAGCTTAGCCAGAGAGCTGTTGCAGTGGGAGCTCTGACCAGCGGTGGCTGTGGCTCGGTCATTGCTGTGCTCCAGCAGCTCCTGGGCTGCACTGGGGCTTTGCTGGGAACACTTTGTGCCACGGCCGTGGAAGCGAGTGGCAAGGCTGACTGCTTCTCCTCTTGCAGCAGGGGTGAGGACCAGGCTTCGGACGCCACCCTCTGCACCCAAACGGTTGGTTAGACTCCTGCTGTCCACCCTGTAAGTCTCAGGATGACATTCATGTTGTCCACTCTTGGTAGTGGTCAGGCATGATGAAAAGCGCCAGCTCAGATCTGTTTTCAGTGGGCAGGACAGGTGACAGAGGCTAACCCTCTTGTCCTACGAGCCACATGCCAAAACTTGACAGTTTTATGTCACAGGCTTCCAAAGAGCTGGGGGAACTCCAGCAGCCATCCCTCCCTCCTACCGATGACCTGAACAAGGCTCGGGCTGTCACTGGGCAGCTTGGTTAGTTGAATTTGAGCATGCACATTGGATTTGCCCCCTCAAGCTGAGGATTTTGCTAACCCAGCAGAACACGAGGATAGGTCTGGAGAGGATCTGCACTTCATCTGCTTGGAAGCAGCATGTGGCAGCTGGTTGATCATCACTTGTGCAGAGAGCTGCAATCTGCTGCCTGGTTTTCACGTAGCTCTGGGTGAGGGCACCACGTGCTTCAGCTATGCCCTGTGTCCCTCACACGGTGGTATACACTGCGGGTGGGCTGCTAGAGCTTCTTTCTTTTCTCACCCATGGGCATGAGGATAAGAAAGCATTATTTTACCCTGTCACTTGCTCCCCTTCTCAAGCTTAACTGCCCATGAGATGGTGGTTCAGCCAAGGGACTAAATGGATAACTTGCACCTTACTCCCCAGACAGCCATGCCAGCAGTCTGCAATCCAGAGCACTCTATGTAAGACAGGTGTCTGTTCTACCATGGCTTTGCTGTTACTTTTACTCTTTTCTTTTGCTACATCTCAAAAAAATATGTAGTCTTCACTAATTTGGCTTCATTTGCTGCAAGGATCTCAACATTCAATGAACCAGACCAAATTACTGATTTCAAATGTCTGATCTATAGCATAGATAGAGTTTTGAATCCATAACAACTATAGAAATGATGTGTGCACAGAAGTGCAGACTGGTTCTAGCACCAAACTCCTTTCCATCTCTATGCTTTCCTCAGGAAATTTTTCAACAAGATGCAGAGCCTATGATTTTACAACAGTGCTTTCTAGAGATCAGCTTGCTGGCTACGCCCTGAAGTCCCTGACACTCTAAGAAACAAGGCTTAGCAAGAAACTTGAGAACAGCGTGTCCGACTGGAGCATACATAGTGTATGAGGAGACACCTGGGGATACAATTCTCCTAAATTTTCTTCATGAACGGGCAGTTACCTTCCCAGCTGTTGTATACTGTAGAACTGCTATGAATAAAACCACACAAAGCGTAACTGGCCACTGTTATTGTAGTTTACAGCAGTTTCAGCCATCAATGGGTCATACTGCAAAGCATGGGGTTTTCTTAGAGCTCTTCCATGAGCAAGGGGACTGTCGTGACCGAAGGAGTACCTCCCTTCAGCCGAGCCCTGGGAGCTGACCTTCTGTGTAGTTCCTTCGGTTAGTAAGTGTGTTTGTTCCTTGGGTGAAGCAGATGGGAAGCATGCAAGAGGCTGTTACCAAGGTTGTGGCACCTTTATGGTTTTTGGTGTTTGTCCGCACCTTTCCTATGACTCTGAGTGGCCAAGGCTGACCCGCTCATCCCAGTCACAAGTGTTTTGTGGCTGCAGAGCTCTTCCCTGAGGTCTCATCTGCTGCTGCAGAGAAATAAGCCCGTCTACGTGTCCCACTAACAACTCTTCCTTCATTTGCTTAGGTTTTCTACCAACTCTATCACAATTTTGTCATAACTAACCCCAGGAAACAGATTTGCAAAGTCCATCCTAAGAGATTCTTCCCTTTTCTTAAACAGCAATTTACCCTAACATCATATAAAAAATAATTCTATGATATGACAAATTCACACCAAGCTTTGGTTGATCCAACAGTTTTCCCCAAATAGTGACAACATTTTTTCTGTACTATAGAAATGAATCAGGTCATTTTATAGGCTTGCAGGCTGAGCTTTTGAATTAATTAATCTGGAATTTTACATTTCTGAGGTGGATTCGTAGTGCTAAAAGAGTAGGTGTATATGCAACAGTTTAAATAATCAGACTAAATGATTCACAGTGTGTATATAAAATAGCAAAATAGTAATCTTAAGGAAAACACGTTTGAAGAACACTTAATGTTTATTTTCCTATTATTGGAGTAATTTTGAAAGGCATTTTTCATGGATACAGAGTGTAAAGTAATAAATACGACAACGTTTTGCCTCAGGGGGCTTATGTTCTTATCTTCTGACTTGGGAGAGGCATGGGGTGAAATGTCCAAGCTGTTCTAGCTGTCATAGCTACATCATACCACTTTGAAGTATGTTAATATTCTTCCTGAGCTGTTCCACTGCTCTCCACTGAAACCCTCCCATTTACAAGTTGTCTTCAAGTAACAGAAACAGCTCAAAGAACCCTTAATCTGCAGGGCTGCGTGATGCTGCTTTAGACATGTTGCAAAAGGGGACAACAAAGGACAAGAAATTAAAACTAACTGACGTGGTTAAACTGTGGAAATTCATGTATCTTGAATTCCATGGACTTCTTTAATCAGTCCTGCAATCTGTTTAGTTAAGCTGTTGTAAATCCTAGTGTAAGCAACATGAGGGACATTTAGTAAGGCTAAGACAAGGAAGACTCGTTTCCCTAGGCTTTTTCCACAGTCACGGGAGAGAGAAAAAGGCTCTTCCAGGAGAACAGCTGGGGCTGCAGATCCACTGAACTGATCTCCTGAGAAGATGCTGAAAGAGTGATGTCCCTTCCTCCAGTCAGTCTGCTCCCTCCAGCTAGCTCTTGTACTCCCTGAGCTTTCCCACCAGCAGATCAGCTTTCCAACACAGAAGAAAATGATGCCACGCATTTCTGCGGGATTAGCCTGCTGCCAGGCTGGTGGCTGAACGGGCACATGGGGTGATCTGGCCTTCTCTAGGTAGAGATTCCCCTCACAGGGTGATAAGCCATACTTGGAACCACTGAGCATCTTCACAGAACTCTGTGCCTTATAGGGCATCACCATTAGTCAGCGTTACATGTATATATATGTGTACACACACACACACACACACACACACATATATATACATACACAGGTATCTATTGACATGTATGTATGCCTGTTTAAATACTAACTATAGAGACCTACATATCCCTACATTTGCCCAAGAAAGGGTTACATAAATTTATAAAAGCTATGTTGAGCAGCAGTTTGTTTAAAAAAGGGTTGCTATAGCTGCAGTGGCTTTTGTGTATGGTTATTTAAAAGTGGGCTTGTGCAGAATGAAGTGACAGACAGATGTGTATCTTTGTTTGGTCAGATTGCCACTGGCTGTTGGCTTGGCTCTGCTTGCTAGTTATGACAAAGGACAGCATCTCTCTGGTGTCCTGGGTGAGCAAGTCTGGAGCTCACTACTCAGCCATCTTCAGGCAGCTGTGACTCCACCAGCCAGCCTGAAACTGTTTGCTTGCCTGAGAAAGGAGGTGGATGTGTGTCATTTCCTTGCATAGACACATAAACATAATTTTCCTTTCTAGTTTTCTTTCTTTTTCCTGTTTTGTTTTCTTTGTTTGTTTTATGAGATGGCAAATCACTTGGGATCTACAATGCAGTGCAAGCTGCACAGGAAGGCCGAGTCTTCTGAGCATGAAAAGATTGAAGGATCTGAATTTTTTTAATGGGTCTTCATCTGAACTCCTAAAAAATCCAAGAGGCACCTGAAATGACAAGGCACTTAAAAATGTGCTTGGATTACACAGCAGGAAAGCAGTCAGTGAGCCCATCAAACGAGTCATGAAACTTAACTTGAGAGGCATGAAAAGGCGATGTGGCATGGAGTCTGGGGCTGAAGGGGCCACAGGAGAAGTGTTTTTAAGGAAGAGCAAATGAGCAGACATGAAAGGAATACTTGTTCATCCCTATGGAATAGTCCAGCTTCCCAGAAAGAAATATTTTGATGGTCTGATACTGGGGATTATTTTTGTCCTTCTTGTTTGTTGTCTTCCAGGGAATTAAATCAGTTAGTGGCATAATCATAGATTTGAACAGTATGATCCATATCCAATTTGCCATAAGAGTATTTCCATTGCTTTGTGGCTTTCCATTTTAATTTACCTTCTTAAAAAAGCACATGCAAGTAAAAAACAAAAATACAATGAGAAAAAAGAGGGAGAGCAGCCATTCAGACTTCAAAGATCTTAACACAACTGATAAAGCCCCAAGTGTAAATACCAAAATGAGTATCATTCCTTTCTTCCCCCAGTCTTGAAAATGGTTATGAGAAATATGACGTTTTTCACTTGCTTGGAAAGCCCAAGTCCAAGGGCTGTGCCATTAGTGAGATGCGCGCAGTGCAGATCCCCTTACCATGTTAGCAGAAGTTAAAAGTGAAGTTTTGAGGCTCATGCCCTACATAGAATGCCAAAAGTTTTAATCTGTTTGGAGAATGAAGACTAAATAACAGGTCAGTCCCAAGCCACCCATCTTTGTGGGTCAGTAGTGATCTGATGCTCTGTACAGACCCTTGGCTTCCCCAGGAGTCAATGGGCAAACATTATGTGCAGCCAAAAGATCCTGTGAGATCCTCTCTGCTATTTCAAAGAAACTGCCAAAAGTTTGCAATTGTTTCCGTAGTTGTGTCTTTATAATGGGGTTGTTAATCATCCTCCATGTTATTTATGAAACAATTCTAGCGATTTTCAGACTTGTCCTTTCTGTGCTGACATCTGTGCTCCAGATTGACCAGGGCCCTGATGCCCCATGAGCTCCACCTGGTCAGACTCCTGCTCAGGTGACCTCTCTGGAGATGCAGACCCTCCACTGAGCAATCACAATGGATCACGGTCCAAGGGTTTTGCTTCCAGGAATTTCAGAGGTGAAACAGGCTAGAGCTGAACGGAGAGAATGCCAGGAGAGCTGCTCTTTGCTTGTGAAGTTAGGAGAAAATGAGTGGTCTTGATTTTATGGATGAAATCCTTGGAAGTAAGTTGTATGGTGCATCCCTAGTGTGTATTATGTAAATACATATGCCACCATATGCATGGAATATATCATGCTATGATATGTTTAAGTGCTGACATTGAAATACTTGCACTAGCTTGAGGTGTTACATGGTTTTTTAGAGTTGCTCATCTTTATAATTACAACCAATAGTTGTATTTCCCATTCAAAACTTTGGAAGAATGTTGATTCTTTTCACTTCCAGCCATGACATTATCTGTTAGACTCACCTGTTTTTTCCTCTCTGAGATGTGCCTCATCAGGATTTCAAGTAGCAAGGACTAGATGGAAGCACAAGTATGAATACATTGCTTAGCAACTCCTAACTTCAGAGGCAAGGACGGAGACATCAGAAAGATAGTACTTAGTTGGTGAGGGCTCAGACTGGTTTGGCTAGAAGGTACCTTTTTATCTGCAAGAACGATGTTGTCTGTCATCAAAGACTTTATAACCTGATATACCAATTACATTTGTGTGGGTGATACGCTGTGCTCATAGCTGTGCCAGCATTGGTATACCTGTTATTCACCATCAGATCTAAATACTAAAAAAATAATAATAAAAAAACCCTGTCAATCCTTATTTGGGAGGAAGTGTAGCAGAAACAGAACATCTCCCAAGGGATGCTGTTACACTGCGAAGTAAGCCCAGCACTTCTGTAAATAGATGTATGGGCCTCTGTAGTCTAAGTTAAATGTTCATTTTCTGTGAGTAAATACGGCAGGACCTGGGTCTGAGCACTGCACATGATCATCCTCATCGCTGAGCTGCTGGTGGGTGCCATGGCATGGTTGTCTCCCTGTGTTCAGAGTTAGCAGGGTCAACGCTGCTCCTGCAGGCCTTTTGGTTAGTAGCCACCACAGCCAGGGCAATAAGAGAGGTGAGACGTATCAACACCAACTGTGGCATGCCACGACCAGGGAACAGCCTGTGCACCATTTCATCTTCTAGCCTGGATGCAGCCAAAAAAATCTAGTGCTCGAGCTGAGTAGTGTGGCCAGTGTTGGGTACCACCTGTATGACTGTGAAGGTAATCTCTGGAGGGTGAGGAATCCTGTAGTATAAACTTTATTACTGGATCTACTCATGCAGCCTATTTTCACATGAAGTACATGGATAGTACCAGGAACAGAGGTTGAAAGTCAGGCTGAAAGTCTGTGTGATTGTCCCAGCTACTAGTTGGAGACTGATACCGGTGCCCCATGTCTGAAATGCTCTGAATGCTCCTCATGGAAGAGTATGCATACAACACCTTCCTCAGAATGATACTGTCTCCCACATTCTGAAGGAAAAGAGTGGATTTTATTCCTATGACAGAAAGTGCTGAGGTCCCTCTTTTGGTGGGGTGCAGAATATGGATCTCAAGTGGATGGGGGTCTAGGAAGGATCCTCATCACTGCATGTGGGTAGGGTTTATATAATCCTTTCTGCTATTTCCCCAGCAAACTGATGATCCTGGATTACACACTGAGGCCCTACTCCTTTTGTCCTGGCTTTCACCTAATCCAGCTCCTCACTCAAAGCAGGGCCAACTACAGGCATCGCTCTGGGCCTCACCTAGGTTTTTACTGTCTTCTGGGATAGACATTGCCCATAGTCTGGGCAGCCTGCTGGCCGAGTGCTTGCCTGTCCTCACAGTGAATTTTCTTTTCTTTAGCAGGAGAGTTTCTGTCTTCTACTTGTGCCCATTGTTTTTTTGTCCTATTGCTGTGCATCTCCAGGAAGGGTCTGGCTGTATCTTCCAATACCCTCCCATAAAGTAGTTGAAGAGAGCAGTAAAATTTCCCTCAGCCTTCTCTTTTTAAGGCTGGACAAGCCCAGTTCTCAGTCCCTCCTTGTACACCATGTGCTCCAGACCCCCACCTATCCTATCTGTTAAATCCTCTCTTCTCTCAGACCTTTTTGAATCAAGGCTGGATTGGTGCGACTGAGAGGGACAGTGACCCGCTGTCCGAGCTGTGCCCTAGTAGAGTGAGGAGCAACTGCATTGAGGTTACTGGGGCATTGCTGGAGCTATCTGGGCTCCAAAACATTCCCAAACCAGCAAGTTTTAAAATGCAGCAGTCTCTGGATCAAAAGTGCTCAGGAGGATTGCTGCCAAGGTAGTTCTAAATTTCTGTTCATTGCAGTTATTGCGACGAGAACATTGCTGGCTTAACATTTTCTCCTGGAGTCTTTTCTAGAGCACCTGCTTCATTCACCATGTGTCAGGAGCCAGGACAGATGCTCAGGGAAAGAGCTGAAATCCCAAAGCTCACAGGGCTGATGCCTTTTATCAGAAAAGAGGCCACCCAAGTTCTTGATTTAAGGAGGGAGGCAGGAAAAAGTCTTTGGAAAAGTAGCAGCTTCCTCAAAGTGTTTAAGGAAACCCTTTCCAGAGACAATATTAAAAATGCATGGGTGGGGTGAGAGAGAAAGAATTCTTATTTATGTATAAAGTTACACATGGAGAAAATGTCCAAAATCACTGAAAAAAAGAGTCTATGTGTCTCTGTTTTTCTGCGTTATGATAGCATGTGTTTAGTATTACGGCTAATCTGGTTTAGGAGCCAAAGTTAACATCTTCCAAAGCATAAGGGTGGTTACTTTTTTTTTTTTTTAAAGCTCAGTGAGATTCTAGCTCTTCAAACCCACTTAAACATAGCAAAACAATATTTGGCAACTCTTTATTTAGTTTTCTGTCTTGAAACAATTATGTAATTGGATAAGCAATCAGGCCAGTTCAAATTGGTGCAATTTTGCATTACGGAACAGAACAAATTATATTTGAACCTGGATAAAAAAGTCATATAAGAAATGCATTGGGTTTTTTTCCATTACAAAAGGACAGCCACATAGATCTAGTCTAAAAGGGTCTTATTGTAGCTTAAGGAATCAAATCTAAAGATTTCATGGGATGACGTATCGTGCACATCCCACCGTGCAGAGCTGTCACAGGACAGTTGGATGCAATGAAAGGCAGCCAGACAGGGCATCTTTGGAGGCTTTGCACAGTTTTCACATCCCACCGTATGACATTGCAGTCGCTGAGGTAGTTGTCTGTGGTTTTTACGTGCTCAGCACGTTGAAGTGAGCAGGCTCTGGGTGCAGTGAACTGCAAGGGGGGGCAGCAGCAGTTTGTGCCTCTGTTTTCCATCTTTTCAAGTGAGGCAGCCAACAGACTGACAAGATGGTAAGGCATGTGTGTCTTTCCCAAATGGCTTAAAGTCATTCGTCTTTAACTCAAACCTCTTTTTGTTTGTGGAATAAGGGATTTCACTTTGAACAAGATCACTTCAAACAAAACTGCTGGGAGCTGGGAACGTGTATGTTTTGTTAGGGGCTTTCTGTGGAGTTGCGGGTAGCAACAGCATAAAAAGGACGGTTGTAGAACTGGTATGTCAGGAGGATTTCTTATGTAGGAGAGATCATAAAGCTCAAAGGCATGTTACTTTCCCCCAAAATCAGTTCTCCCACATCCTCTCCCCTCCAGTGGCCTTCCGCTCTGAGCTGGCTGCAGTGACAGTGTCCTTGCTGTGGTGCCATGTCACCAAGAGCTGTGTGTGAAACACTGGGAGCAGCAGCACATGGGCAGGACAGGCTCGGTCTTCCTGGTGGATTCAGCCAGCACCAGGTCTTCTGCCATGGTCTTCAGCTCAGGACTAACAGAGCAGGATTCTTTTTTTCAGATATGAATTGCATAAGAAAATATAGTACTTGTATTTAGTGTTGACACTGGTGTTTTCTTTAATGATTTTCTTGTCTTAGGGACTTGAAGATGAGGGCTCAATGCAGCACTTCATAATGCATGGAGGAGGGGACCGCTGACAGCAAGAGCCACGGGCCCTTTCAGAAGTCAGCTCTGGCAGGACAAGGAAAACACAAAGCTGGTGGAGTTTCTGCACCTCACCCCTAGCTTGTCCAAGGACAGTTAATTCCATATGGTTTAAAGCAGGGAAATTAAACAAGGAGCAAATTATTTATTTTTTCAAAAATTTAATTTAATTATTTTAAGAAATTAATTGAAACCCAAGGGATTTGTATGGACTCGGTGCCACCCAGTGTCAGCCAGAGTTCCCATCCATCCAAGCTCAATTTCCTGCAATTTGTTTCATCTCACCAAAATAGTGTGTAACAAATCACCTTCTCAAGTAGCACGGGGAGATAAGCCATAATTCCACAACACAACACTTGCAAACAAAACATTATTGAGGTCTCCTTGGGCAAAAAGCAACCCAGGCAGTGAGACAATGACTTCTGGTGGTTTTCCTCATGAGCAGAGCAATTAGGTTTTTTTTCATTAATCTAGCGGAATGAGCAAAACACCGAACTGTGAACTTGATTGAGACTAGCACTGCCCAGGCTGCCAAACCTTTAGCAGCTGATAGCTGATTTGTACAGCTGCTTTCATCTGACTGATCCAGTAACTTTTCCAGAGTTTTAGGAGGGAACATGACCAGATCCAATTTCTATAATATCTTCAGAGAACTGACAGGAGAAACAAGCCAGATCAAACACGGGCATATCCTTTTTCTACACATAAGGTCAGGAGAGAGTGAAACACAGCAAACCCCATGAATTTCCAGTGTTTTTAGAACCGGATGGTTCATCTAATCTTCATCCAATGAGCCAAGGCAAAGAGAGGGGAGAAAATGTTTTGCTACAGATCACCACTACAACGATGAAGACTTAATTCTGTGGGAGAAGAGCCACATTGCTGTGGTATTTTCTTGTCAAGCTTGGCCCCTGGGTTTTACCTGTTTACACCTTTCTTGCCATTCAGGTCTCTCAACCTCATTCTCTATCTGAAAATCAGAATTAAAAATTTTTCCACAGCTGAAGACTCATCTGCTCTGCAGGATTGTTTGTGTTCTGTACAATGTTAGAGGCTTGCTTGCTTCTGTGGTGATAATATTATTTACCCTGCACTTACCTGGCCACCATTCCCTGCTGTTACGTACTCATACTTTGCACTGGGGACTTGGATACACTTAGATGAAGTTGCTTTAGGAAAATAAAAGCAGTGTTTTGTAATTCTTGCTGTTTCTCAAGCCCAGTTGTGAATCTCGCCATTCCTCCCATGCAGGCAGAGATATTTTCAGACATAAAAGCTTTACAAGGAGTTATGGATTTGATTAGGTAGATTGAATAGATGCAAAGATGAAATTTGCAGTGATCTTCCTGAGAGGCTGGGTAGCGGACCCAAACAAGGACCTCCTTGCCAATTTGAGATTTAATCACCTTAACCCCTCTGTGGTTTAGAGGCCCAGCCAGCAGAGAGAGATGAGAGAAAACCTAAACTGTTCAAAACTGTTACAAGGGCTAGTGAGCGCTCTGTCCAGTCTTCAGACGTTTCTGAGATCAATGGTGGGACACAGACTGCTAAAAGTCACAGCAAGGATTAGCCATGGTGTGAGGGACCCATATGAACTGCTAACAAGCTGGAGAGCAGAAACTTTGAAGGTCTTATCCAGGCTGCTTGCTGCCCTGCAAGGGACCAGTGCAAGCGTGGGAGCTGTTTACACAATCTACTGCTGGGTCTGTCAGACCATGGCTCTCCACCACCGAGATATCAACCCTGTATTTAGGTTGCCTATTATAAATAACTTCAGTGCCAAAATAGCATTTCTTTCCTTTACTCACCTCTTAGAAGAACACCAAATAGCAAAAATAGCTGGACCTACCTGGACGCTGGTCCTTGGCTGAGCGCTACCCTTCACCTTTACAGTAAAACCACGAGTATGTGAAAAAAGGCAGTACTTGTGATTTTGCTCACAACCACCTATCACACAGCCTGCAAGCAAAGAAAATGAGTAATAGCATTCCCACACTCAGATGTGTAATTGGCCATCGATTTATTTCATCCAAGAGGCATGCGCACACATCCTACACATGCAGCAGAACCCCTCAATGCAATCTTCCCCATAAGCACGTCATCAATACAACCACCGTTTGTTTCACAAATAAGCGTGTGTGGCAAAATATAAATGCCTGCTAAGTCAGAAACTCCATCTAGCGTGGTCTTCTCTCTGACAGTGACACGCAGCAGATTCCTGACGGAAGAGGTAGGAAGCACGGCAAGCATCGAGCTACTTATTCCCTGTTTATGCCATCCCAGCCTAGTTCCTTGCAACCAGGGCTTTAGGAACTGTGAGCTATAGGTGGCATCTGAACTATGTTATTTAATAGCTCTCAATGGACTTCTTTTCCCTGAGTCTAAACCTGTGTAGACTTTTGGCCCCCGCTACATCCTGCAGCAATGAGTCACCGTTCAGTTATGCATTGTGAGAACAAGTACTTCCCCTTGTTTATTTTGAAATAAATCTGGTACTTGCTTTTTTCGCTGGGCACCCTTCAGTTCTCATGTATAACAGATAGTGGCCTGTTGTTCCTCAGCCACCTTCTCCACACCATTTGTGACTGTAAACCCCTCTTTATTACCCTCCTTTAATCATTCCTCACATCCTTCCCATTTGTTGCTCTTCAGTCCCCCCAGTAGCAGGAATCCAACAAGATGAGTGCCCTCAAATGCAATCCATTATTTTCTGCAGTACCACAGGTCTGGTGTCACCTATAAATGCCAAAGAGCTTGGACCTGGACAGTGGCAGATCAGGCAGTTACACCATGAGATACAAGCTTGCTTTCAGCGCTCATTGGGTATGGGCAGAACCAAGTTGAACGGAGGATTTGTTTGGCTCTTGACAGTGCCCTTGTTTGAACACAGCACCTCACATTTTTCTGCCCAGAAGGCTAAGACCTTGCCTGCTTTGTGAGCTTTCTGAGTGGACCCCAAGTGAGACCTGTAAGCTGTTCTTCCAGTTTTGTGCTTTCCAAGGAGCACGTACAGATGCTTGAAACCAATCATGATCCTTATGATGCGATAGATTACTTTATGACCCAAAAGTAAAATTATTGTGAAAAGATGAAAAAAAAAGTCCCAAGCATGTCACCTCAGGATGATGAAACACGCAAGAAGACGTGCCTCATCTAGTACTAGATGCACCAGCCCTTGCACTCCGTTTTGCTACAGTAAGTTTAACCACAGCAAAACTGAGCCCAACAGGGCTAATCATCTGAACACCGTGGACAGAACTGTGTCCCCTGGCTAAAACAACCCACCTTGACTTTGTTTTGTTCAGTAATGAATCCTTGGACAAATCAGTCCGAAGCACAGCTCAACAGAATCCAAAGGAGATGATTGATGCTCAGTTATCACCAACATGGTTCTGCTTTTCTTTGAGTCACATCAATGTAAGATTTTGGAAGTTTAAGGTGTGGAAATGCTATTGAAACTACTCATCCCCTTGGGTTGTAACTGGACCATCCTTTGGCTCAAGGATTTGCTAAAAGAACGGAATGAACCTCAAACAACACCAGAAATTATTTAGTTATAGAAAATTAGCTAATTATCCAACATGGGGCAAGATTTTGTTCATTAGAACAAGCAAATTCTTGTCATGTTTGTTGGCATCTTGTGACCAGCTAACAAGCTGTAAGGCTCCTCTTTCAAAACAGTTGGACAATGCAATTTGAGATGAACATGAGTCATGGGGCTGACCCCATCAGACTGGTGTAAGAAAAGGTTATACCAAAGCAATCTGACAGAAGAGCAGAAAAACTGTCTGCCCACTGTGCCCACCGTGTGTGTGACCCTGTGAGGCAGCCACTTGAACACAGCTGGCATTTTTTTCTCACTTCCTAGGATCATAGCTAGGCAGAGGAATGCACAAGTACAAAAATATGAAAATATTAAAAAGTTATAAATGCTGGTAGCTGTGGACAAGCCCTTAAAAGAGTGTCAGAGGTCAGATAGCATAAAGTAATCTCTTAACCCCAATGGCCATGAATGGACAGACTCCAGGCCTGAAGTTTGGTAAAGGAATTTATTCTCCAGAAGTGATGGATTGAGGTTACATTTCAGCAGCAAGGTCACAGCAGTGAGATAAGGAAATTCAAGAGAATCTGTTACTTATCATAGGTTTATCTCACTGAACCACAGTGTTGCTACTCCTAATTTGCACCAGTGCAAAGTTGAGCTGAAGGGGTTCACCACTGCGTGAGTTGTTGTGTCAGTACGATGTGGTGTGTTTCACCAGCCACGATGACACTGGGCTCCTCTTCTGTCAGCCTGGGGAATTCCCATGGGGGAAGGTTGGGCACAAGGTCGGAAGGGATCTGTGGTGCCCAGACAGGTCTCCTGCTCCAAACAAGGTGCTCTCTACGGTGACAATTTATGGCACAGCCTGGGCACAGCCCCTGTCCCAGAGTTCTGTCCTGGTCTCTGAGGAACCATCATCAAACCACCACTACAACCTGCTGGTGGTTTTTACCCGGGCTGGCAAGCCACTGATGAAATCTTCACTGGAGAGCTGTTCCTGGCTCCTGCGGCCAGTGGCATCTAATGACCCCATTCATGCCAGACTGGGTGCTTGGGCAAAGGTGGGATTTCCCCCGTGGCTTCCTGGAAGGGACTATGTGAGTTCAGATGCTGTAGTGATGGGACAGCTAGAGATTCTCAGCAAAAAACACATGAAAACATCTTGCCTGGCTTCACTCAAAGGGAAGCAGAGTGACTGGGGGCAGAAAGGGGACCTAGAAGCAGAGTTCAGATCGTTTCTTCTGTAAGATGGTGAGACTGTCCCCAGAAGTGCATTGATTTCTGGACTTCTTCCTCTCCAGCCTTCTCAGTTTTTCTGAGCCTCTCTACACCTGTGGCTCTGCATGGGGGCAGGGAACTTTGATTTTCCAGAAAGCAAGCAGACCCTACCCAGTGCTGAGAACTGAGGATACTGACCAGGATCCTGTTCCTGGTGAAGCTGGAGCAGAGTTAAGGCCCACAAGGTAAGGCATATCCAACAAAAGCAGGATAACTGAAATAGCCTCCACTCTGGAACGAACTAGAAGTGGTAGAGACAAAAATTGTGGCTCCACAGCTTGAGCTGTGAAGCTGGCTGTGAGAAATCTGTGATGGACTTACAACTCCTGCTCTTCAGCAGTGGAGGAAGATGCCATGTTAACGTTGTGCTTGCCAGAGAGAGATCCTTTATTTCCCTGCTTTGGCAAGCTGCTGCCAAACCACAAAACTACTGGGTTTTGTTGGTTTTGTGTGTTGCTTTTTTCCCCCCCTCTGCTTTCTTTGGTGGAGAAAATAATTTTTCTCCTGGGTTTGGAAGTTTCTGGCCTTTGACCCCCATCTGCGCAGGGAACAGTTCAGGGCCAGCTCCTGGGTGAAGAAGGGGTCCAAAGCAGGGGATATCAGAAGGATGGCTCTGGAGAGCATCATTGCAAGCATTTTTGAAGGACGCTGAAAAACTGTTCCCGCTGTGTTGGGTGTGGAGTCATTGCAGCCACTGAAGATGAGCTCTCCTGCTAGAGCAGAGGGCACGGCAGATAACTGCTCTATGGCTGTGAGCCCTTGGACTCTCAGGGAAGAAAAAAGAGCCTTTCCCTTTACTCCTGCTTTCTGCTCTCCTTGGCTGTCTCTCCTCATTTGCCAAGAGTACGTGCTAGAGAGAGGAGAGGGAGAGTATAATGGGTTCGGCTGAGGTAGAGTTAATTTTCTTCATAGTAGCTTGTGTGCTTGCTGCCTGCCGGGTTGAACCACGACAGAGGGGAAAGCAGCAGTTCCTCTCGCCTCCCCCTGCGCTCCCACACCCCTTCCAGCTCCTCCGGGAGGTTCCGACATCTCTGTCTCACCTCCCCCCGGCAGCCCTGTGAGGTGGGATGAAGCACCCCATGCCTGCAGCCTGCTGGGGCTGAGGGCAGTCATGCGTGGGGAAGGCTTGTAGAGGCTTATTTTTAAGTCTCCTCTGGGACCTTCACTGCTCTCACCCAAATAAAGCAAATGCTGGCTGAAAGCCCTGTTCCACCTGGGAGTTGACACCCCGTGCTAGATGGGATGGAAAAGCCTCCGTCAGCCTATACTAAGAGCATTTTCTTTGTGAAAAGTCAATGACCTGCGCAATCGTGATGATGGTGCTAGGGGAAGAAAAGCTCTCCTGGATGGGGGGAGAAACATTTGACAAACTGTCCCTGAGCAGTCAGCACAGGCTGCTGCTCAGCTGAAGAGTAGCCCAATAGGGGTTTTGGACACAGACACTCCCCACCCCACCCCTCACCCACCCCCAAGTACACAGACCCATCTGTAGTGTGGACAGTGGCATGGGGGGTGGTGACCAAGCAGCAGCAGTCCAGGAGGGATGTTTGGCTTTGTGGTCAGGCTTGGGTAGCATCTCCCAGGGGAGCATGGTTCTCCTTGTGCTCCCTCCCAGCGGCAGCTATACCCAAACCACCACGGGGCTGCATTGGCCAGGACTTAGATGCATCCTGGCTGCACCGGGTATTACCAATAGTGCTGCCTGAATATTTTCTGCAGTTGCCAGGTGTGACTGAGAGCTTCACAGGGGGCTTCCTCGGACCACGTGTGGTGAGGAGCTCTCTAGATGTATCAGCAGCAGAAGGACCAAGCATTAGGATTTTGCACACCTCTGTAACTGGCAATGTCAGGGGGATGGAGGGTTGCAGAGCTCGCCGCTGGGGCTGAGGTTTGGGGGGGACACCAGGGCGTGTATGCCCAGAGGACTTGGTACACGTCCCCAGAGAGCACCTGCATCCAGGCTAGGCCAGGGAGAAGTAGGATCTGCCACACCTCCAGCCAGGTCTGTGCAGACAAGCTGGCCCCAGCAAGGAGCCCCACCACTACCCACACAAGTTGTGGTGCCTTCCCACAAGATCAGAATCAATCCCTTCAACCTTACTCTGTCATCTTGTTTGCTTGCTTAGCCTTTCCCGACAGGTCCCATAAACAGTGCAGGGAAACATGTTTTTTTCTGTTATGGCCCTGCCCATGTGCATCTGAGTAAGCTGACATTCCCCCAGCCTGAGCTTTCGCCATTCTAATGGCTTCGGGTTTAATCATAAAGCTCTGTTATAAATAATGAATTGTGAGAGACGACATCTTCCCGTAACTCCCGCTGTGTCTGCTTATGCCTGGATCACTGCATTATGCTAAAGTCAGCTGCTCAGAAGCTATTAATGTGGGGAGGCACAGAGCAGGTGAGGAGGGAGAAAGGGAGAGAGGCATTAATCTGCTTTGTTGGTGGATGATTAAGGGGCAGTGCTGGGGTGACTAGTTTGATGCTCACTGGCCTGACTCTGATCCATGACAAACCATGGGCAAAACCAAGGCTAAGTTCGGTAGGAGCTGGATCAGACAGTTGTGTGCTTGATTCACAGTGTAAGGGGGATTTAAATCATTCATGGACTCACTTGGGAACTCTGGCAAAGGGGTCATTTGACTACCAGGTGAGGGACAGAATAACAACCAGGGAAGCAGGGAAATGGCAAGGAACTTCAGGGATAAAAGGATATCCCCTTCCACTTTTGCAATGAATCCACAGGGATTTCAGGTGGCATCTACTAACCCCACAGCCAAAATGTTCATATTTTTTGTACAGCTGGAACACATCAGTCTTCAGGACCGGGGTACACAGCATCAGCAGTAGGAGCTTGTTCTTGCTAGGAGCTGTCTTATATTACAGTGACTTTTCTCTGAAAACTATGTCAAGGTTAGACAAGACCTGGATCAAATTAAACACAATTCAGAAAATATAGATGGGACTTAACATGGCCTCCTTTGAGCAGTAGCCTGAGTTTTGATGGATTTAACCTCAAAACTCCCCTGCAAAGCACATGCCCTACAGTTCCCAGTTTATTACTGAAGAGCTGAAACACAAGGAGCTCAGGCACTGCCCAGCTCAGCTTTGCATGACCTGCATGCTGCTGGTGACCAAGAGCAGACCCACCTGTGTGCCGGACCCTGTGCAGACACGCTGAATGAGCACAGGCTTTGCAGGCTATAGGATCAGAAGCCATATAACCGGGCTGTAGCACTGCTGCACCCGAGGGGAGCACCTCTCAGCGTGGGTGGGCTTGCAGCCCTGGCCAAAGGCAGCGCGTGGCTCGGGGCTCCCTGCTCTGCTCTGCCCAGTGTGCGCTGTGCGGGATCATCCTACCAGCCCACCAGGCTCATTCGCATCTCACTGCACACAAATGCCCTTAATATCCTCTTCAAAAGTGGCTTGGTGCAGATCCCCACCTCCAAAGGTTTGCTTTTATCACACCCCCGCACAGCTGGCCATGGATAATTAATGTCGATGCAAATAAAGGACTTCACAAGCCTACCCAGAAATGGACTGATTGGAAACTCCTGCTGCTCACCAACCTGCTTTAATGCAAGTAAACCACTCTAATGAAATATCGTGCTGTGAACAATCACACGCTGGCTCTGGACTGATCCAGCACAATTCCCAGGGTGCTCTCTGCCCTGTGTGGCCAAAGGCAGCAGCATCCCTGCCAGCCACGCAGCCTTGCCTCTGGCTTGAGGTCCAGTTCATAGATGTTTTGTTTCTGGTGTGTGTACCCTCGGCCAGGGCATCCTGCCGCTCGGCCACTGCCACCAAGGGTCACTGTCCAGACTGGGGCTGGAGCCATGGGTAATGCTACAGCCGTGCAAAGCAAGGAGCATCTTGTGTTTCCAGATATCCTATATCCCTTCTCCCTGACTTTGACTCAGCCCACCCTCAACGATCTTACGTATTACAGGAATCTGGGTGGCAAATTTTGGTAAGAACCTGAAACATTGTCAGTGAACAGTGCTTTTGGAATAAGAGATGACTTTTTAAATAGCATGAGAGCTCTGGCTATTTATTTACTTGTTCAGCACTCTCAATTTTTAAGCAAACCTTTATTTAGTTTTGATGCAGAATGAAACATTTCCTGATGTTTCAAGATCATTCACATTTTTCATTCAGTTAGGGTTTGTGTGGCTGGTTCTCCTTCTCTGTTTTTCCACCCTGAATCCTTCCATCTGGCAATCATGGAACTTGGAGAAAAGGAGGAACAAACTGAAGAAAACCATTCCCTTTTTTGTGTTTTAAATCACATTGAGCTGAAATGAGAAACATGGGGTTTATTGCAGATTGAAAAAATTCCATTGGGGGGTGGGAAGAGAAACAAATTGTTCTTATCATCTTCTGACTAGGACTGCTCCCATTTCCACCAGCTCCCATTTCCCAAAGCCCTCGCCAAGCAGGCAGTCCCGGTGCCTGCCCAGGGCTGCTGCAGAGGGCTTGGGTGCTTGTCTTACACTCCTGCCTGCATTTCAGCCTCCAGCCAAGACAGAGGGTACTGCAGACCCCAGCGTTTAACCTTTCAAAGGGCTCCTCTGTCTCGGAAACACACTGTGCAAATCTGCTCTGCTTAGTGTGAGTGCCTGGCCCTGAAATATTGAGTGGTTATGGCAGAGAAAGAGTCTGTGATGGGTGATCAATTTAAGATGGTAAACAGGCTGTCAAGGACTGTTCCAGGAAATACTTTTTTTTGAGTCATTCTTATGTGAGAACATGAGGAGGATAAGTAAAGAAGGCTAACAAGTGTATTCGCTTGGAATTAATAACATCTGAGTGAGATACACAGGCTTCCCATTAGCTAGCAGTAACACAGAGACATCCTGGAACCTAGATTTTAGGAATGGAGGAAGAATAACAAATGCAAATGACGTAACTACTGCAGAAAGTCAGATTTTTCAAGGCAGTGTTCACCTGTTAGGTGGGTCATCTCCTTCCTGTTCACCAAGGCACACTCCTGCTTGGGATGGCATTTTACTCCAGGGTCAAACCATGGTGGGCTCAGAGAAGCTGGAGCCTCAGCTGGTTCAAATCAGAAATATCCCTGTCAGCACCCAAAGCCAGGGGAGTTAAGGCATTTACCCCTGTGGGGTCTTCCTCAGGAGATTTGCTGAATGGTCTTAGGGAAGGCAGAGAGCTGAGAAGGGGCTGGGCAACAGCAAAGAGTTTCTGACCTCCTGTCCTGACTCTGAAAGTTGCACCTAATTTAGGGAAAAACTGTGTTAATTTTGTTTTTATTTTTCTTTCTTTTTTCCAGACCTATGCAAACAGGGGCCCACAATGGGCCTCTGAGCCTCCCCCCACATCCCAGGGATATCTGTAGCTTTCCTCATCCAGTTTAATGGGACTAGCCCTTTCCTTAAGGCGCAGCCCATCTCCTTGGGTGCACCTCCTGTCCAGCCAGGGTCTCTCCGTTGCTTTTAACAGTGCTTTCTGGTTTATCCTGGATGAAGGTTTAGTTCTTTAACTTCCATGGGAGTTGTGTGGCCCCTGGGTTATGTCTTAGAGCTCCTGGGCCTCTCTGGTCTTGCTATGGATTTGCTCAGTGTGGGCAAGCTGGCAACTCTACTCCTGTCACAGGCTTTAGCAAAATCCTGAAGAAGACCTAAACCAAATCCTAATGCCCCTCCCAGACTCGTTATCTTTGTTTCCCATGTTACTGCTCTTTCTTTTTGCTGTGGCTCAGTCTGGTGAGCCTGGGCTGAGAGCAGCATCTAACAGCAGTGAAGAGTGGGGCGGCACTGCTACCACTTCACCTGGTCCCAGGGGTGAAGATAAAATTGTGCTTGGACCAAAGGTTGCCCAGAGCCCACTAACCCAGGGATGACTGCAAGTGAGAGTTGCCCCAGGTCTGCAAGCTGACATGGTCTTTATGGGCTACTTGTGTATCTGCCTGTGTTTAATAAGTTGAGGAGTTTGTTCAGTAATTGCTACCGTGAACGCAAGCCAGCAATAATGCAATGCAACGTTCAGACTTATTTGTTTAATACTATCACAGGGAGATTTTCCCTTCTGTTTACCCCTGAACACTCTTGCTCTTATCCTGTCATGGTTCTTTGGTACCTGTCCCTGGATTCTTCTCTTGTCTTTAGATGATGTTCTCCCTTTAGTCCCACAATCCCTCATATGTGCCCAATCATACTGCTTATCTCCTTCACCCTCACCTTGTTCTGTGCCATCTTCCACACCCTTCCCTCCGCCAGGAACATCATCTCTGAGGTGTGCTGGTAGCTCTTCCATGCAACATCATCACAACAGACCCACATACCATTCCTCGCTCCTCTTGCTGGTTTGTGCTGTGTTTCTCCTGTACCTTTCCCTCTCCATTTCCTTTCCTGTACCCTTGGATGAGGTGAGTGCATAAGATGTCTTTGAACACTTCCCCACAATTAAGCAGTGACAGAGCTCCAGGGAGAAGGAAGCTCTGGACCTCTTTGGTGAGAACCAGGGTGCCCAAGGGTAGGAGCACAGGAAAAGCTGAGGGAGGTGCAGAGCAGTTCCTGGTTGGAGTGGGGCAGTGAGTGTGTAACAGGGAGCTTACTGCATAGGGTCTTGACTGCATAGTGTGCTTTACTCATCCTCCCACTTCCAGGCACTGGTCTTTGGCTGTAAAGTAGTTGTAATAATAGTCTGTTCTGTTACTATTCTGTGCTATGCTATTCTGTGCTGTGCTATCCCTATCCCATCCTATCCACATCATGCTGCCACAGTTATAATGTAAAAGTACTCCTCTTGGATCAAATTCTCACCTTCCTGGAATAATGAAAATTACTTTGAAGTCCCAGGTCCTGCTTCATACATTGCTGGCTATGTCTGTATGCACCCTCCGCTCTGGACTGGGGCCAGGGGGATTGCTCCTGCAGCAGAAGGGGCTATTGCATGGACAAAAGCCCCTGGCATGGGCACACGATGGTTACTGCAGTTTCAAAAGCCACATGTGAGTTCTACTGGCACAATCTGGGCAGAAACTTTTACAAACATGCCAGATTCCCTGTGTGACTTCAACCTTTCTCAGCAGTATATGCATGATTCATTCAGACATCTCTTTACACCATACTTCCCCAATTCCTTTTCAATCTATTTGAACTGTCCTCTTCTCTGTTCCAGAGCATGCACTGTCATTTCACCAGTGCAGAGAAAAAAAGTGCATTTTTTAAAAAGTAAAGAAAGAAAAATCATGTTTCAATCTCTTTTGTGAGTATTTTGATGACAGAAATCATCACCAGCAACCCACAAGTCAGGAACATCAGTTACTGCCACAGTCAAACCCTTCACCTCTTTTTTTTCTGTTTCTTTTTATATTGTCATTTATTCTTATAAATCCTTCTTTTTATAGCCTTCTTTTCTTTATAAACTCACCTTTTTTTATACCTTTTGGATCACATGGTGATTTAGGTACATATTTCTGCCTTCTTAAGGTCTGAAACTGTGTACAGTCTAACACTTGGTATGGAGTTCTGTCACAGCTAGGGGGCTATTAGCAGCAAATTAAGCAAGGATTAATTCTTCACCCACACATTTCTTGCAGCAACCCAGATCTGCTTATCTGTTTGATATGATGATTTGGCAAAAAATACTGTGAGCTCTTGGTGTGTTTGTCTGTATGGCTGAGCAGCAGCTGCAGCAAAACGGCGAGAAAAGATCACGGGAGGTGGTGGCCCAACAGCAAAAGGCTGGCAAGTGGAATGTTGGTTGGGACAAGTGAATCCTCAAGAGGTCTAAAGAGGGTTGGTCACCTCAAAAGTGTTTTTTTAACAGCTAGAGAGGTGACTACAGGTGTATAAGCCTTCCATGACAACATCTTGTTTGACTGATTACTGACGATAGAAAGTTTTGGCACAATAATAATTAGCATGTACTGCCTAATGTGGTTTTTTTTTGGAGGTGGGTAATGTCTAGGACATTGCAGGGGAGAAGCAGGGAGAAAAGGGTTTGGAGAAAAATACAGCTCCCAAATACACAGCTTAGTTTATGCTGTCAGAGAGATGCCAGAGCATCCAGCCAGCGCTGGGGCCTGTGCGTGGAGCTGCATTCAGAGGGCTGAGGTGCAGTACCCGGTGCCAACCTTTGGCTGCCCTCTGTCCAAGCCAGCTCCTGACTCAGTTTCCCCATTTTCAAAACAGTGCTAATTATATATTTACTCCCTTTGTGAAATGCTTTGAAGCCTACTCATAGTAAATGTTACCTCCACGGCTGGCAATGGCTATTATAATTAAATTATAATCAAACTGTATACATACAATTTTGTATATAAATCCTAATTAAATTATAATTAACAATTGCTATTAAAATTTATTTTTTTAATGACCTTAGACAACATACACAACAGTTCCAGATCACAAGCTCTTTCAGTATAGACCAAAACTGCCATTAATTTCAAGCTGGAGCTTTAGAGTAAGCAACCCAGCAAAGGGAAGTCCAAATTTAAGAAAAATATCAAGGGATGCCAGGATTGTTAGTATCAGTATTCTACTGAGCATTTAAGTTATTTAAGCAGAGGATTTTTTCAACTTTGATTTGAAGAACACATAGTAGGAATAACAGAGTTCAGTCCTCTGCATCGAAAGTGAAGATCCCAGATCTGGTTTTGTCCGTATTTTTGGTCTAAGCTCAGAATCCCTGATTCATAATTCAGACAGATGTGTTGACCTTTTTGAAACTGGCAAAAGTTTTGATTGTTCCTTAATTTAAGTGGCTGTTGGCTGCCAGTCAGAAGGAACTTTACTCCTTCCCACTGGTTTGCAATGTAACAATAATTCAAGCTTTGCATTAATTTGAAAGCTCTCCTCTAAAACTCTAACTTCCAGTAGTTGTTCAATTTAATAAAAAAAATTGAAATGTAAGCCACGTTGATTTATATATGACTCAAACTCCCTGGGAGCATGATCTCCAAAAAAGAAAAAGGAAAATATTGATATAATGCAACCAATGTCAGATGCAGGACAGAGTTCTCTAACCGAAGATGCAGTGACTTGCATTTCCAGTTTACCGACACATCAGTCACCGTTGTTTCAGAAGCTTTGTGACATTTAATGAGTTTTTTTTCTTAATGAGGCACTGGACACAGTACAGAGTTAGGGTTAAGCCAGAAATGCATTTAGCTGCCTAATGCCTAATTCCCATTAATTTCAGTAAGAGTGAGGTGCAAAAATACCGCTGTGGGGTCTCTTTGCATTTAGCTGTGATGCCATTCTGTGTTAGAGGAACAAGGAACAAAGTACAAGATTTTGCTTAAAGTGTTCAGTTCCCCTTCTGTTGCATTGCTCTGGCAAATTCACCACACGACAGCCCCAGCAGCCTCCTCGAGTGAGCGGCTTCCTTCCAGACCCCCTGTTACCCAGCTTCCCACCAAGCCTGTGAAGGGCAGGGATGAGGACCATGGTCAGTACATAACAGATCATGGGACTCCCTTTCCAAGATCACTATCTAAACACCCCCCAGCAGTGGGCCTTGTTTACCCTCCCTAGCCAGACCATACCAAGATGTTCCTCCAGCTTGCAAGCCTGGGATTCGTGCAGAAACTGGGCACAGTGGGCAGGAGGAGGATGACCATTCTTTGGTCTCACCTTGATGTGAGAAGTCTGTAGTTTGTACCATGCACCACCCAGACCCCAGGGCTGAGCCCTTCCCCTCTGTTGGGTGTTACCTAAAGAATCTGGGCAGCAGGCACAGTGAACACGAAGCCTTCTCCAACAGCAGGCAGCTGAGAGAGCTCAGCTGGACTCGGCTGCAGCTCTCAGGAGCTATTTGCAACACACCTGGCATGTTTAGAAAGATGCCCTTGGCTTGCCTGCTTTCAAAAGCCTCTCGTTTCATGTACAAGTGGTGCTGTGAAATCACGCCAGTTCTCCTGGATTCTCAGTGATGTCAACATGGTTCCCACCATTGCAGCCCAAATGTTGCTCCTACTTCAGGAGAAACTCTTGACACGTTTATCTCTTTGTGCCGAGACATCTATCAACGTGGCTCTGCTCTATGGCTACGTGATTAGATAAATTACTGCTTTGGGGAAACTACACCTGGCGCACACTTCTGGCTCAGTATCTAGAGGAAAACTAAGGCTTGATTTAGGTTATCTGCTGCAAGGAGATAAAGTGCTCCATACACTTCTTGCTCAGACATGAAAGCTTTGCCACCATCTGTAGTTTATGGCTACTGTGTTGTGGTTGAAGATGTGTTAGAGCCCCAAACCCAAACTGGAACTCTCCTTTGGTGGATGCTGCAGAGGAGACAGGCTCTGCCATCCAGTCCCAACATATTGAAATCAGCAAGAAAGTCATCAGGAGAAAGGGAGGGCTGTACAGGCTGGGCTCTGAGGCAGAGCTTGCCTGCTGCAGAAGTCCTCAGTGCATACGGACCTAACCTGTGGGGACTAGGGACCTGGGTGTTCGAGAGAAAGTTTAGTCTAAGGGACTTGTTGAAGGTCACACGGGGAACATGGGATACAGTTAAGAACTCAGTGAAAATGCCAAATTGTTGGTCAGTGCCTGGGCCACAAGGAAATTAACTGATAATGTTCTTTATTGTGCTTTTACTATAATTGCACAGTTGCCCAAGACAGGCAGAGGGCTCGGTCTGGCATAACTCAGCTCCTGCCAGTGAGAATTTACCCTTTTATTTTTTTTTTAATTTTTTTTTCTCTGTGAGAATTTATCCTATAGGACCTATAGGCCTCCTTCTTTCTCTTATCTCTGTGGGTATCTTGGCAGCCACTAAGCCTGAGTAAGTGCTTCAAAGCTGTAATTTCTAGAAATACAGGTAATTATTTTTGCCTTGAGTTGCTTTCCTCAGCAACAGGTGCTGTTGGAGAGCTTTATAATGGCTCAGGTGGGAGAGGTTTCAATGGGGCAGAAGGCAAGGGGAGTCCTGGGAGATCCGAAGGGCCTCTGAGTTGAGCTAGGAGTTTTTGAAGGAGCAGACAAGACTTTTCCATAGGAAAAGAAGGAATAGTGTGAGCAGGGAGGCGCCGTACTGCAGCAAGAGGTTGTGGGTAACAGTTGATAAATGTGCTCCCTTCTCTTGAAACCTGGTTTACTTTGCTGAAACCCAGCCAGTAGGAAACATCAGTTTGATTCTGAGTTTCTTGTCCTCCTGTACAACTCCAAGTGAGCCCTCCACAGTGCCACCAGCTCATTCAAGATGAATGCTTTCAAGGCTCTTGAATAGATCAGGTGTACCTTTAAAATGGAGAAAGGTTTTGTAAGAACTACATGAAATCAAGATTTCGCATGTGAGATAGAGGTGGAAGCTGCTTTAATTATAGATTCAGCGCACATTGCATTAAGGATTACTCAAGAATGAGATGACCACTCAGTCCCCATATAACCTCATTAAACACTGATAAGCTTGTCTTTTAAACATTTGCTATTCACTGTGCCAGATCTTAAATGGTTCTGTCCCGGTAATGCAGCTGTACCTATTCAGCAGACAAAGCTTTTTTTAGGTTATTGAAGATGCATAAAAAAATGAATCTGCAATGCTTCAAATCTGGGATCTTAAATGCTGACTGCTTAGCCTCTCAGAGGGCCTGTGGAGCAGCTGCCGGACTTTCAAAGGTTAAATTCTGCAACCAAATTCCATTATGATTTTAGCAACATCATCTGAGTCTGGCTGGCTGAGTTGCTGGCCTGATGAGTGTTGCATTGGCAGCCCTGCATGGGCAAAGATTTGGATCACAACTCATGTCTATGTTCCCGTTTGCTTCCCTGCATCCACAAAGATCTACAGAATCTTTCTTGGTTGTTGTGAAAGGACCATGGGGGATGCAAATCCACCAGGACACTCCATGTCCACCAGGACACTCCACATAAAAACTCCAAGGGGTTGGAGGAAAAGTGTTGGAGACTCACCGCCAGATAATACCAGTGTTTCTGGCTAACTCATCTTGAAATGAGCTTAGCTGGTTTCTTACAGGAGGAAAAAAGGCTTACGCATCTAAGACACTGTATCTGGAATCTATGCCAACTTTTGCTTAGATTATTCCTGCGACTTCAGAAAAGTAACTTACCTTTTCCTTGCACCATTGTCAGATAAAATAAAAATAACAGATTTTTGCCTTGATTTGTCCCCATTCAAAGCTAAGTCAAGTGCATCTCAGCTGGAGTCAATGAATTTGCAAGGGTGTAAAACCAGGTGAAATAAACAGTGATTGGTTTCAAGTCTATTTAGAGTTAAGGTGTCCCTGGCTGTGTTTACACCTCACCGCGTGATGTGTATATAATACTTGGCACACTATGTCATGATCTCAGCTAGAGCCATTCAATGAAGCTATCCTATAATTAATAAACATGGCTGCATTCACTGTTGTCTGAATATGACATGCAAAACTTCTAACAGCAAAGGAGTTTTCACTTGATAGTCTCGAAACACTCTCAGGACAATACTCCGATTTCTACTTCAAAAATCTGTGCTTTTCACTGGTTTTGTGGAAAGAAAACAGCCCTCCCCCTTGTGTCTCGGTCTAGAGAACAAAAGGGGGGAAAGCATTTATATGTCTTTGCATTCCTGCCAAAGTGATTATCAAAATCTTTAACATTTACAGCATTTTGAAGTGAATCACCAGCCTACGTTTCATCTGAGCATCTATTTTTTCCCCATAATCTGCTTTTAGAGGGGCTTTTAACTGCACTAGACTTTTCTTTCCCATTAAAATGCTGTCTGGATGATTGGAAAATAGAATAGCCGTCCTCATTGCTTAGTTTCCATAGTGAATGTCTGGAGCAAAGGTCTGTGGGATTATTCAATTACTGCAATAATGGCCTTTGACCTGGTAAAAACAATCCAAAAGACAGAATTCATCTATTGGATTATTTTTAACATTAATCATATTCTATTTAGAAATCAGAGGAGAACAGCTAGGGTCCAAGACAGACTGCAAACTATTTGTATGTACTTTATTGAAGTGGCTTAAATTTTTGTATATGTAGCTACACAAATGACATCTTCAGGGATTTTTTCTCCCTCTCACATTTATATACTTTGCTAAATGTGCTTCAAACTGCAAAGCCTCCTCTCTCAGCAGCATATTACCAGCACCAAATACAATGAGCGGTGTGATCTGAGCACCCTGTGTCGATATTAAATTGCAGATAAACAAATGTTCTTGATCCTGAAACTGCAGAAGTGAGGGAAAGCAACACCACCTTGTGCTTGAGGCTGAACTGTTTGTTTCCACGGATTAAATGAAGAATGAACAGACTCACGTAACTGTCCCCCGTTAACTTTGCCCCATGTCTACATGTCATAACCTTCTCCATGACTCCACTTTTGCAAGACATGACTTCAGAAAACAGTGAATCTCTGCTCAGAAAGGACTTGTCCCTGGACAGACTCCAGAGAAAGATTCCTGGGATCACCAACACATGCATCATCTAGACGTGCTGCCCTGATGTTCTCCGAGCCACTGACTGCTGCTGCAGCACAGCCATGTCACCACTCCCAACACACAGCGCTTGCCAACTTAAAGCCCAGGTCCTCCCAAGAAAGGAGGAAAGATCCAGGGCTAGCAAAGGAGGTCTGTGGGACTGTAAATCATGATTAGGTTTTAAGTTCAAGTAACAGTTGAAAAACACTTGCTGGTCTTGCAAATTAATATAGGACCAGATGCCCTTGCTGCAGTTTCTGGAGGGTTTTGCTGGCAATATGCTACACCCATAGCAAGGATGCATTAAGGACACTGGCAAAACAAATAAATGCTGAAAAAGGAATCCACACAGCAGTAATGCTGGCAACAAGCAGCTTCCCACCCAGCTGTTTTAGAAATTGCAAAACCCATCTATTTGGAAACCTGGTGACTGTAAAGAAGATGCACCCCTGATCAGTGGCCCGCTTTAAACACCTTGATCCTATTGTGGAAAGAAGTAGATTTATGTTTTGGCATTGGAAGCAGTGGTACCACGGGCACCAAACTCTCCGTAAAGGCTCCCGCGGGGGGAAACCACCACCCGGCAGCCCACAGCAGGTTTGCTGGATGCCTGGTGGACTTGCTTGGTACCTCTCACTGGTGGTATAACCATGCAGCAGCTGAAAAGACAGTGGTCCCACCGGGCTGACTGAGACGAAGGGATGAGAGCATCCATCCCTCTGGTGAGACCTCCCTCTTGCCCACACACTCATCCAGCAACCCCCACTGGCCAAACACCGCTGCGCCTGCTGCTCCCGCACCCCTGTGACCATCAGGAATCTGCATGTGCAGATGTGGGTGTTTCTGTTGTGTTGTCTTATGCCATTGTACTCATTTCCAGAGAAAACCTTCCCATCAGGAGGGAGACATGCTTACTGTCAGACACACAGTAAAATGAACCTTTTTCTGGTACAAAGGGATAGAGGTCTGCCCTGGAGCTCCCGAAATACTCTGCGAGACAAATCCTGCAAATTACCTACTACAGTGCAGTTGTTATGCTGTGATGTTGCGACTGCATGGCTGTGCTCTTACACAGGAGCCAGGTAGAGTCTAAATGGATTTAGATGCTTAGTCTGTCCTGGCTCTGCTTCAGGGTTGGATGACTTTCAGAAGTCCCTTTCAGCCCTTATTGTCAATGATGCTGTGATAAAATTTGAGAGAATGAGGAAAAAAGTGTAACTTTTTCCCCCTGAATGAAAACGAGTGATTTCTTAACAGAGGCATACCCAATAAATCATTGGTGCTCACTCCAGCAGCAGGATATATGGCACCCTGTGACAGGTCAGTTATAAATGGCCCAGCAGAAGAATTTGTCTTATGCTGGATGAAATCAGAAATAATTCAGTCAGAGCAGTTGACATGGTTTTGCTGAGGGGAAAATCTGATGCTAGAAACATGCTACCTGGAGGAAGAGGCTAAACACAAAGGGGTTCCTAAAAGCCCAGTTCTTCTCTGAGAGCCCTCCTGGCCCCTTCCAGCTTGCTGGCAGCTTCACTGCTGCTTCTTGCTTAGCAGGAATGTGTGTGTGTGCCCACACACGTGTTTCTGTGTGTGTGGCCAGGATGCACATAACACAGCTCCCAGCAGCTTTGCCCTGGTTTATCAGTTAGCCTCACCACTGAGGCAGGGAGTGAGCAGGGGCTCACAACACAGATGGCCAGCATTGCCAGGAGTACCACAGGCATACCTGCCGCCCCAAGAGCCCACAGTGCACAGGAGGTGCCCGGTGAGTGGCAGTCTCAAGGAGGCAGCGGATTTGTGTTGTCTAAGGGGATGCATGCATACAGCACAACTTTGCAAAAGGTGTCTGTGTTTTACCTCCTTAAAACATAACAGGATGGAAAAAGCAAAGCAAATAAATCTGAAGCACACTGCCAAGCGCTGCAGGGACAAACTCCAGGGCAGAAAGGGTGAAAGTGAGCCTGCAACATCATGTCCCTACCTGAGGAAATGCCTAAGTGGTGTAAAAAGTGAGAAAAACATCTGATACACAGCACCAGCAGTGTTGATACAAATGGAGTGCTGCTAGATCCTAGGCTGAGCATCCCCAGGATAAGCCCCTTGCTCATCTGGGGATGATCTTCAAAAACCTGCCCCTGTACATGGGTTGTGTTGGTTGGTGGAAACCAGGGCTGTTCCCCGCCCATGAGGTGCAGGCAACCCTCGCAAACTGGAGTCTTGTCGTCCCCCTAAAAAACTCTGGTCCCACTACAGCAGCCACATACCCTCACTCCAGCCATAGGCTGCTTTCCAAACCCAGCACTGACAGTGAAACTTCTGTCGCCGGATTGACACAAGCAGGGTCTGAGCTGCTGAGCACTGTCGGTTTCTGTTGGATTCAGGGCTAACTGGATCTTTCCATTTAAAGTGATGGTAAGCCCAGTGGTCATGGGTAAAAACTCCTTATCTTGGGACTGGGAATTTCCAGTGCCCTGTCTTGGAGCAATGACTGTGCAGCACCTCTGCCCAGTTACTCAGCATCACACCCAGCGCTTTTGGCCATCCAACTGTTCAAAGCGGTGTACAGGTAGCTGGAAAGAAGTCAACAGCTTCAAGACAGGGTATGTACAGACAGATTATAAAAAAAACAAGCAAGCACACACTAGCACAGCCTCCTATAAAAGTGGTGAGAGCTAATACACCTCGCTGTGTAAGCGCTGCTTTTGATAGGGCTCTAATTGGGATTTTTTATTCAGTGTTGACTCTTTTTTATCAAGTCTGTGTCTGCACAAGGTTCTTCTAGGCATGGTAAAATGAGTTTCATATTACCACATTTCTGCTCCTCCAGGCATTTTCCCACTGCTTTCCCCCTCTGCAGATGAAAAGCAACACAGTAATAAGCAGCATTTCTGTAGAATATACTGCCTCCAGACACAAACTGCATTCACAATTACTTCTCCCTATGGGGAAAATAAGGCAACTGAAGATGCAATGATAACAGTGCCTTACCTTTGCTAGGCTGCTTTGACCCTGGAGGGTCTCACAGAGTTCCAGAAAATATGATCCTGAAGCAATAAGTCCTGTGAACTGGGCCCAGCATTTCCAAAATCATTTTTTTAAAATACAAACAACGGTCATACATGGACAAAGCCCAAGAGGTTCTTACTGCCACATGTCTCCAATGTCAGCTTTGCATAAAAAAGGGTGATAGGGGATGAAAAATACCCATGGGTTACCATACACCCAAACATTCTGCATATTCCTTAAAAACTGACTCCATTACTTGCATTTCCTAAATCATGGCGATGTGCTGTTGCCTAGTGAGAGATGTGCAGGTGGGGAGTATGGCCATTGTAGGGTGCAGCTGTGATTCAGGCAGAGTAAGTGGGGTTAGGTTTAGCCCAGAGACCTGGAATAAAACCAGTGGTTTCCTCTGTGGCTGCAAGGGGCTGGAGTTACACCCATCTAGCTGTGGGAGGACCTGAATGCCCACCTCTGCTCCTGGAAAACCTTTGTCCCAAGTATCCTATAGCCTGGAGGTTAGAGAACTACCCTGCTAGAGAGAGATGTTTGCCTTGTATCATTTGGAGAAGGTCTTTGGGCATGTGTTTTCTATATCCATAAGTACAAGCTCTCTGGGAGCAACTGGAGCTCCATCCCTCGAAGTTCTTGTTTTCAGGGCATGGGCAGTCCTGCACGAACTCAGGAAGAGAAACGCATGTGACAGCAGGGATCAGATTAGGCAAGAGCTGAATGTCAGTCACATTCAGAGTCTCCATTTCCTTTATTAACCTAGCTTAAAGACAGGTGATGTCAAACAGGTACTGTTGCATAACATAACCTTTATACCTGGGATACTCCCATCATAGTAGTTTTAGATGTAGTAATTCAGAAAACATCTTACCCTGAACGGCCCACCTGAGACACTGACCATGTCTAGCATTTTAAAGACTGAGCTGTAAAGCACAGTAGGGCGATTTAGGAAAAACGTTAGGGAGTCTGGCTTTCCTTACTTATTAAAATAATCCCAGAAAGTCTGGTGTGAGCAATGTACTTCACACCCAATAGGAGCTTCTGGCCCCTGATTGACTCATGAGAGGACATGCCAGCAGAGATGCTGCATGCAGGGCCATAAGTCCTAGAGCTTTCTTTGCTCTCACACTGTGTTGGTGACAAATTTTACTTACAGTGCCTAGCTCTCCGCCAGTTTTCTTTTCGACTTGGTTTTAAACAGCCTCACTAGACCATAACTTAGGTGGCTTCAGTTGGTGCAGCTTGGGTCCCTGAGCCAAACTGAAATGACAAAGGAAAAAAACCCAAAAAAGTAAGGCGGGATGTTTTTTCTTATCAGCTGCAAGTAGATGGTTTCACAGGCCTGACTAGGAAAGTCTTCCCAAAATCTGCTTTCATAAGCTGTCCAATCTGCCCTCCACTGGCTGGCTCACAGATACTTTGCTGGCTCGGTAATGAGCTGTTATAAGTGAGACTCCTGTAAATCAGATGACTCCGTAGTCATTTGATGCTTATATTTGGCGTGCTGAGTCATAAGGACGGGGTTACATCATGTCAAGTTAACCATGCAAACTGAATTACAGACGGAACAGCCGGCACCGGGGGTGCACACTGGGAAGGTGCATTCGTGCTGCATGGGTGGCCCTGAGGTGCAGGACCATGGTAAGGGCCATGGTCCTGCCCTTACCCCATCCACACCTCACCATCAATGGGATTTTGTCCCTCACCTTTACTGCTGGCACAACTCTTTTTCCACTGGTAAGAGTATCTCCTGCAAACAGTATCTATGACAGACTCCTACAAGTTCCCAGGTAATGGCTGGTCACACACCCAGGTTCAGAGCAGGGTCAGACAGGGCGTCCCGGCATGCACTTACACAGAAGACACTGTATTTTTCTTTAAAACAAAAAAGACAAATTATGTTATTTTCCAGTGCAGTGTTCGCTCTTAACAGCCTGTCCCTGACCCCGCCTGTTGGCTGTACATTTCTCTCCTCGAGCTATGGCTTCATCCCTGTACTCCCTCCTCTTCTGCACCTTCTTGCTCCCTGCACCATCCCCACCCTGGTGCCCTCCGTCTCCTTGTCTTCATACCCATGTGCTGACTCTTACTCTGTGATAAATGCTAGGCAACATTTAGACTTCCTAAAGACAACAACATTGAAGGGCTTAATGCAGTGGAGAAGCCATGGCAGCCTCTTTCAGCAACCCCTTCGGATAATTACAGTTGCTGTTAAATACTGCCCTGTGCTGCAGTTGGATGTACCCACTTCTCGCACTGAGCTATGGGATCTCCTGGTGCCTTTGGTGGCTCAGAGTTCACAACAAAACCACATAGACAAGCAGAGTGGAAAACAGCCATATTATCACCTTTGCTGTTCATAGAGGTGGGGCAGCTTAGAAGAAAGAGCATTTTGCTCCGTTTTTCTTAGAGTAGTCTCGCATCATAAAATAACTCAAAAGCCTGCAAGCTGAAACCAGGACAAAAATCCTATGAGCTCACTAAAAAGCAGTGTTTGGATAATGTGATTCTGCTATTCCCCTGTGAAACATTTTGCAGGTTGCCTCCGACAGGACGCTCTTAACTTTCAGTTTTTCCTTTGGATTGCAGAAGGCCAAGAAACCTCAGTGCATCTGCAGCAGCGGGAAAATGATGACTTTGATGGTTAAGTCAAGCCAGTCACCTAGGAGAAGGGGCACTTTCCTCCAGAAAACCATTTCCTTATTCTATCTGCTAAGTATTTAATGCAAAATGCACAACAAGGTTTGGCAGCCATCTGCATACTCTGACCACCAAGTCACAGTCATGTTTGCAGCGGAGCCCTCTCTATCTGGTCAGAGTTGAAGTTCTCTGGGGGACAGCAGACCTGTTTTCAGCAAGAGTGATGGGAAGTCCCACCAGCCCCCACTGGACTAACTGGTTAGCAAGCATGGATTTGAATGCCTTCACTCACCAAACCTGGCTCCCCAATTTCTTGGACCAAAGCTCCAGCATCTGTGTCATCACTGAAAAGGAGGAATGGGAATACACTTGGAAAGAAAAGCAGCAGCTCTGGTGAGGTCTGTGAAAGATGTTGTGTCTACACCGGCCTTCAGGAAAGGGTCCTGGGTGGTGGATCCCAGCTGGGTGTAGGTGTCTCTGTGCAGTCCTGAAAAGGATGCTGGTTCCACAGAGCGACAGGTTTTCAGGTATACCCTGTGCTGGATGGTTATACCCCTGTGGCAATGTCAGCCACTGACAGTGTGAAGAAACTAATGCTTTTAATGGGCTACTGAAGGTGGAAACTGGAAACTAATGCTTTTAATGGGCTACTGCAGGTGGAAACTGGGAGAAGGGCAGAGGCCAGGTGGCCAGCAGACACTTGCCGGCTGCTGGAGAGCATTCTGTTCAAGTACACAGTTACAGTGTCTGCTTGAATGCTCAGAATCTCTTCAAGGCACGACACTGTGCTGAGATGTCCTCACTTTCCGTAGAGCAGGAGGAGGTTACATTTTAGTGAGTGCCATTACCTCCGCTGGTACAGGAGCTACCTTCCCTCTCAGTGACTGCTTATGCATCCTCCAGCCATATACATATTTCAGTTATGTGACCACTTTTGTGTTTGGGATCTTCTACTGTTCACAAGCAAAGTATTTTCCGAGGGAGATTGCTACAAGAGCATCACGTGGTTGATTTTTGTCCCTATTCTCTGGAAAAGAGCACAGCCTGCCCAGCAGTGTCAGGCCCACCAAGGAGGAGAAAAGCCATCTCTGTGAGCCCTCAGCTGGCCCGTGGCCAGAGACAGTGCTGTGCACAACCGCGGCTCCTGTTACCAGCAGTGTGGGAACCGGTCCCAAACTGGTACAGCAGGCGATGAGCAGTGGCTGCAGCTGACGGTGTGTCCGTGTGTGCCGGTGGCGTGGCTGTCCCTCCCTGTGCTGCTGGCTGAAGCTGTAAATCCCTGCGGCACCAGCTGAGTCACTCTCATGCTTTCCCTTTGCAGAGGTATGGCACGTATGGATTAAATAAATAGCAGCAGCCCTGCTGAAAGGCTCCTGCCTTACTCGGGACTGAGTTGAAACCCCAGCAGGCAGCAGGATCACCTTTTCTGTGCCTCTCCCACCTCTGAGCTTGCTCTCCCTGCTCTCTTCTGTGAGCAAAGAGGGGCAAAAAATCTCACGGCCATGACTACTCCCCATCCTGGTGGGAAAGGGGATGCCTGGGCTTGGAGGGGCGCAGCTCTCACTGCCAGGGAGCCATGCAAAGAGCAGAGTAAGGGCTGCACGAAACCTCCTTCAGGGCTTCAGGATTTGGCCTTTGTGCTTTTAAGCAGGAAGAAAAGCGCTCTTCCCTCATCCTGGGAGAGCCCCTGGGGTGGGAAGGGTTTTGCAAACACGCAAGATGTGGCAGCCCCACCCAGAGCCATCAGCAGCCCCAGCGCCCACCTGACGTTGGTCTACAACACGAGCAAACAGAAAAGTGAAATCCCTTGCATGCAGAGAGCAGCCACAGCATTTGCTACAGACCGGACCCCCGCCTTCAGCAAGCTGAGAGCATGCCGTGCTCTGAATACCCCATCCCACGTGAGTCACGGCTCTCCCCGCTGCGATGCTGCCTGGTGAGCTCAACAGCAAACAGCTCAGTCGGATGCTACAGGGGGTGCAACACCGACATGACCCCATGGCGCACCTCTGTATTGAGATCTAATATCAGCCCCAAGCACGGACCCCCCCTCCCTCCCCCAGCAGAGCTACTGTGCAATATGAAAGCGCTCAGGTTTTTGGAGAAGAACACCATGCGCAACTTGATCTCCTGAGGATAAGTAATTATAACGTTGTCTGCTGGTGCCTGTGGGGACCGCAGTGCATTTCTTGGCAGCACTCGCATGTTGTTCAAGGCAGATTTCCTGCATAGATTCAGGCACTGGCTGTCAGCCACAAGTAGGACGGAGACGAATGCGCCCACTCAGGAAATGATAAAAGAACAGAGCGAATGCTTTTGTTTATGGAGCAGTGCCATTTAGAGCACTGGGAGACCCCCTTCCAGAGGCAAAGGCAAAGCATGGCAATCACCAGCAGCTCCTAACCACATGCCACATGTTGGGTCTCTCTGGGGAGCAGTGTGCATGAGCTGGTGGCTGCCACAGTGGTAGCATCCCAGAGCTGGCCATGGGGCAGAGCAGCCCCCTGCCCCTCTAGGCCCCTCCCACCCCTGCAAGGCGTCCCATCCCGGTCTGGCCACCGGTGGGGATTTGGTATCAGCACCATGAGCCACCCCCATGGAGTCCCAGAGGGACACCACTGCTGTGATGCTGGGTTCAGTGGGAAGGACTGTCTCCAGATGTGTATCGGTTGAGGTCCCCATACTGAGAGCTCTTGTCTCCTCAACAGGGGAGCCCTGAGCACATTTCCTTCCCAGTACCTTAACTATTAGTTTTATCCTACCTTAGCATTCACCCTGGAAGCCATTGGCTTAAGCTGTAACAAATGCTGGAGGTGTTGGAGACTTTTCTGTAATCCTCAGGTCACTAAGGATGGCTTCTGCTTAACTCAGATGTTAACTTTCATCAGTTTTTTGTTCATTAGTGCACTTTTATTCTGGCTTGTTGGGTGCTTCATGCCACCTGATAGGCACAGGCTGGGCGTAAAGTGCGTGCACAGCAAAACAAACCTGTCAGCCTTCCCTGCCTGGCCACTGAGAAATTACCATGATGCACAAACTGCGCATGCAGGGAGCCAGCACAAGAGCGTGGCAGTCAGCTAACGCTCAAAGGACCTTAATGCATTGTCATCTCTTGAGTGGTCCTTTTGGGAATCCCACTGGTGGAGAAGGGAGATGGCCAGAAGGATCTACTTGTTATGAACTCCTCTCTGTAAAAGTAGATTTTTCTTTATAGAGCCAGCCTTGGGAAATCAGGGGAATGATCTTGGCATGGATGAAGCTGAGAGAAAGAGAGAGCAGGTACAATGAAGGCTAATGGAGTGGCAAGCATTACACAAGTGCGCCGTAAGTCTACAGCAGACAGAGAAGACCTACTAGCAAAGATGGACTGGACAGATTTCAGCACTGGAGGAACACATGAAACCCTGCGGTTAAAAGACGTTTTTCATGCGGGAGATTACTTTGCAGAGATTAGTCATGGATGAGCTTTACAAGTCAGGCATCCCCTAATTCAGCAAGCTCTGCAGCAGGGCCTCTGGTAGCACAGAAAGAAGAAGAGGTATCCACCACTGTGTTCTCCCAGACATGCAAAATCCCAGTTCAAACACTTTCCCTGCTGGGTAGAGGGATGTTTTCATGTAGGCCACAGTGCCTCTTTCCTACTGCAGCCATTCTCCATGGTGTAGCCAATGCTCACAAAAGATTCTTGTACAGTGAGGGGTCGCCTTCAGGCACTCTTCTCCAGGAGATGGAGGGAATTGCCCTTCAGCTTCTCATCTACCAGAAAAGTCCTCCAAACACTGACTTATTGCATGCAAAGGGAGATGGGCATCTCCCCAGCTATGTTCCGTGACAAAAGGGTAGCTTGGACATGATTTCCAGAAAAGAGTCCATGGTTAGAAATCCAAAGTGTGAGCAAGTACCTATACAGCTCAGAGCTAAGTGTTTATAGCTCTTTGCAGGTCCCTCTCCTTTGCTACTCTCCTTGCCATTTTCTGCAAGCTACCTTAGGTGATTGCCTCTTGTTGGCTTTGGTGACCACCACTCGTATGTGTCCAGCTTTCCCAGGATCTGCACCACAGGACTCAAATCAGAGCTGGATAGGGAAACACATGAGGTAAAGCTCTGAAATACTCAGCACTGTAACACCTGAATCCTCTATTCCTATGCTCTATCCTAATCCACCTTCCCACCTCTACACTTACCTGGGTACTGCATGTCACTCAGGTGGCTAATAGATCATTACTCTTTGGTTGGTTAATGGAGGAGCACTGGGCTGACCACTCTGGAAGGAGAGGTCTTTCTGCACTTGTATTTTCTCTTCAGCTGGGAAAAGGAGTTTGGGAAACAGCTGGAGAAAACTAGCAGGTTTTAGGTAACCAGTGGGCATTTTTCCAAGCGCACAGGACCTCTTCATAGCCTGGAAAATAAAAATGACAAATGTCTCCTTGTGAAAGGGTATAAATTTCTGTAATTGATTTTCTGGGACCCAAATGGCTGAGACAGAGGAGAAAAATGAACTATTCTTATAACTGGACAAGTCAGAATATGCAGATAGTTTCTTATAAAAATGAAAGCTTTGATATAGTTGAGGTTGATCTATTTCACTCAGAAACATCCAGATACATTTTAATGAAACTTGCAAAGATTTTTAATAGAACGCTAACTGAAAGAGTCTTTCTGGGTGAAAAATTGAGACGTTACACCTGATTGTCTCAAAAAAGAGTCCTGAAAGTGAATATATTTTACTAAGAATATCTATACTGCACTTTTGCATTACTATAGTTTAATGACAATGCAGGAGACTAAACCTGGAACAAGTCTTTTCCATGGTTTAAAGCAATGAAATCACTTATGCCCAACCCTTGATCTCTGCCTAAAGGCATATCAGGACGAAGCCAAAACAGAGAGTAGAGAGGCATCTCTTGTGAAAGGCACGAAGAATAATTGTAGAAATTTAAAAAAAAAAAAAAAAAAAAAGTTGAGGCACAGAGGGCCCAATTATATCAGCAGCAAAAACCAATGTCTTTACAAATAATAACCATGAAGGGGTCTGTATCTACAGGTCCTGCTGAGTCCTCTTTCAACCTGAGTCAGATGCTGAACTATATTGAGAAGTCCAGTATCCAGATGGTTTTGGACAGCTGCCCAGTGGAGCTTGGCCTAAGGAATGGCTGAGTCAGGAGATCAAAACATGACCCTACGGAGACTCAATGGACACTGCATATTTTCCTCTTCCCTTGCCCCATGGATATGCCAGTACATCGACACACTTGGCAGTCTTGGGTTAATGGTTGGATTTGATGATCTTAGAGGTCTTTTCCAATCTAAATGATTCTACGATTCTATGTTCAGCTGCATGCACCAAATACATACACAGAAAAAACCCAAGATCCTTGAAAATCAGGACCCATATTCTGGAGTCTCACTCAGTCCAGCAAAAGGGTGTGACCCCAAGTAACTAAGGAAAAGGTCTCAGGCTAGAGAGAAAACAGCAGTAAACACCTGCCCCAAATTTTCTTAGAAAAGGTCCATTTTTTTCCATGCATCTGGACTGTGCAGGCTAAAGGCCAGCACACCTGGGATTCTTCGGCATCAGAGGGCTGCAGCAGAAACCATGCAGTGTCTCACATGTTCGCTTTGGATACTGCATGTGCACAGCTCCAGCAGCTAAGAAAATCACAGGCATATTTAAAAAGGAGAGATGGTGCAGGAAGAGAGAAGTTGAGAAGGTCTTTTATTGTTTCAGGCACAATATTTTAATGTTTCATACCTATTTTTTCCATGCACAATTTTTACCTTTGCTTGCCCGTAGGAACAGTTTCAGGCAACTCCTAAACTTGCTTCTAAGTTCTCTGTTCTGTTCTTGCAGTAGTGCTTGAAGCAGCAAGACATGACAGAAATGAATGACACACATTTGGCTCCAGTGAACTTTGTTGCCTTACTTTCACATTGCATTTGTGCCAGAAAAGGTGTGTGCATCTGAGAACAGAGCAGCTCCCTAAGCAGATTTTTACCTTGGGGAAGTGACTAGCTAGATGTCACCAGCAGAGAAGACTGTATAATTCAGCAGATACCAAATCACAGAAGTCAGGTGGGAAAAGTCACTGGAACTTTTCCATGCCACGTAGAATAAAACACCTGATCATACAGAAAGTTAAGTAAAACATAAAAAAAAGCACAGGGGCAGATACAACTAATAAGACAACAGGTAATTCAGGAGAAGTTGCAGGATCTTGCAGGATCTCAGATAGCTGAACTGGCCAGAGCATAAATCTAAGCAGAAGACATCTAGCAAATAAGGATGGGCACACTTCAGGAGGCCATCAAAGCGGGGTGGGGAGACTGAGGAGGGACTAGCTGGACCTTCTCTTGGACGTGGCAGTGTGAACACGTTTCCGAGGGCAAAGCAGCTCCCCGCTGGCCCAAATACACCTCAGTGGAAAAACCTCCTGCAACCCATTTTCCATATTTGCCCATGCAGAGGCAGCACCATCTGACCAGTAATCAGCAACTGAGGATCAATGGTGAAGAATAGAGGGACACCAGCTATGAGAGTGAGGAAGAAGGGAAGGAGGAGAGAGGGATCAGGGCCTTTACAAGAGGAAGGATATTGATTTGGCTGCTAGAGTGCAAATGCAGAGACAAATGTAGGAATTGAGGCTGGAAGAAAGCTGTGCAACACGGGAAGTTAAAATGCAGAGTGACAGTGACATCCCAGCCCATGGAAACGAAGGAGCTTCTTGCACTTCAGAAATGTACTGTTGCAGAGCAGCTGGGGAGCTACAGAAGACACTGCAAGTCTCATGCAGCCAGCCCTGCTGAGAACAGATGCCAGTGGCTGATCAGCCTTCCTCCAGCTCTAAGTTTCAAAGGCACTTGTGATGCTCCCCTTGTTTTGCCCATGTATTTGAGGATCAGGGAGGCATTCGGCCCCATTAACCTTTCAGTGGTATGAAAGCTGCAAAGCAAGAGGACAGCTGGAGTTCTTCCTCCCATACATACCGTTGCTGACCTATGGCAAAGTCATCTTAAAGCACTGGTGTGTGGAGACATGGTGAGGGCTGACCCAGATGATACCTGGAGAAATTGCTCAGGATACCTCCAGGAAGAGATTTCTAGCCCCTGCTCTCTGGCAGGATTTATATTTTTTGCAAGACTATGGTGGTGGTGGTCAAATAGAGCAGCTGGGGGAGGAGATCAGGTGTGCCACAGCCAACACCAGGCAGTGGCCCATTTATGCCCTGCTCTGGCCCTGCCATCGTGCTCCTCCGCAGGCTGCCCTGCTCCAGCAATGTGGTGTGCTGGGCCAGAGCCATAAATCCTACTGGACTACTTACCCATGAAACAAACTACATTACACATCCAGAGAAGGAAAGTTCTAACAAGAAGCCCAATTACCGTTGCTATCCAGTAAGCACGTACAGGGAGAACAGGAACACAAACTCCCTTGTGGAGCCTTTTGCAGATGCTTCAGTGTTTGGAAAACACTGTTGAACTGCAAGGGAAAGAGGAAATCAAACAAAAGAGGTAGGAATGAAGGTAGAAAAATAAATATGTGGCTCAGAACAATTATGGTCTACCCATTATTTGAATTGTCAAGATCCAGAACAGACGTGTTGACCCAGCTTTAACAACGTAAAATTGAAACCTGCTTGGTGAGGTTCAGTTGTCCAAACATCGGCAAGTGGTGCTCTCTGAGATGACCAGGGTGTCCTGCCTTTCCCTGGCTGTCCTCTCTGGAAGTCCAGAGACAGGTGTATCCTGGGTTCTGTGTCAGAACTGCCAGGTCCATGAAGATGTCTAGGGGCCTGAAGGTGTCTGTGGTGGGTGCTATGTACCCGTGCACACACAAGGAAATGGAGAAGCTGGACTGAAACCATCCCCCAGGCTCCCTGCACAGTGATGGAGGGGTGTGTGTCTTCAACAGCTGGTGATGGAGATGGGGGAGGAATCTCCCCTCAGAGGTGCATTTCTGTTTCCAGCCACTGTAAAAAGATCCTTGCAAATCAACTTACACTGTACATGTCCCTTTTAGAAAACTAAAGACACTTCAGTTATTCCCTTCCTTAGTGATCCAAACATAGTCCCTCCCAATACCTCACTTTTGGGTCTTTGTAGACTCAGTGGGAAACAAAGGGTCCAGAAACACCACCCCACCAACCTTCTTCTGACAGGTAATGACTTTGCCTTGCTCTGGGACATTGCTCAGCCGGTAGCCTGGTCAGGCCTTGCAGCTCTGCCATACCATGGCCACCTCAGTCTGCTCTAGGAGACTAAAGTCATGACAAGCAGCAAAGGGACACAGAGCAGTGTGGTGGCACAGCAGGGGGAAAAAGCCCCCTGGCCAAGCAGTTTTCCCAAACCACAACCCACTGGGGCACTTGCACCAGGGGCTGCTTTTCCCCCACCACAACCCTTCTGCGGCACAAAATGTCATGAGAAAGGTCTGGTATTGTCTTTTTTATCATATTCTTGTTCACGGCCCCTGAGGGAACGTAGCACATTGCGGTTGCTTTTCCCTTTTCTTGTCATCTGTTGATGTTTCCGTGACACACTTGCCCTGAGGCCATCAGACCCAGCTGCCAGCCCTGAGGACATATGCACCTGGCTAAACCTAAAGAGCAATGGAGAGAGGACGTCTTCAGAGGATGCGGCATTTGGGTTTTACAGAGAAAGGGCATGCTCAGAAAACTGTAGTATTAGCTCTATTCACAGGTTGAAAACACTTACAGAGAGCAGCAGGAAGGCTGGGAAGAGCCTAGGGAGGCCAGGCTGAGCATTGGCCCTGCAGAGGTTGGCCAGCAATCTCTCTCTGTGGTTGTGCAGCTACAACAAACCAGCAGCCTGGCTCCGCGTAGCTGGCATGTGCAAACGAAACATGCTGGAGTCAACTAATTGCAGCTGTGGGCATGCTGTGCCATTTCCAAGTCTTGGTCCCTCAGACAACCCCAGGTTTCAGCATCAACTGCTGCTGTGGTGTCATCTGGTCCAAGGGCAAGGAGCTGCTGATTTCTCATCACTTCCTTTATGAAGGGGGTGTCACTTGCCCTTCATCTGCAATTGGGAAGACTGTCGGATGGATTGGTTCAGCAAACAAGAGGCACAGAGCTTTCAAATTGGCCTTAAGCAAAAATGCTTTCCAGACCCTGTGCTTCTCTTTATTCATGTCTCTGGTTCTTCTGAGATAAGGAAGATGTGAATCCAAACCCTCACCCTTGCAAAACAGACTGAGAACTGAACCCGGACCATCAGCATGCCAGGAGAGTGCTCCATGGACTGGAGTGTTATGAGAGAAGTAGGTACTATCCTAAACCACTGCAGGTGGAGAAACCCAGACCTGCTAGTGTGGATAAAGTATGCTCCAAGGGCACCTAAGAAAACATCTCTGGAGATCCAGTGGCTCAGCAGGGTCAAGAGTCCAGGTAGACTGAGCTTCTCCCACAGGACAGCTGTGGGCACATGCAGGAGCAGATCCAATCTCTTGGGCAACAGATATGAGGTACCTCTGGAGCATATTTGTGTTTGGCATTGGCCATCAGCCCAAGCAGAGAGCTGGGGTGCTTGGCAGCACAGTGCTGGATTAATTTCTGCACACATCATGCTTCAAGCTCCAAACCCACATTTTAATCTAGTCCCCAACTATGGATCTCTTCCAGGTCCTGTCCTGCTGCTTCCTGGGGAAGATGGTGACATATTGGTGCATTCCTTATCCTGCACACTTTTTACAGGAATTCACTAGTGATATCAGAAGCAAAAATGAAGCTAAGAAAAGAAAGATCTGCTGCAAGAAGTATTCTGGCTTTCTAGGTGCAAACACATGGATGAAATGAGTAAATAAGGGAAATCTTCCAGCTGAGCTGTTCTCCTGCGTGTGTGTCTGCATGTGCTTACATCTGCATTTTTACTTAAACTGTTGTCATCTTCACTAAATATTTTACTATGTTCAAAAGCATAATTTTTAAAGGGCTCTCAACAGTAAGAAACAACACGTGGGGTTTTATTCCTCTGCTGTACTAACAATAATTCACTTGTCAGATGCCACATCGCTTTCCTGATCAGCTGGTTCCGCAAATACAGAGAAACCACATCCTATGCGCACAGAAAATCCCTGAGTCACCTCTCTGTCTTCTGATTCATCTACTCCATGTTTGAGCAGCGACAAGCTGGGGGCCTTGGACTGGCTCTGCTCTTCAAGGATTTATGCCACCAGGCACAGGTAGCAGAATATAAAGCTTAGGAATATAACACTCTAGCAAAATGTTTATCAACTGCCACTACTGCTCCTGCCCAAGTGGTGCCTCAATAGATCATGCTGAGACGGTGAATGTCTTCTTCTCAAGTGCTGTGGAGGTCCAGGTGGGTGTAAGGGACTCACACAAGCAGAGCAGTTGCCAGCTTATGCTGCTATCCTGCAGTGAAGGCTATGTCTGTCCCAGGCACTGGCCCAGTGCTGTGGCAGCTGGTTAATGTGAGCTCATTGATCATCTCTTGTATCTGCAGTACCTCATCACAGCGTCTGCAGTCCCACAGACACCTGTGGTGGCATTCCTCTCACCTGTCTGTAGGTAACAGAAATATAGGTCTTTACACCTCAGCTTGGTATCTGGGCTCCCAGGGCAGTTCAAGGGGTCAAGGGTCTACAGCTGTGGAGTCAAGACTGTAGGTTGCACGGTCCATGCAGACAGTGAAATCAAGAGCACAGTCTCTTAACAGCCATGTATGGCTGGATGACTGTCGTCTTTCGACTACGATGGGGCACAGTGTAAGCTTTTATTCCATAGACATCGGAAGCCACGGGAGTGGGACCCTAGCCTCACAAGTCCACAGACCCTGTTTCTGGTGGGAGTTGGCTCTCCTATGCTCTTTGAGGCACCAGATCCCCAGCAGTCCTGGCTGGGCCCAGCTAACTAGTGTCATGGGGGTTATGCTCATTAAGATGAAATTAGGGCTAAGTATGATCTCAGCTCGATGCCAAAAGCAGTACAGCCACATGTGTTGCCTTCCTTGCCATAAATGCCAAGGAAACCAACCCTAGCATGAAGCCTTGAAGTCACTTCCTACCCTGTGCTCCTTACTGATACCACTGCAATACTTGCAATCGGAAAATGGGTGAATTCCCTGTCATTAGCAGCACTCATCTCCTGCCTCACCCTGGTTGGTGGCTCTTGTTTTCTCCTCAGCTCCCAGCAGAATCGGGGAAACTCATCCCATTGATCTCAGCGAGCACTGGATCAGACCTAATATGCATTCTTGCACAGCAGCGGGGTTTGGCCCCAGGCTGGTTGCACACAGAACAGGCAGCACGATTTCCATGTTTTGTAAAAATTACTAATGAAAGGCATAGAGGGGCTTTGGGATTTCTTTGTCTGGTGCATTGCATAAGTGTCTGAGCTTTATCATAAGTACAACGTGGAAAATCTAGACATAATTCATATCTGGCTCTTTTTCATCCTTGATGGTGGGAAGTAGCTGGCCATGAATTGAAGTCCATTTCTAGGATGTGTCCCAAGCCCCTTCCTTTGTTGGGCGTCCAGGGTTTAAGTATGTGATTTTAAGCACTGACAGATGAGTGGGGTCCCTTTTGCTGGCTTCGGTGGGATTTGGATAAGGCCCCATGTCACAGGGAAGGGAAATTCCTGGGGTCTGCTCCCCCTGCTTGCACGCCTCCCTGTGTTCCCCCAGGGCGACATGCAGAAACCTGCCTTGCCATATCTCCGTCCCACTCCCCCGGGGCTCTCCTGGCTCTCTCCATCATGGGAGGCTGCTGGCTCCCTGTCAGCTTGCCCTCTCCACCGGAGCTCGGGGAGCGCCGCAGCCAATCGGGCAGCCAGGCAGCCTGGGCATCCTTCATCCATCTCCCTAAGTGTCTCTGGGTTCTGCTAGGAACATCCACATCGCTCCTCTTCTCTCTCTGCAATGACCTGAAGCTCCAGCTCTGCACGCAGTGATCAGTCAGGCATAATGCAATGCAGGGCAGCCCGGAATAATCTGGTTGGCATCCAAGGACGTATATTCACCGGGAAGCTAAGGAGTGTGTCAGCATTTAATTTCAGTCTAGCTGCACTTTTCCTGCAGCACAGAATCACAAAGTCTCCGTCTCCTCCTCTGGATTGGGACTGATTCTGCACTGGGATCCTCTGAAAAGACAAAGTTTTCCTTTCTTGTTATTGCTGTACCACCATAATCTACCAAGATGTGTGACTGCTTTCATCTAGTTCTTCCTAACTGGCCAGGATCTCCAGCCAGTGGTGGGCTTACATTTTCTATACTTTTCTGTATTCTGCTTCTGCTTTTCTGTGCTCTGCTAGCTGCAAATCAACCTCCCAGGCAAACCCTGCAGCTTCCAGGGTGTGGCTGTCTCTGATGCTGCATGAATCAGATAGGGGAAAATAGAGTTAAGAAAAAGCCTGTCGTTACCTCCTCTAAACTTTCCTCAGTGCCTGCATTATGTTGAAGCTAAGCTTGAGGAAGCCTTTGACTTTGTAAACAAATTCAGTTGTGTCTAAATTAACTGTTTCAGGTTGCATGCCTTAATTCACATGCTTGCCCTTGATTTCTCATAGCGATTAGGAAGTGACTAGCAGGATACAGTGCATGATATAATCTACCTGGCATTTACAATAGCTACAAGCTGTGCTGTGTAGTGTATGTCTGCAAATTCAGCGTGTCCTGTGCTCTGTATTTGATCTGTTGGCTGAACAATACAGCACTCTGGAAGAAGGGCTTTTTTCCCTGTGTTTCCCTACTGCAGAGCAGAAGGAAGTTAGCAATGTAACCTTTTTTTAAAGGGGAAAATATACACATTTTCATATAAAATATTGCTGAAGTAAAACAGTGATGACTGAAGGAATGAGTCAAAAGAGTAATGAAACCGAGTTCTTAGCTGGCAGAGATGTATCAACAAATTACCAATCTGCTCTTCAGTTTATGCACAGATTAACCTGTTTTAAAATAAGCAACTAGTAGTCTTAAGGTTGTGTCTAGAAAAATGCCAAGGATCTGAAATTTCTGCAGTATTTTTTTTCTCCTTAAAGTATACAAAATCTGTGTTTATCTACATTCTGCAATAAATTTCCTCAGTATTTATTCTGGTAGAAGAAGTTACAACCTACAAAACGCAGTTTGTAAACATTTTGATAGTGTAAAAATGGAGAGGACCTTCTTTTTTTTTTTTATTCAAAAAAATATGCCTGATTATTTCTGCTTTTCTTTTGTAAATAGTTTAGGATTATATTTTCCATAACAATGGAAGGTCAGAAATTGCTTCTCAGACTCCCAGTCACACAAAGTAGCATCTTATTGCTTAAGTTGCCTTGTTGAAATCAAGGCGACTCAAGGAATAAGTCGTTTCTCTCCACCCAACAAAAAGATACAGTCCAACCCTCTGCTCATTACCTGGTGTTTAGATTAAGTAATTGAATAGGTATAAGTTTATAGCAAACATTTTAGGATTATACCCAGGCAGTAATTTAATCTGATTTATTCAAAACATACTCATATGTTTTGAAGGAAAGATTTTCTTTCACGAACGTGATTTCTTCAATAGTATCGTTTTCTTAATGTTTCTCTGCCTGCACAGATTTACTTATTCAGCAAACGAACTACTTTTTTGGCTCTTAATATTTACCACATCACAGATGTTGTTGGAACTTCTAGGTTCTACCTAATAGAAACAAATAAAAACATAACACTAGCAGACCACTCCACTGCCCTTTAGGCTTCCCCCATGGAGAAGCAAAAAGGGTTGGGTTGTTTTTTTATTTTTCTTTTTTTTGTTTTAAGGAAACAAAATTCTCCCATGTCACGGACATGGGTTGTCATCTCTCTGGTACCAGTTTGCTGGTGGTGTGACAGGATGCTGCGGTGGGTCATGCACCAGGGGAGCATCTTCTGCACTGGGTGGTGCCATGGCAGCCGGGATCCCAGTGCCTGGCCTGGGGAGGTGCAGGGCAGGAGCGGGACCATGGCACCGGCAACATGCTTGGTGCTGGGGAAGGATGCAGCAGGGCCATCCGATCTCATGTGAAACTTGACAGACATCTGTTTGCCAAACAGTTATTGCTGATGTTTCTTGACAACGGGTTATCATCCTCAGGTCAGGGAGTGGCAGGGAAAAGCTGGTCTGTTTTTCTCAGGCAGGTAGGCTGGCTGGCTGCCCAGAGCATGTGATATGCATTTGAGGAAGCCTGCCAAGCGCCGGAGAAAGAAAGAAGGAATGTCAGCATGGTGATGAGGCAGGCTCGTCCGAACAAGGGTGGGGAAAACCACACCATGAATCCCACATCAAGAAGCTCATATTAAATCCCTTGTTTCCTCCACAGCATGGAAGGAAGGCTTGTTAAAAATAGGCTCGTTTCGTAAGCTGCTGTCTCTCCTGGCTATATTCATCTGCCCTTGGTTTAGCTGACTGTCATGATGACACAGGTGAGAAACAGATAAACAAAAATTGGCCAGTTTTCTTTATTAGCCAGGCAAGCACAAGCATGCACTCAGATCTGACATATGGAGGATGCCGGGAGCATTTTGCAGTTGTTGAACACAGAGACAATGATTTCAATAGATAATTTTTGAGTCTGAACAACAAATAAGTTTGCACTGGCAATCTGTGGCAATTAGCCAAATCCCAAAATGTAAAGGTCTTTCTACCACAAATATTTTCTAAACCTATTTTTTACCTTGTTTGGGGTGTGAGCTAAACCCCCAGAAATTAATGGCAGTCTTTAAAAGACCCCATTCAGGAAGACACTTGAGCAAGCTTGTGTGGCCTCCTGATTGCCACAGGATTGGAGCACAAGGTCAAAACAAAACCTATTTTAGGACTTGCCAAATGGGCACTTCAACTGCAGTGTTGCTGCTTCTCAGCTGCCGGGTTCATCTTCACACTGTGAGAAGAGCAGACAAGTGGGTTCCTGAGATCAGCCAGAGCTGTGGAAGTCCCTGGGCAGGGCTCCGTTGCAAGCTGCAACACCCAAACCCCACCAAAAGCACAGTGGCACCCCTTCTCCTCTGTTCTTATCTGCCATGCCAAAGGCACAGCAAGGGCTGGGTATCCATTCTGCCTTATAAGCTGCTGAATATGGCCCAAGAATTTTGAGGATCTAAACCAAAATGCCAGCTGAGCTGCACTTTTTCCTAGAAATATTTTCTCAAGATGTTTGTCTACAAGCTGCAACAGTGTCTATTCCAGCCCCGTTACAAGACAGAGATAAACAAATCCTGTAGGAGCCAGACTCCCAGCTCAGGTGAGGAACACACTCATGGACTCTCAGGAAAGGCTCTGACCTGACACACCAGCGTATTTTATTTTCCCTCCTTTTATTTCTTTCAGTGAGCATAATGTTAAAATGACACAAGCTGTGTAAGCAGATGCTCACTGTCGTTCCAGTAACACTTCCCAAATACATACTTGTTCTACCATGGTGACACCAAAATAACTGTGGTGCCAACACAGACTGAAAGGGAATCTGATTCATCTGGCTCTGGCAGAGAATTCCCTCCCAGCACCATGAATCAGGTTCAGTAAATTGCATCCCTCCGGCTTCTCCCTGTTCTCCCTCCCTCCCTCCCTCCCTCCAGAGTCATCTCCTTCCCTCCAGAGTTTTTATTTTTGGTTATTAGTTTTGCACTTCTATTTCCAACGGGTATGCATGCGCCTTTTGGTGACATATGAGCACCAAGTGGAAAAGAAACATTGGCGTGACAGTCCCATGGCCAACAAGGCTTTCTTTGTCCGTCCACTGTGCAATAAAGCATACTGCTGTTCTCCATCTCACTGCGAGAAATGAGGATGGTATGTACCCGTTGGAGGCACAGCACAATGTGTTTGCCACAGTTTCTGATTCACACGAGGAACGGACATACCCTAGGAGCAAATCAAAACCAGCTGAAAAATGCGGATTTGTCTTTACTGCTGCAGTTCAAAACTTGAAGGAGAAGGAAGAATTAATAGAGATCTCAAGCCAGCTTTGGTAGAGCGCTTCTCCCTGAGCAGTTTGGACTTGTGATGCTTTTGCACAGTGATTTTTGCGCCATCTGCTCCTGTCCAAGGCACTCTGGCTGCAACAGGCTCTTTTTCAGGGCCCTCGTCGCTGTGCAAGAGGTGGAGGAATGCAAAGCAAAGGCCAGGGAGAGCCCCCGCCAGTGAGGGCCTCCGGGGCTGCTGCTATTGCTACTCGCTCTGGTGCAGGCTGCTGCTGCTGGAGATAAATGACACCCTTGGTTCGATGCAGGGACCCGCTGCCAAGACAAACAGTCAAACAAACAGCCAGGCTGGGCTTGTGCTTACAGAGGAGTGGCTGCAAAATAAGCCTAGGTCTGAGCTTGCAGCACACGTGGTCACCCAGTGCTGGTGTCCTGTGCAGCCGGACCCTGCATCCCCTGGGAGCACAGCGCTGTGCACCCTTGTCCCCAGCACAATCCCATGCCCAGCATGTCTATCCCATAGCATCTGCCAGCACGGCTGCCATGGGTAACCTGCGCCGGTGGGGTGCTCGGGGATGCATTATTTAGCAGCGGGATATCCCCATGGGTTTTGTTTGGCAGTGGAGTCACAGGAGTGTTATTGCCACCCTGGTCTGACTTAGAGCGCACCTTCGGGGATGACGTGGCAGTGAGGAGGCGCAGGAGAGGGGGTAGTGAGGAGCCCCTAAGGCTGGTGTTGCTGTGAAAGAACAGGCACGTGGAGCTCGTCTTCTGCACAAGGGAGCTTCCTCCACCCTGGCCAGCCTGTGCTAGAGCTTCGTCCTAGGAATGAAGGTTACCAATCTATCAAACACCAAAGGAACAGCCAGCTCTCAAGGATACATCCCTGCCTGTATGTTAACATAGGCAATTACAGAATTCTATTCAGTCATGAGACAGATGAGTGTCAAAACGCCTACAAGATCCTGAGTTTTCAAGTCTTAACCCTGTGTGCTTCCTCCAAGTAGATACTACTACTACATAGTAGTATCTATGTACAAAAACTTACTGGTGTAACGTCTTCGTTTTGTGTCAAAGTATCTTTGGAGCCATAAGGGTTGCACAAGTGTAACCTTTCATTCCTGTTTCTCCATTAGTTTTTTTCCTCTAGTGACCCTGCTAGCCCACATGCGTACACAGAGCCTTGCCAGGAGGATAGCAGCCACGTCTGAGGTTAGAGTGACTAGTCCTGGCTGGGCTTGCAGGGTTTTCTTTAGAGTACAATTGCACCATTAGATTTCTATCAGTGCGAGCTCCTCTGTCAAAAGAAGATGAAAAAAAACTCAGTCCAGTTATTAAAATCACTGTGGGAGAAAAATTAGTAAATTTATGCTGGTAAATTAATTGCAAGTTATAACAAGCGCCCTTTTACCTGCATTTAATGCTGCTTTCATGCACTACATAAGAGACAAGAAACAAAACTGCTTCATCTGTCCTTCACTGCCACAGGGCTTTCTATCTCATGTCAACACAAACTTTTTCTCATGAAACGCACAGCTGGGATGGACCAGCAGATCAGCCCAGTGTGAAAGCATGACGCACAGCTATGCGCCAAGAAAAGAAGAGGAAACAACCGTATCACCGTCCCCCATTTTTTAAGGGCACAGAAGGCAGATGCACTGCGTAATCTGGGAAGTTTTCCAGACTTATTTCTCCATCTTTTTTTTTTTAAAGTTCATGACACACAGCATGAAGCAGAATGCTTTAAGCTACTGTGGCATCACACGTTGTTTAGGAGAGGTGCTGTGAATGTGGATGAATACAGAACAGATCAGGTTCCCCATGCTTTTGTTTTTGAGGTCTGGCAGTACCAAAGCAGTGCTCAGCTTGGACTGATGATTAACATCAGAAAATCCCTTCAGGACTCAGCAGTAGTACAAAAGGGATAAATCCACCCCAGACTCCCAAGGGACCGGGAAGCCCTCTGCCATCGGCTGGGAGAAGAAATGCAATAGCCCCCGGTTAAGCCAAAGCTATATGGGGTGGTTTGTCCCAGACATTCCTATTCAAGTCCCCTCTGACACTATTTAATGAAACAACAAGAAAGGGTTCTTCCACCACCCCCAAATTTGATACAACTGTGGCATGGAAAAGGCTCAGCACTTCTGTGGCATACGTTTTCCCAGCGGGATCAGTGCTCTGATAGGACAGGGACAAGGGATGGGGACTCTTCTGTTGACTCATGTCGCTGTGTGTGAGCTAATAAAATCAATGGGGGATTTCACCACAAAGACGGGTTGGACCCTTGATATGTGCCTTTGAGAACATTGCTGCCTGCCTAGTGCCTCACCCTGAAAATGATTACCCTTGTCTTTATTGGGCTCCTATATTTAATTAATGGCTGAAAAACATCTGGAGAAGGTTGAAGGAGGCAAATTATGCAACTTAACTGCAAGTCTGATGATTAGTATCACCATTCCCAGACTACAGTCTCTCTTTGATATTGGGAACAGCAACAAGAAAGATGCTGATGATGGTGACATTGGTTTTGGCTCTAGCTGATGGAACGTACAATCATCTCATATCTTACAATCCAAATTACACCAGCAGATTTACTCTGGATTCACACTAGTGTAACTGGAAGAGGTAGTTGGACCACAAAAAACTGTAGTAAACGGGAGTTTAAGTAATGATTAGGAAAACAAAAAGGATTAAACCAGAAAGTATGGATAAAGATGAAAAAGGTGAGTCTTAGCAGCACAGTGTGAAGGAGCTGGATCTCAGGCTGTTGTGAAGTATAGAGCAATTAGTGATCTGGGCCAACAGTCAGGGATTCTGAGCCTTCAACAGCTGTTCACTGCACTACGGAGAAGGGCCAACAGCCTGATGAGAAGAGAAAGTCAGGGCTGGTCTCCAGTCTCTACACAGATAAGGAGGAGCAGGAAAAAGTATGAGACTTGGAGAGCCACACAGATTCCACATCACTGGAAAGGCAGCAGTAGCATTAGAAGGAGGAGGAAGAAAACAGTCTAGGAAAGCTTTGCCATGAAAGATCATGAAACTATGTCAAGCAACCTATAAACAGTCCCAGGGAGAAACTAAATAACAAGACTTTTCTTGTCTCCCTCCCTTCCCCTTTATGTCTTCTCTTAATCTAGAGTGACTTTAGCAAAACAGCACAAGAATAGTTGGGCTCCACCTAATTCAGTCTAAGGATAACTTACCTCCTCCCTACCCTGTTTCCAGTTCTTTGCTCAACTTGTGCCATGCTTGTCTCTTACACTGTGATCTCTGTCCTGTGCCACAGCAGGAGCAAGAAGGAAAAGAAGAAACGATAACCTTTTCCTTGAGAAGCAGAACTTATATGAGAACATATATTAGATTTCTATGAGAGGGAGCACAGTGTCTTTGCTGGGCCACTGGATTAGGCAATCAGAGGAAAAGCTTCCATTTTCATGTGCTATCCTGATTTCTAAAGAGAAAAAATTCATAAAGGATAATATGCCTCTCACCACCATCAATCCTGCAATTTAACTGAACTTTAGCAAAATATTTGCTGGGTTATGTAATAAAGATGGATTACAGCAGCCTGCCACATGGCTAAAAACTGCATTTTAACCCCTGGACAGACTGCCTCATGCTAGGTAAAGATAAGCAACACCATGAAGTTGTAAGAAGAGTTCAGCTCAGACAAACCTCTAAAATAAAGTTTAAGGGTCCATCTGATAGAACTGCTGCAAATACCTGAGGTCGCTTTTCTTCCTGATCTTCTTGGCTACGTCCAGCCTAGCCTTTCTGTCTTTCTCCTTACCTCCCCTCCCAAGCAGACCCTCCCAATCCCCAGGTGCCTCCATCCCAGGCTTCCCACCCTTTCTGGCTGCTGTAGACCCCTTAGAGATGTTCCCTGGCAGCCAATGAGTTCACAGCATCATCCCCTCTCTATGTCCCAGCCACCCCTCCTGCAACTGCAGGTGTTGTTAATTACCTCATTCTTATTAATTCAGTGATCTGTGCCAGGGCTAGAAGCAAAGTTGTGGTAGCTTTGGCTGCAGGGCACTGTAGAAACCAAGGCACGAACCCTGCTATGGCCATTAACCCCAAGCCACCATGTCTTCTCTGATGTGATGTGCATCAGCTGGATGAATCTGCTGTAGGCAGAGTAGCACCTTCACCTTCCAGCCCAGCTACAGCCTAGGTTTTACATCTCTCTACATCTGATCAACTATTATTTGGGCAGTGCTTAAAAACTGGAGAAGCTGTGTATTGTAGCTAATTAACTGAGCCAGAAAGACACAAAGAATGTTTGAAACAGAAGAGAAAACAAAGTCTTGGCGAGCGTTCAAAGGCAAGGCAAACTGGCTGCAATTTGCTGCTCGACATGCAGAGAAGATCACGAAGGCTCACAGAAAGATGGGCAAAGGGAGTTGCCTTTGGGATGACTGAGCTGTGAAGGTCTTGCATGATGCGAGGCGGGGTTTGGAGCTGAAGCCGCCCCATCCGCCCCACCCTGGGACCTGGGCCCATGAATGACCCAACACACCTCATTCAGCGTGGTGGGGACAGTTGGCAGCCAGGAGACAGACCGAGACCTGCCCATGGCTTCCAGGTAGGAGCTTGTTTCTTGCAGCACATCTCTTGTTGCCTTGCCTCATGCTGCCTTGCAGTCGCTGCTGCAGACATGCAGGAGGAAAGGTGCCTGGTGCCCTCAAGAAGATGCAGTTTCTTGCCTCTCTGAGCACATACCACATCAAGAGCTTCTACCTGCGTATTAGATTTCTTTTCTCTCTTTTTTTTCCCAGCTACTAGAGTTTGAAAATCTTGCTGGATGCATGCTAAGGTGATAAACTGGTTTTATTTCCCTTCTCCTGGTATTGCTGTCATGATGGAGGAAAGTAGGATACCCCCGTCCTGACAGAGCAACCTATGTGCTGCTGCGGCATGTACGTTTGCTATCTTTACAAATGTCTCCAAAACAGAGAGTGGCAAGGAGCTTCTTGAAATGGTTATGAATCATTGAACTTAACTGGCACCCACCCAGGCCCCCAGATGGGAGAAGAGGAGCTTTTTCTAAGCCCTTCCCACATTCTTGTGCAAATAGAAGGGATGAATGATCACCATTCCCAACGCCAGACAGTTTTCTGGGCCAAATTCACACACGAGTCTAAGAAAGCCAAGGGGAACTGAAACTGGTGTAGCTCTCCCTTCCTTCCGGTTCTTGCAATGACTGTATTTCACATGTTCAAATCTTTCTGGGATTGCTTAGAGTGACTTTGTGTAATTATTTTCATCCTTGGATTAAACAGGCCAAATATGTAAGTTGAATTTCAGCTTGCTGAGATCTTATTTTACACCATATTTTGTCCCTCTGGCATATACATTACACAGCAGCAGATTGGCTTTAAGTAGTTTTTTCAGAATAAAAGTCTATCTTTGCTTCAGGGTGTCAATTTTCTAGTAATTCTTCCTGCTCTGTCTTGTATGGATGCTTCAAAGGATCATGGAAAAGTCTTAAACCAGGCATCTACCCACGCTGGCTCTCAGTAAACACTGTCTGGCACCTCTCCAGACTTAGAGCGTGCACAGATTTCTCGGCCTAGAGGTTAGAGGGAAGGTGTGACTTGGTGCAAAAACCTGTAACTACAACCTTATTCCTACCAACTATTCTTGTCCTTGTGATAAAATTACATTGTGATGTTGTTGCTTGTGATTACTGATGAGATGTGTAGGTTCATGCATGGGCCTAAATCTGGGGGATATCCCTATTTTCAGATTAAATAGAGAATGGTGCTGTCTGAAATTAAAGAGAAAAGGATACAAAGATGTGGGATCCCCAGGAAGGAGCAGTGACTTTGAAATCAGCTTTTAGTTGCCTTGTTAGATGCCAGTAGGTATAGGAGAAAGGGTGAACTTTCAGTGTATCATGCTATGGGAAATCCTGAGTCCATCCTGCGTGGAGTGGTGCAGTATTTATGTGTTATGAAACGTGGAATGTGTTCCAGGTTCTGCCACCAGGTCAGGGTCAACAGGTGCAGTCAAAATTAAAAACAATATTTTTTTTATGTGCACCACCTTTCTTCCTGTTGGCAAAAAGCCACTTGAAGGTGTAAATCTTTCATGACTGAAAATTATTTGCTCTGCATCCAGAGATTTCCAGGGAAATAACAATAGTTTTGAAAACTCCAGGTGTGGGTCCTCTGTATATTGATTTGTCTTAACTGTTGCTGTGAGTGTTTGGGGTCTAGAATGAGAATTGTGTTGTTTGGCTATCATGGAGACACCTTGGCTTCAGAAATCTTACTATCCAATTTCTACATCTACTACTACATGCTCAAAGTCTTCCTCTAGGGTCTTACCTATGATCCTCTGTGCTAGAGTATTTGTGAAATGCAGTTGTGATGTGCAAGAAAATGCATGAGAGGCAAATCCTACCTACGCACCCGAGCGGACTGCTCTCACCAGACCCGCTTTTCCAAGACTCCCTTCCTCCTTGCTCCACATGATAAATTCCAGCTGCTTCTGCACTGTTGGCATCTGTCTACAACAGCTCAGCAGGTTTTCACCATGCTTCTTGTTCAGTCCAGGTGAAGATGTGCTCTCCTTGGCCAAGCCTTGACTAGGTCCCACTTGTGTCTGAGCCTAATCCCTCCAGCAGGTATTGCAGTAATGCCTGACATAGTTTTTGTCAGCTGTCTCCTCTTTTCAGCTCTGCAGTCTGCAGGAGCTGATGTGCTGCCAACCCCTCTTGCCCCAAGAGATGGGTGTTCCTGATAGGTACATGTTCTGTCCAGATACAGAGAAGTTTTAAGGGGGAACAGCCAGGACCACTGAGCTAAGTTAGGTAGCTAAGAAAATCTTGCAGTGGTTGGGAAGGAAGGGCTGCTTCATGCTCCTCTCTGTCTCTTATTGGCTTTATCAGGAGCACATACCCAATGACCTCACCATCCTGCCTCTGGTACTGTTTTCTCCTTCTGCCTGGTCAGTCTGGTCTTCATAAAGTGACTGTTTCTTAAAATTAATGGGTGACCTTGCTGGTAAGGCTCTAGGTGACATCTGGCAGGATGACTTTTTCCATTTTTGCAGATCACTGGATGATGATTGTGGGCCTTGAGCTGTTGATTCCCAAACCTGTTCTGGTTCGTAGGTGCCCCAAGGGCTGTTCTGCATTGCTGCTCTGTTGTAACTTGTTCCCTTCTTAAAAGTCAAAAGCTCCCCCAGATTAAAAACGTGTAAATTAAGAAAAGGAAAGATTAATTCTGTACCTGAAACTAATCTCTTTTCCAAGCTGTCTTTTAAGATCTCACTAAGGCTGCTTTTCTGTGCAGTTACCAGGACCAATTCATCCTGCCCTTGCTCCTCTGTCTCACAACACTTGGTCCTCCTCTCTCCAAGTTCACTGGAAAGTTAGGTGGGTGCTACAGAGTGCAAATAAATCTTCAAAGCTGTTGCTGGCATTTGCACTCTCCCTCCTTCATCCAAATCAGTACAGGGAGTTAGCTTTGTAGCTTGGTTGAGTTATAGGCATTTGTGAGCCTGTAAATAAAATATTGTTCAAACTTGTCTGTGATATCCATGGTTATCTGGATTTGCTCATTTTGCACTAGGATCACACTGCTGTTTAAAAGTGAATTGACTGCCGTGTGTCATCTCTTCCTGGATAGCATGACTCACATCAAAAACTCATCAGGAGGTTTCTAACATAATTTCATCATGGGGTGTGCACATACAACATCTTTTTGACGGTCTCAAAGTTTGTGAGATATGGCTAGATTTTCACAGAGACCACACATGATATGATAATAAAATCGATAATTGGGCATTTGGGATGTTTTACTCCTTCATTCCTTTGCCAGTTTAAAGTTTCAGGTTGTTGCCTGGGGACTTCCCACTGCCTCCAAGGGCTTCTGGTTTTCTGTGGTGCATGATCAGTTTGGAACTGGAGATGGTCAATGGGTCCTTCATTTCTCACTGAAGGATCTTTGAGGAAGGAATAAAGTTCAAAACTCAGGAGGGGAAATACATTATTTCCCCCAGAGGAAAAAAAAAAACCAAACAAAAAACAAACATTTCTTTTTGTGCTGAGACTTCTCTATCTGAATATAAACCACTTTTCATTTGCTTTTCCCTGATGAAATTTTGCTGTTCAGCAGAGGGATGAGAACCTTTTCAGCAGGGAGTGAGAGGATACTTGGGAAAGAAAATCTACAGGATTTCAGCTGTGCTTGCTTGGCAAAATAGACTATAGGAATAGTCTAAAGCAGGGAAAGAACAGTCCTAGAAGTAGTCCTAGAACTCCAATGAAAAGGACTGAGAAAAGAGTGCATGAGAAACCCTCTGAACCCAACGTAACTGAAGATGGGACGAGGAGGGAACACAAGACAGATCAAATCTGGTTAATTGTTGTTATGTTGCTGTTTTTACATGCTAAGCAAAATCTGCTCTGCCATCTTATCCCCGTGTTCGCAGGGGTAGGACACAATTGTACCTCCCCCCGCCATCAGCAAGAGCTGAGGGGCACCTAGGGAAACAGATCTGGTGAACAAATTCTCACCCAGGGTGCACGTGCCGTTTTTACCCATGCATTTTTCAGGACTGAAAGACAAATATTGTTGTTAATGAGCTAAATTATTAACCCCTGTAGTTATACTTAATTCTACAGAACTACAGACCTACACCCGGTGAAGCCCATTTTCCACCCAGCATGATTCACTTGCTCGTTTTTTGTGCTTACTAGTTTCACATTTTAATTTTCCATTCCTCTGGCTTCCCTCATGCAGATGAATAATGGACCATTTATAACGCATCAACAATATCAGAGCATACGGTTATGCCTTCAGTCTGCGTAATCCCTTCAGACAGTCCGCAGAGCACGAATGCCTGTCGTGCAAAGCCACATCCTATTTCCACAGAGAAAACAGAAGGGGATGCCAGCCTGGCAGCTTCTCCCTGCTGCCACTAGAAATAGCTCTCAGGAGCTGAGTCATAAAGTAGAGCCCAGAATAACGGGCGATTCCTTTAACCCAGGGACAATAATCAGCTGTGCGAACAGTTACAGATGGAAACAGGCTTCAGGCAGTAGTTTAGCATAAGACATGCTGAGCCTTTCTCTTGCTGTAAATAAATGCCTGGGTAAACTTACTTCAAATCCAGATAAATAAGGCTGGTAATCAACCTTTATTCTGTTGCATTGGGGGCTGAGCCTGCTCCTGCTGCATGGAGCTGTGATGACTCCTGTGGGTTGTCATGCAGAGGCAGTGCAGCCCTAAGCACTGAGCCCATGCTGTTTGCCCATGGCCCTGTGCTGGGGGCTGGCACCTCAGCATCCTTACCTTCCGTGGATACTGCTTTAAGGATAACATGCTTCTCTTCACACATCCAAAGACCTTCATGAAGGACCAACAGATCAGAGTTAAGCGTGTGGCAAATGCTAATTGCAGTTCTGCTCTTCCATTACCTTATCACACCTTTTCCTCTGCCATGTATTTGTTGAACATTTGGAGAAGGACCAGTTTCCTAAAGCCAGGCTTTTGAGTTTGGAGATCTGTAGGGTCCATGCTGCTTAACCGAATCACTCTGTACACAGGATACAGTCAGCAGAAGGTGGTGATGAATCATGTGTCAGTTCAGTGTGAAATGGGTGGCCTTCCCAGAGCTGCTTGTGAGCTGTCACATGTGTTTGTTGCCTGAGTCACTGACACTACTCAGAAGCATAGTCTGGGATGCAGCTTGTAGCTCTGCTGGGGTAGCAGCCTGGTCCATGCAGGATCCTGCAACTGCCAGTGGGGCTTGGAGGGAGCTCGGACCGTGTCAGCAGGATGAATCACCATAAGGAGCAGTACAGGCATCCATTTTAGTCCCCTAAGCAAGAACATAGCAGCAGCTAAAAATACATTTTAAAATTCCCAATAACTTGTCTTACCCATTTATCCATAGAAATACTCATTTTAAACAAGAAACTTTTACAGACAGTTTTTGCTATTTTCTGAAAAGAAATGTGTTTAAACAAAGCTAACATATAATTAAGCTGACCAAGCATGAAGTAGGAAACAGCAAAGCTACAAACCCTCTCCCTTCTTTTTGGCTCTTGTATTTTTTCGCTCGTCAGTCTAGGTGGTACTTGGTATTTTTTTAATTAATAACATTATTTTAGATAAATTCCTATCTAAAAAAGATAAAGCTAAACCATCAGTACTTCTTAATTTGGCTTTCCAAAACTTTAGTGAACATTGTGGAAAAATCTTTAAAACTCAGTTTTCTTCCTACTCCTCAAATACTTCCAAACCCCCCTTTTTTAGGAAAAGGAAAACTAAAATATTTCTCTTTACAAGCAAAGAAAGACTGAAAACACAAGCACTATGTAAGATAACAGATTATGGAAGAATAGGACTCATTGCTGAGTGTTCAGTTTGCTGTGCTCCCAGGGAAGTGCCCTTCCCTGTCTCTGACCCCCCAACCGTTTCAGGCTCTGCAGTCTTCCTTCTCAGCCTGCGTTCACAGAGTTTCCATCAGAAACTGAGAGCACTTTTGCTGTCAAATCTCCATAATATATATAATATCTCCTCTTAAAAAAATGTGAGTCATTCACTCTCATTTCATTTGTTCTTATCTATGGGCCATATGCAAGCAGAACCAATATAGCATGGTGTCCTGTGCAAGACCAAACAGCAACTTTGTTTACCATGAGCATTAGTATCAAATAAGGAGGAATTAATTATTACACTTCCTTTTTGTTTGTTTGACCAAGTGGTTGGCAGCTAAACTCAAAGACACAAGTGCAGTAGTGGGGAATTTTTTTTTGTAGTGTATCACTAGCACCAGGGCTTGCTCTTTCACTTAACGCACAAATGCTACCTTGCTACTGACCGCTTCAGAACCTGAAAAAATCCTATTCATACTGATCAATCTCATTTTTTTTTTTTTCCTGCCAGCAGCATCAAACACAGTTTAGATTCAGCTTCTGGGTGTGTATCGAGGAGTCGGGCAGCTTCGGTGCTAACCATAACTGTCTGTAATATTTTACTCTTCACTGGCATCACCTTGCTGAAAGGCAACAAGAAGTTTTCTTGCCCCTGACTGAGGCTGATTCTTGTTGTTCCCCCTCCTATTTGGAGGGACCAAGCTAGGAATGAAGCATTACAGAGCTCAACTTTGCTCCCAGTAAAGCTGAAGGCAAAACTCCTGCTGATTTCAGCAACAGCAAACTGGGGGTGAAAAGGCCTGAACCTACAGAGCACCAAGGTGCTAAGGTGCACATGCCAAGACCCTTAAAGCCCAAAGATTTCACGGTGCTGGGAAATGCACAGGATGGAGCCAGCATTGCACCACAAATGCATGGCAGAAGGAGCAGTGTTTTTTACTCCCTCTGAGCTGCTGTTTCTCATAGGTTTCCTTTCTGGGGCACCAGTAAGCCAGTTCAGCTGAGTAAGCTGAAGGGCAGAAGTCAATAACTGCGTAGATCATCTGATTTTATTTATGCTGTACTTCTGGCTTTTCCCTTTCCAAGGGAAGGCTGATGTGTAATGGGGATGCAGGGTTCTGAGGTGAATTTCTTGTTGTTGGAAAATCAGTCTGAGCTCTGTAAGAAAGCAGGAGACCTCACAGCCCCAGGTGGAATTAACCAAATGTATTTCCATCTCTCACAAATGTTGTTTACACAGCACAAGCCAGTCCAGAGTGGTGAACGGTATATTCAAAACAAGGTCCTCTAACATTTGGATCCACCCCATCGCTCGACTTAACAGATACTTGATACTGATCAAGTGACTCACTTCATTAAGAAATAAACCCTGCTGTGTTGTCGACCTCTGACAGCAAACAGTGAGCCCCATTGTCATCTGCTGAGTCCTCTCTCTGTCCCAGCCCACACGCCCTGAAGATGCACACCAAGTCATGGGCTCTGACATGGTTTTTCCACAGCGGTGTGTGCCAGCCACGGCCACACAGCAAACCCCGTGTGAAACACCCTCATTTAATCCCTCGACTCCCTGCCTGCCCCTGCAAAGGAGGGGCAAAATGGGGTGATCCTCCGTGATCTAGAGGTAGACGGTTTGTTTTATTAGCAAGGCAGGAGCTGGTGCTCCCTTGTTCTCAGTCTGAGGGAGCTCCTCCTGTTTTTCCTGTTCACCTGGGCTTCTTGCTTGTGCTTGACAGCATCACCTGCCAGCTCCTGCCCGCGGAGCGCGACACGATATTAGCCGCAAGTAATCCGGTGGCAGGTGGTATTCAAGATGCGTGCAAGGCCCTGGTTAAACCAATCTCAAAAAGAAGTAACTGTAAGACACGTCCCCCCGTGCCCAGAGCCACTGCCAGTAGGCAGCCCTTTGCTGAGCGAGGCTGTGTGTGTACAGCCAGGTCCCCAGGTGGGTATCTACACCCCTTCCACCAAGGGCAGCTTTCGCTGGGACCCCAGAGCCAGAGGAGAGGGATTATTTCAGTGCAGTTACCAGTTACTCCGTCATCTGCTCCACTTCAACAAATGTACTAATCGCTGGCGGGTCACTAAATGCCATGGAAACCCCAGGGCACATAGTGAGATCATCTGCCAGTACTTCTTTATTTTGAGATTTTTGTTTAAGGACGGTTCTTAAGGCTTTGGGAAAAATAAACAAAGGAGGGTTCACTGAGAATCATTTCCACAGCTGGAAATAGACTTTGTTATAAGCCTTGACCATACAAGCCCCCACAAAAAACCAAGAATTTATATCCTTCTGTATAGTGACTGGTAAAAAGGAAAAGAGCCAACAAGATAGCATAGTGAAGGAACCAAAATCTGTTTTAACAACTGAAAACGCTTTTTCCAACGGCATCTGAGGTACTACATGAAATGTTTGTAGTTGCTTGCTATCAGTGTCTGCTTTTCATATGAGATCTAGAAACATCAGTGGCAACACCCTTTAACTTTCAGTTTGATAGAAAAAAGTGTCTCAGTGAAACACAACAAATGTCCCACAAAGATTCTTGAAAGTACTGTTCTGTTCAGAAATACACAACTCCGTCGACAGTTGCTCAAAACTGCAGAGTTTGTGAATCTTGCATTTGTAGTTTGGCAAGCTTTAGGTTGTTTTTTTTTTTCCCTGTATTTCCAAACTGAATAAAAATTACCAACTTGGTGATAACTAGAAGCACTAAAACTGTGGCAAGAAAAGGGCTTAAGGCAACGTAATGACAGTGAAGGAAGAGAAATAATTCAGTGCAAGTAATGAATTTTTCAGATACTTGAGCACTATCCACCTAGTACAATCAGGTTATTCATTAGTAATTAGCACCTATCTTTTCAGCTTGAAAAGATGCTTTTGTTCTCACCGTGTTGGCTGTTTGTCGCTAACATTCACATTTCAGGGAGGAGCCTGGTTCTGCTTTCTGTCCAATATCAGGTTTTGAAATAGTAAAATAATAAAGGATCAGAGTCAGCCAGCTCTGAACTCCAGTTGAGCAGGGACTTAAAACCAGCAAAGAGAAGGGATTGAAATGCCGAGGGGGGGAACATGGAGGAAATTGTGACTTTTGACTCAAGCCCTCCACAGCGCGCAGTCCGGAGACAGATCTCCAGCAGCAGAGGAGGGGGTGGTGCTGGTTAGGTGACCTGTCAGCCAGAGCGTGCGAGGTGTTCTGCAGGCGATGGCTCTGCTCTGAATGAGCTCATGCAGACAGACCTGATGGGGCAGGAAGGCAGCAACTCCACCAGGACCTAGTTTTCTGCAATTCCTGTACGGCCCTTGCTAATTATAGCAGTTTTCCCCCAGGTCCGTGGCCATCCCTGTATTGCCCCTCGGTCTGGCTGGCTTCTTTTTTCTGGTTCATGCTGTCCGGGCTATTTTGGCTGCAGAAGGTCAATGCCAGCACTGTCAGGGCTAGTGGAAACACATTTGGGGTACAAAGGGAGGTGGAGCATATGCCCCGGGACAAAGTAAAAAAAAACTGTCCATAGTGAATTAGTTTCCTTTTCCTTCTTACTCCTGTCAGTGAAAGGATTGGTCTTGGAAATGTCTCGTCGTTTCATTTCTAAATAATGCTTTCTCTGTTATTGATGGGGATTTTTATTTATGCTGGTTGTAGATCAGCATTTTTAGCTGCCTTTTTTTTTTTTTTTTTTTTTTTTTTAACAGCGAGAATATTAACCACTAAAGTGAAAAAGATATGTATTTAGGAATCCCGGAAGAGAAAATTTGACTTTCTCAAAATACAGAACTCTTCCCTGGTTTTGTTTGGGCTATTTTCCCTTGAGTTTGGCTTTTACTACTCCATCCCTGGATACTGTGGAGTTGACATTTGTTTATCTTTGGTAAGGAGGAGCCTATTACTACATGAAATGCTAGCAGCTGCAGCTTGCTGTCAGTGCAGCATGGAGGTAGTGTTGGTAGAACCTACCAAAAGCAGGTAGGCACTGGAGCCTCTTTTGAGTAAAGTCTCAGATGAAAATCTTGTAAAGAACACAAGACTAATCTATTTGGAGGACAGATTCCAGTTAGGTTACAAGATACGTGAATGATACCTATTCACCTTTTTTTTTTTTTTTGGGGGGGGGGGGTTGGAATTCATATGAATTGACTAACTTTAGAATGAGGTCTTTGAGTCCAACACTGAAGCTTCTGAAAAGAGGGCAGTGATGAAACCTCATTTCCATATCTGGCGCTCTCTCTGTTTGAGGTTGTATGCCTACCTGTAGCTGGAAGAGTTTTATGCAAAAAAATTTTGAAGCAAATCAATCAAATTAGTGGTTTATGTGTTGCAAAAGAGAAGAAATTCGGAGGAAGTTTGTGTGGCTGGCTGACATACCTTTTGAGTTCAAACTAAGTGACTGTAAAATATGTAAATATATACATTTCTATGTCTCAACACAATGTGGAGTCATGGGATACATAGCATAGGAGATGTCTGTACATTGGTGATTAACGTTCTATTTATCTTCCTCCGGGCTTGATCTGAGAGTTGGTGGCCAGATCCCACCACAGCCAGATACTCATTCCTCTCATTGCTAGTCTGACACTCGGTTCCATCTAGTCCTCTGCATCTTCTATTCACACCAATCTTGGCTTATCCTTCCTTTTTCTTTCTTCTGTGGTCCCTTGTCTTGGCAGCCCATTTCTCTTTAAGCTGGAGGTCTTTGATTTTTTTAACTCATTTCTGAATTGTGTTGACAAGTTCACTTTCTGTTGCTGGTCTTCTCTGCTACCCAGTCTTGTCTGCATGTGGAAATCTGTGGCCTCATATTTTTCCCCCAAATGTCTAAAGATTCACAATGATAAAAAGGAAAGAGCATAGAAATGATCACCCTTGCATCCTCTACAAGAAACTACAGGAAATTCTGTTTCAGAGCACGCTTTACTATAATCTCAGTGAACATTCTCTCTCTCTCTGGACCAAAGTAAACACAATAAAATTCCCATTGTGTTTCATCTCATTTCTCAATTACTAGTAAAGCAGCACACCCTTATGTGCAGCCCCTGCATCCCTCCATTCACAGGTCAGGGAGTGAATAGCACTAATAAAGGAAAGCTGGTGTCATTTGATTGTGCAGTCTCAGCCTCACCTGTGAACTGAGTAAAGAAAACAAAGTTGTAATACAGGGAGTTGGGAAATGGGGTTAGAGGCGAGACGGAGAAATGTGAGTGACAATGGTACTCCCTGTCAAGGCAATAGGGCAGAGAGGAGCTTTCAGTATTGCCTCAGTGTAATTCAAAGAGTTTCTCTTTTAATATTTAGATGTCTATCAAGAAGAGTAAACACAAGAGCTATTTGGAGTACGCCTATTGAATAAGCTGTCTCATTCTGAGAACTGGAAATTATCAGCTTGGTAGTGTTTTTTTAATAGCTGAGTAGACGAACAGTTGATTCAATAAATATTTCAAAATAAACCAAGTAAGAATTATGCATTCATGTCAGTCAAATAATTGGATAGTTGCAGAACTTCACCATATCAGTTGACAAGAGGAAATATTTTAGGCTTGAAGTTATGTGGGGGATAAATGCCCAACATAGGAGTTGCATTCACTGGGTGTTACAGCAGCAGGGCACTGCTCAGACGTTAGGGCTTACACGTTCAGTTCTGAGATGAAACTGGAAAAAAGCCAGTGACAATGAATGTAGATTTCCCAATACCTTGAAAAAGGATAGAGTAATTTCTTCCAGGTTTACAGAAAAACAATTGGCTTCTCTCAACTTAGCCAGGGTTTTGTCTCATGTGGGCTTTAAACGTTCTTAAAAGATCAAAACAACGCCCATCGATATATTCAGCAAAGACAGCTGAAAGAAAGCGTTGAATGGAGCTTGAGCACACTGCTGCTGTTACGCCGTGGTCTGTGCCCTGCTGAAGGGCTGCTGCTGGCTCTGGAGGTAGGAGCCAGATCTGCATCCAAATGAGCTGTCTCTGCATCAAACCATGGTGTCAGGTTGGGCTTCTTGTTTTGCGTGTTTCTAAAAATACATGTCGCTTGTTAGGATGATGTTGAAAGATGATTCAGAAAGGCTGGACCTCGGTATAGTTTCAAGGACTGAGCACAGCACTAGGGATGGCAGCACAGCAAACCAAAAAATAGCTATTAGAGAGGTCTTGCTCCCTTTCCCAGCCATCACAGTTTACTTTGTTGCTGCTGACCACACTTCAGGAGGCCTTTATTGCTTCTGGTTGCCTCCGTCCTTAAGGCAGCTGTGCTAGGTCTTGTTTGAAACACGCCACCTTGAAGAGTCTTGCATCCCCTGTGCTGATGTAAACCCATCGCCTCGTCTCCCTCCTTCGCTGCCATACCTCCCTGCATTGGCTACAGCCAATGTGTTTGCTCTTTCTTGATATGGATGCCACGCTCACAACAAGACAGAGGTTGTGTATGAACTGAGTAGTGCTTCACATAATATTTATATTGATTATATATGATTATATATATAGGCTATAATCACACATTATTATATATTGTGTTTTATAGATATACGCCATATAATCATGTAATAAAAAGACACATTTTTAGAGGCACTCTTCAGTTCATATACAGACAAACTGTGTATATTAATTAGCTAAAATTACATATGGCATTTCTATATAAATCTATATATGTGATCTTATATAATGTATAACTAGATAAAACAGTATACATTAATTACACAACAATTATGACAGAATTGGCTTTAATATAAATACCATAGTTCTGCTAAGACCTAGTTTTCACAAAATGCCTGTGTTAAGTATCCACGTAGGATGGAAGCAGAGCTATACACTTTTCACTGTCAGATTTTCACATGCCCCCTGTAGAACCCATCTGCACCCATTCTAAATTTGAGTCCAGAAATCAGCCATCTACAGAATTTCATGTACTGAAACATATTCAGAGCCAACAGCGTAAGAAACCCCAGTACATCATCTGCCCTGACGTGAAATGAGGTGCTCTGTAAATGCAGGGGTTTTCGTTTGGCTGGGGTGTTTTTTACCTGTACATATCCTGCTCTGGTGTGTTGGCAAAGCAGTTGGAGCGATTGCAGGGCACTCCCAGGGCTGCTATGTTGTTTGCATTTTGCACTCTTTCTCACCTCGAGCCTATTTGACAGCATGCAAACGAGCAGCCAAATACTTCAGTGAAACAAGGAAGCCTGGGCTGAAATCTGTTGCTGTGATTTTTTTTAAAGCTTCAGGGAGGAGGAATCAGATCAGTGGAATTCCTCAGAGAGGGAGGAATCAGCTGTATGACAAATTTCTTTCTTTTGCAGGGGGTGGAGAAATAGAAACAGGTGAGAGGAGGGGTTGAGAATTTTATTAAATCTATTTCTGCTGGCGCCAAGCAGCTTTCTTCATGTGTTGGTATCAGGACACACTGCAAGGCAGCACTAAGCACACTGGCACTCCCATGCTGCGAGCCATGATAATGCTTCACTTGGTGTAAGGTCTGTCAGCTCAGCATTCAGCGTTTTTTTGGAAAAAATTAAACAGCTGACTAAAATGACAAGGGAATTTGAACTTGAAGACACTAGAACAGCCTTGAAACCCATTTGAACCACACTGTTGTGACAGTGTCCTGTGTGCACACATGCTTGCATGAGAATTTACAGATACGTATAATGTTAATTACCCACGTATGTCCTGAAGCAAGGCTGGGCATGAATTTCAGGAAAAGAGATGTTTGTTTTGTGCAGGCGCCCACATCCCATATACTTTCATTACCGAGGAAATTGCCCTGTATCTCCACCCTGTGTATGCTCCTGCCTGTAGCTGTAGGCAGTAAGCTGGGAGAAGACACGGAGCTTACGGAGACCTGGGTACCCCCATTTCTCTGCGTCTCCCAGCATGGAAAGCCTGACCAGCAACAAGCCCAGGGTCTATCGGCTGCTCCCGCCTCGGCTGAAGCTGTACAGCTGTTGCCTTAGTAGAGAAAGGGATTGGATTTCAGAGGCTGTGTAATCTGCGACAGCGCTCTTTGGCTTGGGGATAGCAACAAGCCTCACCCAGGCTTAGCCATCCCCCTTCTGCCCGTAGAGGAACGCCCTGGTCGACATAGAAGGAAAATTGTTTGCTGAATTTCTACACAGCCCTCCTTCCAACTGCTGAAGAGAGAGGGGGAGTGAGAGAGAGAGAGAGAGAGTTTAAGGCAGACTCTGCACTCGTGTTCTGGGCTATTTCAACTTCAGGGCAACTTTAGAGAACTTCAGTTATTTTTGGTAAGTTCTTTTTTAAAAAAACAACCCCCCCCTCTCTCTTTTTCTTTCTTTTTAACCTCTAATGCAGATTGTACAAGTTTGCAGTAGATGATGGGCTTTTTAAATTGCAAAGACATAGGGGCGTGTGTATTTTGTGTCCTTTGATACAGAAACTGGACATTCTGATTATGAAGACATAAAGTTCCCAGCTGCTGTACTTGATAAGTGAAACCTGAAGATGCTGTGCGTTAAGTGATACCGCTGGGGAAAAGTATGGCCAGAGATTCAGCCAAGGTGCATCCCACCTGGCATAAAGCTTTGTCTCTTCTGTGTAGGAAGAAGTGAGATCAGAGATGAATGAATGCATTCAGCCTGCTGAAAAGTTTCTGATCCACGTTTCTGATGCAGGGTTTCAAGCTGGTGCACTAAACCTCCCAAAGCTTTCAGAGGGATGTTGATTCTCAGACTTATACACACCCCTTCATTCAGTAATCTCTATTCCAGATCATGCGCGTTGTTTTTCTTACTTCCTCTGTCTGTATACTTAACCCATCATATGGTTTCAAAGATAGTGAAACTCTCTTTTGGAGTACAAAGAGCTGGTCCCAGTTGTGGCAATGAATTGCAAGGTGCAAATGGCAATTTACTTGCACTGAAGCGGGTTTCTGATGAATGTGAGGTTTCTGTTACTTGTTTTCCCCATAGATATGTTTGGATTTTTATAGTGTCTCTCCTTCTACAAGAGGAATTCTGTGTGGATATTATGTCTCAACAGATACCATCTGCAATATATATACATGTACAAAAAATAATACACTGCCTTGGCACTATGATCTGTCTATGTTAGTGGTATTTGAGACTAAGATTAACCTTGAAGCATTTAAAAAAACCAGATCCATAACCTTGTCAGTAGAAGTGGGATCCTGTGATGTTCACTGTGGGGCTGATGAGGCTAGTTTGCAAAGTGCTAGGAAACATGCTGGGTAAAATTATTCTGTCCCCCTGTCTAGGTTCTTTGCTTTATCCATGTACCTTAATGTGTTTCTGAACACGTGAATCCAGATGATCAGAAGTAGGATTTGTATGTTGGTACCTGTAGAGAAAATGAAACGTACATGTTCTTAAAGCTTTGCTAGAAAAGAGAAAAAACATTGCTTATGTGAGAGAGAATACCAAATATCTACCCCCTACAACAAAAATGGCTATTCTTCATAGTTTATGAAACAAGAAACACATAAAGTTGGAAGGTGACTCTTAAGAGATAACAGTACTTAGTTTATGATCACCTGTTGCATGCATGAGCTAAAACTCCTAAGTATTGTCTTGCTATATCTCTTACGATAATAAAGAATAACTGTAAGGGACTTTGCAGATCCAAGCAAATTAGGTGAAAAGCAGTTTACGACAGCCAATTTACTTCCAAAATCTATCCTAACATAGGTCAAAAATCCAGCGTTAAAAAGTTTCAGATGTTTAACAGCACAGGAAAACATAGAACGTCTGAGAATTCATTGGGTTTTATTAGGTACGTTTAAAAATTATAACTGTGACTGGAACTTCTAATTGCAGTAACTCTATAACAATGGAGTTAACAATAACTCTTCAGCAATAAAATGAAAACTATAAATCTGTGCAAGGCACTCGGCAGTGCTGACATGTTCCATGATGGCTGTAGCTTTTCTGTGGAAGCACGTAGATTTGTTAGCTAAAATCGCGTTTTACTATCTTTGGTGTGGCACTCTTGTAAAGTAAACTCTACTATTAGATTACGAGGCTTGTGTAAATCTCCAACTGAAGTCAGTTTGACTCTAGTCAGTGCTCGTAAGCAGTCCATTGAGGATGGCTGCCTTCCAACCTCTTCTAAAGCGGGTGTTAACATCTTTTCAGTCGGACGGGGCAGCGTTAACGTCTCACACTGATTCGCCAGGGGTTTGGAGATGGCACATATTTTCTGCTTTTAATTGTCTTGGACAGTGATTCACAACTATGAGGTCAACGTGCCTCTATTCACTTTTGGCTGTACTTGAAGCTCCTCACAGAAACAAAATCCAACAATTTGCAATACACGCTCAGGGGAACAGCCATGAGCTGAATTAACCTCCTGTTGTCTTCAGTGGGTTTGGTGCCCCGTGCCCAGAGGCACCCTTCTCCAGGAGGCCGCCCTAGGAACTTCACTGGCACTTCACTGAATCTTGTCACTGTGGGTGGAGGCAGGAGGGTGTACAGCATCAAGGTCTTACCGAAGTGATACGTCTTGTATGAAGCCACAGGAATGTATATTCCCTTGGCTGAACCTCTAAAGATGCATAAAGCTTTGCATTGGTTTTCCTCAGGTTTTCTTCTAGGGCAAAGAAGTCAGTTCATCCTATGCAAATGTAAAATGCTGTGGGATTTATGTAAGATTTTTTCCAGGATTCCTCACATCCAGAGACCTAAATAATCAGAATATAAGGCAGTGTATCTGAAAGGCATGAAAGTTACTGGCTTACATTCTGAGTAAATATTTGAATAAATAGATTCAATCTATTTTTTACATCCATTTATTTTTACATTCCATAATGTCACTCAGATCAGGAAGCAGCAAAACATGCACTGGCAAAATCAGGGTTTCCAACTCTGGAAGAACATCTCACTGTGTTTCTGGGATCCACGTTGCAGGTTCAGTCCAAACCAGCAAGGCTGCAAAAGACCTCAGCATTAGCCCTGCTCTGAGCGAGGGGGTACCTGACCCTCTGTGCCAGCACAGGCAGCCCAGGCAAGGGCGAGCTTTTGCTTTCAGGCAGTTTGCCATTGCCCCTGAGCCCTAGTGCGCTGAAAACCTGTTTTCCTAACAACATCATCTAACAGCTACTGCCTTTCCTGCTTCCCTTAGCTGTAACTTCCAATCTGTCTAGCAGGCTTTTCCCTCCGAAGCCAAGTGGTGGAGCAACGCTGAGCAATGTAGAGGATTCAGCTCCTGATGGAGCTAAGAGTAAACCCTACCAAGACTAGGTTGCCATCTCCACACATGTGACAGAGATCAAGACAACACACTCGTAGCAAGAAAGATTCTTTGGATGACCTGCAGCTGTGCCTAGTCCCAGTGCAGGAGGATTATGGCTACACCTAGGGAAACTTGCTAAATCCACACATTTGCTCATCTCATTCTGGATTTTAAAGTCAGGGCTGGAATTCAGTATTTTATATAGGAAAACAAAAGTTCAGGCTAGAGGAGGACCTTTCAGATGCTAAATATTTCCTATAAACATGTTTACTTCCTGAAAGGAGGCTATAGGTAGCCAAATACGTGGAAGTAACTGCTGACTCATTGCAGAGCATGGGTCTACAGTTTTCTATCAGAGAAGGGGAACCCATGTGTTCACCATCCAAATCTGACCAAACATGTAGTCCAGAGTAGCTGGAACAAGCCAAAATGTCTTAAAGTTATAGCATGTAAGCAATAAATAAGCCAAGGTAACTGACAGGGGACCCATCAGACCCATCATAGGGGAAGCAGCTCTGCAGGGAGCGAGTCTCAGGCCACAGGAACAGCCCACATCCCACATCCCAGCAAAATTCCACAGAGCAGGAATGTGAGTGTCTGAAGAAGAGCAGGCACCAAGCCCACTTCATCTGCCCAATAAAGATAGCAGTGTCTTCAGAGGGCAAAGTTATCTGTTTCTCAAAAACACAAACAAGGAGATAAGGTTTATATGATTTTCAAGCCTGCTGATAAATGCTCGAGACTCCAGAGACGTAGTAACTGTTCTTCACTGTTGGGCAAATGTTATTTCTTCTCTGTAGTTAAGAGAACAAACACCACTTGACTTTGATAGCGGTGGGCTGTGCCTGACATTCGCAGAGTCAGAGGAGCAGCTGTTATCCATGCAGCCATCTGAATTTAAATACCTTTCTACCTGCAAACTGACCTCTCTGCTCTCCCCCCTTAAAGATTGGTATGTTTGTGGCCTCAGTCAACCAGCACTGAAAAGCAAAGATTTCAAGCTGCACTTATTTTTTCCCATTTCTACAAGTCCTAGCTAAATAGTCTAATAAAATACTATAGATATAAAATGTTCCACCTTGCAGTGACTCCTGAAAGTTTACACATTTTATTAGTCCAGCCATCCCTGTTTTCCCTAGTATCCCATACTCTTGTACCATCCCTAGAAAGCTCGTGTCATTCAGCTTTCCACTGGCCACTTCTTCATTTACGTGCTGTGTGATTTGCCCCAGCACCCAGCCGTTTGACTGTCAGCCACGCACAACGCTCTACTTGGCCCTCAAAATAAGTATATGCAGTCACTTCCCCTTGCCTCATGTCATTCTCATTGAAATCCAAAGAACCAGAACAGTCTTTGAAGAATTAGTTGGAGGAGTGAATTCCAAAATGGAAATTTTAGCATGAAGAGGATACTCAAAGGACATGCATGCAGGAACAAAAGTTAGACTTCGGTAGCGAATGGGATAATAACTTTTCTATACAGCAAGAACCGCTTTAACTGACGTTTGCATTATTTCTGCATAAAAATATCTAAGTGGGATTAGGCATCGTTATTTTTAAAAATAGAAATCAGCTTTTGGTGAACGTCAGACAGGTTAACAGCTCTCCATCAGATCAGATAAACATTCAAAAGGTTGGGTGGTGAGTTTTTTGTTTGAAATGTGTGTGGGTTTATTGGAAGGTATATGAGCTGAAGATCTGTGAAACTATCACGGGAAAGCTAGTGGGTTTGATGGCTGCTGTTTTCTCATGTGAGCTGAACTTTTCCTATTCCTGCTTCTAAAATCAGTCAAAAGCAAATAATTTACAAGAACACAAAAATGTCATTAAACATTCCCCAAATATTTTCATATAGGGCAGAGCTCATCTGATTTATGCTTTACTGAAAAGTTGCATTGGTTTTCATATGAACTGTGTCCTCACACTCCTTAAGGTTGACTTTTTCACATAATGGGTGTGATTATGAGAAAAAAATTATTTGCGCAATAAATAGCTCAGACAACTCCGTGCCTAATTAAAGTAACCAGTTAGAGCCCATTTTGGAGGCAAACTGGGCATTTTCACATGAGAATGACTACATGCAGCATTTGTACTCACGGTGATGGATGGCTACAGAGGCAACGATGCGTGCAGTTGTGATGCTAACTTATTAATCAGGCTTCCTATGAACAGACAGCGCTAGAGTGGTTGTGAAGGGTAATACGTTCTTAGGCTTTGCTATCGTTCTCTTGGAGCATTTGTTGACTAGAAAATTATTGACTGTGTAAGTGGTGTAAAGCAGACTTTTGAAAGTTATTTAACACACGGTTATTTATAAGAGGACCTTTCAGTGATTTACAGAGCTGGATAGAGGCAGGACCCCCACAAAACTGTTATGTAAGGCATACATTTAGTAATGGCACGGTGATCTTACATCTATGTTTGGATTATATGTCCACAGTGGATTTAACAACTGCTTCAGTCAGTCTAACAGGAATCTGTGAATGAAATGGTTTGGCTAGAGATAGCCGGAGAAACCATATTTTTCTTTTTAAAATTATCCTTCCTCAGAGATTAAAAAGAAGCTTTTGGATAACTGGACAGGGTTATGCCAGGAAAGCTCATCACAGAGACTAGAGCATTAATTACATAATTATAATGTATACATTGCATGCTTCACCAACCAAATGTATAAACCTTATTTATTCTAAATAAATCTTAAAGCCTAGAGAATAAGCCTAGTGCTTGCAGATAAACTCATGAATGAATGTAATCTTTCCTAAATATACCAGCTTGTTTCTTAGAAAGAAAACAGGGTGCTTAGTGCATGTGGCAGCAAGTCATCCCTGGGTCTCATTGGTGAGGGGATCGGAACAGCCATCAGGAGTCTCCAAGGAGCCCAAGCAAACTGTCCACAGCCCATGTTTCAGGAGCTCTGCCCTGTGCTTCCCCCTCCTTCTCTCCCTGTATCCCTTTTCCTGCTTTGCTACCATGGATAACCAGTCCTGGTCCTGCAGAACTGCTCACACCCCTTGGGGCTCCTCCTGAAGACATGGACCATCATTCCCCTTTTGCTGCTGCTGAGTAGAGCAGGACTGGGAGTGTGGGCTGGTATGGACACATGGGGTATGGCATTCAGAGGCCAGGCTGTTCAGAGAGTATTAGAAAATACAACGTCCTAGAGCGGCAGGATCTCAGGAGCTGTAGGTAGGAGGAATCAGGTAGCACAAATGTGGTTTGGAGGGCAGCAGTGTGTTGTCATTTTGGGGCCAGCACACGTAGCTACATGTGTCAGCAGCTTCTATGGTACATCCAGTCAGTGTCTGGCAAGATGACATCCCAGTCGACCTACAGGCTCTGGAGCACGTTGCCATTCAAAGGCAGAACGTCTCTCTCTCTCTCTCTCTTTAAAAACATGACGCGCCCCCCCCTCTTTCAGCACAGGACCATGGCTTGCCCAGAAGACAACTGCAAGTGCAGCAGCACGGGCGGCTGTGGCAGGCAGGTGGCAGAGGAGATGGGTTGGTGGTTCAGCAGGGGAGTGTTTGCATGCAGGCAGATGGTGCTCAGCCCTGCACCGCAATGCTGGCAGGGGACATCAGGGCAGTCATCACCGGAGGGACGCAAGGTGCTCTGAAAGCAGATGAAGCGGCTTGGTCAGATTAACTTGCTGGATGTGGACCACAGCTGATGGCAAGGCTTAGGTAGGAAAACCTGTGGAAAAAGTCTGATTTCCTATATTCAGTTTCTGGAGGTTTTGGGTTTTTTTTTTCTGAAGAAAAGTTTAAATTCATACAGCACCCCTGAAGGAAGCTTTGACAGGCCCACTTCGAAGCCCTTTGCAGGCTGGTGTCTCTGGGATCAGTCTGGGATCAGAGGCAGTGCTGAGAGAAGATACACTGGGACAAAGACAGGTTTGGGAGCTGCCTAAAGGTGCCTGCAAACCCTCGTGTTGCAGGGATAGAGTCAAAGACAACCCCAGAGCAGGGACAGAAGCAAATGGCAGGGAAAGAAACCCAATGATTTTGGTTTATTTCTCAAGGGCACTGTGAGAGCAACGGGCAGGGCCACACGCACACACATCCAGCCACAAAACAGTGAAAACCAGTGTAGGTGAGACAACTCTAAGGAGCAAACCCCCCTCCTTACCCCTGTGGGCTACCACAGCCTTTCCAGCCCAGGGAAAACACCTTGTAGGTGTGTCACGCCCAGGTGCCACAGAGCTGTAGTGACACGTAAGCAGTGAGGCACACAGCGGCCAGGGTAGTTGGGGTGGTTTTGCTGACTGCTGTCCCTGCCATTCTCGACTGTGTTTATTAATTTATTTGCACTCCTTTGTGTTTGGGTCTCATTGCTGGTTCACCTTCAGTCTCTGCCCTGCTTTGAAAATTGAGGATTGGCATCAGAGATCTTCACCGGCCTGTGATAGGGAAGCAGCACTTTTGCAATGCTCTACCAAGTTGTGACATGCAAAACTGGTCTTCTGCCAGCAGTGCTCTGTGTGGGGAACTGCAGCTACATGCAGGTGCTGCATGAGCACCTCTGCCCTGTCACGCTGCCATTTCATGGTCTGGGCTGACAAAAGTCAAGCCCTGGCCCATGAGCCTGGGCCTGGGGCTTTCATTTGCACCAGAGCAGAGGGAGGGCAAAAGAGACATAAAAAGCCACGAGCGTTTTCTTTTTCCCACAAATCCTTCTCTTTTAAATGCCTGATAAGGGGTGGAGAGGTAGGGAAAACCATCATCCTCTAATCCAAAACAGGAGCTGGCTGTCACACCAGCACAAACAGACCATGCTAATTCCTCCACTAGCTCTGCTCTTGTGAGGAGACAATGATGGACTGTGATAAGGTTTTGGCTCTCAGACACAGTTGAAACTACGTGCAAGGTTAGTGAGAGCCTGTGTGCTCAGGGGAACGGAGCTGGGACTCTCTAAGTCGGCACTGACAAATTGCAGCCAGGAGCAATGTCCTTGACCTGGCTGCAATAGCTTTGAGGAGGAGCAAGAGTTTCCTGCTTTGCAGAGACTTTGCAGAAGGCAATGACTGCCATGAGAGCAGACAGAAATCTGGCAGGCTTACTATTGTTCCACAAAAATGGCACAATCCAGCCATGTTCCTCAAGGCTGATTCTTGTTGTTTATTGCTGCTGCAGCCTGATGGCAGGGTGAGGTCCCCACCACGCTGATATGTAGCCACCTACCTGGATGTGCCTTGGAAAACTGACAAGCTTTGTGCCAAGCAAGTTGAGCAAAACAGTGGTGGCAGTGATGAGGCAATAGTGGAAACAGTTTTACAGAGAAAGAAGGAAGGCTTTTTTGGGTTGCATTTTGGTTTGTTTCATTGTCTAGAAGATCTCAGAAATTCTCAGTCATAATAAATCCCTGCTGGCTGGAGCAAAGAAGTGGATGCGGTTATCCAGCGTGTGGGTTTGTGCAGAGCGCTCATGGTGGAGACTCATAGTACATCTGAGCATGAGCACTGTGATCTTGCCGGGTGTGGGATCTCCTGCTGCTGTCCTGTGGAGGAGCAGAGATCTTTGCTTGGAGACCTGAATGCAAAATCTTGTGTACATTTGTTTTCTAGACCAGAAAAATGAGGGAGTTCTGCAAAAAGGTATTAAGTATTTTAGGTAACCTGCAGCTGCTAAAGATTCTGTTCCCACTGTCATGTCCCTTAGGTGTTTGGGGGGGGGGGAGAAGAATACAATGTGCAATGCTGCATTTCTTTTTGACTTCTGCCCAGCTCCCCTGAAAGGACCCTTCGGTAGCCAGAGCAACACATTGGCAGTGGAGTTCCAGCAACAGCAGCATGACACCTACAACTCCCAGCTAGATTTTTACGGTGACAGGCAGGAAAAATGGAGTGGCTTTCACCTTGAGGGTGAAAAAAAAAAAAGCAAGTCAGAGTGTGTTCAACCGCTTGAGACATGGACTCACCTTGGGCTGACAGCAGTAAGGATATTTTGCTGACTGGACACGATGTATTCCCATGGAAATTAGATTTACATTGCTTTTAGAAAACACATGGATGTGGCCTTCCACACAGACACCACAGTTCACTTAAGTATTTGGATATTCTGTTCACAAAATAATGGAAAATTAACATTAATTAGCTATCAATCTTTAATCAGACATAAGTGCATTCAATGCAAGAACCATCCTGACAGACCTTCCTACCTTTCAACAAAGTAAAAAGGTATAAAGGCTTGTTTTAAATCTATACTTAAAAATCATGATGCAGTATTCTATTTATTTTTTTTTCAATAGTAGTAGATCAGTCTATTCACTGCTCGTTTGAGTTGCTGTTGAGGTTTAACCCCAGGCAGCAACTAATCACCACACAGTTGCTCACTCCCTTCCTCCCAATGGGATGGGGGAGAGAATTAGGCAGGGGGAAAAAAAAGTAAAACTTGTGGGTGGAGATAAAAGCAGCTTAATAGGTAAATCAAAATCCACACACACAAGCAAAGAAAAGCAAAACAAGGAATTCATTCACCACTTCCCATGGGCAGGCAGGTGCTCAGTCATCTCCAGGAAAGCCAGGCTCCATCATTTGTATGGTTACTTGGGAAGACAAATGCTCTGACTCTGAATATCCCCTCCTCCCTTCTTCCCCCAGCTCTATATGCTGAGCATGATGTCATATGGTGTGGAACATCCCTTTGGTCAGTTGGGGTCAGCTGTCCCAGCTGTGCCCCCTCCCAGCTTCTAGTGCACCCCCAGCCTGCTCACTGGTGGGGTGGGGTGAGGAGCAGGAAAGGCTTGACTCTGTGTAAACACTGCTCAGCAATAACTAAAACATCCCTAAATTATCAACACTGTTTCCAGCACAAATCCAAAACATAGCCCCATACTAGCTACTATGAAGAAAATTAACTCCACCCCAGCCAAAACCAGCACAGTTGCAAAAATAGTATTTTTGTAATCAGTGGTTCTTTGCAAAGTCATGAAATTATATATATATATATAATGCATATCTTTATAGAAGTAGTACAAGTTTTGCACTGATAAGTTAGCTGGCAAAGGAATTACTTTTAGTTGTCCGTTAGGGCTGAATGTAATAGAAATATTGGCTGACTGCACTGCAAGCCTTGGAAACCATCAAAGTATTCAAGGCTTAGGCAGTCAGATGCCTGCTTTAATTTCTATTGACAAAGGAAAAGGAGGGATGAGTAAATGTAAAACATTTCCTTCCAGCGTTGAGCTAAGAGAGGCAGCATGGTGCAGGGAGGAGGTGGAATCCAGGACATCTGGGTTGTATTTATTGCTGGCTCTGCTGCCAACTCGCTTTGTGACTTTGAGCAAGTAATATTTTTCTTGCTTTGCTACCTTACTTTCTGTGAGGCAGGGAAAGCTCACCTGCTTTCTCACGATGCTCTGGGCAGGTGCAGGGATTTTATTGGTGACCATCACCAAATGCTGCAGTTGCCAAGCTGGTATATTCATATGTGCCAGGTAGGGCTGTCTGGGTGATGGATACCCCAGAGGGTGCAAGGGGTAGCTATGCCCTTTGGGACCCCAAAGAGAAAGATGCTCATTAAGTAGCACTGCACCTGCATTAATATGTATCCATAAGTACTAGTGCTCAGTGCCTTTTGCTACTACAGATCAGAAAGTCATTCAGAGCAGGAGTTGGGTTGGCAACCTCTTTCACCTATACTTAGGTTCTCTTTATTTACTACACGACTCCCAGGGAAGTGTTACTTTTGAGGTAAATCACAGGGATCGAAGTAGCTATTTTGAAATGGTCTCTGTATGGTGCTTCCAGTACCCGAAGCTGTTTTCAGATTCTCAGTGTGGAGATAAGAAGCCTGGCATCTCTTTTTTTTCTTTCTTTTTCTGTAAGATGCACTTTCTGCCAAATGTGAAGAATCAAAAAAGCGTATGAAAGCAAAGAGAGACTCATATATGGCCTTCTGCATGTCATCAGCAATTGCTCTGTAGTCCAGAACTGATATTTAGGCTATAGCTGGAAAACATCTGCCTATATCTTATTTTCCTTTGTTTTCCACTTCATACGGATGTTCTCAATGCTACTTGCTGTACACATCAGTTAAATTCATGGCTATTCCACAAAATGCTTGCATTTTTTTCCTAAAAGTTTTTACTCTTACAAGGATGCTGACCTGATTACTGTGTGCGGTGCTGTATGCTATGCTGAGTTTTACAAGATGGAATCGAAGCTGATCTGAGCCCACATCACAGTCTGAATTACAAGATGAATGCGATGCAGCATGCCATATATCAGTTCTATTAAGGCCAACGGATGTCTTGTTTGAGTAAGCACAGCATGAAATCTCAATACTTCAAGGTTTGATCCTGTGGCACTAAATGACCAGCAGGTATCACCAGAGTCCTACAGATTTTTGTAAGCTTCCATTTATGGCACTGCCATGTTTATCCTACTGACAGGTCAAGATGTCTTTCACAAACACCAGCTTGGAAATACCTAGAACATTAGAGCCTGGCAGACTTACTCCTCCACAAAGCTGTAGGTGATCTCAACTCTCTGCTGAGTGTTGGGATAGATGATGTAAGAACTCACCATGAATTGTGATAATCGTGTACCTTTATGCACAGTACAAATCTGTGAATAAAGGCGCAATATCCAGCCTAGAGCCAGAGTAATTGATATCAACAGGAAGCACAGAGAGAAACTGATCTGTATCTATAGGCTATACAGCAATGCTCCCCTTTATTTTGTTTAATCCCTGAAGGAAAGGGGTAATTAAGAATAACAGGACAACACTAGTATAGATTTTGCCTGACTACTATAGCTTTGTTGTAAGCTATCCTAGTTTAGAAATCACTGTAGCTGTGTTGATTTTCCTTCCTCTGCACGGCACATAGTGTATTCTTCTTCCTGCCGTAACCCATTTGGCAACCTGAATCAGTCAACTGGAGTGCGAGACCCCTGGGTTCAACCTCTGATTTGGTAGACAATGCAGCCACATCACCTCTCCGTCTGCCTCCCACCCTCCCTCTGTCCGTCCTCCTCTCCCTTTGGCTCTCCGGGGCCGGCATTGCTCTCCGTTCTGTGTCTGTACAGCGTAATGAGGTGTCGGTCTTGGGACAGGCTTTTGGGAACTACCAAAGTATAAATTGTAACAGGAATTAATTAAGTGAATACTTAGGTATTAGTCAGGACAGAGTGTAAAAATGGTCTCACATGAAGTGATCTGGATGTTTGAAAGTATGATCCAAAGCTTCTCTAGACTTCAGAGGCTTAAATCCATCCCTTAACACACAGCCAGGGCTTCCTACGACATACCTTAGTCCTGCACACACAACTTTGCGATGTGACGTGAAAGCCGTAGTCGAATCATTGTGGGTTAAAACTGGTTATTCCCACAGCTCCCATTTCCTAATGTTTTTCCACTCATGATGTTCTTCTCTTTTAATGTTCATAGTAACTTGTGCCAAAAAAGGTGTTTCCTATCATATTCTCCTCACATTGTGTATCGTGGCGCTTTGTTGTTTTTTGTGGGTTTTTTTTATTCCATATTTTCAATCCCTGGAGAGCTAAGGTTAGTCATAAACATGCTTTTGGCTATCAGATTCATGTGTGGTTTGCTATAGCAACAAACAAAAGCATTAGTCAGAAACTGGCATGAAGCTATAAACACATATTTTTTTGTGATATTACCCAGAGTTAGCTTAGTTTATGCAGTACATTGTTGCCACACAACTGCATCGTAGTTAGACTACTATGCATGTTGAACAGGAACTTCATAGAAAACCCAGAGAGTATAGTGCGAAGAAATAAGCAAGTATGTTAACTGATGTTGTCATCTGAAGATCACAAGCCAAATTCTGCTATTGCACTGGTATAAATCCAGCTGAGCTCCCTCAGGATACATGCTTAGGTCAGGGGACAAAATCTGAATCTATATCTACTGAATAAGAGCAAAACTGTCATCAAGGAAATAAACACTCACTTTGCCTTTGCTGTTTTCACCTCCATAATTTTGCTCAGCAAAATGATTAGAGGTAAGCATTATCAGATTGCAGTAGATGGTTTAAGTTGGCTGCCAACACGCTTGGAAAACATCTGCAGCATGGCAGGGAGAGCGAGGCTTGGTTCAAGATAGTCCCTCTCGGGTTGTGCCTACGCCGCACTGGGAAGGTGCAGTTCGTGCAGAGGCATTGCCTATCCAGCCGGCCTGGGGACAGGCAGGGGTGGTTTGTGCAGCAAGTACTGACGTCCCGGGGGGGGGGGGCTGGCTGGGTTTGTACAGTGGTCACTGAAATCCCACAGCTAAACAGCCTCTAGTCCCTGAATCAGCTGGTTTAGAGGTTGCCTTGAAGGCTCCATCGAAGTGGTGATTTTTGCCTAGGCAGGATAGGCACATTCCTGTTAATGCTTTATTCCAACCATTTGTCTTCTCTTCACTGCACCTTTTCAGGAACACGAGCCCTCCTCTTTTTTGACAGCTGCATTTAATAAAAAGCACATGCATGAAAAATGTGTTTTCCAGTATCCCTGAACTGGCACTGTTCAGCAAGGAGAGCTTAAACTTCCCTAGAAATTGTTCAGATACATTTTCAGACCCCTCTCTTGAGACATCTAGCTGCGAAGTGTTCGTGACCTTCCCTGCTGCAGAGGTGCGCAGAGTAACATAAGTAGTATCCACATGTGTCCAAGCAATAAAAGCAGCAAAACCCTCAAAACCTTCTTTGTATCTACCAGTCCAGAAGTTTTTGACTGGGTCAGTTGTTCCAGCTGCAGAGGATAATCCCACAGCAACATATAGTTTGCACATGTGTGCAGAGGCCCTCTGAGAATTGCCTCTCAAAGTCCAGGGATCAAGAACAAGACCTAGCACCAAGGATTTGTCAAGCTGTGTTCCGAAACCAAAGAGCTCTTATTCCCAACCACACACAAAAGCACAAGAACATGCCCCAGGAGATCCTACATTTCAGCCCTGGCCCTATTCACTGTGCTTTGCTTAGTGTTATTGGTTCTGGGTCCTACACACCTGAGACCCTGGCGTCTTTTCAAAGCTTTTAAAAATAATCTTACTATGGTAGGTTTACCTGGTGTAGAAGTGTAAAAGGACCTGTTTTTCAGTTATCAGATCCTGAAGTAGGACTCACTCTGGGCTACGTGTGGGTTGTCTTTACCCTTTTCCCATCTGCACCCAGTTACATCAAGCCCTGCATTGAAAGATGTCACACACTTTATTTCTCTGAAAACAGGAGAGCTCCGGCTGGCTGTCTTCTTTGCAAAGATCATCTCAGTGTTTTTCTCTTTCCTTTACTCCCTTTTGGTCAAACGGGGACAGAACTTCCCAATAAATGCAAAGTGTGATTAAGTAGCATTCAAAGTACTTGCAATGAAGAAAAAGCAAATTCTGCCCTTGGTGTAGTTGCAGAATGCTGTCAAAACTGACCCAAACAGCAGTATATAAAGCAAATATTTCAGTCATTGCTGAAATGTTTTAGACATCTCAGTTCATGGCGGACTTTGGGACTCCACTATTTAAACCTGTTGCAGTAAGATGATGGAGATTTTTGTTTGTTGATGGTAAAATGACAATTATTCCATCTTGTAAACAGTAGACAGGATAATTTTACAGTAGCAGTCATTCTCCTTTTCTGGTTTTATTGACTGTGAGCTATGTATGGTGGTGGGGCAAGGAACACAAACACACCTTCCTCAGGAGAAAGCAACAGTCTCTCTGCTGCACGTGATGAACCACAGCTCACAGACAGAAAGCAGAGTCCTCACTGGGGCCATTGGATGAGGCAGCATCTAAGAGAGCATAAGTAGTAAAACGCCATTAGTTTTAAAATACTCTTTGCAAGGATGTGCAGGCGAACCTACAGATGGACAAGGAGCATCTCCAGGTGTCTCCCATTCTATCCTCTTGCACTCAAACTCTCCATAGCTCCACATATCAAGGTGGTCATTGCCCTTCTTCAAAGGAGATCACCCTCCTGTTGCACAGATTTAAATCACTCTGAATGAGCCACCCGAGAGAAGAATCAGATCCACCTACTTGCAGTAGATCTCTCAGGCTGTAACTGAAGCCCTGGGGTCTTCCCTTTCCTTATACTAGTTTTGTATTGGTACAAGGCTGTTGATTTCAGTAGATTCAGTAGATAAGATCTAGCTAAAGGGAAAAATGTAATTTTCTCTCCCTTATACGTTAGCCTGAATCTAGCAGAACTGTTCATTGAGAAAAACGCTACCATGTGCCTTCAGAAAGAATGCATCCCAATTTAGCGGGGTTAAAAAATATTTAACCTGTGTGTGAATAGACCATTATGATAAAGTTAATTATTTCTATAAGATATCGTTATTATCTTATTGCAGAGAGGCTGTGAATATTTGGAAATGTGCATCAGCCTTAGGGTTGATAACCAAATCCAAGAAATAGTCCTCTTAGTGCATTCAAACAACTCCACCCATCTCAATTCATTCACCAGTTACGACATGGATGAACTGCAGTGTAGGTAATTTCTTGCTATTTGAGTTTTTAACAAAAAAGAAATCCAGAACTACAATAATGACTCTTTAAAAAAATGGCTTCTCCCCATCATTTATACTAGCCTCCGTGAAAAACTGAAATCCATTTCCTTAACCAAACTGTGTTTTCCTCTATTAGGCGAGCATGCTGGTTTGTTATTTTTGGGTGCCTCAGTACTGGCTAGAAAGCACAGAGAGGGAAAATGAGCACTGAATCATTTAAAAACCACATGCAAAGATTTAAGTGGTTGTTTTTTTTTTTTTTGCAAAAACATAACACGATGAAAGTTTGTCATCTTCAGTTTTCCCTTCTATAACTTAACGTACACTTAAAATTTCAATGCTTTTCAGTCTTATATCTAATTATTTCTAATATCAAACAATAAAGATTAAGTTCACAGATTTAATTTGTAAAAGATGACACTTCTCAAATGGCAAGTTTGGAAAATGCTGGGGCAAGGTATACATCTGCTAGGGAAAAAACTTCAAAAAAGAGGTTAAACCAAATGAATTGAAATAAGGAGACAACATCTTTTAAAAGAACTTTGTAGGTCACCTGTTGAATTCTTTTGAAATCTGACCTATTTTGGACTGAAAGACAAGTTTTAAGTTAATTTATTCAGATTTGAATTACACTGATGCGAACAGAACTATACTAATTAATTTATTTATCTGACTCAATGGATCAATTTATCTGTAAATGAGATTTTGTGTTTTTTGTAAACCCACAGTCTGCATCCAGAAATTCTCTCTAATTTTAAAGGCACTCTCCTACACCACACAAAACCAAAAGTAAGTGAGCTGTGCCAAATACTGTTTTGCTACCATCACTGTTTGTTGACAGAAGAGATTTTTATCTTAACAAAGCAAGGGAACTGCTAACTTTATCTTTGATGTAAAACATTTTCCCATAATAATTTTCTGTCACCTTTATCCCATATCTCTTGTATTACATATACATTAAGGAATTTAAAAGCTTAAATGATATTTGCTTCTGTGATGATTTACATCCAAACAAGTTGCCCGGGGAATTTTCTCTCAAACTGAAAACCTGTTTCCAAGGGCAGATATTTATATAACCCCCCCCATAAAAGGTTGTGGAAAAACTACAAGGTTTTTGTTGCATTCCTGTTTTGAGAGGGGCTATGCTCGGCATACCAGAGCGACAGCCAAAGTAGCATCACTCCATTAATATTCCTGCATCTAGACACTTAATTTTGCACTGAATTTTATCAGTGAAGTAAGTCTTCCTAGATCATAAGGATCTTTAATGTGAACTCTCTCTCTCCATGTATGTATATATATGTTTATATATAAATAGAAAATGTTTTACTGTGCATTGATTCTGGTGAGGAAATTTTATAAGCAGTGGTTCTGAAGAGCAGTTTGAGCTGAAAATTCTGTTTCTAATTTGGAGCAGTAAGTGCCCTTTATATAAAGCCTGTATCAGTTGTGTTGGGCTTTTTGCATGATGTTAATAGATCCTTTATTCTTATTCTCATCTTAAGACCTATCCTTAGCAGGCAAATGTGCTCTTTATGAAAACCACCAAGAATTAGCATCCTCCTTTAATGCATCAGAGAAAGGACAAAGGGTAGTCAAGGTCCCTTGCTACCTCTCTGGGGCAGTACTGGGCTACCTTAAGAGACAGCTGGGGGCTGTGGCCACTGCTTCTGGAGCAATACTGATCCTGTGCCCAGAGAAACTGAGTGTCCAGGGCTGCCAATCAAGCCTACATGGGCAAGATGATCATTTTTAATACATGTATTCATTTGATTAATTTCTAAATCTGAGCAGGGCTGCGCTTTGGCAGTGGAACAGGCAATCTGCTCTGGGAGAAGCTTGGATTCTTGGGGATGTGAATCAGCAAGGAGGAGGAATGTGGGAAAGTTAACTTGTGTAAGCTTTATGGGTCTTATCTGCAATAGGCACCCACCTGCCTCTGCTTCGAGGCAGGTCGTGATAAGAGCTGAGTTCACAGCTATCTGACAGGGAGGACAGTAGGAATCAACTGCCCCTTGCTCTAAGAGGAAGGCAGCTTGGTGTTCGCTTTCCAAGGCTAGTTTGTTGTATCAGTGAAGGGGTTTCTTTCCAAGGGAAAAAAGCTGCAACATGTCTAATCAATATACAGATACTGAAATAACGCAGAGTAGTTCCTACTAGGATTTCTGAAGCTGGTATGGTGGTGAACAAGTGAGAGTACTTCACTTGCAACATGTCCCTGCAGCCCTTCTTGAAATCCGGACCATCCAGATGAACAGTGACACCCTGGGTGATTTTAGCCGGGTATTCGTGCAACTGTTTACAGCACTGGTAGAGACTCAATCACAAGTAAATGCAGTATATCCCAAGAGATAAAATTGTTGAGAGTCCCAGGAGATAAAACTGTTGAGGATCACAGTGGGTTAGACAAGTCTTTATTGCTTTATTTGGCTGTGAATCTCCAGCTGACTTTTGCACTGTCCAATTCTGGTTCAGTCCCGGGGTTAGGACATACGTAATAATTGCTAAAAGGTGATTCTTTTCTACTGACTTTGTGAGAATAGATACCCTGCAGTCTAGGAAAATTCATAATTGATAATTATCAGAGAGGGTCCTAATGTCACACCATCATCACAATAATTATACACCAGAACGCCACGGGAATTCATGCAGGAAGTAAAACACACGTTTGAAACTCATTCTGTCACGTAAAACCTGAGAGAGAGGAAAATTCCTGCCTAAGACAAGCAAACCCACAGACGAAGGGTAGGACACTGCACCTAGCCTCTAGGCAATTAGACTAATTTTAGTCAGACTAAAACTACAGAGATAATGCAGAACTTGTACTTCTGAGACAGAACCATTGGGTAGGGGAAACAGCCAGCAAACCTCTGCTCATCTGGTGGGTGCCATGAGCATTTCTCCAGCTGCCTTTTTCGCTCTGCCACTTGCAGCTGCATTTTAGCTAGCGAGGGGAGGGATGGACCAGGAGGAGAAATCCGGGTATCAGCCATGGCTTCCTGCTTTTCCTGTCTCTTTTGGACATCATCCTAGTCATGTTCTCACCACAAACTTTGGTTGAGAGCTTATTTTCAAACACTATGTTACTTCTATGAAACATTATTCTTTTTTAGCAACAGGTGAAATATTGGACTAATAAAATACTTTAGTAAATATTTTATTCTTGTACCAGAAGAGTTATCTGGATCTGGCCAAATTGTATTTCAGATATAGCCAGGTAACCAAAAAAATGGTGATAGCTGGATGAAACTCATTAACCCAGGATCTGGGAAATTTCAATTTGACAGTTGTAAAAAAAAAAAGAAAAAAAGTCCCCTGTGCTTTTTATGTTTCAATAGGACTCAAGCTGAGAAAGTCTGTGCAGAGACCCACCAGAGTGATTTGTTTTCGTGCTCTGGAATGTCCTATGAATTCTATTAAGGTTATCTCTACCACCAGAGGAAAGATGGACTACTGTAAGAATACTGATCGGTCTCACTAAAGGTTTTGCTCCTAATGTGAAGTGTGAGCAGGCATGTTTTTAATAGTTTTAAATCTGTGAGCAGAGCTTATCAATAAACACCCACTCATGGGAAAGCCATTCCCTCTCCTTTTTGTCTGGGGGTTGCTAGTTTCTCTTTTTATGGTAGTGTTTGTATCTGTTCTTCATTGCCAGTGCTCTTCCACTTCGTCCTTGGTATTAGCCAACCTATAGAAAATGCTCCATAAAATCCTGCAGAGCTCAGTATGGTCTGTAAGAAACCTTAGTTCCCTAGACTTTTCTCTACTTGGATGTACTTTGCAGAGCAGAGTGCCGTTCCTTTTGATAAAAGTAGGAGCTAAATTCACGGACAGGTCTCCAGCCAGGCAAGGAGATTGAGGATTGTCACATATATTTTCTGGTTTTGGAAGGTTTTGAGATGAGATGATTTGAAAGCTTTTAATGAAGTACTCTAACTGCCGACAAGGGCAGCTTAACATACCAAGGCACTGAATCAAAACATCTTGTTCATGCCTTGAATGGAAGGAAACTATTCACACGCTGGTTATTTGGGAGTAGCTGCTCCTTTGGCTTTGCTGTGGTACAAGCCCCTGCTTTTGGCTCCAAAGTCTGAGCTACATCCATCACCGTACAGGTATGCAGCGACAGAATGCAGCCGGGGGGCATTACCAAACCAAATACAAAACAAAGGCAGGAGTATAGCTTCAACACAGGACTAACTGGTCCTGACAGCATCCCACAGATAATAAGGCCTGTTAAACCCCTTTGGCAGCAAAATCTTATCTCGATTCCACAGATTAGCCCTTTGTCTTCATCCCACAGAAACAGTTAGGGACATCATGATTTCAAGGCTTGGTGCAGAGGTCCTATTCCCCAGCACCAGGCAGAGGGGAAACACTAAAGGGGAGATGCTATTCCTCACTTTGTCACTTTTTCTGAGGCAGAGCAGCTGCTCTTTCCACTGTGGCAATCGTTCATTTCTGAGTTGACAAGCTGGTTTGTCAAGGTGGAGCTACCGGGGTGCCCCTGCTGCCTTGCTGGCAGTGGTTCAAGTGAAGTGACATTACATTCCTGCGATGGAGGGCTGGGAGAGGCAGCCTTCTCTGTGACATTGCATCCATATCTCCCCATTGCCATGTATCCTGCCCGGATAAAGTGACAGCCACGGCATTCCCATTGCGGTCCTGCCATGCCCCAGAGCCCTGCCCAGCAGTTGTAACTCAGTCCTGGGATCTTGCAGGACAATGGAATGAATCTAGGTCTCTGGAATGTGCTAGGAAATCTCTGTGGAAGATGAACGTCTTGGTTTTTTTGCTGTTTTTTTCCGCAGCATAGCTGGAGCTGCTTACTGGGAATTCCATGGGCCCCCTGGAGCTCATGGTCAAGGCCACACAGACTGTGCAAGAGCCCGTGCCATAAGCTATGCTTTAAAGCCTGTGGCAGCTCCCTCAAGGAATACCATGCGTGCATAAAAGAGTTCCTTTGACATGTTCAGATTCTTATCTCTGCCAGCTGATGCTTGCAGGATCATTTTCCTCCAGCATTGCTTGCTTGGAAGAACATGACTCCTCCACCAAATTGCATAGGAGGATTTGGGTGGTGGGGGTGATTGCTCTGAACTACCGCAGCCAAGCCCCCCGCACTGAGCAGCCCCGCTACACTCCTGTGTTCCTGATTGTCCTTGGTCATGGTCTTTACACTTAACACTGACATTTACCCTTAAGCTAATTCACAGCAGGACCCGAGGTGCCGTGTTAGAGAAGATGCTCTTTGCCACGTAGCCTAGAGACAAGGAATCTGCCTGCCATGGTTTGCTTCTTTTTGACAGCAGAGCTTGAAGGATGACAGCATCACTAGGCTTTCAGTCCTCTTTAAGGTAGTGCTAGGTTACTACTTCCATTTGTGACTGGAGCTGAAAAAAAAAACTCGGGGGGAAACAAATAGTGAAACATTTCAGGCCACTGCTGATACTGAGGAACTATTTTTGGGCTTGCACATGTCATTTGCACAACATTTTTAGCGCAAGGATTGGCAAATCCTGGTTTGCCAAGCCGATTGATGCAGTTAGCAGAACACAAAGATTTGCTTGTGGGTTCAGAGATCTTTAGCACAGTTGATTTTGGAAAGTGGTGAAAACAGTTATTTTAAAGTGCCAAAATCTCATGTTTATATCCAGAAAATGGTAGCTGAGATGGAAAAGGTGGTTCTTTTGCTGTCATTGTAACGCTTTCTGGGAGGGCTTTTAAAGAAAATCTGGTTTAAGCCATTTTTCAGTTATGGGAGCTTTAAGGAAACGAAACCAAGAATGGAATAGCTTATATGCTTGATGACACTGTCTAGCTGAAGTGGCTTTTTAATTAGCTCATTGAGCTACATTTATCCATCAGTCACTAGCCTTCTGGGATATCCTGGAAAACACAAAGAATACACTGCAAGGTGCGTTAATCTAATAACTTACCAAAATAGTAGAGGCAGTGGATTGGGATGGGTATAAAAAAGAAGATAACCTGGAAACTGGAGCACTGAGGTTGCCAAAGAAAAAGTAGAGTGTTCAAATTGCTGCCCTTTTGCCCACAACCCCGAAGTGAAAAATTTCTCTTAATAAACTACGGTCAGGTGAACTTACCTATCTAAAAGAGTGCTCTTCAGAGGCTGAGATGAATGCCAGGCATGTGCATAGCGTTCCTGTTACCAAGTGCTTTCCTGAACTGGAACCCACGATTTTAAATATTCTAACTATTCTAGATATTCCTTATTTCAAATATAAGAAGTGAATCAGAAGCAGCGGTGGGGCTTTGCAGCAGCACTGCTCAGGTGGCTGTGAGAGCTCTGAGGGAAGAAAAGGAATCCCAGTAATTGCGATACCTGCCAGAGAAGGAGAACAAGCTGTGCGGAAAAAACCCCAGGCACACTACCCACTTTGAGAAAGGGATTTAATTTTAAAAATAAGGAGGAATTCTGAAGTGATGCATTAGCAGTATCTAGCCGTGCATGTGTGAGAAGTGACAGACCCAGGACAGGGTGCCTGAGGGCACAGGGGCAGGCAATTTGGCAGGTACAAGAACTGATGGTCACAGGAGGAGAGGTCTGATACAGGAGCTAGCTGAAGGTGTCCATGACAGCAGCAGTGCACAACCTTATTTACAACAAGAAGAAAAGCAGATGAGGGAGCACTGTGGAAACTGCTGACCTACATGTATGAATTCTTTGCTGGGTCAAACACAGTGCTAACAATGACAATAATATTAAATTGTTATTATTGTTGTTGTTTGTCTTGCTCCTCCTTCTCCTTATCAATAATACAAATTGGGTTATGTGCCCGGAGTGAGCTTTGCACTGTCAGAAAAGTCCCGATCTAAAGACATCTCAGCCTTCCTCACACGTCAAGGGATGAGTCTCCTAGCTGGCTGTGGACTCAAAGCTATCGATTTCCACAACACTGCACAATCACAGCAAATTTCTGATCACAGCTTTTCTGCACACATCATTTCTGCACAATCAGATTTCTGATCACAGCTAAGAAATGGCAACTAGTAAATGCCAAAATCCTAGTAAAGGCACAGGTTGTGACTTTCATATATTAATGAATAATAATAATAGAGTGAGAAAATCATACAAGTTTTCACCTGTGAACAAAGGTTTACCACAGACCAGGTTTCTGCCTTTTAAGAGAAATTATCTGTTGAAATTAAGTTAGATAACTCATACCAGTCAGTACATGGCAAGAAGGAACCTCTTCTCCCTGTGAAGATATTGCTTGAGAATGAGCAATATTTAACCTGCATCTTTGTAAGAAATACGTGCATTGCAACTCTTGTCAGTTTTAACTGATCTAAATTGAAATCCCAGGGGAAACAATACAACAAGAGCATTCTAATTCTCTCTGGCAAAAACCAGATTAAAATTAAATAAAATAGAAAAAAAAACCCAACCCAAACAAAAAACAAAACAAGCCACTTCTAGCAGGAAAGATAATGCCTGAGAAGTTGATGCAAGGAAAAGTTACATCCTTAAAGTCACTACATTGATATGCAAACATTAGTATAAAATCTTAAAAAGCAGAACACTCAAATCCAAGAATTGCAGAGAAAGGGATATAATTTGGAAGCAAGGAAGCTAAAATGATCAGCAAAGAATGTTATTGTTTGTTGGTTTTATTCTTTAATAACATCTCCAGTATTCTTATTTGCTGTTTTATTTAATTTTAAAGTATATGGATTATGGTGATTTTATACATCAGTGTCCCAATTAAAGCTAAGTTTCTCTTCATTTTATACAATACATTAAAGCACAACTGATTTGAATCCAATGACATTGTCATACTTGAAATTGATTATAATGTCTCAAATACGGTTTTGGAGACTGTTACCCACTGAATGTGGATCCCAAAAAAATAACCTGGTTTTACATTTTTGTGGTGTTACCTAAAACAGTCCAGCTGGGTTTCTAGATTAGAGATAAAATAATGTTTTTTTAAATTGCATTTAAAAAAGCAAATACACTTTTCAGTCATATGATGTGAAAATATTCTGGCCTATGTAACTCCTACTGCCTACGTTCGAAAAATTCCCTTGTTCTGAAGTCAGTTCAGTGGCTATTAGAAGTAGTCACTGATGTAAATTCCATCTTGTTTGTGAAAATATTTTGAACAAAGCATTGATTGTCCAGGGTTTATAAAAAAAGTTTAAACCTATAAAATGTTGGCATTGCTACTATTTGGGGCATGAGAATGACATGCATATAAATCATAGTTCATTGGCACAGTCTTTTATACACAGAAAGAAGCCATTGCTGAAAAAGGAATTCATCAACGTGCTGTAATTCCTCTCTTTTATAGATTGGTTTTGTGAAGTATTCTGAACTGGGAAAAAATCTGAAGCAAATCTTAGCCTACAGTAGGAATCAGGGGCACAAGAAGTCTTTTATGCCATGAATTAGCTATGGTAGAGGGGCACAGTAAGCAGACTTGGGGGAAACAAGGGCGGATGGAAAGGCCTCAGTGTGAAGTTTCGGGAGGGAAGGTCATTTGTGTAGCTGATGTCCCTTCATGCCATCTCAGCCACAGCTCTATTAGCTCTGGCAACAGTAATCTGTTCCTCCCTTTTGTAGGAAAGATTTCCTACAAACATATCACCATTTAGGAGAGGTAACAGTTTACTAAGGCTGTCACAGGACTGTGTCCCTTCCTACCCATCATGAGGTGGGTGAAAGAGGCCGTTTATGCTGACAGGTTTTCTTCTTAACAGCAAGGGATTTTTCTGGCAACATTTTGGCAAACCTTGATCTGCAGCCCCTCCAGCAAGGACAGGAAGAGCAATCGCCTGCCAATACTTGGCCAAGCATGTGAAGCCACCCTTGTGCCTCATACACCACTGCTTTGCTTGATCAGCAGCTGATGAAAAATAAGAAAATTCTCTTCTGGCCCAGGCCCAGATGAGATGTCTTCCAGGGCAGATCTACCTTTCTACATCTGTGCTGAACAAGAATCAGCAGTGTCATCTGCTGCTTTAAAATGGCATCCTGATGGGAAATAAGTGTTCAGGTCTCACTGCAGGAAGTGATCTAATTCTCTTGGATTTTATGAGTAGCCTGGTCTTAGCAATGGGAAGATTTTGAAGGTGTTGGCCACCTAATCATTCTAAGAATCCTTTGTTTAAAACATCTGGTTTTAAAATTTTCACCTCTGTCAAACCTGTAGGGTAGCTGCAGTACCCTAGACTCGAAGGGTATGCCCCACTAGATGGTGAAAAATCAACAGCACAGACTACACAGGACCACGCAGGTCCTGAGAAAGGAGTACCCCTACTTGCATTGCTCCAGTTTTAGACAACTAAAATGTCACTGAAGTTACACCAGAATAAAGCAAGAGAAGCAGCAGTGAACTTGACCCAAGAATTCTCCCCAAAAATTCTTTTTCTTTTCCACTAGCAAAACTATTGGCAGCCACCAGGGATCAATGCTGTAATTACCCTTGAAGTGCTGCAGTGAAGAGCAAACATTCTAGCAATCCAAGCAATATTTTGTTCAGTCATTCTGTTGGACTGCAGCACTTGTGAGTGGGATTCTTGCAAGTGAAAAATACAGCAGTGCCACAAGGCTAAGTCCTTGCTATTTCTTGGAATTTTAGTAATAGCCATAAAATTTGCTGTTGGCGTCTGAATCTTTAGAAGCCATAAGCAAATTAAACAATCAAGCTTCAGTCCTGCAGTTCTTCTCATATGATGCTTATTAAAATACATGTGGTGAAGATCTTCATGAAGGTATTCCAGAATTTTCAAGCCAAAATGTCTAAAGTCAGGTTCTTAAATCCACATCTAAATTTTTAAACAAAGTTATGTTTATTTTCCTATTTTCTTGAGCTTCTGAAAATTGCAAATGCTAGAGCTTTTGAAAAAAAAAAGCCAGTTTACACAGTTCTTTAATCTGAATTAGGGTGTGCATTAAGACCGCTTTCTAGAATTGTCCATTGCAGGCATCAGAACTAGTCCTCTGAAGGTGTGGTCTGCAGCCCTAATGTGTTCTGAGTCGATCCTAGTTCTCTGAAGCTAAAATACCACAGGAGAACTGATTAAGATGATGTACCTATGCCTGTGTACCTATGATGTACCTATGAGGATGCCTTCTATTCTGTCGAATTTGGAAACTTGGCCCACAGACTGAAATGGGGTATTCCCACTGGAAGCATGCTATTTCCATTCACATTGAGGAAGCGGTCCATCACTGATAACATGGCATAACCCTTTCAAAATCCTGCCTGTACTAAATAATTTCATTTTCAAAAAAGCCAAGGAAAAAATAAATGTAAGATATTAGAAAACTACGAGGAAAGGCTAGCAAAATCACAGCGATTTTAACAAGAGCTTGGCAACTTGTGCAAGTTAATGACTACATTAATGTATTAAGTTGTGCCAGCTTGCCTGAACACACAGCATGCAATATCCACATCCAGAAATGTTGTGTTCCAGGCAAGGATTCTTCATTTAAAGTAGGCAATGAAGGAGCTGTACAGTTCTGCTTGTGGTTCTATTCTTTAGCATTCAAGCATATCTTAAAGCCAGAGGATCTGTTTAGGAGAGCCAAATCTATGAATACTACTGACAGTTGCAGAACTGGGTGTGAGAGAGCTAGACAGCCTGATGGCTTGAAAAAAATATGGAGCATGAAGACAGGAAAGAGACATAGTTGTCAGGACAAGGATTTGTGTGTGTATTAGAATAGCCTGTGCATCAGGGAATGTGTCATTCAGCCACACTGTCCTCTACTGGCTAATCTTGGATCTCTGAAAATGATAATCTATTCATACTTCCACTCTTCAGTACCTGATTTCGGGCATTTCAACAGTATCAAACTTGCAAACAACCCATCTCCTTCACCTCATCTCTCTCTGCCCTCATGCTTTTAAAACACAAGAAAACAGAGTCTTTACGACTATCAAAGCTTCATGATGTAGACTCTCCAGCTCCTGTCTTAAGACCTCTGTCAGAAGCAAGGAAGGGTTTCAGGATAGGGTATTTAAATCAATTTAATGTATTGTCAGTTAAAGAACTTTTAGTTACTGAGGCAGATATTTTTAAAAAAGTAAAACCACTCAGGGAAAAACACCTCAGCTCCCCTCTGTACACCTCTCCTCCCCTCTTTCTGGTCTCCAGTCCCCTCACTGTGGGCTACACTCAATCCCTTTGGGGATGTGAGGGCTGCGACAGGAGATGGGGGTCAGCAGATGCTGGCTGCTTTTCTTTTTCCACTCTTTACTTCTTGCTCAGTTGCCCCAATGTGGGTTCCTCCACTAGCTGCTGGACCACCAGAGCTGAGCCTTCTCCTTTCTGCCCTTGCTCAGGCAGCTTTTCTTCCTTTGGCCCCTGGTTGAGATCCTATTTTGCTCCAGCAACTTTCCTGCTCTGCCATCTCTCCTCTATCCTCCTGCTCTCGTGTGGTCTTCTCTGTCTTTCTCTTTCTCCTTTAGTGGTGGTGTCTTTTCCTCAGCATTTACCACTCTTTCTTACGTGCATTTTCACAGAGGTGCTAGAAACCCCTCTGATCGGTTCAGCATTGTAGGCGGAGCTGGCTGCAAGAGTCTGTATCCAGTGCAGGGTGGTCCATGACCTCTTCCCACAGAGACCACCCCACAGGCACACCATGGCCAAAACCCTGCCAACTGTGCCCAATACACACCTCAATCCCTCCTTGGTAATTAAAATATATATATATACACATAAAAAATCTGGCCAATTCTAGTTTTGTTCTCTCCAATCTGGGAACTTTCATCCTTTACAGTTGTCTTTACATTTCTGAATATGAATATTTCTGGTGTCTTTGGAAAGACTGGCCTGATGAGTTCTGAGATAAGGAGGGTGGTGAGGCACTGGCACAGGCTACCCAGAGAAGCTGTGGATGCCCCATCCCTGGCAGTGCTCAAGGCCAGGCTGGATGGGGCTGGGAGCAACCTGGTCTGGTGGAAGGTGTCCCTGCCCATGGCAGGGGGGTGGAACTAGATGATTTTTAAGGTCCCTTCTAACCCAAACCGTTCTGTGATTCTATGAATCTAAAGAAAAACAGGCCTTTCTGTAGCTGGCCCATGCACGTCCCTCAGGTGTGCTGTGGCAGAGAGCTTCGGCTGGCAAGCTGACTGTCCTGTGCTCTGTGTGGCTCCTGCAGACACCAACAACCTCAATGCTGCTTTCAGGTTCTGGACGACAGCTGAGACCGGCTGAGCCTCCAGGAGATGCTGATGCTGAAGCAGATAGAGAAGACGAAGATTCTGTGAGTTTTTTTTAATTGGGTTTCTTTGGGATGGACGTTTGGCAGCTGACTTGTTAAAATGGGATCTGAAATGTTTTATTTATAGCTGGGCCTTGCTGGTGAATTTTCTCCCCATTAAAAATGTATTTCTGCTCAAGATTCTCCTGCCAGCTCAAAAGCCAGAATGATGCTTCAATATAAAGTGATCTGCTCTTTGCCATGATTCACCAGCATAAGTTTAATACCAAGACTTAGCAAAATGCTACATGGCTGTTGACTACAGTAACTTACAGCTTTAGCAAGTTTATGTTCCCTATCATTTGGCTCCAGAAGGAAGCATGCTAATTCCTTGTCAGCAGAAATTCCTGCTGGGACTCTTCCATAGTTTGCTTGTCCATAGAGGACAATAAAGTTTGATGCAGGATGCAAAGATTAGATGTGCAAATAAAGCAGAGGAGGGAATATTTATTGCCTTTTTTAATTATTACCAACTGATCTGTCAGTATTTTCAGTCTGTTCAGCCCACAGATACATACAATACATAAAAAACCCAAAAATCAGCATACCATTGCTTTTGTCTCTCAGGTATCTGTTCTTGAGTAACATCCTTAAATGAGAGCAGTGTTTATTCTTGACCTAAGGAAAGAGTTGCTGGTTATTCTACATCCACCATTACTGATGAAAGATTTGTATACAGAAGGAGACTCATACCTAAGTAGAAAAACTCTCCTAAAAAAACCCTCATCCACTGTTTAGTGGTGACCGTTCCTTTCCCACCACTCATTTCTTTTCCACAGGTTAATGAAGTGGCAGTAGAAGACATACGTCCAAGGCCACAAGGATCCTCCCCAGTTTATGAATATTCCATAGAAGAAGAATATTTAAAGGCAAGACACTGAGTTTTCATGCAGGCATGGCTTTAGCAAGCTGATTCAAGATGCCTTAGCTACTACAGCTAGCTGAGGCTCATGTCGTGTAACAGGATGTTGTTGCAGCCATATTGTCTTCCTGTCCCCACCAAAATCAGGGCCATGTTCATTCGTGGCTTTATATTGTACTGGACTTGTTGTTGGCCATGTTCTTGTTTCTTGGCAAAAAATACATTTTATTTCATTCCTTAAAGGACCTGGGGCAGAAAGTGTCGAGAAATCACAGTGCTTTTCCTATTAGAATATTTATGCTGGCTTGAATCTAATATGTATTTTGAAATTACCTCTTGGCTATTCAGTGTTAAAGATTTAATTAGTAGAGTCATGTTAAGGTAAGTAGGCAGTTTGAAATCCATGCTGAAGTCGAATAAATAAAACATATGCTCACAAAGATGAAAGCAAGAGAAATGTGCTACATGAGTAACACACAGAAAAGCTCCCAATGTCTTAATACAGTTGGTCTCTGGTGTTCATTTCATGCAAATTTTGGTACAATACAGGGAGGCCTTGGCATCTAATTTACTACAGAGAAAAATATAGTTAAATGATTCACATTGTACATTGCACTTTTAGATCCTAATTTGGCTCTGTTGCCACTAAAGCCAACTGCAGTTCTTAGTCTAAACCAGGGATTTTAACTGATGTAGGACTTTTGTTATACTTTGCAACAGCATGATTTCCGAACACTAAATAATTGCAAATTATTTTTCAGCTTCAAGAAGAAAACAAAAAATATTCTACAGACAAAGCAAAACAGAGTCATCCACAGGTTGGTATAAAAGCACTCTGTAGTTTCTAAGCATGTGGCTTGCAAAATAGTAAAGTCTACTACAACACACAGACATGGATTTGTGGACGGAGGGAAGGACAAATGGGCAAAGAGTCACTTTAGACTTGTTTTGACCAGAAACTTCACAAATAGCCTATCTGTGTCACAGGCATGAACACTTACTTGCCCTGTGTGGGGTCTTTGCATAATTTTTTCAGCATTCTTTAGCCTTCCCTGGTTTGAGTACAGTACAGCATTAGCTATTAATCTGACTTTTCTGGCCCATTGACTCTAACTCATGTACTTAACATCTTAACGGAAAATACAATCTTTTGGCCCTGAAAGTTTCCATATATTTCACATTCTAAAATTATAACCTATTTTCCCCAAAACCTTGATTCAGCATAACCATAATACATGTGCTGAATTCTAATTTAGAACAGAATCAAACCCATGCTGAACAAGTACATTTTCTGTTTCAGATAATCTTTCTTGAGCTACTGAAAATATACCTGAGGAGAGTCAACTTTTATTGTATAATAATGTAGAACACTTTGATACAAATAAAAATTACAATTTCACACCTTTTTCTGTATCTAGGAGACAATGGAAGTGACCCTGAAAACAGAAGTGGAAGCTGGTGCTAGTGGTTTTAGTGTGATGGGTGGAGGAAATGAAGGAATATTTATTAAAAAAGTACTTAAGGAATCTCCTGCTTCAAAAATATTTAGTCTGAGAGAAGGTACAGTCTGATTTTCTGTTTTGTTTTGGGGTTTTTTTATAGCTTGAAATAACAGGTATGTAGCTGTGTATGCATATAGATACCTACTTGATTTGTCATCTCTTTAGGTAATAGAAATAACAGATCCTAAACCAACCAATGTTATAAATGACCTTAACCTTTGCATATTAAGAATTTCAAAGATCAGTTTCTTGAACAATAATGAAATGTGATTTTTTTTGTATACCATTAAAAAAAAAATCTAATTTTCATTGGAACAGTGGAAAATATACGTAGAAAGTAGTATATACACAATTAAAATGAAAAAATCCCTGACTCATAACACTTATGAAGAACCTGCCTTTGATTCTTTTACAAAATAGTATGCCACAAAACTACAATAAAAAATGATTTAAACAAGAACAAAACCCCAAAGCCTAAATACTGAAAGATGTAAGAAAAATCTTTGTTACTGTAAGCGTGGTCAGACACTAGAATATAATAAATAACCAATATATAATGGAATGAAAAATAATAGATGATAAATTTTCCAGCAAAGTTACGGAGTCATGATCCTTGAAAATCTTCAAAACCTGACAGCACACAGACCTTGACAACTGACTGTAGCTGACCCTTCTCTGAGCAGGGTGGTTGGACTAGATAATCTCCAGAGGTCCTTTCCAGCCTTAACTACTCTGTGATTCTATTATGTGAACATAATTTCATATTTTAAATAAATAGGATGTGATAAGGTGATTGGGGTTTTTTGTGGGGATTATTTCAGCAGAGTTTGAAAAACTGCAAGAAAACACAAACCAATTAAAATTATTTCTGATTCTACTTCCAGGTGATCAGCTTCTAAGTGCTACAATATTTTTTGATAATATCAAATATGAAGACGCACTCAAGATTCTCCAATATTCTGAGCCATACAGAGTCCAATTCAGCCTCAAAAGAAAAATTGCTGGGAAAGAAGAGCTAGAACATATTCACTCCACAGTCCAGTACAAGAAGGAAAGAGTAAGTCAGGTAGATATTTGATTAGTTTACAAAATCTGGATAACATTGTATTGTGTTGTGTGGAGATACACCAGAAAATACGCATTTGAGTCTTCTTAAGGCTCATATGTTTCAACTTACTAGCATGAATATCCGTGACAGGGGAAAAAAATCCACGTTATATTTGCAGATTTTTAAACAACCTTGGCAAGACCATAAATTTTGAATAAAGCTACAATCTTGTGTTAGGGTAGAAAAATATTCTCTAGTGAGTCTGCTTTGTTTTGTTTTGTTGTTGTTAAGTATTCACTGATAGAACAGGCTCAGATGAGCCTTTTCAGTATTTATATTCAATATTTTCCAAAATGTAAAGTATCTGTAAATATTTTTCTCAAAAGCTCATCAATGAAAGTTTCTCTTAAAAACATGTGTTTAATCACTGATATCACAGACATGATCTGCTTATAGGTCTCCATCACATTCAGAATTATTTTTCTCTTCAAATACCTATATATATTTTAATATAGATATCCTTTATATATATCCAGGCATATATAGGGAGAGACATACATATAGAAACCTCTATTTACTGCAATGTTTTGCAAAGAATGCAGACCTTCAGAAATTCAGATATTACAGTCATACAACCCATTTGTTTTATGTAATTTCTGCCTGAATTATATACACCATTTTGAGGAATTTTTTATATAACAAGTTGATACTGTGAAGAAAAGCACTTTTTTCTGCATATTTTATAGTATGTATTTTATTTTGTTTTGCACCTCTATTTAGTTTATTTTTAATTTTCTGACTATTATTTGTTCTTTCAGGAAAAAGAACTTAGTGAGAGCATTCCTGAAGAAACACTGCATGACTCAGGAAAAACCATTTCAGAAGAAGACAGGGAAACATTAATTGTAAGTCAAAGGGTAGGAAGAAGCAAGAGACCTAAAAAAGATAGATTATCATGGCCAAAATTCCAGTCAATCAAAAATAAAAAGATACTGGGCCACAGAAGATCTCATAGTACATCAGATGCATATGAGCCTGCTATACAGGATATTTCCCCTACAAGCACAGACACAGAGTCTCAATTTCAACAAGAAGTTCATATCAAAGAAAAAAAAGGAAGCCAAAAGAAACTGAAGTTCCCTAGCATTGGATTCAAAATGCACAGATCCAAACCTGAACCACAAGACAAGCAAAAAAAAGAAATAAAAACTACACTGTTATCTGAAAAAGAGAAAATACATAAAGAAGATATCAGCCTGGAAAATCCTGAAATCCTGACTGTTGAATATACCACATCTCCTGCTTATGAAATTAGAACAGGGGAGGTACATGAAACTTTAACAAAAGACTTAAAAGATATAAAAAATGGCATTCCATCTCATACCAAAAAATGCCCTGAAGTTGAAATAAGAATTAAAAAAGAAAAAGACAAGGAATCAACATCAAAAATTACTGTATCTGACATAACAGCTATAACAGCAAAGGTATCAAAGCCCAGTATGGAAACAACTGACCTGAAAGAAAGCCCAACTAAACAAACACCACAAGTCTCATCAAAATCCCGAAAAAAGAAACAGAAAGGAACAGCAGATAAAACAGAAGGGGAAAGTGGAATTAACATAGACATGATGGGTCACACAGCTCAAGGATCTATACAGGTAAAAGGTCTAGAAATTGGCACTGCTAAAGCAGAGTTACATACAACATCTGATGCACTGGAAACAGGGGAAAAACAAACCAAACAAGATACACAAATACTAACAATTCAGAAAACAAAATTCGGGATTTCAGTGCCCAAAGGAAAAGAGCCAGAGACTGAACACACCAAAATGGAAAGTCGTGTTCCACATTCAGTACCAGAAAAAACAGCTGAAATGAGTTCAGAGGATGGCAGGAATTTGGACCTGAATCCTAACATGCCTGATGAAGAATCAGAAGTATCTACTTGGAAAATACAAATGCCATCATTCAAAAAGGACAAAACACCTAAAGCTGAACTGAAAATATTGAGAGAGGAAAGCACAGCTGAAACTGTAGATATTGTAAAAAAGGCACAGATAGAAGAAGACAGTATGTCCACAAGTGATAAAACCATTAAGATGAACACTGGCATAAAGACAGGAGAAAAGGATATGGAGGGAACAGAAAGCAAATTCAGACTTCCAAAGTTTAAATTACCTACATTTACTTGGGCAACACCAAAGGATCAGACAGGGCAACCTGAAGATCAGGAAAGTGACAGGGAAGGAGAAGTTCCAGCACTAGAGGCAAGCACAAAACAAGAAAGGAGTGTATTACCAGAAGAAATGAAGGTTACAAATGAGGAAATTGAAATAGGCATCTCGAAAGGAAAAATAAAAGCAGAGGATATAGGACAAATATCTCAAGGACAGATGCCAAGCCAAAAAATTCTAACTATAAAACCGTGCAAAACTGAGAATATTTTAGAAGAAACAGGAGAAGAAATGCTAATTAGAAAAAGTACTGTAAACATAACAAAGGGAGATAACAGTATAGTACCACATAAAAAAAAAGAAAAAACTCAATATACCAAGGCTGACATCAAAGCTCCCAAGGTGGACATCAGCCTCCCGTCCGTCGACGTCGCCCTTCCAAAGGCCAGCATCGACGTGCAGGCACCCGAGGCAGCCCTCACCCTCGAAGGGGAAGCCAAAGCCCCGGAGAAGGAGGCCGCGAAGACCAAGGACGGCAAGTTCAAGATGCCCAAGTTCGGCATGCCTTCCTTTGGCTGGTCCAGCAGCAGAGACGCCAAGGCCACTGTGGCCGCTGATGTGGACGTCAGCCTCAAGGAGCCCCAAGTGACAGTGCCATCGGGAGCTGCCGAAGTCGATGTGACCCTGCCCGGGGCCGACATCCAAGCGCCTGGCGTGGAGGTGGCCCTGGAGACAGCCGCCACAGGAGACGGCGAGAAAGGTCGATTCAAGATGCCCAGCGTCAAGCTGCCCGACGTCAAGCTGCCCAAAGTCAAAGGTCCCCACGTGCAGGTCAGCCTGCCAAAGGCCGAGGTCGCGCTGCCCCAAGCCCAGGCTGAAGTCCAGGGGGGCGAAGTCGCCCTGCAGGGCCCCGACGTCGAAGGCGGCCTGGAGGTGGCTGCCGGCAAACTTGAGGGTGGCGGCATGAAAATACACATGCCGAAAGTCAAGGTGCCCAGCGTGGCCTTCTCCAAGCCGACCGTCAAGGCTCCCAAACTGGATGCAGAGGTCAGCCTCCCGGAGGCAGACCTCAAGGCCGGCACTGGCGACATCAGCATCGCGGCTCCCGACATCAAGCTGCCCTCCGTCGAAGGCTCCCTCGAGCTCCAGGCACCCGAGATAGACCTCAAAGGGCCTACAGCCGAAGGCTCCCTCGACGGGGCCGAGCTGGAAGCCACGGGCCTGAAAGGGAAGTTTAAGATGCCCAAGTTCGACAAGCCCAAATTTGGAGTGTCGCTCCCCAAGGCGGAAGGGCCCGAAGGCGAGATCAGCCTGCCCACCGCAGAGGTCGACCTTCCCTCTGCCACCGTGACGGCTGCAGTGGAGGGCCCCACGCTGGGCCTCAAAGCCGACGTCCCCGGCGCCAAAACCGAAGGGGCTGGCTGGAAGCTGGAGAAGCCCTCCCTCAAAATGCCCAAAGCTGACATCAAAGCTCCCAAGGTGGACATCAGCCTCCCGTCCGTCGACGTCGCCCTTCCAAAGGCCAGCATCGACGTGCAGGCACCCGAGGCAGCCCTCACCCTCGAAGGGGAAGCCAAAGCCCCGGAGAAGGAGGCCGCGAAGACCAAGGACGGCAAGTTCAAGATGCCCAAGTTCGGCATGCCTTCCTTTGGCTGGTCCAGCAGCAGAGACGCCAAGGCCACTGTGGCCGCTGATGTGGACGTCAGCCTCAAGGAGCCCCAAGTGACAGTGCCATCGGGAGCTGCCGAAGTCGATGTGACCCTGCCCGGGGCCGACATCCAAGCGCCCGGCGTGGAGGTGGCCCTGGAGACAGCCACCACAGGAGACGGCGAGAAAGGTCGATTCAAGATGCCCAGCGTCAAGCTGCCCGACGTCAAGCTGCCCAAAGTCAAAGGTCCCCACGTGCAGGTCAGCCTGCCAAAGGCCGAGGTCGCGCTGCCCCAAGCCCAGGCCGAAGTCCAGGGGGGCGAAGTCGCCCTGCAGGGCCCCGACGTCGAAGGCGGCCTGGAGGTGGCTGCCGGCAAACTTGAGGGTGGCGGCATGAAAATACACATGCCGAAAGTCAAGGTGCCCAGCGTGGCCTTCTCCAAGCCGACCGTCAAGGCTCCCAAACTGGATGCAGAGGTCAGCCTCCCGGAGGCAGACCTCAAGGCCGGCACTGGCGACATCAGCATCGCGGCTCCCGACATCAAGCTGCCCTCCGTCGAAGGCTCCCTCGAGCTCCAGGCACCCGAGATAGACCTCAAAGGGCCTACAGCCGAAGGCTCCCTCGACGGGGCCGAGCTGGAAGCCACGGGCCTGAAAGGGAAGTTTAAGATGCCCAAGTTCGACAAGCCCAAATTTGGAGTGTCGCTCCCCAAGGCGGAAGGGCCCGAAGGCGAGATCAGCCTGCCCACCGCAGAGGTCGACCTTCCCTCTGCCACCGTGACGGCTGCAGTGGAGGGCCCCACGCTGGGCCTCAAAGCCGACGTCCCCGGCGCCAAAACCGAAGGGGCTGGCTGGAAGCTGGAGAAGCCCTCCCTCAAAATGCCCAAAGCTGACATCAAAGCTCCCAAGGTGGACATCAGCCTCCCGTCCGTCGACGTCGCCCTTCCAAAGGCCAGCATCGACGTGCAGGCACCCGAGGCAGCCCTCACCCTCGAAGGGGAAGCCAAAGCCCCGGAGAAGGAGGCCGCGAAGACCAAGGACGGCAAGTTCAAGATGCCCAAGTTCGGCATGCCTTCCTTTGGCTGGTCCAGCAGCAGAGACGCCAAGGCCACTGTGGCCGCTGATGTGGACGTCAGCCTCAAGGAGCCCCAAGTGACAGTGCCATCGGGAGCTGCCGAAGTCGATGTGACCCTGCCCGGGGCCGACATCCAAGCGCCCGGCGTGGAGGTGGCCCTGGAGACAGCCGCCACAGGAGACGGCGAGAAAGGTCGATTCAAGATGCCCAGCGTCAAGCTGCCCGACGTCAAGCTGCCCAAAGTCAAAGGTCCCCACGTGCAGGTCAGCCTGCCAAAGGCCGAGGTCGCGCTGCCCCAAGCCCAGGCCGAAGTCCAGGGGGGCGAAGTCGCCCTGCAGGGCCCCGACGTCGAAGGCGGCCTGGAGGTGGCTGCCGGCAAACTTGAGGGTGGCGGCATGAAAATACACATGCCGAAAGTCAAGGTGCCCAGCGTGGCCTTCTCCAAGCCGACCGTCAAGGCTCCCAAACTGGATGCAGAGGTCAGCCTCCCGGAGGCAGACCTCAAGGCCGGCACTGGCGACATCAGCATCGCGGCTCCCGACATCAAGCTGCCCTCCGTCGAAGGCTCCCTCGAGCTCCAGGCACCCGAGATAGACCTCAAAGGGCCTACAGCCGAAGGCTCCCTCGACGGGGCCGAGCTGGAAGCCACGGGCCTGAAAGGGAAGTTTAAGATGCCCAAGTTCGACAAGCCCAAATTTGGAGTGTCGCTCCCCAAGGCGGAAGGGCCCGAAGGCGAGATCAGCCTGCCCACCGCAGAGGTCGACCTTCCCTCTGCCACCGTGACGGCTGCAGTGGAGGGCCCCACGCTGGGCCTCAAAGCCGACGTCCCCGGCGCCAAAACCGAAGGGGCTGGCTGGAAGCTGGAGAAGCCCTCCCTCAAAATGCCCAAAGCTGACATCAAAGCTCCCAAGGTGGACATCAGCCTCCCGTCCGTCGACGTCGCCCTTCCAAAGGCCAGCATCGACGTGCAGGCACCCGAGGCAGCCCTCACCCTCGAAGGGGAAGCCAAAGCCCCGGAGAAGGAGGCCGCGAAGACCAAGGACGGCAAGTTCAAGATGCCCAAGTTCGGCATGCCTTCCTTTGGCTGGTCCAGCAGCAGAGACGCCAAGGCCACTGTGGCCGCTGATGTGGACGTCAGCCTCAAGGAGCCCCAAGTGACAGTGCCATCGGGAGCTGCCGAAGTCGATGTGACCCTGCCCGGGGCCGACATCCAAGCGCCCGGCGTGGAGGTGGCCCTGGAGACAGCCGCCACAGGAGACGGCGAGAAAGGTCGATTCAAGATGCCCAGCGTCAAGCTGCCCGACGTCAAGCTGCCCAAAGTCAAAGGTCCCCACGTGCAGGTCAGCCTGCCAAAGGCCGAGGTCGCGCTGCCCCAAGCCCAGGCCGAAGTCCAGGGGGGCGAAGTCGCCCTGCAGGGCCCCGACGTCGAAGGCGGCCTGGAGGTGGCTGCCGGCAAACTTGAGGGTGGCGGCATGAAAATACACATGCCGAAAGTCAAGGTGCCCAGCGTGGCCTTCTCCAAGCCGACCGTCAAGGCTCCCAAACTGGATGCAGAGGTCAGCCTCCCGGAGGCAGACCTCAAGGCCGGCACTGGCGACATCAGCATCGCGGCTCCCGACATCAAGCTGCCCTCCGTCGAAGGCTCCCTCGAGCTCCAGGCACCCGAGATAGACCTCAAAGGGCCTACAGCCGAAGGCTCCCTCGACGGGGCCGAGCTGGAAGCCACGGGCCTGAAAGGGAAGTTTAAGATGCCCAAGTTCGACAAGCCCAAATTTGGAGTGTCGCTCCCCAAGGCGGAAGGGCCCGAAGGCGAGATCAGCCTGCCCACCGCAGAGGTCGACCTTCCCTCTGCCACCGTGACGGCTGCAGTGGAGGGCCCCACGCTGGGCCTCAAAGCCGACGTCCCCGGCGCCAAAACCGAAGGGGCTGGCTGGAAGCTGGAGAAGCCCTCCCTCAAAATGCCCAAAGCTGACATCAAAGCTCCCAAGGTGGACATCAGCCTCCCGTCCGTCGACGTCGCCCTTCCAAAGGCCAGCATCGACGTGCAGGCACCCGAGGCAGCCCTCACCCTCGAAGGGGAAGCCAAAGCCCCGGAGAAGGAGGCCGCGAAGACCAAGGACGGCAAGTTCAAGATGCCCAAGTTCGGCATGCCTTCCTTTGGCTGGTCCAGCAGCAGAGACGCCAAGGCCACTGTGGCCGCTGATGTGGACGTCAGCCTCAAGGAGCCCCAAGTGACAGTGCCATCGGGAGCTGCCGAAGTCGATGTGACCCTGCCCGGGGCCGACATCCAAGCGCCCGGCGTGGAGGTGGCCCTGGAGACAGCCGCCACAGGAGACGGCGAGAAAGGTCGATTCAAGATGCCCAGCGTCAAGCTGCCCGACGTCAAGCTGCCCAAAGTCAAAGGTCCCCACGTGCAGGTCAGCCTGCCAAAGGCCGAGGTCGCGCTGCCCCAAGCCCAGGCCGAAGTCCAGGGGGGCGAAGTCGCCCTGCAGGGCCCCGACGTCGAAGGCGGCCTGGAGGTGGCTGCCGGCAAACTTGAGGGTGGCGGCATGAAAATACACATGCCGAAAGTCAAGGTGCCCAGCGTGGCCTTCTCCAAGCCGACCGTCAAGGCTCCCAAACTGGATGCAGAGGTCAGCCTCCCGGAGGCAGACCTCAAGGCCGGCACTGGCGACATCAGCATCGCGGCTCCCGACATCAAGCTGCCCTCCGTCGAAGGCTCCCTCGAGCTCCAGGCACCCGAGATAGACCTCAAAGGGCCTACAGCCGAAGGCTCCCTCGACGGGGCCGAGCTGGAAGCCACGGGCCTGAAAGGGAAGTTTAAGATGCCCAAGTTCGACAAGCCCAAATTTGGAGTGTCGCTCCCCAAGGCGGAAGGGCCCGAAGGCGAGATCAGCCTGCCCACCGCAGAGGTCGACCTTCCCTCTGCCACCGTGACGGCTGCAGTGGAGGGCCCCACGCTGGGCCTCAAAGCCGACGTCCCCGGCGCCAAAACCGAAGGGGCTGGCTGGAAGCTGGAGAAGCCCTCCCTCAAAATGCCCAAAGCTGACATCAAAGCTCCCAAGGTGGACATCAGCCTCCCGTCCGTCGACGTCGCCCTTCCAAAGGCCAGCATCGACGTGCAGGCACCCGAGGCAGCCCTCACCCTCGAAGGGGAAGCCAAAGCCCCGGAGAAGGAGGCCGCGAAGACCAAGGACGGCAAGTTCAAGATGCCCAAGTTCGGCATGCCTTCCTTTGGCTGGTCCAGCAGCAGAGACGCCAAGGCCACTGTGGCCGCTGATGTGGACGTCAGCCTCAAGGAGCCCCAAGTGACAGTGCCATCGGGAGCTGCCGAAGTCGATGTGACCCTGCCCGGGGCCGACATCCAAGCGCCCGGCGTGGAGGTGGCCCTGGAGACAGCCGCCACAGGAGACGGCGAGAAAGGTCGATTCAAGATGCCCAGCGTCAAGCTGCCCGACGTCAAGCTGCCCAAAGTCAAAGGTCCCCACGTGCAGGTCAGCCTGCCAAAGGCCGAGGTCGCGCTGCCCCAAGCCCAGGCCGAAGTCCAGGGGGGCGAAGTCGCCCTGCAGGGCCCCGACGTCGAAGGCGGCCTGGAGGTGGCTGCCGGCAAACTTGAGGGTGGCGGCATGAAAATACACATGCCGAAAGTCAAGGTGCCCAGCGTGGCCTTCTCCAAGCCGACCGTCAAGGCTCCCAAACTGGATGCAGAGGTCAGCCTCCCGGAGGCAGACCTCAAGGCCGGCACTGGCGACATCAGCATCGCGGCTCCCGACATCAAGCTGCCCTCCGTCGAAGGCTCCCTCGAGCTCCAGGCACCCGAGATAGACCTCAAAGGGCCTACAGCCGAAGGCTCCCTCGACGGGGCCGAGCTGGAAGCCACGGGCCTGAAAGGGAAGTTTAAGATGCCCAAGTTCGACAAGCCCAAATTTGGAGTGTCGCTCCCCAAGGCGGAAGGGCCCGAAGGCGAGATCAGCCTGCCCACCGCAGAGGTCGACCTTCCCTCTGCCACCGTGACGGCTGCAGTGGAGGGCCCCACGCTGGGCCTCAAAGCCGACGTCCCCGGCGCCAAAACCGAAGGGGCTGGCTGGAAGCTGGAGAAGCCCTCCCTCAAAATGCCCAAAGCTGACATCAAAGCTCCCAAGGTGGACATCAGCCTCCCGTCCGTCGACGTCGCCCTTCCAAAGGCCAGCATCGACGTGCAGGCACCCGAGGCAGCCCTCACCCTCGAAGGGGAAGCCAAAGCCCCGGAGAAGGAGGCCGCGAAGACCAAGGACGGCAAGTTCAAGATGCCCAAGTTCGGCATGCCTTCCTTTGGCTGGTCCAGCAGCAGAGACGCCAAGGCCACTGTGGCCGCTGATGTGGACGTCAGCCTCAAGGAGCCCCAAGTGACAGTGCCATCGGGAGCTGCCGAAGTCGATGTGACCCTGCCCGGGGCCGACATCCAAGCGCCCGGCGTGGAGGTGGCCCTGGAGACAGCCACCACAGGAGACGGCGAGAAAGGTCGATTCAAGATGCCCAGCGTCAAGCTGCCCGACGTCAAGCTGCCCAAAGTCAAAGGTCCCCACGTGCAGGTCAGCCTGCCAAAGGCCGAGGTCGCGCTGCCCCAAGCCCAGGCCGAAGTCCAGGGGGGCGAAGTCGCCCTGCAGGGCCCCGACGTCGAAGGCGGCCTGGAGGTGGCTGCCGGCAAACTTGAGGGTGGCGGCATGAAAATACACATGCCGAAAGTCAAGGTGCCCAGCGTGGCCTTCTCCAAGCCGACCGTCAAGGCTCCCAAACTGGATGCAGAGGTCAGCCTCCCGGAGGCAGACCTCAAGGCCGGCACTGGCGACATCAGCATCGCGGCTCCCGACATCAAGCTGCCCTCCGTCGAAGGCTCCCTCGAGCTCCAGGCACCCGAGATAGACCTCAAAGGGCCTACAGCCGAAGGCTCCCTCGACGGGGCCGAGCTGGAAGCCACGGGCCTGAAAGGGAAGTTTAAGATGCCCAAGTTCGACAAGCCCAAATTTGGAGTGTCGCTCCCCAAGGCGGAAGGGCCCGAAGGCGAGATCAGCCTGCCCACCGCAGAGGTCGACCTTCCCTCTGCCACCGTGACGGCTGCAGTGGAGGGCCCCACGCTGGGCCTCAAAGCCGACGTCCCCGGCGCCAAAACCGAAGGGGCTGGCTGGAAGCTGGAGAAGCCCTCCCTCAAAATGCCCAAAGCTGACATCAAAGCTCCCAAGGTGGACATCAGCCTCCCGTCCGTCGACGTCGCCCTTCCAAAGGCCAGCATCGACGTGCAGGCACCCGAGGCAGCCCTCACCCTCGAAGGGGAAGCCAAAGCCCCGGAGAAGGAGGCCGCGAAGACCAAGGACGGCAAGTTCAAGATGCCCAAGTTCGGCATGCCTTCCTTTGGCTGGTCCAGCAGCAGAGACGCCAAGGCCACTGTGGCCGCTGATGTGGACGTCAGCCTCAAGGAGCCCCAAGTGACAGTGCCATCGGGAGCTGCCGAAGTCGATGTGACCCTGCCCGGGGCCGACATCCAAGCGCCCGGCGTGGAGGTGGCCCTGGAGACAGCCGCCACAGGAGACGGCGAGAAAGGTCGATTCAAGATGCCCAGCGTCAAGCTGCCCGACGTCAAGCTGCCCAAAGTCAAAGGTCCCCACGTGCAGGTCAGCCTGCCAAAGGCCGAGGTCGCGCTGCCCCAAGCCCAGGCCGAAGTCCAGGGGGGCGAAGTCGCCCTGCAGGGCCCCGACGTCGAAGGCGGCCTGGAGGTGGCTGCCGGCAAACTTGAGGGTGGCGGCATGAAAATACACATGCCGAAAGTCAAGGTGCCCAGCGTGGCCTTCTCCAAGCCGACCGTCAAGGCTCCCAAACTGGATGCAGAGGTCAGCCTCCCGGAGGCAGACCTCAAGGCCGGCACTGGCGACATCAGCATCGCGGCTCCCGACATCAAGCTGCCCTCCGTCGAAGGCTCCCTCGAGCTCCAGGCACCCGAGATAGACCTCAAAGGGCCTACAGCCGAAGGCTCCCTCGACGGGGCCGAGCTGGAAGCCACGGGCCTGAAAGGGAAGTTTAAGATGCCCAAGTTCGACAAGCCCAAATTTGGAGTGTCGCTCCCCAAGGCGGAAGGGCCCGAAGGCGAGATCAGCCTGCCCACCGCAGAGGTCGACCTTCCCTCTGCCACCGTGACGGCTGCAGTGGAGGGCCCCACGCTGGGCCTCAAAGCCGACGTCCCCGGCGCCAAAACCGAAGGGGCTGGCTGGAAGCTGGAGAAGCCCTCCCTCAAAATGCCCAAAGCTGACATCAAAGCTCCCAAGGTGGACATCAGCCTCCCGTCCGTCGACGTCGCCCTTCCAAAGGCCAGCATCGACGTGCAGGCACCCGAGGCAGCCCTCACCCTCGAAGGGGAAGCCAAAGCCCCGGAGAAGGAGGCCGCGAAGACCAAGGACGGCAAGTTCAAGATGCCCAAGTTCGGCATGCCTTCCTTTGGCTGGTCCAGCAGCAGAGACGCCAAGGCCACTGTGGCCGCTGATGTGGACGTCAGCCTCAAGGAGCCCCAAGTGACAGTGCCATCGGGAGCTGCCGAAGTCGATGTGACCCTGCCCGGGGCCGACATCCAAGCGCCCGGCGTGGAGGTGGCCCTGGAGACAGCCGCCACAGGAGACGGCGAGAAAGGTCGATTCAAGATGCCCAGCGTCAAGCTGCCCGACGTCAAGCTGCCCAAAGTCAAAGGTCCCCACGTGCAGGTCAGCCTGCCAAAGGCCGAGGTCGCGCTGCCCCAAGCCCAGGCCGAAGTCCAGGGGGGCGAAGTCGCCCTGCAGGGCCCCGACGTCGAAGGCGGCCTGGAGGTGGCTGCCGGCAAACTTGAGGGTGGCGGCATGAAAATACACATGCCGAAAGTCAAGGTGCCCAGCGTGGCCTTCTCCAAGCCGACCGTCAAGGCTCCCAAACTGGATGCAGAGGTCAGCCTCCCGGAGGCAGACCTCAAGGCCGGCACTGGCGACATCAGCATCGCGGCTCCCGACATCAAGCTGCCCTCCGTCGAAGGCTCCCTCGAGCTCCAGGCACCCGAGATAGACCTCAAAGGGCCTACAGCCGAAGGCTCCCTCGACGGGGCCGAGCTGGAAGCCACGGGCCTGAAAGGGAAGTTTAAGATGCCCAAGTTCGACAAGCCCAAATTTGGAGTGTCGCTCCCCAAGGCGGAAGGGCCCGAAGGCGAGATCAGCCTGCCCACCGCAGAGGTCGACCTTCCCTCTGCCACCGTGACGGCTGCAGTGGAGGGCCCCACGCTGGGCCTCAAAGCCGACGTCCCCGGCGCCAAAACCGAAGGGGCTGGCTGGAAGCTGGAGAAGCCCTCCCTCAAAATGCCCAAAGCTGACATCAAAGCTCCCAAGGTGGACATCAGCCTCCCGTCCGTCGACGTCGCCCTTCCAAAGGCCAGCATCGACGTGCAGGCACCCGAGGCAGCCCTCACCCTCGAAGGGGAAGCCAAAGCCCCGGAGAAGGAGGCCGCGAAGACCAAGGACGGCAAGTTCAAGATGCCCAAGTTCGGCATGCCTTCCTTTGGCTGGTCCAGCAGCAGAGACGCCAAGGCCACTGTGGCCGCTGATGTGGACGTCAGCCTCAAGGAGCCCCAAGTGACAGTGCCATCGGGAGCTGCCGAAGTCGATGTGACCCTGCCCGGGGCCGACATCCAAGCGCCCGGCGTGGAGGTGGCCCTGGAGACAGCCGCCACAGGAGACGGCGAGAAAGGTCGATTCAAGATGCCCAGCGTCAAGCTGCCCGACGTCAAGCTGCCCAAAGTCAAAGGTCCCCACGTGCAGGTCAGCCTGCCAAAGGCCGAGGTCGCGCTGCCCCAAGCCCAGGCCGAAGTCCAGGGGGGCGAAGTCGCCCTGCAGGGCCCCGACGTCGAAGGCGGCCTGGAGGTGGCTGCCGGCAAACTTGAGGGTGGCGGCATGAAAATACACATGCCGAAAGTCAAGGTGCCCAGCGTGGCCTTCTCCAAGCCGACCGTCAAGGCTTCCAAACTGGATGCAGAGGTCAGCCTCCCGGAGGCAGACCTCAAGGCCGGCACTGGCGACATCAGCATCGCGGCTCCCGACATCAAGCTGCCCTCCGTCGAAGGCTCCCTCGAGCTCCAGGCACCCGAGATAGACCTCAAAGGGCCTACAGCCGAAGGCTCCCTCGACGGGGCCGAGCTGGAAGCCACGGGCCTGAAAGGGAAGTTTAAGATGCCCAAGTTCGACAAGCCCAAATTTGGAGTGTCGCTCCCCAAGGCGGAAGGGCCCGAAGGCGAGATCAGCCTGCCCACCGCAGAGGTCGACCTTCCCTCTGCCACCGTGACGGCTGCAGTGGAGGGCCCCACGCTGGGCCTCAAAGCCGACGTCCCCGGCGCCAAAACCGAAGGGGCTGGCTGGAAGCTGGAGAAGCCCTCCCTCAAAATGCCCAAAGCTGACATCAAAGCTCCCAAGGTGGACATCAGCCTCCCGTCCGTCGACGTCGCCCTTCCAAAGGCCAGCATCGACGTGCAGGCACCCGAGGCAGCCCTCACCCTCGAAGGGGAAGCCAAAGCCCCGGAGAAGGAGGCCGCAAAGACCAAGGACGGCAAGTTCAAGATGCCCAAGTTCGGCATGCCTTCCTTTGGCTGGTCCAGCAGCAGAGACGCCAAGGCCACTGTGGCCGCTGATGTGGACGTCAGCCTCAAGGAGCCCCAAGTGACAGTGCCATCGGGAGCTGCCGAAGTCGATGTGACCCTGCCCGGGGCCGACATCCAAGCGCCCGGCGTGGAGGTGGCCCTGGAGACAGCCGCCACAGGAGACGGCGAGAAAGGTCGATTCAAGATGCCCAGCGTCAAGCTGCCCGACGTCAAGCTGCCCAAAGTCAAAGGTCCCCACGTGCAGGTCAGCCTGCCAAAGGCCGAGGTCGCGCTGCCCCAAGCCCAGGCCGAAGTCCAGGGGGGCGAAGTCGCCCTGCAGGGCCCCGACGTCGAAGGCGGCCTGGAGGTGGCTGCCGGCAAACTTGAGGGTGGCGGCATGAAAATACACATGCCGAAAGTCAAGGTGCCCAGCGTGGCCTTCTCCAAGCCGACCGTCAAGGCTCCCAAACTGGATGCAGAGGTCAGCCTCCCGGAGGCAGACCTCAAGGCCGGCACTGGCGACATCAGCATCGCGGCTCCCGACATCAAGCTGCCCTCCGTCGAAGGCTCCCTCGAGCTCCAGGCACCCGAGATAGACCTCAAAGGGCCTACAGCCGAAGGCTCCCTCGACGGGGCCGAGCTGGAAGCCACGGGCCTGAAAGGGAAGTTTAAGATGCCCAAGTTCGACAAGCCCAAATTTGGAGTGTCGCTCCCCAAGGCGGAAGGGCCCGAAGGCGAGATCAGCCTGCCCACCGCAGAGGTCGACCTTCCCTCTGCCACCGTGACGGCTGCAGTGGAGGGCCCCACGCTGGGCCTCAAAGCCGACGTCCCCGGCGCCAAAACCGAAGGGGCTGGCTGGAAGCTGGAGAAGCCCTCCCTCAAAATGCCCAAAGCTGACATCAAAGCTCCCAAGGTGGACATCAGCCTCCCGTCCGTCGACGTCGCCCTTCCAAAGGCCAGCATCGACGTGCAGGCACCCGAGGCAGCCCTCACCCTCGAAGGGGAAGCCAAAGCCCCGGAGAAGGAGGCCGCGAAGACCAAGGACGGCAAGTTCAAGATGCCCAAGTTCGGCATGCCTTCCTTTGGCTGGTCCAGCAGCAGAGACGCCAAGGCCACTGTGGCCGCTGATGTGGACGTCAGCCTCAAGGAGCCCCAAGTGACAGTGCCATCGGGAGCTGCCGAAGTCGATGTGACCCTGCCCGGGGCCGACATCCAAGCGCCCGGCGTGGAGGTGGCCCTGGAGACAGCCGCCACAGGAGACGGCGAGAAAGGTCGATTCAAGATGCCCAGCGTCAAGCTGCCCGACGTCAAGCTGCCCAAAGTCAAAGGTCCCCACGTGCAGGTCAGCCTGCCAAAGGCCGAGGTCGCGCTGCCCCAAGCCCAGGCCGAAGTCCAGGGGGGCGAAGTCGCCCTGCAGGGCCCCGACGTCGAAGGCGGCCTGGAGGTGGCTGCCGGCAAACTTGAGGGTGGCGGCATGAAAATACACATGCCGAAAGTCAAGGTGCCCAGCGTGGCCTTCTCCAAGCCGACCGTCAAGGCTCCCAAACTGGATGCAGAGGTCAGCCTCCCGGAGGCAGACCTCAAGGCCGGCACTGGCGACATCAGCATCGCGGCTCCCGACATCAAGCTGCCCTCCGTCGAAGGCTCCCTCGAGCTCCAGGCACCCGAGATAGACCTCAAAGGGCCTACAGCCGAAGGCTCCCTCGACGGGGCCGAGCTGGAAGCCACGGGCCTGAAAGGGAAGTTTAAGATGCCCAAGTTCGACAAGCCCAAATTTGGAGTGTCGCTCCCCAAGGCGGAAGGGCCCGAAGGCGAGATCAGCCTGCCCACCGCAGAGGTCGACCTTCCCTCTGCCACCGTGACGGCTGCAGTGGAGGGCCCCACGCTGGGCCTCAAAGCCGACGTCCCCGGCGCCAAAACCGAAGGGGCTGGCTGGAAGCTGGAGAAGCCCTCCCTCAAAATGCCCAAAGCTGACATCAAAGCTCCCAAGGTGGACATCAGCCTCCCGTCCGTCGACGTCGCCCTTCCAAAGGCCAGCATCGACGTGCAGGCACCCGAGGCAGCCCTCACCCTCGAAGGGGAAGCCAAAGCCCCGGAGAAGGAGGCCGCGAAGACCAAGGACGGCAAGTTCAAGATGCCCAAGTTCGGCATGCCTTCCTTTGGCTGGTCCAGCAGCAGAGACGCCAAGGCCACTGTGGCCGCTGATGTGGACGTCAGCCTCAAGGAGCCCCAAGTGACAGTGCCATCGGGAGCTGCCGAAGTCGATGTGACCCTGCCCGGGGCCGACATCCAAGCGCCCGGCGTGGAGGTGGCCCTGGAGACAGCCGCCACAGGAGACGGCGAGAAAGGTCGATTCAAGATGCCCAGCGTCAAGCTGCCCGACGTCAAGCTGCCCAAAGTCAAAGGTCCCCACGTGCAGGTCAGCCTGCCAAAGGCCGAGGTCGCGCTGCCCCAAGCCCAGGCCGAAGTCCAGGGGGGCGAAGTCGCCCTGCAGGGCCCCGACGTCGAAGGCGGCCTGGAGGTGGCTGCCGGCAAACTTGAGGGTGGCGGCATGAAAATACACATGCCGAAAGTCAAGGTGCCCAGCGTGGCCTTCTCCAAGCCGACCGTCAAGGCTCCCAAACTGGATGCAGAGGTCAGCCTCCCGGAGGCAGACCTCAAGGCCGGCACTGGCGACATCAGCATCGCGGCTCCCGACATCAAGCTGCCCTCCGTCGAAGGCTCCCTCGAGCTCCAGGCACCCGAGATAGACCTCAAAGGGCCTACAGCCGAAGGCTCCCTCGACGGGGCCGAGCTGGAAGCCACGGGCCTGAAAGGGAAGTTTAAGATGCCCAAGTTCGACAAGCCCAAATTTGGAGTGTCGCTCCCCAAGGCGGAAGGGCCCGAAGGCGAGATCAGCCTGCCCACCGCAGAGGTCGACCTTCCCTCTGCCACCGTGACGGCTGCAGTGGAGGGCCCCACGCTGGGCCTCAAAGCCGACGTCCCCGGCGCCAAAACCGAAGGGGCTGGCTGGAAGCTGGAGAAGCCCTCCCTCAAAATGCCCAAAGCTGACATCAAAGCTCCCAAGGTGGACATCAGCCTCCCGTCCGTCGACGTCGCCCTTCCAAAGGCCAGCATCGACGTGCAGGCACCCGAGGCAGCCCTCACCCTCGAAGGGGAAGCCAAAGCCCCGGAGAAGGAGGCCGCGAAGACCAAGGACGGCAAGTTCAAGATGCCCAAGTTCGGCATGCCTTCCTTTGGCTGGTCCAGCAGCAGAGACGCCAAGGCCACTGTGGCCGCTGATGTGGACGTCAGCCTCAAGGAGCCCCAAGTGACAGTGCCATCGGGAGCTGCCGAAGTCGATGTGACCCTGCCCGGGGCCGACATCCAAGCGCCCGGCGTGGAGGTGGCCCTGGAGACAGCCGCCACAGGAGACGGCGAGAAAGGTCGATTCAAGATGCCCAGCGTCAAGCTGCCCGACGTCAAGCTGCCCAAAGTCAAAGGTCCCCACGTGCAGGTCAGCCTGCCAAAGGCCGAGGTCGCGCTGCCCCAAGCCCAGGCCGAAGTCCAGGGGGGCGAAGTCGCCCTGCAGGGCCCCGACGTCGAAGGCGGCCTGGAGGTGGCTGCCGGCAAACTTGAGGGTGGCGGCATGAAAATACACATGCCGAAAGTCAAGGTGCCCAGCGTGGCCTTCTCCAAGCCGACCGTCAAGGCTCCCAAACTGGATGCAGAGGTCAGCCTCCCGGAGGCAGACCTCAAGGCCGGCACTGGCGACATCAGCATCGCGGCTCCCGACATCAAGCTGCCCTCCGTCGAAGGCTCCCTCGAGCTCCAGGCACCCGAGATAGACCTCAAAGGGCCTACAGCCGAAGGCTCCCTCGACGGGGCCGAGCTGGAAGCCACGGGCCTGAAAGGGAAGTTTAAGATGCCCAAGTTCGACAAGCCCAAATTTGGAGTGTCGCTCCCCAAGGCGGAAGGGCCCGAAGGCGAGATCAGCCTGCCCACCGCAGAGGTCGACCTTCCCTCTGCCACCGTGACGGCTGCAGTGGAGGGCCCCACGCTGGGCCTCAAAGCCGACGTCCCCGGCGCCAAAACCGAAGGGGCTGGCTGGAAGCTGGAGAAGCCCTCCCTCAAAATGCCCAAAGCTGACATCAAAGCTCCCAAGGTGGACATCAGCCTCCCGTCCGTCGACGTCGCCCTTCCAAAGGCCAGCATCGACGTGCAGGCACCCGAGGCAGCCCTCACCCTCGAAGGGGAAGCCAAAGCCCCGGAGAAGGAGGCCGCGAAGACCAAGGACGGCAAGTTCAAGATGCCCAAGTTCGGCATGCCTTCCTTTGGCTGGTCCAGCAGCAGAGACGCCAAGGCCACTGTGGCCGCTGATGTGGACGTCAGCCTCAAGGAGCCCCAAGTGACAGTGCCATCGGGAGCTGCCGAAGTCGATGTGACCCTGCCCGGGGCCGACATCCAAGCGCCCGGCGTGGAGGTGGCCCTGGAGACAGCCGCCACAGGAGACGGCGAGAAAGGTCGATTCAAGATGCCCAGCGTCAAGCTGCCCGACGTCAAGCTGCCCAAAGTCAAAGGTCCCCACGTGCAGGTCAGCCTGCCAAAGGCCGAGGTCGCGCTGCCCCAAGCCCAGGCCGAAGTCCAGGGGGGCGAAGTCGCCCTGCAGGGCCCCGACGTCGAAGGCGGCCTGGAGGTGGCTGCCGGCAAACTTGAGGGTGGCGGCATGAAAATACACATGCCGAAAGTCAAGGTGCCCAGCGTGGCCTTCTCCAAGCCGACCGTCAAGGCTCCCAAACTGGATGCAGAGGTCAGCCTCCCGGAGGCAGACCTCAAGGCCGGCACTGGCGACATCAGCATCGCGGCTCCCGACATCAAGCTGCCCTCCGTCGAAGGCTCCCTCGAGCTCCAGGCACCCGAGATAGACCTCAAAGGGCCTACAGCCGAAGGCTCCCTCGACGGGGCCGAGCTGGAAGCCACGGGCCTGAAAGGGAAGTTTAAGATGCCCAAGTTCGACAAGCCCAAATTTGGAGTGTCGCTCCCCAAGGCGGAAGGGCCCGAAGGCGAGATCAGCCTGCCCACCGCAGAGGTCGACCTTCCCTCTGCCACCGTGACGGCTGCAGTGGAGGGCCCCACGCTGGGCCTCAAAGCCGACGTCCCCGGCGCCAAAACCGAAGGGGCTGGCTGGAAGCTGGAGAAGCCCTCCCTCAAAATGCCCAAAGCTGACATCAAAGCTCCCAAGGTGGACATCAGCCTCCCGTCCGTCGACGTCGCCCTTCCAAAGGCCAGCATCGACGTGCAGGCACCCGAGGCAGCCCTCACCCTCGAAGGGGAAGCCAAAGCCCCGGAGAAGGAGGCCGCGAAGACCAAGGACGGCAAGTTCAAGATGCCCAAGTTCGGCATGCCTTCCTTTGGCTGGTCCAGCAGCAGAGACGCCAAGGCCACTGTGGCCGCTGATGTGGACGTCAGCCTCAAGGAGCCCCAAGTGACAGTGCCATCGGGAGCTGCCGAAGTCGATGTGACCCTGCCCGGGGCCGACATCCAAGCGCCCGGCGTGGAGGTGGCCCTGGAGACAGCCGCCACAGGAGACGGCGAGAAAGGTCGATTCAAGATGCCCAGCGTCAAGCTGCCCGACGTCAAGCTGCCCAAAGTCAAAGGTCCCCACGTGCAGGTCAGCCTGCCAAAGGCCGAGGTCGCGCTGCCCCAAGCCCAGGCCGAAGTCCAGGGGGGCGAAGTCGCCCTGCAGGGCCCCGACGTCGAAGGCGGCCTGGAGGTGGCTGCCGGCAAACTTGAGGGTGGCGGCATGAAAATACACATGCCGAAAGTCAAGGTGCCCAGCGTGGCCTTCTCCAAGCCGACCGTCAAGGCTCCCAAACTGGATGCAGAGGTCAGCCTCCCGGAGGCAGACCTCAAGGCCGGCACTGGCGACATCAGCATCGCGGCTCCCGACATCAAGCTGCCCTCCGTCGAAGGCTCCCTCGAGCTCCAGGCACCCGAGATAGACCTCAAAGGGCCTACAGCCGAAGGCTCCCTCGACGGGGCCGAGCTGGAAGCCACGGGCCTGAAAGGGAAGTTTAAGATGCCCAAGTTCGACAAGCCCAAATTTGGAGTGTCGCTCCCCAAGGCGGAAGGGCCCGAAGGCGAGATCAGCCTGCCCACCGCAGAGGTCGACCTTCCCTCTGCCACCGTGACGGCTGCAGTGGAGGGCCCCACGCTGGGCCTCAAAGCCGACGTCCCCGGCGCCAAAACCGAAGGGGCTGGCTGGAAGCTGGAGAAGCCCTCCCTCAAAATGCCCAAAGCTGACATCAAAGCTCCCAAGGTGGACATCAGCCTCCCGTCCGTCGACGTCGCCCTTCCAAAGGCCAGCATCGACGTGCAGGCACCCGAGGCAGCCCTCACCCTCGAAGGGGAAGCCAAAGCCCCGGAGAAGGAGGCCGCGAAGACCAAGGACGGCAAGTTCAAGATGCCCAAGTTCGGCATGCCTTCCTTTGGCTGGTCCAGCAGCAGAGACGCCAAGGCCACTGTGGCCGCTGATGTGGACGTCAGCCTCAAGGAGCCCCAAGTGACAGTGCCATCGGGAGCTGCCGAAGTCGATGTGACCCTGCCCGGGGCCGACATCCAAGCGCCCGGCGTGGAGGTGGCCCTGGAGACAGCCGCCACAGGAGACGGCGAGAAAGGTCGATTCAAGATGCCCAGCGTCAAGCTGCCCGACGTCAAGCTGCCCAAAGTCAAAGGTCCCCACGTGCAGGTCAGCCTGCCAAAGGCCGAGGTCGCGCTGCCCCAAGCCCAGGCCGAAGTCCAGGGGGGCGAAGTCGCCCTGCAGGGCCCCGACGTCGAAGGCGGCCTGGAGGTGGCTGCCGGCAAACTTGAGGGTGGCGGCATGAAAATACACATGCCGAAAGTCAAGGTGCCCAGCGTGGCCTTCTCCAAGCCGACCGTCAAGGCTCCCAAACTGGATGCAGAGGTCAGCCTCCCGGAGGCAGACCTCAAGGCCGGCACTGGCGACATCAGCATCGCGGCTCCCGACATCAAGCTGCCCTCCGTCGAAGGCTCCCTCGAGCTCCAGGCACCCGAGATAGACCTCAAAGGGCCTACAGCCGAAGGCTCCCTCGACGGGGCCGAGCTGGAAGCCACGGGCCTGAAAGGGAAGTTTAAGATGCCCAAGTTCGACAAGCCCAAATTTGGAGTGTCGCTCCCCAAGGCGGAAGGGCCCGAAGGCGAGATCAGCCTGCCCACCGCAGAGGTCGACCTTCCCTCTGCCACCGTGACGGCTGCAGTGGAGGGCCCCACGCTGGGCCTCAAAGCCGACGTCCCCGGCGCCAAAACCGAAGGGGCTGGCTGGAAGCTGGAGAAGCCCTCCCTCAAAATGCCCAAAGCTGACATCAAAGCTCCCAAGGTGGACATCAGCCTCCCGTCCGTCGACGTCGCCCTTCCAAAGGCCAGCATCGACGTGCAGGCACCCGAGGCAGCCCTCACCCTCGAAGGGGAAGCCAAAGCCCCGGAGAAGGAGGCCGCGAAGACCAAGGACGGCAAGTTCAAGATGCCCAAGTTCGGCATGCCTTCCTTTGGCTGGTCCAGCAGCAGAGACGCCAAGGCCACTGTGGCCGCTGATGTGGACGTCAGCCTCAAGGAGCCCCAAGTGACAGTGCCATCGGGAGCTGCCGAAGTCGATGTGACCCTGCCCGGGGCCGACATCCAAACATCTGCTGTTGAAGTTGGAATTGATTCCTCCCCTTTAAAAGAGGATGAAATTGGTAAATCTAAAAGTCCCCTATTTAAAATGCCTAAGGTTTCTCTTTCTAAAAGTTTTAAACCTCATGGACAGGGTAAATCTGGAGGTGAATTTTCTGTAGCAGAAGCTCTTTGTTATTCTGTAACAGAGGAAACCCCTGCTGTTCTTACAGGCAGCGTTGGATCTAAAATTCTTCCTGATAGTAAGGGGGATAGTGTCTCTAAAAATACTAAATTCCGAATTCCTAGCCTTGGTTTCTCTAAAGTTGATATTGTTTCTTCTAAAAGTGAACAGGATTCCTCTTTACCAAAGCGGGACATTACTCTTACTAAATACCAAATTAATATAGCAGAATCTGAATCAAAAATATCATCTATTGCTGATGAAAATCTTCCAGGAACAGATTTTCAGTTTTTAAATGAAGATGGTTCTTTGGAGCAAGGCAGTCTGAAGCCTGGAGGGAAAACAACAGCTGCGGAAACGTCTGTGGGTGACACAGTCTTTACAGTTAAAATTCCTAAATTCAGAAAACCAAAATTTGGAATTACTTGGTCTAAGGGAAAACCATCAGAAAGTGACATTGGTTCCAAAGCTGAATCTGAAATTTCTAAGGGAAGGATAACATCTGATATGACTGATGCTGATGCTGAAATACCGACTAAGGTCTCTGATGCTGAAGTTGTTGTAGGTGCACCAATGCTGGATGTCAGTCTCCCATCAATGACATTGAAATCAGCTGCTGCTAATGCTAGCCTCTCCACCTCAGATATCAAGATGATAACTGAAGGCTCCCTCGAGGTGAAGAGTCCTGACACAACTGTTGAAAGAACGTCAAGTGAAATTGCTGTGGGCAATGTAGAAATAAAAATTGAAGGTCCTGAAGTTAAAACAAAAATGTCCAAATTCCAAATGCCAAAATTTGGAATTGCACATTCTAAAGGGAAAGTGTCAGAAAAAGTCAGCCAATCCAAATCAGAAGTCAAGTCTCCCCAGCTAAAAGCAACGGTAGAAATAGCTGATATTGCTGTTGAAGCCCCGAATTTGGATATGGAATGTGGTACAGGAAAAGAAACTTACAGCTCTGAAGTCAAAATGATCAAAGCTGACAATAAGGCATCAGAGGCTGATGTTCACCTCCCATCAGCTGACATTTCTATTCCAAAACCAGACAGCAATATTCATGATTCAGATGCAGCACTAAAAATCAAAGGGGAAATAAAGCAAGATGGAGATGGAGAAGAGAAAGAAGGACATTTCAAAATGCCAAAATTCAAACTTCCATCCTTCAGTTGGTCACCAAAGAAGGAAGCAAGTGTTAAACTGGATTCCGTAGCAAGTTTGGAAGATCAGAAACTTGCTGTAATGTCAAGCAGAACAGACACAGAAGTGAGAGGAACTGCAACTGACGATCAAGGTACTGGGCCAGCCGTTGATCTGGAAATATCTGCAGGAAAAGTTGAACAAAAAAGCCCAATTAAAAAACCTCAATTTGTCATGCCTAAAATTTCACTTTCCAAGATCAAGGTTCCCAAATCTCAGACCCATTCAGCAAAAGTTGAAGCTGATGCTACTATTCCTAAAACAGAAGGAAAGGGTGATGATTCAATACAGATACCTGATATAGAAAGAAGTCATTCCGAAAGGACAGAAGAAGGGGCACAAATAAGCATAAAACTGGCAGATGTTAAGATCCCCACTCTGGGGTTTTCTAAAATAGAAACTGGAGCCTCCCAAACTGAAACAGGAGTCAGCTCAGCAAAGACTGATGCTGCTCTGCCTCCCTCAGAGGGGAGTTTTCAACAGGTTGTCCTAAAATCAAGTTCTGCCGATGAAGATACCATACAAAAAACAAGTATTAGGTTCCCCAAAGGAGAACTTTCAGTTGAACTGAGGAGCCCTGAAACAGTAACAGAAAAATCATCAGCTGTGGATGGAAGAAACATGAAATTGGAAGGTCCTGAAGGGAAAATCAAAATGCCCGAATTCCAGAAGCCAAAATTTGGAATCTCCCTAACAAAAGGGAAAGGCCCAGAGACAGAGATTACCTCTCCAAAAATAGAAGCTGAGCTACCCCAGCTAAAAATGACAAATGAATTTGCTGACATTGCTGTGGGAGTTCCAGCATCAGAACTTACACCTGATATGTCAGATCCTGGAGTAGGTGTTTGTAAGATAAAAACACCCCAAGTTCTGACAGCTGATATTGAAACTCCAAAGGTAGACATAAGCCCCCAGTCAGTGTATAAAACAGTGACAGAGGGAACTATTGAAAGCCTTGAAGAGAAAGAAAGCAAATTGAAAGAACATGAAATAAAAGCTGAAGAAGTTCCAACTGAAGAACATCAGGGATGGTTTAAAATGCCAAAATTCAGAATACCTGCCTTTGGCAGGGCATCCTTAAAGGAAAAAAAAGGTGATGCTGACACTGAAAGAAGTATGGAAAAAGCTCAAGCAGGCATTTCCTCTGCCAAAGTACAAACTGAAGTAAGTGTTGCTGAAAATACCTTCTCATTACCACACGCAGTTGCTGAAATTACTATTGGAAAAGAAGGGATTCAAAAATTAGGAGATTCTGTGAAGAGTTCTGATGTTAGCTTGCCAAAGATGGAAGGAGATATTTTATTATCCACAGAAGGAACAGACAGTAGAGTGAATATTCCAAAAACTGAAACTTACGCGGACATAGTTAGGGACGGTGCTGAAGGACACAAAATGCATACTTCAGAATTCACAGTGCCTTCAGCAGAATTGTCTAAATCATACCTAAGTGCTTCAGAAATTGTCAAAGACGACAGTTCAACAACTAGGTTTCCTACAGGTACTGTGACACTTCAAGAGCATAAAGTCAAATCACAGGATATAGATTTCCCAAAGGTAGAAAGTTCCACTAAGTTGGAGATTTCAGGAGTAGGATTGAAACCACCATCAGCTGAAATTACTCTGGATGCACTACAGGAGAAAATAGATGTTAGTCTTCCAAAGGAAGAGCTAGGTATTCAGAACCAAGAGGCAGTAATTAAAAAAGAAAAGATAAAGGGTGAGATTAAGATTATGGGAAAAGACAGTGAAGGGAGCAAATTAAAAAGGGCTACGTATGCATGGTCTACAACAAAGGGATCAGAAGATGGTGCTTATGTTATAGCTAAGCTGGAAGATCTAAAAGTGGAAGTTCCAAGAGTGAAGATGGATGTGAAAATTACTAGACTAGATCCAGAAATGCAATTTCAAGTGAAAAGTGTTGAAAAGGACATGTCTGCAGGGGTGGAAGTGCAAGTAGAAGACAGAGCAGAAACAAGTAAAATTAAACCATACAAGTTTGAGATTCCAAAGTTTGGATTGTTGTGTTCAGAAATCCAGGGGTTTGAAGACGGTACCAATTTGCCAAAGTCAGAAGCTGATTCAGCATCTAAAACTGAAACAGGCACAGCAGAAATGCAGTTTCAAAAAACAGAAGGATCTATTGGCCTAGATCATATGGAAGCATCTACCAGAACAGTGGAAACAATGGAAAAATCACAAGGTGGCCCAGAAGTCAATCTTAAAATTCCTAAACTAAAAATACCAAAATTCACTTTCAAAGCTCTTCCAACTGAAGCTGATGTTTCAGTGTCAAAAGTGGTAATGGATCCAAAGGGATCTAGTACTGACATTGAAGTAGTGCAACTGCAAGCGAGCTCTGCTATCCCTGAAGAAACACCAGTGGCTTTAGAGGGTAGTATTCAAAAAGCAAAAAGCAAAATTCTAACACTGACTGAACCTGACATTAAAACAGCACAGATGACTACTACCATAGAGTCCGCCCTTTCAGATGCGGGGCGAGACATTCATTGGTCATATGTAGAGGGCCAAGAAGTGAGTGAGAAAGTAGAACCTGAACATGTTGCTATTGAAAGGTGTGAGATTTACACTACTGAAATACTGAAAGAATCAGAGATTCTCTCATCAGAAGTCAAAACTCCTACTTTAGGATTCTCATTGCTCAAGGTGAAGTTGCCTGAATCACACAGTAACTTAGAAGTGCTAGTCCAGGAGCCATCTTTTACAGAAAGTGAATCAGTGAGCAAACCTAAATGTGCTGATGAAAGCTTTGGAGTAGCACCACAGAGGACTGGCACTATTGAGCTGAAATTATCTGACAAACCACACAGTGAGACTGAAGAACTTAGTGGAGAAGTAAGATTGCCAAAGGTAAAAACATTTGCTGTTGAAGTAAAGCCTTCCAGTAAATTTGAAGAGAGTCTTCCTGATAAGTCACCAGAAGAAGTAACTGCGGGTCCTCTCCCTAAAGAGGAGGGTGTAGCTGAAGCACTAGAAGATGAAGAAAAAGACATAACCAATGAAAAAGAAAAAACTGATAGTAAAAGATCTCCTGGAAGATTCAAATTTTGGCTTCCAAGTATTGGCTTTTCATCTTCTGGTGATGAAGCAAGCACAGATTCAAAAACAGAAGTAAAAAAATCACTTCCAGAAGATGTAAAACCTGCTGATGCATCAGATATTGATTCTTCTAAGCAAGCTGAAAAAACTGGATGGTTTAGATTTCCCAAGCTTGGTTTCACATCTCCTTCCAAAAAGGCTAAGACTGTTGACAAAGAAGAGATGGGTCATAAAGAGGGAAGAATCTCAGATGAAGACAGCCCATCAGATAAACCTGATGTATTTTTTGATGCACAAGAAAGCTTATCACCTAAAGAAACAACAGAGGGTGGAAAAGTTGAAATTGATGGGGCCTCATCAAATGTTCCAGTTTCTAAAACTATTGTGACATCTTCAGCAAGAACTGAACTAATCTTACTGGAGAAAGAAAAAGATAGTCAATCTAATATTCCCAGGGAGACAACCAAATGAAGATTGTCTTTTCTCAACCCTCAATGAAAATGAAATAATCTACATGTACAGAAAATAATGTTTTCTTAATTTTTCCAGTAACTGAAAATTAAACAAACCCCAAAATATTCATGAAAACAGTTTAACAGAATTTACTACATTTAAATTTTCAAGTACATGGATGTGCTATAACGTGCACTGATAAAAACACTGATTTCTTCAGATCTGCCCCAAAGACAACAATTACTACAGGCACAGAGGAGCCCATCCATGAAAACAAACCATTGAAAGGCTCAACAACAGCAAAAAGACTTGTTAGATATGCTTCTCAAAACACACTGATTATGTTTAATTATAGATTATTTCCAGAATGGAGTATAAACTAGTACTATGAGAACTATACTTACCTGTTTAGATTTTGGACCTTTCTGACCTACTTTTGCTTTCTTATTAAAGTATTTTTCTTTATTTCAGCTAAAGTAATATGTATATTCCACAAACATTTTAAAATGCAAAATAAAACCAAAATACTAGTGTAGAAAGACTAGCACTTTACCTCTTCCTCTCTTCTCATTTTTTTATTATTGTGGTGGGTCATATTTAGCTTTAAAAGGATTTAAAAAAAATCAACAGAATAAATTCAATACCAAAACCCATATAACTAATTCACATTTTTAAGATACCCAAATGAAACATGCTGACAAAGAATAATTATTAAAATGTGGATAAATAGATTTTAATGTATATATTTACCGAATAGTTAAATGCACAGAATGATCTGCCACAGTGGCGGAATTGCTTCAAAGATTTTCTGGGAAAGGAGATGTATATAATTATTTGCTTCTTTGTTTATATTAATGCTTCTCTCCAGTGCACAATGAAAACCAGAGTGCATATGTGACAGCCTTCACATATATCATTAAAACACCATCTGTATCTTAATTCACAATAAACTCACCATATGAATAATAACTTGAGTAGTGTGAGTTACTGATAGTAGTGTTAGCATTTCCTGATTCTGAAAAATCCCGGCTTAAATTTGAAAAAGGTTTGAGTATACCCCACTGCCTGTTGAAATGGCTGCTTAATGACATCACAGTTTCTCAATAGGGTAATTCAGGTAATTCAGACTTTTCACTCATTACAATCCCAAGTTCTATCGATTTACATGTACAGACATACCTCCTTATGGTAGTTTTCTCATCCTTTATTTTCTTTCTCTATATTCTACTTAGTACAGGCAAAGCAGACACAGCAAAACATTTAGAAACTGGATCGTAAAGGAACTGTACTTGGTTATCTAACCATCTGTAGCTTGAGATGTTCTTCATTTCTGTATCTTTGTGGTAGGCTTAAATATTCTAAAGAGAATTGCTGACAGTTATTCCAAAGAGAACTCTATCTCTGAAGAGAATGTTCATGTAAGTGTTAGGCATGTATCATTTATTTGGATCATGCAACAATTCCCTAAGTATAAAAATCATTGTTCAATAGACCCAAAATTACTACATCAGATGCAACAGTGTATATCAGGACTGAGGAAAACGTAGTGATCAAGACAGAAAAACTGAGTCCAGAAAAAGGTAACGTATATGGTAAAGGACATCCCATTCTAACAGCAGCTTGCATCTGCCTGCAAAACAGCCTTCACATAAAATGTTTCTTGGGTAACATTCATTTACTTAGGCCCACAAATAGGAATCCACCTAGACAGCACTAGATGTAAGAATCTGTTGCAAAGGTAAGAGAATCAAGTCAACTAAAATTGAACTCTGAGACAGCAATGACCGCAGAGCAATAATCACTATGATGTTTCTAAAAGATGAATGAAGTTGTTAAGGGAAGAGGAGAAAAGAAGCAGCAATAAAACCTTCATCCAAATAGACTACTGTCAGCTTTGGGAAAGGTGAAGATCAGCAAAAAAGCAACCGGGTTAACAAGGTATGACCCAAGGGTCTGACCTTAGGAGTAGCTAAGAGCAGAGCTCAAAAGGATGCAAGGCGTACAGACACAGACCTGCAGAACACAGACATTTTATCAACAGGCTGATTCTGACCCTACCTGCACACCTAGTTTGAGATGCTCAGGCTGTTCTTTTAACTGTGGTAGGTTTCCTTGATTACTGCTCCTTATTTTTTAACATCTTAACATTTTAACATGAAAAAGTGGGCTGCTCAGCTAAACATCTTCGTAGTCTCCAGACAAACAAACCTACACCTGTGATTTGACATGCAAAAGGAAGTATAAATGCATTAAAAAAAGACACTCCCACTCCTGTAATTTCTTGCATTGTTAATTCATTAATACCTCTCTATTGGTTGGCTATTTTGTTGTTATATGTGAAGCAGGACCTCTCGCTTATCCCAAAGGCAAGACAGCCACATTTAATCCTGAATGAGATAATAAATATGAAGAAGGGGGGGTGGGGGGGGGGGTGCGGGTAGGGGAGGAGAGGAATACTTCACTTGGAAGGGACCTACAACATCATCAAATCAACTGCCTGACCACTTCAGGGCTGACCAAAAGTGAAAGGATGTTATTAAGGGCATTGTCCAAATGCCTCTTAACACTGACAGGCTTGGGGCATCAACCACTTTTGAAGCCTGTTCCAGTGTTTGACCCTCTTGGTAAAGAAAAGCTTCCTAACGTCCAGTCTCAACCTCCTCTGGTGCAACTTTGAACCATCGCCACTCATTCCATCACCGGATACCAAGGGAGAAGAGGTCAACACCTCCCTATCCACCTCCTCAGGAAGCTGCAGAGAGCAGAGGTTTGTGAGTCAGTGTCCATGACAGAAGATCTGTCTTCCATGGATTGTGGAGATATTAATGACTCTCAAAAAAATTAAATGTACATTGATATAGCATACACAATAGATGAAAAGTTTTCTCGGTACCTGAGTGAAAGCAAGAGAGGTATAATTTATTTGGAACAACTGGGAAAGGAAAATCCTGGGTAAGGGAGGAAAACATTGAAAACAGGTAATACTAAAACTTTTGGAAGAATACTAAAACATCAAGCCAGGTGACTTTGTAGTCCTCACAGAGCTCATAAACCTATGGAGCCAGCTAGGTGCTGTCTTCTGTCACCTGCATTGCTGGCAGCAGTGCTGGAGCTGCAGGGCACTGCACCAAAGCAGGTGTCCTCAGGGGTGAGGCTGCTGGGAGAACAGCGCAGCAGCTCTGCACAAAAGCCACTCTGGTAAAGCAGGTCAGAAGAGAGCATCCACGCTGAAGATCCAATCCAACAACTTTTTCTAGACATGTATAAACTAATACTGAGGAAAATCTGAACTGCCTGCAACCATGCTAGAAAATCCATCCAAAGATAATTAAGAGATGCTAATGAATGCTAACTGAAGGCCCCACCTTACACTTGGTACAGTCCTTAACTTGAAGAAATCATAATCTAAATGAAAGAGAAAAGCAACATGTGGATGGATAAGGGCTATTATTAACCCTGTTTCATAAATGGAAAAGTACTAAGAAATTCAAAGCCTGGTTACGATGTAAACCATTTCTACCTTTGTAATAGAGAAAGAGTAAATTAGAATCACGCTATGAAGGGGCCTAAAAAGTCTCACAAGAAACAAGGGAAATAATCTCAAGTTCCTCTTAGATCCAGTTCTCTGTCTGAGTCAAACCCCTCCTTCATATGTGGAAGAAAACCAACACACGTGATGCCAGTAAAGAAAATAAAAGCACTCTCATAAGCATCAATTTTTCCCAGCAGAAAAGTGTCCCAGCTTGCCCAGAAACTCTGTCCCACTGAACAGCTTCTCTGCACTGTCAGATTTGTGCTCACCAGCAGAGGAGAAAGTAGTTTTCTTACTGCTTTAGTACCTATCCGCCTCAGAACAGTGAAAGCACAGCTTCGAGTGCCATCTAGGGGAGCGCACCCCTCTGCAGAAAAGAGTTTTGTTGGTTGAAGATTCAACTTCTCAAAAGATTTTCAAACTGACCCACCGTTCACGTGTGCTCATTGCGCTGGGCAAAACCTGTCTGCTGTCGTTCTTGCGTGCAAGTAGTAATACAGAGCGTGGAGCTAGTGGAAAGCAGCTGGGGAAGTTCTACTTCACCAGAAATTTTAATTAGTGAATGGATATCTCAGAATATTAAGCAGCTTCTAGAAAGGAAATAGGGGAAGAGAGTGCTGATAGCACCTGCGTCTTCCTCAATATGTTTGCACATATGTGAATACTCACAAAATCTCAGTGTTATTCGTAAATATAACTACATGTCTTGAAAATCTGCCTTAATAACAGCAAGGATTGATTTGTAATGATGGATAAAACATTGCAAGGAATCTTGGGAATGTCTGGAAGAGATAGCTAAGGAGCAGCCTGGAAACCAAAAAATGGAAAATTGGTGGGATCATTTATATGGGAATTTGTGTATATTCATAAAGATGTAAATCAGTCCACATATAGATGATCACAGCAGGTCCCTTCGCCATTCTCAGCACAGAGCAGGGATTCAAAAGCACCAAAACATTTCCTCTGGAGGGTGGGGAGGTTGCACCACGATGGGGAAGCCTGTACCCCTGCTACCCAGTGCTGGCTGTGGCGAGAGATATGGCCTCAGAGCCAAGGCTCTGCCAGCACATGAGTGAAGCCACGAGCTGCCACACACCGTCCAGAGCTGGAGAGGTTGACAGCTCAGAGATGGAGTGCCAGGGCAGGGGTTTCACCCAGCCATTCTTGGAGCCATGCTCTTGGCTTTCACCTTGGGCTCCCTCACCTCTGCTGTACATCAGTCCCAAAGCAAAATGCTCACTTTGCAACTCCACTCCCCGTGTCAGGCAAAGGTGCACAACCTCGGCGAGGTTCACAGAACCCCAGCCCAGCGTCACATTGCTCCACGGCTGGAGCACATGCCCTGTTTTCCATTCCTGTCACTTCTGAGTCACCCAGGGTAGAGCTGCCATGCAGTGGTGAATATGGACACAAGGCTCAGGTTTATGGTCTGCGGTGACTGCAGAAGAACAGGCAGCCCAGAGACACAACACTGGTCAAGCCCAGCACCAGAACAGCTCTAAAAGAGCAAGGACGCTCATCCAAGCACTGCCCACAGTGCAGGTAAGATGCCTTTGCCACACCAGCACTCCTGAAGCAACTTCATCCTATTCCTCCCATCCTATTTGCTCCATGAGGCCAACACACAGACATCCAAACACCACCAGACACTCAGGGCCAACACACAGACATCCAAACACCGCCAGACACTCAGGGTCCAGGGCAGCTGAGCTGAAAGCTGGCCCCAAGATTTAAATCCCAGGCATTTAACCCTGACAACTAGACTCAGCACTTAAATACAGGTATTCCCCTGTACCTCTAATTCTTAAATGCTTTTTAAAATCTGCCCTTGCTATTGTAGGAGATTACTTACATGGCTCAAATCTTAAAGTAGCTAGGAGTTTATTAAAAGTATGCTTAAACACATGTAAAGTAAACTCTGTTAATGGAATATTAACATTGAAATATATAGCTTCCTAAGATAAAATACCATGGCAATAATGATCTGCATCACCGATACATTGAGATCTGGTTGTACCTTCCATGTTTGCTTTAATATCAGCTTGTCATATAACACTATGCATTTCATTAATTCAGGATGAGGTAATCACACAAAAAAAGGAATGTCACACCCTGCCTATTGGTTTTGCAGGCAGAGTCAACTGTGAGAAGTTCTCACGTCATCAAACAATGTGGACACCGCAAAGAAGCAATTTCTCTGACAAAAGCATAAAGAAGAAAACTCCTTGTTTTGCAGAGGGAGCAAGATTCAAACATATTTTTTGTTTCTATTTTAAATGTGTATTTCAATGCATTCAGAGTCTGCCTTTCCAGTTACAGTCTTTCTGCCTCTGAATATTCTCCAGATTCACTGCATATTTGGAATTCCAGTCTCGCTCAAAAAGGTTTTTTAATTGTTCCTGGATGGGCAGTTGCTTTCTTTGCAGGTTGGTCAAGTTCTGTTTGACAATTAGTCCCACGCCAGCTGTATTAATGAAGTAGTCTTCTGACCAATTGGAAGTCCCTATGCAATGGAAAAATAGCTAATTAGAAACCATTAATTCCCCAGTGTTCTGTTTGATCTCCATACTTAAGTGCGCATCGCCTGGCATTGCTTGTTTGTTGTACAACTACAGATCTCATTTGGACCAATGCAGCAGCAAAAATCAGGTCACCTCCTTACTCCAGACCTCAAGTTTCAGAAAGTCAGTATTAACTGCAACCCTGAAGCTTCATAACATTCTGATTCCTTACAGCCTGTGACAGAGATACACAAATCTACTCATAGATATGGGAACAGAATGCAACATTTAGGTATTAAGAGCAGTAAAAGCCAGCGTTTTATATGGGTTTCTGTGTTTAAAGAAAAAAATTAATTCTCTTTGGTTGCTAAAGGAAAACAAGAGGAGAAACTGGATCCTTGATCAATAAATCCTCAGGAGCCATTCTGGGCTCAGCATGCAATGCCCACTTCTAAACCAGGCAAAGCTGGAAATCCAGCTGTAGACATTGCCTAGGGCTCTCTCCAAAGCTACCACAATTCAGAAAATCAAGCACTGTGAAAAAATACACATTATCACTTAGCACTTGTCCTGGTGTTCACCTTAGCCAGAAAAATCTACTGTCAATTCCAGAAGGTGCTTAGGCATGAAAACAAGCTATCTGCATATCTGCCTTCAAAAGACAACTCCGTATCAAACAAATTCTATTAAAGGCAGTTGGAGCTGCAAGTCCTCAGTCCGTTGGAAGACTGGGCTATTTGCTGGTTTGCATTGCTCAGAGGATGAGCTGGCTGAGGTGACAGAGCCCTTTCACATTCCTGTTTTTGAGGGATTCTAACAAAAGAGCAAAAAACAAACACCATCCTGACTTTCAGGAATGGAGCAGCAATTGACATTACCGTATTCCCATTTCCTTTCCTAGAGTTCTGTTCAACAAACAGTGCGTGGAATTAATTCCTCCCAGCAATTTCTTTTTATTAAAGCACGATAATGTTATATACTAGACTATCAGCTATCAGTGCATCATTCTGAGCACACAGTCTGCGAAATCCCTACTGTGCTTGTCACAGCCTGTGCACTCAGACTTGTCATGCTCTGTTCTTAATGGTTGACAATCATATGAAATCATCTCTTACTGAACTTGACCTACATTATTGTCTCTCCTTCACATCTCTACTTCTTTACCCAGGGCAGACTGCTTCACATAGCAAAATGAAGGTTTTTTGATACTGCAGCCCATTCTATCTCAGTCTCAGTCCTATAGATCTGAAGATGCTGTAAGTATTTGGAATAATTAAATACATACCAATATAGGCTACTTTATCAGTGACCATATATTTGTTGTGATTCACTCTCCCATGAGGAATATTTGTGTGATTCAGAACCGGAACAATGAAGAGTTTCTGGAGGGAGAGAAATTAAGTATATAAATAGAAACACCAGAGTGAGAAGCAGATTGCATAATTGGACAACACAGATTTTCTATATTTTCAAAGAATGGAATAGTACAGAAAGGACAGAAGAGAATATTCCACACACTGTTATTAAATATACCATAAAAGAGATGTTACTCTTATCCAAGAAAACTAACAAATACTACTTCCACTATACATAAAATTGGATAAGCAATTGAGATCAGATAAGGATAGTGTTTGCTTCACAATGTTCCATTAGTGGCACAGCCATTATCATTACAGGGCAGACAATTAAATGCAGTTTTAGGCAGCTGTTTAATAGATCTGCATTTACCGCTGATTGCTGCTCTTATTTTGTGCTAGAATGGGCTGATCACAGACACAAGGAGTACTACAGGCAACAACAATGCCTAACTTTTTGTGTTAACTCCTAAAATCTAAATTTCTGTTCCTCTCTCTCTCTCTTCCTCCCTCCCACCCCACCCCCCTCAAAACCATTCCTCCTTACTTCTGTGACTCTCTGTTGTGATAACTGCATTGCGTTGGCAGCTTCCACACCATCCCCTTGACACATTCCAGCCTAGTGCCTATAGCCTGTACGCAATATTTAGTGTTCAAAAATGGGTCCATTTGTATAGACAGTCAGCAGAGCTCTCAATTCTAAAAAACTGAGTAATTAGACCCATTTAAGACACTCTATACAGAAAAAGGTCTGTGAGAAGAGCACTAAGTTGTCATATAAACCGTTATTGTCATGGTGCTCAGCAAATGCAACTACTCAGATAATGTCATAAGCGCTGCGGATAGGCACATCCCTTGATATTACTCGTAGCTTGCAATAGCTGGTTCCTCAATGATCACCTCTTGGGCCTTATTTTCTTAAGGACCTGAAACAGTCACTGCAACATTGGACAATCTGCTTCTCTAAAACCTGCTACTTGCACATGCAACTGGCGACTCAGACTCAAAGATCCGTGTAGGGCCCATGTCCTCAAGCTGTCTTTCCAAAACCAGATTTCTTATACGCACCACGTCAACACTGATGTGGGCATGCGGGTTGTTGAGAGCACGCAGGGACCTCAGATAGTAGAACATGGCTGGGTCAGAGTGGGTCCAGCAGCTGGCCAGAAGCCGGATTTGTACTCTGTAGTTGAAAGCTGCACGTCTCAGAGCGTTGTCAATGGCTGGCCAGTATCTAGAGAAAAGTAGGTGGGTGGAAAAAGGGATATTTTTGAAACGGGTCCATAGAAAGTTGTGACAATAAACTGAGAATACAGGGGATGCTGTGCACAGATGGGATCTCTGACGTCTGGCAAGAGGAGCACTTGTGCCTTCACTGGAGTTATAAATAAAATTTCTGTCTTCTAACCAGCCAGTTCTTTTCACAGTGTTTTGAGACCTGCAGTCTCTGCCAAGTAGGGTTGAAATTGATCAAAAAGTTTAAAGTTTAGTAAAGTGAATGTACACAGATACACACACAGCATGGTGCCATCATGCTCATTTCCATAGGAAACTAAAAATAATGATAGCAACTCCAATGTAAAGCCAGATCATACAGCACAGAGCCCAGAGGAAAGGCTAAAAGCCATTTTGCAGAACATGGCCATTTCAGGATCCTGAAGATTGTTTCTAGTGCACTAGAAACGCTAGTCCGCAGTGGTCCTGTGCCGTCAGCTGGTGTGGACAGGCTCTATTCCCTCCCCATCCCTCCGTGCCCTCTTTAGTAAGCCCTGTGCCCCCGAGGTAACAAACACATCTGTGCTCTTGTGAACACTTATGTTGGAAGTAGCCTAGGGGAAAATTTTTAACATCCTTCACCCAACTACACAGCACAAAGAGCTGGACGATGTACATCCCAGGACTAGTAACTCCAAACACCCCTGTAGCATTTTAATTCTGTAGTTCCTAACAAGCGCTGCATGGAGGATGACAAGCATCTTTAGTACAGATTGGAGGACGGATACAGACAGAGGTCCAGCACTCACTCACAGTCCCATGTGCAATGATGGATTAATTTGCCTAAGTTATTCCTTTCTGTCTTATGTACAAAAGCCTGAATTCTCTAATCCTCCCCTGCACATTGCCCTATCCCAATCAATGGACTGGCCACATGCTTTCAGGCTCAGGCTGACTTGTAGATCCTGAAAAACTCCCCCCCCCCCCAAAAAAAAGCTACTTAGAAATGCTATTTTTGAACAGTTTCCATTTTTAAAATATATCAGTTTCTAGTTGATTAACACTCAGGCATTAAGTCAGCAGCTTTGTTCCCTCTGCCTCAGCTGCTGGAGGAACCTAACCTGAACTAATCAGCCTCAATTCATGGGGCTGCAGCTGGTTGCTGTGGAGATAGCCCGAGGCCCTGCACCGCTTTCCCTAGGCCTTTCAAACTCTTGTCTGCATCTGATCAGACCCTAGATGTCACAAATGGTGGATTAAGGCTTCAGATGAAGAATGAGGAGTATTTACACACTCATTCCTAAGGGGAAAAAGGGAGTTTCTGTGAACCTATTAGCTAAAATGAGGAGATGAGCAACCCAGAGATTCGACCATACAACACAGAAACCAAAAATCCTCTAAGCGATTTGATTTATGAAAAAATGTCCTCCAAGTGGAAGCTCTTCTTTGAGATTTTGTTTCAAGGCCAGTGGAATTATCTCTGTCTATCTATTATCCTATATCCTTCCTGCTAACACACCCATGCCCAGCTGAACAACAGAGGCTTCACGCAGTCATGCCGCACGGCATAATTCTGGCTAAATGGCAACCCAGAGCTCACCCTATTCTTTACAAGCCATGTTGTATGTAATTATTTTGCTTGAACTTCTTTCTCAGTCAGATTATTTAGATGACTGGAAAACTCAGAAACGTTACAAGCAAATAATACTCAGAGCACTTGGTTGCATGTAAACGTCCTAATTCAAGCATATCTAAGAGGATTTGGAGTCTTAGTGGTTGCCCCATGACTGACTCACTTTCTGTGTTACTCAGATCTGAGCTGATGTGCAGAGTCTGCATAATTCTGCTGTGACCTTGGGCAGCCCACTGGGACCATGGCAGTGATCCACCACACACAATTTGATCACTCCAGATCACTACTACCACCACCTCCCTGAGAGCTGCTGCTGCTGCATGCGTCCAGCACGCTTCAGGGACTTGGCTGTCCTCCGGTGGAATTATAAAAAAGGGAAAATGGAAGCCTAAAAATTCCTTCTAGAGGCTTTCATCTATCATTGCAGAGGTCAGCAAGGACAGTTAAGAATCACCCTCTAAACTATAGGTGAAGAACATCAAACAGGCAGCAAAGCCAGTTGTGAAGAGTCTTCAGAAATGAAGAACAGAAAGAGAGAAACAGGAGCAGAAGAGGCGGGGGGGGAGCAAACAACATTTTCTCTGAAAAGTCTGATGTCAAATATATTTCTGCTGTTCCCATTCCTCTCTCTAGTCCTAAAGCTGCTCTGTTATATTTTGAAGGGAGCTGTACCTGACTGTCCCTATTCTGGCACTTCACAGTTTTCTTGCTGCATGAAGAGCACAGGAGGCTGCTTTAAAATGCTAGTGAAGCACATGTGCAATGCTAGATGCCATCCCTTCTGCAGCATCAGTGTTTGCATAGTTCACCAGGAGGTCACGAATGTAGAGCAAAGCCTCAGTTCTCTCCACTCTGAATATTTTCATTGCAGAAGGGGTGAATAGTGTATCTTTCCTTTAAAGAGTGCAGTCAACTGGTTTGCTCAGGATTAGAATTGTACCTCTCTGGATGAATGAAACGGCTGGTAGGGAAATAGTCCATAACAGAAATATAGACAAATTTCTGTGCCTCATTGATAATACTGATTATAGCAAAGAGGTCATGGGTGCGACCCTCTGGACAAAACGCTGGAGGAGAAGCCTGTAAAGGAGAAAACATGCAGGTCAGTGATTTCATCCTTTTTTCTGTCAGACTGACCAATTTATATTCAGATCAGTCCAGTTTTCATTACAATAGCACAAAGCACTCGAGGTGGACCACTGTTGTTCCTCACGCCTTCCATGTCCTCATGGGTGAAATACTCACTGATATGTTGAGCCCACAGGTGATTAAAGGAGACCTGCACCCTGGTCTTGCCATACTACCTGACAGCCAAAGCTGGGTCAACCCTTACTCCTTGAGTAGTTCCAGAGAAACCTGTTGAATGAATTAATTTCCAGCTGGAACACAAGTAACTGAGGACTGCTGAACAAACTTTTCTGGCCAAGGTTTAAACATAGTTTACAGTCTAACTTGTCATTTTAAAACATACTTACGGAAAAATAGGCTTTGGTCAAGATTCCATTAAATTCTACTTCCAGAGGCTGATGCTTGTTAATGTGGGTAGAATAATTAAGAGGCCAAGGGAATGGGATGGTGGCATTGGCATGTCCAAGATCCCAGTAAGTACTAAATGTTTTCCAGAGGTCTTTGGCTAAGCAGCTGCAGTTGTATATCACAGCACCAAACTCTTTCACCTGCAAAGAGAGCAAGCTGTGTCACAGCCCCAGCAAGAGCCACCTCCGTCTCCAGGAGTTTCTTTGCCATTTCTCCCACTCAGTCAATATTCTACATCATTATGATTTTTCTCTGCTGTTAGAACATGCGTTTCCCCCCAGATTTCTGAGTATGCAGCAGCAGAGCTTACCTGAGATAAAGATCGCCAGTCCATATTTGCACTACCAATATATATGTGTTTCATGTCTACTATCCAGAACTTGCTATGCAACACTCCTCCTGCCAAATATCCAAAATCAATCTTTTTTACATGAGCCCCTGAAGGAAGATGAGGAGGGGAAAGAAAGAGTTTAGATACAGCATGGAGATGGCAAACTACACTGCTCCCTTGACTGCCTGAACCTGTCTGGATGTCTAATGCTTGCAGCCAGTAATAACTACCAAAATTCACAAGTACTCGTTCCTGGGACTACAGTCACTTGCAAAAATATACAAAATGTGAACTTCCAGAAAAATCCTTAAGGGCATGACAACACACACAGAAATCACAAACCAGTGAACTCATAGTGCTTGTCCTGTGAACCCATGTAAGCGCCGTGCCAGAACAGGTCTTGGAGCCCAGTTTCTCTCAGATGCCTTTTTCGCAGTACTGAAATTCGGAGTGCATCAATAAGGGAGATAATTACCTTTTTCCTCTAAAAGCTCAAGGTCAGTTGAATTTGTAGCTAAAGTTGGCATACTTGCTGCAACATACACAGAAACGTTCTCTGCAAGTAACGTCTCAAACCTCTTCAGAATATCTTCACCCTGCATGGTACATTGTTTGTTACTTTTTATATTTTGTTATAGAACATTTATAAGATACGTGCAAGTACAGCGTTACTAATGAATGCCTCCTTTGAAGAACCCCAACATAAGGAAGGTCAGGAATGTCACCTATTTCAGGAGTGTTTCATGAAGATCCTGATGTAATATACGAATCAAAGTTTATTTTCTGTCATTTAATACTATTAGATATAAAGTTTAAAAGGATGACCACAGCCATCCCAGACTTCAAAGGTGAATGCCCCAGCAAAGGTCAGCTGCTGAACGCTCAACAGATGCATTGTGTCATTCCTCCCTGAAGATAAAAGACACTGTCCTACACTGAGCTGTCCCTTTACAACTGTCACTTCTACTTTTTCTCCTGTAGAGAAGATGAGTCATCTTACAACACCAGAGCCACCTGGGGAGGAAGACAAGGACAGCAGTCCCAGAGAGCCCAGGAGGACAATGAGGAAGGTGTGCCAGAGGCTCAGCCCACGGTAGTAAACAAGCCAGCATCTGGTCAATGAGCAAACAGCACAATTCTCCCAACGCTTGACTAACACCGTACCTGCCTGAAATAAGGTGGGCTTGTCCCATCTGCTTTTCAGAAGAGTCCCCCAGACCCTGCTCAGGATTGCCTGGGAGGTTGCTAGCTGCCACAGGCCAGAAGAGAGCCAAGGGACAATTAAACATGATGGATGGTCACAAGATGAGCCTGTGCCATGGCTCCTGTCACTCACTTTTGCTGATGGAGCCAGAGAGGCCCCGTAGGAAGCCTGGCTGCACAGGGTACCCAGGAGGCCAGCCCAGCAAAGGAGAATGAATGTCTTAAGCTGCCATCCAATGGCACTGTTCTGGGACACCTGCAAAATGGGCAAATGCAGACACTTGTGTCTGTACGCAGTGGAAAAGCAGCCTCTGAAGCATCCAAAAGTCCAACAGAATTTGCTTCCTGATTCTTCCAGCTAGCCAGTGGGAACTGGGACGTTCACTTGTGGACGTGGGATCCTGTAGGCCTTTCAGCCATGCCTCTGGCTGCCCCTCCCACAGGCTGACCACCTGCAGGGTAAGCAAGGGTTGTTTTGAGGCTGGCCCCTGGTTGCTCTTAAAACACAGCATGGAAATATTCAGAGACATGGATGTTGCCCACATGGGATCTAACTTAACTGGAGGAGGAAAGCTGACGGGCTGCTTCAGACCAGCATGGAAAACCTTTCTGAGTTTGCAGGAAGAGTCAAAGCAATGTCTCTGGGAGACAGACCACGCAGTCGTTCTGTCATCTGCCAAGCGTACATGAGACGTACAACCATAGTTGTGCTTGTCATTGATTTTCTCCTACCTGCTTGGAAGATGAATCATTGACATTGATATCCTTCCCCGTAAGAGACCAATAGTAAGAAGCCACATGAATATTTTCCTGGGCTATATCGAGGAGTCTCATCCAGGCTTGGTACAAGGGTTTGGCTGCAGTGCTATTTATCTCAAAAGGTAAGTCATAAGGAACGTTTTCCACAAGTTCAAAGCTGCAACGGCAATTGTATATGGTGAAGCAAGCAACTGTGACCCAAACAGGAAACCAAGCACCTGTCAGGCTGTACAGTTGGCCATTTTGGACATCAACCTCACAACCAAACAAGCTGAGCTGGACAAACAAGCTGGGAGTACTCTCAAGTTTTGTAGCCAAGCATGTATTGGACATTGTCCTCCCAAACCCAGCAAGATGGGTTCTAAGCTTTTTATGTTACCGTATTAAAGATGAGGAGAAAAGTAACCCCCTAGGGCTAGATGTTGCTTTGGTACACTTTCCACCCCCTGCCAGAAGAAACCTTCACTGCCCACTCCAGCCTCTGAAAGCAGGAGAGCTCAGCAAAGGCTGCTTTGCCCTCTAGTCACTCTGCTGCCTCCCACCGCTGCCACAAAGGGAGGGTGGCTGGAGGTGGTAGAGTAGCAACAGAGCAGTGCTGCACATAGGCCAACAGGACCAGTAGTGGGGCAGTGATACTGCCCCTGCTGCCCCCCATAATGGGCAACTACTGATGACCCAATGCCTAAACAACACCCCCACTCTTCCCAAATTAGTGATACTTTACCACTTATTATACAATGGGAAGAGAAAAAAACCCATGCTGATATTGTCAGCACTGTAAACATTTCTCCACCTGGTGATTACTTCTTCATGTGCCATCAGGCCTGGCTTACCTGCAGGAGTCATTGGATCTACTGGTGTCCTTCTCAACTATTGTGGCTCCTATGAGATCTCCGTAGAGTCCTTCTTCCTCCCCCAGCCCTTTGTAAATGCTGACAATTGCTTCTTCTCTGTTAGGATCAACTGCGCTGTCCACTCTCATGAAGTAAACAGCCATCAGGGCAACAAGACCAAGCATCAAAATTCCCCCTAAGATTTGAAACTAGAACAGAATCCGAACAGGTGAAGATTTAAGGAGTCACCAAGTCACTGATACACCAGCTGATGGATGACTACCTGTTGCAGGTGAGTAAATCACAATCTTTGCGTAGTAGTTCTGCTTTCAGCTACTGGAAGACAGTATTTTTAGATAAACTACTGAAAGTGAGGACCACAAGACACATGGGGGTTGGTTTATGTGAGGACCATCTTTTTAGTTTTGGTTTAATTTTTCCTGTGACAACATATCAAAAACCTGTTTTTTTCCCAAACTTTAATGATTAGTTTGATGTTGATTAGCTTTATTTTAGCACAAGACAAATGGGTGTTCAAAAACCCATTAAAAAAAAAAAATCCACCAAAATCAAAACAGAAAAATCCATAACACAAGATTAGATGTGGGATTAAGATGAACACTACCATAAAGAGGAAGCTCATGAAGTCAGGGGAGAAAAAAACAGGCCTGAAAACATCAGAAGCAGAAGGACATTTTGTGGTTTCTGAACACATTCTGGTTTTATTTTCTAACTTAAACCTCACTTAAGTGAAACTACACAAATCTCGTTTATCCATGCGGCAAGTATTTCCTTGTTCTAGTGTAGTGAGTTAGCCTCATTTCTCTTTTTCTGTGCTTCCTTTTTATTTTTTTTTCCATCTATGTTCAGGGGGAAAAAGTAGCCTGGCCACCTGGTACATGCAGATCTGCATGTCAGTCCAGCCAGCTGCATGCTGAAATGTGTCCCACCAGGCTCTCTGTGTTGCCCTATACTGAGGAGGAAAAACCAGCCACCAGTGCAGACTCACTTGTCCCAACAACTATCGTGTCTGGCTCCCCATGGCAGTTCCTGGGAGCTGGGACCATCCACCACCCTGTGATAGGCAATGTGCACTTCAGAGAGGAGCTCCTGAACCTCCAGGCAGGAGAACCACGTCTAGGACTGGTCATGAGGCTGTAGCTATGAATGTGAGTTCCTGGAAGGGTACATATGAAAATTTGTGCTAGTCGAAGAAACCAGTTGCTTCTGAAAGTATCTATTTCAGTTTCTATGTGGATAAAGTTTCTTATTTTTCATTTTCTCTGATTTTCTTGAGATCTACAGTGCTGCCATCAATTTCAGGCAGTGATTTAAATTAAAAATGTTTTTGAATTGATTGTCAACTTAAATTTTTTCCCTCTGGTTTGTTGTCCCTCTCGTGGAGGGCAAAAAAAAAATCCCAGCAATTTTCAAGAGTTCTGCATTTCATCCTGTGAACACATTGGCAAGACTTAAACATCGCACGGGTTTTAGAAGACATTTCTAGGGTAAGAGATATATTTTGAAGTTACGTGTTGACTGTCACCATGCTGTACACTGCGATGTCCAGGTACTCTAGGCATGGTGAATAAATAAACTAACTCTGGGCTGATGGTGGAAGTCAGGCTATTTGTATGAGCAAGGTTTGCTGTCCTGAGTCAGGGCTGCAGGATTAGGCTCCACGTCACTCTCAGCAAGGTTTGATCAGCCTGCCGGATAAATCAGTGAGGGTTTTGCCACTCACTTGGTTTACAAATAGGATTGAAACCTCCATGGATTTCTAAAACAGGCAATAAAATCATTCTTCCTAATCTGTTATTTCTTCTCAGATATGTCAGCGTGATCTCAGCTCTTGTAAGCAAATGTAGTGTATCTCAATAATTACCGTTTTGACGTCTTTTTGATTGTTCACGCTTAATTTCATGTTGGAGGACTCATTAAACATCAGGGATGTTTTCAATGTTTTTTTCACAATCTGAAAAACAGAAATGTATGCAGGGGGAAAAATAAAGCTTTATGGCAACATTTGTATAAAGCTGGTTACAGACTAAAAATGCAGGTTACTGTCATTGCTCTGTCTAGTGCTTGGAAATTTAAGCACACATCTGTGCAACGTCATCACTGTATTATGGGTCTTGAGTGACGTTAACGTTATGAAGTGAGAGGGAGACAGGTCCCTGCAGTTTGTCCCTGCTGCTGTTTGCACTGCAGTAATTAATGCATAAACAACTGCATTGCTGCCTCTTCAAGTTATCCTTCAACACCCACTTTTGTCCTGTTGCAAGCTAACACATTGCCAACAAGCAATAATTAAGCAGAGAAGTCACGGGTGATAGCGTACAGCATCGATGTCACCCTGCATGTGGTTCTGTCAGGCTCCTGCTCTGCTCTCTTCCTATGCCTGTGAGTTGCCTTCAGTGCCGGCGGTGTCTCTTCTAGAATGGACTCTGTTAAGGTGACAGAGACCAGGCTGAAATACAAACTCTGCTCCTCCCCTGTTGCAACCATGACCCTAGAAAATAACTTCTTTTCTCCCTCTGACAGTATTGCTCCAATCTTGTGTTATCACCAGCAGAGGCCACCACAAGAGCAAATACCCAAATATACCAAAACTGAGAGCAGATGGTAGGGCAGGGGTAGTTGGCCGCTTGCCTCTCTTGCCTTCCCAAAAGGTCAAATCAAAACCTTCTCACATGTCCAACCACCCCTGCATCGCCAGAGGTGAATTCACCCCGTAAGAGGCAGCTGTTGTTTTTCATGCTCAGAAGCAAGCAGTACATCCTGGAGTGCTGCAGATTTCAGCAAGTGCTACCAGATATCACCACCTGTCCAGTCCCCAGACCACTGCTTTCTATCCCTGAGCCACCGGGCACTGTACCCTGGTGGACCAACATGCTGTACTGGTTTCAGATATGCAGTTGCTCTGTGGGTGGCCACACTCAAATTTAAGTTTCAGATAGGAAGGATCCTGCCAGCCTTGTCCCATCCATCTTGCCATACGTTCACAGCTAGTGTCACCTGAACTGTGTGGTGTCTGCCCTCCCACATCAAGGCCAGATATGTCCATGCTGTGGGCAACCCCTGCCCACCCCACCTTTCTTACAGATGCCGTGACCACGTGGAACAGGAGGGAGTTAGACACAGCATAGACATACTCCAAAGGCTTCTCGTGGGACCCAGCTCACAAGAACTAGCGGGGCTGAACCAAGGAGATGGAGGATGTCTTGGAAGACAAGGGAGGTGGGTCTGAAACAGTGACTTGGGGAATGTGGAGAGGGATGTGAAAAGAGAGGACCTAAGGTAAAAGACCAGACAAGGGAGAATGAGAAAGGTGAAGAGGGAAGAAAGGGTATGAACAGTCACACCTGAGAGCATACTAGAGCTGCAGAGGTGAGAGCTGAGTGTCCACGTCCAGGTCTGCTTGTTGGTAGTACCAGCTGTAATCACTGCCGCAGTGCCATGATGTCCAAACTTTCCAAGGCAGTTTTACTCCCACTTTACCGGCACTCCCTTCCTTTTGGTGCCCCCAGATGCACAGGCAAGCTTTTACACTAGGTACACACATAAGTGCTGGCAGATGAACACCCATTCTCCCAGCCCTGGAGAAACTGAGGTGCTGCTAGCAGTGAAGGCCGGCTGGCCGTTCCCCAGCGAACATCAGGTCAGCGTGGCCCTGAAATCCCCGTCCATGTTTTAAGCACAGTACAAAGATGTCTTACCCCAAAGAGCTTGCAGCCCAAGCAGGGGCAGGGGGTATAACACACCGTGCAGAGAAAGCTGTGTGAGTGCAACACACGTCATTGCCCCACCTTGAGAGAAGTGGTCAAACACCGACCCAGAAATCTTAGTGGGAAGAAAAGGAAGAGAGAGCAAGAGAAAAGATGCTAAGAATTTTGGGAGGAAACTGAGCCAAAGAGATTTTAAAGCAGGAGAAAGGCAGCTGAAAAACACCACCAGCAGCCCTCCAGCCTGGGCCAGGAGAACCCATGAGGCTGCAGGTCCCACCACAGCTCACTGCTTTGGTGGCAGCTGCCCCAGCCAGCTGGGCTACCCCAGTAACAAACAGCCCCCCGGCTGCCCCGGGGGGTTCTCAGCACAGAACCCGAGCTTGAGAGGTGTCATCTTCTCCCTCTGCCCCCCAAAGCCAAAGTGCTCCCCACGACACGTTCGGTGACACAGGCTGTGTCTCGGTAAGGAACTGCAGCTGTAGGTGCACCTACAGCCATGTGATGACTTCACAAGGATGGAGCTTACCAAACAATTAGTTTCAGTTCTCCTTCTCAGCAACAGTCACAAAATGGCTTCAAAAAGCAGCATTTCTTTTAAAATACAAGAGCTAACAGGTCTCCTACATGCCATAATGGAGTCATCTACCATGTAGTTCAAACAAAGTTATTGATATCTTTGGCTGGTGATGGGTTGGATTCCCAACTGCTATACAGAAGCCATGAGAACTGCACTAAAATATGCAGTTTAATTTTTTAGAAAGAAAACATCAGAGACGCAACCAGAATTCTGAAGAACAATATTGTAGCCAGTCAGTAATTAACTATGGCTCCCTCGAAGCTTTCAGGGCTTTTCCAGCTGCCAATTTCCATGAATAAAGTCCAACCAAGAGCAATAAATACCAGCACTACTTAGCATTGCTTCACAGGCTGGAACACAAGCTAATACTACAATCTGCTGAGCACACGCAGGAGACTCTTGTTTATAACGTTAAGGCTGCTTTCTCCCCGCCCCCAAAATAACTCTTGGTACTGCTTCTCTCCATCAGCACCAAACTGTTTCAGATTTTGGGTTTTGAACACACGGATGAGATTTTTCACCATACAAAGCCCTCCCAGGAAGCTGTTTGAAGCTCCTCAGATGAACAAAGCACGCTCTCCTCGACCACCCCCCAGCACTCTCAAGATGACAGCAGATGCACTTACCATCCTGGAAGACCTTCTCCTGTGTGGATGTCCTGCTGTAGTCTGACGTTACTCCCAACTCTACTTAAAAGGGGCAGCGCACATACTTATCACCAGGGGCTTTGTTTCAGGTTCTTCTGTCTTTTTCCTCCTGCTGCTGAAGATTACTTCCTCTTAAACGCATTTTCACAACATGCACTGACAGAGTCCCAAGTGATCATCTGGTTGTTACAGCCCGGTTCTTAGACTCCGGGTCCTGATCTTCACCTGTTTGGCATAACTTTCTACGCTGCCTGACCTGGTTCGAGCTGTTGAACAGCTAAGTTCCCCCTGCCCTCAGGGGCGTAAGATCAGTCTAGATCAGCACTAGACTAGCCAACAACACAGAAGACACCAGTTGAAAGGACTGCTCAGTTTCAGTGCAGTTTGCATCGCAGGCATGGCAGTATTCTCACTGCTTCATTCTTAACCCACCAGCAGCTTCATTCTAAACAGACAAACCCTCCAAAACCTCCTCTCCACCCAGTTCCTCTCCCAAGAGCTCTCCTGCTCAATCATCCTTGGACAAACATAAGGGAACAAACTAGCTCCTTTGAAATAATACAGCTTTCACCTTAAACACACGGTATTTAGAATTTGCAGTGACATTGTCGAGGGAGAAGGTTACATGCAATGTTGAGTTTGATATAATTAAGCTATAAAGAATCACTAACAGGCTGAAACAAAAGTAATGATTAAACCGACCTATTGAATAAGCTCACCAAGACGTAGCAAGCTTTCTGGGACACCAGGGATGTAACAATAGACAAGAGAAGTGGGGTAATGGGGCACTGCAGCCAGTACATGGCACAGAGAACAGGTGAAGTTGTGAGCAAGTCGTGTACATGTTTCCCAAGAAAGTTCAGCTGAAGTTCACCAACTTGTCGACGACCATGGGACTCAAAAGACCCCCCCAGGGCCTTATGCATATGTAACTCATTTTGGGAAAGTAGTTATAATACGTACAGATTTGGGGGAAATGCGACTAATATGTATACTTTGTTACAATAAAATGAGGAACTCTGGTCAAATAGGTGTGCATTTGGGATGCTAATCTCCACGTGCCCATTGCTGCAATGAAGAGTGCCTGCCTTCTAGGCTTACAAAATGAGCTCTAGAGGGTTTTCTTCTTGCTGTTTTTTCAGTTCCAAGTTTGAGGCAACTTCTAAGAAATTATGTCTTCTGTAAAAACCCAAAGGCTGCACCCTCAGCTGACGCTGCTGTTATCCTCCAGGCAGTCCCTCGATCCTATTGAACGGAAGGATGCAGTCCAGTGCCTAAGGAAGGCTGCTATGGGGTAGGGGGGGGGCGGGGGGGGACGACAAAGGGGAGACAAATGAGGCTAACAAGGCTTTATCATACCTTGTATTAAGCTGATGATGATGGGAAAGCTCAGAGGAGCCAGAAGATACATCAGTTATGGCAGAAAGAGGCCTTCCTCAAGGACGCTGTAGATGTCATAAATCCTCTCCTTCCGCTGGGACCAAAAGACAAGCAGTAACTCACAGAGAGCCAGGAGTGAAAGATGGTGGAGCAGATGGGACGCTTGTCTGACCAGCCAGTGCTCTCCTGAATTTACTGCTGCGCACAGATGACCTGCTACTGGGGCCACCCCAAATCTCTACTAAATACAGGACTGAGAAACAACACAGAGGCTACCACCACCCCTTCAAACCAGGTTACCAGAGAGCTGAAGACAGGATCCTGCTTGACTGAAGCTTCACCTGCAGTCAGGGAAAAGAGGCAGCTCCAGTGAAGCAACATGCTGAGGGTCCAGACAGCCCTGGGACGTGTCCCTGTCCCTCTGCTGACTTCAGAGGCTCAACATCTAGATTGAGTATTTCAGCCAGGCGCCTCATCAGTTCACGCTGGCGTGCGTGCTGTACACATCAGCAAGCTTAGACACGAGCCACCGGGCTCAGTTTATGTGCAGACTGAAATCCTGGCGTGACCTACACCAACGTAACTCACAAAAGCTCCCACTGAACACAGTGGGTTCAGGATCACACCACACAAACAGCAGCACATTCATATGGCGTTCAGGACTTAATCATTTATTGCCCCAATATAACCGGTTTAGTTTAAACTGGGAGAGGCTGGGTTATATCAGGGGGAAGAGCAGCTTCCAGAAAAAGTACCCGTTTTTCTCCTCCTCCTTGGCAGCTCTCTAACCACTTACAGCACTGATTAATCCCATCGTCCTCCTCCTCTCCAGCTTGCAAAAGCCTACTTTCCTTCTGCTTACCTGACCTCATGTATCAGCCTAACATCAATTATGCATTTCTGATCTTACTAGCAGCGTTGTAGCTCTGACATTTTATGGATGGAAGTGGGTTTGTGGGGAAAACATGATTTATTTGACCAACGGATGCAATCGGAGGGAAGAAAGAGACTGGCAAGTTTCAAGGCAAACAAGCAATCTTTTTTTATTCCTCCTCCTTCCCCGTCTCTCAGACAAAGTTCTTTCTACCGGTTGCTCTGGTTGACTTGCCACAAATCCCCCACACCGAGTAAATACACCTCTCACTGTACAGTTGAATGTCACGCTGTGGTTAACGTACACCCTCCAAAAAGCAGGCTTGGCCTCCAGTTTGTTAGAAGGGCGCACTGGAAGATGCAGTGAAAGATCTTCTAACGCCTGTGCGGGAGGTTCGCTAAGAAACTGCCAGTTTAACACGTTCTCATCTCTGAGAGCTAATAATAGACACAAACATTGCCACTGCTGCAGAGATTACTACAAAACTACGTTTTCCATTTCACGAGGACTAGGCGGCTGGGCTCCAAACACCAACAGTCGACAGAAGGATGGGAGGCAGGAACAGCCAGGGTCCTCACACTTGCAAAGAAAAATGCTCTATTTATACTTTGTGCCAAAAGATTGTATACTCAAATGAGCTGGGAGGCGGGAAGAGAAAAAGTCATTTCAGGTCAAGAATTGGGAAGTGATTCAGCTGTTAAGCCTAGAGAAAATTTGAAAGTCTAAATAAAATTGTGATTATTTTGTTTGGAAATACTTTTAAAGGTTTACTCAAATTCCATTAAGAAACTCCCCAAAATAAAACCACCAACCAATAAATTCACTAAATTACCTAACCATGGACTTGAAACATTTAACTTGAAATATCTAACACTTATTCGGAATAACTTTGTTCAACCTAAAATTATATGATTCTCAGATGCATTTTGTTTGCAAAAATATTTTAACTGGGGGGGGGGGGGGGGGGGAGGGGAAACAACCAAAAAAAAACCCCAAACCCAGTGATTTGCATAGCCCAAGTAATTGCAGAGTCCTTTCTTGTCCCAGTCTCGTCACTCCTGTGTGGCACTCACCCTCCAGTCGCACCTAGGAAGGGCGACAACAGGTGTTAGGAAAATCTTCAGCAGGTGCTGTCTGCCTTGACCACCTCCAGCGCTGTACTACAAAAGTTACACTCCTCCTGTTCGATTTGCAAAGTACCTGGCAACCCAAGACACCGCTGGCCCGATGCAACTGCTGTCCTCATATCCTCCTGAGGATAAAGAACATTTTTCTTGCTTACACAGAGGTTGCTTTGCCTGCGGTGAAGGTGTGTTACGGGCTGTGGTATAGCCCATCCTCTTCCAGCCTGCCCAGCTGTCAGTAGCTAGGAGGAAAATCCATTCCCTGGGAGACACGTACCACCCAAAGCAGTGACCTGCTATCTATGGTTAGTGCTCTGCTCAAGCCTCTTACTGAAATCAAATTTCATCTGTGCCTCTGGATCTTTCCTTGTCTATGAAGTGCCCCCGGGTGTCAGGGGGATGCCACGTTTTGGGTTTGTGGCTTTTTTTTTTTTTATTATTTCCTATGGTTCCTCCAAGGTGGATGTTGACAAAGGCAGAAGCATTGCTGTTGAATAAGCCTTGTCTGGCACCAATTGTTTTGGCAAGTACAGTATTTGCAGTAATTTCTGTTCAGAGAAGGAAAAAAAAAAAGCTTAAACAGGGTAGAGTCCTAGTGAGCACTGTTTTCTTGCATTGGTTTTTCTTAGCTTCCCTTGCTCAACCCACATCATTCAGAGACCTAAGCAGCCAATCTGTTAAAATAAACCACTTTTTCTTGATAACTGCATCAGGTGTGCTCCTGCACACAGGTGCCCTAAGGCTCTACAGGGCTGCGTCCAAATGGTTGTGCCTCTTCTAAGGAAAGGAGCCCACCCCACAGCCTAACCACCCACTGGTGTCCCACTCCAATCCCATCTTACCAGGAAAAGCTGAGACCAGCAGGGCTTTGCTCTTGAGCTGTCCACAAATGTCCCTGTTGAAAAAGGCATGGTCCTCTTACACCATCGTGTGGGCAGGACCCAGTAGATGGTGTCTATTGATAGATCTTCACACGACATCAAAAAATGACAACGTGTCTCTCCAATGACTTAAAAGTTTTGCTCTAAGGAAAGATCCTGCAAACCCTGCTGAAGGCAACGCTTTCTGGTGTTCCCTTCTATACCCATGTGGAAAGCCAGACTATTTTCCAAGGCAGATGAGGACGCTGAAGAGCCAGGCAGGATTGCAGCTGAACACTCAGCAGGAAGACACACACAGGAGATCACTACTTTTGCCATCTATCCTTTAGTTTTACATTCTGCCAGATAGCAGCTTTCATTCCACTGCAAATAGTTTTGGCCACGGTTCCACTACCTCTTCTGTTTATTCAGTCAGACTGTTAAAAATTAATGAAGTGGGTGTACTACTGATTTCAAAAGGGCACTTGGCAGGGCATCCCAACTCAAACACCGCTCAGTACTGCTGGGGAAGCCTGCGGAGAGGCAATACAGAGTGTAACCCAGCCCTGTACACAGAAACCCTTCTCTGCAGACGTCGCACACGCAAACTAAGCATAAGGAAGCCTCCTTAAGAAAGGCAGAAGAATTTTTAAAGTTTAAATTATTTTCAACACAAAATCCCTCCCTAAAACTTTAAGCATAAAAGGTCTCATGTTCAAAGATGTAATGCAAATGTCACCAGAGGATGGGAAGTTTCCCACTGATCCTGGTTAGGTACTAATATCTCCCTCCCCCTCCTTGACGTTTGAGTTACTGCTGGCAATCAATGCAGTGTTTTTGTCAGCTATGCACGTTCTACTTCCTATGGAAGCTGTGCTAATGCAGTGGGTACGGAGGCAGAATCCCACGTGGCACTGAACCGGCTGGGGGAGGCTGGAGGCACCTGAAGGCTGCGCAGAGGGGAAGGAGGAATTAACGTTATTTCAAAAGTGCCAGGAAGGATGCAAAGGTCAGAAAGAACTGCAGGAGGGAAGGAGGACAGTGATGGAATGAAGGGAAAAATCAAGAGAATTTCACAGACATGTAAATGTTAATATAGATATCTAATATACATGCATATATATATATATATAAGGTGAGAGCAAAAGAGTGAGTCTAATGATGTCTTTCTGTAATCACATACCTGCTGGGAAATGATCATATCCAAGCTGGATTAAACTTCCATTGTTAATGATGGCAATGAAATAAAACAGTACCAAAAACTAAATCAAGTATCACCATACCATACTCAGCAGTAAGACCACACTCAAGTGACAGGGACATCAAGCCTGTAAGTACAGGTGCAGGGAAAGGGACCCCTGTGCTATTGGAGAGGGGTCTGCCCCAGGCGTAGGTGTCAGCAGGATGGATCCAGCTGCACTGTGTGTCTTCTGTTGCTGACAACTCTTCCATTACACTGTACTTAACACCAATGTAAACAGGCAGTTGAAAAATTTAGTCCATCCAATACATACTCCCCCCCAGATTAACACATGAAATCCAGACCCATTTTCACATGATAAAAGAATGATTTATTAGAGCAACTTTATGATAAAATTATATAAAATAACAATTTGTTTTTTTAAAGACATCCACAATATCACCTTGAAACAAAATGTACAGATACTGCCTATAATCCAAACAAAAATAAATTACCATTCAAAAAAAAAACCAAAAGCAGAAAAAAAATCAGGGCAGGAGAAACAAATCAAATTTATACACAGTATTTCAGGAGGGTGTAGAACAGAGATAGTCATTAATCGATTCAAGTTATACAAACGTGTTTCAGCTTTACTCTCAGACAGCTCAGCTTGCATTTGTGTTGCATGCAAATGGAATGATCCAGTGAACAGTTCAGAACAGCAGAATCAGCAGCATAACAACAGCAGAGAGTGAAATAGGCACAATTCAGCACAGGGCACATCGAAAGTGAACAGGTAGTTCTGTCTGGTCTTTGCAAAAGTTATACACATTTACGGAACTTCAAAAATAGCTACTGTGATCTGCAAAACGAGAAAAAACTAGTAGAATCTTGCACTTAAATACTTTACACTTTATCTTTTTTTTTCCCGTCTCCTCTTTTTTTTTTTTTTCAGTAGGCTGTATGTAAACATTCCATTAGTTGTACCTTTACTAAAATACTCAAAGATGATGCAGACGTTCTTTCCTCTTGGAGCATGACCATGACATGACATCACCATAGATACAGTTAGGTCCTCGCTCACAAAGCTTGTACACATCCTCCCAGGAATTTACATTCACACAATCAGAACAGAGTAAGTTTTTAACATCTGAAAGCATCGAACTGAGAACACTGTTTTCAAGTATAGTGGAAGAGCTGAGGGCTGGGATTTTGAAAGGTACTCATGGCATTAGGCACTCAAAGCATATGGAAACCCAAAATGACCTGAGCACCTGCTTCCCTAAGACTTTGAAAATCCCACCCTTTGTTACATTTCTTTAGTCAGATACAAAACACAGGAAAGCAACATGGTATGGTCAGTGTCACCCCTGTCAAGCTCAATGCAAGGCCCATCCATAGCTGATGGAAGCCAACAGGTATCTTGTGGACTGACCCTGGGCCACCCCGATACACCACTACACACCCGTTAGAGTCACACTGGAGCCGCACAGAGGTGTTTGCATGGTTGCATACAGTACTGCTTGTAAGAATGAACAATCAGCGAAGGAGTAATAGTCAAGTGGCTAGCTCTTTGGCTTATCTGGAGCAGGCAAGTGCAAACGGGGTGTACTTCAGAAGCAGTGAATGCAAGAAAAAATATGTTGCATGTCATCGTTGATTAGCAAACAGTTTTAACTGCAAAGATCCAAGGATGAACTTTGTGTCAGGACACAGAAACATTTTACAGTTTGGCTGATTCACAAACAAATCAAGCTGGGCATCCTCCCCGCCTTCACACACACATATCCGAATTCTAACAGACACCTACTGTTGCATCTTTAGTCACTTGAAGAGGTACCATATTTTGCGGGTTGATTTAATTGATGTAAGGTGTCTGTGGGCGCTGCCTCAAGTTCAGAACAGAGCAACCAAGGAAGAAAATCCACCCCTGATGTGTTCATCAATGAAAGAAGAATCAAGCGATTTTTAAGTGAAAGTAAAAAGAACTTCCATCAAGGACATGTAGAGAAAAAAAAAATAATCCACAAGAGCATAGCCATGAAGATGTGGAAACATTGTTAACAAATAATAATAAAAAAGATGTCTGAGTAATTCACTTGTCTCTACAGCAAAACTGAAACCACCACCACCACCTTATCTGTGAAGGTCCTGCAACTCCTAGTGAGTTAGGGTAGCACCTGTTCGGTTCAAACCCTAACCAAGGGCTTGAAAAGTTGTGTCTCATATCAGGAACAATGCCAACACTTACGATATTCATCAAGGACAGAGTCAGGTATTTCAAGAAAAGACAGATCAGAATAAATGACTGAACGAACACATTCAGATAGTGCATATGTTACAGGCAGAAGAACACCAAGGGCAAGTTCTTTTTTTATTCTGCACTCATCTACGTGAAATCCAGCAGATTTCTTCAAGGAACAGCATCTCCACATAAGCAGATGAGTCTTAAAACCTACTGGAAATCTTGGAAAGATAATTGCACCTATTGTTTACTAGCCAGCAATCTTGCACGCTCAAAAGAAACTAATGGCCTGATGGCATACTCCCATTTTGGGAACGATCCTGTTTCTGCTGAAATTACTAGAAAGCTCCCTCTGGCTTCACCAGGAAAGCAATCATGGTCTTCACTAGTAAGATTAAACACTCTGTGAGCATCCCTATTTATTTAAATTATTTTAACAGGTTCTCACTGTTACAATATTCTAGCAGAAAAGCTCAGGTAACTACTGAAGCTAACTAAGGAATCCACTACCCACCCCAAAATATAAAGCCAGCACACAAGAAGCAGTCAAGCTTGGGAAACCATTTTCACTGGTTAAACTACACACTGTATGAGGGCAAAGTGGAACTCATCTGCTCACCTTTCGCAGTAAGCATATCCTCCATGGCTACAAAAGAATTTCTTTACCTGATTACTGTTTATTGACCAGGAAGAATGAAAAAGGAATTGATACAAGACAGAGAAAACTGGGAGCAAACACGTCTGGAAGAGGTCCCCTCAAAAGCAAAACTTTTGTCCTTAAAGTAACAAAAATTGCTTAGTGTTTTGCAGTTTAACAGAAAGACAGAACACAAAAAACAACTTTAAATGAGAAACTGCTCAGTGCAACTGCACCCAATCCTTAGTGTTTCTAGGATTATAACAGACCAAAAATAAAATCCAGACAAAAATCCCAAATGTACCAAGCGCTTGACACTGTTGAATAGTTTCTGAGGAATACCACAGAACGGTGGTCTTCAAGCACTTTTGCATTGAAAAAAAATTTGTAACAGAACTAGCCATAAAGGTGGAGCTACATTTAAGCCATTTTATTTTCAGTGCTGTCAAGTGAACGCTAGCTCACAGCAACTGTGCAATTGTGTTTATTACATGAGCCATTGGAACAGATGTTTTTCTTAGCAATTAGCTAATTGCAAACATCTTAGTCTTTGGCCCAGCCAAGAGCATTTGTAGCCAGCTCATTGTAAAAAGTCTGTATATTTAAAAAAAAAAAAAAAAAAAACCAAAAAAAACCAAACCCACAACCAAAAAAAGGCAGCTTCAAGACAGCTTTTGTACCAAAATCATGAAAATTTGGCAAGCTAAACTGTAAAATCTGAATTTTTGTACCTGCCCAAACTTTGGGCCTGAAACATCATCAAAAATAGTAACTGTATTAGTAGTCTTTACATTCATACCACTATTAAATTTTACACTTTCCCAAGAGAAAAACAAAGGGTTTATTCTGTCTCATTCTGGTTTTTGGACTGAAAAAGAAGGATTCACAACTTCAGTGTGGTTGCCTTTTTATGATTGCCAAAAAGGACTTCTCACACAACTGTAGTAAGAGTTTCTCCTAGAAACCCACAATATTGCACGATCATTCTGTTGGATTTGCACATCGATTCCAACAGAGTTGTAATGCTTCACTTATACACTTAAAAAAAAAACCAATCAAACAAATAAAACCAAACCAAACATAGTACCAAAAAAGTGTTGTTGTTTTTTTTTTAAATTACGCCTCATTACAACTGAATAATTATAAACAGGCCAATGCAAGAACACTTTAGCTTCGGCAGTATTGAATGGAGCATATGCAAAGCCTGTTTTCTCATGGCACACTGCAAGACTGAGTAATTTTCTAAAATCAGTTTGCCTCTATGCTGAATATGTGCTGCTCCACAGTGCTAGTCTTGTTTAAAAGGCATACACAGACTTTCCATTCACCCTCACAGCATAGATTATTTTTTTTTTGTGCAACGTGTTAGCAATCTAAACAACTGCTCCACACAAACTGTCCACAAACCACTCATACACAATACTAATGCGACAGTAGATTACAATATGATAGCAATACAAAATATTGTATCAGATCACATATTTCTCTCCATCAGGAATGAAATTCGAATCTTGTAAGCTAGAAGACCCACAGTTCGATTTCTGTGTGTAGTTTCTCATCTGTGCTGGGGACAAAGTCTCCAGTGTGGACCCAGAAGCATTAGCAGTCCTGACTTTAGTGGCTGTAGATTGCTTAGCAGCAGAAGATGCTTTGTTACTGGCAACTACATCCAAGTTTCCAGTAGGGTCAATGATAGCATTTATGACTGGGGAGGGGGAAGAAGAAAAGAGACATACACAGACATATTAGCAGCACTCAGCAGAGTTTCTAAATAAAATGAAGGCAGCAGAACTGCAGGCAGCACTCGCATTCATTTTAGTCATAGTATTTTCTTCATTAGTACCTTCAAGCCTAAGCAGCTTTAACAATCAAAACTTCTCCCAAACTGAAGCTACAGGACACTCAACTTTCTGGTTAAATTGGAGAAACCAAACTAAAGCAGCCAAAGGGCAAGCTTTTAGCAGGACCCAAAATGACGCCTGTATGCCTTTATTAATCTTCTAGACAACGCAAGAGCTTGTCTTGCCTTTTCTACTGCACAGATCCATGTGCAAAACTCAAGTCCAAAAAGCACAGTACAGCTTATTGGCTGAAAGAGCTGCTAAATATTATTTCAGCAGAACAGACCTTTGTCAGTTCATGTTATGGGAATATGATAATTACCACAAACAAAGCATTTCCACAGCAACAGCTTCCACATTTCAAAAGTCAACAATTTTCTTAAAAATTGGCAGCACAAGATAAATCTACTGTTCATTCCATATGCACACTCAACAGAGAGCACTGTGCTAACACACTGAATTTCTGCATCCTTTCCCAGCTTTCACTGGCAAATCAAGTCATATTATTTTGTGCAACTTACTGGCATTTGAGAGACAAAAAGAACACTTTAAATGACCAACCTTCAAGTTGTTTTTGAACTCTCCTCAGCTCCTTCAGGATAGAACTGATTTCCTAGAAAGAAAAGCATCAGAATGGGAAATTAAGCAAAGTACTCAACTGTCGAAGGAATCTAGTCTTAATCCTTCTGCCTCATCTGATCAATAAGATTCAAAGTCCATTCCAACCTTGCTTGTTTAACAGAAAAGACAAAGCTAGTATCTGTATCAAGGTGCACTTGGTCAGTACACAGGGACCTCTGCTCTGCATCATTTCACCATGCGCTACCACACCACCCAATTCATAGTCACAGTGATTTTTTAGGTTTGAGATGCTAGCCAGATTAACTGTAAAAAGGCTCCCCCACATCCTCTTTAACACTAAATATTGGAAGATTACTTGTAAACTCAACTCCTAGACCAGACAAAGCAGCTGGCCACATCTATACTGTGGTAGCACCCAGCCACACAGGTCCCGCAGAGTGTTACACGTACACTAGCATCAACCGTGTTTGTTGGGTCCGTGACTGTCCTTAAATCCTTACTGGCAGTCCCCATCAATGACAACAGGAGGTCACAAGAGCACAGACACCACCCTAGGGCTGAAGCTTTTTTATTGCCATATTATTAAACTGTTACAGGTGAAGAAAACAAACGTTCATGATAACCACCTGTCTACAACTGAAGCTGTGGCAACCACATGGTAGGTGATGCTTTGGTAGATGTTTAAATGAGGCTTAATGACCCTGAATTTGAACATCTGTTAAGGGGCTGGGTCTTTGAAGATGAACCACAGAAGGGAGAGGGTAAGAGCTGGTGAAACACAACAGCTGAAGGAATTCACTTTGTCACATTTCAAACAGCAACAACACACAGCAGTTCAACACATGCAAATGGACTAGTAATTTCAGAAACAGATTTGAGAAGAGCCAGAGGTTGTTGTTTTGGTCTCTTACAAAGCTTTCATGGACAAAAGCCTTCAGTATTTCACTTGTTTGCATGGTCTTACCTTGTTTGATGTCTTCAGAATTGGCACTTCATTTTCTGAATTAATTTTGGCCTCCATCTCCTCCCAGGTGCTTTCTGAGTTTTGAAACAGAATCCTGCAGCACAAGAAGCAGAGCAGGTCTTAAAGTTGCCATTCGAAAGCTGCTTGTTTAAAAGACTTCATTATCACAAGATGTGGCAACAAAGATTAGTGTATTAGCAACTGGACAAAGCACCTTTTAGTTGATTTAGGAACAATCTAAAGTCCTTCCCTAACTGGTGCCTTCTAGAGCAACAAGCAGCTATGGAGAGATTTCACAAACTTGGTGACCTGCAGGCTTTCTGAGAGACTCGGGACAGAAAAGGAAAGAGGAGAGAATCCACCGATTTTCTGCTGTAGCTTTGCACAGGCAACATTTAAAAGTTAAGGCATCAACAAGCATTACAAATCCATCATTAAAACTCCAAAGGCCAAACGTATGAGGAAAAGACACGGCAAATAATCATATTTCCCCTCATTCACACACACAGTTTCCTACATCGAGATTCCCTGCTTTCCAAGGAGACAATGTACTATCTTCCACAACTGTAAATCAACAAACTCAGCAGCAAGTCAACATTTCAGGCCAGGGATAAAAAGTTACTTACTTCATTTTTTCAGCTAGATTTTCTGTATTTTCACGGATTGTATGTGATAACTGGGACACTGGGTTCAACATCAGATTGTCAAAGATGACCTAAAACATAGGGGCAAATCAGAGAACTTTCAGCAAAAGCGGCGTATTACAAAACTGGAATTTTTTTTACAACAAACAATCTCCACTCAAACGTCTTCATCTATGTGGACGATACTTGAAGCTCAAAAGGAGATTAAGATGACGTGCGGCTTTGTTGCAGCACTTTGGCAAAAAAGATTAATACTAACTTGTTCAGATTTTTTTTTCTGGAGACAGAGAGACAGAGTTGTCTGCAGTAAGGTAACTACTTAAGCATTTCTGAAAGAAAAAGCTTAAGAGTTTCCAAGCCTCACAGGCACCTCCCCCCATCAAAAGCCCTCAAAAGCCAAATTACAATGCAAAAAAGTCCCACAAGCAGTCACACTGAAACAATCTACTGTTATTTATATGGGTTCAAGCCACCTTCGCAGCCAAGTATCCCACCATCTTACATTCTGCTTTATTAAAATACACAACAACAACTCACCAACCCCCAAATATTCAAGTCCTGTGGCTCAGCAGAGCCCCAGGGCTTCTGCCAGGAAAGCCCACATCAGCTGGTGGCACTTTGAACCTGCACCTTTTATTCAGGCTTGGCACCTCTCCACATGGAAGTGAGGGATTGCTCGAAGTCAGGGGCAGGGCAGGGGCAGTACCAGTACCAGGGGCAGTACCAGGGGCAGTACCAGTACCAGGGGCTCAGCCCAATTTCCCCCTTTGTTAGCCCGGCTCAGTCACACTCCTCCAGAGCAGCGCAGTGACTGTGCTGAAGTCCAGCTCTCCCCTCCTGCCTGCTCTGCCTCCCTGGAGCCTCTGCCCCAGCTTTTCCTTCCCAACCAGAGCCAGCAGGCAGAAAGCAAGCAGAAGCAACAGCTGAGCGTTGCAGCAGCAGCAGCCTGCACTTCACTCTCCTGCCGCATCACCCCACTACCCCCAGCCCAGCACCATTCCCAGCCTCAAGTTTCAGGCCAGTCTTCCTCACCCCTTAGCATCATCACAGTGATTTCCAGGTCACCTTGCTCTCTCAGCCCAGAAGAATCGCATCAAATTGCGTATGTTGGAGGAAGCAAATCAGAACAAGTGGCTTGCTCTCTGCACGGCATGGCACAGCAAGCCAGATGTGCTACAGCACTCCAGCCCAGCTGCAGAAACTCCTCCTAAGGTCCAGATTCTGCCACTGCTGCTCCATGGGCAGCTCTAACCAGGACGCCAGTTGCAGAAAAGTAAGGTGCCATTAAACTATCAGTGCTGCAGATTTCAAAACTAAGGTTTTGGTGTTTTTCTTTAAAATAGAAGTGAAACAGCCTAAGTAGGCTCCGACACTGAATGCCTCCTCCCGAAAAACAAGTGACCAAGCCTCAGGTTTTAGTGGAGTTTTACACAGAAAAGGAAACTTCCAGTCAACATCGTCAAGAAGGGTGAATCTGTTCCTTTTTTTTTTTTCTCTTTTTTTTTCTTTTTTTTTTTTTTTTCTCTTTTTTAAACACTGTTTCTATACCTACAATTCAGGGCTCTTGAGAGGTATTTTTGGTTTTGTTTTTGGTTTGGGTTTTTTAGGGTTTTTTTTTTTTTTTTTTTTTTTTTTTTTGAGTTGCCTCTTTTGGCAGCTTAGAAAGAACAGGTATACATACTGCAGCTTAAAGCAATGTCATATATAAAGTAAAGAAAAAGGTGGCCTGCCTCCTCACGGTTTCTTGTCCTCGTTTTTCTTGAAGGATCCTCTTCTCTATTATCGTTCATATTTTGGTCAAAATCCTTCAGTTCCACTGATCCTGGAGGCACTTTCTGGTAGTTCAGACTTGCTTCTGGAATGTGCTGCACCAACTTGGAAATAATGAGTAATGAGTCATTAAAAATTAGTAGGGAAGGAGGCACACAGGCACTCACTGCAGGTATTGCAGATTTTCAGGCAAGCCCCAGAGGAACACTGATTCATTTAAGTCTTGTTCAGACAGGTATGGGTTCCTAAGCAAATTACTAGACCCCAATCCTGCAAGCATGTCTACCCACTGGAGTCATCCTACTGAACTCAGTGGGGTTATTTTATAATTTTGAATCTTGTGCGTGTACTTGAAAAGTACATCTTTGCCTTTTTTGAATTTAGCTAAAACTCAAAAAGGCCCTGCATTCCCATATCTCGTGTTTTAATTTATCAACGCAACATTAAAGCCACACTAAAATTAATCAGAAACCAATTAGTAACACATGGAAGAGATGAAAAAGCAATACAAAACCACTGATAATGCAAATTAATTAACAGGAAGAACAGAAAAGATAAAACAGCTATTCCTGTTTGGTTGACTGACAGACAAAACCTCTAAAAGAAGGGCAGGAAAGTAACAGCGACAAGACAGAGATACAAAAATAATGGGATGGAAAGTGCACCTGAGATGGATATGCCAGCCGAAAAGATCTACGAGCAATCTGTGTTAAAACAGAAACAAAGAGATCAATGCTAGTGAGTGACTGTGGCAGCAAGTATCAGAGAACACATGGTTTGGGGTTATTTTGGGTTGACATTCCCAAAAGCAGATTCCCGAGGACCAGCACTCAATGCCCACCCCTGGCATGCACTGAAGCCCACGTCCTGGTCACCAACCAGTTCTGCAGAGGCGGTCTCAGGCAGCTCCCCAGTTACTTGGAAACGGACTGTGCCAAGTGAAATCCAGCAGCCCTCCAAGCACAAAGAATGGGCTAAACATACGGCCAGGAGGCTCTTTGGCTGGCAAAGCACACAGCTCTTGCGAGGAAACCATGTGCCATCCAAGGTTCAGGCTCCCCACGCTCTGTGCAATAGCACTTGGGTTATACACACGCAGAAGGTATGAAATATTATGGTACAGGGGCACAAAAGCCAAAAACGCTTAGCTAATAAAGCTTCTCTTCTTTAAGCATCCTTTCATGAAGTGCAGAACCAGTAAGTTAGGCTGCTTACGGCAGTGAAACAGCATCAGGAAGGAATGAGATATTCCTACAGTCCAGCAGTTCTCAGCACAACCAGTTGAAAACACAGTGAGGACAGCACCAGCTCCACCACAACCAGGAGATTTTCATGTGTGACCTGGACTCTTCTCACGCTTTCTGTTCTGTCATGCCCACAAACATTTCCTCTAGTCATACCAATACCAGTATTAAGTTAAACAATAACTTCAGAAACTAAATTGGGCTCTGAAGTTTTTGCTATACGTCATCAACTTTAAAAAAAGACCAACTAAAAGAATTTCACACAGCTAAAATTTGCAAAGTGGCCAGTGATTTGGAATGACCCACCTGACTATACCTGCAGCAGCTGCAATTCTTGACTGCCCAGCTCTGCAGAAAGCTGGATCCTGTAAAACCTACGCACCAACAACCCAAGGCATCCCAAACAACCTGGAGCTTCGGTAAACAGGATTCATGAAGATTTCACCCTTGCTGAACTCTGGTTTGGTTTGGTTGGTTGAAGAGGTTTTGCTTAATTTGTAGCAGTACTTAACTCAGTATGCCAAGAATTTAGTTTATTATAAACTATACAGTTGAAGATACAAAACCAAACAAAACTACCCCAAACATGCATTGGGGAAACTGAAAACCTCCCTGGCAAACATCCAAGCCAACACTAGTCCTGAAAGGACAGAACATGAAAAATAAGGTTTACACCTAAGGCTCCATCTTAACTTTTAAGAGAACACTGATGACTTTAACCTTTAACCAGGCTTTGTGTCATGGTGCAACGCAGCAGTTAAACACCACACAGCTGCTCACTCACTCCACTCCACTCAGTGGGACAGAAGAGACAATTAGGGAAAAAAGTAAAATTTATTGGTTGAGATAAAGACAGTTTAATAATGTAGAAAAGGAAGGAATGATAATAGTAATAATAGAATTAGAATATACAAAACCAGTGATGCACAATGCAATGGCTCACCACCCACCGACTGATGCCCGGCCAGCTTTCCCCCGAGTTTATACGCTGAGCACGATGCCATACGGTACAGCATGCTCCTCTGGCCAGTTTGGGTCACCTGTCCCAGCTCCGTCTCCTCCCAGCTTCTTGTGCCCCCCAGCCTGCTCGATGCTGGGGTGGGATGAGAAGCTGACAAGTCCTTGACTTAGTGTAAATACTTCTCAGCAACAACTGATACATCAATGTGTTACCAACAGTACTCTCATCCTAAATCTAAAACACAGCACTATACCAGCTGCTAAAAAGAAAATTAACTCCATCCCAGCTGAAACGAGGACACTTCATATTTAAAGTAATATAAAAAGCAATTCATTTGAGGCTGAGAAATGCTGTCCCACACACTGGTCCAAAGTGAAGTTTCTGGTACGAATTAAACCCTAAAAATGATTCTAGCATCAGCATTTATTCTTCCCCGCTTTATTAGAATAGGCATAAATAGCAGCAGAAAGTCAAGAACTAGCAGAATGGTATACAACACTGCAGGAGCCAGAGCAGTATAAGAAACAGTCACACACAGCGAACAGTTCTTATTCATATACTTCCTTTTATCAGGTGTTTCAATACACTGCTGTTACAACTATAGCAGCTATTTCTCATCACTGTCATTTCTTAGAATATTTTATATAAAGTTGTTTAATAAACACAAAATTCACAGCGCTTAGCATCACACACACTGATCTTCAGATATTTCCTAGCAACTTCCCTGTATTAAACCAAAAATAATTGTGTTGGCACAGATTCAGCAGTATTTAGACTGAGGGAAGCATGTCTGCCGATTCTAGTCCAGTTCCAAAGATGAGATACACATTTATTAAACCCGTATTTCTTTTAATTGCTCCCATTCATAACTGGACCCCTAGGATGCACCGTTCAGGATCCCAAGCTATCTGGGATTCAACTCCACATCTCAGCATAGCCAGCAGAAATCCTGCTGATTTAACCTGTTGCTGGTTATCACTAACATAAGGCAGCTTCACTGATGAATGGTGGCATTTTGGGGGTAACTCCAACGCCCCCCAGCACCTGGCCCTGCTGAAATCACAGTGCTATCCAACCTTATTTGGAGTGAGTCTAGTTAAAAGCCTTTACGGCAGTTTCAGCCACCACTGGCTGAACACACCAAGGGTTATCTGTCTTCATGGCTCCTGCCACTGCTTCCTCCTTCACGCCACTTTCAAGATTTCAAAAACTGCTCTAGCAGCGGGTACTGCCAGGAGCATTACCTACAGCACAGCCCTACATTTGCTCTCCTGACTATTTTTATACTCCTGAAGGGGCTGACTGGCATGTCCCACCCAGCAGCGCCGCAAAGCCACGTAGCAGAGAAGCCCTCAATTTGGGTCCAAGCAATCCTGGCTTTGTGATCCTGCCATTCAGCATCACAACCACACACTTTGGAGCCCATCATTCTGCACAGAGCAGAAACGCCACGTTTCACAGGTGCCTCTTCCTCTACCAGCAGAGGACATAGTCCTCTGTATGACCTGACTTATGGTGGTACCCTTCAGTGGCACTCCACAAAAAGGTAGGTACGCTGCTTTTCTGGCAGGAACAGGAGTACGGGCATTACCAACCCACAGCAAACTTCCATTTGCAAGTCAGAAGTAAGGTAGATACGTCACCTGAACTGCTCGGAAAAGAATAATACAAAAGGCAGTTTTGGGGGTGTGGCGCTCACAAGGAAACAAAGCAACAGAACACTTTATCTCAGAGCCTGATGTTATTGTGAAACATTTGTGCACTGAGGCTTCCAAAGGGCCCCAGGAAAAAAAAACCTTGCTGAGCAGGCTGCAGCTGACCTTGGCTTAACACAGCCACACTCCCTGATCTTCTGGTAATCTCCCTAAATTTTTGTTTTGCACCTTCAGTGATGATCACAGCAGGGTCACAGGGCCTCCAAGTACTCCCTTAGAGGGTGACGGGTTTGGTCCTCAGCTCTGAAGCCTGCTTAGGTCAGGCCTGCAACGCTTACAACAGTCAGACAACAGGGGGCCAAAAGGCCCATCTGAACAGCAGACAAGAGCAAGCTGTGTATTTTTTTAAGCCCACGATGGTGGTAGACAGGAGGGAATTTAGATTTAAACAGCAGCATTTAGCAGCTGAAGCCTCCTGGTGACCTTGCAGCCAAGTCTGAGCTGAGTCCCTGTGCCACAGCACTGGTGAACCGAATTAAGAAATTACTTCTCTTCTCCCCACTCCAGCGCATACAAACTGTGCTACACAGCCCAGGAGGATGCCACAGCTCCACTGAAGAGCTGGAAGACACTTCCCCAACTAACTGCTCTCCTTGCTCAACACTCTGGCTGGAGAGCGAGTCCCTGGCCTCGCCCAACGACACAAAGATGGAGGGAAGGGATTCAGGTAAGACCTGCCCAGCATTTCAACAGCCCCGGCAGAAAGCCCAAAGCAGAGATACAAAATACACAGCTGGTACAGAGCATGTAGCCAGAGCACATGGTCAGTGCCTTGTCTGAACAAGGCGAGAGGCTCTGGCTCCTAGGAACAACAGCACACACCATCCTGTTCCTCTGATGCAAACTTCAGGGACCAAAGTCCAACCAGAGGCCATGAGATCTTTAGGAAATAGGGCTCCCTCTTGGCAAGGCCGGCTTTAGCACAGAGGACGGCAAAATAAAGAGCACCCTAAACAGTCTGCAGTCAGTCTTGCTGGTGGTGGTTTTTAAGAGGATGGGGAATGAGGATTTTTCAGTGCTGCAGCAACTGGGGATGCTGCCCTGGTCTCCCCCCACAATTGTGCCCCACATACTTACGAGCATTCAAAGGCAGAGATTTCTGTCATTCGGGATCTTACCTCTTCTCTGGCCGATATGGTGGAAGCAGGAGTGTTGGGCACAGAGCTGAGGGAGGTGCTTGGTCCCGTCCCTGATGAACTCTGTGAGTCCCCATCTCCGGCAACATCATGAATCTCTCGGGCAAGTATGGCCACATCCTTCACCAAGGTTTGGCTGAGTCTAAAGCACGGGGCATGCAGCAGAGCCATTAGGACACATGATACAAGCCTCACATTCATAAAATATAAAAAGAGAAGCCATAAAACATTTGTGGGAACTGTAACCTTTGCAGAGGCTAGGGAAAGCAGGTTATTTTGGGGTGCCTTGGCAGGGTGCCGAGAAACATTCTGGCTGCACACAAAATAAGTCCCCTCCCCTCCCGAACTGTGCTTTGAAGTAGAGATTTGATAAAAAGCAAATTCTAGTGACTACATGCTACCAGAAAGTATTGGAGACAATCCACACAGAAGCTTTAGTGTTATTGCTGTCCCACCCATCCACTCTACTTCCTTCAGGGGTTTTTTTGGGTTTGGGTTTTTTTTGAATTTTTTGGTAGAACCGTTTTTCTTCTTGGGACTTCTTTGTTTTCCCTTAAGAAGCCCATACCATAAAAAACCCATCTTTTTGCTTTGTTACTTAAATAATAAACCCTCAAATTTTCTTTCCTTCTTCCTTGTGTTGTATAGACTGTAAAGCAAAATCTGCCTCCACGTTCTCCAGAAGGGCTGAGGGGTTACCAGGGTAAGCATGGCATACCTTAAGGGATCTGGTTTTCAGAAACCAAGTCTCAAAACCTCAAGTCCCTTGACAGGTGTCCCGTTAACACTTAGCAACTTCAGCACACTGCTCTGCTTGCTCTAGATCCCAAAAACAGTTTCTGTCTCTGCATTGTTGCTAGCAGAGCTTAAAAAAAAGCTCGTTCAGACCAAAAGCAGATGTTGTGGTAATTTTAAAGAAAAGCGTCTCAGAAAAGAAACAATCTTACAGCTAACCTGCTTCCTCTGAAAGACACTTTCTTCTTCAAATGAAAAAAACAACCAATCTGATAAAACTGTCAGTTCATCAAAATATTTCCTTGGGAAGAAAACGCATAATTGAACTAATACAAAGCAGTTTGATCTGCCTGCCTAAGATGCTCCCTCTCCCTGCTGGTCTGTATAGCGCTGTCACGGAAGGCAATCCATTATGTGATTCACTTACTGTAAACAAGTGGCATTTTCCCTTTTAACTCTGTCTGACTCCTGTAAACCCCTCCCAGTTAATTTGGGAGCAGCAACGGAAATCAGAACTGCAATTACGAAGCAGACTCCGTGACCGAGCCCTGCAACATGCAGCGCCAGACAAGTCTGACGCAACCTTTTATTTACAGCTGCTGCGAGAAGCGCTCTCCCATGCGAGGAATGCTGCGAGGAGGGAAGCCAGCGTCTCCCACATGCACGCTCGGTGCGGCACCAGTAATGCAGCCCAGTTTGAAGGCTGACACGTTTCCAGCAGCCTGATAGCAATGGTTCAGGCAAGAAAAGCCCTTTCGAGATGAGTGTGGCAAGCCATATGGAAAGGCTGACCAAAAGCAGGCAGAAGACAGTTTCCTCAGTCAAAAGTATTTCAAGTATGGCCAGTACAATGGGAGACCAGTATTTCTGGAAAGTTGGCATAACACAGTTGCATATTAGAGATGTCAAACCTCAAATGCCACTGTTTAAAAAAAGAATCTATTTGCTTTACCGCCAAGGTCCTCCGGGCAACCATCAGACCACCAGTAGACACAGTATCCAGGGACATCAAGCTAAGCAACGACTCATTTATATACAGGGCCTAGACGGATCTGGATTCAATTGTACCAAGCAAAGAGGGTTCTGTCCTGCAGCAACTGCCTACTGCTCCCTTGCTGGCTCCAGGCAAAGCAGCTTTGACAGTTTACACACTCGGTCTTTACTAATCCATCTGAGTTCCTCTGCAGAGAATGAGGACAGTTCACACCAGCCGCTCACCCGCTGGCTTCCAGGAGAGAGCAGGTAAGCAGGTCTAACAGTTCCAACTTTTGACAGACTTTGAGCTAAAAGAGGAGACCCATCCACAGCTTGCACAAGAAACTAGGCCATGATACAATACCCTGCACCTTGGCATTTTCCAGAGAGAAGGTACAACCAAGAAGGTACACTCAAGGCGGTAAAACTTCATGAAAACCTTCCAAGTCTGACCTAATCAGTAATCAGATATGAAGGAGATGGGGGACACACAAACAACAGGAGAGAGTGCCTCTCCTTCTGCCTCCACACCTGAGTTGGGTTTGAACGCCAGGGAAAACTCAATCCATTTCCAACACGTGAGTCAACATGTAAAGCCCCACCTCACCTGGCTATTTCTGCTATCTCTGCTGTTTGCGCCATGAAGTTGTAGGGGTCAGGGTGGTCATCGAAATCTTCATCCTCATCCGTTTCTCTGCCATTGTGCTTCTGCTTGCTGAGCCCAGAGCCACGCATCCTCGGTGTTTGTGTGGCTGTTGAAGTATGGGAGCGTTTGTGTTTAGGGGAGCTGTGATTTGAGCCATATTCCTCCTCCGAAGTAGAAGTGTAATCTGAACCCTGTGGTCTCCGCCTCGATGCTTATAAAAAATGAATTGGTTTCAGACCAGGGAAAGTAGTAAATAACTACAAAAGCGCAAAAAGTTTAACACAAAACTAGCCCAAGAGCACAAGGAAAGGAGAGTTTCTGTGCAGATTTTAAATTAAACAGCACATTCTGAGAGCTTATTTCAAAGTTGAGCACTTCTGTGGCTCCCATTCACTATGCAAATTTGGAGTAGAAAATTCCAATGGAAAAGCAAAATGACTATGCTAACAACTCCAGTGTAGTAAATTACTACCAGAGACTTGGCTTTCCATGCACAGAAACTCTGTGTGTAAGCAGCACACGTTTCAGACTCCTCATAGCCCCACAGAAGTCCTTTTCTAAAAAGAGCCCAATTTTCAAGCCTGCAGACACCTTTGCAATTAGCTGCGAGTACAAGCAAAAGGAGGGGGTTTGCGAGTGAAGAACAGACTATGGAGCTTGGTGTTATTTGCAAGAGTCCACACCCCCACCTTCACCTCCTGCCTCGCAATTCACCATTGTTGACACTACAAGAAAGAGTGTTCACACAGTCAGGACCAGCTCCAACCCCTGGAGCCAAGTGGAAGCTGCCCACTTATCCCAACTGGTTCTGCAGATCTGTAGACACCCAGGTCCTCCTTGCACGGGATGCATCAAGATGTCCTTATTTGAAAACTGGGCTCCCGGTGTTCGCTGCCTCACTACACTCTCTATGGATACCGCATCATTCCCTTCTGGCCTTCCCTGGAGAATGAAGACCCACCAAACACAGAACCAGCCAAGTTACTTAAAATTATAACACCTAAAACCTTCAATGTGTTACCAAGATTACTGTAACACTGAAACACTGCAAGCAAATTAAGCATCATAGATCATACAAACAAAAATAACAAATTTGGCATATAAGATGCAGAAACTATAGATAACTACTGTATAGTGGAAAAAGTATTCCTAGACATTGCTATCTCAGCTACAGCTAAGTAAGTATCTTGGCTTAAAATATACACACAGAGAGAAAAAAATAAATTTGCTCATATTCCATCAACAGAGATTTATTTTTTTTTTAAACACAGGTTTAGAATCAAGAGGTCACCCTGTTACTGAACAGCAATTTTAAAAAGAAGAGCCTCATTTTTCATCCTTGTATGCAAAGAGAAATCAGAATCAACTCCCTCAGTACCATTCAAGTTACACTGGATAAACAAATCAGGTACACAAAGGAGCAGGGGAAAGAGGCTCTTAGCTTTCAGAATTGGTAACTTGGATTAACTTGGATTATTTCACATACAGTTACTTCAGATGGTGTGACAATCTACTGGCATTTTTTTGTCTCATGGACAGAGAGTTCACTCTGTTCCTCTGTTAGCAAGATTAACTTTCTCCCACCAGGAGAGCTGGAAACTGTTGTGGTTAGCTAAACACTTTAAGAAATCCTTGAATGAATCAGCCACATCTGCCTCCTTACTCCCAAGTCTTGACACTCGGTGCTCTCAAAGGTTGTTGTATCATGCTACAAAATTTCTTGATGGCAAAACGCAGCAAGTCAGTTTATCAGCATTTCACTTTTGTTCCAGGAACAGGGTGCTAGGTGATGATTCACTATATTTTTAATAGCATTAGTAGAGGAACATGCATCACACACTTGGTACAGCACGATGAAGCATGAAGTACACTAGTATACTTAGAGCTTGTGCAAGGTCCACAATCCTATCAAGGCATTAGAAGGTTAGTATTATAAAAGCAACTATCTCAGAGAAAGGATTAGCATAATCTGCTGCAACTACAGACTAGGAAAGGTATTAGCATGCTGCTACAGAGCTCTAGAAATCAAAAACCAATTCATTTAAAGCAAGAACTGGCCAACACTTATCATTTTTTCTCCAAATGATTTGAAGTCTGTGGTCCAAAGGCAGAGGGAGCACAAAGAGTGCCTCCTGTTCGGAAAAGTCTGACCACGTTATTTTGCTTTAATTTGCTTATTGTTTAACAAGAAGTCAATAATAGCATTATCTCAAAAAAGGCAAGAGAAGAGACTGTATATACTCTTAGCTTATTCACATTCTGATTTACATGCATATTTAAATGTGTAAGAAAAAAATCATCAAAATGAAAGGGAAGCTGGATGCACTAAAACAATTCAAATCAAAAGTAGCAGAAAATAACATTTTTAGCATGCAATAAAAATGAACACTGCAAGAAGGATAATTATTTCAACTGTTTGAAAATATATGAAAAGGACACATCCAGAACCCTAAGACCCCTTCCAAGAACACAGATCTGCTGAAAATAGCATCCCTCTCAACGGACCTGAGGAACCCAGCCAAAGGGTTCTGCCTGTCCCTTTGGCCCCCCGTCATTCCTAAAAAGCTAAGCAGACAGATCGGCTTTGCCACTTCCATGGCAGGTCAAGGACTACGGGCATAGACTGGGACTTGGACAATCCGTGATTACCAGTTAAGACCTTAGAGCTGTCAACTGCATTGTCCCCACCTCTTAATCAAAGGTTGATTTCAATATAACAAATGTTGATATTGCAAGGGTCTGCTGAGTGCACAGCTGTAGGGCAGGAGAGTCCCCAGTCCTCCCTCTCGTAGGAAACACAACTGCGCATCTGCCTTACCTATGGCAAAAGTGAATGAAAATACACAGTAGCAGAAATCTCTTGGAGCAATCAACACGTGCTGTCCAGCTCCACATCTGCATTTACAGGAAGAACAAACGGACAGCCTTCACAACATAGGGACATCCATTTCTTGTTTTCCTGTTTCAGATGCCTTAAAACCTGCCACCTTGGACATCAGCTGTCACCAACACCGTTATAAGCTCTCTGGGAGCAAACTTTGAATCTTAGAAGTCGAAGTAAAACAGAACAGAATTCCTTGTGGCACTGGAAAGGCACTAAATTCTACATTTTTAACAGAAAAATGGCTAAGACGCTTCTGTCAAATGGCAACGGGTTGTTCAAAGAACAAAGTAACGGGGGTGGGAGGGGGGCAGGAAACGGGAAAGAAAAATCACTATTTGCAACGTCCTTACTGCCAACACCACACCACTATCTCACTGGGTATGAGAGATGCTCTGCTGTCTCTAAACCCCCAGGAAATCTCAACCTCCATACTGCTCATTAACGCAGACTTTGTACTCACCGATGCAGCACTTGTATTACTGAGATAGCAATCCTTGGCAACCATGCACAGCCTATAGATCGGAAAGATGGGAATAAGAGAGAAACATAAAGCCCAAGCACTTACTGGATGAGGAGGAATACTTGACACTGCTTGAACGGGTCCTGCTGAAAGGCTGCTTTGCAGAGGCAGCGGCTGCTATTTTCCTGGCCGCGGCTCTAACCTCTGAAACACCCGTTTTCCGATAGGACTCCACACTCCGGCCTGAAAACCCCGTCCTCGACTGCGCCGTCTCGGAGTCACTGGGCACCGTAAACGAACCTGCCCGTTTCCTCGGCATGGCGAGGATGTCCAGCCGAGAGAGCTTCTTCGTCTCCGTGGACTGCTTGGTGCCCGGAGCAGTGGCTTCAGAGTTGGAGGCCGTTTTCTCCGTATCGATGCACTCGTTGTCCGAAGCATCTCCCAGCCGGGCACGACGTAGCTTTGAGGCCCTTGTGGGCCGCGGAGTGGATAAACTGTTGGAACGGGTGAGAACTTGCTGGATTTTCTGCACATTTGAGGTTGTTTTGCTGTGGTCCTCCTTGGTGGATTGAGTAAAAGGTTTCCTTCTGGGAACTGGCCGGGTTACCGGGTGCTCGTGGTCAGACACGACTGCGTCGGGGACTGGCAAGTAAGGCAAGCTCGAGCTCTTCTCGTCATCTGTGAAGTCAAGCGACCCTCGGGTCCCAGCACTCCGCTTCATCTGGAAGCGCTTGGTGGTCTCCACACGGTTTGACGCTTCTGGTGCTTGCGTTTTCCGCTTCTCTGTCAGCCTGTCCCGAGCGCTGGGCTGCCCGCACTGGTCCTGGATGGAAGGCGTGGAGGAAGATTTCTCCTTCTGCAAGCTCACGACCGCTTTGCGTTTTGGGGCATTTGTTGGGACGTTTTTGCCACTCACCAAGCTGACCGTGCTGGCAGTGTCCACATCTGAGTCCCCTGACAAGGAGTCCTCCAACTGACCAGCAGTTTCTGAGGGCTCCAGATGTTGGCTTTGACCAAGTAATTTGGCTTCCAGCGCTGCCAAGGCAGTTTCAGTGTCTTTAAGGAGAAGATGAGTCTCCTGACCAAAGTCCATACGAGTTGACCGAACAGCCTCTAAATCTTTAAGCAGAGGGTGACTTGAAATATGCGGGAGTTTATTTTGAGGAACACCACTGCTTGATTTATCTTTGGTAAAACTTTCCTGTCTAACAAAAGATGATGCTTCCTTTCCTGCCATGTTTTCCTGATCTTGAGGAAGACTCTGATGAAGGGAAATAACGACTTTTCCAGCTGCATTTATGTAAGCGCTAACATCTTTGACCGGTGGCTTTCCAGGAATTGGTGTGCCAGCAGACTTGAAGGAAAACTCCTGATCCTTGCCATCTTTGTCTGCTCGAGCATGGGACATGCTCAGAGAGAGCTTGGAGGGAATCCCCGCATCGTTGCTGTCATCACCAATGTAGAATGAAGTAGAAACTGGCTCGCTCACAGCTCTCGTGTTTGAGACTCGGGAGGCTCCTGGCTGCCGGCTCTCTGATCTTGTGTCTTCCCCCATCTGCTCTAGCATTTTATTGTTCTCTTTAAATTTCTTGCCTTTTTCCATGCTGAAGCCATCATCAGATCTGCTGGCATCGCTGAGGCTATCTGGATCCAAGTCTTCCTGGATGAAGAGGCGGCTGCTGGGATCACCATAGGCTTCCACACAGTGATCCTTCACGATGGTTCTCTTGGTAACCTCAGAATAGGACTCTTGGCAAACCAGGACCGTGGGTGTGGGGCTGTCCGATTTGTCACTTGGTGGGAGCTGGGGAAGAAGTCGCCTTGTTCTCGAGGGTGCAGCGTTTTCTGGTTCCCCAGGTTTTGGGGCTACACTGCTTTCTGCAGAGAGTGAAGTGGACAAGAATCAACTGTTGTACAACTATACCACTTATTTATTTATTTAGGAAAAGCTTGATCCTGCAAAGTGCAAGTCTATAAGAGCACTCACAAGGAACGTGCTTAGAACTAAGCTTTTATGTAATATGAACATCAACAGGGCCTGGCTGGTGCTCACTCCCTCAGGTTTATCAAAACAGGCACTACACTTAATTCCTTTGCTGAGTCAGTGCTCAACACCTTCCTTCCCTCTCTCAAGGTAGGGACTTCCATTCTCCCATAATATTCCTCTCAGCACAAGCACATACCTTAGGGGCTAAAAGCATTGCTGGCATCTATCTACAATAAATCAGGGCACAGGAATGAGACGAAAAGTCAATAAACCACTGCAGCAATTCAGTGTTTTAAAGTGCAATTCTACACAACATAACCCATTTGACTAAACAGATAGTCTTTTTCACAGGTCAAGTTCTCATGCAATCATATCCCACAGCAAAGTCTCAGGAGAAAGACCCTATAACAATTAAGAGGCTCTGAATTAGAGCTCACCACCTCAGCGTGGGTGGACTTATCAGTATGGACACACTTCATAGAAAGTGCACCCTTATTTCTCCCATGCTGCTGACCAGGACTTCATATCTGATACTGCTTTTAAATACCAAGATAACTAATTATTTGATGACAGTAATACTTCAAACACTCCAGGAGTCAGGTTCTCACACAGTGTGAAAACTGACAGTAAAACTCGGAAACCTTAAAGGTTTCTTCTAATCTTTACTGAAGCTATCCACAGCTGTTGATGGCAAGAAGGTAATGACAAATATTCCCAACCAAAAAGGTTGAAAACAAAAAGGTTGAAAATGTTTACAAAAGCCAACAAAGTGCTCTTCTCCCTTTCTCACATACCAACAGGACCATGGGGTCTGTAAGCTGTCTTCCCAGTTACAAGGAGAGCCTGATGTTCTCCCACTTCCCTTCTCCCCTCCATACCCAGTTCTCTGTGCTGACCTCCACACTTCAAACCCGCCATCTGACAGCAAACCCCAGAACAGCCTAAAATTCTCAGCACAGCCAGACACGGGAGAAGCACGCAAAAAAAGCACGAGTCAGCCATGAAGTCCAAGTTGCAAAGGGCTTTCATCTGGCATCATAAGGCAGTCTAAAGAATCACTGCTCAGGGCTACTGAATACCCAAGGCTCTTACAATCTTCCTCCTTCCCAGGTGCCCTTCAGCCATGTCAAACTTAACATTTAAGAACTTTTTGGATGACTCTGAAATGCAAACCAGAGGCTCCCTCCATCTCCACTCCACTGGGAACAATTCACTCTGTCTTTCCCATCCTCAAATGCATTAGCTAAAACAGAAAATAAGCCACAGCCAGATGCACAGAAGCCTTTAATTTCTGCCTTTCATATCATCCTGGCTTAGATTCAGACACCTTCAAACAGTAATGTCAGGATGAGACTTACCTGCACCTCCATCACCCTGCACAGAGACAGATCCAGAGTCAGAGTAACTGTCCGCAAGGCTCGCCCACCTGGACACCCACTTCTGACTCCCTTGAGATGCTGCAGACATCTACAACAAGGTGGGGAAGGTGGTGTCAGAAAGAGGGTTTGTAAACCAATTCCTAGCCACAAAATCTCTCCTTTCACACATACATCACTCGGTCTCCTCAAAATGGAAATCAATCTACACATCACATTTCCATCCAGACAGAAAACCCATCTACACCTCTACAATCCCAGCAAATCCACCTGGACTGGCCATACCTGTGCATCTGCCTGAGACCCACTCACAGCTTTTGAGGCAAGTGCCTGGAGCAAAGGTGACTTCTGACTAGTGCCATTTTCACTGATTAGATGCTGATGAGAACCAGAGTCATCTTTTTCACCTTTAATTATTGGTCTAAAGGCTGAAGAGATTCTGGAAAATTCGGGTGACTCAAGAACACCAAAAACCTGAAAAGGTATTTGCATGGGAAAGATTAAACCCCAAGAAAATAGGAAAATATTAACCCAAAAATCCAAATCCACAAAGCACTAGTCACACACAAATTATGATCCCAAAAGGCCAGAAACACTTGTCAATGCTTCCTTACTATGTAAATAATTTTCTACTGTACTCCACAATAGCAGCTTTAAATACACTTATTCATAGAATCCCACTCATAACCACCTTTCCTCCCTTCTTCATTATTTCAGTATGTTGCCTTTAACAGTAGTAACTTTCACTGAAAAGGAGTCCCTTTTCAGCCCTGAGAAATTCAGGATGAGGTCACGAAAGCTATTTACCAGCTCATTCATGGAAAATTAGAAACAAAACGGGTAAGCTCCATCTCCAGGAACTTTCGTAGACTGTAGCAGAGAGTGGGCTGAGTAAAGCAGCCTTGCACTGCCACGTGAGAACCCGGGAACGGATGCATCTCTGAGATAGGTGAGTGTTTGAGTTAGTTGGCCAGATTCCCTCTGAAGATAAACAGGCTTTCCTAGGAGGGTGACCAAGATCCATGCCTCAGAACAGGTTGTTTCTCTTCCCTGACTACAAGTAGTTCAGAGAAAGATGCTACTGTGGAGGGTGCCTAGGCTCGGAAGAGATAGCCATAAAGTTCTCCACTCTCACTTTTATTTAAAAAAGTGCGTGTGCAATGGTGGAATAAAAAGTAAAGTCACCTCAAAACCTCAGCAAGTCCAGAATTCAGATCATCTTTCTTCCTGGACAGAAACACTGAGGTCCAGTTATTACTTATTTCCTGAGTGTCAGGATCTGCACTGCACCAAGCCTACGGCAGAACCAGGAGCAGAACTTGGCCAGCTTGCCTGCCGGAGTCACACAGCTGCCAAGACTACTCCCCAGAAATAATTGCGTCTCTGTGGCATTTTTATTCCTATTTCCCCACCGGAACAATTAACCATCTAACGTCAGGACTAGGGCCTTGCTGTGGCTTAAACATCCTGCCCTGAAAGCTTCCGATCGCGTTTCAAACAAAGATGTAAGGAAAAAATGTAATAAACAAGAGAGGGAAGCTAGATCCAGGCTCACAGAACGCTGTATACAAAGCTCTACGGCCAGGTTCAATTAAGGCTTCCTTTGAACCTCACCGTTCTCCTGCCTACAATTCACTAAATCTTCATAGCAGCTTGCCAGTTTTGTTTTTATAATAGACCGCAGATGAAAGTTAAACCTGAAAATCAGCCAACCTTTGGTTTGCCCTGTGGTTGCTTAGTTGGGTGGATTTTTTTTAGCCTCTCCCTCATCTCTGGGGTTTTGTTTTCAGGCTATCAGTCACTTTGCAAAATCCAAACAAGTATAGATCCAGCTAGGATTGCCTCTGCCCTAGACCACACCCTTCACTATCTCAACTAGCTGCCACTTGCCCTGCCAGCAAGCACTCCCTTTCCAACCAGGCACAGCTAAATGCTTCCCACCTACCACTTGGGAAGGATCAAGAGCACCAGCCCTTGGTCTGCATTTCCTTTGGCCCAGCATAGGATACTGCATTAGCGATGGGCTGCAGCTCCTGTTCTCATAACGGTGGGCAGGAGGGGATGCAACGCCAAGGCAGAGGCTTGGAGCAGTCCTAGAGACTAGAGCGGCTCCCGGCATGATACGCCTCATCTTTATTCTGTCGTTGCCTTTCCTCTAAACAGACTGCAAGCCCGCTCTTGCACTTTTGCATCCAAATCCCATTTTGGAAGCAAGGCAGCTCTTTGCTGTGGGCTAACTTTGCCTTGCACTCTGCGATTTTCTGTTTGTTTGCAATTTTGTTGGTTTGCTGGGGTTTTTTAAAGACCAATCTTACAGTTTGTTGGGGCCTATCCTTAACCCAGGTCACCCAGCATGATCTCCCACTCCTAAACATAAACCCCTGCTGCAACCAGTTCAAAAAGGAGCAGTCCTTCATGGCAACAACTAATGAAGTTAGACCCTTCAGTCCAAAGTGCAGAAGCCCAAGCCTTCAGCCCTCAGCTCACTGGCCAAGCACAGAAAAGCAGCATTTACCTGATCTATCATTTTTCGCGCTTCCTCCACCTCTTTATCCTGCGACTCCGTCTCAATGGTGTATGTGCCTGTCTCGCTTACACTGTCTTCCTCATCATTCCTCCTGCCCTGGGCAGACTTTACCTCCGGAGGTGGAGCAGAGGCAGGCTCTGGTTCTGAAGATATAACCACACGTGGAGCTACCGGCACAGGCAGAGGTGCTGATTTCTCAGTGCTTGGCTTCCCAGACTGAGCAGTCTCACGCAAATACTCGGCCATAAAATCCTGAGCCATTTTAGACTTCCTCCCAATGCTCCCATAAGTTTTGGCTGATGCTCGGGAAGCACAGGAGGACACAGTGTTGATCCGATCCTCCATCTTCTCCCTCTTGAAGGAGCTAGTTCTCTGCGTCCCAGAGGAGCTGTTACTAGGTTTGCCTGCTTGGGCCCCAAGGTGGGACAGCGGCACCGCATTTCCCAGCTTCTCCGCTGGCACTGTGTTCTTGCGCTTTTCAGCCTTGGTCTTCAGCCCTGGATCGGTGTCGCTCTGGGAGGAGTGAGCACTGTGCGTGAAGGACTGTGACCGCTTCTTCCGTGGGGTGTCCTCAAAGAACTCGATGACGAAGGCCTGCTTGTTGTGCAGCATCTCGTGGGGATCACGCCTCATCTGGCGCTGCAGCCTGGTTTGCTCCGTCGCACGTTCGCTGCCCGTTGTTGTCTCCTTCTCTGCCTTGGGTGCCACGGGGTCTTCGGAGTCGCTCTGAGTCCCGTCCTCGTGCCTATTGCCTGGAGACAAGGTATGTAGATTTGACTCTCCTATACTCAGTTGCTGTGGCCTTGTCATTACCTCCCAGTCAAACTTTATCATTTCAGTTAAAACAAAAAAATCCGATAGGATTAAACAACTTCAAAGACACCTGCTGTGGTACAGGGATTGCAGCCCATCAGAGGAAATAAAAGAGAAGGCAGCTGTCTCCTGACCCCACTTTTCACAAGCGGTTGGCTATCAAGTCATGCAAAAACAATTCAATAAATCATTTCAACCCCAAAGATTTCTGATTTTGTAGCGCTGATTGTTTTAGGTAACTACTACTAGTTTTGGGGTTTGCTTTTTTTCCATTTAAATAAAAACGATGACATTATTTTGCCATTCTGCTCAATTACTGTAGTTCGAGATCACCTCATTAGGGTCCCTCTGTTACAGAGCAGAAATCTCTCTGCAGGATCAGTAAATAAGCCCTGCATGCTGCCTCCCATCAAATCCCCATAATGAAAGACCAGATCAGTGCGTTACAAGTGTATGCACCTCTGAACATCCACGTTACCCCCCTCTACGAGAGGGAAATAAACCAGAAGCTAACACTGAATTTGCAGGATTCTTTACTTTTCCTGAAGATTTAAGAATCACACCACGACACCCCCATGAGTTACACCATCCTATCACGAGCCAAGCAAAGTCAAATCATTACTTAAGAGTTCACTAAGCTTAAAGTAAGTTTATAATTATTTTTTGCTTATGTTAGCAACAACCATCTTTACAACCTGCTCTGTGTATCAGTGATGCCTGCCATTCAGCACCTCAGTTCAGGACTCTGAGAAAGTAAGTTAAAAATAAAACAAAAAACAAACCTTTTTTTGAAGAAGGAAACGGGTGTGAAGGCACACAACACGATTCAGTCAACGACCAGGAACCTGTCATCGGGAGAAGGGGGAAAGAGGTCTCTGCGCTCTAGACTGTAATATGCAGCAATATATACTGGCTAAAATACCACGTGTTTGAAAGGAAAACTGCTCAAACCTACTTTGCAAGTTCTCCAGACACATGGATGAAGACCATTTATTACTGCAAGTTAGCTATGAAAGATTAGAATTTAATACAAGATCCATTCAACCCAGGAGTCAGTCCTCTGAAGAGTTTCCTAACACTCATGAAGGAAGCTAGCAAACTTTGCATTGTGCCCTGAGGGCTGATAAGCTTCATCCTTGGAAGGGAAAGTTCTTAAATTAAAGGGTCTTGGCTAAGAACTCTGCTGAATGCAAAACGGTGAGGACACAAGGAAAAACACTCATCGCGCCCATGGATGCCCCAGCAGAACACCATGCACATCCCCTCAAGCTGCTAAGACCTAAACTCTCTAGTCTTGGTATCAGGCTTTACATTCATCACATTTTTCCTGAAAGTGAACAAATATTACTAATGAACCCCCATGGTGGGCGTCTCCAACCCTGAAGACTCAAAGCTGGTAGGCAGCCAGCGGTAGCCTCCAAGACATCTTCAAAATTAGCCCTGCCAGAAGAACACGTCACACAGCTATCGCAGATAAGTAACACCCCGTCCTCTGCCAAAGCAGAGGTGGATAAACTCCTCAGGCCACCGACACTGTATGTTTTAATCAAATGTCCAAAGAGTTGATTTCTTGATATGCAAGTTATGCATTAAATTACCTCAGCTTCTTTTCATGTGTTATGGACTCTAAAAAGCCAAGTACAGTCAGCCTACTATTCCTGTGCATCACTTGGGAAGATCCTAGGATGAACAGCAGCTGCCTAACTCTCCATAGTTTTCTCCAAGAGGAAAGAGCAAAATTACTGAAACACATATGTATCCCTGAAAATGTTCTCCAGTAACTCAACAAAATCCACTATCACAGTAACAAAAAAACCCCAACCCAACCCCCCCCAGACACAGCAGACTGAAAGTAAGACCCTAATAATCAAGCAGAGCACCTCAACTCTGTCCCTTATTGGGAAGAACTAGAAACAAGCAATGACAAAAAAGCAGTTCCATTGCCAGGCCATAACAAACCCCAGGGCTGGATATGTGAGACCTTTCTGACCACAGCGGCTTTTCAAAAAACTGTAAACAAAACAGCAAGTTGGAGGTGTAACAGGTAAAGCTCCTCATATTATGAGTTTTTTTCCAACAAGGACCAAGCAAGTACTCCTTTAAGAGAAAGCAAGGTATTGCTGTCATTTAAGAAGGACCTCAAGCATAAGTAGGTCTGGTAACCTTCAACATTACTTCACCAGTTAAAGCTGCAGTTCAAAACAATAGCTTTTCCATAAGCCTGCAAGGGAGTGAGAAGGCAGGAACCAGTGGTCTCCTCCTAGCTGTTCAGTGCATGGCCCAAGAGAGAGATCCAAGCAAGCTCAAATGTTGCAAAAATACATTCAAAATCACATGACAACCATCTGCACTAAGACCTGGGCTTCAAACTATACTTCAGACCTTTGAAAATCTCCAAAGAACTCCTCACAGTGACACACTTAAAAGGACACAGGTCCACAAAACCTGAAGGTTTTGAACACAGCAGGATTTCAGAAAAGCCTTCATTTAAAAGAAACCTTCCTTCTACAAGCACAACAATTTCCTCCATTGGTGACCGTTTATATCTCAAATCTGTCACCAGTCTTTATGTCAGGACCTTCTGTCATCCAACCAAGTGGCTCTGGTCGCTACAGCCATCAGGATGATCACAGGTTTAACCTCTTCTGGACTACAGTGAAAAAGAAGTCATTCCTTCAGCTAGGAGAAGCCAAGAGAAGAAAATCCACTGAAATACCTGTATTTACCAGCCTGCCTGACCACACGCAAATTATTTTAGACATTTACAAATCAAAATCCTTTTTTCAATCACTGTTACTGCTGAGTTGGCATTATAGATGTAGAGGAACCAGATTAGAGTGCCCTCAGGCCAGCATCACACATGACTTGAGGGCCAGGTGAAGAGCCTGCTAGCCAGATTCAAAACCATTAACAGTCATTAAAGAAATATTCTTAACCTTGCAAATTTTGGCTGAGATAATTAAATTCAGTTCTCCTTGACAGGAGTAGGGTTTTCCCCCCTTTATTATGCTGCGTTTGCACGGCCAACAGAGAAGTACGTCCACTTGACGAAGTATTCACTCACCTTTAAGTGTCCTCACATGAACTGGCAGGTCACTCTTTGTACTGTACACATCATCTCCCGGAGACTGCCGTCTCATCAAGCTTGGGTCATTCTGGACAAGCCAGTCAGCCACTTTGCTCTCCGCTGACATCACTTCTGTATGAGCTGGTTCTTTACCGTACAGTCTTCTCTGTCTGAGCGAAAATTTAGTTACATGGTCTTTTATCTTTATTTTACCAGGGGTACCATCATCAAATTCAATGGTGAAAGAGGCATGACTCTGCACAACGGGGGCTACTACAGCGTCAACATCCTTTGTTGGGATCTCATGGACCTGTGTTTCTGGAGATTTTGATGGCTGCTGAAATTCTTTAGTTGGAATCTCAAAGTAACTTGGCTCTCTCCGGAAGGCAAACACAGACTGTTCTTGGGCATCTCTATAAGCAGAAATATTACCATTCAGTTCTTCTTCATGTTGGGTTATTTCTTTTGGTCTTTCTACAAAAGAGGAGGAAAAAAAAAAAGACAAGAAAACCTTAAATTCACAAATATTAACTGAAATGGATTAAAGAAAAAATACAAGCTCTGGTTTAGATAGCTTTACACTCTGGCCTCATCACTGAAATCAGTGCTTACTGCACTGCTGCAGCCTGACCAACATTTATCTTCACTTTGTCCTTTCTTCAACTGCTGCCCAAAGAGAGAGCTGAGCACACACTCACACACGCACAGTTCTGTTTTGACAGAACCCATGTGGCTGGTGGCATTTCAAGGTTTCTGTACGCCTGGGCTGATGTGGAAGGAAGATCCTGTTTCACTTTGTGAATTCACTTACCTACACACTGACTCAAATTTCCACAGTTCAAAGGAAAAGACTGAGTGTGCAAAGCTAATCACAGGCATGCTTTTGATGGATCAACACCTAATTCCATAACATCACCAAGGATAAAATCATATATTTTCAGTAGCACCCAAACTTCTTGGCTAGAGAGTAACTTACTTATTTCAGCCTCTTGGGAGGGCTGCTAATCACAGCCCCTCACCGCTAGAGAACAGATACGCTGCATGTGCCTCGAAATGAAACACTTGTTTGTGCAGTAAAGGATATGCTTGATAGAAACACCAGGTTTACTGAACAAGTGACACCTTTCACATATACAGATTCACAACAGGAGCGGTAAGACTAAATGGATTCTAAGGATGATGAGGTGAGGAACAGATTGCTCCCATATTAATCAAATTCAGTCAATGCATCAGCTCTTAAAGTGCCTCTTAGCAAACTCCTGGGAGACACAGTGGGTGGTTTATTCAGGTGGGCTGCATACAGTCACAGATACAGCACTGCTGCATAACTGTGTCTCAAACCAGCTTAGCAAGGCCTTTCTCATCCGTACTGAATTATTCCACAACTGCTGTTTCTAATGTTCAAACATTTCAGTGGAAATATTTTATTTTTCCCTTATTCTGGTTTCATCAGCAGCAATCCACACGTAAGAATGTGCACATGCGAGCACAAAAAAAGTGGTAATTGAAGCCTTGAAGCAGGATAGGTTCACACAGTAAAGCTCAAAACTGTACAGAAATTTTGTCCCCCCATCTTCTCCCACCCCAAATCACCCCCATTACCTGAGTAATGTTCCTCTTGCCTTCTGTCCTCCTTGTTATTTGCATCATCTTCCCCCCACCAGGAGGGCTGCCCATAAAGAGGGGTGCGGTAAGTACTGGTTTCTAGGAAGAGGATAAGCAAATACCTTGATACAGAAAATACCAGTTTACCAGAATCACTGAAGTCAATCACATGCCAAAAAGGAAAAAAAAACCAGCAGGGTCAGATGAGATCAGGTACCTGTTACATTGCAGTTATAACAACAAGAAGTTATACATAATAATAAGTATGCTCAGGCTTTTCTTCCCCCTACTCCCCCAATCCCGTTTTTCTTCTTTACATTCTGCTGTGAGATGTTGACTCCACCTCCCTTACCCGCCTGTCTTAGTTGCATTTCCCAAATACTGACTTTTCTCCCTTTCTAGCCTCATTATTCACAGAAAATGGAAGATTTTTGGCAGGACAGACTACAACACACTACCTACAAAATTGTCTGCAACTCACCCGCAATTCAGGTTAAATTCAGACTTTTTTCCTGTTCTTAATTGGGAAGACTTTAGCTTTGCCCTTGCTTGCTCCACCATGTCCTCGGATGCTGTGAGGCCAGGGATTTTTCCCAGCATTCACCACTCCCACTCTAGGTGACGCACATCCCACAACAGTAAATTCTTGAAGTGTTACAAACTTAGGAAAAATGGTAAAACCACCTCCTTACACATACATAAAGAAGTAAACTCTTGCCCTAAAGCTTAAAATAAACTAAGTGGATTCCTGAGTCACTGCAGGAGAGGCTTTTCTCGTGGAGAAGCTTCCCGTAGAAGAGCCAGGCTTCCATCGTTATCAGCGAGCACTCTCTGGAAGATCAGGGCTTCACCACAACAACTGGTACCCAATGGAGCTGATCTACTGCTTCTCATTTATCTCCCACAAAGCAAGATTGTGTTTTGGCAGTGCCTTGGGCTGTTGCTGTTTATGCAATAAGTAAAAAGAATACACCTCAATTTACCTGTGGTATAGTTGTTATGTTTTTACAATAGTTTCAAAGAAGGAAATAAAGTAACTTTTGTCCTTTCATCTAGAGGTGATAGAAACGCATGGATAGGCCAGGGGCTGAGGTCAAGCTCCAGCTCTGTTAGGTGTTTCTGCCTCTACCTGTGACAGCCATGAGCACACGCGTTACCAGCCCGTCTTAACCCTGGCTCCAGCTACAGAGCCATAGCTGGGCTTCTACCGCCAGCTACTGCTGGGACTGTGGTTTTAAAACCACACGCTGCTCTGCGTAAAGCAAGCCTCCAACAGCCCTGCAGTTTTGCGTTCCCTGCTTTTACCAGGGAGATGACAGAAATTAGTCATTAACATACAGGAAGCCAAGAGAGGAAGTCAAAGGAAAAAAGACGACTGATTTTAGGCTGCTGTTTCTAAAGCTACACAGACCCAATGGCCGCTACTTTTTTCTACAATAGTTCCAGAGATACACGCTCATACACTGGCAGTCCATAGACAAAAAATTTGCTTTACAGATGCAGCCCACAGGCCCTTCCCAAGAGATCTTCTTCCTCTTTCAAAATTAACCACGCTGCCTCCCTTCACACCGAGGATCAAAAGAGGCTGAAAGCGTTACTCTCCTTTCTGCCTAGAGTGCACGGAAGATAAACCGTGTTCCCATTATGTAGGCGGCCTTTGAAAGTTCAAAGGAGGAAGCACTTCTTACTGTGAATAAATTGGAATTGCCAAGCAATATGTTTCATAATTGAGGATGGGTAAACCACTCCAGGGAGAGGGGCGGGGTGGGGGTGGGGAGAGAGAGAGAATCCTATTCACAAGCTTGTCAATGAACTGAGGCACCCAAACATAGGGTCTGGTCTCTGCTAGGCTGAGACCTCCCGTCACACAACCTAGCAGAAACCTACCGCCCTCTCTTCATGCTATGACTGGCCCACTAGACCCCCACCCCAATCATGCAGGATCTGCTCTACCAACATCAGGCACTTCTTTTGGGTACACACTACAATGGATTATCACCCTCTGAATTGCAGTATTTATCTTAGTGATCAATATTGATGGCCAAGAGGCAGTCAGGGCCATGAGAAGGAGAAAAACACTTTGGGGCGATGGACAAATCCATTAACAACAGCCAGCTATGTCTGGGGTAACTCATGCCTAAAGATCAATGGGGCACCGCGAAGGGCTCAACCCTTAAGAAACAGGACATCTTGGATACTTGTCTCAGATTAATGTGATCAATTATGAAAGCTCATCAGTGGTTTATTTCAAGTTGCTGGTGGAACAAATCCTGAGCACACTACCCTACAGATGAAATGCGAAGACCATCTCACACTGACTCTTGTACAAGAAGCATCTTTCCCAAGCATGGGTGCTGTTACCGCTTGCACCTTGCAAGGAGTTGCCTCATTGCAAATTGTCTCTCCAGCACATCCCAGACCCTCACAGGATCCCAAAGGCCCCCTAGTCTAGACAATTCTAGTTACCTGTTCCAAGAAAATTTTGTTTTCAAAGGGGCAGAGGTGAGCTAAGAGAACTCACATCCATCCTGCATGACAGACTTCTTCCCAGAAGCTGCTGCATTCCTAAGAGCTGTGTCCCACTTGCATACCGAACACAGGAGCTACTGCCTTTGGCCCTCAGGAGCTTTTCTGCTACAGGGAAAAGGCAGCTAGGGGAGCAAGTCAGCCTTGGCCAGACTTTTTCTATTGATGAGGAACTTTGGGATTGCAAGGAAAGCAGAAAGAAAAAACAAGAGGATTTATAAAGAATAACGAGCCAGCTCCTTCTGTCCTCTCAAAATTTTCCCTCCACCCTAAAGAGCCCTAATAGGTGCTTGGAAATTCCCCAAATTCCCCTTCTGACAAAAGCTAGCACAAAGCCAAAACCCCAGGGCACGTCAAGGAGCACCTACTGCGAGCACATCAGGTTGGCCAGAGAGCAGAGACCTGGGGCCACCAGGGTGGGAGACACCCTGCTGCGCTCACTGCACGGCAGCAGGTCCCCCGCTGCCCATCACACAGAGCTCATGTGGCTCCACCTGGGACCCTCTGTTACACCGTGTGTAACACACCTGCTCCCTTCTGTGGGGTTTGGTTGTGGGGTTTTTTTCTTCATTCCTTCCCCCTCCCTGCCTCCACAATAAACTGGAACTTCATTTTAAAGACTGCAAAAAGCACAGATGGAAAGCCAAGGAGTCAGTATCTTGTTATCTGGGGACAGTTTCAATATTTTAAGAGCAATTAATGTTTCCACTGAGCCTTCATATTAATTTGTATTTTCAATAACATTATCAAGTGACACAGACACCCTCATTCTCAGCTACTGCTGAAAGTGACCTGATGCTGAGCCAGAGTAAAATTTCCCTGATTTCAGAAGAGCTACACAAATTTGCTGTCCTGGTCATGTTAGACCCTTCTGTCCCTTCTAATTTGCCAGCACAACCAACCTGACGCCTCTCCCTGCTCCAGCTCTAACACGACAATATTGTATAAAGAGGGGAGGGCAGGAGGGGGGCTGGGGGAAGCATGATAGGAAGGCAGCTAAACCAGATGGCTGTGACAGAAGCAGGGCAGGGAGCAGCTACACAGGCAATTGTGCCAAGGGGCTTTGCTCTTCACCAGCTGGGATGCATTTTGGGTAGTGACCTCAAGCTGGACCTGCAGCATCCAGACCACTGCATCTGCCTGTGTTCTGAGACACACATAGCATCCTGAAGCCACCACCTATCTGTTATATTTTAGTGTAAGATGGAAGCTTTTGCAAGAGCAGAGACTCGGGGCTTGCCCAAGTCAGCAGTGAAGTGAGGAACACCAATGAAAACTAACTGCTCGGTCATTTTAATGACATGAGACTTACTCCAATTGATGGCAGCTCGTTACCACCTCTCTGCACTCTGTGCCAGGCTAACCAGATGGTGCCAATTCATTTAGACATATTTCTTGGCTCAACAATTCAGGCAGACAGCCCGAAAACCATCCTTTTAGATAACTGAATTGAGGTCAGCACAAGCATTCAGCTAGATAAATACTGAGCTACTGGTGACAGTGTAATACAGGGAAGACAACTGATATACACGTTCTGCTCCTGGATTTCAGTCTTCGGGGCAGTCACTCAAAAGAAAAAATGAAGGTTGTTTTAGCACAGAACAAGGGAGGTCCATTTGTTTAACAAGTCTGACAAGAACATGGCCTGCTAAATTAATACAGAACTATTGATCACCTGAAGGAGAGGCACCACGAGAAAATGAGACGTGTCAATACAAAGGATGTATGTCTGGAGAAGTGAATTGGACAGAACACCACCCAGGCAGAACCAAAAATACAGTCCACACGGTGAAAGGGAAAGGAGGAAGCCTGTGTTAATGCTGCCTTCTATCAGCGTGTGGGCAGAAGAGTTTTCATGACAAGCACGCAGCTCCCACTGCAGAGGGGTCCAATTCCCCTTGAAGGAGTCCCCTGTGGTCAGGACTGAGGGCTGCACTTCGCCCAGGTCCTCACAAAGCTTCCAACTGTCATGAGACAGGCAGCAATGGCAAATTTCTTTGCTGACAGAAGCACACACAGCTTTGAAGCTGTCCACGGCAAGTCATAACAAAAGCATGAGAAATCCAGCTTGCTTTAAGTCAAACTGGGTTTGATTCATTATTAATAACAATAATGTCTGTCTTCAGAAGATGCAGAGCAGGCTTCTTACAGCAGAGGCCTTGGGGGAAAAAAAAAAAAGATGATCTAGCTATAATATTTTAAAATTAATTCCTTACATCTCTTCTTTTTTACATCTCCAAAACAGAGAATTCAGACATACTAGGAATAACCATAAAGCAATTCTCTGACTCTTTGCTGCAGAACTTATTTCATATGTGCCTGGCAAACCTAACCTAAGCCCTGATCTTTTGTACCTGCTGTGAACATACACAGATTCCAGAGGCTTTCAAATCAGACTGATAATCACAAATCTATTTATATTAATTACACGGTCAAATCTTTAACATGCTGCAGGTACCACCATCCTAGCTCAGAAGCAAAACAAATACACCATCACCACTCCCCTAAATTAAAGGCTAGGGTAGAGCTGTGTGTCTAAATAGCTATTACCATGATCTCATGGGGAAAGCAGCCAAGGACCATGGAAACCACTTCACAACTGGGCACAACTCCCACTGCCTCTGTCCATGCTGCCTGCTGACCTCAGCCCCACACACCAACAAGACTTTCAAGTTGGCCACAATGTTGAGAGGACTCCCTAATGGCACAGACGCTAACCTGGTGAGCAAATCTATTTCACAGATCCCAGGAGAAGCTCAAGTCCTGCTCCTGCAGGTGATGCCCATTTCAGCTGGACACTACAAGCAACCTCCACCCCTGGAAACTCGGGCCTGCAGCAGTTATTCAGAGATTAGTCATCACATTCAGCCTTAGCTAGTCCCATCAGCCTGTGAGGGCTTTACACAAAAAAAAAGTAAATTAAGATCAGCCTGAGGATTAACTGTGTTGAGAACAGAAGACCACAAAGTAGCTTATCTCATCCAGCACCTCAACTCAGGTAGCAACAGATGGGGATCGTGACAGTCTTAAAATCTGCTCAGTTCAAGGCTGTACCTGGCCTGATCACTTAAGGCTTTCAACCTAAGAGCTGATGGCTATTTTTAGCATTAACTAGCTGAACTGGGGGCACTTTTCTTATTCATATCCATGTCCAACCCATAGGGCTTACCAAGCTTCTTGCTTCAAGTATTTCACAAAGACTGATGATTTTCTGCTTAGAAGAAACATACACCCGAAAGCTGGCAAGTTCAACCGCATAAAGGCTAAATGGCTGTTTCCCATTCACTCCACTGGGTCTCTTTATCCTCAGCCCCTCACCTCCCTCCCATTTCTAAGCAGCTCTAATTGTTCACATTGTTTTCTTAAACCTCTTCCCTGAAAGCTTGCATTCCCTCTGCCTCTTTTCCACTCAGGCCCTGGGAAGCGATCCTTCTAAAGGCTTTTGTCACCCCAGACCTTGCTTTAATTAGTCAATGCAAATTCCTAAATACCTACAGGCTTAGCAAAACAGCTCTTTCCCCAAAGCCTCTTACTGCTGCCACTAAGCAAGCCCACTCCCTGTAAGAAAACCTACATTCTTCTTTCCACTAATCATGCTAAATTGCTGCCACTCCTCCAAGCAACCAAGGAGAAACTGTGCATGTGTGCAGCTGAAGACAAGGTGAATTAGTCACATCGCAGACAAAAAAGGGACTCACTGATCATCCTGCTCATGTGACAGGTGCTTTTTGGAGGGAGGCACTGATTTAATGCTCAGGCTCCCTCTCTTGCTTCCACAGGCTTCAGTCCACTCCAGCAAAATACTTTTAACAAAGCCCTGAATTCCTCCATCATTCTGTGGGGTTAGCAGCACTTCACAGATTTTTGTGTGTTTGTCAGTCCCACTGCATGTGACATACTTCAGCACCGGCCCCCAGTAAGTACTCACAGTCCTTTTTGCCTTAGACCTAGTGCCCACCAGTGACAGAAACATAACGCAGCCCTGCAAACCACCCGCTAGAGAAATGGGTCACCTTGCTGAAGAGTCAACGTCCTGACTTTGAAGGTGTTCCAAATATCAACCACTTATTCTCTGTAGGTTAAAATCATCCAGAGTGTGTTTTGGAAGGTGGCAAGAATAAAAATGAGAATGTTCATGCAACCAGGCAGCAGCAAATGCAAACTGGCTCCATTTACTGGCAAAGTGGCCCAGTTACTGCCAACGCTTTTCAAAAATCCTATGACCCTTGAAAGGCAACTGGAGAGCGCTCCTCTCTGTGAGGTTCCCCTCTTCCCGTCCTCCACGGTATCATGGTTAATCATCACCAGCTTCATCCCTTTAACTGAGCGCTTGCGAGGCAGTGTCACAAATGCCACATCCATGGGGGAAGGTGACACACAGACACACCTAAAGCAACAAAAAAAAAGGTGCGGAAAACGGTAGCTGGGCACAGGAGTGCATGTGCATGTACTTTCACATAGAGCTGGAGGCAACAACAAAACCAGGGAGAAAAATTGCACTGTTTTAGTACACTATGTCAGCTTAGAGGGATTTTAATAGAGACAATACATGGGAGATTAAGGTCAGTCAACTCACTCCACACAAACCCTTAACAGCTTTTACCCGAAGTTGTACCCTTTTCCAGAAAGCTGCTGTATCTATCTCTAGGTCACCTGACACAAGATGCTGCCTCACTCTTTTACTTGCTAATCTCCTTCCTTCCACTCACCTTCCTGCTTTTTCCTCCAAGAGACCCCTGCGCAGTTTCTCTGTTAACCCTAAAGCTTTCCAATCGCTCTGCCATTCCGGTGCCACAAGACCACCTCTGGCAGACATCCATCACTGGGATGGTTTAAAACTGCATTTGTTCCTCCCATGCATCACCAAGCTCTAGAAGGCCACCGGCTGATAACTGAGCAGAACTGGGGAGAACCTGCCAGGGCAGTGTACGTACAGGAGATAGGAAGCTAGGTGAGACAAGACTGCTTGGGAGGTCTTGGTCCACCACGACAGGGAACGGGGAGGAAGCAAGTTTGACAAAGGGTCATTAAAGGAAGGCAGCAGTGGGTAAAGAAATGGAGAACAGTAGGAATTTTTCAAATGGAAAAGGTTTGCAGCTGGGGAACAGTGAACCTGGAGCAAATGTCTCCCACTTTGGCAGTCAGTTTCAATCCCACATCTTGGCACGTTAGGAAATACAGTCATTCAAGACCATACAGAGCTTTTTTTTAAAAAAGGCTTGTTGCTTCTTCCCCTGCCTGTCAGCATCATACCACAGCAGCCACACGCTTTCTACTCTGAGTCACCGTCTCTGTTCAAACACCAGCTCATGGTTAGGAAATTAAAAATAGACCAGACAGGTGCCAAAGAACTTACCAAACCTGCTCAGCCCACAGGTTCTCCAGCACACACACTGCAACAAGGCATGCTTGAGCCATCACACCAGCTGATCCTTTTTTTTGGAGGCTGAATCTCCAAAAACTGAGACTCTGGAATACTCAGAGGATTAGAAAAAGGACCCTTCTGGAACTGCTCCTAGATGCAACCCACAACACTGTACCATCAGAACCATGACCCCGTGCAGGGCTGAGCCGCAGTTTGTTCTGAATCTTGATTAACTGGTTCCAGAGCAAGTACCTGTAATTGCTTTCCTCTCTCCTTTCTCCAGCTTTGCTTGTGGGGACTCAGTATAGACACTGTGCTCCATGGGCTGCTCCGCCCTCTTGATTGCTGTGCCTTTGTAATTCATCTGAAGTTGGCTGGTGTACTTCTCATGCTGCAGAAACAAGCAACAGTTGCAGCGTGCCCCTGTGATCTGTATACTAGCCCATGTAAAAGATAAACCACCTTTCCCCCACAAACAGATCACACACAGACAAATAGCGCAGCTAACTTCTACCAAAAAAAAAAAAAAAAAAAAAAAAAAAGAGACCTGAGTAGAGGCTACAGAACAGCAGAAAGGCCAGCTGAGAGGTTTGCAAGTACCCCGTTTGGAAGACTAAGTGACAATTCTAGTTCACTAGAAGGTCACTGTGAGTTAGTTCTGCAAAACAGCTAATTAGGAAACCCTTTAAAGAACAAACCAAGAAGAAACAGAACGTAGGCCGTTTTCCATTCAGGATTCAAATCCTAAAACCTGCTTTGTTCTTAAAGCAACATTATAAATTCTTTCAGGGTGCTCATTTGCATTATCTCAGTTTTTCAGCAGAGACAATTAAAATATATCTTAATTATTTCTCTCCAAACGCTCTCTCCAGCTAGGAAAGTGATTCTGCCTTAAAACAGGCTTCACACATTAACATAGTAAATGAGCTATTTAAAAGTGGGTTTATTACAAGTAAAATAATAAAAGGGCATACCCATCCAGATTACCCCTAAGTAAATTCAATGAATCATGTGCCCAATTCTAGCTGTTACATTTCCAATTCCCTCCAAGTCTTAAACGTGGAACCAGGGCTAAACCGACAGTATCTGCTAGCCAGGAGGCAGGTGATGCTTGGCACCGATAGCCCAAGTCCCTCAGCTGAACGTGACAGCTTTCTTCCTAGAGGGAGTTGCTTTTCTGCCTTAGCTAAGCAGATGCTCATACTTGTTACTGAACCCTTTGTTTAAAGAAGGCCTCACTCCGAGGACAATTCAGTAAGTAAAAACACTGGAAGCCTGAAGGCAAAAATGAGATGATATACAGGAATAAATTAAGAAAACTTAAGCCTGCTGGAGGAAGTGTGATGGAGCTGGCCTAAGTCACCATGCTCAGAAAAAAGCATCTGCACTCCACTTCTCAGAGGGAACAAGTTCTGCTGTGCTTCACCCACAAGTTAATGTGCTGGCTGTTCTTTAATACATTACAGCTTTAGTAAATTTTTTTGTTGGTAGTCATAAAATCATAAATAACTTCATTACATATTAGCACAGGGATAACAGAGATCAGAGCTGAGATAACTGGGAAATGTATCCCTCAAAGTAAGGTTTTATTAAGTCCCAATCCAAAGACAGACTCACACTATAGAACATTTCATTGCTGTCAAGAGTATTTTAATATTTCTGTTTGCTTGACCATTACTAGAGCACTTAAAAAAATCTCTTTTAAAAATGCACCTGCATCCAGACACCCTTACCTTTAATGCTTCTTCTGGGACTTTGTGTTGAATTTGTTCCAGGACGTACATGTTTGAATGTACAGAACTCATTAAGGAAATGGCAAAGGAATTGGAGATGGACAGAAAAATCTAGCATTTAATCATGGAAAAAAACCGAGATCACAAAACCAGAGAACCTTATAATACATACCAAAAGTTGCCTGCGCTGTATCCCACCATGGCCTTTGTCATGCATGTTTTGCAAGACAGCATGCAATTGCTTCTGCTGCCCAGACCCACGCCAACTGAAGGGTGGCAGACAAGGGGAGCAGGGCAGAAGAAGCCTGGAGGAGCACCAGCAGCTCCGTGCAGGACCCAGGGGAGCAACCAGACCCCTGACTCAATGCACACCCCGTTCCTCTCCACCTGGTTGGCAGCTCCAGGCAAATCACTCTCTTCCCATGGTATCCTGGCCAAGATAGGGCATTCTTGCATGCTCTGGACAAGTGAACAGCAGAGTTCAGCTCCCTGCTGGGGATGGTGATGCCTGGGACTATGGTGCTCTCTTGCCCTGCCAAGGCCTTTCAGCCAGTGCAGCTTCTGAGATGAAAAGTAAATCAGGTCATGAGCTGCTGTGACCTATTAGGAAGGGAGGAGTTCAACATGGTTGAGCCTCAGCAATAATCCTCAGCAACACTGCGGGGGGGGGGAAGCATCTGGCAATGTCATCATCAACAAACCAATCAGAGCAAAGGGGAGGAAAAAGGAAAGATGGAAAATGTTAGACTAAAAATAAACCAAGTGATACTGGCATAGCAGGGAAACTCCGCACAGTCTGTAAGTGAAACTGTAAATGGAAAAGAGACAAACGCTCTCATGCAACAGCGCAGAGCAGACTGAGACCTCAGGAGATGCTGTCATCCACACTGAGCTTAACGTGGTACACAAAGCGCTGCTAAAAGGACTGGCACTGAAGCAGCAAAGGGGTGGAAGAGATTTTAACTGCCATGGCAACTATGCAGAAGTAAAAAGATGACTAAAACCTACATTCTTTGAAGTTTTCCTGCTGAGGGCAATAAATTCCATTAATTCATAAATGCAATCATTCATTGCACATGAATATCCATGTAAGGGCTGCAGGACTAAGCACTTCCAACTCAGCTGCTTAGTGCTTAGAATTGCTTTCTATACAAAAAGTTTAAACCTGTATTGCAGCCATTAAAACCTACCCATGCTCTAGGCGCTGGTTTATGCCTTCGCTAGACTGGGGTTCACAGCAAATCTACAAGCTTCCCCACGCATCTAGAGACCAGAAGACACATGACCAGCTACATCAAAAATACATTTGCAAAACCGCAAAGTCAAGAAAAGCTAGAACTGGGGCTGCTGATGGGACTGTAACAGGCTTCATCACATGCACACTGAGATGTCACCTTTAATGACCTGATCCCAGAACACTGTGCTCTTTTATTGGGCAGCACTCAGTATCTCTCCCCACCACGTATGCCTGAACACTCAGCTGCACCCCATTCAAATACTGATCTGAAGGCATATAATCTGCTTTTTTTTTTTTTTTTTAAGATTCAGCAACTACCTCCCTTTAAGAAAAAAAGAAATACCACTGTGAAGCAAGGATTTGTTATTTTTAAAATGCAAAAAGACAGCACAAGACCAAGACCAGAAGTATGATCTAACACAAGGCCTAGAAAGCCACCTTTTCCAGCAGATCCAGGATTGCACACACATCAGTTTAAGCATCCCTGTTGCAACAGTGAGTGTTCCTGCACTGTCGCTACTTAGAGCGGAGGCAGCCAGACCCCTAAAAGACCAGGAATGCTCAACCTCTCCTCACTGCTTCAGCCCTCTGGGCTCCAGCAAGGTTTTGAGTATTTCAAAAGCTACAGCATGGCAAGCAAAACTGATTATCATGGGAACAACAAAAGGCACAAGAACGTGACTTTGGGGTCAAGGATGCACAAGAGTTTTCCAGCCAATCACTTCCTCCCCAACACTGGTAAAACATAGTCTTTGCCTCTAGTCTCAGAAATGTCTGGACTGTTTTAACTGAAACTTCCCCACAAAAGAAAGAAGAAACCTGGAGAAGATACTTGCTACTTCTAAATTAAGCCTGAGTGGGTAAAGTTTGGCAGATAGAAGCAACTGAAAAAAAGTGAAAAAAAAAAAAAAAGAGGATTAGATCATGTGAAAAGGCAGCAATAGGAACCCCTACTTACCACTGTTGCTCTGCAGGCTCTGAAAGTCATTCCAACATCTATGCTTGTAGCCAGTCATACAGCCACATCAGGATATAAAGGAAAGGGATGGAGGCAAAGGTGTTTTAGCAGACACTAGCAGGATTTGTGACTCTCTAAACAAAGCAGTAACTGCAGTCTAGCCTCCCTCAATAGAGGTGAAATTTACAGATTGACTCTCACATTTTCTGACAGAAGCAATTATTTGCACGGGCAAATTTCATTCCATACAGAGTCAAAGGTCTGACCACAAGCCCCAGAGCTAAATGTCTAAGGCTGAAGACCTGCAAATTGTCTGAAAAACAAGCATTTGGGTGAAATGATTAACGAAAACACCCAAGCTGGATGAAAAAAAATAGGAATATGTTAGTTCATACAAAAGCATATGAAATATGTTTGCTCCCCAACTCGTACCAGCTAGTTACCATACAAATAAAAAGAAAAAACCTCAACCCTTCCCTAGAAAAGGACTGAAGAGGCACCTTCACAGTCACTACCTCCACAGTTAGTACTGCCAGTGCAGGGCCCGATTCAAAGTCCAATGAAGGTAGCAGGCATCATGCCTAATATGCTTTAAGCTTTTGTTTCTCCACCTGGTAAAGAGCCATCCAAAGGCTCCAGGAGGCAAAACAAACACCCTTACTCATTAGTCACAACTAGCGCTGTTAATTCTCCATGCAGCAACCAACACAAAACCCAATCAAAGACCACATCTCACTCCCTCTTCAGACGAGAAGGATATCGTAGCCGAAGCGAATGACATCATTCAGTTTTAGGGTGATGTACTTCTGGTCAGGAATCCTCACATCATTGACAAACGTCTGCAGGAAAGAAACACAGGAATGTTTTTTGACTGGCGGTATCAAGGTGATGCATCTCAGATGGACTGGGCTTCTGAAGGGCAACCAGGCCTAAGGAACTGAGGGTGCACTAGCACAAAGTCAGCCAGGCAAGGAGCTAAGTTACCTAGAAAAAAATCAACACTGGCAAGTAGCTCCCATGGGCAAGTTAAGAGCACCCCAATTATGCTTCAAAGCAAGATGCTGAAGGGACCTCTAGGAAGATTTACCTTTCCATCAACTGCAAATGAAATTTTAGTCCCCAACTTGGAATACATAAATGAGGTGCCTGAAGTTAGGAACTTCAGGTGCTCTCGGCTCTCTTCCACCCTTCACAACCAGCAAGAGCAGCAAACGGTGCAACTCATACTCTAATTAGTGAGCTGGGAATCAGCTTTCCGCTGGATGTCAAACAAGACTAGTGTCAGCCCCAAGGCCTGCTAACTTAACAAGCAAAGCCTATCACAGAGGAAGGGGGAAATGAAAATGCATAGGAAAACAAGCATTTGCAGCAGCATCCCTGTGATGTCTGATGATACATTGTCCAAGGCACCATATTATCAGTACAACAAGCCTCTTGCACAAAGGATTCACATACTTATTTTTCCTGTGCTCCAGGCAGTTAACTGGGGCCCAAAGAAACTAAGTTACCCTTACAAAGGTGCAAAAAAAAAAAAAAAAAATGTACTTCATAGCTGTGAACAAGTATCTTTGATGTCTCACATGCCGACTGTCCGAGGGGACCTCCTAAGGAACAATTCTTGCGGAACAATGGAGGAATGAATCAAGCACTCACGGACATCCTTCACAAATAAACCATGTACGTTTGTAAAAACCTGGGCCAAATAAAAATAAATCAGGAAGTCAGTTGAAGAAGCACCAGCATGCTGATGGGGATTAGGCACTCAGCTGCTTCTGGGGCAGTCACGGACACCAGGAGTCACCCTGCCTCCCAAGGTGGGATTCACCCAGCCTCACAGACCAGGAACCCGCTGCTGAGTCTTTGTAGCCTCAATACAAATGCACCTATGCTCTGATGAATCAAAATTATGCTAGGAAATGAATATACATGCTTTCACCAATGAAGCACAGTCTTTTTCTGGCTTCTCACCTCAGCCAAGGCAAACAAGCATGATAAAAACAATTATTAACCACAGGGGAAAAAATAAATGCTAGAGCAGGAAGCTAGAACCTCAGCAGACAACAGCCCCCAGTTTCCTGGCAATTTACAGAAGAGCTGGGGAACAGGCCTGTAATTTCAGAATAAAAGCAGTGAAGCTGGTTAAAAGGCATGAAATTCCTATTTGCATGAAATTTTTTAATATTTAAAAATTCGACAACAGTGAGATCCGAAACAGGAATAATTATTTGCTGACTCTTCTGCAAAACAAAAGCCTGCAAGAAAACCCTTTTTGATGATGTTACTTATGCATCTATGGTTACTTCAAATGAAATAACCCAAGGAAACTGCTTACTGCAGACAGAAACACTACCTTCAAAACCAAAGACCCTTAATAGACTGCAGAATCAGCTGAACATTATAATAAAAACAATACAAAACATTTTGACAATTAATATGAACCAGATTATCCAGCAAAGCCATATAATGCACTGTTGACAAGCCATGAAGTAAATACAAACTAAAAGCAAATCCTGAAAATGGAATTAAAAATCAAGGCCCTCCGAAGTTACTTCCTTAGTTTTGGGGGGAAAACAAGTTTTCATGAAAATTTTCAGGTAAGGACCCATGTTCCTTTCATGCAAAATAAATTCAGTTTGGCCATAACAGCCTCCTCCAACAGAAGTGTGTTTGACCAGCTGCAGAAGACAGGCACTGCTACAACTCCTTTTACTCCACTGACTCTCTGAGCATGCCTATTAAAACGTTGTAAAATCATATTCTTTAGCATGTCAAAGTAGAAAAGAATTAGTAGTACAAGCCTTCCCTCTCTTGCAACCAGAATTTTCAGCTGTTATTTTACCACCACGAGTCAAATACCACAGGTTTTGAACCAGGGATCTATCTAGAGCCCAGGCCACTTACCAGAAATACTCCCATTTCAGCAGGGCTCTGTGTCTTCAGCTGTTAGGCTGAGAAGGATTAACACTCATTCTTGCTCTTTTCAGACACCAGAAAAGGCAGAACAATTGAATTCTGCTTTAGCTGCTGCTTTTGTACAAGTTTCTGGGTTCATCTTGTGCTTTTGTGGTTGTGAAGGTGGAAGGCTTCTGTTTCCAAGCCCAAAACAATGACTGCAGTAAAACCCCTACTGCGAAGACAATTATGCGAATCTGGCTTAGACCTGCTCCAGCAGAGGAATAGCTCCACCGGTATGAAGAAACAGCCAAAAAAGAGGCATGCTATGGCATTAGGATAGTTTTAACTACTATGGTGTATTTAAAAATCACGGAATTGAGGCGGGCAGACAGAGCCCTCACCGAGCTGCCTACTACCACTGCATGAATTAGAACCATGGCAAGGGTTAAGATTGTAGCAGGCTCAGCTCCCTGTTCTGGGTTCACATTATACCTCAGTCTTCACACAAACCAGGCCCAAGGCAGGCAAAAAAGCAATTTTTACTATTAAAAAAAGGTGATTTTAAATAGTTTCTCCCCAAAGAAAGTAAATGTCTCATCATCCCATAAATCACCGCATGCACTGACAACTGAATTGCCAAAAGGTCACCCTGCTCATGCTGAACAGCTGCTCCAGAATCTTCACCAGTTTAACATTAACATCCCCCAAAATGAGACTCAACTTATTTCCTTCTCTTTTGCAAGAGGCTCTATGATTTTGTGAGCCCTGAAGCATTCTGCAAGGACATCAGAAGAAAAGGAAAAAGAAATACAATATTTACCAAAGCTTTCCTCTTCAAAGATGAGATGCTACATGACCTCCATCTCAGGTCTTGCAAATAATTACATATGTTTAGCTTAACTGATGCCAACAGTTGCAGTGACCCAAAAAGGTCTAACAGTAGAATTAAGTAAGTGCACAAGTGCTTGCAGACTCAGCACGCCGCGTGATCACCTGCATCAGCCAGGAGGTTTGCGGAGGTTTGCTACTTACGCCATTTAAGCTCCCAAGATCCTTCACCCAGTGCTCATCTTTCTCCTTGTCATAGTTGATTACAGCATGCTGCTTATCGACACTGCGGGACTGGCAACGAAAGCACAGTGAACGTGAGACCGGTCAGGCATAAGAGACACTGTTAATCAAAGCAACATTTAGACATTAAACTAACTTGATATAGGGTAAGGAGAGAGAGGGGAAAGCAAGAAGGATTAAATATTATTTACTGCTATAAATAACCAAAGGCTAAACAGCAAATGCTTCCATGGTTGTTTAAACAGCTCACTAAAGACAATACTCGGGGGGGGGGGGGGGGGGGGGGCGGGGCGGGAGGGCAAAATCACTGCAGGCTGTCAAGTCTACACCATAATTTCAATAAGTTATATCAATACACACCGAAAACAAAACCAGTCAAACTGAAAGCCTGGGGGCAGGATCTCAGCCAGTGCTAACTAGAAGAGCTCCACTTTTCACCAGCGGAAGCCGGTGGCCTCATCACTGGGGACATTCCTATTTGGGATGATTTTTTTTCACTTTGAAAAATAGGAAGAAAACTTTTTTTTAGGTTACAAACCAAATGTATTCACAACAATATAGACTGTTCCCAGCATTAGGTCCTGGAGTTGATTTAAATTCTAGGATGTTTTTCAAGTTGGAGGGAGGTTAGTAAACTTGGGATGAGAAAGAAAGCAACTCCAGGAAAATTCAAATTTAAAGCTAGGTTGGAGAACACTGAACTGGACAGTGATTTGGTTCCACTGGCTTTGCCACAATGCACAAGTACCAAATACACTTCATCTTCAAAACAGAAGACGACACTTTAGCAGGAATAGCGCCAGACTTCTGAGGTAGTAGTGTTAGAAAAAAATCTGAATAATTTTCAAATATGGCATGTTACAGCTATAAAGACACCAGACTGTCTGTATTTAAACCTACTGCCTCTCATAACTTTAATTCTTGCTATAGTTGACCTCAACCGGCCACTGGAACAGTGTGCATCAGCACAGGCACATGACACTGTGACCTCCCTGGTATCTCAGGCCAGGGGAGGGTAGGATGTGCTATCCGAGTAAGGGGGCAAGCCAGGCTCTAAATCAGCTAATCCTCCTTTTCCTGGGCATCAACCAACAAGTTCTCTGTGAAAATCCCTTCCCTTTTCCAAACTATAAACACGCCGGTTTCCACAGCACCACTCTCAGCAAGCCACTGTCTACTTCCTTGCAAGCGTGCAGAGGCAAAGATTGTTTCAGGGGAATTCCTTGGTGAAAATACAGAAGCTTTTCCAGAAAAAACTGCTACCGTTTGCAGGAATTTCTTCTACCCCTGCCAATGCCAAGCACATTGGTAATATCCTAACAGCTGATAAATGGTACCTCCTCCCCCTGCAGAGCATATGTCAGCCGAGGAGACCCGTCCTCCAGGATAACCCTGAAGTACCAATACGGAGCAAGCACATACTTGGCCAGAAGACTGCCCTTCCACCTTGCGATGTCCCTCACGCCATTCACGACTTGCCACTGCAGGCAGAGGCAGTCAGGAGAGGGGCAGGTGACTCCAAGCCTCTAGCTGTCTCGCTAATATAGTTATCCATACGCTGCTGAATTTACAAGTTGTCAGCTCACATGAGTCCCAGATGGAAAAAGAAGCAGCGCTTTGTTTTGCTGCCCAACTGGTGCTGCTCGGACAGCAAATGCTCCCGAAAAAAACCTAACAACAGGTAGAGACAACGCACTGGGGCACCCCACTTGTATCTCCTGCTGTGCTGAGCCCGGAACGTGGGCAGTGTCGCACAGCAATTCCCTCCCCAAAGGGGCACACACAAACCTCTCACCCTCATACAAATGCCCACACGTAGTGTCTGATGCCGACCTCAAGCTAGGGGCAGGTCTTAAGCATTTGCAGTGCAAAGCTGCCGTGTCTCCCTCTTACTATACACGTTAGATACAGCCCCTCAGTCCAATGTGCAATTGCCCGAGTGGCTGTGGCAGGTATGCGCACTGCAAGGTGAGGATGGTCCAGGTAAGGACAGCTGAGGGATGTACACCTCAGCACAGGGCCCTGAGGATGGGAATGTCTCCAGCCGCTGCCTCGTGGTATTGCAGCAGCTGATGCCACACAAGCTGGGGTTGTACCTGACACACCACATGGTCACTCACACCCTTTGGGAAGATGCAAAAGGGTGTCTTTCCACCACCCTCCCCGCTCAGGTCCATTCCCACAACTGGGCACTGACCTGGGCTGGGGTTCCTGGAGGGCTCGCTGCACCTTGCCAACAAAGCAGAGGTGGGAGAAAGTCCCTGCTCACAGCATGGGTAGAAATCCCCTTTCCCCATCCATGGGCGCTCAGATAACTACATTCCAGCCTGCTGGACTCAAAGGCAACTGCACACAGGGGTCCTGCCTGCACGGCACAGATGCAAGATCTTCACTCATACCTCTCCTACCCAAATGTGTGGGCATCACTGTTCCCAATGGGATGTGAGGGAATATTGATTAACTGCTGCAGAAGTGTTTGCTTCAGCTTTTTAAAGCATGTCATAGACACTCATTTAAAGATTAACAGGTTTTAAAGGCAGAACAATCCCTCTAGCCCCATTCCAAAGGCAGAAAGGCTTCCACCCCAAAAGGTTCATCCAGACAAAAAATTAGGGTACATTTTCTCTGGTATCTGATTTTAAATGTATCACAGGTCATTTTAAAAAGGGTTTATTTCTGGGAACCAGCTGTCTCCCAGAAATTCAATTTGCCCTGCATCTGACCCTGATGTAAGTCAGCACAGCCTTTGGGCTGCTGTATTCTACAACAGCTGACTACAGCCACTCAGGGGTTCCAAACCACACAAGGGTCATCACAGGGGAGCAGAGACACATTCCAGCAGCGTGATACATAAAAGCAGGAAGAGGTCACCAAAGGAACTAATTTATGCCAAAACTTCCCATCTTCCAACGAAGATTCAGCTGTGTTTGAGACAGCTCTTAGCAAAAGGAATCAAAACAATATGCAAAATCTCACCCACAGTCTTGATACAACTTCTCAGAATCAATTTAAAGAGCACCCCAGGAATACAGCAAACTGTTACACAGATCGTACTTCTCCACAAAAGCATAAAATTTTACAGAAGAGAGGAATTTTCTTAGTTTTGTTTATATTAAACCAGCAAACATCACAGAAACTGGCAGCACGAGTTCCTAAGGGCCTGTCTCCAAGGAAACTCAACTTAAAATAACTAAAATCACACCTTATTTATTTTGATGTAGACTTGCCAAAGGTCACTCTTACTTGAGAACAGAGGTGTGGTTTATTTCAACATCGGTCACATTTAACATAAACCACTCTTGTGTGCTGTGACAGGAGCAACCCAGCAGCTGACTGTGCTTTTGTTCTCAGAGAGGAACATCCCACTTCCCAAGAATTGACTAACCAGTTTGCAGACTGGTAGCAGCCAAGAGCCCAGGAACAGTCCTGCAGAAGTCACTTCAGCCCAGTGGTTTCTAATGCATGACAGTCATAGTCATGATAAGTCACAGAAAATTATTTAAGCCTGAGTCGACACATATTAAGAGCAGCCCCATGGGTGCAGAGCTCCCAACTGTCTGCAACTCTGCTGTGAAGACCTTGGGCATCTATAAATTGAAAAGCGGCAATTAAGTCGACTGAATCACAAATATAAGAGGGCTCCCTAGCTTAAATGCACACTTGCACCAAGTACTGAGCCTTGCTTACAATCACAACCATCACACCAAAAGGCAAGACTGATCCATCTATCAGGAGGGGACACAGGGGTACAAGCCGAAAAAAACATGAATTTCCAATAAAGTGTTAAAAAACCTGAAGTGCCTATATCCAGACATCAAAAGCAGACAGTAAGCAGTACACCCTAGCAGTCAATCATTTTCACCAGAAAAGCACTTGTGACGGGGTGATCAGCACTCCTGAGTTATGCCAAGGATCACTGAGATTCTGCTTGGATCCAAACAACAAAACCAGAGCTGGGACACCTCAGATGAGACTGAGAAGGGGAAAAGAAGGCAAGGAAGAGAAATATCCTCCTAAGCACTAGTGATCTGCAGGTAAGAAATAAGGCCAGACTCCCAAGAGGCTGGGAATGAAGGAAGAACACAGCACTCTCACCATGTCCCAACATTGGACCTGTTGCCAAAAGAAAACAACTCTTGAGAAAAAACAATGCATGCTTTTGTAATTAACAGCATTTACACTTCTCCAAAGGGAAAACATGGACACTGATTTGTCACTACATTAAGCTCATCCAGGGCTTGCATTTCCAGACATTCAAATCACTTCCTAATATAAGGCTGTCCTACTTCTCCGTCATACTACCTACAATGTATCATATTTTAAATACCTAGCAGACAAAATGCACATGCAGCACGTATCTGAAGACAGAGGTATTTTACAGCTCTTCCTTCTTCCAAGATCATATTAAGTAGATAGACCAAATCACAGATAGGAATGGCATCTCTGGGTCTGCCAGTCCCATACTAGCACCAACATCTTGGATCATCAGCCTCCAATCAGTCATGCAGCTCGCTTGTGATTCTTGAAATTGCACACCAAATCAGCAAAAGCCCCTGCTTAGCACGGAAGCAGCAAAAGCAGCTTCAGAAGCGCACAGGACTCTCCACCGAGGCACGTATCACGCTGGCTACATGTGCTGCAGATACCCTACAGCTTTGTGTTTGGTGCAGGGTCTGATACTTGATAACAAGGCACTCAGGATGAAAGCACAAGCTGCAGCGATGCCAAGCAAAACCCACAAGGAAACAAGACCTGCTTAGGAAGGCAGGAAAAGAAATACAGCCAGACAGCCTGGGTTTCCCCACAGGGCCGGGAAGCAGACACAGCTCAGCTGTCTACATAGATACAGATGCTGCTGCTTCTTCCCCAGGAGAATTACCATGGGCAAAAACCTACTGCTCGGGGTTGAGATTTGGACCTCAGCCTTGCCAGTACCACAAGGCATCATGGTATTGGAGATAAAATAAACAAATGAGAGCAGTTTCCCTATTCCTCACTGCAGTCTGTTGTGCACGTCTGGCACAAGATAACTGCAGCATTCTGGTGGCAACGCACAATAAACATTTGCTCAAATACTTTCCATAGTGAACAGGTTACATTTCTGCCAGTACTGTGCTCTGCACAAGTGTCCCAGTAAGGAAATACAAACCTCTCTTAGCATCCCAGTTTAGAAGGGAGACAGAGAAAGCCCAATTTAAATAAAACCAACAAAAAAACCCAAACCAAAACCACAAAACACCCACACACAACAAAAAAGCCCAAATTCCTTGCATTCTGGCCTGAAACACAATTTTTGCTCCTCAGAAGTGAAAACCCACACAACATTTAATGGCAAATAAGAACACTGAGTTTCCCTTTCTCACCACGATGCATTTCAGAGTTGTGTATACTGGCCACTTCAGTATTTTTCCGGAATCTTGGTGCATGCACCGTCCTGCCGCAGGCTAGTTGCAAGCATGACACCCCCACAGGAGGCAGCCTGATCGCTCCCAGGAGTGTGTGCTGCCCATTTCTAAATGACTCTGCCGAAGCAGACAAATGTCTCTCCAGCAAGTGCAGCCACCTCATCCCAGGGCTGGACTCACTTTACAGCTCCCAAGCTGCACAGGCTCCTGCTTTCAGCTTTGCTGGCATCAAGATCGTGGGCTTAGCAGGTCTGTGGCAGGACCAAGGCCCAAGTATTCATGCAAAAAATAAGGCACTGAACAAAAGAGAAATCCCCCAGGAAAATGAAACTGTAATCTCCACAGCTTGGCAAAGGGATTTGGAGGCTGGCATAGTTCCCACAAAAACTTAAGCTGTCATTTTGGGGTAAAATGTGGTTTTGCTTGCTGGTTCCCCTTTCCCAAAGTAGAGCACCAGTTCAATTGACCCAGGGTCAGATCCTGACTGCAGGCTTTCCCTTTGTTTTACGTGGCTGCACAGGAGGTGTGGAAAAGCATCATCTTTGGTGGGACAGAAGCCTGAATTTCTATAGTGCAGCCGAGCTGCATATTAGTGCCTGGATCAGGATTTCAGATGTTGAAGGGGCCCTTTTTTCTCTGCCCACTCCTAAGAGGGACAAACCCTCCCTCCACAGGCCAGGCTCCCAGCACCTTGCTAGCCACTTGCAGCCCTCTCACTCTTAATAACCACCTGTCTGCAGTGCCACCATCACCTCTCTCCCTACCCTGCCTCCAGCAATGAACCCTCCCCCTCCCAGGTTCGCCAGTCCTGCCATGCCTCCAGCCTCCTCAACCCACATTTCATCAGTCATCATAATACTCCCATCAACTGCACATTAACAGAAAACAATGGGAGAGGTGAGAGCCAAAAAAACAACTCTAGGCCTGGAAATACGGGATGTGCATCCTTCCTCCCACAGCTGCTGCCCAAGCACCTAGAAACACTACCTGTCAAAATGCAGAACATTCCCAAGGCTAGATCCTTTCCCTTCTGCCTGTGAGACACCTACTTCCCTTGTGAGACCTAATGAATGACTCTCAGCAGTTCCCAACGCCCAGGGACTAACTTAGGTGCTGGTTTACACCCCCTGGATAAGTGCAGCAAAACAGCACAGGCAGGGTACTGCCCTGTCACCAACTACAGCTTCCAACTTCAGCCCTGCACTTCCATGGGGAAGGAGATCAGGGCACAAAAGGCAGCAAAGATTCCCCATGGCTTCTGCTGGGAGCTCCCAACGCAGCACATACCTGAGTGGTGGAGAGATACGACTTCTGCACCCCAGCCAGTTCACCAAGTAGTACCAGGAAAAAGATAATCTACCAAGTTCACACCATCTGCTTCCTCCCAGCATAATGGTGTAGACAAACTACACCACACCTATCTGCACTTATTTATGTATACACTTACTAACTACATAGAGGAGACATCATATTCTTAAGTGCGGCCTAGGGAAGGTAGGATACATCAGGTCAATGAAACCTGAATGTGATCAGATGTCACATACACACAGAGTTCACCATTGCACTGTATTATTTGCAGTGTGCCGTGCACCCTGCGTACCAAACACTAAACAGATCCTGCGGGGAAAAAATATCCAGTAATGACACAATAACAGATTGCATCTTCATGCCTATATACACACAGGCAAGAGCGTGATTACACAGGCAATCTTCACACTGGTACGTCGTAACTGCTCTGCAGTTATAAACAGTTGACTTAGCAGCCGTAAGAATGTTCCTTCAGTGCCTAGAATGCTTGTAATTCCCAAAGCAGGCTAAAAAAAAAAAAAAAAAAACACCAAAAAACCAACCAAACGAAAATGTCTATTTATTTATCTGATTCACCAGCAAAATGAACTTGTATGTTCAGCTCACAAGCCTCTACCACTTGAACTAACTGATACCATAAGCAGCATACAATGTCCCATATGGACCAGTGACAGATGCTTGGCTAGTAGCTTTCACAGCTTCTGCTGATATCAGAATAAAAGCAATTCTTTACCCATCTCAGGCCTAAGGGAGATGCTCACGTCCTGTAACACCTTCTTTCCCCACACTGAATAGCTTCTGCCCTATATGCACCACCCTCCACTTCTTCAAGTTCTACTGCTCCTCCTCTCACTCTTCACAAATGACACAACTCCTTGCTGTGCCTCACTGTTCAGCCAAATCTTTATCTCCTGGCGAGACTTTGTTACAGAGTAGAAATCCAACAAACAGATGCAAAGATCTGGCCTCTAGCTTCCTGAAACACAGGTCAAGAGGTTAAGCTAGTACTCTGGAAGTATCATTATACTCTTGGCTTGCCCTCGCACTTTCCTTGACAGCTGCTTTGACCGCTGTCTGAGTCAGGGATACAGAGCTAGATGCACCCTGATCTAATCTAGTGCCATTGCTCTTACATCTAAACCCCAGCCCTGTGCATCCCTTCACCTAGTTCCTCTTTGCCTGACCTACGACAGTTCCGTCCTCCAGTCGATCCCCTCACCGACTTCTCTCCCATATGAAATATGACTTAAGGCAATAGTATCAAACAAGTCCCTGCAGACCACATGCAAACTCCCAACTTTTTTCAAAGACTTGGAATTTGGTCAAACACATTTAGATTATTGACCGGGGGGGGGGGGGTGGAATCACCCCTGACCTAGGCATTCACTCTTGAAAACCATCAAGAGCATCACCCCTCAGCTCAACAGCACCAGAACTTCAAATAACATGTTAAACATACTTTCAAATAGTTTACATGACAAAAATGGCATTTTCTCACAGTTGCTCACAGCAAAGATTGAAGAAGGGAGCTGATCACATCCGGACCACACTCCCCAAAACAGATGCCTAGAAAATAAACTCTCACCCTAAAGAGTTACAATGTTTAGCAGAGTTACAAGCAATTGAAAACAGTGTCTCCTGATACGAAGTGTCAAGCTGTCTTAAAAGGCACACACAGGACAAAGGCATAAAACACAAAAGAATCACGCCATCTGTACCTACTGCTGCTGTAACCCACACTCACATGTGCAAACTCACTCAGCACAGGACAATAGCATGCCCAAACCGCTGTTCTAAAGAGAGGGAAATACTCAAGGGAGCACTGGTTAAACACTTTGCTTTCCCAGATCTTCCAGTAAACATTTCTCTCCCAAACAAAACCTGGGAAATCATGACCTGCTTTCCCTTCTGTTAAATATTTACATTTAGCAATAATGCAAAAGATGCTTTGTTTAGGGGCATTGGAGAAGGTTTTAATGGTTAAGTAAAAATTTTAAGTTTGCAAAATGTTTGTCCTCCAAGTAAACATCCATCACATTAAGCAAATGATCAAAGCTGATAAAAATGGCAACTGTATTTCCCAAGGGGGAGGGGGGGGGGGAATTTCTTTGTTCAAGGCTGTCCAAAACCCCTCGTATTTTTGGTTTAGAGAAAAGTAAGACCTTTTCAGAGAATTACTTCCTACCACCACCAAGCTCCACAGAGAAAAAACACGCTAGCACAAGTTAATGAAAGTCTAGATTTCCACACTCCTGCTGTTTGCTGACTGTCACCTGAAGGGAGCCAGTGAGACTGCTGAAGAAATCAAGCACTATTCCTCAGGAAAAGGGCAGAACTGAGTCCATAACTCTGCGTAACAACACTGTGCATTCCAAGCTACACTACATGGCATTTTCACCCATGCATTGATATTCAAACCCAATGTAAATCTTGCATTTATTTGTACTAGAAGCTTTACAGTGCTGCAAAAACATTTAAAGTATTTCTAATCCTCTTAGTAGGTATAGAAGATTTCAAGGTAGATTATGTTTCCCCACTATGAAACCTACTTAATTTGAAGCTTAAAGACTCTGGTTTCCTTCACCTCTTCGTTAACCAGAAAGCAAATCTAAGTTAACCTGTACGAAATAAGTAAACACAGGCAAAACTAAAGCTGGATCGTCTGGTGACAAAGCCATCATTTTTTGCTGTTTAGGGACCTGATACCCTGAGACAACAGTTCTAAGATGAAAGAACAAGACACTCCTAAAACAGTAAAATGAGAATGCAAGACCTCCAGGACAAGGGTTATCTCTGTGTCATATGTTTGCACGCCGTCTAATGCACACAGTCTCAACAGGGAACTACAAAGCTGATCACAATGAAATCACTAAGCAGTAACAGTTTTAGAGAGAAAAAAACACCAACCAGGTCATCTGGTCCATGCCCCAGACACTGCCAGTGTGATCCCAGTGGTGCGCTTTAAGGGATTAAATGCCAATATTTTGAAATACATAAGCAAAATAATTGTGTGGTGAATGTACAGTTTCAGTGTCAGTACCACAGAAATACTACAGGTGCAAACACTGTCACAAGAGCTCTGTCCATCTGCTCTGATAACTGCCCTGCTTCTTAAGCTTTCCCCAAGACAAATGACTGTGCCAGTCTGCACAATGTTTTTGTGACATGGCCTGTCACAGTAGGAGAAAAATCTATTTTTAGATCTCATCCTCCATCTGCTCACACACAGTTTTGCTTGGGTATCAAGTCTCTGCTCACTGTTCCTCTTTTGCACCGAGTCTTACTACAGTCATCTCATTTGGAGCCCAAGGTAGCTCTGGAAAACATCTTTATAAGCAAATAGCTAGGAAAACAATGTGCTGTGCTGTTCAAAATAAAACCTTACATGCGAGTTACATGTGATCCTACAAAAAGCTTTCTTACTAGAGATAGTAAACTAATATGTTTATAAAGGATCACACGTAACTCACCCCATGAACATACACAGCTGGGACAATCCAGCACCTTCACTCTGCTGAAATAATGAAAACCTCCTTTAATGTCACCACCACCTATAAGCCCCCAAATAAAACCGCTTCACTCCCACAGATACTGCTGGCTCCTCCAGGAATCTCAATTCAGTGTAAAAAAGGGCACGGCAAATGTAGAGCATCACAAGGTTGCTAGTCCACACACAACATTGACGAGCCAGCTCAGACTTACAAAGAAGTATGAAATACTCCGTGTGGTATGGAATGGCTTACAACCTATACTGTCCAGTTAACCCCATAAATAACCAAAGAAACAAGCAATGCATATTAAGCATAACTGATATTTGGGTACTTTTATTTTAGTGTGCACAACATGAGATATGTGACTGAGAGTGCTGAACCCTGACAGTAAGAAAAATTATCAGGTACCTTCAAAAGGTATTAAGAAGGGCACCCTAAAACATAGGCTGGTTTTGGAAACCAAGGCCACTGTGTATGTTTTCTCCCTCCAAGCCATGAAAGAACACAGCCATCAGGTTTCTGAGCAGTCAAATGCAGGCTTACAAAAAATATCAGAACATTTTTAATGTCTCACCTTTACAGGCTGTGGATAACTGGCTAGCTGAAAAGAGTCACATAGACATAGTCCAGCTGGCTGGACAAAAATGCACATCGCTCTCAGCTTATCTGAAGTAAAGCAAAAATACACTATCCTTGGCTGTTCTGGTTACACAATAACAGGAAGATCGCGGTGGGAAAAGAATGTTACAGGTGGGAACAGATAACTACAGAAAAGAAACTAGGGGCGGGCTTGGTATTTAGGCAACTAACCAATAATGAGCTTAACTTTTGTAATATGTATGAGCTAATTATGACAAGGCATAAAAGGTGACTGTAAGGGACAATAAATGAAGTCTGCTGATCACTCATATTGAGTGACCGTGTCTTCCCTCCATCGCGACAACAGGCCTCGCGAGCCAGACACGTAGAAACATGAAATAAAAATTAGTGTGATTCATGGAAAAACCCAAACGATCTGCTGTTAAACAGGAGTATGCTTCAGACTCTGCCACTGCAGCACAGCCATGCCATTCACTGCCAACTGCAGGCTCTCCTTTTGTGGTCAGTAACATTTCATTAGTTGTAATGACAATATCTTACCTTCCAAGTACACCTCGTACAAGAACTTCTAAACCCTAAACAGACCTCCTGCTAACGTATCATAGAAAATCCCTGCAGTGACTACAAACACATGCTGCTTGGTAGATCATCAGCAAAGCATTTAGGACATACCTGTGACCAGGCTAGCAGTGGAAGTTATGAGAGGGGAGTCCCCATTGTACAGGCAGCTTCCTAATTCTGCCACCAACATTTGCCACCTTTGTAAAGGGACAAATGGGGGACAGGCAGGTGCAATCAAACGGTTTTTTTGCATTGAAGTACTCATGCCATGGGTGGGTCTAGCAGAAACACTAATTTAACTCTGAGCTTCTACAAATTCCTGAGCTAAACTGCTGCTGTCAAAAGCTCTACAAGATTCCAGCTCCCTTTGTTTGGAGTGACATCCACTACATAAAGCTGTCAAACATCAGACCACAGTCAACACTTCACACACGTTGGACTAGGTCCAGCAGAGACACATGCTGGTAAGGGAAGAACTAACTGCAGATTTGCCCAAGTGACACAGTTACTTTGGGAAGAGGTCACCACCTTACTCACCCCACCAAAACACCTAGTTTCTCACAAACTTAAGTGAGAGGCACAAGCACCGACAATTTAATAAAAAAACCCTGCCCCCATTCAGTTTGCATGTACTAGTCAACAGTGGATGTATTAAAAGCTACAAAAACCACAGCATAATCACAGATCAGGGCAAAATGGTCTGTCTTTGCTTACTACTAGTAGCATCATTATAGTTACTCCATTTGGTTAATCTATTTGATTAGTCTCCTACCACTAGAGCTCCTATCTATCTGATGACATGGCAACTTGAAAGAAACCTCACTTGCACTTTCACAAACATATTATATCTTCTTGGAAACCACAGACAACATAAAAAAGGAAGTTCCTTTTAAAAGATGTCATTTGAAGAAAGTACGCAACATCTTGACAGATTCCCAGCGTTACATTCACATCTGCATCTTCAGAAAAAATAACAAAAAAGCCATGTTACCTGGAGCATCAGTTCACAGTCATCTCTGCCAACAAATATCATCTCCCGAGGGAGCCGATGGCGAATGCCAGTGCTGCTCACCAAGAACCACGAAGTCACGCTCATTCTGGCGCTTGGCACTTAATCTTTACACATCCTAAACACAAAAAAACCACGTGAGCTATTAATGAAGTGTAGAAGTACACCAGTGCATAGCTGCAGTTCCCAGATTTCCCTGTGCCATGGGACCCAGCGCTGCCTCTTGCACTTCACATTCATGTCTTAAATTTCTCATGGCAACAAGCAGTTGTGAAGTGTGCCAGGATCTGCTGTCCATGTGCCACGTGTAGGAGCTCTGCAGCCCTGAAAATAAATATTCCCACAGCAAAGAGCAAGGGCCTGAAAAATGCATTGTTAAAAAAAAAACCATAGCATGCAGCTGAATCCAATCAAAGAAGTTATGAAAGGGGGGTGGGGGACACCAACGAAAAAAACCAAGACAACCTCTTTTCCAGAACATTTCGTTGTTGCTAGCTCTGTGCACGAATCACAGCTTGAGCTTCCCCCATCATCAAAGATGAGGACCAGCACATCGGTGAGGTGACACAACCCGGCTCCTCCAACCTTTCCCAGCACACTCCCAGGAGCGGTTACACCACGCTGGGAGGAGAACAGCCTCCCTATTGCTCATCCCACTTCCACGCTGATACGAAGTCGGGAGCCCACAGATCCTTCCTGCCTCCCTCACCCCACGAACTGGTCTGGACCCAAGGCAGGCTGCTGCTCCAGGCCGGGACACACCGGCCACAGCTCCCAGCGAGGGGTCGGTGTGCGGCCCCTCTCCTCCCCCCAGCAGGCGGCTGTAACCTGCGGGGGCAGCGCTGATGGGGGATCCCTGCGGGTGCTGGGGGGCTGCAGCCGGGCCCGCGGCCTCCCCTCCCGTCATGTCGCCTGTTCCCGGCCGAAGGAAAACCAAGCGGCACGCAGCAGGCGCTCCCCTTCCCCTCACCCACCTCCCCGGATCGAAGCTGCATTCCGGAATGCACCGAGGGAGGGAGAGCTCCATCTCATCCGCCCTGCGCGGCGCTCCCCGGCCTGCCCGCCCCAGCGGCCGCGGGGAGCGCAGGTGACACCCGCCGGAAGGATGCACGGCCTCCCCCGGCGGGGGGCAGGGGAGCGGACCGCACACCCCGCACACCCCGCACCCCTCTCTGTCGCTGCGGACACGCAAACCCGCCGTGGGAGCCGGCGGTGCGGGACTCCGTCCCGCTGGGGCGTCACACCAGCGGCCCCGCCACGCCGCGCCCGGCCCTGCCGGGGAAACGCCGACAAAGCGCCCGGGGAGGGGAACCGGGAGCCGCCGGCCGAGCCCCGCGGCCGCCTCAGCTCAGCCCCGCCCCGAGCCGGGCTGCGGGGCTGCCGGCCTCCTTCCCAGGGCCGCCGGCCGGGCCGCGCTCGCCGCCAGGGCGGGTGGGCAGCAGCCGAGGGCCGCGGCGGGCCAGGTGCGGTGCCGCGTCCCTCCCGCGCGGGGCGGGCCCGGCCCTTTGTCCGCCGGCGCCCGCCCGCCCCCCCCGCCCGGTGCGGCGGAGAGCCGCCCGCCGCCCTACCTGCTGCGGCCCTCGGCGCGGTGGCAGGCCGGGCGCCGCGCCCCGCCAGCCGGCTCTGCCTGCCCCGCGGGCCGCTCCCGGCGCCCGCCCCGCCCCGCCCCCGCGCGGCAGGTTCCCGACGTCAGGAGGCGGCTCCAGCCCCGGGCCCGGCCGCGGCCCGGCCGCCTCCCCCGCCCCGGCGCTGCCCGGGCCCATCGGGCCGCCCGGCCTCCGCCCGGCCACGGCCTCCGCCCGCCCGGCTACCCCCGGGGCCGGCCCCTGGCGGGCAGGTGCGGCAGAGGCTGCCGGGGTCTCTGGGCCGCGGCTGCCCGGCGCAGTGACAGCCGCGCCCGGCGCAGGACCCTCAGGCAGCCTCACGGCACCTCCGCCCGGGGTGCGGCTGCCCCCGACCCTGGCAGGCCCCGCAGGCGAGGGCAAGGTGGCAGGGCAGGAGCTGGCGCCTCCGGTAGCCGCTGGAGCGAGCCCTGGCAGCAGGCTGGCCTCCCGCCCCTGTGACCCCCAGCACCAGCCGCTTCGTCCCAGTGACCCCCAGCACCAGCTGCTTCGCTCTCACTCGCCCCTGGGCTTCGGAGGGCAGGTTGGCGCCCATCCCTCGGGCCCTCTTGCAGAGTGGCATCTGATGGTTGGCAGCACCAAATCCATCTCGAGGATCCAACCATGGAGCAAGAGCCCCAGGCTGATACTGTGAAAGGATGCTCCATTTTATCAGTACTTGTCAGTTGTAGGTAACTAGAAAATTCCCAAAGAGCAGTAAGCGCAGAGAGCAATGACGACTTCTTTTTCCCATCGGGAGGAAGACTTGAGTATCTCTGGTGGTAACAGATCCAACTACTGGACAATTCAAAAGCTTTTTCAAGCCCCCAGCTCCTGCAGAAGTCAGTGGAGCTGCGAACAGCAGCAGCTTCACACCGTCTCTCTGGTCCCGGCTGGCACAGGCCACTGGAGGAAGGCTACAGGAAGACAGCAAGTTTGTAGTAACGTTTCCCCAGGCTCATATTGCAGCTGAAAAGGTGTCTTTGCATTTGTACAGTGTACATTTGGTGTTGCGTATCGTTTCTCAGTCAGCTGCAGGAGCTTCCCTTGTGTCTTCTATGCTGTCATTTGGAATTTTGGCCCAGGATGTAACCTTAATAAAGTCTGATGGCATGGAAACCCCAGGTCCGGTATGCCACTTTCTGGGGGCAGTCTGATTGCAACGCTGCTCCATGCACCCTCTCCTAGCCTTACAACCTTACTGCAAGGCTGAGGAGCCGAGAAGGTCAAAGAGGGTTGCAGTAGGACCATGAGGAGGGAAGGAAAACACTACTCCTCTTTCTGAAGAGCAGTAGGACTTTGTTATTATTTAATCAATAGTATTACTGCCTTCTTCCCTGGCAAATACATCATGCCCCAGGGTGATTTCAAGGTGTGATTATCTTCAAAGGCTTCAAAGCTGGCTGAGGCTGCAGCATCTATGTTTTATTGGAGTGCTCTTGGTATCTCCTTGGTGGCAGCACCACACCCTTGCAGCATGCCGTGTCCCTCGGACGACGGGCAGGAGATGGAGTGAGCAACCGCCACTTCCGGGGCACTTTAAAGGCTTTTTCATTGAGCGCTGCCATAAAGCAATAAAATCCTTTACAAATAAAAATGGACTTTCAACGCATTTGCCAGTTTGTCCTGTTGTTCAGTGTTGGTTTTTTATTGATTTAGCTGACCTATAGCCTAAGTGTTTATGAGTATTATTCACTTCTTCCTGAACTACTTCTGTTTACTGGAGAGGCTGCTCTATGAGCCAATCTGTTTAGCATCTCTATACTGCTGTAAGGAAGCAGGATAATTTACTTCTTTATACAAGCCTGCCATCTAGGCAAATCTTTGTTATAAGTTACTATAAAAAGGTTAGTGTTTGCTTTAGTGTCTCTTTAAGACTCGTTTACCATTCATTTATACATATGTATTTATCTGAGCAGTCTGTCAGTATTTCCCTGTTTATAGTGAAGAAAAATAGTCCCTGTTCCCACCGCGTGTCTTCTGACCTGATTGAAGATGCAGTTTAGGCCAACACACCGGGCCTGGCTGAATGCTGCATTACAGCCTCTTTATTTTATTCCACTGATCTACAAGGAATAAAAACACTAGTAAGTGGAGTCCTTCCTTCTCTCCTCACTGCTCCCAAAATAGTGCGTGAGCACCAGGTTCTGCAGAATAGCCTGGTGCTAGCTACACTGCCATCTCTAAATCCCAGGCAGAGAGTGCTTCTGCAGGGAAAACAAACTGTTGCACTGTTGTATTTTCATTTTTACTTTTTTTCCCCTACTGGAACAAGCCCTGTTGGCAGCCACTGCCACCCTTGGGCTACTTAAACACACAGGCTGACCAAACACACAACTGCCTTTGGAAGTATAATACTATAGAAGTGTCTTAAAACCATCTCTTCCTGCTGGGAAGAGGGAAGACCTGGGAAAGACCTCAAGAAGTTGGGTGCAGCAACAGCAGCACAATGCGGCTGACCTAAGTTTGCAACAGAAGGTGCTTGTCATGCAAATCTCTACATTCATCTACAGCACCACCACCTTCAACTATGAGGGATGTGCCCATGGCTGTGTTAACCTGCATGACCCAGGAGCAGGAGGTTCACTGTTCTGTACATGGTGCAGACGCAGGGTAAGGACCAGTTCCTTTTCCCAAAGCACTCATATTCCTAGTAAACAAGGAGGCTGAAGGTGAGATAAAACATCCGGGCAGAAGAATAACAGCGGGTTGCAGGGCTGTAGGATAACCAGATTTCTGTATCCAGAGCTGTTGAATCAGGTCATCTGTGCTACTGAAATACCTATTTGTTGAAATACCTGAAAATCCACAGCTATCACGACTTGGAGCAGAGCCAGCTTAGATCCCTGCTGCAAAACTAATACCCCACCATCCCCAGAGGAGCTGAACTAAATCAAAGTCTTTCTGCCAGGCTCTGATGTAAGGGAGATTTTTGACAGAGTTCCCAAATATGAACTGTCTTGCTGCATCTTGCTGCAGAGAGGCTTCTGTTCCAGGCTGATCATAGCCGGATCCAGATATCCCATGTGGCTTTCCCCCAAAGGGCCATTTTCCCTGCGCATGAGCTAAGGGGAAGAAATAATTTTGATTATTGCTTAGATATTGACATGATGGGTAGCTTTTAAGTAAAGGTGTGCAGGACTACTAGGCGAACTCTGCCCAGTTAACCCATCACAGGCTGGCTGAAATCGGGTGTGCACAGCTGCATGCACATATATTCACCGGCATGTGTGCAGCTCATTAATTCCTGCATGCTTTGCATCAAAGAGACTGCAGAAGTGGTTGTCAGGCATTGCTCCCCAAGATTATTTCATTTGCTCTTTGCTATCTTACTTTGAGATGCATCGGGTGAGGTTCCCACGTAGGTCACACAGGGTTTCTTAACCCCCTTCTTCACTTGGACAGATTCTGCTCCCCAGCAATGACTTTCTTTCCCAGAAAGCCAAAATTGCAGCCAGGCCAGTTCTTTGGGCCCTGCCGCAGGGAGCTGTGCACTCCCGGTGTGTGCCTGCAGCATTCTCACTTCAGATCAGGATTTTTGCCTTGATTTTTAATGTGAGCGGGAAAATCTGTGGACTTTTGAAAGCAGATGCTGCAGGTCTGAACCTGCGTTCTTCATACAGCTAATGGTGCTGATGCCTGCCAACAGAAAGTGCAAGATTGAGCCCTTTCCTATAGAGCCCGAGACCAAACCTTTTCATCATCGGTTCTGGGTACCAGCATAAGCTGGATCATTGTAAAATGCAAATAATCCCCCTTCTGGATATGTGCTTTTTAGGTACCGTTTTGAAAATCCTTCCCTTGAGTTTTTTTGTTTATTGATTGATTGATTTTTTAAATGACTAGGTACTTGTCAAGAGTATGGCTGTTTATCTTAATTTTAGTTAGGCTGGTGTAACAACGTTGCTGAACTGAGTTTGGACCAGCAAAAGCAATCTGCCCCTCCTCTCTGTCTAAGCATCAATCTTTCGCTCTGCCCAATATGTCAGTTGTGCTGGTTGCCAACATTCCCATCTCCTGTACAGCCGGGAACAGGCCCCAACCCTGCCTAGTCAACTGGAAAACAATAAGACCATTCATGTGCATGGTTATTCACTGGCATAAATGTTTGCAGAGATCCAGTCTGACTGGGACAGGCCTCTGTCTTTTGGATGGTTCTACAAGATGGCTTTTTACAATACTAGTATTTTTAACCCATTTATCAACCAGCTATAGGGACAGATTCTTAGCTGGAGCATCGTAGCATTACTGAAAATGGCTTCAGTTTGGTACTCTTGTTTTATACAAGCTGGAGGATTTTTCCTGTATTTTTTTACCCACAACATAGTTCTATGTACCAACATGAAATTTAATTTTACTACTGTGGAATTTACTAAAATAAAATCCTGTGTGTGATAACACTTATTTTCAGAATGTGCAGTATGGCCTTCTCCAGTCACCCTCGTTTATTCCCCTGCCATGACACAAAAATTATTTTCTTTTTATTATGTACCCGAAATCATACAGCTATTTTTAATTTATGACCCTCATAAGCTGGGGTGGGGTGGGGTGGGGTGAAGGAATATCAATGCAATAAAAGAGTGGCACTGGTGTAGTATGAACATTGTCAGAATGTCTCATCTAGGATTTGTGTGGTATAAAACTTTGCTGAAAGAATTAAAAACATAAGCTTAACTGATCTCATTTTTGGCATTTTTAATTAGCAAAAGCTCAGAAATGATGATGTCGTGCTGTCTGATGAGATTAGGTCAAATGATACATGGCTGTATGGTGTAGCATCTTAAATAGGAATCACCTTATGGCAAATCGGAGCCATTTCAATATTACATTTAAAGAAATAGCTTCTCAGGGAAACTTGATTGGTTTCATAAGAGAAGCAGCAGGGTTTTGAGGACTCCTGTGTGGGAAAACGGGAACAACGGGCAGCTTGAGATCATCTCTATTTCAGTTTTTTTCCTCTTATTCGTTCAATTAATTTTCATGAATGTGCGTATTTCTTATGAGAAAGGTTGCAAGCCTACTTAAACAGAAAAATGATTTCACATGGCCTGGAGAACCCAATGCAACGCATGGCCAGAGGGCTGTACTTTGCCCTCCGAAGCATGAGTAAATTCCTTCTCTTGTTCCTCTGTTGTTGTTTTTATAACGCTAAGGCAAGAATATTTGGTTGAATACCAGGGATGCAAGATTTCCTTAAGCAGTATTGCTCCAGTAACCACCTCTTTTTTCTTCTCCTTTCTTTCCCCTAGTACTCCTCTCATGTGCTTGTGCATTTTCAGAGCCAGCCCAAGGTTTATTTTGGGAGTATGTTTGCCGCAGGCTCTGTTCCATGCAGCTGATTCCCTGCTGCCCTGTCCCAAGGGTCTGCTTGTTCAGAAGATGCTTTATAGAACTTCTCCCATTGGATCAGTTTCACGCCTTTCTAGTAAAACCCTCTTGATATTTCGTTCACTGAGGCCATTTGATTGATATTCATGAAGAGGATGAAAATCCCAGTTTGAATGGAAACATCAGTTTACACTGAAGAAAACCAAGATTGCCATTCAAACGGAGCTCACTGATTTATGAACTGCACAAAGTTGTTCCTCGCTTGAGAGACTTATTAAGACAAGACTTAGAGACTCAGCAATGGGCGAACGAGAACTTATGAAAAAGAAGCCATTCTTGTATGCTTTGTTCAAATTAATGTATTTTACTGGGAATACAAGGCTGCTGAACTTTCTTTGCTGGCTTTATAAATAAGGCAAATAAAGAAGAGAGATTTTAGGTTACAGTAGACAGTTGCATCTCAAGAGGAATCATTACTACTGTCTCTGTAGCCAAGTGTTTCCACTGCTGACTGGTACTAGATCATACCATTCCGGTTTAATGAAAATGTTAGTTCTGCTTGAAGCTATCTTCTTGGTTTCTTGTATTCTATTGCATTATAATTTTTGCCTGCAAGATTAAAAGCTTTGATGCAATATTCAACAGGTACATTAAAAAAAAAAATAATCATAGTTCCCTTTAAATTGAAGGATATGTCTACAGTAATATCCAATGTAGCAGCAAAGACCTTACAGGAAGAGAAGGTTCATAATTTGCTGGCCTGCAGGGAATAATTCATTAAATCACTTGGAGATTCACTGTGTTTCTGCCCTGTGAAGTTAAAATCATATTCCACTGTGTCGATCTTCAGCGATGTTCTTCCCTCACTTGAGAATGGCAGAGAAAAGAGTTATGAATATGGATGAGAAGGTCAGTAGTGTCAGGACAAGCCAGCCTGCTTTGATGGCGTCAGCTGTAGGGGCAGCTTTAGTAATTTACAGCGTACCAGCCATCAGCTGGAGATTTATATGTTTGCCAGGCATTTTATAAGAACTCATCAGAGCAATGTTTATTTCTTTGGGGAAAACAGTTGGATTAACAGCACCATAGGAGAATAAAAGCCACCAGAAGGAGACCAGCAGAGCAGTGTTTTTGAGAAGTAGTGGTAGTGGATTCATTACATGCTGGTTCTTAAAAGCTTCAGGATACTTTGGGATAATCTTTAGTCATCGGGTGCATGAACTCCCGTGTGTTCCACGCTCATTAAATCATCTTAAAACTCTGCAAAATATGCATGTTATCTAACTGCACATACATGCTTAGTGTTGTCCTTCTCACCACAGATTTTACAAGTAGAAGCTCCATCCCTTTCAGATAAACAGAGCGATCCGTGCTGAAACAAGCTCTCAGGTAAGCTGGGCACAGATCATAGTATCATTTCAACACTCCTGGCAGGTCTGAAGTTCCAGGGTATTTCCATGCGGGTGAAATTAACTCCCAAAAATTAATTGTAGGTAGGTGAGATAATCAATTATCTGTGACAGAAGTGAAGGTGAAGTGACAGAAGAGGAAGGTAAAGTGATATCTGAAGAAAAATCAGAGGTACCACAGTGTTGGTTATCTGCCAGGCACAAAGCAACTGCATACTTCTTACACAGGCTGCTTTGTCTAAATCGTCCCGAACAGACTCAGAATACCACTCACCTCCACAGAGTTTTACTACCTTGCAGTATTTTTGAAAAGAATAAAATTCTGGGCCCTTTCAATACCTATACCTACAGAATGGATGCCTGCTGGGATCTAACAGCAGCATCCCACTGCCTTGTTTAATAATTCACTTCAGTGTTTGGGGGTGAATTGCATTTTCTACAGGAAAAGCTTTAGCAGAAACAACTCTGAACTGATCGCATCTGGCCACTGCAGACAGAAGGACCATGTCGTAGCTTGCTGGCCAGATCTAGTATCAGAGAGCACAAGAGCTCTCAGAGGGGGGTCCAGCCATCAGCTTCGGCTGGTGCCTCTCCCTTCCCTGGGGCACAGCAAATTTGTGCAGATTTCCTCTTTTTCAAGGACTTGTACTCCTCCATGGCACCAGTTTCAGAGAGAAAAGGAGGCAGATTAACACCAGTGAGCAGTGCCTCCAGGAAAAAACAGTGACTGCAATGCTGGTCACACCTGCCCAACAGGTGACAACTTGAAGATGAGAATAGATTGCACTACTACATCTCACTGAGGGGCTGCAGCCACCCTTTTTTGCACTGGGACATGGAGAATAGGTTCTATGTCACCTCACAGGGCAGAGCCTTCTCCATGGCACATCACGATCTCGGTCACGCCTAGCCTCATTTTGCCTTAGCCACCAGCTGCTGCAGGTCAAATTTCTTCTCTTAGGGTCCTGAAGAAATATCCTGGAGTTTTCTGCCCACTCATCACGAGTTAACTTTAAATACAGAGATATTCATTAGCACTGTATTTTACCTGAATTTCTCATTCATTCTCAAGGGGTACTTTCCCCACTCTACGTTAGACATTTCTCAGTACCTGCGTCTGCATACGCATCAGCTCCAACACATAGTGGAGACAAGAGGATCCAACACAGCAGACAGATGCCGGGAAGAGATTCTCCAGGCAGTGGAGTTGAGACCAGATCATCAGGAAAAAACAAGCATGAAAGAAAATGCAAGGAGAGGCAAGAAAAAGGCTGAGGACTTTACACCTAGGTATTATACAAGATTGAGAGGTAGCAACAGCAGATGGGACATGAGAATTGTCCCACCTTGCAGCTATTTCCCCTCCTGTTATCTTTAGTAACCAAACAGACTGCAAGCACTTTCAGTCAGGGCTGTCTTCAATACATTTCTTGTACTATGCATTGAGCTTCTCAGCACTCCTCCAATACAAATAGTCATTCAACAGAAGCTAATGTATGCCATGCATGGCTGAAAATCAGATCCCTTTGAGACCCTAGGTAAACTGGAGGTAATGTGTTATAGGAATTTAACTATGAAGATAATAAAAATGAGGAGGGGAGAGAGATGGTGATATAGTTAACGTTGATGACGCATTCTATAATTTCTTTCTTTGATGGACTGGTAATAGCTGAGCAGAAAAAAAGAAATTGAGCAACATCTTTTACTGAAATGATCACATTTATTGCAAGCCACCTTATTAACACAAGGGGAGGATGAATAGGAAATTCTCCAGTGTGTAGTTTGACTGGTCCTATGATCTGTGGCTCAGCTATAAGCTGATTGCTCAGGACACGCCTGGACAAGGAGAGGAGCTGAGGTTAACGATGCTCTGTGGAGAGCTCACTATGCCCTTTCACAGTGAATTCAGCAAACTTTATGCAAATGTCTTTTGCAAGTATTTGAAGGGAGGGAAACCAGCAACACAATATTGTCCTGGTGGCACAAAAGGACTTTTGAAATTTCCAGTTAATACTTGAAAGCATTTTGAGCTCTGACTAGAGCATTGGCCAATTATTTGCCACGTTTCTTTGTTCCACCCTGCAGGATAAAAAGTCATGCAGAAGTATGGCTCAGGCTTCCTTGTCCGTACAGATCTGCCTTTGCAAACAGAAATGGGCACAACAGCTTTCAAAGGGATAACTTTTCTTGCTTTAAAGCAAGAAAAAAGAAATAATAACACCACCACCCCCATACACACACCCAAAATAGCTATCTTTTAAAATAGGCTTTTCATTTTTCCATAAAATAAAAGGGGATGCAGTTGGAGGACGAGAGCGACAGTGTCATTCCTAGCATGCCACAGAGCCCCATGCACAGTGAGCAGGAGGAGAAGCACCACGCCGGTGGGGCTGGGGTGCTCCCACCGCAGGAGCCCTCTGAACAGCAGGGATGCAGCCCCCCCTCCGCTGCCCCGCTCACGGCAGCACCAAGCTTGACCCCCAGAGTACCCAGGGAGAGAGAAATCTGCCTGATGTAACATAACCCCTGGGACAACCAAAGGGATGTGGGTACCTTCAGAGCCCTAATCACAAGATCAGGTCATAGTCAGTTGATGTTACCAGCGGCAGCGATGATGTCGTTGGCCATCGGGCACTTCCATGGTGTATTTCTGTAGCTCTGTGCCATTTCTGCATTGTGCTATCAGAGTTAAGCTATTTTCTTCCATCTCTGAGCTACAGCTGGTTAATTTTTTACATTAGAAGCACTTAGAGCGGATGGTGCATAGGATCCAGCCTTTAAAAACATTGTATGAAAGATGCCTGCTGTTGCAAAAAAAATTTAAGAATGCCATTGGCTTTAAGAAAAGTACCGTGCTGCCTTTCAGACTAATTTAAAACTTGAATTGCAGCCATTTCTAGCTTTAACGAAATCGATAAGACCGTATGCTGTGTCAGTCATTGCCCATTTCAATCTCTGAAGTAATTTTGGCAGTCAGTAGCAAAGATACCAACATCTGGGAGGTTGAGCTCACCCCCGAAGACCCTTTAGGATTTCAGTGGGGTTTTCATATTGCTGCAGTCTTGAACAATCAAGCCCTGTATCAGTCACAAGTACATTAAATAGGACAGGGCAACTAAGCTGGCATTTGGCTTTAGTTTACATTTAAGAAGATGCTTACTTCATCTTCTTAAAACGGTAAAATTGCTGATGATGATGTGAAAAGGACTGTGTTCAATAAGCATTTTTGTTCTGAATTTGGAAACAAGAAGAATCATACACTGATGTCATGAGGCCAATGCACTTTCCATCCCATTAATAACCAAGGAGGCAATTAAACAGATAAACATTATTACCTTAACAGATCCAAACAACTGTCACCTGCACAACTGAAATGAATCGGTTTAAGGGATCTCTGACCCACTTAATCCTGGAGGACTGCAAATGTTTTAGAGGACTGGAAAAATGCTGCATTTTGAGTAAATAATTAAAAAAAACCAAACACTAGGGCAATGTAAGTGATTCTGAGCCAGTCAGCTTAGCAATTCTGGGCTAAGTAATGAAATACTAGTTTAGAAGTCAGCAAATAAAGAATGTCAGTGGAAGTAATAGGGGTCAACACGATATACAGGGAAAAAGTCTTGTGAAAGAAACTTTTTATTTTCTCTTTTCCTTAAATTATTGGTTGGGTTGATAACAGCTACTAAATAGATGTAAGATATTTTCCTTTTGTAGATTGCTTTATCATTTGCAATACTCACATATGTTATCACAATAACTACTAAATTGCAAGTACCAGGTAAGTGAATTAAGAACTGACAAACTGGCAAGTCTTAAGTAAAATACAGACTTCGATAAAGACTCAGAGAGAAACCGGAGTGTAACCAGCTCCCGATACCGCAGCCAACATCACCCTGCTGCTTCTTCTATGGTGAGTGGTTTGTGTAGTTTGTGTACAACTGACTCAAATTAAAAAAAAAATGGGGATGTGACGGTTTATAGGAGTGCCCGCTGAAGCTGGTTTTGTACCACTGCCTCCTTTGCAACTGGCTACGAAAAACTACTGTGGTATAACTGGGCTGCAGCTGGTGCCTCTGGGTGTAGGAGGTCTAGAGCATGTGTGGGGCAGGAGCCCAGCGCTGGGGCCTCTCCCCCAGCCATGGCAGAAGGAGGCAGCACTGGATGGACACAGAAGCAAGTCGATCTGAACTGCTCCACTTCGGCAGAGCCCTCTGACCCTTCTGGATCAGGAGATTGCGCACTGGCTGGAGACGGGCCGTGTCCTCTCGAGCATTGCTCCGGGAAACCTCCCAGCCTTGTGTGCTGCTGTCCAGCTTCATGGACCCACCGGAGTACAAGAGGTTCAGCATTTGAAGTTCTGGGTTTTGGCTACCAAAGCAGTCCTGCTGGGAGTATTTAGCACAGCTGAGTGCTTCGTCTGTGCTCCGACTGCTTTTGCTAGACAGTGTAAAAATAAAAAGCTGAGAAGTAAACATGGAGATGTTAACATCCTTACACAGCAAGTTTTCACATCCCTGAGAATTTACATTCCAATTTACTCTTCTTGAGGAGGAAGAAGGGCAGGAGAGGCTTTGAACACCCTCGTCTAGTAGGAATAGATCCCTTTAAATCTATTTACATTTGCAGAGGGTCCAACCACATGCATTTATTCTTCTCTGTGTAATTACTGCTCTTGCCTCTTGGTAATTATTTTATTACCCATGAAGGATTACAAAGCCATTAACCTGGAAGAGAAAAAGAAAAAAGCAGGGGCATGTGGGAAAGACTTTGAACACTGAATTCATTCACCAGTTAGAAACGAAGGTGTGTGTTCAGACGGTTAATAAACAAAAGGTCTGTCTCAAGGCAACTTCTGCTTACTACTAATAGATACCATGAAAATTCATAAATTCACAGCTCCCGATGGGAGGATTTGCTGACTGTAGACTGCTGCGTGGGACTGCATCTCTCTGCTCCTTTGCAATGGAAAAGCAGGGGGTGGCCAGAACCGCCCCCCCCCCCCCATTCAAGTGAAGGGGTAAACTCCTGCTGACTTCAGTGAGGCAGGTTCTTACACACTGTGTCCTTGTCTGTCAGGGACACGCATCACCCCATGCTCAGGGAAAGGCTTAAATGGCAGCCTTTGCTATTTGAAGAGAAACTTCAAGCTCTTGACCTAAAAGTAGCACTGCCAGCTGCGTTTTGGGCAGCACACCAGCTTTTGCTTTGCTCTTGACGTGAGGCAGGAAGGTGCAGACTGCAAAGGTTCCCCGTGCCCCAGGGACCTGCTCCCACCGCAGGCAGAGCCAGTGCGTGATGAGCAATAGACCCAAGAGCTCACCTGTGCTCTGGGAAGCAATGGGTTTCCTGGGAATGGCTGTACCCCATCAAGCAAGGGGCCACCTAGGCAGCAGTGCCTCTCTGGCCACAGCCAAAGTGAATTCCTGGGGAAAAAAGCAAAAATACCTACTTGCCCTGGGTGCTGCCTGGCTGCCAGCTGTTCACAGCTCAGGGGCTTCCTGAGGTCTGTGTGGTTCCCCTCTGCTAAACAGCCTTTTGCAAACCTGCCCAGCCTCTCCTTGAACTCAGGATAATTTTTATCATTCGCGATCTAATATTGCACCAAAGAGATATAAGGCATGTGAGGTCACGTTTTGCTTTCCTTTACCAGGCTACTGCGGGCTCCCCAGTACGGGTGGGGGCAGAGGGGATTTAGGACACCTGCATTTGGGTTTATTGCATCTGAAGGTTGTTATAGATCAGCTTGCACTGAGTTTTCCTTCAGGCCTTTATGCAATTACTGTGATTTCTTGGCACTGAGTGCCAGTGATTCACCTGAGTTGAGTCATGCACAAGGCAATGTGGCTCTGGAAGGCTTCCCACAGCAATCGCTGTGCTCAGCAAGTCCATGAGGTGAATACAAAAGGATCTTGCAACTGCTAAACCTTCTAGGGAAAAGGAGAAGCTTAAAAGAAGCTCAGCAGTCATGCGCACCAATCGCAGCCATCGACTTTATAAGTCAAGTTTAGTTGCTTTTCTGGAGAGAATCAGCTTCTGGGTATCTAAGAGCTGAAGGGAGACAGCACAGCTAGAAAGCTGGGTTGGGGGCACAGGGCTGGGTGTTGGGAAGGTAGTGTGGATTGCCACAAAAATGACAGAAGCCAAGCGTGGAGGAATTACAGAGGAATGAAGGCAGGTTAATTAATGTTGATAATATACAGCTGTGTGCTGGCTTCAGGGGCGGTGGGTTGGCTGATGTGGATAAGGTGCAGCTGTGGCTGGTTCTGTTAAGTAGTTAAATAGCTCTAAGGGGTATAGGAGAGGAGCACTGGATGAAGAGGGACCTGGAAGAAGCAGAGGGAGGAGAGAGAGAGTGTGCCCCAGATGTAGGAGAGACAAGGTAAGGCCCTGGGAGAAGCAGAGAGAAGAAGGGGACCTGGATGAGGGGAGGCTGGCTGAAAAAGAGGAGTCTGGAGAAGGAAGGAGCAGCAGAGGGACTGGTCTGAAGAGGCTGAAGAAACAGCACGGACAGTAGATGAGCTTTTGAAACCTTGTGGGGGGTTGGTGGCCATGCCAGGGCAAGGCACGGGAACTACTTATTGAAGTTAACCTGGTATGGGATGGTAAAAGCCTTGTTGCAGCTGGCTAGTTTTGAGAGTGCTGTGACAGTCAAAGAGCAACACCGGGGTGACTCCAGAGCCCCCCAGGCCCTGCAGCAGGCATGGGACAAATAGCATAGGCTGAGTGGGTGGGTAAAACCTGCTTAGAAAGACAGAAGGCAGAAAAATACCAAGAAAGCAGCAGAGGCAGCATCACTTAATATCCCAGGAGAAAAGTGGCAGTCAGTGCTGCAGGTGGCATTACCAGTTAAAGAGTAGAAGAAAACACTGTGTTCAGCAGCACCCAATCTGATGGCCATTTCAGTCGGCAGCAAAGCCAACAACTCATGCCCAAAGGCATGATGGGCTGTGGTGTGGGGTTATGAGATTTTGCATAAAGCTGGATGGATAACTCCAGCAATACCTCCCCTTGCCACTGCTATGCAGCTCTACAATCCAGATCGAGCATTTATTGAGGCTTTCCAGTGACCAAATGACATGTTGTTTGGCCCCACCTGTGTCTAGTCATGATAAACACTTTTTGCAATGCTTCTGCTATCCATGCTGTCCTACTGAAACCACTGCTGGTATAAACAGAATGCTGTGTGTGTGCTCTCAAGGTGGGATTGCAATAGGTTACCTGGAGGATGCAGGACAGGAGGTGAGCAATCAGCTCTGCAAGTCCATGGACAAATACTCACACACACACTCCCAATGCCCAGATCCACCCCAGCTGCAGGGTGGAGGGGCATCAGTCCACAGAACCCAGCAACCTGTGATTCAGTTAGCATCCTGAACAGGAAAAAAAACCCACAGTGGCTTTGGTGTCATGAACATTTCTGCTTTGATTTTCAAGATCTGTGTTGCTTGAACCTGTTCATCTAGTGTTTAGCTCTGTAATCTGATTAAATCACAAGTCAGCGAAAGAAGTATGCTCAAAATCATGGTGTATGCCCAGCAGTTTTCTTTAAGGTATTTGAGTAGACTAGAATAGATCCAGATAGAGGAGATCTACAATGATCATGTAGTCCAGCTGCAATATTTGCCTACAAAAAGCTATGTGTGTTCTCCCAGAGCTACCTGCTTGCCCAGTAGATATGTCCAGTGCTTCCCAATGGATTTGACTTTACTCGTTTACTTGTAGTTTTACCACAAGAAACATTTATTTTAAACTTTGACATGCCAAGCACGTGCTTTAGATTGAATTTACTGAAGTTCCCTGGTGCCAGCGAAGATGGATTTCTGGAATTCTTGTTTTGTCATGGCTTGAAAGGGTGTAAAAGTATATGGGGGTAGGGAACCTGAGGTGTAAGGACTGGGCCGTAGCCACATGCTCTGGGTTCATCCAGGTGCCGTTTTGCTCCTTTGTAATCATAGGTCACAGGATCATTTAGGCTGGAAATGACTCTTAAGATCATTGGGTCTGCTCTGAAGGCTCAGGCAATGGAAAACAGCAGCTGAAGGGGCACAGGTGGCCACTTGGCCATCTCCATCTGGTTAGATGTCGGTGTGTCCGAGTGAGGAAGATGGGTCAGGTGGGGCAGACAGGCAGGCGTGAAGATCCTGCCGCATCTCGCCATCTTGTTGAAAACCAGCTCATTGCTGGAGTTTCTAAAGAGAAAGGGTTGCCAGCATTTCTTTTCCTTTCTGGTGTTTCTTCGAAATAGCTAAATAGAAACTTGACTTCCATTCTGGGCCTGAGGCAAAGAGAGGATGGAGGGATTTAACCCAAATGACTAAGCCTTAAATTGCATATAACTAAGTGAAAACAGGTTTATGAGAAGTTAAAAATAGCACTGCCAGCCTCACCTATAAAAGGTATTATGTGAACTGAGCTCAACATTTTGTGGTTTCAGTCCTCTCCAAGATTTGTAATAAGTGGTGAACTTGTTCCTTCACATGTTTGATCACATCAAGAGGTATTTATAAAATAATTTGGAGACAGTCTAAAAGAAATAAGGGAAGTTAAGATTCCCTCATGTGTAACGGACTTTCTAAATTCCTGCATTTGCTGTGATTCCTTCAGCTGTTTCAACACTGTTTCCGTACAAGGTAGCACATGAATACCACAATGATTGGCTTTAAATACAAACATATAAATATTTGTATAGATTAGTGTGTGCTTAATTGAAAGAAAATCCCAACATTAAAGAATCTTTGAGATGTATTTTTGAAAGCTAAATAAACTTACTGTAATGCAGCCCACTGGCGTAACACAGGCTTATACCAGTCTATCCATCTTCCTTTCTGAAAACACAAAGGAATTATCACAATCCCTTTTATACTGGAAACTGTGCCTGCGTGAAGGAGGAAAATAGGTGAAGAATTGTCTCTCATATTGATGCCACTATAGTGAAAGAGGTAGAAACAGAAACGGGAATTGTCTCTGCACCTGAGTGATTGCATCCAGGATGCAATACAGAGCGGAACGGCATCAGGGAATGCCTTAAAATGAGCCCTCCTTCGACATCCATGCTCGATGCGGGATACACAGATCATCAGTTCCCTTCAGACCCCTCACACAATATTGCCTTATCTGGCTTTCTTACTGCTCAGTATTTCAAGTTCCTCCCCTGAAATACAAATGCTGTCAAATTTCATGTCCTTTTCCCTTCCCCGTTTCTTCTTTCTAGCATAGACTTCTTGAAGTGTATTTCAATGCTTAGCTGCCTCCCAGGGTGAGCCTGATGCTCTGTTAGCCTCATGCAATGCCATACAACACCCCACCTATAAACAGATCAGGGTCTACCTTGAAAATCACTCTGAGCTTCTCTTCATAATACTTATTCCCACAAGGACATTCTTCCATCCCCAAGAGTTAGAAGCTGGTTCATTCCCAGCCAAAACTACTCACGGGATGACCTGGCATTGAAGCCAGAAGCCAGTCCCTTCGTTCTCCCCAGTACATGGTCCCTGCATCACGCCGCACTGCAACAGTGTGGCCAGAGATGTGGCCATGGCCCCTTCAGCTCTAGTTTGCTTGACTGGGCCCCACTGACCATCTCCAATACTTTTTGCATGAGAGGTGATGGTAGAAGAGCATGTTCCATGCTGTGCAGTGTGATACCATCCTGGAAACAGTTGTCCTTCCTCTTCCTCACCAGGGCTGCTGCTTCCCACCTCAGGTAGTTCTTGCTTGCGCTAGTACAAAATTCACATTGGACGCATGAACAAAATGAAAGAAAAAAAGAACAAAACACATTGTTTTAGCCTGGGGCAGGTCTTCAGTGGCAGCACTGCTCCCTTCAGTGGCCACACCACCTTCAAGTGCTCCTTTCTCATTGCATCCTCCTACATTCGCCTTCCTTTCACACAGAGGACCAGACTAAGCAAAGTATCATAGGTGAAGTCTCACCAGCCTCTGTACCATGGCCTTTATCTCACCTTGTATCTACTGGAAATACATCCCCGCCCCTTACATCCTAGGAACAAACATACCACTGTCAGGGTCATGGCATGGTGGTGGATCTTAGCCTTCTTGCTCTCAGAGAGGGCACTGAGGTGTTCTCTTTCCCAGTCGTTCCCGAGGCTTGAGCACATCTTTCATGGCAGAAATTCTGTTGCTACTCCATAAGCTGATGCTCACAGCAACTGAATTGCATCCCCTTCTCCTACTCTTTCCATCTGTGCCCCACTGGGACACACCAGCTTTCCTGTACTGTCAATGGCTTCCCAGTCTCCTTCATGAGGAACTGCTCCAGCAGCTTCCCCAAAAGCCTTTCCTACCACTCACAATGCCCTGGCCAGTTCCTTACCCCACCAAAACACTCCTACTAATTCCCAACTTCATGCATAATTTCCTAAATGGCACTTTATCAGCTGCTCTGAGAGAGAAGGTAGGTAATGTGTGGATGCATTAGATATTATCTGGAAGATCAGTTCTTTTATCAAAGCAAGCTAACAGGTTAGGCTGGCATGGTCGACTTTGGGCAGGCTCTGTTGGATGTTATCTCTTTTTCTATTTGCTTCCATGTTGGTAAGTGCCTATCCCTTCAAAGTTTTTTTCAAAACCTTTTATCCCGCTCAGGTGAGATTAATCTAACCTGTGGCTGTCCTGATCTCACCCTTCCTCTCTACTCATTTAGATTTTGCTCACAAATGGAGTGTGTTACTTGTCCTAATAGCTGCGCTTCTCCAAACTGGAGCATATATGCTGCCTTCCTTTCCTGCAGAAGTTTTCAGAGTGTTTTGCCCCAGGCTTTTAGCAGACAACAGTAGCAACCAAACCCCCAACCACTCTGATAGCAAGGTGGTTCAGTACTGAAAGGGGGCCCACAGGAAAGATGGGCAGGGACTCTTTAAACGAGGGAGTGTAGTGACAGGACAAGGGGTAATGGTTTTAAACCAAAAGAAGGTAGATTTGGAGTAGGTATTAGGAAGAAATTCTTTACTGTGAGGGTGGTGAGACACTGGCACAGGCTGCCCAGAGAAGCTGTGGATGCCCCATCCCTGGAAGTGCTCAAGGCCAGGTTGGATGGGGCTTGGAGCAGCCTGGTCTGGTGGAAGGTGTCCCTGCCCATGGCAGGGGGGTGGAACTAGGTGATCTTTAGGGTCCCTTCCAACCCAAACCACTCAATGAACATGCACATGTGCATGCACAAAGTCAGGCTTGCTGCAGACTTTCTGCAATAGGAGGTAGTAAGAGGAAACCGTGTCGGGGTTGTGACTTTGTGGGAAAGGGGTAGTTTGCTACCTGAAGAAAGCCCAAATAGTAGGGCACAGTGAGGTGGTAAAGTATGGGATCATTTCTCCTGTCCAGACGCTGGAAGGTAATATGTTGTCATTGCCCATGTGTCCACCCACCTGTAATATTTATACAGCTCCCCATCATCTTTTAGCTGAGCACTCAGGATAATAGGTTTGCTCCCTTCTGAGGCAAGAGAATTAGCCTTTTTTCCATTTTACAGAAGAAAAAATAAGGCACTAGATTTGTGTCATATAATACCATAATAGCATAAATGCACATAATAGCCATGTAATGGCTATTTTAAAATCTTTAGCTGCACTCTTCATTATGCACCATTTTTCACAGTGCAGAGAAAATCAAAATGTTCCGGTGTGGGAAAATTGCTTACTGTTACCGAAAACATAAAGTAGGTTTTCACAGCAAAAGAAAAAAAAAAAAAATCCCACAACCTCAAAGGTGGTTTCACTTACCTTTTCTAATTAGCAAAATACATTTCTCATCGAAACACTCCCCGTACAGACATTACTGTCATCTGAAGCACATAATACACATTTTAATACCTTTCAAAGTGCTTGTGTGCAGCAAGCCTTCCATTTTTAACATACCTGGTCATGTCAGTACATTGAACATGAGGAACTGGCTGGCTCCCCGTTTCGAGGGGTTACAGAGGAGAGGTACCCAGCTGCCCCCAGGAAGGCTCAGCCCCGGGGGGGTCGGTGCTGGAACGCCTCCCGCAGCCAGCCCTGAGCGCAGCCGGCACTTACTGCCTCTCTTCGCTTCCCCCCTCAGCCAGCACCTCGTGCTGCCTTCTACCGCGAACTTCAGGCAGGGTTTTTTTGCTCTTGACAATATAATTTTTCGTAAAGCAACCAGGCAGGGGACGTGTCAGTATTACCTTACATACACACTAGAGGATGCTCTTGGGTCACCAGTGAGAGACAAACTGCTTCTGCCCTCCCAGACGTTTCCGAGGCTCAGAAAAGTGTTTCAAGGCTTAGCCAAGGCTTAGACATTGTTTCAAGGCTTAGAAAAGATACGAAGAAAATGTTCACGCAGGGACAGAAGTGTAATGCAAATGAGAAAGTAGAGACAAAAAATACTCCCCCCTGCTTTTGCGATGCTGTTACTACTCAACATACATTTAAAATATACATGTGGGCAGGCAGGGACTTAGACAAGCCCGATAGTTTCTTTCTTTTTTTTTTTTTTTTAAATCACCTATTCACTATACATTGGGGGGGGACACAAAATTTTGACAGAGAATATGGGGCAAATATCAGATAAAGGCCCTTTCTAAATGCTCACATGCTGTACTCATTATCATAGACAAAAAGAAAGGAAAGGAAAACATTTGGAGCTGCTGCAAATTTCTTCAGCACTGTGGAGAAGCACCCACCCACCCCCAGCCCCCATCTCCCACGGGGCAGGGAGCCCCCAGGACTCAGCGAAACCCCCGAGTTTCGGCTTCCAGGGCTCTCTGTGCGCAGGCTTCAGGGCGTAAACCGGAGTCCCCATCCTCCTGGATGCTCTTGGGGTACCACGAGGGTATTTCTGGGTGGCAGACGCCCTCACACAACAGCCCGGAGGATGGAGGGCAGCAGAAAGTTTAAGTACATACTTGAGCATCCGAGTGCTCCCATTGATCCAAGATTACATCTACAGATATAATCCAGACACGCAGCGGTGCCTTCCCTCCCACCGTTAAAGAGGGATCTTCTGCAGAGATTTGTGTTTGTACCAAGTGCTTGTTTATAATGGCATTAGTATCTTGCTCTGCTCTGGGTTTGTTTTGCTAGTTTGAACGACTTTTCTGTAAAAGCCCCTTTTCAGCTCACTGCCACATTTTGCAGGACGAAACCCGTTGCAGTGCACTGGAACAAATCCAATGTAACGAAACACCTGGATGCAAATTGAGACTGTCAAATGAGATTTAAACTAATAATAAAAAAAGGATCTTAAATGAAGGGCTTGCAGTTTCAGGGGGAATTGGAAAACCCAGTGGGGGACTTTTTGATTTTTAAGAACTATCCTGGCATTCTCAAAACAAAAGAGAAAGGAAAACCCACTGCAATAATTGTTGAAATAAATTTCAACACGAGGTGACTAGAGGATGCCGCAGCCATCATAACTACGCTAAAACTCCGACTCGGGTGGCTTTACAGGATCCCAGTGCCTGTGAGGCTGCAGCCAGGAGAAACCTTTCTCAGCAGCAAGGCTTGCTCTGGCCTTCAGCCCTGACAGTCCATCCAGCAGAGCTTATTTCATACACAAAACTTTCTGTACTTCGCTCCTGCCTGAAGAGAAGGTAGATTCCAGCCTCTCCCACGGCACATTGTCACCCATCAGCTGGAGCGACGGGGGAAGTGACCAATGCCTTTGCCACCCACACACAAAACCATCAAGCCTAGTCCATCCCAGTGCTGGGATGGCACCCAGGAGGAAGGTAACGTGAACTGTACCACTGCCAAAACTGCTCTGGTGGGGAAGTTCGTGGTGCTGAGTGAACCTATGGTAGGAAAACCAGTTATAAAAGCAGAAGAATAGTGTAACCAGTAGTCATGCACTCACCTGGAACTGCAGGTTGCAATTCAAGACCTTGCTGCAGTCCAGAGAACATCTTAATCACTCAACTGAAGCTGAAACTCCTGCCCTGGATTTCAGACCCCTCATCTGAAACTGAACCTTTTTCCTCGGAAAATCTGTTTTCCATATAAATCTCCAGATACCCTTTCCTCTTCCAAAGATGTGCAAAATGTTTGGCCTAAGCAGCTCCATGTGGTAACAAATCCCAAAGGCTAATTGTGTAGAAAAGCATTTCCTTTCATCAGGTTCAAATTTTCTGCCTTTTAGCATTGACTGCACCCTTTTCCTTGCATCATGGGAAAGCAATGTTTAATGCACAGAGCTGGAAAGAGCCCAAGACCACCGAGCCGTTGTGTGAAGACCAGCGGGCTGCCAGCAGCTCTAAACAACTATTGATCACCACCATCACCGAATTCCAAACAGATTACCAAGAAGGGCCAAGGCCAAACCCCTATTTCTAGGCTATAAAAACAAATTCTTTCAACCGTTGTTACAGTGAGGAATTCGGCTCATTTGCAGATGACAAGCAAAGCAGAGCTGTCAGTTGGTGGCAGGGGGATAAGACCCAAGGCTTGGGAAGTTGTACCTTTCTCCTTTATTTTGCCTAGGTAGTCATTAACATTGCAAACAACTTTTCAGAAGCAAATGCCAAATCACTCCTCTTTTATTTTGAAATAACGCAGTAGTTACTCTGACTTTCCCCAGTAGCATCTTCAGGATGTCTCTGCAACTTGAAGAGGTTTCCTCCTTCCTCCCCAACTTCACTTTGTCCTCCCAAGCATCTGCAGGGGCTGGTGGCTCTGAGGGCACCTTGGAAAAAGCCAGACCAAGGGATGAAAGGAAAAGCAGGCAGTGCCCTTACTTTGCTCTTGCTAAGGAGCCGCAGCAGCTCTGGACAGAGATGGTTCAAACCCACCAGCCCAGCCTGATCCGAATGGCTTCAGGCCCGTCTCCCAGGGAGTGAAGCTGGGATGGCAACACAAGAGAAGCTTCAAAGCCTGCATCACCCTGCGGGCAGCGCGTGGAGGGCCCTGGATGTGGCTGCACCGTAGCAAGGGGGAGTCCAGGTTCAGGCCCCCTTTCCTGCTGCCTCCTCCTTATAGATGCTCAACCCCCAGCTGTGGCAGAGGCGGTCTCATCTTTTCCTTAAGAAATCCAAAAGCAGCCTTGTAGAAGAGGTCATGCACCTGAATTCAGCCTTTCCAAGAGCCAGGAGAGCACCAGCTATGCCAAGCCTACCTGTGTCAGGCCTCCAAACACAGTTTTTCTCCCATTTGGAAAGAGGATAACTTTAAAAAAGGCAAACTCACCAACACACCAATAAGCCAAATCAGCGTGGTTTCCCCAGCTCATCCGTGTGGCTGATGCGGGCCAGCGAAGCCATCATTCCTGGCTCTGCCTGCTTCTTCCCAACGCGTGCCGGGGGCAGCAAGCGGTGTCCCCCCGGCCGTGCTCACGCCAAGCCCTGCCCCGGGCACGGACCCAGTGGTGGGCAGAAAGGGCAGCAGGCAGGTCAGGGAGCAGCACAGCCCGGCCCATTGAGCTCCCGGAGCCTTTCCTTCCTTCGGGGGGGACTCCTGTGTCCGGGCTCTGCAGAGCTGGAGCAGACACTGGGTCTGTCCGCACAGGAGAGTGCTGCGGCGTTTGTTAGGACCAGGCAAGGCAGAGGATGGATGCCCTTGTGCATGTAGCTCTGCTCACCTTCCTCACTGTCCAGCCACCACTGATGGGGATGAAATAACTAGCTGATAATCCTAATAAAAATGCCATTATAAATTAAGCATTACCACCCAAATCCTTTGCTGTAACAATGTACAGGGTAAGCTTACAGCAGATTAGTCGACAGCTCCCAGCTATCCCATATTCACATGCATAAACTCCACTTTTCTAAAACAGCTGCTCCTGTAACCTGCATCCTCCGATAAACTGGCATCGTTTTGCTCCCTTCCCTGAGAAGACTTGGCATGTAGGGGACAAACGCTCATCAGAGGCCAGAAAGCTCTGGGGTAAATCCCCTTTTATTATCTGTCGATGTAAACAGAAGGACTGAAAATAAGTCAGCTCAGAAAATATCCAGCTACCTCACATGAAAAAGTGGCATTTGGGAAAGTTAACTGAAGGGCAGCAGCCTTCCCGAGGCTCAGATCTGCTTCCATTTACGCCAATATACGTGAACCTCGGCTAAAGTACTTAGCAGAGATTTCTTCCCAGATCCTTCACTCAAAATCTTTGAGTGAAAGAAAGTACAGTTATGATTTTTGTAGGTTTATGGTCAAGAAAATGTAACCCGGTTATTATAATGGAAACAATGTCCCTCATATCACCACAGGGACAATGCCGAAATTGTGGTTGAGTTGGAGCTATGAATATGCATTTTTTGGCTAAAGTGAAAAAATGCACTTTTGGCTCTACAATATAGTCAAACATGCAAGTAGGTAATTTTCAAAAGCCAGAGTTCTGAGATTTTTGGTTGTTTCCAAGGGGTGTTTTTGCTATTGAAGTTTGAAAATTGCTTTTTTCATTGGGGGTGGGTGGAGCTGGACTGGCTGAATTACAGTTTGGAATACAATCTTATTTAATTTGTCTCACTTCCTCAAACAAAATTCCTCTAGGATAAAAAAAAATATCTCTAATTCCTCCCCATCCTCATAGTTATCTTTAAAAAAAAATCCACATTAAGTTCAACATGAATGTCTTTTCTGTACACGTCCCACACACATTCGGATGGGCAGTTATGCGCATTCATAACCTCAGTTAAAATTTTGTTTAAAGACAACTCACCTCAAAGAGCTCCTGAGCAAGCCAAATTTGTTGCCTGCCATACACAGGCTTCAAAGCAAAGTCTGTTTGCATTCACATGTCATTAGAGACAATATTAATGGGTTAATGAAAGGTAGAAGTGGAGCAAAGCATCAAACACTTGAAATAATCCAGGGACAATTTTATATTAAGAAAAGAGCTGCTCTGCTCTAAAGAAGCAGAGAAAGAAGTTGAAGCAGCAGCAAAAGTGCAAGCAGATGCTAAGGCAGCCTCTGCATGCAGAGGGGGAGATGAGGGAAGAAACTGAGCTACAGGTTCTGCTTGTTGTCAGCTAAAACAAGCTGAAGACTCGCAGATAATTTCCCCATCCCAGTTTATTTCCCTTTCTTTATGCTTATGATGCAAGTACAGATTAACATGGTTTGAAACAAAACCTGAACCGTTGCATAAATTCAAGTTCTACAGATAGTCTTGAGAGGGAAAAAAAAAAAAAAGGATGAGTATATGAAAACCAAATATTAGTACAACTGGTTTCTTTAGGAGTGCGGAGGTGATTTTGTTACTCTTCTAGCAGGCAGCCAAAGGTATTATTGACTTGTACCTCAAAGGGTAAAAACTTGACCAGGCTCATCTTGATGCTGGGGGAGAACTCACGTTCTGTCAACATTCACCTCCAAGATACCCTCAAGTTAATTTTCCGCCTCCTTTTCCTGTTGCCTTCCCACCACTTTTTCCCAACTGCCTTCTGCAGAGGAGCCCGTGCCGAGGGCACCCGGTACGGGGGCGAGGGGGCTCAGCTGGGCTTGCTGCTAACCAGCTGCCCCCTTCAAGCTGGAGTGAGAAGCTGGGCTTGGCTTAGTTCAGCTCCTTGTACAGTTTTGCACACGCAGGAGGTTCAAGGAATCCCACAACAGGCCTAGTTTGATTTTTGTAAGGGATTAAGAAGTAATACGGAGAACAGCGTGTCAAGAATAGTCTGTGACCCAGGCTTCCTTCTCCCCCATCCCACGCTACAAATGTTCCATGCCCTCCGTTTGGTGTCTGGGTCACTCTGGCACTTCTCCCAGCCACAGCCTGAGGAGCTCAGCACAGGGACCAGACCCTGCTCTGTCACACCCCCTCCCCGTTCAGGCACCCCAACCCCACGTGGAGCCTGGTTTGGCTGAAACTCAGCTCATGCAGGGAGTGCACCCACATGTCTCACCTTGCTCCGTCACCACTTTCTGCACAGCGTGGAAGTGCTTTGCAGGTGGGTCTGCAGGGCAATGTCCCACCCTGCTGCTGGGAATAGCAGAGTTCTCCTTCGTTTCACAGGACCCAAGATTTCACCTAAATACCTTTTGCTGTTTGTTATTCTAGGGAGAGGGGACTTTCTGTGGCAGGTGACAATATCACAGAAGTGATTTCAGCATTATTGGCTCTACCACAGCCAAGAGACAAGCGCTTTCTGCTATTTACCCCCCAAACCCCCATCAATATTTACCATATTGCTCTCAATGCATTAGTAAAGTTGTTCATTCACATCTGCTGCTTGCCAAAAAGCAAGTTAATTTAACTTGGTGATACAATGCAAAGCGGTTTAAGCCATCCACATCCCTGGCTATCCATGTCCAGCCAGATGCTGCATCCATCCACACATGCATTAATGAAGACTTAAAAATAGACCATCGATTCCTCTAGACCTGAAATAACACGTCTGATCCCAGGAAAGCAAAAGACCCAACAGGGACAACCTCAGACAAGGGGGTGCAACACGGGTTGTTTTCCTAATATATCAAGTGGTGGTGGTCGGGTCCCCCTGCTCTCCTGGAGCCCACAGCTGGGGAGGAGGCACTGAGATGCTCCAGCAGTGCCAGCGCTACTGCCTCAGCTGGGCTTAGGTGCTGACAAACGGCAGATCAATTATTCATCAGCTAAAAAGCAGACTTCTATTACAACAGATGTTTCTCCGAATGTTTGACACTGCCCATTAACTCACCCTTTAATTTTAATTGCTTAACTAATGACTATGTTCAAGGTTAAATGAGTTTAAATCTTCATTCTTCTCTTGCACCACTTAATATAAAGATACCATCCAACCTAGCGGGGAAAAGGGAGGGATAAGGAACCGAACCAAGCATCACCTTTGACGGGATACAAACAAGTGGCCAGTTAATCCTCCACACGCCTGCCTGGGGGTAGGCGCAACACTTGGACCTGGTTTACTCTAAAGCAGAGAAGCGATGGAAGGATCCCTCTGGCTGAAGGTGACCGTGGGGTTGCAAAGCCGGGCTGGACCTGGGACTGCAGTCAGGAAGGAGGCAGCATGGGGCGAGCATCCTTCCTGAAGCCAACACAGAGAGGAAATGCCTGCTCAGGGAGGTAGGAAGTGTTTGTTTCAAACATGCTGTTTAGGTAGCCTCCAAACTGAGAATTTGACTCACGTGACTAATCTAGGTTTGTAAGTCACAGCGGCGTTGTCCGGCACGCTGCTCCTATGCTTCCTCCTGTAAATATTTACAGCCCATCTGAAGAGCAGAGTTTGCCGGCCAAGCAGGGAAGGAGCTCCTGAGGAAGAGGGGAGCTTCACCTCCCTGCCTGGGGCACCAGGGAGGGATTTGTCTCTCAGAAGATGGGACCATGAAGAAGCGTTGGGCTGCAGGGCAGGGGACACAGTCCCTGCCTTGCTGCTGCCATTGTGTCCTTCTGGGGGTTTTCTCCACTTGTTCTGTACCAGGAGGGGCTACGCAGCTGGTGCCTGGCATCTTAGTGAGATCACAAACACGCGGATTTCTGCAGCATGTGTAGCTACAGCCTTGCTACCTGCCAAGCCAGTAAATCCCATTTTAGATTTACAACTTGGTACTGCCCAGGAATGAACAATGTAGGTGCTGCTAATGACACAGAAAGAAGCATGCCCCTGTTCCCTCACGGCTCCCCACCACAGACACTAGGATGTCCACAAAGCAGTACCCACCTTCACTGCCAGGATCAGTCCCCTCAAGTCACACTAGAAGAAAACATAAGCATGCATCCTGAAGAGGACACAGCACCAGGCAGGAGGCTTTTCCTCAGCTCAGGAAGGCTCAAAGACATCCTTTGGCATTGCCTCTGTTGACATAACTCAAGAATATGTTGTACCGTTTTTCTAGCGTGGCCCATGGATTTAGTTCGGCTGGTTCAGATCTGCCCCTCAAAAAATATTACCAGTACCAGGGGGAATAAAGAGAGAAGCAGGACCAGACCCAGCCCTCTGCAGCCCAGGGAGCAGCAGCACCACAGCACCCCGTCCCAGGAGAGGGACTTGACACACACGGTCAAGGAAAACACTTTTTATTCTCTGTGTCTTACCACACTGAGGACACAAGGGAAGGAAAGAGGAAGGAGGCAGAAGAATAAGCTTTTTTTTTTCTCAACATAGAGGAGAAAAGGAAGCACTTCTCTTTCCTTTCTGGCTTGCTTTCCTTCCTTTTGTCCCTCTTTAAAGAGATGAAGGAGCAGAGATTAACACATACCATTCTCCAGGTTGTTCTCGCCCTTCAGGATGTGTTGATCCAGGTACTTCTTGTCTGTTTTGTGAATGACTTGGAGACTGAAAGGTGAGCAGACCCCGTGCTAGGGCTAGGCTAGGACTCGATCTCTGCTCTGCCGGTGTAGACCTAGCTCCATGCAGCCATTACAGCCAAACCACGTTCTAAGTCTACGTTCCTACCAGGATTTTGTAAAACCCCTTTGGTTACAACCATCACTTAGATCCAGGAAACTTATACCCGGCTTTTTTTCCTGGAAACATTCAAGGTCAGGTTGGATGAGGCTCTGAGCAACCTGATCTAGTTGAAAATGTCCCTGCTTTTGCAGGGGGGTTGGCCTGGATGACCTTTAAAGGTCCCTTCCGACCCAAAATATTCTACAATTCTATGCTTTACCAAGGAGGTTATAACCAGTTGCTTCACCGCCATCATGCATCAACCACCGCTACAATCATGATCTAGAGCACGCCCAGGCCTGGTTATCCATGTGGGAAGAGGAAAAAAAAGTTAAAGGACGTCAACCTGTCCCCTGTTGCCACAACCAGTGTTAAGATCAGGGCTGGCCATGGTTAAACAACCCTCTGGGTCCCAGGGACATTTAGCACAAGAAAAGATGCTCCCTCCTTCCTCCTGTAAGAGGGGTCTCCTCCACCCCAAAACAGTACCAAGCAGAGACAGCCAAAAACCTGTGACCTTCCAATTCTGCATGCAGCGGGAACGTTTCCCAGCCTTTCTTCCCAGCTAAGCAATTATAAAGTGGAGCAAGCCGCTTTAGTTTCGTTTCTAAACTGAAAAGAAAGTTCTTAGATTTTTTTAAGGGTTGGTTGTGGTTCTCTCCCCCCCCTCCCCAAGCAGGCTCACGAGGACATCCACTCATTTGATTTTGGCTCCAGCTCAACAGCGTTCGGTAGTGACAACCATCAATCCTGCCAGACAGCCGATGGCACAAACTGCTAGGAGTGGGCGATCTCAATTTTTTGCAGCCACGCTGCAATTTGCACGGTGGTTCAAGGCTCGCTGGCAGGCAGCCAGGCGCTCAGCATCCTCCTCCCACCCAGAAAGGTGTCTCTGCAGAGCAAGGTGCCGGGGCTGCGTCGGGGCTGCCAAGACCACAGCGTGAACCGTGCCAGTCCTGCAAATAGATGCCGGATCGCAGAGCTGTTAATCCTACACATTTCGGTGTCGCAGAGTTCACCAGTGAGATTTATTTCCCCCCACCCGTCCAAGTTCAGCCTGAGCAGCGTTAAGTTTAATTTTATGGATCGTTCAGTGCAGCCCAGTTTTTGGCAGAAAAGGGGAAGGTTGCACCGAGCACCAGCAATGTCGAGGTCCACTTACCAGCTCGCCCCTACCCTTTGGTGAATATCGGATTTCTGAGTGCAGAAGTGAGGATTTCATTCTTTGTTCTTGAACTCAGTCTTTCCATCCCAGGGGCCAGTGGAATGTAATCTCTCCAGATGCCAGCACCTCTTAGGAAATTGTAATATAGCAACTATGCACTGTAAGTGGCTTATTCATACACAGAGAAAAGAATAGTAATATCCTTGGGGGACGGTTTTGAAACGGTGCGTGGTGACACAATCCCGGGGACAGGCAGGATTTGCTTCAGCTGAGGACCTGTCCCCAAACACGCTCGCTTTCAAGAGAAGCAGCAGAGCTGGCATTTCGTATTTTACTCTTGGTTTGTTTAAAGTCTTTTCTTGCTGTTTAAAACCACCAGTGCTTCCTTCCTGGGGAGGGAGGCAACGCTTTTAGGGTTACTGTAAATAATCAGAGCCAGAACAATCAGCTGAGTAAATTATCCTGTCTGCTGACACTAACAGACTCCACCGAGCTACTAGGAACTTGATCAGCTTTTTTTTCCCCATTTGCTACTGTTATAAAAAAATAAAGATTTGCTGAAAGTCCCTCTTTGGAGAAAAGCAAAAAAAAATTCCTCACGGAGAGCAATTCCAAGGAGCATTCTCAAAGCTCTCATTGACCAAGTCCGAATTAAGAGGTTTGTCGAGAAGAAAAGGCATGCAGGAGAACAAGGCAGCCCAAAGAGCCAACTGACAGATTACCACACGACAAAGCTAAAAGGGAACTCCAAGCCCTGCCAGCGCGGCTGCCCACAGAGCCTGCCAAGAGCCAGATGCTGCCACGGGGATAATATCCTCCAGGGCTGGGGAACCGGGAGCTTCTCAGCTGGCTGAGCCGAGGACAAGGGGATGGAGGGGCAGCTGTGCACCTCAAGCCTATCATGTCTACAAGAAAAAGCCCAGAAAGAGGCATAGGCAGGTCTTTTTGGAGGAAAAAACCACACACACACACCAGGGTATCTGCTTCTTACCCAGAAACTCCTTTGGTGGTGGTGGTGGGGGGGAACCATAAAAGCTGCCAAAAAAATTCTGAGTCCTTCTGTGTAGTGTCCTTGCTCCCCATGCAAAGCAAACCACTGCTCACAGCAGGGGGTAGCAAACAGGTCAGCCAGGGGAAGAAATGACACATGAGCAAGGGAATAACCATCAAGCTTTGCAGAATCGGGAACCAAACGGCACATATTCGGGAGCTCAGCGCTCATCCCAAGCTCCAAGCAGACTTTATTAGTAACCAGCTCTGGTGGCCCTGCAGCGGGAGTATGTTGAGAAAAGGGCACGTTAACACAGACACATCGGTGTTAACATTACCCTTGAATGGAAGTAGCATAAACAGAAAATATTTGTTTCGCTGCTACTGTGCAACATCTGTTCCTGATGACTTACTCATTCTCCACTCTCCCTCCCTCGGGGTTTCAAAGTACACAAGGAAGAGGGAGAGGCTTGCAGGTAGCTACTGCTGTTGTGCCCGCTTGGAAGTTGTGCAACACCAGAGCCCGCTGGGCAGCCTTTACGTGGGCAGGTCTGCAGCACCGCACTGGATTTTGCCCCACCAGGGCAGAGCTTCGCAAGGCACAGCCAGCGACTGGCTAGAAAAAGTTCATTGTGTTCCCTGCAGTTCAGTACCTCCACGCATGCAAATCTATGGGGATGGCAGATCTGAAAACTTTTACCGAAAAGGCTGCAAATTTAATGATTTCCCGAGTAGATTAAAAAAAAAAAAAAAGATATCATAATTTAAAGCCGTATTTTAAAATCTACTGAATAAACCAGCTTTGGCTGCAGTGCCAAAAGCCAGCGATGCAGTGAGAGCTCTCGCTACATCTATTTTTCTTCCACAGAACTCTTTAACACCACAGAGTTGTAAAAGCTACAGGAGTTTGTGCCAGGTCATGATGTGGAGACAGGCTCTCCCGGGGAAACTCCCGGCACTGACATTTTAGCAATGAGGCTTTTAGATATGTCAACTTGAGAGGAGAATTAAGAGATCCAGATATCATGACTGTGCATGAGATCATCCTGGGGGACAAATTTGGGTTTTGTAGTTACATTCCTGATACCTCCCCACACTCCCCCCGTGCTCCATCAGCTGCACACAGCCACATCACGTACCCTGAAGACCCAGTAAACAGAGAAAAACACACACAAAAAGGCGTATTTTAGAAAAATCATTTTCCAGAATAAATCTCCTATGTTTCCTTATTCTGAAAGCAGTTGACATTTCCTGTTGGGTTTGAAATAAATGAAACAAAAAGCCAGAACTTCTGATTTGAAGGTGAATAATAAAGCATTGCAAGAACTTGCCAGCATGCTACTGGAGGCACAGTAAAATGCTGCAAGAAAGTCACCGTGCTCGTACCATACTTCAGAGTAGTGTTCAGTAAGCTTTGGCATCTTTTGATGTTTGCAAATACTGTCGAACAAAGTGTTGTCTGATCTTTTAAATTCTAGTTTTTCAAGCACCAAGGCTCAAAAAACCCCAAGCCCAATAAAACAGGTGGCTTCTGTTGTTGAAAGTCTCCGGTGACTTCTTAGCCTAATTTTAGAGGTAACAAGAGTTTCTGATTCTGCTGATGGCGAGGAGTTAAATGCAGCACTTGGGAGGTACTGCAGTTTCCCTGCCCCACTGGAACTTTGTGCTACCAGGAGCCACAGCACCTCGGCCCCGCTAGCCCTAGCAACAAGGGGCAGCAGCACCATTACCATCGTTTTAGGGTGAGACCACGGCCCAAAGCCCCATGCTTTGCTCCAAGAAACAATCACCCCTTTTGTGTTCAAGTCTCCAACCCCAGATCCCTACTCCCCAAAATTGTCCTTATCCACCAGGTGCAGAGCCTGGCTCTCATCTTTGCCATCTCTTTGGATAAGTCATGCCCTTGCAGGAAGGGATGGAGAACCAACAACCTGCAGACACTGCTGGCGGTGCCCTAGCCAACGAGGCACGCAGTAAGGTTGAGAACAGCAAGTTCAAGTCCCAAAAGGCTGTGAAAGGCCTGAAGCTCTGCCTGCATTCCTCCCAGGCAAGCGCTGCCACCCCAGGCTTATTGCACTGAACAGCATCACTGACTCCAGCTCCTTTCCTTCCCCAGCTTTGAGAAGGTCCAGACAAGACACCATTGGGTGCTTGAGACTGCACCGCCTCTGGGTACGTGGAGCTGAACAGAATTCAGTACTTCAGTTTTATGGCACTAAAACTAGGGCTGGGTGGCAGCCGGGCAGAGCTCCCTCAGACCTGCTCCCCAGCTGGAGCAAAACTCACCCCCCTGGGTAAACCTGAGCTTAAGCAAACTTCCCACACTCCCTCCGAGGCATGGAGCTGAACGTTTGTTTGCCGGGTGTAGGAGAAGCACCAGGAGACAAAGCGCTGTCCAGACCAGGAGATGATGGTGAGCAGGTATTAATCCCACTTCACCCTTCCATCAGCCCGGAGCAGAGCAGAGATACGGGTACCTGCAGCACCAGGTCTCGCAGACCAGGTGTTTCCCGATGGTCCCCCTGCAGTGCCTGACCCTCTCCCCTCCAGCAATGAGTTTCTCCACCATACCCTCAACATATGTCTGCTGAAGCGCACAGACCTTACAGGGCAGAACACAGGAAGGACAGTCACATTCACCACCTCATTCACTCACCACCACAGGCTATGCTGTCCTACACTGGTTCAGCTCCAGTCTAACACGTCTCACAATGTTAATAACCCCTGGTGTAGCCTAGCCCCTGCCCCCGTTTTCCTAGCAAGACGTATCGGAACATCCTTCTTTCAAATTAATGCAAGAGCAATTACTTTCATTATTAAGAGGGCAATGAGGTTATTTCTGAAGTCGGAACCAGAGATTTAGCTTGAAGGCTACAAGAAAGAGAAGGCAATCATGTCTGCGGTTTTTTTTTCCTCTAAAAAATTCAGTGATGTTCATTAAAAAGAGATCAGAATTCTACCTTAAGCAAAAGCCTAAGACAAGCCCCAGAAAAGCGCAGCCAACGGTTGGCCAAGCACAGGTCGCTCCCTCAGTTTCCTGAAGAACAAGCACAGTGCTGAGGTTTGAACCTCACACCTTTTACAGAAGGTGCTTCTGCACGCATTGACCCAATGGCCCACTTCTCATGCCACCCACCTACAGACAGCACTTACGCCCTGGGGCTTCCTCTACCTTGCCTGCCGTAAATAAAAACACCCAGGAGGCTTCAGAGGAAGCTTGTTCCACAGCTGCCTGCTTTGCCCAGTACTGCATCCAGGTCCAGTCTGTAAGCAGGGCCAGTTCCCCACACAAACCCATTTTTCCGGCTCAGCCATCACGCCACCGGTAGAGCCTCCTTCCTTATCCACCTGAGAAGACAAAAGCATATGACTTGGGCCAGGCATTGGGGGGGGGGGGGAAAGCCTTCCAGGCTAAGGGACAGGTGGGCACCATGACAGATTGACTGAGGAGGTTCCCACGGGTGGGTTAGACACGTATTTGTCAGGTAAAATGAACAGGGAGCTGGCTCTGCCCGGGAGCAGAAGGACAGACCAGGTGCCCAGGGAAGGTGTCTTCCCCTCCTCTTCCAAGGATTTTGTGTACGTTCTTTGACAGCAACAGGGTGGAGGGGTTTGCTTACACAACACTTTCAGGAACAAAACTGTTAGATGTGTAAGAACATCTCTAAGGATGTGATTAAAAGGAAACCAGCTTCTGACAGCTGATTAGACATCAGAAGGGCTGAAATCCTAGTCACTGCAACTACTCCTAGTCTACCAAATTTTTTCATTTACAAAGTAAGGGAGATAGAAGCTTCTGCTCTTTCAAATGCCACTGGTCCTCCATAACACAAAGATAGCTTCTGGTGCATGAGAAATGTCATGACCCGTTCCTGGTCCTCATTCGGTGCTCATTTCAGTAACCTATTGCACAGATGCAATGGATTTTTGAACAAGATCTATTATGTTTCCTGCCAGAGGCTCAAATGTGTACAGGTTTTCAAAACACCTTGCCAGGTAGTTGCTTTTTATACTGACTCAGTAGGTGCCGGCAGTTGCTGCCAAACATTAGCTCCATCTTACCAGTAGGCTGGGAAGTCAGCACTGCTAATGAAATTCTTCATATTATCTGAAAGATCATCCTCCCCACCCATCCTGGAGCAAAACTCAAGTGATTCTCACGCTTAAGGACCCCCTCCAAGGCAAAGAGGTGGGATTTGTGATACCCAAGGCAGAATTAGCGTCACCTTTTCTGCCCCCCTCTTGCCCCCAGCCCAGCCCCACACAGCACGTGTTCTGCAAAATCCTGCAGGGCTGGAGCTGCCGTATTGCCCCACAGAGGAACTCCGTCCTTCACGTCCCCTCATCTCAGAGACTGTGTATTTATATACTTTGCTTTCAAGCCCAAGCTCTCTCAGTATGACCTTGGGAATGAAGGTGGCACTGTCTCATTCCTGTCCTGTGCCAGCCAGGAAGCCCAGAGCCTGCCAAGCGCCAGCCAGACACCACAGAACATCACAAAGTGCAAGGGAGGTTCTTCCCTTCCACGGCCCAAGCCAAAACAGCCATTTGATAATTAACCACCCGGATCAAGCCAGCCAAGCCACGATGATGAAGGTGAAGATCACAGTGCTCCCCCCCACGACCTGCACCCCGCGGGGTGGCGGGGAGGAGGTTGGGGGCTGACCCCAGACCTCCCTTGCAGACAGGGCAGCAGATGTGCTGGGCTTCCCCACAGCTCCCCTTTGCCTGGCAGATGCTGGCCTCTCTGGGAAAGCGCTAAATGGATTCTGCTGAATCACTGCAGCAGATGGTTTGTAACACCACCTGGATAGCACAGAAAAGAATTAAAAAAAAAAAAAGAGAAAAAAGAAAAAAAAAGAGAGATAAGGAAGGTTGGGGAACAGAGAGTACCTAGTGTGTGGGCTGAGTTATCCCTAGGGATAAGTAACCTGTGGATAAGGTCATCGTTTGCACTCTTGTTTCCCCAAATTCCTATGTTATTAAGACTGATGACACCCCTTTCCTAGCAATTCTGTCCTGAGGTCTACATTATACATTGCTTCAAACCCTTTGGGAAGAGCCTGGAAGACCTCTCGGGATGCCAGAGCCCACCTTCTGCCGCAGGAAAACGCTGGCAGGGCTGCCTGGCACAGGCTGCTTTGCCTGGTGGCAGCACCCACCTTCATCCCTGCCCGCACCACATGCCTCTCGCTGGGTAGGGCACCTGCACAGCTGACGCACATACAAGGCCCAAGAATATTAACAGGGGGTTGAGGTTTTTTTACGTTCGGTTTTGGTCTGTCTGGAGTTTTTTTTCAAGCTACATTGGCAAGTACTTTACTTTTCTGCAACAGATCATTTTTTGAAAGGGCAGAGGAGCCAGCTGTGTACAAAGCATGCAGCTGTATGAGAGGGAACAACAAACAGGAAACAGGTAACAGTAACTAACATGTTTGCTCACTTTCCTCCTGTTAAACAGCATTAGCAATTATTTTAAATTTTTTTTTAATTGGGATGAAAAGAGCATGTTAGGAAGAGAGCAGAGGGCTACGGCACACACACAGAAGGTGCACGCTTGGAAAATGCTCAGCATCCATCTGCAGCCACTTACCCCCACATATGAAAAGTAAGAAACCAGGATCCATTGGTCCAGTTGTTATGGAAGCTGCTCAACCTGCAGCACTTCCAGCCAGGCCCGCCCTGGCACAAAACATCAAAGTCATTTGACACAAAACGTTCTCTAGGCAGGTTGGTCGCAACCCCACTCACAATTCCTCCTCCCCCCAGGACAAGGCATTTTCACACACTAACTGCACGGTAGGCTCAACTCTGTTTCACTTGAGCCCAGCTTTGTCCTACATCGGCTGTTTTTGCTGGGTCACACCTGCCATTGATTGCCTCAGATAGCAGCTGCTGTTTCACATTCTGCTGTGCACCTTGCTCAGCAGAACGGCGCAGTAAAGTCCTCATGGGCCAGCGAAGCTCAGGGTGGCACAATCTGATCCTGAGCACCAGTAGAAGCTGCATGGTGACAGTACTACCAGCAGGCTGGGCAATACAAAGATCCCTCTACCTCAACTCCTTCTTATGGGCATCATCTGTTAATGAACAGACTTGCAAGCTCATTTCACCCACAAGAATCTAACTTGGGCAATCAATATGGTCCATCTGCACAGTGCTTCCCACAATGCAGGATCCAACAGCACCAGGGACCTCACCTGGTGACATCCCCACTGGTCAGCATGAATTCTCCTCAGTGGCTGGGAGGCACTCCATCCAAACCCGCATCCCACCACCCAAGCTAGGAAAAAGCCGTTCCTCTGTAGTCTCCAGCTGCGCAGTGGCATTCGGTGACGCATGTCCAGATGCACCCAGACATCCACAGCCACCCCTGTGCATACCAAGGCCAGACGACCTCCAGAAGGCACTTTGCACTTCAAAACAAAAGCTAAAAATAAATAAAAATGTCTCACACACACTCACTCCAAGGAGAACCAGGCTGCGCCAGGGCAGCAGGAACCCAAGCAGCTGGCGTCGGTAGGACTGACCCTTGCCAGCCCTGAGGAGCCCGTTACGCAGTGCTGTAATCCTGGAAGATGACAGCTCTTGCGGCCTGGAGTTGGGACAGCCGATGCTCCTGGGGGACACCCCCTTTCCTGTAGGGAAGGGCAGCATCACTCCCAGCACACCCATGAGCTGGCAGGCAGGGAACCCTGCCTAGAGGGATCCCATTGCTTATTTGGTACGTACAGTCACCCCCCCACACACACCCCTTTCCAGTATCCGCTTAGTGGCCCGGTTTCTTCTCAAAGCTTTTTATATTTCACATTCCTAAGATTTAATTATGTTATCAGAACAACAGGCATCAGGATTTGGAGTGCCAGAATTCACATTAGCAATTGCTATCAACAAAGAAAATGGGCACAGCATGCCCATGCCAGAGTAGATGTGGGCTGCTCTCCTCAATCTACTCATGGTTATTTATAGCCTGTTTGCAAGCCATCCACCTCCCAGGTTTAGCTGCAAGCTTGCTTCTTGCTGAGCACTCCTTCCCTCAAAGAAAAGCCTTTTGCCTCCCCCTTCCCTAGGACAGCACCCAGATTTGGACACATTGATTTTTTGGGGAGGGGCACTGTAAAACACCTTTGAACGTCCTTCCAGACATTCCCAACAGCAGAAAACTCAAAACAGAACATACCACAAATAAGCAGCTGCAGGGACACCCACCCCTCAATGGTAGAAATAATAAAAATATAACATTTATAGTTTCTAACACTTCAACACACTGGAGTAAGACCACTGTGCATCTCTAGCAGCTCTCTGCCCTCCCTGCAGACAGGGATGGAGGCACAAGCACCGCAAGGCGGGACACATGCTCCAACGCAAGAAATACTTATTTTGAGACGATTGCAAAGCAGCAGCTACGTGACAGCAGGAGGGGAGAGGCAGCTGCGCCTCCACTCCAGCATTAACTATAGTTTGCCCATCCTTCAACCAGCCCCATCGAGGCAGTCTGATTCTGCCAGGATCCTTCACCTCCAAATATTTAAGAAAAACAAGATGTGGCGCATGTAGTACAGGCGCAAACCTACCCACCAGCTAACTTTCCTCCCCCCAGCAGCAGCTAGCACCAACAGCTCCTACCCTCTTCCTCCCCATCCCAGCTCTGCTGGAGGCAGCCAAAGTTTTCAAGCTGCCCAGCAGGAGCTGGGTCAGCCCTCAGCCCCCCCAAGCCCGGGAGATATGGCACATCAGAGGACCCCTTCACACAGGAAGCCAAGGTGCCTTGGGTCAGCCCCAAGATGCTGGGATGCCTTGGCCAAGCCATCCTCACACACCGCACCGCCTCCGTGCTTGCCTGCTGGCCACCTGGTGCCCAGCACCAGCCCGTGGCCACACAGCGCTGGTCCAAGGCTTGCTCAGGGCATCCAAGGGAGAGCTGAGCCCACAAAGCTCCCCCGATGCTCAAGTGGTGATGGTGTTAGCCCTGCCCAGTGACTAAGGAAACGCTCCATCAGGGTCCGGCTGAGATACGGCAGCTCCTCACACGCCTAAAATTCCACGTGGCCCTGGAAAACAAAAATTATTATAACACACAATAGTAATTTCGACAAAAGCAGCACAACCATAACAATGAAATATTCTTAATCAATAACGATGAAAAACCCAAACACCACACCCCTTCCGCTAAAGGGGGGAGGAGGAGGCTCAAGCTTACAACTCTAGCACATTTTATTTTGTGTAAATTTATAAAGACAACAATCCTAGTCACGATTGTCACATTGTACAGCACATACCAATACAGTTGCAAACAGAACTCCACGCAAAACTAAGCGCTAACAGTAGCTTGAATCACTCTTCCTGCGATTGTCGTATCTAGACTAACAGTATTACACTAACACTGAAGAAAAAATAGTTCACTATAAAACAGTGATAGAACGTTTTTATAAAATATATTCCATTCCAATAGCTTTTCTACATACTGTATACTATAAAACTCTCCCACAAAAATTAGTGTCTTTAAATATACATATTTAATCTGAACTGCACCAAGATTAAAAACAATTAAAAATATCAATGATTTTTTTTTTTTACATTAACTTCACAGTATTTGTTTGTAGAAGACAAATCCAGTGTTTAAAATGTGGAGCAGATCTGTTCCCTACAGAGACAGCCACCACCCCACGGTGAAACAGTTTATGAAGAGCCGAGCATTAAGTGTGCCATGGTTTTAGTACTTCTCTGTAGAGTTGTGAACCATTTTGAAAACATGCTCCAAGCTATTGCAACTTAAAAAATAAGAGACACACACGGACAGATAGCCAAAAAAAGTCACCTTAAGAACAAAAATAAGTGCAAACATTTTTTTTTTTTTACTTTAGAAATTCAAGCTATGAGGAGTGGGAACACAAATACCAGACTATGAGAACAGTGTGTTCGTGATGTAGTCAAGAACGAGAAAGTCTTTTTTCTTTTTTTTTTTTATAAAAAAAAAAAAACCTTTGCCCCATATTCACTGCAGTACAGAGCATGCTCATAGCATCAGTTTCATGATTTATTTCTACACTAAGATCAGACACAAATTTGTTTCAACTTTTCCCTGCTCCATACGCTCATGATGTTCTTATGGCACATACTATTTTATGATCTTAAAAAAAAAAACAACAAAAAACAACTGAAGACTGAAATGCAAAAAAAAGCGTCACAAGAATGCAAAATTAAGATTACCAGCTTAAGTAATGCTGACTCTACATTAAACTCTTTACATGTTGTTCAACATGCAAAAACCATTGTTATGAAATTTAAAGTGAAGTGTAAATTAACTACTTTTGAAATAGATTAACAGTAATAATTCCACTTCAAAAAAAAAATCTAATAAATACTATATCAAGTATCTTCAGGAGAAAAAAAATAACTTAATTTTAGTAGAAAGAAAAATAACTTAATTTTAGTAGATTTTGTTCAGTGCTATTTCCAATCACAGCAAAAAAAAACAAACAAAAACAAAAAATGATTAAGTAGGATAAGACCACAGTACCAAAGCCACTTATGTTCAAAATACAGTACTCTCCCACAACTTTCATATGTAACAGGTTCAGCAAAAATATTTTACAGTCAAGAAATTCGACTGAAAACAAAACCCAAAACTATAAATAGAAGCAAAATTTCACATTACATGTACATTCATAGTTTAAGAGATGAATAATAAAAGGAGGCTGTAACAAGTATATCCTGATTTTCTTTAAAAAAGGAAGTACTTATTTAAAAAGCAACCAAAAAAAAAAATCCCGTATTATTTACGTAGGTAGTGCTCAGGTTTTGGACCAGAGGGGGAAGGCATTGGGAAATTTTTTCTTCTTAAGATGAAATACAGCATTTTAAGCACAACTTTCCAAAACAATCTAACTCAGTGCTTCAAATGAATTTTACATAAATGCTCAAGTTTCACAAAACAACTCCAGGAGTGTCAGGAAAGCTGGTGAAGCAACGCTAATGCAGCAGAACAACATTCAAAACCCTCAGGTATTATTATATTTCAGTCCCGTATACATGTACCTTGAATGGGTAATTTGACTGGAAGGGAATAATCTGATATTTACTGACATGCACAGACCAAAGGATGCTCTATTAGGCAAGTAATTGAGTTATTTGGAGTAAAACTGGTTATAATTACAGGCAGCCTCAGTTTACAAAAAAATGAAAAAAACCCAAAACCAAAAAGCCTAAAAATACCCCACAAACCTCCCCAAAAAGGTGGGACATGGGGGGGGGGGGGGGGGGCGGAATCTTCAAACTGCCCCTTCAAAACACCGGGGATTGCACAGAATTTGGCTCTGAGGGAATCAGTGACTTCATAAAAAATCCCACACTGCTGATTTTAGCATAGCAGCAAACTTTTCGGACAAGATAGCAGGGCATCTCCTAACACCCACGGTACGAGCTGCCTTGAACTAAGAAACCCCAGGACCTGACACCTGGAGGGGTTATTTAGCCGCTTTGGGGGTGTTGTCCCAGCGGGGGGCACGCCATCAGCCCCCGGGTGTCAATACGGGAATGCAAATATTCGCACATCCTATGAATTTTTATTCATATGTCCTAGCGTGCATCCTTCAACAGTTCGGGAATGGATACGCTGCAGATTGAAAAGAGTCTTTCCATCCATGTTTTACGCTCAAAAGCAGCTTTTCAAGGAGGTCATCCTGGGGAGGGGGACGGGTGGGAGGGGGAAATTTCAGTCCAGTCCCAAGGCAAAAAACTTCTCATTCTGATTTTAGGAGCGACTACAGAACTATTCCAATATAATAAAGAGAATCAAATGTGACCAGCACCAAAGATGTAGCCAGGAATTCTCAAACCCCCATATAATTTGGGCTGATTTATAGAGCTAGACGAGACCTTAAAACAAGAGTACATCCGCTTACTCTGTGATATGCGGACAAGTTTCTCTACCCTTAAATGTATTTAAATCATAGTTCATCTCTTCAGATGTTTCTATGCAACACGCAGAGAGCATTAGGAGAGCTTAATGGAATCCAAATTTTTCTCCGGAATTTGCTGATAATCTTTTTTTCAAACTAAACAAAAAAAAAAAAAAAACAAACACCCAACCGACCAACCAAAAAAGCCTGACCACGAAGCAAGTACTTCCAGCATGAAAACAGATGCTAAATCATTGCAGAATTACTTAGATCATTTCACATTAATAATGTAACATGGGTGCGCAAGAGAAGACCTAAAGGACAGTACTGGAAAGGGAGGGTGGCAGGGGAAGGGGGGAGATGGAGAAGTGGAAGGATTGCATTAAAAGGCCTCTGGAGTGTACACCTCTGCATCTTTTAAAGATCATATACCTGAAGTGAGTATCACCAAAATAAAATAAGGGGGGTGCGGGAAACAGTAATTCAGATGCTGCCTCTTTTTTCCTGGGGGTTTTTTTCAGAAGGGGGGGAGGATTCAAAAAAAAAAAAAAAAAAAAAAATCACGCCTCTCAAACAACCAAGGACTTTACAAGGCCACAATGAAATTTGCGGATATGTCTGTACAAATCCCCAGACTGCGTGAACCGTCTCTCGCACCACTTGCACCCGTGGGGTTTCTCCCTGGTGTGCACGACGGCGTGGCGGCTGAGGTTGTGGGAATACTGGAAGCTCTTGCCGCACTGGCCACAGGTGTAGGGCTTCTCCCCGGAGTGAGTCCTCTCGTGCCTCTTTAACGTGTACATGCAAGAAAAAGTCTTTCCGCAGAGGGTGCAAGTGGGGACGGACCCGTCAGGGGACAGGCGGGTCCGGGAGCCGTCCTTGTCACGGAAGTGAGAGCTCAGGTGCAGCTGAAGGATGTGCGGGCTCGGGAACACCTTGCTACAGAGGGGGCAAATGCAGATATGCCCAGGAGGCACGAGGATGCCTGAGGAGGAGATGTCCGACGAATCCATGTCGTCCTCGCTCTCGTCTCGCTCTTGATCTATATCCTCCTCTCGGGCATGAGAGCTGCCATTCCCCGCGAACATGTGTCCTAACCCTGTCACTAGGCTTTTGGCTGAATTCCCAAAATGCTGACTCTCCGGACTCCTGGCTTCGCCGTCCTCCTGATCTGACAGCAAGTCTTGTTCATCTTTAACAAGTGGCTCGGTACCCTGCTGCTGGCTGTCGGAAGCCAGCTGTCCAAAGACATAGGAGGGGTGTAAGGAATCTCTCCCCGGCACGGGCTTGAAAGACAAATCCAGCGCACAGTCCACATCACTCGAAGCCAGGGGATGGTTAACAGACCTTTGGGACAAAGGTCCTGTGGAACTATTGACATTAGCCTTTGTTTTTCCAGCTGCTGCAGCGCACGGTTCTGCCTCTGTCGGCACAGAGCTGACACTTATATGATCAGAGGACCAGGCGGGGTGACTGCTGACCTTTTCTTTGCCTGCTGCTCTCTCGTATTCTGCAACGCTGAATTTTTGTTTGTTTCCTGGGTCAAACTCGTGGACCAGGGGCACTCCAGCATCTAGAAAATGCTCCGCTTTCTCCAAACCAGCCGCCTCATCATTAATCTTCTCTTCCAAACATAATTCTTTATCTTTCAACTTGCCCTTGCAGACTTTCACAATGTCATACATGTGAAGGTAGCTAGCTGCAGCCAGCACATCTTCGACCGGGAGACTGTTGAATTCCAGCTTTCCCTCGTACATGAATTCGAGCAGCAGGCTGAAGGCAGGGGCCGTGACAATGTCACTGTTCAGATGCACAATATCCCTTTTGTCTAACTGGTCCCTGTAGAAAAGATGGAAGTACATACTGCAAGAGGCAAGAACGGCTCTGTGAGCTCTGAATTGAGCTTCTCCAACTAAAACAGTACAGTCACACAGGAAGCCCTGGTGACGCTGCTGACTCAGACACTGCAGCAACTGGCGGCTATGGTCTGGAAACTCCATTCTTCCTTCATAACCTGTTCAAAACAGGAAAAACTTGAATGCTACTGTAAACTAAAGCCTCCTAGCAGCTGTAACAAACAGATCGGCTTTTCGGTAACACAAGCCAAAGAAACAGCCTTGGAGATAACGTTTACTGTTAATTGTCTGTGATAGTTTGGGGGGGGGGGGGGGGCGGAGAGAGAGAGGAAAAAAAACCAGAACACAACATGCTTCTCATCCTTTCGCACCTGCTCTGAACAGGAAAAACTTGATTGTAAGTAAACAAAAGCTAGTAAAGCAGCAGCCCCTCCAACCTTTGTTTCTCCCACTAAGCACTTTAATAAAATTAAGAGGAAAGCACACACACACACGAAAAAAAAAAAAGCAATTAAAAACAAAAAGCATAAACTCCCAGGCTGTCTGTCTTCCCGGCAACACTAACTCGGGGCATCTTTTAATAAAGCGCATTACCCACGTTACGCGCGCACACGCACATTTAAACTTTATCCTCAGTCGTTACGCACCGAACCACAACCGGACCGCGGCGGCGGCGCGGGGCAGCGGCGCTGCGGGAGGGCGGGCGGGGGGATGCGGGCAGGGGCGGGGGGGGGGGGGGGGGGGGAGGGAAGGGAGGGGGAAAAGTTTCCCTTGAAGTTATTAAAAGGCAAGGAGGAAAATGGGCGTAAGGACGGCGAGAGGGCCGGGCCGGGCCGAGGCTGCAGCCCCCCGGCGGCGGGCGCTTACCTTCCCGCGGGGCGCGGCGGGGCCGGCCGCGGGCGCGGAGCCGGGCGGGCAGCACGGGCGCGGGTGCGTGCGCGAGTGCGAGCGAGGCGCGGCGGGAGGGGGGAGAGAGAGGGAAGGGAGGGAGGCAGGCGGGAGGGAGGGAGGGAGGGAGGGAAGGAGGAGTGCTCGGTTTGCTAATTACACCGCAAGCTGGAGAGTCAGCTGCTCTGACTTCACTGCGATGGAAATGCTACCTCCAGCTGTGCGCCTTTTAATGCCATATGTTACTCCAAATCTCGCTACCAGCCAACCACAGCTTGCTGCCTTTTAAAGTTCCAGCAGCCCCATTTATAGCCCGCGATTAAATCCCACAAACTTGCCCCGAGCCCGCCCCCCCCCCAACGCGCTCCCCCCCCCACCCCCGGACGCCACCTCCCGCCGCAAAGTTGCTCCCCGCAGCCCGCCGCGGTGACCTTCGCCGGCGCCCGGCTCCGCGCAGCGCTGGAGGAAAAGGGGGGGGGGGGGGGGGGGGGGTCGCAGCGCGGAGCCGCTTTTCGGAGCCCCCCCCGCCACGGCAGCCGCGCTCCCCAACTTTGCAGGGAGGACTTTCCCCTTGCGGGGAGGGCGGGCGGCCGCCCCCCGCCGGCTCACCGCCCACTTACCGGCGTGCGGCGGCAGGGCTCAGCGTCCGCATGTGCGCGGCGGTGCGCGGCGCTGCGCGGGTGCGGCGGGGCCGGCGCGCGGCGGTGTTGTGGAGCAGGTTGCTCGCCGGCCGCTCTCGCGATACTTTCCCTCCGAGCCGCGGGTGTGTGTGTGCGTGTGTGTGTGTGTGCGTGTCCCCGCTGGTGCACACAATAGCCCCCACCGCCCCGGCCAGCCCCGCCGCCAGCGGCCGGTGTGCGCTGCCGGCTGCGCCCTCCCCCCGCCTCCCTCCTCCCCCCCCCCCCCCGCCCCGGCCGCTGCATTGGCAGCGCGGCCGTCCCGCTCCCAACTCCGCTGCGCCGCCGCGCAGAGGGCGCGCCCGCCCGCTGCAGCCCGACGTGCGCTGCGCTGCGCTGCCCGGCGGGGAGCGGCGCCGCCTGCGCGCCCGCGGAGAGCCCGGGGGGGGGGTGGTGGTGGGAGTTCCGCGGCGCCTGCCCCGCGGTGCGGCTGGGGCGAGGGGCGAGGCGCTTCCCCGGATTGATCTTCGGTTGCGCGTCAGCTAATAAATACCAGATGCCTACGGATTTTTCAAGATGACCTTTTCGATAGTTGATTAGAATTTTAAATTTTAATTAGCTGTAATCCCATCAAAAGTGAGCGCCTGCGGGGCAGCGCGGGGCCGGGCCCGGCCGCGGTTCCCACCGCAGCGTCGGGGTCGGGGGTCGGGGTCGGGCCCGGTACCACCGCAACGCGCCGCCCACCTCCGTGCGCCGGTAGCGGCGCCGCCGCGGGGCGTCCCGGGCGCTGCGGGGGCGGGGGGCGGCTCCGGGCGCGCTGGGGGGTCCCCGCGGGCACCCTCCCCGGGCCGGCCCGAGCCCCCGGCCCCGCTGCAGCTTACAGCCAGTACGGCGGGGAAGCCCCTTTCCCTTCCTTCCTCGGGGCCGCCTTGCCTGGGTGCTGCCACCCGTAGGGTCGCAACTTTTTCTTTTTTTTTTCAATGTCTGCCTTCTGTGATGTGCAGTGGTAGCGTTAGCACCTTAAAACCTCAGGTTTATTGCTTGGTGTGTTTGTTACTCGTTTAATCCCTTTCCTTGATATTTTATCTTCAGGCTTTCTGTCACAGAGGGCAGGGTCTGCACTGCTGACACCGCTTCTCTCGAAGACCTCAACTGGTTTAACTCCGTTGGCCGCAAATGCTGGGGTGTTGGGTGTTTCTGAACATCAACGACCGCATTGCCACAAAGCACATTGGTAATGCCATTGTCCAAACTGTTCAAACTGGGAAACTCCGGCCCAGAATGTGGACGTGCCCAGCTCCAGCGAAAGAGTTAAAGGTCCTGAGGTTAAATCTGTCACTCTCAGAGAAGCCCAGAGCCTGATCTGTTTGCCCATGATGGCAGATGCGATCAGGGAACGGGAGCTCTCTGTCCTTTGAAAGACGGCATCATCCCACGGTCGCAGCCTGGTAATACAGGCTCTGCCAAAAGTGGAACAATTTCTTCCCCAAAGTGCAAGTGCAGTTTCCATTAAGTTACTCTGTCGATTTGTCGACTTGTGGAGTTTGGCTGTCTCTGTACACTGGAAACGTTAGACAGTCTCTTGTATTCATATGAACTATGCTGCTTGGCAGAAATCCCTTATTTTGTTTAATTCATTGTTCATTCTTCCCTCTCCCCTTTAATAATCAGGGGAGAAAAAATAAGATTAAAAAAAAAAAAACCCAAGGTTTTAATTCCTGTTTGGGTGCTGTAAGCTAGGAATAATTTTCTGCAATCTAGCAGTGTCTTATTTTTAGTAAACCAATTACAATTTCACAGTAAGTCTGTGGTCATTACTGAGTTTGAAATGTCAGAAAACGCAACAGCATCCCTCTTTTCTCTAGGTATCCATTTTTCGTGTTGTTGGCTTGCTTTTTCGGGACTCAGAAATACTATACTCATCTTCACACCAAGGCAGCGATAGATACAATACAGGTGTTGTGCTGATTTAACTATGGCTGTATAAAATACTGGTAGTACAACTCTCTAATGTAAACAAGCCCCAAGTCATTTCTGGAGGCAAGGCAACAGGAAGAACTGCCCCAGAAACTTTATTCCAAGAGCTCCTGCGTTTCTGAGGGCCCTCGTGAAAGCATGGCATGGTCAAGAAACCATTAGCTTCCACCTTGCTGGCCCCCGAGCCCTTTGCAGGCTGAAGGCTCCCCTGCCGCAAAGCCCAGAAGAGGTTCCATGGTCCATCCTTCCTCGAGGGAGCAGAGCCAGGCAGCAGCTGCTTGGCTGATACGGAGCTCTCCGACCATATCCATGCTGGGGGGGATCACGACCGTCATGGGGACAGCTGAACGTGAATGGGGACTGATGGAAGATGTCAAATGGGGACTGATGGAAGATGTCAGGGGCCACCATGTTAAGCATCTTTGTGCAGCCATGAGCATTCCTGGGTCTGGCTGAAACCCTCCTGGGTACCAGTGAGCCTTGTGCTGCTTATGGAGCCTTCTCGAGTTGAGCTGAAAGCCCAGGTTTAGGGCAGAAAGAGTAAAAATCAGTGGTGCTGGCAGGGCTTTCGCTTGCCAAGCAAGGCTAGCCCTGCTCCTGGTTGTTTATGCTGCCTGGACACCAGCCAAAGCCCACAGAAATTAGTAGAAAAACCAACTGGATCAGGTCCATGAAGCCTGAGGACTTGATTCCATCCCTACCCCTTTGATCCAACAAGAGTATATATTTACTGAGCGGGGCCTCTCTAGCCGTCTTTGTTGGCCAAATGCAGAAGTGGTAGTAACAGGTTTTTCATGTGATTTAATCATTTTCTCTCTCACCGCATTGGGCAGGAGCCTCTTTGTGTTTGTTTCTACATGATTTCAGTGCTTTTATGTTCTTTTTTTTTTCCCTCCTCCTTCTTATTTTTTTTTTTTTTCCCAGGGCAACTTCTTTGTGGTAGTCCAGTTTCATTTCAGAGGGAGTCAGGGCCTGAGATTGTTTGATACTTGCAGGATTGAAGATATTTTAAGTGTGTTTGTCATAGCGAGGTTTTTTTGCAGGAGTTCTTCCAAACTTTTCCAAAGGTTGATTTATCCTGTGCAGACAGCAGCGGGCATTAGAAGGACCGAATGCTTCATTCCCTCCTCTGAAAAAGGGAGGAATGTAACACCAAAGGATGCTGAGCCCCGTGGTGGTAAGAGAAGGAGCTGCCATTGGCGTCCACAAATCTTCCCCAATTAGCAATCTACTCCAGCACTTACCCTGCCGTCAAATCCAAGGTCAGCATTCGGGGGGTTGCTCGGTTTGCAGTCAAGTCATAAAAGTGGGCATGACCTTCCCAAAGATCTTTTCGAGCACGTCATCTAAGACTCAAGGAAGCATTAACTTGCACTATTGCCATTCCAGACATTAATCAGAGCATATATTGCAGACAGTCTCCTCAGCAGTGTGCTTATATGAGTCGTATTTGGTTTATGGCTGTCCTGCAGATTCCTCCCTGATAACGAGACCCTGTGTGCGCTGGAGTATTTGTGAGTATATATTGCAGCAGCTAGGGCCGATTGTCAGATCATCCGACCGAATGCATAGGCTCACAGCACTAAGCTGCATATATAATTACGTGTTAAGTTGTATTTGCTACAACACGGCTGTCAATAAGGATACACCGATCTAGCGACACACGTTCACAGCGCAAAGGACTCTGCAGAGGTGCTACCGGCACAGGTCACGTTCGACTCCGCAGCAAGAGCTTGCAACACCCCCGGCCAAAGCAGCCAGGCATTTAACACCACACCTGTACTCAGCTCCTTTCTCAGAGCCGGGAGACTGCTTCCTCGGTCATTCATCCTCCGTAGTTTCACCCAGCCTGCCTAACCCTCAGCTTCTCTCTGGTTTTCTTACAGTCCGCTGTGTTCTGGATTTCTAGAAGTGGTAAATGAAGGTGCTTTTTCAGCCTTTTTAAAAATCCATTGGTTTTTTTTCCGCAAAGGGAGCACGCTTCTTGGTTTGCAGCAGTGAAGGAAATTTGCATGGCATTGATAAGGCACATCCTCTTCTTCGAGAGGTTTTTTTTTTTCCTCTTTCACCCTTGCTCATCACCCTGGCAGCCATATTTTAATGCCTGGCAGCCATATTTTAATGTTGCTTGGGGTTTCGTTGGGACGTTCAGAATATAATGTGTGTTTGCTTTAAAAATCTATTACAATTAAGCATGTTATTTCCTTTTTGATATTTGTTTTATTTATTTATCCATCCCCAGGAAGGAAATCTGAGAGCCCAGGCTATAAATTAATAGGTGTGTAGAAGTTTGTAGCAGGATATATAGAGAATGGCGGTGCAAGGCCATAAATACCAGTGGACAGTGAGAGACAAAATTGGTGTCTGCTTTGGGACCAGGCGTAAGATTTATCAGGCCCAGACAAAAGTCTTTAAATCAGAAGCTGATGCATTCTCAGATAAGCTGAGCAGCACTGGTATAGGGTCCAGCGTAGAGTTACTAATTTCTTATTAAAGGAGAAGTTCTTAATTGGCGTTGCTCTATTTGTAAGCAAATAATACACCATGTTAACAACGCACTTTATTTTAGTAACTCCCAGAAGGAAAGAGAGCTAAATATTGCAGAAGTGTTTTGTTAGATTAGGACTGGGAAATCTCACAATAGAAATACTCACTAAGCAAAAATATAACCTAGAATAAAGGGCTTTGTACTAGCGATGTTCTGGTGCCAGTTTAGCAGCAGTTCCTCAGAAAATGTTTTGTCCCAGGATAAATCAATTTTACCTCCAACTATTAGCCTGAGCTTTGTGAGGCAGAGGGTTGCCGTACCTGCCCTGCTGTCTGTAAAAGGTCCCTTAAGCAGGGTACATTCCTCTCTTGGGACTTGTGGGGCTGCCTGAACATATTCTTAGAATAAGTGTTGTGATCCTCATTAGATAAATTTGCAAACTTCGGGCATAAAAGACTATCTTTTCCCACGTGTGGCATATAATCTTGGTCTTCTCATGGTTTTTGCTTTTCCAATGGGGTTTCCAAATTAACCCAGCCTGAGCAAATACAAACAAGCATAAGCATCCCAGATGCCAGTTAAAATAATAAAATCCCAAACATCTCACTTTTCTTCATTCCCCACACTAAATAAAACCTTCATGTGCTACAGTTCACATCGTTATTGCTACAATCTCTTTGTTGTTGGCCTTGGTGATGCCCACTTACGCCCCCATCCGGATAGCTGCAGCAATCACCTCTGCTATTGCTTTACTCTTTCATCAGGTACTGAATCAAAACCAAGCTCCTTGTCCCACCTCCAAGACCCTCTGTAATTTGGAGTAGTTATACTGACATCACCTTCCAACCCCATTCCCTACCCTCCCTGGACACTTTCTTCCTCCCTCACCCCTATATCCTTTTTCTGCTGTCATATTAGGCCCCCTTCAGCATGAGCATCTGTCTTGCTCTTTGCTGTGCCTCAACATTTCTTTGGTGTCATTCCCAGCCTAGTCAGAGGAGCTGGGCTGAGGATTTTGGGAGAAGCAGCACTGGATCGGAAGGATTTGGGAGGGAGTCTGGGAGCTCTGTGCAGAAAGAAGCTGGGCTCGGTGTGCTCCCAGCCTCTGCCTGACTCCTTTGGGAGCCTGGATGCCAAGCCTGCACCTCTGAAAGTGGTCCAGCCCCCAGGGATGGAGAGAGAAACGGGAGGCTGGGGATGAGGAGAGCAAGACAGACCATTTTTCTAGTTAAAAAGAGCGGGTGTTGTCTCAGGGCTGTGTAGTAGCCATCACACTGGTCGCTCCACTTCCCTCTGATGTATTCCAGGTCGAGGGGAAGTCCAGAGAATGTCATGTAAGAAATGCAAATAAAAATATCTTTCTAGACTTCCTTCTCTTATGTACTGTCTGCCAAAACCTTCGCTCCCCTCTTTTACTGTTTTGCCTATGGATGTGTTTTATGCTTTTATCTTGCTCTTCTGGTAAAAGAAGAAGTACTTGCTGTGAGTTTACATAACTTGCCTTTTACTGCTCTGGAAATGAATGTGGAACTTTGGTCTTAATTAGACTCTCAGTGTAAGTTCTGTTTTAATGAATCAATGAAATATGTGAATATCATTAAGCTTCAGAATACATCTGCAGAGTTGGAGACTTAAAGCTGGTGGCCCGGCTGGGTCTATGGGGAGACAAGTGCTTAGCACCCAGGTGAAGAAGGTGTAGCAAGGGGGAGGGGGCTCCCTGAAACCAGAGTAGGTTTGAGTGTAGTGGCAGGTAGACCCCTCTGCCCGTGGAAGGGTTTTGATTTCAGAGCCCGTAATTGTGCACTGAGTGCTTTGCTCCTGCATCACGGCTTCACCACAACGAAGCGACGGACTTCACAGCATCAGAGGTTCAGGCTGCAGTTTGAGAACCAGGCTACTATACTAGTGAGTTCCTCCTGCCACGCAGCGAAGAGCCTGAGCTCCACCTGCACCCGTGGAGGAGAAGGTGTTTAGTAGTTTGCTCATGGAAACACAACAGGATGGAAGAGATGTCAGAAAACATGCAGAACCTTGGGGAAAAAATACCAGCTCTTTAAGACATACTGCTGATGCTTTCGCGAAGTGTTGGTCTTGTCTGGCGAGCCCGGTGATGCTTATTAAAGAGCGTTTGGAAAAAAGGCTGCCAAAAGACACTCAGAACCGCACTTAACTGGAGATCAGCCTGTAACAGTTAATAAGTGAGAGGAAACAACCTGGAATGGTAATAACCTGCCAGGGATTGTGGGTGTCACTGGTAGGATGTCACCCGCTTGAAGCAGGGTGGGATGAATGGACCACTGTCATGGCAATGGTGCTGGTGACAGTATTTTCCGTTTCAGTAATACAAAGGGGTTTTGCAGCAGTTGGCACGATGATGAAATGTCCCTTTGCAGAAAACAGAAAACAGACTAAACTAACACTAAACGGACTAGGACAGTTGCAGAAGAAGTAGTAGTGGGCCAAAACCCTGTGGATTTTACATCTCTCTTAGCATGGCTGACCTTCAAGACCCAGACTTGAGGATGTGCCTAGGTGATCCATTTGGCTGGGATGACTGTAGGATCTTTGTTTGCGTAGCCAGCAGCATATACAAAGTGATGTGCGACTGCTCATGTCTGCCTTTAATTCCATAGTCCAAAAGGCTAAGTACTTATTTTCAGCTGAGTGAAGCAGAGATAGCCTCCAGCTCAAGTCCGGAGCAATGTTCAAACTACACTTTGTAACTGGGATACTCTCAGGCTCCCTGCTGCGTCTTAGGGATGGATATGGGAGAGGATCTGCGACTATACACACTTAGACCAGACTTGTAAGAAGGCAGAGGAAGGAAAGTAGAGGTCCTTTTAAGACCAGTTACAATGAAAAAAGCCCTGGAATTTTGGGTTTTTTCTTTGGTTATTGGGCATTACACCTGAACTCTCCCAGCTCTTCCAGTGCTGTATTTGATGCAGAATCAATACTGAGAGGACTGGCTCTGATGCAGAAACTGAAATCCAAAAAATTTCTCTCTCCTAACTGGGAGATCAGATTGCCGATTTAACTCATGTCTGCAGGTAACGTGGGGAAATGTAGAGGGATTTATATGGAAGAGAGATTGGAAAGAAAGAAATTGCAAATTAGATGGTGTTTGAAGTGAACTCTGGGGAAATAGGCAAATCCTGAAGAGCAGCAAAAGGATAAAGATGGTGAAGTTCTCTAGAGATGCTGAAAAAAGTACATTTTATTTACTGGAAAAATAAGATGGGTAAAGGCTAAATCCCACAATCCCTTACTCATGCAAAGAATCCTGTTGACTTAAATACTTGTGTAAAAGTATTTCTGTGGGTAAAGGATTTGTTGGACTGCATCCAAACCCAGGTTAAGGTTGATGCTTTCACAGAGACAGAGTCTTTTGTATGCCACCCCAGGCAGTAAACGACAATCATGGGACACATTTTACAAGACGTACCAAATAAAAAAAACCAAAAAACCAAACCAACCCTTTGCCTAAGTGCGTGGGAGGTTCAGGGTGGCAGGGGGCTAACAGGAAGGTGACTCAGTGACCTGGGAGGTGGTTACGACTCTGCCGTGGCCAAGTGCGGACCCTCTGCCGGAGAACGCTGCTGCCAGCACAAACTAGCCCAAGTAGTTTTGGCACCTGGCCTAGAACAACATGGGGCTGTTTTTTCCCTTTTGTGCTCAACTGCATTGCACTGGGACAATGTGAGATTTTCAATTTTATACGCAGAAGGAAGAAAAAAGGCAAGCTTCTTTCTTTTTTTTTTCTTTTTTTTTCTTTTTCTCCACTGTACTTACCTTCATCTGTGGTAATGTTACAATTTATATTTGTAATTTAATTTTTAATTAATATTAAATAAAAATAAAAATTTTAAAAATAATAATTGTGGCAATGTTACAAAGCTGGGTCAGCAATACTTTATTCCGGTGACAGGTTTTTGTGCAAAGGTCACGGGGGGTGGGTGGCTCTGAGTGACCAGGACGCCTGTAATAGTCACAGAAGAGAAAACCCCGGTTGTGCTGCCCCCCACCTTTACTTTCTGTAATAGGTTCCTCAGCTGTGGGCTGCCAGGTCCAGCTGATGCGGAAAGAGGGAGAGAGCAACAAGCGGGAGCAGGAGCAGCGGGGTTTTAGGTGCCAAAAGCCTGATAGACAAATGAGATAATAAGTCCCATCTCCCCCATGCCCTGCTCTTGGCACCATTGACTCAGGGCACCAAGCTGCAAATCTTGCACTTGTCCAGGTGCGCCTGGGTGGAGATGAGTGACTGGCCATGCACGACTCTTCCCACATCTTCAGCGCAGCTGTCAGTGACCCTTGTGCGTGCCTGCACAGCAGCTCCAGGAAGGGCTCCACTCTGCCCACATAAGCCCAGTTGGAGGAAGGTGAACGAAGAATTGCTCGTCACCCTCATCCTCCTCCAGAACTTTGCAGAAGGTGCCGTGAACGTGCACAGCCCCAGTGTCATTGAGGCTTAGCACTAAGCAGGTGCTCCTCGGATCAGGACCTAAACGGTTAATTTTCAAGTGGCTTCTTAGAGCAGATGTTCCCATGTGTATCCCCTCCTTCCCTCTTCTGACACATTTCCTACACAAACAGCAGATTGCATTGCTGCTGTCCTTTTGATCTGCAGGAGGGGGAGGAAAATCCCACACAAATGATATTAGTTATCTTCCAGGCAGCCTGGTGACGGTGCGTGCGGGCATGTGCCTCCCTCCCACCTTTCTCTGCCCAGATGTCTTTTCTGGGACTTTATTCTTTAGCCTCTGCCCACTTCTGGAGCTGCATTTAAGGTTGCTTACCTTAAGGTCTGGAAGGAAAGAGTAGGTAAGGTTGGGCAAATTGTGGAGAAATTCTGATTGCAAAACATTGCTGTCTGTCTAAACACATGCAGAGGCTGCGGTACAGGCTGATCCATCTGCTGCCATGCTGCTGGCACTCATGCAGTGACTTGCACTTAGGTACCTGCACTCCTTGCGGGTGCTGAGGAATTAAACCACACTGCCTGGGTGAGGCTTAAGGTCCTACCAGACAGGAGACTGTCTTTGACAGAGCTTGTGTCCAAGACACTGGACATAACACAATCCAAAATTTGCTGTCCGGGCTGGTTGGATGTCAAACCACTGTGCCCGCGTTGCCTCAGAGCGGTTGCAGAGGGACAGCTCTTGCAGCCTTGGTGTGAGGTGACTAAGGGAGGAAAGCAGGAGCCTGCAGGATCAGATCAGTGCAGGGAGATCAGCCTGTCCCTCTTTCTTCTATGATCAGAAGCAGGGGCAGTAGATAAACCTGGCAAGATGGGAGGTTCGGGATGAATTAAAGGAGGTGACTCTTTACAGGACTGTAGTTAAAGTGTGGATCTCCTTGGTACAGCACCTTCAGGGTGCCAAGACTGCAGGCATTTGGAGGACTGTGAGAAAATTTCATGGTCAATAAATTCACCAAAAGGTGTTAAATGCACTGCACCAGTTTGGGCTTAGAAAGCCACACGGTGTTGACGCTGTGAAGAATATTCTGGGGAAGCATCACTGATCTCTCACCCTGTTCTTACATTTGTCCCTCCATATCACCGCTGTTCTTTGTCAGAGAGGAGGTGCTAGGCTGCATGCACCTTTGGTCTGCCGCGGTATGGCCTTCTCCGTATTCTTAACCTGAGATAGGGAGGAAAGCTTGCTTTCACTCTGCTACTGGTGGAAATTGCAGAAGCCCTCTAGGCGTATGGTGGAGATGATGGAGGTAGGTGTGGTGGCCTTCTAATTCCTTCCTGTGACTTGACTGGTGCGAAAAGGGCAAACAGCTCTTCCTGAGCTTTTTCCTAGAAAGACCAGGCATCGTTGTTCAGGAAGAGCCTTTGGGATGGCTGGGATGCTTAAAGCAGCTGGTGTCACTGGCCTTGCCACAGCAGTGGGGTAGGTGCACCGATGCAGGGCAGGACACATGCGTGAGCTAGCCTAACACTGAGCTGGCTGCCACTGAGAAATCTAAATGTAGCCAGCGGAGTTTCGGAAATTGGATCTCTTTCTTCATTTAATTTTGTATTCTTTTCCTGCTTTAGCATCATCCTCATTTCTAACCCCCAGCAGTAGGCTTATAGTATCAGGGCTCTCTCCTGTTGTCTTTGGAGGCTTCTGTAACAAACACCTAATTATTACGAGAATGATGTTTCTTGAGGCAGGGGATGGGAGGGCTCAAACCTGATACTGTGACCAGCCGAAACAGCAAGTGACTGATTGAAACGCTCTAAATAACAAATTCTTTTAAACCAAAAACAATTCCAAAGAGACTCAGCTTATTTGCAGATGTTACTCATATAGAAGGAGAGTCAAATATCATCAAATAACCCACTAAGCCTGACGTGCTCACTGGCTTAGAGAGGATACACTAAGCTTTGCACTTTGTTTTACTCGGTTTCTTGAGCTTGTAACCAGAACCAGGTAGTTTGCAGCAGTCAGCCCGCATGTTCAATTCAGCTCCTTCTCTGTCATTAAAATTGTTAAAATTGCTGAAGAGTATGTAATGAAACCACCTCTGCGCGGCTGTTCACCGGCATCTCTGTACCAGGCATAAAGTACACGTGGATGTTGGGTGGGTCTGTGTGGTTGCGTGTATCGAGGTGGGTGCATGCAGCAATGCAGGCTGGCACGGGCAGCGCCAGCACCAATGCTTTCCCAGCGCCAGCACCCCTGCTTTCCCAGCCCCAGCACCCCTGCTTTCCCAGCGCCAGCACCTCCGCTTTCCCAGTGCCAGCACCTCCGCTTTCCCAGTGCCAGCACCAATGCTTTCCCAGTGCCAGCACCTCCGCTTTCCCAGTGCCAGCACCAATGCTTTCCCACTGCCAGCACCTCTGCTTTCCCAGTGCCAGCACCTCTGTTTTCCCAGTGCCAGCACCTCCGCTTTCCCAGTGCCAGCACCTCTGCTTTCCCAGTGCCAGCACCCCTGCTTTCCCACTGCCAGCACCCCTGCTTTCCCAGCACCAAAACATCTGCCCCTGGCACAGAGCACCGGCACCAAGCAGTGCTGCTCTTGGGGTGAGCCCAGGCCTTTGCAGCACTCAGGCAAAAAATACATGTAGCAGCAACAGGCAGCCGCGGGGAAAGGAAAGAACGGACCTGTCACACTCCTGGAAAGAAAAGTGCAGGTTGTTTTTTGTTCACGGCATTTCAAATGCAGCGCCTTTTCCAGTTATATTTGGGCTATTTCTTAGGTGGCGATTTCCTGATATCCTTGGATTTCACAAATTTCTGATGTTTAATGATTCACCTTGGCTCCAGGGGAAAAAAGAAACCTGCCCAGTTCTTTGTCTTCCCCATTTACATTTTCTCGTTATTCCTCCATTGCAACCCTTTAAGTGAGCTCTCATTTCAAAAAGTGCAGGGGTAGAAAAGCCAGAGTTTGCTGTACTTTCATTTCCCTGTAACTTTTCTGAAGTTGGTGAAATGATGAGAAGTTAGACACTGAAAAGAAAAGCAATCTGAAAAATGGGGACAAATGAATCCCTCCCAATCCTCACCCTGGCATCTCCCCAACATCTTTCATTTTATTTTGTTCAGCAATAACAACAATAAGAAACAGAATTATTTATCAAGTAATCAAATGTCCTTTGTGACTGCTCAAAAAAGTGATTTTTTTAGCTTATTTCCATAAGTACTGGGCTTCATTGTTATACATTCTCAGGACTATTCAAAAAGAGGGTTGTTTTTTGGGAGCCCACTTTTAGTTGAAAGGACACCAGAGCTGCCTGAAGCAAATTAATTTCAAATTCAGATGGAATAAGGTGAAGGAGGGGGGGAAATGGGAAAAGTTAAAAATAAAAGCTTTGGAGAAAAGCAGGTTATGGTAGGCACACTCCCAGCCAGGAGCTCAGGCTGAATATGGGAGACAAGGATTCATCCAGAAGCGTGGGAAGACCAGGGTCTCCACAGACCATGCAAGTAGACTTACTCTTAGATATTATTCTGTCCATCAGACCACATTCTCTCTATGATATCAGTAAAAGCTGCAAGCAATGTCTTTGTTCGTTCTTTTCCCAAAGCTGCCGGCACCCCCTGTTCCCAGCCCGCAGCTGGCCCATCGCGTGGTGCCGGCTTTCCTTCCCGGCTGCTTTTACAGGTCGTCCTGGGAGCGTTACCAGAGCTCTGGGCTTAGGTGGTTGCCCTTCACAGCAGAGAGCATATGATGCATTTCAGCATTTAAAAAGCTAATTTTATCAGTTTCATTGCCTTGTGTGTAATAGATATTTATGAAGTCTGTGTCCATATGATTTCTACCATTGAGCTCCTAACTCGGTGGCAGCCCTAACGCTTAGCAGGCTTACGTGCAGCAAGACTCAAATTCTTTCCTTTTAACATCAAATCATTCATTATTGTGTGATTTATTCAAAGGCTGCAGCATGGAAAGTAAGAAATGCCTGTTGTTGCCAATAATATAATCACATGTGGGGCTTAATCCTGTAAACATGCACAAGTAAAGTTACTTACACATCTAAGTCTTTGGTGCATGCAGCCGTTTGAATAAACTCCTCAGCCTGAATGTGCATCTGTACAGTATTTAACGCGAAGGGTTTAAGCCAGCCTGGGGTCTTTGTGCTAAATATATAATAATTATTATAATGAGGGTATTAATGATTTGTTTGTGTACTGTTCTTACATCTAGTGCCAAATATTATATAGAATGTGTATCTGGGAAGCATGTAGCCCTTCGTATTTTATATCTGTAATAATCCATGACTGAGTTGCTGGATTCCATCTCATTTGTATATGCCATATTTTTTTCCAGAACATCTGTTTAAACCCACACTGGATAGCTGCCAGATTAGTGGAAAGGATATGGTATAAAGAAGACTTTTGTTTCCTCTGAGCAAGGAGAAAAAATGAGTTACAAGTCGGTGCATATTGCCGAGAAGCAGCAACTTTTTCTCTCCAGAAGCAGATGTCCTGTAGTGTTTGAAAATGAAATGTTTTTGTGTCTCGCAGGCAAAGGTTCTGCGCTTCAACAATATTGATTGTCAGTTAGTACAGGCTGTCAGCCTGCCGTGGTTAACCTACCAGTTGTTGGAGAGACAATCATGAGCAATTAAGAATCACATTTCGCTGTTTCAAATGCCTCCATATTGCCACTTTATTCAAAATCCTTTTTTTCATGTTGGAAAGTACGTTGGTGAGAGAGAAGGAGTTTTCTTTTTTCCCCCTGCCAACCATATTTTCATTGCTGGCCAAGTTAAGAGAGATATATATTGCTCATAAACTTGCTGCAGTTTCTTGATTAAAATCTTACATCCAGCCCTCCTTTCAACATCAATCTATAATAATAAGGAAGGAGCACATTGCATTGCATGGCTTTGTATTATGCCTTGGATGCAAAGCACCAGGGAAAGACTGAGCTGCAGAACAAGCAGTAGCAACATGAGCCAAGAACTGTTCTGCATGAGGATGGGCCTTTGTGATTTGAAACGGGGGAAAGGACAGGAAGATTAAAACCAAGAAGAGCCAAAGGCTTAGCAGCCGAAGTTGCAACAGTGCTGGCTCTGCAGCCAGTTGTGGGAATGACTGGTAGAAGCGAGGTAGCAAAGTGCTGAAATCAACCTGTTTCGCCATGAAAAACAGCCCATGTGAGATGAAAGCGAGTGCTACACAAACCAAAAGCCAGCAGTGCCTAGAAAGCTTGTGGCTCTTGTCACCCCACTGCCAAGCATCTTCCGAGGCTTTGGTAGCTGGTGGCCTTTTGGAGAGAAGTGTCAGAGGCACTGGGGTCTGGGCACTCCATAACTCAACGTGTGACAAAGCCTGGGCCAGGCACTATGCACCTTATGTTGTGACAAACGGTGTGCAGACCGTCACCTCGGCTGCTTGTTCTGGTCCAAACACCTGGGAACCATCTCAGCCTCGTGAACCAACATGACTTAGAAGGACTTTAGGCAAAGACAAATCCTGTCTCCTCTTCCAGAACTTTTCCAAACCAAGGAATTTCCTAAAAGCAACAAAACCCCATAAGCTCTTCCAAGGGAACACACCACTCACGGCCTCACAAGAGATTTCTGACCAGCAGATTACTGCCTCCACAGGGTTCCTCAGCACCCTGAACCTCACAAGCCCTTCCCACACCTCTGCCCCCAACCACTCATGAAATCCATGTGTGGTCTGGGTCCATAACGCTCAAAGGGACGGGACCTGGGGCAGCACCAGCAGGTTTCACTGGTGGGAAAAAACCCCTTGCAGAGCATGAGGTTCTACCCTACACATGGGGAAGGCAAGTAAATGCCAAGTTCTAAGCAAAACCGTATACATCATTCAGGGATTGTCAAGAGCAACTAGTAGAAAATGTCAGCACACACTTCACAATTAAGAGGCTAAAAAAACCAAGTTGTATGTGAACCCGTCCATGGAAACGTTTCATTCCCGCCTCACACTCCCCTCCAGCCCATCACCAATTACAAAAAACCTCCCCAAACCTTAGGCAACAGCAAAAGGCACCAAGGCAGAAATGGACCTGAGCCAAGTCCCACAGCGCTGCCTTGGCATTGCAGCACTGACCGATGAATCAAGTGAAATCTTTGTGATTTAGGATCTCAGCAGAAGTATTTCAGAAATTATCAACAATTTAGGGCAGCAGTACTAGCACGTGAAAGGTGCTGAAAATGGGGAATCACAAGAAAATAAAAGAGAAATTATGTAGCTGAATAATATTAAGAAATCATCTCCCACGCACATATGTACCCAGGTTCTGATACCAAGGCTGGTGTGAGTACAGAAGTGAAGAGTTTCATCTTTACTAAGATTTTGCCAATTCAAAACTTAGATTAAAGGGATTTCTGTGCAGTAGCTCTCTCTGACCATCTTCACCTCTGCTCTGTGCAAAACACAAGTTTGTCGTCTCACAATCACATTTTCCTATTTTTAAAAAAATTTCTCTGCCATCTTGCTTTGTGGGAAAGACACTGAAACTGCAAAAGAAACTGTGTTGCTGGAGGAAACTGAAATGGCTTCGTGTCTGACATGTGAACAACAGAACAAAGTAAACACTGACAAAAATAGAAAGCAGTGTTTTATTTTCTCTCTGATCTTTCATTTTTTACAGGATATTATGATTACGGAGAACTTCCAACATTTCAGGCAAATGGGAAATTTTTAAACAACTGATGTAACAGAGAGTTCAGGTCGTAGCATGCAATGAAACAATATCTCATTCTTGCTGACAGCAGGATACAAAGATTTCTTGGATTTAGGACTCTTCCTGAAACTAGCAAGAACGATGGATAAATGTCTTTAAGCTGACTGCAGATCTTTGCATTATGCTCAGTCACTAAATGCTCTGTGTCTTTGATTCTTCCAGGATTAAACATCCAGGAAGACTAAACATGATTTTCCCCCCTCTCCCGTGTTTGCCTCTGAGTTGAGGAAAAGTTTTCTATCAAGCTATTCAAGCTGTGGCAAACGTCAGGTACCCTGAGCACCTTGCTCTGATTTACGATCCCCAAAATCTTGATCCTGATACCAGAGATGAGAAACGTGGATCCCTATCGAGAAAATGACTTGGTCTTATGCTGATCTCGATCAAACTGTTGACACTGGCATTAATCAAACATACTATGGTGTAATTACATTTTACACTGATCTATGAAATATTCATGCAATAATAACGAATACATACGTGCAATCATACAATATCATCATCATAAACTGTGGTCAAATACGTATGATATTTGCAATGCTTATACCTTGTTCATATAAATAAATATTCATTAGAACTGAAACTAATTACTGCATGGTTGATGACAGCTGAGAATATTAAGCACCGATACTGAATTATGCCTTCAAAGGCAATTTTGAAATGACATTCATTTTCAAGTTGTGGGTCAGTTTATTTGTCCAGCTATGATAATATTTTTTTCCAATGGAAAGAATAAAGTTTATACTAATTGTCATGAGAATGCCTAAGCATTTTCTGTGACTAGTAATCAAATAAGGGAGCTGCGAGTGTCTGTAAGTGCACCAATGTTAGTCTATTTTCGTATTTAAAATTGGCCTTTCCCACAGCTCATTCAAGTTTATGTTCTAGCCACATGTCCCACAGATAAATAAACAGATGCTCTATATAAAGAGCTAGATCATATTCTGAATGAGCGAGGAACATATGTCATCATTAAGGGAAGCTTTGGTGCCAATGCTGGCATTAAGGTAGAGGAAAGAAAACAAGGAAGAACTTGAAATAGAGCAACATAATCCCAAGGAAGTTGTCAAAACCAGAAGAGAGGTTATTTGTGCTAGAGTTGGCAAGAAAATGTTGTTCGGCAGTTTTTGCTGAAAAACACAAAAGAAGAGCAAGAGGAATTTTTGATTTTTAATTAAAAAACATCCTCTGTTGTTGGTAGTTTTGGGCTGAAACCGAAAATTATAGGTATTTTACCTCAGCATGCCCAACCCCTAAATTTTGTTTGACCAGAACTTTTTGCGAGGGATTTAAGGTGCCCAACGAAAATGACAAAACGAATAAAACTGAAATTTCCCAAGAATATTTCTCTTTGTTAGAAATTAATTTTTTTTTCCAGTAAGAAATTTTCATGGTGTTTTTTTTTTTTTCACACGCCGCTGATGAAAGGAGGATATCCAGATATAGCTGATAATGGATCTTTACTGTCTGAATGCAACTAGATGACATTGTTTTTATTGTTGCTATTGTGTCGTGTGCTTCATAAATAGAGACTGGAAAGACAGTTCATGCCCAAGAGATCATTGTAATCTAAATATAAGTCTAGAGGCTTTATTTATAAAATGTACAGAATCAGGGTTTTTTAATTGCGTGCAGAAATATTGTTCAGAGAAAAATACTGTGCACGCATAAAAAGAATTTTAGTTCCCACGTTTTGTGAAAATCATAACTGAAAAATCAGGCTGTAAGTAAGAAAAGGAAAAAAAAGAAAAAGTTAGCTGCAAATGCCTCATGAACTTATCTGCAATTTGATCACATCAAATGAGCAGGGGACTAACAGAGAAAACCTGCAACAGCCCAAAGAGCTCCCTGAGGTACCAGACGAGGGAGTGGAGTCTGTGATGGGCAGCGGAGCGATCGCTGGTGCAGTTAGAGGGTTTATGTAGGACATTGTTTCAGGCGTCCGTCGATTTCCTACTAAGATACATCCAAAGGTGTGCTGAATAATAAAGCACAAAGCACTGGAAGGACAGAGCTGCTGTTACAGCAATTTGTATCTCTGAATTCCCTAAAAAAGAGTTTATTTCTTGCATGAAATCCACAGGAATTGGGGGATCCAAGAGTGGGAAGGGAGACACTGTCTCGAGGGAAGGAAAAGACCCATTTCCTTGCTATTGGTGTAGCATCGTGGCGTTGGGAAAGTGGGGGGCAGGCTGGGGGGCTGCTGGCTGGTGGGACGCGGTGGAGGTGGGGTGCTCTGCTTTGGCACATCGTGCATCACCTCCGAGGAGGCTGCTGGATTTAGCGAGACGCTTTTGGCTGCCAGTTGCCTCGGTCAGTGGCGGTGTGTAAAGATTTGGCAGTACATGGGCGGATCTGTGCGAGACTTGGCTGCCTGCACCATCTTTTTAAGCACTTAATTTGAGAAATGAGTACACAAGAGAAATTTCTGGTGGCCTGACATGACACAAGACATCCAGCGCTCTGTAAGCTGAAAACCTCTCATAAAGCCCCAGATCCAGGTGTAGTCCTATCTGAAGGAAACATCCACCTGGTAGTCCGGATTTGGGAAATAAACTTTACTCGGGAAATTGTCAGAAGGTTTTTTGGAAGAGGACTGTTCACACCAACAAGCTCCGGGCAATTTCCACGGTTGTGCAATTGCCCTGCTGCCCATGGCTTCAGCACCACTAAAGGGGTCCCACACCAACCAGCCCCTGCCAACAAGTCCTGAACATTTGGGAGTGAGGGAAAGGAGCAGCCTGGTCTAGGGTGGCCACTTAAGCTGGTGACCACTCCCAGCTGTTGTGGCTATCACGATCTGCTCTGGGGCTCTTGGCTGGGCAGGTCTTCTGAGGTTGACTGGAAGAAGAGCAGAGCCATGGTTTGCCAAAGGCAGTCAGCAGGCGCTGGCAGCCGGTCGGCAATCAGGTACGTTCCTACCTCGCTTCAGCTATTTCATTTATGTGACAGTTTGTGGGAAACATCTGGCACGGCATCTGACTGACACATCTCCAGCTACAGAAAGCTGAGAAAAATCAAAGCAGCCACCAGGGATAGCAAAATACGGGTTTATGCATCTTCAGCCTCATTCTCTTCTCTCAGCCACCAGACCTGCGACAGGGGTAATTCAGCTAAGTGAAGTGAAGGGCAGGCTAAAGATAGCGTGAAGTTTGGTTAAAATGTTCCTGCTTGATGAGACTTTTCCTGAACCAGGCCACCCAGGTTCCCCTATCTGCACCATCGCTGATTTGGTGTATGATCCTGGGCAAGTCGTTTTCCTTTCCCTCACCTCACTTTCTCTCTCTAAATGAGGGAAACAAGAGACTGCTTTGGTCACACATGTTGACATCTGCCATGGTAAGATAGTGACAGCCATTCTGGCTCCATCGATGGTTGTATGTAACTTTTGGTGATAGTTCAACAGCCAAATGTAAACCAGGAACAGAATCTGGAAGGTGAAATGTTTCCAGCCCAGCCTGAATGTGCAGAGCATGTTTTTAGAGCAGATGATGAACTGCTGCAATGGCTTACCATTGCCAGTGGTGGGGACTCCAGGGAGAATATCTTCAGGCAGCCTGGATGGTTTTCTGACATTAAAGGCAGAGGTTCTAGAGGACTAGAAATGTGTTTGAACATTCAGCTTTCCTTCATCCAACAGCTGATGTCCTCACTACTACAAATTAAAGGTAATACTATTATGTGAGGGAAACCCAGGTCTCTGCAGGGCTCAGACGCACAACCCAGTTACTGCTAGCAAACAAGCTACCTCATGTCAGCTGGGATGTGGTAACTCTGCAGGTACTTGCTCCTGCAAGCAATAACAATAGCTCCCTACAGCAACTCTGTGCTATTTCAGTTTTGCTTTCCCCACCACAAGAAGTACCATTCCACTGCCTTTACAAGAGACGAAGCATGCACGCGGTTGTAACAGTTGCCCAGCTCGGTTGGGCTGACAAGCACTAGCTTGTCAAACGGCAGTAACTTGATCGAATGTCTGAGCACTAACTTTGCAACTTCACTTAAAATGAGAAGACCTCTTTGGAGATGTGTTCATTCTTAAGACATCATAAAAGTGGATGTGGTTGTACGGCAGCAAAGTTCAAACAGGTAGCCCACAATCTTCTCCCCACGTCTACATGAAGCTCTCCAGCTTCTTAACCACTCGCTGCTGCTTCTATCCAAAGTCAATGCTTAAAATACTCTCTGCTGTTGGAATACACCAGAACAGCCCTCCTCCCACATCCAGCCCCCACACAGAACCTAAATGCAAAAGAAATAACAAAAAGAGTGGTTTTGGAAATAATTAGGTCAATTAGAATGTAACAAGGAGAGTGGTCTAGACATAGATGGCATTTACATTAGCAACAAACTGCTCCATTTGGGTTCTTCAGTTCAACCAGCTATTTAATCATCAATTCATCTATGTGAATTCTTAGCAAATTAGAGAATTTGCTAATTTAATGTACCCTGAAGGTGGTGACTAAATTATGTATCAGTCACTGATGCCTGCTCTGTCTAAAGCATAAGAGAAATGCAGCCAGATTCTTCAGAGAGGGGCTTTGGTGTCACACGCTCTCCAGGGCTCACACAAAATGCTGCATTTTAGAAGGGTCTGTAAGGTTGAAAAAGACAATTGGGTTCTGCATCAGCCAGTCTCAGTTTTGTTTAAACTTTCTTCCCTGAAACCAGAAGACCATGCGCAAAGCCACCAATAAAAGAGAGAACTGAAATAAATTTCATTCTCAACATGTCCCGCACTGCGAAGTGGCAGGTGGCCATTTTTGAAGCCAAAGGTAACGAACAATAATCACTTCTGTAAGTGACACAGTATAAGCAGATCTAGAAGCAGGAGATGGTATAGGAAACCATAGTGTCCTCTTGCATGATCTGCTGAGACACTAACCCTGTGGCTTGTACAGCACTTCTGCCGGGACATACAAGATGCCATCAGCCTCTCCTAGTGGGGCTAACCCTTACCTGGGTGAAACCAGCCCCTGTGGAAAGCCTGCACAAGGGTTACCCATCACTCGGGTCACTCCTCTAACTGCAAGTGGCACATAAAATACTATCTGTCCTGGCTTTATAATTGATGCCCTGCCAGAAGCCAAAGTGTCCTTCCTCTGGGGCTCAGACGTGATCCTCTCATGCCCTTCTTCAGGACTGACTTCAGGTGAGACTGAAGTCGAGCTCTGAAGAAAACAAGTGTATGGCACATCTCTGAAAGGCATCTTTGCAGAAAACATGGGTGGGGAGGGAATGGGAGATGAGGAAGTTGAGTGGGGCACAAATGTGGGAGGAAAACAAAACCGGAATTTCTGAAAAGTCTAATTTTATGCTGCGCCACCTGTGTGTTTTACCCTCTTTCTCATTCAATTTCATTTTAGACTCAGCAGTTTGAGGAAGCCTCTACTGTGGCGTGAGTAACAGATTGAGGGTTCAATCTTGGGCCCTGTCTGGAGCAAAAAAGATGGTATTATTTGTCACACACGGTAGCTCTGCTTCAATATCCCCCAGCAAAGGGCATGCTCCTGTCTGGTGAGACTAGGCTGGCAGTCCCAGAGATCCTTTCAGGTGTGGTGGATGGAGTGGTACCTCTACAGGTAAGAGGCAGCATCGTTCCGGTGCGAGGTGCGCTTTGTCAGCACTCCGTCATCTGCAGGGGGTTCTGAGAGGTTCCGTGGTGACTTGAAACCAGGCTTACTGTCAGAGTTCAGGTGCTTCTCGAGTGGTATTCAAATGCCTAGAGATATAGGGATGGGTGCAGCCTTGGCAAGATTTTAAAAGCAAGATAAAGAGAAATGAATAATTAGGCATCTGACTGGAGCTGAAAATTCACATCCCTCCTCAGGATTGGTGAACTGCTTTGGCTAAAATAAGATGCAATTTGAATCTTTGCCAGTTGCCTGTATTAAACTGAAGTCTCTTTTTTTTTTTTTTTTTTTCCTCCTTAAGATCAGAGATTGCTTTGTTCAATGTTGGAGCACGTCAGAAATTCTTCTGTGATCCTTGGAAGTCTAAGTGGGGGGAGCAGAGAAGGAGTTGCCATATTGCTGCATTTGGCACTGGGTGCAAGCGAGCGAATGCTGCCTGCAGGTGTGTGATGCAGTGGGGATTTTGATAAATTGAAGAGGCTGCAGAGCTGCAGGTACCCACCTTGCTACCTCTCCACGCCCGTGTTGGGACATTTGGCTTGGTTCAATAGAAATGCCAAAGGCAGCGTCCCCCTACCGCCCCGGCGCTGGCTGCTGTCAGAAAGGTTTGCCCTTCAGCCCAGGACCTTGCACGGAGCCCAGCTTTCTTCCACAGCCACTTGCTGGCTTTAGAATGACTTGCTCCATTCCCGGACGGACCTGATAACAGCACAGAGCTGCCTGGCCCCAGGCCCTCGGGAGAGGGGTTACAAGAAAAACACCCCTTGACTTCAGCAGAAGTGAGATTATTTGGGCAACAAATGAACACAGCAAGTATAGGCTAACACAGCCAGATCTGAAATGAAAATAAAGACAATTTCAGTACTGGGTTGCAGTGGCTGGTTGAAGAATTTGGTCACATGGCAGGAAAGGTCACTAAAGAGAGCTCTTTTAACAGAAGCTCATTCGTATTTTAAACTGGTCACATGCCTTTTCATTTGTGTCTTCTCTGATGCAAGTCTCCCCTTCATCTTTATTTACACTGGTCTCTTTTCATATTTTGCTGTGAATTGCAAGCAGACTTTTCTCTATCAGCCAGTTTGAAGGGGTGGCAGAGGCATCCCCACTCAACTCCTGTTTGCCCTGTGTCCGAGAGGAATCATTTTTCCTAATGAAAGAGCATTATGGCAATCACGTTGACATGACATATGACAAAACACATATGCTGACTGATCAAGATCAATTCTAGAAACAAAGTGTAGCACGCGAGTGTTTCTACTTTTCCATTTGTCTCTGCAGCCAGGCACACGTCAAATATATTCCATCTCACATCACAGACCAGAACAAGAGGTTTGCATCTAAAACAGCAGGACTCATAGCTAACATCATCGGAAATGTTGCATAGTGATGCCACCGTAGCGAAACACAAATTTCTATCCGAGAAACATATATCATGCTCGGAAGGATAGCAGCGTTTGTAAAAGCATGCAGTACATAATGAGAATTTCATCACAAAGAGCAAGGAGACACGTCAGTGGCTACAAAGCAATAGGTTTAATTCATACCTGAGAATAATTTGATCCCGGGTTTTCCTCCACACTACTCACTACGCCCAGAGAGCTTGTATGAACTATTGATGGGCAGAAATTGTTGGGGACTTAGGGCATTTTAAGATCTGACTTTCTCAGCAGTTATGAATGCCAGAGTGGAATGCTGATTAGCTCTAAGATGACATATGCATTAAAAAAAAAGGACCCTGAGAATATAATAATCCAAGGCTACTTAAAATGAAATGTGTTTTTTTGTAAACATTATGCAAATACTGATTTGGGGAATCTAAGCTCCGTTGAAAGCTGGGCTGAATGCATTCCCAGGGAATGTGCAGTTAGTACCTGGACTGTGATAAGAATACAATAAGCGTTTTCGACTATTGCTAACGACGAACAGAAATTCAAGCTGTGTGGGTCAACGTGGTGACTCAGCAATCAAAGTTACTTCATCCTGCTGCAGTCAGGGGACTGCAGTTTGGTCTCCAGCACCACGTTTAGGATTTCCAGGGAGAACAGGAGATGAGTCAGGGAATTAGAGCAACCTTGCATTACTTAACTAGTGCTTGTGGCTTGATCAATGGCACTGGGAAGGTTCTGCTGTACGGAACCCCTGCAACAGTGTCGCAGTGTGCTTGCTGTTACAGAGTGCTGTGGAGGCTGCCAGTGCTGTCAGATGCTGGGGGGAAATAGGGGAGAGAAGGAAAAAACATACGGTCAGCAAATAACATGAGAATTTCAGTAGCATCACATGGCAGATAGTATTTACCTTATTATGCATGAACTCATGCATATTGTATCCCAGCTGTGATGCCGGCAAACACAAAACTTTATATCCCATGACTCAAAAATACTGCTGTTCTCAAGGTACAGCAGATCAGCAGTAAACTGGAACACACACAAAACCCACCACGTTCCTAGGGCAGGAGTGTGTCCTCACCAGTCAGCTGCAATGTCAGGCAGGTATTTAACAAATGCCTGGGTACAATGAGCAAGGTCTTGTTTATCAATTAACATACATACTATTAATTGGCTCACATGTCAATTTTAATTGAAGTGATTTGTATTAATAACGGTCGTCTGTGCAAGTTGTATGGCATACCTGCAGGGATCCGTGCTTGCTCCTGGGCTTAACTTTTAGCAGATATTCTAACCTAGGAAATATCTTCACAATTTCAAAATACGAATTTTTTGAGCGATAACTAGCTGTGTAACTGATGCCTATTTGTTAATAGAACCTCTACATGGAAACCCATCACCTAAGAACTATGTCTGAAACAAAACCAGAATAACAGCATTATGTAAGAAACTGTCTAGCCGAAGCCCTGTCATAAAAAAGCCCCAGTGACACACATAAGGGGGGTAACATTATTTGCAAATTATAATAATAGCTTTCCACATCTGTTCTCATGAAGAGGGAAAGCTGTGTCGCTGCTGGTGTTTTATTTAAGGTTTGAACTCATCCATCTTGCTTTACATTTTGTAAAAAAACCCTATGACTCTCCTCATTTTACCTTTTCTTACTTTGTTAAAGGCAATGTTGTAGCTCAGGTTACTCTGGGGTTGTCATCATCCCAGGATCAGGTTGAGCCTCTTCTGGAAGTGAATTGTCCCAGGTGTGCTTTCAATTTAAAAATGACTCTGTGAGGACAAATATTAGGGTAATCACAGCTGCTTCTGAAGATGATTGTTATTTTACCATTTAGAAGATTGCCAGAGCTCCCTGGTGCTATGCAGCGTCCTGGCACCTTGCAAGAGGTAACGTCTATCCCCAAGGATTCTATAATCAAAAACCAAAGAAGGGACTGGGGGAAGGGAATTAATCAGTGATTGACTTTCTCTGCATTAAATACAGGAGTGTCTGAGGTACGGATGCAGTGACTTGGTTACGTTATGCAAAGAGGCTATAAAAGAATTGGGAACTGAAAGTAGCCCTCTTCCATCTAAATTCGGACATGCTGAGTCATCAGTCAATAACAAGACTGATTTCCATGGCAGTAGTGTTTGGAGGCTGTAATCAGCCTTCATGTCCTATTATGCTGGGTGCTGTGTAAATATAGAATAACAGATACTCTCTGTAGGCATGTCCTTAAACAGATCCCCGCTGATTTCAGTGGAACTCTACACATCCAGAAGGATACCCTGGGGTAGATCTGATTTTCTAAATAGGGATGAGATGCAGTAGGCGGGAGTATAAACCTGCAGGATTTATAGGGAACAGGTTATAGGTAATGGGATCACAGGGGTGCCTGTGTGAGGTATGCAGTGTAGCAACTTTGTTGATCCTTGTTTTATTTTTGAAGAGGGTAAAGGAACAAGGGAAAATCATAAACTTTTTTCAGTGGGAGACTGGAACCTGTATGCTTTGAAGTATCTGAGTACCGGTGTTTTACTGACTTGCAAAGTTTTCCTGGCCAAGAATAAATCAAAAATACTTCAAACAACTGCAGCAAAACTCTTTTTCTCATTTTTTCTCATAAACCGTCTTTAGGAAAGAGTAACCTCTTTGCTGACTTAAAAGGTGACATGGTGAAAGGTACATGGAAAATAAAGATGCTATAATGAGAAGAACCGTGAGCACGTTCAGAGGACATCTGCTGAGATGTTATCGGTGGCACAGAAGCCCTGCCCATTCCATTCGGTGACATCATTTTCTACAACTGCCAGCCTGTCCTGGCAGGCTCAGGGGCTGCAGCGGGAATGCTGTGTGAGAGCCAGGCTGGATGTAGCAGAAAAATACCCTGGGCCCGATTCCCTCCCGGCTGGCAATGAGTGTGTGGCCAAGGAGCAGCCGCTTCTCCAGCTGAATGCAGATGGCAAGGCTGAGGGCAGGGAAGACTGCAAGGCAGGTCAACAGATTGATTTCTTTCACAGCTGCCTTTATTATTTTTATGTTTAGTATCTGTTAGATAAGCACCAAGAAGGTCCTGCAGAGACTCCCCTTGGCACTGGGCACGGACGTGCCAAGAGGTAGGTCTTGTTTCACACAGCCCCAAAGGGATGGTCGCATTGTGATTTGTGCAGGCTCTTGGTGGACCCAGCTTAATGGGTGAGCATTCTGTTCAAGGCTGGGTTGGGAATTTCAGCAGACAGGCAATGTCGGACAGCTTGAGGCCCAAGAAAACCAGTTATGTGCTGCGTATGGGGGGGGGGGACGGGGCGGGCAGGACAACTAAATAGGTCCTTGTTATATCAGCACACAAGCAAGTTTTTTAGCCTGAATTTTGCAGTGTTTGTGCATGTGCCTGATTCTTATTCCTAGTATCTTCTTAAACTACTACTTCTTCCTAGTATCTTCTTAATTTCTGGATGCCTTCAGCTCATGTGGCAGCAACGTTTTCAATGCCTGTGTCTACATTGAATCAGGAGTGTGCTTTTAAAGCAGATCTCCTGATTGTACCGATTCACTGTGCTTCGGTCTGTATCACACGGACCAGTCTAGGAGTGCATGAACTGGGCCTCCTTCCAGTGAACCTAAACCAGTGAGATCCTTCAGACCAGTCCACATGAACTCTGACCACCACTGGGCAAGCAGTCCCTGGGACCCCGTTACAGCTAGCCCGAAGCCCCCCCCCCCCCCCCCCCCCCCTTCACTGCAACACCTTTGGTGTGGAGATGGGATCCTCAGCTCCCACCGGATCACTCCAGAAAACCACTCCTGTGGCCAGTGCTGCTCATGCATCATGGGTTGCTGCTCACAGGGAACTGCAGGCTGGGGTAGGGGAGAGGAAGAGGATTTGGGCTTGGAGGGGACCCTGTCCCTCAAAACAGGACGGGCAATAACTCGCTCCGGCCACAGGGTGCAACAGCCACAAACCTCTCTGTAGGTGCAGCTAAGAAACCCAGCCTAGATGTAGCCAAAGGGTAGCAAAAGCACTTGAAAGCTTTGTGACAGTAAGAAGTCAAGCAGAAAAGGAGACCTCAGTGATTTCAGTGAGGGCAAACAGTAGCAGGAGCTCAAACTTGGTTAGACATGAAAGAGCTACAGGACAGAGATACTTAAGCAGCAAAAGATATATTTTAAATATATATTTATTTAAATTAATAAATGATTTATCGAATATAAAAATTACTATCAGGACTCTTCTTTCGTAGAAGTGCTTCTTGTGTGATAAATAAGCAGAAACTCATCTGGGCTTTTTCCTCCATAAGCTGTTGCATTTTATTTGGTGTCTGATCAGCGTGGCTGTAGAAACAAGTACACAACAGGGCTCTGAAGTAAAGAGTGCACCAAAGATAGGAATTTCTTTCTTCGCTTTTCCTGTTTTTATTCATGGTAGTGTCATCTCTTACCTATGAGTGTGAATACAGATGAAGACATCGCTAAGTGCAATTTTATGTCTGAAGTAGCCAGAGGGTCAGACCAGAACGATGCTGAAATGATCACTTCTGCCCTTAAAAGTTTCCAAAGGATACAATTTTGAAGTGATCCAAAGGACAGCAGATCTTCACGTGCATGCAGATGCCATTAAGAATGCACTGAAGAAATTAAAAGCAATCCCTTCTCCTCTAGCGTTAACATGCAAACAATAAAAGCCCCTACCAGTCCACTGGATAAATGTCATATGTATGACATTTTAAAGGATCTAGGAAGCCCCTGTCACCATGATGCCTCAAACCTTAACAGCTCGATTACAGCTCTTGATCTCTAGGAAAACTGCACGTATCATGAGGAAGATGACCTGCTCTGCACTGGCTTTCCCCTGGAGCTCAATGCAGCCAGGACCAGGGCCCCAAGAACCCATGGCTGTGCCAGTGTCCACATCCCGCAGCGTGGCCGCTGCTCCTTCCACGTTTCCACGTGAGGACTTGCAGGGGTGATCAGCCACTGCAACTGCATCCAAAGGAATATGCCCACATTGTATTCAACTCCATAATTTTGGGTTTATAGCAGAATCAGGGTTGGGTGTGTGAGAGTTGGGAAAGCAACAGGAACCTGACAAGTTTTTATTTTTCTTTTAATGTATGTCTATACCTTCAGCATTTCAGTCTCAGAGGATTTGCCTTTCTGACTGTAGTTAAGAGCATGATGTTTCCTCCCACAGATCATTGAAATTTCAGCATTTTCAGGTATCTTCCCAGAACTAAGAACTCCCGACATGTTACTTTATAAGCAGTGCAGCGGTTTGAAGCAGACTTCAGTCCTTCAGATCAAAGACCATGGCTTATGATGTGTCTCTACAGTGCTAATGCTGCCTGGTTCAGACTGGGGCTTGTGGTTAGTACTGTAACAACAAAAGCAACTGCAGTGGTGTATGGGACAGAACTGATATATTTGCTATTTTTATATGTTCTATATCTAACTAGCGCATTTTCTATGCAAACCAATGCAGTTCCTGTTTATATACCAAATTCTCCAGAGCGTGTTTGCTGCCCCTTGTCATGGCTATGCTTATTCCTGGTGAAGGGGGCTGTGCTGCTCGCACCGTGGAGTTTGTCAGCAGCATTAGTGACCCAGCCAGAAGAGCTCTTTGCTGGACTCTAAATGCAAAACGTGCCTTCTTCCTCCCGCTCCAGCTGCAGAAAGCAGACTGCCACCCCGGGGCTGCCCAGCTTTAGCATCCTGGTGACCAGGAACAGAAGCTGGAAACCAAACCTAGGTCTCCTGCCTGACCTCTGCCAAGGCCTTTAGCAAGCCGTTGGGAAGAAGAGCTCCCCAAAAATGCTTCAGCAAACAGGCATCATTCAGCTTGCTGCTCTTCACGTTACCAGTTTAGCTGATGCTTATTCTTGTAGGAAATTCGTTGGGTAATTACAAACATAGTCATACAACTATTGATTCACAAAATTAATTTCTAAAAAGTAAAACTACAATGTTTCAGTATGACTATATTTATTATTTTTTCCAGATAGCCTGTTATAGTTTTGCTATTGAGAAATAAACCTTCAAACACTGGATTCGTTCAATTTTAGAAGCATAACTTGTGTTCATTATATTTGGTGCTGTGAAATGCACTTTTAATATGTATTTTTATTGAGCTATATTTTTGTCTGAGACCAAACCTGAGTTGTTTGTTTAAAAGCTATTAATGCCTAGACTGAGATACTAGCTCTGTAATTCTAACAGGATGTCATATAGTCTCTTCCTTTGAGTACCTTTGAGTACAGCCCACCTTTTAAAAAGGGAGGAAGAAACTCACTGTTGGCCCATAAAAACGCTGTCATTACTTGCAATCATGGAACAGAACTTGTCCTACTGGGGTTTAACTCAATAATTCCACTTCATCTTAACATGCTAGTCTTTCTTCTTATGCTTGACTGGATAAAGAACGTTTTTATCCAAAGCTGCAGAATTTCAATGTTTTAAAATAACTTCAAGAAGTTACATTGAATTACATGTTACTTACCTATATATATGTTTAAAATGGATGAGAACAGGAGTGCCTGCTCTCCTGCTGTGGTATCAATACACTGTTTGGCAATCAATCATTCTTTGCCACTAAACCCCTGTGTTCAGTATTTTCAGGTAATATAAATCTAAGGAACAATTGATGCTCCTTATTCTGAAGCACTTAATAACCTGGAATCAACACATATGAAATTTGAGGAAGCGCTCTGGGAAATCTAGGGACTTCCCTGAAAATTAAGGTTTATAGACTATAATCCTATTGATGATAACTAAGTGATAAAACCCACATTGTTTGCATTTATAACAATTCTTGAGTGATTTCATTGTTCTCAAAGGAAAAAAAAATGCTGCTTTTGTTCATTGTTAATACAAAGTCACTTTTGTTGTTGCAGACCAGGCACTTCCTACTTTACCTGGGTATTTTTATCCACAGCACTTTGCTGTGTTTGAAAGATAAGCCCTTACTCCAGAATCTGAATTGCACTTTCCCCTCAAATCTGGGGCATGTCAGGTCCAGATCGGGATCCAAACTTTCTAGTTTGGGCCTGTCTTTCATCATGGTAAATCAACAGTCGGCAAATCTAAACAATCTGTTCGTGTTGAAATTTTGGGGTTTTTTAATGGTACTTCCTTTCTAGCAAACAACAGAGGTTTATTTTGTTCTCTTCAGGATGGAAAACTGTTTACTGTATAGCTTTATTTTTTAAACTGCTGCTTCATTTGCAAGGGGAAGTCCTAATGACCTTGCTCACCACGCCGCCTGGGAACTTATCAATCAGGACAGGATTTGGCAGGAAAGCAAGAAAGCTCTCCTGCAATCAGATATATTACCAGAGATCCCCCTGCCTGGACAGAAGTGTCTTACAACCAGTGAACTCCTGTACTCACACATGCTCTTTATTGCTAGGTGTAACTGCAGTCTGAAGACTCAACATGAGCTCCTAAATGAATTTCCTTCTTGTTTTTGTGAAGTTTGGTACATGTCCTCTGAGCTGCCTGCAAGATTTGCATACTGTCGATTAATTTAAGTTTCAATATATTTTTAATGTCTACCTCCATTTTAATCTACACTGGATATTCTGTACATAATGCACAGTGGGTCGAAATGCAATCACAAACCCAGGTTTTTCCTTTCCACGGCCTTTGCATCTTAGAGACCTCTCACAGCCATTTCATTCTGCCCCGCTATCAGCAGAAATCTTTCCACTGACTGCAGCAGATGAAGATCTGACACTAAACGAGGTAACTGAGCCTGTACCACGGGGTTTGCTTATTCTGCTAATGCCTGAACGGTACATTTTTAAAACTGTGCTGAAATATGCCACAGTAAACCTAAAGGTGAACCACAAAAAATACAATGCTGGTGTAGCAGGAAGGGCTGTTCCTTGGTGGGAAAGGCAGTCTCAGCCTTTATCCCTCCACCACGAAGAAGAGTGAAGCCTCTTCTCCTCTCTCCCAGCGTTGGCTCCTGTAGCACACTGGTATACCCAAAATCCAGCCACCCATTTGACGCTTGGGAACCCTTGTGACAGATACGATTAGGCAGACCTGGCTGATCAAAACGAAAGAAGAAAGTGAATTTCACTGAACATGTACAATCATTCAACTGATGTGGTAGAAAAGCCTCTTATGATATCAAATAGGCTTCCTACCCGTGAAAAGGCAGAGTCGTAGTCCCCAGCTTTACCACTGTAATGCGTTTTATGCACCTTTGTGTTGTTAACAGTGCAAAGCTGTGGGAAGATGTGCTGTTCTCTCAGGTCCAGCTAGCTTCCGAGTGCAGAAATGCAGTCATTGGTGATCCCACATTTCTGAAGAAACCCCATCAGTTCTTGCAGCCCAGTTGGTGTTTATGGCACTATCAATTAGGAAATAAACAAAATCCCTTAATGACCAAAGAGGCCAAATTTTGATGCTGGAAGTGCGGAGAAGTAACAGATCTGTTGAAGACATTTCCACAACATCGTTCTTCAGAGCAGAACGGCTCTTCAAAAAAATCTCACAATATGTTGCTGTGCGGTAAAGCAACAGCTCAAGTAACTGGTGGTGGTGGGAGCCATTCCTGCTGGGAGAGCGGGATAGCCTGGAGCGCCGCACCCGTGCTCACCGGCCCGGGCCCTGGGGCCACCGCCCACCCTCCCCACCGCTCAGGCCCCCCTGCTGCCCACCGGGGGGGTGAAAAGCCCGCTGGGGCCCGGGGCACCGTGGGGTGCCATCAGCTGGCACACAGGCAGGCTCCGAGCGCAGGTGAGCGCGCTGGCACCCCGCGCTGCCGCTGGTGGCCCCCCGGAGGTTCACGGGGCCCTGGTCCTTCCCCGAGGTTGGAAGGCGGGGGGCTGCCGGGCCTCTCCCCTGCGGCCGGGCCGGCCCCCGTGTTTGGGGCGAGTTGCCCACGCCCCGGGCGCCAGGCTCCTAATGCTGGCGGCTTCCCGCGAGGCCGGGCTGCGAGAGGCCAGAGCACCGCGCAGGGCCCGAGCGCCCGGCCCAGCCAGCCGGGACCGTGCCGGGGGAGGGGAAACCCCCGCCGCCGGGCCGGGCCGCGCCGCGCCGGGGTCCGGAACCGCCGCGGGGCCGGCCTGGCGGGTGGGCGGAGGGCGCAGCCCCGCCGCGCCGAGGGGCGCTCCGAGGGCGGCGAGGCGGGGGCGGGCGGTGAAGTGCCCCCCGCCCCGGAGAGCGGCGCGGCGCGGGGCGGCCCCTCGGCGCGGCGGGCGGGAAGCAGCGCGGCGGCGGTAGGACCCGGCGGCCGCTCCCCGGAGGATGTGAGCGAGCGCCGCGGAGACGCGTGTGGGACGAGCCCGGCCCCGGCTGCGGGAGCTCGGTCCGGTGGCGCGGGGGGAGGCGGCGGCGGCGGCGGCTGTGGGGGGGGGCTGCTGAGCGAGGCGAGGGGCGGCCTCCCCCTCCCGGCCGGAGGCAGGGCGGCGGCGGGGGCGAGGCGGAGCGGCGGGGAAGGCGAGCCGGCAGCCGGAGCGGGCGTGTGAGCCCCATGGGCCGAGAGCCTGCGAGAGGGGGAGGAGGAGCCGCCCCGCCGCCCGCCGCCCGGGGATGGTGAGGAGGCGGCGGCTGCCGGCAGCCCAGTGAGGCCTTCGCTCGGCACCCGCCGGAGAGCCCGCCTCGCCAGCCTCCCCCTTCCCCCCGCTCGCTCGCTGGCTCGCTCCCCCCTTCCCTCCCCTTCCCCTGCCTCCCTCCCCGGCTCCCTTCCCCTGCCGCCGCCACCCTCCCATCACCTCCTCCCCGGGCTCCAGCCATGTAAGTGACCCGCTCCCCCGGCTGGGAAGGGCTGGGGGAAGGAAGCGACGGGGCCGGGGCCTGCTCCGGTCGGCCGCGCCGTGCCCGCCGCATTGTGCGAGGCCGGGAGGGGAAGGGAAGGGAAGGGGGGCGGCCGCCCTCCGCCTTCCCCGGACGGCGGCCGCTGACCCGCCTAGGCCGCGGCGGCGGGTGGGGGGCTGCCCCGCCGCCCCACCGGGCACGGCCGGGTTGCGGCGCGCCGGGGCGGCTGGGGGGGTGAGGGGGGTCGGGCTGCGGGCGGCCCCCGGCCGGCGTCCTGCCGGCGGGCCCGGGGCGGGCAGCAATCCGTTGGCTCCCGCGGGATGCGGCGGGGGGGGCGCGGGGGGAGCCCCCGGCGGCTCTCGGACCTGCCCCCACCCGGCCTCCCTCGGAGCCGCGGCCTCCAGCGCCGGCGGGGGCTGGGGCCGCCCGGGACGTGCCCGAGCATCCCCCATGGAAACGGGGGTGGCGGGGGGGTGTGTGTATTTCTAAAACTGTGGCAAATAAAAGTAGCCGAGTGCCCCCGCTTCTCCCACCTCACCCGCCCCCATTTTTTCCCCTTGTCTTCTGTAGCCGCGTTGTTCAGCCCAGCTCCGCTTTGCGGACCACTGTTTGCCGACGGGGGTGTGATTATCTCCGTGGGCATTTGGCGTGTGTAGGTGGCTGTGCAGCGTTTGGGGACTTGATTTTTATTTTTTTTTTTTTCAGTCTTGTTTTGCAGAGCTGTAGGGAGCTGTCTGCAGATACACCCACCCCCCCACCCCCACCTCAGGTGAAATTCTGCAGTTACCAAAATGTTCTCGGAGACTTCTAGGACTTTTACTTCTGTTTCCTTCTAAAGCACATAATTATAATCGAGTATATGAGCGTGCTGTGACTTTTAATATATTTTACTGACAGTATGCTACTGATGCTGATGCAGCTTGCACCTTACAGTATCCCCCCTGCTCCTCCCACCCCCCTTGGGGAAAGTATTTAACTGTTATTTTTGCTTTGCTCTCCTACCACCTTTTAACATTTAAGAAGCAAATCCCTGATTTGCTCTTGTTTGTTTTATTTATACCACAGGAGGGATGTACATTTCAAAATACAGTTATAAAGGGGAGTTACTAACACTTAATTCAGAAGAATATTTGTTTACAGGTAAATAAATTTGACATACTGCATGACTAGTAATTACTTTTATGTAGTAGTTAATTTCCTGATGACAGCCACAACATTTGTCTGAGTTAACAGACTTAAAGATGCTGTGGAACTACCTTTGATTTTTTTAAGTAGGAGGGTTTTTGTTGTGTGTGATGTTTATAGAACTGGTTTTGGTGTGCAGCGATGGTAAATCAAATTCAAGAATTGATCCAATGTCCACAAATAACTTATAGCTCCAGCATTCACTTGCTGGCTTATAAAAATGTCCTGTAAGTGATTACATTAAGAATTAAATAGGTTCATGACTGACGTGGTTTGTTTGGGGACAGAACAAAACTTCTGTTATAAATACGTCAAAATGGAATTTGATTAAATGCATCTCAAGTTGGTACAGAAGTTCTGAGCAGCACAGTTCTTAAATTATATGAGCAGAAACTGTAAAAGGGCTTGTTTGGGAACATAAAGAGGATTTTGTCTGGGCTGTGTCTTTGACAGAGAGGGTATGAAGAAGTCTCTTTTCTGCCATCATTCAGTTTTGAAATAGCTTAGTTTGTCCTATCAAACCGTAGTTGTAGTTGCAGCTCGGACAGCTGGATGTCGTAACTCTGGCCCCCTCACCTGAACAGTGTCAACCTCCTGTCTATTGATCAGTGAAGGCATGAGAGCACAAGTATTTCACATTACAGTTTTGTAAACCTAGATTAGATGAACAGATTGAAAGAAAAGTGGATGTGGCTTTAGAGATTTTTTGTTCTCCACTTACCATTTTCCTTGTAGCTTAGTATCAGAGAAGCCTTTCTGAACCTTGTGATAAGCCGCACTTGCTGCCATGAAGCGTAGACGTGATGTCATTCGTCGCAGAACATACGGTAGCAAATATTAGTGACCACACCTAACTCATGGGCCACAGTATGTTTTTGTAAAGTAAGCTAAGATGCTGGAACAACCTGGTCCTTCGAACACCGTCTGCCCAGATTCGGTAACTGGGTCATGGTGCGAAGCTGCTGCAGGCTTAGAGGGCCCTGAGCACATTGGAAGTGCTGCTGCTCCTGCGAAATATCCAAGGCAGGATTTGTGCAATGCAGGAGATGTACTTCACTGGTCAAAGCCTGGTGGGGACACGTTATCTCTATGCTCCACTTGAAATGTTGGCTGGAGCCCAACTTTGTTGTGTCAGTGCTGTTCAGGTGCAGTTGGCTGTCAGCTGTGAGCTTACGCTGGGATGTGGGATCTGCTGTGGGAAGAGAGCATAGGTTGCTCATGGTATAAATGTAATGGGCCCAAACACACACACACACACCCCGCCCCACTCCAGTTACTGCGTGTCTCATCTGCTCTCATGACAGTGTCATGTGGCCAGGGTATGCAGGCATGAGCAGCTGGATCCTTTTTTGCCTGGTGCTGGTGCTGTGCATTGTAACAACACCTGAGGATGTGTAGTGCGTTAGGAGGGCTCAGGGTATTCTGGGAGCATCAGGACTGTGCCACACCAGGGCAGCGGGCATCAGTAACTGGTGGTGTGATGGGCAAACTGTTAGTCCTGGAGCATGCTTTGCTCTAACCTGCTTTCTGATCTGAGCTAACTTGTAGAGCCTGAGCACAGTCTAACGTGCCAGGTGAGGCAGTGGCAGGACTGAGGTTGGTGAGTGTGATCCACATTAAGTCTCTTGCTGTCCCTCATGAAGATGAGGTGATGACCGTAGATGCTGCTTGCATCCTGTAAGCTTAGGTTTTGGCCTCAGTATTATGGAAGAATTCCTTTCAGAAGGTGAGCATAATAAATGGAAGAGAACGAGCGAAGGAGCTCTGATGTAACTCTCCCAAATACGGAAAAGATGGTTCTGCTCCACCTTCAGTTGGACGGTTGGTTTGACTGACTCCTTAAAGCAGGTTTTGCTGCTGCTGCAGTGCCTAGGGAAGTGAGTTATCTCAGTATTTATGAAGAAGTTAATAACCTTTAAGGAATTAATATACACGTAAAACCAGTGTCACCGTGATACGATGCTGATGTGCTGTTCGTGATTTACTGCACTTCAGCATGTGAGGAATACGTTGGTATTGAAAAAGGTATTACAGAAATGCATATTGAAAAACAAGCAAACATCAGGCTAAGAGAAAGACTGAGTTGTTTAGCTTTTGACAGTATTCAGTCATGTGCAGACACAGGCTGGAGCAGCCAGGTCATACTTACCTCAAATGCCCTCAGTTCGCTGGGAACCATTCCTAGATGGCCATAAATGAGGACTGTAATCATTCTTTTTTTTTTTTTTTTTTTTTTTTTCCTTTCCCCCTCTAAGGATTTTATGGAAAAGGAACTTTCTCTGGTTTACGCATCTTCAGTAGTACATTGACCTGTAGTTAACTTGCTCTTCTATTCTGAGAAATCGCTCTTACTTGCTGCCACTGTCTTCAATAGCATCTTTTACTAAAATAGATATATTAGGCACAGCTTGAACTTAGTTTTAAAATATAGCAGATAAGAGTGGGTTTGCTGCTGTTGGAACTGTATATGGACATCTTTTTGGACAGCGAGAAGGGATCCCCAGCTCTTTGCAGTGTGAAGAAAAATAAGCTTAAGTTCCCCCTTACAAAATACGTGCTCTGGCATAGCTGACCGAAGGACTGAGGTGGAGCCCATGCTGCAGTTTGGTGTCGGGGAATGTTTAGTGTTTTCCCACTTTGTTGTGCTGTACTACCCAGTCTTCTGTGCGTGTCTCATTTATAATACCCCCTACCAACTTCACCACCCCTCTCCCCTGGAAGGAGACAGGCAGGTAAGGACACATCCATGATAGCAGGGTTGCGGTAGCGAGTGGGGAGTGTTTCTTGGGTACAAGTTTTAGGGAAAAGGCAGTCCAAACTTTTTGAATGCTGCAGAGAGTAGAAAAAAGTAGTTCCTCTGAACTCTGAATTTCTTTGTTGATCTGCTTTTTTTGGGCTGTATTGTCATTCAGATTAGGAGATTTCAGTTTGGATGGGAGCAGGAGGCTGCCAAGTGGTAATTTTGGCAAGCGTTAACCCAGAAAACCTGGCGTAAGTTAGCTGCAGATTGCAGAATTTTGGGCCTTCGCACTTTTTTCTGTTTTTAGTAATAGAATTGGCCTTTCTACAGACTAGTTTGGCTTGTAGTTTCCTTCTTTATGTATGGTTATTGAAAAGGATATTGATTGTTTAATGCAACTAAATTGTTGAATTCAAGGTGCAGAGGTAGGTTGCACAGTCCCTGTGTTCTATTATGGCACGTTAGAAGCATTAACTTTCACACCTGGGTGCTGCATTTCCAGATGTAAGCTGTGATAATCTTAGGGGTTTTGTTTAACACCTTGCAAATGGCTTGATGCTTAAACGAGGCCTCTAAATGAGGTCTGGTCTACCCTTGACACGAACAAGTAAGTCTAGCTTGCGTGACTATTGTGCATGCAATTTTGAAAGGAGAATGAAAGCCTGCAGTGGTCGTCAAGTTCTACCCTAATTCCTCTGGAGCCAAAGGAGTTTGTTCCAAGGTAACTCTGGCAGCTGTGGGTTACTGGTCTCTATTCTGCAGCATATGGTGTTCTCATATTTATTAATGAAATTAAGGCATTCTTACATGTCTTTTGTTCCAATGTCATTTTTTTGTGTGTGTTTTCCCTCCCTCAGGCAAACATCTTATCTGTTTCTCGGAGTTGATAATTATAGCCAGTGAGATATGGCAGATTTGTAATTTGAAAAAAACCAGCCCCACAACTCCTTGTTTCTGGGGGAAAACCAGAAAATAAAAGTGTTACTGGAAAAACTGAGGAATAGTGATAAACCGTGAAAGTTCATAGGCAAAGTATCAGGGGAGGGACTTCCTTTCTCCCAGTCTATTTCTGCTGGCAGTGGTGGGACTTGTTCAAATTTGGCCTCCCTGCTTTGAAGGCTGCCCATTTCAGAGCACTGGCGATGTACGGTACAGAGCCCTCTGGCCCAGCTGGGGTTTCAGTTCTGGGTTGGATTCATTCAGATCACCTGTTTCTTCCATCCAGGGTTGTGTCTTAATGAGTTATGGGGAATTAGTTGCTTTTTTAATCGAGTTTCTGATGGATGGATATCACCTGTGTGCTCAGAGATAATTGATACATGTGTGCCAAATGCATGCAGAGATGGTAAATATTTTTCAGGTGGGAATGTGATGTCTCTGTGGTTCAAAAGTGACTGCAGTAAAAAGCAGGTCTTTGGTGGCGGGTGACAAATGCTGCTGAGTTTTGTTTTATTAAACTTCTTCGTTACTGCTGGGAATTTGTCACCAATTACATTTTTTTGATCACCCATGTAATACCAAATTGAATGGCGGTATGGACACTTTGGAGAGCACAAAAGTCATTAAAGAAAAACAAGCAGAGAACGTTTGTACCACAGGCAGAAAAATAATCGGATTCAATTTAGAAAAATAATAAAAGCTAATGCATTTGGGAAGAGATTACTTTCAATGAGGGAGAAAAACGCAAAAAACATTTCTGTGGTAGTCAGCCATGAGCTAGACACGTTTTCAATAAGATACGGCAATTTTAAGCTATTTAGATAGGGACTTCATCTCATAAAGCAGAGGAGTAAAAATCCTAAGTTGTATTTAGATGTATTTGATTGCAAGGAAGACAGCAGCAAACTGCGATGCATTCAGGGAAGAGCAATAACATTGATCAGGGTGCTCTAAGGGTTGATTTAAGATAACAGAAAGGTATGTGAGCTTATCTGAGACTTTGTGTACCTCTAGCAGAGGCAGGAGTTATAAATAACAAAGGTAGAGAAGACACTTCCTGGGGAGTCGAGGAGATCTGAGTGGGATTAACAGGATGATGGTGAAGGTAGGAAAATCTGAAGCAGGGTATTGGGAATTTTTACTGCCAGAAGTTTATCTCTAAGATGCCTGTGTGTTGCTAGTTGATAGACTACTATACATTAGACTGTAAAAAAAACACACCTTCCAGAAGAGGTTCTAGAAGTCGTCTTATCAGGAAATACTGAAAACTGGACTTTGTGAAATCTCAGAATCGTTATTGTTGTGGAGAGTGAGGTGGTGTTGGAGAGATGGAGGTCTGCTGGGCAAGAGCTTGCATCAGCCTCTTACTCAGACAGCGTCTGGTGATATTGTGAGTCTGTCCACAATTGATCTGCTCAGTGAAGAAGCAGGACTTCAGCAAGCATGTATTTTGTCATCTCCACCCACGAGATACAAAAATCCTCGTAAAGAGCTAAGCCCGCATTTAGGATTTATAATAATAATAATAAAGTGCCCAAACCAACAACCCAACAATGAAACCTACTCCCTGTTGTATCCCTTACTGTACATATGTGACATACATCAAAATGACAGTTCACTCTTCTTTTGATCCTTTTAGAAATAGCTGAGAAGGAGGAAAACGGGAAAAAAAACCCCAAACCATCCCTTTTGTGGAGCCTTCTGCAGGAGTTCAGGAATTTCAACAGAGTGATCTTTTGGCATAAACTGGTTTTTCAAGAGACATTCCTGCCATTATGAATGAAGTAGCAATAGTGAAGGAAGGGTGGCTTCACAAACGAGGTAAGTGTCTCTTCACTCCAGGACAGTAGACTGACTTTCGTGTGATGATCTGTCCTTTAGCAGCATGTCCTCAAATAGTCTGCTATTTTTCCATTCACCCTAACGGGCAGTGGCATGTAAGGAGTGTGCGTGACTTTCTCTCAAGTTTGAGAAATCACACATAGAAGGGGTTTTCTTGGCGTGTGTGCGTGTGTGTACGCTCACTGAAAAGTGTCAGCTGCTTTGAAAATGGTGATAGAGATAGCAACTTAGGAGGTACTGCTTGGAGCATTAAAGGTTAAATTGTTCTAAATTATTTTGGTTTATATGTAAGTCTGCAGCTTTTCTTTTTATGTTGGAAGGTAGAACTGTCTTGAGGTGGATCTTCATTTGAATGGTGAAAAATACGCCTGTATTTTGTGAGCAATGCTGAGCTGTTGCAGAGACTTGCTAGAGAATGCGCCGTTTGGTTTGAGTCTGAACCGTTCTTGGTACCAGTGTCTTAGGAAGAATAACCTTGAGTTTGTGCACCCTGTGCATTTCTGTTGTACCACTAATGGTGTTTGATTTTTATTTAAAAATCTTTATTCTTGACTGGGTGGCAAACATGAAATAACATAGCTATTAGACTTCAAATGTCTGATTCCCAAAACAGCGGGGCTGTTTTTTTTTGGGGGTAAGGTGGTGTTTGTTTTCAAGTACTGCAGCATTGCTCCTATAAGGTACTTGACTTACCTGTTTCTTTGTATTCTGCTATTATTTCTTGGAAGGGATTGAGCAGTGTTAGGTACTTTCCGTAATACCGTCATTTTTTTGGACCAAAAACAGAATCTGTGTGCTCCAGCAGTAGGGAAGCTCACATGGTTCTGCAGGCTCAGGATTTTTCTGGAGGGTTTGTAACAACTTGCCTGAAGGTGCAAAGGTGTAGCATAATTATTTCTGGAAGAAAATGGAAATATATTATCATAACCTTGATAAAGGCTGGTGGTTCTTCTGCAACAGTAAGAAATTTCTAAGAATTTGGAAAACATGATGATAATCTGTGTTTTAAAAGGGTGAAAATAGAGATTTCTAATAGCTGGATGTGCAAGCCTAGCTTAGCATATTGTCTGATGATGTGAAAATGTTTTGATAAAGTTCTTTGTTTGTTTGGTTTTTTTGTTCTTGTTTATTTCGGGTAGAAATGCCTTTCCACTCATTGTCTTAACTCATTCAGTAATTTTGGTGTACCCAGGCTACCTTGTTCTGATGAAGTATTTGAGAATTATGCTGTGTTTGGGTAAAACAGGAGAAAGTAACACAGAATTATGCTTCCCATTCCCATTTATTAATTTAGAAACTCTTCAAATCAGAGAGATAAGTTTTTAGTTTTAAATGAAGTGATTAAGCTTTTTTGTAAACTAACTGTTGTTACAATTCTTTCTGCACTTACCTGTAACTTTAAAAAAACCGAAGTGTTACTCTGAGGAGCACTGAATGAAAACCTGAGGGAGAAGCATTTGTTTTAAAAAGTAAAAAATCCTGGGGAAGAAGCATTTATTTTAAAAAGTCAAAAAATCTGGGGGAGAAACATTTATTTTAAAGTGTGAAGCTGGCTTTGCATTGTCAGGATGATTCAGAGGCAGATGTGCCTGAAACTTTGAAACAGTTGTGTTGCATTTCAAGCTTGTCTGTATTTACTCTTGAGAATTTACTTTTCATTGTTTCTAGGATTATGATAAAGCTACTTTCAAGTAAGGAGACCTCTGGAGGAGCTCTTAGTAAAAGATGTCCTGATATTTTTTTTTATTTTTTTTTCAATTACCTTAGAGAAACAGATTATGATCTTTGATGGTTTGCTGATAATATTATGATGAGATTATCTGCTGAACCCATTTCCAAAATGTTACTCTGCATGTTCTGCATATTTGAGACTGCAAATTTGTGCCCAAATGCCCAAACTGTTAAGCAGGTGTTTTTTGCATGCCAGCTTTCCTAATCTTTTTAACCTGCTCCCCAATGCCTTTTTGCCTTCTTGGTATGTGCGGTGACACCTATTGCATTCCACTGCATTGACTTTCCAGCTGTTAATTTGGCGTTGTCCATGCAAGGAGGATTTTAGAAAGCAGTGCTATCTCTCCTCCTCAGCGTGCCAGCATGTCTGCTCCGTTACTCTCTTCTTGGTTTTTGTAGCTGTTTCAGGATCAGTTGACAAATTCAACTTTGGCTGGGGGTGTGGGGGAGAACAACTGATCCACTTGTATGCGCGTGTGTTTCCTAGAGGGTTGTGTTTTTTTTGATCATGTACGTTCACTGCCAGACCCTATCAGTTTGCTGGCTCTGCAAGATCAAGTGCTTCAACCACAGGATGTTTCCAAAACTGATGTCTGATACTGTGAGCTTCTGAAGTTAAGGCATAAACAGTAATTACTGCAGGGAGGGACTGCTAAAGAAGGATTTTAGATATAGGAAACTTATGTTGTTTGCCTTTTGGATCATTTATAAAACCAAAAGTTGCACTGCATGTGTTCTTTAAAGATCCTAGGGCTTTCCACATGCAGATATTTTAAGTAGTGACTGGCCAAAATCCAGTTTGGGCAACGATGCTGTCTACCTAACGTTCCCCTATAGCTTTGGTTGGATATGGTGTTTTGTAGTTCACGTCCTGAGCAATTGAACAGCATGACTGTGTGCATTTAAAACAGTTGGCTACATCTCACCCCAGCAGTGGCTTAATTTTGGTGGGTTTAATGATTTGTGTATGTGTAAATCAGGCTGCAAAGTGCTCTGGAGCCCTTCTGGATGGCAGGTGTACATAAGCATAAAGCAGTCATTAGCAGGAGCAGGTGTTTTGGCCTGGCAGGGAAATAGCAGGGCTTTCTGGAATTGTGGGGTTGTTTTCTTCTGTCAGCATGCTGTACATTTCTGTTTTTGTTTCCAAGATTAAAAATACAAATGGAGAAATGAAATTAAACATCGCTGCCTGGCCGAGAGCTCTCAGCAGTTCTGTAAGTCAGTCCCTTAAAGGAAGCTGTACTTCCAGTAGTGCAGATGTTTGTTTATGCAGGGGCCAGAGTCATCTCCATGACATGTCTAGTCTCAACCAGGCAGAAATAGAATAATTAATGAATGAACTTCTTTTTCCCCTTTTCCCCATTGGCAGCACTTTGGTGCTGTTACACAGTGAGGCTATACTCTTGTGTGAAGACGGAAACAGTAGTGAAAATACTAACCACTCTTTGAATAACTGCGTGGCTGAAGTATTCCAGCACACACGTAGAAAATGTGAAGAAACTCAGACTTGGAGTTGGTGTATGTGTATGTCCGGAATGTGTAGTTCCTGATTGTGTTACATTGAAGGTTATTTTAGTAGGAGAGGATGGGGAAATGGGTCGATGCAGAGGTGCTGTAATTGTGATTGGATATGAGGGGAGAAGGAGAAAATTATCTGCCCAGATTGCTGCTTGTTGAGCTCTGAGGTTATAGATTTTCTGCGTATGTGTCGTGAATATCCTTAGTTTTGGTTATGTGTTGTAAAAGAGGTATGCCCAAGTGTACTTTAGTTGCTTTACTGATCCGTTTTAAAGATCTTGTTGGATTTCTTGCATCTTTCTGCTCTGGTCCTTGTTTATAAAGGTCCTTCTATTGTCTTCAGTCTTCATCCTGTTTTTTTTTTTTATTATTATTTAAAAAAAGTCTTTCTGCAAGGCTAACAAAGAGGGGGATTGTGCATTTTGATACTCTGTCATCTCTGTCTTCCCTAGTATGTCCGGCTTTCTTATTAGGGCATAAACTTGTATAGAAAAAGGAACCTTTTGGAGGCAGGGAAAGAGGGGGAGGGAAAACTGTACACTGACATTTGAAAAAGGAAATAGAGATCTTGATTTCTCACTCTGAGAACTCCGAAGCAATTATAAGCAGCAGTAGAGACTTGTGTATTCATCAATTAATATGTAGCAGCAAATGTGGAGCTACTTTTTGCTTTGTTTTTAAATAGGTTATAAACACCATACAGTAATTTTAACAGTGAAAACCAATGTTAAGTTGTGCGGACTTTAGGCAGGTAAAACTGTTTGGTTAGGAGTCAGGCTTCCAAGATGATGAAAATTACTAGAGGTCCTTGAATGAGAAATTACACACAAGATACTTATTATAGGAATTATACAAAATATCTTTATTCTACTTATGGAAATACAACTTTAGTTTTGTTCAAAGACTTATTTCTGTAATTAAATGGAGTGATACAAATGTCATAATAAATAACCAGTAGTCCATTGTGATTTGTCTTCCTGTAGCTTCATTCATAAAATGAATGCGGGATCCATATGTAAAATACAAGCCAGGAATTAAATGCTAATTGTTGCTTTTTTAACTTTCTCTAGGAGAAATGCACAGACTGTGAACTTTAGCTTTGTTATTTTGAGCACAGGTTCATACTTTGGGTATTCTGTTAGTATGAACCAAAATGGGATCTTATAAGGTACGAGCAAAGTTAACTTTTTTTTTTTTAAAGCCAGCAGATCTCTTGTGTTGCTGTTTTTCTTCACCTCTTCTTTCTTCTCTCTTTTCTGTTCTCACCATGTTCCCTACCTCTTTGTGTGTGTGTGTATGTGTGTCTTATTTTGGGGTGTTTTTTATTTTGTACCATGGTTTCTGCCTGTCCCTGGGATGTAGCAGTGCACTTTCTTGATGGCCTGTGTAGCCAGAACCTTTGAGGTTCAGATTAGTTCAAGGAACATCTGCCTTTCATGGTATTTCAAAGGAGTGGCTGTGGCACTTGATACAAAGGATCCTAAGACACATCTGAACTCTGAGGATGCCAGCTATGGAGGGCACAGCTGCTTCAGAGGAAAAACTGGGGGGAAGAGGAAAGGTAAGAAACAAGGTAGGGGCTCAACAAAGAACGGAGGGGTTGTAACAGAGGGAAAGAAACTGATGCCACTTCCAGAGCTGAAGGGTTGAGTTTATAGGGAAATCTGTTGCTCTTCTTATTGGAAACAAAAGATAAGCTGTGTCAGTTTGTGGTTTTTCTTGTGTGTCTCTTTTTCAACACAAGGGGCAATAATTTTGCAACGCTAGCTCTCGGTTGCTTTTATTTTGCTTGCCTTGTTCTGGGAAAAGGAGATTGGGGAGGAACCAGGAAATTGTTGACCAATAAATCTGACCTTGGTGGTAGACAAGATGCTAGAGACATTAAGAAAGGATGAGATCACAAAACATCTGGAGAAATATGAGCTGATAATGGCTAGTCAGCTAGACTTTTGGAGGGTAAATCTCATCTGATGGAATTATTTGTGGAGAGATCACAGGAAACAGGCTGGATCCAGTGTACTGTGAAAAGTCTGTTTTGGATGACAGGGCATTCAGATGCTGAGAATTACCTAGTACAGTGTAACTATACTGTACTACATCTTTGAAAGAGCTAGTGTAACCTCGAGATTGCTCATCTTCCTTCCACTGAGCAGACTTCTTAAGTCTTTGACCATCTTTGTTACTTTCCATTGTCCTAGAAAAGTCGTTGTTCTGGAACATTTTTTCATGTAGCAAAACCCATTCTTTAAGCCACAGCTTTACATTTTTGAAGGGCGAGGTATTTATTTTTTTCAGTAAAAATTACTCCCCCAAATTTTTATTCTTACATTTCCCCCCACCTTTTTTGCAGAATACTTCTAGTTCTTTAGAGAACTCATGCTAGGTTAGATGTTTTTCTTTGTGATTGTAAACTGGAATTTGCATGTGAGTGACACCAAACACACTCCTGCTTTGAATGGCAAAGAGGATGAGCTCAGGTGTTGATGCCCACAATATTTATGTCAGTCCTGGAAGTTTACTTTCATATTCTGTTTCATTGTACATCAGAAGCAAAACAAACCAGGTCTCAATTTTATCTCTAAAAGTGGGGTAGCATCATAAATTACTGTTACTTGTTGTTAAAAGAGATTTGAGAATGAGAGATGTAGCACGTTGCTAAACCTGTTAAAGTCAGTGTGAGAATGGTTGGGTTATGCAGAAACTGCTTGAATTGGCTTTGATCCTCTTTTTTCATAGTTCCCTCATTTTCAAGAAGGAAAAGGTAGGCCTGTGCAAAAAAAACCCCAAAAACAGTTGTCCATATGTGGTTTTCTGTTCTTTTTTTCTCTCAGTAAGCATATTGAGAAGTCATCAGGTTTGGATTTAGGAAGAAAGAAGTACTAAGTGAGTATGCTATTTTGAGGTAAGGGAGAGCACGAGAGTAAAGCTTGTTCGTTGTTCTTGCAGGAGTGGTTTTAGGCAAGGTACAGTGCCACGCATTTTAAATTTGGTGCCTTGTCCTTACTTGAAAATATTTTCTGTAGCCTCTGTGATGGATGCCAGAATGTTCCCTCCCTTCCAGCATTCCCTGCTGGCGGTCCCCCTGCCTAAGCACCATCATTTGCACTCCTCACTTGTGCCCATGGCTTCCCCTGCCTAAACTTCCTCTGTGTTAGCACACTTAGCCCTAGACTTCACCATCTGAACAAGCTGGTTAGGACTTTGCTCTTGGAGCAATACATGGTGACGTGCACTATATCTTCTTTTATCCACTTTTTATGTTACTAATAATTATCTTCAAAGTTAGGATGTTCATTGGTCTCAGACTCATTCAGAAAACAAACCTGGATATGTATTGGAAAGAGAAATTTGCTTAACATTCGAACATTTAATTTTAATGCATTTTAAAAGACATAGCATTGTCAAAACAAACAACTGTCAGCCTTCTGGGTTTTTTTTCTCCCTTTTAATATTAAAGTAACTGATTTACTAAGAAAAAATAGTTAAATCGTATTTAAGTAGTCTTCTCTCATGGGGGAAAGACAGGAGGGATTATTATTTTCAGATGTATTATGTTACAGGTACAATGTGCCACTTAAAGGGGGAACAAAAACCAGGAAACTATGTGAGGAAAGAGGAAGAAAAAGAATGGAGAAAGAATAGCACCATATTAGGTGTGAAGTACTGTGCTTCTGTGAGAAATATTTACTGCAACTGAAAGGGGGAAATAATGAAGACCAACTTTGAGTGCAGTTGGAAAACAAGTTACGGAACTCTGGGATTATTCTCCCACCTCTTCAAGTTGAGCCAAAAATGTGCAAAAGATAGCTGGTCAAACAATATTGTGAAATTTGTCAGTTTATTCAAAAGTGCATGGTCATGTTTGAGGACAGCTGAGATAAACAATCATCACAGACTGTGGGCAAGTCGCTTACTGTTTCCCTGAGTCTCTTGGGTAAGTGAGGAGAGCGTGTTTTGAAGTGCTGTCCAAAGCCCAGGCCTTTGGTGAACTGCATGTAGAAATATGCTTTGGAGTCAGTGGTTCTGTGAATGAGTGCTGTGGTGTTTCATGCTAATAGCGAGTGCAGCATCCAGATCATTTACAGGGCTATCCTCTGCTTGCGTCTTACTAATGTGCTCTTAACGAGGCCCACAGAACATGCATACAAGAGGAGTGGGTTTTGTGTCAGTCGTGAACCACCTATGAAATACCTTCGTAGAAGATAATTGTTTTGGGAGAGAGCTCTGGTCTTAGAATGGTTTGGGTTGGAATGGACCTTTAAAGATAATCTAGTCAACCTCCCTTGCCCTGGGCAGGGACATCTTTTCAGTAGCTCCGATTGCTCAAAACCCCATCCAACCTGACCTTGAATGCTTCCAATGATGGGGCATCTATAGCTTCTCTAGGCAACCTCTTCCAGTGTTTCACCACCCTCATAGTAAAGAATTTCTTCCTTCTATATAGGTAGTCTAAATCTACTCTCCTATAATTTAAAACCATTACCCCTTGTCCTGTCACTATAGGCCCTGGTGAAAAGCCTGTCTCACTTTCATACAAGCCCCTGGATGTAGTGAAAAGCCGCAGTAAGGTCTCCCTGGAGCCTTCTCTTCTCCAGGCTGAGCAGCCCCAGCTCTCTCAGCCTTTCTTTGTAGGAGAGGTCCTCAGGACAAGGATTATTATGCTAATATGAAAGTCTGACTCATGAGGTTGACAATGGTGTTACTGGAATGGACTTCAGCTGCTGATGGAGGTCAGGGCTGCTTAGAAGAATTGCTGCTAATTGTCAAATGTGAAATGAAGCCCTTATGTTTGTGGTGGCTTTATGAATCAGTTCCCACCTGTAGAAGTCACAAGATTTTGAGAGCTTTGCCCCTTTTCCTTTCTGAAGTGGAGGAGCTTGCTAATCTTCATAATGTAGAAAAAAAAGTGGAAAACATAACTGGAGTGCCGCCTTCACAGTTTAGACAAAGGAGAAGAAAAAAGGCTCTTTATTTATTAGTGAAAAATCTCAAAAAGTAGAGGATTTAAAATAAATAATTTATAATGTGTTTTTATTTTTCTGAGCTCTTAGTCTTAGTAGTATACCCTACTATTTCTGCGGTTATGTCAGAGCATCTGGGCATCAAGAAATGCATCCTGATTACACTTCAGTAAGCAAGTAATATGAAATGACAACTTTTGGTTTTTTCTGCAGGAGGCTCAGTGGGTCTGATGGCTAATAGAAACATACAAATGAAACTGACCGATAAAAAGGCAGTTAAAATATAAACTGCAATTAAACTAAATCTCAAGATGTAAGAGAAAAGTATTTAAAATTTTTGCCATGTGTTTTGATGTGAGCCTTTGTACATGCCATATTACGCCTGCCAATGTAATGCCACCTTGTTGAGAATGTTGTAGTTACGCTGGTGTGGAAAATACTTGCACTAGGTACGGTTTATGGCCTCAACTATAAGGGTACACGCTATTCTGTATATTCTTCCCATTATGCCATAGTTGGAGCTTCACAGTTGGAGTGTCAGTAAGAAGTTACACCCTTGAACAAACCTGAGAGGCAGTTCAAAATCCATTGTCAGGCCTCTTCATAGCTGCAAAGTGGAAAATGCTACCTGTTATTTGCTAGTTGCTTTTCAGGGGCTTCCAGGCATGGATTGTCTGGACTCGTGGTTTTTTGTGTGTTTTATACATACCTGCATCTGCCTGTGGTCTGTAAACCTTTTATAAATAGCAGTCAGTTAACTAAATGAAAGTGTAATGCATATTTGGGGGGGGGGGTGGTTTTTGTTTTTTTGTTTAATTTTTAACTTTCAGTCATGTAGTCTCTTTCCCCTTCTATTCTTGTTAAGTAGAAATGAAATTTCTGGGAACACCAAGAGAAGAGAAGGCATTTGTTTCTTAATTCAGTAGTTGACTTAAATGTGTCATTCCATAGGTTTAGCTATATTATATGTTTCTTATTCCACTGCAAGTTTATATGTGGAGCAAACTAGAATTCAGTTGTGATAGTCTATGGTGACAGTGCTGGTTCTGGGGCTTGGAAGTAGTTTTATAGGTGGAAATTGATTTGTGGACATAGGATATGAATCTTTTGCCACTGTAAATTCAGTAATCAAGTCATTCTGTGGTAAGTGTTCTTTGTGCTGCTCTGACAGTGCCTTGAAGACCATGCTTTAGATTGGGAGGTTAAATGCCACTAATCATCATGACTTTTACTTTTGAAGAAGAAATCTTGCCTTTTTACATGGTTGCTAATAGAAAAAAAAGGTTTCACTGCTTTAATACTACCTTTGGTGGTGTGTTTCAGACAGTGAAGGAGTAGGATAGCGCTTGACTTTTTCAACTTGAAATTTTGTGTCAGACATTGTAGTTCTAGGTCATCTTTTCTGGTACAGATACATTTTCACTATTGTATGAGTATTTGAAAGGTGTACAGCTGATACATCTGGAGTGGAAGTCAAAGTTATTACAAGAAAGTTGTTACTTGCATGATATTTATTTTAAATAAGAATTAGGGAAAACCAACTTTTTCATATATGGAAAATCACTGCGAACTTGCCAGCAACAGCCTTCAGCTGACCTGCAGAGATACTGCCTATTGAACAGTGTTGTGACAGCTTGTTTCTGTGGTTTTCGCTGAAGTTTAGCCTGTAAAGTCAAGATATCTTGATCAGAGAGATGGGGAGATAGTTAAATTACATCATCATGGAAGAATACCAGCATACTTAGCTTTAAAGCCATTCAAGACTACATTGGCACCCCTTTGTTGTACAGTGTAGCTGAAAACGAACTGCAGCAATAATGAACCAATCCATCTAAATCACAGCAGCTGAACAACTGACTGTTCTATCTCAAAATGCAAATGCCTTGTGCAGAATGGATTTAATTGTAAATGTTTGCTTAGTAGGGAATATGAGCCTTTTAGTTTGTGACAATAATCGTGAATACAAAGACCCACAGAATTTTAGGGTTTACATAGCTTGTCCCTGTTCTCATAACAATATTTCAAAGTCAGTTTTTTAAAATGTACCATTTGGCTTTTTTCTAGCTAGTGAATAGAACTCTAAATGCCCAATCTCTAAGCGGTGTTTCGAAAACTGAAAGATAAATTTAGCTCTATGTATTTAGATCAGGCAGGATTTTCTGTTGTATTTCTTTCAAATCTCTGTTAGGGCTTTTATATAGCTTCAGATAATAAGAGGGAAAAGTGCTGACTTTCAGAGCTTGGATTTGTTCTTGCAGTGCAGAAATGTTGAGTATAACTTAGAGTATTAGCATTTTCTTTGAGGCTCTAGTACGGTGCCTCCAACAGTTAAAAGGTTACTGTTAGAAATTTATTTTCTAGTCAGACAGACAAACAGTTCCCCTCCATATCAAAATCTTTGGGTTTTGTTAAATTCTTGAAACCTGGCTGCTGAATGCAACTCATGAGGATGAATTTCTGTCACTGATTTGAATAATTAAAATGAAATAGTATTGCCATTTTGGGGGGGGAAGGAAAAAGCTTACCAAGCTTCACAATAAAAAGAGAGACAGCAGAAATACCTGCTTCCAGGCTGTTCCTAGGTATCTTTTTGTATTGGGAAAGACAGATAAAACTTTGAAAACACACACACATGCAAGTGTGCATGTTTATGCCTCTGTTGGCATTTTGTGTGTTCTTTAATAGCCTTCACATGTGGATTAGTCCTTCTGAAAAAAAGAGGGGGAAAAAAAAAAGACAACCGGAGCCCCCTGAAGAATAGGCCTTTGTGACACTGGAGAAGTTTACTGTGCCAAAGTTATGGTAAGAATTTGTAAATTTTGGCTGCTGGAGTACTTCCTTCCCCTGCTATAATGCTGGAAACTTGTAAGTGTGGAATAGAGGGTGTTTTTTGGTTTGTATGCATGTTTTGTTGTGTTGTGTTTTTAAATAACAATGCAAACATTCATTTTACAAACTAAACTGCCCGTTCACATGATGCTGCTGGCTGTATATAAACACCCTGTTGATCTTGTTCTGCAGAAGTCTTCGCTGGGCTTCCTGAGTCATACAGAAATGCTCCGCTGCTCTTCTCAGGGCTGTGCTGTGGGCTTAGGCTGTATCTGCTCAGATTTATTTTGCCAAATTAATGTCCCTGAAAGAAATATCTTTACTTGGAACAGGGCCCTCAAAGCTGGGATATTTGTCTAAGTCTCTTTTTTCTCTGTGTGTTTAAAATATTTCATTCTGCTGTCTTGGGAAGGGTTTTTGTTTGGCCTGTATTCCTGAAATAAAGCTGAACCTGTTGGGGAGGTGTTTAGTATGTCTGGTTTTGTGGGTAGGAAGACTAACTTGGGCTGAGAGGATGCTGGTAGCCATGCTGCCAGGTGAGCCTTCCCGGCAGCCCGGGATGCGGTGACAAACTGTACAACACAGTTGACTTCACAGGGGTGTTCTGGAGTGACCGAGGGCAGAATTCGAGTCCAAGGCTAGACTGTCATGGTGACAAAATATTTAGAAAACATTTTCTTGCTTGAAACAAAAGCTTGGATTGTGCAACACAAAGTACTGTCCCAGTGTAATAAACGATGTTGTGTGTTTTTCAAGGGTTCTGTGTGTTCCCTGACCGTCAGCTCTTGCCAGATTCAGCATGTTCAGGTAAAATGAGGGATTTTTTCCTCTGGACTGTTGCCTTTACAAGCTGGGTTAATTCTCTCCCTTTGCACAGTGGGGTTGCAAAGATGTAGCAACCAAATATGGCCTTGCATTTTGAACATAGCAGCCAGCCCTGTTAAAGAACAGATATGATGGAGCAGTGTCTTCCCTTCAGCCATGGTAGCTCAGCTGCATTAAGAGCAACTGCTTAAAACTTACACCTTGTCATTGACACAGACTGATCTGATCACACATGAGCTCTAGAACTAGACTTGCTGATTGCTTTTATTGGGTTAGAACGTGCTTTTCTTGCCTGTGTTAGGAACCTTTTGTATTGTAGGTGTTTCTTCCTTCCATAGTAACTGCTATAACTTTTTTTTTTTTTTTTAATGCCTGAGGTTTTGAGATGTCCCAGCCTTACTGGTAGCCACCCTCTGACCTGAAAGGAAGCCAGTGGTCTAAAGTGGCTGTAGTAGATTGTTCATTGGGAATAATATGAAGTTATTTTGATATGAGCAAACCTGTGACAATTGAGTGAAGACTACTAGCCAGCCACGTACAGCTCCGCTCAGCCTAACTGCACCATTTGGAGTTAGTGCATTTTTTCCCAGACTAGTCTGTGTTTCCTGGGTAATATCAGTTGTAATTTCTGAGAAAAGCATGATTTTACATGTATGCCACCACCTCTGCTTAGAGCAGCAGGTGGCCAGATTTCTTTCTGAAACAGTGACTTGTCTCAGCTCTACAGCAGCTATAAACCAGATTGTCCGCAGTGTCTATATTTTTTGATCCTCAAAGAAGTTGGTGTTTTCTAAGTGGCTGTATTTGCTGGAGTATATACTGTTACTCACAAAAATGGAAAACAAAAGCTAAACGTGGAGGGCTGGGGCGGGGGGGCGGGGGGGGGGGGGGGGGGGGGAGGCGGAATATACTTCTTGAAGGTTTGCATCATCTTGTATCTTTGTATGCTTGGCATGTAACAATGTCCCATTCAGAGTGCTGGCCTGAGCAAGGCAGAGCTCGTTCTTTTTGCCTGCTGCTTTGTTGCTATCTGCTAGTTCCTCTGTTGCACTGAGCTGCAAAACCAGCTGCTTTTGCTTTTCATACCTATTTTTACCATCTCTAATTTGCTATTAAGTTGTTAACTTCTGCCTTCAGTTAGCCTAGCATGTCTCTATACTGCGACTACAATGCAGGGGCAAGCAAGCACTTCTGTGCTTTCTCTTGTGCTATACTTTCACACTTGGGAAATGGTCCCTGTAAACAGCTGCAGTACTGCTTTATTATCCCCTTTAAAAGCTCTTGCTCCTTGTGTTGCTTATAAAAGGCTTTGACGAACTTGCAGTGCATGTGTACTGAGACTGCTGTTCACTGTGATGCCCAGTATTGGTCCCCCTTTTTTTTTTGTGTATGTGTCTGTCTGGCCTTCTGTTGTCCCTGTCCTGTAACAGTAAACCCTGCAGAGCAGGGGCTGTCTCGGTGTTTTATTTGTACAGCAGGTGGCTTGGCTCCAGATGTGTGTCTGAAGTTGCAGTGTACTGCAGTAATACAAATCATCATGTTATAGAAAGATGTATCTAAAAGGGGGGGGGGGGGCAGGGGGGAAGAGATTTACTGTGATAAGTTTTATCTGCTTTTAAGGGTGTTTTTTTGGTAGTGTTTTTTTTTTGTGGTTGTCTTTTGGTTTTTTTGTGTTAACCCTCTTCACAGGTTACTGGCAGGGATGTGCAAAACTTCGAATATATGAAGTTTTCTTCCCATTTTAAGGAATTCTCCTCCCTATGGCCAGAGGAAAGCTGTCTTCTCAGTAGCTGCTCCAGGCTACTAGGAGTGGGCTACTTCACAACACCTCTTGTTGGGGTCTTGAAGAGGTTTGTTTACTCCCATGACTAGACTGGGTGTGCTTATGGCAAAACCTCATGTTTCTGGAGACTTGTCTCTTTTCAGGCACTGTTTTAGAAGGGGAATGACACACAACAGGATATGTGGTTGTAGATACATGTTCACACTTCAGAGGCCCTGCATACCTTTCTGACCATGTACAGTCCTGTGCTATTTCTCTCATCATTCATGTGGTGAAATAAAACATGGAGGAACACAGAATTCATTTCTCGTTTTTATGCCCAGTACACACACAGAATGTTTATTGATACTCATCTTTCTGCTGACTCTTATAATCCTCAAACCAGTTACTGGAGGCAAGGAGATTAAAATGAGGGCACATGGCCAAGCAGACTTGAGGTTTTGTTCCTTGAATTTGATTTGAAAGTTGCAGTTTGATAAAGTTGCATTCATTCTATTTTTTGCCTTTGTATTTTTATAATTCTCCTGAATTTCCTACACGTACTATTAGTGTTAGGTTTTCTTTTGTAGCATTTTGAATGGCCCTGCTTTGAGTGGACAGTTGGACCAGCTCACCTCTAACAGCTCCTTTCAACATCAAGTATTCTGTGATTCTGTGCTGCTTTGATATTGGGAATCTCATGCAAAGCCCAGCCTGATTTTGAAGGAGAAAACCAACCCTATTTGTGGAAGTGTTTGGTTTTAGTTTTGATATTCCTTGTGATGGCCGTCAAACAGAAAATAAATAGCAATTCTTCTGTTGTCAACAGGCGTTTTCATTTTTCAGTGTTGGCTGATCTGTTCAAATACAGAAGTTGAGGTTTTTCAAGGAAAAGGTTCAAAACATGGAATAATAAACAAACCTTGCTAATTTACTACTTGTTAGTGTTCTGGGTCTGTGCTTTGGAACTAAAAGTTGCTTTTTGCTTTAATTACTAGAATGTCTAGTTTACTAAGATTGCTATGTAGCTGTGAAGCTGCTGGGAGTTTTGCTTTCTTTTGTTTGTTTGTTTGGCTCTTGTTGCTGTGAGGCTTGCTTTCAGAAAATAGAAATGTTTCTAACCTCATTCCAGCCTTTCTCCTTCACTCTTTTGTAGTCCTGGTGTAAAAGAAGGGGGAGAAATAGGGGTAGCAGTGTGGGTCATAGGGCTACCTCCATTTTTCTGGTCCTCTCCAGGCAAGGCTTCAGTTACTTTATATCACTGATGGAAGTTGAATTAGGTGCCATTAAGGTCACCTTTGGCAATAGCTGGTTGGCTGCAGCTCCTTGACAGTCTGACCATGGCAGAGGATGTGTGTGTTACAGGTGGCTGAAGATTACAGCAACAGCCTGTTATAAAAGTAGAGGCCTGGGCCGCAAGGTCCACCTTGTTGTCAGCAATTTACAGGATAGTCTACTGATAGCAGAGGCAACCTGGAAGCTGAGCATGGCTGATCTGGTGTCCTTGGCTAGCACCAACGCATAAATTTCTTCCTTTGTCCCAATCAGTATAGTGACCGCATCTTTCATCAAGGCCTTTTTTGTAATGGTTAGAGTAGCAGTCTGTCATCTTTTGGCTGTTATGATGAGCAGACACCTTTTGGAGTCAGACCCAATAAACCAGGTAGTCCTTAGGGTGATGGATCTCTGCTGTTTCTTCCAGGGTAATAGTTACCTCAAACAGTTGGCATTAAATGCTGCTTTAGGAATACCCTTCCTTAAGTTATAGAAGCTTATTTCACAACTGGCGCTCTGGATGGCTGCAAGTGGCGTCCCAAAGGACAGAGTAAATTTTGGACCTGGTGTGCCATTTCACTCAGAAAAGAGAGCCTTTGAGGGCAGGGTTGAAATCTTGCTGAGCCAGAAATGGAAAACCTTGAGCAGTCTCCAACCTCTGGAATTTGTTTTATCTGAGACAAGATTGTTGTGTGAAGTGTGGAACCAAGGTGTCCATATGAAACCACGTCAGATTTGTGTTTAGATCTGTGTCTGAAATGAGATAGCTGTAGTTCCAAAGAGATTATTTTTTTATTATTATTTCTTATTGTTTTATAACCTAAAATCTCCAGGACAAGTAGGTTCTTGAAGGATGCATGTCTAATACCAGCTTCCTATTAAAACTTTCACCAATTATTTTAAAATTGTGCTTATGACTTGCCATGGATTATTTTTTTTCCCTACTCTGAAAACTTGATACGTCTTCCTTCCTTTTCCCACAATGCCAGGATAGTGCTGACTATTTTGGAAATAGTTTTCATTGTTCAGATTTGGACTTCTGAAGGCAAGCAATGCCTGCATTGCCTATTCCATTTTTGCTGTGCTGTTAGTAAAAGCTGTAGTAGGCATTCCCCATTCCTTGTTGCCCAGGGGAGATAGGCAGGTTGGTCAAAATGAAGGCAGAGCACCTAGAGTCTGCAGAGGTGGCTGGTGTATTAGAGTACTGTCCTGGAACTGAGAATCGAAGTCAGCCCCCACCACCACCCCGCTCTGCCACAAACTTCCTCCTATATGATCATCTCGGATAAGGTTATTTTTATCTCTCTGTGCCCCAGTTCCCTATCTGTAAAGTGGTGATAACAGCACTTCCCTACCTCACAGGGATGTTGTGAGGACAAATGCAGCTCAGGTTGTGGGGCTTTTGGATACTGTGGTAACTGGGAGCACAGACGGAAGAAGGGAAATGTTCTGCATAAAAGCTTTCTCTTTTTAAGCTCGGTGGTAGGTTAGAGCACTGGTGTGAGTGTGGCTTCCACTGAAGTCGCGGCTTGACTGGTGTTAAGCCTTTTCTCCGAATGTTTCTTAGCTCACTACGGCATGCATACCAGCAAACCACTCCTTGCTAAATGCTGTTGTTAGCATCCTTGGCTGCAGGCTCTGAGAGCCCAAGAGCCTGGGTGAGACTTGCTACTCCTGTGTTTGCCAGTGTGGGCTGCTCACAGTGAGTGAATGGAGTATGTGCTTCTGGCAACAGCCACCTGGTGCATGTCATAGGCTTGCTCAGACCCTGGAAGGAGTTAAAAATATGTATGAATGGATCTTCACTTGCGAAATTCAAACTACTGTGGCAGTTACTCTGAGCAAGCCCTGGACTGCAGCCTGACCAGAAGAAAGCAATTGTCCTTGACATAATGGGTTAAATTTCATAGAAACCACATCCTTTGTGTTGCCACTGACAACATAACATTCCTTAACGTTTTATTTTCAAGCTGTACATGCAAACATACTTTCTTCCGAAGAATTTCTGTCCGAAGACACCAGAGAAGAGTGCAAACCTTTCTGTTTTACTGTGGACTTTGTTGTGCTTGTTTATATATAGTACAAGCAGGTAAGAGACAGGAAACCTATCTGCTTAACATTTACATTGTCACATGTCCGAAGGGAAGGCTGTGGTGAGCTGCGCGTTAGTTCAATCAAATCTCGCTCATGCAAATTGAAGTGTGTTATTGGGGAGTTTTTTGGGCCAGGAGGTAGGAGTGTACTTTGTTCATTGCTTGCTCCTTGAAATGTGTGGCTCATGTCATCTTCCTTGTTCACCTGCTTTGATAAATTCTATATTTAGTTGTCTCTGCCCGTCCACTTGAACAGGACAAAAATAACTTCAGTGTAATCCATCTTCTCTGTCCTTTCCTCTCCACCCCTTCCCTCCCCTTTCCTGCTGCTGGGTTTAGGGCATTCAGTTGTTTGGGAAGTGGTGGATGTTTTGTTTGTTTTGCTTTGTTTCCTTACAAGTAGGGTTGGGGGGCAGGAGAAAACATTTACACCCTGCAATAAAATTGTTGTGAAGAGTATGCAAACTGTCAGAAACACTTCCTCCTCTCTTATAACATTTGCTGAGGGGTCAGAGTGTGTGCAGAGTCCGTGGAGGGAGGTGGAGCAGGGAGGTTGGGAAATGACTTGCATGTGGCATACATCTGGCTGACAAAAAGCCAACCGTGCCAGGGGATAAATGGACAAACAAATAGCGTTTCTGTTCTGAACTCGGAGGTTGAACCTAAAGTTTGCGCAGGAGCAACTCTTCAGATAAGTTTCTGATGGACCTTGACTCCTGTTGTGCAAACATGTAGTAGCTAGCACAGAGGAGACTGTCCTCTAAATCCCTGCTCAGGAGAGATCAGTGCATAGGCCATGCTTTGCACGGCTTCTCCTGTGTCCCACGATGGGCATATAGATATATATATGTAGTCATGAAGTCTGACACGAATCACCACTGGCCAAATCCCCCCGAAGTATTTAACTGCCTAACCCCTTGACTTTGGCATTAATTAAGCACAAAGTTACTTAAGCACTTCTGTTAATCTAACTGTGAATGTTGACTGGTTTTATCTGTGAGCTGGATAGAGAATGTCCATTGAACTTACCAAAATGTTTGCTGCCTATGTTATCTGAAATATTATTGTCTTCCATTATTAAACTAATCAGGATTTGAGGGAAACTGTATTGTTTTGGTGAAACTGCATTGAGATTCAGCCTGCCAAGTTCTGTATCTTAGACTGAGTGTTGGGTATGTTGTGCCTGACAGAGACATTGTCTGGAGATATAGGAGGGGAGTGTTTGTTCCTACAAAAAATACCACTTTTTGTAACTTAAGCAATTTTTAGGTTGTGTTAAGGTGGTGATGAGGAGCAGAAAGACTGGGGGGAAAACCCCATAGGATGCCCGACAGAATTAATTCAAGTTGTTTCTTCGTGGAATTTTTCATTCAGTATCTGCTTTCGAAAGAAAATGAGATTTTTTTATTTATTTATTTTTTTGCTTATTGTTGCTTTTGTAGAATTACTGCAGGACAGGAGGAAGAAACAACTGGTTTTGAAAACTGGTCGCAGTGTTAAAGATTAAAATTCTTTCTTCCTCCTCTTTTGCTTGTGTGCTGATGGAAACCTGAGCCCCGTGGCAGTGCTGCCCCATTTTGACTTGCAGCACCCCAGGTGACGCAGGTGTGAGGGACAGCTACTTGGAGGGCACCAGATCACATAGGGGCTTCTGCGACATGTGGACGTGTGTTGGGCAGTACGGTGAAACTGCTAACCAGACCGGGCTTTCACTTAGGAGCCTAAATCCCTGTTTGAACCCCCAGGCTATGAATTTGTAACAGGACTGGCTCCTGGAGCCTGCCTTGCCACCTCACCTCTGTGGGGTGGCATGTGATTGCCTTGGCCCCTGTGCTCGGTCCTGCTTTTAAAGCAAAGGGCACTTTAGGTTTTAGGAATGTTAATTCCTTACTTTGCAAGCACAAATATATGTGCTGAGTGTTTGAAAAGGAGAGGGCCCTGTCTTACACTTCAAGGCATAGTGTAATCCTGTTAGGAGTCTGGGTTGCTGGGATGGTACGGAGTCTGGGTTGCTGGGATGGTACTGGGCAGGCCAGGCTGCCTTGCAGGCATCTGCTTCTCTGCCTATTGAGTCAAGTCAATATCCTCAAAACTGTAATTTTCACTGTAATGATGGATTACGCTTGTCATAGTTTACAGATTTTTGTCTTGTGTGTTTAATAAAAGAAAACAGATTCTAATGCTTATTATTTCTGAAGTCCAATACGTCTGAACTAAAGCTCAGTGTATGCAAGACAAACTATGCTTTAATTTTACAATTGTCTGATGGGACTTCGCGATTTATTTGTTGTTACTTCCTTAATGATGTTGCAGTCAGAGGCACTGTTTTGCTAAATGTTGTGTAAAAAGTAAATTGTAGCACAGCAGATGTTGGTATTTGGATGGATGTCGGTGCAATGGGGGGACAGCAACAGTCATCTCTGTCAGCTGTCTTCAGGCTCGGCAGGCCTGCTGCGTGGTTACTTTGGTGTGTAAAAACAGCTCGTTTTGCAACTGGGAAGTTTGGCATTACATTTGGCACCGAGCCATGTAACTGGGTTAACACAAGTGTTTATCCAGCAATTTTCTGAAAATTGGTAACTTAGAGAAAATGTTTATTAAACTTCAGTACAAAGGAAAGGGGAAATATGGCTGGACCTCTTATTTTTAAAAGGTACTGATGTTTGTAATGCTAAAACCCATTTTTATTAATTCCGTTTATTTCCCCCACCCCTGTCTGTCTTTTTGATGTTTCATCACCAACCTTTATGCAGCTTACTGTTTACAGTTTCCTTTTTAAAGATTAAAACAGGGAGGCATGCCTGATGAAATGCAGAGTATATAGAGTACCATAATCACTTTCTCTCCATCCTGTATTCTGTCATGAATTAGGTGCAAAGAATTGAGGACTGCAAATGAAGCTATTTAATTACCACCAGCCCCTGTTTGGAAGAAATTCCAACTGCAGTATGGAAAGGGAGCTCTGACCTGCAGGGCAGTTGATTTTTATATGATAGACTACTGTAAATTTTACCTTTGACCTAAGTACAGGAATCCCTGCAGGCCATCAAGAATTTTTCATAGAACTTTTGTCAATATCAGACATATTTGTTCATAGCAATAGCAATTCAGACTGCATTTTTAGTGAGGAGGGGCAGGAGAGAGCAGTAGTTTTGCAAAGCAGTAGCAGTTTCAATCAGATTTTATACCTGAAATTGGGAACCTGTTGATTTAAAGTTCATTGGGAAACTTTATTATAATGGAGACATTTAATTTGGATTAATTTTTCTAATCCATTTAAATCTTGTTCTGCCCCCGATTCAATAACTTAAATGTTTTCATTGTGTAAAGACTCCCATTTCTTTTGGAAAAGGGAAGATGATTAAACTAAGAAATTTGGATTCTTTGGTGAGTGGAAGAAGAGTATGAAGAAAAACATGTTCTCAAACCAGTGACAGTGACCCAGTAGTGGACTTGTGCATCAGCTAATTTTGTCATTGGACTGCAGTTTTACCACTAAACATAGTATCATGATGGTAATTTTCATGTGGGTCCTTTTGTTCTTTTTTTTTTTTGCCCCCCTCTTCTTTTTTTAACGGAGAGGGTGTTACCTGTACCTTCTCTAATTTCTGTACTGAAGCGTGGCTTCGTTTAGAAGACCATAATTTACCAGATCTGCCCACTACAAAGATTTGTTTAGTGTGCTGTGGATAAACAAAAATTGCAGATTAGCCACTGCAAGTGTGCAGTAAATGCTTTTTGGAAACATTTGGAAACAAGTCTCTTCGCTTGATACTGAAACTGTAATTCCAATGTTAAAATGGTTTTCTCACAGTATGGAGGGGGAAATAAATGCATGAAAGCATTAATTTGGGAATAATCTAAAGTTTATGGCTTTCTCAGACCAGAGGGTGGGCCGAGTGTTCATGGCCAGTCTGACTTTTGAAAGATTTCACTGTGAGTGTTGGCCCCCCTGCCTGTGAGGGAGTGGGGTCAGTGTGCAGTGCTCATGGCCAGCCTCTGCGTTAGCTCTGTTCAATGGGCATGCATAGGGGTGTGTGTATTTCTAAAGGATGTAGCTTTGCTGTTTAAACTTGCTTGGATTTGGTGATGTTTCCAGAACAAGATCCTGAATGGGGAGCAGTACTCTCTCCCTGGGCTGGATGCAGCCTGCCCTTCCAGCTCCCCCCGTTGCTGCTGGGATGGGACCAGGACCAGGACCTGTGATGGCCACATGCAGAGCTGGTGTGGCCTGGGGTGAGGGTTAGGCTGCCACCTATCCCTGCCCTGCTGGCGCTCTCAGCAGCCCAGTGCCTTCCCCCCTGACCAGCAGAGGCCCACTAGGAACACCCCCGCTTGTCCCTTTGTCAGCACCCTCCTCTCTGATGCAGCAGACTCCAGCTATAATTTTGGTACCACATCTTGGCTCATGTCTCTCATGCTCTTCAAACCTCCACAAGGTGCCTCTGTGCTCCCCCACTCTCCTTCTCCCCTCCTGCCTTGCTGCAGCAGCAGTGGGGTCTTCAGGGTGGCCTTGGTTGGCTTGACCCCCGGGGCAGCAGAGGAGCCCCTAGCAGCTGCTGCCTGAGCTGATAGCATCAGATCAGGGACCAGTGGAAGAAAGTGCTGCAACCAGTGTGTGCTAAGCATTGAACGACAAAGCAGGGGCTGCGTGCAGCGCTTTCTGTACATGTGCATGTACCTTCCTTTGCAAAAGTCCCTGAGGCATGAACGTTGTCTCAGATGACCTTCTTCAGGAACATTACCCTGCGTGACCTGTAGGATTTTTCTCTCTCTTTTTGCCCTTTTTTTTTTTTTTAATTTTAAAAAAATATCTTAGAAACTAGACAAAGCAAAAAAAACCCTCCTATGAGTTCAAAGCTTTATTTATGGCTTTCTGATGTCCTCATGCTCAAAGTATGGGAATCTAAGTCTCCTGGACAGCTGCTGTGGTTGTTGGAAGTTCTCCTACAAACCTGAAGAGTAGCTGCAACCCAGCTAGGCAAGGGATGTGTTTTGATGTTTGTTTTACTTCTCCTCTTTGGGGACATGGTAGTAAGAGTCAGAAGATGAACAACACAGAGCAGACTGCTCAGTTACAGGTTGGAGCTCTTAGGATTCACTTGGTAGAGGCAGTCTTCATGGTGTGCTGTGCTTGGAAGATCAGTTGCAGAGGAAAAGTGGGACTGATGCAGCAGTCCCTGACCTCTGAAAATACAGTGAAGCAGGTGCCAGGTTTGATGCCCGTGGAAACTGGTGTGAGTTTAGGGCTGACTGGGGTTAGAGGGTAATGTTTGTTTTCCCCCTGGGAATAGGAGCGGTTTTAAAAGAGGAGTTTGGAATTTTTGCCATGTCTTTCTCAAACAACAGCATATGGCATTGCGGGCTGGAAAGTGTAATTGAAGCTCCTATCTTCCTGTGCCTGTCTGCTTTTTGCTTCTGTGTGGTATATACCTTTCATTTTTGATACTTTAGATAAAGTGAAGAGTGGCTTTAATGTACCAAGGTGTTGTTGCAACATGAAAATTAATTCATGGTAACAATGTCAGGGCAGGTGGGTCTTTATTTCATTCTTCTTATGTAAGAAACGGATTTTTGTGTCACTGGAATGCATCTCATCTGGGGCTTAAGCTGTTAGGGAGAGGTGTGATGAGTTTACTATAATAGATTACTTTGGGGTTCAAAAAATAATAGTCACAGTTGTATGTATGTGGTTTTAGTAGTACATATGTATATTTCAATATTACAGGGCTAAATAGTGGTACTACACAATCCAACAGGAATTTTGCTCTTTGAATATATTGAGACTCGGTATTTTTTGTGATGTATTGTGAAAATAAATTTTAATAGTGTTTAAAGTGATGGAAGTGTGTCTAGCTGAGCCTGTGTCCCTTCTGAGGCAGCAGCATGGATTGTGCTCAGCTTTACAGTGACGACACACCTCAGTCCAGAGCACAAAAATCCCTGGCAAAGTTTCTTATGTCAGTGTTACTCAGCTGAGCTTAGCACCAGAGCTGCAGTGACAGTTTGCTCTCATGTTACCCAGCGGTGAAGTTGCTTTAATAAATAGTCAGTATGCAATTAAGTTACTTTGCAAAATTCCTCTGGACTGAACTGTTATCTGGAGGAGACTTTCATTGCTGAGTTTGGGGTAGTGACTCAGTAAAAGTTATCTGTGGAATACTAAATTTGGAGGTGTAACCAGGAGGTTGCCATGATAACAAATACTAGAACTTGCTTTCTGGGAAGTGCTTGTAATTTTTCCATTGATGGCCATTAAATGGCTCAAGATAAATGAAACTTTTTCTTAGAACTAACATGGTCTCCATGTGCTCCTCCAGGGTTTTACAGACTTGCTAGTGATGAAATGAAGAAGGGAAATGCAAATTAGCCCCAGCCATACAAACAGTACACTGCTTTTTTTATATTGCTTCTTATTTTTGCCATTGAAATATTTACTTAACTTGGCTTCTATGCATCTTTCTATAAAATATTTACCCAGTAACTGTTTGTATAAACATGTTTAAAATTTTGCATTGATTTTTTTTTTTCTTGGCACTTTCAAAGATTTCCTGATGCACAGCATGATCACACAATTGCTGGTAGAGCTTTTATTGTAAGTGGCCTAAAACAGCTCTGTGTATTTATGTTGAAAATTGGGACTCAAACCCAGAAGCTAAAGGATAACAATACAATGTGTTAATTTCTTACCCTCCGTGAATTGCTTATTTATAAAAGTCCATGTTCTGCAGCTTAGTTTTTACAAATAGAGCTTTTTTTCCCATTTCAAACTTCCTCTGAAGTTTGTCCATATCATCTGTTTTAAAAAAGCTGCTGTTTCCATAAATCTCCCCTAATGTCCCTTAGCCTTTTTTCACCGTTTCTTTGCAATTCCCAAAGGTTTTGATTTGCTTTGTGAATGACACAATGATCTAGTAATGGGAGCCTAGAAGAGCAAGCCAGGGACTTGGGAGTCCTCCCCACAGATGTTTTCTGCGTGGCTGCATCCTCTTTTTCCCTCCCCTGCTCTTGCTTTCCTGTATGCGCTTACCCCTCCAAGTTACCAGCTTACCTCTCAGCTTCACCAGCTTTGGGATTTTAATGGGGAGACTCTGCTGAGTATTTTTCAGGTTTAATGTTTGCAAAGCAAATAAGTCCATCATAAAAATCAGTCTTGCCTGAGTCTTTGGCTCTCCTAATTTTTTTTTTTAATGTGACAGAGTAGGGGAAGGGACCTAAAATAAGTTTTTAATCAATTAATGATGCTTTTCCTGAACATCATCTATGTGTATGCAGCCCTAGGAATACAAGCTAAAACTGTGCTTTTGGACTTATTTTGTTTAATCTCTGGAACAGCTTTGGTTTGTCTGCATTTCTTTGCTTTGTCCCCTTTTACACTATCTGTCTGGCTCTAGACAGGATTTACTGAAGAACAAAACTGAGTATGTCATATACAAATACAGCATGTGTTCAGATAAGCACAAGAGTCACAGCTAAGGATGCTTATGCTAAGAGGTAGAATAATTAAATCAGCTTTTAGATGATGTCTAGAAAAGCCCTTCCTTGTTCAAATACATCAGGGTGTGGTGTGTTTGGTGTTTTTCTTTTTTTTTTTTCTTTGCATTTTTAGTAGAGATCATAAAATCTTTGGAGGATTAAGTCACACCCTTTATATAAATACATGCAGTGTATTTAAGAGCCTGACTTGCAGAAATACTGATTGTATTAACTTCATATTGAGCTCGAGGAATAGTTGTAGGTACCTCCCTCCTCTAAGGGAAGGTATTTTAAAAAGTTGAGGAGGCTTATTAGCTTAAGTGCCTTGTTAGCTGCTTGTGCTATTTTCCATCATAGTGTCAAGGTAAAAATTACTTGGGGAGAAATAATTGTTCCAAGCATGCTTAATTCAGTTCAGTGAATGTGACACCTCCTCTGTCATTTTTATTTATTTATGAAAATGACAGCGAGTTGGGCACCTGTCAAAGCAGAGGGATACGTGACAGCACTTTCTGTTACGGGAACGTTTTACTTTGTTAAAATGCTGTAGCTGCTGGTGAGCATATTACTGAAAAGATTTCTCTCATTGTGTTGGACAAACTCATGGTAGTTTTAAGTCCTTTTGCTCCCACCATGAGGTAGTGGAGATGCAATTCACTCTGGTTTTGGTGTAGCTTAAAAAATCGCTGTATACTTTGCTGTAATTTATGTAGCTATCATTAAAACTGCTGTTTTTAATGAAACTTCATTTACATCTTCTCCCACTGGAGACAGCTGTAGGTTAAGACTGGCCTGACTAAGCTGTGCCAAAGGTAGGAGTAAGGAGTTTTTTACATGCTGATTAATTCTCTTTTGCTCCTTTGGGAATATCTGGTATTGCTTAAATTGATTGCTGTAAGCAATATGGCAACATTTTTGACCTTCTAAACTGAAATTCAGCAAAAAAAAAATAAAGAAAAAGATAAGCCTTGGTGTTTCAGTTTTACGTAACCCTACAGTGATAAAAAATACAGAGGTGTCATCTTCTGTGGTGGTGGTGTTGGCTGGTGAACTCAAACCCTTGGACAGAGATGGAATCGGGGAACGTGGTAGTTGTCCACTCCCTGCATGGAGAAAGTATTGGGTGAGAATCTGTTTTTCTTTCTCCCCAATCTGACTTCTGATCTCTCCCATGGCCTGGCTTTGTGAATCAGAGCACCAATTCCTGGCCTTTGGTGGGTGTTGCCCATCCGCGCTGTTGTGTAGCTAAAGGCAGAGGTAGCCTCCCATACGTGTACTTTCCGCGGAGCTCTGTGGGAGGTGCGAAGCCAAGGCTGTTTGTGGCTCTCTGAAGTTCAGGTACAGATGTGGGGTGCCAGGTGACCCGGTGGGGCTGCCTTTGTCGCTCGAAGGCCAGACCGCTCAGCTGTCCCCTCTCGCCCCACCTCCAGGTCCCCTCTTCCTTCCCTCGCTCCGCATATTCCCCCAAGATATGATAATGAGGCAGGTGCCCTGTATTGCAGCTTTCTGTGAGCGTGAGAAACGGCAGCGGGTTTAGAAAAGCTGGAGCCGAGAGGAGGAGGAGGAGGAGGAGGCATTTCTTCTGAACCTGTTGGCAGCCCCGTCAGTCTCGGCGTTGGGCACACCGCGCGGCCCTCCAGCTGCCCAAGGGAGAATAAAGCGGGGAGCAGATTTGCCGTGCCCTGAATTAGCCCGCCGTGACCGTGGGACCCCGTGAGGGCCGCAAGAGGCGCGGGCGGCGAGGCCTGGTGCGGGCGGTGGGCTGCGGGCTGACCTCCCCGGCGGCGGGCCGGCCGCCTCATTGAGATGCAGGGCACAGGCAGCGCCTCCGCAGCTGTACACTGGAGGCGGCCGAGGAGGCATCCAGAGAGGGGCCAAAAAGAAAATCATCAAAGAGCCAGCCCCCTTCGCTGCGCCTCTGAATAGGCAGACAAACCAGAGGTCCTTCTCTCTCCACGAGTGTGTTGGGAAAGACATTAGCATAACCTCCTTTTTTTCCTCCTTTTTTTCCTCCCCCCTTTCTTTCTTTTCCTTTTTCCTTTTTTCAAGCTACCAAAAACCTCGCACCGTGTTTAAATATCTTGTTTTGACAGTTTGTTGAGGGAAGGGAAGAGTGTCCCACCAGCCTGATGGGTGTCTCTGCAGCTGTTTATTTTTTTTTTTAAATACATATTTGAAAGAAAAGATTTCATTTGGGTCACCCTAGACTTAATTGTTTGGTGTCAAGTTGTTAAGATCCAGAATTAGCTTGCCGCATTTGGAAGGGACTTGCTTCCGAGTGCTTTAGAAATGCAAAGGCAAGTTTTCAAGTCCGGCTTTCTTTTTTCCAAATCTGTTTTGATTTCAGCTGTTTTTGAAGCAAGCGGACACTTACCCTATTTACTCAAGCAGCAGAAACTAACTCTAAATCCCCGTCCCACTCTTCAGCACACGTGAGATGGCAGCTTCTGAAAGCTTCTCGTCTTTAAGGAAGCTGGCATCTGTTTCACCGAAACCTTATTAGGCCGACAGGATGCGGACCCTTTCTTGTGACCATTGAAGGCTCAGGAAGGAGTCAGTCCGCCTTGGACAGGTGGCACGTTAGCACTGCGACTGGCACACCTTCCGTGTTTCCCTCGGACGGTTCAGGGCTGCACGATCGAGGAACATCGTATGTCTTCGGAGCGTGTGGGACCATAGAGAAGGCTTGCCTAACTGAAAAGCTCCAATATTTTGAGTGTTAACCTTAATTGTAATTAATGGTGCTGCTTCTGATGCTCAGAGCAGAAAGTTTAATGCATTATTCATTCATAGATTTGTGGTAGCTACTTGAATGCATTTCATATCACTGAGACCTTGTTTTCAGGTTGTTCTGGTTACTTTGGAGCATAAGAAAGTTAATAGCTGGTCCAGTGCTTTTGTAGATATCAGGGGTATCATTGGATACTGACTTGGTTAACCTAATGATATTTTTTTTTCCAAACAATTGGTATTTATGAATTGATTTAAAAAAAAAACCAAAACGACCAACAACAAAACAGAGGCTTCTTAAATATAGTCTGTTCTGAATTAAAGGGTGTGGTGTTGGCTTTGAATGAGCTTGATGCAGCAACAAGCATGCAGCAGTTGGTAAATAAAGATGGATTTTCTTTTGTTCTGCTGGTGCTTGCTGCTCATTATTCTCCACTTACCCCGTGAGCTTCCCAGGGAGTGGCAGCTGTTTCTGATGTTAGACACTCTATCAGTGGTAGACAGCTCCAGATTCGGTGAGATACTGTTGTGGGGAGGAGAGGAAAATAACCTAACCCTGCATTATTGTAAATCCTCAGTAGAATTAACTTTTCATGAACCAAAAGAGTTTTGTGTTTAACTTTTCCTGAAATATTCAGGCGTAAGTGTGCTTCGCAGTGCGTGTTGCTGTAGAAAAGCTTTTCTGGAATGAGATGGATTTACATTCTAAGTGTGTGTTAAGTATTTTAATGTGCAGTGTGTGGGGGCAGACACAAAGCAATAAAGGGAAATCGGTCTATAACAATCTTAGTGGATATTTCCAGATATATACAGTTTGGGAATCTTTGCAATTTGGAAATTGCTTGGAGTAAACAGAATGGTACATAAAGATTTTAAATAATAAAGCTAGCAGGCTACAGAGGAGTCTATTTGGTTCCAGGATTTTATATGTAGGATTTATAACCCATGCTTTTGCTTTCCTGTCTCTGCAGTGTTAGCATTCTGTTACTGAAAACAAAGAAGGCTCTGCCAGGGCATTACACAAGCAATGAATCACAGAGGAAAAAATGTTTTGCTTTGTAAATTGTTCACTTTTCCATGGTGGTTAGTTTTTTTTTGTTTTGTTTTGTTGGTTTTTTTAGTGTTGTCTGATAGAATTTGCCACACATGCTTGCATTTACTGAACGCGGTACAATCCTTCTAGTGTGACTACATAACTACTAATATTAGTGACTTCAAGTAACTTCTTGCTTATGATTCTTAAAAACAAAACCGCAACAGGAACAAAAAACACGGGGCAGAAATTGAAACAGCTCAGTTCACTCTTCAGGCATGACAGCTTACTGAGTGTATCAGAGGAAGGAAAAGGTGTTAATGTTTTTCAGTCAGCTTTGTCCCAGCGGTTCCACATAATTATTTTTTGTCTGTATTGACAAACTCCTTGTCTACCTAAAATACTCAGATTTGCTGTTGTGACAAATGTAGCCCTTCTCACTTTAGCTGATCAGAAAAAATACAAACTAGTTTCTTAAAATGTACAAATTCCGTATTCTTCTTGATGACTGCATTGGTGATTCTGTGTTTTGGAACTTCTGTAGAGGAACAATAGTTTGCTCAGGCTTGAATGTAAAATTATATTTACAGATTGTCTAGTTGGGAAGTCATACACCAGGCAGCATCTTGCCACTTTGCTGCAAGGTACTGAAATATAACCTCAGTGTGTTATATAATAAATTTTATACCACAGATGCTGCAGTGTGCCTCACACTGTCCTTGGCAAGAGCAATAATTAATAACATGTATGCTTGCAATAGTACAGTATTCATTAAGCTCCAGAGATGTGGAAAAAGTTTGAAATCATGTTACTTATTTGCAAATTAAAAAGGTGGATCAGGAACCAGAACCAGCTAAAGCAATGAATAAAGGAAGGTCCAAGTGGAATGGTCCTTGCCAAATGCCTGGCGGTAATGAAATCCTTGATTTTTCACATAGAGTGAAGAAAGAGTGAGTGTGGAGGAGGATGCTATATATGTACGGAATACACAATTTTAAAGACTGTGATTAATCCTGTTAGATGATGTGTTTCTAGCAGAGAAACAGATCGGTGGAATAAAGCTGTAAGAAAGTATGAGAGCCAAACATAAGCATCTAATCTAAGAGGAAGAGTCTCTTGTGACAGGACACTGTAATTTTGTGTAAAATTATTCATACTTCACTGAAAATAACCAGATAATAATTTCAGAATCTGCAAAAAGTAAATGTCTCCTCTGCAAATACCGATGGGGAAGACATGTAGCATAGATAAGGGAGCAAGGGAAATGGAAACTCTCTGTCTTGCCCCTCTTCAGATATTTTTCATCCCATCCAATTTGGATTTAGTCCTAAATGCAGGTATGGTAAGGGACATGTGATGGTTCCTAGGTCTCCTGGCAGTGCTTTATGCAAAAGAAGGAAATACCAACGAGTCACGTATGTAACAGTGCGTTCTAAATTTGTGATAGTTTGGGCAGCCACCTCCCTGACCTGCTTACCTGGCCAACCTCTCATCAAGAGCTAGGCTGAGCATGCCGTGTGTCGTCTTGTCCCTGTAGTCACATCTGTGGTGTTATAGTAATGAGATTGGAGTAATCTCACTGATCTGGGCTGAGTTGGACTGATAATTTAAATGTGAAAGGCTTCACAATCTCCTACTGATCCCAGAAAGTTTTCAGCTTTTAATTAAGGTCAGAATTAAAAAGATGATGATAAGAAAACCTTCTACATTTACTGCCTGGCTTATAAATGTTAAGACATGACAGCTATAGGCTACTTCTGAAATTCCTAAAGTGATGGTGACATTTTTGTAAACCCCTTATAGATGAGCGTAACACAGCTGTGACAGACTTCTCTAAAAGAAAGGCTGAGAAGGTCTGTGCTCACTCCTTTTCTTCTTGTCTTTCTTGCCTCACGCCCTGTTTCATCAGTGCTAAAGGATGTTTTCTGCAGACATGACTGCTGGCAAGCTAGCTCTGCGCAACTCTCTCCACTGGTTCAGTAACTTGGTTTTTTGCTTTAGATTAGAAAATTAAAAGCCTAATGAGTGCTGAACAGCTGAAAGCAGCAGCTAGGGGTGTGTGCACCCATGGCTGTGTGGCACAGGCATTGGGGTTGCTTGTGCTTCTGTGTGTGGGAGAGAAAAGTGTGAGTCTGAATGAGTGTGAGTTCTTCTGAAATGACACAGCTGGTACCCGAAGGAGGTTGAAACTGCACTGCAGAAGGAGAGGAGGTCTGCGGGGAGAGGAAAGAGGCAAAGCAGCTGCAGGGGAGTTACTGGGGCAGGGTGCAGATTGCTGGGAGAGAAAAAACCAGCGGAGGAGAGCTGAGCAGCAGGAAGAGAGGGTGTGAGCGGAGCCTGGGAGAACAGGAGAGCAGCAGAAGATTGCCAGAGCCAATAAATCTGGGGAGCCTTTTTTTTTCTCACTGCTCCTCAGCGGTTGTATGAAGAGCTCGCCAGCAGATAAAACCGTGGGCACTGGGTACCAGCCGCTGCAGGGGCAGCATCACCCCGTGCACAGGCGTGCTCCTGCTGTGGCAGACCAGAAAGAAGCTTGGCTCCTAGTCTGCTCCTTTGTCCTCTCCCTGATGTTGAACAAACAAGCAAGAAACCATACTGGAGGGAGCAAGGCATAGCTCTGCCCAGCTGCGGGTGCTCTGTAGTGACCACTTGTTTTTTGGTGGGTGGTTGTTTTGTATTTTTTTTAATCAGTTGGTGGGGTAAGCAGAGTTGGAAAAGTGTGACTGGTTTGAATAGCACCTTGAGTAAGGCTATTGTGATTCAGCCGAATAGAAACATTATTGCAGGATCTTATAGGACTTGGGGTGCCCAGTGTAACACCACATAAAGCTGTTTGAGGTTCTGGGGAGACTGCCTGAGAAGGTGACAACATGGACAATCAGCCACGGGGGAAGCTGAGGCACATTAATAAAGTCACGCAGAACAGCCCCAGGTGGAACCCTGGTCTTCCTTCCCTGAAGCCCAGCTGAGGAAATCCATTGATCAACTCTTTCCTTTTTATTCTGCTGCTGGACATTTTGGATGTGGCCATAACACACATAACTATCACCTGTGCAGATTACTCAGATGAGCAGTAGCATGGTGTAAGCAAGGGATGCTTTCTCTGACAAAGAAAGGTGGAATATCTTTTGGAATGGATGTTTGTTTTCTTCTTTGTGGTGGCTATACATCATCCAGTGTTTTCCCATTCATATTGTGATATATCATCTCGTGTTTCATGCTTGAGATGTTGTGAGAAGGGTGAATGATGTTATGTAACACAAGCAGAGAATTATCTTCTAATGTTCTAAAAGTGACTGTTGGTTTGATAAAGCAGTTGACTAATTAGTAAATTACCCATTGTTGTTTGAAATACTTGCGCTGCAAAATGTAAACGAAAAAAATTTCTCCACTTGTCAGTATGAAAAATGACAATAGCAAAAATAATACATAGGACATCTGCTCTGATTTTTTTTTTTAAATTTAAAATGCATTTAAGGCAGATGTTGCAGAATTTGAATGGAAATCGGAGTAGATGGAAGAACAAAACGTAGCTGTTTACCTTTTATGAAGTCCCATTTTTATGGTTAACATTGCTAGCAATATCTGACTCAGTGCCTGTATTTTTCCACTGTTTGTATTAGAATGAACAGAATGTTCTTAAAACTGCTGCTATGTCAGGATGACATATAGTTTCAATATTAAAAATAAAATTATTGGTGAGTCAGTGTTTCGGGGTGTTTTCTGATGTTCTCTCCCTTTGCCCATCCTTTCTTTCCAGGAGAGTACATAAAAACATGGAGGCCGCGGTATTTTCTTTTAAAGAACGATGGCACATTCATTGGCTACAAGGAACGACCGCAGGACGTTGACCAGCGAGAATCACCTTTAAATAACTTCTCAGTAGCTCGTAAGTGTTTTTACCTGTTCCCTCATCCAGTTTGGGGGTTGATGTCATCTTGCAGTCAGAAGACCAGTAAGCTGCGTCAGTAACATTCAAATCTGCCCAGAGCGATGTACCTAAACACTAAATGTGTTTGAGATGATAAAACCCTGCTGTGTTTCTCAGGAGTGACTGTGATGTGCAGGTTTGATGCTGTGCTTTCCCCCCCCCCCCCAGCCCCCCTCCAGTTTTCTACTAATTTACACTTTCTGGTTATAGAATAAAATGGGTTTATTTGATAACATTTTGTATGTCTGCTATTCAGCAAGCTGCTTGAAAGTGAAAAGTAACCCAGGTGCATGTCTCGGTACTTGGCAGGTAGGCACAGCCAAAGCGTTTCAGCTTCTGTTCTGCTGCCAGATCTGGAGTCAAGTGGCGTTGACATAGGTCAAAGTTACTTGATTGTTAGCATAAGAGAATGCAGAGTGAGCGCTTGTTTTAATGAAACACGTTCAGTTTTTCATAATTTTGAACACAAAACCATATTTCTTCTGTTAGAGCCAGCAAAAGGGTTTGGAAATAATAACACCTCCTAACCTCTGCACTCTGTCCTATGCAAACATTTCCGACTTTGCTCAGGTGCTGCAGCAGAGGATGTGATAGAAGACGCTGAAGATAATTTCCTTTTCTTGCTCATGTTTTTAACCTTTCACTGTATACTTCCAGCTTTTATTTTCTCCTGTTCTTAATCTTTCCTGTCTCATGATCTGCCTGTATCTCGTTCCACCACTTAAAAATAGATCATTGTGGCACCTGTTATTAACACAGATCTGTTCTGCGTTCCTGGTGACTAGTAGAAGTGAAGCTCTGCAGAGAGAAGGCGTAGGGGCTTTCCTCTTCAGTACAGGGTAGCTTGAAATATATGGGGTCCATCTTTGTAGTTGACCTTCAAGCAGACAGATTTGTTTTGGAACACCCTGGCCCTAGAAGAGGGCTGGGCAGTACTAGGAGTTAATGCAGATGTTAATTTTTTTTCTGCTGGTAGCAACATATACCTGTTCTGACTGATGATGGGAATAAATAATGGACATGCTGTTGCCTGGTGCCTCCGTGCAGGATGCCAAGAGTGCTTTTGGGTTTTTGCCTTGTTTTTGAGAGAGAATTGTTGTAGTGTTTTCATTTTGGTAATGACACTGTACTTTCCTCTTTAGACTGGTATCTCCTTATGGATCAAGAAGGTAAAGAAAAGCAGCGGAAAGCCATTAATTCATAAATTAATTCAGTATTTGGTCTGTAGCCAGAGGCTTTTAACAAATGCACTTTTTGCGGGACACTTCCATCCTGTTGCTGCTAACTGCATTTACTTACCATAATTATTTACTGCAGCTCCGTGCTAAGGAGTAAAAAAAAGATCTATCCGTTGCCTTCTGTTAGTCGCAAGTTCCTTTCAAAATGGGTTAACTTAAATTGGTTTTCACAACAGGAATATGGTGCTTTTTTTGGCAGATTAAGCCCATCAGTCTTGGCATTTATAGATAAACAAGTTTGTTACCATGGTATTGGAGCATTGTCAAAAAAGATGTGACACATGCTTACAGAGTAAGGTGTAGCCCCTGTGAAGGGGGATTGCGGGGATGGTGGTGGGTGGAACGATGTTCCAGTGTTGGCTCTTGCCTGGTGAACCAATGGCAGGTTGGGGAAGGACTCGATGATTAGAGAGGGGGCCTCCTTTCTAGCAGTCATTATTGTGGCTTTGGGCTCACAGAAGCAGCTGTTGCCCCACCAGGATTTAATTTCTCATGTAGGCACTGGCATGCGGTGCTGCCAGCACCTGATGTGTGGTTCCCTTCTGGGTGCCCTCCACGCTTGTATCAATTGGATGTGTTTTGCACCACAAGTTTTCCCTTTGAACATGCCTGCCTGGTGTTTTCATTTGGGTTAAATTGTTGAGTTAGCGTGAGTGAACTCCAGCTGCCTCTGGAGGAAGGCTCAGGCCAGAACACAGCCTCATGCGCCTGTAGAAGCCTTCTGCCAGTGAAAGGTGGGGGAAATTTAGCTTAAATGTTTTGTAAAAATTAATCCTTCCTGTACCCCCCGAGATCATAATAGCCCTGACTTTTTTGTTAATTAGTGAATTAGAGATATTTCTTTTTTTAAAATGAGATGGCAGGCTGTCTCTGTCAGTCTGTTCTTTGGAAGTGGTCCCATGTTTCTGATTAAAATCTTTACCTTCTTCTGTTGTAAAATAGTGTAGGCTTTTTTATCTTTGCAAGTAAAAGGTGCTTTTTTTCATGACTAGGGGACTTTAGTGTACAGTTTTCTTACACTTTTAGTGTAAAATTCATATTGAGTGATTTTTGTCAACCCATGAGAGGTAGGAGACACTCAGTCCAGGAGAAAACAGTGAAAGAAGGTAACACTTAATGATCTGTCCTTTCTCTTAACAGGTATGAGGAAAGTATTAGCAATAAATAAAGTGTGCTTTCTGTGCGCTTGACTCTCTTCTTTCTCCTACCCTAGCCTTTTCCTTTCAGTCTGTGAGGGGTTTTGATCATACGTCTTTGAAAACTTGTTTCTAGGACCCCCCAGTGTGTAAAGAGAGGCTCATATTTTTAGGTACCTTTTTCTCCACTTAACTTTACATTTAAAATAGCCATATATCTATGTTTTAAATTTAATAATATGTTGAAGGAGTTTATTTTCTTTGGAAGTTACCTGTTGGTGATTTATTTAAAAAAATAAACAAAGGCAGAAACCAAAATCAAAACAAAACTTCTGAAAGATGGTGCCTGAGCATTTAACTGTGATTTTTGAGTAATATTTGTGTTCATGCTAGCAAGACAGAAGGAATAAAAAAGCCTGTACCTAAATAGTTCTGCTAGACCCTGCAGATAAAATAACCAATAGAGCCTGTGTTGTAAATCTGCAAGATAAGTAGCCTTCATACCGATTGTAATCTCGGATTATCATGTATGTCTGCCTATTAGGTTATAAGCCTTTAAAACCATATAGCTGAGAAGAGCAGTATATTGTGAAAAACCACATGGAGAGAGAGGCTATTCCTGTTAGAAAGAGGGGATTATTTCTCCGACTGCCAAAAAGGAGGGTGGACTGTGGTAGTTTTGTTGTACAGCTGAAAACATAATTGATCAACAATATGCGCGCTCCTTTTGGGACAGGACTACGTGTCTGCAGTCAAGCATTTATCAGAGGGCACAGGATGGCCAGATTAGCGGACAGATCTTTTGTCTGCTGTTACTAGAGGCCATCTTAGCCCAGGTCTGTAACGCAGGGCTCCCAGCTCCTCTTTTTTGCCATGCTGAGCTGTTTAGGGGCGAATCTGTCTGGTGGTTCTAGCAGAAAAGGAGTACTTCAACATAATATTCCTGTTTCCCTTTCCAAAGTTTTATTTGTTCATCATTATTCTTGTCTGATTTACCTCCTTTTTTTTTTTTCTTTTTTTGTCTTTCCCCCCTCATTGCCTGCCTTAAAGAAACCAAAGCAGGAATGGGAAAGACTTTTCCTTGACATTATTGTTTTAAGTGTGATGTCATTATATAGGGAGCAGAGTTTGACACTTTCATCGTGAGTAATCTGCCTTTTAGCTTAAGTGCTGGGGAAGCAAATATTGTGACATTTTAGAAAGTCACTGGGATAATACTAAGTGTCTTTCAAATACAAAATGGTAATTTACATTTGAATGCCTTGGTGTCTATTCCTGTTAGGAACAATTTCTCTGTCCTACTTACTTTAAAAGACCAAAGCCAGGAAAGAATCAAGAGGTTCTTTAGAGCAATTTAAATCATTTTTAACAGGCTGCTGTTTATAGTGCTTACTTTGTTGCAAATGGGGGATACTTACATTGGCCTGTTTGACAGGAAAAACTGTCTTCAAAACGGGTAAGTGACCTTTAGCCCACGTTTGAATGTTTTTATAGCAGAACCCCCAAACATGCCATGAATCAGACCTAGCATTATACAGCATCTCTCTCTGTGCTCTGCTGTAGTAGTGCATGTTGTGGTACCTGATTACAGAAGGCAGGTTTGGTGCTTCTCTAGCTTGCCAACTACAGGAAAGAGCATGGAGTTGGTTTCAAAAGAAAAAATCTGCTGCTTCATCGTTTTGCTGATAAAATCCATGTGATTGTTGTATATGGGGAGAACTAAGTGGTAGCTTCAAAGTTTCTGAAACCTATGTGTCACAGCACTTTGGTAAAGCAATTTAAAAATAAAGCCTTCTGTATTTCTTGATATGTGCTGTTATGATTGAGCAGGGTAATTAGACAGCATATTGTTCACTAAACAAAACACTTCTATGTGACATACTTGAATTATAGTGGTTATTAACTGACAAATCTCTATTATTCATCTTGCTGTATGCCTTAAAGATTGCTGGATCAGCAAGCTTAACAAATATCAATGGACAGTGCTGATTTAGGGGAAAAGTGGTGATGTTTAATTGGTCGCCTTCTATGACAGAAAATGCCTTGTGTGGTTTATTATGCTGCAATGAAATGGTTAAAATGTAGGGTTCATGGCTAGTTTAAATACTGTGCTGCTACTTCAGAATGCTTAATCTGAGACACTAAATGTGAATCTAAGGTCTGTTTTAAAATAATAAGCAAAACCTCTCAGTTTATTTCTTTGTAATGTTGCACTTCTGGATTAGTATAGCAGAACAGTTCTGGATTAGCACGATCCAAATATACTGAATTTGGCTGAAGAAGAAAATTGGGTTCTGTTAGGGCTGTGTTGTGCAGGCTCATAGAGGACAACCACAGCCTTAATCGAACGACATTAAGCAGACAAAAATGGGAGGCAGAACAAACAACCAAAAAAAAGAGCAGCTGAGCTAAGGTGAGCGATCAGGAATGTGATCTGTTGAGCTGAGTTTACCAGAACTGGGCTTACTGGGCTGCCCCAGCTCGTGCAGTTATGTTCGGCTTTCACTGCCATTCTGCAGAAGAGGATGGAGGTGGCTGGAAGGCTAAATATGGCAAGCACGGCTGCGTCGCTGTGTGGAAGTTCTTTAATCTTGGTGAATGAAGGAGTGCCGTTCATCACACTAAAACCTTTTCATGACTCATTAATAAACTTTCTTTTATCTAATTGCAGTGCTTTAGTAGGATGCAGTATAACCTCAGTGTGCTAGTAAAGAAAAATTAGATTTTCTCGTCATGAAAAATGCAAAGTTACTCATTGAAAAGCTTATAATTCCAGTAACAAATGAGGCGTGAAATATATTGTCAAAAATACAGCACCCAAAAACATTGGTGGTAAATATTTTATCTTGGTGCTAATTAAGATCTTGAATTTAAAACTGAGCATTCTGAATTTTCACAATAATAAAATTAACCTAATGATACCAGTGTAGCCTTAGTAACATGCACTGTTATTTTGGCCAGATTCTGTCCTCAAATTGTGCATTGCTGATGGTGGAGGATGTTCATAGCTAGCAGTAAGCAAACATTTCTTCTTGTCTTCATAGCGCCTTTTTATTTACTTGGTAGTTGATTTAGGACCTGAAGACCAAATAAAAGCAAGCTTGTGGTTTCATTAACAGCAAGGAAAAGAGTTTAATGTAAAAAGAAAAAAAAAAAAAAGCCCAATTATTTCCCATCCCCACCCCGCTCACTTGGTTTCTTAATTTGACTTTCCATTAACAGGAGCTGTTTAATTAGCATTAGATTTTCTAGTAATATGAATCTGAAAAATGTGGTGTTTTGCCTTCTCTTGTTATTTCATTGATTTTCTTTTGTTTTTCAGATGCTCTTTTTTAGTATAGCTAGTGTACCTTTAATAAGGGGCATTTTCAGGCCCAAATCTGAAGGATAAACACTCATAACATCCTATGAAGTTTTAAATAGTAGGTGTGATTTTAAAATAAAAAATAGAAATTCATAGCTCGAGAGAGAGCATTTTTATGAAGGAAGCGGCGGTTTTGCATGCAGCCTTACTTCTGTAGCCTGTTTAGGTTGTGTTTAATTCCTGGCAATGATGGAAGCTGTTGGCTGCCTGTCCTGGAGCATCCAGCAGCTGTCCCGAAGGCGTTTCGACGGGGTCTTTCTGGGGGTGCCTGTGCAGTTTGATGTTCCCTCTAGTGTTTGAGGACTGGAAATGCTGAGTCTGATGATCGTCTGATTGCTGCAAAAGGCCAAACACACTCTCTACCAACTCCTTGAAAGCCAAGGACAGGGTTTTATGTCGGGAAAGTCAAAGGGAGGGAATGTGGGGGTTTGACTTTAATTTCAGTGGATGTAATTGCTGCATTATCAGCTGACTTAGTCTGTGTGCCGTGCTCTGGATGACCTTTGGAGTGTAGGACCTGAGTCTGAATGGCTTCTGTGTCATCACATCATGTTTCTCCTTACCTCTATGGGCAGACCAAATGTGGAGCCTTTCTAAGCAGAATTTGATTTCGGTGCTGCTTAGATGACTATCTCCCAAGCTATTTATTGGTTTCATCAACACAGTAAATTGTCTCAAGTCTCCTGAAGAAGTACTTACAGAGATTTCTATGGCTGATTAATTGCAACAGTTTGCTAGATAAGAATAAAGACAAATGATTATTTAAACCTGCTTATGTACCATGACTCTTTCTTCCTTGATTGTGGTAGAGTGCCAGCTGATGAAGACAGAACGACCTAAACCAAACACATTTATCATTAGATGCCTCCAGTGGACCACAGTAATTGAAAGAACATTTCATGTGGAGACTCCAGAGGAGCGGTATGTTTCATTCATATTTAATACATAAACTACTTGCAAAAGCAGATGCAAGTGTTCAGCATTAATAGCAAGTCCTTTGCTGAAGCTCTTATTTATCAGATGATGTACGTCTAGACTGAAAAGCAACAAATAATTTCTGAGCGTCTCAGTTTCAGAGCATTCCAGTATAAAAGGTACCATAAGTGGGGTTTCAGGGAGTGGATTTCGAGTAGTATTTGTAAATGAAGTGTTGTTACGTTGGGTATCCAAAGCAGACAGATGCAGGTGTGCGCCAGCACACAGGTAGTTATTTCTGGAAACTTAAGGTTCATTTCTCACTGGGAATGTTGTGGTATGTGAAATGAAGGGTTTCTGACCTGGGAGTTTCTGGAAGAATGAGCACCAGTGAAACAGAGATTCAGGCAGAGTTGAGTTGTATTGAAATACTGACCTTATAGAGTCTTTTTAGACACCTTGTTTTTAAAGGAAAAAAGTTAGTTGTGTCATTGCTGATTGCTAATGTTTTATGCAAATTAGATAATAAAGGTGATAGTTATCTGCTGCAGGTGCAGATTTCTGTTTCAGCTGTTAGGAAACAAAGCTAAGAGCATGCATCCTGTGCTCTCATCATTGGAGAATTGATCTCTTACCTCCTGAGAGAACAGTTTTCCAGCACAGCTATTCTACAACTACAGAGTATTTAAATATTTACTTGCTCTTCAGGAACTGAATTTAAATTATTCCAGTACCATTGCCCTAGGGGAAGGGGTATTTTAAAACCATTGTCCTCCCTAGATATGAAACCGGTACATGTTTATTTTGAAGACCAGCGAATTCAGCCTAATATTCTTGCTTTTTTTCTTGCACAGCCTTTGCATGCACTGATTAAAAGGAAGTTTCTGTTTGTTGCTTTTGATTCTATTAGAATGATCAGAAGGAGGTGAACTCGAATTAAAAGCAAAGAAAAAGAAACTGGTCCTTGTTTCTTTTAGTAACTTTTTGGTCAGTGACCCTAAAGCAAGTGAATAACAATTTCCACTTGGGGGAAGATTGTGTTGCAGTCTTGTTTTGTTCCCTCCTAGCCAATTAAGTCAGCTTTGTAACACTTCAGGGCTCAGAGTGTTAGTCACCTCTGTCGTGTAAGCTTGAGACTTGAAAGCTGAGGGTGAAATGCTGGTCTCCCAGAAATCAAAGATAATCACTCCAGGAGAGCCGAGATCTCAACCAAGTCAGTAACAAATCTTAAAAGAGATGTGAAATGTCTTTTGCTTTCTCTGTGCCTTTAAAACCAACACTTGTTTTTTGAGAGAGTTACAGAGATAAAAATATAGAAGAAAAAGTTCTTCTTGTAATCACTCTGAATATGAAAAATTACCAGTAAGTAAAGGAATGTGTTTGTGATGGTGAATGAAGTAGTCTGTGCTGGGAGTATAGGGGGAATGTTCAGAATGTTTAGCATTACCTTGGTGCCCCAGACAGGGCTGGATAGTGCATGTTCAGACAAAATCACAGATAAAAAATGTACAGGGTGGGAAAGACCTTATGTGTCATTGGTGCAGTTTTCATTAGAATATTACATTGGGTACCTTTTTGCATGGACTTTGCTTCCTCTGGGGTGATCTGCTTCTTCCGTCCATCACAAACTGAAATTCACATGTTCAGATACGATATTTCAGATTTTTTTTTAATAACGTCACAGAACCAGTGAAATGTTTTACATTGCTAAGGATGGTATGGCTTCACTGCAGATTGTGTGTAGAGTTGTTCAGTATTGGCTACTTCTGTTTCTGCCCCAGTAGCAAAGTTTTACCTGCACTGTTTTTGGGAGAAGAGTTTAGCCAGTGCCCGGAAAATATGAATTAAACACTATGTCCTTTTCCCTATGGATGCAAAGGTAGTAAACCATGGTAAATTCACATAGCCCACTGAATATGTCTTCAGCCCCTCTATGCCTTAAAGCCCGTCCCAAAACCTTGTAAAACCTTACGAGCTGTGTGCTTTATGTTCAATAAAATTGCAGTGAAATGAAGTGAACGCCAAGAACTTTCACTTCAGTAGTTCCAAAGGTGTGAAATTTCCCAAAGAACACTGGAGTGGAAGTGGTCTCCATGGATGTCGAAGGGGTCAGTATTAGAGCACCCATTGCTTGAAACAGCTGCGGAAACTTTTATTATGACCAAGACCTGTGCCTGTGCCTAAGATAAAATGTCACTGCTTTTGCTGACATTCTGCTAAACTATACACAGGAATTGCTGTACTTCTGTCATCATCTTCAGAATAGAGGAATAACTTGACTATCCTGGGCTTTAATACTTTCTTCTAGAATACCCCTTGCCATTAAAATTCAGGATATGTGTGCAAAGAGGTGGCACAGTGACCCCAGCAGTTAGATATGTTTGTTTCAGTGTGCCACAGAAGTGGAGAAGCTGTGTTTAATTGCTTTGTGTTGCATGGGAACCTGTTGCTTTTTGGTTTTGGCAACCTGTTTTTGTTATGTAAATCTCTATCACCAGGTTATATCTGTAGCCGCTGATTGAATGCCTGTTAGAAATTCTGTTCTCAGAAAAGCCTTGTATTGTATCCAGACTGGGAGAACTTCAGTTGTTTCTTGTTTTTAGTATGATTTATAAAGGTTCATGTTAAACGTGCTCTTAAAATCCATTTTTACAGAGCTTGGAAATGTACATGATTCTTTGTATGTTGCATTGATTCATCACCAGAGAACGTTAGTTGCTCTGTATTCCTTTGTGACCCTTGCCATGGCAGACAGTAATCTAACGTCACAAGTAACAAATGTCTTTGATTATATATTGCCAGGGAAGAATGGACAAAAGCCATCCAAACAGTAGCAGACAGTCTCAAGAAACAAGAGGAAGAGATGATGGATTTTAGATCCGGCTCTCCCAGTGATAATTCAGGTGCTGAAGAAATGGAAGTTTCTATGACAAAGCCAAAACACAAAGTGGTAAGTGAGCAGAGCCAGGAATAACAGTATTCTCTAGGTCTTCTTGAATGTAGACAAGGAATAGCCATGAAGACATACCTGTTCCCATAACAATTACATGGTTGTAGATGCTGCTTCTGGAGAAAACAATTACCTGATCTTAGCAAGTACCAGGCAAAGCCTGTCTGGGTCCACTGGAGTTCTGAGTTCAGATGTCGTCACTGGGTGGCCTTTAAAGGCCAGCTCAGGTCTGGATTTGGTTTGCCTATTTTCCTGTGGTACAGGGCCTGAAATCATAGCTCCTGCTGGACCGTGTGACGGTGTAAACTTTTGCAGGTTGGTGCAAAGATATTCCAGTGGATTTGCAGGATTTAGGGTGGGTCTAGTGGATTTAATTGCTCTGGATTAAGGGTTTAGGCTAACTCCCAGACAGATGCTGCAGTGTGTGTCCATAGTGTTCCTAGAGCTTGGGTTTTTGCATCAAGCACAGCATTGCCTGAATGCACAGGGACAGCTCAGCAATGGCTTTCCTTGAAAGGAGTATGTGCCAGAGGAGATCTTTGCCCTGTAGAGCCCTTTTAGGTATCTGTCTTCAACATCCCTTAACTTCTTTCTACCCCCTTGTGGTCTTCTGTTGGGTTTCCATTGTCTGAACCATTTCCACCCACTCTTGTAAGAAAGAATTGATAGAACCTTCTCCCACGTGAGTGCTATGTCGGTGTATTGTACCAAGGCACTTCTTTGTGTCCTTACCTCACCATCATCATCCCCACTTACTTTCATAGGTTTGTTTCAGTTTTGGGAAAACGGATGAAGTTTTTAAAGAAAAAAGATATCCATCCACCAGCGTCATCACTAAGTATGTGTGTCACTCTTGTGTCACAGGAGCAGCAATTGTAGCTGCCATTAGACTTCTGTGTCCTTGACTGAAGAGATACCATTCTTACTGGGCAGCTCTTCATAGAAATGCAAGAACCAACTTGTTGGTCAAATATACACGTTCTTCTGAGACAGTGACTGTCTCTGGGCATGTTAGTGAGGATAAGCAAAATGATTACTGGGGTTCTGGATTCAACAGTATTGGAATAATGATCAGAAAGTCTCCTTATCCAGCTTTGGAAAAGAATATGGAGGAAGTTTGCTGTTGGGAGCATCTTAAGGTTTTTCTCTGCCTGAGGCTGCAGTAACCTTTGGCTGCGTAAGTCTCACTGTTGCTGTGTTGGCAATGGTCATTGGTGTGACAGTACGGAGACTATCCTCAGCCTGCAACAGATTCTGATCTCCCCCAACATTTTTTTAGTGGTGAGACAAATAAGAGTGAATGGCTAATCTGTGAGGCGGGTTTTTTTCTGTGGGTTTCGGTGCTGTTCAATGAAGCACAAGAAAGCTGGTCCCCTAGAGCGGTGGGGAACATCAGAATAAAAGAATGGGTTTAATCTCTGGAATTAGAGCAACGTGTGACTTTTACTAAAAGTCTGCACTGACAAAGTGGTCAAAATGTCTATGGAATATATGTTGAGTGGTACTTGCAGTTGAGTGTCGAGTCATGTGAGAGTGTTCTCTTAATTGAAAGCTTACGGTTTTCCCTAAATAGTTTTGTTGATTATCTTTGGGAGTGCACTGGTACTCATTTTTGTGGAAGAATCATTTCTGCTCCTGAATTCTACTAAGCAAAAGGATTAAAAACCTCACATACGCAATATATGCAAAGCATTCTCATGTGAATGAGAAGTTCTAGTCTGAGAATAACATACTTCTTGTTGGTTCATGTCATTCAGTTCTTGTTTATTTGTATCTTTAACAGACCATGAATGAGTTTGAATACCTTAAACTACTGGGAAAAGGCACTTTTGGAAAGGTCATTTTAGTTAAAGAAAAAGCAACTGGACGGTATTATGCTATGAAAATTCTGAAGAAGGAAGTTATTGTAGCAAAGGTGAGTAGATGGGAAACGGGAATGTGGTTCATCCTTGATATAGCCTTCGGGAAAGTCATACCAAGGATTCTCTGAGTACTTGTAGATAATTGCTCTGTTAGTGTTTGAAATGAACCCCTGATCTGGGGAATCACTTTGCCGATTTCCTTCTGCTTGTGTTGCAGGATGAAGTAGCGCACACGCTGACAGAAAACCGGGTTTTACAGAACTCGCGGCACCCATTCTTAACGGTAAGCATTTCATCCTCTTGAGTGTAACTTGACATCGTGACAATCAAGGCTTTCCTTATTTTTTCTGTTTATTTGTAGAATACATCTGAGATCTGTGTTTTCAGAGCAGCTGTGTATTTTTGTATCTTTCCGTTTTTGGGTAGCATAAATTAAAACGCTTTTTCAAGCCTTCTGATTCTTGCAGAGCAGGTCCTCAGTACCTCTTAAAGACAGTGTTTCAGGGTGTGGTTTGACTTGCTGGCTCCCGTGTTTAATGGCTTCTATCTCTGGGAGAAATACCGGCTTTCCTTGTCCTCCAGATGCTTTGTCTCTTCTCTGTAGCAGAGATCAGGGTGATCCTGATCTTGTGACAAACAAATTTAGGAAGATACAGTGGGGGAAAAAACCCTTTAATTTTGCCTTTATTTGTTGGTTTTTTTTAAGCTCCCAGAAGCAGCTTGCTATGGAGTCAGAGCACTGGTAATGCCAGCCAAAGGATAGTGGTGGGAGCATGTGGGATGGGGCAGGAAAGAGCAAGACCATGCTTTATCTGCTGCTTTCCTTTTGGATTGGCACAGCTGTAAAATCAAACCATAGTCTCAGTTTAGTCCTCCAACACCAGCGTTTCCCTGGGTTGAGTTCAGATACCTAAGTTCCACCTCAAGATTGTTTCTAGTATTTGTTACAAGTTGGGTCTGAATTGTTTCCAGCTGCTTAAGCCCTGTAAGAGACCAGTGTAGGATCCTGGTTGTTTCCTTTGTCCAGGTACACAAGGGCTTAGCTGGAATTTAGACCTTTTAAGCGTGGCCTCTGGAAGTAAATATTGGCTGTATTTGGTATAATCAGGAAATGTTTGTTGGCATGTCTAATACCTGATCCTCCCTTTCTCTGCAAAAATATGACTGGTTTAAAAACGCCCTCTCTAGTAATGAAGACAATGATATCATATGTGGAGTTTTCTTTTCTCTGATTTTCTTTCATAAACCCAAATACCCAAAACAAGGGCTGTCTTGAGAGGTCAGCTACCAGACTAGGTTATGACCAAAAAACTTAAGACTCTGACAAACAAGTTGATGTTACTCTTGCCACAGGAGCACACGTGACAGGACTGTACAAAGGCACCTTGTGACGCTCCATCACACCCTCTGTCTGGTCTGTTTTTGTGAATTGCTCACAAATTGGTATTGACAGCATTGCTCAATCCTCTGGCAGGTTGTCAACGGGGAGCAGTTGCAGGCAGCAGGGCAGAGAGCAGAAGGCTGGTGTGTCTAAATACATGTGTTTCATGTAAGAGGGCTTGTAGCCAGGACAGTAAAACCTTGAGCTCTGGCGTTTGGTTGTGGCCCCTTGTCTGTGAGGTGAAACTGTGGGAGCTTGTGGCCTGGGGAGGAAGCTTCAGAGCTGCTACTGGGACGTTTTGTATCGCTGCTAACGAGCCAGGGCTTTGTCTCACAGCATTATAGATAGGCATTGCTGATTGCTTCTGCAGGGGAATGATTTAACGTTTTATTCAGTTTATTTAATGAAATAAGCTGGTGGTGGATCAGTTCTCAGCTGCAACAGGGAAGTGTAAGTATTATATAAGATCCGAGGACAAAAAGTCCATTAAAATAGAAAATCTCATCTCTGTCTACATTTCTGAAAATCTATTAAAATGCTTTTATAACTGTTGGTGTGACTTGTCTTCTAAGCTTTGGTTTGAATCTGTTTCAGGCTTTAAAGTATTCCTTTCAGACACATGATCGCTTGTGTTTTGTTATGGAGTATGCTAATGGAGGGGAGGTAAGGGAAATGTAATAATGTTTAATACTTCAGGATTTTCCTTTACTACTACTAATTCTGCTTGATGTTATTTAGCTAAGGTCCATGTTTGCAATTCCAGTTAATCCAAGTTGTCCCAGTTAAACAGCTGTTTGCAGGTTTAACTAATACTAAGAATTAAGACTCTTAATTTTCTTAACTCCATTTTTAGAAAATAGAGATTTTGGGTGTAGCTTCATATTTTACGTGACAGTAATGTTGTAATCTGACATCTAGTAATTCAAGAAGGCAAGGCTGCTTCCTAGTTGCTCTTTGGACAACTTTTAACACTTTTTAATGAATACTGTCAGCGCTTGTTACTTTGGAGGGAGAACCAGAAATAGCAAACTACTGTTAGACAGTCAAGAAGGGGAAGCTGGAACATTAACAAGTCTCTAAATCATGGATTAAACTGTAGTTTTAATGTGTAAATGTAGTTCAATCAAAATGAATTTTTGTCATTTTCTGTACATACAGGAATGTGCAACACACAGACTAGTTATCAGTGTGCGTCTGTGAATATGAAATATAATTGTTTGTTTAATGTATGATGCTTTTTAACGCATTTGGGAACCCAGCTGGGTGAGGATGGGAAGGGGGTTTCTCTCGGGTACTACCACATTCCAAGCAGCATGGCCTGCAAAGTGCGAGACAACTCAGAAACGTGTGCAGTCTAAGGGTAACGAATCGTTGTTCTTGTAGTTGTTTTTCCATCTGTCAAGAGAGCGTGTCTTTTCTGAAGACCGGGCTCGGTTTTATGGAGCTGAGATTGTTTCAGCACTGGATTACCTGCATTCAGAGAAGAATGTGGTTTACAGAGATTTGAAGGTATGTAGAACAGTAATTTCATAGGCTTTGGGGGTTTGGTCTTTTTGGTTGTTAGTCGCAAAAGCAAATGAGCCTGAACTATGAGAAAACCTTTCCTGACTGAACTTTTACGTAACAGTTATTGCAGCTGTTGGATGGCTGAACACTTGTATAGTCTAAGAGGTTGTACAGTGCAGTTATCAGGACCCTGGCAGCATTTAAGAGAATACGAAGGGGTACCGAGCTTCTTGGGTTTCATTTTCACTCGCCTGCTTATGTTCCAAGAGAAACCTTGCTGGCTCTTCTGTGTGGCGGAACATAATCCTGGGCTCTTCAAGCCAGGCCTCAGCAGATAGCTGCATATTCGTACTGCATGGCTGTTGTGCTTCCTTGCAACGTGCTGCACAGCACTCTCTTCATAGTACCTGCTTGCAGTTAGAAAATTGGGTAAGCTTGAAGTTGCTGATTTGTTTGGTGAGCACAGAAGGGGAAAAAAAAACCCCAGCCAAACAAGAAATCTGCAAACCAGCTTGGGAAGTTCTTAAGGAAAATACAACAATAGCTTTCCACACACCCCCACCCCCACGTGTTTGCAGGAGAGGATGAGGGGATACTGGTAGTTCATGTAACGTTTTCAGGCTATGTCATAGTCATTCTGGGATTTCTGCTGGGATTTGGTCTCCCATATCACCATGATTTCTTTGAAAGACTGCTTTATTTCATACACAGTGGAAACTCTGCCCTGAAATCTGGATGACTTTCTCAAAAATTAGTGGCATATGCTAGGATGAACGCCACGTGCTGAGTAAAAGTATAAAGTGATTCTCACGTGAAGAGTCTTTTTGGAAATGGTTCTTTAGCCTTCCTTGCATTTGATTTTTGTTTCATTTGCTATCATTTGCTGGTACAGGATACTTCATAAAATCACTTAGGGTAAAAGTAGGGATGGAGCTGTATGAAGAACGGGAATACTTCATATACTTTTAAAAAAAACAGGTGTTCTGCTTGTGATAATATTGCAGAAGCATAAATACAATGCCTGCATACTGCGTTGTTTTTGTATATATGATCAGTTAGTCAAAAGACTGCAAATCAGTTACGTAAGGTTCCCTAAAGAACTGAGGAAAGTGACACAAATGTATATTTACATCATACCTGCTTTGGCAGGTACTATGGTTCTGACCCCAGTGAGAATGAGGTTGAAAACTGATCTGCAGAAATTATCTTTCGTTGGCTTGCTCAGGAGCCATGTATGTTATACATAGTAATGTCTTTCATTTGGATTTTCTTCTCAGTTGGAAAATCTTATGCTGGATAAAGATGGACACATAAAAATAACAGACTTTGGACTATGTAAAGAAGGTATCAAGGATGGAGCAACAATGAAGACTTTCTGTGGCACTCCAGAGTATCTTGCACCAGAGGTACACTTATGTTGGCTGTTGTACTAAATTATCTTTTCAAATGCCATCCATGATAGCGGCATGGATGCTAAAGTAAAGAAAAATTCCTGTGCCATAATGTGTTCATGCAGTAACTACTGCTATGTCAAAACACATACTGAGAATCTTTTATTCATCATGTTCTGGGACTTATCTTCAGCATAACAATATGTAATAATTCTTGGGCAGAGTAGTATTTTCCTTCCACTTCAGGCAATATTTACATTTTACTGGAACAGTGCTTGCTGCTTGTGTCAGAAATCTAATTAAAAAACCCGGACTTCTAAATAACTTCAAATATTACGTGATGAATTGATGCTTCTTTTGCAGTTTGTTTGCTGTGTGTTGGCCTGTTTGAAAGCTATCAACAGGACTTTGCTTAAGATGTGAAAGTATTGTCCAATTCTTTTACTCTTTGAGGATAGTATAAGGCCACATTTTCAGAAAGAGGACAGACCAAGCTTTTTCTGCAGCATTTAGAATGGTATGCATTAAAAGTGCTGACTGTTTTGTGACTGTAACAGCACAAGATGTTTTCTCAATGTTAATTTGAACTTTTCAGTTTCGGAAGAAATAAATTCAAGCAGAGGATCTCTTGATCAAACTGTATATGTTTTGCGGATTTTTTGGTACTAATTTTTTTTTTTTTTAATGTGGAATGCAAATGTGTGCTGGCAGCTTTCATCCTGGAAATAATCCTAAAAGTTGTGCAACGCAGGTGGTGTTATAGCTGTGAGTTAGTTACGGGCAGATCAAAAGTGAAGTTGTGTGATAGAGGATATATGTATACATGGTATTTTGCAGGCAGACGCTAGTTTTCTCTGCCCACGCTCTGAGCTGTCTGGAAGCAGACTCACGGTATTAGTAGGGCACGGAGCCTGAGCTAATGCGGTGTGTCTCGCAGAAGGGCTGGTTGCCTTGCAGTGGGTGCTTTGCTACCCGTGGTGTTGAGACTTCCATCTAGCTCAGAGCACAGGCAGAAGCAAGTCTTGGGGCTGCTGGCAGATTATGTATTGTTGGCACAGCCAGGATGTAGCCTTTCTCTGGGATGAGAGGCTTGGGGATTGCAAACCTTTCTCGAGTTGAAGTATGCAGAAGTACAAAGTATGGAAAACCAAAGTGGAGGAGGAATATTTCTAATGAGAGCTGATGTCTTTGCTGATCGGCGCTTTTGCGCTCTCTGCTTGCATAGCAGTGTGCTCAGTTTTTGTTTGGTGGTTGTTTTTTTGGTTTTGGTTTTTTTTTAACTCCCAGCTGCTTCCAAGGGCCTCCAGTCTCTTTGTAATAATGAAGAACGTGGGCACCTGTCGAAGTAGCTTGCAGCAAGGAGGTGGAGCCAGTTTCATGATAGCTGCCAGCTCTCCATGGATCACTAGAAGTCTTCAGTCAATCTAAATTGGGGTTCATGCACCACAATTTGAGTTTTACTGATGCAGGGAGTAATTAGCAGCATGGCAGAGTGTTTATTATTCATAAACATTGCTGTTATTTTAGCTTCCCACTTAAAATCAATTACTGAACTTCAGTTTCTCATCAAGGATTTTATGAGGAGACTAAAAATATTTACTGTTTTGGTTTTGTTTTTTCCTAACTTGGAATGTGGGGATTCCCTGTGCAGGCGTTATGTTGTTCTTTCTGTTATATTATTTGCTGCTATTTTCCTTTTTAATATTTATGATGAGTTGGCTCATCCAAAACCCTGAAGGACAAATCCTTTTGATTAACCCAGCACTCTCCCTTACTTGCCAATCCCATCTGCGAGTTGGAGTGTTAAATTCTGGAGGCTTTTGTCATCTGGTCAATAGCATGCAAAAAATCTGGGAAATTGTGCATGAGCAATATTCCATGTGTCTAAGGTCATACATCCTTGAAAGCAGGGGTCTCAATCTTCTTGTCTGCATTTGTAACTTGAGTCCGACATAGCAGTGTGTCTGTACAGTTGTTGCATCGTTGGGTTTAGGCTCATACTGGCATCTTGTGCATGGATGACAGTGACTGAACCATGTCAGCTTTGATGTGTCAGATGCATCGATGGCTGTGATGTTTACAGCTGTTCTGCCTTCTCTTTCAAATTCCATCTCACAGCAGTCTAGAGCTGCTCGTTAGGAAATGATGATCCTTTAATTTAAGTTAAATGACCTTGTTACTTTACTGCTCCCCAGCTATCCTGTGTGTTGCAATAAATCATGGATGAGTGGAGTACCTTTTTTCTTACGGTGTATTTTTGATACTAACACCGTTGCTGTGTTTTGTGCAGTCACTAATATGAGTGTATGCTGGTTGTGATAAAGAACTTCGAAGAAACAAGCATTTTATATTCTGTTTAGAATTAATGGAGGTGAAGGAAAGAGTTGTTAGTAACCTAGATTATAATACAGACTATTAATATGTTTACTAAAGTAACGTTTGAAGTATTTGCTGCATTTCAAAAGCACCTGTAGCATTTATTAACACACACAACAAAGGCCTCTGTGGTTTTCTTCTTTGAGTCTCTCCTACTGCAGTTCTTGCGGCAGTTTAAAAAATAAAAATAAGAATTGGAGGCCCAGTGACTGTTTTATTTTAGGTAACCCAAGTGTAGGGGAGTGCGAACAGGAAGCGCTTCTTGAACAGGGTGACTCAGGGCGGTAACTGCGCTGTCACACAGTATGTCCTGCGAGCTGGGGGGCCGCTGCCTCGGGAAGGACAGGGCCGGCTCCTGGAATTCTGCTCCGGCTGGCAGCTGTGTCGCCGTATACATATACGGGGCAGCTGCACAGCCAGCTGTCGTTTGGTGTGAATCATACGTCAGGGGATGCTGTAAATAGACCAATGTGGGGTAATCTAATACCTGGCAGCCTTTTGATTTTTACTGCAGGCCCTTTCCCTCGTTCAGATAATTAAGGGGAATAATTAGTGAATAAAGAGAGGCAGAGTGCAAACGGTTGTTACGTAGAGTGTCTCAGCACTTCTTTTTTGTGTGCTTAACTTTATCAAGGTTTCTAAAAGGTTCAGACCCTGCTGTTGTTAAACTTGCGTTGATTTCATTTGGCTCTTTCACCCTTTTAATTTTGGGTGTGAAGTACTCTGAATTGTAGCAGTGTAAAGCTCGCACAGACACAGTGCAACCAGAGAACATGATGGTGGTGGTGTGGTCATGGTCTGTGCTCTTAGCAGTTAAGTGCAGGCCTGTGAAAAGAGTAAGGATGACAACTAAAACCTGAGGACAGGGTCTGGAACATGAGACTCCTGGTGTCAGCTACAGACAACTGTGTAGGAGACACAAAGTCTAGAGAAGTCCTCGTAACATCCACTCTCCAAGCTGCAAAACACTGTCTGCTCCCCTCAGCAACCTGCAGTGCAGAAGATCAGAAGAAATGCACAATGACAGGGCTTCTCCAGGGCAAGCGGGAGAGATGGAGGGCACTGCTGGGGTCCTGAGTCCCAGCCACTAGCTGGGGCTTTTTTAGGTGGAGGGACCTAAAGGGGAAGGGAAAAAGGAGCTGCACTGGACTCCTTCTGCTGTGAGACCTGGCAGAAGTCCACGCCACTGACAGTTCCTGAGTTTGCAACCCTCTAAGCAGAGGCAGGAGTGCTAGAGCTTGCAAGCAAGTGCCTTTGGAGGGAGGCAGAGGGGAGGAAGGGAAACATTTCCAGACAATTTGGCCACTGTTTTACATCTTTACAGCCCATCAAATGTTAGGAGTGGCATTCTGGCTTTTAGTGCTTTAATGTAGATCAGTCATTTCATATTTGTGCGTGGTCTTTCAGGATGTGCAGAGCCACCCTTTAGGGGGGTGCAGGTTGATATGAAGAGGATGGGGATGTTTGGCTTGTCGCTTTGTGAAGTAACAGGTTGACTGTCTTTTCTCCCTGTACTGGTTTCTTGGTGGTTTGGGGGTTTTCTAAAAAATTGGATCCCATTTGGAACAGTTTGCGATGAGTAAGTGGGAATTTTAACAGCTGCCTCTGTAAGATGAGAACAGTTCTCAGCTTTTGGGCTTTCGAAGGTTGTGCTTATCATGACCATAATGTGAGGGAGGGTGGGAGGAAGAGAAGAAGGAAGCTGCCATAATGTACCTGCTGCCTCCTTTTCCCCCTTCTGCTCACCTAGAGCGGTGAAGATGGATGCCAGTTCTTTTCAAATGGGTCTTCTGCAAATGCTCTGCTGGTAGATTCCACTGTGATGTGAAAAGATGAACTTGCTGGGGTAAATTTTGCCTCTCAAGTTCTGTGTTCATGCCTCGTTTGGGAATGTCTGCTAAAGCCTTTTCCTTACATTTCTGCAGGTGCTGGAAGATAATGACTATGGTCGTGCAGTGGACTGGTGGGGTTTAGGAGTTGTGATGTATGAAATGATGTGTGGTCGGCTCCCTTTCTACAATCAGGACCATGAAAAGCTCTTTGAACTCATCCTTATGGAGGAGATCAGATTTCCACGCACTTTGTCACCCGAAGCAAAATCTCTCTTGTCAGGTTTGCTGAAGAAAGATCCTAAGCAAAGGTGAGACTGTTGCACTTTTAAGCACTTGTGTCCTCAGAAATACCAAAAACAACCCCCAGGAGAAAGAATTCTGTTAAATGTGTTAAAGGCTTCACAGAGAAGTTAATAATTGTGCTATGCAGAGGCATGTCTATGAAAGGGAACTATCTGTAAGACAGGTGACTTAAAAGTGTCTGGTTTTGTGCTGCCATGTTAAATAACCATATAGCCATCATTGAAAACCAGTTGAAAATGGTACTGCACAAATGGCTTTTTTCTTTATTTAAAGTTGAGGAAGGTATTTCAGACAAAATTGCAGTTTTGTTTCTAATCGATTCAAAGTGATTATCCAGCAAGGTGCAGCAAGTGCACCTCCTCATTTTTTAACTTTTGACGTGAGCTGATACCGCAAATAGCAACATGAAGCAGCTTCGGTGATCAGAAGGCTGAACTTCAGGGTATGATGGCTGCCATTAATGCAGAACTGTAGCCTGGGACAAAGCAAGCTAACTGTCTTTGGCTATAACGAATCCAATGGCTGTTGTGGGTTATAAGCTGCTGTACTCTGAAGGCTTTCACCTTCCGTCCCAGTTCAAGTTGCTTTCCGTTTTCCAAATTTTTGTTTAAATCTGTGCCAGTGATTTAGCATCCTGCTTTGGACAGTAGGTGGTGGTGTTTGTACCATGTTTGTGGTGGAGTTTATGCCATGCTTAATCTACTTCTGTTCCCTCCTTCTGGTTTTGTTTTTTTGATTTTTTTTTTTTTTTTTTTTTGCTATGCTATATTAAAGTAACTCTTGATTTAAAAACAGAAAAAAAATCAAAACAAAAACCACAAGCCCTTAAAGCTAACAGAAAACAAAACATGATCCAAAAAGGGACGTTGACCCTCAGACAAACATAGATGTCCGTTTAAAAATCTGCCATCTTGTCAACCCACACGTTTCAAAAACAAGTAATATTGTGACTCTGCCCTGATGTCCTGTTGCAAACTTTCCACTCTAAATGGGCCCCAAATAGGAAATCTTTCATGTGAGGTGCAGGCGGAGTATTCTGCTGTGCTTTCTGATGTTTGTTTAGTCTGTGTGTGTGTGTGTGTGTGTGTGGGCTTAGCAGGAAAATGTTTTTTGCCAGTAGATGGATACTTGTAGCAAGGATTTTTGTCATCACTGTAGGCTGTTTCCATTGCTGTTTTTGATGGCAGATCCTGTTGTGAGGTCTTCTAATGCAAATCCACAACTTGTACTACTGGTGGATTCAACTTTGCAGTGACATGGGGAGCTGGGAACAGTTGGAATCAGGAACATGGCCAGCCTTGTACTAGGTGGCAACAGCTGCACACCCCTCCTGAAGCCGGTGCCTGCAAGGGGATCTCCAGGAGAAGGTTGTGTAACTGATCAGCAGCCCCCCAGGCACTGTGCTCTTCCAGCGTGGTTGCAGCCCCTGCCAACGGCAGTGTCCTGTCCGGGAAAGTGCTGGGTTAAATACAGTTGTGACCCTTTTGTAGCTTATTCAGGTGGGGCCTTTCAATCATTGGAAACACAAACAGCATCTGCTGTAATTTGTTCTCTTAAAGGAGCATCTCTGATGAACCAAAATGCAATTTGTTTACAAACAAAGAACACCCACTTGTTTCTAATTACAAGGTTTTCCCAATGCCAATAATTACTCCACAATATGCTCACTTTATACAAATAGCCACTTCTTCACATGTATCTTCTGCAGGCTTGGAACCAACGATGCTCTGATCTGTTGGACAGATGATTTTCATGCTGCTGATAGAAATAACTATAGACTAGACAAGCCTGCACACATGCCTGCAGCTTGCTAATTACACTGGTGCTTCACACGCTTTTTGGCTCATGGACCGTTCTTAAATACAGGTTTCTCACCAATCACCGTTGACTGAACTTTTTAACTGAAGTTGTGATTCTGCAAATCCCCTGTGCTTCGTGCTGTTTCAGGTGGTACAGAGAATGAGCTGGAAGCACTAGGGGTAGAAGTCCTGAGTCCTGGCCTTGTAGTTTTATGTTCTTTTTACTGTGTGGTCTGTATGCTGGTGTGGACGCCTGGCATACTTGGTAGTTGACTCATAGTTCATGGAGTCATATTGAAGAAAAACAGCCAGATAGCTACAAAAATACATGCAGTGAAAAGTTAAATAGTGTGTGATAGTCTGGTTGGCATTAGTCTGTTGATGATGCTTTGGGGAACCATTGTGTGATTCAAAAGAAGTCCCCTCTTCCACAAAGCCCAGTGGTGGACAGAAGTTGGTGTCATCATAATGATGTATGTGGCAGAAAAACATGAGAATTGGCAGCATTTAGTAACTGCTGATGAACTTCAGAGTGGGATGAAGGAGACAGCCCGAACCATGAGAAAAATGAAATTGGGAGATGTTGTCCCTTCCTGTAAAATTCTCAAAGAAACCCACCCCAAAACAACCCACTAGCCAAATAAGGTTGATACAACGAAGCTCAGTGACAAGGACATTTTAAGTTAAATATCAAGGAACTAGGGAATTGTGACCTGCATCAGTGAATTAAATCTTAATAATTACCTGGTATAGCTGAGCTGGATATATAGAAGCAGTCTTAGCACTCTGCATTCAGTAATATCGGTTCAGTCTCAAACTCACAGGCATATGGGGAAAATGTGAAGAACAGTAAATTGCATTCTGCTTTTAATAATGGCCATTTTCTAAATTTGGTCATATAAAATCCATTTTGTAAGAGAAAAGGAATTTTGAAGTTCCTTTTGGGATTGATATAAGTTTATTAATCTTGCAATGTGAGCCCTAATTTTCCTAAGAAGGAAAAAATGTATTCTGTAAATATTCCCTTTTAATGTGACCAGAAATTCTCCTTTGCTGCTTTGTAACATGCATCAAATGGAAGGAGGTAATCAGAGCAATTTTTTTCACACATAAAATAGCAAAGTTTTTTACTCTTATTATTCTTTCTCTAGATAGGGAGACTGCAATCTGTGAAAGTGGGTATGGATCAGTTTGCCCTGTGTAAACAGGCTTGCGGGTGGGTTTGTAAGCAGCAGGGTGTCTCGCAAGCTCTGAATCTTGGCAGGTTTAAAACTTGAGAAAACTTCAGCATGGTTTCATCTGAATTTCGATGGTGTTTTCATTACATTTCATTACATGTGTTAGTGCTCCCTGTCATAGGTCAGCGTCATTCAGCCTGTTTCGTATGGGGTTTGTCACAAGCTGCTTCATCTACTTCTGTCTTCTGTGGTGCTGTTGGACCTTGCCATTCAGGAAGAATGAGCAGAAGAAAATGAAGTATTTCAAAAAGCCTGTTAAAAGATGTAATGACTTCACAGAGTTGTAGTTGTGGCTTTGGAGTGCTGAAGGTAGTCACTGGGAACTGGTGATCAGTCCTTGCAGAGATCTGACACTTTGTTCTTTCCAGTGAAAGTGGTTCTTTCCACATCCAGAGTGCAACACTGGCTGCAGATGCTCAGGTATATCAGGGTCAATCAAGCCTTTGCCTGTATGAAAACCAGACTACTTGGGTTTTTTCTGTGTGAAAGGAGGTGGTTTGTAGTTAAGGTGTATGCCTGTGTTCTCTGTGATGCTCTGCTGTGGGAGGGGTAGATGGCTTGAGCAAACTTGCTGTTCAGACCCAGCTAGGTCTGCAGTCCACGCAGCTGCTGCTGGAGTTGGAAGAGGTAGAGGTGACAGTCATGGGGACTGCAGGATCCTGGAGGTGGTCCCAGGTAGCTGGTGGCAGGCAGGAGGAGGTAGCCTTGAGTAGCTGGTCCTCTTAGGCAGCAGACTTCATGCCTTATGGGCATCTGGAGTTTTGAAACCACACGTGACAGGTGTCTCATGTTTGCCCTCAAATGTGTGTGTCTTGAGTACAAAAGTGTTTCTGTCTCCAGATAACTCCGGTGTCCTGGGCATCACTTGAGGTGCAGAGTGCTCATCAGGACTGCAGACGTGTTTCACCAGGTGCTTTGAGGTAGACTGAGATTTAGCTGCTGTGTATGATAGTTTTAGTCTAAATTGGTTCAGTCCAAAGCTATTCAGAATGAATCTGGAAAAACTCGCACAGTTCACCTATAAGAGATCCAGATTGAAGCTGAGGAAAACATAAAAGGCAAATTTGAAGAGGTTCCCCCACCCCACCCCAGCTTTCTAGAAATCGGTAGTTTGGAGACTTCCCAAGCCTCAGCATCCTCACACGTGACTCCTCCGTGGTTACTGGTGTTGAGGAGGGGGAGTGTTCCCAGTGTTACTGGATCCGCTATGTTTATGTCTCGTGCATGTGCTTAATGAAGAGGTGGGGGAGTAAAGCTCCGCACAGAGCTGGGAGATGCCTTAGGTTTTCCAAAAGGCTTAGTATTTGAGCAGGAAAGCCCCCAAAAACTGTGTGTATAGGGCTTTGGGAAGAATGTGGCCTTTTCCTTCTGAATCTGGAGTCATGAAATCCTGCTGTTCCCAAAGCCAGCCAGAACTTCTCTGTGCTGATAGTGCGGGTCACAGGAAAGCGATGTAGATGCAGTTCCCAAATCCTGTGGCTATTAGACGCTCTGAAGGTCAGAGCCATGGTAAAGTATGTTACTAGTCTCCATCCTGACTGTATCACAGAAGGAGAAATTACACGTCTTGTGCTCTGAGCTGGTGAACGCCAGTAGCTTTTGCCAAGCTGATTTTCTTGAGCCTGGTGGGTTTATTTGCACTGTAGAACCAGGTTTGGCGTTGGGGGGGAGAGTCAGAGAAATCATGTGAAGACAGAATGGTAACAGAAGCGGTGCCTAAAACTGGCTGTCCTCTCAAGTGAGCCTGGTGCGTGTGCAAATCTGTCAGTGAAAATTATGACAATCTCTTCAGATGAGGATATGCCCGCAGTCAGGGTCTGTATTGCGGCTCCTGATACGGTGAAGCTTGAGTTTGTGAATGGGGGTTTTTGGCAGGGCAGTGAAGGCAGTTGCTTTTTGCTTTCCTGCACTGGAGCCTGGCTGTCTTTGCTGTAGAAACTTCTTAACTTTAAAACTAGAAGTTTGTGGGTTTCTTCTTAAAGAGCTTGCAGTGGACCCAGGTGCTGAGCACTGTTTACTTTTACACAGACAAGTAAAGAAACAGTATATTTTTCCTGTGGTAATAATACTTGCACTGCTGAGTGTGTGCTTATACGCTGTATTTATATTTTTATCTATATATAAAACATAGTACAAAAATTTAAAAAAATATTTGCACATGATTTGTCTGTGGAATGATAGCTGGTTGCCCTTGATTTGTGGAACACAGGCTTTTGTCGTTAAATGATTAAAGGAACTTGCAAGCGATACACAATTTCATAAAAATTAAAAATGTGGAAATGTTTTCAGTTTAATATTGATGTTGCCCTTTATTAATTTTCTCCTTGGGATTTAGCTGAAATAGAGAAACAAAGGTTCCCAAACACAGATGGAAGTTAAATGAATAACCACAGTTGTTTGACAGATTTTTTTTAAGGAGACCAGTTTAGGCAGAAGTTTGCATTTTGAGGGTGTTGGGGGGGGGTATTGCTTTTTGGCCTCTACACTTCGTCATATTTCTTTGTGTACTGTAAATCTCAGTAGCTTTTTTCTTTTTAAGTCCTATTTATACTATTTTTGGTCGGTTTGAAGGCTTAAATGCGCAGAATGTAACTTTATTGTACAAGAATCTTTTCAAGACTTTTAGTCCTGCTATATTTCTTCAGTTACTGCATGTCCTTACAAAAGACAAACCTGCTGCTCTTTCAGTTCTCAGTGGTGCTTAACCATGATTTTTGCGTTAGCTGCTGATTTTAATTCTGTTCTCCTTGAAGAGGGTCCTTTCACAGTAATTCTGAAAAACAAGAGTGTATTTTGGAATAAGGCCATATCCAAAATACGAGGTTTCTGTTGTTTCCCATTTGCTTTGAATGGATTTATTCGATAGTGTAGGTTTTTAAAAGGTAAGTAAAACATCTGGGGTTTTTCCTGGCATTTCCCTGAGTATGTGTTTGCCCTTCATGGAACAATCGTGTTGGGTAATGTATTCTCCGAAGCGCTCATACATGGCTGCAGCCAGCCGGCCTTCCTGCGTGCTTCTGCAAAACACGATTCGCATTCTTCTTAGCTCACAGTCACTCCTGAACTTCTGTGCAGAAGTGCAGGCTGTTGACATCTGTGGATAAAAACGATTAACTCCACCTGCTTTTTGACCGGCCATCGTCACCTGTGCTGGGGAAGTAACAAGGAGCCTGGTAGAGACTTGGCAAAGCCTCTAGATCTGCGGGGAACCAGCCGAGAGATGATTACTCAGTTTGTCTGTGTTCCAGGCTGTTCTGCAGCTGTGTCACGGGCTGCCAGGCAGGTGGCTCTCCCTGGCTTGGGTTGGCCTGTGGGGACTCGAGGGTGAACTTAGGCTTGGTCTTAGTGCTTGCCTGGGGGGAAGGAGAGTGGCGCCCAACACTTTGCTACTGGAGGACTGGGAACCTGTTCCACTGGGCATCTCCTGAAGGAATGTGAAGGAGGAAACCCTTTAGTTTGCTATGCCACTGGATGGAAGAAGGCCAGGAAGCAAGCATGGACTCCGAACTGTCAGGCACCTCTTCTGCTTGGTCTCTCTGGGACACCTGTGGCCTCTGCCAGCTTGTGTTCTCCGAAGACAGTGCTTGAGCATGGCTGAGAGGGTTGCATGCCCCAGGAGCCATTGCCAGTTGGCAGTATGGACAAAGTGTCACCGTATTTGACTCCTCTGCACTAAATGATTGTGCAGCACTGTCCCAATAGCATTGTCCCTTCAAGCTACATCCCAGAGCATGCAGCTCAAGTCTCAAGCTGTAAGAATACCACTTCAGTGGGCTTTAGCCCAGCTGTCACGTCATCTCTGATATTTTGAACCAAAACTCTGCCCTCTATCCCCAAAGAATCATGTATTAGGGCCACAGGTTACTGCATGTCATCTGGAGGCGATTCAGGGCCAACTGCTGTGCAGCACCCATGAGGCCTGACCAGGCAGCTTGGCTTCAGGTTCCAAGAACAGTCCTTGGCCCTTTTTCTGTAGTGGCGTAGCTCTAGCCTTGGTCATGTAGAGCCGTTTTTCCAAGCTCTTAAACAGGGATAATATCTCAGTTTGCCAGTGGCACCAAGAACCGGAGAGCAGGCAGGCACTGGAGGTCAGCCTTGATGAACATGGTGGCACCTCTTGTACTTAAAATCCCAAGCGTCGTCTTCACCTTGTTACTTCAGACTAAGTCTGCAGCTGATCGCTCAATATGCGTTTTGTTTTCTTGGTGCATGTCTCTGCTTGCAGACGTGGCTCAGTCTTTTAGAGAACATTTTAACCTCCACAGCAAAATTTAAGCAGCTGTTAGCTCAAGACTGCACCTAAAATGATTACATCTATAAGCTGTGCAGACAGTTTTTATTTTGGAATAAAAGTGCTTTATCTTGATATACCTTAAGTCAATAAAACACCCTTTGTGCTTTCGTGAAGCCGAGGAGGAGGAAAGATTTGCATACAACATGGTATTATCACTGCAGTTGTCAACTGTTTTCTTTAATGGAAATTTAAATCAGGTTGCATAAATCAGTTTGTCTTTAAAAGCTTTGCCTCTCTTACACTTCAAAATCAAATTCAGTTTTACTGCTGGCATCACTCTGCTCTAGAAATTTCTAAGGGCTGGTCACTTGTTAATTTAGAAAGAGACAAGGGTGTGTGGCTCAGACCTTTTACTTGCAGGATCCACTGTGATCTCTAGGACAGCATCTTTCCTGAAGGGCAGGTCTTTTGAGTTGTGATTATTTTTCTTTTTATTTTGTTTGCTTGTTTGAGAGACCTTTATGCTATTTGTTAGCATGTTTTCAAATCTCTTCGTGGAACTCTGCTGAAGCCTAAAATAGACTAACCTGCAGCCTTTACGCAAAACCTAAATATTAAACAAATGCTAGAGCTGCTCCCAGATGTATTATGTAAACTCAGAGTTTCTTCACTACCATTTAATAAAAATTGTATGAGAAAAATAACTCTACTCAAACATTTAATTATGTATTTTGCCCCAAACAGGTTAGGTGGCGGTCCTGATGATGCCAAGGAGATTATGCAGCACAAATTCTTCGCTGGCATTGTTTGGCAAGATGTATACGAGAAAAAGGTACTTACACAACAGTTGTCCCAAGGTGAACTGTAGCTATGGATATACTGAATGGTTCAAATTTTATTGCCCTCTGTAAAGTATGCAGAAGCCATCCATGGAAGAGGTTTGCAGTTGTTTTTAACAAGGCTAAATTACTTCATGTTTCTTAAAATACTGTAATCAGATTACTTCTGAACCAATTTTTTTTTTCACAATGAGACACTTATTTCTGTGACTGAATAAATAGGATGTAACCAAAATTGCTTCCAAATTTAGACAGTAGATAAGCTTATAAAATAGCTTTTCCTGTGAATTTTTGTTGCCATTTTTTGCTGTCAACTGACATATCCCTTGCAAGCCCAGGAGTTACTGTTGGTTCCTGAGCATCTGAAACAAAACTTCCTAGAAACAGTAGTGGAAGACGGGCTGTTTGTTCCCTTTGCATTTTTCCTGCCTTGAATGATGAAATTAGACTGAACAGGCAAGTGCAGAGAAGTGTAGGCTTCTACATCAATCCAAGACGTATTTTTTTTATTTATTTCCTTTTGGTAGCAGAGGGCTGATGCGAAGTGTCTGCAGTTCATGGTGTTTCTCATTGGTTTTCCTTGAGACCCAGTGAGTTTGTAGGCTCTCCAGTGCAAGCCACTGAAGTCAAAGAGCCCATCCCTTTCCATATGAGTGTATTTCATCAGTTGTCTACGCCTCACTGTTCCTTCATTCAGATAACTGATTCCACTCCTCCAAGATGCCCTGCTTCACACTGTCAGGGCAATCTGCTGTTGTCCTTTCCCATTTGATTCTCACCAGCCACATTTTCCATGATGCTTATGTGAAATGTAGTTAACTAAAACCTAGGTCTGGTGATTCAAGGGTCCCATCTACTGGTGCCACGTGATCTCACTCAATTCCAGCCTTTCCCGATTTCGTTCCTTCTCCCTGCAGTCCTTCACGATACCAAATTTCGTTCGATCTCTAGATAACATTTAGTTTTCCCTCCAGTTGGTGGGCACAGGTAAGAAACGTAGCAGAAACTGAGTTTTAGTTCTTAGTTTTACCAAAAGAATCCAACACAGTGATGTACTAGCAAGGTTTGTATGCTTCAAAAAATAGAGTGTAACACCGCTGGTTTGCATACCGTAGTGGGAGAATTGTCCGGTGCCTGTATACAATTACAAAGCATGCTGTTTCCTTCTCATCTCTCACTTCCTCACAGATTTGTGTCGCTAAAGGGAACTGAAAAATTCTAAGGTTTTCTGCCTTGAAAGTGTAGATGGAGTTTAGACCTGTCCTTTCAAAGCATCCCGAGAGAGAGAGTTGCTTGCAGTCATGAGGGCAGGAGGGAGTTGTGTGCAGTTTACTCGGTGTAATGTAAAAAGGATGTCAGAGTTACTGTTCTGAACAGGAGGTTATCCCCATTTTCACCCGGCTGACAAGCTGAATACTTGGGGTTTTGCTATTTTTTGCAGTTGAAGGAAAAAAGTTGTCTTCAGTGAAGTTGTTATTTGATGGTAGTCCTGGTTCCCTGTATGCAGGCAGGAGAAGTCACAGAAGCTGGAGGCAACTTATTTATCCATAGGACTGAGAAAATTCCTAAGTTGTCCTGTAGTAGTACTGGCTCAGATTGTTGTGAAAACTACCAGGAAATTCCAAATGTTACATATTTTGGAGAAAACGGTGTGCTAATTGAGACTTATTTCTGACCTTGGCATATCCAAGAAGGCTCGATTCTGGTTTTGCCCCTGTCCTGTTAGCATGTGCATCTGAAATAGTCCATGCTATGCAACTGAAGAGATTTCAAAAAGCCTGTGAGTAATTGCTGCCTACGTTCTAGGTGGTCCAAAGAGACTCCTGCAGGATTTACCTGAAATGCAGTCTCACGGATAAAAGCTGAATTTTGTCAGCTGCCTAGAGGTGTTCATGTGCTAAGCTTGGTTACCCACTATCTCCAGATGATGGTGAATATGTTTATGAATATAGGCTTGTGGTAATTGAGAACACTTACTTTGTAATTAAGCTTTTTGGAAACACAGCTTTCCTTTGAATTATAAGGAGTTTTGAATAGCTGGGGTTGTCCCAAGAATTTTAAATATTCATTAGACTCTCCTGGAAGAGTGGTGTTATTTGTCTCTAGTGCAAAGGAGGTGTGATTTAATTTGCAGTATTTTGCCCACCCACGAGCGAAACATACACAATGAGATTTTAATCACATGTTTTCTTCTGGTCTTTTTTGTCTCTTAAACCAACATAAGCCTGCGGGTGTCATGCTGGTCTGCAGCAGTGGGAGGCTACAGGTGGCACCTCTCTACCAGTTGAACCGCAGAGCTATTGCAGTGACAGCTTTTCAGTAAAGCAGCATATTTGCTTGGTAAAGCCAGCGTTAGAGCTTTCTGCGGCTTCCCCTCTGTTTCCAGCTTAATGTTCTGAATTTGACAGCTAGGGGGAAAAAAAAATGTCTTGTGGGTGCATCATAATCTGTCTCAAATTGCTTTTAACAGATACTAAAATAAAAAGGAAAATGATACAGGCAGCGCTCGCCCATTACACGTGTGTTCTTACTTAGGATCGCTGCTCCAAGTCATTCTGATGTGCATAGTTCAGGTGTCTGTTGCAGTGCCCAAGTCCTAAATCACTCTGTGCTGTGCACAGCAAGCAAGAGCAACTGGGAGTATTGCGGGTGCCAAAACCACCATTAGCTTAAAAGGACAGATAGAACTTCACAGACATGTGCACGCACAGTTCGTCAAAAACAAACCAAGGTTCGCTTTGAGGAGTAGGCAGGAACTGCTGTAATGAGAAAGGGAATAGAGTTAAACTGTGAGAGAAAGAATGCTCATCCTCAGCAGGGTTTTTACATATAATACATTTGTGTGACTTGATTGAGAATACTGTTATTAACATTAAAATGTGAAGTATTCCCTCTTCAGTAGCTTTAGGAGGACTGTAAGGCTCAGAGTGACTTTGGGATATCCTGTTTCCGTTTCCTTTTAAATTCAGGACATAAAGACCACTTCTAAGGCCTTTTTTTTTTTTTTTTTTTTTTTTTTTTGGACAGGAACATTTGCAAGGTTGCTTTAAGCCATTCTTGTGCACAGAAAATCATGAGTAATTAAAAAAAGATGATGATGAATGTATACTACAACTGTGCTCTCTTATAACAAGCAAAATTTCTATATTCCTTAGTTTTTAAGGATTGATTTTAAACAGTAAATGTTTCTTTGTATTTGGAAATACCACCATATATGTAGGTTACATTTCTTAAAAGTCTTTACATTGAAAATGAAGGAGCTTCATTGGATTGTTGTTTGGAAGATGGGACAACACTCTTGTTAGGTGCTCTCAAAACAGATCAGAAAGACGATCCTGGAGACAGGGAGCTTGAAGCCAGTGCTTTTCTAATTTACCAGCTTGCCAAGCAAATGATTCTTCAGATCTATGCAGGAGGAAAAACTGGGGATGGGGAAAGATGTGTTGTGTAGTCAAGAATTGCTGATGTTTTCCAGATAGCGATTTCTGTCGGTGTCATTCTTATTTCTGTAAGAGCAGAAGTGCGAGTCTCGAGGTCACTGCTTAATTCCACTTGGAGCAGTTCACCATTTGCCTTGATAAACCTCTCTCTGCAATGTCAGGTTGGAAGCCGTATACTTCCTCAATCACGCTCCTGAATTGTTGCCTGGTGTGGCTCTGCGCTATTAAAAGATGGCCATGCTTAACCCCAGTGGTGGGCGAGCTGAAGCCCAGCGCCGAGAGCTATTACATGTCCTCTGTGGGAGGGCTTGGAGCAGTGTTTACGTTCTGTTTCCACCGCATCGTGCAGCAGGGAGGTGAGCAAGACCTGACTCCCAGCTCCGTCGCCCTCCGAAGCTGTACGTGTTCCAACTCGGTGCATCTGTATGCAGCCAGCTCCACCACGCCGCTTCCCAGGCACACTCTTCCTCCAGCCCCAGTCAAGCAGCTCCGCTCCATCTGCAGTTCCTCCTGCCAGAGCTTGCCTAGGTAGACGGGGATGATTTCTAGCCTGTCTGCCCGAGCGAGTATCAAGAGTAAAACCCAAATAGTGCGACTCGGGGTGTAACAAGACGAGGACGTTCACAGCTAGGTGTGCTCGGGTTTTTGTAAGCACGGCAGTTTTTCTAAGTTCAGAGTTGATCTCAAACTGGTTTGGGGGACTGGAGGTATAAAAGCTTAATGTTGCTTCTGCCTTGTCCTAAATTCTCCCAGTTTGGTTGAAGCGACAGCACAGTTGCTGTCAGGGCTGCATGGGCACAGGAGCTCTGCAGCTGAAATGTTACTGTGAACGTTGCAAGCCTTGCGGGGATCCTCAAGTCTAGCTGGTCAGTTGGGCACCACTAAACATCTCTCTTACTTCTTTTCATCCTCCTGAAGCGTAAATCTGACTAGATGCAGTTGGCCATTTCCATATAATTGGGTGGGGAAACACTATATACGGTTATTTTTAAACATTTGTAAGCATGTTAGTTATTACTTGCAGAAATAAATGTTAGGATTCTAGGTTTTATTCTGTGCAATTAAATCCTAGAGACAAAATGCCTTCAATGCCCCCTAAATAGGAAGTGTATACCTAAATAAATACATTTTTCTCTATACAATTCCTTCTTTACAAACTGGTGCTTTTAAAACTTATTTTAGGAATGTAGGAGAAGGCACAGTAGCTTGTAACTTTATTTTAAATTCTGCCTGTTTCAAACAGTACTGCAAGAACCTGTGAATAGACAGTGTTTGCCTTTTTTTTTCTTTTCACAGCTTGTACCTCTGTTTAAGCCACAAGTTACATCTGAAACAGATACAAGATACTTTGATGAAGAATTCACAGCACAGATGATAACAATCACTCCTCCTGACCAAGGTAAAGTTTTCTCAGATGTCTCCCGCTGTGTTCTCCAGGCCACCAGAAATAATTTCCTGCAATGTCACTTGGTCTCTTCAGACCACGTGAAGAAGCACTGGTGTAAACTTGCTGGTTTTCCATATACGTATTTGACCAAGGAGTCAGTAAATTAATGTGAAACTTAATTCCAGTTTGGGAAATTAAAAACACCTGTTTTAGAAGACAGTGAAATTATTTGTACTGTTGTCTTTTCCAAATCTGCGCATTTCCACTGGGAAATAATTCTGTTCGTGAGTTTTGCCTGTGTACGTCTGCACACACGCTGTGTATATGCGAGCAGTCAACTGAGTTTGGACTAATGTCCATATTCAATCAAAACCCATTTTATTTTCATGGTAACTGAGCATGTTTGATGCTCTGAAATAGCAGTTGCCAGAAATTCAGACCACAGAATATGGGTTTAGGCAGTGCAGCTCCTAGCAGTTTTAAATGGACATCCAACCAACTGTTTACGTACAACAATCAGAATCTTCTGTGGTGCCCATTTAATGGGGTGAGATTTAAGACTTCCTGTTTCTTTGTCCTTTCAAGTTGTGGAAGAAAAGGTGACAGTGAAATTTTCTGAAATAATTGCACCATGCATTATCTTACTGTTTGTTTACTTAAAATCAAAAAGGTAGCAAATGTTATCTACTGGTTTGTGTTTTTTTTTTTTTTTTCATTTTTCAGATGACAGCATGGATTGTGTAGATAATGAGAGAAGACCTCATTTTCCTCAGTTCTCCTATTCAGCCAGTGGAACCGCTTAATGTTTTGCAATGTTTTCCCATTCAGAAACAAAACAGACTGCATTTTGGGGACCTTACTTCAATGGACACTAGAGAACTTTCTATATTATCTGAATTACAAACTGTGTTTGTATTACGATTTAGATGAATTTGTAGGAAGCCTCACAGATTCTGTATTTAAAACAATTCTTTGATGCATTTTTGAGAAGGAAAACAAATCCATTCTTAAAGTACTACGTCAAGGCTTTTATGCTGAATGACTGTAGGTTTTTAAGAATATACACCAAAACTGTTTACTTTAGAAATAATTAAGGTATTCAACATATCAGCAACTCTGACCAGAAAATCCCCTTATTTTATTTATTTCATACAGTTCATTATCTAAATATAGAATCTGCACTCTGAACAATTAGATTTATATAGGAAGATATAAGACTTTAGTAGCTAGTGCAATAATATAAGCAACAAAGTGAACAAACTCTGGAGGGTTAAGGTTCAAACTCATTTTGGACAGCAGTGAAGTGTCATCCAACTCCAGAAAACCAACTATAGGAACAGCATTAATGGCCTCAGTGAGGTAAATCAAAAAGCAAAAGTTATTTTTGTTATAACATCTGCTACAAGACATTACATATCAAACGGAATCCAGTGGAATTGCCACATCGTACAGATGAGTATTTCATTCTTGACAGTGCATTTAATTATTCCATTTGCATAGAGTTTAGGAATACTTCATAGGATTGGCTTCTCAGAACCTAGAAAATGCTTGATTTACCAATCTAATATGAAATGCAACAATGCAAAATCACCCAGTTTCACCACTGTTAGAAATACCGTACAGGTCTAAGGGAGAAATCACCTTAATGAGTGAGTCAGCCAGACAAAAGTACATTTTGGCACTGAAGTAATGACTTGTTGCCGCTTTTTTTTTTTAATGAAAAGATACATGAATATATATAAACACTTAATGATTTTTTGCGTCATGCCAGATCATTTCTTCTTTCTTGAGTGCATTAAAGGTATCAGCCAACAGTTCATGGTGCCTTCTCACTCTTGAAGATTCACTTTAACAGTGTTTCCCATGTATAAGAAAAAAATAGGTTGAAACTTCATATGTGTTTGAATAATAATGGTATTCAAAAACTGATTTTTTTTTTGTTTTGTTTTTCATTTTTAATCTTAGTGGAAAATTCCCCACACCCTATTTTTGTTGTACCATGTTTCTTTGTAATTTTCATAAAAGCAGTCTTATTCTGTCTCTGCTGCGAATGAATTTATTCCATTGTAGGTTGCGTTCTCTTAAATTGCTTTTTTTTTTGTTTTTCATTCTCTTGACTGTATAAAAAATGATGACATGTACTAGCATTTTTTTTTATATATTTGAAAGGGAGTATGTTATGAACATCTTCGCTTTCCCTTTCCATCAGAAACTGCTGTGTTTGCACAGGGAGCCCATCATCTTGACTTTTTCTTTTTAACAACATTCAACTTTAGTATTTTTACTCATGATATGAAATTTTCCCTCCAAATACTTAAATAAAAATTGCTTTAACAAGTTAGGTTCTTATTTCTTGTGGTAGGAGCCTTCTGAATTTGTGGAGATGCAACAGCTGCTCCAGTTCCGCGAGTTTGATGTGCATATAACGGAGGGATTTAGGCTTTTCTGCCCCCCCTCAGTTGTGTCATCTCTGTACTGATCATTATGCAAAGATAATTTCGGAAAGTTTTTGTTAAGTATGCTCTGTGCCAGAAATAGTTTCATCTTGAGGTGAACAAGGACAGGCCACGTTTTGCTGTTCTCTTGATGCCACTGAGGTTGTGTTACCGAGGCCCTAAGCTTCAAAGATACTTCTGTTCCAGTCACTTGGGCCGGTGTACAATATGTAATGCTGTGTTTCCTTTCTAGGGGCTAAATTAACCACCTCTAGGAGGTAATTGTACAAGGCTGGAATGTCCTCTTTCAAACAAGAACACAGAGAAAAATACAAGAATGTCCAAGAACAACTGCAGTATGCTTCAAACTAAACACAGAAGTTGCAACTGTAGTAAGCCATTAAACATCCAAAACATTTTTTTGTCCAAAGAATAAGCTATAATTCCCAGTACAATTTACTGCATGTTTTATGCAAGGAGGCAAGGTGAAAGAAGGGATCTGTGTCTCTGTACAGACTGATGCTGGACAGCCTGTCCCATTCTGCAAATGATCTCTCCTAACTGCTCTCCTTCCTTTGCTTCCAAGCCTTCATCCGAGTTGCCAGCCAGCCCAGGGATGAAGTCCAAAGAACTCTTCTGCAAGTCTGCAAGCCCCAGCAAGCTCTGAACTAACATACTTTGTGCATCCAAATATAGGCAGCACAAATGAGCAAAGGTTACCGTAATCTGCCCCAGGAAAATCGGCTCTTTCAAATGCAGGAACAGACACGGATCAGGTGGTTTTGTTGAGGTTGATCCTGTCTCAGAACAGTATTTTCCTGCCGGTTGTTGCTAACGGATTTTTGGTTTAATTCCCATATACAAAATGGAGCTCAAAACCCCCCAAAACTGCTAAAAAGCTGAGAATCTTAGTACTGTCAGCAGCAGAGAGCTGGGAGGGCCACACCTGAATGCAGGGTCTTCTGGATGTTTCCCTCATTTTGCCTGTCGTTATTCAGAACACCGTGCCCGTCATCTGTAACTGAGTGATTGCCAGCGTTACAGCTGTCTACCTGCACATGTAGAATGTGTTCTTTACATTTTGATTTAGCACAAAAGCCTGTGACCTGAGTGTCGTTCACCTTGGATTGCTTTGGTATGATATACGCAGAGACTGCTTAAATCTTAACATTCCTCGAGCTCTTTTATTTGGAAACTTAAAAACTTCCCTAACTCTTGGTACAGGCAAAACCTCCTCATTCTTCCTTCTGGTGCTGAAAAATGTCATCTTGCTCTGGTTTTGTGTATTGCAGCAAAGATGGTGCATCCCCAGTGCAGAACGCTGGTAGTATACATGTGTTACAGCCCAGGAACTTGGTTGTAAACTCAGGCTGGGAGAAAAACAGACAAAAAAGTCACCTTTGCAGGAGCAAATAAGTAACATGCAGTTCTCTGCGTGCCTCTGACTGCCGACAGAAGATGAGGTCAGCTGAGGTCTGGTCAAAACGGAGGCAACGCTGCTGCTTGTGCTGTTTGGGGTTAAGAGACATTGGCAGAAGCCAGGTAATTGTGGAAAATTTCTTTTATATTCCCTTGTGTAACTAAAACATGCAGTACAGTCCCATTAGGGTATGGCAGGTTGTTCTCCCTTTAAACTGGGTGAAGATCACTGGTTTATGGCATTACAAACTATGACCTCCCACCCCCACCCTAATAAATTAAAACTGTTCTTTGTTTTTCTTCCTACACAATTGCCCCTCCAGCAGGTAACCTCCACCTGCTGCCCCGCTGCGATGCAGACCTCGAGTATCTCAGCTGCTATTTGAATTTGGTCCCTATTTGCCACATGAGAAACAAATTAAGAGAGTTTTTGGAGGTTTGAGGGTAAGAGGTTTATGTGTTCAAACTGGATGATCTTTGTTTTAACTTGGGTTGAATTTCCTTGGCTGCTACTTTGGATTGTTTATGGGCGTTTAAATGTTCAGTTATGAGAGTACTGTGTTCTTCTCACTCCTAAGCGTTTGTGGTGTTTCTTTAAATCTTTGTCAGAGAAAAGACCCTTTGCTTCCTAGAGGGCATATACCAAGCCAGATTTTTATCTCCAGGAGCAGGATTTAGCATGGTGGTTCCACATTAGAGGTCACAACCTATAGTGGGAACCCAAACTCCAAGGAGATGGAGCTGCAGAGAAGAAGCCCGCACACATAAAGCGCCTGTGAAAGCTGCATGGGTGTTCTGCTCGTGAAGTTTGGGAAAGGATAATTTAGGAGGAAGGTTTGATTTATTTCACTGTAAAAGCTTCAGAGGTAAAAACACATCTGAAGGAATGGGTGAGCATAAAAGGGTCTTGTTTCTTCTGTGTTGCAAATGAGTGTGTTTGTCTCCCACTTTTAGCTCAATTTTCTTAATAACAGGGAGGTTAATTGCCACTAGAAGTAAAACGAAAAGAACACACAGTGCCTATAGCAAACAGGAGCTTATTATCCCCAGTGCAGCTGAGTGTACAGACGTTGGGTAGCTGTCTAATGGAACATATGCTGCATTCTAATCAGGTGATGACTAGTTGCTCTGTGTCTGACATCATTTTTAACAAAACAGTCTTGTTGAAGTAGTCCCTGCATGCCACTTTTTTTTTTTTTTTTTTTTTTTAAATTTGAATTTTTGTAACTGCTGGTCGCCATCCTAGTTTTGTGAGCGTGGTGGGTTTTTTCTTGAGGACCCGATCAAGGACTTTGTATGTGAAAGCGCTGCTTCCCTCTCTGTTTTTTCAGTGCACATGTTAGCTGGGTTCTCAGCTTCTTCGCTGAAGCACCACTTCATGTGGTGGGCTCACTACTGTTTTCTCTAGCAATGGACTTTATGAACTTCTGCCTGTGTTAAATGTAACCCCGGTCTGTGTTAAGGTTCCATTTTTATGGCTTTTTCCACACTGTTTCTTCGTATCTTCTGTCATATTACTGTAACTGCTTGTGTTTTGCATCTTGATTAGGTCTTTGTTTCAAGAAGCTAATGACAACCCAGACAGCAATTGCTGTATTTTCCGAATTCTGAGGGTCTCTCAAATTCTGCACATTTTTAAAGCAACGCGTAACTTTTGAGGATGAGACTGAAAATTCTTCACAGAAACAGAGGAAACAATTCCTACCCAAATATTGTGACCTTTAGTTATTTGTAAACTCTACCGTATTTGTTCCCTTGCGCTATCGTGCTCCTGCAGTACTGATGCTGTTAGCTGCAAAACTGTTGCATAGCACTGAAAGAACCTGTATCAGAACCAGAAAATAGTAACTGTGATCTTCAGCACAGTGCCTGAAATTGAAATTGGATTAAAATGATCATCAAATACATGCTTAAACATTATACTGTTTTGGAAAAAGGTAAAACCAGTAATATCATTCTTCTTTCACCTTAGTGAAGTACAGTGATTGGAACAAATTGGACTCCTTTGGGGAAGTCTTGCTGGACATGCTTGGGGCAGAGGCACTGGGTTAGACAATCTCCAGAAATCCCTGCAAAGCTCAGCTAGGCTGTGAGTCTGTTTAATGATTTAGGTCCTGGGTTTGAGAGCACGTGCTTTAGTGACGGAGATTCTTCATGGATTTTTTTTTTCCTATCATCTCTGGTATGTATTTATACTTCCAGACTGACTGCCTGTTTACTATTTTCATAAAATTTATGTGACTTGGTACCAGCCTTGCTTTGAGGTGCTTCTAGTAGTACAAATCCTGCATTTTTCTCATTTTCTTTTGTGTAATTGGCCCTTGTCATCCCAGGTTCACTGCACTTACTGTATTAAGCAAAGTATGTATCTATCTTGAATTTGTATGTGTTTTATTGCATTATAGTTTGGTCAGTAATTTTCTCAGGGATATGAAGAGTATGCTGTACTCTAGTATGTTGTCACTTACTGAACTGGAGGTTGTCAGCGCGTTCCTCTAAAGCAGGAACACCAGTGCTTGCCCTTGTGTTGCTTGAGATGGCTGCAGGCAGGCTGGATACTCTGGGTTTCCTCCTGGTGTGACGAGGTGAGGAGACCCTGAGAGATACTTACTCTTCCAGGTGAAGGATGACATCTGCTTTGCCATAGGATTTGCACTCTTCACAGGCAGGATCCTTTGGCTGTTTCTGAAAGGTGGCGTAAAAAACATCACCACCAGACACTTTCATCTCTGGTTTTGGTGGTTGCAGCTTTTCCTTTCGACAGTGTCATGCCCCAAATAGATCCCTTTCATGTTCTTTTCACCTGTCTGAGGCAAGTCGCTCACAAGTTGTTTCTAGAGCAGGCTGGAGCTGCCAGCTCCCTTCGGGTGGTTTGTACCTGGAGCTGCACAGCTGGCCCCCGTGGATTCGCATGTGCCTCCAGTTTGCCAACTGCTGTTGGAAAGGCCAGTTCGAGGGGATCTCCGGACAAGCCTGAATCCAGCTGCTCCACGTGGCAGCGGTGCCTCAGTCCGGAGCCCCAGCGTGGCTGAGGGCAGGTTTGTGCTGCAGAGGCTCTTTACCCTGAAATTGGCTTTTTAATTCAGTGAAGTGCAGATCTGACTTCAGAGAACAATTGCAACACCTTTTCCTGCACGCAGGCTTGGAGGCAATAACAGCATTCGAGTGATTTTTAAATAGCTCATTAACTTCTCTAATGTACTTGATAAATTGCTCCAGTGATTTTTAAAGGCTTTATGGATGTGCAGAAAGATGAAAACATAAGCCCTTTAATGAACTTTAATAATGAAATACGGAGTGGTACTAAGGATGATTGCAGCATATAGTAAGATTTCCATATGACATGGTCAGCTGCTGCAATTGTTCCTTATTCCAGTATTACTGGGGAAAACAAAACAAAACAGGAAGATGGGAATACCTGCCGACGGTCCAGTAATGAGTATAAAATGAAACTGAGTAAAAACAGAGGGGAAGGAACAAGGTCACTTGGTGCAACTGCAGACTGGGAAGTTGCAGAGGAAGGGAAGTAGATGAAAGCAGAACAAAATGTACTTACACAGGTGAGGCTGTCATAAATTTAATGTGTAACTAAGATAAAGGGATTAAACTTATTATCTCCCTTTACTTGATTGTAAAACTTGTAATCATGTTACCTTTCCAAAGTTTTACTTTCTGTGCTCATTTGTTCAGCTGTTAAAGAAGTGGAGATCAAACACAGCTGCTTGTTACTGAAAAGGGATTTAATTTTTCTTTTTAATTCTAATAGTCGGCTCACTTACTTGTGATGAGGGTGATGCTTTCTGGACTGTCCAGTGAATTTCCAGGTAACTTTGACAAACTCATCACACCAGTGCTTTGTCAGAGGTAGGAGAGGTATCCTAACGATGTAAGAAAGCACCGAGATTGACTAATGAAGTCAGCGTGTGAATGGCACAGCATTGTCTGGGTTCCTCTCTGCAAAATGTGTCAACTTTCTTTTCAGATCACTGCCGGTAACTCAGTTTTTATTAGCAATCTTTTGATAATGAAAACCACAGGTGCATGTTACAAGAAAGGAAAAATCAACAAGGATACCTTTCAAACATGAAGAAAATCCTAGATAGAAATACGCTTATTTTTCTAATGGGTTCAGCTGAAACTTTTGCAGTACCAATATGCCTGTGTGCACGTCTGAACAGCATATGATCTGGGTACACAGCCTGGTGGAGGCCCCGAGCACCGAGGGCTGCTGGAGAGGAAGGCTGTAGCAGCACAAAGAATCTTCCAACTCCCCATCTGGAAAAATCCCCCACAGGAGCGCAGGCAATGGCAATGCCATCTGTCTTTCTGCAGAGCACAGCTCCTCTCCAGGGAGCAGAAAAAAAGCTGGCACATGGAGGTGGGCTTTCGCTTCCCTGTGGCACGAAGGTTGGATGCAGATTGCTGGGTGTTACCTGTAGAGACCAGGCTGCTCTATTCTGTCCCTTCTCTCTTTTTTTAGTCAGTTTTGTCTGAATGCCAGTTCTCTTTCTTTTGCCTTTTGCCACCTTTGTCTTCCCCATCTCTTCCCAGCAGACAAGAAACAATGGATTCCTTCCTCCTCTTTCCCCCTACTGTCTCTCATCCTTTTTTATGCCACCTTAGCCTGTTTTTGATCTTCTGCAGTTCTTGCTAGAGAGTGTGTTATAAATTGCCATACCATGTCTAACTTTAAATAATTATTTTCTCTTGGCCAGTGTCCTGATGCTGGATGCTTCTTGAGTTCGCTGTGGAGACTTCAGAGACCCAACATACAGTTAATCTCCCTCTTAATTGGCAAAAGGAGGGTGGAAGAACCTCTTCCCTTGGTCTTTCTGGCATGTGTGGATTTAATGAGCAAATAGGAGGTATGGTAGTTAAAGCCTAACACCAGATAAAGCCTGTATCTGGTGTGGCACATGGACTGGGCAAAAGTCCTGCCAGAGCCTCCAGCATGGGTCAGAGCTGTGCCTGCTGCTGATCTGGGCATGGTGGCTTTTCTAGAAGATGTAAAACACTGAAGACAGAAGAGTATTTGACTTTAGGGATGGGTGTATTTGCTGTACTCTTATCAGTGAAATCTGATTTTGGCTACTGTAGTTACTTAATGTAGCAAAGCTAGGCAAGTTGAATTTTGTCATCTGACCCAAACATATAGGACCACCTTACAGTGTCTATATAAACCTACATCCTCAAATTTCCCATAGAATCCTGACTGATGTATTTTGGCATGAAATACTGGCCTAACCAAAGAAGAGAGCATGTCTCCTATTGAGTTTTCAAGTGATTTCATACTCCTATTGATATTTTTAATATAAATTCTGCTGCGAATGCACAACTAGAAGTCACTGGGGTAAAAAGAGGAGATAACTGCCCAGTGCCTTTGATCACACACTCTGATTTCTTTAGTAGAGTGGGAAGGGAGTCAGTTGCTTTCAGAAAAGAAAAAATACCACCAATATGGTCATCCCTCGCTGTCTGGCATCTATTTCTGTTCCAGGGCATCCCTAAATTTGTGTGGGTTTCCAGCTGATAAATATAAGAAACCTGGGGAAAGCAAAACAAGCCATTTCTTTGCCCTTTATCTAGCTTATCTTTTCCGTTGCGGTATGAACTATCAAGTTCAACTATTCGGAGTTCTGTATAGAAACAGAGTTAAATCCCTGATAAGACAGTAACTGAAAATCGCTGATGGAAGACATTTACATATCCTCTTGAAAACTCTTAAGAACCCTTTTAAGATGTGAGGAAACCAACACCAACCTTCTTCAGTCTAGCATCCTGAAGTTCACTGCCTCAGTCTGTGGACTGTCCATCTTGAGACCTCTTGAATCGATTTTTCTCATGCTGTGAAGGGCTTGCAGTCCAACTCAACAAAACTGGTTAAACTCTTAGAACACAAGACTTAATCATGTCCTGTCCCATCCTACTTATGCAGACCCACTGAGGTTTTCCATCTCTGGCACCCATCCCTCATTATCCCCTGGGTACCCCCTGATCTAGTTTTCTAAGAGGAACTGGAGGTTAGTCCTGCCAGGCAGCTCTGTGGCAGTTGCCCAAGAAGTTTCAACACCCTATTCCTGGATGATACTGTCCCATCCTATAGTTACCCTGCTTGGCTCCAGCTAGTCTGCAGATGCATCTTCAAAACAAAATCAAGACAATATAACCTCCATATTACTCCCTCCCCCCCATATTTAGGCAGCTAAGTGAAATACAAACATATGGACTCCATAAATTCTTTTGTGAATGGCCTTATGTTAAAATACTCAGCCAAAGCAATGGTTATCATTAAGCAAATAATGACAGTGCTGGAGTGTAACACAAATTACAGGCAGGATGAGCTCCTGGCTGTGTAAGCTCAGTGTGCCCCGCGACACTAGGCTGATTTACACCAGTCCTTTGGGCTTGGTGTGGTACAGTCAGCCAACTGCTACAAAACCAACAAGGAATCCACGCTGTCTTTTGCAAACCTTAAAGAAGTGCTCTTGCAGCTTGCTAATGGATGAAATGTTTTGTAGTGTTTGCAGAAGAACAGTACGTGAACATGGGAATGGGCTGCTCAGGGAAGCGGTGGAGTCACCATCCTGGAGGTATTTAAAAGACATGTAGATGTGGTGCTTGGGGACATGGTTTAGTGGTGGAGTTGGCAGTGCTGGGTTAGTGGTTGGGCTCCATGATCTTAAAGGTCTTTTCCAACCTAAATAATTCTATGATAGCAAATCTTTCAATAAACATACAGCATAATCAAGAATGTATCCACAGCTACGCAAACCACACTAAAACAACTGAAATAAAATACTGCTGGAAACACATTTAAATATAGACTGACTCAAAAGCATGTGAAGAGCAGTTCTGCTGGGGCGAACTGTCTCTCAGTAATATGAAATGCCACAGGGAACATGTCAGAACAGTTTGCTGTAACAAATAAACATAGACACACACACCCCCAGCCTACTGAACTTTTTTGGTAATTAACGGCACATTCTTATGTGCAGTCTAGGTATTCCCAAAGCTTTCTGAACAGTAATGAAACTTCAGAGCACATTACATTAAAATAAGTATCAAAATAATGATCTTAAATTTATGTCACACCTTCACAGGAGCTCAGTTCATAGCACTTTTGCTTGTGTGGCATCTGACCAGATTGTCAAACCCCATTCTTACAGGGTGCTGCAGGGTACTATAACTTAAGTGATTCATGCATGCAGCTGTTGGAACTGCTTGTTGGGTTGTGAAAAAGCTGATGGTGCCAAGTGCTGATCTAAGAGAACTCAGATCTCCATCAGCCGTCTTGGCTCTGAGTAGTTACTGAACAACAGATGGTAGCATGAGTTAAGCAAACTCAGAATAATATTCTCAGTTAAAAGCCTCACAAGAACTGAAATTCTCGAGAAAACACAGAGAACAAGTGTTGAGGTTTGAACTAGTTTTCACGTCCAAGTGATGTATGCCACTAAACTTTAAAGGACAGTCTCACTTCTGACAGTGTTCCTGAAGCACTCCATTATGAAAGTTTTCATTTAACTGGGGCAGAAGAGACTATGTGTGAAATTAATATTACAGACATTTCAGATACAGCTCAAAGCCAGAACTCTTGCCTATTAAGCTACACTTAATTTTTTTTTGCCCATTAAGCTACAATTTACTTACTGTAAAACACAACCAAAGAGAACACCTGGCACTAAGGAAAAGGTGAAAGAACCCCAAATCACATCATTTTGCAGTAGATTACAAGCACCTGCAGCAATGAAGGGACAGCATCAGGAGCTTCGACAGTCTTTTCAGCAGAGCAAAGACAGCAAGGGCTTCCGTAAATGGAAAACTTGCTAGTGGTAGGGTGAACAGAAGCACACAAGCTTTTGCTGTATCCATACCAGTAGCATCAGCACAGAACGGACAAAGTCAGAACAAGATGTAAGAAAAAAGGTTATGGCAATGAGCCTAAACAAGTACGTGGATATATGAAAGCACATGGAGTAAACAGAGTGGAAGACTTGTGGCAGCAAACAGGGAAAATCCCTCTACCTTGGTTTACAGTACCTTCTAGCTCGTGGTCTCACCAAGACAGTACACTCCAGTACTGGACAGGTGAGGAACAAAGGATATCTTCAGGACTTACAGATGGTTGTGTTCAACAGCACTGACACGCTCTCATGAATGAAGCAGTTTTCTATAGAACTACTTTACTCCATGTGATGGCTGAGTAAGAAGGCTCTTGCATTCACTTGAAAATCTGATCCACCTAAATATACAGGTGTTGTAAGATTAGCTCTGTAAATAGCAACACGTGATTACAGCCAACTGAGACCAAGTTCTCTCATTTTCAGAGAAGTACACATCGTACCTTCAAACAAGGTATGAAGGAAGTTTTCGAGCTGGCTTTCTTTTAACATTTTTGTGAGCAGACTGAAAATTTGCACACTGACCAAGTATTGTCAGCCTTACATTTTACTATACTTTAATTCCTTATACGGTTCATCTAAACTGACTACAGTCCAGGGTTTCTGAGCTTGTTTTTACTGGGTGTAAAAATATTTTAAAATCTAGTTTGGGGCAGTAAATAATCTTGCAACCATGGAAAGAGAAATCAGAACAATCAGATTACCCATTTAGCAAAGTATTACTCAGTGCAAGAAAGCATGGGAGAATCAAGCTTCTAAAATGAAACTCGCTGGGACTGAGATACAAAAATATAATGCACATCTATGTATGTAAGCTACTTGGTTGAAATTTTAGTTATTTAGGCTCGGGAATCTATATTCTGCAAAATGCTGCAGTCTACAGCACAGCCCACCAAAACAATTAAGGATATGAGTAAGTTTCATCATAGCAGTAGTTCTAGCAGTGTAAACAGGATGTAAGAGTGGACATACTGGGACCACATACCCTTTTACCAGTCCCTCATTTCTGAGAGCTAGCAGCTGTCACTGCTTCGGAGAACAGAAGAATGCAGCAGGTCCAAGACTGCTGAATTCAACGGTACTGTAAATTCCCCAGTATATTCAAAAGCACCACACATGAATACGCAGCCTTGCAATCCCAAGAAAAATCAGAAAAATCAGAAAATCCTTGTGCTTTTGATAGACTGAAGGCCACAGACATGCCCAGTCTGTGAACTGGAAGTCGCCAGGCCGCCTGCCCCTCCACGTTCTCTGCACCACAGGGTCTTCAGGACAGCTAAGGCCTCTGCATGCAAGATACCCCCTCTGGACCACGCAGGGGGAACCGCGCTGCCTCTGCTCTTGTTAGCGCAACCCAACAACCTTCGCCATGGCAAGGACACTGACTCAGGTGCCACCCCCTGCAGGACACCCGGGTCCTTTCCTGAAAAGCCGTTGCCCGCTCAGTCAGCGCCCAGCCCGGGCTATGGGTGGCGTGAGTGTCCCCGGGGCAGGGCCCCGCGCTTGCCCTCCCCAGCCCCAGGAGGCCCCTGCCAGCCCTCCCCCGTGCCGGGCTGAGGCTCCTGTGCTGCCACCCTTCAGGCAGAACCACTGCCCTCAACACAGCCTCACCCGGGGACTGGCCAAGCGTCTGCTCTGTCCCACTGTCCAGGTCATTGGCAAAGCCATCCCATAGCATCGGTTCCAGTAACCCTCCAGCAAGGCTAGTGGTAACCTGCCGCTGGTTGAGTTTGTCCTGTCTGTCACAAGCCTTTGCAGCTGACGGTCCAGCAAAGCCTCTACCCACCTCGTCCCCCCTGGATACAGCTCCTACAGCAGCACCTGCAGGGGCTGTGCTGAAAGCATCGCCGACACCAAGGTGAATGACATCCATTCTCCTCTCCTCTGGTGCTGCTTGTCTCATCAGAAAAGGCTGTTAGCTTGGTCAGACCTAATTTGCCCTTGATAAATCTGTGTTGACTGTTGCCAGTTGTTTTCTTGCCCTTCGTGGGCCTGGGTGTAGTGCAGGATACAGCTTTTGTGAGGATTCACACCGTAATCTTCCTGTGGACTGGGGTCAGACTGACCAGCCCATAATTCCTCAAATTGTTCTCATCTAAGAATGGCATAACCCTCACCTTTCCTCAGTCAATCAGGACCATCTCCCAGTTGTCACTGCCATTCGGTGATGGACAACAGCCTTCTAGTGATGTTAGCCTGCTCGCTCAGCACCCTCCAGTACCTTTCACAGTCCAGCTTTACAGTCCTACCCTTGGCACAGCAATCACCTTACTCTTTCGCATCTTTATGAGAAGAAACATATGTGCAGTATGTTAATTTAATGCAACAAAACACAGAATGTGGGTTTTTGGTGTATTTTGGGGGAGGGTTTTGGGTTTGGGGTTTTTTTTGTTGTTGGGGTCTAGTTTTTTTTTAAGAAAAAGTGTGATATAACTTACATATTGTCTGACATAAACACCCTTGTTTACAATACCGATACATTAAAATTCAAAGAAAAAAAGAATGTAATCAATTCATGTTTATGCACATGATTTACATTTTGCTTTTGTCTTTCTACACACCAAAGTGACCCATAACTCTAGGCTATGTTTTATGAAAGTAGACAGTGTTTTGATTAAAAAAATTGTTTTGGAAACATTTTTTTTGGACCTACAGATTATGAGGGGGATATTTAAAAAACAAACCAACCTCTCCCCGCCCCCCCAAAACTAGTAATCCAATTGTAACATACCAATCAAGCTGTGAGGACTTGCAAGAAAAAAAACAAAACACCAAAACCTGAGAACTTGGATCAGAATCGACACAAAACTAACATAGCGATGCCACCCTGTGGCTACAACATGAAACTCCTGCTGAAAAGGGAGGACGAAAAGTAGTTTTTATCTTGTTTTCCATCAACTGTATTTGTCAGGGAAAGAAGAAATGGAAAAACAGATGTATCTTACAGGGTTAAGTGACAACAGAACAAATGAGAAGGGGATCATGATTTCAACTATTACACAATGTAAGAAAATACATTTAAATAAATCCCAAGGTTTAAAGTAAATCCTACAACCACAAAATGTTTAAGCAATAATCTCTGCACGAGATGATTAATACAACAGCTATCACTAGGTTTAATGGAAATCACAGCCACTAGAACTAAAAACTTGTAATAAAATTGTAAGCTATAATAATTTGATTCCAGCTAAGGCTTTCCCTAAAGGAAAAAACAAAATAACCAAAGCCCAGAATACACAACACTAGCAAATATCATTAAAACTTGTATTACAATGGTTCAATGGTACAAAAGTAGTTCAAAATGCAGGTATGGTTTTTTCAGTATCTTTTGAAATCAAGTACCTCTACAAAAGAAAAAAATAGAAGAGTTCCATGTATGCAACTGTAATAATCATTAAAATATTATAAAATATACAGTGTCTGATCACTTTTGCTCTATTGTAATTTTATTAATGTAAAATAGAAAAATTTAGAATAATTTTCTTCTGATTTGCTATCCACAAGCAGCATCGGTCTTTGAATTACATAGCTCCTATTTATTTTTTACCGAAGCATTAACATTTTCTGAAGCCTCTTAGCTACTTTAATACGTTAACCGATTTGCTTCAATATGAACAGAGCACAACGTTCAAAGCTTTGCTACCTCCCCCTGGAAAATTCAGTAATAAAAACCCCTGAAGAGAGCAAAGGAAACAGCACAAGGAAACTCGACATCGGGGTGCCCGTGGCCTTCCTTGGCTTTATCTGTCCTTAAGCAAAAGCCCGCTGGCAGGAAGGCGCTCTCTTGGCAAAGCCTCCCACCGACCCTCTCATTTCACATTTGCAAAGCTGTGACACTCCATGTTAAGCTACAAAGTTTGGCCCTACAACCTTTGTGCTGCTGTAGCAGTTTTGTTCTGCCTGTTGGTAGCGTGCTTGTGTGGGGTGGCTGGAGATCTGCCCCCCTCCACCCCTGCCTGGACAACGCCACACGTTACTACAATCGCTTGGGATCTAAGCTTGGCCTGACAATCCATGGTAAACCACTGCAGAGGACAAGCCTGACATAAACAGAATAAACTATGGACATATACCACCAGTCTATACTAACTGGAGCTTCCCCAAGCACTGAGGACATCACGCCTAGGTAGTCTGCACCAGCTAATGGTTGCATCACCTGCCGTGGTGAAAAAATAATGTAACTAACCAAAAACTACAAAGGAGCAATACATCTAGGTTTGCACGCATAGAGCGTAGATGGGAGTTTACTATCAATTCAATTTCACTAGGATTCAATTTTTTAATCCAGCCTGACCTTGTCAAAACATAAAACCATCATGCAACTATTGGTAGGGTCCTGCACGGTGAGAGGTATGCATTACCTGCATCGTGCCAGCATTTGCTGTTGTCTAACCAATTCACCTAGAAGCTAGTTGTGTGTTTTCAAAAGAATCAGACCTAACAGACCTAGGGGCAAAGATACTGTTTCCACTTCTACTTCTTGGTTGCACCTCTCCAGAAAAGATTCAGAAGACTTAAACCATTTGTAGATCGCTGCCACTTCTTAGTATCTCACAGGTGATGGCACCAAATACAGCACAGAAGCAACACGTGTCTTACCCATATTCATAAAGAGAAGGACATCACCTTTCACTTACACCTAAATAACTTGGGGTTTGTGCCTAATCTAGTCATCAGCTGCCCAGAAAGAATAATTAAATAAAAAAAGTCTATGATTTGGCTACAAGTCAGGGTCCAAATGAGTAGGACACTAAAACCAGGGGAAGAGGCTCGGGTGCTGCCTCTATTAAACCAAAGATGTACCAATCACACAATGGCATAGTTAGATTTCTGTCCTGAGCTAAGGATTTGTTTAAATTTTACTCTTTTTTTGATTGTCTGGATCACCTGTGGAATGGCTCACTTTTCTCTTGGAAAGCAAACAGGCTTCTGACCTGATGTGCAAAACATATAGGAATTACTCACTGTGCATACAGGGCTAAGGTTGTTTGTGTCACCCCCCAGTCTGATCTACCCACCAAAAATACAACACTGCTAAGCGGGATGCACGTAATGGATAAATGCTACTGAAGGAGGTAAGAACAAATACACTTGAGTTTTTTACTGAAGTTCTTCATACTATTCTGTGGGTTTGTTCTAATGCAGATTGTAGATACTGGAGACTGAAATCTTTTAACACCTTAGACTGGCCTTAAAGGAGTATATGGTACCTTTGAAACCATATATTTCTACCATCTGCTCACACATTAGGATTAAAAGAAATCGTTTTATCCTGATCAGATATCAGTTGACTTCCTTTTAAACTGTGCTCTTTGAGACGTACTTCACCAGTAACGATATACAGATCTCAAAAGTTTCCCATCCACCTGTAAAATCATTGCTGTAAGGTATTTTCACCCTGGTTGTCCCCTCAGAGGACACTTTGTACTGAATAGGAGGCAAAGAACATATGACAATAACAAAGCACAGTATAAGAAGCAACTTAGAGAAGTGATTTCTGGTTGTAGGGCCAAACTTCGTAGCTTAACATGGAGTGTCACAGCTTTGCAAATGTGAAATGAGAGGGTCGGTGGGAGGCTTTGCCAAGAGAGCACCTTCCTGCCAGCAGGCTTTTGCTTAAGGACAGATAAGGCCAAGGAAGGCCACGGGCACCCCGATGTCGAGTTTCCTTGTGCTGTTTCCTTCGCTCTCTTCAGGGGTTTTCATTACTAAATTTCTCAAATTTAGAGAAGCAATTTAGAAGCAAGTGAGCTGGTAACCACTAAAAAACATTTCTCACAGGTGTGAAGCACCACCCCTATCCAAGAGTTGAGAGTTCTGTGCCCTCCCACCCTGCTCCTCCCAGCCTCTGACCTTTCTCTTCTGGCCCTTCTCCTTTTTTTCTTCCCCCAGCTCTTCACTCCACATCGGGTATCTGTCCTAACGAACAACTGTCTTTCAAGAGGCTGGCTAGAGGATAAGTAAGAACTTTGAGCCATGAAATCTACGTCATTGTTTACAGGACAGCTTTCTATGAAATACAGCAGTGACTAAATGAGCCAAAAACCCATATCTATTAACTACTTTGAAACATAAATCATTTGTAAACAACATGTCTCATCTCTCTGGGAGCCTAGAAGCAAAACTGTATTTTCAGTCTCTCACTCTCAGAAGAGAATGAGAAAAAGCAGACACACACTTAAGGTTTCAGTTTGAAAAATATGCTTGACTGAAAAAAACATTTTTGTTCACTGCCTGAAGCTTCAGATGAAACAAAGCCAAGATTTAAAATTCTTTCCTAAAACTACCATTTAAATGCAGTAACCCACAGACTCTTCCCATTCATAAAACTCAGCTTGGCATTTTAAGATGATTACCATAGGAACATTTTTATCTGCCCTACGATACCTGACAGCTGGGCACTGTACCAGAGATCTGCCATCATCCTGGCTTAACCTATTAGTTCTGAAAAGACAGTTAATACTTGCACTACTAGCTCACCTGACTCGAGGTTTTTTTTGTTTTGGGGGTAGGCACAAGATACGTTTTACACTTGCTTAACATCAAGACTGGAGAACGAACTAGTACACTCTCCCATCTTAACCGGCTACAAAGCATGCAGAACAGGGGAACAACCGAGCCCGCAGCCAGACTAGCCTAGCACACAGGTGGCTGACACAGTAAAGCATCCCCCCAGCACTCTGAAGGACACACATTTTTAAAAGTCTCCACATAATTATCCAAAGTATTACACTGGAGCTCGAAAGCAGGTCACCTTACACCTCATCGTGGCCGCTACATCCAAAGCCACGCGCTGTGCGGCTGTGAAGTACAGCCCTTCAGCAACAGCTATCACCTTTGTTAAAGCATTGCTAGTGTTCTGGTTGGTTAGTTGCAGTATTCTGAAATGTAAAAATACCCACTATGCTTCTCGACTTGCATTGCAAGGGCCTTTCAATTTCTTCAAATGGAAGTGGCTAGGGTGGAGGGAAAGAGGTAAAAAAAAAAGTTACTCCATGCAAAACATACTAATCACAGTTGAGAAGACTGGGAAGCATAAGCGGCAGACTTTGCTTTGTGAATTCAGGGGAAATAATCTGGGAAACAGCATTAGCTGCGAGTGCCCCAAGATTCCCCCCTCTCCCACCAAATCTGTTCCTTTTTTTTTCCTACAGTCTAAAATCAGCCACTTAAATCATCATTTTCCTGAGGTAAAGACCACTGTAGCTATGCATATCTGGTTTGCAAGATTAAAAGTCTGGTGCTTTTTTTTTTAAAAACATAGATAGCAAAAACAGTAGAAGGAAATTACTTTGAGGAGCTTTCCAGTAGTACTTCATGATAGCCTTACTCTTGCAGCACAAACAATAGTAAGCAAACCGGTCTCTGCAGTGATATGAAAGGAAAATGAGGAATGAGCTCATTTATGGAGATGTACACTTGAGCACTGACCATTCTTCAGACCACTTCATGTGCTATTTTTGAGTGGGCGCTCAGGACAATATGAAGTTTACAGTGTAGATGATCAAGTTATACAGATGAGCTGCCTTCCAAGAAAGACACTGCAAGGAGGGTACAAGAAAATTGTCTTTGATACTTAACTACTGAGAAAAGCTTTCTTGCTCCAAGCTGGTGTACCGTTCTTTTATCAAAGTTGCCACGGAAAGAACAATTAAAACCATTCAAGCTGTCAGTAATCATGAGATGTTTGTGACAGTTTAAAAAAATCTAACCAGAAATCAGCAAATCCAAAATGTTGCGTGTCCAGAATAGAAATACACTCACCTGAAAGCACACAAGGAACAGCTAATTTATATAACACAGAAAAGTGTGTCCTAACATGAACAAGTGGAAAGACACTGGATGAGTATTTCGAATTTTTTACCACATAAGGAACACCAGGTAAGAGCATAAAGTGGCCCTTTCCAGATACGCACATATCACAACTAGGGAAAAGGAGAAAGTTGACTCAAAATAATATAAAAATCTTCAAAATATAAATGTTTATTTAGCTACAATATTAAAAAGTACAATATAAAGATATAAAACACAGAGCTTCCATATTAATTCACGTGCTAGAAGAATTAATTGACCAGCCGTAAGGAGGAGACTTCATGAAATTTACAGACATCTTAGCCATAAAGGCTATTTCATCAACTTTCAGACTTGGAATATTGAACAACCATTGCAGAGAACTTGCTCTCCCACATCACCATAACTGGGGGAAAGGGGGGGGGGGGGAGGGAATAGGGAAGAGAGAAAGAAAAGCAAATCATAAGAAATAGTCAGTGCATCTGCTGTTTCTGCAACATAACAAAGAATGCCACCCTATTCCATTATCAACTGTAACCATGGGATTCCCACACAGCACACTCAATGTATTTTTATGGGCACAGAACCGTTAACAATGATTACAAAAACATAAGATTACTGCTTGGGAGCGCATTCATTCATCACTAGCCAGCTTACAATATAGCTGGCAGGAAAGCAAAAGGAATTGTTGCCTCCTAGAACATTTAAATGAGAAGCTAAGCTAGACATGCACTAAGATTGATCGGACTGCTTCACGTGGCATTATATTTTCTGCGTTTCAGACCATTTTACGGCTGCTAAAGCACCACGGGAAGAGTTCAAGTCTTTTACACGGATGAGCGAGTTATCTGCTGGGTCTTCGTATGCTACAGACAATTTTCAGGGCACATACAGTTAAAGTAAGTTCAAACATTGAAAAGGCACTTACTCAACGGTGGAGCACGAGGAGCAGGTGAGGGTGTTGCAGCAGCTGCAGAGCCTGCTGCAGCTGGGGCAGACGAAGCGGTCGCACTGCGTGCACGCCTCCTTCACGTCGGCAGCTCGCACACAGGACGAACAGGCTCGGGATGCTCCCACGGGCGGGACTGCTCGGAAAAGAAGCCGTTAAGGGGCGCGGTACCGCGCGGCGAACGGGAGCGGCGCGGGGCGCGGGCTGGGCGCGCAGCTCCGGGGGCGGCGGGGCCGCGGCTGTGACGGTGTCGGTGGTTCCTGTGCTGCGGGTCAGGCCCACGGAGAGTGCCCAGCGGCCACGCACGGCGGTTCTGCGGCGACCGGTGGAGCTCAGACCTACCGCTTCCTTCAAACACGGCGAGAGGAACCAGGGAGGGACGGAGGGACCCCCCGGGCGGGACCCACACACAGAGACACCCACCACCTCCACCCCCCCGGCGCACCAGGGGCCCGGCCCGCGCTGCCCGGCCCACGCAGCAGCCGCCCGCCCCCGCGGGGCCACTCACCCTTGGCGGCGGCCGAGCGCCTCAGCAGCCGCCCGTCGGGGCCGATGAGGAGCTGCCCGCTCCAGCGGCGCCCCGCGCTGCCGCCCTGGGTCTCCTCAGCCGGCTCCGGCGAGCGGGTGACCGGGCCGGCGGCGGCGGGGCCCTCCATGTACGCCTGGGCGCCCCTGAAGAGCAGCCGCCGGGTCCTCTCTGCGGGCGGGAGAGGCGAGTTAGGGGCGGCCGGGCGGCCCCCCCCACCACCACCGCCGCCGGGCCCGGGCCCGGTACGGCAGCGGCCCCGACGCCCCCCCGCGCCCCGCCTCACCGCAGACCTCCCGCCGCAGCTCCTCGCCGCGCACGCCCCGGCTCAGCTCGCGCGGCCCCACGCGTGTTTTCCGCTGCAGCGGGGCCCCCTCCCCGAAGGGGCAGGAGCGCTTCGGCATGGCGGGCCCGGCACCGCCTCCCACGGGGCCGCCCGCCGCGTCACTGCCGCGCCTGGCCAATGGCGGGGCGGCACGGGGGCGCGCGGGGGAGTGGGCGGGGCGCGCGGGGGAGTGGGCGGGGCGCGCGGGGGAGTGGGCGGGGCGAGCAGCCCGAGGCGCTCCGAGGCCGCTCGGTTCTTCCCGCCGGGGTGCGCGCGGGGCGGGACGGCGCAACGCGGCCCCGGAGCCCGGGCTGGCCCATCGACCCGCTTTCCCCGCCCCGGCTTCCTTCCCGCAGCCGCTGCGGCTCCGTTCGCGGTCGGGCTCCCCCCGCGCTTCCTAGAACTTACCGTAGTGAAAGCCCCTAAAACTGCTGCGGGCAGAGGTCAGGAGCAGTTAGCAGAATAAGAAGGACGTTAGCGGCGAAACAGGGCGGGGGGCGGGAGCTTGGCACGGCGCCTCCGGAAGGGGCAGTTGGTGCCGATGCAGATGAGCTCCACAAGGATATAAATCAGGAGCCTTCTGGCTCCTGTGGCAGGAGGAGATCAGCGACCTCCTACCCAAGCGGCCCCCACCCCGAGGAGGGTGGATCCCGCCCGGGGATCGTGCTGACGGAGGTTAAAACCAGCCCAGCGGGCATGTGTTAGCTTGGCACGGTGAGCGTGGGCAGTAAGGAATGGTTAGAGCGGGCAGCATGGAAGGGCTCACCTTTAGCCAGCTGATGGCTTAAGATAACAGAAACTAAACCACAAAGGCCGCTCATGTATGCAGGGATAAACGGGAACTTCAGCTAACTGCCCAGGAAGGTGAAAAGTACATCTGGAAGAGGCACCAGAGGGACGAGATTCTGAACGTTCCCAAACCTTATGTATATGGGTGACTTCGTCCAGTAAGCGCCCGGCTGCTTGTTGAATCAGGGGAGCGACCCCCCTTGCACCCAGCGCCGCCATAACCGCACCTGCCCGTAACCCTCCTCCAGCTGTGGGGGTCAATTCCACACGTCAAACTGAAACCACCTGCCAAAGCTTTAGGTGTCTAAATGCTGTAGGATCGACAGAACTGTGCAAAAGTGCAAGAATTCACTTTGGTTTTTTGTAAAAAAAAACAGCCAGCAAGGAGGCTGCAGAGCTGCTGCCACAGGCCAGGCCAGGGCAGGTGCCCAGCGAGGCCTCAGGGCTGACACTCGGTTCCAGGTAAACCACAGAGCTTCCCCCAGGCTTCCCACTTCATCCTGTGGCAGGGAATTACTGCAATTAATTTGCTATTTATAGCCAAGCTGTCTATACCAGCCTAGGTACCATTCCATGGATTAAAAGCACCGTGTTCAATCCAAGTAGCAGTCCAGTTACTATGTATATTTTGAAAATACTTTGTTTTTCTCAGGGCAAACATCTTTAAAGCTGTTGTTGGTGCTGCCAGTACTATGTTTTGCAGCATTTAAGAAGGTTATCAGTCGCAAACAGCTGTATTTCTTCCAGGGAGGTGTCTGAATTCAGACCTTCACCTGTATGTACACTAGGATTCTGGACAAAATCACAACCAAGTATAGGAGCGATTTTTTTATCAATGAACACCAAAACCCACATTCCCACTAGCTACTGAACTGCTACTAGTTTGCAGGTACAACACACTGATTTCATACAGATTAATATGATTTTTTTTGTTTTGGTTTTGTTTGGTTTTGTTGGTTTTTTTTTTTCTGTAGAGCTGATCAGCCCAACCTCGTGGTCTGCAGAGTGGAAGCTATGGTTGTAATGCACAGTAAGTCACAGAAATCCCTTCTGAGCTCTAACCTCCAAAGCCTGACTCCTGCCATGCCTTCTCTAGCCACAGAGATTCCTACTTTGGCTTTTTCTGCATGTACTTGCAAATGAATGCTTAAAGAGGTTCGGCAATTTTCCACTGCACATCGAAAACTCTCCGTCTTTTTTTTCTCTCTAAGGAAATTTCTTTGTAAATATTCATTAGATAGACACTCCGATGTCCCTGAAGCTCTTTGGGGATTATGGGTGAATCACAATGTAATCCCACTCAGATGGAGCCCTGTCAGGACAGAGGGAAGCAGATCACTCATTTCCTTGGCATGGGATCAGTGTGGATGCAACTTGAATGTCTGAGAACTTGACGAAATAGAAAGAAGCTAAAAGTGTTGTTTTACTTTTGAAGGAGTGTTCTGAAATGCTGATCTCAGAATATTAAATTGTATTGGATTTGCATGGCAAGGTTTTGGTAGTTGGGGGGCTACAGGGGTGGCTTCTGTGAGAAGATGCCAGAAGCTTCCCCCACATCCAATGAAGCTAATGCCAGCCGGCTCCAAGGTGGACCTGCCACCCACCAAGGCCAAGTTAAACAGCAACCGTGGTACTGCCTCTGGGATAGCTTATTAAGGAAAAAAAAACCCAAAACTGCACCGGCAAGAGGAGTGAATGTGAGAGCAACCACTCTGCAGACACCCTGGTTAGTAAAGAAGGACGGAGAGGAGGTGCTCCAGGCACCAGAGCAGATTCCCCTGCAGCCCACGGTGAAGCCCATGGTGAGGCAGGCTGTGCCCCTGCAGCCCAGGCAGGTTCATGGTGGAGCAGGTATCCCCCTGCAGCCCAGGGATGACCCCACACCAGAGCAGGTGGGTGCCTGAAGGAGGCTGTAACCCAAGGGAAGCCCACACTGGAGCAGGTTTGGGCAGGACCTGTGACCCCACAGGGGACCCAGGCTGGAGCAGTCTGTTCCTGAACTGCACCCCATGGGAGGGACCGACCCTGGAGCAGTGTGTGAAGAACCGCAGCCCGTGGGAAGGACTCACATTGGAGAGGTTCACAGAGGGCTGTCTCCCATGGGAGGGACCCCACGCCGGAGCAAGGCAGAGTGTGAGGAGGAAGGAGCAGCAGACACAACGTGTGATGAACTGACCGTAACCCCCGTTCCCCATCCCCCTGTGCTGCTCAGGGGGAGGAGGGAGAGAAATCGGGAATTGTTAAGTCTGGGAAGAAGGGAGGGATGGGGGGAAGGTGCTTTTCTTATTTGAATGGTAGTAAATTGAACTATTTTTCCCCAAGTCGAGTCTGTTTTGCCCATGGCAGCCATTGCTGAGTGATCTCCCTATTGTGACCCATGAGCCTTTTGTTGTATTTTCTCTCCCCTGCCTGGCTGAGGAGGGGAGTGATGGAGCGGCTGTGGTGGGCACCTGGCATCCAGCCTGGGTCAGACCACCGCAGAAGTAGATTTGAAAGTGAGCAGCATGTGCTGCAGTGGTGCTGCTGGTGCTGTCACTAACAGGTAAGTTTAAGGGCACTTTCCCCGAAGGCTGATTACATTTGACATGTGCCACCACTACCCCACTGCAGGGCAGATGCAAAATCTTCTGTTGCAGCCATCTGAGTCAGTCTCAGGTGGTGACATCTCTTAATTGCTTTGCAACCCTCTACCTTAACAACATCTGTTACTGATCAGCTATTTCCTATTTGTAAGCTATGAAGGAAAATTATTCTGTCTTAGCATGCCTTAGCATCCTGCAGGGAGGGAACTGGTTCGTATGCCAGTCTGTTGACTTGTTACCCAACAGAATGATTCTAAGTATTAGTTTCATAGCAGTAAGCCTTGAGGAAGATGCACCGGTGATTTGGAAGTAGAAGAAAGCTGAGATCTGGTCTGGCAAAGCTTGCTGGCACTGAGCATTCATGAAAATTAATGCTGATGATTTCCCAGGTTAGTTAATGAGATTGTGTGTTATGTTATGCGGCTTCTGAATGTAAAAAAGCAGCCCAAACAAATCCCAAACGACTAACAAAAATTGTGAAATTCTGGTTTATCCTTGAAAACATGTTTGTGAAAAAAAAGCAGGGAATAAAAATGAGTCTTTTTCTTGCCACTTTGCTTCTCCTGTGCCTCTGTGAAAATTACAGACAAATTGCCTGTTGATAGCTTTGTCACTTACAGAACAAAGAAAAATTGCATTTCATTTCTTTCAGTAGTTTCCATTTGCAGTAAGCAGATTTAAAGACCAAAATAAAGACCAAAATGACTGTGATCGCTAGGTCTGTGTTTCCTAATATTCTGGTTCTACCAGTGCTTCAAGAAAGTCAGGGCAGGCACCAAAGGACTCTGGCCATAGTTAACCTTCATTGCTTCTAGCAGTTTAATGTTCAGAAGTTTTCTGAGCCAAAATTTCCATGTGGATCTTAATGATCAATAGCTGTCAGTAGGCCACCTCTTCATTAATTTGTCCAGCCCCCTTTTCAAAATCAGCAATGTTTAATTTTCTATTTTGTCTAGCAAGGTCTGTAATTTAGCAATATATTACTTTAAAAAAGATGCTTCATCAGGTTTGTTTTCAGTTTGCCTCCTGTTAATTTCCTTGGGTGTTGCCTTTGTCTGGTTGTATAAAAAATAATGAATAAACATTCCCTATTGACTCTCTGTGTAACACCCGTGACCATAAAGACATCTGCTCTAGCATCTGCCTTCACCTTTTATTCAAGCCAAAATATTTTGCCATGATGAAGCACTCCCTTGCAGCGTGTCCCACCCCACATCGTCCATGCCACGTCCTGGTGCACGGCACGGGAAGCCTCGAACGCAGACCAGTGCTCTGGGGAGTGCCTGGAGTGGGTGAGGAGGAAGGGAGGGAGCCCCAGGTGACTCAAGAGCTCAGGGCAGTGGGGGACGAGGTGGCCGAGTGCCCCCAGCATGCCCAGGCTGCAGGGCACAGACAGCCTCAGACAGCCTTTTCCATACCTCTCACAGTCTCTAATGCCCTTCCTGAAGCTGGGTGGCCAGCGCACCTGCTGCGGGCATGCTGTGCACCCAGACAGCACGAATCTAAAGGTGTTTTCTTCTTGGTCCCTTCCCTAGTAATTCCTAACATCTGATTTGTCGTTCTGATTACTACTGAAGTACCAAACTGATGCTTTCAGGGAACTATTCATAAATGGTTCACAGCATCACCCCCCTGAGTGCTAATCACTTAATTCAGAACCCATCACTCTAAGTATGTAACTGAGATTATTTTCCCCCCACGTGTACTGCACACTTACTGATACTGTCAATTTATTGCCTGTTTGGTATCATCACAGCCTTGAAAATACACAGCTGTAGCTCTTCCTACTTGGCTTTTGGATTTGACTTTTAATAATAATGCAGCAGCAAACACTGATACCTCACTGCTCATCTTCCTCGGCGTACTTATAAATACATTGAATTGCTAGAAGCTTCCTCAGGTTTACCAATACACAGTCCTCAGGATCACACTGACCCCTTTGTAAGAACTGGCATTGCATCCGTTTTGCACTGAGACCGATATTAGTAAATATATCACATTCAGACCTGAACTACAATAGACTTTGCCTATAAAATGTGTAGATTTAGATCTTAAATACTCCAGTAAGCAATTCTGGATTTTAAGATTTTTGTTTCGGATCCATCTGCAAGAAAATCATAATAAATGTTTGCCTGTCAGCACTGCTTCCAACTACTCCAAATTGCAGTTAGAAATAAACATGCAGACTAGAACAAAAGTCACAGTGTAAATCACAGACATTGCAAATCAAGACTGCAGGGTTTCTTGAAAGGAAAAGCACTTACAAGCCTGGAAAAGAGCAAACTGAGGAGAATTCTGCCTTCTGTTTTAGGCAGGGTCAGACCAAATATCCACAATGTCCAAATGGGCTTTATGAATCTAAATATTCATCAGCCTCCTGTCTTCCCCTCTGTGCCTTGTTTTGCAAGCAACCTTTATCCATTTACCGTAACAAGTTAGTGTTCCATTTTAGGAACAGGTGGCAGCTAAATAGCAATCCAGGAGATTATATTAGCTTTTGAAGTGTTCCAAATGCCTAATAGTACATTCCTGTAAGCATCGGAAGGGCCTTAAAACCACGTTATCTTTCCCTCCAGCTTTACTTATGCTGGGGTGCATCAAAAGAAGTGTGACCAGCAGCTCAAGGTTGCTGATGCTCCCGCTCTGCTCTCGTGAGACCCCACCTGAACTACTGTGTCCACAGCATAAGGACATGGACCTGCTGGAGCCAGTCCAAAGAAGGGCCACGAAGATGCTCAGAGGGCTGGAGCCCCTCTGCTATGGAGCAGGCTGGGAGTTGGGGCTGTTCAGCCTGGAGAAGAGAAGGCTGCGGGGGGACCTGACAGCACCTGCCAGTGCCCAAAGGGGCCGACAGGGAAGCTGGGGGGGGCCTTTTAATAAGGTTGTGTAGCAACAGAACAAGGGGTAATGATTTTAAACTAGAAAAGGGTAGATTTAGATGAGATATGAAGAAATTCTTCCCCGTGAGGGCGGCGAGGCGCTGGCCCAGGCTGCCCAGAGCAGCTGTGGGTGCCCCATCCCTGGCAGAGCTCAAGGCAAAGCTGGACGGGGCTGGGAGCAACCTGGGCTGGGGCGGGGGGGTAGGGGTGGGGGGGTGGTCCCTGCCCGTGGCAGGGGATGGAATTAGGTGATCTTTAAGGTCCTTCCCAACCCAACCCATCCTATGGTTCTCCACGTGCTTGTAGTCAAAATTCCCCATTTATTCTATTCTTTAATTATTAGGCCATTTAGAAAGAAATCAAAAGGAATAGACGTAGACACCCGAGCATACTTCACAACATCTAGAGGTGGGACTCTGTCTCTTACACCACTTTAAATAAGGAGCTTCCTTAATGATTCCTCTCAATTTGTACTGATATAAAAAGAATGAATTTTGGCCAACTTGCTGGTTCTTTTCTAATGTTTTCATGCTAAACTGTTGAGAGGAATATTCTGGAAATTCTTTAAAGTGGAACACATATTCTAGTAGCTGATGTGCATGTGCAGCCCCTGTTAAGCTGGTATCAGGACGCACACACATCCTGGTAGGACTAAAGCACCATGGGCCATGCGCTCCGTCCCACTGTACAATCCTTTCTGTGCTCTGCAATACAGATTTGATGATTAAAAAAACACTCCTTGAATAAACCTGCTTTTAATAGAATAGCTTGGGGCCATTTCCTTTCTTCCATACTGTTTTCTTTTTGCATACTACGGTAGCACATCAGCCTTCAACAGACTTGTTTACAACTCGGATCAAAGTGCTACACACCCAGTTCAGATGTTATCTATTTGCAAGTGCATGTCATTTTACTATGACTCGTTAGCAATGGAGTTCATGTCCTCATCTTGATGAGTTGGTTCGTGCATCAAAAAATGTTTGATAAGCCAGTGATGCACAGGATTAAGGGCTGGCTCTTGAAGTATGCTGCTAGTAAGCCGGGGTTCTGCCACCTTGGCACGGCACACAGTACTCGCTCTTAAATTAGCATGGCGTGCTTGAATTTCATGACATGTTACTATTCTGCCAGCTATGAGCTACACCAGTTCTGTTCAACAGATCAAAACACTCGAAGGTCCCACTTACACCAGAGGGCACTCTCAAGACTATAAACTAGTTTTGCTGTTGCAAAGATTGTCACTGTTCTGATGACAACAACGTGCAGGGTTTACAAAGAGGCTGCTTTCTCCAAGTTTTTTTCATAGTGGTTGTTCCTGGCCTTTCCAGTTGTGTGCCTTCATTTCTGCTGCACACGGTTTCTGTTTATTTTGCCTCTTTCCAGATTATTTTAATGTATCAACAAAAAAGAAAATCAAGCTCTGACAGTGATAACTGCCATTCCTGACCTAACATGGTGCCACGATGTTCCGGTTTCTTTCTCTGCCGGTAACATTTTTCATTTAATACTTGGTGGTGGTCCTAAGAATTATTTAAATCTGTGTCCAAGCGGTGCTATTCCATTATTCAATGTGGACTTACCTGGGAGAGGCTGCAAGTACCTCTGCCCTTTGACCAGCCCCACACAGCACATGGAACATCCTCTCCCTCACACAGCATGGGAAGGGCTGGGCAAAACCTTCCTCCCGCCACACTACAGCTGCAGCCAGCCCTGGTCTTGTTATTTTGCTGTGGAAGTGAACTCTTGCTTTGAGGCAGCTTTGTGTGCTGTTGCCCTGCACGCTTGCCTTTACCCCCTCCCTCAAGCAGCTGCTTAGCTGGAATAACTCGGGGTACATCCATCCAGCTCAAAGGGACTATGTCAGCACACGCTGGCAAAGAACTTGCCTCTCTGCACTATGTCTAATAAACAATTCCCCAGCAGCAGCCCACAAAGTGTGTTTATTTTAAGTATGTGTGGTTGTATTGTCAATCCTGAATAAAAATCTCTGTCCAGAAAACAGAAGCTGCAGAGAGTCAATGTGAGTCCTGGAATGCTGCCAGGATAGCATGCCACAGCTACAGGGCCCATCGCTTGGGATAATGTGGAAATTTTCTTAGTACAGCCTTTTCGGTTGGAATCTGTTTACACTGGGAAGTCTTGAAGGCACTAATTCACTTTGCTGTTTGCTGAGCAGTTTGCATGAGGGCTGCGATAGAAGCTACAAAAGTAACATTCAGTCCTAGGCATTCAGAGTGCCAATTAATAAAATGAGACCTTTTTTGTGCTGCTGGCATATTTCCCCTAGATGCAAATCATCAATACATTTTGCGTAAGGCTCAGGCTTCCATCAGTACCAGCTTTGGTATTTTAATTACGTAGTCTGGTGCAAATCAATCTCTAATAGACAAAATGTCTTATCCCATTTGTAACACCTTAATTAGCTAACATCTTTTATTTCTTCCACTTGACCTCTTTTTGATGTACATGAATATGCATTACAACTTATTCTATATATTTACACTCAGTATGTTCCTGCCATGTATATCACACAATCCCAGCATGGTCGGGGTTGGAAGGGACCCCTGGAGATCCCAGCCCAACCCCCTGCTAAAGCAGGGTCACCTACAGCAGGTTGCACAGTTGCATCCAGGTGGGTTTTGAACATCTCCAGAGAAGGAGACCCCACAGCCTCTCTGGGCAGCCTGTGCCAGTGCTCAGTCACCCTCCAGGTGAAGAAATTTTTCCTCATACTCAGGTGGAACTGCCTGGGTTCCAGTCTGTGCCCATTGCCCTGTTACTGGGCACCACTGAAGGGCCTGGCCTCATCCTCCTGGCACCTGCCCCAAAGATACTTGTACACATTTATAAGGTCCCCTCTTAGTCATCTCTTCTCCAGGCTAAACAGCCCCAGCTCCCCCAGCCTTTCCTCACAAGGGAGATGCTCCAGTGCCTTCAGCATCTGTGTAGCCTCTGCTGGACCCCTTCCAGTAGCTCCCTGCCTCTCTTGAACTGGGGAGCCCAGCACTGGACACTGCACTCCAGGTGGCCGCACCAGGGCAGAGCAGAGGGGCAGGCCACACTCCTAACACACCCCAGGATCCCACTGGCCCCTTGGCCACCCTGACACACTGCTGGCCCATGGACAACTTGCTGTCCACCAGAACTCCCAAGTCCTTCTCTGCAGAGCTGCCTTCCAGCAGCTCAGCCCCAGGCTGTGGTGGTGCCTGGGGCTGTCCCTCCTCAGGTGCGGGGCCTTTGTTGAACTTCATTAGGTTCCTCTCTGCACAGCTCTCCAGCCGGTCCAGGTCTCGCTGAATGGTAAGAGGCTTCTGGCGTGTCAGCCGCTCCTCCTCGTTCTGTACCATCAGCAAACTTGCTGAGGGCACACACTGTCCCTTCATCCAGGTCACTGATAAGCTGAACAGGACTGGACCCAGCACTGAGCCCTGGGGAACGCTGCTGGCTACAAGCCTCCAAGCAAGACTGCATTCACCTTTTTTCTTTTAAAAAAATCCTTTTTTTTTTTTCCTGCATGAAAATTTCAGAGAAGGTATTGGTGTGACCAATTGTATCTTCTTCTACTGTATTGTTCCTATCTGCAAGATTTGGAAGACTTTCAGACTGATGCTCAAGATGTTCAGTATTGCTTGTGTTTCTAATACTGATTCTTTATCACTACCTGAACTCCAGGAAGGACTACCTATATATACACCAATAGATCACCACTGAAACCGAGGCAAATACAGAAGTGTACCATTGGCACTGAATAAGTGACCGAGAAACGGAGGAGAGTAGCCCGACATTTCTCCTAGCTCTTCAAAATTCACAGCCCTCAAGTGTCCGTCCCAGACACTGGTCATTCTTTTGGCCAAGTACAGCACCCAGCACACGAGCTTGCTGCTGTTTTATTCCAACTTCAGTTCTTCTGGCAAAGCTGGAGCTGCTTCTTCGCCCAGCCCCCTGTTTCTTTCAGTATCCAATATAGGCAAGAACAGATCCCTGAAGGTATATTCTTACTTTTTATGCAGCATATATATCTACTTAAAATCAGTGGACCAAATCCTCAGGAAATGGGTTTGATCTCTTAGTTACCTTTTCCAGTAATCTTCTTTACAAGCTATAGATAGAAACTTAATGCTGTTTCAGAATGGCAAGGCAAACCTTTTATAAACTTACTCAGTAAATGTCTTCAAACTACATTTTATCTCACATGGACATGATTATGGCCCCACTGGTACAGATATAAATTGCATTCCTGAATCCTGAAATAATGGCTCTATGCAATTGCAGGGCAGGAAGAAATGCTTCTAAAAACCATTCAATTTGTGAGTGGTGTTATCTGAGAACTGAAAAATTAGTACTTTTAAAGGAGGCACTGAAAAAATTTTGTCGACAAGCAGAGAGTTAGTAGTCTAGATCAGGGGTCCTCAAACTACGGCCCACGGGCTGGATACGGCCCCCCAGGGTCCTCAATCTGGCCCCTGGTATTTACAGACACACACACACACCCTGGCCTGCCAGGGGTTGGGGGGGTGGGAAACTAAGCAGCCACAGATGACTGCCTGCCACTTCATCCGCATGCCCACCCCCTGGTTAAAAAGTTTGAGGACCCCTGGTCTAGATGAAGTAGTTTGCAAGACTTCAGCAATGTTTTTGAGGAAAGGCTCACTACAAAAAATGGAGGTAAATGCAAAATGGACTTAAAAATAATGAGCCCCGCGTAGCTTGGATAATAGCTGATTTTATAAACAAAGGAAATGGAGTTGTTATCATCTATTTAATAGACTTCACTAAGCATTTGATATAGAACCATACATGGAATAATTAGTTACTAGTTAGGGATTAGTATAAAGTGAACAGAGAGCTGGATAAGGGAAGACAGAGTGGCTGACGTTCAAAACCTGTGTATTAGCAAGCAGTGCAGCACTACAGGAACAAATACGCAAAGCAGTTGGTACCCAGGACCCAATATCCACGTTGTACGTGGAAAGTTGCTTCTGCCCAGCTCTTGTCTAGTCCCATGGACTGAACTCTGATTGGCATCTGGAACATAGTGGGGGCACTGCTGGAGAGCATCTCTTGTTCAATTTCATGAGAAAGGAACCCAGTTTCTATGCTGGGTACACTACTACATAGTGCAAACCAAAGCGTAGAACAGTGATAACAGTCGTGGCAGAGCAGGATGAAGCCACCGCAAGGGCACAGCCTCAATGGCTGGAAAAACTGAAGCAGAAGGAAACTGGAGTACAAAACACAAAGTTCAAAATATATGAATCGCCTGGTTTTGACGCTATATGATGCTAACTAAGCAGTGAAGTTGTAACTGTAGCACCGATGTGCATGTCACTGTGCCATGGGACTGCAGCTTACCTATGGCAAGGGTGATTCTTGCAACAAGGATCTTCTCCCCAGTTCTCCTTTTCTTTTTCACCCATTTACTAAGGACACAAAACATGCTATTACAACGGGTGCCAGTGGACATTTAGCACGAATCAGTGGTACTCACCACCAACATGAGTAATGGGAAATAACCTCCCTCCATCTCCAGGCATAGCCCAGTAGGCCATCTGCTTTATTCAAGATGCAAGAGCATCACTGGCTCATAGTCACCCTGGCCTCTGCTGTAAACCTCAGGTCCTTTATAGCAGAGCTGCTCCTCAGCCAGGTGCCTCCCAGGCTGTCCTGAGACATGGGGAACCCTGAGCTTCTTCCTGAGCATCATGAGCTTTCTGTTGCCCAGCTCTGAAGCTTATCAAGGTCTTTGCCATTTGTTGTCAGCCACGCTGGAATTCAGAACTCAAAGGACAGGTTTCCATTCATTCCAGAGCACTGCACTATTTTAAGAATCTCAGTGGAAACATAACTCTAAATACAACAGGTTTCTAACTGGGAGTTTCCTCATCAGAAGCAAGAAACACCGTTTTATGAGCGACTGCTAATGCATTGTATTTACCAAGTTTGTCATTGTCAGACTCACCAGAGGCTGACTCCAGCACCCCTTGGCATGGGTCTATCTCCATTTACAGCCAGCCCAGCTTCCACAAACCTCAGCGGCAAACACCGTTTCCACACAGTTGAAGAATCAGGCCCAGTTAGCATTAAAAGTTTTGTCTCATATAGGGCGAGATGAAGATGGACACTGCCACCTCTGCTGTAAGGCCATGTATAGTTGACTATATTCAACAATCCTTAAGAAAATACGTCTCCAGTGCTTCTGCCCAGGGTATTTTAAGGATTTCAGCAGCCACCTAAACTGTCTGAAGCGCTCTGCCACTTATCAAGCACTGTAAAGGCATCTCCTGAAACCCAACACTGTTGTCTGAGGCGCTATTTACAGGACTGTAATGTAAACTCTGGTGTATGTACTCAACTTCTAAAAGGTAATGCCTGTCAAAGGAAGGGTACGCTATCTCAAGATTGCAAAAACATTTGAGTAAGTGTTACATTTTTTCTTGACAAAGACATTCCCTTGCCAAAGGCATTTTGCAGACAGTGATACAATTTCTACTGTTTCCAACCACTGAAAAACACAGCTGCTCATCAAAACTTTCTATATTAAAGGAAGCTATAAAGTGTACGTGCTTACAGGAAGACCTTCTTGCCTGTTTGTTAGCTTTTTTTTCTTAAAGTCTCTTAGGACTGATGCATAGTCTTTACTCCAAAAATGTAAAGATAGTAACAACACATGAAGCTATTTCAGAACAACTGATATCCTTTGAGTTTTTAAGAGATTAAAAGGCAAAGTCTTGAAATCCTTACATAGATTTTACTTCTTTAATGCCTCACTCTATGGCTCACATCTACAAAGATAATTTTTTACTTTAAATTTGAGTGATATGTAAGGGTTCAGCCAGCCCCATCCAAGAGTAAAAGGTGTTCCTTACAAAGCTTGTTTGTGATGGACCTGTGATTTGGGAAGATCCCATTCTCCCATCTCCCTGAAGCAGGCTGTACAGTACCTCTTCTCACACACCACGAACGCCATGCAGCACTGTGATGATCAACCAGGCTCCACACCTCAGGGACCCTCTTTTTTCATTGGCGACATGGATCTAATAAAGAGACAATACCAACACTAACAAACTATTAAATTAGTAGCCAACAAATCCACAGGCTACTCCCCAGAGTGGCTATACCACAAACTGGTACAACTTCTACACGTAAAATGGTTGGAGCTGGATTTTTTTCTTGCGTGATGCCTGGTTAAAAGGGTGATGTCAGCTCATCCTTTTGCAAACCAGCCTTGAAACCAGCTCTCTGACAGATATGAAATGTTAAAGGAAGCTGGGCCCCTTCCATGAGGAATAAGGAGTGGGCTAATGCTTGACCTCATGTTAAGTACTACTAGGAAGTGGACAGGGGCAGGAAATCATCTATTAGTTGCAACTCTCCCAAAGGCAAGACAGTCACGTTGCTCCCATTTTTACTGGGCTGTCTATCTTCTTTCATCTCTCCCAATTCTAAGACTCAGCTCTCCAGGGTGACAGACAACAGCTAGACCAGGAACAAACCAGAATGTTTTCCCTGTGGGTAATTTCAGCAAAGACAGACTCCCTTAGTTTTGGGGGGTTCTGGCTGCCTTGGGTGTTACCAGTATCATTTAGAGTTAGATGAAACTGCTTCCAATGCTTCAGCTACCAAAGGCCATTCGATGTGAATTTATACATATATATATATATACACCGATGCAATGGAAATGAAGAAACACTAGTTAATTACCCAAGCATTTCTCATAGAGCTCTCAGCCATTGCCCTGAATTGTGTATTAACCTGCTGTTAGTTACTGGAGGTCACTCACCTGCTGTTCCAGGCTCCTTCTAAAACAGATGAGAAAAAGAGTGATTTCTATAAAGGCTTCTGAAAGCCCTAACAATACTTCTCTGAAGGCCACCCAAATTTTACAGGTGATAATTACTTATCTCAGCCAGCACCTACCTGTTCTTTCTAGCACAGGCTGTTGATAAAGAGCTATATGGAGTTCACATCAGTTCTTCTGAGCCAGCTGCTACAGCAATAACATTTTTGCATTCATTAGAAAATGAGTTTTTTCTTCATAAAACTATTGCTCGCTCAGGTGAGCTAACTAAAGATGACTAACCATGAATCCCTGGTGGTAAAGGTGGATCGCCAGTCAATCTGCAAATGGGATGGTGTAACAAAGTTTATACAATATGTAAAAAAAAAAGCCAAACAGAATCTGTACATCGAAAGAAAATCACCATTCATTCAGCAATGCCACTAGTTACTTTTTAAAATCTATGAAATATTGAACCAGATTTTTGTATGAAGTGCATTGTGTTTAAAAAAAAGAAGAAAAAAAAAAAGAAGGGAGAAATAGAGGCGAAGCACTGTTACTTTAAATTGGTTTAATATATGTCTTTGCAGGACAGAATAAACAGGTGTGGATCCAAAATTCATCTGAAAAAATCTGCATAAGGTGTAACTATAGTTTGTACATTACTATGGAAATGCTTAATTTTCTTTTCTTTTATAAGTGCATTATACCAGAACTGTAATACTATATATAGCCAAATTAAAAATTACATAAGCTTCAAAATCCTATACTGCATGTGTTAGGAAGCATATACCTGACTGTGAAGGCCATATTGTAAGGGTAAGTGTGAGAAAATTTGTCAAATACATTAATGTGCATGAGTGAATCAGTAATTGCTAATTCTAAAAAACTATAATCTTTACTACAAATTACGCCACTTTGGTAGACATTTACGCTTATTCTTCCATCCAGATATCTAACAGGATGATGCATCAACCAGTTTTAATCATTATTATTGCATTCGGCTGGGGAGAAAGAAGAAATTAAATGCATCACAGTGATTGTTATTAAAATGAAATTCAATACAAAGTAATACACATGGGAAACAGCCACAGTAAAAGCAAATTTACATAAAAATGTTCTTATTAAGCATTGTGTCACTCAGTAGGTTAAAGAGCTTTTCAGTAAAAGCCTGAACTTATTCACGTTTAACTCAATGACAACACATGAAATTCAATAGGAGTAGAAATTTCATTTAAAAAAACCATGCTATGAAATGAAATGCATGACATTATTCGTTACGGTGACAGATAAGTCGCAGGAGGATTGCCCATTACATCATGCCCACTGACAACATCACTGGGTTTTTGATAAATCCTTGCATGGAAAGACCGGCAATGTAGATCTAACGGAGACTTAATGGAAAAATTACTTAATGGAAAATAAAAAGATTAGGTGAACAAGAGAAAGTAATCCTGTGAAAATTAAGCCATAAACCCTAATTTTTTTTCAATATGCCCACTACATCATTTAGAGTTGATCACTTAATCCAGTTATTCAGCACACTGAGTGCCTTGTTAGTCATTGTGGACTTTGCCTATAAATCAACCAAAGCTTAAACATAGCGGCAATCTCCTAGTACAAATGCACTGATGAAGATGGGGCCCAGAAAAGGAACAGGTCTGGATCATCCAGTAGGGCCAACGGCACAAGCTTAAGCCATGTGAACACAAAAAATTACTGTACCTCCAAGCATCCTTATGCTTAAATTACCTCACTATAAATGAGGCACATTTCACAGTGCTTGTAATAATTAGCACTTACCAAGCATCTTTGAGAAGTGCTTTGCAAACATTAAATAAGGTCAGAAATCTCATTGCTCTTTCATTACAACACCCACAAATATGATGGGGAGAGCCTCCTCATCGATGTCAGAGCAGGGACTGCAGGTCTTAACCCAGAGACCTCCAAAAAACAGTGTAAAAAGAGGTGAGGAAGTATTCCTAACTGCCATTTCACAAATTGCAAAAAGAGTAGCAAGGAGATTAAACAACTTGTCAAAGATGGACAAAGGAGTTGTAGCTGAATTAAGGATTCACAGCTTTGGCTCCCCCGCCCCAAGATAAAGGGTATTTGCTTGTAGCATAAAGCCACAGTCTGTGATGAACTGGGGTTTGAAGAGACAGCACTGCAGCCAGAAGGTGTAAGATTTCTGCTTTAAGTAGCAAGACATCTGTAAATCAGTTTAATCAGTTAAATTTAGTGCTCGCTATGTGCTTGTACAGGTACTTCTGTAATTGCTTCTTGACACAAATGGGTTAGAACAGTAACTGTTACTTAATACTGAGTGATAAAAAACAAGGGGAATGAGTATGACTACATTCTGCACAGGTTTTTATTTTTCCCTCATCTCTGATGCAAAGAATGTAATTTTGTATCCTTGGAGTTATCATCTCAGAAAAGGGCTATTTTCACATACTACATAATGGCATTACTGGGGTTGTGATGCTGTTTCCACAGTCCCTGGGAATGATACAAAAATACTGTTATAGCTCTCCGAGACATATATAGAAAAGGAACATTTACTCAAAAAGTTTTGCAGTTAGGGAATAACTCCAATTCTAGTGTAACTTTTTTCCTCTGCAGAGCTAGGCCTTTTATGAGAGCTCTTGATGCATAACCATTATGAATTAGAAGATCCACAAAGAAATCCAAGTGTATTCTTGAAGATTCTGGACGTCTCCACAGCTTCTACATGTCTCAACCCTGGCTGCCACATGTCATCCCCTTCTATAAATAGGCATTGCATTTTGCTGAGGAAGGTCAAAATGTGTGAGGGGTGTAAATACTGCAGCAGTCATCATTAAGTCATGCATTGATTTATTCTTGGAAACCTAGGAGCTGTGAAAGCAAGTGTGTCTTACAGAGCCACAAGTCCCAAGTTCCTCAACAGAGAACTACAGTAAAACTTTGGAAATCACTGCACGAGCAGGAAGAAATATCTCAGGTTCACTGAGAAAACACAGCATGCTGTCTCAGTTCCACGCTTCCCATGTGTTTTGCACCCTGGGGGCTCTTCTTCCTTCCACCTTCACTCACTCCTTTCTCCACTGTATAAAGTAAAGACTGCACATCTGACAGTCTCCAGGATATTTGGAAGAATTATTAAGACAGGTCAACTTTCTCCAGTTCGACCTTTCTACAGATGTTACCTCAGTTACTAGGACAGGCTCTGTGATAAAAATACTTTAGCTGGTCTCGATTCATTTTAGTGGGTTATTAAAAAATCATTATTTAAGAACTATAGATAATTGTGTTTGCTTTGCTTTGGGCAGTCAAATACCTACCCAACCCTGCTGTATTTTAGAAACTGAAAATCTGTATAATCCAACCAATTTAAGTACATGGTATCTGTCTTACCAGTGCCAACCCAGATACATAGACATTTTAACATTTGAAGCTGAAGAACAAATCCAAGCTTCACAACTCTAAAGTTACCCAGTAACTACTGGAAAAGGCTTAATACTGGTTTCAGCAAGAAGAAATGACTATATGGATGTAAAATACTTTCAAATAGTAACACGGCTGAAATTTTAAAAAAATATTTTTCTTTTTTTTTAAGAATACTTTTTTTTATGATGGCCACCAAGATTTTACCCTGAATTTACTAAAAACTTAAAGATAAATAAAATGTTACAATATAGAATATATTTTTGTTTCTATTCAATTCTTAGAAGAACATGTTTCTTTTAAATAGCATCTCCATTCAAAGAGAAGCAGTAAGGAACAGATGAATGCCAAATTGTGCTTCTCTCACTGAAGTTCTTCATTTGATTAAAACAGCTGGATCATCGACTCTCTTGATTTTCCAACTCCGACCCATTTAACTAGGGAGAAAAACACGTCTATTAGAACAATTACTGAAAGTAAATATTATAATCAATGAACTGGAATAATTTTCACCTTTCATGATGCTTCACCACAAACTGGCCAACTTTGTACTGAAATACAATGCTAGGAAGTTTTACTGTCAAAAATAGCATTACTCCTGCTGCCCTACCAGACTAGAAGTACAATATACTGAAGTTTGAAAGTATGAAATAATTATATCATAAACAAAGCATTGCAGATGTAAGGCTTAACGGAAGGTCAACTATGTTTGTTGCAGGTTTAACTGTTATGGTCTTGAGTGATAGGATGACTAGCTAAATCCCTTCACAAAGAAGCAAGAGCTCTGCCAGACTGAAGTCTTCATGATGTGGATCAGGTGATAGTGACAAACACATGCTAAAATATTCTTAAATATATAAGGCTGCAATTAAAAACATTATACAGTGTGAGCAGTCATCCCAAATATTGTAATTGTTCCACTACAGTTTTTATTGCCCATAGATACTATTGAATTGACTGTAGGTAGGTCTCCTTTCACCATCAAACCCATCAAGGCATCCTGCCTTCACAGACAGCCAGAGAAGTAAAGTAAGGGGAATTTCATTTACATATCCCATTGCCCTCATCCGTGTCCATGACCACACACGGGCCATTCACTGAGTTTCAGGCTCTGCTATCAGTTGCTTCCTAATCCATGAAAAATACTGAAATTGCCACAGTTGGAACTAGGCTGTACTCCCCAGATGTGACATTTGATGTGCTTTATGGAGGAAAAAAACAGCACACATGCATGCCAGCTTTTTAAGTTTGCTACTGTAGAAATTTTCCCTTCCTAACTCCACCGTTCATGCCATACTTCAGTCTTGGTGCCTCTAGAGAGAGCTCTAGCAATTAGATTTGAAGAAAACTGGATGGCTTAACCTTTGGAGATAGGAAAAATGAGAATTTTACTGTGACCAAAGTGACAGAATTGGGCTAAACAATCCTGTATCTGTTACACAATACATCTCCTTATACAGGTAAATATGGAAAGGGGGGCCGGGAAAGTCTATGTTCAAACAGGGATGCAGTGCAGGAAGTGAAGTGAAAGGAAGAGATTAAGACATTAGACTAACTATGCACTGAAGCATGGTGCACAGATTCCAAAGTTTTCACTGTCAGAAAGTGGCAGTTTGCCAAAAAGCAACATGCTTTTAACCTTCCTCCTGTTAAATCCTTGTCAGCAGCAGCTTGGAGCTCTTTGCAACACTGCCAACCTTCCTGCAGAACATCACCCTTTGCTGCTTCTTGGCAAGCTGTCATTTACCATTGTCAGCCCAACTACAGGTACTTCCATTGCCTCCTGCCCAGATCAAGCCACTCCCCGACTAATGAGTTGAGCACTTCTACATAGGTGTTCCTCACATGTACGTCTACAGGAAGATTTACCAGGTACTCCAACATGGTTTTCCACACAGCGGATGTAATTCTGGGCCTTGGGTGGGAGGTCCTCCCATTTTCGTGCACCAGTTGTGTCAGTCTTCCACCCAGGCATTGTTTCATACTCTACTTCCACCTTCTGTAGTATCTCCTGATTAGCTGGGGGAGAACAATTTTTGTCATCATTGATTTTAGCTGCTCTACCTCAAAACAACGCATCTATGGTTCTTGACCAACAAAGTCTTTTGACAACGTTTACTGTCTGGTAAATGAAAAAACCCAGTATTTCTGCTGGTTGGTTCATTCATTTTCATTCATTCTTAACTAATAATAATTTTTATTACTTTGAAAGATAACCGATTCAAGAGGACACATGAATCCAGTTTCCTTTTCTAAAAACCATACGATGTACTCTATGTTGTCAGAAAGCTACAGCACTATTTTTAAGGAAACAAATTATTTTAAGTTTCTAGTAGTTCCGCTTTGGTTCAGATTGACACATAATAGAAGTCCTCCTGTAGACAAGGCACTACTGTTTTAAATGTTTTTATCTTTACAGATTAATCTAAGTAACCCTAATTTAATTAGGGTTTTATCAGGCTTGCTAAAAACCTAGATGTCTTCAAGCTTCTCCCCACTGGAATTTTCAGTGTGCACAGCCAGGAACTACCACCACTGGTGGGAAAGCTGGTTGCTACCAGCACCCCCCATCCCTCCAAAACCCCCCATCTCAACAGAACAAACCCCTCACCTTGACACAGACTGTTACAGGTATCTTGAAAACATCACTAATGTAAGAAGATTATGTATTACTACATCTTTAAAATTTTAACATGAATCGCATTGAGAGGCATTATATATTTTTATTAACCAGAATGTTATTGCAGTTAATTACAGTTATATGATGGTATACCATGAGCAGCTTGATTCTGCTTGCATCTGTCTCATTTCTGGACAGCTTAAGCACTGCTTTTATTTTTACTTTACTTCATTAAAGGCTATTGCCAATGACACACAGTCACTGACTTGAGTCCTGCTGACTTTCATATCCCTGGTGTTGTCAGTACAAAAAACATCTAATGGGACAAGACACAGAGGCCCTAACACAAGATTTTATTTGCTCTGAACCTTGTCATTATACATAGAGATGCAAGGTGAATGGAAAATGTTAATGTACTGATACAGAAGTCTTTATACTGATACTACAGTTCCACAAATTTCTACAGAAGGTCTAATGAAAAAGAAATAGAGCCCAATTTTAAAAAGCAAACAGTCTTTCCCAACAGGTGTGACTTAACAGGCAGGAAAGAGAGAAATGAACATACATATTTAACAACATACCTGGAAAATAGGGAATTCTTTTTCCACCCAATTTGTAAGCAACACCAATTTTAATTTCATCAAGGACATCAAGAATATCCAGTTTTGTTAATGCCAAACTGAAAAGAAAAAAAAACCCAACTGGTTAGATACACACATGATTAATCTCCTCTTTAAGAGTTTGGTGTTTTTTTCCTTTCTAGTTTTGTATTCACAAATCCAGCTCAGGCAACCCAGCAAGCAGAAGTACACAAATATATTAAACTATGAACATTGTTAATTGAATTCACGCTTCTAGGATGAATACACGACTGAGTTACTAAGACATTTCCAAATGCTTAGCTGCTCATGCAGGGGCCCAGTACTCAATTCACTGCATGAAAACGCAGTGAAAGCTGACTATGTAAAGTGGCACTTGCTGGACTTGGTTTAGGTGTGCATGATGGCATTTACATCGCTGCTAAGGGAGTATTTCTTTTACTCCTACTAATTTACACCAACTATAAGGCAGACTTATTTACTAAACTACACTTTTAAAACATACTTCACAAGCATAACGTGGCTACTAAAATCATGTATACAGTTCAGTAGGAAGGATCCCAGCCTGACTTTCAGTGCCTGGGCCATGCCATCAGGGTTGTCAGTTTTCTGAACCTTTTTCATCTTGTGAATGAACACATTTGAACACAGAAATGGAACCTCAAAAAGACACTGTAGCATTCACTGATCAGAATAAAATTGCATTTTAAAACTAGTCAAATTTTCTAGAAACAATATGCCAAACCTTGTCTGGTAAGAATATGAGTAGCAAAGGATTTAGACAGGTATGTGCATAATAGTCCATGCTATATGTGCTCAGTAAGCATGTGACGTGCACAATGATTAAATAAAAAGACCTTTTGGGAAAGAAGCAGTATAGAGCCAGTTCATCCAACTTTTTAGAAGTTTTATCTCCCCATGTTTTTTAGCTGTCACAGTTACCAGAGGTGAAATAGTTTTGTTGATAGAAGTGCAGTAATTGTATAGAACTGAAATGGAAGGAAACATGACACCTTCCTAATACTATTTCCATATAAACTAGAGCTGTGTAAGTTAAAGAGAAACATAAATCCAACAGAAAAAAAAATTAAAAACCCTTCTGATAAATTAACAAACAAAGATCATTGTTCCTTTGTGACATCACCTGCATAAGTCTCAGACATTAAAATGCCCAAGGTCACATGTTTGGATATGTGAAGAAGTTTGCCTGGATGCACTTTATATGAACAAACCTGTAATGAAACTTTTGCAACCTTTCTGAAAATACAGATTGGTAATTAGTTATAAATTAATGGCTTGTGATAGTTACTAGCATTTTAGCATTAGACATAAGCTAGCTTGAAGGCATTATGGTCTTGAACACTTCTTTTAAACAGCCGTTTTTCCTTTAAAATGTCATTTTAATATGTACTTTGAATTATAAAATAATTTATCAACCAAGTATGTCACTTAGTCCTGAAGAGAATAAATCTTAGCCCATTAAAAGCAGAATTTATAATGCAATATCAGACTGCATCTTTGTAAATACATGAACCTGTTGGGATTGGAATGAAAGCTGTGCCAGTTGCCGTACCCTTCATGTCATCCCACTTATTTCACTTAAAGAAGTAGGGGTTCCAAATGATGCAGAATTGGCCCTACAGGTATGATCCACTAGAGTCAACCCAAGCTCAAAACCAGCAGCTTTTAGATCACAACAGAAGTCAATACAAAAGCACTGTCAAGAATACTAGAGCATACTGTCAGAAAACTACTATATTGGTCCCATCTACATTGGCCATTTGATGTAAGCAAAATGGAAACATATGTGAAAAAAGTCACTGCTACGATGTTGTAAAATCACTTGATTTGAACAAAAACAGTCAAAGTAATTAGATTATTAATAGCATCAAGACGATTCTCAGTTGCCCATTGTGAATTATTTTACTGCTTAAAATGTAACACTTTACTGGACTTTATATTAATGTTACCTACATATTTATTCTGCGAAGCACAAAATTATCACTTCCAAATGTAGCGCAAAATCTGTGATGCTTACGCAGTGAATCCGTTGATCATATGAGCATATTTCAAAATGACAAGATCTAACCAGCCACAGCGTCTCTTTCTGCCTGTTGTTACTCCCCACTCATGGCCACGGGACTGTAAAAGATCTCCAATTTCCTAAAAGACAGAAAGAATACTGATGGTATTTCACTGAAAAATAGCAGGAAAACCAATATAAATAAATACAGATTACTAACAAGAAAAATACAGTTGTTCAATTCCAAGGCTTTTTTGTACAAAAAGAAAAAGAAAAAATAATTAAGTTTCATTAGGAGGGAACTAAGGCAGAGAATAAAGCCCTTCATGCACAGGATTTTTGTTTTTCAATCACTAGCGCTTCTAAAACACTTAACAGAACATGAAGTGGTTATAAGGAGACACTTTCCTTCCTTCTTCATCTGACAGGAAAATTTCCTTGACATTTCAGCCCTGTTTTTAATTTTGTGTTTAATTTCTTCATTTGGTCTTTTGGCATCTATTGGGGGGGGGGGGGGGGGGGGGCAAGACTGTAAATGCTTGGGACAAGAGCAATGTCTGTATGACGTCGAGGTCAACAGACTCCTTGACCATGCCCAGGGCTCATAGGTTCTACCAAAATGGAAGACTGCTGACTGTTCCCTTCTGGCTGGCAGCATTTATTATGTGTTAAAAATGAAGAAGAAACTTTACTCTCATGATTCGTAAAACTGAAGGATATCACCAATTCATTTGAGCCGTTAGAGAAAGGATTATAGTGGCTAAATCCTTACATTAGATTCAGACCACTGACCTAGAGATTGCTCTGTGTGTAGCGCATAATCGATACCCTGAGCTTTTTAGGTTCTTGATAATGAAAATACAATAGACAGTTTAAAAGAATCAGAATCTCTCCACTTCTTTTTATTGATCTATTTGTGCATGACTGGCTGATGCACACACCACATTTATTCTCCAAATCACACAGAACACAGGCTGTTAAGCACAGAAGTTGTATCTTGTAGTTTAAGTTTTCCTGTGATGCACTGACAAGTTTCAGTCCACAACAAACTCTTGCCGCTGAAAAATGCACCTAATATTACATAAAATGATGAAATCTGTTTTCACATCATTCATTACAACAGAAGCGTGGTCACTGTAATGTAACATCATTTTCTGTTGTTTCTCTCCTCTGAAACCTTAAGGTTATGATGTAATTCTCCTCTCTTCCGAGTGCGATTGCTCAGCATTATTATCACAGTGCTTATTTATCATTGGTATACCCTTATCCCATTCCATTGACCATATTTTTTTGCAACCGTATATACTGCATTTCATAACATTAAACCTACATTAATCTGCTCAGTGGGGAAGGCTCCAATTCCCACCCGAGTAGTATATGCCTTCACCACACCATACACGTCACCAACATGCTGAGGAGGAACACCAAGTCCAGTGCATACACCGCCTACAGTGCAGTTCGATGAAGTCACGAAAGGATACGTGCCTGTCAAACACACAACAGCACAACTCCGTTTCAGCAATGATAAGAAACAAAGACTGGTTTTCCTTTGAGTTAAAAGGAGATTTTCACCTGTATGTTTGGTTACAGCTAAACAAACAGCAGCCAAAAAGCGGGGCAAATTCTTCTTACTGCATGCTCCCATTTTGCTTTTAAGAGAACAAATTTACCCATTCTTACCTAAAATGCTTCCTCCTGTAGTGAATAATATGTATTTAGATTTCTATGCTCCACAGAAACCCCTTAAAATGAAGGATTTTTTCCACTCAAATAGCTTACTCATCCTGACAATTTATGTAAGCATATTATTAGTGAGCAAGAAGTTCACAAAGACAAATAAGAAAATATAGTATTTTCCTATATTTACAGATCTATCAAGTATGTGCTACCTGTTCCAATGTGTCAGCTTTTCTGCATTCATTCTTTCCAGCTTCCACTGAGGAATGCCCACAAGGCATAAATTTAAAAGCATCTCCATACTACTTCCATTAGGCACTGGATCTATTATAGGATGATGCTGCTGTGCAAAGCTTTTTCCACTGTCCTGTGTACCAGAGAAAATATTTCACTACGTCCATGGAGAGCCTGGTGTAAAGGTCACAGTCTGACATTCCCAGCGCTCTACAAAAGTAACTCTCTGTATCTGCAGCAAATTGTCTAAGACTTAAGAGGTTATTAATGATCTTAGAAAATCTCTCCAGCTCTTAATTTCGTCTTCATGAAGACCTAAGTCATTTAATTAGACTTTTGGTAAGAGAGCAGAGCAGACATCAACTGAAGCAGCTAGACTTACGGGTTATCTGCACCAGTTTAATCCTCCCTCCACTGCAGGGGAATTATCTCAGCAGCACTACGAGCGCCTGGAATGTATGGCAATGTGCATCGTACACACATTTAGAAGCAATAAAGACAATATCTAGAGTGAAATTTCAACTCCACTGGAATAAACTTCAGTAAAAATTGATATTTAAGCCCTAAGCATTCGATCCCGTTAATGATACAATCTCTGCCTTACTCTACTTTTGGAAGATCTGTACTATTTTGTTTCTCTATCTTCCTGCTTATATAAACACAAATCAAAATAAAACTCATCTCTTCAGAGTTAAATTGAGTTTAGAATTTAACTTACCAAAGTCAATATCAAGTAATGCTGCATTGGCTCCTTCAACAAGAATCTTCTTTGGAGAGCCATGAAGGGCTTCATACATAAAATAGACACCATCTCGAACCATGGGTCTTATTTTTTCAGCATACGCCTGCCAATTTGAGTGGAAATGTCAGCTTCCTCAGACAACGGTGGGAAGCAGGGAACAGTGTTCACTTTTGAAACATGGAACATACAGATAACCCTAACACACCAGCCTCCATAACTGTATTTTACTTGAAAAATACAACCTTTAGTTAAAGGTTCAGTGTATTGAGCTACTCACATAAGAAAACATGACTTGTTACGGCATTAGAATGCCATAATTTCTGCACCATTTGTATTCACACAGATGTTGTACATCTACTTATTTTATTGATATAGTTTCTATATAATGTGTGTAAAGTTTAGACAGAGAGGGGGACTTAGTAGTGCAAGCTCCAAAAGAAAAAAAAACCAAACCACTACTCATTAATATTAAAGAATATCTTTAAAGGTAGGGTGTCAGCTTTGAACAATTATCAGCCAAAACCTGGGAAAGGTAAGAAATTTTCTTAACATCCTTTTTCTTCCATATTCACGAAAGAAGATGTTCTACTATAGTGGTTCTTTTGAATTTATGTATAAAAAGATGTTTTTCTTATAATAGCAAGATCTTGAAACACAGCTTCCACAAACAATTCTTCAATAACGACGGAAGTCTCTCAGACAGACTAGATCAGTCATGGCTGGAGACAGCTAACTGGAAGTGTCACCCTGCATTCGCTTGGCTACTTTAACACAACAGTTATGTTAAGAAAAGTAAAATATTATAGATGATTAAATCATCCACTAAATTTATTTTGATGCCCACAATAAGAGAACATTCTATTGCAGTGCATAGCTGCTGCCTATTAAAACGCTTCAAACAATGAAGATATGCATTTTTAATTTAAATTAATGAATTAGGTTTTGTAAGTAGTTGTCCTCGTCATTCTTCTATACTTTCCCTGAAACTGAACAAATATTACAAGTGTTAAATCCTTACCTTTAGCTTTTTCAATTGTCCTTCTATATCTATTTCCAAGGTGGGAAACATTGACTTGTATTGTTGTGCCAGATTTTTAAATCTGTAAAATATTGAAATCGTATCTATGAAGGACATAGCTACTGTTCATAGAACTTTTGGCAAGAACTCAGATTATATACAGTATATACTGAGAGCTATAGGGAGAAAAATACCCACAATTTCAATACATCAGCCAGTGTATTTCTCAATGTAGAAAACTGTATTTTAAATTAGGAGAAACTCTGTGAAGTAGTATCAATATACACACATCCTTTTCAGTTTTCTTCTCCTTCTAGACAATTCATATATAAAATTCAGATGTATTTAAAAACATCTTAAAAGCACATCTATCAGCCAAAATGTATCACTCTAACATTAACATTTAGAAATTAAAATAGTTGTACCTTGAAGAAAATTCATCAAAGTCAGAAAGGAGGTCACAAATTCGAAGGCCTGTTCGTGCTGCTTTGGAAGAATATGTTGGTCCAATCCCCTTCTTTGTTGTGCCAATACTGATTAAGAAGAACCACCCCAAACATGTATAAATATATTATAAAATATACTCTATGCTAAGTAATTTTGTTAAAGCTCTTCAGTATATCATATACTGGGCAGGAAGTCTGAGACATAAAAAAATTATTACAGTTCTAAAATAATATATAGCATTTTTCATGCTCCAGTGGATTTACATAAATATTGCTAATATTCACAGCATGCAGTAAAGCATTAAGCCTCGGGTCTGATTGACACAAGCTTAGTTGAAACGATGTGTGTATATACATGTATTATACAGTAATAATGGTTACTGTACTCTCCCTGTGGTACTACTACATCCCTTACCACAAACAAGAGGAAACAAATGTAATTTTCACATGTTCACAGTTGCAGCACTGCCTACAGTTATAAACAACAACCAGTTCTGTGAGCGATCAAACTGGTTTCCTATGGCTTTGCATTATTCAAACGATCTCTGTCCTATGAACTGTTGCAGTCTTTACCTTGACGAGGATAAAAATGAAACTGTTTCCCTACCTGCATGCCTATTTTCATGTGCATTTTAGAAATACAGTAATTTTGAGATCTCTATTTGTATCTTAAGTTTGGCTGAAATTGTCCAATGGGATCAAAACCTAACAGACAGAGAAAAATACAGTGTGTCCACATTACCCTTTGTCTCTCAGAAACCAGAATAACAAAGTACAAATAGTTACATACTGTGCTAAAGTGTAAGATTAAAATTGAAATAGAAACTACTATCTCCATGAAGTATAAGCAAATATACAGTAAATTGCATCAATGCTTCAAGGGCCTGATTCAAAAAAGCATCACTAGCCTGATATCAAACTGGATGTTTAGCATCATGTTAATGGAAATCAGTTGTGAGGATTTGGTAGGAATTTCAAAATCTCTCTATACGCTGCAGGGAACTGGAAAAAGGAAATATAAGAATTCATACCCTGCCTTTTCAGTAATACCTCAGTTTGTTCACTAACATAAACAGGAGCAAGACAGAGTCACAGAATTACTAACATCAGCAAGGCTCTTTAGAGATACATTTCTGCTTTCCAAAATCACACCAGTTTTTCAAATTTGCATACTTATTCATTAAATGAAGGTGCTCAAAATATTTACTTTTTTCCTTCTTGTGCTTGACGTTGCACTTCCTGGAGCCCATCTACTGCCTGGTGAAAGTCAAACACTGCAATGGAAAATCAAATGGACATAGTGGGAGACCAAAGAAAAACATTATTTAAATCACAGACATCTACAATTCCAAGAGAAAGGCTTTGTTATCATTGATAGTGCACAGGCCTCCCTACATGAAAACAAAGCAAGTATTCCTTAAACACTGTGAAAACATGTAAAACATTACTCTTTAGTGAATACAAATTCTATGATTATGCTTTAGATACACAACATATAAAGAAGCCGTATTAGATCAAATAAATGACCACTCTGTGGAGTAATAACGTAGTTTAGCACCATAAGCTAAGCAAACCTCTGTAAGTTTTCTCCCCTTCCATCATCACTTACCTATATGTGCTCTATCTGATATAATCAGTCTTTTCTCCCAATCTTTTAAACCTGTCAGAAGATATAAAGAAAAGTAGGATTTCAGCTGTGCTGACTGGCCAGACTTTTGAGGTTTGCTTTTAGTTTTTCTATGTACTTCTTCTAGTTCACATAGCTTCTTAAAGACAAAATGGATAATCCATAGTATCAAATATCAGCAATGTTTTTATTAAACTTTTCTCATTTTTTACTTTTCCAGCTTTCTCATTTTGTTATGGATAAAGATACTCACTTCTTCTTAATGCCAGAATTGTGTGGCTTACACATAATTCTAATTTTAAGGAAACATTCTTATTTAATGCATAATCACTATATGATAAATCACTTAAACTTCATTTGTGCCTCAGAAAGTAGAGAATTTTTATATATACAATCATAAACCGATTTACGATGCAAAGGACCTTAGAAGGTCATCTGGTCCAAAGCCTTGCCCAAAGTAGAACCAAGTGAGTTTACATTTGGGCACAGAAATGGGGACATAGAAACTCTGGGTTAAATCATCTCACTTTGAGGTGACAGGAAGCTTTTCTGAAGTGTGTGGCAATTTATTAACTATCTAAAGTATTATCAAATGCTATAAAACTCCCTGAAAACCCATTAAAAGATGGCTTTTGACAATCTGTCTGAAAACTACAATACAATTCAACATTTTTAATATGGTTTTCCTCATTATTTAAAATCCAGAATGTTACTGCATTGAGTATTTATGGTCAGAAACAAAGGCTTAAAAAAACCCCTCAACCTGCTGCCAGTATAAAGAAAGGTTAAAAATGACTCGATACAAACCTTTCTTTTCATTCTTTTCAGCTTCTTCAAACAGGCCTGGTAAATGTATAACCACTCCATTACCTTTAGGAACATAAATTATTTATTTTAAAGCAGGAAATAAAATACTCATTTGTAGGATGTAAGGCATGTAAACACTTGCTGCCTGAAGTTTTATTTAAAAAGACCAAGTTTCTCATATTTCTCACAAAGTGATCTTGAGAACTTTTTAGATAAATCCTCATCTTGGGTAAGCAGCTACAAGCCTGCTAAAACAGAGAGAAAACAGAGCTTGCCTGTTTCAGATGTGAATGCTGGGCCTGCTCTGAAGCCAGCTGAGGTAAGCGAATTCTTGCCTTTCTTTGTGGTGGACTTTCAACCACAACTTCAGCCTCAATTGTTCACTTATAAAAGCTCAAAGAAGCCTGTGGCCTTACAACACTGACAAGCCTGTGTGACAATATTTAAGTTTTCTTCAATATTCACATATTTGTTTCAAACTCAGCTCAAACTAGTGCTGTAATACATTAGCAATGCCTTCTCCCTGTTTTTGAGCTACAATATCGAATCCACAAGCAATACAGAGCATTGCTGATGAGACATGGAAAATTAGTGATGTAGTGGGCTGGAAACAGCTGCTGCTTCCTTCTTGGGAACGTCAGAAATATATGCAAGAGCCTGCCTCACCCTAAATTTAGGGCAACTTAAGTTATAGTCTTTACTAACCGGCAAGGGAGTAAATCAGAAAGCGAGACAATACACCATATCTAGCAGACAGAAAAAGTATGTTTCATGCATTTAAATCATCCATTTGGAAATTATAAAATGAAACAAAACTGAAACACCATGACTCACTAAAACTTAACACTCATTTCTTGCACATTTTGTATATATTTTTCTGTCACAAGTAAAAGGCTTAAATTTGCCTACCACTTAAATACGAGCTTAATGTCCAGTAAGCAATGCAAACATTTTTATGATGCCATCTGCATTGAGTGTCTTTACAGTGAAATACAACGTCACCTTAAACAGTTGGTAATGCGAACAAAAAGGAGGCTGGATGACAGCCCTCCAAGCAGAGCCCTATCTTGGGGCCTGTTTCTGGAAAGTCAGTAAGGAGATGCCAGACGTAAGTTATGTTATTTATTTAGCTTAAGTGCTGGGGTTGTGTCCTCAAATAATAGCATATATATTTCTGCAAGTATAAAAGGAGTGCACAAGTAGAGGATGGATTCCAAACTTGTACCATAAAGTATAAGGAAGTACAACAAATAGAAAGAAACTTCCAGTCTTCTAGTAGCAGAAACTAAACTGATACTGGAAGTAGTGTAACTCTTCATGTTAAAGCAGCAGTGAAATAAACGTCAAACAGCTGAAGCTAAAGCAAATCTAACAGTTATCTGTATGTCTTTCTTTGCTTGCTACTATAAAATACAGTTGCAGCTACCCACCATGTGATGTTATTTTATTTAATAAGTTCCAAAATAGTCTTACCAATAAAAGAAATTGCCTTTGGATTAATGATGCCACTAGGAAATAGGTGAAAATCATATTCTTTCCCATCAACAACCACAGTATGGCCTGCGTTATTCCCACCCTGCAACAGAAAGAAACACCTGAAGATTAACAGTCTTATATCACCACTCTGAACTCTCAGCAGATGATCTGAGAAGATCATCTTTCTGTCTTTATACATTCATGTCTTAGGTCACTGTTTTCTCCACCTTATAGGTTCCTGAGATGCTGTAGTATTGAAAAAAAGGCTCAGACAGGACAGTTAGGGGGCTGACAGATTTCAGCAGGACTGTGTAGAATTACAAAGCAGAATGACACCATTAGGACTGGGGCAGAGCAAGAGTAAATGCAGGAGTGGTGGCAGAAGCTAGAAGAGAACTGAAGCTTTCTGGGAACAAAACTGGATCAAACTACCACCCACAGAGTCCTGTCTCTGACATGCCTACACAGTCCCATCTTTTCTGGGCATCTTCTGTGCATGGTCATTTCTTCAGGTTTAAACCTACAACACCCAGTATTTCCTTTCGAATGGAAGCTCCTCCTGCCTGCCCACCTGCAAACAGCTACTGCTTCTATCAAGATGGAAGGTCTGCATAAAGTTGGGAGTATACGTAGTCTTTGCAGCTTCACAAAATCTCCTTGTCAAGGTATGAACTTCCCAGTTAACACCACCACCACTTTATGGTGTCTGCTACAACTCATACCTTACACAACTATCTGCCAGACCTGAGAATGGGAGCTGGTATTTTCCTCAAGAAACTAATTTTTCGGAAACAGCTTTAAAAGAGAATCATGACTTGAACACACAAACTTGGGAAGAGGTGAGTAAATCAAGATCATGAGCTGATTTGAACAGAAAGAGTAAAAAGTTTTAAAAATTGAAGTTCCAGTTTTCTCAACAGGCTTGATGTTTGCTGCTGTTCTGTCATGATGTAACTTTTTCTCCTGATGATAAGGTTGGGAAATCTGAGTACTTGCCTGCCCTGGTGCTATAGGCCTTCCATTGTTCAAAATGATTACAAATCTTCATGGATTATACATGAATGATGTATAAGTGTCTAGAATGAAGTCATCTACTGGAAGTAGAACTGAAACCGTCACTGGTAATTTGCAAATAAATAAAGAGTGTTGGCTGAATATGTAGAGTTGTTCTATGAAAACTCTGAAAACTGACAGTCATCTATAAAAATTAATAATCTAACATGTTTGAGAGTTTCATCTACTCTTCATTTACTCATTTGCCCATTTGTTTGCATATAATATACAGAAAAATGGCAACTGACATTTCTTTCAAAAATGTGAATATCTACTGAAACACAACATTAAGAAAATAAAAGCTGCAGGTTATTTTAAAAAAATCAATTTCTTTTTAAAGAAATGGGATGGAGGAAAACATTAATAAATATGCCTTTAAATATGACAAAAGTAAGCCTCATGTTTTGGAAGATGCGAGCTCAACAATGAAGTTTAAACAGATAATCTGCTAAGTGGCAGCTGAGTAGTTGTAACAAACTGGTGCATGCACAAATCTCACTTCATTTAGCAAACTGCTGCGTAGCTCATCCTTGAGCTGGAAAGGACTCCCAAGTGTCCTGCTAATACAGAGTTATAACTTGTCCAGAGACTTCTGAAGAAAGCAGAACCATCCTGGGTATTCAGCCTGCCTCCCAGATACAATAAGTCAGTTGTAGGACCCGGATCTAGTTTAAGGTACTGGACCATCTAGCAGGCTATTAAATCATGCAGGGGACTCCTTTACGTGATATTTAAGAGGCCTGAGACTGGATGGAATGCAGTGGTTGAAACATGAGTTAATTTTATTATAGCAGAATCAGGCTTGAGAAAGTGGTAGTAACATCTGAGACAATCAGCTTTCCTTTTTTGCTTGCCTATAGACGGCAGCAAGATGGAAACTTAAGAGTGAACTCCATCTAATACTGATGTAATTTCTACAAACAACTTTCACGTTTCCCAAAAAAATGGGGAACCAGGCTTCTTCAAAACTATTTGCTGTCAACTCATACTACAGTTATTACAAGCTGCTTTCCTTAATCAACATGAATATGAACAAACAAAATCAGGCTTGAGGATTCACAATCTGAAATAACAGCATTCTTAAATTATAGCCAGAAGTGTTTTCTTGTATCCTAGAATTTTAGAAGGTGAGATATACCTGCATGACAATGCTTATGGTTTTGAAAATTTTCCTGAATAACTGACACCCAGACAAATGCTGTCTCTTTCCTTGGCAAATGCTTTAAAAGAGACATTTAATCAATCAGCTGTGAAAGCTGACATACAAAAAAAAATGCTGAAGCACAGAAACATCAGCAGCTATGATACATCCTTTAATTGCCAAAATTTCTGAATCCACTTTCAGTCCCTCTAGACTGATAATATAAATCAAGAATTCAGTGACCGACCTTATAAAACAGCACTTCTCTAATTTAAAGCTAGCGTTGATAACTCTGGAACCGTTTTTGTGCACTGCTCATGTTGGTCTGCATTTCCCAAAAAAAGTGACTTCCGAGTGTATTTTTACAGCTCAATTAATTACATTTTTGCAATATAAAGTTGTAGCAGAGCACTTAATTGCCAGACAGGACTGAACTTACAAAATATACCACTGATGTGATAAGATACCTTGTTATCTAGCCCTCTCAGTAATTTCTCACATTCATAGCTATTCTAACAGCATATTGGCAGTCAAATAGCTCAGATATTACAAGGTATCTACTCCTTTTCTAATTTTACTTGAGTTCTGAGAGTCTACACAAGCCACTTCTTTTGCTTACAAAGTATAAGGGAAACCTAAAAACTTTCATGGGCTTAACCTAAAGATTACATGATTGAAGGTGCAGAGAACTACCTGGTACACTGCAACCATGTAAGCTCCCTTCTTTTCCTCAAATGGTATTTCATTAAAGTGATGTCAACACTAACACCCCCAGTGAGTATTCTCTGGACCATCAGAATGCTTCAACTTGGATCAAGAGACCTTTGGCATCTCTGCTTGGCCCTTGCTTCAAATATACCTCTGCATGAGCTTCTGTTTAATACCCAGACCCAGCTCACAGAATCTGGGCTGTGCACCACTGATCTCCCCCGAATTTTATTTATCTTTCATTATTTGAACTTTCCTAGACCTCTAGAGATGGTATCTACCTTCTTTTGTGCTTCTTCAAGAACTTCTCCAATGAAGGGAACATTAAGGCAACAACTTCTGACAGATTAATCATCAGTGCCACTGTGGCATCATCTGTATCGCAAAATGGTATGACCAGAAATAACAATTAACATTCACTTCCAAAATCTGGAAAGCCTGGGCATCCTCATTAAGCTATTCTGGTGTGGAAAGTTCTGTTCCCAAGAAGGAACCATTAGGAAGGCTGTTAAAGCTCCAAAAGGCTAAGAGTTCAACGGGGATGACAGCAGGGTCTTGAACATTAGAATCCACTTCAATCCAAAACCCTCCTTACTGCTCCTGCAGTGATTCCAACATGCTTAGCAACACTTGTGTCCCTCTGTTGATCTACTTTAATCTCTAGCGACTCTAGTATGAGATGTACCAAATGCAGGAAACCTACCAGATGCAAGTGATTGGGGCTATCAAGTACAGCAAACTACAGCAATGAAGTAGGACTTTAGAAAGTATTGAGCATGCCAAAGAAAAGACGACAGGTAACACATTATAGCAATAAAAAGATCAAAATATCATTTAGGAAGTTCATCTCTAGAGAGCACAAAAAAAATCCTTTCTTTGAGGCACTGCCTAGAAACAGCAATAGTTTTTGACTGTGCAGCCATAGCTGCTGTTCTCTTATCAACTACATTAAAGTTCGAGAGCAGATAAATGCTTGTTTCTAACAGTATTTGGTAGGTGTTACAGTTCTTCACACTGAAATCAGGCACCTCAAAAAAATATAACTTTCTTTGAAGTCATACATTGCTGTTTTGGGTATGTGTGGCAAGATTTTGGTAGCAGAGGGACCACAGGGGTGGCTTCTGTGAGAAGCTGCTAGAAGCTTCTCCCATGCTTAATGGAGCCAATGCCAGCTGGCTCCAAGGCAGACCCACTGCTGGCTAAGTCCGAACTCATCAGCAACCGTGGTAGCACCTCTGGGTTAACTTATTTAAGAAGGTGGCAAAAAACCAAAACCACCAGCAACTGCAGCTGGAGAGAGGAGTAAGAATATGTGAGAGCAACCACGCTGCAGGCACCCAGGCCAGTGAAGGACGGAGAGGAGGTGCTCCAGGCACCAGAGCAGATTCCCCTGCAGCCCACGGTGAAGCCCATGGTGAGGCAGGCTGTGCCCCTGCAGCCCAGGCAGGTTCATGGTGGAGCAGGTATCCCCCTGCAGCCCAGGGATGACCCCACACCAGAGCAGGTGGGTGCCTGAAGGAGGCTGTAACCCAAGGGAAGCCCACACTGGAGCAGGTTTGGGCAGGACCTGTGACCCCACAGGGGACCCAGGCTGGAGCAGTCTGTTCCTGAACTGCACCCCATGGGAGGGACCGACCCTGGAGCAGTGTGTGAAGAACCGCAGCCCGTGGGAAGGACTCACATTGGAGAGGTTCACAGAGGGCTGTCTCCCATGGGAGGGACCCCACGCTGGCGAAGAGCATGAGGAACAGCAGAGAAATGTCATGAACTGACTGCAAGCCCCATGTCCCATCCCCCTGTTCCACTGCAGGGGGAGGAGATTTGGGAGTAAAGATAAGCCTGGGAAGATGGTAGGGTTAGGGAAAGGTATTTTTAAGATTTGGTTTTGTTTCTCATTAATTTTTAAACTACTTTTTCCTCAAGTCAAGTCTGTTTTGCCCATGACAGCAACTGTAGAGTTACCTCTCCCTGTCCTTATCTCTACTCACGAGCCTTTTGTAGTATTTTCTCTCCCCTGCCTGGTTAAGGAAGGGAGAGATAGAGTGGTTTTGGTGGGCACCTGGCATCCAGCCTGGGTCAACCCAGCACAACAGCCTGCAGCAGAAAATTAGCATTCAGCCTTTTTAAAGTACCTACATTGCTTAACAGATCAGTTATTAACTTTGAAAGTGCTAGAAGTTAAGGCTCTATTAAAAGCATTAAATATGTGTACTTTCAACTTATTTTGCCTAAGGAACGCTCTATTACCTTGTGGTGCTGCAAGCTATGCTTCCTTTCTTCTAAAATCCAGCAGACCACCAGCAATGTGGCTTAAATTCAACAACCTAAAATGCCCATCATGCCAGGTTGGAAAACAACCTTTAAGTTAACAGAAAGAGCTGCAATATGCTTTCAAGAGTTAACCAACAGAAAACATACTAGACATTATTTTCAGAGCAAAGTAATCCTATATGGTAAGGTTTGGGTTGGTTTTTTTTAATTATTTTTAAAGAATGTTTCAGTTGGACTTGAATATAAATTGGATTTTTTTCTGTAAGATTTTAATTTGTATTTTCAGACTTCCAATAATTAAAGTGTAAAGTTACATATTGTCCCCAGTACCAGGAGATAGAGGAACTTAAGCTGCCTCATAAAACAGCTTAATGTTTTTTCAGTACATCACTTTATTTAAAAAGAAAATGCATTTCCACGCTTTTTATGTATCGATCTACTTGCGATATTGCATTCTTGCACTGAGGTGATGTGCTTTGATTACTATTCCATAGTATGTGAACACCAGAACAGAATCAATACACTAAATTTAGAAGTATTACATCTTACCAGTGTTAAGAACTGTATGCTGGTATAAACACTATCTTTCAGGGAACTAATAATTATGAACACTTTGGAAGAAAAGAACACAATCTTTGTGGCAGAACTTACAAAAAAGATGAAGAAACAAATCCATCTTTCAAAGTGCTCAGCCATTTAAAAGCTGGGGTATTTTTTGTCTTGTATTGTTTTTAAAATAATCTCTTTATTCTCTGATATCAAAACATCCCAAAGTAGAAACAGAATTTCTGTTCAAAGCAGCAGAGAGGCTGTTCAGTACCTGCAGCAGGAACCCTTTCCTCCCAGCTAGCCTTATGATACATGTTTGAATAGGAATGAAATGTGTCCTCATGCTCAGATGTGTTTCTGCCTGTTCTTGCTAGCCAGGTAGTCTGCAGGGGACTGCATTCTGCACATGCGGGAGGAAATGTTTCCAGATGCTCTACTGGTTTCCACTGGTTAGCACATCCTTCATTTGCTCAGTGCTCCCTACAATGCCCAAAAATAACTTGATTAACTAGATGGGTATGAAAAATCAACAGAGCACACAAAGAACACCTTAAAGCCTGATGATAGTTTCAAACTGTAACTAGAGGATGAAGACAGAACAGGTAGGTTTCTGATGGGTCCCACAGTGATCAGATCTCATCCTCTTCATTAGCAACATCCATCAATGCAATGGGGAAACCCCAAACTCATTAACTGAAGATCTGCAGCCAACAGACTATCACTTGAGTGGTATACCAGCAGCACGCAGCAGCCTGAGCTCTCCAGCCAACTGTTACATGCAGTGAGCATATAAAACATCATGAACAGGTTTAGAATAAATGAATTAGAAACAAAAAGGTAGGCCAAACTTTGGATGGGAGACAGCTATGCTGGAAGCCTGTGGAGGTATCTGAACACAGTTGCAGTACTGGCTGATATGCCTAAGGCAAACCTCGCTAGTGTAAATGGGAATATCAAGTAGGAGTAGAGAGATTGTATTACCTCTCCTTTTGGCGGTGGTATAACTGCTACTAGAATACTGTGTCCTTGGTACTCGGACAAGATTACAAAATGATCCCCTCTGGCATTATAATCTATAAATTTATAATGTATAAATTGGAACACCAGCCACAAACCAGCAGTTTGGGAAGACTGCATCTGGAAACAAATGCTATGATTCCTGTTTATCTCTTTTTATTGGAAGTGTCCCTGCTCTACTAATTCCATCCACCAATAAAGCAAAACATTTTCTGAAATTCAGCTGCATCTGCAGGCCAAATACCTCTCATCATACTACAAAACAGACTACAAAATACTGCAGTTTTCTTATCTGGACTGAGTAATTTTCTTCCATTTATAGCATTTTGTATGTATTTCTGAATAAACAAGAAGGAGCATTGTTACAGAAATTGTCTCTTCTCTTGACAATCTAATGATGGCTATTTCTAATTTACAGCAGCAACTGCCTGGAACTAACTTGAATAAATGTAGCTAGTAAGTGTTACCAGCATAAGTGGCTTTGACATGAACTTTACAATAACATAAATCCATTCCCTTTCATGGTATTTCTCTTGATTTACACCACTGCAAATGAGTTTAGAACATCGTTGGTTTAAAAAAAAATATCTAACACAAACGCAATGCATTGAGTGCTTTGAACACTCAGACCCTTAGACACAACATCACAAAATCACCTGTGTGTGAAAGCCTCAGTCAGATGACTGAGAATACTGTACATTCCAGCTGGGAGGCTGCTGCCATAGGTGCTTGTTACAGTTTCCTTTATGGGAATTTATTTCTGGCTAATTTTTCCAGTTAAACTATTGCCTGATAGCACCCAACTTAGTTCCAAGAAATGGATCATAACTTTTTTTAACTCAAGCCATTGGCAAGAACTGGGTTAGGGAATAACCCAAAGTACACTTAGAGCAGAAGAAATGAGGGAGTAGTGATTTTTAAAGCTACAGTAGTGACAAAGAGCTGGAGTGAGTTGCAAGTATTCGTCTCCTAAGACCAATCATCAGCAGCCAAACCTAGTTTGCCTTGCTTCTCTTTCCAAAGAAGGTTTGCATAGGTTTCAAGTAAGAACAACTCTGCACAGAACCGTTCCTGCTTCTTTTTGAGGGTGTTCCTGCTGTGTCTCTTCTCACTGTCTCTTACAATGAACAAAATTCACAGGATCCCACCTTCCCTATTAAAGTAATGATCTCTTCAAAAACTCCTGAATTCCATGGAAGGAGACCTAAAGCTTAATGAGATCATTAGTATGATTATAAATACAGACACTCTTGAAAAAAGAGCTGAACAAAACTTTTGACCTTTTAAAGAAATATATAGAATTATTTTAGTGCAAATATCAAGAACTGAAGCTTATATCGTATTTTGTAGCAATAATGTACTATTTTTCCTTTACTATAAATGAAAAGTGACCCTAACTTATATGGATGCTTTGGTCTTTCTAAGTATCTGAAAAATGCAACTGGAAAAGGCAGGTCAAATTTAACTCAGATTTTAACCAGCAGTCAGTCTAGGCAAACTAGACACTCTTAAACTTTAGCTATTTGCTCTCAAACTGAATTTAAAATGTGGTCAAACCATGTAAAAACCTACTACAGCAACACACACACACTTAACTCCAGCAGAAGGTATTAAGAAAATAACAAATTCAAGGTATATTGATAGAAAATTCTGTAGTGGAAAAAGTATTCTGACTAATGTTAGCAGAATCCTAAAATAAAGGAAATCAAACATGAAAAACCCAGACATGTCTGCTCATCTTTAGTCCTCTCTTCTGAAGTGTAGTCATGTCCCTGTGGGAAGTAATATGATCCAAGGATATGAACATAACTTGTTTACAGATATAAGAAAAGTTAACAACAGCTAGTGAGTTACAGCAGGAATGAAACAGAACAGATGTCACTTCAGCTTAATTTTCCACTGCTTTCTTTTGATGCTTGTAGAGGATAATAAATTCATCAGGCTTTATAAAGGGGATTGAAAATTAAGCTTGCTTTCTTATGGAGATTTGGAAACTTTAAACCTGACCTTCTCATACAGTATTTATAATCCTGGTGGTCCTGAGATGATCTCGCTGATGCCCAAAGGAGAGGCTAGTTTAAAATAGCAATGTCACCATGTTGTTCTAAAGTCTAAAATGATGTAACATAGTACATAAGTATGTATAAGCAGAATGAAAAACAAAATTGGGATAAAATACCTTATAAGTGACAGACTGCTATAAAGAAGTTTCAATTTTGAAAGGGTGGACTTCTTTATTGTAACTAAGGAAACTACTCGCGCTTAATGAACCCTTTCCTGTGCTGAATAGCAAAATAAAACCTACTTGCTTTTTTGCAGGGAATCTTGCAAAAAATACTTAGAAAGGAATATACCTGTATGATTGTACATGTATGTGCAAATAGGATTATCAACCTTCCCACGCACTACAGAAATCAAAAATTACAGTCCTGCAGTCACTGCACACTCATGACTCCAAGGTCATCAATCTCTTCACTGAAGATCATCAAGCACTAAATCATTAGGAGATTAAATTCTTTGCATACTACTTTATCCTGTAGAGAGAAATTATTCTAAATATCAGGGTTAAATCTCACTGAAAGGAGAGTAACACATGATAACATACACACAGCAAAAAACAGTACCCAACAAGCCCCTATAACCCCACGTAATCACCACATAAAACTGCCCTAATTTAATCCCCATTGCAAACAGTTCCAGCAGCCCATGATCAACAGGGACAGTCACAACATGTGGCTGCTTTGCCCTGCCATGTCAGCAGCACAACAGAGGAACAAAAGGAAACCACCCTGTCTCATACCTAAACCACTGCGAAAAACATCTCATCTGGCATTTCTGCCACTTCTAGGGTTTTACTACTCAGTTACTTGCTCACACTACATTCATTTGTATTCCTTAAAGTACCATTTTAAAAAAATATATATAGTATTTACTTTGCATTCATTAAAACTTAGAATAAGAAAACTGGCAATAATATGCAACCTTTATCTGTACGGTAAGTGTTGAGCACATCCCTTCACCCTCTCCTAGACTGTTCTTTAACATTGCAGTGGTATCTGAAACCCAAACCTTTGCTAGCCTTTCCTCACCAGTTAGCCCCTCTCAATCTTACTTGTTAACATCCACCACAAGAAAACTAGCAACTCAGCATCCCTGGTGCATGACTTGGTTAAATCTCTTTGGTCCAAATGACTGAACTACTCAACCACAAAAGACCTTAACAGCAAGTTTTTCTGGTACCTTTTTCAGCCTCCTCAGCTCTTCTCCAGTATTAACATAAACTGTATTTTTTATCCATCTGCCTCAAAAGATCAGATGATCCCTTTTTAAAACCAAAGCAATTCTTCACTTGAAAGCAAACAGAATTCAACAGAGGAAATGTTTTGAGAAGTGGCTGCACATTTAGTGACAAATAAAAGCACATTAATATAAGGAGCATCAAGAAATCTAGTAACAGCTCGCCTTACTGCCATCACTATTTGGTGTTGCTTCTTGAATACCAGTTGTGAAGGGAATGCTGATAACATCAGGCAGATTGTTTCCAGACTTTCAGAAGGCAGAAGTGTCACAGGTCTGACACATACAGCATTGTCATGGACAACATTGAAACAGCAGTGACAAACGAAGGCTTGAAAATATCTTAAAAACTGTCTTGGACTAGTCCCTACAGCTGAATCACAGTCACTGGTTTTGGTATGAAGGAAAGACATGCATTTGTCCCACAACTGTTTTACCAATCTATGCAACTGTAACTGAAATCAAACCCACCGCAGGTAAGTATTATTATCACAGGGGCTCTACTAATGTACTAGTAATACTTTTTGTATCTTTCACATTGAGCTTTGGAAAATCTTTTTCTCTCTTCTCCCCTTCAATTATTTTATCAAATTCTTTATGGGACATTTTCCTAACAGTATTTTTGGATGTTCTGTTGAAAAACAATTTATTGCACAAGAAAACTTCATCAGGAAAGGCAGAATTACGTACTCCTCATTACAACTGGAACTTCTAGATATTCTTGGCACACACAAATTATCAAAGAGAAAGTGCCTCATGAGTAATTTACCATTATTGACAAATATGCCTAGTACTTCTGCAATATATGACAATGTATGCCATTTCCTTTTCCATTCACAGCCATACAGAATGGCACGATAAATACATTCAGCCAAAAGTTATTATTGCAAGTGTACCTTACGTACTCTCACTTTAAGGAAACAGAGCTGCACAACCACCAGCTGTCCTCAGTTAACTCTGAGCTTGCTACAGCAGTCCTATATACTACTTTTTGCGAACAGACATAGTTTAAGTGGTGCCTCTGGAGGCACATCACCTCAGCAGTTGTGACAGTTGACTATTTGATTGTGCTCCAAACCATATCTGAGAAATTATCTAATTAAAACCCAGGTAGGAAAAACCAGACACAAGCTCTAGTTTTGAAGTTGAAGATAGCCACACAACACATGAGGTGATTGGAGAAACATACAGCTGGAGTATGAGCTGCTACCAAAGAAATCACAATCCAAACCCACATTTTGAACAATGCCAAACCTCTCTTTTTAAGTTATATTCAAATTACTTAAGCTTACATTAGGACTTCTTCCATGACAACATGCTAAGAAGCTAAGTACAAAGTGAACTTCCCTCTTTATGTCTGATAGTCTGTCAGTTAAAAGACTTAAACTTCAAAACCTGTTTTTAAAGGAAACATATAAATGAAACATCTGCAGTTGAAATCTTTGAGTGTACCCTTCCCTGAACATCTACCAGGGATTAAAAGTATTGCACAGCATAATGTGACAGTTCTATGCCCCAAGAGGCCACAATAAGAAATAAATATTGGCCTCCATCCTTCTGCTTTTGAATGCCTTTGCCTGCTGAAAGAGCAATTTAGAGGTAAAATGTTCTTGATAGTCTCAATTAACAACCTGAACTTAGACAAACTACTCAGTTCCTTAACAACCTAAACTGCCTGTTACCAATTTATTTATACTTTTTCTGCTTGTTTATATGGGTATGTGTGCCCTTGTATCTGGTATTTTCATGAAAGCAGCCTGTGAAAAGTTTTGTTCAACATCATCTATGAAAATATTGAGATCTTTTACCCTTACTGAAACAGCCTCTTTCACAAAGAAAGCTTCAAATATACAGGTGAAATGAAATCAATTACTTCAGGTGAACTCAGATTTCATGTTTAAATTATGACACATATTTCAGCATTGCTAATGTGAAAAGTTAAGTGGATTATGCTGTGAGACTAATTCATTTTGACTTATACTATATATAATTAAGTACTGAGAAAAACTGAAACAACATGATCAACAAATGGAGACTCAAGTCATGTGAAATTAAATTCTGAAAGCTCAGGAAAATAAAAAAGGCCCAGGTTTTAATGCAGATTTTTTCTAACAGAGTTTGAAGCTTCCCTTGTGCCTGTGAAGGGCTTCCTCTTCCCATTTGACTGCTTGCCTTTCTTTTCAGTGTCCCAGGAAACATAATTTCATTTCTTCTGTAGCAATCTAGCTGTCACAGATTTTTCTCATTGAATCAACACAATCACTAAAAATACTTGAGAAATATTTAATGAAAATTATTTCCCTTCATAGAACTATTAAGGAACTACTATTCTGAGAAAGCTCTTCAAACTCAGATTTGGTCCTGAATTTAAATTCCCATTCAGATAGGAGGATGGATCCCACCTTTTTTAAAATGCTAGCTCAAGGAGTATTCTACTGCAATAAGAGAATGAATCTAGACATTGTTTTAAAAAGACAAACACCCCTCTTTCAGACATTCATTTTCTACCTTTCCCTGCTTCCATTTTGCTGAGTGCTAAAACAAGCTGTTGAACACTGTTTTTCATCAATCCCTCAGAAAATGGAGTGGACAGGGCATGAGAAACCTTGCCAATCACCATATTCTAAACCACAAAAAATTCCTGATGGAACTTGTCCCAACTTTTTATCTAAATCTTGTAGGCTAGACATTTGGTGGATCTCCTTTAAGCAAGCACTACTGCACTACAAGTTTTTCTTAGTTCCTAGGAGGAATGTAAAGCAAGCAAGATTCTGGTTCAGACACTGAGGTTCTTCATGGTAGTACACAGCATTAATGAAGGCCCTCTCAAACCAACTACATCTGTAAGTTAATGACCTACCATTATCACACCGACAGAACTCATCAGCCCTGTCCACATGCTCAGATACGTGCATCTCTTTACTAACAGTCCCATGAGTTCTAGCAGAGGCAAAAATCATACATCATCTGCTTGCATGATTGGCTTTGAAAGTATGAAATACGAAATTATTAAAATGGCATCTTTTTAAAATGCATCCTCAAAATTGCCAAATGCACAGAAATGACACTTATGTATTAAAAAAATAAATAATCCCATTCCTCCCTTCAGTTGCATAATTTTTGCTACTCAAAGGTAAATGATTACTCATTTTCTCTTACAAATTTTTTATATTCTTCCCTAAACTCTAATTCTGAAGACACTTCCATTAAATCAGTGTATTGGTAATACTACTGTGGCCTCATACACAGTCTGTATGCACATGCATCAGCAAATGCTACACTGAAAAGAGTCCCGTGGTATTCTAGATCCACCAGCCTTCCCTCCATCCTGGTCTCATCATCAGGCTACAGAAAGATGATGCAGATATGCCCAGCAGCATATCAAACCCTCTAAGCCATCTCGCCTGTTGTTAACACACTAATCCTTCAAAGGGTATTCTGAGGCTGCACCTGGGGGCCACACTAGCAAATGACTTCTCTGGATGGACAGCAAATCTATCCTGAAAGCAGCCTCAGGGCATCCCTCAAAAGTGGGTCTAAAAAGAACCAATACAACTTCTTGCAGTAATAACAGTAAACCCACAAGAATGCACTATTTGATTGGGGTCTATACAAAATGCACCTCAGCTAAAACTTCAATTTTGTTTTCTCACCAAAGCACTTATGAGCCAAGCCCCGTGTTTTTAAATTCCTAGCAACACACAGGGGGGAATAAAAATGGGAAAGTAGCTATAACCCCAGTAATACATATTCATTAGCTAACTTTTGCAGGAAAACTTCTGCCCAAGGTGTTTCGAGTTCTTACTAGTTTAATGTCCCAATTTAAAGTACTTCCTCTACCTTCTAAATATTTAACTTGCATGACAACCTTTATGTAATACACTCAATTACACAAACATCCTTGGATTTATTATCTCAGATTCAAGGATATCTGGAGCTTTTCAGTAGCTATCATGCACTTTAAAGCAGAATACATTTTGAGGTATATACCAACTGAGCTGGACTAAGCGGACTAGTTATTAATGCGGTCAGAGTTTACCGGGACAACTGAAGAGATTATACCTGTATTGGTCTAATACGTTCATAATTAATATTTTAAAACAGTCTTTTAAAAGTTATTACCAATATTAGGGATCACCTTTGTGTCTAATTTGGTTTATACTAGGCAAATCAATCATTTTAAGAGCCTGTGTGTTATACTCAATTCAAAAATCCATATAAGCAAAGGCATATAAGATGTTTCCCGTTTTCATCAAACTGTTTAAATCTTATACTTTTACCTAACTCGCTTTTTCCATTCTACTCACGCTCCATTTCAGAAGATTTTCAGAATACACTTCCAGGCGTTTCACAGTGAACACAACCTCCCTATCCCAAAAAGCCCCCGCAGTAAAACTTGGGAAAACTCATGAGGTTTATTAGCAGCTGGTCCACAAGCCGACTCATAACCTTTTTTTCCCGTAAGAGCAACAAGCCCGCAGACACACACCCCGCCCTTGCAAGCAGCGTTACACTACTGCAAGCAGCGGCCCCCACTCCAGGCCCCGCGGCGGCGGCTCCGCAGCCGCGAAGCGCCGGGAAGCGCCCGCAGAGCCGCCCTCCGCCGGCCCGGCCTTCCCGGGAAGCGCTGCCCGCCCCGCCCCAGGCGGGCGTCCCCCCCCCCCCCCCGCCCCCCGGTACCTCGGGATCTTGTGTCGCGTATCGTGAAGGGTCAGCTATTTATATTTATAGTTCAGGGCTTTTTCTTTCCGAATGGCATTTCGAGGCGCAGCCGGGGAGGGTTGGGAGGATGTGGGGGGCACACGGCTGCCCACCGGGGTACAGCCGCGTCCCACCGCTGGCTGTGGGAGAGGGGACAGGGAGGAGGAGTAAGGAGCAAGGAGGGGAGAAAGAAAACCAACAGGAGCGAGGAGCGGCAGAAGATAAAGGCAGGCGGGGGGAAAGAGGCTGGGGGGGTGTGGGAGACCCGCACGGGAGGGAGAGGAGAAACCGCGCGGGAGGGACGGCGCAGGCCGAGGGGTGCGAGGGGTAAAGCGGGGGCCGAGGAGAGCACGAAGCACAGGGCGGGAAAGCGGCGGGCACAGCCGGCCCGGCACCCACCTGGCACCGACACACAATGTCCGACTCGGTGGCCAGTAGGTCCACCACCTTGCCCTTGCCTTCGTCCCCCCACTGCGCTCCCAGCACCACCGTCACTTTGTTACCGCCCGGCTCGCTGCGCGCCCGCTTGAGCCCGCCGCCGGGGTGGCTGCTGCGGTCGTTGGACGCGCGGGTGCCCGACATAGTGGGTGAGAGGGTGGCTGGAGCCGCCGCCGTCTCACGCTGCCTCGCTCCGGCGCCGAGCCCAGCCCCTACGCGCCAGCCGCGGCGCCGCTGCCGGCCTTTAACGGCGCCGCCGCCGCCCGCCTCCCGCGGCGCGCTGACGTGCTCGGATCCGGCTGCCTCGGCCGCCGCCAGCGGCTGCACCGTCCCGCGCACGCACACGCGGGCTCGTCACCCACGCGCAGTCGCCTCACACGCGGAGTGTCCTCACAGAGGCCCGCCACGCACGCGCTGCTTCCTCACACACAGTCTCGTCAGACAGGCAGTCTCCTCACATGCGGTCTCCTCATGTGCAGTTTCCTCACACACAGTCTCCTCACACATGTGCAGTCTCCACGCACGCACTGCCAGTCTTCTCAAACACAGTCTTGTCACACACGCAATCTCATCACACATGTGGTTTCCTCATGCGCATTTCCTCATACAGTCTCCTCACATATGTAGTCTCCACACACACGGTCTCCTCACACAGAGTCTCGTCACACATGCAGTCTCCTCATGTGCCGTTTCCTCACACAGTCTCCTCACACATGTAGTCTCCACACGCGGTTTCCTCACACGCAGTCTTGTCACACATGCAGTCTCCTCACAGTCTCCTTACACACAGTCTCATAACACATGCAGTCTCCTCACACACAGGCTCCTCACATGCAGTCTTCTCATGCAGTCTCGTAACATACATGCAGAGTCTCCTCACAGTCTACACACAGTCTCCTCACATGCTGTCTCCTCACGCAGTCTCGTAACACATGCAGTCTCCTCACACAGCCTCCACACACACAACACAATCTCCTCACAGCCTCCTCACATGCAGTCTCCTCACACAGTCTCGTAACACATGCTGTCTCCTCACAGTCTCCTCACACAGTGTCATCACACATGCAGTCTCCTGACACAGTCTTGTCACACACACAGTCTCCTCACACAGTCTCATCACACATGCAGTCTCCTCACATGCAGTCTCCTCACACAGTTTCTTCGCACACATGCAGTCTCCTCACATGCGGTCTCCTCATACGCAGTTTCCTCACACACAGTCTCACACATGTGCAGTCTCCACACATGTGCAGCCTCCTCACACAGTCTCATCACAGACGCAGTCTCCTCACATGCAGTCTCCTCAGTCTCCTCATGCAGTCTCCTCACACACACGCAGTCTCCTCACACACATAGTCTCCTCAGACGCAGAGTCTCCTCAGATGTGGAGTCTCCTCACATGCAGTCTCCTCACATGCAGTCTCCTCACATGCAGTCTGCTCACACACTCAGAGCCTCCTTACACATACATGGCCTCCCCACACACATGTATACACCAGCTGCCAAGGCACAGAGGCAGTGGCACTGTGGAGCACATGCAGTCCTGAGGCATGTCTGTAACAGGGACACCTCAGAGGAACATGGGCCTGTGTTACACTCAGTGAGACTCGCTTGTCTGAGTCAGCTGGGCCTGTGGTACAGATGGACGTGCAGTAGGTGTTGCGCTGGTTCATGTGGGGCTGGGTCACTGAGAGGCACACTCACACATGGGTCTGAGGCATGCAGCTGTGTCACTCTGTCAGGGGTCTAAGGCATGTGTCTGTGTGACAGTGAGACACAGCATATGGCTCTGAGGCAGATTGAGGCCCGTGGGGCCGTGTCACAGGGACACCTGGCCATGTGTCATCCTGAGGTGCATGGCTGTCACTGTGAGATGCACGAGCAGTGCTGAGGTGTGTGTGACAGTGACACGAGACAAACCCATGCGCTGGTCTCTTGGGCACAGGAGCTGTGTCACTGTGAGATACACACAGAGTCCTGAGGCGCGTGAGCCTGTGTCACTGCCAGACAGACAGACACTGGCCTGAGGAACATGGGCTGTGGTCACTGCAGCAAAGATATTGCTCTGAGGCACTTTGGGCTGTTGCTGTCAGACACACAGAGAATTGCATATGCAGAGTAGCCTGGCATGTGCACAGGTACACTCAGAGTATCCTGTGAAACATAACAGTCAGAGAGAGAAGGACAGGAACACAAGCTGCTCTGGCACACATGGATCATGAGACACAAACATCTACCCGCTGGCCTGAGAAACATGGGCAGGCGCACTTTGAGTCTGACAGACACGCATGCTAGCCTAAAATATCTATGAGTGTTGTTACTGAACTGGCACGTACCCTGCTGACAGGCACATACAGACCCTGTCCCAGTGGCCTGAGATACCCGGGACTGTTTTGATGAGGCACAGATGCACACCCACACGTACACTCACACACTGACCTGAAAAAACACAGGACCATCGCTGTGAGACAAATGAACAAGTGAGGCGCGTGGAGCTGCGTCACAGGGACAGATTTATGTGCCCACTTCCCTGGTGCCACAGGTGAACAGACAGCACCTGGCACCCATAACCCCTTCCTCATGCATGAGCCATACCCTAGGCTTGACTTTTTCTTTAAAGTGTCCTGTAGCTCCAGGCATGGAGCTTAAAAAATGTCCTTTAAAAATGCAACTTGAAAAGTGTAAGCTTGTTGACTTGCCTGAGGCACATGCAACTGTGTTAGCATGAGGCATATATATGCACGCACATTGCAGCACAAGCATGCAGAGAAGCAAAACACCAGCAGAACATACCAGGTTGCATATTCAGGCAGGGGCAACTGCGCCAGCTGCTGCTTGCACACTCCTCCTAGCAAATGCATGCGTGTGATTCCTACCAAGAAAGCAAGTGACAGAAATTCAGCATTTTCAAGTGGCTCAGGTGAGATGCCATGATATATATGAGATCACTGAAATACATTGTGTATGCAGCAGTCAAAATGCAGAAAAGTGCTTGTAACAATCTGTTACTCTGCTATAAGGATGGAAAGAAAATACTGGAATACTTGAGTGCACTCCTGAAAAATAAAAATATAGCAGAATGTACAGCCCATTTCAAACATGCATATGTGGGCTCTGTATGTGTGCGTGTATCCATACACACAAGCATCTACCCATGCATATACACATACATGTATGCATATACATATGTGCATGTATAGGAATAGTATAGAACATACTGCAGACTCCAGCACCTGTTAAGCATTCATGTTGGCAAACAGAGTAGATACTTGCTCTACTTAATTTCTAGTGTTTGCAATATTTCCTCTACGAAAAGGAGTTAGGGAAAATTTAAATTTTCACTCTGTATGCTGCAGCTGAGTATTTAGCACTGATCAGTGGAGGTGATAAATATGGAAGAGAAGACTGCAAGGGAGCTCCAAATATCTGAGACTTGTTTCCGCTGCTACTGTGGTCAACTAAATTATATACCACCTTGCTGTTCCTACTGAATAACTGTTCCAGAGCTGTTCTAGTGAGAAGCCTGTGCTAATTTCCAGCTTTCTGGCAAATTTATATTCATATGTTCTGTGCTGACATTGCCATTTAGTTTAAATACTTCTTCCTTTCCCTTTCCTGTGTATACATTTCTAGAAGGAATTGCATCTAGTCTCTGGCTTTGTTTTGTTTGGCAGAAAAAAGCCAAAATTTTTTACTGTTCTCCTCTAAGGACTGGCTCTCGATTTGCTAGTTGTTCCCATCTGCCTGCCCTGCACCTGTTCTGAATTTGATTCATGTTTCTTGAATATGGGCAGCTAGAATTGTACACTATGGTCCACGCATGGGAATTAATGTCTTCTCCTTTCAGCTGGAAATACCTCACCTAAAATATTCCTGGACTTGTTTCACATATGCGATGAAAGTCAGCTCCTCTCCCACACTACTGCACTACTTGGTATCTCACACACTGAAATATTGCTACCTCTTTCTGCCATTGACACTTTGCATGCACAATACAGCTACTTGGCATTTCTTGTATATAATCACAGCCACATGCCATATGTGATCTAATATGGCCTGAAAGACAAGCCTCCAGCTGGGGTTTCAGAATTTTGTATTATAGAATTTTAAACTTTACTTTTATTTCAACCATTATTTCATTTGTAAGGATGGAAGGTTACTGTGAAGTCTTTTAAGATATTTGGTTCCTGTGGTCTAACATTCATGAACTGTCTGGGCACAACTCCTCAAGCACAGGCTTTACACCAAACTCTTTGGGCTTCTTGCCCTGGTACCAGCCAGTCTAGAGCTGCCCAGCATCCCAGACCAGTCACACCTGAACTTGTTCCATCTGATATGGGAACAGCCAGCAATGGCCATGTTTCTCTTCACAGCCATGAACTGACAGCTCACCGACCTCATCTGAAAAAATTCTGCACTGGTCTATCATCTCCTCCACCATTTGCAGATAGCCTGGTCCTGCTATCCAACAGAAATTCTTGTTAATGACTTCAATTCTCTTTACTTGATACCTTAGCCACCTTTGTAATTGTACTCACCCCATACTATGTACCATGTTGGGTGTCTTAATGAAATCCATGTCTGCTGGCTTTGGTCTATCTTGATAACTGGTAAAGGAAGCCGAAGCCAGAGTGATCTGTTTCTACTTTTGCTTGTCCCTTTTGTTCATTACCCCAGTTTCATTCCCCTTCTGGCTTCTATTGTCTTTCAAAATTTCCTCTAAAGCTTTCTTTACTGTTCCATTAAATATTTCAGATTTTTTATGCTGCATAATAGCAAAATAATTTTGTCCATTAAATAATAGAAATTGTGCCATCTTGTTGTGGAATAAGTATTTGTCAGGCATTATGTGTATGGTTGTTTTTACAATTTGAAATCAAGACCACCAAAGACAGCAAAATGTAGCAGTGGTGTCACTGGTTCCCTCCTCTCACACACATTAATTCTTCTCAAAACTGGTGGCTTGCGGGTCAGCTCCAAACAGCTAGAATATAAAAATACCCTTGCTGCAAGAAATACATGTTCCTGATGCTCCGTCTGCAGAAGAAGCTGCATACAGCTACATTTTGAAGTCAGAGAGGATCCTAGAGTCGTATTTATCATGGCATTCAGCATTGTCATTCTTGAATGGCTTTTCTCTCTATTGTACTGTACCTCTATTAGCATAGGAAGTCAAATCTTTTCCCAGAGTAATGTTACTGCTGGGGGTTTTTTTTGTTTGCTTGGTTGCTTTTTGGTTACTCTTTATCTGTGTGTTTTGTTTTTTTTTAAAAAGCAAATCATCCTAATATGACTACATGTAAATTGTCCTGCTTAAGGAGAGAATCTAGCCTTTTTAACAGAAGATGACAGTGTTTTCAGCTATTGGTTCTTTGTGACCCTTAGCCACAAAGAATATGTTAATAACTTTCATTTATCTTCAAAGTGACTGGCTTGGTGGAAATTTCTGTGGGTTTTTTGTGCAAAGAAAGGTGCAGTTTCTTTTCCTCTTAATAGCCGGAAAGAATTCTAAAGTATTCTGGGTTTTTTTCTTATGTTATTTCAGATGTAGCAAACTTGAAAAGTTTTCGATGTTCTCTTCAGCATTTCTGTAGTCAGATTCACTGTCATTCTGAGATGGTCAAAAACTCCAGCTGTATTTTCTTTCCAGTGCCAACAATGTCAAAGCTTCCATTTCTGTAAACAGTTTTACATAAATTACTGAGCACTTTGCAAGCAAACTAATCAACCAGGGGAACACTTCTCTTTATAAAAGTTCAAACTATGTAATTCAGCATAGAAATAATATGAAGCAGTTCATTACTTGAAGGGATTCATTATTCTTCTTATACCAATTTAAAAGCAAACTCAAGTCTGCTGAAATCAATGGATTTAAATCCATTTTGATGTGTGAGATGGAAAAAAAATCTTCAAGGTAGATTTTGTTCAGTTAAAAGCAAATGCTTGACTTTTCAATTGAGTAATACATGAAATTAAGAGTGAGGTCATGCAGTGCGGCATGAGACTTGTAGGGGCTGCAGATATGCAGTTGTCCCCGTGCCCTAATGAGTCACCTAGTGCTGGGTACTGACAAAGAAGGGAATGAACCGTTAGTTCAGTAATCAGTATCAGCCTCTCAGAAGAACTCCGTGCTCCTCAGCACTCTTCCATTAAACCCAATTCTCCTGAAAATGCTTGACCTTTGCAGTTTCACAGAAAAACTTTCAAGTATTTGCCTTCTCAGATAAAAAAATGCAATGCTTTTTACTTTAAGGCAACTAATAGGAGCCAAATATGTCCACATGATTAAAGCAGTGCACTTTAGATTTACTGCAGAATAAAGTAACCAAAACTATACCATTTCTTTTCAGAACTACATTTTTACCAGGTACTTGTTTATTCACAGCCCTGATAAAAAGAGCAAAATGGTGCTGTAAGAGTCAGTCCAAAGAGAACAATATTGTCTCAACATTGCCAACAGAGACCTGGAGATGGAATGTGGTCCTCATGGACAACAAGACACAAAGACCCTGGGAAAGAGAACTGCATGGTACAAGGAGTACTATGCCACTCCCTGCTACCTGGGACTGAAAGGAACAATTGTACTCTGGGAAGAGAACTGCATGGTACAAGGAGTACTGTGCCGTTCCCTGCTACCTGGGATTGAAAGGAACAACTAGAATAAGGCCGCATAACTGCTGTCCAGAAGATGGATCACAACCACTGTTGTAGCAATGAACCAGAAAACTTGAACTTCAGGTGAACTTTTCTTCATTATAATATCATTACAATACAAAAACTCACCTCCTGGTCTGAAGCTACCCGCCTTTAAGGCAAACCATGCCTCGGGGACTCCTCTTTGGACATGTGTGGTAACCTTGCTTGAGAAGATAGAGACTGACAGCAATCCATGGGCCAGAGGAGGAGCAAGGTGTGTTGCTTGGCATAAAAGATGGCTCCTTAGCAACTGAACTTTGGAAATCTTCCCCACCAAGGATCACGACAATCGGACCGGCAGGACACTGCCTGGACCTGGGACCATAGGGTTGCCTTGGACCCGTGGTTGTAGCTATAATCTTCTTTCCTTTTCTTTTTGCTTTACCTTTTCTTCCCTTTCTGTCACTTTATCTATTGCACGCCGCTTTACGGGCAAACAGTAATGTTGTGCTGTTTGATCAAAACAAAACACCTTGGCGTGGTCGCTTTGATATTTTTTGTGCTTTGAGGTCATAGTAAACAGACCATCACAAGTCCACTGAGTGGACCATGACAGGTGCAAAAGCACACAGAGAGTAGTAAAGAATCATTTATTTGGACAAAGTGCATTGCAAATCACAGACATTCTGTTTGAGGTTCATGTTTTTCTGTTTCCATGAAAGACTTGGAGTGTGCAATGGAGTGCATTTATTGAATCTGCAGATGGCACAAAGCTGGAAGTGACAAGTATTGTGTTGGAGACCAAGATGCTTCTCTGAATAGGAGTCAAAATGTTACATGGTTGCAAAAGGAGTCAAACATCACGCTGAGATGGAAGAACAACCTGTAAAATTCAGGAGTATGTCCTTTCACTCTCCTCAACCTTGCTGAACCGCCCTGCTGGAGATCCAACACTGTGCTGTGAGGAAGATGAGATCCAGTTGAAGAAAATCTGGAAGAGAGCCACAAGTGCATGAACACTTGTTTTTGATTTGGAAAACCCTAGGATGAAAGAACTAGGAAAGCCCCCAGGGTGAACATCTGAAAGTACTGGGGTTGTTAGTCTAGGAAAAAGACCAGAAGTGAGGTGGTAGCAGCCTCCAAATATGTAAAAGGATGCTGCAAATTAAAACAGAGTGGTAACATGTTTTCTCTGTGATGGATAGGATGAAATGAAAAGTGTTTGCATCTTTTATTAGACTAACCAACTGATCTGATGAACATGGACTTAACTTGAAGACATACAAAGCTTTATTAAGCTTGAAACGGAAGCTGTGAATAAGACCAGCTTTGCTCCAACACTACTCCTAAGGGCAGCATCTTAGCACAGCAGCATTTTAGCACTGTCTTAGCACAGTAGCAGCTTGTCCAGGCTGCAGGATTCCTGTGTCCTTGGACATTTCTGAGAAGAGATTAGGCAAAAATGATTCAACATAAACTGCTTTGAGTTAGACCAACTTTACAGTTAACTGTGTGCATCCCAGTGCTGTAGATCTTTTCTGAAGACTGTGGCCCAAACCCTCAAAAAGTACATGTTCACCTGCTTAGATGCCCAGGTCGAATACTTAAGCATCACTTAAAAGAGCTGCTCAGCTGCCACCTGACTCTGTAATCACTTACATGTTTGTGAGTGGGCACATGCAATTTATCCCATGGTTCAGCCTGTTGTGTCAAGCTATGAGAGGGGTCTCACATCAGGTTTTCTGCTTTTCTGCCAGGTCCCACTCTCTTGAACAGCAAATGTATAAACTAGAGCAAATGCCCCACAAAACTGTATCTGCACCGTCACTGCAGATTGACTGAGGAATTAAGGGTCTCAGATGGGATGTGACAGACACTGCTTCAGATCTGTTTTTCCTGACTAGAGATATGAACAGGAACTTTATTTAGTCTCTGGCATCCTTGGGTGAGCCCTCAACAGTTGAATTATGTAGCATCTTTCTCTGCCCCCAAAATAATCAAGTTGATAGCAAAACCAGAAACTTATTCACATTATGTCAACTGACTAAATAATGTGTACAGAAGTAAGATTGCATAAACCCTGTGGAAAGATTTTAAAACATGTTTTAATGAAATGAAATCAATTTGAATCCTCTCCAGCTAATATAAGGAGTTGGAGATTCTGCAGGGGGATGTATATTTCTAAAAAAGATTAAAGGAGCATTGCTATATGGTTATGCTCCTTTATGCCTGTGAGAGCATGACCTGAAGTCTGCCAGACTCCCAGTAAAAGGACTGTGGCAAACTCATTGAACTCCAGGGCACAGGGTCAAGCTTAAAAAAAAAAAAAATAATAAAAAATCTTTGCATTTTTCTAGAGTTCATGTGGAATTAACTGCTTAACTTTTACATTGCCAGATGCAATCAAGAAGCTTTTTCTCATGTATTCACCATCTTCTTTCAGAGATTAAGAGCCAGATAGTTTGTCCTTTCAGTTGTGCTCAAAAATAAATAAAATAAAAATACCAGGACTGTATTCACAAGCAGCACAGGGAAAGCAGTTACTCAGGATCTTATTTGCTACTATGTGATGTAAAACCACAACTAATAAGCCTCACAGATTCAGGTACATTTGTTTAGCTCGGTTTACTAAAATTAACATACAAAAGTGAAATACATCCTGGATTACAAATACACGCTGGAGTACAATGCAGTTGCATTGAAAGTCGTACTTACCCTTAATACACAGTTTTAAAACCATTCTTACATGCTTTTAAAAAGCACATCCAAGCAATACAACAGTAACCCAGTAACCAGGAAGCTTTTAGTAGCAGAACATTTGCTTATTTTTCCATTTCTTAAGCACTAGATGCATTTATTATTGCAAGAGCAATTTATGCTGGTGACATTTTATTATATACCAGTTTGTTACTTACCGCCAAATGAATAAGTCCTCTGTAAGTATAGACAATAAGAATTTTACCAAAGAAAAGCTCTCGTATTTGACCCTGAATATATCAACATAAGAAATTGGACTGAGGGTCTGCTTTTGCAGTTGGTTTCTTTAAGTAACGATGGTAGTTATACTGTGGAACTCCTGTACTGATCATCAAAATTTACTTGCTCTTCATCTTTCTATAGCATTTTATTTTCTGCTGCAGTTACAGTATTAGAGTGTTATACACAAATTCTCGCCAGATATTTAACTGCATAGTTCTATATTTTCTTCTTAAGTGTTTTTGTTCTGTTGCGTACATTGGTCATAAGCTGTGTCCCCAGATTTCCATTAGCAGCAGCTCATTTTTCTACTTGGTTAGCTAAAGAACCCCCTATGTGTTATTTCTCTTGAAATAGCACTATAATATATTATATGAGATTTTTCATGAAATGTCATATAGAATTGATCTTTGCATGTATCTGATACAATTCTCCTGAAGAATTTAAATGTCCCGTAACAGAAACTGCTGCAACAGAAGCTGAAGAAAATAAAGCAGAATAGTTGCTTAATCCATTATGAAGCAGGGGGGGAAAAAAATACCTTACTGTAAATATGTATGTAAACATGTTCAGAGGAGTTAAAAAAACCCATAGATATCTGAGTCCCTGGAATCAGCAGGAGCCTGCCACCAAATTATTTTGGAAATCCTATCTTAAATTTTATTCACAGAAAGGAGGTTTTTAATATGTGGAATCAAGTAGGATATTGCTATATTTTCTTAATCATGCCATACATTTGAATTTTGGTAAGAACTTCTGACTCAGCTTATTTCTCAGCAGTTTCAGTAGCTGCAAGCCCTCCCTTGTAATCTGTTAATATATCAGTGATGGGTGCGTCTACCTTCACCTCTTCTGTTTGACCTCAGGAGAGCAAGATTATTACCTGCCCTGAGAGATTTTGCTGCTGTGTGCTGTCCGTAGCAGATCTGTCAACTGCAGAGAAATGATCCTCAGACAACTGGGTAAACCAGATAGTGACACTGACAGAGCATGTGACTGGAGTTAAGGTCAGAGCTTCAAAGACTGTAGGATTGGTGCCTTAAAGATTTATGCAGAGGAGACCCTGTGTGCTGTGTATCACTGGCTCCAAGGGAGATACGTGTGAAGTTAAAGGTGTACCTAATTCTTTATGGAACCAGGCTTTGATAATCCCGTTAGCACATGCTAATAGGGTTTCACCAGATTTACTGTCTTTTCATTCCCTCCTTCAGAAAATAAGTACAGAAAATACAGGAAATAACTTGCTAATTATATGATAAGAAAAAAGAAAACAAGGTTTTACATCGTCTGAAGAATGTTGACTTCCAGCATCTTGCCATCTGATACCCTCTGTAATTTATGTCACCATATCCTGATAGAGATTAAAATAGAATTAAAAAAATGCCTGATTCTCATTGTCACCAGTATTACGTACAGTTTTCTAAAATAAGTACTGAGAAATAATTCAGAGTCTAAATGCTTAGTTATGTTTAAGTTTATATCCCAAGAATTAAATCTACCTTCTTGCAAAGGACCAAAAGTAAGGGTATTTCCATCTAAACTGTGTATTGGAAATGCAGAAGGTTATTCTGGTCTGGTGCTCCTTCTTTTCACAGGGTTGAAGCACACCTTTAATCCTGACAGCTGCTGAATGTTGCTTTATAATTTTATTTTACCATATAATAAGTAACTTTTCTGTATTTACAGCAAAAAGTTTTATTATTTTAATCTGCAGCTTTACATTAAGCATGTTATGATTGCAAGGTACGTAGAATACATTTGCAGTACAGCTTGTCAAGACAATATTGAAAACTTTGTTTTGGTCAGTTTTCATTGAATTTTACGTATTTTTAGTATGTATCTCTAAAGGTGAGTAATTGTGAAAGAGCAGCTAAAAGAAGGCCCTTTATTTAGACACCAGATACATGGGAAACCAGTTTTCCAAGGAGTGAGAATCAAGTGAAATATTTACATGAACTCTACTCAGAGTTACTAATGCTATTTTTGCAGTGGTGATCTGAAGAATCAAGAATCATAACCAAATGTTATTGGCTGAAATCTTCAAGAAAACTGGATGACAAGTATTTGCCAAAATAAAATTTTAAAACACACATGCGCCAATGTTAGCACTAGCAATGCTTGACACCCAGGAGGCCCAGCACAGCAAATGCTTTTCTGCATTTATGTCAATCAGCCGTTCTTTAGCAAAGCACAGATGTTCCTTTAAGCACACGCATAACCATTTTAAGGAATCAGACCTCTAATCAGAGAAAAGCAAATGTTGTGGTGACAGTAACTCATGACACAACTTGCCTACCACAGTGACACAGCACAGCTTGAAGTTCAAGTATGTGCAACTTCGTACATCCCTGAAAGTCTTCCAACAGCTATTCAGAGCAATAGCAGGCTATCACCCGCCTCTAAGCAAAATGGTAATAACTTGCTCATTGGGAGTGATTTTTTCTAACATCCCTATCATGTTTTCTTCCAGGTATTCCCATGCACTTGAAAATTGATGTCTTGCTATACTATCTGCTTGACTACTACAACATCCATGGCCAAATCACTCTCATTGTGTTAGATCAGCCACAGCTAAACAGGTAAAATCTTCCTAATTAACAAAAGACTGTCTAATAAAACCAGAATTAATTTTTGTTTATGTACCGCTGTTTCCATACTCTCCCTTTAGCCTTTTAGCATCTTCTCCTTTAAGCTGTTTCTTCCTTTTCTCAGCCTTTGCAGCTTTCTCCTTCTTTTCTTGATTTTCCTGCATTCAGACAGAATGACAGATAAAAAAATTTTAAAAAAGAGTTACTGAAGGAAAAGCTGGTTAAGAAACTCTCAGTTTGCAATGAATAACTATTCTGACTATGCCCTATGCACACCTAAAATCTCAGCTGCTGGGGTTTGAGGGTAAATAGCAGAACAAAGCTTCCTGGTCAATCCTTTGGACCTTCTCCATATGATGATGTTACCAGCAAACTATTTCATCAGCTTTAACTGCAATGTTCAACTATGGACTGAAATGCGTTTTTCTCAATTAGTCCCTTTGTCCACAAAACAGAACATTAGTTTAGCTTAATTATTATTCTAGAGATTTATCCTATAGCAACCTTGATTTTATGTTGTTTGTATTCAGGGATTTCTACCGGAAATTTCAGGAACTCTTCAACTGTGTCAAGCAGCAGTTCACAGTTTCTGTTCAGGGACCCATTAAATTTGCCAGCTATATTTCTGCACTAGTGTTCAGTGGCAGAATCCAAGCTGGATGTTGGTTGGTAGCAGTTGCAAAATTCTGTTGGGATTTAAGCAGACAGGCAGGACTCTCTTTTCCACAGAGCTGCTGGTACCAAGGTGATATGATTAACAGAGGAGAAAGAAGTTAACAATTACTCCTAATAAAGGAAGACACTTACTCAGTGAAAGAGTATTTCTGGCTTTTGATAAGTAGCACAATCATAGGAGAGGATAGTTCTGGACAACTGGGACAACTGTAGCAAAGGATCAAGATGACAAAAGCCATTTTATGCAGCCCTTGTTCCAGAGCTGCAATGACCATCAAAACATCGCCATCACCACCTGGAAGCTTGCCTGCTTTTGATTGCAACCAGTCAGTAGCTAGTCTGTGTGTTGTAGGTAGATGAGTAGGTATTGGGCCTACTGTCAAAGATTTGTGATGTTAAGAGGAGGGTGCTGCTGTGTGATATTACAAAATTCAATAATTTCCAGGAAGATGTGGATTATTTAGTGCAGATATGATTCTTGATGAGACATGTCAGGTCTCCTTTGTGTTTATTTAGCAGCAGAAAGATATTTTCCCAGTATAGTGATAGATTTTGTTGATTGCTATGGATTATCTGCCACTATTTCTGTTAGATGTACTGAAGTCACCCCAGGAAACATGCACAAGTTTCTTAGAGCCTTTATAGAAATCAAAAGCCTAGGATTCTTTGGTCCAAAGAAAGTTCCAGACAAGTAAAGAAGACTTGCAAACATTAATAGTTAGTCTCTCTGAAATATAGGAACATTGTAGGCTCAAGGTTATGGGGACCTTCACTGGATGCCTAGAAAACAGGAGAAAAATGGTATACTCATGACAAAGAAAGAAAAGGATATATTTGCCCTGAATCAAAGGTGCATCTGAAGGAATGAGGTACAGGCAGTGAAGTCTTATGGAGACTAAAAGCCTTCCATCACCGTATGCCTCCTACATGCTTGCCTGATAAAGACATCACGCTAAGACACAGCAGGAATTTGAGATGTTATGGCTGTTAAGAGACTTGCAGATCTGTGGGCCCTGGGGGAATGTCTCTGTAACACAAGGAACAGAGGAGGTGAATTCAGGGGCATGTTGTCCTGCTACTTGAGCAGCACATGCAGAGAGTACTGAGAACAAACTGAGATACATTAGGAATAAATTTATGGATTGAGCAAGCCTGAACCAAATTGTTCAGAGCAATTAAAAAAATATATATACATATAACAATTCCATGTAAACACACTGTTAAGAGTCACTTCAACACAAGAAAGCCCAACAAGGTAAAGTGCTAGCAAGGCAGAGGAATGAATAGTCACAATCCCTTCTCCATCTCCTGGGTTATTGAAGGCAGCTGTATGAATGATATTAAATGAAAGAGGGGTGTCACTTTGGATTTGCTCTTTGTGGGATGTTAGATACTTGCTTGATCTTCGAATTAAAAGATGCTCCATGACAACTGTTTATCCCCACACTATCTAGAGCACATCCTGTTCCAACACCATATGCACCCTACTGAGGAGCAGCTGTTCCAGCTCCGTTATCCTGGGGAAGCACTGAGAGGAACTATCCCTGTGCAAAGCTGCCCGTATAACCTCTGTCATCAACTGGGTACTTCCTAGAGCAAATCTTGTTTAACATTTTTTTTCCCCCTTTTCCTGAGATTAGACAGCCTCTTTGCTGGGAGCTCCCCTGTTCAAACAGCTGCAAGTGCCAAGAGAAATCTAATGTTTCTCCCAGTCCCCTATAATCACACAGTGTTTCTTTTGCCCACAATTTTACAACTCTGTTCACAGTGTATCTCAAATTCTTCTTTTTTATCTTTGAGATGGGAAGCTATTTTCTGTCTCCTTCCTCCTGCCATCTGCTTCTTTTATTTTTTGAGAATTGATGAGACAGTCATCAGCCCTGGGTGACAAACCAGCTTCTTTTCACTATGTCAGTTTTGGGGATCATTTGGATGTTTGAAAAGCTTTTGGGTTTTTTTTACCTCTTCAAGTAGATGGAGAGGAAGAGGGCAGATTTTTATTATAGTAAATTGATTTGTGTAGCTCAGTTTTTGTTACCTGAAGGATAACAGACCATAAAGAATCCTTATGGAATGGAGAAACATTTGGTTTAAACCAAGAAATAATAAACTCAAAATCTCTCTAGGTAAGCTTAGGAGTCATGAAGGATCACTATTTATCAAATTATTTCGCTTCTTAGCTGATGCAAGAATGGAAGGATAGCACTAACAATTTTGGAAGTGCTAAGAGACCTGCTTTACATGGAAGACTCATCTCAAAATAAAAGTTACACCTTAACCTTAAAGCTTATGTCAAACAACACTGGAAAGAGATGATGCATGTGGCTGATTCTAGTGTAAAATCAAAATCACAGAACAAAAAGATGCTTTAAAAATTAAAACCTTCAACCTACCAGCATGTTGCTGTTTCAAGCACAGACAGTATCTTTACAACACTTATCGGGAGAAAGCAAGGGAAGAAGGGAGAGGAGATTATATTACAGGTCTGCAATGGAGGTAACAGATGCATACAGTGTGGCTAACAGCTGTGGTACCTTTGAGGTAAGGGACTGATGGGAAATGGAACCAAAAATAGGATGAAAGGGAGTTTACATGTTGGGTAGATAGAAAGAAGCTTCTTTCTCATTGCTCCAACCTGGCTGTGAACAAGCAGCACCCAAAAAAGTAGTTTTAGTCTTCTGCAGCTATACTAGGACATTACATAACCTTTATTGGGACTGTTTCTCTGAAGAACTGCAGTTGCTGGATTTACCCTTCACAGCAGTTTTCCTGTATAGCTCACAGATACTGAGCCATTATGTTCTTCACTCTTAATTCTTTCCTTCCTGCCTAGACTTTTAGGAACTCTTAAAGATCAAGTGCATTGCCAAAGGATCTGTGGGTTTGTAGGGTTTATTTTCCAGACTGTCATGCTATCACATCATTTTGGAGCCTGGGTTGCATTGCTTGCAAAATTGAAGTCCAGTGCCTCACAGGAGAAGCAGGTAGTGAGAACCGTACAGGATATATTTTTCATCTTTCAACACTTCCTCAGAAGCTCCTTTATTTTCATCTGAGATTACAATCTGCCCTAAAGCACTCCTTCGGCCTCTCTTGCCTTGACATTGCCCTTCATAGTTGTCTGTATTCTTGCAATACTGCAGTACTACTTGTAATATGGATGATTCCCTCTACAGGAGACAGATCCAGTCTGGGCCTCTCCTGGAACCAGCACAGGAGGGCGTATGATTGTTGCTGTTAAAATATATAAATGTGAAGCCACTATCACCTGGCATTAAGAAAACCCTAGAGGTAGTACATTAGTTCAGGTCTGAAGTATGTAGTAGGGGATCCAAAGTGGAGGTTTACTGGGGGCTTACTAGTTGGAAGGTGCTCTACACAACTTTTACGGTGAAGCTGCTGTTTTTGTACTCCTTATTGCAAGGAGTCAAGTCTTATAAGTTGATGAAGTGCCAAATATAATCTCTTGGGAGATTCATAGTTTTGGAGGGGAACAAAAACCCTATTGTTTTGAACTAGCCAGTACAATGAAATACCTACATGTAAACTTAGGCTGGCTGTTGGCAAATTTACCTTTTGCCTATTATCAAGGCTATAAAGCATGTCAGGTTGCTCATTCTTTCACACATCACCGAGCTCCTATTGAACTGAGGCCTGATTAATAATTTTACAGTGGGAACAACAACTCAGAGGGTTCTTAGCTCTCCATAGCAAAAAAACCCCAAACCCCAAAACACCCTACTCATCCCCCACCCCCAATTATATTTGCCCACATGGTCATTTCATGTTGCAGGTTGCAAGCAAATGAACAGCTACTTTCATTTACTCCTGCAGTCAGGGTTTAGGTAGCCCAGCTTGGAGTAGAAGAACAAAAAAATTCTTGGTTGCTGAAAAAAAAAAAGTTCTCAATCTATTTCTAAACAGTCACAAATGCACACCCACCTGTAAGGCCTTGAGGAAGAGCTCTCTGAAGGTTTTCATTGTGCTGAATACATCTTCCAAAGACAATTTTTCTTCACAAAGATAATCAGCAAGTTCTTTCTTCTTCTTTTCAATGGTGGCAAACTCCTTCAACAGGTTCTTTGAAGCATCGAGGCTGCCCTGAGACACAGTTGGCAATACAATTTATACATATTTAGAAGCAGCATATTCTGAGCTGCCCAGAAGACTCAAGCCAGTTAACACAGATTGGTCAGGTTTTTTAAAACTGACAATGAAGATTGGGGAGATACAGCACCAGGATTTTAGCTTTAGTTAAGTAATCCTGTTTTGAGAACATGAAAGCCTAGGATGTGTGGATGTATGCACACACACAAAAAGCATATCTGCTCACTTCCCCCTGCCCCGCTCCCCGCCCCCAAAGAGCAGTGAGACAAAACATATTTCTGTACTGCAGGGTACATATTTATAGTTGCATCCTACATTAAGTTTTTAGGACCTTCCTTTCTTGTGCCCACACACAAAGGTGACTGGTCCTCAGCTGCTTCCTTATCACAATACCACATTACAGAAGTGGAGGAAAATTTGGGATGCTCCTTCCACCAGGGTGCGGGTGAGTATAGTTATGATCCCTTTCCCATAGAGCTCTATGTCCATATGCAACCTGAATTACAGGGCCTTTAAGAAGAGATTTCAAGTGTTTAGGAAGAAGGATGGGAAGCGTGTCACACCCATGTTACCTACTTGAACAGATTCTGCATGCTGCATTTTTAAATCGTCTGTTGACAAAACCAAACGCTTCTCTATTTCCAACAGTTTCCTGAAATTGGTACCTGCCTCAGCCCGTATAACGTCAAAGTGGATTCTGAAAGGTCCACAAAAGGGACAATAAATTGAAGGGGTGAGCCTTTTGTTTTCATTGAGTTAAAACATTATTATGAACAGTATCATCTCTGCAAATGAATGTAGAATTAATTGCCCAACCCTGACCCTGCTTTTGCTAGTTCTCCTTTATATAAACCCTTTTGTATGTGCTCAAACCCTCATCTAAGAAAGAATCTGTGCTTTTGCCCTCACTACCTCCCTGGACAGGCTGTGGAAGAACCTCACTGTCATAGTATTCAAAAAATTCCCCCCAAAATTTCAGCCTATTTTTATTCATAGGTAACATGCAGTCATCTCCCTTGTGCCAATACTGTCCTTTAGCTGGTTCTTTTCCTTCTTTGCCTTTTCTCTGTAATCTATTTATAGTCCAAAACTGTGTCTCCTCTCAGAGTTCATTTAGCTCACGTGGTACATTGCTGAACCAACATCTTCTATGGTTCTGACCTGCTCTTTCTGCCAGATAAAACATACTGAATTAACAAAACCTGATGCGATGGTTCATGGTGCATCCAGATGTGAGCAGCATTAGAAAAGTCCTTTGCAGGATCTGCGTTGTAAACAGTTCTCCACAGGTTGATTAGCAAATCAATTTTCTAAGTTTGAGAGTTTGACTAAACTAGAGGGCAATTATTTTATAAGAAAGAGCACATTTATATCATTGACCAGCAAGACTTAACTTCAGGTAACAAAAGTATTTCTATTATGACACAACCTGAAAGAAGATTCATGTTTCAAAACAACATCCAACTTCAATTCTGCACAGATAAACTCACAAAAGCCATCTTTTCTGTTGTATTACTGAGTAAAAATACTTTAAAAAAATTATTTAGCAACCTTTTAAAAAATGTTAATCCATCTCCAGATTTAAAAGGTACACCCTGCTTCTAGTTACAAGGAAATGTAAAACATTGCAAAGTTCCTATGACTTCATAACAGGATTAAGAAAATGTTGTGTAGTTTAACATATCTCCATGGGATTCTTCTGAGCTAAACAGAAAGAGCTGATGTTAGACTCATGAGGCTTTCAGGCACATGCAGGAAAGTCTGCAGAAACAGACTTTTTTCTTTCTACCCACATATATTAGAAACTTGTGCTTATACTCAGCTTGGGGACTCCTAAGGTTCCCCAATTGCCGGTAAGTCACTCCAATCATTACCTCCTTAGACCAGGTCTGTGCACGTATCTCCTGATGGGCTTGCACATGAATATGACTGAGAGATTTCCAGAAAGATAGGTTTCTATTGAAATATGTGGAAGAACTCAATCCTTGAAAATGTGAGAGTTCACTATTTATACAGTTTTACTCCTCCAAAAGACAAGTCACACTGAGGTCCACATAAAAAGGTCTTAAACAGGTTGATTTATAAATCTCAGCACTGTTTGGTGTTAGAAGGGAACCTCTCTTTCCTACAGCAGAGAATTTCTGTGACCTTATTACACCACCATAAAATGACTCAGGTCCTTGTTGGCATTAAAGAGGTTGGCAATTCATACATGACAAAAACAAACAATGTCCTACCCTGCTGCCGTGGAAACAAAATCAAGATCTCTGGGAAGCTGCAGCAGATCTGTGTGGTTTTTTTCAGCCTCCTAAAATTAAAGTGAAAAATGGTTACCTTGCAGAGTTCAGTCAAAGAGTATGGAAGTTTTTAAGCTGGACAACATCAGGACTAAAAAATCAACACTTTAGTTTTCAGTCTTATAAACATAGAGGTAAATTTAGTTTCATTCATTCTTTTTCTCAGGTTGGTACCCACAGGGATTTAAAAAGAAAGCAAAAGGCTCTTTTAACTTCTCAGGCTTACATCCCATGTGCTGCCATAGTGTGCAAGCTGACCTGAGATTTTGTCTTCATACCACTAAAATTAATTTAACTTGACAGATGTGTTTGGGAGACATGCCAACACAAGAGAGCAATTGGAAAAGAAAAAGGAAACCACAAGCAGACATGTTAAGTGAACTTAAGAAAGGAAACAGTGTAACTCTCTAAACATTACTACATACGGATTTGATACCATCTGTATAGAGAGTGGTAGAAAAGTTTTCATCATATTTCACACACAGAGGCTCACCCCTCCAGATACCTACAGCAGGGTGCTACTGAGGTCAAAGACCCTCAGTTTCTGGGGAATGAATATCTGAGAACAACACACACAGGAATAATTTCACAATTTTGTTGTACCTCCAAAATATGGTGAAGCAAATTAACATGGCTTTGGTTTGCTTTTGTTTCTGTTAGTCTGAGCAATGCACTAATTTTAAAACCTCCAGCATCTCCAGTATGATGCCCCTAGAAAATAGAGAAAAAAGTCCTTCCTTCAGTTTCCAGTTGTGTTTTCTATTATCTTTAGAAATACAGCAATTACAGAAATCATTTACTTACATAGTTCATAAAGTTTCCAACTTTAAGAATCAATTGACAGAAAACTGGCAGTCGGTGACTGGTAAGAAGTGCTGAAGAATAAAAAGAGAGACATTTTCAAAAAATTAAATTACATGGTCTGAAATAGGATTTTCCTTAGGTTTGACAGTGGGAGTAACAAAATTCTCATCCAATATTATGTCAAGCCCTTGTTATGGATTTGGAAATATACCAGTACAGAAATAAATCTACTGAATGGAAGCAGAATGTTTCTACTGTGATCTCTTCTCTACAAATAGATGGAAAACTAGTTTTCCCATCAAGTTTGGAGTAGATGTGTCATCCGTGCAGCTCCTTGTGAGGGAGAACCGCATATGATAAAGCGTATAAGCTTGCAAAAGTCTATAGCCCCCATTTCCAGCACATATTATTCTAGGTTAAGAAAAGCAAAGAGCATTTTGCCTCTGTGTCATTGTTAGTGAGAGTGATAACCAGAAGCAATGCATTTTACAGGAAAATCTGGAGTAAAATAAAGTTTTTGGCAGAACTAGAATAGAAATGTTGTGCCATGCAACAGGACGGAGGGGAGATGGGGATGACAGGGTGGGACTGCAGAGCGCTGTTGATTGCAACACAGTAAAGAGTAACTATAGCATGGACATCAAGACAGCCAGGTATAGCCAAGTTTTATGTGCAAACATAGAAGTTTTGCAATTTAAATGTTTAACAGGTTAATGACTCCCTCAAACCATTGAACTGAAACTAGAATCCAAGAGTAACTTCAAGAAAGAATTGATTTAAAACTAACACCAAGGTTAATTTTGTGTGGAGGGCGTTCCTGAAACACTGGTGAACATCATCTGGGATGTTCATTTTGGAAGCCAAACCAGATTCTGGAACATCACTGTGGTCTACTCCAACACAGAGCTACACTGGACTGTGAACTGTGTGCACTAGAGGAAAAACTGGAACCGACTCATTGTTATGGACAAAAGCCTCCACTTCACACAAAAGTTTAACCTATAGGCAAACAGAATCTGGCATTGACATAAAGGAAATTTTCCTCTCTGCAGACCCATGGAGAGGAAAGAGGTTTGTGTCATTCATGTCAACTGAAGCTCCCCTTCAGAGCAGGACAGCACGAATTGCAATTCTGCAGAATGAATTCTAGAAGCAGGAATCTGCAGAATCATTTTGAAGTTTGGTACATATTCAGCAGTTAGAAGTTTAATTTTGATTAGATTATAGCATATGCTACCACTGATGCTATTGAAGTAGAAGAGAGGCTTCCTATGACTGAACATGGGCATAGGCACAGCACTGAGGTACTTACTTTCACAGGCTGTCCTGATGGCTTGTGCTTTTGGCCACAGACACTCCAGCAGAATTTTTGTTTCCTCACAAATCAGCATGCATTCAATCTGTAACTGGTAGCTAAAAGAGATCAGTGGAAAAAACCTGAACAAATACCACAAAACCCTCCACACAGGCCTGATTAATTGCCTTGTATTCAGCAAAAGAATCACCTATTTTAGGCAAAGCGCAGTACCAGCATTGTTATGTCCTCTCTAATGCTCTGACATGAGAACTCAATTATAAATAAATCAAATACTCAGATATTTCCAAAAGCGTCCTAGAAACAATTATCTCCTCTTTCAGAAAGCTGTGTTGCACTGACATCTGGCAGTGACTTCCTTGCATAATGGGGCCATAATTTTTTACAGTTCCTGGGCAGCCCTAGCCAGGAGTTTTGTTCCTCCTTTTAAATTCCAAAAAAGAAATTCAAAATATTTTTGCAGTGGTATCCTTTAATGATATTTATGCCTCATCATGGATTAATATTGTGGAAGAACCATGAAAACATTTTCTAAAGTACTTTTCAAGCTAGTTATAAGTTTGAAAAGATGAAAACCCACATTTTCACCAGGACATTTTGAAAAAGATGTCTCTGGTTGTGGCATGGCAACTGATCAGATTTATAGAGGGCTATTGCTATGAATTATGACACATTACCATGTTTTTATGAACAGCATGAAAATTTATCTGCGTGCACCTCATCTGACTTGGTAAAAATGAGGGAGGTGGTGAAAGCACAGGCGCTGCTGTGATTCACTCACAGGTTTGTGGGCTCTCTTTGGTAGACTGGAATCTAAGCCAGTGGTGGAGTCAATCAGCAGCCTGATGGCAGGATTCAGTCTGCAACTTCATGCCGTACAACTGTACAACATTCAAGATTTTTTTTAATACCAAGATTAATTTAACTGCAGTTTGCAAAAGGTGTCTGAAAACCTCTTTGGCCTTTGGAAAGGAAAAGTTTCTCAAACTAGCTCTACAAACAGCAGTCAGATGATTTATCCTGAAGACTGAATATCAGGAGCATCCCTCTTCACAGGAAACAGATCTTAATTCTTATGGAATAATCTTACAAGAGCCACACTCGCGGGTTGAAGACAAGGAAAATTTGGCTTACCTAGGAACTTCTAAGAGATGGAGATAAAACTGATCTGTGTTTGCTAGTTTTGATTTTTCTTCTTTGAAAGATTTCAGGCTATTTATCTAATGGGGAATAAAACAGTAAAATAACCACACAAATATTTCTGATGCTCATTGCTTTTCACAGGCATGAAACTGGATTTTCTGAACTTGCTATGTGCACAGGCAATGGGAGTGAGGCAGATGAACAATAAATTCCATTTAATAACTGGTCTGCAAGGGCAAACATGTAGGTTTTGGGTTGACTGGGAGGTCATCTGCATCTGTACAGCATCTTGCAGGATGAATCCCTGATCTGTAGGCAGAGATTCAGCAAGCTATAGTCCATAGAAGTCCAGCAATCCCTTTAAAAAGATGGGTCCTTCCTCCTCACTGAAACCTGCTCTGAAAGGCTTTTTAATCACCTAAACCCACAAATGCTCATGTACTTCATCCACCTAATTAAAATAACGGGAACAGCGAGCAGTACTTGGCCTTCATCTGTGCTGGGTCTTCCAACTGTGTTGGGTTGCCCAACCTCTGTGCAAAGAGGCCAGACTCTTGCTGGGGCAGCCTTCCTACCGCTCTGCCTGGGAAGGTCATTGTCCAAAATGGTGCAGGAAGATGTGGGATCCAGTCATAACTTCTTGTTTTAGCAGTGCAAGTGTTTCAAGCTGAGCACAAAACACACTAAACTCAATCAGAATAAAGCATTTGATAGATACCTCGTGGTCTTCAGGTAGCAGTTTAAGTAGCTGCTTCAGCAGATCAGCATTGAACTTTGATTTATCCCCTTTCTGAATCATGGCAACAATCTCTTCATTGGAGCTGTAGGAAAGGAAGAAGTACTATGGAGCAACAGCGTAGGGAGAAGTAGCTTGACAAACAGAACATAACAATCTCTCAGCTAGCACTGTGAGAGTAAACGAAGTCATTCTTATGTACTTGCCTCCCATTGCTTTTTGGATCTCAGTCCTCAGAAGTACAGTAGGGATATGAAAAAGCAAAGGATTTTTTTTAAGCCTAAAGCAATATTCCTCATAATTTAGTTGTGCTTTCCGGGCTTTGTTCATCTTTACACAACAAACCCTGAAGGTTTTCATTTTACTGTGAGTGTCCAGCGTCACTGAGAAGAGATTTACTTTTGAAATTCTCCACTGCTTGCAGCAAAGCCAAGGCTAAAAACAACGGCTCTCCTCCTGCTGAGAAGTATTTATAAAAATCCCCGAAGGTTTTACCCAAAATCCTTGCCTGAAACTTAGGCAGACAACATATCTTTGAAATGAGTCCAGACTGCTCTGGTTTGGGCTCTGAAGAGCTTGGCTCCCTGCAGCCACCAGCGCTGACAGAGGCAGCACCTGGCTCAGAACAGCCTCATCCCTCGGGGGTGCAAGCAGGGCTCAACTGATCCCACGGTCACCAGCTGCTCCCAGGAGGGCGTAAGTGCTGCCCAGGGAGTCATGCAGAGAGAGGAAATAGCAACTGGATTAGGCTATGCACAGCTCTTCCCCACGAAGAAGTGGTTTGCAATGGAAAAAACAATAAAATAAGTTAGAAAAAGTCCCTCTGACCGATTCTGAGTTACTCTTAACACAAAAGAGCTTCTAGGCTGAGTTTCTTTCTGAAGCCCTGGTAACACGGGCTGTTACACAAAGGGCAGGAAGAGAACAAAACATCCATCTTCATCCTGCAGTAGTTTCAGGGAATCGAAGAGTAGAGGTATATTGCCAAGAACTAGTACGGATTCCTTTCTTTTGTTTCCTCCCCCCCTTCCTATGAGGACTATGACTTGGTAAATTTCCATTTGTTTAATTGTAGAAACTATTTCCTATTTATAGAAAAACTGCAAATAAAACCCATATACAATTTTGGATCTGAACCCTTGGAGAGGTTTCTTAAAAATCAGTTCACTAACTTGAAACTTCCAATCAGGAATCTTCGCTAATAGTTGCTGCTGGCAGTTGATACTTATGTCAATAATAACAAAGAAAAATATGTTTCCACATGATTTTGCTGTTATTTATTGATACCGTCTCTTTAGGAATTAGTAGTTCATTTTAGGTTTAATACCAGTTTGAGACATGATATTAAATGTCTGGGAAGAGACTGACACATTTCATTAGTTAAAAAAAAAAAAAAAAAAAAAGGAAAAATGTTCACTCCTTGCTAAAGAAAGATAGTGGTTAAGTATTTCTGCTAAATTTATTTCATTTAATGTCTAAATAAACACATAGACACATAAAATAAGTAGTTCAGATGATAGGCTCCAAATCTTACCACTTAAAATGCTTCAGAAATATGCTCAAAAGGAGGCTTTTCTTTGGACCTAGGAATGTGATCTGTGAAAAGAAAAAAACCCTGTCAGCTAGAAATACATTTACCTTGATTTTAACAGACATTTTAGAGCTTTTGATTGTTTGTTGGGCAACATTCCTTCTTCTCTGGTAATAACAATCTTCACTGATCAAACTCATAGCTATTTACAACAGTACAGGTCATTAGATCTATTTTAGAAAGAGAGAGAGGCAAAAGCATAGAGAAGGGAATTGAGTTGTCTAGAATATTCCAATTTACAAGAATTAATACTGAAATTCCCATGTCCTCCCTCTCTCAGGTGAAGACCTTTCCCTCGGCAGAGTTACTTCAACATGTTTAATTCTAAACTTCTCCTGTGCTTCTTTTAGGTAAACTTAGGCAATGGATATAAAAATATTTCAAACTTTCTTATTATAAACAATTGACAACAATAAAGAATGAATAAGCTTTTCACTTCGAAGAATTTTGCCAGTCTCTATCAAAAGCGAGCAGTCTAGAGTACCTCTTTTGTTTTCTCTGGTTTTAGCCCAGTTTTCTCCTTAGGTGCTGTTGGTGGGACAGAGAAAAGTCGCTCCAGGCTTGCATAGTCAGGCTCCACAACACCCTTGCTGCTGCTTGGCATCATAGTCCACATGGAGCGGCTTTCTGGGAGAGAGTAACACTTCAAGGTGGACCACAGATATAGAGGAATACTTTCGAGGCAGTGTGATTTGTGGAAGGGAAAACACTTCAGAGAATGAATGAAATATAACACTCATTAATCTGGACGTTAATTGTAGAAGGGTGGCAGCTCCTACAGATAGCATCCCAAAGGTCTGCAGACTAATTAAACCTGGAAAGCTACCACCGCATTCAACTCACTGAACTGAAGACAGCAGATGAACTTAATGGGCTGCTCCAAATCCTTCCTGTTATTCCTGACCGGCTACACATTGCAGAATTGTGGTACCCAAGCAGGGGATGTTGCATCCAATTAGGTAAATGTTGCTGTTTGCAAGAGATAAGGACTCCCAAGTCCAGCATTATTACCAGAATCATCAGGAACCATACCAGAACCCATGGCATTTCAAAACATGAGTTTGTCTACATCACTTGAATCTTTCACAAAGGATCTCACCTCCTTTTTCTTTAGCAGAGATTGCAACTGCGGCACTGAAGAAAGTGGGAATGAATCTGACTTTGTATCTCTGCCCAAGAAATCAGACTGTGGCTCAAACCATTTTTTTTTTTACATGTGTATTTATGCATTTTATCATAGCAGCAAGTTCTTACCCTCTGATGTCCCCCTTTCTTGGTGATAAGCACAATGGAGAACAGCCATGAGATCTGTGTTGCGTGGAACGAATATTAAAAGCTGCAGCAAAATAGAAACATGTTTGCTGTCTCCCTGAAGGTTGAGCAGAACTTACAAACCTCTTTGGCAGACCGTATGTTAACCATAAACCTTATATTGTGTGGGGGAAGAAATCCACACAAATTACATGTCTGGTATGAAATGAAGTTGGAAGCTGCATCCTACCCTGAGGGTACATATCCCCCAGCCCTATTGACAAAGAACTTTCAGTCTTAGATCCTGGCTGATGCATCTTCTGGCTGTGCAAGAAAAAAAAATTAAGAAGTAAAAGCTTCAGCTGGGAAGACATCAGTGATGCACCAGGAGTTCATTAGCAAGAACCACAGAGCAGGATTGTTGAACAGATCTTTCTACTCAACACACTCAGAGGTTTTGCAAACTAATTAGTGCAGCCTCACAATATCACTTTAATAAGTAACAAACTGAGACTGAAAGGTTAAGATAATTTTAGCAGCCACAGAGCCTCAGTTCAGCACTTTTGCCAAACAACCATTTCCTCCATTTATTGGCAAAGGCCTGGCTTTCCATAATTATTTGTGATTACTATTTTTTTGTTGGTAATGGGACCAGCTGTGTGACCTGACTTACTGAGTCAAGGCCTAGCCCACAGCATTAGCATTTTTATTTGGTTTTCAACTAAATGACCTGATCAGCCCAGCGTAACAAAGAAGCACATACGTCTCACCACATCAGAGGGGAGCTTCTGCCAGTGAAATGTCTTCATCCTCACTGTCGGCATCTTCTTAGGGTGGGGCTGCCCCCCATATCCACAAGGAAGATGTTTGCATTCAGGATTACTGCATGGCTGGGGAGGTGGGAGCAACGGATCATTTGTGCCAGGCACGGGAAGGGGTGGAAGAAGCACCTTCTGCCCAGGGGGTAAGGGTGGAGGGGGTGGCAGTATAGCCAGCATGCCAGACTGTCCTTGGGAGGATGAGGGAACACTGTGCTGGGAAGGTAACATGTTCCCTGGACATTGCTGTGGCTTCCTGAAAAGGCCAGTTGGAGAAAAGCTCAGGTCTACACTGGAGTTCTTCTCTTCCAAGTCCATATCAGCTTGAACGCATTTGTTCACCTTTTGAACAGATCTTCTGGACGGCGTTTTGTGGTTGTTTAGGCACTGCATGCTCAATAGCAGGTTCTCTGTGGCTTGCTCCTGTCCCATTGTCATGCTCTGTAAGACAATGAGGAGGTGCACGAATTAGCAAAGTTCCTTGCAGCTGCTGGCTACTGCTAATCCCACAGACAAACAGAAATAACAGTGACCTTCCCATTGAGGTAAATGGCAGAAATATTTCTTTCTGATTCACAAGTTACACGTCATGGTTTCAGCTGTGTGAGTCAGGAGCAAAGCAGTACTGCTGGCCATAAGGCTCCTTTTTGACCTCTCTTCATCCTTCTATTTTCCTGTTGTGACACATAAAGAAAAGAAGAACAAATGCTATCAGCATAGTAAACCTACCTGGTTGCTTTTTTCCCCTTGTCGCTCAGCCATTCAGTGGGATTTTTCTTTTGCAGGGGTAAATGGATGCTTCCTATGGAAGTTGCTACAGGTACTCTGCAGAGGGGACTCCTTAAGCAGCAGGGACAGTCACTTGTTCCTGAGAAACCATGTTACCACAACCTACCTTGAGTGCAGAAGGGTGGGGATTTTGATAAAAACTCTCCAAATGGCCTAATAAATTAAACAAGCCACAGCTGAGGAGGACTCAGGCTGAGCTGCTTAGGGACCTGTGAGCACACAGGGAAATGACTGGGAAGTATTAACATGAGTAAGGTGGTCTTTGCCCTTCAACAAAATTTTTATCTAGCACAAATCTTTACATTTGTCCTGAGACTATAGGGTTTCTCTCAGAGCTTCTTGCAAAAGACTATGTAGACGTTCCCATCTTGTATGTATGCCCAGTTATAAACATGGAAGTGACCTACCAAAATTGGTAGAGTCACTGGCTCTGGGCTTGGTTTTGTTTGCTTGACTGAGTGAACCATTCTTTTGCAAAAACATCTCTTGTGGAGGAACACGTTCTTTTGCAAATACTTGCATCTCTTGTGGAGGAACAGCATCCTGGGACACAATCTCAGCAGCTGTAGCTGCTTTGTGATTTCTCTCTTTAGCTAACTTCTATAGCAATGCTCATCAACAATACACATTAAAGAGGGAGCAATGAGCAAACTATTAAGGCTCCAGAAACGACACAGTAGGTGCAGCCTTTTTAGGGACTCTATGTAGACAGAAATAAAACCACTATCATCCCAACCCTTACACAAGTTTTTAACAGAACATGCATTACTAGTGTTGGCAGCTTTAATGGAGTTAACTGGATGGGCACTTTCATGTTTATGTTTAGTGCAGGATCAGAGACTTATTTAATATAGACACCCTGTTATGTTCCCAAAGGAATAGATTAATACTTATGAATGACCATTTTCCTCTTGACACAGCAATTTTAAGTAACGACTTACATGGGCAAAACTCTTTAAGGGAGCTGCTTTAAAACCTACAATGATGCATCTCTAGTTCATAGCACACCTCTAAAGCATCTCCTATAATTTAAAAGAGTTTCTCTTTGAAATCTAGCAGTTCCTACTCATAATAGTGTCCAGCTCTTACAACAGCCTCAGTAAAATTGTGAACCAGTGGATCCAAGGCAAAAGAAAACAATAAAACTTTTGATTTGTGTTTTTAATTTTAGTTTTGTAAGAATTACTTAGATTAAAATTACTAAATGTTAAATCAACCAGAAAATAACACTTGATTTACATTAAAAATGGAAACAGTTAAAATAACTAAGCCAAAGGCCTACAATAGAAAATTAGTATTAACTGTATTTGTTGTTTGCTTGAATTAATTTATTGGTTTCCATAAATGTTTTTTTGCACAAATAAGCACTAACTCTTTCCCAAAGGTAAAGCAAGCTTACATTTAATTTATGTAAACAACTTAATATATCCCTTTAGGACTTCACAATCTTTGTGCTAAACTTGTACAGGCGTCTGTAATTACCCTAGCAGGACAACTGAGGGATTCAGCACTATGAAAAAGCCTAATGAAAAATAAGCCATTTTCTACTAAAAATATTAGGAGTAAAATGAGCTGATTAAAAAAAAAATCTTATTAGAAATAATCATGTTAAAATTCTGCTGCTTATTTAATTAAGCTATAGGAGGTATCAGTAAAAGACTACTAATTAGAAAGCCCTTTTTTTTTTAATCAGTGCTCATCTAAATTGCTACAGGGTTTGTGTAAAGCAAAGTCTTGTTTTTAAAAATCCTAATAAATAAGTAATATCACACAAGAAACAGCTAACATACTTTGAATGGTAAATAGCCTTATGATAATGTAACTCCAAAGACGACACTTTTGAGACTGTGTAGAGAAATCCATGCTCTTAGGAAGATTAAAGCTTTGGTGTAACTTCAAATGAGTTGTAACTTACATTGCTGATACTTCAAATGAGCTTGTGGTTATATTAAAAAAAAAATAAAATGTTTCAGTGTGAAGTTTCTCGTTAGAAAGTGCAAAAATCCACGTCTGGTAAATATATACATATATACAGACACATCTCAATGCAACCAGACAAGGAGTAACATGCTGCAGAAAGCTCCAACAGCTTGGTAATTGGCTGGCACCGTTTAGGCAGGGCAGGGAGCAGAGACTGACTCAATACCCCAGCCCAGTTCTGATGATCCAGTTGAAATTAATTAATTTGCGATAAACTGGGAAGCTGTTTTCAGTGCTGTGTTACTCTACCTTTTGTTTTATTGCGAAAGCTGCTGATGTTTGAGGACTGCCACAATACAGGCTTTCATTTCCATCTGCTTACTGACACATCAAAAAAGGCACACTTCTCACTAGCCTAGAAATAACTTGTATTCTGATGGTATAGGGTTTAAATTTTTAAGTTAGATCCAAAAAAATCATACCTCTGTGTCTTGGGTTGTGTAAGCACTCTCATTTTTTAATTTCTAGTGATACCAATGGGCTGATATGGGGCTATGTTTGTCAAACTTTCTTTTCCTTGTAGTTGATAGTTGATTTATTGGTGATTATCATGCTGGAAACAGGGATTTCAGTGAATGCTTCAAAAAACTTGCTATTTCCCCTCGTGTGCTATTCCTAAAGGGTTTTTTGGAGGCGGGAGATTATTGTTTAAAAACTGTGCCCCATACACTTTCAAGGTAACCATCAAAAGTGTAAGTACAAGAGTCAGTATCTGCAATGCAAGATATTTTTGAGTGTAAGAAGATGTATTGCCTACCAAATGGCTGGGAGCAAGATACAGGCTGTATAACCCAACCAGGGAGAAGGTTAGTCACTCAGTTATGGAGATAAATTGTCCCTAACAAGTACAAAGCTATTGTTTGTTACCATCCAAAGGGCTACACTTGCGACGGTGTGGATTCAGGGACCTGCTTGCATTAAGAGCATCCCATCGTGATAGTCTTCACTGTTGACTTTACAACAGGTATAATTTATTCTTGAAGTTTATGATTCTTACAAGGATAAAAATCAGAGGTAGAAGAAACTAGAGATCTTAATCTTTTCTTGCACAAGGAATCTTGTTGCTGTAAGGGTCACCCTCTTCCTTTCAGAAACATTCCTTGTGGCTTCCAAGGGTTTTCTGCAATCTGGATTCAGAGAGGTCTTAGGGGAACAGTAGTTCTTTGAAAGCTACCCTCTTCTTTTTTTTTTTTTAACTCTAATATTGTCACAAATGTTATGATGTCAGAAAAGAGAGGAATGTTTTGGTTGTTGTTTGTTTTTGGTGTGGGTATTTTTATTTCTTATTACTAACAGTATTTCCTTTGTGGTATTTTTCATCAACAGTTTTCAAAAGGAATTTACAGATGTGGAAAATGAGGCACAGAGAAATGACTTGCTACAGGAAGCCAGTGACAGAAAATCAGCGATCCTGATAGCCCAAGTTCCCAGTATTTCATTTCAGTGCTCTGGCATGCAAACCCCTTTTTTAGTCTTTGCAATCTAGCAAGTTACCTGCCTCTCCCTTGTTAAGATCCAGCTACTGCTGTGCCTCCATTTTCTCCTTTCAAAATGCTGGTTACAGCCAGAAACAAAGTAAAAGTGCTCACTTTTCACCTTGTAACTACCTCTGCTGCTGCCTGGAGGGTGGTTTGTGAAGTCTGTGTGCTCAATGTCTATGGGCTCAGTCCTAGTGATAGTTAATGAAAAAGCCCTTTAAGGGAACTGGCTGTACTTTTTGGCAGCTGGTGGGATCTACAGCCTTGGGATCTGCTGCAGCTGAAGGCTGGATCAGCAGTAGCAGCTGTGGGTGGCAGGCATTGGGGGAGACTGCTGCTAAGACCCATTGGCTGATTTTTGTGCCCTGGGACAGAGCAGTGAGGCATTTTAGTCAAGGAGCCATGCAAAGGTGTATGTAGAGTACAGGGATGGGCTGTGACAAGTAGGAGGCTGGGAGAAGGTGGATTGTAGCATTAACTTTGTAGAAGGCTTTGTAGAGAGTAGGAATGAACTCTTCAAAACGGAAAGGATTTTTAGCTACTTTAATTGGGGCTTGTATAGCTGAAGGGATTAGAGATGGGATAGAATAGCGTTAATCCTTGGACACTTGCTAGTTTTGCAATAGGTCATGGTTTTTGAAGAGATTACCTTGTTGGCTGTCATTGATCTACAGGCAGTTCTGCTGTGGTCGGCACCCAGACCCCTGCAGGCTGCCGTGTGTGTCACAGACATGCCCTGTGGGAGGTCAGGGTCTCTCCTCAGTTCTCTAGACCTCTAGAAGTGAAGCAGAACAGTTGAAAGTACCTGTAGAGAGAAAAACGCTTGGGTTCTCCCTGGGGTTTCTCCAGGAGATATCCAGGAGATATTTTAGAAAAACAAATCATTTGTCCTGTGATTCAGGATGGGTTTGTAGACTGCTACTATGGTGAATGTAGTCACTACTCCTGGGGCATATTCTGAGTTTATGATACCAGTTCACCAAAGAGGACTAATGTACAGACCTGAAAGAGTTTCTGATCTCCTCCTCCTATCTTTTCTGAACTACTCCGCTTCTTTTGTGTCTGGTTCTTGCTTAACAGAGAAGCATAGAAATGTTGATTGGGAGAGACCCTAGAAACGGTCTTGTCCAAGCTCCCGTTCAGAGGACTGTCACCATCACTGTAGGTCAGATCAGCTGGTTTCGTCTAGTTGAGCTGTGAAAACCTTAAAGAATAGAGGTTACAAGCCATGGCAGTGTACAGAAAAGGCCTGTTGGCCTCAAAGGATCACTTCTGTAAATTGTGTGTTATTGGGGGTTTCGTTTAGATTACAAAATCGAGTCTTCTGTTTCATCCGATTCAAAGGATCACAGCAGTAGACATCTTAGATCTGTTACCCTTTTTGTGTATGCAAACCCTATCTCTCTGTAGTAGCTGTGACTATTCTGATGGATTTGGTATTTAATTGTCACTCATTAATGACTAAACTCGTTGCAGATTATGTTGTATGAAGCTGTATAAGTACTAAACAAAGACATCAGGTTCTGTATGCCCAGAGCAGGGCAAACCGACTGTAACCATAGTGTAGGTGTCATCAGCAAAGACTGCTGATCATAGAAGAAACCTACTTTGGCAGGCTGGGAGGGAATCTAAACTGACTTGATAGGAGCTGACTGTCGCAGAGTGATTCTTCTGGTTTGGAGTAATGTGAGCTGAGTCTGCTTAAAGTCTCCATTAGGGGAGGGCAGAGCTCCTGCTAATTCCTGCCGACACCTGGCTCTGTATGAATTGTCACACACCATTCTTGCAAGAGTTGTTCATGCTGCAGCAAAGACAGCATTAAAGAATCTGTAATAATGAATTCAGTACTAGCATGGATGAAGGAGTTATACTTACAGTGCTGAATATGCTGATTAACCTGCAGTGATCGAATTCTCCACTGGTATTTAAGGTCTGGTACCTGCTCTATACTAAGGAGTTGGAAAGCTTTTTCTGTACTAGGGACCTCATTTCCATTGCAAATCCTGCAAACAATGTGGTTATTCTGCAAGATTGTCACTGTGTAGTAATTGCAAACACCCCAAGCTGTCTGTCACTATCACTGCCCCATTTTTAACCCTCTGTAGTCATGCTTCTAGACATGGAAAAGCTGTTTCTCATATGCTGCCCACAGCTTGATTGTGACCAAACAAAATGTGTGTTAGGATGGAATTGGTTCATGTCTGTATTTGCTTTGAGTTGAAAGGTGAACATAACCCCATGACTAACATGTTTGCCCATACTTCATGGCTGTGACTTCTATCACATAGAAGGAGCAAGCTAAGATTGGTAGTGCTGACTTTTAGTATTGGTGTTTGTATGTTGTACTCAATTGACCATGGTGTGGAGAAAACCAGAAATACAAAGCTGTAGATCCAGGCTTTATGTTTAGATAGAATGAAAACTGGATAATTTTGCTGAAATAGACTCATGAATTTTTCTTTTATTTCCATTATCCTCTCTCTTTCTAACCAGAACAGAAGGTATTTCTCAGCCCCCTCTGCTCTACTGAATGTAGAAGATGACCAAATGGTACACTCAAACCAAAAGATACCGGCATAACTTTGGACACAGATTTCAGTCATACTCTAAGTACAGTGCAACACTCTGGTGGTACTCATGTACTAGATGCAGCTCCATTTATACATCTCTGTTTCTTTGAGAGAAGAGAATGGGTAATTATTACTAAGCATATACAACAATCGTATGCTTAAATGCTTTATAAACTATGCAGAAAATATAGGACTTTGATGGACAAATCCTGGTGAATCGTAGGTCTTCCCCATCCCCACAAGAGGAAGAAAACTTTCCAAGTACTTATTTTATTCTAAACTTTGAAATATTTTCAGTATTGGAATTTAAAAAAGAACCACAAAGCCCAAAAACCTAACCCTGAAACCCTATACTATTAAACGTATCTGAGTTCTGATGCGAAATACTTGGAAAAGACTTCTGCCAATTTCTTCCATATCATTTTATCATGTAGCTAATGCTTAATTAAGGAATATGCAGTTATTTTGCAGCTAGAAACTTGTGGCATTCACAGCCTGGTTGAATATACTGGACTCCATGTGCAGCTGCTGCAATACCCCACAAGAATTTTTTTCTGAGATCCAAACTCATTGTCGGCTCAAATGACCACAGACCTGTTGAAATAGCTGCAAGTTACATTGTTTTTACCAGCAATTAATTTGGTCTTGCAACCACTGAAAAATCTTCAGGATCATGAACTTTATTTCAAGGTCACAAATGGAGCAAATCTGCACATCCCAGTTGAACATCTTTCTTTGACCCACTCTGATTTTGTTCCCCTGTACTTAAGTAATCACTTTAATGGAAGCAGAGCTACTTATTGAGCAGCTTATTTCAGCCTGCTTATTGAGATGTGATTGAATAGATTATTTAATATAGTTTTCACAGATGAATATGGAACAAAGAACCAGCAGTGGCTCAAAATCACCCGTTTCTCCATAACTCTTCAGGGCAGTGGCAAGATAATGCCAAACACCCTCTTTTAGAAGGCCAAGGTAAGAACACAGAGCAATAGAAGTTCTGGCTGTGTGGAAAGAGCTGCTCTTTAGGTGGAAATGAGGGTAGCTGAAAGACCCAGGTGGAGAGAAGTGGACACCTGCTGCAGCATCTGAAAACAGCAACCTGCTGGGCATCAGCAGGTAAGGTTCCCCAGGTAACACTTGGAGAGCCTGTTTGTTCCTGACTCCTGAATCTCCAAATGATGTTGTTCCTATTGATGAAACAGCGGGGTGGGGAGGAGGAGGCTGGCTGCTCGCTGTGAGCCTGAGCTGCAGGCTCTTGCTGGAAATACGGAGGTTGCAAAGCTGCTTGGAAAATGTGTTTGATGCTGAGCTTTCTGTAGCCTAGGGTCTAACCCGAGAACAGAGAAGCTAGATTAAAGAGCAAAAGGAGGATGCTTGGGCAACGTGCTCTGAGACTGGAAAAGAGGGGGAAAAGAGGGGAAACCTGTGAATGTGATACAGTTCTGCAAGTCAAACCTGGGGTGGGTTATGTGGTTCTGCAGGAAACAGGGGGGCTCTGCCTGCTCCTGCCAGCCGGGAATGGGTTTGCAGCTGCAACAGGTCTGTGCCGCCCTGTGGGGTCTCCTGAACTGAAGCTGCCCATGCTTCTGCTCTCAACTTATCTTTCCTTTTGTTAATCAATTTTCAATATGCTCATAGCAATGCTTTGGTCAAAATAAACCAGTGATTTAATTCTTGGTTTAACTTCTAAATCCAGCAAAGTTTTCAGTATTACAAGGACATTGACAAGTCCTATTAAGCAAAGCAAAATAAGCTTTAGCCTGAACATTAGTCTAGCCACAGTGAGTTACCATATGAAGGCATAGTTCTTAAATGCACCCAGCTCTTCCACCTGATTCATGTTTCAGCACAGTATCACACCAAAGATTCAACAAATATAGATCATTTTAAATGGACAGCTATGTACAAAACTATGATACAATAGTATTATAAAACTTGAGAAATAAAGTTCTGAATTTTGAAAACACAATACTGCACATTCTCAGTTCTAAAGCAAAACTAACATGAACCCATGCGTTCTGCAGCTTGAACACAAAGACTTTTGAGTGCAAGCAGCTGACAATGGAATTCAAACCCAGAGATTTACTAAAGGATGAGCTGAAAATGTATCTGATAGAGTACTCTGGAAAACCTGTTTCTGTTGCTCTAATAAGAGGAACTGGGTTCCCAGTTCTCCAAAAGCTGATGGACGCATCTGTGCATGTGAGAAGACTACTGCAAGACTACTGGCGTGCTTCAACTTAATTGCACATAAGCATCATACAGGAACCAGACACTGTTTATATGGCCATATGCTTACTAAAATATATACCTTTTTTTTTTTTTTAACCTTTTTTTCCCATGTAACTGATCTCCCTTGCTTTGAATGGTTGAGAGTAAAAATACATTTGTCTGATCTGGGCCTTGGACCTGGTCCAATATTAATCGTGAGTGGGCAGTGAGAAGAGGGAGTTAGTGTGCTTCCACCTGTGATGGTACAGACTGCTTAATCTATACCTTTAATTTACTTGATGCACTGCTATTTTTAAAATTTCTCTGAGGGCTAAACACTGCCGTCCTTTCTTGGGCCACACTCAGCTGTCATTTCAAGAGGAGTTTGGCCTAAGAGCAAATTGAAAGACTTGGCTTCCAGGCCAGCAGATGAGAGGTCTGACTCTTTCACACTGGCCATGCACAGAACTGGTCCCTGTTCCCGCGAGCGCCCAGCGTAAGGCACAGGCTGAGGGATCTGAAGTCTCTGCGGAGGCTCTTTGGGTCTTGGGGAGAGGAGTGAAAGGCTGTGCGAGGTGAAGCAGTGTGTCCTGGTGGGGCAGAGGTGACCACCGTGGTGTTTTGGTGATGCAGAACCTGGCTTCTGAGAAGCTGGCAGTGCTCCGGGGACATGAGCAGTTCACTGGGCCTCTGTTATTTCTTCTGCCTTGCCGTGACACCTGCAGGAGGAGGAGGAAATACAAACTATTTGCAACTAGAAAGTGAAAATGATGTGGTTTTGCATGTGTGTGTATGTAATGGTTGGGTTGCTACTAGGGAAACCAGTTTCATGTTCCTCAGATAACCTAAAACCAGGTGGAGCTAAATCTTTATGTACTTAATAAAAACCTCATGTTTCCAGGACATGTTTCCTGATGTTCAAGAGTTTGGGCAACTTTGCTTTCAAATGGAGTGCTAGTTCAGTCCAACATTAGTCTGATATTTTCCAAGCAGAATATTGGAATATGCTTCTAGATGATAAGTTGCTGAACTTACTAGATCTAGCGAATTTAGCAGGACTGTCCGAAGGATGGGCCTGCACACTGTTGTTTTTAAGAGCCTATCTCACACCATAACCAAAGCTAATACCTTTTCTAATGACAAACATGAAGGAAAAGGCCTGAGAGGAAGATGAGCATTAGCCTGATCGCATTCCTGGGGTCTGTTAGAAAACAGACTGAGGCTGCAGAAGGGGAGGTGAAGCATCTGTTCCTCTAGAATTAAAGGAAAACAATTACAAAAAAAAAAAAAAAAAAAAGGAAAACCTTGACTCTTAAATGCTGCTGTCTTTGCAGGGGGACACTGAGGTCACATCTGCTGGCAGCCAGCACTGTGTCCCCCCTCCTGCCCCTTCCCTTCCTCCTCACCAGGCTGCAGTCTTTGACACTGGCCTATGCTCCTGGTTTGGTTTGTTCTTTTATTTTCTAGGTAATAAATCAAGCAGATTTGTGAGCAAGGAAATTGCCAAAGCTTGGTTGCTTATGGATTTGTGCTTTCAAGACTTTTGTTTCCCCTAACCTTTCCAAGTGACATAAAGATGGGAGGAGAGGAAAAAGGGAGCTGCACAGATAGGAACATTTCTCTGTAGAAATTCTCTAGTGTCTAAGGCAAGGGAACTCAGAGCACCCCCGAGTTCAGGCATTTGTACAGTCCCTCCTCTGTTTGACTGTCAGCTTTTGTTAAATGGGCCTTCTTCAAGCTCTTTTGAGATTTGGTTGGAAATGAGTTCAGATGTTACCAGGGTGCACACAAACACAGTGTGGCCACCAGTGCCTTGATTCCACAGGAAAACCAGCTAAACCATTTCTTTTGAGAATATGGAGGTAATGTGGAATACCACTCTTTGGGTGTGGAAGCTGACATCCAGAGAACATTAACACATTAACATTAATACAGAAATTGCGGCGTAACAAGAAATAGTCAAGGTGAAGCAAGAGGTCAGTTGCTGTTTACAACTGATCTTGTCTGTTATTGTTCTGAAATACTATTTCATAGAGTCACAGGCTGTTCCTACCCTTACTCTTCTGCTGTTATAGAAGCTCTAAAAACTGATAAGGGGATCAAGTCTTGAGCTGTGCAGCTGGAGCTGCACAAGAAGGTCACTGCAGCTTCATTGAGAACCCGCAACTTTCACATCCAGCAAATCCACCAGAGAGAGAAATATCCTGTACCAAAAGAGAACTGGTGCTTTGACCTGAACAGACCATGTGTGCTTGGGACAAAAAATAAAATAAAAAAAGATCAGGTGGAATATCCTAGAAAGAAATATTGATGGGGAGCACTCTAGGCTGGCTGAGTCTGTCACATCAAGAGGGATGGACCTGAGCTGCGTTTGGGTGAGGAAGCACTGTGGCTGGAGACTAAAAGAAGCAAATGGGTTTTGTTTCTGCTAACCTTTCCAAGTGACATAGAGATGGCAGAGGAGGAAAAAGGGAATTTCAGGTTTTAAGGTGCAACTCATCTCTGCCTTCCTGCCACTGAAGCACAGGTGGGAGCTGCCAGTGCGATGGACCTGTGCCAGGCACTGCATTTCAGGGATGTGCTGAAACTCCTGCCTGACTCTGTCACTTCATAAAGGTACTGTTTGTCCATGCATTCCTATGTCTTCTAAGGAGAATGCAAAGCTGTCTGTGTTTCTTTTCAAATATGACTTCTTTTAAGTCTGCAGGCCTGAGTCCTTGTGTTTAAAAAATACATAATCTCAGTTATGCTTAACTCATGGTTTCAGCTTCCCTCCCTGTGCAGCATGACCCCTGATCCTGACATACTTCTTACCTATGCTTCACTGCTACTAGTTTCTGCTCTTGCAGTAAATCTTCCTCAGGATTTTTAAACAAACAGAATTACTTCCCTTTTCGACTTGATGTAATCCTGTGACACAACATGGAAAGGGCCAAGAGGAAGGTGGGAGTAGTCAGGACTGTAACTACTCAATACCTCATTTTCTCTTGCTAGCAATGATGCTCCAGGTACAGGAGCAAAACCAATCCTGTGTGGAAATCCTACAGAGATTCCTCTGTTTTACCACGCCAGGGGCTGGGGCTGCCAGGCGGTGCAGGAGCAGGGGTCCCGGCTGGGGTCCCAGCCCCAGGCACTGGGGATGCTGGAGAGTAACTACATTCCTTTCAGAAAACGAGACAGAGATTTGACGTTATTGATTTGGTTCATAAGAGATGCTCATCAGCATGGAAAGGAGAAGGCGTAACTATGCAATTTCAGTACAGTGGATGTTTCAATTGTTTTTCTTGCTTTTCTTTCCACTTGCTGTAAAAACAGGCAAAGTTTCGCCAAGGAAGGTCTTATCCTGAAACTCCTTGTCTGGAGTTTTCTTTTGAGGGGCATCATTTTGAGGGGTATGTTGTCAGCATCAGTGAAGGATGCAGGAAAATTGGTACACACTTTGACTAGAAATTTGGTTTACCGATATTACTTTTTTTGGTGACAGAAGTCAAATGACATACCCCCACCACCCCATAAAGCTGCATGAGTGCACAGAAGAAGTATGCATGGTCTGTTTGCTCCAATGGACTAGTCTGTGTGCACCCTGGAATTGAATTTGGCTTTGAGATGGAGCTGGTATTTTGCCCCAACTAATACTTCTCCCTGGGTCCTGTTTATTATTCCCTTTTCTAGATACCTGCATTTAAACAGTGGTATAGGAAGTGGCTACCCACAAGCAAACCAAACATTGTTCTTTGCAGGAGGTAGGTACTGAAATTGCATTTTTGCATTTTCTTGATAAAATAATGGGATCAAAGCAAGGACTTTGTTTATCATGGGAAGCTGGATTCACTTGGTTAGAGTAATGATTTTTAATTATCTGCAGGGAAAGGCAGTTTGGCTGCAGCTGACAAAGAGGACAGACGTGGGGTGTGACCCTGTGTTGAGGGGATATCAGCACTGACTCCACTCAACGCAAGATCAACACACTGGAGGGTAAAAATCAGAGTAACAAATTTATTTTACATGTATTTGTGATTAGACACAAAGACAAAAAGCTTAGCTAATACACTGAATACTGATTAGGTCTGTAAAGTCCCAATGCTGTAGTTAGTTCACACAAAAACACCTTTGCAAGTTTACATACCTCATTGTACCACACAACCTTTTTTTGTTTTATTATCTCCAGTATCAGTCTCAATCTCTGCTTTTAAACAAAAGAGAGACACTAAATATATCTGATCATGGCAAGGCAAATGTAACAACAGGAGATTTTCTATGATGAAAATATTGTCTAGTAGCAGAGAGGTTCCTAACACGCTATCCCTGGATGCCCAGGGAGCCCCACGGCTTTTGCAAAGCTCAGTTCCTTAAGCCAGAAATACTGATTTCAGATGTTGGGGAAACATCACCAGGGCTGGGAGCCTGGCGTGCTCCCATTGCTGCAGCTCCTCCTGCTGCCTTCTGGGAAGCAAGTTTAGGAACCACTGCTCTGGGAAACCACTTCTGGTTTGTGGCTTGTTTTTCACTAGGGAAAAGTGGCGTGTTTAGAAACATAAATAACTGCAGCCCCGGGGCGAGCTGGCATTATAAGGGTGAGTCCCTCTGTGCTAGATGCTCATTCCATGATGTGTTTCTCAGCAGCAGGTATTCAAACCCTCCTTTCCTTTCCTTGGAAGGGAAAACATTAAACATTAATAAATAGATATTTCCACCACTTTTCTGCCTATTTGTTTGACCCCAGGATCTTGCAGAAAACAGGCTTCGGACAGTATACTGTACCTTTCTAAAGGCTGACAGACCCATGTGTCTTCCCTATAAAGCACTTCTAATGTGGGATTAAAGTACCCACCCAAGGGCAGCTTCAGCTCGGTAGAGTCTGAGGGACTTGGACGAACTTCCCAGGTTTGGGACCAGCTGTGGGTATTTGCTGTGAGGCGGAGGCCTGGGTGGCTCCATGCCTCCTGCGCTGAGCTCTCTCCCAGCAGTGGCAGGGCAGCCCAGCACCAGGGATGGACTCAGCTGGCCAAACACTGTCCTTCACAGAAGCATCAGCAAGATGCTGGGTTTGAGTTGTTGACTTTTTCTCCCTCACCCTGCAGTGATGGCTTGAGGGCCTGATGTTCAGGAGCCACCTAAAGTTCCCCTGGGGCAGGTTGTCAGGTCACTGCTAACAAACTACTTTTGCAACCTCACAGCAGCACTGATGTTGCTGCCTTTGTGTTTATAAATAGATGAGAGGGGGTGATCACTGATTAAGTACCCAGTATTAACTGCTCTGAATCACTGCTCTGGAGTCTAATGGGGCTTTTCTTTGCACATAACTGTGCCTTGTAGCTGTCTTCAGCACACTTGACAGATGTGCTTACTGCCATCTTTACTGTGTATGTCTAATGGGCTTTTTAATTATTGATTCATCATCACCTCTTTATAAACTACTTAGAAATGTCAAAAGAATGAACTGTGTTTATGTTTTTCTTTTTAAATCTCATTCAGATTTAAAAACCCATAACAGCTCCATGAAACAGTGTAGCTCTAGGGGCAGGGGGCACTGGACCTCAAAGTGGGGAAGAACATATCTATAAATAAACACATCAGGAAGCCTCCCCAGTTAAAACTCAATCCCCGAGGGCTACACATGAAATACACTACCTGAGTAGCTTTTGCTGTGCCTCTTCTTCTTCCTTCGTTTCCCAGATGGCCTCTGCTTTTCCCTGTCGGTGTGAGTTTGCCCTGGGGGGAGTGTTGCTGAACAGGAGGAGTCGGTGGCTGGCTCCTCCGAGAAGGACTTCTCTTGAGAGGTATCCAACAGTGAGTCTGTACCAGGGTCTTCATTTTCCTTTGCCATCTCTTTTGACTCAGCCTCATCACAGGGAGCAGGCTGAGTGCTGCCAGGGTCGACCCCGGTCTTGCCCAACTGAGTTTCTGGTTCCTGCACCAGACTGTAGCTCTCGGAGCCATCAGCTGGGTGTTCCTTGTCCTGGCTTTCTGAGATGGACCCGTTGGTCCATCTGAGTTGGTCTCTCAGAGCAGTGCCCGAACTGCTGCTTGCAAACCTTATCCCCGTGCCCATGTTAGCAGCAGAGAAGGCAATGGAGCCGCTCTTTGTGCTCTGCTGGAGGCTTGCCCAGCTGCCTGCCTGCTCCATCATGGTGTCTGGCATGGGCTGACCGGTCCCATCAACTTCCACCAAGCTTACTGAGGGCCTTTGCATCCGGGACTCTGGTGGCAAACCTCCTCCAGCATTGTTTTTAGATGATGCCTGGTTTGAAGCTGAGGCATTTGTAACATCACCACTCATCTCCATCAGGGCAGTGGTTGAGGGCCGAGTGCTTTCTGAGGGAAGATCATCATCATTGTTTTGCTTGGTCTTATCATTGATCTGCTTTCCTGCTGCTTGCGGATCCTTAATGCTCTTTCCTTTAAACAAAAACATGCCATCAGCCACAGCTGCAGAGTTGTATCTAGGATCAACCAAGGTGTTTCTGCCACTGGGAGATGTTAGAAGCTAGCCAGCTGCCTATGGAGGGTGCGCTGACCCTAAAGCAGCTACGCAGAAGCAGCAATATTTTATCTTCCCTCCACCTCCCCTCCTTATACCCCATGTTGGACTCCAAGGTTCCAGCTCAGCAAAGCCCCTCCTCTGTTTTTAGCAGGTGTTTTTGTGTCTTTGCTGCCAACCAGCTGATTTCCATGGAAGCCCCCAGACTTGCAAGGGCACCTGAAAGCCTACAGCAGGAAGAGGGAACCCACCTGTGAGGTTCTAAACTAGGTGGGACTGCTGGCTTGGATTCATGAGGACTTCAAAACTGCCCATCATCCAGCCTAATCCTGCCCTTGCAGAGCAGGTTAAGGAGAACCACAGGGCACAAGTCAGGCTCTGTGGTAGGCCAATGCCCTTGGACTTCTGTAACATGACTGACACCAAAGCCAAGCGATCAAATAAAAGCTAAACCCATGGGCTGCCTCCTAACAAGCATCTAAAGGATTTTGGTCCTTCTGCAAATAGAGTTTTCTCATCTTTTTTAAGGACTTTTTTTAGACTCCCAAATGTAGACTAAGACAGGGTGCAGCAGTCCCCAAGGCAGTGACAAGCTGTGCTACGGAGACTTGATAGCATGGAAGGCACTCGTGTGCCCCACCAGCATGGCTCTGTGGCTGACCCATGGGCTGTGCCTCTCGGAGGGTTTATCAGCACAGGTACAAGGCCACGCTGCTCCAAATTGCTGCCAATTCTGGGACAGACCCGGCTGGCAACAGCTCAGGGCTCTCTGCTCCTCTTCTCTGCAGCAATGGCTGCAAAGCCTCCTTAAGTAAAATGCCCCAAATGCAAATGTGAAGGTTTCTTGCTTGTGTCTTTGGCTCAGGCTCAGAGGCAGATGGGAATGAATAGCTGCAGGTACAGTTGGGTCTGTGTCCTTACCAGGCTGGGTCTCCTCTGAGCTCTCTGCAGGCAAGGTTTTAGGAATTGCATCCGACTCCTGTCTGTTCTTTGTCTTTCTCAGCGTGAAACCTTTCCTTATGTCGGCTAGCAGCGCGTCGATGACGCACACCTCCTCCTGCTTCACCAGCCCCTTCTTAACTGGGATAAAGAGAGAGAGAGAGAGGTGTTAAAACTGCATCTGTCAGATGGGGCAGAAGGAGACTTCGCAGCGATGCTCTTGCTTGGGGTGGGTACCGCTGTTCCGGTACGAGCAACCACTGGGTAGAAGCAAGGCACTGATGCCCCAGGCCTGGGAGAAACCCATGCTCCATGCCCCCACAGCAGCGTGTCCTGGCTGAAATCAAAGGGTTTCCCCCAAAGTCTGGGTGCTACAGGCTGGCACCGGTGGCACCTGCTCTGCCCGGACCTGTGCCTGGTTGTACCATGACCTTGAAACACGTCCTGTTTTCTCCCCGTGTCGGTGGGGGCCTTTTGGTTTGGAGGGAAAAGCATCTTGATTTTTCTTTCCTCTCAGCTACTTCCAATTGTACTTTCCAGTTGTGCCTTTCATTTCCATCCGGAGAAATGCAGATTTAAGTTAAAATCTGCAAGGTTTTGGGGATGTCAATAGTTGGTAAAGAGAGACCATTCAAGTGTATATGGGGATTTTGGAGAGGGGAGAAGTCAAATGTTTTTTGTTAGATTTGGGATTCAAAAGATATGTTTAGAAACTGGAAAAGTTAACTGAAATGTTTCGATTTGTTTTTTTTTTTTTCTTTGCTGTTCAGTCAGCAAACCTAAAATTAACTTCTCTCCCCAGCTGCAGCTGCGAAAAGTCAATCCTTAGTTACGGCTGTAAGACACCTAAAAAAGCCTTTAGTCAGCTGGCACCTGGAAATCCACAAAATAAATTACCACTACTGGTCCATTAAAGCAGGACCAGCAAAGAGCTCCTACTGGCCTCATCTCTCTTTTTTTGAAGCCTTTTCAGGTACTCACTGACTTTTCCATTTTCTCCCTTCTGTCTCTTGGCCTCTTCCTCTTCCAGCTGTTTCTTCCTCTTCTCTGCCTTGGCAGCTTGCTCCTTTCTGTCCTTGTTTTCCTGCGGTAATGTAACAGGGGCATGAGAAGTTTGGCTAAATGTCTGCTAGAAAAGCCGACGAAGAGAAAGATCTACAGATGGTTGCAAAGGAAGAAGAGAAATTCTGGCCTTAACCTGTACAACAAATAAAATGGGCATGGGAAATAAAGCCTGTCCTGCCAAGAGGGTGGGAGGGAGACCGCTGGCTTGGCCAGGGCTGCCACATCCCTGGAGGAGGTGGCAGTGGTGACACAGCTACCTACCAGTGTGCAGCTCTTCTGCCTGACCTTTAGCTGAGGCAAAAGTGGAAGGTACTGAAGCCACAATTTCCCCCAAACTGGTGGGTTTTTTACTACGCATACTCTTTCTGAGTCTGGTTGCTCAGGTTGCAGCAAAGAGTTAAGTTTTATAAGCCCTGTCCTCTAAAATTTACACACTTGACTCCAAAGCATCTTTGTACCTCTGAAGCTAAAGTTGCACCAAAATTGCAAACCACCAGGGTCTGTGCCAGGCCAGGAGCACCAGCACGGCAGGACTCTGCAGTGGAGTAGGGATCAGGCACCTCTTCACCAGGTGATGTCATGCCAAGCGCCCAAAGGAGGAGGCTATAACCAGCATCTTCCCCTGCCCAGACTCAGGTGCCCATCCCACCCCGTCTGTCAGCGCAGAGGCATGCCCCAGTGCTAGGGCTGCTCAGCATCATGTGTGCAGACACCAACCTTCAGGGCTCGGATGAAGAGATCTCTGAAGGTCTTCATGGTGCTAAATATGTCCTCTAAAGACAACTTGCTTGGGTCTTCACAGAGATAATTTGCAAGTTCTTCTCTCTTCCTTTCAATGGTTTCAAATTCTTCTTCGAGCTTTCTGGAGGCATCAATGCTATCCTGAAATGAATTTAATATACACAGTAAAATACTGTCCAGAAGACAATGAGTGAAGTGCACATAAAGAGAAAAAAGATGTCAACCCAAGAGCTTGGAGCAGGACTCTGAGCCCTGGCTTGTAACTGCATCAGAGCTTATAAGGTGGGAAGAAACGAAGATTTGCAGATGATCTTTGCTCTTGGCTGTGCTGTGCTAGTTTACAGGGGTGGCTTGAGCAAGACATGGAAATCTCAATGTCAAGCTTGATCCCAGGAGAAGGGCTTTACTCTGGTGATCCACACAGAGGGAGAGGGTGGACATCTTCACTCAAAGTGAGGAGTCATAGAACAGAATGGAGAGAGCAGTTGGGGCAGAGGCCTTAAGAAACGGCCTCACCAATGTATCCAAGTTTGGGGTGGAGCTGGCAAATAGACACCAATGGGTTGTGTGGCATCACAGCCTACTTCCACATCTGACAGCATGTCTTGCACCAATATTTTCCACCCTCTCATTAGCCTCCTCAGCTGCCTATGTACTGCATGCTGCCTCTGTGTGTGTAACAGGAGATATAAGGGAGCTCCACTTCTGACCTGGATAGGTTTCTCATACTGTTGTTTCACATCGTCGTTTGAAGATAGGACCTTTCGCTGAAGCTCCAGCAACTTCTTTAAATTGGTACTGGACTCCGTGCGTATAATATCAAGATTAATTCTGAAATCACACAGATACCCCCCATTAGTTGACACTCCAGCATCTTGTGAGGACCAAAGAATGGACAAGTCTGAGCTGGGGGGTTGATTGTCCTTCTGCTTCCCACCACTTCACTGAACTGAAACCTGAGCTCTGAGCTCTCTGCACAGTCCAAACTCACAGAAAACAGCTTGTCTCCGCAGCACTTATGAAAAGGCTGCCAGGTCTACCTACAACTTTGTGTACTGAGATGATGAATGCCAAAAAAAGTCCACCCATTCAAAGGGCTGTTCTCCACACGCAGGGCTTGGCATTAGCTCACTTTCCCTGGTCGAAGGCATAAATGCTTCTGGGTAGCCAGCCTCCACAAGCTCCTGCTACCACAAAGGCAATGCAGATTTTGAAAGGGCCCAGGAGGCAGCATTAACTGAATACTCTGCAAATTTCAGCCCAGAACTATTATATATTAAAGGGGTTTCAACATTCATCAGACAAATCTTTTGGTTAAAACTAAGATGCCATCTTGTTAATGTGCTATTCCAGCTGCATATGTCCTAATTTCTGGTACATTGTTGATGTGTATGAGATTTATTTTTGCTTTTAATTCAAAGGAAGTGACACACAATTTTACCCTGCTGCTTTTGAAACATATTCAAGATCCTTTGGCAGTTCCAGTAGGTCCGTGTGGCTGTTTTCTACTTCCTGAAGCAAAACAGAGAAAGAATTGTTATTTGCTGTGTGGCAGGAGCTGAGAGAAGAAGCTGGGGGGGAAGAGACATGGGCAGAAGTGCCTGGGAAGGATGGATGGCTGTGCCACGTCCTGCCGCTGCCCCCCTCTGCAGTTTGATAGCCTAGCAGAGCTGAGCCACATCCAACATGGGATGGCATGTTCGGAGAGGAAAGGCATTGCTCCTGGACTATAGACACACATAAGAGGGTTGAATGTTGAGAAATAGTAATTCAAAGCAAACCTGACCTGCTCCTGAACTGTTCTTCTGCCCTCTTCTGAGACACCTACTCTTGACCATGAAAGAGGTAGGACTGTGGTTCGATGCAGTCTGACACCTCCTACGGTCCCAGGAGGGTATCAAAAGGGCTTGAATCTTATTTGCATTATTTATTTTCATGGCTGTGCTTGCTGAAGCTACTGCCAGCTAAAGCAGGGCTTGAATTTGCATAACTGGAATGGAGGGACCTTGATGAATGAAGGCAGCAGAACAGAGCATGGATAAAAAAGGAAAAAACAGGGAATAAGAAATCCAGGGAGGCTTGGAGAGGAGCATGAAAAGCTCGAGCATAGCCTGCTGGAAAAGGAAGAGGTCAGGGAAAGGCAGAAGGGCTGAACAGGTACAGACCAGACGGGACAGCTTTGGCAGCCATGTGCTCTGCGGTTTGCAGTTGATGATATGCAGATTGCACAAACATGAAAAAGGAAGTTCCAGCCATTGTGGGGAATGATGCTGGAGGAAAGCAGAACAAGTCTTACAGTAAGGAGGTTCCTGAGTAGTGCCCACAAGCAGCAAGTCTTAAAATAAGGAGCTTCCCGAGTAGTGGCCACGAGCAGCCTCCACCAGCCTAAGTGATCTGAACACTCCCAACTTGTGACACTGCAGCTAGCCAGGGAGGATATAAACATGAGCTTGTGGCATTAACTGAAAGTAGTGTAGGAGAAATGGTTCATCTGTGATAAAATCCTCCCCCTTCCCTGTCACCCAAGACTTGATAGTGGTACCTCCAGAATATGGTGGAGCAGCGTAATGCGGGTTTGGTTTGCTTTGGTTTCTGTTAGTTTGAGTAAAGTGCTGATTTTAAACCCATCGGCATCACCTGTGTGACTTCCCTGCAAAAGAGAGAGAAAGCAGATGTAACTCCCGTGTCCATCCAATTTACAACCTTAAAGGAGATCATCCACATACTTTAATGGGGAGAGGACATGACAAGGGAAGTCCTTACGTAGTTCAGAAAGTTTCCAACTTTGAGAATCAGTTGACAAAAGAGTGGGAGGCGATGACTGTTCAGAAGATCTGAAAAACATAAAGGAATTTTAAACAAAAGCTTCTGTTACACCAGAATGTTTCCTAAACTGCACTGAACTTGGGATTCTGAATTCCAACCAAACCAAATCTGGTATTTCAGCTTTGTGGCCCAAAGGCCCAACCTGCAGAGAAACTGATTCTACATAAATGCAATTCCAGGAGTTGTATAAGGTTTTGTTGATTTATGTTTCTTTCTTTCTTTCTTTCCATCTGGTCTTTCATTCCTAATTGAAAATAACCTGGAGTTGGACCCTCCTCACTAACAGCCATCAACTTGCTGCCTTCCCTGCAAGTACCCCAGTTTACCCTGGTGTGGGTGAGGGTAACTGGGCTGCAATTTTAATCTTGCAGACTCCATTCAGCTGTGCAGTGAGGCCAGTTCTGACAGCCTTGTGATTATCTGCCAGCTGCTAAAACCAGACACGGTCACCCTGTTCTTGGTCTTGCATGGTGGAGATGATTATCAGGGCATGAAGGGTACAGTCCCTGTCCTTGCTTTTATGACGGGGTGCTGCAGTGGTGTACTTTCTGAAGCGCTCAGCTTTGAGCCAGGAAGAGCTCCAAAAGGACAACTGGGCTGCTGGGAAGACACTTTTAGGGGGAAGCTTCAATTTATCCCAGCAGGCAGCTGTAAGGCCAGCTGGAGAAACCCCCAGCAGGAGTTGGGGGAACTGGCTCTGTAGGACAGGCGGCACTTGATAGTGCCAAGGAAAGCACCCTGCTCTTAGTGGAGTGGGACCTAAGGTTTCTGCCACAGGAGGCCAAAACCTATTGAATAATCTCTCCACACACAAAACTGGAGCATCAGCCATTTACAGGCCAAAATAACAAAATTTTTCTTCTGTTGCCATTTGTAGGCAAGGAAAAAACTAAAGCATCACTACTTTCTGGGGGAAGTTTGCGATGTGCTTTTCTGGCAGCAGAGAAAATTGCTGTGTGAAGGTCTTCATGGGGCAAAAAACGCCAAATGAATTAGCTGTAAAAAGGCTAGCTCTGCTGTCTAAATTCATCTCCTTTGAAAGGGCTGACAAGCTCCCAGTGCTTCACCATTGAAAGTGTTTCAGGGGAACAGATCTGCTGCAGATTAAGAGGGCTGAGGGTGAGGGAAAACGATCTCTGGTCTTATTAAGTGCTTTGACCATCAGTGGAGGTACCTACAGCTGCCTCCTGTATTCTGCAGTGAACCAGTGAATAGTGGGGGAGTTTCGGAGGGGCTGGGTAGTATCCCTGCAAAGCTTTAGGGGAGTTTTGGGGCGTTTAAAGTTTCCTGTCATAAATAACATCTAGAAATAACGTCAAGTCATTTACCTTCACAGGCTCTCCGGATGGCTTCAGCTTTTGGCTGAATCATGTCCAGCACAACAGTGGTCTCTTCACAGATCAGCATGCATTCGATGCGCAGCTGGTAGCTAGGGACAGAGATCGATTCAAACCTTAAAGGCACTGTGATCTTGGCTGGCACGGCGGTCCTCTTCCCACATCACAGGTAAGTCTGGCCATCCCACAACAACGCTGTCAACCACATCCACATTGAACCAGTGTCTGTGGCTTGTGGAGCGAGGTGAAGGGCTGCTGCTTGCCTTAGGGACCAGTGGGGATGTAGTTTCTGCTGATGCACTGCGATCAGCAAAGAGAAGACTGACCACCGTGTGAGATATGGATTCCCTCGTCTTGGCATTGCATTTTGCACCACCTTTCAGTAAGATATGGGACCTCCCCGGGCAGGTCTGACCCTGGGTCTGGGCCACCTTCTGCTACTTCAGAGGGAGAGGAGGTGCTGGAGCAGCAACAGCCTTTCCTCTAAGTGTAACAGGGAAAGGGATAAGTTCTAAGCTGGAAGGGGGGCTCCACCAGCTATAACCCACAGTGTTGGTCTGTGAGGCTTCTAGAAAGAAACTTAAACTTCCCAGAGGTAAACCAAGAAAAAGATTGGGCTGAAGTTCATGACCAGCATCCTTACCTGGCAATCTGAAGGAGGAGAAGATAAAACTGATCTGCGTTTGCTAGTTTTGATTTCTCTTCTTTGAAGGCCTTCAGGTTTTCTATCTAATGGGAAATAAAGAGTCAAGACTGCAGGACTGCACTGCACGTTCAGGTCTGTAAACTAAGGGTAGCATTTTTTCTCCTGACCTCATGCTTTTCAGGCAGCAGCTTCAGTAACTGCTTCAGAACCTCAACATCAAACTTCGTCCGGTCCCCATTCTGGACCATGGCAGCCACCTCTTCGTTGGAGCTGCAGGGAGGAGAGGCAGAGTCAGCCATCACCCAAAGACCCCACTTCCACAATAACATGCTACCGAGACGTGCATCTGTGCAAGTGCTCCATGCTTTCCCTAGTGAGAGCCACAATCATCCAAAAGGAAAGATATGTCTCCATGATCAACTTTGAAATGGGACATGGATACCTGCTATGCCCCAAATTTTGTTTCTTGCCCTGGTCAAATGACTCGAAGCCAGAGATGAATCCTGCAACCCAGATCTCTGTCGCTGGGCATTTGATTACCTTAAAAGAAAACTTAATTCTTAACTTTTGCATTGGCCGTGTTTTGAGGAGGGATTTGATCTCCAGAGATGTTTCACAGCCTGAGTCACCCAAAGAGTCTGTGCCATAACCTTATCTGTAACATGGAGATGTAACGCCTTTGCCAACATATGGGAATTTTGTATGTAGAAACATTAACTCTTGAATTCAGTATTTTAAGACAGTGTAGGATAAACTGGGAAATGTTCAGATGTTTCAGTAACACAGACCACCAAAGTGCATTGGCTAGAATAGGTTTCATGAGGACCTTCCAAATACTATGCAAAACCTGCTCAAAGTTTTGTCAACTGTCATGAAAATTGGTCATGTCTTACCATTTAAATTGCTTCAAAAATATGTTCAAATTGAGACTTTTCTTGGAGTCCAAAAATGTGATCTTCATTAAAGAAAAAGAAGATATCTCGTGTTAGATGAGCTGTCTGCAGTGATCTTTTTTCGAAAGAACTAGAGGGACCTCCTCACCTCCTTCGGTTCTGCCTTCACTGGTGCTGCTGTTTTCTCCTTTGGGGTTGCTTGTGGAAAGCAAAAGAGCTGCTCTATGCTTGCGTAATTGGGCTCTATAGTTTCCTCACTGCTGCTGCTCACTGAAGCCCACATTGAATGACTTTCTGCAAAAAAGACAAGGTGTTCAGACTGGCTAGAGGGACAGCTGCAAATTCCTGGCTTTTGGGCAAAGTTGCTAGAAGGGATACTTCTCAGAAGACAAATGAAATAAGAAGAGACATCGGTCCTGGACAAATGCTAATTTTTGAGGAGGGCAAGTTCCACAGGCAGGGTCCAAAGGGCCTGAAGGTAATTAAACCTGGTGCTTTACCCCAAGATGTGCTGGTAAGGGGATGCAGTGCTGGGCACACAGAGGCCATACAGCCTCACCTCCCCCCATACAACTGCTTTCTCCATGGTAGGCAAACTGGGTCAGCACGAGAAGGACCTCAGACATTTCTTTTCTAGTCCCCTGGCTGGTGTTATTTTTGCTTCCTCACATGCTACCTGAAAGATTGGCCACAACCTAGACATTTTCGGACTGTGGCTTTTCTCCATTTTTCATTTTATAATCGAGCCTCATTGTATAATGCTGGCTATAGGACTGCTTGAATTAATTCCCACTGCACTTCCTTAAACATCTTTTTTTTAAAAAAAAAAAAAGTCACCTACATGTGCCTCTAGAAGTCTCTACCGAAATAATCCCAACCATGAACTGCTCTTGTGATTGAAAACATGCCTTATTTAAGCTTCACCTATGCCAAATTCCCTGCCTTGCTTGTCTAGGTCAAAGCTGACAATGTGTCCTGGCTTCTCACATTTCATGCTCCTCTTTGGAACCACCAGGAGAGGGAAATGTAACCCCAAAATCAAGAGGCAAGTCAATGATTCTCACGGCTCTCCAATTCTTTCAGTGTCCTTCTTGAACTGTGATATGACCCTTACCTGCACTCTTACTCATTAATTTGATATACTCAGCTACAAGTATAGATGAACAGGGGAACAAAAGTCTGGGGCACCCAGATCTGAGCCTGTTGAGAACTCAAGCCCAAGCCATGTCATGGTGGATTAGGGAAATATTCCCATCCCTCCCCCTTCTTTTAATTTCAAAGTATTTCAGTTATAAACAAGCTATTCCAAACTACTGATTTAGTTGGAATGGTTATTATATTATATTAGTGATTTCATGTTACTTTTATTTATTGAAACCCTGCAGGTCAGATGTAATGGAAATCAGGTGAGTTCTGTGTCTAAATGACTCAACCCCACTTGTCAGGTTCAAAGACAGTGTCTCTCCCGCCAGGTCACCCCTGAAGCAGCAGTGACTCTATGCCAGAAGCACCCACCTCTCACCACGTTGGAGGGCAGCTTCTGCCAGTTCAGTTTCTTCATTCTCAGCGTTGGTGTCTTCATCGTCTTGTGGGGAGGCCTGCCCAAGCCAAGGGGGCAGCTGAACTGGGAAGCCACCACGGCTTCTATATGATCTCCTGCCATGCCGGGCAGGAGTGGGGGAGGGGGAGGGATGCCACCCATGGAGGGCAATGGGGGTGGGGGTGGAGGGATGCCACCCATGCCAGGCAATGGGGGTGGGGGTGGGGGTGGAGGGATGCCACCCATGGAGGGCAACGGGGGTGGGGGTGGAGGGATGCCACCCATGCCGGGCAGTGGAGGGGGAGGGGGAGGGATACCCCCCATGCCAGGCAGTGGGGGTGGAGGTGGAGGGACGCCAGGGAGTGGAGGGGCTGGAGGTGCATTTGTCGTGAGGGATGTGGGGGTCACAGCTGCCATGCCGGGGGGTGGCGGTGGGGGTGGAGGTGGTGGGGGTGGAGGTGGAGGTGACAGGGTGGGAGCAGTATTGGGTGGGGGGTTAGAAGTCTCTGGTGAAGCACAGCAGGCTGTGAGCTGGCAGGACGAGATCTTTTCGTTGGTGGGTGGCCCTGGGGGAGTTGCTGGTGCCTTGGAGGGGTTTGATGATCCCGCTGGGCTCTGCGCTGCACGTGCACATGGTTCTAGCTCAGCCTGGATGCCTTCATTTGCACTCCCACACAGCCGGTTTTCAGCTCGCTTTTGCTTGTTTGAATGTTTCTTGATAGATAGCAGCCTCTCGATGACTTCTTCAACTGTGTTCCCTTGAACTAGAGAACAAGTCGGGGTCAGAGCAGGAGATGGGCCCCAAGCACTGGCCCATGCTGTCCAGCCCTCACCAAGCAGCAGTTCTAAAGCCACAGGGCCCACTCCCTGGTGCCACTTTACACAACTGCACTTTTAGCTTCCAGGCAATTTCCTTCCCATGGTCCTGGCCCACAAACCCTGTTTTGAACATGCCTGTCAGCAAGACTAGCCAGCACCAGTGGCAAGATGCCAACAAGGACAGATTCCCATTGACTCCCACAACCCAAAGCTCAGGGCTTAACCGTCAAAGCATGGCCATGAACCCCGAGCCCACCGCTGAACGTGGCCTAAAGCTCTCATGAGCATCCACATGGCTGGGGCTTCACATCAAGACTTGACCCTGTGCGGGAGGTGTAGCTTTGTCACAGCTTCTGTTCAGCTTTTAGCAAGTCCCATGGATTATTTACTGCACATTTTGGAAGGTCTTTTGTGGGCAGTGAGTGGGACACGGGAAAATAAGAGGATAGTGCAAGGCTGGATATGTCATTCTTACTGTCATTTGCGAGCAAAAGGGCTCTGTTCACTACTGCGTCCAAGGACTCCCACAGCAGGAGGCTGGAGTGGTGAGATGGTTCCAAGTGCAGCAGGCTCTGGAGAATGGACAGCAGTTGGATGGAGACCGGAGACCGGCTCACCTGGAAGACACGGCAACTTTCCATCATAGCAAGGTTGGTTCCAGGCAAAGTGTGTTAACTTTGCCATTGCATGACCTTGCGCCCCACATGGGAGTCTACTTACTTTATTGAAGAGAGATGAAAAGACCTCATGATGATCATTCATGTTTATCCCGTCACATATCTTTAATAATTCCTCATCATCTTCTATCTTGAACTCCTCAAATGTATCACACTGGATAAGCAGATCGTCTTCCTCTATGTCTCTACAATATTACAGCATTCATGTTCACTGGAGAGCCCTCCACTGATTTTCAGATGATTGCTTTTGTTTAAATGGCTTTTATCTCTTTGCCTCTCAGACTCAGCTAGCTGGTGTTGAAAGTGCCCAACTACCTTATTTATAAAGGATCAGATGCCATCAGTGCGTGCACCCTTTCTTGAACAGAATGTACCTCTTTCTACAGCCAGCACATAGACATGAATGGGACTTTTCACCCATAGACATGGCCCAGTGTGTGCTTTGTATGGGCTTCTCCTTGGAGCTGTAACAAGAGTGGCATTTCCACCTTTTTGAAACCGGGCCACCTTCTTCTTAAAGTCAAGACAAATTGAAAATATTCCAGTCATATTTCTGTTTGAAAACCTTCCTTTTCTGTTACTCAAAATTGGATTAAAAAATTCCCAAATACTCTAAAGTCAACTTTCTCAGCACTCTTGAGATCACTCAGTGCAGGAACACTACCCTTGCTGGTTGGCACTATTGAAAGATCTTCTTTTCCCTAATTTTTATGGGATTGGATGGAGCCATTCCGGTTACATGAATAACTGCAACTCATGCTAGAATGCATCCTAGGATTTATCATGGGAATTCTGACAGAATATAATTTTTAAATTAAGAACCTGTGAAGACAGATCTGTCCAGATATGAATTAGCAAATTGTTTTAGCTGGATGCTTCTGGGACCAACGCTAGCAGTGAAGGTGTTTTGGATACAGCAAGCTGCTCAGCGAGCCCACAGCATCTCTTCAGGTTCAGTGTGAAATGCAGCCTCAATGAGGACGTTGTTAAGCCTTGCTCCATCTGTGCCCAGAGCCTCTGTCAATGCTGTCTGCACCAACAGTTTGTCCTGTGACACTGTGTTTGGCAAAAGCATCTTAACACCGGCCTAATGCCTCTGGTTCCTATATAATGGGTACACACAGGCATGGCCCACCCTACTCAGGTACACTTCACAAAACCAAAGGCTGATAGGTATTACATTTCCGCAGCTACATTACTGTGAATCTTATTTATAAAAGAAAATTTAAACAGTGATCCTTACCTTAGCTTGTCTAAAATATCCAACAGCTGAAGCCCTGGGAGAGAAAAAAATTAGATATATTGGCATTATGACCTACTTGGTTCTGATCTATTATGATTTTTATATAATGTTATGCTCATGAACACTTTTTGCAGAGAGAAAAAGTGAAAATGTCTTCAGATGGATCTGTCAAAGTGGGTAGGGTCATCTGGCAAATGAAGAGGCCCATGGACACATGCCTGCAGCTACGTGAACCACTGGAGCATCCCCCTGGAGTGAGTGAGGGACACAGGCACTTCTGGGGCATGAGTCACAAAGCAGACATCTAAAATCAGTCAGATGAACTCCACGGAGAGAAACGGTGCCCAGGCTTACCAGCTCAGATGTGTGTATTATGCGAGGCAGGTCCTAACAACAGTACCTAGGATCCTGGTATTCAAGCAGCTGGAAAGTATTTCTGAATCACAGGGCAGTTTCTGTGGCTCAGCTGAGCAGACACAGGGTGGAGAAACCTGATTTACTGTTAATAGGAGTTGCAATATACAGAAATACGGCTACATAGGATGGTTGGTTATAGAAATTTATTGAAGAAGCTCAAGTGATCCAGCACTACTGGGATTCCAGAAAAGATCAAAGCTACAGGAAAGCAGCACAGTTAAAAAAAAAGTGGTTACAGAAAGGTTGTTGAAGAGAACCAAAAAATAATTTTAAAAAAGTCTGCCTTTAATATTTGCAGTTTTGCTTCCCAGCCCTCTTTAGTCACCTTATGGATACATCTGAAAATAAAACTGCTTGGCGAGTGATTTCCTCCAGAGAAAGTTAGATTCAAAAAACATCCTTACCTATGAACTCGTTTCTAATTTGTGTCCTTGTTCTTAGCTCTTCTTTCCCCAGTATGATGGCATTGATAGCACTCAGGAGTGTCACCATGTATGGCACGTTGTCTGTGTTGGAGAGCTCGTTCATTATGACGCTGAATCGATACTGCTGGTTCTTCACACTCTGTTAATAACACACGTGATATTTCCGTTCAGAAATGTCTACTGCTTTGGTGCAGGCTCTCAGCTGGAATTAGGATCTTAAGACCTCTCAGTTTATCCCACTGTGCACAAGATGGGGAAATACAGGTAAGAGCAGCACTCCTCCGTTACGAAACAGGGTCTGCTTGGCACAGAAAGGCAGTGAAACTCCTCTTGGATGCTTTTATGCTTTCTGATAACTGATGCACCTACCTCAGCTTGTGGCCAGTGAAACCCGTGGATGTGGCACCATCTATTTTGCTAATCTGGTAATGCTTTTCCTGCCAGAAAGGACTTTGTGGTTGGCAGTCATCTGTCCAGACAAGTCACAGAGCAGCACCATGGACTTATGCTGACCAGGCCAAATTCCTACAGTTTTTACCTTATAAATCCCTGCCTCTCTTACCAAAAACGATGCAAAATGACCTTAGTTTCCAGACCTTTTCTGTGGTACATGGATCTACCTGCATGGATCAGAGCAGAGCCATACCTCCTGCTGCAGCCCAACACTTGCCTTGTAATGGTCCAAGGCATCCAAAGCCAAAGCGTGGCCATCTGATGAGTAAATGCACAATGCAGCCAAGAGTTCAAATATTTGCTTTTTGACCATGACATTAGTTGTATCAAGTGCTGGAGGAAGAACAAAACAAAACAGAAAAGATTTTACAATTACATTAATGTTCTGAATCTCAGTGTCTTCTGCTACATGGGTTATGATCAGTGGTAGAAAAAAGACGGAGTGGAGCCACTGCATGGAAGATAGGAATACAAATCTCTCAATGTATAGACATCCCATCCCAATAGCATTACATGACGTGTAAGTAACTTCTAGTGGAAACAGTAAATGCTACAGGTATCCTATTGGGATTTTGTTGCTGCTTGTAGCTGTTCATCTCTTCCACCTACCAGTGGCATGCTGCAACAGCAGCCAAGGCCTCAGCACTGTCACGCATTTTTTTTCCCATTTTCACATATGGGTCCTTTCTAGAACAGCAGATGAACCATCTTCCTCCATTAATAAGTCTTATTTTTAGTGCAGAAATACCCAATATGCATATCAAGTAGGCCAATTGTTCTAACCAGTCCCCATGTTTTCCCTTTTTTCCACTACTCTTTCTCTGTGAACCCCGGCAGCTGGGAGGGAGTGGATTTGACCATCTGATTTTTCATTTTTTAGCGCACAAAGAAGCTCAACTGCTGAAAAGCCCAGGGTGCCCCCCTGTTTTTCGCAGCAGAAAAATGCCAGTTTTATATTTCACACTGGTTAAGAAAACACAGGGTGGAGAGGAAGGAAGAGGACTTCAAAACTGAAGAGGGGAGCAAGCTAGCTTTCAGACTAAATGCATTTTAAAGAGCTGTTAATAAGGTTTTCTGGGCACAGCTGTGATCTCAGCTCTGTGGAGCAGCACAGAAGTTATTTTCCCAGTACCACCGTCATTAATTGCTGTACAGTAAGTTCTAGGAGATGCCCTGATGAGTTTCATACCTAATGACAAGCCAAGTGAATGGTAAAGGAAAGCAAGTGGTATTACCTACCATCTTCTAAAAGGAATAGACCGAGCAGTGCAGAGAACGGGCTGTCTGGAGTCTAAACCATGCCACCTTCCCTCCTCTTTACAGAGAACAAGTCTCCAAGCCCTTTTAATTCCTCTCACTCTTCCCTTGGGGCTCACAAAGACTAAAAAGCAAATGTCTGCTGACAACCAAAGGGCTGAAGACTTCTCAAGCCTGCATACAGCTAAGGCTGGGTTTATCCATGGCTTCTCAGCAAACTATGAAGATATCTGTGTGGAAATAGCATTGGGTGGCAAAGGAAGCCCATGTGATTTCAAAGCAGCATTATCTTAAAGAAGAAAACAATCTCATTAATCACTTGCGACCAACAATTTGCAAGAAGCCTGGTGCAGGGCAGGAGGATAAGCAACAGAAAAGTCCCTCCCTACGCTGCATGCGACGGATGAAGCAGGAAGATGTCTTCTCACCTTGGAAGAGCTTTCTGATGTAGCCCTCGTTGTTCACGATGTATTCGATGCCTTTGTGGGAGTTCATGACTGCTCGCACACAGTTAATGCAAGTGAGCTGGAGCAAGGCATCAGAAATCCTGGCCACTCCTCGCCCAGACAGCCTGTCTAGGGCCTCCAGGAGGAGGTCCAGCCCACACAGCTCCAGGAACTGAACCATCCAGGTGTCATCGCTGTTCTCCAGCCGCTTCTTCAGCCCGGAGTAGTTCACCACTGACGGCATTTGCAGGAGACGGATGCACAGCTCTGGCTCGGCATTCTCCAGGTTAGCCTCCGACTGGTCAGTCTCCTGGGGTCCGAGTTTCTCCTTCAGGGCAGCCCACTTCTTGTGGGCACCTTCCTTTTTGACTGACATTATGAACAGTTTGTCCTGAAAGAAAAAGAAAAGAGAAAGTGAGAAGTTTGTCTGGACCGGCAAACAGCCCTCTGGCAGCCCGGGTTTTTCTCGTAGCGATCACGATGTAAAGCTCAACTACAGCAGGTCCCCAGCTCTCCAGCACATAGGGCACACACGCTGGAACCAGTCCTCTGCTCAAGAAACTCAATATATCCCTTTCCTAACCACACACATTCTATTCAGGCCTTGAAAACTCTGTAGAGAGACTCTTAGCACATCTAAGCCAGCACATACGGCTTTAAAGTAGCCGATTTACACCAGTCAATAGCCACTACCTATTTCCATGCAGGAAAAGGATGAAGTTGGAAGCGGCATTATCAGCTCTAAACAACTTAACGCCCATTAAACCGCTTTAAAATCGCACTGTGCGGGAGAGGCTACACAGTTTCTAAGCATTTGTAATGGGATGGAGAAGTAATTTTGAGCAGATCCTTGTTATTTTTTGCTTTTGTTTCTTTTGACTGATGTGGAGGTTAGTTTTACAGCACTCACTTAAATCTCTTCCCGCCTGCTGTAATAGCAAATATGTTTGCAAAACGTGGTGCCTGCACATGATTAGGTGAGAGCCCACCAGGTTGCAAGCGAAGGGGCGGCGGTGGGAGGCTATGAAAACAGCAGCATGTCTTTTCAGAGACAGGGAGCATCTCTTCGAGGCCCATCTGCCTGGTGGACGGGCCAGTCTCAGCCATGCTGTTAGCAGCAAGGAGCGTGAGGAGCTGATTCAGCACAGAGAAATAGCAAAGCCAAGTCTAGTTAACTCTTGGGGCCAAATTTTATGGTTTTAGGCAGAACTGTTAATTTTCAGACCCACAGTGATTAAGTTACACAATGCAAGTCCTTTTCAAACCTGAATGCAAATGTTTGAAAGCTGAATTGCTCTCAGGCAGGACAGTTTGTCCCACAAAAGGGGGATAAACCTGTTGGACCCAAAGCCAGCCACTGATGCTCCCTGCCACAGCACTGAGACCTCTGCTTCCCTGGCCTGGTGAGCCCCACAGGGCTCAAAATAACCTGGGGACCACCTGGCCCCCAAAGCCCAGCACCTGTGGGATTGAAGGGATTCTAGGAGACTCTCACTTTCCCTTACCAGCTCCAGCACAAGGGTTTCTAGCCCTGCAGCACATAGGGAAAAGGCTTGGAAAATCTAACTCGAGAAATCTTTCAAAGGTTTTATTTGCCAGAAAACCAAGATGAAGCACAGACCATTTACAACGGTTGGAAATAATCCCGTTACTTTAAAGCCTGCCTTGTCATTTTTCCTAGGGACTGCACTGCTGAGAGAGGTCCTGGCTGCTTCTCCACAGCAGAGCCACACGGCGGCTGGTTCACCCCAAATCTCATCTTGGCAGTTACCCCTCGGCAAATGCGCTGCCAGAAAGTTTGCTCACTAATTTTTGGTAGGCCTAAACGTGCCTCCTGGAAAGATGCGAAGTGTGATAGGATGGGATATTTGAGAAAGCCTGAACGATTCCCCTGGGAAAAGGTGATGATGGGAGATTGGCAGGGGCATTCAGCTCACAGCATCAAAAGCTGTGTTCAGTAAGGGCCAGAGAGGTGGTGGAGATTGTGGGATACAGTCACAGAAAATCCTTTTAGAGAGCTCTGGAGAAACCCTCTCACCGAGTTTCACTTTGCTTCAATGGGGAAAGACCTGGCCAAGCGCCCAGTTGTTCACTGTTCTGTTATCTGAAAAAATGATGGTCATGATCAAAAAACATGAAGTTGTGAATATACCATCTGAGAACACACTGTACAGCTGACAAGTAATAAAAAGGATCATATAAAAAAAACCCAAACCCAAACAATAAACCCTCCTGCCAAAGTACAGGCTTGAGTTTCTAAGATTTGTCATCACTGTCTGCAGCCCGGAGCCCTTGCTCACTCTCGGTAAAATTCTTGTTGGAGTTAGTCACCCTGAATCGTTCCTCTGTTCCCAAGCCCAGGAATCTGGGTTAGGCTCAATGCAAAGAAGTGAAATCCTCCCTTCCTGGAGGGCGAGAAGCGAAAATGTCCTGCCCGAGTCACAACCCTGGTGATGAGGCAGCACCACCGTACCCCTCTCACCATGGCGAATTTAGTCTTGGACTGGAGAGGCATTCCTAAGGAGCTGTGGACAAATCCTGCCCTGTGCTGCACATCGAGTACTCTTCCAGTGCCTGGGGTCCAGGCCAGACCTCCAGCATGGGGCAGTGCCGAGGACCATTGGACCAGGGTGCAGCACAGCTCGTTCCACCCAGCCCTGTTCTTTGGTGGCTTCCCCAAGGACCTGACATCCCTCAGCCTCCTGCCTGGGAGGAGGAACTGACTGTCCTGGGTTTTTAACTTCTGCACAGGGGATGGGCACAAACTGAAGTGCTGGCAGTGGGGGCCAAGGCCTGGCTCACTGGGTAGGACCCATTCCTCCTCTTGCCTCTGCTGGAGCCCAGGCTCTTTCCTCTCCCCAAAGTGAAAGCGTGCAACGAGCAGAGAACCTGGATTTGGTCCCTGGGTGTGCACAGAAGAGCCTCGTGCTCCCGCCGGGTGAGGAAGCCTGCAGGAGCAACCACTGGAGGAGGATGGTCCTCCTGGCTCTGCTCTGCCTGGAGCTGTGCCAGGGCTCGTGCTGTTCAGCCAAGGGGCTGCAGAAGTGGCTGCTGACCGCAAGCTTCCCCTCTCTCTCTTTTTATACTTCAGAAAACCACTTTCTAAAATTTGCATCTGACTAAATGCGTCTTACCAAACCAGATTACAAAGCTGGCTGGCTTTTTTGCTCAACAGTTGTACAAATACTTCGTTATATATGAAGAAGCTACAGAAAATCGGAGGCATAGTGGTATTACTGACTTCAGGCTTAGCTGGTTTCTGGAAATGAAGCCCACCCAGTGCAACGGGAGACGGGAAACACTGACAGAACATCCTGTTTACCCGCAGATTTGTTCAGAATTATCCTTTCCTCCCCACCTGCTCCACACAGATGTGAAGTGATGAGACACAAGTCCAGGCAGGTACCTCTCCAAACAGTACCAGCTTCTGGTTTTATGCACTAAGATGAACAAACTGGATTGATTACATATTCTTTCCCACAGAGAGTGCACTCTTTTTGTAGGGAAGGAAAAAAAAAGCAGCTAATGTCTCTAATCATAAAAAGGGAATAAAATAAACAGGAGCTGTACTATATAAATTGAAATGAAATAAATATGGAGGAGACTGCAGTATGATTCTGCAGATGGTGTGATAAATCTGTTTACAAACACAGATATGAGTGATATATTATGAATGCAACATCTTTCCATATTTTCCATGAACCACAGTGTTGCAAAGCCACTCAGGTACATCCTCACAGGGCTGGTAAAAAAGCCTTTTATCTCTGACCACAGGAGCTTATTAGCAAGTAAATGATCTCAGCAGAGTGAGACAGATAAGGGCTTAAAATGGAATGCATCTATCTGGCTGTCTCACAGGGGCCATTCAGACTGAGCTGGCTGAGGGATGGAAAGTCCCCTGGCCAGCAGAGGCAACACGCTAGACTGAAAACATCTCTCCTCCTGCCAGTAGACAGACATGGGGAGCTTTGCTTTTTGCTGCCTAGGCTATAGAGGAGGATGTGATAGTGGAAACAACGTCCCCAGCCTCTTCATTCAACCATGCCTGCAGCACCCATGGTCTGCCCTCCCCAGCGGAAGGAGGCACCGGTGCTGGGTGCTGCTCCCTGCGCACATCCTGATGGTGCATCTGTGCTTGCTGCCATGGGGACACGGCTCACAACATTCACCATGATAAATGCAACCCTCTCCTCATCTTGCTTCTCACCCTCCGAGCTTGGTTAAGCCTGATGGGGAATGATGGCTAAAAAAGCATCAATGTAAAAATACTCTTCGTTTGAAGAGATTCCTTTGGGAAACATAAAGGCACCATAAAGACTTCTCCTCTTGCTCCCAGCCAGAGCAACATTGTGGTTCATGGTGCTAGCTTTTTGGATCATTGGGTTTGCAAAGCTGTGATGTTCCCAGCATGCATCCAACACAGTTCATAAAATTTTGTCCTTTTTTCTTTATGAGTCAGGTGCTTCCCAAATTCAATTTTCTGTGCCCCTCTGTCCTTCAAGTCAGCTCCTAGGGAGATGACATCTGTGGGAGATAAATCAGGGTACATCAATACTTACTCCATCATTTGAAGCTGTGGAGAGCAGAGCTGCACAGCACAGCTTTCAGTCTAAATTATTACATGCCTCCAGGATGACATGGATCACAGCAAGGACCTGGGAGGACATCTAAAAAGAGTTTTCTCAGGGCAGCTAAGTATAATTGAGGGAAAACAACAGGGAGAAAAATTAGTCAAAACCGTTCTGATTTTTTGGGAGCAGACCTGCTGCCCATGCTGCAAGATGGGGGGGGGGGGGGGGGGCATGGGGGGAATGGCAGCTCCTTGTGGCCCTTTGAAGAAGTCTGAGAGCATCCTGACCCCCCCCACACAAATTTGAAGAAGTCTGAGAGCATGTGACCCCACATCCTGACCCTCGCAGCCCTCCACTTCCCTCCCCAAGGCTGCTGGGGCACAGCGCTGCCCCTGAAGAAAAGCTTTCTTGCTGCTCAGCCCCTCCTCTGTTCTGTGCCATTTCCTGGCACTCAGGAGCCCGTTCTGCCTGGCTGGCTGCTAATGGTAGGTTTTGCTTCTGGGCAGTTCCAATTTTCACTCTGCTGCTGGGAATACGCCAAGCTTTTGTATTTTGCAACATGTCAGACTACTCAGTCACTAAAAAGAAACAATATCCTGGCTTTGTGCTTTCCGAAGCCACTTCCAGAAGCGTGATAGCTTCTTCCTGCTCTCCTTTTGCTTTCATTTGTACTATTGTGTTTTCCTGTGCAGCTTCTGAACAGCTTGTGTACGTACAGGCTAATGAAATCATCCTCCCACACACCAAAAGAAGTGTGGGGGACACCACAAATCTCTATTGTAGAAACAAAGCTGACCCCTTGGTGTGGGCCCATTAGCATCGGTAGGAACTGGCAGCGCACTCAGGCTCCCAGGGGAGCTGATGGTGAGGGTACAGTGGGAAATCGAGGTGTGCAAACAAAAGGCATGGTTTGCTCAACAGATCCTGCCTCAGCACCTAAAGCAGCTGCTGCTCCATCCTTTTCCTGCCATAACCAGTAGCCTCAGTAGACTTGTGATCTACGCATTCTTGATCCTCACCTGTATCAGAGGCCAGAATGAGTGATTTCTGCTTTAAAAATTAAAAGGTCTTGGAATGAGTGCCCAGTCTTGCTCTGCGTTACTGAAGAAGTTCAAGAAGTCTCTGATGCAGTATGCTTCACTTCGGTACAGCTCAAATCAGAGCTTTCATGGAGCATCTCAGGCTGGCAGTGTCCTCAGAGGCGCCGCACCATCGCAGGGAGCATTTTGCCTTTAGCAGATGAGGGAGCATGGACGCACAGCCTGCTGCAGCCGGTGGGCGGGAGCTGTGCCATCCATTTGCTGGCTGGGACTGGCAGCAAACCCCCAGAAAAGGACTTCAGTGCATAGACATAAAGGACCACGGCCAAAGCAGTATAAATGTACACACATTTTTCCATTATAGCTTATTCTTTCACAAAGAAAGGAAAAACAGATTGTCCTGATTCAGTCCCATCCACCGCTATTAGGATACTGTGTGCCGGCACAGCTTCTCTCTCCTGGGCAACTGTAAGCTATGATGAGGCATGATGTCTTGCACATGGGGTAAATGTGTCCATTCAATATGTATTGGTAGTGGTGAGATTACACCAGGATTAACTGTACCAATAAAAATAATCACCGGTGACTTCTTCCCCACCAGTAAATAAACAAGTAAATAAATCATCAGGCTGCTACAGGTACCACATACAAATCAAGCTGAACTGGGAAGCTCAAGGATGTTGATGTTAGGATCTTCAGTGGCATCTAAACCCTTATTTATATTTACAGGTTGCACTAATTTACCTTCAAATGGGTTTAATAACACTGTCTGAAGACACTCAACAAGCAGTTTACCTTATCCCAGTAAGTCAGGTTTGAATCAGACTGGTGCAGCTGTCAGACCTTCGCTTTGGAAACGGCCACTGTCACTGCGGCGGCTAGAAGCAAGGTGCTAGCCTTCCCTATCTGAGTGCCAAGTCACCCAAACCAATTTAAAAAGCTTTCCACCGTAGATACGAGCCCTGCGGCATCCTCACATGCTACCACAGGCCTCTGGGGGCATGACAGAGATGCCGGAGGGATGCCAAGTGGTAGCCAGCACTTGCCCCCTGCAGAGCAATGCTGGCTCCCAGCTGCGCTGCAGCAAATGGGGCTGCACCGCTGCACCCTGGGCTCACCGGGGCTTCCTCCCTGCTGTCCTTAGTAGAGCCACAGGAGCCAGCGGGGCATCCTGACCCCAGCCAGGAAGGAATACTGATCCCAAGAAAAGCACGATGGGGTGTAAGGTGGGTCTGGAGAACCCCCCTGCCCCTGCTACAGTGCCCGCGTGCTGGCCGAGGCAGCACCTCCACCTACCAGCAATTCCAGCATCATTTGGCATTTTGGGACGCGATTTATTATTATGATTTGGGGGTCACGTGAGAAACAGAAACTGTTACCCAGCAACATGAGCAGTGCAGTGGTAACTTTCTAAGATTCTCCCAGCTCCTGCTCAGCGGGAAGCTGTCACACCAACTTATTATGAGAGCCAAAAACCTTTTATTGCTTTTTTTTTCGTTTGTTTTTCAACACCTCCACAGGATGCCAAAAGGACAGAAAAAACAGGCAGAGGGAAAAATTCCTACCTCGGAGATGAAGCCAAATTATTCCCTTGTCTCTTTTGCACAGAAGGAACCTTCTCAGCTGGCTGTGCGAGCCTTCACTTCTCCAGCCAGTTCATTTTCTCCTTCTCTGCCAAGGAACCTTCAGTCAATAAAGTCAAAATCCCCATAGGAGCGTGTCTGCAAATCGCATGCTGTAAGGAAGTTCAACAGGATATCAGCGTCTAATAGTACGTAAATGTCAATCTTCAGAAAGGCAAGGAAGTAACTTTTATATAGCCTCCAGAGAAGGTATTTGCATGTCATTTGTCACCCCATTCATTCCCTGGCCGCTGGGAGGATGACACTTCCCCATGGGCTGGGAAGGAGGAAGGCTTGCACCGCACCGCAGATCTGTGCGCCATCACAAGAAAGCGGTCCTGGCCCGGGGTGACGCAGAGCAGGGAAATGATCAAAGCAGGGAAATGATCTGGCAAAGAAAAGGGGGGTGGGGAGGGGAAAAAAAAAAAAGAAAAAAAAGAGGAAGAAGGATGGCTGGGGTGGGTGGGATAGAGAGCGTGGGGGTGGCAGGTGGTGGGGACAGTCCCTTGTACCTTACATCAGCTGTGCAGGGTTTTCATAGAATCATTGAATGGTTTGGGTTGGAAGGGACCCTAAAGATCACCTAGTTCCAATCCCTCTGCCATGGGCAGGGACACCTTCCACCAGACCAGGCTGCTCCAAGCCCCATCCAGCCTGGCCCTGAACACTTCCAGGGAGGGGGCACCCACAGCTTCTCTGGGCAGCCTGTGCCAGTGCCTCACCACCTTCACAGTAAATAATTTCTTCCTAATATCTACTCTAAATCTACCCCTTTCAAGTTTAAAGCCATTCCCCCTTGTCCTATCCCTACAGGCCCTTATAAGAAGTCCCCCTCCAGCTTTCTTGTCGGCACCTTTAGGTACTGGCAGGCTGCTGTGAGGTCTTCATGGAGCCTTCTCTTCTGCAGCCTGAACAACTCCAACTCTCTCAGCCCATCTTCATAGAAGAGGTGCTCCAGCCCTCTGATCATCTTCACAACCCTCCTCTGGACTCATTCCAACAGGTCCATGTCCTTCTTACGTTGTGGGCCCCAGAGCTGAACATGGTGCTCCAGGTAGGGTCTGGGGTGGAGGGTGGAGTAGAGGGGGAGCATCAGCTCCCTTGAGCTGCTGGTCACACTTGATGCAGCCCAGGATGTGGTTGGCTTTCTGGCTGCAAGCGCACATTGCAGAGTCACAATGAGTTTCTTGTCAACGAACACCCCCAAGTCTTTCTCCTCAGGGCTGCTCTAAATCCATTCTCGGCCCAGCTTGGCATTGCCCTGACTCATGTGCAGGACCTTGAACTTGGTCTTGTTGAACTTCATGAGGTTTGCACAGGCCCACCTCTCAAGCCTGTTAAGGTCCCTCTGGACAGCATCCTTTCCTTCCAGTGTGTTGATCACACCACACAGCTTGCTGTTGCCAGCAAACTCACTGAGGATGCACTCGATCCCACTGTCCATGTGGCTGACATTAAACTGTGCTGGTTCCAATACCAGCACAATCCCTGAGGAACGCCACTTGTCACTGGTCTCCACTTGGACATTGAGCTGTTGACCACAACTCTTTGAGTGTGACCATCCAGCCAATGCCTTATCCACCAAGTGGTCCATCCATCAAATCCATGTCTCACCAGTTTAGAGACAAGGATGTTATGTGGGACAGTGTCAAATGCTTTGCACAAGTCCAAGTAGATGATGTCAGTCACTCTTCCTTTATCCACCACTGCTGTGTAGAATGCCATCGTAGAAGGCCACCGAATTTGTCAGGTATGATTTGCCCTTAGTGAAGCCACGCTGGCTGTCACCAATCACCTCCCTATTTTCCATGTGCCTTAGCACAGTTTCCAGGAAGGTCTGCCCCATGATCTTGCCAGGCACAGAGGTGAGGCTGACTGGTCTGTAGTTCCCCAGGTCTTCCTTTTTTTTCCTTGTTAAAAATGTGGGTTATGTTTCCCAATATCCAGTCAGTGAGAACTTCACCAGACTGCCACAGCTTCTCATATATGATGGACAGAGGCTTAGCCATTTCATCTGCCAGTTCCCTCAGGACCTGTGGATGCATCTCATCAGGTCCCATGGAGTTGTGCACCTCCAGGTTCCTTAGATGGTTTTGAACCTGATCTTCTCCTACAGTGGGCAGTTCTTATTTCTCCGATGTCCCTGCCTTTGCCTTCTGTGACCGGGGCAGTGCAGCTGGAGAACTTGCCAATGAACACTGAGGCAAAAAAGTAATTAATTACTTTAGCCTTCTCCACATCCTGGGTAACCAGGTCTCTCGTTTACTTCTGGAGAGGGTCCACTGGCCCCACTAGGGGCCCACAGAGAGGGTCCCTAGTCCTCCTTTTATCACTGATGTACCTATAGAAGATTTTCTTGTTGCCCTTGACGTCCCTGGCCAGGTTTAATTCTATCAGGGCTTCAGCTTTTCTAACCTGATCCCTGGCTGCTCGGACAATTTCTCTGTATTCCTCCCAGGCTGCCTGTCCTTGCTTCCACACTCTGTAGGCTTCCTTTTTGTGTTTGAGTTTGCCCAGGAGTGACTTGTTCAGCTATGGAGGCTTCCTGGTGGTTTTGCCTGACTCCCTCTTTGTTGGGATGCATCGCTCCTGAGCTTGGAGGTGATCCTTGAATATTAGCCAGCCTTCTTGGGCCCCTCTTCTCCCCAGGGCTTTGTCCCAGGCTACTCTACCAAGCAGATTCCTGAAGAGGCCAAAGTCTGCTCTCCTGAAGTCCCCTGCCTGTCCTTCCTAAAGAGCCTGTATCCTCCCATGCCAACTCTCCAGCCATGGGAGCCATCCCACCGCATCTCTGTGGTGCCAATAAGATTGTAGCCCTGCAGGGGTGCGCACGTCTCTAACTCCTCTGGTTCATTCCCTACGCTGTGTGCACCTGCATTTAAGTTGGGCCCCCGAGGAAGCTGACCTACTAGCCAGAGTGGCTGTAATTCCTCTGTGCTGTTCTTCAGGTGCTCTCCTGCTGACCTGCGATCCCTCTCCAGGCTCTGGGCATCTATTGCTGGCACCGGCATCAAACTGGTAGGAGTGGGATGGATTGAGGTTCCCCTCCCCCCGCAACTTTAAAGTGCTCCTCACCAGCTTGGCAAGCCTACAACTGAAGATGCTCTTCCCCTTCTCTGACAGATGGACCCCATCAGCCCCCAGTAGACCAGGTTTCTCCACATGAGTCCCATGGTCTAAGCAGCCAAACTCCTGGCTGTGGCACCAGTCCTGTAACCATTTGTTGATTGTCTCCTGGCTTTGTGGCACTGGGGCTTTAAACACTGCAAGATCTCAGAGATCTTTGAAATGCTGCAAGAGCCAGGACAGCTTAAATAATAAGGATGTCCAACCCAAGGCTGCCCAGCCCCTGGACTGGCAGCTAGGAGAGGGGTGGCACAGCAAAGGTTGGAGGCTCAGGCACTGTTCCCCTGGGCAGGGCCTCTATGATGGGAATCCTGCTCTCACTGGGGCACCCTAAGGTCCTGCTGAGCTTCAGTCCAGCCCAGCTTTTATGAGCTAAGCAGGCTTCGAAGACTTGAAAAAGCTCTTTTCAACAGAAAACCTCTATGCCTCTCTGGTCGAGATGTCACGTGGAAACTAGTTTGCAAGCCACAGCTGTAAAACGCATCCATTCAGCCTTTTGGGAGGTGTTAACTGCAAGCTAGTTATTATTAAATTATGAATATTTCAACACAGCCCATTTTAGCAGATACCTCCTGCCTGGCTCAGAGTGGTGGTCAGCCTTTAAATGCTGGTTTTTTCTTACTCTGTGAGGTCTCTACCCTGAATTGAACCTCCTAGATGAAAAGCTGGAGCCCACAGCAAGTTTTCCTGCCTTAGTGGGGAAACTCAACCCTCGTGGACATGAACACAGCTCCACCGATGTTAGAAATGCACTGATCTGTCTGCCCTTCGGTCCAAATTCAGCTCGCCTTTAAAGCGATGAACTTGCCCATGTGCTTTCTAATTAAGGCAATTTCACCATAACAATTCAATATCCAAGGAAATGACTCTGCACATCTCCTCATCCTGCTGTAGGAAGCACTCTGAGGGAGTGATTATACAATCCAAGACAAACATTAATTCATAACGGGTTTTACAACAGCAAATGAACGTCACTTTACATTACATGCACTCCTGAAGTGTAATCCCCGAGTCCTGTAAAGTTTAGTTGCTAATCTGGTTCTTGGGAGCAGGATGGGCTCACAGCGGGTTTTAGGAAAAAATAAAAAGTTGAGAGAAAAAAAAAAATCCTGCAGAGAAAGGATTGTTGACATGGCAAATTCCTGTCCTTGCAACCACGGAAGAAATTTAAAGGGCTATCAGCGCCCATCAGGTCTCATCTGTAGTCTGGACCTGTGAGATAGGCCAGAAATACATTCTTAGAGAGGCTGCATCACCTAAGTCATGCACACATGAAGAATAAGCAGAAGCAGCAGAGAAAACGGGCTAAAAAGCAGAAAAAACGGTTCTAGGGCTGCAGCCCCCCTCCTGCAAGCCCCACGGCACATGAACAGCAGCAGCAATGGGCAGCAGCTGAGAAAAATGAGGGGGGTTGGATCCCAGCTCCCCCATCGCTGTGTTGAGAGCCCTGCCCGCTGCTGCAGGCAGCTGCCCACACCTCACCGCAGTGAGCCAGCCGCTGCGGGAGCAGCTGATGCATGGACTGATGCTTCTGCCCCCCACCGCGCTCAGCACCCCGCCACCGCCACCGGCCTGGTGGTCCCAGCTCAGCCCCAGCAAGGGTGTTTGCTTCTGATGGCACCACCAGGAAGAGTCCACCATGGGGCTGCATCTCTGACCGAATGCTTTGGGCACTGCCTGGGGAGTGGGGGATGCTCAGCACCCCTCGCCTCCTCTTCCTCTGGAGGAAGCAGCAGCAGCCCCACATGCCTGGAGAGGGGTGTGGGGGTGGGGTCTGAACGTTTGCCTTCCAGGAGAGCTGAGTGATGTCCTGGGGAGCAAAACTTTGCCCCCCAACCACAGGGATGTAGCGTGTTAAAGGCATAAATATGGATCCATCCCCTCCTGTCTGAGCTTCTGTCCCAGCAGCTTTCAGGTTGCTCAGAGAGGGCTAATGGTTCCCCCCCAGCAAATCAGCCCATTTTTACCCCGATTTTCTGGCAGATGATTTGGTGGTACTCTGGATAGGAATTACATCAAAATCAGACAGATTAAATCAAGAACTAGTCGTTCAGTCTCACATTATGTAAAGAGCCAAGACCCTCTACAGCTCCAGTATTGCTCTGCTGTCTCCAGATCACAGTGTGGTGGCTCCCCTGTCCACATGGTGGGTCCACAAAATGCAGGAATCCAATTAAAGATAAATAAATACACCCTGTTTGCCCTTAGGAATTAGATTATTCCTAATTACAGCCATCAGTTGTCTTCTCACTGCTCTACATTTACATGACAAATCAGCTCCCGTGCCAGTGGCTTCTCTTGGAAGTTGTGTCAAGGATTTTGGAAAGGAGACACTCAGCTCATTTCTGGCTCCCAGGGAGAGATGCCAGCCAGAGGTCTGCTGCGATGGCTCTTTTTAGGTGATACTGCCAAAAATGCCTAGTAGCATCCGCTACTAAATTACTAAACATCAGCACAGCCATTATTCAAGAATTAGAGGTGTAATATTCGCCTCTGCATCTCTGTGACCAGTTTGTTGGGTACTACGGCTCCCATGGAGCCAGTGAAGACAACCACATGTATATAAGGGAAAAATTAGGGTACTGGGAAGAAGTCTAGACAATTCAACAACACTCCTTCGTTCATATGAGAACTGAACTCTGTGTTAAACAACCAGAAGGACCAGTGTCAAAGTACCGAAGGGGCACTGAAACGAGGTTTGGCCAGGTGAAGACATACAAATTTAGAGGCAGAGCCCAATCCCCGCCCTGCCCACAAGGAAGGGAAGGTGCCTGGCCTTTGCAAGCATCACCCTTTGCCACGGGGATAGCAGGAGATGTCAGAAGAGCTTGAGGAGCAGGTGGGGTGGGCCAGTGATGACTTTCCCAGGCACTGGGAGAGCACAGTGAAAGCAGCCGGTTTGCTCCCTCCTTGGGGTCTATCTGGAAACATCCAAAACATTCGCTCCACAGCTCTTTTGGTAGGAAGCTTCTGCAACAAAACAAACATCCTGTTTTGGGGAGGGTGCTTCCAGCTGGGGAGATTAAACCGTTAACCGTGGGGAACTTGGTGCCTTCTTTGGACAGACAACGATGCTTTTTTCTGCCAAACCTCCAAACTGCACCAGCAGTTCTACCCAGAGCAAAGGGCACAGACCCATGCATGGATTTCTAAAGGATGCATGTGCTCTTAAGCACAGGCTGAGTAAGGAGCCTGATATTTATCCAGTTTATTTATCCTGCATAACTACATTACACCCGTGCCAAGGCTGCAGGGGAACCGCTTGGGAATTGCCAGGATGAAGCCTGTCGAGATGGCTGAACTCTGCTCCCTTGCACACACACTGGTGCTGCAGCAGTGAGATGTAATTACAGAAAGAAGACCTTTTGAGCCCTTTCCCAGAGGGAGAGAGGCAGCAGATCCTGTGCAGGTTTTAGCCTTTTGCTTCTCCGTCACAGACACAAACCCTCCTCACTTGCACAAGGATGAAGATCTTCAGGCAGGGAATAGCTCTTCCCTAAAAACCAGTCTGATGCAGGATGCCCACAGGGGAAAGGGTTCTAGGCACCACTAAAAAGAGCTCCCTGGATCCGTATTAACATTTACAGATGTCCCTGCTGAAAAAAGCTACCAGGGCACCAGAATGTTAGATTAGGAAGCAGTTTTCCTCCAGCTGTTCTCCAAACAGGCTGCAAACATGACTCCTTCCTATCCAGATCAGCTTTTCCATTCAACCACTGATGACGAATCATGGTGGCTGGTATCTCACCTCGTGGAACAGCCCGGAAAGCAAACATCCCAAATGTTTTTGTTCAGATAAGGGTGACTATAGCAGGATTCCTAATGGCACAGGCAAAGTACAGATTGCACACCTTAAGGAGGACAGACTCAGATACTGCCAGGTACTCTCCTGCAAGCTTGTATTAATACGAACGTTACTGAGAGTAACCAGAGAACATGCTCAGCTGCTGACTCAAGAAATTAAGCATTTGAGCCGTTTAAAATAAATTCTTGTGGAAGAGTGGCTTAGCATGATTTCAAAACTAATCCACTCCAAAGATGCCTTCAGACTATTTTCTCTACTGCTCAATGAAAAAGTTTGAAATCCCTATTTTCTAACACAGTAATCCTAGAATGCTTGACTGGCTTAACCTTCACCTTGCTACAGTACTTAGTCCAGTTGTTTCAAGGTGACCTGAAGTTGTCTTCCCAGATACTATCCTTCCAGTTCTAACTCAGTCTTGGAATTAATGTGCACGAATTTTAATATGTCACAACCAGCCAGAGGTTTATGGCGGGAAATTCTCATGCTGGGGCAAAATGACCCTACATATGCGTAAGTCTAACTTACATGCAGGATATTTTACCAACTCCTTGATTTCTTTTAGTTTTTCCTACATAATAATTAAAATCTCTTTAGAAACAAGTAGTTGATATTGGGTTTTAATTTACAAAGAAATCACTTGTTCAGCCATACCCTCATGTTTGCATAGTCCAAAGAGCTGCAGTGCTTTACGCCAGCTGATCATGTGGCTGTCAGCGATCTTCAAGAGGAAAATCACTATATTTATCTGATAGATAAGTTTACAACTGGTATTAGGATATAGTTTTATAACTGATTAATCTCTACACATATGGCTTGCTCCAACACTTGCTTACAACTGTTATCAGAACAGAGGTTTGTGAATTACAGGTTTGTAAATCAATTTAGTTTTGTGGTTGTCCTTTCCCTTACCTTTCTTCTAGATAGAGGCCATATTTAGGGCTTGACAATGGTTGTGGAGGTTCAGTCCATTTCCAGAAATGGAAATAACAAACCCCAGAATTTATCCCCGGGCTTATAAAAGAAGCCTCAGGACTGGGTAAATACAGAATAACTCATGAATATTGGACAGCTTGTCCTGAAATCTGGAACTACAGCCCATCAGTGCATAAACAAGTAAGCAGAGCCAAGCAGGCTGGAAAGCAGCCTTCCAAGGAAGAAGTGGAGCAGCTCAGCCAGGCTTTGGATGCAAGCTACTTGGGGAGCCAGGTGCCACATCAGCATGATGAAAACCAGAAGGGAAACAAGTTATAAAACATATAATGCAATAAAAATATTTGTTCCCCAGTTCACCTTCATGGTGGGCTCAAATTTGCACCACTTGTCATGTAAGTCAAGAAGACACAGTCATGAATACTTCCTGAACTGCAGAGCCCGCTGCTGAAGCGCCAGGTAAATATTGCAAGCTACAGTTTCTTTTTCCTTGCAAACTTTTTTGCTCAGAGCACATTTGCTTTCCTGCATTGTACACACAGCTGAAAGTTAAGCTGACCAACTCTAAAGGATTTCTTTTTTTCTTTTTTTTTAAATAGCAGCAGTAATTAATCTGCTTCAGAGAATGAATCAGCCTTTTCTGAGCTAGAAACACACAAAGGAGATTGTGGCTGCTTCTGGGGCAGGAGGAGGCTTACTCACACAACTAACACAGAGGAGGCAGCCCCCCAGGGTCCACAGCTGTGGGCAGCAAAGGGGGCAAGACTGCAAAGCCAGACCCCGCAATCCCCCGATGCCACGCCACGTGCCCGAGGGACCCGCTGCAGGGCTGGGAACGCTCTTGGTGTTGGGCAGCAGCACTGCAGTGCAGCTGCAGGAGGGCCAGTGCAGAACCGATGGTACGGGAGGGCTGTGCAGCTTCACCTCTCCTCCCCAGCCCCCCTGGGCTGCACATCCAGCCCGTGAGGGGCTGCAGCCGCTCCTCAGAGTAAACTCTTTGGCAGCAGGGACCATCCTTTTATTTAGGTGAAGTACCTTGATCTGGGCCAGGCAGTAGAAAGAGCTGATGTGCCACGGCGTGGATGCTTGGGAGGCTGTGGGAAGAAAACCCTTGCTCACAAAAAGCTGCTACCTTGTACTATGGGAACTTCTATTTCCACCTGGGGTCTCTGTCGGAAAACAATGCTAAGGCTTAGCTCACTGCTTTCAGCAAAGGCTGTGCAATGACTTAACAGAAAAGCAGGACAGATGAGGAGTAGACAGTTCCCAGATAGGGGAAACCAGCACAACAGAAGCAGCACGGAGATAGCTGCCTTATTAACTGACAGAGTGGAGGGTAACAAAGTTATTCCTTAGCTACACTGACACAAACATAGCTGCTCACCCCATTTATAAATAAATAAATAGAAATGATCCCGCCATCCTCATTCATTGATTCGGAGAGAGGAAAGGGGCTCTCCCCTCGTCCTCACCACCCACCCGGGCAGGCTGGGGAGGGCTGTGTCTCCAGCAAGGGATGAGCTCACTGTGCACCCCCTGGGACAGGGACAGGGCTGGCACCTGGGGGGGGAACACGAGGAGGGGCAGGCAGCCATGACTCCCTGTGGCCAGGCTTGCTGCAGGGCAGGTGGAAAGTGGAGCAGACCTGCGGGTCTCCAACTTCATCTGACCTCCACCTGGGCAGTATCACCAACATTTTCCATTTTAAACTACAACTACATTTAGAGGTTTTATGTTGCAGTGTGCCTCCTTTCCCACACTTTCCTGGAATGATCTCCAAATTCCTCTGCTGTCCTCGCTTGTTAAAACGTGACTCAGCTTTTCCAGCTGGAAAAGTGGAGACCCACACAGTGCCGAGGTGGCCTGCTGCCATTAGTGCTGTCCTGTGTCGGCATTAACCATCAGCTTGGGAGGAGCAGAGGCAACAGCAGGCTTTGCAAGTTGGATCTGGGGAGATTCTGTGTTACTGAACCTGTGGGTGCTCTGTGAGCAGCTACACAAGCTATCAACTGGAGTTTCACTCATGTCCCTTTTGGGAAAGTCCTCCGAGCACCAAGGATGGATCGATCGAGGACACCTGCCCAACTGGCTCTGATGGAGCAGCAATACAAAGAGGAAATTCCTCCTCTGCCCTTAAACATTCCCCCAAATTAATACCATATACACCTCAGCTGAGGCAAAATAATGGTCCTGGTAAGAGACACACACAGGAAGTCCATGCAAAGTAGCACCACCTGGTGATACCTGCTATAGCTGTGCCAAGTTCAACATTGTGCCCCACCAAGTTTAAAATTTGGCAGCTCTTCCTTCGCCTTTACTTTTTTTTACTGGATATAGTGCTGCAGCAATGTCCCTTCTGAAGTGAGCCACTACTTTTAGGATATTTAAACATTTGGAAATCAGCTGAGTGACTCCGATGCAGGGATGAGGACTTCATCGACTGGCTCTCAGCCCTCCTTCTGGCTTCGCTGGGTCTCCTTTATCAGCTCAGTAGATTTCTCAGAGCACCTTGAAATACATCGTCAAATGCTACAAAGCCTTTTGCAAACACTACTGCTTGCTTAAGATTTTCATTGATCTGTGACTTCAGTATTCCCAGCACTTTGAAATGTCAGCTCGGGTATCAGACTAGAAGAAACAGCTGAATCTGTGAACGATACCTGTTCATTACATCAAATAGAAAAACAGCAGGCTGTTAGATTCTCTCCTGATGTTTTCCACAGATATGAAAGGCTAGGTTGACAAAACGGCAACAAATGTTCACCTGCCACATCGTACAACCACTTACTTTTAATTGCAGCCACTCTTGTAGATGCCAAGCTATGACTCAGGGGCTCGTGAACCCCACACACCCTCCTCCTATTTGTTTCCACATTCAGTTCCATAAAATTGGCTCCTCAGCTACCACTGACAATATCTGGTAGCAATCATAAGGCCTGGCTGTTGCTCACTACTTACTTTTTTCCTAGGAAAAAGGAACCAGATGATACTTGCCCTTAATGAGGAACCTGAGTGGCCCTGAGAAGCCACACAAATGTTGAGAACCCTTTTTTGAAGCGCTCCCGTTTTGCGTTTAGCTCCTGTTCATAGAGCACATCCGCAGAACTGGAACAACTGGAATACTGTGACAACGTCACAGCAGACCTACCAAGATACTGCCCTCCATTAGAAGGTGAAAGCCAAGGCTCAGAATTCGATGTCACTTTTTTCCTTTCCCAATTTGGTCTTAGCATCTTGGTTGACAGCACGGGACACAAGAGCTCTCTGTATAATGAAGATACAGATGGTTTGCTTGGTGCTTTCTCAGTGCTTTTTCTGGCTACTGGGAGATGAAGGCAGCCTCTGCAGCACAACGCTTACAAGCACTGTATGGTAAACTGCTGCACATGCAATGCAGCATACCAGAGAAACACCAGAATAAACTGGAGTTCGGTGGATAATACCAAAGGGATTATAATATATTAGGCCAGTAGCACATAGCTATTCTCGAGCCTCCCTCCTGCACCGAACACCAGGGGTATCACGCAGCAGGGCTGTGCCTAGCCTCTGCAAAATATTTAGCCGTTTTTCACCTAGTTAGGTAAAAAGCAATGTACAATGTTAATTGTTGGAACAGGGATATCTTCTTGTGATGTGTTTGTACCTACAAACTGTAGTACTTTGCATTGAACAGAGATGGGTTTGTTCAGTGCCACAGTGCGATCCTATGAGTTGACTTTGTTGAATCAGTAGGTGGTATTTCCTCTGAATCATTATTGATAGACCTTATTGCAAATATTAAGAGCAAGGATATTCAACTGGGAGTTAAATCTGAGCTCAGATATGAACATTCAGTATGTCTGAAGTTCCTGCAACTATTCCAGCTCTGTGATTGTTTGCTGCCTAATCTATGGCATTCTATTGCTACCCACTGCTGAATTATGCCCATCTTCTACTCATGGCTGGTTACAGTACAATGGAGGGATTAAAAATCCCTCATCAACAGAGTAATTGTTGCAGGAAAAAAATAATTGAAGACATGGAAGAAAATGGTGAGGGGGAAAGAAGGACAAAATGCAACTTCGTTTGCTTTGATAAGAATAATTTTCTACTAATTTGCTCTGGGAAACCTATCCAGCATACCTGGCACGCAAAAAAAGGGGTAGAGTTCAGCTTCCAACACATTTGAAGCACAGCCACTTGCTACGCAGCTCAGTGAAACCAGGAGTTAAGACAGAAAAAAATATTATTTGTAATAAATAGGGTACAGACCTGAAAGGATCGGACAGCCAGTCCTGCGGAAAGGGTCAGTCTGAGTTTGGCAGGGGTCACTACGGATAGTGAAGGAGACCCCATCCTACTTAACATCTCCTTTCATGACACAGCAAGTGGGAGAAAACTGGGAGAATACCGCACCAGCACAGAACATGGGGATACACAATAAAAATGGGATTAATAAGAAGGCTGGAATAAGATCAGAGCTGACAGCAGAACACAAAAGTCGGACAGACATCTGGAGATGAAAATCCCAGTTTCCCACCCCCATCACAGGACAGGAGGAGCCTGAGGAGGACGTTAATTGCAGTACCTACCAGGTGAGGTATTTATTTTTGGGTGGGGTGTCAAAGCACAAGAGGCACCAGTTGGACCTTGCAGCTCCACTTATCCACGGGGAAGTCAGAGAGCGAGAAGCCCAGTGCACGACTGCCAGGGATCAGCAGAAGCCGGAGCCCGCTTCATGAAAGCAGACAGCAAGTTCTAGCTTGTTTGGCATTGCACAGCAAACAGAAAAGCATGTAACTCTCATTTCTGGACTGATAAGAGAGAAAAGCATCAGACTGAGAGAACTAAGCAATCATAGTGCAAATAAAAATTAAGATAAAGCCATATATTGTGGGGGTGGGGTGGGTGGGAATTATAATATCAGTTCAATAAAGTTCTGAAACGTCCCCTTCCTGGGAGCCTGGGAACAAATGAACTACAGCGCTGTGCAATAACGCATGCATACTATCATTCAGTGCTTAGATTTGCTGACCTGCCAGGTCCCTTCCTGTCCTACATTTAGATTATCTTTTACACAATGGGTCTTGTACACTGCTCGCATTTTTGAAGCAAAATTCTTGGATGACAGCCTAGAATGGGATTATTAACTTATAACAGGACCAAAAAAAAATCACATATCCTCTTAGGCTTCTGCAGTTCCCCCCTCGCCCTCCAGTTTTGGCCGCCACTGCTCCTCTATGTAGTAGAAAGACAAGCTTAAGTGGGTTGAAGAGAAATGAGATTGGTGGCCAGACAGCCCAAATTCTGAGCAAGTTCAGTAGGATAATTGCAACCTTACTGTTACTCTGCTGACTCCCAAGTTTTCTTTTTAACTGACTTAGGCCAGAAGTCCTCGCAGTGTACCAGGGAGCTTAACATGTTTCACAGACTGCAGCATGTTTATTCAGTGAAATTCCTCTGTCTTAGGAATCAGAGAAAAACGATGTACAGTTCACAATGCCTATCTGGTATGGGGAGAGAGGACCGTGAACACTGTTTTGGGGTATTATTTCCTAAGATCAGTGTATCGGAGCACTCCTTACCCACCCCCAAGCTCTGGAATTCAGCTCTGGGTGCTGATGTTGCAAGAGGCCACTTCATCATTGCTGAGCTATTGAGCAAAAGGGAGGATGAGGCACGAGAGAAGTATGCAAGCAAACCCTGGCAGGACTTGGGAAACCTTGTCTGAAAACCACTGGATAACAGAATTTTTCAAAATAAAAGCCTGCAAGCGGCCCAGCGCTAGCAGCAGACCCAGCAGCCTACGCAATGTGTTAGTGGGTGCACTGGCACACGCAGGCACCGCAGGACCATATGCCGCCCGCACATCCCGCTGTCACACCTGCAATCTGGACCACACTGCACCTACACGTCGCACCGTTGCGCTGGCCATGGGGACCATGTCGCACCTACACATTGTGTATTGCACCTGCGATCCAAACCACATCCAGCCCGCACACGGCATCTTTGCAAGTGCAGCCCAGCCCGGCTCCCACCTGTACCTTCCATCGCCGCGCCTGCGATCCGGACCTTGTCCCACCTACGTGCTGCGCTGTTGCATCTGCAGCCCGGACCGACCCCCACCGGTCCATGTGCCGCCAAACCGGCGCCGGGACCACGTCCCAGCCGTGCGATCTACCGTCACACCTGCAGCCCAGACCGGGTCCCCAACCACCACCACCCCTCCCCGCCGGGCACCTGCGGCCCCCCGCCGCCCAGCCAGCGCCCAGCAGCGCCCCCGAGCCGCTCGCCCGGGCTCCGGCGGGGGTCCTTCCTCCCCGAGCCCGGCTGGGAGCGGGCCAGGGCCGGGGGGGGGATGCCCCGCCGGGCTGCCCCCCGGGAGGGGGGGCGATTCAGCCCAACTTCTCCCGGCCGCCAGGACCCCGCTCCCGCCCCCGTCCCCGCGGCGCTCGGCCTTACCGCGGCGGCCTCCTGCGGGCGGGCGGACGGGCGGGGGGGGGGCGGCGCGGCGCGGCGCGGTGCGGCGGCCACGGACCCTCCGCCGGAGCCCGCAGCCGCCGGGCTCTGCCCGACCGCGGAGCCGCGCCCGGTTTCGGGGCGGAGCGCGGGCGGTGCGGCGGGGCGGGGGGTCCAGACCGGCCCCTCCGGCGAAGTTTCTCCCCCCCCGGTGAGGGGTCCCGCCGCGCCGCCCCCGCCCCGCGCCCTGCCGGGATATCCCGGGCGGCAGCTCCGGTGCCTCCCCCGGGCTCGCCGGGGCAGCGGTCCGGGCAGAGCCTCCCCGGAGCAAGGGCCCTCCCGGGCGTGCTGCCCTCCCGGCCTCCAGCCCTCCCAGCGGGCTGCGCCCCCCTCGTCGCCCCCCCCGGGTCCCCCTGCCTCCCGCCGCCCCCCGCCCCGGCTGCAGTTGGGGCTGCAGTTGGGGGCTGGGGGCGAGCGGGGAACCGCGACAGCTTGGGGACAGGCTGCCCGGGCGGCCAGAGAGCCCAGGGACCCTGCGCCCCGGCTTCCGCCACTGCTGCGCTTCGCCTTCAGCGGCTGGGGAAAGAGCGGGGGGCGCCTCCCCCCGAGCACGGAGCCTCGGCTCCACGGGTGCGCGGGGAAACTGGAGTGAAGCTAAATGCTGTCGGCCAAGCGGGGAGACTTTGGTGGGAAAGTTTCTTTCCCTTTGTGGGTCAGGAGTGCTGTCTCCAATAGGCGTCTCTGCTTTCAGGCAGAGCCGCTCGGCTTCCTCATCCAGCGAGAAAACCCGACAGGGAAAACCATGGGTGGTGGAGAGGGGGACAGCTGACCTCAAAATCACGATGAAGTGTTTTGCAAAGGGCTGCTGCAAGCCGGGAAGAGCCGAGCTTAGGCCACTGAGTGTGATTGCGGGAGACAGGAGGATAGTTATAGGGTAAGAACACGGTGCGGATCATCTCCGAGACTTCAAATTGGAAAATGAGACCTGAGGTTTTACCATTTGCTCATAAAACACTCCTCTGTTTTTAGTGGAAGAGGAGAGAAATGGAAGAGGACTGCATCTTTCAGGGATGGCAGTTAACCACCGTGGCTCAGTTCTTCTTTTATCCAAAATAAATGTTTCTAAGTGGCATCTTGTGCAGTGCTTAGGTGGGTACATAATTTGCTTTACAAATCTACATAGCAGGAAAAATGGATGTGTCCCCTGGAATCTTTCGCTGAGAATATAAACCTGATCGTGAAAGGGCTATTTGTTATTTAGGAAATAGTAATTGTTTTTTGCTGCTGTTTTTGCTTTAGCCTTTTTCCCCTCCTCTGGAAGTTTTTCTTACTTGGGTGTGTGATGGGGAACAGGGAACCCCAATCTTTCCTACCCGAGTGCATTTTTCTTCTTCTTTGCCTTGGTCTGTTCCCCTTCCACGCTGGGGCAGCCCTGGCATGTGAGCAGGGCTGGCCTTGCAGAAGGCAGGCAGGACACCTTGCTTCTGGCCGTGATGCAACCCCTGAGGCTTCCCCTCATGCTGCCTCATGTATAAACCCATTTCAGGCATTTTCAGTATCAGGTTTGTGGCCTCTCTTCCCCGTGGCGGCTGTGTGTGCTGGGGCAGCTGGCCAGTGGACCCTTAAATCCCTTTATCAGCCATACCCATAGGACTGTGGGGTAGCAGGGAGGCTCGGGAGCTGTGCTACATGCAGGAGACCTGCAGCTCACTGTGACCTTGTACTTGGGGCCGATAAAAGACAGCAAGGGAGCTCTTCCCCTTCTGCGTGTCACTGCTTTACTCATCCTTACCCCAATGCTCGACACTTGTCAGTCATGCTTTCTGACCTGGACATGAGGGTGACAGTACATATGGCCCTAAAAATTGCTTATGGAAGATAAATTATAACTGCTGGGCTATAAAGGCTCTCATCATCATGTAGGAATGAGGAACAAAGCTCAACAAAGACAAGGCAAGGAAAGAAAATGAAATTCTATGTAAATACCCCTCATTTTCACCCAAATCCCTTTTGACTGAAGCAGATATGAGTGCGGGGGCGAACAGTGAACACACAAATGCTCCTTTGTTGGGATAAAGCCACATTGTGCATGTGTGTCCAGAGCTGGATGTGCATGTGATGTGGCTGAGGGGATACAGGAGCTGATTTGCTTCCCTGGACCTGTATCTGCAGTGTGCTTTGCACCTTGAAACCTTGCATCCTCAAAAAGCAGGCTGAACTCTCCCTGGGCTCTTCATCTGCCTGCCTGGAGTGGCTGTGATCACTGGAGGTGCTGTTCAGTGTCTGCCTGAATTGCCATTTCTGTTTGGTGCTATCACTACCAATTAGATCAGAAATGTGTAAATAGAAATCCACCCCATGGACCAAATTCTTCTTTGGTTACATCATGAGCCACTTTTTCTCTTCTAATCCACAGCTAGCCACTTTTTTTGCCTTGGTTCAGGCAAAAGATCTGATGGGAAGCCTCTTTGTTCAACAGCATGCTGATGCTGGTCCTTGGTTGCTTGGTCCCACAGTAAAAGGGGTGGAAAGAAACACTACTGCAGCTAGAAGATGCAGCCTTGAAGCTTGGGGAGATTGTTGCCCTGGCTGAATTGAGCTCTTAAAAAGCAAATTTTTCAGTGGAACAAGCTACTGCCAAACCACTCCTAGCTTGTATGCTTCTCATTGCCTACACTAATACAGAGTAGCATAGCACAGCATAGCATAGCATAGAATAATTCAGTTGAAAGGGACCTACAACGATCATCTAGTTTAAATGCCAAATATTTGGATCAAAGTTTTTTAATTCTGGTCTCTTTTTTCTTGCTGTTCTGGGATCCACATGAGGTTTCTGAGATTTTTACCTACAGTTGTGCCCTGCCTCTCAGGTGGACTAGAACATTTACTTGGGGCTTATGACATGAAAGCAGGGCTGCAGCAGAGCTTGTGAATGTCTGAGAGACGTGAATGTTTGTGCAGAGATTCCTCTTCCTACCAAGCAGCTGAGTTTTAGATAAGAGATCTGCCAAGCTGAGAATGTCATTACTGCACAGCTGCAGGAATTGTTGTCCCAAGGTCTGATGACGAGAGCTGGTTTTGTGTTTGTCCCTGCTCAGATTAAAGCGGGACTCATTTCCAGCAGTGCCAGAGGTTTAAGAGCATGTACTGCACAGAAGTATTCCTGGTCTTTTGTTTCTTCACTTCAGCCCTTTGCAATGCTTACAGCAAAGGTCAGAACACAGAAGAAAAATGCTTTTGGTTTTGAGTTGCAAAGCAGTGGCAGTGGTTGAATTTTCCTGAGGGAGGGGCCCCCCGGGAGAGATAAGAGCCTCAAAGACGAAGATATTATCTGTAATACCAAGAACATAATAATCTTTGTGTTTTAGTGTTCCCTGCACCACAGAAGATTAAGAACACTGGGAAGCAATCTAGTATTTGTAAGGCAATGATGGTGCATACATACATGAGGATTTAGACACACATTTTCAGTAGTTGCAACGGGAGGAAAATAAAAAAAAAACCAACCAACATTTATGAAGCCTAGAGACGTAGAATGGGTGAAATGCCTCAGATTGTGTAGTTTAGATAAAGACTCACTGATGTCCTATTATATAATGTAGCTAAGCACAGTCATTTTTTCTAAGATGTTTTCAGTCACTCTGCCTCATATTTTGTTTTGTTAGAGACAACACTTGGAGAGCAAGGGAGTCCTTTGTTTCATAAGGACTCATCTGCTCCTCTTGCCTACTCCCCACTCGAGAGCATTTTTTTGTTCCTGTGCCATCACGTTTATTTCCCCAGCAACAGCGATTGCATTGCAAACATGATTTCAAAGAAGTTAAAAGCTTCCAGAACAAACATCCATTGCAGTTAAAGAAGAGGCTAAAGTCTCCTTCCTCTCACCCCCAGATTTCTTCCTAATTGCAGTTTAGGATTAATGGCTGTGTTTCCTGTGTAATGGATTTTTAAAGCACTGTAGTTCTGGCGCTGATTATTCAGGCACATTCAAAGCATGGACTAACGGGACATAATTTTGTACTGATTCAGTGCTCTGGCTTTGCTATAAATCTCTGTTCCTCAGCCTGCCTGGTACTCTTCCAGGTACATGGCAAAGCCATGCTTGTTGTCACTTGCCATGAATGAGGGAACCAGCTATGAACTCAAGAGAATATTCATCCAGGTGTCCCATTTGGTGGTGGGATATACGTCTCTCAGCCAAACTGGGGGTGCAGGTAATGTGTGGCTCCCTGCCTCTGTCTCTTATCCAGATGGGGTAAAGATTTCTATGTCTGCCAGAGCTTGGAAATGTTTCTAGCTCTGGTGGGAAAGCTGCCCGCTTTTAAGTCCATCTTGCTGGAGTTCAGGTCCCCATTGCCAATAATTCAACCAGGAGCATCCTTTGAAATGCTGTGTGTAATTCTCGATAATTCCCAGAATGGTGAATTTAAAGGGGAACAGATGCTGAGAAAAGGAATGCTAGTGGTGGTTTACAGCATGAGATTAAAACACTTTGGCTGATATAGCATAACAAAATGAGGGTTGAGAGGGGATGTGATCATCTCTGAGTATTTCAGGAATGATGTCAGTGCTACGCAGGAGCAAGATCCCCCCAGGTATTCAAGCCTGTGAACTGTACTGGCCCAAGTACAAATGGGTGTTAATGAGAAATGAACACATTTACACTGGAGAAGAGAACAGGTTTTTTAATGGTCAGAAAAGCGATATCTCTGTCAGGAGATAAAAGGCCAAGAATCCTAGGCGAAGTTAAAAGGGAGCTTCATTGCTTCATGAAAAGGGATTGACTAGGGGTTTGCCTGCAACAGCAGACACCAGTTTCAGTGACCACAAAGGGGTTTGGTCCTAAATTCTCCTTTCCTTTTATTCAAACATCTTTCTGTGGCCTGAAGGAGTAAAGAAAGGCTGTGAAATATAGTTTTGCCCTCCCATTTTGGGTGGTGACCAAGGACAGCTGCTCTCACAATGTGGGGTGGGGTGCTTTTGGATAGGTGACCCCTCCTTTGGTTCCCTCCTTGTTCCTCAGATACCTTAGGCTCAGCCTACATCTCATGCATTGATTTTGGTTCACTGGTGGCTTCCTTTCTCCCCTGCATCCTGTATGCCTGATGTGTTTCATACACTTTGAGATAGGAGGTGAAAGTTCACGGGCTATGTAGGTTTGTCTGTCTCTTGTAATGGAAACTCCCTCCATCACCCTTCGAATGACCAATCCACAGCCACAAGAAGAAGGACCAACCAGCTTAAGATGTGTGTTACAGGGACTAAGTGTAGCCAAATTACTACATTAATGACACAACTCCTATCTCTTTGCCCTCACCAGAATACTAGAGATGCAGATACAGCAAAAATAATGTTACATCTCTGGGAAAGGATTTTTGCAAAAGCTTGGGCCCTACAAGTTGTAGGGCACTGTGGCTGGATCCAGCAAACACAGTCCAGCTATTTAGTGTCTTCTCCAGCAAAAGAATTATAACCTCAGAAAAAAACTAGTAGAAGAAATGTTCAAGGCATATAACAAGAGATGATTCCTCACATAACGTGACATAAGTTGTGAAACTCCCTGCTGCAGGATTTTGTGGCTATTAAAAATCATTGAAGACCAAATCATGGAAGAAAAATAGACTGAGGGCTATTAAGATGACAATTCTGGCTCTGGAAGTCCCTAAGCTGCAAAATGCTAGAGGCTGAGGATGTGTTAGGGGTGGGTATCGTTACCTGCTCTTCTTTGCACTAGCAACTGCGAGGCGTCTGGTTCAACCACTTACAGAGATTGAATGTAAGTGCTTTGAAGGCTAGCTGGATGGAGACTGGTGTGGCCCCGTACAGCTGGTCTTATGTTTTTGAGCTTTCTTCCAGCCTGCTCCTCATAGGTGGAGGTAGCCCTTCACATCTGCAAAGCCTGGTTCACTATCCATTCTTTGAAACCATGTCTGCAACAGTCCTAGCTAAGCGACTTATCAAAAGACTGATTAAAAAGGTATGATATCTGCAAAAGGCTGTCTCACTGCTTCCCCAGAAGGTCTTTGTTTTGAGCAAAGCATGGGGGGTTTTGTTTCTAAAGACAGCTTGGTGCTAAACCAGCACTGACCTAGCCAGGTTGCCTGAGGTGGTGGGAGGGTGGAAGTACCATGGTGGGGAAAGGCATGGTTCCTTCTCCTTTAGGATCACCATTTCCACTGTCCTAGCTTGCTGAGAAGCAGCGTGTTCTGCATGTTAATTATCAACATGGCACCAAATTTCATGAGCAGTTTTGATAAACAAAACCTGTGTTCTGAGCAAAGGCACCCAGACAGAGTCCCTTTGTGAGAGCAAGACTTAGACCTAGTGTGTGTCTTTGGGAGAAATGCAGAATTCATTTTGGGGAGGGAAAGTGACACAAACAGCAGGCCATTTGCCTTTACAAAGGCTCTCTTTCACAGCTGGGGCATGCAGCAGAACAAAGCCTGACCCCATAATCTCTGCTCAACAATAGCTTGGAATATTTGATAATTTGGCGGTTGTACATGCATACATCATGCTTGACCGCAAATAATAGAGCCATGGTTGGATCCACCGTGAGGATAAAGTCAGCCTGTTTCCCATTACCGTTCTGGTTTTAAGGAAATGCTTATTTTGTGTCTCTGTCTTCTCCTGGCCAAGCTAAGTACATCTTGCTATGAGGCCAAAGGGTCTCAATTTCAAGCCCAGTAACAAAGCCAGAAAACATTTTTGCCACCATTTTAGAGAAAAATGCTTTATTGATGCCAAACTGGTTCATCACTTCTCTCTCCTATCCCTGTAAGCTCTGTTTCTCTTAAATACCTTTTCTTGGCTGAAGTCAGGGCCAACAAACAAGCAGCCCAAGAAGAACTTGGGCCTTACAGGTAGCTTGAGGCCCATGCTATGGTAATTATACAGACTAACTCCCTGCACTTCTGTTCCTTGTGTAAAAAGGAGGAAGGTACAACTTCTAAAGCCTATCCTTAGATGCCCGAGATACTCCAACAATAGAATAACGGCACTTGCTCAAGCATGTAAAGCAGTGGTAGTATGCAGATTAGCGATAGTTTTTGTAAGTTGCCCCCAAAGCTCTGTGGGGATGTAACATATTTGCGCAGTTCATTTTGTGTTATGCTCATAATGCAAAGAATGTTTGGATTGCTGTACTGGAGATCATCAGCTTAAGATGCAGTGTGTGTGTGCAACGCAAACTTTTCAACCTTTGTTAGCATAATTGACTGTACCTGGAGAGCAAAGCAACCAGAGTGAGACTCTTGCTAAATCATCATTTGTTTTATTGGGTGAAGCAATTTTTATTTGGGCATTTTGATCACCTTTAGTTCATTGATTAGCATTAGGCAAGAGTTTTTGCAGTGGCAGTTGTCAGAGCTTGGCATGAATGACTTGTCTCCTATGGCACCATGTCACATGGCATAATAACACATAAACCTTTTCTATTAACATCAAAATCTTTGTGTACGTTTCAGTGTTCAGTCTGAGAACACAGAGATCTGTTCCAGCAGAGGAGCTGGTGACATGTATGACTCAATACATGGCTTTGCCTCTAAATACATAAACATTTGACTACCATCAGCATTTACTCTGAGGCTTTGTGACATTCCTGTAAATTTACTTTTTTGGTTTTAGTATTTACTCTTTACATTCCTCAAATATTGTGAAGACACATGGCGATGAACGGGCAGATTTTCTGAAGAGCTCAACAGCAAGGTCCCTTAGGATGGGGATCTAGAAAAGTCTACAAAAAATATACGGGAAACTTCAGGCTGTCCTTGGAAAATTGGTGGGAAAAAATAACAGAGGATTAAATCAGTGGTCAAAGGGGTAAATATAAAAGGAACAATCAATCAACCTATAAAAGGAAGCCATTTCCATGGGCTGATGGCTGGTTAAAACATATGAAGGAAAAAGTTTTCACAGCTGGGAAGGAAGGGGCTAATAGACCGCTACAGTGATTTATCTTGGGTTGCTTTTCTGTGTATTCAGAAGTGATCTGGAAGAGAAGTGAATAAGAAATTGACAGCAGTTCCTGATGATACAGAGTTTACTGAGAATAATAAAAATTAAAATTGACAGTAAAGATTAACAGAAGGATCTCATAATGGTTATTGGCTGAATGGTAGAACAGCAGATGCAATTCATGTACTTAAGGAAAACAAACCAACCCTAACCACGCGCAGCGGTGAGGTCTAAAATTAGCTATTGCCACTCGGAAAGAAGAGCTTAGACTCATCATGTATAACCCTATGAAAATGTCAACTCAATGCTCAGCAGAGAGAAAACGGCAAATCGGTTGTTAGGTATTGTTCAAACAGGAAAAGAGCACAAAAGAGAAAACATAATAAGCTACTCTAGAAATGTTTTGCACTCACGGCTAGGATGCTGCACACCCAGAGCAGTGCATGCAGTTCTTAACTTCCTTGCTGAAAGAAATAAAAACAAGCTGAAGCAGAAAGGATGTTGAGAAAGGCAATGGGAATGGTAGAATGGTAGAAGTAGAACCACTTCTCATGAGAAGACTTTTTGCTGACAAGAAAGAGGGGTGATTGAAAGGGTCTGTGGTTGAGGCTGCAATGTCGTAAGTGCAATGGAGAAGGTGAATGGAGAACAAAATTACTCACTTTTTTCTGCAAAATGAGAACCTGGGCTCATAAAATGGACTCATTTTTTTTTCAGTATTGCAGTTTTTAAACAAAGAAAAGAAAGTCCTGCTTTACACAGCCTGACATTAAAATGTAGATCTCACTGTTCTGGTGTAGATGCTGAAGAATAAAGGGCTTTAAAAAGTGGTTAGAGAAATTCAGGGCAGAAAGGTCCATTCAGGCTATTAATCATAAAGATCCAACACAAACTGTGGACCAGAAAGCCCATAAACTGCACATGGATTAGAAAAGTATTAGGATTAGCATGCCATGTCCTTATTGCCTAAGTGTTCACTGCTATCAAAGGCAGGATTGTGGTCCCATACCACACGTGGGGCATACGTGGTCCCCCTGTAAGTGTTCTCACCTTTTCCCCCTGAGCTGTAAAGAGCTCAGTAAACCGAGCGTCAGACTTCTTTTAAAGACTGACCTTCAGATTGGTGCTAGACCTTGACACTGACTCTTCCAAGGTGACAGAGAACGATGGCAACAGAGTCTGCAAGAGCACTCAGACCTCTGTCCCCACGGGATTACGTACCACGGGACAAGGCAAACCAGCCTGCCTCCCTCTGTGCAGTTCTGCTTTTGTTCTTTGCAATTAAGGTAGCATTTAATCATTTGGTAACATTTTCAAAACATTTATCCCCTGCCACTGACAGCTTTTGAGTTAACTGTGGTACAGAGAAGCTGCCTTTTTGGAAATATCTGAAGACGGCAGTCACAAAGCTGATGTGACAGGGAGTTTCCATAGCTTGCTCTCACTGCACAAAGGTTTGCTTCTTATGACTCAGCCACTGATGTGACTTGGTTACTCATCAGAAAACTGCTTGAAGAAAGACTAATTTTGAGTTGAATTTGATTAAGATCTGAATGGCAGAGCTGGGGCAGAGGCTCTGGGGTTAACGGTAGGATGGGGTAAGGAGGACCAACAGCTTTCTGCATCTCACTGGTTCGAGCTTCTGCTTTCATAATAGTCCCTTCCCTCATTCCAGCCATGTAACAGCTGCACTGAGCCCCAGGGGTTTGTGCTAACCTCAGAAAGCAGCGTGCTTAGCCCTGGAGCCTACTCAAGGGACCTGCCTCCTGTGTTCTCGGCCGTGTATGGACTGACATGTCCCCTCCTGCAGCTAGGTGGGCTGCAGGGGGAATATGCCACATCTCCACCCCATGTTTATGGGGCCAGGCAGCTACCAGCATGGCAAAGGCTGTTACTTAACATTGCTGTGGGCCAGCAGTAAATGCTTCTTTTGGTTGCAGGAGGAAACCAGGGAGGGAGTGGTGATACATGGTGAACCACTGAGTCATAAGGCTTGCAAGAGCTATATTAGGGTAGGGCAGGATATGTTCTACCCCTCGCTTGGTTGCAAGCCTTCAAGTCACTGTCTAGCTCTTTTTTCCCTGCTGTTAGCAGTCTGGGCTGCCTCATGCTTGTTTCATTCATATTATATTGCCTTGCCCTGTGCCTGACTGTTTTGATGATCAGAGAAAATCATGTTTGTGGCCTTGGTGGTGTGCAGAGAATTGCTCCAGGCTGGACAAACCAGTCCTCTCCCTGCAAAGCCAGGCTCAGCATGAAGGACAGGTCATTGCAGTGGGCTTTCGTCAGCAGCTGCAAAGCCAAAGCAGCGCTGGCACATGTGTGCCCAGAGAAACTCATTTCAGATGCGATGGCGACCTGTGGGCTCAGCCCTCCTGATCTGTTCTTTGTAAAATTTTCGAGTGCTCTGTGTCTCCTGAGTGTCTGGCAGACAGCGACCAGAGGGGACCTGAAGCCGGTGTAAAGAGGAGGGAGAAGTGTGGCTGCAGCGGCCGGGGGAGCTTTGCCCCTTGGCGCACCAGTGGCAGAAGCTGGCGCAAGAGGGAAAGCTGGCAAGGCATTTCCAGCGTCGCCTTTCTGCACTGGGGTCTCACACAGGTTTCAGAGGAACCATGCCTGCTGAAGGGCTGCAGCGGGGCTGGTAGCGCTGGGGCCCGCTTCCCCCAACAGGACTTCTCGGTGTGGCTGGAGCAAACGCTAAGCCTGGATCATTTCAGGCTGCCAAATCTTAAGGATGAGCAGTCCATGTCACGGCTCCTGGCAGCACGGCGCAGATCCCACAAATCACAGCAGTGTTGGCTGTGCTTGGCCACAGACCCGTAACTCCTCCCCAGAGCAGAGGAAGATCTGAATCCCAAAGACCATCCTGTAGGCAGTCGGACCAGATCCTGGCAGTGCTGCTGAAAGCTGCTGTGGACTGCCTGAATGAATATTCATGTATCCAAGTATTGCTGTGATGCTCGAAGGAGGCAAGCAGTGTGAGATGTACAGGGAGAGATATCTTTTGTTATGCTCACTTCAGTTTTATTTATTAAGAAATCTGTGCAGGGCTTAGGAAAACTGGTCTTTAAATCTGTCATCAGCTTTTAAAAAGACAAGCCCAAAAGCTTCAGCTTGACATTATCTAACAAATTTGTAAGACAAAAGCTGGGGAGGTGTGTAGGTGCTGTGCTCTATTTTCCAGCTCGGTGAACAGAGCTGTAAATGAATGGGGAATGGGTAGCTCACATTTACCTGCATCAAAAGCTCTGCCAGAAAAGGGTTTGTTTCTGTGCTGAGCTCACCCTGCTAGAAGTAGTTACGCTGGTGTAAGACACCACCAAGTCAGAACAGCACATTTGTCCAGTCTCACATGTTGGGCATGGGATTTACTCATTTGACTTCTTACCATCCCCTCCCCGCAGATGCAGTGCATCCATGGGCAGTATTGTACCGTGGCAGCTCCCTTGGGTTGGGAACCCGTGTGTCTGGTGCAGCTGCTCTTCTTGGTCTGTGAATTCCCCATCAAACTTGTAGATGAGATCCCGGGTGGGAGGAGGGAGGCAGGGCCCCTTACAAACACCTTGCAATTATTTTCACTCCAGGAAGTCCAGATGAGTAAACCTCAACCTCAAAGTGGTTTCTTACAGAAATAGCGTGTTTTTCGCCCTGAAAATGAAGAGCCTTTCCTCATTTCCAGAAGCAGTATGATAAATATTTTCACTTCAGTATGTTTTTTGTTGGGAATCACTTTCATTTAGCTTCTTATCACAGTGACTTAGGGGCTAAGAATAACTAGAGTCTAGCAGCTCCTAGCTAGTGAGACATGTGTTTTGAAAACTGAGTTCAAACTTGCATTACTCATAAGTAACGAAGCAAAAGCTGCTCCTGCACTGAGCTCAGCTTCCTATGGGCCTGAGAGAAATAAGAGAAAGATCAGTTTTCTTTTACCTCATCAAAATGAAGACCATTAGGAACATGCGGCTACTGCAGTCTCTTTGCACTGAAGGAGCTTGATGACAAGCAGGATGGTAATAGCTGCCTTCAGCCCTCTGGCTGGAAATAACTGATATTTCCCAGATAGTCACTGCTGGTGATACCCACACAGAGCTTCTTGGTGAGCTGCTGGCTTTTGTTCTGAAGGTTTGCGAAGATGCTCTGTACACAAACCTCTATGTTTTCGAGTGCAGAGAAGCCCTGTGCAGCTGGTGGGTTTGCAGTTCACCGGGGGCATGACCTGATCCCCTGCTCAAGCGAGGCAGCTGGAGCCTTTCCCCAGCGAGGGGGCTGCCTTGGACCCTTGGAGAGCACTGCACACCAATGCTGCAGTGTGCACATGGGCCTGTCTACGCCGGCCAGCTTTTATCACCTCGCAATGGTCAAGGGAAGACACAGCAGGGCACTGTCCGCAGAGCACAAGTCAGGCGAAGTGCGTGGTCTGATGGCTTGGGCTGCGGGGTGAGATACTTCTTCAGACAGCTGGATTAAAGCAGGTGCAGGTCCCTGCGTTGACGTCTCACCTCTGTTTTACAAGGATGATCTCCCAATTGGTACCGTTGATTGATCCTGGAGGTTTTTGGGGGATCTTCTGATGGTCAGGAGAAGGGACATAAGGCAAATGCTTTTCAATTAGAGGAGCTCAGCAGGGCTGTGTGTGCTCTGGCTGCTCTGAGTACCCAGCGCAGGGACAACGGGCTTTCAGCCGGGCAGCGTTACGCACGCTTGGGAGCTCCACAGCTTGGACATTTGCGGCTGGGCTTTCTGAGGGGGAGAGTCTCGCCTTTCCCCCGGGAGCAGATGAGGACAGCGCAGAAAGGTCCAGGCTGCCTGTAACGTGGGAGGTGAGCAGAAATGCCGGAGGAGTCAGGCCCTTGGAATGGGAGGGGGCAGATAACGCCTGCGGGACTGCCCTGGAGGCGCAGGAGGCAGCGTGGGGTGCTTCCCTTCCACACAGGGGCAGGGGAATTGTGGAGGGCTCCAGTTTTCCACTTGGAGGTGGGTTTGTGAACTTCAATCTTTTTTGCCTTCTTCAGGCCAAAAAAAGTTTCTTTAATTTTTTTTTTTTTCTGAAACCCTCATTTTGGTGTGAACAGGACATAGAAAAGAGATTACTCTGTGTCAAATGAAAAAAAAAAAAGAAGCAGAAGTGTGATGAAGTGTCTGAAACATGGTATGAAATCAATGGCCACGTGCTGTTTGGAGTTACAGCTGGGTAAAGACAGTGTCATTGCACTGAGGTTGATGGGGTTCATTAGTTATCTGCTGTGGATAAGATTATACCCCCTGAGAAGCCAAAAAGGAAGATGTGAATCTTGGCCACTTTTAGGATCACAAATCAGTGTAGGGGGAGGAAATCTGGGATCTGATTAAAAACAGAGAACCTCAGAGCCTCTGGAAGCAGCAACACATGCAGAGCAGCATTCAGCTACACAACAGGCTGGTGACCCAGAGATACGGGTGTGACAGGATGCTCTTGAAATGGGAGCACTGCCAGCCAGCTGCGGTGCTCTGAGAGGGGGCAGGGAGGTGCTGATAGTGATCAAACCCAAAGAAGTCTAAGAAGGTTTTCAAGGTTTTCACCTTGCACGGAGGTGGAAAAAAAAACAAACAAAAACCCCCACTATCACACTTCCTCCTGTGGTGGGTATTAGTGTGGCACAGCCACTGGGGAAATAACAGGGGCAAACAGGAGAGCCAGCATCGCGCCATACTGCTGTGCCTGGTTGGTGCTGTGACTTGGGTTTCGGAGCCCATTAGGTGCCTGAAGGCCTTTGGAGATGGGTATCTTTGTCCCCATGCACAGAGATGTCCTATTTACCGGTGTTAGGTGCTCTGAGATCTGCTCCTTTGTAAAGCTCTGGGTTATGATCCCTGTCAGCTTCTCAGTGAGATGCGCAAGGGGTTTGTTCGCAGACTGTGTGATCGCTCCACCCGAGCCATCACTGGTCCTAGGAGGGTCTGGGCACCCACACCTGCTGTACCAGGCATCCGGCACTGATGGAATGATCACAGAAGGTGATGCACTTTGTCTGGACAAATGACTGACTCTTGTTTCCAGGAAGATATAAAAAGCTTGCTGGCAATTATGAAAGAAACAGCTATGAGCTGTGGTATCAGGAAACCTGGGAGGATGCCTGCACATTTTTTTTTCCTCCCCCCACCATGTTTGCTAAATACAAGCTAGGGACAGCTTAAATGGTGCCTTAAGACTCTACACCATGCAGGTCAGATATGCAGTTGGTGGAATCAGCAGAGACTCCACTGATTTCCCCTCTGAGGGTCAATTTGTAAGCAGCAGTAACTCCAGCCATGCTGGTCAACTGCAGGCCAGGTAGGAATTTCTCGTTACGACTGGAAAGGTGAGCTTGGGAAAAGCTGGGCCATCATTTCTAGCCAAGATGTGAGCACATGTGCTTGTAACTGGATGTGAACTCCCTTCTTGAACTCATGCTGATTTAGAGGAAAAAAGCCCCTCCTCTAGCTGTCCTAAATGAACAAGATGAAAACATCCCTTGCCAGCTGGTTTAGCTCTTGAATAGGGTTGGAGGTGAGCAGGCAGCCATGTCCTCTCTGCTTCCAGGTCTCAATGCTGCCCTGCAAAGCCCCGCTAGTACCACAGGGAGCAGGGGAGCCAGGGGAACCACAGGGCAGCCCCAGGGCTGGGGAACAGAGACCAGCACCATGCATGCGGGAGAGGCAGGTGGGAGGAGAACCAACAGCACTGAAATTGGGAGAGTATGGCTTGTGTCAGTTTTGCTGGGAGCGTGGCATGACTGCTGCCAGGTTCCTTCTTTCTCATCGCAGTTGCAGCGCAGGAACCAGTAACACTGCAAATGGACACTGAAGTGGTGAGTCCTGGTCTGTGCTGAGAGCATCTGGGTGTGCTCAAACCCTGCAGGATGCTGCTGTGCCAGAGCAAAGAGCCTAAAGGAGAGACCCGAGGATTAGTGACTTGCCTCAACTACTGACTTATGCTGTGAAGCCAAGTAGCTCCTGTCTGCACCCACCTTCTGTGTGTGTGTGTGCGTGTGCCCAGCGATGGCAAAGGCAGAGCAGCTTCACTTTGAAGCACACCGTTTATGCACAGGCTTGGGTGCTTAGTGGTTCACACCAAACCGTGCCTGTCTTGGGGGTGTTTGTGGTTCAGGGTTATGCCTTTCCTGAGGCTGGAGCCAGTGCGCGGAGCTGAGCTGGCGGCGAGCTCCCTGCAGTGCATGTGCAGGCTGGCACGGTGCACTCAGGGCTCTGGTCGAGCACAGGTAAACGCGGTGCTGGGCTCAGAAGCCTCCAGGCAGAGCCGCGCAGGTGCTCGTTCCACGCTCTTATACCCATCTGTGCTGTAGCGACCACAGACTGAGCACTTGATTTCTAGTTCCCATTTTTGCAGCTGCGGTTTGATTTCTCACGCAGGGCTGACCTCGCTGGGGGCTGCGCCCACCCTGACAGGCTCCAACTGCTGCTGAGGAAGCGCAGCTGGAGCCAGAGCTGCAGGAGGAGGCTGTGCTTGTGTCGTTGGCAAGAAGGGGGTTGAGCTCTGTCTCTCACTCCTGGGTGAAAGCTCTGCCTCCCCCGAGGACAGCGATGAAGGACGGGGTATCTTAGGCCTGAATGGGAGTGACTGTGATGCTGGCAGCGTGACAGTCCCTTCTCCTTGGCTTGAGTGGAACTGTGCATCGGCTTTCTCATCCAAATTGCATTGCATTGGGCAATTGGTCTGCACAGAGGGGGAGAGGCTCAGATATTCCACTGGATAAGAAGGAAGCCTGGACCTTTGGGACCCTCCATGCTGCTCTGTGTTCTGGGTCAGCCCTGTCACCCCAGAGCTGTCAACCCAGATATGGGACAAACCAGCCACAGCCCTATTTCATTTCTCCACTTTCTGAGAAAAGACCGAGTGAGGTCCCTAATCCTGGGGCAACAGCTGACAAAGCACTGCTTTCCTCTGCTTCTGGCCTGTTGGGGCAGCTCTCTGCAGGGCAGGCTGGGTTTTGGTTTGACTGTCTTCCCTAATGTCTGTAGCCATGTGGCTCTGCAGGTGTGAGGGGACCGGGGCAGTGCCCAGAGGGATGGGACCCCCAGCCCTGCTCCCCTGCGAGCTGCCCAAATGCCTGCACCGAGGGGGAGGAGGGTGGGCCTTGCAGCAGTGGTCAAGAGGAACACTGGACTAAAGGGGTCATGAAATCACTGTCTAAATCCCCCCACTTACTCTTTAGGGCACACGTAGGGCTCCATGGGGAAGCTGAGGCCAGGACATCATGTGCTGCATGGAGAGACATGGCCCTCAGGGGGTTTCAGGGCTGCACCTTCATCTGATTTTTTGTCATGAAGAAGGAGCCCCACTTACCAAATATTCCTCCAGATCCTGCAAATCATCTTAGTCCCCTTGTGTCCCCCAAGTTAGTAAAACACATTGGCCTCAGCTTAACTTCAGCCTCACATACCTGTGAGTTGAAGTGTTTTGCTGAAGATAAGTGGCAACCAATTAAGCCTTCTCCTAAAACATGGCAGTTGGGCATACACTGTGACCGCTGGTAAACATCCCTCCCAGGGACTTTACTAAGTAGAGTTATCAAATGAGAGCCTGCCTATATTAAGTGTGCTACTGTGTGCCTCAGCTTGTCCATCCCTTCTCCGTGTCAAGTGAGTGCTGGCATAGTTTTCCGTACTGCCAGCATCCCCATCGATGTAGTACAGCTCTCTCTCTGGGTACCACACTGGAGTGAGTACATCTCCCTCTCTGTCATTTGCAAAGGAGTTGTTTATTGCCCCCAGACTGTAAGACAGTGAAGTGGCTTGGGGCAGCCATGTAAAATGGCTCACAGATCATTGATTACCACAGATGAGAAGACAGCAATTACACTATTTACACCACAGTTGTTTTGTTTTACAGCCTAATTTGTATTCATTCCCCTGTAACAAACTAGCAAAGAAAAAGCACCGGTTCACTGGTGTTACTCATCTGTATAATTAAACAGTAAGTGCCTGATCTGTCAAATAGACTCATTCGGGTTTTGCTTGCAATGTGGTTGCCCAGTGGAAAGGTGTGCCCCTCAAAATTGGCACAGCTCCATTAAAATCAGCTCTGTTAAAGCAGTGAATGGAGGTCTAGGGAGTTACCCAGGCTGCTTGTACAATGGGTGAGAGTGCAAATTCCAGACAAGGTGCTTGCTTGGGTTTTTTAGGCTGTATTGGCATCCCAAAGCTTCCCAGGTTGAGTGGGCTGAGCTTTCAAACCACTTCACTAAAAAAAAAAACAGAATGGTGTGTCTGCCATCTCCAAACCCTCTCCGTTTCCCAGGGTATTGGAGAGCCTGTGAGGATGACCTCTTCCCTTCGTGAAATCACAACCTGACGGTTTCAAGATGGGGAATATCTTATAACAGCTCTTTACCATCTATATACTTTGCACTTGGATTGTGCACAGGGAGCGAATGACGCTGATCACACCAGATGGCACTGCTATTTGATTTTCTGGTTTATAATTGACTTGCATTTCCTAGTTGCCATGTGCTTTTTTTGCTCTTTACAGGAAAGCAACACAGCGGAGCCATGTGGACACAGCTCTGTCCTGGATCATCCAGTCTGTGAAACAGCCCGGTGGGAGACTGCATCGTCCTGCTCTGACCACATATTTGCAGCTTCATTTGAATCCCAAGGACATGCAGCTATGAGACTCTTAACCCTTGCTAGCCTGGCTTGCAGGGGCTGTTTTATTGTGTTGGACAAGCTTTCCCTGCCTATGTTGCATCGCTTTAGGTGGTCTGGGAGGCTCAGCGTCTGCATCCCCAACTGAGACTGAAGTCCCTTTTAAGCAAGGCTTGTAACTCTTACTCTGCCTCCTTTTAGGCAGTTTGGGTGCCAACCAATTCACCACAACTATGCAAGAGCATATGAACTTAGAATGACCAGAGCGGTGCTTCTTTACACTACTTTGCCCAGCCACTGCTACCTGTCTACCTTTTCTGCACTTCATCCTGTTGCTGTAGGTCTGATTTCACCAGACCAAATCCCCTGAAGGGACACAAATCAGGCTACACTGAAAAATGTTTGCACTGGAGGACCTATCTTTCAGTGGAGGATGCTTCCTATGAACCTTTCAGGGGAGGCTTACAGGACAGGCAATGTCTATCAGATGCGAAGGATGTGCCTTTTGTGGACAACCAGAGCAGGAGCTGTGAGTACTGTATCTGTCATTTTGCATTTATCCAGAAATGAATATGCACTGAATATGCAGGCCTTTGGAAAATAAGGTTTCCTTCCTAGAATATGAGGACAGGCGTATTCTAGGTTTTTTCAAAGAGTCCTCGCTTCTTGCAGCTCAGGCTTCAGACTTTTTTTATGTTTAGGCATTGACAGTGCAAATGCCTTTGACATGGGTGAAGGACAAGACTGTAGATCTGTGCTGGGTTCTGCTCTGGGACCTGAGTGGTCTGGTGGCTAGCTTTTCCTGGGAGTCAGTCTGTTTTTTTTTTTTTGTTTTTTGTTTTTTTAAAATCATATGTCTAAGTCTGTGGTTTTTTTATGGTTTTTAGAGAAGTGAGACCTTCAGATTGAATGCTCTTCCTGTGCAGGCAGCACTGGGGGCAATGGGTATCAACTTGAAATGGGTATGAATCAGAGAATCAGATCTGCTCTGCACTCCTGTGAACTTAAAAATGGGAAGTAAAGCATCTGAGATGGATCAGCCCTCCTTATGTTACCCGCACACATCCTCCAAACTTCTGGCACTTTGGCATCTGCTGTGGGTACTGCTGGTGAGTCAGGCAGAGAAATGCAGTGCTCTTCCCATGTTCGTGTATGTACCCTTAGTGCAACAAATACATGTTCTTCAGTAAGGAGGTATTTTACATGTGTGTATCTCTTTACATTTCTATCATTTCTACCAAAACTTGACTGGCAGCAACAAGGCATGTGCTCAGCTTTTAGATTAGATTCCTACTAAAACATTGGCTTGGGTGCCCAGCTTGGGAAAACTAAGCTTTCAGTTGTTTGGGGAGATATTTTTCAACTCAGAAATGTGGATTAGTTGGGTAAATAAACTGTATTTTGCTGAAGGGAGAAAATAAAAAACCTGGTAGCTCACTCTGTTCTTGCTAGTGGCCCCCACTTTTCAGGCTTCTCCATCTCTTTGCTTCTTTGGCACCCCAAACTTCCAAGAGCCACTTTAGGTGTGGGTGATAGCTCACCACGAGTGCTTGGGCAATTAATTCAAGTTCTCCTTTCTGCCTGCAGTAATAACATTTCCCCAGCTTTCTGCCATATCTTTCTTTGAACAGAAACATCTCCTAAACGTTATGGAGATTGCAGAAATTTCAAGTCTTGAATCTCCTTTCTTTCTTCCAGGTACCCACAAAGCCTTCTGCCAATTTGTGTCTTTGTCTTTTCTTTTTTTTGCCAGGAACTTAGGTTTCATCCAACTGGCACTGCCTGCAGCTTCAGTTAGGGTTTAAGAAGCTTTAAGGCTAAGCAAAGAAGGTGCTGGGATAACACTGGTGACCTTGAGGCTTTCCCCAGGGAAGCAAGAGATCCATTGAGAGGCAGGGCAAGGTTTCACTGGCATTACGCTGCAAGGTTAGCCTAGTGCTCCTTGATTTCGTCTGAAATTCCACTCTCCCTCTGCAGTCTCTTTGTCCCTCTTCAAGCAGCAGCAAAGTCAGGAGGTAACTTGTGAACGGGCTAATCTGGACAGGTTTTCATGGGCTGGGTTCATGACCTAAAAGTTACTTCACTGCTTAGTTCCACATCTTGTCCTTAAACTGTGTGAGAAAGGAAATTTTGGGTTTTGCAAGGGCAAAGCAACGTTTCCTCCGCCTTAGCCTTGCTGCTGGAAAAATGTAAATTCCTTTCTGCTGTGTTTCTGAAAGCCAGACTGTCTCCCCAGACATTCAGCCTGAAATGCGAACACAGTGGATAAAACTTCAGCCCAAACAAGAGACATTTGAAAAGTTATAGTGAAGAAAAACAAAGGCAAGAACAGAGCAACCTTCCTCCACCCAGTCCTACCACGCTGATCAGTCCATAGCAAAGTGTTGCTCTGTGTTCTTCTAGCTCGTGTTCTTGTGGGTAGGCACCACTCCACCGATGTGATTAGATAGTCTGTACCTGCAAATCCCACTAAGCACATATTGAACCAGCAGATATCTTAAGAGGAGGAGGTTTATCTCAGTTCTCAGGCTTTTTCTTTGGGTTCTTATCCCCTGTGATTTAAGATGTGACAGCAGAAAAATAAGCCAGCAGAGTTATTACATTTAAAAGTATCGTTTCTCTGCTGTGATTCTTGAGTACAGGAAACATGAGAAATTGGGTATGTCCCTAAGAAAACACTTCCTTAAAGACTAAAACTAAAGAATTAGGATCTTAATAAAATATACCATCGCTCTGATGATCTCTGTATGTCTATTCTGACAAAGTTTGCTGAAGTTGACACAGGTTCCACTGAAATCACCAGAATTACTTCTGTTGACCTGAGGGGGATTTGATCAAGGCCCCACACAGAAAATCAAGCAAAATAGTCCAAGAGTCAGATGTCACACACGGTATTTTGTGTCCCCCTCTCTGGGAGGCGTCTAAGGCTGCATGTACTCTGACTGTTTCATTGCTCCAGGGTCTTAGGCCACTTGTCCACCCTTGCCCTCTCTTGCAACTTATTCTGTCCTACCCACTGGCATATTTTCCTTGTGGAAGCGGAGCATGTTGGCAAAGGGAGGGGAGGGCTGGCCCATGCCCACATCCAGCTCCGATAACACACTGAGAAGTGGCTGTAACCTGGGAGCTCCCGATATAAATACAAATCTCAGTTCAGATTTATCATAAAAGTACATATGTAAGTTAGTTTAGGGACTGCACTATTGCTCCTGCTCTGGAAGTAAGTCAACGTGGCTGTGCTGATTTGTACACCTTAAAAACCAGAGAAAGTAAACAGAGAACTCAACCAGAAACCTGCCTGGCAGTGGCTCTGGAAAGGGAGAGGTTATTACATTCGGCACTGCCAAAACAGGAGAAGATGTGACAAAACAGTGACAAAACAGGAGCTGTGACGGTTTCATCATCCCTTGCGTTCCTTAAACCATGGGAAGAACATTTTGGAGAAGAGCTGCTACAGCTCAGACAGCAACAACAGATATTTTGGGGTGATGTTACCTGTAACAGTCCAGGAGTTTGTAAGAATAACTAAGTCTTCTCTGAAGGCACTTCAGGCAGGTATGATTTTGGTCAGACTATTCCCAAAGTGCATTTTGGAGGCACACCTGAGCAAAAGGGCTTGTTGGTGGCTGTATCCTTCCCTGGGACCTGCTCATGCCTCAATCAACACCCAACTGTGTCACAGACACCCAGAGCCCGTGTCCCCAGGAGCTCACACAAGGGGGACAGAGACCACCAGGGGGACACGGCGAGGGGTGCCCTGCCAGAAGCAGCAGAGCAGCACCCTGCTTTCATGTCTCTGCTTGCCGTGTCCTGCCACGTGGACCTCCCTCTTGGCTTCTCCAGCAGAGAAGCAGCGTTTCAGGGCAGGGAGCTGGGCTGCACCAGCACAATGGCCAGGTCCTGCTGGCAATAAGATGTAGGGAGAAGTTCCCGTTGCTTCCCTGGCTACACACTGTGAGTGCGAGGCTGTTGTAAATACCCAAACCTCCTCTGTGGCCACTCTCAGGCAGCTGTGCCCACAGGCTTGGAAGATGTGCTCTGCCTGCTTGGGCGCACAAGCCAACGGCTCTGCTGCTGAGCCTGCTCTGGCAGAGCTGGGTGGAACGCTGGGTTGCTCAATCTTGGCAAGCCCAGGCGCTGAGGTTGAGCGCTGATGCCTTAGAAGTGCTGAAGAAGAAAGTCTGGGTGTTTCTGTGTTCAGGTGATAGCCAAATGAAGACTTTCTTGAGCTGAGACCTTGGCTTTGCACCAAAATTTAGCTTAAATACTTGGTTGCATCATTTCCTCCTCCCTGGTCACGGTTCAGCACCCTGTTCCTGCTACGCATTAATATTTTTACACTTCTTAGAAGTGCATTACTTCTAATTCATTATTTATCTGTTCTTATTGGCTGGGCATGATTTTTGTTCTTTGTATGGGACTTCCCCGCATTGTTCTCTCCTATTGTAACGTGATGACAGCATGAATATTTCTGGCGTGAATTCCTGTGAATACAAATTCTCAGCAGCTTTTGCAACACTTCATGTGTGCCAACAGCCACTGAAAGTGTGAAGCTGAGGTAGCAAATGCTGCCACACAGTCTTCCTTTGAACAAATCTTGGGAAGAAGGTTGTGGGAATTGGCTGTATCTGCCTCTAGTTTATGCAAACATCTGCTAGGAGAATGGGACTCTCCAAAAGCAGATGTGATTATTAATGAAACTCAGGATTTGTATGTTAGCTGAATTTCACACCTCCCTCCAAGTAGTGGGGAAAAATATTTAGGCCTGATAATAAGTAATGAATCCAGATGTTTTTAAGATTATGGATGCATAGCTACAGGTTGCAAATCACCCCCCCACCCCCCCACCCCCCCACCCCCTTTTTAATAAAGCATTCTAAAGAAGGGTACAAACTATTTCAGTAGTTTAGGACTACTGGTCCTAAGATGCTGTCTGAAATTCCAGTTCGTCTGTGCTCCAGCAAGGCTTTTGTTTAGTGGATGCAAGAAACAGCATTCAATGTTTATTTTTCTCTCTGACCTACTGCTGAGTAATTGAATCACCCCAAGCACCAAGCTAATGTTTTTCCTCCCTGGGAGAACATAATGTTACCAGGGAAAGGAGAGGAGGAAAAAACTAAAAAAGTCAGCTGCAGGTGTTTGCTCCAAATGGCAATTAGTGGGCATCTGAGACCAGGAAAGAGTATTTTTGTAGTGGAAGAAAATATTTGCAAAGTCAAATGAGCATGATGCTGAGTGGTGCTGAGCTTCTGCCACCAGTGGCATCTAGGAGGGTAGAGAAGACCTGGCTGATGGCATGTAATCGCAGATAGGCAAAACCAAAAATGTGGGACCTGACTTCTTGCATAATTTTTAACACTGCAAGGGCAGACACTGAATTATGGATGCTCAGAGCTGCTAGACCACCAGCTCAACAGACTGGCTATTTCCATACAGCAAACCAGGTAATGAGAAAGGGTGAGCAAACAAGGTGCTGAGAGAGGACAGCTGGGCTCATTTTGACTCTTCTGGAGTACCCAAACAAGTATCCATCTTCCAGTGGTGTGGATGGGCTAACTACTTTGGGCCAGGACCTGTTGGTAAGTTTTTAATTCACTGTCCTGTGGGCAGGCAGAGGAATTGGGCAGAGACTACCACTGCACTGTTCCAGACGGGCTGGCAAACTTATCACAACTATCGCTGCTATCACCAAGTAGATGCCAAGGTATCAAAAAGCATTTCTTTGTTGTTCTCATTCTGGCCTCAGAAGGATATGGGCACTTACTGAAAGGAAAGACTTTTTTCCTCGTAGTGTTGTCACATAAAAGGAATATCTTCGGGGAGAGGGGTAGAGTGGAGGCTACCAAGCCATGTTGAGCTGCGTCAGCAAGAGCAGAGGCAGCATGGCTCCTCTTGTGCATGAGATGCAGAGACGTTACTCTTGCACACAGAGATGTGTTTGTACAGAAGACCAGACAGTGCAGAGCGACAGCACTGACAGGCAGGAAGCCTGGTGCCTTCCAGTTCACAGATAGGGCATGTCTGCGGCTTTTGGAGTCTATCACAAGCACATTCTTCCTTGGAGAATATAGAAGGAAGAGGAAAGAAATGAAATTATTTAAATACAGAAAGTGTTTCCTCATGTCTGCTGTTTGCTCCTTCCATGGGCAAGGTACTGGGGCTGCCTGAAAAGTCCCAGCAAAGTGCTTTTCATTTTACAAAGGGAAACCGAGTTTTGGACAAAGTGTCTTTTGAATGGTTGGTTTCTGTAAAAAGATTCAATTTGGTTTTTTTTGGTTGGTGAAATCTGTCCATGGGGTGTTATTGAAGTGCTGCCTCTAGTTTTCCTTTTTTTTTTCCTTCTCTTTTTTAGCTCTACAAAAGTTTATTTTCAGAGCACTGGAACAGGCAGATCAATGGTTGCATTTCACGCATCCATTACAATCTGTTTCTCTTTTATCTGTGGTCACATCAGTGGTGGCTGGAATGTGTCCGTGTTCAAAGCCCCATCCAGGAGAAGCCATCACGGTGGGTGCTGGCTGGCAGGGTGCCATGTTCTGGGAGGTCCCACATCACTCAGCTTCTCCACCTTGAGCAATGTTCAGAGGTGACCCAGGTGGGCATGTGTTTGCCCTGCTCTGCTGTATCTGCTTCACAAAGGGAGTATTTCAGCTCTCAGATGTGTCATTCCTGCCTTGCTGGTGAGTGTTCTGCTCAGCTAAGAATATTAGCGTCATCTTAGAAGTTGCGTCACTGTAGCCACTGTGATTTCAGCTCAGCCGCAGCATACCAAGGAAGCAGACTTGTCTGGGTTTCCAATCATACTGGAGCACCAGCATAGAGTGCATATGGCAGCTGCAATGGGGGGGTGCACATTACTCTCTCCGTTATGTGGGTGTGGAGCAGAAGCAACTCGCCTGAGGCTGGTGTAATTATACGTGCACAGCTTGGATTAGAATCCAACCCTTGACATTAAAGAACCCTCAGTGATGATTTTCTTCCCCCCTAATCCCCAAGATTTATTTTTGAATAATGAGATCAGTGGTCTAAATAAAGGGTTTTGGTGGAAAAAACATTTCAAAGGTGCAATTTCCTGCTACCGGTTTTGCAGTGAGGGTACAGTTCAGGAGCATTTCTGCTTTATCAGGGCTCCAGCCATAATTTATTCACTGGGTTGACAACCTACCAGCATTCTTGGCAGGGACGTGGGGACTTCCCAGTTCCTCAGACCTCTTGTATACTGTGATTTGATGATACAGTAAATGCAGCTTTAGGGTTCTTAGTTCCAGAACAGAAAGACCAGAATGCTATGCCACAAAGTGCAGATGTTGCATAAACTCCTTCTGCCCGTCCAAGCATGCGCCGAAGGTGCTGCCAGTGTAGCCCTGCACGGATGAGCTTTGTGCCACATCGGCTGTTACCTGCCTTCCTGCAGCTGGAGAAACACCAGCCCAGGCTCTGACTTGTGCTTTCTGGCTAGCTGAAGGGATCCCATGCCTCTGCCTGGTGCAGATCCTGGTTACCCTGCTGAGTGCTGGGATGGAGCCCGGCTGCCCAGGGAGCTGCATCCCAGAGCTGCAGAGCTGGGCTTGGCTGTGGCTTGCCTAAAACCGGGCAACGCAGCTTCATTCTGTGAGGAAGGAGGGGAAGCAGACGGGGAGCTGGCATGGGGGATTCCTCCTCTCACTGGCACCCAGGGGCTTCATCCTCTGCTGGGATGCTGAGGAGGAACCACCAGCTTCTGCCAGCCCCGGGTCTCCCCTTGTTCCTCCTGCGTTGCGGGGCTGGGAGCCCCATCCTTCCTCAGCCTGCTTTAGAAATCTCCTCTGAGCATGCTGTGACTCCTTCCATGTAACATTTTTTCCACTTGTAGGCTTGGAAAAACAGCAGCGGGTGACTTTGGGAAGCCGTTGGACATGGGACCAGCAAAGCCCCGTGTGGAGGACTTTGCTTTCCATATTCAATGGTGTGTTTCTGCCTGCAGGGGATGTGCATGGGAAAATTGCCGCTGATCCATGGAGAGTGGCCCTGAGCAGGGTTTAATCTTCAACTGCCTCACCCACTGCTGGCAAAACCACCTCTTCAGGTGACTGGCCCAGCACCCAGCCTTTATGAGAGGGTGTCCCCTTGCCCAGGCAGTGCATAGAAATCTCTAGTACCATGCTGCTGGGGCTGCTTCTCCGCTGATTAAAACTCACTAGGGTGCTGATAAGGTCCTGAGCATCCCTGGTCCTGAGCACCGCTGGCTAGCCCTGGCAGAGGGTCAGCTGAGCGGAGGGGTGAGCCTTTTTCTTGGGGACTACCTGCTGGTGGCAAGGCCAGTCCATAGCGCTGCAAGAAAGGCTAGTGATGCGACCAGGCTGCTTCTGCCAGGGCTGCCAGCTGGCTGTTACGGGGATGAGAGGGCTGGGTACTGCCAGAAGAGCCGCTTGATGCAGTATTTCTGGTGAGCTGGGGAGTATGGCAAAGGCACGCTTGTGGGATCAGTCAGGCTTGGCTCCAGCAGGGATACCTCGCCAGGCTGATCTGACCAAGTCACTGCTCCACGTGCCCCCTTGACTAGCAAGTGCTGAGGATGTTTCTGGGGCACGCAGCAACGGTTCCTTCATGACCTTTAGCAGCTGATTTCTCCTTGGGTAGTCTTGCCCTGGCTTGAACTTCTTCCAGGCTGCCCTCAGAAGATCGCCAAGCGAATAGTGCAGCAATGTACAGTTTCAGCTTGGTATTATTGGACGGGTCCAATCGCTTCCCTATTGTTTTGGCTGGCGAAGCCAGCTGTACCCTTTAACTGCCACAGCTTCCAGCAAGCTGTCTGCTCATCTCTACCCCTAAATGTCATCAGTAGTGACATGGATCCCTGAGAGTCTTGTTAGTGTGTCTTGCTGGTGGCATCTCTGCTTTTGATCCCAAATGACAGTCTCAGCCATCTGTACTTTGATCCTGGTGCTCAAAACAAGTCTGCTTTCCTTGCCTGGAAGCTCGTGCCAATCTCCAGCATTGGCATCCAACACTGGGAATATCTTTTTTTCCTTTTGCCAAGTCAGGTAACGTTTCTTTGGTGGTAGGCACTTGGATGGAGGTGTGTTCAGTGCACTGTTTAGCTTGCTTGGATCTGTTCAAATGCACTGCTTGTTTGCTGCCTTGCTAACTGTGCCGTGGCTGGAGACTCTGCCTTAAGCTGCCTTTTGCCAGTTGTGTTGTGTTCATTATATTTTCTCTTAACATGCGGTGTGGTCAGGGAGGTACCTGCCGATTTCTCATGTGTTTGAAGACTGGAGTCTTCTAGCAAAATCTTTTAGCAGCCTGGGTGTGAGGAGACTGGGGATGTAGTCTGCTTCAGCTGCATGCTTTTATTCTGCTCATGTTTTTACCATATGAATATTTCATGCCAGGTTTGGCCTCACTTGGATTACAAAATTACACAATTTTATTGAAGCTGCTGCATCCAATACCAATGGCAGTCCTGTTGCTTCTTCCTCCCTTCTCAGGCTTGTCGTGTCCCAAACCTGGGACTTGGTCATTCAGCTTCTGCTTGATGCCATGTGGCAGCTGTACAGCCCCTCTCACCCATGGTGATATATCCTGTTGTCTCACGTGCTGCCAAAGAAGGTACTTGAGTGTCTGAACATCTTGTGTGTAATTTAGAATCTCCTCAGGTGTATTTGGATCCTGCCAAGCTTTAATTTTGCTTTGTTTAATGGCAGGTTTGGCTTCTTTTCTGTGTGATGCTGAGAAATGCCTGGGAACCCAACCTGCTTAGCATCGGTCCATTTGCTGGTTTACCTTCTGTTTTCTTCTTAATCCCTGTTAGTTCAAATCAGTAATACTTTTCCCCTCCTCTTTCCTGAAGCTTTGACATAATGATTTCTCTTGCATTAATTAATGTTGATGAACTTGTGTGGCGTGTGCTGGTATACCCTGCCCTTCACCGTTCAGAAATAAAGCACTTGCAGTGCATTATTTTTGCACCAGATTTTCCTCCTCTGCTTTGTCCTTTGTCCTCCTCTGCATTTCCTTGTAAACAGCTTCTGGTTGCTGTTTTTCCATGTGTTTCTGGGCTTTTCTGGACCTGTTTAGTGAAGCAGCTCTGCGTCTGCTTCGTGAAGGCTGCCTTGGGAGAGGCTCTTCCTAATTATGTCTGTGCACATCTCCAGCTCTTGGGCACACGGAGTTTCTCTGAGCATTTCTGCACACCGCCCTGGCATCTGTATTGTCTCTGCTGCCTGTCAAGGACAGGCTCTTTCCCCTTTGCAGTGAGCCCACAGACTCTACATCTCTCTGAAACAAGGGACTGAATTTGTCCTGGCGGTGGCTTGTGCCCCTGCCTTACCCAGGAGGTCCCAGGAGCATGTTTTCATGGCGCTTTTGTGCAGGTGCTGGTTGTGTGTGTGCAGCAGAGGAGCTGCAGCATGTCCCTCTGCACGTAGCCATGCACAGCTGGCAGCTGCTCCCCCTTCTCCTAGATGTGACTACAAGCAAGGCTTTTGGTCAATTGACCTCGGGAGAGAGCAGGGCTGGCTGGCTGGGGTCATAAAGCTCTTCAGAGCACCAGGGTGCTGTCGGGATCAGGCGTTGAAGTGCTGGAAGGTGCCTGTGAGCACGATGGGGGTTCCAGTGCTCCTGAGATATACAGATCAGAACTACGGCTGAGCTAGACCCAAATACCGCTGGTCACTCTTGGAGGTGATGGGAGGTGGTATTATGCTGTGAGCAGAACAGTGCGATGGGACCTGGACTCCACTCTGCTACCACCTTAGTTTTGTCACTATGCTCTGCAGACCAGGATTTCTCTGTCCATTACACGGGGATTTTGTGACTTCGTGGTGTATCTTAAAATCAGCGGGCGGGCAGCTGTACAAAAGATAAGCCTTATTCTTATATCAACAGGTTTCCTTCAGCAGGGCTAACCCTATGCCAACTGCTGATCCAGATGCTCTTGGAATCATCTGGGGGTTTATATGTCAGTTCCTTGCTGACATGTGATTTATGATGCTAATGCTCTCTCAACACCTTTCTGATAATTTTAAAAAAAAAGATAGTTTTGTGAAGTATTCCCCTTCAAGCCCAACCTTATTCAAGGTACAGACAGAGTAGTTGGTGGCCCAATGACTTCATTCAGTTTAACAGACTGGCATAGCTGAGAGAGAAAACCTGTCTCCTCTGCAGCTGTCCCCAGGTGGGGGAGTCAGGAAGGCAGAACAGCAGATTGGTAACCGCTCTGCTGATGTCTTCTTACTACATCAACATTATATTGGCAAGGAAATTGCAGGCTTCCCACTTTGACATAGTTATGGTGATAGATTAGGTATACAGAAGAGCTAATGATGAAATTAAATGGAGTTATGAATATATATTAGATCTCTTTCCCAAGGTCAACTCTGGATGACACAGCAAAGATATTATAATAACAGGTGTCAGTTAGTGATGGGCAGCATGTTGTTGAAGCCTGGATGCTAACGTTTGTGAAGGGTGCTTAAGAGAAGAAGATGGGAGCTTTCAAGTTCATGGGATCTACCTCTGCTCTCAGTGGAGCCCTGGTTCTAACACGCAGTTTTGCGTGTTGCCACCCTGATGATTAACTAACCCCAGCACCCTTCACGCTGACGTGCTTTGTTAGGAAGCCGCACGGGTGCGGAACACAAGAGTTGAGCTCTGGGTGCTGGGTGCCACAGACACATGTTCTGTGAGGATGTCCAGTGTCCCAATGGGTGGAGACTTGGGCTTTCTGGATCCTACTCAGCAATTCAGGAGGCAGTTCAATTTGCTTGGCCCCATCCCTGTTTCCCCTGTATAACCTGGGGTAAGTCATTTGGGTTGACATTTCAACAGTGACTGGTGATTTTTTATGCTTTTTTGAAGCACCTTCATGTTTGATTGTTTAGCTTAGGGCAACTAAACTGGATTCAAGCCAAAGCTGCCACCCTCACCTCTGTAAGTAGGGGTCTCTCAAGTAGCATATCCCAAACACGAGGCTCAGAATTGCCAGTCGCTGCTGAAAAGCTTGTGCTCACATCTTCTGTCTCCCCGTTCCCTGTGGTACGCACGGAGATAACAGCACATCCCTTGCCTCCAGCAATGCTGAGGGCATGGACACAGTAAAAGCAGAAGGGCACTCTCAGACTCAGGGGGGATCAAAAAAGTGTCTTAAATAGGTTTTTTTTATTATTATTTGATTCCATTTCCAAAGTCTTTGCAATTACTACCATACAGAAGTCATATGGCCCTGCAGGCTTTGCCCCACAAGTGGCTGCCACGTCATTCCAGAGGAACCACACACCCTGCAGGGAAACGCTTTGTGAAGTGGTTCTTGAGAGATGTCCCTGTGCTTTCTAAGTGATAAGAGAAGTTTTATTCACATTTCACCAAATGACCTTGCCCAGAGCTGCCACTCTGAAGTAAAGTCTCTAACAAGTCTGCAAGTTTTGCGTATGCAGCAGAATTTTGTCTCTGCTGTTTGCAGGTGAGGATGTCCTTTTCTAAGGTGGGGATATTAAACTGATCCGTTTGCATTCTACTTTTCTTTGTAGAAAAAATGGAAACAAGCTGGATTTGCCTTTAATCGGTGAGCAAGTGTGTCTGGCTTATACCCCAACAGCAAAGAGAGGGGGTGTATGCTCCCGAGGGGTGCCCGGGATGTCTCAAGCTGGAGCTGGCAGCTGCTGCTTCTCAGAAAGAAAACCCATTCCAAGCCAGTGTCCCCTTGTGCCAGGGCACCGAGGTCCAGCCCTGGGGGGTCAGAGGTGGGGGGTGCTGGCGGTGCTAGACGAGCCTGTGTACGTGCCCTTGCAGAGGAGCTTTGCTCGGGGCTGAGACCACGCTGGCACGGCGCTGTGGGTGGGCGGCAGCGTGTCACGCAGCCCCCAGCAAAGCGGGTGTGTGGGGGACACATGACACCGCAGCTCTGTGTGCCGGACCAGGCACCGACCTTTATTTCTCTCCTCCTCACCCTCCCGAGTACTTTCTGGGAAATTAATCTAACGTGTGGTGGTGTTTTTTTATTCCTCTTAATTCCCAGCCCTTGGAAAGGCGCTTGGAAAGCCCCTCCCGGTGGGAATGCGGCTGTCCCCGTCCCCTCTGTCGCCTGAGGCTGCGTGTGCGGAACGGTCCCCCGCCCCCCCGCAGGACGGCACTGGCTGTAGTAGCCACCTTGGGACAGCAGAGGGCGCTGCAAGCCCGACGGCGGGGCCGGGGCTGCCCGCTCTGCGCTGGGCTGCGCACCCTGCGCTGCGCTGCGCGCCCTGTCCTACCCGCCCTGGCCTGCGCTGCGCGTCCTGTGCTGTCAGCACTGCTCTTCCAGCTCTGCGCTGCCCTGCCCGCCCTGCGCTGCGCTGCCCGCCCTGCGCCGCCCGCGCTGCCCTGCCCTGCCAGCCCTGCGGGGCTGATGCCACCCGGGGCGGCCGCCAGCACCTCCCGCTCCAGCCCTGACTCGGGCAGCTGGACACAGCGGTAGCGCTGGGGTCCCCGGCTGGCCTTTGGGGAAACTGAGGCACCGAGCGGCTGGGATTGCCCAGGGCGTGGGGCAGGGCAGGCTTAGGGTCCCGCTGGGGCTTTCAGCAGTCAGGCAGGGTGGTCCTCACTCCTCCCTGGCGTGGCCGGCTCTTCCAACAGAGCAGCACAGTTCTAGGCCTCGTCTCAGATTGTGTGAGCCCTCTTCGAGGTGCTGGCTCTGCACGGACAGGGTACCTACCTGCTCGGTTCCCTGGCTCCACTGGCCACACTGAGCTGGGGTGGTCCCCAGCACTAAACACAGGCATAAAGTACTCACTTGGTAGGGCACCAGGTGTTGTCCCAATAGTCATTTCTGTCTCCATCATGCACTGGTGATGAGCCAGAGAAATAATCTGCTGCGTCAAACTTGATGCACAAACCATCAGCTGGATGAAGTGGGGAGGTGTATGAAGGTGTCCCTAATTTTTCAGACATGATCTGCCCTCAAGTTGTCTCTTAGTGCCAAGCATCGTCTACCTGGAAGTTTTATCAGGTAAGGTAATACAGTGTTTACAATGTTATATACAGTATTGAAATTCCCAGCCCAGTGGGAGCCAAATTCTGAGGCACAACAGATTTCCAGCCTGCTGTTTCCAGGACCTGAAAAAAGAAAGAAAAAAAAAAATAAAAGAGGGGAAAAAAAAGTAAAAAGAAAAAAAAGAAAAAAGAAAGAGGTAGGAGCAGGAAACCAGTAGCTGCTGATTAAGGATCGCAGGACAGCCAGTGAAACTGAGAAAGCACAGCCTCCTTGGGCTGGCTTTGGGCTCCAGAAAGGAAGAGGTGCTTTGGGGTTCTCTGCATACTCTCCTATTCCCTAGAAAGAGTTTTGCAGCCCCTCCAAAACTCCAGCTGCTGCAGGCTGATGCATTCACATCCCTTGTCTTTGGAGCATGCTGCTCGTGTGAGTGAAGTGAAGCTAGAACCCTTGTCGGCCCACATGAGATCCCAGATGAATTGGGCTCTCTGCAGTAATTGGGGATATTACTTTAAATGGCTCAATAACCTTACAGCTTTGCTATCTCCTACTTCACAATATATAAACTCTTTCGTAGACCTAGATGGAATTGCTTTGCCATCTCCTCAAATTGCCTTGTTTTAAGGGACTTTTACATTTTTATTGGCAACCCAGTTGTGATAGAGGGAATCCGTATAGCATCAATGCTGCTTTCTAGGAGCTGCCTGGTAGCTGTGAAATATAAACCGATAAGGTCTTGGAGTATAGCTTAATCTTATCAGCAGAATTCAGGTAGTGCAAGGCAGAAATTGTGCTACTAACAAGTCTTTCCAGCCATCACTGCCTTGGCAAAATGGGATGGAAAAATCAGAAAATAGAAGTGTATCTGGATCCACACAGCTCCTGAATGCAGCAGCACAGCGCGGGGAGCTGGCTGTGCCAGGCAGCAGGCTCGTGATTCAAATGAGCAGCTCTGTGCCCCTCGCATGCTGTAACACTAGCACTACTCTGGTGAGTCTCCCAAGCCAGGAGACTACAGAGACAAAAGGCAAGTGATCACAAGAAAATGTGGACAGTTTGCTGCTATTTTTAGGGATTCCTCTCCTTCTAGATAAAGAAAGAAGTGGGGGCTTTCAGTGCCTTGGGGTTTGCTGTGGGTATAAGCCAGCACCTCAATTTATTTCCATTCCCCTAGGAGCAGACATACAGGTAAGGTGTCATTTTAGCTCCTGGAAGATTTTGATCTCTGCAGGACTTTTAAATGCCTGACTGTGGGTTTTAATGTCCACTTCGGAAGATGTGCAAAATCCACCCTAAAACCCTGCTAACACCATCTCTTAATGCCCCTCATATCTTCTGTCTAACGTCCTACCCTGTGGTGCTGTTTGATTATTAGGCAGCTTACACAGTGTAGTTTAAACTGGAAGGATCTCTGTTTCTCAACAATTCATAGCCCCCGGTTATTGGGGTCTTCAGGTCACACAAGCCTATGTTCCTACGGTAGCTCTTTGGAGAGCAGGAGGTGACTCCTTAGAAGTCACTGCATTTAGCTCAGAAAGAACAGCAGAAAGATGTCTAAAGGGGACAGCCCTTGGAGTGGGACAGCTGGAGAAATTTAACATGTCTGTAGCTTCTTTGCTTCTTGTGATCTTAAAAGTGCTGAGCTGTGTTCACTCCCCTTCTCTGGCTGCAAAGGGCTGCCTCAATGGTCATGGCCCACAGCCAGATACCCATGCTAAGGGAAGCCAACTCTGCTGGTTGTCGGTACCCAGACGGTTTCTCCTTCCTGCCTGACTTTGGTGTATCCCAGACCCTAAGGATTCCTCCTATCCCAGCCCCGCAGAGCCAGGCTGCAGCAGTCCTTCGACCCCAAACCCAGCCAGGAAGGAGGCAACGCACGCACACGTGCAGACTGACTCATGGTCTCTCAGACATCTGGTCCCAGACCTCTTGTCCAAGTCTTTTTGCGCTGCATCGCTGTTAAACAGACAGCCCCACCATCCAGTTGTATGTGCCATAGCGCTGTTCCTCTTCTCCTCTGCCCCTCACACGGTTCTGGAGCTGTGAGATGAGCCCAGCAGTGTCACTGGGGCACTTGTACATCACTTGCACCACTGTTTGTTCCCAAGGACTGTTCTTTAATTGTTAGTCCCTGCAGTAATTAACCCCGTACCATTTGTTGTTCCCTTTCAGATGATATTTACCCTGTTGGAATTGGGGTTCCTGAGGGCTATCACACATCAGAGCGTTATGGGAGCCCCAGGGGAGATGAATCACGTGTGACTTGGGCTTTGGTAGTGGCCCAGGCACGGTGCGGGAAGAAACCAGCCCCGACCCCCTGCTTTTAAATACTGAGCCAGGGAGACTGGAGCTGGTCTATAATGGTGCTTTTTAGCTGGTGCTCCTCTCTGTCTCTCCAGAATTCATGGGACATGTGCCCGCACCACCCCTCAGCCATCCTGGCTGCAGGTATCCAGGCAAAGCATACCAAGAGTTTGCCAAAATGCATCTGGTTGGAGATGGCAGGATGATGGAGAGGTGGTTCCCAGGGTCCCTCAGCTAGCAGCACTCCTCCCCTGTGTGTGGGGGCCAAAGCTGGGCTGCAGGCACACGTGTAGTGCTCAGGGTGGTGTGTGCAACTGGGCCACCTGCATGGCCAAGGTGATGGTGTGCTCCTGCCAGCCTGAATTTCCCAATCAGACGTTTCTGGGATGAGAAGCCCTGGAAATTTTTGATGGCATGCCAAAAATTAATAGCAAAATAAGCCCCCCTAAAAGTGCTTCTTTGACATTTTCAGGGCTCAAAATTCAGAAGCTTGCTGCAACCTCAGTCCTTGATTGTTCCTCTCACCCATATGTTGGAGCAGCCAAAGGACCCGCTGACCTTGGTGGGAATTCAGATGCAGGGACTCCTTCACTGGCCAAAAGCACAATATAAAATGTGGCCTTTCTCCTGAGGTGCTGTGTATTGCTCTCAACTTGTACCATTACATACCTAAAGAAATGCCAGTTCTTGCAGACTGATGGATTTGAACATGTCAGCATCACTAAACACTCTGTTTAGAATTTTTAAACGTTTAATTTGTAGTGATAGAGACTAAATTGAGAATTAAAACCATGCACATCAGTCCCAAGGGAGTTCCCCCCTTCCCTCCCACTCCATCTGGAATGAAGAGGAGGTGGAATTATACATGAATTAATGAATAAGTAATAGAGAGTCACACAAATAAATTTAGGATGCAAGGATATTTTTTTTTAAATCATCCAAAGTTAATATTTATTTATGTGACTTGCAGAATTCCAGCCAATGGCTGCATAAATATTAATTACTAATTAAACTTTAATAGCAAAGCAAAACCCTTGCATTTGGTAAATGTATGTATTAAAGCAGTCATTGTTTGGAGAATCGCGTTTGTTTGGGACTTGGTCAAGCAGTGACAAGAATACAATTTTAGAGCACGAGACAACCTGGGTTAATCTTGCTTTTTGCTTTGACTGCAATTGCTCAAAGAGAGGATGAATTAATTTATTTTTTTTTCCTCCCATGAGGAGATGATAACAAATTTAAAAAGAGCCCTCAGCAAAACCAGGGCATCGCTGTACTCCCAGTTGTGCATCCCTGCTATGTTTTTGACGGATTTCCAATACAAAGAGGAGGAGGATGGCTTCTCAGTTAGCCAGCACAGCTCTGCTGGCTGCACTAGCTGTCCTCATTTAGTCCAGCTGATTATCTGCCCTGTGGTGCTGGTTTCGCTTTTACCTGCCTTTTGGCAGCCTGAAGGCTCACCTGTAATTGCATTTTTTGACCATGAGTCATTTTCTATTAGCCTCCTGGGTCTGTAAGTCCATAATGTCCCTGGGTATGGCTTTTTGGTGTGCGTTGCTGTCACGGTTTAACCCCAGCTGGCCACCAAGCCCCACGCAGCCGCTCACTCACTCCCCCGCGGTGGGACTGGGGGAGAATCAGAAGCGTAAAAGCGAGAAAACTTGTGGGTTGTGATAAAGACGGTTTAATAGGTAAAGCAAAAGCCACACATGCAATGAAACAAACCAAAGAATTCATTCACCACTTCCCACGGGCAGGCAGCCATCTCCAGGAAAGCCGGGCTCCATCATGCCTATGGTTATTTGGGAAGACAAATGCCGTAATGCTGAATGCCCCCACCCCCTTCCTTCTTCTTCCCCCAGTTTATATACCCAGCATGACGCCATATAGTATGGAATACCCCTTTGGCTAGTTCAGGTTACCTGTCCCAGCTGTGTCCCCTCCCAATTCTCCCTGTCCCCCCAGCCCTCTCACCGGCAGGTCCTGAGAAATGAAAATCCCTTGGCTTAGTACAAACATCACCCCGACACAACTGACACACACCCACACCCACACCCCCCCACACCCGCCGTGTGCTGTCAGCATTGCTCTGGCACCACATCCAAACCACAGCGCTGCACCAGGTAACGAGAAGAAAATTAACTCCATCCCAGCTGAAACAGGGACAGTTGCTAAGCCCACCTGGGAGGGAGGTTTGCAGAGACGAGCTTTCCTCTTCTGCAGAGGGAGCGGGGCGAGGAGCTGCTGTTCCCCGCAGAGCTGTGGCTCGGCTCTGAGCCTTCCCTGCGGCGTCCCGCACCTCTGCGCTGCCTGCTCCGGCTGCTGCCGTTCCCTCTACGTGCCGCCTGACGGCTCTGGGGTGCTTGCGAGGTTCCTCAACGCCTCGGTGAAACCATGCATGGACCCCTGTGGTCCAGGCTGGCTGCTGGTCTCCCGGTTCCCAAGCGGCTCTCGCTGGAGCCTTCCCGATATTCAGGGTCGCTGGGCTGCAGCTCCCTTTTGCTGGGGAGAGTGAAGCAGGCGAAGCAGCTCTCACCATCAGGGAACTGGTGCTGCAGGACACGGCCAGTGGTACAGCTGGGAATGACCCAGTTTTGCTGAGCTGTGGCTTCAGCAGCACTCGAGCTCGGGTGGAATTGCCAAGTGGTGTGGGCACCTAAGGGGTAAACAGACCTAAGAAGCTCTAAGAACTGATTGTGCTTTTGGGTAGAATGTGGTTTATAGGGATCTATGAGTTTTTCAAGGGGAAAATAAAAGATTCAAGGCAAAAAAGAGAGCTCTGGCATTCTGTGTAATCTCTTGCAAAGTCAGTGGTACCTCCTGTGGTGCATCCCTGCGCTGGGGCAGGCAGGGAGGTCCAGTTATGCTGTGGTTTGTGTTTGGATTTGTGCTTTGCAGCTTTCTAAGCCAGTAATTATGGACTTAAGCTGGTGAGACAAACCCTGAGCAAAGCACATCAGGCCATTTCACCCTTGTGGGGAGTCAGGGTCTGCCTGCTGGTATGGTCCCACTGTGATCCCCTGATCCCATGGTCGTTGTAACTACAATCCTGGATACCACTGAGGGGAGGCCCAGTGCTCAGTGTGACACACCTGGGTAAGCTTTTTAAAGCTCAGGGCTTTAGTAGGGATGGGAAGCAGATAAAATGTTTATTGCAGTACATTTTTTGTTGGGCCTCATTTAATTACAGGGATGCTACTGGTTAAAGAATTTAATAAGCCATTTTCTTACCCATTTTGAGATTGATGGAGCATACAAAGACGAGTTGATTAAAACCAGCCAGGCTTCACCCCAAATTCAGGGATTAGTAGTCTGTAAGGTCTGAAAGGGCAACTACATGACTCAGACTTCTATGTGGTAGCCTCAGATATCTCCCCAATGAACTCCCCTGCATGATGTGTGCTCTTCGGTTCAGTAACGGTGGATGGCCTTTGAGTGTATTCGTTTTAACTAGAAGGAAGAAACAGACACAGAAAATAAATTAAGATGGTTGCAAGCACAATAAAACGAAGTGCACAAATTTAAACGTAAAACATTGAAAATGTACCAGAAGTAATAAAGACAAACCAGTGACAAGACTCTGAGTGGAAGCCCTGGCTAATTCTGTGCTGCAAAGATGCAAAAGAAAATCAATATTAAAAAAGATGGGACTTTTAGCACAGACCCTGTTAAATGGTGTATGCGACAATTTAAAAGAAATAACTTGGAAGTTAGAAGTGCAGCATAGAAACATCTCAATAGTTGACATTTAAAGGATTAACATAAAATTATTCCAAGATAGTGGTGAAAAGCACTTTTCTAATGCCTGTATAAAACCAGGCAGCTTTTACAGTGAACCCTCAACCTTGAATGCATCTGCTTAACGATTAGCCCTGTGTCCTAGCACTCCATAGGCAATATAAGCATTCAGTAACGTGTGGACCTGCCCTTTTAGATCAGATATTTTTTTGCCTGTCCTTGGCCTCACTGTTAGGTGACGAAGCCAACATGCGGCTTGCTCTGCCTCTGTTCCTCCTGATATCATGGGCAAAACTCTGTGTGGACAGAGAATTAAATTGGCATCCTCTGAGTAAGCCATTGTTCCTTTGGAGAATGGCTTACTCTGTCAGTGGTTGATATAAACAAATAGAAAATGCTATGGTGTTATATGCATCATTCACTGATCCAAATATTTGTTTCAGTATGATGCTCTCCTGTTAATGTGATATCACAGATCTTAATTAAACAAATACTCATTATTTAACGGAAGGCAAAGACAAAGTCTGTCCTTAATTTCTTTTCAGTTAATTCTTCCTTCTGCATGTACAGCAGGTAAAAGTCAGGAGACAATACCAATGCCGGTGTGCACAGTTCAAAAGATTTCTGTGTTTTAATGACTGTGTAGTGATCTTGAGTTGGTTTTTCGACTTCTTAGGCAGCTTTGGACTGGCACAGCCCAACACCAGACTGAGTCGCAAGAACCTTTAAATACGCAATACAGTGAATGTAGTCTAGTGCAATGAAATGCTAATGCCCAAAGTGAGCCTGTGCAGCCAGGCCAGCTGTGAGCTGGTGTTCACAGACCAAGCCCTCCATCCTTCAGGCAGTGAGACTGAGGATTTCTCCTTACTGTGTGACTCCCAGCAAGACTCAGAGCAATGACCCACAGCACCAGCAACTTTTGCTGTCTCCTTTCCTGGCTCTGGCTGGCGCAGGCAATCCAGGGAGCAGAGGACTGGAACACCTTTTAACTGCTTTGATCAGCAAGCACGAAAGAGTCCCTCACGGATATAAAGATTCCCAAGTGGCTGAGGCTTAACATCCATCAGATCTTCTCTCTTTTTAATAAAATATACACCATATAACTGCTGAGCTGGTTTTTAGTTGTGTAGCCATGCAGGCAGGGCAACATCTGAGCAAAGAGGATCCCAGAGAGCTGCCCCCTGATGTCTGGGGTTCAGGCTGTGTGCAGACTCTGGCATGCCCTAAGGGCTCCTTCGCACAGGCTTCACATTCCCAGGGTTATCTTCAGAACCGGTGGGATGTTACTAACCAGGAGAGGTGTTTTTTTAATACAGACCTGTGGAACAAGGCTGGCAGCTGATGTGCTTGATACCTAATATGAGCCCAGCACCAAGTCATGCCTAAACCAGAGGCTCTCTCTCACTTCTGACTTCTCCATGGGCTCAGACTTGAGCCTTTGCATTTAGGACATATTGTCTCTCCTGGCTTTGCTTGATCTCTTATTTTTCATGACACTTGCAGGAACTGGTATATTTTTGAGATCTTACCACTCTCTGAAATGTAGACTTGGCCCCTGGATTTAGAGGCTACCAGGAGAAGACCTGTAGGCAGCGGTAGGATTGCAACCTTCTTGTTTCTGTGAGAAACCAGCCTAAAAAGGAAGCCAGGAGCACTTTGATGCTTGGAGGGGTCAGGAACAGTCCCACAATTTTGCTGATATGGGGAAAAGGGTTAAAGCCAGGAAAGAGCAGCACACCTCGAGCCTGGTGCATGCCACTGCTGAACCCTTGGGCTGCACTGCACAGCCCTGGTACAGCCCAGGTACAACCCTGGGGCGATGGATGGAGCCGAGAAATCCCGAACCTTGAGCATTGTACTGCATTTTCCATTCCTTAGACCTCAGATAACATTCAAAGAGGTTTATTCCAATATATTTGTCTGCTTTCATTTCCCCTTTTTCCCATTTGCAACTACTATACGTATCCAGGGCTATTCTTTATCAGGCATGAGATTTTTCTCCTCTCCTGTTCCTTTTCATAAGCACAATTTTTCTAATTATATTTTTACAAATAAGATGGTTTTCTCCACGTCTTATGTTTTACTCTCTTTTACTTGAAGTTTTGTGAGTGCTAACTCTCTGTGTCGCAGTTTAGCTGATGGGGGCTGGGATGTGTTAATTATTCAATGATTTAGATGAAATATCAAAGGAGTTTTTATTGATTTGCATATAAAAGTTATGAAACCCAATATATGGCACAACAGACAAATTAGTAGGCCATAAAAAGCATGAGTGAATTACTGTTTTATTAAAGCTTTAAGATAACATGCTGTAGTATCTGAAAAGAAAGGTCAAAAGGAGAAAAAAAAAAGGAAAATTTAAATGTGTGCACATTAATGGACTGGGGAATGTGGCTTTACTAATAACTTCTGTGCATAAAAATTTATATTTTTCAACACAGCAATCATTTCTTTTACTCTGTTGGGTATTTTAAATGTGCTCCTGTGTATATAATATTAATTCAGTCATAAAATAAAAGGCAGTAATTCAGACAGTAGCCCATGTGAGCTATTAAATTCAAAGTACCGTGTGAAGTATTTGTGGTTATGGTTCCTCGCAGTTCTGGATAAGACACAAACAAACCACTCCTGACAAGATGAAAGTGTTTGCTTTCAGAGTACCTGCCTGCACTCAGCTCTGGGTTTCCGCATTTCCTTCTGCAGAGTTGACACTGTCTCTGATTAGGTTGTTTGCGTATAAATTATGAGAATGTTCCTTGAAAAAAAGCAGAAAATGAAGATTTGTGCAACAGCCAGCCTTTTAAAGGGGGATTCTACGTTCTCTGAGTCTATCTAAACTAGCTAACGTTATAGTTCACCTCTTTTTATGCTAGATCAACGAGCTTTGCTGCCTTAGGAAGTGAAAAGATGCGTTTCCTTGTCCTGTTCATTCACTAACACGAGGCTAGGACTTAACCAACAGCAAATGGGCTTGGCTATGAAGCCAGTCAGCTCTGTAAAACATTTTCATGTTGTCTTTCTGAAAAGCTTGAAGCAAATATTCCATCCACTGCAATGGCAAATGAATACACAGCAATTAATCAAAATTCTTCTCACTTGTTTTCTCTGTGCATGTACTCTCGCATTAAGTGTTGGAGTGCCTGGTTGTTCTGTTAAATGTGTCTATGCTAAGACTCAACACAAGTACTTCTCAGCAAGAAGAAATTAGACCTGGACTCAGGCTGAATCCTTCAGAGACTTGGCTCAGCACCCTACAGCTGAGCTAATACATGTCTGTCAGCATCCAGCTCTTAATGGTACCTGTGCAAAGGCTCAGACGTTCCTGGTAAAACCGTCTTTACGGATTCTCTCTCTCTGAGGATATATCATCACATAGCATTTCAGAGCTATCTCTCACCTTTTACTATGAATGCCTTGGAGAGAGATTGCCTTCTTGCCCCCCCTGCCCCATACAGACAATGTAGGCTCCAGTCTGCTGTTGGGAATAGCCCCTGGTATGGAGGAGTTTGCAAGGAAAAAAGGATTTCCATGGATCCTCCTTTGTGCAACACACACACATTTCAAAGGCCACATAGCACAGTCTCCTCTAAACCCATGTCTAGCCAGAGTACACTTGTGTGGGGCAGAGGATGTGCATTTGCCATAGCTGAGACACAACGGTGGTTACTTACACAGCTCCTCAGTTCCATAGTTCCTCAAAATAGCTGTGCGGTGCAAATGAAAGACAGCCAGTAATACAGCAAAAAATATTTCCTTCCTCCCATGCTTCCTCTTGCCAGCTAGGGGCAGTTTAAAAGCACTTGGTGAGTTCAGTGCACATTTTGCATGCTTGTTATTTGGTGGAGACACAGCTGTAGCAAGAAGTCGATAGCAACTGTTTGCTTGCTGCTGCGTCTGTCTGCTGGCTGTAAAAGAGGGGATGAGCGGATTCCTGCAGGTGTCACAACAGGATGGATGGTTGTGATCCTTCTGACAGACCTCAAAAAAGCCCCAGCCAGGTCTGCAAGTTGTTTTTTCACAGCCTTATGGCAGGGCTGGTGGTCTGGCCCAGGCTCCTTCCAGCAGTGCCCATCAAGCTCCTCCACAATGCACCAGGCTCAGCCTGGGAGCCTCTGCTCCACACTTCCTGGGGTCCTTGTGGTCGAAGCTGCTTGGACCAGCCTGCATCTGCCATCGTGGTTGTCTTCAGTGTCCCCTGCACCTCGCTGTCACCTTCCAGGACACCAAATGTTCTGGCATGATATGAGAAATATCTCCATCTAAATCCAGCCCTCCTGTCAACCAGAGAGGGGAAGGATGGATGGATGCCCATGCCAGTACCCCAGGGACTCCTCAGCCAGCAGCCTTCCCAGGCAATGGGTCCTGTTTGCCCCAAGATTCCCATCCCATGGAGAAACATGGGAGAGCCACTGCCAGCATGCTGGAGGTCGTGTGAGGGCGGGTGATTTTGGCATTTGTTGGCTTCAGCAAGGAAGAGATCACAGCTTGGCTGGGGAAATTGGTGCAGGCCACCCCCATACCTAAACTGAAGGGTTAATCTGCTGCCAGGAGAGATGTGTGGGGCCAGGCACAGCATCCCCACATCTGTGGTGAGTCAGACACCCCAGAGATTCAGCTGGCAGATGATGAAAGGGAGAAGTAGGTAAGAGCAGACAAAGACACCGAGGGATCCATCTGCCAGATCAGACGAACCGGGAGGCAGCAGCGGAGGGGGTATCTGACCTCCTGGGTGGTTGATGTGCAGAGCAGTCAGGAGGGCATTCGTCATCCTGTGGCCAGGTAGAGGGGGGATGTTTGATGACTGGCAGCTGGAAAAGCAGGTAGCAGGCTGGGAGGAAGGTGCATGGTAGGACTCCACCTGGTCAGATAGCTGGATAAGCTTGCAAAGCGATGGGGAGTCCTTTAATTACGTGCTTGCTGCATCAATTAATAAAGGCAAAAGCATCGGACTGTCTAGTTTAATTGGCAGAGCCAGTGAGGAGGGCATTTGACATGGGCACCCTCAGCCCCCCGGGGGCACGCAAGCCGGAATGGCTCCGAAGCTGCAGGAGAGGAGCTGCGGCACAGCCTGCCGCTCCACGCCGGTGTGTTCCTGCACTGAAACGCAGCTCCGGTGGTGGGAGCGGCTGAGGGCCACACACCCTTGGCCGGGAGGTCTGGCCAGGCTCGCTTGAAGCTGGTGAATATGCAGAGAGTGAAATATGTGATTTAGAAATCACGGCTCCAGAAGGGAAAGGTCAGCCTTTTAACCAAACGGCATTTCTCCTTCTCTGGCAATGTAATGTGAGGCGTTAATTGTTGTATCGCTGATTTACGTATTTTCTTTGCCTCTGTGTCAGGCTTGGGGCATTCCAAGCCTCAAAGGGAAGAAAGTGTTTCTCTGTGGAGGATGCAGCCTCCAGGGTTTGTCAGTGCTCAGCAAAGTGAAGATGAGTCAGTTCTCAAACAGGTGCACATCATTTCAGGCCAGTTAGATTCCTGTGGGGATTTTCTCAATCAGACTTCAAGTGAAATATTTTCTTGCTACTTCGTTTTCTTCACAGGACGTGCTAATGATTTGCCTTGATTCTACTGGCTGTCCCTGGAGTCATTGCCTTAAGCTGCAGGAGGAAGGTCTGGTTGCTTTGTGTGTGTCTAAGCCTGTGCCTTCACCAAGCTCCCAGACAGCATGGGAGTGATGGATAATTATCTCCTTCTGTCTCTGGTAAGCAAAAAACCAGCACAACCATTTGAAGACGGTCCCAATGGCAGGAGAGGTGGGAGCTTGGTGTGGGAGTTAGGGTGACTGGAGGGGCCGGGAGGAAAGCAGGGGCTGAGTGAAGGATTGCCCTTCAGACAGAGCTGGCCTGGACACGGCAGTGGGGTTAAGCAGCAAGCCTGGCATCAAGGTATAAATAACCATCAGGACGTCATCCCAGAGAAGTGACAAATAGAGGAATATGTCTTTCTGGAGCCTCTGACTACATGGAAAGTGAATTAAATCAGAGTGCAAGAAGCTACTAGCCCTGCCTGGTGTTCAGTGGGGATGGGGAGGTATACATGAGCCTGGGGGGCTAGGAAGGAGGCTGAGATACTTCCTTCATCCCAGGATCATGAAGTTTAACTAGAAAAAGTCCTTCCAAAATTTTGCAGAGTTGAAGTCCACTAGTGATTTCTACCTCTTTGGTGATACTTTCACTCTGCCACTTTGGATAAATTACTATCAAAAGATTATGTCAGTGGAAATTTTCAGCCTGTGTAGAAATGCTCATTGCGGAAGAACAATGAGAAAACTGCTTTGGCTGTGCTGATCATTGTGCACCTAAAATTATGCAGAACTCTAAAGGATCTGTCTAGCCATGATCTCATCTGACAATGGGGTTTTGGCAACAGTAACAGTTTATCTCAACTCTGGGACTTTATTCTCAGCTGCTTTGCATACATTATATTTGATAGTACCAGAGCAAAAGGAGTGTAAATTGCAGCTTTGTCCACTTGAGAAGGGCTAGTTGCCCATTTCATGTAGATTTAAAATGATGGTGTGCAATGCAGCACAAGGGAGGATGCTCTGAAAACCCCTAACCCCAAGAAGTAGATCTTTTTAAGCAAGAAAGTGAAAATAAAAGTGTATTTTCTAAGTGCTGAGACTTCTTAGGAGAACAAACAGTAGGAGCAGTGGATGGGAGGCATCTCACTTCAGTGGGAGTGAGGCTGGTGCTAGCTGCTCTGAAAAATCCTGACCAAAGAAAATGGGCACCTCAACACCCCCCCTGCAACAGGAGCCAGGGTTTCTTTCTCCTGTACAGATGTTCATGCAAAATAGAGAAAAAAAAAAAAACAGGTTTGAAGATGGAATCTGCATCTACAGCTCCAGAAGGGGACGTTCCTGTGCTTGGGGCAGGGTTGTTATGACTCTCCGTTCAGCCTGGCCACTGTATGCCCCAGTGCAGGATGTGCTGCCAGCACAGCAGCATCCGACTGGGGCTAAGGGAGACTGTGGTGACATCTCAGCATCTCCAGGCACAGAAAAAGGCATGAGGTTCTGCAAGGTGTCACAGGAACCTGGTAGATGAAATGTCCATTTCCTACCCCCCTCCCCTAGGTATTGAGCTTGCCGGTTTGTGTACAAAAAGAAGAAGAAAATACCAAAATTTGCCAGTCGTTTCGTTTGCATAAACTTTCTAGCTCTGCCTGGAGCCAACTCAATCCAACCCATTGTGTTGTGTGGCTTTTCCAGAGGGTGCTCAGCTGCTGCTGGGGTGACAAGTGTCCTTGCTGGGGTAGGCTGGGGATGGTGGGGAGGGCTGCTGCAGGGAGCACCATGCAGCATGAAGCTCTTAGGTAACCACAGCACACAGTCCCCGTCTCGCATCTGCATAATCCATCACTTTTAAAGACATTTCCTTATATGGGTTAATATAAAATGTTGTTCATTGTGTCAGCCAGCAGGAGGTTTCATAGGTCCTTTAGGCAACTTAAACAGTGATTAATCAAAAAAAGCCTCCACCTTCTTCATGCTGTTAATGCTGTTGTTAGGTTGCAGGCAGCATAATTTATGGCATTTCCTGATCCTGTTAGCTAGGATGTCTGATTGATTTTGGCTCTGGGATTAAGTCAGCAAAAGAAATTTGACTTCCACAAGCAAGTGATATATATCACCCACCCGAGTGCAGGAGGGACAGAACACTATCTTTCTGCCAACGTTTTTATTGTGTCCTCGGCTATAGCCAGAAGGTGGCATTATGTACTCATTTTATTACTGCTGCTGGCTGGGGACCGAAGGGGTTTTAAAGCCCAGGACATGGTCAGCTTCTTGATCTTGACCCGCAAGGGAGAGTGCTAGCGTATCATGCTGGAGACCCTGCCCTGCTTCCCGACATGGACCACAGTATGCGAGCTGCCACATTTCTTATTCTTTTTGCTCCCAGATAATTCAGAAAATGACATATCAATGACTTGATTATTAGCCAGGATTTTGCTTTATACACGTTGTTCATTCTTGGTACTCAAGTGGCTTTTTGATGCTCCTGTTTCATTTTGTCCTGCTGCTTATATCTTGTCTGTGCTTCTCAGGGCCAGAGAGCAAAGTTTGGTGATAATACAGATTTTGCAGTTCTTCCCAGCCTTTCCTTTGTATAGAGACCTCTTCTTTCATTTTTCTTCTTTTCCTTATTATGGAATCTTTTATTAAACAGGCAAAAAATCATTTAGTAGCTATGGGAACTGGTCAGCTGATGAAACAATCTTGTCTAAGTGGGTTTGTATCACGTAGTTTGAGCCACTCTCAGGTACACAGGTATAACATGAACATCTTAATCTAGTAGCGTGGCATTAGGTCGTGTTACACGGGGTCCTTACTGGGGGAGGCCTGGCAGCACTCGTGCTGCTCTCCGTGGGTGCAAACAAAGCACGGCCATGCACAGCACTGCGCTCCTGCCCAGTTCTGCAGCAGTCGCCTCCGGTCCTTCATTTTGGGTAGCAACGTGCAGTTGCAGACTGAAGAGCTCTGTTTGCTCTGTTTCTGCAGGATGATAGGAAAGGGGAAAGTCACACAGACCTCAGGCTGCTGCAACCGATTCAGCCTTTTGATGGAAAGTTCAAGAGCAAGTTGGTGTTCCATCTTGGCCCTGCAGGCCATAAGGAAAGGCATCTCCATGGCACAGCTGGAAGTGTGGCTGCAGCCTGGATGAATACAGCAGAGACCTGGATCTGAAACTGTCGGGTGGATGCCATCAAGAGGTGACTGTAACCCTAAGATGCTGCAGTTCATATTCTTGCTCCATTAACTCTGACAACAGACTTCTGAGTCCAGAGTTTTTCTAAACCCAGCTTATAAATCACTCTGGTAAAAATTCACTGGGATTTACTTGTGCATAGCACAGAGGTCTGCAAATAACATTAACCCATTGTGCAAGGACTGCGGGTAGTGTGAAGCAGATGCTGGACACTTAGTGTCAAACCACTCAAATTTTGGGCTGGGTTTGTGGAAACGTGACAGCTGATATTGCATGTCTTGAGCTCTGGATATTCAGCTACTCCCCAGCTAGACCAAGACAGCTGAGAGGTCAGAACCAGTGCGATGAGACCAGCCCCAGCCTGGAAGCTGTTACAGGCACATCAGTGCTGGACTATGAATGAACCATCCAGTTTTCTTCCCAGCAATTAGTGATGCTCAACAGCTTCCAGTCTCCAGCTGGGTTATACCTGCCTGCTCAGCGTGGTGGAGCTTAGTAGGGTTTGTACCCAAAGATTTACTCTGCCCTGGAAAAAGATCTGTTTTCTAGAAGCTACCAAATACTCTTCAGTTCTTTGTGAAAATATGAGCCTTTAAAAGTAGCTCAGCTGGTCACCCAGGAAGAGACCCCCTTGCAATCACAAACTGTTTTTCAAAATCTTGACCTTAATCTCTGAAAGGATGCTACCTTCTGCATAAGTCAAGCAATTTTATCAGATATATGTAACGTGAAGCCATGCCTTTGACATTCTCTGACGTGTACAAGCTTTTTGCAGCACCTGTGTGTCAGAGCCATAGCGGCTCTGCAAGAGTGCCCAGGGTCACCTCCCACCCTGCGTATCAGCAGCAAGATTGGGAGCTCAGTTCTGGTGGCAGGACCTTTATCAGTGGTGATGAATGGCAGAGGGGATTTTCATCTCTTTGATTAATTTTGCAGGGCTGACAGTTAGAAAGATCACATCTTTACTCCCACACCAGGAGGTTTGAGTAAGGGAGTCCTTGGGAGGTCTGGCTGCATTGACTTTACTTCTGCAATGCCCAAACCTAGAGCTCTTGCAGCTCCTGCGTGCCTGAGGGTGCGAAGTGGGCACCTAGCTAAGGTGGCAGGCTTGGGGCAACCACACTGGTGCTGTCAGGCTGGAAAGAGAAACACTGATGGATCTGAAGTCATCTCTTTTCCTTCAGTGGGATGTTTGGAAGGAAAAGAAAGGCAGGATGAATTTGACTTCTCTTTTGCTAGGTATTTACTGATTTGAGAGATGGAGGTTTGTGACCCAGGAGCTGCTGCAGCTTTGCCGTGGTTGGGGAGGAGGGAGGCAAATTGCAGCATCTGGAGAGTGCCACGAGAGTGGCAGAGGGCATAAACCTGGCATGAAGTAGAGAAATGGCTGGATAAAGCCTCAAAGTCAGAGTTTTAAGCAGACATATGAGCTCCTTTTTTTTGCTCCTCACATGCTCCTTGCTGCTGTGGTTCTCATATTCTCCCTGCCTTTTCCCCCAGCACCTGCTCCTGAGCATCTCTGTCCTCAATGACTCAGGTCCCCTATACAGGGCATTTCCTTGCTTACCCTTTTGCCAAAAGCAGTTATTCCTCACTCAGCTCGTTCCTTTCTCACCCTCGTGCCCTCCTCTACAGCTGTAATAAGGAGCTGGCTATCTCCTCTTGAGATACCTACCTGGGGTCCATATCTCAACATTTTTAATTAGGGCAATGCAAATCTAATTTTGCTCCACTGCTCAAAAGAAACTAGTTCTTCCCTCCCCTTAGGGCACTGTGATCTTCTTCCTTGTGCTTTAAGGGCATAATATATGAATAGTATGTGGTATTTCAGTTGGGACCATGAACTCAACAGGTGAAGGAGCCTCCAGTAGTTCCACACAGAATATTTTTCTCTTTATGGCAAAACAATCATCTTAACTAGGTTACAGACAGTGTAGCATGATAAGCAAAAGGAAGGGTTATTACGATTATTTCCCAGTCCCATGGCATGCTGGGGGCTCCGTATGGGACTTCAGACACTGAGTGAGCTTGCACTTCATTTCTTAGTCTGGGGAGTCCCAGGTACAAATCCTAAAGAGGGCAGCAGAATCAAACCCAGACCTCTTGCCTATGGCTGGCTGAAGCAATGTTGGTGCTGCTAATTGAATGTGCTTTATGTATGAGTGCAGTTCAGTACATACATCCAGAACATGCTGTGTATCATTTGGTGATATACAAACCAACTGGGATAATTTACAATGGTGATTTTTCCACTGACGGGTAAATTAATGTTCTCTATTATAGGCATTTAATCAATGCCAGCTCCCTAAGTCTCTAAACAGGCCACCAAGATAGAAGATTGATTGGTCTGAATGCATCATATATAAAAAAGGAATACTTCATAAGAACATAAATGACGTGTTTGTTCCCCAAAGTCACAAAGACAGGTCTGTGGTAAGGAGGAGTGTTCACAGTCTCCTACTGAGACACAGCGAAGGGACAAGGCTTGGATTTGTTGTGGGGTTTTTGTACTGGTTTCAGTTCGTTTTTTCCCAAGGCAAGAAGACTGACATGACCTAGAGATGAGGAGGAAGATCCTTCTAGCTCTGCATGTGGGCATGGTTATTTGTGTGGAGGGGATCCTGGTGATCCCTGCACTGCCTGTGTGGCTTATGGAGAAGCTGCTCCCACACTGTGCCTCACAGCAAAATTAGCAGATCATCACAGAGCTCTGAAATTTGCCTTTGTACTTACACAAGTGGCCACAACTCTAAAGATGCCAATCTCCCCCCCCACCCCCTTTGCTGATTTTATTTCTCTTTTTCATGTAGAACAATACGGTGATTTGCTGCTTGGCACAGCCAGGAGGCCAAACCTCCTTTCCAGGGTTTAGGCACCCAGGGGCTGTTGGTGGAAGGGATTTGCTGGGGCCATGGGAAGCCAGGGTCTCGTCGAGTGTCCGTGTGCTCTTAACTGGGACAAATGCAAAGTAAAACATACTAAGGCAAGTACCCCTGAAAGAGGTATGAACTGGCTCATTTTCTCTCATGTGAGCGATGTGTTAAAGCACACGGGGGGGGTGGTGGTGGTGAGGTCACTGCAGTGCTTCCTGGCCTTTGCAAAGCCATTGGGCTGAGCAGTGATTTGATTTTGGAACAGGCTCATCTTCCTAAATCAAGGCGGTAAAGTATACCTTTTATCATTATGGCTAAACACACCTCTAGCTGCACAAATCAAAGGGGGACACAGAAAGTGATGGTCACTCTGCCAGGATCCTGAACCCATACTGCCTGTGAAGGCACTGAGGCCAGGGAGGCTCAGGCACTTAACCTTATTCATGCTTAAAATAGGATTTAAGTGTCCACGTGCCTCAGAAGTTTATTTCCTTTGGCTTCTCTCAGGTCTGTGAGATTGTGATTAGGAAATCAGGCTGACTTCACAGCTGGAAAGATTGTCACTGTATTCCTCCACACGGGATGGCCAGAGCCACTCTTGGTTTCTGCTGGTGGAAAGCCACAGAGCTCAATAAATAAGACCTGGTGCCTTGAAACTTCGTTGCTTTACACCTGCAGAGTATCTTATGTATGCTACTGAAATTAAGGAGAAAACAGGAGTTTGTGGTAGTGTTTCTGGTGTAGCAGGGAAGTAGTAGCATCCTTTTAATATATTCTGACTTTGTACAGCGTTCCTGAGTTCAGTCCAGGGATCAGTGCAGGTTTTTATCCTTAGTCCTGAAATCCTCTGCTTTGTGAGCTGGTTTATCTTCCCAATAAGGCACACGAGGGTATTGTTTACAGCCCAGTAAATTCGTACCTTGCACATTTGGTGGCACATGGCCTTCGGGCTCCTGTTTAACAACACACAAGCGTGGCTCGCTGCACTGTAACTCAAGCTCTGTCACAGCTCCTGGCTTAATTACAGAGCGCCAAGGATGTGAAATAACGAAAATAATTACTGTAATAAACTAATGAAATAAAATATATTTTGCTGAAATTAAAGAAGTCTCTGTCCGGGCTGGAAGGTTCCAACATTAACCTGTGTGTGGGGACTAATTATGGTCTGACGTACGTGACAGTAATGATTACTTCTGCTGGACTGCTCCGCTTCCAAGATCAGGTCTTAGTTGTATGGGAAATATGTCCTTATGTTTGCATAGCACTTCCAACAGATTTATTTGTCACTGTGAAAAACTGAAGTGTATCCCTCCATTCCACACTGCTGTGGGCTATTTTCCCAGTTTACCGTGAGCTAGACCTGGGAAAGAGCAGAGGCTACATGCAAACTCGCTTGCTGCATGGGTATCACCACTCCAGTACCTTCAGGGCTGACTCATCCTCTTCTGTTGTTTTCTTGAAACGAGCCATGGGATGAGATCTTTGGAGCTGAGCTTTGTGGTGATGGTGACCATGGGGCACCTATGGGACCAGCTCCCAAAGTCACTTGTAGCACATCATCACTGTCACTGTAAGGCCATAGGAGGAGGTCTGTGCAGAGAACTGTATCATCTACCTCGCAATAAGGACCTTTTCTTGTAGCACCCACATGGAGCAGGTGAATTGTGCTACCATTGCTGTGCTGCAGGCCTGTGCTGCCTTTGCTATAGCACAAACATGACCGGGTGATATTCAGGTGTGTTTGGGGATGGTGATAATTTCTGTATGTAAATACTGAAGTGCAATTCCCTTCTGTTTTTCAGTTCCCTGTGTTTTGAAGGGGACACCTACGTGAGTTGCTTTGTTCCACATCCCACAACCCTGCAAAGGCTGGAAAGTTGGCAAAAGGAGTGATGAATGTGCCTCTGTATGCAAAGATAACATGGGCCCACAGGCACCTGAAACAGGTAAAGTTTTAATTCACCTGGTTGGTTTTTTTTTTGGTGGTGAAATGCAGGTTTTAATATATCAGCCACATGTATTTGACTCCTAAAATTAGCATTTAGGCTTCTGAAATTGGCCCCCCTTTTTTTTTGTTTTTTTCATTGGAGGAACCAACCATGACGTTTGGTGCCTCTTTTGCATCAGTTGGATGCATATCAAATGCTATGAGGACAGCAGTTTTCATTGACAATGCAGTCAGACAGGGTCAGATTTGCCTTGTTGACAGAAGCCAAGATGTTTGGGGAAACAAAACCACCAGTTGTCAAGGCACTGGCAGTCTCCGTCCAAGAGACTTGTCATGAAGAAGCATAAATTAGATCTGTAATATGAAAATCATGTCTTTATAAGCAAACTTAGAAGTGATGGAAGCATCAACCCATTTGCTAAAGTTCCATTTGGAGCAATATCCCCATGACTCACCAGTGGCAATCCCAAAGTATAAAGCAGTGTGGGAACAGGCAGCACCACAGGACAGTGTCCTCAACTAGCAAAACACCAAGACTAGAAATTTTCTTGTTGTCTGCTCATCTGACAGCCTTGCTACAACAGCACTTGGTAATTTTTAATACCGCTTTTCACAGAGATTAAATCTTTTTCTTTAGGATTTTTGTGTTTTACAGGATTACACATCATCCCAATTGTCAGACAGGGCCCAGTTCGCCCATCACAGAAGGAACTTCTGCTTCTCCCTCTAGTGTTATCTGCCCATGAAATGGCATCTGGCCATAGCAGCTACTCACTAATCTGTGAAACTAAGAATGAGAATTGTGTTTAATGGCCCTCTTAAGTAATGCATGTACGCAGGATTTCACACGTTTCTGGCCTTACCACTGATTGTGGGCTGCCATGCAGATAACTGCAATTTGCAAAAATGCACAATTGTGATTAGGATTGACTCTTGCTATTATCCATGTTTGTGTGTCGTTTACAGTGAGAGCGAAGTTTTAAAGATAATTAAGAGAAAAGTGTCACAGTTTTGGCCTGCTCTCATTCTTAACCTTTGAAGTTAAAATAAGTTGTAGCCACCAAATGTTACACCCAGGTCTCAGCATAGGACTGGGCTCATTAGAAAACAGGTGTCTGACAGCACTACTGCCCTCGTAAACTCGAATTTCTTGAAATTCTCGAAAACGAGAATATTTCTGCTAAACCTAGACAGGGACCAGCCGAATTCTGTCTTCTTCAGACAGTCCTGTGCCTGATTTCCATCCCTGCTCACATGCATCCCCCGAGCACCTGCAGCCGTGGGTCTTCATTGCAAAATAAACCCAGTTGTAGGTTTGTGCTAAACACAACTTCTGTTACAGGCCGAGTGGACACCGGTTCATTAAGCAGAGAGTACGGGAGTGCAGTGGCTCACTTTCCACCCAGGTTAACCAAGACCCATTGAAAGGAAAGTTCTTGTACTTCACAGTCTTTAGAGCTTTTATGGAGTCTCCACATCAGTTATGTGTCCTTCCTGGGTTCACTCCAGCAGAGGGGTTCAGCCTGGATCCTTCCTGAAGCTGCCAATAGCATTAAACCATGGAATACGAAAAACGCCCCTTGGGGACCACAAGTGCCTCCTCACATGTCACCTTGTGGGAGATAGCCCTGGTACAGCTGTGTCCAGCTGTGTGTTCTCCGAGGAGACACTGAAGGAGTTGTCCAGGTGTAGCTGGCAGCATTTACTCAAAGCTACAGATTGTCCTGTAGGGTCATATTAGAGACTGGCACTTGCCTTTGCACAGATAACAAGAAATTTCATGTTTAGGATTATCAGATTTTCCAGCTACTCTGCAGAAACAGCTGTCAGCAAATCTGTGACAGCAGATGTCGGGATGTTTGTCAGTGTACCGCGTGCTGATCTGCTGCTCTGCCCTTCCCAGTTAGACAGTCATTTTTTGCTATCAGAGGAGGAAGCTCAGACAAATCCTGTTATAAGAACGCACAGCAGAGCTGCCTGGGTCCTTCCAGAGTAAGGAGCCTTAGGCAGGTGCTCCCTTTTCCAGTCAATTGACCTTATTTAAAGAGTCCTGTCAAGACAATAATCTTGTGCTTTGCTCTCCCATTTCTCTGTGGGCATTGTCAGGGTGGATGGTCTCAGAAGAGCAGGGAAGAAACCTGTGGGGACAGGGACTGTTTGCAGGTGACAGCAAAAGCAACACACCGCCTGAGCTGCACTCCACCAATCTTCAGCTACCTGGGCCTTGTCCAGCTTGCAGTCAAATTGCTGTAAATTGCAGCGCACCTTGCAAGTACCATCTCCTTTGTGAGATGTATGTTGTGCCTTTGGGTGTATGTGAAAGGATCCACCAGCCAACCCATGGGGCTAGCTGCTAATGAAATACAGACTCATGCTGTCCTTTGACATCCCAGCTGGAGCTTTAAAGATGGCATTTTGTAGTGCTCAGCCAGTAAAACTCAAACTCAGAAGCATCACCTAACGTAGCTGTTTCATACTCCTCTCTCTCAGCAGCAGCGCTGGTTTGAGCAGATGTCCCAGCTCAGTCTTTGAAAATTAAAAACTCCGAAGTCCCCACCTTGAACTGTGTCTTCCCTCTTCATGATCTGGACGCACACAGAGCTGGTTTGGCTAAGAGAAACTTGCTGGCTGAACTGCTGCTGGTGCTCTTGGGGACTATGGCATGATGTCCCCTTGTTTCTCTGTTAGATGAATGCAGCTCCTGAGTGAACCTGTACACGGACAAATCCAATAAGTGATTTCTGTGTGTTTACCTGTAACTGCATCATTGGTCTAAATTTCAAAATAGAGTCACAGAGTTTGTACAGTATGGCAAACCTCCTTAGAAATCTCAGATGACTTTTTATCTCTTTTTTTTTTTTTTTAAATAAAATCCAAAACTAGTGGAAAGAAAAATAATTGTGTATTTTCACCCAGATTAATGTCCTGTATTATGGGAAACCCAACCATTACAGAATGGAGCTTACAGATGTGAAATTAGAAGGAAAAATGAGGCTTGTTTCCTGGATTTGCTCTGTCCAATAAAGACTCATGGAAGAAGCTGCCTCCCATCTGGCTTGCAATGTCTGTGTCTACCTCAGAGCTGGTCATGCAAGGTCCCTGCTACAGTGAGTGGAAAGAAAGCATTTAAGGCCATGGTTCATCTCATCTCTTTAGAATGAGGTGAATGATGCATTGGAAGTGCTTCTGGCCCTGTAGACAGCACCAAGGTGACTTGCTTAGTCACATTGCTGACTTCTTTTGGTAAGAAAAATCCTGCCTGTGATGATGATGTAACTGGGTTTAGAAAAATACTGTAGAAACCCACAAAACAGAGAAGGAAAGGCTGTATTTATATTGCACTGCATTTTGCACTCAGTTATTATTAAAGGAACATGCACGCTGTTAAAAGCAGGCCAAGTGTCTCCATAGAATCTTCTGTGGGAGCTGACAGGAAAGGTCTACAAAGGAGCATTTCATAACGTCTGGTGAGGATGCTGTGCAAACCCATTGTTTGCCTTGATCTGGAAAGAACTGCCCCTGGAGAGGAAGAGGAGGAAGCAAGACACAATAACCATGGTTTTTGAGAAACTTCACAGGGAAATGAAACCATAACAGAGTAGAAGATCAACAATTCCAGGTAAACAGCGTGCTGATATGTTGATTTTACACGGATGGGAATTTTCCTTATATTATTAAACTCCCATGGCTAATGCTGTGGTTGGTGTTCTCCTTTCAAAACAAGTTAAAGATTAATTGCAGTGTCTGTGGAAGGGATTGATAAGAATACCCATATTTAATATATATATATATATATATATATATATGTAATGATGACATTCTGGATAGAAAGTTCACTTCTTTTCTATTTCCATGTGAAAATACACCAACATGTCTCTTTTGTTTCAGCAACACCTGGGATAAGTCTATACCACAAAGCAAAGCTGTGGCCATCCTAGAATGAACTCCTTTGCACATGCTCGTTGTGGTAACAACTGCATTTCTGCTGACTCTCGCAGTTTGCATTGATTCAAAAAGTTTTCAGCTCCAGTGGAAAAAACTCCCTAGTTTCAGCTTCCATCCCCTTCTTTTCTTGTGACTATTGTGACCAAACTGGTGATTTTCTGCTTGGTTTCTACCCTGATAGAATTTGGGTTTAGAAAAACGGTTTTGCTGAGGCCATAACCAGATGTTGTTCTGCTAAAGCCTGGGTGCTCACAGTCCTTGTGATCCTGATGACCTCCTGTGTCAGAGATGGTCACTGAGTCACAATCCCAGCTCTCTTTAACAGAAGCTGTGAGCCTGCAACAAATGATGATCACAACTCATAAATGCAGAGAGCTCATAAAATCGCAGCTAGAATTTGTAAATTGGCCGTAGGTGGTCCCCAAACTGTTGGAATGTGCCGGTCTGTCTGCCTTTGGGGATGCACTCCCTGGCCCTCTCTCTCTCTCCCTGAACCAAGTGCTGGCCTGACAATCGCTTCTGTCAAGGTCCACAATGCAGCACTTTACACTGAGATTTGGGTTATTTCATTCTGGTAAGCTCGCTGCTCTCTCTAGCACAGAATGTGAGATTACCCTGAAGAATAAAATAAAGGAATTAATTGACATTTTAATTAATTACAACTTTTAATTAATATTCACCAGGGTGACAAGTGTTCTGGAATGCAAAACAGGAGTAATTCCTGAGGAAAAAAGGGAAGGGCCCTGCAGTTTGTGTTCAGGTTAAATGAAGACCTTGTAGCTGAATATATGATTGTATCAGGTATCTGCTGACTCTGTTCAAGGCCTGAAACTTTCCCACATTTTGAAACAGCATGGACAGTTCTTTATTAACAATATCAGGGACTGTGGGCAGGGCTTGGAGGCAAAGTACACTGACTGAGTAGAAAGCACAGTCCATAACCTAAGCAATGTTGAAAAACCTTGGTTGAGCTCAGGCACCGTACCACAGAGAGAGGTCATGGGATGGACATGACAGGGGCCATCTTCTTCTACTCTTTGCAGCCTGCCTTCTCCCGTGGGCTGGAAGAACCCAGGTAGGAGCACACAGGAGATCTGCAGCCTGTTTGTGGCTCCACAGGAGCTGAGGGACTCCCCACAGCCACCCACTGCCCGTCCTCACTATGAAATACTGAGTGAGGCTGTTGTGAAGTGTTGCATGGATGCACTGTATTTTATTTGCATAGTGGGGATCCCTTGCCTGAATTGCTATAAAAACTGTCCTGTGATTCTCTCCCAGGCGTGAACTATAGCTCTTTGACATGCCTATGAAAGATGAGCTCCTTTTACTCACTGGTGATAAAGAGCAAAAGGGAAGGGGAAATTCTCCCTGTATATAATTTAGTATTCACTTCATACTGCAGTTTATATGTTAGCAATAATCCACTGATTGCAAGTAATAGTTGGTGCTTACAGGCTGTGATCCTGACGAATGGGGCAGGGCTGTACTACGGGAGTGATCAGCTGTTTGGCAGAAGTAAGAAATCATTTTTTTTTTTCTGCATTTAAACAACTGTATCTGTTTGTGGAAAGAGGTGAACTAAGAGCAGTGGAGAGTTCCCTGTCCTGCCTTTCCCGCATGAAAATTTGTATCTTCTGCTGTGATAACTACTAAAATGGAGTAGCGCCAAACATTGTCTTACCTCCAAAAAATAGTTTATAGCTTGTTTGACTTTGGAGTAGATTTGAAAGGATGAAGGTGGAAGAGAGTCTGCATCCCTTGACTGTTCTCTAAAACGTAGAAATTTCCCTTCCCCAACAAAGACTGTGATCACACAACACAGTCAGGCTGACCCAATATTGATTTTCACTCAAAAAAGAGCTCTTCATTCTTCCTCTCTTCCTTTCCTCCTCGCCCCCACCTGCACTCCAGCAGCAGCCCCTGGTCACCTGACTGACCTTTGCATGAGCCAATGCAACTGTTTTGCTGTGTCAGTTATCCGCCAGGTTGGTGAGTTCAATCGGTTCAGCAAGGACCACCAAGCCCACCCCAGAGAAACAGAAGCATACAGCTATATACCGGGGGGAAACGCAAGCAGGGAGGCTGGAGGGACAAGGACCAACCTCTCTCAATGCAGCGACCATGTGACTGGCTCAACTATGTGATCCAAAGGTCTTTATTAACAATATCATAACGAAATGGGGAATGTTTCATTTCTCAGACAACTTTCTGATAGCACAATAGTTGGGGTACTCCTTTACCAGTTCAGAAGAAGCATTACCATCTTGGATGGTGTTTTCAGCTGTTGGGGTGCCACCTCGCAAAAATTTGACCATTATCCTGTAATCCTTCCTCAGGCAAAGCTCTCTGGGGCTGCACGTGATCTGCTGCAACACCGGAGCGGCCCATGGCAGAGACTGGACCTGCTCCTTTGGACATCGTTATTCAGTTATTTTATTGATGGTGGTGATAGTTTCCAAGCTGCCCATGGCTTTTCCCGATCCTTTGGTGACCTCCAGGTGATAAGAAGAGTTTTTGACAAGAGTTAGGCCTACATTAATATGCTTTGGAAGTGGTCTGAAGGAAGCTGGGGCCCCTTCTTGGGCCTCCCTGCTGATATTGGTTGTGTGATGTCACCACAGCAAAGGAAGAATAGATGGAGTTAGATTTATCTGTCCATCTGGCAGCTACGCTGTAGGTTATGCTCTGAGGCACAGAAGACTTGTTGACTCCTGCACCATGGAAAAAGATGAAGCTGAAATCACTCAGGAGGTCAATGGGGAAAACAGTCACCAGATCTGATCTTGTGGCCACTCCAACACTCCAGAAGTCAAGAAAACCAACTGACTTCAGGATGAAAATACAGATCCCTCTGTGCATCAGCTATGCAGAATCGGACTCTAAATAGCAAAGGAGTTTACTGCAATCCCATCTTTGCCAATTAAGTGTCTTCTGCTTCTAAATCAAAGGAAGCTTCAATGTTAATTTTAAAATATTGCTGGCATTTATCACAGTAATTACTTTAGCCATGTAAAACTCCAGACACCATAGTGTTGATACTATAGATTAAATGCTCCCAAGGTATGTATTACTGATGCTAGAAAACACATGCGGACAAGGATATTCTTCTTTAAGCTCAGCATTTGTTGGGCTCATGCAAAACCATTTGAGCACACCGTTGCCTCATCAGATTTCTGAAAATGACTGATGTTCCTTGTCAAAAGCCATCCATCTTTATCAGTGACTATATTTTCGAGGAGCAAAAGAAGCATACCTGGGCAAACACACTCACTAAATGTAATATGAAAACACGCTTAATAATGTTCAATTAATGACTTTTAAAGGTGGGAAAAATTTATTTTTGAGACTTTGAATTTCTGTGGTCTTCAGTTTCCAAATTCTCAGTCCCTGAAAATCAGATCTCTTTGATCTCTTAAAGATAGTGTGGGTACACAACCCACAAATGAATCATTCCAAATTACTAATCAGCTTAGAAAGAATTCATCTTAATCTACCACTGTGGACCTCTGCACCCAAAAGCGATGCAAGGTGCCTGTTTAGACAGGAAAAAAACAGAGTCATTACCAGACACCCTTCCCTAGTATGAACAGGCTTGTGCAGACAGGTGTGGGAAGGTGCACAGGGTAAGCATTTAGGGACATCAGAAATAAGCTAGAAACTGATAAGATAAACTGTGAGGTACTTGAAACCAGAAATTATATGTTGGCCAAGTTTACACCCACATAAAGGTGACCATTCATGTAATCATCTGCTGACAATATTATTTATATATACTGATTATAGGCACTCCTGACTGAAAATATGTGCTGCACTCCTGTGACCGTTAGTAAAAGGAAACGTCTCCAACGAAGGTAGAGATATTTCTGTTTAGATTTGGATTAGTCTTTTCCTGCAGACAGCTTGCCCCATCACCTGGCTGATGGTGCTGACACAAGGCTCCTTGGGCTTATGCTTTCTGTGGGTTTGCCTGTTTACAGGAGGAGGCTGTATAGAGCCTGCATACAGCAGGATGTGGCTGCGCTGTTGGAAGCAGCAATGTACATATATAGTGATGTGTATTGCGTAAAATGCACATTTATCACTCCATTGCTCTTTATTAATAGGAGGAAAGATACTAAAAAATAACTCAACCCCAAGACACAGAATGGAGATAAAGCTGTTTTATAGCATCTGAAAGCATGTGGAAAAATTGTTGCATAGCTGGAACTTATTTGGCACTAGGGAAACTATTTGTTGAGCTGCCAGTAAAACTGTAGAAGAGGAAATACTTAGAGGAAGGCATCCAAACAAGCACTGAGCTTCCTTCCCATGAAAATCAAGGTCAAACAGAGCACTTGAAATCATTAGGAACATGTGAAAAACGAGCCCATACTGTCGCTGGGAATGACTTGGACAACAGTTGGAAATACAACAAGTTTGTAAGGACCCAATAGCTTCCTACCACCCAGGAACTGCTCAGAATTTATTTCTTGAGCATACTCACTGGCATAGCTTGGGCAGAGCTACTGAAATTCAGTTTGTGTGGCCTGAAGGTTGAGCTCTGTCCGTAATGCCATCACTCTTGCTCATGTTTAACGCAAGGGGAGATTTAATTGCTCGTTAACTTCCATCCAGGAGATGTGGCTGCATGTTCTGGCACAAACTTGGCCGGCTTCTGCAATGCAATGCTTCAAAAAGCTGTATGGTTATTCTGACTTCTTAGAGGGGTACATATTTTGTTGCAGAAAACTGCATCTGATTTGCTTTCATATGGAAGCATTGGCTTAACATTAGTATTTTTTGTCCTGTGGTCACAGTGGCATTGTCCTAAACATATGTACAAGTATTGTTGCTTATAATCCTTACATAGAAAATATTCAGTGGCAGTAAGAAATTACAGGCAGCCAGCACACTAGAAAATTTATTATTGTAAGCTGTTTTTGATTTTAACTGAAGCTACACTGGCTTTTTCTGGATGATGAACAGAAACAAAAAAAAAACCATATATTTTTACGTTATTTAAAACCTTCTTTTACTTTGCATTGCATTTCATACAAGAGAAAGAAAGGGGTTATTTTTGTTTCCAAAGTGGAATATATCCATATCCATTTTGCTCTGTTTCCATCCGCTGTAACTAAGAGTCTTCCATGATCATCTTTCGCAGCCAGTATGTTGCTGGTTGTTTAAGAACTTGTGGTCATTATGGAAGATAAATGACAGTCCTTGGAGCCCATGGCTGAAGCATGCATTAGTCACTAGCAAATGATGTATAAAAAATATTCAGCTTGCAAAAAGATAATAGTGGTTCCTATTTGAAAATGCAGAAAAATGCACATATCTGGAGCACAGAAGTGTCTCATCAATATCTCTGTGGGTAGAAAACTAACCTGTCAAGAAGAAAATGTTGAAGAGATGGAGATATTTATGCACTCACAGCACTGATCATAATGATGTAAAGGACTATTAAAGCAAACTTAAAATATTAGATACTGCAGGTATGCTACTTAATTGTTTTATCCATGCAACCTAGGAATGGTTTAAAAGATTCAATAAGGAACTGCTCATTCCACAGCTTTGACCTCCAGTGGTCCTGCTTTTCCCCATTTCACTGTTATCTATAAATTTAATAATCATTCCTGGCTTGACCTTTCACTAATGGTGAAGCCCTTCACCTCCTCCCTTGCTGGAGCTAAGGACTGGGACTCGCAGGGAGGGAAGCCCAGAGGACAGAAGTCTGCCTTGGTGACTGGCATTGCAAGGGCTGTAGCAGCACCTGCAATGTGGGGATGTTGTAACCTCATGGCTGCACTCTTCTCTGGCCCTCTTCTTAAATGATGACTCCCAGATGAGACATCACCCCTGCATTACACAGAAAATCGCGTTGCCCTCCCGGAAGAGGGCAATTCTGCTGTTTCTTTGGTGTGGGAATTGGCTGTGGTTATTCCTTTTCAGAACTCCATCTCCCGGGCTTTGGTTAGCACCAGACTTTGCTGCGTGAGCCACATTGCAGGACCAGGCTGTCGGTGTGTGATGGTTGAAGACCTGCGGTGGAGAAGGCAGCTGCCTGCCAAAAGAGGGGCATCTATTTTTAGCCAGTGGGTTACGTCCTGATGGACCTGCTTTCCTTGCCTTTCATTCCTGGCTCCCTTAGCCTACCTAATGAAGGACCTTACCTGTGTGGACTGCCAGTAAGGCTGAACTGACCTGCTGCCGCTGCTGGCAGAGCCGGTCCTACTCAGCTTCTCCGACCCCCAGCCTTAGTGCCGTGGCTTTGCCACCTCCCTTGTACTAGGTCCGATGCTTCTCTGACTCTTCAGTAAGCCCATTTGACTCACTTATCTAGAAGACAAATATAAAGTTTATTATATTTCTATATATAATTTTTATATAATTTAAATATAATTCTTATATAATCTATATATCAGATTGTGTGTGTGTGTGTGTGTATATATGTGTATATATATATAAATTAACTGGCTTTTTAACCACCTTAATTTTCTGCCAGTTGTGTGAGATTAGCAAGAGGTCCTCTGAGGACTGGGATAAGTGAAGGGGAAGAGCAGGAGAATGGGGGAAAAGAAGTGATGGGGTGGAGAGAGCAGGCCCACCCCTTCCCGAGGCAGTGACCCACTGAAGTGGCCGAACTGTGCCCTTGAACAGTTATTTAAGTATACAGGTATGAGACAGGGAAACTTAACATGAAGCTGGGAGAGTCAGCCGGAGGGCATACCGTGGTTTGCTGCTGCTGGAATGAACAATTCAGCACCCAGCTGGAGGGTTGGTGCTTAGACCTAGAAGGCAAAGTCAATCATGCTAATTTTAATTGTCTTTTTCATTAGTAACTACAAATTCTGCTGGAAAGAAGTGGCAGAGTGACACCTGTCAAATGTTACAGAGGCCAGAGGAAGACTCGTGTTCATTCCCTACCGACACACAGAGGCGATACAAACACCCCCACAGGAGGCCTTTCTGCACGTGCAATGCTCTTGGTCACTCTTGCAGCTACCAAATGATCTCATAGGTAAATATTCACCTTTAGCTCCCTCCTGGCACTCTTTGCTTTAGAGGGGGTGGTATGACACCACAGCCTGAAGGTTTATATACTCCTCTTACAGGAAAAGCCTACAAGATCCAAAAGGAAGAACTGTTCTGTCGATCTGGACCTCAGTAAATGATGTATGTCAGCCAGCCAGATGTGCCCAGCTGCTCAGAACAGGACCTGGGGTCTCCAGCTGCTCTCAGCTACGCTTGAACAGTCTGGTGAAGCTGTCCTGTTGTAGCAGAGATAACTTTGGCTTTGAGTGCTTTTCTTTGGCCTGTGAAGATGCAAAGGCTCTCAGCATTTTGAAATGTTGATGTTCAGTGTTTCCTCCGACTTCCATGACCCATGAAAATAGGGAGATATTTTGCAGAAAGGGAGACCTGGAGAATTTGCCTGCCTTCTGCTAAACCTTGCCCACGTGGTCTGCGCTTACAGAGATCGAAGGTTAAACTCCCTCAGCGTAACGGAAAGCTGTTTGGCACTCGCACACCAAAACACACTGAACCTGCCCACCCTCTGACCTGTTCAGCTCTTCTCTGATGGAAAGCAGCCAGATTCAGCATACACAACTTTATTAATCAGAAAAGTGAGAGAAATGTCTTTAGTAACACTTTATTTACTTCAGAAGTAACCTTGAGTTGTCAGATGGAGAGGAATAGGTTCCCTCTCTGTATCCACTTCACATTTCCCTTGCTTCCAAGATTCCAGTTGGAGGCAGTTTCTGCTGCTGTGGGAGGAACAATAGCATGTTGCTGCGTGCCTGGTTAAGATATTTATAGGTGCACATTTAGAGCCAAAGACTGCACTGGAGCATTATGTTTTCTAGACACAAAGAACAGTTACATGTTTTCAGCTAAAATGTTTTCTATTTGAAATGAAGACACTCAGCACCATAAAAAGTGCAAAATCAAACTCACCCAGAGGCAGCTTGCTGAGCATTTTTGATATGAACTGTGCTGCGGGAACAATGAGAGCAAAACTGCTGCTTTTCCAGGAGTACGAGAAGGGACCTTAGGAAGTCAGTCACCCACTAGCAAAGGTAGTTACCTCACAGTTTCTTATTACAGCAGGTTGGAAAAGGGTGCTTGGTCTCATTCACAACATTTCTATTCTGAACAGTGTGTAACCAAAGTGTCTGAAGTTTTCATTGAAAACAGGGAGGGTGAGGGAGATTCTGGAAATGTAAGACTCTTGTTCATACCTCTTCCCTTCCTCTGCCTCCTGGCTGGAAACTTTACTGTCATGCTGCTGGGGAATCTATGGGTGGCAATGAGCCTCAAGGTTGTCTTACTTTGCATGAAAGATTTTTTATATTTATGCCCTGCATCCTATGGAGCAAGGAAGATAGGTAGATCTCAAAAAAGGCAAACAGAGGAACAGTTAAACAGACTGGAACTCTTCAGCATGGAAAACAGATGACTGATTGATGTTTACTTACTTGGATTACCTTATATAAAACAAACAAAACCCCCAGATGTGTTAATTGAGAGATATTTTTAATTGAATATGTCACTGTGGTTTGAGTAATGCGGTCTCTTCCACAAGCAGTTGACTATAGAGATTAAAAAACTTATTCAATGTAAAGCTCAGCTGACAGAAATAATTTCTGAAATTGTTTTCAATGTTCTGTATGTGGGGGTGAAGTACAGCTGTGTACTGTTACAGGGAAAACAAAAACACACAGGCAGGTTGCTAAGAAGAAGAGAAGTCCAGTAAGTTTTTAAAGTTTCTGTCTACAGCCGGTGTGATTTTATGAGGCAAATTATCCATGACACATCTCTACGAGCTGGCCCTTGGCTGTTGATAGTCCTTTTTAGCTTATGTATTTTTCCCTCCTTCCAATTTCTTCCCCTTTAAGGAAGAGAAAAAGTAACCTCTGAAAAGTTTGTTTGAGGACACAGCACCTGGGATGTTGAAAGACAGTCCAGTGGTGGAGTTGGTTTGATGGCCATGGAAGCACTCTGGGAAGAGATGCTTTGCTGAGATTTCTGGCCCTTGCCAGCCACAGCAAACCTCTCCTGGAGGTACCTGGAACAGAAGAACAAACTCTCCCCTAAAGCAACAATATGGGACCCTGCCCAGGCTTCATTAATGCTGGGGAAAAGATGAATTTCATGAGCTTAGGCAAATGATTTAGCCTATGGTCATTAGCTGGAAATTAAATGTAAAAGATTACAAGAGAGACAGTGTTTTTTGGAAAATTATGTCCTGTAAAATGTTAGAAGTTGAGGCTAATTAAAGCTACACCTTCCTTTGGAAGTGGATCATCGGTATGTTTGCTCTAGGACTAAAACCAAGGCTAACTTTGGCTTTTGGTGGATGTTTGTGAACAGTGATGAGTAGGTCATATATTTGTTTAAAACATCTCCAGGATTACAGCTTAGAAATGGGAATGGAGAAAAGAGTCAGACTTTAGTGGAATAAATAAAACCTGCAGTTTAATCTGTCATTTGAATAAATTATATTAATTACACAATGTCTTGGAATATTGCGTGCTGGGTTTTGACAGGGTTGGCCTCCAAATTATATCCTGCACTGGAGAAGTTATCACTTGATTGAAGACCCTGACTCATATTAGCAAAGCAGCACTACTCGCAACACATTTTTGTTAATAACTTCTGTTGCAATGTCAAACAAAGCAATGGGATTACAGCCTGACAGGAAAGAAAGGCAATGCGAACAGCCCCTGCAGCAGCCACGCTATCCATTAAGCACAAACCCAGTCAGGGAGACAGGAGGTTTTTGCCACGCCAGGTAATTCTTCTCCCAGTGATCAGGAATTAGCACAGCAGCAGCAAAATGCAGGGAATTTTCTTTTCATTCGTTCAGACAGCTTCTCACTCCACACTCTCAGATTTCAGGAATCGTATTCCTCACTGCTTAATTATCCCCCAGCACTGAGCACGGCCTCTTCTGCAGGGTAGATAATCCCACTGCTGTCTGGGCATCTAACACCTCTCTTGCAATGTCTGGGTCACTAGGTGACTGCTTCTTTATAGCTAGTTCCTTCTCTAGATGTCTTTTTTTTAAAAAAAATATTGATAACCTGAAATCCTGAATCACTTTAACAAAACAAGAATGAATGTGAGGCTGCTTCAGTTTGAAGTTGCTCTTCTGGTGCTCTGATGGGACCAGATGGCAATTCATGCAAGGGAAAGCACCCTTGCCCAGGTTGCCCTCAGAGAGCAAAAGCACCATCAAATAGCCTCTGGGGTGGACCTGTTTTATGCTCCTCCATCTCTGAGACCTTTCCTGTCTCCATACTGGAGGATTTCAGCCGTGGGGTGATGATGCTGAGGGCTGGCATATGCTGGGAGACTGACAGCCAGCTCTGTGAGTGGAGCTGGCACCAGCCCCTCTGCTCCAGGGTGATGAGAGCAGAGGACTTGTCATGGGATAATAAAATATTCATGTGTTTGGGAAACATGGATTTCCCTTACACGTGGGCACTCTGGGTCAGAGCTTGTTCTCAGTGACTGCAGTGCAAATCCCAAATAGCTGCTTTGACGACGGGATGTGTCTGTGTGTGTGTGAGACTGTTTTTACACCAGTGTGAGAGGTCTTAGGGAATCTGACACCTTCTACCAAAACTTTTTGGAAGCTGTTGGTTCAGGAGGAGACTGGCATTAGCAGGCTCTAGGGGTTGCTATTTATACATATATTTTAAACTGCAGTTGTACTCAGAAAATCCACTTTAAAAATAGCGGTATGCCTTTGTATTCCCCTGGTTGCCATACGAGATGCCACGTGTTCCCATGTGTTTGGGTTTTTTCCTTCCTAACTGCCAGCACTAGAAATTCAATCTCAGGTCTGAGAGCAAACAACATCCTTGTCTTCTCACATATCATCCCCAGCAATAAAAACCTGAAGATCAAAGTGTGCCCTTGGTAACACCTCTACAGCCACTTTATCTGCAAGCGGTCAGCCCTCAGCAGGAATCCTGCCAGCCCTGAGAAAGGGCTGAACCCAGACTGCGCTTTGTGTTGCGTCTCCCTCAACAGCAAAAGAAAAACGAGAGTAAAACAATGACTTTCCAAATGGAAGGGATGGGGATGTGATCACATGTAGCATTACCTCATTGTTACTAGATGCAATATTGCATCAGCATTATTCCTCTGGTAGAGGGTATTGGTTTTGCCTTTGTGGGCAAGATGTGCGCTTCACTGCACTTCCTTGGACTGACAAATGTCCAAGTCTGATGTTGCTGTGACTGTCCCCAACAAGTCTCTTTTAGGTATGGAGAGCAGAGGAAACTAACTCTGAAGCCTCTAAGCCATGGTTCTAAACCCAAGTTCTTCAAACTCCAGTGACTCTCCCCCAGACTGCAAGTCATTCTCTGCTCCTCACATTGCTTTCTTGAACCAAAGAGGACATATCCATGTGGAAAACATGCTAAAACACCCCAATTAGACAGAGTACTTAAGCAGCTGATGAGTGTTTGACACCTGACATGCTCAAATTTATGCATTTATTGAAACAGGCCCTACGGGCAGACAGGGCTGTGCTTGCTACACCAGTGTTGCTGACGGGGCTCGTGGTGCCCCGCAGCTCTGGTCCATGCTCGGAGAGCCACGCTGCTCGAAGGGATGCACATGCTGTGTGGGATGCAGTGTCAGCCCTCATCTCGGTGGCACCAAAGCCTTACCCAGCCTTGGACGTAAATTTAATCTTGTTGGGAGGTAATGGAGTGAGGAACTTGACACACCTTTTCCCTCTCTTTAGATGAGAGCCATATGGCTCCTGACTCTCACAACGTTCCTCAATCTGAAGATGAATAAGCATTAGCATATGTTCTCTGGAGTAATTAGAAATGTGCTCATAAACACAGTCTGACTCACTGAAGGTAGAATGTGTTACCAGGGGACCCACCTCCAGCAGCCGGGCAGGATCTTTGGAGAAAATTAAGGAAATAGGAGCTGAAAAACTATTTGGGGGTTGCCAAGCCTATTCCAAGTGTGACTTACACCACAGCATTTTAACTCTTTTTTTTTCATATTCATGCAAGTTGGCTTGATGAGATGCAGGGAAGTCTGTCTGTACTTTGTCACTATGAAAAACCTGTGCAGATTGGTTTTGCTGGAGGCAGTGACTGAAAAAGCCAAGCCGGTGCTAAAGAGGTAAGCATCCACCTGCGGTCCCAAATGCAGATAAAAGTGCGGCAGTTGCGTTCAGCATCAGCAAGGAGAGCACTGGGAAAAGGAAAGGAGGCTTTTTGTGTTAACCACATCAGCTTAAAGCTCTCTCAAGTTTGAATTAAAACATTTTAGGGTGTTTGAATTAAGACATTTTATGTGGACAGAAGCAGCTGCTGCAGCTCATCTGAGGTGAGATAACTCACTGGGCCAGAGGAATTCAGTTATGTATCTAAGTCCTAAGAAATTCCAGTTGCTGCACTAAAGCGACATTTGAGGGATGTTTGAGAATTTCCCTGGAAAATATCTGAGGCCTGGATAGCCCTGGAAACAGAAGCAATCTCTAAGGCTGGAAGAAGAGCTTTTATACATCTCTTAAAAGAGCTGAATTTCATAAAGTCCCTCTACCAGTGAGATAAAAGATATGATACTTCCTACGGATGTTCAAGGAACCCATCCTGGAAAGCTTTGTGAAAAAGGAAGGTGATTGCTGTTTTCCATCTCTCATGAGAGAAAGAAGTGACTGAGTGTGAAAGCATTCATGGAGGGAGAGCTTTTCAAAGCAAGAAACCTTCAGAGATGCTCCAAAATGAAAAGCCTGAAGCCCTACCACTTAGAGCTGGTTGTGCCTGACACATTCTTCTCTGTTTCAAAGAAGTCTTCCAAAACTAAAAGCAAATTTAAGGCTGGCTTTGGAGTTCTGCACTGCTTCTTTTTTTCCTGCTGTCCTGTAAGACAGGGTTTCGTGATGTGCTACCATTTTGCCTGGCCCTCAGCACAGAAAGTGAATCTTACTGAAAACCCATGGCTGGGAGAGCGGCTCCTCGAGGGCTGCCTGGGCTCAGGGGAACCCTATGGCCATGAAATACAGCAAAACCTGTCAGTGTTACCAAAGGAGGAAGAATTCGACAATTTATTCTGCGGACATCAGTGATATGGCCACTCTTGGAGCCAGGAATAGCAGTGGAGCTAGAAAGGGCAGTGCCCAGGGAAGGCAGCTCACCTGCTTTGGGAGAGCAATAAAAGCTGATTCTTATCATTTGTGAGAGTCATGGCCACCTTGCCCAGGCATATTCCTTCCCTTTCTCCACCAATTTATTTTAAAATTGTGCTGTGTCTGGCTCCTTGGTGCTATGGTGGTGTGTCCCAACTGTTCAACCTGAAAAGAAGCAGAACCAACCCCTTCCACTGTCCTTTAGCCTTCTGGTTTTGGCAGCAAGCTGCCAGCAGCCTTGAGATCCTCAGGTTCTGGTAACCAAGAAAAAACACCATAAAAAGAAAAAGAAGTCAAATTTTATATAAAAGAATAATTTTTAGGAAACTGAACTTTAAAAGGCTAATTGAACACCATTGAAGTTGGTGCGAAAACTAATAATATCAAGGGTAGAAGGATTTCACCTTAGGAAATACAATATTGATAAGTGTACAGGGAATTTTCTAGGTTTCAAGATGAAAATTTCCAGTTAATGAGTATTACCAAACCGATATTCTTTAAGAGATTGAAGGTTTTTCTTGCTTAATGACTGGGAAGTTCTAGATAAGGTGTGTTGGCTTCTCTGAATTAGTGATACATTAATGGGAGAAAAAAGAAAGGAAAAAACTCTTAAAACTAGGTTAACATCAGTAAAAAATACTCTCCAAAGTTCAAAAATATCTGTTTGAATTCAGTGTTTGGTCTGATGGTGTCTGCTACTTTCAGTTATTTTCTGTATATTTTGGACAGTAGAAATGGCTTTGGACATTTTTTAAAATGGCTTTTCTAAAGAATTTCCCAACATATCATAGGTCAAAAGGCAAACAGAAAAAAAAAGCAAATCTGATATAAATAATTTATTGCAAATACTTTGCTTAGTGAATGATGAACCAGAATAACAGAACAGATTTAGGTCTGCCTCTCTAGGTCATGATATATTACTGTCTGCAGGTCCTTTCCCATTCTTCACCCATTCACATCTCCATAAAATGTCTTGAAAAGAAAGTGAGTAATAGCCCAAGTCCTAATGTCCAAGCACTGTCAAATGGATGGAGGAAAAAATGCGACAAATGTAAATGTAAATTCCACACTGCTCTGTAATAGTAGGGCATAATTTGCATAAATATTGTTTGCAAAGAGCAATTAGCACTTCATTTACATTCAGTGAAGTAGCAATTTGCACATTTTCAGGAAACAATTTCTTTACCCATATGTGCAAATTTTGTGCACTGCAATTGACACGCTAATAAAAAGATGTTAATAGACCATTTTTTTTTTACTTTATATCACAGTGTACTGAAATATTGATTCACTCTCCTGAAATATTGATTTGGTGGGCTATTTGTAAAACTAGAAAAATGCAGATTTGAATTTTTAAAACTTGCTTTTTTTAAAAAAAAAAACCAGAATTAATTTCAGATGTCTGCAGTCTTCATGCTCTTTAAGTGGTATTTTAATGGGTATTTCTGCCAGAGAAATATAATAAACATTATTAAAAAACATTAGCAAATTCAGTTTCCTAATCTGCAATAAGAATGAGTATATTTGCATATCACAGTATAAAAATAATACAGTCCATTTTCTGGTGTCAATATAGCACTCAATTCTCCATTAAATGCTAATAAAGATATTTCATATTTATATAGCTTTTTTTTAAGAATGCAGAAACTTCCTAATTAAGAGACAAATTTTACAATTTTTGGGAGTACAGAGCATTTTCTTAAACAAATTGGTCTTACAGATGAGCTGGTCAGGGGAAGAACAGCTCCAGGAGATCAGCCAGCTACTGTCAATGGACATTTCTGACCTTTGCAGCAGGAGAAATTCACGTTAAGTGATTTGTTCAGACCTCCTTCAGCACCGTCACTAGCAGTTCTGTTTGTTGTGTTTCCTTCGCTCTTTTGTCATTTCTACCATGTCACGTGCGTTTCAGGAGAGGCAGGGGTCGGGAATCCCGCGGGAATTGGGTGCATTGCGGTTGGTAGCTATTGAAGGAGTGGAGAGAAATCTTTTGGGTAAGGCTATGGATTTTTGGGGTGTTGCATTTTTCCATTCTCAGTCTGAGTTTCCTAGAAGGGGTCATTTTTGGAGATTGTTCAGTTGCCCATTCTGAAGAGGGGCAGGCTTTAGGACATAGCAGCAGAGAAGGATGCAGACAGACACAAATTCCTCTGCCAAGCAGGCTGGACACAGCCTGGCTCTGCAAGCCATGTAACAACGTGTCCTGGCTAGCAGAACTTGCATCTCTTAGCAGGAGACTCTCAAATGCATGTCTTAACTAAATTTGCCCTAGTGATGGCAAGCTTAGAGTACAGACAGAGTCAAATGGGTCTGTCTGTCACTGTCTGTGTAGAGACAGCATTAGTGGGACATCCAAAGATCACAAAGCACTTCTGAAAATCTTGCTCATACTTTGCATTTTAGTAAAAGGCATTATGTATCAGTTGTTGATCAATCACAAGGAAAATGAATACCAAATATGACAAGAAACAGCAAAAACCCCACCAAATTCCCCTTTTACATGCTTATTAAAGTAATTGTTACAATAACGAGCTTGTATTCCCTGTCTTTTCATCTCTGCCACAGGATAAGGTATCACTATGGTTGCACCCAGGAGTGTGACATTCAGATCTATTTTGATATCTCATTATTGCTGTTGTTGTCTTTTTACTTTGCAAATCACAGACCTGTATTTCATCTCCTATGTCAAGTATTCGAAGCTGTGCTTTGATCAATGCAGAATGCATGTACCCCTGACACAAGGCGGGACCTCTGTTTGAACATACAAAGTAGTTAATTTTGAGCTCACATGCGGATCTCTGATTTGCTAATCATTATTTTACTCTCCCTTTATTTACTCTTTTTTTTTTTTTTTTTTTGTTTGTTTATTTGTTTTTTTCCCTAGCATCCTACAGAATGTTTGAGGCCCTTGGCAATAACTGATGCATAATATGGCTGCATCTCAGCTACACAGCGACTTCTGGGGACCTCAGGATTTACCCAAGCTGTGAGTGTTATCTTCCCTGAACAGCCCTTTAAATACAAAGTCCATTATGTCATTTTATAATTGATCCTTGTACATTACAAACAAATAGCCTAATGAGAAGGGGAATAAATAGTTGAACTTTTAATGTTTCTAAAGCCTCAGCAGGACTGCATTTTGCAAACCTCATAATGTTACAAGAGAGGCTAATGCTAAAAAAGCAATAATGACCTGGGACATTTTGGAGTCCTCTGATCTTCAGAAAGCCCATGGGTTTATTGTTTTAAAAACCAAACAGATCTATCCTATTTTCTGTTGATTACCAATAATCACTAAATCTAGTGACAGCAATTGATGCTCACCCAGCATCCTTGCACGGCGTAAGCCAGGGCCAGCCCGTGTGGGTTAGCTGGCAGGTACTTCTGGCTTGGATTGAAATAGGGAAACGGGGCTCTGCAAAACCACCTGGTTTATATGGATTAATCTGCTGAGTTGAAAACTGCACCAAGCCAGGAATATGGTGATCTGAGGCTCTTTTTTTTTCTTTTTTTCTTTTCCCCCATTTCTTTCTCAGTAGCCTCGAAAGATGATGTACCAGGTCAGACTTCCTGCTGGCTATAATTAGGTTAGTAGCAGAGCCTTCAGCTGAGGAGCTGAGCTGGGGAACATTTGTCTCCATCTCACGTATAAGCAATGTGACTAATGAGGCCACAATACACTCTGGAGCTATTTGAGGGCCATGGTCATCTTATTTCCCTCTATATCTGTGTCTTCTCTTTTACTGGGGCTGGCACTCAGACTTCACAGCTGCTTGCCCAATGTGCAATTTGGTGGTGGAACTTTACTCAGACTGACGGTCTTCAGGATGCTGAATGTAGACTGTGACATGACTGTGTGGTGGAGAAGCCACAAGACCCTTGTCCTTTACCCTTAATCTATGGCTCAAGAATCAGTTTAAGTCCACTTCCTCCCATTACAGCTGCCTTGTCCCACCCGCAGGCAGCAGCAAAGACCCGTCTCAAGGTTTTGGATTCTTTTTTGCTCACTGTGTTATCAGAGGTAAACAGTCACCATCAAGTTCCTCCTGTCTCCAGGAATTAAGGATGTGCCTCTCTGTCCTGATTTATTCACTTTTGAGTTTAATTTTGCAAACCATCTCTCTCCTCAGTCTTTGCATTTATTTTTGGCAGGAGTGGTTGCCTGCGGCATGAGCACTGAAGACTAGCTCCGTGTTAATAGTTGTCAGGGAAAATGAAGAGGCTATTTCTCACATCAGGCTTTCACCCTGCATGACAAATGCTAGTTTGAGCAGATTAAAAATCAATGCATGGTGCAATATGTCACACGTAAAACAACTACATGTTATTAATTGGCATGCTACCCATTACCTGCTCTTTGTACATGTCTATGTGAGTGGAACAGAAATTGGTGAAGACAGGTGAGTCAGAACCTCCTTTGGTATAAAGTAGTGCAGCAGCATTGGAACTAATTGAGATATGCTGATTTGTAGCACCCAGTTACTTGGACAAGGATTTGAGATAGTTTTGGGTTTTTTTTTCTGAAATGTAATTTATCACACATTTAATTAGAATGAACAACAGAGATACTCTGTGACACATCTTCCCCTGCAACCTAAACCCTTTTTAATCACAATAGCTCATTTAAAAGCATCATGTGGTATACAGAGGGATTTTTTTCTTCCTGCTTTTCAGCTGTCTTTGTGGTGGATCCGTGATTACTGACCTTGAGAATTTCCCAGGAAAATGACTCAGTGTTAAGATAGAAATTAAAAATGTTTTTACAAAGAAAACCAAAACCAGCAAAGGCTGAAGTTTGTTTTCAAAGTCATATTAGGGCTGGGAAATGTTTGAGTGATCTTCAAGAAAGGACCACTGAGTACCATTTTCAAAAGGCCCAGAGTCAGAGCTGTGAGCGCTGAGCACCCCCTGCGCCAGGCTCTGAGTGCCAGACTCACTTCTGCAAAGTGTCAGTCACCAGTAAAGGCCTGAGGATAAACCAGTTTGGAGGTCTTCCCCAAAACTGCTACTAGATTTCTGCATGTAATAACAATCATGCCTGTTAAACACACCTTCCTGCAAGAGGTAGAAACAGAGAAGGGGATGGGGACAGCACAAGGAACTTTGCTGCTGTGTGGCTGGCGAGGCCACCCCCTTGCCCGCTGGTTCTGCCCTGTGCCTCTCATGCTATGGAGATGGCAGTGGCATTAGAAAGAGGCACAGGACAGCCATTTTATCAAGGGAAATAGTGCATCCCAGTCATTGTCCAGGTGGAAAAAAAGCAGCTGAAATAGAGCAGAACACTGCAACAAACTGCAATATGCACACAAGGGACTTTTGGATGCTGAATGTCTGTAAGTACAGAAAGTACAAGCTCTGAAGTGTAGAGTTTTGAGCAGATCCAGCACTGCTCAGATGCACGGGAACCCAGTGACTGCTTGACTTCTGGATCTGGTGATATTGCAGTCTTTGGCAGTACACAGGTTAAGCTGCAGATGTATGATATTGATGTAATATGTAATGACCCCATTTAATCTAAAGTGGGGCAGGGTTACATTTATCCTCAGGCTGAGTTTTGATTGCTCAGACTCCGTGGATTCCTAATTTGCTGATCTGTTTTCTGTCATCTTTTTTCCTCCCTTTCATTCCTTTTATTCTTGTAAGAAGTCTCCAACCCTCCTATGCTTATCTAACATCTCTTTGGTGCCAAAAGAAAATATATGTCCACCCCTGAAGCTTGTTTTTTCAATGCACTCTTCACCTGTGCAGAAGCTGGCATCAGAGCCTTGCTAGTGTTTGTCCTACCTTTGTCATTACCTCTGTCCTCCTTAAAAGAGGACAGGGGAGGCAGGTGAGCAAATAATGTGCCACTTTGGGACCATGTCCCTGTTAGCTCTGATAGCTCTCACAGGCTGTAGGGTGCTGTGTGAAGTCTGACACTCAGACCTTAGGGTTAATGATGCTCTGAAAAGATCAAGCATCCTTTTCTTTTTTATAGCGTTTTGGTTTTTTTTGTTGTTGTTGTTTTTGGATTTTTTTTCTTTTTTTTATTTTATTTATATTTTAGCCATAGACTGGCCTTATTCAGTTCAGAATGTGAATAGGTTTGAATGCATTTGTTTTCCTTTGGGTATCAAAATTCAGAGGTTATTCTAACTGGACACATTAATGACATTCAATTGCCTCCTGATAACTGCTCCATTGATGTCTGTCGGCATGGCACCTTCTATGCCCATAACCTTCCCGTAGACAAGACAGCTTTCCTAGCGGAATGGAGATACTTAAAAAAAGATGCTTGCACACACACACACACACACACAAAAAGCAGCAAAATGTCAAGATGTTCCCAGATGAAATGCCCTGAGAGATTCATGATGCAGTGGTAGCTGTGAAGAAATGCAGATGTGACAGGTAGCTGACAGCTACGTATGTTGTCTATAATCCTTCTGAACTAGTGGCAGACACCTTTTTAAAGACAGCGATTAACACGAAAAACCTCTCCCAAAAAGCTATATTTGCAGAAACTATCATATGATGATATGTGGGATGCCTGGATTCTTTCTATTCATTTTAGAGGATAAATACCATAGGTCAAGACTTGTGGAATAATAATAATAATGAATTAATATAATAATAAAAGAGTACAGAGGGTCTGAATAAAACAGACTCCAGAGCCTGGGGCAAATTGCATTTGCTAAACCATTTGGTAAAATGGGCTGAGGCAGCCATTTGAGCTCAAGTAAATCAGGGAAAAGTTGCCTTCGGGTGACTGAAGGGCTGGCTCAAAAGCAGCTATTTGGACAGGTTTTCTCTGCCTAGAATACAGACATATTGCTCCCTGGGCACCCTTCTGCAGAGACACCACTGTCACCCTGTGCCTCCTCTCCAGAAATAAACAGTGTATTACTGGTATCAAGATGGTAGACACCTTCTGGACATATAGCTGTTATTTTTCATGGACCACAGAAATTATATATCCAAGGTAAAATAAACATATAAATAAATAAAGTTGCTCACAAAAATGTTTTTGCCTGAATAATTAATTCCTCAGCAAATTTTCCCATAGTAAAACATGTCCTAATGAGCTATCAGGAGGAGAGGAAATTCATCACTTACCTCACAAATATCAACTTGAGAGCACTGCTCGTGTCAGGTGGCATAATTAATGACGAGAGGGATCATGGAGTAGCACAGCCAAAACCACAGTCCCCATCAGTCATTCCACATCAGTCCAAGTCATACAGTGTTACTCGATCTACAGAGGATTAGCCAGGCAGCTAGAAGGAGATATGGGGCTGAAGGGAATACAGGCAAATACGGTACATCTGATCTTGATTTATCCAGGTTGGTTTTCTGCTTATCACTGTGGTGCTTATCACTGCACAGTTGATTGTGCAGCTTGTTCTAATTTTGTGGCTTTTTTTTTTTTTTTTCTCAGAAATAGAATTTACAGACTTTAGACTTCACCCTCCCTGATGCTGAGCAAGCCATCTTCAACCCCTTGCCCCAACACAGGGTCCCCTTAGGGTTTCTTCTCTGCAGGAGATGGGAGTTCAGTCCCTGTGCAGAGAGCCTGGGGGGGTGCCCTGGAGCAGGCAAGCTCCCTCTGAGCTGCGGGCAGGAGGTCTGGAATGTTGTATTCAAGATGTTGGTCATGGTGGGGTTGCAGTAGGAAAACATCTGAACTGTCCTCCTGGTGATGGCACCACCAGAGCTGGGACAATGGGCAGCCTCCTCTCATCACACATCCATCTCCTCGCTCTGCTGGGCATTGCAAGCACTACCCCACTGGCTTCCTCCACAGTGCAAATGGGACCAAGGACGAACCACACATCTGCTCCAGTGGTAACCCCCTCCTAAAGATGTCCACAGGAGCCAAGACACTGCGGGATGCTCTGGAGGAACAACTCTCCCTACTCAGATGGGAAAGCTGAAACAGTAAGCCAGCTGTCAGCTGGTGTAATGAGAAGCTGAAACAGCCATAGTGGGTTAGACCAAAGAGTCATCTCACTGGGGATCCTATCTCCAAGGAGAGCCAGCAGCAAATGCTTGGCTTTGGGAAGAATGGAGGATTCTGGCAAATGCAGGGTGACCATTCTGTGGCTCTACCTTCCCAGCAACTTGCTGTTCAGGGACATCCTGAGCTGAAGGTTACTTCCCCAGCTCTGTGTTTAGCAGCCCTTGATGTGCTTTTTTCCCATTAATTTATCTAATCTCTTTTTGAACTGGCATTCATTTCTGGCCTCTGCAGCATCCTGTGATAAGTGGCGCAGAATAATTATGTGCTAAGTGAAATATGTGCATCTTTTCCTCTTTCTTAAAATTTTGTCTGACCTGTATATTTCATGTCCTCCATTCTCTGTGATATGAGAAAGAATGAATTGTCACCTTGCCCTTCTCCCCCAGTTTCACCATGGTAAGGAAACTAAGCCTATTTATGCCCTCTTTCTGAAACACCATTGAATGTACTCCACTAAAACAGCTGTATATTTCAGAGACCAAGTTCCAGCCTAGTGTAAATTTTTGTGGGGTATTTTTTTTTGGAATAGAAGGATATGACAAATTCAGGCAGCTGCCAGATGAGTGATGGTTGACAGGTCTGTTTTCTACCTCTTTGCTCACTCTGGCGTGTGGTTGCTCCATCTGACCAAACTGTGCTTCAGTAGCTGTCAGCCTCCTAAGTGCAGCTGTTTTACATGTCTGTTATCTTTGCAAATGCCTAACTGTATTTTTTGAAACTCTCTGACAAATGCTCGCTTGAGTTTGTTCATCAGCACAGACAACATTATATGCTCTACAAGTGACCCTCACATTTCACCTCTGCAATAACCCTCCCGCAACAGAGCCCTGTGCTTGCTGGTGGTAAGATCTGAGCATTGGGCTTGCCCAAGGCAAAATGCCCTTGGCATCTGCTGGCCCCTTCTGTGGGCTCCAGTGTAAGCAGTAACCGAGCTTTTATGTTGGGGCAGACCTCCCAAGTTAACTTCAGAAAAAATTATCTGGCAAATCTGATGTGTCATGTTTCAAAGAAAAGTGTTTTCCAGCTCAGTCCAGGTCTGATTTCCTTCCTGATAAAGGACAAAACCCTTTGGGAACGCAGCACTTCTTGGAAGGAAGGTTAAGATCCATAGACTTCCCTCTTTACTACCAGACTGAAATATCAGCAACATCTTTTCTGTTAGGAGTGCACATCTATCCCCACAGGGTCAGGTCAGCACTCTATAATCTTGCAAAATAGAAATACAATTTTTGATGATCAGAGTCAGGTAAGGATCAGACAAATGGCCTGACACATTTCATATATGCTGACAAAAGTTTTTATTCAAGAAGCAGGACATACTATACTTTCCCTGTACTGATAGAGCAAGATTTCAAGATAGTATACATTACAAATGATTTACAATGAAGCTGAATTAATGCCTTCTTTGAGAATTCCCCCCTCCCAGCATCTGCCTCAGGACTGTATCTGTAATGTCTAAAAAGCACAGAAAAATAATTTTGTTGCCCAATGGAAACACAAGCCTGAAATCCCATGTGCATTGTATTTGGGGTTCCAGCTCCAAATCTGCTCCTCTAAACGCTGCCTGGGAAGTGGTGCAGTGCCTAAAATGAGCCCTGGGATTAAGAAGTGATCTGAGACCTGCAGTTGATCTCACACTGGCTAGGAAACTGGATTAGAAAATTACCTCAAACTGGAGATGAATTACAATGTCTTGTGTTGGAAAGAGGATTCATGTTTGATAGAAAAATGAAACTGGGATTGAAAGCCAACCCTAACCTGAGATCAGTTTAATTTGGATTTTTCTGCAGGGGGGAACTGAGCACAAGTCACATTCCTCTCTGTGATGCTTTTTGGTTTCTTGCATCCTGGCCATGCAGTTTTGGGGTTTACAGCTGAGGGGATGTTCTGATGTCTTTTCAAGAGCGGTGCAGGGCAGGGGGCTGGTCCCTGGCAGTGCAGAGTGGGGTGGATGCTCACCCCATGGAATCTAGTGAGCGGCAAATAAGCCTGCCACGCATGTACCATCGCTGTGCTGGTCCATTCTCAGCTTGATGTCCAGCTGGTCCTTAGGGTTATTTTCTTTCACACTTACTCTTTCTGACAGCCAGAGGAAAATACAGGTGGTCCCAACCCTGGGCAGCCCCTAACTGACATCAAAGCTTAATGAAAGTTATTCCACCTCCGGTGATTCCTTGCTGCCACTTGCAATATCTTGCTGTGGGGGTAACCAGCTGGGCTAGGAACAAAACCACTTGGTCTGCAGGTCCCCAGGTGGCTGTGCACCCTGTTTCTTATTGCCACCATGTGAAGTTAGGGCCAAAAGTTGCTGGGATCCAGCAGCCAGGATGAAGTTTTTTGTTTTTTTTTTTTTTTTCCCCAGTGGAGATGTGAGTGTCATGGGTGACATCAGTGTCCCCTGTCATTAGGGAGACTGAGAGCCGGTGGTACCCAGCCCTGCTGGGGAGGCACGGACTGATATAAACCCCTGAGCGCCAGACTATATCAGCGGCCAGATTTTCCCAAGGAGGGGTCCTCTACAACGTTTTTCCTCTCCACAACCGCCGCAAGCTCTGGAGCCATCAGTACGGGCAGCTCCGGCCGCGGCAGACGCAGCAGCTGTGTCCGGAGGAGGCATTGCATTGCATTGCACTGCGCATCCTCCCTCCCCACCCCCTACTGCTGCAGGCTTCCTCCCTTCATCCCTCCACGCTCCCCCTCCTCCTGGCCCGCACCCCTCCCACCCCGCATCCCTCCCTCCAGCATCCCTCCCTCCTGCCTCCCTCCCTCCCGCATCCTTCCCTCCTGCCTCCTTCCCTCCTGCCTCCCTCCCTCCTGCCTCCCTCCCTCCTCCATCCCTCCCTCCTCCATCCCTCCCTTCAGCATCCCTCCCTCTGCCTGCGCAGAGCCGCGGACATGGTGCTCAGCAATTTCCTCTTCGCTCAGTGCATCTGCTACTTCCTGGCCTTCCTCTTCAGCTTCATCGTGGTGGTGCCACTCTCCGAGAATGGCAACGACTTCCACGGCCGGTGCCTGCTCTTCACTGAGGGCATGTGGCTCAACGCCAACCTGACGGTGGAGAGGCAGCGCTTCACCGTGCAGGAGTGGGGGCCTGAGGCCGCCTGCCGCTTCAGCATCTTCACCGGGCTCCTCTCCCTGCTGCTGGCCACAGTGCAGGCCTGGAGGACCCTCTTCTTCCTCTGCAAAGGGCATGAGGAGTAAGTATCCCTGGGGATGGCAGGGGGTGCCCATCCCTCCTGCAGGATGGGACAAGTGGGAGCAGCCTGGGGCTGAAGCACTGGGCTTTGCATCCTCCAGATGATCCTTCTCCCTAGAGGGGTTTGGGGTGAGGTGGTATATCACCTGCGTCTGTCTGCACGCACACCACACACACCCCACCTGTGTCCAGGGCCCTCTCCAGAGGATGCTCCCTTGCAGGGGGTTGGGGTGGGGGGCCAGGCTCACTGCAGTGCACCCACTGCCCTTTGGCAGGCTGGGAGCAGCACCTGGCAGCTCAGCTGCAGTGGGCATGGAGGGTGCTGGGGGCCATGGGGCGATGCCGGAGGCTGGTGCTCGCAGGTTCCTCCTCCCCGTGGTCCCACTACATGTCCCTGTGAAGGGGGACCTTCCACAGTTGTGCAAAACCAGATGTGTGTGTGTGTGTGTGTGAAAAACCTTGAAACAATATGGTTGTGTGCGGGATGGGGGTGGGTGGGGTGAAGAAGGGAACAGTTGGTGCCCCCCCTCTATTTTTATCCTGCTTTTGTGGTGGACATGGCAACTATTGCAGAGAGCAACTATTGCTTGGTTACAACAGGGGAGCAATGCTGAGCGCTCCCTGCAGCAGCCGCAGGGCTGCACTGGCAGTGGGTCACTGTGCTCAGACAAACCAAGGGGCATCAGACCCCAGCAGGTACGGTGAGAGGCTTGGTGGTCCAGGCAGCAGCCTGGGGGTGCTGTGCTCTGTGCTTTCCTCTCTGGTGGCCTGTCCTGCCACCCTGGGTAGGACCCCTGGCGCAGGTAACCCAGGCTGTGGGTGCTACAGGGCCAGGGCCCCCCAAACATCCAGCTGCACGGAGGCGGGAAGGCAGGAGCAGGCACTGGGGGCTGGCTAGACTAGGAAAGTCATTTTCCCGTGGATGAGGGACCATGCCAAGGGCAAATCACTCATGTCTGGGTCTATTTGGACTAGAGGTTTTTGAGTCGATGGCTGTTACTCACATCTGGGCTTATACAACACCCTGATGTTGGTGATACTGGGGGCTGGGTAGCAGTGTTTTCTCTCTCTGGCTCTTTGCAACCGGTCTCAAGCTGCCTATCGCTAAAACATGCTATAGTAAGTATAAACTAGAAACTCATTTCCATATTAAAACTTACAAGTTCTAAATATAACCACGTGCTTCTTAATACATTTGAATTCAGCTTCCTCAGGTGATCAGATACCTATAAAGGAAAAGCTGAGTCTAGATGCTTTTTTTCAGTTTTGCAGTTCAGAACTAGTTAATTTTTGGAAGAAACCAGCAATAAACATCCTGTAATAGCAAAATTTGGATTGGATATTTGGCCACCCTCCAAAAGTGGCCATTTAGTTCAAAACAGTTAGGCAGGCCCCTGAAAATTCTCCCTTTTGGAGTGTTTTCAGGGTCCTTTGGGCTGTTAGCAGTTGTATAGCGCCGTTCACAGCCGGCGTGGCTTAGCCCCAGCCAGTAACTCAGTATCACGCAGCTGCTGGCTCACTCACCCAGAGGGATGGGAGGGGAATCGGAAAGGGATGTAAAACTTGAGGGCTGAGATAAGAACAATTTAATAATTGAAACAAAATAAAACCAAAAGAACAATAATAATAAACCTCATAACGAAAGGAGAGAGGAGAGGAAAGAGAAGGGAGAAAAGAAAACGAGTGATGCACAGTACAACTGCTGACTCCCTGCTGACCAATGCCCAGCCAGTCCCCCAGAGAGACCAGAAGACCCTGGCCATGCCCCCAGTTTATATACCAAGCAGGACATCCCATGGTATGGGATATCCCTTTGGCTAGTTCAGGTCAGCTGTCCTGGCTGATACAGGATATGGTCCCAGCTGTATCCCTCCCAATTCCCTGTGCCCCTCCTGAAAAGTCCTTGACTTCAAACAAACATCACCCAGTAACAACTAAAACCATCTATGTGCTATCAGCATTGTTCTCACACCAGATCCAAAGCACAGCACTGTAACAGCTACTAAGAAGAAAATTAACTCCATCCCAGCTGAAACCAGGACGACAATTTTTCCAGGCAAGAAGGATGATGGGGACCAAAGATGGAGCAAGAGGGCATGATGAGATAACCATGAAGCATCACAGGAGGGTAAAACAGGACAAGAGGGAAGCTGCTTGGAAACAGTAGCTTCCTAGTAAGAAGGAAGGTCTGATCTTTACCAGATCTTTCAGAAGCAGGCAGGACACACACCATTCTGGTTTTAGACAGCCATTTGTTAATGCTGAAAGGTAGAGGTACAATTCAGATACTTCACTACAAGGATTGCAAAGCCACTTCTACTCCGAGCTCGTACCAGCTCCTTCTGCTTTATGGGTGACCTTGGCACCTGGTGGAGGTGAGCTGATCTAGTCCTCCAAGTCCAGTGAAGCCAAAGGGCAAGAGTAGGATCCATCTTAATGTTGATCTATAAGTTAGGCATCCTGGCATCCAGCTCCCAGTATGGTCTGTAAGAGTGTTTCTGGAAGGTGGTTTATTTCACTTGTTTTCTGTCAGTGTTGGGATGGGATGACTGTCACTTTGGAGGGAGCCTAGACAGCCCCGCTGAAGCCACAACAACTCAGGAACAAACATCTTAAGCCCACTGGTAATGACTTCCTCATCAAATTTTAAAGAAGTCATCCTGAGGTCACATATATCTCACCATGTATAACCTGTAGAAATTAGGACTGTCCAGCCCAGAACCTTCCCAGGATTCAAACATGGACTCAGAAAGCCTCTTGGCTTTTCATTTAATGAACTATCAGGGAAAAGAAATGACTTTTTGTTCTCTGGGATGTGTAGACTCCTCTATCCCCAGCATAATGAGAGTGGTGCTGATAGAAAATTCATCATATTCACCCTTATCACCTAACCTGAACGGGATGATCTGCCTCCTGGAGTTGCCAGTCTTTCTCCAACCTAGAGTATGTCTAGGTTTCAGATAATGGGACTTTCCAGGAGCCACCTAGAGCCGCTTCAACTAAAGGAAGGCTTGGTCAGATGAATGCGGGAAGGATGAGAAAGTTTTCATTAGCTAGAATTAAGGGGGAGAGTTAAACAGTAAGGTTGGAAAATGAGTGGACAATTCCCTGGCCTTATGGGACTGCTGCAAGCATCCCACCCCATTCCATGCCAAACACAGACTGTGCCTGGGGCTGGGCCTGGCTGGCACAATTAACAGGACTGAGGTAAATTGGTGTTCAGTTGGCAGAGATAACATACTGACACCAGAGCCAGAGAAGTCCCAGGAGAAGCTGGCCTGCTCTGCAAATGGCCCGTACAACGGAGATCTGTGTCCTGTGATGGCAGTACTTTTTGTTACATTGCTTAAAATGATTATAGCTATCAGTACTGTGTTTTTATTTTTAGTTTCTCTGTCCTAGGCAATTTTTGTCCCAATTATCACTTCAGTCATAAAATAAGTTTTAGATCCAGTTACTATATAATTTGAGCTAATGACATTTATTTTAACAATGGTGATTTTCATCATTACAGCTAATGAAAGCCATGCTGTGTATGAACAATCACCACTTAATATATATATTTAAAGCCCCATCCTTTTATGGTGAAAAAAATTATCAAAATCAAAAGCGCTTACAAATGAAGGTAATGTGACTCAAAGTCATAATCCATAGTTTTTCAGTGTATTAGGTGTTCTTAATTAAAGCAGATGTGTTTCAAATGGAAACTGATCTTTGTGCCCAGTGTATGTTGCTTAGAGAGACTGCTGATGTTGTCTTTCAGCTGTTTATGAGTTACATTTTTCTTCCCTTTTATTGCAGCTCTTTCTTTTACGCCTTCCTGAATCTGCTGATCAGCGCCTTTGTGGTGTTTATCACATTTATTGCTAGCACTATAGTGAGCGTAGGATTTAACATGTGGTGTGATGCAATTACCGAAAAAGGAAGCATGCCAAATAGGTTAGTATTGAAGAATTCATTTTCTTCCTTTTTTCTTTATTTTTTCATGTATGCACAAATGGATAGTGGTATTGCAAACTGTAACTATTACACACAAGGTGAGCAAGGGGGAGAAGGCATCTGTAATGTGGAAATCCAGATTTTTTCATCTGGAACAAAAAAAGCAAATCAAACTTTTTTTTTTGCATTTAGTAGCTCACAAAGAAAAGTGTGTTCCCTCAGTATTTCAAGGTCTCTTTAATAAAGAGTCAAAGATCATACACAAGAAAAATCTGTTAGTTTTAAATTTTTTATTTCCAAAGGAGACCTAGATTTGGGAATGTTCTGAGTATGGTCTTTCGAGCAGGGCAGGGGTCTGGGGGTCAGGGCTCCTGGCTTGCTGCCCTGGCTCTGCCACTGACCCACTGTGTGACAACGGGCAAGTCACTTATCTTGCCTGTGCCATAACACACCATCATCCAGCACTGGCGTAAAGATTCTGGCCTCGCAGCGGTGCTGTGGATACCCTAAGAGCCACAGAATGGAAAGTACTTTGTAAGTGCAAAGTACAGATGGCTGGTACTTTCTCACAGCACACAAAATGTATAGCTCCTGAAATGGTCTACTGTATCCCATGATGCTTATGCTCCTTATAGGAAACATAGGTTGAGGTAGATCTTTTCTTATCAAGAAAGAACAGTGAAGAGCGAGGAAAAGGTGACATTTTATGTCATATGATATTGAATAATCGTATTACTTAAAGCATACATTTATGTTGCACATTGTCATATGTTGTAAAATGCCATAGTAAATGTTCTGTTTAGGGCTGCAACGATTAATCGAATTATTTGAATATTCGGTTAAAAATTCAATTATAAAAAACATCTAATCGAATATTCGGATAAGAACCCAAGATGACCGACACCACTGAAAAGGAGAGAGAAGAGGCTGCAGAAATCAACCAAGAGATAGAAAGACAACCTCAAAATCCTGGGATTTTTTTCACACCAGTAAAAGTCCAAGTTATTTGTAAAATCTGTAGGCAGCCTCTATCTTACCATCAGAGTATCGTCTCCTTGCTGGAGTATCCGAAACAAAAACACCCACAAAATCCCTTCTTCTGAGGCTTTTCCTGATGAAGTCAAAAGGTAATGGAGGCTCATACACTTTGTTTCATTGAGGGGTGAAGCAACCAGCCTGGTGTGATGCCAGATGTATATATGTGGGAGGCTTGGTGGTAGTGGGAGAAGAGGGTTTTAAGGTTTTAAGTATACTGTTTTCATAGTAACTGTTAAAATTCCACTTACGGAACATTGGTGTTATCACTTACATAAATTATACATATATTTTTTAAAAGAAAGCAATTACATGCCTCTTTTAGCCTAGTTTTAGAGAAGATTGGCAAGCCACCTGGTTACTGCAATAACCTAAATATCTTTTGATAGAATATGCCATTGTGACTGAAACACACTTAAGATGCTGCTTCATTTTATATTTGGTTTGCGTCTTTGGGATTTCTGGAATAATTTTCTTTTTTCCCCTCCAAATGCCTTCCTTGGGTAGCTGTGAAGAATTACAGGATATAGATCTTGAACTGAACTTAGAAAACTCTGCTTTCTACGACCAGTTTGCTATTGCACAGGTAGGTCAGCCTAGATTGTGGTTCTATTCCAGTTCATTTGCCATTTGCTCATTGATCTGGGATTGCTGGAGCTGAACTACTATTCCTCTGAAATCAATGGGAATGTTTCCATTGACTTTAGTAAGCGCTGAATCAGGATGATAGTGATGGGTACATTTGCATTTTAAATTCAAAATAGACGGTTTTGAATGTGGACATGTGCAAACCTGATGCTGCCACTGATCCTATTACTCGTGATGGAAAATTTATTTTTTCTCCAAAAGATGACCTCTGCAAAAGTTGCAATACTCTGGTGTCCTTGAGCTCTTCATTGCTGTTCAGAATAATGTCTGACCTGCATCAGATCATGGGGCTATTATCTTTGCCTTCCCTGAGTTTGCCTGAGGTCGCCTGAGGTGTATAAATATCAGACCATGGAAAATAATTAAAGATTACTGTCATTTAGATAGGGCTGTTTTCTGATGAATCTTTGAGAATGAGACCTCTAAGGCTGTCAGACCTTTCTGTTAAATATGCTAGCTCTAAGTCAATGAACACTGGTACCTGAGCACTGGTGCATGTTGAGCATGTAAAAGTTCTTCACTGAGGGTAGCCCCATCCATGCAGAGTTGCACCCATACTCATATGTTTCTTATGGTGTCCTGCATGGGGTGAGGCATTAGCTTGCCTGGGGCACTCCTTGAAAGTAACTGTGCGTCTTGGACATGAGCTTTTATATGCCATAAAAGTGACCCCTTTATATGATGCTAGCCCAAGGCCAAGCTGTATTTTGTAGCGGATTTTGCCATTAGCTCCTAATCTGCCAGCTAGTGGGAGGGTAGCAGAAGTAAACCCATTATCAGTCTATGGCTTTGAATTCACGGCAGCTAAACGTCTGTGTCCACCTTGTGATCTCAGGGTGGACAGCTGATAATCTATATGCAAAAGAAGGCATTTCTCTAACAGGGAGCCATGCCTAAAGAGTCAAGGTCAATGCACATAACACTTCAGCTGGAGGAGAATTAACATATCACAGCATAGATGGATCAAGCCAAGCTGTTGGATACACCAATGCAAGACCCTCAGGATGTCCCTGGGCAGAGCTAGCCTGCAAGGTACAGCCACTAAGCTCTGCAAACATCCAAGCAGGAAGAGCCTGGGAGCATAACAGCCCCAGGGGAAAACCATTTGGCTTCAAAAGCTGAACTTGGCAGTGTCAAAGTGAATCCTGATGGTGACTGTTTGAAGAAAGGACCAAACAGGGAACAAAATCCTGCAACATTGTCTTATGATACCCAGGGTGAAGTAAGCACAGTTGGCTGAAGGTACAAGAATGAGTCTGTCTATGGAAGGCAAATCAGTTTCTTTGAAACAGTAGAACAAAAACCCCAAGAATAGACTGGACTTACTGGCCAAAGCAAACATGTCCTTGTAAGTGCAATAATTTCTTACAGTAGGCTTTACTCAGAAGCAGTCTCTACCCGTTTTCCTCCATTTGGATGCTTCCAACACATCAGAATGGGTCTGGGAGTTTCTCTGAATTTGGCTAAATGCAAGTAGATTTTTTTCATGTCAAATATACTCAGAAGACCACAGCAGTAGCAGATACCTGAATGCTTTTAAGATAATATTTCATTTATGAAGTGCTTAAGAAATGAATTCAAAGCTTCCAATCGTCTAGATATAGTCATATAAAGCCAAATTAATATCTCCTTCTATTGAAGGTTTGTAGAATAACTGAAATATTCTTTACTTGGTGAACTGAGATAATTGTAGGTATGGGCAGAAATACTGAAGAGAATTTCCAAAGTGTATAAGCTATATAGGAACATAAACTCCTTTCAGAAAATAGTGGCCGTTGCTTATCTAAATTGGCTATTAATGTGCACAGCTGTATTGCTGTCTGGAAGTGTTTAAATTGTTGTATTTTTTTAATTGAAAATTCAGTATGTCAAAACCGAAATACAGGGATTCAATTAATCTTTCTTTGCTAAAAGCATCATAGAATTAAAACAGAATTTCTGCCAGAAAGCCTTACTACAAATGAACCTCCTCTGTGGCAGGGAGTCCAACATTCAAGTACTGGAACCAATCAAAGTGTAATTATTTCTACAGAGTCAGGCGAGAGAGACTAGTTTAGTGATGGGACTTGCTGCAGATCTGATGCTTGAAGCCCCAGTCTCTCCTGCCAGGTATATAGGTGTCACCAGGCACCTGAGTGTGTTGTAGTGGGTTTCTCTTGCTCTCTGAGTTCATACTAATGTGAACCAGTTAGCCCAGAATGTAAGGGTGCAATCTAGAAGATTTTCTCAACAATATTTTGAATAGAAATACTTTAAAATTAACACTTCTGCAGGGCTAGTGAAAGGCCTGAAGGACCTGGGAAGAAAGTTTTAAAAAATATCTTTAAAAAACCTGCAATTCCAAAGTAACAAAAATAATATAATCCCAAGAATTTTGGGCTGGCCAGAATGTCAGAAACGGGAAGTTCAATGGATGCACCTAGATTACACAGATTTATTTTTTTCATTATTTTACTTCATACATTTTTGCTTCGTTTTTTTTAGTACATGAAAGAATTTTTTCCTTTTAAGCTACAAATAACTTGACAGAGTTGAAGAACCATGGGGCCAGGACCTCAATGGATGTAACTTGGTGTGACTCCATGGGTTTTGGTCCAGAAGAGATTTTGATATTCACCTGGACAGTTGACTTTGGCTTTATAATATGGTACTGACCTCTTTATCATTTCTTTTTTTGTCTAGTTTGGTCTCTGGGCTGCCTGGCTGACTTGGCTGGGAATTACCATTCTGGCTTTCCTGAAGGTTTATCAGAACTACAGACAGGAGGACCTGCTAGATAGCCTGATCCATGAGAAGGAGCTGTTGCTAGGAAGATCCTCTTCACGAGCCTCTTTGCAAGATGAGAAAAGTGGTATGATCTAAAGTGTAAGCAAATTGTCAGGGCAGGATCTAGATTTTATTATTCAGTAGTGTGAGCTGAGGTTGAGTCAGGGTATTGAGTGTGTGAGATTGTTTCTTTCCTTATAACAGATGTCCTTGCCAATCACCCACCTCCTCTGTGAGAAATTGCTGGCGGAAATACTTGCATTAGGATACAGAGAATGGATGGCCCCATGCTCCATTGGCACAGCAAACACTTTCTCCTGCGCAGGCACGATCTGTAACCTGCTCTTGCTAGCAGAGCTGCAGGCTACCCCTGGCTTTCAGGGTAGGGACCTTTTTGGAGGGCTGAGCTAGCAAGACCAGGCTACAGAGTCCAGGCTATTTCTTAAAAATATTCTACAACAACAGTTGTAACTGAGGCTGTGTCCAGTCCCTCTTCTCCCCCTCTCGTCTCTTTTGCCTGTAAAGCTGCACCTATTCTCACTTTATTCTGGGTAATTGCAGCGCTGGTCCAGGTACAGACTCCCACTGTGTCTGCTTTTGCTATGTATGGACACAATGCTGACAAACCTGTTGCTCCTGCTCTGATTTTGAGTTCATTTAGAACATAGAGACCCATGTTCCAGACTTGATATTTAATGGTGATTAGTGTTAATGAATTTCACGAAGCCACTGTATTAGTACCGTATCTGTCAAAAACTGTGTATCATTTCAAAGGATGGTGGAGAATTTCCGTGGTTTTGTTTCTTCTTAGATTGTGGCATGACCAACATTTTTTATGACTCCTGAAGTGTAGTGTAGCTAGCAATTGCTGAAGCTTGCATACTAAAAAATGACGCTGAATAGATAGTAATAATGATTGTGCAGTTATAAATGTAACTTGGTCCCTAACATTGTATGCTATTCTGAGTATTAGAATTTACTTGTGATATTGATTTCATATAAGGTATGCAAAATTACTGTGAACATTTGCATTGTAGCTATTTCTACATATTTATAAACATAGCAGGGAGCTTGAACAGCTGAGTTGTTTTATAGGTAGTTCAGTGCTGAATGGGTCTGTTCTCCCCACTTACGGGCAGGAGTTCCAGGGCTGATGAGTTTTGCTGTGAAAAGGGAGAACTGTTATCTACACAAAGCTCACGAGTTGACTTCGTTGTTGCTTTCAATTTTGCTTGGCCAGCGCTTCAACAAATAAGGTGGATAGTTGAGTCAAGAAGTAGATCTGATAATTAAGAAGATTCACTCAGATGAGTGTGGGTTTGCGTGGCGGAGAAGTGGAGTTGTACTAGTATTAGGCAGTTATCCCCAGTTACACATTACACAGGAGATCCTGATTCAGCAGAAAACTTAAGCAAGCAGTTAAGTTTAGGCTGAGGAAGATTTTTTGTGAGTACACTGGCACTGCCTGGGGCAGCTGTGTTGGAGTTGAGACAGCAATTATTGCAACACGAGTGCAAACAGAGGTGTATTACCTGGTAAATAGGAAGGAGGGGAGAGAAGAGAGCAGGCTTCTATCCCATCAGAGCTCCAGCCTGGGAATAGCACAACCATGCAGATTTACTGTTTTCTTCTGGAGAATATCTGATGTTTAAAGTTAAGTACCAGCTTAAGCATTTGGTTAAAACAGAATTTAAAGTCGTAACAAATCCCTTTTAGGGCACAAAATCTAATATTACATTCCCTAGCCAAATTGTTCTCATAGGTTTAGGGTAAAATCCCTCTGTGGGCTTTAAGCAGTGAACCAGCCCTGGGAACATCACTTCCAGCCCCAGCTGGCCACAGCTGTCTGCAGTGTTTTTTAGCATCGTTTCTGCCCACAAGGGAATGCAATACCTTTGCAAGTTTTGCAGCGGTGGCTTTTTTGTAGTTGATAGTCGACATCAGAGGAGCAGTTCCTGAAAAGGGAACTGGAGATCAGGTTAGTTAATACCAGTTTAAAATTCAGAGATAGGACTGTTGTAGCGCTTTTGTTTTTATTCATTTGGTCTAATAAGAGATGCACTCTTGCAGGTACCTAAGTCCTTTGCAGGCATGACCTTCCCCTTCTTGCCCTGAAGAAGAGCTTGGGTCCTGAAAGTCAGCCTGTTTCCTATGTTTGCCCAACTGTTTCTCCAGCTGTAAAAGATACTACTTCTCCTTCCAGTCTCACTTTGAATTTGAGATTCAGCAGTGATATCTCTTCCCACAAATTACTTCAGTGCATGCCTTACTCCTCACATGGACCCATGCTGTTGCTTTGTATAATAAATTTTATGTATGTGCCAAGTCAGGCTTAGGCTGAAGTAACATGTAGGTTGGGACCATTGTTCCTGGTCTTGCCTAGGGTTTCGAAGAACCAGAAGGTAGCAAATATCTCTTCCTCATCCCTGCTCGGAGACACCAGGGCTCAAGCCTTCTCTTTGGTTCTGAGAAGGAAGAAGATACTGCCCATCAGTGAGGCTGTCCAGAGCTCATGCTCTCTTTTACCTCTCTTTTCTCCTGTCTCAGGGTCTTTTCCTCCTTTCCACTTCCATGAAGAGCAGCAAACACTGGTCCTGGGGTTTCTATTCTTGTAGAAAAAGTACTAACTTTTGTGGCTAGTATTTTCACTAGCATTTGTCACCCAAACACTACCTTCATTGTTCTGTAGATCAATAGACAAAAAGTGGGATCTTTAAAGCACCTGGGGCAGCCAGGATCCCATCTTGAAGTCAATAGGAACAAAATACATCACTTCAGCCTTTGGAAAGTCCAGCCCAACACAAGTACACATACAGACTGACCTGCTAACTTTGGCATCAAGGTTTAGCTTCTCTAATTCACTTACCTGGGTGAATTCTTCTAACCCCAGTTGCATCACAGCATCCATGGATGCAAGCATTTTGGCTGTTGGAGTTGGCATTTGAACTGAAAACAGGCTGAGGCTCTTCTCTGAGTCCTACATGCATCTCAGTCTGTTTTCCCCAGCTTTCCTCACTTGACCAGGTGGGGTGAGGCTGGCACCCAACTTGCAAGCACCAGTGATGCTTAAAAGCAAGGCTAGTTTTGAAGGAAGCTCCTGAACAGGTGAGAAGGCAGAGCACATGGTGAGAAGCTCTCTGGCTTTTTGAGGGGAGGAGGGGTGTTGTGCATGGCCAGTTACTGGACCCACCTTTTTCGTTTGCATATAGCTTTCTGCAACCTCTTCTCCTAAAGCTTGGACACTCAGGCCAACCTGGTGATGCGAGACAGAAAATGTGTTAGAATAGTGGTGTTATTTGTACACACAGACATACATACCTACCTATGCTCTCTCTCACACACGTCTCTCTTCTGTATTTTCTGACTTCTGATTTTAGTCATCCACTGCCAGCCAGCACAGAGTGTCTTCAGTAGGAGTTTCTCTGAGTCAAATGTTGCATTTCTGTGATATTTCAATGCCTTCTTCAATTTGCCATCTCCAAAAGCAGGCCTCTGGGAACACTCTCGCAAGAGCTGTATTCAAAGAACTAGAACCTTGTGTAGCATTTCTACTTGTATTGATTTATTTTCACACAGTGGCAGGGGAAAAAGCTTGGTGGCCTTCGCCCATGCAACCCCTCCTGCTGCTGCCCGTCGCAAAGCTGTGAGCCACTCTGGTGGAGAACATAGGATGTAGTTGTTTACTTGCTGTGTTCCCTGCGATGCTAAAACCACAACCAAAAGGCCTTTGTTTTGGCCTGTAAAAATTCCTGGTAATGCAGGGACAGCCTTACTTGGTTGGATGCAACTGGATGATGCTTTCCGAGGCACTGGGTTGTTGTCACACAATTACTCTGCTATATCAAATATATGTTCCCCACGTCCTGGCTACCCTCTGTGGTTAATTTCCCTGCCAATTCCCTGCCAGTAGTCCACACTGGGTTAGAAAAATCTAAGCTAACAAGTATCACCTGAGCTTTTAGAGCAATGCTGTTGGTTATTATTTTTATAAAGGAGAAACAATCGAAGCCATTGTTTGGAATATAATTTCCTCATGAAGGCACAAATGCTTATATCTTCTTATCCCAGTAATTCGTGAGGTTTCTTTCACCTGGGAACTTACAGTATTGCAAAAATAAGAGCGTGATGATTTCCTTTAAAACCTGAAGGACACGTATGCTATGGCAGCGTTTCTATGGTCCCTTAGAAAACTGGTTGCTATAATAACCAGTGACAGATGCTCGAGTATACAGACCTTGTCATGAAAGCATTTAGTATCAGGCAGGTGGGGTATGTGTGTATATACAACGTACACAGATATATGCCAGAAATAATTCCACTGCTCTTTGATATGGATGAATGGTCTTCTCTTAGCAGGTGGTTTGGCCTGGAGTAGTTATTAATTTGCCTTAACTTTCTACACTGCCTTTTTCTTACTTAGTATTAGGATCTGTGCGAGGATACAGAGGTTATGATAGCCAGAAGTGGATGTGGATGTGATGTGAGTGGAGTAGGAAAGCACTGGCCAGTGCAAAGCCTCCGAAGGGCAGAGATGGGTTTCTGATGTAGGTTTGCAGATGTTCTAACTCCTCCCGTATCGGTGGGTAATGTCCTGATGTTGGCTTGTACTAGTCCTGTTAAGAACAGGGAGCCACACTTCCCTCCAAGGCCTTTCCTCACTGATGTGGAACACTGCTGACTTAACCTATGCAGTATTCAGGATGGAAGCAGAGCTGCAGAGAAGAGGACCACATGCTTTGTAGTTATGTTACATGAGCAAGGAGTACTTTTCCTCTGATTCAGGAATTCTGCACCATGGACTCCTAAATGACCAATGAACCTGGAATGAACATAGTCTTATTAAATCCTGTAAAAACAGTATTGCAGCCAAAAAGCAGAACACATTTTGATAGGACTATCAATCCTTCAGTTGCCAAACCATACTCTTCTGCAACACAGTACAATATTCTGGCTCAAAACAACCAGCATGTCCTTTTGTATGAAGCCATTTATTTGCTGTTAGAAAAGATGCAGTGACAAAGAGGAAAAAAAGATGTGTTTATAACAGTTACTTAGTAGTGGAAGTTTAGATGGGAAATTAATTTTAAAACATTGTCTTAATGGTTGAAGAAATTCAAGCAGATCTTAGGTGTAGCAAGTTAGTGTGTAGTTCTTGAGGGACAGAAGGGCTAAGCTGATTTATGGTGTCTGAGAACCTAACCAAACTAACCTTCTATATTTAAAGTAACCTGAAAACTTACCTTAAGAAAACATGTGCACATGCTCTGTTTCTTCTACACCCCCACTGTGAACAGTGGGTTAGAAAGCCCCAGGCTGTGTTATTCTCTGAAATGGAGGGCTAGACTAGACAAACTGTTTCCTACTTTGAGGGCTTTGGGTTTTCTTAGTGCAATGGCTATTGCATGTGAAATGCATGACTGGTTGAGAGAGGACACTTAGGATTCTCCTGGACACCTGAAGGTTCTCATCAGTGAGATAAGAAGCCATGTTTCACCTTTATTTGTCCTCCAGAATCTTTTAGTCTTTGTTGCATAATTGGTCCAATCTCAATTTTTAGCACCTCATGCAGCTTAGCCCTTAGGTTGATGGTTGGTCCATCTCCTGAGAAATGGGGGATGTGCACAGGAGTGTCTTTAGGCAGATCTGGGTGCAGAATGCAGGGTCCCTTTGCCAGGAAAGTGTGAGCCACAGGCTGTTGTATAGGCTTTTTGAGGGAAACTGGGTTTCTGCACAACTTTAAATCACAGATCGATCTATGTGATGGGTGTCAGAAAATACAATATCAAATGTGCAAATTCAGAATGAATGTCAGCTGCAAAATATTTGTTACAAGAAAGTACATACAAACTTGGTGTTTGGGTGTATATGGCTTTTATCATCTCCCTTCTCCAAAGCCCCCATTTCAAACATATTGCATGTAAAATCACTTTTACTATTTAAATAATAAATGTAACAAAAAAACAGATGATCATTCATACTGGCAAGACTTAAGAGTATTTTGTGACAAACCAGTCTAGATTTTGACAAAATTTTTGTCTTTACTTCTTAATCAATGGCCTGGGTGTGAACATCCTTGAGCTAATGGGAATCCTGTCTGTATCCAGAACCTGAATTTATGTCCCAGACCATTTCCTTTGCTGATGGAAGTAGTCCATTTTTATCTCATTGGTATGTTTGCTTTGGAGACCACAAACGCCGTGTCCTTATGCTTAGGCAATCTGGGAAGAGAGGCAGGTTTTGGCCTGGCTAGTTTCCACACCTGCATGCAGGGAGAAAATGCTCATATAACTTCATGAGCACTGAAATTGTTTCAAAACTGTTTCTGTCCATGATCCTAATGCCTTGAAGTGCATGTTTCTGTCCTTGTCCTCCATAAGGAAGAGGAAAACTAACCTAAGCTGTATTTTAGTATTCAGAGATGCACACTTAAAAATTTTTTATATTTTTTTTTGAGATGACAAAATTACACTCAATTGATGAAGCTAACAACTGCACTTTGATGTACTCCTGATGTAGAAGGGAAAAACACAACTGCACTCTATCAAAAAAACTTAACATTTGTTTCTGAGAGGTCAGGCAGCAATGTTCCTAATGTATAGCAAGTACTGCATATTTCAGTGCAGGCACATAAATGTCTTTCCATTCTGTTGTTGGGATGAGTATTTAATAGCAATGCTTTCTCTTTAGTTTTTTTTGTCTATGCCAAAGAGTGTATTGAACTGCTATTCCAAGCATAGATGAATCTATTCATCCGAGTCCTTAAACTTTTCTACCTCTCATAGCTACTATAACTGCCTGAACTGTTACTGCACACAACAGTGGAAAGGACTGAATCCATGTGAGAGTCTAAATCCTATTCGCATAAATAACTAAAGGATTTAGGATTTAATGCTTACTGGTTTCCTGCCAGCTCCTCGTTAAAAAGTGGGCATAGGCACCCAAGAAGGGCTGTGTGAATAGCCCTCTTGATTGGTCAAATAATGATTTTATTTTGGTTTGGTTTTCTTAATACTTTTTTTTTTTTCTCTCCAAAGACATGGAAGGTTATATGTTATGTGAAAAGTTGCATTTCATAGGGGTGGCAGAAAGCGGTGAACTACTTCAAATGCCTGTAGTGGTCCTTCTGCAGCCCTCCCTACTGGCAGCTAACTGCAAGGCACAGGTTTGATCTCCCCCTCTGCCTGGGGAGACACAAGCCTTCATCTACATGGCAAGTGTTGTTACCATGGAGTTATCCTGGATCCCTTTCAAATCCTCTTGTTGGAGCTCTTCTACTTGGCTCCAAATTCCTAAATAACAATGTTTTAGCCTGGTGGCCCTGGTGTTTATCAAGGAGATGAAGTACTTGGCAGCAAGAGCTGCTCACTAAAATAGCTGGGATTATTTGTAGATGCTGGAAACCCAGTCTGAGAACTTTTTGTTCCCCTTTTCCACTTGACTATGTTGTAAAGAGAGGGTTGAGACCAGCCCAGAGGTGGGAATGAAGATCCATTGTTACTGTTGACGTCTTGGGTGATTTGTCACAGAATTGAGTAGACAGTCCTGTGACAAAACTACTCTTTTTTTTTCTCTCTCTCCAAAGAAAAAAAAAAAGAAAAAAAAAGAAAAAAAAAAAGAAAAAAAAAGAAAAAAAAAAAGACAAAACTACCTCCTTACTTTCCCCTTTGTGCCCCAGAGCTGAGCAAGTTTGACTCCGGTTTGTATACAGTTTCTGAAGGGTATTACGAATGTGAGAAACATTGCAGCTCCTATGGCAAAATTTACCTTTTGTCAAAAAATAAGAAAGAATGACATAGATTTTCCCTGTTCTCACTTGGGCTGTCTGGGGTACGACGTCAAAGCCTTCCCTTTACATCATCCAGGCCTGATTCCAGTGACATGTTGCTCTAGGAGGTTCCCAAGGCTGGTGCCAGCAGTCCCTTAAGGGACCTGGTGGAGTTAGATGAGTACTAGGTCAAATCATAGATTTTAAGGCAAGGAAATGTTTGAAAATCTTCTTGTCATGGTATCCCACATAAGAGAGTCCAGAGCTCTTCACAGCCTCACTACTGCAGCACCAGGAATTAGTTTTCCCTGTTAACACTGTGCGGTCTCATGGTTTGTGTCTGCAGTACAGCCCATCTTCCCGCAGCACGCTGGGTCTTGATTGCGTCCGTTAACCTGTTCCATTGTCTCTGCTGCTGATACAGTTTTAACTGACATTGTTAAACTGGTGTTCGACATTTGACTTCAAAAGGTGCTAACAGTCTCCTTATTAAACCATAGTCTTCTGGAGTTGCAAGCAGTCCTTTTGCTAAATGATGCTAAGAAAATGCTAAACAGCATCCTTCCAGGGGGATGACTGCTGCATCAGGCCAGTGCAGATGGATGGTATCAGAGCAATTCTGGTCAAATACTCTCAGAATAAAACTAGTGCTGGTTTTCAGCCCAAGCCACACAATTGAGAAATCAATATATTGTGATCTGAAGTACACTCCTAAGAGGTTTTTGAAGGTTTATAAACAAAACAACAACAAAAAAAACCCCAACAGTTTCACTGACATCTCCTTCCCTTGGGTCCTTTCATCTCCAAAAACATTCCTCAAACTTCACAGAGGGTTTTATTGCCATTGAGCTGATCAGGCCTCATTTCTCACATCTCTTCCTGCTGGGGACAAAGGCTGCTGAGGGAGACAGGGGGGTGCTGCAAATCAGAACAGAAATAGGTGGTGGGGAGAACTGCGAGTGCATTTCCTAGGAGGGATTTCGGCTTTCAGTCTGCGATGTGAGGGATCCAGCATGGCAGTGCCCACGCTGGCAGCGCTGACACCGTTTTCACCCTTTGCTTGGCCCACTCAGCCACCACCTGCTCATCTGGCTTCATGCACAGCAAAGCATCTCCTTGAAGTATGTGCTGCCCTAAACTCAGCTTCTGGAGAGGGCCACCTGTGTCAGCCGTGCAGATATCCGTGTAAAGGTGCTGGCATGGCCACCAGGTTTGGAGGGGCTGCTTTGGAAACCTCTTCTTTCCAGGTTGGCAGATCCAGATACCCTACAGCTGGCCCTTTGCCTTGTGCAGCTCGTGGCTCATGTGGGGAAGGAAGGATTGTTCCCAAATCTCTGTCGACTTGCCATTTTTGAAAGTAGCTCGTAAACACCCATAGTTTTAAAAGGTTTGGGGGGTTTATGTGGTACCACCTGCAAAGATCTGAAGCAGATCTTGCATACAAGTCAGAGCAGAGCCTGAAAGCATTTCAGCCTCTCTAAAATATATGTCCTGTGACTTACGTGTTCACGAGCTACTGTCTTTTCTTACAGCCTCGTAGGAAAAGCTTTATAAGAGTCTCGATTAACCCCTGTATCATGCTGCTAAAGAGGTCCCCGCATAATGGTATTTGGGGGCAAAACTGAACACTTAAATAATTTGTTTAACCACTGAAAGCAGTAGAGGGGCAGATCCTTTGCTGGTGTATATAGCTTAGCTTTATGAGCCATGCTGGAATCAAGCCAGTCCACACAAGCTTAGGGTAGAGCCTGGTCTGTTCTGAATATTATTTCTTTTGATTTGTACGGTCTTTTGCAGTGTAATGACTACTGATTTGGAACTTTATTTGCATGCATTTGACAGAAACAGGATTGAGTGAAGTTTATTATTGTTTTGATACAGTCTCAAAAAGGAAGCTTTTTACTAGCATTTTAATATAGCCCTTTGTAAACACCTAGAAATAAAAATTCTGAGTCCAATCCTTCTGCTAATGGAGTGACTGACAAAGTTTTCTTTGGCTTTAGTAGGAGCTGGACTGGGTTCAGTATAAACGATACACTATAGTGTTACTGATAATGAGTAATGTGTTTTATATATTGATGCTTTTTGCTGGACAGTGCATTGGCTTTTTATGATTTGGTGACATATACAAATAAATTATTTGGAAAGTCAATATTCTGTGACTGGTTTTTGAAGGTGAATTTAAATCATTACAATGTAAGAAAAAATTTGTTCTCAAGGTCAGTGGTAACACCTTAGTTTGTGAACTCATTCCCCAGCATCTCCACACCACAACCTGTATAGTCAAGGATATGGCCAACACTCCTAAGCTGCCTGAGCCCTTTTGGTGTCATCTTCCAGCAGTGAACCCTAATGCCATAGGAGGCTAGGAGAAGATGCTCCCATGCCAGCATGCAGCTGAAAGGCAACTTGTTACCAAATGTAAAAGGGAACCACAGTCTGCATGGGCAGGCTCATTTTCTAAATGCCAGCTGGTAAATTTTCTTCATGTAACGTCAGCCTTTCTTTTCAGAGGTGGGCCTAAAGGCTCCCAACAGCTATCCTGGAGTAAGGAATTAATAAGAAACAAGTCCATGCTATTATCTTAGAGGTTCCCGAGTTACTCCTTGAGGGCAGCTGGTAATACCCCTTTCCTAAGCACACTCTGCCAGCTCTTCTGCTTGCTTCAAAGCGGCAAAAGGCAGAAATAACTAAAATTGCTGCTAAGGGCTTCTGCTACTCCATTAACTTGTTTGCAGACATGGCAGGGCTGGAGACATGAAGTAGGGAATGGGGCTAGAAGCAGTCTTTGGGGCTGCTTTTTACTAGTGCTAATGCTGAGTGCATTAAAAGGTTAATGTAAAAAAAATCTAATGTCATCTCACTGTGTCCTTTACTATCTCCTCTAATCGTATGGGTATGGATGTGCCTGCTAGTGCAATCAGGTGCCTTTGATGTGGTGAGCCTGCCTGAAGAGGTGTTGGCAGCTGCCCTCTGTTCACGCTGCAGGAATGTACTGAACACTGACAAAACAACACTTACCCCGTACTGTTGTGGTCTGCTGATTTCTGTTGTGCATTACTTTCATACTCATTGCATAAGTGATATTAGGCAGCACTTCTACCCTTAGGCCCTGTCACTAGCCCATCTGCATGCACAGGCCTCCTTTGACTCTCTTCTGGCCCTTTGACTCCTGTCAGCACTGCTCCTGGGAAGCCCACCTCCTCACTGTCTGCTTCAAGAACTGCTGCAAGAGTCCTGTCCTCCACCACTCCCTCTTTTAGCCCTTTAAAGCTAATATATTACATTTCCAAGCTGGATTAAATAATTGCTTGGAACTGGTTGGCTGCAGGATTCTTGATTTCTAAAGCAATTCCCCAAACTGACACCAGTTTTCAGGTGAGCATCTCTAGCATTTGTAAGAAATCCTGTACTGCCTCTCCTCTTTTACCTCTTTATGGGCAATTCTCAGGAGTTGTACTGAAGGGAAATATTACCCAGCACAGTCAACAAGGGAATTATCACCCAACATGACTGATTTTCCCTGACTTTAGGACTCCTGTTAGCTCTTCCAAACTCACAGAGGTGTTGCAGCTAGAGAAACGGCATTAAACAAGAACAAGGAGAAATCCCACCCAGCTCTCAGCAGTAAGGGTAGATCTGTGATGGATAAAGAATGGAATCAAGAGGCAGAGTGGGAAAAAAGTGTGTGTGTGTGTGTGTGTAAGCGGGATGGATGAATGGGAAAAGAGCTTGCGTGAGAAGGCTCTAGGACAGGTAAGTCCCCAGGAGCTGGGACTTTTTCACCTATTCACAGCCTTGTTACTGACCTGCTTCATTCACTCACACAGGTGCACTGTCTTTCTCAGCTTCAGTTTCTTCACCTGCACAATGCCACCACTCTCCCAGGAATGGAGTTTAGCTTTTATTTATGGCAAAGGTTCTGGCTTTGTAGCAAATTTGTTTTGGATTTCTGCAGCCTGCCCCATGTCTGACTGACCACAGTAAACAATCCTGACCTGGGAGGCCTTGCAAGGCCATGGGGAGACCTCAATAGACAACTCAAGTGCTGCCTTTGCCCATGTCCCAAACTGTCCCAAACAGAGCCTAGGCAGAAGCCAAGAATAACTGTTCCTCTGCCTCATGTCCCTGGCAGCCCAGACGCGATAGCCGTTCCCACTCACACTGATAAAGCTGGGCCCCAGCAAGGAGAACATGGCCATTTTCCATTTAAAGCAGACCCAGTGGAAAGGGGGTCCCATGCCCACCTACTGGGGAGCCGTGCAGGATGGTGAGCACACATACGGATTTCACACTGCCTCCGCATCTTCCCTCACAGTCCTAAGAGGAGTTCCTGTTTTACCTTAAACCTTTGACTTGCTTTAAAGTTACTGAAACCAGGCTGCTAACCTATGGATTGTTTCAACTCTATTGTTCTTGCTCTTGAGATTGCTCTGTTCTTGTCAGCTTGGGCTTTGCTTTCTTGTTGCGAAGTGCCATGACATGCAGTGAGGGAACTGTCCCTTCAAAAAAGGCTCCTGTTTTGAAGGGGCTAGTTGCTACATGCTGGGAAGACGTGTCAGTCCAGAGCCAAAAAAGAAATGGCACTGATTTGCCCAAGATTTTCAACAAGAACATCAAAAAGATCACAAATATTAATCTGTGTTTGCAAAAATGTAAACAAGTTGCAATGTCCCCCTTGGCCCATGCAGGTACCAATCTAAACCTTTTCATCAGAGATTCACCAGCACATGGGGTTTAAACCTTTCTTATTTATTACCTAAACAGCAGGGCTGAGATGGGGGAGGGGGAAGGGAAGCAGTCGTGAAACTTACCCTCTGAGCTGGGGTACCCAAGTGGTTTGCACAGAGCCCCTGAGCTAAACACTCCTCCTGCAGCAGCCTCTGCTTCCCAGACCAGTGGTGTGTCAAATACAATTGCTGTGGCCTTTGACATCTTAAGAGGGGCATGAGAATAGCCACTGAAGTTACTTCTTTCTATCTTGGACTGCAATTTTTTTGGAGTTGTTCTCAATCAAGTTGCTGCCCACTGTCCTCTTGTGAGAAGGCTGCGTGCTGTGTTTGTGTTTATGTCCGCCAAGTCCTTGGTTTGCTTGGAAAAAGGTTGTTGGGGCAGAGGTATGGAGGTATGACCTTTTTTTTTTTTTTTTTTTTCCCCCCCAAATATCTTAAAAATAAAGCACCATTTTTCTTTTGGTGGATTGCAATGTCAGGGGAATTCAAGGCCTTGCAGGCATCTCTTCCATCTTCTCTTCAGTGTTTTCTTTCCTCCCCCCCCTTTTTCTTTTCTTTTCTTTTCTTCAGCTGTTATGGGTTCTGATGTCAATTTTATCATACCAAATAAATCCAAACACACATCAAGTGCTGCCTGACAAGAATCTAAGGCCTAAAAAGCTGGTTGTGCTGGTTTTATATAGGAAGAAAACACAGCTGAAGCTCATAAACTTGCACTCAGTTGTTCTCCTCCCAGACGCTCAAAGCACCATTCCACATGGATTGCATGATCTCCATTAAAGGGATTCCCTTCAGGGAGGTAGATGCTATGGTGGGACAATGGAGAGAAAAAGGGGCTTTGCCTCCCACAGCTTGATGAACAGTCCATATTACCACTACATAAGGCCTTGAACACCCAAGCATAAAGGCGTAACCTCTGACTGAATACAACGATCATGAATCTTGTAAGCTCAGCTTGTGAGGTTTATGGACTGAATCAAACCCAGAGGATTAAACTGCTAATTTGGTAATTACCCTGGGATTCAATGCTGCTATTTATCATGTTAGGCAAATAAACTATGTACTGTTTAATTGAGTTTTCCTGTTCTTTTTCACACCTGGGAATCAAGTGAAACATCAAGAAACAGCTTTTGCCTATGGAGGAATAAAATGTATGATGGGAAACAAGAAAGCCACTTGTGGGGATTTTAGTAACAATAGTTTCAGGTGTATAAATATAGCAGCTCGCCAAGCCTTTGGCCACCAGAGCAGTGTTTGTTCAACAGCTCAGCTTTATTTTAAATTTTGTAGAACAGCTCTTAGGAGACTTGAGGAGAAAGATGGTTTGGTATTCAGAGCCTTGACTTGAGACTCAGGAGACTTGTATTCAGAGCTTGCTGCTGTCTGCATAGATCAATGTATTTCTTGACTTCAGCTCTTTGTATCAGCAGTTTGTAAGCTCTTTGGGGTACAAAATTCAGATACTTGTTTGCTGTTCAGGATGATGGGGCATGAGTTTGGTGGGACCTCAAGGCACTAGCATTATTGCCCACTAATGTGAAAAAAACAAAGAAAAAAGAAAGGAGAACAAGTGGCTGCTGGACAGTGCACAACAGGGGTGGTTTTCTTGCTCTTCGAGGTGGATGCTCACATGTTCCATGCGTGTGGCTGGAGTAGACTGGGAGCTCTGCACAGCCATGTGCTGGTCAGCAGTGCTCTGAGATGTCTGACAGGCTGGAGGATATTGCTACTGCCTCATAAACCAGCTCCAGCATTTCTGAGCAATATGTCTTATCTGAAGAAAGAAGATAACAATCCGGGATTTAAATTCCTCCAGGACTTTGACATCTTGCTTCATGCTGGTGTAGTAGAGACTCACAGCAAGGATCAGCACTGCACAGAATGAGAGCCACAGGAGCACAGGCAATCCAGATGATGACCTGTCATCTACTGAACGGTGATGAGGAGAAAAAAGAAAGCAGCATTATTTTAGTATCATCTTAAACACTTCCTAAATTTGACCCCCCGCTGATGCCTTTGTCCCACTTTTCTGGGAACAGCGGGGTACACAAGGCTCTGGTTGTGCGTACTTCTGTAGGCATCAGTTCAGTGATAGTGAGTCACACCTCCTGATGGAGGGTGTTGAGTATAAAAGATCTCATCTAATGGAGCATTTAAAGAGTTTAATTATATACAATAAGAACAGGATTACCATAGCTAATGCGTGATCTGAAGTTTCCCTCCAGCAATTATTTTTTATACCTTTATGCTAAATGTTAAGTTAAATACTAGGAGAATATTAAGCTACCTCATCTAATTATTTAATGCTTACAAATGTTCCATAAAAGAGAGGAGATCTAGGTTTCTGTCCTTTTCCCTGCTAGTGCAGCTTGTTTGAGGCTCCTGTTAATTACAGTAAGAACCAAAACATGGCTCTATTAACCGAGAGGCATATTTAGTAAGCTCTGGTAGTTTTAACCTCTCTCTAAGTGCTAGGTGTGCTAATTACACTGGAACATCCTCTGCACTGGGTCTTAAGGAGGAGGGCACTGTAAACAGTTTTCTTGCCTTTAAAATATAGTTCACGCATGTTTAAAGTGCCATAGGTCAGGCACACAGTACATGCATGGAGATCAATGGGCTACATTTAGCTTGCCGACATCCGTGCCCCAGCCCTTGCATGCACGTATCCCACCATGGGTACCGGGGATCCAGTCTGATTCAGATCTGGCTGCTCTGTTTGACTGCATGGCCATTGCACAGTCAGTATTATTTTACAAAGCACTTTGCGTATTAAACATGCAGTATAAAGCCAAATTCATGCCTGAATAAAAATCCGTAGTGTGCAGCTATTTTCCTGCCATACGCACATAATCAATAAGGAGATAAAAATGTGGTGTGTATTATTATGGGGAAAGGGCCAACATTAGCTGTAACATATTTAAATTAGCTTCTACTATGAGCCCTGGAATACACAGCAGTCAATTAAACTGTCATACAGATGTACAGGGAGGAAGGTAAAAGTCATAAAGCCAAGCAAGAAACACATAATAATGTATCAAAAAGTGTATGGGGAGAAGGTAAAATGTTAATAGGCAGTCATTTTATAGCTAACCAGAAACGAAATCAATGTCCCATAATAGATCCGAGTGAATTATTTGCAGCAAATAATTTATTCATTTGAATTTAGCCCTTCTTTCTGTTTGCAAATTATCCATGAGCAGACTTCAATTTTTATAAACTTGTTTATTTGGCATTATTCTAGGAATGGTTTATATGAAAGTATTTAGCCAGGGAATTATTCACCATTTTCTGCTTTTGCAGAGATTTGTGACTTGGAAGTTGGTATTTCCCTTGCGTGATCTCTCACACCACATGATACAGTTCTCACCTGGGTGATGACTTGCCATTCAAAGCCTGGGGCCTGCCTGATGAGCATACCTGCTAATGGTGAGACTTTGGCGGGGGAGCTAAACAGCTTTCCACATCAGCCCTTTTCTATCAAGTACTTAGAACCTTTTTCAGTCTTGCCAAAGTTACTTTCCATGTGAAATTTGTAGGTGATCTCAGATGAAAATTTGGCTTTTCCTTGTATCCTGTCAATTACGGAATATGTTCAGTCCAGGAACAGAATAAGAGATAATGTGGAAGAATAATCCCACCCACAAAAGAGTGATGAGCTATTGCTCACAGCAGCTTCAGCACATCACTACAATTATGTGCTTAAAGGTAAACTTGCTTTTTTCTAGATTACAAATAGAAAATTAATGCTTAAATCTGTTAGTTGCATTGCTTGTTGGAACAGCACGCTCAGCCCTAGCCATGTGCCCAGTCTAGGCAAAAGGCAGCTCATCTGGGTTGGGATGCAGGACATTATGGTTCAGTTCCTGTCTTGGACACACATTTCCACTGTCACCTGGGGGATATTGGGGCTTTCCTTTTCCAACTGGCTCTTTCCTGCCTATACTACCTTGTTCCTGCCTGTAGTACCTCGTTCCTAGCACAATAACTGCCGTAGCTGATGTTGCCATTGGCATGAGCCTACAAACCTCTTTCTGGGCAACAGCAACAGACAGGGGATATGGGGACCTTTGCTTGGGAGGCCCTTTGGCTGCCCAATGCTATGGCTCTGCGTGTGTGTATACATACATGTATGTATATATGTATTGCTCTCCCCTTATTGCACTGCATGCAGCAGGGGCTGGATGTGGGCCAGGGCCTCTAGAAATGATCACCATTGTAAGGACATCCAGATACACATATTTGCTTGAGGTTCTGTCAGGCTGCCTGGCCTCAAACATCCTTGCAAACAAAAAAGGAAAAAACAGACTATTTTTATTATTTCTATCCTGCTGCCAGCATATAAATGAATTGTCTGTTCCCCACACATGAAAGTCAGCAGGCAGAACTATTGTTTCGCTTGGGGTGCCTTCCCTGCATATCATAGTGAAAAACCTGTACCTATTTTATTGCCATAAAATATATTAATTATATTTAAATTAAAAATAGCTTCAGGGATTTCATTTTTGCTTCCACTATTTGTTTTACTAGATGTCTTGCTTAAAATACTGCACAGACCTCATCAACACCTTGCGCTTCATATGCTGAGAAGAAAAAGCAACAGTGTATGAAATGTTTGGTATACAGAGGCTGTATTTGCACAGTGTATCCCTGCAGCCGCAAAGCAAACTCAGGTTAGTGCCACGGATGGCTCACAGTTATAATGTGGATCTTCAACTTACCCACTACGTAGTCACAGCAGGCAATGGCTAGAAAACAGAATGAACATTTTCTTACAAGTGTGGAAAGGTCTTTTTGCAGCAGATGAATAAGAAAGGAAGCACCAAGCAGTGTCTCTGAAATTGTCTGTTGCCTTGTAAATGCTGGACCACTTCTTACACTGCTTTTGGCTGTACAGATGTATGTCAGATGATGATCTACCCACTCTGTGCAAACATGCAGGTGTAGGTGCAGTTCAGGAAAGTGAGAAAAACTGTTGTATGGGGGGTTCAGAAACAGAGATTACTGCTGTTGCAGGGAGGTGAGGAGTCAGCTCTTACAGAAAAGCCCTCTCTATTCCACAGCATTTCTAGAAAGACCAACAGACTGTGAGAAGTATGAAAGTTAAGAAAGCAAAACCCACTGTCAGATGCAACTTTCATCCAACAATATCCTGGAACTGCCTCTGCTTGGCAGCTGGGGCCCAGACACAACCCAGGACAAAAAGTCCAGAGAATGGAAAACTTTGAGTGATGCACCCAGCCTTCCCCTTACCCACCTTTATGTTAATGACATTGTGTGGGTGAAGAGCAAATCATCTAAATCATAGGCTGTTTGCAACACAGAGTACGAATTACGGGGTGGGATATTTCTCATGTCTTCTCATGTCCTCATGGAAAAGAGCCGGAGTCTTCTCTGTCCTTGCAGCTCCCTGGAGCTCAAGCATGGCTGTGCTGAACCGAGAGCTAGCGGGTGATGAACCTGGTCCCCCCCGGCTGGACTGGCTGCGGGATGGCCTGTGCAGGATTAAGTCTGGGACACGGACTCTGTCAGGGAGCTGAAGGAGGTATTCACTCTTATCAAAAGCTTGCTCTTGAGCAGCTAGATGAGCTTTGAAGAGTTTAGAGCTGACTCACTGAGTCTTGCCAGGAGTTCAGTTTTGATGGGAAAGCCCAGGCCATGTCAACAACCTTATCAAGAAACATTTTTTCCCTTCTGCATTAGGAGGCACCACAAATAATGTATTGCAAAACCTCTGAGAGGTCTGTTTACAGACACATCAGCAGACACCAAGCCTTGTTTTCAGCTGAGTAGCAGCCCAAACAGGTGGCTGACCCAGAAATTTTACCATTCTGTCACCTGCGTTTTTACTGACAGACATATCAAAACAATACAATTGTAGTTCCCTACCACTAAATACATTTTTTCTTAGCTGGGTCACTTTGTGAAAATCAGAATGAAACAACAGTTCTTTCTTGGTTACAGGTTTTATATAGCATGTGCAGAACTGCAAACTGGACCCTTCTGCTAGACTTGTGCTTAAGGTCACTCCCACCTGACCTACCTGCAAAGGTATTTTGGCTCAGGAGTGAAAGACCAGAGGCTGCGTTAGCTGTACCGTTCCTTGGGTGCCCTGTTAGCAGAAATGGTTATGTCCTGGCTGCTTTTAACCCCAGCGGGCCAGCTGGGCTCAGACCTTCACTATTGTATCCAGTGGCATGCATGCTGCTCAGAAGCATGAAAGGGCTGGCTCTCTCCCCGCCATTACATCCTAGTTACCCGGAATGACATAAGTGTGTTTAAATTTGGTCTGAGATCCTTTTCTCTTCTGGGGTGGACCTGAGGTTCAGCCAAACCCGTGGTCTACAATGATCCCTGACTGAGGAGTTCGCTGTGAGGACAGCCCTGAGGCTGTTCTAACGGATGCAGGAGCCCGTCTCCTCCCAGGGCAGGCAAGCAAACGGACCAGATGCAACCCTGCAGTGCACAGAGCAAAACTTGTCTGTCCTCCCCTCTGTGCTGAGCTCAAAATCCCAAATAACGCTGTCAGAGGGGGCAGCTGATGTGGACAGGCAGGGTGCATGTTAGAAGCTAGGAAGGTCATAACAAAAGGCTTAATAGCTTGAGCGTACCATGTTCAGTGACTTCTGGCTCACGAAATCGAACCCTTCTCTCTGCTTTCCGCTTTTCCCCCACGGCTTGGTCCACAGGTGGCCTTTTTCTCAGTATTGAAGGAGGATAGCTACTGTCATCTGTCTAAAGAGTTAATCACAAAACACAAAACACAGGGCTGTTCAAACTGGAGTAATGCATCTGGGTGAAGCTTTGAGCTTTTGAGGCTATGTTACCATGTCCCTCGAAGGACATGGTGTGAAACACATCTGTTCGGACATTTATAGTCAGACCATTGTAATATTTATAGCAAGACAATATGGATATTCCTTCATTGTCATAGATCTTTGGTACTCTAAAGCTGTCTTCTTAGGAAAAAGGCTGGTTAAAGTAACAGACAGCAAAGTGTTCAGAAAGGATTTCTCTCAATTGCAGGGAACAGTTACTGAAGGTGGCTGCTCATCAGCCCTGGGGTAAACAGGCATAAATGTGATATGAAATATATGAACCATATCATTGGGAGCACCTTTGAAATGCTCTTCTAAGCTAAGAAGCCCCATTCTGAATGCGGTGTTGCCATTTTGACAACCGAGGCTATGCAGCAGTATGGGGTTTGGACATTATCCTGATGGGTACAAAAAGGCAATTTGTTTGCACTTCTATATTGCAATTATCTTGTTCTCCTGGTTTTTGCTTGGAAGCCACACCCACTTTCTGGTAACAGAATCAGATTGCTGTGGATTCTGCTAAATGATAAGAAACATAGCTGCAATAATAAAAAATGATAAGTCCCTCTCCTGCATAGGAATGCTCCCACAGTCAACTCCCCAAAGTGAATCCAAGACATCTCAGTTCAGAGGCCCCCACTGCCCTCTGGAAGTGGAAAGCAGGTGGCAAATCTACTTTTCAAAGACCTCAGTGGGTGGCAGAGATTCTCCACATTTTATTTTTACTTTAAGATTGAAATAATCTCTACCTTTTTCTCCCCCTTCCCCCTGTTCCTTAGCAAGGTAAGGGATATTGTTTCACAGATGGTTTTTCTCCTTCTGGTCACTGTCCTCACTCTTTTTTTTTTTTTCCTTTCTGTGTCATTTCCCCACTCAGTGATAGCATGCTTCTTCCTACATGTTATTCTTCCTGCTTTAATCTTCCTGCTCCTCAGTGCCTGCTATTTTTGCCCATTTGTAGACTCAGATACACTTGCTGCATGCTTTTCTCTTCCAATGCTTTCCCTGCACTCACCATTTCATTCCCCTCCCTCCCCCCCCCCCCCCCTCCTGGGGCTGCAGAAGCAGGATTAAGTCCCATTAGCTACAGTCTGGGAGTGTCAGACCTCAGAGCATAGAGGAGATGTGGGTTTCCCTACACGTCACACTGGATAATCTCAGAAAGGCACATAAACATAGCCAGCAGGAACTGCCATGGAGTGAAGAACATCTTCAGCTTTGACATGTTCTCCTGAGGGATTTATAAACCAGATTTTGGCTTAACTAGTCACCGGTAAGGATGCTTTCTCTGATCTTGGGATAATACAAGAACCCGTACCACCTCTGTCTCCTGACCAGGGACAGTGTGTGTTGGAGCTTTGTGTGCTTTATTCAGCAGCTCAGAAGCTGGAAGACCCATCCGGGGTATGGGAGATGTGGATCCAACTTCTTTTTAAGTCCAAAGGAATATGAACCCACGTCTCTTATCCACGTGCCCTCATCATCAAGGCTATGGCGCACACATAGGAGCAGGGAATCTCAGTCTCTGCCACTGAAGCTGTCTTGTTTGGCCTTGAATAATTAAATATTCATTGAGCTAAAGAAAGAAAGAATGAAAGAAAGACTTTACAGCCTGGTGTTTGGGTGCTCCCTTGGGGGTGGGAGAAGTCTGCTTTTGTCCTTGCTCCAATGAATACTTAATATGAAATACTTAAATATTCATTGGAGCAGTCACTGGGAACAGGACCTCTCATCTACCAGGTGACTGCCCTAATCACTGTGCTACAGACACAGACACAGACACACACACCCACACACACACACACACACACCCACCCACACACCCACACCCACACACACACACACACCACCCCCCCCCCCCCGCCCCCCCCCCCCCCCCACACACTTACTTTCTGGCATAATGAATATTTAACTAGTCTGTGTAAAATGAAACAGGTTTGGGGAGGGACAGCCCAGTTCAGACTACTGGTGGTTATAGCTTTAGCTAGGAGAGCTCCTCCTATGTCACAACCAGAGAAACTGAACTTCAAATATTTAAAGAGATTTATAACTCCTAGTGTGGCTTTGGTCCATATGAACTTTTCCAAACACTTAACAGCAACATCACACCAGAAAACAAAAACATTAAACAGCTATCTGGTTGGGTAACACCTAGCCAAGGGAGACCTTAAAAGGGAAGTGGTATTTACAATATTTACTAGACTTTAATAACTTAAGGAAATCAAGCAGAGTGCCAGATGATGCATGCTGCCCTCAGACAGAAACCTGGTGTTAACATACTGTGACAAGAGGTGGAAACCTACCAAAGTGCTAGCTGGGAAATTATATACCCTTAAAAACAACCCATTTGTGAAAAGCTCTGGGTGTTAGACACAAGGACTCTATCACCCATGAAGAGATTACTTACCGGCAACTCCTCTGCACTAGGATCAGAAGGTGGGGCTGGACATGTTTGGGACATGTACTCTGGATGCCAACATGAAGCCTCCCACACAAAGCTTCGGTTGGAAAGCCACTCGCTTGACAAAATGAGAAGGACTAGGGGAAAGCGTCTGGAGATCCCTCTGCAGCAAGGACCAGGCAGGCAGTGCCACTGAGCAGATGGGAGCAGCAGCAAATGATAGAGGAGTGGAAGGAAGAATTTCCACCCTTCATACCAGTGTTGGCTTGGGAAGGATGACGTGACTTGAAATGTACTCCGTAACCAAAAATAGCACATAGTGCTAATACTGATTGTGCAGCTGGAAAGCAGGGCTTTCCTGACAACTGGAAAGGGCCTGAATGGAGCAAATCACAGATAAACACCTACATATTTACGTGTGTAACGTGAACTCAAGGCTGTTCTTTTAATAATGATTGCTGCATTTCTGTGATCACATGGATCTCCCTTCCAGAAGCCGTTCCCAATCTCAAAAATCCTTCCAGTGGGATTGCTTTTAATCCTTCTCCCATTCAAAATATGTGGGTAAAGCCATCAGGAAATGATATAGATGTAGTGGGATCACATACATCTCCCTCCAGTACAGTTATGGCCTCACTTTATATGTTTTACAAATTAGATCCATTATTATAGTAATAAAGTGGGGTTTTAACATTAGACATTTCTACAGATATTATAATAAGATTATTGATAGGAAGAGAGATGATTTACTGTTCAAGAGGCTTTAACAGCCCCTTGTCAAATGCTGAAGGCTGGTCATCATCAAATATACCATTTCCAGTCAGAAACACCTGCCATGACGGCTGAAATATTGTGCTTTACTGTCTCTACGAGCACAAGCTTGAGGTTTTTTTGTTGTTTTTTTCCTGGAGCTATTTATTTGCTGTGACATGTCTAAAGCACTCCAGTTCTGTGTTATTTTCCAGGTGGTTGGATGGATTCTCTCATGGCATGCTTAGACTGGCCCCCGTTTTGCACCTACCCAGTGGAGCGAGGGTTGCAAGATGTTTACATTGGCACTAGGAACCAGAGGGCACAGCAGCTTTGTGGGCTTCACTGTTTCGGTCTTTCTTTCAGGGGTTTGGGTATTGGGTGAGTAGATGGGATGGATTGGGATTGTCCCCCAGATCCTGATCCAGAAACCCCAGAGAAAATTGGGCCAAGACATCAGAGGAGGCATCCGTGGCTGATGTGGGGGTCAGCAATGCCTTGAGCCTAGCTGCCCTCCTCCAGCTCAGCCCCTGCAGGGGTCTGCAGTGCTTACAGGGGCTGTGGTCCTCAAGCCCTTCCCTTTCCAGCAGTGAAAGCACTGTCAACATGGAGAAGAACAGATTTTTCTGGCCTGGGGATCTTCACTGAATGCACCATATCTAAACACCAGTAACCTTACCTTCTCTTTCCTGTACATGGAGGTGATGGAGGGCTTTTCCTCATGCTGCAACCAGCTCACAGCTGCAGGGCTTGTGAAACGCTCTCAAAATCCCCTCTCTGGTGTGTCCTGCAAGTGTTGCACAGCAGTTACTTTGGGATATCTAAGCTGAGCTTTTGGTGGCGAAAAGTAATTCTTCAAAATTTTGTTCACAGTAGATCCTAGACAGGAAGGTGACAAAGCCTTCCAAACCATGGTCCCTAGCTTCTCCTCTGGTTCCTTCTTCCTCCTGCTGTGATAATCACTTGCTACTAATTAATGTAGGAGTGAATTTACGTGCCTACATTGGCCAGCTACACTGATCAAGGTGGGAAGAGGGAAGTCAATCTCTACACTTCATCTAGCTTTGACTTTCTCATGTGAATTGTGTCATTTATTTCTACTAGTGTCATCCAGCAAGGCACATAAGAAGCTTGTGCAGCCCCTTATTCCTGCCAAGAACAACATCGAACTCGTGAGCTTTTAGACATGAATGAAAAAACTTGTTCCTATCTTTTTTACTGAATCTTGTATTGAAAAAAAACCTCACATTTTTCTAAACAATTAGGCAGAAACCTTTTGCTATTTTCTTTAAAAAAAACCACTGCAAAAATGTCAAAGGGCTTTGATGTTTTCAAGAAGTGGACATATGGAGACAACATTTATCATTTTTGATACCAGAAACCATTTCTTTTCAATTCTAGATTCCGCTTAAATGTAAACAATTTTTTATGTTCATTTGATTAAAAAATAATTGGGCTGTTTATAAATGTTTTCATGAAAGATTGCTATCCAAATGCTAGGAATGCTAATTTCATTGTCACTTTTATCCCACAATGTGTTAATTATATTGATAGTAATGGTTGTAAATGCTTGAATAATTAGTAGTTACCTGGGCACTCAAGTTTCAGTAGATAAAGATGTCAGGAGTTCAAATCTCATAACATGGACAGATCCATTCCTACTAAGTGCTTTTGATTGCAGTTTAACAACCTAAAATTGGATATACATTAGGAATAAAACACAGTTTAATGCATGAAGTGAAAGATTCCAGGAAAATAACTTCACTAACCTCTGAAATCACTGGTAATAAATAATAGTTACAATAGCCGGATAATTTCTGCTTTGGAAGGGGGGAGAATTTCCTTTAACATTGCCCTTCTTTTTAAGGTAATTTTTCATCTAAGCTTTGATCCCATTTCATGCAACATATGTCAGAAGCAAAGCTGGACAAAGAATTCATAAATGAATTATTTAGCTGATGAGTGTTACCTCTATTTCTTCAGCTAATTGTTCACAAATGGATAGTGACTTTTGTGAATGAATTCATTATTCAGATTTATTCAGTGGATAATTGCTGGGAGTAATTCTTTGTAGATTGCTTGGAAGCATTTTGCTATGAACTTTTAATAGTAAAAATCTAGCCAGGCTTTCAATACAAGACAGACTGAAAATACCTGTAACTACTGACAGAGTCCTTAACCACGAACAATATACTGCAGTCTTAATGAGCAATGCCAGCATTTTCAGGAAGAACTCAGCTACTTCCCATGGTACATCTCAACGATCTGTGTAGTGCTGACTTTGAATGGTGCGCATTGTATATGCAAATAGTTTTTACAAGAAAAGGGTTTCTTAAGTGTTTGCTCAGCAGAAGAACAAAACAAGCCTGAACAAAACATGATTGACTTCTCAGTGAATAAATACGAACAGTCCACACAAAGGAACTAACTGCACAGCCAGTATTTTCCTGCAATACCCCAATGGAAGATGTCTAGGAAATAAACATAACATGATAAAACAATTTTACACACAGAGGATAGCTGTGTAACCATATGAACTCTTTTTCCATTTCCTTCTGTGGGAATAAATATTTCAGACAAGCAAAGTACTTTGTAAATGATGCCTTTGTGGGAATTCGTCTGGCCTGGTTCAATTATTCTGAAACCTAGCAATTTTCTCCTATCATTGAATCTGGTTTTATTGCAAATAGGGTCATAGAAATAGTCACTCATTGCGATAATGGACTTCGTTTATCTTAACTATTAACACTTCCAGTAGGTTTACACACACGTATATATTCAATATTTATGGATATGCACAGTGCATATATATTAATAATGAAGTAACTTTATCTCCAACAATCTGAAAACAAAATCACGTAATACCATACAGTGCGGGGTGCAGTGGTAACTGGAAGCAGCATATCAGGATAACAGAACAGAAAAGGAATAAATAAATTAGAAGGGAGTCTTCCATATCTTCTTCAACTTCCAGAGTGTCAATTGAGCCTTTGTTCAATATTCCACCTTTCGCAATTCTGTGTGCTCTTGATTAATAATTTAGAGGTGCACCTTTTGGCAGCAAGGTAAGTTTTGCGTTTGCCAAGAGTGATTTTCCACCAGTCAGGGAATACATCAGGAAATAAAAAGGCAAATTGCCCCACAGTGTATAATTAGCAGTGTGCTTTCTTCCTTTTTCTGCCTCTGGAGAAACAGATCTACTGCTGAAAGGTGTAGGACACCCATGAGGTGCTGTATGGCACCGTTTCTGCTCCTCAGACCTTCTAGGAAGAGAAACACTTTATAAATCCCAACACTAAGACAAAACTCATCCCTTTGGACTCTGTGTTTCCACGTGTATTCCATGGCCAGAAGGGTCATGATTGATCTCTTGTCTGGTGGCCACTCCAAAATGGGGTGTTTTTGTGGAGTTGGGGAAAAAGGATCAACAACAAACATAATGGAGACAGAGCAATGAATGGGAAGATGGCCTGATAACACTTGGCATGTGCAACCAGCTAGGCTGAAAGCAATCAGTTTTCCTTCCCGTATAGTCATTAATTCCTGTGATGCCCAGGGATCTGTGTACTCCAGAGTGTTTGTTCCCACGGAAGGGCAGTGCGGTCAGCGCAACGTGCAACCGACAGTCCCTGTGGTGCTCTGCGGAGGACCCACAAGGTTATACCCCCAGTGAGACCTTTTCTTCACCCTTTAGATATTACCACCCTGCACTGGAAGTTTTCATGATCGCACAGATCTATGAGCTCCCCTTCGATACCAGCAGGTGGATCTGGGGCCACCCATTCACCCAGGGACTGCGGGCCTGGATCTTTAGCCCTTTGCTAAGAATAGATTAAGCATCTGGTCAAGCACAACAGGATTCATTTCTGAAGGCAGAGCCCTGGCTCTGTTAATGGATGTAGCAGGTCCTTCTGTGTGATGATTGTCTTCCTGGGGCCAATGCACTGGTTTCAAATCCACAGTGGGCAGGCGTTGGTGCTGGTTTTGAACGGAACTCTTTTCTAAGGTAAAGACACAAGCACTGAGCAGAATGTGTCATCGGGTTTTGCGCTGTGGTGAGAACATCCCCACTGCAAGGCACGGCGGTTTCTGCTCTGTTGGGACTGGTTAGAAATGATTTAACTTTGTTGAAGAACCTGTTCTCAATTCATCCCTGGCATGAATCCATTGACTTACAAAAGGCATGGATCTGTCCCCATTTCTTAAAATTGCCTCTCTTATTCATGCGTCTTTCCGGGTAGACATTACAAATAACCGCAGAATACTTGTGACGATCTATAGTAAACAGAGAGAGGATTTCTGGCTGCTGAAATAAACTTTCTAAATAATTACAGAATGATTCCACATCCATTTCATAATTAGACTCCTGAGATTGCAGCCAAGCTATTATTTGTGATTCAACATGCATTTTTATTTTGGAAATGTCCCATAAGCCACTAGGTTTGTTCCACCTGAGGTTTTCTAATTTGTTATGTTCATCCTGCCACTGGGATCTTAAATGTAAAGCATGTATTGATCGAAGAAGAGTTACCAAGTAACCAAATGCTAATATCTGCAGTTGGCTCACTGATTCCACCTCAGCCAGCCCTTTTCATGTGGGTCGTAGGAGATGGACAGGGATGGAGTGGGTGAGGTCATTCTGAATCAGCTTTTACCACAGACTTTCTGTATTTGAGGAACAAAGAGGAGTGAAACTGGAATCCCCGCTTAAAGCATCTGGGCTGCTGTTGATGGCAGGGCTGTCACCAGCCATGACATGAATGAGAAGGATGAACCCACTGCCGGCAGGAGGATGGCTGAGCTGGTGTAAAACAGAAAGGGAAGCAAAAAAAACCCATGAAAAGAAAACCCCTTAGAAACAGTGAAAGTGCAATTATCTTTAGGGGTTCTGTCTTAGCAGTAATCGCTTTGTGCTCTCTGTTGTGTTGATCGGGGCTTTCTGTAACAATTCCCCATTTTCCAGGGTGAGTTTTTGCCTGATGAGAATTCAGGATGACTGCAGGGTATAGCCTGAAAAGGGGATTAGCTGTTTTGTCTAAATCCCAGATATTAAAAAGCTCCTGCTGAATTCCATGAGCCTCTGTCCTTAATGGATTTTAGAAACCTGATAGCCATTACTGCCAAGCTGGTCCTGAGAAGGGCAGCAAGTGGGACTGGCAACAATGGGAAGGAAAGAAGCCAAGGGAATCGTAAAGCACCTAGATGCAGGAATTGCTACATAAGATGATTTGAAGGCACTGATGTAAATGCTCTTGCGCTCTGTTTGCAGTGTCACCTTGGAAAGGGATTAGATTAGATTAATGACATGAAAGAAGAACAGAGAAATGGAGAAAAGAGCAGATCGAAGCATAAGGAAAGCCCAAATGAGTACAATATGCATGAATTGGAAAGAGTTTGGATGATGGAGAATATAAAATGCAAGTGGCAAATCCCTCTGTCATTGGCAGCCACTTTATATTGAAGTTAAGTCTATTAATGGTGATATTTGTTTTGGATTTAATTCCTTGTAATTAGTATGTAAGTCTCTTTCCTCCACCTCTCCAAGCCCTGGAGGCTAGTGTTCTCAGAATAAAACAAGTAGGTTTAACAAAGAGTAATTGGTACAATTTCCAAAACTGGCCAAGTGCTTCTGGAGCCTATATTCAATTTCATCTCAATTTAAGCTGAGGCGAGGAAACTAAGCAAGGGAAAATTCAGGCAGCACATCAAAGGACGCTTGTGGACATGAGGATATACAGATAAGTCAGGTTGAAAGCCAGTTATGTTTTGCACAGCAAGCTGGAGATGGAAGTTGTGTTTTTTTTCCAGAGCAGAACATCCTTTGGCGTGCCTGCAGGAGCGTTTCAGGGTCCTGCTCACACCAAGATGAGCAGAACTGGCTTTTACTGGAGGGTGTGGAACTGGGGTCCAGCTCTGATCCCTGGCAGGTTTGGATCAGATCCTTAAAACGTGATGCCTTTAGGAGGCAGCTTCTAACAAGCTGCCTTGTAACAGTTACAGCCCTCTCCTCTGCCCTTCTCTCTCCTTCATTCTTAGCGGAAATTTGGTCCAGGACGAGGAAACCTGATTAATATATGTTGGTCAGAATCATCTCTGCTTCATCAAATGCACTTTTTCTGATGCGAAGGGTTTTCATCAGCATGTTTTTCATCATCTCAAATGTATGAGCCTTTCAATCAGTCTCCTCAATGAAACAACGGGAATTACATTGCCTTTTCTTTTAAAGCTAGACAAATGCAAAGGTAAGGGATAATCTTCACAGGACAGCAATGGAAATGGTGAATTAATAGCATCTGAAGGGAGAACTGAAACTGAGCTCTTGGTCTATCATACGATTCTGGCTACATGGCTGATTTCTGACAGAGGCAAAACTTCTGGGTACAGAAAGCTGGTTCAGTATCTTGCATTCTCTCTTTTATGCATTATGCCCACTCCAGCAAGTGGGAAAAATTTCTGGGAGAAATATTGAGTCTGTAGTGTTCTTATGCTCTTTACCTCATGTTAGTATTTCTCCCTGTGTATGGGGGAGCTTGAAAATATCAGAACCCTTTTGCAGCATACTGGGCCAAAAGGCTCTTTCCAGCTCTAAAATGAAGGTGATGGAAGGGTGATGCCACCACTCCTTCCTGGAAGACCTCTTCTGCTTCTGTGACTCCCTTGAAGCTGTAGAAACACCTTTGCCTGACACTTCTGGCTTTAGCAAGATTTGTCACTTGCTGCATGGATAGTGCCAGAGCAGGGAAATAGTGTCAACTTCTTCCATGGACATATCTGACAGTCCAAATCAAAAAATTATCAGCAAGGGATGCTATAAAACTTCTTTACAGAAAAGTTGCCTTCTGTTTGACTGACATATTTTCTTTACAAGTCTTTTTTTTTTTTTTTTTTTTTTTTGTACAACATTTCTAGAAGAAAGTAAAAGGACACCTGGTTGTTCCCTACGCCACAATCAAGGATGCCACTGATTCCAGTGAAGAGTTCTGCATGTGCAACCCAGGCAGGATTTCGCCTCTGCTACTCACATCTATGTGACCTATACATTTCCATTAAATGAACAAAACTTATCTCTGTTAGGGCACTTTGGGTCAAGCTGCCTTTCTACTTACACCCCTGAAAGAATATTGCAGTGAATGGAAATTTGTTAGTGCATGTGCAACGGCATTTGCTCTTTGGTTAAATGAAGTTATATGAAACACAAAGACTGGGGCAAAGTACAGTTGATCCTAAAACACAAGTATCAAATTTTTTGTCTGACAAGAGCAATAATTTCTATTTTTCTCTGGTTAAAGTAACGTTACCGTGAGGGGCACAGCTTGACTGTAAGGTTGGCACTCTGCTCTCTTGAGCTATGGCTTTGCTGGCTTCTGCCAAAAGGACAAGCAATTTCATCTGTCATTCCCACTGCCTAGTCTGCTATCACTAGCTTATTACAGCTGGTGACTTTTCATCATTTTGGCACTCCTGATGCAATGAAAGACACCATAATCTGAATAATACACTCTGCTTGCAGTATACAATTAACGAAAATATCTGCCTGCTTCACACTTTCTTTCATTAAACGGATTTTCCTCACATTCACCCGTTTCGGCAAAATGACACCTAGTTCCCATTTCTAAGCCCAGTAGCCAGCCTGCTCCTCACCTGCTCCTCCAGCCTCAGCTCCTTCGGGCTGTGCTGGGTGACTTTACATGACATTTGTCATGGTGGCAGCAAATGCTGCAGATCTGGCTGCAGCCTGCTACCAGAGAGTGACAGGTGATCCAGGTGTTGGGTGCCTCTCCTGTTTTAGATAGGCAGGTGTCTCAAGAAGGACGTGCTTTCTTGAAGCCTTCTAATTTTCCTTGGTGCAAAACATGTCCCTTGGCTAAAGCACATACAAAAAGCACATCTGGGAATAAAGGAGAGGATTTCCTCAAACTAAACCAGAGGAAGGTGGCTCCACCACTCTTTCATGCCTTTCAGGACGATCTGGTGTGAACCAGCATCAGTGTTGGAGAAGAAGATGAAGAAAGTGCCAGGCTAATCAAGGCTGGTGGGCTTATGTGGCCATGAAACTATGTTCTGTGCTCCCTGTCGCTGCTTCAGAATCCTTTGCCTTTACTGAATAGGCAAATAGGAAAATACCTGTAAGGCAGCAAAATGGTACCGCTTCCTTTTTTTCTGGGGATGCACAACATAAATAAGCAATATAGAAGATGAAAGTGAAAGGGAATTTGGAGAATTTGGAGCAGGTGGCACTGGTAGTTGTCACCTTCGCTTGTCAGTTCAGAGTTGGATTTTGGGGCAGCATGTAGTGGTGGAAATAGGCTGGCCTGGGCAAGGAGAAGCTAGTGCTCAGTGTACCAAGCAGCTTTCAGACCTTCAAGCCATCTGCTTACACAGGAGTTTTTTACTAAACCAATGCTGGAGATGTCTTGGGGGTGAATCCCCCCGAAACCTGGCTCTGCCCAACAGTCCATACAGTAGTAGCTCTTGCCCTTGGCATGTGCAAGCAAACCCCTACTATCTGAAATCTTCGCTTTACTTGGTCCCCAAGAAGTAAAGTAGCTGCTCCAGGAAGCTTATATAGAACTTTGTACATTCAGATACTTGTCAAAACCTTTTATTGCAGAATATTCCTGTCTGAATAATGACCCATTCATTCTAGGTGCTTTACATGAGCAAAATGGAGGTTAATTCATGGCTTTGGGAATGGCATTAGGAAGGGAACATAGAGCTTTCCTGATACGCACAGCTTTATGCAGATCAGATGTCCTTTCTGGAGGTAAAGTGGGTTGTTTGGGACCTGAAATGTTGTCTGCCTTGTTCTCAACATTGATGGCAAAATAGGCTTTAGAGGAACAGGTTGTCCTATTGCTCTTATACTGATTCAATTCTAAAATGACTGCTAAAAGATTTCTTTGCAGCTCCCAATAATGGTTATTCTTGGTCATAAATAATATGCTCATTGTCATAAGGCTTGTTTAAGACCAGGGCTGTATGAAAGCTACAGTATAGAGTCTGTTCCTGCCGTGAAGTCTGTATAAACTGCAGGAGCAATGACAGTTTACACCAGACTAAAGATTTGGCCCACAGCTTCCAGACAGGCTAAATATACAATATAAGGGAAAAGAAGCCAAGAAGCCACAGCGTTTTGACAGAAGCAGGTTAAGCAGTTTTATGATAGAGGCTCTCTCCACACTGGCCTATGCAGGTAAGAACACAAAACCTTTTTTAGACGTACCTGGTGGTCATGATGAAAAACGTAGACAGCATCTCATACTGACATCCCTAGCTTGGGAGGCCTGCTCAGAAAAGTCCTTCATCAGAGCAGCAGCTGTCTCCTTCCCCCGAGCAAATTCCTTTAAGGCTGTCAAAGATGCTGTAATCAGACTAGGTCATCAAAACCTGTCCTCCTGAGGACTGGAAATAAGATCCAGAGATGATCATTCAGCTACATGGGCAAGGTCTAAAACACTAAAGTTTCCATTGAAATTAAATGAAGGGACTGTAATTGCTGTGAAAGAAAAGCAAAGCAATCACTGGGAGAGCCTGAAAGCTTTCAAACTACCTCCTGAAACGATGCTGGCTGTAAAGCAGGGATCTATGTAGCACATAACAGAATCTGATAACAGAGCAAAGCTTTTACCAGGAAACCGACTTAGATAACTGCTGGAGCATTTGCCTCTGTGGCTCCTGGAGCTAAGGCAAATATTAATCGAGATTTCACCACACCGTTGAGTAGTTTTATTACCAGGTTAAACAAAAAAAAGGTTAATAAAGTAATAAAAATGGATTCTTGATTTCAAAACATGAAGCTGTGGTCAATATGTTTAATAATTTGTAAATAGAGTGGAACAAAGCACAAGAGCCGTGGTGACCACTGAGAGGGGACTGCTTTGCATTTGCACCCCCTCTTGTACTTGTGCTTCCATCAGCATTTTTTCAGTTTCCATAAATCGCTTGTCAGTAAAAAAGAGAAAATGGACTGAGTTCCTCTCTGGTGCAATTTTTACTGCTGTTACTGGAGTTACTTCTGGGATAAATTTGGCCTCGGATTTGACAAAACCCAATCTTGGACAAAATTAAAGGGTATCAGTGTATTTGATTTTAGCTGTATTTAATGTACATAGTTTACAGTGTCTCTGGTTTTAGGTGGCTGATCCTTGCTTGAGGAATAGTATTAGAGGAAATAGATTAAAATGTGTTCTTAATGCTTCTCCAGTGTTCCAGCATTACGCAAGCTATGGCTTCCCAGCTCTTTCCTATTGCTCAAATTTTAATAAAGGAAACCATCACAGTGCGTGGTGTGAATGTTTGCATAACTACAGCAAAAATGAGGAACAAGCACCCTCTCTCCTAGGCAGGAATAGCTGGGGAAAATCACTGACACATGATGTCCTGACGGCCTAGCTAGCCCTTTGGTACCATTGGGCTTACAGCTGCCCAGGAGGAGCCGGCAGTGCCCTGGCTGCTGCGGTGGGCACCGGCGAGGGGAGGAGAGGGCATGCCAGGCTGCCCACGCTGCAAACAGCAGCCCGTACTTGAGGGGAGGAATCTCTGGGAGGGGGAAAGAAAGAAAATGAAGGTAATATGCTCCACTGAGCTTCTGGGAAAAGATGGTTGAAGGAGAGGTTGCTGAAGCACAGAAGAGGTGGAGGTGTGGCGTGGGGACACGGGGATCTCTAAAGAACATGGGGAGACCCCGGAGCAGTGAGGCACAGGCAAAACTGGTGCAGGCAAGGAGAGGGCAGCAGTCCCAGGAGGTAGATCATTAGTGATATTGAGGAATCTGTTTCCTATTTCTGATTGTTGTGTTTATCAAAGTCTCCAAGACAGTTCACCCAACTGGCTCTGTGCTGCTTTTTCCACCTGTCAGAAGGGGAAACTGAGGCACTAGGTTGCAAAGTGACTCACCCAAGGCCACTCAGCAAGCCAGCAGCAGAGCTGAGTACCGGGGTCAACTGACTGCTCATCCCACCTCCTACAATATGACCCACTACGCCAGGCAGATGACCGCTCTGAGATGTTTCAACCAAAGGTTTCTGCATTCTGTGAAGCTCACAACTATCTGGGGGGATATGTCAAGATTAATCAAGCTAAAAACTGTGGGAAATGCTGCTATAAATACTTTAACATCAAGGAGCAACCCCATGAAAGTTTTGCAATGAGGCAGAGCGGAGTATGGAGCAAGCAGGACAGAGGAATATTGCAATATATAAAGCCACGTACTTGCCTGCACCCTCTTGAAGAGCAACACCCACCGAAGGCACTGTGCCTGAGCGAGCCGCAGGGCTTCCTCAGCTGTTTGTCCTGGTGAAGGATATTTAACAGCTCAGTCAACTGGCTGAAGCTCAGCTGGAAAACCACAGTGCCAAAAGCCCAGGAGGCAGAGCCAGTGCAATAAACACAAGGCTGCCTTGAGTTTTTTTCCACGTCTAATTATATATATGTTCAGAATTCCTGGGACTCAATTAGAACCTTAACATTGCTTTTCCTTCCTCAAAGGCTTTGTGCCTGAGCTAAGCAACTAAGAACAAAACAACAAGTGTCTACTCCGCAGCTCGTGTGCCACATTATTCCCGTATCGAATCTGGCAGCTCCCAGCCTTCCCAACACTATAATTAGAGCATCTCACAGCCATCGAAATAGCGCTGACCCTTGCCACAGCGCTGACCTGTCTGCTTTGCAAGCTTTCATCTGTCACGCATGACAGCTCCTTGCCCACACAAAGAAGCGCACAGAGGGGATGGAGGTTTTGGATTTCAGCCGTGCCTAGCCTAGAACTGGGGTCCACACATGGCCCCGGCTCCTGCACACCCTGCCCTGTGTTATAGGAGGCTGCCCGTGCTCCAGCTTGCTGCTGGAATGGGAGAGCTGGTTGAAATGGGGAGCTGGAGGAAGGACACACTTTACTTTGACATCCCTTCGCCCAGGCTGCTTCTTGAATTAGTGCATGGAACTTGGCTCTTCTGTCCACATTTCATTCGGGTTTGATATATACGAACATTCAGGCAGGCTGTGGCTGACTGTACAGGCTGCTGATTTAGGGAGAGCCGAGACCCCAGGATAAATTAACACAGCCTGGTTTCTTTGTTTCTTTCAATCTGTGCTGTTTGTATGGGGTTCCCACCTCCAGAAACCCCTCCCTGAGGGCCAGGGAGCCCCCATCACCTCCCAGGCTCCCTGCAAGGAGGGGGGGGTGGGGGATGAAAGGGAGGAGCAGAGGGTTTCCCTGCCAGCAAGGATTGCCCTGTTGTGGGTTGATGGGGTAAATTTACCCTCAGTCTGCTTTGAACAGCTGGGTGGATTCAAACTGCTTTCAGTATTTTGCTGAGTTTCACTTAGAATTTATACTCCTTATTCACCCTCTTTATCACCCTCCTTAGGGGTGAGGAAGCAGCCAGGGGAGGTGTAGGCAGTCAGAGAGAGCAGTTATCCCATCCTAAAAACTCTAAAACAGGTGAGCTAATCGCCCCCTGAAGGCTTTCTCCAGGGAGCCACGGTGGCTACCTTGGATCAGACATCTGATTTTATGTGGCTGAGAAGACACATGGGTTGGGTCCTCTCCTGAGTGGGGCCAGAGTCTGTGGTTTCATCACTGGGTGCACATCAGATTCAGCTGCCTTCGGGTTTCAAGTGCTCTGACACCAAGACTTTTGTCCTATTCCCCACCATTCTTCTCACACATGGACTATTGTGCTGTAAATGCAGCATCCCTTGCCTCCCTCTTCTGCTCCCTCCTGGGCTCACCAATCTAAACTGGAAAAGCTGCAAAAGGTCCAGCTTCATTCCAGCTCCTCTTTGTGTCAGCCAACTGGCAAAAGTCGACAGCAAATCCATGCTCATCTGGATGGAGCAAAAGCATGAGTGCTTTCACCCTGCCCAGGATTTCCTCCACCCCAGAAAAGAGTCTCTCTCACTAAGTGCAAAGTCAGGCAGGGTTCAGCTGCTCTGACTTTTGCTGCCCCGCAGACACCCCCACTTCAGTACATCACCCCAGGCTCCCACTACAGTCAAGTGAGACGAAGAAATGTTTTTAGGGGCAATTCATCCACTCTAATTTAAATGTCTATATCAGACATAGATGAGCCCTATCCTGTAGGTGCCTGTTCCTCTCCATATAGCATGAAGTTCTGATGCAGATGCTCTGCCCACCCAGCTCCATCACACCTACCCTATGCTCAGGCAGACTTTTTTTTTTTTTTTTCCTGAAGGTCAGAATGACATTTTAATATGTATTGCTGGGATGCATAGGAGGGGTAGATCTCTTCAGGGTGACCTTGCACTGCATGTGAATTCTCTATGGTGAGTTTGTTTAGCTGCAAGGGGGGAAAAGCAAGGAGAGTTTGCTAAAGTACAAACTAACCCCTGCATCAAAGCCTCGGTGCAGAACTGCACAGCTGAACTGCATGTGTCCTGCACCAGCACCTCTTTACAGCTGTCTCTGCCCGTAACTGTGTTTCAGAGAGTTCATTTTAAATGTTAACCAAGCCTCTTTCCCTTCTTCTGAAGTCTCTCTTTGTTTATCAGAACATCACTTACATTTTCTTTTACTTTACGGGAGGTTTGCATTTCCATGTATGTCAGCAGTGTACAGAACAGGCATCCGTGTGGGTGAAGTGGAATTTTGATTTATTGGAGGACAGTGCATTATCAGTAAATTCAAGAGACTAAATCTGCCACCGAGAGGACTTCTTTTGTTTCCATCATCAAGGCAGACATTATATCCTGTCAAACATCCCAAGGGGTGCTTTTGCTCCAGGCACCAGAGGTAGTAACTCTGCTCAGCAATTCATTGTATACCGAAGTCTTCGTCTTACAAAGCCTTCAACTCTTGTTCAAATGCAGGACACAAGTGAAGGGGAATAAAATTAGGAATTAATCCTTAGTCTTACCAGTCCTGTGATAGCCCTGTTTTTTCATTGCAGGCTGTGAGGTTCTTCATCTGAACTTTTTCTCCTGGTATGATCCCACGGCTGAGGGTGGTGTTGCACAATGACATTTTCAGGTTTGCATGCAGCGCACAGCGTTACAAACATCAGGTGGCAAAGTCCCATTACTACTGTGACTGTTTCATCACCTTCCAGTCCTCAGAATAGCTATAAAGCTTGTTATTAAAAGACAAATGGATCCTCCTTTTCACCTTCATCCCCTTTCCTGGTGGGTTATGCTATGGAGAGGTAGCCTCTCACTCCTGGGCACCCTGGCACTGCTCCTGGTCCATGCCCTTGCACAGAGGAGACCACGGTCACATCCTTCCGCGCCAATGTCTCTGCTTCGTTGACACCACTGCTACCTACAGCACTAACACCACGCAGGTCACTTGTTGCTGGCTTAAATACGCTCAGTTCTGGTGGCATTTGTGGAGAGCCACCAGTTCACCTCCGCAGCTCATCTGCTCCTTCACTGGGAGTGTTCATTTGCTGAAAGTCTCCTTTGTTTCAGTGAGGCCGGTGAGACCTGTAGTACAGGAAATTGCCTCAGATAACAGCATTTTACAGCATGCAGTTTTGGACTGTGCTGGTGACATTGCTGTGACACCAGCCTATGGCAAATCAAGCCATGCTCCAAGGGTAGTTTTTAACCAGAGCGCTCAGCCTGGAGAGGAGCCTGCCTCAAGCTGGGGTGTTATCCCTCCTGCTTCTTCAAAAACCCCTGTAGCCCTTCTGCTCTTTACAGAGGTCTGGTGACCAGCTGCAACATTTACTGACTGATTTTTGACCCTCTTTCAGGCTTCACAGGCCAATACTGACCCACTATTGGGACATCTGAATAAAACTCACAGAAGCTTGTACAGGGCACGTTTGGTGCCAGCTGAGTAAAGAAATATACTGTTGAGTGAGTTCCACAAAGCAGGGGGAGATGCACTGAACAGCCAGCTATTTATGAATAAATATATCTATTCAGACGGGGAATCACATAAAACAATGGGCTGGCAGTGGCTGGTAATTTAAAATGCAGCAGGCAGACTGTTGCTCGCATTAGTAACCTATGAGACACGTTGCTTAAATAGCACAATCAGCCCCAACCAGCTCCTTGGGAATTACTGAACCATTTGTGGCCTGCTTTATTCTGAGAGAAACTTGCTCTTAAGACTTTATTGTATCTGTTTTCTTTATTTACATAAACTCGATAACTTTAAGTGACTATGGTTTCCTTTAAACCATATGCTTTTCATTTACAGAAAGCCACATATAGTCAACTCCTAATATTACTTACTTTGGGATCCTGGTAGGGTAGTAGTATTTAACAGTCCAGTACTACATAATTTGTTTCATTATTTTTGTCATTTCTTTTCATCTCTGATATGCAACAGATTCTTCTCCCCACTAAACTTGGAGCTAAACTGTATGCGTTCCCCATGTATTGATTGTGCCTTATCCTAATCATTTGGTGCTTATATCATCCTCTTAATTTTGCGAATACCATCTGTTGTACCACAGATACTTTAATGATGAGCTGTGTTTATATGGTGAACTTTTTTTCTAACAAAGAGCTATATGGAAAATGGAGGTTAGATCATATGCTTGAAGCAAGAGGAGGATTTTTGAGAAGCAATTCAGTAGATCCTCATCTGGCCTCAGCTACAAATGGAAGCAGCTCTGTCAAATGCAATGAAAGGTGCTAATTGAGACCAACTTGTCCAAACATGAACTTGAGTACAATCATAAAGCAGAATAATCACACAACTGAAAAAAGTATAACAAAAAAGCATAATTTCCTTCTTTGTAGCTAAAGAAGACATTGTCTGTTAAAGGATACTACTAACCTATTCTTAAAATGGCTTGCCCAGATTTTCCATTTCTATTCCAGACCGGAATAAATATGATCTCAGGAATACTAGGAGGAAGGAAAACTGGCTTTTAAATACACAGCTAAAATGTGACCTGGAATAGCAGGAGTAGCTGGCCCCTGATGGCCGGGGGGGAAGGACGGTGGTCTGCTGGAGCAGCCAGCCACGGCGCCTTTGGTTTAGCATGGGCATAAGGAACAAACTAAGCAGCTGTTACCCAGGAAGGAAATTATCAAGTAGCTTCAGGTTTTGTGGGGTGTGGCCTAGGTCTTTTTTATATTTTTTTGTAAGTGGTTCAGGACTTTTCTGATATATTCACCAACCAATGGGATAGAAGGCACAGGGGAGTGGTTTTTCATCTTAACTGTATCGGCTGCCTTTGCCACCAGGAGCTGCCTCCTTCATCCAGTCCTTCCTCAAACCTCAAGCTACTTCCATACCATGCCTGCCCTCCTTCCTGGGATCACTGTCAGTGATGTTGGTCCTGCTCAGCCTTTCTCTCCATTGACCCTTCACTCACCCCATTTCCACCAACTGTACCATACTTGTGCAAGTGACTTAGCTGAGCTCAATAATAAGCAACAACAACCAGGCAGAGGACCACCCAGGTGAAATGAAAATGAAATAAAAGGCTGCTTTGGTTCTTATTTTCAAACTTTTAGTGACTTTTTTTCCCTAGTGCCTTTTGACCAGACAGGATATTAACAGCATTCATGGAGATTGTATTGTCTCAAAATGACAGTCCTTTAAAATCAACAATGAAGAAATGAATTTGGAAACCTGCTGAATGGTGACCGAGAAACAAAAGGATGCACTAGGCATTAAATCCAGTCCCCTGTTACAGGCAATCACATCATACAATTTCACTTCTAAATGCAGCAGCCTTCACACAAACAACAGCATAGTAGCTCTCAGCCCTCAGCATCCATCAGAAACCTTTTCTAGATTTTCTCTTCTTCTAAGCACCATGTTTAAGGTTATTGATGGCTAGTTTATAGTAGTTTATTCTCATGGTAGCATCCTTTAGCTTCCACAGCTCCTCCACAGAAGAAACCACAGTGCCATTTTACTTTGATTTTTAATTATTCAGATGAGAAATAATGCTCTTAAATGCCAAAGATCAGGATGAAACCTAATGTGTAGCTGTGATGGGGAAAATATTCCCGATATCCTGCTGAGCCCATATAGTAATTTCTATGTTTGGGTCTGATTGTAAATGTCTGATTCAGTGTCAGGGAGAGACAAGGTAGTGAGGGAACAAGAGAAAAGACATTACAAAAGAAATTCCTCCTTCCTCCTCCTTGCCTCTCCTCTAAGTGGTGAGCTTCTTGCATGCAATCCTTCAGGAGCAACTGGAGTGATTACTGGAATGGAGATTTCTGTTCCACTGAGGCGTTGTTTCAGAAAGTCCTGCTGCTGCATCTGAGCAGTCCCTGTGACGATGCCAGGAGACACAATGCCGTGGCACCTCCTGTTCATGGTCACAGCTCCGTCCCAGTCCACAGGAGTAACTGAAACAGATGCTAATTTTACTGCTTCTTCTCCATTCAATTTCATTTCACCCTTGCTCATGAGAGTGAGAAGGTTTAAGATCGTTCGTTATGCCAAACTGCATGTGAGCTCCAAGCAGCTTTTTGGAGAGGGCTTGGCCAGTACAATGTCTTTGTGGTCCAGGAATTTTCACACTGGCTCTTACATTCCAGACAAGGCTGCTGTAAATGATGATTCCTCAATTTCACTTTCCTCAGTAAACGGATGTTTAGATGTTTAATTAGGAAGCAAACCATATAATCAACATTCTGCAGATATAGCTGCACAGTGTAATCAATCTTGTTCAGCTTCTTTCCATGCTGCTGGAGTACCAGCAACTGCTGAATTTATCAACAGTGTTGTGGCTCGAGTGGCAATTTGCCCAAGGATTTCTCAATTAATAAATATGAAGCAGCAGGCAGCCCAAGCACTGCACGGGCTATGCTGCATATCTAACACAGTGGTTTCACTCTATTTTTGTCAGGAAACAAGCTCCAAAGAAATCAGGCAGAAACACAAGTGGCAATAATAACAAACTGCATTTACCTTTTTGTGTTTGGAATTTTTTTTGGCACTATTTCCTTTTCAGATTCCCACAAAGTGTTTGTCTGAGCAGTGTAAGTTACCCCAGCTGGCATTTAAGGCTATTGCATTCTTGGTGAATGGTCCAGGGCCGACCTGCCAGGCAGGCTGAGATGGGGGAAGCAGGACAAGGATGTGCAGCACACACAAGACGTGCAGCAGAAATAAGGAGGTGCCCCTGACACGGCTCGCAGTCCCACAGCTCTTAGACTAAGTGGTAAAAAGAGGTAAGGCTGGGTCACAGCAGATGTTGTCTGGCAGCAGGATCCTTGGGAGGGCAGTGAACTGGAGAAAGCAGGAACAGAGGAGTATTTCTACTTGCTTAAGGTGTCTTCTCCTGGTGCTTCCCATGCAAGCACAGGAGGAAAGTGTTGAATTCAGAGAGTGAATTGAACTGTCTTCTGAATAAATCTCTTCTGCACTGGCAGTACAGGCAGCCAAGGAATACTGGCCTTCAGCACGTGCCTGTAGCAGGTCTCTGTGAGCTCCTGGCCAGAGGGTCCAAACTTGCAATCTGTGAGTGTCCAGGTATTTTCCAGTGACAGTGCAGACCCTGTGACAGTGGGACCGTCTGGTTTCTCATGCTGAAGGCCACTGGATCACTGATGCCTCCTCTGCCTGGGTCCTGCTAAGGACTAAAGCTGCAAAAGACGTGTTATTTGCATATTCAGCCCCATCCCTTTTGCTTGCAGCTGTAGACTGCCAGAAATATCTGACCAAGACAGCTAGTTTGGAACACAATTTCTGTTTGGTCTGTCCCAAACCTACTCCTAGTCCCAGGCCAGGGAGGCTGCTGCAGAGGAGCCCCCTCTCCCCTGTTAGAGTTAACGAGGAGCTGCACATCTGTCAAAACCATGCATCAGGAGTGCCTTCAGAGACGCTTTCTTGTTATTTTGGTTTTGGCAGCCCTCAGTCCCTTCGTGCCACAATCATTTGAACTACAGACACACTAATCCTTTTTGACACTTCCACTGCTTTACTGCATTCAAGCTGCAATGAAACATGAAGTGCCTGCCAGGCTTCCACGACAGCCTGTTCAGAAGAAGTGTTTGCTCCCTGTCCTGGAGGCAGAGCTACTGTATCCCTGCGTGGGAATGTCTCTGCATCTGGGCTTCATGCAGCCGTGACAAACCAGAGCAAGCACTGAGAGGACAAACTGGGACAACCTCCTGTGGCTCTTAGTCGCCCAAGACATTTTTGGTGCAGGAGAACTGATGGCAGTAGGTGAAGCAAAAGCCTCAGACAAGCCATGCAACTATGGCAGCTGAGCAAGTAACAGCACATTGGCAGGTCCAGAGTAACTGCTGGTGTGCGCTCCCACTGATCATGGCAACTGGGAGATAACTCACCTTATCTGATGCTGCTCTGAGAGATCTACACTAAGTCACCCTATTATCCATTTTTTGCACATTAGGAACACTTAAGCAGACTGTTACCAGAACATGGTAACTGATGGCTTTTTAGATGTCATTAAATTGACATGTGTCTGTGTAGTTCTGGACTACAGAAAGATTAAATAAGTTCGCAAACTCTATGGAAGAAAATGTTGGAGACTGACTTTAAAAGCAGGCAAACTGCACACTGAAAGGTGTGCATTGAAATAGATGCCCAGGGCAATGTCTGAGCATTCACAATGACATGGCTGTTCCAACCAGATGACGTAATAAGCCAATAAAATTTTTTTTGGCTTGGGCTCAGAAATGGAGATTTAGAGGTTGATAGATTTTTTTAAGCCTAGAAAGATCCATATTATTTGATTACCTCTGTAACACTGACCCACACTGAGCAAAATACGTACTGTTTGACTGAAACATGATTTCCCAAATGGTGTCTGAACATCATTTGCAACAGAAAATAATTGAAAATTCCCAAGGCCCAATTCCCCATCGCTATGTAATTACTGATGTCTATGTAATACACTATTGATTTGCCCATTTTTTCCTCCACTCATTTTGCACAGGTGCTAATGACTTACAAAACATAAAACATTGGAGAAACCACCCCAAAGCCTTAACAAGAGTAAAGCACAGTTCAAAGGTCTTTAATTCCCTTATCTCCGTATTTATGTGCGGTATACATTGCTCAGCAGCCACGTGGAAGTGAATAAGACCTGACTCTGGAAATGTTCCACATTTAAGGCCTTTTACTTGCAAATGTAACCCCACAGCCTTCCTTGCTGCTTTATGCACTATTTGCTGTCATCAGTTTTCCTGCTGGTTTTGTGGACAATGGCAGAGGCATCGAACAACTGGCTGCTGTTCCGGAGATCCGGAATGCAGCGATTCTTTTTGACCGCACAGCCCTTTTAAGGATCCCAGTGGTCCTGTCAATCAATGTTTACTTTTAATGAGCCCAATTAGGTATATCTCTCCAGTGCAGGATTATGAGGATTTGAAAAGGGTCAATTTGTAATGGTTCTTGTGGCAGTCGCTGCTACCTGCAACGTTAATGAAGATTTATTAAATTAACAACACATGGTTTTTCAGTAATCCAGAATTCACACACACAGTTAATTAGGGTTGGATTCTATACATGCACCAGCTTGGTGAGCTGCTTATATCTTATGTGTGCAGAATTGATTAGCTGTAGTCCCAGAATATTCATCCAGAACTTTTCTGTCCTATTTATAATCTCATTTGTTCTTCATAAGATCTTTTAAAAACTTTGTGGAGTGCTGCCTGTATTTAAACCACGGACCACCACAAAATGTCTTTTTACTCAGAATACTGTAGAGTCCTCAGAGAGTAGGTAAAGTTGCTGCAGAAAGATTTTGGGGCCTGAATGGGAAATTGATTTCTTTTTTTAACATTTCTTTTCCCTGCTCAAGCCTCAAATTAATACATAAGACAATAGTCAACTACTTTAACAAAGTCACTCAGGCATTAAGAGAAGAAATGTCACCATAATATTTCCAGAAGGAATATTCATGTAACCAGCCAGCCCATTAATTACATCTTTCGCTCATGTTTTATAACCTTAAACAATATAGCTCAATCAAACAGACTTCAGTATTTTTACAATATTTGAGGTTAGCTTCAAGGGAAATGTTCAGGCCAGATGTGTGATCTGGACTAGATATCTAGTAAATATTTGATAACTAAGAATCTGCCTTCATTCAGCAAGGAGAATTCAGAACACCTGATGCAATGCATTTGGACTTTTTATCTCCAACTGCAAATGGTTGGGAGGTTGTCTGGTTCTGCTAAGATGCAGGTGTCCGTGTATTTTGGAAGTTTTGGGAACAATTCTCCAATTTATTAGAAATTTTACTTCTGTCCTTGGCAAGCTACTGTCTCCATTCAGCCAGGGTTGGCTTAGGGATACGTACATGGATTTAATCTGGCTTGGGTGGCTGTAGCAGTATGGGCTCTACTAACAGCATACCTGCTGGAAAGGAGACTCTTCCAACATTTATCCACCTAAGGTATTTCCATGCTTCTCACATTACCGGCATTACAACCAAGCATAAATCTTAATGCATTTTCCACCTGGAGCTCTGGGTAGGTTTTCAGTAAATAAAACACCCCACTCCTGAAATTATAGTTATAATTGTCTGATTTAGAAAATATAAACTTGTCTGTGGATTGAATGCACTGCTAGGTACACACTGACATTCTCCTTTACCCTCTGTGCTCCTCCCTATTAAAAAAGGGCATAATAAAACCTCTTTACCTGGCTGCTATATGGACAAATACATGAAAGATCACAAGGCTTCTCAGTTACTGTTAGAATGGATGCCATACAAATAATTGAGGCAGACACCAGGCTACTCTGCCGTACCACTTTATGCAAACCACAAGGACAGCGCTTGGCTGGGGGTTAAGGCAGCTGTGGTGTCCCATTAGATGGGTCCTCTGCTGCCTTTCGTTTACAGGACCGAGGAGCCATACTCCTGTTTCAGGTCTGACTTGCTGAACCTGCTCCCTGCCCCCTGTGCCTCCCTCCCTGATGCTTAGTTTAGATAATTGCTTCACATCTGAAACCAAATGGTCTCAGAAGAGTAAAGCGGCAGGGTGGCAACATTGCAAGCACAACACTGTATGACTCCGGGAAGAAAAGGAAGAGACTTTTTAAAACAGTGGTGAAAATTGCTGACAACACTGAAATTTCCTCTGTTCCCCAAAGATTTCACACAAGTGGGAATGCTAGCTGGGCAGAAAGAGATATCAGTCTTTGACTAAAATCACTGGCAATGTTCTTGCTGCTCCAGCCCTGCGTGTCATCAGAAGTATAGCAAATCCCATATCCCCTCTCCTCCCCTTCACACCAAAGCATTTTGCTAACCCTGCTCCCCAAGGATGGTTTGGTGGACCAGACATCGACTATGAATGTGGCACTGGGCTGAGTGCTGGCTCCCACAGAGACCTCATGCTGAAGCCTGGAGAAGCCATGTCCATCTACAACCACAAGTGTATTCAGGCACTTAACTTCTGCTTGAGAAAGTAAGTCCCACTGATGTCACTTTGCTGATGGTGTTTTATTCGTTATTCCCAGGAATTAGCTATCAGGGGTAAGGCTTTAAACAGTTGCGGTGAATATGAAACTTCATTGCTTGGTGCTTAATCTTCTAATGGGAATAATAATATTGTCACGCTTCACTGGACTGCTGTAAGACATGCACATTAAAGATTATGAGACGCTCACATGCTATTGTTGTAAGAGCCATGAACACACTGAGGGAGAGAGATGAAGTGATACCAGTGTGAGCAAGAGAACAAAGACATAGCCTTGACTGATTGTTTTTTAGTCTTGCAATAATATACAAAATCAGTGCCAATCAAATAATGAAGACTGTGAAAGCTGCCATGGAGTTGCTTTGCACTGCAGTTCTAATATGAAAGATTGATCCAAAGCTGGATCCTTTGATTAACAGATAAAGGTCGAGACTCCGTGTTCAAGATCCTGTGCTGCTTCCAGCCTCCTGTGTGGCTGTCCTCAGGTCACTCAGGCTTCCCTGTGCCTGCAAGGTCTTGTAAGTGATCAGTGAGGGTGATAATACCGGAGGTCTTAGTCAAGTATTGCATAATAAATTCTACGAGGGGTCACAATCCTATCTACAGATGGTTTGTTGATGCTTGCTTTGTGATATCAGAGTCAGATAACACACAGCAGTGTGAACTGTGACTCCGCTGAGCCTGTGAGAGGTTTTGGCTGACATGCCTTAGTGTCGGTCAGAGATAAACAAGATTTGTCACTAGCAAGTGATGTCCTCCTACCCCCGGTTCACTCAGCAGTGTGTGCCACCCCAGGACAGAGGCTGACCCACAACCCAGTCACAACTTGGGCATCGCTTGAGCCAGAGAAGCTCATGAGAAGGTTTTGTTGGGTATTTTTTTGTGTTGTTTAATGCACATGCTCAGGCATATGAGGGACTGAGCTTTGCACTGCTGAGGGAAGGAATCATGGACCTGCCATACCCCTTCTGCACGCCCTGCCAGTGTGGGGCCAGTGGCTGGGGTTGTGCCTTCTCTGTCCCTGCCAGTGTCCAACGAGGCTGCTCCCCATGCAGGGAGAGTGCCTTGGGGACATGCCTCTGCACTGCTGTGTGCAGCTGTGTATGTGCTCCAAGACCACTTATTACCTGGAGAGGAGAACTGCAGGTATAGGACCCACTGTCCCACTGTGTGCACTGGGAGTGTTTCCAGCACGCAGGAGGAACAGCAGCTCTCCGCCGCAGATGCATGGGGTGGTGGGGATGCATAGGGAGACACTGTCCTCGCGTCACCCTCCAAACATGGGATCTGACAAGCTTGCTATATCGCTATCCCTGGAAGTGTTTAAAAAACATGTAGATGCAGTGCTTAGGGACATGGTTTAGTGGTGGACTTGACAGTCCTGGGTTCATGATTGGACTCGATGATTGTAAAGCTCTTTTCCAGCCTAAATGGTTCTATGATTCTTCCTACTCAGACAGAGAACCAGGATGCCAGAAACATGGGAGACAAAAAATTACTCTCATTGCTTATTAGCTACAATTAAACTGCTATCAAATGCCTGTGCAAGAGGGAGTCTTTGTGCGAACTGTAGTTTTTGTTTTTATAGAGGAAAGCAGGCAAACAAACCTGGCCTGTTCAGTGATTGGAAACTGTATGAAAGTGCTTTGGAGCAGCCTCATCTCCCCTTGCTGGTGTGCGGTGGTTATTGCAGCCCTCCCTGTCCTGGTTTCTGTGCTCAGGCTTTGCGCTGCATTCCAGCTGCAGGTTTGCAGGATTTCCCAGGAAATAATTACATTTTCTGTGTGCGTGCTTATGAAGCTAGAACGGAGCTTGCTTCTTTCGATGAAGTTCAGCTCAATAAATGGATTTTGTTCTTTTCTGAAAGACCTTCATTCATACCTAGCGTAGTATTCAGACTTACTGCCAAGTGGCTCCAGCATAACTGTAGTTGCTGGGAACAAAAGGGAAATATTTAATTAAAAGAAATAAAATAAAACAAAAAAACCCACAAACAAAACACTTGAACCAAAGTAGACTTGCAAAAATGTTGATTTAGTTACATACAAAGGTCTTTGCCTGTGTGGTCAAGGATTGCATGAGTTATGGTCCTCACCTGGGAGGCAGGAGGGAGTGTGAGGAGCGGAGCAAGTCTGAAGCCACCCAGGCTGATCCTGATGAGGCAATTTTGTGTTGCTGTCACCGAGAGTCCCCAGGCACTAGGCTGTGTGCCAGGAGGTACAGGCAAGCCTGGAGTTCACTCTGAACTGCTCTAAGGCCAGCAGCTGGAGGCAGCAAGGGATGTCAGAGGTAAGGGCAGGGAGAGGGGGTCATGGATCGCAGCTCCCTGCAGTGTAACAGCATTAAGTGCCAGAGAGCAGGACGTGCTACCTAAACTAGCAGCAACGCTGGCACAAAAGCAAATGGGCTAAGAATATGCTCAACTTGGAAATGGCAAGATTTCTGGCTGTCAGAAAAAGTGGAACAGCTTGGTAATAAAAACAGATCTGTACAAAGCCAGACTGGGTTTGTACTAGTCAATGAAGGATCATATGTGATGTGGGAACCAGATGTGATAATTCAGGTGGTAATTTTCAAGCCTGTGTTCCTAAGAGGGTGGTAAAACATTGGAACAAAGAGGTTGCAGAGTCTCTATCCTTAGAGATGTTCAAAACCTGACTGTCAATGGCCCTGAGCAACCTGCTGTCACTGGCTGTGCTTGAAGCAAGGGCATTGGACAGGATGGTCTTCAGAGGTGTCTTCTGACCTAAGCCATTCTGTGGTTCTGTGGGGTAAATACAGTGACAGTGAAGCAGGTCTCCAGGTCCTTTTCTTCTGTGTTTAGTTTTGGGTTTGTTCTTTATGGCCAAATATACTTTTATTCCCCTCCTGCAATGACCCCCAAGCTACACATCATCTGCGTCTTACACTTGCAGGAATAAGTGAGATGTGAATGGGACCAAGGGGGGACTTTTGTTCTGAAGCTTAAGATCAGCCAGGATTAATGGTCTTTTTTAACAAACCTCAGCAGTGTTGTGCTGTCTAGGACAGGGAGGTGCAAGTCCTCCCCCAAAACCACAGAGGACGAGCTAACTTTAAAATTTATCTGCAGCAAAGGACAGTACACTCAGGAACACCTGTGGGTCAGTTATTTATTCTGATGGACTAAATTTTGCTTCACTCCTGTTTCGCCTGTGATCTTCTCTTACTCATTGTAGAGTTTTGTTTTTTTTTTGTTCACAGAGGGAGAAGCCTTCCTGTTGCTTATTCCCACATACTTCTGCTAAGGGTTGTTTTGAGAATGGGAGAGACTCACCCTTTCCTAAAACATGTCTCCCATGGACTGCCTGCTCAGGGTCATGGAGATGCGGGAAGTCAGAGCCATGCCAGGATGCCGAGCTGAATGATGGCTGGCACGATCAGCACAGCGCATGGGTCCTCTTGCACATCCACAGATCCCAGAGCCGCATCCATAGCTGTCAACATACGAGGGTTGGAACCTTTACATGTAGTTGGTTTTTTTCCTATTTATCTTTGAAAATGAATTTCCTCACCTTTAAATTATTTCTTGGCACAAGATCCATGCTTCTGGCTCTACTGGTTAAAGAGCCATGGCTGGATTTACTGCCCCCTCTGACTTTAACCTCCTGTTCAAGGCTACAGTGATTGAACACTGGCTTGCAAACCCAGCTCCTATACTTTTTATACCATATAACTTGCTGGTATTTCCCTAATGGCCTGGGAACTTGCATCATTTTTTCCAGTGAAATAACCACACATTTATACATTTCTCTTGAGAGACAGCATGATCTGACATTGCATTTAACCCACAGCAAGATATTTAGTTTGTTGAATGGGTACTAAGAGGGGACAAAAATATGCAGCACAGTTCGTAATAGACAATCATTTACCAAGTAAAATGCTGCTCATTGGAAATACAGCAGGATTGGAACAATGGCATTTTCAGTCCCTTCTTTCTTCTTTTCTGGTGCATAACCTTTTTCTGCAATTTGTACAAATAAACTTGATATACCAGCTAAACCTTATAATTAACAGATCAGTGTGAGGCAGGACTGATAAATAAAGATTGTTTCTGTGCTGTTTGGGGAATGAAGAGAATGGCAGAGTTAAAACATGCCTGTGCAGTGAGGAAAGGCATGATCACAATGGATAAAAGCAGCCGTGTTAGCTTTGCCTCATTTCGCTGGATTCAGGATAACAACCAAGATTTCAGCTTACGCTGATCAACTGAGTACACACTCGCAGTATTTACAGACATCTGAAAATCTGTGCCCTGTGGTTTCTTAGGTCAGTCAGACGTGTGGCTACCAGGGCTGCAGTCACACCTTCCCCTGCAGCACCTTCCCATCCTTTCTGGGACCAACGTCCCAGAAGCTGTCGAGCTTCACAGACTCCTCATGGGAAGTGTAGCCCGAGTTAACCGCAGTGGGAGTTACTCAGCATCATGCAGAATTAAGGCTCCCAAGCGTGATCCAAAAGCCACTGAAATCACCAGAGTATTTCCCTTCATGTCAGTGGAACAGGTTGCTCTTGGATTGAAATCTTCCACTAATGTAATTATTCTCTACTAAGGGAGGAAAATGGAAAAGTGAAGATGACATTTTGTGCATCAAGGTCACACATGCCAGCCAGCTCTCAGCATCTTAAACGGCACTGTACTGAGGTTTTATTGTTTTCAGACATAAACATACGTGAAGTGCATCCCACCACTGCCTCCCTCCTGCCACTGAGGGTGTGTTTTCTTCAAGAGCTGAGAAAAGATGCTCTGTACCTCAGGCAGAGGGGCCACCAGGGCACATGGGGGAACAGCATCACATCTGACCTGAGCAGTATGAGGGACAGGGGACAGAAATTGGGAGGTCTTTGCTGGGTTTACCCCGTGACAGCTTGCAAACACCAGAATGGTTCCAGTGACCCTGCTCTGACCATACATGGTCCCCACAGCCAGGACTGTCACCCTCACAACCTCCTGGTTCTTATACCAATCCAGCAGAAGACATTTTTGCAATCACAAAATATTGCTTTCTTTGTTAAATGATGGTTTCCTTATTTTTAGGAAGTGAATTACCCATGTTCTGATTGGAAGCATCAGAAAATCTATACCACTGTCTAGCTTTGTGTTTGTGCTCTGGATGAAATTATAGATCAGTTTACGTCAGGTTAATTCAAAGAAATTTGGATAGAATGGTTCTTGAAAAACAAATAAAACATATAACCCCACTTGTGTAATTCAAAACTTTCTATCTAGGGAAGTTTTGGGTAGAAAGTTAAGCTCCCTCTATAACTTTCCAGGACAAAGTCTTGTCTGACTATGCTAAATTCTGCCTACTTAATGATTAGAAGAATCATTGTGTTCCTAAAAAGTCAATCCTCTCTGCTCTCCTCCACCCTAATTACGGATGGAAATCAAGGTGAATCTTTCCATTAACTTCCATGATCTTTGGATCAAACACTGAAACATGATCATGAGAGTCAGGCATTGATAATGAATGGGGGCACCGTGAGGTTATCTCTGGCCCAGGTATCCTAATACAGGATAAAATGAGGGTAATGAGGCACAGAGCTGACACTTCCCTGGCAGTGAATTTGTTTGCAGCAGTTGCAAATACAATGAAGCCAGGCATGGCAGGAATGAGCTTGGAAATGCTTGTGTTATGGTCTTAAGGAAGATTTGTACCTTGAAGAAAATGGCTTCTGTAATCAAACAGCAGCCTGTTAATTGTATCACATTATCACTCGATAATGGAGTGATTTAAAAGTGTGACTACAGCAAACAAGAATTTCTGTTTTGCACCAGACCACTTAAAAAGCCCTGCCTTTATGTAGGGCATCAGGACTTTTCTGTGTCATATTCTATTTCCGTTTCTTATTAAGAGCAAAATTGATTTGATGTGCCAGGGGCTTTCCATTTGCATTTCAATTACAGATTTCAGTGGCTTCCTAGGCTTTTCAGGCTTTTAAAGGACTAGTATTTCCTGTAAAATATTCTGAAGAAAAAAATTTAGGGGCTGAGGTAGAATAAAGTTCATTAAAAACAAAGCTTATCACAAGGACTGCCAGCTCCACAGTTAAATTCATTGGTGATTGTTTGCATTTCAATTATTTATTAAATAAATGAAGAAAAAGTCATTACTAAGAGCTGAAAAATACTATATGTGAACAAATTACTTGTATGATTTTACATGTTCCAAAGTCTTCATTCACCTCAAATTAACAGTGAGACAACGAAATCCCTGGAGGATGTGTGAAAAAAAAGTGAGGAAGTTGATAAGGGCAATAGAAGTCCAGCTGTGCGTATGGGAATTTGGGCTCCTACCTCTGCACAGGCAACCAGGGAGCCAGAAAACTTTCCTTCAAGCCCAGATTTGCAGAGCTCCACCTTAGCTGGGATCCCCAGGAACAGGGACCCCAAACCAAGGTAGAAATCCTGGCACTTGAGCTCTCTGTCTCAATTGCATTTAGAAAGCTTCAAAATAAAATGTTGGAATGATTTTGAAAACAATTCAAAAAACCCTCCCCCTTCCACCCACCTCTCTTACACTGAGCACGTCTTCATTCTGGGTAGAAACTATGTATGCAAACCTCAAATCAGGGAGTTTTCTCCACATTTTCCTGTGCCAAGAGGAGAGGACCTTCACTCCCAAAGGAAAAGCTAAAGATGCAGCTGTTTTAACGCTGGACCGCATTGCATCGCTCTGGCTTTGCAGAACCAAGCAGACTTTTTACCAGACATTTGCTTCTCTTCAGAAAGGATCTCTTTACCGGGACTTTTTTTGTTTTGTTTGTTTTTTTTTTTTTTTTTTTTTTTGCAGTACATGCTGTAGCTTGTTCCCTGTGGGAACTCCTGGCAATGCTGCCATCACTTTCCTTCATGCCACAAGTTCTCCCGGCCAGGTTCTCCTGGACCAGCTCTCCCTGCTCCAGCTGTGGCTCCTCTGGCAGAGGACATGCAGGAAAGGCAGCCTCCCGTGAAGCAGGAAAGGATTTCCATCCAGTCCATAATTCACTCTGCTGTTTCCATGTACTGCACATGGCCTTTCCTACCGTTGGAAAGGAAATTAAATAATTACACTGCCTGCAAGAAACATACTTTACGGCTTACATTTATGATAAAATTATGGAGCTGTTGCAATGAAATATTCCATCAATACATTAAAAGAAAGAAAAATCAGTGTGGATTAAAAAACTCTATTTGACGCTGTTTCATCCCTGGTTTTCTTTTGTTGGGATTATTTAGTGTTTTTATTAAAATATTTCTGTTATAATACAGGTTTTAATGTTATATTGTTTTTTATAATGGTATGATTTTTATTGTAACATCATCTCCAATTTAATATCTTTTTCCATTCTATGTGAATTGCTACTAAAATGGAATTGCTGTTATAATGGATGTAATACCCTTGTAGAAAGTTTTAGGAGCCATTACTACTACATAATTACAAAAGAAAAGACAGGAAAAGGCATGAAGGAGAGGGACATAGTATCAAAACAGGAACTGTTTGTAATGAAAACAAGCAAGATCCAATAGCTAAAATGTCTGGTCACCTGCAACCGAGGAAAAATATTTCAGAGAGGAAGTACAAGAGAGAGATGCCACCAGTGCCTGGGCTGGACATCCTTCTGTCTTCTCAGTTCTTCAAATGAAAATCAGAAGTCTAGGATGGATCATCATGAAATGCCCATCCAGACTCTGATTTCCCGGTGACGGCGCCTTCAGAGCACAACGTATAGATGCAAAAACTGCCTTTTGTCTGGTGAACAGGGAGCTTGTGGAAGAGGCTGAGCTCACTTACTTCACTTCTTCTGCTACTAATGCTGTATTGCGTATGCCCCTCTTGGAAGCTCTCTGGATGGCTCTTCTTCCTCCCTGGAGCTTGACCTGCTCATTCAAGCTGATTTTCTATTATCTTTGACAGAAACATCCAAGGTAATGCTGCGGTATACTCACCAGGGAAACCAGTTGGTGTGCATCTGAGCAGAGGAGCCCCATGCATCCCACCATGAAAATCTGGAGAACACAAACCTGACAGCACAGGGGTACCAAAAATTAGGGAGCATGGATCAAAAAAGCTGGGCTTAACTTTACTGAAGTATGTTTAGCTATGGATTTAGAAACCTAATCTGAGGCGCTCATATTTAACAGTAGCTTCTGCTATCAAATGTGCCATGTTTTAGTGAAATAATAATAATAAAATGAATCGATGGCCTTAAAGGTTCCACACATCACCCAGATAAGGCACAGATACATTTTATTTTTCATGTGACATTTTGAGGGAGGAATAAAACCCCTTATGTTCACACAGTTCTCCTTTGGATCATTGAAACATATGGTAGCAGATTTATGGCAGTTTATCAGAAGATTTGTATATACATGGATACAAACTAAATATGCATGTAAAACAGTAACTGGCTCTTTTGCACTCTAGCTGAAATTTATCTCAGAGTGGATCTGCAATTTCCAGAGTGTGAATTATAGTTTGAAGTCTGAGTAACAGGACTCACTGGGTTGGTCAGCCCCCATGTCTAAGGGTAATACATTTTAATCTCAGCATCTCTCTGGGGTGGTACAAATTAAAAAAAAAAAAAAAAAGAAGAAGAAAAAATCAACGCACACACACAAAACCTTGAAGCCAGTTTGATGAATTTCTATGATCTTATCTCTGCAGAACATTTTCTCTTTGGCAGGGTAGAGTTTTTTTGCTTCAGCGGGTAATATGGGAATTCAATCATTGTTTTCCAAAGTACATATTATTTGCAATAGTGTGGTCTGGGCGATTGCCTTTCTCAAAGAGCAAGACAATATTTCAGCTAACAGGGTGGAAATCAATAGCAAAAGATTAAAGCTCAAAGGATGAACAAGTGCATGTGAACCAAAGGAGAAAGTGACAGTGAGAGCTGCCTTTAAGTGATAGCAGATGCTCCTGTAGCCAAAGAGGAGAAGAACGAAGAGAGACGGTTCAATTAGCTCATCGCTGTGCTCCCGACAGACGAGGCTTTGTTCTTGGCTTTGAAGGATTCCTTCCTTTTTTTTTTTTTTGATAGGTTTGCAACTCCCTACCAATTTCTTGTTGCAGCTTGATCCTATATTCCAGTCAAGCCCTGGTCAGTCTGGTCTCCTGCCTGATGACTTCAGTAACTACTTTCTGACTGAAAATCAGTTTGGCTCCCCTAGTATAACAGAGTGATTTCATACCTGCCCCCATCAGCGCCAGGGGTCTCATGCCTGACAGAGATGCCAAGGTGCTTTGTTGCACCCCTTCCCCTACAGCTAAGCTCTCAGCAAATGCCAGGGTCAGATCGTCAGTCAAATAAGCAAATTACTGTTTAGAAATTATTAGGAAGAAAACAGAAGAAAATGTTATTCAGTCACATGCTGAGTACTGTGTGCAGCTTGGCTCTGCTAATCTTTAAAAGGAGGGAGAAGGGCTGGGAAAAGGCAGCACGGGTACCCAGATGTGGGGTAGCTCCCACCGAAGGAACGGTTACACTGACTAGGATGCTTTAGTTCAGAAAAGATTTGGTACTTGGGTAGGATGTAATTAGAGATTACAAAATGAGGAATGGCATATAGAGGGCAAATAAGGAGCAACTGCTCTCTGCCACACGCATCTGGGGCGCTGGGGGGGAGCAGTGGGGAGCAGTGCATTTGAGGGGTTTGAAAGAAAACCAAAATAAACACTTCATTGCCAGTGTAAAATTAAGCTGAGAAACTTCTCTTTGCAATATGTTGTGGATGCTGAGAGTTTACAGGGCTAAGACCGACTGGATAAATTAATGGATGAATGGTCTATCCATCCCGTTCCATGCTAAGAAGTGCCTCAGCCCTGGATGCCACCTGCTGAGAGTGTGCGTAAAAACCTTCTGCCCTTGTGTTCTGGCATCAGAGGTCAGAGAGGGAATCTGGGACCAGTCAGCCTCCAGTCCTTACCAGTACAGTAACTGTCTGCATGGAGCCCATCCCAGATACCTTGTCATGATTTAACCCCCGTGGCAACCAAGCCCCACGCAGATGCTTGCTCGCTCCCCCAGGGTGGGATGGGGGAGAGAATCAGAACAGTAAAGGTAAGAAAACTCATGGGTTGAGGTAAAGACAGTTTAATAGGTAAAGCAAAAGCCATGCACACAAGCAAAGCAAAACAAGGAATTCATTCACCACTCCCCACGGGCAGGCAGCTGCTCAGCCATCCCCAGGAAAGCGGGGCTCCGTCACATGTACAGTTACTCGGGAAGACAGATGCTGTAACTCTGAACATCCCCCCTTTCCTTCTTCTTCCCCCAGTTTTATACACTAAGCATGATGTCATATGGTATGGAATACCCCTTTGGCCAGTTGGGGTCAGCTTTCCCAGCTGTGTCCCTTCCCAATTTCTTGTGCCCCTCCCCCCGACTGGCAAAGCATGGGAAACTGAAAAGTCCTTGACTTAGGATAAGCGCTACTTCACATCAACTAAAACATCAGTGTGTGATCAACATTATTCTCATACTAAACCCAAACCACAGCACTGTACCAGCTACTAGGAAGAAAAATTACTTCTACCCCAGCTGAAACCAGGACAGACCTCTACCTGCAGCACTCCGTCTCCCTCCCTCCGCCTCCCCTTGCACGCCAGTGGGGGCTCAGGCTCGCAGTTTTCTTTGCTTTGAGAAATTATGATGCATGAGCTAATCCACACTATTAGCCCAGGGCAAATACAGGTGGTGGGGCTTATAGTGGGGCTAAGCTAAGCTGAATTACTTCGTGCTTGCTGTCACTAGAAGTTTCCCTGCAGATCATTGCTGTGTATCTCTTGGTGCACAGGAGCTTATTAAGATGCACTAATTTCATTACATACCTCTGTAAGCAGAGAGGGGTAGAGGGCAGAGAGTGAGAGAAGAGGGAGGGAGAGAGACTTTGGGCCACTGGCATGTTTTCATGGAGAAACATGACCGCTTTAGTTTTGGGGCTGGGACAAGCAATTGCCTTGACAAATTGTGCGTGGCAAACTGAAGCAAACAGGCTTCTTTTCCAGACCGCTCCTGCCATGGCATTAGCTGTTCCACCATCCTGGTCTCACTGACTGTCCTTCACTGTTGCTGAGTTACTGTCACTCCTGTCTGCAAAAGTGAAAATATGCCAGAAACAATCCTGTACGTTTTCATAACACTTCTGACACCTGAAGACCACAGAGAATTTTAACCCTTAAATGGAATTAAATTGCATTTGGTAGGAGCTTGGAGCTCATCTGTAACCTTAGAAACAGGTCCATCTTTGCTGTGCAGGCTTGGAGCAGAACAGAATTCCCAATATTCCCCATTTTTCTGTGTGGTTCAGCTGAAGTTGTGGTTCTGAGCAAGTGTCTAACTGTGTGGTGGCAGAGATTTTGTCTGGACTTAAACTATGGGATATTTTTCAGGGTAAAAAAAAAATCCTGTTGTATGTCGTACATTTGACTCAGTTGCAAAGTCTGAGAACTAACAGATTTATTCTAAAATGATGGTGGATATTCTGCAGTCATTAGCCTGAAGCTGGGGATGCAGAAAAAAGAAAAAATTGAATGTAACAGTCTTCAAACTCCGCCACAAGGCTTGAAATTCCCACACTTCCAGTATTAGGAGCTAAGTTTAGAAAGCTGGAGAGCTAAGTCTAGCTATTTGGAGATAATTCTAGTAAGAGCTTTCTGATTACTTTGTTTTGAATGAAATTAAATAGACTAGAGAACTTCCCAGTGAAGGTAAATAGATTAAAGGATGGCTGTAATAGGAACATCACCTCCGTATCAGGATGATTCAAGCCCAGCATGGCAGTAAATAGGTTCTGCTTCCTCTGGACCCTTGTGCCTGCAGGGGGGTGCTGGAGGAGGATGGCTCTGCCGCTCTCAATGTTCCTGTCCAGGACATCTCCTCTGCCACTCCAGCTGACAGGTAGGTTGCTTTGGCCCTTGCTCCAATTGCTTCTGTAATGGGCAATGATTCCTGAAAGAATTTCCTTAACTGTCTGACCTGGGTGACTGCTTTGCCTTGCTGAGCCATGCAAACCAGAGAGCCAGAAAACACCAGGCTGGGATGGCTGCCTAGTAATTTCCGTTCAGATGAGGGGAAGCAGTGATGGTAGCAAAGGACCAAGGAGGCAGGACAGCAGCGGTAGCACTGAGAGATGTCTTGCCTCTGCTGATGGGTCTCTGGAGACTCTGCAAAGCTAGCAGCGGGCTCATCGGCTCAACAATTCCTAAAGCGTGTATAAAGACATGGAAGATGGTGTCACAGTACCAGAACAACCCACGTCAGCACTGCTCAATGTGCAGGAACCCACCTGAAGCAGACCCAGAGGTCAATGCCATAGGTAGACAAAATGCTGCTGCGGTGACCCACTGCTGAAGAGCTGTGGGTAAATGCCGGGGTCTGTGTAATATCTAATGAAAAATAAGCTGGGCTGAGGCAGGGGATAGTATGACAGGTTTTGACAGCCCCTTCCAGCCTTAAGCTCTACAAACTCAGCCTCCACGCAATTCCTTTAGAAAGGCAAGGGTGGAAATGCTCCATATGTCAGGTCGAATAGCATAGTGATGGGGATGTCATCATACTCTTCTTCTGAGCCTCAGCTAAAGCCAGAGGCAAGGTTAATATCTGGGACAAGCTGCCATTCACAGGCAGAGTAGAGGTGTGTAATTCCCTGCTAGGAGAAGCCACATGGATGAAATTTTAACTTTTCTGAAAATAAATCCACACTTACCATGTCAAAGACAGCACTGTAAACAATATCCTCTTTTTCCAGCTGTGGAGAGAAGCAAGGTGAACAGAAAACCACAAATGCCAGACCACCAGAGCCTCCTTCTTTCCTCAGCACCCTCTTTAACTTCTGCTTTTATGACAGAAACAAGATTCATAGTCTCCTCTTCCGTTAGCTTTACCGAAGAAGTGAAAGGTTGATGTTGCCAATAAATAGCCCTTATACCCGTTGCACATCAGTGATAGAGAGATGGAGGCCATGAAGAGGCTTTGGAGGGCTGAAAGGAAATAAGACTGTAGCTTAAAACAAGGGCAAAGTGCAGCTACAGAGAAAGCATGGAAATAAAACTCAGTCTGTATTTTTCTCTGTGAATTATGAACCAGTGCAATGATGTTGCAGGAACTCTGATGTGCCTCTGGCTTTTGGGCATTTTAGTTCTTTCCGTGTAGTTTTGCCTCTATAAACTCTTGCCAGCACTTGTGTAACATTTTGCTGACACCTTGCACAGAGAGAACAAGGTAGTGAGAGAGTCACACTCACTGTTCTCTCGTGTTATTCCCACCCACCACACCCAAAATGCAGTTTTACAAGACAAGTTCAAAAGCTGAAAGTTTATGATTGACATATGACATAAAAGTTCAAGGAATAAAAATAATGACAAGTCAATTAAATAATTATGCTTGTATTTTCTTTCTTTTTATTCTTTTGAAATTCTGCTAGCTGGGTTCTTCCTCCAGAATTTGCCAGGATTGGTATCTGGTTGTAGTCCTCATCAGCTACAGTATTTCCACTGTGTCTTCTCTGACCCAATATTTACTTATCTTTTATGTAATTACAGTAGTATTGACTGGTAAGTTCTACTGGAGACCTGCAAGCACTAAAAGCTGGCTGAAGGAAGAAAATTATCAGGATTTCGGTTACAAACACACCTTCTTGGGGACTCAGAAATCAAAGTCTCATTTGCAGAAGAGGATAGATGCTAAGGTCACTCTAATTGGGCACCTAATGTAGCTCACTAATTTAAGTGCAGAGTTTCTCTCCTACTCGGAGATCTCCCTTAGTGACATAAGACGAGTCCTCATTTGCTTCTGGTGGCTGCAGCGGACACAGCACCCTTGGAGGAGTCACAAGCCCTTGAGGACTGACTGCACCTGGTCCTTAGCACCAGGGGGAACTGACGGGGAACTCAATCTCTGATGGACACAACTCATTCAAAATCTGGCAATTCCCACACCGACACAAACTCCCCCTAGGAAAAATAAAAAAAAAATCACCACGCAGATGTGGAGAAACGTTGCACTGCTGAAACCCTACATTTCTGGATATTAACCAGCTTGGAGACACAGGGAAGTCCCTGTAACTTTCTGGTACTATCGATTGCAGGGTTACATGGTGCCTACATTATATGACAACCCCCCATCTTTAGCATATCTCAGGTAACTGCCCTCTCACAGTGTTTTCCATCCAGCCCTACGGTACCTCCCCACTCATAACTCAGCAACAGCAGGTGAATTCACAGCCTTGCATTGACAACAGCCCAGAAGCAAGAGACGCATACAGGAACGTGAAGAGCAAACCGCACCACTGGTATTTATTAACATAGCCTTGTAAATCAAAACAGTCTGCCTGTCTGGTGTCTTGTCCAGAAATTATTGGCTCATTCGTCTTAGCCATATTAAGCAGGCCACATTTATCAAGATTGCATAAAAAGAGATGTATAAAGACTATTTCTGGACAATACTTACATGCAGGTACCATGCCTACAGCAACTGACCATTTTGCAGTGAGGTACCAGCTGGTTGGCATTGCCGTGTTGTATAGAAGGAGAAAGAAAAGGCGCTTAGCTCCTCTGCATAGGTGTGCAGGCCAGGAAACAAAAAGGGGTGAAACCCAAAGAAACTCCAGAACTCAGGCCAAAATAATGGCACAGGCTGGAACACACTGAATTCAAGGACCTTCTTCTGGTTGTGTGAATATTTTAGCAAAGATTTTGTGTAATTGCATCATCAGGTAATGGCAATGTTCTCTCTATCCTCCCAGTATACCACCATGAAATACTGGGAACATAGGGCTGTACTGTATATCGATTGCCAAAATCATTTGGATTAAACTTCATTTGCTGCCATTCACTCCTTTGTTAAAGCAATTGTCAGCAATGCTTCCATATGAATAAACTTCCAGCAGGACACAAGCTGCATCTCATGGGACCCAGCTACCAAGCACTCTCCTGTCTTTTTAGCCACCTGAATGAAGATGTGGTCATTTTTCCACTGCCCACGTCACCAAGGTTTGTAGGTCCAGGGTAACAATTTGAAGCTAACTCTTCCCTTTTCCCATTCCGGGGTTATCTTTCAAATCAAATGTACGCAAATTTTAAATGGTTGACACTAAGTCCATAAAGTGGAATTATATTTCTCTCCCCATGATTGCTGTAATATTTAGTGCCTAGGGGGGCTCTATCAGAGTATTGTATTATTGGGCTGGGCAGTGCACAGACAGCCAGGGAGTCCCTGCCTCTGTGAGTTCCCACACTGAGAGACAATCTTTTTCTCTAAGAATTTATAGTCTAATCAGACAAAACAGAGGATGCCTGGGAAATGGGGGTAGCAGCTTGCCATGAACACATATCAGTAGAGCTTGCTCACAGAGGAAGAGTGTCAGACTTTAAAAAAATATTATTTTATTGGGGCTTTTAAATAATAATAATAAAACAAAACATATGAAAATAGGTGTTTTACAAATCCTTCTTTTTTATCCGCTTTATTGAAAAAAAGTTATACAGGAGGCAGCATAGTGGCCTCTGGGAAGATGACACACCATACACATTTTCCTCTTTCACTTAGCAATCACCATGAAAGGCAGAGTATAATACACCTGTTCATTTCCAAGATGGTCAAAATCACACATGCAATAAGACATGCTAGTATTTGTAAATATATTTTGGAAATTTTTCCTTTAGAGTTGTAGAATCTTTTTACTGGATCTTTCTTTTTTACCCACTTCACCTATCTGTAGACTCAGTTTGACCTAGTCACTACTTATATGTGTTGGATGGCAGAATAAATGTTAAAAACCTTTAAATCATTGGAGATAGATTTTCCATACATCACTGTCATAACCCTAAGGCCCAAGAGCCAGTGAAACTCTAGAGCTTTCTGGAGACAGTCATATTGTTAGAAATCTAAACATCCCAGCTCCCTGAGTCAGGTGTTTCTAGTAATGATGAGTAAAGCTATTACATCTTAAACACTCTCGGCTCCATGATCATACAGTACTAGTATAAACGGTCAAAGCAGAGTGATTTGGGGAACAAAGTACAGCACAAAGGTACCATGTCATATGTGTGTTGTTCTGGGATGTTCCTGTGAATCGGATTATTTCTTAAAGGAAAATTTCACTTTAACAAGAGATATTGAGGATTTCTGAATTAATATTTTCTGTGTTGAACTGAGAATCAGATCTTAAAATTTTGTGTGTATGCGTGTCTAAGTGTAGAACAGCGGAGGGAATCCTGCCTTGTAAAAGCTGATAGTTCCAGACAAGGGATGGAGGAGATGGAGGTTCAGTTCCTTGCTCTGAATCTGCAGAGATCCCAACCGATGCTCTGGCTGCAGAGCCAGCCTCTCGTGTGGACGTTGTGACAGCTTCCTCAACAAGGAATCCCAAGAAAGGTAAGAGTAAGAAAGGCTTGGTTCTGCAGGCCATTTGCTGTGTTACATCTCCTAATCTGGGTTAGGGTTCTTGACCTCCCTATGTCACTGTGATGAGGGGTTGTGTCACATTTCCCCTTGCATTGAAACCTGCAGGTACACATCCACTGGTAAACGGGTAAAAAGAAAGGACAAGAGAAAACTTGGAAAAGCGAAGAAATTGGCAAGGTCCTAACTTTCCCATTAAAAAAAACATACATTATGTACGTATACAACCACAGTATATATATAATGGTGGCTAGTTGTTGCCCATGGCCACTGTACATGAGCAGAAGGAATGGGCCACAAGGAAGATGTGTGTCAGATATTAGAACTGTATTAAGTGGGGGGAGGGCAAAACACTACAACAGGCTGCTGAGAACTGTGGAGTCTCTTTTGCAGATGAGGTTAAAACATTTTCACCTCTTCTGAGCAGAAGATGGGCAGAGTAAGCATGTTACCAAGGATTTCCAGGCAAACCTCCTTTCAGCAATGGTCTTCACCAGAGGATCTCCTGAAGCTCCTTCTGACACCCCTTTTCTATCTCTTGATGTTATTTTTGGGAAAACTGTCATCTCAGCCAGCAAATCACTCACTACAAAATTCCAGATCGGTCTAGCGTTTGCCCAGCAAGTAGGGAGAAAATGCTAAGTCCTACCAGAGCCTGTTTGCTGCAGCGTGGTGCCGAACAGCTATATGGCTCCTGACCCCAAGCTGAGCCTGCCCGGGGATGCGCCATGGGGATTAACCAGCTCAGCTCCCCTCCCCAGCTGGGGCAGCTCTGCACGTGTCCACAGCACTCGGTGCTGTTAATGCATGTAGGAGGGGAGGGAAACAGCAAATATATTTTGTAGGTGTGTCCACAGCAAATAAATCACCCTGTATGAATTATGGAGTGAGATGGGGTACACGGCATGATACTGCTGTTAGAAACGCCAGTGTTATTAGTTATGCCGGGGTGCTGGAGGAGACAAATCGGTGCGGATGGAGTGTGGATAAAGATTAGGGATGATGGATTAGCATTGCATTTCTCTGGCACTGCAGCACTGTCTCAGACCTGTCTGTGGTCAGGCAGCCGCACTGCTGGAGAGGCAGAACCTACTGGTGTCACAGGGCAGATTGGGTGGCGTTTTGTGGGCGGTCATACTGGGATACACAGAAACTGGGAGTTTTCACTTGTGTTCCCAATTCCTGATTTCCTGCTGCTTCTGAACAACAAATAGAATTGAAAATGCAAGCCTGTGCAACAGCAGGGCTCTTGGGGGTGGCTGAGAGTAACTGACAGGTATAAATTGTAGCCCCTGCAAGCAGTTAGGAGGCCTGTGGGAATAAGAGATATCATAACATGAAAATGAAGGTCAGCTACAATGCCGTGAACATGGAGTGATCGCCCACTATATTATAGGGTCTTTAGGAACTAGCAGAACTACCCAGCCTCTTGCAGCCATCGCAGATCAGAGGGCTGCTCAGTGATGCCCACAAGAACCAGGGATGGCTGTGATGGGGCACAGCCCCAAGACCCCTCGGGAAATTTTGGTTTGTCTGTAGCTGTCAGGCAGGAGGGATTTGCTCTGGGTATTTTTCACAGTAGCATAACTCCCCGGGATTTAATAAACACAGAATGGGAGAGTTGGAAAGAACTCATGAATCTCCCCTGGCAATAAAATCCAAATGTTTTTGTGATGCTTATATTCAAACTGGGGTAAAAATAAAAATATTGGCTTACTTGCAGTGATTCAACGCAGCTTATTTTCACTAAGTTACTTCACCAAAGTATTTTGAAATAAAAATATGAAACCAGAAAAAGCAATAGAGCATTTACAAAGATATCATTGCAAAATATGGCCTGTTTTTCAACCAGAGATACACTTTTCTTTTCTTTTTTTTTAAATTGTTTCTGTGCTCAGGGAAGTCACAATATTGGGGAGGAGAGTTTAGCCCTTTTTCCAAACAGTTCTCAGGTAAAACATTCAGGAGTGTCTAAGTGACTTAGGAAAGTATGTTTTTCTCTTCAGAAGGGACATGGCTTATTTGGCAATTACTGCCAGGCATGCCCTGGGTGCCAAAGCTGGCTGCAGAGATTTCAGAACAAAAGCAAAACGGACTCACAAAGCAAGGTCCATCAGAAACTTCCTTAGTTGCTGGGACAGGGAATCTAAAATCATCAGCATGGGTTTGGAGACAGCTTGTGAACTCTGCTATGTGCTCATGAGCAGAGGCTGGTGGGCTTAAAGACCGGTATGGTGGGCAGCATCTGGCTCTGGGTTTTTCCTTGCCTATCACTACTGCCAATTCCCCATCTAGGCATGGGGGGAGGCTTGGGAGATGAGCTTTCCTGAGCCCTCACCTTCTCCTAATGGACTGCTGTTTGCATGCCAACGGGTGGCTCCTTTTCAGGGACGGGTACCTGGAATAATGCAAATTGCTAAAATGAGCTTTAGTTGGAGATGTAATGGACTATGTGGATGGAGTCCAAGTGGGGAGATGTAACAGACACTCAGCAATGAATTATACACCCAAACCCCAAGCAACTTTGGCAGATCTGATGTATAAGGATACTTCACAGCTGCAGATGAAGAGCATTCTGGTAACAGCCTCAGTTTCTGGAAAATTCTGCAGGGATTTTGTGGGCTCTGATCCTTGCTGTACCCTAATTTCCATTCTCTTCACTAGGGCTCTTATGTGGGAAGAGTCTGGTTCTGTTTTCAGTCCAAACCATGCAAAAGGAAAATCATCAGCCCCTAACAGATGTGATGGGCTGATCATTATTGAAGATGATGTATTTGGGATTTGTAATTAAAATTAAAGCTATTTGCTATAAAACATGTAGAATTTAATTCCTTTCATTAGATATCTTAGGCTAATTGTTGCATCCAGCAGGGAGCAAATGGCATTGTAATTGCTTGATATCTCATGCTGGTTTGATTAGAAGATGATACGAATGGGAAAAAAGAGAGATAACTCTGAGAAGGTCTTTATCTTTCTTTCTTTGATTTCTGCTTGCTGCCAAGTATTTCTAAAATAAAATAGAAAATTTCAGACTGACCTTCTGTTCCTGTCTCAGTGAGCAGGCTATGGGGCTGAGGAGTGAAAATGCTGGTTTTATTTACCCCTGGAGAGATGCTGAGGCTCTCAGTTGAGGTACAGCACTGTTTTAGGGCCGAGCTTAGTAAGTACTCACTGGTCATGCAGAGGAGTTCTCATGATTATTCTTTCCATCCTCTGCCAGGGAAACTGAGGCACAGAAAGGCAAAGTAACAGGTCTCATGTTAACTTCATGTAAGTGGCAAGGACAAACAGTGATCCCAAAGAGCCTCCCTTTTCTTCTAGGATGAACTGTTCTGAAATGACTGGTGAAGTTCAGGCAGGTGGTGGAGATCTGAAGTACTAGAGTCCCAGGGAACTGCTGCCACTCCTGTTTTTTAGCTACTAAATTATGGTCCTTATTCTTCCATATAGTGCACACTAGGCAGAAGCAGTCTGTTGCAGGTGGTGTTTGAGATAAGTAGTGGGGTGCGCACACCCGTGTAGGGGAAATCCAGTTTCTGTTGTAGCTCTGCATATGGCATGCAGCTTCCTAAAGGAACCCAGGTAACGTCCACCCCAGCCTCTCTGCAGCTGCCCCGTGGTGACTAGCACTGGCTCAGTGCTAATCCCAGGATTAACACAGCTAACCAGGGAAGCATTTCGTGGTGGAGGAACAGCATGGTGTGTCAGACCGTGCCTCCTCTTTGGCCGCTTACAGAGACAAGAACAGGGCATAGAAAGAGTTAATGACAGGTATGAAAAGAGGTAGAAAGGTTTGGGGAAAAGAAGATCGAAGAGGAGAGAGTTCAAGAGTGGAAAACAAGGCAACTCTAATGTAAAGAAATGTCAAAAAGCAATCCCACCCGTGAAATACAGGTTTAGGGGGAAGCACGATGACCAAGAGATAAAGCAGATGACCAGGCTCTCCTGGGGTGCCTGTATGCTTGCACAAGCCAAAAAGCCACAGCCAGGTGCCTGGTGGATTACGCTGCAGACACCAGAGATGCTACAGGACACTGGTGGATGTGCAGGAAAGCAGGGAGGTAAGCAGACAAGGCTGACAGTGTTCAGCCTTTTCAGGGGCATTTGAAGGCCAACCACAGAGGGGAACCTTTCCACAGCAGAAAGAAAGGCAGGGGAGTTGCCTTTGTGTTGGAGACTTGCAGAACTTGGGAGGTATTACTGTGGCAAAGTGAAAGCAGCAGCCTCTACCATAAGTCTTCCCTCTTCTTCCAGTCTTTCACAGGAGACTTTTTCACACACCCCAGCAGAATAGCTGATACAGTGCCATTTCTGTGGCCTCAGAGAGTCCAACTGGGTCAGGCACCCCCATGCTGCTCCATCCTCATCAGCGTGTGGGTTAAAGCCCATGCAGGAGCTTCAGCCCCCAGCAACCACCCTGTTAATAAGAAGCAGGCTGTATGTGGCCCCAGTCACAGCACAAGAGGCAGGCCACACCTCAGTCTTATAAAGATGTTTTTATGGTACCTGCTGCTTCAGACTCTGAACACCTCGTAATCCATATTAACATCCTCTCCCCAGCATTTCTGCAAGATAAGGAAATGCCACTGCCTTGATTTTTTCAGGTGAGGCATAAAGATTGATTCACAGAGGTCTTGCAGGTACCACAGGTGTCTTCTGACCCTATTCTGAAGCTCATCTACCCCTGCAATCATCTAAGTTTCACACCTGGGCATGTCACCTCAGGTGCTAGGAGTTAATGGAATTATAGCCAGGGCTGAAATCAGCTCTCCAAAGGCTCCAGAGAACTGGTATTTAATCAGAAAAAGGCCCTGGTGGCAGGGCTGTTGTGCCTGCCTGGACCGTGCTGGATGTCCCAGGCAGCTGGGCTGGAGCTGCTGTGCAGGGATGTGCTCATCCCTGGCTGGACCCTGCAAGTGGGAGTTGTGCCAGGGGATGTGGGGCAGGCACAGGGCAAAAGCAGGGTCTGGGGACAGGTCTTTTCTGCCCCCACCACTGTGTTTGGAGCTGGACTTAGCTGATTTTGTGAGCATGTAAGTTTTCTTTTGTGTCTTTGAATATTTAATATGGTGATTATTTCTCCTGCCTTCCTTTTTATTTGCAAAGAGATTTGCCACTGGGTTTTCCCAGCTTTTCCTACATGGTGGCAATCTCTTACTGGAGTTTTTTCCACCTGTGCTGCCAGCTAGGACTGGGTTTTGCTAATACAGGTATGCAGATGCCTTCTGAACTCTCTGCTTTTAACTTTTAAAAATAATCTTCACCCTCACATTAAATAAGCTTCCTGTGCACTGATTTTATCCATGGTACATGTGACATTTAAGTTCAAAAAATAAATGTATAGCTAGCTGCTCTGCATCAGGCTATATTAAGCCCATCTAAGCAAGACTTCTAGTGAGCAGAAGTGGGGGGGGGAGGGGGCGGGGGGAAGTCTCTGTGGCTGTTGTACTGTCAGCTTTCCTATCCAATTTAATTAGTTCTGTGGAGCTCCTTGACTAAATTTGCATATAATTTATTCTTCCCTCCCTTTCCTTGTTATATGCGTTAATTATTTCCACGCTGCACACTCAGAGCTCACAAAGAATGAAGCACAGATCTGGGCGAACATCTCCGCCTCTGGCAGGTGGTCACCCGAGGGAAGTGTGGCCATGAATAGGTACAGGAGGAGAAAATTCCACGTGATAAATCTAAAGTTAGGTGGACTGAAGGGTGGGAGCGGAGCAGTGGGAAACTGCTGGCAGTTTGGGTCTTCTCTAAGTCTCTGAGTACAAATACAGAGGTCAATGGAAAGTGGCTTTGTGAAACCAGCTTCTGCTGCTAGCTTAAGGGTCAATCCTGTATCCGTCCCTTTGGGATTTTGGTTTGGAGCACACAGATAAGACTTTAAGTGCAATAAAACTGCAGCTGTAATTTGAGGTGGGGTTTAGGGGTGCACATGGGGTGTGCTGAGGCATTGCCTGGATGCAGGCTGTCGTGGGAGGGAGCGGTGTGATGCTGGACATGCATGGCAGGTGTCAAGGCTGAAGAGAGTGAGTGGGATGAAATCAGGCACAGGTTGAAGACTGATGCTCCTGTCACTGCCATCGGGGCTGCTGGAGCAATAACACCCCTCCCGCTAAACCCAAGGGCTGCGGTGAAACCTGCAGAAACCAGTTTTGTTTGTTAGACAGAGATACATGAAGTGTAAAAGCTGACAGTTTCACACCCGTGTCTAAAATCACTGTAGTCATCAATCAGGACCTGAGTTTCCTCAATAGTTTTCTTCTTCTTTGGAAGGGGAGGTAGGGTGCTACTGCCTACAGAATAGTGACTGCAGGTTCCAGCTCCCAGGTCCTCCTGCTGCTCCTTCTGTTGTGAGGAAATAAAAAAAAAATAAATAAAAAAAAAAACCCCACACACCAAAACCAAACCTAAAAATCTGCCTATGTACTGATAGAACAGCAGGTTTCCTCCTCCCACTTGATGGCAAAATCTAGCTTCACCTCCGCCTTTCCCTTTGCATTTATTTGCTTACAGGAGCATGGAGGAATTCAAATAAGCCCCCTCCTTTTCTCTGCGGTGGAGCCCTGGTTTGACTAGACAAGGATGGGGACTGCTTACTGCTCTGCTGTGCATCCCAATGAAGATAGTAGCAATCTAGTTCTGCATGATAAGCATAGAAAATGGTCATTTTATGCTAGATCATCTCCTGTTGTGCATGGTAAACTGGTTTTGCATCTCTGCATGACAGAGGCAGAATCACTTAAACGCAGTCCAGAGGTATATTTTGGTATCTCCCTAAGTAATGATATTACTGATAACTAGCAGTGTACCCTGTGGCCTGTAGTTACTTCTAAATTTATCAGTGGAGAAAGAGTTTGTGGGAGCTATTTCATCTTGATTTTGTTATTAATCCATCTGTACAGCTGTGTTCTTCCTCCCATGGTAAATGTCAGATACGGGAATTTGCAGAGTGGACGGAGGAAAGGCCGTGTCTGGAAGGCACGGATTGTTGGGCTAAATAAACTTCCCCCAGGAAAGCATTTGGAGAAATGGGAGCAGGGGAAGAGGAGAGGAGAAGTCTGATTCCAAACACAAAGAGGGAAATTATTTTAAATACCTCAGCCAATGGAGCAGAAATTTTTAACATATGACATGAGCAAACAATTCTTCTTTTTTTTTTTTTGCGTGCTTTGTTTACTGCATAATTTAAAGAAAGATTTTTGTCGCCCTTTGCTACATAATTGAATTTTTATAGTGCTGTTAATAAAAATATACATCAAATGTGACAATTATTATTCTTCAATGGATTTTTATATTATTTCAGTCTGAGAGAGATATGAGAAAACATTAAGGATAACTCTAAAGATGTATTCTGAAATCATTTCTATGATTTAGTGCTTCTTAAAATTAGTGAAATAGTTGGATGTCTTCTCTACTTCTGTGAAGTAATTCTGGGTTTTCAGAGAGAGTCGATATATTTTAACAGTCGTAAAAGAGGGGCCAATCTTGCAGTCACTTTCAGGTAACAATCCCATTTGTTTCTGTGGGGGTTTTGTCAGGGTAAGGGAGACGGCTGCATCAAGATGCATAAATGTACGTAAAAAAATGTCGGTTCCAGTATGTCATTTGTTTGAGTGTTGAAAACAGCATTATCCTTTCATGTCCCATACAGTGAGGCAGTAAATCATTTTAAAAAGGTTTGGAGATAAAGAAAAATACATTTGACCCTTTGTGCTTGATCCTGGCCCCTTCCGTATGTCACTGCCTTGGTTTCTGGGGGTCAGGCTACAGAACAAAGCTGCAGAATTTAGTTGTGTCCACGAAAGGAACAACAGAGCAAATCTCTACAGCTTGCCTTTATACTTCATGGGGTTTAGACTGATGGAGTTAAAAAAAAATATTTCCTTGTCTCTTTTATTAATGGGGGAAAAAAAGACATGTTGAACATCTGTCGTTAGATTTTTTTTGAGGTACAGTCGTTTCCAGCTGAAGCATTTCTTAAAAGCATATTTACCCTTTGAAGAAGAAATAGCATTATTTCCAGAATGGGGAAAATGATGATTTAAGTATGTTTTCTGATAATGGAACCACTTTGTTAATGAACAGTAATTTTCTGACTACCTCTGTAGGAATTAAGCTCATGGATTATATAATACATCTGTGAGAGCTTATCTGATTGCCCACTAATTGTGACCTCATTGTGGGCTGTGCAATTAAGCATTAAGCTACTATTTGGCACCATAATTAATTGTGTTTTACTTTTCTGCTACGCTTGTTGACGATACGGACCAAAATTACCGGTAACAGCAGAGGGGTGGGAGGAAGAGCGCTACGCAAGCACTGTCCCCACGCAGCGCTGCAGGTGCCCCTCTCCAGCATGGTGGAGATAATGAAGCAGGCAAAGAGCTAATGACAGTGGGGAGGCTGTCTCATCCACTGTGAAGGCTTTTAGGCCAGGCACCAAAGTCCTTTTGCTTTCAAATCGATGCATTATGTCGATAGAGGCAGATGGGTTCAACATGCCAGGGAGCAGTTCTGCAGAGCGAATTTGAGGATGTGTCCTTTGGGAATTTCCCTGTAGCAAGTCATAGCTTCCTGAATACAAATGGCTGGTTTGGAACATGCAAAGCAGCAACGCTTTAGAGACATTTTGGGGAAAATTATACCCGAAATATAGATGTTAGTCAAGTTGAAGGTGGGTTTTGGAGACATGGTGAGAGAGATGAGATCAAGATGAGCCAAAAAGCAATGTTTACAAGCAAAGATAAATGACTCAATGCTGGGAAGGGAATATCAAATCTTCTGTCCCTCCAACCACTATGTAAAAACCTTTAGGTGACGAAGAGCCAGGAGATGCTTACCTGATACCTCAGAGAGAGCGTGGACTTTGGGCATGGTTCATGGGCAGGAACCTATGTGGTCACAACATTAATTGCAAAGCAGGGATTCATGTGTCTCTTGTAGGACAACTCGCTATAGACACGTTTGTCAAGCCAGTGGAATTTTTTTGTCCTCCTCACTAAGGACTTGCCCTGTCCATTGCTGCCTGCACCAACAGTGCCCTCCTGCTTACTGCATGACATGGCTAAGCCTGAAAGCTAGCTCTGAGCTGCTGAAACATGTCCCCATGTGCTAACGTGCAAGAACCGGAATGTGACACAGGATGGAAAGAAGAAATACATTTTTTGGTTCTTTCATGCTGAAAGAAGCAAGAAGCATAAGCATCCGCTGTGACTGATTGCAATAATGCAAAGTTAGGAAATATTAAAGGCTCTTTATTGTGTAGTCACCCCTTCTCAATTAAACCTGCTTCCTCTTGGACCTCCTCCTCTTTGGACTCTGCTGTCTTTTGAGTAGTACATCAACAGTACGCCCTTTTCTGTCATGATGTATTGTACTCATATATCTTCAGAGTGAGCTTTCTTTCTAATGATCTATTAGTGAAATGCATCATTTGAGTGAGGATGATGATGATGATATACTACTCCATGGATGATGCTATCTAAAGGAAAGAAAAGGTCAGACAACAAATTCAATAGAGTTATTGGATAAAAGTCAGGCAACACATCATCTCCGAGGCCACTTTCCTAATGCCAAGGAGGATTGCTGATACAAGCAATGCATTCCTGGGACCATTTCTTTTACAGCTGTGCCTGAGCTGACCCCTGAACATCAAAGGAAAGCAGTACTTCATATTATCTGAATTGAGATGGTATACAAATATTTTTGCGTTTGAGACTACCCATATGACAGGTTCAGCATCAAACCCCAGGCAGCATGTATCTTCTGTTCTTCTGGGTGCACGTTCACAAACGTCACATACATGCCTCTTTGCCTATGCCAGCTCTAAATCACGTGCATCTTTGTGGAGCCTGATCACTTGCTTCACGGCAGTCACATAAGATGCTGTCAAATAAGTTTTCTTTGAGTTGAAGTTACCAGTGTAGGATTGTAGAACAGCACCTACAAAATTATTACTTCATTGCAATTGTTTCCTTCATCAAGTCTGGAAATATATTTTAAGATCATTCCCTCCACTGCTTTTTCACAGCATTCAAAAACCCTGGTATGCTCAGGCTGAACAAAAAATATTCAGTGTACCTTAGAAGGAATTTTTAAAAAACTGTATGGATTTGTTTTTTTCCTCCTCTTTTGTGTCCTGTTTGCCTTATTAAAGTCCTAGAAGTTTGCTGTGGAAGGGCGTAGAGACACATAAATGATGAACAGAGTCATATCCCAAAATGGCTTAATTGTTTAAAGCCTACTGAAATGTAAATGAAGCTTATGAGAGCGCTAAGAGATTCATCTATCCACCCAAGGTCAATATATTGAGTAAGGTGCAATTTGCTGTGGGGGAGGGGTCTTTCAATGAAGATTCTTGATTTTTCAGAAAAAGGCTTCAGGCTGGCTTCTCCTTTCAAGTCCCCGTATTTGCATTTGCTGATAATGATGGATGGTTTTGTAGTGCCAAGATGTGACATCTGACTGCTTGATTTTTGCCATTTCATATGTGAGAATGGCACGCCATGCAGCTGCTCAAACAGTGGGAATGTGACCTGGCACTGGCCTTGGAAAATCAGAAAACCTTTTGAAGCCAAGGGTAGTTCTGTGCTGTATGGATGCTTCAGGATGCTGGTGGTAAGCGGGTGCCAGCGGCTAAACCCTACAGCATCCCCTTTTCTGCAGAGCATGGTGTGCACTAGCAGTTGAATCATCGTCAGGGTGGTTAGACATCTCCCAGAATCTGCGTTTGGCCCATGGAGTACTGTGGAATCAATTCAAACCACAATGCACATGCTTCATCTGTTCCACCAGGATTTTTCTGGGTTTTCCCCTGTATTGTTGATGCAGGAGACAGAGTATTGCTAGGGAAATTGCACAGTGGGTTCCTGGGAAATCTTAACATGCCTGAGTCTCTGCCCCCAGTGAGGTTCTTTGTAATGAAGTGAGAAGCTGCTTTTGGGGAGAGGAAGATTCATCCTGCCTTCAGCTGGCTGCTTGAAAAATGCAACCCATCAATAGCTGGGAGCAACTGTTTTAAGGCCTCCAGTTCTTGTCCTCTAGTCAGGGGTAGCACACACAGAGCACCGAATGGGAATTATCAGAGATTTATTACGCTTTAAGGAGTCTAAAACAGCAAGATCACAGAAATTTACCATGTACAGAAGAATTCCTGCGGAAGAAGCTCAGAGAGTCTTTTTGGCACTTCTATCCATTTCTGTAATCATCATGTCACTTTCTTTTGTTTCAAGAAACGTATGTTCAGGAATGCTTCCACTTCTTAATTTTAAGCTGTTTCAATGAACTTAAATTGCTTCAGTATTATTAAAGCTTTTCAGCAAGCATAATTTTTTCTGGGTTGAATTAGGACATCTAACAAGACAGAAAAATAAGAAGTCTGAAGGTTTCTTTGTTTTTAAAAGCTTGAACAAATTTCTGGTAATGGCATGTCAAATGCAGCTTGTAAATTATACAATGCCATTTCATGACAACATTTTCAGCTATTCCAGGCTTGATTCTGGTTAAAATAAAGCAAAGAACTAGTTTAGCGTGTAGAGGTGTGTGTGCGTGAATCACAGATTTAGCCCTAGGAAGGATGGATCTATATGTCTGCCACAGCTAAAGCTGTTGTAAATGCAATTGCAAAATAAGTGCTGTAAATATATGTATTGCATGTATATTTAGACAAAAGATCCTATACACACAGATGAGCAGCCTCTGAGTATGGCTGTGGTTATCTGAGATGATGAGATTATCTATCCTATCTGTTTCACTACCTGCTTTTTAGAACACCTACCATACAACTGATTGATAATTTAAAAGATGCAAACACACATCCTTATACTATACAGTCATCAAAATTTCCTAAGAGTAACACAGAAGCTCACACTTATCAGAGCAATCTTCCAGTCTGAAGAATTAATAACACCTCAACATGAAATATTTGTAAATACATCTTTGCTTCTCAGCATTGTGAGCATCAAGCTAACCAGAACAAAATCCAGTTGCTGTTTTCCTCATTGTTTCCAAAATAACACCAACTAGAGCTCAATAATCAATTGCAGATCTTTTCCTACCCAGCCTGTTTTCCATGTGGGTTCCTTACTTTGCCTTCCCTGTCACCTCTCCAAGCTGTTCCTCTGGATCCCTGCTAGGCCTGGGCTCAGTTTCACCGTGCATTCATGGGACAGTTGTTGGCACTGCAGTGCCAGAGGTGGCGAGTTGCAAAATGAACTCGCTGCACCTGCAGCCTGATTTTGCAGGACATCAAACTTTTCTCTTTAAAAAGAAATAAATAAACAAAATAAATAAATAAATAAATGTCATCTTGTCGCTAATGGTATTTGCGTCATTTTGCAGCTGCGTTCACTTTGAAGTGAGCAGTTGGTGATTTTCAAGTTAGCTAGGTGAAGTGGAAAAACCCTGATGGATTTGGTAGTCTTTTGTCACTTTGGGGGCTGAATCTTCCTTATGTCCACGTGGGTGTTGGCCGTGTGCTGCCTGCCAGTGGTGAAAAATAGATTCCAGTGCAGGTCCTGCCGGAAGAAAAAATCCAGGCTGTTTAGTTTCTTGTCGTTTCCCCTCCATTCCTTTATAATGAGTGTTAATAAAGAACTTTGGGAAAAACAGCTCATAATCTTTTAGCACTCAAATGTGCAACAGTGAAAATTAAAATGGAGGAGAAAACGATAAAATGCCTAATACCTTGTGAGCATTCTTCACCCAAAACAATGAATAATAGGAAATAGAAACAGCTCTTAATGGGAAGATTTGGAGGTTTGAGACCAATCTTGATTAGGCTTTTTTTTGCCCTAATTTGTGGTACAGCTTATAACATCTCTTTCAAGACAGAATAATATAGGTCAATAGCTGACTTAAAAATCTTTAAGAACTGGAATGATTAGTGGTTTGAGCAAGAGCCTTTAGCTGATTCACCAACTCGCGCTCTTTCAGAGACAAGCTTGTCTTTGGGCAAGGAGCATAAATCTAAGCCACCAAACTCCACTGCCTGCATAAAATAAATCGATACTCAGCCCTACTGAGGGAGGCATGGGTTTGGTCAAAAGGGAGGAGGGCCTAGTGGTTACGTGCTCTTTTTTGATCTTGCTTCCTCCAGGAAATGACATTTATGATACCATGTGCGCCTGTCTCCCTGGTGGACTCTGCTACGCAATTTCAACCAGATTTCAGCCTGTGCGCAGGATGCTGAAGACGTTGGGGTTTGCCAGGCGGAGTTTGGAAGCAAGAGCGAAGATGCCAGGTACCACCTGCTTGCACTAGCAGAGACTTCTCCAAAGTTCCTGGGGCAGGTTTCCTGACGTGCCCGTCCATGGGCAACTGTTCGCAGCTCTTGTCTGACTGTTGAGCTCAGTCTAAGTTGTTATTTCATGCAATACTGGGCACTACTGAGCAAGAGAACTTGACTTCTTGGGCTCCCAAGATCCCTTTGTATAATCCAGGGAGAAAACTCCCTTTTCCTGGCCTGTCTCACCCATTTTGGGTCTAAAATTTTTGGGAACGAATCAAGGTTTTTCAACTATGCTATTAAGACCGTGGAACTCTGCCCTGACCGAAGTGTCTGGGTGCCACTGAAATACAGGCAACGTCTTCACGTTCCTCAGGAACCATCCTGTCTCCTCAGGCCCTTATCTCAAGACCTTCTCAAAGCAAAAAAAGCAATTCACTACCTCTTCACCTGAGTGCAGGTAACTGCAGAGCAGAGGGCATTTTTCCAGGTCTGGCAATAATGCAAAATGAAATAGGTTACCATAGCTCTCCTCCTTCACTGTCCCAGCTTCCTCTGTATTTTTACTTTCCAGCATGTAGATGACTTACTCAACCCCCAAGCTCTCTCTGGCAAGCAGTGGCTTCGCAGAAACCCTTTCTACCTGCCAGCCATCAAACCATGAGCTGTTGGAGAGAGGAAAATATATAAGGTGGTGCGACTAGTTTTTTAGGGTTATTTAAAGGCAGTAGCCAGTGAAGAAAAGGTGTGTGGAGGGGTGGTGAGGTGTAACTTTTTGTGGCTGATGACAATCACACATGGTTTCCTTCTGCAAACTTCCTCCTGCAGCTCCGCTCATTAAATGGGAAATCAGGCAAAAAGCTTTTGAAGTTGCGTTTTTCTGGGTTTCCCTTCTTCCACACCATTGTGTTGAAGGGAATTGTCACCCTGGCTGGGCTTGCTGGTAGGAAAGGCAGCAGAAAGAGAGCAACAAGGGATCAGATCCACACTGGAACACCTAGCTTGCCCCACGTACAGGGGTGGGAGGCGGGAAGATGCTCTCAATTAGCAATGATCATTATCATCAGGCAAGTGATTCATAAATATTCCATAAAACAGGGCCCTGGACTGCACAAGCAACAGCAAATATTGTAGCAGATTTATTAGTGGAGCATGAAACATTTATATTTTTCAGATGACAGGGCAGATGATGACTGTGTTATGCTAGCAGGCAGGATGAACCTCATTCGAAAAGTGCCTCGTAGGTGATGGCTAGATATGACAGCAAGATGAATTACGGTCTTTGAGCATCAAGATGGTGTGATAGACCCTGGGAATTGAAAACTAAACACCAGTGGTATCCTTCAGGAGGCAGCTGAGCTTTCTCTGTGTAAGTCAAGGCACAGCCCTGATAATTGTGGTGCCCTGGTGACATTGGCAGGGATTGCATTTTCCTGTCATCTTTTAGCAGGGCGGCTTACCAGAATAAATGTTTAGTGCTTCAAATTAGAGTTATAGTTAGCAAGAGCATGAGTGAAACTGGTGTTCCCCAGAGATCTGGACATGGTCAAAAAACTTTGTTGAAGGGGGTTTGAGCAGCAAAAAATTCCTTTTCTACTGTTCGTTAAATGCATTACACCCTAAACCTGTCAAAGAGCTGGACCGGGGTGTTTCTGTACAAAAAGCTGATCAGGGAGGACAGCTGAATAAGGTCCAACTTGAAGCTGCAGCCCAGCTGGGGCTAATGGTAATCAGACAATATGTAACTTAAATAGTTAAGCTCTTTGGAGTTACTGGTGTTTAATTTCACCCATGTCAGTTCTTGAAGGGAAAAAAAAGGCTATGGTGTACAATCAAATTGGACTTACCCTCAGCCATCGGCTGCCCAGAGGGAGAGACTGGCATCTTTATCTTTTTCTGCATTTTTTATCCACTTCTAGGTTTTGCCATTTTGAGCTGACACTTTTTTTGATATAAGCACGTTTCCAGATGACAGATCTTTCCACCTTTCACTCTGTTACCATGTTTAAACACATTTCCTTGAAGCAGCCCAGTATATGAATGAGTTTCACACCTCCTTTAAAATGTATATGCAGGTGGATCAAAACTGTGCCTGAGATGGCAGCTGGTCTGACTTATATCCCGGGAATGTGTCCCCTGTGAAACTTCACTGTATACATCAAGATCATCTACCTTTCACGCTCAAATACTTTGAACTCAGCCACGTCCTGACAAATTGTAATGGTCTCCTTCAAACGGAGAAGGGAGGAGGTTGGGCACCAAGGTGTGCTTTTTTTTTTTCTTTCTCAAGCATGAAACCAGTTTTGTCTTTTTTTTTGTCTTTTTTTTTTTTTAAATCATCATTATTATTAAATACGCAACAGCCAAAAAACCCCAAAGCCAAAATCTGATCTTTTCCCTGTTTTTAGGGGTGTTTAACATTGTACGCAGTCACTGTAGTCAGTACTGGACTAATTCATACCAGTGTCTATGCTTGTTTCCATTTCATTGAAGAATGAATTATTGTTATATACTATAGTTCGTCATCTCAATTTTGTCTGGTCCCACTGAGACACTCATTTGTCTGTCCTCTTAAAAGCCACATTCATTCCTGTCCAACACTAAAGGGTCTGTGTCTTCATCTTACCAATGATCTGAGCTTCATGATGAATATTTTTGTTCCTGCAAGACTTGAGGAGGTTATGGGAGGTCTGCAGGACTTGAGCAGATGGCCTATCATTTGTTGATACTACACAATGGCTGTGCTGGCTGCAAGCACGCTGGAGCCCTTGAAGTTTAGCTTCTTTCCATTTTGTGGCTGGTTGGCTCCAGCTACAAACACTGCTGGACTAATGGGAGAAAATCTATAGGTAAATGGTAAGAGAAATCTGGTTCCAAATCAAGCATGGGACTAAGTCTTGGTCACAACAAGCCCATGATGAGAGAAAAAAAAATCAATTTCTCTACTATTCCATACTTCAGACTTTTGTAAACTGTGACCTGAAGTAATTAGTTCACCGCTCAGAGGTCAGGCAGACAAGGCTGCCCCTTGGCACAGAGCTTGCCCCTGCCATACCGGCTACCCTGGACCACCAGCAGCTCCACTGGCATGCTGCAGGGACCTCGCTTGGAGTTATCTTTGCTTGCTGGCCCCATCTGGCTGGGCAGATCAATGCAAGGAGACGTGAGCAGAGCCTGTTTTCTCAAGGAGCAAGTTGAGTTCTACTTTTGCAACTGCAAAGAGGCAATATTTCCCCTCCTTTAAGCAAACCTGGAATTTCTGCCACAGAAGAACAATTTTTCTCAGGTTTTATTATAGGCATATTACAGCATCTGTGTCCCCATCCTGTTGTTTTGAGTCTACGTGGCTTCTGTCTCCCCTCTACTCTGGACTGAAGGCAACTCATGCTCTCATGCTTGTCCACCATTTCTTAGCCAAGCTAAAGTTTGTAATGAGAGAGAATTTCTTTTAAAATTAGAACAGCTGGTAAAGCTGGAAGAAAAGCAATGAACTTTTGGTCTTCAGTTCTCTCTGGAGTATCTGGCATTGAGAGTAATGCTTACAGATTCATTTATGTGGCTTGATTCATCCTCCTGGACAATGACTATAATCCTAATTTTAGTTATTTTGTCGGTATGGTGCAAAATAATTTTATGTGCTTTTGAACAGTATTTTAACAGTTAGGATGAAAGGGAACTTACGGCTAAAATGGATTTGTTACATCACTTGAATCTGCTAGTGCAGGACATTCAGTACAAGCTGAATTGCCTTTTGTGCCTGGCACAATGCATTCCCTTTTTATTCGTTCATACCATGAAATCTGGGACTAGAAGTTACATGTCTGGCAACAAGTAGGTCTCATGAGGGTTTAGATGTCAGAGTAGAATGGGCTTTCATTGCGTAATGAAGAGGAAAAAGGGAATGAACCCCTAAAAAAAGAATTTTGCCAAATTCTTCCTATGGACATTGTATTATTAGAGTAGCTAGTGAGTTAAAATAATGTTTGAAATCCCAGAAGCCAAGAAAGATCATGAAACTGCAAAGAGCAGGAAAAACTGCACATAGCACGCAAACAATGTAAATGAAGACAAAGAAAATGACTGTAAATGCCAGCAGTCCCTAAAAACATTAGGGAGTAATTTCTAACGAACCATTAGCTGCATGGGGAATTGTCAAATATTATTAAATATAATTTGCTACATCTGTTTTATTATATAATTAATTTGGCACATATGCTATTTATGTGGCACACTGTTTATTCTTTTTCCTTATATACTGTTTTTCTCTTCAAGCCTTACCTGACACCCAGGCATAGTACAGCAAGTGGGTTAGGATTTCTTTTACTCCTGCTGTAGGAACTCAGTTTGTGTGGTTGCATGCAGACTTACGTGTGAACCAGTTTCCCTCCTGCCTTCGCCCTCCTCCCACCTCCCACAAGCAGCTGCACATGAATGTTTCTGCATTGCAATCAGCAGCCAGCCCCCAGCAAATGCTCTCTCTGCTGCCTAATACTATGAATGTATGTATGGAGGGCATGGTTTTCAGAGATACTGTTACCGTCAATATCATTGTGCCATTAATATTTAAATGCAACCATGCTCTGAATTGCATTGGGGTTTTTTAAACTAATATTCACGGAGTAGGTGATAGCCTGTAAGCATTGATATCAACCACATCAGCCAGCCAATGCCGTAATCTTGATCAAAAATAATAATGTCATCCATAACACTATAAAGATTTATTTGTTGTGACAGATCTATACATTAACAAATCAGCACATGGCCCTGAATGCCAAGTGAACAGAGCCAGTCTCACAAGGAATAGTAAGACCCCTATTAAGGAGTGTTTCACACAGGAAAGATTTGCTCCAAGGATAATACAGGTATGTGCGTGTGTGTGCATGCACAAGAGTGATGGAAGCAGTGAGTTTGTCCACTTGCTCTTCTACAGTCAGGATGGGGAATGACTAGCAAAGGAGAAGGAGTAAAATCCACAATAACTATTTTCTGGTGCAGTTCTGGTTTGGGTTCTGCTGTGGCTTGAATTTATTCCTATTTGGTTCCACTTTCCCAGCAGAATAACTCACATTGAATTGTTTCTAGAAGATATCACAGTTAGCTTGACTTTTGAGCTTGATTTGACTCCTTCACTACAATTGTTTAAAAAGTCTATTCCTATGATGGCAGCAAGGTGATCTCTTCCGACGCTCGTTTTGGTAGCTTTTACTGGTTGGATGTACAATCCATAAAGTCAGGAGTTCCCTTGTGATGTTAAGGTTTTAACAACTGCAGTTAAAATGATGGAAAATGCAGACTTATATCATCTGTTCGTCCTTAGCTTTTTCTCTGCGGTGTTTCCATCTCTTGTGTTCTGGTGGTGGAAACGTCCTGAAAAAAGAAAAGGTGAAAGTATCTGGCATCTGGAAAGTCCTGTCCCAGAGAGGAATACTGCTAAGTCCAGTCACTTAAAATTCACAAGGAGAGCCCATAAATAAGAGAAGTAATAGGAACCTGGAGGGTTCTTTTTTAAGTCTACTTCCAGGTTGTCATATCTTCATGGCTCATATTATCAGCATTTTCTTCAAAACAGAAACATTCTGAACTGTCCAGAAACGTTCTGAACTGTCCAGAAACATCATCTCCAGAGTCAGTTTCCTGGTGCAGACAGAGCTTTAACGTCTAGGGACTCTCCACCTCCGTCCTCCTGAAGGAAGAGCTGATGCTGTTGCTATGCCATAGCCTGTGCCAGAGAGGAAATCCAGATTTTCTGGTCTCAGTCACTTTCTTCCTTCTCTCTCTAATGCCATCTCCTTCTAATTCTTGTCTCAGTGATAAGCACACAACTCAGCACTCCGAGCTTGGTTTCACTTGTTTAGTTACCCATTGCCAGAAAGTCAAGGGTGCCTGTGATGCTGAGGATTTTGGAAACCTGGCCTCCCCTCTCTTTTGTTGCCCTAAGCAATCATGTTGCCTGGAACTGTAGGTGAAAATCTTGAGACACAGCATGTGAGGGTGTGAAGGACGCAGCTTGAATACAGCTGAATCCTCAGCCTAGTGTCTTCTAGACTTTCTCTTTCCTTCACTCTCAGGGGCTACAGGAACAGGTCACGCTGCCTATTGCTCAGGTTGCTTCTGTTCCTCACATCTGGACACTGTACTGCAGATCTCTCCCCACATTTAATATAGTGCTCTCTTTTCATCCACACACCTCATCCACAGTCCCTCCAGCTCTTTGCTCTCTTAGGATTACTTTTCTCCTCTCAGCAGTGTGGTCACATTACAGCTCATTTGAATGCCAGTGCCAAGATGATTATTTTATTCTGCTTTTTCACCCTCTCCTTCTCTGTCACTTCACTGTCCATACGTTAGTGTCCTTTTTGGCTGATAACTGACTCCTGCATGATCCCTAGACACTGGCCTTCACTTCCGACTTGCCAAAGTTTCAAACCAGCTTCATACTCTTTTCCTTAAGCTTGGGATACGCTTACTGTGAACGTCCACCAACCTTTATCCCTTTCCCATACCCTCTTTGGATCTGTGCCTGGCCAAGAGCCATGGTAATCATCACAGTCCGTGACCGTGCTGGAGGAATACGGGAGAACAGCAGGGTTTTAGCCTTGTACTTTTGCACGTTTAGTCACTAAGCCAGCGGCAGGACATGGAAGCCTGAAGCTAACAGCTACCAGTGGTTGAACAAATGATTTTGTATGGTCTTTAGGGAGGACCAGCCTTTGCCAAGCATTTGCACAATGGGTAGGAAAGTTAAAAAAAAAAAAAAAAGATATTCTGTTGACCTAATTTATCTAAGATTCAAAGAACAATTTTGTTTTGACAAATTTTGTACTTCGGAGAGAAGCAGCAATTCCTATTCACCAGAATGTTGTGTTTTGACTTTTAAAATATTGTAAAAGGGTTTAATGAAAGTGCAATGATATGAATGAAGCATACTGAAAGACTTTCTCTGCATTTTTTCAATGTAAGTTCAAAAAGATTTTTGAGATTTTGACTTGGTCCTGAGTTGGGACAGAAGCAGAAGTGTGTAAACCAGGGCGCTTCTTCCTGGCCAGATTAAAAGTTATGGCAGGATCAGCTGGACAGACTTGCAACCCACACTTTCTGCTGTAACATGTAATTTATGGAGCTGTAGCACATAATACATTAGAAAAACTTTTTGTGGAGTGCTCTACTTCATAGGTATAGAGCCTTTGATATTATTGGAGGCATGCATCATAAGCGATGAACTGCACACCCGAGGGAAAATTCAAATATTAAAATCCTCTTTTTACATCTGGAGAAGTGAGACCAGGGAGGTACAGTGATTGGTGTAAGGGCATATGGCTACTCTGTGATGGAGCTGAGATGATCTTCTGCTGAGACTCGAGTACAGGGCTGGCTGCCTTTTCTACCAGTCTCACTTACAGACCACCTCTGCATGTAGCTTGGACATCAAGATAAATGTCACTAGTAACACTTAATTGATAACTGATAAATTCTCTGCTTGTAGCGGGATGATGTGAGAATACAGAAGAGGGTTGAATTTCTTCAGCAGCTTTATTAGCTGTGTATTAACATATTTAAAGAGCAGACAAATTGCATTTGTAGGTACTTCTGATTGAGAGAAGGAGCTATTGCTGGAGGGTTTAATACCCAAGACACTCAGATATTAGGAGCAATGGTCAGGGAAATAGTGAAATGGAACCAAAGCAGCAATTTGGTCCAATATTGGGACCATGCAAAGACCATGTTAAGGAAATATGAGCTGCTTTGATAGAAAATACCTATGAGGATGTTAGCAAGAGAGCAGATCTGGGCTCTTCACAGCAGTGCCTGGTGGGAGGGCAAGAGGCAATGGGCATAAACTGGAACAGGGCAAACTCAGACTGAAATGTGAAGATAAACTTTTGGGGACAGTGAAACACAGCACACGTTACCTGTAGAGGCAGTGCTGTCCCCATCCTCGGTGCTTTTCGAGATTTGACTAGATAAAGCCCTGAGCAACTTGGTCTTGTCTCACAGCTGATGCTGCTGTGAGCAGCAGCTGCCCCAGTTGTCCTATAACCCTATGGAAATGGGACTCACCACCCCAGAGGCCAACCTGGGATCCAGAAGTGTGTTGTTCCCCATAGGAGAGTGAGGATGTACCAGGAATTATTCAGCAATTTTACAATGGGCTAGGATGTAAGTAAAGAAATCAGGATTTGGCCCTTGCTGACCAGCTTCTCCATTTTACCAGCCAGTCTCTGTTTTCCCTCCTAACTAACTTCAAGCCAAAGAAAACCTTTGCACTTCTCTCTGTCCCTCTATGTTTCCTCTCCTGAGCTTTGTGTAAGGCCAAGAGAGCTGAACACGACATTTCTTCTGAAGTAAAGAGGGTGCTCAGATGTAATGGCATCATTATAATCATATAATAATGTTATAATAATAACAAAATAATTATAATCATATATGTCCTTCTGTGCCATGCTTTTGCATATTGTATCCAACCGCTGCTCACTCTGCTAGCAGGGCAAGATTAAATGCTGTACTGCTGTCCCCCATGTGGCAGCATCTATGACTGGGCCATCAAATCAGTCAGTGGCATACCACCGGTGGAGAAAACATCCATCTGTCTCCATAGTGACACATCTCCTGCCAAGATACTTCTGGGCAAGGCACAGCCAAGAAGCAAAGTTACAAAAGGTGTGGGCTTTTTAATGCTGCAGATCTTGCTTGTCTTTACTTTTTATGCTTTTTTGTTGGTTTGTTGTTTTGTGATGTGTTTGGTTTTTTTTTTAAATGGGTCTTGCTGCCACATATGCATAGATTATTTTTTTTTCTTTTTTGTGCACTGGTTTCCCTCTTGTGAAATATATCTGTGGAAACATGATGGGCTAGGATCAGAAGAAGAAAATTATTAAAGCCTGGATTAAAGGTAACAATAACGGTACCTACGCTTTTCTATAATGGGGTCACGTACTGAGAAATCCCCCAGCTCCAAATTCCCAGGACTTCTATGTGTGGCCAGGGTTGAAAACCAGATCCAATTTCTCCACTCTGAGCTCACCTCTAACAGCTAAAACCCTTTTGCTGGATTAATAAACATGCCAGTGCAAGAATCTCACGCTCATTTTGCTTAGTTTTGGACCTGTCTGTATTAGCACATAACTTAAAAAAAATTCTAGTGTTACTTATTGTAGTATTTGGGAGTTATGAAAAATTGCCTGCCACTAGAGGTTATTCAAATTCTGGTCTTGATGTATTAGCCTAGACAGTTTTAAAGCCGTATCTACAGCGAGTAGTTAGCCATACTGCTGAACAGACATTTTTTTAAATGAACTACAAAGAATAGCCTATTGTGGTTAGCTTATTTTATTTACAGCATTTCACATGGTGTGAACATTAAAAATTTACAGAGTAATATTGATTTGCAGCTCCATCAAACCATTTCTACCCAAAGTACAGGACCAAACTGTTTAAGGAAAGGTGCCTTATTCGAACGGTTATTTGTGCGGCTCTGACGGCTGCGCTCCGCGAGGCGGCCATAAATTCACCTCCTGGCAGAAAGTTAAAGAGGAGCTTCAGAAAGTAAATAATTGCCAGGAAGCATCAGGGAAGGAGCCTTGCTAGTGATGCAGGAGAGCTGGAGGAGACTGGTGTGTGTGATAAGGGTCTAATGGATGGGCTCTGGTGGGCCCCGCAGCTGGTGGGGACGCAGGGTGGCACTGTTGTCAGCCGCTTGGCTGGCTCGGCAGCATCGCCCTTTTTCAGCTGGCAAGAACGGGTTTTTTGTTATTTCTGTCAATCCCCAGACAAAAAGAAGCTGACAAATCTGAATAGACCAGAAAACTGAATGATACTGTTAATGGCACACAGCTTTGCGGTGACACTTCTGCCTGAAAATTGCATTGCGAAAGGGAAAAAGAAAAAGTAAAAAACCAAAAAAACCCTCTAAAAATCCAGAAAGCCATAGAAGTCCAAGTAACCTTCTTTTTTAAAAAAAATAATAAAAAAATGCAAAAAGTATGTGCTGGAAATAAAGATGCCCTTCTCAACCCCTTTAATGGGAACTTAATTAGGCGTTAAATTTATGAAAGGCATTGGAAACGTGATCTTTTTCCCATTAGGAGAAAACTGGGCTGGCTTCAAGTCTGTGGGAGAGCTGGGTGAGATTCATATGTAAAAGGATACACCTCCATCAGGAAAGATATATTTGAAACATCTGGTAAAGTTCTTTGGCCAGCGATATGCATGTCTTGAAAAATATATATAGAATGCTTTCAGTCCCCTCTGTACTAGACAGATGGAATTAAACTGTATTTCATGCAGATGTTATAAACTAGATTATTCAGCTTTCAGTCTCTCTGCTCCCAAGTCCTGCTCACACTTTGGAACTGAACTGCCAGAATTTCAAAAGAAGTTGCAATGACCAGTTCACTTGTCAAGGCAAAGGAGATGAAAATCAGATATTTTGGAAGTTCTAATCTAATTCTGCTGCTGCTAGCCCGTGGTTTTACACTGCTATAACCCAAACAGTTCTAAAGTAAAACTTTTAGATTTGCACCACTGCAAATCACAACAGGATCAAATTAATCTGAACTCACTTAACTCACTGCTCATATTAACTCACTGCTCACACTAAGGGCCAGAGTCTCACTTAATTCATTTGAACGCATCTGGAGTGGAGGAGCAGAAATAGATGGGATTTGGTAGCTCAGCCTGGTACTTCTGAAAACAGCACATCAAGGGACAACCCAATGAGAGCAGATGAAACTTTGCTTGAAGTTTGTGGGCCAAATCCAGTGAAGACCTGGATGATGGCACATGTTACACAGGAGCCATGAGGAGGTGAACAGATCTCTGAGCAATATGCGGTGGTACGAATGCCCTGATTTCTCACTGGAAGGGAAAGTAGCAGCAAGAAGGGACAAAGACAGTATCCGATCTTGGTGCACCACCTCCCACTTGCATGGCTTGGCTGCCATGGCCCCGGGGCAGGGGGGCACATCATGGAGGGGTTAGGTGCTGGGATCTGTGAAAGAGGCTACAGGTGGGAGACAAAATTACGGCAGCTTTGCAGTCGTCTGTCTGTTTAAAGGTCTTTATCCAGTGTCTAAATTACTCAGTGTGTTACTCAGTTTATGGCCAGATCTGAAGACACTTAGGATCTCCAAATAAATGTAGGTGACTGAGTCCATCAGTATAATCCATTACCTTCCCCAGCCTAATCTTTTAAGTCTCCAGTAATTATTTTTTTTCATTGGTGAAATAACTTCAGCACCTGCAGTTTTGCTCTAGGGGTTATATAAGGAAGGAAAATTGTCCCTGTGAACACAGAATTGCTTTGGTCCATAAAATGGGGCATCCCAGGAAGGATTTATTATTTGTAATGATCTTATAAATGATAGTGAGATAAAAGCAATGTGAGATTTGAAACAACATGAGTGTTTTAAGGAGAGACCTGAGTGACAGGAGATAGTGAAAATACCTTCCTTCCCTCTGCTGACATTTCAGCAGTCACTGAATGAAAAAGCTTCACATTTAGGGAAAGAAAAGGAAGGGAAGGGAAAGCTAAAAACTCAGGCATAACATAGTTATACTGCTGTCAAAATTAGTGGCAAAGATTCTTTCCTTTATTAGGCAGAATCAGCCCTCCTAGTAAGGCTATGCTATGGGCTTGGGGCTTCCCTGCAAACCCGCTTCCAAAGGGGTAAAGTGGGTCTGCTTAACTGAAACACAGGTCATGTCACTGGGAAGATTATGCAGGAGGGAGATGCATCTCTTCCTGATTCCAATTCTGTATCTTTTACGAAGATCTCTCTTAATGGTACAGTCCTGGACTACCTTGTCATATAAACTACTAAAGGAAGGAGGGGGAAGAAAGCAATTCATTGTACAGAAGTAGGTCCACTAGAGAGGTATTTAGGTTTTATAAATAGGTCTATAAATAATACATTTCTATTTCTGCTGGTTTTATTGCTATTGATATGCAATATAGTCCTCTGGGCTTAAATCTGCAGATATTTTTATTACTTGAGGTCATTGCCATGTTGCATTGTACAAACAGCACACAGCATTCACCTCAGCAAATGTTTATTTTTGCATGCCTCAGTGGCTGTCTTGAAAAGGTGATGCAGCGAGTGTTATCCATCTCTTCTACCTGTCCTTAGATTTTGCTAAGTGCATACTTTTATGGATCGGTTGAAAAGCCCCAATCACTCTGTAATTTAAGATTTTATGCCTGAATGCTGGATGTCATCCTAATAAGTGTGGTGGTGTGTGCATGGTGTAAGGAAGTATAAAAGAAAATAATGCTTTGTTTCTCTGATGGTTTTCTGTTACTATTTTGTGATACTGTCTGCACCTTTGTTAATTGAATAAGAATTGTTTTAGAATGAGGAAAGCTGTAGTGGCTGAATAAGATTCAGTCAGTGCAATTAAAATGTTAACATAGATTGCTGCTAAAGAGGCAATTCCCTTTTTGTCAATGAAGGAGCAGAGGTGAGTGGTAGGTTGTCAGCTGCTGCCTTTTATTCCTTTCCAGTTTACAGTGTGGAATACCGCTAGTCTGCAATAATTACCTCTTTGAAGCTTACTTTAATTGTATTGTTATATATGTCAAGTCACCAAATGAGACCCAAGACTGCTGGCCTGCTGCTGCGTAACTACCCAGCAAAAACTTGCAACCTCTGTTAAAATATTTGTGTGCCGGTTTCTGAATTTTGCCACATGCTGGCTAGTATATGCATGAACAGTCCTGCTGTAAAATCACACTGAAGACACAGTGCTTGAATGATTGTGCTGTGGTAAAGTCGTGTGGGCACCTCCGTGTTCCCCCCCAGGCACTGAGCCGGAGCCAGGCTGGAGCCAGGGTACCAGCCTGTGGATCAGATGTGCCAAGCTATTGTGGTGTCGTAGCAGCAAAGAGCAAGGCTGGGGTTGAATCAGGATTTTCCAAAGCCACCCGGAGGGTGATGGAAACTGAAGAGATGTGCCAATGCAGGCCACAAAGCACTGAGGCTGCGTTGCCATTTCCAAGCAGTGTCTAACAAAATGAAAAGCTCTTCCTTTTTCCCTTGTCATCACCTCTGTCACATCATCCCACGGAGATCAACTCCTAGCTCACAGAAAGGCTTTCTCCTAAAATATATTAACCTTAGCTCTCCCTCGTGTCACTACCCTAATTGAGACTTAATGTATTTACCTCCGCTTTTGTCACCCTCCCTCCTGCTCCCCTTCTATTGGTACTGTGTTGTATTAGCATCCGTAAGCGTATGCCTTTTCCCGCACACGTCAGACGGGCAGAGTGCTGTCAGTGAGACCTATCATTTATCCCATGGTCTTCTGGATCATTAGCGCGGTGCCGCAGTTTCAGCCTCCATCCTGGTGCTTTCCTTTAAGTAGATTTCACTGCATAAGTCTCATTTTCAAAACGACGGCTTAAGTGCACATGTTAATTGCAAGATTTAATTATATGGTGGCGAAGTTGTGAAATTTTTCTCCTAATTAACAAGGAAAAACTTGGCGTGGGAGGAAGAATATAATGGGGAAACGCCTTTTGCATTTCTTCATTAACAATTCGCGCACATGGTTGCAGCAGTGGTGTGTGCCCTGGCTCATTGACTTCCCCGTGTGAGGATGGATTAGGAGCAGGTGAAGGCCAGGAGGTCCACAGCCAAACACTTGGAAGGAAAACGGTGGTGTAGGAGCTAGAGGGAAGCAGAGCATTGTTATTACAAAAGAAATACCCAGAGAATTTCAGGGAGCTTCTTTTTCACAGGCACATTGACCTGCAGCAAGCGGGGTGAGCCCAAATCAATTTTATACTGAGATTTCTTTCCAAATTGGTACCTAGAGATTCAGTTCAGATTCATATCCAGTCTCCAGGAGCTACATCCCAGCATTAGACGGGAATTAGAGACTCAGACCAAAAAATGCTGCTTCCACTAGATGAGAATCCGTTTCTATTCCCGCAGATCTGCCTGCCTGTCTGCCTACCCCCTAATGTGCCTTTTGAAGGTGGGATACCTGTTTTGTTTTGGGGTGTTTTTTGGTGTTGGTTTTTTTTTTCTTTTTTTTTTCTTTTCTTGTTCCAGTAGCCAGTTCAAATTGTCAGCTTTTCTGTTAACTCTCCTTTCTCTTTCTTTCCCCCAGGTCAGACTCCCAGAGAAGCTGTGCTCGCTGGGAGTGTGAACAGAGCTGATGTCGGTACCAGGGAATTGGAAATTAAAGAGTATTAGACAGTTAATGTCTTCTTTTGGGCAAGGCTCTCTCACAAGCTCATCCCAATCAACCTGATGGGGTACAAAGGGCACAGTTCATACCAGGACTGCTCCCGCCCTCTGCTTATAGCTTGTTCTCCTTTCCTTTAGCCTTTGGCATCATGTTAGGTCATGGTTTTATTTCATCTTATTGCCTCTGGTGCTCAAGGGCTGATGCTCTCAGGCTTCTGAAGCACTCTGCTCTTCCTGGCAGCCTTGGCTCCTTGGGCCCAGGTCACTCCTCCAGGGCTCCCATTTCCCATTCATCACTGGAAGAGTCTCCTAAGTCCTGGCAGTCACCTTTCAGGGAAAGAAGGGCAGCACTGGAAATCCCTGGGGGACTGGATAACAGGAGAGTCATAGCAACAGGCTACAGCTCTTTCTTTTGCAGGAGCTCATTGTGGTGGAATTAGTCTTGTGTCATTTTGGAGAACCCATACTGGTAGGCATTGCAGTGTATCAGGATTTCAAGGTAATTGGTTTGAACACAATTTAAAAAGTTGCATTTCTATAATATAAAAATATTTTATTCTTCTTTGGTATTGCTTATGAATCAGAAATGGCATTGTAATTCATAATGCAACTTCTCTTCTAAAATTAGGATTTGAATCTTTTATTTTGACCTTACCAAAAAAGGGGGGTTGTTTTTTTTTCTTTTTTTCCAGGTGAACTTTTTTTAAATTCAACACACTCCCATGGAAAATCCTGAGACTAGTACTGTATTTTTTTCATTCATCATGCAGTCACCTTATCTGACATTAGAATTTCACGTGCTTTTTCATTAAGACATACTGCATAGATACATAATTCTGTGCTCTCAGACTTCAGATAATGAATAATCATATTCACGGATCAACCTGATTAGGTGGTAGAGAGCATTGCGTACAACAGAGTGAAAAAGTGTACATATTCACAGCTAGACAGTTGTTCATTAGGGGCCTGACCTTGCAGCCGTTATTCATGTTGAGTGGTACTCACTTATGGGAGATACTCCTATTGTCTTCAGCATATGTTATGACTTCTTTAACATCCCAATATTTTCTATCTGCAGTGACACCTGGTTTAAATTATGCAAGCGAATTTTTGAACAGAGGGCAGCATTGGCGATGGTGCTGTGCGTTTATCGCATCTGTAGGAAAAATCCCTCCTGACGCATCAAGCCAGTTACCACCCTAGAGCTGAGATAATCATAACTGACCTCGAGCACGCTCCTGGTCTGTTGCTGTGTGATTTAAACTTTGTTTACTTAACCCTCTTGAGGAAACCTGTCTGACTGTGCTGCAGAGCGGCAGAAGGAAATGGTCAGTTGACTGCTCCAGCTGATGGGGCAGTCACCAGCAGCTGGGGGTCCATTAACATATTAAAATGCACTAATGCAATTGCAAGCAGTTGTTTGACCAGTCCCTCAGGGATGAATGGATTTGAATTGCAGATTTTTGTTGTTCTTCTCTGGGGCTCTTCGTTTTTCCATCCATTTTCCATCCTCTTATCCAGGAGGTCTAAGTGGCTCTTGGACCCAGCCTGGTCAGTCTGAGTGCCGTGTGTGCTGCATGACACAGCCTTGCATACAACCAGCCCTGGGCAGGGGATGGCTGGGAGCAAGCTGGTGCTGCCAGGTCGGCTCACACACCTATTTCTGCCTGTCCTCTTTCCCTTGGGAATGGACAGGGATTGGGCTGCGTTACCTGCTCAGCTCCCTCCTCGCTGTGCTGGTGGGTAGCCACTCCTCTGTTGCAGTAGAGATTAAGCAGAAGCTATTCATCATCAGGCACACATGTAACAGATCAGCACATGATTTTTTATTTCCTAGCAAATCCCTTCAATTTTGGTGGAAGGAGTGTTTGGAGGCTCTGTTCTTGGAGAGCATGCCCAGGTGAGGGGCCAGTCTAACATGGAAGGAGAAGTGTTCCAGAGACAGGTAGTCCACCTGAAGGCTTAGGATATCCAGGTTTTCCTTCATTTGCTGCAGACTGCCTGCAGGACATTAAGTAAATCATTTACGTCCTGTCCCTGCCCCGGTTCCCTTACGACATGCTGCAGACCTGTATGCTCTGACAGAATATTTGCTGCCCTATCTCTGCTCTGACTTGCCCATTTAAAAGATATTTTTTAGGGGCAAGGCTGCTTTCCAGTGCTGTACTGCTTTGTAGAAAAGGGGATAATTCCCTGCTCAGCTGGGCTGGGCTGTGAGGAATGGGTGCTCTTTTCACAGCGACAGGGTAAAACCCTCCTGCCCGTGCTACCTCTTGACTGCCACATCGCCTCCAACCCCATTTCTGCATCCTGGCACAGCCAGACCCCTGCCTTGCCTTGCCTGGCTCTGCAAGCGCCACTGCACCACAGAAAAAAATTACAAGGTAGCCCCCGTATTTGTGTAATGCTTTGCTCCATGACAGCTTTTCGATATAGGTAAGCTTCATGGAAGAAGCGGAGGTAATGAGCTTGTGTATTGGCTAAATATATCAGGCAACAACACTTGTACGTACAAGGCACCTTCTAACTACTGTGAGTGGTTTGTGAACAGCAAAGATGCTATCTGCTGCCAGGAAAGGAGGCTGTTTTTAATATGTGAGGCATGTTTTGCTGTCAGGTCTTGTCAAATAAAGGATGGCTTATCTTATCTTGTGATCAGGCAGCTCTGAATACAGCCGGACACGGACATGGTGCAGTGACACGAGGAGGTGAGCTCCAGAAACAGCCTTTACAGGTAGAGGGCATGTAAGGATTTTGTGCCCAGCAGATCCTCTCCTCTCTCCTCTTTCTCCAGGGAGGACCTGCCGTGGGCCATATTTTAAAGCTGTTTCTTCTTCAGCTCTATGGGGATGCACAGGATTCAGCACAGGCCGTTGAGCATGCGTGTAGGACCAGGGTGCTCAGGTAGCAGGTAGGTGACGGAGCCCAGGGCTGAAGGGAGGTGACCCTGTACCATCTCCCATGCCCTTGTGAGGCTCTCACTAGCCACTGGTGTGGTTCAGGTTTCTGTCACGTCTGATGAGAGCAAGAACAGAAACACATTCCCACAGTCCAGCAGTTACATGCACAGGGCTCTGTGCTCAGACAGGTGCTTTCAAGCCCACCCACATGCATGTTATTTCTGCAAGTTTGGCTGTTAAATTAACCTTCTTGATTTTGCCAGTATCAGCCCATGTACCCCAGGGCTCCTGCTCTGTTTGGCAGGGAATCACACAAAACTTGTGGGCCTGGTGATGGTGGAAGATGATCTGACAAAACTGGAAGTGTTCAGGATATCAATAACAGTGATATTCTGCTAAAATGAATCTGTTGTGGATGGCTCAGGCATCTGTTTAGAAGTTGATTGAAGCAGTGGAAATCTGTATTTGATTTGAGAGGATCGGGCTATCAAGGTGCAGCTAATCCTGGCCAGGATCATACCCTTGTCCCAGTTTCTGGAGTCGAGCTGCACTTGAGGAATGTGATATTCTCAGTATCTTCTCTCTTGCAGTTTTTAACTCTTTTACAGGCTTTCTTCTCTCCATTACACACCAGCACCATCTCTGTCCGAACCCACACAGACCCCAGGGTAAGGCCCTGATGTCTGCCTTGAGGATGGAGACCCAAGGGGAGCCCAGCCCAGCCCTGCCCCATCCCCAGCCAGCTCCCCCTCCCCATGCAGTGTGCCATCACTGGGGCTAAGCTCTCAGCAGCTCTCAGATGCTCCTTTCTCACGCTGAGAGGGAGACAGAAAGTGATTGCCAGAATCATCTCAGCTCCATTCATCTGAGAAGGGCTCTCTGTCAGGGTTGTGATTTTCCTGATTCCTTTTCCATAGTGCTGGCAATGATGCAAAAGCAAAAAAACACAGAAAAGCTCCTAGTCTAAAAAGAGCTGTTGTTGTATGGCAGTCCTGTGATGATTTACTGCCAACAGACATGTGAGTTTACTACAGATCTTCTTTAGGTCAGAAGTGCAAAAACATATCTCGTTAATATTTAAAGATGCTTAGCACAAAAGCATGCATAATTAAACAGTGCATCAGAGCTGATAATTCCAAATAATTTGTCTTCTGAAAAGGGATCTTTGTAATTTGTTAAACTGGTTTGAAATCCACAGCTTAGCAGCAGGAGTATGTTTGCATTACAAAATGAATAATCTTAAATGTTGGGCTGTGTCCATCCTCTCTGAGAAGAAAAAGAGACACGGCATGAGGGAGCATTTTTAAAAATGCACGTAAGTGTGGATTCAGCATTGCACAAAGCTCTGTGTCTGTCTGAGATACACGTCTCATTTTTAAAAACAAAACTATATTCCTGCCAGGTGTAGCATTGCTTTTTCTCCCGGGATATTTGCATGTTCCATGAGGAGTTCATTGATATTAACAATGTCTTTCTCTAGATAACTCAACAGTGAAGGTATGCCTGTAATAAGAACGATCTATTAGTTAGTAAAACAAGTGACATACAAGACAAATATGAGAAAACTTAGTGGTGTCAGGTACAAGAGACAATATACAGTGAGCTTTTCATTACATCCTAAAGGCTATCTGAGCATTTTTTCTGCCTGAATGCTAAAAATCTATGAGGAAAGAAAATGCTTATGATCCATTGCAAATCATGCTTTTCAGAAGTGCGAAAATACAAATTGATGTGTGACCACAGCTATTCTTTAATTTAATATAAGATCAAAAATTAAATGGCAAATGTCTGGGGCACACTCAGATCATTCATCACGCTCAGAACATTGAGTTATTTAGAAGGCAAATCTAAAAACCTATTTCACAGGTCTCGCTGAAGTTATTTTGAGGAGTTACTGAAGTTCTCGGGGTCTTGTTCACCTGTGCCAGTACTGGGAGAGCAAATCTCGGCAGGCACAGCTCTGCTGTGGTGAAGCTGTGTTGGCTGTCGTTGACTCTGGACTTGGAGGTTTTAGCTTAACCCCTTCCCATAGGTGTATTTTCTATTTAGACTCATTGGGAGAGGGTCGGGGAGGTGCATTGGAAACTGTCACATATTAATGTGCTACTCGGCGCCGTGTTCCGCGTAACAGTCCAGCACGTCACTGTTAACAGGAGTATGAATTAAAGACTGAACTGTGTCCTGCTCTGAAGTGGCCAGCAGCAGTAGTGGATGGAGGGAGGAGGAAGGCAGTCGGAGTTTGCTCTTATAGATAGAGAATGAAGCTCAGAGAGGTGGATTCAGATGGCACAGCCTGGATACAGTGGTACCCAGAGTAGGCTTATGATAGTTGTAGGTATCTAACTTCATTTGACCACAAGTGAGCATCTGTCAGGGCTGCTGTCCTCTGACTTAGCAGGGAGTCAGAGGAGAGAGATGAGCAGCCCATCACAGCTGCCTGAGAGGGCTGACAGGTATTACAGCCGCCTCTCCTCTGGCTGTATGGGGAGCTCTCAGGATGGAGGCATTCCAAATAGCTCACCATTTTCTTGAACTTCAACATCCCAGTTATCCGTCTGAATATAGCCCAGAAAGACATTAAGGCCAACTCATGAAATTTATTTAGTTAAATAGCTAGTACTTGCACACATCATTTGGAAGGAAAAAAAAAAAAAAAAGGAAAAAAAAGGGGGAGTGGTGGTGCGAGGGGAATTAGGCTATGTCCGATTTGGCTCCTTTGGCACCAGAAAAGCAGGTGAGTAGATCAAAGCAGCTGGTGCTGAGGCCCCGGTATCTGTGCGTTATTTGATTCAGGGGTTTTACTTTGTGCTAGATTTTGTCTGGTCCCAACAACCGAACATTCTCACCAGATCTGTGATTTAAGGCTACCCAAAGGACTAGGTACTGGTGCAAGCCGAGAAGTCCCCGTTACAGAATGCCTCAGTAGCACACATGGAAGGCAGCTTTTCTCCAGAAGGAACCTACTGTGCATGAATCGAAACTGCTGTGTGAGTCGAACCAGGCTGTAGTAAGCGGGGCCCAACAGACGGTTCACTTCAAAACAGCATCATCGCGAAGAGCTTGCCACTGATGTAGACGCAGTGTGGTGCCTAACCTTCAGCATCTGGGTACAGGGAACTGGGCACGGGTGGTGAGGAAACCTGTCTGGCTGAACGTGTAACTGTTGGCTCTACCAAAAAAATACTCTGGTCCCAGATATACACTATCTAGAGTTTAGCTTGTGAAGAATGTGCATTTTATGTATTGGCTGTGTGGAAGAGACAAAGCTTTTCCCATCCAGCCACTGTAATTTATTTCTCCTCTAAGTCCCTGTCTCTTGTCTGTCTCTGTCAGTTGGATGCTCTGGGCAGCCAGTGACTAGTTTGACTGTTAATAAGACCCTTCAGACTGGCCACAAGGGGATAATCAAAGGCTGCATAATGTGGCGTGTACTGCTCTCTTTAGAGTTGACAATATACTTCCACTAGCAACTCACAGAATGATGATGATGCTATTAGTGGAACCACTGAGTTTGTTTCTTTGACATCAATTTCTGCTCTTTTGAGGGCAATAGCCTGCACTGACTACATAATGCCAGTGAGAAAGAACTTCCTGCTATTTTGCAAAAAAACCTAAAAATGAATGCTAGGAACTCATCTTTTTGGCCTCTTTAGAGGGAAAACTAGAGACCGCTTTCTCAATCAGATGTCTGTCTTCGTACACAGCTCTTTAATAGATACTATGTAGAAGAATAGGACAAGATATACCTCCTGGTCCTACTCCATCTCTGCCAAAAGCTGTGGAAAAAGGGACTGGGAGGGAGAAAACGTAAAAACATCTTTGTCCCCTTGCCACCAAATACTTTAGACTGAGCGAGGACATGGGCAATCCAGAATGCTCCACGGTTCAAATTTGTGCCTCAGCTTAGTAATTATTGGGAAAGTATAAACTTTGAATGTAGACTTACATTTCAGTTTTCTCAATGGAAAAGAGATTTTGGTTCCACTCTTTCTCCATTGTTCTTAACATGAGATGCTGCCAAAATGTCAGTATTACTGTCACACCGAAAGAACCCTAGATATCCTGTTGGAAACCCCAGACCTGCATTCCACTACTATTAATGAAATTCATCATTTTTTCCTGCAAATTCTCCCTGGACATTGGTAGAAAATGTAGCACCATGGTATTACTTTTCATGTTAAGGTATGGCCATAGGCTCATCAAGAGATGTCAGTTGTATATATTTCCAAGCTGGATACTCTTATTTCTGTTTGTATCCCCCATTATTGTTTGGTTTTGGGTTTTTTTTTCCCTAGTAAAAAACCCTTGAACTAGGTTCTTTAGACAATACCAGGGACATACAGGGAGGCCGTGGGACAGCTATTGAGCTTTCATGAGTCAGGTACTTCTTCAGACTCTGGGAGTGGGATACAGCTTCAGTTTAAGACACTTGAACGAAGAAGTATGTCCTTGTAGATGTCAGATTGTGAACTAAGCATCTAAACACCTGTTACAGTCAGCAGAAGCTCACTTTACTTCCTCCTTGGATGACCTAAATTATCTGCCTGGCCTCCGTTTGTTGCTACAGAAAAAGACAGGTCCTTTTTCTTACCTACCCCTGTAGATGCCCTGGGTGCCTTAGGATGTCTGCAGTGGTGCTAGACATTCACATTTAGGGAACTGTCTCCTCCTGCTACCCAGATATTGTTAATGAATGTTCAAATGCTTACAAGCAGACACATGTATTTCTATGTCCTAACCTGAAACTGAATCTCAGATGGATCATTGTTTGGTTTTGCCTGCTTCCATCCCACCCTTGTGTGGATGAATCTCCCTTGCTCAGCCTTGCCCTAAAATGGTTTTGTCAGGCCCACAGCGGGCAGAAAGGCAAAGCAGTAAACTGAGGTTATGGACTGGTATGGACTGGTGACCATTTATGATGATTCACTGCTTTTCAGCTGCTTGTCCCTGGCTGGAGGGCTGAGGCAGCGGAAGGAGAGCATATGGGCACTGTGAGGCCACTGCTGTGCTAAAGCGCACCAGGTTGCTTAAACCAGTTGACAGATTAGCAGTTTGTCCTCAGAATTATAGTACCTCTGGTGAGAGGAGGGTAATTGATTCAAACATACCACTTTGCCTGCAAGGAATTGTCCTAATGTATCACTGAGTGATGCTGTTAAATGTTTTCTCTCTTCTGCATTTGCAGCTGCCTCTTGGTGCCTCTTCTCCACCCATCTGACGGGAGCTGAGGGTGGGCATGGACCAGCTGAGTTGTTCTTGCAGTGTTTCCTCCTGGTTGTCCTCCTTCAGGTGGCCCTTGGCAATGAGACAGAGGGTCTTGTCCTAACCTGGGCTTTGTGTGTAACTGAGCACTTTCTTGGCACTGGAGAGCCAGCACTGTGCAAGCACATGGGCAGTTATGATGCCAGCTGTGAAAAATCACAGTCTAAGTAATGCTAGAAAGAAATTACTAATAGTTACCAACCTTCCCTTCTCGCCAGGCTCTCCGCCCTTAAAGGCTCACTGAATCACACTGTCCGAGGCCAGAAGGAGCCATTTCACCACCCACTGTGACCTGCTGAGCTTTGCAGCCATCTTTTTCTGCTCAGTTAGCCCTGCACTGACCCAGCTAAGCTGTGTGTGGCTCAAGCATGTCTCCCTGCACCCGGCTGTGACCGATGGGCAGGTGCAGGGGGTGCAGACAACCCGCCATCCTCCTGAGGAATGCCTCCCCTTCCCTGCGGTGATGTGCCTGGATGTCCATGGGGTTTACCCATCACTAACCCCTGTGAAGCTGAGCTGGCCGAGCAAAGGCTTTGTCACAGGGTAGTGTCTTATTGCCAGCCTCTCTGAGAAATGGAAATGTGTGGAAAGGGTGGATAAAAGCATGCAGGAGAGGAATATTTTCATACCTACTATACATCTTCTAACCTAGATGATGCTTTCAGCCTGCTGCCAAAATTTACTTAACACATCGCACTAAAGTGCAGCTCCCAAATTGCAAAAAGTCTCACTCTGGGTTGTTATTACCATCTCCTCCGTAGTGAAATGCTCTGCATGATTTAGTTGGCAAAGCACCGAGAAAGAATACTACAGGTTGGGATGAGTTTTATTCCAGAGTTTACCTATCTAAAATGATTAATGCATGCTTAATAACTTCAAAGATTTCCTATCTCTTCAGAAGGACGGGGTTTCTTCAAAGCTTTCAGACAGAGAGTCTCCCTTTTGAGTTGATGAAGGCATGGTCCCAGTGGAGATTTTACATTGCCAGTATGTACTCCTTCAAAGATTTCATTGTTGGCATGCTGTATTTGAAGATTTCCTGCCCTCTGTTACACATTCATTTCATTTTTCAAAAAAAGAAAAAGAAAAAGAAGAAGAAAATCATATCGCTGGGGTCTCCTTCAAAGCAATTTCATGTCACACCCCTGAACCCTGGAGAGGAACAGCACACACCAAATTTAGGGGTTTGCTATAGTGTAATTAGCATCTCTGAGGAGAAGAGCTGCCCTTTCCTAGAAGATTTGTTTTTCTTACTGGGAACTGTCTTTGATGTGCTTTGATTCAATTGCCAGATCATTTTTCAGATTAAATGCTGAACAATAAGTAATTCTTCAGCAATTTCATAATTCAACGGTTTGGTTCAAGGAGACACCCACTTGTAAGTCTAGAAGGATTTAAAGGTACTTGCAAGAATATCAGAGCAAAACCCAGGATTTTTAGAAGCAAAAGAAAATACTTTTCATACAGAGTTGCTAGGACAGTAGGAACAGTGACTAACTTGTTGTTTCCCAGCTGTTTGTGGAAAGAGATGTACAATAATATATCAGCTCCTGGAATGCACATTTTAAAAGTTTGTGAGGACTGCAAAGATTTATAGCTGCTTCACTTTCACTACTCCGTTCTATCAATATAGTTTAAAGTAGATCTGAGGAAGATATAATTCTCCTAATGGTTTAATCAATTTACGAACACTGCTTTTACTCCTATTTTCCCCTGTGTAATAAATTGTTAATTAATGTGTGTCAGAAACACATGAAAAAAAAATAAAAACCTAGCCTGTGTAGACTGCTGAGAAAAGGAGGTTATTTCTGAAACTGTACATAAATCTGTGCAAACTGGTAGACCTGAGATTCCAAAGCGCACTCAGAGGTGTCCACATCACAAGTGAGAAGTAGTGCTCGGTTGTTTTGAATGCCTGTTCTTTCTGGTTGTCCTTTGTTTTGCACAGTCAGTGCATTCATCAGCTCTTCATGGCTCAGTAATTCATGAAATTCTCTTTCCATTAAAAATAAATACTGCGTTTTATATCCTTGAGATGGACCCCATATTTGATTGTCTTTTCTATGGCAGTGTATATTGAAAACTATAAAATTATAATACAACTATTAATCCGCTGTATCTGCTTGTACCTAATTTTTATTAAAAATGTATTGTGCTCCAGCTGGCTCATAAATTACAATGCGGTTGAAAAGGCTCCAGTTGGATTACTTCTGAAGAGGAACATATTGAAATAAAGAAAGGCTTACTGATTAATATTTTGACTTTATATACAGTGTTACTAAGGTAGCAGCTTGATTACCATAGAAAAGAATTTGCAGATCTGGTGAATGTAAAGATGTGAAACTTGTGGAAAGTGGCATTTACCAAAGAAACCACATTATCATCACTGATCAAATCTTTCATGTAATCCTCTCCATTTATGAATGACATAAAAACCCCTACTTTGTTTCAACAGTAAATTAATACATTTATAGGAATGCGGCAGAATCTGGAATCCCATACCATCTGTTCTCTGTCTCTCATTTGCTGCCACTGATTGTTTTTGATAACCCTTCTAAAAAATGCCTAGAAATAGCTGAAATAGTTTTGTCTTTATTTTTAATACCATGAGAAGCAAAACTGCTTAATTATGTCTCATTTGAGAAGTAACGGGAAAGAAGAAATGAAGATATTTGGCTTAGAAACATCTAGAGGCCCTCTTTTGTATGCTTAAGATACAACACGGTTTTGGGGGTAAAACTTCTACATTAAAAAGCACCCCATGGAAATCAGTCAGTCAACTGATAAATTTCAGCTGAAAGCTGAATTATTCCAGTTTGAACTTGCTGCCTAAAACTGAGATTGTGGGTTAAACTTGCACGATGCATCCATTTGTTAAATGATGCTGTGACTGCCCATGGGCGGCAGAAGCTCACTGAAACCCCAGCTGCTTTCTGTAGGCAAATGGGCACACGGGCGCTCATGCTGTGCCCCCCCGTGAGTCCTGGTAGCTCCATTTCAAGCCTGAAACACTTTGATTTCAGACTTTTGTTCTTCCCATACAAAAAGCTTGCTTTCCAAAACATCCCTTTGCCTTTCTCACGTCTTCTCTCATTCTTTCTCCCATGTGCACACCAGGCTATGCGCCTTTTTCACCCATAAGATGACAGAGAAGGTGAATTTTCTCTCGCATTTGTGAGTTAAATGAGAATAAAGCTCTTTTATTTTCTGTACTTTGTTCCTAAAGTTTTGCCAACAATAATGTTGGCTTTATTAGCTGTGTAGGATTGAAGATGCTGTCACGGTGTCAGACCACATACCAAGATGCAGGACTGCGTATGTTTTTAATTTTCCAGTTATCTGTCTTGTCCTTTTTGGTCAGCCAAAGACTCATGAGAGTACCATCAAGCAATGAAAAAGAAATGAAGTATTGGAAACAGCAACAGCAGCTGCATAATATTAGAAAGAAAAGATTAGTTAATGGCTACCTTCCACAATTTTCTGGGCCAGCCACACAAGGAGATATACATGTGCTCTCTTAAGATGTCACTGTAAGAACATAAGCATTATCCTAGATGTACCGGAACTCTGAATGACAAGATACACACGTGATAAGATTACTTTAGAGGGTAAAGTGGGATTTCTTTTGATCGCAGGTATTTAGTCATATGCAAAGCCTAATTCATTCCCTTCTTTATCTGATAGCAAAGAGGCACGACGGGATTTAATACAGAGTGATTACTGGGTAGTGAAATAAATAAAAACAACCGGAGGGATTTTGATGCCCTGCAGTATACAGGACCTTTCTGCTCACTTGGACGGACAGGCTCCCAAGGAGTTGGTTGGTCTGTACACATGGCACCTGGATGAGACACCCCACACAGGGCTGGCCTTGTATCACACCTGAGCTTGAAAAAAGTAATTTATTTTCATCTGTGAGTATTTTCCATTTTTTTGTTCACTATATTCCTTTTTCACGGGCAATTCCTCCGCAGTTTCATTTCTTGTTCCTAAGAGAGTCTGAGCAATACCGACCATGGCACCTTCACTCATGCCTGCGTGAAGCTCTTTCTAGTTCTGAGGCTGTGAATGGAGAGCAAACAGACATCTATCGATTAATATGAGACACTGTCACTAGAGAAAATCCAGCTGAGTGAGGCTATTTGAGGAAAAACATTAAGAAAATAATTCCAATGATGGGGACCTTTGGGTTTTCATTCTTTTCAGAATTTTTACTCTAGCACCTCCCTCCTGACTTGACTTTGCTTGCCTTATCTGACCAAAAGAGGAATGCAAAGTACTGAGACCAGGGCTTCTGTGTGGCTAAAGAGTTACAAGTGAAGACTGAAATTTCTTGGATTTCGAAGGAAAATAGGAATGACATCGCACACCACGAGGATACATCTTGGGGGTTTTAAATTCACGTTAAGTTTAATTTTTAATTTTTAAAGGTTTGATTTTCTTGAAATTGAGACTGTGTCTCAGTGGATAAAAAGGGGACTAGCTTCAGCTTAATATATATCACTTCAGCTTTCTAAAATGCTACTGAAAAAATCTGTTGCACAAAAATTCTGGGGATGATAATGACAATCAGCTGAGGAAATTGCCAGCAAAGACTTGTCAGGGTACCCATGTCACTTAAGAAAAGCATCACTCAGAACTCTGTGATGGGACAGTATTAATGAACCACTAAGCTGAAGACCAGCTGTGGAAGTAGAACTAAAGTTAGGATTAAATTCACATCGGAAGGATCTTGCTGGGGAGAGATGCTAAAGAGCCCAGACACTCCCCATCCCCGCAGTAAAGAGTTAGGGGTGTGTGTGTGTCAGTGAGTGCTTTCTAGTGCTCTCTCATCTTCACAAGTCAACAAAGCCATGGCACAGATACGGGTCCTGGATTCATATACCTCTTTTTGTCCAATTTACAGTTCCTGGACATTGCCAAAGGGTCTGTGTTATCCAGTTCCCCCATGCTGTACAACATTAGACCAGTGGCTCAGGGGGCTGAACTCTCTCAAAGAAGCACCAACACAAGTTTCTTGAGCATAATCCACTAGACACACTCAGCAGCATCGTCCTGCAGGCAGGTGTGCTGCCTGATATTTGCTAGTGCCAGGATTTGAGGCTGTTTTTTGCATCCAACTGAATTATCCCCAGCACTGTCCTGGCTTGTGTGGGGACAGTCATTCTTCCTCCCCTCGGAACAGCTCCTCCTTTTACATCAGTCAGAAAGCAAGGCCAGTTGTTCCCCGCGTTCAATGCCTTTCCACATATCCAAGCTTGCAAACAGGTAATGAAATATGGCACTTGCAGTAATTTGTAGCAGTATCAAAAAGGGTGAAATATAAAACAGGGGAAAGAAACCAGTAGCTATGTGCGTTTATTATTGCTTTTATTAAAAAATGTCCTAAGGAATTTCAAGCACACAGTTCTAGATCTGTGGACGAACAATCCCTAAGTACAGTGGGTAAATGATCCCTAAATGTACGCCGATGCCCCTTTAGTCCTGTGATCAACTCTTCCAGTGATTCACAAACTAAACACTCATGTGATGGGCCACGTTAACTCTGAAGGAGCCTTTTGCTGTGTGATCTGCAGTTAATGGGTCTCTGGGAGATTTTGGAAGTGTACCTTTTAATTCATGTTATTGTACTTTGAAGGTGCACAAAGGCTCAGCACACTGAGATGCACCTCAGAGCTTCCTCAAAACACCTTGGGCTCTGTCCTATACACATCGATTGATGGAGCCATTAAGACCTGAATGGACGAACAGTAATGATTCCATTTGGACCGATCCAATTTCAATGACATTGTCTCATACAATTCCATTAACATTGGAGCTGTTACAACCTCAGTGACAGATTATTATTTCTTTTAAAAAAGGAAAAGGAAATTAACACAATATATTGAATTGCACTGAATTGAGACAATAAATAATGGAATGTACCAGACACTAACCTCTCTCTTCTGTAATTCCAGGAGGAAAAATAGACATATTTACCACAAAGTTGATGACATATGTAGCACTTACATTAAAATATGTGGCAAATCCTTATAACGTATAGGTAGAATTACGAAACTGGCTAGATCTCATATTGGCTGCAATATAACTTCAGGTGTGGAATTAGACAGAGTGTATCTATCTATATGTATCTAGCAGTGGTCATTGCTGTAGTCCCTGAGCAAAACACACTGCTAAGTAAGTACTCTATAGTGGAAGAAACAAATATAAAGAGTCAGTTTTTTTCAGGAGGCACAATAGGACCAGTGGCAAAATGAAGTGTGACCCACCACACCCTACATTAATACGCTAGACTGATATTTGCATGCAGAGAAGAAGGGATGGCATGTGTAAGTGCACCCAGAAGCTTGCCTCTTCCTCCAGGGCTACTTGAGGGCATGAACTAAGTAGCCCTATTCCCCAAGCGGAACAAGAGCTGTAACGTACTAGATGAGCTTATGCCATAAACTTTTGGTTGTCTAAAAGGATTTGTTTTGACTAAGATTTCTGTTACAGATCACAATCTCTGCCAGATCCCCACCCCCGATTCATCTGATCCTGATGGGAATTTGCATAGCTCCATTGCTATTGAACAGGATTGGGTCAGTTTGTACTGTCTGAAGAATTTGATGCTAAAAATAGCACAGTATTCCTTGAATTAGTTTACTGGATTCACCTTCAGGATGAATGTCATGATCTTTGAAGATGCTATTGGTAGTAGCTATTCCTACTGGATATCCAGCACCTCAAGACACATTTCTTGAATGCACAAGCACGCTCTAGGGATTAGTGTAAGGATACCAAGAGGGATCACCCTAAAAAGTTGTGCCTTCCATCTCCATGATGTTGTCCACTGCTTAATCCTGGCTAGCATAGGAAGATAACATAACACTGGCCATGCAGATAAAAGAACATGCAAAGGGAACATTTTCAAAAGCGGATGCAAAAATGAGCTAGCGGTGAATTTGCAAATCCACTTGTTGCATCCCCTTTTGAATGCATTTCCTTTCGGCAAAGTTTCCATGGTTTTCTAGCCACCTTGAATGGTTTCTGTGCATTTGAGGTGTGGTAGTTTGCTACCTACTGTATTCAGAGGGACTAAGGCTGTTCGTTCAAGCACAAGTTTGCAATGCTGCAGGCATCAGCGGCTCCGTGGCGGTTCCCTGTCATTTGCAGTAAGCAAAGTGAAGAGATCAGACAGTGGAAGCACAAGGGCCCTTCCTACAACATTCGGGTGAGTCCAAGACCCCTTACATAAAACTCCTTGCCTTCAGCGGAGATAACCCAGCTTACTGCAGTATCAGAAAGCCAATAATCAGGTATGGCTTTTGGCAGTGCCTGCCAGTACCAGGTCTGATGGAAATATGATATTTTCAGCTGCTGAGGGAACTCTTATAGAGACCCCCCAGCTTTTTCTTCAAGTCTTACTTGCCAATAAATTTCCTGATTGAATGACTGCTTCCATACTTGGCTCAGAAGTAGTTCATAAGAGCCCTGAGTGTTTGACTTCTAATACTTCTTGCATAGATTTCTTTATGCTTATTAAACTCAGACAGTTTTATGTTAGCAGGGCACAGGATGTTTTGTTGGTGGTTTTTGTTGGGGGTTTTTTTGTTTGTTTGTTTGGTTTTTTTGGGTGTTTTTTTTTTTTTCTGTGGAGCTATTTGCTCTTATGAGCAATTGCTTAGTGATTTTTTACCTGTTTCTTTCCTGCCCTGATCTGAAGCCCTAGAACAATTAAAATAAGTCAATTTCAGATCTCATGATTTAGCTCACATGCACATGTATCTGATATAAAAGCCTGCTCACCGATGCTTTCCCTTGTCAAGCTGGCAGATGCTTATGGAGATTTCATCTGAAATTGTCTCGCTCTTGAGTCTAACCTTGCTGTAGCTGAAGCCACAGTCCATTCAGCCTCTCACAATGCCAGAACAGTTGCACACACTGAAAGTGCATCTGTTTGAAATGTAATTAGGCTCATAATGGGAAGTGAGTTTCAGCTTTAATTAGGATGAGAGAACTTCTTTTCTCTGTAATCTTGCAGGACTGCTCTGAGCAGGTCTGCCTGTCTGTATGCAAATCTGTTTCCCTTTTTTTGTTTTAAATACCCACAGAGGCTGCACACAATTGTGGGTACCAGAGGGAAAATTTGTGTTTGATACAGTGGCACAAGGAAAGCAGACATGTTCCCTGCCCTCCCAGGTCTGGTATCCCCTCGACTATCCCTGAAGTGGAGTGAAACACCTTTACTCCTATTTCATGAAGTCCCTGCTGTGCAGGTGAGAGCATGTGGGGCAGGATGGGGCAAGGAAAGGACATAGTAGGAGAAGTCATGGCAACTTGGGTACAATTCTGCTGCTGACTGAGGTGTTAACACAAAGCTTAAGCAACTGCCTGCTATTTTGCAAGAGCAAAGCTTGATCCTGACAGGAAAATAGCAATAATGCAGAGTTACCACCCCCTTTTCAACCTGCCCGTATTTGCAGTTTTATCTTCATCATTTCTACAGATTCATCCCTGCAGCTGTGCAAATAATTAAAATAACTAGAATGCTTGTGGATGGCTGCTTTCATCATAATGTCTGTAGGCTGTAGATGAGTCTTACCACAGGGAGAGCAGTGGGGTTAGTGTTGGCTGTAGATCTGCAAAGCCTTTCTTTGTAATATTCATCTTTTGATATTCTTAAGCTGCCTTTGTATATTCATTAGTGTTCTTTTGCAATCTCAGGAGTGGTTCATTGCATACTAAGACCTTTTTTTTTTAGCCTCTTCAGGTACTACAAGTAGCAATGGGACTATCCTCCATCCCTTAATTCACACAGTGGAGAAGTTTTATTTTACTGTAACATTTCTGTTTCATAGGTTAGCTAATTAATTTGTAACATTATCAGGATACAGGAAGTAGCACTGAAAAAACCTCTAGCAATAGAAGTAAAAAATACCTAGCATGCAGAGAGATGACACGCTGAGTTCTGGTCAGCAGGGATCTTCACAAATTCTCCTTGCCTTGAGGGAAAAAGAGGGATTCACTATTTTCACTTTCCCTTGTGATCTGACTCCATCTGGCTCCTGCCGGCAAAAGCTTCCCTCAAACTGCTCAAGGCTTGTGTTCTGGTCCCAGCTCTAAGCTTGTGTTTATTTATAAACATTCATAAATCACTCTGATTTCAAAGCATTTTTGTACAAATACCAGAATTTTTCATGAGATTTAGATACAATAAGATTCTGAATTTCATTTTATATCACTTCAAAAGGAGGAGCATTGTAACATACCCTATTGGTTTTAGAGAGCTCGGGGCATGTGTGGAGTTTTATACATTTGTAAAGTTGACTTTATAGGTGGTTTTGTATTCAAACGCAGGGGAAGAAGGAAAATAATCAGGTTCCATCAGTGTAACCTATCAGTTTAAAATGGTATCTTTTCTTCCACTTAAAAAGAAATTGGTGTATTCGTTTATACATATTGTTAATTATCTTCACTCCGGTGATCTAAGTATTTCTCACAGCTAAATGACTGCAGCATCTTGAATCATCCTGAATAAAAAACCCCACAAAATAAAACCAAACACAAAAGGTAAAAAAGCATGCACAAAACACAATGAGATTCCCATGGGTTTAAAAACATCTCTGTATATTCTGGGCTTCTATAAAGCCATTTAAATGAAAGAAGTATTAAAAAAAAAAAAAAGAAAAACTAAAACCTCCTTGCCTTAAAGATGCACACAGACATAAAAACTTATTCCCCATGGAAATTGTGCCTCTAAATGACATTTTGCTTTTATGAACAGTTTTATTACAAAATAGATTTCCTGCAGCTAATTTCATCAGTTGTCCCACTCCACTGCTACTTTCCACTGCCTCCCTAACTTCTTGTTATCTAAGTAAGGGTACTTTAATTGCTATATGATGTAAGAGAGTTGGCTGTGTGCCAGAGCCATAAGCAGGGAGGCATTTTGCCTAGCAGGTCTCACTGAAGATGCCTGCACCCAGCTGACTGTAGTAGCAGTATTTAAGCAATATCTCCATGTGATGGATTAAGCGTCATTGATGGATGTGGGTAATGGTATCTCCTGAGTGTCATTTTAACAAGATGTATATGTTGTTGGATGTATTTCACAAGTCTTTGTAATAATGCATTAGCCTCACTGAGAAGGAATAAGTGATTAGTAGCACTAATTAGAAAGTTCTTGGAGACAGACTTTGGTTGATAAAGTACAGCGTGAGCTTTCAGTCATTAACAATAATACAATGAGTTCAAGGTAGAATCAATCTAGGAGGGTGATTGCGCAGATGACATTAAAAATTATACATTCCTTATTAATATATTGATTTGCATTCTAAATTAAGTGATGGCATTTAATAAAGAAGAAAAAGGATTTTTTTTCTATTATATTTTCTGTGTGAGTGATGTGATAGTTCAGTTTCAGAGTGAGGAGTTTAATCTTCTGTTATCTGCAGCAAGATGTGCATTTATGGAAAAAAAAAAAAAAAAAAAGCAGGAGAAAGGGAATTACCTCGTGCCTAGGAAAGCTCATTATTTTGGATCTGGGTGGGCTGGGAAGCCTTTCACAGACATTGCCAGTCATTTCTTTTCTCTCTGTATGGCAAAAGTGAAGAAGAAATCAATTTCTCATTTTGCAATTTCCATTTCCAATTACCAAAGCTGGGGGAATCTTGGAAATGGATAAGAAATGGATAATATTTATGATTCCATTCCAAATGTTCACCCAACTGGACCAGCCCTTGCTGGGAAATAACCTTGAACCCAGCCATCAGGAGACCACATGCTGTCTTTGCAGAATTGGGCTACAGGCAATAGCTAGCTATTGCTCCCTTCAGTCCCACAAGTTAGCATCAAGTGGCTCAACAGCCATTTAGTTCCATTAATTCACATCGCAGCAGGAGCAGTGGCTGGAGTGCCTGCACGGAAGGAAGGTAAGTCTGGATCTAAGGAGCCATCCAGCTACAAAGAAATATTCTCTCATTCTAATCCTTGCCCAAGCTTGCTATGCAGCAGCCCTTAAATCTTTGGTATTTCAGGGTTGGTAACACCTGTACATTGCTACTCTTCTGTTGCCATCTGAATGAACAGCTTTTCCTGCACCTGAATTGGGGGTAACAGGCAAGGCGGTATTTTGTGTCAAAGCTTCCTCTGAAAAAAACTGCTCCATTCAACAACAACAAAAAAGGTGTCAGGATCCTCAGGATGGAGATGCATCACAAAGGAACAGTGCATGGTAGAGCTTCTGGGTGCATGCTCAGCGCGCCTAGGTCACTGACTGCCCCTGGACACTGCTCTCACTCTGCACGTTAACAGACTTGCACTGCTGGCTGGTACGTGCATAGCAAACCCACCGGTGAGTCACACGCAGTTTTGGTATTATTTTGCTTCATCTCCTTTACTGATCAGAAAGATCTCTTCGCGAAGTTGCTCAGTTATTAATTGCACCCTAAAGGGGAGAACCCTGGCACTCAGCAACAAGGGAGCTGGTTTCTGGCTCGGCTGATGGCAGAATGCAGAGCAGAGCAAAAGCTGTGGGGGATGTACGCTGTGCGAAGGGGAAGGAAGGGTTGTAGTGCAGGGCTGAGCAATTTGTCTGCCTAGAGATGTCTGTGCAGAAAATGCCTGTGCTCCCCAAGTGCACAGTCTGTGTGTGTCTGAGGGCTGGGCAAAGAAGATGAACCTGCAAAAGTGTAATATGGCTGTCAGCGACACCAGATATTCAGGCAGGATTACATTCTTGTATGCTTTGGGTGCAGATCCACGGTCATCAACAGCGGAGGGGGAGCGTGCACACCATGGGGTAGCCTCCTGCTGAGAAGCAGTCCCTTGGCAGCACATGGTTTGTTGCACCTCAGAGAATCCTTTGGGAATTGCAGGTGCATCATTTTCAGCCGCCTAAGAACAAACAGTACAAGAAATTAGAGGCTTCCCCTTGCCTGAAGGAAGGGAGCAGGCAGGTTTAGAGAGAAGCACAGCTCCCGCTAGCCAGCTAACACTGATGTGTGGTGCTAAGGGAAGCTGTCCCCAGCACAGTGTCACCTCAGCTCAAGCCCTCGGTATTTGGGAGCTGGTCTGTGACTTCATACCTTCAGTCCTGCTACATGACCATCGCTGGGACAGGCATTTAGTGAGCCATCTATCCGCTGTGTCCAGCCTGTGATCTGTTTGTTTGCTAAAACACAGAGTTAGACACACAATGTGCCTAACTAACCATGTGTCAAAGACACTTATTTAGGATATGAATATTCTTTTGCATTATTATCCTGCATATGCAGCTTGGCTCTAGTCCTGAAGAAAGGCATCTTCCGTCCGCTGCCTCTAAAGGTTCAGCTCCCTTTGCTCCTTTGTTCTATTGGACTCCGTTTGACAATTGTTGTATGGAACTACCATTTGAATTATTTCTCAAGATTTGGATAGAGGTACATCACACATGTGCCAAGTGAAGACAGCTCATTTGTGACCTCCACGACCCCAGACGTAACTCTATGTTCAAGTAATTGCACGGCAATCCAGTGTAACCTACCTTCAGACAACACGGACGCATTTAAGGAGACACATAGGCTGCAGGTAAAGCGGCTTTCAGGTGTGCTTTCTTCCCATGGAAACAAGTTTGGGATCTGATGCAGCATCAGATCTGAGCCTGAAACAGCGCTGGGATGCGGCTGAGAGAGACACCACGTGTGGGTGGCTGGTAAACTCGCCCACAGGTCTCACACGCCAGGCAGAGCAAGATACGCTAGAAAGTGCTGCTTCCCCGTCTGTTAGCAGCTGGGGCTGCCACGGTAAAACACAAACGTGAGACTGATGCCTGCCCCCCCCCTTCAGTCTCTCCCTGATGTCAAGTACACATGTCTATCAGATACATTAGGCTCATATTCAGTCCTTCAAATCATCTGTCTATACCGCGCAATCAACAGGCACCTTTCTGTTCTGTGGGAAAACCCCTGTGTACAGGGACGGGTTCTCTCTTCGGCTTCTGTGTGGAAGGAGGCTTCACAGCCTAGCGTGTATCACCTACCGGGGTAAGGAGAACTGGAGAATCTCTCAGTGGCACAGGACATCTGGGTTTCTGAAGAGGAAAGTGGTAGGCTGGGAAAACAGGTGTCCAGAACTGAAGCTGAACCTTTCAAGATTTTCATTTTTAGCAGATGCTCAAGACTGAGTTCTGTTGGTTGGTAATTAGCAGGAGAGGCATGAGAAACATGCTCTGTCCATGTGCACCTTTTGAAGATTCTGCATTTCTGATGAGTTACTCAGATCATTTTGAGATAAGGCTTTTTCTTTTCACTAACTTAAAAAAAAAAAAAAAAGAAGCAAAGCAGCAGATGGTTTCTATTGCAAAGAAAACACACCAAAAAAACATCTGCTGAGAGATTTCCCTGAGAACTTTTGTAGCCTATCCCCTGAGTGCCTGACTGCAGACCTGGCATGCTTCTGTTTTGATGTCTGAAGTTTATGGCATAGTAAGGCACAGAGGTTTAACAACTCATTCTGTATGTGCTAGGGAGAAATAAAAGACTGCACCCTGCAAGGAAGAAACAGGGTGAGTAAGTGTTAGCAAATCCTCTTAAGAAGGATAAGTCAGAACTAAAAGCTCCTCTTTAATCAAAAGATTTTTCTGAATCTTGTCTTGTCCTGAAGATTAGAGACAAGTAAAACCTCTCCAAGGATATTTTTTTTAACTAGAATTCTGATAAATTTTTAATGCCAGCCCATGCTAAAAAATTAGGCAGCTAATTGCAAGTATCTTTTCAGATATTTTTACAAGAAATAGAGCTGTTTACGGGAACACAAGTGCATGGGAGACCTTATTAAAGGAAGAAAAATATCTTTTACAACATTTTCAAGTGTCAAAAAGGAAGGACACCAGTGTGTAGGAAAGTGGTGGGAGATATAAACAACTTTATGTTTGAACGTAAAGAAGTTACGAGCTTGTTTAAACATAATGGATGGTGGTCAGAAGATAAACTATGAAAACCCGGGGTAGAGGGAATTTCAAAGTCCAATTATTTGTTTCAGTCTTGTTCATTCCTCTAGCAGGAGATCAAAAGGGCTATTGGGAGACCTGGGTCAGGTCTGAAAGCTTTCTATTTTGTCTCTACTACTTGCTGCCTTTGGTAAAACATAAGTAAAAAAAAACCCAAAACAACCCAAAAGTAAACCTTCATATACAGTCTTCAACAAACGGAAAGACAAGGGTTAAATTGGACTCACAGGCTCCTTCTTGCTGGGGTTTCTCACTGCAGCATGGCCCACTCTGGAGAGGAAGGATGGACACTTGCTCTGTTTGGCCCTCTCTGCTTCCCGTGGATGTCAAAATAGCCTCTGCCTCCCTGACTGATTGCCCTTGGGAAGAAGGAGCAGTAGGTTCAAACCCTTGTTAAGAAGAACATGACCATGTGAATCAGTCAATAGTCGTGACACAACACGCTCATTCCTAGCAGTACTCGTCTAAGGACAGTGTTTGTAAGAAGGTGTTTTGAGCAGGTATGCGTTGATGTAAAATATGGCCTTCCTCCCTCCTGCCGCTCAGTCTCTGCAAGTACCTTTGAGAATACAGCCATTTCAAAATCTAATTTGCAGTTTGCCATGCCATTTGGCCCCTGCGTAGAACTTGATTTTGTATGGAGAGCCGCACTTCATTGTGTCATAAATACAAAAATTATGAAGGCCTTATTCATTAGTGGATATGTGTACTTCATCAAAACAATAGCTTTTGCAAGAAACAGAAAGGAATACCTGGAAAGGCAGCATTCATTTCCTGGATGATCAAACACCGTGGATCTGAGTCTGAGCAGGCTGTGCTAATCTCCCGTTACAGCCAACAGTGTGATCTATTTCTCTGCGATTTCCTCTCGTACCAAGCCAAGTGTCGAAGAAAGATCAGAGAAATTGCATCCCATAAGTGTGAAAACTCTTGTTGACTATAAAGGGTTCCCAGGGTAACTGGCTCAGACTTGTGCATCTAGCTTTTATCAATCTTAAACCGGGACACATAAATTCAACCTGCAGTGTCTGAGCCCAGCTTTTTATGTTGGCAGTTTTGAAAGATAACAGGCACAGATGTTGATGTAATATGTAGCATACGTAGCACGATGTATAACAAGTGCATCTCCAAGATATGAAGAAGCAAGGCTTCACTTCATCAGCTTGTGGAGGGGCTCCTTTCTACCTTTGATGGACACCAGCTTTTCTACAGCACTGTCAAGGTTGTCATTAACATTTTGATCCTGACTCTCTGCATGTATATTCTTCAGCTTTTTGAGTTTGGATCAGGCTGTTCTTTTGAAGCACATATTCTGGTGGTGTTTTTTTTCTGCTTACCACACTTTGGCTGATGTTAAAGAACAGTCTTGAAGCACACAAATTGGATTTCTTTTTTGGCAGAAACTAAACTGAAAGATATGTTCCAGATGTGCACCAGTATGCAGCTGCTAAAGGGAATTCGATCCCGGACACCCAAGGTCCTCAAGAATGACAGCCCCTTACACCGCTGCAATGTGGGTATCAATCGGGTGCTCAGCACCAGCGGTTTAATTCTGCAGACCCACTCCTGCCTGACTGCACTGCTTGGTAATGTAGAAGAGTCTTTCTATTAAGGTCTTCCTGAAGTATGGGATGCTCAACACTGGAATTAGATGAAGCTGATCTTTTCTTATAGTAAAAAGGGATGAACATCTCAAACCCCTCCAGCTTAGCTAAACACTGCCATATGCAGGTATTGTTCCTCAGCTTCATGTGTCTTGAAAGCTGTGCTGAAAATACAGCTTTTATGCTATATATATATATATGTCATATATATATATATATATATATATATGTATATATGTATGTCATAAGGGTTACCCCACCCAGAACAGCAACAACTTATGAAAGTCACAGGAGGAAAAAAGGGTCCAGAAATTGCTTGTTTAGTGGTTTGGGAAGGGTTGGGGTTGGTTGGTTTGGGGTTTCTTAGATACTCTGTTTGGATTTGGGTCACATTTTCTTCAAATCTGCCAGTATCCATCCATCCAATCAAAAAATAACTACATCTTGTTTGATAAGGTAGCCCTAAATGATATTTTGAAATATGTATACAGGTGACATTTAACATGGGACAAAAGGTAAAGGTTGGAGGAGAGATCTGAGGCTTGGTTTTACCAGGCAGGACTGGTGCTGTTAAGTGTTATCACTTTACGGCTCCTACGGTTTACATAGTACAGTTTATCTGACAGGTGTTGTCATATCTGAGAAGTTCTGAGCCTGTAGTTTACTGAAATCCACCACAACCAGGTAGACCTTTGCTTTCAGGCACTGTCTGGGAAGGGTTTCCTTCTGTTGTTTGAACAGAGATCCACTTCTTCCTGAAAATCATGGAGCAGATTTTCTAAAGCACGAGCTGTGCGGAAAGGCTTGCATACTTCTATTTGAGTGGAGCCTGCTTGTGCACTTGGTATAAATTTAATCATTATACATGCCATTCTTTTTTATTAAAATAATAACATCTTCTAGGCAATCAAGCTGAGTTTCTTGAAACTCAGCAGTTTTACCTGCTTATTTATGGTAACATCAAAGTATGGGCACTCATTACAGTCTGTAAATAACCAGGGTTATGTCCTTGATCGGTGAAATATTAGAGTGTTGTGTGAGTGGGAGTGTCTGGCTGTTACTCCTGGGAGGCTATAAAGTGCACAGAAAATAATTACCTTTTTTTTTTTTTATTTTAGTATTTTTGATAATAGAGTCATCCTATACTGATGGGGTATCTATCATGATCTGCTGGCTTTTTACACTGTCTTCCACAACATCTCAAGCAGAAGATGAAGAAATCATCAGGCTGCACAACCTGATGGTTCCCTGTGTATTTAACCCCACAGACAAGTCCACGCAGAGCAAAAGGACGTGACCCAGTCCATTTTTGTGCATTAAGAGCTGGAGAAGGGGTGTCAGGGAGCAGAATAAGGGTTTTCTGGTGAAGTCCTGTGGCATACCACTTCAGTGCAACCCTTCTAATGATTTCCCACCCAGTGACAGACTAAAAAGCTTATATACATATGGAGTATTCTGATACGAGGCATTTAAGGGTGACAGTTGGCAGTGGTGGCTCTGCCATTGCTCAGTTCTATGAGAGCTGCGAGCCCTACTTGAATTCTAGGATTTTACGATGACTCCTAGACCTGCAAGGGGTGTATATTGTCCTTGTACAGCTCTGAGCTCCTGTTGAAAAGGACGCGCTATATAAAAGCCAAAGAATGACAGAGGCAAGCTTTTTAGTGAGACTGAGAAGCTTGGGCCACATCGGAGCTGCTCCGTAGGTGATGCTGGCACCCCCATAAATGAGGATGTAAAATCATCTCTGAAAATCTGTATCTGCATCACTAGGAGAAAAAAACCTGTTCCTATGTGTTAATACAAATGGTGCAAAGTGATATTCAGTTTGGGTCTGGTTGCTTTTACTGGCCTTGGGCTCACATGTTCTGCCACAGGTAGATGTAGCCGTGGGCTGGTACTGTCTTAACCTGAGCAGCTCCTCCTTTGCACCAGATGTGCACATGAGTAGGAGCATTTGTGCTCTCAGATACCTTGTCTCCAAGAATGAGGGGTCTTAATAGCATGTTGTACCTGGCCCATAATTACTCACCGTGTTTGTAACTGTTCATCATTTCAGTATTTATTCATTTTTCATCATTTACCCCTGGACATGAGGTGTTAGGAGTAGAAAGGTGAAACCCATTGCCAAAATATTCATCCTGCCAACACAGTATCTGTGATATTTACATTTGTGATGTATTGATGAGATTTTTGGGTGGGAGAGATTCAGGGGTAAAGGCCTGAAGTGATATGAGAGATTCTAGAAATGCTAAGGTCTACAGGGAACGAGATATGAGGTTTCTGCCTAAGCAGACCACTACTACATTGTGCAATTAGTTGTGTGTCCTCCATCCTCAGCGTTCCCCGAATATTTGCAGTTTTACCTTTAGCTAGTGCTTCATTTTAGGACTTCTCTGAACATTTAATGTCCTAAGCAAATGTATTGACACAACACAGCCTGTTACAAAATCGCCCACACTTTTATAGAGATGTGTAAATTGCTTATATTATTGTTCTTTCCTTTCTGACCTCTTTCTCCGTATTTTTGTTCTCATTTAGCTGTTCTTACACAATGACTTGTGCTAAGCGTTCCAGTGTTCAGCATGTGAATGTCAAGATAACCTGAGGTTAAATTATAGCTTGCTAAAGAGGAGCCTTGAACCATGTGATGTTATGCTTCCATTTCTTTGTAGCAGGGGATGGGGTTAAGGGGCAGAGGGATGATGAGGAGGTTTAGTGGCAACATTTAACAAAATATCCAGATTCTAGCTTTGTGATTTTGCTCTTTATTCACACTCTCACTTAAGGTGTACGCCACGCTTGCGTGTGTGTTAAACAACATCTGAAGAAGTTGGAATACATTAGCATTTTAAGTACCATGAAAATGTACAAGGTACCATCTGGGACTCTGCAAATTGCAATACGAAGAACTGAATTGTATTTAAAAGCTGCATTTAATGTTTGGAATAAAATCTGTGTTTTCTTAACAGCTGAGAACAAAACATTTTCCAAAACAAGGCTTAACTGCTTGAACTCTCCCCAGCAGCCTGATGCTGTGTCAGGGAGGGTTCTACTTTACACAGTTTTCCTCCCTTGATGGGAGGAAAAGTCTCGACAGCTTTTTTGGTTTGCTTACTTTTCCTCTCTGTAGGCAATGTTAAGGACTCACGTGCTGTGTTATAAAAAAACACTTCCAAGGAATTTACCTTTTTTAAGGTTCACTTGCCAAAAGCTGAGCATCAAGCCTCTCCACCTTGTGTATCACATCTGGGGAGGGGGTGCTCCCCTGTGAGCAGTCCACTGCTCTCAGTAAATCACTTCCCTGTGCTAGGGAGCAGTTTTGTCCTGATTTTGCTTACCCATCAAATGAGCGTTCTGCTCCATTCAGAGGTCTAGGTGTGGAAACTGCAGTATTAGAAAAAAAAAAAGTGAAAATTAGACCAAGTTAATAAAAAAGTTTCTCTGCTCTAGTGTTTTCTTATGAGCTTTGTCAAAGCTGTGTTTCAGGCTATACATGAAGGATCCACACACTCCAGCTCACCTTGGTCATTCTCAAGGTGACTCGATCAAAGCTGGTAAGTGTAATGCCCAGATTAATTGAGGATAGGCTATTCTGCTCATGTTATTAGATTTACCTATAACTTTGATTATTAACACACAGAGCGTGCTGGAGATAATCTTCTGACCCTGAATATGATGAGTGGGGGCTCTGAACCTGTTCCTCATTTCACTCCCAATTGATTTCCATGGCACTTGAGTGTGTGCTTAGAGCTAAGCATGCTCTAGCATGCTGCTAAATCCTGCAGGATTTCTAAGGCAGGTTCCTGTGAAACATGTAACACAACACACAGCGAGATGGCAAAACAAGGAAGTTTTATTACCAGTTTATATCGATAGCCAGCATAGGTCTTGTAGCTCTTAATATGGCTCTTGCCAAAGAAGACTTTGTACCGTGCAACATCACTACACAGTCTCATGTCTGCAACAAACCACTCACCACTGCTCTGGCTTTGGATGTCTCCAAGGCAGTAATGATGGCATGGGTCTGCTTTTGCAAGGGATGAGGTGCACCTTCTGATATGGGGTATGGGCTCTTCAAGAGGGGAAGCAGCTGGGAGGTAAGAAGGGAACTGGGCTGGGTGCAGGGCTAGGTTGTTACACACCCATCCTCCCAGGGCTGAGCTGGTGTAGTGAGTTTGCACGGTAAGGGTTTGATAGAGGGCGGCTACAGTGGTGGCTTCTGTGAGAATGTGCCAGAAGCTTCTCCCATGTCCAGTAGAGCCAATGCCAGCCAGCTCTGAGATGAACCTGCCACCGGCCAAGGCTGAGCCCATCAGCTATGGTGGTAGCATCTCTGGGACAACCTAATTAAGAAGGGGGTGAATAAAATCTGTTCAAAAAAACTGCAGCAGAAAAGAAGAGTGAGAACATATGCAAGCAACCACGCTGCAGGCACCCAGGCCAGTGAAGGACGGAGAGGAGGTGCTCCAGGCACCAGAGCAGATTCCCCTGCAGCCCACGGTGAAGCCCATGGTGAGGCAGGCTGTGCCCCTGCAGCCCAGGCAGGTTCATGGTGGAGCAGGTATCCCCCTGCAGCCCAGGGAGGACCCCACACCAGAGCAGGTGGGTGCCTGAAGGTGGCTGTAACCCAAGGGAAGCCCACACTGGAGCAGGTTTGGGCAGGACCTGTGACCCCACAGGGGACCCAGGCTGGAGCAGTCTGTGCCTGAACTGCACCCCATGGGAGGGACCGACCCTGGAGCAGTGTGTGAAGAACCGCAGCCCGTGGGAAGGACTCACATTGGAGAGGTTCACAGAGGGCTGTCTCCCATGGGAGGGACCCCATGCCGGAGCAAGGCAGAGTGTGAGGAGGAAGGAGCAGCAGAGACAACGTGTGATGAACTGACCGTAACCCCTGTTCCCCATCCCCCTGTGCTGCTCGGGGGGAGGAGGGAGAGAAATCGGGAATTGTTAAGTCTGGGAAGAAGGGAGGGATGGGGGGAAGGTGCTTTTCTGGTTTGAATGGTACTAAATTGAACTATTTTTCCCCGAGTCGAGTCTGTTTTGCCCATGGCAGCCATTGCTGAGTGATCTCCCTATTGTGACCCATGAGCCTTTTGTTGTATTTTCTCTCCCCTGCCTGGCTGAGGAGGGGAGTGATGGAGCGGCTGTGGTGGGCACCTGGCATCCAGCCTCGGTCCGTCCACCGCAGGTGGGCTCTGCACAAAGCCAGTCCTGAGGAAACCTAGGAACAGCACTCTGCTGTCCCTCGTGCTGGTTAATGTTCCGGGCTGTAGATTGTGTTTCTGCGGGAATGGATACAGGATTGCTGAGACAGGATTGGAGAATGACAAGATGTTGTTTCCCGCAGGCTTCTCTTTCTCTGCTAGGTAATAACTGACTACATGTAATTGGTAAATCAAGGGTCTTGTTGCTTTAAAGCAGAACAGTGTATTCCATAGTACAAACCCTAAATAATGAATAATAAGAATAATGTTATTGAACAGCTGCAACGCTGCAGTGAGTACTTAAATGTCAGCTTTAAAAACCTATATGCCAAATACATCTTCTCTTGGAGAGAATATTTACCTTAATGTTCTCTAATGAAAAATGTAACGAAAAGATTTATAATTACAGTGGCACACTTAGAAAGGATTTACAAGTGTCAATGTACCTACCAAGCTGAAAGAAAATCCATTAAGTTTTGTCCCCTAAAAATGACTGTTGCCTTCCCTGTTCCCAAATAAAATAATGTGTAGATGCTTTTCCTGTGAACATTCATTAAATGCTCATCAGGCATAATCTAAGTGACAGCAGAGCTTCAAGACACAAATCACTCTCACATATCCTCACACTGGATCATTCATTTAAATATGTACTTGTCTCTTCTTTTCTTTTTTTTAATGATGCCTTTCTGTTGCAGGAAGAGATGTTTGATTGCTCTTTACAGGTAAAAAATTTTTACCCTTTTTTAAAAATCATTAACATAATGGAAGAGTGACATTTCTCCATTTAAATGATGCACAAAGAAGACAGAGAATTTTTAAAGACATTTTTGCTCTTGTTCTTTCAACGGAAATAATTCTTTAAAACAAACTGCCTGAAGTTAAAGGATGTTATTTCCCCCCTCCTCCAAATAAACTTCTCTTTGCAAGGAAAGCCTGCATATAAAGGAAATCTTTTAGTCTACAGAGAATGGAGAAAACTAGATAAATTGAATGAAAATGGACTATTAAAGGAAATTAGGAGCATACACTGCTTTTTTAAAAGGCTCAAACATTAGCTATAAGTCTTTTAAATTGGCTGATTGTTGGCAGAAGAATGAAATGAGGTAGGCATGATATACATAAAGTAAACTCCAAATGCATTACCACATTCATCACATGAGAGCTGAAAGGAACAGCAAAGTTTATCCTAAAGGGAAAACAAGGCAGGGAGGAACATTTACACTGTCTGATGTGGACAAAACAATGATATAAATTCCATTTAGAGGTCAGTCTGTCATTGCCCTAACTCAGCTGCTTGATAGAGGGGAGGGAGTTGTCTTAGCAAAATCTCTCCACATGCTGTTGCACTGGTGGTGGTGGGATGAAAAGCCCCAGGAGACCTTTCTCTGAAAGGGGAGCAACTAATCAGTGAAGCCATTGCTTGAACGTTGTCAGCCACCAGTGCAGCACATACGTTATGATGTTTGCAGAGACGCTGTTGTAAATGCTCACAGCACGATGGAGTTACTGAATCCTGAAGCCAGCCTGTCTCAGAAGCGGATGCCTGGCTATGGCTCCACAGATGTCCTGGGTGCCTCCTCATCTGTGTGCCATCCTGAAGCGATGACAAAGCAGCAGGGTTGCAAAGTCCTCTGCCTGCTCCAAGGATTGCTGGGTGTAGGATTATCTTCCTTGGAGGGGATAAAAAGGTAGGCACCCTCATGAAGGCAGCTAATCCAGGTGCAGAGACCGGGTTGTTGAACTAGATGCTAGTCTAGAATCACCACTGATCTAAACGAGGACAGTTATACCCATTTTTATACATATTGGAGTGCAGGTGTCTGTATCCCATGAGTCTGTCACTCTATTTTTATCCACCTCCCCTTCTCCCCCTTGGGGAGGAGCAGTACATCAGCAAAGCATGCAAATCAAGGTTACCAGTGTCTTTCTTTGCATTCACTTACTCTCCTGATAGCAGTTTTCCCCCTCTCCATGGATCACTTTACTATAATTTAAAGTCATCATATGCCATCATCTATTTGCATTCCCGCAGTTTAGCATCTTTTAGAGGTTTTGTGTTAAACAGCCTTAATTCACAGGTGTGGTTTAAACCATTATGGGTTGGATCCAGCTCTCAGGGCTGTCGATTGGGACATTTCTGCAAGTTCAGTTCACTCTGCAAAAAGCAAGCAGTGCGGTCAAGAGGAAGGGATGCTGTACATGATGATTTACCTGTCACTGATCTCAGGACAAAGATACTAGTCTTTATTTTCTTATTTGATGTGGAAACTCTCAGGAGAATTCTCTGAACATCATGATTCCGTTCACTTCTCCTTGAAACATGCCACATTAACTTGCAAAGAAGGTACGTGGGCTGGAAATTAAAGTGAGTTTATAGGGTATCCATATCGTATTAGCTGCGGAGGGCACAATTCTGCTTTTAATTCCATGACAGCAAAGCTGAGCCTGATGGGATTTTGCCACGCCACATCAATATAAAAGGAAGATATACCTAAAATGTGTAAAAGTGGTTGCCTGCCTTCTACAGAAAACAGGAGTGATCAGATCCGATGTTTTACTGCTTGGGAGAAACCTACCTCCCTGTTCCAATAAGAAGCAATATCTTATAATTGGAAAGCAGCTGACTCTGTCTTGAGGAGCTAATATGGTACAACAGCATTTCTGATTGCTTCAGGAAATATCCAGCAGTATGAGCAGTGATGTGAGAACCAAAGCCGTCTGGCTCACCAACAGAGCCAGGGTATTTCTTCCCACATAAGTGTAAACGCAGCTTGATGTCCTTAGCCTTTTCCCTCTTCTACAAAATTTGCTGTAGCTGAGAGGCCAGATGCCCTCCAACTGTACTGCAGGACTGTCAGCATGGTTTGCAACATGGGTCATCCATAGTGTAATAACTAAATATACAAAGTACTTCCAAAACTGCTGTTTACACAAGCTTCGCCATTGCTTACGAGCTCTAGCAAGCATTTCTTTTCCTGTTCATCATTTTTGCTGTCTGATTTCTTGCACAACCAACAGTGTGCTGCAGGGGCAGGGGCTTTTCCTCCACAGCAGGGCTTAGGGTCCCTTCGCTTGCCTTTGTTTCAGCTGGCTGTACCCCAGCTCCCATCTGTGTGGTGGGAATGAAGACCTTTCCCTGGCACATCAAAAGCTGTAGGGTGCTCGGGTGATATAGTTAGCAGGCCGTATCATGCAGCTATTTCATTTAATTAAGAGGTTAATAAGGAGGAGATTCACATAGAAAAATATATTATGAAGAGCTTTTCTACAGATTTAACTCCGCTGTCTTGGAAGATGTCTGGGCCTTTATGTGCAAAGATATGCATCTGTTTGCTGTTCTATGAAAATGGAAATCGTGGTGCAGGGATGAAATCCTTTTAGTTGAATGTTCACCATGTTTGCTACCAGGTTTGTGGTTTTTTGTCTCCTTGAGAGATCAAGTGTTCCTCAAGGATGTTGATTAAAAGACATTCATCGATCAGGGTTTCTCTTTTCTGCAGACAGCATTTGCAGTAGCTGCTGCATAGCTCAAGAACATATTATGTCAGCCCGGTACCTAGATTTATTGTGCTGGTGTCTAGATCTTCACTTCCACACACTGGCAGAGAATCAATATGCGCAACCCACCACCTAGTCTTTCCACTGATTACAATAACCCTGTAGACCAATAAACTGGGAAATGGTTTGATTTTATTGTTTTCTCAGACACCAGAAGACATCCTTATCTTTAACAGTGTTTTACAATTAATTAATTAATGAGCACACTTCCCCGGGAAAGGATCTATGAGGAGCACAAACCAGCTCTGTGCACTGTTGGTGCTGCAAGGCTGGGGGACACTATGGTTGCGTGACTCAGGTCAGCTCACAGCCACAACAGCGAAACGTTATAGTTCATTTCTGCCAAGTTTCCTACAATACCCTCGACAGTGGTCAAGCAGCTGATGTGCTCTGCTTGTTATGCAAACTACAGTCGTATCACTGTGCCTTGTGCTTCCTTGTCTGTTTGACATACTCTGCTAGTCCCTCTTGCCAGATATGCTGGGTCCTGCTCTTTCCTCGCTGATGCTGAAGCAGACGGTTGTGCCCATGTGGGGGTCTGTGAAGGATCAGCAATCCCCACAGTAATGACACTGCTGCTTTCCTAAAATCATTGGTCTGAGAGGCAGTTGATCCACATTGCAACTCACATGGGAAAGTGGGTTCAGACAGCCCATGTCCTCTGCCAACCTAAAATCACACTGCTGTGAATTGCTGCAGCTGGGCTGATAAGTTCTGCAAAACAGCAGCAGGTATTCGTTGGGACCGATATCTGCGCTACCATGTTCACCCAGCATGTTATCACTGCTGGCACATGTCCTGCAGGGAGGGAACGGTAGCAGAGCATGTACTCCATCCATGGGCTGTGCAGGCGTAGGCTGGCTTGCATCGATTGTTTCAGCAGAGGGTAAATCCTGGGATTCATAGGTGAGTGATGAGAATATATTAGGAAGTTTCCACTGAAAGCTAGGAGCCGCTGCAGACCTCTGAGACAGTGTTGGTGGGAGTACACATGTTGGTGTACAGATTGTAGCTGAGGGTGCAGTAATAACTCATTGGAAATGGGTGTTGTGTGCAGATTCAGAAATGTGAATGATGGGAAGATCTGTAAAGAAATGCTGGGAGGAGGGAGGAAAGCCCAGAAGCATCCAGAGGCTATGTGAGATAGCTGAAAGAGTCAGTTTGACCTGTGTGTCCTGCAGAATGTTTTTCAGAAGGGTGAGGAAAAGGGACCAGCCAGTGGAGTTCCTCCAGCACACAGATAAATAGCCTTGTATTGCAGTGCTTCACCCAAGACGACAGTGCTTGAAGGACAAAGATGAAACAAAGAAAGAAGCAACAATAGAACATGTTATATTAAAATATCAAACCCCATGACAAGTCAGGTGTAGTTCAGTGCCTTCTTGGCCTTTTGATGCCCTGTAATTATTGCATGGGGAAGATAAAAGCATTTCTCAGTGGTTTGGGAACAAATGTCTACGAGGCAAGATATGACACTTCTGCCTTTGGGCCAAATTCCTTGCTGTTTCAAAAGGTGAAACATGTCTGAGATAAAGGAACCTCCATCTGCTTCCCCCACCACATTACTCATTTGACGTCTTTGCGTGTAAACTGTTAGTACTTTCTCAGGCTTTGGAATACGCTTCCTCCTCCTCACTGCCCCAGAAAAAAGGTGACATCTCACTAGGCATCAAACAGCACAAAGGACTCAGTACAGCTGCGAGAGCTGGCTGGGGGGAGAATCTGCTGCCTCCAAGGTATTCTACTGATTTGAAGCTTGAATAAACAGAAGAATGAAAAAATACAGGTTTGTAGCTTTTAATTATCATTTCTAGAGATAATAAATCGTGAAATCACTGCTATTTTGCAGAACTGAAAACACACCCACTCGAAGTGGAGTATCTTGGGGAAGTTTTTTGTCTAAAGTACCACTGGAACAGCCAGAGAAATAATTATCAAAATTTTTTGTTCGTTTACAGGGACTTCAGAAAGTTAAAAATTTTGATATTGATTTTGGTCTCAACAAGGGTGCTGCACTTTACGTAAGTAACTTGCATTATAATATAATGTAATATGTATATGATATCTTTTGGCAAAACATTGATAATAATTTTCAAAATTAGCTTGACATTTGAAACAAGGTCATAGTAGGTTATTTTACTTTTATTGACTGGTATTTTTGACCTCCTTTAATCAAGTCTTCCCATTAGAAAGCAGGTTCCTGACCCACTGAATTCTATGGGGTTGTGCGGTTGTGCCTTTCCCTCCAGTGCAGACAGTATAATCTTAAATTAATTTTTCATTCTCTACCTTCTGACCAGATTTTTATAACTGTTGAGACAAAGTACAGGGTGGGTTTTCTTCCTTGGCTGCATGAGCAAATAAACACTTCAAGAACAATATGAGGTTTGCTTTAAAATTTGCCTCACAGGCATATGTGTACACCACTAAGATTTTTGCACCAACCTTTCTTGGGAGGCAAAAGAAATCACTCCATGGGATTTCCATTACTACTCACCTAGCTTCATTCCTATTTCTAGAAGTCTCAGTACTGTGCTCCCTTCTCTTCTGATGTAGTCCAAATGGTTTTCAAATATTCATCTTCTAAAAATCATCTGGGCTCTGCGCTCGGTACTTCTCTTGAGCATCGCTGTTCTTGCTCTGCAGATTGCCCCTGGTGGCAAGGCTTGCTTGCTAAATCCTTCCGTGCCTAAGCGTGGGCACCTCTTGCTCGAAGGTAACGCTCTTCCAGTGCTTCCCCAATGCATTCCCATGGACAGAGCAGCAATCACACCCTCTAAGAGCTATATCCCTGTGGGGTTATTTGAGGCTTTGCATCTCTAGCTGAGGTAAGGATGCACAAGGTGTAGTATAGAGTCTCTTCAGGAATGGGGTGAGAGGAAGAGAATTCTTGTGACCTCTGTCACGAGGCAATTTTGCTGCATCATTAACTAAAAGAAAATTCTTCTCACCTCAGTTAACTGATGGAGATGTTCCCAGATAAGCTGTTTCTATCAAAATTCTTCCTTTTCAAACATCTCATGAAATTTCAGTTTTTAAACCAATTTTGTCACGCTTCCTGGCCAACTCCTAGTCCACATCTGTGGACTACCCAGGACTGAGTAGGTCAGGAGTCGAAAAGGGTGCACTAGAGCTCAGGGAGGCTATTCTGGGGTGAGCCAAGTGGTCACCACCTGAGCACAAGCTGTAGCAGATTTCCACCTTCTGCAGTCCAAGCAAAGACAATGTCCTGCAGTGTACCTGGACATCTGCCCTTGTTACACCAATGAGAGCTTCTACCTCCATTACCTTCTATCAGCATGAAAGATTTGGCCAGAAAACTTCATTTTAGGGAGACTTAATGTGTTAGTGTAAGCATGCTGGTTCCTCCACAGCTGAAGAAGTCTGAAATTGTTGCCTCTTGTGCTGTTAATCAGAGGGGTTTTGCTGGAGCTTTACACCCCATGACTGTGACGATGTGATAGCCAGGGAAAGGCTAAGTTTTTAGCTCTCCTTTAATGAAAAGCATGCAGTGTGTAATGGCAGTATAAAAAAGTGCTGAGGACTGCTTTTTATTAGTGCTGGCTTGGGGGTTTTATGTGCAAGGCCCAGTAAAACCGACTGACCATGGACACTCGTGGTCAGTTCAGCTGAGGACTGGCAGGAACAACCATCACAGGGTGACAGCACAAAAACAAAGGGCTGAGAAGGCACAAAACTCAACTGCTACCTTCTGTAACGTACCTGTAGGGCAGAACACACTGAGCTCAGTCTGGATGTGCCTCTGTGAATAGATATGTGAAATGGGAATTTTCATGTAAATAGGTGTCAGCAGCCTTGGAAATAACCAGAGCTTGTAACAGAATGAGTGAATAGCAGGTGTTTTCAAGGGAAATAAGTCTACAGATTGATGGATGAGTTTTGGGAGGATAAATTGTTAAGCTTGTGAAGATGAAAGTCTTTATTTGCACAGGTACAAAGTTTAAGTGGCTTTTTTTGATTCACGATTTCGAACTACAAAAGAACAGCGTGCATTGTGCTATGTGTAACTTAATAATCTGCTTTAAAACAAATGTGAGGCAACACCAATTAAGGGCATGTTTTTTAATGAAGAGCTGCTCAGCCAGGTAAAAAATCATGTAGCATATTGTGCCATCCATTTTAAGTAGAACTTCACACAGACCTTCAAAGGTGGGTTCTGCCTAACAAATGGATGGAGAGATGCATCGCTGTTTCACAAGGCAAAAGGGAATAGCGTGGGCAATGTATGATCTGCATGTGTGTGCGTGCGTGCTCACAGTGTTGAAAGCACCAGATTATGCTGAACTGATTAAACAAGCTTACAATTGCATTACAGCAGACACTGTGATGAGAGCCAAAATATGATTGGCAAAATATACATGACATATTGTAAAACAGATAAAATGATAACAGCTTTTTACCAAAGAGCATCTGCTATTCAGTTGGGAAATTAGGTCGGAATGCAACTGTTCCTATAAATCATAAAAAAGCATTGCCATCATCAAGAATTTCCTGTCTTAATTTTTTAAGTGTCACATTGTTGTTGATCCTGCTTGTATGTCAGAAAGTTAGAGACTCCAACTTTTTTTCTCTGAACATACTAGATAGAAAAAAGTTTCTTTGACCATACTTTAGAATTAGGTTCTTTAAAACTTGTGCTCATTGACAGGTATGAGGACTGCTAGATAAAAACAAGTTCTTTTAACTACACTTCAGAACTATGTTTTTTGAACCATGTGCTCATTGACAGGTATGAGGACTAAGCCAGATCACCTCAATAAAATAGCCTGACATTAGTGGATTTTGCATTTGTACAGTGGAACTGCACGAGAAAGGAGAGTGAATCTGATTACTCCGATGCTAGCTGAACCTCCTTCACTTCTTGTTGCAACGGTTTATCATTTATTTCTGCAGGGAAGACAGCGCACACGGACTGTATTGTTCTGTGTGTTGATCTGCCAGGATTAGACATACTCCGGCTGAGTGCAGTGACCTTCAGATGCTTCCATGGAAGAAGGTCTGTTTCTTAAGCCAAATAATTAATGACTGCAGGATGGATGTTGCTTCGCTATCTATTGAATTGCTTCCACAGGGTGTAATGACTCACCACTTAATTGCTATGTAATTTTATTATTATTTGTAAAATGTTTTTCAGAAAGGAAAGACATAATTGCAAATGGTCTGATGTAAACAGATGTAAAATGACCTAGATGTAAAATTACTTTCAGTAATTGTGCGTGAGGTTGCTGGCTGGTGTAAATGAGTGACTTGAAAGGACTGTCCAGATTTAAGCAGCCTGCTATACATTTCCCTTATAGGAGCAGAACACACGAGAGTGTGACACACCCTTTGTGGTCTAACCTCCAATTTCATGTCATCAGGGCAAGCCAGACCCAAATTGTTTGCCGTACCCCTGTCTTTCTGATCTGTTCTGACTGTTCTGCTGCCTGCCAGGTCATGCACCAGGCGCTCATTTTGTAGTCTACAATCTGCAATCAAAATAAAGTTTCATACAGTCCCTTAAACACGCAAGTTGCTGTGATTTGCCTGTCGTGCCCCACACTACAGCCAAGGGTTCTTGCACCTGCTTCAACTTACTGGCTGTCCCATACTGGTTAGTTGTCTTTTTTTTTCTTTTTCCTAACTGGATCAGCTTAGGAATTGCCTGTGTGTATTAATATTTTCATAGGATCCAGCAGAAAGAAGGGATTCTGCCAAGTAACCGTAGCACTTCTAACTGGACTGGTTCTAGTCCCTCTGTTCTGTTTATACCAGGGGTTCATCAACTCAGCCTTGGCACTGTGCTCTTGTGTCAATGCATCTTTTCAACCATTTAACTATTTAATTGTAGTGCAGGTAGGAGTTTTTCTTGATTTCTCTCACTATAATGTGTAAACATATTCTGTGGATGCATGAAAATGCACCTTCTTTGGTTGAGAGCACTGTTTCTTATCTCTAGCACTTGTAAGCCTGCACATCCATCAAAGGCTGTTGCAGTCCCCATCATCCTGTATCAACACACATACTTAAATGAATTTAGCACATGCTGGGCAGCAAATTATTCTCACCAAGGACCACCCAACACACCTCTTCCCTTTTTTCTGCTGCTTACCCTGTGGCTTTTAAAAATGCTTCTCTCCCCATCTTAAAATAGCTGCATCCAAAGGCTCAGGTGAGGGGAAACAACAGTTAGTAACTTCTTCCTGTCATCTCCAATTCTGCCAAAAGTCATGGGTATTGTCAGGTATCTCTTGTCTGGGAGTGGATCTATGATTTTGATTTTCGTATGGCTGAGTAGATTAATGGCCTGGCAGAACTGCACCATTGCCAAGTCCAACAGAAATACTGGGTTGAAGGTGGATTGCAAAATAGATGACTGGCCTTGCAGAAAAGAATGAAGGTGACTGTAACACCCTAGGCTGCAACAATATGCTGCTAACAGAAAGGCAGTAGAGGGCTACAAACGCCATAGCAATGGAGAGTGTTGCTTAGCTGGCCACAGTTGGTCCCAGAGCCAATCTGGTCAGTCTGCAGACTGGGGAAGGACAGTGTGAATCCACCTTACAGTTTTGAAGTTATAGAGAGAAAAGAAAAAAAAAAAAAGAGAGAGATATTAAAAAAAAAATTAGTAAAAAAGAATACAGAGATGTTCTGAGGCAGCATACATCAGTCGATATGGTTTTCCAGGCTCCTTTTTGTCACCAGTCCTTTTTAAGACCTAGCTTGTGTCTAGTAAATGGTATGAGACATAGCTGGATACTGAGACACGGTCAACATCACCAGGAAATCTTTACATCATTTCACATGGATAGGTGCTTACAGCTAACTGCAAAAAGTAGGGGAAGATCCTGTCTTGGATCTCACTGTTTCCATAGTCGAGGCCTGCATAGTGGTCTGCGTGGTTCAGGAGAAGCCTCGTGTTTTGCTAATTGAGCTTTAAAGCACATGAGGTCTTGCCTTTGGGAAGAACTAATCCTCAGCAATCATTCGTCTGGGGACCGACTGGCTGAGGAGCAGCTCTGCTGAAATGGTCATCAGCATCTTCACAGACTCGTGAGCCAGCCATGTGCCCAGGCAGCAAAGACAGCCAACAGCATCCCAGACTGTATTGACAGAAGAGATAAGAGATCAAGCAAAGTGATTATCCATTCTGCTTGGCACTTGGTAAATCACATCTAGATAATTCAGCTAGTCTGGGCCCCCAAATATGAAAAAGACATTGACATACTGGAGCAAATTCAGCAGAAGGCCAACAGGATGCTCAGGGCTGGAGCATTTGCCCTGTGAGGAGACGCTGAGGGACCTGGAGTTCAAAGTGAAGGAGATGTGGTTTCAGGGTGCCTGATAACAGCACCCTAGTACCTAAGAGGGGATCACAGAAAAAGCAGAGCCGAGGTCATCATAGTGGAACATGATGGGAGAATGAGAAAACACAAGCATAACATGAAACAAGAGATGTTCAGATTGCATATAAGGAGAAACTTTTTCACCATGAGGATGGTCATGACGTAGAGCAGGTTTCTCACTGTAGTTTTGCTTGGAGGTTTTCAAGACTCAACTGGATAAAACTTTGAGCAACCTTGTCTGATCTCGTAGTAAACCCTGCTTTGAGCTTTATCTTGCACTAGGGAACTTCTGCGGTCCTTAGCAATCCAAATAACTTGGTGACTGTATGATATTTAAAGACCTGCTTAATCAAAAGCTCAAAATTTTTTGAAAACTCTTATCTTTACACCCTGTGCACTGAGGACTCTTCCTATTTTGAGAACTCACCCATTGCAGTGGCCTACCCTGATCAACTCAACTTCTTGGAAACCTCCAAGCTTTTCACATCTGTTTTTTCAGTATCTGCTTGTCATGGTGATATATTCACTACCTGTTTCTACTGTCTTGTTTCAAAAACACTTGTCAGGATTGCTCAGATCTGCAGTATTTTCTAAAATCCTGTCCAGTTAAACTCATTACTTGCTCACTTCCGAACAATTCATGGAGGTATCATTTGTGTTGAGCTTTGCCATGTGTCCCTTCCCTGGGGAGATCCATTACGTGATCTGCACCCGATTGCACTTTGGAACAGAAATGCATTTCACCCGACATCTGATGGAGAGTTGAAAGACTGAAGCTTAACTTAAATCTAAGATTACTTTTCAGTGCTTCACAAATTCTTCCTATACAAACAGAAATGAAAGCCTGTGGATTGCTTTTGTCTTATAATTTTTATTACACATTATGGAAGAGTTCAGAAACAGTCAGTAAGTTGAACTAGAACCAATTCTCATCTGTTGTTATGGTTACCAGCAGTAGAAAATAATTTCCTGTAATTTATCTTAAGATCATTTATGTCAGATACAAACACAGATTAAGCTGAATACCATGGTAATTTCTTCTTCAATTGTGTTAGGAACCATAAGACATTCATTTTTACTTCATAAATAAGGGTTACAGTATGTCATGCTCAGTCAAAGAAGATAAAATGAATCTAATTAAGTGCCATCAGAAGATCACTTTGCTGTTTTTATTGCGGCAATAAAAGTGCCCTTACCTTCTTATTCTTAGAGAAATGACAGAGATTATTATGGAAATAGGATGAGATCAAGTAAGTCTTGCTTGACCTAGACGTGGATACAACAATATCCTTGTGTCAGTGATTGTTGAAGTGAATAAACAGTTTACGAAATCTGATGGGCTAAAGCTCGTAAGAGATGCACTTGCTTTATTAGAATGAATGAAACCATATGTAAGCCTCAGACAGGTCTTGTTTATTGGGTTTTATATAAACAATATCATCTTTTTATTGATCTATAGGCCTCAGTGGTGATGATGGCAAACTAGGCTTTCAGATTGATGACGGCAGGTCCCTAACGTTGATTAGTTGATGCGTGCACAAGTGAAAGGAATCATTTAGTATTAGCGGTATGTGTGTACCAGTGTAATAATCTGAAGGTTGCTTCAGGGCATAGAAGAGATCTGCATGGAAATAAGAACAATGGAAAGCCCTGAAAGAGCACAGGTTAAGTGAAAGGCTGTTAAACAATATCTCAAAAACATTTCCATTAATTTCCTAGAGTCCTTAAATCCTAGGGAGTTTAAAAACAAAAAAAAAATAACCGAAGTCTGTGACAAGTCTGCTATAAACCTCAGAAAGTTTAGGGAAGGCTGACCGTCTCTGAAGTAGAAGAGAGTTCAGGTGATATGCAGTAACAACACCTGACCCGTGTCTTTGGAGATCTGATGGACAATACATCTAGCCTCCTGTCTACCAAAACTCCTGGTCACAGTGGAGTGGCCAGTGAGCCAGGAGCTCCAGAGCTGCATAGCCGTGTACCACATGGCTTTTATCCTACACCAGAATCGTGGGCCAGCTCCCCTCTCTCCAGCCCACCTCCCCTGTTCAGAGCAGGGTCGGCTACCACTGGTTTGTCCAACACCAGGTCCAGTAGTTCTCTGAACACCTCCAAGTATGGAGACTCTCCTGCCTGAGAGTGGCTTGGGGCAGTGCAATCTCCCACTGCTGCCAACCAGTGTCAGGCAGGGAGCCACAGATCCTCAGCTGACAGGATCCCAGGTGGTGGATCAAAGCCAGATGACAACTGCACAGGCTTTCTCTTCTGGAAAACTTGGAGGATGGTGCCTTCACTGAGTTGTTCTGCAGAAAGGACTGATTTTTTCATATCCATGGTGCTGGGGTTCTTCTCAGAATATTTTCAGGAAAAGTTGGACTTCTGCAGTCCTCTTGGTGGAACTTTGACAATTTTCTTCTGAAGACAGATGTGAAAACCAAACCTTCCACTAACATACATTTTCAATAAAAGCCTGGATCTAGTTCTAATGAAAGTGAACTCCTGCAGTACATTGGACTGGGTGAGTCCCTTCCTTCTCAGCAAAATGGTTTGTAAAAGGATATGCTTCAGAAATATACTCTGTCACCATTCAGTCACCTCCCATCCTTTTCCCCTGGTGGAAAAGGCTGAACATGGTGCCACTGCTGCCTTCCTGTTTTTCCCACCATCTCTTGCTCTCCTGGGACTGCAGGACCACAGCTGCTCTCCAGGGCGGTGTGTGCAGTGGTGACGGATTGCCTGCATGCGGGCTCAGTAGCAATGTCCACGGGCCATGTCCAAGCGTGCTTTACACACCTGGTTCTCACCTGGCACCTTCAGAAGAGAGGGTACAGGGCAGCCAGGCCTGCAGGGCACAGTGAGGGGGACCCCAAGCAGTGGCATTGCTATAACCCACATGACCAGTGCTGGGGCTCCTCTGCTCTAGATTTACTATCAGTTTTGGGATGCCTACAGGTGAAGTATTTATAGACACAGCAGCACAACAAAGTCAGGCTGGTAGGTAAGTCTCCTACAAGAGTAAGTGGCCCTTGCTGGGTCTCCTATCTCATTGCATGCTTTTTTCTCAAATCTAGTGTTTTCTGCTTTGACTGGTCAAAGCCTCATTCCCAGCATCTAAAAACTACAGTGAGATGATAAAAGAGACTAGCCCTCCATCTCTGTGGCATGCTCTTAGGCTTGAACTAGGGCTGCAGTGATTAAGTAGAGATCGGGAGGAGCGTTTGGTCCTCTGGGAGCTTTCTGATGTGATTGTCTGCCTTTTGATCAAGAAAGGTATTGCCAAGAGATCAAATGGCTCTGCTGTGTGCCTTCAGAGAACGATCCCTGAACCAGGACAAGGGACCACAGAGTGCTGGATTTTCTGGAGTGAATCAGTAGGCTTGGTCGTAAGACAAATAAAGACAACTTTAAGTAAATCTTGGCAAAAATTCAGAATGCACTGCCTGAAACCAAAGCTAACTAGCAGAGAAGAAAGAGAACCTTGCACAAACATGGTTACTCAGAGAGTTTCCTTCAGGTGCGTAGAGCTTCCACTGGATACCAGAGGTACTCTTCCCTGAACCACTGCTTAATATATTTTTTCTCTTATTTTAATGATACCTTTGTACAGTACATTTTGGAAAATCCTTAGGACCAGTTCCACTTTAGAAAAGGTCCTGCATCTACGTGGCTGATGCTACATATTTGGTGCATCCAGGACTGCATGGCTAGGCCTGCTCATCCTTTCCAATAAAGGCAGTGCGTTTTGGCACACAGCATTAAAATGTGCTCCAAGTCCTGTTTTATTTGGTAGCCAGCTGCCAGTTTGCATAGTGACTAAATGTGCAATAAATATAGGGTACAGAATGCAACTGCAGTGGTAAATATGGCTAAATTATTGGCACGGTAAAGTAGACTAAACCCCGTGTCCCCACTAAATGATCCCAGGAAGTTTCTTACTCAGAGACTATCCAGTTCAGCAGTTTCTGCACACAAGAGAGTATGCTTACAAGTTTATATTTTTTATGGGCCTAGGGCCCAACTGGAGACATCTTCTCACTTAGAAGAATGCTGTCTTTGCCATTTTGACTTTAGCTGATCTAGCAAAGACATAAAGTGCCACAAAAATCCAATAATGCTAATTTATTTAATTTCCTGAGCTGGAAGTGACAAGGAGCTGAGTGCACACTACCCGAGCACACATGAAAGCTGATGTGCAAGTTGAAAATCAAAAATATTGCAAAGGAGACTGCAACTTGCATGGACTTAACCCATATCAAATGAAGGCTTCTGAAATCTTTAACCTGCTTCAATAAATGACATTTCAATGTTAATAAGGAGTGAGGAAATGAGGGGAAATATTTAATGGAAACATATTGTAGCTGTAATTGCTGAACCAGATCCACTGCTGGTATAAACACTGTTGAAGCAAATACAAGATATAATGATTAGCATCAGCTAGGAATATGCCCCTTAGCACCGTGCCATTAAAGTTCCTGAGCGTGGGAGTTAACAAAGGCCGTTTAAAGTGTATTGGAAAATGATTTTTCATTCAATTTTAAAAACTCATTTCATGCATTGTTGTGTCATCTACTTTTAAAATTACAGTCCAAGCAGAAAGACCAAAATGTGATACCGATCTTTTCAATCACGATCCCCAGGGCAGAAGTACATGATTGACTCGTAGTTATTTGTTAGGTCTTTCTAGGCCATTCAGCAGAACAGTATGCAGGAGAGTCATATGAGTACCTATATAACAAGTAAAAGGTGTTTGATTGAGAACTATATTAGAGTGAATAAATAACACTGAGATGGCTCCTGCTGTGAAGTTGTGACTGAAACTTAAATAGCCATTTTGTTGCCTTGATGTAATTGGTGACCTACTGGAGCCAGATCTTGGTTGGTAATCTGTGTCAATGCTCGGACGATAGTACCTTTCAATACATCATTTCCCAAGAGATTTAAAGCAGTCATAGAGACATTTTCTTTTGCTGCATGCCATTTAGTTCTTTGAAAGACGGAGCAGTCTCTTCTAAACTCCCACTGTGCATCAAATATTACAAATTAAAATAAACTACTCCCTGTCTAAATAAAACAACAGCCACAGGGCAGGCTGGTATCAGCTTATTTTCCAACATTTTTCTGAACTAAGGTGACAGACTTTAGTACCAGGATATAACACAGTGCTGCTTCTTATTCTTGGAAAAAAAAAAAATATGTGCCTATATAAAAAATACAGTTCCTGAAAATGAGAATTAATTGTATTCCAATATGCCTAGTGGATGGGGAGCACTATAGCAACTTCTTACACCTAGCTTTATTACTTAATCATATTGGCTGAGCTGAAAATGCCTCTTGTGTATGTATTCAAGATGATTAAACTTGCAGCAAGATATTGACTGGAAATATTACAACTCATGAGAAGCGAACATTTGATGATTTCTTTTTTCTTGTGAATGAACAGAGAGAACCGGCCAATTCTTTTTGGATTTCTCCATTGATGTTCATAGCACACGGCGGGGAAGATGTCATAAGCCATGAATTTAACTGTCTTAATCTAAGGCTTTTTTATAGTATAAAGCTCTAGTTTTCTATTCATCTTAATACAGTTTATTTCACCAGAAACAAAAGCAAATATGGCATGGCAGATTTCTGCCCATGTTCAGCTCGTCCCTTTGATCAAACTTCTGGATTCAACCACACTTCTGGATTCTGCCAGGTCTAGCCTGCATGAACCACAGAAAACTCTTTTTGCTTTTTTGGACTGAAGATTGTCTGTCTGATTCCCCCATCCCTGTCATCCTTCATGATTCTCTCTTGAAAAGAGACTGAGATTTGAAGAGGGTTAGTGCCTTTGGTTTACTTTGTCCTCTTGTAACTTTAACAGCAAGCTGCTGTCCTGTGCAGGAGCAGAGAGGATGGGAAGCACAAACAGGGGCCACTGGCCCTCCCCCTGCGGTGACCGCTCCACTGCTGTGTGCCGGAGAGGCACCAAGTGTATGAGCACGGCTCTTGTGCATCGAGGCACCCAGCTGCCACTGGCATCAGCTGGGCTGTTGATGATCAACATCCTTAGGAGTCAAGACCCCATACTAAGACTGTATGACTGGTTAGCGTGGCTTCCCTGGTGAGTTGCCAGCAGCCTAGCAGAGTCATGGTGGCTTGGAGGCAGGTGGGTTTGTATTGGGGACAAGGTGATATGAAATATCTCTATGTGACATTCACTACTAGGTCTCTTTCTTGTGACTGGTGCACACGGTATAAAGAACAGGTAATTTATTATTTTTGCTGGTTTTGCCTAATCTTTTCTGTAAAGGTATTTTGAAATCTTATGTGTCCTGTAAGACGTTTTGAGGAAACAGCTATACTTTGGCTCTCCATTCTTCCACAGCACCAAACATCTAATTTAATTTCATTCCATCCCTGCCAAAACTTTTTATTACACAGAGAATATGTTTTCCCTATAAAGCAAGCACTGTAACAAGTGCTAATAAACATACACACACATGCACAGTATGTTAAGCCTGAGCTGACATTCTGAGATGTTTCCGTTTACATTTACTATTACGGATGATAGTAGCTGATCGCCGCAGCTGAAGCTGAGTTCAATGGGAGAAGCACTGCACCAGAACAACCAGTGAGAATATGTTGTGGCTTGGAGCTCGGAAGGGAAAGCAAGACATGTCCAGGTGAGGTGTCCTGCCCAAAACCAGAGCAGGTCCCTGGCAAAATTGGGAACAGAAGTAGGCATGCCAGTTCCCCATTCAATGCAGTGACTGTTTGACCATACTGCTTGACCTGACTTCTATTCCAGTTTTGCTTTGGGTGCCTCAGCACTCATCAGAATCAGTGCAATCCTTGCTGCAATCACAGCGAGGAGAAAAGCTCCATGTTTGCATGTCTGCAGGCTGAATCTCTGTCTCTGGAGAGGAGAACAAACGCATCAGGCAGAATTATGGTTGGATTTCTTTCCTGCTATGGGATTTGTTTGTTTCTAATGTGAGGTAATGAATGGCTGATTGGGAGATTAGGGGTAGATTTTGTAATCATAAGATGCTGCATCTTTTGTAGCCCAAAGTATTCTCTGAAATAAAGCTCCCTGATTAGATGAAAGCATACATCTGAGGTGAAGAATTCAGAGCAACATAATTTCCAAGACAATTCTTTCCCATGTCTTTCAACCAAAGAGACTTTAGAAGGAGGAATAAAAAGAAATGATGATAAATACGATTATTTCTTCAACTTGAGGTTCCAATAGCCCTTTGTTTCCTGTCCTTAAGCTGTAGGTAAAGGAGGTACAGTACAAGGCACTAATGATACATAGGACAGATTTCTTTTCCCTGCTTTTTGTGTACTGATAGCCTGTTGTCAAGCCAACCAATGCAACCTTCAAGATCACAAAGACTGGGATGTTTCTTCTCTGAAAAGTCTAATTCCTTTCATTTATACTCTCAGGAGATCCTGAGCTCAAACAGCTTAATTACTAGTGATACATGTTAGATATTAGCCAGACCTGTGGCTGAAATTTTCCTGATGTGTAACCGAAGTTGTGGATGACTTTTGACAACTGATCAGGTCACTTCAAGCTGGAATAGAGTAAACCTGCAGAGGCCAGCCTAAAAACACAAACAACCGCGATTTCAGTGGAGAGAGGGGACTGACATCCACTCTTTATTGTTTCTTGCAATACAATAATTAAGTGACCGAACGATGCTAGTAGGAGCAAGATACAAATCAAGTGAAACGGGACAGTGCTTGCACACTGCAGATCTCTGGGATACACTCTTCCACAGTGTATACTGGTCTCACCACTCTTCTAATGTTGGCTGGGACACCTGCAATTTCTGAGCAGCAGGCGAACACGTTGTCTTCTTCACTGACCCTTTCCCACCAGCTAGAAATATGTAGGGCTGGTTGTCCTTGGCCTGCCTTCCCACAGTGATAGCTCTTGGCATTCTGGTCATGTGCATACATATGTTACAGTTTATGAGAAACTATTCTGTAAATGAAAATTCACTGAAGTCAAGAAGGCTGGAGATGTTTCAGTGGATGCCCACCCACTCTTTCCTCCAGCTCACTGTGATTTTGCTTTTGAGGTACAGTGATGTGAACCAGCCTGTGAGTCTGTACCTGTCCCCTTATGACACCCATAACTGTTTTATTTTCATCAGACACCATGTCAAAGATGATATCCATAAGCACAGTCAGGTCCTGTCTGGAAGAGTATCACCACAGATCTTCAACCTCTGAAATTGTTGGCTTTTATATAATTTTTTTGTAACTTACTTTTGTAAATTTTTTTGTAACTTTCCTCTTTATGCTTGAACTTTTTTTTTTTTTCTCCCTTTAATAGGTGACACCTACACTTTGGAAAGCCACAAAAATTAATACAGATGAAGTACTAGAGAGAGGCTGCATGAAGAAGGTGTAAACAAATAGATTTTTACCATCTTAAATAGGCCCTAAAGCTACTTTTCTTTGTGCTCTCTTCACTTTTGCTGAAATTGATTCATTGAAAAAATTGGTCATTTAAATTCAAAAGCTCTGGTTCCCTTCCATATCCTCCATTGCTTTGGATTTATGTAGCTGGAGATGTGTTGTTAAGCATCCTTTTAGGGCTTTTTAAACTTGCACATATTTCTGGAAACACATTTTTGGAACAGCAGTGATGTATTTACTTAAATTTAAGGAATTGTTACATGCAACTCTGAAAAAAAAATTAGTTTCTCAAGCATTATGTTAGTTAAAATGTGATTTAACCACATCATGGAAATTATGTGTTTGATTAGGAACTTTTGCTCAGAGGATGAAAAGGGCAAAACAATCCTGTGAATCTGACAATGGTCAAAGAAACAGGCAAGAACAAGTAGATTTTGCAAAATTTTCTGGTTGCTGGGCTGTCAATTCTGCCTCTTTCTAGTCTAATTTGTTAATTAACTGAATGTGTTACCTGGCCTGCATGTGTACTTTTACCTATCAAGGACAGTTGCTGAAGTTGTGAAGTTGATAGGAAGAATATATAGATGAATTTATATATATTCCCCTTTCCACTACAGGCCTAAAATTCCCTTTGTATCTGAAAGTACAAATTATCTGAGATTCGATAAGAAAATGACAGTGTATATTTCTGTGACTGCATTTTTTTCAGTGATTCCAACCTGGACTATCCCACTGTCCTGCAGCACTTTAAGGCATTGGTCTCTGTGACGTTTTTGGAAGGCAGGGCTCTCAGAGCTGGCCAGTGGAGGCATGCTGGGACTGGGGCACAGTAGGGTAGCATTGGGTATGGCAAACATCCATGAATGTCCCCAGGCGCTGCCCATCAACCCAGCTGCAGGTCTTATAATGCCAAAAAAACAGGGGCAAGCCCCTGGTGCAGGATGAGGAGAAAGCTGAGTGAGGTCACTTGCAAATCTAGCAACCCAAAGGGATGCAGCGTCAGTCAGAAAGCAGCAGCCTGGTATGCACTGCGCCTAAGCACAGTCAAAATCAAGCCCCACAATCCAGCTAAGGAGGACTGAGTTTATATTAGGCTGTTGGATCTAAAGACTTCATTAGTGAACCTGATACAGTGAGAATCTCTGATACTGTCATGGCGGGAAATTTTGTTTTAATTATTATGTGTGATTTTGCAATTTTAATTGTGTAATTATTACAACATTAAAAGACACAATTACATTTTAAATCTTCTTAAGAACTCAATTTTATTACTTCTTTATTACTTTGTAATGATATGATATTTTATTATTCAAAATTAGAAATTATTAGAAATAATTTTATGATTACACAGTTTTAAAATATGACCTTTTTACTGTTTCATCATTTTATCTTACAACCATCCTAAACATGCAGCAGAAAGTGGAAGGCTGCAAGTATTTGGAGAGTAAGATGATAAGACATCAATGATGATGCTGAATTTTTTTCACCTTAGCTGTTGCCTGCCTTACAGAATTAATGAAGCAGCTTACGATGACAGAAGTTAGTTCAAAGAAAAATTTGAGTTATGAAAACAGCTTTTGTGGAGGGCTTGCGCTTAAGATGAGTTATGTCACAACTGTCTGCGAGATCAGGAGCCGTGTGTGAGGAGGTGGTGAAGTTGTCTGGTGCTAATTGTTCCATTTGCTCACAGCAACATGAATCAGAGGTAATCTTGCTGAAATCAGAAGCAACACTTTTGTTACAAAGATCTGAGACTGGTTTCAAACCTGAACAAGGCTCACTGCCATTCATCTTGCCACACCTGATGAAGCAGATGTTTTCCTAAATACAGAAGAGTGAAATGGTCCATGCTGCGTATCAAAGCTTGAACCACCTTAAATGACCTCATTTCCTCTTCTGGTTTTTAGGATTCGTATGTATTTATTGTTCGCTTTCATGTGTTTTCCTTTGTGTTTTTTATTAGACCAAGTGTCCTTGTTGAGTTATATTAACATTTTCCATTGTTCTTCAGACTTTGATACTATACATAAAAATATTCATCCTTTGTCTCAACTTGCTCCTGAGTCCTGTTACAATCAAAATGGAATAAGAAAGCATACTTTGATCTACTGTGGTTAATAGAAATACAAAGACAGGGAGGCAGGGGGTAGGGTAGGTAGGGATGTTTCCACCCTACCCTAAAGAGCTACTAACCTGAAAGACAGGGTGATAGTAATTTTAACTGCCACAAGTGCACTGAACACACGTACTTTGTAATCAATCAAGAAGAATATGGTCTTTCTAGTCCGTGAGACACTGCAACAAGGACAGAATTAATTCCCAGTGAGGATATCTCTGCCTTCATAGTTCGGTCCATAGAGTGAAAGGCAGGTTTCAACAGAAAAGGGACAGATGCCCTCAACAGTGTGATGTCAATATAGGTAGTGTGATAATTTATCCCACTATACATTCACCTCTTCTGCCCCACATCCAAACTGTGTATCAAGAGAGAGACAGAATCTTAGACATATGGCATTTGCCTTAGACTGTATGTAATCACAAAAAGAAAAGCATAATAAAATGCCAGTGTGATATTATGTTCTGGTGGGCACATACTCTTCATCCTAGATGCAAATAATCAAATTTAAAATTCAAGCAATTGTTTACCCTTGGTTTTCTCTCTCTGTTTTCAGATCTGTATTTTCTCATATGGTTTCACTTCATTTATAGATAACCAGAAGATAAAATTCAGTGAGTCCTGTTATTTTTGTCAAATCCTAGGTAACATTCTGTCTGCCCAAATGTCACAAATCCTATTAATTGGGAATAGATTGAATGGAAATATTGTATCAGAAGTATTAGGGCAAAAGGAAAGCACTCTGAATTTCCAAATTGTGAAGCCTGTTACACGGTGGTGTCTGTACAGAACATGCAGTTGCTAGAATTGCCCCGATTTTGCTCCTTTTTCATCTTTAACTGGTAGAAAATATAATCTATTTATTATTTTTCTTGTAGCTACTTTGTACCACATTGCAGAATGTTATATGAAGTTGTGCAGTGTAGCGCAGTACATCATGTAGGGATGAATACTATGCAGGGAAGCTCACATCACAGTGTGCGGTCGAGAGTCGCACTTCATCCTCAGCCATTCTTTCCAACCAAATGAGAATTTACACATCAGGACCCCGTATGCTGAGAGGCTTTCTCTATTTAGTGTCACAGCTGACATACACGGCAGAGCAGAAGTACTCACATCCATCAGAACTGTGCTGAAAAAGCAGGGAGATTTTGGCATTGTGTGTTACTGCTTTTGATCACAGCACAGGCCAATTACCACTCCATCCTGCTTTTCCTTTCCTTTCCTTCGGTGCCGATGGAAGCATCCCGTACTGAAGAGGTTTGCCAAGCCAAAAGCGAAAAATTAAAAGCTCTTCTGCTAGAATAGTGTCTTGGATCAGTATTTCTTTGAAAAGCAGTAATGTTGTTTTTGAGGCAGAATTCATTACTGAAGGAACATCTATATTTGCTACTATAAAGGGAGAGAAATTGCTGTACCCTGAGAATAACACGTGTTGAAGTGTAGGCGCTTAATATTTTTCGTCACATCGTCATTTCAGGTGATGTTTGGTTAAAGACAAAACATTCTGGGAGTAACTCTGGCTTAATTTCCATCTTTTCTCACCTGTTACCCTTTATGAGATGGGATACAGAGGAGGGGAGAGCTGAATTCTAGAAATAACTACCTGAAAGTACTTGGAGGCCTGACTCCCTGTTACAGCTGTGTCTGTGGACCTTACTGCCTTAAACATGTATCTCCATCCACTAACGCAAGGGATACAAAGCATCCTACACTATTTGCAGGTGAGCAGAAGAGTTGCAGAGATTCTTTGGATGATCCGAGTGCTCTGCATGCGTGCGCACACACGGACACAGATTTACACTACACCTGGTTTCATCCAAGTGCCTCCAACTGGTGTAGATTGTACTTAATGGAGTCAGTGGGGAAGCCTATAAATTGATTCCAGTAAGTGCTTAATCAAATGGCCAGGGAGAGCTCCAGGATGTATTGCATACACGAGCAGAAGTGAATCACTGCAGAATTTACTATCAGCAACCTGGACCATTTGATCACATCCAGTTTTACCGCTTCTGCAAAGAGTGAAATGAAAGAAACTAAACTCTGAATCCCATTCCACCTGCAAGTTGTTTTCCCATGTCCCTAGTAATCCCATGCGGAGAAAATCAGATCATTTAAATATTGAGTTCTGAATAAACATTGATTCACCTCAAAGAAATTATTTTCCAACACTGAAATTTTTTTCCAAATCAATCAACCGAAATTATGTCAGGACTTCTTGTTGCTGGGACCACTTTGGCTTTTGGTGGAGGAAGGAGATAGTTTTGTATTTTTCAAAAGATGAACTTTTGATTTTGACCAATTGAGTATGATTAAAACTGCAAATTGCTTGGGGATTTTATTGCAAAGCCGATTCATTTCATGTTTAATTATGTGTCTAAACTGGGAGTATTGCCAGTGATTGTCTCTATTTAATAAACAGAAGCATATATGTTTTGAAAAATGGAGTGAAAACACCACAAGTAAAGAAAGATCAATAATATTCCCTTTTCCTGATACTCTGAAGACTTACCTCTATCTATAATTCAGCATAAGGGCCAAATTTTCAATTGATAAAAATCAATACCGACAAAAATCAATACAGTGCTGGGGGTTTACATGGAGCTCCAGTAGTGTGGATATCTGTGGGAAAAAAAGGATGTGATGGCAAATTTCAGGTATTCTTAGCCATATTCTCCCCAAACGCCTAAGTATAGGGGATTTAAACAGCTACTCTTCAACCTGCTGATATCAGTAAAATTGCAAGAATGGGATATGAATAGTCCTGGGATCATGAATTGCAGGGTTAGATTTGTATGCTAATGAAACGAAGAACTGCTTGTCTGCCTATCTCGTAGCATGAGTGTAGACAGCCTGAATAAAATCATCATCCAAGCACCCTCCTTCTCTAAAACAGGTAAGGATTTAAGGGCAGACAGGGTAGGAAGGTGATTTGAGAGTGTTGTATGCTCAGTGCCAAATATATTTCAGCCTCCCTGCCCGACAAGTGTGCCTTCACTGTCATGGTCCAGATCCTCAGGAACGGCTGTGGCACTCAGGGGAGCAGCACGGTGGCATAAAAAGCATGAAGGTGGCGGAGCACTGCAGGAGCAGATGCCCTGACACCTTCATAACACAGGAGGCAGCATGAGTGTAAGCTTCTGGGCCATGGAACAGTGATGGAAATACCTTCTCACATCTTCTTTTGGACTGCAAAAAACTTCACCTGTGAAGCGATGCTGCTTATCGCAGGGGGAAGGCTGTGGAGCTGAGTTACTGGTTATCAAGTGCTTGGCCGAAGTTGGGTGGGTTTTTCAAAACCCATTTGTGTAAATCTCCGTCTGAAATCTCCATGTTGGACATTTGCCTTCAGTATGAAATGAGCATGGTTAAGACTGATGAAGTCCGAAAATCTTCTTCAAGAAACCATTTATAGCACCTGGAGAACTTAAATTGTCTTATTTTATTATATTCTTGGTCTTCTCCAGGAAATGGAAGGCTAAGAACATGACCAGTTTTAATCTTTTTCTCAATAGATCTGAAAAGTTACAAGAAAAACACAGTATATTTATGAAGCACTCAAGAAATTTATTAATGAATTTAAGAAAAAAGCAATGAGTCATGCGCAGGAAAAGCATGCCTTTATTCTGAAAAGGATTTTGATCTGCTGGAACTTGCTTTTGTTCCCAGTTGGCATGACAACTGTGTGCATCAAAACGTTTGATGGAATGGACTGCAATTACATTTCTGCCCTGTGAGCTATGACAGCATCATGGTCCCTGGAGCTCCCCAGTGCCTGGGCATGCTGGGATCCAGTCACAGATCCAGGAAACGTGGAGACCATGTGTGTAGGCTTCGGTAGCCACTTTTCTCACAGTGTCCAGGTTTCCTTCTCTGTAAAACTCAGCTAAGGATCGTAATGAAGAAATCTGGAGCCTTCTTAAAATGAGTGCCAGTGTCAGAGAAACACAATTTCCAACATCTTGTGGGAGTCCTGTGAGAAGAGCCACTGAGCTGGGAGACCCATACCAGTATGGGGGTGCTGAGAAGTCACCCAGTAAGATGGCAGGAAACACGGCTGCTTATATTTGCTCTTCATAACATTTAAAAGCATATTAATTCAGATTTCCCATGTAAAAAACTGCTCCACTGGTATTTTTTAACCAAATTTCAAAGCCACTTTTACCTAAAAGCCAGAAAAAAGCCATAGGTGATGAAACTGTCCTGTATTCCATGTGAGGGAAACTCTGTTTCCCAGGTACTCTCCCAAACTGGGAACTGAACTACTGTTGTGTTGTACAAAAACCTGTTCTCTAAATATTCCTTATCTGGCCAGAAGCAGAAATGAATTGAAATTTCATAAAGCAACTCGTTCTCATGACATTTTCAGGCCCTCTTTGAAAGCTGATTAATATGCAGTGAGTGCCCTGCTGTTAAAGTTCACTGTGTTATGATATTGATGTTCTACTTTTATATTTTGGGGGAAAACATTGATTTGCAGAGTTTAATAGATTATAATAACTGTTCTACCTGCTGGTGGGAAACACAGATTTCTGATTCTTTAACAGATTGGAGCAAAGCTTGTTCATTAACAGACATGTGTTTAATGAGAAAGAATACTAAAATAAAATCTTTTGGTAAATGGCCTAATTCTATACCTTCCATGTGGAGCAATTAATGCTCTTTTTGCTTTGTCATAACACTTAGTTGGGTGCTCCAGTAGCTTCTCTGTTCTTAAGTTGGGTGATTTACTTCCCTGTGTTCACAGGCTAATCTAAATGAGCTGTACCTATCAAAAATAAATTAATTCTATGTACTTTTTCATGCTTCTTCCCAGAATTGCAACACATTGCTCCTCTATCCCTTTCACTCAGCTGAACAGTTTACAGCAATCAATAATATTACTTTCATCTACATTTTTTTCCTCCAGCAATGTCATTATTATTTCCTCTTTCAAGTCAGGGAAATAAATGTGAAATAATCTCAAGCTTCCTCTCCCTAATGTATTTTTTTTTTCTAATTTTCCAAATGAATCCCTGTTTCTGGTTAAAGACTAGCACAGTGCACTAAGTTCATTAGTTTGCTGGTGTGCATTCTCTGACTCACATTAAAGCACTAAAGGTCTTTGAGTTAGCAATAATTAGATGAGGTCATTAAAGCTACAATGAGATCACGATTGCCAGAAATGGCCTCACATTGTATGAAATAAGGTCAAATCAGCTATAACCATTACTCATTCCCAATTTTTTCTTCATTACGTAAGCATTAAATAACAGCAGTGGGTAACCCACAGCTTAACACAAGTGAGATGCCCTACAACCTGCCATACGCATGGTGTTGTACAGTGAAGGGGAAGTTGCATCGTGAGATCTTTTATAGTTATTGTCTCACACATAGAAATGGTAGCATGGACTACATAAGAATGGATCAAAAAAAATGGCAGGAGTTGTCAACAAAATTTTGAAGGAGAAGCAAGACAGGAAAACATGGGCTGCATCGTTTAAAGACACCAGAAACATTTTCCAGGAAGGATCAAATTAAGATGTAGCAAATGAGGCTCCCAAGCAAGACAGGCTCAGATGCTTCTCAGGGCTATAGCTGGTGTGAAAGCCATGGCTCCGTGGAAGCTCACAGCTGCTGTGCAGAGCAAGCCAGTCCATGTGGTCATCTTGCCAGAAGGTCGCACTGTTATGTGGACAGTATGAGACACCAGTGTTCCTCTGTCAAATTTGCCTTTGACCCATGGACAGCACCTCTCCAGACAAAGTGAAGAGTCAGCCCAGCCAACAAAATGCATGGATTGCTTTTCTTTTGCATAGGACTGACTGCCACATCCATTCTTTAGGACAGTCATTCACTGCAAGCACATAGTAACCTGGTGAGGGATGGCAGAACCTCTTCCATTTATTTCTCATTTTCTAAACTGCTAAAAAACAGCTTTAAAGCCAAGCCTCTCTATGGCAATAGATAACACAAATCAAGCTGAACAAATAGTTAAGTGGGACAATAGCCAGAAGAGGAGAAAAATCAATATACTAATTAATGTAGTAATTGCTTCCAGATGTGTATATCATAGAAATCAGAGCCATTTTTGTATGGTTTCTGATTATGCCTCTCTTCCTCTTCCTCACACTCTGCTGATTAGAGGCACAATGGAAAAATGACCCTTCCAGCACTAGAACACGATACATTCCTTCAGCACCACACAACAGGCAACATGTTTCATGAGAGCAGGTGTCCTGGTTTCAGGTGGGATAGAGCTGATTTTCTTCTGGAGCAGCGCTGTGGTTTGGATGTGGTGCCAGAGCAATGCTGACAGCACACTGGGGGGTTCAGTTGTTGCGGGGTGATATTTGTACTAAGCCAAGGGATTTTCAGTTTCTCAGGACCTGCAGGCAAGAGGGCTGGGGGGGGCACATGGGAAATTGGTGGCCGAGGACTGGCTGTGCATCTGTCAGCAGGCAGTGAGCAGTTGTACTGTGCATCACTTGTTTTCTTTTCTCCCTTCCCTTTGGATTTCATTCCTCTCCCCTTTCTCCCTCCATTTCATTGTAAGTGTTATTATTATTATTGTTCTTTCAGGTTTATTTTATTTCAGTTATTAAATTGTTCTTATCTCAGCCCTCAAATTTTACATCCCTTTCCCATTCTCCCACCCATCCCTCTGGGTGGAGGAGGGGGCATATGAGAGAGGGGCTGGTGGTACTGTTACTGGCTGGGGCTAAACCACGACAGCAGGGCAACTCACCAAGCACCTTGCAGCAGCTCTAGCTCTGATGCATTAAAGTCTGCAAGAAATTTAAGGCTCCATTTCATCTGCTTTCACTGTGAAATGCCTCCTCCCTAGATTACAAGTGACAACCTCACCTACATGTCAAGGCTGAGGAGACACGTGAAATTACACGTCCGTTCTGGGCCGTGCCAGAGGAAGGAAAAATGCCCTCTTTGACAGCTACAGTCCAGACATGAGGTATAGACCAGAGGCTCTGCCTGGAAATCAAAATTAGTTGTGGCCAGGAGAGTGAGCATGATATCCAGGGAACTGACCCACAACAACTAATATAGGGTGCCCTTCTGCTGCCTGCTGCTTCTCCCACTGGCTGGAAAGACCTCCCATAAGGAGAGGCTGGACTCTGCTTAGATGCTAACTTGCTGGCTGAAAACATGCACAGACCCAGATTCTGCCTTCAGGCAGTTCATATTTGCATTGTAATCAATGTAATTAATGATCCTAACTAGCACAGACATCTGAATTTCCTTGCAGTTGTACCTGAGTTATGAACAAAAATCATAGTTGCTCAAGAGCTTTTAATTTGGGCACTTTTGTCTGTGTGCTGAGGCACTGAATGGTCAGAAGTCGCACAGTTCCCTTCTCTGCAGTAAGGTTGTGAAGTGCTTGTTTCTCACTCTAAAACCTACTTTTTGCCCGTTATTTTAGGTGAGGAGTACAGTCCTTTTCTGAAAATACTGAGGCTGTTGGATACAGATTCTAAATTGTGCAGCGAGTTTTGTCTCCATACAGATGTTGGGGGATCTGGGACCTCAGTGTCACCTCCAGAGCCCAGATGCTAGGGACCGGCTTGCACGTGAGCTGCCAGTGTCACCAGGAAGCACACAGTTAGAGTTTTGCCGGTGATAACCTGCAAAGATGCTCCACAAGTCTGTGTCTAGAAGTTTGCCCCTTTTATTTCCAAACTTGCTTGACTGGTGATGGGAAAAAGACATGGCAATGAAACCACAAATGGAGAAGACAGCAGATTTGGCATACTAATGGTTTTCTGATATTTCAGCTGTCCTGAAGATCTGCTTCTCTACGTTATAGAGCCAAGGGTTAAGGGGTTTTCACTGAGATTTTCTTTCTGTGAAGAGGTAAATCACTAGTGCTAATAGATACTAAAATATCCACAGTGAGGGGAAAAAATGTTTTAATATGTGCAGTAGAACTTCTGTGCAAATAAATAAGGAGCAACCAGGTTCATTAGCATGATGTGTTAGCCTGACAGGGGAAAAGAGAATATAAGCAGCTAATGTTGTTTGTCTTGCAATCCATCTTCCATGTCACTGAGGGGAAAGAAACCTTCCCTAAATTTCCTATCAATCTTCCTGAGCTTTTTACATCATCTGCACCTTTAAACAGGTATTTTTTGTTGTGAAATTTCCTCTTGATAATTCCCTTTAAAAAAGAAAGATGCTTCCCCTTAGAAATCTCTTCTTCCAAATGCCTCAGCCCAGACAGTGGTCTTTACACCCCCAGTAAGAAAATCCAGCATTTGCCATTTTGTCCATGGAGCAGCAATCCAGGGCTCTTCCTAAACTGGACCTGAAGTGATGTCCTAGGGTCAGCCTCAGTGTTTATTCAGCCCAAAAGAAAAGCAGGGGCCGGCAGGGGCCGATGGACCCACCCAGAGCTGGCCACTCAGTTTTTTTCCCCTCCTGGCTTGCCCGAACACCCTGCAGGCTATCAGCAAGGAAGCACATGGGTGGTAAGACATGCAAGCGGCAATATCAGTGCTCACACAGCCTGAGTAATTCTTGGAGGTGCAGGTTTTACTACCCTGCAGAAATGGCTGGGGTTTATTTTAGCTTGTTTTTTCTCAAAGCTATGTCTTGTTTACACAGTCAATAGTAGATAGTCATGACAATTTTACCCTAAACTAAAGATAGACTAGGTACACAGTAACAGAGCAAACAGAAGTAGTTAGTAGAACAGAAAACATAAACACATTTCCACATTCAGCATTCGTATACTGCCACTTATAATTTGTGCACAGCTTCTGATGGCCTGTGAAATTCTTCAAGTGTTTGGTTAAAAGTCTAAGAGTATATAGGCAAGTTAGAGGCAACCTCCTGTTGTTACCAAAGGCAATATAAGTAATATGAGTAAGTCAATTGCAAGTATTGTTTTAATTAATTTACTCCAACAAAATTGCTTAGAGTTTACCAGTAAGTAGTCAAAAAGCAGATCTGGCTAAAAGATAAAGAAATAAACCAATAAGCAATAGACCATTATAAAATGTACCCACTACCTCTCTGTTTCTAGAAGGAAATAAGCCCATCTTTCACCCTTTCCTACCAGTTTCCATTCTTGCAGGGAATTTTGGCAGAAAAGCCGAGGAGGGGTCCCCAGCCAAGCTCTCAGAAACAGCAGACTGGTCTTCCCGGGAAATAAAGCACTCTGGCTTGAAAGCTTTAGGAGCTGGCTTTGAGGATTTCACACCATTAAATAGCTCTACTTGGATTTTTTGATCTCTGTTCTGCTAAGTGCACAGACAGCAGCGAATCCTCACCCCAGTACTCAACAAAGAGTTCACCTGAGTCCATATGAACTGCATTTGTGGCTTTAGTTAATGGGGAGGGAGAGGAGCACAGAACTGCCCATAAAATCCAGCTCTTAAAATCACACCCCACAAAACGGCAGGAACCGACTGTAACATCACAGGACATGAACAAGGTGACTTATTAAATCATTCGTAACCCTAACTTCTGTGTGAAGCTGCAAAAATGAAAGCTCTATTGCTGGAGCCCAGGCTTCTGGGGAGTTAGAGGCAGCATACCAACACAAAAAAAAAAAAAAAAAAAAAAAAAAAAAAAAAAAAAGAGAAGATTGTGCTGTATTTGCGATTGTTATCATGACTCTGACGCAGCATTCAGACCTTTTGGTGGTGTCAAAGAGGGGATAGAAGCAGGCGAGGGGACCTTGCCGCGCGCAGCTGCTGCTCCTACTTCTGCACATCTCTCCAGATGCCGCTGCAAGAAAGGAGACTTGGGAAGGGGGTTTAAAAACCTGACATGCAAAATGCATCCCGTGTCACGGTGTGCTGTAGAAAATGATCATCAGTAGAATTATACATGTCATATTGCCTGCATCCCCCAAAGCAGTTAAAGAGCCAGAAGAATATGAAACTGTCATTACTCTGTCTCCCTCCCTCTGCTTCAGAGCATAAACCTCTGCCAGACACTCAGGCAGAACAAAACACTTAATCAGTGTTAAGGATGCATCTGGTCCCCTCAGAGAGATGAGCTGTTCATTTATGCTTGTTTACAATATGTTTATAAACATTAGTGGACAGGGATAGATTACCCCAGTTTACTGTCACATAAAGGAGTCAGCTGCTTACGTTTCCCATCGTATCTATGTGCTTTTCTTTTGCATTACTCAAGTGGTACCTTATGGCAAGTAATCTTTGTGAATTAGGCCAGGAATCAGGAGTGTCCCTGTAGAATTTATACTGTTTTCCCTGTCATTACCCCTACAGTATTACTTTTGGATCAAATCCCTTCCCAAGATGCCTGTTTTTCCTTGCCATCTCAATTGCTTTACTTGTTCTTTTTTTCTTTTTTCTTTTTTTTTTTTTTTTCCTGTGGTCCATGAAAGAATGACATTGTTTCATGCTCTAGATGAAAAGCATATTGTTTGGACAGCAATGGAAAAGGTGTTGTGATGACTTTCCCCACCTCGTCAAAGAAAGAAATCTTTATAAAAGAAATCTTTACTTTTACTGTTTTTCTTCTAAAAATAGGTCATCCATGCGTGTTCCCTCTGAATTACAAATTAGGACTGTACAGAGAAGTGGCAAAATGGAGAGAAACTGTGCAGCTCTGGTCATGTATCAGACCACTGGGTCCCCTGAAGTGGAGTGAGAAAGCCAGGGTGCCACCGAGTCCTGGGAACAGCCCTGCTCTGCAATTTTACTTCTCACTTCACCTGCTGGTTGTCTCTTTTTACTCCATCTTCTGTTTGATTATGAGCTTTTTAGGGCTTGGTTGTTTCATGTTAAGCATTTGAATAGCATGCCATAAACCCTGATTTGAGTTTAATTATCATATTCAGGGTAAGAATACATATGGTTGCAAAAAAATAAGGATGTAATGGAGGAGAAATTGGAAGAAGACAGTGCAACAGATTTCACAGAGGGGGAATGTGATGGGCCAGGTGACCAGCTGGGTGTAAATCAATACAAGCCAATTGCTTTGGGTGAGGTTCTACTTCATTTTGAGCATAATTGCAAATATTTGACTTAAGGTTTCTGTCTTGAGTACAACCCATTTATAGTCCTGGAATAAAAAGGTGTAGCCAGCTGTAGCTTCTTCTCCCTGATCTGATATTTACCACAGAGCCTTCCAGGATAAGGTCATGGTTTTCATTTTGCTGGCTGAAAGTCAGGTATTGTAAGCAGGATTGTCACACCTCTCATTAGATCAGAATTTTAAATGATCCAGCAATCCCATCAGTTGATGGATATGTGGAAAATGTCCAAGAGCCTGCTCCCCTGTAATGGGACTCCCTGAGTTGCCATCAGGCATGACTTGCTTAACAAACCAGACCTGAGAGTGTGACTACTTACAGAAGACCAGACCTAGCAGATTACAGAACAAGGCTATATACCATCTGGGAAAAGCAACCCAAGAGAAATCCACAGCAAAATCATCCCTCTCACATGCTCGTCTACACACAGAGGCAGTTCTGCATCACCAGTATTTGCACACTGACAATTTCTCTTCCAATAAAGTGCAGCGGTATCCTGGAAGGCAGATTTTTCACTTTCCTGATATGAACCCACCTGTGCTGTTCACTATTTGAATGCTCCGTGGCAAAAATCAAAGCCACTGCAAACCCAGCCAAAGGGTTTTCCTGGCCTGTTTCCACTGACAACAGACAGCAGCATTCCCTGTGCCAGCTGAAGAGCCTTCAACATGTGTATCTTCATTATTCTCTGCACTGTGGTACTAAGTAGTAGACACAATCTCCTTCTCTTTATTAAGTCTTCAGGTGGGAGATTGAGAAAACTGTATTTGTTTGCCCCTGCTTCCTGAGGGCTCCATTATCCAAAGAATGAAACACACATTAGGGGGGAAAAAGGATTCCTATATTAAACCGTCCTATACACATGCAAATTGGTCTGTTTGGAGAGTGAAATAGCTTGTAGACAAGATTAATTCAGAAAAGGGTGTGGATAGATTCTTGATATGTTGTTATTATTATATAGCACTGATATGTATGCAAAAAAAGTTAGGCTGAGTCATGCAATGCTTCAGTTCAGACTTACTAGCAAGATTTACACTAAAAGCCCAATAACTTTTCAAGCATACACTATTTCTACCTAAAATACTATCGTATTCTGCTTCACCAGATTAGAAATAATATGGGGGAGAAAGGTGCTTCAGATTTCAGACAAATTAATTTTGATTCATCGATAAACTTCAAAAGATTAAGGTACCAAAATTAAGTTTGGACAAGGACAGAGCAATGTTGGGAAACTTCCCTTGGAATCTCATTTTAAATGACTCGTATTTGTAGAGCTGACTATTAAAACTGAAAAGATCAAAATTCTTGATGCTGTCCGCTAGAATTATGTCTATGGGAGAGAGAAGATTTTATATTGGGCCCTAACCATTACAATTCATGTACACCTTAGAAGTAGTCCTTGCCATGTTACCAGAGCAGAACAAATGAGTGGTAATACATACCTTGCTTTGTAAGCAGAAGCTTCTGCCACTCTTCGTTTAGAAGCAGTTCCATTGATTTCACTTTGAGTTTTATACATAAAAGTGCAAGAATCCAACTCCGAAGCTTGGGTGTTTTCCTTTGGACAGGCTGACCCCAGACAAGTTTCAAAGCAGTCAGATAAAATTATCATCTTGGATCCTTTTATAAGAAATACTTAGTTGGGCTAGAACTTTTCAGTCTGGAAAAGAAACAGGAATATGAGAGGTTTAGAAAAGCCTGAGTAGGCTGGAAAAGCTGGGCAGAGACTGACTAGTCACTGCCCCTTTCTGTACTGGACTGCTGGCCGTCAAATGAAGCTACTGAGTGGCAGGGTCAAACCAAACAAAAACGTGGTTCTCCCATTCAATACGTGGAAGAGCGTGTTTGCCTCTGTGTTGTGGTTCAACCTGTCATTAGACATATCAGGACTGATCCATGTCACCATGCATCAGTGACAGATACATGGGACGCCTTGCTAGAAAGTCACTGTGGATGCGACAAGGGACTTGGAAGACAGCTTTGGGGGGGTGGGGTGGGGGTGTACTGAATAGACAGAGCATTTTAAGCTCAGGAATTCCCTGGAGCTCACAACAGCCTGAGGACGAAAGGCAACAGGAGAGGGCAGCCCCTTACTGCTCCTTAGAGGTTGGGTTTTGGACCCAGTAGAGCAAGGACAAGGGCCAGGTGAACCCTTCATCTGAACAGGACAGCTCTTCTTAGAGTCCTGTGCTCTGGCATCCACTTCCCTGCTTCTGCAGATGAAGATGCCGTACACTTCCTTCGAAAAAGCCATGAAGAAATATCTTAAAACTAGCTCTGCTGATTGCCCCCATGCCCCTACCCCTGTTCAAGACCTTCAAACCCTGATTACGAGAAATCTCCATTTACTATCCATCCATAATTTACCAAGGGATAATTCAACCGTAGCTTTTCTCCCACTCCCAGTCCTCAATATCTTTTTTTCAATTATTGATTTATTTGTTTGTTGATTTATTTATTTATTTTAACCAGTGACTATTCCTAGAATGAAATAGATGGGGTTTCCACATCACCATAACCTCTGGTTTAAGAGGATAAGCCCCACCCAGCTGTTACCAGAAAGGCTGTAGACAGCTGTTTTCAGGAGAGTCTTCCTAGCAGAGAGATCTTCATGGGCTGCTGTGTGTAGTGTCCCACATCCAGAGAGAGGCAGCAGCTCCCCATGCATCCTTTTCCCTGTTGGCTAATTCCAGGCTGCTTCCTAGGCATCCTGCTACCTTGTGTGGTCCTGTTGCTTCGGGACTGATCTAACAGGGAATTAACTCAAACAGGCACGTAGAAAAACAGAACCCTCTGAATCAGGACTTGATTCGAGGTTTTAATTTTGGGGAGGTCTCAAGCTGTTCCCGGGGTACCCCTCATCACAGGTGGCAGGTCCAGTGAGGAAATTCACATCTCCTGCATGCTGCCTCTGAAACTATTTTGAAACAGGCAGGCTTAGCTGGGAATTCCGGTTTCCAAAAGCTGTGTTGGCTTAGCACAGGCATTTTTAATGAAGATGTAAAAGAAGTTTTAAACAGTTTAATTATAGTAACCTGCTTCATGCAGTGTGTGGATAATTTAGGCAATTGGACTACCTAATGTGCAAAGTCATTAATTCCTAGAAGCACCTTACACATTCCAATCATAACGGCATCACCCATTAAAAAAAAAAAAATCCATAGTCCTCTGTTTGCTCTCATTTTCATCTGATAATAGCAACAGCGATCTCAGCACAGGGCATTCTCAGGGATTAATGACCAGCTGGGACTAATGGCACCCTTGGCTACACACCTCTGGCCATAAATGCCTGTCAGTCTGTCATCAATCCTCACAAAATGCCCTATGCCCGGATCATTACTACTTAACCAGTAGTTAGAATGAAAATGAACAGCAAATGTAGGGAGAGTTGCAAAGAATTTCCACCTTTTATACACGGGAGAGCGTGTTTGCCTCTATGTTATGGTTTAACCTGGCAGGTAGCTGAACCCCACACAGCTGCTTGCTTACTCCTGCCCCGCCCTCCCCCCTCCCCCCCCCCAGTGGGATGGGGTAGAGAATTGGGGAGGGGGGGGGGGAGTAAAATTCGTGGGTTGAGAAAAAGACAGTTTAATAGGACTTGAAAAGGAAGGGAAAATAATAATAATGATGATGAAAGAATTAGAATATACAAAACCAGTGATGCACAATGCAATGGCTCACCACCCACCGACTGATGCCCGGCCAGCTTTCCCCCGAGTTTATACGCTGAGCACGATGCCATACGGTACAGCATGCTCCTCTGGCCAGTTTGGGTCACCTGTCCCAGCTCCGTCTCTTCCCAGCTTCTTGTGCCCCCCAGCCTGCTCGATGCTGGGGTGGGATGAGAAGCTGACAAGTCCTTGACTTAGTGTAAATACTTCTCAGCAACAACTGATACATCAATGTGTTACCAACAGTACTCTCATCCTAAATCTAAACCACAGCACTATACCAGCTGCTAAAAAGAAAATTAACTCTATCCCAGTCAAACCCGTGACACCCTATCAGAAATCTTGGCTTTAATAAGACATCACAGCAATCTGTATTGACTAACATGCATTTAGTGTGTTTCTGTGATTAGCCCTTATGCAATTAGCCCCCTTGACAACACATTCTGAGGTAGGAGAAGGAAGCAAGAATTCAGGCTGAGAAATGCCCCCAGCCCTCTCCCTCCTGGGGATGGACAGAGTGCAACACCAGTTTTGGTGCTATCACTAACTTCTATCCAAAACATGGCTTTGCATGACTAGCAACATCAAGCCACAATGTTTACATCCCAGTCCTCAGGATAGGAAAAGCTGAGAGCTCCAGCCTGGGTAAATTATTAACGTGCCATAGGAATTAACAGCACTAATCTCATTAAGAAAAGGAAAACAACAGGAAGTGCAGCGTTTGTTCAAGCCAGTGTTCAAGTTAGTTTCATGTTATTGTCATACTGGCTTTCAGAGGAGGTATATATTGAAGATTTGACCCAAGACGTTTCTACATGTTGTGTAAATTTTCAACATCTAGCAGCAAAAGCAATCCAAAATACATGTCTCTGAATTGCTGGAAATGCCAGAAATGTTTGTGAAGGCAAGCAAGAAAACATGGGTGTGATTTGACTGACAACCAACTGCTGCCATTTTTACTTTTTGCTGACTGAATGACCCCAGGAAATATTTATGCTGGCAAACTTGTAGGTGCAAAAGGAAAATGAATTGAAGCTAAAGCTGGCAGGAAACTGTGCTCTCCACTCCCCTTAGGTATGTGTGGGTGTTCACATATTTAGAAACTTAATTAATAGCTCTCAGGGACTTTCCCTGGCTATTTTTCAATGAAGAATCTTGCCAGTTAATATTTTTTTTTAATTATTTTTGCATTTCTATATCACTAATTAAACCAAATAAGTTTTGGCCTAGATATATTCCAATGGGGGAAAATGTGATCTTTCACCTTCCATTTTTCAGATAGCCGTTGTCAGAAGACATTTGAAAACAATCAGAAATGCTGTATATTTTACTTTCTGATGCACGTCATTTTACCCGTAGCTTCTTGAGTGCCTTCTCTTACAAGCCAACAGTGACCAGGTCTGATCAGTACTTTAACCCTTCATTTGCTGCTTCCTTTACTGCATGTGTTCAACCTTACTGTCCTGAGAAGTTTTAATGGTTAAGAAATTAAATGAATCTGTAAGTTTTTCTGAGGTTGAGACTTTAGAGGAGACTATGCTATTCTAGCTTGATTATTTGTAAGTGGAGGTCTCATGAACTGTAGACTGTTATGGAGAGATAACATCAGAAGAGCTACTGCATCAGTGGGACACAGCATCAGGAGATGACTTGGCCCATCAGCAACAGAGACAGCTCCCACTCTGGGTTTGGTGGTGTTTGAAGCTAAGCTTCTGAAATGATCATGGTGTAGGTGCAGAGAGCTTTGGGACCAGATGTTTTGATCTACAGACAACTTTCCCCTGTTGCCTCAGTCTCTAATGCAGCTGTAGGACATCTAGCCCTGGCTTGCCACTGCACTATACTACACAGCCAGGCCAGGTGGAAGGTGGGAAGTGACATCAGGGTCAGTAATGATGCTACATGTGAGGGAAGGAGTATTTCTCCATTCCATTTATCTTCTGATTATTTTAAATTTCTTCACTCTTTTAATAGCATTGTGAGGTTTTTTCTTTCCTGTCTATAGATTTTTGTTTGTTTGTTTCTTGTATATATATGCCACAGATACTGCAGAAATAGTTGCTGATTTGCTTCTCAGAAACAACAGCATTTGGCAATGATTGAATCAAATTCTTAGGAAAGCTTGATTCACTGAGCATTCAGCTGGAAGAAAAGCCAAGGTCGCTTCATAGAAAACAATCCATCAGAAAGGAGTGCTGGGAGAAGGGCTCTCACTGGCCTTTCTTTTCTTTTGCATGTGTCACTGTAATTCTCACTGTGTTGCTCATGTGTGATGGAAAGGGGAGATTTTTCTAGACATTCATCCTAGGATAATTTTCTTTATTTTTTCACACCCATAAAAGTTAAATATAGATGAGAGGGTGTGGGATGACATAAAAGTACAGTGCAGAGCAAACACAGAAGATAAACCAGCCCATGCTCTTATTGAGATGTACAAGAAATATGTCCAAAAAGCCTCTGAATAGGAGTCCATCATCTCCATAGTTTGAATTCATTCATCTTTTCCTTTTGTGGAAAGAAAGGAAAAGAAGCTATCTAAATCAATGGGATTAAGCAGTATTTTGCCAATTTACACTAACACCTGGCTCCTTTTAGATAAGGCCCAAATGAACGTTAACTCGTGCCAAAGCACACACTCAGACTGTTGACCTAACTGTTTAAGCTATCATTCCTGAGATTTGGATGAACGAATGCTGGAACTAATCCTGTCTATTGCACGTAACCTTATGCCCAGACAGGCATTCATGAAACGTTATCAACATCATGTGTCAAAAGACATTTAAACGTATCTTTTATTATTATTTTTAAAGACAGAAACCAGAAATTAATATAAATCAATCCGATCTTAAGCCATGTGAAAATATTGCATCCTATGTACATGACAGGTCTTTAACATTCATTAAAACTGATGCAAGCATTATATTATTCAAGGAGGAGAAAAGTCTGGGGAGAACAAAATAGACAAAAATACCCCAGAAAATAATGTAGTAATCAATGGCAGAGGAAAGATTGGCACATAATTATGTGCTATAGTAAGCTTTGCTGTGCCTTGGGAACTCTTAGCCCCCCTCTAATATGAACACTATAAGTAGCCATTTACATGGCAAATGAGAGACAAATGTGCCTGATCCTTTGGTCACGGAATCCATCAGGGCCCTTTGAGACCCACACATCCCCCATGAGAAGTTCAGGCTTTAGTCCTGCAGTTGCTCCCAAGCCAGGAGCTTGTTACATCAGCATAAAATCAGCATAACCCTCACCCAGCTCCGCTTCATCACATTTTAATCTATACCTGGCTGGGTATGCAAAGATGTCCTAATGCACGAGGTGCAATTCCTCACTGAGTAACATTGAGCCTGAACATACACATCCTTAAATCACAAAAGATTATTTCTGATTTGAATTGATTGGGTTTTTGTCCAAGCAAGTGGCAGACGAAGGGATTGTGAATCATATCAGTGCCTACAAATAGCCTGCAGTGGCAGGTGGGGGGATGTGAGGACAACAGGAAAGGCTGTAAGAACCCCAGTAGCTTCGTGTCAAAAAAAATCAAGAACAAGAGCAGCATTAGCAGTCAGTGAGTGTTCGTCCATGCTTCTGTTCTTTACAACACCATGTAACTATCCTTGTCAGCTGTTGTGTTGATCTGAAACTACATTTGCCTTCTCCATGGTCCTCCTGCCTACTGGGATTGGATTTGTTGTTGTGAGAAGTTATCACAGCAGTAACACAGAAATGGCTATATATATGCAGAAGTTTGCCCTCTTCTCATTAATTATTCCTACCAATTAGGTATTTACCCAGGATGGTATTACTGGAGCAATAAAAGCCCTAGTCCCTCTCTCAATCAAATGGCATGTTCTAATCAACCTAGGACTTCCACCTAACAGCTGTACCTCAATTAGAAACTGATATCCCTGAAGAAAGCACTGTTGGCTAATTATGCTAATATTAGTCACCACCTCTCCAAACTGCAGGTTTGTCGTGTCTCTCAGTGGTACCTTTATTGCAAACTGTACCGAGGAGGTTTATTTACTTTCTTGCTACAGTTCTCATGAGAAACACTTACCTGCTTAGAAAATGTGATTTCAGAGCCCAGTTCTGCTAGGTTTTGGAAGGTTCAGGCTCAGGACTAGTTTTATCACAACTTAAGGAGATTACTTGACAGGAACTGGTTTAAAAGGGAATTGAAGGAAAACTGCTTTCCTGAGACTGCCTCGTAAGAGTGACTGGAAGCTCCACTGCCTCCAACCCAGTGAGAATGCCACTTATTCAGAAGAATGATTTTATGTGCAGAGGGAAGAACTGATGCTGCCCTTTACATTAAAGAGCCCATTTTCATGTAATTCATACAAGAGTAATTTAGAGCTGCAACTCATGGATTTAATCTCTTGTTTGTTGGGAAAGTGGTCTTCAAAAAGTGCTTTAAATCTATTATGTTGTTGGACTCCATAGAAGTTTGTTACCATTGATTAAAATAACTATCCTTCATTATTAACCCTTTTAAAATTACATGTGGAGATTTAATTTGAAGGAGGTTAGAGCAGGTTTCTGCTCAAATCAAGTAGGATGCTAGTACACTGAAAATTAACTGAATAGCAGGAAAGATAATAAAGCCTTTCCTTGTTAAAATTGCTACCTCTGGGTTACACTAAGAAAAGGTCATTTCAGACGCCTGTTCATTCAGTTGCACTTTTCTGCTTCAAAGCCTGGCTGCAGAGGATGAGAACTTGTCTTTTAGGGTGATGTCCCCACAAGAGCCCGTCTGGAGCAAGCCCGCTGCGAGGGGACAACGTAGGCGGGGCATGGGACCCTGTGCGTTGCGTGGTGCACAGCCCTGCTGCAATGCTTGAATCAAATTCTTAGGAAAGCTTTCCCCTGCACAGGGGAAAGCAGTGCAGCTCCTCCAGGGCCCCCACCGCTGCAATCCTCTCAAGAGAAGATGTACACCAAGGCCAAAGCTCGGCAGGGCAGTGTTCAACTTCTCTGGCACGCATTTGTGGGTCCACATGAGAAAATTGCAACAGTTGTTAATTGGTGGTGTTTTGTTGGACTCAGTAACAGCTTGTTGGCACTAGTTGAAGTAATTATCCCTCTTTAATTAACTCTTTTCAGAACTGCACGTTGAAATTTGTTATTTAGGTATCATCAATGAGTGTCTCTGCTCTCTCTGTCTTCACAGGAGTCTTGCAGCTATTGTTAGAGTTTTTAGTTTAAGTGCCTATGATTTCTGGTAACTTTCAAGCACATATATCTATTTTGCTTTTTTTCCAGTTCACAAACAGCAATTAAGTTTATTTTATTAATGATGCTTTGGCTATACCATACAAGGAAAGACAACCACTTCCTTCAGAGCGATGGTTGCAGGTCACCATTAATACTTGAGAGTCAAATTCCTATTTAGATGATAACTTCCCACTCATTTAGCAAGCTGTGAGGTATACAGAAATCTAAACAACATGGGCTTTATTCCAAATAGACAACAGACAAAGGAATTGGATTTTCCAAAGCACCCAGACAGGGCAGAAGCAGTACCAGACCCAGTAGCGTTATGTCCACCAGGACACACAACCTCCCCTAAGCCGCCTAAGGCAGTAAGATGCATTGCATTTGTACCACATGCCATGACAATGGTGCAGAGAAGCTGACCCTTCAGAAGAACACAGTGCTAGTAATCTCTATGTTGATACATCTGATACCACTGCCTGAAGCATTGGAGATCACCTGTTTGTGTGAGGTGCTCAAAGCTGGAAGGCACTAGAAGTTGAACAAACTCACAGTGCAGAAGTGAAAATCTTTTGTGTCATTGGGACGTGGACAGACCTTCTCCGAGCATATGGTCTGAGAGAAAAAACTGTCCAAAGCCTAGTTTTTCACAGCATCAAGAAAGGGTGGAAGAAAGAAGGATTTTTCACTCCAAGGAAGAAAGAAGGATTTTTCAGTTCAAAAGTACATGCTTCAGGCAGGAGGCACAACACTGTCCACAGGATTTCATTTACCAGCAAGAATTTGTTCTTGTGTGTGTTCAGACACTAGCATGGTAATGAACCTACCTCTGTGTAAACAAGCTTATTGATATTCACTTTTTCCTGGAGTCCAAAACAATTATGAAAATCTTTTAACATAAGGTGGCTCTATGAAAATCTGAACACAACTGCTACTAAATGCAACGCTTTCAAACCTTCTGAGTAAGCTACACTGATGTGTCTACCTGTATTGTAAACAGAGGCAACAGAATTATTCCTAAAGTTAATTAAGAAAAAAAGAAAACCTACTTCTATTTGCATTCATAAAAAGCTAACCTGACATCCCAAAAGCAGCTATTATATGTCAGCATGTCATGTGCATTGGGAATATCTGATCCAAATCACAGCTCATAAATGTCTAATTAAAAAAATATATATACAACTATTTTAATTGGTTCATTGCATCATTTGTTTTTATTACGGTTTTAAACTCTTGCACAATAGTCAGGGCTAAAACTCTCTCAATTTGTAGGGGGGAAAAGCTATGAAGAAGAAGGGTCTTGAACAATATAAAGATAAGCAGGAGTTCAATAACCACCATATGTACAGTGATAGGTAAATGGCTGAATGTTAGTTAAAATATAAATCTGAGGCATAATACGTCATGAAACAGATTGAATCTATCTGTGACATGCTATAACATTGCCAGAAAAGTTAGCATAGGATTAAAAAGAAAGTGCATCTAAGTTTTAAATTCACTGCAAAACTTTAAGCTGAGAGTGCAGTAGATAATCTGTGAGAATACCTTGCTTCTGGTTTAAAAAAATAGAATACTTGATAAAGAAAATTCAATTCATAATTATTTATGAACCAACATCAAGGAGTTTATTACTTTGATTACTCACTAATCATTTCCCGTAAATGCAGTGACCTAAAAATCCCATATAATCAATAAAGTAGTAAGTTTTGGATTTAAATCACTGTACCTTGTATTCTTGAGTAAACCTTTGGGTAATTTACAAAGGCTGTTGAATTTTATAGTAAGTGTTTTTCAAACCAAGCTGGATTCTAAACAATAATGACTTTTTAATGTGGATCTGTGATTACATTGTCATAGTGAAATACGACAGTCTTTGACTGCATTCGAAATGAGGCAGAGGGTGAATTACTCCAAAGGCATAGATTACCATAGCCTCAGGTAAAGCAATCTTCATAAATTAAACTCCAGTCTAAAGTGACCTGTCACTACAAACCTGTTGCTACTACCAGTAACTTAAATTTCAGTGTGCAATTTGTAAACAAGTTCTTTTCTTATTACCACAATGGGGGAGAGTTACTTTGCTAAAGTGCTTTAAAGTGAATGTGAGGGAGGAGAATTACACATAAGCATTTTATGGGTATCTTTTCCGTAATTTCAAAATGTTGTTAGTTTAGGAAATGCAACTTGTTGTGTGCTAAAATGTTTATGCTTTTAAGCTATCTAAAGCTGTCAACTGAAGGAGCCTTTGGCATAAACAGCAACTGGAGCACTTCCGTAACTCATTTTTGACACACTGAGCATATTTGACTCGTATCATCGGCAATAACATCTACAGTTCAATGATATTCAGAAATGTTTTGTACATTTAGCTGCTTGAGCCAATATTTCCCAAGGGGTTTGCTGGGCTTGCCATACCTCAGCCTGGGGAAATCTAGTTTGTAAATGTTTTTGTCAGATACCAGAGCAGCTGTCTTTCAAAAATCACGTGGCTTGGTGTGGTAGCCAAAAGCTGAGGGCTTTGTTTAAGGATAGCTTTGGACATCCACAGCACAGACAGCAGAGATTCTACCCACCACCGTAAGGACCTTGCAGGCATAGTAGTCCTGACACTTGGTAGTTTTCAGCCCAGCCTAGGAAGGAAAATTGGCACCAACTCTAAATTATTTAGTAAGTACACTGCAAGCTGTTAGCAAGTGAGCAGCTGCTGCATAAGCATCTCACCCACCCTTGCAGCGTTAGTTGAGCTCTTCCAAGCAAAGGACAGAGCCAGGCAGGATGGGCAGATGAGGACAGGAAACATTACATATAGCCCCTCCTATTATCTTTACCTGAAGTAGCCCAGGTTTTCTCGACTGCTACAAAAATTTGTGCCTCCTTGACTACTGCAGCAGCATACCCAAAGCTTTAAGCTCCCACATGGTTACATTCTTAAGGCCAGGAGTCAGCCTAGGAGACAGCAGCTGAATCTCCACCATGGCTGCTGGTACTCAGTGTGCTGAGATTGGGCAGCTGGGATGAAACATCAAACAGTTTTGTTGCCCTGACTGGTTTTCTTGCAACTACCTGAATGAACAGTGGTTGACTATCAACAGCAAGCTCAATTTGTGTTTACAGGATCTTCATATTCATACAGAGTGGCTCTTTTGTGTCAATTGTTTTTCATTGCTTGGCTTTTTAGTTTAATAAATATCTCAGTCAGTTTCACATACCTGATAAGCATGATGCTCTCACAGCGTGGGGTCTGGGTTTGAGTCACAAGCGCAGCTCTTGGCTCCCTGGGATGACAGGTTTATGTATAGGAAGGCAATGAGGCAGAGAAAGTTCCCCTGTTCTTCCCCCTCTTGAGGGTGTTAAGCCTTCCTTATTAAGAATGACAGAGGTCTGGGTCATGAAGATGTTTCTGAGGAACTGAGCCGAGTGAGTTGAAGAGGGCTGAATTTAGTATGTACCCAATTTAATTTAATAACAAGTTTCTGATGCCTTCCTTCAGGAGGAATATCTCCTCCTTAGCCTAATTAGATATTAATATCATGTCCACTTCCTGCTTTCTTCTGCCAGGTAGTTTGCATCTCATGTCCAGTTACTTTGGAGCCTGTGACCAATTTCAACCAAATGACGCCTAAAAAGGCATCCCATTTTTGCAAGAGTCATGAGAACAGTTAGCTGCGTTGTGTGTCTTTCCACACAGAAAAAGATCCTGCAGATATCAGAGAAAATCCCTTCAGGTGATTGAAAAATAAAAATTAGCCTAAAAGACAAAGGTGACCAAGTTAGCTTATTATTATTGTATTGCAGTTTGAGGAAAGTGAGCTCTAACAAAAAAAAAAAAAAAAAATAAAAATCCAGTTCTCACAATTATGTCTGCATTTTTAGGAAGGTATAGACTTCTAGATGCCTCCAGGGTTTTTTGCATTTTGTATTTTGGCTAGGTGTAAGTGCAGCTGTGAAAGTCCTGATCTTGCTGAGTAGTTTGACATGTGGCTCATGCCTAGATCCTGTCAGATTTCCAAATATTGGAGTTCACAGATTTTTCCCCATTATTTTTGCTTGAGAGCCCAAACATAGCAGCAGCTAGAAGAAGGATGCTTCATCCTGTAGAAAAACCCAGATATAGCTCCTATACTTGTCGCCCCTTCCCCAGAGGGGTGGCTAAAAGCACTTGGTCAGAGCGTGACACACTCCTGTCTTCCTTTATGTCCTTTCCACCAACATTGCCTGCACAGTATTAGTTTGCTCCTCTTTGGATGGGGTCCTTAACTCGTACTATTTTTTCCTGCCTCACTCAGTATACAAGAGGAATTGTGGTCACAGAAAGAGAATAAATTCTTTATTTCTTCCCCCTTACCACTTCCCAAGGTTTGGCTCCAGCCATACTCACTGACCACTGTTTGGGCTGTGTCTGCCCACAGAATTGCCAGTTTCCTTCTGGGCTTTTCTGGACTGTTCCATAGCCTCAGCATCTGTCTCACACTTACTAATGTATTTCCATAACATCCTTGGGAGGTGAAGGAATATTAACTGTATTTCACAGGTGAGGAGTTCAGACAGGGAGAGATTAGGATTAAATGCCTGGTTTGGGATTTCTGAGATGCCAGCATACTTATTCTATAGCATTTTCCATGCTCAAAGTCCAAATCTGATGAACATCATTACATTTCACTAATTAAGTTTGGTGCAGGGGCAGAATCCAGCTTCCTTTGTAACGTACAAAGGAGGGCATTGGACAGAGCCTGGACATCAGGTCCCTGGTGGCTCACACCGATTCATCCCCCAAAATACCAAATTCCAATTCAAAGGCAGCCTCCTGACACATTTGCCAAAGAAGGCCCAGGAGAGGCAGAATTCTTTCAGATATTTTCTACTCACTTTGTACTGTAGGTGGTCTTAGACCACCTAGCTTTTGTTTCTGATGAACAGTCTCATGAAACTAAGGAGACATTCATTCAATGAAAGTAAAGCATTTTGAGCCGTGCAATCTGTTTTAATGAATTAATAAGGAATTATATGTTCATAATAATGACATAATAAAAATAACTAAACATAATTTTAAGTTTCATTGGAAAACAAACATCTCTGAATGGCTTGCTCATTTTGCAATTCAGAATGACTTTTTGTTACTAATATGCAAATATGGGGTTTACTACTTTTCAGGAGCTGTTAATGGAAGGCTTTTCCAGTGAAAACACCACTGAAATTACCAAAGAAAATAAACTTTGAACTTGCATCATGTCAGTCACGTCAAATAGCACAGTACATACGCCACGATAAAACTGACAGGCTTTGATGGATAGAAATGAGGTTTCATACCACAGGGTTTAATAACAGCAGAACTTCGGAGTTACCCCACCTGCAACAGTACATTCAAGAGTCAGCTATGGAGAAAGCACAGGGTATGAGAAGAATCAAAGCGGAGGACAACAAGACACTGGATGGAAGACAGTGAACAATAAGACTATGAATTGTCCCATTTTTAATACAACTCGTCCATTGTCTTTCTCTGAAGTTAGGGGCTTTAGTCTTTTATGTATGATTAATCCCATTATTTTTGCACAGGAGTTCTGATAGAGTTTGGTTTGTTGGTGGATATTTCAAGCACCAGGTAAGACACTGGATGAAGTTGCTTATAGAGAAATAACACCTCCAGTGTATCAGTGTGATTTCCATTAGCAGGAGCATGTGGAAGTGATGGAATGTTCTGGCAGTTCTGGTTTAACAGCTGGGCTTGGTGATCTCAAATATCTCTTCCAACCTAAATGATTCTATGATGGGCCACTGAAAGAAATCTCACAGAAAACCATCATCTGAGCACAGCTGCACCTCTGTTACCCCAAAATGCGGGGAACGTTTCATGGGAGGTAGGACAAGGCTCTGGAGCTGCAGACCACTGTGGGAGTCTCACACAGAGGGTGAGACCTGATGAGGAGGTCCCTGCACAATGAGAGAAACTGAGTTGAGGGGTGGCAGAGAATTCCCCCAACACCAGTGCTGGGGACTTAACGCCCCTGGTTACAAACGAGTATTTTAAAGGGATCAAAACACAACCGTTGCCTTCCTCATTCCCCACTACATCCTCATTTTTTTACTGTATCTCAGCCTTCGGGGAATGTCTGCTGAAACTAGTGCTCATGCATTTTCTAAGGAGCAGGTGAAGGAGCTTCCACCTATGGGAGGAACTGCTCCGCCACCAAGGCTGCTGACACATTCTGACTGCAGGCACTCGCTTATTTGCTCTGCTGCCAAGAATATCAATTGGATACTACACTTGCTATTGATCCAAAAGAAGATTTTTGTTGTTGTTGTTGTAAAATATGTGAATGCATTATGCTATGTCATGTAACACTATAAAGCAAAATAAAAGGTACAGGAGGGAAAGCAGCAGAACAGAACGAAAACATCAGCGCTGCAGATTTTCCAACCTATAATGGCACATTTGGGTAGATGGACAAAATCCGTGACATATCTATGGTTGTCTCAATCTGGAGAAGGTTTAGCTCCTCTCTACCATGCCTTGATGGGATTGTCTGTGATGACTAACATCCCTCGGTCAGCCTGGCTGATAACATTCTTTGCAACATCTTGATGGGGAAATAAGCATACCTTGAACTGCACGGGGTGTCCAAGGAAGAATCTGGACAATGGGTTTCACTCCCCAGCTCCTTCTTCAGCTCAAGCTGCTGCACAAAGGTCAATGAGCTGCAAGGTGCTGAGTGGGCTCTTGAGGCCCTTGCTCTCCCCATCTCTCTTCTCTGCCTCTCAAGGGGAAAACTTCTCTGCATGCACAGTGGGTCCATGACTACTGGGGGAGAGACCTCACAGAGATGTGATGCAGATAAGGCACCCACAAAGCAGTGAAAGGTGCATGTTTGTGTAGGAGTGGGCTTTTAGAGGATGGGTTCCTGCTCTCCCTGCTGGCTGACCCATCTGTTCTCACAAGGGTGGGCAACGCCTTTCTGATCAGACTTTAGCGTTTTGCACTGACAGGTGCCTCATGCTGAGGTGGAGGCTATGAAAAGCCAAGTTCCTGCATGCTTGTAAGGCTGTTCCTGGCCAGTCATGAGCCAGCCTCTCACAGTTTTGGTTGTATTTCTCTAATATGCACAACTGTGGCTGCTCATGTCAAATTTAGCAGAACTGCCTAAGGTACTTAAGATCTCTGATTTCCGTATATCTGTTTTGAGCTCAGGGTTGTAGCTTTGTGCCAGAGATCTAGCTTCTCTTTCCTTGGAAACATCAGAGAAACAGTGATTTCCATGGCATCTCGGTATCTGTGATAATCACCAAATGGAAAGGCTTCCCAGCTGGACACTCACCCACATGTGGAGAATGTAGCCCTTAACTGTGGACTTGTGTGCTCTTGCACTCTCCATGGTCATAGCAGCCTGTAGCACTGCTTTTTGGTCTACACACTTAGCAGTGTGTCCTGGGCAAATGTTCTTATTCTGCTACCCAGCTGGAAAAGGAGTCAGTTTCAGGACTGAGTAGTCCCAGAAGGCGCCAATAGTTTATTCTACTTCTTCTTCAGACTTCCCACATGGTGGATATTTTGTGTTTATGCAGTCGTTGCAGGGACATGTAATTACAGAAGCAAATCACTCTTTTGTCATGGCAAGAAATACAGTGGTGTAAAAGTCAACATAGCTCATATTCCTGCCTTCTTTTCCTTGTGATTCTCTTAAATTTTCCTTCTTAAAGCGGGGCCTGCTGAGTCTGGGATGCCCCACAGGAATTCTTGGCTTCTCCTGTGAAACAAGGAGCCTTTCTGTCTCTCCCACATAACATCAGCTTCCTTTTTCCTTGGCTGTCACACAGTGTGCCCCCCCAATAATCCTTTTTTTTTCTTTTGAATATGTGAACCTTTCCATCCATTTTTCAGAGAAATGCAAACAATCATGACGACATCTGGCTATATTTGTAATATGTGCATGGATAAACTTAGAAACAACAGTGTAATAAGTTATGCGCTGAATGGAAAATAAGTCTAAACACTCGCCAGCTTATATCTAGTCTAAGTATCAATCAGTGTGCTTCAGTGGATCTGCTCCAATGTACCCTCACTGTGGATGCGAGCCAAAATCTGAACAGCAACAAACAGCCCATTATCAATCCATTAGTCCTCACTGACTGAACTATGCACATAAAATCTTGTTTTACACACATACTCCTGCCATTCCCCAGCAGAGATAATTAGATTACATGTGCCGTATCACTCAGCCCAGAAACTTGTCACATTCTAATGAGCTCCTTCTCTCTGCCCACAGACACAAATAAAATACCTGTCTTTTCTTTTCCTACATAAGAGGTAGCCAGCAGCTAGAAGCTTGCTCAGGAAAACACTGGCACCCACTGCAGCACCCAGCTAATACACATGTGAAGATTCATTGCTAGTTTTGTCTGCCACGTTGCATCACATAGGAGACAGAATAGCACAGGACATGGCCTTCACTGTGGCATTACGTGCTGCTGGATAATTGAAAGTGGAGCATCCCCCGCTACCTCTGCAGGAAAGCTGTCTTCAGAATAAAAAAAGAGCCAACCTTCCTTCCTCCCTTCCATCCTCCCTCCCTTCCTCCCTCCCTCCCTTCCTTCCATCCTCCCTCCCTCCCTCCCTCCCTCCCTCCCTCCCTCCCTTCCTTCCTTCCTTCCTTCCTTCCCTCCTTCCTTCCTTCCTTCCTTCCTTCCTTCCTTCCTTCCTTCCTTCCTTCCTTCCTTCCTTCCTCCCTTCCTTCCTCCCTTGCTTCCTTCCTTCCTTCCTTCCTCCCTTCCTTCCTCCCTTGCTTCCTTCCTTCCTCCCTTCCTTCCTTCCTTCCTTCCTTCCTTCCTTCCTTCCTTCCTTCCTTCCTTCCTTCCTTCCTTCCTTCCTTCCTTCCTTCCTTTCCTTCCTTCCTTCCTTCCTTCCTTCTTGTGCTGGTTGTGGCTGGGGTAGAGTTAATTTTCTTCCTGGTAGTTGGTATGGGCTGTGTTTAGGATTTAGGCTGAAAATTTTGTTGGTAACACAGAGGTGTTTTAGTCACTGCTGAGCAGTGCTTACACAGGATCAAGACTTTTCTGCTCCTCACCCCATACCACCAGTGAGCAGGCTGGGGGTGCATGATATGTTGGGAGGGGGCACAGCTGGGACAGCTGACCCAAGGGATATTCCATACCGTATGACATCGTTCTTAGCACACAAAACTGGAGGAAGAAGGAGGAAGCAGGGGACTTTTAGCATTATGGCATTTGTCTTCCCAAGTACCCGTAATGTGTGATGGAGCCCTGCTTTCCTGGAGATGGCTGAGCACCTGCCTGCCCATGGGAAATGGTGAATGTATAGAAATGCATATAATGCAAACCAACTTCTGGCTTCATGGCTGGTGCCATCATGAGGGTTTTGGGTTTTATGGCAACAAGATATTATTTGAGGACTACAGCCACTCAGGGAGAGATGGGATCCACTTGTCTAGAAGAGACAAGGAAATCTTTGGCAACAGGCTGGCCAGCTTGGTGACATGGACTTTAAACTGAAGGACTCACAGGGTGGGGTTCAAAGTGATAATTCTCATGCCGTTGCATCCAACTGGGGAATAAGCCAGGCCAACCACAGCAGCGATATATGTTCCTCAGCTGCCTCACAACATGGGAACCAGAAGGCCAGCCACCTCCAGGGTGTGTGTGGCTGTGGTGGATCCTCTTGCACCCCTCCTGGGAAACCTGCATCTCCATGACCTCTCTGAAACGCCTGTACACCAACGCACGCAGCGTGGGGAACAAACAGGGAGAACGAGAGATCCGTGTGCGGTCACAGGGCCAGATCTCATTGAAGTTACAGACACGGTGGGACAGCTCGCGTGACTGGAACGCCGTCATGGCTGGCTATGGGCCTTCAGGAAAGACAGGCCAGCAAGGCGACTGGAACATTGTCATGGCTGGCTGTGGGCCTTCAGGAAAGACAGGCCAGCAAGGCGAGGCGGTGGAGTTGCTCTTTATGTGAGGGAGCAACTGGAATGCACCGAGCTCTGCCCGGGGCGGGTACAGAACGGGCCAGAAGCTTATGGGTAAGGGCTAAGGGGCAGGCCAGCATGGGGGACACTGCTGTGGGTGTTTGCTACAGGCCACCTGATCAGGAAGAGGGAGTCAGTGAGGCCTTCTACAGGCAGCTGGAGGCACCTCATGGTCACAGGCCCTGGTTCTCATGGGGGACTTCAACCTCCCTGATACCTGCTGGGAAGCCAGCACAGCCGGGCACACACAGTCCAGGAGGTTCCTGCAGAGCACTGGTGGTAACTTTTTGACACAGGCAGTGGAGGAGCCAGAGGCGAGGTGTCCTCCTGGACCTTGTACTCACACACAAAGAAGGACTGGTTGAGGATGTGAAGGCTGGGGCAGCCTTGGCTGCAGGGACCATGAGATGGTGGAGTTCATGGTCCTGTGTGGAAGGAGAAGGACAATAAGTAGGATTGCAGCCCTGGACTTCAGGAGAGCTAACTTCAGCCTCTTCAAGGACCTGCTTGCAGGAATCCCGTGCATTAAGGCTCTGGAAGGTAGGGGGGTCCAAGAGAACTATTCAAGCACCACTTCCTCCAAGCTCAAGATTGGTGCATTCCTATGAGTAAGAAATCAAGAAAGGGGGCAGGAGGCCTGCGTGGATGAGCAAGGGGCTTCTGGCAAAACTCCAGCAGAAGAAGGAAGTTCACAGGATGTGAAAAAAAGGACAGGCCACTTAGGAGGAATATCGGAATGTTGTCAGAATATGCAGGGATGCGATGAAGAAGGCTAAGGTCCATTTGGAATTAAATCTGGCAATGGATGCCAAGGACAAGAAGGACTTCTTCAAGTACATCAGGAGCAAAAGGAAGACTAGGGAAAACGGGGCCCCACTGCTGAATGAGGTGGGTGCCCTGGTGACAGAGGATTCAGAGAAGGCAGAGTTACTGAATGCTTTCTTTGCTTCAGCCTTTACTACCAAGGATGACTTTGCTGTTTCCCAGTCCCTGGAGGCAAGAGATAAAGCCTGGAGAAAGGAAGACTGTCTCCTGGTCGAGGAGGATGACATTAGAGGTCCTTTAGGCAAGCCTGACACCCATAAATCCATGGACCCCAAAAAGATGCACCCCTGAGTGCTGAGGGAGCTAGCAGATGTTATTCCTGAGCCACTCTCCGCCATCTCTGAAAGGTCATAGAGTACAGGAGAGGTGCCTGAGGACTGGAGGAAAGCCATTGCCACTCCAATCTTCAAAAAGGGCAACGAGGAGGACCCAGAAAACTACAGGCCAGTCAGCCTCACCTCCATCCTTGGAGAGGTGATGGAACAGCTCATCCTGGAGGTTATCTCTAAGCATGTGGAGGAAAAGAAGGTGGGTGCCAAGGGGACGGGCCCAGGCTCTTTTCAGTGATGCCAAGTGACAGGAGAAGGGGAAATGGGCACAAACTGCAATACAGGAAGCCCCATCTGAATATGAGGAAGAACTTCTTTACTTAGAGGGTGACTGAGCACTGGCACAGGCTGCCCAGAGAGGCTGTGGGTTCTCCTCTAGAGATATTCAAAAGTCTTCTGGATGCAACTCTGTGCAACCTGTTTTCAGTGAACCTGCTTTAGCAGGGGTTGGATTAGACAGTCCCCAGAGGTCCCTTCCCACCCCAACCATTCTGTGAGTCCACAGTTCCTTATTTTGCTTTGCTTGTGTGCACAGCTTTTGCTTTACCTATTAAACTGTCTTTAGCTCAACCCATGAGATTTCCCACATTTACGCTTCTGATTCTCTCCTCCATCCCACTGGTGAAGTGAGAGGCTGTGTGGGGCTTATTTGCCAGCTGAGGTTAAACCACAACACTTCTTTCAAAACCCATGGGGATTCTGTAAACAGATAATTAGGTGCTCACTTTTTCTCTTAAAGCAGAGCATTTTACAGAAGGATGTCTAATGTTTATAGGAGTTTGATGGACTATAAAAAGAAAAAATGGATGAGCTTTTTTTTTTTCTCCCCAATTTGGTCAATACTGGTGTCACGATACCTTTACCCTGTACAGTTTTCCTGTCTTTGAGTTAGATTTTTTGTGTGGATATTTACAACTGGCCAATGACCACATTACTGTATTTCTTTCTAAGCTTATTTAAAAGTGCGTCTGCACAAATAGTCATAACAAGCTGTGTACCCAACTATTCATGTTACCAAAGAATGTCTCAAAATCTGACTGCTTCTAAGACAAAAAGCTCAGCCTGGCTGACAAGTTGGTGTTGTGCCTGCAGTTACTATCTACTCCTGACCCACGGTACCAATGTGCATGTTCTTACCCTGCAGCAAATGTGAAATATCCAGCGCAGTTGGAGTCCCTTAGCCAGTGGACAGCTGCTGCTGAATCTTGCTAATATTACAGTACACCTGTAAGAAACGATGTTTCCCCACTCAGAAAAAAACACTTCTTTCAGAAAAGGGTTTTTGTTAGGGACTTTTCTCTCTTTGTCTTTCCCACAGTAGCATTATCTCCTACCAAACGGTGGATCCACGGGTGGTTCACCCAGGGAACTCCACACTGAATGGCCTGGGGGCTGTATTGGCAAGACAGTGCTGCAATGGTATATTTTTCTTGTGCTGCACAGTGTTGCTGCAATGCTACAGTTCATTTCAGGGTGTCCAAGTGGGGCGCAAATGGTGCATATGCCTTGCACTGGCTCTCTGATTTGCAATAATGCTTGCCTTTCGTGAAAAAGGGAAAAGATGCCTTTGTGAAAGTCACTGGGCTAAAATTCTGCTCTGAGATGTTGCTGTGCAAATGGCAGCCTTTGTTTTCATGGGGAAAGCCCTGCTATAAATAAAAGAAGAATCTAGAGGCTCATTTTCACGTTTTGACGTTGAATAGGTCTACATTTTGCTGAAGAGCTGGAAAGGTAAAAATATGTACAAAGGGATGTCCAATTTATGCCCTAGATTTTAAAACAGAATAGCTCATTGATCTTGTCTGTTAGTTTTGCTTAAAATTCAGTGGTACAATATGTCTTAGAGCCTGAAGAGATGAGTGAGGATCCGTATAGCTTGCGTGAGCTGTGGAGGAAAAAGAAGAAAAAAAAAAATCTCCCATTACTGTACAGAGTGGTTGTCTTTTCAATTATGGATGAAAAGATGAGTATGACCCTGAGGGGCTGGATTCAGACAGAATGCAAGCAGGGGAAGAGCCTTAAAAACAAGCAAAATCTTTACTAAGAGATGATTAAAAGGGAACATAAATGTCTGGAAGTGTTTTCAAGAAGGAAGCATGATGGAGGTGTGGAAAATTATTGTGGTGGAACATGGAGTAATGGTATTAAATGAACAAAAGGAAAAGGTCTGTTGAATATCAATAAAATCCTTTCTGTTTTCCTGTGGCATCATCTCCCAAGGGAAGTTGCAGGAGCTCCATCATTTGAGTCCTGGCAAATGACTTGGGACAAACCACAAGAAAATGTGGTTTAAGGCATATTACTGTGATGTTCATGGATGGAATTACTGACCTAGTGGCTCATTTCTCCCAGCCTCCTTCCTTGGGAAGCTACAGAATCAATGAAAATAAAAGAAAAGACAACAGTGGTGGAGGATAGCTCCTGTTTATACACAAGTGGCACTGCTACAGCAGCAGAAAGAAGCACAAAGACACGTCCAAACAGATCAAAACAACTGATGATGGCTGTTAGCACATGAGGGAGGGAGATACACAGAATAACTAAATCGCATGTGGAGTGAGAACGGGACAGGTGAATGGGCTTGCCAAAGGCAGTTAGTGCCCTCAGACAGGCACTGCCAGAGCTACATAAAGGCATTTGTGCCCTTGTAAAGTTTCTTCTGCAAGGGACTGCTTTCAGTCACTCCGTATTTCTGTCAAAAGGAAATGCAGTCCCAAGAATTAATAAAACAAGTGGTTCTTGCATGATATGCTTAGTTTTCTCTGAGTTTAGTCTGTTTGGAGGTCTGGTTCCCTTCAACAGGAGAGAAATGTGAAAACCCCATTTTCAGTCTGGCACCAGCCAGGGTAGGAGGTGCTGCTCATACCTTCCCAGGTCACTTGCTCCCGGTGGGAGTAGCTAAAACACAGAAGTAACTGGTGCTGCTGGGGAGTGCAGCTGCTTGGAAAAGCCAGCTGGGAAAGCGAAGGGGAAAAAGTGATCCAGAAAATTGGATCAGTGTAGGAAAAGGCCTGGAATTGTATCCTGGAAGAGAAAGAATGGAGCTCAACTGCAGTAAGAATGCGAAGAGTTTGTAAGCTTCCTGTGAAACGCTGCAGGAATGTGCGGGCATGCTTGGTAATGCTGGTAATGTCTATTTAGCATGTATATCTTAATTATCCATTAAGGGTCTCAGACATATTTTGAAGCATTTGTTGGCTAAGCCCCATATTACACTGGTGCAATAGAGGAATCTCACATTTTCCAAGTGCTGGGAATGCCCAAGGCAAAAGGGGCTGTATTGTTTGAGCGAGGCCATGAAGCATCAGATCTGGAATCACATACACAGTTCCTGAGCTCCCAGGCTGTTCCTCAAAGCCCATATCTGGTCTGACACCCCTGTTTACAAATGAGCTCTGTGATTATGCAGGCACCTGAACACCTTAGCCAGCAGGACATAACCACCTACTTAAAATTAAGCATGGGCTCTGAAGGGTTTCTTGAACAGGCTATCTAACTACAACATGGCATAAAACATTAACACCAAGTTAGCTCAATAATTACTTTAAAAGAGGGGGAAAAAAAGCAACCCAAAACACTGGAGTCCTTCAGCACTAAATTAGAAAGGCCTGAGACCTGGCTGGGTTTTGAAAAGAAGCACTGTTAGAAATCTGACCATTTTGTTTTGCTGAAAATTCAGCCAAACCTTTTGTTGCTGCACAGGATCACTTGTCTGCAAGAACAGCGGTCAGAAAAGGCACTAAGGGAAAATGCAATTGAACAACAGAGCTGCTTTGCTTATCTGGGAAGAACCTTAAATATAAACATTAATTTTGTCATAGAAGGCTGACCAGTAGCTGAAGAATAAGTTCACTGACAAAAGCAAGAATACATTGTTTTAAAAGTAAAATAAAATAAAATAGTTATAAGGCAAATTGCCTCTCATCAGGACAGCAGAGAAAACTAATTTAATTTCTGTAATATAAGACAACAATGATTATTAAATCTCATGAAAATATATTCAACCACCTTAAGAGCAGGCTATAAATGCTAAGTATATTGTGTCAAAAATTAACATATGAACTTCAAATCTGTGCACCAATTCAAAATCTGATTTAACAAACTGCTGTTATTAAAGTCAATTGGAGAGCATTCCATTATAAAAACAAATGAAATCTTAACTCTACATAAATAATTTTTTTCAAAGCCTAAGCAGAATGCATTAACTTAACACACAATGATCTAAATTATGTATTAAACTCAATTATTTTTATTACTACTTTTCAATTAAGTTGACATGATTAACTCCATTCTTATTAGTCTCAGTTCTGATCCTACCTGCATCTCAACTTTGGCATCTTCTTGGGAAGAAATTGTTCACAGAGCTATTGTAAGCAAGTCTGTCCTCTAGAATTCTAACAGGAGAGGTCTGTTGTGGAGAACAAAACAGCTCTGTGGTTTAACAGGCGTATTAGAGAAGCGGTGCTTTCCATTAGCTTTGGCAGCATTTTGAATGGAAGAGTATGAGTACTAAGGTTCAAGAGCTCAGTTGTTCGGTTCTTAGCCAGGTTAAATTATAGGCTATATCTTTGACATTACCACTTTGTTTTCACATTTTTTATTCCTTTAATATTTACCTAAGAGCTGATCCAGTTTGAAATGAAGAAGCTACTTCTGACATGACATGGACTCTGAATCAGGCTTACTCACCCCAATAAAGAAGATCTCATTGACATTATTGGCATTGTCAGTCATTGGACTAATTCACTGAATTAATGCAGCAAGTTATTTCAAAAAAGTTATTTGCTTATAATGCCATCTTTGTGCATATAGAAATCAAAATTGATGGCTGATTTTGAAATAATTTATTTCTGTGGGGTTTTAATCTTGAAGTGTTCATCTTTCTTCAAATATTACTTTTTCTAATGTAATTTCTCATAGCCAGAAGTTATGTCTTCAACATGTACAAACTTTCTAATGCTAGTAAGATGTGAAAGTTCCTTAGGAATGTGTTTTTAGCCCTAGAGAGTCATGAAAAGAGACTTCACTAGCACAATGCATCTCAAGGGGTTTTGCTATAATTGAAAACCAGGCTTAAGAGAATTTTCGAAAGATGTGATCTTGTTATAGAGACCAGGACAGGTCTGCACATCCGGAAAAACAAATACAAAAATTTGAAGTGTTAGTCAGATCTCTTCTCATTTTCACTGGGGAACCTTCCCTGGACTCCTAGGAAAATCTTTGAACTTTTGCTTGAATAAGGACTACTGGATTTGATGCACTACCTCCTTCAGACGTAGAGGTCCTGTCTGTAAATCAAGAATGCCAGCACTGGTACAAAATGCAAACCTTCACAGACCTGAGTGTTGTGCTCATAATCCATGCTTATCTTCTTGGAAAAACCCACATGATACTCTGTCTGTGCTTCAGCAAAAGCTTTTTGTTTATTCATTTGATGAATTTCTTTGAGTTTAAAGAAAGAAATTAATTTTAGTTATTCCTCTATGTGATCACTAGAAAAGCTTTTAATGAGCACAGTAAAACCCAACTAATTATCACAATGGCATTTAACTCTAAATAAAATTGACAGGAAGCAAGAATATGATACATATAATTTTGCACAGTTTATTAAAACACATCTATCACTTTTTTTTCTCCTAAAGTAACCTGATCATATTATTCTATGATAATTTAGCTAATATTTTTTCTGTGCGTTTAATATTTAAGTGGCTTTTACTGATATTAAAGTCATAATGCATTTTATGGAAATTACCTTGCATTCTAATTACTTTTCTTGGTGAGGAATGGTAAATAGAATTATCTCATTATGCTTGTTGTAGATGAAAGCAAAGAAATATTTAATGACAAGAGACGGCTAACAGAAAAAAATCCATATTCACGTTTTTTTCAAGTTAGTCCATTTTGCCATCAATTCAGAGATGCGCAATTCCCAGAACCACTAGCAGGAACCAGGCATGTATACAAACAACAGAAAGGCTCTGAATGGCAAACTGGATGCTTTTAACATCAGTAGTTCCCTTTTTTCTATAGTCTGCCTTTCCAAACCTAGGCTGAGGAGAGTTGGGAGTAAGACAATGCGCTACCTCAGGAAAGCAAGAAACACAAATAACTGTGTCCTTGAGCCAGAGCTGCCCCATGCTTTTAATAAATTAAGTGATTGTTAGAAAGCTATAAATTGTACCTTTGTAGGTGAGGTCAAGGTCTGTGTAAAAGTTAACCCTTTGCCTTGTCCTTTTTTCCAGCTCTTTCTATGAAATATACTTACTGACTGGAAAAATCAAGGAATTAATCGCTGAGAAATCAAGTTTTCATTCCAGCTCTGCTCTCAGTTACTCTACTGAAGTCCAATTGAGGTCACAGGTAAGACTGGAGCAGTGTATCTGAAAACAGGATGGGAACGTTTTTTTATGAACCTTTACAAAGATGAGGGTATACTTCAAGATCAGTGCATCTAACGGGGTCACTTTGGGTAAGTCATTGTTTGGGCGATATGAGATGGAGACAGACTCCAGAGAAATCACATTTCACTGTCAGCTGTGTCTAAACATCTGTCTGAAAATAAAAATGCACTGTGGCTCTTTCTTAGTTTGCATGGCTTTGTAACATCCAAAGAGCTACCACCAGAGTAGCAAAATGGAAAGTGACACAGCAGAGTATGAAGCAAAATTAGGCAGAAAAGAAGAAATAAGTGAATATTAGCACCAACAAATGAGATTTCAGGTGCCGATGTTCTTTCTGTAAGCTACCACAAATTTCTCTGGGTTTGCATTTTATTTGACAGCATATGTATTTTTCCTGAGGACTTTCATTTCCAGTGGTATCAGGGTCTACTTGTGCCCACCAGGATCTACACACATGGAGGCAATAGTTATGCCACAGGTGATGTATTTTATGGGTGGTTATAGCTGTGGTAGTTCCACCACGAACTGGCTATGGAAACTGGACAAAACAATTCAAGGCACCTTTTAGCTGGGTATGCAGGTTTCTTGGCATGACTTTTCTGCTCTACTTAAGCAATGTTTTCCTTGTACCTAGAGACAGCTTCAAAGCAAAACCCTTGAGAGTGGGTGAAGATTTGAACTTTACGAATTGATGAGCTTCCTGGGGCATGATGATGTGGCCATCTTCTTTAGTCTGGCTGGCATGTCATGGAGGAAGGCCCCCCTGGAAATGTTCTTGCCACAACTATGTGTCTGGCTGGGGACATGGACATTTCTTGCCTTGTGAGTGAGAAACAGCAAGAGAAATGTGGTATCCCCTGTGGAAGGATGTATCAGAGGCTTTCATTTAGTCCAAAGAGATGATCACTTTGCTTCTCCCCATGCTCGTAACTTCAAGGGACAGCATTTTCTGTTAGCATTTCCAAACTCACCTGCAAGACAAATATTGTAAGATTATTGTTGGTCTCATTTATTTTATTTTCAGTCTCCCTGTTCTAGTAAAGCTGGAGTACCAGCCGTTAAAAGAAAGTGGATGAAAAATGTAAAGTGAAGCTTTAACTCACACTGAAATTGCAAATTCAGTTTAATAGAAACATTCCGGGAATTTCTGTCTACACCAAGTACTTTTTCTTTTATTCAGGGGAGGGATCCTAGAAAGTTCTGTGAATAATGCCTTTTTCACAATCTACTAAGCTTTCTTTCCACTAGAAATGACCTTTAAATGAAATTATTGTAATTTACTTGTCAGCTCATTTCTTTCTGTTTTTTGAACAGCAAGCAAAACAGTTCTTTATTCCTGTCATTACTGAAAACTCCACTGTGGAGTCCGACATAGTAGTTCAATCTACAAATCTATTTATTACTTTTATCTAAAACATCTTCTGCAACATGTACCATAGTTGTACAAACAATAATTACAATAACATTTCACTGTTGTACTAAGAATCAGGTTATCTGTGTAGAATATTTAGAAAGGTCAGTGTCTCATATATAACATACAGGCAAAAATAAAGCCACCAAAGAATGTCATTAATATTTACTGCAAATGCACTATAACATTCTGAGTTTGCCATGCACATTTCTCCCTGTAATAGAACATGTTTCTAAAATGGATTAAATCCTGATTTGATTTTACTACTGTACATATTACAAATGCATTTAATTTTAAGTGACAAAATAAAATGTAGTATATGACATCCTAATCTGATGAATAGCCATTTCACCATCAATTCCCTATGAGATATATCTTTTTTGTAAAAATGTCAGTGTTGCTTGAGTTAGCTCAACAGGGCCTTATATTCAAGCAGCACTGCACCTCAGTCCCTTCACTTAACCAAACGCTAGCTAAACGGAAGGGTTCTCAGCAAGAGGGACAAAAATGAGTTGAAGGAGGTTTATTTGTGTTACAAGGCACAAAGAGCACTCTCTTTTGCTGTGCTCTACCTTATCTAAATAGACACAAAACTAAAATGTATGAAATGCTTCTGAAGGTCCACTGGAAGACCTACCATGGACTTTTAAAGACTCAGAATGAGCAGGGAGAGAACAAACATGATGCAGCTGTGTCAAAGACAGTCTTGTTTTGGAGGTCACTGGGTATCTTACTGATGGAAAACAAAAAAATGAGTAATAACATTAACTGAATGATTAGGTTATGGGCATTATTCTCTCCAAAATCCTTCAGAGGCTTCAATGTGTTGACTTCAGCAAGGCAAAATCCTCTCAGGGCATCATGACCATTACGACCTCTTTTCTCTCAAATTATGTTAGGCCTGAATAACAATTATGGAAATTAACTTATTAGTGTAAATTGATACATGATGCTGGGCTAGCAGAATTGACTGTTGTGTATTATTTTATTTATTTATGCTGCAGCACCAGTTATAGTGCAATAAACAGTGACTGACTCTATCGTTAATGCAGAGGGATATTTAAGTTATGGATAGACGGAGGAATTTAAATGTGTGAGATTCACCTCAGAAACAAGGAGTATTGTGGTGTCATCTGCAATTTGCTAGTGTAGAAAAGGAAAAAAAAAAAAAAAGAAAAAGCTTCCACAATGCAAAGCCCAAATATTAAGAAATCACATTTGTTCTTTGAGCATCAAAATGAGATCCTGTTTGTTTAAAATTATTTGTGCCATCTTAAAAGACCAACATATTTTTTTCTCTCTTGTATGTGTTCAGAGCTTCCCTCCTTCACCTCTTTTCCACCAAAATTTGCCATGAGGAAGAGCAAGCTGGGGGCAAACTGAGCATGTAAGTCTCAGAAGGAGGAAGCTGAAAAGACACTAAAGTGCAGGCAGAGGCGTGGGGCAGCTGCCCCGAGGCTGCCGGTGGTGCTGGGGAGGTGGCCAAGGGGCTTTGCTGGCGTCTCACAAGGACTACATGGAGACCTCCCCATGCTAAGGCAGGAGGTGTCCATCTGCCCAGCTGTGGGGAACCCCCTCGCATCTCCAGGAAGGCAGCAGAGAAACCTCTGCCAAATCCCACCCCAGCAGACCTCCCCTGACAGAGGGAAACCCACATGCACAAACAACCATGCTGCACGAGCATCACCCAAAAACCCAACAGGAGCACCCGCTGGCACAAAAGCCGTGGTTAACTCACTGCTGCTTCATCCTTTCCCAGAAAGGCCAGGAGGAACGTCTGAAGGAAAATTAAGAAGCTTTTGACATGGCCAGCCGCATTCAGATGCAAATTTTTGTCTGCAAGGCTTGCGATTAGCAGCACTGCCATGGGACCAAAATGACCTGTCCTGAGTCTTGAATAAGGCACCTCAAATCGGCTTTGCCACGACGCGTGTCATGCTTGCATGTGAGCCCGTCTAATCTGGCCTGTATCGCTCCAATTAATTTGGAGGCAGCCCCTGAGGCTTAAGTATGTTTACACCAATTGTCTGAAAAACCATCACACGTAATGAGGAGAAAAATAAAATTCCAAATATGTTTCTATGAGGGGAACGGAAGCTAATTTTCTCAGGAAAAAGTAAAGATAATTCTTTCAGGTTCCTTCACAGTATTGCATGGAAGTACAACACGAGTGGTTGTAAAGCAAATTTTAATGATATACCTGAATGTCACAGTTGAATCTCTGACAAGCTTTTACAATGGCAGCATTATTATTTTTTTTTACCCAAGAAATTACAATCAAAATCCTTTCTTTTTTTTTTCACATTTCACATTAAAATCTTCAAACTTTAAAATTAAACCTTACCTGCTAATTAACAAAGCCTGTGTTTCAAAATGAAAAAAAAGAGACAATAAATACTTACACCGTGCAAGTAAAAAATGATCTTTAAGTTAAAAAATAATTATCTTTTATTTGCATATGCCATGGAGTCTTTGGGGGAAAGTCTGACTGTTTACAGTTTTGCCTGGCTATCTGTCTAATGATACCTGGCTGCACACAGTCCCCACTGGTCATTTTGGCCATTGTCAAGAATTTGGGTGCAAACATGTTCTGTGAATACTTGTTTTCCTCTGACCATCCGAAAGCTACTTGGGAGGAAGCGTGGGATTTCCATGAAGGGTTGGCTGCATCAACTTCCCAAGCAACATGTACAGTTAGAGCAGTGAAAAAGATGGCTTTGCAGCAGAGAACCGGACCCTGTATGCATGTATCAGTGTTAAAGCAGAAATCTCCAGAGCAAAAACAAAGCATGAAAGAGCCAGGCTTTGCTGGTTAGAGCTACAGCAGAGTCACAGCCTTAGAGCACGAGGCAATGAGGCAGTGATGCAATGACCACTCGCTGGGAAGCTACACGGTGGTTTAAAGAGCAGGGTGTATCACATAATGCAGACATTAAAATGCTCGGAGATTTGGGAAAGTTCCTGGAAAACACTGAGCTGCTGCTTGGTGCTGTGCCTGGGCACCGAGTGGCCCTGGCTGCCCCGTCTTTCATGCAGGGCCAGCACATGGCCACGGATCCCCGCTGTGCCACGAGGCCATGCCTGTCCCTGGGGCAGCTGGGGGAGCAGCGGCTGCAGCGGGGGGACTGTGGGGAGTGGGGGGACTGTAAACAGCCCCCTTAAAACAGATTCCCTGCTTACAGTCCTTATATAAATACCCAGCACATGGCAACTCCTTTTTTCCACCTTTTTATTTTTGTGTGTGTGCTAAAAAAAAGGAGAGCTAGCTTAAAATCCACCCATTAGCCCCATAGAGACATTTAAGGTTGACTTCTCACCCCCTCACAGTCCTTCTCAGGGAACCGGGGGCATGAGGAAAAGGCAGGAGCAGAAGCCTGCAGCTCACCTGGCAGGCACCCAGATCTAACCAGGCCAGGAAAGCCACTGGCAATTCCTGCTGGCCAGCATTCCAACGGAGGGACCAACACTGCTGGGAAAGGAGCCCATCAGGTCAAACAGCCAACCTAAGCCAACCAAAATCACCCTTCTTACAGAAGAAGGAGGTGTAGAAACTTTTTAACCCTCCAGCACCTACTGGTTGCCTCTGGGCTGGGCTGCCACAGGGCTTCCCTGTCCCAAAAAACCCAGGTGGGGACAAGCGCCTGTTGTAAGCAGCTCATAGAAATCCCTCCTGTTTGCTTGGGAGGGGCATGGGAGAGACAGGGAGAAAGAGGAAGCGTTTCATACTGTTCAATAGTTGCACAAAGCTGTGTCATCCTCTGAGCCTTCACACCCAAATAGGGGGATGCAGAAGTGATGGAGCTCTAAGTATTGCTATTGTGGAGCTCTCAGTTTGGTCTGTTTTGTCAGGGCAAAGGAAAAAGAAAGGATAATGAAATCTATAGCTCTTCATGGGCACTTAAACCCAAAGCTGTCTTGGTGCAGCTTGAGTTGGAATAATATCTGAAATTTTCCTTTCTGAGGCCTTTTTTTTCCTTCTTAAATGGCAGCTTTCTGAACAATTTGAAGCTGTCAGGAAAAAAAAAAAAAAAGAAAGAAAAATACCCCACCATGATTCCTCTTCTTTTCTCAGTCTTGATAAATAGATGTAAGTCAGTCTGCTAGCAAGGAATTCCAGTGAGCTTAGGTATCTGTTAAACTTGCACTTCATTTCTAATATCTCAAAGATTTCTGGGACCTCTCTGATTGTGGCTGGAACTCAGCCAAGTCCCACTAAGAAAAATAGCAACATAAAGTGGAAAGTTTGCCACGAATTCCTTGTTGAGGACTTAAGTACAAGACTATTACTATCTTCTCCTCTTCAAAGAGATTTCTTGAAGTTTCATAAAGCTTCCAGCCTCCTCCACTGAAGTATGCCTTTCAAAAGTCCTTGTCACTGTTTAAAGTCCATGACATTCGTTCAGCGTTAGTTTGGAGTTTTACAGAGAGATCTATTGCTCCCTGTTTGTCCTCCCTTCACCTACGGAGCCTGGGGTCTCTGTTTTAACTTCAGCAGTACCACTACAATTCACCAAAATCTGTGGGAGAAGCACCAAACATAAGAGTACAGTCTAGGCTAAATTTTTTACCTTCTCATATCATGCCAGTGTTTAGACAAGCAGACAGTTCCTCCAGGACTTCATTCCAGGACCATATAATACCAACAGTGCTACTTGTCCCATCTCTTTGTTTATAACTTCGAATTTTTAAGGATGTGGATTTGGCATTAACATGTGCTTCCAGAGAGTGGCATCAAGTGGAAAAAGATGGTCTCATTCACTTGGGCTTCAAATCACTGCCTATATAAAACCCTTACCAGAACAACGAAGCAAAGCCTAACTCCTCCTAGGACAGCAAATATGGGTTAATTTGGGAGGCAGAGGTTCTTATACGCTTTCCCATTATTGCTGATGCCATATAGCACGTACACCTGGATCACACAGTGCAGTGATGTGGCTGCAGGGCACCTCTTGCCGTATGGGGGTAGGGGCTGCCCTCCTGAGATGGGGGGAAAGAGCTGAGAAGTTGGAAAATGGGAGTTCTGACCCGAGGACCTGACTCCAGTTAATGGATTTAGTACTGAATGTAAATTATTGCTAGTACAAGAAAGTAGAAGACAATTTTAGCTATTAATGAGAACAAGTATGAAGTAATTATTTCTTGTCAGTCTTAATGAGAGACAGCAAAGAATGTGCCAAAGGATTACCACTTTATGCCCCCGCCTTCACTGGGATCAAGTTCCATGTTGGAGCACAAAAGATAATATGGCACAAGATGGAAAAATAACCTAAAAATCACTGCTTTGAGGACATCCATAAAATCCAAGTGTTTAATAAATTTAAGTTTTGCAAATGTTTGGCATTGGCTGTATATATGCACTTTTAACACATCCAACATGATCTTGATTTGAGGAGGAACAATGAAATTATAGCAAGTAATTTGTTGATAATAAGCTCTGTATGGTTTTTGTAATTAAAAAAGTGATTAAGAAAGGCTAAGTCATTAATGCTTGAACTGCTGGTGCTGGGATATGCACAGTAACACACAATTTATAATCTTGGCAGAGGGATTTCTTTACTTGTTCTTTTTCAAAAAACTTCTTTCTTTATGGTATTTATAGAATGTGAGAAATAAAAGATCAATATTATGAGCAAAGAAGAGCAATCATTCTGATAAATGCTAGTGAAATTGTAAAACTAGACCCGCTACATAGAGGATACAACAGCTAAATCTCACTGTTCAGCTACATCATCTTTTGCTGGGTTCGTTACCCCAAGGGTAGGTGGCCAGGTTTGGCAGGCAGCTAGGTAAGCTACAAGGAAGCCATAGCCCTCCATAGCCAAACCCAGTGCTCAAGCCTTTGTCTTCAGTGGCAGAAAATGTACAGTTTTTCCGAAGATTTTTTTGTTTGTGTATCCGCTTTCCAGTTCTGAGCAAATGCAGAAGGACCAGAAGAGAATGGGGCAGGTCTTCTGACATCAAGGGAAACAGAAAACACAAGATCTCCTTTCACTCTGTGCTGCTGGAAGGCACAGGCTGGTATCTCAACACCCCAAGCACAACAGAGTCCTTGAGATAATCTTTATTATTGTGTCTAGTACCTGATCTCAGCTAGGTCGCCAAACCTGTCGAAGATTTCGCATTGTTCAGTGGGATGTGCGTACCAGCCTGAGCTGTGAATCTGCAAGAGGGAAGCATCCCTTCTCTGTCTGTGGGATGGAAGCCAGCATCCTAAATCAGCTGTAGCCCTTTAAATGCATAAATACTGATTCGAGAAATTATTTGCATGGAGAAGACCACCGCTCTTTGAATTTCATGCCATTTAAAACTTTAAAACTTAATGTTTAAATTTTGTCACAAGTGTCACAAGGTTCACTTTTTCAGTTGTTTTACCTTTTATTGCAATGCATGAAATAAGAGGAAAAGTCTCTACTGCTTTTATAAAGAGTAAACAGCCAGGACAAACCCGACATCTTTCTCTTTATAGATATATTAAGTAGATACAGATGTTAGATATATTATAGATCTATCATGCAAACATATCTCTCAGAGTGCATTATCAATGAAAGCCAAACCCACAGGTTTTTTAGAGAGCAAGGATTTTCAGATCTAGTCTAGGTAGAGATAGATTTAGGTTTGGAACTAAATTATGTTGTAACCGATGCTGTAGTTCTCAATACCCACTTTCAGAGCAATTTGGTGGAGAATTTTTCATGAACTGGGGATAAAAATTATTCCCTGCTACAGTGAAATCGATTAAGATCTATCAAACTTCAGGCAAAACACTTTCTGTTTGGTAATGCCACCTAAGAACAGCCAGAGGCTTTAAAATTTATTATTACCCTTGCTGAGCAGCAGCATGGCTCCTAGATTAGTCTTGTAAAAATTATGAAATGATGTCAACAGGGGTCTTATATTTTCCTGCACAAGGATACGATAGGAGATGAGAGAATACCAGGAATCAAAGCTTTTGCTTTAAAAAGATTTACAGCACTGCTTCATACCATAAGTCAACACTGAATAATTAAAAGACTTGTAATTAAAGGCTAATTTAGTATTGATTGTGTCCTAGAGCAAGGGGGCCAGTTCACTGTTCTCACACCATCCTGGGCAAGCTTCATCAGCTAGCCAGCCGGAGTGCAATTATCCTGGGTAGCCTTCAGCAATGGGACGGCACCTCTTCCAATCCATGCAGCTGCGCTCCACAGGTACGTTAAAAGGTGGATGGAGCAGGCCGTGGGGCAAAAGTGATTATCTTACAAGGTCTTCAGTATCACAAATCCCCTCAAACCACTCCATGCTCCATAAGTGAACTTCAAGCCTATTTAATTTGGGAAAGCGAGGGCACGGTCAGTTTTCAGTCCGGTTTTCTTCTAGTTCCTGTGCTCCCTCTCTTTATGGTTCCTGTGACGGACCATTCTGGAACAAGCACCCTTCTCAGGTGCCTCTGGTTGCTCCCTCTAGGGCTTTTTGGAACGAAGTTCAGAACTGCTGTCTGACTAGAGGAAAAAATGGGAAAAGGAGAGCCACGGGTACCTGCTGTCCAGTCTAGGGACCCATCTACACCTGTGTAGTTATGCACATAATTTAGCTACACTTTCTGAAAGTGGAAGACTTCAGTTTGCTGATGCACAGAGAACTTACTCATCATCGCACTCATAAACAGAAAAAGACCATGTACTGTAACATGGCAAAGGCGGCTGTCAAAATTCAGGGAGTCACATTTCTTTCTATGACACCTTGATGATCCTCCAACTAAATTTCACTGAACCTCAAGTAGTATACTGCCACCAACCAAATGATTTTTTTTTCAGGATCTCATATGCTTGCTATATGCATCATACATCATAGAAATTCAGTCATATTTAATATATCGAATCATAAACATTAGAGATGGAAAATCTCATTGAGTCATCAAATTCCTTCCTTTGTTAGTGCAAAAATGTTCCCACATAGAACAGAATTTAATTTTTAACATAATATATGTTCAGTCCTCAAGTGTTTCTTTTTAGTGGGTATTCCACAGAACCCATTTAGTCCTTGCTATCAGTGATTGTTATGATAATCTGTATTTCTTTTTTGAAATTGCATTCCACAACTTTTAACTATATCTCTACGTTGCTCTTTCTATCTCTGGAAAAGTAAGCGGGAAGCAATCATACACCTTCTTTCCAGCACTGATCAACATAAGAAGAGATGGGGTTAAATATGGAAACAACCCATTTGCCAAGATTTCCAAATACCCTGCATTTTGTTTCTGGTAGTGATTTATTTTATTCAGAGTTTCAGAAACTGAAATAATCACTTTTAATTCTGAAGCCAACTTTTGCTTAATGGATTTGTTAATTACTTTTCAGTACTTATTGTCATAAAAATATATATCTAAGCCTAAGATAAGATTTGGAACATGAACAATTTTCACTTATTTAGCCAAATACGTGTTTTGGACTCTTTCAAACATGATAAATCAATTATTCTGGGTGTCTTACAGCCAACCTGCCAATTTTGCATCAGATCAGAAAATCAAATAATTTCAACAGCAGGGAACTCTCCATTAGCTATTGCTGCTTTTGAGGGACAAAGAGGCAGAAGCCTATTTGGGAGATCCCTTGTAGTTTTGCTTCTCAAAGTGAGTACAAGGCCCAAAGAGAATCTCACTGCCAGTGTCTACCGTGGTGGGTGACATTCCAGGTTTTATTTACATGTTAATTGCGCTACACAAAAATGGAGCAATGCTGAATCACTGGGTGGGACTGAGCATCCCATTTTCTGGCACTGAGGAACACAGGGACAGAGACAGGAGACAGACCCATATGTGATAAACCTTATTGCCTTCCATCTGCTCTCAGATAGGCTATTGTCTGATATCATGGGGCACATCAAATAATGTAAAACCGCCAGTGGGACGAGAACAACAGAAAACACAGGTCACAGAATCACAGACAGGTTACAGCTGGAAGGGACCTCTGGAGGTCATCCGGTCCAACCACCCTGCTCAAGCAGGTTCACCTAGAGCAGGCTGCCCAGGACTGTGTCCAGGCAGCTTTTGAACAAGTCTAAGGTGCGAGACTCCACAACCTCTCTGGGAAACCTATTCCACTGCTCACCATCACAGTAAAAAAGTGTTTCCTGACACTCATACGGCTCCTCCTGTATTTCAGCTTCTGCCCTTTGCCTCTGGTCCTGTTACTGGGCAGCACTGAATAGGGCCTGGCTTCATTGTCTTTGCCTCCTCCCCTCAGGTATTTATATACATTGATAAGATCTCCCTGAGCCTTCTCTTCTCCAAGGTGAACAGTCCCTGCTCTCTCATTCTTAGGAGAGATGCTCCGGACCTTTAATGATCTTTGGGACTTCTTTGGACTCTCTCCAGTGTGTCCATGTCTCTCTTGTACTGAGGAGCCCAGAACTGGACAGAGGACTCCTGGTGTAACCTCACCACTGCTGAGCAAAGGGGAAGGACCACCTCCCCTGACCAGCTGACAGTGCTTTGCCTCATGCAGCCCAGGATACCATTAGCCTTCTTTATGGCAAGGGCACATTGCTGGTCCATGTTAGCTGGTCCACCAGGACCACCAGGACCCTTTCTGCCAAATGATTTTCCATCTGGATTGCCCCCATCATATGTTGGTACATGGGGTTGCTCCTCCCCAGGAGCAGGACTGTATGCTTCTCCTTGTTGGACTTCATGAGGTCCCTGTCAGCCCGTTTCTCCAGCCTGCCAAAGTCCCCCTGGATGGCAGCATGACCCTCTGGTGTATCAGCCATTCCTCTCAGTTTTGAGTGATTTTCAAACTTGGTGAGGGTACACTGATGAATGTGGATAACCTTTTTGGGTTTTACAGAGTATTTGGAGTATAAAGAATGTGGCCAGAAAGGATGGCCTAGCTATGAATTTTGATAATACAGATCACTTTCTCTTAAGGTTTCACAACACCTTATTAGAACCTTTGGCTGGCAGCCAAAGGGCAATTTCTGACCAGTTTCACTAATTTTCCCACTTGCAGCAATGTCACCATCCTGCCTGACCTTTCAAATCAATTCATCTTGAGATACATTATTGACTAATTTCCTGAAATTCAGGTGAAATGTGCCCATTTTTAACCTTGGTCCCTCCTTACATACTGAAATTACCTTATCCTCTGGTACTAACATTGCCATTAGTAAGCAATCAAAATTCTTCTCCAAAGGCTTTTCGATTTTATTTGCTCTTTCCACACTGATTTCAGTGATGTATTTCATCTAATCCTGGTGCTTTGTCAACTTTTTAATAGTACTGAGAGCTTTAATTGCCTTATTATCTTCTCTACTGCAGTGAGGGTTTTTTCTTCAGCATTTCTATTCCCCTCAAGGAAAACATGGACTCTAGGATATTATAGGTCCTCCATTTCCTGGGATGAAGAAATCGCTCAGACCCTTAAGGATATCTACTTCATCTCTCAGCAACATTTAATCTATCATGGCCCCTCTTTATCTTCCTAATAAATTTGTGTCTCAGGCAGTAAAGGCTTCATCATCCGCGTTTTTCAGACACAGCAGTGTCCTGTTGCTTGGTGTCCTTTTCTTCTTTTATGTGGCCATGAGAGCTAAGATCTCAGGGCTAAAAAGCCAGAAAGCATTTTGGGCCAGGACTCTAGTGTAAGCAGGGTGGCACACACCTAATAGAAATTAACCCTGGGCTCTACTGTTTGTTTTTCCTCAAAAGGCTGAGAGAAGAGGAAACCTGCTGTTGTGGTTTAACCCCATCTGGCAACTAAGTATGAGGCAGCTGCTCACTCACTCCCCCCACCCCCACCCCAGCAGGATGGGGAGGAGAATCGGGAAGAAGGTAAAACTCGTGCATTAACACTTGAAATAAAATAAATAACAACAATGACAATAATTGTAATGAAAAGGAGAAAGAAAGAAAGAGAGAGGAATAAAACATAAAGAAAAAAAACAAAAAAAATCAAGTGATGCACAATACAATTGCTCACCACCTCTGACCGATGCCCAGCCAGTCCCCAAGGAGCGACTGGCCTCTCCTGGCCAGCTCCTCCCAGTTTATATACTGAACGTGACATCATATGGTATGGAATGTCTCTTTGGCCAGTTTGGGTCATTCATCCTGGCTATGTCCCCTCCCAGCTCCTTGTGCCCCTCCAGCCTTCTTGCTGGCAGGGCCTGAGAAACTGCAAAGTCCTTGACTTGATATGAACACTAAGCAACAACAAAACCCATCAGTGTTATCAGCATTATTCTTGTACTAAATGCAAAACACAGCACTGTACTGGCTGCTAAGAAGAAAATTATCCCAGCTAAAAGCAGGACAGCTGCCCAGCCCAGAGGGTTTGACACTATAGCAAGCTGAAGTGCTTTTCAGCCTTTCCATGATGGATGGCTCCAAGGATCAGGGCAAAAAGGCGCTTTGTTTCCCAAGCCCAGGTTGCTTTGGATGAAACTTAGATTTGGGTACACATTATGTCCTAGATTTAGATTAGATATTAGGAAGAAATTCTTTACTGTGAATGTGGAGAGACACTGGCCCAGGCTGCCCAGAGCAGCTGTGGGTGCCCCATCCCTGGCAGGGCTCAAGGCCAGGCTGGATGGGGCTGGGAGCAGCCTGGGCTGGCTGGGGTGTCCCTGCCTAGGGCAGGGGGGTTGGAATGAGATGATCTTCAAAGTCGCTTCCAGCCCAAACCATTCTATGATTCTATGAAAATTGGTTTGAGTGACAGGGAACAATCAGTACAACTACTTCAGTGCCAGTGCTCTGGATTACTGTCTTTGCTGTACTCTGTCTCATTTTAGACAGCAAATAGCTCCCCTGGCTCTTCCCCTCATGTGCCCATTACTGGGATCAGTGGTGGGGCCCCAGCTGTTGTCCTATTGCCTCCCCACTGCCTGGCCTGCCATGCTTTTTCTCCCTCTTTATCAAAACTGAATGAGCTTAGAGTGTGATGGGTGATTCCCTCCCCTACCAGACCCTGTGAAGAGACTGCAGACAGGAAACTGGAGGACTAACATGCGAGAAATTCAGGATTAAAATTTTCTATTATCTTGGAAATGGATGTTGTTTTATTCACCTGGCTTTCCCATCATGTACTCCAGATTACACACTTGCTCTTGTGTGTCACCTGCAGACAGCTCTGCTGAACTGAGAATAAAGAGATGAATAACATCACTGCCTGAATATAGCCATGAAAATCATACATGAAAGAAAAAACATATTCCTGCTCAGAGCTATATTAACTGGAACTTTTATGTTATTTATGTTTTGCCTCAGATACACACATATACCAGCAGAAAAAAAACCTAGTACTTACAGTAAATCTACTGCACTCTGTTGTAAGCTTGGAAAAAAGTGTTGATTGATTTGCTTGTCTGGGTTATTTAGAAAGAGCTGAAAGCTGGAGGGCTGCTAGTTTCTGCTAAAGTGGGTACTTTTCCCCCTGAATAAAAACATTTCATTTAAGGGCTCTCAGTGTTTGTGCACGTATTCATGTTTCAAATGCAGGAATTAAATGTCAGCAGAGCCAGACCTTCAGCTACATTTGACAGCAATAGTAAAGTTAGTACGGCCACATTGATTTATGCTACCTGAGGAACTGACCCAGAGCTGTTACTTTCCACTGGACGTCACATAAGAGCTATAAACGGATTTCTGAGTGCACAGAAAAGAAAATGCAACATGGAGAGTGACTTAAACCAGAAGCCATGTCTGAAAAGAATGCGCTGCCCTGTTGCAGATACACAAATCTTTATCAGACACTTCCCGTGGAAATGATGTTATCTGGGCATCTAATGCCCCCTGTGTTCCAATGGGAAGCAGAAAAAGATCCTATCAATTCAAAGACCAGACTTGTCTTTGAAAATTGTTCTCTTCCTGCTGTTACAAGTGATGTCTAAGATTGCAGCAGCAAGAAGAATTTCCATTTTCTTGACAACAGCTTTACTGTGGGTTGCAGAAGAGTAGTTTCTCTGCATTGCCCCGCAGCTACCATATCTAGGGCTGAATAACTTATTCAACTTTCAGTTGTTTCAATAGCTTTTCTGTGCAGTGGATGACCAACACAAGTACTGCAGCAGTGAGCAGAGTATGGGTGAAAATGGCGAATTAAAAACCTGAGAACATCCCATGCTGTGAAGTGTTTGGATTCTTAAACTAGATTTAAGGCTTATAGTTCAAATCTGGGTTGGAATAGATGTATTTGCATGGATTCTAGCAGAGCCCCTGTGGCTTGTAGCTGCAGGGGATTTGGTCCCACTTGACTTGGGAATTGCAAGTTTTCTAGCAAAACACTGAGAAGATTTGACCATCTCATTTTGCAGTGACAACAAACAACCCAAAGAGCTTTTTCTGCCTTTCTGTCTCCACTGAGACAGAAACCTGACTTTTGACTCTTAGATGGAAAGGGTCCCACCTGCATGCCCAGGTTAAATCTGAATTGAAACACTAGCGTGGCAATAGCATTTCTCCATTTCTGGGTTAATTGTTTTACTGTTTACAAATAACCTTCTTTAATAACACAGACCTTTCTTTTGGTTTGGTAAACTGTTTCACACAAGAATCCAGATGGATGAGAAGCATCTTTCTGATGTGGAAATAGGTTCACTATAGTTAGGGTGGAGAATTTTCTGAACCTGTGCTGCTGCTTCAGAGGAGACAGGCTTTCATCAGTCACCCCTGCACGTTCGTGGTCAGCTGTGCAACCTGTCACCAGTTTTGCTTTCTCTGGTAAATAATGAATAGCATACTTCGGTAGATATTTTCAAATAAGCAATAATTCATGGTAAAATGCATAAAACTTTGGGGGTTAACAAATAGCTCCTTGATGTATCTCAGTATGTATAAATTATATGACCAGCAAGCAGCAATTTAAAGCAAACTTAATACAGCAGAAAATGTTCACAGATCAGCATTTCAGTGTTTGACCAGTTGTGATATTTGTCCAGTGCCCAGAGCTACTCAGTACCACAGCTTCGATCAGAAGGCAGAGATCTGGCCTGCAGTTCGCTTGCTGCTGCTGTGTCCCTTCGGCAGGCAGGTGAACCAGTAGCTGGGGACCAAGATTAGGACCCCAACTCATGTTAATACATGGAACGTGTCATCTCCAGGAATTGTGCATGGGATTTAACCTCCTTTTTGAATAACACAATTTATGTCTAATCTACAGCTTGAAACCGCACGCACTGTCACGGCACATGGGTGCTTTAACAGGTCGACCCCGTGTGTGTGTCTGGATATTTCAGTGAGCCCAGCTGATTGGACCAGCATGTTCACAGGCAGAATGCAGCAACATGTTACGAGACTCGAGATTGCTTATCATCCTTCATAGGGATTACTTTCAAGGCACCAAGAATTGCTGTTAAATAAAGGGTTAGTAACACCGATGAACAGACAGAAAACATGCTTACCGCTCCAGATGAGAGTGTAATGGTTAATGAGAGAGGCAACGACATCCACTCAAGACTTTCCATCTTTTCAATGATGTGTCACAATACAAAGGGCATTGCAGATGTCAGCTGATAAGGGAATCGTAAGTAGAACTGACATAGTATTAGAGCGAGAGAACAGAGAAAGTGGCTAAGCTGTCATATTCTGATGAGGTAAACCACCAGAGTTTCCTTTTCTCAGACACCCTATTCCACAAGTGCAAGCTGGGTACAGCTCCTCCTCACAACATCCTGCAGTCAGGAGAAGGGGCAGAAAGAAGGTTTGGGCTTTGAAATGTTCTGGATTTTTGGTTTTGCAAAATACCAGGAGGAATGAGGAACTGGAGGTAAATTTTTTCATTTCTGGATTAAATATTTTTTAATGAATTTTAGCCAGACATTTTCCTGGTCATTGAAATGCCATCACAAAAATTCAGCAAAGCATTCATCTTACACATTTGGAGCGTAGGAATCAATTACATGTCTGTCTCTGGCTTCTCTGACTGGACAAAAAGGGAGAATACTGCTATGATTTTATATATGATAAGACAATTAATCATAAATAAGATAGCTAATAACTGTTGAAAGGTGGACTTTTGTATGATGCCAGTAATGCAATTGCATGCCAGAAAATCTGAAATAAAGAATAGCTTGCTCTCCATGTTATGCAAATCAAAAAGTTGTGTGTCCTGCTTACTACCTGCATGGCCAGGCAAGTAAAACCAGGAATATACAAGTTCCCATATGGAAATCAGTAGATCCGATGCAAAGCCAGTAGGTGGGAAGTTCAGAGTACAAGTTAGAGGTGGCAGTTGTTTCATGAGACATACAGTTTAATAGAGGAAACTCTCGCCACAGGTCATCATGGATGCTGAGAGTTCAAGTGAGATGGGACAGAAGTCCCCAGAAGACATATCCATTGAGAGTTACTAAATGCACTGAAAGTATCTCTGACTTGGAAAAGGCTCTGATCTGCAGGGGCTGCAGGTTAGTAGGTATTACGAGGCGAAACATTAACCAGTTTTCCTGTGTTCTTCTGCTCTCCTCTAGGTCTGCTGGGATTGGTGGAGCTTCAGTCTGGCTTAGAAGATCCACTTTTACTTGATTTCTCATGTACTGCCCATTAGCCACATTAATAATCACTTTTAACCTTCTAGTCCTCTGGGAGGTAGAGCACACAAAGAGGTTAAAGAGAGCCATGATGTTTCTGGCTATCTTTAATTCAGATACTATGTGTTCCTGCTTGCTTTAGGATCATTATCTCATTACTCCAAATCATTCACTCGTCGTTTTTTTTTTACTGTGCACTTAATACAAGTAAAAAAAAAAAATCAGGATGTAGGAACAGATTTCATGAAAATACAGTCGTGCTAGCTTTATGGGTAGTTTATTGTGGTTTGAAGTTTTGGATTTAGAATGGATGGTTCACTCCACCAGTAAAATTTAACAAAGGTTCAACAGTATGAGGCAACTGTGTGACAGGATCACACTCTATCACAACCAAAGCAGCCTATAAGGGCAATTTTCCAGTGAAGGATAAGGGCAGAAGAATGGGAACACCTCTCCTTCATCATAAAAGGGGCAGAGGAGCTTCTGAAGACTCCAGTTTTGCAGGGGGCTCTGCTTTTCATTCCCATCTAAAAGAGTGACAGGATTTGTCACCTGCCAGGCATAGCGGTTCTGTACCCAGAGCTGTCCCAGAAAGCTAACCTAATGCATAAAAATGTGGGGGAAAGTAATTTTGAGAGCAAAATGGAGTAGTTCTGCTCTTCTCCTTCCTATTTTTCTTCGTCTTGTGTTTGGAGATGTGATCCCATCCTGCAAGATATGTCCCACTGAAGGCATACATGTAGAAAACAATGTGTTCAGCAGAGTCGTCTCCAGCTGCCTGGTGTGTTCTCATATACGGTGCAGCTCACGTTACTGTTCTTTTAAATGCTCCACTTAGTCAGTGCTGAATTATAACTGGACGATTCATCCCGGCTAAAGTAAATAGGATAGTTGCACACACTGCAGCCTGTCTGTCACAGGTCATCATCATGATATTAATGGCCATCTGTAAGCAAAGTACATGGGCAGGGTATGATTAGGGCAAGCAATTTAGCCACTATGCTTTTTGTCGACATGAATGCAGTTTAAATTAAACCGCAGTTGGCTACAGCTGAAGAAGCTTTTACTTAGCCTGTAATGAGCAGATTCCAGTTTTCTCACAAAATCCATTCCTTCAATAACTACTCACAAGACAATTGTGGAGTTGCAAAGACTCTGCCTACATCTTCTATTTCTCTGCTGTTGGTTGGGAAAATTCAGCAGGTTCCAGATCAAAATCTTTTCCCTTTCTGGAGAGTGAAATATGACTTTTGCTTTTGTGTAAATCAGAGTTCTGCCTGTTATATTTAGATTATGTTGATTTGAATGGAAACCTTGCACCACATTTTTTTTTTCTCTTCTGAAGCCAAGGTGGTGCTTTCTTTTTAAGCTGAAAAACTGATTACTAGAACACAGTACTCCCACAGTAGTGCAAATTAGTCGTCCACTGTGCAGCTTTACAGCCAAGGAAAGACATAAGACTGCTTAGAGTCAGTCTCTAGGGATCCAGTACTCCAATTCATTCTGCTGTTTGTGTCTCAGAAATCCTCCAGAGTGCAATCCAATGACCATTGAAGCCAACTGGCATTGAACTGTGTCATAAATCCAAATCCAATGATCGACAGGGTTTAAAAATCCCTCAACAGGGGAAAACTGTGGATGTTTCAGCTGCAACGGCAAAAGGTCTACCAAGAGCCATGGCTGTATGCACAGGAGGGAAGAGGTAGGAGCAAGGAGGTGGTTTTACCTTTGCCTCTGGCGCTGGTCTGGCTAAATGTGAAAGACAAGTTAGAGTTCTGGCATCCATGGTTTAAAGATAACACTGGAAAATCAGAGAAGGCACAGGTAGAACCAGGGCAATTACTTAAGGATGGGTACAGCAATGATGCACTACTATGGCAAATAAGAGTGTCCTTGCTGCAACAGGACAGAAGTAGATGCCTTTGCTAAGCATAGGATTTAGCAAAGGTATGTGAGGGCTGTCTGAGATCTGTATAGGGGATGAGACTGGGTTTGTGCTCATGGCTTTGTGCTCATGGCTTTAAACTCTATGAACCTGAGAGGTGTGACAGCTTTACTACAGGGTCCAGGGCCAATAAACCTATTTTCCCAGCTTTCTGAGCAAATAATATACTGATTGAATCCAAGTGTGCTGGCTTGCACAGAAGCAATGAGACAGCTGATTTCAGTTACAGTAGTATCGCCTTGAAGTAAGTTTCGGTAGGTTGTTAATAGGCCTTTGGGGTGCTTGCTAGAATGTCATAAAGAGTTGTTTTGGTTTTTTTAACAAAAAAAAAATATATGCTGGACACAGCATATATTTTATCGGTTTATTGTTATATAAAAAGTTCATAATTTGCATTCAACATCTAACTATCTGTTGATGCTATAGTACTAAATAAGAAAGAATTAAACCTAGCCAAAATATTTCCATAAAGAAGGCAGGGAGAAAGTATGAATCTTCTCATTGTGAAATTCCTTTATTCTCTGACCAGCTGGCTGGAATTTTTGGAAAGAGCATACAGATTATTTCTGGTGTTTGACCAGCATTGCCACATTTTAGAAACACTTAGCATAAAGTGGACCCAGCGGGAGAGCTGTTAGAAACCTTCCAAAATAAATATTCACTGGATTTCTGGCCAACTGCTTAGTTTGACTGATCAAATCCCTTCTTATTTGCCGTTGCTGAGCGTGTGTGCCACAAGTCTGTTTGCTTGGCATTGTTGCTCTGGAATACTTATTCTCTAAGCAATAATAATGTTTGCCTTCACACGTGGAAACATACTAATAAGTGAAGTAGAAGATAAGCTGGTTATTATGTCAGGTGCTTACTTTGTGGTGTTTACTCTTCTTGTATCTAAAAGTCTGAGTTGTCTGACTGCCCAGCAGTGAGTGCTGCTCTTAGGTAATCAGCAGCATACTGTAAATAATTAACGGGCAATAGCTCATGATAGGTTTGTAGAGGAAATAAAAACTGGTACTTGTGCATATGGCAATGTATAACAGTACATTAGCAGAAATCAGGACTTGCTACTTGCTCTGATTGGCATTTTGGATGTCATCTGGCTTTTAAGTAACACATTATCCCATTCCCCCTAATTTCAGAATAGCTACTTTTACACTAGGCTGCTCACAACAAACCTCTTTCTTACACTGATAAAGGAAGGAAGGAGAGGGTGTGCTGTTTGATGTTTCCCCTTTTGGTAAGTACAACTGCTTTGAGACCTCCAGTTCCAAAGCACACTGTTACGTGGAACAGGCCATCTCCTTTCGGTGCTCAGGGAATTCACATTTAAGAGACTGTCAAGGCAGGAAGGAATTGCATACTGATTGAAATAGCAATAGAACAAACTGTGTTGCTCTCAGCCACAGTATCACTGCACCTTTCTTTCAAATCTGTGGATCCCCAGAGTGCATCCCACTGGCTTAGTCTAGCCAGGTAAGGAAAGGTTTGTGGAAGCACACAGCTGGGAAGTGCAAAGAGAGAGTCCGGTTTTTCATTCCATCACATAATACCATTTAGAAACCTTGTTCAGAAACAGACCAAAATCTAAATAAATCCAACAGTAAATCCACACAACTACTAATATCATCATATTGTTCCAGAGGTTGAAAGCTAAAATTGTTCATGGTTCATTGATCTTGTATTAGCATCGTCTTTTAGCTAAAATAACCTTTTTTTCTGGAGTTTGTATCACCATGCTACTGCCCTGAGTATCTCTCAGGAAAGTGAATTTACCCTCTTTACTACTCTGTTATGGTTTATATATCTCTGCAAAATAAAGGCTACCTCTATAAATCTCCATTCACAAAATACATACTCCTTTACCTGATATATTCTGTGCATCCACTCCTTAAATCCAGCCTTCAGACTGAGTCCTTGTTGGTGCCTTGCACAATGGCACTCATGCTTCCTCCTCAGTGTTGGGAATGTCTTAAGATACCATCTGTTATTTCAGCTGCTTTTCTTCCTCTGTCCACAACATACTAATGACTCATTAAAGAATTATTTTTGCTTCTGAAATCCCCCAACTTTTTCCTCTCTGTTATGTCCAGCTCATAAGCTCTCTAATCAGCTGTCTCATCAGTCTCCATACACGACATCCACTTTGGCTATGAAACCACATTCTATTTCTAGCATTTTTCATACTACTACAATTCTTTCTTTGTTTTCCAATGTCATTAGTGATGCCTCTCAACCCTGTGTCATCATCAGACTCCCACTTTTAAAGCCGGACCACCTAATGAAAACTGGTCCCAAGACCTATCTTTCTGGAGCTTCATTAATAACTTCCTCTCATCCATTGCCATTTCCCCATCAGTCAGTTCCTCAGTAATTAAATGTTTTGCTTTCACTTCCAGCTTGCTCAGTTTAACTGGCAATTTCCCAGGTACTAAGGTGAGGGGGCATTTCTTCCTAAAGAAGCAGCAGCTGTCTTACTAAGAGAGAAGCCTGAGCTGGATACAACCTACCCCAAATAAAACTTTTTCCGTGTTTCAGGTTGCTTTCCTTCCCTTCGAATTTGTTCTAAAGCATCAGACATACTTGATCAGAATATTTGTTTTCTAGTTAGATTGCCCCCTTCCTTTCTCCCTCTTTCTCTCTTTTTGCTTATAGGGACTTATAAGGATACATTCATTATAAGTTTTGGCAATTGTTCTCGCAATTTCATATCCCAGTTCTTCGAGTTCCAGCATGGGAGAGCACTCAGCTCACCCAAATTACACCTCCAGATATTGTAATTTCCATTAGCTCAGCCATGCCTCTTTAGAAAGTCTATAACTTCACTTAATAAAATGATAGAGCTGGAAGGGAAGGTTCATCACTTAATGCCCCTAGCAATCCTCTATAGCTACATAATTCTTGACTCTTCATTGTTCAGTCTTGCCTATGAGCATTGTTTTGGAGATTCAACAACTTTTCTGGGTAAATTATTCCAGAGTTTTTCTATCCTTACCATTAAAGTTTCCTTTGTGTCTAACGCAAATTTTCCTCATCTACAATTAGAACTCGTTAGTTCCCGTTTCAGCCATCGTGGACACAGAAAGCAGACCAGATCTTGCCTGTAACAGCCTTTTCTCTGCTTAAGGACTACTATGCACCCCCCTGGCACCTTTCTGGTAGCATAAGTAGTCCCAGTTTTTTGGCTCACCACAGCTGCTTGTATTAGTACATATTCAGACCACTCTTACCGCTGTCTTTTGGACAGCATCTTTTTCAGAGCACTGTGCTCCAATACAGCAAAAATCTCACAGAATCTTTCTTAGTGCTGAGTCAAATATACGAATTACTTGATATACTCTCTCACAGTACTCCTGTCTGAACTGGAAATGACATTGCTGACTCATGTCCAGCTTTTGATCCACTGTAACCCTGGGATCTTTCATAAAATCGCTCCCTAGCCTACTGCCACCCAGCTCAGATAACTGTTTGATTATTCCTGCCAAAATATTTATTATTTACTTTGCTTTTTCCCTCTAACAAACTTCATTCCATTCATCTTCCTGCTAATTTTCAGAATGTTCCTTCAATAGACAACTTCATTTTGCATTTTCAATGAGCTTGTAGTCCCTCCTTGCTCCATATCTTGTGCAAATTTAATAAACATATTTCCTATTCCATCATACCTGATAATGAAAATATTGAATAAATGCAGACTTAGGACAGACTCCTGCAGAATGTCACTCAATACACCCTTCCATTTGGATAATGAACCATTGATAAGTACTTGGTAATTATAGATTTCCAATTGGTTTTTCACCTTTCTCATACTAGTTTCATCAAGACAGTATTTGCCTAGCTTGAAAATGAGAATGTCATGTGGTGAGACAGTGTCAAAAGCCTTATTAAGGTCAAATATACTTGTTGCCTCTCACTTATTCACACAATCCTTTATCTGGTCAAAGAAAAAAGTTAGATGAATGTGACACAGCTTGCTTGTGCCAAATATATAGCGTCTGCTGCTTATCCACTTTTACGTTCCAGGGAACAGTTTGTTTCAGATTTTTTCTAGGAATCAAAATGAAGATGGGTGGCCTAAGTCCTTCTCTGGATTTCTTGTTTTTTCTTCCTTAATAACCTGAAATCCCCTGGCTCTGCTTCCTTTTACACACTCATCATTGGCTGCTGCTGCTTTGTGTATTCAGTGCACTTTTTATTGCCTACTTTCTGTTTTATTTTATCACTTGTTTGAAAAGATAAGGAAGAGTATTTATTTGGTTCAAAGCTCTTTATTGTATTTCCTCTCTTCCATGGAAAATATTTTCATATTTTTAATGACTTCTGTATTTCCCTTCCTTGTGTTCTGTGAGGTTTTACTAACCCTGGCTTTATAGAGGAAACAAAGGGCAACAGGGGCCAGGTTCTCCAACACAGTGCTCTTCCTCCACTTGTGCAAGCACCCACTGTGTATGGGAATGACCTGCTCACCTATGAGGCAGAACATGCACCACCCTCTCTGTGCACGTGCCAGTACTGCTTCCTTGCCCCTAAAAGACACTGCAAAACAACTGCATGTAACTTTGCATGGCCAAACTAAGGGCAGGTTGCAGGTGGGGGCCCAGCTGTGAGCTCTGTCTGGCTCTTAACAGGACAGGGTTTCGTAAACTCACCTGCTGGTCCTCAAGCTGTGCCTGCTACTCTGTGTGTCGGTGCACCTTTTGCTGGGTACTAGGTCTTCTCATGAAATTCTGGCAATACAGAAATCAAGCGAAAAATATCAATCTTTGGCCTTAAAGCTAGGATTTCAGCTTTGGGAATGGCTTGCCCCTTCAGTAGGATTCCTAACGTGCCCTAGATGTGAAGAATCAATGTTTCACTCTTTCACTGTTTTCCTTCTTTTAGCTGTTCTTGTAGGTTTTCCCCCCTGCTGAAGTTATTGCAGCTTTCTAAACTCTTAAGAGCTCAAAGAGCTTCTCTTTGCCAGCACAGAGGGCTGCTAGCAGGACCACTCTCTAACTGCTTCACTCTATTAAGCTAATCCATGCACATTTGTTGTATTTTAGAACGTTTAAACTTCCTGAACGTGGTTTATTACACCATTTAAATACTTTTATTCATTTTTAAAGGTCAGATAAAATCAATCAAAACAAATCAATTTACATTTTAAAAACTGTGTTAATGTGACACTGTTATGGTAATGGAGATTGAGAGACCTTTAGTTTCAGGGATAAATTAAAATAGATTTAGCAAAATAAATAACTGCTGTAATTGTGAAGACTAAAACCAGGACTGATGCGTCAAAGAGAAGGAAAAGGGGTTTCGGGCTGGGTCTGCAGCAGATATAATTCTAGGGGGCGATGCTGATTTTAAATCAAATAAGAACTAGTCCAGAACCATTAACTGAACAGCATAATTAATTTCTGTGGCCTTCTCTTTTGGGTTTTATTCGCTCTTATAGCATTCCTCACTCCCAAGCAGTGTTATCCACAGTCTATACATTCTCCAGCTGAAGCTTACCTCCATACTAAATATACAGTGTGAAAAATGACTGAACATATTCATAAACTTCCTTCCCTCCAATTGCTTCTCCCCTTGCTGTTGACACGTCTGCTTAGTTTCAGATCATCACATTACCGGCAATCTTGCTTACTGCCGCCTGTTTAAAATCCAGACATTAAAAAAATGTTGCAGACCACAGTAGCGCTCTTGCACAGCTCTTCCCCAATTCAAGAGAGAGAAGAGCATGTTGGAGGCTGAACACAGGGAACAGAAATGGTCTGTCAGCTGAACTTTACTGCTTTTTGCAAATTCTAAGGAAACTTGGGTGAGGCAGCTCAACAATTCAGTGGCATCTCAAAAATGTAAGGTCTTGCTGCTGTTTTTTCCTGCTTAGTTCCCTGTCTACTTAAAAGGCAGAACAAGCCTCTAATTGCCAAGGTGGCAAATTTCAATGCTTTGGCCAGAATTTCTGGGGCAAGTGGCAAGCTAAGCATTGAACTTTCAACACGTGTCAGTGTCTTTATGATTTCTTGGGGTTTTTTTAAATATCTAGCTAATCACACTTAGCCTTGTTTATATATTACAGAGGACGTGAATATATTTGGAGCTTTTTTTCACACTCCCTCCAAGGTCAGACTATAACTCCATTTTACCCCTTCAAAGAAAAAGAACTCTGTTTTCTGCAGAAGTTTGAAAGAAAGAACCCCCCCACATTTTTCCTATTATAATTCCAAATTCCAGCTGGATGAGTTTCACCTGAAGGCTCCCATGGGAGCACCAGTCTGGAGCAGGATTCAGCTCAGCAGGTGAGGATAGCAGCCTAGCAATGTAAGGACAGGGTTAAGCAAACCACTTGGAACAAGGGGTCCTGGATCCTTTTGTTCATTTTTAGAAGCCAAAGCAACTTCAGCACTTTAAAGAGCTGTTAGAAAGTCTGGGAAAACCTACCTCTGAATTTACTGCCTTTTACATTTACAAGATCTACTTAGGACTAGAACCAGAAATGCTGATGTGCTGGTGAGAAGCTGCTCTAAATTTTGGTTGGGATTAGCAAAATATTTGCCAGAAATCTCATTAATAGATCCTGGGTTTTTCAGTTTTACATCCCAATTGCAGTGGCTTCAGAACCTTGGATACTCATTACTGTCTCCACTTCCAGATGTTTTTTGCCAACCAAATCCCTATCTTTTAAGATTTTCCGCTTTATCAAGGCCATCTTAAATCCTTCAACTGATAAATATTCAGTAGCATTCTGAGTAAAATTTGACTGCTTAGAGTTTTCAGTGGTAGATTCTAGTTACTCCTTAGAGTGAGCATTTCTGTGTTAAAAATCCTTATAAGCATAAGGAATGAAAAAAGATGCTTCTCAGAACTAGACTAATAGCATTATGTGCATTTGATTTGGTGACAGCTTGGAAGGCTTTGTGAGCGGCCCGGCTGCATGGCAAAGCCCCAATGATTTCTGCAGTCCTTTCTCAGAAAAACCAACCCTTCTGCTATGTCTCAGGAGGAAGGAAGGTCTGGTAGATGTGGCACTGGATGGGGTGTCATGAGACCAGGCTCTTCCTGCCTGACCTTTTGACTGCTCACTTAATCTCCCTGTACGCAATTAATAGGCCCGTCACTGGGAATAGCAGCCCTTCTATCTCTTGCTCTTTCATCACATCTATCATGTTTGTTTTACTCTTTGGGTGATAAACTTTCTCTTTGGTAGTGCCCTTTGAATATCTCCTTTTACAATCCTCCAAGCCCTGATCCAGGTGGCTTTAAAAAGCAGGTAAGATGGTTGGGTCTGAGCACTGAAGACGAAGTTCTGCCTCAGAAAGTTGTGCACTGGGACAATGTGTGCAGAGATGTGTTGGCAATGCAGCAAATTTGTGGCCCCAGCTCAACAGGTCCTGGGAGGGAGAAAAAATCAGCAGGACAAAGTGAGACTGTGGGTGCGTGCGGGGGATGTAGCCCCTCTTTCCACTCCTCTTGGGCTCTAGTTTTTACCTCTTTGAGATATAAAGGACACAGTCCCCTTACTCTGGGCAGCTACCTATATTGCCTATACCATGAGCTGGCTCTGGCTGATACAGCTTCTAAGCATTTGGTGTTTTTAGAAGTCTGTAACTCCTTTTGCTAATGGAAAGCAAACAGACCCCTGATATTACTATAATGGGTGGGGTTTTTCCCTCTCCGTCTTCAACCATCCTAAAATAGCTATCTCCGTTTTGGTCATCAGTTCTTCAAGGGGAAATTGTGCTAGTGAATGGAAAACTTTTTTTAATGCCAAGTTTTAACAGTTATTGTGTCAGGTTCCAAATCTCTGGAAAATAGGGTTTCCTAATGGAAACTGACCCTCCCCTCACCCAGATAACACTGTCACTGTAGCTAATATCATGTGTCTTGTGATAGTGACTGTCAGCTTAAATTGATTACCCAGGATGTTCCCCCCACACCCTGCTGTAAGATGCCACTGCTCATATTTATAACTGCCCTCTATCTACATACCTCATAGACTGCATATACAAAGCCGTGTTCTCATTCTCTTCATAAGCGTTTATTGAAGAGAAAAATATGATACAACATTTCTTCCCACCTCTCATCATTTCTGCCATGAAAAAAAATTACTAGTGTCATAAAATAATTTGTATATTTGAAAATTAATTGTAGGTTTCTGAACTTTACCTCAGCTCCACATGACCATGTTATACAAGTATATGACTGGATAGACTTAATCAAAATGATTAAAAAAATCAGCTGTATTCAAGTGTCAATTGCTACTTAACATCCAGGCTTACATTTCCTGTAAAGGTTTTTTTCTTGAACACTAGAGAGATGAAAGATTGAAATCCTTAGTTCTAGGAACTGCATTTTTTATGGTTCCTGGCAATGTCTCCCTGAGGACCCAGAACATGATGGCATACTTTGGTAAGGAAATAAAAGGCTGCCTACTTAATAAGCATGCTGCCCTTTCATATTTTAAGATATCTAAACAGTATTTGCATTTCCCCAGTCTGGTAAAACTTCTGACAAACATCTCAAGCCGTCAGGTGAATAAGAGAAGCGAGTGTTCCCTTACTTTATGAAAAAGGTGTTTTTTGATGTTTAAAGTACCATATTCCATTTAAGGAGATAATTATGGCAATGCTGGACTGACTTAATGAATGTTACTTTGATCCTTGAGATCTGATGTCAGGAATATCAGATCTTGAGAAAAGCAGCTGAATTTGGATCTGTATTCATCACGTGTTTGTAAAAGGAATGGAGGATGAATAGCTGCGCCTTTGAAGGAGAGGGACTGAAGAAGATGCATGTTTTAACTAGCAGCCCTTTGGTAAAACACGAGCATGTGTTACTGGAACAGATATGGCCATTCCAACTGCCATGTTCCACCTCTGCTGGGGCCAGCAGATGGATTGGCGTTGACTTGGATCAGGCTTCAGAAGCAAAACTGACCTCGGCTCCAATGTACAAGCTCTGTGCATCTCAGGCTCCCTTTCCCTGTCCTGTTTTGCTGCTTGAAGAGGTTTAAGTACACAGGCCAGATCTTCCTCCTGATTTGGAAAGTCATTCATAGCCCTGTGGTGCACTGGAGGCTTTTAATATTTTGACAAAGAAGCTGGATGGTTCAACACAAGAGATCTTTTCCTGTTCATTGGTGTGTGAAGCTGAATGAATAGGAGTGGGGTGGACTGTGAAAGGAGGCTGAGTGTACCTGTCATAATCTTCTAAGCTGATTTATTTTCAAGGGAAGTCTAAAATTTTCAGTCACCTTAGATGTGGTGCACCATGAGTAACCTGATAATTAAGGCTGCTTAGATGGTTTTACTATCTTTTGTGCCTCATCAAACCAAATTACTTACAGTTTTTCTATATGTATGGAAAAGTATTTTTTAAACTTTAGAGCTGGAAAGCAAGGACCACTCATTAAAAATTGAAATAATATATTTCAAAAAAAAAACCCCATAATGCCCAAGAAACTGAAGCTTTAAGAAAAATATTATTCTAGTATCTTTTCATATCGATTGCTGAAATAGTCTAGCTTCACAAAAATCTCGTCACAAAAGAAAGCCAGCCCTTAAAATACTGTTAGCAGTGGATGAAGAATTTCATCCCAACCCATTTTAATCGGAAGGTCTCAAAATCAAGCCATCACTGAAGCTGATAATATCAGTTAATTACTTTGAACAGGTTAAAATATATTCCTATTGTGAAGAAGATCGCCTTTGGAACATGGGCAAACAACAGTTGTGGGGAAATCATGTTTTTTCTGGGGATTGTCTTTGCCATCTCTGGGCACTTTGCTACCAAGTCTGTATGTCTTCCAGGTGTGGGGGTTTCAGGGAGGATTTTCCAATGCTTCTATTTTCGTCTCACTTAGGGCTGGGGGAGGAGAGGATTCATTGCCTTCTCCCTGCTGGCTTTGAAAACTGCCCAAGAAGTTGTGGGAAGGGCTGAGCAGCACGCTGAGAAAAAAAGAGGTGAGGTGAGCTTTTGTGAAAGAGGATGGAGAAGGAGAAGGGGGAAAAGAAGAGCAAACAGGAAAGGACATTAGTTGCTGAAGAGTGAAATAAAACTTAAATTGTGAGAAAGATGATATCGGAATTACTTTTCTGTCTATGAAATAAGGAAGACTTACAGTAAGAAGGAGCAATAGCTGGTTTCCCCCTCAGGCTGAGGAAGCCTATGTAATATTTTCAGCACTTGTTATCTGGTTTCTGTGTTCTCTACAATGCCCTCCTACATCGTGGTGTAGTTATTGATTTAACTGTGGAATCGAACAGCTGGGTAGGTAAAACATTCAGACCTCTTGAACTTTCTCAGGTCTTTAACTTCAGGAACACTCCATCAGACATTTTTTGTCAGTTCTTGAGGAAAGAAGCAGATATACAAACAAACTTAGGGTGATTTATTTGTGAAGGATGATTCAGTCGTGATCATAGCAAGGCCTGGAAATGGTAGTCAGTGCTCGTAGCTGGAGGTATGTTTCCATAATAAGATATGCTATACTATTTGTACTCCGTCCAGCTGGCCCATTGGAGCATAGTATTTTATGTAATTATTGCATAAATTTTAAAAGATAAAACATGTAAATGAACCTGAGTGGTAGTAATAGATGATTTTAATTACCCAGACACAGATAAGATTGCATTAAGTAGAGGAAATATATTTCTAAATCTGGAATGAGAGTGCTTTCTAATTCAATCTGGACATCAGCTGACAGGGAAAGAAACATGGCTGGCTTTGAATGTAACTTGGAGAAGAGGCTGACGAAACAATGTTAGAGGACAATTTGGGCATCAATATATTAGCCGAGGTCACAATAACAGTACAGAGGGAATTAAAATGACAACCAAAGCTATGGAGAGGAACTTGAAAATAGCAAACTGGAATACCGTGTAAGGCAAATTAAATAAAGCATTAAAGAGAAAGATGATAGAAACCAAGAGGGCTAAAATGAACACTGAATGTTCAGGGATATCTAGACTTGATAAATGGCTTGCATTACACCTGGTTGTATTCTCATTTGTCAGTCGCTGGGCAAATAACCCCTTCTTCAAATGTAAGATGAAACTCTTGTGTGCTGCCTGGAACGCATAGATCACTGAAGGCAGAAGAGAAGTCCACAAATTTTTGTGACAATCCTTAAAGACTGACATCCTTCCACCCCTTTTGTGTTTGCAGTTAGACTCATACTTGGAGGAGCTCTTCAAATTCCCTCTCAGTGCTCAGTGCTTGGTTCAAATTTAGTTATTTTCCCATGTGTTCCCCTTTTTCCTTGTTTGTGTACTCTGTGTATCTCAGCAGTGCAGGGGCTACAGAGAGGTAACAATAAAAAATTCATGAACTATTTGTGGATACAGGATCTAGACCTGGAAGGAAACATGTAAGATGCCAAGTCCAAACTTCTGTAGTCAGATACAAGTGTGTAATAAATCCTTATGCACTGGAAGGGTTTACAGAATGTCTTTAATTTACACTGTCCTATTTCCTAATCTGCCAAGCTCTCTGCAGCGCCCTATGACAAATGAAAAATACATGGAAAGAGCCGGAAAGCCACATAAACTGTAGCGTGCCATAGAAAAAGGGAGGGAGAGACCCCAGAGTTTCTGAATGTCACAGAACAGGTAACATTTCCAGATGACCCCAAGAAGTCCTATTCCCTGAAAATGAGCCTCATGAGAAGAGCCTTGCCCTCATGCCATGTCTCATATGAATGCAGCTTTGTAAAGATTACACATTTCAATTGGATACAAACTGAAATTACGGATTTTAAATTTGGTTGACAGTTAAGCTATTTTATGTGCCTGTTTGACATGATATTACACTGCAGCTGTGGTTTCCTGGCTGTTTCTACCAATGTTGTCAGCTGCTGCAAAGTCACATGTAATCTTAGCTGTGAATAATCTCACTACCAGTTGAAGAAGCATGGAGGGGATTCATAAGACAAAGGTTAGCTGGAACATAAAACCTTAGGTCATGGAGATTACTGTAGCCTTCTGCTCACCAAAATCTTTCTGATATGACCGCACATTTAAAGCCTCAGCAACACCTCCACCTATATGAACAATGCTGGCCGGACACTGGTAATGGTGCAGCCTTGAACTCTGCGGCACAGCCCTTCCCCGTCATGTGCTTGGGGAGCCATTCCCATACCAAGTAATCTCCCTCCCAGTCCCTCTTCCTTGACCACCTTTGGGTAGAACCTTGCCTTGATGGTGACTGTTACCTACATGCAGCCATAATACGTAGTAGGATGATGTTCTGTATGTTGAACGTTTGTGCCATTAACGGTCTGGAAAAAGACTGACTCCTACTCTTGTTGCTTGATGGCGAAGTCAAGAGAGATCTTTAGTTCCACACTTGTTTCTTCAGAAGCTCTTGATCAACCTCCAAGGGGTACCTGAATTTTGAAAGTGAGTTCAGAGCAAAGATGAAGCATGGATCTGGCTCTGGATTTTTACATTTGTTGAAATCCATGCTGCAGGAATTGGGGATTTTTAAAAAATTTTTTTAACCTGTGGATAAGGCAGGCTGTTTGTGATACTCTCCTACAAACTGAATTTTGTCTTTAATCAGGGTTTGGCTTTGAGAAGAAGCAGAAACCAAGGGAAACACAAAGGGTTAATCCAGCACTAAGGTCCAAGGTCTGCCCTATAGATGGAGTCCTGAAGAAGGTTTGCCAGAATTTCTGACATGAACAGATGAAACAAATATGCCAAGAGAATTACAGATAAACACCCTCGTTTCTCTGTCCCCAGGAAGCTGAAGTAAACAGCAAGGTAATAAGGCTACATAGCTATTAAAGAGCAGGACTGGGAAGTTAGTGACAATTGGGTTGGTAATGTTACTGACAATCTGAATGATTTCTTTCCTTCAGCATTCACTAAAGGAGCTGAAGGTCACATTTCTGTGACTGGGATACATTTTCCTGGGGGAAAAATGAAATGTTAAAAGGTTTTGTGATTATACCACAGCAGATAGGCAATTACGAGTATTGAAAGTTGATAGGCAGCAGCTCCTTATGAATTATATCTCAGAATTCAGAATTCACCAAGAAGCAGCAATGGAAATAACAAAAACCTTTTGCTGCTGAATTTTGATAGGTCACCACAGACAAAAGCAGAGGGTGGGAAGAACAACAAATGGAAGATGACAGGATTAAATGCAACAATACTGAGTAAGAATTAACTAGGAGAAAGAAGGTCTGTGTTTGGCTTGAGCAGAAGGTGTAGGAAATGTTGTTCACGGATGAAAGTAGTAAAGCATCTGGTGATCTTGGGCCTGTAATGAAAAGACTTAGGAATGGCTGTCAAAAAGAGAGGGGGAAATGTAGCTGGGGAAGTAGTGAAGAGGGATCAAACTGAGGAATGGTTTAAGTTTTCCTGTCCTAGACATCCAGCTCAGTCCCAGGACAGCCTGCTGCAGAATGAATGTCACAGCAGAAGGATGGTATTCACAAAGTACAACCTCCAATTCAGAAATGGTCCTTGCAGAAGTAATAAAGCTAATCCCTGCCCTCTTCTTGCCATTGCTCTCCACGTTTTCTGTGCTATGCTCAATCTCCCACTCTTGAAATACTCTCATCTAAAAGTGGAATGAATCACAGTTGACTTCAGTTGACCATGTTGCTAGATATTTGGATGGCTTCCATGTCAGAAAGTGCTTATCATCCTAAGAAGCCAGGGGAGGTACTGGGGTAGAGGAAAGAACATTCTGTTCCCCTGGGAGAGTAGGGGGAGCTTCTGCCAGAATTTCCCAATAGAGCTACTGCCTGAGAGTTATTTGGAAGAATAAGAGTTGTGGTAAGAGCAGAAGATTGAAACGATGCAATTAAATGTGCTGTCATAGAAGAGCTTATGGTGGAGAAGAATCATGTCTTTCCCAGCATTAACTACAAATAGCACAGGGAATAATGACCAGTCCTTTGGGCCTCTTTCTACTCTAGTGTATGATGTATGATATCTTTTCCCTTTGATTTGCTCTCATTTTTTTAAAACTCCTTATCGCTGTGTTATGGCAGCACGTAAAGACTTTGCCAAGATACCAGGTTCTGTAAAAGGAACAGGGAAGAAACATTTTTTGCTGTTATAAGCTCTATCAGGCTGGATGGAAAAAATGGGGTGGAAATGGCTCCCCAAATGTAAAACAGGAATAATGCTGAGGTGCAGAGAAAATAGGTGATTTGCCTATGTCATGAAGGGAGTTAATAGAGGAGCTTCAGATTGGGTAGGGGTGGGCAGCAGAGCTGATCTCAATGCCTTATTCAGCAGTGGGCTCCAGGCTGATCCAGAATCTCTGTGAATAACAAACACATATACTGTAATAAATAAAAATGACAAATAAAGTGATGCAGCAGTTTATGGAGACTTTTTCCTATTTACATTTTTGAGGGATTTTTTAAACAATTATATTTTATTAAAAGCCCCCCAAAAAAGAGGTTGTAAAAAAATCTGAAGAGTATCTTCTTTGGCTAAAGAGACAGAAAAAATCTGTTAGCAGAAATTAAGTAGCTAAACTGAGTGCTTTTAAGTCAAGAGAACCTTTCACTCTAGCATTACCTGAAGAACTTACTTTGTGACCTTGTATAAAGCATCTGATTTCCTCCCACCTTCACCGACCCTAGTGAAAAATAAGAAGACTCTGGGTCTCACTCAGAAACAGCTTTCACAACTGATCTGGCTTCCCTTCAAAAGTGAACTATGGAAATAAGAAAGATTACTATATACTAAAATACTGGGAAATGAATATGGAAACAAGATGAAATCAGGGAAATGGCTGGATTCTGTAACCCTCTTTGACAATGAGCCAAGAGTAAACAAACTGTAGGTATCTAGCAAGAGTTAGAACAGTCATTATGAGCTTAAACAATGGGCACAGTTGTGTTTGTTGCTACAGTTGCTAAGTCTGTTTTACACTCCAGCTTTTCACTGCAGCCATCCTGAGCAGTGACAGACCATGAATCTCAAAAGCATGAGGCAACTCAGCCTGTAGGGTGCTGAAAATCTAACCACTTGATTTGGATTCCAGGTTCTGCAGTTGATCTGCTTTGTTAGCAGGGAATTTTGCCTCATTTCCCTTCCAATCTTTTCCTGTTTTGTCTATTGCAATTTTAATAAACAGTATTTTAAGGAAAAAGCACTTACAGTGCTTACTGCAATGAAGTACTGATCTTCTCAGTAAGATCTAGGCACTGTTTACACCTATCTTTACTTTAGGGAGAAGTGTCCATTTATCTTCTTTCCAGTTATTCTTCAGCATGTCATTCTTTAAAGACCCAGGAAAACCTGAAGAAACTACTCTAGGAACCTGCCCAGGATTTTTGCATATACTACACAGCAAGACCAGATAAACCAAGTCTATTTCATACACAAATTAACAGCAACATTATTTTATGCTTTGTTCTGAACTATGGCTGACAAACATTGTAGATAGAACCACTTGAAAATGCTATAAAACTCTCAAGTAATCAATAGGTTCACCTGTGAATCTGAGGAAATAATTTTGACCAATTCAATCTTTCAAAAGCATTAAGTATTAAAAGATAACCTTATCTCAGCTGAGAAGCAGAGCAAAACCCAAGTGAAATTCTCCCAGTTCTGTTATCTTTTTCACCCAAAGAAGGCTTACTTAATTCAAAATGGAGCTTATTTTTTCATCGTAGGCTAAAAAGAGTATCACTTCTTTACATTATTTTTTTTTGCCTTGTTTTTGCCATGGTTACGTGATTGGTCTGGCTACAGCAACACAACTACTGCCCATTACTTTGTTTATAAATTTCACTCAAGACCAGAACTTTTTTCCCTCTGCTGACATCCAGTTTGGTTCCAGGAGCAACGTCTCTAAGAATAGCAATGAATGTGTGGACTTTCCACTGCTGAGTGTCAACCATTGACAAAAAAAACCCAGATCAAACTACAGTCCTGCCAGGTTCCATCACTGTTTTGGTCTCCGTGTGAAAAATTGGTTATTGCTTTTCATCGTTATCTGCATCCATTGACACTCTGGGTTAGAGTATAAGGGCACTGAGAACTTCAGCAGGTTGGTGTGTTACATGTTTCTTAACATGGGAACTGATGAGTTAGCAAACCATAAGGCATCTGAAAGCACCAAAACTGTTGCTGAAAACCAAAAGCTCTGCCTGTCAGTGAGCAAGGAAAATAGAATTAGTAAGCTTATCTCCAACATTTAGCTTGATCTATGTTTAGTCATAAAGAAAATCACTTGTGGAAACATTAGTAAAGATAGTTTAGAGATTGTATCAAAGGTTAAGTAATATTTGGATTAGAAAAGTCTGAGAAACAATGGGCAACACTGTCCTTCTGAGGAAGGAGCTGAATTATGGTGCTGCTATCCAGAATGTGTTTGTGTTCCTGCTGTAGATATTAGTGAAAATATACCCCATGCCATTCATGTGAGACACCAAAGGACCTGCCCACATACCTGCATGCAACAGCAGCAACAGCTGTCCCCCGGGCTCCAGGTCATGACAATTTGGAAAGTGCCGTGTCTCAAGTGAAAGGCGGTGTCTATGTCCAAAACTCCCAGATTCGGGTCAGCGTGAAGCCAGGGGCACAGGCATAGTTTAAAGTTTCCTTTCTATCAGCCCAGCTGTAGGGGCATTCAAACCTCCCTGCAGGTACGTACAGGCCCGAGGGAAGCTTCTCTGGAAGCACAAGAGCATGGGGCAGCTCCTGCATTGCCTTCTCTCCACTCCAGGATTATCCTCCTTTGTCAGATCTGACTAGGAAAGTCTCTTGCTTTGAGACTTGGTAATGCTCAAGAAAACAATTTCAAGAAAGACCTACTAGACTGATTCTGTAGCTTCAATGGCAAATGCTCTTCAGACTTACTCTTAGGTGACTGTCAATGTGAATAGTTTGTTTTAAGCTTTTATTTGTTCAGATTTCAATGAACTGGAAAACATCCACTGAAACCTGATCATCACCATAACCACCTCTTGGCTGAAGTTATACACTTCTCAGAATCCACTCTGGACAGGAAGATTTATAATTTTCCATTTATGACTTAGAAATGGTCTTTGAGTATTGAATATGAGTCAGAAGTTCTTAGTGAATCTGGCCTGAATTTTGAAATTTAAAAAATAATCCCCAAATACTTATATTCCTTGTAACATTGAACAACATTCAGCAAAACAATTGCTAAACACACACAAAAGATTAATAACTGCTTTTTGTAAATATAAATTATATATTTATATATAAATTAAAATTTATAAATATCCTGCTTTGAATGTCTCACTTTGTGTGTATGACATTACTGTTACTGTGCGTTCTTTTGCTTCCCAGACCATTGCTTTTATTTCCTGAGAAGGCTGCTGGCCAGCTGATCTTAAGAAGGTGTAGAACAGTGCTGCAAGTGGATTCTGTCTCAACCCTTTCTTCTTCCTCCTATGCTTGCCAAGCATTACACAGGCAAAAATGTCACTCATCTTGCCAACAAGGACAATCTTGTTGCAATTGCAGTGGAGGAAAAAAGCTGCCTGCTTTTCTTTGCATCTATTTGTCAGCATAGAAATATCAGAGAATGTTTCCTTCCTGCCCCAGGTACTCAGTACTGTGATGCTATTGTTCACATCCAAAAAAAGGTTCACAGGTTTGGCGCAGCCATGTAGCATGCATGACTGAGAAAGGACCTCCTATTGCCATCAAACCCTCTCAAAGTGAGGGCAACAGATTCAGATGCCAGCAAGGCTGACCTTAGCTCTCTAGAGCTAGGTACAAGACTAATACCCTAGATACTACCCCAGCATCGTTGGATATTAAGTGCATTTGGAGCCATGATGCCACTGTAACACCAATGCATTACTCATTGCCAATGTCCAGACCCAGTTTTCAGGGTACAGCTGCAGCTTACTCCATGCCATGCATAGTTCATGATTCAGACTCAATGCCAAGTTTATCAAAATGCTCAAGTCAAGGATGATGCCATAGCTCCACTTTACAGCAGCTCCTGAAGAGTGCCAGCAGCCCTATGCCAAGGCTTATACAGCCATTGTCCACTATCCTGGCAGAACAAACCAGTCACATATACATGTATTTATGCAACCATTTCCAGCACAAGCTGTCTCTGTTTGGGGTCATATTCTACATTTCAGAATGGAAAACCAAGAGTCCTGACAGCTTAATCTATAAGTTTTTTAAACTCCAGTCAGTTTAATGACCATATTTTGGATTAGAAACCTTTATCCAGGACTCTTGAAAACTGAAGACTGGATATCCCTTTCATTGCCTTCATTATTCAGGATTCAGCCAGAAAAATGATGCTGTACATCATTCTGTCATCATGCAGTTCCTTGTTCTACCAGCCTGTGGTCTGTGATTCTCCAAAAACCCCAGGAACTTGCATAGACATGGGAATAAATTGTACATTCCTCCTTTGGTAAATCTGAAATAATGTTTGGATGCTCTTGCCTGGCATTTATTCATGACATCTAGAGAGCCACAGCCCAGCTGGAGCAGAGCCTGGGCTTGAAGGCTGATGCTATATGTACAGCATTATATGTTGCCTCGGAGGCCACCGTTGCTAGCTCTGCGCAAATGTACTTATGGCCATTAAAGCAAAATAAAACAAAAAAAGGCAAGAAAAGCAGGCAAGTCTAGTAACAGATCAAACCGAAGAAATATGCTGGGAGCAGCATTGTTTTCTGCAGTCATCAGCTTGTCATTGAATTACAAAAAACTCCCAGTGGGCAGTGCCATACTGAGATGGTCCAAAACTTCTACCCCAGCCACTGCTCACTCAGTGGCTCCCAGGGAGGAATTGCACACAATCATGTGCTTTAATGACCTGACCCCCCCAACACAGGTCCTGTTGCTGCTGGTCTTGCTACAAATCTGAAACAGTGAGACTTGCTTAAAAAATGCATATAAATCATGCAGAAGTCCTCCAACCTTCAGACTGCAGCCCATTACAGTCTGGAAGACAGGACAAAGATATAAAATATAGGTTTGTTTGCACGTATCAATTGGCTTTTTATCTCCTGTCTTCTAAGTGCAAAGGCATTTGAAGTGAGGAGATGTCAGTTTTGTTTTGTATGTTCACAGTTTCATTGTAATAAATTATGACTTTGACACATTTTTGTAAAGAAGGAAAGGGAAGAAAAAAACCTGCCCAAACCCTTGTAGTCTCAGGTACAGAGAGATCACGTGCATTCTGGCACTGATTTTTGACGTCCAGAGAAGTAACATAATTCAAGTGTCTGCAATTAGACATCAGAAGGCAGATTTCAGACACTCTGCGCTTTGCCATACTGGTCTGCTGCAAGTCGAAGACCACTGTCCAGCTCTGTCCTACTGGGACCCATGGTCAAAGTCCAGGGAAAGTGGATGGAGAGATTCAAGCCTGCAGGACCTTGTGTGCACAGCTGAACCATGCCACAACTGCCACCTTAGTCGTGATAGTGAAGAGACGCTGTGGATGTCACTTAACAGGGAGAGAGAGCTGAGGTGTCCATTGCCCACGTGAGCTTGAAATTGCCTTTGCTGTCTGGCATAAATTGCAAATTCCTGAGAAAACCCAGCAGAAAAGCCATGGAAGAGGGGACTGCTGGACTCCCAGACCTGCCCCCTGCTCACTCCTGGTGAGTGACTCCTTGAGTCCCCCGTACCTGCCGCCTCTCCCGGCTTGCTCAGCTGCAAAATGTGTCTGTCACTGCTGCTCTCGCTGGGGAATTAATTAGTTCGTAAAGCACTTTGGGTATACTCAGATGAAATATCCTAGAGAAGCACCAGATATTTAATCCTTTGATAATATTTATTTGGCTGATGCATGCGCTAGAAGGGGAAGGAAAACCAGGGCACATGTCTTTTTAAAAACATCCCTTCTCATTAAAAAGGGCCAAGCTAAATTAAAAGGTTTGTGGAATGTGTTTCCTGTCAAATCTCAGGCCTGGGGGGACAAGTACTGGAGGAGGATTTGTGGCTGTAGTTTGGTGATGTGGCTACCTGAGCACAACTACAGGGCTTTCTATCACTTGTGAGAGTGAGGGCTGAATTATTTCATTACTCTGTCATATTGCACACTGTTAATACCTCCGTTACTGTGTCATTCAGTTCAGCTACAGGTGTTAATTGCTTATCCAGATAAAACTAGTTTATGCTTTTTTCATCTGAATTTTTTAAATTTACGTAGAGTCTGGTGACTTTATATTATCCTGCAAGACCCAGCTGGAATCCTTCCTGAAGGCCCTAGTAAAAAGTGGTGTGTATTTTGTTTCACTATCTAAAAACCTTTAATCTTTCAAAACTGACATAAAATACATAGTTACTCCTCTCACATAATTAATTTTAATTTGTTGTAACCCTGTATTTGCTGTTTTAAGAATCCTCCCAATCTAAATGCAAGATTCAAAGCCAGACGAACAGCCTATGGTGCAAACTTCACATCTGTATCACATTACACTTGGCAGGAGAGATAGGTGCACTCATTTACTGGAGCTCAGCATGGGATGAGAGTTCAGAGGTTATCATTCCTGATGCCTTACATCTTTACAGATGTTTTCCCTTTATGAACAACAGAACCGCTTGTCAGTCACAGCTCAAACCTAAAAAATAAGACACGTATCTCTTCATTTCATAATTATTTCCATGTTTTGCACAGTCTTTTTTTTAGGGTTCAGTAGTGGGGAAATGATTACAGATTAACAGTTGCAAGAGATTAGTTAACATTTTGAACGTGTGTGGAATAAGACAAACTAAAATAATAGTGAAAAATATAACCATAGTCAAAACATACATGAAACTTAATCTGCAGCAATCTTGACTTAATATTAAAGCCTGTATCACATTTTTCCAGTCTTGCCACTGTGGGAATAGTGAATGCACATATGTAATATACATTGCTATAGAACTGCTAATCTAAGTGATACATCAGAGAAAAACCTAAATTTGACTGGATCAGATTTAGGTACATGACTCATTAGAGCAATGACCTTAAGTTTAGTCTTGGTTTGGTTTCTCTAGTAATTTACAAAAAAACTTGAAGAACAGCACCTGGGTAAGAATGAATGCCATTTGACAGAGGGAAATTCATAACCAGAGGTTAGGCGATTTACCCAAATCTCATGAGGACTCTATGAAAGAACTAAGAAATTAACCTTTTTTTTTTTTTTTTTTTTTTTTTTTTTTTTTCTCCTGAGCAGTCCAGGTTAGCCCAAGAAATTTCTTTCTTACCTCCAGTGAATAACACTTATGGTTTGTGTTACAAAACCAGCCTCAATCTAAATAAGAGGTCCAATGATCACTTTTTCTGCAGTAAGCTTTGTGAACTTCTATTTAAGTGACTTGTGGTCACTGGGAAATCTGTAGGTGTTCAGAAAATACAGAGATTGTTTCATTGTCAGATGCCAATGAGCAGGTCACACAAAAACAAGTCACCTAAAGAGTTGCCCCTCTTCAACTACTCTTCAGTAACAAACTGTGTATGAACTCCTTGTCATGTGGAGCACAAACCAGATCAGTGGCGTGTATTTTACACAAAGTGGATGTTACTTTGCAGAGCAACAGATGTGGAAGTCACACAAGGCCAGTTGCCACACCTTAGCTAAGGGGAAATCTTAATTCCCCTTACAAATACAAAAATTGCTCCCATTAAATCACAGCAGATTATCTGACCGCTCCTCAATTAAATATTTAATTTAGGTCTCCCATTCTTATAGTTTCACAGTTGTCTCTTTTTTTGTAATACTAGAAAGAAATTTACTTTTTGTCTGCTTATATGGTTGTCAAATTCTAGCTGTAATTACATATGCATAAGTTCTTTATAATAAAGAGTACCTACAGTGACACAGACTTGAAATCTGCATTATGCATCTGGAAAGACTGAGTGGGGATGGGTGACTTGTCACAGGCAATAAAAAATGTCAGTGGCACATGTTTGTGTGTAGTCTGTGAATGCTGTTTGATGTACTTATCAGTTTCTTCCTACAATATGCCATAGTTACCGAACAGCACAGCTTGGCTATTGATGGGTAAAAGAAGTGGAAGATAAGAGAATAGGCAGACAGTGATTTGGATTCCGCAAATGATATTTTGCAGGTTGGAAAGGACAAAGACAATCTGCAAGCTCCAGCAGCTGATACAGCCTCAATAGGGGATAATTCTGGGCTTGGAGACAGAGAAAAAACATATGCACAGTACATCATGCAAATCAAGTCTAAATGGTGGGTATTTGAAAATAAAGCAGAAAATTATGGAGTTGGAGGTTGTTTTGGGTTTGGTTTTTTTAACATCAGTTTTATAATAAACTTACTGATGGACTGATAAGCTATTAACCTCTTGGTGCATAAAAGGCCATGGCAGTGGAGCATACTGGGATAACAGCAAATTTGTATTGGGAAGCTGGAGGGTTGAATAATGGTTTCTAGATCTTCTTCACTGATGTCCCTCAGTCCTCTGAGAAAGTCACAAGTGGATAAGAAGCAGCCAGCTGGTGGGAGGGAGTGGGGGCAGTTTTGAGTATTTGAGGGTGAGAGATTCTTTTTTCCACCTCATTATTCCAGTTAACTGCTCCTTCTGTAAATATTTAAGTCTTTTTAAAAGCCCTAACAAATAAACAAACAAAAACCCAACACAAAAGCAGTGAGACTGTTTTATACCTGCATTCCTCTGTAAAATCCCTGGAGCACTTCCCCACGGAGCGGATGCTGATCAGATGAAGAAAGCCAAATGGAGCTACCAGTGATTTCTTTGTCACTGCAACATCTTGCGGGAGAGTGCAATACTTGGGGATAGAGATAACGACCAACTGTGGCACCATGCCATGGAACTGTCAAATTATCTTGAGAGAGGATGGTAATGAATGTGCATCACTGCTACATATGATTTGCTTTTAAGCAGGTAGGTAGGTCTGTGACTGAACACAAGCCATTAAATTATGAACAGAAGGAGAGCTATCCAATTTTCTGCCTTGCTACGGAAATGAATAGTTTTAATGATAGCTGAAGACTTTGAGTTTGCCCTTCCTTTTGTAATCTTCCTCAATTGTTTCCTTTAAGTACAGCAAATCTAATTCTCTAGTCCATGCCATCAATGTTGTGCTGGTATAACTCCATAGATGTTTTTTGGAGAAGCTGGATTTTGGTTTAGTGCAGTGGAAGGAAAAATGAAGTTCGTTGTTCAAAAGCTCCTCTGCTAATGACGTGAGTGGAATACATCATTTTACATCCCTCTGCTCCATTACTGGAATGTCTCCTGCAAGAAGAACAAGGGTTAGGAGGCCCTTTCATAACCTGTGCTGCATGGAGACTTTCTTCCCCACTTCCACATACAGGCAGGTTTCACTCAGGGCTAATTTCACCATTCCTTGCTGTAACAGCAATATCTATACTTTATCGTCATCAAGAGGTTCTGTCACCCACCAGCTGTGGGCAAAGAGAACTGCAAAACTTTTAGTCTAATCTTACTGACAAAATTATTAATACAGATTGTGGTCACTGTAAGATCATATCCTAGAAAAGAATGTGCTGTGTTCAAATGTATATTTAGAAAAAGGCCTATAGTATAAATTTTAGAGAAGGATCAGCTTGTGCAGCCAAATAAGAAGAAACACTGTTTATAGGAAGTTCTGTCTGTCCTGTATTTACAATTTCTGCACTGCTCCATTTTGTTGAGGTATAATTTATACATATATATATATATATATATATAAATTTCTTATAAAGATGGGGTTTTGGTAGTGCAAACTGACCTTAAGCTCTGTACCTTAAAGAGTAGAGTTGAAAAAATGTATGCATTAAGGATACTTTCAATACATAGCACATATCTCCTGAACACCTTTTATCTAGCTCTGATTAAAAGCACTTCACCACCAAGACAACTTGATGGGTTTATGACTTATTGACTGTTCTGTTAAAACGTAACATAGTTAATTGGCTCTCTTCTTGCTTTAATCTCTGATGTTTGATTCTGCTAAATCTTTAAAATATGTTTTTGACTACAACATCCTGGCAGTCTTTAAAATAAATGTTTCTCAAATGCATTTTTTCAGGTTTAATAAGTTTGGTTTAACAAATAAATGTGGGAAGGAGTGGGGAGAAGGGAGAATGCATGAAATATTCATAAAGGCCAATATGATACAGTAAATAGATAGGGCTTGTTAAGCTAAAAGCTTGTTTTACAAGGCATTCGAGTCTGGATTCCCAGCTGGGACAGTCTGAAATATCTCTGTGTAGATCACACTTTCCTTTTTCTCTTTCCCTGTACTGATGGGGCAGACCCAGCGGAAGGAGGGGAAATTTCTTCCCTTTCTGTTGTTTGCCAGCAATGGTCAGGAGAAGAAGCCCCTTCTGGAGCTTTTGGGTACTGACCTTGGATGATAAAACACCATTTGGAAAAGGTGCACAAAACCTGTGGGTAGGGCCAATGTTATTCAAAACAAGCAGTTTTTTTTCTATGCATCCATGCACACCTGTGCGTATCACCCATGACACTGATGGGAGGTGGCTGTGGGGTGTGTATGGGGGGGGGGGGGGGCTTTAACTCTCTCAGGGGCAGTGCCACTTTGGTCTGGCCATGGATACAGCAAACACCATGGGTATGGATAGAGGTGTATGGCATGTGACAGCCACTAATAAGCCTCTTAAGAAGAGTTAAACGTGACAGCCACTAATAAGCCTCTTAAGAAGAGTTAAACGGGGGGGGGGGGGGGGGGGGCGGCTTGGGGTGTGTGTGTAGAGGTTTGAAAATGTAGTAAGAGCTAGGCAAGGACCTGGATGCAGGACGATTGGGTCATAGGGTATCCTGCTCTGGCCAGGAGAGTTTGGCACATCTTGCTCCCTCTGAGGCTTTCGGGGACAACACGAACCTCAGCTCTTCACAGGGACAAGGCATCTCCCTCTCCAGCCAGGGGCCAGTGGAATTAGCTTGTTAGCACAGCGTCAGAAAACAGATATCTTGAGTCCAGCTCCTCCATCAGCCCATATCCTTTAAAAACCCCACCTAAACAATTAGCCACATACTTCAGGGGGTGTTTGTGTCACAGACAGATCCTGCTGGGTAGCCGTAAGAGACAGAGAATGATTTGGGCAGGCTGTGGGTCTCTTGTGGTGCTTTGTGCATTCAGGAGCTGGTGGTGGTAGGACTGAACCCTGCACACAACGCAGAGCAGTGGTCTGCTTCAACTGCAACTAATGCTTCATACCAACTTTGTGTAGAAATATAGTAGCTCTGTATTATTTAATTGACTGAAGACAGAACTGAGTGAAATCCTGGTGCAGTTTAAAGGTGTGCTGTGAAGGCAATGGGAAATGGTGAGTGATGTTACAGGGATTTTGCTTTAGCTGCTTAGTTTTACACATATGAGTCAAAAGGACATAATCTTGGAAGACTTTTGCTGTTCGACCAAGTAAAGGTTTTGTTGTCACTAATATGTCTGTGGTGATCTCTGGGAATTCCTCACAAAAAAAATAAGTCTCAGAGAAAATATTCTGTGGAGTTTGGTTTCCGCATTGTTTTGTGCCTTTTGAAAGCTTGCTTTTTCTGTAGGACAAAATGTCAATTAAAGCCATTCCTGTAACATGTCGCTAGAGGGACATGAAAACATGGAATAGATTAGCTCCTGTTGTTCTTAGTTATTGCTCTTTAATGTGGAAAAACACAACAGGGATGATTTAGGGCTTTCCCTTCTCCGACTAAATGAAAGAGCTTTAAAACATGATCTTTGAACTGTTTGATACTTGTTTAAAAAAGAAGAAAACACATCAGCAAGTCTTCCAACATAAGATAGAAAAAAATACCAAGTGTCTTTTACAGTCCTTTGGAAACTAACTCTCTGATATCAAGTATTTGTATTAAGCACACCCACACACATGCACATATTCCTTTTTATAATGTAGATAAAACAGTATTAGGCCTATTTCCAGTCCAGAGTGTGAGCTCTAGCTATGAAGCTTTCAGCATCACCTCCAGGTTGTGTCTGGCAGCTGTACGGGAAAAGGTTTTCTCATGGGCCACTGCAGAAATGCTGCAGTGCACAGCTGGGAGGCAGCAATAAAACTGCTTCTTAGCAGAGACCAGAGCTCTGCAAACAGCTGCCCTCCACCCTTGTCCAGCATCGGGCCAGCAAGTCCAGCTTCAGTCCTCCCGTGGCTCACACTGCATTGGGAAAGGAGCATCCTGGCGCTGGTCTGACCCCAGAGGTGGCAGCTGCAACCTGCTTGTCTCCCAGCTGAGACCTGTGCTGACCGCCTGGTGGGATGCCATGGGTGCCCTGGGCTGCCAAACAGCTTCAGGTTTGCAACCAAGCAGCAAGAACGCAGCACAGGGAATACTGCTCTTTTAAGCTTAATAGTATGTTTTCTCCTGAAATAAACATGGGCACTCAAGGCCTGTGCAATCAAAAATTAATAGTAACCAATTTTTGCTTACAAGTAATTTGCAGGGAGACAAACATGCCACAATTCACAACTCCCTTAAACCTCTTTTTGTGAAAGTTGTTAGGAAAGCACAGCCAAGACATGCCCTCTCTTGGCTAGCCTGGCTCCCAGACAGCTCCAAGCACATTTTGGCCCTATCTGGCTCAGAGATGCGGGGCTTGCAGCCGTTTTGCATCACCTCCTCTGCCTCTCCTCCAAGTCTCCACTGTGGCCTTGGCTGTGTGAAGCTGCCTCCAGCTCTCCCTTTGCACTGAAACAGCTATCCATGAACTGAAGATTTTTGGTGGCCAAATGGCATGAAATCATTTCTGTTGCTGCACAGGGAATGGGAGGAGGGTGCTGGTGACACCAGCATCCCCTGGCTTTGCTCCAGGTGGGGAATTTTACTTACACACCATTTGTTCACAGCAACTGCAAGGGTGCTCGATATTGTTTTCTCTTCCGAACAACCCGTTGGGTGGCTTTTGTTTTGCATGAAGTAATTAAGGAGAGGAAGCTGAGCCCTTTCCCTTCATGCCTTTGTTTCGCCTGTGTATCGCATTACAGGTGCGGGGGTCACGGTGTGAATTTGTCAAAGACTGGTGGCAATAAATAGCTCCAGAAGAGGATTTGTGTTACTGCTGCTTCAGTGGAAAAGCAGAGAGGCTGGCCTCTTCTCTTTTTCTTTCTCCCCCCCCCCCCTCCCCAGGCTTGTTTTTATTTTATTTTATTTTTAAAGAACGTAAAGACTCAGGAGAGTGTTTAGGTTCATTTTGTCCCTCATTAACTCTTGAATGGTTACGCATGCAGCATGATTAGTTACACGCTGTAGCTGTCACTGCCCCTGCCCTTTGTTCAGTCTTGCTAAAATATAGTAGTACCTCATTTCAGTAATAGACCTGACCTAGAGTAAAATGTGCAAATTCTTACAGAAAGTGCAATAATTGCAATTGATTTACTCTTCTATGGGGAAATAATGTCTGTCTCAAACAATAACATCAGCTTTTTCTTAATTGCATTACATTAATATCATATTAATCTGTATTCGTATCCACATACAAAGCTGAGAAGCGCATTTGGGCTGTGGTATTTTTTTCCCCTACCCTAATGACACATACAACTCTCAAAACATATTACCAAGTATAGGAAGCCCCTTTTTTGCCCATTCCATAGAAGAAAGCCAAAAGGGAATAATAAAAAAATAAAATAAAACACTGACCCATAATCAAGAAAGCTGTATTTCACCTACCACAGCCCTCATGTCTATTTTTGTTGTTAAACCAGTGGTGGGGATGATGCTGTACTAATGATGTGTGGGAGCTCTGGACTATTTCTTATTCCTGGCTCAGAGCATCTGCTTTCAACAAATGTCTTTTACACACATATGTGACCTTTTGGCTACCTACGCTTAAGTCCACCTGTCAAGATGGCATCATGCCTGCTCGTGAATGCAGTCCAACTGCTAGGGCACAGAGCCCAGCCTCCGTGGCCCTGTAAATGTGGTTTCGTTGCAGAACACCTTCCTCTTCTCCCAGGTGTGTGGTACACCTGACTCCTGGCTTCAGGGAGCAACCAGTCACCTGATTTCCAGACGACGCCAGCCCCAGACAGCTGGTTGGGTTGTCTGAGGGGAGGTGATGTCAGGTCTGAGCTGGCACTGAGCAAGGGAGATGCCATGGCATGGCAGCCCCCTGGTCACAAGGTCTCTGCAAACGCCAGCCGCAGTGAGCACTCGCTCCTTTGCAACAGGAGATTGTGACAAAGCTGGGACCCAGCCTGTAAAGCCAACACTTTTCAACAGGGCAGAGTCACAGGTAAAATCCCAGTCACTTTTCTCCCTCCTGAGATCAACCTATGCAGTGTGGAGCACCTTGTGGTAAAAGTTTTATAAGCATGGTTTCCTTCAAGATAGCTATGTTTTGTAAAAGCTGCTTGATTTCTATTTGGAGGGGATGAAATGTCAATTCAAAGGCAAAAATACCGAAGTGCCTAATGTTGTCAAAACACCAAATTTCACAGTATAGTATTTGGCATAAAGGTGCTTTTTTTTTCTTCCTTTTTTTCTTTTTCTTTTCTGTTTTTCACTGAGACAGCTATTTGAAGGCAGGTTTTGTTTTTCAGCTTTTAGGCAATTGGACAGATTTGCTTTCTTGGAATGCAATATGCTGATCTCTCCAAACTGACTTTGTGTTTCATTTTTGTCAAAAATTATACCTGTTGTGTTTCAAACTGAAAAGTAAGTCAAAATGGCAGAATTTCCCATGAAGTCATAAGTCTAATTCTTCTTCTGTTTTGGCAATATTCAAAACATCACAGGGAGAATTTTCCAAGGTTATTTATAACCTTTTGAATATGGAAACGTTTCTATGTTTTCAACCTGCAGTGTGTGGAAGCAAACAGGGAAACCAAACTTTTCCATAGTTTTTGATAACTGAAACAACAGGTGCTAGACCCATGAAGAATGAAAGGGGAACAAGGAATTAAAGTACATTTCATCATAAAACACTCGAGGAGGCAGTGGGTGGAATAGCTCAAAGAGCAGGGTTAGCACAAACAAGAAGAAATTTTCACACCCTGCATTAATCACATGGGGGAACTTTTTGACACAGGATGTTGTGGAGGCCAAAAGTGCAAATGGGTTCAAATTGGGATCAACAAATTTGGTGTAGGAGGTCTACAAGGGGCAATTATGGTATTCCAGATGTTACCTCCAGCTCAGGAAGTCCCTGAGCTGCAGATAGCTGGAAGAATTCCTATATTTCCTCTGCTTCCTATAGTTTTTTTTTTCCTTAATTTACTGCTGCTGTTGGAGGAAGGTTAACCAGGTTAGAGGATCCTTGGTCTGACCTTGTCCTTGGCTGGTCAGTAAACACGGACAGCAACCATGGCATGCTAATGCAAATGGACAGTGTAGAGAAAGACTCCAAATGAAACAAGACAAAATAAAAATAATGTAATTTCTTTGGTTTATATTTCTTTGAAAAGTACTTCTGTATTTTGGCCAGCCCTGTTTTCCAGCCTCAGTGATATCTCAATAGCTGCAGGACACTGAGCAGGGCCTCACTGCAGAGACCTTGTTGGGAAAGTGAAAACTGCGCATCAATAGCAGACAGAGAAGATGAGAAGAGAGAAGAAAAGGAAGATGAAGATTTTAAGATGGTGAGAACAGAGAGGGCCCCATTTGACAGCTATTTAATGCTTATCTTACTGTTGTATTTGGCACCCAGTTAGCATAGTGATTGTCAGCTGACTGACAGGATTACGTAATGGAGCTGTCTCTGTAGAGCAAGAGCCATATTTTCAGGGGGAAAACATCACTTTACTGCTGGAGATGGGACCAACGCGCAGTATGCTTGGATCAAGGGAGGGTTTTGAACCTTCTGTTTAAGCAACCAAATATTAACAACTCCTTCCCAGTGAAATGTGAGTGAAAGACAAAGAGCCATCAGGACTTCCAGAGGGTCTAGACACCTCATCATCCTCACGACCATCTGACAGACCCTGCGGCAGCTGCCAGGCTGGCAGCACAGAGAGCCTATTCGACTAGCGAGGTGGCACCCCAGCCCCAGGAATCTCCCATCTAACTGCAGGCCTAAAACCATATCTTTCAGAAATGCCTCAGAAGAAAAAGCTGTAAATAAGGATAGTGGTAATAAAATACAATACAAGGAATCAGTGGATATCACATCAGTTTTCCTCTTGGATAGTTAAAATCGTCTGGTTTTCTTGACTTAGGCACAGTGATGGGCATGACCCAGCCTTGTTTGCTTCTGAAGGGCAAGTGAAGCAGTTTGCCGATTTCCCTGCAGGACATTTACCAGGTGGGTAACAAGGATCTCACTCCTACTGGTGCTGTTTCACACCTAGCACTTACATAATATCCCCTGATTTTTGAAAATGTGGGGCTTGTCCCTGGTCAGATAATCCCAGGATTTGCTCACACATCGGTGGGATTAATGTGTGCAGCAAAGAAGTTTTGTTAGATTGGAAGAAAGAGAATGAGCTCTTTCAGGGTCAGAGCCCACAGATAACATGACTGGAGTGCTCCTGATGACTACCTGTCCTGCAGGAGATGCTCCCTAACCCCCTTTCCTTCCAGGGACATCTGATCCTGAACTGACTTTTGTCCTGTGTAAATCAGACTATAACAGGTGGCCAGACTTCCCAGCCCTCCTGCTTAAGAGCAGGTCACCCAGGAGCTCAACCTTACTTGGAAGGGCTCAGGGCATCACGATAATAGCTGTTCTTTTCGCAAATGTAAAACCCCAGCTGGCTACACCAAGGGGCGAGGGTGTCAGAGGGTGGTCATGCCACCCGACTGCCACTAACACTAATCTCCCCAGCTGCTGTCGGATAGCAGCAACATTCATCTCCTACTCCCAGCTGCTCTCTAGAGAAGCCGTTGTCCTCTGTGGCCCCAGGGGCAGCCTCAACACTGGATTTCCTTGTGGCAAAGCTAGCCTCTGGTGGGGCAGATGTCAGCTCCCCAGTTTCTGAAGCATGTATTTTCCCTTTCCCAAGCTGTATTTAACACACTTCTAATTATACACTAGATTAATGTTCAAGGTATTGCAAACCCAGGGAAGGCTCCACTGTGGGGCGTGGGTACTTGCAGTATAGAAAGCACATACATGAATGCACATATGGATGGATGTCCCTTGAGAAATGTAGCACTGACATAGTCTGCACATTGGGCAGAGGTGCTGAGGGTGACGGGGGGCTTGGATCCACTCCGTGCACATGTGCATGACTGAGCAGTGTTAAAGGCCCTCATTCTCTGTTACAGCAACTTGTATGAGTTGCAAACTGCACACTTATTTTGTCTTTTGGTGAGCAAAACAGCTGATTTTGGCTGCCCTTGGCACCTACACTAAGTAATTTCTGTGGCCAACAGAGTCTTTTGCTGTGACACACAGCATGGAGCTCTCTGGTCTGAGTATGGGGAGATGGAGTTTCCCAGGTTTCTCTTGACACAGTCATGCTGCTCATGTGGGGCACTGGGAGGGCTGGGGGAAGCTCACACTTTTGCCAGGCAGGTTGAAGAACAGGAGCAACTTGTTGGACTGGAATACACTTGCCCCAAAGAAATACTGAACACAATGGGGTGGCAAGGGGTTTTTATTTCCATAGCTAGGAAATTAAGTTTCTGTAACCCCTGACTAAGTTGCATACTGTCAGCTGGAGATGATAAATCTAACTATTTTCGTACGAGTTTAAAGCATCCTTGGAAACAAAATGCAGTTTTTAGGTCTCCCTTTATTCAATGCTCTTCCTGTCTCTTTCAACAGGACCTGAAGAAAAGCCCACTAAAGCCAAGGCAAAGACCCCCATGAACTTCAATGAGAGCTGAATCTGTCCCTTTACAGAACAGCTTTACAGGTCTCTGTGCCCAGAGAGCTGTTAGAGAGTAGTAGTTCTCCAGGACTACGTGCCTGAGAGCACTTCTTTATAAAGATGCTTTCCTTTGGACTTCCAGCAACGACGACAACACCTATGCACACACACACTCACACACACACACAAAAGCCACAGAGAAGTCATCCATCTTAGAAAACGTGTTATGCCTTCTAAGCGTTTCTAAATCAAAGACTGATAAATAAAACATGGGTTCAGTGTTAAAAGGAAAAAAGAGTCCTTTTAACAGATTAAAGTGCTCACAGTGCCTGACACTGTGAAATAAGAGTGTTGAGCAGCAGGGCAGTTAAGAAAAAGGACTGGTTTTGCTGACAGGTACAAGCTGTTGTGTGTCTTGTAACAACCATTGGCAGAAAAAAAAAAAAAACAAACCCAAAAGCTACTTTCCCAGCAAAGATTTCCCAGAAGGTAATAAACTGTAGCCATCTATAACTAAAGTTTTGCATGTTCTCCAGCTGAATGTTGCAAGACAAAGATTCTCTCTCTCTGAAGGAAGAGGAAGAAAATAGTTTCTAAGCCCACCAAAATAAAGAAGCAAACAAAGTCAGTATCCTTTCTATTGCTATAATGGTTTGTTCCAGCAGACTGAAAGCCCTGCTGGTTTTTGCAGCACTTTTGACTTTTTTTTTCCTCAGCATCCTGATTATTCTTAAAACCCAGTGCGCTGGCTTGGGCCCTTAACTATATTTCCAATTGCTCCTCAGCAGTTGCAAAAGAAGGGCTGGCAAAGCATTATGCGTTTTCTCATTCCTCCAGAAGTAAGAATGGAGAAGCCAGGACATCTAAAGGCTGTATTTGTACAGATGGGAACGTTTTTCCATATGAAGTGGCATTAAATAATTACGTTTATTTGGCTGATCAAAAAAGCTGATCATTAAGACTGATTTTTTCTTTCACCCTTCCCTTCTGAGTCCATGTTACCTTGATGGAGGGGAGCCTTACAGCAGAGGTCATTGAAAATCCTCCTGAATATTTTATCAGTTCTGCTTCTTAAGGCTTAGTCTACAAAGACAAACCCTTATGTGTGAAGGGCATGGAGCAGAGAGTGGGGGGAGAAGGGATGAACCCTTGCTTTGCTTTCTGACCAGAACACAGAGTACATTAGCTGTGGATGTGGCAAACAGAAGGTGTTTGTGCATCACTAGGATCACGCTTGATATGGAATCTTGTTCTTCTTAGCAAAAAAGAGCCCTGATCAATGTGAATGAGAGCCAGATGATTTTGCTGTCAGGCTGATAAGGAGCAGCTTTACGACACCAGCTGGCATCCCATAACCTTTTAAGACTAACTTGCCTACTGCTCTCCAGGATTTGAAATGTTACAACAAATGGCAAGCCTGGGCACAACCAGGCACACCGGCAATGCTGTTTCCCTAACCCAGTGGTACAACGTGGTCGCACAGTGCCCACTGGGGAAAAGCCATGTTACTGCCTCTGCCATTTGAGAACCACTTCCACACGGTCATACAGGCCATCTCCACAATGCCTTGGACAGCCAGACACGTGGCCAAAGGTGGGTGGGGGAAACCTATAAAATTAAATTGCATTATTTAGTGGAGAGAGCCAAGTTTTATCTTGCCCTAGGATGTGATTATACACATCTATTGTATGCTGAATAGTCATCTGAAATCTGATAATGACTTTAATATCTTTCTAAAAAGATTATAATTTAAGATGTTTATGGAAGAAACCCCTTTTTGACATACTGGCACCCCTGACAGACCATGGTGGGACTGAATAGGACTGGAGCCTGGCAAACCACATTTGATACCCCCTCAGTTAGGTAGGCTTGCCTCTGTTGCAAAGGGGATCACGAACTTCCCTGGGATGCTGCTTACGTCGGGTTTGGGGCCATACTGGCACAGCAGCTGATGTTTGATCAGGGGCAAAAGGGAGGTGAACACCAACACCATAGCCATACGGCACTGCCACAGATATTGTCCCCTTCCTCCTTTCAGCAGGAGGAATTTTTTCGTCTGGCAGGCTAACTCACCCTATGTTCAACAGTCCTTGGTTAATGTTATGCCACAGGTGAGTTTTCTATTTGTCTTCCATTTATTTCATGTCACTCATAATAAGCATCCTTCCAGTCTTAGCAGGTCAGAGCTGCTTACAGCATTTCCCTGTATTTCAGAACTGATGAGACGAAGTAATGGGAAAAAATACTTCTGCTCACAGGAAGCCATTCTAAGCTTGTATTTTAAACATTTATCTTTTCCAAAATTCTGGAAGAAGCTTCCACTCTGGTCAAAAATACTTGGATTTTCCATGGTACCACTTAACAGCATCTCCAGCGCACTCATGAGACAATGGCTTTGGTGAAACACTTCAGCCATTACAGGCCTGTCTATAGCTCACAAGCTGCCTGGAAACTCACCTTTTATTTTTATTTATTTATTTATTTATTTATTTATTGCAGACTTAACCACCTGTGGACTGATAGCTCAGGTTTGTCCATTCGGTATCTGCTGCAGGGTACAGAGATTTTGTATTATGATTTTCTGCCCACATGCCTCAGTCTTGACACACAGCAAGCACCTCGCAGCCGGCACTGTCACTGGCAATTAACACCAATTACACCAGCAGTTTTGCAGGCTGCATATTTACCCACTGGAAGCCTGAAAGAGACAATTCAGTTCATATGGGCTACCTGATAGCTGTTAGATAATAATAACTTCCTGACCACAGCTGGGCTCTGGCAGATGACCTAGATGTCATCAGGTTCCCCTGACACCTTCAGCCTACCAAACCTGGGGTTTCTGAAGGAGTTAATGCCACCCACCATTGAGATTATTCCTTCCTTTTTAAAAAAACTGTTAGGAAATTCAGAGTTTAATCCTCCCTTTGCCCTGCCATGGGAGAGGAGCAGAATGGGATGCTGGATCCATATCCCATGGAGATGACTCCTAATACTTTCTAGCTCTCCATGACCAGACCAGTAGTAGCAGGAGCCATATGGCATTAAATAAAAGCAACAAAGAACTGGGCCCCCATGCACCAACTGTAGCCCTGGCACAAGTTTAGGAGGTGAAAACCAGGGTGAGCAGAGTCCAAGTCCCTTGGTGACAAAAGCCTTGATTGTAGGCACATGCACATCACCAGCGCAGTGGACATGTGCTTGTGTGTCCATCAGAGGTATGGAAAGCTGTTGTGAGGTGCTCAACATGCCCCCACCATGTACAGCTGGATGGATCCCAAACCACCTCCTTACACACATGGTGTCTTCACTTAGCAGGCAGTGGTGTTGTTACGACTTTTTCTTTCCTTGAAGCAATCACTGTTGCTTTTGGAGCTGATCTCTGAACAGATGGAGTTTCAGAAGGGTAATAGAAGGGACCCTGTGGAGAGTGAGTGGGGAAGCTGTTCCGGCAGACCTGAGAGAGACTTGAGGGGCTGGCGGGGTGGGAAGGAGAAAGGGCAGTGGGAGGGAAAGCAGAGCCACTTCAGAGGGCTCAGACCTTGAAAGTCCAGGGCAAAAGTCAGTAAAGACAGGTTTGGGCTTTGACTCCACCCTGGCTGGCTCTGTGTCACAAGGCACCTCACAATCTCCTCCAGTTAACAAGAGTAACTTCTCCTTTAGACCAGTTCCTCACACTCAGAAAATACTGAGACTTCCTAAACAAACACAATGAAATGACTCTCCTACTCTCCAACAGACTCAAGTCTAACAGTTGACAGAGAAAAAGCCTAAGAGAGATGCTTTTTATTTCTCAAAATGATTTTGTTTTTTGCTGCTGTTTGTGTAATCTGTTGGAAATGTTAAACCTAACAGAGGACGTTTGCTCTGTTGTGCACAGCAGAGTCCTACAGACCTCAGCAAAGCAGACAGTCTCCATTCTCTCATCTTGGATCTGTTCCTGAAGTCTGCAGGTTTCTTTTTGAAGTCTGCTTTGTAGCTGCCATTGGAGTCCAGGCAGAAGAGGCATACGTGGTAGAGAAATAGGGTGAGAACTAGGATGGCACTGAGAAACAAACTCTCCCAATGAGAGGTGACTAAAGCTGGCTAAAACAGCTTATTCATTCCTTTCTGTCTCTCCCATAGCCATTTTCTCTGCATGTCTGACCTTCCTTTCCTCTTATTATCAATAAATACTGTTGTCTGTGGCATGCTATTAACTTTTTTAATAACCTTTTAAAAATTAATGTATGTTTAATATAATGTCCCAACCGCCCGTGCCAAAAAGATTACCAATTAAGATGTACAGTATATACTGATGCAAAAAGTAACTTTCTGATACTGTCCAGAATACAGTACTGGGCAGCATTTTCTGTTTTAAAAATAATGTTTCCTTTGTCAGCTGCATTCTCACTGATGTTGAAATGAATTATAGCAGAAATACATACAATGGTGACATGTTTAACTGCCTGGTTTAGGTCTAAGCTAGAGTGCTTTACGTATTCTTAAGGTAACAATATTGCTTGGCTTGCTCTTCCTTAGGTATACTCTTGTTTTGGGGTGACTTCCTTTACCTCCCCTCACTCAGTCATGAATATGTTTATTTTTACAACTAATGATTTAAGTCACTGTATAATTTCTGCTGAATGCAATATTGGAAGTTTGGCAGCTCCTGCAGTTTCTCATTGTCGTTCTGTAACTTAACTAGCTACTTTGATATTCTGGTCTCTCCTCTTTTTACTTTCTTTTGCACCTCTTTGTTGAAACAAAGCACAAAAGGTGTTGCTTTCTGTAGCAAGGCTGAGACCCAGTATCGCACTTTCCTCAGAGAGAATTCAGAGGCAAAGCAAATTTGTTGATCTCAGAGCTGTGATTCAAGCCAGTTTATAAATTTCTCCCCAACAAATGCCTTTCCTCCACAACTGCTATGTCAGACAAATGGCACAGGTTCCCCTTTGTCCTGGTTTCAGCTGGGATGCAGTTAATTATCTTCTTATGAGGTGGTGCAGTGCTGTGTTTTGGCTGTGATACCAGACTTTTCAGTTCCTGAGACCTTGCTAGTGAAACGGCTGGAGGGGCACAAGGAATTGGGAAGGGGACACAGCCAGGCCAGCTGACCAGAACTAGCCAAAGAGGCATTCCATACCATGGGACATCATGCCTGGTATGTATACCTGGGGGGCTGGCTAGGGCAGGCGGATCATCGCTCAGGGGCTGGCTGGGCATCAGTCACAGGCGGTGAGCTGTTGCGTTGTGCACCACGTGTTCCCTTCTTTCTTTCCCTCTGGATGTTATTTTTTCCCTTTCCCTTTTCATTATAATTGTTATTGTCATCATTGTTATTATCGTTCTTTCATTTTTATTCTATTTCAATTATTAAATTGTTATTATTTCAACCCTCGAGTTCTACATTCCTTTTCAGCTCTCCTCCCCATCCCTCGGGGTGAGGGGGGAGTGAACGATGGATGCGTGGTACTGAATTACCAGCCCGGGTTAAACCACGACACTCTCCTACCGTAACATACACCAGGATCTCCATTGCAAAGTGAAAAAAATTTGGGTGAATTAAAACGTAGCACAGTGTTATATCAGAGAAGAATTGTAGGCAACAAGTCAGAACATCCTCAGGGTCTCTCTGACCCACCTGAGTGGCACAAGGGCACTCTGATATCAGTTTTATTCTCTATTTTGTTCTTCTGATTAGAATGTTAGCACTTGCATTATTTTATAAAGGAGCTCATTTTTGTCCTCGCCATTTAGAAAACTAATTTCTCCTGCTCATGGGTTTTCCCCTAGACTGAGCAAACTGAAATTCAATCCAAGTAACCAATTCCTGAAATTAAAGAAGCCCCGGTTAAGCATTATTCCCAAATCTTCTTGGGGGGAAGAGGGGGGGAGGGAAGGGGGTAAGGATGACGAGGACAGATTTTTATTTTTGCTTTAAGAAAAATGGAGGATGCATGAAATTGAAACCAGCTTTGCTGGATGAGGTGATGAGTAAAGATGAAGCACTCCTTTGTCTTGAGGGGAGTAGCAAGCACATCAGCAGGACTGACTCTTTGGCTTCCTGAGACTGCTAGTAAAGGTGCCCTGCAAATACTGTGTGTTTCTACACGGACCACTCACCGCTCCCTGTCTGAGACTGGATTCACGATCCTCCCTAGCTTACTGGCAAGCAGCGAAGACTTGTTTGATTGACTGCCTAAACAGGGGGTTCTTGAACCTGGGTTAGCACCTCACCAGGTCAGTTCTGTGCTAAATCAGCCTTTTGGGTTTTAAGAGGAAGCTCTTTGCCTTAGGGAATGTCTCATACTATGCAGTGATACTGCACCTGATGCTAGGAGTTGTTAAACAGAAGTCACATGATGGTCTCTTGACATTTACAATGTTGAAAATGCCAATAAAAGACTTACTTGGACTACCATGTGTTGCAGAATTAGAGCCTGCTCTGGAGATCCCTCCCAAGCAAACCCAGTTAAATTCTTCTGGGAATGAGTCTTTGGAGCTTGTTTTGTGTTGTCATTGGCAGAATTTCTTAAGACAGCCCAAGGGAAATCACAGATCTTGCAGTTTCCTGCAAAGGACTTTTCCAGAAGCTGAGGGTAAAAAAGGCTCTCAACAGGCTGGTCAGAAGCCTGCCTCCAAAATCCAGCTATGGATTTCCAATATGGTCCCATGTTACCTTGAAGACTGGAAAAAAACCCAGAAATGGATAGGCACTTTCTGAATTGTACAAATGTTTCTTTTGGGCCCAAAATAATTTATTTCAACAAGAAAGAATGGAAGAAATCAGCTGATACCACTAACACTACAAGTCCCTCTTACCATTGTATTCTTACACATGTAATTAACGCTGTTGACACTCCCCACCCCCCCTTTCAAATTCCTGATTTCCCCTGAATAGATTTACACTTAAATGCTGAAAAATCTCTACTTTAATTTGCTATTTACCTGTGCCAACGTTTCTAACTGAAGTGAAAGGCTCGTTTGTGCTTAGGCATTGGTCAGTCATAGTAAGATTCAGTCCCTAAACTGAATATTTTACAGATTAATAAGGCAAGACAAACCAAATGGGTAAAATGGGGAGGAGAAACAGCCTTCCTGAGACCATAAAGAATGATCTGCCAGAGCAGGGGACAGAATTCACAGCCCTTCAGCCTCATTCTGTTACTTTCCACTTTTACACATTCACCCACATTCTGGATGAAAAGAAACTGTTGATTTAAATAGCTGATTGGTTTTTTTCTGCCAATACCGTAGGAATAATAGACAGCAAATTCCACTTAAACATGAAAATTCAACATTGCAGACCAGCATACAACAGCGACTGACTCTTCAATACAGAAACTCCTGTTAGAATGCTTGGGATGTTTGGATAAATACTTTTTAGTTAGAAAACCTTTGTGCTTTTATTTGCTATTAAAAATAATTTAAGTTGAATGCATACAATTCATACTGCTTTCTCCAAGGACAAAGCACTGACAATAGTTTTTCTTCCCTCCCTCCAAACCCCTATCCCCTTTCCACATGTACTTGTTCCTTGAGCAAGCAAATGACCACATTTTTGCTAATTGGCCATCAGACACACCCCTGATCTACGAATTTGCTACCACCTCTTGGCATGAACAAATAAAGTACTGAGTGGTTACTGCGTTTCCTTCTGTACAGCACTAATCTGAGTTGCTGGTCTCTATCTGAGAGCCAGCTTTCACAACCCTTTTAGGATGCTCTGTCCATCTGACAAATTTATTTGAATGTGGCCAAATGGTACTGGGAGGAGGACTGGCAAGACACAATGGCCATGCAGATGTCTTTGCTATAAAAGCCAGGCTGAAAAAAAAATGCCTGATGCCAAGTCTAAAACATACTTTGTAGGAAGGTAAGGATCTGCCCCACTTAAGGCAATAGAACAAGAGTCATTGCCAATTCAAAGGCCGTACAATGTTGTTTATTACAGGATTGAATCTTAGACATGTGAGCAGTGCTGAAGTGCTTTATAGGTAAAAGGGAGCCCTGCTGAACAGTGCTAGAGAGTGATCTAAGAAAACTAACACTCATGCAGGTTACTAAAGAGAAGACAGGTAACAGCAGTTTAGGTTTGATTTGACATCTCATTCCTTGTGCATTTGCTTTATACAAATGCATTTCATCGTCTTTGTTCATAGAAAATTAGTTTCAGGACTGTCAATGACATTTGTTTCATGATGTAATTTAAAAAGGAAAAAAAAGAAAAAAAGGATTTGTGGCAGTGATAGTAGACTCTGCTGGAAATAATCCCAGCCAGTTCCTCTGAAACAAGGAAGAACAGACAAACACCCATGCTGGTTCTTAGCATTGCTCCTTCATCTGCTATTGTCGGAATTACCATGCTGGGGGAGAGGGAGGGAAGGTATCCATACTGTCACCTTGGGTCTGAAATAGGAGGCTAGACACCCTAAATTCCCTTACATGGTCAGTTGAAAGAGAGACTCCTCCAAAGGCAAGTTGGGAGCACCCCAGGGTATGGCTACATGGGGTCAAGTTAGCAGGTGTTCATGCCACAGCAACGATGAGTGCCCCTTCCTCCCCACTCCCAGCCAGCCACTGCCTCCCATCAACGCTGGCACTCGGTGTCTCACCCTCTGAGCTACTGCATTAGAGAGAAAAACGAGCCGCCAACAGGAAGGATGAGCTGTTTTCTGAGTTAATTTGGCTTCCTGAAGGGGAAAAGAAGGGGCAGTGGCTGGAAGGAAGCAGCCCTCCTCCTCTGAGTTGTACCAAGCTCTTGTATTGTCTGTGGGTCTGCAAATTACCCAGGGAGTTCAAGGAGACCAGCTTTTAAATAAGACACCCCAGTTCCTAACCTAAAATTAGGCACTGTGAATATGTTCCACTGTACCAAGAAGACAAAGTCATTAATGTCCTGCCAGAGCCTAAAAGGTACCTGTCAGTTGACCTTCTCTACATCTACTTCTTTTCTCCACAGTATTTCCTATTCTTCCCCTTCCTGGCAAAAGACTGGCAAGAGGGTCTTTACCTTTTCACACCGTTCACTCTTCCTGGCCTCTGTGCGTTGCAAAACACTTTCTTCTTTGAGCTTGTTTCTTCCACTTTATCTAAGCAGCTCAAAGTGTAGGGTTGCTGCCAGGTCCCATTACGTCTGTTCCTCGGGGGTTTGGTCTTTCCCCCAGGAGAGAATTAGTGCCGCACAGGAGCTGTGGGGCCACCTGGACATACAGAAAAAAACACCACAAAGCCTAGTAGGTGTGCGGTGGCAGTGTGTTCAAGGTCAGAATTCAGGGTGAGGCAGGACTCTACCTCCAAGTGAGATTGGCATGTTCAATTGTCTCCTGTTCCCCCGCTCTTCAAGTACGTCCATTTTTTGGGCTCGTGACACTGAGTAGATTTTCTGCTGGTGTGAGCAAAGGCAATAGTAAGAGTCTTGCTCACCCTGTTCTCTTCTTACAATGTGTTACTTCTGCGAGTTTTGGTCTTCTGTTCATCTGAGGGCACTGGGGACTGTGTCGTGGTTTGTGCAGGCAGCATTTTCAGTCAACTAAGCAAACTGCTCTGTGCTTGCAGAGCCCTGGCCTCCAGGACCCTATCAGCCCTTTCCTGTTTTATTTTCATGCACTCCCAAGAACTGCTAGGGGATGCGTTATGCATGCTGAGCATGGTGCTCACACACCACCCGCCTGAGCAGAGAGAGCCGCCAGGAGCCCGTTGCTGGTGCCACTGTGGCAGAGGGGACCTGGGCAGGGCCAGGAGGAGGGTGGCTGAGCCCCAAAAGAAACCCTCAGGGAGTGCTATCGACCAGGAGCGCTGCCAGCAGGGTGGGCAGACCTGGCCTGGTGCATCAGCGAGGGCCTGGCACGGCACTTCATGCAGCACTTCACCTCTAAGGGTGCTGAAGCCCGGCCAGCCCAACCAGGCAGCAATGGCACCCACCCAGCAGGCAGCCACGGCCTCTAAGCTCTGTGCCCTCCTCAAGGCAGAGCGCTGGTGGGGACATGCTGCCAGCCGAGTGCCATAAGGGCCCGACAGGACAGCCTGGAGCGGCCTGTGCTGGGTTCCATGGGTCGGTCTCCGGGTATCTCGCTCTTAGCCTCAAGGGAGTTGAGAAAAGGCCCAAAATCTCTGAAGAGGTACAGCAGCACCTCTCACAAACAACTGGGCAAAAAATGGTGACAATATTAAACTGAAGTCAGTTCTGACTGACCTAAGCCAGAAGGGTCTTTACATGCACTGAGATTTTTCATAGTAAATAGTGAAACACAGAGATTCTCTGCCGGCCAGTGCAGGGTGCCTCTCCTTACAGCCCTTGGGGCTATGGCCAGCTGAGGGCTGAGAGCAGCACTGGCTGGCGGTTCTGCTCAGCTGCAGTCACCAGCTGGCACAGCTATACTGCTTCCAGACCTATCATTGCACAACTTTCCTCAGCTCTTCCAGTCCACCAAAGGTCAGCTTTCGCCGAGGCACAGCCCTGAGCTGCACTGCATTTGGGGGTAGAGGCTTTCTGAAGTGGAAGCCCCCCTAGTCCTTCCCAGTGCCTGTCCATGGGGCTTAAGCTTGAGCTCAGCCCTGAAGTTCATCTAAGGTGTGGCGGGGTACCCGAAGAGAATTTTTCTTATAGAAGCTTACTTTTAATTGTCAGTATACTTGTACTTCCTGAGTAAAGGCATTTTATGTACCAAGAGAAGGTTAGTTCCCCCTCCTCTTTTCATTTAAGGGCTAATTCATACACAAGCTAATTTGTTCTGGCTATTATCACAATTTATTTCCGTTGCTACAGGGCAGCCAATAACTTTAATAAAGGAGGCTCCAGTTACCCAATCTTCCCAGTTAATAAACTACATTGAAACACCCAGAATGAATTGGCTCCCACATGCTACAAATACAGAAAATTACCATGCTGTAGTGTTATCACTACCACACAGGTACAATTAAATGTGTGTTATGCATGGAGCTGCACAAGACATTACCAGTAATGTCAAATGCAATTAAAAAGGAACTATTGTGTGGCTCCATCTGAAAAATCAGTCTGCTTGTATGTACTTTATGCTGGATTACTCACTGGATAGGACAATATTGAAGCACTTGGTGCTTAGGATTCACAGGAGAGAGCTAAGTAAACAAAGGAGCACAGCTTGCCACAAAGATGGTTAATAGTGAGGAGCTGAGGCCTTCCACTGTGGGTGAAAGCATGAGATATTTATTTCCTGCATCACTGGGACAATATTTGTTCATTAATTTTGACCTTATTGGGTATAGGCACTATTCAGAGGGTTACAGGTTTTGTTCAGCCATGTGCACTATCCTTCTGCTATAGAAGTGACAGTTTTATACAAGTCCACAGCTCTGTTCAATAGATCATCTTTCCATCACGTTATGCTCTAGTTCTTCTCCCTTTAACTTTAAATCTTTAAGTCTCAACCTTCTTTTTATACCTCTGTCAGGCTGAATACACCCCCAATCCAGGCAATTGCTACAGTAAAACTGTTGGTATCTTCCTGTAACTCTGCTCTTGGAAATAAAATCCTCTCTTGAGGCTTATCATTATATTAAATAAATATGAGCTCAGTATTTTGATTACTTTTCTTTGGTGGTTTCTTTTGCTTATGATTCAAAACTGCAGTATCCTTGGACCAAATTCAGTGGTGACTGAAAGCTGAACAAAGTCCTAAGTCTCAGTAAGTTGCACTAATTGTCCTTATTCCAAAGTGTAGAAACTTACCAAGTCAGGACACCATTAGGGAGGGATCCTCTGAATCACAGACACCTTAAAACAGAAAATGAGATACTTTTTGGTGATGAGTTGAGAATTTCATGCCTAAAATTCACTAACCACCTAATAGAGGATACTAGTGGGACAAAATATTTATTTGCTTTGAAGTTAACAGGACAAGCAGAGGAATGCTGGTTGAGAGGAGACCTCCTGGGTCTCTGAAAGCCGTTCACACAACTGCAGGTTATCACACCTCAGCAGGATACTGACCTAATTGCAGTGACTTGTGTGAGTGCTTCCCCTTGCAAAGCACAGTGAGCCCAGGCACAGATGTTACCCCATGGTTTTTTATTAGTCCAGAATGCTTTTCCCCACACTTTTCCAGCTGTTGGATTCAGGCTCTCAAATAAACACCACACTTCCTAAAAGGAATTAAAAGCACAGCGGGAACCTGCTACTGCCTTAAAATGCTGCATTGCATGTTGATTCTGGTGCCAGGCATTGCCAAAAAGAAGTATAAAATGCAACCTTCCTAAGATCATGTCCTTGAATAGAACAAATCTGCACAGCTCCATCCAGATCACTGGAGCTACAGAATCTTATCCTCAAGAGCGTTGAGCTTGTATTTTTATTCTTTCATTACAAACTTCAGAACAACTGAAACAGTCGTTTAAATGTCAAAGTAACAGTTGTTCTATGAAGTGATTCAAAATTCATTCCTTTAAGAAGGGCATGTTCGAGTGTTGTCTCCCTCAGCACTGCTGAGGACTACAGTGCCCATACCTGTAGGCTTCCTGAGGAGCATTTCTGGAGTCAGGGCAGCCCTTGCTGGATGTGGGTTTGGTAGCTTATGCTGAATCTCCTGGTGCTGGAGCTGTGGACTGAAATTTAGACTGAGAGCTCATCACCCCATCCCCTGGACAGTGTGTTTGTTACATAGCTGTTCCAGCCACTGGTAAGCAATGCCATCTGTAAAGCGAATGAGGTCTGTGCAGGGAAAGGCAGAATGAGGAGGAACATGGGGGCTTGCAGTTGCATAGCACATGCTGACGTTACTTAAAATGTCATGCTACTGTGGAGTTACAGTTGAACTGTATTTTGTTGAAATACACATATTGAATGCCCTGTGTGCCATAATATTGGGTGGGAGCAATTACAGCATGTGTAATTTCTGCCTTCCTTCCCCCCCCACCTTTCTCCTCAGCCCAAGTTTCATGTGCACATGTTATCCTGTGGGCGAAAGCTAATATAATATGAATGAAAGAAAACTGCACGATTCCCTGATGTCCACATCACACGGATTGATTTGCATTTACTTGTAACTGAAAACACATGGCTAGTCACAGTTTAAGAAAAATAAAAAGGATTACAGCAACCCCAGACCATGACTGAAAGGAGTTATTCAGCCCCTGCATTGTATCATTTAGCTTCACAGTGGAGCAGATACCTAATCTAACATACAACAGGCCATCTATAATCAAAGAGTTTGCTGCTCCCCGGCCGTCCTGGAACGATCGCTTAAGCATTTGGCATGACAGATATCCAAGGCTCCTTTGTCGAGGGGAAAGTAGCACCAAAGGGAAAACCCAGGTAGAAAAACCTTTAGGAGACTGATTGAAATTGCAGGTGACAAGGGGATTGATGGCAACAGCAATTAGGCGGCCCCTGGGAAGTAGATAACTGTTACAGATACAAAAGCTTGGTTCTGCGTGGGATGCCACAATTGTCCCCTGGTTGAGAAAGTGACCTGCTCTCTTCTCTGAGATGGCAGAGTGATTTCCAGCAGGGCTCCGGCTCTGCACCTCATTGTAATTCAGAAAAGCCCAGCGCTGAATATTTTCACTGTTCTTATACCCCGATGAGATTGTTCTGCCACGACACAGTCAATACAGTGCCTGAGAAAATTACTTTGTGAAACGCTGGGCTTCAAACCGTTACCTTAAGTAGAATCCTTAGGCTGAATTTAAAGCACGATGTGATGGAGGTGCTTGTGTCCTTCCCTTTCCTTTTCTTTTAATTTTATTTCTTTTTAGAAATTAGTTCAGACTGTGGATTGTTTGTTTTTCATAGTTCTGGGCTCGTCAAACTGATGGATAACTCTGAGTAATGAATCCCATGACTGCACTATTGAAATTATCTCAACCACCAAAATGTCTGTTTAATCTACATTAGAGTGCCTGTGCTCCTTTTGTGCCCAGATAAATCAGCTAAGCATAACAAAGTACCTCCAACATTCATTTCCAAAGATCTGAAAAGCTGTTGGCTTGTCTGAGTGTAGTTCTATGGCTGGCAGCTGTCTGGCAGTGTTTCTGACAAAAAAAGGGGGTGGGGGGGTGGGGGCATGGGAGGAAACTTCTCTCTCTAAAACAAAAGAATGATTTTATTAAAATCTGAGTTCTGGAGTTTTTTCTTGTTTTGTTTTAATTTCTATTGCCAGTCAGTCAATATTCTCACTGAAGGAAATGAAGATGCTTTCAGGAAAAAAGTACGCTTGTTTTCTTCTTCTTTAATTGTCCTTTCTTTTTGAGCGGATGGTATCTATCTGAGGCAGCCAAAACCCCACAGATGTGGGCAAACTTCCAGTCTTGCTGAAGTGATGCCTGAACAGAAGAAACGTTGCGAAAGCAATGGCAGTCCCGGTGCCCACAACATGTGCTTGCATGAGGTCATGCTCCTATCCAGGAGCATCCGATTTCTGGATTCAGATTTGCAGCTGTGGCTGCCAAGAGAGGACAGTCCAACCTCCCAGGGAACATCCTCTCCATGATGCTGAGCTGAAGCATGGGGGGACTTTTCCACCCCCTGCTGCGGTGGGGTTTGGGGTTCAGGCTCACCTGGCCCCTGGGCTCCACCAAGGGAAAGAGGTTGTGCTGGGGAGGGACCCAAGCACCGGCTGAGCTGGGTCTCCCCAAGCTCTGTGGACTTAACAGGGCCCTTGCAGGGTGCTCACACCCATCCTCTGCCACCAGCTGCCGCCTTGCAAGGCGGCCAATGTATCAGCCCTACATAAATCGGGGAGAGGTTTGTAATGTAAAAAAACCAACCTTTTAATCCTTCCAGGGGGCCCAATGGAACTAATAACGATGTTAAACTGGTTTTCACCAGAGTTGTCTGGATCTGTGTTTCTGGATTCCATTACTAAATTTAAAAAGAAAAAGAAAAAAATCCAGACAATGTTTTTTCTGCCTTTCATTCCTTGAGACAATGGAATAACATGTAATTGTCATTCATTAAACAAATGTCTCTGTGCAGGATATAAAGGGACCACAAAAAATGACATCCCCAAATGAAAAGATTCATTAATCACAAACACAATGAATAATTATTTTTAAAACAGGAAGCACAAAAGGCCTCAGAACATGGAGTTTATATGGTGGGACACAGCAGCTGGGAGCATTGCAGCCCTACCGATGATGCCTGCCCCACTCAGAACAATCTCTCCCAGAATATGTCCTGTTGGGTTTTCTGTTTGTTTCAATATACTGTTTGTTTGTTTGCTGCTTAAAGCAGTCCAACTGGCTGTATTACTCAGTAGGATGCTAATAAAATTTAATAGCAAACCTTAAAAAAATGTTTATTTAATTGTACTGTAGAAATGTTTGGTTAAAGAAAAAATATTCCCCCCATAGCCCTCTGGTTTCTGTTTGAAGTGCTTTTGGATTAGACTCAAGGCATTTGGGAGTTTGCCAGGAAGGGGTGTAAACAAGGGAGGCGTGGAGCTTTTATTCTCAGAGAATGTATCGCAGATCCAGGATACAGCAGTGCCAGGATGTTTATGCTTTAAATTCAAATCAGACACACAAAAACCAAACAAAAAGCCATTACTTTTACTTGGAAAAGAAATGAGCTCGGTTCACCTCGTTGTAGAATTTAGATAAGAAAGGATTTATTCATATGTGTGGTTCATCTGCCTGGCAGAACGAGGTTGAACCCTATACATCTTCAGTACTCTAGTCTCTGGACTAATCTGAATAATTCTTAGTTCCACCATATTTTCTGGAATATAATTTGCTATCTTAAAGTACCTGGTAATCAGAAAGATTATATACAGCAAAACTAATTCTAATTTTATGCTACTGCTTTTATAAGTAGCTCTAATTCAAACAAATATTTGCTGAAGCCCATTTATTTTTCAAGAAGATCTCTCATACTCTCACGAAGTAGGGGTGGAAGGTCCTGTTTGAGATTGTCTACTCTGTTTCTCTGCCCCCAAAGCAGGATCAACTCACTTCTTTTGCTTACGTTGTTCTTGATATCTCAAATGATGGAAATCTCACCACCTTTCAAGGAAATCTCTTCTGTTGCCCAGCTATTTATCACCTACAGCTTTTTTCTGATGCTTACCATACATGTCCTTTCCTGCAAGTTAGGCAATGACTCATTAATCTTTGTCCAAGCCACAGAGGACAAAGAGAAAAATTCCTCCTCTCATTGCAGCAACTTTTTATATCCTTGGTATCGGTTCTCTTTTCTAGTTGAAGCTACACAGTTCTTCCAAAAGGAACCCATTTTCTAGATTGTTGAGCATGTTTGCTGCTCTGCATTTGATACCCTGTCATTGGCCCACTTCCTTTGTTAAAGTACAGTGCCAAGGATATCAGGTGAGAAGCACTGTCTTTGCGTGGCTGCATGGAAGGATTACTTCATGTGACTTTTATGTGCAACTCTCCTGTTTACACAGCCCACTATAATATTTATTTTTTTCAGTCATGTGACAATGTTGACTCAAGTTCGGTCTGTGAACCTTGGTAACCTCCAGATCCTGTTTCACAGGGCTGATGCCCAGCAGACGTTTTGCATCCGGTGTTTGTACAGTTCATTATCTCCACTTAGAAGTGTTCACTTTTCTCTGTTTTCATTGAACTACATCCAGTTTTTCTCAGCTCATTTCACCCATTTGTCAAGCAGATTTTAAATTCTAATCCTGTCCCTCAAAATGATTGCAGTTCTTCTGTGCTTGATATTCGCTATTAAAGACCTTCCACCGTGCCTCAGATTAGGGGGTAATCTTCCTAACCTGTAAGCCATTTAACACGGCGTATGTCCAAGAGCTATAGGACACCTTTCATACCCTGGAAAGAGGAAGGTCAGCTTCAATCACAGCTCGCACAGGTTCTCAAGAAGCCCAGTATCACATTATCAAGACGGCTTTGAGCACAGAGAGAAGTGGCAGCATGGCCCAAGCCCATGGCTGTCAACATTTCATCCAGAATTTAGGAATTTGTGTTACCCAGGAGCCACCATATCATCACAGCCCCACTGCTGGTCACCCTACAGAGATAGAGTGGGAGCTGTGAGCTTTGATCATGAGCCATTAGAACCACAGAGCAACTGCCATGCATATATGTGAACATATCCTGGCATGAACAGGGACTCAAACACATTGTTAAAGGCAATTATACCTCTGATATGTTACATATTATACATTTTTATTTGTTATATATGTAAATATTTTACTTGTTAGGAAATAAAAATTTAAATCCCTGCACATTTGACTTAAAGACCATTAATACTATGCTATCTTTAACTGCTGTAAGGGAATTCATGGTATAAAGCACACTCTTCTTCTAACTCCAGCTAAATGCATATTGCATCTCCCTCTGGTGGCTTAATCTACGTGTTCATCCCCCAGTCACATGTCTATGTACTGGTACTAACTCTGCTTTCTTCTCATGGACAGGAACATGGCTCACTTATAAGGAAGAGAGCTCATTTATGAGCATATCTTTCCTTTGAGGTACCTTCTGTCTCTCTAGTTCCTGACAATGCTTAATGTCTGCCTGAATTCTTTACTGCAGCACAACCAAACTCTGGCTTTTGCATACAGAAAATCGTTATATACATAAGGAGGAAAATGCGGATTTCCAGTCTAAAATTAGTTTGGTGGTAAGCTAGCAGAAACAATGAAACAGAGGCCAAAATTCAAGTCTGTCAGACAGCTTTGTAATATATATTTGTATTTTTCTTTAAAAGGCTGGGAACAGCTCAGAGAACAAAATAGTTTTTAAGGTTTTGGGCACCAGACGTGCTGGGAAGCTTTACAGAGTTACAGCCAAAACTGCCTCTATGTTGTGTACACCACATATATAGGTGCCATATTTCAGAGCAGTGGCTTATGCTGAGATACTTGTCTTAATCACTCCCACTCAAGCTACTTGTTTTCAGACTTTGCAGGTAGTCATCATCTAGCTAATCAGCTATAAAACGAGGCGGTCATGACTCTCAGTAATTTCTCCCTTCTCTTCCCATCATTGAGACGTGCCATATGCCTCTGAGCACATGATCACCCCAGCTGAAAGCCAACAACTTAACTACCCTCTGTCTTCATTAGACATTCTGCACCTCTCTCCAGCCCTGTGTCCTTCCTCCAGAAGACACATAAAACCAAGGTCTTGGGCACTTGTGTTAATTAACATTCCCATAGTCCTTTTTGCAAAACTGGAGATAATAGTCCTGGTGTGCTGGCCAACTTCCAGTGTGCAAATTACATTCAGCTTACCTCAAATTCCCCTGGCAGCTGGAGGTGGCTGAGGTATTCAGATACTCTCCATCCTTTGCTGTGCTGTGCACGCAGAATGAGCCAGGCTAGGAGCCGAGCTGCAAGGGGATGGGGAAAACCTCCCCTTTTGAAAACTGTACCAGCTAAAGGTATAGTCAAAGATGAACACAAATACAAGGAGCTTATCCACTGCTAATATGGAAAGAAAAGAATTTATTTACTTCCCACTGACTAGTCTTGGGCAGTAAATTAGCAAGTTTTCCCATTTTTCTTCATTTTCCAGTACACAGCTGCTCTTATAAATCACTACCAATAAATCTGAAAGAGGAGTCTGTAACAAAGCCATAATTAAGTCTTTAAATTTAGGTGTCATTTTATTAGTTTCTGGGTCTATATTCACATTCTCCATGGTCCTAGACAAGACAGTTTTCTTCTTATACAAATGTCTCATGTACAGGTAGCTGAAAACTGAATGTGCTTATTAATTATTAAAACCAGGTGTTTTTTATTAAAGGTTGAGGTTCAAATATCTTCAGTTTAGATTACTTTTTAGTGTTAGTATGAACACAGATTTTGTTTAGGATATTTAGTTTGGATCCCAAAGCCATTGCTAAGGACTTGTCAAGGAGAACCTATTCATCTCGAAGTGAGAACCTCTGAACCAAAATTTTGCGAAGTACTTGCTTCAGTGTAGCTTTTCCCAGTCTGCTTCTACTTCATCATAAATCTCTGTGTCTACTAGGGATGAAGAGGGACTTGAAGACTGCGGGTGAACGCTCCAGGGTCCTTTTGGATTCTGCCATGTCCCATCCATGATGCGGTTATTCCCCCATAGCTGTATGGGATATGCATAGATGCTTTCCTAAAGCCATCCAAATCCAGAGAGTCAATTTGTAAAATTCCAGGAACGCATCCCTTTCTCTCACCTGATTTGGAGAAGTCAATGCAATTAGTAGACTACAGAAGATATATTCCTTTGATGATGGCTTTATAAATCTCTTGGTTCCTTTGCCTGCTGCAGACATTCCTTAATTTTAAGAGGCTCCTGCAAGGCTGTGAGAGCTAGAACTGTTTAGCCTAAAGAAGAGAAGGCTGAGTGGGGGATTTTATTAATGTGTGTAAATACCTGAACAAAAAGTGCAAAGAGGAGGGAGCCAGGCTCTTTTCAGTGGCATCCAGCGACAGGACCACGGGCAACGGGCACAATTTAAAACACAGGAGGTTCCCTCTGAACATCAGGAAACATTTTTTTACTGTGAGAGTGACCAAGCCTTGGCACAGGTTGCCCAGGGAAGTTGTGGAGTCTCCATCCTTAGGGATATACAAAAGCCATCTGAACACAGTCCTAGGCAGCCTGCTCTAGGTGACCTTGCTTGAGCAGGGCAGTCGGACCAGATAAAATCCAGAGTTCCCTTCCAACCTTCACCATTCTATAATTCTGTGAATTTTCACCTCATTCCATACTGTTGAGGTTTAGGAACCAGAAAAAAGATCCAGATGTAAGGCTGACAAAGAAGTGGCAGGAGACAACTTGCAGTTTTGCCGTTGACATGCTGACTTTTGTCTAAGAGCAAAAGGAGAAAAGTGAATGAGGGCCAGCATTTCAGAAAGGGAATCAATGGATCATATCAAATGCTCATCTAGCCCATTTTGTTGTCTCTGTTGGTGCTGATGCCAATGCTTTAAGAAGAAAGTAGGTTTAAGACTTCTCTCCATCACTCATTAGTCTGAAGATGACATGGTTGGCATGGTGCCAGCCCAGCAGAGAGGGAGGGAGGATACCATGCAGCACAGGGAACAGCAGGGTGCAAGGTTGCTCATATTTCCATGAAGTCCAACACAAAATTATTCTGCAAGATGTCAGAGTGAATATTCCAGATTTAACCCTGAACTATCCTGAGGCCTGGGTCTCTGCCAAAATCATGCAGTCCTTTTGCTTCAAGGCAACAGGTTGATGGAGATATATACTGTTCTGTTAGGGCTTTTTAGATTAAGGAGTGAAATTAATGGATTCTGGAGGACAGAAAAGCTATTTCCCACCAAGATCCCCAAGAGTTCCTCACTCAATGGTTAATTCTGTCATCAGAGACTTATCTTACATATTTTTCTCAGAAGCTGGCAGGACAAGACACCTGCTAACTTGTTTTTGGTTGGTTCATTAGGCCATCAATGAAGACTAGTATTGCTTTGCTTGAAGTTTTAGATCACTGCTTATTTCAAACTAAAATGGAATTGTCAATCCCTGTTATTAGCTTTTCAAACAAACAAAGTGATATTTATGATAGGCTTCTCTATTTATCTGCAAGATGATTTTATTTGTCCTAGACTGTGGATCCTTGCTTGATCTTAGATTATTATGATTTGTTTGGTTTATCTGTTTCTCAGAGATTTATATTCTGAAACCACTCCAGTGGCACTAACAGAGATTTGATAACCCAGGTGATAAACCAGTTCTGCTTTTAAGTTTCTTATAAAACTTCATTACAAGTGAAATTAATCACTGCAGGTTTTAATGTGAAGAGAAGACAGAGGCGGTTATTTGATGGACTGTGTTCAAAAAGCTGGGTAGGCTTTATATCACTCTATATGATAATAAAAAATTACAGTGTAAGACCAAGGTCATATCATAACACATGAGCAATAGCACTGTGTGCTCATGATGCACTGAGAAAGGATGCTTGTTCAGCTTTATAGCTCATACTGTAACCTTTCTCTACTTTATATGCACTCCTAATACATTTGCAATTCAGCTACCTACCAGAAAATAGACAATATTTTAGGAATAGATGGTTACATTTAGTTCCAGTTAACTCAAGAAAAGCCTGTCTTACATGCCTACATGAATTTGGGATTTTCAACAGTGCAGGGTCTGTCCTAGGTCAGTGTTCAACTAAAGTGATGATGCAGTTACTTGTATATATTATCATTTATATTCTTATTTATGTGTCTTGCTTAATGCTTTGAAATCCCTTGAAAACTCCAGAAATAAAGTAAATTCTGCAGGCAAAAGAGAACAGCATGGTTTGTTATGTTCAGAAATCCTCTGTCAATGGGAAAGAGTAATCATATTGGGAAGCTGTTCTGCTCGGTATTGGAAATGAATATATCACTCTTTTGTTGTGGTTGCTGTTGTTCAGAGCAGGAAAATATGTGTTAAATAAAATATTTCCAGATATTATCTATTGATGCATGAAAGGCTGTAATACAGCTTGTCTGGAGTGAGCTGAAGGATTGCGTCCAACTGCAGCTCTGAGGCAGGGAAAGAGAACTGTTTAACAGTGCTCCTATTCCTGCTTGCCCATGGAGCACTCAAGCACAAAGAGTCACTTACACTTTCACATAGTTACCCATCTACTTAATTCTACTCTGCAATCCTGGCAAATGAATATTACACAGCTGAGATCTGAACGGAGGTTTCCTGGCCCAGTAAGTAGATGCCATTGGACCATAAACATAAACAGATGTTTGCACATGTGTGTGTTTCATTCAAAGTAGCTAGCTGGGTTTGGAGATGTAGCTTATAACTATATAGAGGGTGAAATGATGAAATTACAGTAAGAAATTAATTATCTCCATTTCTGCCAAAAGGCATCCTGTTTTTATCGCTTTTAAGGTCTTGAGTTATCTCATTTTGGTAATGTTAAATTGAAAGTATACTAAAAATAACCATTCTTTCAGCCACTAAATAACTACATTATCAAATATGGTACAGTATCACAAGTACAGTGAACAAGACGCACACCATCCCTTTCATCATTGTCACCAGGGCCAGGCTAAGCAGCTGGAAAAGGTGAAGTTCTGTGATTACACCACTTTGCAACAGCAAAGCTTAACCACTTAATGCTGTGGAAGTACAGTGGGGATCAACAATTAGAGACAAATGAAGTTACGTTCAGGTGACTTGATGCAACACACATACTGTATTTCATCTCTTCCAGTAAGATGAGAACAGCTTTGAAGGCCTCAATCTTAAAACAGGAATTTGAAGTGATAAAAATATTCCAATGTGAGCAGCACCAAAGCAAGTCTATACAGCTGCTTTGCGGAGTAATTTCATGCAGTCATGGGTGAATGCAATTTTCCCCCCCCCCCCCCCCAAACATGCAGGAGGAGATGACAGATCTAAGTGCTTCACGTGATTAAGTAGACTAGGTGGCCATTTTTCTGCATTTATGCAGAAGCAATATAAACGCGTGGTCATGCACCAAATCCTAGGGTCAAACCCGCGGTTACTACTCAGGCAAAGCTCCCGTTGACATCTGTAGGTTTTCTTGAATGTAGGCAGCGAGCCTGCTTTCATGCACCTGGTCTGTCCTCACACGTTCTTAAATAGCACCATCAGGTGGCTAACCGGGGGAGAAAAAAAGGCAACGATTCACGTACTCACTTGAGTGCCTAAAAACTGTAGCTGCTCCTTTTTGCACCCCCAGACCCGTGAGGATTCAGCAGAGCAGCCTAGAGAGCATTAGGACAGTCTGACCCATCAGCTGGGTTTTTGCAGGAGGATGTCTGCTGAGGCAAACCACACTGCCCTGGCTTGAAGGCATTCAATGAAGTTTTGGACCTGCTGACATTTTTGACCCTTTTGTGGCTTAAAACGGCAAGTAGCGCAGCATACTGCAGATGCACAGGGCATGAGCTGAAGTGCTAAAGCTTGAACCTTTAGATGGTCATGCTAAAACGCAAGGATGCATACTCTGTAATGCCATACGCCTGCTGGCTGACTCTGCTATAGGTGGTATGTAAACAGAGGACAGAGCTAGCCCACTGTCTTCTGTTTCATGCTGAACTTTAAGCTGAATGGACTCCATCTATTAAAATTAATGTTAGAAATGTGAAATCATTTTTTCACATCAAAGCCTTTTTCACACACTGGAAAGAGCAGGGGGACAGGAATGTGCTGCCAGCCAAACGTGCCCCCCTCTCCATGGAGCACCGCAGTTTTAACCAGCTCTTCAGCGCCCAAAGAAGTTGCACTCCAACATCCTGCACGGTGCTCTGAGCCTGCCGGTGCTTGCACTGGCTAATTTCTGACTTGAATAATAACAGTGAAACATGATTGAGCTGCTTGACATTTACAAAAAGGTGCTTGTTAAAAACAGTTCCTCCCAACTTAATTAACACTAAAACCCTTTAGGTGTTCCACCAAGTACATATTAAAACAGCTGTCCTTTTCCCTGAAATGGAAGTAAACTAGAAGTGTGCTTCAATAAAACCAATGGACTATGACTTCTTCCAAGCACAACTGTAATGAAATGTTACTGCTGTAATATCTAGCTAAATAAAGGCTGGTGAGCTGGCTAGGCCAGCTGCAGTGGCAGATGCAGACAGGATCATGGGCTTTAAACAATGCTATCACTGAACAAACACAGACGAGGAGATAACATTTCTACACCTCCCCAGTTTCCATGAAATTAGTTTTTGTTATTCTAAATCCAAAAGCTGATAATCCTCTCAGTATAAAACGAATGATGGTAATTGTTCCATAAATGGTATCATAAACTACCATTAGTCATTAGTCAGGAACATTTGGAATTACATGTTGTCCGGCACTGGAAATTGCATTGTATATTTGAGGAGACTTGGTGCTTTGGTTGGTGAGAGAGATCACCTGCTGGTTTATAGTTTTTTACCTGTATGCTACGCTTTCCTTCTTGAGACAGTTAATGTGTGACCTAATGGTCTCATCCTAACTGGAATCCTTCCTTACGGAAATACCCCAGTAAATAGCAAGTTAAGAACTGGTAAGGAGTAAGTTAATCAATTCAATACAAATAGGGATTTTCTGTGTTAGATGTGGCCAAAAAGAGAGAACGTACATCACTTACAATATACTGAGGTTTCAAAATGAAACACCATCCCAAACTGAGGTCAAAGTTTAAAAAATTATCCAATTTGTCTGTTGTGTATTAGGTCATCTGACAGAACCAACATGAAAAAAAGTAGAATGAGAAAAATATGGCAATAATATGCATGAAGATTTTTGAGAAATCGTTATGTTAATATGAAATGTTTAAATCCTACCAGCATTTTCCAAAGAAAAAAAAATGCTACTTAGTGTTGCCAGCCACTTGACATGACAGATCCAACAGAAAATAAACACCAAGTATCAAAATTTATCTTGCACCCCAATGTAAGTATCAAAGCGTATAATGGTCCAAGCTCAGAGTCTTCCAGTACCCTATAGGCCCAGAGGTGTTCACAGGCTGGGCTCAGATGCATATTTGATCCTTCTTCCACCATTTGTTTTCTTTTATCCTCCTTAAAAGTGAACTTTTCACCCCATTAAAATTGGCTTGGCAAGATAAGAATCTATGTGGTTATAGGACATAATAATGTGTTTAATAAAGATAGGGATGATTTGCTTTCACTTACTCATATTAAGTAACAACATTTTACCCAACAAAAAGTTTCACTAAAGTCAAAAGGCCACTTGGCACTTGGGTAACAAAATGCTCCCATGCCATAACGAAGATGACTCAGTCCTACCCCTATACATTTTATTGGATACTATTTGGCCGGTGTCTGAACAGATTAAGTACTACTATTGTGAAAGATAAATCATCACAAATTCACCATGTCATCTAAACTCATTTTTAGAGTATTTGCAAGGAAGAAGGTATAAGCTCAGATAAATATTGAAGATGACACTTTCACTGAAAATAACCAGTCACTGGGAAATAAATGAAATGTGCATAGATACCGCTTTTAAAGATAAACTTGGTTGCCAGGTTTTTAAGGGCACACTGAAAGCAAACCATCAAAATAAAACTCAGCTTATCTTGCAGGGATTCACACAGAGTCCGTGGAAGAGTGCCGTGGAGATTTGTGTATGCCCGTGGGGCCTTCAGTGTTCTCCAGAAGCCAATGGCCAGGCTCCACAAACAAGAGCAGGAGGAGGCTACAAGGGTGAGAAAGGCTCTCTCAGTTGCCCTGTTGCTGTTTCATATCCTGCATCTTCCCCCTCTGTGTTTGTTTGCATCAAAAAAACTTTACCTAGCTCTAATATTCCCATCTTCTTACTGGGGGAACAACAAAACTTCTGGGAAGTGTATATATATACACACACATGCACCCACCCTTACCTTTTAATATAAATTAATATATAAATATACACACCTTTTAACGAAGATATATATACACACACACACACACCTTTTGCTGTAAATGAATTAGGAAAAAGTGATGGAGGCAGAAGAGATCCCATCATTTAACATAACTATCCTGTAACAATCAGTTTGGGACAACAGGCACAGATATCTGAAGGGTAAATATATTTTATTATCCTTTGGACCAGACACGACAGTTTATCTTTTAAGAACAAACTGAGGAGAACATTTCCTTCCCTCCCTAGCATCCTGTTACTGTATTATAAGAGGGGGGTGATTGTTTACCATTCCTTATATCACCAAACAATTAAGCCTCCTTCAACTAACGTGATGGATTTGTAATGAATTTGCTTAGCAAAGTAATTCATGCATAGATCCTTACCACATATCAGTTACCTGTTTTACAAGATCCAGGGAATCATCAATCAAAAAGGTCCAGACTGTTGTTAATTTAGCGGCACATATTTCTACTTAAGCAGATTTCTTTATAGAGGAACTTAGAGACACCAAAGCAAAGTACATAGCCCCAGACTTTTCATAGAATCATAGAATTGTTTGGAACCTTTAAAGATCATATAGTCCATTCATTCCCGCTTTAAGAATCCACTTAGCTGCTCGATCATATAATAAAATTATAATTCTCAATAGCAACATCAGTTTTCTCACCATGGAAATGAATATATGACCTCATAAATTCTTCATTGCAGACTGAAAAGCAACTGACATTTCCTTAACCTCAGCTTTCCTAAAGAGATATCAGCTGTGTCAAGAGCAATGATTAAGAACCACACAAATGTTATAAACAGTTACTTCATTTTCATGCACTATAATTTCTTAATCCACTATTTCCAGGGGAAGATGACCTGGTATTGAAGAGGCTAGCCTAAAACTCAAGAGACAGATTCAGTTCCTGGCTCTTCCTCCCTGATTCCAACCTTGCAGCTTATCTGAAGACTTTTTTTTTTTTCTAGACACACCCCCCTCCCACCCCCAAATAAACCAACTAGTTAAAAAGAAGGAAAAAACCCTCTCAATTTATTCTAATAAACTCTAGCAGTATTGCAGCATCCAGCACTAAAACTGTTGCTTTCCCTGTAGTGCTACTACTGCCTGGTTTTAGTCAAGAAGTACTAATAAACTGAATGATCATTTCTTTCCATCAGCCATTATAAAGTAAGTTCAGGCAGTCTGGGACTCATTACATGTGTGCACTACCTGACAGGCCAGAGGCTGATTTACATCCCCAACTGTGCACACGCATATCCTCACAGCCCAGAGCAGAGCGAGAGGATAATCTGCAGCTGACACGCACTGGTATGATCGTGTTGATATGCTGGGAAACCCTGAGCAGATTTGCTAACTGGAGAGAGTTTAGTAAATCACAGGTTATCCAGCTTCATCCAAATTACATCAAGGAATCATGCAGAGTTGTCAGTTTAAGTGCTGACTGCATACTGCTATACTCCCTACATTGCTGATAAGACCTGAAAACATTTGCTTTCTGGTTGGCCCATAATATAATTTTTTTTCTCATTTTTCAATTTTCATAATTATTTTCAGTAATTTATCAGGGTTGTAATTTTTTCGGCTTTGTCTTTATGCACAGATTGACTGTTTGTTCCTCCCAAGGACATTTCCCTTGCTGTCAGATGATGACAGGCTCAAATAAGGGGGGTTAGACCCTTCTTTACAATTAGTGAACAGACTGAAAATGGAAACAAAGCATCTGATTTATGCCTTTCTTTACCCCATCACAGCAGCTTGCAGACAAGCCAAACAAAGTATTTTTTAACACTTCACACAATTATCATTGCACCTAATGGAATTACGGAAAATTGTTAGAGCTGGCAGTCTTGGCTACTACAGCTCACATTGGAAGTGGGGACCAGCCACAAACAAAGGAAGCCCATGCAAAGCAGCATTTCTGTATTAGGTACCTCTGCACTGGGGCCAATTTTCAAAAGGCACTTGGGGTACATGTTGCAAATATTCAGTTTCTGCAGGAAGGGTCTCCAAGTGCTTAATAGGTTCATTTATGCATGATCTGAGCACAGTCTGAAAACGTCTCGGTCTCCTTTGAATATATTCTTCTGAATATCAAACCAGTTCTTCAGGCAGTTTCAGAATGACCTGAGCTGCTCTGAACAACATGGCCAGAAAAGCCATTTTGCAAAGATGTAGATGTGTGGGAGTGCTCATTCCCATATGGATTGCGCTGGGGTGAAAATACCACAGAGAGACCCAGAGCAGCTAAGGTAAACTCTTTTCACGGACAGGATAGCACAGTTTTTCAGCTTATGGGATGGATGTTGAATACTACAGGAATATTGCTGTCAAGCATGGCTGGAAAGTTTGGGCTCAGCATGCCTGAGCCTGCCCCTTGCCTTGCAGTGTGGGTAGACCCCAAAATTCCTGTTACAAAAGCAAGAGCTGCTGAAACATCCTTTCCAACTCGAGTTTCTTTACCTTATGCCCTTCCAGGTGTGCTATTTCAGCATATGTGAGTAGCACATCAGAATGTAACAAAAAGTGAATTTATTTCTGTATGATGCTCCTGAGACAATATAAGTAATCCTTCTCTTTCTTATTTATTGTACTGGTGTTGTATTTCTTTATATTGAACTTACTATCATCTGCTGAGAGAAGTATGGAAGAGCTCACCTCTCGTAAAATAAGTAAAATTATGGCTATGTTTTCCTTCTGCTGTCCCTCCCTAATGGGACTGTTGCCATTTTGAGTAATGAACCTCTACTTTAATTCCTCCTTCTTTTCTGCAACAACAAAAAAAGAAACTGGACTATAAATCATTCAGAAAAATAAATAACATTTTTGTCTGTTATGCCTGATTAAGTGCTCTTTATGCTTATGCTCTTCTCAGGAAAAATAAAATAAAATCTGGATTAGTCCTTGAGCTGAGTTCATTGCTTGTTTTGCTTTGAAAAGTCATGAAAAGAAAGGGTTATTGAAGAGATAGCCAAACACCCTTGGAGAAGGGTCAGGCTGCAGGCCTCTCCAGTTCATAATTCATATAAACAGGACTAAAGGCCAGTCAAAAGTCAAGCAATCAAACAACAGTACTGAGACTTATTTTTGCAATTCCGTATGACCAATGGATAGTATTGCACAGAAAATACCTACCCTAAAAAACAAATGAACAAATAAACACACAAAATATGGAAACCTGATTACTACGAAAGCAAAGCATTTTGGTTGTGGTTCAAATCGTCTATTAAAAGTTGCTTGGGGGAAGAAGAAGAGTGAATGTTTATAAAAGACCGTTCATCTACATCCAGCTACATTCATCTGTTCCAAATTGTCAACCTTTGAAAAAGAGGAATCGCAATGAAAGGGAAGTACACCTGATTCCTACCTTAGACCAGCAGCAAGTTTCTGTTTCAAGGTGGACACAAAATCTGGATTTTCAAGCATTCCGGTCTCCAAAAGGGACTTTTTTACCTTAACACGTTAATTTACACCCTCAGATGTGAATTTTACACAGCTGGATGGTATTATCCAGCATGTTACACTGGGGAAATGCCCTCAGGGTGTTCATTGCACTTCCTGAGAGTGCAAGCCTGAGGTCTGAACTGCTGCATGTGTGGAGTTCCCACCTCAGCAGGGAATATCACCATCGCCAGTGTGAGGGTGTCTCCAGTGACACTTTCCCCATGGGAAGGGGGACAGCTGAATACGTCAAGGTGATGTTCCTATAACTGCTCTGGATTGGTGCTGGTGCAGCCTGAGGTGGAAGAACAGTTCACTGAGCCCATGGAGCAGCAGCCCATAGCAGTACAGCTTGGGACTGACCCTGGGTCAGGTGTCCTGCAGCCTTAGCTGCTTCAAAGGAGAGCAAGGAATAGGACATGCATTCACTGCACTTAGTTAAACAACAATAGAAACAGCTGAAAGCAGACTTTTTCTTAAATTAGCCTAGGAGATGGTAGAGCCCCTTGCATAATCTCTTCTCCCTGTCTTCTTCAGTTGTCAGTGCTTGGTAGGTAAGAACCTGGTTCTTTGGCAACAAATGGGTATGTTCCCAGTAAACTCATAACCTAAATACTGTTTTGCACTTAATGCTATGTAGTTGATGTGACTCGAGCCTAGTCTCGCACCTGGTTTGCTGGAGCAAGAATGAATTCTCATTGTCCCATTGAGGTGGACGTTGCAAGGCTTGCCTGTGTCCCTGGAAAAGCCAGCACAGGGAGTACAGGGGCTGCACCCACACGCACACCAACCTGGCTGTCAGACCAGCTTGCGTGGTCAACCTCTGCTGCCATTCACATGTCAAACATGTAAATGCAAGCTCAGCCCTGCTTGGATTGCCAGGGCACGTTGGGCCCCCTGACTCTGAGGGGTTGGTTTCTCACCCAACCCCCAACACCAGGTAGCATGGCTCTTGTGACAGGTCATCTCTAAAGCTGGATCTGCAGAGGATGCAGAGCATGCAGTGCCCTCTGCCCCTCAGAGACAAAACTTCGAGCTGCATAGCCACAACCAGAGGGTTGCTATTCTTCCCTGTTAGACTTTGTGGGCAACCTTCTTCTGTACACTTCTCCTGGAATATGATAAGCCTTTTAATACACTTGGAGAAGGCCTTTTGATCCTGCTTATTTGCAAAAGACATCACACTGAATAATACTATTCACTAATCAGTTGTTTGTTTTTTTTTTTTTTAAAAAAAAAGGCATTAGTCTGCTGCTTTTCAGTGAGCTATCATTCTTGAGCTCTTTCATTTAAAAGCTATGTGTTTGATTGGCCTGAACTTTGAGAGCTTCAGCCAGGCTGTGATCATTATTAAGCTATCATATGCAAAATACAGCATGTTTTTGACAGTTCCTGTCAGCTGCTGAGACAGATCCTTTCCTGATAAAACATGCAATGAGCTTTGACAATCAGGCATTCAACTGTTTACCCACTTGTCCCCATATCAGTTTGCTTAAATATCTTCATGCTCACTCCATCCGCAGGCATATTTGTGAAGTAGGATACACTGCTGTGCAGATGTGTTATGCTATCATCTGCAAAATATATTAAAGATGGAAGATTTAAACCAGAGGTTAATGAATAGCTGTAAACTCTGAGAGTAAAATCAAGAGCTTAGAAGGAAACCTTTGGCCCTGTGGGTAAATGTATGCCTAAAGGGAAATGAAGTCAAGACCAAGAAAGCTTTAACACTTCATTCAAAGCCCTAGCAAAAGGGCATTGTTGCTATTTGTGCTTAAAAGTATCCTATGAAGACTGTTATTTTCCCCAAATTTCATGAGTATAATTTAGCAATGTGCTACTGAGGGAAGAAGCTCACTTTCCCCACAGTCACTGTTCTGCTCACATTAGGCATCTTGTAATTTTGGGCAGTCACTAAGTGTGCAGAGGATTCCTTTGGTCTCGTTCCAGGCACAAATAACAAGAAAATGCTTGAAAACAGAAAGCATCATAAATTGTGTGGGAAGAGGTTATGCTATCAAGCTTACTTAGTCGGTCATGCCAAGTAATAAAGTCCTAAGAGTTCCAATAAATGTGAGCATTTTCCTGGACCACCTAAAGATAGTGTTATTCCAGTAAATATTTTTTCAGTGGTATTTCTGATCATCTTTCTCTTCAGTTGCTCAGTTTCTGGAAAAAAATTGTGTATGTGGGCTGACTTTCTAAGAGCATTTCTATAGTGACACATGAAACTGAAATGGCAAAAGTAGGGATTAATAGACAAATTATAACATGCATAAGGAAATGGCCAGAGAGTGAAAGAGAGTTTTTTTGCTGAGACAGAAACTACTGTACTGGAGAGAGGTTACCAGTGACATTCCTGAAAGAAAAACTTTGGGACAGATCTGATGATGCTTTCTTTAAAACCGCTAGCATAGAATTACAACTGATTCTGATATTTGCTGATGTTGGAGTGAATCTTAGTACCAGGCAGGAGATTTGTGTGGTCTTCAGAACATACCCAGATCCATCACAGAATATGCCAAAATGCAAAAATACAAAAAGCAAATGCCCGTGCGGAAGAACAAATTAGAAGACTTCCTACAGCAAGCTGGGAGCTTATCTACAAAATCAAGAAGTGGGGAAAGACTTGGATGAATCAAGGATGTAGTAGAAGGAAGGATTTGTAGGAAGAAGCAATATTAGAGAGTTGTTAAAAAAGACAGCTGTTTGGTACCATATACTTCTGGTTTGAAACAGAAGCAGTAAGCATGAAGCAAGAAGTTTGTGTCAGCATTACTAAAAAAAAGCAGAAAAGCAAATGTCCTGAGATGGTAAGAATCTCTTCAAAAAGCTCTGTCATCAGATCAATTAAAATGTGGTACTGCACCCAACTATCACCTCTCTTAGACATCTCAGTCATTAACACCCATACAGTCCTTCAATGTAGTGCAGCTCTGAAGAAAAAAATGCAATGCATTTGCTATGTCTCAGGCAGGGTACTTAAAGACTGGAGAGTGTTACTTTACAAAGAAATGTTAAGATTTCACCTGGAATAAAATTTATAACTGGTAGTTGAGGGAGAAATTTAATCTGAACTAGGTGATTAGAGGAATTGCTAAGATGATATGGAGAAATCTATCTTAGAGAAGAGCATGTTTAGTCTACCAAAACAAAGGCTACGTAGGTAGGGTTGTTCACTGTAAAAATATTGGAGAAGTAAATGCTAGGAAAGAGAGGGAGTGACTTAAGGTGAAGGACAGTGTTTCCACAAGAAGTGTAATCAGGAAATCGAAAGAAGCAGCCTAAATGAAACAGACTACAAACTTAGAATTCCTCATCTGTCCAGGAAAGCAGATTCCTCAGCAGCTGTGCAGTGGGATGTGTAGGGGCAATCCAGAGCCCCTGGTGTTCTACCTGATCCCTTCTGAATGAGACTCGATGACACGGTGTCTGAAAGCTCAGACAGAGGATGGATTCAGCAATGCAAATATTTTATACAGCTATGTTCCTGAAGTTTTGTCCACCACACAGACAGCAAAATGTTTTAAGACTGCTCATGTTTTCAGGGGGTGGAGTAGGGGTTGTAGATAGGAAAATAATGAAAGAAAAAAGACAATTATTTAAGTGATCATGCCACAGTACCAATATTGAATGCTTGAACAAAGATTTGGGGGAAAGGGGTTTTGTATCAGTTCTGCAAATATGCCCCCACAAAATGTTCATCTGGCAGTGGCTCATAACTTAGGTGGCTATTCTAAAAAGTCACCTTAAAACTATAAATTTACTGAGTAAATTATTCAGTATGGATTGTTCATTCAACTCTTCTTGTGATGTGTGAGAAGAATGAATTTAACTATTTTGAAACTGTATGCATTTTCCTTTTTTAATCAGTGAAGTTCCAGAGATAATAGAATTTATTCATGAAATTTACACTTCAGTGGTGTAAGAAAATGGTAGAAAATCATAAATGCAAGATCCTAGGAAATATTGAAGCAAGTACTGGCCTGTAATTCAGCTGAAGATTTTGTTTACATCGTAAGCCATAAACTTAAACTTAAGATACAGTTGCTGTATCTCAGTGCAATGGGATAGCAGTTGGTAACATTGCCATGTTCATATTTTACAGAATGACTGATGAAACCGCTGTCCCTGGGATGTCCCTTTAAAAGGCTGGCCCATAGACCAGTGAAGAAGATGGAAAAACTCTTTCTAATTCCTATGGGCTTTGAACAGAGCCTTTAATATTATATGATAGCTGAAGAAATTTTATTGAGTTTCAGAAATGGCGTTCACAAACTGGACACGCAGGAGCTGGTCTTATTTAATATTTGAAGAAAAAAACATCTAACACCCCCAAGCAGCCTTCATAGATTATAAATCAAAAGGTGTCTTGCAGTCTGGCCTTGAGCAGAATATTGGCCATGGGACTTCTTGTTTGACCCAGTCCTTTAGAAATACATGATTATTATTTTTTTTCAGTGACAGGGAGTTAGAAACAAACCTTGCAAGTTGTTACAGTAAATAATTCACTGTCTCATCATATCCCTTATTTCAAATGTGAATTTATTTAGTATCCACTTGGTTTACAAGAGTATATCTAATATTTCAGTAATCTCCAGTTACTCTATGTACCCAGGCAGGGACTACTGTGTCCCTTTTGCCATAGCCCCTCCTGTTGTCACATAGTCATTTGTCATAATCATGGAGCCATTTTTGAAGACTGCTTCCCGTTGTCGAAGCAGAACCTTCATTCTTCGCGGCTGAATGTCTGGTTTGCTTTTTGTCTGTATCAAAACACATAGTAATCCACTTATCATGCTAATCAGATCACTCCCTATCAGTAATTTGTCATCTTTGTTATTCGTCATGTCCCCATTCTACGGGTCATCTACAAATTCTATCAGCAATGATTTTAAGTTTTCTTTCAGATCATCAGCCGTGTTCAGGAGTTTAGGAAGATGAACAGCTCTCAGCAGCCTCTCACCAGAAATGCATGTACTTTTTAATGATTTCTAATCCATAATCATACTGTGAGACAGCCATTTATATCCATTTTAGGTGTGTCAGGTGGATTTTAATCATTCTTTTCACTTATTAAATGGCACGCATCCCAGGCCAAATGCCTTATGAAGCCTGAGTACCTGATACGTGGCCATACCCTGATGCAGCCACACTAGGGAAGAGGTGACTGCAGTCATAGTGTAACTACTGTGTAGCATGTTTTGTTGTGTTGCTGGGGCATCTACAGCCAAACTACAGTCCTTTGACTAAACATGGTACGTTATATCAACACTGTGACCTTTATCGAGCAAGTTTATAGGGTCATAAGCTTGTAGTCAGTTTGACAAGACTCTTTTCCCACTAACTCAGCTTTGTTATTTTAGCCTCCTTTCTTTCTAAGTTAATTGAAAGCAATACTAGCCAGACGTTATTTTGCTTAGGAAGAATGTCAGGGTCATATCACCTACTCTATTCCAGATATTAGACCAGAGCTAGTTTCCCTTCAGCCTTCTGGCTCTTCTCAATCAACAATATAACAAGCTCCTCAGACAGCTCTTTTAAGATGTTTGCTTGCAAATAATCCAGATGCAGTATTCAACTTCAATATAATTTAATACCTTTTTTACTAATAGACAGAAAATACTTTCTTCCTCACTGAATAAGATTATCCTTTCTCTGATTTCTACCTAGTAAAGTAGCAGCACCATCATTAGTATTTCCTTTGTTCTTTTGTTCTTACAAACCTTAATTCTACAGGCTATGTGTTTGTTCTTTTCCTCCTCTTACCAATTTTCTACAACCCCCAGTTTCTAATTTCTATTATTTTCTAGTCAATCAGCAACATTTACATCTGTTGTAAAAATAGATTTATTAAGATTTATATGTTTCCTAGCCAATAGACTGCTTTGTTTGGTTTGGTTTGGGGGGGGGGGGTGTTGGTTTTTTGGGGTTTTTTTTAGTACAGGGCCTAGACTGTACTGTGAATTGTACAGACACTGGAAAACAGTTTCCACTTTAAAGCAGTGGGGTTCTCGGAGCTTTATTAAGGTTGTCTGCCCAGGATATGTTCAGTTCAGTTCCCCACTGTTTTCCTTCCATTCTTCAGGACTGGGTGAGCAGTTCTCCCACTAGGGCATGTACTCTGTGCAATGTAACCAGAGAGCGGAGGTAGAGGATCACTGGGAACAGAGTGGTGACAGGCTGTAGGAGATGTGGAGTCAGGACTTAGACTGGGGTACAGGACAGCAGAAGTGGGAGACCAGGGCTGTGAAGAGCTGTCCTGCTAACACTTCTAAGCCATATGACTGTAGTAGTTTCTCCATTATGTGGTCCTGCCCCAGTCCATTCCTTCTGGTCATATCCCTGCTCTTGTCCCTGTAGCAAATGTCTCCACAAATGCCCTCAGGCAGAGTCACTTTTGATTTGGTGTGCTGGTTACAACACCATATGAAAGGGAGAAGGTTCCCCCCAGGTACTGCCTCAATATTGGGAATTGTTCAGAGTCAGTCATAGAGCTTTAAATCCATGTGACTTGAAGCTTGAGGAAACGTTCACACAAATCTCTGCCCAAGCAAGCCACCATGATTTGTATGTGACTTTTCCCAGCTGCTTGTAAAGGAACAAGTTTTATGACCAGCTCAGTTTTCCTTTGTGCAGGAGGGTGTTCCTCTCCTTTTTTCTTCCTCCAGATTGCCTCAGTAGAGACAGTGAGTCTTGCCGGGGAAGCAGAGACCTGTGGGCACAAGGGCAGCTGGGCTGCAGATATGATGTCAGAAGTGTTTGAACACAGCTGGCAGAATGCTATAAAAAGGGGGGTTTAGCGTTTGATTGAGGAGGGGTTTGCATGGATTCCAGATGTTCACTATATGATCAGTCTTCCTATGTACACAACAAGTGTGTCCCTGTGCACATGTAAAACAACGCCTGCCTAACCTAGGGAGTGAATAAGGGCACGCTTGCTTTCCTGGAAGTCTTTTGTTTGCTTTTCCATTCAGATCTCCTGTGTCAGGTCATATACTGTGTCTGTCAGGCTCATGAGATTAATACGGGACTTCATGGCTGCTACAATGATGTAATACCTTGATTTCACTGAAAGTGAAGAAACTGCACATCAGAAAATTAAGTTAAAATGACAATGACTAAAAGTAACTTATCTGAGTCTTTAGAGAAGGCCACAGTTGCTCGTATTTCAAGGCACAAACCAAAGGTTGAACTGGAGGTTAGGAAGGAGTCTTGTCTATAGACAGATCATGTTGTAATTGTTTCTAAGGCCTTTCTTGTCACGTCGTCTAACGTAACCACTGCTGGCCAGGGTCAAAGACAGTGCTGCAAGAGCTGGATTCCTGGCTTGAAATGGTGCAGCAATTCCTGAGCTCCTGTCAGTCACTATTCATTTACTTCATTATAATTAAGATTGAGATCAGGCCCTTTATATTTCACAGAGAGCAGTGGTTCCACTCTTTCCAAAGACATCAGCATTTTAGTATTAAAAAGCCTAATGCCCCCATGTAGTCCCAGCAAAAGCTGTACATGAGAACTATTCTCTGTGGACCAAGCCTTTTATTTTCATTCTCCACAGGCAATATTACAGCTTAAAGCTACTTACAATACAGACAGGTGACTAATAAGTGAAACAGAAACTGGGAGTTGGGAAGTACCGGGATGAAAGCCATGCACAAACCATCAGTTTTAGCTGGAAGGTTTCAGGAAACCAAAGCCAGATTTGGTTTGTTTGGGCTCACTGGCTCTGAAGCTGGAGCAGAAGGAAGAGGGCACTGGATCTGTTGTTCACCCTCCAGGAGTTACCGCACTTGGAACTGGAAGACTTCCTTAGCATTCAGAAGTATTTCCATTGGCTCCAGCTGTAGTCAGATTTTAAAACCACACCCTGGCCTAATCACATTACAGCAAATATTATCATCAGAGACTGGAACTGGTGGGCCCTGTTTGGGGACTGAATCTGACATGATTTGCTGGAGACCACAAAAAATGGCAAATCTTCACATACCTTTTAACCCTGCCGTGGAGATGGACACAGTCTAGGTATCAGTTCTGCAACCTGAAAACTCCTCTGAAGTGAAGCCCACAGTCTCCAAAGTAGCCAGGGCATTGGCAGAAACAGCATTAGTATCGGGCTGGGAATGCGGTCCCCAGGCTGATACCAAGCCCATAAGCCTTGTTGAAAGGCTGAGTTCACTCCCTGGTGCACAGCACCACGCTGGCACAGCTCAGCTGCTCCCGATGCAGCGGCCACAGCAGCGTGTGGACAAACCGTTTGGGTTTGTTTGGGTTTGCCGTGCTCCTACTGATTGCCAGCTGCTATAGGTATGACCTCAATTTCATCTTCCCAGAGGGGCCAGAAATCCAAAAAGCAACCTAGTAAAGCAGAGAACCAGGAATTAGGATTCTTGCACTTATTTATTATTTCATCATGGTTTAGGTGGAACTCGCTGAACTAGCGTGATTCAAATTACTCACCAATAAAATGCAAATAAATGTTCTTCAAGGAATGCAATGAGATTCCTCTCACCCTTTTCTATTGCTTTGCAATCCTCACATTAAGACATTTATTTCAGTGCAGGTACTTTCAGGGTGGTTATTGTCTGAATGAGATGCAAGCAAGATGTGTTTTGTTAAACATTCACTGTCATACTATTTGAAAATCTAAGTCTGGTTCTACCAACTGGCTATTTTTTCTCTTCACACAGGAGGAACATCCTGAATACCAAATAATCCGTGAAGTGTGCTTAAGCACAGTATTACTGGAACAAGATTGCTGCATCATTTGTGAACTTTCCCATGGGGAAACAAAAAGGCAAAGCTGCAATAAATCTTCAGGTAAATCTTGCTTTAGTGGAGATCAGTCAGAGACATCCTTCATTCAGAGGCAACTAATTTATTCCAAAACCCAATAGAAAATATTGTTGTCAGTGCCAGGATTTTGCAGAGGTTGAGGAATTTACTATATTTGAATGAAAGTAAATTTTAAGCACTCTAATGACAAAATTAAATTCCACTATTGTTCGTGTTGGCTCCAAGGAAAACTACTAAGCAAGTAAGAGACCCCATGGTGTCTCTATAAGGGCAAAATATTCCTTATTGTTGGACAACGTACGTGATTCCACACAGTGACAAGGAGGAGAATCCTACAGAGAAGAACCCATAAGGTGACACCTACATGGTATCTTCTCTCTGTGGGTAGTTGAATAGAGGGGTACAGCAATGAGAAAAGGGAAAATCGCTTATAGCGAATTATGCCCTGAAGAAGGAAGGTTTGTATTTCATGAGGGTTTTCACTGTTGATTTTTACTGTAAGATAATGTAAATGGTTCTGAATAAGTCACTTTTTTCTTACCAGTTTTAAGGTTGAAAACTCCTCAACAAAAGCTGTGACTTCCAAATGAAAACAAGGCAGAGGGCACTGCTGTGCTTCGGGCTCCTACAAAGAGCTCGCTCTACTATGCTTTCTACTGAATGCAGTTGCAAAGGACAAGATTCAGCTCATCTGTTTGTGAGTGCCTATAACACAGCTGTCTACATCACAGCTGGTCTTCTGAGGTCCCATCTAGTCAGTTCAGTCAAAGAGGACAGCCCGAAGAAGCTCACTCCAAAGAAGGCACCTGCATTTCATCATATGAATCACACCTTAACCCTCCTGATATGACCAAGACTTACTTGGCTGCAGTGCAAGCTCAAGATGATGAGCTTGGGTTAGACACCTTTGTCGCAGTGACCTAGATTTCACCAAGATGGATTGTATCCAAAACTCCTGATACCGGTGATGGTGACAGAGCAGCTGTGATGAGGGAGCAGAGACCTGCCTTTTTCCTGCAGAAGTTGCTGTGGATGGGAACCGGAGCTGACTCGAGGCTTCTCAACATGTTGCACACAAAGCTGAAGTGCTGGTTTGTTCCAGCTGCAGAAATCCCATGGGGAAGGGGCAGAGAATAGAATGGAATGGACTATTTCAGTTGGAAGGGACCTACAACTGTCATTTAGTGCAACTGCCTGCACACTTCAGGGCTGACCTAAAGATGAGCATGTTGTTAAGGGCATTATTCAAATGTCTGTTAAACATTGACAGGCTCAGGGCATTGACCACCTCTCAAGAAAACCTTTTCCAGTGGTTCACCACCCTCTCAGTAAATAAATGCTTCCTAAAAAGCTGAAGAATCTTAATATTTGCCACCAAATGCAAAAGCATGTGTCAAAAGCATGGAGTGGGGGAGGTATCTATCCCTGCGGCACAGGATCCTTCCTCTCCTCACTCAGCACTGATGTTTCGCATACCCCAATGCTTCCATACACACACACATGAAAAAAAAAACCAAAAACAGTAAGGTGGGTATAGTGGGTCCAAGGTCATGTTTGCAATCCCCATGCGTACTCAGATCAGCTCTCCATGTGTGTTCCTATCCTGTTCATGCCAGTTGCTGGTGTTTTAAAGAACACTTAACACCCTGTGGTAAAACCAGTTTCAGCAGCTATTTCAACATATATAGCTTAATGCCTTGGGAAGAGGTATGCACAAAGTACCATCTACTCCAGGGAAACATCAAAACCAGCACGTTATGGCTACTTCCACTGGGAGAAAAAAAATGAAGTATAAAGGAATTAAATCTTTAAATAAATCAAAAATAAATTTATGTTGTTTTCCTGTGAAGTTTCCTATTTTCTATGGGGTTTTGTGGCAAAATCTTCTGGCTTGGATACTTTTTGGCTGGGGATGTGGGGGAAGGAATTAAAGCAGTAGAATTGCACCTGAATCAGAAAATCTAGTTCCTTTCCTTCATTAGCTCCCTTGTCTTACTCTTCTTTAAGAAACAGGGGTGATAAAGCTTCAAATTGTCATAATCATGTCCTTTCACATTGTCATACAATTTAATTACTATTGAAGAACCAATTTGGGTATCAGTTATGACAGCGTATATCCAGTATAGCTTCCTCAATGTCAATGGCATTGCAGCAGTACATGACTGCAGTGAGCTCAGAATGAACCTTGAAGCCTTCGTTACTCTGTGAAAAATGTAATTTCTACTCATTTACCTCATTCTGAATTTCAATGAAGCCTTTAGTATTATCTCTCAATTCCAGTTTTAAGTATTGATAGTAACCTGCTGTGTGACATATATAATATCCAACATTCTCTCTTGCACCATAAGAATTAGTTTCCAGTAAATAGGAATGAACTTGAGGCAATCTTTAAAAGTGTACATTCAGCTGGGCTAGAGGGCATTTGGTGGTTAATGTCTGTAACTGTCATAGACTTGGATTCAAATCCAAATAAATTCTGTTTCATACCAATTCCTTTGGTAATTTGTTTGTATTGCAAGACATCAGCGCAACACAGATATATGAGAGCACACAATGAGGAAAGCCCAGAATCCAGGTGATTTATTGAAATGATGGATTTGGTAACTATCGAAACGAAATTCTTGTTTAGGGTTTGCATTTGCCTTCCACTTAACACCAAGAATTTGGGCTGTTCCTCTGCTCTTATGATTGTGCTTTCATGAAAGAGGCAGCTGTGTGGGAGGTTTGGCTGCACAGAGCGTACAGGATCAAGCCTTGACTTGGTATGGAGCTGTTAAAAATGCTTAGGGCTATATTCAGATCAGCTTATGAGAGTTGCAACTCCATTAGCGTCATTTAAGGATGTATCTAAAAGTAGAAAGAATCTTCTCTTTGGATTGCCTTTTTAACCCGGTATCTTGATTTTAAACAGCATTTTAAAGAACTGCAAGTGAATCCACATCCAGAATTACATTGCCAGTAGCAACTCTCGGAAATGTCAGTAAAGATATCTTTGAATCTGACATATTGTTAAGTTTGGATCACTCCCGTGTCAGCAAGACTGAGCTTCTTTGCAAAGCATCATTAGCTCATGTCTCATTCTGCAGGCACGAGAAATGAGGATTTTATATTTTTCGGAAAAAAAACCCCAATCCAGTAATAATAACTAGGAACATTTGTAGAAAGAAACAGCCTACTGTATTTATACCGAGGAACACTAACTCTTCTAGTAGCATTCATGATCCATTAGAGACTTTTGCCCTCCACAGACAAGGCCATTACGAAGGACTGCAAGTAGAAATTGGGAGAGTCTCTGTATGTTAGCATATCAGTTCTGATTCCCTTCTATTGCATTGATCAGATCTTTGCATATCAAAGAGAAGGCGGGAAAAAGTGCTATGTAACCTCTACAAACAAACAGCATCATTAAGCCAGACAGCAGAAACACAGCACTGTCACCTCTCCAAGTTAATGAAAATGAGAAGAGAGGAAGGGACACAGGCAAGCAAACAAAAAATAAGATAAATAAGTGAAGAGGAAAACATCGTCCTACTTCTCTGCTTTCAGCATTTTTAAATAGGGAAAATTCTTCAACTTCACATCCATCCGTCACACATATCCTGTAATTACTACCAGCCGTATCTGTTCAGGTGTATATTATTCTGAAACAGGTAAGCTTAAAGACTCTGATGCTTTTGGTAATAAGTATGACTGAAAGAGGAATAGCATTATCTGTTGATTTATATTTACCATTCCTTGTCCAGGTGCTTCCCTCTTCTGTTAAGTATACTGGAGATTATATGCAAAATTGCACAACTTAATGGGCTGAAGAAGTTTGATGCCATCGCTTAAATTGCCACTGTCTTTCCAGGGTTCCTCCTGTGGGTGATCTGTTGCCGTTCACAGAGGTGTTTTCCAAGAAACCAGTTGCAGAATTTCTAAACTTTGCACGTCCCTACATAGCAAAAGTAACTGCGGTTTTAGGAAAGTTAATGAAGGAAAAGTGTTACTGTTAGCATTTTTGCAGGCAAATGAAAGCCAAAAAAACCCAAAACATACAAACAAAAAAGAATCCTGGCAGATTTGTGTGTATTTCTGTGTATTTGATGCAATCAAACTGTAGCAGTAATGTCCTTCTTTGAGGGGCATTTATACTCATTGTCAACAGTTCAGGACACATCCAGATCCCAATGAAGTCAGTACAAAGACTCAGTTGAATCAGAATCCCAGGATAATGGGGCTGCAAGTATCCGGTCCAATATAATCTAGCTACGAAATTTAAGAGATTGCTACAAATTTTCTGCAAGTTTTGATGTACATCCTTCTAATCTGCCCCAATCACAAGGAGAAGTACAGCATGAAAGTCTTCCAATGATATGTAAAGGAAATGCATGAGAAACTGTAACCCATCACACATCTACAATTCAGTTGCTTTTACTGCTGTGTTCAAACCCCAGATCTTCTTTAGCTGCTATTTGCAACCTATTTTCTTTGAGTTGCCCAACGGCAGGACAGAGCACAATTTTCTCTCTTGTGCCTGAACAGGCAGGACTGGTTACTGATTTTTGTCTATTTAAGTTAAAGCAGAAAGGTAGGACTACATGGAAAGTCTAGTGTGGCAACAGTTAAATCCAGGACCACTCTGTAGAGGAAATGAGGCAGGTGAACACAGTCAGTAAGTGGTTCAGCATCCGGGAATCAATGAAAAAGTATTAACAAAAAAAGAAATTAAAGCTTCAAAACTCCTTTAGAAAAGAGATCCAAATATAACCACATAATGTCAGGTGTCTCTGTTTCTGGTGGTGTGTCAGTGAGCAGTGATGTGTTGCATCAGACTGCCACATCCCAGGTACTGGATGTCATATCAAATAAGTGCAATGCAGCCTAGCAAACATCTAACTTAATATGATTCATCACCCTGAACAATCAGTATGTTGAAACTTTCTGCAATCTATGCTTAAAAATCTGCAAGTGATGGTTTTTTTTTCCTCTAATCTATAGCTGTAGAATGGAAACCAGCATCTCAAATGTGAAATATGTTGGAGATAAGACAGATGGTGGGTGGGAAAAGAGGTTTTAAAAGACATAAACTCACAGAGATTCTTCTCTCCTTAGGAATAAATTTTAAGTATCTTTCCAGGTGGAAGGATAATCTGTCAGTGGAGCAGAAGGAACTGATCAGTCCCTCTTTTCCACAAGCATCCCATGTGTGCCTCAGTTTTCCCCAAATGGATATAATATTCTAGTGCATCACAAGGAGAAAAGGAAAATAAACACTAGAGTGAAAGTGAAGCACTTGGGTCCTGTCCCAAAAAATTAATACTAAAGTGAATGTGAAGCACTTGGGTCCTGTGCCAAAAAATGCACAGAAAAATGGGTAGAAATTCAGGTGGAAGACTGGACATGTGTATCTTAGCTTGTTTCTAACTCTGAGGCAAATAAAAACTAACTACCTAAAAAACCCCACCCTGAGCTCATACAGCATTGATGTGTTTTCTGTGTTTTTTAAAAACTACTGTGAGTTTGAGAAGCAAGCTGTGTCTGACTCCCCATGCCAGGACCAACTTACCGGTTTTGGGTGATTCAACAGTGGCATCAGTTCAGGCTAAACAAACCAAGATGTGTTCTTTTCCCAAGGCTGCAGAGTACGTGAAACTGTCTTAACTAGAAACCATTTTTACACCAAGGAGAAAATCAGTTGGACATTAAAGAGCATACACTGCTCACTGTTTGCCAAGCAACTTGTTCAGTAGTGTTAGAATTACAAATGGAAGTTACTAAGGATTTATTTACATCATAATGTCACTTCAGTCTATTACTAGGACATGGTTTGGGGACTACAAATAATGCAGAGATGTCTTTATTCCTTGAGTATTTTGTTTCAATGTGCTGGTAGAATGCATTTTTGCAACAGTCCCACAGCATATACTGACATCTATAATCATTAAATTTTCACTATTAGTCTGGATTAATAATTCTTTAATGACTTGAATTAATTTCTTAATAATTTGTTATATTTTAAAATTCTGCATATTTAAAATTAGGAAAAAAGAATAAGCTTAATTAATGATTTGGAATCTGTTGGTATAAAGTTAATTTAAATTATGTGCTAAAGAGCTCTTCAACCAATATCTAAAGTCAGAATGAAAGGGAAGGAGACCAGAAATCATTTCCTGACTCTGTCTTTTAACAGATCAACTCACAAACTACCAAGATTTGCTAGTATATTTTAATTATGAGGAAATTCTAAGAACTGCGAGTGCTGAGAAGCTCATAGTTCTCTCCTAGGGTTTACAACACATGAGGAAATATTGTATGCAGTTGCCCTTGCTGTCTCGTACAGCCTATGTTAAAAGGATGCTCAGTATAACAACGGCCAGTCTTTCCCCTTGACAAGGATGCTCTCGGTCACCTCAGCCCTGACCGTAGGGAAGTCCAGGTCCAGAAGGGGGTCACCCTGCAACACTGATCACAATAGTGAAAGGCAGCTCGACCTTTCTCACAGGTGTAGGGACAGGCTATGGTTTTCGTACAAATGAGGGCGCAGAGAGACAGAAACAAACACCTCGCTGCTCATCACTGAGTGTCACAGATGTCTCTGCTGTGACTGAGCCCTGTTGCGCCAGATGGGGTGGACGTGACCTCGCGTGAGGTTTGTGAGTGACAGCTACCCTGCAGTCCCTGGGGACACAAGTGCTGTGTGATCATGACAAGGCATGCACTGCAGTGGTAGTAGCGCAGAGTCACAAAACAAACCAGAAGTTTTTGTCTGCTCTCCCTGGGTCTGTTTGTGAACTGCAAAATAACTTGAGTCCACTTAGCAAACCAGGGAGAGATGCCAAACAGTGTCATTAAACAAACAACAGTGGAATCAGCTAATCTGTTCTCCGAGAACTCTTCCCTTGTGCTGGGTTAGCGCATAAGGGAGACACAACAACTGTATTAATTATTTTGGGCAATATGTTGTTCTTCCAGTAATTGCTTTTGCTGTTATCTTGGAGATTTTGGAATTACTGCAGCAGCTGTATTTCATGGTGCATGCTGGTACAGTAGTGCTTCCATGTATTATTTGTATCTATTCACCTTTCTTTCACATTTTTTTAAGCTAATATTTGTTTTCTGTTGGCTTTAGAGGGTATGTCCCTGGGTTTGGAAGCCACCAGATTCCTAAATACACCTACGGCCAGGAATTCCCTCACATCCAGTTCTTCCCTTGTTTTAGGATTGTAAATAAAAGTAGAATCAAAAAATCATAAAATAAATTAGTTTGGATGGGACCTCCAGTGGTCTTCTGATCCAATCTTCTGCTCAAAGTGGGTCCAAGTTTGAAGGTAGATTCAAAAGTCATGCTAGATCAGGTTGCTCAGGGCTTTTCTTTGACAATTTTTGAGCATCTTTAGTTATGAAGATTTCACATCCTCTCTGTGCTCCTATTCCAGGTTAACCATCTTAATCATAAAAAAAAAAGTTAATAAAAAAAAATCCCAGTATCTAATCATCATTACCTTTGTAACAAATTGGGATTGTTGCATGTTGTCTCTTAGTTGTGCTCTTCTGAGAAGTCACCTCTCTCTTTTCTATAACCTCCTGTTAGGGAGTTGAAGGCAGAAATAAAAAGCCCTGTTAACCTTCTCTGCTTAAGGCTGAACAAACCCAGTTCATACCACCTGTCCTACCAACACCTGCTGTATCACGTGCCATTTTAATGGTCTTCTTCTGGACTTGACCCAACATGTCAAAGTTTGTCTTGTACTGGGGAGCCCCAAACTGAGTAGAGCACACTAGTTCTGTAACTGGTAGGGATGTGTTGGCTAGCACCACACTGATAAGCTTTAAGTCCCAATGTTTTCCATCAAAGTAGGTTTAGACCAGGGTCTAGAATGAAGTTGGAACTCAGGCCTGTAGGTACAAAATTAGAGGCTTTCACTCCTCCACATAGTAGCTGAGGAGGTGCAAAAACATTTGTGTTAGAAACAGACCTGACTTTTTTTTTTTCATTCATGAAACCAAATGTCTTAGCACTGTCTGGGCTTAAGAATGCAAATCAGATTCTAGAAGTTGGACCTACTCTATGTTTGAGCACAGAAGGAAAGGAACAGGTAAGTAGCACCTCACAGTGAATATTGCTTTCTTTTTCCACTGCTGCCTACTTAGATTGCTTTTAGTTTTTGTAAACCTACAGCCAGTTTGACACATTTTAATGCTTTTCTTGTCCCCATAATCAGTGCAGACAGATACAAGCAGAGCTGACTCCAAAAGTTTAGGTCACCTTCATGCAGAAGTCACACTTAAAATGCATCATGCAAAATGCATTTCCATTAATACAGCTGTGCTAGGATGCTAGGATTCAGCTGGGAGATAACCTTCGGAAGAGCTAAGTGTCACAGAGAGCATTTGTCCCCATTCTCCTCTAGAGTGCAGAGATTCCAAACATGCCCTCAGCAGTTCGCAAAGCTCCTTGGGTGTAGGCATTCTCAAGGAAAAATAAAAGACCAGTCTTCAACAGGTAGATAAAGTGGTTGAATAATGAAAGACCGAACAGCAAGATCAGAAGATCCATTAGCATTGGGGATACATTAAGCAGAGTCTTAGAGTTCTTCTTCTGTTTTAGCTTTTTCTGAAGGGAGTTTGGTTTGCATGCTCCAACACTGCTTTGTAGTGTAAACTAGAGTACGCAGAAGTGGGGAAGATGGGACTAGTCACTTCAAAAACACTCCTGTGATCTGAGCTGAAGTGCTAAAGCAAAAGGACCAAAGTCTTATCTCCACTTCACCTCCAGTCCAAGGATATGAAACAAGAGGAACAGGTGGATCTTCCCATTCTGTTAAGACTGGACACAGTTATTTGACAGCAGGCAGCATGGTTCATATTTTCATCATGAAAATGAAGAAAGTGTGCTTTGGAAGCTTATCAAATTTTTTTAATCTGCTTTTAGCGTGCAATTTAAATTGTGCTCTGCAGTAAGAGAGAGGATGTAAAATATGTCCAGGTCTGTTCCCTGCATTGTACAAATCTCTCAGCCTTTGGGATCAAGCGTAAAATGTACCTTACCAATTTTACTCGTGATTGGGGTCAATAGCTGGGCAATGTTTGTTGTTGCAGGCTGAGAAATTGTGATGACTTGGGATGTTTTGCTTATATGTGTTTAACGTTCATGTATGGGCCTGTGTATTGTCCTGACAGACATTGCACACTACATGTTAAACATCACTGCTCTTCACAATGTGTTTGCAAGTATAAAATGTTATTTGTCTAAATTACCTGCTATTCATTAAAATCATGATCTCTAAATATTTCTAGGAGTTTGAATCATACTCCTGTTGTTGGAATTTATTAAGTGTCAGTCTAGTTTCCTCTGCATGAAACACTGTAATAAAACCATAAAGCAATGCATCAGAGCTGTGATACAAAGGACATACTTTTATGATCAGATACCGTACCTGTTATATAGAATATCTGTTCAGAATAGATGTGACAGACTCTAGAGACAGGATTAGTGAATCACTGAGCTCTGCACTTCTTCCAGTCTCTCTCCCAGATGCTAAGATACACCTGTATACACTTGTAAATAACTCCGACATCAGCTCTGTTCTCAGGGATGGGGAAAAAAAGGAGTGAGGACAGATGTCAGGAAACTGCAGTTATCACTAAGGAACTACTGAGCCAGGGAAAAAAACTGCTCTGATTTCCTTTCTAGAAATGGATGAATACATTCACCACCAACAGTTTGTGATTCTCTCAAATGTTTTCATTCCACCAGACACAAAATAATGTCCATGAATAATCCTTGTTCAGTCACGAGTAGTTCACTGTGTGTAACTGTTTCGCTGCTTTGTGTAACCCATGGGTCAGATACAGCCTTTGTGTACCCTGCACTCACCAAGAGCTTCCCCTCTGCAAATGTCACCACCGGTCTGTGCAGACGCTCTGTCACAGGTGATTTATGGGGTATATTGAATCCACTGCAGATCCTGTCCATAGGAGTCAGTCTTCCACCTGCAAATGAGTAGAAGTACCTCAGCTTTAGCTGTGACGGTCCCTAGTAGCTGACATGGCTTTTGTGGCAGTCCCTGCTCAAGCAGCAGCTGTGAGGTACCCAGCGGCTGACCTGCCAGCTTCCTCACCAGCTTCCCACCCGTCCCAGTTCACCTACCAGGTAGGTGGTAGCCATATGACCAATGTGCCACTCATGACTCTGAGCTGGACTTTCTGCTACTGCTGTGCAACATACGCTTCCAAGTCGCTGTTTCTCTGAGCGGATGATGTGTTTGAAAGCCAGGCAGCGTGAAGCCTCGAATTCTCACAACAAAGAGAACGATCATGTTTCATAAAGTTAAAAAAGCAATAATGTGAAGATGTCAAACTAGGAACAAGTCCAAATAAAAGCCTGCATTTGAACAGAGATTCTTTGGGCTTATCTGTTGGCTAGCTTTCCCTACTTTAATAGCTTTCTTTTGTTATTGTGTAAGCTACTAAATATATTGCAGTAGTTTCTGTAGCTGTCACAGAAACAGCAGGTGGTTTTGCTCCTCAGGGATGATATTCATCCTTCTGTCTATCTCTTAATGTACTAATATAGCTCCATTCATACTGTACCTTGTAATCTTTAGTGTAGTTCCCCTTACAACATTGCTGGGAGGTAAACAAGTGCTAGGAGGGAAGGAAGTGCTTTCCCCGTTTTATAGAAGTGAGACAAGAAAGAAATAAAGGAAAGCTGGGGTTTTACAGCACGTAAGCATCTAATGCTCATTTAGAAGAAAAATAAAACCTCTGCCATCATCTTTTCAGATTCATGCATGCAGGCTGGGGCAGATCACTTAGGTGAACCTTGACACGTCACCTTCAGCCTCCAGAATGAGCTTCTCCTGGGGACCTCCTGACACTCCCTCTCCAGGCAGAGGGCAGTTCAGCCCTAGCTGGCAATGATACCAGTGGTTTTCCGTTTCAGCTTGGCACATCATCTGCAACAGACTTCTAATATACAAATATTTCCTCCTACAGGGTTTAGTTACGTATCACTTTCTCTTCCAAATAAATCAACACTGATTTTTTAGACAGGACTGTCTTCTCTAGCTAAAACTTGATCATGAAGAAAACAACTAAAAAGAAGAAAGAAGTAGCATAGGAAAAACATGTGCAAAAGCCATTCAGAAGTAATCCACAACATTCAGTCCTCAAGGGAGGGGGAACTGAAATAGCTTTATTCTGTTTTGCTGAAAGATATTTTTTAAGTGTCCAGAAAAACCATAGTTGTCTAACTTAGAAATTTTCCTTCAGATTAATCATCTGTGTATATATATAGATAAAAAGTAGAGCCAGTATAAGATACTCTGAGGGTCTACATTAGCAGCAGAATATATATGGCTTTTGAAAATATAGCTTCCTGTGGAGGAATCAAACAACATTTCTCTATCAAGTAGTGAAGGCATTTTGGTAGACTGAAACATTCCATTTATCAGCACAAAGCTCTTCTTTGTTCCAATACAAATTGTATTGTGTAGCATAGATGATGACATCATGCAAAAAGAAAGCAGGAAGATAATAAAATCGATTAAGTGCAGGAGTCCTGCATTTTAACATTGCAGAGTTTGTGTTTTGGTTTAGGTTTTGTTTTGACCAAGGCATGAACAAATATTAGAGTGAAAGCACTTCCCACTGAAGAGCAGAACCTTGATTTACAACTGACACTAGTAGGAAAGAAGGGGTTTATCCTTCTGTAATGATTCTTTTATCATTTAAGTTTTCCTCTGAAGATGTTATTTTCAATTGAACTTAAGCAAACTTAGAGAAGGATCATATATTAAATAAAATTCGGTCTAGGGGACAGTTTCAAGTTTTCACCTTTCTAAAAAAAGCAGTTTTAAAGCTCTACCTTCTCTAGAATTGTTTCTAGATGTATGGACTCCAGTCACACAGAAACCAGTTTTTCTTTTTTGCCCACTCTCTAAGTGACCATCAGTTTATAACTGCTGTCTGTTCTCTACATGTTGACTCTGGCCCATAAAGGTACCTTGAAAATAACAGGTAAGATAGAACCCCCCTGTTCTGTCCCTGCAGTTTCATTGTATGGCTTCGCAGCTATGGTGGAGACAATTGCATCCCAGCTCATCCAGGTAATCAGCATTGTAATCAATGACCGCTCATTAAACCCCTGCATAGTTGCATATACCTCAGTTTTCCTGGGGCAGTTCTGGTTTTGTGGGTACACGGTGCCATTGCTGAATACATTTATCTCATCTACGCTAATAACAGTGCCAATACATTCAGCAAATACTTGACTATTTTCCAATCAAAAAGAAACAGTGGCACAATATACCTCATTTTTTGCATTCGGTTGTAACAGGGTGGTAATTACCTTCGAAGGTAACAGTCAAAATTATTTACAGTTCAATGTTTGGAGCTGACCTGAATAAATGTTACATGAAGTTAGTGAATTCTTGATTTTTGAACCCAGTTAAGATGGTTTTGTTTATCTGCATTCCTTCAACAGCTGGTGACTCCACTATTCTTCGCATTATAAGGAAACAGCATATGGCAATTAATTTCCCAGAGACTTTACAATCTCAACAGGTAACAAGGAGGAAAGGAACGATGATTTTTCACAGATGCTTAAGGGAACACTAATCTTTGCATTAAGTGAATTTACCAAATGAATAAAGGTGGGGTGGGAAGCTTACTTTTGTAAGTAGATTGAACCCAGATCTAACTGTATCTTAATACTTCTATCAATTATGCTTGAACACTTAATTACTTTGCTGAAGAGCAGGATGCCAAAACAGTGCATATTAAGTGTGTATGAGAACATAACAGAGGAAAATGAATGTCAGGTGCTTGCTATGTGCTTGGGTTATCACTGCCTATAGTTAAGGCTGCCTGACAAATTCCATTAAAAGATCCTTTTTTTAGCTTTCAGAACAAACAAGTTCAGGATGCAATTTCTCTTGCCAGAAGTGCCCTTAGGCTGGCGGGGGGGTGGGTGGGTGGGTTGGTTTTTTTGGTTTTGGTTTGTTGAGTTTTTTTGAGAAAGCTTTAGCTAAAAATAGTTCATACTTTTCTGAGAACAAAGAGAAAGAGAAAAGTATACTTTAACTTTGCCCGTGAGTAAAAAAATAACAATAAAAATTTACATCTGTTCCACTGGCAAATCACTACAGGTGGGAAGAGAGACTTGAAAATTAGGGTGGAACCTCCAGTGTCAAGAACATACCTTTTATTTACCTTGTGATTATTGGTTTTTTTTAATTCAGTAAATATGCCCTTATAAAAGACTGGTTAGAGTTTAGAGCTAAAGTATTTGAAAAGCCCATCTGCCCTGAGCATAGTCGTTTCTTTTGTCTGTTAGATAAACGCACAGGCAGCTCCACAGAGTAACTGAGCATTGTTATCATGGCTGTAATGGCTGAGCAGGATTTCCCTACGGTTTTTTTCAGCTCACAGCTGGAGACTACTGTGCAAGAAAGCTTAGAAATTCAGAGAAAAAAGCCCTGTATTCTTTACCACTGATGATGGCCATACAGTACAGAAAAAGAAGGAAAATTCAAGAGCAAATGGGGAAGTAGGGATATTTTGCATGGAATTTTATGGAAAAGAACAGGGAGGCATAAAAGGCAAAAAAAAGGAAAAGTGATATATGACTAGGACAGGACTTCTCTCCTGTGTAAAACTGATATGGCTTTTCCTGATGTGTTCATGTACTACACACAACAGGATAGAGTAGAATCCTAGATGCTTGTTCCATCCTAATACTTGATTGCCATGTTAACACTTGTTCACTTCCTTGCTTGGAATGTTGGTCTGTGCCTCTGTCTACAGACCTGCTCCAGTGCTTTATTGTTCTGCAACAGAAAAGCAAATTTTAAAAAAATCTTTAAACAAAAAAATCAGATATGAACAATGTCTAAGAAAAACTTGAATGTTTGGTTTTAAGTACTGAACAGAAACAGATAGCTTGTGAGCAACTGTTCACAAAAATATCTGGGATGTTATTTCAAACACAAATGGTAGCATCCTGCAATTTAACTTTCCTCTTAGGAAACACATTGTTTGTCCTTGCTGGACCAGTTGAATGGATGGCTATTCTGAGATGCTCAGTATTTTTATTGTAATAGTTTATCAGTTACACAATGTGCACCAACTAAGTTAAAACAGCTGTCTTAACAAAAATTTGTAAAATCTCAATGTCTGTGGTGCTGCATCACCTGGATCCCAAAGTGTTAAGAATAAGGGGATACAAAGGCAAGTTCTGATTTACTGAAGATCAACAAGCAACAAAGGAAAATCCAGAGCTACCTGAACCTCTTCCACAGGTATTTTATTAGGCCACAGGGATGTTACTGGTGCCAGTGGATCCTTCTGTCCCCAGAACCTGGCCATCTTCCTTCCCTTTTACATTCGCTTAAAATCCCAGACTATTTCCAGCTTCTGCGAAAGAGATAATGTACCACTGCATTTCCTCCTGGTCAAGCCACCATAACATCTGTCCTTGAAAATAATGTTCAGTGAAAGCACTTGCTTTTGTCTGACAGAAAGATGACTTTTTTCTTCTATTCCTTGACCTGCTCTGCAGATTGTGTAGTGAAACTCATTACAGAGGTTGACATTTTCCCTTCCAGTTCCATATTCACAAAAAAATATTTCATTACACAATCAGTACAGAATACATTGTAAAAGGTGATTTTACTTGATCGGAGCAGCTCATTCACGTTAAAGAATAAAGCAGGATGATGATGGAAGAGTGCAAGTCTACTGTTTTGGGGTAATTCCGTATCAGAGCCAATGCATGCTATGTGCCATCTGATTAACAGGCCCTCCCACCCAGAACTGCTCAGATAAAATAGTTGGAAGAGTTTTGTTATTTTGGGCATGCACTTCTCCATGTGACATGGGTCTGTCAGCCAGCGAGATGTGTGCTCACACAACACTGTTTACATTACTTGAGCCACACTATCTGTCTAGGTTTCCAAAATTTATTTTTTTCCTTTACTGATGGCAGCAGTGTGGGTGACCCCAGAGGAAGTATTTTATGAACTAGTTTTCAGTTGCTTCTTGTTATTTTTTATGTATTTAAAATAGCAGTTTATGCTATGTATCATCAGTGGTGAGACTAGGAGGGCATGTCCCAGTTTGTCCCACCCTCACATCCAAAAGCTAAATGAACATTTTCCACCCAGCACAACACTCAGTAGAATAACAAGGGCTTTTTTTCTTTTTTTTTTTTGTTTTTGTTTTTAACCAGTGTTTTAAGATTCATGTCTATACTTTCAAACACCCATTTTAACTATTCACTGTAAACATACATATGCAACTGTGTGAAATCGCCACTAAATTGTCTGGCAAAATCCAGTTAGGCAGTTTCCCAGATTACATGGCTGTGTTTTAGCCAGCTGCTCCAGACTAGATGTGTATCTAAAGGGCACTGTTTTAAATTTCAAAGCCCTCATTCAGCTTCCCCTTAGCTTGCCTTACATAGCCATCCAGCTACATACTTAGAAAATACTGTCACTTACTCCTCACTGTAAATCCCTACCTCAGTCTCCTTGTTGCTTCTTCCTGCTTCTAGCCAACACTATATTCATCCATCCTAACTTCAAGAAACTTATCTGAAAAATTAGCTGGTGTGTATTACCATCTCTTGTGCTTCTGCGAGTTCCTTTGTGTTGTGAAGGCCAGAAAACACTGATGCTGAGCAGACACAACCAAGGATCAGTCCCATGACTCGCTAGTTACATTCTATTATAAAGCTGGGGCAGGGTCCTGGCAGTCACCTTTCCACCTCAACCTCTGCAGACCGGGCACTAGAGGCAGGTCATTCACTGCTGTTCTCTGGCTACCAAGTGTCAGCAGGACTGTGTGCTATGTAACACTCTCCTCTTGCCTTAAACAGGGAAATGAAAATATGTGATGGTTAAATGGATGTTAGGTCTTAGATTTGCACTATTGAGTCTTCATGTTCTTTCCCCAAGGTCGCTACAAGAAGTGCAGATAATTTGCACTTATAACCATGCCACATCACCCATCTTTAAGAAAACAGCTTATTGCCATTTCTGAAGTGGATTTCAAGGTGTATCATCCCCTGCTGCCTCCTCTGTCTTCCCCCAAGAAATACACTGTATTTTTGGGAGATCCCAGGGCTGTGGCAACCTGTCTCTTGACTCTTCAATGTCAATATTTTTTTTTTTTAGTCTCTTAACTCCAACCAAGAAGCATACTGAGAGGATATATGTAGTTCCTTATATCTTCAGCATCACAAAAAGTTGTACCTCGAGTATTCTTTGATGTTCCTTGATCCAGTCACTGCTTACTGAGCAGTCTGTGAAATGCTCTCGCTGGCATCGCTGATTCTATGGGGTTTTTTGCCCACTGGTGAAATTTGGTTTTCCTCCATTTGCTCAAATTATCCACTTTTGAGGACAACAGATTCCTGCTTTTTGAGAGCATCTTTGTCATCTCCTTGTGGCTGGAGCACGGTGGGACCAAGATAAGCTAGTAATAATGGCAGCATCTCTCCTTTTCCTTACCCCCAGTTCCAGCCACAGTTCCCCATGCTATGCTCTGAAAAGGTCAACCAGGAATATCATGGACCATCCTGTCCCTGAGGTGAGCAAGACTTTGGTGCATCACCTCTGGAGAAGGAAAAAGCTTGTCAGGTGCTATCAATCCCAGGCCTGTGATCTTTCTTCTTGAGTACAAAAAGCTGTTGCATGTGCTGGATGACAGATCTGTTCTTTGGCTGCCTTTCAATTGCTGTCATCCAAGGAGATGAGGGTGGTCTAGTACGTACATGACCTCTGGTGTAAGGAACGCATTCTGTATTTGCAGGTTTAATCACTCACCCAACCCGCTTCAGCCAAGAGCTTAGCTCAGAAATAAGGTCTGGTTTCAAAGTCCAGTCTACTGATTCATCCACATGCCTAGCTAATTCTCTGGCTCATCTGAGGCATGTTTAGTCTTTTGTGCTTAGTTTTCAACTTCCACAGTTGTTAAATGTGTTTAAAAGTTCTTGATGTGAAATCTGCATCACTTCTTGGCTTGCATTTCCAGACCACAGAGCCTGCAAGCAGACCCTGCTGTACTGAGACTGTTGCTCGTTGCAGCTCAGGAGTCACTTACCAGGGTTAGAACAAGTCTTCAAACGCCAGCGGTGCGGTTTAGCTCCTGCCATACGAACCATCCCATTCAGGCCCCAGGTTGAAGATCAGCTGCCCAACTGAGTAAAAGCAGGAGACACTCGGTCAAGAGCTTTACCTCGGTATGTTGAACAAACGTTAGCCCAGCTGACAGGGAATTGCCATAAGGACAGGCACAACACCCTCCTCCAGTCACGATTAACTTCTCCTTGCCAACCTCTCACACTTGTTCAGGATCTGTGGGCTGAGAATCAGGGTGGGGCAGCTCTCCTCCCTGCTCTCTGGTAATCCTTCTTTTGACTGCTATGGGACAGTCAGCCTCGATCACCACTGGGGATCTATTAAGATACCAGGACACATTTCTTTTCATCTCCTGCACAACCTCAGTCTTCTTTACAGATATTAGAATCTCAAATTAGTTATCTCCCATGGCCTTTCTTTTAAGCCTAAATTGGCCAGCAAAAGGATAATAGTGGTTTTCCACCTGTCTTTTTAGGTTTTACCTAAAGAGTTCATGGGATTTTGCATATGTATACACATTTCTTCTGTATTTTCCAGGATTATTGGCTTTTACCTGTTTGCTTCAAAAAGTTGTTCTAGGAATATTATCCTCACTACCCATTTCTTCACCCAGGGCAGTCCAGATTTCACTTTGAGGTGGCTGGCCCGCTTCTTGTTCTTGCTAGCAATGGAGAAGACTTCCCATAGGATGACTAAAATGATGTCAAAAGTGGTATGGTGTTGCAGAACAAACAAACTGTAGGCTGCAACAAAGCTTTTACCGTTGGTCAGATTCTACTGTCCTGCTGTTTCTTCATACTCTTCAGGCCAGTCCCTCTGCTTCATTCTTCTCCTTGTCTCTCCTACCTCTATTTCTTCTAGGTCTGTCTTCATTGACTGCTCCTCTTCCCTACCCCTTAGAGCTATTTAACTCCTTAGCAGGAACCAGCCACAGCTGCACCTTATCCACATCAGCCAACCCACCCCACAGCTGTACACCATCAATGCCAATTAACCTACCTTCATTCCTCCACAGTATGGATAACCATCAGCCTTATGTCTGGCTATCCTCGGGCCCAGGCATAAAGAACATTGATTTTCTTGAGCCTTCTCCTTTGGGTTCTTCTGGCTTTCTATCTTGTACTTTTTCTTAATGTCACCCTCTTTCTAATGGATCACTTTTATTTTGGCATTGTTTACTGTGCAAAGACATGCAAACAAGTTTATACTGAGCAGATGAGTTTTGACTGACATCCAGAAGAGAGAAGAGCATCTCAAGTCATGGCATAACACTGCAAGCCCTGCACTATCACGAGATTTGTGCATTTTGAGTTATACAAAGCAAGATCTGGTCAGATAAGCACTGAGATAGAAAAAAATGAAATACAAGCAGAGACCTAGGTGGCAATGTTTCCTTCTATAGAGGGAATTTTAAACAAGAGTATTTGACTAATGTTTCCAGAGATGAGACTGGTTGAATGCCAAAACATGGTTTTCATAACCTTTAAACCTGAACTATGTAATTGTTGCATGAATCAAAAGAAAAAAACAGTGATAGGTATGAACAAAGGAAATCTGTCAGTTTTGTGGAAAGGGGAAAGATTTATGCTGCAAGTAAGAGAACAAGAAGAGTTGGGGGAGTTAGAATGCAGCAAAAAAAATAATAATAGTAATGCTGAAATTAAATTATTTCCCTAGGTTGAAAAGAAATTTCAGTTATAATTAAAAAGCCTACATGCATGTGACCTGCTGTCATCTAGAAACAATTATAATCCTTCAGTGGCTGAGAAAACAGATGCAGTCCCTCTGTATAGCTAAATTAAACCCAGTTCTTTCTCCCTCTGTGATAAGACATCCCAAAGTGAGCCAGCGTACACAGCTATTACACACTAATTAGTGAGACAAGGCACGGACTCAGATTACCAAGCACCCAGCACATGGCCATAGCCCATTCCTCTCTGCCTGTCTGCCCCCACGTTACTCCAACATGAAGTCACGTAACAGTGCAGCAGCAGCCATGGTGGTCTAAAGGGGCAAATTTCACAGAGAAAAGTAGTATCTTTATATAGGAAAAACTGAGCAAACTTTCAGACTCTTTAGTCTTTCCCAAAGGCTTGTGTGCCTAGCATCTTGTCCCTTTTCCCAGCTATGTCTGTTACTTTAATAAAAGATTTGGTGTCTCCCTGCAACCTTGCCTCCTTTACATCAGAGCCAGGACAGTCCAAGGCCATTCACTCCCTGGGTTAGTCCATGGGGTAAGAGCAATTATTTTACAATTTCAGCAGTCGACCTGAGAGGAGGAGGAGAGCTGAAATGCCGCTCTATGTTTGTTGCATTTCAAACGTAAATGTTTTGCTGAGCTCTGGCAGTATTAAAATAGCCTCTTGGCCATCAGGGGCTGCCCACACACAGGACTATCATTTTGTAGCACAGACTGAAAGTGAAACGAGGTGACCCTGTGATGGGAACAGGGGCCTGAAGTCATTTCTCTTACACCATAAAGCTGCTGAAAAGATTAGTAATTGGAAACTGCACTTAGGAGGTTGTTAATAGGATTCACCTCTCTAACCAGTGTGGTAGCCGGTAGGGTTACCTCTGAGGTCATTGATTAGTTGCTACTTTAAATGAACCTTTCTCCATGTAACTTAATCTTACTAAACTTTGTAACTTCAGCGTTGTCTCCATTTCAGGCATATGGCTTTCCCTCAGTGAGGTTTTTAGCTTGATAATTCCCCCCTTGCCAACAGCGATCAAGGAGTAATAAAACAATTTGGAATCTTTCTTCATACATTAGACTTTCCTATCAAATAGATACATTTGCATCTTAAATGTAGGTTATTAAAAAGCTGCTGATTTCAGTATGATGTAAAATCTAGTGAAGAACACAGTGCGCTTATTTCTAAGGCTCATCTCTGCTTTGCCTTTTTTCCAGAGGCTTAGAGAGTCGCTTAATGAACCTTTGTTAATATGCACATTTATATGATCTGATTGGCCCCTGCAGCAGCCTAAGAGAACCTGTGAAAAAGCAGCTGCCAGAGTTAGAAAAAAAAAAAAAACAAACACTAATTGGAATTATTAATTGTTTACAGTTACATTTACCGCAAAGAGAAAAAATAAAAGGAAGTGATAGAACCCCCCGCTATTTTTAGAGCAAGGCAGGCTGCTAACAAAATGAGAGTAGTAACATGTAGCTGTTAAATGATATATATATCATTTATCACTATATCAAATGGTTTATATCACTTATCAATATATTTCATTTTATAAATGAAATATAACTATATGCGCTGTTTTGCACCTCTCCTACAAGCAGGTTCCAAGTGTGTGCTTCCTATAGGATTGAATGTTTTCTGCTTCAGGAGTCCTTTCTGCCAGGTGCTGCACGGGTGGGCTGGCAGGTAGCTACAGAGAGGCAGCCCAGCCGAGTGACACTTCAGACACACAATTAATCCACAAACGTTATCATTTGCAAAACCTACCTTTAAGTGCTTTGCTGACGTGGAGCCAAGGGTCATTGGAAAGGACCTGAGGCAGGGCAGGAGAAGGCTTGGAGCCAGCAATGCAGCTGGGAGCTGCACCCAGGGCTGCATCTCAAGCCAGACCCTTCTTCACAAGGTTGCCCTTCCCTCCACTGTCAGCCCTCACTACTCAAAGCACAGGAAGATTAATTTCTTAAATTAAAAACAAAAGCTGACAATGAAATATAGAGAAGTATTGTAAAAAGCTGGGGTATTCGTTTATGTGGGAGGGGACTGTGGCTCCAGCTGGGCTCGACCCAGAGGATAGGCAGGAGATGCTCTGACCTGCCACGCTGAGATGAGTCAGGACTGAGAGAAAGCCTCTGCTCCCTGGAAGCTCTGCCTGAGGGGAGGAACGAATGTTTCGCATTGCTTTTGAACTGAGGGACCCAAGCTTCAGAGTGCTGAGGGCTGCTTTGGCGATTTGCCAAGAGCCCAAGAGCTGCCTTTAATCTGTATGGGCATTTGCATAAGTGCTTTTTGTTGTGATTTGGGGGGTTTGGTTTTGGGTTTTGTTTTTTTTTTGTTAGATCAACCATAGAGACACTACTAGGTTATAACCTTGCTGTGGATTTTGTTTTTTAGTTTGAAATTCCCTGTGTGACAAAAGACAAGCTGGCGGGGAAGACCACCAGCCTGGCTGAGCAGAGAGCTTTGGCTGGAACTCAGGAAAAAAGAGGAGAGTTTATGACCTTTGGAAGAAGGGGCAGGCAACTCAGGGGGCCTTCAAGAATGATGTGTTTTGCAGGGAGAAAATTAGGAGGCCTAAAGCCCAACTAGAACTTAATCTGGCTACTGCCAAAAAAGACAATAGAAAATGTTTCCATAAATACATCAGCAACAAAAGGAGGGCTAAGGAGAATCTCCATCCTTTACTGGATGTTGGGGGAAACATAGTGACAAAGGGTGAGGAAAAGCCTGTGGTATCCAATGCCGCCTTTGCCTCAATCTTCAATAGTAAGACCAGTTGTTCTCAAGGTACCCGCCCCCCCCAGCTGGAAGACAAGGAAAGGGAGCAGGATGAAGCCCCCATAATCCCAGGGGAAGTGGTCAGTGACCTGTTACACCACTTAAACACACATAAGTCTATGAGGCTGGATGGGATCCACCCAAGGGTGCTGAGGGAGCTGGTAGGAGTGCTCACTGAACCACTTTCCATCATTTATCAGCAGTCCTGGCTAACCGGGGAGGTCCCAGTTGACCAGAGGTTAGCAAATGTGACACCCATCTACAAGAAGGTCAGGAAGGAGAATCCAGGGAACTACAGGCCTGTCAGTCTAAACTCAGTGCCAGGGAAGGTTATGGAGCAAATCGTCCTGAGTGCCATCATGTGGCACATACAGGACAGCCAGGTGACCAGGCCTAGCCAGCACAGATTTATAAAAGGCAGATCCTACTTGAGTAACCTGATCTCCTTCTATGACAAGGTGACCCGCTTAGCAGCTGAAGGAAAGGTTGTTGATGTTGTCTAGATAGACTTTAGTAAAGCCTTTGACACCGGTTTCCCACAGCATTCTCCTGGAGAAACTGGCTGCTCATGGCTTGGATGAGCCTACTCTTCACTGGGTAAAAAAGCTGGCAGGCTATCCGTGACCAGAGTGATGGTGAATGGAGTTAAATCCAGCTGGTGGCCGGTCACAAGTGATGTTCCCCAGGGCTCAGTATTGGGGCCAGTCCTGTTTAATATCTTATCAATGATCTGGATGAGGGGATCAAGTGCACCCTCACTCAATAAGTTTGCAGATGACACCAAGCTGGGTGGGAACATTGATCTGCTTGAGGGCAGGGGGCTCTGCAGGGGGATCTGGACAGGCTGGACCAATGGGCTGAGGCCAATTGTACGAGGTTCAACAAAGCTCAGTGCCTGGCCCTGTGCTTGGGTCACAACAACCCCCCACAACACTACAGGCTTGGGGAAGAGTGGCTGGAAAGATGCCTGGTAGAAAAGGACCCTGAGGTGTTGGTCAGTAGCTGGCTGAATATGAGCCAGTGGTGTGCCCAGGCGGCCAAAAGGACCAACAGCATACTGGCTTGTACGTGGCCAGCAGGACTAGGGCACGGATTGTCCCCCTGTACTCAGCACTGGTGACGCCGCAGCTAAATAACTGTGTTCAGCTTTGGGCCTCTCACTACAGGAGGGACGCTGAGGTGCTGGAGCGTGTCCAGAGACGTGCAGCAAAGCTGATGAAGGGTCTGGAGCACAAATCTTATGAGGCAACTGGGTTGTTTAGCCTGGAGAAGAGGAGTCTTAGAGATCTTACAACTCTCTACAACTACCTGATAGGAGGCTGTAGAGAGGTGGGGGTCCATCTCTTCTCCCAAGCAACAAGTGACAGGACAAGAGGAAGCTACCTGAAGTTGGGCCAGGGGAGGTTTAGGTTGACTATTAGGAAAACTTTCTTCATTGAAAGGCTGGTCAAGCACTGGAACAGGCTGCCCAGGGAAGTGGTTTAGTCACCATCCCTGGAGGTGTTTATAAGATGTGTAGATGTGGCACTTAGGGACATGGTTTAAGTGGTGGACTTGGCAGTCCCAGGTTAATGTTTGGACTCAATGATCTTAAAGGTCTTTTCCAACCTAAATAATTCCATGATTCTAAGATTCTGTGGGGTTCGATGTGTAGGGAACTGCACTTCAAGGCAGTAGAATAACTTTTAAACATGTGGTCTGTATGAATATTGCAATATGCAGCACAGCCTGGGATGGTATACTCTGATCTCAAAAATTATAGGAAAGAGTGCGGATCTGGGGAGAGTTTCAGACATTTCAGATGGTTTGGCTCTTTCTATGTCTGTACATTTCTGTGCCTTAAAGGAAGGAGATAACTTCTGAGTATATCCATACTCCTAAGAAATATCCCAGCTATTCTGGCTGTTTGCTGGAGACAGGATATGTCTATTTGCCTGCATTTGTTCTATCTTCCAGAATACCTGATTAGAAACTGCTTGTTGATAGAAGGTTTAGCTGATCAGCTTTCTCCTCACTATGTAATACAGGGAGCAGCTGAAGAAAATTGCCTCATGAACTTTAAATACCGAACAAAATATGATGTTATGTCTGCTGGATTCATTTAAGTGCGATAAGCACACTGTAGGAAGTCCTGTATCACTGAGATCTACTCAGGCTGTGCTGAAATCAAAATAAGTCTTTATTTCTAGTTACTTACAGCAACTGTGCATTTCCAGGCCCTGCATGGCAGTGATAGGCGCGTAGGAATATCTGTCCGGGGTGCACAGGAAATAGGTCTGAGGAGAGCCATCACGCTGTTCTCTGTTCTGCCATGGGTTTCTTCTATGTCTTTGAACAATCTTCTGTAATCCTTGAAAATTGCCACCTCCATGACATGCCTGGCAATAAACCACTGATTGTCCCTCAGGTTCCCACAGTTTCTAGTAGGGGATATCTAGGATTTTTGGCAATGCCAAAAGCCCTTTCCTGTAAAGAGGGAAGTCAAAGGAAGGACATTTCTGGGCAAGGTGGTAAGAGCTGGTGAATTTGGCAGAGATGGGAACGAGGGGGAACGTGACCTGGTAAAATTCAGTGACAAACCACATCCTTGCTTCTCAAGCAGTAATGGAAATTCTCCTTCCTTTTAAGTTGCAGCTCAAAGCCACTGTGGTTTTACTTCTGTGTGGCCAGTGGGGGATGTTTGGACAACGCAAGGTTTCAGTGCACAAACCGTAAAATTTTACTAACCACCCAAATAAAAAGTAGAAATGAGCAAATGAAATCCACCGCTGGGTATTTTTCAATGTCAAGTTTAAGAACACTTCATAGTTTGAAGGAAGGCAGGAAGGTAAGCAATGGCAAGTAAATGCTTGAGGCTGGCAATACAAAGACTTTTTGTTTTGTTTTGTTTGCTTTTTATTTAATTAATTCCAAGGTCATTGTCCCTCTGTTGCTTTTCCACGGTGGTAAGCTGCTCCAGCTCTGAGCATGCAGGAGCTCTGCAGGTCGTCTGACCTTGCCTGAGGAGAATAGGGACCTCCACCACACAAGGAGCGTGGAGTGCAGTTGCCTGAGGAACTTCTGCCCTCCCTGAGCGGCCCCATGCACATTGCTGCCAAGCTGTAACTATGAGACCTATGAGCCCATGCTAGTGAGTGACCTTTCTGCTGAACAGACTTGCACATTGTGGGTCAACAGTCTGTGCCTTTCTGGTGCTCGTGCCTATGGAGACTGTGCATTGTTATATACTCCAACCCTGACTGAATCCCAGGCTCGAAGCTCTCCCGAGGAGAGACCACCCAACAGAGCCAGGCAGCAGTGACGCTGGTGGTAAGGTGATCGTCCAGTCAGGAGCAGGTCTGAAAGTCCAGATTTCATTTTGAGCTGGACAGTCTTATAAAGATTTTCAGCACAGGTTTGTGTTCAAAGATTCTTATTTTAAGCATGACCTTTTCACCTTTCCCAAATGTGATGCTTTAATGTTGTGGTTAGTGTGACTCAAGTTGAACAAAAATATTACATTACACAAGGCTGTGGCAGAGCCCCCATGGAAGACACTGAGACCCTCCTCGTTCTGCAGACCACCCCAGAAATCCTTCAGTCTGGGAATGCTCCTTAGGCATATTCAAGGCCAGAAAGGCCGGTGTTATTGGAAAATAAATGCCTCTTCTCACACCAGCGATCCCATAGAAATGCATAACTAAAACTGCTGCAGCTGCAGTTTCAGGGAGTCTGTGGTACAGAGTGTGTCTAAAACTGATTCAATATCTGGCATGAGAGCACACAGCTGAGGAAATATGTCTTTGACACATAGCTCCATTGTGTGTGTGTGTGTCTTTAGAAGGCTATTTCATAACCAACTTGGAATAGAAGTGCTGGGACAGCCCAAAGATAGTCACCAGTGACTCTAGATGTGACAACATAGGTTCCTATACCCTGGCACATGTAGGCAGCCTTTTCTGTTCTACACAGGCTGCTGCCACAAAGCTGGTGTGCATGAAGCAATGCATTGCAAGAAGACATGAATGATGGTGTTGCTGACAAGTCTGACAATCTGGAATCCACATAATTTTGGATTATTTTGCCAGGAGAGATGCCAGTGAACATCTGCGGGTTTTTTCAGATGCTGGCACCTTCCTATAGACCAGACTCTGATGGGCCTGAGAGATCTTTGGGGCGTTCCATGATTCTGGGCTTTTTGACCCTCAGAAAACTGCTTATATTACATTATTGCTGTCTTAAGCATTCCTCTCTGAGAAGGGACAAACTGAAAGACATGGGTGCCATTCTTTTTTCAGCCAGGATTTATGCTGCTGTGGTGCAAGTGGCATGAGGTTGTCTGATGGTTGCAAGGGAAGGCACAGCCATTTCAGCTGTGTTCCGTACAATCGCTCCCAGCGGTAAGCCTTCCTGTGCGTTAGACATACATATAGCTTTACAACTACAAACATGGATCACCTATCCACAATTTGTCCAGCCCTAAGGAGCTTTAAGATCCCAGCTTGGTTAACTCAAAATAGGCTGATAAAGAGAGGAACCCGCTTTACTTACCCTGTTATTTCCTCCGGAGTGTAATGACATCTGTCACTCCTGAAAACTTGCCATTCCTTGTTGTTTAGTTCCTTAAAATAACCATTACCTCATGAGGTTACCTGCCACATTCCTTCTTTATCTGGTATAAGGTCTCTTCCTCTTCACCTCCCTTTCTCTGAACTAGGACCTGCTTGTCTTTCTCACAGACAATAACCTCCTTATCTCTAATGATATACCTTGTGTTTCTAGACGAGCTGGGGCCTACAGCTCTACAGATAAGTCCCTCTCTTGTTTACTGCTTCCCATATATTCCTTTCCTATGAGTGGCCTGAACATTCTAACTGGCTCTTCAATGTTTACCTGTCTTCTGGCAGTATGGCACAGGCTTTTAGCCTTTACAGTACACATACTATCGAGAATTAAAACCTCTTAAGCATCATATTCCATCTACAACCACAGCATGCCATTTTGCACACAATTACAGGTTGTTTTCCCTGCAAATTAGCAATGCAACACCACGATCTATGTGTAAATCAGTAACAGATTTATTAGCCACCCACCTTGCCTTAGATTGTAATGACTCTGATCTCATTGTTGGAAGCCCAAAAGAATAAATCACAGATGTCTTGCAGGTTGTGGCTTCAGCTTTTCACTGCATTTTAGGGGTGAAACATATTTATGAATACTTCAGCAGTACAGATTAAAAGCTGGAACTCATTGGCAGTAAGGGCTGGTTTGTTGTACAGGTCTGCAATGATCTTTGGTATTGATTAAGGATCTGGACAGCATTTGTATTCTTTCCCATATGTTCTAGCAAAAATGTACAGAATAGCTCCATAAATATATTAATATGTCTTCCGTGTAGTATTAATAATACATTAGCCTCTGAGAATTAACATACACTGCACTTTTTAAGTAGGTAAGTGGCTGCAGATTTTAAGTTTCTCAATTTGAGAGCAGGAATAATCAACTCCTGGTAGAAACAACATATGGTTTATTACACTAAAGAATACCACTGGTTGTTGTTATTGGGAGGAACCTTCCAACCCCTATAAATTATATGTCAGAGAAGCTGCTTCGAATTGCTCAACCTATTTAAAATGAAACTAGTGTTTGTCTTATTATTATCTGACATCTGCACACTGAGTATCAATCAAAAAGTCTACCGGTAAGAAAAGCTTGTTCCTACCCCTGAACTCCTTTAGTGTACTCATTTTGTTCCTTTAATATGGCCAAAACATTCTACAGTCTCCACAATCTTAGACTTAGACTTACTTAGACAAGTAAATATTCCTTCAGAAATAACAGTTTTGACATCAAAAGTTTATGGGTTTACATTTTTTTAAATTTTTTTTTAATTAAAATTGTAAAAAAAGTTTAAATTAAATTAAATTAAATTAAATTAAATTAAATTAAAAATTAAATTAAAAAAAAAAGATTAATTGTGGCCCAGTCAAAGAAGCCAGTGAGGCTGATGAAAAGGTGACTTTGATGGCATTCATTAACAGACCTTGGTGTGAGAGGCTCACTGCCTGGTGGAGTGGGAATACCAGTGCTCCAACTGCAGCAGCAGATGTTGTGGTGTGTCCTGCAAGAAGCAGACAGTGGGACAGTCCTTGCTCTCCTCTAACCTATCCAAGTGACACAAGCTCAGCTCTGCTTCAGCAAACCTGCTGCCCCAAATACAAGCAGCAGAGCCTGCACCCCTGTGGCAAACTGGCATCTGCTGGAGCACAGAGGCATTTCCAGATCTCATAAGGAGGACATATACACCTCTGCAGTCCTGTCACACTGTCCCACCATGGCTTTTCTGGGATCTCTGCATTTCCCTGGCCCTTGTGCTTCCAGGTCTGTCTGGATCTTGCCTGGCTTCTCAGTCCCAGCCTTAGGGACATTTATAAGCCCAGACTTATAAATGTCTATAAATAGACATTTATAGTGGCTGGCAGACCGGTAAAGAAATTTGTATTGCACCTGGGAATGTTTTGAAAGAGTTTTGATTAGAAATGATCCTTCAGGAGAAAGTTATGTTTGCTTTGAAGTAAATTATTTAGCACCATGATTTTTTCTGCACTGTCTCTGGACAAGAAAAGGCCCTATGGTGCCTAATTTTGCTGAATATGTCTGAAAGGTCTTCCCACACTCAGAGAAAAAGTTCACCATCAGAATCTGAAGAGATTAAATGGTATTTCATCCCAAATGGATATGTGAGATTTTAACCACACAAGAGATGCAAAACCTAATCCCAGCAAAAGGGAAAGGAAGCAGCGTGAGAAGATTCACAGCTTTTAATAGTGCTTGTGGGGGCAATCATTCAGCTTGCATTGCTAGAGCTGATGCAGGCTTATGAAGACATCTTTTGTAGGTTACTACACTAACGTAATCTTTCCATGCTGTTATCACTTTCAATGCATTTGTGACATTTGCACAGTGGCTATACCCCATACACATTTTCTGTTTAATATTCTGTCCTGTTGTCACAGTGTCACACCAGGGTGTGGGACGGTGGTGATGAGATGAGCAGTTGGGTGCTAGCCATGGTATTGGGGTGGTGAGAACAGTCTGGCAGTGTTCTGTATAACATTGAGATCTTGGCTGATACTCCCACTGACTGGTGCAAATAACAGCTCTGAGCTTGGATACCAGTTCTGCAAATTCTTATCATAGATGCCGAGAAGAATACAACTGGAAAAGTTCACCTAGTACATCCCTCTGCCTCAAGGCAGGAAGAATTGCACCTCAGTCATTCCTAATAGCTGTTTGTCTCATCTATCCTTAAAGACATCCAGTGCTGGAGACTAAACAATCTTGCCAGACAATCTGTTGTGTGCTTCACTGTCCTTGCCACTGAAAGCACGATATTATCTACCAGGCATTTCCCAGGGGGCAATTTCTTTCAGTCTTTGTCTTTGATTTAGGACGTGGGCCAGGATGGAGACATTCACCCCAAAATGTTCATTCCCAGATATTCTGGGTGCTTTGAATGCTCTTCTGCTGTACCTTGGTGAAGCCAAACATATGCTGTTTATTGTATAAACTCTTACATATATTACAGGAAGAATAACAGCACACTGTTAGCAGAGCCTCTGGCCCCTTCCAAACATTACATAAAGGTGCCTTGAATAACTAGAAAAACTATCAGGCTGGGGTCACTTCCACACTACCCTTTGCTAAGCATGCCACACCAGGTTCCTCTGCACTCTCCTATGTCTGGCTCCATTTTTCTCAGGATGGCAGTTTTGCCTTGCCATGAGGCTGCAGTTGCTCAACTGCTTACTTCTTGCTTTGCCTTTCCTGCCAAGGGTATGTCTTTGACCTCACACAGTCCTGTGATTCTCACATGTGAGGCACTGAGCTACACGACAGAAGTCTGTTGACTGTGTTTTAAGGTTTTGGATGGAGAAAGGTGCTGCACAGTTCCTCTGCTTCTCTCTTGAGCTAGGGTTCAGGCCCACCCATGACTCTAGGGGTAAGCTGGAACATGTGTGGACAACTGGAGGGAACTAAGAGGATGGGATGATAAAAGCAGGTCCCATGCTCAAGCATGCAAATGTTTGCAAGCCGTGCACAAACATCAAACCGTATTCAGAGCTGTGGACAGTTTAGCCTTTAGCTGGCCTTTTATTCTGAGTGTGGTGGGGAACATAATTTCTTGCTGTAAGACACTGTTCCACATTTGTAAGTCAATGACTGTTTGACCCTTTAGTTGTCAGAAGACAAGGAAATAGCCTTGGAAATTTGACAAGATATAAATACCTTCCTCTTTGTTCGGAATTACTAGGATTATATACAAGGTTGTACAAGAAGGATTATTGCATGAATGGGTCTTAATTTTGCTGGCTGTATGTGCAATTCTGTCACTTTCCCTCCTGGAATAGTACTGAAATTTTATAAAAGTGCCAGCAGTTTAGAGGTCATAATAAGAAACTGAAAGATACGAATTGATTAAAGTCTGTTTCAAAATGTTGCAGATGCCATACGACTCCAACAATCCTCTTCTATTTTCATTTCCAAACTGGGGGTGTGGGCATGTATTAAATTATGTAAATCATCCAAAAGTTGCTTAACCTTTCTGCGAGTGCACCATAACTGGGGAGGATGAAATAAGCCCATTATCAGCAACAGAGCAGAAACCCTTTTGGGGAGCTCCCGTTGATTCTGCTTACCCCCTCCAGTGCCATTGTGGAAATTGTTGTTTGTGAACTGTTTCTTTTGCAGTGCAGCTCATCTCATGGAAGGGCTTAGAGCTGCACAAAATGTCCAATGTGCTTCAAAGACATCAACATGGAAAGCACCATATTCGCAGCATTCTGTCATTGCACTTACACGGCTGTGCATTAGTAATTACTGAGGACAGCCAATAAAATCAAATAAGCACATGTGCAAATGCTAATGGAGGAAAATAAAGCTAAATAATGCCTTAGCAGGCCCTGATTACCTTGATCTTGGCTTGCTGTCACACTAGTCCGTCCTCACTGGGGAAAAGACATGAAGTTCTACAATCTCTTCAGCAGGAAAGGTATGCATGAAGGGGTTTTCATAGGTAATTATTTACAAATTCCCTGCAACCATGTTGCCTCTGGTTTTTTTATTAGCCTAATAAAATATATTATCTGGAGAAAAGCTTGGTGTATATAGCAGTTAAATTTATATGTGTTATTCTAGTATGACAAATATTTTGTTATAGTTTGCTAGCAATTATTCAGAATAACACAAACAGCTTGGGATGATTGTAGCCTTGTGAATTGACATTTGAAATATTTATAAGTACAGCCATCCTGCCATATGGACCCTCTTTGGAGTTATCAGTCACCGCATCCTACTGCTTCTGCAACTTGGGTTCACATTCTAATGCTGCCTCATTCTGTAACTCGAAGGAGCGCAGCTACGGGCAGTGCAACACGCACCACTCCTTCAGCCGTAGCTGTCATCTTCGACAAAGGAGACGGAGGCTCATGGTGCACATTACTTGCTGAGGCATTCTGCAAACACCTGCTTAATACTTATGTGTGCTGTTTAATGTAATGTGGTTTATAGAGCATAATGGGTCTCTCTGAAAGTGGGTTTTAAATGCAAAACCACCCATCACTGATCTTTCACTTTGAATGGTGTTATTATACATTGAGGAAACAGAGGGCATCTTTCCTTGACCTGCTGGTTTACAGGGTTTCTCCTTATCATGTAAAATGCATACAATGGCCTGGCTAGCAAAAGCAGGATGTGTCATGTCACTGTTTTCCCGAAAATGAGCCTTTCCTCTCTCACATCCAATAGCTTATGAACATATATCCCCCATTCAACAGGGACTCACATCTGGGCAAAACTCCTATTGCCTTCAGTGAAATTGCATTCAAGGAAATTATGACAGTGTATGTCCTGAGCAGAGCCAGGCACTAAAACATTCTTTCTTTGACTAATTAGTAGTATGTATGAAATCTTCTTTTATGTCAAAGAAGAAGGTAAAAATTCCTCCTGGAGAATTCAGTAAGGTCAGGGTTTCAGTCCTGGGAAATCAATCAAGCACAAGAATCATTGGAAAGTGAAGAAGGGGGAAGCAGGAAAAAATAGAAAAGAGAAAAGAAAAAAGAGGGAAGAGAAAAGATTAAAAAAAAACTAAAACCAAAAACATATATTTTCTAAAGACATAAAGATTCTTCCCATTTAAAATCCTCATTAGCTTAGCAGAGAGTGATATTTGGTGACTGGTGCATTTTGTGTATGCATAGGAGAACAAACCCCAGAGGATTCCCAGGCTCAGTGTATCTACAAAAGGGGTGAAGCAGGGTAGGAAAGGAGAAATAATTTGTTGTTAGCTCTGGGGAATTGCTTCAGGCAAACCAGGTGAACAGCTCAGAGAATTAAGCTCCCAGAAGCATATTTTCTTCTCTTTGTGCGAAAGACTTAACAACTGACAACTCCATCTTCCCCTTATCTGCACAGTGCTCACAACAGCCCAGAAAACTTAACATAAGCAATATGAGTTAGATACACAACTTCCTAAATGAGACAGTGGAAGCAGATGGCAAGGTGCAGTTTACGTGACAGGGAGCCTGAGTAACTCCGCTGAAGTGAGGACTAGTTTGTTTGGAGGTTTTGGTTTGTTTTGTTTTGGGGTTTTTTTTTTCTGTGCCATGCAGTTCTGGAGTGCGTCAGGAAGGTGTGACCTCTGCATTTTCAGCTTTCTTTCGAAGTGAGAGACTTAATGAAGGCCTGATCAAAATATCTTCAGCCAGAGGGAGAAGAACTACTAGGAACCAGAGTTTCTTTCCTTCTCTTCGGTTCTGCTTTGCTGGTCACCTTGCACTCAGTGTTCAAAACAATCTGGGTGAAAAGCCTCCAAAGATTGCCTGCGAAGGGTCCTGCTGGGCCTCAAAGAGGAATATTTGCTTTTCAGAACATATCTTGAGAGAAACACTTCAGAAAGGATTCTGTTGCTAGCTGTGTTTTTGGCCTTTGCTCATAATGTGTTAGATGCTTTTACAATTTCTCCGTTTCTAATTAAATACATGCTGTACTGGGGCAATGAAAGAAAGCAAACAGGATCTTCTCTTCAGGGAACCCCTCCAGTCTCTCTGGCCAAGCTACAAATCGGAAAGGCCCTAAGCATGTCTCCTGAAATAGAGAAGACATGAGAAATACGGGCTTGTTCAGAATAAAAAGCAGATGAGGCTCAAAGGCACTAAGGCACAAAAGGATTAGGACACAGCACAGTCATTTGCCATGGACTGCTCAGCTGAGATCCAAACACCACCTTAGATGCTTCATACTCTCTGTTTTAAAGGAAGTCACAGAGACTCCCTCCAATTCATATGTAAAAGCATGTTGACAGTCATGATTGGAGACACCATGGCTTTGTCTCCCAGGTAATTAATCCCTTTGTACAGGATGACTAACATAAGAGAAAGGACAAATTGGCCACATGCACCTTCTATCTAGACAAAAGGATCTGCTAGCTGAATAGGATGCTGGAGGGTTAAGGGTAGATGGGAGGATGTGGTGGGAAGAACTGGCAAAATGGTGCTGAATCTGGCTAAGCTTCATCTGTGAGTGGCTCTGGCGTGCCGCTGTAAACCAGAAAGGATTGCTTGAGCTGAGAACTCCTTTTAAAATTCTCACTTGATTTCCCAAGCAAATGTGCGCACCAGCCAGCAGGCAGCACCGCATGGCTGCCGGCCAGCCAGGCCTCAGCCAGGCCCTGCTCCTCCAGGGCTCTGCAAATGCCCAAATGCACAGGGAGCTCCTACCTGGCTCAGGGCTTCAAACTGTTCATCCTACTCGGGTCTTGGACAATAAAGCCTTCTGGTGCTCATTACACTGGCCGGCAGCCTGTTCTGCCCTGGTTGCACAATAGACTGTACAAAGCATCTTAGAAAAGGAGTGTCCCAGGAGGTAACGTGTACAGAGCTGAAACCATCAACAACCTCTAGAAAGATCTTCAGTGTAAACCAGCATTTGCCCTGCTGATGCCAAAACAATTACTTCCATTTTAACTTGTTGTGGATCAAACCCTGAATCACTTCTATTTTCATATACTATATGCACAGGAGTTTACAAAGCCTGTGTTTATTAATTGCTCCCCAGGCCATTTAGAAAGAAATGTCTTGATCTTCACCTTGCTTCTCTGCTGCGAGGCCGGAGCAATCCCAAAGAAGCAGGTGGAATTCCAGTGGTGTAAAAGTGGTGGAAGCCAAAGCAGAATTGGGAATCAAGAAGTCTCATTGATCATCGCTTACAGTGATCTTTCAGCTACCCTTATCAAAGATTAACAATAATGACTTATTTATATAGCACCAACTGTGAGCTAGGTGCAAGAGGATAAGCATAAGTCCCTGAGAACTAATAAACTAAATAATAAATACATATAAATCTACAATAATAAATAATAAATCTCATATTCTAGAGTTGCTTAATTTTTTTTCTTCAGACTGTTTGCCCTCACTTTTTCTGATCAGCAGGAGGGCTTGGTTAAAAAGATCAGATTAGAAATGAATTTCTTTGATGTTTACAAAGGCAACAGGACTTTCACACCTTTCCAAGTGCAATCCAGCTGCAGGTAAAGAACTCTGCAGCTTGTGGAAGTGCTAATTAAAGCCAGTAATAACATGATTCACCTTCAACCCTGCTCTGAAGTGCCCGGTGTTTTTTTGCCAGAAGGCAATGTTGCATCTCCAGGGCACTACAGCTGAGGAGCTCTTGTTTCAGGGATCTGCAATGTAGCCACCATTTGGGCTAGAAGGGGAGGGAACAAAGTTGTTTAAATCAATCCTTGTCATAGGATCCCACAGTTTATTGATATCTTGAAGGTGAAAGGTTAATGCTTTACTCAGGAAACCACTCATCCTCCAGAATACTATTATTGTTTATCTTGCTGAAATCTATTTTTATATTTCCCAAGACATTTTTATTTAATTTCTGCTCCAGGTTGTCTTTACTGTGTTTTCATAGTATCATTGTACAGACTTAATCCTCTTGCAATCTGATTTTGCAAGTTGTGATGGAAAATGCCAAGTGTCTGGTATTCTTTTAAATAGAAAGATTAGCAGAAAGAAAAATTAACTTCAGGCTACTTATTTTAGCAGAACATGAGTTATCAGGGAGTCCAATCAAGCACTGAAGTTGAAAGTAACATATCAACTAAAATAAACACCTGTCCCCTGAAACAATATGCCTTGTTACTTTAGCAGCTTGGAACATGTTCTCATTTATCCAGCCATTTTCTTGCCACAGCAATTATAAAATGACCAGTTTGAAATCAGGTCTGTTTCCACTGATTTTATTCTCAACATCTTCTTTTCAAGGCTTTGTACCTTCTGGTTAATAAAACACCAAGGAAGTGAAAGTTATATAAATTTACAACATATACAAATCGCATTTCATGTGGACAGTTTTACCTGTGGAATTCCATGTGAAGGAGCTTCAGGTGAAATACTGAGTAACTGGACTGTAAATAACTACTAACATGCATGATAATACCAGTAAGTGGATGTGTTGCTTCATAACGACTGGTGTCTGTGATACAGATGGGGTAATAATTGTCTTGTTCTCTGGCTGTCAGCATTTATGATCTTCCTCCCCTCATGGTCATGGACATCTACTGGAAACAGTTAATAAATTCCTGGTCTTATGCTGGTTGGCAAATACTGTCTACCAATAGTCAATAAACTAGAACTACAAGGATACAGTAATCAGAAATATTGTGATTCTCTCACTAAAGCAATCTGAGAAAACTCAAAGAAAATACTTCATTTTTTAGAACTGACACAAATCCTATGTTGTTAAGACTAGAAAATACCAAGGTCTAATCATAGCTACTGAGAAGTTATAAAGAAGCTCTTTTTATATGACCATTTTTATAACATTGTCAAAGGTGAGCAAAATACTTTCTGTTCTTGTATTTTTCAATGTCTACTGGTTTCCCATGTATTAAAGCAGAGTCTGCATATGTTATTCAAATCAACTAAGCTCTTCCTGATTTGAACCCTTCATTAAACATGACAAATTTCCCTGCACCCTTAAAGGTGTTTCTTCAACGATGTTTAGAACGCGGACCCAGGACCTACCACTTGACCTTGTCTGTCACATTTTTAGTCACATCAGGACAGTCAAGATTGGCTTTACTGCCAACAGGTACATTTCAACAGCCAGTCCAGAGACCTGCCAGACCTCCTGGGAAAGCCTGAATACTCTTTGATGCATCTTGCCTGCATGGAATTGTCCAGGAAAAGCCTTCTCAGAGGAGGCTCTGCTGGCTCTTTCCATGTGGAAATCACAAGCTCAGAGGTACTCGGAGGCTTTTCCTAACTGGAGGGTGATGTAGCAGTGTATCATTCAGGGCAGCAGTGTCTATCTCAGAATTAGAAGCTGCTATTTATACACTCCCCTTAGGAAACAAAGCTTTTGGATTTTTATGGGATACTCAGAACTGGATGAAGTTATGTCAACTTAAATAAAACAAAACAGTTAGTGATTAGGGATTAGCCTCCTGATTATTCTCCAAAATGTGAGGTACAGTCAGAAACACAGCTCAAACCTATTTTCATTTAGTGCTCTCATCTTCCTCGATCTGCCCATTCACACTTTTTCCTCCTCCCCTTGCTGGGAGACTGCTATTCTCTGCAAACAGGGATGCCAGCACTCACCTTCCTGCATAGTAAATCCTTACAAAGCAGTCTGCAATATATCAGTTTCCAATAGTCACAGCAGGCACAGGGCTCTTCAGTTTTGGTGCAAAATTGTGGAAAGGAATGAAAATAAATCAGATTTTTATTTGCCAAGGGGCAAAATTTTGCCTGTAAGTCACTGGCCCTGAACTGATGATTTATGGAGGGCAGATGCAAAGTGATATAGTCCTTGAACCAAATCCTGTTGGCCCCTAGAGTCTCAAAGGTGAAGGCCAGTAAATGGCCCTCTTCTAAGTTCTTCATTTGATGACTTTGCTGACAGGCATAAGCATCCCATGGAAGCTGAGCAGGCAATGACTCCCTGGACAACTGCTGGCAAGTGCAGTCTTTTATGAGTTGTTCATTAAATTCATTTCCACTGCTGAGAGACAGCCATTACTTCTCCTTTCCTGCAATGTTAGCAATTAAACTTTGTCATTCCTATTTCGATCTTTGCGGTGGTTCTCAGCCACTTCCCACCGAGGGCAATTCTTCTCTCTGGTCGGTGAAGCAGATCTCCGCTGCTGTGAATACAAACCTCAGACATGACCCCCATCTAAGGCAGATCCAGGAAAAACAGCTGTTAAAATGAGAGATGCTTTCCATACTGGCAAGCTGCCCTTCCCCCTGCTGCTCCTTCTTGCTCCCAGGGGTTGTGCCATGTATTTCTCAGTTCAGCCAAGGCTATTCCACCTCTTCCTCCTGCTCATCCTCACATCTGGATGTGTGCACACATGGTTCCAGGTGCCTTCCCAGAGAGCTGAGTGTCAAAGAGCTGGCTTTAGCATATGCTGCTAGACACCTTCCTGCAAAAAGGGCCCTGCCAAAACAGAAATCCATAGAGATCATATAAAGGATAGCAGAAATTTTACCTTGTCTGAGGCTTGATTCTAGAGGACTTGTTCCTTTTGGTTGTCATTCAGTCACATCTTATAGGCAGGAAGAAGCTGCCTGCATCACTGATCATCATTAGACATAAGCTTTGCTGTCTGTCCTGAGTGAAGCTAAAATCTGTAACAATACAACGCACCAGCAAAACACTCACAGCACAGCCAAGGAGGCAGAGGCCCAGAGAAACGGGCTTTGACTTTGTTTCAGGAAGAGCCAGTCACCCAAACTACTCACAATAAGCAATCCTGCTGTCTGCTGAAGTTTTTGCTATGACTTAGTCCCAGAGGACTGGCTGTGTGCAGGTCAGCAGCTATTTCAGCACCACTTTGGAAATAAGGAGTGAGGGTAGTTGTACGTTTTGGGGTAGGATGTAATCAGGGTCCTGTGTCCAAAGGGAATAAGTCAGAAGATTAGCCCCTCTCCTTTATTTAAACCCTTTCCTATAACAAATCTCAACTGCTTTCCAGTTCTCCCCTCTGTCCACCTCGCTAATCTTTCCCATCTTCCCCTAAACCTCTCATTTGCATCACAACCTACCTCTCCACATTTGTTTTGCAAGAAAGCAAAACATTTTAATTTCCAAACAGTAGCTCCAAATGCTGTTTTCCAAACACTGGACTATTTCAAGAAAGCAAATTTGTATACACATTTTCTTATTAAAGAAAGAAAAAGGTAATGGCCAACTCCTAAATGCTACGCTCAGTTGCTATTCTAATTCAAGCACAGCATGTAATACAAGCGGCTGTGGTAGGCTATAACATTATAAATGACACCCCATTGGTGATGGAGACAAATCAGATTAGGTGTGAGTAGGTTATTGATTGTGCTTAGATTTCTTAATCTCTTAAATCAATGAAAGAATAGTAGATAACAGAGAAAACATTTGCTTGGAGAACAAAGCATCTTTTAATACTTAGGTTTTAATGAGCATTTTTTAATACTCAGTAATATCTTAATTGGAAAGACACTCAGCCAGCTTGAAGAATAGGTTACTGTTTATTACTAAGATGCCTCAATCTAGCTTTCTCTCTCAGTGTTTATACAAGACATCAATCCTGATTTACCTCTTGTTGAGTTAATGAAAACATGTTATGCAGTTTTGTTAAAGAAAATAAAGTCTTCAATTGACTGCCTCTAAAACAGTACAACAAATTCTGAGGAGATTAGCATAAGGATTAAACATACAGATTTTGTTGCAGGAGTTGTTTTCATGAATACAGTCTTAATTGATTGTAGCAAAACAAATATGCACTTTGGTAATGCATGCTGAGTCTCCAATTCAGCATTATTTTAATTAAGTCTTTTGAATGATGAATTTCAGTACAGCAGATGTTCTTGAGTATTCAGGTATATAAATATAAGCAGTGTCAGTATCTGATAAGCCTGCAATTTAAGAGTTTAAGCACATACGAAACTGGGCCAATTGTTCAGAGTTGAAAATGGAAGGAATTTGCTAAACCACTGCTTGCACCTGTTTTGAATTATGATGTTGTTTCCTTCATGCTAACCTAAGGGGAAAGGAGGAAAAAGTCTTGTGTGCAATGCCAGAACGTGAGGAAGGAGATGTGTTCAATCCCTCCCCATTTGCAGTTTCTCATTAACCAATTGCAGCAGCTGATCCTTGGGAAGAAGGAATTTTAGTACATTTGACGTACCGAGTATTTGATTCAACAGATCTCTCTGCATGGCCACAAGCATTTCATTACAGAAGGTGAATGAAAAAGTGCCGAACCCCGTGATCAAATTATTTTAAGGTTGAAATTATGCCTCCTCACAAATAGAGTAGTATGCTAGGCAGTCGTGTGCCTTTCAAATAACACCTGATGTGACAGGAAGTGTCTAATGAATTTAAAAATGTTTGATGTCACCTTGAATTTTAAATAAGATCATAAACATTATTGTTCATCAAAGTTTCTGGGTGTGTTCTCATTAAATTTTCATAAAGGCTTTTAATCAGTGGATACACCCCTGCGCATGGAGTTGCTCGTGTCTCAGTTCTAGGTCATTCAGAGTCATTACCCTTTTGCTGCGGGAAATATATTGAAAAATTGACTTGGCTTTCTTCAGTAACTTGACATTTTTATTGTTCTCTACCTTTAATGACATATGAGCAGAAAAGCGCTCCCTGTTTTGAGCATGTTCGGACTTCCATGGGAAAGCAGTAGAGCTTCTCATCTGCATGTGAAAGAGTGAGGAAATACAAGGGTGAAAAGGAAACTTGAAAAACACAAAAGTCTCCTACTGAATAACATTTGCTCTCAGAGAGCACTTCTCTATCCAGATAAAGTTTAGGCACTGAGACTTACAAGTACAGAAGATGAAGTAAAGTCACCAGCCAATGCAGCAGCAAAATATTGTGCAGCAAAAATAATGTCTCGTATTTATCAGAGTCAAATAACACTGTGAAAGAATATGAGAGGGCAAATCAGGAAGGATGCTGTGTCTGAGTAGTTTTAGGAAAGCGGGATGTCAAACTGCAGTTGTTAACAAAGTTTAGGCTGAATTGTATGTATAACCTCAGAGGTGTTTGATCTGGCATCTAAAATGTGACACAAGGAGCAGCCAACCAGGGTGCACAAGTCATGAGGAAGAAAGTCACCTCAGCTGTCACCAGCACAGCCACACTTGGCACCTTGCATTGCCCAGCCACATTTCTATGAGCCCCGCATTGCCCATGGGGTGTTGTGGAGACCTCATGTGAATTCCGCACGTGACCCTATTACCCACCCTTGTCCCCCTTTCTCTGTCCCCTGCACTTTCAGGGCCCCAGAGTTATTCTGGGGGAAACCTGAGAGCATGTTTAATAGTCAGGGGCATCCTTTCATGCAGGTACTTTTCTACGTTCCAGAAGCCACACTGGCAAGGGCTGAGATGACTGAATTAGTGCACCTTGGTGAGACAGAGCTTCCCAGCCTGAGCTTTGGGATCTTGGGGCTCACATCTGTCTCACCCCAAGGCATAGAGACCATGGCTGTCTTTTCCAGTGCACTGAAGTTAGGAAACCAAACTCTGCTCACAGCTCTGAATGTGCTTACAGCCCCCGCAGATTCACATAAGATTAATACGTGTCTTCAATATTTCACCAGAAAGACATCAGCATCTTGTTTTATGTTATGTCCTGCTTGAGGATGGATTTCAGGGCCAGTTCAATGTGTGTCTGAAAATCTCCCTTTCTGATATACACTTTCACGTCTTTCTCCCTTTTTGTCCCTTTCTTTCTCATCTCCGAGCTTTGCTGGCTCTGGAAGCCAAAGACAGCCATCCATCACAGGTTATTTGACATGAGGGCGATTCACAGTCTCTCAGCTCCTGGTATGCGAACAAGTGTGTTGGAGTATGACCTAACATTTAAATAATGATTCACCGTTGAATAGCATGAGAAATTGGCTGACAATTTCAAGGTAATGCCCTTCCAAAGATATACAATATTAATTCTTTACAACCATATAACTGTATGCTCACTTGGAGAATCTTAAATAAAGTTTACACTTTTCAATTAATTTAGTGAAATTCTCAGTTAAATGACTTGCTATAAAATATTAAATATATTACAACTGTCTGGACACAGTCTTCTAAATGAAAGGGAGGTTTAATTATTTTAGAAGAGAAATATAAACAGTGTCAAGATTTAAACACTGCTCAATTTAATATAACTTCTGCCTAATTTTACAAATCATTATTTATACAGTTAACATGCATAAAAAATAATAAATTACCTCTATAATACCACTTTTGGTATATTTAGCAGTGTAGGCAATTATAGTAATGTTGAAAAAATCCACCAGGGAATTTTTTGTACTTGTATAAGAATCACGGAAAGGGGAAGAGAAAGGGAGGAAAGAATGTATGGAAAGGAGCTTCACCAAGAAAACCTTAGCTGGGAAGTCATTCTTGCATCCCTTTGCCAAAAAGAGGGGAGAGAACCTGGAATCAAGGCTTCAAGGCAGTGCAGGACTTGCAACTGAGAGAGTGCAAGGTGAAGCTTTCTGCCACCTTCTGCCTTCACCAAGAGCAGCTCCCCGACAAAACAAGAGCAGGATCATGCTCCCAGCCAGCTTGCTGCACTTACGGTGGTGAAACTTCCTGGGGCACTGAGAGGTCTGGCCACAACCCAGTCCAAGCATTACAGCTATGAAGTCTCTTATACAGGGGAGACCACCAGAAACCACCAAATCCCCGTTCTATCTAGGAAGTTTCCATGAGAAGCCATCTGGCATTCCCAGAGAAGTACAGGCAGGGTACAGGAAAGACTGAGCTGCAGATACACAGCAGCTATTGCTCTCTGTTACCATATCCTGGTGGTTTCAACCTGTGGTCAGTGAGCTAGTTCTAAGGGTCCAAGGAAGACAATTAAGAAAAGCAAGCTTGCTTATACCAGACTTACACATGTTCTGAATGCTGTCTCCCCTTATTGCAGGAGTCCGTAGATCGAGCATGCAAGGGTTAAACATCTCTATTAGAGAAATGACGTTACAAAGAGGCTGCCGGAGTGCATGCCTGTTGGCAGAGGCTGTATGGGACAGGACTGCCATGGCTTTAACGGGCCTCTGATAGGGCCAGGTACACCAAAACACTACAGAGGAAATCTCAGCGCTCCTGAGGCTGGTGGGGTTTCAGCAAGGACACATCCCTTGTGCTTTGCTCTGAAACGCGTGCTCGATTTTCAGACAGAGTGAATTCTCAAGTATTTCTACCACTTAAAACCTTATCCTCTACTGGCAAAATACTATCTTCCTTTCCTTCCTTCTTGCTGACTTTTATACTTACACATCCTGCTGATTTACATCTGGAAGCGTTAGCTGTGATATTTGGAGGCACCCACTGTACAGTAATTACTTAATTCCTTTCCAGAAGAAAAGGAAGGAGGCAGACAGGGCTGAATGGAGATAACAATTTGAATGTTTCATTACAGCAGCACACCCAAGTGATCTGATCCCATCCTTATTCCCAACACGAAACAGAGAAAGAGAAGGGGAGAAACTTGTTGTGCCTTCTTCTGAAGCATGTTGTAAAATAAAAACCATCAGAAGAGGGGACTGAGCTACCATGGGGGCTTCTTCAATACCACAGTGCTTCAAAGATGCCTGTTTGTCAGAGCCCTAGGTGGTACTTCTTTGTGTTTGCAGGATGAACCTCAGCCAATCAAACAACTGTGCAGGGCTCCTTTTCTCTGCTATTAAAAAGCTTCTGGCAGATAACAGAAAATTATCTCTTCAGACACTGCAGAGGGGGTTTGCTGCGCTAGACAATATAATAAAAGATATTCGTTCTTCTGTAAAACTATTGAGGGCATTTTTAAATAGTCTGTTGTAAGGTCGGCAGACTGTCCCAAAACATCCCTCAGCAATGTCATATGCAGATTCGCTTCCAAGGCATTTTAAGAAGAGGAAGGACTCTCCACACCCGTTAATATAGGAATGATTCAAACTATTTCCTAGCGAACAAAAAAAAGAATCAAGGCTGTTCTTTGGCCTCTAACCTGCAGCTTTCTGCTATGTTGATTTTTTTTGTCGGTTGAGTGAGCTGAACAGACTTGCTGAGTTGTCACAGGAGTCAAAGCACCGGGGTGGGACGGGGACCAGGGAAAGAAGGAGGAAGGGGGAAAATAGGGAGGTATTCAACTGCATGGAATCTCTTCTTGAGTCAGTAGATGCTTTACCATTGGTTTCTATGGAGGCCAAGAGTGTCAGGGAGAGATGTAGAGCAGATCTGAAGTCCAGGAATTTCCCAGTTCCACATGAAGAAAAAAAAATCCCTAAAGTTCCTAATTCCCCAACTTCTTCTCCCTTTCCTGACATTAACTTCCCAGGCTCACTCGGCAGTATTCCTTGTCACTGTTTCTTCATTACTGAAGGCAGCTGAGAAAATCAAGCAGCAAGTATGGATTAGTGAGATTCATCAGGGCTTTTCTTTAGTTTATCAGGACCTCTGACACATGCTGGGCTGTGCCAATTTAGATCCAGCCATTTTTCTTAATAGCACCTGGCAATGAAACACCAGGACTTGCTGCCTGCATTCCTATATATACATAGGAGAAAGAACATTTTCTTTTACAAAACTACTGTGAACACCCCAGGTAATCACCAGAAGAAATTTATGCACCAAAAATCCTGCCCTCAGCCTGGAAAACCACAGCTACATGTGGCTGATCTCTCTATGTGAGCTTATATTTCAGCTGAGAGACGCACTGTGATTTAGTGGACTGCCTGGTCTCTAGCAAGACCAATATCTCTTTATATTTTAAGTTCAGGAGAGCATTTAATCATAGCAGTTCGTCGGTGCTTTGTATTGTGCTATGCAACAAGCCAGCTTAACATGAAATGCTCTCTCCTTGCACCTCCTGCTTCTCAAACTTCCCGGCACTAATTAGCAAAGTTTGACATGAAGTCATGGATCCAGCATGTTTGAGAGACTTGGAACCCAGCTCAGCTCCACATTTTACAATTAAGCTCTCATGTCTCAAATAGCTCAAAGCAGAACCACAGATCTTCTTAACGCTTAAGCTTTGGCATGTTTCAAATCCAGGTCTTGACCAGTATGCCAAGACTGTAAGTTGGATGAATCACATATGAGACTTAAGTTTGAGAAACTTAAGTGGGTGTTGTTAAGGTTATTAGGAGTCCTTCAAACAATTTGAGAGCCAGAGGCTTTCTGTGTTCATCATACTGGGTAAATCCTGCCAAAAAGTGCCAGCTGGACATACTTGCCGTGGACTATCACTGCAACAATATTTTGTAACTGGGCATCTTATTCCTTTGTTAGCTCCAGTAGTGATTTTTGTTGTGCCATTCCACATTGTATTGAGTTTGCATGGCAAGGTTTTTGTAGTGGGGAGGCTACAGGGGTAGTTTCTGTGAGAAGCTGCTAGAAGCTTCCCCCATGTCAGATAAAGCCAATGTCAGCTGGCTCCAAGACGGACCCACTGCTGGCCAATGCCAAGCCCATCAGCAACAGTGGTAGCACCTCTGGGATAATGTCTTTAGGAAGTGGGGGGAAAAATCTGCACCCAGAGAGAGAAGTGAGAATATGTGAGATTAACCACGCTGCAGACACCCAGGTCAGTGAAGGACGGAGAGGAGGTGCTCCAGGCACCGGACCAGAGATTCCCCTGCAGCCCACGGTGAAGCCCATGGTGAGGCAGGCTGTGCCCCTGCAGTCCAAGGAGGTTCATGGTGGAGCAGATACCCACCTGCAGCCCAGGCAGGTTCATGGTGGAGCAGATACCCACCTGCAACCCAGGGAGGTTCATGGTGGAACAGATACCCACCTGCAGCCCAGGCAGGTTCATGGTGGAGCAGACACCCACCTTCAGCCCAGGAAGGACCCCACACCAGAGCAGGGGGATGCTGAAGGTGGCTATGACCTGTGGGAAGCCCATGCTGGAGCAGTTCATGATGAAATGCAGCCTGTGGGAAGGACTCATGTTGGAGAGGTTCATGGAGGACTGTCTCCCTTGGGAGGGACCCCACGCTGCGGCAGGGGATGAGTATGAGGAGCCTCCCCCTGAGACGGAAGGAGCAGCAGAGACAACAGGTGATGAACTGACCGCAGCCCCCATTCCCTGTCCCCCTGCGCTGCTGGGGGGTGAAGGTAGAGAAAATTAGGAGTGAAGTTGAGCCCAGGAAGAAGGGAGGGGTGAGGGGAAGGTGTTTCTAAGATTTGGTTTTATTTCTCGTTATACTGCTCTGATTTGATTGGTAATAAATTACACTAATTTCCCAAAGTTGAATCTATTTTGCCCATGACAGTAATTGCCAAGTGATCTATCCCCATCCTTACCTTGACCCATGAGCCTTTTGTTGTACTTTCTCTCCCCTGCCTGGCTGAGGAGGGGAGAGATAGAGCAGCCTTGGTGGGCACCTGGCATCCAGCCTGGGTCAGACCACCGCACACACAATGGAGATGAATGTAACTACCAGATATCAGCATGGCCTTGGAAGCAGTATTCTGAAAGCTTGCAAAATCACTGCTATAGAAAAATAGTATCCTATCTTTAGGGCACACCAAATACAGCAGTGACAAATCAACCTTATGTGGCATGGTCTGTTTCTTGGCATTTTTCTTAAATGTGTTATCAGTTGTGACAGTAATAAAGTCTCTGTTTGTGGAGGGGATGAGTTACAGTCCCATCTGCTTTAAATGTTTATGCCTTGGCTGCTTCTAAGAGCAAGGGACTGAAGTAGTTGACCCAAGTAGTCCCTTCCAGTTCCATGTTCTTTATTAGGAAGTTCTCATTAATCCATGTGTCATGAAGAAGACATTTGTTTCAGGAGTGCTCTTCCTAAGGACACAACTATTTCCTGCCTAAACCTTGCCCTAGCTTGAGATTTCTTTTTTTCATGAAATATCTATGTGTGGAAAAACGGATTTTCTGTTCCATTGAGGTGCTTGTACTTGTTCCCTCTGCAACTGACTGGAAGCCTTTAGCTTATGTATGCTGCTGATCAATGTCCACATAGCTTAGTATTTCTAAAAAGGCAAAACTGGCTAATGTATAAAAACCCACAAGAGAGTGAACAGTATAGGCTGTTGCATGTATTTTTACCTACTGGCATGTGAATTCAGATTTGTCTGCACATGCAAGTGCAAGGATTTGCAGACAGAAGGAATGCACAAGCCTCTGGGGTACAACTGTCCTATTTTCATCTTCTTTTGCTACCAGTCTGGCCAAGACTTGAATTCAGAAATGAGCAATGAAGGTTACGGGTAGTGAAGCATCCCCTCTCCTATATTAAAATTATTTCTGCCTTATCTTGCACCATGTCACCAGCCAAGCCACAAAGAGACCTTCCAAACTATGAGCTCAGCCCACAAATCATACTCATTAATGCTTCAAATTTTTGCAGAGTACAAATAAGGAACTTTCTAACTTCACTTACGCCTGTGTATGAAACCTCGACAATTCAATCATCATTCCGAAAGTATCTCAGATTTACAGAAGTTGGCATCTCTGCTATCATAAATGAATCACTGAGGATAACATCTTTCTTAAGTTTATACATCTTGGCTCTAAAACAGCAGTGCTATGTGTAAAACCAATGCCTCAGAGAGCAATAGTAGTGTTTACTGAGTTCCCAATGATCCTAGAGGACAAGGGTAATCATAACACGAGTAACAGCAATGGCAAAATAGAAAGGTGTGTTAATCTTTAGGAGTGCACATCACTTGCACCTCCCCCAGACAAAAACATTAAAAATTCAATGTTTTATTAAATAGGTTTCTGCAGGGAAAAATGCTGCGCTGCTTATTAGGAATGAAATATTAGTGCAAAACAAGCAAGCTTAGTATAAGTTAACGTTTGCAAATTCTCACTTGACTAGTAGGAAATGTTAGTTAGCCGATGATAAGTCTAAAGACTGTTTAGATGTGTAATCATAGTGTTATTATGTTAATGGATTTGTTTGTTGTCATGTTATCAACAAAAGATTAAGCAAATCCCTACATGAAAGCTGGGGGTGAAATCGTTTGCTGGAGAAGGTTTATGGGTAGCAAATCTACGTATTGCCATCGCTTTTTTGTGGAGCAATTATTGCTGTACTGAGCGCTTTTCTCTTAGCTCTCGCAGGTGGCAAAATCACAGATGTTGCTGAGCAGTTGGTGCTGCTCCTTGGGCTGACTCGGTTTAAGAAGGTGGCTTATTCCAGTAGAGATCAATTCACCAGTTAAACTGCTGATCAGGGCAGCAGGGAACATCTTTTCACGCATCTTTGAAGATGCAAAAATACATGCAACGGCCTATACTGTTCGCTGCCTTGTGGGGTTTTATACATTAGCCAGTTTTTCCTTCTTAGAAATACTAAGCTTCGAAGAAAGGCATCTTTGGCTAAAGAAGCAGCCTGGGGCTAGGTAAGTTTTTTCTTAATACTTCAAGCCTGAAAGTTCTCACAAGCACAGTCCACTTGTGCTGGACTTGGTTAAAGTATATGGCTGGGCACATTCTGAACGCGCTGCCTGGCAGTCAGGCATCTCTGGGCTGTGCTACAGGCTTGCTATTACACCGCCAGCAGCCCTGCTTTTGCAGGTTGCTGTGCTCAAACCTGAGCCTCCTAAAACAGGGCGTGTAAATGAGGTGGGTGGCCAGAAGGTCTTTGCAATGAATTTCCTCTGCCATAGCAGCACGTGGCCAGTAAGTCAATCACGTCCGTGCAGCAGTACATACTGGGCCAGGAGGAGAAAACGATGTCGCCTGATGCAAACAATGTGCTCAGACTGCAGTGTGAAGCACGTATCTTGCAAATGTTGCTTTGTGCCTGTTACATCCTGATATGATCCACAGGGATTCCTCAGGGCTCTGGTTTCTTTGGGTTTTTGTTCCTTTTGAGGGCTTGTTTCGTTGTTTGGGTTTTGGTGGGTTTTTTTTTCTTCTTCCTATATTAATTTGTTTAAGATCTTTGCTGTTTAGGAGCTATGCCTTACAGAGTATTTCCTGCAGAGTTCTGGTTAAACACAGATGGGCAGAGCACTGGATATTTCAGTCTACAATGACATAAAATGTTACAACAGTGATGGGTTTGGTGTGAGAGTTGTTCAGTTACAACTATGATTGCCCAAAAGAACAGAGGGAAGGTCTGGACTCTTTGGCTGTGTAAACTCTCATAGCTTTCTTGAAAACAATACAATGCCAAATTTTGCAAGATCTGAATCTCATCCTCTGGGCTTACAGACTAGTTATCAAAACAGCCTTCCACATGATAGTGTCTAGAACTGATCATGGATATTCAACAGAAAGTGTCATGTCACTGAAATGGAGTTTTCCTATAGAAATACTTTGCCATTTCTTTCTAGGAAAATAACATAAAACATTTGGATGAATTTTAACTTTTCCATTAAGGTATGCTTCAGAACATTTTGGTTTTTCATAATAAAATTAATCTCAATTTCAAAGTGTTCTCTATTTTAATTTGCAAAAAAAAGTCTTGGTCTATAGATACTTTTCCTAGAAGAAAAGAAACTTAAGCATCTGGAAAGGAAGCAAATACCAAAATTACAGCTGGCCCCTGAATGCATGCTGAAGACCTTATCTATGATATGAAAAAGAAACAGATCTATACAGAGATCACAAACATTGAAATAATCATGAAGCTAGTTATGTTACCTCAGTGGGATGTAAATGTCCTTAATTTTAAGTATGCTATCTAAATCGGGTTTTGCTGAATAGGCAAACTGAGTAAGTAACTTGATGGATATCTGCAAACTCTAAATAAAGTAACAAGAACATACTGAAAGAAGGAGTAAAGGCATCACTGGGACCCACTGAAACCTGTGTGTTCTCACTGAAGCAATAGTCCCAGCCACAGTATGTTTTATTTTTCCATGCCAATGACAGTAATAGCTTGAGTGACTCACAGTTTAATGCATACTGTATCGACCAAAAATGGTATTTAGCACAGAATTATCCATCCTGAGCTTAGTTTCCAGTGTGTTTCCAGTTCACTTACATTTTCTTATTATAAGATTCTTGTCAGTCCAAACTGGAACACAGTTTGGGCTTGGTTTAGATAGGTTTCGCTGTTTTTAATTTAAAATCTCATATCAGTTTTGCCCCATGTAGGAATACCAGATCTGCAGAGACTGAGGGGTGAATTCTGGCTGCCAAACCTGTGGAAGGTGGACAGGGAGATTGCGAAGTTTGGCTCTGTCACCAGGGCAAGCCAGTCCCAGACCTCTGGGGACACTGAAGGATGGTGCCAAGTGCAATGTGGCTTTTAGTCATCGTAATTGTATTTATAAAGCCACCAGACCACCTGCTCAGCTGAGTAAAACACAGGAGCCAGATCATAAAATATGTATTAGAGAACCAGACACTATTAACTCGTGGCGTGGAAAGGGAGCAAGCCTCACCCTTGAGCAAATACAGGCAAACACCAAACCTATAGATTGCCCCAAATCTGACAGCGTCACTGTTGTAGGACATGGGATGCCAAATCAAAGAGTGAGTTGGAGCTGCAGCTGAGCAGGGCTCAAGCTCTCAGATGGCCTCTGCCAGGAGCTGCCAGCCCCCAGCACTGCTCCAGGGCTTTCCTCAAGCAGCAGCTTTGACTGTTGATGGCCTGCACTGCATTTGGTGACTGGCTGGGAAAGGTCTCTTGACACCCCCTCACCCCCATTACAAATAGCCTTGGAGGATCTGTATGCTACTCTGCTGCAACATGGTAACATCTGATCTTTATTCCCAGTCACCGTAGTTCGCTTTTCATCTGAAGGAAGGAAATTGTGCTGCACAGGGTTTTTTGTAGTGGGGTTTGTTTTTGTTTTGCTTGTTTGTTTGTTTGTTTTTAAAGGAAACACAATCAAGACTAAACACTGATTCAGTTCTGAACTGAACTGCATCTTCCCTGTGGCTCATTAACTGACCGTGAGACCTCCCAGGCTTTTCTCTGTATGTTTAGTAACTGAAAGCTTTAATGGTTGTTCAGGTATGGTGAGGTACAGATGCGTTTTCAGGATTTTCCACGAGGTGCCTTAAGTGTAGGAACAGTTGCTCAGCAAGCAGCACCCTACCTTTTCCTGAGCAGCTAAATGACTGGTTTACCAGAAAATGGTATTTAGTGTTCTCAGACTTACTGTAAGGTCATAATCGACAATATGCTTTTGCAGACAGAGCATTGGCCATGAGCTTTATTTATTAACTGCACTGGTCAGTACAGAAAATCTGAAAATATATTTAAAAAACCCCCACACACATAAAAAATACCCTTTAATTGGCTAGGTACTTTGGGTTTCTTACTTGCTGGGAACACTAATTCTGAAAAAAAGATTTCTTGGAAGCAAGGCGATCCTGTCTGCTTTTGGGGCAGGTGGGGATATGAAGAAGGAGAAGGAATATAAAAATTAAATTTAATTAGGAATGTCCATTATTCCTGGCAGTAAGTGGGAATCTTCCTGGCCAAAGATAAATAGTTAACATTCGTTTAAAGGAAAGGAACTTAAAGGAAAGAAGTAGCTTATCATAGATGGAAATGAAAAACAAGTTATAAAAGCAACTCTTATCTATATGGAAGAGGATTGTTCTTGGAAAGTGTGACTTAGTAGGCCAGTCTCTGACATTGTCCTGTGTCCTTTGCTTTGGCAAACCAAGCCCTGATCTGGAAATTTCTGTTGCATCACAGACTCCTCAGGTGGCAGAAAGATGAAACCAGACCTGCTTTCCCCACATTTATCCCCCTCCCAAAAGAGGGAACGAGGGGATGCCAAAGCACCAAATTTGGGCTGTCAACATAATCCCTGGAATCCAGCTGAGTCTGGCATCACTTACAGTGCCTTTGAGTCTTCTCTAATACATGTGGCCAACTCCCTCAACACCTTGACACCCTTGTTTCACCCCTTTTGGTATTATGCCAGTAAAGCAGTCCTAGGACAAGGCATGTTCTCTTGGAAGGTGGCAGGGGGGTCCATTTGCCATAAGAGGAAATAAAAGGGAAGGATTTTGGTTTTCTACCTGATAGAAGTATTTTTTTTCATGGTAGCACCACAACAAGCTTTGCCCAGGGGACCACAGGGATGGGATCACAAAACACCAGTGAAGCAGGAGCAAAGCAAAGCATCTCCCCAGCTGAGGTGAGTCCTGCTTACACCCTCCAGCCAGCTGTTTCCATCTTTCCAAACAAGACCACTCTCAGGGTATCCAGCTCCAAAACCAAATATTTCAGCACTTCACTCAGAAAAACCCCAAACAATAGTGATATTTTGAGCTGGTTCAGAGTAGCTCTAGGTGAGACAGGGACATAGTAAACATCTTAGTTAGGAATTGTTTGTTCCTAAGTTTACCTGCAGGAGCCGGAGAAAGGGAGGTGTTGGGCATGTCCATCCCTGCTCATGACCAGCCATTTCATCTCCAGACAGCACTCAAACTCGAGGCAGAGTATGAAGACAGCTGGAAGTTTTTCAAAGAAATAACCTTCCTTTGCTTCCTCAGTTTGCTTTAAAATGAGCATGACTGTGTGCTTGGGTGTTTTTGTGTTTGTTTTCTTTTTTTTTTCCTGGGGGCAGTAGGTGGTTATCAGCAGAAACTTTAGAAATCATCTAGTTTCTCTTAGCCACAAGAAATCTTAAAATGAAGACAGCAGCCTCTTATTTCATACTTCTGTTCTTCGTTCATCCCTATTCGGCTAGCTACACTTACAGACTGTGTTGGGTTTTGGAGCTGAAACCATGTTATGTCACTCTGTAACAAAACTGTTCCCAGCATTGTGCAACACTTAAGTCCCCTTGATATGTCCTCGTTTCCCTAATAGTCCTTTTCCAAATAGGTGGCAACTTCAGCTGTCATCACCAGAGCCTGAGAGGGAAATCTCTCCCCAATCCCACCCTCTATTCTTTAGATGACTATCAGTGTTACTGTTCTAAATCATTCACCATCCTGGAGAACGATCAGTATTGGTCTGCTGTAAGAGTTTTCTACACACCAATGTAGTCACCTTCCTCCTAAGACTTGTTTGATGGGGTCCTGTTCTTGCTATATATCTCTGACATCCCATTTGAAATCAATTGGAAGTTTTTTAACATCTTAAAAACTACTCTGAAAGGATCTGCTTGCCTCATTTTTCTGAAGACAGTGTCCCGAAGCAGAACAAAACTTCCCAGTACAGATGATCTAATCCTGAACACGGACCTTTCACACAAGCATTTACTGAAAAGCTGAAAACGTTTGGTATAAATTACTACTCTGAGCTGATCCATTTATAACAAGGACACTGGCAGTGCACACCTAGATCATGCACAGGATCGTTCTGTCAGACATCTGATTTATGGCTGCAGGAAAGACCAGACCCTCTCTCTGTAACTTAATAATATACTTACAGGTCAAAAGTTAGACACCTAAGCCTTGCACTCAAAATCCTAGGGAATACAAAGAGGTGGTGCTTCTGTTCTATACCATCTTGGTTTTTAGAAACTCAAATTTAACACAATGGATAGCATCATTGTAGAAGGTGGAACTGAAATGTTCAGCCACTTTGCCTACCTTTCTGTTAATAATAAGATCAAAGCAAAACAAAAGAGGAGGTAAGTTCATCTTATTTCACCAGAACATGATATGAATAATGTGTGGGTTTACACTTTTACCTTTTTATTTACATGGTCATCTCATGCACTTCACTGCACAAAGCTGTTCTTGTGTCTTTACCAGTATGTTGGTAACTATCATTTTCATATTAAAAGCTCTTCTTCTCTGGCAGGCTACTTTCCCCAAGTTGACTGCAGAACCGTCAGTGTACTGGTTAATGGAATGAGATATTTGGCCCCTTAAAAACAGAGGCTGATTTAGGTCTTGCCCCGGCAGAACAGGAAATAAATCCCAAATCTGTAGGCATTCTTCTGAGTCTCCTCCTCTATCACAAATAAAGAACCACTTGAGGGATATTCATGTATATGCACATCTGTTCACTCATCCCCTTTATTATGCACAATAAAAATAACTGAAAAAATTCCAATTTCTGTTATTCAAGTAGATAAATACTTTTTTTCCTTGAACCTCTGTCAACTCGTAGATGGATTTTATTGTGGTGTTTTCACTTGCAGTATGCTAAGCAGACTATAGAACCATGTTGAATATAGAGCTGAATTCAAACCAGAAGTTTCCACTTGATATTATAACCAAAACTGCAACAGTGAAACAGTGGAGCTTTTTTCCTGCAGAGGCTGAGCCACCTCAGTCTGTGGAGCCTTTTAAGACTCATAAGGACAAAGGTCTGAGCCACCACGTCTGATCTCAGAGCTGAGTCTGCTTTAAACAGGAGGTGGGACTAATTCTTTCCCACCTGGATTATTCAACAATCCTACAATGCCAGATAGCTGAAAAATTTCAAGGAAGAATGTGGAAACTGATAAACAAAGGAGGCAGAGCTGTGGTTAAACACTATTTTAAATATGAAGTGATTCAATACATCACGACAACCAGGTGGCACTAATACCCAGGGGTGACACTTATTGCTTACAGTTGGCTGGAAAGTTGTTTGCAGAAATGTTTTTGTAAATAAGAGGAAAAATTTGGGGGGCAGGGAGGAGGGGTGGTGGTGGGAAGCAGAATATGATTATATCAATACTTGCAATTGGAAACACAAATCTTAGCAACAGAGGAACATACTTTTAAACTAGAAATTATGATCACTCTAGGATTATTCAGATCATTTCCATGGTCATTAAACCTGCTTCTTTATTCTCTGAGATAATTCCATAAAACTATTAGGGTGGTAGACAGACATGAAACTGCATCTGCCACTACCCTAAGCAACTCAATTGTTTGTTTTTCAACTACAAAAGTGGTAAAGAAACTGTACAAGTATTCCTTAATGTAATTTACTATCCTACCACCATCTGCTACGTTTGGCACAGAAAATGTAGCTGAAATCCCTTTTAGAAGTGTGCCCTGAACCAGGAAGCTGATTCAGACCAGAACCAATTACCATCCCCAGCCTTTCTCCAAGCACACAGAAGCAGAAGCCTGCACACTAATTGTGCTTGCATTTTACACATTTGTGTTTTGTGAGCATCAATGTGTTGAGGAATCTCTTTTAGCTTATAGTACCCCTGCCTGACACTACAAATCACCGGCGCCAGCAACGAGGGGCAGGAGCACCGTGAGCAGAGACACGCAAGGACGGCACAGCTTCTTATCGGTGACCTGTGGGTGGGGATGGAGCAGGAGCTGAATGGCCATACGAATCCCTGTGTCGTGCACATATGTTGCCCATTGCTGCAACTGAATGTGAGCCAGACCTCTGGTGAACAGTAAAGAGTTCATTTAGGATTCAAGGCTGGATGTCCAGCTGCTGCAAATCAGTGCGTTTCTCGTGTTTCCAATGGCTCTGCATCCTCCACCTCAGCAATTCCCTCTCAGATGGGGGGGACTTGCCAATTTCTGCTCAGCTCTTTGGAGCAATCAGCAGCCATGCCCAGCTCAGGGCACCTGGGATTTTACAAAATCTGTGAAACATGATTTTGGCAAGTAGTTCCAATGAAACCTAAGGCAAAAGAAATGTGAATGGGCAGCCACAAATTCATGCCATTTCCAGTAGTCTTCTGAGTGGTTTATGAAGGGACCTCTGGGCTTTGGTGTGACCATTTGACAGAGAATAATATCTCCTGCTTTCTTAGGGTGGTTTTGGGAAACCTCTCCTGAGGCTGTGGGATGAAAACAGGTTTGCACAGCGTTCATGGTGTGATTCCAAGAATTCCAAGAAGTCTTCTGCTGTAGAAAACTGTAAAAGTCATCCAAGCAGACTCCTTTGGATGATAACAATGGCTGACTGAACATGCACAGGAGGTAACTGGTGGCATGGAGATTAACAAAATCAGTGGCACCATTTTTTGTTTAATCCACTTTGACAGATGTATAGGGTGCTTTTTTCCCCTGTTCTGCCACACAGTGGCTTATCACCAGTGAAAAAGCTTTAGAGTTCTGCCAATTTATTAATTAAACCTGGGAACTACACCACTTTGAGAGGTGAATGTCTGGCATCAGGAAGAGAAGGAAGGGACCCAAGGGGTTATTATCATTGGAAAGAAAAAAGAAAAGCATGCACAAATCTCTCATGCAACAAGCAGTGGCAGAGCAGAAAGCCAGGATCTTTCCTATCTGCTTGGTGCTAAAGGGGAAGAAATACAAAGAGCAACAGTGATCAAGTCTGAAAACATCGGAGTCCAAAAAAGTGTTAATAAAGGAAAGCCATATTTACCTGCTTAGCAAGACACATTGACAACAGAGAGCAGTCTCAATAGACCAAGTGATTAAAGAGAGAATTGTCACTGTGAAGTAGATACTGCACAGTGGGCTTTTGGGGAGGGAGGAGGGGTGCCAGACGTATGAGGGATTATGATCTAGACAAAAATCACTACAAAGTTGATACACAAATGCTTGAAAAGCCTTATGCAAAGAGTAGTTATCAATAATCTGCTGTCAAACTGGAAGGTCACATCACAAGAGCCCCGTAGGACTCTGTTCATTGTTATTCAATATTTTTATAAATGACTTGGATCATGGAATGGAGAGTACACACATAAAATTTGTGGATGACATCTTACTGGAAATCTCATGAGAATTTTTGAAGACAGGATTAGACTTTAAAATGATCGCAGTATATTGGATAAATGACCTGAAATCAATAAGATTAAATTCAATACAGATACTGTCTGTATTTAGGAAGAAAAATTAGAAAATGGAGAATGTCTGACTAAAGCACGGTATAGCAGCAAAGAATCTGAAGATTTTAGTGGATCACAAAACTGAAAATCAACAGCAAAATGGAGATCCTGGAAGAGTAGTAGATGTCCATTTTTACATAGCCCTAGTGGCATCTCATTTGCGCAGTCTGGGTGCTGCATGTAAACAATGTCACAGGCCAATGACAAAAATGACAAGCAGATGAAAAAACACACCCCTTATAGGAAAATAATCAAACCTTCAGAGATTTTTTTTTAATCAAGAAAAGAGAAATATGAAGCCTATAGCGAGGTAATAGAAACAAAAGGTGTGTAACAGCTTATCATAACATGAAAGTTTATTCTGAGAGGGGTAGAAATCAGTTGTTTTCCATATTGACAAGAGACTGGACAAGGAGAAAGGGGCAGTTTGCAGGAAAAGTTTGCAGGAATGGAGACTTAGGTGAGATATTAGGCAAGTAATTTCTAAAAGGGAGCTAAGGATCTCTTAAGATAAGGATAGGACAGGCAAGAGAACAAATCCTCAAAAAGTGGTAATTGTTAAAGAAAGGAAAAGTTATCGGGACCGAGAGGGAAGAGAGTTGCTTGTAGCTATTTTTGCCTGTAACAATTCCATCCTAATATAAATGTTACTGTTAGGATTTCACTGCTGGTTTTGGCCCTGCCAGAGCAGCATCTCCACATATTTCAAGTCTTTGTGTTGTTTCATTTTAGTGGAGAATAAAGCAGTACATGGGTAGGGAGAAACCAGCACCTCATGGATTCCAGCCCATATTTGTGCAGCAAACAGAGCCTCTGCCTGCGGGTGTACCACCACCAAGTGCCCTTGTGATTTACTCAGCAACTTACAAAGGCAAGATGGAGATTTCTGTAGGTTCAGGTCACCAGGAAACACTAGTGTCTGTATGGATCCCTTGTTCATTGTGCTTCACCATCTTTGCTGAACTGCCACGGGAGCTTTCTTACCTCTTGGGGATTAATGATACCCAAACATTTTATCTGACCTCATTATCCTCTTATTCTCCACCTAGCAGCCTTCTTTGGTCATTCTTTTATTTGCCTGCATCACATCTCCTGTAATGAATGAGATGTCTTGAATAGGCAACCATCATTTAGGCACTACTGGCTTTTCCAATATGCAAGAGTTTTGTATGTTTACAGGGTGTGGATAAACACTGATAGCCATCCCATTGTTCTGTTGTTTGGCAGGAATATTTATCATTGAGATTTATTATCTCATGAATTAAAGAAGCGAATACAGTTTGCCAAATATATTTATCTGTTTAGGGCATCAGATTTTTACCTGTAGTCACTTGTGTTGAAAAGATTCCTGCTCCTATTTGTCCTGCTGCAATCAGGAATCGAATCCTAAGAATTATACCAATAGTCAACTGCCTGGACATCAAAAAGATTCAGAAGAAAATGTAGCCCAAGTATGTATGATGTGTTCTGTATCTTGATATAATTTTCTCCTTGTTTGCACCTTACCCTTAATATTTTGCATGCAGCCCTTTAAACCTAGGTTTGGTCTTCAAAAGCAGTGGGAACTGAGACATCAGGACCCATTTTAATTTAGACAGTAGCACCAAAAGTAATGGAGCCATTAACACCAAAGGTCGAGGGATGATAAGGGTCAGAAGGATAGGAATGTACCATGATTGCCTTTAGCATATATGCTCAAACCTCCAAAGTCCCGAGTTCCTCCTTCAATACAGTATATAAACTTGGCTCCCACCTTAGCTCTGCAGGAGCACAGGGCACCACCCCTTCACTTGGACTTTGCCCTAAATAATCTTATCATCCACATCAGCACCTGCCTAATTACAACAACTCTCTCTCTATGAATTTCAAAAAGCCTCTCACTGAAAGGGCAGAGTTACTTTCCTGTAACAGGAATGCGATCAGAAAAGCATGGTAGCACTGTCCTATTTATAATCTATCAATTTGTTTTCCCCTCAATGCAAGCATTGTAGAGGAAAAATACAAATGTGTACATGCACAGAACAGAATTGTCATTCCAATATCCAGCCTAGCTGTATTTTTTTTTCATTTTTTTTAAGGGGAAAGAAAAATGGGGCTGCTTTAGAGGCCAGCACAAAGAAAAGAGATTGCAAAGACATATTGCCTCAATTAACTTATGACAGAAAACTTTATTATAAATACAATGTTATTGCTTCAAAGGAGAAAGAAAAAAAGATTTTCTCCCTGAAAGAAAAGTAAGGATACTTACTTTGAAAGATATTGTGCAGGAAAGATAATTTTCAGGGACTGTCATTTTTAAAAGTCTAAGATTTTGCCTAACTTTTATTTCTATGACATTGGTGGCAAGACTTCTTTGATTCTGGCAGTAGTCAAATTATGCTGAAGTCAGGGGTTTTGCAAAATGTCAATTGAAGCACTGTTTTGTTTGCTAACTTGCACATGTATGGAAATGTTGCTGAAGGCAGCTCACTTTAAGGCAAATTAAACACTCATTTGCCATGGTGTTGAGCAACACCTACAAAGACAGGCAGGCTGCCTTAGAACAGCTTGTATACAAAAGCTGATCAGGTCACTGTGGGTTCAATAGAAGAACTATTGAAGGCTACAGAGATGTGTAAGTGGACAGGAACAAAAGCATGATACAAATTGTAATGGGAACGCAGACTGAGTGATGTTCTCTGGTGCTACTGGTTTGAGAAACCCTGCTGCTGTAAGCCAGAAGCTCTGCACAGACCAACAGAATTTTATTTACAGATGTGAAATATTTGTTCTGGAAGATTAAGCATTCTCTCTGTTCTCTGTCCTAAAAGCATTCTTACAAAAATCTCTAAATAGCTTTCAATGGCACCTTTTCTAACATCCAAATTCATTTTTATAACCAAAATCGATAACAAAATGAAGTTTGGGAAGAGAAACAGGTGAGGCCACATGTGAGATACTTTGTAGACTATTTGTTTTTATTTTTCCTCAAAGACGATCTTCCTTTAGGAGGGAGGAGGAGGAGGGAACAGGGGAAGAGGTGTCTGATGAGATAAAAATAGTAGGGAGCACTGTTGCCCAGGCCAAAAAATGTTAAGGTAATTGCTTTACATGTATAGCAACCAGCAAAGAGAGTTTAGTGGTTTCAGAATTCTCTTTCTGAGAGTGCCATTAAGGAGTAACATGTTCCAAGTCCACTTTAATCCCTCTTCAAAGAGAGGAAAAAATTTTTTCTTCTGTCTCAGTAAAGACTGTCTCAGAGGTCAGATGCATTTGGTTCAAACTCAGGGTCCAAGTCCTATAAGAGTCTGATCCATAAAGAAAAGCCATGCTGGAGGCGTGGGACAGATCTCACATCTCACCTAAGAACCTGGGATAACTCTCTTGCTTAAACTTAGGTCTGTTCCAAACCTCCTGGGGAAAGAAAGCTTGAACATTCAGTTGCCCTAAAGGCCAAGCAGCATCCTGAGACCTCCGCTCCCGGTGGCATGACGAGAGCTGCCAAGCCACTTTTGCAAGGTCTCAGCAGCACTTCAGCAGAGCTGAATTCCTGGTTCCTGTGCATCTTCTGCTGGTCCCTCCTGCCACTTCGGCTGAGCTTGGTGCCAGACCCAGTGACCTAGCTAGATTTGTGCTTGTCATAATTCATACAACAGGCATCATTCCTTTTCCATTCTGTAAGACATATGACAATGCTGACATTTTATTATGAAAAGTGATTCTCCAAACTGCAATTTTTTTGGTTAGATGATTGCTTACTATATTCCAATTACCATCAAATGCACAGTCCCCTTACTACAGTTCCACAGTTAGAAGTTACTGAATAATTTAAGTTACTGTGCTTCATTTACTTCAGAATTATTTTATGATACAATTGAATGTTTTAATGATGTTATGAAGCCTTTGTGATGCCCTAAATGGCTGGTCACAGGATGGATTCAACAGCATGCTCGGTGTGTAAAGAAAATCATTGTTTAAGGAATGAGCTTAAACACACAGTGATGCACACTGAAAACTGAGGCGAAAAGATGGAGTTAGCACATTACTTTCAGTAGGACTATGCTGGTTTACACCTGTTGAGGAATCTCACTGAAACAACTTCAAAAATGTAATCAATGGCAATGCATGTGAATTGGGGGAGGGACAATTTACTCTTTTCACTGCTGCTTAGTCCATTCACAGTCCCTTTTGATAAAGATGCTTTTAGAAGTTTCCAAGCTCTGGGCAGAAGGGGAATGCTGGATTCTCATCAGGTGTAAATCAGCACAGCTCTGCTAAAGCTGACAGACCTGCACCGATTCATATGAGCTGAGAACCTGGCCAGTTATGTTAACTAAGTTTGATAGTTTAAATATTCTTTGTCTTGAAGTGAGGTTCATGGCCACTTTGTGATATAAAGTATAAATTGAAGTTTGCTCAGCTGCACACTATAAATCTCATGCAATGACAGTGCTGTCGAGCTGCACTATTGTCTTTTACTGCATACATCAGGCAAGGGATTACTGTAAGTAATTTGTTTTGGAAGGCTGGCAACCCTAATGGGGCATGCCTGATAGTGTTCAAAGGTTCTGATTAGGCACAGTCCACAGAGATGTTCTTTCAACTTGAATCTCCAAAGAAAAAGACTTAATTTTTAACAAATCGCTTTCTTCTCAGCTTCATCAATTTGGTTTCTTTGAAACTCAGTAGTAAGATGTATCAAAGGAACAGATTGTTTGCCCAAAGCCTATCAAAAATGCTTTTTGCCTGAACTGAATATACCTAATCTATTTTCACAACTCATTTATGAACGATCCTGTAAGGACTATTACTCCTGTAAAGGTTTGTGAAGCTGGAGCCCTAAGAAGCCAGCAAGGTGCCTCTGTGCAGCTGGGGTGATATGAGCACGCCCTGGCTAGCTCTTCAAGAAGGACTAAGCCAGAGGAGAGCTCTGGCTAGGGAGGTTGCACTGGTGAGGTGAGCCCCAGCTGCTCCCTGTTGGCTAGGAGAAACTGGTGGCGAGCCTGCTGGAGAGGATACGCTTTTCTGTGATGCCATTGACTTTCTGTCAGCTGCATAGTTGCCTCCCCCCGCTAACAATCCAGAAATTCACAGTTACCCAACGCTTCACCTGAGCAAATAAAAGCATTGAGGTGGCCTCTTGCCTGGTTTCACAGCATGGACAAAGCATTAGAGGACATTTACCATACCAGATCGAAATAAGGTGGACCTTTCTGTTGTTAAATCTGTCGTTAATCTCCCCCATACTTCCAACTCCCAGAGAGCCAAATCAGGAGAGGTGACAGTTGGAAATAGCTTTAAAAGACATTATCTCATTGATTTTCGAAAGAGAGAGCTCCTTTAACAAGAATATTGTTCTTTCAGTGCGCTCAGTCTCCATCTTTAATGTTTATTCATTTGGCTGCTTCACAGGGGAATGCAAATCACAGAAATGTAGGAGCTATACAGTGGTGTGCAAAATGTGTACCCCAAGGGATTCAGGGCTTCCTCTCCTCCTGCCCCAGCTTCTGAGGCAGAGAGCTTTGTGTGCTGAGGAGCTTGGGAAGAAAAAGCAATATAAAGCAGGATTATAATATCCCCTTTTCATGGAAAAGTTGCAATTCATGTGATTACCTGGGATTTGTGTTTGAACCACTGCTGTGCTGTGTTGGTTGGTGAGAGAATCTGGCAAAATAATTTATTTACAGTCACTTTGTGGGGCTTCTGTAAGGCAATGCTGTAAGGCAAGGCTCTCTGTTGCTTGTTTTTGAGGCATAGGCACTTGCAAGGCAAGTCTCTAGACCTTGGACTTGACTTTAAGCCTCTAGTCTTTTGTTAGAGGTATCTTAAGCATTCCTTGGTAAACACAGTGAAGCACCAGCCTCAGAAAAGAACCAAGATTAGGCATTTGCAAGCTGGGAAATGAGTCATCTAGAAGTTTCTTGTGGAATTGTTCATCTAAAGACAATTAGGATCAGCACCATAACTGTGGGATTCCTCCTTCCCGGCATCAGGTGGCACATAATGAGGCTTCTGGTCAGTGAAAGGAGGTTGGGGTCACAGGAGGCATTTCCTCTCATCTGAGTGCGGATTGTTGAGGCAGATTGGCTATATCATCCTCTTGAGGTAGATCAGCCGAGGTGAGGCAAGCCTCTCCCAAAATCCAGGCTCCCATTGCAGCCCCTCAACACATGCATTTCACAGGTATGTAAACTTCACACAGTGTAAAAAAGATTCATCGCTCTCGAGTCTCCATCACCAGTTACTTCCACGTGTCAATTCAGCTTGTAAAATAACTGAACAAGTTCCAGAAAACAGGTTGTACCTGTAAAATGTTGAAACCCTTGGTTATTAAGCCAAGCATATTAAACTCACAGTGTTTGTATGGCCAGGCAGATAACTGAGTAAATAGGTAATTATTATGTATTAAAATATTTTGTTATTTACTGTATTCTTAGCAAAGTACTGCAAGATGCCTAAACAAATTAATCAGAGACAATAGGAAAAGACATTTTCCAGAGAAGTTTGAAGGAGCAAGGAAATGACTCACTGTTTTGGCCAGATAAAGCTAAGTGCAAATTGTGGTTAAAGCATTTATCCTTTCTCTGTGCCAGATGAGGAAATATAGGAGAGAGATCCACTGAGCTCTCCCTTCTTGGACCTACATAGAGTAGAGGTGGCTGACATAGTGTTTGCTCCTGCCAGTTTTATGATGGTTGGGGATTTCCTCATACCCAAGGGATCCTCTGCTTGGTGTTTGTGGATGGAGTTCATTCCAGTCCACATACTCAAATGGCAGATCTGGGCTAAAAACCAAAGTCAAAGCCTACAGTGATTTTACCTGGGGAAAAGAAATTAACATAAATGCATATTTTGTTGCAAGGTCAAAAGAGTGTCTGAGGAATTTAAATGAAACACCATATATATAACAGTATATGAAGTCAAACCTGGTCAGTGGAAGGACCTGGGATTCCAAAGGACTGATATTGGCTCTGGATTTATCCGGCATTTTCATTGCTTGTATGAAATAAGAAGGTGGAGGATGTGTTAATTAAACTTGTAATTGACACTTCACTAGAAGGTGTCAGAAACACCAGAGTACAAAAAAACCAACCAACAACAACAAAAAAAAAAACCCAAAAGCCAACAACAACAAACCAAAAGGACTTGAAGAATCTGGAAAACATGAAACAGGATTTAGCTTAAAGAAAGCATGTGTTAATAGCTGAAGGAAAAAGTAATCAAATCTAAAAGGAATGGTGCCAAAATAGGCCTATTATTATGGTGCTAGAGAGCTCTGTGGTTATAACCTCAAGAGTGTAGCTTAGATCAAGTGGAAAATAGCCATTTGAGGGAGCTAATTGAGTCAGGCTTTATATACAAAGGACTTTACATTAATTTCATAAATTAGAGAAGAATGTATTTCAAAATTAATAAAAGCATGTCTCAGTTGCAGTCGTCATTTTTAAAGGCAAGCTGGTTTAAAAATGAGATTTATATTCATAGAATTACTATGAAAGATGAGCATGCAAGGTCTCTTTTCAAATTACCTTATGGCTAAAATGCTATCCTGCAAGTCTGGAGAGTTTATCTTTAATCCCGTGCCTGTCACTGAACTTGGATACATACTTGTAAGAAGGGGACATAAGCAGACTGCAGTAAGGTGCAGCACAGTGGGGTTTGTCAGCCCTTCTAGGTGAGATCTTACCCATCAGTACACTGACAGACACAGAAAGGGGACGTGTGGGTCTTGCTATTCTAATTTGTGAGGTGGTGGTGGATGAAAGACATGTTCTAGGAAGCTTTCTACGGTACCCATCTATTGAATGTTTTTGCAGAGGACTGGACTTAATAAATCCAACAGCATTCGTGTTGGTACCTACCACGCACCTAGAGCAGCAGGGTGGTCCCTCTCTATCTTCATTGCCGTAGCATCCTGAGAGCAAAGAAAAGCACCGAGAGAACACACAGGGCTGGCTAGCCTGCTTTCATAACTCAACATCCATTAGGAGATGAATATCACTTAATTAGTATCTAATTACAGTAGTTAAATTGTCAAGGACTTTATTTAACAGAGCTAATCCCTTCTACTTTGTATTCCTCTGCTTGGCCCCCCAAAGTTGGTGGTATTTACTGCAGCGCAGGAAGGGCCACCCCTGGGAGCTGAGTGAGATGAAATGTGGAAACCTACGGGCCAAGAGGGTGGGCAGCTAATAGCTACCATTTTTGTGCATATTTCTCCTGGTCTAAGTGAGATCGGTGATTAACACATGCTGGGTGTTAATCTGGATTAACGCATGCTGGATGGAACCCAGACAAGATAGGCAGAGCAGAAAGGTCAACAACACCTATGTCACAGGAACTGCAGAGTTCAGGGATGTCTCAATTTTCCCCAGTTTTTAGCTACCCCACTCAGCTATACTAGGAGGTGTTCTCTTTCTGCCGGAGATTCATATCTTGAATCTCCTCTGCAAGTGCAAACATGAATGCCTCCATTCCGAGACAAATGAAGGTGACGGATGCGTGGGAGCCAGTTGAGAATAGACTGGGTCATCAGATGGGTCCAGTGTCTCAAAGCCAAAACATCTTAACACAGAGAGCACAAGCCTGGAAGAGAAGCTGTGGGCTGGTTTCACCAGAAGTCAGGCCCCAGCCCCCTATGAAGTCTACATCCACCTACAAGGTAATGCAGCTTAGCTACTCGGAAGTGTTTAAGGTCAGGTTAGATGGGACTTTAAGCAACTTTATTTAGTGAAAGATGTCCCTGCTCATGGCAGGGTGGTTGGAATAGATGATCTTCAAAGGTCCCTTCCAACCCAAACCATTCTAGGATGCTATGGTTCTATGACCCTCTTCATGATGCCTTCATTTCACACGTTTCCTTTGGGTATTCGGTCCCTCCACCTCCTAAATCCTCCAGCCACCAGGTAATACAGGAACTCAGGCAGGAAGATGGTCCATGCTGTGTAAGAGAATGAAAAAAGAGACAGGAAGAAAAAGAAAATGGTGGTGAGTAGCCTCGTGATTACCAGGTCATCGCTTTGCTCCCGAGGCCCCAGTCCAACAGGGATTTACTCTCTCTGTTAAATAGCTGCCTGATAAAATTTATAGCTTGAAAAAAGCAGAAATGTGCTGGGCAAAATGCATTTTCTGGCTTGTTCCTGGGTAGGAACAGCTGCTTTCTGGTATTTGCTCAGGGCAGGTTGTAAAGCAGCTCTCTAGTCTTTGACAACATGATGCCTTATGCATTCCTACCTGCTTTTAAGATTCTCTGTGGGCCAACTTTTAAGGTTTTTTCTCATGCTGTTCACACAGTAACATTTGACAGTATAAATGTGTTGGGATGAAGAGATTTTGGATTTTCTTCTAAACTGTACGGAAACTATAATGCGAATTACAAAATTTCATCAATAAGGAATTGTTGCATCATGACACTGCAAAATTACCAAAGCACCTCTTGGCAACTGAAAAAATCCTAGAAGCTCCCATGCTGTGTTTAGGAAGTATGCAAGCGCATGGGTAACTTCGTAGGAAACTACAAATCTTGGCATGGTGTGACTTCCTATTTTAAAAACAAACAAGCAAAAATAAAGAGGCTGCTATCCATCTTTTAATTCAGGATTTGCTTTTATGTATATGTAATATATTCTCTCTCTTTAAGAACTATTTTTCCATTGTTTTGAAGCAGCAAGGAAAAATATCACAAAGACTATTTTTCTTTAAGAAATATCTTGCCTAAAAATAGTGAAATCCAAGTCACACAGCTATTTCCTGATGATTCCTTATTCACATACTGAGTATTATGACAGTGCTCAGCCAGCCTCAAGATGATCAGTACTGAACAGTTCTTTCATTAATCAGAAAATCTCTTTAGGTCCAGTTGCCACTCAGCAAGTTTTGTCTGAGTTTTCCCAGGGCCCCTTTACATAACGCTGCTGGCGTAACACAATATCAAAGTTAACATACATTACAGTTATGACTTTTTACATTACAACAGAGGCATAACATGGAGCATGCTATGATACAAAGAAGTCATTCATACCTTGAACCATGTCCCAGTTCCAATCCTGCCATCTGCTATTAACTGGAGCGATGTACACCAAAGCAAGTAATAGTGTCTTTGCTTTCAAAGGTCTGCTCACTTGCCCAAAAATTATGTAGAACTGTTGTCATCCAAGGACGCAGAAATAAGGCATCTCCTTTTGCAAGAGCTGTGGATTTCACTGAGCCGCAAGTTCTGGATACTGTGAGAGTGGCATAATGATTACATACATTTTTCAAAGATGCTACATGCAAGCATTCCTCTTAAGTAAGAACACAAGTGTTTGCAGAACACGGGTCCTCTAAGTAGTCAATAGTTTAAAAAGGTGTCAGAGAGGGAACATGCAGACACTGCATTATCAAGACCTTCAGCAAAAGCAATTCATTTCCTCTTCTGCTATAATCTGTCCCCGCTGGGTGCTGCAATCCGTGGGGTTATCCTGTTTCCAACCTCAGGCAGGCCACAATGGCAATGTCTCATATTCTGACATCCCCTTGGAGTTTAGGGTTTAGTGATCACAGATACCTGAATATATTTACATACATTTGTATGGGGTTTTTTGCTTTCATCTTTGAGTTGAATGGCTTTTGCATTAAGGACCTTTCAGCAGTGAGATCTTTCCTCCCATGGAATTTCTTCAAGCAACAAAGTACTGCCTGGATCAGTGCAATTGTAGGAATGATGCACAGAAGTGTGGATACTCAGTGCGGAATCCAATTCTTTCTAATGTGTCTTTTTAAAAAAAGAACAAAACCACAAATCTCTGTGTTTCCAAGACAGTTTCAGTCATTTCTGGCTGCTCTCTTTTTAATAGTTCTACACCAATTTACAGTGCAGACCTGGAAGCATCTCACATAAGGTGAATCTTTCTAATCTTGCATTCTCTGTAAAACTATGAACCCATGCCCTTCAGGAGATGAAGCCGAATCAATATGACTTCAGATCTGGAAGTAAATATCCAGAGAAACCATTTAGCAGTCTCATTGTTGCATTTATACAGGAAGTTGCTCTGGGGTAATGTTTTGTCATTCGTTTTTACACTTGACGAATTTTAATGATTATATTGCCAGGATGGGTGTACTGTCATTAAACTCCTACCAGGTTTCCTGTTTGAAAACTGCCTTGTTAGGTCTATTTAACTTACAGCACATTTAACTATTAACAGGACACAATCAGCATTTTGATTTACAGTCGGGGGAGGAGAGAAAGAAAAAAAATGTCTTGCATCTTGGGACTTAAGGATGCTTTCCTTCTTTTTGTCCTGATGGCCACTGAGATCTTGTGCATGGTTAATGTGAAATGGATGTCGGTTGTACATACATGCATTCACACACAGGCACACACAAATGGCTTAGACATAACCACAAGGGCACTGAATAAAGCAAGTAATTCACATTCTGAGGCTGGTCTTGCTGGTTTTTATCACTGTTCTCATATTAGGGCTGCTAGTTTCAGCCCACTTGTAAGACTCTCATTAATCTTAATTCATCCCCCATCTACCTTAAAACGTGCCTTGAAGTCATTTTTTCCCCAGCCCTTTTAAACCATGCTCAATCTCCCAGGCTAAAGACAAATTTATCAACCTCATACAGCAGCATCCAGTGTCTAGGAATATTTCGGCCTTTTGAGAAAATTTCTTTGGGTCTTCACATTGCTGCTTCTTCAGTCTTGTGTTTCTAACATTCCCTCAAAAGCCAGGACTATTTCATTAATTACCAGCATTGCCACCATTGCAATATAAATCTCCAGCCGTGAGGGCTAAGTACAATTTTTAGAAAAGATGACTCGTCTCTGCACAGACTATGTCACTTCTTCATTCATCACCCTCAAGTGATCACAACTGAATTACTCCCCACCACTGCCACTCATTTTTCAGGCCTCTTGCTAATTCATGGAGGCTTGTTAAAATGCTGCAAGCAAAGGTGCCCTTCTGATCTTTCCAAACATTCACTAAATGGTTTGAATTTATTCATTGGACTGAGCTCATCCTGGGTCATGTCCCTTTTTTGTGTGTGTGTCTCATTGACTTTTAAATTTTCATTAAAGCTGCAGTATTTTCTGTTGTTTGAAGCCACGTCTATTGAGGAAAGTTACTGCTTTGAAGGGAAAGGGGTGGAAAAATCTACACAAAACAACCACAGCTACAGCAGAAACAAAACACAACAAACAAGCAATTAGCTTTACACAGAGCCATGAGCAGCTTGGACTAGTAGGAGTTTGAATCTGGTCTTAGAAGCATTTGGGGAGCAGCTGGTTCCCCTTGAAAGCAAAGAGTATGTTGCTAGAGAAAGGGTTACAGTAGTCCTGCCTCTTTAACTTGACCTGTGTTCTGAATTCAACCCAAACAGCATTTCCAGAGAATGACAAAAATAAAACCATTGCCCACTATGTGTTGCAAAGCTCCCACATAACACCTGATATAGCTCAGGCTTCCAAGCTTCCTTGCATTCCTGTTTCTCATATATTGAATTTCAGAGCTGCAAGACTGAGGAGAGTCAGAGGAGGAAAGGAAGAGGTCTCACAAGTCAATACAGGTTAAGGCAAATGACAGCCTGATTGAAGGACTGACACCATGCCTGCCTCCACCATCATAAAGATGGGACTTGCAAAACCAGTGACAGAAAGCAAGACACTGTACAGAACAAGCTCCTCCTTTCCCTGACCTTGTCACGCACTCTGCCTGTCATGGCGATGTTGGGAGCTATAATATACAATCACAGAATCATTTAGTTTGAAAAAGACCTTTGAGATCATCAAGTCCAACTATTAACCCAGGCCTGCCAAGCCCACCACTAAACCATGTCACTAAGCACCTCATCTCTCAGTCTTTTAAACACCTCCAGGGATGGTGATTCCACCATCTCCCTGGGCAATATTTAATGTTTAATCATCTGTCACAGAAATCCATGCAATGGAGAAAATCCAGACATTCCACTGGGAGAGAAAGCTTCCTCAGCCTTAGTGTTGCTTTGACAGGCTTTCCTCATCCTGCAGTGGCTGCTTGGAAAGAATGGGTATCTGCAGAGCCATCAAGGACAGAACACAGCATCCAAAGAGCTGTTCTCCTAGGTGTTATCATTCTTAGCTCCTCAGGACTGAGCAAGATTTGCGGTTTCCTTTTGTGTGCATCTGCTCCACTTCTGTGGTGGCTTCCACGCAAGCACTGCTCATCCCCAGGCAGAGTCCGTGGGATGGGGAGAAGCAGGCTGTGCTCTCCACACACCTCACCTGTCTCCAGTCGGTGGCACTTCAAGAAGTGTGGGTACAGTACAGATATTTCTCCCTTGTTCTTGGGTACCAAAATCCAGCTTGATACTGAGAAACCTTCAGCAGCTCTGGTATGATGTATCCAACAGGTCTGATTTTCTGTTCCTTCTCTGCTCCCATGGAGAGCTCTAGGAGACAAGCTACTATCCCTCAAAATGTCATTTATCTGTTTCTTCATGGTTCATGATTCAAAATTCAGAAGGTCCATTTCCAGATACTCTGCAACAGAATGCCATTAAGGGCACTTTCACACAACATGGTAATGCCGGTTGGTGTCTCTTCCTAGAACTTCCTTCCACATAGCTGGGCCTCAGAAAGTATCTGGCCATTGAGCCATGCTGCAGCCACTGAAAGTCTCCATAGTGTTTCACTTCAGACACTAGCTCTTACTTCACAATAAAAGCAAACAAAAGGACATTTTAAATAATTGTACTAGCTATGTCTAAGGTAATTACTCAGGATAGCTACGCATCTCTTTCAGAAATGATACTGTGGGCTTTTAAATGTCTTTTGTTCAATTGATTTTTCCTCCCGCAGGCTAATATCCTTGTTTTTCAAAATAGTTGATGTTCTGGGTGTTTTGCTGATCTTTCAAAGTAAAACAAAGCAAAGCCTCATTCTCAATAACCTCTGCCAATGCCTGAGCCTTTCATGGTTAAGGGGAAAATATTTGTAGCAAGTATTCGCATGCCATAGTCCCAGCCAAAAGACTTCTATGTTTGATGAACTCATGGCTAATTGGGCTGTTCAGATACAATTGTTTTCTAAAGGTCTAATTTGTGGTCTGAAGCCAAAATTGCCAGAGTGTGAACATTGCAACTCCCCTTAAAGTCCTGGTGGGATAAGAAGGAACGTCAGGGTGTGCCATGCTGTGGTACCCAGTCCCTCCCAGACAATCTCAGCAATGGACTGCAGAGCCATCCTTGGGCATCTCCTGGCATCTGATTTTTGGAAAGCAGATCCGCATGGCTTTGAACATGCTTCCACCCTTCTCAGGCACCGTAAGCACTGTTAAAGACAAAAGGATTATGGCAATGTCCCTATGAAACAGGGAGCCACTTATTTTCACCCCATGCTAGATCTGATCCCCAACAGGGATGAGGGAATACAGAAGGAAAGTTGCCTCCCTCCCCCCCCCCGCCAGTATATTGTGCTCTGCAAAAGTTGTTGTTGAGCACCTAGAAATCTGGTCCTAAATAAAGTGGAAAGCTTGCATCTTCTGTAAGTCTAGTAGCAAAACTTCTCTTAAAGTTTCATATCCTAGTGCCTGATATGAATAACAACAAGGTCTGCTACACAAGCTCGAGTACTCTGAGCCCTGGCTAACCAGCAAAGCCTTCTCAGGAATGGCACTGACTTGGAATCAATCTAATAATTAAACCACTGACATTTCAAAGTGTAAAGTCAGAGTGATTTTCCAATTTCCAGTATGTCCCTCTCTATTTCAATATTTATTTAGGTGAAACTCAACTGAGTTAAACAAGATGACTTCTTTAGGATCTCTTTTTTTCCCTGGGGTAAAAAAGTCAAGACCTGCTGTAACCTCTTTGAACATTCATGGAATGTTTATAATGTGTAAACACACCTTTATTCCATTATTTGGCACTAACAGTGTTTCCACAGCTCATTATTTCCTGCATGAAATAATGCTTAATTAGTGCTGAATTACAAGGGAATTGCTGTGCAACTACATAAGCCATCCTTGCAAATCCCCTAATGAATTCAATGTGATTGCTGCTATTGCACTGAATTCTAAACGGATTCATAATGATTAGAAACCTAAGGCATACCTGCCTCTTATTGATCAGTGTGTGACAACAGGATTGCTTTATGAACAGAGTCCTGCAGAAAATATGTTGATACCAGCATCTGAAGGTTTTTAGTACCTCCTGGGAGAAAGCTGGTGACTGTGGCATTTAAATCCAAGGCCTTAAGTAAATCAAATCTTATTAGTTTTTCCCAGGCCTATCGGAGTTGCAAAGTTACCAACCCTGCTGAGTGCACAAATAAATTAAATTTAGGGTTTTGTACTGAAAAGAAGGATGATCCTGAATTTAATCAGAGGTACACAACACCCTGGTTCTTAGCTCAGGTACAGTGCATATGTTCGCAAGACTGTCTCTCCATGAGTCTCATTCATCTGTCATTGTATCACACAGAAAGTTTGTCTGTGGTGTTGCTGGATGATGAATGGGATCCCAAGTTCACAAAGTTGCTCTGTAGAGATGACGTTATCCCTGAGATGGGAACATCTCTGCACTTCCCCATTGCAATCCTAAACTAACACTTGAGGAACAGGGATGTCTGCATCCACACACCACCCAACCCCAGCTTTCACCTCTGTGCTATGAAGTTCTACAGGGCAGGTGATATGTGGAGAAGCAGCACCAATCCCACAGCTGGGACATCTGCCTTTGGTGTAAGTAAACTGGGAAGAAATTTTGCCTGCTCTTTCAATAGCATCATTCATTATTTGGGTAGTCATGCTTTTGATCTTGGGGGAAGTATGTTGGGACTCAGCTCAGCCACTTAACTTTCCCTTTCTAAAATTCCTGTTATCATAGTCTCCCATGCACTGAATTCTGCAACCCTTGAAACCAATGCCAAACCCACTACTGATTTCAGTAGGAATACTTTCAGGCACATTGGGAGGTTTTTTTTTCCTTTCTTGCAACTGATCTTCCCAGTTTGTAGTGTCCTTCAGACTTTGACATTTGGAACAGGTTAGGCTGACACAAACACTTCAATTTAATACCTGATATGTAAGATTTATTCCTACAGACTTATATTGGTCTGTGTTCAAATTAGCAGTGGTTCCAGGCAGTCTGCTTCCTTGGGCTATGCTGGCATAAATCTACTGACTTTAAGGGAGTTACTTCTGATTTTCACTGATAAGTGCAAGAAAGGACTCAGCACTCTCCACCTAAAAGGCTTAGATTAGATTTCTCCTGGTCCCATTAATATTGCCACTGGTATTCTTTCTGGGGCTTTTTTGGTAGGGTTTTTTGGTTTTTTTGTTGGGTTTTTTTTTTGTTTTTCTCTGTATGTCAGTGCTTTCTCCCTGCTTCTTAAAATTCCTTTAGCTATTAAGATAACTGAAACTCCTTTCCTTAAAGAACTTCTAACTGATCCCTCAGTCTGAAATACACTTGAATGTACTTTGGAAAAAAACCCTGTGCCCCTGGACTATGTAAAGGGCTATAGAGTTGGAGAGGACAGTCTGGGTCCTTGAGTCTCATCCCTCATAATCTTAGCAAAACATGTAATGGATGCTTAGTCCAGATTGGTCTACAGAGCATCCTCTCCCCACAGACCACAAGATGGTTCTCCTCTACTCAAAACGAACTCGTGATCATTCATGAACCACTTAGCTCACAAAGTGAAAGCTATCTGAGATAAAATTAACATCAGAGGAGACAGTGAGACACAGAATGTATGTACAAGGCACTGTATTTTGGTGGGACAGCACTGAAGGGTCTGGGCCCAGAGGAGCATGTTTAACATATCTGAGCCCAAACACCATGCATATTAATGAGGTGGCAGCATCATAGGCAGTGTAGTCACGGCATTGTCATCAGTTACAGAGTCAGACAGGAGAGGGGAGGGGAAGAACGGATAAAAAAGTTCCTACAACTCTGCAGTCACCCTTACATGAGGTATTTGCAATGGGATCTTAAGAAAATAAAACTTCCACACACCTCCTGATTGTAAAGGTGGAACTGGGCTTTGAATTTCAGTGCTCTAGGACTATCTGTAATCGTGCTCCCAATTATGGACTGTGTTTGCACAGGTTGGCCTTGGCAAGATGCAGATAGTAATCTTCCTGAGTTCAAATGGGAACTTGCATATGACTTGCAGTTGTGAGAGCCAACAGTTGGGTAAAGAATCCTTACCATGTGCTTAAACCAGGTCAAGACACAGACATGCTGTGTGTCCTTACAGGCAAACGTTGAGGCAATTATACTCCCATATAACTTCTGGCAGAGTTGATCAATTCCTAAGTCTCATTAAAACAGTTTGCTTCTGACATGTTCTGGTTTGCACTAAGCGTTCAGTACTTTAGAAGTAATAACATGGTGGAATATCCTTCCCACAAGCTATTCTGCTCTCCTTCCAAGAGCTGTAATCTGAGGCTGGGATCAGGAAGTATTCATGCCTCTGAGCACCTTTCTGTTCAGTCCACACGCCCAGCAGCCATGCAGGCAAGGTCTGGTAATCACGCACATCTCGGAGTTAAGCGTGTGAAGACATCAAGAAAATGCACATCTCTAGTCCGATACAAGCAATTCCTACAGAGCACTGTCACTCTCTTGCTGTCTGGTGTGGGTGCTGCTGGTCCCCCTCTGACAACATTTGACCCTTTCCAAATGGCTGTGCACATCTGACCCTCCCGCAAGAGGTGGCGAGTCTAATCCCTAATTGTGCAATATGGAGGATAATGAGTCTCAGCAACGGCAGGCAGTGGCTTTAAAGAGGTATGCATGCAAAATATGCAGCTACATTAACCAGTCAGGCAAGGCAGCAGAGACATTTCCTGAGGTGGGAAACATATTGAAATGCTAATAGACCCCGGCAGGTATTGTTGGTCCTTTGGGGAAAGATACCTAGGAGGAACTTCTTAATTGTATGTTCACCAGATCCTTGCAGCAGATCAAAAGAGAGTACTGATATGAGCAAATAAACTTTGATATGTGCCTTTCACTACTGGTACTAATTGGAAGGAAATTCCCTGGCCTGTGGACCAGTGCACTTAATTCAAAAACATTGGAAATGTTAATTGAATAAGGGGGGGGGTTGGGGTGATTAAAAGCATGACCTCATGTCTAAAATGATAATGAGGGCTCTTGACACCTGAACAACAAAAGGTCATGAGAGTATAAACAATGAGATGAGAAAGAACCATCAGCTAGAGCCCTGACAGTGACACATCGGTCTCATGTGAGAAAGGGTGTTGGGCAGAGAGGAAACTGCCAGCTTGAGAGTTGAGACAATGAAACAGGCTTTAAAACAGAAGACCTGCATGCTGTACTCACGTGATCCCATTCACCTTCATTAGAGTTTCAGGGCTACAGCTGAGGCAGTTTTGCCCTAAATGCTCAGTTTTCTGCTCATCAGGAACCATTGGGTCCTTTCTTGTGCAACTTTGTACCTTAATTACTCAGCAATGAACAGGTCAGAGAAGATTACCCCCGTGATGAGGCGCTAGGGAGGTTGACAGATAACCCCCAGATAACCTGCTGGAAGGGGTAGGCAGGGATATGCAATCTTCTTCTACTCAGAAAAGGTCATTCCCTCACCTTCAGCAAGGAGAGTCCCATAATTAGGTCAATGGCTGTATTTCTGCTGCTGGGAGAATAGGACTTGGGCGTATATCTCATCTCCTTGATGGAATGGAGTTTACGTCTTGTGTACAGACATGAAGCTGGAGCAAAGCAAAACAGAAGGCAAGATATGTATTAGTTTTGAACTTCATTTTGGGGAGTAATCCCCTACGTAAAAACTGTTTGCAAACTGCTGAACTTGTATCAAGTGTATATTCTTTCTAGATTTCCTTTTATCTCTCCTCAGACATCTCTGTTATAATATTTACAGAGGATGTTTGCAACGAGGAAAGATGCTTTTTTTTTGGCCCAGAAAATGGTTCCAAGACCAGAGTAGGGCTGGTTTCCACTACAGTCTCATCAGTGCTCATGATGGTCTGCATCTTAAATTCCAAGATTTGAACTCCATTGACTTTGTTGGGCATATCAAAGTACACTGACAGCGTGCATTAGAGTTGTGGCTAGTGCAAGTCATTTGAGAGTGTGTTTTGGGGTTTAAGTTTGCTTTTTTTTTTTTTTTTTTCTCCTGTTGGAACACCTATAAGTAACAGTAGAAACCCAAACAGGATCACAGTATAGAAAGAGGTAAACCCCACAGCTCAACATCTTGCCACCTGAAGAACCTGTTCATCAGATGATGAGTCTGTATGAACTCTTCAATATCCCTGGGTCCCCCACCCACATTTTTGGTACAGTGTGGTGAGAGAAAAGCTCAGTGAGTGGAGAGATGATGTGTGGATGTGCTTTGGGAATTTGTGTTTGGTTAGTAATTTCCCATGCAGACATTATGTTTGCACACTGCTGAACATCTTATGAGTATATATTCCCTCTAGAGTTTCACTCTACCTCTCTTCTGAAGTCTCTGTTATGTTCTTAATCTTGTTTGCAGTTTTCAGATTCCATTTACAAGTTCTCCAAGCCTTCTTCCTCCTTTATTCCCAAACCCTATTAATATCTGACCTAAAGTGCATTCAAGTCTCACTTCTTCCTTCATACATACTTTACTATCACTGCCTTTCACTCTAATGGCAATGCAAGAAAGATTTATCTGCCGTGCTCTTCTTTATGCGGTTAATCAAAATTTTCCTCTTGATAATTCCTATTTACTGTTATAGTAAGTTAAAATGATTTGCAGATTTTTTGGGTCTCCATTTTAATGATCCATAGTCCTGCATTGCCAAAACCTTTCCTATTTCTCACCAAGTTATTATGCATATTGAATTAATTTCATTAAATACACTGTATTCCCCTGATTTTTTTCCAAAAAGCAAAAAGAAAAAGAGAGGAAGAAGTGGGGAAAAATAGTAGGAAATTGGTTCAAGGTGACAGCAGCTGCACTTATAGTCATATCAGTCTATAAAGCTTAGTACAATTGTCCTCTTTCCTTCTTAGCTTCGTAGAAGTTGGGCACAGTTTAACAGTTTCACAGGAATGAAGCTGTACATGGGTGGACTCTATACTTTTAGGATATGCTGTGGAGGTATATTATTTTAAGAAAAAAAAAAAAAAAAAAAAAAAGGTATTCCACTTCTGCATCTCCTAAGGAATCCCAGAGAACTTGACACTTTCACAATTCACATCTGAAGGAATGCATTACTCAGGGCAGCTCCATGACTCATTTTTAAGCAGAATCCATGCTGCTTTATACTTGGCCCCCAAAGCTGCTGCAGCCAGCCAAAGCAGAGTCATATCTGAACCCTTAAAAGCGGGTGTTGTCAGTAGGAAGCCTGTCACTCACATATCAGAGCTGAGGGGGGCAAGAAATGCATGCCAGACCTTGGCATCCAACGCATGCAGCTGCCCAGAAGCTCCCCATGTGAATCTGGATTCTCTGGAAAAAGAAGGGAATGAGCAAAATAGAGCAGAATAAGCAGTGACAGTAACAGAGGACAATTAGTATTGTCAGTATATCTCCATGCCAGTGTGGTTCCTAATTGATTGCCCATGTCTTAAAAATGTAATTACTGAGTATACTTGTACCGTGGATACATGTTTAAACTATTGTGCTTGACAAAGATGTTAGCAATAAGCTGTTCATGTAGCCACTGGAAATAACCTTAATATGATGAGCCCGGAGTGGGAAAAATAATGCTGTGAAAACAGACATCATGTCACTGAACCTCTTTCCTCCTGGGTCTGGATTCTTTTGGTATGGTATATTTCAAAGGATCCCAAATGCCAGAGTGATGGGTTTATTTTAAAAACCTTGAGTGATGGAAGGCTCCAGACTTATTCTTTAAAATAATACATTATAATAAAAGAAGCATTCCCAAATGGGGAAAAAGCTGTCTTAGAAGAGGAATGGTTTGTTTGAACTAAAAGCTAGAAGAAGTAGGCTGGGTTTCCTTGAGCTACGGAATGGCTTTTTGTTCTTCACCCACCCCTGCAATCTCATGCCATACTGCCCTGCTGCAAAAACTAGATAGACAGGAAAGAACACCACGTTTAACTGGTTGCAGTTGTGGTTGCCCAGTTCAGAGCTCAGATGAAATGATGGAGAAACCTGAGGCTGCAACACCCTTGAAGAAAGGAAGTCAGAATCAGGAAAACACATTAAGGGTCAGTTTTTCAAGATCACAGCTCCTACTTTGGTTTCAATGCATTTTGTGAAGTTCTTGGAGGGCAGCGAGGGTGGGGGAGCAGGGGAGTTGGGGGTGTGGAAAAAGCAAAAAAACCCCATTGATACGGAGAAATAGTGTGAAATGGGGACAATGGACATCGATTGTGATATGTCTGCTCAAGGAATGTGGGTATGGTGACTGGTCATGGGTGCGGTGTCTGGTCACATAGGCACACAGCTTTGAGGAGACAACTACAGTTTTGAGGAGACGCCTGCCCGCCTGCCCCTCTTCCTCTAACAAAGGGGAGACGGGGAGACGCCTGCCCTTCTTTCTCTGACAAAGGGGCTATTTAAAAAAGAATGAGAAAAGGATGAGAGACATTCAAATGCTATCTAGAGGGAGGGAGTGCTAAGTCTCCTTGCTGGAGAAGATTGGATGGTCACGGATGGTCACAAGAACATGAATCACCTACAAACCTGCAAGGCCACCACATTCCAGGCAAAGGACTGATAAGCTAATTAACATACGAAGCGAGAGTAAGCGGGGTTTAGGTAACGAATATGTATAGGCGTTAATTGAATATTCATTTGTTTCATTGTATAAATGTAGGATGGTTCCTCACTTCGGGTATGCACGCTTGTGGAGGAGCGATCCCCCGTGCATCTGCGCGCCATAAACATACCTACTTTATAACTTTCGAGTTACAGAGTCTGCACGTCACCGTGCTAATGTATAGGCAAGAAAGACTGTCCTGGACAGTTCCAGCCTAGTGTTTCTCTTCCAGACTTATGATGCCAGCTGTGACTAATTTCTCCATAAGATCTTGCTAATGATAATAATTGAAAACTGCCAGTCTAAAATAACAATCTCTTCTTCTCGTGACCCTCTAATGCATCTACAGTAGCTGGCCACAGCAGGAGGTGAGGCTGCTCCCCTTAACATGTCCCAAAACCAACAGCAGCGGCTACCTGACCCTATTCCAAGCTGCTTCCACTCTCTGCTTCCCTTACCAGTATAAATCTAAATCCCCAGTGTACCACTGGGGAAAGAGCAGTGCTGGGTTCTTCTTTCAGCTGCTGAAATAGCTCAGTCACTCAATCCTTCGAACAGTGGAGAGGACCCTCCCTGACACAGCAGCCCTACAGCCCCCAGAGCATTTTGGGAGGACCCCGAGAGGAACCCATCTGCACAGGCTGCTCCCCCTCCAGTGATGCTGCTGATGTTATCGTCCCCCTCCTCCTCTCAGCCCTTACCACAAATCTGCGTTCTGTACTCCTTAGCCTGGCTCTGACCATAGGCTGACATTTTTACAAGAATTTTTCTGCTGATTATTGTGGAAAGGTCCCATCTCCTGGGAGAGTGGTGAGAACCCCATTGGTGGGATGTTTGAAATTAAGCAACAGGCTGTTCAATGTACAAATAAGGAGTAATCTTGCCCCAACATGGAAATGTGTTAAATGATGGAAACTCTTCTGCCTGTAACTGCTCTGAAACTGCCTAGTACTCTGTTCCCCTGGACTGTGCATCCTCCCAGATGGTGATCAGAGACAAAGCTACCAATAGCTGCAAAATGGTTTAACCGAGGTCTTGAATTATTATTGGTTCTCAGATTATTCACTGCTTTGTAAAACTCTGTGGAAGATGACAATGAATGCTTCAGTAATCCAGCCTCTTCCAGAATGTTTTATGGGGTAGAAGCATTTGCAAATAACTGTGAACACCAAAAAAGGTTACAGGTCTGGAGAAGTCCCAGATATATTCCTTTTGTCCTCATGACCTACATCCTCTTCACACCACCTTGCTCTGGTTTTCCTTTCAAAGCCTTCCAGGATCTCTGTGAGGACATGCCCTGTGGCAGAGAAGGGAGGCACAGTGCAGTAAAGAGGTAGTATCACTAACGAGCCTACCTAACGGTTAGGGGCTTGATCTTCAGCCGGACTAAGTCTTGAAAAGGTAATGATATTATTGGAGTTACATTGCCTATATCCAAAAGTAGAAAAAGACCTGAATGGCAAACTGTAGCTTTTTGCTTTGTTTAAATAAGTTGCTTTGGCTTGATAACCTCTAAAAATATTACTAAACTCTTTCAAGTATTTTCTTTCAAAGGAGAAATAAATTCTGTTAGGAAATTAGCTCGGGTGCCAAATCACATGATTTTTCTTGTTTACATGGCTGTGTTTAGTTTCATCTTTACTTAACCAGCCTTTGGTGATTTTTCATTGGTTAAATCCTAGGAGATCACCTTAGGAATTCATTGCAATTCAGCACAGGAATCTAGTCCCATACACTGCAGGGCTATTTCTACCTCACCTGCATTTTAATGGCTCTCCCAGTCCATAATGCCTTAGACTCTGCAGCCCTTCCCACCAGACATTAGCACATTTTGACCTCAATTTGAGAGGAAACAAAGTGCTGTAAATGACTTTTCCATGACTGAAACACCAGATAAGGTTTTACAAATGGAAAAGTGAGCCCAGAGCACCGTCTATATTACACCCTCTGTTTAAAACAAACAAACAAAAAGAAACAGCCAGCTACTATAGGCTGTCCCACTCCTGATGCTGCCACACATTGCTTTGCAGGATTGACCTTCTTCCAGAAGTAATGATTAGAAATTACCACTCATTTTTTTAAGTTAAAAAAAAAGCAGCTGGTATCTCACAGAGGATATTCACGGCAGAGCTGTCAGGCAAGTTTTCAGCGTACTTGAGCACCTACTCCTTCGTACATGACCACAACATTGCAGCCATCCAAAACTCGCAGATCGCCTATCACTAGACACAAATCACCACGCTGAGCATTATTCCCTTCAGTTTTTGCCACTGACTCAGTGCACAGGCTGAGCACAGAAGCAGCAGCAGTTTACTGTTGGTGGCACAGTTTTGGAGGCTACATTTATAACTGGAGAGACTCGATGACTTGTACAGACATTTACATTCACATCAAATCCCAAGCTATTCCCAGGAGGAGCAATGGTTAACTCCAGTGTCCTTGACAAATATGAGCAACAGCATGTTTGTGCCAGGGTAAATTTCTCCCTGTGGCATTCTCGGCTTCCAGTCCTTAAGTGTAGTGCAGTCTGGCTTGTATGCTGTTAAAAGTGGAGCCAGGCAGGAAATTCAGAACTTCTTGAGATTTTTATTATTTTTCCTCTTTGTTAACTGAGATACTTGGGAAATTTCTGTGGACAGAAAAAGTGTGAAAATAAGCCCTGACACAGTACTTTGTTCTTATTCATATTTCGGGTTTTACTCTATGATCTAGTTTAGCATCTCACTTCTTCTGACCAGCAAGTCCATGTGCTCCTGAAAAAGTTTCAAAAGGGAAATTTGATCAAATCTTGCCTGTGCCTGTGACAATAAGCTTCAGTCCATTTGTATTTTCATCAGAGGCAACCTTCCACTAGAAGGGAAAAGATGTTCTGTTGTGTTTTTTTAAACCTGTAGAGTGATTATACATGTTTTGTATTTATGACGTTTTCAAAAAACTGAAGTACCACTCTGTTATGATTTCTCAGTGATAAGCAGAACAGAACAAATTCAAGAGCTCCTTTACTTGCTTGTCATCTGTAGGGAAACCATTTGCTATGAGCAGATCACATTTTATGTGTTCTTAGTATTTATATCCAACCAAACGTCAATGCAAGAGTCAAATTGCTGTTCTACAGAGATTGTTCTTTTCTCTCAGATTTCAAGAATAGAAATAAAGTTCAAACTATGCAAAGGTCAGTTGGCTGAAGTTTTTGTTAAGAACCAAGACAAAACTGGATAAGGATCACTGAATTCAAGTGAATGTGGGCTGGCTTCCCTCACAGCTGACAACCTCTCCATAGTTTGGCTTTTGATTTGCAGTTCTCTGCTTAAGAGAGACTGAAGAGACCCCCAGGCCCACATTGCTCGCTATTGTTCTCTTAAGCCAGCAAAGAAAGAAAAACTTCAAAGACTTCTAAATCTGTTATTAGTTATGAAGATAATGATAGTCGTGCATGTTACAGAAGTGCCTGTGGGATAACTATGACATGGCTCCCACTGCTGCAAAGCAGCAGATGACCACAGCCTTGGTATGTCTGTAACCCAAGTGGGCAGTGGAAAACCACATTGTTATTCTAAACTTTCTTTAGAGATGAGTCTTTGAGTTAAGAAGTAAATCAATCATCACAGAAGCTTCTTCTGAACCAGGAAGCTAGCACAGACAACCACAAATAGATCCAGATTTTTTCAGAAAAAAATCCAAGCTTTGTTGGAAAACATTTGTTTCTTGAGACAACATGGATTAACAAAATTTGCTGTGTTTGATGAACTTTGGTCAAGTCCAGTGCAAGGCTCCTGGCAGCCTGTCGCTTTTGCATCCGTCAAAGAACAGAGAATCAAACGCTCATAATTACTTGCTCCATGCTGTCCACTGATGGATCATTCACATCAGGGACTTGGATGATCTCTCTGAATCAGATTGGTGAAGTTGCCTTTACCAACCTTGGTTTGGTGCTTCAGGGCTCATGAGTGACTTTTGATTTTTTAAACTTCAGTCTGATTCAAAATGCAAGGAGGAAGCATTGGTTTTCCACTCACCCTAACCATGAACTTTGGTGAAGAGGTAGAGGGAGCCGTCACGTCTTGCTAACTCTGGTGCAAAAGAAATGTCTCTGTAATTGCAACAGTTCAGCCAATGTTTACTCACCATCTTTAATCAAATAGACATGAGAATATGTTGTGATTCTTCTTGAAGAAAACTATCCTTATAAAAGAACCTAGGAACCCAAAAATCCACAATTCTACAGGCTTTTGCAATTCACATCTAGAGCTAAATCCAGCACTCGGACTCCTGGCTCGTATGTAATTTGTCCACAATAGCCTAAAGCAATTTTCTGCATTTGAAATACACGGGGACGTTTTTCTCTGACTATAAGAGAGGTGAGGTACCTGGGTTAGAATAAAGATTATCATGGTTAGGAAAAAGGAGTTGTGACAGCAGGGGACTGAAGATGAACAGGTTTGTGCTATCTCTCCTGGTTTGTTTACAAGTCTTGCTATCAGTCATCAGTGCCTGAAGCTAGAGGAAGTGTGGGCTTCAACCAGCTCTTTAAAGTGTAGATTGAGTTACTGCCATTGTTGATGTTCAATGTGGATCATTTAATTCATTCTGCAGAAAATGTGAAAATCGTGTGGCTACAGCAAGTTAGCCCGGCAGCAAGTTGTCTTGAGAGCTTAGTTTTCTCTCTTTTATTAGGAAGCACTGGAACATATCCCAGTGGCTACATCAGTAGCTCTGCTACCATTTCTGGCAGAAAAGGAGTAACCAGTGCCTCATGCTGCAGGGGTTTCATATGGTATAGACAGTGGATCCAGATGACACACAGATGATACCAAGCCTGTCTGTGAAAATGCTTAGAGCCACTCAATGTCAAATAAAAATTAATGTTCATCACTGGTTTTCCCTGCTGATTAAGAAATTTAACCATTCAGACTAGAGATCAGGTTTACAGCTGCTATTGCCTGATATGGCTTGAATGACTTAAGTAAATGTGTCAGACGAATTTGCAGATCTCCTGCTATAACAGTTCCATCTCCTCTCCCCAAACCCAGCTAAAACACCAGTGAAAACAATGCATTTGAACTATAGTAACAAGAAGCATGCTTTTTATCAGAAGAAACAAAGAGACTACACTTCTTCCCCTCCTTCATTTCGATGCCACAGTACTGGCATCGTTTGTGTTCCCAGTTCATCTGTCCAGAGTTTCAGCACAGTGATGGAGGTACAACAAGGATCACCTCTGCAGCAAATGAATGATAGGACGTGAGCCTAAGTGGGAAGTTAAAGCCTCTCCTGTGGCTGTTGCAGGGAACGGGACATGGGTCTGGGGTCTAGTCAGCGCAGGGGAACAAGAAGTCACATGGCAACTCTTCTGTATGTGTCTGGGCTAATGTTGTTGTCTTTTGGCAAAGGAGATGAAAATAGATGTCTGACCCTGACCCTCAACAGGGAGCTCAGTACTAACAACACAGTGTTCTGACATATCACATATGGTACACATTGCACCAAATTTCAGGTAGGTTCTCATTCAGATTTATTTTTCTGCCCCAATGCAAAGGTCAGTCTGAGCTACAGAGGTCCTGGAGTTCTCACCTCCATGTGTTTGAGATCTGTTTGTCAGTATTGGTTAATCTAAGAAAATGTGCTGTCCAGAACTAGTGGGAAAAAATAATAGAGTTCCAGCACTACCACCTAAGAAGTACCCAGATATTCAAAAATAGTAGAAAAACCCTTGTTTTGCACTGTGCTTTCCATTTTCTGGTGGAAAATCACATCATATAATAATTTTCATGGAACATGGAAAATTCCACCTGCAGTACATGTGTTGTATTATTGCAGAAGAGGGAAATCCCAGATATTGTTTACAGAGACAGACAGCTTGTTTATTCAGCATTGACTAAAGCTGGCCAACCAGCCTTAAAATAAAACTGTATGTGAAACACTTGCGGGAACCAAAATGATTTACTATCAGAAATATCCATTCATTCAATAAATTCAGCTAAACCTTCCAAATACAGCCTGCAGTTTGATTAATGGAAGAAGAGAGAGAGCTGTGCTTTAGCTGGGATTCAGGATGTTGCTGATCACTTAATTTTGATGGATGGGAAAGATGGGATGCCTCTTTCACAGGAGGAGAAGGCAAAACATCCTCTTTAGTACTTCCATAGAGGAAGATCCCAGGGCAAGTGAACAGACAGGGTAATTTCTGGTGAGAGCCTGAGTACTCTGTGAGGTCTGTTGCTTTCAACAAGCACACTAACTTTTTACCTGGTAGAAAGTAGGGTGTAACGTACATTTGGTTTTACAGTTATGCCAGAACTCTGCCGTCAGGTTACAGAAACTATCAGGATGTATGAACTCATACTGACTCTACCGGAGTCAATAAGTCACTCACATTTAGCTTTTTCTTTATGACTGTCCCACGCAATACACCTAGGCAGGAGTTTTTCTCTCACCTTGATTATTCAAGCCCCTTCTTCCTGCTCCTTGTTTTAATATCCCCTTCATTCTCCTCTCATCCATTCAAAACTTTTAGCTCTAAATGTCCTTTGGTGGCCTTCTTTCACTCAGCCAAATACCTTTAATTGCTGTTCCAAGACCACATGGAAGGGAGGTTATCTCACCTTTTTGTTTGTTTACTTATCAATTTTTGAGACAAAACCCCCCACAGACTCAAGGTGTTAGAGCATTTTTCAGATTAAATCATAATGTAACCTCAGCATACTGCAGAGGTCAGGACCAGAGCAAAAGCTAGTCTTGAAATCCCCAGTACCCTGGTCCAGCATTCATAATCTGGCCTTTATAAATAAAAATGCCTTTAAAAAAGAAATCAAGGCTGATGGAGACAACTATTTGTGAGGTTTGGAAAGTTTAAAAATTCAGCTTGCTCAGCCCCTTCACTTAAGGACAGTCCTGTTGTGAGCACTTTATATTTACAAATAAAGCTGCTTTACATTTACTCCTCCTGATCATCACCTTTTTCAAGGGAAACAGAAGAAGTTATGAAAATGTGAAGTGTTGCAGATCCATGGCAAGATACTTTTTTTTTTTCCTTTCTGCCTGACCTGGTGAAAATGCTTCTAGTGAATTTTCTCTGTGATGCCTCCCTGCTGGAAGGAGCCAGTTGAGGAGCTTTCCAAAGAGTCCATTTACAAATGGCAGTGTCCTGCAGCACCCTTCATTAAAAGATGTTCTGCCGTGTACTTGGCATGGAGAAGGGGCCACCTCAGAAACCATATGTATGCTGGCTGTCGGTGACAAGCCTTTCAGGAGACCATGCAGGTTACACACGAACCACCTACCCAAGGTATGTCTCATGCCACAGGTTTATGGTCTCCATTTTTAACAGCTCAGAAAGAATCATCCCCCTGGCATGCCTGTCCACATATCACAGCTCAGTTTCAAGGGGGTAATGTCTCATATTTTGCTGGCTAGAGGCTATTTTTGGTCTTATTATGGGGTATTTGCATTAGCTAGGGTTTTCATCACAGCCAGTCAAGCACAGAGCAGGTCCCCTGGGTGGCAGCCAAGCGAGCATTAACTCAAAAACCTTGCCATCTCAATTTTTCCTACATTTCCCTCTGCGTGCCCATGTTTTGAATCTGGCTGGAGTCCCAGCTCCCCCTTTCTAGGCTGTTGACAGGCTCTAGCATGACGCAAAGCCCAACCACTGCTAAGGGCTGGTGGCTCAGGGAGGCAGAGCCAGCTCCAGAGCACATGCACATTACTCTGTGCCCCAAGACAGCCAGGTCTACGCCAGGCTGCTTGCTTCTTGTTGCTTAGAGGGAGGACCTGGGGTGTGTTTGAGAGGAGACTACTCTGGAAAGGAATCAGGTGCCCAGCTGCTTCATGTCCCACTCCTGTTCATAAAAACAAGCTCTCCTCCCAGCTCTACCTCAGCCTTCCCCATAGCCAAAGCAACTCTTGGGGTAGAAAAACTTAGTTTTGCCCCCACCCCTGAAAAGCTTAGGTTAACTTTTGCTGTGAGGCTACCAATGGGAGCAAGGCAGGCACCTACAGAAGCTGAATTGCAGGTCAAGGCACTCTCTGACAGTCATTCTCCCAGCACTGATTTCAGTCAGCATGTTTAACTCTGAGCCATTCTGTTTGTACACTACAAGTCAGTCAGTTGTAGCTGCGGAAGGAAGTTATCTTTGTGCAATTGCTTTCAAGGTCCAGCAACAGAATTGGCTGGTGTTGAGTCACTGATCACTCTAAATCAGAGTTGACTAGAGCAGTCTGATTGCTACACACGGTCCATCCAGGTTTAACTAATTGCATGTTCCTTATTATCTGCTGACAGCTGATAACTCATTCCTAACATACCTGTGTATGAAAGATCATTGTAATAGTAGCAATGCCAAGCTCCCGTCAAGATGCCGAAAGGAAAAAGCAGGCAGGCTCCAAACATTTATCTTGTGAAAATTACCTTTTCAGGAATGTGAAACAACCAGCATTTCCACCTGGAAGTGAAAATGCTGAATTGTTCTTCGTAAATGAAGATGTTCAGTATTCAGGAAGGCTAAAGAGGTCATGGGCAGGGTAAATGTCTCTATGCAATGTCAGCCGAAGAACCTATGGCTGCAATTAGTTGACTGGAAGAGCTGAATGACAAAGCTTTATAAGTGTTGGTTTTCTCCTTGACTGTGCTGTCAAGTGGCATGTGAGGTGCAAATACTTGGAATCTGCCTCTGCACTCCTTACTCAGAAGAAAGTCCATCAGAAGCAGCAGGAATGCTGCCCTAGCTAAGAATGTCAGGCTAAACTTCAAAATGTTGAGCTTGCTGCTGCTAACTGACCACGCAGCATCAACCCTGCAGTTCTCCCTGTGAAAAAGATAAGCACAGAAACCACCAGTTCACAAGCAGGAAAGAACAACAGAAAGCAAGCTTCTCCGTGGTCGCTACTGCCATAGAGAACACATTTGTGTTGTCCTGAGTGCTCGTGGAAGCCAGGTCTCAAAATCCACAGTAAGCCCCCCTCAAGCCCACCCCTGGAGTATCTATCTGGAAAGGAAGAACCCAGTAACCCTACAAATGCTCATGCAAATCCCATCCGGGGAAGAGTGGCCACTAGCAGCATCACACCATCTCCAACAGCAGGGGTTAATACGAAAGCATACAGCAGAGACATCTTTTCAGATTAGTATTTCATTCCTAAGTGCCCTTTAGCACACTACATCAGAGAACAGAGGTGACATTTCTGTCCTTGCAAATGTGCTGCGCTCCTCTAATCAGGATGTGTCGTGTCAGTGTTGCCAGCTGGTAATACAGCCTGCCCCGCTGCAGCCATCTCATTTGTAATGTCTTGCCATGCCAATGGAAAACCGTAGAGCTTTCTAAACAGGGCTGCATTGATAAGGAAGAACTATCTGGTAAATGTGTCATGTTGCAAGCAGATGAGATACGAAATGTAGCAGGGATTAGGAACAGCTTTTGCCTAGGACAATATACTCTTTACGTGTACAGAGTGAGCTGCTTGTGTTGATTTATAGCCTCCTTCACCCTATGTTCTTCATAGCACCTAGGGTGGCGTAGTAGATCATTCCCCTACCATCCTGCAGACTTCAGCATTTCCCTCATCATGTTGGGTTTTGGAGCAGTACAATAAAGCACGTAAGAGACATTGGTTGACTTGGACCCTACTCTGATACTGGTATCAGAAGAAAAGATTTTCATTGTCTCCAGTTATCCCAGCTGAGTGTAAGAAGAAAGGAATCACCCATTACATTTAGACCACAAGCCAGGGAAGATTTCAGTGGGACAGGAAAACACCATGGGAACTGGGTTAGGGCAGGGTGAGGTGAGGCTTGTGCCTTAGCTGGATTTGCATGAAGATGAGCAGACCCGCATTGGATTGCTTGGGGTTTTGCTCATCAGTCGGAGCTGCTCCCAGCTTCAGCACTGTGTTGAACTCCAGGCAGAAGGTCAAGGATGACTGCTAACAAGAAGATACTTGGCATATGTGGCAAAGTTCTTTCAAGGCATTATGGATCTGCTGCATCCAAGCACGTTTCACCAGTGGGAGGTAGATAAGGAGACTTAGAGCTTTCAGATATATAAATACCTCAAATTGTTGATGTTTTGGATGGATTATGAGTTTCTTGAACAACCTGCCCGAACACGTTCAGCCCTTTGAGACTGTATAGGAAGTGCTACATAGCAGTCAACCATTGGTGGGAAAATCCACTGAGGGCTATTACATGCAAATAAAGACCTGACCCAGTCCTTTCCCTCTGCTAGTTTACAATTATGAATGCTGCAAACAGCAGACAACCCCTCACGTTTTCCCTAAATAACATCTACCACCATTGCCTATATTATCGAGCTGACACTCAGCCCTAAGGACACCTCACAGACCTCTCTAGGAAAGGAAAACCTCGCAGGGGAAAACACAAAGAAGCCAAATTATGTCAGGATACAGAAAACTAAATAGATCACAAATGTGTAAGGGTCACATATCTGAAAAATAAAACCAGGAAAGCAGCAGGATACACAGAGTGACCCCAATATTTCCCTCCATCCCTACACATGTCCAAGGAGCTGGTGGACACTGAGCAGACACTGTGCTTGGGGGAGCTTTGGCCTGACCTTCTGTAGCCTTTCCTGTATTCTTTTTGATAAGTGAGGGGATGTACAAATCAGACAAACTAGTATGCTAAGAATGGCTGATTTCCCACAAGCATCATTAATACCCAGGTCAAAAGGAAAGTCTGAGACTCGCTTCAAATCTTTAGGGAACTCTTATCTATAGCAACTGGTCTTCAATGCTCAGACTTTGGCCTCCCCCTTTCTTCTCCAGAGGATAATATAGAATTCATATGAGTGGGTGGGAGGGATTATGGAGAAAGCTATTAAACCTAAAATAGAAGTATAAAAGAAGCATTAAAGAAAAAATATGCAACATTTGTAATAATGGTGTTTCTTATTGAAATGAAAGATAATTTTACAAAGCCAAAGATGGTAAAAAGAACCAGGCATGGTTTGGTATCACCAATTTCTGGTTAGCATTTCTACATTGTCCACATATGTGTGCCATCTGCAACACTGCTGTTTGGCAGAAAATACAATAAACACAACTAGCGACCACAGCATGCTTTTTGAAACATGACGGAGGTACCCAGGAGACCAGCAACTTTAGGTTAGAAGTCATAACCGATGCAAGCCCGTCTCAGTAGTGAAACATATACATAGGCTTAAGCCAGGCTTCCTCTTGCAGCAATTTATACTGTCTCAAGTCCCCTGTGATTGCCTTGGAAATATCCACCAGCAGCCTACAGTGCTGACAGGGAATCTGAGCTTGTGTAACTGACATTTTTGAAGGCTGGCAGGGAATATAATCGTAAATGGTAGGCCATTCTCACATGAATTTACTTGCCAGAGAGCTAGTATTACATCAGCTCAGACCCTCTGGAAGGTCTACTGGGGACAGAACATCCTTCAGTCTAACCTAAATGTGCTACACAGGGGAATTAAAAACCTTGTATACTCAGATTTTCATTGAAAATTGCCTCCATATGTATTCAAAATTTTGGATTCAGAGCCTGCTACATAGTTTTGATGAAGTGGCCCTGAAATCAGTGAGCCAGTATAGCAAGTTCTCAGGTTTAGAAATTATATCCTTTTATGAAATACAAAAACCTAGTGTTTATTGTTACTCAGAAACAGATCTTGGTTAAGAGTTGACACCCTTTCTTCTGCCTCCCAGTCTTAAATTGTCCATATGGAAGTGCTCCTAGGGTGAGACCATAAGCTGAGTCACTAGAGCAATATTTTCTAAACATTTTTGAACAGTACAGGAAGGTCGTTTCCTCATTGCAGTGAGGAGAAGAGGTATGTATGTCTGAACCAGTGGTGAGATAATTCGAGTGAGACTCAAAAGATCTGGGCTGCATTTGAGATCCCTTTTGGTAAGTCACTACACTTCTTCACGTTTTGTTTTTCCATTTTATAGTATTAGACAAATGTCTTTGTCTTAATAACCTGACTTGAAAACAGCAAAAAGTGCAACTCAGTAAAAAAGGGGGCTTAAGCAAGAAGTAGGTCTCACTGATCTTCCTGTAGTGCAGTTTCTAGCAGCACACTGGGCTGCTGTTTAGCACTGGCTTACAGTGTTATTTAGGAACTGACCCTAAAGCCTGTGTTTGCTGACTTTGTCGGAACAGAGATTTACAGTGCGTGCTCTTCCACTAGAGTGGAGGAGTCAAGACGTCCCTACAGAAACTGGATTTCCCTTGCAGTTTTTGAATCCAAGTACATCCTGACCTTACTCACTGTCTGACAAAAACACTGCTTGTGGTGCTTTCCTTCTATGATATGTCTTGAGAAATGCTGTTACAAACCCAGCATTTCAGGCTCTGTGGCTTGCTAAACCTCTTAATTTTTTTAATATAGTGATTGGAATTCGTCTCTTTTGTACTCCACTTGCCTTCTTTCCTGAACAGCCAGAGTCCTGGGAGCTGTTGTGCTTTTCATGAACAAATGTTTTTGTCCAGACTCACACCTGACATTTTGTCATCTGGTCTTTCTGGAGGGTTATCCAACTCAACTGCAATAGTAGAGTGGAAACATGATACATTGCTAGTCCAGAAGTTCTACACCTGGGTTACAGGAGCACACAAGAGGGTTCTTGCCTTGAGCAGACTGCCACGAGCACACGGTAACATTTGTTTTAGTATGCATTTTCTTGAAAGTAATTTTTCATCCATCATTGCAGTTTGTAGTTTGCTTTTTTTTTTTTTTTTTTCCAAATCTTTTGTTGAAAGTGCAACACTTTGCCTGGCCCTCCCGTATTGTAAACATATTTCTAAGAATGTTCAAGAAGATGGTGAGCTTGATCTGAAGCAACTGAATAAATGCCAGGGCTGAGGACACTTTACGGTTTGTGGGGAGCTCTGATCTGACCAGTCATGACAATTCCAATGCCTCCTGTAGGAGGATAGTAGACACCAAAGCTAAGTACTGTACCATGCTGAACTGATATTCATTCAAATCTTGTCTGCTCAGATGCAACATGTCAGTGGGGTTCTTCATTCTGGACAGTATTGGTGAAATTCCACCTTCATTGTCAAAACACCCTCTGATTTCAACAGGGCCAAGATTCTGAGAATCTTCTTGCATAGGATACAGATCATATGCCTTTGATGGAAATGAAAATATCAATAGAACTGCAGGCACATTCTTCCACCTGGGGCAAAGGTACAAAGAATTTCCTTGCCATAGATTATACCAGGAAGCTTTATAAATAGTTCACAAGTCTCTGGAAGTGTTGAGTGGGCTTCCTGTTTTCAACAATCGAATCTCAAGTCATTAAACTAGGGTTAGTCTTATACTGTAAAGGAAAAAAATCCTTAGCCACCAGTGCGAACTTACTAAATCAATGAGAAAGTTACATCTTGGCAGTGTACACATCACATTTCCACCCTTGTCTTCCACAATCTGCTTCACTTTCTGGCTAAATTCAGGTTTGCATCTCATCAGGATAAAGCTGGCATAACTCCAATGCAGACAAGGAGGCAGTTCTGGATTTACCAGGACGCCATGGAGAGCAGATTCTGGTTCTGCAGTTTCATAGTGGAGACCCAATGCCACAGACAGTGTGTTCATCACCGAAGGGAAAACTGGAGTCTAATACTTTTTGGTCTTTAAATGCTTAGTCTGCTCCTGAAACAGCAAATAAAAGGAAGCTGTATGAGAATTATATGAAGTGAATCAATGACTTGGTACTTGATAGCTCCCTCCTAAAGCAAGAGTGATCTATTCATACTCTACAGGCTAATGAAGATCCCTCCCAGTTGTGACTTAATTCTTATTGATACTAAGAGGCACCAAGAGACACCAACCACACTAAGAGACTGCAGAGAACATCAACAGGGGACACTGAACAAATTAGGAGAAGTTTAAAACTTTGGGTGGAGGGGAGGGAGAAAACAAGAGGCCTACACCCGTGCTTGCCCTAGGAAAAGTGTAAAAGGGAAAGGGCACTGAAAAAATAGAGACAGTAGAAAAAGGGCAGAAAAAGCACTCAAAAACAAATAAAGACACTGGTGAAAGAAAATCAAAAGAAGGGAAAATTATATTTGGGCCTATTTTGCCTGCTGAACATTTTTTCTCAACAGCAAGTATATGAAGCAATCCATATTCTTAAGCAAAAAAGAAAATCATTCCACTGAAATCTAGATAATTTCCCACTCCTTGTGATGATACAATGCACTAAGAGCAAAAAGCTCTAAATCATCTGGATTAATCTACCAGTCTCACTTTTCAGCAAAAAGGAATAAACTTAATTCTAAACTGCTCCATTCTCAGAGCCAATGCCTTTTACAGCCCCTATTACATATTCTGTACGTAGTGCATTCCTCCCATGTGGAGGTACTGAGTAAGTTCTTCACACAGGTGTAGCTGGTCTAACAGAGCTCTGCCCAGAAGTACCACGAAGCAGTTTCTCCTTTCCAGAGGCCTCCCCAAGACCATTTCAATATGATGGGCATAAGCAAATACAAGGAAGCAGGGACTGTATTACATAACTCTAGCTGTGATAAGCAATTGTTTTTAACATCATTCTGCCTTTCTCTTGCAGTAGCAAGTTGCTGTTGTGGGTTTTTTTCTCCCCCTTTGCAGAGTGCTAAATCCAGCCAGAAAGCTGTTATGAAAAAATACCCAAGGGAAGTGTGATGGAGAGTTTCTCTTCACTGATTTCTCTTCTAACATTGTTTCCTTCCTTCCTCCCCTCTCCACCCTGCGGACTCGATCCTCAGCCCATTGATGTCAAAGGAAAAACCCACACTGACCTCATGCGGCTTTGGATCACGCTTCCATTCCTGGGCCATTTGTTTTTATAAGTGAGTTAACAGGAGAGCTGAAAAATCCTGTCGGTGGGGCTCCGAAAGTGCCATCCACTGCCCTAATGGCTGGTGTGAGTTTTCAGTGGAACTGCGTCGTTTGAATCCAGGATAATATATTACCTTCAATATACCACCATTATGAATTCATTTGACATTCAATGTGCAGTAATAACAATCAATTTGCTGGATGTTGAACATCATATACTTTCACAAGTACAGCATTTCATTGTAATGCACAACCACAACAGCATTAGTTTAACAATACCAGGGTTTTCCAGAATCCTTTCTTTATGTCCCCCCTTTCTCCAGGAGAACAATAAATACTCCTTAACAATGCCTAAGAAAAATAAAATCATACTTTGCTTTTGAAGAGAAATATGATCTATATGCATGCCTCTAGCAAGCTGAACAACACTGCCCGGACACTGCGAGCATGAATTTGTGCACAAAGTTTTTTCCAACCATAAAATGGATGAGCTGGAATATTAATCAGAGGTTTCTTGTTTTGTTTTTCTTTGCTCTGTGGTAGTTTGTGATTTTTTTATTCTTTAATTGATTCTAGAGTGCAAAAGGAAATAACCTTGCTTTAAACCATCCTGCAGTAAAAAAATAAAAAGATATAAAGCTGTTAATCTGAAGGATGGCCAGGAGATTAGTTTTAAAATGAGCATTATGGAGTTGCTTGCCGAATATTTCAGGTCATGAGGAACAACGTGGAGTTGCTCTTTGCAATGTAAGAGGTAAAATTCCGGGCCAGATCCTACCTGTTTCCTACACGGGTTACCCACGGGAGATGAACAGGCCACACTGCAAGCGTGTGGTAAGCTGGGCTGAATCCCACCGCTGGCGGAGGTGGGGGTTGAGTGGGTTTCCCCAGCGTCAGAGCAAGGGGAGGCCTGAGGTTTTCATCTAGTGTGGAGAGGCAGTGACAAGGAAGGGATACAGACTTCTTAGACCTCTGGCCAAGCCTGCACCTTTGTGAGGAGGATGTCACTCTTGAAGTATCTGTGCCAGACTTCACCCCATCACTTCAACTTGGGTGACCAGTTGGATAGCTCAGTCCAAAGAAATTCCTAACTGTGCACGCAGCTGGTTCTTGTAGTGAGGCTGCACCCATGTGGATGTTTTGCTGGACAAGTGAATCCATGCTTCTTATCTGCTATTTTTGTGAGATGGTCTACCAACCATAAGCTGCTGCCGTTTCCACACAGTGGTGCTGAAGCCTTGTCATCCACTGTCACAACATCTGCTGGAGAGGTACCTAGGATGGCAGCCTTACTCAGGGGACAAAAGGAGTTGTGGGCAGAATGGGTTTCCTGGCTGCCTGCTGGTTTTATAGGTTATCCTAAGAAAAAAAAAAAAAAACCAACCAAAAAAAACCCCAACCAAACAAAAAGAAACCACAACCCACCCCCACCCCCAAAAAAAAAAAAAAACCAGAGATAGACATGCAAGTCATCTTTTATTGTAGAAGGAATGATCACCATGTAAATGGATTTTTTTTTCTAACCTGTTTTTGTGCAGTTCACTTGGATGTGCAATGTCTGTAAATGTCCATGAAGAAATTCAGGTAAAACCTCTTTGATTAACCAAGCTGCTTTCTGAAGCATTATTTTTTGTCACTTTAAGGGGAAAATTAGTAATATTTCTGATGATAAACACTGACATCAGCTGAACTCCTAGAAGTGCAGAGTCTTTCAATATTTCTGTCATGGGAGGACTTTGATTATTGCCTAACATTTTGCTGAACTCTGAACTGAAGCACAGCTAAATCTATATTTTCTATAAATGTTTCTTCAGCAAGATGAAAAGAAATATTGAGTGACCAAATATGACAAGGCTTGATTGAGAAAGACCCCTTAATGGGCATGTGGAAGTCCAAGGAATAAAAGCAGCCTGCAATTAGCATGTTTTTATGTGGTTCACTGTAACATGTGTGTGCCAGTCCTCTCTTTATTTAAAAGCTCTTGGAGCTGAAAATTTTGAAGCTGTCTCTTCAGCTTTATGTTTGCTTGTATGTATTCTAGTTTTCATCTGAGAGTTGTTTCCAAGGCAAGGTGCCCTTCGGTTTAAAATACAGAAGCATGATGAACATATTAAACAGAGAAATGAGTAAGACAGCAACTGTAACTATTACAGCTAATGCTACATCACCCAGCCTCACACAAAAAGAGTTGAATCTACACAATTATTTGCAACGAATGTGTTCTAGAAGACCAATCAGCATTTTGAGTGAAAGAGAACCTGGGGGAAAAATTGCTCATCTCAGATAAAATAATGAAGGCAGTAATCAGTGGGATAAGGCAAAATGGATGGCAAGACCCGCTTGTTAAATATTAGCTCTTCAGACTCATACAACAATAGAAAAGAACTGCATCTTAAATGAGATACTGTTATGTCACCTGTCATGGTTGTTTAATCATGTCTGGACAACATTATTTCTTCCCACTTATCTCCTAGTGCCAATATTTTATCCCCAGTACTGTATGTGAGCGTTCAGGCAGCTGTCTACATATAGCAGTTTTGGAGAAGGCTGGGTTAGGAATGAGAAAGTCTGAAACCTGGGTTCCTTGTACTTAATAACCCATGTGACATTTCTACATCCAGCTCTCGCACCACAGAATGGCCAATGAAAAATTTCACCATAATTAGATCCTGTTGATGAAATGCCGCAGACAAAAGGTCTTTATGCATGGGGATTAAATGGGCTTGCCTCAGATATTCGTATGCCACTTATTTAATGAGACATTGATTGATAACTTACCAATCTCTGCATTGCTTTCTGTAGTGCAAATACACCAGTATGTTCAGTTATATAAATAGATAAAAGACAAATAGAAGAGGCAGTGATCAATCCAAGCAGACGTGTGTTTTAATGAAGAATTACAAATAGGTGAGTGATTCCAGACAATACACGGAAGGCAAAGGTTTAGATCAAACTATCTGAATAAATGGTAACTTGAAAGAGTTCAAAGCAAAGCACAGGGATGTCCCAGGAGGGCTTATGTGTTTTACCTGCCGATTCATACAATTGCCTGTTAGGATCAAATCAAATATTTCACTTGTAGAGTCCATGCAGTGATAGAGCACAGACAGACAGTTTTTGATGTGTCAGCATGTTGACGGTGAGACACTAGACACACGATGTTGCACTCGTGATGAGCTTTGCTTCGTGTGCTTTGCTTCTTGCGCAGCAGTGAAATAGTAGCAGAACTGCTTGGCTCTACTACCTGGCTATACAATTACAGCTTCGAACCAACCCAATCCATGAGCAAGATGAGCGCAAAAGCCAAGATACTAATTGCAATGATACCTCAACTGCGTGTAACACTTTTCTTCCCCAAAGCACTTAATAAAGCAAGAGCAGGGACTGTTTCATGCACCGCTTAAAGGAACATGACTGCTTAACAGCACATGGCAACTCTGCCCGAGAGCTTTGGATCAGAAAAGAAGCCGACTTGCTCACCTAATTGAAAGTGTAAGGCAGTCAAATAGGCAGTAATCTTTCAATATGCAATGCAAAGAGGATTTCTATCCTTACTCTTTCATGAAAAGTGCAGTTTAATGCTTTGTGAACTCCAGTTACTGTGACTTGAGTTTTACATCTTTGCTGATGGCAATCCCAGGAAGTCAAACCTGTTGACTCCATGATGGAGAGAATGCCTAATTGTATTTTGGAGGAAAAAAGTCCAATGGTTACTGAATTAGCTATGTCACTTCTTCTAGCAATTCAGAAGTCTTACAGACCCCTGAGTTTTTAGTTATGAGAAGTGACATAACAGCTTCAACTGAGGCAGCTGCTCCTTATAATCAGATGGAATCTAATTGCTAATCTAAAATGTCCAGCTATGTTTACTGCTTCTTTTAATAAAAATATGAATTTCATATATATTCCATCTAGATATGTTCACAAGCTGCCTCAATACACAAACCCAGACATTTTTCATTTGCACCAAATGCTATGTTATGTTGTGTCACTTTAACTCTACAGTTAAGCTCTTCCAGTTTCCTAGAAAGAAAATTCATCATAAGCTGCATGCCATCATTCCAATGCTTTGCTTCCTGTCCTTTAACATAACTCTTACTCTAGTAATCTGCATTTTGAAAAGGTGTGCTTTGGTCACATGCAGACTGCAAATTCAGAATTTGTTCAGAGAACTTAAATACTTGGGAGGGTGGATGTGACTTTTGGGTTGAGCCTTTTACAGAAGCTGGAAAAAAACATAGGCACAAGCCAGATTGTTAGGAGACAAATGAAAGCATGAGTTTGTGTAACTGAGACATTTGAGTATTTTCCTGGACTTTGTCCTGTACAATTAAACAAGGTATTTAAGTACATGCCTAAATTAAAATCTCTCTAGCTTAGCCTTATTTCCTCCCACTGAGTTTATTCCTACAATCTTGCCTGTGCACACTTCCCTTCGTTCTCTTCCTCACCATTTCTTTTCCTTTTAGGAGCCCTGTTTCAAAAAGGAGTTGCAGTGTGTTCACCTAACCTGTAGTTCAGTTCCTGAAGCACACCAGAAGATTTTACATTCCTTTCAGAAAGTAAAGTCTGATTAAGTGCTGTGACATCACTCTAGCATTAATGTTCAGTCCCAAACCATATCTTTGGTGGTTTAGGTCTTGCGTGTGCATGTTTTCTTTCAGCAGCTAATGACAAGACTTGGAATATCTGAAACATCTTCCTTTCTCCACCCCAGCCACATCCCAAATAAATACCTCACCTATAAGTGCTCACTCTGCATCTGACCCAGTTCTGCTACATCCATACTGATACCAAAACTGATACCTCTTATATGCTGCTTTTGATATGGTTATCCAGGTACTGCTAGACTTAACAAGATTTGACTCACTCCAAATTCTCCCATACTCCGTTTTTTCGTGAAGTTCAACTGTTTCTTGGGCAGCTTCCCCTTAACCACCTGTGCAATACAGTCGTCCTCCATGGAGCTGTCTGTAACTTTTGTCAGCTTCTCACATTGCTGTTTGTCATATCCAGAAATTTCTCATGTCATGTCCAGCAGTTTTCCACATCCTATTCAGCTAGCTAAATCTGAGCTCGGTCAGCACCTGATCATCTGCTGCCTGCCCTAACACTTTCCTTGCAGGAACTACAGCAGCCAAAGGTCTGCTTCTGAATTCCTCTGTCACTGTGCACAGGGCTGGGCAAAACTGTCTTTGCATACAGCTGTCTAATTCTTTCTATATGAAGCTTTGTCACAGTGATGTTGCTTTTAAAAAAATAACTTGTCTTGGTACATAAACCATTCTGATCTGTTAACAAAAAACCAAGCTCACTTGCAATACTTTCCCTACTCTATGGACAACATGATTTAAAATCTGACAAACCAGAATGCCTTTCAGTTTGTGTTCCCTGTTCCACAGTGGGTTTCAGTTATTTTCACTTCAGGATGCTGTATGGCTTTTGTCTTCAAGTCTCATGTTGGTAGGGTGAGGAAAAGCAGAGGGATTCAAATCGGTTTCATCATCATTTCAGTTTTCTCTAATTCATGTGCCAGGTTTACTCACAATGGAGATGTACAGAAGCAACAGCTTTTTAGCCACCAAACTCCTCCTTGTACATAATATCACATACAACATTTAAGTTTTTGCTGTTAAATTACCAGGTTGTTGCAGAAAAATGCAGACTATGCTGTCAGTACTGGGTATGTTCCGCCTTAGGCTGACTCACCGCTTGCTCCAAGCTAGACCAAGCACTGCCACCAGATGCCTTCACCGCAGCCTTGTGTGAAATGGCACTTCAATCAAAAAAAGCTTTCTTTTCACACCATTCTTGGTCTTTTCCCATCTTTCCACCTACAAAACCTCCTCCCCAAATCCGGGCATAGCACAACCAGCTGAAGGCAAGTGGCATGGCACAGTTCAGTGGAGGACTCAACTCTCTCCCAGAAAGGATGACAACATCCAAAAGCCAGTACTGTCTCTGGTCCATGCCCTAACCATGCCCAGGACTGGTAGGTACAGACCAAATCCATGACAGGCAGCTCACTAATGACTAAATAAGGATAAAAATTGGGTGCTCTGGTGTAGCTGTAGAAATTAGGGACCAAGAAATCATTCTTCACTTTTTCAACTCTTTACTTTGATAATATATCAGATCTGAATATGTCATATTCTTATCGTTCAGTGCAGAGATTATTTGGTTCTTTTCTCTATGAAGCAGGTCCGTGGTAGTATGGGGTGGTGGCAATATTAACAGAAGACCTAGAGAGAAGCAAGTAGATTGCGCCATGTCAATAGTGAAGATATGGAAAACACTGTCAAAGGAAAATGATTCAGCTTAGTAAATACATTGTTTCTAAGTGGTCATCACAGCTAGACAATCACTTAATAAACAGGGGGAAAAATAGGGACAAAGGCTGGGGGGGGGGGTGTTTGGGAGGAACGACAGGGAAAATGAGATGGGAATAAGTGACAGTTTGTCAATTCTGCATACAAATGCTCAGGTAGTGAGCTGCTTCCATCACCTACCACAAGCTATCACAGAGCATTTGATATTCAGCTCCACATATTTTTTTGTCAGCAGCTGGCCAGTCACCATGAAAATTTCTCAATTTTATACCAAGCATTTTTATCAGTTCAATATTACAGTACATTCCTTCTGAGCTTAACAGCATCAGCAAAATAAAGAATGCAAATAATGTTCCTGATCTAGCAACAGCAACAGTCAGATAGGTCCCTGTCTCTTTCCATTTAAACTGAATATTTATGTGTTGAATTTTAAATATCATTTTCCTATCACTTTTCAATAAATTAAATTCTTTTTCTCACCCAACATGTCTTGAGCTATGACCACACAATGTTGGTGATGTAGGGACTGTCTTATTGCCACCCACAGATAATTTATTTAAGAATGGCCTAATCATGTCATGCAAATTTCAGCTGGTCGAAGGAGTCACTGTTTTGTCAAGACATAATAATGTTGACACTAATCTGCTTGCCAGGTGACCTCTGTTTATCGTTGTGTACCAGTTAAGACCTAAGCTGAAAGTATGTCTGGGTAAGAGCTTAAAAAATACAACCCAGAACCTGCAGTACACTAGAATAGGCAATAAGATTTAGGTGAAAATGTAATTATTTTAACATTGCCTTGGTGTAATCGCAGAAAGCAAGGTCTATAAATAACATGATCCAGATTCTTGCTGATATCCCATCCATTCTACCAATCTTACATCCACAAGGATTTCCTGGAGATTTGAATCCAGACCTTCAGGAAACATGAGCACTGAAGTGGTGTGTAAGCCCCCCGCAAGTATATGTCCAGTTCATATGCATGATGGCTGGAGGATCTACTTGAAACACTTTCCCTCTTTTCTATTTGTGTGTTCCTGCTCTGTCATTTGTATGTTGCTCATTATAGTACTGGTATTAAGATCAGAATGACCATAGCTTCTCCTGTCACTGTTTTCTTCCCATTTAATTTCAAGTAATTAAAATAAAGCAGGAAGGCTCAGGGGAAAAAAAACCACCACTATTCAAAAATTGCACCTACCCTAGAAGACTCTTGCTCTTCTGTACCTAGGAAACTGGAAGAAGGCAGCAAAGTTATCCAGGAGGGCATTGTCAATAAAGCCGTCTATTGATGTAGTCGTGGGAGCTGGAAGGAGAAGACAAGGCAATGTGTCTTAGCGGATGGTGCAGGCACGTCTTCAACGTCTGGCAGAAGAAATAGAGTCCACTGAACAATAACGGAACATGGCTGAAATGTAAAGGTTACAATGTGGTGACTCTTAGCACATGGAGGGCATGTTTCCCTTGCAATCAAAGGTGTGATTAAGGCATCAATAACAGTAATAACCATTGTCCTATTTCTGAGGGTTCCACAAAGGGTGATGCAGGAAAACTCACTCATCTTTTCTTCCTCTGCCAAAAAATTTTCAGGGCTCAGGGCATCAAAAGGGATGGGAAGTTATTGAGTGAAGTCATCTCTGGCAAGGGTGAAAGCATGCTGGCAGACTTGTAGGAGGAGACTGAGCTTCCTCAGGTAACAAGTCAATGGTCAAGCCACTGATGCCTGGTTTTTACTCCTGTGATACCTGAGGTACCTGCAAGATGGAGCCAATGCCAAAATGCTTACTGATGCAACCACTTGTCTCCACTGGCAAGCGTAACCTTGTCGTCGCAAGAAAACAGATGGTCATGTTCTCAGCTGATGTAAATTGACATAAATACACTCTATTACAGAAATTTATATCAGCCATGATGTTGCTTAAGGGTTCCCATACGTTTGACTGTACAATTGTAGTCTGTTACGTTGCAGGTTGCAAATGAATCTGTGGCTCCTTCAAATTAATCCATAAGAAGGGTTATTTGGTAGGCATTTGTGGAGTGGTACTTAGGTGTGATCCTGGAAACTGAGGCAAAGCTGAGCACTGGCTTTGGTGGACATTCCTGCCAGAATGGAGGGCAAAGCAACTGTCTTTTTAAGTTGATTTTAAAGCAACATTTTGAAATGTTCAGGTCTTTGAATCGCAGGCACAATAATAAATGTGTGGTTTGAAGAACTTTAAAGAGATTATTTCCATGGAACCTAGTAAAATCCTACATAGTTTACAAAACAAAACCCAGGTTAGTTGGAGGCAGGAAAATGCATTCTGGTTGCATTTCCAAGAGATTAAGTTTAGCAGGATTAAAATTACTACACTGGAATCATTCAAATGGAATTTTTTGGCTTTGCAGCAAAGTTGCCTTATCTTTATTTAACTCTACTGTTTTATCAGCTGTGTCCTGTTTTCTGCTTCATTGACAACTCTGTTCACACCTAATCAGATAACATTAAATTCTGGATTGGAGGTTCATCCAACAAAAGCTTACATGTGGGAGACTCTGTTTGCTTTGCATCATTAAGATTTTTTTCAGCATTCACATGCCATTTTACAGTTAGAAGAGATTTTACAGTTTTACTTTTCTTTTTTAAAAATCTCCCTCAGTACTGTCAGCTATGCACAGCATCTGGCAAAGTGTTTTTTGAAATTGTGACATTCAGGCCACTGGCTTTATTACATGTTCCACCAAAAGATGCATGTCTACAATGAGTAGAAGAGGTTTCAAAAGGGCAGTAAGTCACTTTTAGAAATCAAAGATTTTATAGATGCCACAAAAGTAGAATTTAGCCTAACCTTGCATGTTTATAGACTTCTAAATGGGAAATAAATTTTTCCAGATACTTGTCCCATAAAATGCCTCTCCATGGAATGTCACCGAATCGCACACACTGAATAATTTCTCTAATTAGTCAAATGAGAAGAAGTTTATTCCTAAAAATAAGTGTTTTCTTTTCCAGCTATACAAAGGAAACCACAAATGTTTGCATGTGGAAATTAGAAATCCACTTTTTCGCTGAGGGTATTCTTTAAATTTCACCACAGCCTTTCATATGGTAAAAATCTAAAACTGCTTGATTCCCTCATGCCTTGCAGCTTTTTCAAGCCCAGCATTACCATGAGTGCAGGACCGTGAAATATGGTTACAAAGTGCATGTTCCATATCCAGCACACATGGTTTGAGGAAATTTGGAGCAAGAGAAACACATAATGGCTTGATCTAAAACCTATGAAATCGATGGGAAAAAATTCATTAGCTAGGGAGCTCTTGGGCAGATGATAGGATCTCACTCTGTTTTCCCTGAGACAGCCCTGATTAGAAAGTCTCTCTCCCTCTCTCTTCCACCCTCATATCTCATTGCCAGTAGTCTGCCAAGATTGTTCTCCATTAACTTTGACTGTCTCAACATAAACCATCCACCCCAGCTTGGCCACCTAGCAGTTTCTTCTCTATAGAAAAGGAGGAGTCTATTCTGAAAGAGATAGCTGAGATAATCATGAAAATAACCTTTCTGGATGTATATCCCTCTTCTGGTAAGTTCTTTAGACTAGACACTGAACTTTCCAACAGCTATTTAGGTAAGAGGAGTTCACCCAGGCCAGACTATTGCCTATGGGAATGAAAATTGATTATTTTATCCATTCAGAGGAAAGCAAAAAAATAGAATCAAAACGTAACAAAACTTGGATGGAAAAAGATGTGGCTACCCCCCTGAGAAAGGCGAATTTCCCTCAGTAAGATACCCTTGCATCTCCCAAGATTCCTTAAAGACAGGTTCAAAGAGTTATGTAGTCAGCAGGAGCTGTCAGGTGAGCTCTGCTGCTCAGCTCTGGATGGAGGACCCTGGTGATGGATGCCTGCCTTCTCTTAAGTGCAGAGTTGTGGGTTACCTTAAGTAAATATATTTGAAATAGGACTCAAACAGTACATTTGGAAATTGTTTTCCTTCCCCTAGACTACTTCTAAAAGCCCAAGGATTGAGGTTTGATATAATAAAACATAAACCTATGTAATTAACTCAAAATTGCTACATAATTAACTCAAAATTTAATGAGCAATAAAAGTACAATTATGCTCTTGTAATGCATTAAGCTTATACTCCTGCTTAATCCATTTAAACAGGCTCTCTAGGTGTTCACTTGGCAAATAACAAAATAAAGCAAGTCAGAAATTACGCTTATTAAGTGTAAACGTGTACCTTTAGCAACTGATACCTAACTTCATAGGACAAACTTGCCAAACTTAATTAAACTAATAAATGCAATCATGCCTTAATATCTCCTTAATTACAAGGCCAAATTATCTTTTACATAGCCTGCTGTCAGCTGGGTGGCTGCCTGTTGCCTTACCAAAACAGCAGCAGTAAGCACCAAGCTTGCAGCTGTGCTGGGCTCCTGGTGCAGCTGGAATTCTCTGCACTGTGACACATGGTCCAGTGTCACAAACTGAAACTTCACACACAATTCCTACTTTCTTAATCAGCTACCAGTCTTATAACAGTAGCATGCAGGGTTTTTGTTGAAATGTGACTATGTAATGGAAGAGAAAATAAATAATAGTTTCATTTCAATACTATAGGCTAAATACAAAACACACTTGATGGGAATTTACTAGTGGTGTTCACTTTCCAACTAACCAGATCAGAGTCCTTTATTTTAATGATTACTGTGCTTCCCCATTCCAGCTATTTCAGTCTTTTTTATCCAAATCAAATGTTGAAGTCTAAATGAAGAGGTTCAACCTTCTCTAAAATATCTCAATAAAGCATTTTAATATTTCCAAAATGAAGTTTTTAAGATTTTTTTTTTTTTGTCCAGAATTTTGCACTTTCCATTCCTTGATTTAGGACAAATGTCAAAATATTGCAGCTTTGCCTGTAAAAGCAATTCCAAATTATGACTAGTCATATAAATTAGACCAGCCCTCAACACCATTTTGAATGAACAATAGGTAAGTGGCACTAAGAATTTGAAGTGCACTTTTAAGAAAAACTCTGCAACATTTTGCTCTTGTTATCACTGTGACTCATAGTATTATGAGGACAGCTCTGAACTTTTAAAACGCACGCAGAAAAAACATTGTGCTTAAAAAAAAAAAAACCAACACATTTTTTCAGTATATTTTACAAGTGCTTGGGAACAACCAAAAGCCCTTCATGCTCATATTTTAATATGACTACTGAAAATGGTATGTTGTAATTTTCACTGTTTTTCCAGGAATCTTTAGAAATTCCTTTCCTACTAAGAAGGCTGTTTTATCTTACATTAAAGGCAAAAGAATCAAAATACAAAACAGAGAAGGTCACCTCTTTATTGAACTAGAGTACGTCAGAGATTTGCAGAATAATTAACAGAGGCCAAAAGGATTAGTAACAAATGCAAGCTTCTTTCAGGAGACTCTTTTAGAAATGCTTTATTCATTAAAGAAAACAGGAAAGTTTCCAAAGTGTCTTGTGAGTGATATTATGCAGCAGCATTTAGGGATTTTTTTTTTAAACCCAGAAATTCATACAGTGTGCTTTCATGCAGCTTAATGTTGCATTTGGATTCTTAAAGATTTCCTGTTAAAACAGAATCCTTGAAAAAACCTGCCACATAAAATCATTAAATTTATCAAGTCTGATCACAAGTTACACTGTGGGAATTTTATATTGCTGCAACAGTATATAAGGGACCTACCAGCAGAGGTAAATTATGTTTGTACTTGTTCCAAGTGTTATAAATGAGAACATTGTGTCTAGATTTTTAGAAATTCTGAAGTCAGGTTGAGTGTTAATACTAATGGTGTTATATTCAAAACACACTGCAGTGCCACTGTGTTAGGTCAATGCATCTTCACTGCTACTCAGCTACTACACCATTGAAACACGCAAGATTTAGACAGGTTGTAATTCTGACCAGAATTTGTCCCCCAGAAGGAGAAAAATAGCCAATCGAAATTAAATCCTGACCATTTAAATGATGTTCACCCCTGGAAACTCTGCTTGAGATGGGGAGAGCTTTGGCTTGGGGATCCCATTATGCTTGAAGGAAAATACATGGTGCTTAGCTTCTCTTCTACCTTTGCTCAGATATTAAATCCTCCCCTTATTTAAATCCCTTCTCTGTTATTCTGCGCAGTGCCCTTCAGCTGAGGTCCTTGTCATACATTTTTGTTCTACCTTTGGGTGTTGGCATGCTGTGCTCTGCAAGCAAACATACACGTACGCCGACAGACACAGCCCTATTTCACCTACACCTCAGCTGAACTCGGCGAGATTTCACTAGGAGGCAAAGCTGGCCAAGGATCAAGATCAGGCACAGCCTTTTGGGTCTCTTCCAGGTTCCTCCTGAACCCTGTGCTATGGATGAGGGTGCCCAGCAGGGAAGGCTGAGGATAGCATCATGAGCGGTGCTGGGACGCTTCCCCAAACCCCCTTCACAGCACCAGTCAGACCCCAGGGAAACACAGTCATTGCTTTCTGTTCCCAGAGCTCGTACTGTCCTGGCCCAGCCACTTCTTCACTCGAGCTTTCTCAGCCTAGGGGTATTTGTTTTAGAGATTTTGATATAAACTTTGATATAAAAGTTTCAAAGTGAGGTTTGGAGTGAAGAGGATTCCTAGGTCCTTGTAAAACTGCCCCAGAGTGTACCCTCAGACACCCCTCGTCCCAAGCGCTTAAGGTCCCTCTGCTCCTCCTTGGCTTTCTCAAACACCATGGAGTTATTACGGTCACACAGAAATATGTGCTCCCAAACCAGTGTATGAAAAAGAAATAAAATTTCACGTTGGCAAGCATAGCATTTGCAAAGTGACCTGACTTGTGAATTACGAAGAGGCTGTAGAGGTATCTCTGTCCTATTCCCTACTTTCCTTCGCAATTTATTCATTATGCTTTCTCTCTACGTAAAGCTGCACAAAAGCTTTGTGAACCCCAGAAACTGGCTTGTGCTGCATTAGCTTTCCATAGCAGGGCCACAAGATCTCAGGATCCACCAAGTGCTTTTGAGAGATTTATGGAAGGTAGCTAAGTAGAGCAGACTTAAATTTACTTTGCAGAAATCTGTGTATCCATTGAACAATTATTAAGACTTCCACAAACTGAAGCAAAGCTGCTGTTCTCTAGTGTGCTAGCTATGGATATTACTTGTAATTTGGGAGTAGAAGGATGTTCAGGAGATGACTGGGGTCACAGAATGCATGAGTTTAATTCTAACCTCATCTGCAAGTAAGGCAAAATAGTGCCTCAGTTTACCATTCAAAAAATTAAAATTGTACATCTCATCCCCAAAATGACATTTAGAAGATGATTTCACCAACGTTGTGAAATGATCATATGGTAGTTTAATGAAAATCCCAGAATATTAACATATCCCCAAGCTATGATCAAAACTTATATATATATATATATATATATATAATTAAGAGAATTTACCCTACTTGGAAATGATTGGTGATTTCATTTTTTACACGTGACCCATATATTCAAGACAGAGGAATCCTCTATTGAAACAGAAATACATCAGGTGAAATTTTAATCAAGCTGTCAGGCTTCCTTCTAATTTTCAGGCAGTCTACACAGAGGAGAGAAAGGGAGAGGAAACATTAAAACTGATTCTCATAAAGAGATGGAGAGACAGAGAGCAACAAGCTGTGCTGATATATTAATTATCTATTTATAACATGTAATCTTTTCAACTTCTGTCATGTTAAAATCAACAAAGAATTTAGCTGAAGACAGCCATAAAATGAACTGATTACAGCTTGCATACAAGAGCGATGAAAGACCAAATACACACAGCTATGCAAATGTGAAATATAACATGACAGAAAGCACAGCCACGGTGATAACAGCAGGTAATTGCTGGGCTCCATAGCGCTCCCGCCACACCAGCTTGTGATATTTCCTTTGTTCTGTAACTGGCACATTTTTGGCACATGGGAGGGAGGGGGAGGAAGCAAGCTGAGACTGAGCTCCTCGTGAAAGCTGCTGCAAACGTGCAGAGTGGCAGAGCGATGGGAGGGCAGGGTTACACAGAACGGAGCCCTCAAGATACCACCGCGTCCAGCAGCTGGGAGGAATCCTGTCCAATAACCGTATGGAGGCAAAGGTTAACGGCTGACATTTGCCCTTTTAATTCCATCACAAACTCTCCATGAAGGAAACATGTTGAAAGCCCGATCCAGCCCACTGGAGTTAATGGCAAGTTCCCTTACCCCCATGAAATGGCTCGGGGTCAGGACCGAGTCTGAAAGCTCACTGGGTAGCAAATAAAACAGAGAATTTAATGCATATATTTGCATGCATAGCAATTTAATGGTGCTTCTCACAGAACTGGAAACAAGTTTGAGCTGTGAAGTGAAAAGTCAGGTTTTGTGGAGTCGGCATGCTATACCTGTGAGCAATACTGTTAATCACGGCTGTGTCATGATAAGCACAGCATGAAGCACATCTCTAGCTGTCCTCCTTCTCTTTTTAAAACCACTTTTTCTTAAAAGTAGCCATTGCACTGGGGTAAGACACTTAACAGTTTTCTAGAGCTCATGCCTATTATTTTGGGATGCATTTCTGTAAGCATTTTGGGTAGTTTCGTGCAGGCTTGTCTTTGGGGATCCAGGCAGACATAAGCCCAGATGGCATCAGATATACTCTACTAGCATGGACTCAGAACCAACCTGATGCAAGCGATAAATTATTTGTACCGGAGCTGGATGAGGAAGACTGGGTGGACTGAGCTTATCTACTTCAATATCCACTTGTGCAAAACTCCACATGAATGCTATTCCCATTTTCAGAAGTGACTTTGACAGCTGCATGTCTGCAGTTTCACGAAAGTCTGTAGCACACCTAGGCCAGCAGTGCAAGTCACTTTGGAAAACAAAGTGCCTGAATCCACAAGACAAGCTTCAAAATATTACCTCTTTTACACCCCCCCACACCCACCCTGTTTTATGCTTTTTCTTAAGCACTACAACTAGACCTGCAAAGCACTTTTCTATTATTTCATTCAACAGGAGCCAGAAACTGGATGTCCTGTTCAAGACTGGGGTCTTGTCAGTGATGTGTCGCCTTCCCTCACCATCCCCTTACCTGCTTCATGCCATAGGATCTGGTTCCAGACCCACACTTCCCATTCTCATGCAGTTCCTTTCCCAAGAGGTTTCCTTTTCCTTCAGGGTGACTTTGCTGCAGGCATGAGCGACTCCCAAACAGGACAATATGGGCTGGAGCCCAGGGCAGAGCCCAGAAGAGTCCATCTTTGTCATTTCTAAAGGGAAAACATTTAATGTTCTGCTGTGTAAACAGTATGAGGAGTTGCAACTCATTCCTGTTTGCACGAGACATAACTTCTTTGATTAGTTACCAGATCCTCTCACCCTTCTGTTCTCAGTATTAAGCAACTACACAACATGAGAAATCACAGGAGTATAATGAAACTGTTTTGATACCACAACACAGTTGATCCCAAACTTAGCCCTGTTTAATTAAAATTTGTTACTGCAACAGTAACCTCATTGTGTAGAGCTAGACTAGGCATACATGATCACTGATTTGCCACTTTGATAAATAAATATTAAAAGTTTGTCAGGGCCTCTTAGAATCATAGAATCGTTTAGGTTGGAAAAGACCTTTAAGATTATCGAGTCCAACCGTTAACCCAGCACTGCCAATGCCACCACTAAACCATGTCCTTAAGAGCCACATCTACGCATCTTATAAACACCTCCAGGGATGGTGACTCAGCCACTTCCCTGGGCAGCCTGTTCCAGTGCTTGACAGCTCCTTCAGTGAAGACATTTCTCCTAATCCCCAAACTAATCCCCACCTGGTGCAACTTGAGGCTGTTTCCTCTTGTCCTGTCGCCTGTTACTTGGGAGAAGAGACCAACACCTAAATGATTCTATAATTCTACAACACCCACCTGCCATAGATCTGACATTGAAAAAGAACACTTTAATTTTACAAAACAATACTGCACGTAATAGAGTATCAGGTTGCAAATCATAGGCTCATGACTGTGTTTCCAGCTCCTCAAAGTTCACAGTTCTTCAGTGTCTGAGTCTTGATTTGTTTATTCTGAGATGTGCAGACATGAGACTGTTTTGTACTTTGTTCTATATTCACATTTTGGTGCATAATTTTAAGATTTCAGGTTTAGCTCAAGGATTTCTTGTCTTTTGCCTCCTCCATTTGCCAGTGGCTGCAGTGTAGCCAGGCACTCCTGTATACACTAAGCTTTTAGAACATCAGCAAACCCACTGCAGTAAATAAGCTTAGCCTCATGCCTAAACCTCAGTTCACCCAAAGCAATTAGTCCTGGATTTAACTCTGTGTAGCTGAAAAAAACTGATTAACTTCAGTAGAACTCAGTCCTCCTCCAGCCCAAAGTTGAGCATGTACCCCATGCTTTGGCAGATGGGAAGTTTTAGAGGTTTGCTCACCATGGGGAGGTTGTTCATTTGAGGGGTGCATGGCACTCTTGCAGATCTGGGGAACAAAATTTCCAAAATAAAAATGTAAATTATCCATGTTTTGATATTCAGAAAGCTCTGGGATTTCTTTGAAAAGTAGCTTTGAGACAGAAAGTTCTGTAAGACAAGGTTAGAGGTTCTGTTTCTTTGGGACCAATCTGAATAAAAGCAGGAGTGGTGTGTTTCTGCTGCTACACCTTGCACATCACCTGTCCATGCCTGATCTTTCACTTGATCAGACACTGTCACACTGACATCAAGAGTTTCCAAAAAGGCCAAACCCCAACTGTCTTTGATTTCGGTAGGAGATATATTCTTAAGGTTTCATCATAAGGGACGAAAACAGCCTTTGCACGGAAATCAGATCTGACACTTAAATAGTTGGCATTTTTCAGAAACAGAAGGCACATAATTTCAAGTCTGTTAGAGAAGGGATTTATGCTGAAGTCTTTGCATATCCCAGGTAAATGCAGTAACCTTTGTACTACAGACAAGTGATGGATAATGCAAGGACTGGTTCTAGGTGATCCTTCTTCATGCCAAACTACATTTCTGGATCTTAAAATTCTCTTTGTGTACATTTTACTTAGGCTGATATATTTTTGAAATTTTTGTTGGTGGAAAAACAGTTTGGTTTGTTTTTGTTTTTGTTTTTTTAAAAAGTCACGATGTTCCCAGCAAATTTTAGTGAGATCTGAGAGTTCTGGATCTTAAGAATTCATGTACTTATCTTTTTGCAAATGTTGAAAGCATTTCAATGTACTGTCTGGATTTAGTAATATGTAAATATGTATGTAGCACCTTGTTTGTTTCTTTGGTTTCTTTTTTCTAAATAAATGCCAACATCCATACTCCTGACAGTGGAAAGGCAGCCCAGGGAATTTTGTGTTCCTTTGCCATAACCAGAACAAAGAAAACAGCTCCTAGTTTCCTCTATTTCAGGAAAAAAAGATCTCTTCCCTGTAAAGATTATTTCTTTTCCACCCAAAACCTATGTTTTCCCAGCATTTCTACTCCAGACAGATTGAAACAGGTCTCTTGTTGCCGACAGAGGCATCTGCTAGAGGATTACACTTGGGGTCCAGAACTCAGCTGTTCTGAAATGAAAGATTATTACATCAACCCAGTGGACAACCTGTAATTGCCTTGCTTTATTTCAGCTGGAAATTTTTATGTCACGATGCTATTTTCCTATTTGTCTACTACAAATAAACCTTCGTTACACAAACATCAAATTAAGCTAATGTGAAAGAAACTAATCAATAGCTTTCTGCTTAGCTTGCTTTGGTTCAAACTCTATTCTCCTAAACCTTTTCAGACAGCACAAGTCACAGTGTCTGTTGAGAGCAGCCTTTTAGCAAACTTGGCTGATCTGACCATTTAATTTCAAAGCAGACACCTGCAAGCTAGCTCCCACCATGCAGACAGAGGCCAGTATGACGTGACAGTTAATCTTGCATTAACAGATGTCCACTGATGGCACTACCCCGAGGAAGGAGCCTGGAATAGTGCACATCACCACTATCAGCGTGGCTCTAAACGTCTGGGGCCACAGTTCCTAAAGGGCTCTTACCTTCTGCCTACTTCAAAATGCACATGCCTTCCTGCATGCTTCACAAGCTGTTCTTTAACTTTCTTCCTTAAGGGAGGATTTTTCCAGTGCATAGTTTGCAGAGGCTTTTCCCTTTCCAAACTTCTTCAGCATGTAGGTTTTTGTTTTTTTCTCAATATTGACATTTCCATGCTTTCAGGGCTGGTAATAGAAGATCTGCAATGTCGGAATCAGATGAATTGCCAGTCTTATCAGCACCCTGTCTCCTGAAGGAACGAGGTGCACTAGGCAGAAACTCAATAATCTCAGGGAAGAAGGGCTAGGTGTTCTTTAGGGGGGAAAGGAGGAGAGCAGTAAATCCTAATCGCCTCCTGATAGTGACTGACAAACTTGTTTCACAGGGATTATATTGATTTTTGTCTAATGTAACTTTTTTATTTTTTATAAACATTTATCTTTTCTGTTGGTTTTTTTTTTTTTTTTTATCTAATTTGACTTTTAACATAAATGCAACACAGAGAAGGGGCACAAACAGCTGTGTCCTTGCAGAGCTGAAAGCTATTTAAACTGAGCTGGCTGATTTTGCACTGTTAACAAGGCTCAGCTGTGAAGGCAGTATAAAGTAAACAGCAAGTAGTAACATCTTGTATCACTAGCCAGCATGGAGGTGTTTCCTCTATGGTGAACCAAGCATCTACCATGTGAACATTTTACATTCTTCCACTTCATCCTGAAGTGAGTATTCTAATCCCAAGTGCTTTTCCCAGCCTTTAGTGCACCTCAATTTTCAGGTTTCTTTAAAAGCTGTTTCTGTAAAGACTTTCTGCTTCTTATTTTGCTATAAAAAAAATGAAAATAAGTATAGACTTCTGAGGAGTGAGTAAACTGTTATTACACAGAAGTGGAAAACAAGTAGGTTGTTGTTATAACTGCTTCTAGACAGCAGATTGACTAAGTATGCAATGAGAAATTATATGAAAGATAACAAGACTGATTGCAAGTGACTTCAAAGGTGACATGTGAAGAAGAGACACAGTTCATCAACCTAGAAGGTAACCGAATCATACCTTCATTTTCAAGTGCCTATCAGTCTATTAAATCACCACAGGAAGGACAGAGATTGCAAAGTTACCATGAAGCTTCCAGTATTTTTGACCTTTTTTCCTTTTTAATTTAATTGCAAATTAAGAAATTAGCATTTCATGGGATTTTAGTATATATGACTTCTTCTGTGTGAACACATAGGGTCGTAGGTTGAAAACTAGAAAAGTGCCTGAAATAATGCCTAGGAAAGTTAGGCATATCTAGAAAAACCAAAACATACAGAAAAGTGCCTGAAACATAGAATTTGGGTTCTGACACCAAACTCAAGTTCTAGGGGAAAAAATATCTGCCCCAAGTAGTCAGAGACCCCACAGGGTTACGTGAATAGTCTAGCCTTCAGAAAGCAGATGGGGCCCACCTTCTGCCTCATTTGCCTTCATATAGGTGTGCTGAGAGGGAGTATATAATCTCCTTTGATTACTAGACTAATGGGTAAGGCACTCATCCAGGAAATGAGAGATGAGTGTGTTTAAACCCTCCCAGCAATTCTTCCCAGAAAGATGCTACTAGCACCAGACTAGTCATGGGCAAGGGTATGATTTTGAGACAAACGAGAAATAGCCTGATTTTGTACTTCAGTGTTTAGGAAAAGAGAAAAGAAATGGGTTTCTGCCTCACGTTTTGGTATCCCTTTCCCAGCTGAGCAATTTAACCATGAGCAGATTCCTCCTCCTTTGTTCCGAAAGCCAGGAAAGGCTTTCCCAGATAAAAGCAAGCAGTCAATGGGATCGGTGCCATGCTCCCAAGTCATGAACACAGGAGGATGATCTGGAGCGTACTGAAGTCAGCCTGTACCCTGGGGGATCCGCTCAGGTAGTTCTGCCCCAGCTCCCCAGGCTCACGGAGTAACTGTCACACATTGCCCTGGCTTCAGCTGAGAGACTGAGATAACCCAGATGTGAAGGTACCCTGCAGGCACTGTTCCTCTTCATTTTGTTATTCCTTATATTTTTAAGTGTATTATCATTAAACAGTGAGTCTCCAGAGAGCTGTAGTGAGTCTTTTTTTTTTTTTTCTTTAAATCATATTATCTCTTAACTGCTGTATCATGAGGTTATGCAGCACCAGAAAATAGAGAGCTAGTTTGTGGGGTAGACATTTTTTAAGAAAGAAAAATGATTAAGAAGGAAGTAGAGCTGTAATCATTTCCAGTCTACCTAACTAATGATGGTGGTGTCCTCTCCCAAGGGCCCTTGTCACCTGTTCTAATTCACCAACTCCAACACTTTGTGTGCAGCCGTGAGCAACCAAAATCAATGGGAAATGGAAATGTTCTGCCAAGGGCAAATTGAACCCACCTAGGCTGTCAGGGACTCCTTTGCCTTTATTAATGCTGTGGGGATCTTCGTGGGTGTACGATGGCAAATCAAACAAAACCAGGGCAATACAGAGTGGTGCGATGCCTGGCTCCGATGTACCTAGTCTCTGGAGCAGAGCCCTGGAGATGGACACCCTGCAACCCATCAGGGGAGCTATGGGCCTGGGCGTAGGATCTAAAACAACCAACATGTGGACTGCAGAGCTCTCTTGCCAGTCAACAGGCAAACATTGAAGGCGAGGGTGTACCTTATACCCTACTTGGAAATAACCAGCTAACCTCCCTCTTTACACCCTATTACAAATTTTCATTTGAAGCTGCTTTGACTTTTCATTGCAGTCCTTTGATGTGATGACATGCATGGAGGGTTTTTATGAGGATCCACAACAGGAACAGGCATCCATCACCTTTTACTTTATTCAGGTAAGGCTCAAGCGCTGTGATATATGGTTATTTAGGAAGGTAGACCTTTGGTCTTCTCTTTATTGTGCCACATGGTATCTCCATATTCATATTTTGGAAAATTTAAAGCTTACTAATTTGCCTTTCAGATTTTTCCTTATTAAAAATTAATATGTTTTAAAAATCAGCTCTTTTACACTTCTCTAATTAAATTTCCACAGGATATTTTTTGGTGGGAGAATTCAATTAGGTTTTAATTTTAGTAATCAAAAAAGCACTGGTGCTTTGAGTATTTGATTTTTAATTTAAAAATTTGACATGGCATTCCAATTAAAATGTTCAACAGTTGCATTGTAGCATAAAAAGTCTATTACATCTGGTAATCAGGAGAATCCAATGACCATAAAAAATGCAAACAGTATTTCAAGAACCCTCAGGTAATAACCATATTTAGCAAACACTAAACGCTTCAATTACAGCTGCCTCTAGCAGCCTTGATCACTCAGAGCCCACGGCAGCAAGTGGAAGCAACTCTTTACCTATCACACCTGTAGATAAGGTTGTGCCTTGAAAATGTCATCTAAACTCAGGTTCCAGAAATATAACCAAGCCTGCCAGAGGCAGCATTGAAAAGGAAGTGTTGACTCTGCTTCCCTGCTCATGCACACTTGTTTCTCTTGCCTTTTAAGTTAACTCGCATAGAAGCTTCTTTACGAACAATAGACGCTGCAGGTTGAAAAGAAAATTTCATGTATTACTGTGGTCTCTTACTGTCTTTTGCTGCTCACCTACAGATTTGAGTGAGCAAGGAAGTATCTCAGAAAGGCCCTGAGCATCCCTTTTGGGAGGAGAAGATACCCTGCTTCCATTTTGCAGAATTGAGCATCTGACCCCATTCCCCACCAAAAAAACCCACCCTTCTCATTCTAATAACAAGACACTTTTTGAGAATTAAATCCCCTACATATAAAAATTTTAATGCCATTTATGATCCTACATCAAGAGATACACAATCTTTCACACAACTGAAAAGCAGGAGCTTGGATGCATCGAATCCATGGAACGAAGAAGAAAAATTAATCATGTGTAGTCAAAGAAAATTAGGAATACAAAAATGTTGTTTCAGTTCTCAGCAGGTAGATCATATATATAAAACACAGACCAGGACCTTACCAGTGTCCAGCACAAGCTGGGCTTGTACTAATTGGATATAAAGCAACCCAAGGACTATTTTAATCCCTAAGTGCTTAGTCATTGTCATAATGGATCACAACTGGCTCCAACAAGTCTACTGACCTGCCTCTGACAATGACAAATGTCACTGAAAGATTCCAGTATTGTCATTGCTCCCAACAAATTGTATGACATTTCAGAAGAATTGTACCTGTCTCAGCTTTCATATGTCCTCCATTGCTAAATAACTTAATATACTTGTGTTAAATTTTTCCATTTTCCTTTAAATGTTAACTTCACCATGTACTGCTCATCAATCACATGATTATTACATCTCATTTTTGGAGCTCCTTTGCTAGACATGACATTGCATGGTACAGACAGCAAGGCACAAAGTCAGGTGCACCTGCGTAGTTAAAAGTATGTTATGTTGCAGTGGGGAAAAAACAGGTGAAAAAAATTGTCAAGATAGTCTCTTTTTTTGTGTGTGTATAAAGAATAGTATCATGCACTGAGAGAGTAAGTGCTTCAAACCATTACGACAAGTGACTTCAGAATCCAACCTTGTACCAGACCAACTGAGAAAGGGAGTTAGATTGGCCTATTGTTGGTTAATAGAGAAAATTCAAAAGATAAAAAAACAAAATAGAGAGGAATTAAGATGAAAACAAGAGGAAAAATGAACACAAAACCCAGTGGCACATTTTGGCAGTTCTCTGCCAAAGGGTGAATACCACAGGGGCAATCTTGGAGAAACATAGAGAGAAGTGATACTAGCAAGAAGGTAAATTTTACTTTTGTCAGATCTAAAAACTATTTTAAATGAAGAGGGGAAAAAAGCTTTGTGAAAGCCAATAAGCACAAGGACAGCTAAAATATGAGACAAGTAAGACAGCAAAACAGAACAAATGAAATTTTAATTAAAATAAATACGGCATGAAACTAAACAGGTTCTGATGAAGTAGATGGCCAAGGACGAGCAGGCTCAAATGCCTGCCCAAGAGTGATCTAAGATCAGGAGAGTTTATCTGAAGTCAGCACAGTTACACCACACCGTGCTGCTGCTCCAGAGGGATGGGAAGACAAGACAAACATGCTGCAAAGCCAAGGTGTGAGGAGAGCACAGGAGCCCTTAGCTCAGGTACCTGCAGCCCAGGTGACACAGAGCATCATTTCAGCACACATACTAGCAACTAACTGCAGGTCACCAGCAAGCACACCCAGGTGTAGATTCACTAGAGATGCCAGTGTGAAGGGAATGAGAGCTGAAAAGAAATGTCTGGGCTTAAAACCTGCCTTGAAATGGCTCCCGTAGGGCTGCTGGGACGCTGCACACCTTGGTGTCTCCCCACCACTTGAACAGTGGCTTTGTTACGCTAGCGCCTGGTTCTGCTCATTACGATGACTTGTCTAATGGCAGCTGTTGCAGGGATGAAAGGCTGAGGTCCATCTAGCCCCTGCTCTTGGCACCTGAGAAAACTAGACTAAAATTAGCCATCTGCATGCTGGAGGAGCAGCTCCACTGCTCCACGCTCACACAGTCGCTGTAGAAGGCAGAGAAAAAGAGCAGCTGTCATTTTAAGGAATGAATATTAAAAGGGATAAGCTTAAAAGTCTAACTCAAAATTTAATAACAAACAAGAAAAAAGCCACCAAGCAGATTAAACAAAAGTTGAAAACAGGCTTAAAAATAAAGGAGCAAGTAAAGGAATCATTTACAAACCAAATGAAGAGGGGAATAGATAAGATAAACTGTGAATATTAATGAGCAATCAGAAGATGGGGGAAAAAAAGAAGATAAAATAGATCTGTTTTACCACAGGCAAAATAATGTACAATGTTTCAATCTCCCCAGTTAAATTACAGAATAAAAAGGAACCTTAATAAAACATCAGCGTGTAAATCTCTCTCAAACCACCCACATGCTGACTGCAGCTGGTAACAAATAGGTACAATAACAGGTAGAAGGCAAAATGCCACTGCCACAAATGCAGTCAGGTTGATTTTTCTTCTGTGGACAGTAAAGAAGGTATTTTAATAAGCATAAAACAGGAAAATTAGAGCCGCTGACCTGTCCAGCAGAACAATTTTAAAGAAAGTGAGAATATGTTGTCAGCTGAACCCTGTCTGAGGAGCTGAACATGTAGGAAAGCTGCTAAACAGTCTTGCTGAAGTGTTTTGATATTTCCAGTCAGGAAGATCTGATTTCTCTGATGTTGGTGCATTTAGGGTCCAGCCTAAAAAGTCAGTTTTCTTTATAAATATATGGCAGGGACTTTATAAGACAGAAGGTAACTTTAGGAGATTAAAAAAAAAACCCACAGTTTTGCCCCTTGAATTATTTTGTTCAGGTTGGGTTGCAGTATTTAAGTGTGTCTTGGGGGCTGTGGGGCTCCAGAGAGTTACTCCTTTTTGAAACAATGGTCGCTCTCATTTGTTGTGGGGCTGGAGCAAACCTTCAGCTTCACACCCGAGCTCCTCATGAGGCATTCTGAGTTATGCTTGCTATATCCTCAGGGCACCATATACACTAATAAGACTGAGCAAGGGAAGAACCTATGTGGAAATCCTTTGATGTATTGTGCTGAGGCTCCATGTACAATCTGATATGCTAATCATGGCATTAGTCATTATAAAGAGAGGGAAAAAAGATTTGTTTCTACTATAACAAACGTTTAGTTTCCTGGAAGTGATTGCACAATCCAGGCTCTTTTCCTGACTAGCTCAGTCCTATCAGTGCCACGCTGCTGTAATTTGTCTCACTGAGCAATCTACTTATCCCTCACTGTGGGAAAGCAGGTCTCTCCTTCCTCTGCTGGCAGAACAGCACTCTGGAAATAGTGTTGTCAGGGGCTGCTGGCCATCTTCTGTTCAAAGATCCTCCCAGTGCAAAAAAAGAGGTTTCTCACTGCCAGCATATCCTTGTCTATTGCCCTGCAAACCAGCAGAGACCGGAGCAAGGCTCTGAAGTCCAGCCTTCCTCTCCTGAACGCAAGTTCTGCAGCCTGAACTGAATGAGAGATGACACTGGCTCTGTTTCTTGTTTTTTTTCTTTTTTTCTTTTCAAAGATTAACTCTCGTGAAAGGTCACAGGTGAACATCTAGGAAAAAATATTGTCTAGATCTGCAGTGGAATTTCCCTGGCTTCTGGGAGGGAAGGCAAGGTCTGGCCTTGGTGAGTTCTGGTGTCCCCCCAGTTCTACACAGCCATGAGACTTAGCAGTGGTGCAAGGGTATCCCTGGATGCCCCCGAAAGGTTTAGTCATTTTTATCTAGCCTTTTAGCGTCTATTCTTTTGGCTAGCATCACAGACAGGGTAATAAGAACTCACGCAGACATTGTCTAGGGCCTGGAAGTTCACACTCAGATGAGTTCCCTCTAAATATTGGAGAGCATCCTATATTAATTGCTTTGAGACTGAGCAATACCAGATAAGTTATACAGAAAATAATCCTTCAGAGGATAAGGGAGCAATCACCATATATTGCCTAGTGAAAAAAGAAATATTTTCATCCATTTTATCACCCTGAAATTATCTTGTGAGGACTCCAGCTCTAATGACAGACTGCCTTGCTGCTCAAGGGAATTTCAAATTAGCAGTCCGTTAAACTCTAAGAGCTGTTTCTCCTGGGAATAAACATTTGTTTTGTTTATCTCCAGCCAACAGCTAATAGCACAATAATGATCCGATCCCCAGATCCCTTTGGCTGGAAACTGATACCTTAATCTCTGCAGTGCAAGTCTTATCAGTCTTTGCTCCTATGCAGTTTGAACATTTCCTTTATATCCTAGATGTGCCCTGCAATGAAAGACTCTCACAGATTCTGGTTATCTTTACCGTGAATTACCTTTCCCTGACCCCATTCGCTTCTTTCTCAAATATCTCCTTTGAACTATTTCCTTCTGGACCCTGTATGATTGTTAGTGAAGCCCAGTTTCATTGTCTTAACGTTGCTTAACTTTCTCCATTGTTCACCATCCTGACGGAACAGCTTTATGTTTGACTTAGTGATCTCAAGTCCTGCTGTTACCCTGCCTTCACCCAATGACAATCAACAGAGATGTGTAAAGCAAGCACAAAGTGGACACTTCCTTTGAATCTCAAACTGCATTGAACTTCTCTGTGCTATCAATTAGATCCAGTAATACCTCAATGAAAGAGAAAATTAATATTCCCGGGGTGGTCTTGTGGCATCCCTAGGCCGTAACGTTTCTTTAAATTAATAGTCCAGGCATCATGGGTAGGGACCTGGTTCTAGTCACGTTTAGGGAATCTTTAGCAGAATGGAGTCAAAACTTAGCTTTCTGTCAAGGTTACTCATCACATATGTCAAAGCATAGAAATCATGTTGTGAAACAGTGAAAGCTCAGGCATAGCACAAGGAAAGCCACAATTAAAATTGAATGCACCTACCAGCAAATATCCCCCATTCTTCCCTCTGTGCAGACCTAACTACTTACTTACCCTGCACATCTTACACGGCTTGAACACTACTCTTCTCTTACAGAGACCACCCATCCCTCATCCATCCTCCTGCACCCTCAGATGTTGCAGCTGTTTGATTTGGCAACTTGATGCATAAGGGAGAAATAACATAGGATACCATAACATAAATTTGTCTTCCTCAGGATACTTCACCAGTTTAATTGTCTTACAGGCACCCTGCTAATTTGACCCTCTAATTAGAGTTGGCTTGTTAAATAAGCAAAGGTTAAATGATTTTTACTTTACCTCCTCCAAGTTACTGCTTGTTTTGAGCACAACATATATTTCTGTATCCATGGTCATTCAGAGGACCTCTAGCTGTAGTGCGTAGCAAAAATCACTGCTTGTAATGAATAACAAGGATTTTCTTCTCTGTGTAAGCTTCATTTGTTTCTTAGTTAGTATGTTTAGATTTTCCCAGTATCCATACCTCAGTCATAAAATTACAGACAGATGTGGCCACATTTGCCCCACAGTATGCCATTCTCCGATTTATATCATATGTTTCCCTCTGAAAACTAAAATTCATCGGAGCCTAATTTTGTCTAAAATAAGACAGAATGAGAAGAGGCCTCTAAATGGAAGCACAAAGCTTCACAGACCATGGATGAGTCACACACCAGACAGTGACATTGTCCAAGGATGCAGATAACTGCATGGTAAAAGGTTGCAGTGCATTCCTCCTTGTCTTGCCTCAAAAAGAAACGTACTCAGAAAGAAGAGGCAAGAGCACAGAGGCTGCCAACCTGATGTGAGCTAATGCCAGATTTCCTTAACATGCAGAACAAGCCTCAGCATACCTGACCAGGCAAATGCCATTTCTAATTACATTTACCATTTTTATGGTAGACAAAAGACGTTAGAGCTAGGACTTTTGGACCAAATATTTTCTCTCGTTGGAGGAGAAAGAAAATGCAAGGGAAGAACAGGACAAGGTGTTTTGGTTTTTGGGTTTTTTTTGTAGTGTGGAAAAGTAAATCCACCAGGTTCCCTCTAGTATAATTGGTCGCACATCATTTCGCCTGAGGAGGGGCAGCTCTGTCAGAGCATTTGGAGTTTAGCAGTGCTGTTTGGCATTTTTTAAATTATTTTCTTCTGCCTCGTGGAGAAAAATAATCATCAAAGTGTGCTGCTAGAAGCCATTTTGGCCCGAAAGCTATCTCTGAACTACCCTTTGTAAAGTATAGGAAAAGCAGGAATAGTTTGGGAATTTTAACAATCACCCTCTCCCTTTCTTCTGCTTCTTCTTTTTCTCTCCTTATTTACAGCTCAGTTATTGCTGGTTTGAGCCCAAGAGCCTAGCAAAGCACCCTGACTAGAAACTAGCGCTGAATAAAAGTGAACCTGACTGTTTATTTCTAAAGCCCAGCCTGAGAGAATTGCAAAGAATATAGAGCAACCCAGCTAATGGAAAATAAATCAGTTGTTTAAAGCCCTTTCTGTTTTAGTAACTGCGAGTGTTACTCATCAGTGACACGGATGAGGGCTTTCTTTTTAATTGAACTATATCCTTGCAGCAATTTGGCAAACACAGAGGTGATCCTGGCCTGGCTCCGATGCCATACTCCATGGCTTTCTGCCATTCACACCTGTTGCAACTAGTGTAAACTGGTGTAAAATGCCATCGGGTTCAATTTCAAGTAGGGAGCAACCCAAAGTCGCTCACACGCTGGAGATGAGGGTGTAATGAAGGCTTGCCTTACATTTGTGTTTTAGCCTACTCAGGATGCTTGGCCTCGGTGGGCTTGCTCAGGCCTGTAATGGGATTAAGCTTCTATTTACACTGCAGCAGCCCGTGGATATCTGAGCTAGCGCTGAACGAGCTGCCCAAGGAAGTGGGATCAGGCTGAGAGGAAGGGGGAGCAGCCTCTGAGGGATGGCCACCAGCTCAGCCCTGCCGCTCTGCCCCGTGGCGCAAGTACAGACAGGGACCCCGCTTCCCGCAGCGCCCTGGCTTGTCATCCGCACGGGTCTGTCTGGGAGAGAACGGTTTAAATAGGGCTGGCCTTGTGTCAGGCAGCGGGTCAGGGCAAAAGCCAAACAGCAGATTTCCTACCCAGTGCCTTATCCACATGCCCTTCCTCTTGCAGACCCCATACAGCTCCGCTGTTGAAGACATTTTTGCTGAAACACTTTGCGCCATCCAAATAAGCACAGCTTGACACGTGTGTGGTGGGGGGGTGGGTAGGGAGAGGCTTGGAAGGGAAACAGTGGGTGGTGGAGGAAATGGAAAAACGAGGCAACGCCAGGAGGATTTGAGGGTATAAAGGTGACACCAGACCCAGGGTCTGCTGGGCAGGGTGTGAGGGGTGGTGGATCCCTGAGGGGTCACAAAAGTCACGCTGAGTTGCCTGACATGCTTGTCGCGTGGCTCAGCAGCACTTCCCGGGACAATGCCACTTTGATCAAGAGGATGCTGCCCTGGCAGAGGAGGAAGGAGACATGGGTCAAATCCTGCACTGCTGCTCTCCATGGAGTCTTGTACTGCTCTGACAGTGGCATGTTACTTCTCACTCCTTGGTGACCGAGAAATTAAAATGAGGTCTACCACGTGCATTGCAAAATGCTCCCATAGGAAAATGGAGAGTCACAGGGGAGCAGGAGTTCTCTGTTCCCCTTCAGTGACCACTGGGCAAGGCCTGAATGGAGCTTTGTGTCAGTGAAAGCTAGTGTAGGAGTATGGAAGCAGAGGGATTAAAACGCCTTACTCCAGTTAAAGTATTGAATTTGAGCCTTGCCTCAGACTAGTGCAGAGTTCCTTAGTGAAGCCAGGTGTACACATACCCCAGTCATGCATCCAGGGGAAGCAGAGGTCTCTGAAAGGGTCTCTGAAAGTCCACTGTGACTTAATTACAGAAACTGATGTGCCTGAGCCATGATAGTTCGATGGGCTACCTCGCCTGTGTGCTCCAAAAAGGCTCCACACAGCGGCACAGGGAGTGGGGAAGCAGCCAAGAGGCCAGTTTCTTTGCTGATAGACCTGAGCAAGGTCCCAGCAGACAGCGAGGAGGTGAGGTGCAGGGGAATACCTCTGTTTTAAGGAGAATAAATTAGGAGTTCTCTTTCCTAAAGCGGGGGGGGGGGCTTTTCCCCTGAGCCCACTGGAGGTTGCAGCAGCATGGCAGGGAGGACAGCAGAAGGGTCTCGTGCTCTGCAGGCAGGAGCTGCCCTGTTTCTGCAGGGCATCTGTCTATAGAATAAAGCCTGTCTGAGAGATGATTTATCAGTGAGGTTTTTGTCTTCGTTGCTTGGACATAAAGGAAACCATGCCTCTGACTCCTTGAACAAGGGGAACACAGGGGGTCAGGTGGCAGCTGGAGTGCACGGGCCACATTCCTCCCCTGCTTCTGAGACAACGCAGCTGCTCTCACTGTCCTGCCTTGACATTTGCTATATCCTGCAGTTCTACCCCAGCTGCACGTTCCTATTCCTGGCAAATGTCATAGCTTTTTTCTGTCAGAACTTAAAACCAAAAGTTATCTCTCCATCACTCCGCAGAATCAAACTTAAGGCATGAGTTTCTGGAGCATCTTCCCCAAATGTGTAATCCTCCCTCACTGGCACAGCCTCTACTAACTCAGTCAAGCAATTTAGTTGTAAATTAAAGATTTCTGCAAGCTTCCAACACTGCATCTGCTGGATCAATGTCCTGTGGGAGAAGAATGTCAATAACCAGCATTAAGGTTAGATTTGTAAACACGGTTTTAAAGCTGGTTGAAAAATGGGCTTTTGGTGGAATCGCTAAATCTTTCCACCATAACTTGTCCCCCAACCTCGGACTTTAATACAAGTGCTGACCCTTTTTGGGAAAGCCTGTTCCTCTCTGGAAATGTGGCCCTGTTGCCTTTTGCTCCTGCCTTCCCATTTAAGCATGGCTTTCCCTGTATTTCATATGTCACAATAGAATCCCTCCCTCTAGGAGAAAGGAGGCAATAAAGTTGGACAGAAGCAGGTGTCGTTTGGATGGGAACTCCAGCCTGAGGTGTGTATTTGATTTGGATATTTTCCTCCTGCTTTCCTGTTGGATAACATGGCTTGTGATACACCCGCATCTTTTCTCTTGGGGAAGAAGAGTGATGCATTATGGGGTGCATACTCTAATTAAGAAACATAGCTCAGAGACACAAATGGATCACCAAATAACTGATACATTTAATGGAATAAGACAGTAATAATTTCCAGTTAGCCAAATTATTTGGGGCTTTGGATACTTAGCTTTTAAAGAACACCTCAAAAATTTTCATGGCAAATAGAAAACTTTCCATATTATTACATTGAAATGTAAGCCTAATTTCTGTCAGAGAAGAGGTTTAACTAAAGAAAAAGAAAAGAAAAAAATTCCAGCAAGCTTAATCGTTTCCTTAGATGGCAAATCAAGATATATCTAACTTCACTGCTGGTAAATTGGAACCATTTTGTGCAGAGACTTTATTGAAATGTTAATGTTAGTGATACAATGAAACTGTTGCCAACTTCGAAACAGAATCTGGCATGAGCAGTGGATAAAAGGAATTATACTCTATAGTTATAAATACAGCCTGTATCACAGATATTTGCCCATAGTAGAGGAATGAATTGATACATTGAAATATAGTAATACAGGTCTGGAATGAAATCAGCTTATCCCTTCTGATGGAGTAAGCAAAAAAAGTATGCTTTCTTTATAGAAGGGAAAATGAACCAGAATTAGTCCCAGAGCATCTTCCATTTCTGCTCTGGGAATGGTGCCAGATCAGATTGGGGCCCTCTCGTGTATTCGCTCGTCCCTGTACACCCCAGCCCTGGGAGCCTGCCCAGCAGCAGGGTGCTGATGCTGTGACAGACACACGCTGCACGGAGCAAAGTGCAGCTCCTAGAGGTTCTATAAGCAGCGAGTGAATTGGAGGCAGGGTGAAACTGAATAGATTTAAAGCACAGAATAGCAAATCTTTCTAAAAGTTAGAATAGGATTTTTTTTCTAATCAATTAAAAGTCAGGCGCGACTGACTTTTTTTTTATATAGCAATGAAGATTTTAGATTAAAATAAGCAGTCTAGCAATTTCTTTAATTCTTAATGGCAATTATCTTTGTTAATGTCTCTTTGTGGTAACTATAGCTGGAGATTTCAAGTACTGGGCTGACAGACAAGAACCTCTGAGTGAAATGTATTAGGATCAGGCTGTAAACAGGAGCGAGGCAGACTAATCTATTTTCATTTCCCAAACAGAGGAACACCAAACTGTGGTCATCTGGCAGAGTGGATGGAAAGTAATGGAAATGGAAAGCACATTGGAATTGTAATTGAATAGCTCATTATCCATACAACTGGAAAAGAAAGTCAGTGTTTGGGGGCTGTTTTGCTTTTCTAATATATGCTTAAAACTGACAACATCCCCTGAAAGATCAAAACTACCTTTGTACCCAATCCCAGGTACAGTTCAGCAGCAGGGGCTCTGTAAAACACAGATGTGTTTCATGGAAGCAAAGTCAATGTGACTGAAGTGCTTTGCTGAACTGGAGCTGTAACTGGACCCGAGTCAGAGACCCATCAGCTTCACAGCCTGGAGCATTTCCACAGTTCATAGAAAACCCCTTTCCCAGCTGTAACGTTACCTGTCCTGGCAGAGAAGGCGTGTGAGTCCTGCAGGGACCATGTACAAAGGTGTTTCCAGAGAGGGTCTCTTTCCTCATTTGTGTTGTTTATGCATGAAGCTATTACGCTGCTCGCATGCTCTTGCTTCTTTGTAATCTTTATAACTTGTGAATAAATTACTTTTTAATGTTTTATGTAGCTGTAGCATTCAAACACAACAACAGAATCACTCTGTTATGAGTAACTCCCAGATGATGAAAATTAAAACCTAATTTGTTGAACTTCTTTATCGCTATGAATGTGGGAGCACTGTCTGACACCAGGTCCTAGGTCTTGTGTGAGTGTGCACTTCACCTCAAAGACGACAGTGGGGGAAAGAGATGTCAGACCTGGCATAAAATATGAGGCAAAAGACTGGTTGAAAGCGATCACCCGAGAGGTCATTTCTGTTGTTCTTCTTCCTTGTAGCAAGAAGGACCACATCTTATCAGTCATAAAAATGGAAATTAAATAAATCATATAAGCAACCGAGGATCCATCTCCAGATTATTTTATCCTATTGAGTTACAGATTGAAGACGCCAACTACAAAGTTCACATCCAGTTGTGGACAGTAGTTTGTAAGATGATTTCAGTTTAGCTCGCTGTAGAAGGATGGTCAAACTAGGACACGAAGTCTGAAAACTGAGGCAGGTTGAAATCCCCTTTAATTTGATTTGACCTAATCTTTTATTAGATCTGAACAAGTGAAGGTTTTTGTCTTTCAAATATATTCACCAAGGTTCCGTTTCACATATAAACCGATCTTATATTTAACCATTAAGTAATGGAACAAAATCAATTAGCTGGACCATATCAGTGTTTTGGTGTCAGGTTGCTGTTAAGCTGCTGATGCAGGTGCTGGGTGGATAACAGTTACAAAAGATAGTGAAAAGTGTTCCTGAGGCGATATTACTTGTAATTGATTATTTTTTTAAAAGTTATCGATGTGCATGAGCATTTGATTATGGTCTAACAGAGAGACACAGGGGAGACACCATACACTAGAAAACCCAAAAGAAGCCTTATATTATCTAGGTTTGGGTTTTTTTGATTTAAACTCCCTTCTGAGCCTTGTAATGCTGTCCTGTCATAAAAGACAGACCATGGTGACTGTCTTTATAATGCCAAATGCCTCATAAATTGCTGTCACATGATAGAAAAATTCTGCATGGGGATTTTTTTTCCCATCAGCATTACTACTTTAATACACAGGACATGAATGTGAAAACAGGAACTTCTACTTCAGAGCCGCTTGTTGCCCTGCCTGAACCTCTGATCACTGATGTATGACTTGGTAATACTTTTCCCAGAATCAACTGTGATGTCACAGGAGAAGGGTTATGACCTCAAGTGAGAATCAGTAGCAAGAAAATAAAAAAATCTTATATCGAAAACCTAAACTGCTTCTTTATGCAAATAACATCCAGTAAAAATAATGAAGAGAAAATATGTTTCCGTTGGTAATCTGCACCTTTGATCTTACTCTATTCCCATGGTCTCTTAATATTTGTTTACGTCTTTGCCTCATTAACAGGATCTAAGTAATTGTCCTTTTTGAAATGGGATCATAAAGGCAGGGATCTTGAGAATTCACATTCATAAATCTAAGTGTCGGTATGCAAATATTTAAAAGCCAATATTTACTTCATCGGCACTGTAAAGACTCCCCTTCATATAAGTTATCTATAATGTTTGCTCAACAGGGGCACTGCAGAATCCACACCTAACAGGAGGTTAGGTTAATTCCTGTGAGTTAATAAACTCACAGGAGGTGAGTTTATGAAACGGAGGAAGCGCGGTGTTCGGCTGGGCGCACCCCAGGAACCCAGGATGTAAGGCACCCGTCCGGCAAGATCCGAACCTGCCGCTGGAGATCTGGGCTTCAGCCTCTGCCCAGCCCCTTTGCCTTTAAATTTGCCTCTGAATTGCAGCTCAGCCTCGCTTGTTTTTCTGTAGGAAGGTCGATTTCCCCATTTCTGAATGCTATAAGGAGTTCTATTCCCTGACCCCCTGTGCGAGGTGGAAAAGGCCCTGATGCGTTGGCACCATCAGCCGCAGAGCTGCATGCCAGCCAAGCTAAGCTGGATCTGAGGCGAGGTGTTCCCTCCTTTAATGCGCCTTTACTTGGAACAATAAAGGTTTAGAACTTCTGCTGAGAAGGGTGGGAGCATAAAAAGGGGGAAAATGCTTGCTTTGCCAATAGCTATAGCTGTGAGAGTCCATTCTGCTTCAGGAGGATACTTATTACTTAGAGGACAGTATGAATAGGGGACTACAGACCAGCCTCCCAGCTGGGAAAGACTTTACCTGGTCAGGGCTTCAGAAATTCAGAAGAAATTTCTTCAGAATATGAAGCACCACCTTGAGAGCTGCCTCAGTTTTGCACGCCAGCATAGCTCCCATGTTCACCACCTCTTGGCAGGTTGGTATTGACCAGGAATTTCTCCAGTGCTCAGATCAAAAGCATGAGCTGAGTTTTCTTTCAGACTTTCTAAACCTAACTTCCATTCTAACACTAAGCTGAAGCTTAGTCTGAAATCAGATGCAAAAATAACAGGGTTTGGTTAAGAAATTTTCCTAGAACTTTGCACAAAATCCAGGTTTATATAGGGAGGGTCATTTTTTGTGAAGCTCTTCTTGGTGCTTTGTAATTTAAATTGACATACCCCTCAGGGGGTCTGAGCATGGAAAAATAATTAACTGACAGAATTGCAATGGTAAAAGTGTCGTAACCATGATGATCCAAGCATATACGGTTCTCAACCTGTGTTTCATTCTCTTCAGACATAAAATAAGGTTCATGTGCCTGAAAAAGCGTTTGTTGTTTTTTTCCAGCAAGCTCACACCTGTGCTTGCAAACCTTGCCCTGGCTATTTGACATTCTCACCGCAGCATGCAGGGACAGCAAGGGCTGGCTGCCTCCAGTATTAAAGCAGCCAGATTTAATGGCCTCAAATGTTGGACCTGTGCTCCCGTGATCAGCTTCAATACGGTTCCTGTGTTTCAATATTTCCCAGTTCCCTCTGCTTTCTTTCCCTTTGCCTTAGCCATATAAACCTCTGACCCTGCAGATCAGAAGCACATTGCAAAGGTTTCCAGTGCTCAGACCTAATCGCTGCTGTCACAAACATTTAGGACAAGCCTCGGGTTATTGCTATCCAATACACTGATCAGAAGAGAATAACTCAAAGATTTTAGTCAACCTACAAACTGACAGGTGATTTTTCCATAGCCTCAGTGCTACGCATTCCTGTCTAAAAATGAATTTTAAAATTGCATTTGTAGTAATCTGTGTTCCAGAAGTGACAGGACAAATCCATGGAAGAAAAAAAAACAGGTTTGTGTTATTAGCTACATTCCCTCTGCCTCAGGGAAGCCCTCGGCTGCAGACCACTGAGAGGATATTCTGGAGAAGTGTTGCTAGATACTTGCTTCAGTCTTACATTACTCATTAGGTACCTGCTTGCTTTTGGACTCTGTAAAAAAGAAGAAAAAGAAAAAAAAAAGAAAAAAAAAAAACAAACAACAAAAATTAAGAAAATTAAAAAAAGAAGAAAAAAAAGAATGGGGTTATATCTTTTGAAGATATTAAAATACACAAAGGCTTTATGAATGCAGTTTAAACACAAACTCTTGAAGAAATACTAAAAAAAAAAAAAAGAATAATCAGCAAAAATAGAAAAGCACAGGCCTATGAAAGATTGCCATGATCATGCCTAGTGAAAACTATTAGAATATGGTTTGTACAGATACTGAATAACCCCATGCTGGCTGCTCTGAGATACCTGAAGATTGAATTCTGTCAGATCAATATAAGAAATGTGCTTTTCAATACAATGTCAACACTTACTGTAATAGGCAGCAAAATGCTACATTCACATCTAACTGTGTATTGCCATTTCGGATTTGAGTTCAAATCAGTAAGACATTTTATGACGGGCCGCAGGAAAGGCATACCGTTTCTGCAGCAGAGAGCACTTTCTCTCTTAGGCATAATGTAGCCTGATATCCCTTATTTGCATTTTATGTGCATTTAAGTTTAAAAACCAAAGAAAACAGAAAATGTTAAGGCCTTATTCTCCCCGTTCACCATGTAAGGGTTTTCAAAAACCAGAACCTGAATTCCCGCAACCCAGCAATGCCAGAAGCAGGCACAGCAAGCCTGGCAAAAAGGGATTCCCTGCCTGCATGGTGCATTTGCTCTGACAGAAATGGATGGCTTCTCTCCTCCAACTCAGAATGATGGAAATACTGTGAAAAGAAAGCAAAGGTGAACCAAATGAATTTTAAGCTCTGACATTTACAAAGCTATTTTCAAGACAACAAATGAATAGGCTTCATGTGTTGAAAGACTTGCTGTCACCTGTGTCAAGTTTAAAACTCTACATCACATCCCTCCCAAGTGCCTTTCTCCTTAAAGATGCCCGATGCTAAGACCTAGCTTGATCTTGCCAGTCCACAAACACAGAGGAGCCCTTATGAGACAGGCTTTTCTTACTCTGAAAAGTAAAACCAGAATGTCAGCAGTTTTTATTATTATAGCTCAAGGGAGCTAAATTGGAATTTTTTAAGGTAAAGGCATCAGACCATTAAAGCGTATCTGTTTATGGTTATAGAAAATGGAATAGAAGATCTTTAGCATATACTGTATTCATAGTGTCATCTAAATGTTCATTTCAGGTCTGGGAGGTTTATTAAGTTGCCTTTATGGGTTGAGGGTGCAGGCGCAGGTTTCAGAAACAAGGTCATTTCAGAAACCAAACTGCCCTGTAAGGGAATGGCCATACTCCAAAACCAGTTTTTAACATGATATTTAATCGCACTTAACGTTTCTCTTGTCACATATCAGTGACTCGGAGAGATGTCTTTTTTCATGGATATAAATTCACACTGTACTCCCAAATACCGTTAGCACTTTTCACCAATTCTCTGCCTTATTCAATGGGAGCTCATTTATCTTCCTATTCAAAAGAACGAAGTAAGGGGATCTCATTTTCCCTCATTTTCTTTTGTTTGAGCATTCATATTCTGCTTTGGAGAGCAGGGAATTATTAGGTCAGGAAATGGAGCCAGAGCTACAGATTAATCAATCATGCCTCACGTCCTGATATTGCAACACGCAGACTGATGTCATTGGGAATTGATGAATGCCACATCTGCATGTGAAACTCACAGGCAATGTCGGGAACTCATCCCACAGCTATTTTGTGGTTAGCTTCAACTCTGATTGATACCATCCTCTCGGTGCTTCCTTCTGCAGTCCCCTGTGCTCTGTGAGGGAAGAGATCTTATTCCTGACACTGCACTCTCACTAAGAGATCGGGATTCCAGCTTTTCTCACAACCTCCTTCAAAGCTGGGCCTGAAGGAAAAAAGAGCTGGCATTTAAGATCTACAATTTGCCCAAATTCAGCAATGTTTGCTCAGAAGGTTTTGCTCTTCCACATTTCTCCTTTGCTCAGGGTACCTAAGGAGCCTGTCAGGGCCCACATAGCACAGGAGGTGATTAATGCTCTGCTTGTGTTGTCTGAATATTGAATGCTTGCTCATCCAACATGAGCAAATCGAGAACGAGGGACCACACGCATTAAACCCACAGACAAACTACTAGAGAAGTGTTCACTACAAGAACGTACCACATTCAGACAAGGAATGGGAGTAAAAAACAAAAAGCAAAAACATTTTAGCTATAATAACATTCAATCTGAAGTTATGCTAGAAATGAAAACTAAATGAAAAAACTAAATGAAAAAAATAAAAACTTAAATGAAAAAAAAATATCTGACTAACAGTTTTAATTTTCCCTTAACACAATGAGTTTTTCTGTTGCTTGGGGTGAGAAAGGATCAAATGCTGATAAAAACTTTCACCATTTCATAAAAATACTATTCTTTTCTGTTGATGGGTGCTACAAGTAGTGACCTGAGCACAGAGATGCTGAGAACAGTTAAACCATGATCCTGGGTCTTGCCAGGCCATGCAGCCTTTCAGGAGAGAGCTTGCTACCTCTGCACTCCAGATAGGAGACCTTCATGTAGCCACCTGGCTGAACATGTATGTTAAAATGTAAATTTATAAATCGTATCAAAAAAATTAAAATCAAGCCATCCTCGTCACATGGTGGATTCAGTTGTGTTCACATGGTGAGGCCCTGAGAGAAAGTCAGCTCATGTCATCAGAAGCTACTTATCCCTCCCATCACTGGGGTGAGCCTCAGCACATGGCACTTTCCCTCGCGCTGTAAGGAAATGAGGGTACAAAAGGCATGCCATGAGCTCACAGGACAATTAATCCAGCAAGCGGTGCATTCATTACATGTATCCGATGGGCTCTTGGGGAACATGGCAATCAATCAGGAGCGTGTTCTGAAGTATTAATGAGGACGGCACTGAATCTCTAAAGTCCAAATATTTGTTACTCACTGGCATGATGTCTTTTGGAATCCAGAGTAATTTAAGATATGATACCCAAGTCTACCACAAAATTATTTAACATGCTTTGGAGGACAGGGAGAGGGGAATCACTCCCGGCAACTGAGCACTGTGACATGTCTGTGGTTCTGATCTTACTGAACTTTATGAAAAAAACCTAATTTTAATTACTGCTTTTCCAAACTAATTTCAAATATTTCTCCAAAATACACAGGCTGCTACAGAGACTCATGTGCATAATGAACATCTGTAGTAAAACTGCTTTATTATGGGTTGTTTGATGCTGTTTATGGCATACCCGTTGGTTTTCGGAATGGCATTAGTGAGCAGCATTTTGAAGAAGGATGCTAAATTTTGCTGTGGCAAATTAGTGTCAGCCAAGAACATATTAGCAAATAAAAGAGTGCATCTGCTCCGAACAATGTTTTTTCTTTGAATCATGATGATGATTCAAAGGCTGTAATAAAGAAATGATACATATACTGTATCCCCCAAACTACATTAGAAAGCTGTTGCAAGTAATCAGTAATGCAGCAGGATAGACAACTGTGTTGCATGTAAGCAGCATAGGACCCCAAGCAGTTTTCCTTGTGTTTATTGGTAGAACATGATGCTCAGTACCCAAATGCAGTTCAGTAAGAAGGGTTTGCTGTCTCCCCTGCCAATACATTTTGTTTCAGCTACCTCCCACCTGTCCCTATTTCCTGGATATCTTTGTCTGAGTTTGTCCCCCTTCCCCACCCTCCAGATTAATATCAATTCCAGGCTAGGGCGTGTAAACTCCCTTGATGATCATTACAGTAAAACTTCAAGAAAAATCTTTCTGAGATATGGATAGCAACATATGGGGACAGTTTGCTTTATGTCTCATTTTTCATACTAATGTGGTTATTTTATAGGGCTGCATCTCATCTCCTGTCTGACTAATGCCTGAGTTCTGTCTCATTCAAATGAGAGGTTCCGCAGGTTCGCTAAAGCACAGGAGGTTTAAAGCTTTATCATGCATCCAATGTTGCAGTGAATATTTGCTGAACATTGCTCAGTAGTGAATAAGCTCCTCTTTTCATCCTCCTGGATTTTGCCAGCTTGTAGGCAGTTCAGTTAAAACTGAAATGCTGTGATACATACATGATTTTTTTTTTTTTTCTTAGACAGGAGGAAATCATGGTTCAAATCACTCATGTGGTTTAGGTTTTCCTATGGTTGGAATGACACTCTAAACGCATGATGCTCACAGTCACTTGGCAGACTCCTTGTGGGTCTCAAAAATGTTCCTGGCTTGAACTAAATGTCTGAGCAAGTACACTTCCCTGAGGGCAGTGCTAGACACAGCAAAAATGTCATCTAGTGCAACTACTTAAGAGAGACAAAGTTTTTAAATGGGGGCTTTGAGATTAAATTTCTGTTTCTAATTACTGGAGCAGAGGGAATCATGGGGGATGAGGATGGAGGGAGAGAAGATGTCCATTAGGAATCTGAAAAACAAAGGGTTCTTTTTTCTTTAAATTTCTCACATTAAATGGCTGCATTTCCAAATGCAAGTTCATTTTTAAGAAAAAAAAATCTGTCAAAAAAATTAGTTAGAAAATCAAGTGAACTATCTCAAAATCATTCATGTGAAATATGTCGGTGAGTCACACCTGTGTTTGGGGGCGCAATCTCAGGTTAAACGCATCTGCAAGATTTCCACTTTGTTTTGCCTTGAGTTTGGAATTCTTTTTTTTTATCTTAAATTTTGTTGGAAGGGGAAACTGGTTTTGCGCCCAAATCTATGTCCGGGAAACAGGTCATATTACAGCTATTTTCATGCCCATAAAAAGTGCAACTTTGCCAGCAAAGTATATCCAGGAAGAGCAAATGCTGGAATGAACTCCCTGATGAATGTTAGGGGGATTAAAAGTGTAATTAATGAAGGTCACAGCTTCATCTATGAGTTAATGTGCTGTGAAGCCCTTCCTCTTACAAAGTTTGCAGCACTACTCCAGCAGCTCACACACTAAGTGATTACAGGTAGGAATTTTTACCTCTTGACTGCCAGCTCCAATGACAAAGATGATGTCTTTGCAGAAAGCTGGTGTCTGGCTGGTTCAGCATGAACACTCAGTACCACAAAAGCTGCTCATCCATGGTTGTATCCTGCCACCTCTGAGTCACTGTGACATGACTGGCTGAGCCAGGGTTTCCCTGGCAGGTGAAAACCCCCAAGATTCAGGCTCTGGTTCCACATGAGACTTCAGTGCTCTTAGCAAAACTTGAGGGAGATTTAGCAGCCCAAAAGGCCAGTACTCAAAATTCCTGCCTAGCCCTCACCTCATGCAGAGAGTTATTCACCCTTAATTTCCCTGGCACCTGCTTGGAAGATCTTTTTTGGGGGAAATACACAGACATCACTGGACAGAGACAAGATGCATCCTTCCACCTGCATGCTCTGATCTCACTGTTCCCACTGGCTTCCTCACTTACTCCTTAACCTCACACTGTCCGGTAAGTCACCGTCAGCAGAATGGTGGACCAAGCTGCTGCTCCATCTCCTCCCCTTCACAGCTTCATTCGTAAGAGGAAAGGCCTGATCTTTGTCTCAGCTACCTAGAGTATGGTGATTTGGGCACTTCATCAGGACAGGAGAAGTGGATTTAGATCCGATATTCCACAAATGTCCAAAAAAAAGATCTCATTTGGCTGAAGGACACAAAAAATATGAGTCGCCCACTTTCTAGGAACTCCTTAGCAGCAGGCTTTAACATAAGGAGTTAAATATTACCTCCTTTTTCTCTGACAGTGCTTTAAAAGAAGAGTCAGCCATTCACCCAAAACAACCAACTTGGCACCTAAGTGAGAAAGGGACTGGGTTATACTTCCAAGCTTTACATAGACATTGAATTCATGCCTAGTTGTAGGCATCCAAATCCTGGAGAAATGTTGGATTCCAGATATTTTCTACTGGTTAATAAGGACAGCTGGAACCTCTTGACAGGTAAGGACAAGGTGAGTATGGAAAAAAAATAAATAACAAAATGAAATTACCACACGGACAGGCTCAGATGGATGTCCTGTTGCCCTGGAATAGACCATGACACTCATTGACACAGACTGACAAAAAGTAGCTGACAGAAGTTTATATGGATTTAAAATGGAGAAAGACAAGTTCATAGAATTAAATTAATTGGGACGTACTGAGCAAAGAGATACCACCTTCGATCTGAAGATAGTTGTGGACTAAAAGACTGTACCAGGAACATGCCACTGCATACTTGCCTCATTTTTATATACTCTTCTAAGCATCTGCTACAGTTCACTGTTAGACACAGGTGTTTAGACCAGGCAGGCCTTTGACTTAGCGATTTCCCTGTTTGCCTGCTTTTCTGGATCTTAGGATGCCTCTTACTTGACTTTAAAAAAGAAGACATCTTTTCCCACAGACTTGGGCTTCCCTGAGCACTGTTGGCTGTGCATAACAAGGACAACAACTCTTGGACTCAGGAATACGAAAATTTGGTGTATTATGATGCAGACGTCACTGTCTGAGTGAAACAAAAATGAGACCATTGCATTTTATTCTTTCTTTTGAATTCAAATTAACTCATAAAATGACTTGTTCAAGACCTGCTAGTGATTTTAATGATAAAAATCATTGTCGATCCTAAATGGCACTAGTCTTTAATCTCTGTGTTTTACATAGTCAGCTATAAATTGCAATAGAAATAATTCCTTTTCCCTTATGCTTCTTATTTCTTCTATTTCTTAGGGTCTTAGCTAGAATGTGGAAGCAGCCACCCAGCTGTCAATGATGCTTCATGGTGTGCTGAGCAGTCCTTGGCGTGGGATCAGTTGTGCAGCAGACAGCTATTTCTTTCCTGTGACAAAGACCTCATTTTCACATCTTCTCCTGTGAAATGTCCAGCTTGCAGTTTCTCATTCCTCTCTTTTTAACATAGGGAGAGTTTGGGAGCCAAGTTATCATATTTTCATTAGCTGAGTGAAACTGTCACATAGCTAGTGAAGGGTTAAAGAAAAACAAACACCCCCTCAAGATGTTCCTGGAAAACCTGTGCAGATAAGCACATGGGAAGCTCAGACAGCCGGCCTTCTGTTAAGTATGTGACAGAAATTTCCCATCTCGAGGTAAGGAAGATAGAGGCACAGTTAAATTATGTTTCCCGTGAGTGTTGCTAAGGCATACTTACACATATTATATGAGGTAGAAAATTAGTACTTTGAATTGTTATGGTTACATTTGCAGTAAAGTGTAAGTGTTTGCAGTTTTTCAGAAGTTTGCCTATGGCTTGTCATGCAGTTCACCCACTGAGAAGAAAATTTACTTGCTGTAAAATAGCGAAACAGATTGACGGCTACAACGGAATGATTGCAAACTCTACCCAGAGTCCTGTTTCTGGAAGAGATGATTATTCTAGAGATGAAAAGACTTAAATGACAGCTCCAGGCTTCACAATTATCCGCTCTTCACCTTTAGAAATATTTAGGCCTGATCTTTATTACCCACTCAGCAATGATAACAGCGGACTTGCACACATTGGTGTCTCTGCCCCTCAAGAGTGTGCATCAAGGCTCACCATAACACACCTGAAATAAGGTCAGGATTTCATTGAGAATGACAAGTGTCTCCAGCAATGGTAGAAAAGATGCAGTAACCAGATCTCAGATATTTTTAGATATATATGTATATAACTATATGTGTATATACTTAAGTATTTTAATTTATGCATGTGCACCTATATATATATGTATATGTGCATGCATGTATAATGTATGTAGGATATATACTTAAATTATGTAGCCTCACTAGTAAGAAGTGTGAAGAAGGATGAACTCTGGCAGCCCTCGGCAGTGGTGATTTGAATTTCTCCCCTTTCCCTTTCTTTGATATTGGTAACTAAGGCACCTATTGTAGGCAGGCTGAGCACAGCCCAACAGCAATTGCAAGGGGTTTTGAATTGGATAATCAACTCTCACGCATGCAATAAATTACATGCTTTTTCTGTATCTACACAGCACATATGTCAGGAAGAGGGGGAAAAAAAGGAAATTAATCAAAATCTCTGACTGAGAGAAAGTGTTTCCTAAATCTTAGTCGATGTGCCAGAGCCTAGTATCCCCATCCTCACCCTGACACTCAAGTGATCAGACGAATAATTCAGGGGGACTAAATTTCTCCTAAAGTCTTGACAATTCTTTAGCACTGAAGAAGCCACAGCACCACAAACTCCTTTAAATCTCTTTTTTTTTTTTTAATAGATCCCCGCTTTCCTGCCAAGGAAGGAAACAAGCATAGCAGCTGTTTGGTACCTTTACACCAGTGGTACCACTCAGTCCCTTACCCAAGTGCTAACCAGTCATGAATGCTGCTACCACCATCACACCGTAAACTAGGGCAAAGCCCAAGAATGGTAAATTAATGTGTCTAAAGCCACAGTGAAGTCTGGGTCACAGCAGAGAACCGAATGTATGTAACACTAAAGACCACTGACCCATTTTTCCCCTACTTGCAGTCCTAAGCAAAAGCACTTAAATGTCATGGGGGGTGGGGGTGGGGGGTGGGGGTGTGTCAGCTAATGTGCACTTGGTGTGCACATGTGTGTGAGAATAAAATGCCATCAAAATCCCACATAATTTTCAGTGCCATCACTGTGTGAATAAAGTTTGGCAGCACCATACAGCAAGCAGTACAGCAAAACTATTCAATAGCAAAAAAGGCAAAGCAAGAGCTTTTCACTTCAAATTCTGAAGTCAGTCAGACTGAAAGCAGAGATCCCAACCCTCAGCTCAATCAGTGTAATTTTGTTGGCTTTACCTGTTGTTATCCCTGATGAAGATGATGACCATCCATTTCAACCAAGCATTTAGTAAATGATTCTTCCTTTCCTGTTGCAATATCCTCTGTGAAGGTGGTGCAATTGCTTCAAAGGGAAATTTCTTTTCAAAGCCTTTGTCACAGGAACTGGTTTCTTAAAAGTTGTAAGTGCTTTTTTGTGGAACAACCCCATCTAGATCTAGATCTTCACTTTGAAGATGCACATCCAGGGGTGGGACAAGCTGAGTAACATGGACTAAACATATAAAGAAAATTCACAAAAAGCAACATTTAATTTCTCTCAGTGATTCATTTCTTAAGGGTTTTTGACCTTTATTTTGTAGGTGTAGGGCAAAGATGGAAGTGCTGCATTTATCTGTTCTCTGTTAAACACCAAGCATGCTTTACAGAGGATCATAAGAACCCATGTATCCCCCATTCAGTTAATGGAAACACTAAGAACAGGATGCTCTATGGAGTAAAGTCATTTACAGGAAGAGCAAGGTGAGAAGTCAGTATCTTATTGTTGTGTTTAAAAAAAAAAAAAAAAAGCTTTAAATGTGCTGGGGAAATGTGTTAAGGCGATAACAATGCTTGGGAGGGGAGAGGTGGTTTGAGGATAAGAGGAGAGGTATTGAGTTACACTGTTCCTAATTATTCAGCAGAAAATGGCCAAAGATTGAACGTGGCCTTTGATGGCAGTTGTGGCAGTTGTAAGAAAGCAAATCCATCCCAGGGAAAAGGAGCAGAGATGAGGGGAACTGACTTAGTGTGAAGCAGTTTTGTCTCCCTGGGTTGCTTCTTTCTGAGCAAATTACTTATTCACCTCTAAACCCCATCACCTATCACCCCAAACGGTCCCCTTGTTTGGGCTTGTGCAATAAACACTGATGCTTAAATTCAATCAGAACCTGTAAAAATTACGAGGGCAGTTGGCTGGGTTGCCATGTACAGCACGCTGAGGCTGTGCCATTAGTTAAAAACAAAGGTCACCATTTTCTCTTTGTTGTCTGCTAATATGATTTTGAATATTACTGCTTTCCAGCTATTACTATTTACACTGGGTGATTGGCTAGACTCATTAAAGTGAATGAATGCCAGGAGATGACATCATTTACGCTTAATTGTCTTGTTTATCAGCAAAGTCTATACAGTTGTTTTAATAAAGGGCAGGGGAACATAAAGGCTACATTTGCATTCTCCAAGGAGCCTTTGACAAGGGTCTAGGATGCTGTTGACATTTGTTGTTTGCAAATGAGATAATCAAGTAATGTTTTGTTTTGTAGTTGTTGCTCCTCCCCCCCACCCCCCAAGTAAAATATAGTTTTTCATTACTGTTATTATTCCTGGATGCTAATGAACAGATACTCAGTTTCAACTTTCTTGCAGACTCTTTCCAGGATTCAGAACAACTGGCATGTTCAGCTTGCTCAGATTGCTCTTGCTTGCAACATAAGATGACACACCAATGCACCAACATTACTGTATCTAGAACAAGAGCTTAAACACAGGCATAAGGCTTTTGTAAATCAGGGTGTTCCAGCTTCAGAAATCAGATGGTCAATATTTTCCAGGAGGTTTGGACATTTTTCTATCTAAGCTTTCCAGACAATCAAAATTAAGCCTACAACACATTGCTAATTTTACACCTTTTATTTTTGTTTTTTTTAATCTCATATGTGATTAAAGCACAAATGGTTTGATAGCTAATATGTGCAGACATCATGACCCTTCCCCATGTGATCTCACAGTAGAACTATGTCAGCTCTTAGCTGCCAAATCTCCTGCTCTGAAGCTGCCCCATTATGTCTCAGTCACAGTTCATCTTTTTTCCTTATTTTCTACCTTCATATTCCCTTGAGGGTACAGCTGTGCTAACTGCTTTTTGCATTTACATGTTCAGCCCGAAGTGTTAATTTTATCCAAGATAAGGCCAAGCATGCTGTTGGCATCCATGGAGCCTACTCCTCATTTGACTTTTAATTCTGTCTTCAAGGAGTTGTCCTGTGGTCAGATACGATAACTTATTTCCCTTTCTGTACTGAGGAGGGAAGTGCCTGGCCTTCTCCAGAGCACGTCTGTGGAGTGATTTGCTTTTTGGTCCACTGTGTGTCCCAGCCACCTGTTGTGTATCCACTCGGCTGCTGCTGTTCAGTGAGGGAAGCTGGTATTAAATACACTCAAGAGAAAGAAAAAAATTAGGTATAAAAGTTTCTCAATTCTTCAGGCACTGGCCCCTAAGGCGGATTCTGGGCTTATGTGATGTCTAGGCTGGATTGATAAAGGATGGAGACTGCCTATTTAACCCTAAACTTTCAGGAGTGGGGAGATGGGTGTTGGACCTTAGTTCAGGAGATGTCCCTATGAGGTGATGGCAACTTGTTCTCACCATCAAATGTGTAATGAGCTGGAGTCCAGAAGCCAGTCTGAACTGCTTATGGCTGTCTTGGACTTAGACATGCTCTGAGTCCATCTTAGGCTTCCAGTAGTGGGTGTTTTGGAAAAAAAACCAGTAAATCCTTTGCACCCTTTCCATACTTCTCAAGGATTTTCTTTTAACTTCTGATACAAAGGAAGAACAGTTTTCCTTCACCTTAAAAAAAAAAAAAAAAAAAAAAAGAAAAGGATCGGTGTGCTTGGGAGTGAAAATTAAAGTCTGATCAAGTCTCTGAAAGGGACCACTCCATGATCATTTTGTGTAATTCAGTCTACAGGCTTCACCTGTATTGCTGAGAAGCCCAAGACAGCAACAGAAGTATAACTGGATAGGTCCATGTCTGTATTTACTGTAGGTAGGAACATACTAGTTAGAAGCGCTGCTCATGCCAAGAGCATAGATGACACTTCCTAATCAATTGCCAACACTTTACAGACTCAGTTCTCTGCTCCAATTCTACACCGGTGCAACTTCAGTGGAATTCTGCTGACTTAAAGTCCATGTGTCACAGCAAAACTCAATTCTTTTATTTGCAACAGGACCTACATTCAATTACAGGTATGTATTCGTATAATTTTTCTTTTGTGTTAAAGAACCAAAAAAACACCCCTAACAAAAAGCATTGTGTTGTTAATAACTGGTGAGTAAAACCAGCTGCCTGAGTACCAAAAAGTTACTCCTAGTGGGCCCTTATATTTGGGGTGATTTTAAAATAACCCGTCATTTCTTAGCTGGTATTATGAAACAGTAGCAAGAAAAATGAGAGTACTGCTTCACTTTTGTCTAATTACTCTGGCAGACAAAGGTGTGAAATGATTAGCCAGTAACATATGGGCTTCAGATTGGAGAAGTTCCCAGTGAGAATTCTTCTTATTCCAGGCATATTTTATAATTTAATTTAAGGGCTTTAATCTATGGGTGAGCCTCTGCCTACCACTCTATCACTTGCTTTCTCACGCTTATCAAACATATTCCTAATCTTAATTATGCTTTCCTCTGCTTACTTGCAAACAGTGTAAATAACCCCCTGGCCTGATGCTGGTGACACTGGTGGGTGGGGACTCATATTGCGACGTGGAGCCTGATCTTCACATGACAGCCGTAAAACTGAGAAAGTACTGTTTGGGTTCAATAAGGGGGCTTAACAATGCTGATCAAATCTATCACTCCCATAATGAACAGAAGAAGTCCTTTGCTTACTCTGAGAAACACATTTTTTAGTGCTGTGATGGGGCTGTATCACTACTTTTTTCTCTTGAACACTGAAACAGCATTTCAACTTGCTAAATATAGGCAACATAGGAAGGCACACCCACACAAACATCGTTTTTCCACTTCTACATTAATTGCAATGTTCCCCACTTAGCTATATTTAGCTTATATTTGAGGTGCCTAAAATACTTGCATTAAAACAAGCAAGTGTGTATTCTCTTCATCCAGCTACTCAAAGCCACAAACAAGAATTGCATCGTTTGGTGTAATAATGCAATGCTTTGCACGTGTTCATTCATTTAGTCCCCTGCTACTCTGCTTGTGCTTACTGAAGCTCTGTAGCCAGCGGATAACAATGTGTAAAGAGACAGGGTATCAGTTTTCAAACACATGTAACTTAATCCCTAATCTGTCTGCCACTTAGACATGTAAATGTCCATTTTATGCACCTAAGTGCCAATTTCAGTGTCCAAATGCATGACTTGGACATCACATTAAGGCATCCATTGGGTTATATTGCTTGTTTTATCTATCCGAGTGCACATTATGCGCAGTAAGCAATTATGCTCTGTTCCATACAAGTAAATCAATTCATTCAAGTAGCTTTCCAGAAGAAAGTGATTTCAGCATGGTAGAAAATATTAAAAACAAGTAGCTGGTCCTGTGTTAGTGTCACACTCACCTAGGCGTTCTCTTCATTCCCCATCAGCACCACATAAATTGCCAGTGCCTGAGAGCTTCCATTTACCGTAATTTCTAAAAAGCATCTTAATCTGAGCACAGCCCTTTGGGAGCCCTGTTCCTGCTGCTGCGTTGCGATCTGCCTGCTGTGATCCCTGGGCTCATTGGATTATTTGGGGCACTGACGAGCAGGCGAGGTGGGAGCTGAGCCCTGCCTCGGACAGTCAGGAACCCCAGGCTGCCAGGGAATCCAGGCGTTGCTCAATCCACACATTCCAGGGCACTAATGGACAACTTAAAATAGCATTCTGGGTGTTGTTGTGTCCATCCACCCCTTCAAAATAGTGTTTAAGTGGCCTTGAGAAAATGAGACTAAATAATACCCACCGTGCTTTTACCCAAGATGCCTTAAAATGCTGTAGGCCGAGAGGCACGGGCAGAGGCCACTTTAATCCCAGCCTTTTCTGAGAAGCAGTGTCTAATATCTCACATCACAGCAAAGACTCTAAAATTAGGTGTAATTTGTAGCTTTAGAAGGATGAGGAAAAAAGCAGCCCCAAAACTGGCAGCGGATTCTCTTCCTGAGCAAGAACTGTACAGTGCGTTACCTGTTTATTTTCTTCACTCTTTGCCTGACCAAAATGACCGTTTCAAAATTTCCAAGGAAAGAAAAGAAGCACCTGGAAATTACCCCTGAAACAAGCCCATACTGTTTGCTGGGGATTTACTTGAGTTTTAATAGGCATTTTCTTTGTCTCGGTTGCTTTCTGTAGATGTGCTGTTGTTAAAGCTCTGTTCATGCAGGCGCCCACACAAAGGGAGTCTATACGGAAAATGTGAAATATTATCTGGTAGATGCAAGGCTGCTTTCTTTCAGTGCTGCAAACCCTCACAGCTCAGCACCTATGGAGCATGAATGTCTTTAGCACAGGTAATACCTTACACCTCTACCTGGGCAGGTAGGGTTTGGGAAGGCTTGAAAGTGGGAGATCCCAGCCCATTGTTAATGTTGCCTGAGCTCCCATAGATGCTTTAACCCCAAACCACATGTGGACTGAAAGTGCTGGGTGCTTGGAGTTCACCACGCTTATGCTCAGCTTGTTCCAGCTCTTATAAAGTAGCCCTAGCCAAAATTCACCCTAATTTCCTATTGCATTGTGTCTGTGGTCCTAGTCCTGGAAAAGCACTACACATAGTCCTAAGTAAAGTTACTCCTTGCCCTGAGCAGAGTGAGGTGATGAGCCAAATAAGAGGCTGACTGGACTGCCTCACAGAGAAGCCAGCACAGAGGCAAGCGATCTGTGTCCACAGCGATGAAAAAAAACTGTAGCCCACCGAAAGCAGTAATGATCTCTAGTATACTTCTGGTGAGGGGAACCGTGACAATCAGCATCTCTTCAGAGTATAGTTCCCAGGATACTTCAGCAAAGCACAGGCAAAGACAAGTCCATACATAGCAAAATTATAGCTGCACATGCATGTTTTTTTACCTACTGTATGCAAGGAATAGAAGGGATTACTTTTTATATATATATATGGGAACCAAATTTCACGTACATGCTAGTCAGACAATACAACTTTACATCATCTAATTTTCATTATCTCTTATATAAACCAAAAAGTAAAAGATAATAAGCCAGCTACCATTCCCCAGCCCTGCTTTACTTCCTAACCTCCCTCAAAGATTCAGGGCCTTTGCTCATTACAATTATTTTCCTTGCATGTGTTCCTCCAATTCACATATGGAATCAATACAATACGAACTATGTGACTTATCAGGACAAACAGTTCAAACTCTCATTATCAGACATTTGTGGCAACCAATTTTTAGGTCAATACTCTGTGAAAGAATACTTGCAAAACACTATACTGACAAGTTACAGACATAATTTTCTTATGGAAACTTCTTCTAAATACAGAGAGAATATGTTTGTCTAGGACCCTATTCTCTACCCAGCACTCATATTAACTCCTAATACAAAACTATAGACAATTTTTTAGTGCAAGTAAAAATGAGCTGATTCATATGCACTGAAATTACAACGGCAAAACACGCTGTGCCTTCACTTCCACTGTTCTATTCATAGGGAGCACTAAAGAAGTAAAGCCCATTTTCTAGAACAACCCTACTGAGGTATTCTGCATAACACGAAGAAAAATCAGAAGTCTGCCACTTGCAGGCGTTGGGAAAAGGGTTGTCCTCCTTTTCCTGAAGCTGTTTTATATTCAGATGCAGATAACCAGATGGGTCAGGTTGGCAAAGGAAATTGGGAAAAGAACATGCATCTTTTGTCAGCAAAGTGTCTGCTTTCAATAAAGAGTAGATCATCTTTTTCTAGAAATTTCTTTCATTTTGGAGGGATAGTGCAGTAAGAAAGCATGCTTCTTCCTACACAGCAGTTCAAAGGTTTAGTGCAATCCATGGAAGTTGTCTACTACGGTCTGTCAAAACAAGGTTTAGATTAGAGACTAGTCTCAGGAGTCTTCAACCCTAAAGCAAATGACCATAATCCCTCAGAAAGACTTTTCCACAGGGCTTTATTACTCTCAGTTTAACCCTGAACACTTACAAAGAGAGGTCTGAATATCTACAAATTTAACTTAGTGGTTCAGGTTTAACTAACAAGGTCCGTATCGGCACTTTGTAAAGCCATTTAAGAATGTGATATTGTCTGACAGATTTACTTAAGCATTGCGGAGAGTTTGGTAGTTCCTGTTATTTCTGCAAGGCTTGGGTGGGAAACGATGAACACCAGTAGAAAGCTATAACACAAAACTGATATTATAATGTTTTCCAGTAACCTTTGGCTAAAAAAGCAGCCAGAGTTTTTAGAAGTAAATGTGTAGAAAAGTATGAAATTCTACATGGAATATATGTGCAGAGACTTTCACACATACACATGAATGTCATCTGTGTCTCAGGGGCTAGAGTCACTTTTCCCTTTGGAAAAAACGGACTACTCATTAACTTGTTCAAGGCCAAAAATTAGTCATTGGGTGAATTTAATCAAACTCATTTGAAATGGAATTAAAATGATGGAAAACTGCTGAATATAGTTTTTGTAACAATTAGACTTGCTTTACAAAAATTAATGAAAAGCTTCATCTTAATCAAGTCATAGTCCTGTCAGCATCCCTCTTTGTCGTTCTCTATTGTCATTTAAATAGCTAATCTTCCTCCTTTCCTTGCCACAGTTTCTACCCTTCATATCAGCTAGTGTTGGTTTGCCTCCAAGTTCCATGACAGTTAATTAAACAGTTAAGAATAACAGTTGATTTAGGTTCCTGTGGCTGAAGGAAAGTGGATAGACTCATCAGGAACAGAAATATAAAAGAGATGACATGCTATTTTTATAAAACTGTGGAAGACAGAGATCAAAACAGCCTCTTAGGTCAAGTAGTTCATCTCTCCACTAGGGCAGAATTGTTTCCAACAGGAATAGTTTTTATAGTTTTAACTAATCTAGTTTTAAGAATCCCAAGTAATGAGGCTTTCATAATGTTGCCAATTTATTCTGATTACTCCTTCCATAAACTGTATCTGTAAACTCTTCTCCTTTTTGCTATTTTTTTCTTTTTGCTCTTGTTGCAAACAGTATAAATAATAATTATTATTTTATATACCAGGAAACAAGCTGTGTGAAATATAAATATTGTGTTGGGTGAAAACATGCTTTCAAATGTGAGCATAGGCGATTTCTGAGACATCCATCAATATGTCACACCTCATAGATTCTTTAGCTTTGCCCTCAATGAATGCCATTAACATATTCAGAGGCAGCTTTATCAAGAGAGAAGAACCAATTGCATGAATGATCCAATTAACTTGAATCTCTCTAGGCTTCTGTAGGAAACTAATCTGTACTGACCTGCTACAGAGATGCATGGATAAAAGTAAAGCTACACCCATGCTGACAACATACTTTTGAAGTTACATTTATTCCCAAGCTAGTAAACTGGTATTTTCTTTGCAGATACTAGAGCAAGGGAAGGATGCTGGAAAGAGGGACTGAGTATTCCCAATAATAGGAATAAACGCTTTATAATCTTTTTCCCCAAAATTCCAAGAAGAAAAATGTTTTAACAGTTAGCTGAAATTTAATCAGAAATCAAAAAATAGAAAAATAGAAAAACGCACTTGCAGAAATATATACATAAAATAGCACCTTTAGTTTTGGTGCTTTGCTGGCAGGGGAGCAAAGCGAAGGATGGGACAGGACTCTGAGCAAGGGGCCAGTCTCTCAGCTGGAACAGTGAGGACCTGAAAAGGGCTCCTTAATCCCACCAGAAAGTGAGCCAGATGGGCAGTCTTTGCTCTGCCTATATTAAATATACCAGGAAGTCGAAAGAGACAGAGGGGTTGGAGGTGAGATAACTGTTTGTTCCCAGACACATAACTACCCAGGCTGCTCCTTCAACCATGGCAATAGCTGCTGGAGGGTTCAATAACCACTTAGAGAAACACTGCCTTTTTTTCTGTAAGCAAACGCCAGTTTTGCTCTTAAACTGTATGAACACTTTGCTGCCATAAATCAGGAGGACTTGCAGGAATGAATGGACAGCTAGGCAGTTCTTTTGCACAGAAATACCATAAGAACTATACCATGAAAACTATACTTTGAGAAATATACCCAGATATCGTTACAGTGGGAATCACAACGCAGTAACGCAGTAAAACCTACCAAATGACACCTGCCTACATCAGCATCATTAGGCAGTATCACTGTGACACCCTTTATCATTAGGCAGTATCGCTGTGACACCCTTTTTCTCACTCATCACCTGCCCTATTTATTTAAACTTGGAGCAGAGCGTTCTTTGCTTAAACTTACTGTTTGTGTACTGGCCTAGGCAGGGCTCCCTAGACGTTGTCCTCACACAGCTAAAGGATAATTGCAAAACCAAGTGAATATTGCAGCCGTCATACACACCAAATAAAAATCCAGCCCTTTCACTGTCCTTATGGTTTCTCAGAATGGCGATGTAAGCAAGAAGTCTAGAAGGCCTTTCTTTACTACAAAAGAGTATTTTTATTCAGCAGCAAAGTTGATAAAAACCTGTCTTCGAGAAGTCACAAATTCTCTCTCCAGTCAAGATAACGGCTGCTCAGTACTCAAAATTAGAAAGAACCAAGTAGTTCATTCATACTACTTTACTCACTCCACCCCAAAGGACATGTACTGAGAGCAACTCAGGTATTCCCAGAGACACAGAGATCATTCAACAGAAAGTCTTGAGAAGTTAATGTTCTAAATGAGGACTATGTGCCTTTAAACAGATGACCCAGGCCTTTGAAAGTCACAGCACAGGGCTAAAATGGACATTATACTTCTTAAACGTTATACTTTTCTTAACCAGAGGATGCCACAAATGTATTAGAGCACTCATTATTCCCATGTCAGAAAGGCTCAAATTTTCAGCTGGGCACAATGTTGCTTTTTGCAGCCATGACTCTTCATCTTTGGACACTGTGCTTGCAGTTTGTTGCCACCAGAAAGAGCAAATTAATGCCTGTTTGCTTTGCAGGTACAAATGATCAATTAGAACAGCTGGAGACCAACCCTATAGAATTGCTTTGCTTATTTTCCGTATGGATTCCAAGAAATGCTTCTCAAAAGTGACCAAGGAGTTTGGGTCAGGCCCATTCTCAGTTACTTCCTTCTTTCCCAGCACTGTGATATTGCTGCTGCTTTTCCCTATTGTCTTCCAATTTTTCTTTCAAGATCTTGCTTCTGCTTTTTATTTGCTTTCTGCCCAAGAATCTTTTTCTACCTTTGCAGAGGCTATCTCATTGAGCATTTGGTCAGAAAAAGTTAAAACACAGCTAGTTTTTCATCACAGAGGCATGATGGTCCCAAGAACAGATATGTTGCATTATTGTCTCTCTTAAATGTAACTCTGAATCTGAAAAATTTTACATGGCCTTATGTGTTTTGTTCCAATGTATCCTTGTGATTGCTCCCCTATAAGTCTTTTATGTATCAAATTGATTTGTTATGCTTCAAAGATATGATTACAAATCCCGGAAAACTAACCAGTGAATATCAGTAATTTGAATCTATGAAGCACATCAGTCAATACATTCACTCTGAAACCCCTGTGACATGCTCATAACAATGCTTCATTTTTATCAGCTTCCTTCCAGATCAATATTTATAGTATCATTCAAGCATTTATTATCATAGAACACTAATGCTCAGGATCCAAAAAAAAAAAAAGGAAACAGAAAGCATTAAACGCAGACCACAGTTTGAACTGCCTGCAGACCTCAGTGAGTTTTCACTTGTTTGCTTTGCTTAGAGCTCAAACTGGAAGGCTGTGGTCCTTTCAACACAAGCCACCACAGTAGCTTCCTGCATCAAGGTAAGCAAGCTCTTCCCTGGTTATTTCAGTCATTATGTTCAGGGTGGGCTCCTCCACGATGCTGACAGGAAAGGAGAGGCTGCACAGCCACCCAGCTCTTGCACACCATGTCTGTATTTTTTTTTTAATTTATATTTATTTATATTACACGTGATTCTGCCATGGCCCACTCTTTGCCATGATAAGCGCTAAAGCCAGGCACCTTTTCCCCTCCAGCCCCAGTCATTCCCTCCTTCCCAACATTCTCCTACATCTCAGCAGCTCAGAGCTATTTTTAACCATTGTACGACATGGATCCTAACGACAGTCCTTCTGCATAGCACAAAGATGAGGGGAGAGCAGTAGGGAGCACGGCTTGCCATGGGACATGCTTCGGTCCTTCCCCATCCCTCCTTACAGCCACGGCTGCGCTGCTACACTGCCACAAGCCCATCGTCCTGCTGCTGCCTGCCGCAGAGCTCCGGCTTTGCTGGCGGGGGGGCAGCTGCACCTGGGCTGAGTGCTGCTCTAAAGTCACCTCCACAGACGCCTGTTATTCCCACACCGTCTGTATGTGCAACTCCCGGCCTGGGAAATTTCAGTAGGAAGGATTAAACACCGGCAAAGTTGTGAGTATCTGAAAATGGGATCTAACAAGAGGAAGTGCCAGGCAACCTTCATAGGCTGAGCTACCAGCCTCGCCTATAACGTATCTCTCTGTTTACTGAGTAAGTTATATATAATTATGATGAGTGATTCAGTCTGCTAACTAGCCAGAGCTGTCAGAACTTGGCTGTCTGCACAGTTGACGGAAAGAGGATCATAATAATTTTTAAATGTGACTGATAACGTGGTTTACATTTTTCACATTGTTAGGTCATGCACATTGGGATTTCTGGCTGGTAAGGAATAGATAACGTTTCTATTACTTTTTCCTGGGTTTATCTCAGTTCTTAACAGTTGGTTTGCTTTGGACAAGTAGCGTTAGCAGCATCCTGGCATTCTTTATGTGTCTGGCACTTTTCTGTTTTTACTCCTGGACATTACACCAAGGAAATATGTTCTGGCATGAGGTCTTTACCTTTTCCTGAGCCAAGTTAACCCATCAACGTATGTCTAAATAGAGACACTTGCAATATTCATAGCTAAGACTGCTAAAGAAGCAAAGTAGATGCCAATGTTCAGACAGTTTACAGTTACAGAGTCAATGGAAGGAATCTCTTTTATTTGACTTCTGATATGCACGCAACTGCAAACAAACATTTTCAAACTCTGTAATTGTTTGTGAAGTCCATAGACCCAATTTTAATAGCCTGCAACAGAATTCTTATTTTAAGGCAGCTTTCTGGTCTTCAGAGGAGTTAGAAGAGTCAGAAAAGTTTCAAAGCTGCTTTAGCTTATGGCATGATCTTTCCTATTAACAGAGAAGAGGAACTAGATTTAGCTTAGGAAGCCTGTGTTTGTTGCTTCTTCTAGCAATCTGAAGATGTCAGGAGGTTAGAGAAGAGGCACCATGCAGCTGGCAAATGTGTTCTTCCCTCTCTCTGTCCAAGATATATTTTCAAGAGGCTGGTGTTTCAAGACCCTTTTTCTGATGAAAAACTTGGGAGCAGACACAGTTCTTTGCTTAAAATTATTCCCAAGGCAAGCATTTTCTTGGTTTGTGGCATTAAATATGGTATCCTCCCCGGTAACAATGGATAGGATCAGAGAAAATAGCCTCAAGTTGTGCTGGGGAGGTTTAGATTGGATGTTACGAAAAAATTCTTCGCCAAAAGGATTGTCAAGCATCCCTGGAGGTACTTAAAATGTGTGTAGATGTGGCATGTAGGGACAGGGTTTAGTGGTGGGCTTGGCAGTGCTGGGTTAATGGTTGGACTTGATGATGTTAAAGGTCTTTTCCAACCTAAATGAGGCCATGATTCTATGATTATTTTTATACACAGACTTGGCAGAGCACAGAGCGTACCAGGCTGTAAGGGTCCTCAGGAACCCAGCCCCCACCCATGCCACATCACATGCTCCCTTTCAAAACTATGCCAAGCTTAACCTTAGGTTTTCTCACTTCTTTGTCTGTAATCAGGAAATTGTTTCATAATCGGGTTGCTGAGTTGATCAGATGCTGTTTTCTGATCCCCAAATAAGTGTGTTCCCATATGGTCCTTCACCTTGAAGAGATATTTTGCCTCCTCATGATGAGTCCACAAAGGCACCTACACGGCAGTCATCACCATTCTTTGTGCCACTGAGCTAAACTGTCAGTGTTTTGGTCTCCCCTTATAAAGTAGGTCCTGCTTTTCCCACCCAGCCCTGCTCTTTGCCCTTCTCTGTGCCCACTGCAGTCAGAAATCACCTCTCCCTATGGTGACCATACAATGTATGGGAGATAAGCAAGCTTTGCACAGCTCTGCTTGTGCTTCCCTGCCACTGATAGAAACACTCCTGCCCTGGCATCTTGAGAGCGCATTTGACCACCCTACTGCCATGGTGTAGTAATGCTCTGCAGTCTTCTTTTTCTCCCCACAGTAATTTCCAAATTATGAGCTCCTAACGTGCAGCAGAATTATTATTCCCTCATGCACAACTTTCTTTTGAAGGTAATCCTCAGGTCAGACCAGTTTCTGCATGCCAGTCCACTGCTCTGCATTAACAGTGCCTCCCAGCACCTTGCCATCAGTAAGTTGCATATGATAATTTCCTAATAGTCCTGCCAAGCTCATTAATGAAAATAGTGAATAGAACTAGTTCCAGACCTCATCCTTGAGGAACTCTATTAATGACCTTTCTTCAGCCTTATATTTCCCCTTTAACCCTCTCTGTTGCCACCTCCCTGAAAGCCGGGTCCTTACCTACCTATGTGTTATCTATGAATCCCCATCACGTCCATTTATTTGTAGTTTCCACATGATTGTGCAACCAATGCCTTCCCTGGTTCCAAGATCTAAAATATGATTTAACAGAGAAAGCCATTGGCTTGTCTGCTATGAGCTACCTTTTGATAAAATTGAGGTGCATTGTAATCCTGTTTCTCTTTAACATCTTCCTTTTAGATTCGTTCAAAATCTGTTTAAAAATCATGACCCAGTATTCAGATTAGATGAACCCAGGTCATTTTCCATTCTCTCTCTCTCTGAATATCAACATTACAGGTGCTTCTGGCACTCACCTGGTGCCAATCTGCCTCTGCCAGGTTTGTTTGCGTTACTTGCACCCAGACAGTAATGCAATGTGTGAGCAATACCAGCTCACTGGGGTGGAATGGAGAGTATCTGTTCCCTCTGCCTCTCCCTTCCCAAGGACCAGCCTTTGGCAAGTGTATGGCTTCATTTAGAAACACAATATTGATTTTGCTGTATTAGTTTGGCGAGGTTTATTATTTATTTCTACTTTTCTGCTGTCCAGCCAAACTTTCTTTGTATGCAACACTAGCTGCTCTGACCTTACGTGTGCTTGCATCTTCCCAAGGCCAGAAGTACAATCAGTATCTGTTAAGAACCTCCTCTGACTACAGTTCTTATCCTAAAAGGCCTGATGGTATCACTCAGAATATTTCTGTTATAGTTAATATAATATATCTATATTTTATATAATATAATATAGTTAAGTTCGGGATTGACAGATGTGAAAAGAAGAATGTGTATAATGGTAGATTGTTTTAAAAGCTGGGTCTGTATGAAATTGTGTAAGTAGTTAGAAATTCCAGAAGCAGTTGATACAGATGAAAGACTAGCAGGTTTCCTGCACCTGGACTAGTTGTAGGAAGAGGCTAAGTGAGCTGGGGGTACCTCAGTGCTGGAGGTGGCAAAGCAGCTGTGGGGCCAGGCTGTCCCCAAGTGTGTGGCAGCTCCAAGAGCCAAAAGGCAATAGTCACCAGCTCCTCTCCTCTCTCAACACACACAAAAGCAGCGATACCCTTAGATAAATGTCATTAGAAGTTCTACACAGCCCTCCATCGCTGCTTCACCTCTTTATCTTCCCAATTTCTCCCTCGGCAGAAGAGGCAATATCCTCTGCTCCAGCCTAAAGTTGCAAATCCAGTTTTTCCTATGCTGCTGGGAAGCAAGCCTTCAGCTATGCAGTCATTCTGCTTCCAATTTGTCATATAAATGCAGTATATCAAGTAAGGAGCACCCTGCTAATTGATATGCATATACATATGGGTAAAGAAATACAACGTTCATTTTTTTGTCTATAATTACACACACAGGGATACATATATAGATATATCTCTGTGGTATTTCAGCTAGTAAAATGATTGCTGCAAATCTACTTTAATACACCTTATTTAAGCCCTCTTAAGCCTTGTATCCTAATTCTGCTTCAAACCATTCCAGAACTTTTTTGTTGGTTGTTTTTTAAGAAGGAAAAATATCCCAGGAAACGCTAATTGGTGGCATCTGTCTTACTAGGAATAAAGTAGTCCTATTGGGGAATAATTCTTCTCCAAGAAGTTTTTTTATTGTCAGGCTAGTAAAAATGAGTTAAATGTAATTTTTACTCATCCATAACAATCTGCTTATAGCTATGATGGTTATTTCTGTTTTCTACAGAAGCAATCACTTGCTAGATAGTATGGTACTGTAATCTTAATTTATCACATACATTTTTTTGCTAGCAGCCAGCTGACTGCAGTAAATATTCTAGTCGGAACAAAGGTACAAATAATCAATGCATCTGTTCCATTTACACCAATAATGGCAGATAATAAGATTTATAAGCCTCAGTATAAAGGAGGTGCACTACTCAGTTGATTGCTCTTCAATAGCTGACATGCATTTGAGTTTTACTTGTCTGTAAATATGACAAAAGACGAACTATTCATGGAAAATGATTCAATGTACCACCAACACCCTCTCATACATAGTTTTTCCCTCCTGTTTTTTAGTTTTTTGTTTTCTTAAAGAAAATTGTCTTGGGAAAAAAATACCTTGTTTACCTTCCATGGGAAAAGATTTCAATTAGCTGGCTGCCTACGTTCTCACCCCACAACAAAGACAGGCCTCATTTTAATTCAAACCCAGATGTATGGTTTGCTACAGGAAGGGATCATAGCTCATGATAGCAAAATTTGCCTCAGCTGTCTAAAATTGCTCAGAACATTAAGGGCTTTATTATCTAAATGCTGACTTGATTATCAATACTTTAATTGGAGAAAAAGAAATACTGTCACTGCTTGGAAGCTGAGTAGGCTGGATGGAGAAAATTTATGATGAAGAGAGCCTCAAGAGCAGGGACCTGCTGAAAGGGAAGGGAATTAAGTGTTTATTAATGAAGAAACTTCTGATATACTCTCTTTTGACATCAGTTGCTACATTAAAAACTTATCACAGTCTCTAAAAATTGGATCAGTAAGTGTCCAAGGCACGATTTTGTAGGAATGGAGAACCTGTTCTCTGTCTTTGCCTGTACTGTTTGTTGAAGGTGTCAGGTCCTGGAACATTTCCCTTTTGCTGCAGAAAGGCAAAGTGCAGTAAGATGAACAGCCGTTCTAGGCTGACAGGCTGACAAGAAGCCACTGAGCATTACATGTTTACATATGCTTTTATTTTGGTAGCAGCTGACAAACTGCAGTAAATAACTGCTGGGACAAGGGTGAGAATAACCAATAGATCCATTCCGTTTAAATCAATAAAATCATTTCTCATACATCAGGAATGACATGATGCGCATTGATGAGGTACTCATGGTGCTCCTTGCTACTTCTAAGGCTTCTACTGCCTCTACTCAGCATTTTCTGGGGCAAGACCTTCTTTATAGTTTCCCCACACTTTTAAAGCCCAAATTAAGAGACACATTATCATTAGTTAGCTTTGGAAATCTTGGCCCAAGGCTCTCCACTGATCCGTGGTGCAGAGAGATAAAACTACGTTACGGTCTGTAGTGGTAGTAGTGACAAAGAGTGGGAGAACAAGAGACAGTGCTTTGGGCAGAGCTGAGCGGCACGAGGTCTGGCTGCCAGCCTTTCACAGGCTGAGGGAAAAACAGAGGAAAGAAACGGAGAATTTTGTAATATTTTCCCATGTGTTTAATTATCTCAGGTCTGCAAATAAGAGTTCCAGGCCTCTTCTCACTGCTCCCTACCCAGCTCACAGTGTGGGTAGGAAGGAAATAAATGAACAGCACAGCCTGCAGGCAGGTGGTTAAGCAAGTAGATATATGCCAGCAACAAGTGCAGTCAATTCGCATCTGTGCTCTAATCAGCTAAACTCCACCAGATGACATGACATGGCTTGGTTATGGCTTGGGTTACAGCCTCACTGCAACTCGTGAGCCTGCAGTGAACAGATTGTGTCATCTAACAGCCTTTTAGTAGGAAGCAGGTGCCCAAATTTTGACCTCACCTGAGCTGTGATACATCTGGGTGTGCACAGCATCAGAACTACAAAATTGTCTCACCATAGCCCTGAGATGAATGGAGCCAAAGCCCAGGAAAAAGGGAAACTGATGGTCCAGTGGTGGAACTGTGGTTCCTTTGTACTCCAAAGAGAAAAAGAAACTTACTCAGCTCATTTTTCATCCAAGCTCATCAGCTCATTATATCCACATTGTTACCAGTGATAGTCTCCTATTGCTTAAAAAAGCTGGAGTAACTATTTACAGTGGCATACACCCAGAACTGTGCTCAAAGAAAACTAATTTGGATGGCACTCAAACATTAAGAAATGTCAGATTTCTGCTCACCCACAGATTTTCCTCCTGAATAAAGAAGTCCTATTGAAAGCAGGTATCACCTGAAACTGAGCATGAGGTTAAGGCTGCATGGACAACTGGATAATACGTCTTCTTTTATATGTCAAAGCCTTTCATTTTGCACCTTTAAAGCTGTTCTTTTAAAATGGGTGGTTTTGTTTGATTTTTTGTGATGGTTCCTTTATACATTTCTTGTCATGTACTGTTGGTGCAGGTTTGAGCCTTTGCCTCCAGCACAGGCTGCTCATATTTGCATTAAGGGAGCTAATTAACTGCTAGGGGGAAAGTGCTGCTTTTCCAAAAGTGGGATAGGCAGGTCCAGGTGCCCTGTCCAGGTGCGAGGCCAAGCCATAGGTTGAAGCAAGAAGTCCCCACCTCAGCCAACCTCCTTCTCTCCTCCCTTGTTACAAGAGGGTGACAGAAACAGGCAAGAGGATTGGAACGTGGGGGTCTGGTGAGATGACAGAAGCATCTTATATGCTTTTCTCTTCCAGAAACAAATGGTTACAGTCTGTGAGGACAGAGAGCTTCAAAACTGTGTTGGAGGTTTGAGAGGGAACCCCTTTATCCCCGATGAATCTGAGCCCTGCCCTGGGGTCCGTTCTGCACATGCATGCACACACCTCACAGCATGAGACTTCACAGAAAACTCATATTTTAAAAGCCCCAATCTAGAACTCCCTCAGATTTTTTTTTAAATCCACATGGAAGCAACTACTGGATGGCTGGAAACATACCCTGTGCCCCATGGCACTGCCCAGAACACCATCCTGGGCCTTGAAAGACAGGTCTTGTGGTGACATGGCACCCCAGAAAGAATTGAATCAGACAATGGAACTCATTTCCGAAACAGTGTCACAGACACTTGTGCCAGAGAGCGTGGCATTGAGTGGGTATATCACATCCCCTACATGCACCAGCCTCTGGGAAAATGGAACGATGTAACAGATTGTTAAAGACTAGACTGAAAGCAATGGGTGGTGGAACTTTGGAGCATTGGGATAAATGTCTAGCAAAGGCTACCTGCTTGGTTAATACCAGAGGATTTTTAGGTTTTCAAGTCTAAGAAGATCCTGCTTGTGTAAATGCCGCTACGCTGCGTGCCAAAACCACATAAGAATATTTATATGAAATGTTTAAAAAACATTTCACCTATAGGTACAAAATGAAATAGAGTTGCTTCATTGCTCTACAATTTTTTTTCAGTGGCAAGCAACACTGGCCATCAGAGCATTATAGTGGAAGAAAGCCACCCTGTGACATCAGAAGCCAGAGGCAGAGGGTTAGCTCAGTCCTCAGTCTCTGTTTGCCATGCTTTTGCCAGAGAGATCAGCCTGCCTCTGACTGCAGCTTTGGAAAGCTTGGCATGCCTTTTGGGTTAACTAACTCCTACTAATGACAGACACTAATCAGGCAACAACAAATTATTTTCTGTGAAGTTATGCTGCAGCTCAGCTATGGGTCCAGCCTGGACTGCCGGAGCACTTGGACCTTCTTGGAGAAGACCAGGGCCTGAGCGTAATGTCATCTGTGGTGCCCGTGGGGTTGTAAACTGCACTTCTCCAGGAAGACACATCTGATGATAGCAGACTCATGTGCTGGTGAGCCTGATTAATATGAATGTAGCAGGATAGAGGAAAAGCTTCCCAAACTGTGAATGTATTTATTCCTGAGTGAAGCAGCATGTCTGACAAGAGCTTTCAGAAAGGTAAAGGTTTATTGCCTCATAATGGAACAAAAGGATTAATTTAGAATAGGTCTGTAGCCACTTGTAAAATATTTCATTTTAATAATTTATACTAATGGAATATATGATCTAGGGAGGGTGACATGGGTTGCTCCTGGGCAGTTGTTGACAGAGCAAATGTGGCTGGGGAGGCCCGGGCTGGACTCTTACTTACTTGTCCCTGGTGGTCTTGTAAGATGTTAAAAAGAGAATAAGAACAAGCATCAGACAAAACCTTTAATTCAACTGCTCCTCATGTTGCTGCAGAGTGCTCATCAGGTGGCAGGGCTGATCAGCTCAGCAGGTTCCTAAGCCACACACAAGGAGAAAAAAACTTTAGCTTTTATTGTCGTAATAAGTAATTAATCCTATTTTCCCTTTCTAACATTAAAAAAAAAATAATGTAGTCTTCTTGTGTGAGCACAGAAGTGCTCGGTAACAGCAATGATCTGAGCTCTAAGAGGCATGCAGAGATGTAGGGGTCACCAACACTGCTGTGGGTCTGAGCCTCAGAGATGTGACTCAAGCAAGAGCTGGATGCGATAGGCACGAATTATGCAGTCCGTACAGACAGAGGGTTGTATCTCTCTCCACACATGTGCTGTAAGTCTGTTATCTCCCTTTATCCATCTGAACTGTGTTTGTGATAGATATTTCTGGTGGTCATCCCTATCCAAAATCTGGGAAAGGAAGTTGGGAGCTCAGCATTGCTCAGGGGTTCTTAACCAAGAGAATTGCAGAAATTCTTCAGCTCTGTTTCATCTGTGCCTTGTTTTATAAACGCATCTGCACCCTGACAGTATCACACAGAGACCAATGTCTCAGCAAGACATTTCCTTCAGCCCTTCTATATGACTGCTAAGTCCGTGTAAGGAAAGGAATCACATAAATATTTTTCAACTCTTTCTGTCAGCATCAATAAATCAGAATCAACAGAACTTGTCCTCACTTCTGTCCTCATTGAAAAAAAAAATTACACAGAAATCCCCGTTCAGTTCTGTTTCATCTGACAGTGTAGAAAACCACAGGATTTTGTCCTACCTCTGCCTGATTTGTAAAAATTTAAACTTGACCTCTGCTTGCTGCCTACTTCCCCAGCTTTGCTTTTGTTAAGCTGCAAACATTTTTCTTTCATAACAATTTACATATGTAATTACTACAAGTACTTCAGGAATTGTTTGCTAAAGGCTCTATGTAAATACTAATTATCAGTAATTAAAAATCCACAGCTATTAGGAAGATACTGATAGGGAGAAAATACTGCTTAGGAAGCAACTAACATTTGTCTAGGCAAAATTAAACATCAAATAACTATCTATGTAATTATATAATGTGACTCATCATCTGCTGCATAAATGAAAGTGCAAATGGGGGAAAGGTGTGTTCCCCCCACACACACACGTACACCCCAGCCTGCTCACAGACTGTCCATCTTCAGTATTGCAAACTCATTTCACGTTGGGAGCAAAGAGCGTTTAGAGGTCTCGTGTTACCGTTGCAGAAACATAACAGCTGCACTGCACGTTTGCTGTGGCATGCTAAAATCGGGTGCTTCCAGGCTGATGATATGCAAACTTAACTCTCCAGGTCATAAAATGCACTGGGATTCTTTCTTGTGCCAAGTAAGCAAGAAGTTACCCTGTGTAAAGAGTAGAAATAAAATGCAGGAACAAATGACATCTGCTTCGTATTTTTACAAAATCTCTTTCCACCTTCCTCAATGAATTTTTTAACTGCTAATGAATTTGTTTCCTTATTAAATGTGGTTCAGCATCCATGTACTTGAAGTGGAATTTTGGCCCATCTACAAATGTCAAAGGGCATTTTGCCACTGTTGTAAGTGGAATTATATTTTTATCTTAGTGATTTATTACAGACTTCTGCGGGCTTTGAATCAGCCTTAGTCCATCTAAAATTAATCAACTTTCTGAGCCTGGTGGGAAAAGTAAACAGGTAATCTATGTGCATTATACAGCAATCCCAAAGTTTGCTCTCTGATGTACCTGCTCCTGATGGTAGGGGAGAAAACCCATTAAGCCAGCAGACTGGCAGAGGGGGCAGCAATTTTACAAGGGGCGCAAAATAGATTTCTGCTCTCAGAGCACAGGCTCCATCTCACTCAAACCTGTCACTGTAACGGGGCGCCGTGAATGCGCCTGGAGCACAAAGCCACTGCTGATGCTCACCTCTGACAAGAAAATGATGCAGCTTTGAGAAAGTCTCTCTTCCCATAATAATGCTCAGCCTCGGCGTGCTCGGTGCCTGCAGCCGTATTGTCAACAGGAGTGAAAAGCTGCTGGTCACACGAAGGCAGCCGGGCTGAGCTGCCTCCAGAATTCATTTTCAAGTATGTTTTTATTCACTTCTGTGGAGTTTATTTTTCCCTTTCTGGCCCTGCCATTTTAGGCTCAGATTCAATACAGGGAAACACTTCAATTGTCTCTGGATCAGGCCCTCAGATTGTATTGTGGCTGAGGCTTTGAAAATTGCTGTTATCAAAACTATTAGCCGACTTGCCTGGGCTATTTTGGGCTGGACTGAAAAGGGCTTGATGGGACATTGAGTCACTCACAAACCACGAGTCAGGCAAGAATAGCAGCAGTTTTACTGTCAGGTTTTGACTTTCAGCTTTCAGAAGGATTTCTCAGCAAGCAGCCACCCTGCTCCCTCTTGGTGAGCTGCCAGACCCAAGCTCCCCCGAGCCTAAGGCCAAGGTGTGGCAGGGAGGGCAGTTGTTTGTGCCAACTCTGACCTTGCCCTGGCTGGGTTTGCCCCTGGCAGCAGGACACCACCAGCCTGGTGCTGAAGGCTTTTCCCTCCTGGGCTGTCAGGCTCACACTGCACCAGCTCATGGGGCAGCTCTAGTAAAACCCATCGCTGGTCTATCTGCCACCAACAGGTGACGAGAGCCAAAAAAACCCCCTCAGAGAGTCCAACCCCTGTGGCTCTTCATTCACTTCTGCACACCCTCGCCTTGGCCCAGCCTGCCATTGGTACACACCATGCATGGGAACTCCCTGACATCTGGAAAAGCTTAGCTGGCATGCAGCTCCCTAAACCACACTTTTCTAGCCTATACATAGTACTGGCTTCCTCGAGTCTGCCAGTAACTAATGCTTTGGATCAATATTTTCTTAATTCACAGCATTTCCTCAGTCTTAACTCAGCATTTGCATTCTTCCCCCTCCCGCTTTCACTTTTTTTTTTTCCCTCTGTTGCTTCAGCAAAGCATGAAATCATTGTTGTCAAAAGATAATCTGCTCACTGCTGTATCTGGTTCTAACTAATGATATTTTCTTCAGTCTTCCTAGATTGCTGGGGAAACATGTAATGTACTCTAAATAATTTGAGAGCAGTCAACCACACTGCTGTGCTTGCAGGTTACAATTAGGTATTTGCCAATGAGGCTCTCTTGGTCTTATTTTGTTTGGCTTTGTTTACTGAAAAGGTGTCCCAGAGAAAGAGAGAGACCCCCCCTCCTGCCCACCAGTCCCTCTCTTCCCCCAGCCCAGTCTGGTGTTCTAGGGATGAGGAGATGGACAAAACATGGTGTCAAACAAGCTACAGTTCAAGCATTTAGTCACCTACCCACTTCACGTTCATCATCTAGACCTCCTTACTAAATAGACATGGAGATTTAGACACCAGAGAAGAGGACTACAAAAGGCAGCATGCTTTTGTGACAGGCTTTCATCTGTGAAGACCAGAAATAAATGTTTGGAGCAGGAATGGAAAGGAAAGTCCCTTTGGAGGGATCTTTGCTTGGGTCTGGATGGAAGGCTTGCATCCATGCACAGTGCTCAGCCTCAGCTCTCCCTGCAGGAAAGTCCCTCTCTTCCCAAATATGACCAGGTCTCTCTCTTAGTTGAGAAGAAGTCCTGTCCTCCTCTTGCTCTCCGATTCACAGGCTAAAACCCCAGTTAAAACACAACATAAGAGGAGATGAGTTCAAAGCTCTCTCCTGTCTGAGGGTATCAGAACCTGTGGCTGCATCCAGTTACAGATGGGCCACCAGGATGAGGGGAATTTGAAGAAGGGAGGAAGAACGTTTTTTCATTACCCCTACTGAAGCAATTTGACTTAATGGAACATAAAAACATTCATTACATGTGTAAGCAATGTATAACTCTGTGTGTGTGTGTTAACTGTTAGCAACAGCATCAAGGATGAGAAGATCTGCACACACACCCTTCAGTGAATACACCACCATGGAGTGTTATGAATGACTTAAGGGAAATTAAAAAAACCAACAAGTTTCCAAGAACAAGAGAGAGATGAAAGTGCTTGTCATCCTTTGGTGAGTGGCGTGTCATTGTAATGGCTTCCAAAAAAAAATCACTGCTGAGCTCTGCATGACAGTGCATCACTCAGGACTGCAGAAGGGTGGAGTACACAGAAAGAAAGGGGAAAAAAAAGTAGCAAGATATCAAATTTTATAGTGGCATCCATCACACACGCTACAGGAACTGTAACTACGTTTGGTGAAATGTTGCCACCAAAGCATCCCTCAATAAGTGGTCAAGTCCAGAGGGGACTGTCTGCTTGTCAGCAGGCCAGATACCAGCATGCCCAGGGTGAGGGTCTCTCCTCCAGGACCAGATGTGGGGCCACCTGCTCTTGGTAGGGCAGGACATAGACCCAGACTCCAGGTGTTCTTCCCTCCAACCCGCTTTCCTTTCCTTCACCTGATCCCTTCAGGTCAGTCAGGCATATTCCCAACCTCCTCCAAATCACTTCCATTTTCTTTTTCTTTTTCTTTGCTCTAATGTGGAAAGAAAACAGGTTTCAAAACCTCAAGAATTGCTGATTGTCCTCTGATCAGCTTGAGCTGAGATGCCAAAGTGCATCACTTAAAGCAGTGGGAAGATCAAAAAACCACCCTGAAACGTGGGCTATCTATTACAGGCCTGTCATTCAGCTCTCTGAAGATTGCTAAGACTAAGTTGGAAGCACAACAAAACCAGGTTTTCGGATAAGATTGTCCTCATTTCCACGTCATTGCTGGACTGTAAAAACATGAGCTCTGCCTTTCCTGTGGCTTCAGATCACCTGGGTCTGGGTCTGCCAGAGGCTGGGAAATCCCAGTAAGCAAGGGAACAGAATGAATGAAGCTAAAATTGTTTTGGGTCTGATGTTATATCCAACTCAGGGCCAGCTTCCTTTGTTTTGGCAAGAAATGGGGTGTGCATGTGTATGTGCGTTTGTGAACGCTTATGTGATTACCTTGTGGTGGTTTCACTGGTGGTGGGAATTGCAAATACGCTTGCTCATTCCTCACGGTTTCACCGCACAAGACAAGTACAACTGATTTAGAAGGAAAGAGCCTTGCCAAGGACAGGAGCAATGGCTTTGTGCTAAGTAAATGTTATGCAATATGCTTTGGCCAACAGCTGTAGCTTTGGAAAGAAGCTATTCACCTTCTCCCAAAAATAACCACGAGAAGCTAAGTAACTGGCTGAGAAGCTTGTTTATGCACACAAATATTCGGAGGCCTGCAGTGCTGGCTAATAGACTCAAACAGCTATCAAAAACCATGGCCAGCTGAGCTGGTGAGTCCCAGGAGGGTGAAGGAGAAAGGGGCAGGTGACAATTTCTATGGGTGGTTTTCTGTGTAGACTGAATATATACTCTATTCTGGGAAAGATAAAATGGATTAAAAATGTCAGAGACTGTGAGTTTTAGGTATTAAAATATTTAAAGAAATAGTCATTATGATATTAGTCCAGAAAGTATTATTTCATCTAGCAGAGGTTAATACATTTCATAGATTCTAGGGCCAGAAAAGGCTATTAGGATCACCTAGATTAGGTTTAATATAATTCAGGTTTAATATAATTCAGGTTGTGATAGATGCAGAGACCAACCAGGCAGACAGCAAAGTGTAAGGTCCTTCCTGAAGTCCTTAGGAGCAAGGGGAGAGAGCCAGACGCAGATCTGCCGACAGTTCTCCAACAGAAGCGAGCAGTGCCTGTCTGGGGGCACGATGTGGTGTTATGATGGGTCCAGGGGCTCCCCTGAAGCAGTGAGGTCTGCTCTGCTGGACTGTCCCAGCCCCAGCGTGGTGAGGACCAGGGGGGTCACCTTACCTCACACGCAACAGCCGCCTCTCACTGAAGATGCACAGCACCTCGTCACACCCCAGACCCCTCCTGCAGCATGCGCGGTCTCCTCTCCTCTCTCCCACCCAGCTGCAGGACCAGTTATGGCCAAGCAGAGCCCACTGCTGCCCTGGGCCAGCTGCTGTCATTGTCCCCTGCAGACCATGCCAATTCTTCTCCCCACTGACCTCCCCAGCAGGCCAGCTGTGGGGGATGGAGAGCCCTGGGCTGGCTCTTCTCACAGCTCTTGCAAGCACCCTCATGATAACCAAGAGCGATAGCACTGGTGGGTGGTGATAGCAGCGGTGGGGGGTCCGGCGGCAACCTGCGGCTCCTTGCAGGGAGCATGGTGCAAGTTAAGTGGTTCAAAAGGCAGTTGTGTAGGAAACTGTCTCCGACAGTACCTGCTGCAAGATGGGTAGACAGGGCGCAAGCTCTTGCCTCCCCTGGGACTGCAGAGATGCACCAGGTATTTTTATTTCTACCAAACTTAACGCTGTTCACCTCAGGCTTAAACAGAGGAGCGTGAACATCCTTCAAATTTATTTTTGGGGTTGGTTGTTTGTTTTCTAAACCTGCCTCTGTTTTGGAAGAGAAGAAAAAGGCTTTTAAAAAAGTAGCGGCTGGGAAATTTGCCCTGGTTTATAAGTGGGAAAAAGTAAATATACAAACAAAATGAATCACTTTTATTTCCACCACAATAGATGTTTGTTTCACCATTTCCCCCACCACTACCATCAAATCATTGCATTTACAATAAAGCCCCTGCTTTTTCCAAGAGTGACCAAGGGTTTCTTTGAAAAGCTTTTGTTCAGTGCAAAACCTGGCCCTGGCCCCGAGCTGCAGGTGTACTGCCCCCTCTGCTATGCTTTTCCTCCTTTTGCCTTGGGGCAACACGGAAAGAGCAAAGGAGACAGTAAGGCCACTTCTGAGCTTCATGTGTTTGCATCTCACCCCTGCAAGAGAGCTCAGGTGACTTTGTTCTCCACCTCCATTTGTATGCTGGGAGCCAATCCTGCCAGGGATCTAAAAACCAATCATTCCTATTGATTTTGTTGTGAATTTGCCATGTGGAACAACAGTCAGAAGAAAAGGTTGCCTTGTAGCTAGAAGCAGAAAAAAAAACAAAACCCAACACCCCCTCCCCCCCAAAAAAAATTAAAAAACAAAACAAAACAAAACCCACCCACAACAGTAAGAAAGGAAACCAGAACTCTCCTTTGCATCAGAAAGCATCTTAGCAAGTTAAAATCACCCTTGAGCACCTCCCACTGAAAATTAAAAGAAAGCCTCGGTTTTATCACCAAAGCTGAAAATGTTATTATTGGTTGTGGGCACTGTTGATGTTATAATATATCTCATTTCAAATCATAACAGATGAGCGATCTCTAAATTGTTGGTTCAAATGAGATAATACTCCATCGTGCTTTCCTTTGCAACGCAAATCCACATAACTAGCACAATATAAATACAATCACTGGCTGGTATAAAAGCTTCAAATACTATTTTAAATCCTGCAAGTATGGCTGGTGCTCAAATTGACAGCTCAATGCTCTGTCAGTTCCTACAGCCAATCTCATTATGGAAGTAAACGGCTCTATCTTATTCTATCCTGTTCTATACATGATGTACTTAAAAGGACTTAAAAAAATCTAGTAAATGAAAATATATGGTACAATGAACAGTTTAAAATGTCAGTTGAACTAGTGGTTGTGTGATATCTTTTCAGCATACAATGTGAACACAGATGTTGCCTTTTATAGAGGTTTATGCATACAAGGATCGTGAAGTGGAACAAATGAGATTTGAATTTTATTATACTTTTATAGCATTACATTGCAGATAGCTTTTTTTAATTAGCTTCTATCATAACACCTTTGGCAACTCTAAGTAATTCAGAGAATCTTGTCTGTTGTTGTTGTTGTTGCTGTTGCAGTGGTTTTTTTGCAGAGAAGTAGCCCTTGCAAATGGCAGGAAGCTTATCTATCACTGAGTTTAAAAATGATCCTCCAATTAAACACACTCACAGGGAGTGTGCTATCGTCCACTCACAGCCTTAAACCCCTATCAGCTGCCAGATGCATGGTGGCAAATGTATTCCAAGCCCTAGGAGATGCCAGGATTGCTAAAAGTTCGCTTCCCTTTTCGTGAGGTTTCTTAAACACTTCACCAAGTGGAAAAGTCTGTAGAAGTCAGTTTGATGGAGTGGGGCTCAGGGAGCTGGTTCCCCACCCCCCCAGCTCACTCAAGGAGGGACGGGAGAGACCCAGTGCCCCTGCGCAGCTTCACCAACCTGTTAGTGCCTCCTGGCCTCACGCTACACCCTTAGCAATAAAGCACAAGCTGGATATAAAATAGGGATGAAACCCATCACTCCCAGGACTTCAAAGCAACAGGCGGTGTTTTATGTCAAAATAAATAAACAAATGCATGTAGACAGAAGCTGATGTTTACGCTACATTGCACGGTGCGGGGGGATAGTCCCACCAGCTCCGTTTCCAGACAGCACATCTTTGCACAACTTCTTTGTTGAAAAACTTCAGGGACATGGTGTCTTACAAGGATTCCCTCGGGCTCCCAGCCTCTCCCTCACTTCACAATGTGTGGGCAGGATACAGCTGTTCAGCTTCACTGCGTGGTCTTCTCATCCAGACTGTTCACATAATGCAAAAATTACGTCCCTCAAGGCACTATGGAAATTCACATCCTAACAGTTTCAAATGCCTATTTATTTCACAGCCTAGTGCAAATATTACATATGCTCCAGAGTCCGCTGTTTCAAACGATACCACAGTGCCTCAGACGAAGACTGTGGGATTTCTTTTGTACCTAAAAAGGACATGGAATTTCTTATTCTTTGCAGAACAACAGAAAATACTTCTTTATTTTAAAAAAAATCACAGTGATGCGTTCCCTGCGCCCACCCCCACTGGTTCTTTCAAGGCTAACGGCTAATCCAAATTTCAGGAAATTTGTGAATTGCATAAAAGGTCATTCTGGGGCTTAGCCCAGCTCAACAGAAAGGAGTATTTCAGGTCAGGTACTGCACTATAGCCTGTTCACTTACTCCAGCTAGGTATTCCCCATTTACAGGAGAAACAGAAAGGATTTCTGCTGCTGTATATCATATAAATGCAACGTGATATGAAATGTTTATAGACATGAATTTGAGAAATATCTAATTCAAGCTTTCAGCAATGACATTAATTTGAAAAAGTACCCCTTATGTTTTCAGCATCTGTTTCAAGCCTGGGAAGCAAGCACAGAAGAATGAGCTCAACTCAGGGGGTCTGAGGAACCTCTGTCTGACACCAGCCCTGACCGTCATCCTTGTGTGGCCCTGGGAGAGTCATATAAGGCCACATCCACAAGTGACGGGGCTCACACATGCTCCCACAATGCAGGGCCTGGCCCCACCCCCCCCCCAGTGTCAGGGAGGGTTCGCAGTAAAAAACATTGTTTGCTACCATGTACATTCTGCCCATCTCTCTTGCTTGTGTCCCTCAACTCTGTTTGCACTTCAGAACTGTTGTTCATCCATGTCCTTTAGCTCAGTTGTAGAAGAAAAAGACACTTGCCAGGTTATGGAAGAGGGAGTTTGGTAAAAAATGTGATTGCAAACCCAAGCTGCATGAAATGGTCAACAGAGAGCCCTGGCACGGGCACCCTGTGTTAAGCCCCAAATTTAATTCAATCCATCAGAAAAACAAAAAGGAAAGAGGATAAGAGGGTGACATTTTGGCAACATCTGTCTCTTCAGAAGACAGCAGGTGCTGCCAAAATATTAGGCGTTCTCATCTGTTTTCCTCATTGTTGTTGTAATGGGGGGAATTAAATCCTACAGTTGCAATTGATCTAATGTGCCAAGGCTCCTTCCTGATAACTGATGATTTTCCTGATCTCTTTTTTTGACATGCCCTGTCCCCAGATGCCCAGTCCCTCCAAATCTCTCTGTGGCCCCTAAGCCTTAATTAGATCTTGCAGGTTCTGTTTCTGTGGCGTTTTCGCCATTGCAGGTTTTCTTTCCACTCCACGTCCGCCTTCCCTGAAGTCTCCAGCTGTAGTTCAAAAACGCTGCGCTGTTTTTTGCCATCTTTTTTTTTTTTGCTTCTTCTTCTTTTTTTTTTTTTTTGCATTTTGTTTTTTGCTCGCCTGAACTGAACTATGCTTTTATAACAGTTGTAGCCGGCTGCCCCAGTCCTCTGCGAATGGCTACTGTTCACCTTAACACTCGTCAAGAGGTATTGATGGCATAAGAGAGAGTATGGAAGAGTTAACTCTGGGTTAAACTTAAGGAAGGAACTTGGGCTTCACGATACAATGTGGAATTCAGGTATCCAGTTCAGGAACGGAGTAGAAAAATCCAGTTTAGATGTCTACACTCCATTACACTTTATGCATTGAGAAATGGGATTCACAGGAAAACATCAACAAGCCCAGCTGAGGGGTGTGCGAGGCATTGCATTTCTCCCAGGCAGAAGGACCCAGCCCAGAGCTGAGGTTTCGATGTCTTTAGGACTTAAATCCTTCTCCATGTTTAAATGCCCAATGCATTTAGGGATACGGGAAGCAGCACGGATATTTCATGCTATTGCCTGTCCCATGGTTAAGCCGTGGCACTGGAGGACAAGCCAGAGGAAACCCAAGCCCAGCACCTAGGGCTAGGGCAATCAGTTAGAAGAGGGGGAGCTAACTTTCCATCTCCTAGTCCCTACATTTTCTAGGCACTAAGGCCAAAGCAGAAGTCTTTCCTGTCCTCTATGACAGCTTTCTCACTTGCCCAGAGTTGCACTTTCTTTTGTTTGCTCTTCAGGTAGCCCCATAACTGTTTCCTACCTGGCTGCAAAGTTTCCCAGCATCAGCATATTATGCAAAAGGTGGTTTTGACTTGTCAGCTCTCTGTAGCAGAGTAGGAGGTGTGTTTTGAGCATGTTTAGTTGAACTAAGGCCTGCAGGGCATGGGATTTTGGAGCAGAGAAGCCTATGTTTTTGTAAATCCAACCAAGCATAGGTAGGAGGTAGACACCCTCCTCTTGGCCAAGATAGCAGCACTCCTACCCTGGAGTATAGCAGAATGAAACTAGAAAAGACTTTACAAGAATGTTTGCACTCTTTTAAGGTATTTCAGGTTCCAAGCTGCTTGGGCAAAGATCTGCTGGGTCATGGGGTTTGAGTGAGGGTCTAGAAAAGGTCTTCTTCCAGATGACACAGACCATCCCATGTAGTACACACTTGTGAGGAAGGAAGAAAGGGGGCTCTAGACATACATCTCCAAGGCAGAATAAAAGTGGCACGCTGTGAGGGGATACTGCTTAAAGCAAACCAAACTAGATACTAGCTACAACCCACCCCTCCCCTGCAAGGCACCAGCCACTTAGTAACACCATAAGATAGGGTCTGACATAGGTTTTTCTGCGCCAGCCCCCAGCAAGGAAAGCAGTTTGCCTGCTGGCTGGGATCCCCTCTGGAAATGCTGGCAGCTTCCCTTTTGACTTCCTCTCCCTGGTGTACCCTGCCCTGCGGGTTTTGGCAGCAGAAGTGGTGGCTTCGAAGCAGACAGTGGGAATGAACTTTGAAAAGGTGGGCGCTCAGTAGGAGCCGCATTAGCAGCTGACTGCTCCAGAGAACTATTAAAAGAGAGGGGTCTCGGTAGCAAGGGCTACGTTAACAGGTACAGGGTACCTACAGTGTGGAGAGAACGGCAGCCTATTTATCAGCTGCCACACTGGTAACCAGCTTTGGCAGAGTGGCAGACTGAGTCAGGAGTGCAGGGAACAAAAGAGGCAGATTTTTTTTCTGCAGTATTTAGATTCTGCATTTGCAGTCTTGCTGAAGACACCAAGAGAAGAGAGAGATTACGGCTGTGACAATCTACATGGCAATGTGAGGCTTAGGGAAACAGGACTCCAGTTTACCTGAGAGAAAACATGCAATACCATATAGTGTCTGGATAGCACATACAGTGCCTGTTTGTAACGGAAGCACACAGGGAGGCAATAAATTGTACAGTAGCGACATGTGCTTTGGAGGGGATGGCACAGGAGGATCACAGTGGCAGACTTTTAACAGCTCTGGGTGCTCGGGGCACACCCAGCTTTTCTAAACCCATTCAGCATAGCTCCTAACACAATTATCACAGCCAAATTTTCAAGCTAATGTTATGTCAGAAGCACTCAGTATATGGAGCTCTTTGGAAAATTGGCTTCTACTTTTTGGCAGTAATTGAAAGCTGAGCTCTTAGGAAAATGGGAGCTCTAAATGCTTGGATGACATTTCTCCACTTTGCTCACAAATAGGAGAACCTGTAAGCCGCAAAGGCAATGCCATCAGCCATCTTTTAAGGATATCACCATCAGACAGACTATTATTACATTTGCTCTTCTATTTTGTCTTCGTGAGAACGGTAAGATGAAGTTAGCAATAGCAGAGTGACAGACCACTACAGCATTCAGATTCAAATGTCCCCTGTTTTAATACACAGCTATGTCTCAACAGAAACAGCAGCGATGTGCATGTAGGTAACAGTGTGCATAGTTCATGCCTGTTCCTTTAAATGAAAGGAAACGCCAGGCAGTTACCTCCATCCGATTTTATTATGTGACATAGGATGAACAATTACATACTGTGCAATAAGCTAAGTGAGGTTTTAATCGCTGCTGCATTTATGGATGGTTTATCCTGACCTTTCATAGCCTTAAAAACTAATAACTGAAGCAAAACGAAGTTTACCAGCTCCTCTCAGAAACTAGCCATGTGAGCATAATCAAATCCCGGGCAGGCGTTACTAAAGCCTGGGCTCCTGAGCGGGTGAGGAACGGAGCCACTTGCCATGTCAAATGGTGCTGGACAAGCAATGTCTTTTCTTTTTGACAAAATCGGAAAAAAGGGTATGGGATTTACAGCTAAGGCCAAATCATCATCTGAAGTAAATTACACCAAATTTGCAGCTTTCATTGTCTGCATACTTCATTTATAAGGCAATAACAACCATTGTGATATCTTTCATGAAGAATACTTATTCTAAGAAATGTGACGTATCAAAGAATACAAAAAATACAGAAATTATGCTAGCTAAATGTCACACTAAAAAGGGAGAGCTCTGTCTTAAAGAGAAACCAACTCTCTGGAAAGATTCTCTTAGGCAAAGAGATGCTATGAAGTCCATGTGTAGGTTAGTAGCAGAGCTATAAACAAAACCTGAGGTCTCACCTTTTCTCCCTCTTCATTATACCACCATGGCTTTTGGGAGAGGTGAATGAGATGACAAGGAAACAGAGATGGCATTTAACACATTTTTCACATTAACATTTTGCTGCTGGTCCCCTGAAGACCCACAGCTGTCATTAAGACTCTAATCCAGAATTTTCTCCGTTCCAGAAAACTTGGAATAAGAGTTGCCTCCCCTTCATGTGTCCTTTGCATGCCATTGATTTATGGACTTTCACGTCTCTTGCAATCAAACGATGCCTTGCAACCCTAGTGCATCCAGGAGGAATCGTTTGAAGTAAAAGACTTGAAGAATCACTACCCTGTATCTAACTCTAATGATAATCTCTTTTTGCTGTAGCTATGTCTATGTTTGTAAACACAGGAATGCAAAGCTGCCACGTTTCAGTTTATTTCAGACATGAAGGAAACAAGATACTGTGAGTCTCTCTTTGTTCTTTTTTTTTTTTTTTTTTTTTTCTCCAAAAGGGAAGGTACGTTTGCAAAGCCTGCCTGCAGCAAGCCCTGTTTACCTGTGGTCTACTTCAGAAGAGTGGCTTTTTCAAGGCCTCTGGCAGGCTGCCTCATTCCAGGCTTGGTGACAAAATTGCCTGCAGCAATACTTAGCCATTTTATTCACCACCCTCAGCTGCAAATGCAAAGGAGCCAGACACGCCTCAGATTAGACTCACCACAAACATTCAGAGAAGTTAATTGTTGTGATCCGACCCACAAAAGAGAGAGAAAAGGAACATATCCGATGAGTTTGCAGGTATGGCTCCTTGCAGCTGTGCAGCTGTCCTTCACACATGAAAGGAACAGGTCCGGCTACCCAGCTTTTTCAGCTTTTCCTTCTCTACAGCTATGTTCAGGTTTCTCCAAACCACAGCTCTGCACAACCTTACAGCTGCCTGGCCCAGACCCCTGGCAATTGTAACCCAGCCTGTTCCCATGGATTTCAAACACCTTTTCCACCCGCTGGAGAACTTGTCTGCAAGCTGAAAGTACTTCCCCTCTCCTCCTTCCCTGCCCGCCACGCAAACATCCACAGACATAGTAAATGGAATGAGTCCAAAAAGGTTTTCTCAACTCTGGTAGCATCTTTTTTTCCCAAAAAAAAACTAATTCGGAAGGGAAACTTTGAAAGCTTTCCAAAGCGAATGTTCCTGGGGCAAGAGGGCTGAATAATAATAGCTAGAGATTGGTTCTGCAAGAACTTTGAACGTGGAGTCCCAAGTCAAGTGTCTGTTCCTTCTCTTCTTCCCTGCCTACAGCTAATGCGTACTGTACACACTTGTGCATCGCTCCGTCAGACACTCCCTGTGGCTGCCAGGGCACTGAGTACACGGCAGCTTCTGCCAGGGAAGTAGAAATGGGCTGGTCTGACACTTCTGATGACTTTCCTCCAGATTTTCCCTAGTACATGGGTTCACTGAGGAACTGGTAATACACACCAGAGAAGCCTCTCCTGCTTGGCTGTGTGCACGTGAAAACTACTGAGAAAACCAGAGAGAAAGGAACCTATCTTGTGGTAATTAGGGCAAGGGGGAAAAGAGGGGGAGATGGAGAAGGTGGAACCTTTGGTCCCTGTTTCGTAGCTTCTTTGGGCCTTGAAGTGGTTAAATCAAAGAGCTTCTGATTTTCAGAATAGTACAATGGCAGCTCTCTCAGATCAGACAACATCATTAAAGTGGGAATAGTCACACGACAGAATTCTGGGAAAAAGGGTCAAAGCTAACAAAGGCTTCTGTTTTGATTTGCTGAAGAAAAGTTAATCACCAGGGTGGAACTGGATGAAGTCAAGTTGGATAGACCTACCCTTACTCTGGAAATAGTGCAGCTTTCCACCAGAGGAACTGCAGCTGGGCTGGGTGAGGTGAACATACCACAAAGAGTCCTGAGAAAGACCATGAACTTTGGCCACTTCATCATCTACTGCAAATTCAGAGCATCTCTGAGCATTCAGTGGGTTCTGTGTGACTCCCTGGTAACTGTCCAGGGGAAAGCACATACAGAGCTATTTGCCGAGTTTATACAGCTCTGGGGGCCAGGATGATCCTCTTCTGACACAGGTACAAAGTTCAACAGATGGAGTCTTTCAGTGCCTTTGCAATACAAACCACTATAAGACTATTAATGAAGCGCTATCTTTTAAATTAAACTCTCCAGCATAAAGTTGGCGGTGGTGGACTATTAATATGTTGCAGATAACCATACTATCTGAGCATCTTCTGAGTAAATCAAACTCATACAAAGTTTCTAGCTGATTTCATTACCCCGCTGCCTCCATTCCTTTTGCAAGGTTGCAACATTTCTTGGTGTATAGGCTGCTGTCGTTGGGAAAATGCTGTTGCAGTTAAGTTTTTGTTAATTGGTTGTTCAATTGGATCTGAAAGATTCAAGGTTAATGGAGGAAAAAGCTGCTCATCTGACTAGATATGGTTCTGAAATATATTAATAATCTCCAAAGATACCTGGATGAATCCTAAATTAATATATAGGACTGTCGATGCTGTCAATTTTTTAACTTCTGGATTCATAATGCTCTTCATGCACTGGATATATGTAACCATACTTGTGGAGAAGACAGACTGTGGGAAACTCCAGCTGTCTGCAAGACTGGCTTTATAAATGACCGATTCCTTTCTTTGATAAGCAACACAGGGATTTCCAGATTCAGCAACTTGGCATCTTCCTTTAAAGCATGCACAAAAATTGTAACATACCATAGGCTGACTTTATTAGATTAATTAAAGAAACCTATTAATTTCCAAGTAAATGACAAATATTTTTAATCATTGCCTGTGAACCACTTAGCACATTAGCTTGTTCCTCTGAAGTCATTTACTTAAGTGTGCCCTCAGTTTGCTTAATCCATAACTGGTCAATAGTATATTAATATTACAGTCTCATTTTGGATCTAAGCATGTCTGAGCCTATTAAACTGTCACCCTGGATTTACTTGCAGGGAAAAATTATCTGCATTCAGAGATAGAGGGAGAAAAGTATTAAAGTGATTTGAGCACTAATGAAATTAATCATAATCATCGTAAATACTTTCAACTGCTATCACCCAGTGGGAGATGCTGCTACAGCAAAGTCTTCCTGCTCTATTGTTTTTATGGCTGAGCTGTGGAGTGTACTTCAGCTTTTGTTTGTTCCAAGGAGACCGATAACACTGGTGATCATTTGGAATCAAGCCTTTTTTCCTTTTTTAAACTAAGATTCAACCTTAGAGACAACCTTGAAATACAAGCCACCTCATGCAAAGCTTGTCCTACTGAACTGGTTTAATGTAGGTCAGACCTACTGTAGTTTATGTTATAATTCATTCAAACTGTGAGACTCCATCTCTTGCTGTTTACTTTTACTGCACTGCTTGTGAACCTAATGTATATAATTTACAGGTCCAAGACAATAGGACAGAGCGAGTCAGGAGAAAAATGATCTATGTCCCTGCGGCGTAAGATACATTTCGATATACAGAGCCAGATTCCGAGTTGTGTAAATCAGAATAGGTGCATGGTGCATTAAAGCCAATAAAGCTATGTAGATTTATATTAGTGTTGTAATATTATCCATTACAGCACTCCTCCTAATTCATGCAAAAATTTCATAATCCTTAGATCTAAAAATACTTTCCCCCCCCCCTTCCAAATGCTGGGGTCTGTAATAGCAAGACACTAATCTGTATCCTGTTTAATACGCTGTGAAACTTTTGAAGGTTTCCCCCACATATCTTCTTTGAATTCTTCAGTTGTCTAGAAACTCTGGTGTTATATGGATTAAACAGTTGAAGGAAACCTCTGATGAAGAGCTATATAACAATCAGAAAGGCAAAAAACAGCAGCAGATCAAAAGCAGTTATCTCTAAAAACAAATTCGGTGCTATCCACAATTAAGAAATATTTGACATTTTAAAATATTTGATCGGTGTTTTGACTTACAGAACTGCTTAAGGGATACTGTGATGTGTGAATTAAATTCAAATGAAGGTTAAATATAGTTCTTTGGGAAAGACTGCACGGTTTAAATTACCTAATTATTTGGACAAAATCTGTTCTTCTGTAATTAAATGTATACAAAAGAATGTGTCTTTTACTAAGTACATTTGGAGAGGAGATGTTTATCAGCAAATGGTTACTTCCTCTGGAAGATGGTAAAGATACTGTCATCACTCAGAACGGCGTAAGGGAAGTTAGTTTACACATTTATCAGAGCTCTGCTGAGGCTGAATGAAAGCGAGACAGACTGCTCCTGTATTTTGCTGGATGCAGCCCTCCAGCTCCCGATCTGCAAACCCCTTTAAGTCTTTCCCTGGAGTTCATGCCTATACCAAGGTAATGTGCCCAGGCAGTGCTCTGATCACAAAAAGAGCTGTTAATTCAACTAACCCGTGCCTGCTACATGCAGGGGTGCTGTTTGCAGTACCGGGGACCAGGTTGCTGCCTTGTGTTCAGCTCAGACCCTCTCGTTCTGCAAGTGTTCCCAGGCTTCAGAAGGATGGCTGCTGGAGTGAGCTACAGCCTATGTGAGAGGTTGGGAGCCTGGATCTCTGGGGTTTGTTTAGTGTATTTTTAAATGTGTTGAGTGAGGGGATTTCACCATCTTTCTGAGGGTGACTCCTCCTGAACCTAGCAGATGTCAACAGCAGGATATCTTTTGCATGATATTGGGTATGAACTTTCTCTTGACCTTGTCCATTCCTCTTCATTATGTTCTTTTTAACTTAAGTGTACCTCCATCAATACTCACACTCTCTAGTAATTCTGTTTCTCTCCCCAGAGACATTGTTCAGTCCCATAAACTGTAGCTCTTTCATTCTACCTTGGTGTCACTCCATCTACCTCCTTTTTGCTTTAGTAGGGCACCCTTTTCATCCTTCTCTTCTTCCCTCCAGTTTGCCAGTTCAGTTCAAACCTGCTGTATGTGGCAGACGGACAGAAATGTCAGCCTTGCTCAGAGCTCAATGCCATCAATTTGTATAGGCATAAGGCACTTGGATAGTTCAATTCCTGCCTAAGAACCAAATTCTTTCTCCAAAGGGCTGGGAATTAAGTCTGCACAGTGTACCTAACCTCCACAATGCCACGCACTGCAGCAAGTATGTGATATAGAACAGAACCTTGGAAAAGAAAATAATAAGGTCATATTGCTTAAAATTCTGAAATCTCCAATATGTACCTGGAATTATGCAAATACCTGTGGTTTCCCAGGTTGGAAGAGTAGCATCGCTCTGCACGTCTGGTCGCCAGTTGTACTATCTATCATAATCATGTTGTGGAAGAAATTGCATGCTCACTAGAAAAAGAACACTGGTACACAAAATTTGTGGCTGGTGGGCCCAGAACATCTGAACTACATGTGGGAGGAATATTTGGGTTTCACACGTGTCAAGGAGAGATTTTCCAAAGTGAGTGGGAAATTAAAGGCAGCTCATCTAACTTTCCCACAAGTTATTTTACAGTCCACTCTCTTTATTGAAATTCATTCTGCAGAACACAAGATTACTCAAAGAAAAAGGAAAAGAGGATTTATCACTTAAAGAAAAAGGAAAATGGATTTATTGCTAATAGTCATAAAGGAAAACCATAGATCTACTGGGGCCACACAGTGAGCCTAATAGTGAGTAAGAACACATGTAATCATTATGAATATATTCATTTTTATTTTCTCTCAGCCACAATCAATATGCATGGTATCTCAGTGTTGAATAGGAAGGCACAACTTTTGCCCCAGTGAGTTTGCAGTAATTCAGCAAAACTCCTGCTGAGTTTTGATTGAATAATAAGTTTGGCTCTAGCTAGACAAAATGCACAGGCAGGCAATATGCTGACGGGTAGCAAAACTGGGAGCCAGCAATTCTAGAAAAGAGCCGGGTGCAGGAAGGCAAGGGAGGAACTGACTGCTAAGGGGTGACTTTGAGGAAGACAGACATAAGCGCTGCAGTTATTTCTCTGGATGGTGGAAAAGATCCTTTTTGCGGAGCAGAAGGAAGCAGTTCACAACCTTTGGTGTGGCATGCAAAAAAAAAGATTCAAAGCTGTTCTTTGCAGCACTGCAGGAAGGAGTTGCTAACGTGCGAGGAGCTGACCTCTGCAGAGCTTCAACCTTCATGCGACCTCTCCAAACGTTCATTTAGTGGGTCATTCTTAATTGTCTTCATAGTCCCTGTCCCTGGCTACCTGCACTCAGAGGGCATAAAGCAGCACAGCTAGAGTTGCCCAAGCAGAGGGGAAGACGCAGGCCCCAAGGAACTCTGGAAGTGCACTGGCTCCTGCTATCACACCCCAGGCAAACATCTTTGTACAGAGGAGGCATGGACGGTGCAGAGGAAGCCTCTGCTTCCCTCCCTGCTGCTAACACTGCTGAGCAAGCAGCCTGTTGCATTCTCTACTGACTTCAATTTGCAAATAGCCTTAAAGCATTGCAGAAAACAGCATGGGAATCTTTTTTTTTTTAATGATGGTAACAAAGGCTCGGCTGTCTATGTAAAGCCTGTAGAGTAATCACTGAACAACCAAGGAGTACACAAGGTGTCACACAGAAACAAAGAAAGAGGTCATCATGAGCAGAGGAAGGAATGAAAGCAGGGAGCATGCATATTCATTGAATCAAGCTTCTGAACTATCATGCCTGGACATTGAACCTACCTGGGGCACTAGTAAAAATCCAAACAAAGAAATATAACCGTTTCATGTGCTCTTGAACTTACCTGCCAGGGCAGTGCTTGTGTCTCCTGATCCACCCAAGCAGGCAGCCTGAAAACAGTTCAAAGAGCAGTTCGGTACCGAACTTTTACTGAAATTCAGGAGTACTGGGCATTTAGCTGCTCTTTGAAGACACACACAATCATGTGCTGCTCTCTGTCAGACAGCATGTTTCTCAATGGCCTCTGTCTTTTCCTGGGGACAAGTGCCAGAAAAATCCCCCTTGATGAGTTCTCTAAGACTAATCACTGTACACTGTTTATCTATTCACTTCCCATGCCGGTGATATTCTAGTTATTCCGCTGTGCCCTGTCACGCCTTCAGTTTGTTAGCCTCCTAATGAAAAGACCTAATTCCCTCCCTGACTGGTTGGGAGGCTTGGCTAATTGTGCAGCCTGTGTAAATGAAGAAGGTGGTGATTACTGTGATGAGTGTTACATCATTAATAACAAGGAACTGCAGTCAGGTACGGCAGATATACCGGAAATGAGCAAAAATGCCTACTTGAAAAGAAGGTTAAAGAAACAACTGCTTTTCATCAACTGAGGAGGGAGATTTGCATGTGAAAGAGAGCGTGATGAGCTCGGCAAAAGAATTCTTACTAGCATTAACTCCAATTTAAAAAAATATTTAATTTTGCCATGCATTTTAGCCCAGGGAACACCAGCTTCCTGCAAGCATGCAGGAAAGCTCTTAATTGCTCATGGGAATATTTGCAGCAAGGGTGAGCTCATGTATTTGATGATTCATGTTCCAGTGAGAACTATACTACCCTGAGTGGGAGGAGGGTTCAGGGAGAGAGCTCCTCTCCTGTGCCAAAGAGGACAATGACTAAGGAAGCAAGTAAAAGACTAGGCAAGTTAAAGATGGTCTTTTCCTACTGCATCCTCACAGCTTTTGGCAGTCGGTAGGATTTCATCTCCCTGAAGAGGTCCAGCTGGCACCTGGACACAATAGTGCTGATAACCTTGCGAAAGGGTCTGGCTCACATTTTTTTTGCTCTTTAGCTGTGGGGTACCAGTGTATCTGGGCCAGATGCGGACATATTTCAGATAACAGGGGAAAAAAAAAAAAAAGTGGTTAAACCCCACCTGTAGTCCCAAGTGCTATTCTCCAAGGCAGAGATACCAGATTAGCTGTCAGGTGGAGTTAGGTCCTGTTTAACTGGATGAGAGCCCTAGATGACAGTGATCCAGTTATCACAAGTGACATATAGGCCACAAGTATTTAAAATGTGACACACCAATTACTTTCAAATAGCAATCTGCTCACAGCAGCTTGCTTTCAAAGTAAGATGCAACATTTTTCTCCAGGAAATGATTAGTTGTAGCTCATGCACCAAGCCTTAAGCCAACAAAGCCCACTTATGCCATGGAAAACTTCTTACGACTGCAAGGGGCTATCATCTGTAAAATCCTTTCCAAACAGCAAGCTACTGAAATCAGCACTTATCAAAGACCAGTCCAGACATTATTCTTTCAAATGCTTGGTACAACAACAAGATGCAAGTCAGAGAAGTGCTACTGTGTCCCACTTAAACGTGGATGGAGAAACCAAACTCAACAGCAAAGATGTCAAATCGACCATTTATTGTATTGGCTTGTTTATTCTTTTCCATTCTGACGTTCATCCAAAACTCTCATTGCAATCCATCTATGCCCTAAACACTGCCTGACATATTTTTCCAGAGAAAACCAGGAAGCTCATTAGCTTCCTTCAGAAGATGCCAATCTGCAGCTCAATGTAAACCTCAAGAAAACACATTTGATTTCCTGTACTGGAAGGTAATTTTTGTAAAAGTAACAGCAGAGTACTTGGAACATCTCCAAGATTTTTGTTTGCTCACAGTCTGTTCACGGGACACCTCAGATATCTGAGCATGGAAGTAGCTCCACTTCATTTCATCTGCAAAACCTTGGAGGAAAAAATTAGAGGAAGTGGAGGAATGGGAAGATAGATTTTGTAAGGAGTAGCCCAAAAAGCACAGGAATTACTTCTGTTAAATGGACAAATTAAAAAAAAAAAAAAAACAAACAACTGGATGCAGTTTCTTTTGTTTTTGCAGCTGTCTATAGCTTTTTCATAGGAGCAGTTCAGTGCTTGTACAATGGCATCTGCACAAACAGCTGACGTTCCCTTGTGTAAAACACACTGGATACAGCAGCGAATATGCTTGAACGTGGTTTCACAGGCAGTATGGTCTAAACAAAGGAATGGTTAATGATTTCTGCTAAATAATAGAAAGCTTCAGCCACATGGCACTATAGGATGTTCCTTACTCTCCCTTTGTCTAGGCGCTCATCTTAAGCCTTGCACAACCTAGAATCTAACCTGTGGGAAGGGTTTGGGGAGTGTAAGGGAGTGGTGATGAAGAGAAATCTTCATTTGCTTTGCCTGGCTGTAGGGTAGACCACATGGATTATCTTTTTATTTACGTTTACTCTTCTCGGAGTATTTGTGTTTAAAAAGCATAATATGCCCTATGAAAAAGAATTATGTATAATTGGCTTGACACTGATCTCCTCGAAACTGATGCTGGGAGGCATACCAGCGTTTTCAATTTAAATTTCTATATAGGGCAGCACCCAACAGAATTCCCTGAAAACCAACAAGCTGTACGTTATACAACTCCTCTGTTGCCGCTCTACTTTTTTTTTTTTCCTTTATGCAGAGGAAAGGTAGAACACTTCTGTACTCGATTAAGATCAGTTTGTGAAGATTTATTGCCAAGGGTTGCACTGTGGTTTTGGTATTAACCTCTTAGATCACAGCAAGTGGCTTTTGAAGTTGGTTGGGAGCTGGAGAGAAGTTCTTCATCGGGGACATGCCACACCTGCCTCCTTCCAAGGGGAAGGTCACTGTATCCTGCCTGCCACATCATGCAAGAAATATTGACTGGTGATTATTATTGAATGCAAAGAAATAAATAACAAGGCTTGCAAGAGCTCTTTACAGCTTGTATGTATCAAGTTGGATAATTAAAGAAAAGCAGGGTTAGGAAAGAACAACTCTGCCAGACGTCTCCTATGTTGACAACACACCCCTAGCTGCGCTGCAAAGAAACTGAAATGATTTAGGGCTTTATCTGCCCTTACATCTATCTCCCCTTCTGATTCCTCCTGACCCTTCTAGCAATCCCACTAGCCCTGTTCCTGGAACCATGCTGCCAGGTCTCCCACCAGCAGCAACTAGTTTTCCTCCCTGCTGGTTGACCCATGCAGAGTATCCGCGCTTTCCCAGTAGGAGCAAGCAGCACGGCCACTTCTGTCGGGAGAGGACAGCAGAGCAAGTCCTCGCAGTCCCACCAGGCACGTGAAGGGGGACTTGGGGACTTGCACACTCTGCCCCACAAGGCACAACCTGACTGCTGCAGCTGGACCTGAACGAAAACGAAGCTTGTGTAGTTTCAATTTCCATGATTAAATTTCCCAATAAAAAAGAGAAAGAATAATAGAAATGTGTCTAGTAAAAGAGGTTGGAATGAGACCACGGACTTCATCCCAGAGTACAGTCTTTCCAGGCACAGAGCAAATAGATCTGCAGCTTTATTTCTACCATTATTAGGACAAGGGCAAATTGACAAATTCACATCTTAGTGCAGTTTCAGGTAATGAATGTGCCGCAAGACACAGAAAGTAGAGGTTTGATTGACATCTCTCGTAATTGTATTACTTTAAAAGCTGGAACAAATAATCAAAGAAACTATTTGTAAGCATCTAGAAGATAATGAGGATATGAGTTATGGCCAGCGTGGATTTGTCAAGAGCAAATCGTGTCACACTAATGTAATTTCCTTCCCCCACAGGATAATAGACCTTGCGGGCATGGAAGAAGCAGTAGATGTCATATATCTTGAGCTTAGTAAGTTTTCTGACACTGTCACATATTCTGATAAATAAGAGAAGAAAATATGGACTAGGGGAAACTACTGGAAAGTGAGTGCAAAACTGGTTAGAAAACCGTACTGAAGAGAAGAATTATCAATGGTTCACTGTCAGAGTGTTCATCAAGTGGATTATACAGAGGTCTCTCTTGGCCTGATACTATTCATTACTAATGAACTGGATGATAGAAGAGATGGCGCTGCTATTAAATCCCACATTGCCCATTACTGGGAGAGGTTTCACATCTGCGGTAGGAAAGGACTAGTATTCCAGAACAGGAAAAATAGGATGCAAGTCAAGCAAAGTGACTGTTATGTTATACAATGACCCAGTAGCAGTCTGCTACAGAAATAAAAGAATAACTGACTTGGTACTACAGCTTTGTAGGTAAGCATCTGTGTGTTACAGTTGGTCAGAAGATGAACACCAAAACTTAGGAAGAATATTTTCCTTTATTCAACACATGTAAGACCTCAGAGCATTGCATCCAAACTAGGGTTTTGCCACCTAACTTTAAGGAACTTGTAGAACAATGAGGTCCAAAGGAGAGCAACAGAAATGACAAAAAATCTGGGCATCTAGAAAAAAAGGGCTGGGCTTGATAATCTAGAGAGAAAAAGACTGATGCAAAACACAGCAGTGGTCTTCGAGTCTGTAAGTGATTGTTGTAAAGAGAAAACAGACAGTCTTTTCTCTGTGACCATGGTGAACAGGATGAGAAACAAATGTTTTATAATTTAGGAAGAGAGTTTAAGGTTTGGCATCAGGAAAAAATTTCCAGTCTTATAGACAGCTGAACAATGCAATAGACTCCCTAGGGATGCTGTAGAGTCTCCATCACTGAGACAAGATCCACGTACAACTTTATTCCCCTGGAGTAGGGGATGGACTAGATGACCTCCAAAGACTCCTTTCCAATGTATCTTTCTATAAACCCATGTATTCTATGAAAACCACAGTCTAGCTATGTTTAATAAATTAAACTGTAAGGGAGAAAAATAATCCGCTAGACCCAGAGCTAGGTCTAAAAACACTAAACATGTAGTAATAGGGCATAAATCTGCTTTCATCCCCTAAGGAGATTTTATTGCCACAAAGACTAACATATCAAAAGCCTCTTCTAATAGTTAAGTAACTCCAATACACTGGCAGGTTCTTTGATTCACATTCTGGAAGAAGTAGTTTATGTTTATAGAAACAAATTGGTTGCATAAGAAATACAGGTTAGGTCAATCTTCTGAGCTCTATATGTCTCCAAAATGTCTCTTTGTAAATCTTCATACATCTTGAACAGAAAACACACAACTCCAGACTATTTTCAAAGGGCACTGAATTATTTTCATCTTATTCCTATACTCACTGCTTCTTACTCTAACGTTCAAACACTCCACTACCAGAATGAAGACAAAGATGATGCAGACAAGATGTGGTATGGTCTTATCAGCTAAGCAGAAAACAACACAAAACTGTGCTGTTCTTCAGTGTCAGACATTAATATTTTATGTAAAGCAGAAAGCACTTTATCTATAAATTGATGGAAGGGACCTGAGGGGTTTCCTTTCTATACCATGAGTACAACAGAGAGAGAGAGAAACTTTCTAATTAAAATCTACCTGAGAAAGTGCAGTTTCAAGGAAATGAATAATTATTGCTGTAAAATGTCATACCAGTAAAGCAATTCAAGGGATCAACCAGAGTTTTAATTTTCTTTTTGCATCACCAAGCAGATGCCATAATACATTTTCATGTAAATGCACGTTTTATTCTTTTTCACTTGGGTTCACTATGATGTTATAGGGAAATGAGACCTCTTGCTCATTTTGATGAGCAAAACCTGGTGGAGGGAAACAAAAGCCACCAACTATTTTCTGTCTGGAGTGAGACTCAACAATTCACTCAATGAGTCTGAGCTTCAGAGAAAATAAGGTCAGAATGAACCACCCTTGTAAAGCCTGTCCCCCAGCAGTTCACGGGATTTACACAAGCTACATTTGTTCAAAGCAGTCCCAAGAGGACAATGCAAGCCCTGTTTTACTACCACAGGATATAAGGTGGTATCAAATAATGAATCCAAGTATTTCCCTTCTGAACTCAGCCCAAAGTACTTGTAAAGTTTTCTAATATAAAATAATACACCATGAAGTGGAAATCTTTCTGATATTTTGTCATTTTAAGCTGTGGTGATATATTTTCCCTTGGAAAATATAACTATGCACTCATTGTGTGCTTTTTTGTTTTCTGTTTAATCTGTGGTGCATATCTGAATGGAATTTTTGCCTGTAATTCTATAAAGTTTGCTCTGAACCACTGCTTATGCTCTACTGATCACAACTCTGTTTTTCAGTCTTCTCTTCACTGCCTTTTTGCTCTATTAGAATATGAGTAGTAGGAGGGAAACTCTTTTTGCACATTTAACGCTTTGTTTCCCCTGGACTTCTGTCTAGGGCCATGGAGATCTTGCTACTTCACATGAGCAAGCCAGGAAATTATACTGCTGGAATGACAGACTTTGTAGATCTGATAGACACATACAGGCACATTGATTAATATTTCTGCTCTCCAAAGTTTTTTAGAGTTACTGTGTTTCAACTGTGAGAGTTATAGCAAATGTTATAGAAGAAGTAGGTTAGACCCTCAGCTGGGGTACATCTACCTCACCGTGACATCCTGAGTTACAGTTTACATACCTGTATGCCAGGCCTGACTCAATCATGGCTGTAGACCATAAACCCTGGCCATTGCCCTCCCACTGATGCTGGTTTTAATGAGCGTTTAAAAATGATGATGACTGAAGAAGCCTCTCATCGTTGATTTCAGTTTCTACATGAAATAGCTTGATTTGCTTTCTGTCCAAATGAGGCCTCAAATCACTTCTGAAAGTGATTTTAAACTGAAAAGTATGACAACTATGCCAAGGCTGTATTGGACCCTGCACTTACAAACACTTAGTGGCTTCCCAGGTGCAAAAGTACAGTATTCCATTAGCTGCTAAGAAGGTGGTGCTCCTTGTGCAAGTTTACACAATCTGTTGAAGCTGCCTTAGTTGTCTTTAAAAGCTCAGAAATCACACAGAAAGTCCATACTTCACCCATGTTTGAATAAGGTAAACTTTTCATCATCACAGGTGGAGAAGTGATGTTCAAAGGGCATCACAGAAGAAGTGACTGGACTTTTAGCTCCTCTGTCTAACCACAGAGCTGCTGCACGGGCTGCCGTCCTTGTAAGGTGCAGCACAAGCTGAGAAAGACTGATCACTAACAGAAAAGAGAGTGAGTGAGGTAAGGATAGATGGGGAAATCAATCTCAAGAAGAGGTGCGAGCTTCAAGCAGGTCTTCCAGCGGTCTGAGGGAATGCCTGGGAGCTCCTAGCTCCTCTATACATGGGACTAGAGTAAACCAGATGTCTGAAGTACCCTGCAGGAAGTAAACTAAGAATGTCTGAAGTCCCTCTGCCTTTGAAGTAAACATGACTTTAAACATGAATACATAAAACAGAACACAGCTATTTATAGGAAATCAAATATAAATGAAATGGGATAAGCTTGCATGAAATAGCAAGAAAACAAAGACGACAAAGCAAAAGAATGTAAGGAAAGCGCAGCCAGCATTTGTAATATGGTCATTAACGATGCATTGTACTTCTGAATGCCCTTTATTTGCTGGCCTCAGAGTCAGCAAACATTAAGGATTTGTCTACAGAGAGGCTGTGGTAGTAGGCGATGTATTTATTCTGCTGCCATTTTTTACTCCGGTTACCCTTCTGCTGTGTCAAGTCTATTTACACTCTTTATGAATGTAACGTGATGCATAGCGTGTGTGTATATATGTGGAACCAAACAAGGACTGTTCCAGAGCACGTCCATTCGTAAGCAAACAGGCTCTATCTGTGCAAGACACACAAGGTGCCTCCGCACCCAGCACCAGTACACAGCGCAAACCCTGCAGAGCAAGTCACAACAAATTCCAGTTACCAGTCATCACCAGCAACAACCCTGCTCCACTCAGATTTTTCTGCAGACCATTCCCTACGAGCATCTGTTGAGCTGCTTGGGGAACCTGGAAAGATCTGCCCCAAAAACGGGTCCCGCTGACAGCTGCCAAGTGCTGGGAATCTGTACACCCTGTATTTGGGTCTTTTGGAAAGCCTGGGCTCAGACCACGGCAGCATGGTTGGGATACATGCCTGGGGACCTCTCCCAGCCTTTCCTTCCCCATTTGTAAAGAGACACGATACTTATTTCCTCCTGAGCATTAGGAGCTATCAGAGGATTGCTCATACACAATAGTGATCTAGAAAACATTTCTAACCGATACCAAAAGGAAATACCTTCTTTTATTTGTGTTGACATTTTTTTCTCCTTTTGTGGAGAGTTTAATGCCTGTGAGAAGTGCTCAGAAATCCTGTTTTCTTAAAAAGCAGCTTGAGGAAACCAAGTATCACTGTCATGGTACAGTCAATCCCAACATGTTGCATATAAGTGACTCTCCCTCCTCCCGCTGGCTTCTCCAGGATCGGTTGTGGCACCGCACTGGGCATCTTGTGGCACCTGTCTCCATCGCTCCGGATTCAGGGATCTGAACCCAACTCCCTTTCAATCGGCTGAGGGCAATGGGTACGGCCCGGCCCGAGATTTACATCCTCTCCCCCGGATTTTCATGGGCCAGCGAGAGCTCACCAGACACTGCTGGAACTGCAACACTTTCCAAGGCGCGGACACCGCTCTCGTGGTGAACTCACTCCAGGGCACCCAGCCCTTCACAAAGGAAAGGGAACTCTCCCCGGGGCACCAACTGTTGCAGCACTCAAAACTAGCTGGCTGCAACAAGGTCTTTTACTATCCCATACCAGGCTAACTTCAGTAAGTAGTTCCCACATGTTGCCCCAGCACGGCCACCAACCCCCCCCAAGGTCTCAAAAGTCCATCTACTGTTCGTGCTGTTTCTTCACACTCTTCAGGCCAGTCCCTCTGCTTTTCGCCTCTGCTGCCTTCTCCTTGTCTCTCCTCATCCCAGGTGCTCTCTCTCCTCCCTTTCCAGATCTCTCTTCATTGGCTACTCCTCTTCCCTACCCCTTAGAGCTATTTAATTACTTAGCAGGAACCAGCCACAGCTGCACCTTATCTACATCGGCCAACCCACCACCCCTGAAGCCAGCCCACAGCTGTATGTTATCAATGATAATTAACCCAGCTTCATTCCTCTACAGTTGCAAAAGCCTTGTCACTTTACATTACACACCCTGACGAGATACAGGTTGAGATCTGTATCTAAATGGTTTCATGGGTGGTAAGAGGGTCACACATGAAAGTAGCCCCTCTCCCTGCGAGGCAGCAGGTTCTTCCGGGAGATAATCAGGATTTTCTTCCTGAAACAGCTAGTGGATCTCCCCGGCTAACAGTCCACCACACATAGGAAAAGACAGGGACACATTTTTCAGATTTCATTATTGTCGAGATCTCAGAGAAAATTGTGGGGACTAGGAGACTGGGTGCACAGGAACATATACTTTGATGTTTCTATTCTGCCGCTACCTTTATATTTGTGCTTTCTTTCCAAAACTGATGGATTCATTATGCTGCACCACCTGCTTTAGGCATTCTGCAGCTGCCACAGCAGAAAATGGACAGATATTACATTGCCACCGAACTAACGGAGCTATCGCTTACTGCTCGCTTCCTTCCTACAAAGGGGAAGGACGATAGACCTGTTCCCCTCAGCACATTTCTTACATAGAGATGGTGCTTTGTTAATAAGCCAAGCCCAGTATTTTAACAACTGCAAGGTGAAGGGTTGAAGCAGTAATATGCCTTAAGGTCATGTGGCACACTGTCATATTTTAATTACCACTGCCTGAGGCCACCTCCACAGGTATGTTTCCTTCCTGCATAAAACATGAACCCGGGAGTGATTTCAAAACAGATTGTCAAATACTCTGTGACTCCGACAGGATGTACACAGCATCAGACTTTAATCCAAGGGCAAATTTTATTTCAGTATTTTATCTCGTGGGCTCGGAGGAGTGAGAGAAAGAAACACTTTTCTATTGATAAACTAATAATGTTTAGCATCACAAGATGTATCATATGTTCTAGAGATCTTTCATTTCCTTAATAAATACCCAAGCATAGAAAGCTCTCAACACCAATACCCTTTCAATAAAAGGTAACCTTATATGGTCACTACATGATACATGATTTATAAGATGTCATGTTAAGGTAAACTCAAACTCACTAAGCACACTGAAGGAAGGAAATGGTTGTCTGGCTCCATATGGTGTTTTCATGTTTCTATTAAAACCAGACTATTCAAACACTGTGGATACCAGCACAGGTTTTAGCTCTGAAGGTAGGATAAAGAGAGTCTTATCCATACCATCTGTATCAATAGCATAAAGATCGCTGGCAACACATGAATGTTGTTAAAACACTTAGGGTCATCTTACTGTTGGGGATTAAAAAGACATTGCTCCCACAGACTGGTTTGCTCAAAGAGCTATCATGAAAGTGGATCATTGAAACCCTTTGCTAGCCAAACATGATGCAAAAAGGAATAGGGATAGTTGAACTGTAAAGATCAATTCCTTCCAGGCAACCTCCTTTAAAGCAGGATATAGCATTGCAGAAGTTGAAACCTAATCTTCGCTGCCATACTTGACACTTAAATCCAAGGTCCAGATTTTTGTGAAGTCATGTTAATTGTGACTGAAGATATTATACTTCTTTTGCAAACATCTTCAATCTACACATTTATCATGCACCTTAAATAAATAAAAAGTTGCTTATTTATTATGAATGACCATAAAAAAATAATCTAGGGCATCGAAATAATTTTTTGCTGGCTGTTCCCTCTGTTCTAACTCCCTGGCAGACCCTAGGAGGCATGCTCCTACACAGGCATGCTGCAGGGACTCCCAGGCTCAGCCCCTGCCAGGCTCCACTCCAGACATCAGCAGAAGAAACCTGAAGTGTATTTTTCCTTCCCTATAGAGGGCAACCCTTCTCCACTTGAGTGCACGAGGGGCCACCACCTCACAGCTCAGGCCCAGAAACATGCTGCATCACCACAGCATAATGAAACCAAAGAGGGGAACAGATAAGAATGCACATCACTGCAGGTCAGTGCATTTGCTTGGTGGTGTGCTGCACAAAGCTCACAGAGTTGCTTTATAAGTTATTTTTAAATCCGCTGCCAAACCATGCTGTTCTAAAGCCCAGCTGAGCTGAGAACCTGCAATAAGCTCGGTGAAGTACAAGATCCAGGTTTTGCAGGGGAAGACTCATCCTATGTGTTTTCAAGGTGCCATTTCAGCCTGCACCTTAAGTTACACTAATGCTCTGAAACATTCCACTTTGCTTGGAGATTAATGTATTTATCACGTACCTTTGACTCTACAAGAGTTTTGGTTCACTGGTTCACCACTTCAATGGATAGACAGTGGTTATTAGCCTTATGCATCTACCACTATTTCTACTTTATTAACACAATTACCTTCAATAACTTCTGCTAATGAGAATGGCAAAGACCCAGCAAACGCTCTCAATTCTTTGAGCCTCACTCACGTCATATTACAAGGCTAATAGCGTCACTACTCCATTAAATTTTTTAAGTATTACAACCTCTAAAGTCAGTAGTACTCAATGACTTTCCTCTCCCTTTTCTTCTTACATTGAATACTACAGCACAGGGCAGCTTTTCTTTGAGCTGCCAACACCATCCATGGTTCTTGTGTGTAACAATCCAAATGGTTTCCATTTAACTTTAGACATACAGGACACATTCCTTGCTCTAGTCAGAGATACCAGTGGAACCCAAAGGGCAAAACATCTTATTTCTCACTGCACTTTACAGTACACAAGCGTGAGGGCTGAGTAGTGTTGATACATGGGGACCTGAGGAACACCTTACTGGCTGCAGCATACACAGCTTTTCCAGCTCCCTTCTTGTTAGGTCAAGGGACTTCCATGCAGCTTTTTGCTTCCTACACCATCCTATGACTCTTCAGAGTTTCAGAAAGATAAGCTGGAGTTGGAAGAGAGTCCAGAAAGCATCTTAAGTGTCCTTAACTTTCATAGCATAGTACCTAAAGCGAGGCAGTTGACCCCAGCAGGGTGACTTGGTGTGGAGATCAGTACATGAAGCATATCACAAAGCCAGCGAGGAGAGCTGGGAGCCTTCTCAGCGTGATTCACAGTGTGTGCGGGAAGTCACGACAAGGACCGGAGAGAGCTGCTGAGTTGGAGCTGCCTGGTGTTAAGCAATATGAAATGCCAAGCACAGCCCATATCTGAATTCTTGCTGTTTTTCAGGAGCATTGATATCCCTGTCCATGGGATTACGACACTTGCCTGGGAGCTAGAACACCAAATATTCAGACACCTCAGAAGGCCACACTTGACCAGAAGCTCTAGAAAAATATTCCTGTTGCAGGTGGGCCATCAGGCATGGTGTAGGACTCCTGGGCTAAAAAAGCACAAGCAAGAGGGCCCTGGGCTGTAATTTTGAGGTTACAGGTGGGAAGCTCTAATCTTTGCTGCCACAATGGATTCTACCATAGAGAGAAGACCCAGACTTCTTCCTGCCAGAACAGTACCCTAACCACAAGGCTCACTCTCCTTCCCAGGCTACCCAGTGATACCTGTTCTTACATCCGCTGTCCTTGTGCTGGACCCAAAGCTGTTGGCTCGCTCGGATCTCAGCCTTCATCAGTTAAAGGCTGAGGAAGAGGAGGTCCTATTCCCTGCATCATTCCTCTGGTACAGCACCAAGCAGAAAGATCTAATCCACAGAGCAAGGCAACAGCATTATATCTAGAGATCTTCAGCCTCATCTGAGAGGAGGAAGATGTTCACTTACCTTACACTCATGTAGATGATAGAGAAGAACACAGAGATTTGGGGGCAGCTCTAACACATGCAGTAGAAACAGCAGAAAAAAAAGAAACCTACAAGGAAACTCCTTTTCTGCTCTTTATCTTCAGCATGATGCTCTGTCAGCTGAACAGCCAACACCTGGCCTGGCCTCAATCAGGTGATGAAAATTTGCCACTAACGAAGATGAGGTCCTGAGTTCTCCTGACAATGTTTTTTGTGAAAGGATGTACCAGGGACCAGGGTGCACACTCTGTTATAACACTGAAATCTCTACAGCTGGGTCAACCTAGGCCTGCCTCAATTACCAGCATGATTTCTTAGTTAATTATTCCATGGGCTGACTACCAGGGATGGGCATTTTCAATGGGCATTGGTTTTTTTCCAGGTTAATTGCTATGGTTGGTTGCTGCTTTGGAGTGATTTTGCCTATAGGCTGTTTGTGCAAGCACACTTGGGGCGGTGGCGGGGGGGCTTTTTAAAAACAAGTGGTATCAGTAAGACAACAAAAATTGCTGCTAGTGCTGACATAGCTCTCTTTATCATTTGCTCCTGACAGGACCCAAGTGTGCTGTGAGCTGCACTTGCAACTGTGCTCACCCACCCAGGATTTAAGTTACACTAATAGGTTTCAGCACCAATTAATATGTTCATCTGAACTTCAGGCCAATTTCATTGCAGTGACACAGAAATAAAGTGATGGAAGCGTCTGCCAGCAGTCTCAAGCACGGAGCAACAGTATGCCCAAGCATTTGAAAGACTTTTAAAGAATAGTATTCTTCCTTAGCTTATTATCTTGCTGTTTACTATGTTGGAACCAAGATTAAAATGCTTTAGTGTTTACTGAAGCAGCATATATGGTATCTAACAGCATGTTATTTTGTGCACACTGTTTAACACTCTTTATTGCTCCAGCTCATAAGGTTTATTTGAAATCAGTGGAGGAATTCATCCCATCCACCATTTACTCAGCTATTATCAGCTACTGCAAAAGTGCTGTATGGAGAATAAACACCAGTTATTTATGAGCTTTCACAGGCATGCAAACTCCTGATAGAAAATTACATTTTTAAGATCCATTATTATTTATGGCATGTGTGTGTCACTGTATGCAGTTGCATTCTGTATATAGGTTGCTCCAAAGGTAACCCTGAAAAGAACCGTAGCTACCTGGTTTTACTTGGCATTTCAATTGTTTTATGCTTGATTCCAGCCTCTTTCTCTCCCTCCTGCATCCCTACCCAGGAAAAAGTCCTTCCTTTTTTCCTGGTGGCTACAATGAGCATGGAATTGATGAACGATTAAACTCCACCTAATGTTTTGATCAAATCCTAGGCAAGTCAACGGGAAGACTGATCATGGAATACTTCTCCCAAACGCCAAGAAATTTCCACCACAGAAGATCCACAAATTGTTAGGTGGACATTGGTCAGGAATAGTTTGTATCCCGTTTACACAGATGTAGTCAGAGAGAGGAGAGGTTCCCTCTGAGTGGATCAGGAGCCACTTCACATGAGGATGTCATTTGGCTTGACCTGAGACATGGACCAATGCTCACCTACAGGCAGTTCCTGACTGTCTGCTCAGTGAAGGAAACTCTTCTAAACTCTCCAGATAAATACAGGAGGGTGTTGTATGTTTTTCTAATATTTCCACTTGTTCCACCTGGCTTTTAAAGTTTGGTGCATTAATACAATGCAATTACGTTACCCTCCTCTGCTTTTGTGAATTTTTTCCTGGTCTTGCTACCCAGCTAGAGACAAAGGTTTGTATAATAGCTAGTGATTGCTTCAGATGCAGCTTCATGTTTCATCTTCTCAGAACCTCGGTGACATCTCGTCTGGAATACATGGTTTGCATCACGTCTCTGTATATATATTCCCATGTTTGATTATCTGAGCTCTCAGAGGAAATAAATGCCAAGAGCTACATACCTTTGCTAACTAGCATTCGTACACTGGTTTCGCATAATCAAGTAGCACCTTTCATCCTTTAATATATTTAAAATATCTTTTAGACAAAGCCCAATTTGATGAGGCTGACTCTGCAGCAGCAGGGAGCATGCATGGTACATTGGGCTTTAGAGTAATGGTTTAGATATCTCTACAGCATGTAGCACACATAAGCTTTGAAGCATAAAAATCATAAATGATTAACCTACTTGATTTCGCATAAATGACAGAAATATGCTCTTCATGGTTTATTTTATTGTCTAAAAACAAAGGCATTATGTCATCATGTGATCAGGTCTTTTTATGGTCTTCAGCAATGCTAGTCCATTTTGGTTTAATTGCCAATTTTTCACTGTATTAATTGCTAATTAGTATATATTTGTATACATGACACTTCAGTTATCATCATGTGATCATAACTGTTTGGACTGAATATTGTCTCATCTCCATGAGCTATTTCCATTACAAGATAGGCAGCCTTAAAAAAATTGCATCCAAACATTTTTCTTTTTTTTTATTGAAAAGATTTTTCAAATAAGAAAGAATCCTACTAAAACATCCAGCTTGCAAGAAAACATGGAGGGGGCCTTTGTAAGAAAAACTAAATCCGCATTTGTTAACTGTTCAATAAAGCAACATTTCAAGTCTAAATTTTGGGGAAGATATGATACTACTGGAAAAAAAATGTTAATTGGCACTAATATAGACATTTTGAACAGCTATTAAAAACCCCAAACACTTCCTGAGAAAGTATCTAAGATCTACAAGTATCTAAAAAATAAAACAATGGATATTTTTATAATTAGCTATTTTAAAAGTGGTCCAGAAGCCTCCTTTAGATTTTCAGGTAATGTATGAAAAGAGGAACAATTTCATGTATTGCTGTTTTCCTTGGGAGCACCTGGCTGCTTGTTATGATTTTTTAAAAAATAAGATAACCTTTCAGGACAATTTATTCCTGCCTAGTTAAAATTAACAAAGTCAGACTTCAGGTTGGGTTCATGTAGGAAAATTCTCTGATTTGGGGGTTTTTGCAACTAGGCTACTTTGTCCTCACAGTGTAATGAAATTATTTTCAGACAACAATGGCATTCCTGAGGAATTTTTGAAGCTTTACTTCATCAGATCTTAATCTCAATTGCAAATTGGTTACAATGACTATAGGAATGATGAAGCTAAACTGATTATTGAAGCTCTGGTTTTAAACACCTGATATGGTTCATTAGCTCATCTCCTTGCCAGATCAGAAAACAGGTAGAACCTGCTTGAAGACAGCTGAGGCAACCGGGAGACTCTGGAGACAGCCCAAAACATGTCCCAGTGTCACATACTTATGAGCTCACCCAGAGAAATTACAGCAGTGTCACCTATAGAATACATTCAGTCATATTTTGGTATACCCGAGCCTCATCTAGAGGCATGATCTAATGTATACATCTCTCCTGTAAACTAAGAAGCAAAGATAAATTCCTGTACTTTGTTTGAAATGCTGTTGTTCTTGACCTCTGGGATATATAAAGATTTATATAAACAGAATTTCTCTTTCTGCTTGCTTCCCTGTCCTGGAGAAATAAGTATAAATAAGAGATCAAAGATCCTGTATAAACATTCAACATAAAGCTGACAGGTTGCAAAAGCAGAGCTTCTTCCTCAGAGAACAGTGACTGAACAACCCCTGGGACTTCGCAGAGCTGCTTCCTCTACTACGCTCTACCCTGTGAGAGAGGCCTGTTTAAATTTCATTTTCTTTTCAGTGGTGCCTTTGAAAATATAAATATGTCAGAATAATTAGGTGCTAAACGGTTTATATTAGCTGCTGCAAGATATTTTTGCAGTTTATTTGGAATCACGGTGCCGTCTGTGGCTTGACCTTGTCATCTTTCCAAAGGCTGCTCAATTCCCGTGTGGCAGAGAAGATGGAGGGCTTGCAAACTTTGGCTTCAATTAGCCCCTCAAAAGCCCCAACAAACTTTTTGTTTGGTTGGTTTTCAGTTAAGATTCTAGCAGACAACATGGCATTTCCTGGTTTATCTCTGTTTTGTTTTGTTTGAATGTCTCATCAGTCACCTCCTGATATCCCAGCCATCTGTGCAGATTCAACTGAGCAAATAAGGTCTGGTAGGAAGATATTGATGGCTTTATCAGTATGAAATACTCACAATGCATCACCTGCATGCTTCGGAGTGTAATGCTGACAATAAATATGATAATAGTTGTCACACATCAGTGAGAGAAATGTTGTGCTTCCAAAGCACTGAATAAATTGCATTTCCCTTTATTTATTCAGTGCAATAGATGGCACAAAGATGGTAGAACCAACCAACCATTTTGACATGTTTACAAGGCTTTTAAATCATGAAATGGATTATTGCAGTTCTGAAAGTATTTGGCAAATGCATTTTATGCACAGCACATACTGCTTGAAGAGGGAGGCTTTTTAATTTACATTTGTTAGAAGCGCCTATGACGAAGAAGGATTGTATGTCAAAAAAGCTACACCTTTGGTACCAAACACAGTAACCCGCACTGTTGCATCCAAGCTGCTTCACAGACAACCACACAACTAAAGAGAGGAGGCATGAGAGTCAGAAGAAATATGCAGATGCCCATGAATCACCTTGCTGGCGCTAGCCTGGTGTAAGCTTGTACCCACAATAAGGTCCAAGCATAGCCAAGCTCTTTCTCTTGTGTGGGTGCACAAACACACCTGGTGGGGAGTTTGGGTCCATAGATCCTAATCAACAAACTTCTTGCAACATTTACCAGACACGGTTCATTTCCCACCGAGTCTCACAAATAACCAGTAGCAAAACCAGACCTCCATGATTTCACGACAGAACTGGTAGCAAACGCCTTGATGGACTGGGCCCATCTTACATCCAGCACACATTTTCTCTCGCTTAACTTGAGCTGTCTAAAAGTAAAACACTGCTAAGCAGATCACCTGTGCTCCTTGTAATGAAAGAAAACATCTGTGTGCAGGAGGTGGCTCAGTCCATTTATCTCGTTCACCTATCTTCCTGGGTATGCTTGTCTGCATCTCTCCACTGGCTGTGGTTAGTCTGGACAATTAGCCCCTGGAAAACTCACCACAGCCCTATGGTGCTGCTTATGCCCAAAATCTGATGAGCAATCTCTAAAGAAAACAGCTTTCCTTCAACTATTTCTTTTTTCCCTTCTATTTCTGGATCCAGTAAACCAGACCTTCAGTAGCCGTAGGTCAAAGCCACTTCAGCTCTCCTGGTTCAGAGCAGCTGACGGTCTGGTCAAAGCTTTTAAATCAGCATTTTGGCCTCAGTTAGTCTTTGCTGCCCCAAATACACTGTTCAAATGTGGGAGCAGTTAACATAAATGTGAATTGTTGGAGGAATTAAGAGGCAGAAAACAAACTAGCAAGAAACAAAGGGTACATTGTGAGCCATTGGAAGTCTTGGGGTTTATTTGGGTTGTAGTTACAGGCTAAATAACTACGGCATTCTGCCAACAGTAAAGCTGTGGCTTTGCAGAAGTGTCTTGTTTTATTTAGAACAAAACCCTAAAATTATCAGAGCACCTTATAACAGGGGGAATTGCTAAGTTCAATATTAAATGGAATAAAGAAAGTCTGAAATCCCTAAAACTCAGTTTATAAAATGAACCAAGAGAAATGGAATATTAGGGATAGGTTAAAAAATATAGAAAAATAGCTACTACTTTGTTCCCTTAAACCAGAAATTAATAACATGCACATATTTAATGTTCTCCAAGTTTAGACATGGTACTGTTCCCGTTGAATTAGGCATGTATACATTATTAACACACATCAAACTATATTAAAGTAACATGAATGGTTTGATTTAAAATCCACAAATGCCTGGCAGTAATGTATCTTCACATGAAGGAAAGAACTGAGCAGAAACCTTTCCACAAGTTTCTGGTTCTGCTGAATAGTATTATATCCTTCACATGATTTCAGGGCACACAAAAATGAATTTCTCCTCTAAATATCTGTGGGATTTTGTGTATTTGCTTGGCCTTAGGCTTTAAGGAAAGGGGAAGCAGTACCAGGAGAAGTATTTGAGGCAATCTTAGAAACCACAGACGATTGGCAGGACAGAGAATAACATCTCTGAGCAGTGCCAGTGGCTGCTAAAGACCTTTCTTCCACTGCCTCTTGATGCAGCAGAGCAGTGCATATTTTAAAAACCAATGCTTTGTGCATTCTGTGTCCTCTGCTGCCTGTGCACAGTAGGCCCTTATGCTAAACAGTCTCAAGAGAGTGTTATTTGTGTGTGCCTTGTACATCCATTCAAGTTTGAGATTTACTATGCACGGAGCAATTTTCTTCTCCCCCTGCTTTTGTTCGTGTATACCCCACGTCAGCACCACTTGCTACACACTCCATTTCCTAGCAGAATAGACGGCCTTCTTCATGGCTGTACCCTGCTCAAGTGCTATTTCATAAATTATTCCACAGTACACTTTGGTTTATGTTGTGGAACACACATTCACATACACACACTCTGTTCCAGGACTTGTGCTGACCCTCGGCTTAGTTGCATTTGGTACAAGTCAGATACCAGTTTGCACTGCCCCATGTGCTAGGCTGCAGGCTGGGCTTCCCTACATTTCTGTAGTCTATTCAGCTACAGATCCACAAAATTTATTTACATTACAGCAAAAACTTGCAGGAGTGTTCTGATAAGGACAGGTTTTTTTCATCTCTAATACAGTGTGTGATGGTGAAGTTCAAGGAAGTCTGCAGAAAAATCTTTCAAAACAGAGTTGCAGTAAAAAATGGAATGAAATCAGAAAATGGTTTTCATTGGATTTCTATAGGAATGGAGCTTTATTTAACTATGTCATCTGCGTGTGTGTGCATCCATTTGTCTGTCTTTTCCCCCCATATTGAACCTGCCAGACAACTCTGAGCAAATTTGCCTAAGGGGTAGGGACCTCAAAGATACACTTCTACAGGTATGATGACCAAAGGTGGCCAGGTAAAGGAATATCCCTTTTATTCCCACTGAAGAAATGACAGAAATATGAATTAAACTCTTAGAAACAGTGGAGAATCCTCAGGGGAAAATGGCTTTAGGTGTTTTCCTACAACAAAAGATGCTCCTCTAGTTGATCATCTTGAAAAACAGCAAACAATCCATCATAAAACTGCAGGAAACTGCTTTATCAATTCTTCTCAAGGAACTGCTTATTGTCTGCTCAGAGATGCCAGAAATAGAGGTTTCAAGTGAAATATTATATTCCTTAAACTAATTTAGAATATTGCATAAGGGAACTATTTTGCAAGTTTCCATCTACTGAAACAATAGCACACTCTTGGAAAACACAAACCCCACAATCTGCTTTTCACAAACTGGTATTTGGATTTAGTGTTGGCCTGCAGTATCCAGCTGTAAAGCTTACCATAGCTCCCCTTGGTGTAAACTAGCATAAGTTCAAGAAAACGGATATAACTCCACTTGTCTACATTAAGCAATGCCTTTAGTTTGAAGTATTTGGCAAGAAATCCATGAAACAGTAGGAGCAGAAGGTCCTTGACCTGCTGGAGCTCAGTATTAATGACTTCCTTTTTTAAAAAAAAAAAATAATTAAAAAATACCCAAAACACCCACCCTAATAATGAAAAAAAAAAATCAAATAAGAGTATCTCACATTGCTGCAAAAGTATATAACAAATATTTTGTATTCTGCTTCTTCTAGCATCTTCCCCTGAGGGCAAAGGTGATGGTTGTCCTAAACCCTAGTTTCTCGTCAACAGCTTCTTGGAGCAACTGAGAACCAACTCCTTATGAGCAGTTTCTTCAAGTTTTGATTCAACACAGATGCATGGTTTTCCATTGTTTTAAAATGCATTTCCCCCTTGGACACATTTTTTCTTTTCCTTGCCTTCTATGCTATATCTTCAAGAATCTTTTTTTTTATTATTTTTATTTTCAGTAGATTTATCCTGTTGTTTGATTCACTGTTTTTTTTTCAAGGCTCATCAAACTTTCCCTGCAACTGCCTACCCAGGCTGTGCAATGAGATGGCAACAACGACCTGAGGCAGCCTAGGTGTATCTGGTGCTGCCTCAGGCAGGAATTTGGAGAAGATGTCTTGAGGTTCCCTCCAGCTTTACATTTCCATCATTTGCACTATCTTTATTCCTTGGCCCTGATTTGTTTTGTTTGGCCATAGATTACATGATCCCAAATTCAGCAAAGCTCTTAAGTATATGTCCATGTTCATCCTGTCTAGAAAAGTAATCAGGAACAAACTGGATCCTGCTGGAATGACTTCTTGAGACCCTCAGTAAAGCCTTTTCTCCCAGTTTATCCTTTTGCTGCTGTTCCTTCAGAGCGTCTCTCATCCCTGTACCAGTTTGCATGTCAGACCTTCCAGCCAATCTTGTTCCAAATCACTCTCCAATTCCTCCTTTTCCTCAGATCTCCTTCCTGCTTGTTCTCTACATTACAGGATTATTTATTTGTACCCTGAACTGCTCCACCTATGTTCTCACTATCCAGATCCTGTTGTTCCCATACTCAGCCTACCGGTGAGGGAGCACTGGGGATTAATGCAGCTCCAGCTGTGTGGCCTCTGCCAACCTGTCCTTCCAGCTGTCTCCCTGCTCCATTGCACCAAAAAAGTTTGGATGTTGGTGCCCAAGAAGAGAAAGGAACTGCAGAGGTCTCTAACCCCAAAAGTAAGCAAAGACTAGGAAGGCCAGGAAAGGAGCAGTAAAAGACAGGACCAAACACTGAGGACTCAGATACAGGTTCCCCTGTACGGGTGCAGCAAACAGGGAGCAGCAATCAGCTCTGGGGTTACCTCCCTCTGTCTCCAGCAATGAGTAGAAATGGTTCAAATAAGGTAAGGACTCGACTGGACTAAACTGACAATTGCACAACTCAAAGACTTCTCAGTGGGATGTATAGCAAGAAAACAGGCAGATTATTTGGAGGAAGATCTTGAAAGATTTTTTGAGGCTTTTTTTTTTCTTTCCAAAAGTTTAATGTGACAGTAACCCAAATCAAGTCATAGCAAGTAACATTCTTGTCCTAAGACATTACATAATAAGTATGTCACCCCAAAATAAGGTTTTGTGGTTCATTTTGAGATGCCTGAAATAAGATCTACGTTTAGAAAGGTAGGGATGGGAAAGGCACTACGGATCATTGTTATCATAATGAGGCTTGTGCTTGCAGGTTAAATCCATTTGTGCTAGGCAACAAAACCTTACTGAAGAAGAACCTATACCTCTGGCATAAAGACAAGGATGTTAGACTGGCTCCAGGAAAGACTGAAATCTGGAAATAATTTTCAGAACCTGTGGCTTGATTTTGCTGCGCCTGTGGGTTTAAGGTCTTAGCTTGAAATGATTATCATTAGATTCTTTTATTGTGGTGGGGTTTTTTTAATATGAGAAGAACAATTAGTGATCCTTCTATATAGCAAAAAATGGAACTCTAACAGCAAAATATCAGGAACATGATAATGTGTTATACTAAGTGAGTGATTTACCCTTCTTCATGCAGGCCAATTTATTGTAATTAAAGATTGCCACTTTAGCACAGAGGTCAAAGACTAGGGCTTCTACAATCATTTTCTAAAGAAATTCTGAAGAGATGAAAGAATGGGCTTTCTGCTTCCTCCATCATTTTTATTCTGCCTCTGCATTGTTAGCAAAGCTTGTTGCTAAAATGCATAATCTGCACCCACACAAGGAGCCTAATTTTGATCTCACTTACAGACTTGTTGTTCCATCCCAGAGTGAATAAAAGCTGCTTTATGTAACCAAAGATTGAACTGAGTAACGACAGACAGTCCTGCAAGACCTTCTTTGTGTGCACTTAAATTCAGTTGACCTGTTCATAAGGAAGAAGATAGTACAGACCGGGACATATAGAACTGGCTGCACAACTGATAGAAACGTGGCAAGTATCCTGCTTGGGTTCAGTCCTTACCTGCAGGGGAACTGCCTCTGAGGCATGGCTCACACCATCCTGACCTTTTTATTGCTTAGTGTTGTGTCAACATTATTTGCTAAATAGGCAAAGAGGTACGAAGAGACCTCCCAGGCACATAAATGGCTGTACTGTGGGTTTGGGAATTAGAGGCAGTAGGAAGACAGTAATGGTGACAGGCATTCATGTTGCTGGTGAAGAAAGCAGGGATGGAAGGAGCAGAAAAAGCAGGATCAAGACCCAGAGAAAGGAAAGACATGGATGAGATCTGATGTTGATGGGAGGAAAGACAGAGGGTGTTTGTGGATACTCCCTTGCATGCCCAAAATTAATCTGCTCTAGAGGATGAAGTCAACAGTGCCAAATAGGAAGGATGCCTCCCAATTGGCCTCGGGTATTCAAAAGTTTAGGGTTTGTTGTGGTGAACTCATTGCTTGTAGTATGCTCATTTTATGCTGGGGCTCTGGTACTTGTACTGTGATATACATTTGTACTGGTGTGGTGATTTAACCCCAGCCAGCAACTAAGCCTCACACAGCCACTTGCTCACTCCCCCACAGTGGGACAGGGGAGAGAATCAGGAAGATAAAAGTGAGAAAACTGTGGGGGGAGATAAAGACAGTTTAATAGGTAAAGTGAAAGCTGTGCACCAAGCAGGGTAAAACAAGGAATTCATTCACCACTTCCTGTGGGCAGGCAGGTGCTCAGCCACCTCCAGGAAAGACGGGCTCCATCACACACAATGGTTACGTGGGAAGACAAATGGCATAACTCTGAATACCCCCTCCTTCCTTCATCTTTTCCACACTTTATGTGCTGAACATGATGTCATATGGTCTGGAATATCCCTTTGGCCAGCTGGGGTCGGCTGTCCCGGCCGTGTCCCCTCCCAACTCCTTGTGCACCCCTAGCCCGCTCGCTGGTGGGGTGGGGTGAGGCGCAGCAAAGCCCTTGGCTCTATGTAAGCACCACTCAGCAGTAATGAAAACATCTCTATTATCAACACTGTTTTCAGCACAAATCCAAAACATAGCCCCATATTAGCTACTATGAAGAAAATTAACTCTACGCCAGCCAAAACCAGCACAATTTGTTCTCTTGATATACGTTTTCTTACTCTGAGCTTGTCTTCAGCACTTCTTAGCTTTGCCCAAGAAACAATTTAGTGCCAAATTAGAAGAGAAACAAAATACACTAAACACCAGACAACCATCAGATGGGCAGGTGCAGTACTTTCTCCTCTGGAAATAACAAAAGTGCATAATGGTGCATGAATAACTGTAAGATATAATTCAATTTAAATTAATGGACAGCTGAACCAAATAAGGCTGCCAAGTTCTTATTTTCCAGACACTGAGGAAAAAAGGGAGAGTGACGAAACTGATTAAACAGGTGACCTCAAGAATTTTCAGGCTAAGGGAATATAAAATGTACAAAATCTACCTGAAACAGGTAGAAGAGAGCAAAAAATGTATAGATGAATTCAGGCTTGATTGATCCAGTTTAACGGATAAATCAGTTTAAGATTAATCCCCCAAATCATCAGCTCAGTGTACAGCAGCAGCCAAAATTACAGCAAATCTTTGGCATCATGAAACAAATTATTGAGAACAAGACAAAAGGAATCATTTTGCTGCTACAGAAACCTGCAGTGAGATGTTATACTGAGCACCAGGTGCTACAACCCGTGTAGTCCTGCGTCTCCAGAAGGATGTCATGGGGTTAGGGAAAAGGTAACAGGAGGCAGGTAAAAGGTCAAGGGAGAGGTGAAAAAGGCTGAGATTCTGGGTTTGGGGAGTGGAAGGCTGAGGGGGATGTAATCAAGGATTTCAAAGGTGGTGGATAAATGGAATGCAGAGCCTGTTACTCATTCCTGCAGTATGAGGGCTAGGGGACATTCAGTGAAACTAGCAGGGTATCAGTATAAAAGCAATTAAAGCCAGCGAGTAAGCCTTTGCACCGGGGTAGTGACCTCATCAAACCTGCTGCACGGGAGGCTGTGGATGCAGAGGTGTCAGCAAGATCAGAGAGGGATTAGACAAATTCATGGACTACAGACAGGTCCACAAGTGGATACAGAAATATCTAGGCAAGGACTTACCTTCTAACGTCCCTAATGGAATAAATCTGGAAGAGAGGGAGCAGGGGGTGCACTGTAGAAGATGGCAGGCTCCAGTGCTCACCCTACAGAGCATCTCCAGCCTCCACTGCTGGAGACCCAGCCTCACGTGAGATGAACTGCAGCTCAGACCTATTTCTTACATACCTAAAAATCAACTCAAAAAGCATAAGAATACTAGTCTGTGGTGTTGATTTGATCCCACTATATAGGAAGTGATAACTGCCAAAGTCAATCTGAGTCAGAGCTAGAAATGCAAAGGAAAACTGAACTATTCTTATTATTTCTAACAACAAAGAAACAAAATAGAAGTTAAAAATGCAGCAGCTGGGACTGAGAATTACAGTATCAGTCACAAATGTGGTAGGGCGTACGAAGCCCCATATAATGGACAGCATTTCCAGAAGATGCAGTACTACCTTGTGAATTACTGGTGAGACCCAGATACATCTCTCCTCAATCTTAGTTGAAAAAAGTAACTTAAATGGTTCCATCAGGGAATGGAGAGTCTAAATTAGGAGGAGAAACTAAAAAGTATGTGTTGGTCAGTCCAGCCAAAGAAAACCTGAGAGGAGAGATAATATGTTCTCTATAAACATATTAGTGAGCTAAATGTCAGAGGAGGAAGATGAGGTAATTAAGCTAAAGGAAAATGTTGTCACAAGAACTAATGAGCAGAGACTAACCAGAGATGTCCTCAGGCTGGACTCGCTAATTTTCAGAAGAGTTCAATTCTGGAAGAGCTTCTGTTTGGAGCAGGAGGAGGAAAACAAGTGGTTTTACACTGGTCCTTGATCAGCCTGTGAAAAGAATAACACAAGGAGGAGATCTGCAAATAGCAAAGGACCAAACGATGACTCAAGAGACCCCTTCCTTTGCCGTGTCCCTCTTGCTCTCAGTGTCCCTTAATTGTTGAGCACAGACATCAAATAAGTGTGGCAAGTCCTGTGGGATTTCTCATGTCAGGGACCTTGAGGAAGGGGAGGAGCAGCTGCCCATTATTCTGCACGGCCCCACCATCAGGTCAGCAGTACCTCATGATCAGCAGTGTCAAAGGCGACTGACTAATCAAGCATGAGGCTTTGAATGGCTCTACCTATTGCACCGCAAATTGGGGCTCATTAGCAGGAGACTGCAGCTCGTGGTGTGCGTGGGTGTTGTCAAAGGCACTGAACATCCCATTGTATGCCTTTTCTAGACCCAAGGTCACAAGTATGTTTTTTGAAAACTTTAATTGCATTTTCCTCGGGCCATTTCACTGTTGTCCTTTCTACTGTTTTGGGGGGTTCCTCACTCAATGACTGTTTTCTATTTAGTGTTTCTGCTTTTCCTCTTTCTCTATTCACTTTTGCCTGACCTGTTCCCCCCCCCCCCCCCCCCCCATGTTATCCTTACTGCTTCTGCATTCAGAGATAAGCAGAGATGCGCTAAAGCAACCAAACATCACATCCAGCTTTGGTCAGAACCTTCCTAAGCCTTCATATTTACATGCCAAGAAAGAAACAGATGGAGAATCTGCTGGGGAGGTTCTTTAAACTTGCACTGCTAAAAAAAGAAGGCGCCATATATTGAATATTGGCTATATTTTTAAATGATGGTAATGAAAACTTCACTGCTGTCTGCTGCATTACCTGGAATATTGAATAATACCACCAGGGTTTCAAGCTTGCACCATTAAAGCGGATTGTTAGTTATTTTCAACATCCTCAAGGCAGTAGTTTAACATTGTGTCTCTCCACTTTCCCCCTCCCCAAGAAGTTTTTGTATTTCTAAGCCACTGAGCACAGTCCTGTGATTACTTCTGTTGAAATATATTGAAATGCAGAGCATTTGAAATCTACAGAACCATAATCAACTCAACACACACAACGGTGCTTTGAACACCAGAGTGCTAGGGAATAATGGAAAGGCCACACGCATATATCTAATTAGCTAATTTTAGGAGCTTAAGAAATCTGTTTAATATTATAGTCAAAGGGCTAGAAAGCCAAGTTTTCACTGCTGATGTGTCGGCTTTTCCAATATTCCTGTGACCTGTACTGTTACAGTCCCAAGAATGACATCTGTACAAGTCTGCCTAAGGTGTCACTTGAAAAAGAAGATATGCAGAAGACATTCCAGCTACTACTGGTTCCCCAGCAGCCCTATCCGCTCTGCTCCTCCTGGGTGGGAAATGAGTGGCCTAAAGAATGGTGTAATGTAGCTGTCACTGATGCAACCTGTCAAAGAAAATGGAGGGTTCAAAGTTTGCATCTGGTGCCATGGTTTCTATTCAGGCCGCGTACATGTGGTCAGAAAAGAAATGAAGCAGACATTGACGTGTGAACGTTGCAAGTCCTTCCAAACCCTAATAAAAAATGTTATTAGCCAAGGTGTTAGTTGTATGGATCTAAAAAAAGGAAAAACCTTTTACAGTCAGCAAGTAAAGCAGATACTGGAAAATTATTAACATGGTAGAAAGCCTATTTCTTTTGCCTGACTTCATAGAGTAACAGATCTGTGATGCAGCTGTTTTCAGCTCTCTGTCAAATTGCAAAACCAAAGTTGTCATACCTTTAGCAATAAAGAGAATAACAGCCTTTTAAACTCTACTCAAAGTGTCAGGGCCTCACCCCCCATGGCCACCCCACCTTTAAATCAACAGTAAAGGGTTCACTGATTTCCAGGGTAATAGGAATTTACTCTTACTTGAATGTGACATTAACATAGATATACTGTTCTCAGGAGAACTGACTGCTATGGGCCAGAGCTGGACATTGATTTCACACCAAATTCCCCATTGATCAGGCATGGAAGGAAGTCTATTCATTGAATTGATAGCAGGATATAGCTATACAGTATTTATTTTCCTTTTAATATACAGCTTCAGCAGCAAGCCATGCATGAATTTAATAAAAGAAGATAATAATCTATCCATTCTAGGAGCTATAGACTGAACCTGGGTGGTTATCAGACCTGCCCTTACTGCTATAAATCATGTCAAATAGCAGACTCATTTTATCTTTACCAATGAGAAGAATTCTCCTGTTTTAAATATACAGAACCTGTGCTTTCTTTTCACTCACATTTGGTAAATTGGTATTCAATTATGGTTTATCAATGTAAAACCATCAACAGAAACTATTGCACTGCTAGAAACCAAGCATTTAAAGGCAACAAAGTAGCTCTAAACAGTGAATTAAAGTATCTGTAGTATCTGTTGCAAAGATCCTTAGTTGTTTGGTATGCTCTTTCAGCCAGTTGCTCCCTGTTTAGGGTTGGAGGCTTTTGTTAAGGTCATCTTACAAAACAATAAAGGGAAATGCTTTGAATATGCTAAAGCCTTCAATTGCAGGAGAGCTAACGCTGGTCATAGAGAAAATGGGCTGATGTAAAAGTCATTGACAACTACAAGTGAAACTGAATGGGTGATACAATTGTTAGCAGAGTGCTGTGTCTGCAACTCAGTCTGGGAATAGATCTTTAGCAATCATCTTCTGCCAGACACTTGCTTGTAAATGACAGAAATTAGGCAAGAGGAATAATGCTTTTCAAGAAGAAAAGACCTGTACTTCTAAAACATGGGTTGATAGTTACTTTCTAGATGCAGAACTAGCTGAAATTTAGCTCTTACTCTTTATTCAAGGAGCATCAATAAAGGCAAGAAAGGGACGCTGGGTGCAGGCTAGCATAAATCAAACCAAAAGCTGGGCTGGGATGTGTGAAGAGTGTTGCCTAGCAGACAGCGTTCTCATTTCATGGCACAACAGGATGGCACGGCTGGTTTTACTAGCATAATTAAACATCGGAGTTTCAGTAAATTACATCATCTCTTCTTTCTCCTTTACCAGCTTATGTGGAGAGAATTAAAGGCTTGCTTTCTACCTTACCTGACCTAGCAAATGTGTTGTGGTTTTGTGTAATAAGCCTCTCTGAACAGTCCAGATTAATATCAGATGGCTGCTAAAAGAACTGTGTAGTCTAAAGGCTGTTTGCTCTTATCCCAGGGCATGGCATTCCAGCAACTCTACAGTAACAAAAGTAGCATGGAAACCTCATTAAGATAATGAGGTCTGCTGAGCTAGCTATCTAAAGTAACAGGTGAAAAAGGTAAAAGAAAAAAAAAAAGCTTCTGACTTTCTCTTGATCACGGCATTCTAGTAATCCTTCACAACTATTTTAGTGATTTAAAACCAAGTAATCTAATAAATAGAAATATTAGGGAAAGGAATTCAAACTCACTCATAGATTTATTTATTTCCCCTGTGTTCAGCTGATGAGAAAAAAAAAGACTGCTGTTGGTTACATGCAATTTAATCCCCCAGTCAGGAAAAAGCACAGAAGATGGTAACAGCCTAAAAAGCAGTGGTAGGTGAACAGAAACTATGCAGGATGGCAGGGTGCAGAAACTGGGGCAAATTTACCAATTTTAGCACTGTTCATACTTACCTGGGGTAACTCCAGGACTAGCTGAGACTCTGAGAGAGGTGAAGTAGGGCTCTGGGGGTTCCCCCATGCTTAATGAAACATCTAGAAGTTTTGTTAACACATCATTGGAAAACTTGCAATTAAAGAAAACAGTGAAGGCAACCTCTGAATGTCCTGCTGCTGAGCCAGTGGTGGCTGGGTAGAGCATAGAATGGATCAGCAGCAGCATGGGAGCACAATTCAGAGCATCAGGGAGATCAGACGACAGTGAGGGAAAATCCTCTAAGTGAAACCCAAGACAGAGACAACCCTGGAAATAAAGAAAAGAACCCCAGGAGTTTGGTTTCATTGTACAGTATATAAAAACAGTTGCTGTACCACTATAAATGCTTGTTTGAGACCAATATGTGGCAGTAGCATCTCCTGTTACCAGTGTTGGTCAGAAACAATCAAAAGAGAGTTGTAAAATTAGCTTTGTCCTAACCTGTGTAAGAGCTTTTATCTATGTGCTTTTTTTTCCAAGACTCGTGGTGTTTAAGGCCAGAAGGGATCATTACGTGCCTTGACCACCACCATCACTAAATTTTATCCAGTTACTAAACCAAACACCTAGTAATTGTCTAAGAAATGACTTATACACAACTAAAACACAGATTCTCAAAAGATCTTTTACCTTGGACTGAAAACCTCATGAAATGGAGAATCCATCTGTCCCAAGAGCATATTCCAACATTTAGTCATACTGATAGTTAAAAAATTTACATTTAATCTAAATTCATCTGGCTTCAGTTTTCAGCAATTGATTCTTCTCAGGCTTTTCTCAGATTGGTTAAAGAGTTCTTTAGTACCTTCATTTTCTCCTTGTGAAGGTACTTATACACTGCAATGAAGTAATCTTTATCCTACTCTGATAAGATTCACCTCTTGAAGATCTATTATTTTAAGTAGGGCTGACTGGAAACAAGACCTGCATTTTGTTAGATCTTCAGAATTCAGGGATTCTTTTCCTACTATAAAATAAAATGGAATTTCTGTAATCCACAACTCTAAAAGCAGGATTTTCTCCTCTTTACTCCCAAATTATGGGTGAACTGTGTGATAGCATTAAACCTACCAGCAATATCTAAATACTTAAAAGCTTCCATTTATCATACCTTCCCTTTGATGACTGTCATTGAAGATGAGCTGTCTGTGCACTAAATTGACACTATTTTTAAGCTATGCAAAAAAACGTAACACTCTCCATTTGCCAAATAGAGACTGAGGTACAATGTCATAATGTAACAGTGGCAGGAATTTAATAGTGATCCTCCTATCCATTTAACCTCTTGCAACACAAGTTTGTCTATATGTCTTCCTTATTAGTCCTTCTCTCTTCCCATTTTCTGCCCTAATCTGTGCCATCTTTTCTTTACCTGTGTTTTCCTATGGAATGGTTATAAATTTATTGTATTTAGGGATTGGTTCTAAGGGAACAAAGGAACAAAGCTTAAAATTAAAAAAAAATGTGGATATTAGGTATCTATCATCTATGAACATCAGTGAGAATGTAAAGAGATGGTTGAAATATCCTGTATTTCCAGTTTTCAGTGGGGTTTTGCCCACACGATCATGATTTTTGCCTGAAAAGACCTCTATGATTATCTAAAAGGAAATCCAAGTGTTGAATATTATGTTGTTGCAGCAGCTCATGAGCTCACAAAATAATTTTGTGATTATCCCACCAATGCATTTTCTGAACTTCCAGAATGCTCAAAAATTCCTTTTGCCACTTGAAATCCAACAGGGAAGCAGAAAAGGAAACTAAACCAAAACAAAAATCAAAGAGCCAAAACCTTGTTCTGAACATGGAAATAGACCAAGAACCAAATTCTTTTTCTCACAGTTTTCAACTGCAAACTCTTAAGCATTTTTATAAAATTTAAGTACCAAAACATTAGGATGACTAAATTTCAAATGACTTAATATTTGACCTTTAAACTACAGTGTGAATGGGAAATAATGCTACACAATGGGAATGATAAATATCAAAATGTCTTTTTAAAGAAACAGATGTTTTTGCTGTTGATAATTGAGGTGACTTCTTATGTGAGCTAAACAACAACAAAAAAATAATCTAGTGCCTAAAAGCTTTTCCTACTCATTTGGCAAAATAATCCTGAATAGTAAACAAATCACAAAATTTTCATTGCTGTGACGCTTCAAAGGTAAAAGAAAAAGAAAATGTTAAGTGTATCAATATTTATATTTTATATCTAGTGAAAAAATCAGCCAGATTTAGGCAGGAAAAAAGCTCTTAATTTTAGATACAGAACCATACCTAAACCTGTCGAGGAATTTATTCTCTAGAAATTGGTTTCAAACCGTCATTCTTAAAACAAACTAACCATATCTAAGCCGTATAGGCAAAGTCACACAAAAAAAACATTTCTGCCCAATACTCAGCCACAGAAATTACTACTAGAAACCACAGTAGCCAGTGACATCAAAGATATAGATAGAAAAAACATTTGTAGAAGGAAGATAGGCAAGATCATCCAAAGACAAGGAACAGCAGATGAGAAGCAGCTGTAGCATGCAAGTACACTGGACTAGGTTTGTGAAATGCTGGGAGTCAGAAGCTGTTCTCAGGGGTATAATGGAGAGTAAGCTGAGGGCAAGGTATTTTGCTGTCGGACATCTGGGTTCTCCCTGCAGTATGGCTAGGATAAACTTTAAGAGCCGTTAAAAACCACAGGAATTACATGACTGAAGCCTGAACATGACTTTTTACTACTAGCCTTTCTCCATCCACTGCTACCTGGTTCCAATTAAACCAGGAGAGTACAGTTCTGGATCCATGCTGTTGTTGGCTTCAGTTGGTGCCCAAACTAATCCAAAAGGTAAGACTTCTAGTAATTGTTAGGAGCCTAAAATAAACACTTTGATATTTAACAAGTGCTATATTCAATAGGAGTTTGGCACCTGGCTGATTTTGAAGATCACCCTCAGCATTTATCTGTCTTTGTATTTCTAAATGTATTTTTAAAACCTGGTCCAATTAGAAAAGGGGGGTTTAAATGGTACCTCAAAATGTACGTTCAGAGGAACTTATAATCCTGGCACACATTCATTACATACAGTTCTCCATATCCTGGGCCACAATAGCTAAACACAAGTAGGTCTTCTGCTGCCTGACAAGGGTCTTCTGTCCTGAGAACTCTCCCTCTCTTGAGCTGCCTGGGCCTCAGAAACTAGCTGGGCTTATGGTGGTCTGTCAGCTCCTTTTTAAAAAAAAATATAACCTTTTGATGATTATTTGTGTTTCCCAGGAACACAAGAAGAATCTCGCATTTCAGGCTTCTCATGAAAAAACCCTCAAGACAAAGTGGAGCTTTTTCATACAGGGCTATGAAGAACAGTGTCTTGTGTTGGTATATAGACAGCTCTGCCACTCCACTTAAAACTTCCTTACCTTCAGTGACTTGTAGCCCTTGTATGCTAGCAGAGTGGAGTTCATTCAAATAGGAGTGATGAAAGGGTTGGTATAAAACAGAATCATGAGATCCCTTAAAATAAGAGTAATATATGTTTCCCACTGTGTAGCTATTTTCCTTATAGAAAGCACCATTTTGTCAAAATAATTGTCAGATAATACCAACCAGTGACTACATTTCATAGTTCATGGTATATGAACTGAACCTGATTATTCCGTAATCTCAGAGGGGCACCTTATTCATCTCCTTACTTCTTGTGTGTTGGTCCATTTTGATGATTGATACACCTCATTCCTCAAAATTTCTGTATTTTACAAAACCTTAAATTCCAGCCCCCTGCTTTCTCCTTGAGAAATTAGTACATCATACACTTCTTGCAAGGATGGCTAACATACCTTTTAAATGTCACTGAGGGTGGAGTTCAGGTTTTGCACCACAAAGTCTAGAGGATTATAGCTGGGTATATCAAAATCTCACGCAGTTTTCAGAGATGCTGGCTGCAGGGAATGCAAGCAGGCGAGTAGTGAGGTACTCAGCTGGTGTGAAAATCATGCCAATAACGGAGGTGCTCAGAAGCTTCTGTGGAAGTCTTATATCTCAACAGCTGTTTCTGAACATTTACCATTTAACAAATATCTTCTGTGAGAGCAGGAAGATCACTTTTCCAAGTGACCACCATGCAAAACCAGTTCACAGCCTACTAAGCCTGTTTCTCAGCAAAAGTGTCCTGGTCAGACTACATTAATTTAACTGCTAATGAAGGTAGCAGTCAGTGGGTCAGCATGTGCTGAGAGAGGAGAAGAAATGGAGAAAATAAATGAAAAACACTTGAAGAAGGAACTTGCTAAAGAGTGTATCTTTTTTGGAGTGTCTCCTTTTAATTGTTCTTACAGAAAGCAATCAGGTTTGGACATACCTTTTGTACTCAACCTATATTAAGTCTTTCATTTTCCTCACTGACTTAAAGCAATGTTCTTTATTCTTCCCACTTCAAATGAAATATCCACACCATTTGTTAATGCAGGTAGTTGGTTGTCAAAGCTTGTAAGGGTCCTTCAGTTTTGGGCAACTCACTTTACAGAGCCTTAGGCTTCAATCCATGAGACGTAATAAGGCAAACTGTAATATACAAGCCATGAACAGACTCATATCTATGGAAAAAAGGTTTCACTTTCTAATGCTTATATAGCTCAGGGTGAATTCAACTAAAATCCTGTCTGACTCTGACATAGCATGAAAGTAATTCTTATTCATTGGAAATTAGATGGTACCCGAAAAAAAATTTTACTTATTTTATATAAGAATTTCTGCTAAAGTGGTTTTCATTATTGTTCTGGGAGAAAGGAGGGAAAGGAGTTATAGGGGGTTCTTTCTGTTTTCATATCATTATTTTTTTTCTCTATAATTTAGGGAGGGGGAAAATTGTTCCATAAGAACACTTTAACTAACCTTACCACCCTGATCTCAATGGATAAACTGTGCCTTTACCATGCCTGCTTCTACTTTCATGTTACAAATCTAAGGAAAGAGATTTCATGAACGCTGAATATCCCATACAGCCTGATGGACAATTCAGCCCTAAAATCATTTCTATGTCATTATTTTTGTGTGCTTTTTCATCTACTGTTCGAACAAAGACGTTTATGACAAATTATAATATTATAATTTGAAAATATGAAAAAATAATTATGACACAGTATTATTTTATAATTATCATAGTAATATATAAAAACATATATCACATATAATATATAATTAATACAATATATTCGATTATTATTATTTGTCATAAAAATATTGATTTTTAATAGCCATGTTGTTAAATCTTCCTGCTACTCTTTGTTTCCTATATCAGGTATTACACTGTGCCCTTTAGATGCCCCAACCATCATGCAGGCTTGTCTGGTTGTTCAACAAGACAAGGGATTTCCCTGAGAACCAGTTCTTCCCAGATGTCTTACCAGTAAGGTGCCACCCCATATTGCATCCAACATGGATAAAAGACATACAGTCCCTTACGTGATAGCATATATAGTAAGACATAGGTTTCTAAAATCCGAAAAAAAGTCTAAGCTAACTTAAAAGTCCTTGTAGTTTTGAAAAGTCTAGGCAAAAATATGCCAATGTTTACATGCTGTGGAACTGGGAGAAGAATTGGGCTTTAAGAAGCTAGTTTCAAAGCGTACCAACAGAACTAGTTTCAACACATACAGCAAGTAGTAAAATTGGTTGAAAGACGTATTCGCTACTACATTTCCAGAAAAATTGCCACTTGTTGCAAATGAAACAGTTTTGATCATGCTTACTTGACTTTAACCAAAATTGTGTGGAAAGACAGTCCTGTAAGAACTAGGATAGCCCAGTCAGTCAAGAATTAACAAAAAACATGGATGGCAACATCCCTGGGATAGGAGCGTGACCGTACTAGGAGGAGCAGTCAGCCTCCCAAGCTTTTGCTGGAGCCAGTCCACTTCATTACACATCTCACTGTTCAGCACTCCAGCAGCTGCCTCCAGTGCTTTGCCGAGCCAGCACCGACCTGGTCCAGCAGCGATGTCCAGCAGGGATGCACTTCTGACTTTACTCCACACTCAGAAAAGCAGAGACCTGATCCTTCCCCTTCAGCACTATCTGAAAGACCGTTACCACCATCTGAAGACATGATACAAAGACAGCTTTTTATTCATTTAGAAAATAATTTTGTAGCAAATAACAGGATCTTTTTGGCCAGCAAACTGAACTGGCAGCTCAGAGAATGTTCCTCAGTAGTTAGGCCCGCACAAATCTGTGAAACGCTGTGAATACTCCCCAGAATTGAGTGCTACAGCAGTGAGAGAGTGGGCTACACCCTGCTGAGTTCATTCACATGAATAATCCCAGAGCTTTCCATCAGACTGTTTGTGTCAATAAGGCAAACAAGTTTTGGCCTGTCCTGAACATTGTTCATTACACATTGCAACAGAGCAGATGTAATTATGTAAGTGAGAGAAAGGCAGCAGGAGCAATTCCTAAAGGCAGGACATCATTAAGATTTCACAACAGGCACATTTTCCCAAGGGATCCAGAGGAAACGAGAGCCATGGATTTCCTGAGGCCAGACTCTATGTTTAGCTTCATACATCCAAGTGCATTCTTAATTGCAGCATTCACTTGAAAGGCACAAAGTTCCTCAGGAAGTGAACGGCATTTGAAACAGGTCCCAAAAAAATGTCCAGTCCCTTAACCTAGACAACACGGAACAGGCATGGGAAAAGAAAATCCCAGAATCGTCAGCTTTGGAGATTTACCACATGCAATTTTCTCTGGATAATAGACAAATAAATATGCACATTGCAAGGGGAAGCAGTTGCTGCGTGTTTTCATGATCAGGGCACTGTCAATAAGAAGCAGCAAGGCTGTAGGACAACTCTGAAACAAGTCAAGAATCATTAAAAGTGATAGCGGTCAAAGCTGGCTGAAGACCTTAACACATTCAACATGAATGGAAAGAAGTACTGGCTGGGCTTGGATTCAGATTCATTACAGGATCAAGAATCAACAAACTACTTTGCCTTGCCTTAAAATCACAGCAAATTCTTTATGACAGGTTGGAAATGGTGCTTAAAGCTAGCTTGTCACGCCTGTGGGTGAAGGAAGTCAACACAGACACTCAGACCAGGTTTGTTTAGGTTTTTTTAACCTAGTGAAAACTGAATTAAGCATGAAGAAAAATCACACACAAACTGGCTTTAATTAAAGGGGAATCCTTCAGAAATTGCTTCTTGAAGCAGGAATTTTCCTGCTGGAAAAAAGCCTTGAGAGAATTGCCCCATCACGCATGGATGCTGGGGTAACCAGAATTGTTTGTACATCACAACAACGTAACACCAACAACTGTCATCCGAGCTGCTGTGCAATAGGGAAAATCAGTGTTGTAGCTGTGTATGAAACTGTGTTTTTATATATGTGGTTTTATAAACACACACACATACATACCGCCATACGTGTAAGACAAACAAGAAGGTCCCAGGAACTAGAGCTGATCCGATAAAAAGGGATCATCTCTGTTGGACTTAATGGGGGAGAAGAATCTTGTTTAGCTTTGTTAGGTGGCAGTACTATTTCTCAATTGCTCCACTTCAAATTTTAATCAAATCCACTCCTTTGTGACTATAATACACTGCTTCATAATAATGAAGCTTAATGAAGAGAATTAAAAGTTGATTAATTGTAAGCACAGTTAAACACAGAAACGCTTTGCTGCTTTGCCATAAAATCTGTCTACGGTTAAAAACTTGTCACTTGCTGTCCTCTCTGTCTTTGGATTTTTCAACAGCTTTTATGGGCTTTTCAGTTCCTGCCTGCAGTTCAAATCCACTTGCATGTTAGTCCTCTTTGGCCCTTCATCCTCCTACACCTCCACTTTCCTTTATCTAAAGGCAGAAAGCCACATCAAATTTAGAAAATCTGTGATACCTACCTGACATTGCCACAGCCTTTTTCAGCAGAACTCCCAGTGTAACAGCACAGGCTGGTATTGTCCTGTGTCTTTGCAGAATCACACAGAGATAAGCCACTCTATCCACTACCTCATTAGTTGGTCTTTTGTAAGAGTCTGGCACTGACTTATGACTGATGAGATCCCAGTTCAATCCTCAGCATATTTCCAACCTCTAAACATAAGAAAATGAAGAGGTTTTCTACATCAGAGGGAACAAGAAGGTAAACAGCCGAGGGAGGTAAAATATTGAAAAGAGGATAAAGATTGACTTCACCTGTGGGGGAAAAAAAAAAAAGTGAAAAAAATTATGCTGGAAGTTTTATGCAGCATTAGGTGCATATGGTTTTGTCTGATTTCATCTTCCTTGAGTGGCCTTACCTGGATCATGTTCTTCTCATAGTCTTATCAATGCCAGTGCAGCCAAGGTTTCCACAGAACTGCATTGAGCAGATGTCCTCCAAAAAAGGCTGGTGTGAGACATCCCAATGTACTTCCATGCCTGTAGGCATCTTAGAGTCAAGGTCAGGCAAATACCAACTGAGCCCTGTTTTATCCTTTGGAAATCCTTATCTGTGATATACTACCTGTTGAACACTGACTAAATTTGACTGATTTAAAACTATATTTTAAGCTCCTAAATCACTTGGCCAATCAGTAAAAGATCCGTTTTTCCTTTATACACACAAATCAGCAAATATATGTTCTACTGTCTTTTTTCCAGGAAGGAAGCACGATTTTTCAAATAATTTCAGTTTCCAGACATCTAAAGGAGAAGTATTAGTTCAAAGTAAACTATTCTAATTTTCTTGTTACCAAATGTTCACGTATATGCCAAGATACAAAAAGACCCCAAAAGTTAATCAGAACATTGAAATATTTTAGAAGTTTAGAATTATATATTGAAAACATAGATTTCTAAGACATTATGTATATCTCAAAGCTCTGGAAAACAGGCAGATCATACAAAGTCTTATCAAAAATATAAATGTACTGTGTCAAGTGAAAAATAATAATGATTAGCTTAACAGCATCTTGGGTAGGTATCTTTTATAATACATGATGTATTGGGAGTGTGTTTTACTCAGGTTACAGAATTAAACCAGTAGGAGGTCTAATTTGAACTAATATACAGGTTCACTGGAAAATATTGATAGGTTTAAGTATGATTCCTTGTAATATGATGTTTTATACATCTACAGCTTGAACGATGGGGAAAATGAGCTGCATAGACTAAAATTATACAGTATTCTTGAAACACATTTAAAAGAAGTTTTGAAGAAAGCACAACACAACTGTTTCATAAATCCAGACCCCTGCTCAAGTGGTGCATGAAATTGCTGCGATTTTCCTTACTGTGCACTGTATCTTTAAAAGTCTAGGAGGTGCCTGCCGTTTTTCAAGACTGACTCCATGATACTTGCTGTTCTGTCTACTGGAAATTTGCATTCATTGTTGTTTTGTTGCTTTTATATCCAAGACACGTTATGCGTCTCTCCGCAAGGACAAGGAGACAACACTGGTGGCAAAGCTAAGGCTATCCAACAAGTGCCATGCAGCTCCCATGGCAGGGCCACCATATGGATTTCTGGGTAAGCTGGATCCCTCTGGGATGAAACAAACCTACACAGACGACACAGGCTGATACGCTGCTCCTTGACCCTCAACCACCAGGGAGGAGCCTGCGCAGCATGGGAGTAGACTCCAGTCAAGTCATCGGTATCTCTCTCCTGAAACCTCTGTCCAGACCTCCCCTTTCCCTTTCCTCTCTGATCTCTGAGGGGCACATTTTGCACCTGTGGGCCTTCAGAGGATTTAGGTATGCAGCTCTGAAGATTAGTTACCTCTGAGAGTTGGTTATGGTGCTAGAGCAGTGCCGAAACCCTCCAGCCCAGGAGCCACATTCCTTTCACAGTTCAAACACAGGGTATTAGTACACACCTACTTCTTGGCACTGGATACCAAAAGGGCTTAAAAATAAGACTCCTAAAGTGAGATGGCAACAGAAGTAGCCATTACTCTGTAAAACACTTGTAATATTCTAACTATTGGGAACAAAAGAACGTATGAATAGCAATGAGCTCTCGTGGGCCCCAGAATGCCCAGTGAATACACCAAGTTATAGTCAATCTACAGCTATAGAGAAATACTGCAAATTTGCACCAGTAAAATGTCCTGCTCGACATTAGACAGCCTGGCTGAGTGTTTCCTAGTAGCTCCTTACGCATGTGAGTGCCATTGTTAGTTGGTGAAAAAAATGAACCCATGTTAAGTGCACAAGTAAAACGACAAGCATCTTACTGTTCTCTAAAAACCCTCCCTGATTGCATGTCACTCACTTTAAATTCTGATTAAAAGAGGGCATTGAGAATCTCAGCTGGGAATGCAAAAGGATAAATGGACTTATCATCAGCTAAATTTTGCACAAACGACCAGGCTGGGTAGCATTCATTTCAGAGCAAACTAGTAGGAGACCGCCACTACCCAGATGTTAGCATATGGTATCACATTGCACCATTTACAGTAAAGCATTGTGAATTTGTTTTTTTTTAAGAAAAAAACACCTCTCGTGCAAATAGAAGTGCTCTATGTAAAACTAAGGGTAGTATTGACAGAGAGCAGCAAGGACAGCTTTGTTTATAATCTTGGAGATGGGGAAATAATAATACACATGGGAAACTCAGAAGTCTAGTCAGTACCAAGAGGCGAGTCCTGCTTTGACATGACGTTGAAAATACCTTGTTAGAGTTTAGACTTAGAGGCTAAAGCAGAGTGGAGGACTAGCTGGGAACAAAACAGACTGAGGTAGGACATGATCACGCTAATAATCAGTACGAACGGACTACCTGTCCATTTTTAATTTTTAGATGGTTTTCATCAATTTTCTGCAAAGACACAAAAACAAGTCTTTTGTGTGGTAAAAGACAACATGGGAAGATTCATCAGCCCATATGATCTCCGACAAAAAATAAAAGTAAGCCTGCTATTGAAGAAGTGTTTGTGATGACTGAGTTGCAGGATAAGAAAAATAAATACTGAATGCCTACACAGGGTCTTGCAGGTGAGAAGAAACACAGATCGTCTCTTAAATGTCAAGAACTTGCAACAAAGCTCAAGTGTTTTATTAGTCAAGGGTAGAATAAGGCTCTCTAAGATGCCATTAATTGTTTAGGATATTCTGGAACAAGTGCTTCTGCATATTCACTTGATCTCAATCACTTTCTATGCATTACGTTACTACACTAACACCCCAGCTGTATTTGGTGTTCATTGTCATTTCCTGGTAGTGAGCTAATGACACTGCTATAAAAACAATGAGCAGCTGGTGGCACAGTACAAATAGGCGTTATTCAACATGAATTATGAATGGCACGGAAGCACTAAAGAAAACTTTTCAAAATACGTGTTCTGATGTGTCCCAACTCTTCTCCCATTCCCAGCTGCTGGCTCATCTCTGAATGCTCCCTAAGTGAGGGAAGAAGGGGACAGCCAAGAGCTCTGGCGTGGTTCAGATGCCGCACCAGAGGGTGTGCGCATGGCACTTGAGCAGTTCAAGCAATAACTTGACAATACATCACAGCAAAAGGCTGATATTTCTCATTTGAATAGGCCTGCATGCCACTGGAGTTTTTTGTTAGTATCACATCCACTTGTGGCTGGGAGTAGGTAGAAGTGGTGTGAGAGAGCTGGACCTAAAACTGTGCAGTCCCTAGATTATTCCGCAGTATCAAGTAAGGGGACCATTCGGGTTTGCCCTATACAAACTGGCATAGCAGGGAAACACTGGCAGAATTTGAAGCATTGGTTTTAAAGAAGCATGAAAAGAGGAATCTAAACCCACCAGCTTCATGGAACAGGCCTGGGAGATGCCAGGCAGGTTGCAGTATAGTCATAATCCATCTCTGAGACTGGTTTCAGCAGAATTTGGTTTGTACCTTGGAATTCTTCGGAATGCACTAAGCCTGACATTCAGCTGTGAAAATGGTGGTGCAAAGAGGGGGAGAGGACTGTCTGCTTTGGAGTTGGTAACTGCCAACAAGCAATCCTTGTCTCTATAAATTGTTGCAATAAGGGTATATTTAATTTCTATAGCTACCAATGGTATTTGGGGAAAACTAAATATGTAGGACTGCATCTACCTATCTGTACCATGCTGTAAGGCCAACGCACCCGGCAATTTGTTTGAAAGGTCTTAGATTTGCATTTTCTAAATAAATACACAAATAAATTAAGATCTCAAGAAATGTATGGTTTGTTCCTGGACAATGGGCTTTTCAAGATGCGTAGAGCTGTTTGGTTTTTTTTAATGAAACACTCTTTTAGAAAGATGGTGAGAATTCAGTGGAAAAGCACTATATTGATATAGTCAGAATACAGCCTCAGTTAAGTGTTCGAAAAATGGAGCCTTTAAGTTACACACCGAGGCCTTCATCCTGCAAGGGCTTCATGGATATACTTGCCTTTATGCATTGCAGTTAGTCCCGCTGATGTCAATGCGGTTACTTTCATGGATAAAGTTATATTCCATGTGTCTCAATAGAACATCGCCTGCAAATACTGCATCACAATATCATTTATATATACAAATGGTAAAGCGATTCCTTGTCACACATTTAGATAACCAACTCAGATGAGCAAATACTTGGTTCAAACAAAAGCTTAGTGTGAATGGAGCTACTTACTAGTGCACATCGTCAACAAAATCAACTTATTCCTAATTGAAATTGAAACAAGGACTGCTATTTCATTTAGCAGCACATAAACGGTTTCCTAGGAGAAAAGATGTTGTGTTCAGATAACCAGGTATAAAGTTACCTGCTGTGATTCTCTCCAACAGGGATCCAGCATGGAGCTGTAGAGGAGCGATGCTACCTTAATCTGTAGATGCAGGAGCCTTCTGAAGGCAGAAAAAAGTATGGGTGCCCCCCATCTCACAAGAGACATCAGTATGAGCTCAAAAACCTTCGTAAAACAAAGCAGAGGTTGATTATCATGTAGCTATCATGAGGCTCCCACTAACTGTAGCATAGTTTTTGTTATTATTATTGGACCATTGGGGTACCCAGAAGTCAGGGAATTTCAATACCCACACATCCTCATTGAATATTAATGACAGAACCATAACAATACTGGCTAATAATGCAGCTTTTCGCTGCCATGTGAATTACACATCAATATTAATGAAGCCTTTGTTAACATTCAGCGTTCTTTCCTTTCTGTGTCTCTGCCAGGATTTTGGACTGGTTTATGCCAACACAGACTTAGATGTCAACACTGAGCAGGTCCTAGACACTTCAGAAGGGGCTTGCTTTTGCAAATGTGATGTAAATTAAGGAGAATACCACATCAAGGTTGCTTTAAATTTACGGGTTTTGAGTTCTTTCCCCCTACAAAGGACAAACGTGGCTTTATATGTTTGCACATCCTAAAAGTAACACACATAGGGCTGTCTTTTATTTCAAAATGTTATTACAACAACCTTTGCATACAAACTCTAACACAATCAGTCACAATTATATAAGGTTCTCCTTTCCCCAGAATCAGAGATACCAGGAAAAGGCAGTAGTTCTGTGATGAGAAAGATACTAGTTTCTAGTTCTGTAGCAAGCCCATGGTACAGATCACTAAGCAAGTTCACCCTGAATTCTGCTGTTCTAAACAGGAAATTGTTCCAGTGCTTTGAACCTTCATATGAAATTTAAATGTAATTGCCAGAAGCATTACCTTATTAATAAAAGTAGAAAAGCATCATTACTAATTATCGTGAGCTTCATTTGCATTTTCTAAACATTTACATTATCTAATCTAACTATGTAACAGATGCTTGCATGATTTCCAACTCAACTCTTTTCCAAAACGAATATCCAACACCAGTAAATAAGTAGTCTTGCTTTGGACTACTGCTGTCAGATGTAGTGTCTTACTCAAGAAGGGATTTCATCAGCCACAGAGGCAATACATTTTTTTATGAATACCAAACCATTTCAGTACAGCTGATCAGATCAACCTTGTTGAATGTAGTATCAACTGATCCCATTTCAATGGTAGATTCTGCAAGATATCTGCAACAAATTACCTCTTTGAAAGAAAGATTCAATTGATTTGCACTAATCTAATTTAGAGGAGGCCAGAATAAAATCATACTGGGACTTAATCTCATCTGAATACAAACAGTACAAAAATGCTGCTGATAAGTAGCTGATGTAATGCTCTAACACACCAGGGGGCTGATATACCAATCCTGCGCCCATTGAGGAGAGCACTCTGCAATTCCCAGTGGTGCCTCTGAGATTAAGACTTGAAATTGCATGTTTAGCATAGAATATCTGAAACTTAATGCCACAAGATAAAAAAAAAAAAAAAAAAAGAAAGGAAAAGAAAAAGCAGGCTATTCTTTGCAACAGTTGTCATTACATGGAAATTATCAACTAGATAGATCCACTATGCACAGCACCAGGTCCCTGGTGAAATAACACCCAGAAAGTAATCAATGTTTTACTTCTTACAGTAGCAAAGGAACAATAAAGACCCAAATCACAGGTTACCTCTTCTCAGAAGAATTGCATTTGTCTCAGCTTAAGGTGAGGGCTGTCTCATGTTGTTGCTAGTAAACATCAAAAGCAAATGAAACCCATAGTGTTCCTTTTTTTTTTTTCCTTCAAAACAAGCCCTCCAGATTTTTATGGACTGTGAGGCAGCTGACTTCCAGAAAAATCATCATTTTGACCTCTGCAATCAAAGTCCACTGCAGCAAAGAATGGAAACGATTTTAGACACAGGAGAGGATACTCTAAAAGCCTGTATCTAGAGTAACTGGACTTTAAGTCAACACATTTCATTTACAGACATTTATTTGCTGATTTACGGTGTAGATTTAGGATAATTCAGCCCTCCATTTTACTGCGTCTGTGGAATAGTGATAACAATCAATGCTCCATGGGAAGCTCAAGGTTGAACTTACTAATGTTCGCAAAACCCTCTTGAGATGTTGCAATTCAGGCAGTAATATGAATGTAAAATGTCACTGTACTATGGCTATTATCTTTAAATTCATCAGCTTCACCTGGAAATATATTTTTTCTAAGAAGAAATACAAAAATTCTTCCTTATTCTATACTACAGAAATAACTATGTCAAAAAGTAAGGAGTAATTTTAAATTAAAAGAATTGTAACTTAAACTTGGAGAACTTAAAACTTGCAATATATTTTGATCATCGGGGACAGAGAACAAAAATAAATGGATGAAAAGACAAATAGGTACAGAGATGCACAGATGAATCAAATTAGGGAAGAAGGAAGGATCTTTGGATGGTAACTTCCAACTTGACAAAACTGCTTTATGTACGATTCACTTTGATTGTTCACAAGTTCTGTTACCTTCACAGAATATGTCAAGAACACAAAACTAAGTAGATGGTAAACTTTTGCAAGTCTGGGGACCGAGTGGGTGAAACCATTACCCACTAAAATCCTCTTCACTCTCTGAGCATCCTTATTCCTTCACACCTCTGCAAATAACTGTCTCAGTTATCATAAGAGTATTTTCATGTTTGGATTCCTTTGTCCTTAAATTAAAGTTTCCTGGATGATTTGAAATTTTATGCCATGTTTCACATCAAATCCCAGGAATGAAGTAAAACGGTAGGCTGCATTTCTATATAGCCAACAGGAAGAACAAAATAAACCCCCTCTTCTCTATAGTTCAAAAATGAAAACCTGTAACATTTGTCATTACTGTGGCTGCAATTTAGTGAGTTTTCCTGAGTGTGAAGAGAACACGGTTCTGACAACAGGCACTGTTTTGGCATTAACAGCTGTCCAAAACCACTTCCAGTTATAAGTTGTTTATAAATCTTTATAACATCTCAAACCTGTCTTTTACCTTCAACTTGATTTTGGTAGCTGTCTGGAAGTACACAGTCAGCAGGCTGACCTCCTGCTTCATGCTGTATTCACATGTTTAAACTACACTGGTGGGGAGAACAGGATTCATGGATTAAGGTATTTACCCCATTTTAATTTTCTGTTTTCGTGGCCTCAAACAGAAAGCAGAATTTCATGATAAACAAACCCCAACATGGGCTAAAACAATTCCCACTTATTATTCACAGCAGAGGTAAAGCAGGATTTCAAAGGCTAGAAGATGCCCTCAATTTGCATCCTGCTTCATTTGTCAGTGAATCTGTTTGCTGTTGGGAAGGCATTTGCCATTCTGTTCTATTAGTCATTCAGTTAAAGCAAGACTTGTAATTAACACTTGTGATAATTAGGCGTTGGTTTGGTTTGATTTGGAATCAACCTCTGTGTTTTAATTAAATCTCGGGAATTGACAAAAATGGATATGGGTTTTTGTTTAGCCAAGTGATTAAGTGGTATTTTTTTATCGTGTTTTTGTAGAAGCCATGCTATTTTGTACCCTGAGCAAGTAGGAATGTTTCATTGTGGGTTTCAATGAACAGTTTACAAATAACTACTGTTTCTCTATTTAATGTTAATAGGAAACTTGTTCTAAAAACAAATCACTAACCTCACACAGAATGCTTCTCTCAACGGACATATTATCTTTATGACAACACTAGGTCAGCCAACAGTACCATATATTACACATGACTTATTCTTTATTGGAAAATGGGGAAAAAATATCCTCACACTGAGCTCAACCTAACCCAGTAAACCTGTTACACAAACATTTTGCCCACCAGCAAACAGTCAAGCCAACCTGCCATGACAGATTCCAATTACAAGAAAAATATATCTTAAATAAATGAAACCCTTGTGTACCTAATGGCGCAATACAATAATTGCAAAGACGATTGGACCATCTGTGCACCGAATTTATGGCCTTATCATGTACAGTCAGACCTTTCCTAAAGTAGCTTGTCAAAGAAGCAGAACTTGCAAGGAAAGAGCTGAATGTGCCTGTGCCTACATCTTTAAGTAGGCTGCAAAGAAGCTGAAGACACTGTTTTGCTGATCAGTTTTCAGAAGGTAAAGATTCCAGATCAAAATTAAGATGCAATTAAGACTCCGGTGATGAAGCCATTCTTTTGTCTGGCAAATGCCTGATGGTGAAAGGCAAATGGCCAGGTGGAGGGGCTGTGTCAGGTCGTTTCTTTAAGAATATCTTATAGGTCAGCACTGGGCTCTGGGCATTGCCTCTCCGGTGAGTGGGGATGCTCAGGGAAAGCTACCGTCATAGAGGGGGTTTGAATAAGTCAGAGAAAGGAAGAAAACAGCTGATTTGGTGGTGGTGGTGTCATTGAGGAGGCTGGAGGAACTGGAGTTTAGGAAAAGGCCAAACATCCGCTGATCACTGAGTATGCAAGAGAAGGGCTGGCTATAGGTGACTCAAAATAAGGAATGAGTAAAACGGTGAGCAAGGGGTGGCTTAGAGCATGCTGCAGTGTACTGCCTAGGAATCAGTCCAGGGCTTCTTTCTCATACAGAATGTTCTTGGGAGCTGCATTGTCAGCAGGCAGAATTAAAACACTTAAAATGCATTTTGAAAGAATCACCAAGCTTTTAATTTTAAACACCAGAGGAGCTAGACTATCTACTACTTTAAAACAGAAACATCACAAAGGAATGTACTGAAAAAAGTGATATAAGGCTATGTCCTTTCCTAGAGATACACCTTTCCCAAGTAGCAGCCAGTTCAGAACTCTGTATATTCTAAAGCAGCCAGTTTCCCCCAGAAGAAAGGCAGATCAACAGAGCCACTCAAGCTTTTACAGCACGTTCACACTTCAGGAGTCATTACACACCCTTTTAAATGACTCTGTAGTGGAGATATGAAGCCCACCTAGAAAGCTGAGGAAAAGCTGTTCATCATTCAGAGAGACTCTTCTTCAGCATCAGGAAGGAGTCCATTTACATCCTTCACCTCCACACCCAGCAAGAGAAATTAAATGGTATTATTTCATACACATTCAACTATTGCTTGGCAAATAATTTTAACTCAGAAGTTAAAAATATGCCAGCAGATTGAAGGACACACAGGGGACAGCAGAACAATCACACAACAAGCTAATCTGTGCACAGAGAAATTAATAAAGACCATTTAAACTCATTGGGAAAAGATAAAGCAAGTGAAGAGTTGTCCCAGCCTCCACAGCAAATAGTACAGATACATAATAAGCATAACTATTACAGGGAAACAAGTTCTTAAAAAAACTCAGTTGGCTGAGTTTGATGTCAACTCTTTTTACTTCTCTCAGTGCAGTTATCGATGAAATGGAGCCTTGAAAGAGAAGGAAAAGAGGCTGTGATAAAACTGGGGGCAGAGGAAAAAAGCTAAAACCGAAAAATAAAATAGAGGTAGGGAAAATACCGGAAAGTCAAACTACTGATAAAATGTACAGAAAAATAGATATAATAAACTGGAAATAAGAATGAGGGAACAGAACTCATAATCAGAGATAAAGCACTAAGGAGGGAGAAAAAGGCAGAAAATCTGGTTTGAATAAGATAGGAGAAGACACAGAGTGCAAAGCACTATATTAACACTGATGGTACTCCCACTCCCACAAGAATTCAACATTAAAAATCTTGAAATCAGTGAAAAGAAAAAAAAAATAAAAAGACAGCTACCAAGTTTTAAAAAGGAACAAAATTCAAGTTACAAGCAGCATGCTCCCAGAATCCCATCTTTCTACAGCATGCAACTCCTGTGCTAAGGGCAGTAAGAACATTACTCATATTGTTTTTCACCGGCAAATGGAGGCATTCGGCAGTGAGGAGACTTGCCAGTGTCTTACAGTAGTGAGAAAAATGGGACTTTTTGCTACCAAGTCCCAGGCCAGCTGCCACCAGCATGCCTTTGGCTGGGCTTTGCCAAGAGGATATCTTTCTTACAAAACTGTTATCTGAAAGGGAGAGGGACAACTAGCAGCCACCCTGTGAAAATGAACCCACCCAAAGGGTGGAAATGACTTAATGCTTTCTTGCTTCAGGCTGGTCAAGCCTTAGTCCCACTCAAGAAGGAAAAAGAAAGAAAGAAAAACACCGATACTGTGGAATGCGTAGAATCTAAGTCTGGTTTCTTGCTTGCCTCCTCCAGCAAGGGCAGTGAATTCCAGGCCTTTAACGTTGGGCTCAGGTATTTCTCATTCGGCTTTGCTTCACTTAAAGGCTCAGTGCTGCAGACAGATGGGTTTTTCCAACTGTTCCTTACTGTCACAGAGCTAGTCTGGATTTCTGAGCTTCCCCTCCCTGAATTAGACAGCCATAGTCTTCTTCACGGATGAGGTAATTTTTTTAATCATTTTTTTCTCCCTAAAGGACAAGCCTGTTTTATTATGTATGAGAAAATGAAGAAGCCTGCAAAAACTGCAGGAGGCTGACAGAAGTGGGTGGCTTTTATATTAGATGAAGTCCCACATACAAAATAAACCTCCTATGGGCTGCATCAAGAGCAGGATTTCAGCTAAGGCTCATCTCCGCTTTACCTTTTCTATCTCCCACCTTCTTCTTACCTTCTGTTTGATACCCAGATACCCAATTCAGCCAAACTTCAAATAAAATCATTGCTCTAAAAAAAAGCTGCATCAAGGTATGCACACAAAGAAACAAAAGGAAAAGACTTATCAGTGGAGTTTTTTATGTACTGTGTAAGAACTTGTGCATGGTATCGCCAAGGCCCTGTACAAAAACCAACGTATTCAATGACACTTTTTCTCTTGCCTTTAAAACACTTTTGGAGGAGGCCTTGGGAGAGCTGCAACACTGTCAGCTCTGCAAGAGAATAGTTTTTCTGTCCCTGAGTGTGTCTTGGGTTTCATACAAGGAGGAGAGGAAGTGATTGTGATCATGAAATCAGAGTATGGGAGAGAGCACCACACGTGCTGCTCTCTGGGTCTTGGCAGAGGCATGTGAGGAGGGATGGTGGCTGAAATCCTGTCCCTGCATTTAACATTTTCAAATACAGCACTACGCAAAATGTGTTAGGGGGCAAAGTTTAGTCTTGGATTAACTGTTGCAAAATCTAGCCATTTTATCTTAACCATTGCAATATTTTGGGTGTGTTTTCCTCTCATAATCACACTCCTACCTGTGTTTCAGTAAGAATTTGAGATGCTTTAAATAACTTTTTGCACTCCCAATTGGAAAGAAACTTTTGGAAACATGAGTTAACCATGGCATGCATTTCCAGAAAGCAAAAAGACCCTTGAAATGACTGGTATTTTATTGGTGCCTTTGTTTCAAGTCAGCTGCAAGATTTTTTGTGGCTTTAATATTAAATAATACCAGGGAGGAATAAAAGCCCTTTCTCCCTTTCTCTCCTTATAGGTTCCAGGCCACAGCTTGTCACCACACAGGCTGCAAAAGTAGAGGCATTTCTCTCTTCCTCGCCTTTAAGGACCGCCAGGACAGAAGGATGCTGTTGGTATAAGAAATGAGCAGAGCCTTGGCTCCAGTCCTCAGCTGTGCCCAACGGCACTGACTGGAAGGAGAACAGAGTGGTTGGAGGACTTCGGCCTTGGGGGACCGAGGAGGTGAGAGTGGTGTAACTGAGTCAGAGACATTGGCCTCAGCGTCTCCGTCCCTGCTGCAGCACCAGAGCTGATACTGCTTTTGCTCTGGGTTCTGTCACAATCAAGCCTTATGTGTTTGTCCTAATCCCTTCTGACTGAATTTTCCCTCTGTCTAGCTGCCAGACCTTCTGAAATATCTTTTTCTGCCCTTAGACACTTGAACCTAAAGGAACAAGCCCATAGTTCATGGTGCTTCATTACCTGAAGACTGATGAAGGCAGTACCACATTCTGGCTATGGCTGAAGTGACATCCATCAGCTCACCTGTCAGCAACAAGCCAAAATTTCTGGATGGACATGTGCATACAGTTGGGGAGGATGGCGGGAGGAAAATTGTCCCACCCTAGAGAGAAGATTTACACAAAAAGCAGAGCAAAAAGAAGAAAATTAAAAATATCAGCATATGTCCAAGGATTTGTTCTTTGGATGATCTTGTAATTGCCTTTTTTCCAAGGTTACTACACTTACTTCAGACCAACTGGGCAGATTGGGTGTTTTCTTCAGCTCTTTTTATGTATTTTGTCTTACCACAATGATCAGAACATTTTCTCTTTTGACTTTTTTTTTAAACTTTTGCAATATTCTGACTTAAAACTTTCTTAAAAATCCCCTATTTGATTTATATATCAAAGCAAAAAGTTTTTTTGAAATAAGATTATAAATGCTTTCTTTTCAAAGTGTCATACTAGAGTAATATTGCAAATTTGGAAAATTTATTCCAAAACCTTTTTAAAATAGGATGCTTTATAGAGCCACTGTTTTCCAATAAGCAATGAACTTAACATTAAAAACAATCAAACATTTAAAAAAACCCACATCAACAAAGGGATTTTTGCTAGAATGAAGAAGTCAGTGAAGAAGGATGGAAATATACCCTGCATCATCTTGGGAAGTAACAAACAAAAAGGAAGGAAAAGTGGAATAAGAAATCTCCAAAACTTGCCCAAGTAATGGATTCCAAGGGAAAAGCCAATAAAGCATATTAATGAATAAATAGATGTTTCCCAATCCAAGAGATCTCCTCTTCCCCTCAGCCAATTTCAGACTAGAGTGAACTCTTCTTCTTGCTCTCAGTTCATCAGTACACACCGAACACTCAGAGGTTTTTTATGCACCTCCTGCAAACGCTTATTAAAACCAAGGAAAGTCTACACAATTTGGTTTCGGAGCAGTCTCCAAACATAGCTATGCTGTGGTTAACGCAACTCTTCAGTTTGCTCTGAGACATGACACCACATTTTCCCTTACAGGAAGCTTTCCTTTCTTGTAGCCAGTTTAATTATATACAGAATAAACTGTTCTTCTAGGTATTGAGCCAAGGTTTCAAAAGATTTAGAACAGAATCCAGTATTCATTCAGCCAGCTACTTTTCCAAATTCATGTTAGAGATTTAATCAAATGATCACCCTACCACTTTGGTTTTGCTTAAATCTTGCCTTCTGCGAGCCTGAGTTCAGCGTATCCGTGCATGTTTTCAGATCAGAGCCTCCATTTATCATGAGACAGCAGTCTGAGGGATTAGCATTTCCTCGTCTTCTTCTAGCATTCAGCAGACAAGATGGGTCTGTAGTATAACATGTCAGAGAACTACAAAGTCCCCTTGGACAAGCTTCTGTGAGAATTAGATCCTTAGGATCATTTGACAAGTGTTGTTTCTTTTTCTTTTGTTCCTCCTGTTGTCCTTTATGGCAGGTAGAAAATGAGCAATTAGAAGGATCTTATGTCTTCCTGTACTCAATAAAAAGAGATGTGTAAGAGGCTGTCATTGTGTCAACCCATTTCTTCATCACTGCCTTAAAGACATGCTTTCTCATCTCCCACTCCAGCCATTAAAGGGGAAGAAACTAATTTCCTCTACGATTTCTTTGGCCAGGCCTACGCAGCTTAAAAAAAGAGTCGTTCTGTGAAAGCGCCTACCAAGAACTTCCACAGCTTCTGGGAGGAAAGGAGTTCAAATAAATTAGAGCTCATTGAGCATTATTACAGCTTGTTGCCCATGGTATTTCCACCCCCCAGGGTAAAGGAAATAATCTTGATTAATGACACCCCAAAAAACAATTTTTCTCTGTAATTCACTAATTGGTTAATCTTTTATGACATCAAAGACGGCTTCAGCATTTGCAAAAAATGGTGAATGCAAAAGCCAGATTTCCTGTGTTTGCCATGTGTGCTTTGTTTCCTGATGTAATTTCTAACTGAAAAGGAATGAAAAATTGAAATCTCCAGTTTACATGAGGAATGGCAGCTTTGAGCTCACTATCAGACACCTCATTTTCTCTGCATTAGTCACAATCAGACAGACAAGGCTCTGTCTTGTTGAGCTACATTTAGCAGTCTGTCTGAACTGCAAATTTAGATGACATCCAAATTACACAGACTCAGCCAGTAGGTTACACTAATGCAAACTAGGAGAAAAAGAATCAAGACTATTGATTTTTTGGTCCTTTCTCTGTCATATTCCCTTAAAGGCATTTACCAAGGCTTTTAAGATCTTCAGCATTTTCACAAAGGAACAAATTACGTGCAAATAAGACTGCCATAATCTATTCTTCCCTCCGTAGATTGTTCCTTCTGTACAGTCATTATGCTTTTCACACTGCTGCTGCAGTTTACTTGATCCACTTTCATGCACCATGTGGTCAATGTACGTGTTGAAGAGTAACTGTGGAAAAGCACATCTCTTGCACCTGCCTATGATAATCAAAACCTTGTTTGTTAATTCCCTGCAATCCAAATACATCACACATCTCTCTGCTCTTTCTTGCAGCTATTTCAGCAATTTGATGTCATATTCTGCAGAAAGCTCTTCTGATCACATTTCCATTTTCAGACAACTTGATTTTTGCAATGAATATTTACAGGGGGTTCACAACAATCTCGCTCATGCGAAAAGCAAAGACCACAGATTCTAATGGCAAATACAGCTGATTTCCAAATTACCGATCCTTCACAACTCTGTTAAAACCTAACATCCCTGTCCCTTCTGACTCGCACTAGCATCACCCCACTGAAGCCCCAGGTAGCTCTACTGAATGCCATACAGCAAGATAATTGGCTGATGCAAATTTCTAAACTCCACTGAAGGCAACAGACGTATATATTCTTTTTTTGCCTACCAGTCTCTGCAGTGGAGCTATGAGCTACAGCCAATAACCAGCCTAATAGTATGTTACTGAGAAACTCTCAGGAAACATACTCCTTGGAGCAGCCTGTTGTTTCAGTGCAGGTACAACACCTAACCCGACAGGCCAAAGACTCAACTTCCCAGATGCTATGGCGAATAATAAAAATAGGAACAACTTCAGAGATTTTAAGTGCTTCCTTCTTTGAACCAGCTACCCACCAAGAGAATTAGGAAGAGCTTTTTCTAGTTGATCTCACTAAGCAGCTGTATAAGCTTTTTTAGGCATAGTTAGCAAACTACAAACTCATTAACCACTACATATGGTACTGTCACTTTCCATGAAATCTGAGACTCACATACTTTCCTTTTAGGCTGTGCACATGCTTCCTGTCGGAGTCCAACGTATGTGCCGTCAGGCGATAATATGCCCCTTATGTATTACCACTTCTGTTTGTTTGATTTTATTTTTCATAGGCTCCTAGGCTTCTGACGTTTCAGCCTTCAAAATTACATGTCCCGATTTTTTTTCCTGCACCTACAAAAAGGAATCAATACATTAGCCCTTTTTTTGTTTTTGACATGCCCACTAGGAGTCCATCATCCATATTCTGTTCCCTCTCACATGTTATTAATTCAGACAGAAAATGCTGGGGTTTGGTGGATTCCCCCCGCCAATGGCAGGGTTTGGGGTGAGTGGGTTTCTCACAGGCAGGCAAAGTTGGCCAAATACTTGTTCAGTCCTCTTTTCCCTCCAGGAAGGCGAACCTCTTTGCAAAGCACTAGGAAAGATGTCAATTATGGTTCCAAGCCAGGTTAGCATGTTTGTCTTCCCTCCTTGTAAAACACAGAGCCATCTCCGCTCTTCAGACTTGCATTTTCCCTATCATTGATTTCTTTTTCTGACCTTTTTGTACTATAATTTTACTTCTGGCCTATCCCCTTGCTGACCCTGATGGAACAGAATTGAAGCAAAGCCTCAAAATTTCTTGAAGGTTATATCTCTTCCTTCCATCTTTTGCTTCTACCTCTGACAATCTTTTAACGATTTCCATTCCTACTCAGTTTTTTCTTCTAGGGCTCATTCAAATCACAGAAATAGCCTGTTTAAGGAACCTGAAAATTGTGCTGCTTTCCTGTTTCTTTTTAATCAAAACTTCAGGTTTATACCATTGATATGGGTTCATGTCATCTCAGTTGCTGCAAGAAAATACAAAGATTGAGTTGAATTTGAATGAGCCCTAAAAATTAATTTGGATCACAGAAGCATGCATGGTTGTCCTCTGAACATTTCTCTTTCTCAATCAGTTCAGTCTGTATATTTCTATTAAAAGTGAATTTGTGGAGCTGGAGAACACAGATGAAGAGAACAGAGATGTTTTAGCTTCTAGAAATGAAATAAAGCTTGGCACCTTCAACAGATTTGACTGGGGGAAAAATAAAAATAAAATTAAAATTCAAACCCAAGGGTTGCCTGCCTACAGTAATGTAAGTATTCAGAGGAGTACAGTAAGGCCAGTAGTTTAAGATCCCTTCTTGAGTTAAAACATAACATACAGTGCTATCACTTCCTACCACCACACTGGTAATTATTGAAGAGATAGGAAACAATGCTGCTACGGTGAAAAGCAAATCAGCTGGCAACAGCACAGCCTTCACAGAAGCGCAGCTTTTTGGAGAAGCAGGTTGCCACCCTACGGAGAGATCAGAAGTAAACCTTGCTTGGCTCAGTTGCAGATAGGGGATCTCCCACCACTTGCCAGGAAGGCAGCAAGTGTCACAAATGGAAAAAGAAGGCATTTAATGAGCTGCTGTTAAGGATGATAGTATTTTCTAGCGCACCATTTTGGGAGAGAAGATAAGCCTCTGAAAGTATGGTCAGCAAATCCGTTTCACTTCCAGCTTAACACTCTGCTAGCCAGAACTGGTGCAGATGGCTCTTGCATGGGACTTTGATGCTATCCATATCTGCTTAGTGCCAGAGTCAGTAATAAACCTCTGCTTCAATGCCAGGAGGCCACAGTTTAACTCCTGCTGAATCATGAGAAAATGCTTCAGTTCTTCATTTTTATATAACAGCTCTTCAGCACTCACAGAATATCCCATTTTATACTTTCAAAACTCTTTGGGAAAAATATCAGTGTATACTGATACACATGTTCTCTAGAGACAATTAAATGTTATTATCTTCTTTCTACCAGGGAAGGCAGCAAGACACAGAAAGGTGAAGTGATTCACTATATGCCAGAATTTTTAAAGAGAAAAATCACACCTGAAGATCTGTTCCTGAAAAGGTTCCTGAAAAACTAGTTTATTGGTGTATAACAAACCTCCTGCCACAAAAAAAGTGTGGTCTTTCTGAATTGTGTGGTACTTTCAGGAAAAAGGTTGGCCAGAAGCAGCATTTTACAAATTACTCCTTGCAAATTTTAGAGATTACACGCAAAACTTGGTGCTGGAGCACACAGCACAAGTTTTAGTTACCATTCGCCATACGTAAAGGTGATTATCATGCCATGAAAAAATGGGGCCAGGGAGTACAATGGAAACCCGTGAATGGTGTATTGTATTTTAGGTGTCCAAAAGTGAAAACTAAGTCCTCTGATAACAGTAATTGGTTGGCCACAGATCTCTACAAGAGACTCCTATTTCATGGAGGACACCAAGTCTGGGCTTGGAATCAGTCAGCCAAATTAAAGGTCAGGCTCAAAAAAATTGATATGACTGATACTATATATACTGTGGTATCTCCTGTGCCTCACAAAAATAATAGTTATTTGTATTAACTCTAGGGGGAAAACACATGCTTTTTTTTATTCTAGGGTAAAATAAAATTTGTTGTTATGTAAACATTCACATTTACACTTGGTGGATGACCTTTAGTATTAAGAAGAGGTCACCTGAATCCCATCATCCGTATTTGAATGGTTATATAGGACTTACGTTTCACAGAGGTCCCTAGGGTAATTATTTCATATCAGAGCTAGGAAAGTTTAGTATCTGTATGCAGTATGTATTTACACTTCATGCCAATGCATTAAATAAAATTCTATCACATTCTGTCTTTGTCTTTGTATTTTCTTCTTTTCAAAGACATACAGTACATGATCAGATTGCAAATTTCCTCGCAGTCTGAAAGGCTCTCTCCTGATATTGTTAAAACACCTGAGAAAGATTTGACAAAAACTGGAAAAAAGTCAACAAAGAAGTTTAGATTGATGTAGAAAAGTGTACATCTTCAGCCATCACTCTGTCATAAATGAGAAGTCAAAAAAGTAAAGGAAATGCATTATTACTATTAATAGACACACATACTTACATGAATATGAAATACAGAAGAACACAAAACTTTAAAGAAAACCTTAGTTAAGAGACACAATTGAGAACTTTTTCATTAAAGGCCAGTTTCAAAACCCTTGGAAGCTGATGGATACTCTTCAATATAGCTTACACTCTAAGATGTGCTCAGCACAAAAAGAGGACAACACACAAATTGAACGGCCAGAAAGATAGGATTTTAAGGTCCTATTAATGGGATTTAAATTCTATAGAGCCAAAACCAAAAGACCTAAGAATGACCTTGAATCTGGAGCAATTGAAATCTAGACTGAGATGCATCTGACTTCTGTGCCCAGCGTGTACTCAAACTTGTTACTTGAGCCAGTTGAAACTCAACACAATTTACAAGGAGGTTGACATAAGTGTCTTTTCAAATTCTTGATACATGAAAATCCTGAAGCCACACAGCCACACAGCCACACAGTTTAGAACAAAAGTACAGCTGGTTAAAATATAAGAATCTATTTCTGTGAGAAATGTTGACATAAATACAACATTTTCACATTTTCCAAATACTTTCTGCATTTCTACCAGGCAGGAAGCAGTAAAACAGAGGTTAGGAGGCTCTTTATGCCTTCTCTCTGCTCCACTTTTTCTCACCAGTTTGCAAAATTGTCCACATGGAAATAGCTTGGTAAAAAAACAAGATTTTTTTCAGAGTTTTTATCTCCTTTTTCCGAAGGAAATTGAAGAGGGAAATAGGAAAGGGGAAGAAAAAAAAAAAAAAAAACACAAAAAAACCCCAACCCAAAAAAACCCAAAGCCACAAAAAAACCAAACAAAACAAGAAGAAAAAAAAAGAAGGAATGGAAAAAAGACCAACTGTTCAAAACAACACACTTTTCCTGTTCACAGAAGCCAGCGATCTTTGCACAGTTGCCATGCATTATGCAGTTACACAAATCAGCTTCAGACTCCTGAAAAATTGGCCAGTGTTCAGCATCTGGGTCACAGCTCTTAGGCAAGCTGGTCAGGAGGGAAAGGCGCAGGGGGCTCCATGCCCTGCAGGACCCAAAGCAGCCGGGCTGTTCAGAGGGGCAGGGACCAGGCTGTGTACAAATCCCTAAGTACATTTCCTTTTGTATGACAGTAGAGGTGGGGTCCATGTCCCATTCCTACTTTCCACCTGCCCAAGGAGTCCCTTCCAGCATCGGAAGGACTCCTCAGCTCCTAATTCAAGTTCTTCTGCAGCAAAATCCAGGTGGTAATGCATAAAACATGCAGAGTCCTTGTAAAACACAATTCACCTGAAGAAAGGCCATGCCCCAAAATCCTGCTGCTTCCACTGGACAGTAGCAGAAGCATCCCAGGCTTTGGAGTCCAAATTTCCTTTCCCAATTCATTCCAGCTGCTGTGTACTTTGGAAAAACAGGAGCCCATTTGGCAGAGGGCTGGCAAGATCTGTTCCAGAAAGATGGGAAATGGGAATAGAAAAGGTGTTGCAGGTCAGGACGGAGGTATGTTTGCAATGTTGATGTTTGCACAGTGCTTGCCAGCACTATGTCTGTTTTAAGCCAATACCATTAATCATTCACTAAACTTGCTTGAAAAAAATTACAAATAAAAATAATTAAATAGTGCCAAGGTTTTGTATTTTTATACCACAATCTTTGACCTTCAAGTGCATATTACATGCAGACCATGCCTCCTTAAATAAAGTTCTGTAGCAGACAGAACATCTGTTAGGTTTATTTTATATTCATGTTTAAGATGGGATTAGTCTCTAGGCTTTGTCAAATAATGAAGAAAAACAAAAGGAGAGAAATAAATTAAAATCTTAATTCCCCTTTGATTCTGTGAAATAATTTGAATTTAAGATAATTAGTACAAATGCTAATAGGAAATTCTGTAGGATTCTTGCCTGAAATCTTCCAACCTTTCAGAGATTAACAACACATCTACAGCACAAAGCCTTTTGGAAGTGCAGTGTGTGTATGACTGAAGAATTATGAGAAAAGTTACTTTTAAGTCCGAGTGCTTATGTGGTGTTAACTGCTACAGCCACGCTGGAGGTAACCTTGTTAGACCTGTTTTACACCAGACTAGGAGCTGTCAGCAGCTAAAATGCTTTCTGTATTTTCCTTTAGTGTGCAGAAAGCATTATTTTCCAAAAGTCACCGCGATCAGCAGTGATGCTAGGGTAGAACCCTCCTCCTTTAAAGTAACAACCTCTCTGCTATCATCATTTTGAGATGCTATTCAGTGCCAGAACATCCCCCTTTGAAGGCTTCACGTGACTGAAGACCTTCAGCAGAAGTATCTGATCTCTCAGCAGGTATTTCAGCGCAGCGAACACTTGAAAGCTGGTTGCAGGAAAACCGAGTGACAGCTGAGTCACTGAGCATCACTCGGAGCCCACCCACAGGTGACAGGAGCTGGGGTCAGAAGCTGAGGTGATCAGGCACTAGGTCAATTGCACAGGCACCACGAAGCATGCCGTATGTGTTTACAATATTGAGGTAGAAGGTAGCCCAAGTAAATACTGACAGTTTGCCAGGAAAGGCACATGAAGTATCTAAAGTGTGAGACTGGAAAAAAGGCCTCAGATAGAGAAGCATGGGTAAGAACAACTGCACCCAGCCGAGCGGGGAGCCTGTCAAGGAGCCCAGAGCCAACTCAGGGAGCTGGAAGGACCGGAGGAGTGAGCCATCCACACACCACAGATGAATGGAAGGGTGAAGGCTTGAGTAGTGGTTATCCACCAACCCCTGTGTGACTCCTTTTCCCATCAAACGGGGAACCATCTCCATTTCAGCTCTACAGGCTAGGCAGGGTTGCTGTGCAAGGTTCCTGCTTTGCTAAGCTGTGGGATATTGAGAAAAAAGCACAAAGCGGGAAGGAGAAAAAAGCTATTCTTCAAAACCACAGGCAAACGATACCACCACACTACACCCCAAGAGGCAGTGCCAGTTCCTGCACAAGCACAGATCTACAAATCAGAATTCATTTTCAGTCACATAATGTTTTGCATAGCAGGACTTACCGCTTCTGCTGTAGGCAGAGCACCTGAGTCAAGATCTTTTCCAAGATCTCCACTCCATACTGATATCCAGACTGGATATTCCCCAGTAACGGCTTTTACAGCAAGCATATGACAGCCAATTTGGAGGGGTCACTTCACTAGTGAGGAAACAGATGGGAGTGAGCAATTACAAACAGAGAAATACTGCACGTAGATAAATGTCAACTGATAGGATGGCACCAGCAGAGCTCTCGTAAGAGTTAATCATGTCCCTTCACCTTCTAGAATGTGTTGCAAAGGTTCATAAAATAGTGGGTAAAGGGGACGTGGTGGGTGTAAATTATTTGCAATTTCAAAGGGCTTTTGAAAGAGTCTCTCACTGGAGATTATCAAAGGGAACAAAATAACTGTAGGATAAAGAGCAATGTCATGCTAAGGATTAAATCCCAGTTAAATAACAGGAAACAAAGAGTTATAACTAATGGGTTTTTCTCAGAATAAAGAGAAGTTAATAACAGGACACCTCACAAAGCATTACAAAAACTATTATGGTTTAACATAGCTATTACTAAAGAAGGAGCAGGACTGTGGGGTCACAGCATATGTTTGGGACAAGAATAACCCGGGACCTTTTCTGCTGCCTTTTTTTATCCTCCCAAAGGCCCCTGTGAAATCAATAGGAAAGCGTGATCATGGTTCATAAAAACCAGCTCCCACTCTCAGACCTCTGCAAATAGCTAGTCATGCTGGGACAGCCTGTAAATCAGTAAAAGGAGCTCCTGAACATTGCTGCTCTAATAGCTAACAGCTTATCTGTATTTCAAAATATCTCTGGCTAGATAGTGATGAATGGGGTGTCATGGTTGCTTGGGAAAGCATAGCTGAGATGTAAAGTTCACACTGCGGTTTAAAACGTCAACACACATGATGCAATTATTGGTTGCAACTAACTTTGTTCAGTGATTAAACTTAACATAAGAAAAGTTAGGGCTGGGGGTGGGGTGGTGTTGTTTGTTTGCTTTCTGATGCATGAGGAATTGATTATTTAAATTGCAAAGAATTGTTTGTTTCTCTTTTCTGATCCCACTGACAATGGCAAGGCAGTACTCTGCAGGGCTTTTGTAACCATACACTTCCCAGTGATTCTTGTCTAGCACTTTAGGCAATTGATTTTTTTTTTTACTTTCCTTTCACATACCTAAAGCTCCTAGGAAGGCACCAGCCTCCCTTAGTCCCTTGTCCTGAAATTCCCAACCTTCTGCCCTAGAGAGACTGAAAAGCTAGAACAGCTGCTTGCCACAAATAAGTTTTCACACACACTAATTTTAGTGTAGAAAGAGCAAAGTAGCTGGGCAAGACAAATTAGGCACGACCTCGGCTGTCACAGGCCCTGTCAAGAATAACACCAAAGAAATGCGGTTGCTTCTGCACGTCAGCATGTACAATTGCAGAGAGAGGAGCACCAAGAGGAGGAATTCAACTCACAATCAGTCTGAAAACTAATCTCAATTAGAAGCAGGGAAATATATTGGTCTATAACCAAGAGAAAAACCAGAAGCGGGTCACAGCCTTCTGATTTCATTGGCAAGAGGAAACGAAAGAATGTTAACAGGAGCATTCCCAGAAGCACTTACTGGTGCCTAATTCCTGTTTACATCAGTGATAAAAACATCAGCTCCCACCAACCATTTCTAATATCTTGCCCTTGGGATACCATTTATAATGTCCTTGTTATTTAGAAACACTTCCTAGAGAAAATACAGCCCACTTAAACCCACAAGTCTGGGTCAACAGTCAGTGTAAATCATTATTGCTTCACTACAGTTCTAACACACAGCATCTGACAATGGTGAACAATTCATGTTTTCATAGCATTTTCTCTGTCATTCTATGAAACCAGGGATAATTCTAGTCTAATCGATTCAAGAAAAGGATGTTTTATAAAATTTAACTATGTGATTCCGAATAATAGGCATAGCAATATATACCTATACATGCCTGTCTTGGCTTTAGCACATTTTTTTGAATCGGGTTACGCTATTTTTGGCAGTTATTCTTTTTTAATGAAAGAGGGACAGATTTAGCTTGGAGTGCCTAGAAGTGGATGCTTATAGTTTTCTGTTGATTTTTATTATTTGAAAGCTACAGAGAAAAAGGAATTATGATATTTTGAATTCTGGAATGGTAGCCAGGGATTTTTAGCTGTTTATAGAGGCTTATGATACTTAAACAATATCAGTACAAAAAGAAAAAAAGTTGTTCTATGCAAAATCTTTTAATGTACAGCACCAAAGGTGAAATCAACTTTAACTGACTTTCCTATTTTGTACCTTGCTTTCTAACCAACTGTTGGAAATAAGTTAGATTCAAAAACACAAGATATTCACCAGAAAATAGAGATTCTGGGAATTGTACGATAATATTCTTTTTTTAAGCTTTCAGCAGAAAGTTGTAATAGCAAAGCTTTCCTTTCCATGTCATGCTGTATGTTGCTGCTGCTGCTAGCCCCAGTTAGTCCAATTACAAATGCTGGGCTGTTGTACTAAATAAGAATCTGGCCTTCACATTAATAATTTATTCACATTGCTTCACTAACTCATATACACACATCTACAGAAGGGTCATGCAGAATTAGGAAATGTTTTCTATTGATCAAAACAAAGCAAGCCAAGGTAATTCCAGAATAAATTGCTGTGAATGTGCTGCATTCTCCTTAAGCACTGATCGTCACCTCTATTCAGAAAAATTGAAAGGTTCATCACTTCAGTTTACTTAAAATACTTTAAACTTGAAAGAGTTTTGGAGTTGTTAGCAAAAAAAAGCTCCTTTCTGTGGGGGTGGATTTAAGTAACTACTATTTCATGAGCAGTTACATTGAAATGGGAAGCTGAAACTATCTAAAGAAGAAGCTGCAATAACCCAGGAATATAAAACTGAAATAGCTATTGGAAAGACAGGAAAAATTTAGGAACTGGAGTTGGAGACATTAAAAATTCATAGGCTCCAGCACTTTAACTCTGATGCATTAGAAGCACTGAAACAGTTAAGGTATTTCACCAAGGCACAAAATAACCTCATTATCATTTCTAATACAGATCAATACTCAACACTGCCCTTTGAAAAACACAGCGCTTGCTGGTCCGTGCATTTATTGTGATCCTTGCATTAGCTCACTAACATTAAAGCTTTCACGTAAGCCTTTTGCTAGCTTCTGAAACATGCCTCTTGCTCCCCCCACCCCATTTGATCAACATATTCCTATATCCAATTGTAAGGAAAAAAATAATGCAAATTAATATGCAATGTATTGATTTTTTTCCTTTCTTTCTTTTTTCCTTGTGACATTTTGTCAGGTGGGTTTCTCTGCTCCTTGGGGCTGCCTGGTGGCATTAGAGGGCTGCTTCAGTCAAGACTAATGGCACCGGCTCCGTCCCAGGTGGACACCGGGCATTGTTTGAAGTAACTGATTGGTGTGAGAGCCCTCTAGCTCCCTCTCCCCAGCATGTGGTCCAAAGCACAACATATGCTTCCTGCTTGCTAGATTTGTCTCCAATAATAAAAACAGGATTTCTTTTCAATTTTAGTCTTGTGCCCAATTTATCAAGCAAAATAACATCAAGGCTTCAAAAGGCTGGGTTGGTAATCTGGTTCTGCATTGGATTAGTGGGAAGAGGTGTAACACAGTGAATAGAGAATTACCAAGATAATATCTTTTGCTGTAGCATCAAAGAAAAAAAAAAAAAAAGCGTACGTGTATGTGGGGTGGGTGTGCATGTGAATTCTGACCCATTATTAGGGCTTCTCCTGCACAGAGCTGGGAATTGCAACCTGCATCTCTCTAAAATGAGTTAGAAAAAATAATGTAGGGGGTGGGGAGAACTGAAGCCACAGTAATACTGAGATTTTGATATTTGTTCTTTTCATTGTAAATGCTGATAAAATACATTAGCTCCCCGGGGACTGGGGGGGTGCAATTGTTTGGTGATGTTTCATTCATGCTGCTATAGGTCTTTAAATGAAACAGGAAGGAAAAGGGGCCCAGCTTTCTTGCTGGTTTTGTTTGTTCATTTTTGTTTGTTGCTTTTTTTTTTTCTTTAGAAGACTGAACCATGAGAATAAAACTCCACCCTGTCAATTAACAACGTAGCACAATTTAAAGAATCTTGTTATTGTTTGCTAAAACTGTAATGAACAATGCTACAGATAAATTTAGTGCTCCTCCTGACAATAAATTATAATAAATAAGATAAGGCAATAAAGGAAAAAGCAAACTTAATCATACTAGAATATAACATGCAAAATATTTAACTAAGATTTTCTTGTGAAAAACAGATTAAGCTTATTAAGAGCCATTGTTTGGTATAAGCACTTAAGATTTGCATAACTAGCACAAGATGTGTTCTCTTCCAACAAAGATTTGGGTTTGTCTAGAAATCTCTCTTTGTATTTAGATCAGAAAAAAAAAAAAAGATAGTTTTTCTTTATTGATAGGATAAATCTGGGACCAATTAGCCTTCTTTTTCTTTCTAGTAGAGCACGCAATTAACTGTATTGCTTTAGGGGAACTTTCAATGCCGGTTGCACATTAGGTGAGGGAATGCCAAGCCAAACACTTTTACAAGCTGCTTGAGGAACAGGCTGACTTCACAGCCACTGGGCTGGAAGAATACCTCAGTCTTCCCATATAGGCGCATTTGACTGACTGAAACTTGGAACCAGCCCTAGATGTTCAGTAACCTTAATTTTAGCATGCAAAGATACCAGCCATATCCTGCAGAATATCGGGGTAGTCAGTGATTTATATGCTGTCTTTCACCATATGATCTGTCTCCGTTTGAATGTCTAATTTACTCTGTATCAACCATCCTGTGTGATAAAACTTTGTCTTCTCTATTGTCCTTACAAAGGGAACTGACCATGCACACCTGTGCAGAACGTACTTCCAGAATGGTTCCATCTAAATGGAGATTTGGACTTACTGCACAAAAGGACTTGGAAAGTCTTTGCTAAGAAATTCTAATACAGGATTATATGCTACTTCATACTTTTCTCTCACAGATGAGGTTTTCCTTAGTTTTCTTAAGGATTTTCTCAACTGCATCTGATAAAGAAATGACTTCCAGGCAAAAGGGGAAAATCTTAACTTTGAACCCATCCATTTTCTGTCAAGTGAGCAAAAATATCTGAAAGCTCCAGGATTAACCTTCCTCTCAAGAAATCCTTAATCTCATTGTAAGACTCAGGATAAACACTAGGCTGCTTTTTTTGAGAAAATATGGTGATGCTATTGCTAACTTTCAGAAAACATCCAGAAAAAGTCCAAAATCTGGATGCCTCGGAGCACCAGTTTCTTTCTGGTTTAGCAGCAGGGGATTTCAAAAGAGGAGCTTCTCCTGAACATAGCACTGAGCAAAGCAACACACAGATGCTGGTTTGTGCCATTGTAAGGGGAGATAGCAGAGCTGACAGGGCAGGATCCAGCTAATGAGAAACTACTAATGGTCCAGTCTCTTGCAGGGTAACACAGAGGTACAGGTGGGTACAAATGGAGTTGCAATTGCAAAAGGCTCAAGAGGCCTCATATGCCTCTTGCAAAGCAAAACAATATGATTACGTTTCTGTACCATATATAAATAGCTGCAGTTCATCCCAACATATCTTCTGGGAAAGGCAGCAAAAAGTACAAATTTGCAGATGCACAATCAGATGGGAATACTACACGCTGAATACAAATATTCTGCTTTGTCTGCTTTGTTTACATTTAAAAAACAAACAAACCACAGTGTAAACATCACTGTGGCTGAGTTTCGATTACGCCATGTGATCTATACACGTTAGGCTCAGGGAAAGAATGTTTATCACATTAACCTCAAATGCAATAGAGCAATATTCAGCAACGTGACCCAGTCAGTCTACAGCAAGAGCAGTGCACTTGTCTTTTATGTTTCCGCAATTCATACATGCGCCATACAGAATCATGCATCAGAGATAGGGTCAGAGGGAAATTTTATGGCAGCAACATGATTTATTTGTTCATTTACCATGAAATCTAGAGTATTATGTTAAAAACCTATGGGATATAGCAACTCCACTGGAAACAATTACCACTGCATGATATGTGATATGCATTACATTTAGTTAATATAATTATTTGTTCTTGAGCATCACCAAGGAGAGACAGAATGATCCCTGCATGAAGGAATTTATGGTACAACAGCTCCTTTCTATGATTCTCAGGCACATAAAGTTCCCACTGAGGCTTATGTCTGATAGCGCTCTACATAGTTAGGATGCACTTAGGGATTCAACATGGTTTTATTACAGGCTGTAATTCTAGGAATAAGAGTTCTTTTGTGAAGTCTTACAGGCACTACATGTTTATATTACTGAATATTCAGAATATTCTTGTGATAAATGGCCAAGAGTGTCTTTATAGCTTCTTAAAAGCATGGTTTAATCACAAGAAAAACATGCTAATTGCTCTGTTTGCATATCCACACCTTTCTCTCTGTACCACAGAAGCTGCAGAAATGAGAAAACTCAGCTTGTAGAAAGAAAAAAGTCAACAAAGTGAAAAACCAAAGATATTTAAAACAATAAATAGAAACTTCTGTGGACTGAGGGAGCTAAGAAAAGAGTGGGTGTTGTTCAGTCTGCTCACCCTTACACAGTACTTGACACTGTGATGATTCACAATAATCAATTATCTTTTGTAACAGATAGACGATCCTGAAGAGAAGTAAAGATGTGTACATACCATATGATAAGAAAGGAAATTACTTTTGCTATCCCACTTTTTCAGGCAGATGCATTTACTTGTACATTGGATAAATCTTGACAGTTAATCTGTCAGTGGATGTCACTCTATAGATGAAGGTTAATAGAGATAATCCAGGTACCCCACACACCTTCCAAATCCTTGGACATTTAACAATATTTCATTAGAATAAAAGAAAAAAAAAGTTCTCTCCAAGTACCAAGACTGCACTCTCTCTCCCGCCCTTCCAATTTAACTTTTTTTAAACACGAGGAAATATGTGCTTTCATTACACATACAAATCTTCAGCTACATCACAGAACTCATTAAGCACTAAGATGACAAAAACATTCTTTCCACCATTTCAAATACTAATAAGCTTTCCTTAATTTCTCTGAGATAATATTAGTCAAAAAAATGGCATATAAATGTTAATAAGACAACTGATGTCTCCAAAGCTTTGTTAAACACAATAGCCTGGGAAATTATAATTTATTTCAGATTTGATGAATCTGGTGAACACAAGCACACTAGGGAGAAGTTGCAGTCTTTAACTTGCAAACCACACAGCAATATTTTGAGTCTGCCTCATCCTTTAAAGTCACAGATGCATGTCCCTCCTTATGTGCAGTGGAAATATTTCCCCAAAGCTTTGCTAATTGTAAGAAACATTGAAATTACTGATTTAAATGGTCTAAAGGAAGGCTGTCATTGCGTGACGGAGACAGTTCAGCAAGCCTTCCTCCATTGCTGCACCTGCCCTGTTACTCTGTCAGGACTGGGCTGTGTGGCTCCAGCAAGGGGTCAGGAGCTGACTTGGCACAGCCCCGGAAAGCAAAATGAGAGCAAGGAGAGTCCCTCTTGTCTCTGAGAAGCAGGTTTTAAGGTATTCTAATTTGGAAGGATATTTTGCTGAGACAGACAAAAATATCTTACTGCTCTCCACAAAAGCAGAATCTGAAATCACTGATTCAAAGCATCAGTTTTCTGGAGCCTCTCTGATATACACACATTTAAGAGATCTGTAATGTTTTACAAGGCTATCAGAAAGAGTAGATATACTAATAGGAAGAAACCCAACCCAAAACTAGGCCTCTTTAATAACTGGTTACTCTTTCAGCTCTACTTGCAGTATGGCTGGGATCTTCTCTTTCCTACAGTGGGCAGACTGCAGCTGGGACTGGTTTGAGGTAGGGTGATGGGATTATAACCAAGTGCAGATTTTTAATGGATGCCACTTGTTTCCAGCTCCAAGAGAGTCAGAAGATACTGCTTTAGGGCTCCATCTGTATTCAATATTTTTGGGGGTTTGGGATGCCTGGTACAGCAATGCTGTGTGCCAAGAGAACCTGGCACCACTTCTTGCTTTCTTCAAAACCCATGGACTGTAACAATCTGTATGAAATTACGAAATGAAAGTGGAAATCCATTATCACCATCACAGAGAAAGCTGTTGTTTCTATGCTCTGTAGCACAAAGAAGTAGGGTACAGTGTGAGATTTGGGCCACCAGAAGTTCCTTAAACCTTGGACTTCAGTGTAAATTAGAAGCTAACATCTCTAACTGCCTGCATCTGTAAGCATCTGAATTCCAGACTACAGATTTCCCTGCATATCCAAACACAGGTGTTTTCATGCACTTGGGGTGAAAACTAGATCCAACCAGCTAGATGCTCTAGTTTAGGCTAATCAGCATCACAGTGCAGAGATAAAGTGGGGAGGTGAGTAGATAAAATCTAGGAAGGTACCAATCCATCGGGCACACTTAGACCAATCTTAGCAAACATCATCAGTGCTACTGTCAATACAAAGCACTGCATCGAAACACAGATTAAGTTTTTTCTTTTTTTCTCAGGAGACTTTCCATCCAAAATGTGCAAGCAGGCTCAGGTGCTGTGGCTGGAAAACATGACTTCTTTTCCTGCACCATCTTTCCGAAACACCCTCAAAACCTGCCTACAGAAACAGACTCTCTTGAACTCTTTACTGCACAGCTTCAAAACGACAGGCAGAGGTTGGCCACCTCAGAGCCAGGTCTATAAAGTAGCAAACAGAGCCCTCCCCGTGGAGATGAGTCCCTTTTCATGCTGGCAAACTAACTGCACTTCTGAGTAGCTGCATTAAACACCCAGCTGCCTGCAAAGGTTGTTTCTCTTTACTGACAGTGCAAGGAGTGTCAAATGCCTAAAACTAGCTCCAAAATTTCTTCCCAGGGAAAGGGAGGTCAGAGAGGAGTCTGTCTGTCTAGTAATTTTCCACTGGAATGGTTATGGTGACCGTCCCTTGAACACCACAATTTGATTTCTGCAAGTAGGCATGACACAGGCTAGTCCAAAGCCCAAAGACATGTGGCTGGCACCAGTCAATTCACTATCCTTTAATCAGATCTGATTTGTTTCTCCAAAAAGGAGCATTTATTTCAAGTAATGATGCATGGATGCGTCTGCATCCATGATGGTGTGTAATCAAGGCAAAGCCAGAGTTAGCTAAACCCCCTCACAGGAGCTGCAGTAAACCTGTCAGTCATAAGGTGCACCAGCTATGGCTACTAGGGATAATAAATCTGAATTAACAGCCAAATGCTTCAGCTCACAGGTATAGTGCCAAAGCAAGATCCACAGCTAATTCCCCAGGTTTTCCAGTGTTAATGTACGGGGGAAAGGTTGTAGACTGGGACATAGGGGGATTTGAAAGAGATTGAGAGACCTATATGGAATTTTGCCGAGTCCTGATCGGAGAGGCAGTGCCAACACTTTATGTCAAAATTACAGAGGACAAAATAGATTTGGGGCTACACTGAAAGAACATGATTGATGAGCACAAATATGAGAAGCTCGAATAACACAGTGGGGTCAGCAGAAGACTTTGCAATGACTCCATCGAGGCCTGAATCAGTTAACTATGAAGTTCTGTCCACTACAGTGCTAATAATCAGTTACTTATTTTTATCTACATCTAAAGCCTCAATTTATATGAAATAAATGTCACTTAAAACTATTCCAAAAATAGAGAGAACCAAAGGAACTAAAAAGTGCAATGCAGATTAAATATGCCAGATTAATTCCAGGTGAAGGTGATGCCTTCTTTGACACATGACAAGAAAAATAATCATTATTAGACAGAGAAAAATAGAAGAGAGCTGAAGACCTTGGAAACTTCCCCGAATGAAGTACAATTAAAGGAACACACAGGAGTAGAAATCAGAATGGAGCTTTGTGAATTTATTAATAGTATAACCATACCTACAATATTATTGTTTGTGAACTCTGACCAAGAACAGAGTTCTACCTTTCAGAACTGTACAGAGACCACGATCCTATCCCAGCAGCTTGTCATCCAGTTAGACAAAGTAGAAGTAGAAAGGAAATTAAATTTTACTTTCATTCTGAAAACGGGAACTCTAGAATGTCTTTGGTTTTGCCATAAATGACACATGAAGTTTGCAAAGAAGCTGGGATTTAGCTCCTTTTACATTTGTCACTTTCTCACAGAATTTTCCTCCTTCTCAGATACACGTTCAGAACCAGAGCTCTTGTGAAAACTGAGAATTATAGGAAAGGAAGGGATGACAGAAGGGTCACAATGTTTTTGTACGTCCTCCACATAAGCTTATCACAATACTCATAGCATTACTGTTGAAAAGTTCTTTCTGATGTGTAGTCTGAATCTTCCTTACTTCAGTTCAAGAGTATCAGTTCTTGTTGACTGCTATCAGACAGGGAGAAAAGATCATTTCCTCCCTCCCCCAAGCAGAAGGAGGTTTATGTATTTGAAGACTATTAGCCTATTCCCATTAGACTTTTCTTCTGTAGACTAAACAATCCCCCTTCATTTAATTTTTCATCATACCCTCTAAATTGCTAATTGCTGCTCTCTGGACTCCTTCCAGTTTACCCTCTTCTTGCTTGTAGCACAGAGCACAAAGCTGAACAAAATACTCAAGCTAAGGCCAGCGAAGCACATCTCCAGGTGACAAACAAAACAACTGAATTCCCTTTCATAGCAGAGGAAGCTGCACCATATTATTGCTCTTACAGAAAGTTAGGGAACAAGTGAGTGTTTTTCAGGCCAGCTTCTCTTGCTCAGCTTGCCTGCCTTTGACACAGGTCAAAGAGCAACTCGCAGCAAGCTAGATTTAAAGCCAGCCCCAACAGCTCGTCTGAAAGGTAAAGCTTAGCACGTTGGAGAACCACTACACCAACACAGCCATGCTCCTTCCCGAGACAGCTGCATGGTCATCCTTTGAGCTGTGTAAAAGTGCCAGCTTTTAGGAGTTGGTCTAGGAGCTCTGCAGTACACTTCCCCTTACAAGCTTTAGCAACGAAATCGGTTACACAACTGATGGAGAGGGAAGTGAACAAGAGGCAAAATCTTATGCTGGGTTCAGGGAGAAGCCGCAACACTCAAGCATATGGCTCTAATGTCACTGGTAACTCCCAAGCCTCATCTGTCATATGCTAAATATTGTATGTTAAATATTACTCATTTTCAAGAAACAAAACAACATTAATGGGCCAGCACAACTTCAAAGCTCTCAGTCAGGATCTGTTAGCACATGTTCATGTCCCCCTAAGAATGCATGCATGGAAAATATGAACATGTTTTATTTCATTGAAGTTTTATTACATTTTAAAATTGTTCTGCAATGAAATGCACAGAGGCTGTGCAACCCTCATGGAGTCTCTGAGTATTTAAAATTTCTGTCTGTAAGTACTGCAGGGCCTGATCCTGCTGCCTTTATTCACCCTAGAATCACAGACTAATTTGACAAGGGACCTTCAGAGGTTATCTGACCCAACCAAAGCAGGACCAATTTGGATCAGGTTGCTCAAGAGACCATACAGTTAATTTTTTAATATCTCCAAGGATCAAGATTCTACAAACCACATTGCTTATTCAAAATTATTCCTGTTGGTTTCAAAAGGTCTTGCTGGCTAAAATATTACTCAGTATCCACAGCAGAATCTGAACACAACCCTTATATATTACAAGCAGTGTCCTGGTCTGCAGCTGTGTCTCTGTGAATATCACAAGCTCACTTTTATTTTTAAGGACCAGATGACGAACTCTGTGCACCCACAGTAGACATTTCAGCATAATCAGTGGATCTGTTCTGGTGAGCATCTGATTGTTCACAGCAGCAAAACAGTCACACCTTGGCTCCTATTAGTTAAAGGCAAAAATACAATGGGTGACGTAGCATATAGAAAATCCCAAAGAATTAGTAAACCCATCCTTTTCATTGTCATTTTAAAGATAGTAAAAAGGTAGCATGGAAAGGATCAAAGAAAAGCCAGCTGGAACATACTTTGGCCACAATTAATAAAAGTAATCTTGGAGAAGTAGAATAATTCATAGTTCAAGTAATTTCAGAAATTTTACTGACTACACTAGATTTCTTTTTCTAATCTCCTCTAAATTCAGTGCTAGCAATCCTCATTGTTATCCCATTCCATACAGCAATTTTCATCAGCAGAGCTCAAAACATATTATAAAAGCGCTTATTAGCATGACAGTTCCTCATTCAAAATCTACCATGATCAATGGGAAGTACCTTTACTGTTGGTCTCCCAGCTTCAGTTCAGTTAACTAGCAGGGGATCTATTCTATCTAGCATCTGGAGGGTGTTAAATAGCCACCCATTGACCAAGCACTAGAAATGTTATAGATTGCAATGTAATCTGGATGTCAATGGAATATGGAACAGCTCAATGAGTATCAAAATAAGGCCAAGTATATCAACAGCAGAATAACTTTAATATTAAAGTCAATAGACCTTTTAATCTCTTACTGTTGTCATTCTAATGGTGTACAAAGATACATTCAGTATCTTCAAGACTATTCTAAAGGAGAAGGCCAGATCCTTTATCTAAGGGTTCATCCACCTGAACTGGATCATACTTCCAAAGGATTCATTAACTTTGGAGTTTGTACTTCTGTCGAACAGCCTTGCTTTGACCGAGGAAAAACTGTAATATTCACTAAGTTTGGCAGAAAGGGTCAATAGTCCCTTTAACATACAGAGGACATCCCAATTATCAGAGGTCTCTAGCATCACCTGGCATTTTGAACAGTTAGAGAGCTTGTCACCAGCCTCAGCTGTGCACATCTCTGGGCTTATCCATAACATATCTTCTCAGCACTGTTCTCTGCTCTGCAGCAAACTTTACAAATAATAAATTGCCAAATTTTCCATTACCTGAGATTTGGTTCAATATTTAGAGATTCAGTCAAAAAGGCAGAAATATGAAGGGAAACTGGTGGGGGTGGGGTGGGGCGGCAGGGGACAGCAAGCAGATCAGTTCATTAAACCAGTCTCAGCCAGCCTCCCAGCAGAGCTCTAGCAGAAAAGAAATTATTCTTAGTCAATGGTCATCTGTTCCTGTCCTAGCTAAAAATGCCTACTCATGTTCACACACTGAGCAAAAAGCAAATAATTGCGTGGATAACTAGGATAAACAGAAATCATGGATTTCTGTGTAACACTAACTGCTTTGGTCAATTAACACAAAATTTACTTTGCACTAATCGGTCTGAGCTGAGGATTGCATGAAATTAAGCTGACACATTAATTTTATGTTTTGTGGTGCTTCCTTTTTTCCCCTTCCAGATGAAAGCAGATACCCAAATATCCAGAGTATTGTCAGCATTTTCAAATACTCTGCATGAATATAAAGTTCAGAAATGGAAAATTTCTAAAAGATGGGTCTGCGTGTATGCATAAGACTATTATGTTCAAGAGTACTATGTGAATCAGCTGGCCTAAACAAAGATGGCTAGAAAATATGTTTATTATGGTGAACTTCTTATTGCAAAACAAAATCAGGTATTTTTTAAACAAAAAGCTGTAGCAAATTAATCAATTAGAAAATTGATCTGCAGTTGAAATTATATTTTCATCACAGTGGTATAGAAATATGAAACATTTCTGTTTTCCCAGGTTTAGGTTTTTTCTTCACCAAGCATTGCAAATCTAACACAATACTTTTATCCTCGTCTGCTGTAAATCTCTGAGTATAACAGGGTAGTAGTTCACAATACAAACGCACGGCTCAAAGCCTGAACGGCTCTTGTGGGTTGAAATACAGCTTACAGATAGCTCAGTCCTCTGGAAGAAGCAGTGGCTAACAAAGCCAATGATGGAAGGAAACAGAACAGTGAAAATACCTCGTTTCCCAGAAGGCACCATTACCTTGGGCTTCCCTTCTGCTTGCTGCAGCAGGTGGCTACGAGAGGCTGTGTAGCCATGCCATTGACCTTCAGCCCGTTCTCTGGACAGTACAGGGAGGAGAACAATCCCCACTTTATGTCTAGATTTTCCCAATCTACTTGAACTTTAGCATAAGCACCTCTTGACTGTGTTTTAGCCCAAGAACTAGGCTGGGCCCTACTGCTCTGTCTGTCTACTTCAAAAATATTTACCCTCCTTGATCTTCACAGCTTCTCAGTAATCTGGGGAAGACACAGTAAAAACCTGCATCTTCTTCCTCGACTCTGAACATGAATTCTCCCCGGCCTTGTTAATTTTGTTATTTTGTGTTTACCTCCACAAACATTACAGCTGTTTTACAAACTCATGAAAACCAAGCTGACTCGATGCCATCATTCATCAGCTCAGTAGTGGCTATGAATGGAATAAGATAACACAACATGCAATGCTATTTGTAGAAACTTGTTTTCAATTTGCACAAATGCAAGTATCCACACTGGTTGTGACATTGTCCAGTCCAACAAAGGCAACAACACTATGTGATCCATGTGACCAGTCATCTCTCTAATGAAGCAGAAGCACCGTATCCGTCCTACCACCAAAGTCAGATCTGCTTGATGCAGCTCTGACATCATGTCTACATTCATTTTCTATCAACAGCCTAAGTGAATATGTTCAAATAATGAGCATTGTTCAAAGAAATTGCTTCCTTCTTTTTGATATTTTTGAGGTAGAAAAGTGAGACTAGATTTATTGAACATGTTATTCCTGCCTGGTGCATTATTTATAGCACCTGAGTGCTACCTTTTTTCTAATTAAATAGGCAAATCCTCAACTTGTCTGCTGTCTTCTGGCATCTAGCTAGTAATCATAATTTGATTCCTCTGAAATGTAACTATTTTTAACATCTGTATTCTATTCTTATGACACATTTTAAGACTATTCCTGGTTTTATTTCTTCAGGGGCAGAGGAATAACCCAAGAGTTTTCTCCAGACAGACCACAGCAACTGCTCCCTCAGCTCTTCTGAGTGCCCACATTCATCAAAGACCTTTAAAGCCTCAATCAAGCAGACCTGAACAACAGCCCAATCACTGGATGGAAAATGCCTTTTTTCTATTGTACAAAACACAGATCTTTATAAGACACACCGTCCTGGAATTCATTCTCATTGCAGACAGCTTGGAGGAGCTACTCCCAGTTCACACCTCAGTGAGATCAGCACCAGGCCTTTTTTCCCAAGCTATTTTCATACTTAAGTAAAGACTGATGCAGGGGTATTTTTTTTTTTTAAATACATATTTTTAAGTACACAGGGAGTGAAAGGAATTATCCCCTGAGTGCATACCCACCTCTGAAGAGCGACGCATCACGAGGAGGAAGATCTGTATGTTTCTGTGCCATCAGTGGTGATGCTTCATTTTGAATCAACTCCCATTTCCCCCTTAATTGTTCTGTCAACCTGTTTGGGATCTCATCTACCTTCCTCATTACAGCCTTCAGAGGGAGGGCTCCTACCACACTGAGAGTCAAGAGCAGATCATGTCCCTCATTTAGACCCAACACATCTTTCCACAGCCCACTAATTGCATGGCAGCTCAGGCTCATTTGTCTTCCCAGATCGTTAAAATTCATCACCATGCTCTGTGAGCTCTCACTCCTGCCCTTGGATGGGCAGCTGTAGATTATTTAGCCAGACCAATCCCTAATGTTTTTAACTAGGAACTGACCCCAGCACCTGAGCACCTGCTGGGCTCTTAGTCTCTGTCATGTTAAAAGAGTGCACAGAAGGACCTGAGCCATCAAAAGCATCCTGCTGCATTACATTAAATATTGATAAAAAATATGCAAATTGTTTATTGATCTTCTCCAGGAAGGGCTGAGATAATGAGAGAGGGACTGTTTGAGATGATGCTTGGGATTTTAAACTTTTTTTTTTTTTTTTTTTTAATACATTAGGCTGTTGTTGATAGCTGAAGTTAATGAGATCTTTTGGTTCACTCAGTATTTCAGACCTTACCACTGGTTTGAAGATAAAAGAGATCAATGCACCTCTATTGTGCATCACTGCCAGCAAGTGCCCTGGAAAGGGCAGGAGTATTTGTACAGGTGCAGTACCAGCACTCCTTACTAACTTTACCTGGACTACCCTGGTTAATGTTATACTGCTCTAAATTGTCTTGTCCTTCATTGTTATTTGTTTTCCAAGGCTGGTATATACCAGAAGTTGATGTTTACACTGTCTCCAACTTATTAGCAGCTCAGTATACAATTAATACGCAGACAGCAGTTGTTTTCTCTTTCCCCTTTGCTCAGAGCATTAACTGCATTGCATATGCTTCCTACCCTTTTGTGATTGACATGTGACAGCTTTTAGCTGTCTTTCTGTACCTTCATGCTCATGGTGGAAATTTCTTCACATTCACATGCTGGGCTTTTTTCTTTCTTTTCTGTGTCTTCCCCAAATTTTTGGGTGCTCTTTGATGCCTCAGGGTGGTGAGCCACAATAAACCCACTGTTGCCTCCACACTGACCATCTGTTTGAAACCACAAATCCGTCACACCTGGTTCATCTGAAGGGATGTTGCTTCTGCATCTCCATCCAGCCTAAATGCAGACAGAAATGCTGTGGCTGCCAGAAGTCTCCCTCTGCAACCAGGCCCCTATTCAACAGATTCCTGGAGTGTCTGCATCTTGTCTAGGAAACAGCGAGAGGCAGGTCACAAGGATTTGCCAACGCAGTGTCCAGGCTGCAATGACTGTCATTCCAGACTGGCACCAATTTCAAACAGAGCCTCCCTTCCCAAAGAGACAAAGGATAAGATTCACACACTCAGCATAATTATTTAAATTTCCTTAGGATTTGGATGATCCTGTCTAGGTACTGTGTTAGGAGTTGCACAGAACCATATTAAGCTGCATCTTTGCTCCCAAAAGCTTACTGTTCTTAGGTGAATGGAGCAGATACAAAGTGATCCGAATGTGAGAGTGACTGTTCGGTCACAAGGAGAGACCTCAGGCGTCTCTGTTACCACACAGTCCAACCTGAGCAGTTCCCAGGAGACAGGGAGAAACAGGGCTATGGCTTCTTTGCCTTTCTCTTCTTTCCCCATCATAACTTGCAGCAGACAACACAGGAACAGAATGACAAAGCAAGCAAAGGCATGGATAAGTAGGAAGACTTGCTGCAAATTACAACCGATCAGTGGCCACCAGACTGCAAGCACAACCCAAATCTCATGGGTTCCAGTCTGCTGCTGTGGTCCCTGGGCCACCAGTGGCCCCACAGGCAGTTATACAGGTGCCTGCAACAGGGGATGCCACCCTGGCCTGCACTTCTTAAAGCAACAGTCTATTTCATTAATGTTTCTAATTGGTTTTGTCACAGAAAGGTATGTCCTATGGCAGGTATTTCCAACACAAGCAGGCAGCAACAAATGGAGGTGGATGAACACTGTCAGCAAAATATCAGAGAGGGAACAGCACCCGAAGATGATGCACCTAAGTGGGATGGCCAGATAAAATCTTAGATCTGTCATGCCCAAGTTCAGGTCCCTACTGTATCAGTTTAAGAGTAATCTGCAATTTAAAACTTGGCTGTAGCTTGGTCCAGGAGCTAATCCTGGATCTGCTCAGTACTCCTGCCACATGCAAACACAACTTTACAAACACTACCAACTCTCTTGACATTTTACAACATGAAAACAAAAGCTTCAATGCCATCATACTTTTGTTTAAACCTTCTAAAGATTTTGATATAGAAAATCTTAACTATAAAATCTCAAGTATGCTATTCTGAGAAAGTTACATTCCAGCACTGTTAGGAAAAATCGAGTAGCCATTACTAAAGATATTCTAATTCATACACTGAATATATTCTGAGATTTTGTATCATTCCACAGCAGATAATATTGGGAGAAAAGATTTTACTTGAGCTATGCTTTCTCAAGGGAAAATACCCCACTGAGAGCTTGAAAAAGTTGGGTTTTGAGAGCAAATCAGAAAAATAGAAATAAACAATTATTCAAAACTGGATGGAAGAACAAAGTGATTGATGGGCTATACTTCCCTGTGTACAATTTCAAGATTGATGCCATACTATTCTGTATGTCAGGGTACAACAGACCTGAATTATTAATTGCTCTATGGTTTACATTCTCTGAATGATACACTCCCTCAGTGCTTCTCTGAATGTATATTCTGTACATGTAAACCAAAAGCAAAAGCATTGCTGCACTCCCAGTTAAACAGAAGCATTTTTAGGTTTGACAGTATTTCGCTGCCCCCACCAACAGAAAGAACCAACCAATTTAAAATTGCTAAGCAGCAGGGAAAACATTTTTTCCCCCATTTCTTTCACACCAGAGTATTTAATTATGAATTTATGCAAACAAAAATTTCAGAGCTCTCACTGCTCCAACAGTCTCTTGCCTGAGGTGCTTTCAAGCCCACAACTGCAGAACAGAGGGGGTGGAATAGAGCCCCAGCATTTCAGACAATCAGCTTTGAAAGCATGTTACAGCCTGTTTAGTTGCATGGCCCTATTCATTTTCTGTGTTTCAAACAAGTCATATGCTTGAACACTGCTCTTTTTTTTTTTTTTTTTTTAAAAAGACCATTTATTCAAAGAAATGAAAACATATGAAAACAAGAACAAAAGCTAAATGCAAGTGGGAGACAATAGAAGGAAGCTGTTAAATGTGACCAAGGAAATATTTTTTTTTTCTCTGTTGGCTGCATCAGAACTGAAAACACAGACAAAGGACCTCTTGGTTACACTTCTGTAGACTGAGAACAAAGCTCCTCAAATGAACCCAGAATAAGTCCAAGATACCTTTGTGTTTCTATACGATACTATAAAGTATTTACAGTTCAAAATCCTGATACCCATGTAAACAAAGGCCACTGTAAGCATTTCTGGTGATGCAAACAGACTTCAAGGTAGGAGAAAACTATATTTACATCTACTGAATGACCACTGAACAGTGGGAGTGGCATGAAGTATTCTCCTTCATCAGATCTTAAGTTCCAAAATCAGAATGCAATGACCATACTAATAGTAAAGGCCAATTTGTAAACCCAGATGGTTTTAAATAAAATCTTCCAGACAAGCTTCCAGTTTGTAGTTTAGCTTTACAGGGTATTTAGGTTTATCAGGTGATGGTCATACATCATGCAACAGGCTCTATAGGAATTAAGGAGCATTCCAACTTCACTTCTATATCTGTTTGGGCAGAAGTGACTCCATTGAAAAAGGGATTTCATCCCAGTTTGGAACAAAAACTTCAAACCTTCTACAAAATAGATAAGCTTTGAATATGTAATCCAAGTCAGGCAGTCCCACCAGCTGCTACCCACTCCAGCAGTGATGGGGGCACTTCCCTGGCTATGCCAGAGCCACAGCTCCAGTGGACCCAGACTATCTGTGTGGCTGGCAGCCCCGTACCAGCATAGGCGTCCTGCAGCCACTGGGACCCTCTGCTCCAAGATGGTCTCTCAGGGAAGCCAATTCAAAACTGGGAGCTGTGTGAATCCTAGGAAATGCAACTGACAGCAATCTGTCTAAAAATTTTGCTGGTAAGACCTATGAACTTGGGAGATTCCCGGAGCTTTGATGATTTCTTAACCAGAAAGTTAAGAAGCTGGAAGCCCAGCTTCACCAGGAGCTACAGGATCAGTAGCTACTGGTCTGGGCTTTCAGGTTCCCAAATCCTTCAGGACCCTGTCTCTGAGGCAGACATGACCTGCCACCAGTTAAATACTGGAGAGCTGGCTCCTACAGTCTCCTTGGCACCTGCTGGGCTGACAAGCTAGCAGGAAAATAAAAGTCATCAAAACTCTTCCTGGGCTCTTCAATCTCCATAGATTATTTTGGATTCAACAAACAGGAATTTTCTGCAAGGAAAGGATTCTGTTGGAAAACACTGAATTGAGCCCAAAATCCACTTCCCTCAAGAAAACACAGCTATCTTCAGCAAACACACGGTGTTGGATACACCTGAAAACAGAAAGAAACACTACTGAAAAGGCATTTTGTTCACAGGATTCCCACACTGCTAGAGAATTAGTGAGAAAACAAACCATATCTGACAGATATTAATCACATCACTTAATATACAAGCACCAGGTGTGCTGGAGATGAGATGGCAGAAGAATTGATACAGAATAAAATTACTTGTTTTCAACTGTGTTCTTCACACAAGAAAACCCTCTAGCATGTATCCCTATTTTTTTTAATACAATTATTGGTCGTTCTTTCATCAATTAATTGTAAGTTAATATTCTGAAGTCAGTCATTTGGAAAGAAAAAACTAAAGGTATGTTCAGGAATGACAAAATGTTACTCAAAGAAGAGCAGTAACAACACACCTGCAAGCTGCTTTGAAAAATTACCTAAAGCCCACAGTTAAAGCTCTTGGGAACAGAGCAGAACATAGCCAGCGTCACCTTCAGCAGCAGACGGCGCTTCCAGATCAAACACTATCTCATCCCACCCTAGCAGCCAAAAAGGAGTATGACCACTGTCACCCTGTATCTGCAGGGCTTACCAACGAGGATGTCAGAAACCACAGCGTAGGATCTGAGATGACGTGCATTAGACCCTCAAAAGTAGAAGATGTTCCACAGTTGTTTTTTCAGCACTCCAATCTAAAAAAGAAAGAAAAAAAAAGTTACTGTGCGAACATTCCCCCCTGCAAAGAGACTTTTCTTGATTCCTGCTGAGCACCAGCCATTCTGTTTGGTTTTGTATTTGCAGGTAAGCATGGCGACAGCCAGAGCGAGGTCACTGAAGAAACTTTGAGGTTAATGTAATCATTTCATCCCTTTGAAATATAGCATGTCTTGCCAGCAAGGCCACACACTGGAGAGGCAAGGCATTTGTTTAAGAGCAAGGAAGCTTGCTCTTCTCTTCCTTTCTGCTTGTCTTGCACTGATGTAGCTCAGCTGATTTTTCTGGCGTTGTCTGAAGGAAATTTCCGAAGATGGGCAGGAGCCCACTGGTGCCAAGATCCAACAAAATCTATACCATCATTACCAGGGATTAAAGAAGTGTGCATCCAGGAGAAAGAAGGCTCTCTCACCTTTCCCAACCGCAGCTGCCAAGAGGAAGGAGCATCTAGCTGATCTCATCCTTGACATCTAACGGCTCCAGTTCAGCATCAGTTATTACCTATATCCCTGATTATACCACCCATAGTCACAAACATAGGTTGCCTCCTGCCTGCCTTGGTCTCCAGGACCCCCTAGAAGATGCTGCTGCAGCCCTGCCAGGCACCTCTGCAGTGCCAGGGAAGCTCCCGCTGCTCCCAGGGCAGCCTCCTGACTCGTACCCTCCCACCCCACAGCCAGCAGGACCGGCGGCATGGTGAACTAGATCTTTGTAGGACAGAGGAACCAATTCAGGTGGGACATTCCAGGAGCAGCAAGATGTGATCCCAGAGCTCTCCAAGCTAAACGTGATCTGTTTATAGGCAGTCACAACTCTCATGGACACCAGCAGGAGAAGGACGCAAGGGCTACAGGAAAACGATGGATCCTACTGTTCTTACTGGGATTTCTGCTCTACCCTTTGTCAGAGAGAAACGCATCTGTACCTAGCACTTGTGCCGCAGTGCTGGTGGGCTGTCCCAGCACTCGCAGCAGTGCAAGTGGCATACGCAGTCTTCATTGTACTGTCCAGAAGAAACATATATTATTTATTGACTGGAAAATGGAAAAGTGAAGCATACCAGCCCTCTTAATACTGCAAGAACCTGATTTAATATCCACTGAAGGTTTTTTGGGTTTTTTTTCATTGTTTTTAATAAGCTTTAATAATCCAGGTTCATAGAATTACTTCTTTATTAAATCAGTAACAGAACTACAAGCTATTTTGCAATAGGACTGGTAGTGCTGTTTACTCAGGATACACATATACTGCTAAGCACTTTCTTTTTCTCTCTTCCTCCTCTTCTGTTGTTTTTATATCTGTTTCCAACCATTTTTGTGTGTGTGTGTGTGTCTATAACTGGAATTCAACAAGTGAAACTACTAATTAGAGTCAGATACTGAGATTTTAATAAGAATATTTTCTATTCATGAAAAGCAGATGAGCCTTAATTTGAAAAAAAAAATAAAAATCACATTAAAGGTCAAATCCTGACACAAACATCCCTTTTATTACAGCCACTGATAAAACCACCCATGATTTTCAGTGGCATCCAGATTTAGGTCTAATGATCAAGCTGATAACGACACAAGAGAGGAAAATCAGAATCTATGCTGGAAATTCAAGCTGACACTCTGACCTTAACTCATGCTGTGGTGTTTTTTGAAAGGGAGGGGAAGGAGTAGCTTTCTTCCCAACAGCATGAGTTCAGACAGAATTGTCATCCCATATTTTCCTGTCCTTCCTTACACAGTTTTATTAAACTTTGCTTAAATATGTTCGAAGGTGGTTAAATATTTAAAAAGGCGCAATTCCTTGCATTAGGCAGAGTGCAATCAAAAGGCGGAGTGCAATCAAAATGATTCCATTTCATGGGGAGAATGCTTTTATCCATACAAAGTCCACAAAGACTTGTTTTATAGTGAGAACTCAGTGCTCTTAAAGAAAAAAAAAAAGGGGGGGGGGGGGGGAAGGGAAAAAAGCCATCTTGTATTGCCTGTTGGTTTATCTCCAGTGAGCCTCAGAATAACAGAAAATGTCTTTTTTAAATGTTCAATTTCCACCAGCAACTAAGCTTGCCAATATGGAAAACAAAACATGAGCTCCTAATCTTGCAAGATCTAGAGATCTTGAATGTATGTTTTATTTTGATATTGCCAAGAGTTGTTTAAATGCATAATGCTGATGAGGTTGTTTGTCTGATTTTAATGCAGGTAATGTACTCTGAGTTCAGTGATCCAAGAGAAAATTTCCCAGCAGGCCATACTTGACAAGCAGGTGTCACTCAATCATGCACATTTTCACCTCCCTGAGAGGACAGATGGTCCCAGCCTACTTAGCAATTCCATCCTCTGTTGGCAGCCCCCTCTCCAATGCAGTGCCATAATAAAGATGCTCTGAGATTTCTGTTAATCTGTGGTCTTTGGGGTAAACTGTAAACAAAGTGTGTAGAGTTATCGTTTCTCATTATGAGCAGGACCTCTTATCTTCTCCTCTGCCTATAGCATATAGATATCTTTAATAGCCTATACCCCTGGACTCAGCTTTCATGGAGATTAGTTCCTATCATTTTAAGCACCACAGAATTACTTTGTCTGCAGAGACTTGACCTAATCTGTTTGAGGCTTTTACTATAAAGACAGTAAGACAACCTTTTTTCTCTAAATTAGGAGAACAATGGTTTAAATTGGCAATAGCTCCTGTTGCTGAATTTTATGCATATGCATGTATTACACTTGCTGAATTCCTGCTCTGAGATAGAAGAGGTAGTGTCATTCCTCTCGTCATCATTCAGAAACAAGAACAGCAAGGACTGGGAGGGGAGGGAATAACAAATCTTTCCATCTGAACACCATGTTGAGGGAGGTTATTTGTCGATTCTTTTTTCACTGCTGTGATACATTTCCACTGCATCCAATTTCCCCTGTGTAAAATGAAGATTATCTTCTTCTCACAATCTGACAAGTGTAGTAGGGGAAACACGCAAAGGGAGAGAGGGAGCGGGTGCAAGAGTTCCCAGAGTCAAGTCTGGCACCTCCTATAATTTGTGCCATTAGGGAATTTTCCAGGACTTTCTACACGCAGAAAAGAAAACAAAGGTCAAAGGTTTGGACCCTCATAACATCACTCAAAACAAACCCAGAGCTGCTACCAGCACCAGCACGTGCCATGGAATGAGGTTTGAAAGATGTCACATCTTTAAAATGAATTATACAAATTCATGCCTCTATCACAATTCTAGATCCCTTAATCTCATCTTTCAGGTGTAATACAGATGTGCACAAAAACCAAGGAGGAACATACTTTGGTTTTTGTTTGTGCCAGTCACTTAAAGAGGAGTTTGTGAAAGACTCACGGTGATTTTAGTGAGCTATGGATTGAATAAGAGTGGTTGGAGGGACAGAGCTCAGCTGGTGGAAAAGGGAATTTTGTTCAGAGCTTACCTCTTGGAAGGTGAATTTTTTTCAATTGTTGAAGCTAATGGAAATAATTAGACAAGGTTTAAATGAGTGTCGTTTCAGAAGTTGTTGGGTTCCTCATTCCTAGTCACAAATCTTGGACTTCTTACCCAGTCCTGGAAAAGAGGAATACTTCCATGTGATTTTGTCAAACGCAACAATAAATACCAAACAGGAGTTCAAAAGAATCAGCTGACACATAATGGAGCTGATTAGTTGACAGGGGAGATGTCACCACAAAACTCCAGGAAACATTTTCTTGCTTTCTCGGTGCCTACACAAGCACTACATTCCTCACAGGGTAGCAGACGCTTGCAGACCTCACACAGACTCGTCCTTACCGACCAGCCACGTGAGTGTGCTGGAAACAGCCACGAGGTAACCACTTAACTAACTTCATCCTCATCACTGACTCCAAGCCATTAAAAGATAGGGGTGGAAATGGAAGATTAAAAAAAAAAAAAAAGTAAAAACCCCAATCAGATTAGAAGTCCTGTATCAAAATTTGACTCAGTCCTGTGGTCAGCAGGTCATTGCACACTGTGGTGCCTAGCTCAGGAACTGAAAACCTGCGAAAGGCCTTTCCAGTGCAATGTAATACTTTATTTGCACATAAACACAGTCACCGAGCCAATGGATCCTTCTCCATGTGAACAAATTGCCCAGTTGTTATCTGTATTACAGTAGTGCCCAGAGGATTTAGCAGAGTTTAGGGATTCAAGATGCTCAGTGATGCCCTGAATATCACACTGGGCTGAGGGCACACTGACCCAGACATACACAGCTCTGCTTGACCACTAGGGCGTAACCCAGATCAGGTCCTGAAGCTATGCAGGCACTTCAATTCCCATGCTAAAATATCCCTTTTTCCCAGACTTGCCCATTAGTCTGGGCTTAGCGATAGCTGCAGGGCTCCACAATCAGAGCTGGCTCACCCTCAGCTAGTGGGAGGGGAGGAGAAAAGGCAACAGACCCTTCATTTCCATAGCTGGCTGTAGAGATGTGCCCTGATACTGAAGATATTGAAGTTTCTTGTCTAATTTCACTACCAGTCTCCTGTGTTACTCAGCACACCATTGACAAGTCATTTCAGCTCCTCCCCCACAAGCAGCAATGATGAGGACTTCTTATGGTCAGGTGATGCTCCCTACCCTGGGATGCTCACCAAAGGTAAAGGAAAAATAAAAAATAGCACCAAAATAGTGACATATCAAGCATGCTGAGTATCAAGTCTCTTGCCTTCCAGCTCACTACCCTGTAGAGTACCTGGCAGAGCAGTTCACACATGAATGCCCACAGAGCTGCTGTGCTTGGTCCCTCCAATGCCCATCCACTTTGCCCACACAGCTCAGTGGTCTCCAGCTTTCAGGAGCTGCAGCACTATTTCCACAGACTGCTTAGGCATATGCTCCTTTCTTGGTTTTCCTTCCCAGAAATGGAGCCTTGCTCTCTTACTGCCTTAACCATCTGAGTTCACAAAGCATCTCTGTACTTTGTGAACTCAAGCCATGTGAGCAGCCTATGAGTACATTTTGGATAAATCACTCCAAATTTTTCCTTCCCATCATTAGGAAAGCTCACAGGAAATGAGTACTGAAGGACTTACAAGCTTATAACACTTTAAGCTGTTGCCAAATATGTCTGTTGCTGAAAAGAGGAAATGACTATGGGATTATTTCCTGTAAATTCAACCACTGTCAAATGAGATATGAGCATGAGAGTGGCTACACTGGGTCACACCAAAGGCATGCCGATCTCCAGCAGTAGGCATAAGCAGATGCCCAAGTAAGAATAAGAACAAGGCAAGTAGATGGGACACTTCTTCCTAAAAGTCTCCCACCTTCAGCTATTTCAGTTCAGGGACTTCCAGATCTGGAAGAACAGAACAATGAAGGTGACAACAGAACCAAAACATGAATCTTAAAAGCAGCAGATTCATCCTAATAAGACGAGGTAGCAAAATTTACCTTCAGACTTATTTGAAAGGATATTCAGAGCTTAAATTTGCAAAAGAGCTAACATCCACGCACAGTCTTTCCCATAAAAAAAAAATTTCTTTTATATTATTCAGTACTGACAATAAACTTCTGTGACTTTTTAAAAATGTTATAAGGGGAATGTGCCTGCATTTGAGAGGAAAGGGCCGTTTGTTTTGTATCTAGCAGTGCTCGCAACTATAGACCACCACAAGGAAGAAAGAATAACACAGTCCCAAAGGAAACATGAATGAGCTTGGTCAGTAATAATGTACACACAGCACTAGACTTTCAGCAGTCGGTGTGCACCCTCTGGCTCTGACTGAGAAGCTGTGTGTATGCCTGTGCGTTCACATGCTCACACACCTACATTTTACTTGTGCAAAACCGCTTACCGTCACTGAAAGAGGAAGGGTACATATATCAATGATCCATTTTGCAGAGCAGCATTTTCTTTTCATCCATACACCCAAGGAACAGGGCACATCCCAGAGCAGTTATTCCTTTTCCCAGCTGTCAATCCTTTTTTCCATTCTGACCAGCGCTTGGTTCATTGAAGCATCCACTGACAGTAAAACCCAACTGGCTATGATGTTACCGTGGCAGAAGCAGGAGGAAGAAAGCAGTGCATGCAGGAATAGGTTATCAGCTGCATACACTCTCTGCAGCTTGCCCACAACCCTCCTCCCCTCCCCAGACCCCTCCCCTGATCATACCATGGCAGTGAGGAACCAGGCTGCCATCCAATGCACCAGGATTCAGTGACCACCATGGAAGTGAAATGTGTTTCTTCTCAAACTTACAACCTCCCTTCACTTGCTTGGAAAGAAAAAACTAAATACCTCAACATGTTGGTGTTAAACACCCCCTTACATCTCTGGAAGGAGTCACTCGAGGACCATAATCTAGCCTATGAAATGAGGCACAATGAAACCAATCAATTTAGAAGAAATAAGAATCCTACAAGATGCTATTATCTTTAGGACTGGAATACTCATGCAAGCAAGCAAAAGGAACATGGCTTCTGCTGCTTAAGGACTGGAAGGGAAAAGAAAACCTAAATTAGAAAAGCATTAGATAGTCAAGCAGAACTGTGTGCACGCTGCTAAAACTCCCAGGGACAAGTCGACCGGTTACTGCTGGTAGAAAGGATCAAGGTGAATAAGGGAAGCTTTAAGGCACAAACTGAATAGCTGACACAGAAATCTGCTAGACCAGAAGGAGATAAGGGACTCAGTTGCTGAATTTATTTGTGAAAAGTCATGGATGTCTGAGATGATGTATCCACAAAAGCACAAGGGAAGGCACTACGTATTAAAGTCTCAGCCCAAAGGGAGAGTCAGGCAGGGACCAGCCCCTAGCTGGTACAAACACTGGTGGCTCTCCACTCCCCATACAGTGTTGGAGGGGTGAATCTGTAACACTCAGAGATACTGAAATATCCCCAAATCCAAGTTCTGTCCCTTACAAAGTAATGAAACAATTATGAGACTATTCTTACTAGAATGAATGCAATAGTATATATTACAGACCTAGATTTTTTTGACTTTACAGTTCGTCCAAGTAGCAGGAAAACCACAATACTGCTGGTTAGTGGAGGAAACATATAGCCACCCCTGCTTGCTGATGTCTTTTTAGACAAAAATTACAATCATGGTGGATAATCACATTTACTCATCAATACTGGGAGTCACTGAGCCTCAGCATAGCTCCACCCTTCATCCAGGGGCAGAAAAGTGAGTTTCTGAGGTAGCCCTGTCTGCATGGGATAGGACCCTCCTGCAAGAGCTTCCAGTGGCAGCTTCTTCCTCAGAGACCTCAGTCATCCTCACTGCCTTGAGCAAGGATAGTGCAGTGCTCTCAGCTGGTGCTGAGCTTATTGACCAGATTCCTCACAGACATGTGAACAATCATTGTGTTTGGTACAACTGGCCAATGTTTTTCTTTTCCATATTTTTTTAATGCAAACAGACTTCTTGCCCAGCAGGGGTGGTCTTTTTCAGTGAGAAGGTATGTTATTTGTGCAATTTCTGGTTACAACCTTTTTTTCCAAAATATCTTATTTAGCTTTTACTAGGAGAAATCATGTTGTCATTCTCTTTTTCTGTATTCTCCTGGTCTTTATTTTTTTCCTCAGTACAGGTTTTCTTTGTGAGCTTATTATCAAAAACTTCTAACAAAAAATAAGGCTTTCTTTTTCTCCAAATTACAATAGGATACAACTGTCAAAATGAGGAAAAGCACTGAAATTATTGATAAAACTAATTTAAAACACTTTCCTTTAGCTAGCCCTGCGAAGTTGTGAAGTTGTCTCAGATTTTAGATCATTTGGGATTCAGTTAAATAGTGTAATTGGTTGTAAGTCCGCCCATCTATGCTAAAAGCATTGCTAAAAACTCATGTATTTGAAAGGAAGAACTGAAAGTCAGAGAAAGAATAATTTAGTACATAGCTCAGAGGTATCATTAGTAGCGACAGCGTGATGTTAAGAACAGGGAAATTTGGGTTAAACAGCAGGAGGGAAGGCTGAGCACAGTCACGGGTGTGATGAGGGGTGAGAGCCACTCTCCCACCATGTGACCCCAGGCATGTTGCTACCAGAAAGCTCTCCCCACACTCAGCTTTTCATCCCTTTTTCCCCTAAGGATAACTTCCTGACAGTGTTAAATTACAGGACATCTCCCAAAATAGTTTTTAAAACTAGATGGCTCAGAAGACAAGAAGTTGTCCTTCTATGCTGAAAATCCATAGACTTGCCAAAAGACTACAAGAGGCAACTTTTCTCTTGCTCCTGCCCCTCCACCATGACCACACCTCCATGGTGACAGATCCTTGTGGATATCACAGCTGTATCCTACCTCTTCTCAGGGTTTCTCAAGCTGATCTGCCAGCCCTTGCACCTTCTCCCTACACAGAGCAGATTTCAAACCTTTCTAACTGTATTAGTTTCATATATTTTAAGGCATCACTTTAACAACAGGCACTGAGACAAAAAAAACCCAAAAACAAACCACGTAGCAGAATTATCTTTCTTACTTAAAATTTTTTTGCTTTATTACAAGTAAAATAATATTTCGCTGTTGAGTCATTTTAAGAAAATAACTATTTAAACACATCAACCTGACATCCACAAAACCTGCTACAAGCAGAGCAGGATTTAAGCACTGCATAATCTTTCCCAGAGACTTTTTCAAACAAAGATGCTGTGGTTTTATTTGGTTTCTATTTAACTCTCCTGAGAGGTCTCCCTTTAAATCCAGGCATGAAAAATACATTTTCAGTCCAGACACAGAGATTTTAGAAAAGATAAATGCAGTGAGACAGCATTTCATTTGCAAGTCTTTTACATTTTAACAGTGTCTACAGCTTTCCACTCAGCAAACATTACTGAAACTGTTGCTCCCTACAATAAATTTTCTTTAAAATTGTAATATTTTAAATGGTGTACATACAATATATATGCAATATAAACAGCTTTCACCTATCTGCAAATGTGGGCTCGTAAGATACATGTATTTGTGTCTGTGCATGGTATCCACAGGCAGACTATACACATTATATACTGTGTATTCACATGCATGTGTAATGTCATTCTGGTTCTAAATATAATGTACATAATTTCAAATAACAATGTTGAGAAAATGTCAAATCCAGTCAGCAAACACTACTGACTAGATACTTAGGAAAAATAGGGGAGAAAAAGTTAAGAGAAAAAAAGCAGCTTAGAGCTGACTTGTTATACATGAGGAAGAAAGACAGATTTTAGTCATCATAAGAAGAATTCAAGTTTTTCTAGTGTTTAGTCATATTATTCAGGTTCTAAGGAAGGGAAATTGAACAGAAATGACTAGGATTTGTTTGCATATTTTGCTGAGCTTTTCCATAACAATAAATGTAGCTCAGACTCTTTTAAGCCAAGTAATTGTGTCTGGGAGTTCTGTTTTAAATATGCTCTGGGGCATCTCATTGTTCCCACTGAGTGTAAAGTAGATTGTTTCTACGCTTAAGGAACTACAGTGTGTGGGATTAAATAATACACTTAATGAAGAGGCTAAAATGACTGCATTCTTGCTATTTCAAAGGGATTCCAGGAAAGAAAACCACCCAGGATCAGTGAAAATAGACTTTTACCATCTCATATATTATTAATGCACATTCTGTAGTGCACCCTACTTAAAACTGCACTTAAGGAGTATCTAGCTATATTACACCACCACTGACTTCCTCAGTATAAATCTGAACATTTCATCTTTCAATTTATTTATCCTTTCAACTTACCCAGGACCAGTCCTGGCCAGATGAGTACTTGAGTCTGGAGAGGCTGAGTCACATGCTAGTGATCTGTGAAAAGAAGAAAAGTGAATCCATGTCTCTGAATGCCTATTAACCTAATCACTTGAGTAGAGCTACCAGAATAACAGACTCCTGTCTCAAACTAGATGATGTTTTTTCACATGGCAAACAAAACTCAAACCTTTCCAAAATCCCAGACATGGAGTGGATGGCTTATCCTTCAATGGATAAGCATATACTGCCTTCCTTAGGTGTAACCAGGGCGCTGTGCTTAGTCTTCTGCATCTCTTGGATAGGGAAAGTTGCCACCCATACCCTTTGCACATCAGATGCATGTGGGAGAGCCCTCAGGTCTGAAGGTGGGAGGCAACCTGGAAGACCTGCACCCTGCCAATCCTTCCCCTAAGCACAAGAGAACTGCAACGAAAACTATTCGATCAGCTCTGCAACACCACACAATGTCAGGAACATACCGGTTTGTGGGTGTCTAAGCAGAACATTAGTTGATTACTGCAAGCCATTTCAGAGACTCTGTTAACCTGCACTAACAGATGAACTAATGTTGAGGTAACAGCCAAGTGACAGCTAAGTTTGGTCTATGACCCCTTAAATGGCCTTGTTCCTGGCAACTCCAATTCATTGTCCCATCTTATCTCTGCTGCCCCTTTGTATTTGATATCTGACATCAAAAGGGAATTTACTACTATGTCATGCTTGTTTCAGATGCGTTCCCACTTTCTTTTACCATCATCTTCCAATGATTCTCTAACATATTTTCCCATCTTCCTGCACAGTGTTAGCTTAGGAGAGCTCCTCTCTTCATAGTTCATAAAGTACCAACTGTATTTTAAACCAAGGGAATCATAGGTCCTTCCCTGCTGTGCTTGACTCCAGCTGGAGAAGAGAAGGGCCTGGATAAGCAGTTGTAGCACTTGGGAGAAGGAGGGAGTTGTCCTAGGTCAGGCATACGCTTCTCATTGGTGTTTGCTCTTGGAAAACCTGAGAGAATAAAAGCCAGCTCTTGGATCTCCTCTTGTCACTTCATGGCATGTAGCACTGTTTGCTCAAGCTTTTTGTGACTGGGCATGTGCCACATGCTTTGCATACCCACTGTACATGCCCCCACTGGCATTTGCCATGTTGCACGGGTGGATCAGCAGAGGCACATGCATGCACACACACACGCATGCACATACACATGCCTGTTTGGAACACAGGTGCTTAATGCTGTTTTTGCTACCAAGCTACCCAGAACCTTTTTTTTTTTTTTCTTTTGAAAGGGTAGGGGCAGCTATGAGAAAAGAGAAGCTGCCAAAAATTTCTGCTGCCGGTATTGGCATTTCTCTTCCTTGCTAAATCACACAAGGGCTCAAACCAAAGCCATGTAGCCTTTCTGCCCATCTCTGACTTTTACTATCTATCGGGTCATATAGACACTGTTCAACAAACACCTCTAATGGTCTCAATTCTAAAGCTTAATGCCTTTTGGAATTTAATTAAAAATGCAGACATCTGATCTTTATGTCCTTCTCAGTATGTACACAGAAGTAAAATTTTATTTATGACATTCCACTTTTAAAGCATTTGTGTGTGAAAAAATATTCCAGCTCCCTCACCAGCATTTGCGGATAGTCTTTGTAAATTGTCTCTGATGGCCAAAGCTATTGCAATTAGCAAAATCAGACAATAGGATGGAGCCAACAGAAATGAAACATTATCTTCTGCTGCCAATACTTGCATCATCCTACTGAGCTCATCTTATAAAATACCTAAAATGTGAGTCAGTTGCTTGGAACCATAAATTGTGCACTTTCCTCCCATACCAGCTACCAAAGTGCACGGTGGACATTGCCCTGCCTCTTACTGTAGCTCTTTCTTACTCATTCTTACTCTTTTTTTGTTTTCCCAAGGGGCAGCCTTGGAATTCTTGTGCTTCTCTCAGTGCAACACATCTTCTTCTCTGTGCATGGTCACCAGCCAATAATCGATGGCAATGGAAGCAAGAACTCTTGAAAAAAAGGTTTTCTGCCACATCAGCATGCTACAAGGATTGCTCAGAGCAGGATTAAAAAGGAAGTTGAACATGAATAAAAGGTTCATACATTCCTGCCTGTGTGTTCACATCTGGGTCTGACCCTGCAGAATTTTGCATGAAACTTCATATTCACAGGGAAGATATAACTTCATGCAAGTGTACCTAGACTTGAAACAAACAAAAAACCCCAAACAAAACCCAAACCTCCACTTGAAACTCAGCAGATTCATGAGCATATGTAACTGTTGATCTCTTCTTTCCACACCACCCTTCCCCATAAAGCCTAGGCCAACATGGGATGGCTGGCACAAAAGCTGGCATAGATGGCTCTATCCCGACTGAGCACCACGTACTCTAGAGGAATTCATTGCTAGTTCCTTACAGCCAGATGCTAGACTCCCTGTGCTTCCTGAGCCAAACAAAGAAATAAAAACACACATGCTCACATGAAGCCACTGAGATGGTCATTCTTACAATTACGGGCAGCGCTATTTTCATTTGGTTTTTTAGGTTAAAATACCAGAAGTTGGGGCAATAGAACATAATTCAATAATCTCCACCATAAACAAATATATTCATCCTGTAGACTTTCAGATCCTGATAGCTTTAACTATGGAAAGAAAACTCCAGCCTTAATAGATTCAGAAAGTGTCTGTAGCTGCACCACACCGTCACACTGACTAAACCTTGTCTGCTCTGACCACCGCACTGTCACGCTAAAGCTACTATGGATGTATTGCACCAGTTTATCTGGTCCCTTAAAGCTTGGGGATTTATTGACTGTCTATTTGTAAAACCTACAGTAGTTTGAGTGTGAATTCATCACAATAAAATTTGCTTTCAACACCCTAGGATTTTTGTGCTGCTGATTTGTCACATCCTGGACCTCCTTCGGTGAAATGGAGTCCTATAATACCTGTCCAGAAGTGAGGAGGTGACAAATATGCAATATCTGAATAGCAAGATGCTTAATGTCTCACAACTCCTCTGTAAAGATTATCAGCTGTTCTAAGAAGATGCCAGATTCTCCCAACCATGGACCTTTCCGGTGACGTGATACAACTGGAGTAACATCAATTGGCACAGAAGAGAAATAGGCTACTTGGCAGATGTGATTCTCAGTTCCTGTTCTTTTTTTTGTTTACTCAGGCATGTCATCTTTATTTACAGGTCTAGCAGTGTTTTCCTCTGGATGGGACAACTGAGTGTTTCCATTGTTCCTCTTAAACACCCTCAGTAAATGCAGGTCATTGACTTCAGGATCTTTTTTAACTGATAGGGTTGTTAAGTGTTCTGGTGTCTTCAGGGTAAATAAACATGTAGAGGAGGACCTGGTGAGGAGGTTAAGCAGAGGGTTTTAGGAAGCAGATGTTGTCTAAGGGTGACAGAAAAGCACTAGAAAAAGAACAGAAGCCAGGTCTCTGTAGAAGCATTTCTTATGTGGTTATTACGACAAATGAACATTTGAACATTTGCATGAATATTTGAACTGCAGCTGCTGAAGGTGCTTATGAAGTAGGTACTCCAGCTAGAAAATGGGTTTAAACATAGATTCTTTAAGCAGAACACATAATCAACTCTGTCTGCAGGTAGGGAGAGAGATGACTGGAGCACTGTGGTCAGTAACACACCACCTGCTCTGCCACAGGAATACCATCCAGTTCTACACACTGCAGGTTTGCCTCTGAAAAAAAGACTTCTTGACCTGTATCTGAGGATACTGCTCCCTTGTTTCTCAACTCCTTTCATTCCTTCCAACCTCTGTTGCCAAAGCTGAGCCTGCTGTAGCAGGGTTTTTCAATAGGAGGTCATGCAACCAAATGATAAGCTGTGGGCAGCTAGTAGCAATGGAAAGCATTCCTCTCTTCCTGAAGTGGTGAATGAGAAATTAATTAATCTGGATGCAGGTCTGGCTGAGAACAGCATTGCTTCTGGTGCAGCTGCTTCTGGCTTTTCTTGCGAGTGTCCTCCTTCCCCCACGCTGCCTCACCAGCAGGCCATTGGGGCTGCTTCCCCCAGCGCTTCGCCCCACTGCTTACGAGAGGGGCACGAACTGCCTTTTTCCAGGTTACAGCAGGAAAAGGGAACAGAGCTGAGCAAGAGAGAAGGACAGCATAACAAAACAAGTCAAGGGAGGGAGTTTTTGTGAGCCAGGGTGCCGGCTTTGAACTGTAGCCTTTTAACAAGGCAAACTCCAAGCTGGTCATCTTCTGTCATTACCTCAGAGAAGGAGCCATGCAGGCCTCTGCATGCGTTCATGTGTATATGGCAGAGCAGCATGGGAAGCCTTTAATAATTAAGTTCAAGTACATTCCTGTTTACTCCTGAATATGCTGTTTGAACACATTCATTTTTGCAAAGTTGCTGAACCCCTGCTCGTGTCTTTTGTTGCCCTGATGCCTGGGTAGACCCCACCTCTGGGCTGGTGTCTCCCCTTGCCCAGCCCGCTGGCTCTCCCCGCCCCCCCCCCCTCCCCAGCAGCAGATTTCCACCTTCACTGAGCTGTGGCAGTTCTCTCTTCTGCCCATTTAAAGTCATCTCAGTCACAACTGCTGCTACCACAGACAAGTGCATGTTATTATTAATGCATTATTAAATTTTATCTCACATTTAGAGCCTTGTCAATGGTGCTCACTTATAGACACTGTGGTGATAAGCACTATAGGAATGGCTATAAATAATGAATGCTATCCCTCTCATGTCTCTCCCAGTCTCCTCACCCAGTAGGTATTCACTACAAGGCAAATGCAGATCAACTCCATTTTATTTTTACTGATTAGAAGTTTCATCAGCGTGGGTAGTTGCCACAAGGTAGGCAAAAGCCTGCAGCTACTGTGGGAGACAGCCCAAGATAACTGAGCAGCTTCTGTTCCCACCAGGGTACCTTTCCCTAAAAGCAAAACACTAACTAATTTGCCTGCTACATTCCTGCTCCTTGCAGGGCTCCAGAAATCAAGAGATAGGGTGGAAAGATAGAGAAAGGGTCCAGACTCTCCTGGGTTTTTGCTCTTTACAGCTCGACAGCACAATGCAATTTTTAGTTGGGAATTGTATCATCTCCAGCATTTGCCTACCATCCAGCAAAGTTCAGACATCCATAAGTTCAAAATCAGGGCCCAAAAAAGCAGAGCAGTGGTGCCATCTCGACTGTAGCCTGCCCTACCTCATTAATGTTTGCTATTCATTTCTTCGTCTTCTTCTTCCTTCCCCTGTATCTCCTGCAAATTAAATCTTTGAATGTTGTTAACACTCCTGTGCATATACAGTTCTTGGACAATTAGCCACCAAAAGATGTGGGGGATCATTGCTGTTACCTGAGTATTTATAGGAGCTTTAGAGAGAAAAAATTGTAAAATAAAAGTCTTCAGGAGAATGCTGAGAGGTTTTAAAATAAGTGATGTAAATCTTTTAGGTTTGGTCTCAGAGATGCCCAAATAAAAATCTAGATTAATGTTCTGGAACAAGATACCTTAACCTCTTCATAGTTTTGTAATGGACTAAAGTTCACCATGGGGTTCAGATCTCAAAGGGAATTCAGGAATCAGCATAGATACCAAAATCAGTCTGCACTCTTAAGTATCACTAAAATTAAGACTGTTTGGAGTCACTGATTAAATTTGGCTCATGAAGCACATTTTCAGCTGGCAGTTCAGATAAGATGCCAGACCTAAAGCTGAAACGAGCAGAAAACGGCTTTGCAACTTGCAAATTTTCTGAGATAACATATTTTTTGTTTAAATTAATTTAAAATGTCAAAAGCAAAGTCATATTCATAAATAAAAGTCCTGATGGAAAAAAATCAGTTTGGGTCAGTTACAACATATTCTTCTGTTAATGTTGTAGTGTTTAATCTTTATTTTGACCTGGTTTTCAGTTGTGTATAAATAGCTTATATTTAACAATAAAATGTTCTTTAAGCAAGGAAAAGTTGGGTTTGAGGTTTTTTTAATGCTGAAAATGCGCTAACATTTTATCAAATGAACAAATATATTGGGGGGGAAACTTTTTCCAGTTAGAAAAATGTGCATTTTAGTGCACCCTTGGCTTTTGCATATCAGAAACGCAATTCTCTGAAGAAATTATCATCTGCTCCATCATCTACAAGCCCTGAAAGCCAGTCATCTCCCCTCCTCTGATATTCAGACTGTTCAGTCAGTTACCCTGACTTCATCGGGGCATGACTAGACCTTATCACAGATTCCTTTACTGCATGAATTCTGAAAGAATCCAAAATTACCATGGAAAAAACTACCCAGACTTCCTGCTTTTGAGACCTCCTGACTTCACTCCAGCCTAGACTCATGTTTGCCAAGCATTTCATCTAGGGTGACAAAAGTTTTTCACTTAATACCTCTGCTTGACCTGCTTCAAAACTTGATGTAGCCTCGCTTAAAGCTCAGGTTCCCCATTGATGTGCACTTTTCCGAAAGATGAGCTGGATTTTATAACATTAGCATAATGAATGGATCTACCTCAGCAACCATACTTTGTATTACAGGGCTGTCTCATGACACATGAAGAAAATGTCCCACTCTGACAGGTTTAATCACCAGGGTACGTCATGTCAACACTAAGGGGGTGTCCCTCTGTAAACCTGGGTTTAGATCTAACATGGGCACACAACAGTTGTTTGGCTTAAAGTAGAAGAAAAATGAGTTTCTGCCTGCCCACAGGAAACTCCTTGGATGTACCCTCAGGAATATGTAATGAAAAATACAGAGACATTTGATAATGAATAAAGCATTCAGGTTCTTTTAGCACATATATTCACCCCGATGTCATTTACATCTTCTGTCCTTACATAAGTACCATATGTATTTATTTATTGATAAATGTTCCTATTTGAGGTTGCTTACATTTGTGAACCCTCATCTCAAATGGTCAGTATCAAGCCTGATTTTCAGGGGCACTAAGCATCCACATTCCCCATTAGATTTTTTATGCCAGGGTATCCCACCAACAGAGGGAACTTTGAGAGTGAAAAACCCCTCACGTAGCCAGGGAACAGTTATCACTCAGCACTCCCAAGATCTGATTCAGGGTTACTACCAGCTGCTCTAGAGTTTCTCCAACAGCACAAAGTACTAACTCATCAGACAAGAAGAAAAAAAAAAAAAAAAGTCATAGCAGCTGAGGTCAGTGAAATAACGCTGTCAAGATCCTTCTCCTAAAGTGGAGATGGCAATCAGTCCACTCCAATATTTACTTTGTTATCTGCCCATCACAACAGACAATAATTAGATTACCATGGGTCAGGTTTTTTCTAGAGAGGTCACGCAATGGTGTAAGATGCTGTCTTGACGAGACAATCCCGGCATTTTCCTTTGAGATTAGAAGCATTTTCCACTGCAGCTTCACCAAAAGTTTCACCATCTATAATTACAGACACCACATATAAACCAGGGCACACAACCAGGGCCAGGAATTACGAGTATGAAGGCATACAATATGAACAGTCTTACACACACAGCTCCGTGCACAAAGGAGAAATGGCAAGTTTCCCAAAAGGGGAACAGCAAACTTCACAAAGGCTCCAATAACCCTCCCCAGCCACCTTGTTTGTCAGAGCCTTCCCTACACCTACACAGTGTTTCTCAGCATTAAAGAGGATTAAGTAACTCCTTCCATAAAGGCTTTCACCAGCTCGCACATGTCAGGCCTCAGAAATCATTCCATAAGCTCTAAATGATGATGCTCCCAGTGCTTACTTTTGGGAGGCAAGCCTGCCTGAGATAAATGTTACTTGGAATACAAGCTGTTTCTCCTCTTATCAAGGAAAAATTTTGTATCCTGAGGATTCCCCCATAAATTAGCCAAGCCCCACCGCTACACCCACTGCTTCCCTACAGCAACACAAAGAATATGGTAACACTCATTAGAGCGCACCACCAGGGAAAAGTCTAATTGCTGGATTTACATTTTGTAGGCAACGTGTATTTATACTAATAATTCTATTTTATGCTGCTTTACCAGTCAGAGAAGAAAAGAGCATATTGTATTAAGCTCCAGCCCCCAAGCACTGAAATAACACTAACAGATCTAGAGAGACGGGCTTTCATATAATTGGCATCCACCCACAGAATGCAGCTGATGATGAAGCATATTTCCAGCAGTTCACAAGAAGGACATGCGATTCCCTGAGGATTTTCAACCTTTAATATTCGCCTATCTTTGGGAGCATCTACTCATCATTACAGCAGTGCTAGTCACTTCACTGATTGAAGTGGGACTGGAAAAATCAGCACTTTAACCTTGCCTATTTGGATCTTAAGCATTATTGCCCTCAGTGGTCACCTCCAGGCTCCCACAGATCCTTCAGAAAAAAATGACCTATCCACTGTTTATCAAGAAAATAACTTTAAGAAGTAATAAGAAACTGCAAAATTAGTCATCCAACCAGAAACACTACCAGAACCTGAGATATCCAATTATTTCTTTTGAAGAGATTTTTTGTTATTGTTGTTGTTCATTTTACAATGTCTTGAAGGACATAAAAAACCATCGTTCTTCACAGTATTCCAGTGTCTCTGTTTCCAGCTCCACCTGAAGCGAGAAAGTGCCAAGCTGTTGGCAAACATGATGGTTTTTTTTTTTTTGTTGTAGTGAGTTCATCAAAACATTTTGCAACCTGCAAAACTGCTCAGATTTTATTCAAGACTTCCGCAGGCTCTTATTTTATCTGAATAAATTCACCCAGTCTTAATATTTTCTTTTCATTTAATACTATAAAACCAGGAGTTCTAGACCCATCAAACTGATGAAGGATAAGACAAAAGTTAAAACTAGTATGAACTTTTCTAAAGATCAAAGTTGTCAGATGCAGGGGTTTGGCTTGGGACTGTCCTGACAACTGCTAATATAAAAAGTTAAAAGCAAAGAAAGAAAGAAATACTTGTCTTACTCATAATAGCTTCACATAAACTTAAATATACATAAAACATAATTAAAGGCTGCTTCTAAAAGAAGCTGGAAGCCATGGTGTTATGTCTCTCTTCATAGGTTTTTTATCTGATTGAGCAATCTCAGAAAAGCTACTTTACACATCCTTCTAAGACATGGCTGCTTCACATTATCACACGTAGCTATTTTACAAGAGCGCTGCACATCCTGCTTCTGGCCTCTTTACCTGGAAACATGTTCCCACAGCTTAGCCCTGTGCTATTAATACTTTTCTATTTGACATTCTCCTCACCTTCATTTTACATAGCATTGCTGAACATAAAGCATCTATTTGCTTGGTTCTAATTGCAAATTGACCCATTCCCCTTTCAGATCCTCTCAGTTTCTGCATCGAAGAACTTGTAAATGAGAATAGTCATCGAGCATCCCACGCACTGCAGGAACAAGACAGCACAGGAAGGTGGACAGTCCAGTCTGGTGGAGACTGATCGGACTTTTCATGAATGGGACATCAGCCTTTACTTTTTCAACTCACTCTGAGCTGCCCAGCCACAGGCCTTCTCAAAGCAGGTTTTTGTTCTGAAAAAAAAAAAAAAAGGCACAGTTGCAGATTCCATGTTGAGCCATGGATGCGCAATAGCATAACTGCCAGTGAAATAGGTATGCACACCGGTGGGGTTCAGCAATCAAGGCTACATGAATTGCAGGCAGCATCAGAGGAAAAAAGCCACTGCTGAACAAATGCTGTTTGCTGTCAGACACAGTATGACCTTTTCACTAGGTACAAGACGGGAAGACTGCGGAGCACATACTGATTAGGTGTATGGCTCCCAAAATGCCATTAGGAAAAAGAAAATCCTTCATTACAGCGTAATACAAAATATGCTGGAACATAAGAAAGCCAAGAACAACTTATTTTCTAAACGTCTTTACCCTTCCTTTTTTTATTCCTTGTTTAAATACTCTTTAAAGCAGTCACTGTGGTGTAGAGAAAAGGGAGAGCAAAAAAGTTCAATCTTTTTTTCCAGCTTCTGCTGGAGCGATGACTGCTAACAGCATCTCCCCCGGTGCTGTGCTTCCATGCCATGTAGTGCACACGATGCTGTCAGAGGCAATGACGCACTGTAAAACAAGCCCAGCAGCCAAAGCAGACACCGTCGATATTTTTGTTGTTACTGTTTGGGATGGGCTGGGGTGGAGGCGGAAGTTTTACACCCTTATTGATTTGGGGGAAGACAATCCTACACAGACTTAATTATTTCCACATTTCTAAAATAACTTGTTTCCCAGAGACTCTCCAATGTTAGTTATCTCAGACACCCTGCATCTAACAAGGATTACTATTTGGTGGTTTAGAGGAGGAAAATATCAGTAGTTCATTGTAGGCTGTCGTATACAGCAGGAGAAGACTGGTGAAATTCTTATTTGACCTCCTGCAGCGTGCATAAGGCCAGCACACAATCGCTAGCCCACAGTCACCCTTAATCCAACCCTGCCAGTCCTGCACACCAAGAAAAGGGCCATTTGCCAGGCAGTGACATGACTTCATGCCTAGGAAGTCCTAGGAAGGTAGAAACTACTATGCTGCATTAAATCATTCCTAAATGAGTGTATGATTCCTAACAATGCCCCAAATCCAAGGAGGTCTCATTCCATACTCATGGTCTCATGCTATGGCCTCTGCCCAAGACACGATCCCACACAAACACCCACAGTTGTCCTGTAATCCGCTCCCTGACATGTTTTCATGACGTGAAAAGCAGAGGTGTTATGTGTTAACAGTACGTTGAGAGTTCTACCAAGCCCTGAGCTTGCTATTGACACCAGGCTTCAGGAATGGGACAGACCTGACGTAGTCAATGGCTGAGATATGTCTTGAAGAAGTGATTGCTCTTATCCAAGCATGTGCGGTTCCAAATCCTTGGCCTGTTCCCCTGGCTGGTCACTGACTTAATAAGGAATGCAGCCTATTGCTTTCAGCATTAGCTGATACCAGAGGGTCCCTAACTGGGCCGCACACCATTTTTCATATTTCAGAATTTAAGTGAAGTATTTTTGTTAACAAGAAGAAATTTCATCAGGGTAGAGGAAATAAAAACACAACTCCTTTCCAAAAGTCTCCTGACCATCATCTCTCATTCTGTTAAAATAATTAAGACTTGATGCTCATCAGTGAAAAGACCTCATCTGTGTTTGTCCATAAGGAGCTCTGCATAGCTAGTCAGTATAAATACCACATAAAAACCCAAAAGTAACAAAGGGAGAATTTTTTCTTCATTTGTTATTTTTGGGGAGAAAAACCAGCCATCTGTGTTCCAAATGTGTTGCTTTTCAGTGATCCACAAGCTGTTTCTATGGTTTTAAATTATTTGACTTTGCTTTTCTTTCGAATGGTTGCCTTCACCATATTAAAATACAGTGCCTCATCCTGCTGAGGGCTGTGTTATTTTTCTGGCTGCTTTGCTAGATAAGCATTGTACAGGTCTGGAAATGATAACCTACACAAGAGGGCAGTTTTGTTTTCACTGCAATAGCACAGGAAGGAAGCAAGGAAAAGTTCACGTTGCTTTGGTGAAGGCTTTACCTGAAGAGCAATTTTTTGTATTTTTGGTGACAGAGAAATTGGTTTAGTTCCTATCTTTAGCCACGATGAATAGAGTTTCTCACCCTCCCTCAGCTAGCTGCAAAACACCTAGAAATTAGGCATTCAAGTGCTTAAAATGGGGTGATGGTGGTGGTGGTGTATGTATAAAAAAATCTTCCTGTATGTATAAAAACAAATCCTCCAAATCCTCCATTTACATTGCTTGTACAGAGAGCATTTTATTTTGATTGAGAGCAGATTGTTCACTCCTATCCCCAAAATGTGAGATTGGGCAGATCTCACTGTGTGCCCATTTTCACAATATAATATTCGTTATGTACACACAGTTGTACGTACAAAGACACACACGGCATGTTTATAAATTCAGCACTTTTAATTGTTTAGATGTTCAGATCTATACTCACTAGTGAGCCCAGCACACTTTTATTATTAAGAACATTGTGGAATTAGCATTTTTTTTATTAAAGGTAGAGATGCAAATGAAAAAATATTTACATAAATATCTACAAACACTATGCATCATTCTCTTTGTCTTCAGGAACACAGCCACATGCCAGGTCTTTTTGTGTATTAAATGACCAAACACATACCTAAATCAAATAGCCGTTCCATTCAGTCTATGCTTTCTACAAGTCGTTAGACATGCTGTGTTGAAAGGAGTGACTTCGTGCATGCTCAGCTTTTTCAAAGAACCATCTGTGATTTAATGACCAGATCTAAGCCATACAGAAGCCTGAACTCTGAGAAACTTGCAGCCTGACCGCCATCCACCCAGGAAGCTCCTGCTATAAAGGAGTCTATAAAGACACCATTCACACGGCCAGTCACCAGGGCCCTGGTGCATAACGAACCTGGAAACTTACTGAGGTCTGTCCCTGCGAAACCCAAACCGCTCCAAGGATTGGAGCCGCTGAGACTGCTGCAAACACAAAGCAGCCCTTCCTCCGAGGCAGGCATGTCTTAATGAGAGCAAACATTCCCCTCTCTGAAGGAGGCAGCAGGAGACGGATGTGTGCAAGGACCAAGCTCTGTCTGTCTATTGTACTTCCACGGTACCCATTACTGCAGCATTTTAGAGCCTCACAGCATAAACACATTTCTCCCCAAGATGCCCCCATGAGGGGCGGGAGTACCATCATCATTTGGGACAATAAATTTCTCCACAATAGGAAACCCAACATAAAATCACTGAAGCCATTCAGCTCAGACTTGGAAAATAATACATGACGCTTCTGCTTTTCAAAGGTCTGTTCTTAAGTTTCTCATTACACCTCAAATTTACATTGAATATTTGTCAATGTTTAATAACATTCAAATTTAATTCCAGAAATGTAAACACGCAGAGAGCATGTACAGATTCTCACGTACTAATAGACATGTCAAAAATGTTTTATTTTCCCCACACCACACCTGCTTCCCACCACAGCCTTCTTCCCACCCCAAATTATTTTCTTTCTTCCCCACACAGACAGAAAGGGCTCAGATTCGCTTAAGTCAGAAGCACTGAAAACTTCAAAAGTTTTACAGCATCTAGTCAAAACCATCTAAAGAAGGTGAATCTGTCAAAATAGGCTGGAAATCTCACCAAAGCAGGCATACATCCTCCTGCCCTTTGTGGCAGATCACATACTTACAGTATGTGATAAAATACTTTACAGTATTTTAGCTCAAGAACAGAGAGAAATTGTGCTACTTGTCCTGCAGAGACTTGTACATATGCCTGGCTTAGCACTTTCGGGGGAGCAGGGGCATTCCAACAGACCCCTCACTTAGGTGCACTGGCTGGCGCTCTCCAGACATACCTCTTCTCCCAGACACTATACTGAGACTTAGCACACAGAGATTTCTCCCGTTTGTAGTACCAGCTACCTCCTGCCCCTAGGCTGCTCTCTCAATTGTGCCAGCTCAGCTTCCTACCAGGTAATACCGTGAACCGCATCAGGAACCGATCTAGCTGAAACATAACCTATTCTTTCATCATTTTTCCTTTTATTTTTTGCAGAATTATCTTTCAACTGAATCAGTGCCCTGGCACATTTCACTGCACGGCCACACAAATGCTGTGCTGGCACAATGAAGTGGAGAGGCACTGGGCAGAGACCGCATAAAAGCAGCTTACACAGCATTGCTGTCTAATATTTAACCACAGCCATAAGCTCCTACCTCTGGTCCTCTGAACTGCAACCAAATTAGATCCAGGTAGCAAAGCAAACAGTGCAATCTCCTGCATCTCAGCCCAGGGCTTTCATCACCAGCCACGAAAACAAGTAGGAAATATTTCACGGGTTTCATGGTTTGTCCACATTACTCATTCCATTTGCACAAGTTTGAAACGTTGATAAAAAGCGTCAACAACAACAAGGAACTTGCAGAAAAGTTTGACTATCTATACCCAAGCTGCTAACTAAGGCCTGAAAGATTATCAAAACAGAAAGATATGTCTCAAAACCAGGTTTAATCCACTGAAGTCAGTTGCAAAGCTTCCATTAATCTGTGTACAGTTGTACAAATATTTATTTCCAAATACATAGAAGCAGATACGCATTTGCCTCGAGTTACAGAGACAGGAATCCGATCATCTCTGAACTGTAGTTAATAGAAATGTGACTCCAGAAGAATGTGTTTTAACCTGGCTCCTCAGTAATCTCTTAAACATGTCCCAAGAAGAACTCAGTAATTTCATGACCATATTTTCAAGGTTTAAATCCTTCAGAAAAAGGCATGAAATATCATTTTGTACTTTTACTTAACATTTGCAGTTTTGCAAAAGATTTATCATCACAGTGAGCATATGTGTTATAATGATAAATACTATTTCCATTGTCTTTTTATGTACAGTGCCAAATGGTCTTGGCTCTTGGCCTATGGTTTACACAAGGATTATAGCAGCAAATGAATTTGCCTCAAATACTGTAACAACACCATGGACCCCTTCAAGCTCACCATAAAGCTGGGATAGTGCATCAAAAAATACACACCACTGAGCTACTATGCAAAAACATAGTTTTCAATTCCCAGGCAGTATACAACAAATAACAAAGCAAAAATTATCTTTGCAAAAGGGACGGATTCTGTGTTTCAGAAAGGCTCAGTCCAGGAAGCCTCTCTGGAAGTCTGTGTAACTGTAGTCTCCCCTGGACCTCCAGTCCCATTCATCTGCTCTCCATAGAAGGAAGCCTAAAATACTGGAATCGTGTTATTTCCTGTGTGCAGTCTCATGCATCTCCCATTTTTTTCCTCAGCTAAACTGTACTGTATTTATATGCTACTGGAAAACAGTGAAAAATCAGTATTGGTCTCTGAGCTGTGATACATTGTTTGAAAGGCCATTGAAGTAAAGACAATGGTTTCTGGCAGATTGCATATTAAGGACAAGTAACATCACTCCTACATAGGACTGGATGGGAGAACTGACAAGGACAAGCAGGTCCTTTGGAGCTGTCTTTCCCTAGAAGTCCACCACTGAGATGATAGGGAGATAGGGAGTAAAAATTTCAGTGACTATCAAGAGCAGAGTCAAAACAAGCAGTTTTTCTTCTGGTGAATAAGCAGAAAGAGAGGTTTGCCCGTTCACTCTGCTTTGGGGCCCTCTGTTCAACTGTAAACGACACTATTTCTCCTTTTTTTTCTGACAGATCTGATGTTGCTACCAACTTAGGCATCCAAGATTTAAAAAAAAAAGCCTCATACACTTAAGGTGGTAAAATCTATTCCCACTTTTAGTTCATTGCTAATTCTTCAGCAATCCCTTGGTACCAAACCACAGTTGATCTCTTTCTACCTAAGTCGTACCTTTATTGGATGTCCTCTGCAGGCAGCAAATCCTTTTTATGAAATCAAAAAGACTTTGATGGCAAATGATAGTTCAAGAGCTAATAATGCCACCCTGGATCTTCTTTCTCTCTGATCAGGAAAGGAATCTCCAGAGTTCAGTGAATCCCTAAGGAGTTACAGTACTAATTTTACAGCAACAGCTGTACTTAGGTTTTAAGAGAAGGCAGATGTCTTTGTCTTTCAGTAGCCTTCAGAGATACCACTTGTGTTGCCAAAATTAAAAAAAGTGGTCTGTGCAGTAAACCTAAGTGTTCCTCATTTTTACGTTCATTTGCAAGAGGAGAAGGATTTTTTCTTTCTCTTAACTGAAGAGCAAAGCTCAGCCCTTGATTTCAGTGCTAATGCCCCCTGAACTCTGATTCACTTGCCTACAATAACAGGAGAGCTAGTCTGAGGGAGAAGGTCCCTGTTTAAACATAAAATTCCTTCAAGAACTAGCAGAAATTATAATCAAAATATATCATAAATAGAAATCTTGTGTTTGTTTCTTTGCTGTAATCTGGGAATATTCCTTTCATAAGATTTCTGTCTTTGTTAGTTGAAGCATTATTCATTTTTTATTGTAACAAATGTTTCAAAAAACAATTTGCTCTCCAGAAGGGACCCTGAATCACCATAAAACCAAATGCCAAGAGTGTTTCCTTAAACTGAAAAGGGTTTATTTCCTTAACCTGCCAAATTTAACAGGGAAGAATTTCACTGGGATAACAAGCAGCTTCTGTTCTCTTTGGCTGGGCGGGAGCCACTCCCTTTCAGCAAATGTCAAGGTGTGAAAGCCTGAGGCTTCTCCATAAAATGCACAAATCACATCGAACCTTCAAAAACCAGCTGTGCCTCATGCTGCCTTGCTGTCCAGATCTCACCTCCTACCCCGCCTCATTCCCTGGTGACACTGATGGCACCAAGCCGGCGTTTCTTAGGAGAGGGTGGTAGGCAAGAAAGCTTTAACACTCCATCTGGCTCCATCCACTCACTATAGCACAACGGCCTGGGATTTCTGGACATCAGACCACCTCCGGGACCCCTTTCAGGCAACTGCATGTACCCACCCTTGCCCACAGAAAAAGCCCTCACCTCCTACAGCAGCCACCAGTCACTCTCCTGGTGCAAACGTGTAACACAAAGCAAGACCAGCACACTTTGCACTGGAGCAGCCCACAAAGCCATCCAAACCAAGTTTTGCTTTAGTCATTCCTTCCCTCAAAACTCAGATGCCAACATGTCTCCCTGAGCTTGGAGGTTGTCAGAGAAGCCTGTCTCACAGAGCAGCCCACGCAGGCAGCTACCAAACACCGGTTTCTCAGTCTGTACAAAAAGCAATATATACCAGAAACCTGCTAAGCCATTACAGTAAAAAACAGTGATGTGTAAAGATGATCCAAAGAATATTTTACTATTTAACTCATCTTGTCGTAAGACTGCAGTAGGACCTAACCCATAAAATAGAAATTACGCAGGTTGCCTATGCACTCAAGATAATTGAAAAAGCCCTGCCACACAGGACATCCATTCCAGCACAGGACAGCATTTCTGCTTAAAGCAGCTGAGGCAGGGAGTAAAGACGGGGCGGTAAGAACTGTGTGAAAGAATGCCAGCCCTGCAAAGAGAAAGCTTTTAGTAGTCTTTCATGTCTGGGATTGATGGTGACATATAGTAAATAACAGCTACTGCATGTTCAAAGCTTTTGGGTCGAAATCTCAGCCAACATAAATCATCAATGCTTTTTCTCTGTCCCTCTGACTTTATGAGGGAAGCTCTTGTTATTCCATACTCTATGAACTACGGTGATCACATCATCCCAGAGGGAGCTGGTCAGAGAACTAAGTCTTACTCAGACTGTGCAACTCCAGCAAAAATGAAATACTAGAATTTTACTTTGAAAGGACAGAAAAAGATTGTGACCCAGATAAAAGACAAGACACAATGTACTGGAAAGACACATTAAATGTTTTCATATCATTGCCTATGGAAGATGCATTATATATTATCATTTACACTTTTAAAATCATGTTTTTATATGTAGTAAAAATTGAATTAATTATCACCCATACGAAAGGAAAGTTAGCTGTCTATCTAAATCAGAGAGTGCCATTTTTTCCTCCTGAATATTCTTCTGTGGAAAATGTTGACTAATTTTGGTTCTCAGTCTTCACTACAATTAAACACAAAAGCAGGTTTCACTGTTTTGAAGTCCACTGCAAAGGAAGTTCCCATTCTGAAGTTATCTGTGGTCATGGCAGTTCCTTTAACTAGAGAAAGGTAATTCAAGATTTAGGAGTATAATTCCCAATTGCAAGGTCCATCAGCCAACACTGATCTTATTTGTACTGGATGCTCAAGATAACAAAGTCCTCAAACTACTGTCAAGGAACCAAAGGAATCACATTCTAAATACAAAAGAATAAACAATTTTCACCCTCTTTATTTTTTAAAAATACATTTTATAGCTTCTTCCTTCACTTCTCTCCCTCCATCTATCCCACATTCTCTTTTTTGTCTCTACTTTAACATCTTTTTGGCTTTTTTCTTTCTCCAGCTCTACTTTGCTAATATCAGAAATCACACCATACACACACTCCAACTTTGACTTTTCTGACCATGTATTTGCTGACTATTCCTGCTTCTCTCCTTCCTCATAGGATTGCTCCTCAGAGTGTAATTTGTTACTCCAAAAGGAGATAAATGTTTTCAAAAACCCTATTTCAACCCCAGGAGTGAAATGGAACTAGTGCTGGGAGAGATATTTGTGAAGAACTGTCAGTGCTTCTAAACTGAAAAACAAAAAAAAAGTAGCTTGGAGGAGTAAAAAGAGCAACTATAATGAGTTCAAAGTAAGATGCAGATGGCTGCTGTAAATCTGTTAAACCTTAGTTTATTGTGAGATGGCAGAATCTGTCCCTAAAGGAGGAGCCTGCATGGATTGATTCATGTTCAGTGATGACAACTCAAGATTTGAACATTCCCATGACCTCCATGGAACTTTTGCAACCATGCCCCATCCGTCTAGAATACACACTACTCCATAATTCTAGATGCCTCCAATTTCCTTCAAGTGTAAATGGAGCAGTGCATATTCTGGATAGACAGGGATGTGGTAGCACCGTGAGATGTCAACACTGAAAAACAAAGGAGCCCTTATCAGTGGCAACTGTTAACTAATCATCACCACAATTGTCACTGGCTCGAGCTTGTTCCTGGACCCCTATACAATGTACTGTCCACATCCATGAAGTGAGGTGGGTCCTGCTCTGAGGATCTCACAGCCAGCAGATGGACAGGACCAGAAGACAAATATATTCTGTCATTCAGCCTGTGAGAAGTGAGGTATAAAGAGTTTAAAGATGGGATTTTCAAAGGAGTCCACAGGAACTCCTCCCTTCACTAGCTGCCTTTGAAAATCAAAGACTGAACGCCTTGCTCAACATTACACAGGAATTATACAGCAAGGCTGGATATTAAATTCCAGTTTTGTGAATTCTCCCTCCCCGTGGGAAGGAGTCGAGACTCACATCTGCAGCACTTTCAGAAAAGCAGCCTTCCCGATCTGTCTGTGCTACTCTTACTGGATTTTCCCTTACAAAAGCCAAAAGCCACCACGTTTGTCCTCTCCTGGCACTGCAGCCAACCACCCAGATCACAGTTAAAATAAGTTTCACAAGCTTTTGCCTTTAGTTTTTCAAAATTCCTGCAGACATCTGTCTTTGTTCTTTCCATCAGCAATAGGTATATACTGAACTGAGAGCTTTAAAACTGATCTCAGGACAAGTTTCCAAATGCTTTTGGGATCCCCTCACCCATGCTGCCCAGCCCCCAGCGTTGCACCCAGACTGTGTGGGATCTTTTCTCCCAAAATTGAAGTAACCTCGCTACCCTGCTTCCTTCACCAGTTTCTCTGAAGGCCCATAACAAACATATTGGAACAGGTTTGTATCTTCTACCTAACCGTTGGAATTGTTCAAGCTTCTCTGAGATGGAGACTGTCTGATTTGTACTCTAATGCCTTCCAGTCTAAACTGACATAATTCTTTCTAAAATGGCCAAGTCTAAATGGTGGATCACGCTGTCCAGAAAGTTGCTGCAAAATCTCTCACTGGGCTTGGCTCAAGCTCACTGGACAGTTTTGCTCATGTTGCACTCATTAAATTGCCTTTGGGTTTGTGTCCATTTTTAAATTCTGTTTCTGATATTTAAACATCTTTATAACTTTCATTTTCCTGACAAATCTGGTTTCTAGGACAAGAAAGGTTCTGGGCTTGCCCTGTCCTCTTAAACGCTTTGTCAAGCAAATTTGCTTCTTCCAAAACACCACTGAAAAAAAAAATAATTCACTGTCAATGAGTTTCACTTGACTATTTTTTTTTTAAGTCAAATTCTGTGTTCATGGAAGCAATAGTCTTGACAAACGGGAAAGATAGCATCCTGGCATAGCCACACTATTAAAACCACCAGAAACAGAAAATGGACATTACCCAGATCGATGTTTCTCCTAGGACCTATCATAGTGTGAGAGGTATGGTCCTCATTAAGGCTGTGATGGTAATATGCAGTCCTTTGACTTCTGTGCTACAGTGATCATTGCAGATGTTATCAAAATCCATCGGCAGTGGACATTTTCACAAGAACTTAGACCAATAGATCAATTTAGAGAAACCACAAGAGTCACCAACGAGTGGTAATAGCTTTCAAACTCTCCACACCCTGGATTCAAAGAGGTCTGGATGTAAAAGGTTAAAAGTCTCATTACGCTGCAAATCTATCACCAGGCACTATCCAGTTTCCCATAATAGCTTGTACTCAAGCCTCCATTTCATTGCCATTTTAAAACATCTTTTAATCCACTGCAAAAAGTCTGTGAAGTACCTGTCAAAGGAGTTGCGTCATACAGATGCCTGTGATTTGAGATTAGATAATTTCAGATAAAGTTGTTCAGGCATCTGGAACTCTTCACAATTTGAAGAAAGTCCCATTGAAAGGTTCAGCTGTGTTATATACTTAAAATTATTGAAGGTGTCCAATTCTAGGTCAAATTGAATGAAACGCAGGCGTATAATCCTGCAGAGGACGCTGTAAACAAAGATTCTTGCTCCAGCTCCAAACTGATAAGTAAATATCCATGGCCCATTTCTGCAGGGTGCTACAGGTAAGTAGCCAACCTCTCTGACCTCAATAGGTGCAGCAGGCTGCACAGATGGGGCTGATTGCAGAACCAGGGCCCACTGTTTGACTCCACATCAGAAAAAGAGAAGCATCCTGTAAGGCAGAAAGCAGATTTTTTTTAAAAAAAAATCCTATCAGGAGAGAAGGACATGAAAATTTACTGGACCATACCATCATGCATTTTGTCCCCACACATTTTGTGGGTTTAGCACAAGTTTTGTGCTATCAAAAACTATCAAAAACTTTAATGGAGGAAGAAAAAAGAAAGAAAAGTGAAGAGTTAGACTAATTCCTGTAGAATTAATTAGCTGCAGAGAGTTTTCCCCCTATAAAAAATTAAAATAAATTGGTTCTGTTAGCCCATATACAGACCCCGGATGTAATTAGTGTGATAATCAATATATCAGTAGGAAACAGCTACTTAAGTGCACCCAGTGCAGTTGTAGATTTAGGACAAGTGAAAGGGGTGTACTCAACAACAGCAGGGAAGAGTATAAATGCAAATGAAGCTCATAAAAAAGAATGAGTGGTTCTGGCTGTGCAAGCTGCTCAAAATTCATCTAGGCTTCTTTTTGAGTCAGAGAAAAGAATAGGCTGCTGTGAACTACCCATACTTGGCTAACCAACGTCAATATGTACCATAGACCTTAATTTGTTTTCCTACTTACTTGAAGACTTCTTTAAGAAACTGCTGCTAGCTCTCTTGTCTCCGCTAATGCACAATAAAAAAAAAAAGTTCTAATAAAATGTGCACCTGTCACACTCATATTTTTAGCGTTAAAAATACTCCCTGTTGTGTACAGAGTACCAGCTGTGCCAGCAGCTTCAATGCATGACTGACGTGCTCAGAGGCATCGATGGCTGAAGGTAGCTTGCCTCAGGTTTGGCTCCGATAGTCTCTCCCTACAATGGGACTTCAAAAAAATGCAAGCGAAATACTGACATGGTGGAAGATCTCTGAACAAATTATGTCTCAGAGCTGCACTTTCTTTTTCTCCTTCTTTGAATATCTAAATAAGGATTTCAATACAAAGGAGAGCTGGAAAACTGGAAACAGATTTGCAGAATAACCCTGCATAACCATAACAGCCCTTTCATTGTTTTCCCTCAGGGGAAAGAAATAAATCAAGAACAACTAATGAACAAAACAGAGATGCAACTTCTGTAGAGTTTGGGTCCTGGATAGTTTTCTTTAGCGAGTGAACCATGGGACATCAATTGACAGTGTATATGTGAAGTCACAGCAAACTTCACCCCACCATCCTCTAAATGCAGGAACAGTAATATATTTTTATATATATAAAATATAATGAACTGAACACAACAGTGTTTTCCATATTATTCTTTAGGCCATGATACTCCTTTAAGGACAGAGACAACTGACTCCTGAGACTTTCACTGCCACCAAAAGCAAGGGGAAGATGGACTTCAGGCATGAGGATGAAATGATAGAAATAAATATGACTGCGGTAGAGATCCATGTTCATTGCCCCTCTTGTCATTCATGATCCCCTGAGCTATGTACAAAGAAAGAAAAGGGGAAAGGTATGACTGAGGCAGCGACTAACCAATGGGGATCAGATTATCCCAATCTCTGTGGGGAAGCACAAAGCCCCACATTTTACTGAAGTCACTGGCATGAAATAGTTTCCACAGACTTGGTCCTCAGTCAGATGTAGAGGGATCTTACGTGAAATACCCATCTCAGTGCACAGATCAGCCACTCTCATCAGACCTTGAGTCAGGGATGTGCTTTACACCAACCTGAAGATAGCAACAAAAGCAGGAAAATAGCTTAATTATTTGATCTCATCCTTTAAAAGTCCCATAACTTCTTGGCTTTCAATATCCTACTATTCTTCATCTAAAAATGAAGTTCTGTATTTCCTCTATGTGGAATTATTTTCAGCACTGTGTTTCTCTTGGATGATAGATTTAATATCACTTTGGTTTCAATCCCATCTCAGTAGGAATTTCAGCTTTCATCTTTCACAGCACTCACTCACACCAAGACATAGTTTGAAGTGAACAATTCAGTATCAGAACCCATGGCGACATTTACAGGAACACCTCTACAGCTTCACAAGCCAGGGTCTGCCTTAACAAAACCTTTAAGCACATGCTTAATATTTGGTCTGAGGACAAACTGTACAAATAAAATCAAATTAATAAAGCGACCAAATTAATCCATACATTCTGGCAGAATGAAATGAGGACCAGAGGCTAGCTTGTGCAATCTGCAACCAGAGAGCTGGTACCAGGCTGCAAAATCCACAGTGCATGTATCAACACCAAAGTGCCTCAGACACCCTCTGTACTATCAATGTGTTATTCATAGCAACATGGAAGCAGAGCTGCCATTGTTTAGGGTATTTACTTGTGAATTTCTGTAATTTCTAAAGTTTAAGAAAGTCTTCCCTAAGAATCCAGGATTTTTCTTATACAGCTTTTTGGAAGAGAATGCATATGTTCTTTAAAATATTCTTTACCCCGCAGTTACTGATAAAACTTAACCACCTCGTGCAAAGCTGAAATATGTTTTTGCCTGGAAATATACACATCCGCTAGAGAGAAACAGACAGTGTGTATTCATATATTTCAAAACAGAGGATTAAACCTCTGAAAAGAGATATCAAAGTGGCACCGAAGCGTGGACCTGTGTCCAACACTTTCACATTTGGTTCACAAATACCCAATTAGGTTTCATTCTGAACCACAGGACCTCAAGTTTATAATTAATCATCTGTCAAAGTTACAAGGGTAACAGAGCATCGTATTATTTTGAACAGTGATGACAAAAGATGTTGAGGTTTATGAGAGAATTTCTTAGCTCTGGGCGGCAACATCAGGCTTGTCTTCAGTGAAGAGTTAATAACAGCCGATAAAAAACCTCCATAGCTAACTCAGCAGTGTGTTTTAGCTCAAAATAAAGACAGAAGGGACACACAATATTTAATGTAAACTAAAAATGAATCTCTGTAAATTATAACTATTTTTGTAAAAAGTGAATAGTTAGGAATCAACCTGCATTTCCTATGCAGTTCCAATATTAAGACTGGTTTTTAAAAAACTCAAATAACTTTGGAAAAATACTTTTTCCCCTTTGTTAACTGCAAGTGGCTAATGACTGCTCTTTCTTTGTCTGGGAATGTTAGAGCCTCTAGTAAATTTTAACAATGTTAATTAACACTGCCATATAAAGGAACAAATGTTGGTAACTGCTAAGGATGCAGAAACCCTATCAAACTAAACTAAAACTCTTTTGTCCTAATTGGGGATATAATTAGAATGAATCCCCTAGGAATTTTGTTATTCCTTCTACATAAAACCTTATTACTGGTTGATCCCAGAACAAAGATATGTTCCTAGAGATTCCCATAACCCTAATCCATACAGTTCTGTCCCTAGTGGGTACACAGGTGCTCATAAAAAGTGAAAGTCCCCATCTTTTTAAAGAAGCTTTAATTGATAAGACCCAGACAGACTGCAGACAAACGCAGTAACATAGTAGGAAAATGACCTCTTTCCCACTTTTCCAGTGGGAAGAAGATAGAGGTTATTTGGCTCAAAGAGTAGCTGTAAGGTTAATTTCAGAAAATAGGATTTGTCTGAAGGCTGAAATGATGCTTTTGGTATCAGCAGCCACATACTGCTACAATTTGGGACTATATTCTACTCGCTCTGTATTCTCTTAAACAGATCTGCTGTACATGAGGATGGTTGCCAGGATTTATTCTCTGATGTTATCCACTTGTGCTGTTTCTAGGAATTCTAAAAATGCAGATGCCTTCTTCCTTGCAGGACTGGGAAGTTAAACACAGAGCTCAGTTTTACACTGTGCTTACATAGGAGCAATCCCACTGACAGAAACAGAAGCACAGCAAGGAGAGGGAAAAACCTGCAGTGGCAAAGAGAACAGAGTCCAGCATTCAAAACCAAAACTTTATTTGGCATAAAAATTCAGAGAACCACCAAAATCAAATTCACGTTTTGGCAAAGCAAAACATCTCTGAACTAGTTCAAGAGCCTCCGTGTAAAGAGGCACGGACTCTTAATGCTTCCTCTGCAAAAAGTAATCACCCCTTAGTAGCCCAGTCTAATTTTTTATACTGAGCCGTACTTAGTAGGCAACTAGAAGAGTCAATCACCAAACTAGTTACCACCTGCAGTTCTTGTTTTCAATTACTTTCTATGCACAGAGATAAAATGCATCCAAACTTCAAGCCAGTTTACACTGGCTGGGAGTCTTCCTCACCAGAAGTCTCAAATCCAGCTGCAGCCCAGTTTCAGGTGGTGCTGCAGACTTATTTTGGGGCAAGCCTGAAGTAGTCTACCAAGCTGTTGGAGCAGCAGCACAACTACTCTGTGGTTCAGATTAATTTTTATTTTTTATTTTTTAATTGGATTGGGAATATTCAGTCTTTAAAGCACACTAGTAGTGGCAACAATTACTAAAAAAAGGATGTAAGCGTACCTCGTTAACACACACAAAACTCCCCTGACCACACATCTAGGCAGATAGGAGCAGACAGACAAAAGGTATCTTAATTAGTTTATTGTTTTACGACCCTCTCAAGCTATGAAACACAATTTGTTTTACAATGCATCATTAAAAATGCACCCTCCAAGGATGTCGAATTGTTTGAATAATGTAATTATCAGTGTTAACACTTCTTTTTATTGTTTTGACAGTCTCGATTCTGCTGACATCTCATTTGAGAATCCTCCAGCCAATAAAGGAATGAGCACTTCTCACCCATTCTCCATCCGCAAATGAGGTCCATAATTTATAGATACACGACTTAAAGTTTCAGGCACTTTTAAAATATTGAAATTCTACTAAGAGATTTTTAAAAATTGTAAACCACAAGGATAACAAAGGAAAAATGGCAAAATAAATAGTTTGGGTGATGTTGTTTCCATTCAGGCTTCTTATACAGCTTCAATCAATACAGACTCATATTACAACCCTGGTTTTGACACAGAGCAATTTTTATGGAAATAAGGCAAAGCAGGATAATCTAAAATTTCTCAGGCAGTTTGCTATCAACTGCTAGAGCCGCTGTATGAAAGAGTGCCCCTGTGAATGAGTTCATCAGGGCACCTTATGCCAGATCCTCAACTGGCATAGCACAGATGCTCCGCTCGCACCTTTCTGCTGACACCAGTGAAATTGCACCAGCAAACGCCCATGGAGCAGTAACTTCCTCTCATTGGTTTCGACTCCCCCCTCCTTGGGCTACTGTTTACCTGCTCTTAAGTTATGTGAGGAGTAACTTTGAAACAGACACGGGCATTTGCAAATCCAGCTTTCTCCTCTATTTTTCTACCATATCTTCGGTTATTACATGCTAAGCGTCAACAACAAGCGTACTAGTGGGTGAGCGATGGGACTCTTGTCTGCTGAGGGTCACAGGCCTCTCTCCTCACTGCACAACCATCTTTCCCCCATGGTCGATCACATCAGGGCCATACATATTTCCCTTAGTCACAAGGCTGTGCCTGAGACTGTTCATGTTAAGCATCCTCACAGCATTATTTTTTCCATCCGTGTACAGCTTTGCTGCACAAGTGCAATCTAGGATGGGCTTCTCAGACCAATGAACCTTCAAAGCAGTGGGAAAGCACGACTTGCGCCATATACAAGAGAAATGAGAGGTTCAGACAAATCATCCACAGTTACGAACAGAGAGTTTAAGCTGCCTTTGAGCTCATCATTCTTCAGACTCAGAAAACAGCACAAAATCCATGCAGTATCACTGTGGGAGAATGGGATGTGAGGGTTTTGAGCTAACCAGCCACATAAGAAATGCAAGGAATCAGTCAGGAAATGACAACTAGCAGATTTACACTCAAATGAAAGGACTTTGGGAAGAATTAGGCCCAGAGTCTACACCAGAGCTGTATAGAGACCCAGCCTTCTAAATCCCAGTTTTGTGCCTGATCCATGAGTATGGACTTCCTCTCCACTGTGCTCTACTGCCAGACTTTCACCTAGAAACAGTTAAATCAAACAGAGATTAGTATTCTGGCACTAAATTATACTTGGAGGACTTACTGAATGGAGGATATTATCAATATCACACCTGTCAGAAATCAAAAGCTACATATATGGATGAGCACTTTATAATCCATTCATTGTTTTATAGACCTGGAATTGCACAGAGAAGAGCACGAAATACACGTGGCATCCCCGAGTGTGGTATTTTACATTCAGGTGTCCAAGCTAGGCAGTCACCTCCCGAGGGACCACACCTCTGAGGAGGCTCCTCTGCATTTTTTTATTCCAACAAGGATGTGGAGTGTCTTGCACTGATATAACGGGTCACTTGTCTGCAGTGGCACTTCTACACACTACTGACACACAGGACAGAAAGATTCCACCTAGAGGGAAATCAAGTCCTTTTAGGGTATCTGAGCAACAGACACATTAGCCCCTTGACTCCAGTCATGACTTTTAGCACTGACAAAGCTGTGCACAAGGTGCTCCCCTTTTCAAGGATAAACACATGCAGAAGTATTTAAATACACAGGGACTCTTGGCACATTAGGTGGGCAGCATTTCCCTCGGAGCACGCTGCATTGAAAGGTTCCAGCTGACACCTTGCTAACACTGTTGCTATACTTTGCTGGGTCCGGGGTTCACTTCCTTGCTTTGAGACATGCAAAACTGCTTCTGCCTCCTCTCTGCATTTCTTCAAAGGAAAACAAGGAATTGTAAACAAATAAATAAATGAATAAATGGAGATTGGACCCTAGGCAGTGTCTTACACTTCTAGGCAAGAAAGAAATACAAGAGCCAGGTTTATCTTCTGCTACTTTAGCTGGCATACACGTTATTATGCTGCTGTTTGGGCCTGTAAAACAAGTTTTCTCTCACATCCAGAAAGCTAAATAGACAAGGTGGTTTTATCCAAAGCCCCTGTCTTAACTAACACAGAAAGATGCAATGCAAGCTTCGAGGGCCAAAGACTTATCTGAGTGCTGGAAAATGTATCTCCTAATACATATCAAAATAACACTGCAGAACTGCATGCTTCCTGATCGTTTCTAATAAGTTAATTCAGTTCAGGACCCCACTGCTTTGGGATTCCGCAAGTACCAGCCCATCTTCAGCCAAGAGCTAAGCAAGCTCTGGTAGGGACTCCTGAGATTTTGAAATGGTCCTGCCAAGCAACTGCCTCCTTCAGCTCCCAAAAGCCACTCAGATGTAGTCCACAAACACCAGTAATGGAGAAAAGTACAAGGAACTGAAATCTACAGCCACCAGAAAACAGTAAAACAAGTTTTACTTCTCTGAATACAGATATTCTGGTTTAGCTGAAATATTTCAGTTTCATAAAATTTATTCAGAGGTTTGAGGGTGGTTGTGCTTGGGTATGGGGTTGGTTTTTTTTCTTGTTGGGTGGTTGTTTTTTAAACATTCTGACAGTAATTTGAAATTCTCCATAGAAAAAGTTAACATTATATTTCACTACCATTGATGCTTTTGATGGAAAAACACACCCACTTTCTTGAACCAGCTCTAATTTCCCCCATATGACCAGTTCTTCAGGATGTACATTGCTTTTTGTTTTCCCCTTACTAAATTTCTATGACCCAGAACTACCTAGGTGTCAAGCACAGACCACTCTCAAAATAAACAGATCCACTCAGAAATACTAGCCCAGTATTCATGTTTGCCACCATCTACTTGGTCCTTCTGGATATTGACAGCTATCTTACTTTTCACAAAGAGCATGGACTCACTCCAATTCATCTTACTACTGTATGTCATCTTTATTATTCAACACACAGTATCTGTCTCATCCCTGATGACTACAGAATTGATTCCTGGCGACAATTAAGACTGCAGAAAAAGGAAGGAAATTTATCTTTGAAAAGACCTTCAGTCCCACCCTTTTTAACTTTCCTGTAGTTCAGATGTGTGTGTTCTGTTCACACACATGAACAAAACTCCTAAAATGTAAATATATTGATATTACATATGGTATGGCATTTTTTAATGCTGCAAAAAGAAGACACTTATTCTTATTTATTAATTTACTTCTTTCTTATTGAGAAATAAGTCATAGCATATAACTGATTAAGTGTTTTTTCATAAATTCTTAGTGAAAAAGACCTTTGAAAACCATTTAAGCTCTTAAATGTGCACATTGCTAAATCTAACTAATCTACTCTAAAATGCAAGCATGAAATAACTGGTGTATAAAGGTCTGTTTTTTTCTAACAATTTATAATCTCTTAATATTTATAACAGCCTAACAAATGAAGTTTCTTTTAAATTGATTTATTTCTAATTATCAGAAGGAAAAACTTCCTATGTAGTTGTAATTAATGCAGCCTAAGCACAAATTCTGAAGCACTACTGAGAATAATGTCAAGGGGGTTGCTATTATTTTTTTTAAAGCAGCAATAGTTAGACACCATTCAATTCAAAGGTAAGTTTTACATATTTATCTTTAGCTTACAGGCATGTCTCAGATAGGATTAGGAAGACATTCTATGAAATATAAATGGAGAAAATTTAACAGGATACAAAAATATGAGTTTGAGATAAAATTTTAGTTAATGAATTCTGGATGGGTTCTTTTTTGCATCTATTGCAAAGGCAAGAAGGAAAGATTTCACAGTACAGAAGTTAATGTGCTCAAAGATTTCTCAATATGCTTTTTCAATTCTTTCATCAGAATAACTTATGGCTATTCAAAAAATACTGGGATAAAAAGGATAGTGGGAACAGATTAACAAAGAAAAGAAGACGAAAGCTGGTTACCTCAGTCCCAGTTATATTACCACACAATTATTACTTTATTGATTCCCCAGTAAAATTCACTTAACTAGTTTTCTGGGTTTTATAGCTAAATAAATTACTTAATCCATTTCAGAGAAAAACCTTATGCTGATGAGTTTATGTTAAAGATGTCATAACCCCTTGGGTGTCGCTCACTAACTGCTCATTCATGACTTCTCTCCCTTGAGACCACAGTACAGACATCAAAGGCACAGCTGGATAAAGTGTATAGATTGGATCCCGAGCAAGAATTATCATAAACACTATGAAGCCACAAAGAATGTGGAAGGAATGATCATTTAGAACCAGAGAGTTATTAAAATTCTTTCAGTCCATCTGCTTATGGAGGTATGCGACATTAACCAGCAACCGCATTATCAGTTGAGGTTCAAAAAGTGCTTGGGAGAGGGCAATTGTGAAACAGCCGTTCCACAACAAGGGGCCAGACTCAACGGTGGCTTAGTTCTCATGAAATTTCACAGTCCAAAGTGGGGTTTCATGACACGTACAATCACAACATAATCACTGTGACTGAATAAATCTGGTCTTGCAAAGATCTAGCAGATGATGGAAAACTGACCGTTTATTATTCACCCCACTGCATTCACCACTGATGCACTACACACACTGATGGACTCACAAATTTCATTACAGTCCCTAGGGAATTTCCCAAACCTAGGCCAAAAAAGGAAAACATTTTCTGTGAATATTCTTGTAATATGAAAGAGATCCACTTTTCCTGGTTTCCAGTCAGCTCTAACCACAGTTTTCTTGAAGCAAAGGCAGAACAAGCTGTATTAATGATAATGTTCTTAATGACTCTTGCAAGAGTTAATAGCATGTATAATAAAACAACTTTTCTGTGAGTATCTCTGTTTATCAGGACTGACAGGCAGTTTTGAGGAAAATTATGTATAGCACAAAATTTTCTTCTATTGAAAAATGCTAAAGGAAAGATTAAAAGTCTGCTATTTTCTATCATTATTAATGTCACCTCCTTGCAGCCTGCAACAAGTTAAATGTTAATTTTTCAAAGCTGTTTAATAGAAGAGTGAAAAATCCATCCAGTTCCATAAATAAGTACACTGATTAACCTTGACTTGACTAAAACCAGCTTTTCTTATTCCTGAGTGGTCCCTCTATTCTATTCATTCTAATTATATAAGCAATACAGGCTGAATTAAGTCTTTTCCAGTGTACAGAACCTATAAAATACTAGTTTTCTTGGATACTAATGCATATTAATGGCCAGCCCTTTCTCTCTGCACTCACTTTGTGCTCCATGCAAAATGAGGCACTGTTAATAAAGTGATTTCCTACCTCTCCTCTGTGGGCCTTTGGGAACTAGCCTGTGGGCCATTTCTAAGAAGTCTTGTGAAAGGAGCCCAGAGGAAGCGAGTTCAAGCCTCTGCTGGAGGAATCCATGTACAGGAAAAATATTAAACCTTCCCTGGAAGAAAGTTAGTACCCACAAATCAAAATCAGTTGGGAAAAAAAATTTGATTAAAAGTATTACTCAACACAACACAGCACAGCAAAACCTAGCACTACATGGAGATTTTTAGATTATCCACTAGGTCATACATTCTTCCATATAGAGGAGAGTAAATGATCAAGGCCTGATTACATCAACTCAGCAAACACTGCAGAGTAATAGATTATTGGGGGAAAAGGGCACTTTCACCTTTCTGTAGCATAAAGATGCACAGTCAGGCTGGAATAGTATCCCTATCTCCTCGTACCTAACCACCAAAGTGAAAGAAGTAGAAATACTGCGATATCATCAACAGTATAATTTTGATTTTTGCATGTATTAAACAACAGGCATCAAACAGCATAATTGTGTTTAAAATCTGTGCAGGTGAAGCCTCGGCTGCCAGAACGGGCAAGCTACTACACCACATAGAAAACAAGGACTTCCAAAGATGTACATCACTGGTTAGGAAGGCACTTTAAAAAAATATCTCCGGTTCTCTGCTCACTAGAAAAAGACCCATGCAAATGCCACGAGTGCCCATCTGTCTGCTCCTCTCCCAGTAAGGAGGCTGACACCTGCTGCCAGCTGACTGGCTATGGAAATGACTTTATTTCTAAACTCCAAAAGGTCCACGAACATCCTTGGGAACATGCTGAGACAAAACATACAAACATTCCGAACAGATTAAAGATTAGTTAATCTCAAGATGGGGACACCCACCTCTCAGACAAAGACACCACCCTATTTTGTTGGGTTTAGCCACTAACTCCCAATGTTACTTATCTCACCCAAGTAGGAAGGAACTGTGAGGAAAGGGTGTAGAGCTGGATTGCTCAACAGGATTACCACCTCTCCCATTTCCCCTTCAGTCAGCACCTGCTCCTTTCCCTTCAAATATTTGGAAACAGGAATGTCTTGTTTTCAGACCATTGCAGCTTCCAAAGATCAGTCCTGGAACCTGAAGAAGCGTAATCTCACAGTCCTCGAGAGACCTCATAAGGGAACTCAGTTTCTCATTACTCTCTCTTTCTCTTTCTCTTGATGAGAGGTTAAAACAGAGAGACATCTGTGTATTTCATTTATTTATGGTTCTCTGACACACACAAAAAAAGACTTTTCTAGAAAAACAAGGATATTTTCTAACAGCTACAGGGATTTGTGCATTTGAGCCAAATTTAGATCATGGTTTGGGATTCTCAAACAATGTTTTCAGGTGACTCTGCCACTTGCCAGAAGAAACTCTCTGTGACTTGGCTCCTGCTTTCCAAGTTAGAGCTGGTAGCCATCAGTCACATCCATCTGTAAATTAGAAAACTATTTGTTGAAGGAGCTTGACAAGCATTTTAATATTCTTCTTGACATGCAGTGGTGGAAGAGCGGTAAGACTTTTTATTAACACCGAGATTACTGGGTAACATTTTCAAAAGAGCCTGATTCTTATGAGTTTCCTATTTCATTTAGGCACTAAAATTCCAGTTTCATTTTTGACTAAGTCTTCTAAATAGCTTAGGGCTTTTAAATTCCCTTTTTGCTACTGATGCTATAATTGACTATTTTTCCTCATTGCTGTTAGTATGGTTGTACGCTGTCATGCTTGTACTGGTTTGGGGAATTTCGGCCAACCATTTCAGAAACTGGAGCCAACAGTTACACTTCCTAAATCCATGTGTGACTACCTGCATAAGTGCTTTGCTTTCCAAAAGCCAAAAGCACTAGACCAGCTACCATTCATTTCCAGGGCAGATGCTGGATGCCCAGTGCTTTGGCATATCACTCCAACTACTTCAAAGCTGTAAACAAAATCTGCAAAACTTGGCCTTTAGGTGGTTATCTGTAGCACCAAGCGCAACTGGTAAATGCATGAAATCCATTCTCTCCCTTCCTCTGAGACTAAGTTGGGTTGGGGGAAAAGCATTTAAGATAATTGAAATACAAAAATGATAAAAAAGCTATTTGTGATAAAGAATCCTGTGTGCATAGGATGTTGCTGCTATAGGGAGCAGCAGAGGGCTGGGGCTGGCTAGGGACGTCTGTTTGTGTGTGTGAGGGTCAGGATGCCAGAGGCTTCCACGCTGTAACAAGAAGGATGTTAATATCACACAGGCATGCAAGCTGCCTGCCACGTGCCAATACAAGCAGAAATCGCCCTTTTTTCCGGTCTCCCCTCCCCACCCCCAATGCTTGTTTCCCATCTGACATCCTCTTTTTCCCAGCCTGCAGCCACAGCGGTTTTGTTTTCTCCAGCAATAGTCTCCGTTCATCTCAAGCCATCTTTGCTGAACAACAGAACTCAAGGTACTGGAGACAGAGCAAATGGCTGGAGTAGCCAGGAAAGTAGCTCTTGAAACTGGGGGCAGGAGAGACACAGAATTTGCTGCAATGCTAATAGACAAGAAAAAACAATATACACTCACCGATTTGTACCATGTTGCCTAGGGGTTATTGCTGAAAACCGCTACATAGCACAGTGGTGGAAACTGCAGTTAACCGAGTGTATTTTGCTGCTTATTTTTTCTCTATAATTTGTTTTAAAAGACCAAATTATCAAAACTATCTAGGCACTCTACACAAAGGTGTAACTGTTAGACCTCCTTCCTTCCACCACACAGTTTCATCTCACCTTTGAAGTGGCCTTCAATCCCACAGGAAAAGCAGCCAAGAAGTGGCAAAACCACCTTGATTTCAGCAGGGATCCCAAAGAGGCAGGGATTCAACCAAAAACTTCTCAGAGGCAAGACTGAAGAGAGGTCACCCCTTTGCAACGTGTTGGTTTTCTTGCTGTTCTGTAACATTTGTCTGACGAGAGGACCAGGAGCTCACCTGTGCTTTGAAGCCAGGTGATTCACATGCTAAGCTCCAGGACAAAACAGATACACCTGACCAGAAGGCCAGCAGCCTTCTAGCCAAAGCTTAGGGGTGCTTCTCAACTGCAGCTCCATTAACACATTGGGAGCTCCAGGCCAGGGCAGCCGGACTGCTCAGCCATCCCAGCCAGCCTATCTAAAGCTCAGCTGATATAAAACCAGAAATCAAGCCTGGCACCATAAGGTCCTTCTCCAAAACCAAGCTTTTGCACCCTGATGTAGTAGTAGAACCATATTTGTACCAATCCCTCTGTATTGGAGATCCCTATCTTATTATAAGATGCTGTTTGGACCACCACACATTATGTTGGGCTGTCAGATGGTGTCTCAGATTTCCCTTAGTAACCAGGTGGCTTTCATTCAAGCCTGTTATGCACTAGATTCCTGATCCATCATCAACAGCCTCATAACTTCCAGTGGGAATGTCTATAAGCCTTAAATGGAAGAAGCATTTTTCTGAGTCTATGAAGCTGCTTATACACTTGTTACTTCTAGCTATCAACAGCGTCATTAACTTCTCTCTTTCTCAAAGCAGCTTTCTGACAGTGGAGATACTTCTGTTCTTTTAAAGACCTCAATTTCTCCTTTTACCGAAAATAATTGGAAAGAAATTGTCACACTCTATATGATATTTCCAGTTTACAGCTTATGTGGTACATTTCAATCAAGCTTCATATTAAGTTTTGGCATTCAGATACCATATATATCCCTGCAGGTGTATGTCAACCCATTTTCCTTTAGTTTGTATCATGCGTGCAAATGATCTTTATATTATTGATGATGCTTCTTTAGACCAATGGAGTACTCAAAATAATCCATCATCTTATTTTTCTGGCAAGCCAGGTGTTATTATGGATCTTCATACTTTTAGTGTTTGCCTCCAGGTGTTGCATCTATCAGGTTTTTTATAACTCAAATCTAACATTTTTAAGGGGAAATAATAACTAAGCCTAGTAACTGTTGCCTGAAGAACATCAATAACAATCTTTAGTCTACAAGAATGTTTCCATGTGAGACAAATTTTGGAGGCCCTGGCCTTTTCTAAATTAAAAAGGCTGAATGACGTTGATTTCGTCCTTTTCTGGATTACAGTTCCCCACATGTTCTTATTCTGGGCTTTTTGTAATAACGTTTCTGCTTTTCCCAAAGTAATAATTTTGTATAATATAATTTAGAAGATATCTCTGACTGAAGCTCTGTCTGTGACATGTTTTTATCAAGCTCACTGTTTGTTATCAGCTCTAGAATCTACTGAGTTTATGACCCATTATATTATTTCTATGATTCTTATGCATATTTTTATGATGACCTCATGGAATTACAGGGTTTTATTACTTATGAAAGTCCCAGCCACTTCCCTCTATAAACTGCAGATTCTGCAATGTCAAGCATCAAAAGCTTACTGAGTATAGGCTCTCCCACCTCTTGTGTTTACACACACACCCTTTTTTTTTTTTTGGCTCATAGTGAGGAAAATTGACTTATCCTTAAGGCTTTCTGTAGGCTAACTACCTCACATCAAAGAGAGCTCCTCCAATTATACTTCCTGAGGTGAGCTATAACCATCCAAATGCTAAGGACTGTTGACTGTCTCTCTAATACCAGCTGTAGAATTAGGATTCCTTCTCTGTTTGCCTGTTATTTACCTCTCTGGAAGGGCAAACAACCTGTCGCCTATTCTCAAACTAGGAATTATATTGGCTTCAATTGATGATGCAAATTCAGTACACAGTACACTCAAACCTTGCTCCCTTCCCCAGATCCCATCTTCTGAGTGAAGAAATCAGTTTTTCACATGTAGGTGATGGCCAAGCAACAATCACGTGGAAAGTTTTCAAGGTCCATATTTAAAAATCCAGCTTCTAAACTCTGGAAATTAATTATAAATATTAATCAAAGGCTCTATCAGAAACAACATTTTTCTTAATTAAAAAATCCTAGTAAAATATCAGTGCTTTAAAACCAATCACCACGTACCTTTACATTTCAAGCAGAAGCAATAAAATGTTCTGCATCACTAGCACCTATACATTAACTCATTTTTTGTTGTATTTCAATGCAACCCAGAACACAGGTGAGGAAAAATTCCTGGTGTCACAGTCACTATGCAAACATAACTCCCTATCAGTCAAGCAGGACATATGCATGTGTTTCCTGGGCATCATCTAGAGCCCTTTGGGTATGGTGGTGGCTTGACAACCAGATGTGAAGCTGGACTGCTCCACATGCACGTAGACTCTAAACAACCATCACAGTACTTTGGGACCAGACACAAATATTCTGCAGCTAGATCCAGCCCCTGCAGCACCAGCGGGACATCTTTGACCTGAGTAAGGCTGTCCATTTGTAAGCAGAATGAACTCTCTCTGTGCATACCAAAAAAAGTCTCCTACTAAGAGTTTCCACATCTGTCTTTGATACTCCACCAAAGCTGAGCCCATTCTCTAAAATGCATAACCAAGCCAGCCCATGACATTCTTATACCTCACAGCTGCTCAGTATCCTAAAGATGTTGTTGGAGTAAGAAAGCTTTCAGGGTTCAGACCATTTTGGGATAGCAATCTCTCCTTGCCTTGCATTTACCCACATGGCAAAACAGAGCTGCATTCCAAGGTGTGAAGCTATGTGCTGCAACATTATAAATTATTGTAATCAAGAACATCCCAGGGCTACCAAAAGCAGATACACTAAGTTGTGAAGTGATCACCTCCAGTGCTCACTTCTCTGTGTGATGCTTAATTTCCAAGCCACCTGCCCCTTGTGCCAGCTCAAGCAAGAGGCACCATCTCTGTGCAGGTGGATTTGCAGCCCTCGGTATGCTTGAGCGACCCTTTGAGCGCTGCAGAGCCCTCAGTGGCTTGCAAAATCACAGGTGGGTGATGGGCAAACGCCACGCTGGAGCTGACACCTGTGCAATGGAGGCTTGCAAAGTGCCTGACACCTTGGGGGGGCTGTGACTTGTTTTCCTTTCAACTCTTCAATCAACCTGACAGGAGCTTGCTTTGAGTTTTCAGTTTTGGCAGTGCCAATAAATTCCCTTTGCACTGTGAGATTTCAGGCTCTGTTCCTGCTCATTCTCGACTGCTGCCTTTGTGGCCCTGCTCCACACTGGGACAATTACTGAGGCTGTGTGGAACGCATTAAATTCCTCGTCAAGGAGTGTGTGGTAACATCACCACTGCTGCTGCAGCCACGTCTACATCTTCTCTGTAACAGAAGATATTCTGGGGCCTCAAGCTGATTTCATTCCTACCTGTTCATTAGCTCAGAAATTTTCCAGGGGTGATTTTCATTTTGTTTTAGAGATGTCTTTCTAGCCAGTTCATCTTGCCTTCTGTTAGAGAAAGAGCAGACCCAACAGAAGTGTCAGAAATGTGACGGTATTAGCCAGCCTCTTTTTACCAGCATTTCTCTCCCTTCTCCCATTATTTTCACTGGATTATATTAATAAGATGGAGTATGAATTCACCCGAGTGAATGGTATTATACAGTAGACATGCAATACATGTTTTAAACCTACAATGAAACCTGTTTTATCACTTGAGGCCAACAAGAGGAATTTTAGGGTGCCAGGGAAATAAGTTCATCCTGCATGAAAGGAATTGATCCACCCTCTTCCAGGCAGGGAAGGGCAGGAAAGCTACCTTTGCTAAATGACGAAATCTGAGTTTTCTGAACCTTGTATTTACTGTTGCACTTTGACTGGTTTATTTCTACCCTCAGTCTCAGTCACGATTATTTTGTATTAATATACTGGTCAGCAGCCGCATGCTTCATGCTGTGGCTGCAGGGTATTTGTTTTAAATAGTAAGTGTGCTTCCTTGTATTTTCACTCCCTTAATTTCTTCTCTTTTCTTCCCTGAGAATAACCAGATTTAGCTGTCACTGCCAGTTCCTACCAGCAACTCAGGTGCTCTCATCAGCTCTGCCTGTCTGCCCTGAAATCCACAAATTGCCACGGGCAGCCTCCAGCAGCCACCTCAGCCTGTGCTTTTCTCTACAGCCGATGTGTACTGTCCTCAGGATTCGTTTTCTTCTGAATTCAGTTCAGCCAAGAGAAATATCTTTCATTGTCATAATGAGACATGCTGATGCATCAGCATTTCTGGGTTAATATGAGAAAAAAAAAAAAAAAGAACAGTGAAATTTAAAACACTGGTAGGAAAAGCAAATATCAGTCTCATTATTTGCTAACTGTCATTTGCTTGATGGGATGGATCTATTGCTTTCCCTGTCAGAGGGAAAGTGTAATTTGATCATTACTTCTTTCTTTTTTTTGTTTTTTTGACCCTTCATTGAGCTTTTCCTCACATTCGTTTCCCAGTGTTCCTAATTTAAAGTCATTGTCTCATAGCAGGGTGTCTGCCTACCCATTAACAAAAACCCCTCACCTTTTAAAAATACAGCAAGCAGTGTATGAGGAAAGGTTTCAGCATTCAGCCCAGGCTGAGGAAGTAGTTATGCACTAAAAAAAACAAACCAAAGCAAACCAAACCAAAACAAAAACAGGAAACTGAAAGCTTAGAAGAATCATAGCTCTTATTTCTATTAATTGCTTGTAACATATGCATGTACAGAAAAATAAGTGCATGGCCTCATCCCTACCTGTTGTAACTGGATCCATGCAGATCTAAAGAGCCATTCTCTCCCTACAGAAGACAAAGATCTATCCGAGACATGATATTTACATTGAGTCTCATCCTGTGAGACAATAATGTGCAATGGTCATTCAGAAAGGAGGTTGACAAAAATATCTAAGAGTTTTGGAGCAGTGAATAAATCGCTTTGTACTGGGTTTTGAAATCCTACAGCCTCAAATTGTTATGGTAAGCTCCTTCCGTCCTTTATTAACTAACATCAGGCTTTCAGGTCATAAGGTTTCTCCATACTGCTTGAATCTTTCTAAAAAGAAGTACAAAACTTTGAGTGCAATACCTTATCTGAGGAGAGGGGGATGTTCATTCATCCTTTCTCCCTTTTACCACATGAAAATACAGGAAAGACACTGAGCATCAGCCCAAACAGTTCCAGGCTCATTAGGTTTGTGTAGATTTTTAAAATTCTCTTTCTGCCCTCCCCAAAAAGATTTGTTTTCCCCTCACCATCTGTGCAGTTCTGGCAGCAAGATTTCCTTAGCTCTTTCTGTGGCAGCCATCCCCTCCCAGAACATTAATTTCACACTTGCACTGAGGAGAGGAGAGACAGTGCTGCTCCTGCTCCCCATTGCTTGGTTTGCATAGATTCTGCTTTGAGTCAAATATTTCCCCTATTAGAAATCACCTGAGCACTCATTGTTCAAGCCTTTCTTTCCATTTCAAGGCAGAGCACTTATTTTTAATTTGTTTAGGTATGACCAAACTACATCCTGAAATGACATGCCAGAATGCGCCTGCTTGCTTATTCTGCTGAACCATTTTCCCCCCCTTTACTATTAATATTCTGAAAGACTAAACTTTCCCTTGAGGAAGTTCTATAAACATCACTTTGTTAACACAGATCCACAAGAGCCACCAGAGATAGCTAGGTTCTGGGAAAGAAAAAATGACTCATCTCTTTTCAGACATTCACCCCCACCTTTACCCTCCTCCAGTTCTCCAGCTCTGGCTTTCCCAGCAGGGATCCTGGGTGGACCTGCCTGCCCACAGGCAAGGAGCCCAGCTCCACCACACGTGGCTCCAGGCACCCAGTATAGCACTGGAGCCTCCCTGGCACAACCATGCAGGAAAAGCCAAGGAGTTTTCCAAGTGCCACTGGTCTGATTTCAGGAAATTTAAAGTTAAAGCCGTAGGTTTTCACAATAACAGGCACAAAGTTGCTTTTCCAGGACAGCACCCACCTGCTAAATTACATGTGAACTGCTCAATTCCAATTCCATTTGTTCAATATTTCCCCACCACTACACTGACTTAAAAAAATTATATACTGTGGGGAAAAATATTTTCATTCTAAAGTGGAGATATTTACAGGCATTAAGAGAGCATGAAAAGGACACTGGAGGACCACTGAAGTCACTAAGAGTCTTTCTGTTGACGTCAATGAGGTTTTGGATCAGATTCTAATTTATTGGATAGATTATTTGTTGACAAGTCTTCATTCATCTTTAACAGGAACAGACCTTGACACAAATAAGAATCTGGGCAGAGAAAATGTATCTGTATAAAAGCATTAGGCCAAATGTTCAGACCAAATAAATTGGATCAGCAGGGTGAAATCTGATGCTTCTGCAGACAGAGACATATGGGTTTTTATAGAGGAAGGATTGAAGAAAGGCCCAGATGAAAAGATGCAATTTTAGCATTTCCTGTGACATCTATAGCACATAACATTACAGCATGGGGGGGGGGGGGGGGGGCGTGTAGGGGGGTGGGAAATAAAGGATGCTATCAGCATCAGCATGGAGCGACACAGCCATAGTGCTCACTGCGGTCAATAGTTTGACAGAACTTTTTTTTTTTTTTTGCTGTGTGACTGCCAGCCCCACGTAGCAGCATGTGCAGAGCCACCTGAAGCATAGCAATCAACAGGTTAACCTGCAGCAAGGTGGCTTTCAAAGACAATTCTGTGCCCCTGTCTAGAAGGTTACAGCAATCTTGTTCTCGAGGAGTAATGTTTTACTCCTGGCTCAGCTGTCTGATTTTCAGTGGAATGACAACTCCAGTCAGCTGTAGACACTCAGATGTAAACAAAATGATAAAGGACAGCAGAATTTGACTCTTTGACAGCTCTGGAATAGTATGCCACGTAATGTAACCTGTCTTGGTGCAATGTATATGTGTAGTACTGTTATCTCTCTATGAAAGTATGTAACTGCCCGTAAACATAACTTTTTGAGATCTTAGGGCTGTAAATGCAAAATGGTTGCTTTGATGTGAATGGTGTGACTCAAGTACTAAATCTTTAGCTACTAGCAGCAAGCAGGTCACCTTTTTATCAGTTAAAACTCTTTTCATTTTTATCACTAAGCATTTGGTCAAGGCAAGACATTTCTGAGTCCAAAACCTAGTGTAAAATAAGAGTTGCATACTCCAAGTGTTCTGCTTTCCTTTTCTGCAAAGAATTTAAGGGGCAGCAATGTAATCAAAGAGTAAGTCTCTTTTTTAATAAAAACTGTCCCTTCCACACACATACGGGAGTTTCAGTTTTCTACTTGGAGCTGCAGGTAGTTTCCCTTCCTTCTCCCCATGGGACAGAGGCAACCTTGGTATTTGAACCCTTGCACATTCCTTCCCACTCATGAAAAATTAGAAGATTTCTCTGGAAATTAAGAAAAGAGGAGTAGGGCACATTGGTCAAGTTCTGTCTTTCCGAACAAGTCTCGTTACCACCGGCAATTTGCTGGAAATGAAAGTTTACTGCTTGTAGAATTGCTACAAACATCAGAAAGTAATGAGCCTAGCCTTACTCCAGACTGTTCTCACTAACTCCCTGACATATGTCTTCCATTTAAATAGTTTAGTTTTAGCTCAGCTGTCTGCTTGAGGACATCTAAAGAATGGTTAGAGTACACAGCAGACATCTTATTTTTTAAATAGAGAGGCAATAGGCAATTCCCTCCTTTTTTTGTTTTTAAACCAGAAACAATCCATGCCATTCTCAGAAAAGGAAGCAATAAATTCCAGTGTACACAGTAAAAGTAAATCCAAGCAGAAGATGGGTATGACTTCTAAAATCAAAACCTAACCAACAAGCCATTTCTTAGGCTACTAAAGCCCAACATGCAATTTAGTAGGTAGGACTTCTCAGCTAATGACTAGACTTTCATCCGACTCTTCCCACTTGAAAATCAAGATAATGAATTGTATCATAGCTTGTCTTTTTCAGGGAATGTGCACCACTAACTTACTAGGGTCAGTGCCAACAAGCCTATGGATTTAGTCTTTACCCCACTACTTACTAAAAATAGTGACTAAAGATGGAACAAATCAAAATCAGGTAAACCTTGTTATTTACAGAATTAGCTGCTGTTCTGTAATAATAAACTGTGTTTCCAGTGCCTGCAAGTTCACAGGGCCTGTTTCCCACTCAGTTCTATTCTTTATGATAACAGCATCAGCTGAGAGTCTAAACACTGGTTGGTGAAATCAGAGCATGTGGCTTGCAGGACATCAATCATATTGGTACATGATATGTGGGAACATAAAAATGACCCAGCTATGTAGGATTTGGTGTGTCAACACTTATGCAAATTCAAACCTGCATAATTAGCACAGCTGAAGTCTTTCCACATCACTGCTGTTCACATCTGGGCAGTGTTCCTCTTCTCTCCCTCTTCCCAGGCTGATTGCAAGTAATCCCAGAGTTAGGCTGGAAAGAGGACAGTGCCAGAGGCACTTGAATTGACTTGCCATGGCCACAACAGTGTACCTCAGTGAGCCAAAAGGAAAATCCTGTCCAGCAGCTCCCCATAACTTGATGTAAGAAAGGGCAGAGCTACACTCATCCTCATCACAGGGCTCATTGCAATCCTTTTCATGTCCTCTCTTCAGTCACTGCTCACTACAAAACAAGATGCTCATGGCATCATGTCCCACTGAGGAATAAGCCAGGCCAACCACAGCAGCGATATATGTTCCTCAGCTGCCTCACAACATGGGAACCAGAAGGCCAGCCACCTCCAGGGTGTGTGTGGCTGTGGTGGATCCTCTTGCACCCCTCCTGGGAAACCTGCATCTCCATGACCTCTCTGAAACGCCTGTACACCAACGCACGCAGCGTGGGGAACAAACAGGGAGAACGAGAGATCCGTGTGCGGTCACAGGGCCAGATCTCATTGAAGTTACAGACACGGTGGGACAGCTCGCGTGACTGGAACGCCGTCATGGCTGGCTATGGGCCTTCAGGAAAGACAGGCCAGCAAGGCGACTGGAACATTGTCATGGCTGGCTGTGGGCCTTCAGGAAAGACAGCCAGCAAGGCGAGGCGGTGGAGTTGCTCTTTATGTGAGGGAGCAACTGGAATGCACCGAGCTCTGCTCGAGGCGGGTACAGAACGGGCCAGAAGCTTATGGGTAAGGGCTAAGGGGCAGGCCAGCATGGGGGACACTGCTGTGGGTGTTTGCTACAGGCCACCTGATCAGGAAGAGGGAGTCAGTGAGGCCTTCTACAGGCAGCTGGAGGCACCTCATGGTCACAGGCCCCGGTTCTCATGGGGGACTTCAACCTCCCTGATACCTGCTGGGAAGCCAGCACAGCCGGGCACACACAGTCCAGGAGGTTCCTGCAGAGCACTGGTGGTAACTTTTTTACACAGGTGGTGGAGGAGCCAGAGGCGAGGTGTCCTCCTGGACCTTGTACTCACACACAAAGAAGGACTGGTTGAGGATGTGAAGGCTGGGGCAGCCTTGGCTGCAGGGACCATGAGATGGTGGAGTTCACGGTCCTGTGTGGAAGGAGAAGGACAATAAGTAGGATTGCAGCCCTGGACTTCAGGAGAGCTAACTTCAGCCTCTTCAAGGACCTGCTTGCAGGAATCCCGTGCATTAAGGCTCTGGAAGGTAGGGGGGTCCAAGAGAACTATTCAAGCACCACTTCCTCCAAGCTCAAGATTGGTGCATTCCTATGAGTAAGAAATCAAGAAAGGGGGCAGGAGGCCTGCGTGGATGAGCAAGGGGCTTCTGGCAAAACTCCAGCAGAAGAAGGAAGTTCACAGGATGTGAAAAAAAGGACAGGCCACCTGTGAGGAACATCGGAATGCTGTCAGAACATGCAGGGATGCGATGAAGGCGGTAAGGTCTGTTTGGAATTAAAACTCGCGAGGCATGTCAAAGACAAGAAGGACTTCTTCAAGTACATCAGCAGCAAAATGAAGACTAGGGAAAACGTGGGCCTGCTGCTGAATGAGGTGGGTGCCCTGTTGACAAAGGATGCAGAGAAGGCAGAGTTACTGAATGCTTTTTTTGCTTCAGCCTTTATTACCAAGGATGCCCCCCCTGTTTCCCAGACCCTGGAATCAGGAAAGAAAATCTGGAGAAAGACTGTCTCCTATTAAGAAAGATCACGTTAAAGGTCCTTTAGGCAAACCTGACACCCATAAATCCATGGGGCCCGAACACGGGACACTAAAAGCAGGATTCTCCTTCAGCAATCTCAACGCAGTAGGACAATCAGGGTCTGATTTCATGAACACCAACCAGCTCACCAGCAAAACACAGCAGGAAAGACCTGAATTTGCAAGTAGTCAGGGCAACAGACTGGGATGCTTTATATTCCTAAGCAGTATCCAAACATAAAGACAATAGCAGAGATAAGTGCACTTGGGCAGAGCAACAGTGAGTCTATTTGCTTCCAAGAGTAACTCTAAGCACTGCGCAAGGCAAAGTGATATTTTGTGTTTGGGCTACCTGTTTTAATGCATGGGTACTGAACCACAAAATGACCTGATTTAATGGGGAATTAAATCAATACTAGCTTTTCATTTAAACTTTTAAGTCTACTATTACCTACAGACCCATTATTTACTCAGACTTCACAAGACGGCGCGAGCAGCAGTAGCAACCCTCCAAAATGATGACACCAAAGCAGTTAGTTTTTAAGAGGTTGAAAAACAGTGAAAGAAATAAACAGGAACTCTCTTCCCAGGTGGAATTAAACTCTTGACTCCTTGTTCCATCATATAAAAGGGACTATGTTAAAAGAAGGAATGAAGAACAATTACCCTTTCTGATGCTGGCATTGCAATACTTAAAAACACCACCATTTTCCAGGTGCTTACTCCTGCTCCACAGTCTCATTTGTGTTTTGGAACCACTGATCTTCCCCTAATAAAATAAATAAAACAAAACAAAATACACTCACTAAGCTCTCTAAGGTGATTTTACAACTCCGTGCTATTATGTACAGCTTTTTTAAAAAAATTTTTTCCCTAGTGTTTGAGATATACTATTACTATATATTGAATTTCTCTCAGTTTAGCAGAACATACTGGTTAGAACCTTACTTCTCAAAATTATGAACACGATTTGCAAAGGAAACAAAGACTCATAGCGTACAACTCATGCTAAGATCAAAGTGACAACACATATTCCAAACTCTCCCTAGGCCACGGTCTTGGCACTACTTATTTACAAGCGTTTCTGTATCCAGCGGAGTCTTCAGTGATGATGTGGATCTATAGATACTGTACAGTGCCTAGATGTATTTTGTTCTTCTGTTTTCAAAAGACAATTTGGTTGCATCCAGGCTGTGTGCTAAGGGCACCACACAGCAGGTGTTCCCTAGATCCACCCAACAGAAACTTTCCATTTATGATTAAATGTAACACAGCTATGCCTTCACAGCTATGACAAGGTTCTCCTAAAATCCATGCATTTCAAAAACATGTTTTGTGATCAGTATCTAATTTTTAAGTCCCAGTTTCTGCCCAAAACAACCACACACGAAACACAGACTTATCACGGGAGGGGGGGGGGGGGGGGAGCAATCCTTCTCCTTGTTTGAAGGAGTAGAGTTCAGAGTTACAAACTGTCCTTGCCACTTGAAAATCTCAGTCTACAGGAGCTGAATGACTTTTCAAATGTGAAACAAAACTCATTTAGGAAATGGGCAGCTTTCCAGAGGAACTGTCAGGAGGTGACAAGAACGTGTGTCACACAGACCGAAGCACAACCGTAGCACTGCAGAGAGGAAAACCCTGAACCCCACCAAGGAGCTGCTATATTCATCAGACCTTACCAGTCAACTGTAAAACAGAGCAATTGTTACCAATTTAATTACAATCCCTGTTGCTAATAGCACCATTTTCAGCTGAAAATTATTTTGCAATTATTTTATCACCAGAAAGCATTGCATGCAAGCCCCCTCATTTTGCTAATGAGAAGGCGCTGAGTCACTCCATATATGACAACTACAGAATTTGTTTCTTTTCTAAATGAGAAGATTTCTACCTCCCAGGTGATTCGTCTTTCTAAACAAAGAATCTGACACACATTCAGTTGCAGGGGGGTTATATATATTACTATTAATGTTATGAAAATAACTGTGCATCAGAGCCTGATAAGTTTAGCTGAAAATAGTCAATAAATTATTTAGTTCACAAAATGTCATTATGTGTGAGGTTTACTTAATTGAATAGAATAATTTATGGTAAAACCTAGAAAAAAGATCAATGCAGATGGCTTGTGAGAATGATTGAGTTTCAGTGAAGGCAATTTGATTTTTATCCCTCATTATAATAATGTTAAAGGGAAAGCATCAACTTTGGTAAAAATCAATATTTGATGAGTGTCTAGGCCATGAATTTTAACTAGAGGTAGAACTGAGGTAGGAATAGGTGTAAATAATTAATAACTTCCATACCCTGAACAAATAACTGTTTTGTTTTGGAACAAATGCCTATTATCCAGAGATCCTTCTGTTCTCATAAAAGATAATTTAGTAATGAGTATTTGGTTTTTTAAATTCTTTTTTTTAATAGACAGATGATCCTTAAAGGAGTCTTGCAATATATTTAATAAAAGGTTTTTACAGGCAACAGAAGGCTAAAAAATACAAATGCCTTAATTTTCTGAGTGAAACACATTTCTCATTTTTTGCTTTCTCTTTACACTAGAAGAATATTTTCCACTTTGCCATCAATAGCTGTGATGCCTAAAGAAAGAATGAATAAAATAAAAAAAAAAGTGATCAAGCCAGGCTGGATGGGGCTTGGAGCAACCTGGGCTGCTGGAAGGTGTCCCTGCTGATAGCAGGGGGTTGGAACAAGATGATCTTTAAGGTCCCTCCCAACCCAAACCAGTCTATGATTCTATGATTTAATGGAAAAAAAAAAATTATAAATCTTTACACAGCCTTGTACATGGTCTTGCAGCTGTTAGAGCTGTGCTATAAAAGCAACACATAAAATCTATTTAAAGAGCAATCTTACTGTGAAACACTAGCCAAATTATCTATTTGTGTTTTTTTAAAAAAATCTTGTTTGAGTTGGTGTGAATGTAGTGTATATCTCTAAACCTGCTATCCAAAATATTTTCCCACTCAACCAGAAACTTAAAAACCATCTCAGACTTTTCTAATGACTGCTTTTTGCCACTGGAGCATCCAAGAAAAGATAGCCTGGGGTCACATCTTGTTCCCCTTCTCCCCAGTATATTGGGAAACCTCCTCTCCCACTGATGCTGCACAGCACTTACGCGCCTACATGGATTCTCTTCCACCATCCTCCACCAGCTCACATGAATAAAATGGCTCATCATGGCAAGCAAATATACATGGACCATCATAAAGGGGAAAAATGCCTAATTAGACCCTATGAGCTGTGCAAGTCTCTTCAATTTCTTTTTTTTATAGAGACAGAGGCACAGGGCAGAAACTGAACACCCAGCCTTTACCTGAAGTGGTTAGAGCTTCTCAGGTGGTACCACAAGTGATGTGTAGACTCATGAAACAGTGAAGAAAAACCATACAGACTAACAGCCAGTGGAAAGAAGACCTCTAAGAAGGAAGCACCGGATTCACACAAACTTAAATTCCAACTTAAAGTGGTTGGTTTACTGAATTACGCAGAGCTTGCTGTTTTGCTTCCTTTTTTTTTATTATTATTATTTTATCTATAGCAGACAACACTACTTGACAGATCATACATGCACATGTAATTTCATGGGTCACACACCATTGATATTGATTAGACTCATTGCACCTTCCATTGGATCCAAGGCTAGAGACTGTCACAAAGAAAACTGATGTCTTTCAATAGCATTTCAGCAAAGTAACAATTTGCTTGACCTAAGGATTCAACAGGTCACTGATTTTTTTTTCCATTTAATCTTTAGTTCAGGCTGAAAACGCTGACTGCAGTTTTCAAAATGCCATATTAACATCAATTTGTGCAACAGATTATGGAACATAAAGACACTGAGAGATAATAAAAGATGGAAACCCTACACTCTCGAAATGAGGTTAGGAGGCATACTGCTTTCTTTGCAGCAGAATTTATATAAGACTCTGCTATTTAATGTACTTTGGAAATGTTTACAGCCAACCTGTTAAAGTTTCCTCTTATCACAGAGAAACATCCCATACGTGAGCTTGAAAGGAAGCGTTCCTCACAGCAGGGAATATAGGTTAGAATAATGAAGCAACTTCCTGCAAAGCTTGTGAATCTTCTGTTCCGTGCTCCGAGCCTTATGGATATCATCTGCTTTTAACATTTACTTTTAACATGTGATCCCTTTTAACATTCATTTCCCAGCTCAAACTTCCTTGCCATTTGTAGCAAGATCCAATATGGGATTAATGCAGGTACCAAAACGTTTAGAGGTATCAATTAAGCACAGGTCTTGCTGTGCAGGCGATATGACACAGATAACGACTCTGGTAAACCCTATATTATCTCCTCACCTAATTTCCTTTGTTTATTCCCAGCATCCACCTGGCTGCCAGTACCATCACTCCGTTTAAAGCAGCTTTTTCTTGTGCTGAATATTTTCTTACCCTGTAAGCAGAGCTCTACAGGCCACTGGTTGAGGAAAGGTGCAGACTCCAGGCAAGGTAATTTTATCAGCCAAAGCATGCACTCATTTACATGAGATTACGCTCCAAGCCACTCCATGAAAATCAATTCACACCTCTGTTACTCACCGTAGAGTTGCATCAAGAAGTGACAAATCTGAGGTGATAGAAAACTGAAGTTAAAATTAATCCCTGAGTTTATACTTCTATTGATTCAGGCTAGGTTCAAAGCCAACTTTCCTAGAAATATGTTCATTTCTTTTTAGTGGCACTGAACAAAAAAGAAGGGGTGGGTTAAAGACACATTAACGTTTGCCAGATTTAGCTCTGGAACTCAGTTACTGTACATCAGCTAGGACACCACAAAGTTTATTCTCGATCTTATCTAAAGCTGGCAGCATCATCTAAACAACACAGAATAATCCTGAATGTGTGGAGGGAAGGAGTATGTTTTGGAATTAAAAATATTCTGGGTTTTATGCTTATTTTGGAAAGAGCAAAGCTCAGCAAGCTTAGGGGGTCTTCCACCTGCCCTCTCACCTGCTGTCCTTTCTAGTGCCCTGCAGCCTGGCACGCTGGGGCTTTCCTTCTGCAGCTCTGAGTCTGTGGGGAAGCAGGAGTACACGTGTGCCTTGACTCATACCACACTTCTGCTTTTTTTTCTTGCCAAAAACATTGAGGAAATCAGTCGTACAGAATGGCCTGAAAAAACCTATCTAGGAGCTTCCTTGCTCCTTCATGATTTTACACCCTCTGTAACATTCTGACCTTTAAAGACAGTAACGCCTGTTGTAAGCCCATTGTAACAAAGTGGAAAGTAAGCCTTTCTTGACCAGTTTTCTTCCAAGTCCCAAACTTTTGCAGGCTTTCAGTGGCATAAATAACAGCCAGAAGCCCTGCACCAGACCAAGTGACCCCACAGACTTGTAACGCTTCACCTCTGAGTAGCACAAGTGGAGAGAAGGACACACTGTGTTTAAAGCATGAAATTCAGCCATCACTCTGTCCTAGAAGTGTTCAGGCTGCCTGAAATACCCAACATTAACTGCAGCCGTCAGCAGAAGGGTAAACAAGCCCACAGAGTGATGTGCTTTCTCATCAGGACTTGAGGTGACTCTTCCAGAGTTTAAACACGAAGTGATACAGTGATAATTCAGGTATAGGCTCTAAAACAACCACCTGGAGTAAACCCTAACTCATAGCAGGGCCATTTTTGGATCTGGGACATCTGAGGGCTATTTAACATACCACCAGCCCCAGTCAGCCAGAACAGAGCATCCAACCACTGAATGTGCTGCCTTGGAGTGGCTTCTAAAGCCCAAAGAGTTAGTCAGACTTGGAAAAAAAGGATTGCTTCTCTAGGTTTTGTACCAGCATGGCGCAAGTCTGAAAGCTGTGAACAAGTTCGAGCCTGAATTTATTGTTAGAGAAATGAGTGGAGCTTGAACAGCAGTTGAAAAACCTCTTTATGACATTAAATACCTCTCGTTGCTTTTGCACTTTCATTGTCTCCCTCATTCTGAGGATGTTAGACATCTCTCTGTGTCACTCAACCCAGCACGCATGTCAATCACACAAATATATTCTTAGCTAATGAAAAATATATTATAAACCATTACTTTCTAAAAAGTGAAAAGACTAAATTATTTTCATTTTGAGAATAGAGCTAGAAAACAAAATGTTTGTTCAGGTCACCTTTTTCTTAACAATTGAGATGCGACAAGGACCACACAGTCACAGTTAGCACAGAAGATGGATTTTCCTGCAATGGAGTCAAAGAATCACACTGTCCTGTATCTAGTTGCCTGACTACTGTACTGATCATGAAACACAGCGTTTTAACAGGAGGTCACGTAGGATAAAGCAGCTTCACAAGCAGGTCTTCACCTTAGGCTTCCCTCTTGGAAGGTGTACTCCACCATACCCATTGCAACCTTTCAGGAGACTGAAGAGCTAAAGCTGTTCATAATTCATACTTCTGTTCCCCTTTTGTTATCAGAAAAATTAGACCTCAGGGCAGGTATTCAAAAACACTAATTTAAACCAGGGAAGACTCTTGGAGGCTGTGATTCAGTTTCTTCTTGGAAATGTCACCAAGAAGCACTTTTTTTCTCTCTGTTGACTGTAGAAGGGAGCATAAGACAGAAAGTTCTAGCGCACAGCATTATGCTTTATGAATACATTACCAACGCCACAGAGTCGGGACTTTTGAAATTCCCATTAGCGCCCATATAGATTTAGAAATATGTCCAAAATTTTTCTCAACCTGTTGTCCAACACACATTTTTAGTGCATTGGCTTGGTGTGCTATTATTAATTAACTTAACACCCTGTTTGGAAGCCTTCCAAGCAATTTGAAATGGGGCTACAAATTCTGATCTGCCTAAGTCTGCAAACTTCAAGTCTCAGAAGGATTTAACTGCTATGATTTTAATAATCTTATTAATAACCCCTGATGAATTTATGCCCATTAATCCAGAAGTTGCAGGAAGTAAAATTAAAAATTCTGAGCATATGATACAACCCAAATGTATTATTCAAACACCCATTCCCATCACTTGGTCATAGTATAAATCTTATAACTTGAAAAATACATCATAACCAGCTTTAAAAAAATCAAATATCCAGGGGAAAAAAAAAAAAGATCCCTCTGAAAAAGCCTCAAGAGGTTTTTTTATTGTACAAGTAAAACTTCTGCAGATGACTGATGTTTTTCTACTAAATATCAATCCTTAGTCAGTGTATATCAAACTTTGCATAGATTTCTTACCAGGATTTTTTCTGAGGAAATGGCATCACCTCATGCCTTCTCCATTTCTCTTTTTCTTTACAGTGATTTTTAAAATGGATTTGTATTCCTTATTGGTGATATGAGTACATTGCCTTTTTTTTTTTCACTTCCCCCTTTTTCTTTTTTTCTTTTATCAACTCCATATAACATTCCTTGCAACTAACCTAGAAAAAAGTCTGGGCTTATTCCCAGGAAATAATCTAAATCATAGATGTCTTAAGAGTAATGCCATACCTTACCTCAAGCAATACCACATGCAAAAGTGGACATCTGATTGACAACCATATTAATTTTTAATGCCAGTATTTGCAGTTGTAGCTCTTGCACAAGACATTTTGATTATAATATACTGTTCAGTAAAGGTACTTGTCACTCAAAAGGACAGAAAAACACACAAAAAAGATGGAGTAAGCATATCAAGGATACAGAGAAGTGAAAAGAAAGTACCAACATTTCATCTCCCAGTATGGATCACCACAGAAGCCAAGCTGTGGAACTGAGCTGGCAAAACAGATATAGTGCCATTCAGAGAACAACGTCTATTTGTTCAAATAAAAACCAAAGACACAAGAAGAGAATTATGCAGGAAGACAGTGGTGACAATGGTACCCAGCTCTTTTTCCTTAAGACTGGTTTTTTAATTAATGGCAGTTTAAACAGGCTGCAATGTCCTATTAAGTACATTTCACAGTGTGCAGACTGTAGTTTATGTAGCATGGACTGTATACACGCACACACTCACACACTGTTCACATATTTGTCAATTTTATGCTTTGAGATAGTTTCACATAATGGTCTTGGCTGAGATTTTCAAAGGCAGCTTGAAGATCACAGTCTTAATGTGCTGCTGTGATTTATTTTCTGGTCTGCTCAGGGTATATTTTATACAAAAAAGTTGTGGAAAGCCTTACCAGCTCGCATGTTGCAAGGTCAAGAAACACTTAAGTATGCAAGTGCAGGAAGTAATAATGCCCTCAGCACATTTTTCTACAAGTATTAATTAATAAAGGGATTTTTGCTGTTGTTTCTGCCAGGACAGTTGCAAGACGTTATTGAACAGATAGAAATTAAAGAAGCAACAACAATTCTCACTCATCCCCTCCACACCTGCATTACATCGTAACACAGACTAAAGCACTATAGCACTACTCACTACATTCAAATTTCTTGCAGCCAATGACCCACTTAAAGGATTTCTATGCTACTGCTTTTAGAATAACTCTCCGAAATCAGGCCTGTTTTGCTGCATAGGCTTTTCTGTTGAAAAGCATTTTCTGAAGTAGTATTTGTCAAAACCCAAACAAATGATAGGACAATCTAATCAAAACACTGAAATGACTGCCTGATTGTATTTTAAAAATCATAACCCAATTAGAACTGAATTGATTTTTCCGTTAGCATCAAATTAAAACTAATTTCCCTGCACAATATTTACTCTAATATTCCCCAGATGCAAATACAGTCTCATAAAGCATTTCATAAAAAAGGTTTTATAATTGTTTCCTGATTTTTTTCATTACATCATCAATTGTATTTATCTTTCTAAACTATCCTTCTTGTTGTCTCTCTGGAAAATGCATTAATGAAGGGAGAGATGATGAAACATCACTGAAATTCTTTAACTGCTCAGATACCATGGGCAGATAAAGAGGTATTTTTCCGATGATCTAGTCTTTCATTTCCTCTCCTAGCCAAACCTGCTCCTGAGATGACTTCTGCTAAATTAATGTAACACTCAGGCTGATAGACAGCAAAAGGTGGCAGACACTCCCTGCTCAATTTCTTTTAAAGAAATGGGCTAGAAAAGTAGATTTGTCGCCAAAAGAAATTCCTCTGTCATCCTTCAACATATTCACAGTTTTCTCATTCAGTGTCACGTCTACTGCCCTAGGCTCTTCCTTTCTCTTTGCTGCAGAAAAAGTTCCTGAATTCCTGTAGCGTATGGCAGTTTGTACATTGGGAAATGGAACAGTGAGACACTACCTCACTCTAGCACAGACACAATCAGATTTATAGGACTATAATTTCATTTGCTACGATGGCTACCTTAATGAGGAACGCATGTTTTTATCTAACCAGGACTGTTGTTAATGTAATATACCCTTGACCTTGAATGTTCATTGGGTCTGTCTGACCAATGGCCAAACCTAGGGAGGCCGTTCTCTTTAAAGCCAACATAATGAACAAAAGGTGCTATATAAGTATCAGGGAAATTATCTAGTTGCCTGAGGAAGAAAATGAATTATATAATAGCCACCTCACAACTTTTTCAAATTTGCATACCTCTGTACGGAAGCACATTACCTTTGGTAAATAGAAAGGTGATTCCCAAGCTAGTGACTCTTAGGCAACGCTATCGCTGAATGTTGAATATATTCCCAGTTCCTCTCTTTTACAATGGAATATGTGGTGTTCAAAAGAAAAGTTAATTCCCAGAAAACTCTGGCTTACTCTCTTTTCAGGACATACCTTTTCTTTTGCCATCAGAAAGAAGCAGATGCCTTCCTTTATATATATAAACCATTTATTTGTGAATGCAAGTTTTCTGTACACTAAAGGAGACCATATTGTATTATTTTCTTTAACACAAAAAAATAAAAATGTGATTAGGAGAGTTCACACATCCTTATTATAAAACTGCAGTGGCAGCATCTCCCAAGGCAGGCCTGATGAGAGAGTCAAATTAAAGAAAGGAAGCGCCCTTGTGGTGGAGACATTTTTCTATACTTGAACCACGGGGTCTCTGGACAGAATCTGGTAAGATTCTTACTGTGAAATCATATGATTCATCAAGCAGAGAAGGTCCTTGCTCTTTTAGAGATGTGCCTATTTGTTGCAGTACAAATAAGTGAAAAACTAAGTTGAGGGTTTTGGAACTTTGGTTTCAGTTTGCAGTTCTGCCACAGACCTTAGAGAAATCATTTCTTTCCTCTTTGACTCAGCTCCCTGAATGTAAAACGAGGTTAATGATATTTTTGTCATACCCTTTGTCTGACTCATCTACTCAGATTTCAAGCTGGGGCAGGGGGAAGGGTCTCACTGCATAATTCTACAGTAGCCACTGTAACAAGGACAAAATTTTATTAGGGTGTCTGTTCTCCTCTGCCACCCATATAAATATGATAAATCATCTACTATTAATCATCAAGGCTAGAAAAATTATCACCTCATGAAATGGTGATAAAGAAAAATTATTCCAGCAATATCCCTGCCATTTATCAAAAAAACAAGTCAGGACTTTGTTGGTGGAAGAACACATAAACTGATCCAAAAAAAACCCTTCGATCAGCAAAAGATTAATCTAATAAGTGGGTAAGTTCCTGTTCTGACTCTGCTTTTGTATTTGTTCTTTATACTTTCTTGAAGAAATTGATAAAAGATTACAACTTACCACAGAATTATTCTCCCAGAGATATTTTCATGATTGTTTTCTCTTTGGAAGGGAGTTCTGCAGGCTATAAGCACAAGGAGGCTTATGCAGAGAAGCAAGAAAGCTACAATGCCTGGAATGGCAACAAAGTTTTAAGCACAAAACAGACATAAACTTATTTTTAAAATAGTGACCATATAATGAATGCATTGGAATATGCATATCTCCCATTTAAGCAATTGCTGGTTTTGTATTGTATTTTGTATATAAATGTAAGGAAATCTCCCTCTTAAACCAAGTTATACAGAGTGAATAAATTCAAGGAGCAAGGTCCTTCCCCTCTCCTTCCCTCCCAAAGGACAGCACCCTAGTGGTTAGATTTCTGTAACAATGATGGTAGAGCCGACTGCCTAGCCTACCAGGTCTTCTTTTTTTAAAAGACTAAAATCCTGTAACGCTAACAAGGAGTCAAGTCTCCACACCTGCTTTGGGAACTCTGTGGTGTGTGTGCATTTCCCTGCAAAACACCATTTAGTTACGTGTATCTGGCATTCAGCCAGTGAAATGCTACATATTTTTCTCTCCTTGCACAAATTCTCTCATGTTGATGTCACTGTTTGGCAGGCCATTAACTCAGCATTGTTTATATTTATCATCTTTGCATTTATATGATGGTACACAAAAACCTATGTGTATTTTCCCAGGTCTTTACCACCCAACACTGAAATCTGCAGCAAATTCTCTTTGTGAATGGGCTGAGCCAAGACTCTCACAGGTTGGTTCAAGAAGCACTTGCAGTGAAACCGGTCCAAAGGAAACAGATTGTCAGTTTTAAAACATGTATTACAATGCAGCACCGCAAACCAACATTGCCATCCTGGATAAACACACCATCACTTAAAATCCTTTGACTATATTACCTGCTAATCACACATTCTGGTCTGGCTTTGTATTACATTAAATCCACTGCACTGTCTGTGTTTACTCACAGCACTATCCTAAAGATATTCCTTTTTCATGAAATATAGTATTAAAAGAAACACTGGAAAACAAACATTTGAAATTCATCCTATGCCTAGAAGCCACAGGATAAAATAACACAGTAGAAAGTTACTACAAAAGCTTATGCCTTATTGAACAGACAAATATATGTAAAAAAGAGGCAAAGCTAGTTCTGGCAGCAAGCCCACGGAGTGCTGTGTCTGTGCACAAAGGAGGAATATTCTGAAATCCAACAACAGGAAGAAGAGGCTGTGATTCATGGAAGCTCAGCTAACATGTAGACTCATGCATGTTCTCTCCGAAAAGAAAATATGCTGGTGGGTGACACCGAGCCAGAAGGCAAAGCTGGGCCTTCTGTGTTTGCATCTTTCTCCTCTGATGAAGCATTTAAAAACAAACCGCAAAAAAAGAATAGAGGCTGCCCCAGTGCTTCCAGCTAAAAGTTCTGTCTTACTGACTGTGGTAAGGCGTTTGAGAACATGAAACTAGGAGCACTAGTTCACATGAAGACTTAGATATCAAGCTTTGCCCTCTTCAGTAAACCTATAAAAATTACAATAAATGTGTTTTTGTCACTGCCATCTCTCAACGATTTTGAAGTGTTTATTATATACCAGATGTCATGTGAAGGATTTGGGTTTCAAAGTGACATGAAAGACTTTGGAACAGCATGAATTCGAGGACAACATATTGTGTGTGTCTGTCTTTATCTGTCATAGTAATGATAAGAAAGGGCAAGAATGGCAAAGGCACTTGCTCCTCTCCAAATATAATCACCGTGCCTAGAAATTCCTAAATAACAGCTTCAAATCACTTGTTGGGGTGAACAGAAATGGTAATCCTCAACTGGCCTAAATTAGCTCGAGACCACCACATAGGAAACCTGTCAGGGAGAAAGCTGACAGCTCCAGACAGTGAGGCTGTGTGTCTCATCTTACATATTCATCACCCGAGGTATTGTTCAACATCCCAAGCGACAACTGTGCAGAAGGACCAGCAGCGCACGTAGGAGCCTGCCGCTCATGAGCAGCAAGGAACCCAGGGCAGTTGTTGCATGAGGAGGAGGACTTTCAGAGAAGGACAAGCAGTGTGAAATTAGGAAATTAAGGAACTCGATGAGCAGGGGAAGAAAACACTTTAATGCAGAGATTTTTCAGGAAATCCAGATGAATTGTTTAATTTCCACAAGTTAATACTTTCAGAGGCTAAGGATACCATAAAATAAATGAGTGCATGCTGCTTGGAGTCTCCCTCTTGGAAAACAACAAAGATCAAAGACTCCCTGCCTATTTTCTCTCTGAAAAAATGAAAATTAATTGCGTGAATTCACATACCAGCTTATTCAACTCCTGCCTTTTCCAGTCATACAATTTGCATTGACTGACAGATACTTATAGAATGCTAACATAAATAGCTGGCCCAATACTCCATGTCAGGGTATATTTTAATTGGTAAAAAGCAATCATCATCTTTTTTACAGTAGGGTCATTTCCTGAATGTCAGATATCAAATTAACATGAAAGGATAAGGTCTCTATCAAAACAGTTGTGTATGCACAGCCTGTGAGATATAAGGTAGAGAATAAAATCCATCAAGATCGAAGGTCAAACTCAAATCCTAATGAGGACAATGGCATCCAAAGTGTTCCTCATCTGTCTTAAAAAAAAAAACAAAAAACCCAGGCTAGGATTAAAGCTATAGAACTGAGGTTGCAACATGTATACTGTATGAATACAGATGTTCATGGCTCCACCTATGCTACAAAAGCTGAGCATTTGACAGTAACCCTAATTAGTCATAGCTATGGCTGTCAGCAGTAGGGGCAAACTCAAACAGCTCTGGGTGGTCTTTAGGTTGGCAGCCCGCCTCTTAGACATTCATATCAATTAGTCACCCACCTGTATTACAATGCGCAAAATTTTATTACTTTATAAAAAGGCGAGTGTGAAATATGAAGCCTTGGAGTGCTGCTGTTCATTCTCTTCAAACAAAAAAAAAAGCCTGTGCAAAAGCTGTGCGTACCTATTCTCCAGTTGCTCTGTGACCAGTTAATTAAATCTCATGAATATGTAAATTCTAAACATTGCAGTGGATTCTTTGACTTTCCTTTCAGTTCAGCGCTGCACTAATAGATCTGGATCTGCATAAGTAAAAGGTGCAATGCCTCTGTATTTTCAAATGACAAATAATGCCTATAGAGCAGTGATCTGGCTGCAAGGGAGTGCAGTTAGTGCCTGTCAGCATCCTGCCTTCATTACCATCTTTCACAGTTTACCTGCAGCAAAGTCAAGTCTAGGGCTCTAGACCAGAGTCTAACATCTCTGTGAAAAGTAGAATTGCGTGACTGAGCTGCTTTGTCATAGAAAATCTAGTCTCTACCTTTAGACCATGATTCAAAGCTTCGGAGTCAGAAATCGCGTACCGCACTCCCAGGAGTAACTACCTTTAAAGGCTCCATGGCTAGAAGTTACAGAAGGTGTCCTGGAGCCCGAGGGTTAAAACACTTGATGTTCTTGTTACCCATAAATATCCAATCAGTTGGAAGTCTGGCTGCCACCCTGTGAATAATGGAATTTTTTTCAGCACAAGAACTTAAGGGAAAAAAACCACAATGCTGCAAGGTGACCTTAAGCCTTTATTTTTTTCCTCCTGGTTTATTTCCAAAACTTTTACATAACCCTATATTTGACTTCTCAGCCCTGAAGAATTCTATGTAAGCACACCTTCAAAACAGAACCAAAATGTTTCCTTTTAAAAGATATGAAACAAAGTATTTTTATTCACCACCTTTTTCCTCGTAGCTGAAGCAATTTGTTTTAATTTGGCCCAAGTTTAAGCTGCCAAACTGTTCTCAGTGATTTACTCTTCAAAGTTTTTTTTGCCTATCTCTAACCCTAAAATATTCTTGATTCCATAATATTTAATCTTCCATGTTCATGTGATAAGTATAAACTATATTTTTGCTGTTTCAGCAAAATCAGCTCCATTTTAAAGTCCCCGCTGCCTAATAAACATACATTTTTCTGTCTGTCTACCAGAACAACTTCTCATTATTCTGTTCTACTTAGAACACAGTGAGCGCTGCTGCCAGGAGACAAGATTGTTAAACAAATTACAGTAGATGCTTATGGATTATACCCATGTAGATGGTGTTGTTTAAAAAAATAATAATAGTAATAGATAATGCTATGAAACAGAGTGTAATTTCTGACCAATTTCAAAATGCTTTTTTTTATCAAAACTCTACCTACAGAGTGTGAAATCAATATATGGATGTTGCTGTAAAATTAATGAGCTCTTCAATAGTCTGTTTTGAGATATATACATATTTTTTAATATTGTGAATCATCTCTGATTTTTCTTTTCCTAAATTGCATAGACACATGCATTGGTTGACTAATGTTGCACCATAGCACAAGAAAAATCTACAGGAGGATTCGTTACCTGTAATGATCTCCACCAGGCATATATTCTTCTTTCTCCACACAGATAGACATCAAAATTAAGTACATTGGCTTAATTCAGTTGCCATTGTAAGCTCAAATGGGATACAAAGTGAAATCAATATTGGTGAAATAGATCAGACTGGAATTGGAAGGTAATACAATTAGGTTGGCTTTGCTATACTTTGTAATGCTTATCTGCAGTATTTTACCAAATAGAATACGGGTATCTATTTTCTGAAACCATAGGAGGTTTTCAATGCTGTATTGTCCTTATTTATTTCACTTTGAGAGAGCACTTCAGAAAGGTCTGTCTGTCTATCTCTGTGGGATTTAGGGCTGCCATATCTCCCTGAGTGATCTGGATTTCATGCATACAAGGGAGATTTGCTTCTTAAGCAACAGCATTAAGAATTGTTTTAATAGCATAATACAGAGAAAGCATTATGTGTTCTGGCCATAGGAGATGTGCTTTTTGCCTCTGAATACAAAGCATTTCACTGTGCAACAGTCTTAGACACAGAAATGAAGAACATGGGATCTTGTGCCTCTCCTTCTCAGACCTCACCCCAGCCCCACCAAAGCTTCCACCATCAGCTGAACAGCTTTACCGTGCAGCAACGAGGTGGGGGATGCAATGCAGGCTAGCATCTGTACGGGGCTCTCAGGAGATTCAGCAGTCCTCCTGCACCTTTTCTTTGCTCCATTCTTGGGCTGAGCTGGAGTGCAGCACCAAGCCTCAGCTCCTGCACAGAGGTTGTGTCCAAATAAGAAAATTATCGCTGAGTAATCAAATGCAAATCATGGGTTCTTTCCATTGCCTCTGATATTCAAATCTTCCCCCCAAAAAAACTGAATTTATTCCTGAAACCCAGAGTATATTTCAAGGATGACCAAAGCTACTTGATTTAGTTCGGGACAATAAAGATTTAATGGAAGAAACATTCTTTGCAAAGATGATATTAAGAAGCTACATAAATTGTGGCTATACACCCTTTTGATTGATAGAAAATATGTTTAGAGGTTTTAATAAAACAAAACCCAAGGAGTTATTGGATTTTATCTAAACATGATGTTTGATGTTACCCAAAAGACCTGCTGAATACGGAACGAGAGCTCCATCTTGCCAAGATTGGAACATGTCACATCAGGACACAACTCCAGTAACATCTAGAGAAACATGCCACCCTTAGGTCATATTAGGCAACAAATTCCGACTATTTTCACATGTCTTGCCCAGGGTGCCACAAGAGCCGGTGACACAAAGTTAAAAGTAGCCTCACAAAGACAACTGAGGTTATCATGAGAAGCCTTCCTCTAGTGAAAGGCAGGCCAAGGAAGGAAGTGTTCCTGCTTTTCCCACTTTCAGGATTAATGATGAAGCCCCAAGGTGTTTAGTCAGAATTCCTTTTCATGGATTCAGCATTCACTCCTCTCAGAAGCATGCCAATGGCAGAACTAATATTTCTGATGAAAAAAAAAATTAACATTTTTTAAATCCTTATCACTAACAGAAGGAAAAAGAAAACAAGTTATTTTCTGTGCCCCTATCTCTTCAAGGCTAGCTTTAATGGTTTTAGCCCTTTAGACTAAAATTTGTGATCCCAGAACTTGGTTTAGTGACAGAGCACAAAGTAAGGAGATGCATAACAGCCAGGGAAACAAAGATACATCCAGTGAGCTTCTGTGGATCTACTACCTGCTGAAGCTACTTCAGTCCAACTGCTCTCCTGCTGAATCTGTTGTGAGGAGCTCTAATGACGCACAACATCCATGTGTAGATTTACTGGGAGAAGACCTCATCAACCTCCCATGGCGTGCATGCTCCCAGATGGTGGTAGGCTGCGCTGTTGCCGTACAGAGAGGAGGAGAACCCCTCCATCAGATGCACCACAGAACTGAGACACAGCTGGCAAGTCTTGCCGTATGCACACCACTTGTGCAATTCCCTGAGGCCTCAGAAATAGAGAGGAATGCAAGAAACATTCTTAAGGAAGGGGAAAGGGAAGCAGGGTTGACACAAGGTGCAGAATCACTGTGAAATGGATTACAAGAAACTCTCAGGAGGCTGGCACGTGTGGTTTATAACCTGATGCAGGGAAACTTGGTATCATAAAAACAAATTTGGCAGCAAATGACAAAACCTGTTTTCCCTGTTCCTAACTCAGCCCTTGTGGGGCAAGTAGGAATGACCTTCTTCAGTGGATGAAGCAGCACAACACGGGAGAAATAACCAGAAATGGAAGGGCAGTACCTAAGGGACACCAGTGCTAGCACACTGACGCACAAGGACAAAAGGACTAGGGGATGGAGAAATTAGTCTATGGAAATAAAACAAAGGAAATCACTTGAAATCAGATTTTGATCTCATTTAGGATTGCCTGTTCATTTTTCTATTCTGCTACCCGCTTTCACAGGTAACATAAGCCAGAAATCAAAATTATAATAATGCCTCACAGATTTATCATAATTCTAACGTTCCCGTACGATTGAGGGAATGCCACAAATTTCAGTGTATGTCAAAGATCACATTTGTAGACATGTATCATAGCCTATGAGGAAAAATCAGATTTCCTGCTTTTTAAGTAAATTAAATAGAGTAAATCATATAAACTATGGCATCAATAACATATATACTCTCATATTTTAATTAATGGTAAACAGGTTCAGATGCAGAATACATCAGACCTGTCATACATCCTACCAGACAAGGACAAAGATCTGTATTGTAAACCAACTCAACTTCGCTTTAGTGCAGAATTATTTTTTGAAATGTAGCAAAATATTGGATACTAAAGTAAGAAGTTCACATAAACCCCAGGAAAGTGCTGAATGGCGATGAGCACGAGAGGTCTTTAAGGTGAAATAAAGCTAATACTGAAGTTTCTACCACCATCCAAGCCTACTTAAATGGTAGTCTACGTAGATGTGATCCATTTTATCATTTTCAGTGACATAAGCAGGTGAGTAAATAAAGTTGATTCAGTTGCTATCAACTATGTCATATATGTCATATAGTTTCATGGTAGTTTGGCCAACTTTTTTTGAATTTCTTTCTGGATCATAAAGAAAAGCACTAACTGAAAATTTCACTGGAATAGACAGTTCTTAAAACACAAGACAAAAAGAAAAAAAAAGAAAAAATCTCATAGAATTAGTCAATAAAAGTGCCAACAAGAGAATAAACTTATGAAGTATCATTCACCATGGTATATAACACTGTACTAATGAAAGTGTAAAAGTTTTAAGCTAAACATAACACCATTTAAAATTTAGGTATTTATTTTAAAAATAAAGGGTTAAAAAAACCCACAAAAGTGTTAATATTTGCAAGTGTAGCCTCATGCAGTGAGAAACAATGATTAAACTACTGTTGCTTTATTATTTAAAATATATCGCAATGCCATGAGAGAAAAAGAAATGTAGAACCACCCGCCCAAGACCAAGATAGGCACTTAAGTCATGAAAAACCCTCATGCCCGTCATTCACCTGCAAGATTTTTCCATTTCTGTTTGACTTAAGTGACAATCTAGACCCAATAAACTATCCCAATGAAAGTTTTGCAGAAACAAGGCATGATGCCATATTGTCACTTGCCAAAAGAAGATAACGACCATCAAACATCCACCCAGGGCTCATGCAGATCTCGGGTTCTTCTCAGGACCTGACAAGTTCTCCCACAGTTCAGAAAAAATGCTTTATGAAGCTGCTTACCTTACTGAGCAAGAGCCCTGAAACATACCCTCAGTCTCTTCCTAACCGCAAGCAGGAGAGTACAACTTCACTGAGAGAAAATAGGTAACAGTACAGGAATAATCTCATTTTAACCCTCCATTTTAAAAGGATAAAAGGCTGCCCTTCCAACCAGTGATCCAGATCCACACTATTTAGATTGCTAGATACCTCCTTTCCACTCTCAAGTGTTACCTCTTCCAGGTGCTGTGTCCAGTGTTATCATAGATAGCAAAGACCTACTAACTAGGTTCCTGTTGGTAGGCTAAGCAACACTCCTTCAGTAAAATAAAAGCTTCCTCCCCCTTGAATAACCTAGTGGTCCCTCCTGGCAGCTCTTCCAGACTGAGTTCATCTCCTTTGCCCTAGTTTTTCTTCTTAATGTTGTCTTCTCCAGTCTAACTAGCAGTCCCCATGTGGAGTTGTACTGAATGTTAGAGTGAACAGAATTGCAATATCTTTCTGTAGAAATTGTCTCTTTAGCCAAGGAACACAGTGATGTTAGTCTGCTAGAAATCTGTCTTTGATAAACGAGTTATATACCATATGCTATTTCCTGTTTACCTTCAGGTATGCAAATATTTTTGCCTTCAACTTGTATTATAGTATAATCTGCCACCATTTCTTCAGTATGTGTATCAGCTTTGGTATTTCTCTTCTCACTCTTAGATGGCTTCAGCAGGAATTCTTGCTGTCAAAGTTTCCAATTTATAAAGCACTCTCCCAAAGGCTGGGGTGGACATTGTCTGGGTCCTCAGACTTGACCATATTAAACCCTGCAACATTCAGTTCCAGGGCCATCTCTAAATCTTTTCTACCATTCTCACTGCATAGATGCCTTCTGCCTTTCCTTTTATTTTAGATGGCTCCCAATCTTCTCTTGATGGAATAACCCTCTACTTCCACTTAGTGTCCTCTGTGAGTCAGAAGATGGAGATACCTTCCTTTCTCATTACCCAGATGCCTTGAAAACTAGAACTTGTACTTCTGTAATATTAAGGAGTCCAAGCGTAAAGTTGTGACATGTCGCTAGCGGATAACTAACCTAGTTGCAGAGCTATTTGATATATCAAGAGTTTATTGCAGGCATAAGGGTGCCTTGGCATCCAGTTTTTCACATAGTGTTTTTGCCTAACAGCCAAAGCAAAGGAATCAATTTTTCTTTTATACTAATCATTATTTTCAAATAAACTTCTCTTAGAAGTTTGATCTGTAGTCTTGCAAGAGAGCAGTTTAGATTGCACTGTTACACATTACGATGTATTTATCACAGTAACATCCTATTCCAGTTCATATGTGAAAGATTCTTAATAAATATTGCTCATTTTGGATTCAAACTGTGAAGAATATATAACACTGAATAAAGATTATTAAATAATGAATATACCTAAAAATGCACCTTGGAAAATAGTGAAAGTTAGACGTTGATTTCTGTCTTGTTATTGTGCAAACTCAGCTGGGCATGAAAATAGTAAGTATTTGGAGGAAAAATCACGGGTAAAACTTTACTCCCATCTTGAAGGAATCTCAGCTCAGCAAAAAATCTGTATTTCAGCCCCTAAGAAGTGTTCTGTTTTTATAGCTGACACCACTAGAACATGAGGGTACTCATCATCTCTGAAAGTGAAGCTGTTCTTTTTAATTATGTCTATTTAGGCAGAGGCAACTAACTTTAAATCCTCCTCTTTGAAATTCTTTTCCATATGACAGTAGTGAAAAATCATGTGCATTAATCACGTATGCACAAGCCTGAGTCAAAAATCAGAGCCCCATTGAGTGAAGCTATGTGCAAACACACTGAAAGACAAGTGACTGAATCGCAGCATTTTAGAAATAGGTGTGAGGTCTGCGTTTGATTTGATCTGGATCAGGCTTTTTACGATTACACTTACTCCTGACCACAATGTAAAGAAGTCGTTGCAAGGTAAAGCCAGGACGTGGAAAATGCAAAAAGGGTGGTAATACCAGTCCCACGAGCACTTAAATTAACAATGCTTTATTTTCAATTCATTTGTTCCTCATGGCTGACTGATTCTTTTAAAATTAATTTAACTAGGGTAACAGTCTGAGACCCTATGACTTCCATTTTACCGCCAGAAGCTAATTTTTATTTCAATTCCCCCTTGGCCAAAAGATGGTTGGAATTGCAGTCTGCCCCAAGCTACACGCACACTCGCTGACCAGGAGCCGAAGCACCGTGTGCTCCCACGGTCAGCCCCACACCAACAATTAGGGACTGGACAGAGCAAGTGATTTACCATCTCTTAGCTGGTGGCAGGCTGAACTAATGTTTTTGGAGGTGAAAAATTGTACATGATTTTCAAAAGAACGCAGTATTTTGCAGCTTCCTGTTATGCTACCGTATGTTGTTGAAATTGTGCAACAGGTTCAAACATTTCTAGGATAAATTGAGGAATACGTATTTATATTCACAGGGTGATTTCAGATTAAACTGGATAAAAATTGCTTTATTTGCCCCAAGTGACCAAACAGAAGCTGTTAGAGCAATACCAAGCCACTGGAACTGTGCAGCCTTACCCTAGCTCAGGTTCTGGTCCTGAGGAAAAATCCAGGTAGTTTTGTGAAAAGGGAAACAAGAGCGATAAACAATACTAGTGATGTCCATAGCAGAACAATGTTGCCACCTCATTAAGAGTCTGCACTAAGGTCACTCAAAAACACTTTAGCAGAAATAAGCTTAAAAAAAAAAAAAAAAAAAAAAAGCTTAAGCTAAATCAAGTATCCCAAAAAAGACTAGACTTTTTAATTCTCGCGCATGGCATGCAAGGTGAGGATCAACACCATTTCTGATGCAAGTCTCACAAAAATTAAGTGTAAATAAGACATATTTCTGAGTGTATAATGTGCACATTAAAAATACTGTCTAAAATATGAACTGTACAGAGCATGAATAATACACCGACAAGCTCATGAAAGGGTGATGTTCTTTGAGCTCATCATTGCATATTTGAACAGGGTATGAATATTTTATATTTATGCTAACTGTCATACTGCAAGTTAGGCTGTTTGTACTAGAAAGGCATACAGATAGCACTGCTATTCATGTTTACTGTTACCCTGCAGACGTCAGCAAAACTTTTCCTTCTTGTAAGCATCCCCACTTCCTCCCTCTCTCTTTTTAATTCAGACATAAGGTTATTCAAAAGGACCACACAGCAGCAGGTTGGGGGCAGGGGGGCAAGGTAAAAGTGGCTGCTGGATGTCCAACCCAGGGAGGAGGTGAACAGGACCTTATAATCCAGCAACCACAGCACACAGCAAGTTACCTACCACTAACAACTGCTGGAAAAGGCTCTTGCTAGATGCAGATAAGACATCAGGGAGTGGGGGACAGTGAGGGAGTTAAATAACATACACATCCAGATACTTCAGAAGAGTCCACCAGAATCTGCAGAAACTAATATGCAACGTGGAAATGACCCCCAGAGAAAGTAGTCCTATTAGCTTTTATCCCAAATGATCACAGCATTATTTGACAGAAACACCTGCAAGAGCTAACACATCAGGACTGTTAATGTTCTTTATTTGACAACTCTCTTACCACTTGCTATCAAAAGAAAAGAGATAATTCAAAAGCAAGTAGAGTTCAACTATAAATTAGCATCTATAAATTAGCAGGTAGCTAATTTATAAATGCTGGATATTTTCCCTTCTGAAGGGCACTGAAAAGTTTTAAGAAAAACAGCCAAAAGCTTAAAACTTCTATGGCTTGCTTTCAGGGCAAGCTGAAACCTCTCATGAAACATCTGGCCACCTTTAAGACACTCCAAAGTACTGGGAGGCACTAGGTAGATAGACTTAGCAAGCGCTCCCAGCAGCAGCAAAAAAACCCCTGAATTTTTTGTCCTCCCAGGAGCAACTTTGATATTAAAGGAAGGACAGAGAATTGTCTACTTCATGAAGTAAATCATCTACTACCTGATTGTGCAGTACCCCTCTTTGCACAGAGATCATGTCGTGTTTACCAGGACAATCAGAAAATGTTTTTTTAGAACAAACTGCTTCATAGCATCACCACTAGCCAGCCAGCTTTCCTTGCCAGTTAGAGACATCAGCAACACTCCCACCTCCAGGTGTTCACCACCACAGAATGACTCTACACATCGCAAGTTTGTGTGCACCTACCTGTCATCACCAGGGTTTCCTTACAGTTCCTGCATTCCTTTTCTCTAGACAAGTATCTTGAGGATTTATTTTTCTAGGAGGACATTTGGGCACAGTGTGACTTCATTAGAGACAAAACGAAACTGCTCATAATTCTTCTGGTCCTGAGCAAGCGTAAAAGCATATCATGTAAAGTGCACTAGTCTTTAAACATTACTGTAAGGCTATGATTGGGCTTCTGTTGACATCTGCATAGAAATCAGTTTCCAGTCTTCTGAAGAAACCATCACTTAAAGTTTCAGAGACAGCACTGAAGACCCACCATCCAGGAATCTTTTTGGAACCTGATTCAGAATAAGTGGTATTATTAAACCAGGCTACTGCAGAGAAAAGATCTCTTTTTTCATGGTTCAGGATAGGTCAAGACATCAGATAAAGGAGGAACTACCGGAGCCTGGTGATGGTTTGGCTTACAGTGAAATACGAAAAGATAAATTTAGGCCCTGCATCGATGGCAGATTATTAAGCAGTTTCTTACTTGTGCACTCCTATACATGCTGACATCTACTACTAAGGCTTAATCTCAGTGCTCAGATTTATTTTACTCAAATAAAAAAGGAAATAAATTTCCCTTTATTCTTCAAATATTTTTTTCATACAGCATAAGCACAAATCAAGCTATTTCAAATGTTAAACATTTTGAACTACACCATCAGGCTTCCCTATACCCCTCATCATGTCATATATATGAAAGAAGATGAGGTTAGTGTCCTGCTCCCTTACACTGAATTTACCTAGATACTGTTGTCCACAAGAACTACTGTGAATTGATGCTCCTTTGGCCCAAGGTGTTCCCAAATGATTAAACAGGAACCATGCATTTTTCAAAGGCTGTATAAATTGAAAACTTTAAATATTACCACTGGTTATAAGAACTCTTTTTCCTAAAAGTTTGGCATAACAGACATCTTTTTTTTCCCCCTAATCATGTTGCACATCATCTTTACTACAAGTCATCCTCATTGCATTGCTTATAGACCAACTCAGCAAAGTTAAGCCTCAAGAAATCACATAGCACTTTATTTCTTCCCTTTCTTTCTCTTCCTCTCTCTTTGCTTGTCGTACTTGAAAAGCACAGATAGTAAATTCCTACCAAGATTACTAAGCCAGTCAAGTTATCTAGGAGACACAGTGGTTTCTTTTTTCCTGCCTCCTGTGGTCTCTGCAGTCATTAAAATCGTGCACAACAGTCTCAGATCCCCTAATCATGCTACAAGTCGTTACATCTCCATTTATGCAGGAGCTAGCCATAATTTCTGTAAGTTATTGAGATGCAGCTGAATGTAATACAGTCTTGTCAAGATAAGGTAAGCCTTGGCACTACTTCTATGGGATCAATGATAAGTCCCTGATTTGGAGTATCAGAGGCTGCCAATGAGTCGCAAGACCTTTGAGTTCCACCAGAAGAGTTGGGCACACACCCAGAATGGTTTCTAGATTACAAGCCTATAATGTGCTCCTTTCATGCCGCTATACATAAACTGCTTTCATGTCAATATGCATAAGCTTTCTTTTAAAATAATTATCGAAAGAGGCTGGTGAATCTGTGCCTCACACAGCTTTCACTGGCTTACAGGCTAGGATTCTTCCCCAAGATCTAGAAGAACATTAACACAGAACAGATGCAAGAAAAAAACCTGCCTACCAGGTATTACAATGTACTGCCTGCGGATTTACAGGGCACACAAGAACAGCCTAGTATCACTCTCCCTATTGACTCTCACAACAAATAGGTCAGACCACTTTCTATCACACGTGCTCCGTTCCTCTTTGCACAGTCCCCCAAAAGTCAACAAGCTACTCTATTTTCAGGGCTAACAGACCACATACTGTCCGCAAACACACACGCCAACTTATAACAAGCCATGAATCTATAGGCCTTTTCTAGTGAGACACTCAAAAAGGGAGAAGGGAGAAGGGGGGCCTCTTTGACTGGTACCAATTACACACTTCTCCAAGTCACAATAATATACCGTTAATATCATCCAGAGGGAGTCCCTTTGGTTCGGTTCTTAGCTGGTGTTTCTAACCCTCCTTTACAGAAGGATATTCAATAAATTAGGTATTTCTGTGACCTACAGCAAGGCTGCACACAACTGTTTGCATTATATATGGTTTCATTTTGCTCCCTGGCACTGCTCTTTGGTGGCTGTTACAGCCCATAAAGCCATCTGTTAGGAACACTCAGTCATAAAATTATTAATGCCTATAGCCTAAAACCAACCCTAAGTAAATAAACAGTACCAGAAGGCCCAGTGCAAAATTCTGGGATGTTAAACACACAGGAAATACACAGAATCATAAATCTTCTTAATAGTTCTATGTGCAATTATGTATTCACTTGAAATTCAAATAACACACAGAAAGACTAGACAGAAGTTGCTTCTAAAATAGCACACTGCAGATTTGCCTCAGAGTTGAACCCCACGTGAAAAAATCTGGAATACTATTGTGAATACTTGTGACATTTAGAGCTAATAATAGAGAATTATGCAATTAGGAAAGAAAGTTCCTGACAAAGAAGCTCAGGACACACATAATCTTCAAAGCTCAAAATGCAGAGAACAAAGGAAGAGTGTCCCAAGTTTAAATCACTCAAATTCTTAGGAGAGGAGGATAAAAGAAAATTATTTGTATGTGGCATTTGCAAGCATGAAGAAAATATTAAGAAATTAAGTACAGCTGGATCTTTACCACTGTAACAGCAAGTCTCTTGAGTAAAAGACGAAGGACTGCCACCTTAGTCACTGGGCACTGGCTCCTACCTTAGATGTAAATAAAGATGGAGCCTCTTTGCCCTCCATCAAGGCTCCCTTCAACTGTGCTTGCCAAAGGGGTCTCCAGAAGGCTGGCACAGAGCTTGGCCTGTCAAGTCTCGTGTACGGGATGCAAGATAGATGCAGTCAGCTCTGTGGCCCATCCCTCCCACAGCTAGGGCCATATTTCATGCATGCCCAGCACAGAAGAGCAGCCTGTCCCCCTAGTCTGGTAGCCACAGATATCAACAACATCAGCTGGAGATCCTAGGAGCTAGGCATCTGCTGGAGCAGGAGAGAAGCTGCAGTGCTGCAGGCATTAAGCATATCTTTTAAAAAGGTCTGGCCCTAATGAGGCTCAGCAGCTCCCTAGCTACAGTTTAGCATCAATAGCAGTAAGTCCAAGCATCTTCAGGCTGGCCATATGAAGGAGTACCTGATTTACAAATGCCAGCCCTGCCAAGAAAACCAAGACCTGGCTAAAGATGGACAAATGCTGCCTGAAAACCAGGCTGGCCCCCAGGGAAGCTACCACAGACAACAGTTCTGTCACGACAGGGCAGAGGACAGGACACGTGCTCCTGTGTCAATAAGGCTGCAAGATCAGTTGTGCTGCAGCCAGCGCTAGGCATTAACAGCCCACAGCCGACAAATGCGGTCGGTACGGTATGACCAAACCAGCCTACAGCAGAACCATTCGACTTCAGACCTATGCAAAAGCTGCTTCCACCTACAGCACTGTCCATGGCCGCAGCCTGCCACACAAGTCCAGGCTCTGCAGCGAACCTGGTTCTCAGCAGGTAATCAACCAGAAACCAAGCAAGAAAGTACTTTATATTTTATAATACAGATATATATATACAAAAACCCCTATATAAATAAAGGTTTTTAAATCTTCAAATCTGAGTATAGCACCCCATTGAAAACAAGAGGCTTTTGTTCCAAACAGTTGCTTGTATTTTGCTGCAGTTTAAAACTGTAGTGCCCTTTCCATCTCATCTCACTTGGTTTGTATCCCAAACTTGTGCACCTTTCACTTTTTAACTTAAGGATTTGTTTCTTAATCACAGAGGGAAGGAGTTTAGAGTTGTGCAAGTCACAGACGCAGGGGTCTTTTTTTATAGTATGTTGCACATCTGGGTTTTCTCTTACACCACCAACTTCCGTAAACTGGATTGTGATTTTTACTGTGAACCACACTTTGACACACATAAAAAACCAAAACACCTTATAGTTGTTTGTCAGGGTTCTTTAAGACCTTGAATATCCTGGAAATATGTTTTATATATGTCAGAGATCTACAGACTAGGAATTGAAGGGAAAAACCCAGGCTGGACCTAGTAATGCAGGAAGTTTCATATGACAATAGAAACAGATTACAATAATCATAAATCATCACCCACATGCAGACTGGGGCTGCAGTTCAATTTTCAAATTAAGACTTCTGAAATCCAAGTTATGTTCCTAGCTCCAGTGCAAATTTCCATTGCAACTTTTGATAAATTATTTCCTTTCTCTGTGCTTCACATCTGCCAAACACAAAAAGTTCCCTTCTTTTACCTATCCCACCTACTTAGAAATTAAGATTTTGTGGAAAGGAAACTGAGAAGTGATGACACCACTGGAAACTATTCCTTAGCTGGGTTCTTAAGCACCCAGTCTGATCAAGGCTTAGATTTCTGGATGTTATTGTAGTGTCAATGAACTTTCCCTAGGTCACAGAAAAAGCAAATGTCACTGCCGGCATATATTGCTAATAGAAGAAAAACTTTAAGCAAACAGCAAAGATCATCTCAGTGACATCCTTTGATGGCTCACCTCACATTGTAATTGTAAACAGGATAAACATTGATATATTTTCTACTTTACTGACTAGGACGTTATCATAATGCTCTTTTCCAGACGAGATGCGTGCAGCAACCATTCTTAACCATCATGTGTCCTACCGTGTTCCTCCACAACCACAGCACTTTAAACAAAGCAGTATTTATACATATCAAGCACTAATTTCACCTGTTTGCTTGTCCTCTACACCCAGCCCATCTGACCACAGAGATTCCTCAGTGAATCCAGGTCAAACCCTGCATCCTCCCAGGAGAGCATTTTCCAGTTTTCTGCTATGCAACAGGTTTCCTTCGAAAGCAGGGGGACTCAATAGGACCGTATTTTCTAAATTACATATGTTGAAAGATATTCTAGGCACTCTATAATTAGCCATCAAGGAAAAGCATTTCTGATTCATTAGGTCAACTTTAATGGTTTCCTCATTAAAAGTTTTTGCTGTTAAGCTGACAGAAGCTAGAATTAAATAGTAGCTCCCAGCACTTTCTTTATTAGCCGATCTCTATTGAATCAGTCTTTATCACCTGAAGAGATATTTTAAATGGAAATTCCTCAGCCCCGAGCAACCTAGATTGACCAAAGGCCTAGAGATTGCTCTGTCCCTGCTTTAATAAACTGACTGTATATATTGCTGCAAAGGTTGGTCCTCATTAGTCAGTGATGGCTGTGCAAGATTTAACACATTATAGTCCAGTACTGATTTGTCACTTGTTGATAGAGACATATTTTTGTTGATATTAAATAGCTATTAGAGGGAATATATAAGTATGAATCTCTGGGGACCTTTTATAAGAATCATTTACTTCACAACAGCTGGATAGTCCTATAGTGTGAACAAGATAACTGCTGTTAATGTGGCAAAATACACAATTAAGTTCCTTTATGGTCCCCTCTGAATACAAATCTGTTGAAGTGACTCAAGACCCAAGCCTGGGGATCAGCACTTTCACAGGTAGCTCATGGGAGCTTAGATTCCCCTTTGTTGTGTTTCCGCCAAACCAAACCTCATGCTAGTATTTTCAGGTTTGCAAGGGAGAGGATTCTTTTTTTAAAAGGGTAAAATTACATTTCTTCCTTTTCTCATTAATGTCCCAGCTGCCAGGCACAGAATTTTCAGAGAGCAGGCCCACCTAGCTCTAGATAGCAATAAGCTTGTGCAACTTGGTTATTTTAGAATATACAAACTGCAAATACAGAAAGAAAGTGGGCCGACTGAATCCAATCAAGATTGTTCTATGTTAATTAAACACTATCCTTCTCAGGAGACTAACTTGATATTTTTAATGGCTCTTTATGAAGTGTCTTGCTCCGAGTTTGCAAGTAACTTGTAAAAGCCAACTCCTATTCAAACTTCTACTTTCAGTGGGGAATTTATTTTGAGGAATGTACAGAGTATTTCAGGAGACATGTTTGTCTGATAAATAAGGTATTGTCCCAAGACTCGGGCGTGGGGATTCTGTCCATGCATCTCTCGCTAAGGCTGCCTACGACCTTGAGGAAACCAACTCTCAGGGCTTCAGTTTCTGCAGACACACAATAAAGGTATCATTCGCCTTCTCTCACGTTTGGTCTATATTGTCTGCCTGGTTCATAAACTCTATGTTGGCGGGGACTCCCTCTCATAATTTGTTTGTAAAATGCCTACCGTGGCACTTTACAAGCTGTAGCAGCTAGTCTAATACAAATTAAAAATAGCAATTCATATGTCAACATACTAACTGATTTTTCCCTATCATAGATGATTTTCCCTACATAGATGCCTTAAGTGGAGGTGTTTATTTTAAATGGAATTAGATGAGAGAACCGAGTACGAGAGATCACATGAGGTGGGAAGACATTACCAGAAGCAGTTCAGCTACCTGCTTCTTCCATTTTGTCAAGCTACCTCAAAAACTAATTGCATTAATTTGGAACTTAGTAAATTATTAAACAGAGAACCTTTTTCAGTTAGACACTAAAAATGGCACAGAAAGGCTTTAGTCTTGGCCAGGGTGTTTGGCTTTGCAGAATTCCCTCATTTCAGTAGGAAAATTACAGGGATTCAGGAGCTCAGCTGGCAGTTTTTCCTGGTAATTTCCTCTAAGGAAAACCCAAACTGACATACTCAGCATTAAGACATGACTGCCCATAGCTGCAAAAGCTTCCTGGCACAGGAGTGACCTTGGCATCCTTTATCAGTTCCTTACTATGTTAATGGACTATTAATGTAGGGGGGGGAGACAGCAGCAAAATAGGGAATAGATGGGGAAATGTGTGGGCAGTAAAGTAGCAATGAGCTTTCAAACCCCCTCCATACTCACAGATCATAAGAAGTGGCCAAGAGGAGTATTTTACAGAACCATTCTCTGGAACCAGGATGAAATAATTCAGCATGACAGCAGTTTAGAGACTCAGTGTAAAAAAATTAATTATGGATGAGGAAAACATTAAGTACTATAGTAGCACCAACAAGTAGACACCTTGAGCTCCTCATACAGTCTCTGTCACCATGGCCACTTCTGCCTGCCTGTTTACATTAGCATATGTGTTTTAAACTGACTCTTTGTGTTGTCGTCCACAGCATCAGAATGGAGGTTGAGGTTAGCTGTGAGAATGACTGTAAAAGGGACATCCAATCCTAGGCCCTCTTCCAGTTCTTGTTTGGGTTTGTTTTTTTTTTTTAAAAGCAACCCTTAGACAAGCTGCAGAGTGGCAGACTTCTTGCAGAACAGAGCAATCCTTAGAGTAGGAAATAACAGGAAGGCTTAGAGGCATATGGAACCCATTAGAAATGGCATGTTTGCAGGGACAGATTATAAATTGGATAAACTAGAAAAGCATCTGAAAAAAAGCTTGCCTACGATTCCTTCTTGTGTGAACTGTCTCAATCCAGCTGAAGTGCATTTCTAACCAAAGACTTCACTTTTCCATCATTTCTTCATTTCACCACATTTGTAAAATGCCCATAAGTGATGACAGCAGAAGCTCCACGTACTGTAAGATCCACCCTGGAGCAGAGGGAAAGGGAAGAGGAATGAGCAGCATGCTCACGTATTACATCTCCAATGATTGCTGCAACCAGAAAGGAACAATTTGAAAGGTTTAATGGGGCCATAAATCCATGTTTGTGCAGATCCAAAAGCTCTTCATGCCTGGACACGATGGCCACAGCACCAAGCCTGTCAGAGTTCCAGGAGTGTCTGAATAACACTTTTAGTCATATGACTTTAGTTTTAGGTAGTCCTGTGGGCAGGGAGTTGGACTAGATGATCCTTATGAGTCCCTTCCAACTTGAGACATTCTATGATTCTATGACACGCAGCTGCTGCACTAGCCTGAAGCGACACACACTCGGGTGGCTCTCCTGCAGCCCCACACTTGTGAGTGTGGATTTCAACTCCTTGCCCTGCCCCTCTTGCAATTTCTGGAGCCTGACTGCTGACTTTCCTGGTTTATGCAGATGCAGTGGATTTCAACCTTAAAGAATAACAACCAGTCATTCATTAACATCAGACAGGCAAAACAAATTTAGCTAAGCTGATTACTGTAATGTAGTAGCCAAGAGCACCATTCAAATTGACATGGGAGAAGAAACGTCTTTGATACTCTCTGTACAACGAGCTGTCTATTTTTGTGAAGTCTCATGTTTCCTAATTACCTTAATACTATAAGAATTAGGTAATACCAATGTACAATCACTCACACTGGGCTGGGTTCACAGCCTCCCATTCCACGGTGCTTACAGAGAATGCTAATCTGATACAAGAAGGCTGGCTGCGACAGAAATGGTGTCAGGCAGCTTCTTTGCAATAATCAGTTGCACCTCAGAAAAAGGAAAACCCTAAAATGCCACAGGGCAGACTTCACAGTGGAGTAAAGGAAATGCTACAGGTATGCAGGCAGCTGAAGACACCTTCTCCTGAGTTGTGCCTTGTCCCCTGCCTTGATAAAACCCTTTCAATGACAGCTGCACTGTAGAGGACTGTTCCCTTACCCCCAAAAGTCCCTTCCCCACCCTAGCACAGCCAAAAATGAGGATGAAGCAGTGTCTTCCCTCAAGTGCTGTGAAAGCAATTCTGGTTTCCCAGCCATGTGTGCGCCAGAAGATACATAACACGCTTTCACCCCACACATCACCTCTACAATCTGTGCACGACCCACACAGACTCACAAGTATGAACCTGGCACAGCAAAACCATGGAGCTATGAAGATGCCCTGACTTAACCTGTGGGGAAGGAAGCAGTTCCCAGAGAAAGTTTATTTTCCATTCACCCAGCCCTTTCCAGTAACATTCAAATTTAGGCCTGAAGGACCTGCATAGGTGATGTTGGACGTCAGGTACAATATATGCTGCAATAGCTGAACATGTCAGTGCTGGTAGACATGAAGCAGGACCTTCTGTGCTAACCCCATGGTGCGTGCTTCACAGCCCAGTATTTTTCTCTGTGTGTTTATTTACAGGCAGATTTTGAAAAAGAAAGCAAAGCGTCCTAAAATGGGAACAGATGGGGTCTGCTATTATCCTAAATCATTCTATGACAGAATAAAAACAAGCAAGGCTCATGTGTGGCAACCTGCAGTGCAAGACACTAAGCAGACCCCACTGACAAGCAGTATCTTATTGCTGAAGAGACCCAAGCTGGCTCCCCTTTCACATACTATGGCAGAGTTACTTCTAGTTTGCAATAACAAGAGTAAGGGAAGGAATCAGCATTTGTGTGCAACAAATACAGCTGACACTCAAACTTTGGCTCTTGGGCATAAAGAAAACTGAAAGCCAAGTAGCTAGGAGCAGTGTTAAACTTTCCACAGCTACAAATTGCTCTTTCATGCATGAAACATACAATTAGAGCATGCCTAAATCCTGGATTATTGGGACAATAGGTTGTAGCAGCTTTAATCCAAGTGAGTCATTAAACTGTGCCACTTCAGTAGGACTCTGCATACTTAAAAAGTGCCTGTGTATTGTACAGTCCATCTGTGTAACATACAGTCCATACAGCCCAGCTCCAGTAATTAACTTAACTACACTTCCTCATGAACATATTGCTACCATGTGTATACATTAGCATCTTGGCAATACTTTCTTTTTAAAAAGATTGAAAGTATTAGTGCCAATGTGGTAAATCTGTCTATGTCTGACTGTATGTCTAAGCCTTACGGCTGTTCGTGGGGATTGTCTCTCTCTCTCTCCCCCCCTCCCCCCTTCAGTTCCTTGTGTTAGACTACCAACTGCTTTGGAAACATCTTTTTCTATTTCAAATCTATTTTGTGCCTCCATATTGAGATAAACCCCCCAGGAGATAACTAGCAAGACTCTTGCATCTGAGGCAAGGCTAACAAAGAAGGTCTGTTAGCTGGTGATGGTGGTGAGCTCAGTTGGAAACCTTACAGGGAAAAAAGGCAGTTGCCATCCAGTGCAAACCAGGTTGTCAGACTGCGCTCCATGGAGAGGCAACTGTATAGGTCTGCTGGGAATCTTCAGTGACTTACCAGCGTCATCATATAACCCGAGAAAGGGAAAAGGAACATGCTACAGGGAAGCCTGCTGGTAGATTTAGATTCACAGTTCAGGGACAGACTCTCAAATTTGAAGAAACCTTGTCAAAACCAGACTGTTCCAGAGACTGTGACATAAACCCCAAAACACTGAAGAGTAACAAACACAAAAGCTGAGGCAGGAAAATATACTTGACTTGTTTCTCTGACCTCTGCGAGCGCATCTGTACTGCATAATGGCTGAAGACCTCTGACAGTCAGTAACCAACCTGAAGTCCACATATCCCATTACACTAAAGTGTAGAGATTTACCATCTCAGCCCAGTCTGGCCCTGCAGGGCAGCCAGCTCAACTATCTCCAGCATATTGCTTACATGTTTCTGGGAGTAAATACAGCAAGAGCCAGCTTGGGTATCCAAAACAGTCAGGCTATTTCCTGTGCTGTGCAAAAGGACTGATACCAGAGCCTTTGTAAAGCTGTAGGTGACCTGTTTCAATATCTATTGTCCTAGCTGCCACTCAAACAGTCCCCTGGAAAATGTGCTTACTCCACTGGAGAGTCTAGAGAAAGTAAGACTAACCCAAGCTGTGGAAGACACGTAAGAATCCCATAGGAGAAAGTCCTAAATAGAGGACCTGCACCTTGGGATGGCAGCCATGAAGGCGAGATGCAGTTGCCTTCATCTCAGGAAGCCTGGGATTGTTGAGTACGTGGAGCTGGGATGCAGCAATGATGTCTGAACCCAGCAGCAGGGGCTTTACCAAGGTTGGAGCACCAGTATCCTGTACTCTGATTTAAAAAACCAAACAGTAACTATTACTCACCCACAAATATTTTGCCGTAGAACTGCCAGAAAGCATATAAAAGCACAAAGGCAGCAGCAGTCATGCTATTTAGTCATATAACTGCAAAGGATCACAAAAAAAAATATCTAAACAATATTTGGTACATCATTGCTCCCAAGCTGCAACTATACATGCCAAGTTTTACCACCAGGAAATAAATGGGAAAAAAGCACAGGGAATATCCAAACAGACCCCTGACTGAAGTTTTAGTAGGTCATGCCAGAATTATGATTTGTTATTACCTGCTAATCAGTGCTTTGAGAATTCCCTCCCTCATTCCTTGCAGTATGCCTAAATGGAAAGATACACCTTAGAAAAAATATTTTAATAAGTGGAATGCTAATTACAATCAAGTTTGTGACCTGAAGTAATGATCCTGGATTTTTACACTCTAACTAAAATTACTAGTAGATAACAGATTAAAAAATATTTTTTTATTTTGTGAACTCCCTAAGATGGGACAAAAAAGACAAAACATGAAATAGTTTGTAGAATGAAAATAACACGCTCCCTCCACTCCCAAAATAAATTAAATGTGTCTACATATTTATTTGTTGGATGCCTATCTCAATGGTGAGCCGTATCCACCTAAGTGCCTTCTGGGAATTGTAATGCCAGAGCCTCAGGCTTTGATCCTCCTGATAAGATAGCACCCACCCCATCTCCACCTCCAACCTTGTGCAGCAATCATAGGATTTCTACAAAGTCACAGGTGGCAGAAGTTCTTCATGCCACATTACAGGAGATACAATCCAGCTAGGGAAAGGACCCCAGGAAAGAACAGCAAAATTAGATGCAAAAAACCCAGACTCCTACATGGGACTGTGGCAGCTGAGTGGATGCAAATGCACAGTGAACTGACATGACACATTCTGACAGGGCCAGCTACAACAAATTATCTTAATTCTACCAAACCCAACATGAAACAGATTTCTTTTCCCCCTGACTTCACCTGGGAAAATTCAAAAGCTTTCTTCTTTCAATCTTACAGTATTCCTGCTGAAAAGTGGTTTGGTTTTGCTTTGATTTGCTGTTTCGGGAGGAAAGGTAAAAACACATAGTAACAGTTAGACATAGCAGTGTTTAAATCAGTAAAAGTATCCAGAAGGAGGAAGAAATCAAGAGGTAGGGTTGGCACCACTGCTTTTTAAGGCTATTGCTAAGGACTGAGCACTGCTTACATCCCTGTCTCGACACTCACTTGTGTCATGCTTGAAGGTAAACCAAGAAAACAGGGTGCTGCGCACAGTACCTCTGAAGCTCCACTTTCCCAGGAAAGGAAGCAGATCCTGTCCGTAATAGAACAGCAGGGACTGCTGGAGGGTTCATCCAGCTCTGCTCCCATGCACAGCGTCGGGTAACGGGCAGTCTGTCTCCCACCATTTCCTCATGTACTAGTCTTGGAACGGAGTACCGCGAATATAACTTCATTATTGCCATGTTCATAACACACATCCCTGGGTGGCTGAGGAGGCTGAGGTGTGAAGAGGAAGTGACGGCAGTTGATTCCCAAGCCCAGACATACCGAGGCAACGACAGTAAAGCTGAAGCCGTCACTGGGCTAAAGTCACAATAGCACTTTTTGTATTCCAGGGCCAGAACTCTTGAGGCATCTCATTGAAAAGCTGAAGGTGCATATTTACATTTCATTCCGGATTCATGCCAGAGGAGAGCTCTCATGGAAGCAGCTGTAAAGGAGAACCTGCATTAACAGGCAGGAGAACAGAAGCCAAATGTGGGCCAGCAGCTGCCACGTGGTTTGGCCATGCTATCTCAATGGGACAGACATTGGCTTGAATTTGCCTGTAACTGAATTCAGAGCTTTTTGCCTCATTTTGGTTTAGATAATTTCATACTCCCTAACTATTTTTGTCATGTTAGCAAGTTTTCTGGAATATCTGGGGGGTTTGCATGAAAAAGCACTAGGGAATCTAATTTCTTGTAGAAACAAGCCCATTTTCTAGTCTGTAGATGACATTTGCTCTGAAAAAAGGACTTTAGAAACAAAACCTCTTACATATCTGAGCTCACAGATCTGCAGTTTACAGTTGTATACATTTTATTTCAAATACTCCCTTGAACTCTGACTGGTTCTGCTGTTAGCAGTGAGGTCATGCACTTTTCAAATCTTGATCCCCTGAAATAAAACACTCTTGGCTATATTCACAAGAGACAGGATATATATTGCTCACATTGAACCACAAGTATTTAGTATCTTTTAAACATGTTATCTATAGTTTATGTAGTCATCAGCAGTCTTCATTCCTTAACGAACAGTACAACACTCGTCACATCGAAGTATGCCTGCATTTCCAGAAAACAGCAACCAGTGCATCAGCCCCTGCTACAGTCTGTGTTTGTATGTAAAGAGACCTCAATCTGACTACATTCTTAAATAGGTTTGTGAAATTCACTATAATAATTGTGCAAACAGTAATTTCAAAATAAAATTATTTTGGTGTTTAATATTCACAAGAATTTAAAGTAGTACACCTTGGCATAAAAGAGTGAATATGAGGGGTTTGTAAATTGGTTTGTAAATTTTCCTGAGTAACAGTAAACGTAACACTGCAGTTCATAAAACCAGGACCCCTTTGAAAACCAACACAGCTTCATTCTCTCTACAGCTTTCACTAACTCAGGGCAGATGGGTTTAGAAGCAACACAGATCTGCTCAAAGTCTGTTTTCACATGGACGCATTCACTAGCAATACATTTAAGATAAGAATAGCCTTCTTTCTGTACAGGCCAACATCACCACAAACAATTGCGAAACAATGACTGGGAGCCAGCAAAAGCCATTGCTGATATTGCCAGAGGTTTGTTGCTAGCGTACAAACCTAACATACGTTATTTTGTGGCTTTCAGGTATAGCATGTTTATAAGTCTATCTCATGACTCCACTGGTTGCAACGCTCATGGCTGTTGTGGATCCACCAACTCTAAGTTGTCTATTGGGCCTCAAATACTTGAAACACTACAACAAAGAGGCCACTTGACTATCTCCTCTCTCCACTGAACCAATATCTGGGTGTAATTATGGGTCTCCATATCTATGATGGTGAGGTAAAATTTCTGCATAGCCTACCATCTTTGGCAATGACCGCTTAGCCTAGAAGACAAAAATAGAAAACTGTGTTGGAAAAAAAGTTACAAAGGAGGCATATTGCAAATGTGCAAACAACTCTGGAATCCTGGCAGGAAAAGAAATGAAACAGTGAAGAATGAAAGGGACGTGGTTAGACAAAGTCAGCATCTTGGGAAGCAGTTGGTAAAGTGAGAGACAGATTTCAGCGTAGTAAACAAGCTATAAAGTTCTCCACAGGAAGAGCAGACAAACCATCCTGGATTACTGCAATGTCTACGCCATTTCTCCTTCATGATGATTTTCTTAGAGAAATCTTGTTTTTCTGCCTATCTGTTTACAGGCAGACATGTAAGTGGCTGTCTGTTTTGGAATGATACTTTGAAGTCAGATGCTATAACTTGGCCTAGACACACTCTCTCATGATGAACACACTTCCCATTTGTAGAAAGAAAACAAGGGTTTTCAAACAAAGCAAAAAGCATCTGGATTTTTTTTTTTTTTTTTACTTTTTTATTTTGACAATAGTTAAGCTGTATCACTCATTATTTAAAATGTAAAATTGCATAAGAACTTGATAGCAATTAACGGGTAGAACAGCAGGAAGGTTAAATGCATAGAAACCTTGCTTTGTCAGTATATTGCAAAAATTCCAGGATATAGTGACAGGCTTGTGATCTCCCAAAGCCATATTTTATGCTCCACATTAATGGTGTTGCAGCAAGTGTTGGCTTTGCTACCTTCTGCTCCAGCCTCCTCACACAACAGTGTTGTGAGCTTGCCATCTCCTCACCCCTCATAGATGTGGTGTGTCTAGAAAGCACAGATGCAGCAGGCCAGACAAGTGAAATTTCTTTGGAGGCTGTGGTGAAGAAAGCCACCTGCATCCCACCCTAGCAGCTGCAGGTGGTCTGTGACAGCAGTATCAGCGGCTCCATCGTGCAAAGAGCAATATTGCCATATTGCCATGGAGAGATATGGACAAAAATAAGGTGTTTCTCAGTAGTGGTGGTTTTGACCTGATCCCTCACAGATCTTCTGTCCAACCTTTTGACTGACAAGAGATACACCAGCTGGCTACACAACAGGCAGGCAACTATTTGAAGAACCCACTGGGGAGCAACTATGGAAACTTAACATACGACCGAAGGAGAAAGAAACCTCTTCATAAATCTCCCTGACTGAAATAAAGCAACACCCTGTCACTCAGCCCAGACCCTAATTCTTGGGTTTGGAGTCCTAGCTGTGTGCCTCATGCCTACATTTAATCTCCTTACTTCAGTTCTGTAATAGTTGATACAGACCCAGAGGAGTCAGGGAAGACAGCAACATCTTTAATGTTTTCCTGACAGCCCTCTTCCACTTCAAAATCAAGTTTTAGAATGGTTTATGTACCCCACCTACACCTGAACCCATTCAAACCTCACAGGGAGAAGAGAGAGAGCTTCTAACGAAGATATAATTACAGTCCCTAGGTGGATGGAATTTCACAAATTCAACATCCACATAAAGTATCTGCAGGCTGCATAATGTGCCAAACCCCTCATCTGTCTTCCCAGAAATCAAAGGGCTTACTTAACAGGAACATTATCCCTGAAGTTTAGTTTTATAGGAGTTACATCATCCACAGAGGTATTGCAGCACCAGAGAAAACAGTGTAAAAGGCAAAAAGCAAAAAGGCTCCTTCTCCGTCTCAACATAGTTGCTTTGTCACTTGTAATACAAGGAGTAATACCACAGAGCTACAATAACCTGTGCTTTACATCACCACAGAAACTATCGTTGCAGTCATTGCATGTGAGCAGGTCCCACCTTAACATTTATTCCAATCACTGCAAGACAACTCCTCCGAGTAAATTTTGAAAATAATTGGTAATGTTAGGTTTGCACCCAACAACCTGCTCTTTGTTTCATTCTCTGACTAACGGTTCATTCTTCAAGATATATAGACATAAATATATTCACCTGTATTGGCTCAGACAAAAAAGTCCTAACTGACATGAGGAAGAAAAAAGGTCTTTACATGTAAAGTTTGCTAAAATGCTCTTATCAAGAAGTGCAAATATGCGCTGGTAATAAATATTCACTGAATGGAGTAGGAGTAATAAATTTAATATGCCTACCAAAGGCTGTATATTTTTAGCTGATTTTATTTTTTCTGGAAGGTTTTATAATGCATTTATGAAGATATGCTTACAGGCAGGATTAAATATCTCCTGTTTGCACAGCCATAACACAAAATATGCAAATGTTGTGGTAAATTAAAGCAGTTGTTGGCTTTTCTCTTCCAAGGAAACTTGATTGTGAAGGATTTTTCCCTTCTCGTGTTTAGCTTATTAAAGTAAAAATACCACAATTTATCCCATAATTTCTGCACCCTAAAACAATCTTTTCTCATGTGCCACCTTCCAGAGAAGTTATTGTGTATTTTGTCTGGGAAAAGACTGCAGGACTTGTCCTACTCTGGAGTGACAAGCATGCAGTGTGAGCAAGCCAGGGCTTGTACTGAGACAACAAGAAATAAAATAACTTACATTCAGACATTTGACACAGATACTCATCACCAGACAGAGCATTTACTGTATTAAATTGAAATCAATGAATAATTCACCAGTTTCAGCTGATGACAAACCCAGAAGTGGCAGAGGATTTGATGATCAATAATTATTTCTCAGATTTTAGGAAGTGTGGCATCTTATAACTGAACAATTTAATTATGCACTAGATTTGACTGTTTAATTGCACACACTGTATCAATCTCTTCCTTTCGAATTTTGTGTAGGTGCTAAAAATAGGTCCTCGCTTTTCGAACAAATGCATTTCTCACCATGAATTACAAAACGGGTTCTTTAATAAGCTTTTCAAATATCACATTTTGTGCTACACTTCTGCTCTCATTGAACTGCTAATAGCCTTCAAATAATAAGTTTACTGGAAACCATAGCTCTAGGTTCACTGAAATCACATTTGAATCTCATCTGCTGCTGAGGTTTATAATAAGTGACAGTGTTAAGACTGAATCTGATTTTGCTGTGACCTTGTGTCCAGTGCTGCTGTACTCCAACAACAGATAAAATTTCTCTCAGAGCCACAAGACACGTCCAAGTTGTCAGTCTTGGAAACATTCATCCAAACTGAAGCAGATCCATATATTTATCTAAAAAGCTTTTCTATGGGAACAGTTCCTTTCTAAAACATTACCTTTTAAAATGTGATATCATTAGTTTTCACACCGAGCAAATCGCACAAAGTGCCAATCAAATTTGTTCACTGACAGTGTTTTCCCAGGTCTGCTGGCTCTGTGCCATCAGTTTGAGATGCAGAAATCCAGCTTATTTTTTCCAAGCAGGATAAATAAAAGGGATTTATTCAGCTCCTTAATATGTGTCAGAACATCAACCTTCTCCAGCGTGGATTCCAACAGCTTTTGGGTTTTAAACATCCTCTAGGATAAAGATATGGGTGTTTCTTCTGAAACACTGTGGGACAGTTTCTGATCTCTCCCACTGTGAAGCCTTTTTCTTGCTACTTGCTCCACTTTTCTTTTTCTTCTATGACTCCAAGTTACAGGAAATTTCCTGTGTTACGGTGAAGGGCTCTTTCTCCTGAAAACACTCAAGTCCCCATACACAGGCACATGCTCCCCCACATCATCCTTGCACCATTTATCACACCCGCTCATCAGGTATCAATACACGGGGGCTTCAGATCTTCTCTCCTAAAGTGACTACCCCAGAACCTTTACTTGTGCACTCTTTGAACCCATTTTCTCTACACCATTTTCAGAAGGAAGCCCCCAAAACACAGTATACTGTGACTTTAGATCTCTAGTCAAAAGCAGCTGAATTTTTATAAAAACTCCAACAGGCTTTTATTAAAGCCTGTGGTGTGCAACTACAATTCTGTCTTTATGGTCCAGGGCTTTGGAACACATGTAACCCTGGAATATACAAACCCTTCTGATGAAGAATTTTTTCATAAAAAAACTTTGTCCCTCACTGCCATCCTTTTTCATGGCTAGGTTAATTTGTAATAACTTTCAGTCAAAAACTAGCATTAGCTTGGAAACTTCTCAAACACATCCATAGCTTCTACTGAAAGAGAAAAAAAATGTCAGTTCACACTTTTACACATATCTCATTGCAATGCATCTCTGTGCATGGTAGCTGAGGTGCTGGGGCAGCCTAAGAACTTTCTAACTAACTATGTACCCTAACTGCCCTCAGAGTTAGCCAAAGATTAAATATTTACAGGCGTATCTGAGACACCTTTTTTATCAATCAAATGAGCCAGTTATAAAATGCTTCTTGAAAGTTAATAATGCCAGTCCTAAACTGCAAAGAAACCCCAGAAATCATAAAACAGTTATATTTAACAACCTCTAACAGAGTCTTTTCACGCTGAAAAAAATATTCCAGTCTGGTCTCAGCTTCTATGAGTGCAGCAGCACCTACGATTCATTTTCTATTTGTCATGAGAGCTCATGTAAACTGTGTCTTGCGTGATCCTGAAACCAAAGTGATGTACCGTAAACCATTACTTCTGTCCTGGTAGAAATAATTTCTTATAGCTATAGTGACACATACTATCCCCACTGTGAGAAAGCTGTGGTGATTGATATGAAAGCAATCCCTGTCACTAGCTATCCTGATGCTGAAGCAGCAGACTGAAGATACGGAAAAAACAGCATTCAGAGAGGTTTTTCTATGCATATTCCATACTGCCTTTCAAACTCCAATAACTTCTAAAGAGATTTTAGTTTTTCTCTGTTAATTTTGCTTTGACTATTCTCATAGCCCTTCTTTGTCTACTTTCTTAGAGTGTTCTGCCTCTACAACATTGACTGGCAAGGCTGTTCTCTAAAGCACAGGTAGTCGTAGAACAAGAATTATAAATGCACACAATTGCCCAAAGAGCTTCCACACACAAGGCTGGGAACAGCTCCAGTCTGAAAGGCAAGGACTACAGAACCATGTGGTGAATATCATTTTGTATAGCCCAGAGTGGGCAGCCTGTGCCAAGTAGTAGTAGTAGGGATGTTTCATCCTCTTAGCTCCCCAGGTAAATCCTGCCTGTAGTCAGCGTTATGTTCGTATGGTCTCAGCAGACATTTGATCTGCCTAATCAAAAGAATGCATTTTCTGCTACCCAAAGAAGGACTAACGCAGTACACTCCAGAAGAAAAAGATGCAAGTTTTACACAAATGTACTGTCAAGTCATACTTGAGTAATTATGGCTCCTGCGGCACTTGTTCATGAACAGAAAAGTAAAGTTCAATCAATTAACACATAACTCCTTACAGACAGAAAAAAAAATAAAAAAAGGAATTAGCAACTCAGCATTTTGAATAATTGTGTTGGATTCATTGTTCAAGCCATGGGTACAGAATATAAGAACACAGGAATATATATTCAGAAGTTTCAGTGATCACATTTCATTTTTAACTGCTAGAGATCACTTAAATTTATCTGGCCGTCGCTATCTAATCTAGCTTAATGCCTTTGCTCTCTAGCTCATGTATTTCAAGACAACATTTGGAATAGTCTTCTGTGTTCTGCAAGAGTGGGTTTAATTTAAGGCTTGTGACACCTGTACGTATTTCTTAGTTATGGCTCAGTTATCCCAATACGAGTAGGTTCCATTAGCAATGGGTGACACAGCAGAGAAGTCAAATCAGCAATTGGGGAATGCTACAATCAATAATAACTGAATTCATATTCAGCTTCAGAATAACAACGTATGAAAGCAGCTATTAAAACTACTCAGCTCACACCCGAGGAACAGCCAATCATTCTGGATAATGCTTCAGAGGCGTTGCTCCATATGCTTGTATCATGCCACCAATATATTACTGTAAGCCTTTCTTGGCAGACCTTCCAAAGAGTATAGTATGTACTACATGATCAGACAGATAAATATCATCTTACAAATCTTACTAAGCAAAGCCACAAGAACACTCCCTTTCAGACTGAATTTTATCACAAAGCAAGATTTAAAAAGGTCCCATAAATTTTTTGCCTTCAGCTGTTGCTCATTTTTTCTTGTACTGTTGTGTACCAGCCAGCTAAACTAATAACGTGTTGATACTTTCATGCCTGGAACAGCCACAGACAGTCCTGCAAGCATTGCAAAAAATAGGCTTTGGCCCCCATCAGAACAAGGTAGATAATATCTCTATCAGCAATCACCAAAGAACTGGTAATGTTATTACAGACTTGGGTTATTCTATTTAGCAAGTGCCTCCATGCCTTAAAGCAGCATATCACAATCACATTATAGACTTTGCTTTTTAACCATTTCCTTTAAAAAAATATTGTAATGACACTCCTCCAGCTGTAAGGCATTTGCCATACATGCACTAGCAGAAACTTCTTTTGCTTGAATCGCAGCACAAGTCACATTAATCGCCAGGGTGAGATGTAATCTTGATAGGAAAATTACCTGGGCTGTCACCTAACAGACTCAACGATGTCGCTATGGCATAGCTAACAAGGTGGCTGGACAGCAGAGGTTAGATGCCAGGCTATGAAGGTGGAAAAAGACAGGCCAGGTCAATTTACCTGTCTCAACAGCTTCCTGGAATACAGCCACCTTGGCATCTCCCACTACACTGTGTAGGGGAAAGGATGCTCTGCAGGATGGTCTGCAATGTCACCATCATTCTCCTGAGTACGCAGGGGAGAAACAGCACTGGAGTTTTATACACACAACAGTTTCTAGCCAAACCTCAGCAACAGCTCCTGCAAGAAGGGCAAGCAGCTTCTCCAGCTAAAGGGTTTTTCCTCTGCTGCATTTCAAAGTTGTTATCACTTGTCCAAAAGAAAAAGGAAGAGCAGTCTTTCCTGACAGCGTATCTCAGGAAAACTTGACTATGGGGATCACTGTCTTTGACTCTGCAGTAGGAATCCCCAACCTTTTAGCATTGATTGCAGTTGCTTGTATTCTGGGTCTATCCAAAAGAGCTTTCCAGCTCCACACTGTAAGCACGGTCCTGATGCTACACAAAATAAGTAAGTGCTGTTATTCAATTGAATCTCACCTTAAGACATACTCATTCTTGAACATGTATAGTTAATCCCATGGAACAAATTGATTCTTTTAATCTGTTTGAACCTCAACTCATCTGCTTTTTTTTTTCCTCCTTTTTTTATATCTTTTGTGCATTTGTGTTGCCTTTGTTAATATTATAATAGCAGATTTTTAACAGAAATTTAACTCACTGACTATTTCTCCTTTATAACTAGCTTGTAGCTACTGTTTTCCATTTTGGATGACACATACTTCTTACATTTTGGAATTACTGCCACTTATTTAGCACCTCTGTATGAGCTGGCTCTTCCCATGTCTACTTGCACAAAGCTCTCCATAACTAATCCTACTGACAACAGCACACAGGGTTTCCTTCCACAGCATGGTAAAGATGCCAGAACTAAGGCACATGGCTCTTCACTAGGGTTTTCTAGATCACAGAAAACTGAGTTCCTCTCAGGAGCATCCATGGAGAGTGAAAAAGTTCTATCAACCCTCATCTGAGAAGGCCTTAGTGGCTCCTACAGAAGGACTAAGAAATTATCGAAGGACATGGTAATGAATTGCCCTACAAACTATGAGACCAGCAAAGTCCTGCCCTTCTGCTCCTGCCAAGGCAAAAGTGAACTTTGCTGGAATTTCTGGTCAGGCTAGCCCCAAGGAAGACATTGCACAGCCTTAATTAGGAACTATGTCTGCCCTAGGGATGTTAATGATTTGAACTACAAATAATACTAACATAAAAATCCAGTGTATTATATCTGAATTTAAGTGAAGAGCTAAGAGACCTTGAAAAAACAAAAGGTAAATTAAAGTTACCTTTTTCTCCTACCACTTCTGTATAATAAGAAAAGGTTTTCTATTGGACTTTTTTGGTTTTTTCTCTGCTGAACAATTCTCCTGTCCCTTAGAAGCTCACTGTAGTTATATTGGCCTTGAAAAGATGACTGTACTGAGGTAAATGTGTCCAACTCTGTTGTAAAGCAAATGTGGAAGTGAACTTTGTACACCAAGGGTGGATGTGATGGGTGGCTAACACACCCAGTTTAACCGGAGGTGGTGAGAAGCAGAGCTCAGCATTTGGCTAATGTACATGGGGCAAAAAAAACTCCGAGGCCACCCACTAAAGGTTCTTCAGTCCTCAACATTTGTGCCGATTTTGGGTACTCAGCACCATGCAAGTGGAGACTCAGTTGTCTTCCTTTGTTCAATACATAGTTAAATGCGACACACACACACGCACATTTTTGTAGTTTTGTTTGGCTTTTCATCAGAAACTCCAGCAGCGCTATTCATCAAATAAGTTACTCAAAATTCCAAGTTTCAACCAATGTACAAATATGACGAATAACATATCCTCTCTGTCTGCCTTGGATTTGTGTGTGTCATTATTTATAGGACTTAACAAAATGCCAGCTACAGGACTGAGACGATCGGCAGCAGCTCTCCGCACTGCTGTGACAGTGCACCAAGGCAGGAGCAGGGTTCTGCATTCCCACGGGGGAGCTGGGAGCCACTCTGTCTCAGCACAAAAACAGCCTCCTGGTCTGAAAGGAATAAATCTATTACTGCAGTCTGCTTCCTTCTTTGAGACAAGAGTCTGGAGAAAACATTCACATTAAGCATGATTTTGATTTTAAAAGACTGATAATAAATACAAAGCTTCGTGTTCTGAGGCTTAACCTATTAGCAGGCAGGAGCTAGTCACATTGCATTGTGAGATTTCTCATGTATTTTCAATCCATCTGGTACTGTCCAATATTGAAAACAGGATATTGGACTAAATGGGCAATTAATCTAATCCAGTACAGCAATTCCTATATGTTCCTTTCCCTCTAAACATATGTCAATGTAGAATTATAAACAGTGTTGGAAACATTTCAATTTGATGTACTGAAGGTCACTGAAGAGCACACAATTCTCCCTTCCTCCTCCTCCATTCCACAAGATTGTGCTTTGTTTCCCTGGAATTAATTTATTTCATAAGTAACTCAGCTTTTAGATAACTTGTTACTCAGAAAAGAATCAAATACTCACTCAAGCCTATGAGGTTCAGATTGGTCTTTTCAATAGTTAAAACCAGCATGGTAAAAAATCCTGATTTCAAGAGCAAGACACACAACTCAGAGTTCAAAACCAAAGCAATTCATCTTCAACAGAGCAGCACACGTTAGCTCTGAAAACAAAGCTCTAAATTCTGACAATCATCCTAAAATATTTAACACTGAACCTCTTCAGAGATTTCTGTTAGAACTCAATAAAAAAGACCCGTGGTCTCCTCGCAAAATAAATGCAAATCCTTACAAGGCTGGATAACCATAATATGGCTCCAGGCATATCTTTGGTTCTTTCTTACTATCGGCTCCTGTGAGAATCACCATATTCCCTAATGCTCAGGGAAAGCTCTTTAAATGGCTGCTTTTTCCAGTCTTTTCCAACATGCTCGTTTCTAAGGCATCACCTCATTTCTCTTTCACATTTAACGCTTCCGTTAAAGACCAAGATCAAGGGTTCCTATTTCGGTGCATGAATCCAACTCACAGCTTGTGATTTTCATGTTGGTTTATAGTTTATAAAAACTGAACAGCAAGCTAAAGAAATAAATTAACACTCTGCACTGTCAAGGTAAAGTCAGAAAGAAAATTATTTACAAACTGCTCTTGAAATGGATTAAGTTCAACTGTGACTGAAGCCTACGCCATCATCACCAGGAGCAGACCCTCTGTGCTCAGTGTTCTCTTCACACCAAACACACACCCAAGACAGCAGCACTCTTGATCCCCCGACATACAACACATGCATTTGTGTGCCAAATTAACATTTGTTTTAAAAATTGCTATGATCTCCAAAAGACCAAAATGAGCAAACCCAGATTTATCTTCCTTCTCTCACTGACCTGATACATCATTCATGGTTTTCTTGTCTGACATCAATTTCTTATGCCTTTGGGATCACCTCTGGGATATGTGTTTCACGACACAGATACAACGACCAGGACAATGGCTTTATCCCAGCTCTGACCTCCAGTAGGAGCTCAAAATGATGTTACAGGACAAAACACCAAAGAGGTAAAGGACATTTTTCAGCCCAAACTCAGAAACAAAGTCTCAGCCCAGTCAAAAACAAATTACTTTGATGGCTTATACTGATTCACATCAGGAAAGAGGCCAACTTCTTCTTCTTGGGCATCTTCTACACAATATGTATTTGACACAGTATTTATTACATAATTTTACTTCACCCACCTACATATCTTGCCCCAGCTAAAGCATCTAAGAAAGTGCACCACAGCATGTGAAAGTTCATCTTGGTCTCATCCTTAGAGAAATAAAAGAAAATTATTCAGTTTTCCTTCATCAGCTGTTTTCTTACCCTCTGTGTTGATTCTTATGAACTCTTCTCATCTCCTGTTTTGTCACCTTTCTTAAAACACAGTCTCAAAAGGGATATTCCACACTTTCTGCTACATCACATCTTAACACAGTATGTTCTTCTTCAGTATATCACTTAGAAACCATCCCATCCAAGAAAAATACATCAGACTTGGACTGTCAGCTGGAGTTCTTGAGAATTGATGTGCAAATCCTTTTTCAATCATGATTAAACAGACAACAAAACTAACACTAACCCATAGGACACTGTTACAGGAATGAAACTCTTAATCAGATTTTCAGGTTGCTTTTATTTGCATGAAAATATTGCTTCTTGGCTTGTATATCCTTGTATATGTTTGCGAGAGGGCTAGTCACCTCCACAATAATAAAGCACCATGTCCAGTCAATCACATATTACTGCTGCAAATCAAATGAAAAAAAGGGTTTCATTCTTATAACAGGGAAAGTACACCAAATGCAAAGGTCAGAACCTAACAGAAGAAGAAAAAATGGAGAAGAGGTAGAGAAATCATTCAGAAGGGAGTGCGTGCAGTTATAAAACAGCTACTGCTATTCTGTGAGACTCTATTACCAAGACATTTCTGAGGGTTCAAGTGGCCAATTACTATTAAGAAAAACAGTCTTGAAACTCTGAAGAGCTGATTAATTTTAGTAGGCTAGATTATTTCCCTGAAAACTCCAGAAATACATTTTTGATTATATACTATCCATCATGAGTTCAGTTTAATGTTTTCCAGTCATTCAATGGCAAGAAAATTATGTGACTCTTGATACCCATGAATCCCATTTAAGTGAATATCTGGCAGTTAGGGAAGTTTGGGCATAATTAGTTTATGCTATGAGGACTAAAAGGGCTTATAGAGGCAATGCTGGGACAGGCCAAATCTCCATGTATGTATTGTCTCCCTGGCAGATATTTAGGGAGACAGTATATGGAATAAGGCAACTACAGATGGTCCTTTTCATGGAGCATTTTTCCCAGGTGCTGGGAACCACTGTTTTTACTCCTTGGACCCCCAAAAGAATCAACATAATTTTATTGGCAAAAACATTTGTCTGCAAAGAGCTGCCCTGGAAGAAGCCAGAGTTGGAAGTGTGTTTATCAGATCACCTTTTGACAAAATGGGTTTTGTTTGCCTTTTATTTAAAAAACAAACAAAAAAACTGTCTTGCAGTTTATATTCTTATCACCATGCCTGCAGATGATCTTTGGAACAAAACTGTGTCTCAAATGGTCTCCTTTCATTAACTGTCTCCAGACAAATCGATATATGGAGTGAGAAATGTGGGCAGCATCTTTCAAGAGAAACAAATTGCCATTGTAACCTATAACATGCAATTAGTCATGCAAAAATGAAATGCTCTGGAAATAACAGTCTGTTTTATAAATGCTTCATTGTGAAGGGTAGATGGTACTTCAAAACACTGGTGGAGCAATAAGTTCTTGTTTGTCAACATAATGTTCCCATATCTAATTACAAAATTGTGTGCAACCTGACCACCTCACTTTGCTCCATTAGGGAAATGGACTGCTAGCATTAACAATGCCATGACAAAACGTCCATTTTCAAATATGGAATGAAAAATAATTCCAGTCACTAAGTTACTTTCACTGCTTTTCTCTATGACATATTTCATCTGTGCCCTCTAACCAGACTCAAACTTTTTCCCCAGTCTTCCAGGAACACACAAATTAAAAATAAATAAATAAATTAAAAAGGGTCAATTATTCAAATATCTTCCTACTTTTGCTAAGGTAAACAAGAAGAATCAGCTTGATTGCATTTAAGAAATTCAGTCTGAAGTCTAGGAGAAAATTTCTACCACTAAACTGGTGACACACTAGGATAAGGCTGCCAAGAGAGGTCATATAATCTGCTGTACTGTCCCTACAGGTGTCTGAAGGTTTTTAGCAGCTGGAGACGAGATCCATACAGTGTCACTGCAGAGCACTGGATGCAGCTGTTTCTCGAAGTCCATTCTAGCCTGACATATCTATTATTCTCTGCTTACATGCACTCTGGTTTTATAAGCACATTGCAGAACTGTTGCACTCCTACAGCTCTAGCTGACAGGCTTGGCATAAGTATTGGGTGCTGTCAAAATACTAATACGTGCAGGACCAGAGCTTTTCTTTAACACTCCATGACTTTTCATTAAGACACACATGAGGTTTCTACATGCTTCAGTTTCCTGAGGTCATTGCAGCATCTTTTTGATTAACTGATCAGTACTGCTTGATTTTTTGCAACTGCAAATAGAGACTTTCCTGAGTAATGCCAAATGCAGTTTTCATTCCTGGTTAACACAGTGGCATAGGAAAAGGGTGCTTAAATCAAGCTAATTAGTTACCTTACTGAAACAAGTAAGAATTAGTTATCTGTGGTAGCTGTCATGTAAACTGTGAATGTTATGCAATGAGAAATGAAAAACAGACAGATGTAGTCTGATCTACCTTCAAAAGACAGTCAAGACTAAGTATCATGCTGTTTATTACTTTATCATCCTTTCAAAAATCATTGCATTTTTCCACAGCAAAACGTGACTCAATCTGAAGATAACACATAAAACCATAGAGAAATTGTACTTGGTACAGAAGTGATCACATCTTTAGCCACGTTCTGGGCCTCCGCAAATTGATGTAAGTATCCAGTTTGCCTGTCATTTTTAACTACAGTCATAAACTAGGCTGATGCCTTCAGGGAGATTTCTGTAGCTGGCCCACCAAATACTATTCCTGGTCAGTATAGCATGACTGTTCCCTTCAATACATACTCCCTAGTTTGCTCCATTACCCCAGAAACCACATCTTTCCACTAGCCTGAGATGAAAATTGGTTAGCAGTCATGAGATCTGATGGAAAAATATACTTGATGTAACCAGCCTTTTATTTCAAGAAATAAAAGATACATGTACACAAAATATAAAGGGTTAGTGCAAGCAGATTAAAGAGTTTCCAAGGGACACTGAAATGGAAAAACTTTTAAGAATTTCAGAAATTGCAGGGTAAGTAGGGGAAACGTTTTCTTTCCATGTGAAACAAAAACACTTTAATTTTGAAATTTCCAAGTGGTTGGTTGGGGTTTTTTTCTTCTGTACCAATGTCTGCTGAGTACAGAAGTGTGGGTGGGTGACGGATACCATCAGGGAGGCTATTACTCATGGAACCAATCAGTTATCTCCCATTGCTATCGAAACACTTTGGTACTGAGCAGGTCAAACAACTGTTCTGGGGTTGTTTTGTTTTACTCTATTGACAGCTAACAAAGGCCAGATTTCGCCTGACCAGAAATCCTGTCTATTTTAATCATGCCAAAGGAGTGAGGCAAGCTTGACAGGCATTAGAAAGAAAACATCATTTCTTCAAAGATGTTATAATCAGATTAGTTTTCATAGACTAAACCATAACATCCATGAAACTTGCGGTTTGTTAAGGTCTAAACAAAATATAGATATACCTAAACTCGGTTTCGGACTACCCATGACTCCGCATTACAGGGTGGCCCTTCCTTCTCACCGCAGCACATGGTTATTTCTTTCACTTGTTACATAATACATTTTAAACAAGGTGATCTCTTGTGATTGCTGCTTGCTTTACACTCACAGAAAGGATTACAAATACTCTTAAACCACGATCAGGCTACTTGGGCCATGGGTCTGCACGTATGAGAATAAGCAGCATCACACACTGTTCTTTCCTGAATCACATAAGAGAAAAGCAACAAGACTGGACAAAGCTTTATCCCTACAAACACAGAGGTACAAACATGTTCTTTAGCCACTACGGACAAAGGCTCAGGAGCTTTCCAATGTAAAAAATATTAAATTCTTTCCTCAAAAGGTATGCCCTCTCCTCCTTTGGGACAAAAATCAGTTCTTCTACAACATTTAAGTTCAATGTTTATTGTTGCTTCTCAAATTTCAGAAAATACAAACATACTAACCTGCCTCAGACAAAGGCTTCATCTGTTGCCTTTTCTTCTTTTAATACTGTGAGGTTTTTTCTCCCCTCTCCCCAGCTCTGAACAGTATCTAATTTTTGATGAGCATGTCCCCTGCTACTTACTCTGTTTACTTGTCTTAGCTTGCCACTTCAAATCTTAGTAAATTCACCCATGTCCTTAACAGAGCCACATTTCTTCTCTTCTTTATCTCTAAAGACAAAAACACCCAACCCAAACAAGCAAGTTTTATTTTGCTTTTTCAAATAAAACAAGTGCCAGCTGTTCCTTCATTCTCCATCTTCAGCTCTGTCCCCAGCTCCCCGGGGAACCAGTTCTCTGCATATCTACACACCACTGTCAGTATATTTGGAAAACCCTTGACCTCAGGTTAGAATGTACCGCATGGCTCTCCATGTTCAGTATTTGTATTTACCCTCATTTATCTTTAAAACGTGTTTGTTTATACAGCCAGCTGTACATTGAAAGCTGCACACTTGTTGCTTGCATCCTGCCTTGAGCCGTTTTCCCACAGTGGTATCTGCTGCCTTTTTGCCCACACACTTATTTGGTGCAGTTGGGATGAATGTCAGCTGCAATGCCTCTGACTGCCATCCCAGCCTCGTGCTGTAAACTGATGAATTCTAATCAAAATACCTCAGGGCATTTTATAGTCTCTCAAAGTCACTTTCGTGTTGCTTCATCTAGTCTCTTAACAAGTATTTTAAATTGGCTGATAGCACTAGAAGGTTTTACTCAGATACAAGTAGTACCCATTTTCCAGCCTTATTAAATCATAAAGCACTTGATTCATTTCCAAGGATTAGGTCCAAAATATCCTCTGGCTATATTGACCATTCAACAAATTGCATTATGAAAGCAGCGCTACACTAGAGTAGCTCTAAAAGCCTGCTTTCCTTCGCTTTTGCATGGTTATTATTCCAATCAATACTGGAGTGATTCAAATCCCTCATGATCAATCTCCAAGGTTTCTTTTAGGTGCTTTTCTTATTGGTACAAACATTTCACAAGTAATTTTCGTGAACCACCCTCAGGGTCTATAACAACAACCAGCTTTTTCATCATCGACTTCTTTCCATACCATCTCTGGTATATGGGTACACAATACACATCTCTTGAGAAATTCTTTGCCATCCTTCAGGACTAATACTTGCCATCAGAGTCAGTTTTGTATTCCAAATCACAAAACCCTAGACCTTTCCTGGTTGGTTGGCTAGAATTACACCCCTTAAAATGTTTATTCATTCCAAAATGATAGGCTACTGAAGTCTAACAAGCCTCCTTAGCAGTTCCTGTCAGACACCCATGTGGTTTGTGTGGGAGAGAACTCCCTTTAAACACCAAAAGCAAGAAACTAAATCCAGTGCTAAGTTAAATATTTTAGTCAGAACATTTTAGTTCTGAAAAAGAAAATGCTTTTTCCCCACTAGAAAGGTGTGTAGTCTGACTCAAGCTAGGAGTACAGTTTTTCTTTTTCCTTACTTTGATAAATTCAAACTTCTGATGGGAAGAAAAATCTATGGTCTCTATACCCCATAATAAAAGAGAAAAATCCCATCCCCTTTCCTCCCTCACTTGCAGAAATCCTTCTTTTAACATCTTTGTAGAACACAATACCTTCAAAATACATACTGTCATTCAAATCTGTACCTTGATGCTGGCCTACAGTACGACCCCCACCGCATCCACCAAATTGAGTTTCATTATAAACTGTCTGCTGCAGGGGTTAAATCGGTTAAAATCCAATGGAATTTATATTCGATGCTCTCGATAGTGTGACAAATCGAGAGAAAAGGCAGGGGTACATGAAAGGTACACTAATTTCAATCAACTCTTTCCAAGTATGTGAATGCCAGAGAATGATTGGATCTCAAATTTCATCATACGTGTGAGTATTGCTTTATTGTGAACATTTACATTAGCAGTTTAATCCCTTTAGGAAAAGAATACTGAAAATTGGTTTCAAAATGTTCCCTTCATTAAATCTGTTGCAATTTCTCGTGAAATAAAAGGCACAGTCTGAGGTAGCAAGAACCTAACAGATGAACTGTTAGAAACATTAGATAAGGACCTCTCAACCCTTAAAAGGAAAGAAATTGTACTGTACATTTCCCAGCTGAATTGTTGCAGCATTTTAACATCATTTAGGGGAATAGTATTTTAAGTAAAGGCTGGCACCACGTATCACATGTTTAAAGAAAATCAGCTGCAAAATAAAGGGCTTAAAATGTGTAAGGAAGCTGCATCCATGCACAGCAACTAGGATTTTTTGCTAATCTCTCTTTTCTGCCATTTTGTGGTTGCTTATTCACCGTGCTGCACTGTGCTGGAGACAGAATGATGTTGTACCACCATGGGAAATCTATCACACTTTTGTGCTTCAGCAAGTCCCCATTTCAGAGAAGATCTTGCAAGATTGTCCTACATCTTTATTTCTTGCATCTCATCAACTCAGTACGTTCCACATTGACAACAGAGATGCGTCTTGCACTTTTCACTGTCGCATAAACACCAGCAACCTGTCCATGCAATGCAGGCACCTAGACTGGGTATGAGACCAGATGTCAAGTGTAGAGTTTCCTTCTGGAAATAGTGCTTTGGAGGAACCTCTTGTGGAAAGCAGAATTTGGTCCAGCAGCACTTGCTTTGATTAAATTTGTCCATGCTCACCCCAGACCTGCAGCATGTGTTACAAGCAATTAATGTGGCCTGGTGTATGCTCAGTGATCTGCTTGTGTCTGTGTCCTCAGTCTCCCCCAAACCACATAAACGGCCAACTATTAGCTTGTTAGAAATATCTACTATTTCAGCCTTAGGGCTGAGCAAATTCAGATCATCTCAGATCTGCTGTACACATGTAGGAACTACTGTAAATTAGGTGAGGTATCTGTTACTCCATCACAATTTATAAGGATGATAGTGCTCTAGTCCCTTCCCTGAAATTACTGTACTCCTAAATTTGATTCTCCCAGATGCCAGGACATTTTGGGGTGGGTCACACTCTCTCTAGTTCTCATAAAAACTAAACCAAGGAAAGTTTCGCTGAAAGTGGTCCATTCTGCAAAGAAGTTCACAGAATATTTTGGTGAATTCACACTTTCCAATCCTAGAATACTTCACTTAAAATTTCCAAACACACCTAAAGACAAAATACTTCAAGCACTTTAAAACATTTGTTCTGTAAATACAAATTAAGGATAAACATCTTAGAGAAATCCTTAGTTTTCTATGCAGAAATCTAGCACACTGAATTAAAAGCATGATGATACTCCAAGAACGGTGTTGGCAAAGCATATTTTGTTGATGAAATATCCTTTTGTCTTCTGTATTCAAATTTCCAACAATCTATTACTTGCCTTTCTGTGCAACCCCCTTATGCATTATTAGAACACCAGAATTATTTTTAAAAATATATTTAATGAAAAATGCTTATCTGACCCACACAGAAAAGTTGCAGAAAATACTGAAGTACTAATCTATGAATGAGATCAAATTGGGCAGTAGGAAGACTGATGTACAAAGGAGGAGTATTTTGTAGTTCTATCTTCAAAAAAAGAATCTTACAGAAGCAACACTAAAAGCAGCAGCACACAGGCAGCCTCACACTCCTCCAGCTTCACTGCTGTTTTGGAAATAGGAAAGTAGGAGTGTATTTATACTAGTAACTGCCACCATACCAGTGGCCTGATAAACCCTGAATGAGAGGGAATAAATAACCTGTTGGAAACTCCCCACATCATGCACCTCTGTTGCCTCTTAACTAAGAGCAAACAGGGCATGTTATCACTGCTAGCAACAAAGACCTATGATTTTAAATCTGGGAAGGTTAAAACCCTTTGCTGACCCATCTAATCAAGGGACACAGATGCAGAATTATATTGATAACAAAACCAGAGAGGGTACTATTGAAACTAAATGGGGTTTTCCATAAGCTCACTCTTGAAATACCCTCTGGCATCAGTTGTTTAAAAAACACAGTCATGGAGAGAGTGTCAGTTTGTGTGGGTGGAACTGACACAGAAAATAGAAGTACATGCTATTATATTCTCCTTGGTGGGTGATTTTTCCACATTTTACATTCAGAAAAGGAACTTTCTAGACTCAGTCTTCACCTGCAAAGATGCAATAGCTGTAAGAAAGCCCAAAAAACATTCCTCAGGACCAAGTTCCCATGAGGAGGGGGCTGCACAAAACAATATGCAGAAATCCCATTTAGCTTGGAAGAGCATAAAAGCTTTGATACAACCTAATTCCAGAAAGTACACACGGAAGCATTTGAACATTTTCTTATGTTCTAGGGAAGCATGTGGTTAAAGTTAAGCATTTTCTTTTGTTCTTTCCCGAACTACAAAGCAACGAACAGAACGGAAATAGACACACTTTGTAGCCTTCGTATGTGTTCTCTCTTAGGAAGGAACACCAGACCATGCCCGCTATGACTACTGAGTATGTATCTATCAAATACCTCTAAGGTATCCCAAGGCAGGACTGCCACCCTTTAAAACAGTAATCCCAGAATCTGCAACATACCATTAGCTGGGGAGCTATACTAGTTGCAACCAACAAGAAACCAATTGAACAAAAACTCACACAGAAAATTCACAGCAAAGAAGGCATTATTAAAAAATCACTTCATATAAATTGATTGTATTTTATCTATTCACTATTGCTTTTTAGTGCCAGAAGTCCACCATTAACTCAAAAATACCTGGATCTGTGCTTACACAGACACCCAGTAAAACAATTAGGAACCTAATCATTAAAGAGTTTAAGACAGAAAACAGATGTTCCAGCCAATTTTGCTCAAGCTGGAAGCCTCTGAAGAGAGACGTCTGGATTGTTTAGCTTGCTTGTTTCTGCAGCGCCAGAGATCATTCTCGTTACTGGGGTTTGAAGCGGTAATTTCTGAATGATGATGCTGGCAGAACTACAAACAAAGAATTACACTAATCCAATCTGGATGTTACTAACACGTGTAAGACTTCTTCAGATTTTCACAGGTCAAGCAGGATTTAAACCATACTTCATTAATAAAACAGAAAGACACTGTTCTCAGACTTTTTAAAAGTACCTTCACAAAAAAAGGCACAGGAGCCCACAGCGGGTAACAGTGTTTTGTCCTGCAACAGAAGCTCAAGGAAATAATTTGTATCGATTGGACCGCCAACAATCAAATTGCTTTAAACAGATAAAGCTCATCTTACTCTGAACATTTGCAAGACAATAATCTCACTAACACAGAACTGCCTCTCCAGGGCCTGTCCATGTACATAAACTTTCACTGTCACTGATAACCAACTGCCAAAGAACAATATGCATGACACTAGTCATGAACTACAACGGCATACTAACATCAAGCCTCCCCTCCAAGACGAGTGTTGATTCCAATCTCTGGATCCAAAACACAGCTCTCTGGGGTTCAGTTATAGGTCCAAGCTGGAAACCCAAGGGAAAAAATTTATACCTTCACTTTGATATTAACTAGAGCAGCTTCAGGAACTACTGAATTCGCAAAGTTTTCTCTAGTTTTACAGCTGTCATGGGAAGATCCTACAAGACACTCCGTTTGCAGCTGAGAACATTTAACAACAGGCAGACTTTAGCCCAACCCCAAAGGCCAGAATCCAATTCAGCATCTTACCCAGATGCTGGTAAGACCTCAACCTAAAAAGCGTTTTTACCGACTGTATTGTAAACGATGACCTACCCTAATACCTGCTTACATTACTTAGTAATCAGCAGGCTTCCCACAAAAAAAAAAAAAAAAAGGTTGGAAACTAAGACATGAGTATTCAAAATGAACACATAAGACAGTGTTTAAATAAAATTCCAAAACAAACTGTTGTTCCGATCATTCTGAGATTCAGCCAAGCTAGTGATGGAGCATCAGCCTTACTTTAAAAAAAAATATATGTTAAAAGCATATTTATTTTAAAATTTGTCCTAGAGTTTAAAAACTATTTCATAAAAGTTGGACTGACAGCACTTCATTTTGTCAGTATGAAAAAAAGATTGTAATTGCAAGAAAAGTATTTTCTTTAGAGAAATAACAAAACACCCACTCAGCTTTCTTAAATTTCCTGGTCCTTATAGTAAACAAAGGAAATAAGTATCTGTCTTGCCTATGCTTTTCCTCATCAGATGAAAATCTGAGCAGCCACCAATTCAGTATACTTCTTTTAGATAAAACTAAGCTACAAGTCAAAAGGAAATGAACAAGGTTTTTTCCTTTCTATGATGCTTCTGGCTTACGATGACAATCACCACATGAGCACAATGTGGTGAGTTGGTAAATTTATGGTGATATTAGTGGGCAGCAAACATCAAACTGCCAAGGACAGGTCTGAATTTTAGAAATTAAGTATTTTCTTTCCCATTACTTGATCATCATCAAAGTTGATCATTCAAGGTAAGACTGAACTGGCTTTTGAAGCTGCATTTCTAACATTTGAACTATTCAGCATTCTGGACTAATAGTGTCTTTCTATGCATTTCAAGGGTGACATTTACTGTATTGTTTAGTGCACACAAAAAATCAAAAGGAAGCAACAGGAAGAGCGAAGTAAGAAGTTGTCCGGTTCACATAACTTCCTCAGTGTTCTTGTCCAGTGGACAGCAATGGCTGAGAACTTGGGAGGCAGATGGAGCCAGCGAATATATCCATAAAGAGTAGTAATAATAAATAATAAATCTCTCTTACAGCCTTTGGTACAGTCCCCTGGTCTTGAAACCCATTGGAAAGAGAAATTACTGCTAAAAACACACATGGAAAACAATGGAAACTGATCGTTAATAAGCAAAGCAGCAGAGAAACCCAGGATTGACCTTCACATAGAGCCCTCCCTGTAGCTAGTCATGGCACGTTGAATGTTATATATCGTCCCTTGACCAAACTAACTTGGTCTCTCCATCAGCAGGAAAGCTCCTGCTATTGAGTTCAGCTAGGTAAGTGTGCACATCTTCTGCTCCCTTAGTCTCCAGCCTCTGTCTAGCCAAAATAAACTGGCATTAGTTGAGAGAAAAGGCTTACTAGCTCAACATCTTACTAAGACAGCTATATTTGTTTGCATCTGGCTCACATCTGGCCAAATAAAACCACTAGCAGAGTAAGCATATTGTCGTCTGCTCTGCTGCATAGGTGTACCAGTAAACCTTGCTAAAGACAGCTCCTTCTTGGCCTGCCTAATCAGCTTATTAGCCATTTGGGGGCTCAGGATGCAATTAAACAGGAAACTGGTGGCTTTAGTCACGTCTGGCTTTGCACCCATACAGCACCAATGAAAACCAGAAACTTTCAAAGGTGTTTAAATTGGAAACCTTTAAATGTTAAATTTCCAATTTTCAGTCACCAGATTTCCCTACCAACACATAAGACAGCATAACTGTAAGCTGTATAATTAGGACATTATTAAAGACCTGGAAACAGATGAGAAAAGAGAAGACAGAATAAGCAGAAGATGTTATACCACATTGAAATATGGCCAGGAATCTAACCTCAGGATTCCTATTAGCCACAACCACCTCAAAAAAACTGGAAACGAGTAGTTATACAATAGTATAGCATTAAAGTAGAATTCAGTGGGCAACTGAAAAAAAAAAACAACCACAAAACAACCAAAAAGCCCGCTCCAGCACAAGAGGCACAGCTCTCCTTGATCAGCAGGAAACTTTCGCTCAAGCTCAGTAGCAGCTGGATCAAATCCAATCAGAAAAAGACAATATTCACAATCTGTTTAGAAGATGTCTAGTCAAGTTTATCAGAAAGAGTCAAATTGCTTTTCACCAGAGTAGAAAAAAAAATGTTGCTGGCATATCTTCTGTCAGATCCTGAAGAAACATAGCTGTGCCTAACCTAAGCCAAGAAGCCCCTCAAAGAAAAGATGATGATCAGTGTAGATACACTCATAAAGGATGGTTTTCACCAAGTACTCCAAGCAACCAGCCAAAAACGTTATATCAGTCCCCAAAATTCTGGGTACAGCATCCAAATCAACTCCACCTAACAGGGCTAAAGCATACAGATCCACTGCAGTTTCTATTGAACATACCATTGGAGCCACGGTACTGAACTGACTGGAATATCAAAAAGCCTAAAAGCTTCAAAAGCCTGGAAAGACTGAAGTAATACTAAGACTGAGAAAAGATCAGATTGGGGCAAGCTAGGGAAGACCTGAGGGCGAGAAAGGGCTATTTAAAGAAGGTGACAGTGTAAAAAGCAAGGAAGGTGCATGATGTTTCTGTAATAAGCTGGATGAATTTAACTCCAGCGTATCGTTTCAGTACACCATCTGTCGTGTGAGCCTGTATGTGCTGGCCAGCAGGCACCCAATGCCTGAACCCAAAACAAGTAGCTTCCCATTTGTCCCCCCACTCCTCCATCCCAGAAATAAAAGCTCATGTGTGCTCCAGCCCTACTGGAAGAGGCTAGAAGTATTAAAAAAAACAAAACACCCAAATACCAAAATTGCAGCAGAGGAAAAAAAAAGTAAGACAGAAACAGAAAAGACATCAAAGTGCTGCTCACGCCAGAGAAGCAGTGGTCTATGGAACGCGCTACCCATCATGCCTACGCAGCTAGAGAAAGAAATTCACATACACATGTTCAAAATGCTTTCCAGTCAAGCTATCCAGATGTTTCTGTACAGCTGAATGTTAGTAATGTTCTGTGGGCAGAATGCAACAGACCCAACAAGCCCGTCTTGCTGTGCAGAACATCTGCAGGAAAATGAAAGGCACAACCATAACTCACAAAAGCTAAAATTAACTTCTCTTGTGCACGCTTTATAACTAAAATTTAGACACACATGAAAGAAAAGGGAAAGGTAGCCCTGGACGAAGACAGCTAAAGAAAGAGGAAAATATATCCTTGCATTGCTTTTCAATTTGAATTGTAATTACGATTTTTTTTTCTATTGCTCTCAGCAACCCATTTCCACATTTCTCTCTCCTCCTCTTTTTGTCCGTATGTTGTTGATTTATGCTCCTTCACAGAGGAACTTCATCATTTGGAAAAGCTTAAACCACAAAAACTCTAAAAAATTAAATACACAGGCTGGAATAATAATGGCTCTGCTCAGCAAAGTTCTGACTCAGAAGATGCTGTTCCACAGAAAGTTACTGATTTTAATGACATTTTTGATGGTATATTTGGTGGGGCCCATGATGACATTTTCAGAGAAACAGAGTGCGAGGGAGGCTTTTCCTGGAAACGGACACTTCAATCCAGCTTCAGTTCACACAAGATACATTTTGCTTTGCTGTAAAGCAAAATGGTATTTCAAACATCAGAATTTGTTCTCTGAAAAGATACATTTCTATCTTCTGACCCAGAATCAGAGTGTTGAAAAGCAGAGACTTGGGTACTTGAGCATGACAGAACTTCGGTGAATCTCAGAAGAAAATCCAGAAACCTTCATTACTAAGAGTAACTGTTCAGATAGCTTCTCAAGTTGTAGGTATTTATGTTTATGGTAAGAGCATCAGAGATTATATCTTCTACTGTTTGAAGCAATTAAACGAACAGAGTTGAATCCGTGCCTGATATTCCATGAACCTGAACAAATGTGCACTGCTACACCTCTCCTAAAGATCTGTTGAGAAGGCTGCATGCTCCTCTTATCTTCAGATCTTCCCCAGCTGTAGGGATTTTCAACTAAAACTCCCCAAGCCACTATAATCTTCAGAGCTCAACTTGTGATAGCAACAGAGAAAATCTGAGCATATGCAACGTGAGCATTAACTCAGCTTTTCCAGGCGTATTTTATGTAGAAACTGGCTCCATGGCCAGAGGTAATGAAAGCAATTTACTCTAGGAGAAAAGCCTACAAACTTATTCCAACATATCAGATGGAGCATGAGTGAAGCTCAGGGTTGTTGCTACACCTGTCCTTTGGATAAACAGAATCCTCCTGGGTTGTCAGTTGCTATCAGCACTGAAATGATACTCTGCTTTAACAACACGGGATTTGCCTTTTATGTGGCTTAGAAACAAACTCTCTTCTCAGTGGGGAATTTTGCAAAGAGAGCTTCAAGCTTGAAAGACCAGCCCAAACCATCCAAACCATACCCCATTTTCACTTAATCTGGAGCATAAACTTGCTCAGGAAAGAAAGCGCCAACTTCAACTCATAGTCTGTGCATTTGAGGCCACACAGGTAATTGAGAAAAGCCAAGGATGCTCACACAAGCTAGATACCCCAGGAAGGTCCAACAAATACAACAACGTAGCAACAACAGCAAGGATATTAACCACTTCAATACCATTAAAAGTAACAGATAACAAGTCTTCCAGCTTTATTGCTTTTCATCAAAAAAAAAATATTTTAAATGAAGCTCTAGAAGCTTAAAGGCTTGAGACAAAGCCTATCTAAAAACTCCCACTATCATGACCTTTGGATCAAGCCTTTGGACTGCCAGCTCTACAAACATGAGTTATTGTGTCTGCTGTACATCATTAGTACCTAGAACAAGCTTCGTCTCCTCCTGCCATCACACCTCCCTTCTCATAGGATCTTGTTGAAACCAGTCCTCATCTGCAGCTCACCTTCCATGCCTTCTCTTGTCACACAGACCTTTCTTGATTCCTGATTTTCGGCCCACTGCTTCAGTAAACTCCAATCTCCCCCATGCCCATTTTCACCTCATTTTTTCTCCTCTTATGAATGTCTCTCCCTCTGACTGTTTCTTTCCCCTATATTACAAGTATTTTAAGCTCTTAGTCTTTACAAAATCCACCCTTCACTTCAGTTCACTATCCAGATACCAGCTCTTTCCCTGTTTTTTTTTAAAAACCTTAAAACATTAACTGTGCTGTCTAGTCAGCCTGAAGTAAAACTGGATGTGAATCAGTTTTCCCATGCCATGAAAGATCCTGAGCTTTAATTGCCTTTTCTTTTGCTGTTTCACAATGAGATAAAACTGAGATTGTCTGATTTTTTTTATTAAAACCAGAGACAGAGATGTCTATCTCAGACTAGACAGTAAGTTTTGCAAAGGTACTCATATGGGAAAATCTCAGTCTACCTAATTAACAGGAGAATTTTTTAAAACATCACCCAGATTAATGCTTTTTATATTGTGCTAAGGGCTATAATAGGAACCCAGGACCACTTCCTTTCTCCCCAAATTTGATCTTGAGCTGGGAAAAACCTTCCAGATTAAATACTTCATTTGGATGAATATGGCCTCATAAACAGTTATGGTTTCAACAGAAAACTCTGCTAAAACACATCTATCTGCTTTAAACTGGATTTCTCCCCTACAGCTCCTCTTCACTCCAAGAGGTCTTCAGTAATTCCTCATAAGTAAAGCTTGCCTGAACACAGCTGTCAGGCCTAACACCTCCACTTTGAATTCACTCCTCACAAGGCATCTTCGATTGTGTCTATACTATGCTTGCTTTCTCTTTCCTAATCGCACCTCTCTGGGAGATCTGCACCATGGGAACCACAGGACTGGCTTTGGTGGACTTTACATGATTGCCAGAAGTTGCTTCAAGGACTTAGCCCCTTCTGAGAAACCTTGCTTTTAGCCATTTAAGATATTGTCAACTCAAACTGTCTGTCCCCGTCTTCTGGGCATGAGCAAATGGAGACAGGCTTATATCTGACACCAGCCCTTGGTCCAGTGTAATATCTTAAACAGCAGGTTTATACATACACATATATATCTTTTTAAAAAAATAATTAAGATTGCTCTGAAACAGATCAAAGTATACCAAACCAAGTAAATTATCTCAGGTGATGGCTAGCAGTAGATGCCATGGGAAAAGCATTAAAACTGAGTAACTCTATATTCAAAATTCTTCAGTTTTACTGTACTGTTTCCTAAACCAGAGGTTTCTCTTCTGGCTTAGCAGTTTTTAATAGATATTTTCCATTAATTTATCTAAACATTATTTTGAAGCTCTTGCATGTTATCTTCACCTGACTTTTACTTGCAATCAGTGCATGAGCCAATCAACCAATCACCAAGCTGTCAAATACACATCTTTATGTTTTCCCTCATGAAACTCTTCATGGCTAACACACATTTCCTTTAATTTTTGTGACCATGCCTGTGTGTGGTGCTTGACAACAGCCTGCAGCTACAGCTGGGTCCGCCTAGAGCTGCATCATCATTTTGTTTGCCACTGTCTGTTGCCATCTTGTACTTCACATAGACTTGTAGGGTAAGGACACCCTGATCCATGTTTGCTTAGCACTCAAAACAGCAGGATCCTGGCCCATGACTAGGCAGTATGGCAACAAAAAATTACCACTAGGCACAGTGGTTTCAGCACAATCATCATCTTTGTGGTTAGCCAAGCTGTAGGACATTGGGAGTGGGAACCATCATTTCTAAAGTGGTTTGCATACATCCTGTCATGAGCCTGCCTCTTAAACCAATTTGCCTTTGGGGAAGGAAAATCTGGGTCCTTCCAAGGAAAGCTCAGACACATTTATCTGCTGAAAGCCAGTCTTCCAGTGTCAAGAAAACGGCAACTATCCACACAACAACAGGTGAACAGAGTTTGAAGGAGTGCCACAGGTAATATTGACAACTGGAGTGACTATGACCTCAAGCCTGTCCTTCAGGCCATTTGAGAATGGCATGTAATTTAACCGTGAAAATCTGACCACGTTAACATGGGACAGGGGTGTATCAAAATAAATGTACTAATCTAAAATGGGCACCACTGCTTCTACCAGATCTTTGCCTTTGACTATTATGACAACGTTGGCAAATCTTGTCATTATAGTATGTTTCATTATTTTGGGGATTGTTTTTTAATACCTCCTAGAGAAATGTTATTGGCATCAGTGCCTTAGTTTTTACACAGAAAAGCATTTCAGTAAAAGCTTAGGAACATAAAAATGAAAACACAGAAACATAAACGGTATATACTATTATTTCCTTGGAGGAGGAAGGTAGGCACAATGATTTGTAAGGTCTCTCAAGAGTTCAAACTTCTGATCTTGTCAGATCAAATCTTATCAGGAAGCTTTTATTAAAAATAGAAGATCTGATTGTTCCACTGTCCTTTTCCTGGAAAAAACAACTTTCATTAAGAGCAGGCTTGAAAATTAAAGTTTGAGGAAAAATAGAGTTTGGGTAGGGTTTGGGAATGGGGAGGATCTGGGAGGAGTCCAGGGAGGGGCTGTAAGTAGGTTGAATATTTAAACAACACTTATAGTCAGAACTATCCTGAAGGATGCTGAATTCCCACAATTCCTGTCTCATCATTAGCCAGTGTTTCCTCTCCAGGAAATTTTGTAGTTTCCCCCTGGTTTAATTATCCCATTAACTGAACTAGTTTGTCAGTATGCAGAGGACACAAATAAAACTAGTCATGGGTGATAAAGCCTTGCAAATATTCTATTGTACTGCTCCAGCTCCCTATCATCCTTTCTAATTTTTAATTGAATGTTGGTTGCCATTAAGTGGTTCCCTCTAATATACAGCCAGTGAGGTTTCTTTAGCATGCAAAGTCCTGTAGTCCCTGAATAAGCATTACTGACATGACATTCCTAATTCTAATTTTAAATTATTTTCTAACAGTCATTAAAAATAGAGGGATTTTCAATATTCAATTAATAAATAGGCCATCAGCCTAAGAAAGAGCCTTAGCAAATACACTGAAGGTATTCTCAAATATTAAAAAACTGCTGCCAGAGGAAATGAGCGTGATTTCTAAAGCTGCTTTTGAAACTGCTGCTACAGATAGCAGGGTAAGCTGTTGTAATCCTAGGTCTGGAAGCAGGGATACCACATCTTTCAAACTGCTGTATTTAGTAACCAGGAGACCTTTCCCCCCTCCTTCCCCGTGCTTTAAACCTGTTTCCAGCCCACTGGAGTGGGAAATGCATGCAGTGATACCATGGCCAGTTGCTGCCACCAAACAGATGGTGACTGCTGGAAGCCAGCAACACAGATCCTAGTCACTGAAACTTTATTGGGCGCGGCCACCAGTGTGAATAAATGTCTTTAGACGGACTAATTAAAAGGACTCTTTTCATTAGTTAGGACCATCTGTTAGGCCACAGACCTGGTGGAATTGCATACAGGTGGACATTCCTAGGTAGGAAGCAGCAAAAGAGCATCTCACAGCTTGTAAAGCTATTGTGTCCCAGTAACAGGCTAATGAGGTTTCACACAGCATGTTCCTTCAGTCTTTCTGTGGATACAGATTTTTACCCACCTCTCCTCACCTCACCTGGATAGGTACTGACTGGCCAAGCTCAAAAGCAGCTTAGTCTTCCTGGCCAAATGTACCAAATATTTCTGGATGTGTCACCAGTGTCTATAACCTCCCATAATTATCCTGGGGTTTACATACAGCAGCAGAAGGGAAAGAAAAAAATAGATCCCCCTCCCTCCAAAAAAAAATACAAAAGACAGCTTGTAAAAGCTCAAAACAGTCTACAAGAATGAATGTGGAATCCATGATATTGAGCTTTGAGGCAGAGAGGACAGCAGTACAAAACACTTCCAAGCTTTTGCTTGAAATCAAATCTTTCACATAGCACAAAGTAATTCATATAAGACTCAGCATTAAAGACTACAAGCTGATTCAACCTTCCTTTGAACCCATATATACATGACAGATACGCTGCAATGGGCCAAACTTGCAATTTTACACTTATTCTTGCTTGCCCCCCACCCTCAGCCTGGGACACCCAGTATGCCCCAGTGCTTACACATGATCTTCTATTCAAAGTCACAAGTAACAGAACGCCTGCTGAAGCCCATGTCTTTAGACCGGTCAGGGCTTCAAAGAAGCCAAGCCAGCTTACCTCTGTGAAGCAAAAAGCTCACATGCAAACACCAAACTGTGGCTGCGAATCACTCCTGGCAACTGCTCACATTTGCTGGCATGGCATCTTCTAACAAGGTACACTATTATTTGATATTCATTTTTCTGAGGCACCCATAATTCTGAGGAACCAGAAAGCATACACAAATAGATGGGTTAAAAATCCCAGTCTAAAGATGTTAATACAAGCACTGGTCACTGCAGGTCTCCTGTACTACCCTGCATGTTACCAAGACTTCTGGAGAGAGCTGGACAGAGGAGACTTCATTGCTAAAATAAGATAAAGGTCTGAAAAGAAACATTTTCAAGAAAACAGTGGTTTCAGGTCTTTATATACAGAAAAGGTCACCAACAGTTTATTTCCCACCCCCCTTATACATCACCTTTAGAATGCCAAACGGTTATGGCAACACAGAAATCCAGGAAGCTGGCTCACCAACATACAAAGAGCTTTAAAAACAGCAGAAAGGCCAATATGCTCCTATTTACGATATTTTGTGACCCTAACCTAATCATCATGTTTTATTATTTCCTCATTTTATAGCTCTGCTCTTTCACGAGAGCCAGGAGCCAACATTTCTTCTCCGCTGGCCAAAGGAGCAGCCGTGAGTCTGCTTCACAGCCAGCATCTGTTACTGAGCCATAAGCAACGCACAAGGTAGCAGCTGATGCCCTTGTATTGGAAAATTGGACTTGGGGTTTAGGCACCTAAGGATTTATTTATATTTTATAAATATATATATATATATATACACACACATACACACACACACTTCATTCATTCTGCAACGCAATTTGAAATTATTTGATCAAATTTGGATTTAAATTAGGGCAGCCAGTGGAACTACACCGATTTACACCAGCTGAGGAACTGACTGTATTTTAATACTGCATTCTCTTGGTTTTTGTGCAAGAATAAACGGGCAAGAATTCAAACCTAAAGAAAGCAAAATACCATTGTGTAATTCCAAAGCCAAATAGAAGCATGTGCACTGAAATCAGAAACCTCTAATTTAAAAAGCCTTGACAAAAGAGAGATGATTTTTCCCAGTGTGGAAGTCTACAGATCTCAGTAGAAGGGCTTCAAGACCCAGCAAGAAGATTTCCTTATATCTAAAGCTAGTCAAAAGCGTTCACATGGTGTATTGACTTACAACCCTGTGTAAACAGCAGTCACAACTCTTTGATTCCTTCAGTTGATGCCTCTACAAGCAACCAAACCATCTTATACAGATTAGCTACAAATCCTAACAGTTCATTCCTATTATCTGAGAACGGTGTGCTGCTTCACAGAAATGTGGCTCCTTTACAAGCCTTGCAGCCCTAGCAATGACTGGCAGTCTTCTTCTAACACTGTTCCTGAACATAGCTGTCATGCCGAGGGGAAAAGAAGGCATTAAGCTTGTTTGAGTCCATCTTATCTGAATTCATAGTAAGACTAAAGCCTAGAGATCTGCATTGAAAGACCACCTCACCCCAAAATTTTATGGCCTCCTGGATGCCTTAAACCTGGGCATGCTCTGAACAGATTTGCATTTGGACACAGCTGCTCCACTAAGAGATACACTGGGTGGAGTTTCTGTCATATGGGAAGTCTAATTATAACTTGTCTATAGCTAACATGTGTCCAGAAGAAGTAGAAGCTGAAAGATCTTGATAAAATTAATGCTCATTATTTGCCTTCCAAGGATAAGAGCCCAAATTCACTAAACTCAGTAGGAATTTATCTAAGGACTTAAATTGCACTGTAGCCCTTATCGGCATTTTGCATAGGACCAAACAGTAGTTCCTCAAAGAGAAAACCATTCCCAAGCATTAGTCTTATACAGAGACAAAAATTAAATATTTCCAAAGAAAAAGTGAGCATCCCAAACAAACTGCTTTCTGCAGTATCAGTCTTCCCCTACATATACAAAGCAAATGGAGCCTGATACATAAGCCATACAGAATTCCTAAATGAGAACAGTGAAGTAGTAAGGTAAAAAAAAATAAAAATAAAAAAAAAATCAAACTTTTTCTAGAACAACATGAAGTAGATTTCAGAGAAATTGAAGCAATTAAGATCTATGTAAAGCAGGAAGAAAGTTGCTTCAGCAAACAAAAATTTAATCAATTGGTTTAATAGCATATTCTTACAATTATGAGAACAGATACAATTAACCTTCTAGTGCACCTAGAATTCCATGTTAGCCTAAATATGGGGAAGGAATAGCAACTAGGTAAGACTAATACTGCAGTTTCCCCCAAAGGGAAAATCTTTTTCCAGTATATATCAGAAATCCCAGTCAACACACCTAACTGGCAAGTTTGTTTTCTAATATATTGTTTACAAGGGGTTGTTTTCTGACAATTACCAAAGAAAATTTCTGTCTAAGTTGATTGCCCAGGGTGCTACGAAATATTTTAAACTCTGATCTACATCAAGAGTAAAATAAATGTAATTTCACCTCTACCTAGTACACTGCTTGTTGAGGATACTTCCTTAGATATACAATTTGGCATTATCTCCAAGTAGCAGCTCCATTTTGGAACTCACCAAGGAATAAAAAGAGGAGACATTAGGCCACAGAATTAGCTTTTCCTTACTTGCCATTAGGGGTTCAGAAGGGAAACATTACACAAGGCAAGTAGCTGAACTTCCTCACCTGCATCTCTGAAAAGAATTACTGCAAATTTAGGGGATATATCCCTACAGGATCCATAGGTTGGTTTTGTTTTGAAACAAATTTGGGGAACAGCACCCTTTGGGGGGGTTATTGGTATTTTAATGCTTTTCTAGGTCCCCATTATCGTGCAGAAACATGTATTTTTAACAGCTTTTGACTACAATAAGCATGGAAAGTTCTTGTGCAACAGGAACTAATGAAATTTCAAGCAGGCATCTACACCTGCCAGTCCCAGCCCCAAAAGGAAATCAAATAGTTCTTCAGTCAATCTGGTAAAGATAAAAGTGGGATGATACTGGAGGTCTAGGTATCTACCTTTTTGATATATTCCCAAAAAATTATTAAAATAAAACCTGAGTTTAGAATCAAATAAAGATTTATAGACATTTGTTCACTTATGTGAAAAGCAAGTAGCAATGCACTTTTAGTAATGCATCAGCATGAAGTTCTGCAAAATTAAAATTAAACCTTCTGCTTTGAATCCCAGCACCATCAGCTTTATCCTTAACCCATAAGGAACACAAGTCTCATGGATTGCACAGCTAAGTATACAGGTTAAAATCTACTACTCTAGAAGTCACTAAGGTCACATTTTACATGTAATGCTTTTAACTTGTTTCCTTTTTCATCCCATTTACACTTGATTCTCATTTTAGTCAAAAAGCAGACCTGTTAACAGTTCATTCATAACTAGCACTAGGTATGTACAATCAGTAGTGGGCCAACTTTATCCCTAGAGACTGAACAGGTCGCCTCTGTGGCATTTAAAATCTCTATGGGCCCAAAGATCAAGCAGCACAACTCCATTTTCCAGCTTGCAAACCCTTGAGCACAAATAGCACCAAGTCTCTAGCATTTTAGGGGAGCTATAGCTGCTCATTTGCAAAGATCATAAATGTGCACATAAAACATAGGAGGGGAGAAAAGGCAGGGAGTAAGGTGTACAGCTAAGGTGCAGCAACACGTTAAGGAAAGGCAATTATAGAACAGAAGTTCAGTAGGAATGTTTAGAGTAACTAATCATGAATAAAGCACTACAGCTTGTCACCCCAACCCAACAGAAAGGCTGGCAGTTGAGATGGGTGCCTGGGAACAGGCGTGATTCACGTACTGGCTAACGTATATTGTAATAGCATCCTGAAACTGCCAGCAACAGCAGAAGCACAACAAAACAAGCAAGACCACTCAGCTAAATATGCCATTACGATGCATGCACAGTTGTTTTATTACACACAGGCCAGTAGATTAGTACTCATCACCTAACAATGTATGATTTGGTTTCACTTCAGAAACAGATACAGAAGGGTGATGTGGATGTCCGCAGAAACTACTCAAGCGATGAAAAGTTACGTGCATGGGAAAACTGGACAAACTCTGCCGTCTGACAGATGATGTGCGCGGATAAAGACAGACTGATATTTTCCCTCACCACATGTCAGGGGATCAGAAGGTGTTATAAAATCTTCTATTTCTTGATTACACACAGCCACAAATGCCACCTTGTTTTAATTAAAAGGACAGAACATCAGTATTTAACAAGGTTTAGAAAAACTGCTTATGAAAGGACTTCCATTTACCCTTCTGCAATATGCCACTTACGACAACATACATTCCCCCACACCACATGTGAATCTCGTGTTTGTCAGCACTACTAGGGGCTCCCAGTGTATTTCGTAAGTTCCACACAAATTAAAAAAACGGCAAGATGATACAATGCCTGCCTCAGTTACCTAGCCGTGGACTGATAGCACTCCATTTGCTTCCATGGTGCTGCAGTCACCGCCTCTGAGCAGTTTCATCTAAAATGGTTCCTCTAGAGCAGAATAAAATGTAAATTTCATCCTGTTTTGGCGAGGCTGTTGCTAGCCACCAGTCTGGCTGTAAATATTTGTTGTGCATTCTATAACATAATTTATCATCATTTCCTACTGCAATGGTCTTCATTGCATAAGCCTGTTTTCAGGCCTTCAGTCCATCATTAAAATGTTCCCTTTAGCTCATATTTAATACACTTTTCCTTTACTTTTTTTCCAAATAATGGTTTTTCAGGTTTGACCTTAATGTTAAGGTATAATTTTGTGCTCACACTATTAAAAAGCAACATTAATATAAATAATAGAAGCACACAGATCACATGAAATAACTAAATATTTTAAATCTTTTATTTATTTTTTATTTTTTTTAATCAAGATAAGACAATCTTCACAAATTAACCAAAGGCTGCAAGCCAGGTCTTCTGCAGGTGGCATTATTTTAGTGGTATAGTGTCATCCACTTTCAAACCAACAGACCCTGTGAGTCATGTTTTCAACGGCTGGGAAGCCATTAGAAATGCCATCATTGTTCATGGGTGTTTGGAGATGTTTGAACAGTTGAACCATTTTTTCAAACTTCTTACCAAAAAGCTAAACCAAGAATCTCAGGTACTAGCTTGAAATAAGGCAACAGGGCTTTAAGATTAACATTAAATATTAAGATTCAAGATGAAAGAAGAAAAGCTGGAAACACCAGTGCTTCCTTGTAAGAGCAAGAGAGCTGGCTCCACTGAAAACATAACCCACGTTACCATTTTGGCAGTCAACAAATAACATGCTTTCACCTGATGCTCTGAAGGTGTGATTAGGAGGCAAATCTTCAAATATGAACTCCCACTCTACCCCTCATTTCAGGCAATTCACCCAGGTGCATACAGCAAGTATGCAAGCAACAAAACAAGGTACAAAATACCAAATCTGGCAGCCCGCAAGTGGACCATCACCATTAACCAAGTGAGCAAAGGCTTGCTCTTTCGCTAACCTCAACCCATACACAATTGAGATTTAACCATGACAGTATAATTGTTGCAGGAATCTCTAAGCCCTTAGCCTCAGTGCTTATGGCAATGAGTTCTGCAAATTAAAGACAGGAGTGAGGTAAATCAATTACCTACCACATATAGTTAATCTTGCTTATGTGTAAATAAATATATGCATATATACACAGAAACACAGCCTCCATCATAAGCCACAAATTGCTGAGAACTCAGCGAAGTGAAAGGAGGATAGCTGTGATGCTGTAGCACATTAGAACAGTCCCAAATTCCTGTAGCACCTCATCCTGAAATGACAGCCAAAGACCATGGCTTCCTAGGCCAGATGCACTGGCACGAAGCACATACCACCCTCCTCTCCATAAACGCTCCCTTTGTCTCCTGAGATTCAACCACTTCCCTGCAGAGCCCAGAGGGCAGTTGCAATTATATTCACTGACTCAAACATCTGATGAGTTTATATTTCTTCAATACATTTTCTAAATAGAAAAAAAAAAAAAGAAAAAAAAAGAAAAAAAGAACAAAGACATTTAAAAGCATACATGTTTTTTAACATTTTACCAAAAACGTTAAAAACAACCTAAACGTCAAAGGAACGGCAGGCAGGAAATCATGAGCTAAGACTGCTACTTAGTTCTTTCTGCAGCTCACATCACCAGCGCTCCTTCCTGTCCTCTTTAAAGCAGATGCATGGTTATTTAAATGCACTTATTTAATTAGGTGTGCACTGCTCCTTCCTCTTGCAAAGCAAATAAAAATCAAGCAGAGAGTGATCAAAGACTTTAACAGAGCAGCAGTCAGAAGGACATGGCTATTTTATCCTCCCTTCTCTCCACCCCTCCTAGAATAAACTGCAGACACTTACTGAGAATCAAACGGAACTGGGACCCTCCAATTGCTTCTGACCCTTTAATTAGAGCAGCAGGGTAGAAATAAATAAACCCTGCCTTCTACCTTTACGACATTTGATTTCTGACACTGCAAGGCACTCTGAAGAAATGTTTTAATAAGAAAATTCCTCATCCGAGGGAGGGAGAAAAGTCTGATCTTCTCCTTCTGGTACAGTAGTTTGTTTAGAGATGAGAATGTGGCACATATTCAACAAACAATTAGTGTCACTTTCACTTGAAATGGGTATTGGGTATTTCATATTACACTACTGCTCTTTAGTTACTAGGGGTGTCTTCTGAGTCTGAAAGTCCTTCCTGAATGTTATTGTGACAGATGAGTTAAATGTAGTAAGCATCTGATTCTCATTTTCATAATGAAAAAAAAATCGTGACAAAAACCCAAATTGACTCAAACTATCCCATAGTATTAGAGGAAGAAGAAGTTAAAAAGTCAGTTATGGTCCAATTTCAAAACAAACTCTTCTAGTTTAATTTGTATCTAACCCTGTTAAGCTTTTCTTTGTTATTTTTGTAAATTTTTAAATCGAGGACTCCAATTTTAGACAAATCAGAAAATCTTTACATGTAAAAAATTCTCAGCTAGATGAAGTCACTGAATACGATCCAATTTTGTGACAGTTCTAGTTAATTTGGCTGGATTTCCAGTAGATCTGATGGTTTTCAAAAGCAAAATCAGTCCACTTAATACAGCTTCTCATGAAGAGTTGCTTGCAGACTCTGCTTCAACCTGCAGCCACTCTTACTGGCCTCTGTTCTTTTCATATTAAACCTCCCTATCAGAACAATAAAAACTGAAACAGATCCTCAAGCTGTTATAAACTAAAGGAACTTCTGTGGCTGGTAGATTTATGCTAGACTGAGATTCTGGTGCTTTATTGCAGCAGCAGGCATTGCTGTTACGATTAGTCCAGAAAATACATTCTGTAAAAGATATACAACACTGGTTTAAAAAACTACCGCTATAATTATCTGGTGTAGTTCTTCCAAGTATACTAATCCAGTTCATTTTCATCAGCAATGGTCCTTGTTGTGTACTAGAGACTCAAACATAAGCAGTGACAAATGGGCCAGACCCATCACTAGCAGCACAGCTAGTGGTTTTGGGAGACACCACACCCCCATCAATTTGGATCAGCTAATAATTTGGTCCAATAATCTTATTCTTTCCTCTTTTCTTCCATGCAAACCTTGACCTGTGACACATTTTAAGAGCCTAATTTTTAAGAGACTCTTCAAAATTATTTGGGTAACTTTATGAGCAGTATATCGGAGGAGTAACAGTTAAGCTTTGCTTCTCAGAAGACTATACGAGAAAAGGCCTTTTTCAAAGGAAAAAGTCCTTCATTTCTCACAGCAACACAAGAAAGCCTCCCTGAAGAGCTTCCTGCTCTTCTGCAGGGTATCTGAAAAGAGGAATTGCTATTAACCATGCCTCTCAGGCTCTGTTGTTATCAGCATCCAAGTGTGATCTTGGCCCATTTTCCCCTTGCCTTTTGCTATTTTTATTTCCTCAGGCATAAATTTCTTGCTCTTTGAAAATGGAGACCTACCTGCCTCATGAGAAGATTTTCAGAGGTAGAAAAAAAAAATTCTGAGAAAGGTCATCTCAAGTTTTACATATGTTAGTGTAACTTAAGACACAATGGGTTCACTTTTCTCTGTATCAGCATCTTCATTTTACAATAGACAGATTCACGATGTGGGAGTAAGGCTGGATGTAATTCCCCTCCCCAAGTGCTAGCTCCCCACGAAACCTTGAGAGGCATGTTTAGTCTGTGTCTCGCACACACCGTATCTTCCCAAGTTGCCAGAAACCTTAGATTTCGTTAACGGTCACTCCCTGTCCACTCTAAAATGCTAAAATGAAGAGAGATAAAAAACACAGGTAAATCCCACTGGTCTTAGTTTTTACTAGGTCAAAACCAAAGCTTTTACCCCCTTTGTAATTCTTTGGACACATCTTAACTATTCCTATTTTAAAATCGTAGCTGTGTTGATATTGCTTTCATATCAAACAGTAAAAACAAGTCACAGATCCTTAATTTGTCTACAGATTGAATTGAAATCCAGGTATAATGGGATTTAACCCAGGCTGAATATCTCTGCTCTACTTCGAATGTCACCAAACTCAGCTGAGTTACTGGCTGCTGCAAATTAACTGCATGGTCCAAATAACTACAAATGTTCACAGAAAGGACAGATAGGTGCCAAAAAAATTTGAAAATCTCCTCCATGAAAGAAATGCTCCTGCAATCTGAATGACCAAGTTTTCTGCAAGTCCAAAACAAAAATAGTCTAGATGTACTTTGCAGCTAACATCTAACACCTACTACATTTTCACCTTGGTAAAAATACAAGAGCAAAAGAGCATAGCCAAGGGGTATAATTTTCTCCTCCTTTGTCACATCCCAAAATGTTAAGTACACGTTCTGCTCCAGCAATCCCCACACAAAAGGATAAAATGAACAGCAGTGAACTTCAGTCTATTAAATGTCACCCCAAAATAGGTAATTACCGTCTGAACATTAAACTGATGCACTCCTTTCCTTATGAGGTTCCTTTTTACTAGCTGAAGATATTAATTGGTGTGGAAATGAAATCTCTCAGACCTGCCATTCAAAGACCTCCAAAACTTCACCTACCAGCTTATTTTAAACACTGCTGATAAAACTAGGCCAAAAGAAACCTTAAAACATAATCACTGAGCACATGTACACGGAGTATGTGTTAGAGCCAGAATTGCATGCAGAACTTGGAATTCCTGTCTATGTCTACATGGGTCGCTTCTCAGCCAGTAATTGCTGGTCTGTTCCTCTATGGAAAGGTTTACTGCACCCCCGTCTGTGTCCTTACCCGTGAGCTTCGTGCTGAAATACAGCTACATGAACATCAGTAGATTTTAGATATAGGAAAATAGGAGAATCAGCGACAGGCACCAGCTGAGCAGTTCAAAAGCTGCAGGCAAACGTAGACTGCACGTGAAGGTAGCACTTCGTTCATTCACTGAGAGCGAGAGAATACAGCCATGCATTTCATGTTCTTTAAAAGATTTATCTGTAAAATTCAGAGCTATTTGGAGACAATCTGATTTAGCTTCACTCCAAATAAATATTTCACAGGGAAACTCTTTTCTATGATGGTTCCTCCATCAGCTCCTTTATAAAATACAGGAAAGGGAGAGAAACCACTGGGAAGTTAACAGGGATCGTGAGAAGAGCTGCATTGTTACACCAAGGGCAGCCATAAGAGAGGTCTTTAAATCAGGTTTCAAAGGAGAAAGAATGGAAAGTGTTCCAGTCCAGACAGGCCAAAGCACAAAGCCACATTACATCACATTATTTTAGCTGAGGATGTCCTAGCCAGTTTTGTTCCTGTATAAACTGACACAACGTTCATTTTTCTGTTTATATAGTACTTAAAGTAGAGGGTACATATAAAAATACACTAACGTGAGAGGCGGAACAAACCCTGGCATGTTTGAGAGGATGAGCCACATTAACTTTCAAATAGTCATCTACACCCTTCCAAATACAAAGCAGCTGATGTTTACTACGAACCAAGATTTATTTTTTTTTCTAGAGGAGTTGAAGAATCTGAGAAGTTACTTCAAACCATCTGGACAGCCCCATATCCACATAAATGCTCTGTGATTTTAAGGTCATGTCCTACTGTTGATCAGTCCACGTAATCTCCATATCAACATGGAGACATCATATATGAAAATATGCTACCATCTTTCTAACAAGGTCTCTAATAAATACCAGATCTTTCTGTGGACTCAGAACTTTCTTTGATGCTCATTACTCAAAAGCCATAGCTTGCCAAATTATTCTCCCAAGCCCACAGCTTTACGCTTAAGTACAAATTTTTCTTAACAAGTGCCTGTGAGTACCTCTGTGCTCATGGTGAGAAATGTGTGTCCTTGCTTCCTCACTGCAGATTCCCATGTAGGAAACATCTCCACAGCCCAAAAACTGGGGAAAACAGCAAAGGAGGCATGTCAAAGCTGCAGCTCTCCAAAAACTTTCAACGCAGAAATGAGCTTCCGTATTTCTATTCCAATTAGACAGATATTTTCTCCATTTTTTTCAAAAGGTAAGTCTCATCCACAGCCTCACAGCAGACCCAGTCCAACTGATGCTACAAAGCTCACACAGGCTTGATGCGCTAAGCTACCAACTCTGACATGAGTTACTGCCCCCGCTCCACAGACCTGCTTTCTGCCAGGTCAGCAGGGTGAAAAAAAAAACAAACACAAAAACAGAGCACCAGTCTGCTTGTAATGGTTTTATTTTTTCCTCCTCTACTAAGCAAAACCTACTTCATCACCTAGGCATTTATTTGTTGGGACAATCACTGTCATCATCATGTTAAACTGGCAGAAAACTGGAATTGCTTATTTATACCCATGGCAGAGTCAAAAGCAGCAAGCAAAACAACATACAATTCAACAGAAGTAAGTAACTTTTGCACCCAAAACTTCATGGAAAGAGTTGCCTCATCTTACCTCCCTCCCAGCTGCCACAGTCCTCCCCTCTCCAAGCTCTCGGTGGGCTACTGGGCCCCCATTCCATTCCATCTGCTCGAGCCTGTGTGAAGCTTGGAAGTCAACCCTGGACCAACACAGATTGCATGAGCACCGGTTCCATATAGACTAAGTTTTACAGCTGCTCTTCAGGATCTAAGCCACAGTTCATGGACTGATTCATCTGAGAATAGCTTGCCAGCTTCTGCACTTGATTCTGCCTGAGGAGAACAGCAGCAGCAATAAAAAAGGTCATGACTGTCAGTGTTCAGCATGCACATTTTACATGCTGAGATAGTTTTTGCAAGGGTTAGCACAGACAGAAAAAAATTCCTTGTTCCAGGATGCTGGCAAGGAAAATTATTTCCTCTACCAACGTGTTGGCAAGGAAAACTTTTTTCCCTTTTTTTTTCTTCCCCTCACACCAGTGCTTTCAGATTAGAAATTTTCCTTGAATCAGGATGCTGGCCAGTCTAACACAGCCCACAAGTACCTTAAATGTGACATCTTTTTATTTGTCTAATGCTAACACTGACATCTTTCAACACCAGCTTCATTAGCCAAGTTAGACATCAATAAGGATTACTTTCAATGCATATATTTTCATCTCCCTCACTAGCACCTTCATACAGACAAGTTTTTAGGTATGTGAGCTGTTCTACCATGAGGTTGAGAGACAGCTGAGAGAACACAGATTTTGTTTTGTGCCTGTGCAGAAAAAGTATTTGCGTACAATCCATCACTGACACATGCTGTCTCTTCAGATCAAGATTCTTCTCCAGTTCATATCACAGCCTTAATTTTGAAGGAAAACCATTCCTGGTTTTGCTACTAACACGCTACAGGCCACTACGTTCAGGGAAAAACAACCTCCGCATCACATTGCTTTTTAAATAAGGGAGGATTTGCAAGAGCTTACTCTCATGCTCCTCAGACATCATCTAGCATGACAGGCACAGCTTCTAGTCTATAGCACATACTTTCTGCAGCATGAGAAAAGTTGCAGTGGAAGATGGAACTAGCCTACACTCTTTCTTAGACCTAGAAACCGAGGCTTTTGGAGCCTGCCCACAGCTCCAGAAACTCTACATTCACATCACCACACCCCTCAAGTGTGTTGTACGCTACTTCTCAGCAGGGTTTATTGGATTAGGTTCACTAACAAGTGCATGGCTTTTCAACGGGAGTAGGCTTGGGGTATGGGTTATGCATCCAACCATGTTAATTTTATAGGCCTTCACATTGCAGCATCTACTCAGAGCAACTTCTGACTTCAGGCAGAACAGAGTCATGGCAAGTTTAGCAGCAGCATTTCACAGTCAAGGTCTTCCACAGTTATCTTCTGCAAAGCAAAAGCAGACTCCCTGGACAGCAAGTAACTGGATGCCTGCAAAGTTAGTGCTCTACGCCTTTCAGATTAGGGAAATTGCAGATTTGTTTTCATTATGAGAAATAAACTGATTAGCAGTCGACTATTCATTTTCTCCCTTTGTCAACTTTAATATAATGTAAATGGAAATCTTAGCCCAACAAACATTCAAAGAGCTCTCAGGAAAAAAATATCAAAATTCTTGTACATTAAGTGTACTTTTTTTGCAAATGAAGTAAATTAGTCTTTTAAAAAGGAAGTTTGTTTTTACATTTGACTGATAGCATGCAATATGATTAAAATACATTGATCGGCAAACTTGATACAGATGATTGAAGATTAACTTTGATGTTAGACTCCCTTAGCTATGTTTTACCCACTGAGTGGGTTGCATAAGTGCCATTTGCTGTCATTATTTTGGCTTCATAGCTTTATTGACTTGGCAAACCACAAAAGGGTGTTAAAGGAAAAAAATTACAGCAAGAAGGTCCCACTTTCAACTTGCTACACTCTCTCCAGGGCCAAGAAGTCTGAAGCTTTTGCCTAGAATTTGGTTTCACACTCAGGCAGCATGCAGTGGAAAGTGCACTTTAAATACACAGGAAAGAGCTTGTGCAGGAGGCACACGAGTGTGTGCAGGGAGGTCTGAGCCCATGGCTGGAAGAAAAGGTAGAGATCATTTGTCACCCTGGATATGTCATTCCATAAGTCTTTCATCTCCCACCATTGCTCTGCCTGCTCTGTTTTGATTATAAACATTTAGTTGGGGCTGCTCACAATAGCCCAGGAAGGCATCAGCCGCAAGGGGCTTCCCAAGCAGAGCATAATGTGAAAACAAGCAACTCTGGAGGGGATTTACAGGACTATAAAAATACAGGAGAATACTTTATTTCCTCTGTAAGCTGTTGTTCAGAAATCACTGCGAAAGGAACAAAAATCAGCATTACACTGGTGCCCTCCCTTACCTGTTCAGCAGATGCCACCTTAATAACAGCGATCCAGCCTCACCAGAATGCTGTATGAAAAACATTACAGCATTTCAGTGTATTGCTATCATGCTTTCACATAATTTATGCCTTCTTGATCCCCAGCTGTCACGTATACCAGGAGCTGCCATAAGCAAATGCATTCTCCCAGACTCAGGGACATTAGGGATAGTGCTACTGCATCGGTTAGAATAGTTTCCTTCTCTTGCCCAAACCTAGCAGTCAGAGCAGCAGCACACCTGGCTCCAACACAACACCTATCAAAAAATATGAAAAGTCACTGTATTGTAGCAGAAAATACAAATCTGAACCAGATAGGAGACATGTGGGGCAAGGCACATAGTCAATGAGTCCTTGCCCTTCCCTGGGAATATACTTCTAGCCAATAAAACACTTAAACATATGTGTAAGTCACATTGCAGTCAGTGAGCCTTAAAATGATTAAGTGCTTTCCTGAACAACAGCTTAAAGAGGAAATAAAGTATTCTCTTGTATTTTTATAGTTTATTTCAGAAGAAGGTCCCTTGATTGAAATAATACTGTTTGTGTTGTAACTATTTGACTCACGGCTTGAATTTCCTGTTATAGTTTCCCCAAAGAACACCTGGAAATTATGAAATAAGGATCTGTCTTTATGGCCATTTCCAGTCTTGCAGTAAGGGCATCAATTATCTGTTTCCTTCTAGACAATGAAGGATAAATTGTTATCTAAAAAAAACCAGTCGGCTATTAAAACACGTTCTGCAGAGCAGAATAAGATCTAGAACTGTCATCCTAACCCCAGGTCTGGAAAGGACCTGAAGTCATCAGGGGCTCTGAGGGAACAGAGCAGACCACAGGGCCTCCTAGTTCCACTCTCAGTCCCAGTATATTCCTACTCTTACTCCTCTTATTCCCTGGGTAGTAATGCAATTGCTGTATCTCAGCTGACAAATCCACAGGTCTAGACCCTTTTTCAAAGCCAGGTTTACCTGCCATCCTCAAAGCCTTCAACTCCTACCTCAACGTGAGCTCCAGAGCTCACCAGAAACTACCGAAGTAAGAAAGGCTTGCCACCCTACCCCAGCTGCCATCCTTCAGGTAACTGCTTAAAGCAAGGGCAGGAACGAGCATGGTCCAGCCCAGTCCACCAGCAACAGGCTCGGTCCTTCCTAAGGGGAGCTGAGCTCAGAGCCCAGATCAACCAACAGCAGGAAGCAGTGCTGGGTTACGGGACTGGGACCAGGCTGGCGATCCACGTTGCAAAGCCTTTTCTTTGCCATAGGATGCAGACTCTCAAGTGTTACTCTACCACCCAGGACCCTTGCAACCTTCTGCAATTTGCACGGCTTTAAAACTTTAAGAACTTCCTAGTTATTTCCTCCCAAGAGAAAGAGTTAAAGAATTTTAAAGCAAAGAGATTGGATTTTTGCTGTGTGAAATGAATTCAGCTGAAGACAGCAACCCGGTGGAATCCCAGGACCTCCTTTAACTGAGCCCCTACAGCAGATAATCTTTTAATCAGTTTGATGCTCTGATAAATTGACTCCTATTTCCTAGCATGGGGAGAAGGAGCAACTGACTCAATACTTGTTTGAAACAAAGTATTTTGAGATAGAAGCTACTTCTATATGTAAATGCCAGAAAGCCTCTAATTTAGAAACACAGGCAATTCATTTCTATTTCAGCTCCTTAAGTCTGTTTGTCTAATCCTGGGATATTTTGAGAGATTTTATGCTAGTCCATGTGCATATCATTCCGCTTGCCTGCACAGCACAGCAAAATTTGCTTGAGTACACAAAACATATAGCAACTTGTTGGACTGAGTAATAGTAATAATCCATCTAATCACAGTCAATTCAGCTGCTGGTTGCTTATGGGCATCTTTTACACATTAATTTAAAGACTGAATAAGCAAGATCAGAGGAGCTATTTAACAAAAACATGCTCGTAAAGCTTCTCTAAGCACCCAACACTCATTTTCAGAGGCTTGTGATTTGGGAGCATGCTTTTAAAATAAGTTTATCAGCTTTAACCTTTCTGTTTGTCATCAGAAAAACTCTCTCAAGTCAGGGAATTTTACTTCATTTATTACTAAATAACACACATTTCTGATCACTAATTTTGGGCATTGAGAAGCAGGACACATACACAAACATAAGAGGGGGTGTCTGTGGGTTTTTTGGGTCGTTGGGGGGGGGGAAGGTTTTGGTTTGGTTGTCGTTTTTTTTTTTTTTACATAGAACATTTATTGTATCCATTCCCCAGTCTCAACTTGCCTTATTTTCAGTGAGTTGCACTTAGTCAGAATTACCCCAGTGAGGTCATAGGCAGCACAGGAGGTCTAGGCGGCACAAGCAGTTTCTTTGTTAAAGAATATTTTTTATGTCAATATGTTTGAACAGAGTACCATGTGCTCTAACTGGCTGAGGTTGTGGCCCATGATGGGTTGCCACTATTTTTTCCAGCTGCCTCAGAGCTGGCTGGCAGCAGTGGTAACCGGTACAGGACTGTTCATAGCCTACTCAAGTCACAACTGCAAGCCCCCACTCCTTAAACCTGGTGGCCTGTGTCTCTTACACTATCAGAACAGGGAAATAAAGTGGTCCGCTAGCTTGTGGCTTCAAGGATGGATGTGGAAGAACTACGGATAAAATTCCCCCAAACTGGGTGGACATTCTCATGTGGAACAAGCACTCCCTGGCCAGGATGTCAGGAGGTGGTATATGCAAAGTACACAATTAAAAAGTATGATTGCAGACTTGTGTCCAAAGTTGTGCCAAAGGTTGTCCCATGGCACTGTAAACAGGATCCAGTCGTTCAGTGCTTCAATAGATCTGTTCTAAAGCTTGCTTAGTAAGAGCACCCCTTGTGCATATGGGCTCCTAATATACTATGTCAGCTTCAGCCTTTCTTTGATACGTTCCCAGGGCCACCATAGTACAATTCATACCACCCATTAGCTTCAGCCTTTTCATTCAAATGTCAAATACTTGGTATACATTGAAATATCTTTCCTTCTCTACAAGAAAGCAAAATTTAAGATAAACAGAAAAGACGCCTGGGTCAAGTTCAGAAAAAAAGGTACAGAAAAGATTTTCAAGCTTTCCTCTGCGTCCTGTATATGTTCTTCTACAGCTCTCCCAGTATCAGTAAGCCTGTTCGTCTCAGGGGAATTAAACTTGATAGCATATTTAGTTCACAGGACTAGCACAGTTACATTAAACAGAGGCTACTAATAAAACATTACATCTCCCTCCCCTCAGCACTCCATTTGCCATGATGTAAAAGGCAGACACCCCATAGAGAAATTAATCAGAAAGAAGGGGAATGAATCTAAGGAGTGAAAATTAAAGACCCCATGACATCTACATCCATCTACTATATCCAGATGAAACAGTGTCCCAAAACTCAAGGATGTATTAAGATCCTTCTGAGAGAGGGAAATGGTTATAGAATTCAGCATATTATCATCAATATAAGTTGTAGTTATTTAAATTGAAAGATTTCTCTTTGCTCATCACTGACGCTCCACAGAGAACACAATGCCTTTTAGAGGAAAGCACACCTGTTTTGCTCTGCAAAGCAATGAAAGACTTAAAGCTTAAAGACAGATCCTGTAGAGGCAGCGTCAGTCTGACTTCAGTAAAGTCATGCTGCTTTAGCTCCACTAAGGGTACAGCCTAAGTATCTACATTTCTCCTATAAATAGAAATCTGAAGAGGTGTCTGTGTTCAGGGAAGGAGACGTAACTGGGTGTCCCCAGCTCCAAATTCTTCCCCAGCTGGTCTAGCCACTCTCAAAGATTTTCAGCACCAGAACTATTCCAACATAAGGAGTGCCTGAAACTGTCTTAAGGACATCTTCATTTTCATTTAGCCCTTAGCCAGATACTGATCTGTCAGCATCCCTACGAAAAGATGTTTGCAGAATGTACTGAGGCTGTATATGGGAAGGATCCCAAATGCCTGGGCTAACAGAGTCAGCTGAAATGGATTAACCTGGATAGAATGCAAAAGAAGCAATCTTGGCGTTAAGTAAACATCCATAACCTTTATAGACTTGAACTTGTAGCACAGAGCACAGCTTTAACCAGCAAGGGAAATAGTAAGATGTGGGCAAAAGTCCATGCATTATGCAGCATGTTTTGAACAACCATGCATGTTTTGCAACACCCTAACTAAATGCCGGGATTTAAATTTATGACATGAGAGCAAAAGTATATGAAGAAAAATCTCAAGATCCTTAGCTCTTACAGAAAGTACTGGATTTATGAAGCAGTACCAGATTAGAGCTTCCTCAAAAAGAAATTTGGTAGAGCAGGGTGTGAAATGTTACTTCCAAATCTGTTATGCCTGATTCAGATAGAAGACCTGAACTTGGAGTGGGGAGTAAGGAGAGAAAGACTCTTAAGTAAATCACAGCCCTCCACAATACAGGATACAGAGTAAACGCAATATCCTTGCTGTACAAATTAAGTTACATCATGACAGGTGTTTGGAGATTAAAAAGGCTGAATCAACCATGCAAGCCTAATTTTTCACCAAAGGCTTTATTTTTTACCAAAATAAAAGCTTAACTTTATTTTAAATTTAAGCTCACCTCTTCTAGACATACATAGCAACCCTAAGTCACTTTAAGGGAGACTGCAAAAATCCCAGCAGGACAAGAACTTTAAGTATAAAGCTGCTTCTATTCTCAAACACCAGGATTATTCCAGTCTTGGCAGCTCCGGGTCAGAGATGGCACTGGGCCTTGAGAGGCTGTTAAACAAGTATTAAAGTAGAATAAGGACCACATCACATGCTCTGGCAAGACAGTCCCCTGCTTTCTGTGTCACAGAAGCTGTTACTTTGCAGCAAGTGGCTGCACACCAGAAGGCAGGTAGGAAATAGCAAGTTCAGTTAGAGCTGACTTTCAAAACACACTTCGTAACCTGGAGTGAGAAAAGTTTCTTACCTCATGTTCCTGTAGACTGCTGAGTGGAGAAGAATACCGTGATCTTGTCTCCTCTGCAGGAAGGACAGCAGTATCAGACAATTTAAGGGTAGAAAGGGTCTTCCTGCATATTTAAGTCCTGTTCATGGCCATACTCCAGCAAAAATCAATCGTGGTAGACACTGCAACAAAATACCAAAACAGACAGTGCTCCTGTTAGTTGCTATCAGTGCAAGCCCACTACTTGTCAAGGAACATCTTTGGTACAGTCCTGCTTAGTTACAGAAGACACACACAATGTCTGGCTGCCAAAGCACCAGAGGAGCAAACAGCAGCAGGCATTTACTTTGCTACAAAATACACGTTTGCCTTTCTCACTTTGCCTCCCCAAGTGCTCCTTCTGTTTCCTCCATCTTCACAACAGCTTCCCTACGTTTCTGCCACTACATATGCAAAAGCAAGCCAACAACTAACCAGTTGCCCAGGCCCTGTGTTTTTCAGAAAAGCTCCTCTGAGACCCTCAGTTCATAAGGAGCCCCTGCTTGAATTCAGCAAACAGCCCAGTGACCAGGAACCCCCCTGCTATTTCATCTCTGGTAACAGAATATTACAGACATTTCATTTGAGAAATTTTACTAGATCATAAAATTGTTTAGATTGGAATATACCTTTAATCATCAAGTCCAACTGTTAACCCAGCACTGCCAAGCCCACCACTAAACAATGTCCCTAAGCACTGCATTTTCACAGCTTTTCAATACCTCCAGGGATGGTGCCTCAACCACTTCCCTGGACAGCCTGTTCCAGTGCTTGACATTCCTTTTGGTGGAGAAATTTTTTCTAATATCCAATCTAAACCTCCCCTGGCGCAGCTTCAGGCTGTTTCCTCTTGTCTCACTTGTTACTTGGGAGAAGAGACTGACCCCCACCTCGCTACAACCTCCTGTCAAGTAGTTGTAGGGAGCAATAAGGTGTCCCCCCAGCCTCCTTTTCTCCAGGCTAAACGCCCGCAGTTCCCTCAGCCACTCCTCATAAGGCTTGTGCTCCAGACCCTCCCCCAGCTCTGCTGCCCATCTCTGGACACGCTCCAGCCCCTCAATGTCTTTCTTGTAGTGAGGGGCCCAGAGCTGCACACAGGATGCAAAGCACAGCCTCACCAGTGCCGAGCACAGGGGGACGGTCGCAGCCCTGGCCCTGCTGGCCACACTATTTTGAATGCAAGCCAGGATGCTACTGGCCTTCTTGGCCACCTGGGCACACTGCGGGCTCATACTCAGCTGGCTGTCAATCAACACCCCCAGGTCTTTTTCTGCTGGGCAGCTTTCCAGCCACTCTTCCCCAGGCCCAAAGCATTGCATGGGGTGGTTGTGACCCCAGTGCAGGGCCCAGCACTGAGCCGTGTTGAACCTCACACCACTGGCCTTGGCCCATCGGCCCAGCCTGTCCAGATCCCCCTGCAGAGCCTTCCTGCCCTCAAGCAGATCAACACTCCTGCCCAACTTGGTGTCATCTGCCAACTTTATGTGGTTGATTTCAATGCCCTCATCCAGATCATTGACAAAGTTATTAAACAGAACTGGATCACTACTTGCTTGTAGATCAGACACTTGATAGCCACAATTCCTCCCAGTATGACATTATAATACCCAGTACTACGTTATAATAGACTTCTAACAACACCATCAACAAAATAACAGCAAACCACATGGAAGCACCGTGTCTATGTCCAAGACTGTCCCAGTATTTAATTTTTCTAAGTGATGAAATTTTTCTTGGGCTGTGGTAGCATCTGCAATACCAAGATATCTCATTCCACCACTGCATCAATAGCAAGGTGCTATCCTGGTTACATGACCAAGAAAGAACAAGTACAAAGTGTTCAAGTAAGATCATTTCATAAAATTATTTATGCTACAATATCTTCTAAGAGTTAAGAAACATCCTGAGTACATCCTATAAACCTTATGGTGCTGCCTTAGTAAAAGATAAGAGGGGAAAGGATGAGAACATTTATAACAAATATTCATGACAGATTAAGTCAAGATTACTATCTATGCTTAAATGTTATTTGGAGGATATTGTTTTATTTACCTGGTAAAAGCCTTAGGTGGACTAGATCTTAGTACTGATCAGCACTACACATGTAAACACTCTGCAAAATATTAACTAAGTGAAATAAGTGAGTTGGAAGTTGCTATGTGTTTGACTTCGTGTAATGCCTAATTTTTGTAAATTAACTTTCACTGGCTTAGTCTTGCCATTTCTTTTGGTTATTTTCCACTACAGCCTATGAAACAAAAGGCCTTATTTCCTCACTATGTTCAATACTGTCGTTTCCTCTCGTGTTACCATCACAAGAACAGTAGAAGGAGGGCTATTCTCTATACCTTGTAAGAGAAAGGTCTAGCCCCATAGGTACTTGCTGAATAGAAATGTAAAAGGGTATTTTTGCCCCTGGCACATTAAACTGTTCCCTAATACAGCAGGTAAATTATAATTAAGATAAAGGCTTAGGCATATGAGTAACTTTCACTACTTATTAGACTGAAGTCAAGGGTAATTTCGCTCAAGGGTTAATAATCTGCCCAGGGTTGAGGCCTGTGTGAAATGTCAGGGTTTACCTGCAGATGTATAGAAGACTTCTAGCTTTCAACACCAACAAATAAAACACCTTATTTTAAAAAGTTCACAAAGCAATACAATGTTGTTACTACCACAGTTTTCTGCCTGAATAAGTGCCCGTGCGTATAATAAAATTAATCATTTAGTCCACATCAGCTTTCCCCAGGAATGTGACAATATCCAAGTGTAAAAATGTCAGCAAATTCCTACCTGAGGCAAGTTTAGCAGAATTCAAATTTGCTAGTTTTGCAGTGATGAGCATCCTTTTCTCAGAAGCACAGTTTTTGTCCTGCAAATAGCATTTCTGCGTTTTATTCAAGGTGTTTGGGCAGGTCCAGGCAATACTAGACTGGTAGCTCTGGGATGTGGTGTATTTTCCAACAGCCAGAGTGAGGAGCAAGGAGCCAAGCCTACTACCCTCACTGACTTGTGTGCCTTTGCTCTTCCTCACTTTACCCTCCATAGCACTCTTCTAATAATAGCTTGCTTCAGTGTTTGCAAAATATATCGAGTGCTAGGCACTGCGCACCTAAATACATACACTAACGACTTCTCTTCGCAGAAGAGTGCTCAAGTCTGAAAACAAAGTATTTTGGCATGCCACATGAACATGAGAAAAGGCTTAACTGAAAACATCTTCTCAGACTAAATGTTTCAGTTCAGACTGACTATTTACATTAGAAGAATTCACATTCACTTCAGGCTAAATTCTATTTCAACCTAACGTAGCTTTTTGCACTACTGTAAGAATAAGAGAACTCTGCTGGGAAATACACACATCAGCACTTTCTTCTCCCTTTAAGGGCAGTGCAGGCTTTGAAGTAGCAACAAATGAGAACAGGTGTATTTTGTAAACAAATTCCTACATCAACTTTCAAGATTACCATGTAAAGAGATTAAAAGACTCATCATCTTCCTTACCGTAAAAAGTAACATAAATAAACAATTATTGTGTCTTTCTTTTTTTTTTTTGGCAAAGATATTAAGTTGATCAATTAGGCCTATTGCAGAAAGATTTGAATTAGTCTGATTAGTCTCAGCTACTCAAATTCAGAAACAGATGCCTCACTTCGCAAGACTGGTGATTAAAGGCTGCATTCACAAAAAAAATTGGATTACACACACTTAAGACAATACTTAGCATTTTTCAGCCCTCCCCCCACCAGCAGATGGCCTGTACAATTAGTGACTTCAAAAAATTTTCACTAGAACTCCTCCAAAGCTGAGACATGACTGCCCTCACTTCTAGACACAAAGGTGTGTGCAAGCCAAGACTATTTTCAAATGTTCTCTCCTCATGTTAGGACTGTTCACACAGGTCAAGAAAGCCATTCAAACCATTTACACAGGGGTGCAAGTCAAAATACAGTGCTTGCATGTTCCCAAAAGAGCCACCCATATGGCTACTAGCAGGATGGGAGAGGAAGAATAATAATATAGGAGGCTTGGAGGCAAATAAATTCCACATTTTACCCTCATAATGCTCTAGCCAGCAAAAGCAAGCGAGAAAGCCAGGACTCAGGCACACAAAATGGCTCATTATCTACCCCAGAAGGCACAGCACTGCCAACACTGCTCTTTATCAAGTCCTTAACAGGTGTAAAATTAGCACTTGTTATTAAAGACAATGGAGTTACATGTATTGCCAGCAGCTGAAAAAATGTGCTAGAATTGTTTTCACCTCCAGTTAATTCGCTACCATTCAATAATGCACACGAAGCCCGTAAATTAGAAAAGTGCCTTCCAAAGCAGGGCAGCAAACTGTGCCCGTGTGTGAGCATCCTTTCTAAACACAGGTGCTGTCCTAGGCAAAGGCCAAGGGCCAGATCTTCTTTTCACCAACACTGATGTAAGTGCAAACAAATTAAATTTACCCAAGTGAATCTCAGGTAGAGCTGCTCTGATGTAATCTTTAATCAGAATCTGAAGGTGTAAAAAAATCCTTGTAAGCAAATTCCAGGACAGTTATTTTCAGCTTTTCTAACCCTGCTGAACACAGATCAGCTGGCTGAACTGATATCCTCTTTTCTCAACTACTTACAATTCATTCCCTGAAGCAGAGAAAGGCGTTATTTACTGAGAACCCAAACCTATTTCAGATGTATCTCATTATGAGAGATGACCTCGGGTTTAGGACTAGAATTCACTGAATCACTCAGGAGTGCATAGCTTCATCGTGTATTTTTATTTTTCTGTTTTAATACCATGCTCAGTTTTGAAAGCAAATTACTTAGATTCACTCTGCACTCCTCTAACTGCTGAGCCGTTTTTATTCAATAGCACTGTGCATCTCACCACTCTCCCCCTTTTTCCCAGTAACTGGGAGGAGGGTTGGCCAACATCAAACAAATCTGACCAAGGGCAGAAATCTCCGTGATAATTACATTCCCATAGGGTTTCATGAAAACTGGCAGCGAGATAGAGGAGGAAATTAACTCCTCCGCCAAGGGAAGGGCAGACAGAATTCAGTCATCATGCAGTCCCTGTGGCAGCAACTGGCCAGGCAGCAGGCATGCAAATTGCTCTGCACTAGCCACAGCACATGCTGCCTTTTGTCTGCTGGGATCGTCACAGGCTCAACTTTAGCGGGAGGGGATGGAGGGGAGGTGTTCATATCCAAGTCCATAGTAACCCACGCTTCTCTGTTTCTCCTGCCAGGTACCATGCACAGCCTGAAGTGCAAACCATGGGGCAAAGCTCTTTTGTATTAGTATAGTCTGTTACTGGTGTGTGTGGGAATGGTACTGGTCTAAGGGAGAACAATAAACTCAGGGATAGTTACAACTAGCTACAGATTCTTTTCTGTTGTAGTAGTTCTGCAGTTATCCTGGTGTTGTTTTATGATGCAGTCAGAACATGTCTGAAACACCCAATATAAAAAGCAAACTGTGGTTCTATTCAAAGGCCTCTGGACTCGTTCAAGTTTGGACAAAATGAGGAAAAAAATTTTTGCTAAGGTATGAAACATCTTACTACTGTCCTTGGTTCATCATGCATCTTAGAAAAGGCAAAAATCAACATAAAGCAAATAAAGAGAGAAATTTCTCTTTATCCAGAGAAAAACTCCAGCTCTTGGTGGATTACCAGGTGTGGTGAGTCACCAACACAGTACCAGGGCTGTCAAGTTGTCACTCTTAAGCTTGCCGCAGTACAAAGCTGAGTCCTTCCACATGGTCATCACTCCCCTCAATGCACAGAAAAGTTGCAAAAGACTACAGCCTGCTCCCTCCTTGTCCTAAATGCAGAGTGAAATCTGTTATTTCTTCATCAGTCTTACATCCCTCCGGGCAATGGGAGTGGCTGCCACCTGATGTATGTAAATGCTAACAAAACTCCCGTTTTGACATTAAGTGGTTTAAAAGAAGGTAAGTGCAGTGCAATAAGAGCAGGAACTGGACAGGTTCCAGGTGGCCCACAGAGCCCTGCCACGCTGGCACTGATATCTGTGGCATTGCTAAAACTGGGACTTTTCAAAGACTGGGAACTAGCATGAGAACTTGAATTATAGTCGGGTTGCCACAGATACTTCTGTCACCCAGTGGAGCTGCTCAGTCATGCCCTGACCTTCTCCCCAGCCCACACGATCGCACTCCAGAAACAGCAGCCACAGGGCCCTTAGCAGAGTATGTGCCAACGCGCTGCAGGCTGGCAAAACACATCAGTCACTCTCTCTGATAAGATGATAGCACCACAAAGGCAAGGCTGATGCAACACATTTGTAAAAACACAGCCGTGCTGGCTTTGTTGAAGTATTGCCACATTTTAAACTTCTATAGAAATAGCAGAAGTACTGCCTGTGCAGCCTGTTGCTGTAGGAGATTACAGTTAAATCACGCCTAGCAAAGTATCGGGAGCTCTGTGTAAATAGCAACACGGTGGAAGCCACTTGGAAATGCATGCAACAACTTGCATGGATCCTGGAGTGCTGGGAGCAGCCCTACATCTTCTCAGTTACCATCAGCTGGAAAATCATTAACTAGCTGCATATATGCAAGGGGCAGATAGAGGCTTTTGCCAGAGAAGGGAAGACAGGGCACTAGCATTTCCAAAGGTTCCCAGTTAGTTTGCATATGGTGCTGTCAGACTGCTTTGCTTGCTTCCAACCCGATCATTAACACTGCTAATGGGGAAAAGCCTTGGAGAGCACGGACTGCACAGCTGCATGCCTGGTGCACATGGAGCCAAAATTCCTGGCCATATTCCCAACACACCTAGACCTATCTATTATATTAACTGATCTTATAACATCAATGACTCAACTATCACACCCATACCAGGAACACTGTGGAAGTATGAAGCTTTTATGAAGCTTTCAAACCTGCATTTACAATATACACACCTGAAAAGGGATCTTCAGTCCCTATGGCAAACCAGTCAGTGTGCTGTCGGTACGGCTGGAAGTCCTTCCTGACAGAGTTAATCAGAATAGCTTCCCTAGTTTCTGATTTTAAAGAAAAAGGAAATGAGATGTGTTATTGAAGTTTAATGCTTCAAGTGCTATTTCAGAGCTTGGTTTGTCTTGCGTCAGCTGTCTATCAAGGACAATCCCATCAGGTAACTTCAACATCCAGACTGGAGAAGGGAAATCTTCCAAAGTCACATGAGCTTTGAAGAGACCTCCAGGGCACCCCAAGAATATACCAGACCTTAGCTTGCTGATCCACTGCATTTTGTTTTTTTCCAAACAGTAGATTAGTAAGGCAACACAATAAGCTCTGAACATGTAAACCAAGAAAAATAGTTGGTTTCCACATTCAACATTACCTTAGCAGCCTACTGGTTATTTTATAAAGAAAAACCATGCAAATGGTTGCCCTCTTGCTGGAGGTCTTTGGAGTATGGATTTGTGGTGCATATGCATTATTCCCGCAGTTGCCTAAAAAGCAATCTTAAAAAATCCTAGCAGTGTGAAGGTCTATCTTTTGAACTTGGATTTAGTAATTATCATAGCTTAATATCTATACCAAACAGTGTAATGCAAGTATTCCACAAAACTGAGCAGTTTAATTTCAATTACAGGCATAGCTCAATGAACTGCAGGCAGGAGAAATTCTGACCCGGTATATATGAAGCAGACTAACAAATGTCTCTGCTGCGCATATCGGTACTGCTGGTCCACTTCTAAACCCAACCTCACTGGCCCCAACACAGCTGAGTGTTTGAGTCCTAGATGGGAACTCCATTCCCAGTTTTTCTACCAGGCAGCTTTTCTTTACCACCCCTTCTCCTGTGCTGCCTCCTCTCCTAGCAGGGACCAGCTCTCATTGCACAAGACCCAATAGCAAACTGCATTTACAAAATATGTAAATATTTTGATATCTGATAGTAAGAAGAGCTAGAAGAAAAGGTGGGGATACTTTTGACTTGCTCTTTGCTATCTGAGACCAAGCAAGGAATCCGAAGAGACAACAGCAAGAAGAATAGGCAATGCCCCACAGAACACTGAGAACTGGGAAAAGGAGAAACCCATGCATTTGCAAAAGTGTTTTAGAAAATTTCTACATCAAAGCTATACATAGGGGTTTTGCAGATTATTTGCTTGTAAGAGACTGAGCAGAAACGACACCAAAGATATAAAGGGGGGGCAGGGAAGGATGTGTCACAGCGCACTCCAGACTCTCAATCTGCAACAAGGTCACCGCCTCATACCAGCCCACTTTTCATACCATCCCTCTGCTGCCCTCACCTCATCCAGAGCATGCTTTCTCACCTCCTGCTACCTGCTCCCTCCACTTCTTCCTCAGCTGCTCTCTCTTCATTGGCTCTCAACCACTTCACTTAACCAGCCACAGCTGCACCTTATCTACATTCGGCCAACCCACGGCCCCTGAAGCCAGCCCACAGCTGTATATTGTCAATGATAATTAACACAGCTTCATTCTACTACACTTCCCCTTTTTTTTTTTCTTTTTTATGTTTTTAACAGTCATTACAACCTTTTTTTCATACAGTCCTCTATAACTCCTCTACAGGGGCGGGCAGAAGCACACACCTGCTTCTGATTTCTCCACCTCTTTGTGCCTGTCCAGAATGCACAGCTTTTGCAAAGAAGTGCGTGGGCTGGGCACTAGCACTTTCTTCAGTTATGGATGTATTTGTATACATTATTACATTTTCCTCCTTCTGTTTCTCTGCCCAAAAGCTGAAGGGAAAGTTTTGCTTTCCCTTACTTCCTGTCATACAAGTAAATAACATGTTTTCACTTTGAAAACTGAGTAGTTTGAAATTGGCATCCCACTGGAGCCTGTCTGCAGTGTTTCAGCTGCTGCAGCTGAAGGTTTTGCTCCATACTCAGCAAAGGACATGGCAAGAGCGTATTTTTAAGAAAGAGCTCGATTTGGAGGGAAGCACAGTAGTCCACTTTGTCCTTCCCCTTCCTACCCTGTCTGTTTAGGCTAAAAAATCCTGTCTGTACAGCACTTAACACCATGAGACTGAAGCGTTTAGGTACAAATGCAACTCCTTTAAATGGTAATGTACAACAAAATGAGCAGCTTCCTTCAAAACAAGCTGCATCTGTAAGTCTGTCTGTGCCAGGTGCTGACAAATGGAGGGTCGTTGTTACAGGCACAGGGAAAGGTCTCTGCAAGCCAGTATTTAAAAGTCAGTTTTTCCAGTCAAAGGCCAAACTCTGAAGCGTCTGCTTATTTCTCTATGGCCTGTGCCCTGGAGCACTGTGCGGGCCTCCCAGAGAGCAGCACAGAAGGACTTCAGAGGTATTTCCCATACAAGGTCAGATCAATTAAAATGTGCTTTAAATACATTCACGTGAGCTGTGTCAGGAGCTCCGCAGCCCTGATTAGATCCCTGACACTCTGAAGGGCAGATCTAAAGCAATCCACTGACCTCGGGTAGGAGAGCCAGATAACAAGGAGGCATGAATCTGCTTTTTCACTACCCTGGGACTGAAGGCTTTTCTCCTTCTGGCCACTTAATATTGCTGTAATACCAGCAATGCCAGGAGTTAACTAATGACCTGGTTCTTCTCCTACTGAATCAACAGCAAAGCTCCACGAACAAGTCTTTCAAAAGTCGGGACAAGCTCTTTCAGCCGCTCCAGCGAGAGCAGGCAGCACAGCGTGCAATGCTGCCTTCCTTTGCCAGACCTGGTAAGAAGCTCCCACAGAAATGTTTACATTAAAGAAACAAACGAAGCAAAACCTTTGCAAAATGAAGCTCTACTGGCTCACACCATGACCTGGGCTGTCCACTTGGAAGATAAATCAGCCAAACAAAAGCTGTCTCAGAGAGACCTCCTTACCACCAGGATTTGAATAAGGTCTGAATCACTATAGAATATATTAATGTAAAAGTACAGCAAGTGAATTATGCTACGGATTGTGATGATGCAGTGGAGAGAAGGCAGAAATGTTATTTTTACTTGCTGTAAGAGCATCTCTTTACTGTCCATCCCCCAGTGAGATGTAGCCAAGTGACAGCTGCCCTTCCCCCTAGTTCGGAAGCCACAGGAATATCCAGGAATGACCTGTCTCAAGCTGAATGCAATAGTCAGAAGCAAAAGCCATATAAAAAAGGTAAAACCAGGCCACTGAGGAAGCATGCATCATCACCTGCAGTCCCAGTGTGTGGCTTGCTCTGAAACATTGCCCTCCTTTTGCCACCATGCTCCAGCTGTCCCCCCTCAGCTTGTGGGGAGAGTCTTGGGAAGGAAAACCTTCCCAAGTGGAGTAATGGCCTCCTATATAAGCTGCTGTATGGTTACTGTCATGCCAAACTCACACCATCACCAGGCAGTTCCCCTGTAGGTCTGATAATAAACCTCTCTGAACATCTACACTGCCAAGACTTATGTCTTATTCCATGTGTACCACAAACAGATTTCTGCAAGTCAGATTCTGCATGAAGCCATGAGATGCTACATACAGGAGCAGCCTGGGAGGCAGTTTCTGCTTTCTAATTTGCACTTGTGATATCATTGCACATTGACAGAATTATTCTTTCCTTTCTCCCAAATACCACTGATAAGTAAAACATTTTCAGCAGGATCTTCATCTGGTGAAAGTCAGCATAGCTCCATGGAACCACTGCTAAAGCAATTTACACCATCTGAAGCCCTGGAGCAAAAAAAATCCAAGTCAATGGGATATAAGCCAAAACTGGAGTGTTTTGCTGGATACAAACCAGATTTACTTGCTTGCTTAAACAGGTGCCTAAGTGCTCTAGTGAATTGGGGCCCAAATACAGCACCATATTTTATTTGTGTCCACTTCTGCCAGCTTTGACATCTGATACAGAGGTCATCTTATAGCTAACATTTTTGCCTTAAACCCTGCCTATAGCCACAATATAGAACAGCTGCCTGTGGAGTTATGTTCCACACAGAACTTTAAAAATAAAATGCAAGTGACTGGAAAACATGGGTTTATAACTAGAAACAGAATACATGGATACCTTGAAATAGAAATAAATGAAACACTTTCTGCATGCTGAGAAAAGAACAAATAATCTCACATTGCTATTGCATTCTTTTTTAGTACTATTGTTTCAATACTGCAGTTAACAGTGTCCTAGAAATGCCTTAGCTGGAACTGGTTAGACCAGCAGCACTGTAAGGAAAAAGGTTTTACACATACATTAAATGAGTTTTTGCCTACACACAATCTGATCTCTCTATAGGGAATCTATGTTTGTAATAACTGCATTTCCAAACACTCCTGGCAATGTAGCAATGTCCCCATAGATGTACACTGCTTGGTACACGGGTAGCAACACCACAGCTTACAGGCGTGGCTACTGACTCTTCTAGCTCACCCGTCCGACTTGCAAAGTCTGACAAGTGACTTGAAATCCCATCTCCCAGGAATAGTTTCATATATTTGACGATGACCATTGGATGGCAAATTGCAAAAGTAAGCCCAGCATGCAAGGTTCTCCTCACTTTCCTGAGCCCCTGGTCACCAAAGTCCCGCTTTCACGCTGGATTTCTGTTCCAGTCCATACTTCATGTCTCCTGAAAGATGCCTGCCCATGTGACTGAGGCAGTGGGGACCTCTCCCTGCCCGTCACACGCAGGCAAGCTCACCTCTGGCCTCCTGGTTAGTAAAACCTGGTGAGAGGTAGGGCTTGAGGAAAAGGGAATTTATGTCCTGCTTCCCAAAATTTAATCTTTAGGCTTTATGCGGAATCACCATTGCATTGCTTTAAGAAAACATCAGCTGTCAATTCATTTTTTCCTGTTGCTGGGAAATAAGCACGATGTGAGCTGCTTGGTAAACTGGGCCATCAAGGGACCCAGAAAGGGTTGTCACAGCAAGGAAGAGGTGAGGGATTTCATGGGAAGATCTGCAACCAAGGGAGAAAGAATTCTAGTGTGAATTAGTCCTGCCAAAAGTAACTCAGGCAGTTCTCCAGCACCAGTGGGTTTCTAAAGTTTTATTTGATACCATAACAAACCAAATAAGATCACGTCTTTAAGTGTGCCATTTAATGGCTATTTTAAACCATTAAATCTGAACAGAAAACTAATGAAACAAAGCATTCAGCTTGAATTTGCAATTATAATTTCTAACCTTATGTAATTAAGCCTTTTTCAAAATAGGCTTGAGTCATAAACTAAGCATGTATTTGTATAAATTTTCACTGGACAGAACTGCAAAAGTAACAAAGAAAAAGAACTATTACAGGCTCTGATGCCTTGATATATGAAAGATAATTTACTATCCACAACCACCAATGAAGAACAGCATTTGCGTAGGGAAAAATCTGCTATTTCATCCATCTTATTTTGCATCTCAGGTTTGTTTTGTGTCACCAAGCCAGAGGCTAAATGCATTCCATATGCATGCTATTGCCATGTTGACACAGAACTAAGCAGCCCTGAAATGTCTCTTTTGCTACTTTGCAGCAAACATTACCACAGGTAGAAATTAAGGAGAAAGTATAAAAGGATGCAGTCCTGATCAGCAAACACTGTACAACATGCGTATTTAAACAAATTTTCAGGTTTATAAAAATTAGGATGGATCCTTGGCCACTTGATCTTTATTTCAGACTATTATAATTCTGCCAAAGCAGGGGAGAAACAATGAAGACCTCTGAGGAACGGATGAAGTGGCTAACAAATACAGGAAACAAAACTTCTTGTGTCCATTGAAGAGGGGGTTACAGGCTACCTTGAAAAGACTGTGAGCCCAGCCCTGCCATGTCCAGGGCTCAAAGACTACCACAGGTCAACGCGTCTTGCAGCAGCACCATCAAGATGCGCATCTCCAGAGGACAGTGTAACAGCACCAGCACAAAACCTAAAACCACAGTGCAGGGCTCCCCATGGCTATATTCTCCTCTGGCCTCTCATTTGGAGGCTTTTCCCTTAGCTAAGAAATACTTGTTCTCAGCATGCTGCTGCCTTTTTATTTTGGTTGTATTTATCTGTTCCTTGGTCTGAAAAAAACCCACAATGTATTGAATTGCTACATGGTTTTGATTCCATCTTTGGAAGAACTGTGACTTTCTGCACACACACAGAAAGTAAATATAGCAGGAATTTACAACTTAATAAACACATCTGGTATTCCAGGATATCAGCAAGGGGATCCTCTAGCAATTCTAGATGCCACATTCCCCTGCATACAACCTAACACAGTGCCAAATGTCAGTAAGCAAACACACTGCACCCTTTTCCAGGCATAAATCACAGAGAGGTAGGTAAAAGCAGGAGGAAAGAATTTACACCACTCTCACAGGCTGCTCCTGAGGGTTGGAGCTTGGTGCTTAGTTGCCATGCTGTTAGGTCTACGTAAGGAGAGAAAAAGAGGGAGGGGAAAATGTTACATATTACAGGTCATTTGGCCAAATAGCTGGAAAATACTCAAGATGTATCATCAGAAGCACTAGCTTTACATTCAACGTGTCTGGAGTTACTCCAGCCAGCATCGATGGGAGATGAGGACTAGGCACCGCTGCTGTCTGACCCGAGAGCAAACGCACCAGCGTCAGACAAATGTAGTCATTTGCTATGATGGACCTACAGGGACAAGGGCTTTAGTTCCTGAAGTTTTCTTGTGTTTTTAGACCCATTTTTAATTGCTTTGTCTCATCAGGGAGAACAAGTATGTAAGCCGCAGGTCTTTGTTCTGTAAACTATGAAGTGCCAAGAGAATATAAGTATTATCATTGCTATTTATTTTACCCTTTGGTATTTTGTCTCTCTTTCCCGATTAGTTTATAATGACTAATATCAAAACTCTGTTCCCAGTTATATCTCTTGGGCAAAGAGATAATATAATATGACATTTAATACAGTGTACCATAGGCGTCTTCTCTCTTCCAAACATTAAAGTCGCATACATAGCAAGAAGCAATCATAACAATAGATGTATCTTTTATTCACAGATAAAAACTGAAGCAAGCTGTTATAATACATATTTGTACAAAGGATTTGAAAAAACCATAAAAAGGAAGATGATTAGAAAATATGATTCGTTATGAAATGTGGTATTACATACACTATTAAACCTTTTCAAAAGTATTTGTTTGGCAACAGTTTATCAATAGTTTCCACACTTAAGTGGCCTCCTTCAAAAAAGCACAAATCTCATGCAGCATGTATAAACTTGATCCTGAGGGTTTGCCTTCCTTAGAAAAACTGTAAAAAGATATACTATTTGTCTTAAAAGTTCAAAATGCAAATGCTATATTTATAGTTAAAACTATATAAAAATATGGACCTAACTTAACATTTACAAAAAATTTTTGTTCCTTTTTTTTGTTTTATGGTTTTGGTAATAAACATAATTCTCAATTCCTGCAGTCAGAGAAGAAAAAAGAAAACCAAAACAAACCACAGTGCCCTTTGTAGAATTCCTCACATTAAGACTACGACTCCAAAAAGACCAGGTCCGTGATAAGTGAGGTTAGTAACCAAGGAAGTAGGTAAGCAGTTAATATATATCTATATAAGTATATATAAAATGGAAAACAAACATTTATTTTGATCTGAAAAAGTAATAATACAAAACCTGAAGGTAAAACAATCATCTCAAAATGCCATAATGCACCTTTTCAATAGATAAATGTTCATAAAAATATCTTGAACCCTAACCAAGAAAACAATTATAATACAATTTTAATTCTGCTACATAAAACAGCTTTTCTGTGAAACAAGAAGGCAAGTTCAGGTATGAAAACATAATTTACTTATTGCTTTTGCTACAATGTTGTTTGTTTTTTTACATATAGTCATAAATACACTATACAGTATAAAATATTTCGTAGGAATACATTTTGTGGTCTGCTTAGGTTTGCTGGCTTTAATTCTAGCACCAAATACAAAAATGAAAATCAAATGAACTTTAAAGGCACTTCCATTGTATGTTTGTTTGTTAATTAACATCTTGGTTTGTAGTACATTTCTTTGCTTCCCTCTGGTAGAAGCAATACTTGATCCTACTTTTATCTTTGTACAGTTCAGGTCACGTTGAGGCACCACATGATTTATGAACATTCCCATCCCTCAGCTGTTTCTTTCTCTTACAACATTCACTGTTGCTTTTTAGTCTTCACCTTTCCTCCTTCACTTCCCAGCTACTTTATCTCTTCACTTCATGTCAGACGATCCAGCTTCACTTCCTTCAGTCCCTTGGAAAACCTCCCTTCAGACCTCCACTTCCCTTACTCCATCTTGCGCATCTGTTATTCCAATATCAAAACACGTCACTATCATGATATGTGACTTGCACAGATTAACACACTGCTCCAGTTCCTCTGTCACTTGTTCCAGTGCCTCCAGGTACTCCTGTGACTCCTTATCGAGATCAGGATCCACTTCAACTGTCAGACAAAAAAATTAGTGAATAAAAGAAACAGCTTGTAGCAAAACATTATTCTATCACAAGGTAGCCAATAATGTAGAGTACAATTCCATTTCTCTTAAACTAAGAAAATTTTTTCACTTTGTTCAGTAGATGCAAAACTCTACCCTGAGGCTCCAGTTAAGCACAAGCACTCAGTCTGCAAACAAGCCTCATGCCTCAGTTTCCCAGCTGTAACAATTCTTATGAAACATTTTTTTTCCTTCTTTGGAAAGAAGGATAATAAAAAGTTATATAAATATTTAACATTAACAAGTATCACAGCAAGTGTTTGCACTGTTTTGATGTTCTCTTCTGGTTGGTTTGGAGGCCTTTTTTTGTTCACTTCCCACACTACTCAGCACTGAGCAAATCCCATATCACAGAAATATGAATGGAGTCATAGAGTATTTTAGGGCTCAGTTCAGCACAGTATCTTAGCAAGTGCTTAACTTTTCCAGTAGGACGGCTCACGCGCTGAAAATTGGTTACGTGCTGATCACACTGCTGCTTTTACAAAATACTTACAGTCTTCTTTCCACTTATTTGGATCCATCATCAGCCTGCACTTTGTCTCTTCCAACTCTTCCTTCAAAAACTCATGTTTTGCCTTTACTTCTCTGATTCGCTGCTGGCGCCTTTCTAGTATCTTCAGCTTGGTATGGAAATACATCAGACCCTTTTAAGACACAGAATGACCATTTCAGGAATTTGCCTGTTATGAGATGACCTCCAACAGTTTGACACACATTGCTCCCAGCTCATTGCTCAGAGTTAGAAGGTGGGTTGTTTTGTTTGGTTACTGGGTTGGTGGTTTTGGGGGGTTTGAGGTTTTGTAGGGTTTGGGTTTTTTTAAATTGAAGTTTACATTAATGGATTCTAATCTAGAGAAACAGCATGCTACATCACTTGAGCATTTGTTGCACTTCTCTGAATTAGCAAACGTCTCTTAATACATTCTGAAGTTACTACTGTTTGTAAAGGAACTTTTTTTCCAGCAGTACAAATGACGAACACAGCCCAATAATAACATTAGAATCATATTTAATCCAAAAACATATGAATTCTTATTTTCTAAAAAGCATTCCTACCTTTTCAACATCCTGGAAAGGCTATTATGAAAGAAATGGGAAAAAGGCATCAGAAGAACATAGAATTCTGATCTCCAAAATAGAATTAGCTGAAGTGTTTTCCAATTACAAGTAAATTAAACTCAGTGTATCCCTGATTGAATAGAATCCAGTCATTTACATAAAGAGTTAATGACTCTGTGGTTGTGGGAGCCTGTAAGGCTTCCTCAGCCAGGCTAAGATTATAAAGTCTTCTCATAATGTATTCATTGGTAACTTCCATTTACACCATCAGTCATGTTAGACACAATTAATTTTAGACAGTAATCATTTTCATTTTCTGTGTTAAGGGTACCCCAACATATGAATTGTAAAATTAATAATTATAGTGTTTTAATTGCAATCAATTTCCTGAACACCATTTCGGCATTCAAGCAAGGACTCTGACTGTATACTGTAATTTAAGTTGTCTACAGTTGTTGTAAAATATGTGCTGACCTCAGTTTCCTCTTGTCTGTGTCGCTGTAATCGTTCCACATCATCAATCTCATAAACTTTAATTTCAAATGGCTCTTTTAAAGTGCCTGGCAAAGGTGGCAGATCAACCCACTGGCCAGTGACACTGGGTTTTCTTCCTAGGGAGGCAGCATCTGGCAATGGAGCAGGAATCAGTCTGCGACGCTGAAGACCTAAGATATAGAAGACAAGTGTTCCTTGAAGTCTAAGAGACTAACAAACTGCAGAACGTACTGCAGTGAATTAAAGATATAGGTTATCAGGATACTTAGGAAGAAATGCTTTCCTTGATCTTTTCCTTTTAGTAAAATACCCTCAGGCTGCTAATTGAGTTACTGCCTTGGCAATGTATGTTTCACTTGGTTCATGGATGGAAGTAACAGCAGGTCCTCTCCTAAAGCAGATGTCTGAGCATCAGTTCTTTATTCTCTCCTTGGAAAAATATTTTGCCTGGATTAATTTTTCTTTAGTGGGCCATAATGGTATTCATTATTTTGCAATGCCAATGAGATAGTAAGTAATTTCAAACCAATACTGATAATGGCATACGAATCTGGAAATCTGCTCCTCCAGTTAAAGCCAAACAAGGCTAAGATCCCTCTCATTGTATTACCTCTTTGTGAAGAGCAAACAGTTCCCTCCAGAACCTCTAGCAATGCTTTAAGATGCTAAATACCAGCAGTTTTCAATGACAGTGGGACTGGGAGGTGTTCAGAAGGCAGCAGCCAACCAAGCTGCAACTTGAGCCACCTCTAATGTCGAGGTCTATCACCCACCCATTTGCACCAGCACTCAGAAGCTCAGAGCATGACAAAACTCACCAATTCCTCAACAGGAGGGCTCCCACATTTACAAATACACACCATACTGCCACCTCGATGCATCTCCTAGGACTCAAGTTTCATGAAGCAGAGACTGACTTACGTCCTTCAAAAATGCTGGTACTTGTGTACCCAAGAGTTGGCACTTTGGTGTCCAGCATTTTTTTGCAATTGTAAGCCTCTCTTCATTCTCCAAAAGGCTGACCTTTACACTACATGTGTCAAGGATGAATACATGCACGGAGCTAGTCAGGCAATGTTAATAAGGCTGCAGTCTAATTCCTAAGTAAATAGGAGGGCTAAAGGCCACCAGAAACAAGCTGAAATGTCACATAGTAGCAGCAAGTATAAGCAGCTTTTGGGTGACTGGTGACAATAAACGTAGTGCCTGATTTCCTCCTCTGAAAACCAGCTCTGAAGTACAGAGTCTTACTTCTTCTGGTCTTCTTACAAAAGGGAGCACATCTAAAAAACAGACAAGACAGGGCTGCCAAAATAACTTCTGGGATGAAACCTGTACAGAAAAGTTAAGTGCAAGTTAAGGCTGTCAGGTAAGCCCTGTCACAAACTTCAAAATGAAATGGAGACAAATTCCCAGCAGGTACCCCCCAAAGCAACACACCTCTATAAATACCTGAAGAGTTATATGCTTTACACATTCTTCAAAAAAAAACTTCCCTAATTCCTAAATGCATCCTTGCTAATTTCTAAGTAACAAGAACAATCACAATGGAATGTTTTGGAAAGAGGAAGACTTCATTCTACTTCTACAATACTTGTTCATCATTCTCACAATCCCAGCTCATTTAGCCTGAATCACCACTATAGCCTTGCTTGCTGAAATCACCTGCTGCAACTGATCCTGTAACCACATCGATGAACAGAATCCCTCCCAAGAGGACAACAAACAGATGCAGTCAAACACATATACTAAGCACACAAACTTCATACCCTTCCAGTGTAGCAGCCAGGATCAACATTTCTCCAAAGATAAATTTAAAGGATAAGGGAACAAGGTTTCCAGTGACATATACAGGAGTAGAATCTGTCATAAATCCAGGGACTGCATGATTCCAACATAGTTTGAAGCAACATAAGCTACTCCGAGAATTTCTAACACTTATGCAAAGATTACAATATATTTTAAACCAATAATGGGTCTGCACTACACATTTCTTTTAAGAAGTTTTGACATTTGACACTGTCCCACATGACATCCTTGCCTCTAATCTGGAGAGACATGGGTCTGACAGATGGACCACTCAGTGGATAAGGAATTAGCTAGGTGGTCACACAAAGAGTTGCAGTCAATGGCTCGATGTCCAAGTGGAGACCAGTGACGAGTGGTGTTCCTCAGGGGTCTGTAATGGGACCAGTGCTGTTTAACATCTTTGTCGGCAACACGGACAGTGGGATTGAGTGCACCCTCAGCAAGTTTGCTGATGACACCAAGCTGTGTGGTGCCATTGACACTCTGGAGGGAAGGGATGCAATCCAGAGGGACCTTGACAGGCTCAAGAGGTGGGCCTGTGTGAATCTTATGAAGTTCAACAAGACCAAGTGCAAGGTCCTGCACCCAAGTCAGGGCAATCCCAAGAACAAATACAGGCTGGGAAAAGAATGGATTGAGAGCAGCCTGGAGGAGAAAGACTTGGGGGTGTTGGTGGTCAAGCAGCTCAACATGACCCAGCAATACATTCTTGCAGCCCAGAAAGCCAACCACATCCTGGGCTGCATCAAAAAAGGTGTGCCAAGCTCAAGATAAGTGATTATCTCCCTGTACTCCACTCTTAGAAGAGCCCACTTGAGTACTGCATTCAGCTCTGGGGCCCCCAGCATGAGAAGGACATGGACCTGTTGAAGCAAGTCCAGAGAAGGGCCATGAGGATGGTCAGAGGGCTGAAGCACCTCTCCTATGAAGACAGGTTGAGATAATTGGGGCTGTTCAGCCTGGAGAAGCGAAAGCTCTGAGGAGACCTCACAGCAGCCTTCCAGTACCTAAAGAGGGCCTACAAGAAAGCTGGAGAGGGACTTTTTACAAGGGCATGTGATAGGACGAGTAGGAATGGCTTTAAGATGAAAGAAAGTCAATTTACATTAGATATTAGGAAGAATTTTTTTACTTTGAGACACTGGAACAGGTTAACCAGAGAACGTGTGGATGCCCCATCCCTGGCAGTGCTCAAGGCCAGGCTGGATGGGGCTTTGAGCAACCTGGTCTAGTGGAAAGTGTCCCTGCCCATGGAAGGGGGTTGGAGCTAGGTGATCTTCAAGATCCCTTCCAACCCAAACCGTTCTATGATTCTATGAAATATTTCATGAACTTCCTAAGAAACCTCATTTCATGTATAACACACACTGTCTTGAAGTTTACAGCACTCCAAAAAAGTAATACATAATTTACTGATATACTGCAATTTAAATTGGAAAAAGAAATAGTTTGTCATTTTTAAAGACTTTATAAGCATTTCCTGGGGTAAAAACAAATACAAATCCATCAGTGGGTAATGCCTTCTCAACATGTGTGCAACTTAAACAGCCGTTAATATTGATTTGTAGGAAAGGTTTAAGAGGTTGATAATGCTATAGAAAGAAGTGCAGCAAATGCTGCACTAAGTTTCCAAAATGATTTATCACTAGCTGAAGAAACTCAGTTGCTTTGACCAGAAAGCACCACGAGATCACCAGTTTCACTCATTTTGTTTTACTGCCAGAATTGAGCATCGCAAGTGTCTATAGGGACTGCAGTAATTACTGCTTTCTAACCAAAAGCTCGGATTCAGCGCATTGCTGATATTAGTTCCTACTATGTTCCCGTCAATATGCTTAGGTTGCTGAATGAGGCTGCTGGTCATTAGCTACGTGACACTGATTGCCACTGATGCTTTATGATACTACAGGACTGCACCTAGATCAGTAAAAATGAATACGGTAACAGCAGTCATATGAGCCTGACTTTGAAGGTGGCTACAACTAGCAGCACTTACATGAGCACCGCCTGCAAAAGCAATAAGGAAAGGCACCAGAGAGCAGGGAAGGGGACCTGGCTCCTGTACGCCCATCTCTACAGAGCGTGGTCAGACATGCCTGCCCTGGCGCAGTATGTGAGCCAGAGCCGCCTCTTCTGAGCAGCTCCCACAGTCTCCTACTGCTTATAGTAGCCACATGTACACGCCAAGATGTCTTTATAACAGCACTATTACAGTGCAATACAATAATTTTACAATTAGCTGGCAGCATTAACATAGGAGTCACTGTATCTTACGTACACATCCTGCTGCTCTGCCCCTAAGCCTTATTTTTGGATAATACAATGCACATTCAGCAATCCTCATTACTTCACAAATACTCTTCTACCTTCCAGGCCCATTCCCTTGTTTCCAAACTAGTCCCAGCCCATCTCACTGAAATTCCCTCATAGCTGCCTGGCAGCAGAGCTTCTCCTGTCCTCACTGCCCTTCTCTCACTCATCTTCCCTGACACTCACTTGATCCTCACAAAAACTCATCAGTGCCCACCCTGGACTCTCACTCTTCCCAACCCACCCGTAACACCTACTTTGGGCCACACTGGTGCTGCACCCACTGCTGACCCTGCTGAGGGAGGATGGAACAGCTCCCACCTGCCGGTGGCCATCCGCCATCTCCTCCTTCACAGGGAGGCTGTTGGTGCCCCAGGGCACCCAGCGCCTCTCCTGCCCTCTCTGCTGCAGCATCTGTGTCACACCTGCACCTTTGAAGTGAAATAAATAACAAGTAGCTGCTGTCGCAGCAATACATGTGCACACACAAGTGCATGCCCCCAGTCGACCTCCATGGTTTGAGCCTCCCCAAAACCTCCCCTCCCTCTGTCACAGATGCCGTGAAAACCCCCATCCTCAGGGACACAGTGGAGCACCAGTGACCACCTGGCCACCTTCCCCTTCATTTCTTACCTGTTGATCGTTTCTTGGGGGACTTGAGGCTCCTCATCCGGCCCGGAGACGACATCCCGCTTTCGCTCATGGAGTCATGTGCCGAAGAGGCACTGCCAGTGGCCTCGCTGTCCCGAATCATGCTCTCATAGCCACTGCTGCCACCGCTGTGGTAAAACAGAGCCGTTCTCCCCATGGCTGGTGGCAGCTCCCCACTTAGGACACTGCTGTTGTCACTGCCATGCCCGCTGCTGTACCGCTGAGGCCGCCGGGGTGCCGTTATCTTGCTGTATGGAGACGGCAGCACTGGGATCTGTGACTTCTCATCACTGAGGTTAATGCCACTGTCGTTGCCACTGTCAGAGTCGGTGGAGCCTCGGAAGTTGCCCACCTTGGCAGAGCCCCCTGACACCAGCTCATTCACGCGGCTGTTGGCTGCCCTCATGGCCTGCTTGGTTCCCATGATGGTCCCTCGGCCAGGCTTGCCGCTGACGGGCTGCACGGAGCGGGGGGCCACCTTCCCACCAGGGGCCACACCAGAGCCCTTCCCCACAGGCTGTGCCAGGGACTTCACAGAGGAACTAAGAGACTTTGACCCACTGGTGGAGAGGCCCCGGGTTTTATTCCCATTTGCTTGCACCTTCTGGTTAGCTGTAGGTTTTGCCTGGCTGTTTTTAACAGGCGCAGGGGCAGTGAAGGGTGGTGGTAAACCCACACTGGAGACAACAGGAGGGACCCCCAGCCTGGGGACAGAGCGCCCTGCCCGGCTGTTGCTGGTGCTCCCGTTCTCCCTCGCCATGCTAGCTTTGGATCCAACCGATGTCAGGCTGTCGCACCTCTCCAGGGACATGTGGCTCCCATAATGGTGCACAGCTTCGCTCTTTGATGCTTTCACCTTCAAGCTGGACGTCATCTTGGGCAAAGAGTGGTCGCCCTTCAAGTTCATTTTGCTGCTGGCACTTTCGCTGAAGTAAGACCCAGCTTTCAACCGCAAATCTGCTTCGTCTTCAGCCTTTGGTGTGGCAGCTCTGGCAAAGTCCAGGCCGGAGGCTTTTCCCCCACCATTACCCAGACCAACAGGTTTCTGCTCCAGGCTCGATTTGCGTACGGGAGGTGTTGGAGGTGTTGGCCCGCCTGGTCTGGGCAGCATGGCTGACTTCTGTGGTGTAGTCTTCTTTCCCAGTGATGATTTCAAGCTGCCAGTGGCTAAGGGAACATCTGAATTCCCTCGGGTCACAGACTCCAATAAAGTACTGCTAGCATGCGACACTGGCATCACTCCCAGAGTGGTGGCTCCTCTCTTCAGCTGTGGCATCTTCATCGTAACTTCTGACTTCTTTGCAGCTCCACTAGAGGATTTGCAGGCCATTTCACAACCATCCACAATTCTCTGTGAACAGGCAAGCATAGTCTGCGACTTCGTTGGCCTGGATGCTGTGCCAAAACACTGGGCAGATTTTCCTGACTGCTTCTCAGTACCAAACACGTGAGATTTTGGAGACAGCAGTGAGTCTGCAGGTTTTGCTTCTACCTGATAATCGGTGCGCAACAGCCAGGGATCTTCAAATATACCATGTGGATTCTGCAGCTCTTTATAGCTGAGGACAGTATTATTGTTGATTGGAGACGAGGTAGTTTTTGTTTTCCTAGGAAGACTAGAATGTATTGTTTCTATCACAGGCATATCACGAGAATTGCTAAATTTTATTTTTACGGGCTGATCAGTGACACAAAAAGCACTTTTTATCTGAGACGCTTTGGTAGTTTCAGAGGTTTGTGGGCTTTTGATGATGCCTGAGGACAGCTTGCTGGAACTCAAGCTCTCACTCTCCAGTTCAGAGAAGCAAAACCCACTGTCATTCAGAGTGCTTTTCAGGGGGACAGATAAATGAGATGAATCCAAGTTGAAGGGTTCCTCAGACTTATTACAGCTGTAAGATGACTGTGCGACAAAACTGTCACTAGACCGGGCTCCATCACTTTCAATTGTACAGATGCTGACTTCACTAAGCCATGAACTGATGGAGGAACGTCTGCTGCTGGTAAAGGGATCCTTAACAAAGGGCACAACAATATCAATATTTACACCAGCAGAAGTCTCCTGTGAGGTATAAGCATCAAACTCATCATTTATGCTGCTGATAATACTGACTGGCCTCGAACCCGATGCAAGGGCCTGAAGGGAGCAGTCGCTGTTAAAGCTAATGATACTGGAAGGCCTTCCGTTATCCATAATCCCACTAATGGATAGTTCTTCCACCACAGTGAAAACAAGTTCATCCTCTCCATTCAGCTCAACAGGCTGCTGCAGAGTCACCGTGGTGGTTAGTATGTCCCGATCAAAGCATTTCCCTCTAAACGCTGACCTGAAGCTGTGTACCTCTATCGCACCTGACTGATTCTGGGCGTTACTACCAACCAAGAATGTGCTTCCTACAGGGTTTTGCTCAGCTTTGTTTCCCATCTGTTTGCTCATTCCCACAGGAGGAGTCCGAACTGCATTGCTATTTGCATGGCTATTGTCCAGCTCCAAATTCTCAGCTTTGGAGCTTGGCACGTGCTCTTTCTGCTGTGGAGGTGGAGGTGCTGGGCTTGGCAAAGGTTTCTTGACGTACAAGGACTTTTCCTTAATGAAACATTCAGCTGTGGCCTTATTCTGCTCTGGATTCCTTGAAGGGCTACACCTTGAGGATTGCAGGGAATCAGTGATTGTCTCTCTCTCTCCCTCCAGTGCTGAGTCTATTATCCTGTTGTCAGCTCTGCTCTGCGGCTTGGAAAGCTCTGTTTTCAAGTGAGGTGTGCTCTTTTCATGACAATTGCCATTGCCACCCCTTGGGGCAACAGCCTGGAAGGGAAGGTTATGTCCTTTTTTGGGAGATGCAGTTTCTTGTGGTTTCTTAAATCCTCCAGAAGGAGAAGATATTTTTTCCTTTATCAGCTTACACTGTGCGTTTTCTGTACCTCCAGGGACTGGACTACAATTGGACACGACAGATATTTCTCCACAAGCAAATTTGATGGGTTCCTCACTTCCATCAATGCACTCCAACCTTTCTTGCAATTCAGCAAAAGTGTTGCATTTAAAATGGTCCTTGTCAGAACTCCTACCAATAGCAGAATTGTCTTTACTTCTCTTCTTGTTTAGGGATGGGATTATGGGAACAAACTCTGGAGGACCTTCATTATCTGTCAATTCCCTGTCAGACAAAGCTGCACCATTGGGACCAACATAGATGACAGTATCACAAGACTGTTCACTGCTGGAGGAATAATCAGGATCACTAGATATACTCAGGACAGGAAGGTCAGGGTCAAGGGCAACAGTTCGTGGGTGGAATGGTCGCAAGTGGGGCGGCCTTCGGACATGTCCTTCTTCACATGAACTCTCTCCTCCAGACGAGCTGGATGCATACTGCAAATGATCAATAAGGGAAAATTTGTTGTTATTATTAATTTTTATATATATATGCACGTATAATTGACTAAAAGGTGAGGTTCGCTATATACTCTGTGCTTTGTGTGCACTATCACAACTACATCTAGTGGAAAAATGTTAAAAGCATGAATTAAAATAACAAGGTCATGCTACATAGATTTTACTGTATTATGAGTAATATAACAACCACAGCTTTTCAGATAATTTCCATTAAATATTATGTACTGTCTTTCTCCTCAACAGTTTTCTGTCCCTTATTTATTGATTTTTAATTAATACAAATAGGAGCTTTTGAGATAGTTCCACATATAAGCGAAGAAAGAATATGCATTTGGAACAAAAAGAAGGGAATTTCAGGATTAAGGATTGGGGACGGGATGATGGCTCAGTGCCAAGCCATTTGTCAGTTCCTCTCCTGAGCTTTTATGCATTTTCTATTACTTCTTACTGCCGAGAAATCCCATGTTCCCCCACCGAGAGGTTAGGAAAACTCATTTTCGAATGAATTAATTTCTGCTTGTTTGTGAACTAACCTTGGATTTCTTCTTTCTCATTCGGTGGATTCGCGATGCAAGCTGAACGGTGGTGAGGGTTTCTGCATAATTGGCTGGGGAGTCAGAAATATGTGCAATCATAGTAGTTCTGCAGTTGATGTTCCCAAGTGATTCCCTCAACAACATTGTCAACTTGTTGTCCCTGTGTAACAAATAAAAACACTAGGATGGTTTAAAGAAATCACAATCTTTTTTCAAGATTTTTACACCACAAGCCATGCTTTCACACTCCTAGGATATATGCATGTGCAGTACATGCAGATAAGAAATATGCTTCTATTATTTGACCACACTTAAAATGTGTATAAATGTACACATACAAAGATAGCAATATTTTAATTATTTACCTGCCTGTGTATTTGCGGTATAAGTAATTTTATTTGCTACTTAGACAATTGTAAAACAATTGATTGATAACTAGTTTAGTTATCTCATGTTTAGCTCGTATTATCCAAAAAGCTCACGAGTGCTGTATTTTTAGCTGAGCAGACTTAGTACCCGGATAGCTAAGCTCTGTGAGCTCTGTGCAAACAGTTTTGATAATAACAAAAAAATAAGTCAACAGAAAAGGTAAGAAATCGCTAAACAAATATAACAATGTTAGATAGCAGAACTATATTACCAATGCCACTGCAACTAACCTAGTTTCCATTCTGCCTGCTGTGCTCTGCTCTGACATAGCAAATGGGAAGCAGAATTGCTCTCTGAAGTCTTCCCTGGTGATGTGCATCCTCTGCCATGAGCAGCAAAGCTGACAAGACAGGTGACATTTTGTTCTCCACTGGTCTCCAAGAAATCTCTCTATAGGACTCCTTGGAGGCTGCTTCCTATCACCCCCCTGAGCTGACCCAACGTGGGAACTACCATCACTGTCTACTCACTAAACTATGGTAGGCAACAAGGTTGAGCATATGCCTTTCCCTGTTTTAACCCATCCATCCTCTACCCTATCCACAAACCTAGCAACTAGCCTGAGGAAATTATCTTTCTGCCTAATACAGAAAGAAAGAACACCTGTTTGAGATGCAGTGCTAGATAAATATGTGAAATGACATGATTGATAACAACAGCACAAAGTCATAATGCAGGAAGACAAGCAGCAATTAAATTTAAGGACTGAAGGCCAAGTTCAGGTAAAGGGTGTTTACAACGTGGCTGTTGTCTTTAAGCTGGGCTCCCCACAGATGTGTTTGACATAATATTATTGTCAAGTACACTCCACCAAGGGACACACTAAATGTTTGCTTCTTCTAAACAAGTGTGCAACATGGGGGTCTACTTTTTTTAATTTAAAAGGTGTGTCATTCCGAAAGGCATACAGAAATAACAAGCTTAGATGACCATACTTGATAAACCCTGCAGTATTTTCCAAAAGTTCAATACAACTTTTAAATTTGGAAAAGGAGAGAAAATCCTTTGAAATTTTGATGAAATTGTTTACTAATGTCCAGCTGGCTGAGATCAGTTTAAAAGAGGAGACAGAGGGAAAGAAAACATTTTGGCCATTTTCCTCTGCTTTTTTCAACAATCAAACTCTCCCCAGCATTTCACCCCACAAGTATATACCAATACGCATATAACTTTTGGCCATATAATTAAGAATTTCATGTTACTACGTGACATTTTAAAAGTTGTCTGTATGTATATAGACATACAGACATGTAGATGAATTTGTAACGCAGAAGTGACCTTAAAAGAAGACAGACCCCCCTCTGACAGAACTTCCTTTAACTTCATCTTAAGTAAAGAGTAAATTGTTGATGTAATTCATTGCTAAGGTAACACCAGCCACAAATTTAAGACTGTGCAGACAATAATTCACTTACTTATATGGCACATGCTTAGCACCATTAATTAAGGCCAAAATTACATTGCCCAGGGCAGAGAGAGACAGACATAGAGAGCCTCCTCCATCTCGGCTCTTGCTCAGCACTTTTTCACAGCTCCCTAGATCAATGAGATGCAAACGGCTGCGTCCTCCAGACACTAAAACAAAAAGAGGGAAAACAGTTGTACATCACGTTCTTGCATGGACTCAAGCCAAATTTGGTATTCAAAATGTATTCAAATGAGGAAAATAATGAATACAGCATGGGATAATGACTAAATTAAATATTAATGGTAAGGAAAGCAGATATTAGCCACAGCAACCAAAGTTAAAGGTGACTCGACTGGCTTGAGGGTTCACTTCATTTTTTCTTTTAAAGTTTATCGAAAAGTATTGTTGAAACTAAACCAAACCCATGTCATTTAAAAATAAACAATATGGTAAGAAGATTCATACTTCCTCCTTTGCCACTCTTCTCCATGCGATACTGGTATATGTGAAGAGTAAAGAGCATATGTGAATTCCTCCTGTCTTCTTCCTCACATTCAGGTTTGCTGGTACTTCTGGCAGCAATTGCAGCATCAAGGAAAAAGGCAGCTTTCTCTGCTGTTGGGGCCCTTAGCTCACTTTGGTTTTGAAGCTTGAATACAAGCAAGAAAATTACTAATTAGCACAGGGGCAATTTTTTTTATTATTATTTTTTCTGAACTGGCTAAATCTCTAGGGCACTAAAAGAAACAAATATGTACACCATGGGAGAAGGGCTTATAAATTAAAAGTAATAATTTTTTTTTACTGTCTTAAAAGTTGTCGTAATTGTTGTCAGATAAAAGGAAATAAAAAGCAGAAGAAAGTCAGGCTTAGAAAAATCTATGTTGTGATATCCATTATACCTGGGTTCCACATATTGGATCTTCTCTCAGATATACCCCAGGAGACTGGCCGTCCTGAAGGCTGCCAGTGGCTACTTCAGCTAACAAATCCTTAAGGTTTTCATCTTTGCCACTGATCTCCACAGCAGATACTCTAATAGAGAAACGAGTCCCAGTTTTTTCTTTACGTTCATTGATTAATTTGAAGAGCCAAGAAATCGCACAGGGGATGATACCAAGGCTTTGCGTGGAATTATCTTTCCCAATCATAGTAAAAGATTTTCCTAGAATGAAAAGACAAACATGAACTTAATTTAATTTTCTTGTACAAGACAGTCTCTTCATATCACCACTGTACGTTACATGCAATGCCACGTGCTGCACAGATAATGGGAAAGAACATATGCAAAAATGCAAAGTATTTCATTATTAATCCATTACTATCTATTCAATTATTTTTGCAATTTTTGTAACTCAGACCCACAGCAAATTAATGTTAAAAACATCTCTGATCTTTTGATTTTCATCACAATGCACCTATATAAACTTGCTCTTCAATAAGCTAATCTGATGTTACGTTTTACCTTTTCAAATTAAAACTTACAATCACAGTGTAGAAATAAACCATGATAAGTTTGCAAAGCTAATTAAAAAGAAATTCTAATCTATTCATATACTCTAGGTTTATTGTTCCAGGAGCTGACAGCATGTAATTACCAGACTGACATAGTAATTAACTGTAACAAATTTGGGAGCTCACCAAGCTTGACATGACCAAAGCAAAATATGCAACCATCTGCACCATTCACAACAGACTGGATTACTTCTGCTACTGTTCCAGAGCATACCTCAGCCTGAAAGAAAGGTTGGAGACAAATGAGTAAAAGAGCATATACTGCTTCGGTTTTTACTATTCTTCTGTAATCAAATGAATGACTCAATATTTTTGAGGCACAATATTCTCCCCATTTTTATGGCATCATTCCTATTATTTTAGTAACTATGCTATCTTAAAAAACAATAAAATATTCTACTACAGCCTAAAATAGTTTTCAGTTCTATTAAACCAATTCTCTTGGAATATTGATTCTATGACTAATGTAGCAAACTGAATGCTATCCAGCCAGGCTTCCTGCTGGTATAATAGCTTAGCCAAGGCTATTCAGCAATAGTAGCAACTCCACAGAAATTAAGCTACTCACGAGTGCTCACAGGAATTAAAAAGACATTCATACGGGAGAAAATGCATTAAGATCCCTGAATAAGACTTCATAGTATCCCATTTCGTTCTTCCAGGGGAAACATCATCATCAATGAAGAGAACTTGCTAAAATATTTAAGTGTACGAAAACCAGTTTATCCATGTCAGTGAAGGTTTCAAATATACAATAAGATGATCTATTAAGTACGGCAGGTGGGGGCAGGGGAGAGGGTTGCTGTAAATATGTAACTAGAGCAAAATGCTAAGGCTCTGTTTGCAGCTGCATGGCAGCAAGCTTTCCTCCAGCAACAACGCCTGTGCAGAAGTGGCTGCGTTGGCCAACAGTCACCCAGAGCCACCACAAACAGGCCACCCAACAGGCCCACCACAAGGACCTGAAAGAGCTTAGCCCAAACCAGGGGTCAACAACTTGGAGGACTGGTGCCAACAGCAGCAGAGAAGCAGACTGTGCACGGCCACCTTGCAGCAGGGCTGGCAACACAAGTAAGAAAAAGCCATTTCCAGTTCTGACCGAATGCTGAGCTCACCGTTGCACGTTTCTACACAAAGATGCCATTTAAGCTTGTGCAGGATCCTAAAAACAGCCTCCTGATGTGGTCACCGTTGCTTTAGATACTGACATATGGGGGGGAGACTATTCTCCATTTGTAGTGCTTGGCTAGAACTTGGACCTAATAGATATTTTTGCATCTCTAGTTTGGGACCCAAAATATTAAACAAAATCCTAGAGGAAGATCTGAGGGTGGGATTCTGAATTAGATTTTGTCATGTTTTCTCAACATTAATATACCATTTTCACCTTGGATGTTTTGTGGTGTACTTCTCACCCTAATTTCTTTCAGCAGTTCAAACTCAAAGTAGTTCTTCGTATGCTGCTGAATTTGTTCTTTTTAAAGCTGGTCTAGGATTATTTTTTTCTAAACCAAAGATTCTTCCCAGAAGGATTATCCATGAGTACAAACTCACTGAACATACCGCAGCCCACAGTCCTTTCAGATACTAGACACCTCGTTTCTGTATGAGATTTCATGTCTGGGGCTACTGCTGTACAAATACACCCTTTTTCAGGCCAAAAGAAAGGCATGCACCATCATCAGCACAACCATCAAGATGAAATAATCAGTCAAACACACAGCATAAACAAACTGGAAAAGGTGAGGAAAATAAAAAAGGTCCCTCACAGTTTCAGTACAGCAATCCCACAGGGTTAGCTGTATCTCTTCTCCTAACAACAGCATTTAGTATAACATTAAGCACATGTTCATTTCCCATTTAAATCAGTGGGGAAGACCCTTATTTCAGTGACATCAAATGGGTTAAAAACTAACCGGATGGAAAAGTGAAATTCAAATTGGCTGTGTGTCTTTCTCTAACAAGAGAAAATGCAGGAAGATAATTGAGTCTGCAAATCCATCTCCCCAGCTATTCCTTAATTTTACATCTCAACCAAACTGAAAATGTAAGAATTTGCCCACTTGTCTATTCATTACCATGTTTTTTTTCCAGGCATTAAGGCAACTCATTCAAATAAAATTCCCCAGAAACAGAAATAACTCTTCAGGCAACCAAATGCATTGGCCATGAGAAGACTCAGGAGATTTATGCAAGTGACTCCAGTACCTGCGAAGCATCCTGGGGGAAAACCGCATCGAAGGCAAACATCTTTGGGACAGCAACAACACCTCTTCTGTGACCTGCATTGGACGGCCCACTTGCCGCTGGATCGTAAAATGTGATTTGCTTTTTTCGCGGGTCCACCTTTAGGAAGGACATGGATTCAGATGTTTCATGCGCTCCTTGAGAGGGACAAATCCTTACCATCACTTTCACCTGCAAGAATTCAGAAGAAAGTGACAACTCGAGCTCCCAGCTACAGATAAATGCATGCAAAGAATTCCTCCCAAACACACTCCCCTTCCCATGACATGTTCATTTGTAATTTTTAGGTGTGTCAGAACAACCGTGGGACAAAACCAGAGCCAGATTTTCCAGCCTGATTTCCACCCTGGGGTCTTCACTGAATCAGCTTTTAAAGGTGCACTTCGTCCCTTCGTTGACTGTGTTCCAGTTTTATCGTCTCAATTTATAAATGTCTGATCTGCAGGTATAATCCGCTGTAGGTGTAAAACCCCACCTAAAGAGAAAGAAATTCTAGTCTTCTACCTTTCAATTCTCAATGTGACTGAAAGCACAAGCCGACCCACTGTGAAAATCAGTCCGAGTAATGCAAGGCTCAGACAGCTAGTACATTCAAACTGAACTAAATCTCGAAACTTTCAATTCCTTGTTCACATTCTTCTAATAGAAAGGTGCTTCTCTTACAGCTTTCCCAGGCAGGCGCCTTTATGCTGTCATTGCTAGGCTCTTTGGTGGTTAGTTGCAGATTTAATGAGAAAGAAAGGGAGAAAAGCATGAAAAGAAACCACTCATGAAGTACCTTCCTGTAGCAGCATTGCAAATGCTGATTTCCTACACATGGCATTTTAAGACAGCATTTTTAGAAAGCTCGGATGTGTTGGCTGTGATTTCCAAAGCAGCTTATGGGAGCCAAGTCACCGGGTCTCACAAAGGTTCAGCAAAGGCTGCACACCTGTTCTTTCAAGCTTCCTGCAAATCATAGTCTGACTTTGAAAAACTGTTGAAATACAGCCTCACACCCACTTACAACCATTTATCCTTATGAAATGCTCCCAGGTCAGAACCAGGTTTTATACACCTTGCACTGAAGTAAATGACTATTACAGGTACAACTTCAACTCTGCACTGCCCAGCAGATCAAACCTAAGAGAAAAAGCAATGCTCAGCCAGAGCGACTTTCCACGGCCAGGATGAAATAGTTCAATAACAAGCTGAACAACAGTATTATCTCCTTATCCAACTACCAGGCAAATTTCACAGCACCAGTGTTAACCACCTAGTTTCACTGGGTGAAAAGTCTCCATGGCTGTAATATATCACAGCCAGCACTGCTGGAACAATTTACACCCATACTCCCCAGAGCACCCATCAGGAACTTCATCTTCTGGAATGCAACTACTAAACCACAAAACTACTACACCTTTTACAGCACTTGCACCTGATTTGGAAGGGAAGTGACAGATAGCAACCCCTCTGCTGCAAATCCACCAGGGGAACCCTCCAAACACAGAGCATGCAGTCACCTGCTGAGTCATCAGCACTTGGCACTGGTGGAGCTGCACCCCAAATCCTGTGTGCAGCTCTGGGCCCCTCACTACAAGAAAGACATTGAGGGGCTGGAGCGTGTCCAGAGATGGGCAGCAGAGCTGGGGGAGGGTCTGGAGCACAAGCCTTATGAGGAGTGGCTGAGGGAACTGGGGGGGGTTTAGCCTGGAGAAAAGGAGGCTGGGGGGGACCTTATTGCTCCCTACAACTACTTGACAGGAGGTTGTAGTGAGGTGGGGGTCAGTCTCTTCTCCCAAGTAACAAGTGAGACAACAAGAGGAAACAGCCTGAAGCTGCACCAGGGGAGGTTTAGATTGGATATTAGAAAAAATTTCTCCACCAAAAGGATTGTCAAGCACAGGCTGCCCAGGGAAGTGGTAAAATCACCATCCCTGGAGGTATTGAAAAGCTGTGAAAATGCAGTGCTTAGGGACATGGTTTAGTGTTAGACCTGGCAGTGCTGGGTTAACAGTTGGACTTGATGATTTAAGGTCCTTTCCAACCTAAAAAATTTTATACTATGACTCAGGACCACCTCTAGCCCTGAGCGAGATATTGCATGGGGAAGCTGGGTTGGAAAGCATGCAGCTCTGATACAGAATGATTCCCCTTTTCAGTAACTTTGTGTTGCTAAATTTAACCTTAAATCTGCCAGAAAAAAATTTTACTCCTACTTACTATGTTCCAAGAACATTCTGTCATTAAAATAGCATGCATTTACTATGCTGACACATTCTTTGTGTCTTTACAAAAAAAAAAAAAAAAAAAAAAAAAAAAGCACGCTTTGCAGTCAAGACTTCCCCATCACTCCTGTATCCAGAGGAGTAATGGCAAAGGAAGAACCAAAGCTGAAAAACTACTTCAGCAAAGCACAACATGGGAAATGAAGACAATGAACAGAGGCCAGAGCAGGCTGAGCCACTCTCTAGGACTACCTTTCATACCAGAGAAGATGAAAAGGTGATGGCATACACACCTGCACCCAGTGGGTGCAATAAAATATAGTGCCCAAGTCAGGACGATCCACAGCAGATAGGTGGGTGCAGCAGTAAGCACCATGCTGAACCGTCCCCTGCCTTTGTCAACAGGGGAGGGTGGGTAATTTGAAGATCTCATTTAGGTCCTCAACTGTTTCATTTTTCCAGCTCTTCCTTTCTATGGGGGCTAAGCTGCACACAGGCATCCCTGCACAATTAATCATGCAAGCATCCTCACAGAAAACGTTTTCCACAAAATGGCTATAAAAGCTTTTTCACAACAATTTTTCCAAACAAAGAGGTTAAGAAACAACTGACCCCTCCAGTAAACACTGTAGGAGGCTTCACCAAAGGTAGCGGCAAATTCTTCCACCTATTGACTCAAGCAAGTCCCCTGATTTCACATTTTCCTTTCTTTCCCCTTTCATAGTGATATGAATATGAAAATGCAGTCCCATAAAATAAGCGAAACCTAGAATAAATGAAACAGCTGCTTCAAAAGCAAAGTGCATCAGAGGTGATACACTCAAGGCTGTTTGCCCATAAAAGCTCCATGAAGCCAGCTTTGTGCATTAGCCTGCTAGCTCAACCTTGACATGCTACCAAGGTGCTCAGAAAAATAACCTCCCTCAGGAAAAAAAAAATCTAAATAAATATATTAAGTACAAATGCCCACTTCAGGGTTGCTTGATTAAAATGAATTTTAAAATATATGCTGTTTTCAAAGCACTTCTCTAAACAGTCCCTTCTGTTCTCTCTTCCACCTATTATTAGATTATAGCAGCCAGAGCCTGGATAAGAGGAAAATTGGTTTGCTCCTGACCTAAAGCAAGTTACCTCCATCAGAGCATTGCTCCCCCCAACACAAAGATGGCTTCACCCCCAGAAAAACCTTGTGTGTCAAATCAGCTTTTTGAGACCACGTCTCCGAAGCTGAAAGATACTAAAATAGCTTCCCATAATGGATCAGATCCCAAACTTAACAGGCCTCAAGGATCATCTTCATTTTAACAGTGGAAGTGAGCTTTCAAGACAAGTGGGAGGAGGAGGAGAAAAGCAGCTTGAGGGAGTTCCTCTTTTAGTATTTTGTGCATAAAAGCTGATTTGTGGAGTAGAAAAACACTGATTTCAAATTTTGTTTCTCTGCCCACTGAATCTAGCTCTAAGTGATGCCCACCAGAAACTGTAGGGTTATAACATGTCCCGTTCATTCATGATGCTGAGCCAGACTCTGACTTTACCCAGAAATGAAGCAGAAATGCTCACGGAAGTACCAACGAGCACAAAGATTACTCAAGCATACGCCTTCGCAGCAGCAAAAACTAAGTGCAGGCAGATCCCAAGTGCATGGACAAACTTCTAAGCACATAAAAGAAACGTTTGTTGTAATACTATTTATTCTTTTTACACTTCTTGCCCTTCTGTGTTTCAGAACCAATCTTAAGTGACAGGTTCATATTCTCAGCTCTGAAGTTCATCCCAGTACTCTTCTGGGATGAGTACTGCAGAATAAGCAGCATGCTATAGAGCCAGCGTGGTTCCTGCCTTAAGGATCAACTGAACTGCACCTTCTCCTGGGTCTCTTTATCTAGTACTCAGATAAAAGACATGTTCATCTGTAGAGACAGCAACACGCAGTGCAGGAAATCATCCAGGTACAAGGGGAGTACAAGTGAGGGGAGGATTCAAGAAAACCCAGGAACCCATAAATCTTAAACTTTGGCCTGTAACTAGGGAGCAAAGCAGCAATACCTGCACTGCAGTCTAATGCTTTTCACAGAATCACAGAATGGTCGGGGTGGGAAGGGACCTCTGGACACCATCTAGTCCAACCCCCTGTTAAACCAGGGTCACCTGCAGCGGGTCGCACAGGGTCACGTCCAGGCAGGTTCTGAATGTCTCCAGAGAAGGAGACCCCACAGCCTGTCCCAGTGCTCTGTCACTCTCAAAGTAAAGAAGTTCCTCTGCATATTTAGGTGGAACCGCCTGGGTTTCAGTCTGTGCCTGTTGCCCCTTGTCCTGTGACTTGGCACCAGAGAAAAGAGCCCGGCCCCTTCCTCTTGGCACCCGCCCTTAAGATACTTGTATGCATTGACAAGGTCCCCTCTCAGTCTTCTCCAGGCTAAACAGCCCCAGCTCCCCCAGCCTTTCCTCACAAGGGAGATGCTCCAGTCCCCTCATCATCTGTGTAGCCTCCACTGGATCCCCTCCAGTAGCTCCCTGTTTCTCTTGAACTGGGGAGCCCAGCACTGCACGCAGCACTCCAGGTGGCCTCACCAGGGCAGAGTGGAGGGGGACAATCACCTTCCTCAGACCGCTGGCCACGCTCCTCCTCCAGGATCCCATTGGCCTTCTTGGCCACCCTGGCACACTGCTGGTTCATGGGCAACTTGCTGCCCACCAGGACACTGAGGTCCTTCTCTGCAGAGCTGCTTTCCAACTGCTCAGCCCCAGCCTGTACTGGTGCCTGGGGTTGCTCCTCCCCAAGCGCAGGACCCTACACTTTGTTGAACTTCAGTAGGTTTCTCCCTGCCCAACTCTCTAGGCTGTCCAGGTGTTCACTTATAGAAACAAATTAATAGAATTAAGTGCAATAGCGTTAATTTCAGGCCCATTAAGGATCACACCTCCTGTGGGCAGTTATTCAACAATACGGCCAGCTTTCTGGTGGTCAGTTCCAACTGCAGCGGTACCAGCTTGACTGGTAACAATTGTACAAAGCAAAGAAACACATGATAAGGAATGCAGAGGAGAATGAATGAAGAAATGAAAAAATAAGATAGGTCTGAAAGAATAAGAACAGGTCGGGGTGGGGCAGGGTGGGAACAGAACTAAAAGGATTAGCAATGGAGGCAGGGGGAAAGGGGAAGAAAGAGAAAGACTACAAAAAAAAGGAAAGACAATACAAATATGGCAATTCCAGAAAAGTCATCTCAGGCTCAGGGCATTTCTGCACAGAGTCATTCCCTAGATAGTCTTTCTTCTGCCTAAAATAACTGGAAATGTACTTAAGGAGAACTAGGTTGTCACATCCATCGTGTGATGGGGGTGACCCTTCCTGCTAGAACGGGGGATTTTTAGTAACTCCTTTTTTTCCCCTCTTGTGTATTTCTTCTTCAATGTCACAGAAAGATGTGCAGTAAGAAAAAGCGTTACCAGTGGAAGTTTATCATTATCAAGGATACAAGGATTTGTACATAGCTATTCATACGGACATTGAATATTAGATAGAGGCTCCATTTTAATGAGGCTGTTGATAGAAAAAGAGGATAGGTTTATACTTTAGTTCAAGTTCTGCAAATAGAAGTAAAAGAAACACAAACATCACAATACTTGAACATTATTAACATATTTCACAGTGCCTGAAGACAGCCTAAATCATGCAGTATCTCATTAATTAACTGACTTTAATCTGGTGGGTTTTGTACACTGGGGTTTAACATTTTACTGCTGAGCTTTCCAAATTCATGTTTCTGTGGGAACCAGGAGGTCAGCAGAATTGCTGAAGGAAATCCTACTGAAATCAAAAGTGTTTAGGAAAAGAAGATGGCAAATACATCCTGAATATGCCATTAAAAGATAAAGAATTTTCAAACTAAACAAACAAGCACATAATTTGGAAAAACCCTAGAAATGGGTGACATAAGGTCAGAGGCCCACCCACCCAGCACAACGAGTGTAATTTTAACCTTCACTAGCAAGGCTAGGAGAGAGATTCATAGCAATCAAGGATTTTTTTTTATATGTATTTTTCAAAAAACTTTGTCTATCAGCCTACAGTGGAAATCACAGAAAAGAAAGCCTAGAGAAGTAATTATCTGCAAGCTAGAATTCATTTGCTTCAGCTGTGTAAGTGGATGGACACTGAAGCATAAAAACAAAAATCATACCACAGTTTTATGCATGCATAAAGAATTTTAAGGGAGACAAACTCACAAAGGGCAAATATCTGAAAAAAAGGAAAGGAAAAAAAAAATCTTCTATGTGGAGGACTCTGGGGCTAAACATCTGATGAGACCACTAGAGAACCATATAGTACACTCAAATATCAGTAATATGTTGGAGTACTGAGCCAAAATTCTAGACCTTCAAGTCTTTGACCCTTATGAAAGTCAAATTTAGATGCATATTTAACAATTCTGACCTAAACACTGAAATATCTCAGAAACTGAGAAGTGTACATCCTGGCTGGTACCAGCCATTCCTCTTTTGGCAGCCTTCCTCCTCCATTACTACTGTAGGCACTGTTTCACACCTAAGGGTCACAAGGAGAGACCTTCTGCCCCAGTGCCATGTGATAGTCACTGTTCCCATGCTGTGACCATTTCCAGTAGTGCCAGCCCCACGTGTCCCCTTTGTGCGGACTCATCATTTCCATGCCTCCCCCCACATACTGAACCAGTTGGAGTTGAGAAGAACAGGACAGAGGAGTCACAGCAACCAAAATAATGGGCTGGCTTGAGGATTGATCATGATGGTGGAGAATATCAAGCATATGTTAGTGCCAGAAAGCAGACTTGGAAAAATCAAGAGACCAAAAAGCCGTGAAACTCAAATTTCAAAGCAACTCTGACAGCAAGACATGAATGTGAGACTGATGGCTAGAGGCCAGCTACAGTTTTGTCTATACAGCCATGTATATTGGCTATGCTGAATCAAATGGAGTTATGGCAAAGCCATGCACCAGTAAACATAAAACTCCTCCAAGACCATTGAGGCATGCATTGTCCCAGAAGGAATCACATCCAAGGCTGAATTTGTAGAGAAAAGAGCCAGTGATAACAGAAAGAATGACACAATCCTACACCATTTTAGACAGAAACAGCCACGAGACTGAGACAGTTAGGTTCACATTGATTATTACCCCATAATCAAAAGAGATGGAAGGGCTATCAACTCTGAGACCATGGAAAGGGGAAGGACCATCTCACACTTAAAGAACCAGATGATTTGAATTCTGTTCCTAAGACTATCACAAACTTCTACTACATGTTTTAGACAATGAATACAAAAAAATTCTCTCTCTCTCTCTCTCTATATATATATATATATACACACACCTCAGAAAGTCAGTGATTCATCTTTCAGAGGAGCAAAGGGTGCCAAATACTCTATAGGGTTTAATTTGAGGCAGACATATAGACAGAGAAGACTCCGCTAATTCACTAAGTAACAACTAGACTCCCTGGCTGCTGAGGAAATTAAGACCCTGACCCAGCCAAGTATGTTAGCGCAGGCATAACTGTAACATATGGTACCTCCTTTGAAATAAATGAATGTTTGTGTTCATAGTGATGCTTTGTTAGCATTTGATGCTTATATAGTTGTCATGTTTTAAATTAGACAGTATGAGAAGGAAAAAAATAGAATAAATTAATTAAAAAGCATGTAAAATTTTAAAATACATGTGCTCAAACCTTTTTTACTAAAATAAACTCTATCTGTCTGTATTTTGGGAAAGTGCTGGCACTATACTGGAATCCATTCTAAAAATGCTGGTTATGTTCTGTGTTACAGCAGTATCATAATCCCTAAATGAACCAGCAATTTGGTCTTTAGCAGTAAATGTCATTATATCAAATCTGAACAGACACTAAATATTCCCTGGAAACACACATCCTTGACAGGCATCGTGCAGCCAGGACATTAGTTTTGTCCAATGTTCACAAAATGGCATATTACAGCAGGTTAATTAAATAACTGTGTTTAGACATCCACCATTCTGAATTAAGATTTCTCAGCAAGAAATTACAAAGAATTCACATTCAGTTGAATAAAGACCATTTTCCAATGAAATCACTTGTTTTCCAACTACAGTGTAAATCAAATTACGAAAGTCTAGTTCAGAGCCAATATTTTTCATGGATTTAATTGTAACTGACAGATATATAACCCTTGCTAAATTGGTTTACTGTGGGTAGTTCTTACAAGCCTTTCATATACCGCCACTACCAATGGATGGCAAATTTATATGCAAAATTGCTATGCTAGCATAGACCATCTAGCTCCCCTGGGAGAACCTAAAAAAAAAAAAATTAAAAAAAAAATCACTCTGTATTGTACTCTATTAAAGAAGAATTGATTCTCTACTCCCAGAAGACATGAAGAAAACTATTTCATTTTTCAAGGTGAAAACAAAGTAGAAGAATTTATGTACTTTATCTAATTTCGCCACATTTTTGTTTGAGCAGTTCAAGGCATCTCAGCAGGAGTGTATGTACCTTGAATGATACATGACTACATTCATCAATAGAAGAGTACTTCGTGTGATACATGATTTATATCAGAAATAACACTCTAGTCATTAGGAAACAAGCAGCAATAAACATGACAAAATTAAGTACCTATTTGTTATCCGTCATCAAACCATCGTAAGAACTAGTGAATGGGGGACACAGCACACTTAAAACCCTGGACAATCAGTAAATCATATTAGTAGTACCTTAGCTATGGCTTGGTAAAACATAAATGAAAGTAAATGTCTAAAACACATAAATGGAGACCAGTATGTATATACCTGTCCAAGAAACATGTCTGACAATTCAGGTTCTCTTTAAATGCTCCACTTCAATTGTCTCACATAGGAGGATTCTGTCATTCGAACATAAAAAATTGACAGGTTCCTTGGAAGAGACAAGCACTTACAACTGCAACTTTAAGTGATGCAGTATTATAAAGAATGAGCTGAATAGAAACCCAGAAAAAAAAAAAAAACATTTTGCATGAAAAAGGCTTCCTACTATGCCAAAGAAAAATAGGAAATTAGAATGCTACACAGCACCCACTGTAAAAAGGATGTCTTTTTTAATACCACAATATGATAAATTATCTTAAGTAGCACATTAATGTCAGAAATTGAGCATAATCTAACTTCTTTCCAGTGACAATATTAAATGGCTTTCAGACATCTTTCCTACTATTCTGACATTAAATTTAATAACACCCAGCGAGACCACAAAAATGATTCAGTTACAAGAATCATACTATACTGGATCATTTCCTTTTAAGCAGAATTCAGCTAAATTATTTGGACTTTGATGTTTTTGGCACATTCAAGAGAAAGGTATGAAATTTTCTGAGTAACATTTATCAGTAGTGAGCAAAATTCCTTTCAGTATCCAGTTTGCATTGGTAGTGGGATTTTCCTTTGTGCATAAGCTTTCAATTATTGTTGGTTACATGAAACACCGGTCCCAGATAGACCTACAGTTCTAATTTTTTATTCTTTCTTTTTTAAAAAAAACCCAAACTTTCCCCTGCTTGGTATTTCTAATATTGACAAATCCTGCAAGCACCTGTGAGAATGTATAACAGTTTACATTCTCAGTCAAGAAAATTAAGCAAAAGGTTTAATTCAAAGATTTATGTCATAGGACAAGTCCACACAGTCCTACTGAAATTACTGTAAGGGGAAAAATCGGTCTTTGTGAAATGTAAAAGAAATTAGTAGACATTTATTTCCCATCTTCCAAAAAAGTACTTAAAATAACGTGGAATTATAAATAGAAATTGCAAAAGATACATACAGGCTTCCTGCTGTAGTAAGTCTCTAACAGCAAATGTATTCAACTATAAAAGCCATATAGTAATTTCACCATGGCAGAACTGTATGATATGCATGGAGATGATCACGGAAAAATTTAGATCTTGGGCTCAAATAATCAATAACTGAGTTCAAGTGCAAGAACTGGCCACCATGATCTTTTCACATTGCTGCCTCCTCCAGCAATTCCAACAATGCGCAGTTACTGCCTTTGCTGTAATCATCCAGCTTATGAAAAGCAAACCTTTTCCCTTCCCTGAACGTCCACCGAGCTCACAAGTTCAAGACAAGGTCCCACAACCAGTGATAGGACCTGTCCAATTCTAGACACCACAGAAACAGTGAAGACAGTCCTGATGCTGCCTATGCTCAATTCAATCAGTTCTCAGATTCAGCTGTCCCTTCACCCAGTTCAGAGTAACTCATTCATGTGTTTAACTATGAAACCAACGAAAAGGACTCAATGCATGGGGAAGCTCTCCACTGAATTGGTGCTTTGGCCAAAGGGAGTTTCTTTGGTGGGTTAAGCCAATAGTCACGGTAGGGTAGCTTTGAAAACGCATCTCAAATAAGGAAAGTCAAATTCCAAGTACATACAGATGTTAATTTGTTTGGTGAGGTTTTGGGGTTTTTTCCAAAGGTTTAGGCTTACTGAGGTCCAGGTCTGCACAAGCAGCAAAACAGACACTGCTGCTGCTTCTCCATGCTGGGATCTTAGGATCCAGCCCTTCCCTCACTTTATTATTTAGAGATTGGTTATTTATTTATTTAGAGATAAATACATGGGGGAGGAGGGGGAGTCTTTACATTTCTTGAGTTGTTACCATCCTCTATTAAACTTAAATATATTACCTCAAGGAAGAAGGGACAGTAAAGAAAAAAACATCAATTAGTGACTTACATAAGCACTATGAGCCTGAAGAGAAGCATTGTTTATATCACATACTGTTAGAGACCCCCTAAAACTAAAGGTACTTAATCTCTTGCCTCCTGAACAGTCAACAAAGCATTTATAATTAGAAGCTCAGGCTCATGATAACAAACCTAATGCTGTAGCTTCCACAATGACTGGTAAAATGGGTTACGGTCATGCCCGATTTCCTTACAGCTTATTGTTTGTGCATGCACAGTTAGAGCTCTTTTTCTTATGTACATTACCTTGTGTTAAGCAGTATGAAAGTTCATCTGCCTCTTTATCCACCCAGTAACTTCAGTGTCATGACATCTTTTTCCACACCTTCACAGTCAGTTTTACCTTTGGCTGCTCTGAATATGCAGCTTACCACCTCACCCAAACCATTTAGGAAGATACCAAAGAGCACAGATCTCCACAGAATCATAGAAACATGTAGGCTGGGAAGGATCTTTAGGATCATCAGGTCCAACCATTGTCCATATAACACCACTAACTTTGCTCCAGTGTGAAATCTGCTCTCTTATTTCCTACCAGTTATTAAACCACTAGAGAATACATGACAGCTTAGGGGTTTTGTAAAAAAACTAGGTCAGGACACTTCTTAAAAGCTTTTCCAAAATCCAAATACAACCTATCAACCAGACCAACCCTATTCAAATGCCTGCTGACTCTTGCACAGAATGCTAATATATATGTTCCACCTGTAAAAGCTGCATCAGCTGATCCCTACTATACCGCATTAATCTCTGCCTGCTAATTTATTATTGTTTCAACTACTTTGCCTGGTTGCCTGGTCTGATAATCAGCTTTTCAGCACTATACTACTAGATACCCTCTGGAGCCTTTTTTCCATTTTGGCCCCAAAGTGACATTGTATTTTCCACATTCTGTTCCTGTGTCTCTTACAATGTATTGAATACCAGCTAAAAGACAACCTTAAGCATCAGTGGAGGGAAAAAAGTCAAGAATTACTATCACAGGGGAAACACAGGAAGTCACATATTGGTCATTGTAAATGTTTCAGCATGTACTTCGCTCTAAGCTTTTAGCAGGTTCACAAAAGAAATAGGACTACCTAGGACGTGCCATTACAGGTAATTAGTTGTTGCAGTATTCAGGCCTTACTCAATAAATAGCATTTCTGCACAGCTGACATATCAGTCACCTCTTCAGCTTTTCATAAAGGGAGCCACATCGCCCCCACTGAAGTATCTCGGACACTTCAGGGGTTTCCAGCTTGTTACTCTATTTTTCATTCCCACACAACTTATACTCTTTTAAAATGTTATCTCTTCAGTGCCTTCACAGCAATAAAAGGCACATTTCTCTATGGAATCCTGTCCTGCTCTGAAAGAAACCATTTGACAAGACGGGGGTTAAAACTTGTCAAGCCACCTGTGCTCAGAGAAAACACCTCCTCTTGAGGAGAGCAAGGGCTGGTGCTCAATGGGTCCTTCTCGGCGTAGTAAGGTGAAGTTGGGTGGGAACTGGGCAGCCCCATCAGCACTGCTGCATTCTTTCCAGTACAGCAGAACCCAGCAAGGAACCAGTCCTCCGCATCATAACTAGCTATGAAAGACAAAACAGCAGCAAGCCAGGAGTTGAGGAAGGAAAATGCTGCCCCACCAGCTGCTTAACCCACTATAACCACACAGTAACAACAGGGTGGGTGAGGGACACTGCTGACCTGGGAACAGCCACACAGACCAAGGGTAGCACCAGCCACAGCTACAGATGCTGCAGTAGGAAAAAGTGACTCCAGAATCCATCACTGATTCTGTCCGTTACGTGTACCTTGTACCTCTTACTGCACAGGCTGCAAGAAGGAGCCAAGGAAAAAGATAACCAGGACTGTAAAGTAAAAAATCTGATAGGAGGGACAAGTTAAAGGACCACATCACATCTGCCAGTGTTTGCCAATTGTTCTCTCAACTGCTATGCTACTTAAAGCAGTGAGGAAGAAAGGTAATTACTTTATTCCCATCATCTTCATAATGAGATACTAGCTGACTAAATCTTGATCAGCAGAAGCTGATGAAGAGGAAATTATAGTGGAGAATGTTACTGTACAGTGGGCTACGTGCTACCAAAAGCTACTTTCATTGCTCAGAGAAGCTGAAACTAAGGACACCTATATAGGACTGACACTTTTCCTCTGACCACAAGTCCTAAGAATTAGGATACATGTCATTTCATTTGTGCTGATCATAAGTTTTACAGAAAGCTATATTGCTGGAGATGGGGGGGGGGGGGGGGCAAACACTGTAATTTATAAAGTTGCAAAAAGGGAACGCGTTGAGATGTTTAATAGGTATTGAATATTTTAAACTGTGGATCAGAGAAGATACCTAGTGACTTTCTTTTTGAACAGCACTAAAACTAGTAACTAGCACACACAATCACCGTTTGGATGGTCCAGATCTTGTCTAAAAACTAAAACGCTGACTTAATTAGCAGAGAGCTCTTATCCTCACCAGCACAGCACAGGATTCTTCCTAGCTATGGTCAAGCACATGGTGAGAAGGACACTGGAACCCTGGGCCCAAACAAACAGCATCTGCAATAATGTTTTCCACTGACAGCTGAACAACAGAGATATATGAGGCGGCAGCAGCATGTTGACCCATAAAGTCTAGAAATTCTTGGTGTAGTGTGACAGGCAGGAGAGAAATACCACCCTACATTGCCAGCACACTACATCCATAGCCCATGTTGGAGGAGAAGCTCGCACAGCTGAGCAGCAGAGATGCTCAGGGTCCTGCCGTGCCCCTTGGCATTCTGGTCAAGCTCTTCCCCTTGAAAGCCCTCTACTGTGCTCGCTAATGAAGAAAGTAGGTAGAACACATGACCCAAGGCATATAATCTCCTGCCACCTGGGATCATGCACTTGATCTTTATTAGACTTTGTTGATCTGTTTGAAGACACCAGATAAACCAGAGCTTTCCACGAGGCCCATGTCATGCTGTGAACTCCACTGGCCACCCTCAAAGCATAGGGAAAAGGCTGAATTCTCTTGATTAGACATAGCTGCAAGCACACAAGTGCAATGAGGTACAAAGCAAGTTTGATTAAGCTGGTTTAAGTACAAGGAGATACAAGCACGCTTTCAAGGTCTTCCTAAGGCAAAGCACCTCAGAAATGCCACACTCCCTGTTACTCCTGGTGCCATGGCCAAGCACTAAGCCTCACGGAGGAGAGGCATACATAACAAATGGGCTCTGCTAAAACACACACATAGAAAGGGTATTCTTTAGCAAACCCTCCTCCACCTGGGGATCTCTAAATTACTGTGTCAGGTTTGCTGTATTCCCCCATTTAATACTACAACCTCTTTTTTAACATACTGGAAAAACAGGAGAAGAAACCACATTTTCATCTGTGAGTTTCTACCTGCTGAAAATAAGCCAAATTACTCCTTTGTTTTCCATTTAGCACAAACTCACTGACTTAAGAAATACAGAGTATCTGTCTGTGAGCAATGGTGTCAGCTGTAGGTATTTAGGCTGACAATCTCTTTATGTTAATGCTGATTTGTATGGTTACTCAACGTGCACATTTTAGCTCTCCTGTGCACATTACATACTTCAATTCTATCTTCAAACGCTCATCTCTTGTAACCTAAGTAAATAAGTATTGAGACTCTGCTGTGTGAGTGATTAAACAGTTATAAATAATGTTATAAATATGAATAAAGCTCTAAATAATTGGCTGTATTTTAATTAACTTTAAATAAAATTAGCACAAATTTTACAATTGGAAAGGTGCTGGATTTCCTAAGTTGGAGAGACTTCTATTCCTCTCCTACTAGTTCATTTCCATACTCCTGATTTGCAATGACGTGTGAAGCAGAGGGAAACAAAGCCCCCTCAACGTATCTCCTTAAGCTCAGCAGACAGACAGCACCAGCACCAGTGGCTTAGTGTTCTGGTTTCGGTGGGATGGCAAGGAGTGAGCAAGCGGCTGTGTGGTACTTAGTCACTGGCTGAGGTTAAACCATGACATGGAGCCTTGCTGGCAATACAGAGACTACTTCTGCCAGAGGCAAAGTCTGTATGCGCACTGGTTTTGGACCAGTGATGTCAAAGGAAATTTTGTCTCTTTAATAGAACAGAGGACAAAACAACCTTTGCCAATGTTGTTGCCACTGTTGTTAACTGGTTTAAAGGAAGCCAACACTCTAGCACTGAATCTGCTCTGAGCACACCAACTCTTTCCAAATTCAACAGGAGATACCAGCTCTCAGGCACATTTAACTGGATGTGGCACTCTCTGTATCCCAAGACCCTTCTCTTGAGCCTTTTCAACCCTGCTCTAGGCTGACAACTTCCAGCCCTGCTAAAATTCATCTAGAAAACTATTTTAAAAAATCGAAATCTGAAGTTACCTTTCCAATGCCAGGGTTGTCCTTGATTTTGGACACAGCTCTCAGAAGGCATGGTGGTGCTGGGGGAGGACAGAGCTGCAGGATGCCACTAAAGTTAGTAGCATAAATAGAGAAGTCGTGTGTGTGTGGCAGGGGCGGATGGTATTTCTTTCTCTTCGAAGACAGGTTAAGCTTCTGTGCTGCTCTGTATAAAAGTAATAGCAAGAAAGGACAATGTTACTAGGTGTTAATGGGAACCTGGACCAGACAAACAGATGCTCATTGTCATCACTGCCTGCTTAACAAATCAAGTCATTGCATTCTAATCTGATTTCATAAGGACAGACCATCAGGAGAGTAATAGAAGGAAATATGGGTAGAAAAATTACTGGCAAAATATTCAGTTAATTCTCCCCCAACAGAGTTTCAATTATCATCTAACTTCCCCTCTTACCCCCCAACAGCTTGACAGCTGAATCCTGAAATGCTAAAATCTCACTGATGTAAGAAAAAGCTGAAATAATCTTGTCACTGGCAGGACCAGACAGACTTTGCTGGTGATAACATTATGAAAGTGGTTCTTTGTACTCTACAAGTTACTCAAGGCAGAGGATAACACTTCAAGTCAGCTGAGCTCAAGATCCTGTCTTGGTGGCTGCACTGAAAATCCTTATCTAACAGAGAGTTTCCTTCAAGACAGATTGGGTTTTCCTCCTCAATTCCATTCTTTCAGATTAAAAGGGAAAGCTATTAAAAAGACATGCTTTAATGTTCTGCATGATAATGATCCTCTTTTGAAATGCAGAATTTCGAAACATAAAAGATGAAGAAAAAGGAAAAATTAAAACATACAATTAAAATTTTAACATTCTCCCTTGTGAATAAGAATAGGAACATAATCAGGTTTTCTGCTGTTCCCCATCAGCAACACCAAAAAGTATAGCAAGAAACAAAAACAGAAACTCGTCTCTATATCAAAACCCATACAGGAAAAAAGTCACCCTGCAGAGTTACGTAGAACAAATACATGTGTTAGAGAGCACATACTGGACAACTGGGGGTTGCAGTGAGGGTGAAATCTCAGCTCTTTCAAAGCCAAGAAAAGCTTTGCCACCTGAATGTGTGATCTGACCCTGAGACTGTCAGTAGATAGCCCACCCTGACATATGTATTATAAAAGTATCCAACATGCTATCTTTTAACAGTACTTTGAATGACTGTTAAGCCAGCAAAAACGCAGTGTTACACTACCAGCATCTATGGGCAACCTGAGACCATGCTGCCAATGCCAACAGGTCTTCTGGGGACAAATCAATATTCTGGTCCATGCTTGCAATATAAAGGCTTGTCACTTTGGACAAATCAGTTTACAAATATGTGACAACAAAAAGTCTCTTTATGCAATGGCTACTTTGTATTTTCACTGTGCTTTTCAGCCCAGAGTCTCCAAGTACTTTTCAGTGAGCTCAGACAGGCACTAGCATCTGTGAAGTACTATAAGCAACATGCATATAGAGAAACTAAGGCAGTGCTTTGCTGTCATACCAAATTCAGGCTAAATCTAGACCCCTAATGAGTTGCCACAAATCTAGTCATCAGGTAGCCTCAGGCTGAGTCAGTTTAGTAAGCTGGTCAGAACAAGGAACTCTTTCTTTGCTTGTATCTATGGGAGGTGAGAAGCAAACCTGAATGCTGAGAGCAGGAGGGCTGCACAGTTTCTTCCAGCAGCACTATTGGCTTCAAACAGGTTACAGTCCAAAGAACTGGTTGCTTCTGAGGAGTAAAACTTGGGTCCAGATTAGACAGCTAGTCAGTAAAGGGGCAGGACACTCAATACAGATCTCCAAAGTTCCCAGTCCTATGCTCTATATTCCCAGCCTTGTGTGTTAAACTCCTGGATCTCATTTTATCAACTTCTAGAGATGCAGACCTACCGCATGCTTCCTTCTCCCTCGACAAACACTGAAGTATTTACAAAAAGACAAAGACCTGTGTGACGAAAAAATGAGGCTTCAGTTCCAAACTCAGAGGGAGCCAGAAGCCACTCACCGTCTTGCGAGGGACGAGTTGGACTTTTGTCTCTCAGGAAAGAAACAGCTTTTGACTCCTGCTGCATCCTGAAACCAGCAGGAACTGGATCCCACAGTGAAACAAAACACTGCAAGTTTGGGTTCAGAGAGAACCTCAGGGATTTGGTGGCAATGAGAACTGATTTAAGTGCCTAAATCCCAAATCCCCTTGCTAATACCTCATTCAATATGAAAACATATACCTGAAACAGGACACCAGGCAAACAGTTGCACAACTTCACTATGATTGCAGCTGCACATTAAACCCTAATGCCTCCTAAACTATACGCAGCTTTATTGTGCAGAAAAGAGTCTCTACCTGTTGGTACTCTCATTGTGGAACTCAAGACAGTCATTACCCTCTGTCTCTAAGTACCAATTAACAATTGTGGTTATTATTTAATCATCTTGTTGATTAATACGAAAGATAATGTTTATTTCCTTGCATACATGCTATGAACCCTTGTTGAAATGATGAAAACTCCTCAAGAGAATGTCTTCAAAGTGCAATCAAGATATACATTAAATCCTGATGAAATAATTATTCCTTCAACAGATCTGGCTGAAGGAGCTCCTCTGGGAAACATACGTGAAAGAGAATGAGATACAAAGGACAAATTTACTCAGGAATCGCACATTCAAATGTCTAATTAAGCACTAACACTCAATGAGTAAATGCACCCAAAAAGGCCAAGCTAAGCAAAGTATACAAACAAATAAACAGAGAATTCAGCCTTTTTAAAGTAGAGCATCTCAAAAAATAGCTCAGTAACACAGCTTTGGACTATTTCAAAAAGCAGATCTAAGATAGCAAAGTCATTACTAGTTGTCTTAACTTTCCCACCAAGGCCAAACAACCTTCAAAGTTATTCACTTCCAACAGTATTCACACACTTTCTGCATCTCCACTGCTCAAAGGATGCTAGCTAAAGCAATTAACTGCTATTGTGCTGATAAATCTTTTTCCTATGTGTCTGGAGTGCCATGGTTTTACTAAGAAATTTGGCAAAGGGACTGCTGATGTCCATGCAAGATAACAGGAAACTGAAAAAGCAGAGGAACTGGAGTAGGTGTTGTAGAAAATAATCAGTGCTTTGATGGGCAACAGGCCAACAGCACTAATAATGATGTATGTGGTTCACACTTAAAAAGCATCTCTTCTCAGGTAGCAGTGCACAAAGCTTAATTACAACCTCTCTGTGTTTGAATGCAAGAATTACTTTGTCTGGCATTAAAATTAGGGTGTTTCTGGAGCTGAAACACCACAAACATCTTGTACCATCAAACAGCTTGTTGGGTTTTGTTTGTTGTTTGGGTTTTTTTTCTGAAAGGGAAAAGTTAAGGATCGAATGCAAAGAATAGGGCAATTTAGGCAAAGCAAAACATCACTCTCAAACTGTAGACTCTGAATATGAATTCAAGTAGTTGTCATCCTCAGCTCCTACAAAAAGCACAGCCAGTTCTTTAACTACTACAAAAGCCAGCTGGGCAGCAGCCTTCATATGCTTTGCTTGGGCTCCTGTACTGGTCCAGGCAAAGAACACCACAGAAGGGCTCATCAGTCCTTATGCATTTCTTGCAGCACCAACAATGTACCTTGTGGCATCCCAGCCCAGTACTCACTGGGACAAAATATAGGCCAAGCTGGCTGGGACATGGGCCTAACTCAATTCAACAAAATCCAACTTCACAAAACTCATTACTTCAGTAAAACTCGGGAGAGTACGTATTCACAGGGAGACATTTCTGAGACACTCCAGTGCTGGATTTTCTGCAGTCCTTAGCTAATAACCCGTTACGGAATTCACACCTAAGTTTCCAGTTCTTTTTTTCTGCAGAATTCCTTTTCTCAGGGGGGAATTTGTCCCACAAAGACAGGGGAGGAAAAGCTCTCATAAGCTGGACCCTTTTTGCCTAGCATCTGAAAGACAGAAGTCGGGCTTATATTAATCAGATCACTTTCTGCAGGAGCCTAATTGGGTGCCATGCCTATTTCCTGATTTGCTGCTTTTTCTCAAATTTAATCTTGCACAGGAGGCCCTCACATCTATCCTCAGCACCACAGTGGGCTGTCTGACCTTCTCCAGTATCAACTTCTTTCTCCTTACAGGGAAAAATGATGACCTGTAGGGAATACTATGCAAAAATTAAGTATTACAGTCTTTTCTTTTTCTGGGCATTTTCCAAGCATTTTGTCACAGCTTTGACACAGATGTACGCTTTCTACCTACCTTTGCTTTCCCCATTCAACCTCCACAAGGCATCCTTCATAAAAAACATTCTTGCAAGGGAAACTAGGCTCCATGTACTTATGCCTCTCTTCTAAAGCCTCTCTTCTTTTATGCCTTTCCTTCAAACACATGAGAGACACTTGCATGTATTGGTTTTACCTCCAGCTGTGAGATCTACTGTCTGCATTTTGCTTAACTCTTTCCAACTTTAATAGAAGATGTCTTTTAAGATGCTCTGGAGAGTTCTTTTCTCATGGCTAGGTGTCGTGGTAGAAAATAAAACTAATATATGGCACATGCAGGGGCACTCAAATATCAAATGACAAGGGACAGTCTCTAACCTGCTCTTTCCCACACACAATTTACAGATTACTAGGTTTTCTGCCACGCATGGATGAGACCAGTGAGGAAAACCATGGCCAGATCAATTACATAATGCTCAGCATCTAGGGAGTAAGACTGCACAACAACAGTAGCTACAAAGCCTGCCCACTGAAAGAACCATATAATTTTTTTATTTTAAATTCTGCCTATGTAGTTAACATGACATTTCAGATACTCTGATGTACAGCAAGCTGCTTCTAGCTTACACTCGCTGCACACATTCTGCACCTTATAGCTGTGAAAGTAAGCAGCACAATTTAAATGCCTAAAGAACAGTGTTCCTTTCCAGGCATAATTTCTTCATGAAAAGGAAAAGTACATTTGAAACTTTCATAACTATGCAAAATTATAAAATTTTTGCTTAACATTTTGTGGAATTTATTCAGTTTCAGAAGAAAGACTGCTGTGAAATATACACTGGGACACATACTAGAAATTGAGCAACTGAGGTAGATACAGAGGATTTGACACAGTGGGTTTACGGACAAACCGCCACAAGTCAGAAATAGAGCAGGGAGAAGTCCTGCTTCCTATTATTAAGCTCCACTGACAAAAATAATAAAAGAAAACTTCTGCACATTCATTTCACTATGACTCATTACATATTAACAGTTTCAGTGTTATTAGCCAGCCTTATCTTTCAGATATCATTGCCATTATTCATATTGTGAGAAAGCTTAACGGCTTCACTGAAAGGGTCAAGGCCAAAGAAGTGTACGGCCCAAGCCTTAAACATCCTGAACTTTGGAGTTTACCCAAGAGGACACTTACTCAAGAGTTTTGGTTTCACCTTGACAGACAACACAGGAGCAATTTTTATCCTGAGTCTGAACCCTCTGCAAAGCTTGCAGACTTCTGGACACAGGTTTACACTGCCGATCAGTCTACTCTAAAGCAAGACTTTTCCAAACTATCCCAGGTCCCAGCCCAACAAAGCATCACTCCTCTGCCACATAACCAATATTCCAGTCCTTTCCCACTGCAACCCAGCTCCAAAGGAAGCAGTGGGAAAGTCAGTCTGCCATTGTATCTGTAGTTCCAGTTATTGTTTCCTTAATTACTTGTCAATACAGACAACAAATAGACGGATGTCCTACAATACACCCTCCGGTACTCTGTCCAGAGCCTTCCGCAACTCACAGCATAAACTTGGTTGGCATTATTACTTTTATTATTGCTATTACTATTTGATTCATGGTTCTAAAATTAGAGAGGTAGCACAATGAAACAGTGAAATTGCTACAAAAAAATCCCAAGCAAACTTAAAAACAAACAAGGTATCTGTTTCCACTAACAGCATTCCATTTGGAAAATAAAACCTGGTTCAGAAAGAGACATTTTTAAAGAAAAAACTGGAAATGCCTAAATCTGTCATGAAGGTTTGGAAAGGACAGGCATTATGCGTATTTCTACAAGATAAATTTTGTCAAAGGAATCACTTATAAAGCATATGTTAAGTTTTGCGGTTACAGTCTGTTCTTCCCCCTAGAACAAGCTTACTAGGTAGCTGTGATGCATATATAGCTTCATGAGGATATAAAGCCTTTTGTCACATTAGTATCATCGCACAGCTACAGCACCAAACCTTTGTTTGCTTAGCTGTCCCAGCAATTCAGCTGAGAAGCACTGCCAGGAAGAGCAAACAATTAATGTTCCTTATTTTAGTGGTTCAACTTCCTCAATAAATTATTAGTTCGTCTGGATCACAATGCACAGCCTCAAACAATACAATTTTTATAATGTGTGATGGTAATAAAGTTTCAATAGAAAACCATTATTCTGAAACATTCCAAAATGTCAAATCACATCTAATATTGTGGGGATATTACCAAGCCAACATTACGAGAGAAAGTATCTCCAATATGAGATTACGTTCATGCCTTGCCTCTTACACAGCATAATCTTGCAATTCAGGACTGGACTCCAGCCTCTCACTTGAGTGACCTCTTAATTTTCTCTCACTATCCCTTATTAAAATCAGCAAGGCAGAAATAAAAAAATCGGCTGTGTTGACATATTAAGAACATCATATGCTCACAGCTGACCAAAGAAGACAGATCCAGAAGGGATTTTAAGGGGTTATCTACACTTTCCCATAGTAGGATGGACTCCACCTAATACATTCCAACATATATTTGTCTAACTTGTTCTTAGAAATCTCCAGTGAAAGCAAGTCCACAGCCTCCCAAGGCAATCAATTCCAGTTTTTAACTAGTCCTACCGTTAGAAAATTCACATCTTACGTCTCTCATAAACCTGACTTTCTGGAATTCATGTTGTTTATTTTCCCTTCACCTCCTCAGCAGACATGAGTTACCTGTATGAAGACCACTACAACCCCAATCTTCTCTTTTACAAATTAAAAAGTCCCGATCCTTCCAACTTTTTCTCACAGGTCAAGTTTCTGACAATCCTTGTTGCTCTCCCCCACCTCTATTTAGATCTTCATAAAGTACGGAATCAAGGCTTTGTTCATCAGTGAGCAATGATCAAGACTCACCTGAATTCAGGCAGCATGCAGAAAGACCAGGCAAAGCCACTCTGGGATAAACTCAAAAAGACCTCTGGAAGATGACAAAACCAACCTGCAGGGTACCCCTGACATCAGAAGAGCTTCCTCATGCTGTACAGTCCCGAGAGCTGATCCTTCTCTCAGAAGCAACCAACCAGCGCATCTTCAAGGATTCAAGCAATTTCCATACAGGAATCCCAGAAGGAATTTTCACAGCTCTTCTCCAGATTTAAGAAACACCAAAGGGCAGATCTTCAAGAGCGCTGACTGTTACACTCCAACCATTGTTTCTGCTCTCCCATACCAGCAGTTTTCTGAGGTTGTTGCTACAAAATTATTATGAGTGACATCAGCTCCTTATTCTCTTCAGCTTGCAGATTTCAGACACTTTTCTGGCCAAAGAACATTGCTTCAGCAGTCAGGACCAGCGTTCAGGAACTGACTTTTACATATATATATATATCTCAGAATAACAGCTAGTCACTGCAGCTTGCCACATACCATTTCCAGCTCCGTTCACTAATGATGTTAAACAAAGCAAGAGCAGATGAACATATTGCTGTACTTCCATACTCGCTGTTTACAATTGTACCATATGACAAACTACTGAAAACCTGTGTAGGTTAATCTTTATGTAAGCAAGAATGTCAACACCTAATATAGAAATATGTTGGTTCCCGGGCTGCACGCTGCATAGATAGCTGCGTATTGAAAATACAGCTACCTGAACGCCAGAAATATTTTCCTGCTGTTTCATGAGCTAACTGAGCTAAGGCAGGCACAACCACATGAATCTAAGCATACTCCTTAGACAAAAAAGTTGGACTTACTTGCCAGCGAGACATAAACTCATTAAACAGTCAGGCTGAGCAAAATAGAATTCTAGCTTCGTTTGTATTCTATCACAAAAAAGTAATAAAGGCATTTTTAAAACTACAAAGTAATGAAATGGAAACAATGGTGCTAACTAGCCCTTCATTATTAAAGTAATTACTTAAATAGATCACTTTAAAATTTGCCCTCTGATATCAGCTCCCGGTGCACATAAAGAAGCCAGCATCAAAATGATTTACCAGGCAATAAATTGGGTTTGTTACAAAGGATATCACACTCTGTGTTATTCATCAAAAACAATCTGGTATGAAAACAAAAGCATTCTGCTCATTTAGGCTGCTCCAGGGAAGAAATGGGCACATTTGGGAGTGGAAAGGATGAGAGATAAAATAAAGGACATGGCTAACAAGGGTTCATCTGAAGCACTAGAATTCAGGCAAATATCAGGCAGGAAAGAGGGGGACTGAACAAGGGGGAAATGAGGTATTTTCATGTTCCTGATCACATATAGCACATATGGTAAAGCCTCCTTTACCATAAAAGCTCTGGGGTGGGTTAGGTTTTCAGGTTAACTTCATTTGCCTCAAGACCCCAACCCCACAGACGTACCTTTCTCATCACCTCCAGCTTCTTCAGTTCCACATTTCAGTGCACATCTAGAAAATCCACAGAGGATCCATTCCTGCTTCAGCTGGGTTTTATTTCAGATGCTTAGTCAAAGGCTTGACATCTATACTGCCAGGCAAATAACTTCTCAGGGGGGCATTTACTTATTCCTACTGTTAGCAAGTTAAATGGTCACTGACAGCATTAAATGATGTAGTGGAAATCACCCAAGCACAGAAGCTGTATCCCACACAATAAGTATTTTTAAACAGAGGAGAGAGACATGGGCTTCTTAAAGCCCAGCATTCCTCTGATTTACTTAACTGACTTTGGTTCGGAAATGACACTTCTCAGAGGTATAACAGGCTGAAATTGCAGCACCATTTAAAATAGCACTTAGCAGGAAAAGGCAAGATGCATGTTCTTCCATCATAGCAGGAAGAGACTTGAGTATTTCTGACCCAAAGAAGGTAACTTCAAATTTCAGCAGAAATAAGCAATTCCTGAAGATATGCTTGAGACACATTATCAAAGAATATTCTGAATCTTGCCCTGAACTCCAACAAACTTCACTAATAACATTTAGATTAGGTTAATTTTATGGTTATTAACTTCCCCTGAGTCATTTCCTTCCAGTAAAGGCTCCACAGGGCACTGCTTCTTAATAAGTGAGCTCCACCACTGAGGACACAAAAAGGCCAACAAAGCAGAAAGCAACCCCAAGAACATCACTCTGTGATGACCAGCAAAGCAGCACTAACTGATGCTGAATGAGGTACTGGCTAAGCTCTTTGAAATGTCCTGCCAAAAGAAACATCTTCTATCCTTCACCAGGAAGGATGAGGGACATTTTAGAAAGACAAAATTCACTGCTATTTCACAGAGAATTTAAAAGTACCTTCGGAGTAATCCTGCAGTTGATCAAGCACTGCAGCTTTAGTACTGGTGCATTATTTCAGCTTGACATTTCATTTTTGTTACAAATGAGAATGTGGGATGTCTTATTTTGCCATAAGCACAAGCAAGCAAAGCGGTCTAGCTCACTGAAAGTCCATCTGCCCTGCAAACCACATCCTGCACACTGTAAACTGAGCGTTCAAGTGACTGCAAGTCAGCCATGGGAACTAAATATTCAATTAGCTACCAGTCTCATTTTACTATTCTGCCTTCTAAGTCAGTCTGTCTGTCTTAACAAAGTACTAAAATAGTTAAGTACATTATTGGGACAGTGTGAAAGTCACTAATAAAGTTGCAAAACAGGTGCAAACTGTCAAATTACATCCCACAGGAAAGTCACCATTATCACTTTACCTATGGAATGCTCCGTTCCCACTGCAGCAAAACCACCAGCGCAGCTGCCACTGCCATCGAGCTGAGGAGCCCCAAATAACAGAGTCAGAGTAAGCACTGGTGTTCATGAGTCCAGGAGCCAAAAAAGCAGGCAGACCGGGAGGGCTGGGGTAGGGGGGGAGGTGGGAGAAGTGCTCCTCTTCACAGGCTAGGAAGGGCAGAAAGAAGGGAAGAAACCAAAAGGAAGAAGAAACTCTGATAGCTAGAAAACAGTGAGATTCCATATATTTATTGAAAACAGAAAATAAAGAATGGGTCTCATGAAAAGTCCTTAAGGGAGAAAATATTAAGTTCAGGAAAGCAGAAGATCGGAGAGAGAGCAAAGTAAGAAGAAAGATCTACACAAGTCCAGTCAAGATTATTCATAAATACTTCAGACTTTTGCCTAGTTTAAAATCCCTTCCACTGACCACCATTTATCCCCACAAATAAATTCAGACTTGGGTGGCTCTGAAGGTACAGAGTCTTCCCTCCAACATACCTGTAAGCCCATCTGTTTTAAATTATTCTGCTTTGCTTTTCCTCCTGGGCATCGTGAATGTCTTGAAATACAGAGCTAATCCAAGACCCAACTACTGCAACAGCAGTCTGCACCAAACCACCTAAAGCAGCTCAAAAAGTCACCATGTTTCCTTGCAGGGGCTGCCTCTGGTGCTCCAGAACCTCCTCTATTATTGTCCATCAAGGCACTCAGAGCTTACAAAAAGAAAAAAAAAAAAAATCAGCCCTCCCCAGAGGTGGCTTCACATCATAAAGGCATCTGGTCAGCAGGAAACACTGCAAGTGTTCTTTTGTGCTCCAATTCTGCTTTTGCTATAAAGCTGGAGTAAAGACCTAAAACATCCTCCCTAAAAACTTCACCTCACCGTAAGGTCCTCACATCACTAGATCTGTTTTTTCCCCTCTTTCACCATCTCCTCCTCTCCATGCTTCCCGCCAATCTGTTTGGCATCAGGCTCTCTCCTTTCCTCGTTTTGCTACCTGCAGCATAGCCCAACCTGCTACCACGCAACCCCCTGTGACCTGTACTATCCAGGTAAGACTTCTCCTTTCAATCATCTCCCTGACACTGATGTCTTGCATAATCTCTCCTTGGTTCATACCATGATCCCTAAACCCTCTCTATACAGGGGAGTTTCATCTTCCAAGGCAATGACTCCTAGATGCCCAGTGCTGCTTCATTTGGTCACCACCACCCTCTCTCTGCCAATTCCCTTTGAGGAGCCCTCAAATCCTCACCAAGGGCTCTCCACCTTGGCTGACCATCCAGTGTCTCCCTTGTCTAATTAACAGCCATATCCTGATAACAGATGTATTGTCCTTTTTTCATTCTTTCAGCAGTGCTTGATGTCCAAAACTCTACCTTCCCTCTCCTCTCAGCCTCTCCAATTTATTTACCTTCTCCCTTTGCTGAGCTACAGCTCTCTGTGTCATCTCTGTTTGCCCCATCAGTCTCACAGTCATCACAGATGAGCTCTTCATAGCAGGGAGCCTGGCTTACCATATGCTGATAAAGCACTGTGTAAATGTATGATGCAGTATTAGCAATGATACTAGTAATGATATTCTGCTCTTAAACATGCTGTCCTGAGAGTCCTTTCTGTTTCCAAGAACAAAGCCTACTAAATTCAGGCTTATCTTCTAATTTATCTTCCTTACAGGCTAACATGAAATGGGATATACCTAAATCATACACTGTTGTGTTTGTCCTTAATTATAGGTGGTATTATGCTGCCACAGCAACTAGGAAAGCTTAAGCTGCCCTCAGCTGATACAAGATACTGCACAATGCTGCGCACCCTGCCCCATTTCCTGTCCCTGCACAGCACCGTGCTATGTGCAGGTCACATTGGCTCTCCGGGGACAGCTAAGCAACCACATTCCAGCAGCAGTAGCATGGCACCAGCAAGACAAGGCAAGCCCTTTGGTGTCACCCACTCCGTCTCCATTTGCACATCTGCATGAGGGCTTTCTCACTCTCCCTGGCTTCATGCAGAGAAGAAAAGGGGGCTGGGAAGGCATCCCCCTCTCCAGCACCATGCAGTGGTGAGAGCACTGCAGGCATGAGGCTGCTCCAGCCCACTAGATTCAGAGGAGGAATTCATTATAGGGAAAAGGCTAATTATACATTTGGCTCCCCCTGAAACAGCTGGATGCTCCTCTTCATCTGCATATATGTAGCTCTCCTCCCAGCTGCTCAGCCACCCTTCCTGACCAGTCTCCAACAGTGACCAAATAGTAGCAAGAGAAAGTGGGGCATTGTGGGGCACTTAGTGAAGAAGGGTTAATGCACCGAGCGGCTGCTGAGTTGCGTTAATGCCAGTGAGCCACCACGTCCTTGAAGAGCCCCACAGCTTCTGTGATACTGCTATGACACTGCAAAGTGGGGACAAACCATGCATGAGTTTTGGATATGTCTGCCAGCAAGGCAGTCGTGGTTGGGAAGAGCTGGTACCCCACTTTCCTACGTAATTAATTCAAATTTACTTCTCCTGCATCATCTCAACACAGAATTTCTTGGGCATGGGTTATGCTTAATAAGGAAGCTCTAAGAAGTGACTCCACTTCTTCGCCTTTGACCTATTATTCACCAAGAATTAACTATGGTTACTTGTAACTATAGCAAGCACTTCTGTTTCAAGCTCACAAACTAGCTTAACTACCATAGGTCAGCACAAAAAGGTCTAACTCAGGATCCAGTGAGTCACACATTTTCTTCACCTTTTGATGAACTACTACTTATTCATAACCCATTTATCCACTTTATGTGTCAAAGAGATTTAAATTGTGCCAGCTCTGCACAAAGCCAGGATACCAGTGCAACCCAGCAGGGTACAGGGCAAAAGTTTACAGCTATTAAATACAGAGAACTGGTGAACTACGTTATGAGCTTAGCAGAAATATAATTCTTGCTTTTAACAGGATACAGAATGACAGACAGGTTGAAGTGATTTGGCTAGGAACATCTTAAACATGGCAACTTTAAGAAAATGTATGTTTCAGGAGGTTTGGGCTTTTTTCCCCTGCATTAAATTCTGAAAGTACCGATAGTCATGGAATAATCAGGTTTAACAGGTTAGCAGTAATATATGCCTCAAGTGTTCCTAATACATCATAATCTTCTTTCACAGAATTTGCATCACTGTCAAACCAAACTACTGATTTTCAGTTGATGCTTTTAACATGTTTCTATGGTTACTTTCCAAGGTCGCATCACAGAAGCCTGAACAGCAGTTCAAAAAGACAAAAGGCATTTTGCATCCTTCCCCATATTAAATAATTTATGAAAGTTAAGGCATCCTCATAGAAAAAAAATTAATCATAAAAGAATAGGTTCTCAGGTTATTTTCTCAGCAATAGTTTGAAGCACAGTAAAATCAGTATCTCTACAAAAGCCTTCAAGAACTAGACTATTTGACTAATGTTCCATATGGTACAAAATGCTAAGGAACACATCCTAAGTTTAGATCTATATGCACAAGCCAACATGAACTGCATGAATGGACCTTAAAGCAGAATATGCAGACATCTAATTTGCTGCTGTCAGCTTCATCTTTTAAATCAGGCACTAGGCATTGTCTCGGAAAGTATTCTAAATCTAAAAAATGCAAAAATAAAACTGAAAAAAATGAAGTAAAAAATTATAATGACAGCCTTTATTATTGCCATCATTTTTCATTCAAAGCCACACAGATTTCATCTGTCCCAAAAATGTTACAAATTTTGACTAGCATAATGAAAGCTTGTACACAAAATATCTGAATTCTCTGCCTACCGCTACACTAGATCAGAGTTTATTAGAACTAATTGAAGTGTCTGAGGCTTGGAACAAAAACACATTAGTCATTTAGTGGTTGTGCTAATATTACTATGCCTTTCCTGCAGTTTCATTAGATACAGACTGCTTCAATACCCTAATCATATGCTCAGTCACAGCACAATCAGTACACAGAGTACTGACAAGCTGTCCCACCATGCCTAAAGCTGATAAGGTGTCTGCTCTATGAGTAACCTCAATTATTGACTATATTTTATGGTCAATCTAATGACCAAACGCTTATCAGTGAACCATCAGGTGCCTGTAATAGGATAGTGACCCTTAGTTTATATGTACCATTACTGCTCATTAGTGAATAATTAGATTCTTTAATCCAAAACTCGCAGGCATTAAAATATGATGGAATATCCTGAATCTATGCTTATTTTAACTCTTAAGATGTTCAATTACATTACTCGGAGACTGTATGTTATCTCTTGTTAAGAAAAGCTGCTTGTAAAAAGCATATCACGTGTAATGTTTTATATCATGTCTAAATTGACACAGCTTTCCCAAACATGCAGGGATATGATGAGAGTGGAAAGATAACGGGTGTGATTCACCACTGTGATTCTACAGATGCATTAACTTAAATGGTTTTAATCTGGCAAAGCCCAGCAACACTGCAAATAATTTAGAAACCTGAAAACTAGTGAGTGCATAGGGAGTGCTGTGCTTGGAAGACTAAATCATATAAACAAAAGCAGGGGGGTGCAAGGTAAAGTAGCCACAACTATACAGCTCTTTCCCTGCTTCAAAGGCAGCAGTCCCACAGCAGCAAGTGCTGTGACCAAACCCGTTTGAAAAGACGTGAAAACCCAAAGTAAAAGAAAATTAAAATTTAATAAGATGGACTTACTACAGTTTGTCTTCTGCTCAACATTGCTCTGGGTTGCTTGCTTTCATACATATTTTCCTCTGAACAGCTTTTACTCCTCCTAGCTGCCCTGTCACTGCTCAAACCTTCCTTTCAGCTTGTCCCTGTGCACCAAGGCAGACACCAGTGCTCTCACGGAAACACCGTACCCCCACCCAGCAGCACAGGCGGTGCTGCCACCACTGTCACCAACAGGCAGAAATGGCACATTAATGGTGATGGCTTTGATTTCTCGGGGGCCTCGATTGTCCTCCCAGGGGACTGGTATTTTCTTTTCTGGCAGACAGCCCATTAACCTCTTCCCAAGTGCATGCCCATTCTCCTCCACCTCCTCGCTGCCCTTCTCCTGCCTGTTCTTGGAAACACGATTTCCTCTCTTCTCCAGGTGTCTGGGTGACAAAAAACCCAACAGCTTATTACAGCTTTATACCACAATATGCCAATATTTACTTAGTTGCAAGCATAGCCCACAGAAGGGTCCTACAACTATCTCACATATTTTCACTTAGTAATATAAAGTTTGTTCAGGTTCTTTATACAAAAAAAACCCACAACTGGAAATAGGTGTAAAGTGGGAGTGCCGAGCAAGGCACGGCTCATGCCACACTAAGGGACAAAGCCCAGCTGCATTCTTCTTAAATCTGAAGAACGCAAGATTAAACTTCTCCCCCTGCATTGTAAGGGTAAACCATGAGCCTGTTCACAGCCGTCCATGCCCATGACCTGCACTTTTTGCTCTGGCTTTCTTATTCTGTCAGTGACCTACTGAGAAGCTGCATTTTCTACTAAATCCTCTGGTCCTTCAGTAACATGACCATTGAGTAATGTCTGGCAATTTGCTTGTGTGACACAGTCAGATGTTAATCAAAGCTTTCCTCCTTCTATGACAGATCAGAGTGAGGAAAAAAGCTTAAAACTGATTTAATTTCTTAATACGCTTCTGTCTGCTGTCTCTAACATTTGCCTTTGATTTTTAATATTTAGCACTTTCATGCTAGACACTGCATTTCTAGGTAATGAATAAAATACTTTTTTAAAAAAAAAGCAGAACATAATTAAGCTTAAAGAAATTAAATATGACATTCAATTGAGAAACAGCTTTGGATGAGTATGTAGATTTGGGCTCCACATGTGCTTAACAAAATCAATGCATTCACTGCAAAGACTATCTTTAAGATACTCATTTTAACCATGGGTACTTCTTATCACCAGGTAAATGTCTTGCTGCAGCTCTTGGTTATTATCTTCCAGGTGAGGACATGAACTCTCTATACAGTCTTTTGTGTTTGTGACCTTACAAATACAAAACTATGACTCCCACCAACGAACAAACTGGAGTAAAAAAACCAAACAAACAAAAAAACCTGCACAGACCTCTTCCCTTCCCAGGCACAAGACTGCCCACAAGCAAGAGTCAAAGGTTATTTCACCAAATAGAGACTCCAGTTTTAATGTGAAAAAGACATTTGTTTGCTGCCAGGAAACCATGCCACAGCCCAAAAGCTAGTTGTGCTAGGACCTGTACCAATAGTCAATACTATTTCATGAAGAACAAGACTGGAATCCTTTATTCATGTGAAAAATAACTAGTGTTGCTGCTAAGGAAATCACAGATGCAGTTTCCACAAACACCCTATAAAGGCTTTGTCTTCCAGACTAACTAACACTGCACTCCAACACACTCAGTGTTAACACAGAAATAATAATAGCTAAGCAAAAATATGCATCTATGACAAAACAGCCCTTTTCTCAAGCTAAAGTCCCAGCCACAGCTCCTTTTACAAAAAGGGTCTTGTAAAAACATGGAGGTACTCAGTGCATTTGGTCAAACAGAAGGCAATGATTTGAAAAAAAAAAAATATCTGTGTGATCATCAATATATTAATTGCATTTATTCCAGTAAAGAACAAGGAACAAAATGTGCCAGGCTCTGCATAACGTGAGTAACACACCGGGCCTGCTATGAAGTTCAGAATTTCAGTGGCTCAGAAGAGAAACATGGTAGGGAAAGAACCAGCAAACACAATGACTAGGGACTATAGCGTAACACTAGTGCCACCCCTCCTCTTTCATCTCTAGGTGCTTGCTGAGAGAGGATTAGCTGAACAGACAAAGGGCAGAAAAGTGGATGCTGCTGCAAAGGATTCAGGGCAGGGATGACCTCCTTCCTCAGCATCCTTGAGGTTGGATGGTGCAAAGGGAAAGAGGAGACAGGACCGGAAAGGCTGGAGCAAAGCAGCCTGATATCCCATCAGTACTGAACAAGATCAGCCAAAACTGTTGCTATCCCAATGCTTCTTGTCCCTGGGTAAGCCGCTTCCACCCCAGTTTCTGCCAGTATCTGTCTGTGTCTCATCCTTAAAGAATCCCCCTCTTCCTCTCCCCTCTGCTGAGGGCTGCACGGATCAAGGGTGGGAGGAAGGATCAGCATGGAAACTTTGATCTGTAAGGTCCCAATGTCAGGAAGAGTCAGAAAAGAAGGAGGAGCAGTGGGAGAGGGAGCCTCTCCTGAGGTAAATGCCAACGGTGGTGGAGCAGTCTGGCCAGGACTATAAAATGGTACCCACCCCAGCACCTACTCAATACATTTATGACTGCCAGGGATCAATAATGGATCTGCCTCCCCCAGCCGTTGTGAGATTTTCTGTGTTTCAATTTGTGTTTTTAATCACAGTTATAACTGAACTTGTTTCTTGAATGCCTGCTTTTAGGGAACTCAAGATTCTTAGACAGGCTCTGGAATGCCGAAATACATTTATGAGGAGTGTGATGAAAGATTATGAAAATGCTACAAAACTAATTCAGGAAAATTTTATTTCTCACTTAACTCTCTCTACAACAACCACAAAAAAAGAAACAAAAGTCCTCAGTGCAAAAAAAATTCAACTAACCCTGTTCTTCAGCTAAAAAAATTGAAGAGAATCAATTCTGAACAGAGGAAACACGGGTTGGGAATAAGCAAAGTACTAATGGGTTTTAAAATGTTTTAGCTAGCACATAGCTGCTAAAGCTATAAAACTCTGATTCACTCAAGGCAAAGACAGATTCATGAGAAGCAATTAGGGCCTGATCCAACATACAATGATGTCATTTTCAGCCTTGCTGCTGACTTCAAGAATCTTTGAATCAAGCCAACAACAATCATTAGTAAGGATCTGTCGCTTTACAGTAAAACCGGAACTGAGTTTTGCTGACCAGTGACAGAAACATCACTGGAAGAAAAGATGTTGGGTCTTATCTCAGGTTATTAGGCACTGACTTCTTTCTCTCAGTTCCAAGGAGGGTTTGGTTTTTTTTTCTGGATTCCCCAGTGAAAGCAACAGTCTTTACACTTGCTTATGACATACAGATTCACGTTGAAATAAACCCAAAGTAGATTAAGCTAAATCACACTGTTCACACCCACAATGTGAAATACAGTAATGAAAGCTGTGCTGCTGCCCAGTCTAGGCACTTTGGAGAGGATTCATCTGTCCTTATTTAGGCAACTAAAGAAGAAAAGAGATGTCTGAACTTTTCCCCTTACCTTTCCTTTCTTCTTCTCGCCCACTGATTTTAGACACCTATCTTAAAATGAAACAAATCATCCTCTGCAGGCAACCATTTCTGTGTTGACTTTAAACCTGCGGCACTTAGCACAGAGACAAACATTAACTCACACACACCACTCTTGGGGCAACCATTTCCCAGCCTCTTGTGTACAGACAGACCGTAATATGCAGGCATATAACGATTAACATTTGTTGTACTACACTCTTCTAAAAAACAGGGCTTGGGAAGTTGAGCTCCTTTCTGAGGTCAGATTGTAACTCATAGTAAACGTCATTCATTTAATCATAGAATCATATAGGTCGGAAAAGACCTTTAAGATCAACGAGGCCAGCCATTAACCCAGCACTGCCAAGGCCACCACTAAACACTGTCCCTAAGCACCACATCTTCGCATTTTTTAAACACTTCCAGGGATGGTGACTCCACCACATCCTTGGGAAGCCTGTGTCAGTGCTTCACAAGCTTTTTAGTGAAGAAATTCTTCCCAGTATCCAATCTAAACCTCCTCTGGCACAATTTGGAGCTGTTTCCTCTTGTTGTCTCACTCGTTACTTGGGAGAAGAGACCGACCCGCACCTCACTACAACCTCCTGTAAGGTAGTTGTAGAGAGCGGTAAGGTCCCCCCTGAGTCTCCTCTTCTCCAGGCTAAACACCCCCAGTCTCCTCAGTGGCTCCTCGTAAGATTTGTGCTCCAGACCCTTCCCCAGCTCCATTACCTGCCTCTGGACACACTCCAGCACCTCAGCGTCCCTCCTGTAGTGAGGGGCCCAAAGCTGAACACAGTTATTTAGCTGCGGCCTCACCAGCGCTGAGTACAGGGGGACAATCACTGCCCTAGTCCTGCTGGCCATGCTATTACAGATACAAGCCAGGATGCTATTGGTGCAAAACATTTTAAAGATCAAGGAAAAGAAAACAATACAATTGCCATCATTATTACATCACAAGAAGAATCCTCACTCAGTGCATTTGACTTCTATGCCATTCACAGACACGCTTACATTTTTCAATATTGTCTCAAAACATGTTCAGTTCTGAATTAAAAAAGGAGTTTGGAATGCAAGTACAAAGCCCTGAATTTTGTTTTTGTAAGTGCCATCTGCTTGACAGCATATTGCATTTAATCAACATTCTAATTATAATAAACATCTCACAAACAAAACTAACATATCAGGTTTTTTATAAGACCCATGAATGGAAAAAAAAATATTGTTCTGGGCTACTGCTAAAAAAAGAATGTCTTAAACTGCTTCAGCTGCTGCTGCCAACTATGGAAAAGTTTTATTTGCACACAGTAGACATGGTACTGAATAATACCTAGCTTTTTTTTATTTAGATCCAAGTGAAAAAGTCTTGTTACTTCAGCTTCTGCTTCAAGGAAAGCCACAGAATAACAGACTTTCTACAGGTGGAAATGGACGTTAAGGACTAGAGAAAGACCAATACACATTTTCTTGGGTTTTGGTCAATAGAGGTTCCTGCTCAGGTCTCCATCACAATCACATCGGGGCCATCACCATCACAAAAAAAAACATCGCATCTCTCCACCCCAGTGGCAGTGGAAAACCACAGTCACAAAGAGGTGACCAGCTCCACCTCTCAGCAAGAAACACCACACGCTACATACACCTTCTACCCATGGCAAGGACTCAACAGAATTTCACAATCTTTGAAGACCCACGAGCAGTTAACAGAAACCAGAAAGGTGAAATACTACCTTATGAAGAACGAAGCCGCAGCTGAGGTACCTGCTGAGACCCCAGCTGGAGCGACCATGCTCTGGGAGGCTCCCGAGCCACCTGCTCCTGCGGGGTCGGAGCTGTTCTGCCCTGAGCTGATCTGAACACTGGGACCATCTCGGCCACTCTCTGGTGCCGTTTCTGCCTGGAAACAAAAAAGAAAAACACATGTACAGGTTAACACACTTGCTGAATGGCCATGACAGGGAGAAATCTCATGCAGCATCTCCAAAGAGCACCTTGGCAAGGGGGAAGGGGAAGATCAGCAGCAGCTGAAGGGCTGGACGAGCAGTAGCAGGTCCTGCAACAAGAAGGTAAAAAGCAGGGCTGCAGCAAAGGTGCAGAAACCCCCAGAGACCCCTTGTGATGGGTAACGCACAGTTAAAAGTTTGACAGGCACAAAGAAATGAAAAACAATAAGCAGAACCTTTTTGTTTCACAGTGTTATTTGGGAGCTGGCAGAACTGCTTATCTGGTTCAGTTGTAACTGTCAGGAATTATTTCTCTGTGGCACATCATCTACAAAACCGATCTGTTTAAGAGGAACTAGCCAAACAGTCACATTTGTAACATGTTTCCACATGAATACCCCAAGAACTAAAGACATAAAACATTATTTTTAAAAAACATATACATGACCCTGCTTTTCAGCATTATTTATCTTCACAGCACAAGTGCGCGGCCTTGTTTTTTCTCCTGCAAACCCTTCCAGTGGAAAAACAGGAGCAACCAGAGATGCGTCTTCTCCAGCATAATCCATCTGCAGTATCTGAGACAGACTTTAAAGGGGGGTGATTGCTCTGGGATTTTGCCAAAATATCAGACATCCGTATTGTGAAATTGTGTCCTGTCGATATCTTCATGTTTAGGCCACCAACTCTTTCAGTACCGAATTCAATTAAGCCCCATCAGTCAAGTGCTCACTGACAGTGCTAGGAAGGCCTCTTTTTTGGAAGAACCTGCTCTGTGTCTAGGAGTACTGAAGATTTAATTAAAGATGACACCACAATAAATATTTGTCAGAAGATTTAATTGCTTTGTGTATGATAATATATGATGTTTCTGTCGTTTGAAATACTACTTTGACATTTCCAACTAATTAGCTAAAATAAATTCCAGAAAAGGAGACAGCCTTGTAATGAAGCACAAACACAATTAAGTACTTCCTGGGATGCCACCAAATTTCAAATTTTGTGCTGTCATAGATCATGTTTTACAACTACAGATATGCAGGCATGGTAATAGTGCCTTCCCAGCTACATACACACCCTCAATTTTCTCATACACTGACAACCCAAACAAAGTTTTTCTCATGAGAACTGAGGCAACCCAGTTATTAGGTACCAAGTAAAAAGAAAACCCTGCCAACAGACTAGTGCTCAACTGGTGCACGAGAGGCTGTCTGAAGTTTCATCTGGACTCATTCCCATAGGCTGCGTGCTGAATTCCCAGTTCCCAGCAAAGCCAACTTCTTCTGAAGGTCTGGTCTTCAAAGATTAATACTATTATCAGTATTATGGAGTGGCTGCCTAACGCTTTACTATAGACTGCTACACAAAAAAAAAAAAAGTACTTTTGTAGAGCTCACCTAAGAGATCTGAGGCTGAGACACAGAAGTATATTCATGCAGATTAACTTAATCCAAGCAAAGCTACTCATGCTGGAAGCCAAACTTGAAACTTTGAATATCCCTCTGCAAAACCTCTCACTTTGCAATACAGAAGTCCCGTGAGATCGGATTTCTCAGCAATATAGGCAGAAAGGCAGAGACCAAGCTCTGCTAGACATCAAGACTGACACAAAGAAAAGGTAAGGCAGCAACATATGCTTAAAAAAGGGAGTCTGTCTATCCCATCCACAATCTACTGACAATGACAGCCAGGAACAAAGATGCTTAGAAAAGGATCAGATCCACTCATGTGGTTCATTGTTTAAAAGCCAGGGATAGAGCAATGAGGACCTTGAGGTGGTCAATAAAGCAGGTACTTGATAATTAATGAATTGAACAACAAATGTGTGGCCTTGACCTATACCAGCCAAAGAAAGTATATGGCACAGGGAAAAACATCCAGACTGGGAAAAATCCAATGTAACATTCAAACTTCTGAGTTACATAAACTGACATAAAGCACTAAAAATAAATGGAGCTTACTATGAATTTAGTAGTTTACAGGCCAAGAAATCTACACCAGAAGCTCTGGAGTCAGTATGTGGGGCTTACAGATTGGCACATAGAGGGGCTGCCATGCACAATGGTGGGTGGCATGATGGCCAGCAAGAGAAGGAAACCCAACCAGCAACTACTGGCAGGCTAACATTAATGTTGGAATACTCCCCTACATTCTGTCAGGAAAACAACCATAACCCCTTGCCACATGTGCTGTTGACTCGGATTAAAAATTAGAGAGTTCAAATGAATTCCCAAGGCATATTTTTCCATTCACTTTCAACAGAGGCTACACTAGACAACAGGACTTTGAAATAAAGAAAATCACATTTAAGCATAATTTTGAAGAAAGAAGGTAGAAGCAGCAACATTCTTGGTTTTCTAACCAATCATGCTTAAACTAACGCATAATGTATATGGTGGCAAACCTGAAAGCTAAATAGGAAATCTGTAGAGTTAGCATGAATCTTCAGTGGATTTTACAGCAGCATAAGAGATTTGTAAGAACTGACTGGAAACTGTTAACAGATCAATTCCTGTAAAAGCTACTCACACTTAAAAACATGAGCAGTGTATGACATACATTAGTTTTTCACCACTTTTTTTATTCCTATGAGAACTTAGAAGCCTACATTTCTATGAGACAGATGATGTTGGACATACCAGGCATCTAACCTGAAATATCCGAATCAAACCTGGTATTTCAGATACCAGATGGTTAATATACTTTCCAAACAAGTTGGATGCCTGTAAATTCCCATTCCTACATTAGACACTTTTGAAAACTTAGCTTTTAATTTCTGAGTATATCTGGAAGTTTTATTCTCAATTCTGTGCGTGCATGAAAGGCGGGTGAGGGGAAGCCAAGGAGAAGGCATTGATTCTTGTAAAGGGGGAAAAGATGAAGTAAGGCATGCAAGATACAATCATCAGAAGACTAGTGCAGAAGGCAACCCATATCTTTTTTATTAAGCCTTCAATAACCCAGTTAGTATTCTTAAACACAGAGGTAACATTAGTTTTGCTGCACGGTGAGAAGCTGAAAAAGCACAAAATAAATCCTTCCAAGTTTAGGATTCAAGGGCTGCTTGCATGACCCAAAGTGACAGGATTTTCCAGCAGAGCCGTGTTCAGCTCTCCCTGAGACAGTTACATCTCTCAGCTGATGAGGAGGACTCAGGTATGAGGAATTTTGTCAGGTCCAAATCATTTGCCCTGAGGCAGGAAAACCAAAGACAAGTAATGGGACCCTCCTGGGCACCCTGGTTTGTCACACCATGGTTTCAGCTTGTGTTGCTTACAGCTGCTGAAGGGGTACGAGTAAGAAGATAGAGGGGATTAGTTTTTAAACTAAATGCAGGAATTGCTTCGTGCACGTCCCTCTCTCAACCCGTGCTCTTCTGGGGACAGCATGTAGAAATTATAATTCTCTAGAGGAACGGGACCAACTTTGTATAACTTTTTTAAGCACACAAGTCTGCACAGAAAGAAGACTCCAGTCTGCAGCTGAGAGGGAGCTGTGCTTCACCATTTACTAAATTTTCATAAATCACTCATGATCAAACACAGAAATCACAAACTTGTCACTATAAAGTGTTACTGACTGCACTGCATATTTAAAGTGTCATAGGCCTCTGCATCCAGAGATTAATGTTTGTTTCAATTCTCTTAGAAAAGGTTTGCCAGACAAAAGCCGTTAACCCTCTGAAACCAGCTAATCCTCAAAGGAAGGATTTCCAAAACTGCTTTATAAGACCCCTTTCCTTTACTGTCTCCAAAGCCACATGAAATCTGGGGCCAGTAAGACCACAGCAAGGACAACACTTGAAAATGTCACACCAGGTGTTTTGCACTTGCAGGAATGACCTACGTGTCCATTCTTCACATTGGTGCCTGCATCACGGACAGGAACGTTTCAGTACTGGGTCCCAGCACCTGTCCTGAGGACATGAGAGCAGAGCTAGACATGCATTTTGGCTGGTAGCATCCACACGTGCAGCTAAGGTTGGCAGGGCCACAACAAGCAATGGCAGCATGAGTTGTTCCCAGTTAAGATGGCCAAAGGCTGCGGGAGGCAGGAAGAGACAGAGGTGACCTGACATCCTCAGGTTCTGGAGGTGTGCCGGGCAGAGTAGGGGCACCCCCTGCCTCATCCTCAGTTCCCAGCACAGAGGTTCCCCTGCCATGACCAGATGGCAGGAAACATCTGCCCAGGTTTAAACAAGTCAGACTAGTCCAAAATTACACTGTAGAGAAGCTGGCCATAGACTTCCAGTGTACCAAATTTCCAGGCACACAGTACTCTGTCAGGCCATTACCAACGGAAGGACAATTACATCCCTAACAAGCTCTTTGCAAGTCTGAAGTGCAAAGCTGAAAACTAAGCCATAATGTTTCTAGTTTCCTGAATATTTCTATTCTCTGGACATCGACCTTTGTACAGGGATCAAAAAAAGCCAAACTAGGTGCTGCCACTTTGTCTCTGTTAACACATGCAAAATATATGACTGGTGACAGGCAAGAAAAACATAAGAATATAAAAGTCTAGAGAAAAATAGATCAATCCCAGGATAGTACTGTCATGGTAAAAGAAAATCAGAAGGTTAGATAGAGCTGCAGAAGAAAGTAATCAGATACAGTATCTAAATGTATCAAGAACAGATTCACAGAAGAGGGAACAGAGAAAATTACACAAACATCAATGGGTCTGACACACTTGTATAATAAGAGACAGGACTCAATACAATTTATTTTATTTCAAAAAATTGGTCCCATAATGAAAGCATTCAATAGGCCTTCAACAAAGAATTGCAGGTGAAACTCTAGCAAGATCAAGCCTGAGGCTGTAATGGGGCTTTCCCCCCTCCCCCCCTTTCCTAAGTTTTTTTTACCCCTTTCTGACTAGCAGGCAGACACACAGAATTTTGAGCATTTGCTTTAACTTACTATTTTCTCCTTTCAGGCTAGTACATTACAGCCAATTACATTGTAAAAACTGCTTGATCTAATGATCTTGCGATACATTAAATCTACTGTTTATATATGATAAAACAATAATTTTTCCCCCTAAATGATTCATGCTAAAACTTTTATGACTTACTACCACTAACTGGAACAAACGTGACGTAAATCTCTATCTGGATAATGCTGGTACTGTAAACCCTTCTTTCTCATAGGTGTGGATAAGTCCCACATACGTCTCCTATGTGAAACGTCTCCTCCGGACTGTCTAGCATTACGTAAAGTTAACAGCACAGTATACACTAGGCTGAAGCGAAACATGTTCTGGATAAACTTTTTACAGCCATTTGACAATGTTTCTGCCAGGGCTCATTATAAAATAACTAGGGCATTTTATAACTACAGTACACTACTGTAGTCATTTTATAACCTGCAGCTGCGATGTGGTAACAAGAATGCCAAAACCTGTAGTTTCAGACTTATACATGCATCTCTTGTTCAATGTAAATCAAATACAGAGCATAATATCCCTTCCCCCAAAATAGGTTTTGGGCTACAAGAGTTGCTAATGCCTGGCTTACCACTGATCTCTAAAGATGAAGCAGCAGGAGAAAAATGACAGAGCTGTAGAATTAAATAGAAATAGGAGAGCCCATCTGCTGTCATAGGTTGGAAAGTAATATGGGAGATCCAAAGACTACCTTGGGGCCCTTGCTTTTTGGATTACTATCTGAATTACTAACACAGGTTAAAGGTTTGGATCTTCACCACCAAAAATTATTAGCAGTCTGTGCTTCAAGCACAGAAAGGACCTCATCCTTCGTCTGCAGGGCACACGCATCCAGCCACATCCAGCTCTGATGTCCTTGGCAGTACAAGGATGGAGATGCAGCAGCTTGCTCCCCTCTGACCAGATCTCAATCTGACCCAGATCTCTCCTAAACCACGCTCCTTGGTCTCTGAGAAATTTACTAAGGTTCTAGACAGGTCTTGGGTAGGCTTCCTTCATCTACAAAATGCCCATTCCTATCTTCAGCCTGCCCATGTTCTCAGGCTGGAAGGTCTCTGCAGCCAGGGCTCTGGTAGCATAAATCTGCCATCAGCTAGCGATGGACCATTTACTTCACATTTCAGCCACTCAGGGCATCGGTATCAAGAGATAGCAAGGCACGCTCTTTTATTGTTCCTTCATGGCTATCTGACCATCACACAGACTTCATCCTCTTACCTGCACATGCAAACCCACCACCTGGGAAGTCAAGAGGACATGAAAAAGGGCTGTCAAGAAGGACATAGATCATGCTGCACATAAACACTCTCAAATTGGGACTTTTCACATGCAGTGGATTTAAAACAGCCAGGCTAGGAGGAACTGTTTCTTCCAGTGCCTCCAGGCAAACATCAGAAAGCGTTGCCCAGAGCCCTCCCCACTGACATGTATTACAATAGTTACAGCCTCCAAAGCCAAAATATATAGCTGTGTACTGCTCCGGGTGTTTATTCAAGTGGGCAAATACACAGTTGAATCCCTGCTTTTTGTCAGAGGCTGATAACGAGCAAGCAAAGGATTTCATTAACAAGCTCATAATAATGCAAATTTCTGTCAGTTTAGGATTGGGTTTCCTACAAGACAAATGCTCTTCCATTAGGACTGACTTCCACAGGCCAGATGTGTCTCCAACAGCAATGAAACACAGGACACATACAGAGCTTTGAATCAGGAAAACTTGTGTCACCTTCCTGACTCCACAACAAAATTCCTTAATGACTTTAGACAACTCAGCTGAAATCTCACAATGCCTTGTTTTAATTTCTATTCAGCAAAATGGAATAACCATATTCCCAAGAATTTCAGGCCTTGTAATTTTAGTACAATCATTATATTGTTATAATGATTGACATATAATGTCAGCAAATAAAGGCAAAGGTGGACAGAGACTGTCATACCTAATTGCTATTTCAATCATGCTTGAACTGCTTATATATTAGATGTAACTACTCTAAAGAGAGCATCCCTTGGGATCAATTTGCCTGACAGCTACCACATGCAAGGCACCCATTGACTAGCATCTTGCTTGAAGAGGTACAAGCCCTCATTATCTGAAGGGAAAACTGGGTCTTTAGTACACCCAGATCTAGAGAACAAGATTCAATTACAGGCAAGCTCATGAAGCAGCATTAAGTTCACAAACACAGGGACAGCTCTATGTAAGCATTGTTGAAGGACACTGAGGTCCTAAATTAGGGGCAGAGCTGTGCAGATGCTGCTACCTTTTTCTTGTGGTTGTTCCCTGCTGACCTGCTGTTTACTCCCCGTATGGGAACTGTGCAACCCAGATGCCCAGTCAGTCATGATTCACCGCAACTAGAGTTAAATCTGCAAGCCTGCAGATTTCCCAAAGCTCTTTCAAGTAGCCAAACGCCATGAGAGCAAAGAGGAACTCAAGAGCTTCCCAGATGCGAGTGGGCAAAGAAGTGTCAGGTGAGATTTGACACAGACCACACATTTAGGGAAAAATAACCTAGATGATACCTAAACAATGCTGAACTCAAAACTTACATTTACAGCTTGGAAGATCTAAAGGTCATTGACGGTTCCTTTGAAATCAAGATGTAGCAGCAGCCAAAAAAGTTACCAAGTTCGGGACATTACAAGGCAGGACACAAAGAACAAGGACAGCGTCCACAGACTGACTGCCAGTGCAGCCCTAGTCCTGCATCTTAAGACAGGGGTGGGGGAGTAAGGGAAATGACAGAGACAACCAAGTAAATGGTCAAGAAGATAGAGCAGCTGCCTCAGAAGCAGAGATGAAAGAGGCTGGGACTCTTGTTTGAAGAGGGGAAGGCTGAGGAGGGCCTGACTGAGGTTTATGATGTCATGGAGGTGGTAGATAAGCTGAAAGAGAGTGAGTAGTTCTTTGCACTGGGGTAGTGAATTTGTGGAACCTGCTGACATAGAAGGCTCTGGAGGCAGACAGTGTCAGCAGGGTCAGAGAGGGATTAGATAAATTCCTGGACAGCAGGTCCATATAGAGATACTAAAGGGAACAGACAGGGATGTGTCCCTGTCCCCAGCTGTGCATGCTGGGGAGCATGAGCAGACCGCAGAAAGTAGTCAGGCTCCCCAGCTCTCCCAAACCACCATTTCCAGCTCTGCGGCTGGAGATACCCCTGCACTAGATGGACTGCAGTTGAGACCCAGTAGCATATTTCTAAAGTTCTTATCATTGCCATAAAATCTTCTCACTAGAGTCTTTCTTAGCTTAACAGGAGGTTGCACTATTCCCTAGGCCCCCATGAGTACTTCAGAGTCATCAAGAGAGGTTGGTGAGACTAAAAGGGATGTCTACACAGCATCAACCAGCTAAACCCAGACCTTCCTCCCAAGCCAGGCACCACAAGGGCCGCTCTCCCCTTCATCCTTCCACTGCCATCTCCCCCACTACAACAGCTGACTGCCTTGCCCAGCTTTACCAGCGCCACTCTTCAGAAGCAGAAGGGGGTGGTTCTGAATGGCAGATCCATTATCTTTGCCCAAAAACACCAAAAACAGCAATGGATTCCTGCCTGCGGCACCTTTAACACACTTCCTTCACCTAAATTGTCAGAAAAGAAAAAACCCATCCAGTTTTGAGATAGTGGCAGCTATGCAAACTCAGAGGAATTAACTTAGAAGCATTTGGGCGTGAAACAAAATTATAATAATAGGTCAGCTTTGGAAAATGTCTAACCACGGCATTAAGTTGTATAATAATTTATACGGACTCCCTTCCCTAGAAGTGTTTCACACTTGAATCTTAGAAGTACTACTTTCAGATGCAAAGCAAACCTCTAATTATTGATCCTTTGTTACATTGGGAAATTACCTCATCGTAGTTTTAAAGTTCTATTTATAAGTCTAATAATCTCATCATTGATTAGGGTGACTGTATTCTAATTATAAATCCATTATCTCCTCAACAATGAAATAAAATCAATAATGCACGTAAATGGGGAAAAAGGAATTTAAATGCATACATTAACATCATTTCAAGTAGCGCTATTTTATGCACCATCTCTAACAAAACTGTGTCACATCATTAGCAATAATGTGAAAAATCTTTTTCAATTAACAGAGCTGATTTGATGCTATGTTCAGTAAAGTGGCAATCCATTCCATTAAACACACACATATGAAATGCTTGAGACATCTATGAACTCTATATATACATCATAAATTCTCTCCCAAGTGCTGAAACAAAAAAGTAGATACATTTTCCATTGACAATTTTTAAACCTCCTTTCAGAAGCTACCACCCAGGGCATTTCAGCGATTCTAGCTGCAAGTAACAAAAGCATCAATATTTGCCACAATGCTCAGCCACTCATGTCACAAAACAACAGGAGATGCTTTCAGCGATATTCACACTGTGCACAGCTTGACTACCTGGAGGCCCATGACCTTAACATGCCATCATTCTAGTATACAGCCTATGGAGCAAATGTTAAATTCAAAGTGCTTTCCAAAAAATGTACAATGTTCAATCCTATTTTACACAAGCAGGACGACTGGGCAATCCACACCTGCATCCAGCTGCACAATTCAGTTCCTTCCACGCGATATAGTATACAGAGACCCCTGCAGAAGACTTTCCACCAGCCTGGATTTGCCTGGTTTCCCTGCTACATCAACCTCTGAAACCAAAGGGCGTTATTCAGCTGCAGCCCACTCTTAACAACCATGTAGCCAGTGCAGAGCAATGGTAGCCTCATAAAAGCACTTCTACACCAGATATAGAGTCTCTCTCAAATGTTGGATGACACTTCTGAGCTCCAGCCACCTTGTAAGGTGTCTTCTTTGTAAGAAGAACCTTTACACCTTCCTTGTAAGGTGACTTCTAATGTTGGGGTGGCGCGGGATGCATTGATTAACAATCAGTTCACTGGAGAACTCAGCATGGAGCCTATGTACAGTATAAATGGACCAGTGAGAAGCAAAAGAAGCTGAAGGGAACTAAGTGAACAGAAAAGGCCAGCCCTAAGAAACTAGTTCAAAGGCAAGAGTAGAAAATTTAAATATTTGGGGTAAAAAAGGAGGGGGGTTTCTTATCTTAGTGTAGCTTATGATACACTTGCTGGATAACAGAATGACCTGTGTGCCAAAGGTAAATCCAGCGGATTATCATTTGCACATAATCTCTAAAATCTGCTTGTCTTAAATCTAACACCGATGAGTACAGGTGAAGTCTGGGCCAACATTCTTTGTTACTGCTTGTTGACTTCAATTGTCAACAAAGGCGAGTATGGACTTGTTTCCCTGTGAGAGCTGTAGTAACAACTGCTTAGCCTAGAGGGGTGAAGGATCAAAAGAACTGTTTTCAGGTGGTAATTTGAGCCGCAAGAGGGTCTGAGTCCTGCAAATAGTTACCTTGTCCCATAACTGTGAAACCAATACCATGGCAGAAGTGTTAAGTGCACAACATATAGAGATGCAATCCACACCCTCACCTAAGAAAAGCTTAATTTCTGTCTTGTAGCCAATACCCTTTCTGTCAACTCTTAACATTTTTTCCTAAATCACTCTGATACCTGGGAATGCATTAAAAAGTAACCTTATTTTCACCTTCAGCATCCTACACGGGCGGCAATCTAGAAAAAGAGAGTGCAAAGACCTTCACAGCTACACAGAACAGAGGGCAACAGACTCCAAACACATGGCACTGGCAGCAGCATCGTCCTCCCACATCACAGATCTCCCCCTGCATTTGCTAAGGCAATGCAAGGCATCACTGCCCAGCCCAGATGCAACAGTGTCAGGAAACATCCTTTCTGTGGGTTAGTATGAGATAGCATTTAGTAACTTGGATCAAAAGGTTTCCTTCAGCTGTTCAGACTGGTTATGGAGAGTGACCAATGCTAACTTTGAAGGTTTGGGGGTTTTTTGCCACCCTCTTTCCTTTACATACTTCCTCTACAAGAGCAGTAACACCAACACCGCTAAAGCTAAAGAGAAACAGAAAAGCCACCATGCAGCCCTGGCCCCACCACCTGTCTGGGGTTTGCTATGGAGTTCTGCAGAATCAAGATGTTATACTTGGAATCTGAGAAACATCCCAAAGCTCAAAGTCATCCAGATGTCCCACAGACAAGATTTATGGTCAAAGCACTATACTTCAATTATTTTATTACACGCATTTTATTAATAAAAGGTCACTGAGAAAGCTATCAAGAAGGATTTTAAAAATTCTTTTTTAAATGCATTTGTTATTACATTTATCAAAGTAAATGCTGGAAAGTACATCTTGTCATTCTGTTTTCCACAGTCAGCTTTTTATTGCATCTTCCAAGCAAAATATGTCATCCTTGCTATAAACAAAGAGGATTTAAGGAAAGTCAGCAGAGGATGAACTACCCTCAGATGAATCCATCTGGTTTACATTATGGCAAGCAGAAGACTTATTCCTAGGAACTACAGGAAAGCTTGAATTGTGACTAAAACAACTCAAGAGAATTTTTACATAAAACAAACACAACTCCTTTAACTTTAGAGTATTTGAACTCATTTACACATACTGCAGGTGAACCCTCCCTCTTTGAACCTCCCTGAACCAGGCCATAAACTTCTACATAACTTTAAATTTGTGAATACTCTCAGGGACATACATTGCACTTTTGATAAATTTACAATTATATATATATATACGTTTTAAGAGCTTCACTTAAGTCACTTCCAATTTTCCAGTGTTCCAACTTTTCCAATTTCCTAATGGTACACTTTTAAATATATTTTTACAGCAACTTAGAAACTGGTAGAGATTCAAGGAGCCACAATATTTTGCCTTCTAACCAGTACCAATCGTATATATTCAAATTATAAATACAGTGTGGCAAGGATTTCATTTTGCATAAGATGAAAGAAAAAACAATTTGCAAAACAAGCTCTATTTCACTGTGATGTCTTTATAGCACATGGCATGGCTACTTTGCCACTTTTATGCAGTACGTAACACTGCATACTAATGACACAGTCAATTGAAAGCATACAGTAAGACCTCTTTTTCCACAATACATGCAGATACTTTTAATAAGTGTACAAGGTATTTTCAGTGGTTTAAATGTTCTACCTTTCAGCCAGACTCCAAGACATCTACGAAGCCTAAACTCTCCTCGCTCCTTTGTTTCTGTGTTAAACTGAGCAGCAATGCTGAGCACTGCTAACACGTTTTTTCATTTGAGTAGTAACCTTATATTCACTTGTCAGGTCACAAATTAAAAACATCAATATAAAACTATTTATTAATTAGAGTTGTCAGTTGTCCCCTACAAACCAGCTGCCTTACCCAGAGTTATACCAGCTCCCTCCCCTCCACAATGCTCGCTGTCTGGTCAGACTACTTATCACTGCTGCTGCTGGTGATTATTTTTTGTAATTTTTCACAACAGGCCACTTGGGTAAAGCAGCTGATTACATCTTCACCTTTTGCACCTTGGTTGCAATCCTAGTCTTCCCCTCCCTGGGCCTTCCTCCAGATCCTTAATTACTGTTCCTCTTCATGGCTTCTGAAGCCCATGGTTATTATTTTGGCTTGAGCATCACCCACACTATGCTTCGAAGACACATTCCTGTTCAAAAAAATTTATAATCTATATAATGGATTTTCACACTTGAACTCCAAAGATATATTAAAGATTTATGACGTCCTGCACTTCTGACCCCCGACATTCAGCCCAGAAGCGTTTTCACAACCATAAGTGACATTACAAGGTAATATAGGCAAGTTTGAGGAGGGAGACCAGAAGAGCAGAATTCAAGTAATATTTTTTTTCCTCCACAGACAATTCTACTACTGCCACTATTAAAACTAACCATAAATAAAAACCCATGGATCCTGGAGAACCGTTTGTAGGTACAAGGTCTCCTGAGGTTTGGCAGTCATATGCTGGGGTGTATTTTCATGCCCACAAAGCACGGGGCACACAGCACTCCACGCTGACCGCCCATGCAAGCGTTTGCTCCACATCACCCATTTGGGCTCTGTCAGCACCAGCAGAAAACCACAGGCACCTTCAGCGGACAAAGGCGAGCCAAGACAGACATCCAAGATGAGAAGGACAAAGCACCTCTCAGAGGTGCCTGCTGCTCTCCCACAACTACAAAGGAAGCCGCAGTAATTAGCTTAGAATAAAGACTTGTCTTTTTGGCAGCTAAAAATAGTGAAGATGAACCCCAGCCTTTATCTGTGTCCATCTTTAGAAAATTAACCATACTCACTTCGTATGCAGCACGGGTTAAACCACTCGGGTAAGGTGCTGGGGTAACAGCTTCCTGCCAGGGAGTTCAGCACTTGTTTCAAGAACCCTCCTTTGCTAAGGAAACAAGGCAGAAGTACGGATTCCCAGTGAAGCAGGGGTATTTACAGAGTGGACAAAATAACTCAGATCACAACCGAGATTGTAAACTCCCCAGGAAAGGGGCCATCTTTTTCTTCTGCATTTGTGCAGTATCCTGCCTAGGTGGAGGCTGAAGACTCCAAGATGTGGTGACAGTACACATAATAAATACTATAACCAGTGCTGTCCTTTCTGTGGCAATTCTTGCTCCAGAATTCCTCTAGCCAGACCAGCTTTGCCCCACAAGAAGACGGGAAAGGTTACTAAAGACAGACATCTCTAAAAGTATGTATATCCCCAGCTCTCTCCTGGCTTAACCTTAAACCTAAACCCTGCCTCCAACTTCAGGAAAGAATAGCCAAAATCATCTCTCTAACAGGGTTTTAAAATGAATAAATAAAGTAAGTAAGCTTTTCTAATAGGAAAGGAAATTCACACTTGACAATCAATAGTAGTCAGGGAATCCCAGCCTTTTCAAAATTGAAAGATGAGGTGAGATGAGTATTGGACAAGAATGTCCTGCAGTGGATGCTATCCTAGGCAAGGGCTATACTAGTTGATTCCTGAAATCCCGGCAATCCTATTTCCTTCGACACCTGTGGTTCCTTGGGGGGAAACGTGTAGGGGAAGCATTTCTGCCTCACCCACCCAAACAGCTTCACCAGACATAAAGCTCTTAATGATACAGAAGGCAGTAGGAGGACTTAGACACAGAAAGCACAATTTAGGAAAAGATGCACAACAGTCTTCAGTAACTACATTTGGGCTTAAATGAATTAAAAGAAAAAGAAGAAAAAAAAAAAAAAAACACCACACCACAAACCAAAAAAACAAACCCACAACTGAAGCCTAGCTTCTCTCCCAGAACTGCTTTTAAATCTAAACGATCCTTGCAAATGACTGGATCACATCCCAGCAGCCCCCAACACTCACAGTCTAACACTGTTTGTCCTTTCATTAAAGGTCACTGTTTTTCCAGGCTACTGATTTTCTTTGCACATTTCTAGATCACACTTAAACTCTGTTGCATTATACACATTTTTCCTTCACAGGGGTTAAATGAGGCAACTCAGTTTTATCTTAGAATAATGCAGTGGTTAGGGAAAACCGCATCTATCAGTCAGCACAGTTAAGCAGGAAGAAATCTGGAGCTGCCTGTTAGTGAATTATTTAGGACAAGAATAAAGGTAGGCAAGGAATGAACAGAGAAATGGAAATATTTTTGCTTTCAGAGAGTGAAGGCTTCTTAACCCAATAGCTTTCCCATTTTTTTTCTACATTTCTGTAGAGTATGCAGAGTTTAAAAGATAATTAAAAGGTACATTGGCCAAATTGATTCCTAACGCAACGGAGCTGCATTTCAGAGGAAAGAACTTATAGCAGTAGTTCCTCATAAACCACAAAGAGCTGAAATGGAACAGTTTTTTTCCTCTTTTCTCAATGTAAAATCATCAGTGGAGTTTCACTGGATTTAAGTGGGGCCCCCCCAAAGGTGAGATGTATGGGCCTTCACAAATTTCTGTATGGGAGGGAGGAATCAAGTGTCCAAGCCTTTTCTGGAAGGAAACACAACAGCCACCCTGTAAAAGTAACGTTACACAGCAGCACTCTTAAATTATTTCTGATGACCTTGGCGCTGAACCAGCTGATGCTACCAAGCAGTATTAGGTAGTGTTTACATACAACAGCACATAAGGCATAATGTTAAATTTAAACCCATCTAGCACCAATATACCAGATGCAAGATCTGCTACAGTGTCTTTAAGTGAAAACCATGACTTCTATCTGTACAGATTTCATCATCACTTACACTTCCCTGCTCACTACCATGTGAAAACAGCTTAGGAATAAATCTTAGTCAAAACCAGTCACTATATCCTTCTTAGCAGAGTTCCACAGATAGCCACAAATCTGTAATGAACTTGCTTTTAAAGGGAGTGTGCACCTCTATAAAGTTTTTTCATTTCCCACAAGAGTTCTTCAAGTACACACAGAATACAGGAAATCAACATCAATGCTAAAACTCCAAGTGCAATGACATTTACAGGCATGTGGCTCTGAAGCAACCTTTTGAACACCCTCCTTCTCAGCAAACTGTTTTGCAGCACATCTAACCTGCAGATTAATGCTCACCATCACAGTCTATCCACTGCATCTGCTCAACTGAACACAGCCTTAGAAGTTCAGGGCTAGACTTAAGGGTCAAGTTCATCTTTGATATAATCCCATGAAGCTCCCAGAGTTTCACATGTGACAAACTTGGCCTTTTATGTTTTTCTAAAGGGGTCACCAGGTATGTGACAGCCAAATAACATCACCTGAATACACAAAGCTAAAATAAGTGCGAAAACATCTGAGGAAAGGCTCTCACCATCTGAGAAAAAGCAAATTCCTTGTGATACCTGACAGAACATCGTTCAAAGCTCTTCTTCAGCTCTTCAGGTCTTGAAACATGGTTCAGAATACCATTAGCTGATCCCCTCTGAGATAAATATGTATACATCTCAAATTTTATCTTTATCTGTCTGTATATCCACACACATGTAAACAAAACTCAAGCATCTGAATTATCGCTACTTACTAGACAAGCCTGAGGCAGGAAGCTGTTCACCCTGGAGATACTCCACATGCCCTCGAGGTACTGCTGAGCTTGGATGGTGACCGAGCTCAGGGCACCGCTGAGACCACTGGGGGCCACCGTAACTTGAACGCTGGAGTTCGGAAAGCTGCCCGTGCCTTGGGACCATCCAAGTCCCTTCTTTCTCTCTGCCCCAGAAAAGAGACTCGGTGACTTTCCAGGCTGCCTGGCCACCTGCCCAGCAATGAGCGGCAGGTCTCTCTGGGAAGAGATGGTGACCATCCTGGGTACCACGCTGGTCACTGCCCCGGCGCCAGGCGGGAGGTCAGGCGTTTCTGGGTAGGTGGTTTGATTGAGGGTGTGCATCATCTGAATGGCTTCCTGCTTCAGCTGATTCAAGTGAGTGGCACAAGTTTCGCATCTGCTCTCTCCTTCATTCCTGTTTTTCTGTAAATAGTCAGGCACTTGAAGCTTGTCAAAAATTAAAGCTGATAATCGTGGGTCCTAAAGAAGTGGAGAAAGGCAGAAAAACCATAGAGTTAAAAAAATGCAAAAAAAAAAAAACAAGAAAGGAAAAGACAGAAGTTCTTTGTGATTTGCTCTCTACTCATGGAAATACTTTAAATCTATTCTGCTAACTCTCCTCAGCCTTTTTTTCCCTTCAAATACCCTGAGACTCACAGGTCACAGCAGACTAAGAAACCATAAGTGAATTCATTTGTACTAGACCCAGCATGAAAATTATCATCAGAATTAAACAGTGGAGCTGTGGTGTACTTGATAACTATTCATTCTTCTAATTAACTCTCCTTTGGAGACATCTAACATGCCTGTGTTTCCCATGCTCGGAAACAATGTTAGTTGAGATGCTGAACCTGCAAATACCATAACGTGTTTCAAAGGCATACCACCACCTTAAACCCAGAAAAATTAGTGCGTGACCTGGTAAACATTTTGTTGTCGTCACCCCCAGAAATGATTAATCAAGTGGCATAAAAACCAGTTTACATGGTGCTGCCCACAGCTGGCTCCTCTGCTAGCAGGGACCGTTACTTCTGATCTTTGCAACCCAGATGGTCACAGTATTCCCTTACGCTACAGTTGCTTTGATGAGAAATAGATTTGAGCCTACAGGCATGTGCGAAGGTGTGACAATGTGCAGGCTAAGAAGCCGATTTAAAAGCAACGCCTATTTTGTTTCCACAAGGTAATTTCCCTGCCCCTCCCCCGCCCCCCCTGCTAGTTCATTCTAAGGCTGCTCAGACGTTTTAAAACCCAGCTACGTGTTTCCAGGTCAGAGATAGAGTTACCTATCTCCTGAAACACTCAAACGGCCTCCCATCCCAAACCTGCTACTGTAAAGATTAGTCAAGAGATTAAATCCAGCCCTGTTGTAAATCTGCTATCAAGACTAATGTCGTGCAGTAAAACTGACCCAACTTCACATGCTCTCACTGAGCTCTCTATAAACAATTAAGGTTTTAATGAAATCACACTGCAGCCAAAGGTTTATTTGTATAATTATTTTAAGTGAAAATATTTAATTTGCTTGTTAATAATGAGGGCACACAAAGCCAGTAAGTCAGCCATCCAGCATATGCCGGGGGTATCCCCAGATCAGTACTCATTTTTAAAAATGTATTACTTCATGCCAAGATGCAATTGCTCTCTCAGAGATGAATGTCCTAACTAATGAAAACTAACTAATTCTGGTTTTAATTACCACACACATCAATAAAACTCTTTTAAGAAGTCTTGGCACTGGTACTTGGCTTTGCTCATTCTCTTTCAATGCTGCTATTTCCCTTTGCTCTGAATTCAGAAAGTCCTAACGCGCTGCCTAACTTCTGCAGCATGCAGCACAGAATTTATCTCATTTTCAACTGCTGGACTATTGCAACAGTCTTTAATCTATCTCACAAGACACAGGACAGCGTTGACAGAAACCACTGTGAGTATATCTAGCATCACATCATTCTGCAGCCAAAGGCCATTAACAAAAGTTGCTCTTTCCACAATAATCTAAATTATTGTTTACTGACTTAAAAAAAAAGGCAACACAACTTCTCATGCTAAGCTACCCCTGCTGCTGACTAAACAATAAATTGCATTCACATAAGTGAACCCGTTTACAAAATCAAGTGAAAGACACCGTTCCATTTTTGTCTCTTCTCTTTATTGAGGTTTAGAATCCGGTAAAAACACCTTTGAAGTTGCACCATTTGCTTACCCTTACAGGCAAGAAAATTCTTTCCCTCCAAACCCCCCAGAAGACGATAACACTAAATTAACAGATATTAGTCGGGGGGGGGGGGGGGGGGGAAGAGTAATTAATATTTTAGAAACTTTTTTCTAACCCTTCAGCAGAAAATACTATTGGTTAGACTTAAACATAAACCCTGAGCGCTGCAAGCACTGTTAAGCTTGAGGCAAAACAAAGGTCACGCAGGCTGCCTCCCAAGAAAAACAAACAGCACCAGCTCTGCAGAAACTTTTCCAAGGGAGAGAGCCCTCTGAGTGAGTTCTTGCCCAGGCTGACACACAGCATCGATTCAAACAGCCCCAAAAACCAGCACCTTCCAGCTCTGGGTGCCCCGTCTGCGGCCAGGCACATCCCTGGGTTCATTCCTTTGATCCAAGTTGGGCACACAAGGAAGCACCTGCAGGTCCCAACTGCATGAGCCTCATCTGGCAGCGTTTAAATTGCTATCAAATGTCAAAAGTTTCAAATAAGCAATTAAAGTGAATTACTAGGTGAAACAGGCTTCTCATTTAAGAGAGATGACTTCTTTTGATGTGAAGAAAATTAATGACCCCAATTCTAGCTCCATAAACACAGTTTACAGTGTAAGGCAGATCAGAGTCAGGCCCTTCTTGCAGTTACAAGGAAATCAAGTGGATACCATATTAAAGGAGTGGGGGAAAAAAAAGTAATTTTTGATTTATTTAGAAAATTACAGAGAGCAAACCATATAAGCAGATGGTATGCCAAGTTTAAACCTTTTAATATATTGGGGGGGGGGGGGGGGAAGGGGGAGGGGGAAGCCATCTCATTTCCAGTGCTCATATTTTGCCAGGCACTTACAAGGAGCCTTTTAACCTACTCATCCAGCCTCTGCAATCCCCAGTTTGCATCTGTGGCCACCCTCCTCCAGCACCTCACTGAGGGCCCAGCTGTACAGTTAGATTCCTTTTATTTTTCCACTCTGTGCAACCAAAACACCTGGCTAATGGCTGGGCGTGAAGGGCAGAGGAAACAAGTCACTGTTAAAAATGTTAACCGTAACTTACAAGTTAAGCCAGCCCCATTAAAGAGGTTTTACTACCCAGTGACAATGCCCGGTCCCAGGGAGCCCCCGCTTCCAGCTCGCACCCTAACAAGGCTGGAGTGGAAGTTACACTCTCATGTTTTACAGAGGGAAGAAATAAAACTTGAGTGACCAAATGTGTTAGGCACACACACGGCAGTGGGGGAAGCAGTTAAAGCCATCCTTGTTACAGCTCCACTGGCAGGCAAGCCAGATGAAGGGGGTGTGCAAGTCGTCAGGGGGACTGGCACAAAAATTAAACATACAACATACAAACCTCTACTCCAAACAATGCTCCAAAACCACTTTAGTCTGCTGTGCTACAAAGATGACTCCTTTAGTCCCCCACAGCATAAACAAAACATGCTGTCTTTGTCACACTTACTTTCCAAATGCTGTTCTTACCTTCTGAGCAAGCAGGATAAACAAAATACTGTGATGCTGTAACAGTCACAGCTTCCCCTCCCACTACAGAAACCAAAACCCTAATTTCAGTCTCAGCTTATTTTCTTTTGCATACAGATTTTAAGTATTCAAACATCACAAACTGTTAGAAAGGTAAAATAAATGGTCCCACTAGGGACAGCTGCACCAGAGAGCTCAGCCTTCCCCAGCGAGGTCAAGGCACTGGATAATTATTTGTACTTATATGAGGGAGAATTTTTTGAAACGCCTGAATTTACCACTGTTTTTCAGCAAGCGGTTCTTACAGAAGCAAGCTTGCCAAGTGCTGCTGCGAGGTGAAACACACACGTGCAAACTGCTCACAGACAGAAGAGCACACGGACATGGCGTGCAAGTCCTCCTGAGCCAAACCGAGCAGGACGGCAAAGTTGGAAAGCCAGGATTTTGTGCTCCCACTAGAACACACAGCAAAAGACCCATTTAGTTCAACACCAGCTGCATTTAGCCTGGAGTTTGCCTTCAGGCTTTATCTCTAAAACCAGGAGTAGGGAGAAGAAGCTCAGATTTGAAAACATCCAACAATATATTACAGAATGAAAGAGAGAGTCATGAATTCCTGCTTCCCCCTCTGATGTAAACCTCAGCTGCTGCTGCCTCCCCATGAAATCAAGCGAGGACCAAGCCAAGTATCAGCTATTCGGGTAACACCAATGTACTGCGTGTGGGGCACACAAACAAAACCCACATCTCACAACTGTAAAATACTACGGCCTGAGACCGTTGCCCCTGAAACTACAGACACACTCAAAGCAACTGGGATGTGGCCAAAGGCAAACATCTCTGAAAAGCCTTGCTACAGCTTACGCACCAAAACCATAGCCAGGTTTTCAAAGCATACAACACCAGATTGTCTTGCTGGAGCTGAACTCCTTTGAAAACCTAAAGCAGATTCTCAGCAATATTGCACTTAAAAAATCAGATTAATTTGAAATTTTAGCTCAGTCTGTGATTTCCCAAGTATTTCAAGCTTGCAGTTAGAGCTTTTGTTTAACAGGGAGTCATAAGAGAGTTTTTCCATTGCAAAAGAGAAACAAAGATAGAAGCATTAAATCTTACCTGCAGCTACTGACTTCCAAGTCCCAAACTAAGCAAGAGGAGAGGATGAAGAAAAGCATCTGGATTCTCACTTAAGTCCCCAAAGTAACACCCACCCATCTGTAACCTAATCCTTTCAGCAAGGAACTATCCACAGCGTGCGAACAAACGATGACGAACAAATGATGAAAAGTCAAATTGCCAACAAGCATCCTCAGTAATTACCTGCAGTTCTGCCTGGCACTAGTTTCTGAAACGTGAGTGTATCTGGAGCAGTATTCTGAGTTCAACTAAATTCCTGATACAAAGATAATTAAAAAGAAAGAAGAATCATCCCTGAATGTCACACCAAAATATATACTTGAATATAGACCTAGGTAAACAACATTTTTAAAGGATGCTTTGGGAGAAAGGAATGTACTTTCCCAGTGCAAAAGAATCAATGCTAATGATTTTTTGTCTTAATTGTCTTTCCAGATTTCTGCCGTGATGCTTACAAATGAGTTTTTATCTTACATGACATTGTGAAATACCCACTAATATCTTCTATATTGACAAATACTTTGAAGGCTGATGCTTGCTTTCAACTACATAGAAGTCATTGTCAGAAAAAGAGAAGAAAAAGAACACACTATACTTAGCCACACCAGAGACTGCTCACAGTAATGAGGGAAAAAACAGTGCTAATGGTTAACTATTTTTTTTTTTTAAGAGAGAAGTTTCCGAGTAGCTGACTATCTCAAGGGAGTGAAAATCTGAACTGTAAGTCTTCAAGTAACCCATGTTGTGAATTCATTCAGTTACCGACCTAATCTTATCAGAATATAAACAATCAAGGAAAAACAAACACACAAAGCTTTCCCAAAGAGAGAATTCATCAGAAGTCCCATCTCCTCAGGGTTAAGGGTATCTGGAACTTGCAGTGTAACTTTACTGTCCTTGAAAACAGCCCTCTGAATAAGCAGGACAGCAATCCACATTTCCAAAGTGAGCAAAATGTGCATGCATTAGAAAACAAACAGATACATTTTTAAGGCTAAACCCCACCCAGCCTCTCTACGTGAATGTCTCAGTAGCTTTAGGCAGAAGATTAATCTAAGACAAGGGACCATGGTCCTCCTCCCATGCTGTCCCCTAGCTGGGTTTCTTCAAATCTTCAATCCCATTATTCTCTTTCTAACCACAACCTGAGGTAGTGCACACAGCCATATCCCACTGACTACCCAGCTGACACTCAACCCGATTTCTTTTCATCTTTGGCATCCCAAAGAGTTTGAGAAAAAAAATATCAGAACACTTTTTCTTACTTATTTTATAAGTATACCCCATCTCTTTTAAACAGCGCCCATCCTTCTAACAAAAGTCAAGCGCTACAATAAATCTGCTAAAAAACGCACGACCCCAGACTATAAATGACAGCAGCATGTTTAGTTATTCTGCAGCCTCCACCGAACTCTATTTATTTCCATTTCCTGCCCACTTTAATGTACTTCAGTGGCCCGCAGTAAAGTTAAAGCAATAGGTGTCTGTCATAAAGATGAATAGTGCTATTGGAATGCATAATACAGTGGAAAGAGGAAATGAGAGCAATCTGGTTTATTTACATCTCGGGCTCCCATCAGCACCTCAGCCCACCTCCCAGTGGTTTCAGCCGCCTTTCCTGTTATCTTGCTGTATATCCCCTGCAACGACTTGGCTTTTAACCTCGCAGAACCAGAGGGTACAGGCTGATCTCCCAGATTGGTGTTCATGAGCTGGCAGGGTATCGGAGCAAACAGCCGTGCAGCACGTTCAGTGCAAAGAAAACAAAACAAAGGTAGTGGCTGCAATTTAATATAATTAAAGACACAAACAAAACAAAAGACCCCAAAGAGATCTGCTATCACAGTTATATTTAGATCAACACACAGGAACCTGACTACTTCTGAAAAACAGTAATTACTGTATGGCAAAATATTACTTTTAATCTCCCTTCTTTACGACCTAATTAAACAGATATTTTACTAGCATTTGGAAAATGTTTTTCTTAATTTTATTCAATTTTAACATTTGGTGTATTCTATAAACTACACATCCAAACTAGTATGTAATTTTGTGTTTATTTTTAATAGTGTATGACTTCATTTAAAAATTATGACTTTTAATTTGCATGTTTATTGTTGGTTTTAAGTAATCCTTTAATTTTGCCTCTTGGGTCTGTGGCTTACTGTAACTTCACAATGCAAATTCAGTACTGATTTTATTCATATGAAAGCACCGTCCTTCAACACCCATTGTACCTTTTTTTTCTTTTTTTTTTTTTTTAAACCTTCATCAAAGGATCATCATTTTGAACAGCAGCAAGTGTTTGGGGAAATAGCTGCATACGCATCATCACACAATAATTTAATGTCTGAGAAGCCTTTCTTTGACTATTACTTTCAGAAACAGCCACTTAGACAAAGTTGTCTTTCAGAAGTTCAGACAAAAACTTTTGATAGAAATTAGACACTTTTATTTAAAAGATAAATAGCTTTCCATCTGTAATTACTTCTTCCTTGAAACCAGAGAGTAAATTTTGGTTAGCCTATGAGCATGGGAAATCAGACTATAGAAACTCCGCCTATTAGGCTGCATAAAAAGTCACAACTCTTTCCTCTTAAAAGCTTATGAGTGCTTATGAAAAGTGTCAGAACAACTACTCAGGAGACCAGTGCTCTCCAATACCCTCATCACACCGAATGCTACCTACTCCACATACAACATGAGTTCAATCAGGCTGCTCAGGTAATAAGGTAGCTCTGCATTTCATCACAGGGACAAAAAATCAGAGCACAGCATCACTATACAGAAAACACGCTGCCTTGTCAAAATGCCTCAGAAACATCAAATGTTCATACTATTTTAGGGGAAACAAAAGGCTGTTTCCACTACTACAATTATTTAGGCAGCAGCCCATGTTTTCAGAATGACAAATTGCAATGGTAGCCTTGTGAGATGGACTCCTTCACAGACAAACTCTGGCAGGAGCCCAGCAACCCAGCCCAGGCAGCCCGATGGACTAGGAGTCATGCCCAGCATGAGACCTTCAGCATGTTTAAGTGATCATAACTGTGTATGTCCCAGTAGAACTGTGCCCATTTGTATCAGACAGACCTTTAATGAGAGAGTTCAAGAACGTCTGGACACCAGCCGCAGCAAAAGCGACTCTGGCTTTGAAAAACTGGATAGGAAATAAAGTGCTTGGCGTGCTCAGGACATCTGTATACAAACCCTACAACTGTTTCAGTCCAACCATCTGAATCCAATTAAAAGAACGCTCAGCAGCAGAAGTTAGGGAGTGGACACATTTTCCAAATGAACATCATTAGCATAATGTAGATTTAAAATCAACTGTGAAAACCAGTGCTTGGCATTGGATCACACCCTCTTAGTGTCTCTTTCACTTGCTCATTTTATCAATTATTTGTTTGCTAAATGAATACTTGAGGAGGTACAGAAACGATTTAGCTTTCACAACTGAAGGGCTGCCCGTTGTGCACTCCTCTTGCAAGCTGCAAATTGCTGCATACAGTGCACAGTTAGCGCACCAGGCAGCTTGTCTCCAGAAACAAAGTGGATTACCCTTATTCCTCATCTTAATAATACCTCAGTTTAACTGCTTCACCAAAAACCAGCTTGGCTGAAAAATTTTGGGTTTACATCTAAGTTCAAATGGTACTACAGAGGGTTAGAGTTTCTTCTTTTCCTCCTTGCTTGGACTTAATCAAGAAAATAAAAAAAAAATAGGAAGGAAAAAAATCCCCTCTAAGCAGGGGTGAATAGAAAAGGCATGATGAAGCATATTTCTAACTCCTCAACCACAACCAGGCCACACACTGCCTACAAACTCTGCTGTAGTTCCTTTGCTTACTAGGTGGCACACGTGTTATGCTACCTCCCTCTCCAATCTGTTCATCCCATAGCAGCCCTTTAAAACAGATTCTTGGGTGGCTTTTTTGAATACCACTCTTCAGCAGATGAACTTCAGCAAGTATATTCACAAATTTTCTGTCAGCTGCCTGTTGGAAAGTGGGGTCCTGGTGCTTCCAGTATCTCTGGGCTTGGATGGAAGTAAGGTCTGTGGCTGTCTCTTGGATTCAGTTAAGATGCTGGAGCACAGAAGTAATTCACCTCATTGTGCTGGCCTCATCTTGCATTAGAAAGAAAAGATAAATACACAGGTCCTAAGGGACGTCTGCAGGTGGGGGACACTGCCCAAAGAATCAAATGATCCTCCTATGGAATCTCTTTAGAGTGAAGTATGATGTCAGCCATATAAACAGCAGATGGAGACAGACCATTTGAGGAGCATCTATAGAACAAAAAGCAGATTACAAAACAAGAATGTTGTAGGAATTTCAAGAGTGTGGTTTATTTAGTTTACAGAAAGAAAACTGAAAAGAGTCCTCCAGTATGCAAAAAGTAATTACAAAGAGACTGGTGACCAATTACTTTCCATATCCACCTGGGAAAGGAAAGCAAATTACGCTACTTCTCAGCAAAGACACCTTAAGAAAAATTGTCAAAGCTGAATGAATACTGGAAAACGCTACAGAATGATGTTGAGAAAACTCATTCCTTCATGACAGGTTCTGAAAAGCAAGTAAGAAACATCCATGGGAGCTTATCCAGAGATAGGCGATGCCATTTCAGTGGAGGAAGCTTACTACTTTTTAAAGATCTGAAGATACTTTTCCAGCCCTATGTTCTTATGATCCTAGTTTTGGAAAGATGAGTAGCACATATGTAGACAGACTTTGTGTTTGGGTTCAAGTGCCACACACAATGAACATAGACTTCACAATATTATTCTCCTTTGATGACTATTCAGTAACCTACACTATCTTGCTCACAGCAAGTTTTCCAACTTGCATCATTCTATTAATTCCAGGACTCTTGTACTAGTTGTGACCCTCTGTATCACCTTGAATAATTCTTCTTTTGCCAGTTAGTCATAGCCCATCACCACGATACCCAGAACATTCTTTATCATTAACTACTCTCTCTCTCTCCCACTTTCAATCTACCCTTACACATAAAAAGTACAGAATTGTTACATTTCATTTCCTATGGGTTCAGGGGATAATTTTAGAAATTCAAATGAGATGCCCAAATTAGATGGTGGAAGTCCAACCACTCCTACCTGTACACAGCATTCTGGAAATAAACATAATAATCAAGATTAATTAAACCCTCAAATGAGAATTGAAAAAAGCAGCACACACACCCTCCAAAAAACACCACCAGAGAGTACTAGCTGCATTACAGTAACTAGCTCCTTGCAAAGGTTCAAAAAACCTCATTGCAAAGCCCATTAAGAAGAGCTGTGAAGGAATGCAAACTAGCCACTCCAGATTACAAATGGAAGACATCTCAGGGCTGCTGATGGTACATTGGAAATATCTGTAACAGAATGGCACAAGAAAGCTTAATCCATAGCCATCGGCAGGCTTATCTGTCCAGATACTTCTAGAGACTCTGCCCTCAACACATTTCACAGCATATACAAGAAAATTTTCTCAGTAAACCTGTTGCTCTTCTGACCCTGAGACATTTCTATCAAGGTCTTCAGATCTATCAGGGTTTTCAGGAGTAAAAAATAATCACAAAAAAAAGGTAAGGTTTCCCCCAGATAGCCACACAAATTACAGATGGACAGAGATATCAAAACCTAAATATACACACTGAAGAGAGAACAATAAAGACTATTTAATTAAAGAGCTCCTGAAAACTTGAAATCATAGAATCATTTAGGTTGGAAAAAATCTTAGGATCATTGAGTCCAACCGTTAACCTAGAACTGCCAAGTCCACCACTAAACTATGTCCCTAAGTGCCAGTGTGTTCTACGGCTATAATTTAGTTACAGACTGCTCCTATTTCAACAGTTTCTTTAGATGAAAAGTTCAGCACCTAGCACCACATCATCATGGACCACAAACTAGTAGCAGTGTTGTACTATGTAGAAACACAGCAACAAGATTAGTAGTAGTAGTAGGAAGATACTCTTGTTGCTGCTTTTCTTGATCCTGTTGGTCTTTAACAGCCACTAACTGAACAGTATTAGACAATCCTTACCTACAAAACAACTTATTTCTAATAGTCCTGTGTCACACCAATCAATTCCTTTGCATGAGAGTACTTTGGCCTCCCCTAAGAACACCACTTTTCGCAAGTTGGCTGCTATCCTTTGATCACACAGTCTTGTAACAAGCCTTTCAATGACTATATTGCATTGTCAACAATAAAGTATGTATCCAGCCTTGAACCCTTAAAATACCTGAGTGGGCACCAAAAGACACTGTACATCTTCTACACAACCTAAATAACAAGAATTGCCTTTGTCAGCCCAGCAAATCGCACTCTTGTGAGCAGGACAAGAGTCCTATGATTAATATCCACCTGTAATCCTTATAGTGGGAAGCCCTGCAGCGATCCTGTGAAACCTGCAAGCCGTGCAACCTCTCCCCATCCACAGGGCTGGTGTAATCAAAGAGAAGAAACTCCCTTTGCCTAAGGTCTCTCTTCTACAAACATAAATCAACGTGGCTATGCCCTCAAGCAGACAAAACCCCACTCCACCCATGCTCAGAGCATCTTGAAAGCCATGTTAATAGAGTTTATAAACTCTGCTACAACACGGGATATAAACATATTAAACACATGGGCAAAGCGAGCTTATATCTGCTTATAACATACATACACGTAGACATGCCCACAGATGGCTGGTGAAAATACCTCTGTAAACTCTTCCAGGCTCCTCAAACACACACACACACACACACACAAAAAAAAAAAAAAAAAAAAAAGCACCTTATCTCCTGAGACACAGAAGTAATCAAATACCTGGCAACAACTTCCAAAACCCTTCAAGCCAGATCCTATTAAAACCAGCAACTAAGAGATGAAAGGCTCTAGCTCATCCTACCAGTCACACTTTCAGGGTTTTTAAACATTTACTGTATCTAACATTGCTTCTATAGAAATTCCACAAACGTAGACAATGCCCAGCATCACAGGATACATTTATGTTTCCATTCAATTGAAGGTACTACATAAAAGGATGCTTTTATTTTAATTTGTGTACTGAGACCTTGGAAAAGAAGCTGCCTCATCACCTGCTGGAAAAAGCCAAGTACAGAGGAGGAAAGAGTTATTTTAAGAAGAGAAATTACAGCCCCAAAGTGAGACCTGGGCCCTAAAGAAATCCATGGCGACGTTCACTCCAAATGCAAATCTGGTATTTCCCTCTCTAAGTGTCTCCCCTCTCTTTCCCCCATCCCCATTCCTAACTTCAAATCAGCAATGAGCTTTCACTAACCTGCCTCCCCATTTCATAAAATGCCCAAGAAGTGCATGTTTGTAGTTCCTGGGTGATGAGTTAAGTTACATCTTGGTGTGCAAATTTCCCCTTTCATTTTAAAACAATTTTTTTTGGCAGTAGAAAATGTGTCAAATTTGCAGTCAATCACTAAAAAACTATACACGCCACCCAAGTTGCCTTATTATTATTTTTACAGATGTAACTACACATTTAAACCCAGAAAACTCTGCGTAATCATGACTTGGTTACACCCTCATAAAGTCTGACAGCTCATCAAATAGCTCCCATTGTGGACAGTGGCAAAGCAGTTCTACAGATCATTACAGTTAAAGGCCAGTGAAGATAACCCTCTTGTCTGGCCTCCTGCACATCACAGCTCTGCTAATTTCAACCAGAAGAAGTAGTGACGCCGATAGGCTTATTCAATGAATATAGATGCTTTAGTATTTTAAGAAACACTCAGGGGGTTTTGAGCCCACATGTCTTCTGAAGCCATAGTACTTCTGAAAGAATCATGTTTGTAAAGTACAAGGTATATGAATAAAAAACATAAAATCAAACAGACCAGGACAGCACTTGTGATGTAAATCCAGAGATGACACACGCTATTCTTTGCTCCTGTGCCAGTTTATATCATCTGAGCCAGAAACTCCACTCCCAATGGTCAACTTGAGAAATCCAAGTGGTTGATTCCAAGACTCTCAGGACACTGTGTACTGGTAATATTTGATTTACACTTACAGCTCTAGTCTCAGAGAAACCCATTAGGCAGGATAGACTCAAAGATGCGTGTTTTACTTCACAAGGCCGCTGCTGTAATTCGCAGGGAAAACCCGCACAGAAGGCACAGACTACAATGTTATTGCTCCGGCTCCAATCAGGAAATAGTCACTGAAATAAATTAACATCAGCATCTCATGGAAGTCCCTGCGTGAGGAAGTTAGGCAAGATTTATTCAAGACCACAATCTCAGGAGCAATTCATCAGAATCAAAGGTAAGCCAAAAAAGAAATAAATGAAAATGGGGCCAGCTAGAATAACAAAGCGGCACAGCCAAGGCAGCAGCCACATGACAGCCAGAGGCATCTCCAGAGCCATCAGAACAACTGTCCACAGATCTTGCCAATGAGCCAGATGCTGCTGCTGGAAGAAGGCTTGTGTTGATATAAACTCAGATGCGAGATGCTTAACACCAAGAGCAATCAATCTTCATGATTCCCCTGTGGCTGCCAAGCTTCACTATTATGCCACAAAGAGATGAAAACAAACTTCAGAAAACACATGTAGATTCTACATGACATCAGACTCTCCCCGCCCTCCCCTTACTACTCAGAAACAAACCAGCGATTTGGGTGTAGCGATAAGTGACCTGATGCCTTTCCTGAGTTAACAACAGAACCAGGAAAGAATATCGTTGGCTAAACAGCTCACTGTGCACACACTGCCAGAAAACCAGTGAATTTACCATACTGTATAGGAAATTCCTATCTTCCACACCAATTAGTGACCCAACAGTGACTGATTTTATAATCCCAAACTTGACTTACAAAGTGACTTCCTCTGGGGCCAACTTTCCATTACCCAGCATGTGGAAAACTGCACACAGTCAGTGCACTATGAAAACCAAGGGAAAATAAGTGCTATTTAAACCAAAATTCTACCGTGCCTCCACATTCTTGCTTTCCTAAGGGAGATGCACTTTTGACAGTTACTTCCTTTCCCTACCTCAACATCCTATCTCCACCACGCACCAGCTGGGCACTCAGTCAAAACAGAAACAACAACAGGAACTAGCAACTATTCATTACAATAGGATCAAAACATTTCTAGGCACTAGTGCCTCGCCAAGTCACTGTCCTTGAAGACCTTGCTGCAATCCACTTCTTCCCTCCCACTGCAGACACCGTTACTGAAAGTGGCTCCACTTCAGCTTGAAGCACCACACATTAAAAATCACGGCTTTTTAATCAGAAGGCACTTGGTGGCATGCGCTCACACCCCAGAACTGCAGGAGGCAATGAAACTGGGCAGCAAAAAGGTGAGAAAATTAACTGGCCAACAACAAAGGATGATGTTTGTCCTTTATTATAATCAAGCTAACATTAGCTCCAGTCTATAAAACCAGAATTGCACTGCACACTAACCACCAGCATAATCACAGAAGCAGCGCCACAATATGATTACTGGACAATAATTATATCTTACAAAGAGTTAAAGACAATCAAGTACATGTAATAAAGATTTATATGCAGTTTTCCACTGACCTGGAAACAGCTTCATACACTAATAAGTTAATATTACTGCCAGGAACAAAGCAAACAGTTAGATCTACATGACAAAATGTATGAAACACAAGAGCCAGATTTTGGGTCCTTTCGTCAAGGAAGCAGTTATTTAATTCCTGGGAAAGGGCATTTTCTTTCACTGTACCATCAATACCTAAATGCATTTGCTCATAAAAGACCCAGTCCTGGCTCCGTGGCATGATCTGGGTGCAAATCTGCAGCACTGCACAAGGCCATGAACCAAGGGTCTCCTTTTCCCACCATGCAGTTGCTTCTGGGCAGTAAGCACAGGGCAACTGGAGACATCCTCAGACAGCATCCACATCTCCCTGTTCCACGCACAACAGCACAGACTCTGAAGTGGCTGCCAAGAGAGACTCTGCCTCCCATCACACCTCTCTAGGAAGGCTGGTTCTCCATGGGTGAGCATAACGGGGAGCACCAGGGAGCTGCCCATGCTCTCCATCACAGCTGCTAACCTCTAGCCCCCAGACACAAGTAGTCCCTTGGCTACTAACCTAGTAACTCCCCGCTCCAAGCACCACTGAGAACTGCTGGTCTTTGGTGAGTCATTTGGGCCATACCCTTCCCACCCATTGTCCCTCTTCCCAAATGACAACAGCCATCATCTCTCACAGGTGGACACACAACAACCACCAGCAGCAGCCACCCAAAGATCATAGAGTGGTTTGGAAGGGACCTTTAAAGATCACCTGGTTCCACTCCCCTACCATGGGCAGGGACACCTTCCACTAGACCAGGTTGCTCAAAACCCCATCCAGCCTGGCCTTGAGCACTTCCAGGGATGGGGCATCCACAGCTTCTCTGGGCAGCCTGGGCCAGTGCCTCAATACCCTCACAATAAAAAATGTCTTCTTTGTATCCAATCTAAATCTATCCTCTTCGTTTAAAACCATTACCCCTTGTCCTGTCACTACAGACCTCGGTAAAAAGTCTCTCTCTGTCTTTCTCATAAACTCCCTTAAGTATCGAAGGGCCACAGTAAGGTTGCCCCAGAGCCTTCTCCTTTCCAAGCCAAACCACCCCAACCCTCCCAGCCTGTACTGGAAAAGTGCTCCAGCCCTCTGACCATTTTCCACAGCCAATTCAAGCCTTACCCCAGCGTGCTTACAGAGGCAACAAGAGTAAATATTTACACACTGGTCACATCCATATGCCCAGCTGGGTCTAGGACCCCCTGTCTCAAACTTGCAACTCTAAAGCATGTAATGAATTCACCAAAAATCACAAATGACACAGGACTTTATACAACAAGCAATTCAGCAGTTCTGCTAGCTATGCTATGGATGCCATAACTGAAAAAGGACATCCCTCTGCAAAGTTACTCTGAGGCTGTTGCTAGATAAAATAGCCAGACTCAGACTGAAACTACCATGTGTAAGGTACACTCCTGAACAGACACAACAGATAGAAGCATTTAATAAACAGATCCATTAACTAGAAAACATCCCTGCAGCAATTAAAACTTTGCAAAGTACTACAATGTACACCTGGTTATTGCTCTGACACCTGCTTAGGTTTTCTGTGTGTCTGTAAGTTGGACCAAAGAGGAAGATAATTGAGTTGATGGACAGATCATGAAAAAAATGACAGTAAGGTACTGTTAACTGTTCATGAAAAATGGCACAAAAACTCAAAGCATGTGTACTGTTTGAAATGCTTAAAAGTTACTGCATTTTATAATGAACCATATACAACCAAATGGTGTTTCTCCTATTGCTGAAGAATAATTTTATTCTGAACTAAGGATCCCATCATAAAATGAAAGGAAATTCACAGTCTAAACAATCGCAGTTGTGCTGAGCACTTTTTAGGCATATGGCAATTTTATAATGGTCATTGGGGATGAAGAGCTAAAATTCTGTGGCAGACTCTGAATTTAAGACATTTCACATAAAATTACATATCTCAGGAAACAAATAAATTGTGAAGTGTGCAACCTCATAACGTTACAGCCAATATTCAGCATATGTAAATCTGACTACCTCAAAATACAAATGCCATTTTCAGTACAAGGACCCAATTGCTTTATAAAGGGTCCAAATAAGTAAAAAAAACACCAACATTTGTCTGAAGGTATCATTAAAAGAAAATAAATATATTGAGGTCTGCCTTAACTTCATATGGTCTGAGTTACCTTGACAGTATGCAGCTACAAGATGTGATCCAACATTCCCAAGTAAATGCCCTGATTACTATTGTAAGTCTGTCATTTAAATAGTTCCTTCCTGTTTAAAATTTAGAAAGCCAAAAGCGTTTTTCCCACCACTAAGCATTGTGTAAGACTCCTTTCTCTTCCAGCAAGCTGGCTGAAGATGGATGAGCTTCCAAACTGATATCATTTTTAATTACACGTTTTTCTCTCATTACTAATTTCCTACACATGTCTCTAATCTTGCAGTGAAATCTCTCAGCACAGTAGGTGTATCCACATACACCACGGTCTAGAAAATTAATACGAGATAATGATCAGGACTGCCATCACAACATAACCTGAAACAAGCAAGATACACTAGAGGTGATACATACTCATTAGACTCCAATCTCAAGTGTTTCTGGAAAGCAGCTGTTAATGGATAGTTTCCCTCCCTCCTATAGCCTGGAGCCAATAACACAGTTATTGGGGTCTGGAAGAAGGAGATGCTCCAGGCAACTTCCCCCTTGCACCTTCCACCAGGCAGTTACAAGCTTGTGATGCCCAATGCACATCCACCCCTTGGCTCCCCTATCCTAAACATCCCACCAAGCAGCGCCGTTCCCATAAGGGAGCCACAATCATCCGCTGCTCTACAGAAGACACACAGGTACCCCAGCTCCCTCCTGCTATCAGGGGTCCAACAGCTCCCTCCACCTAGGACTCCTGGTGGAGCTGTCGTCTCCAAAAGCACAGCAGGAAAGCAGAAAGCACTGCCAGCAGGCAGACCCACAAACGGGCAGGAGGGCACGGGGCCACGCACCAGGAGGGGTCACACAGCCAGCAGCTGCCTGTATCGGATGCTCTTTGGGCAGGCAGGAATCAGGGCTATGGACAGACCCATCAGCTCAGGTCACCCAAGTGCCAGCCGGGATCTCCCTCATTCCTCAGGCATCTCTCACCACCTGAAAGGCATTGCGCAACAAAGCGCGTTGCAGCATTTTTCACCATTAAACCAACACGTCAAGAAAGCAACTTTTAGGGGGAAAAGAAAAAAAACAAAAACAAAACAAAAAAACAACACAGAAGGGCAATTGTCACTAGGCTTTCTCCCGAGCTAAACACATCACACATCAAATTCTTAAGGGAATGATGCTTTCAGCACACCAGCTGCCTTCTCGTCAGCTGACACTGCCCAAATAAAAGAGGAAAATCCTAGGAACTATTCAGAGTGTCTGACATTTAAGGACTCAAAGTACAACAAGACAAATCACAAGCACTTAAGTCTATGATTTCTAAAATATGGTCTTAAAATATGTCACAAGTACAACTGTCTACTTACTCAAAGAAAAGGAATCACTGCTGTTTAATGGTCAAAAATATGAAGGGAGAGAGAGATTAGAACATATAGTTGAAGCATACACACCAAACTAATGCACATAAAAACTGGTGCATATATAAGGAACACCAGCAGGAGGGCTCTGGTATATATGCTTGCAACTCACTAATCAGTAATCGCATGCTGAGCAAAATGCATATGCTAAATGGGGTAAGTATATCTAAAAACCTAATGCTAGCTGACTTGCCCTAGGTCCCTGGGGAAGCCTGTAGCACAGGCAGTGTGAGTAAGCTGGAGCTGAGATGTTTCACGGTATTCACACATGCTGCTAGGGAAGCTGGCTGATGGAAAAAATTATACAATTTCACATTTTCTTCTCAAAAAAGCAGGCAACAGGTTCCTGAAACTGCTACCAATGTTTCATCCTGGTTTTCTGCCTGCTGTCCATCTATTGACCGAGACAAAAACCTTTAAATCTAGCCTTGACTTCCTCAAGAACTTGATGAAGAAGTTTGACCCACAAGAACGCTGGTTCTTCTTGAAAACAAATACTTCTCCTCTACTAAACTTTGTTAATTCAGCACAGGTAAGGAAAAGCAGGGGGACGCCCCCATTTTCTCTTTCCCACAATGTTTAGAAAGGACCGTGAAGGGGACAGGTACAAACCCAAGGCTTCACTGGAGCTTTGCTGTGCACCACCCACCCCCTTGACTGGAACCAGCACCCACATCAGACTCGAGATAACGCAAAGCTGCACAACGCAACCCTCCACCTCAGGTGGGAACTAACTGCCCGCTGAAGTCAAGGCAAGCCTTTCGAGTGACTTCACCAGGTTATGACTGGCCTCCTACTTCTTTTTAATTCTCATTAGCATTTGCTGACAACTCCTTTACAACCAGAGGGACAGGTTCTTTATGAGAAGCTGTTTTGGCTGCCCCAGTTAATGCCTTAATCCACAGACTGAAGCAGGTCAGATTATCTACACGTATCAAAGACAACATTATGCTTCATAAGCTATTTTTCTGCTTCAGTAAGGAATAAGCACGTTTTTATTTCTTACTATGTTTACCCATTACCTCACCGAGCAGCATTATTGTTAGTCTTGCTGAGGCTCCCTTAGAATAGGAACGTATAAAGCAGGATTTCCTCCAGCTCTGCGTACCTACTTACTCCAGAGTCATTAATGACACAGGACTGGATTGAACAAAGACTTAAGATCAAATGAGCATTCAAAACAGCTGGGAGTGAAAATATATCTGCCTGGCACACTGCATCTCCGCTTTGTATTGAAAAAAAAAAATTGTGCCAATGAGGCACAAACTGGCTTTAAAGATCACTTTTACAGGAATGTTTTTGTAAGAAAGATGGAAAAGCTGAACACCTGCATGTGGGACATGTATCCCAGTGGGTTCCAAATTAAGTTTATAGCAGCTTCTACCCAGCAATCTGCAAATCAAGTTGTCCCTTTTACTGGAGATCAGAGGTAACCTCACTGCTATCAAAAGGAACTCTGCAGAAAAGACCCAAGTCCTGCACAAGAACCCTCTGGAAACCCAAACCAACTACATATGGTCTTTCATGTGATTACAACTGATAGCTGAAATATCCAAGGGTAGATAACACTGCTCTGCTCTGAGACTTTTAAAATACATCCAACCAATATTTTGAAGAAAACTTATGGATGTACATAAGTAAGACAAATAGAAGCAATACTGCCCTAGGATTTGTCAAAGTTGATTCTTCAAGTTATTACACCGTTTGGGTGTTGAATAGGGACGTTTATCAGAAAGACTTATTCTCCTGACAGACTGTGCTTCCCAGCAGAGCCAACACTGCACAGCAACACGTGCCCCATACCCATCGCATCGCCCCACAGGGCAGGCACTGAGAGCCCAGCGCTGAACAGCAGCACACCCTTCCCCCTTCTCCCTTCCCTCCCCACCACACCACAGACAGACACACTAACTCTGGGTATGCTTTCAGCAGAAGCTACCCTGTAAGCACATCTCCCCTGAAAATTAACTGGAATTTAGGGAAAAAAAAATAGGCAAACAATAAAAATAAAAAACAAGCCAGAAGCTATGGACTGCCCATACAATTACCCTATACAGGGCGAAAGTTGGTAGGACACAGAAGAAATAACCCAAAAGCTACAAGGATTTTGCTTGGGTTCACTTCTTAGCATCCAAAATTACCTTGGCAATCTCTTAAAGACCTCCCTACTAGTGGTGTACACAGAGGCAGCCAGCAGGCTGGGAGAAGCACACAAGCAATCTAAGGATGCTTGAGGAGAAACACTACCACTCTGTGTGATGCTATCAGCTCCTGCCTGCCTGAGGGCATTTCCTACCTCTCTACCTACAGAGAGGTTCCCCAGCCATTAAATAAACAGTCTTTGAAGATAACGAAGCTTATTCTAATCTCTTGCTGATGTCACTCTTGTATTGTACTCAGCTGAGCTAGAAGACTCCTGGGTTAACTAACTCCTCTGCAAGATCAGGATTACCTTAACTCTGCTCTTGCACAGACCTAAAGAATCCTGTTGAGGCACAAAAAGCAGCAGATTGTTCAACAAGAAAAAAAATGTAGATCCACTGCATGAATAATCACAGACATTTTTCAGCTTACTCCTTTAGAAGCAGGTGAACCGCTTCTGTACCATTATGCTCAGTAAGACAACCTTCTGTACCAGACCTTCCACTGCTTCCACAGAAAGCAGAGGTACAGCCTTTAGAAAGGAGGGGATGCCCTGAACTACTTTCCAACACTGGCAAATGGGGTTGTTGCTCCAGTGGCAAGAAGAAAGAAAAATCAGACTGAACCCGGACTAGCAAGAGGAATTAGAATGGAAACTACAAAGAGAAAAACACAGAAAAGTAGACACCTTCCAACGCATTGCTGTCAGAGAACAACGCCTTTGCGTTCTCCCTTGTGTTCACTTCCCAGGGTCAAGAGTGCATTGCAGCTCTTTAACTACCCGCTTCACACTCCTCGTCGCACCCAATCCTACGAGAGTCAAGCCCTCCCACAGCAATGAAACGCTCAGTGAAGAACTCGGTGGTGGGTCAGAAAAGCCAGCCCTGCGTATAACATATCTTTCATGTCATCAAACAGCTTGGCAATAAGAAGCTGAACCCCAACCAAATTCTTGCAGCACAGATCGGAGTTATTTTGCTCTTGAGCTGTCTGTGCTTAGGGGCAGCCATGATCAGAATAATAAAAGGATATACAGCACAAATGTGAGAAAAGGGGCTCAAGTGGGGGCTGAATATTTGCGCTCAGTTTCAGTCCCAAGGCAAATTTCTTTTGGAAAGTCTGAATATTATCAGCCTGGGTTGTTTGCCTCCTGGATAAGCTATGTCTTAGTTATACCAAACAGATCCTGGCACTGTTTACACACACACACAGGTAATTATGTTTCCACTGAACAGAAGAATGAAGAGGATGTGCTAGAAAAAAAAAAAAGCAGACAGAACTATTGATACCTACACAGAGAGACAGATTTGGAACACAGACATGGACTCAGTTCTGCAGCCTGGCTTCCTCTTCATTTCACCAGTGTAAATCAACCGAAACTACACAGCACCAACAGGCTTCATTTTCCACCTGTTAACACAGGTTTTCAATTTCACTGTCAATAAAAGAACCACAACGCAAACTGTTATGAAATGAAAATCCAGCGCCATATGTAACTGGAGACAGAAGCAGAGACACGTACAGCCAGGTTCAGGCTGACTGCAAACACTCTTCTCCAAACCCTGCCACCGCTCCCCAGAAGGCTGCTGCCAAAGCCATCACTACTTTCCGCTGCCAAACAGCTCCCAGGGACTCAGTACAGCCATGAGCTGAGGCCAGGGCATTGCTACTTGTGATCAACGGGCAAATGCTGACCACAACATCCACCCTTCCATGCAAACATCAGAGGAACTCATTCACGGTCTGCGTTTCACAAGTACAACCTGCCAGGCTGAGAAACTCTCTCCATCACGCGGGTATTTTTTAATCATGTAGCTCTTTGTGGAGGTCTCAGATTTTAAACTTGAATAACAAGTAACATCACCAGAGGTCAGTCAAGCAGCAGTAAGACTGCACAAGGTGGCAGGTTAAAGCATCTCACATTTATAAAAGTGTAAGTATGAAATTCAGAAAGGGCCCCCAGGGATCCCAATGCAAGACATGAACGTGTAATTAAAAACCATAAATCCATCAAATGAAAAATATGTAAACTTAATACATTAACTCATATATTTTTCTTTCTCAACCACATTTGTCTTACTCTACACTCCTTTGGAGCCTACAAATAAAAAATTAACAATATCAGAAGAAATATTTCTTAATATGTGGAATGCAAATATCAATAATAAATTATTTTTACTTTATTCTTACAGGTAATTGCTGAAGACATTCTCTCAGCAGACTGCTGAGACTCTGTGCATATTATAAATTACTTCAACTGTATCTCCTCTTTACAAAACCCACAAAAGGACAATATGTTACAGTGTTTCCCTGCCACTCAATCTTCCACACAAAATTACCCTTGTGAGAGCTTGTTGGAGGAATGTCAAATGTATTTGCCTTTCTTTGCAACAAAATCTTCAGAGGGAGACAGCAAAATATCTCACTTCTGTGTTCACAGTTACACAAGCTACACTAACACCTGAACATTTTAACTGGATATTCTGGGTTTAACTTTATATTTAATTACAAGCTACAGGCAAAATAGTTACAGGCCAAATCCTGGCCCATGTTTCACCCACGGCATAGTTTTTAAGACAGCTTAGCTCGGCAGCACCTGTGGTTCATATTAAGGCTACGGCACCTCTCCTCAAAGGGGTATCTCGGAGGCAAACCCTCCCTTCCACCCTCTGCTCACCAGCCAGAGCAGCAGCACCAGCATCACCCAGAAATGACGGTGGCAAAGTCACTTGTGCCTCACCTCCAACCTTCAAAGGCCAAATTTTGTAAAGCAAATTTGTTTCTCTTCACTAATGACCGTTTCCTTGGGGCCAGTGGGCCCAGTGCCAGGCAGCGGGACGGGAACACCTCTCCTGCTCATGCGCACCCAGCACCAGGGCAGCACGGGGGGATTACCCGAGATTCAGCTCCATTCCCCTCTGGTGCTGGAGCACTCGTTCTCACAAGTGGAGCTGCCAGGGACTGGCTCGTGCAGCTCTCTCCCTACCCTTCCTTCGATCATTTAGACATCAAGCTTCACCTGCTGAACAGAGGCCAGATCTGTCCAACTTTTGCTATTTACTGCAGCTGAAAATCCCTTACTTGTATGAAATAGGCCATGTAGGATGCTCCCAGTCTGGGCTGGTGACTGGTCATCCAGGCCTGGCAGCAACCTTGGCTTCTGCAGCCACTTCCACACCCACATCTACCAAGCATGCAACTGAAGCACAGGGTACATTTATAAGGTTTGCCCCTTGGCCATTTGACCCTCCTGAGAACTGTGCCATTGGTCACCTCATCCTGGCTGCAGCTGGGCAGTAGATACAAGCAGTTGCTTTTACACTCCATAGCAGACAAACTGGCATTAAAGAGAGGGTCTGTCACAACACCGGCATGTTTTGTCCAGGGGCACTCAAAGAGGACCCAACAGCTACCAAGGGAAGAGCTGAAGGCTTCCACCACTCCACACCAAACAGTATGGAGATCCTCTACAGATGACTCAAAAAGTAGTAAAGTAACTGAAACAGGGATGGACAGATTTGTACAAGCCCACTTGCTCATCATCGTATTTCTGACAGCTGTTAAGACTGACACATCCCAAAGAGTTCCCAGAGGCACCCTGTGGTCTGGGGAAGGCAACAGTTCCTGCTGCCCTAATTCAGGATGGGGATTCGATATGTGCCACCAGCCCAGCTTAGTGCCACTGATCTCAGCCACCTCAGCAGGCTCACCCCCTCCAAAACACTCAGCAGCACCACTCTGCCAAGGGCCACATGATGGCCCTGGGCATAGCTGCCACTTCTGAACTACCAGGAGCCACATGAGATGCAAAAAGCAGCAGGCAACCACTGCAGGAGAGCTACATGCAAGGTGTAGGAAACCACTGTACTCCGATCCACGAGAACAGCGGCAATGCCAGGAGTAAATACATGCTACAACATACAACACAGTAGAACAACACAAGGCACCAGAAAGAGTACAGAACTAACTGAGTACATCTAACTTCCCAAACGGCTTAAAACACAAAACAAAACGCTGCCCATTTACAGTATAACCAGCACTGATCAATATATACACACAGACAGCGACACTAACCATGCTGTAACAAATTGCATGTTGTGGTGAAACAGGAAACACATTTTCACGTAATCTTTTGAATGCTGTGAGAACTAGGACTAACGCTTCCCTTTCACAGCTAAATCTGAAAGCTGGTCAATGCCCAGCCGAGCCAGAAGTATCACATTTCAGCTCTGGACAGAAGGCTTCCCACCCCATCCACCGAGCAGTGTAAAATCCCTCAGCAACGTTAGGGGAAGATTTGCTAAGAGCTAAATGAAAATTGATCATTTTTCCACAGCCGTCTGGCATTCCAATCAATTCTGCACAGGTATTGACGTATGGTAATACTGGCCCGGCCCCAGCCGAAACTCAGAGCCGCCTGCCAAACTCCAGGAAACTGATCAAAGACTGATTTTAAAGCCTGACTCAAAAGAAGGGTAATTGTACGCACGTAAGCCTTTTTTTGTGAGCAAGTGCCGAGATTTCGCTGATTCACTGTACCTTAGGGTGATGCATACAACAGTCAGACTCCTGGTGATAAAACGAACATGCAACAGTGGCATTGTGCTGCCTAAAACAGGGAGATAGATTCATACCAGTTAAAGGTTCTTTCTCCAATACAAAAACATCTTCCAGCTACACCTTAAAACCTCACACAGCTTCAAGGCAAAGAAGTCAGTCCGAAGAACTATACACCAAAAGTTTACAGTCACTTTAACTTACCCTAGAGAAGAATACGTTACTCTTGCAAAGTGTCACATACCCACCACGCCTCTTTCTTGGAGTAGCTGTTTGAAGCTTTACTCTTGGGTTCCTCTACAAAATTTTCCTTTTTTTCCATTTAAGAATAAAACATGAAAAACCAATAAGTAACACACTTTGGCATAAACTTCTACAGCAGTATGAGGGACTGAAGCCACTGAAGAGCTCCCAATTTACAAGGCCACACCATATTTCCACAAGGCAGCTTTCAAGTTTTATCACAGGGAGACGTGGTGCAGATAAACCCCTTTCAGATAGCATCGGCATAGCGCTAGTCCATGCTACCCGAGCAGATCCGATACCTGCTACTTAATCAAGCTCCCCTTCACCTGGACATACACCACAGCACTTTTCAGTCCCCTTCCACAGCTTCGCCACTCCCCTCCTGGTGAACTGGCAGATTTTTAGGACTATCTGTTACTATCTTCACCATTAATCTAAGTCCTTGGCTTTGCTTGCTGCTTTGCTGTTGCAGAGACCCCAGTGGCAGAACCTCCTCCCCGACACCCAACCTAAAAGTTCAGTTGCAGGTCACAGAGTCAGTTGTTTTCTGTGTCCCTGTGTTATACATTCTTCCTTATTATGCATGTTACAGGAGCAGATAGGTCTATTAAGAAGAGACAGTGATGCTCGATGTCATAGAGATGGTCCCCACCACACACACACAAAAAAAAAAAAATATGTAAAAAAATGAAGTTTTTAGTAAAAAGGGACAGAAGATGGAAGCATTTTCTCTCTGCTGGACAAAGGAGAAATTAAACACACTGATATGATGCAGTTTGCCCAAATTCACAAAGTCAGTGACAGATCTAGGGATTTAATTCACGTCTTACATTCCTGCAGTGGGATGCAATTCCTCCTGTTAATAAAGGCAGCAGGAGGCATGGTTCTCCTGAAAGGAAGGCGCAAGTTTCCCCCCATAAGACACTCATCTGAAGAATTATACAAAATTAGTAGACACTTCCAAAAGAAGTCAGCCTGTTCCTGATCACAAACACAACCAGCAACAGACAAGACTTCCTCCTTCCTAAAGATACTTTCCATTTGGGGATATACTGGACACAAATACAAAATCTATTCCAGTGCTGCGGGTCTGAAGTCAGAGAAGAGAGAAACAAATCCAGGCAAATTACAGTCCATATATTTCCAGTAAATAAAAAAGAAAAAAGAAAAAAGAAAAAAAAAAGAAAGAAAAGGCCATACAATACTCCCAGATGGGCAGCTGCCTGCCATACCCAGTGTGAACAACATCCAAATAGATCTAGTTCCTGAAGGTAATTCCATTTTGAGAAAGGCAACAGCTCTGTCACGGAAAAATCTTCTATCAGATGAGCACATATTTCCAGATAGAGTCTCCTCCTCTAGCCAGGGTGAAGCAAAATCTCCGCTCACTTTTCACAACAAAATGTTTATCTGTCAGCTGAAAACCCAGGGACTAACTGGCTGTTCGCTGCTTTGGCATCCTCACTGTGGGAAGGATTCAGACCCACAGAGTACAGTCACAGTGGGGTACCCCAGCAGCAGGAGACCCATGCAGCAACCGTGTACATGGTGGGTGATCCTGCTCCTGGGAAAGAAAAATCTCTTTTTCTTTCAATACAAAAAAAAGGTGGTTTCAGCCATCCCTGCTCCAACACCCTGCAGTGCTGGGTCCACAGAAGCAGCCACTATCTGCTACTGTGGGCTGGGGAAGAGGAGGATGACTGCTGCCTCCTACAACCTCACTGTTAAGAAGTCAGAGGTTGTGATCACTGTAGGTGGAAACTCTTGGCAAAAACAATAAAGCAGCTACTACATATTTCAACAGGTTCAAAGTAACCTCAGATGTTAGGAGCAGATGCTCTTTTCCACCCCCTGGGACTTTGAAATGGTTTATGTGTTTCCTCCCTTTTCCCTAATAGGGCAGGGTGCTGAAGGAATTAGCTGGAGAAAGAGCCAGAGCAATACTAATTATCCTCAGCTACCCAGGAGACCGCAGTACCTTCAGCTAATTGTGCAATCCCTGCTCCCCCCACCTCAGATCCCCCAGTTAGAAGGTCTCTTGCCTCCGGCATCTGAACTGCAAGATAATCCCACTCACCTGTATTTTAAAAGGGCATGCTTGAAAATCCTAAATTTCTAAAGCAAACTCATTACAATTAGTTTCTGCTGCGTATCATATAGCATGGGGACTACCGCGCTGACTGAAACAAGGGAACTGCTCATGTCAACACATTTGACACGTTGTTGTCACTAACCCCGTTATTAGACTGCACACGTACCTGAAATCCACATCTGAGCTCATAGCCTGGAGCACTCCACAGCCAAGTCTCTGCAAGAGTCTCTCTCACAAAATTAAATATTAAATGTGCATCTCAAGAAAATGCCCCGTAGTTTTGTATTTATTAACTAAGACATGACTTTTCCACTTAGGCCTTTTTGAAATGTGAAATATAAAACATTTTCAGGCGCATTAAGTGCTTGTGAAGAGCCCTGAAAACTGGATTCCTCTAGAGAGCAATCTGTAAAAGACACAGTTTTCCCACTCCATTCGCCTTATCCACATCAACCTAGTTGCAGAAAGGCCTCCCATGAAAAGAAAAACAGCCCCTCAGGAGCAGAGGATCCCAAACTTACCCAAGACACAGCAGCCTTATCACCAGGACTCTCAAATTCCAGGTGACCGTGCCACTCAGTAGAAGAGGCTGACACACGAAGAGAAAACTATGGGCATGGGAAGGGGAAGAAAAATTCCACAAAAAGTCAGGGCTTGCTTCTAAAAGCTTAGACCTATCCCACACGCATCCCAAATGCTGCAAGAAGCCCCCCATGTTCTCTGAACCCCAGCTCTTTCAAGGAAGCATGATGCTGCAGGCCAGTGCTGGGGACACAGAGCCCTCTCCCAGGCTCCTGAACAGTGTGGAGACAGGTACTGGCAGCCAGGGATCACACAAGCTCGCCTTGCTGATAGTCCTCCTGATACCATGCCATCAGAGTAGCCAAGGTGGGACTAACAAAGCATCCCTTGGCCCTCATGCAACCAGACCACAGTCCTCAATCCCACGCTTGCCCTGTTGGCCTGGATTTCCAAAGCAGTAAGAAGTCCTGCACTGACCTTCTTTCCATCCTCCTTGCTGCCAGTGCTCCTTATCAGCTTTTGAACCTGCCAAATGATCTGAAGCTGAGGTAGAAAGCTCAGAGCAAGTTCCTGCAACTTCCACAGACTGGCTGTGAGAGAAGCTGGCTAGGACCCACCCGTTCCTGTTCAGCAGAAGCCAGATACCTAAAGCACCAGCTTACTGTCAGCCAAAGAGTATGTGTGCAGCTGCAGAGGTGCTGCCTCTTACTGAGTCACCAGGGACACGCCGGGAACAGCTGGGACTAATGCAGAGGGATGGAGACAGCAAAGGAGGTGATCAAAGCATCCATGCTACTAAACAATCTTCCTTAGTTCTGCTCCTCATGGGAACACGTGGTGGGTATTCAGCACACAGTACAAACCCACAGGAAAGAGCATGCCCTCCCCAAAACTTTGTTCTTTGCATCACCTGAAGGGGAGGTGATCAGCAGCACGTACGGGTGTACCAAGAGACCATCACTTGGATCAGAAGTGGGTGTGGTGGGAGGTCAGTCCAGCAGCATTGCACAGCTGAGACGTGTCAGCGCAAACTGTATCTAAAGCCACTGCTATCCTCCCCTTTTTTTCTGGAGAAGCTGGGCTTCCTCCAACTCTAGCTAGTGTAACACAGAGTCCTGCCAAGGACACAGCGGGCTAGGACTTGCTTAGTTCCCTCAAATGATTCATGGCTCATTAGCAACCAAAGGCAAGACCTGTCCTGGTCACCAAGACTCCTTGCAGACCAGGGCTGCCAGTGTGCCTCTTTACACCCAACCACAGCTCACCCACTCAACTGGGAATACAGTTTTTTTAGGTACCAGAGGAAAAGCATCATCCACCCCACCAGCAATAAAGAGCCCACATGCGCTCCCTTGTCCTTCAGGCTCCCTGGGAGCTGTTCAGCGGTGTGCCTCATGTAACACAGCGCAAGTAATGCAACAAGGGGGGGGGTGTATGTGGAAATGGGGATGAAAAGAAGCTCTTAAACACTTGGACAGCCAGAACTTGGGTGAACTCAAGCTACAATACAATACACGTGTTCCTGCCCCACTTAACGCTGCCTCTGACAGCCACCCGCACTGGCAGCGGGTACAATACAAACTGCTCAGATTGGGGGGGCAGGGATGAGGGAGATGGGGGCAAGTGAAATGGGGTGTCTGAATCACTGGGCTGGGAGAGACACAATCCTCAAAACCAACCACTTCCAGAGTGAACTTCCTCTGGTCTCGGCCTCCATTAAGTACTGATAAAAAAAATCCTTTTATTCCAGTGCAAGTGGGTACAATTCTCACTTTTCTATAACCAAAATATTTATACCAGTATAAAACCCTTCTTTGGATGTAGCTGTACCAGTGTGCACGTTTCTCATAGCAAGACAGCTTTCTTCCTCTGCTCACAGGGGATTAGCTAAAACCATTTTACAGTAGCCGTAAAATGCCTGCCTGCACTGGAGGGAGCGCAGAGTTCACTTGCGGCGAAGCAGCTGCAGGAGCATGTCTCTCACGTTGGACAGTCCCTGCCTGTCCCTTTCCTTCCTTTTGGAGACATACACCTCTTTAAATGACAGCACGTTTGGGTTTATCAAACAGGGGCATCACACAAATTAATTAATTAGCATTTGTGAAGCACTGTGAAGATTTTAGGTGCTAAGTATTATTATTACTAATTCAATCTACATCCCCATTCAGTCCTCAGCCTCTCCTGTGAAACTGCCAACAGTGATGCCAATTAGCAGTAATTGTTGTGGTGGTTTTGTGACAAGGCTATTTGCCAGCTGGGAGTGAGACACAGACCACCAACTCATTTCCCGTGGATTGCCCCACAGCTGCCAACAGCAACAACTTCCAGGCACAACAACCTGCTCTCCACTCCAGCCAGAACCCCGGTGGCTGGAGATCCTGTATCCCATTACCGGCTCCCCAGGGACCCAGCCTGCAAGGCACATACAAAACTTTTAATTAGGGATAAACCAAGGCACCTTTCTTTTTTTCCTTCCTGCACTAGTTCGGTATGTGACCCAGCCGCTGATGCTGCAATACCAAAATGCTAATCTGGAATAATTTCAGATTAAGCTTTTGCTCGTTTCCATCTATGCTTGATGGAAATCGCATTTTGATTCACACACAGGCCTCACCGTGGTGGCAAGCTGTAAAGGCAGCAGCAGTTAGAAGAAGGGAATTGACAGCGCAGGGTGCAGTAAATACTTGGGAGAACTGTTAAAAGAGTTTTAACATAAGCAAAGAGGTGTATCTTTTTATCAGCTGTCCACAGAGATTTGGAGGGCTTTAAAGAGACACAAACAACTAACAGTATTCTGTAATCAATGCACATCATCTGAGCACCGAAACTTTAAATTTATTATATATTTTAAATATGTCTAATTGAAAGGACAGCAACACATAAACTGTATGAATCATAGCCCTCTCAAGCAATTAGATTTGTTATCCCCACAGACTCCAAACAGTACCTTGGCTTTTTATTCTAATGTGAATTCAATCCCCTGTCAGCTGTCCCACGCATGAGAACACACCTCCTCTCTTTCATCAGGAAAGATATCAACAGCAGGAAACTAGCCCTTCTTTCATCTCAGAGGCACCCACCCACCTTTCCAAAGGGTTTTCAACCAGGTGTGGAAATCTTTCTGAATCTGCGCTGAAAGATCCCTTAATTATTATGGCAAAGGAGGTAAATCCTTTGAGAGCAGCATGCTCCAAGCAGTAGCCTTCTGGTGTTTACTCACCCAGTACTTGCTTAGTTTGACAGTGCATTAGAAAAGCTTGTAAGAAACTCTTTGGACTTTTATTGCATGGGCATGAAACTCTTACGGAGAGGAGCTGCTTTTCCAGATGTCTTGTTATATGATTAAACAAGAAAGGAGGGGGGGAAGCAGCAAGCTGCCTTTCTGGCACAAACGTAACATTACACAGTGCTCAACCTGCCAGCTTATTGCATCAGATTCCCACTGCAAGGCCAATTCACAGCAGCTGAGTAGCTGAACCCCTGCCTGTTATCTCCCGCTAACCTACTTCACGCTCAGAAGTCAGTAAGTAGGGCTGTTCATTGCATCTTCCTTCCTGAGGAGCTGCTCACTACACCAGGATTACTGAGGGTCTGAGCCTGCAATTAGGCTAGAGTTCTCGTAAGCATTAGCAAATGTTTAAAAAAAAATAATAATTAAAATCTAACGCTACCACATGCTACTCAGTAAGTAAACTCCAGGTATCTGTTACTCAGCAATCAGGTCTGTTGAGGTTCTGACACTGTGATGACTACTATTTTATTACGTTCCTAGGCATGCTTTGAAACCCTGCAGAAAAGGGGGATTAATTTACCCATCATCGAGTGCTTATCAAGGATGTCCCCAGGGACTTGCAGGAAGGAGACCACACAAACAGGCCTTTGCTCACAGGTCTCCTCACCTGAACACCTGGCCAAGGCCCCCGACTCTCCTGCGCTGGCAGCTTGCTTTTCCCATGACAGTGATCCGCTCCCAGATCGGACACTATTCTTTGGGGCAGAGGCGCACCCCAGCAGTGGGAACAGGGGTTCATGTGCTCCTCGCTCCAGCAATCCCACGCGCCTCACCAGGGGAAACCAAACTTCTTCCCACCATTTGCAGCAATCCAGAAACAAAAGGTCCTGCAGTCCCGAATTCAATGAGATAAGATACGTGACCTTTTACACCGCAGAAATCAGAGCCCACACCAAACCCAGCAAGTCAACAGAGAGACTCCTGTGGATTTCAAAGGCCTTTGGATCTGGCCTGAAAATGCAAACCTTGCCACACATTCGGACACTGCTCCACAATGCACTTCCAAACAAAACTATATTTAGATTCAATGGGAATTCTGTAGATCATACAGGAACTCTTTGAATGAAAATGAAGGTCAGTAGGGTTTGGCTTCCTCTTCAGACCCTCCCCCCCATTCTTGCAAACATCCCGATAAGCATTGTTTAGAAAACAATATGTTACTTCCAAATGTTATCAAAGACCCAACACACGTTTTGTGTGCCCTGAAACACAATCTCAGGGTCTTCTGTTACATTTTGTCCCGTCAGCTAATCCTCGGGATCTCTCCAGGTGTCTAGGCAAGCCTCTGCATCAAGACTGTATTTTTTTCCACCCATACCACCTTTCAAAAGTTTTGTTTCATGCACTTTGACTAAAAGAAAAGGGACAAGAGGAATAAAGACATCTAAGATACAAGGAGACACACACGGGAAGGAAAAACTGTGCATACAACTACAGTACATGCAAATAAAGCTGCACACGTGTTAAAGAAAACCTCCGGCGTCCCCACGCTCTTCCTCCATTCACTCCCAGAGATGAAGGGCCACCGTGAAGTCCCAGCTGGAGGAAAATGGCACGGCCCCGGCTTGCCCGAGGGCCACCGGGGCCAGGAAGGCACCGGGGGGGCGCAGCCCAGCACCCAGGGGGGCACAGCCTCCTCCAGCGCCGCAAACACGAGCGGGTGACTTTCAGCGGCGTTTCACGGGCTCCTCGGGAGAAGAAGCCGAGCCGCTGCCACCGGCAGATTCCCGCAGGAAGGGCGAGGGCAAAGCCCCGCAGCAGCCCCGCGCCCGCAGCCCCGGAGCGGGGCGGCCGGCGGCGGCCCCGGGGGGCGGCGCGGGGGCTCGGCCGGCGCTGGGGGCGGCTAGGGCTCGGCCGGGGGCCGTCCCGCACGGAGCCGCGCCGCTCTCGCCCGCTCCTCCTGGAAACTCGCGATTATTTTGCGTTAAACGTTTCTGGCAGCCGGTGGCTGCAGCGGAGGGTGCGCGTCCAGCCGCGCAGTTTCGCTTTTTGATAAAGCCCGGGAGGGGAAACCCTTGAAGTCAGGCAGAACCCTCCGGGCTGGAAGCGCCGGTTCGCCGTCACGCCCCCGTCCCAGACCGCGGGGACGCGCCCCGGCCCCGCGCCCCCTCCCCGTCCGGCGGGCCCGGCGCGGTGCGGGCGCACTTACCGGCGGGGCGTTGGGCGGGCAGCCGCCGGCCAGCCGTGCCGCCTGCCTCCTCAGCTCGGCCAGCTGGGCCTGGCAGCTCCGGCACCAGCCCCCGGCCGCCGCCCGCTCCAGCGGCCGCGGCTCGGCCCCCGCGGCGGCCCCCGCTCCCTCGGGCGGCGGGCGGCTGGCGCAGCGCTCCTCCTGGGCGGCGGGCGGCCTCCTCCGCGGGGAGAGCTCCCGCGCCGCGCTCCCCTCCGCCACCTGCGGAGAGAGCAGAGCTCAGCGGGCAACGCCGCTCCCACCCCCGCGGGGGCAACTAGTTAAAAAAAAAAAAAGGGGGGGGGGGGGAGGGTGGAGTGCGGGACAACTTACCCCCGGCGCCCGGGGCTCCGCTCCCAGCCCCCTCCTGCCGGCGGCCGCGATCATGACAGCGGGGGACGCGCCCCTGCCCCGCGCCCCGCTCCGCTAGTGCGGCCGCAGCGGAGCCCGGCGGCGCTGCCGGCCCGCGGTGCCCATGGCGGGGCGGGGGTCGGGGGTGCCCGCAGTGATCTCGCCAGTCCCCGCCGCCCGGGCTGCCGCGCTAGGTGATGCTGCCTCCCATGCTGAGGAGGGAGTGAAGTTTGGGTTGGGAGAGGGAGGCGGAGTGAGCTCCCCACGGCGGCACGGGGAAGGACCGGGAGCACGTCGGCAAAAAAAGCTGGAAAAGTGCTCGGAGGGCAGGGGAGGAGGGACTGGGCGGGGGCGGGGGGGTGGGGTGAGCGGGGCGGGGGAGCCGCAGCCGGGGCGGGCTGGGGTTTGGGTTTAGGTTTGGGGTTGCGGGAGGGTGACAGATTCTATTTCGTAGTGACCCCGCAGGACAGTCCCAAAGTGGCGTGGCTACAGCGCGGAGGCTCCCGCAGCTGCCTCCTTCACACTCCCAAGACCCAAGAAAGGGCCGGGCCGGGGGTGCCGGGTGGGCTGCGCAGCGCGGGGGCGGGAAAGCCGCGCAGGCGGCAGCTGCTGCCGCTTGCGCGGAGCGGGCGCTCTGGGCGCGGAGCAGCTGCAAACGGGGCCCGGGGGCCCGGCAGGGAACCGCTACCGCCGCCCCGTCCCCGCGGCTGGCACTGTCCTGCGCGGGGCTGGGTACGATGCCCCCCCACACCTCCGCGGGCAGATGCGCGGTGCCGCGGGGCACAGCCCCCCCTACCCCACCCCCGGGGCCGAATCCCCAGCCCAGGCGGGCGCAATGGGATGTTTCCTACATGTGAAAATTGACCTGACAGATGGAGAAATTAACGTTCACGGCTAATTGTCTACTTGGCTGCCGCTCCGGCTCGTATATTTAGCACTTTTCTTTTTAGTTGATTGGGGGTCCAACCCAATCGTGTCCCCCCCCCAGAGAGAGGAATATACGCCACTGCCCATCATCACCCCCCGGCTGCCCGGCCCCGTTGCCCCCGCAGCGGGCGGCAGTGGGCAGGGGCCGGGGCGGGACGTGCCCGAGCCCCGCGGCGAGCAGCCCGGCCGCCGCCGCCGTCCCTGTGACCAGAGCGCCACCTGCCGGCGCCGGTGCGGGGCTGCAGGCGGGACCCCCGGTCCCACCCGGGACGGAGACGGAGCCGGAGCCGGCACCCCGCGGGGGGAGAAGGGGTCCGCGCCGGGGGGCGGCGGCGGTGGGTTCCCCCCGGCGGTGCCGAACGCGGCTCCTTGACTCTTTCCCCGCCACCGCGCGGGTGGACGCTCGTGGCACTGAACCTGGGTGGGGTCTGCGGGGATGTGAGCAGCGCCGAGCACAAAGAGTTGGAAAAAACACATTGGAGGGGGGGTGCACCCCCAAGAGGCGCCTTCCCCGGGCCGCTTAAACTTTCCTGGCTCTTCCGAGCACGTGTCTGGGGCGCCCCTCAAATGGGTGCGTGTCCCGGGCGAGTGCGGGGGCCACGGGCGCCCCCGCACCGCGGGCAGGGCCCCTGGGTGCGCGGCGGCCGCTGCCACCCGCCCGCTCGGGCCGCCCACCGGGGGCCCCAGAAAAGTTGGGGTGGGGATGTGGGGAGCCGGAGGGCAGCGCGGGCTGGTGGCTGGGGGCGGCCTGGTGCCCCTCTCGGGGGCGGGCGGGGACGCGGGGCTGGCACAGGGGCACGCACCCGGGCGCTGCGCCCCGGCTCCCCGCTCTCGCCTGCTCTGGGCTCTGCGGGTCTCCAGGAATTTGCTCCGAAATTTCCTAGTACTGAATAACGGCTGCGAAACCCCACCGTGCTCCAGCTCCCAGGCTGGACGGGGCGGGGGGCGGGGGGGTGCAGGGTCTGCTCCCCGCCCGGCGCTGGGGCTGCTGGGCTGAACCACCTCCTCTTCTTATCTTCTTATTAAGTAAAAAAAAACCTCCTGGAAACACCGGGGCTCCGCACCCCGTTCCCCGTTTGAAGCCGGGGGCACACGGGGGGGGGGGGGGGAGGGGGGGGGCGGAGGGCAGCGGGCCGGGCAGCGCGGTCCCCCCGCGCCCCTCCGCGCCGCTCCGCGGGGCCGCCAGGACTGTTCGTGGTGCTGAAACCGCCCGGCGCGGCGCCGCCGAGTTTGCCCCGCCAAGTTTGCCACCCCCTTCCCGTGGGACCCGGGCACAAACACACACACCCCGACCACCTCCCCCGGCCCCCAAGACCCCGGGAGCGGGGCAAGGTCCCCCTACCTTGGCTTTCCTCCGCAGGAGGTGGCTGGTGAAGCCGAAGATGATCTCCGAGTCCAAGCACAAGGCTCCGATCTCCAGGAGGCTGGGGTTTTTCCTCGTGGCGTTGGAGGCATCGGGCGATTTTTGAAAAGCCATAGTTTGGGTTTGGAAATATCCGGCTCCCTAAGCGGAGGCGATGTATTTGTATACACACACACACGCGCGCGCACAGGGGAAAAAAAAAAAAAAAAAAAAAAAAAAAAAAAAAAAGAGGATAAAATAGCAAACACCTCCCACCCGTTAAAAAAGAAAGGGGGGAAATAAAAAAAAAAAGGGGGAAAAAAAGCCAGACGCGGGTGAGTTACTCCGTCATCTGGCAGGATGCGCGCTGCCGGGGTGAGGTAGCCAGCAGCCGGGCAGAGCCACCAGCTCCCTGCCTGTCTCTGCCGCTCTCCGCCGCTCTCCCCCCGCTGTACCCCCCCAGCGCACTTCGCCTGGCGAGCGGGTGCGGGTGCGGGCCCGGCTCAGCGCCCCGCCGGCGCCGCAGCCGGGGCCGCCGCTGCGCTGGGTGCGCGGGGCCGGCAGCGCCCAGCTCCCCCGCCGCCGGCCATCAGCTCGCCGAGCGAGGGGGCTCCCACCGCCCGCTGGCCAGGAGCCCGCACTGCGAGCCTCCTGCCTCCCCCCATCCACTGCTGGGTGGGTTTAGCGGCTGGGTTGGTGGGTTTTTTTCCCTCCTCCTTCTCCTCCTCCTCTGGGGTGAATGCAAGGAGGGAAAAGCTGCCAGTGAAGTGGGTTTAGGAGGGGAAAAAGACACACACACAAAAAAAAAAAAAAGAAAAAAAAAAGGAAACAGAAAAAAAGGGAAGGGAGGAAAAAAGAAAGGGAAAGCCTGAGGGAGCAGAAGTGAAGCACTTTCCGGAAGGGGTCCGGCCTTTCACTCCCCTGAAAAGCTTCCCCCTCGGGTTTTTTCCCCCTGCTGAATTCTGTTCACCGTGGGTGAGGACGGCGGGGAGGGAGCGAGCTCCTCCCCATCGAGGGGCCGAGAACAGGTCCCCGACGGGCGCCCCGGGGAGGGGGCAGCCCTCCCTGCAGGCCGCCTCCGCGGCCGCCCCGCTCCGCGCCACACCGCCGCCCCCACGGACGCGTGTCCCCACGCGTGTCCTGGCCCGGGACACAGCTCTTGGATCGGGGGGCTCCGCCGAGGCGCGGCCCGTCCCGTCGGGGCGGGGTGGATCGGGCTCCCCGGCAAAGCCGGGGGGGCTCTGGGCAGAGCACTAATCCCTTCCCGCGCACTGTCCCGCGGAACAACCAATTCACCCGCCCAGCAAAGCACGATCCCGCCCCGCAGCGCCCGCAGTGACGGTTCAGCAACCGGCCGCACCCCCCCCCACCCCGGATAGCGGGCACCGCAGGGGCGGCCCCGCTCCCCCCGCCCGCACCGCGCCGGGCAGGGCTGGGCTGGGGTCCTGCCTGCAGCCTGGCCTCGGCCGGGGGGCGCATGTCGGGGGCGGGGGGAGAATGGGAGCGGGGAGGGGTGTGGGAAAAGAGGGATGTGGGAAGGGAAGGGAAGGGAAGGGAAGGGAAGGGAAGGGAAGGGAAGGGAAGGGAAGGGAAGGGAAGGGAAGGGAAGGGAAGGGAAGGGAAGGGAAGGGAAGGGAAGGGAAGGGAAGGGAAGGGAAGGGAAGGGAAGGGAAGGGAAGGGAAGGGAAGGGAAGGGAAGGGAAGGGAAGGGAAGGGTCTTGTCTCTATGGCCGCAAAAGGACACAACAGCTTATCTTTATTCTGATTTTACGAAGTCTTCTGTTCTGGGCTTCCAGCTAATGGTGAGCCTCTGTGTTAGATGAGGGACATGCGTTAATGGGTGGCTCTATATGATGGAGGTGGAATACAGGTGTCAGAAGCAGGCACAGGAGGGTTGCTGTGAGGAAGGAGAGGAGGATGGGAAGGGTGTGATGCTTAAAGCAAAAGTTCAAGGATTTGTTTGGCTCCTTATTGCATCCCTTCTTGATGTAGACATCTCAACTAGAGATGTGCCAATGGTCAGCTGGTCCCTGAACCCACCTGGGAATGGAGTCTGCAGGGACCCAACCCCTGTGCCACCTTGCACAGACTCATCCTCTCTCTCACACACACACACACTCACCCCTCAACACCCTACCTCGCTGTGCACCACTGTACATACAAAGTCTTCTACCACCCTCCCCTGCACAGGTGGGACGTTTCCCTGCCCCAGAAGATTCCCATGCTTGGAAGATGCCACACTACCAAAGGGGTGGGAAGAAGAGTGTGAAAGGGTGGGCACAAGGAAAAGCAATTCAAGCAAAACGGTGGTATGGACATCAACTGTCCAGGTAAAGGGTGCCCCACACAGCCCCAAAGCCCAGGTGCTCAACATGAGGTAGAACAGTGCCCATCACCAGAGTGCAAAACATCAAATGTCATTTCCCATGCACTGAAGAAAGAGGCTTGGAAGCATTCAAGGGCAGAGACAGATATGGCCAGGCCAGGGAGGCTTGTTGCCCACTTTGGGGAAGGCCTGAGGCATCTGTCCCCATCCTCCACATCTTCAGCCCAATCCAAGTTTAAGCACTCACACCGTGCTGGTCTGGCCCCAAGGAAAGCTTAGCTTTTCCCTGTCCCCAGACCACCTCCAGCCCACCAGATTTCCCTTCCCCACCACAGTTTGCCCCTCTTCCACAGCTCTTGGCAAGGACCCTAGGAAGGGCTGGGTCTAAAATAGGCCCTGCATGTCAGGCAGCGAGGGTCCCTGTGCAACTCCAGCCTCACCCCTAATTCTGGAGAGTCTCGCTTCAATCACCCCTATTAAAGCAAATATCTCCCCACCCCACTGCCCTCAGGTGTCTTGCCGATAAACAAGATGAAGGGAAAGTTATTAGCTTTTATTCACGGTGTCTAAACTAAAGTAAAACATCAGCGGGGTGACTGTACATAATAATAGACTAGATAAAGTCCATTTTTCTTGGGCCCTCTGAAAGCGATCCCCGAGCATTAAAATGGGTCTCTTAATAAATATCTTATCTCCCTGCCACAGAGCCCTGGCTGCAGATAACCAGACAGCCATTACTGTACCTCTGAAATAACCCCATTTCCATCAGGGCCACTTCAAACAGGCTCCTCTTTAAAGACACCCCCCCTCCTCCCCGAGGAGAGGTGTGGGAAGGCTTGAACCTCCCTGGGTAGGGGGGAACCGGCAAGGGGGAGAGGATTTTATCCAAGTCTCCAGGCAGGTTAGGGGAGGACTGCATTGCAATGCATTCCCTTCCATTAGCAACCATGGAGCAAGGTGTTCTCTCCACGAGCCAAAAGCCTAAATCCACCCCCACTGTGCCCTGCGTTGGGGTGAGCAGTGCTGGGCTCCCACAGTTCTGCTCTCAGGAGCCAGCTCTGCCAGCAGAGAGAAAGTTGGGCAGGGGAACAGGGACACAGCAAGTAGCTGCCATCTCCTTGAGGGAAAAGGCCTTCCCAGTGTGCACAACCCAGGCTTCAAGGTGGTGCTGTACAGGTTGCACTGGACTCCTTTATTAATACACCATACAGGTGATAGCGGATTTATTAAGTATATTGCTGTGATTTCACATTTAATTTACTAAGAATACAATGGTTTGGGCTAGAGGACCCAAGGGAAATCTAGGCAACAGTGAGCAAAAATCCATGAAATTCAATGTAGCACACTAATCATGGAGGCATTATAGTATTAATTGCTATAATGATATACTTCTAATCCTATCTTACACCGCACCACATAATTTCATTGGGTAAGAAAGGAAAGGAATTAAATTTAGTTCAATACAGGCAAGCGTGTAACTTAATAGAGTAGTTTGACTCCTGCACACTCATGGGTTTAGGGCTAATGTCATGCAATGTGGTCCGCAGTGGGGAAGAAGGACAGCACAAGACTTTCCGACGCCCTCGCGGAAATCTGGAAGCAATATGGAAAAGTATTAGATTTCTGCTTTTCAAGAGGCAACGCGGCCATATAAAGGATAATTAGAATTCGTTGTAAAGATGATTTATCATGTCTATCATTGTGCTTGAAAAGGCTAGGTCACCCATGAATGCTGATGAAATTTCAAAGATCTACTCCCCAAGGACTTTCTGCATCTGCTGCCCTCTGAGATGGGGAAATAGCCCAGGGCAAGCTTCTCATTAATACCGCAGGAAAATATAAGCATTTTGTCCGACATAACATTTTTCTTCAGTATTATACCTGACACGATCAGACCTTTAAATAACGTGGTAATAGGGCGCACTTCAAAGTTCATGTACTTGGTGTCGTGTCCCCCCTCCCTGTCCCCCATCCCCCCTCCCTGTCCTGTTCGTCCGTCCTCTGTCCCCCCCCCCGCCCTGGTTTCAGCTAGGCAGCATCTCTCTCTAACAAGGCAGCGTTTCGACCCGAAGCACACTTTCTCCTGTAACAAATATTGGGTGAAGTGGGCGGAGGTGGTAAAAGTAGCTTTTGATCTTGTTTGTATAATAAACAAAAGGACATCAAAGCGAGGGAAGAGGGGGAGGGAGAGAAAGGAAAGCAGAGCAGGAATAGCCCTAGACACTGGAACACCAAATAGCTCATGAATAGCTAAATAAAACATAATTAGGAAAACACGATAAATTAGTGGTTCTTTAAAGAGATAGCTGGCGGAGCGGGCCGGGAGCGCGGGCCGGGGGGTCGGGCACGGCCCCTTTCAAAGCCGGCCCCCAGGGCGACCTGGGCGGGGGGCGGGAGACCCCCGCGGTCGCGGCTCGCCGGGACCCCGCGGACACACCCCAGGGGCGGCTTCCCCGACCCTCGTCCCGCCCCGGGGGGCGGTGGGGCAGCGGCAGCAGGAAGCCCGGGGGGCGCGGGGGGCGGGGGTCCGGACCGGCTCCCTGCGGCGGGGGGAAGGGGAGCTGGTGTCCCCGCGGGGAGCTGCAGGTTTCGGGGCGTTCCCGGGCGCTCCCCACCCCGGGCTGCGGGGGGGCCCTGGGAGCCGCGGGGGCGCCTGTTTGTTTGGGCTTGGTTTGTTTGTTTGCTGTGTGGCCTCTCCTTTATTTTGATCAGGCCCGGTTGCCGGCGCTGGGTTTAATTGATTTGCGGGGCGGGCAGTTGGGACCATCAAGGGAAACTTCAGCCCTTGCAGACTGTGGAGAAAATAACGATCGTATCGGTGAAACCCGACGTGAAAAGCAAACACAGCCTCCCCCAATCCCCCCCAACCCACCCCCCACCCCTCCCCCGCGTGTGTTCACATGCAGATGGGGATGTGGCCGCCCTGCAGACCCAAGGGTGTCGGGTGAAGCTGCAGGGCTGGACCAGCCACCAGGGACACCCCCGGGGTCCGGGGGGGCACCCAGAAAAGCCCCCAGCCCTCTCCCGGTTGCCAGCTGCTCTCTGCAGGTTACCAGAGGGAAGAGGCTGGCTCCACAGTGGCTCTGTGGCCAGGATGCATCTGCACCAGAAGGGCTGGAAAGGACGCATGGAGAAGAGTGTCCAGATTCACCCCCCGGGGCAGATTTCCTCTGTCCCCGAGGTGAGCCAGGCTGGCCAACTCCATCCTGCCTCCGGGCAGCTCTCCCTCCAGCTCTGCACTTGGGTGCCTTGTTCCTGCAACACCATGGCTCTGCCCTCTGCTCACTTCACTGGTGCCTCCTTGCCACCTCTATGGTCCTGGGGGATCCAACCCGGCCCACAGGACAGATTTTAACTCCCGGTACAGTAACGGGGCTCCCTGCCATGCCAAGACCATCTCCCACCTGCACTTGGGTCAATTCAGGCCACAGAGTGGGTCTCACTAGTCTGGAGCAAAGCAGAGGCTTAAGCAAGCCCCAGGTCATGACCTGCCTTGTAGGGGAGGGCTGGGTAAATCAGCTTGATGCAAGGGTTCTCCTATCACTGCCCAGGCTTGGCAGCTCAGAGCTGATGTCAGGTCTGCTCTGGCTCGGTCCCTTGCCTCTTCGTGACCCGGCCTTCCAAGGGGAGATCGAAAGCCCTCCTGTAAACAACTGGTGAAGGTCAGGGGAAGGAAAGCCTGACACCACCTAATGAAAGACAGTTGCAGACAATCTTTTGCTCAGTTGTCCGTGTCTGGGAGGCGTGGGGATCTCTGTGTTCAAGCTTTTTAATTTCCATTCTAATTTGCAAGTCATAAAGAGAGACAGTATGCAGTCCATGCTCTCCTGTTTAATTTCTTGTCACCCTAATCATGCCAGTTTAACCCTCACTTGCTTGCCTAGGTGCTTCTTGCGCTCAGCCCTAGCTGTCATCCCCTCTGTGAAACAGGCTATCCAGACACATTAGTGTCCTGCTTGCACTCTAGATCTGCAGTTATAATACTATTTCAGTGATGTCTGCCCGGATGCATTTGAGCAGCAACAGTCTGTGGGAAGAGCAGCAAAAAAAAACCCAAAACAAACCAAAACAAACCTGCCTCCTTCTTAATGTTTGGCTGGGTGCTTTTTCAAGGGAATGCCAGGAGTGAGGGTTACTTTTCCCGAGCTCTTCCTGCTTGCTTAGAACCGTCTTTTCCCTCGGTGCGTGGACACGCAGCCAGGCCCCTCGGACGGCTGTGCAGAGCCGGGGGACGACACAGAGCCCGGTCACCTTCCCGTGCTGCCGGGACCCGGGACCCGGCGGTGCCGGGGCAGGCGGCGGGGCGAGCGGTTCAGCACCCTGGACAGCGTCCCCGCGCCCGGCACCTCCCCCCGTCCAGCGGCCGCTGCCTCGGCCGGGGAACGGGGCTCGGGGGGTGCAGGGCCAGCCTGCCTCAGCGGGCCCGTGGCACAGATGTTACAAAAAAAACCCAACCAGCCTTCTGGCAGCAGCTGGGGGGCTGTGTTTTAGTCTCCTTGTGGCTTTAGCAGAGGGACCCCACGAGCTGCAAGGGAAGGGCGGTGACGGACGTTGTGCACTGCTGTGCTCTCTCCCGTGACAGGTTTGTTACCGAGCCCACGCAAACAGCTTGAGGAGCAATAAAAATCTCCCGTGCCTTAACCAAGGCAGCAGTCCCGCGCTGCTCATCGCTGCCACGGTCCAAATCTTCACTCTGCTGCAAGGGCGCAAACTGAGATCAACCAAGTGTCCTCCTCTTCCTCCTCCTCATGTTAGCGGAGTGACTCCAGTTGGCAGGGAAAACTCCTTGTAGGGCTGCGAGCACCCTGGGCAGCAAACGGGACCTAGGGGACACTGCGGGGGATTGGAGGGGTGCGGGGGGTGGGGCAAGGAAAGAGGGAACAAAACCTGGCTTCTAGCCTTCATCAGATAGCTCCCCTGTCTCCCCAGTATGGTGCACATGGAGGGCTTCCAAGGGACACTCTGCTTTGTGACAAAGGACTCGTTTAAAAAGCAAACATCACCGTCTACACAACCATATCTTTACCAAAGGTAAAGTAGCATCATAACAAATAGGAAAATACCCAAGAAGTTGCAGCAGAAAGAATCAGCTTTGCTGGCCACACACAGCAGAAGCGTTGACAGCTTTCGTGACTTGAGAGCATGCCAAGCACGGTCCTGGAAATACAGCCTGCTCCCCTCCCTCGTCCCCCCTACAGAATGTAGATTGTAAGGACCAAAATCAGAAAACGTGCTCCAGAGAGCTCAGCGCGGCCTCTTCTTGTACCTCCCCTCAGCTCATCCGATGCCTTGTCTTACTGGAGAAGCCGCTGGTTTCTTTCCTTCACCACATTGGATCTTGAGTGCCCCAGCCAAAGCCGAGTGCCTTATTAATCCTTTCAGCAAGCAGGAAGACTCCATCTTCTCAATTCAATTTTTAGATACATTTGATTAGAAAGAGAAAACTTGTGTGCCTCAGCTGACATGGGGCAGCTTCATCCCTAAGAGGCAAAGAGCAGGGCAGGTGATTATTTTTCAGCAGCTGAGTGGCAGATTTCAATCGCAGCAACAGGTGGGAACTTTTTAATTGAAAAATACCGATAACCCCAAGCACCGCTCCCCGGAGCCCGAGCCCCAAACCTCCAGCAAACACAAAACGAGCATTTGCCAGCCCCCCGGGCCGCCGCGCCCTCAGAGCGCCCGAGCCGCGGCCGGCGCGGCCGCCTGTGCTGCCCCGCGCCGCCGGCAGGCGGCGCCGCCCGCCGGGAGCCTCCCCGAGCCCCGCAGGGCAGCGCGGAGGGAGCCCTGCGCACAGCGACGCGGGGAAGGAGTCCCAGTGAAACACGTGTCGCAGCGCACAAATGAATCAGCGATCAACCAGGGTCCTTCCTTTCCTTTCCACCCCCCCTTCCGCGGTCTGAGTGAGTGTGCTTTATGAAAGAAGTTTTAAAATCAAGTGGCTAGACCTACTGGCCGTCAACTGGTCGTTGTCTTCTGAAAACCTTATTCAACTTCCATGCTGAAGTTTGGCTGTATTCTGCTCTAGGGCAGAAAGGATGAAGGCCTGAACCAGTGTCAGGCAATGACAGCCTGAGAAGGCAAAGGAGAATTAATGCAGTTTTCTGTGAAACAAGGTGGGAAGGGGGTGTGAGACCATCAGTCTTGCACATGGAAAACATTGCTGGAGCGCCTATAACACAGAGTGATGACAGGTTCTTGCATAATATGGCACTTTAAAACTACAAATGGTTTACTAAACTGGAAAAGCACTCCCTTTGTACCCACTCAGATTCAACATTCTCAAGCTACAAATAGTTTACTGGTACACAAGGCTCCTGTGGGCTTACCAGTGTTCTTGCATTCATACCTCTGGGCCACCCTGAGCCAGCAGGCAACAGACATGGAGGAACTGAAGAGCAGGACCCACTCCAGCTACTGGCAAAGGAAGCAGCTGTCAGACCAGCAGGCAGCCAGACATGGGCAAAAGGACCATGAGCTCCAGTGCCTCTATTCCCACTGCCAGAGCTTTAGAAAGCCAGGGTGGAAGCTACAGACCCTGCTGTGGAAAACAGGAAGACCTCTTTGACTCTCTCACACAGGCACATCTGCCCCCCAACAGCAGGGACACTAAACGAGAATCTCTCCTCCAGTACTTCTCCTTCTAATTGCAGAAGACACCTGGCCCATGCCCTTATTTAATATATCAGATTTTGGCTGCGTTGTCTGCATAGCTGAGAAGCCTTCAGCCAGCTCTGCTGAACACATCAAGCCAAAACAGTCCATCGCATACCAGATGCAAATTGATCGTTCAAACAAAGGAAAAGTTTGTTTCCAGTGAGGGAGGAAAGAATTCAGAAACATCTTCTTCAGAAGACTAAAGCAGTCACTGGGAGAGGCAACCTCCCTGGTTCACTGATTCTGCTAACGAAACCTTAGGAGGGACTTACCTGGAAAAACCACCAGCAGCTTTAAGCAACAAAGGTTACCTTCTCCTCTGATGGTCCTTCTGGCAGGTGGGACTAGAGGAAGAGGTCAGAGTGAAACAGGGCTTTGGTAAGGCAGTCAGGAAGAGGATACACGAACATGAAAGGAGACAAGAGGGAAAAGAGAGGGAAACAGAAAGGGTGAGGGAAGGCTAAGAAAAGGCCAAAAAAAAAAGTAGCATTCCCACAGAGAGGCAGATGCCCCACTGGAAGAGAGATAAAGAGCCAAACTTCATTGAAAAAGACCACAAAGTAAATGAATACCCAAGGCACTCTCTTTTCTACCCTTTTCCTAATCCATTGATCGTAATCCCTCTCCTTCCCCTATCAGGGTACCTATCCCCTTCTTGCCTTCATTTCAACTCACCTCTTTCATCAAACCCACCAGGAAGCGTGATCTTAGTACAGCAGAATAAACGCATTGGCTGGCTGCCTTCCTAGGGCTGCACCTCACCACACTGATCCTGCAGCAAGATGCCCCATCCACTCAACACCAATCCTGCATTTCTCTACTGCATGAACAGCAAGAGCTCCCAGCTCCTCTGGAAACATGACTGCTCTTATGGCCCCACATTAACCCCACCATTATTTTCATCTCCTTAATAGATCTTGCTTAGTTTCCAGTACAGAGCCAGGAACAACCCCAGTTTCCACAAGACTGCACATACCCACCCCAGACTCACAACCACTCAGAAGTCAAATTCACAGCTACAGGGATGGTGAAAGCAGCAGAAAAATCTTCAGCTATGGTGCTTGAACTTACCTTTGCAATGATGATAGCCTCTGTTTTGTCAACACCAATGACCCAAAAGTCACGATTGAAAGGACCCAAACGAAAGAGCTAAGCCACCAGGCTTACAGCCTAAGCCACTGGGACTTCAATAGCTCTCTACAGCTCAGACACGTTGGGTGACATGGCACATGCTGCCACTAAATGGCATTAGGAGAATGGCACAGCAGCAGATGGTTTGCCATTACAATTATGTCAGCTCATAGCACTACCTTAACTGCCTCAGTTACATTAATGCTGGTATAGCTAAATGTGGCAAAATAGTTACAGGCACAGAGGTCCCAGAGGTGTCTCCTCATGTCTCTGAATGATCCGTCCCAGGACAGAGCAGCTGCTACCAGCAGTAAAGGATATTTCCTGTGCTTCCTTCCTAGCTTTCCTATGCTTGGCCGTGCTGAAAAGTCAGCTCTTAAAGGAGGATGAGCAACAACTTTTTCATTATTACCATTATATTCAGAAAATTTCTAGAGACATTATATAAGAAGTTAACTGCAATCTTAATCTATGCTCTTGAAATTCATGGTACATGGAAAGCTGTTGATAATTGCTCTCTGTAGGAAGCCACCTGAAGCCAGGTTAGTTATCTCTCTTTCTCTCAAAAACTACAGTTTTACGCAAACACATTTTGCATTTGTTTTTATTGATCAATAAATAACAAGTAGTAACAATTCACAGCTTCATGGAACCATTTCCACAGGCTGAAATTTCTGTGGTAGAAACACTGTTCACTGATCACCACGGTATCACTAAATTGCACCTGAAGTCACAGCTGTATGGGTTCAGACTGGCACCAGCCCAAGTGTGATGAGTGACAGCAAGTGAACACTGGCAATGCCCACATTCCTGGATGCTGACAGGCTGAAAGGTGCAGTATCTTACATGTTGACTTTCTAGACCACTTACAATTAAGTCTAAATATGGAATTTGGAGCCAAGTTTAGGCTTTGGGGTTATAAAGGCATGACTCTGCAAGACGCTGGCCTCTTCTGGGATATTAGATGTTTAACACACAGTCTGCACAAACATAGAAACCCAGTGCTTATTTTTAAGGTAGTATGGTCACTCTGTTTTTTCTTTAAACCCTTATTACAAAATGGAATGCATAAGAAGAGCCAGGAAAAATATGTTTGTATTTACTAGGGAAAGAAAAATAGGAGAGGAAGACACGAACAACATTATTATATGTGATGAATCTCCTGTTTATTTTAGAGAGTCTGGAAATTGCCTTATTTTTTCAATTGGACCACATGCCTTTGTAAAAGATGTGTTCCACTCCAAACCGTAAATATTCCAGGGACATCCTATTAGCAGTGTTATGCAAGAGAGGGAACTAGCTTATCCCAATGGAAGGCATTCACACCGCCTCCTGACATGCATTTATTCAAGCCTGTCTTCTACACTCCCTCTACAGCAAAGGGGATTCTGTCCAGAAGCCTCACTACAGTCCTCTGTCCTCCCCTTGGAGATGTCTGGGAAGATAAGCTCCTCACACATGCCATCTAAAATTAGTGTCATGTGAATATCCTCTTCTGGCCTTATAAGCTTGTGAGTCTATGAAAACAATAAACCACTATTCTTTAATTTGACATGAGCACAAAACTGCCTTTTACAATTTTACATCTGAATCTGGTTAAAGAGAGCCTGGGATGCCACCACTTTGACCTTTAGTATTTGGCAATGTGCTGCTGAGGTATGAAGCCAACGGTGGTCCCCAAAGAAACCTGCACAACTAAGTGCCAAGCCCACATCCAGCTGTGTGACCACGGCAGGGCAAATGTGACCCGATGAGGCAAGTCTACATACAGGCTGCAGTGACAGGGGAACATTCAAGCCGGAATAAAAACCCTGTCAGACTTTCTCCTTCTAATTCTAAATCACCTTTTAGATCCCATCCAACCATGGGGGAGATTAAGGTGTCCAGGAACATGATTCACAGAAGTCAGCATACTCCACAGGGAACTGCTTATTCCAAGAGGAAAAACTCGGGATTAAGCTCAAGACGCTGCAAAGAGACAGGTTACAGTGCAGAGACACTTCTTTGTCCTCCAGATCCTCCCCTGCCCGGAGCCATGTACTTATGAATTCTGCCCCCTAGGAACAGAGGCATCAAGGGAACCTCCTTTCAGATCTCTTGCTGCCAGAATTCAAACTGCCCTTCTAAACAGCCCACCAAAAGTAATTTTTCCATGCGCCAGCTGAGCTTCACAAGCCTTCTGACCTGGTAATAAGATAAGCAAAACACAGGTTGGGCCAGACAGCATTTGGGATTGGGAATCACTGGGTTTATCTGAACTGACAAATGCACAGATAATGCAGTTTTAGTATCTTCTGTTTGTTTACTCTGTTCCATCAGCATACACAAATAACTGGTGTTTTCCTGGGTTTAAGCCCATGCAAAAGAGAAAAGATTTGGCTTTCTGTTTGGATGTCATAATATTAATAGAGAACATCTTTAGAGGCTTATTACAATGCAATATTGCCAATTCCAAGCATTAAGAAAATTAAGGGGGGGTGGGGGAAGAGGACATCATGAATCACTCATCTCCACCCTACAACCAAAATCACGAGAGTAAAAATGGCTGTGATTTCATTTGTTTACCAGTTTCTGAGCATTTGTCTGTTTTCAGATTACTATTTCAAAGCCTTCTGCCCACAATGAGAGCTAGGAACTGTCTGTCATAAATGAAGATTCTCAGTTATCCTTACATCACATGAATCCTGAAGCTGGAGCCTTTGGGGGAAAAAAATATCTAGCAAAACAAGTTAACAAGGAACAAAACCAGCTAACAAGGTACTTGGGATGAAAAACACCAGAGCAATTAACGAACCAGCAGCACCAAATAGGTTCATAAGGTTGGCTATACTGCAAGACCCAGAAAAGACGACATTTGTTAGAACAGATTAAAACTGCCTAAAATGAAGAAAGGGCCAATATACTACACTTTGGGTATTAATCCAGCTCAACTATGCACAATGTTCCTGGGAAAAAAATAACCACACAAAATCCCATAACCAAAAAATAGTTGGGGCTTTTGGTTTGAGGTCAGTTCTCCCAATCCTGACTTCTTACGGAGTCAGGAAAGAAAGCTACCAGCAAAAACAGCTCTATGTAAGACTCATTAAATGTGGTAACTAAACATTATTATAAATTTATTTCATCTTGACACCAAAAACAGCTCTACAGCTGTTTTATGATACTGTGAAGGTTAAACTACTACAGAACAAGTACTCCTGCATGTGGCTACTATAAAAGTGTCACTGAATTATTTCTAATTTTAGTGCCCATTGTTCTAAAAATTGCTTCCCACTGCACTCCAGGAAGCAAGAAAAAAGGTGATTCACATAAATATAGCAGCTAAGGAACAACACAGATATAACCGATGGAGCAGAGCAGCTATGTACAGCGAGATGGTTTGTATTGGACTAAGGCTGCAGGGAGACTCACAAGGGGATTCAAGTCCATAGTCCATAATATATAAGTCTCAGGGCTGATTTAGTAATGCTGCCCCACTTTCTAGAAAATTAAGAGAAACAGGTCCTTTTAGGGTGGAATGAGCCTCACTCACTTCAGCCATCCAATTTAAGATGACGAGGTGAATCACACCTGAGAACGGCCGTTCGTCTGCACTAACCATAAAGGTAGTTCAGGCAACGAGATATTTTGTTTATTTTTTTTCAGATGAATCATATCCAAGTATCCAATAAAAGGTAAATTGGCAGAATGCTACTCCAGCTTCAAATGCTGCTACACCCCCACCCCTTGCAACCCAAATTTGTCACAAAAAAGGTGGGAAAGAAACAAGCTCAAACAGTAGATATTTACAAACTTGCTGGACATTCTTGTAGAAATTCATGCTTTCAACAGGCATTTCCTTTACTGGTATTCTCAGATACCAGTAAAAACCATTACCTGAGAGCTGGGCCTGTCTAAGAACATCAAAAAGATGACATGAAGCCATGTAAGCTAAAGGAGATGCAAATCACTGGTCTCTATCAGACAAAAGCTAGTTAGTGAGATGATTACCAGCACTCATCAGCTACCAGTACAAATTGCTGGATACTATGAACACCTTTAAAACAAAAGTAATGCAAATTATAAAATCACAGGTTATCAGAGAAATTTTTGCCAAAGAAGGGAATAGAAACAAATCAGCTTGCAAAAAAACCTACTGTTATCAGCACAGACTTTGTCACCCCATTTATCTCGTGGGGATGCCATTACTGCTGATACGGACAATTAACTGTATTTGGGAAATATGTTTTTCAGAAATTATCTCCATCCTCAGTCCAGAGCACAACATTACTTGCACGGAGAAAGAATTTCAAGACCTGCACTTGAATTGGGGTAAACTGGTATAGCTACGCAGAAATTGAAGACCATACACCAATTTACACAGGCTGAAAAGCATGGCCATTAATTCATGCCTATAGGATTGGAAAGTGCCAGCAGTGGGTGAGCCTCTTCTCCCCCCTAGATCAATAAAGCAAATTGTCTCCTCAGGCCTAAGAATTTCTGATGCTCGATGGGGTGAATGTCTGGTCTCTCAGCATGGAAATTATTGTGTGAACAACATTGAGAGCACCATCCCAGAAGCTAAGCATAAACGCTCTGTGAATGTTGACTACTGATGTCTAGAAATATTTTTTTCTTTGTATTAGCTTTTCATAAAATGGCTTTTTATGTTATTTCTGTTATTACTGTTATTTCTAAGGACTTCTACAGATGCAACTACCTATTGTTCAAGTATCTTAAGTATGCCTAGGATACCCTGATTACAGCACTACTCAACAGCTGAGAAGCACCAATATCTAGACTGCTCCTACACAGAGGGGCACTATTCAGTAGATGACAAAGAAAGAGCAACCTGAAACACACCTTTCTTAATTCAAATGTGAATTTGATTTGAATGCATACTTTACTAGGTGTTGCCACCCGAATCCCTGACCAATCAGCATCGCATCCAATGTATTCATGTGTATACTGAAACTATGAGATGCTGCCAAAGCATTCAGCAGCCTACAGAAAAGGGCGGGGAGAGAGGAATGTGCTTCTGCTTCCTGTTCTTCGGCAGAGCAGATGATGAGAAATGCCTCCTTAGTCAAGGGATTAGTCCAGAACCATAAAGTTTAATCCACCTATGCTTCCAGTCTGGCCATACCACCTTTGCCATTAATTTTTTAAAGGGAGTAAAAAAAAAAAAATTTAAAAAAGTAATTAAATGTTATTATCCAAAGGCCAAGATTCCAGTGATAAGAAACCGAACTATTGTCTGAGATGTTAATAGTAAGAGCTAAAGACATGCTCTGCAACTGCGGGGCAACGTCTTACTAAGTTTGGCAGAAGAGTCTCCTCCCTTCATCCCCTCAGGCTTTTGCTTAGCTTAGACAATATCACAAGGAAGGGCTGTTTGCCCAGAGGTTTTCACTGCATATTTGTTGGGGACTTTTGTTTGTTTGTTTGTTCATCCACATGGTTTATTGCCAGTTTATGAAAACTACAAGCCTGTCATCAGGAGTTCAACCAGTCTGAGAGAAGAAAAACAATGGTTAGAAGTCAACCTGATTCCATACCTTTAAAGTGTCACAGAATAAAACACACGTAAGAGACACTCCCCCAGGTTCAGCCATGGATTATAATGAAACATCAGTTTCTATAAGTAATCAGTAGAGGTTTGTCATGACGTAGACAATCCAGTACAAGAACATCAAGATCTTGCCTTCATGTAAGCAGAACACACACACACCAGTTTTGCTCTTCCAAAATAACTGAAACCATCCCTAAAAAAAAAACCCCACAACTCTCTTCTTGCCCTTATCAGACAGGTTTCTTCCAGTTTTTTTTTTAGGGCACACTGCACGCAAACACAGGAAAAACCCCAACACTTACATCACCTTGATCTGTACCAAGAGCAAACAGGATTCTCTGGAAACAGGAGACCCTACTTCATACAGTTCCTGTTCCCACTGAAGCCAGCAGACAGTTTGGATACAGCCACCCGAGAGAATCAGACTTATCAACTGGAGATGGGGCAGGGCAGAAAACCACTGGGTCAAATCCCAGCTGGTGTAAATCAGCGTAACTCCACTCAAGTTCACAGGGTTGTACCAATTCAAGCCAGCTGTGGATCTAACCCATGGTGCATTTTGCAAGTCTATTTTCAACTCTTCAGGGCTCTGCTCTGCTGTGTTTAAACATTCACAACACCCACTGAAATTAATGAGAACTGTGTGTGCAGAACACTAGTGTTATTTCTTTTTAAATATTTGGGAGGTGCTCAGAGACTGTGATAATGAGTGCCATATATTAGAACCCAGACAGAATGGTATTGAATCATCAGACCCCTAAGTGGGACAGGTCGTTAATCTTTTCCTTGGGAGAGCATTTCAATTTTTGCCTTGGCAAATGAGGAATCATCATTAATAGATGTGGGGGTTCTACCTTTGCCAAGTCTCAGGCAAAGTGTGTTTTTCCATTTGCCTTGGGCTTGTGTAAGCTTGCCTAAGGAGGCCAGCCTCACAGTTTGAGAAACACTGCTAGCAGCCACCATACCCTCATTCCCAGCTAAATTAAACCCTATTATACTGTAATTAACCTTGCCTAACTTGTTCTGAGTAACAGCAGTAGGTAAAAATCATGCTTTTCCTAGGCTGTCCCCAAGAAGCATTTTTACATATCAGGCTTGCCCACTCTTCAAATATTTCCAGTTTCTCCTGGAAGCTCTTCTTCTTCTGAAGATCACAGCTCAACTGCAGGGAACATCACAACTCTTCTTGACTCCAGTGAGGCCAGAATCACCTGCAAATATACTTGTGCACCTCATGTTCATGCCAGATGGCATATTTTTGAAGCAAACGCAATACCACAGAAGTGATGGTGAGAATGTATTATATATCTTGCTGTCTTTTAAGCTTTAAAAAATATACATAGGCAGGCTCACTAAGTTTCCTCGGTCAAATTTAAAGCAGTAAAACTCCATTTCATGAATTAGTCTGTTGACTGTTTTATTTAGATGCAAGTTCAAAACAAATAGAAAAAAGGAACCTAGTGCATGTCTAGGTCCATCTGATACTTGGGTTAAAGGTGAAAAGAATGAGCACAAAGTAGGAAGAACTTCATTTACAAAGCTACCCTTTTACAAGAAAAATGAACTGTTGACATAATTGCCGTTTCCAGATTTTTCTTCCTCCTCTTTTTAAAACCTCAAAATACTTCAGTTGTATTGTAAGAGATCCAGCATTTTAGCTAAGGTCCATCCGACTTTAAAGTCCACGGACCTTCAAACCAGGCCATGAATGCAACAGCCTTAAAAGCAGACAACCAAGGAAGTCATTCTGATGGAGGTAGGACAGAAAGTCCGGATAATCCTTTAAATGCCTGCAGTAGGTATATACATGGAAAACACGGTATAAAACACCACAGCATAAAGGCTACACCGCCCTAAGTAAAAGGGCACTCAAAGAAAAAAAAAAAAAAAAGTCCTATCATTGAAAAAAATCTGTGGCATATATTACCAGTGGAGAGGTGGACAGCCTCTGAAGAGCGCAGCTTGGAGGCGCAACGGCAATCTGAATTTTTTTTTTTTTTTAACCTATGCATCTGAATGTATGGGAAGAATAAAGGAGAGAATAAAGATAAGCAGTAAGCGTAGCAGCCAGCCTCTAACACAGCAGCCCTAGCAGGTCTCACCCTACCTGTTCCTTTTAGGACATTAAACTGCTCGGTTCCCGCAGACCACGCAAGAACTTGCAGAACTCCCGGCCCTGCCGATGCGCCCCGTGCCCCCCCGCGGAAGCACGGCTCGCCCGCCCCCCGGTGCTGCGGACCCAGCCGCCGTGCGGCACCACCGCCCCCGGGGCCCCCGCTCCGGCCGCCGGGCCCCACCGCCCCCGGGGCCGGCCCCCGGGCTCCCCGCTCCGGCCGGTCCCTGCGGCCGCGGGCCGGGCCCGCCTCCGCCGCCGGCGCTGCAGGTCTCCGGCGGCGCCGCGGGGAGCTCGCTCGTCCGCCGCTGCCGGCCCGATGCCCGGGCCTCGCTGGTCAAGTGGTCCTAAACATTTCACAATTATGATAGAGAACTGTTGAACTGTTAAGAACCACTGCACCAAGGAGGCTGAGGAGCCGCGGTCCGCGGGGGGAGCGGGGCGGGGGACGCGCTTCCCGCTCGCTCCTGGCCCGGCTTTGGCTCTTCCTTTCGCCTCGGCGGCCGGACCTGGGGACGAGACAAAACACACGGCGCTGGCGGGCGGGCGGCTCCAGCGCCGCAGGAGAGGGAGAGCGCCCGGCCCGCCTGCCCGGCCCTTGCTCGGCGCCGCCACTTACTCATGGCCACCGTCCCGCGAGCATCCCCCTGGCCCGGCGCTGGGGCTGCGAAAGCTTGAAGACAACAAGCTTTTTTTTAAAAAAAGAAAAAAGTCTAAAATGGAACAAAACAAACAAAAAAAATAATAAAAAGCCATTCTCCTGAGGGGACCCGGCTCGGAAGACGCCGAGCCGGCCGCCCCACCGGCCACCCCTCTGCCGCGGCTCGGCGTGCGGGGCCCTTTTATACCCGCGCGGTACCGCGGTGGATGAGCCGTCCCCTGCCGCGGCAGCCAGGAATGCAGCCCTCGCCCCTGACACGACCAGTTTTTCCAGGCTGCCTTCGCACTGACGGGGCGGTTTTGTTTCCAGCCATCATCTGGGGCGGCCAAACGTCAGCAGGTAGAAAAGGACAAACCTGTTCCAAGGCGGCGCGTTTCCTCCCGCCCGCCCTCCTGCCCTCCGCCCTGGCACCGGGGGAACCGCTCGGCAGGTTTCGCCGAGGCCGGGGGTGGCTCCGGGAGGTGAGTAAGAGACTCCACCCTGCGCCCTCCTGACAGGAGCGGCCGGGCCGCCTGCCCTCGGCACCCTCCCGGCTCCCCTCGCCTGGCTGCCAGCCTTAAAAAACAAAACAACAAAACATAATAACAACAGCAACAACAACAAAAAACCCCTCCTAAACCGGCGCGTCACGTTCTCTGGGGGATTTCGTTGCCGCTGTGTGAACGCCCGCCTTGGCCCGGGCCCCGTCCCTGTCATGGCGCAGCGCCCGGTGAAGGCCGCTGCCCGCCCCGCCGCCCCCCGGGCAGCCAGAGGTGCAGAGGCCCGGGTTCCTGCCAGCCATCCCCGGCCTCCGGAGCCGGGTGTCTCCTCCTTCCCCACCGGCCAGAACCCTCTGAGAGGGGGGCAGCTACCTGCAGGAGGCAAGGGGTGAGAGCCCCCCGGCATCCCTGCGCAGGCCGGCGGCCTTGCTGCCCTGCTCGCCAGGAGGGTGGCACAGCATAGCCCTCCCCAGCCTGGAAGCGTTCACTGCTGAATTTACTTTCCTGAGTGCAGGGCTCTTTTTTTGGGGGGGGCTCAGAAATGGCATGAGAAACCCCCCGCTGTGTGCGGGGGGCTGGGTTCACCCCGTCTTATCCCCCTCTCCCCACAGCCCTGCTGGTGTTTCCCCGGGTGAGGCACCCAAGGAGTCGCTGCTTGGGGAGCACCGTGCCTTTTCGGAGCTCGCCTTTTGCTGCTTGAACGTTCCCAACTTTGAGAAAATCACACCACCTGGTTTCAGAAGGGCAGGGCTAAGAAACCAGGACTGAGAAACGTGAAGAAGGGCCCGGTGTCAGGCAGCCAACGGAGAGGATGCCCTGACCTTCCAAAAACCAGGCCGCTTGCTCATTGTCACACTCTTAGCTGTGACTCAGGGAGCAACCCTCTCTGAGCTTGGGCTTCTTCAATTAATTCCTCTCCATTTTACTCTTTTCATCAACAGAATAGCAATGAAACCTAATTCACCAAGGCTTCTGGGCCGTGCTGTTGGGGTGCGCGAAAGGCCTTCACGCCCTGCCGCTCCAGGGTGGTGGTTATGGTGACCTAACAGCAGGATTCCCCTGGTGGCAGCGGGGAGCCTGGTCACTGGTGGTGCCAGGCTGCCTGTGCTGCCTGACCGCAAGCTGCTCTAGCCAGCCAGCCCAGGAGACACCGTTTCAAAAAGATGTGGATGGTAAACCCTGCTCTGCCAGTGACTCAGCCTGCGGCCTCAGCCAAGTCACTTCACCACACCTTGAGAGGGAGAGATAATGCTTACCTACCTCATCTTATGAGGCTTCACTAATGTTTATATAGTGTTTTGAATGTTTAAAGAACGAAGTGCTGCGTATGAATTTTGGTGCTCCAGATCCTATGATCTTTTGGCTCTTTAAAAATATACAGAAGACTCAAGCCAGTCCCGGAGGAAATGCCCATACAGGTGTCACAGAGCAGCAGGGGAGGGAGAAGCCCTCCAAGAGCTGTTCCAGCATGGCTCAGATGAACGTGGTGCTTGCACCAAAAGCAGGAGCAGACAGGTTGCTCCAGGAGCCTATGCAAACCTCATGCTGAGGAAGCTCCCTGGATCTAGGCTGGAGGCGTTTCAGTCCACTTTGGTAAAACCAGCTCCTGCTTTTCTGCTTTGCCCTCTCAGACTCAAACCCAGAAGTAAATTTTGTGTCTTCTTCCAGGTAGCCCAATGCGTAGGGGGGGTTCTGGACCTTATTCTCCCAAAAGGATGTTTTCTTGCCTCGGATAGAGGAGGGCGGCACTATTTGCAAGTTAATTCAAAGGGGACTTCTGTCTTGGCATCAGTGGAAACAAGGCTTCTCTTTACTCCCTCTAAAAAGAGTCATTTTTTTTTCACAACACAGTGTCCTAGGTCTCCCACTCCTGCCACTGATGTACACAGCATGCACAGCACGATCACACGAGCTGTGTTTTATATATAATCCCTCACTAACTATAATGCCAGCTCTCTCCTGCCCCTGACAAACACAAACCCACACCCACACACACCCATGGTTCCACAATACCACTCAGCTGAATAATAACCTGACTGTCCATACTAACTAATAGGGTACAAAAGCCCTTTCCAGCCAAACCAGTCAGAACCCGCCACTGCACTGGTGAGATATATGATCCCCAGGCATTCTGTTGCTGTTCTGGTTCAGGTTCAGATATACATGGCTGATGGTCCCTAAAAACGGGCCTTGCATGGGAAATTGGCCTGTGGCAGCCAGGGGAGCTCAGGTACAAGAACATGTATGGGGTTTAGACAGGATGAATCGTCTTCTGCTTCAGACTTCTTTTTTTAGCAAGTGTTGGTGCTTTTACCTATTGAATGTTTAAGTTCTAGGGTTTTTTGTCAGGGAAGAATATAATAAGAGAGTGTTTCTTCATAAGGGATGGCTAGAGTGAACTTTATTAGCTTAAAGGCATCCACTTTGTCAATGTATAAATTCCTTTAGATCACTAGTGTGAAAAATGTTCTTTTTTTGGTAACTTACATATTAAAGAGCAGTGGGCAAATGTGCATTTCATTTATTTATGTAATTATTTCAGAAGTTCTGTTTCTCATCTGTATACCCCCAATTATAAAGGCAAGAAAGCTAACATCCTGCTACCTCCCTTAGCTAGGTAGCATCTCAGAGAACGAGGTAGAAGAGTAGGGGCATCTAACAAATGTACCGATAGCACTACACAAGGGATAAGCCATGTATGAATTTTTCTTCCTCTGTGAAGGTGCACAAAAGGTGATTAAAGCATTAAAATAATAGAATTGGTTCTGAAATTGTATAGAGGGGAAAATGTAGTCCTATGAGAAGGAAGAATAATTAGTTCTTAATTTCTATTGATGGTTAAGCTAAGTATTGTTTATACCCTGCTCTTTGCAGCTGCATATATGTGACTCTAGTAGTTCTGTGCTTGGTTTTTAAGGGATCACGGTGCAACAAATGGCCTTGTTAAGCAAGCGGCAGGTATGTCTGCCATGTGTTTGCAGTCCAGGGGCACAAACCCAGTGAAAAGGACTGTGCTACCCACCAGTGTGGACTCATCGCACTAGGTACTGAGAGCTCCCTGAGTGCACTGACAGTCCTGGAGGAGCTGCATGCTAACATGGAACATGGTGGCTTGAGCACCTTATACAGCAGACAGAGTAATCTTCGAAGGGGGAAGCAAATGCTCATCAGTTCATAGTGTCAAACAAAGAGGGCAGCACAAAAGGAGACATAATGCCAGGGATGATTGTAAGAGACAAGAAATGGCCTGCAAGGAAGTAAAGATGAAGGGTAAGCTTGTGGGAGGACATAAAAGGGTGTGCTGTTTGCATGGCAGAATATGGAAAATCATGGAGGCTCTGGTAACGAGAAGAAGATTATATTTCAAGGAGGTTCTACTCTGAAAAAATGACATTCTGAAAAATGTCTGGGAGGTGCTATCATTAATATCCATCAATATCCCTACACTCCTTTAGCAAAAGGTCCCAATACTTTCCTGGCAATATCTTATTCCACAGGTAATATCGTGGAAGGGCATGGGACAACCCGAAGTACTGTTCTTTATACTGCAACATTTATCCAACAGTTCTAAAGTTAAACTTGCGCACAAACTAATCCTGGACATGTAGCTTACCATTTCTCTGCTCATTGTGTTTACCTTCCTCATAATTTCCCTACTGATTTGCTGTTCTTGCTCATTATTGCTCACCTAAAATTAAGTTGGAAGTTTCTTAAGCAAGGATCCAGAGTCTGCCATGTCCTGTAAAGTACCTGTCATATTCTTGGGCCTGGTAAACAGAAAAAAACCTGTGCAAGTGGATTTTCTCCCACCCTGGGAAATGAGCATTCCATATGTTCATAGCAAACACTGATGGGGCAACTTCTTGTTTACTTTAGTTGGTTCAAACTCATTTGTCAATATAGCAGCCCACTACGTGTCACATGTGAGCATAATAACAGCTTGATAGTAATTTGTTTTGCACTAATAAACACCTTGAAAGATGTCCTAATGCTTCCCCATAAATAGGAAGCCTTTTGAGATTATTGCCTGAATAACATCAAGTGATTTATAGAGAAATAAGGTGGGATGGGATGTCTTTCCAGCCAAGAACTTTTAGAGAGATTGGGGGTTTGCCATTCAGTAGTTAAGATGTGCTAGGGATTAAAATATGGATAACAGTTTCATATGAAGCTAAGAATTCGCATTTTAATGGAAAATGTCACCATTGTATGCACAATATTTTGATTAAGTCCAAAATTATCAGTTTAGCAGGAGAGGGATTTTTATCTCATGTGCTCTGTCTAAACATCGTCCCTGAGCACTAGAGAGGTTACATAGCAATTTCATGTGTAATACTGCTCTTCACCTTTTTCTCTGTGGTGATTTAACATCTTGTTCATTCCAGAAGTTAACTGTGTAAACTATACATTATACAAATTAAGGATTTTTGTTTTCTTTGGGGGAGAATTTTTCAAGTCAAACTGTGTCTCTATACAGTAGCACAGTAGCTAGCAGTAAATAACAGTATAAATTTTCTGTTTTCTACTTCAAATGTGAAATTCAGTTGTTAAACATATCGGTTAATAATGAGTCTAGAATAAGCAGACCTCAGGGCTTTGCATAATTGCAGGCGGGGTCAGTGGGTACAATTACCTGTGCATCAGCAGTTGTAAAAAAAATTAAGTGTGAAAAACAATTTTTGTGCTGCAGAGATGGCGTGTGAGCTGTCAACTGGATGTGTCTTGGGAGATCCATCAGCCTTTGCATTGAGACCTCGATGTTAAGGGGAAATTTCAACTCCAGCTACTGGAGCTCTAGAAAACATTAGGAAAAACATCTTGCAAACAATGTGGAGGTACTTCTGCAGTCCTGGTGTAGATTATACTTTGCCATGACTTTCCACTTAAAGCTTAGGAGTCACAGCAATGCTGTTGAGATGACAGCTGGAGATGTGTGTATGAGAAATGGAATCCACTGAGTCCTATTTTGCAGTCAAATCTGGATGAACAATCTCTGTAGTATTTTTACCAAATGTCACAAAAGTTTGGCCTCATGGTTACGTTTTTTCAATCTCCTTACAATCAATTCTCCTTTCTCCATTCTTTGTTTTGATTTTAATTTTAATAAAACCACAAATTAAATAGCCAGTGAACACAATTTTGACATGACCAGTAATTTTGAATGCCTTAATTCCCAGGTGCCTGACTCTATAGACTAGAAGAGCTGACTTTCCTAAAATGCCAGCCACCTTTCATTCTAGCATTAAGTTTCAGGTTAGACCCTGGAAGATGACACTTGAAATCACTAGCTTTCTCTGAACATTTCAGCCAAGCAATTAATATATAAGATTAGCTACTGTGCAATAAATGTGGTTTAATAACTTCGTAATTGATTCCAATGCTTAATTGTGATAGCCCTCACAAACCTGGTACCAACTTTATTTTTCACGTTCACCAACCAGCTGGCTTTTCAGAGTTAGCACAATTACATGTCCTGTCCCATAAAGCCATCAGAAAGGAAGCAATTACTAATGATTTGACCATCTATTGAGATGTCCCAAGTATTTTCTGGTTCAAGCCATTGAAGAGTCTGACTTTGCACTGAAGTAGCATGGTAAATTTTAGCAACATGTCATATTTCTGGTTTTATGTCCTTGAATGTAAAACTTTTGAAACAACAGTGGTGAATGGTGACATAGTTGTGGGCAGAGAGCTCGGTCAAAGTGGTCCAAGTAAATAAACTGACTTATTTCACATCACGCTTTCATCAGTCAGGAGAGATAAAAGGTGGCCATCTTTGTCCTGAAGCCCTGGAGCAATATGGGATTCAGCAGAGATCTCTGCTGGATGTCTTGCCTCAAGGCTGCTGGGAATCATGTCACCCAAAACTGACCCTTCAGCAAGAGTCAGAAATTCAGATGTGCTACAGGAAGAATATGATGCATCAAAATCCCACTTTTACTGGACCCTGGTCACAAAAATCCACAGGAAAACATATCCAGGATAGAAACCACACACCCTGAAAGATGCAAGGGTAATTATTCATGCACAGGCATCACCATCAGAGAATCTCCCCAGCACAGCAGCTTCTTGCATATGACAGGATTAATTTACAACTCTCTGTTCTAATTGTGAAAACTCCTTATCTCTCAGCAAAAGATTGATATTAAGGTTCCTCCTTTTTCTTTACCCTGAAATTCTTTTCTTTGCTATACGTGACCACTGCTACCGAATTGCCAGAATTGTAGTTCCCCTTCTATGCTAATAATTAATCACTTAATGTTAAGTAATTGGAAATCAAGGTGTAGAAATAACCAACCGATGTAAACAGACATTACTGTAATTCTTTTGGCCCTTTCTTATCACTTTTTGAAGGTGGAGTCTCATGTAATTTCACTTGTAAGCTCCTAAAACCAGGGTCTGTGACTGTTGAACACTGAGCACAAGACCCTAATAGGATCTACGACAGTGGCACCAGAGAAGAAACACGTCTATTGTGCATGCAAACATGTAATTAATGGGGCTCATGTGTACTCAGAAATGCTGCCTATGCTACTGAGCAGGCAGTTCTGGCTGGGTAACATCTGCCCTGGCCACCATTCTTCTGGTCCCCTTCTGAAGCTGTGAAGATGTGAAGGAATACCATGCCTTGAGAGAGTGGTTACTTGTTTTTGTGATACTTGTTGTTACTGCAAGACAGAGAATGATCTCTCAGCCTTTTCCTGTCTCGTCGTGCAACGTGCCACACATCAGGTCGCGCATTGCTGAAGTCTGGCAGTGCCTGCGTATGGAGGAGGCTGCAGAGCAAAGCTGCAAGATGTTGTTGGTTGGCACCTTCCCATGGACTTGGCTGAGGTCTCCCTCTAATGTGCAGCATCCCAGAGTGGGAGGGAGGTGCCAGTGTGGAGCTCAAAACGCCAGTGGGAGTGCGCAAGATATGCACCCGCTGAGCGTGCCCAGACAGGCGAGGCTTGGCGGGGCTGGGCGAGGGGGAAAGGGGCACTGCCTCCTCCCTGCCGACACAGCCCGCGAGGAGCCCTCGTCCCCGTGGGTTATATCCTCCTGTTATGTCAGCGGCAATTTGGGTCAGACGTCAACATGGATTTGGATATCAAGGACCAAATCCTTTGACCATGAGATTTGTATCAAATCTTCCAAACAGAGCCACGTTAAGTGGTGCTACTTTGTGTGGTTTACGCTAGACATTTGATTTTGTTGCTATGATTTGGGATACTTGTCTCAGCTACGCTTCTGAGATGCAGGCTTCTGCCTCTAACCATTCAGCTGATCACAGGTAAACAAATGTATGTATAATGAACTTTCTAAAGTAACTTTCAGGTAGACACTTTGCACAAATAATAAATCTGGTAGTACTAGATTTTATTCTGACTCATGGACTATCTCAGATGGCAACATTTGAGTCCCACAGATTCATTTGTATGGTTCACTACAGTATTTTACATATCTTATAAGCTTTCTACATCAGTAGCTTTTCTAAAAGAGTCACTAAAATGGAAGTGTTGTTACAACCATGCAATCAAGCACCACAGTGTCATAAAATATTGTTAAAGAATCATGGAAAGACTAGTCTTACTAGTCTAGAAGATGATTATACTGCTGATAGAGTCCACTTGGAAGAGACATAAACATTCAGCAATGCTTGTGATGACAATATGCCATGCACATTTGATCGGTTCTTTATAATTTATTGTTTTCACCCATCAAACAATTACTTCAGGTTGATCTCAGTGATCTAACAAATTCAGACACTGGAAACTAAAAGCATTTCACTTGTTACACTTCTGTGGTAGGTCCTATGCAGGGATCAGTATCGATACCTGAAGAAGGGGACTACACCCAAGGCTGAATTCAGTCACGCTATGGGTCCATTGATGTTTTGTGTGTAAGTGTGGAACCAGGTGCACTTTGTCTTCTATGCACAAAGGAAGGTTACATTACTCTCCTTAATCATTTCACAACTTGAACCTGCCTTAAAAATGGAGGAATCTTGCAACTACATTACAATCTTTTTGGAAGAATCCCAGTAGATCACACCATGCAGAAGACTGCAAATGAAGAAACCGTGATTCAAGGAGGGGTTTAGTTCCAGGCGAGAAGTTTCATTATCACTCGTTGCTGAACACCAAAGTCCTGGTATGAGACAACTGAGACATGCTATAGTATAGTCATTCTAAGTTAAGATGTGCAGAACTGGAGATAATAGCAATGTGAGAAGAGCAAGCAGATACTGAAGGCTTGATGAACAGCTCAATTCAGCAAGTACAGATCCGACGCAGTCAGTCTGTCAGTGGGTCAGCCAGCCTTGACAGCTGTTAACAGTTTATCAAGATGACATGCAATAAGAGAGCAAGCACATGCTGATTTTTCAAATAATTAAGCATGCCTTTCCATCACAAAAGTTTTATAAGAGAATCTGCAAACAGAAACAATGTTTTCAGACATCAGTAAAAAAAGAAAGTGGTTGCATTCAGGAAAGGAAGGCTGTAACTCAAATCAGACAGGAACTTGGGCATGTTAGTTGTGCAAATCTCCACTTTCTGCAGTGTTAGAGAAGTGCTGACATAGGCCTAGCAGTTCCTATCCCTTGGCAGTATTAGCTGGGTCGTTATGAAGAAGACACAAAGTGGAAGCTGGGTGTTGTCTTTCAAGTGAAGAAAGCTGTAGAATTGATGCAATATTTGGCTTTTACAGGAGGCATTCATAGCGTCTCCTCCGTGGAGAGGCAGCAGAGGTTCCAGCACCAGCATTCATTCCCAGAACATCACTGCAGCTTAAAAGATTCAACACTGGAAACAAATCCAACATTTGTGCAGCAGCTCTGAGTCTCACATTATTGATGATGCCTTTATACTGTTCTATGGGCACTGCTGAAACTGCATACAACAGGATGGTCACAGACATGCAGCAGCCTGACACTCACACGCTAGCAGGCTGCCCCAGAAGCCTGTGCACTTCCCTGGCGTGGCATCTCACCTGTTGGTGATTTTGCAGGGCAAGGAAAGCTACAGCCCAAACACTTGCATCATTAGACAGCCTGGAAAAGAATGGCAGCTACTGCCATTTTCTAACAGAAAGGTCATCTTTATGTTCTGATAAGCATTAAAAACTGATACTAAAAAAATACCATAAGCTTTTCTGCACCAAAGAGTGCAAAACTTTGTCCCGCTTCTACCACGCTATCCAAATGTGTACTGTGTATAAAATATCAAGCACAGATCTGCAGATGATCCTCACAGTGTGTGCTAGATGTAATCATCTGTAGTTATAGATATGAAAGGGTACATGGACATCACAGGTGACTGGAGCTAAAGTTGTTATAGAAGTTACGAGGTGGACCCACAACTATTCCCAGCAATAGAGCGAGTGTGTTTGCACTAGTAATGGCCTTGTACAGGTGCTTAATCTACAAACCTTTACCAAGCAAAAGATTGCTGAATAAAAAGAAAAGTGTATTTGATCTTTTCAGGAATGGTCTGAAGGAGAAAAAGAAGGATGTTTAAAAAAATTAAACTACACTAGACATTCTGGAGGCAGCTTAACTAATGAAAGACACTCAGCTGCTTACAGTAACTGAAACATAGAGGTAGAGCCAAATAGGAACAATTTTCATTCCTTGCTAATATTAAGATTTTGCTTTAGACGAGTAACTATGTAAAGCTTAAGGGTTACTACACACAGATAGATTCATCATAAGCCTGGGAGTTATCACAGAGAGCATAATTATGATTATTAAATGCACTGCATGGAGCAAAGGGTGTAATAGACAAACAAGACAAACACAGGATTTTGAAAGCATTATTGAAGTTCACCTCCAACACTAAACCAAGACCTGAAGTTTCTGGCCTTGACTGGGTGATTCTTGGCACTTTTTAAATCACAGCACCCTACTATACAGCTTCTCTTAAGACTTGTAGACAGCAGTTCTTAACTGAACATTTTATGCATATATATATATATATGAAAGACATCCAGTTCTTTCTCAGATAAATGTTGAATCTACATTCATGCATTTGCCACTAAAACAGTTGTTGGCTCCTGGTCTATTCATGAGGCAAACTGCAAATTTTCTAGACAGTTGCAGGAACATTATCTTATGCAAGATAACATATTAATAGAATGTATATTTCTGTAAAGGTTTATCAGAAAGAAGCCAATACTGCTTTGTTCTCACTGTAAACATGATGCACACCATTTCACTTTAGTTCTACAAGCTTCTAACTATAAGTCTTCTAACTGGATCACATTTATAAGTACTGTCCTTCGTGTCTTTACTTGGCTCATATGCAGGAAGAAAACAGGTGTCCATTTTCTCCCCTCTCCTTCAGTTTTACTGCCGAGACCTATTATTTCAGTAATACACACCAGAATACTGTTCTTTGTTCAAAAGAAAAAGGAAGTATGTTTTGTACTTTAGGTGGATATTGTATTTTAGAAATATATGAATGTTATTGTTTATAAAGTTTTCTGTAGAACAGATGAGCCTTTGTTGAAAAGTATAAGGAAAATATTGATGCTTCCGCAGCTGTTGCAGTCAGTCATTCTGGTACAGAAATAAAGAATAGATGCTGCTATAGACAAATTACTGTATCTGAGAATCATTAAAAAAAAGAAAAAATTCCAATCCCAAGAAAGTCCCTTGCAGAGAAGTTTATCAAGGGATGTCCTGGCTCACTGCATCAACTTTTAGACTACTGACTAGGCAAGAATTAAGGTAACAGGGTCTAAATAGCATAGGAAGAATGTTTTTTCTCCTGATCCTAAAAATTTCCACAAACATCGCTTTGTTACATACATCACCTTTATGTATTTACAGGTAAGACATAAAAAAAGTGATGACTTTAAAGCCTGATTTTTTGATGTGAGATCACATTTACTTAATTCTATTCAATCTAAAGCATGTTTATTGCCATGTAGCATCAATTATTTAATTATGAGACAGCATAGTTGTAATTTTTGTGACCATAGTGAAGAGGCACACTACTCTTCACACTAAAAAAACATCAGGCATTTTTATGTTGTTTGGTTTTTAACTGAAGCATATACAGCATCTCCTCAGACTACATGCACAGTTACCTTTTTTAGGGGGATCTGATACGCAACATACCTTGGGAATCTTTTAATACTAGCAGGCTCAGCAAGTAGTCCATGCAGCTTTTCTCCATGATAAGAATAGCTGTGGGAAGGTTGAAGAGTATAAAGGGGAAAAAGAAAAAAAATATATCTGCACTTCAAAGATTTCCTTCAGATGAAGCAGATAGAAAATCCACATAGATTACTGCAGAAGCTGTAGGTGAAATTACAAGTTGCCATCTCCAATATATGCATTTGCCTGAAGTATTCTTTACGTTTACATATTCTAGGGCAGACACAGCTGTAAAGATACATACTGCTTCTTTTCTTTAGTCTGAAAGTGTTGGGACTTTAAACTTGGGGTCTGTTAATACTGGGATCATATTTACAGTCCAAAGAATTATGTGTCCAGTATGTAGCAATCTTGATTATGTTCCGGTCAGGATGTGGGAAAGATGCTATTAGAAACAAAACAATCAATTCACTTAGACAGTCCCACAAACATGCTTTATGGCATCTGCCTCCTACTCATTTTAAGTGAGGTTTTATAGTGACACATTGGTGAAGATTAGTACACAACTGCAGGCAGATGCCCATGACTGATTCAATTGTTTGCACTGACACTCACAATTGCTGTAATTGCAACTGAAGTGATACAAGCCATTGCAAAAAACAGACAAAGTGAAACCAACATTGTTCCTCAGAGATTTTATTAGTTGAAACCCAGAAATGCATAAACCGCTGTTTTTTCTCAGTATGAATTCACCACAGCATTTCCATTCGCTATGCCTGCAATACTGTCCTCATTGATTTAACATAAGATTCAAAAGGCCTCTTTAAAAACAGAACTTGTACAGTGAAGGCAATACATTCCAATACATACGCTTGTTTAAAAAGGTTACTTTTCAAAAAAGTGATTAAAAGATAAAGCAGCAAATCATTTTTTAGAAAAATCAGTAAGGACTTAATGTGATCCTAAAGAATATTTCTAAGCTCTAGCTTTCCTGTATGCTCCAAGCACAGCTACCATTGTTCCTTTGCTCTTTTCCTCCTGCAACTGCCTAATGCCAATAATGTTCAGAGCCAGCATTCTGAAGAGGAGCGACCATCTTCTACAGCCTCTGGAGAAAGAGAAAATGTGTGTTTAGAACTAAGCAGCATCCAAAATCTTCCTGGGGAGAGATTAATTCGTAGCCTGCCAAGCAAGTTCTCATGTGGTACTGAAGACTTCCTTCAGACTGCCTACACTACTGGTGGCCCAGTCCAAAGGGACTAAGAGATGATCCATGAAGGAGTCGAGGATTTAAACACATTCCCTCCCCACATCTCTTACAAAAGAAAAGTGACTTTTGCAGAACTATTTCACTGAAAATGGAAATCCCCTTGCAAGCTCACCCATATTCTAAAGGTATTTTTAGCATCTTCATACTGGACACTGGAAAACTTCCATTTAAATGCTTGAGACTGTGATTATACCTAATCCTTCTCTACTAGCAAAAAAAAACAAACCACAACCAAAAACCACACAAAGCTTTACAGGAAAGCAAAACCTGCCAGATTGTGTCCTATGTTCATTTAGACCAGTACACAGCGATTCAAAACTCCTTCTGTTCCAGTTGCAGTTCCCCACTTATATAGACATTAATTCACTCACATCGACCAAATGGGACACACAACTGGCAAGGTAGCCATGGATGCAGCAAAACCTTTAAGCAAATTTTGTGTTAAAGGTTTTAATGCATCGCCATGCATGCATAAATAAATGCGACCATCTCCCCCCAGTATTTAAACTGGGATTAGAGTTGCCAATCTATTGGAGAAGAGAGATCTAAATCAACAACGTATTGCATCAGAAAGGAGTTCTGAGAAATAAAAACAGTAAGTGTTTTAAATGTCTCCAGTTACAGCACAGCACTGGCGAGGGTCAAACACCCAGACAAGTTTCCTATAGAGAGACCTGTCAGATGTGAGACGCTTTGAGCATGAGCCTCGCACCCACCTCGTACGCTCACAGCCAGGGAAACACACCTTGCAGGTCCACGCTGGAGACAACCAGGCAGCTACATTAAGGCCTAAGAGAAAGGCCATGGCACTGCCCTGTCCTGCACCTGGAGGGGGGCAAACCCTCAGCAAAGCTCTCCGCTAAAATCCAGCCTCCTGCAGTCTATGCGTGGGATCCAGCTAACTCCTGTCTATTAAGAATCTGCCCCACAGTAGATTGACACGCTACAATCACGTTGTAACAACCACGGTGTTTGACTATGTCACACTAGAAGGTGAGCTGTATATGGTGCTCCGTCCAAAGCTCGAAGGAGAGCCCAGGTGGAGGTGCTGTAGGTACCGCAGTAGCACCCTCCTGAGCGGGGTGACGTGCAGCTGAGCGGCCGCGATGGCCTTGCAACTCTGCTGGGGAAGGGTACACGCCTGGACGGTGGGCACGGCACCCTGGCAGAGTGCCCAGGAGAAGGCATTCCCGTTTAACCCAGGCAAGCCAGAAGAGCCATTTATTGCAATGGGCCAACAGAACAAGACATCGTCACCCTCCTGGTACTATTTTGTAGCTTTTACATTCCCAACCAAGTTCAGAACCACGCTGTGGAACACACCGTAAAAAAGCACTTCCAGGCTCGTGCAGAAAGACGAATAAACATTAGTCCCATTCTACAAAGAAAGATTAAAGTACTCAGAGTTGTATCAGAAACTGAGGCAGGGACAGCAGCCGAACCCAGATGCCCAAGGGTGAACTAGGGCTTAAATAAAAAATCCCCCTTCATGCATGTATATGCTCATCCATACGTGTCAGAAATCTCGCACCTGAAAAACTGATCTTACCTTCTTTACTGCCTTTGTCTAAAGAGTTCAAGAATGTTCTTACGCCCTGTAGCCTCTGCCTGTAAGTAGAAACATGAATAAATCTTGCCATCCTGTGCACCAGGAGATGCAAATATTTACTTGTGGGAAGTAAGACTATGTTACCAGAAAATAATTAAAATCCAATTTGAATTTTAATTCCTCTGACATAGATGAGAAAATTCTGGCTGCAACAATTTATTACTTCAGAACAGCACCAGATTTGAGTTTGTAACAAATTCTAATCTGGTTTATAGTCCCCAAAGTAGCATTTACTTTTCCCAAATTAATATCATCCTACAGCGTGCATTATTACTCACACAGCTAGCATGCCACATGGGGTACAGTCATATGCACACTTACTACTTGTAGGGCATTCCTGCCATCATAACCAGTTTGCTTCAGGTCTGCACCAGCTAGGTACCAGGCATACAGCCCATCCATATCACCTTTAGCTACAAGGCTGAAAAAAAGAAAACAATTAATATTGGTTCTAAATCTTTCGGTCCATTGCAGTGTGCTCCTGGGTCCTGTCAATTAGCTCAGCGGGCAAACGCTGAACCAGAACAGGCTCAACATGGCTGCCAGGGGAGAGAGGTAAGTCAAGGAACACTATTACAACAGCTTTGAATAGCTGAGCAAGCAACACAGCTTGATGAATCAGTTCCTTAAATTAATAAGGTTGTGCTATAAGTACTTACAACAGGCTAGTTTCACATAGTGGGTGTGACTATGACCAAAGGGGAAAAAAGTCATGCAGTTTCATATTTCACAACACAATATTTATCTCACGAAATAAGTTGGGGGGAGGGCAATGGCTAAATCGAGATGCAGCTGAGTGAGAGCACCAGCAGATGTGCTAGCAATCAGCATACCTTATTTAAAACCGCTAAGAAACCCCCTTCACCAGTTTGCATAACTACATTTGCTATCCAAAGTTATGACAGCACATTTATGTGATATCATTCAGACAGCAACAGCTAAATTTTTTTGAGTTTTGTAAGATAATTTGTAAGATTTAAATGGGCAGCAAGCAAAAAAAAAAAAGCTTTTTAAAGTTGACCTCTATCCAACACGTACAACAAGCAATAGAAAGGATCAAAATTAATCATATACAAATAAGTAAATTAAAGATTTCAGAGTGATGTACATCGCACTGTTTCTTCACACATCTGCCAGTAGTCTCATCCATAATACTTAAGGTTCATTTAAAACTTTTTTTGTGGTAAAAGAGCAGCTAACAGCCTGCGCATATGCAAAAGCATGGCCACCTGGACCAAGCCTGTAAATGGGCTGATCTGACAGCAAGGCTGGGAGGACCATCTTCGGTTTTCTCAACATACCAACATCTATCAGGCTTCAGACCTGCACTTGCTGTGTGCTCGCAGGTTGCTGCAGCAGAACCATGCCAATCATCATCCAGCGAGGTTGAATCTCATTAAGAGAGGGGGAACCCTCCCCAAAATTATTAAGCCCAGAGCTTGCTGCCTTAAACAGTGCTTGCTGTGGGGAAAAGGCATACTGCTGGCAGCAGGGATGGAGGATGCTGACAGGCTCCTGGGCATGACAACCAAGCCATGCAGACCTGGTCGAGAGTGGAGAAGGCTGGAAGATGCAAGGGGCAGACAGTCAGGTAAGTTTATGGAAGAAACTGTGAAAGCAGGGCTGCAACATTCACTTCTCTGCTAGGCTGAAATCACTTCTGTTGTTGATTAAATCTCTTAAGTACCTGAAAAAATATGTTTTTAGGGGAGTGGAAGCCTCTCTAATTGCAGCAGCCTGAGGAGAAAGCCAGAGAGAGGCTTTTGCTTGCAGCAGTCCCAGAGGTTGGGCATGAAAAGGGAAAGAAAATGGTCTCTGTCTGTGCTCTTCCACGCAACCCCACCAACCCTGAGGCAGGGCAGAAGGCCTACAGCTGGGGCCTTTGGGGGACAGGGCAATGGCAGTGGGGTGCTACAAGGTTTAACAGTGCTTCAGTCTGACATCACGAAGGAAAGGATCAATAAATCACTAAAGAATGCCATGACAAAAAAAGGCCCCTCAGAAGCAAAAAGGAAACAGGGGAAGGCAAAGGAGATCTGACAGGAAGTTCAGTGGGAAGTCCTTAAGGAAACTGCAGGAAAAAGTAAACATTAATAAAGCATAAGCATTAGTAAAGCAGAGAAGAAATTGCTTAGCAGCCACTTCTGGGACGCAAGAATTATCTCTATTTACAAAGACTAGTCTCTTGCTGTTGACACTGGAACTTCCCAGAATTGAGGAACAAACAAAAAGCCTACCTAGCAAGTGAGAGTTACAAGCATCTCCAACACTGAACAGGAAAGCATTGTATTTATATAAACCGAATCTCATCATTCAGCCACGTGCAAAACAGGCACCACTTTGGGCAAAGACCATCACATTTAGAAATATTACCGACTGACATACCCAGGGCAACTCAGCCAGCATCGCTGCTAGCAACAAACAAGGATGACTGCAATTACTTGAAAACTAACTGCCTAATAGCACCTGTTCAGAAAAAGTAATTTGACCCATACTGCTAGAGGTCAGAACTGTGAAGTGGTCTCCTTCTGTGACATTAGAGCAATCCAAATACACAGAAGTATCTTCAATTTTGCAGCAGCCATTTACTGATCAAGTGAGGAAATGTGTTCCAAGGGGACTGTGACCCAGAGAACAAAAAGTGATGTAGCTTGTGAGGAAATTTAGATACCACTCTAAATGGAAGATACCTACTATTCACTGAATTGATTATAATCAGGAACACCACAAAACATTTTCTCCAACTCCAGATCTCCATAGTCAAGCCGTATGCATCTGTATTTCCTTTACACGCTGTAAGTATATTTCACACAGCCAAATACATACACAGGACTTATCAACATACACCGCAGGCACCTTTGCTCTCTATTTTTCTCAAAGATATTTATGCCAATCAATTCCAACTGCAAATGCATCCTCTAAGCAGGAAGTCTATAATTTTTATATCACAAAATGGAATAAAAGTAACTTCAATATACACTTATCAGAACGTTTAAAACCTTCTCGGTCCTAATTCCTGCAGGCACTTTTATCCTTCCTCCCCCAGCCTTACCCACAAAGTGTATGTTAAGTTGAAGAGACATCTTATTCTGAATGTTGGTGCTTTTGAAAGGTTGCATCCTTGTATATCATATCATTTTATGAAATCTAAGAATATGAAAGCAAAAGCTGGTCTGACTTCATGCTGCTATTTAATTTTGTGAAGTACAGGCTTGAACAAAGTATCTCAATTCTATACAGTTGGGTTTTTTTCCTTTACAAAACAAGCACAAAGCAACTGTTTACCAACGCCAGAACTTGTCAAGCCTTCAGAATAAGTCTGTGTCCCAATTTATCTCATCATGGTTTGGTTTTGTGGACAGATGACAATACTACCACAATGTGAGAAGTTCTGACATTTTTAACAGATTACTAACATTCAGATCTCTTTCTCATTTCAAAACAAAACCATGAACCAGATACTAAACATCAGCAAGAGATTCTAAAAATCAGGCTAACACCAGCAAATGAAACCACGAAAGAACTGATTAACTAGATCATCTTGGCTGCACCTATATGCATCTCCATGTCCTATACAAGATCCCGCTGATACTGTCCAACTCTCAGTTCTGATTGGTAGTCCTTTCCTTCTCAAACATCACCAATGCCAAAGGAGCACATTTATTTTTATTTTGTTTCCAAAACCTTCCAACTGAACTATTCTATTGTATTCTAAAACCATGAGTCTAAACAGAAGGAAGCTGAGGAGACAGAACACACAAATCAATGTTCCAGGTCTTTTATGAAAGCCAGTTTGAGGGTAGGTAAGTAGCAAGGGGGAAAAGCATGATTATGGCTTCTGATTCAGAAAGAACTGTATGGGAGAAAAAAAGTTAGCTAAGTGCAGCATCCCAGAGCTTATCAGAAAACAAGCAGAAAACTCCAAGAAGTTGACATACTGCCTTGGTGACAAATTCAGACGGGTACAAATTGCAGCTTAAAGCATATTACAAGATAAAAGAGATGTAGGAAAATAATTCAAATTAGACAGAGGGAAGATGTTATAAACAGCTTGTTCTATAAGCAGCCTGACCATGCGAACATGCTGACTGCCTGAAGGTGCTGGTGCCTGCAGTGAGAAGACTTGAAAGGGGAAAGTAAAGAGGTAGGACAGAGAAGTGAGCCTCAGCACGCTGGGAAAAATGACTGTATCAGTAAGGTACATCTTCTGGAGTATCCTTAGATGATCTGAGACATTTTGGCAGGAGGACAAACACCAGTACCTTGGATTGAATACCTTTTCAGCATCCGGATAACGCTCTGTGGAAACAGTCCACCTTGGTACAAAAGACTGTGCCAGGCCCTCTCAGAGGAACGAAAGCCCTGCAGCTTTGCAGGAGCAGTGCAGGGAAGACCACCCTTCACAGACACCTCAGTGCTGTCTGGGGGCCTGGCTGCTGCCTCAGGCGGGCTGTGCTCCTGGCTAGCCCATGCAGTGACATCCGTCAGTGGGCACTGCTCTGGTGCAGCTGCTACCCCAGCTGCCAGCCAGGAGAGATCCATGGCCCTGGCTCCTAACCCCACCGAGGCAGGAGCCCCCTCCCCTCTCACCCTGAGTACACCACTCTGTGCTGAGTCCTCATGCAGCCTCTGCACACACACACACGCTCCTGCCCTCTGTTTGGAAGATTTACGTTGGTTTTATCCTGAATTTATTACCATCAATGCACGTTCTAATTATCTTAAATGTTTATTACCAAAATACAAGCTTTGAACAACAGGAGATCATGCAATACAGACAGAGTGTATGATAGTCCCTAAAACGCTGGAACAAACTGCATCAGAACCACGTTTTGTTTAAAGGACCCTTATTCTCTTCTTTATTTTTCTGGACATACTACTCCCAGGTCAGCTAGCCAAACTGGTTCTGCATGTGGCACCAGGGCTAAGGAAGGGGCCAATTTATTTGCAGAGGAATGTCATTCCCTAAGCCACTCCTCTCACCTTCTTGGGATGGGAACTATGCAAACCAAGGTTTTAGTTCTTCCCTATCACTTGCAGTGCCCTGGGAAGCACATATTTTAATTCATGGTAAAAGCCTTATTACCCAGTCTCCTCCGAGCGCGTTATGAAAATGGAAACACTCCAGCTAGTATTTCTAGATTCTGGAATTAGTCTAAGGACAGCGTCCAGTCTCTATACAGAAAACACATAAGCTTAACCTCAACCTTGTTTTGCAGACAATACAGAGCACTGGCTGGTCCTTGCAAGTCTCATGGCCTCCTGCCAAGTCCCGATATAAAGGCTGGTACTCCAGGTTTTTTTGGTTTTGAGAAGAGAAGAAGAAATGAAGTGAAAACTCAAGTAATTTTAGAACATACATGAAAACTTTTCACAATTTGCAGAGTAATTTGCAATTCAGGACCAGTACTAGAAAAAATAAAATCAAGCATATCTTTCTTCTCATAATATATATCCACATCATCAGACCACCTCATGTATTAAAAGCAACCGTATGGAAAACCAGCTTTAACAGAGGGTTATATCCTCTTAAAGTTAAATATAGAGATGGTGAGCAGTTGTGCAAAAGTTTTGGGGTTAAAGCTATTTGTCTTTTTTTTTTTTTTAGTTATTTTTAAGAAAAATGTTCTATGCTAGAGTAGAAGATATTCCCATATAAGTGAAAATTGGATTATAAGGAAATAAAAATGATGTGCTTTGTGCAGCTTTATTCTCAAATAGAGATGCTATTAAATCACACCTTGCATAGTCTCCTCCTCACCCTTCCTCAGTGAAAGTGCTTGAAAAAATGGGGCACATTTCCTTCCAGTTCATGTATCCCCTTGATGCTTTCTACTTTGGAGCTCTCTTGAGCTAGTGGTGCTCCAACACAGAGCTGATTCTTAATGTCATCAATTCATGTGTTTCCTCATTATTAGTCTAGCACAGCAATAGCCACATCGCGAGCCAGGAACCCAACTGTTTCTTGGAAGTTGTCTACACACTGTTCTCCATTCTGAGAGTCTCTTCTGAAAAACCATCCCACTCCATCCCAATTTTAGGGCCGCCTCGCCTTATATCACATTTACCTGCAAAGTATTGTTCCAATGTTCTCCAAGTCAGGGCTCGAAAGGTGCGCTCCCGTATCTTGTAACACACGAATCACTTGTATGTGCCTTTATGAAGGGAACAGAAAAAACGGAGAAAGTGTCTTGACCAGTAGGCAGGTGGGGGTTTTTCCCCCAAAATTCAGCATTACTGATATACACAACCAGTGAAAATTCTTATATGGTATTCACTGTGGTCACAAAACAAAGGAATCTTCTCCAAGGTGACAGAAGTAGTAAACAGGACTGACACTGCTCTCCCTAACAAGAAATCATTCACATACTAAGTGCGTGGAAGTGTTAAGTTCAGCTCTGAAAATGAAGGGGATGCATCCTCTTCAAAAAATTTTTGTTTTCTTCACCTTAGTACTAGCTTAATTTAACCCTTGAAATTTTAGTGATTGAAATACATGCAAACAGTAAGGAAATTTATTACATAGCATCATTCCTGTAATTTACAGACTACAATGCCCATATATATCAGTCTTAAAATTTATGTCTTGCACATAAGCAATGAATCTTTAGGTTAATGTAGAAGCTAATCAGGTTTTTAGGGCTTTAAAATTATGCTAAGTATTCTTACACACCTCCCACAAAAGCACATCTTTTCCTAACCTCCTCCTCCTGATACCTTGAATATTTATTTCTACCTGGAGTCTTCAGAAGGTCTTTCTTGTCCTTTCCTTTGAGATAAAGGGACAAATAGTTATTTCAGCACTACCAGCCAACTCCTATACCTTAGTCAGACACTTGAGGAAGTCTATGGAAAAGGCCAGCCTTTAAAGGTACTGTTGTGGGTAGAAAACAATATGACAGATGAAAAATGTGCAAAGTAAGTTTTTCACAAGTGACCTAGCGAAAGGTTTAGAACTAGGTTCGAAAAGGAGGTGACAGTGTGCTCCTCTGCTAAACAAATGATCTAGTTTACAAATCCAAAACACAGGGTTTTTTTTCTCCAGAAAGACCATGACAACACCAGTAGATCAGGAATAGTTCCTCTTTTAAGTCAGTTGCTACACCGTAACACTTCAAAATAAAGAGTTAGACGTATCATTGTAATAGGAAGTATATTGGCTTTCCCAACCCATTACCTAAAACCTCATCTGTATTAATTAAAAAATAAGCTCACATAATAATAAGCTCACATTTAAACTTTCTGTTTAAATCACTTGCATTTTCTTGGAGGTAGCCATGGGCCTTTCCATTTTAGAACTGAACTAAACTGCTTATCTAATCCCTCTGCCTCTCCTTAGGAAACTCTGTCTTGAATTAGAAGTTACTTTACAGTTAGCCATATTAAACCTATGTAAGCTCATATGTTTCATACAAGATCTTAATTATAAACTAAACAAAGAACTGTACAGATGCTACAGGAATAATCTTGCTGTTCCAAACACAGGTTTTTTAACCTACCAGAGATATTTTTTTTTTAAAATTGTACTGCTTAATTGACAGCCAAAAAAAATATTTTTTTAAAATAATCTTTGTTTCATGGGAAAGCGTTGCTGAAACACCACATGCCACAAGTTTGTTCAGTTATCTAAAATATTTTCTCAGGTGGGTCCCTTACGATATGACTCTTCATCCACAAGTATCTCCTTGAACCAGCAAATAATGACACAGCTTCTTATTTTTCAATCTGTGGCGAAGAATTAATTCTACGTGTATGAAATTTTTTAGTTCAGTCTTAGGCAGAACAGTGATTAGCTGAAAAGAAATTTGACCTAAAATAAAGTAGAACATGTCTATTCACTCAAGCTCACACTGGGTCCAGAACTGAACATGGGGTGTGTCTGCTCACTCTCCTGCCTCCTTTCTCATCTTATACTCAACACTTTTTAAAAGTAAAAGCTATGCTATGGGACAGCACTAAAAAATAACAGGCACCAAAACATGTAATGCTGTGCGGTATCTTCCCTCAACGTGCTTCTCCTATGAGGTCTGTATCTCTGGATTCCAGTGAAGAGCCAGGCTTTTTTTTCCCCCCCTGTTGTAACAGGTTACTCCTCACTAGTAGTGAGATTCCCTCCAGAAAGCACTTTGTGTCCCACCTACACCACACAGCCATTACTACTCTAAGTGGGTCTCTAAATCTTTGACACAGACAGATTTGGGAACATTTACCCCACACATTTAATAGAGCAAATTTAAAATGAGGTAAAAAGTAGTTTGAAACAAAGTAAATCTTTAAGTGTTGAAGCTAACAGTGTTTACAATAAATACTTACAATAAAGCATTTCTAAATAGAAATACAATGTCCCAATGACTGGGAAACATTCAAACTCATGTTTCTTGATATGGTGGGAAGGAGAGGAAGAGTTGTACACCACTGTTTGATAAGGAAGGGTAAGGGAGAGGAAGAACAGGGACAAATAGTAACACGCAACTAAGTGTTAAATTTAGTACAAAGCACATGCGTCCAAGAAAGCAAACTGACTACCTCTCACATTGTCATCACTCAACATGAAAACTATGCAGGAGGTAAGTTGCACTACAGCTTGTTCCTACTTGCACCCAAACGGTATCTATGTTCTGCAGAAACTTAAGCCCTCTCCAGAGTACCACTTCTGCTGCCTTGTACCTACCGCGAGCGCATGATTCATATTCCAAGAGGCTGGCTGCGAATTTTCTGATACTGTTGTGTCTTGGGCACATGAGAGGTATTTGTCTTTCTAAGCTGTTTCTCTAAGCACTGCTCTCCTGCGGCTTTACAAAAAGTCTCACAAGGGTCACAGTTTATGAAGTTCAGCTGATGTCATGAGCCACAAACTTCTTGGGAATGGTTCAAACACAATTCCTTTTCTAAGGTGACAGCACAAACCCAAGAGCAGAACAACTGCTGGACAATGAAAGTTTAAGGTGTAGAGGGAAGGCCAATGCCACCGTGTCAGCCTGGGGTGCACAGCTGCTTGTCCAGTCTTGCTCCAGCTGATAATCAAAATCATGAGGAGCTGTTGTCACCTATGACTTGTTCCTGACTCTTCCTTTTCTTAGCGCACTGTTACAAAATCGTGGCTCTCTGTCAGACCTAGGCTATAGAACCAATGCTATTTTGTGTGTGTTCCTTAAGTTAGCCTTTTGATACTACCACTGTCATTCATCCACTCTCTGAAGGGAAAAAAATAGACAAAAACTGTTCCTAGTGTCTGCTGCCTAGATTCCATTACTGATAACACTGGAGATAAAAACCCCAATATGTACTAATATTTTAATGGATTAATAGCAAATGAAGGTCTTCAACATTTGCTGCGATGAGCGAAGCCTGAGTTCCAGATAAAGACACCTGAACCTTGAGCAGTTCGCCAGGGCTCTGGATCCAGAGCACTCGAGGTGCCGTGCAGTACGTATCATCTCAGGCCTTGACTTGGCAGACACTTCGTAGAAGTGAATCAACTTCAAAAGGGATGAATCACACATGTGAAATTAACACGCAAGTAAGAGTCTGCAGGATTGGGGCCTTAGGGTGCACACCTTCCACCAACTCTCTTTAAAGAAATGCAGGTGTGATGTATATCCAAACTTGACTGGCTTCATTCTTTTTAATGCTTGCTTCCCTAGCAACTGGAATGGTTACGGCAGGATCAGCTTAGTTTCACTTGTTTGGTTTTCTGCACGGTATCAGTGGGAATTTTATGCTGAAATACTGTAAGGACGGGCTTCAGTGCACTTCTGGAGTCGGTGGTGGTTAGATTTTCACTCTGCCTTAGATTTCCTGAAGTAATGTAAATGTAACCTTGCAAAATATCAAGTATTTAAATTCATATTTACGTGGGAGGTAATTTTACTGTCTCTAATCTGATGTTCTCACAGCACTGTATAAGCAACTCCCCATTTTCAACCTTTTACCACTGCTCTACAAGTAAATGGAACTGCTTTTACTACATATAACATACACAATTTTTATTTAAGACATTTTCCTGCTTAGAGAGTTTCTGTTATTAAAAAAATATTATTCTATTGTCTTGAAAATGAATTATCCCTTGAGGGTACTCTAAGAAATTAAAGGAATGCTACTGATTTTGATATGTCAAGCAACTGGCCTAAATTAACAGTGGTCTGTTTAGCTTCATGCATAAAGTGAATGAGACTACACGCAAATTGCAGAGTTACAAATGAAAAAGCGGAAATGCAGTGGTTTATTTCTTATTTAGAAAGGGACTCCACATTTTACCATCTAAAGAAACAAAGAGAGAGTCACTTAAAGTAAAAAAATTTAAGAGACTAGCATTGATATAGATCAAGTTGCTGGTCTACCAGCTGACAGTGCTATGTTAAGAAGCTTTTAAGAAGAGACATCTTTACAAATTATTAAATGGATCATCTTTGCAAATTATTAAATGGAAAAGAGAAATCAGTCATTGTTATATACATTTGCATGCTAGGTTAAAAGGCAAGCCACTGAGAAATGTGACATAAAAAACTGGAAGAAAGCTATTTTTAAGATGAGTGGATACTATACTGCAGTTAAATGCCAATTAAACAAATACTAATTCCCAGAATACGGGATTAAGCTGATGCAATATTCAGTAGAATTGAGAAAGTTACAATATTAAACAGTTTAAAGCATTCACTGCTCATTAAGATCAGTTTTCCCCCTTCCTTCTCTGCCACTTTGTACACTGCATCAGGATAAACCCTCTACTTTGAGCACACAACTGTTTAATAAATAGAATTTAAATATTTCTGTAGCAGAAATCTTTATAGTGGGTATCTAATTATGCACATCTACAGCTGTCTGATCTTTACCATTCTCCTTTATGTGCTTATCAGTGTGAAATGCAGGGTGAGTACACAGCAGATCGTAAGTACACATTTAGGAGATTAGTTCTAAGTCAGCTCTTCCTCTCATTCCAACAGTAGAAACAAAAAGAGAAACTGAAAATGGTTATGGTGCAGTTTCCTTTTACAATTCCGTACATCCAAATGGGTGTGCAGTTTTAAAGAGCTTAAGAGTCACAGTAGGAGTCTAATATAGGAGTGGCAATGCTAAGGAATCCAAATAACAAGCTCATGTGAAATTCCTCAGGCGGTAGATGGGTGTGGTAAAAAAAGTAGGTGCCTGATTTGCAGGAACATCTAATGTTATCTAATGCTTTAGCATTTTCTCACATTGGACCAGAGCCATCTCTATTTAGCTGCGAGGTTATTTGTTTGATTTGCTGTTGGGCTTGTTTTTGCTTCAAGACTTTAAGGGTTTGCCACTGAAAGGCTTATATATTCATGAGATAAAGCAACAACTACAAAGCCATAGGGGACCATGCACTAGGTATGGCATTAGCACCGTGTGGCCACACAGGACTTCAAGTATCAAGTTAATAGAGCCTGTTGAGTTTTCTACATCTGGTCTTTGAGACAGAAAAAGCCTGTAATAAGTTATTCCGGCAACCAATGCAAAACCAGGACTGTCAGACCTCCCAGGGAGCTAGCTCCAGCCTGATAGACCAGGTGAACTTGTCAACGTTAGAAAGCTGTAGGAGTATTTGGGGACAGACATCCATAAAGACCATGAAAATCCTATCACTCCAAGCGCCTTTTCAGAAAAAAAACCTCCTCTCCTGCCATCATATAGACTGAATATGAGATAAGGACCTGAAAGTGGATCAAAGAAACAAGAAGAGATCAGGGCAAGCAGCTTCTAACACGTTAGAGACCAATAGCTCTATGAATCCCCAGGCTATATAAACTAAGTGTTTTAAAATTAAACTTTGGTAACTGATAACTTTTATATTCTGTGCTACAGCCATTCCTTAGGAGTATACAATATGGAAGAGACCAGTAAATCGCCTGTCCATGACTACCATTCAAGCACTTCCGACATCCAGAACAACAGGAAGAGGAAATCCACAAAGCAGGCAGAGCTGTGCAGCCAGCCCATATAATTATGAGTGGGTGGAAGGGAAAAAAAAAAATATATCAAAAACCCAGTCACCCAGCGAGAGAGTCAGGAAAGCACCGGTGGAAGGGAAAGATTAAAACATGTTAACCAACCAGTATATTTTGTGCCAACTGAAAACAGCCTGATCTTGATGAGAAAGGGGAGGGCAGAAAGCAGCCAGCCAGCCCTTGGTCCTGCACCCTGTCTTCTGACAGTCAAATGGAGTAATCAGTTTGGCTCTGTTTTATAAGGAAGCATCATAACAAAGAGTGGAGCCCTGAAATAATGGTCAATAATAATTTGTTTACCTTATGCTCAAATTCTGCATGTGTATCAGGTTATTTGCTTTCATTTAATATTATTTTAAGAAGATCTTTATATCTAGGCTAGTCACAACCTTTGAAGTGAAGCTGGTTGGAGTTATTTTAACTACTGTCATTCACACGTGACTCCCGAGACAAAATAAAACCGAAACACAGGGATGGACTTTAAATCCAAAATGACAAAAGGTTTATAAACTTTACATAGAGTGATATATAAATTATTTTGTTACCTGAACTTAATCGCATTCAGCAGTGGGGTAGATCCATATCTGTCTCTAGCATAAACAGTTGCACCAGATGTTAACAAATACTCAACTAATGGTAAATGCCCTTCAGAGGCTGCAACATGAAGTGGGGTTCGGCCATCGTAGTCTCCACAGCTCAGGTTTCCACCCTACAAAAGGACAGATCCTTCGCATGCTAAAAAGATAATGGCTGCACATTAAGTTGTTGGTACAACAGTAGATTCACATTTTAGTTCTGCCACCAAACTGTTAAGCTTGTCAACCTTAAATTTTATCTTGTAGTGTTGTTTTACCACCAGTAAAGATACCTGTTCCACCTTCTGTACGTTCCCCCCCTACACGTATTCTTATTACAGCCCCTTCAGATATGCTCTTTATTGCAGTATGCCATACAGCAGCTTTGTGCCTACAGCCTGCCAATTTTACTTGTATTAGTTTATTGTTATTTTCAAGATACATTTATCCTTTCTCAGTTACCAAAGTCTCAAGAGTAAGGTAAACCAAGGCAAAGAAAAAAACAAACAAACAAACAAACAAACAAACAAGAGGGGTGCAGAAGATGATGCAGGGAGATGCCTGGGGTTTTTTTCAGGTATAACCCAAGCTAGAGCTATGGGGAAAGCCAAAAATCCTGAATTAGCACTGCGCTCTGCTTTGCTTAAATGCAATTTTCAAGCTGCTTTTTTTTTTTTTTTTTAAATGATGACAGATTTACGTCCAAAAGCTGGAAATTATGAATATGCATAAAGAAAGTTAAGTGAAAGAAAGCAGCACAAACCATTTTAAAGTCTTCCAAAGTTAGTAGATAAGAACTTGCATTTTAATCTATCTGTATTTTCACAGTTCAAAAGAAAATGTAAACAGCTGAGAACCAGATAGGGGAAAGAACGTACCAGTTTTGAAAGGCAAAGACTGAGAAGCCTAGAAACCAATTGTATCAGTAAAAGCACCTTGATTCTAAGACTTAGGTAGCTGCTTTCCAGTGAGCATAGCTTCCTCCTGTCATTTACAGCTCTATTTAAAAACTCATGTTTTATACAAACTGTTAGTTTTACATTACCATTTCTGCTATGGATCTCAGTGCATCTATGTCACCCAGTTTAGCTGCAGCACAAGCCAAAGGTGGAATTAATGCATCTCTTATGGCTTCTAACTCCTGAAGAAACAAATAAAATGAAACATTTAATATCAGCCTCACCTCTAATGTGATTGATGTCCAAGTCAAAAAAAGCCCTCTGCCCTTGCTTTCATGTAAAGTTTCCAAATCAGTCATTTGGATATTAAAAAATGGTAGCATTTAATTTTTGGAAGGAAAGAAGTCTCATGTTTATTTTACATTTTGTCAGTCTCACATCCATAAGATTTATATTTCTGCTTGGCAACACTACAATTACCTGATATCTATATATACCATGTAAGGTGCACACACCAATTACCATCTTTGTACTACCATAGTTGCCCATCAGAACAGTAAAAGAAACAGCACAGGTAGGAGCTGGACAAGACCGTATAGTCCAGTCTTCTCAAAACTGTATCAACTTTATTCATGTGATTGCTCCTAATATCCTCCTAAATATCCCCCCATTTCTCACACTTAAAGAACCATACATTCAGTATTCATTAGCCACTAAAAATCCCATCTTCCCTGAAACCAAGCCAAGGGAAAAGCAAGTAGTTGTATCTTACAACCAAGACTGTATTTTCTGATTTTCCAGTCGGGAGGGACTAATTCTAAACACCACAAATTACACTTGTGTAGTGCTTCCTTAGTATCAGCCTTCTATGACTGCACATACAATGAAGCTGTTTTACCCATTATTATTTAGATTGCTCTAAACTGTTGATACGTTTGACCACAAAAATACAAAGTACTTTTTCATATCATTGATACCCTGAATTACAGCAACTGTCTGAGGCTTGTTATTGCAACCAGCCAGCCAAGAAAATAAACTCAAGATCGGCCTACAAAGAGGGGGGGAAAAAAGTTAGTGTTTTTAATTAAAAACATTTTCATGTTATGTTTGTCATTGTGTCCTTTCTCTCTAACCCAACTGGTTAGCTGGGACACTCCGTACTAAAAAAAAAAATAATATAAAAGCTCCAAAGTTCCATTTTTCTGTCAGCTTCTCCGTTCATCTTTAAGCTAGGTTCATTTAACTGAGTGTACAGCTTTACATGAGTTCAATTTTAAATATTTAAGTATATACCTCCTTGGTGCTGATGCTTAGAGATTTGGCAATCATTTGAATAAACTTGCTATCTCTCAGAGAGATCTTGGCTCCTGTGGGTACAACAGTCATTTCCCCTCTTAGATTCTCACTCAGCATCTGAAAAGCAAGCAATCAAATCCTTTGTTAGCAGAGGAAAAATATGGTAGTAGTCTAATACAAAACCTTAGGATCAAGTTAGAAAATTGTGCGGAGGAATTAAGGAAACTAATTGAATGCAGACAAAAGATTAAAGAAATAGTTACTGTTCCATGAAGACTGCAAGTTTAAAAAGACAAAAGCTGGGGGGGGGGGGGGGGGGGGGGGGGGGGGGGAAGAGGCAAATAAAATTTTCTTCCAAAGCAAAGAAACCAAAATAAACACATAACAAAACACCCCAGTTTTTAGAGGATGCAGACAAAAGTTCCCTAGCGGGGTAAGCTGCAGCCTACTTAGAACCACAAAGATAGCGAGTAATTAGCAGAGCAAGGCTGAAGACCAGAATATTCTGAAATGCTGCCTGTTGCCAACATTCCCAAACCTTAGTCCTCCTACACAGACCGAGCACGTAGGACTCAAGACAAAGCCCAGCGCTGCCTGTGGACATTCATGTATTTCAGTGGGTTTTCAAATGGCTCCATTAGCCCTGATTTTGTTAAAATCTGACTACATAGCCAGCTTTGCATGCAGAGGGTCTGCAGTAGTGCTAGTCATGCAATAGTAAAGCAGGCATGTAACAGTTTGCAGGATGGATGCATCCAATGTAACTGGGGAGGGGGAAAAACAACCAAAAAAAGGTCAGCCAATTCATGTGTAGAATGTGCTTGAATATGGCAATAGAGACGTGAAAATACTCCAAAAGACAGGTTCTGGGAAACCTGGAGAACAGAGAGACAAGCCAGTCATTAAGAATAAGCAACTGGTTTCCTCAATTCTGACAATTTTACATCCTGGCAGTCTTTCATGAAAGGTTGCTGATGCAGCTATAAAGCACGTAGTTATTTCAATTAGAATTTTAAAAAGCAGGATTGTGAAAGTTTGCAAGAAACAGATGTGATGTTGGAAGGAGGAATGCCCCAGGTTTACTTATGTCTAGGCATGCCCTTTATTAAAAAAAACCCCAAAACTCCAAGAGCTGACAACACTAGCTGTCTGCTGGAAGAGTCCCATATACATCCAACTCAGAGGATACCAACTGCTTTGGCGCACTTTTAGAGTTTGACAGGTTGAGATCATTGCTTTGCACAGGTAACCTTAGCAATTGGCACCTGTGCTAAATGCACCCAGTGCAAAGCCCTACGCGCCTTAACTCGGTCCTACCAGCTCTGCAGCCATTTGCATGTGTCTGGGGGCACATTCCTTGCTTCTCCGTGTTGAAAGAGAATCCTAAAATAACCACGCCAGCTTCAGGACAGCTTCCGTCTCTTGGGAGACTATTGTTTGGTGATATGTTTAGCTGAAGATATTGCCACAGACAAATTTCCAGGCTTTCTTCTTCTCCTGGTCTCTACCACTCATTCTTGCCCAGGCAATACAGCATGCTGCTCCCTTAGCTGTGCCAGCACAATTGTTTGTGGGTCTGTACAATGAGTCAAATGAGGAAATTAATCCTGCTTAACTCAAAGAAACAGCAAAAGTTATTTTGTTTTTCAAACCATATAAAGGAGGTCCCAGCACCACCACACAAAAACTAGGTAGCCCATTGCAAAGGACAGGACACAAAGATGCAGGAGTACCTTGTACTGTACCAGTGGCACTCAAAACATCTCGTCCTCAAGTCCTCACCTAAGTAAGTCAGCTACCTCACCTCAGCAAACTGGATCTCAAATTAAGTTTAAACTTAAGACACCTAGACAGGAAGCCAGGTGGGACAGTTTCTCCTGTCCCAAGCCAAATAATCCTCCGTGCCGAAGATTAAAGTCTGCATTAAAAAAACAGGCTAGTATGTGTATGTCCCAGGGTCAGCGAGTGTGCCAGAGGGGCACCAGTGAAGAGCCTGGGTTTCTGAAGTGGATACACAGAAACCCATGCAATACCACTGCTCTTCAGACAGCATTATATCGCCTGTCAAGCATGTTCTTGCCCAAAGTGTGCTCTTGCCATCCTCACTGAAGAAACACATAGCTGCTCCTCCTCTCATTTTTCAGAGCCAGGGCTTTAGCAAAGAACCGAAAGCTCGGAGTCTGAAACTCTTTCTGAGCATGGCAAGTGGTACTTCCAGCCAGCCCAGTTACAATCAGAGGTGTCCAAATGTTTGTCTCAAGAGCTGCTACTGGCTGGAAGATATTGAGCATGAAATGACGATCAAGTTTCAGTTTTAATAAAAACAAAACACCATCATAAGATACACATGTGCATGCAGTGCTTAAGTCTAGAGGGTGACTCATCATGATGTCATCTCCCAAAGTGTCAGGATTGTGATTTCACTGCATACGAGCATAGAAATACATGCATTCCTGCAGACTGCTGCTCCCCTTTCTGATTCAGAGCTGTATGTTCCTTGTATAAAAGGAACACTATATACAACTGCATAATTTGAGGGGCAAAGCCTCGATTAAGCACCACTGAACAGTAAGAACATTGTTAATGGGGTTAGGATTCCAAATTCACTTACAACTGGTTCTTAGAATAATCTTCTGGGTTTTATGTATTATTTATAAAGTTTACCTCCTCTCAAAGAAACATAATCTAACACTGTCATGAGTAATGCTGCAAAGAAAGAGGCTGTAGGCAATACTTATTTTCAGAATTGGCTTTGTGCGAATGAGTCTGGGGTGAAATATTTCCCACACTAAGATCAATGACAAGATCTTTGCTGACTTCAGTAGGGTTGGGTTTCTGTCTCTCACATGAATTTCCCCTTACAGGTTTTTAGTACCAAAATGTTCAAGGTAGACTACTACCATTTCAAGATGGCATTTTTATGGCTTGATCATGGTCTTCACTTGACTTATGCAGAGAACTTTTCTCTCCCGATGTACATACATCCATTTGCCTAACGGTATTTTCCTTCACGCAAAAAAAAAAAAAATCCCACTTGCTGTTCACATTATGGCTCTGGAACCAATTGCTTTTACATGCAAGAGAGAAGCTCAAGGCACCCAGCTAAGCAGAAGTTAGCACAGTAGATGAGGAAGTTAAAGCCTTTCAAGGTCACACTCAAATATTTACCTGCCTCTTCTCCACCCAGCTAAGCTCACTCTTGCCGAGCGTGTATGACAGTTTAGTTAGGGCTGCCTCTGGTGTCATATCACCTCCAGGAATTACTCCAACATCAGCGAGAGTCTGAATAAAAAGGAATAATGATTCCAATTAGCATAGCATTCAGAAATACCTGCGTGTACAGAAAATGTATATGAACGATGAGTAGCTACACAGAATACAGTATGCAGCTGTGCCTCCCACTCTCTTGCTCCTCCTACCCACCACTGTAATTTTTGTATTTTTAGTTATCAAATACCAAGCAAATACTAGAGCCAGCTGAATAAAGATGACTTTTACTTTAAATTCCTTTTCATGCAATAACATTGAAGAATTCAACCAAACGTTTGCTACGGTCACTTACTATGCTAAAAGGGAAAGGTTACAGGTCCGTATCAGCTATCTGCAGAGTTGTCAGATTCCCTTCATTGAAAAGCTGCAGTTACTCTGTTTTAACCCAGTGGCATTTTGAACATTGCCAAGTAGGCTGTTCTCACACAGACATATTTACCATTCTTTTATGGGGCATTGCTTTGGATGAATTCCAGTGCTACAGCGTGCTCACAGCAGGAGTGTTTTCAGATCCTTTCAGGCTGTGCTAGCAGTGTATGATTTAGAACATACAACCAAAATATGTAATTTACACAGTTCTGACAAGAACAACTAAAAAAGATGACCTTTGTAACTTATCTTTCTGGTAGTTAAAAAAAAAAAAACACACAACCAAAAAAACCCTATCTGAACCAGAGCAAAAAGATCTTTGCTATAGTCAGCAAGCCCTGTAAGAGTACAGTGAGCAAGACAGCAAAGACAAAGACTGCAGATCACTTGTCACTAAATTGTACCTGGGCAAACACTTGGGCTTCTCTAAACCACAGACATCATCTTTGTCATGATGTGATGCCTCACAGTTAAGCATCTTGCAGTAGGTTTTTACACCGCATTTTGCTTTTAAATACCTTATATATAAACTTCAGCTTTGAAACTTGTGGCTTAACCAATATTTTTAGCAAGACACAGAGCCTTAATCAGCTCATTAACCACCTCTGAGAGCCCCAGACTAACATTTTTAGAGGTCCCCTGAGCAAACATACACAGAGAAGGTAAGATATATTTTCTGTAGTGCAGAGCTAGCCAAAGAACAGTTAGGGCTTTTTCAGCAGGTTTGAGAAAGAGGAGGAAGGGATTTCCCAGCTTCCTTCCTATACCTAAAGTCCCCTCAATTATAAGTTTCTACTGTGCAGATGGATCACAGGCCAGACATTCAGTTAATTAAAACAAACACTTCAAGGGAAACCAGGGACTCAGCTGACCCACCTGGCTAGATTGAAAGAGTAAAACATGGCCTAGCCATATGCAAAAGCCTGTGAAAGGTTTTATTTACAGAAAAATAAAGTTAATGTTCCAGCAACTTTCCAGAATTCACCCATGATACTTCCTCCATTGAGCAGTTCCTTATGAAGAGAAGAAGGTGATGAAAGAACAAGTGTGAAGTAATTTTGTAGGATTTGGCTCTGCCGGTTCTCCTAAAAAGATGCCCAACAGGGCAGCCTCCATCAATGGATGCTGAAGCAACACAATGCACGCTCCATACAAAAAGTGGAGACCAGAAGCAAACACATTTCCACACAGCCTTAACGAACCACTGTTCATTAAGACCTAAGCAGAATCTTTCTATTCAGCATATCAACAGTCTGGATCACAGTGCAAAAACCCATTTTAGAGGTGTCTACTTGGAGAACGTTTTCACAAGACATGGAAAAGTGTTGGGGTTTTTTAATTCCTTCCATACATTTTAGCAGTTCATTTCAAGCAGAAGGGCACATAAAAGCTAGACTTCATTTTCATATTGTTTTCCAAACACATTTGGTGTCTTCATTGACCTAAGCGCTTTCTTCCTTCCATATGAATTGTTCTATAGAATCCATGTATACCTATCCTATCTGCTACAGAGCCGGGATCTTTGCAAAATTTTATGCTTCTCAGCACATCCCCATTAAGTTATGCAAAAGCTTTAGCAACACTCATGTCTGCCCATATCAGAAAATACAGTTTGGATACTGAAGAGGTGGAAAGAAACACATTTCTTTTTCTTTCTCATCAAAACAGAATGCGTTCTTGAAGCAAACATAATCTAAAGCTGTGTCAAAAACCAGTGTTAGAAAAGGCAGGTTTCAGCACCAGACTAGAGTATCTAGGTTTGCCTTACAGTCAACGAAGAGTCTGGCTCTGCCAGATGGGTGGCTGCTCCCAACAAAACCAGGTGTCTAAAACAGGGGGATGAGTCACCCTCTGGCAGTGCTTCTTGGCTATTTAATGGCTGGCCTGTTTATGAAGGCCAGTTAAACCAGCTTCCTTCATACTACCACATGCAACACATACTCTTATATGACTTTGAGCTCTTATTAGTCCCAGTGATGTCGTGTCTTAATACACAACCGAGAAACTCACTACAAAGTGTCCTGAATATTAACAGCATCAATACAAAGCCTGCTTTAAGTTAACCTTCATGGGTTAAACGCAGCTGATTTCCTTTCTGCAAGACAGATGCTTCCTTACAGTGCTCCAATCTCTCACTGAATTCAGTTGTACTTCCAGGCAAATTAAAACCTGGGATTTGGAATACTGCTTGGATTTACAGGCTTTCTTGATGTTCATGCACTGTAGCTCAGTAACTGCTAGCCTATCAAATAGTACATTATTTGCTCGTCTGACCCCTACGCTAGCTTCTAGCTCAGTGGAATCCCCTTGGGAGCGTTGCTACCAAGCTAATGCAAGGTATCCTGGAGTGCTGCATATGACAGGAGCAAGCAATCACTCATTTGGGATTAGAGTTGACTGTTTCAACCATTCAGACTAGGAGTAACAGGATCTGATTTGCAGATACATATTTAAATGCTTCCAGCTTAAGATTTTTCAGATGTAGTTATTTTATGAGCCATATCTTTACAGTTAATAAATCTGGTTTTATACACTGGGACTACTAGAAGTCTACAATCAAGTTGTATCAGTGGGATGTTTCTTTTGCACAGCAGCAGGGTCTGAAATCACAGCACAACCCTTACCTGTCCTGTTGCATAGACCATTTTAACAGACCCTCGTAAGCACTGGGTACAGTTTAGAATGACTACATTTCGTGCAGCTGCTTTCCTCAGTTCTTCCAGTAAGTCTTCTCTGTTGTTCGGGGCATTGCCACTTCCATAAGTTTCAAGTACAATGCCCTCAGTTGGAGGCTGAAGAAATGCTTTTACCTGTTTAAAAACAAGACAGGGAAGAGAGAAAAAAAGGTGCGTTTAAGTCACATTAAGGTTTTCGTTTATGGCATAGCATTTTTAAAAATGGTCTATTCCTATTACAGTCTTACAGGCTCTCATGCCTTACAGTCTTCTCATGCCCTTCTGTGTTCCCCATTTGCAATAACTGGGACTGTAGAATAAGCTTTAAAAAAAAAAAAAAATGAGAATTTCACTCTCTAGCTTCCTTTAAAATTCCTAGAGGGATAGATCTTAAAATAAACTATTTTCTACAGTCATGACCTCAGTGTGAAAAAGGATGCCATTGTTCAAGTGCCATTAACAGGCTATACTGTTGCACCACAGCGGGACAAAGCAGTAGTTTTACACTTATGAAATAAATGTAAAATTATTAATTGAGATTAGAATGCCCACCCCTGCCCAGATCCATTACTTTAGCAAATACTTTTGTTAAACGTCTGCCTAAGAGAGAGGGTGTCTCACTTTCCAGGAAAGAACATTCTAATGAAGCCTGGAGTTTGTTAGCTCAAAAGCCAATTGATTTAACTCAAGGCAATAAAAAAAAGAGGCACTAACACCTTCTGGGTCAGTTGTTAATGAGGCAGCTATTGTGCCCCGCTGTAAGAGAATGCCTAGCAAAGTCCTCTTCCTAGAAGGATATATTTTAAACAACCTAGATGTTTCCTTGCTGATCACATATGCTAAATGCAATGCACTGTAAGCCCCCATGAGGCTAACTATGCAGTTGGAGTTTTATTGCAAATATACCACCCCTCTGCCTTTCCCATCTGTTCATATTCACCTAAAAAGAATGGTAATATAATTGAGTAGTGCTGCTTAAACTACTATTCAATTTAAGATGGCAACAGCCACAAATGACTTGTCAATTTAATGGAACAAGTATTAGTTGAAAATTTAAAGACAAATCTACCTAAACCCACAGTTCTGCGAAGTAATTTCTAAAGGCAAAAAAAAAAATCCCACTCTCTTTTCAGCAGCAAAATCTCACTTCTCATTTTCAGCTCTGTCTGAATACTGAGGGTCATGTTAACCATCAGCGTGAGACAGAATGAATCTTAAAAAAGAAGCACAAGTTGCCAAAAAAGCCACACTCCCCTCCACCCACCATACTGCATATTCTTTGACAAGATATCTATTAATGTATCTCAATATGCAGCAAAAGAGCATTTCCATGGTCACTGTAGCCTGCACATGTCTAGAAAAGCACACTTGACCTATTTATGAACCCTGATTATTTTTAAGTTTCAGAGCCCAGGCGGTTTAGACAAAAGATATTTGTAAAGCTTTTGTCAATAGTTTATGGCATATGAAAATAGTCTTTGAATGGTCTGATATTCCAAAAAAAAATGTTTATCAGATGACAGATCCTTCCCCTTCCCCCCAAAACTCCAACCACCGCTACAAACAATGCAGCTTCTCTACTTCAGTTAACTAATCTAGTGTTTGAGCATCACTTCACCCACTTCCAAAATGAAGTGGTAACACTTACAGCAGCAGTGGTGATTCCTGGGAAGATTCGCAGAAGCCCAACATTCCTATTCATATTGGTGTGAACTTGAAATTTCTTTCTGGTATTGGCTCTCCACACCGTTTCCCAGTTTACTGTTAAGAGAAATGGCCTTTTAAATTTAATATTAAGACATAATATTAAGTATACTTGTCGTACTTCATATTTAAAACATTGTCTTTAAAACTGTTTCTTATGCAGGGGATTCATGAAAGGCAATGTATTTTTGAAAAGAGAAAGGCCCATTTAAGACAGCAGCTGTATCATCAGCTGATCTAACACACCTTATTTATTAGGTGCCACAAAATATGTCTTCAAGGCCACATCCAGGTTAGGCTCAACTGTTATATTTTAGCTTTAAATCTGAAATAGTCTAGATTCTGAGATATATCAGTATTACTCATCAGTATTTCTAAGTTAGTGCCCTTCAAGGAGATATTTAATATGTATGCTTGCTTCAATTTAATAGCATTTTATAGCAAAGATGTCCAAAATGGGTATGTTAGTTCAATGACCGTTAGTGAACGGGATGATCGGTCAGACACAAAGCTGTATACCTTTATTACAACCTCTTCAAAAGAGAAGCCTGATAGCTCTGAAAAGCATTCTGAAAAGTACTAGATCTGACTGGTTCACAAGATTGACCGTGTCCTGTTAGCGCCAGCTCTCCCAGTTCAGTGGTCAGAAAGCCTCAGCCAACAGTGTCGTGCAGGTCTAGCAGAGGTGAGGCACTTACTTGTCACACACTGACCTGAACTTCATTGTTATGTAGTTGGCCTGATACCAGCCTGGATTAATGTTTAGAAAACAGACCTTCATCTTCCCAGACATGAGAGATGACAAATGCAGTTACTGTTGCCGCTAATCACCTCCAGAGTTTATTAGGTAGTTACTAAAGATTAAATAAAATAGCAAGGATTCAATTAACTCTGATTATACATTTAGAGCCAGAAGCCAGCTGTTTAACTAATAGTTTGTTTGTGTTGCATTATTAGAAGCCAAGTCATGCATTATTGATTTCAGAATTACACTACTTCACTGTAGGAGCGCAGTGTTGGTAGCACTGACTACCTACAAGGCAGTGGAAGAGGTTTAACAAACAGCAGCCAACAGCTCAGAGCATCGTGCTTTGATGAAAGCCCACCATGCCATAAAGCTACCTGTTTCCCCATCATGATTTAAGCTTTTTAGGTTTTGGAGAAACTCTCAAGCAGCAAAACGGATAAAAGATCTGCGTGCATAATACTGAGTTGCTCTCAGCCATGCGGAGTTACTCACACCAATTACCGTTGCAATCTCTTGCAATCAGCAGACAGCCATTTGCAAAAAAATTCAGAGTACATTTAAAAGCCTTCGTTGAAGCCTACTCTATTGTCCCATTACCAGAGATACTAAAAACTACACAATCCATTAAGTCAAGATAGAAAATAGCAGTCACCTATAAGACTTAACAAAATTTCTCTTCCTGTCGTTGTGCCCTGTCAGCAACTAGAGCCTCTGCATGTTCTTTCTAAAAAATATCGTATGTCATTAAACAGGTCACAAGCAGTTGGCTGGGCATCACGTTTGTCCAACCAGCAACACTTCAGCACATGGATTCCTAATGCCCTGGGAATGAAAGAATAGAAATACAGACCATTTCTACAGTTTCTTTCTTTGTGCTAAGCTGGCCGGCACAGTTCTGAAACCACCTGGCTGGATTTAGTAGCTAGCCAAGTAGCTGTCAGAGGCCTCCACGAGCTTTCCAGAGGGAGTCAGAGACCTGCAGGAGGTACACAAGGAGTGCAGAAAGCTGGGCATTTGTTCTGCTGGAGGTTCATAGGCCTGGCTAACCACGTTCACTCAGGAGCACTGTGCTTTAGGAAGCAGCAGTGTTTGGCAATAAATGCAATCCTTTCAACCTTCTAACACACAGATTAATTCTTTAAAAGCAGCCTTCTCTGTAAGATTGGATGGCAATAAAATTCTATCAGGGCTTTCTTTCCTTTATCCTCCATAAACTAGGAATCCTTGCCAAAACTTCACAAACACATACTACTAAGTTTGGCAACTGTTAGTATCTCTAACGCCCATAACAAACTTGAAGAATGAACTGAGGAAACCTGCCTTGGCATGGATCATTAAGATACTGCCAAAAGTAGAAGACCAAGGAGAGAGATCAGAGGATAGATTCAGAAGTCAGACCTATACCTGTACTCTTGGAGTACGCTCTACCAAATAACATATCATCTTCAAGATAAATGTAATGCATGCAGACATAGTACCGTGATGTCATTCCAAACTATATTAAAAAAAGAATTAAAGATTGCCTCTGAGTTAACATGAACCTCATCAGCCTACATAATGTGCTTGGTACTGCAGACTCCACAGATGTCAGTTTTCCATTAGACAAACAAGTCTAAAAGGCAGAACAAAAGGCAAGTGTGATGCAAGAGCCAAAGACAAATAAATATACATAAAAGCCCAACTCCATCTCCGATTTATTCAGAACTGTTGTAAATGAGGAAAAGAGCCATGAGGAGCAGGGGAAATTAGAACACACCCTTTGCATCCTCCATCTCAAAGATTACATCCCCAAAAAGGAGGAATATTTATGTCACATAGCTAAGTTCAAGCATCTTCATCGTACTGCACAAACCAGATGACTTGCAGCCTAGTGTCACACCACACAGCATTCTTTTTGTTAAATAAAAAGCCCCAAATCTTAGAAATCACTAACAGTTCTTAAGTAAGAAACTCATATACAAGCAGGTAAAGTACAAAAAGCTATATATCGGTGTTCATAGCAGGTTTTTATCCTACAGATAAGAGTGACTAATTAGGGATATTCAGTTCTGGCACACCACAGAAAACTGTAAACTGTTCTAACTTGGAAAGTTTGTGCTTGTGAAGAGTTTAATTGATATACTGTACTGCATTATATAAATGTGGATACAAAGCTGAGGAACTAACATAAGCTAGCTACTGGTGTTGCAGAGCAGAAAGTAAGTTTTTAAAAAAGGTAATGGTTATTTATATGCTGTATCCAAAATGGCTTGGGATAGAAAAGATTGCAGTATTTGAGGAGACTGCATTCAAGATATTAAGGCCTTTGGTTTATTCTTCCAAAGAAAACCATCACATAAACAATACTCTGCTATTGCCAACCTTCCCCTCCCTACCAAACACTACAGCTTTTAAAAATCACAGCTCAAAAATACATCCTTGTCTTATTCAGCTTTATTCTCTCTCTCAGTATGGTGATAAGGTTAGTGTGGGGAAAAAACATCAACCTGACTTAAAAATAAAATAAATAAAAAAAGAGAAGCAGCTCTACACAGTCCAGAAAGCAGCAAGAAACTCCAGTTGTTAAACAGCACCTATGCCACAATGCAGGTTTCAAGTTATAATGGAAGAGCAGCAACTAAGAGCGACACCTCCCTTAGGAGTGGTGACTGAACTCCGAGTTATGAAATCAAACAAGAAATACAGCTTTTTGTGCTTGCAGAGCTCCAGACAAACAGAAATGCTTTCTTCTTATCCTTCTCTGCAGGGCTGCAGGCAAGCCCCACCACTATATAAGCTGCCCCAGCATTCATTACAATTCATGGAGGCAGCCAAGGGGTGGGGAGGCCAGGCCAACCTATAGGTGCAAATTCCTGAAGGAGGCAAACAAACACAGACCCCCTTTTTTGGCAGTTTGTTATAAAACAATCAACACACACCTTTTGAAATTAATATTTAAATTGAATGGTGTTGCTGCAAGAATCAACATGCCTACTTAACAAGGGTGGGGGGACGACCAAAAGCACTTCAGTGAAGAAAGCTGGCACTTGTCTTAATACAGAAAGGTCTAGGGCTTTTAACTATAAATAACCAGAACTGCCAACCAAGACACAGACCTGCCAGTGACTAATAGCTTCTCTCTAATGACAGACGAGCTATTTGGGTAGACGAGCCCACGAGGACCTTCTAACCTCCTGCTGCTGCACTACACCTGCATGCACAGTCACATGGGCTCTGTCTCTCCCCTACACAAATTGTTTTTCATCATATGGTCCTGTATATGTGCACCACTCCCAGATGTTACATGCAAGTGTGATGAAGAAAGTCCAGCCATGGTGACAAAGCAAGTTTTGTATGTGCTTCTTTAGGACATTCAAGAACAGAGAACAGCAATCAATTATGAAATATACTGAGACTCTTTACACATTTCAAGTGAAATAGTCCTTGTCTCTCCTGTTTTTAAAATATGGGAGAAATAAGGTAAGGTATTTTTTTCTTATAAGCTTTAAGATTTTAGAAATATTTTTTATTATTTCTATATTGCCCATTTCATACAGAGATTTGTGGCTCTGCTGCACAAGTATTTCCCATCAACATTGGGTTTCTTGTTCATCCCAGGAGTGGGCTAGAATTTTTCACTTCTAACAGGACTTTGTTGTGCTATATTGAAAGTCTTGAGGAAGCTGACGTGCTTCCTCATCTAAAACTGGATAACAGGACTGTTAGAAGTTGCTAAGACAGTTAAGGATCTGGCTGAGAACACAGCCAGTTGATGGGATCAGAAATCCACTGGGAGCCTCACCTGAAGAGGGAACAGGTTGAGAAATGGATATCAAAAATGAAGGAGAGTGCTGCAGGGAAGAGGACTAAGTTTCTCCCTCTCCTCTTTGGCTCTCAAGTAGATTGTTGCTTTTAGATGGTATGCCTAGCCTTGAACAGCATGTCCTCTCCTCATTCCTGCATACCAACCCATGATCTCATTATCCTCCTCACTCCCTCCATCCTGTCACCTCTTCCCCTCTGATTCTCTGGAATTTTCATTCCCAGCTTCATTAGAACTGGGAAGCCTGAAGAAGAGTTTCTGCCCGTGGCCTTCTCCTCCTGGCATCCTCAGGCTACTCTCCATAATGCTGAAGCAGCAAGTCAGCCCTGTCTACAGGAGGATTAAGGTGTGTTATAGAAAGTTGTTTGAAAAAAAAAAAACAAACCACGTTAAAAGATGCTAGATTTGTTTGGTTTGTTTTAAAAGCCCAAGTGGTACCTTGTGTCCATGAAACCTTCATATGAGGATTGTACAAGCAAACTCAAGGGGGACAGCGATGTTTCAAACAATTACTTTGGACAAAATAAAGCAGCACTTGTAGATTGTCCATACTATAAACTATGTTTTTTCAAAATGAAACAATACTTCAGTACTGACACCATCATCTTGGATAAATGATGCTACCTCAACAGGGTAATCAACTGAAACAAATAAAAATAGAGCCTATCACACCACCAGTTTTTAAACCAGAAATCCCCACTGATCTCAATGGGGCATTCTACTGAAAAGATAATGGGACCCAATATGGGCCAAGGGAAGTACTTAGTAACCGTCTCATTTTTCTACTATAGACAAGGAATCACAAAACAGTTCATTCAAATCCAAATGAAAAATAGCATGCAGTTTGCAGCTTGATTTCATTATTGATCAGTCAGTAAATGGGATTTATTTATACCCTATTTGATGCAGTTCATAAAAACCCAAGAAAGAAGATTCTCCCCAATTTACTGCAGCCATCAACTGACAGCATTGCTGTTGATTTCAGATACACCGTATTTGACAGAGCACAGTAACACAACAGTGGCTGACACTCTACTTGAGAGATGTCTTATGGAACCCTGCAGTATTTCACAGGCTTCCTCGGTTTTTATCTGGCTGCTACAGGCACAGGACTTTGATCCTGAAACTTTGTTAAGTAACTCCCACTCATTAGGTGGAAGGGATAAGTTTATTTTTCCAATTTGCAGAATGTCTGTCTCTAGTAGTGGAAAGCCTTCAGAATAGCACACTGCATGGCACAGGGCTAGATCTCCTACCACCACTAACAGCGCCTAGCAAAAGAATTTGGGAACCCTTCCTATTCTTATTTTTTTGTAGTAATGGAGATTGTCATGAAGTCCTACTCCTTTTTAATATACCTAGCCTATCACAAAGCAGCTCGCATAACATGTCATATTTTGAAAACTGTCCTTTAGTATGTTTTTCAGCAACTCCTCATTTGGCCAAATTTCAAATGTGTCTCTCTCCTCCCCTCTCCAAAGGGTGCCATTTATCCATGAACAGACATCAATACATTAATGACTTCGTAAACAGGTACTGAAACCTTCATGCAGTCTTTCCCCTTCTTAAAAACAGACACACAGAAATTACAGGGAGCCCGAGTTAGTTTAGGGGAAAAAAAAACCAACAAACTTATTTTAGGTCTGCTGTTTCCAATGTGCTTGCAATTTAGACAGGTCCTAAATATCCAGTAAAACTTACACAATGACATGCACCAAACAGAGAATCTGTTGAAGCTGCAAGTACTCTGCAATAACTCTTTTGCCTGATTTCAGAGCCCAGCGTGGTCATTAACGAGATTAAACTCTTTGTTCTTTCAGTCCTCACTCCCTCATTTTTATCTTCAGAGCAAGCACTTTCATAACACAGGGGCAACATTCCCTCTGGTTAGTCTGGATCTTTAGTCAAAGTCAGTCTAGCGCACATCTATATTCAATAGATAAATGCAGTTGAGTCACAAATTCTCAGTCTTAGTAATATTTAAACATTTTCAGAGCAGGTAAGGTGGAGTCAATCTACAAGGCTTGCAAAGATATTTGCATTTACAAACTGCGTTTCAACTACTCAGGCACAGATTTTTTTCAGCTAGAATTCTATTGCATGTGGCATAAATTACAAGGCTTAAGAGATGATCTTGCTTACTTGTAATATCAACCTCAGCATTTGCAAGTGGAGGCAGGTTAGGTGAGGAAAAGGCATTGAAACTCCCAGCATCCACCTTAGTCACCCTATTTCCCCTGTACAGTTTATTATAAAAATACAGGCACACCTGCAAGACAAGTAAAGAAACAGGTCTGAATAAGCCAGTAATTAAAAGATTCAGTAGATAAATACTGTAGTCTGTCCTTTATAAAGTGTTTTCTAAATCTTTAAAGCAACTCAGAGGCTAGTAGATGTTTACAACTCTTAGCCTTTCAAAAAGGGTTGGCACATCTGTCACACATTGGTTAAAGAATTTAAGAACAAAACAAGTTAAGAGCTAACTAGTTTCATAATCCTCTCATGAGGCATAGTCTAGGAGACAGCAGATTTGCCTGAGTCCACTTCAGAGACAGAGGAAAGAAACAGTGTGGACTTATTAACAAATTCATCAGTTACATCTAAATTCAGAGTTCAAAACCTTAACAAAAGGCCTAGTGAAAACGAGGATAACTTTCAAGTTTCCACACAAATAATTACGTTCCTTCTCAAATCCCTCTAAGTTTGTCAATTGGAATTTGAAGGAAAAGAGATACCTCAAACTGTTATTAGTTACAGAGATCTTGGCCCATCAGCTATTGCTGTTGTCTTACAAGAACTGGCTTTAGGAGCATGGCAGAAGTGAAACAAGGTGCACCTAGACCAGTTTTCTCCCTGATTTTCAGGCTGCACAGCATCAACAACTTTAAAGTCGGGGTGCTGAGACCACGGAGGTACTTCCATGTCCATTAGGTATATCACCCTCAACACTTCAGTCTTCAGGAACTTGAGTCAGAAGACACTCCTACCAGTTCTAGAGCAACTTTAGAACTTCAAAGTAACTTGGTTAAAAAACTGACTATTTGCAAGCGAACCTCTGATTTCAAGTCTGCTGCAAGGTGTATTTCAGACTTGATAGTCTTTACAGGTTGTATGTGGGCTAAATGGGATATGACTTCTGAGAAAATGGCACATGCTTTGCCATGCAAGTGCCTGTTACCTCAGCAGAATCCATTTATCTTCCTGTTTAAGCACAATTCCATACTGCCTACTGGGTATTTTGAGTATGTAAATATGTGTCCTGGCTAGAAGGAGAAAAGTAGCTTCTGAGACAGTCTTCACAGGCAAACAGACCTCAGGAATCACAAACTGCCCAGCAAACAGCAGTGCCCCCAGAAGGTTGGCTCGGCCGTCATTCCGTAACTCGTATATGGGCACCTGAAGAGCAGAGACTGAAATTACACCCTGTCCCTTATGTAAAGCCAACACAGCAGAAAAAAAAAAAATAAAGAGCCCAACTTATGCAAGACAAATACATTATAATTTATGTAACAATTATTTATAACAAATAAAGTCTCCTTCTTTATCCAAACTATTTTAGACTGTAGCAGATGGCAGGATTTCCTTCTGTGCTTAACAGACTTCCATGATTTAAATGCTTAAAAGCTAATATAGAGATGATTCTGGTGTGATTAAGCAGATTAAGAGACTGATTCAGGAAAAATATAAGAAGTAGAAAGCAGGCATAGTTAAACTGACCGAGCATGGGAGAAGTGATTGTACAAGAGAAAAAGCAAGGCAGATCATACAGAACTGCCACTATGGGCTTCACAACAGCTCTCTTGCACCATCTTTTCCCATAGTATAGAAAAACTGAGCCAGCAGGTTAATACTGACAGAAACGAACAAGATTAAAAACAGAAATTTGGTCTGCTGAGTGATGACTTCCATGCCTTTTCAGATTGCTACTTTATTAACAGAGTCAGAGCTCCTTTCAGCAGCGGAAAAAAAAAAAAAAAAAAAAAAAATCACATGCCTTCATTGCTAGATAATATGTCAGGCAAATCTCCAAGCAATAAAGCCAAAAAGAAAGTAAAACCTCGAATATGATGTATCACAACTAGACTGCCCCATGTCAGGACAGTAAGTGGGAGCATAATCCTTCTTAGACTTTTGTATTTTGACTTCAAATAGACCACATGTGAAAGGGAGGTTATGAGATGGGGGAGGGGAATTTTACTGTGCAATGTTTCATCTCTCCTTTGTGATTAGAGCTGTATTTTATGCTCAAGCAAGCTATTCTAGTAAGACAACCCCTCCCCCTCAGACAATATGCAAAGGGCTGATTTCCAGCTAAGAGAATGAAAATTAATAAATGTAGCCTTTAGAGGAAAGGAAATAGAACATGTTAGATGCTTTCTGGAATAGAAATTATCAAAAATGCATCTAATGCTTAGAGATTATTAAAAAAATGGTAAAGAATGCAACAATGAGTAACGTAAGACAGGATAACAACTGATGAAGTAAAAAGTGATAAGCTTCAGGGCTTTAAGGAGAGAAAAAAAAAAAAAAAAAAAAAGACAGCTAACAACCAGCAGCCACCTGAGGCTGGAAAGATGCTTCTCATATAAACCGATTAATACACAATGGCCAATGACAGGCTCTTATATCTTTCTCTGAAGCATCTGGCCCCAGACATAATGAACTACTGGTCTGATTTGGTACAGAGTTGTAAAGTCATTAATGATAAAATTATGGGGCAGATCCTCAGCTGGTGAGCCTGTCAGCTCTCACAAATTTCTATCAGCGCTGTGACCATTCACCTTGGCCAGAGGCCTCCCCTGCACTACCAAACTATACAGTGATAATCAGGATGCTACCTAGTTTTCCATATAAAAAACAGAAATTAAGCTTCTGACTTCAAATTAAGTCCATTACCTGAGATCCTGTCAGAACAATAGTTTTACCCAGGTTCTCACACATGAAGGATAAGGCTGAAGCTGTGTAGGCCATGGTGTCAGTGCCATGGAGGATCACAAAACCATCGTACTTTTCATAGTGCTCCTGGAGATGGAGAGACAGTTTCCACACTGTTAGAGCAATGCACCGGCATCAGCAAGCCAGGTACATACTGCATCACTTTCACTGAGGCAAGCAACAGCATAATACTTTAAAGGGTACTACACGCATAACGCGTCCTAAAGTTACCCTGTTTTCAGTTTAAATACAATTAAGGGTTAATAGGACACTAAACACTAGAGCCGCTAATTCTAATTATGGAACAGTCAAAGAGATTCTTCTATGTATACATATTAATGCTGCATTTTTAAAGCAGAAGACTGCTAATTAAGAAAAGCTTAGCAATGGCTTTAAACAAGAATGTTAACATATGCAAATTAGCCGTATAGTCTGATTTCTTGTTGCCGCTTTTACTTTAGGGATTACACCATTTACAGGAACAGATTAGGCAAACCAAGGCTATCATAACCTATAGGAAAAACGGTCCATTTAATCCGGGTGGCAGAGAGGGAAGTTGTCAGTGTACGAGTGCCCTCTCCTGTTGAAAAGTCACCTTTTCTGCAGCAGCATGTGCCTTCTGCCCCAAAAGAGGTGATTTTTGAGAAGTCCCTTAATCAGGCACGCACAGATGCAAAAAGGGAATTTAAGAGTAACTTTCACCTACATAAAATTCCACCCAGGAGTTGTTTGTTTGGTTTTCTTTAATGCAAAGCATGAATCGCACAGTTCATCCTGTTGGAATAAGTTCATCTGCTGGCTTTTTGGAAGAAAAAGGAATCGGTTCCTCAATTTTACGTGATGCACACAGTAAACACTGTAGTGAGACACTGATGTCCCTGATGCCATTTGGTAACACAGAAAGGATTACATAAAAGTCTGAGCAAACATATGAAGTGCCAGTGGGGGAGGAAAACAGGGGGTTTGCAATAGAATTAAATAAGATCTCTTTTTAATTACTCTTATGCTACAATAGGCATATGTGCTTGGCATCTTCTGATGACAAGGTCACCTCCAAACTCCCACAGATTTCTACTCATCCTTTTGCTGTTTCTTCACTGATATTCATGCCTGCATGTTACTACCTACTGGAGGTTTCAGGGGACCTCTGCTTGTCTCTAACAATTAGCCAGCAGAACAACCGCTAGCGCTGCAAGATCTTCCAGTAGGCCAACCTACAGCGTGATGCAAAAACCATGCTGTAGTTCCCAGTGCAGTAACAAGGTCAGTCAGTCTCAAGAAGACCTAACCCCTGCTCCATCCCACACACCAGGCTCCATCCCTTCTCTGCCCTGGCAAGATGCATTCAATAGCAGGAGTATTGTCCCTAGTTTGGTGGTTTCTGGATTAGAGCACTTAAGGGTGAAAGACTATTACCTGAATCTTCAGCATTTTTCCCTGCATTATTGTACTGCTCGTGTGCATTGCTACAGCTTGGTCAAGGAAGGAAATCTACACTACGAAGCTCACTACCACAGAGCGAGCTTGAGTGGAAGAGCAGTATCTTACTAGGCCCACGGTTATTTCTTTCTAACAGCTACATATCAATTCCTGTTGTAAAGTATTTGAAATGTTTCACATTTCTACTTTCTTAAAAGCACATAGCTAAGTTTGGACATGGAAGCAGAGAAATGCTGATTTTTTTTTTAATCTAGAGAAGGAGGTAATGAATTTATGCATATATGCAGAAATATCCAGGGCTTTAAACATATCTCAGTGCGGGAAACCTAACCATGATAGCATTTTTTCAACTGCCTTTGGCTTTGTAGCCGGTAAAGTCCATCTGTGTCTAGAGTAAGAAAGGCATGAAGACATGAAATTATTTTCTACGTCAATAGCCAACTATTAAGCTATTTGAACACTCAAATTATATGTAACTAAGTCACTTACACCTAAGAATTATATTCACTGTCAAAAAATATTGACTACAAGTCAACATTTTAGACAATATCAGCCTACACGTTGCATACCTTAATCATAGCTACAATTTTCCCATTTATTTTCTTGTACAGAATGATGACATGGCTTATCATTGCATGAACTATATAACTTTAATGAGTTTGCAACATTTTGAAAAGAAAAAAAAAATTCAGCAAGCCTTGCAAGCATAGTACTTGTTACTTTGCAAGTAACTAAGCAAGGTACATAACATTTACATTTAAAATTAAAAAATACATACAGCACTACTGAATTGTCTTATCTTGCTAAGTATACTAGATATACTGCTGGTTTCATTTAAGCAACAAATGAATTCTTATCCCACACCATAGTACCTCAAGTTTTCTTGCAATTTTGGCCCAGTCCTCTGGTGTCATGTTGGAAGAATCAAGCAGCGGTGAGAGCTCCAGGATTGTGTAAAAAATTCTTTTGTTTTGCTTAGAGACACTATGAAGAAAGACAATCGAAAAAAATAATTCTCAGTAATATCAGCTTATAACCTCCATTTTTTTCCTCTAAATCAGTAATTTTCACCATTTTCCTCCCCACCCCCCAAGTCTATGGCAAAAAAATGGTTTTAAATTTGGAACATTACGTTCCCAGGTTAGAAGTTCATGGCTTGATGTGGTTTAAAGCACTAATCCATAAATTTAACTTCATAACAAATATAATTTGGGAGGTGGAGAAAAGCTGGCAAAACTAACAATAGAAAAGAAGAACCCAAACTTACTTTCTTTAAGTTTGGAACTGAGTTCTAACAAAAGTTGATACAAAGCTTTATGGTTTAAAAATGCTTCATAAGCTATTGAGAGGAATCTATAAAGCTTCCAAAGTTTATTGGGGGTCAACAGAAGAATTGCAACAACCTTTTGATCCTTTTATAAATATAAATAGATACCCTATAAATATATACTCTTTCCTGACACGAAGGGTATTTTCTCTTTAGAGTCTTATAACTGGGATTCATTTTTGTGGCCTTTAGAAGGTCCACCCTTCTCAGTTTCTCTGACCTCAGATTTCAGAAAAAACTCTTGGTTAGTTAAGATCTTCAAGTAAACTCTTGCCTTTGTTAATAATAGGCTAACTTTGTAAATGTGATGTGATCATAGCAAAGATCTTAAAATACTGGCACAGTATTGAAGTATTTAAAACTGAGGCCTTGGGACTATAAACGCTTCACTGGCGATCAGTTATTGGCCACTAAACAAGTGCAACCTTGACAGCTGGGAAAAGACTGCTGTAAGTACAATAAAAACAAAACAACCATGCGAGTGGGAAAAGACACAACCCAAAACAAAAACTGACAGTCAAGCAACAGGATAAAGTACCTGTGAGGTTGAGGAATGTAACGCTTCCAAGCATCATGCAGTGTGTAGCCCAGCAGATGGAGACCAAAGATTAAGAAGCGTTTACACAATGAAACATCTTACAAAAATACACGATCCCAAATTTGGAGGGGACTTACCAAAGGTGATGACGGCTATGGAATCACAGTGGGATTGTTGTAGCTCTAAGCATACTGTCTGCTCTCCCTGCCTCCAAGGGCCACCGGTCTCCCTTTGCCCACTTGCCTATCTCAAGAAATCTGACTCTTCAAAGAACTTTGATTTGCCAGCCAAACAGACCGCATACAGGGCATGTGTCTTACCCCACAAAACGTGCGCACTTCTCATTAACTTTCTAGCCACTGAGAATAAAGTCAACTAGGTATAAATTCAACTTGGCAGTTAAGATGTGGGGTAATAAAAGAACCCTACTCCTCCTGTTTTCTGCTACCTTTCTGAAGCTTGGAAGGGGATAGAATATCCACCATTTTCACCCATTCTTACATTAGCTGGAATATGTTCCTATTTAGCAATGCAGTGGCCAAGATGCAGCTAACAAAGCAGCACTGCGAGCAGGCCAGCTCTGCTGACCCCTCTCTTTTCCAGGCAGAGCCATCCAGAGCATGTTTGACAGGATCATCTTCAGAACGTTCTCAATGTTTTTCCACTGCCTGAGGATGATGGAAAGGTCCCTGCCAGCTGTAACTGTGATAAATACTTGTACATTTACACTGGAAGACAGTCAAAGGCTATAGAAAAGACAAGGATACTGCATGGATGTGTAAAAGTTCCTGAAATATGGTGCTTAGAGCACAGAAAAGTTGATTACCTTCCTTCAGCATTTGCAGAAGTTTTGTTCCCACTTGCTATTCATGTATATATTTATAGCAATATAAAATATGTAAAAAAAAAGTCAATTATCAGTTGATCAGCTAATAAAAACTGCAGACCCGCTCCCCTTATGAGGCCTGTAGGACAGCTGCATACAGCAGGAAGCGCATTTAAAAAATGTGCAGTTTTCGTTCATAACCAACTGACATACTGTACCAAATAAGTTCAGACTTCATATGAAAAATTGCCTAGATGGATATCACATTTACACATGCTAAGAGTAACTTTGGAACTCAGTTGAAAATCTGTGTAAAGAAAGTTCCCCCGAGGATGTGCTGTTGAAATAATATATGACACACCGACACCAGAGACTGGTCTAGTCTATGACTTTTGATGCCTTTCTAAAAAGAGATTATATTATTCCTTTTACATCGAGGTCATCACACAGATATACAGAGTTCACAAAATACTCCTATTTTCTCCCCTCAGAAACTCATGATATTTCTTAACTGCCTGGTTAAAATATCACTCGGGCAGCACAAAACAGAAGATGGCAAATTGCCATGACCAGCTTCCAGAACAGCGCTCAGCAGCACCAAAAAAACAAAACAAGGTTGTTTTTTAAACCTCCGTTTTTGATGTGAATGATTGGTTTAAGCTTTCTTGTTCTTCAGCGAAAAGATGTGCCAGAAGTATATTTAAGACTCAAATGGGTATATTAGTGTAGTTTTGTTGTATTTCAAATCCCTTAAAGTATGTAGAAGTTATTTGGTCACAAGCACAGTATTGTAACAGCTCCATCTTTCTTTGTATAGCCATCGTATTTAACACAAACTGTTCATATCAATACTGCTCCACTGGGAGCCCATTCGTTTTCCCTTTACCCCTTTCTCTGCCATCTGCCTTTTAAGTGGTTACTTTTAAAAGCTTTACACAGAGGAACTCAATATAAAATAGAAAGAACTTAATAAACCTCACATTTCCTTTGTATGCCTTGATTTTCTCCTTAAAAATTAAATATCCATTTTTACTCTTACAGCAAAACAGCTGTAGTCCCATTTACCTTTGAATGACTGCGTAAAGTCATTCTTTGCGAAAAGTTAACATGTTTACAGGGGTACAGTCATGCACCACAGCTGGGGAATATCTCAAATTAGCATATTGCCCTCTAAAGAAAACCTATAAGCTTATTAATCCTTGCCCAACAGTTAAGAAGCAATGCAGATTAATTATAAGCCCATTGCTTATTATCATAATGTTGCATAAATTTGGGAAAGACAATCAGCTTTTGGTTTTTTTTAAAAACAGAAGGCCTGCAGAATTAAAGCATAAGGCCTACCCACAGATGCATTAATTAGATGCTGCTTTTTCAGATATATGCTGAAGATAATTCACACAGACCTGTATATACAGTTTTCTTAGTTTCTATAGAATATTTTTATGCTTTCACAGTAGTAAATTAATATCCAAAACAAGAAAAAGATACAGGACTAAGTTTCCCAGAATGGTTACTTGTTGCCTAATTAAAAAGTTATTTCTCAATCAGTTCTAAGGCACTTCATTACAAATATATCAAAACAGACATTTTCTACCATGCCAGACATGGTGGGCTTTTTCCTTTTAAGTCAATATAGGCATTTTTGCTAATCTCATAATGCCTTCTTCACATTAAATGTTTGGAGATGTAATTACTTGAAAATCAACAGGATCTTTTCTAACCCTCCCTCTTCCCAAGGAAAATGTACTTACGGGAGCACCAATGTGTTATCTGGAATTTCACGGCCCTTGTTCTGTTTTATTTCCTGGACGTATGCCTCATCATGCAGCATCGGCATGGTTTTCAAGCTGCTTACTAATTTATTTGCCTCAGGAGCAAGACCTTAACAACAAGGAATAAATGAAATAAAGGATCAGAGATGGAAGGAAGCGAGTGGCACAGTAAGGAAGACATCAAGTTACACAGCTGTTCGCCCATCATTCCAAATGAAATTTAAGGAGTTGCCAGTTTAAGAACATGAAAACCAATGATAACCAATAAATCTCCATGCAGTTATTCTTTTCTTGACTTGAAATAAATAAATCCTTTATTTAAGAGAAATAATGTTACAAATCTCCTCCATATCAAATATTTATGCTCTACCTATTCGTTGCGTGTTTGCAAATACTGACCAGCAGTATGGGCAGGAAGCCAATTTTTGCAGCTGTAGCAAAAAGCTACCATTTTCTTTTACATTTGCCATAAGTACATTCTGTACTTAGCGGCAGAAGACTTAGAAAACACCGAGCATAATTTTGTACTATGAAGTTTGATATTTTTACCTAAGCCTCTTTGCCTACAGCAGTATTGGCACAAACAGCAAGGTACTAGTGTAACTACCTTGGAAAGCTGCATGTTACGTGTCACTGTCAATAGAAATAGCATTTCCAGAGAGAAATAAAATACATAAAAGAAAGCAAAACCAAATCCCACAGTAGGTATTAGGCACTGACAGATACAAAGATCTCTATGTATACAGAGATACAGAAAGCTCAGCTTCCCAGAAGAGTCTTAACTAAGTGCTCTAATCACTCTCTATTGAATAGGTACTTTCCATTAGCAGGTTTGGGACTGAACATCTCAACTGACAAGAGGTAGAGAAGGTGCATAAGCTGCTGAACAGAAAAAAATTAAAAGTGTGGGTGCATCTTAAACTCTGTTCACTCACTCTCTGCCTATGATGTTGTCTTTCTCTCAGTGGCAGGGACCCTTAAAATGGCTGGGGCTTAAATTAGCCTAGGCACCTTTAGTGTTTGCTGGATCTGCAGGTGACCTGGTTGTAACTAGGGATGTCACAGGGAAACTGCATGGCATTCTCTGTTAGTCAGAACAGCACCTGAATTTTTGACGTTACGACCCTTAGCATCATAGATCTGAGATAATTTCTGAATCTAACTTGCAACTCATCTCCCAATACCCCGTTTCAGGAATGACAGCGGCAGTGCTGGCATCCAGAGTCAGAAGCCACCCTGGTTTTTTTAAGTCTGACTTTTTGAGATGTTTTTCATTCAAGGTACTTCCATCAAAGGTACTTCCTTCTCAACTTCAAGATTCTACTGGCATTACTGTCCAGTTCAGTTCAATCTCAGCGAATGTCTTTTATAACACCTGTTCAGATGGTGAACAAACTCTCAAACCTCATTATTCTACTTCTGCTAGTTCTAGTCACTCCTAATTTGAGGCAAAGTAATTATGTCCTATTTCCTTATTCTTCTGTGTGTTTAAACGTGATCCTTTTCTAACTTGGCATTTGTATTTTTTTTTCTTCACCTTCAAACAGAAAAGTTAATTTAAAATATTCCAAAACACAGAGAGTATTTTCAATAGCAATTCTATCTTTTCCCATTTACTTTCCAAACAGATGGAAAAATCCTTAAGGACTCCCTAATCTCCCTTGTGGCTTGCCTTAAATAAGTTGCAAGCCTCCTCATAGCCAACTTTCTCACAGGACAGCAACAGCATTTGAGTGGATTTGTTTGGATTCCTGCCGGAATACTTCGTTTTACAAAATATACTTAACACGCTTTCAAGCCTTGGATGTTTCCTTCATTCAGCTATAATCCCTGCTTTTCCTATTAAGGACGTTCCTAGCTTAGTCACAAATGGCCACTTCTGCTGTGCTTGGGCATAGAGTCATTTTGGCTTTGAAATGCAGCCCAGTTCCAACTGGTTCTGGGTGTTTTCTGATTATTCTTGTTTGTCCAATGCTCATCTTGCTCTGAATATTGACAATGGATTAGACTGTTTAGGTTTTGTATTTGCCCCAGGAACCGGAGAACTGATGTACGTTAATATTCTTAAATCCCTTCTCTATAAATGGCAGTTTCCCATCTCTTAATCACAACCCTGTCAGGATTTTTCTGTAATTGCTTGCACTGAACTTAAACCTTTTTTTAAGGCATTCTGCAGATGTATCCAAGATGACCCACTTAAAATTTGTGCAGTCCTCTGAATATCTCCACGTTTAGCAGCGTTTTCTGCTTTACAGCTTCAAGAAGCAAAGGCAGGGGAACTCCAGTGCAACTGCTTTAAGAACACTTCTACTTTACTATGCATGGAAAACATCTTTTGCGAGCCAAGCTTGTTAACCAAGTAACTGAAGCAACTTCTCCCCTGCAGAGAAGAAGCAGGCTGTGCAATTTGCCCAAACAGCTCTCATCAACTTCTGTCCTTCCCCTCAGCTGGCCAACCCCGGCATCACAAAGCAGATGGACAAAGGCAGAACAGCAAACAAGCAACTGTGGCCGAGGAGTACAACCATGGTTCTGTCTCATCTACTGTCAAGGACTCTGCTTTTCACTCTGCTGCTATAGATAACACAATTAGAGCTACTTGCCAATCAAGATATCCTGTAACCTGTGCTGCAGCAGAGAACAGGGAGCTGGAAAAGCCCGATGCAGCTGTGTCAGTGGGGCTGTGCACCCAAGAAACCACAGATGCTGTGGAAAAGGAGCCTACTGTACATCAACATGCTGAAGCCATCATTCCCAATCCTAACGAACTCTCTAAGCTAAGCAATACAACGGACTTTGCTAACCCAGTTTTTAACCTATAGGAATATCAACACAAACAGTGCACACAGCAACAGTGCCAGATCCCAAAAGTAACGACTACATTTTGAAAAGGGAGAGAAGCAGAAAGTGTTCTCCAGAACATTAATTTCTGCAGCTGTAGTACTCTGAGCTTTCAGAAGTGAGGTGAGTTTCAAACAGAAAAAGGTTTGGACTACAGCAGCCAGTCCTTCAGCAGTCCGGAATGTCTACAAAAGACAGATAATTAACTAAGCTACCCAGGCAGACTCTATTCCAAGATAAGTAATTTGTCTGAAGAGATTTAGCTTAGTTCTACTTGCATTTGTTGGGTGGGGTTTTTTTTCTTAATATTTCAGGTAAAAGCTAGGAAAGAGATTCAGCCCACAAGCCCAAGGAAAAGATCTTCCTGAAGGCACCAGCACAGGAGGAACATGAACACAAACTTGATGCAAAGATCAGTATCACAGTAACTTCACTAAGGAATTTGGTAAGGTTCTCTTTCTGAAAGGGACTACTGGTAAGCCAAAAGCGGCCACAGGAGGAGGGAACAGGTAGGAGGAAGTAGAAGGAAGAAATTTTTAACATGCACTGAAATAGCTTACTTGATAGCAAAAACATAAATGCTGAGGGAGTCTGCACCTGAGTCTGGCTGTCACCCAACTCAAACGAACAGGAACAGATTATTCATCCTCTACAGATAACTCCTTCACAGGTAACCTGTAAATGTGCAGAAAGTCCAACAGGTCCAAGACAGGTTGGAGCTGCCACCCACGCACAGGGCAACAGTAGAACCTCTGCAGGACGTTTACAATCAAATATGATGATAAATAACCGTCCATACATACACAGCGAGCCCAGGGAATGTGATTGCACCAGTCTTGTATTCTGCAAGGAATATGTTCCTGTGCAGAGCAGTCCCTGTGTACATTAGGCCTATCAAAACTGTCCGATTTTAAAAATGAAACTATCTTCTCCCAGCAACTAGAAAGCCCACAGAAAAAGCTAGCTTGATCCCTTCACTTTGAGCAGTTGCTGCTATGAAAGCTCACATGCAGCTCCAGGAAGATACTTCTGTTCCCCTTGTTTGAAATAAAACACTTGTAGCTCTAGATATGATTGTAAACAGGCACTTCCTATCTACTGATTAATAAAAGAAATGAGCATCTATTGTTTCTTCCTTTGAGGCATGCTGCCTTTCCCATGCCCTTTCACCACCTCCTGTCTGAACACTCGAGACTGCCAGATATGCCGAAAGAGGTACTCGGGCTGCTCTGCTGCAAGACCTGTGTATGAAAAGCAGGCTGAAACCCTCACCAGGATGTAGCAAGTCAGCATCACTGGATCATAACTGTCAGATTGATTGTACTTACTTTAATGATTGACACTTGTTAAGCAAGAGGAAATAACAATAAAAAAAAAAACCCAGGCATACAGGATGAGAAGAGGTTATGGAGTTCATTGAGTTCGTTTCTAAAAAGAGTAAGACACATTAGTTAAATTTATGTGCTTAAAAAGGGTGTTTGGGAAGCTAAAACAATACAAGCAGGAAATTATTTCACCATAAACACCACAGACTGAAAGCAAAACCACCATATCTCATTTGAAATACAGACTTTTTTTTTTTTTTACAACTTTGATAGCTTAAACACAAACTTGAATGCCGTAAAAGATGCAGAACAACCCCTTAAAGCACCTTTGCTACAATAATAAGGATCAGCCAGCCACCATCTTCTGAGAAGGAGGGATAGGTATGTAGAAAGAAAAAAATCCAGTGTAGGAAGCTCTGAGGTGAAGCCACAAGTATTTTAATCCTACAAATGAATAGCTGGGATAGTACTTCAGGCATGGGCTTGAAATTCTGTAGTTAGGGAGGCAAATACCCACACTTCTGTACCTAGACAGACACAAGCTCTGGAATTCCTGGGGTGCTCCATTGCCTCCCAAGTAAAGGAGGATGGAAACCAAGTAGCAGTTCATCAAAACTGGACTTCTTCCCTCCCCATCCACCCCCTGTCCCATGCATTATCCTCTTTCCCTTAATACTAAGGCTGGTAAACACGCAGACCTGTAGCAAGTGGCCAAGAAGGCCAATGGGATCCTGGGGTGCATTAGGAGAAGCGTGGCCAGCGGGCTGAGGAAGGTGATCGTACCCCCTCCACTCTGCCCTGGTGAGGCCACCTGGAGTGCTGCGTGCAGTGCTGGGCTCCCCAGTTCAAGAGAAACAGGGAGCTACTGGAGGGGATCCAGTGGAGGCTACACAGATGATGAGGGGACTGGAGCATCTCCCTTGTGAGGAAAGGCTGGGGGAGCTGGGGCTGTTTAGCCTGGAGAAGACTGAGAGGGGACCTTATCAATGCATACAAGTATCTTAAGGGCGGGTGCCAAGAAGACAGGGCCAGGCTCTTTTCTACGATGCCAAGTCACAGGACAAAGGGCAACAGGCACAGACTGAAACCCAGGCAGTTCCACCTAAATATGAGGAAAAACTTCTTTACCTTGAGGGTGACTGAGCACTGGCACAGGCTGCCCAGAGAGGCTGTGGGGTATCCTTCTCTGGATATGTTCAAAACCCACCTGAATGTGACCCTGGTTTAGTGGGGGGTTGGACTAGATGGTGTCCAGAGGTCCCTTCCCACCCCGACCATCCTGTGATTCTGTGAAACCTGCTCTTTTCCTCAGACACATTAGTTGGCTGGTGCTTCTGGCATCCCTTGGGATCTATATGCCAACTGATTAAGGGTCTCTGGTGTTTAGGTACCACTCCAACCAGGTTCTGCACTGGGGGACCTGAGGGGTTGTTGGGTGAGTTTGGGCACCTACCTGCCGACATTTAGGAGCACCTGAAAACACATAGCATATCCCTGAAGGTACCTAAAAAGCTTTGAGGTAAAAATGCAGGCTGTCCACTGAGACATCTCAGAGTTCAATTTTGGATTTAAACTTTTTTCAGCTGGTGGGAGGGCGTTTGGCATGTCAAGCCTTTTCTCCTACGTAAGTCTCACCTTCCCTTGGTACAGTAAAGCAGAATTCTTCAATGATTTCCTCAAAGGAATTCAAGAGCTTGCAGGAGAGCAGCAGAAGGCTGCCCAGAGGCAGGTGAGTGCAGATTCTGCACCTGATCTCGCTCATTTTGACACCTGATAGCACATATGCTGCCAGGCTTGCAGCAGCTGCAGGTACCTGTCAGGTCACCACCTGAAAACCCTTGGAGTGGCCACCACCTCCAACAGCCCGTGCTCTTCACGCAAAGCAGATGCTCTCCAGGTAGCCTGGTACAGCAGCTCTTTTGGGGCTAAAAGAAGAGATCACATGACTACCATGATTAAACTGGTTTCATTTTCAGCGTGTGAAGGAGAGGAGAAAGGGCTCGTACTTGAGGAGACGTGCTGCCCTGTGCCCGAGCCTGCCTCAAGCAGCTGCCGGGCTCACCCCTCGGCAGGACGCCTGCCAGCCACGCTCCCCCAGCACCAGCCGGCCGGCGGAGCGGTTGTTACGGGAAGGCACACACACCGCCGGCGCCGCTGGCAGCAACCGGGAGCGGCCCGGGGATGCTGAAACCCTCGGGGTAGCGACGGCCCCGGCCCCCCCCGCGCCGCCCCGCCGACCCCCGCAGCCCCTCACCCTTGACGTCCTGCACCATGCCGATGGTGCCGCCCGTGTTGATGACCAGCACCCGCGCCTCGGCCGCCGCGCCGCCGGCGGAAGCCGGGGGACAGCCGGGGGACTCCTGCGGCTCGGTGTCAGCCAGGGCTCTGCCCAGGGGACGCACCCCCCCGGGGCGCTGTCCCGTCGCCGCCATCCCCTCCCGAGGAACCGCTACCTCCCGGCCCCCGCCCCAGGGGAGTTATAGGGCGGCTGCGGGGACGCCCCTTCCCGCCCCCCCGGCCGGACCGGCAGCGGGGTGGGGCCTGCCCGGGCCGCGGCGCTGCCCAGAGGCGGGGGGAGCCGCCATGCCCGGCCCCCGCAGCGGGCGGCGAGCGGGAGCTGGGGGCGGCCGTGCGGGGCGGCCGGGGGGGCCGCTCGCCGCGGGGAAGGGGAGGGAGGGAGGGAGGGGCGGGCCCGGCACCGGCGCCGCGTGCAGCACCGCCCCTTGCACTTCGCGCCGCTGCGGGGGGCGGGGCGGGCCCTGCGCGGGGCGGGGCGGGCCTGGCAGGGGGCGGTGCGGGCCGGTCGTACTGGGGGAGAAGGAAAGCGCTGCGGCGCATCTCCGGCCAGGACAGGGGCAGGGGGTAGACAGGGCTGGGGTCAGGCCCGCCGGGAAGATCCACGTTGTCCCCTCTTTTTTCCAGAAGGCTCTTGGGGAACAAGGCAGGAACTTGCTCTGCTCGCCTGGCCTCCAAGGTGACCTGCTCCTACCAAGCATCTCCAAGAGCAGGCAGCGTGGTACATGCAGCATCTCCTGCCCTCAGCTTCCAGATCTGGACCCTCAGTTTCCAACCGGGACAGATGGGGACAGTGCTACAATGCTGCCTGCTAACAACTGTAACGTGGAACGTGAGGGTTGTGCTGGAAAGGTCTCCTTGGGCAAAGATGAGCTGTGGAATACACAACAGTCAGCAGCCTGCAAAACCACAACCTGTCCAGAATGATCTCTTAGTTAAATCAAGCATCCATATACAGTCCTCTCTTGTAGACTGTATGGCAGTATTAGCCCACAAACTCCTTTATTTGAGCTCTACTGTCCACTTGAGGTCATTCACCATCAAAGGCTGGTATTTCCTGGAAACCTGTGACCACAAAATTGTTCTTGATACAGCCATATCCAACGTGCAATTGTGAAAGACAGCTTCTGTTTCTCAACAGTCACGCTGAAAGTGCTCAGGGAAAAACAAGCTAATGGTTAACAGAGGTGCCCAGCTGTGCATATGTTGATACCATCTTCATCTGTGTAATTAGGACCTCTAAAAAGAAGTAAGAACAAAGAAGAGGGGGAAACTTACTACTTGAGCCTCAGAAGCTCAGAATATTTGTCTGTTTTATCCGGATGATCATCTCTGCTGTTCTTGGCCATATCTGCAAAAAGCTGGCCCTGTTGCCGAGAGCTAAATAGCATGATCCTGAAATGGACTTTTTCCATGCAGTACAGATACTTTAGAGTCTTTGCTGATGCAAAGAAGAGCATAGAGGAAATAGGGTTAGTAAACAGGGACAAGGTATACACAGCTACCTCATTTCAGTGCTCCATGAGAAATGGCAGCGTTACTATTGCCCATAGCCCTGGTGATGGTAATGCTGTAGTAGAATTGCCAGCGTCATCAAAGCAGATGGAGTAATGCTGAAACTTACACGGCTGTGGAAAACAGTCATGTCTTCTGGTCTTATGATACCAGCAGTTCCTCCAGTCTTTAGTACCTACAAAGCTGAACTGGTGAGAAAACAGCTGTTATTTGTAATAAATTCCATAACAGAAAGAGTGGGAATTACCGGTTTAGGGTGCAGAAGACTCACCTCCATCCTATTCTAGACTGTAGGTATAACTGAGCTCCAGATTGTATTTCACCTGTTTGTTATCAACAATGTGCTAGGCGTTTCTCAAATTTTCCTCCATCTTCCTGTAACAGTCTTCCTAAGCTTTCAGATGTAGAAGGCCTTCTTCAACTCAAATGCTTCAAAATAAAAGCATTAAGCTTCAAAACTAAATACAAACGTTGGGTTTAGTGTCTAGGTAAAAGTAATTGATACAGCTGGATTAGAGTGCAATTTTTCAGGTATAGGAATTGGGGAGCTGTGATGAAAAAGGTGATGTTACAGGTATTTTACAGAAAAAGCTAGAAATGTGTGTACCTTAAAGACTCTGGAACTCAAAGAGGTTAAGTGTTAGAAGGGGGGCGGATTAACCTTTGGCATAAACCAAAATTACCTGTATTAAGGCCTATATTGGTGTCTAGCTGAGATACTGGTTTTACTTCTGAGAGACATGTTTGCAAGGCATGTGGTAGTTTATTTTGAGGATCAGATGTGAGATCAAGTACAAGGAGGCTGAAGCTGATTTCAAGGAAATTTGGTAAGTCTTCACATCTGTTATCATGAGATTTGTTATTACTGGCCAGCTACAAAGCAAAATTAGCAAAGTAACTGGCAAAAAAACAAAAAGCCAGTTCCTGAGGTCAGTGATGCTGAGAAGCACAGTCTGCATGAGCTGACAATGAGCTGCCATGCAAGTATGTTGAGGCAAAAGCTGTAACCTAAGTGCCTGAGTTACTCAGTAAACCAAAGGAAGAACATGCTTTCTCTATGAAAGTGACAGGGACTTTTAGCTCTGGGTCATATAAACTTAGTTTGTACTCTGTGATGCAACTTTTAAATAAAATGTAACTCTATTTCAAGGTAAAAATATGTATTATGGGATGGTCCAAGCAATTTCTTCTGCTTCTGATTTCTGTGACTTACTATTCCAACAGAAATAAAGTTTATGCACTCCCTCCAGGTTGTCAATATCTCTTTTGAACTGGGTGGCCCCAAACTTGGCAGAGGATTCCAGGTATGTATGGCCTCACAAGTGCCAGGTAGAGGGGAGTAATCATTCCCCTTGATCTGCTGGCTATAATTGTCTTGCTAATGCAGCCCACCCAGCCTGTTAGCTTTCATTGCTGTAAGGGCCCTTTGCTGACTCATACTTGACTTGCCCATAGACCCCCAAGCCCTTTTTACGCAGATGCTACTTAATTTTTCAGTCTCCAGCCTGTACTGATTTATGCAGTCATTCTGTCTTAGGTGCAGGTTCATGTATTCGGCCTTGCTGAATTTTATGAGGTCCCTGTCAGCCCATTCTTCTGGCCTGTTGAGGTCTTGCCTTGCATTTCAGGTTGGACAATTACTCTGCTTTTAGTTTGTCCTTCAAGGTCAGCCAGCTCTCCTGGGCTCCTTTCCACTTATAACAGCCTCCCAAAATATCTTGCCTACTAGACTGCTGAAGAAACCAAAGTCTGCTCACCTGAAGTCACAGCCTTTAGTCTACTCTGTTTCTTCGTCGCTTCTGTAATAAGAAGCCTTGTTTGTGAAATATGTCCCATTTGCCTTGCACCCAAATATACCACAGAACTGCTTGACTGAAAGTAAGAAATACTTTGTAATACCCATTTGCTTCCCTTAGTTGCAAGAAGATCAAGAAGTACAGATAGTGATTGTAGCCAACAACAACATCAGACTCATTATCATAGAGTCACAGAATCATTTAGGTTAGAAAAGACCTTTAAGATCATCGAGTCCAACCGTTAACCCAATATTGCCAAGTCCACCATTAAACCATGTCCCTAAGTGCCACACCTACACATCTTTTAAATCCCGCCAGGGATATACCTAATAAGGTTTGACGAATGTTTGATTGATACTTAATTTTTAGTTAGTAACAGATGGATTACTTTGTAGCTGCAGCATAAATCAATGCTTGTTTATTTTCGACTCACCTGCTGTCTCAGAAAAGTCCCCATCATGGCAGTCTCTGCTTCCCCAGTACTAACAGCTGCACCTTTACCTTGAGGATCCTCAGCCACCACAGCCAGGGCTGCCCTTGACTGCCATTGACCAGCTCCCTCTTGTTTGTGAGCAGCAGATCCAGGAGAGCATCTCTTGTATTCAGCCTGCCCAGCACCTTTGTCAAAAAAATTGTCCTCAATGTCCATAAAACCTCTTGGATTTCTTGTTCCTCCTGCACATCGCCCTCTCAGATGTTGTGGTTGTGGACTCCATGAGAACAAGCACTTGCATTCAAGAGACGACTTCTCCCTAGCTGAAGGGGGCTTCACCTACCTCCTGTCCTTGTGAGGTAGCCCAGAGTAAGTGCTGATCATGATGGTCATTGCAGCTCTCACTGTGATCCTGGCTAGAAAGCTCTCAAAAAGCCTGCAGACCTTAGTCTGTAGAGCTCTATGCATCCCTTTACATAGAGCGCAAAGCCAGCCCCAGCCCTCACCTTCCTTGTCTTTGTGAGACGCCTGTACCTATGCACTACAGTACTTCATATGAACTCTCCCGTCATGTCTCTAATTCCCATGCCATCACAACTCTTCAGCTGCACAGATACCTAATGTCTCTAATTCCCACATCATCACAACTGTCCAACTGCACACAGATACCTAATGTCTCTAATTCCCACATTATCACAACCATCCAACTGCACACAGATACCTAATGTCTCTAATTCCCACATTATCACAACCATCCAACTGCACACAGATACCTAATGTCTCTAATTCCCACATTATCACAACCATCCAACTGCACACAGACATCTAGTTTCTCCTGTTGGTTTCCCAGCTGTACACATTAGTATGCAGGCACCTGAAGCAGGCCCTTGTTCGTCCAACTTCCTTGGATGGGAGAAAACCTCCCCTGTTGCCCTGTCTGGGTTATGCTTCCACCCAGTGATGGACCTCACTTGAAGTGTCCCTCAGTAATTTTGCAAGCCCATTGACAGAGATGTCGCTTCCTCTCTGTCACCTGGAACCCATCCCTGGTAGTCCTTGTTCCCCAAAGACAGCTTTCTGGCTGTAGAAGCCCAAGCCCTGCCAATGACACCTGCCACACAGCTGGATGGTAATCTGCAGAACGTGTTTGCCCCAGCCCAGGTCTTTCTCTTTGCCCAGGAGGAACAAAGGAAATGTCACCTGGTGTCACATCGCAGTGGCTGCACCTAATAAACAGAAAGCAATTTGAGATGATTGTATTACTAAAAGGGGGGTGGGTGGTGGAGGGGTGGGGAATGGCGCTTAATACATATTAACAGCATAAAATATATCTGTAAGTGAAAAGTGGGGGCTCAGTTCCCCCTGGGCATTGCCACAATCATACTGAAACATACTGAAACAATTTTTGGAAGTGATAAATCAGTGAAGAGAATTAATGCAATTGCAAATAGATGGCTTTATGACACTATATTTGCAATTAATTTCAGTATACAGGCCTCTTTAGAAACCAGTTCACATGAAACACGTATTTCCCAGATGTTTTATGTATTTAAATAAGTACATTCCACCACTACATCCCAAGGCATGTCTCTCACAGAGCTCTCAATGGGCTTTAGCATGAACAATTTACCAGACCATAATTAAGAGTATTATCAGGATATCTGAAATAGAGCTTGTGCTCAAGTGACAGGACGCAAGAGTACTGCTAGCATAAGACAACTGCCTTTTTCACTGGATAGGAATCCACAGAATTCCTAATAATTGAGAAAAAGGGTCTTACAAAAGGGGTCAACAGCATCTGCCTCACAAAAAAGAATAGTCATTTATCTGGATTGGTTTAGGTGAAACAAGCACCTTGTAGTCTTAGTCACTGCTGGTTCTCCCTCTCTCCTTCTTTGTCTTCATTTTACAGCTGAACTTTCCCCTCAGCTCTCTCTCCCTAGTTATTCACATTGTGTCCCTTAAGTCACGTTCCCTTGGGAGCAGTGCTTGATTAAGTAGGTTTTGGACTTCTTGCTTTTCCCCAGTTTCTTCATTTGCATCCTACTTCACTTGCAGCTGTCCAGATGGCAGAACACCAAACAGTAGTCAAAATCAGTGGGGACTAAAAAATAATCCTGGGGGAAAAAAAGGTTGAAGTGCAGAGTGTCTTCAGTCTGGGCTAGTTTTCTGATCCAGCTTGCTGCAAAGGCCCCCCGATTGTTACGCTGGAAAATTAAAAGCAGCAAGAATAGAGATGGAAGCAAAAGGCTGAGGGTGGGAAGTTCTTAAATCAACTCCGATGCTGAGTGAGATGCCCACAGACCTGTGGCCTCAATCCCAAATACTAGGAGGAACCTGACTGGGGAAAAGGAAGGTATCTCTAGAAGGCAGAAATAGGTTTTTTTTTCCTCCTCCTTAATACAGTATAGTAGAATAAAGCTGTTTCCCCTTGCCTTGATACAGACATTAATCAAGACACAAAATCTAGTAATTTCTCAGTATTCACTCACCTGTATCAGTATAGAAAAGAAACTGCCTAACTAGGAGATTTTTGCCAAGTTTTATATAAACTGTAGCCTATTGAACAAAAACCCAGCAATGTCTGAAGGCAGAAATGAACTAGGTAGTAACTTGAGCTGCTGTTGTTTAACTGTGTGTATCAACACATCCACGGCAAAACTTTCTAAATAAACAAGCATTTTGGTTCTATTGCTGGAAACCATTTTATCAAAAGAATGAAAAATGTGTGGATAATTCTTATTATGTATTGAAGAAAAACATTCCACTTCATTGATTTATTTCTACACACATCTTAAAGCATTTTTAGTTTCGTATGTTTTCCTCTTTGCAGTGCTACTCACAGTAAAAAAAAAAAAAGTAATCATGAAAGTCACATGCAAAGAATCTTTAGTTTTAAACCCTACAGAACGATCATTTGGGGTTCTGCAGGACTCTTTCCAGAAAGAATTTATGACTTTCTGGTCAATATGCTTTTGCCCATCCAGTAGGTGATTGGATCTAAACCAAAAGGAACCATAAAATTGTCAACAGTAAGTTGGGTATGTCCACCATATCCACTATGGCCACTATATATAGGAATAAATCATTACGCAGTCAGGTGGAGGACAGAAAAACAAGTGGTACCAATTCCTGAGAAACTATTTAAAGAACACACAGGAGCAACACTTAAATAAGAGATGTTGACAGTAGAAACAGATGCATAATGGGGAAGCTCAGAGAGTTGCAACACACATATTTCCCTAAAATGATGCTAGAGGCAGCAGAATATTAATTGAGAGTAGAGAACGCAAGCTTAGAACTTTCATTTCCCAGAGGAACTTATTCCAGCGTTTCTAATGGCTCAGCAGATGTCCCAGGCTATGTGTCCTAGAACGTAAGCCTGAAGAAACAAAAGTATCTCTAAAAGCTTACTTGGCAAGGTTATATCTAAGTAAGTTATTTTCTTGCAAGCAGGGAAGAATGATGGCCTTGGATGATTTAATGGATGTGAGTTCTGGATTTGTTACAAGTTTGAAGCAGGGAGTTTTGCATCAGAATAGCAAAGTGGTATTTAATGTAAGAAAGTGGTATTTAAAGTTCTGGATCTAATAGCATGCCATATATGAGAAGTAATACAATGACACTCACTAGTTGGAAGGAGTTTCTACCATCACAGGCAGTTTGTTCCAGGTCTCCAACAGCCAGGCACCAGCCATACAATCTGTCAACGTGACCTTTAGCTGCAAGGTTGGGAAGAAAAAAAAAAAAAGTTTAATGACTGCATTTTCTGTTTGGGCAAGTGGCTGGAAAGTTGCCCTGTGGAAAAGGACCTGGAAGTGTTGGTCAACAGCCAGTTGAATATGAGCCAGCGGTGTGCCCAGGTGGCCAACAGCATCCTGGCTTGTATCTGAAACAGTGTGGCTAGCAGGACTAGGGCAGTGATTGTCTCCCTCCTCTCAGCACTGCTGAGGCTGCACCTTGAATACTGTGTTCAGTTTGGGCTCCTCACCACAAAAAAGACATTGAGATGCTGGAGCGTGTACAGAGATGGACAACGGGGCTGGTGAGGGGTCTGGAGCACAGATCTTATGAGGAGCCACTGAGGGTGTTTAGCCTGGAGAAGAGGAGGCTCAGGGGAGACCTGATCGCTCTCTACAACTGCCTACAAGGAGCTTATAGGTAGGTGGGGGTCGGTCTGTTCTCCCAGGTAACAAGCAACAGGACAAGAGGAAATGGCCTCAAGTTGTGCCAGAGCAGGTTTAGACTGGATGTTAGGAAAAAATTCTTCACGGAATGGGTTTGTCAAACACTGGCACAGGCTGCCCAGGGAAGAGGTGGAATCACCATCCCTGGAGGTGTTTAAAAAATGCATAGATGGGGTCCTTGGTGACATGGCTCAGTGGTGGGCTTGGCAGTGCTGGGTTGACAGTTGGACCTGATGATCTTAAAGGTCTTTTCCAACCTAAATGACTCTATGGTTCTACGATTCTATATTCTGTTGCCTGTAGCATCATTTTAGGGAAATACATGTGTTGCAACTCTCTGAGCTTCCCCATTATGTTCCTACTGTCAACATTTCTTATTTCAGTGTTGTTCCTGTGTGTTCTCTAGATAGTTACTCTGGAATTGGTACCACTTGTTTTTCTGTCCTCCACCCAACTGTGCAATGACTTGTTCCTATGAATCACTGCAACTTACTTGAGATCACTTCTCTACTCTAGCGATGTTATTCAGAACTGTATTCCAACAGAGGAAGTGATTATCAGGTGTGTGTGGTTAATTAGCACACAGTTTTAACTCTTTAAATAAAATATATTTTTATATGGAAGAGACAACTGTTAGATAAACAATGCTGAAGGTTTGGTTGTTTTTTTTAAAAAAGGGGAAAACCTACCATTTTTTTGCCAGAAATATTTTCAAAAGCTGATTATTCTATAAAACAAAGGTTTGAAATTCTGACCAACTCTAGTAATCCCACTCAAATGCAATTTCAGTTTTGTTAAAATGAAGATTTGCTGTCATCTCCCCATTTAAGACAGAGCTTTAAATTTTTGAATTGGGGCTCTTTAATCACAGACATGAAAGAAAATGTTACAGCGACGTACACAGTGTAGTACTGACAATTTTATGGTTCCTTTTTGTTAGATCTGATCGTCTACCAGATGGGCAAAAGCATATTGACCAGACAGGCGTAAGTTCTTTCTGGAAGGAGTCCTGCAGAACTTAAAATGATCTTTTCTGTAGAGTTTAAAACTAATGATTCCTTTCACATGATTGTCGTGATTATTTTTTTTTCACTTGAGTAGCACCGCAAAGAGGAAAACATACAACAATTAAAAATTCTTTGAGGTTTGAGTTAGAAATAAATAAATGGCCATCCACACATAATGAAAGTGATTTATTTGCAAAGAAAACAGGACTGTCCTTTTTTAGCTGTACGTGATTCTAGGAGGTGCAGGTGAGTGCCTGTGTTTACTCCAGAAACGCTGATGGTTTGCGGTGGGGTTGTGCTGTGGCAGGCACCTGAGCTACCTCTCTCCAACGCTGGCTCGTGGCTTGTGCAAGAGCTTTTGTTTACAGCGCAGCGAGAGAGCTGACAGTTAACAGGAAAGGGAAGGCAGGAGGTGGAATATGAATAATGACGGGATGGAGACTTTATCCTAGGGTGACTTCATGGAGCACAATGAGAGCAGTCACAACCAGCTCTGTCTTGCCCAACCCATGATCAGCTGTCTCAGGTTTGTTTACACTGACCACCTCACTTCTGCATAACTCTGACGTGCCCAGAATGAGAACTCAGTGAGACAAAGGGCTGTTCAAACAGCCGCACAGATGATGATCCAAGGGGGAAAGAGCTGCCTCGGACAAACCGCAGAAATGCTGCAGCTTGTTAACTGAAGGTGAGACTTTGCTCTATAACTGAGATCTGTGGAGAAATTGTGTAATCATGGGAAAGAAAACTACCACTGTGTGCAACCAACAGTGCAATTTTCAGCGCTGCCCCCCACCTCCATGCCCAGTTGTATTTTATTGGGTGAGAAGCAGCCAGCCTTCACTTAAATGCAGGTGGGGGCAAGGGGAGCTTCTCTGGATGAATTTACCCATTGCAGCTCTGGAGATACCTGGGCTGATCCCTGAAACTGCTGAAGTATTGAAGTCTTCCACGAGACAGCATATCCTTAAGGCTCCATCCCCCTGTATAGCTTCCAAACAGAAAGGGCATGCCTGCTGAGTGCCACGCTCCTCAAAACAGATTGAACTGAGATACTGGGCTACATACAATGTCAGGAAAAGGCCATGTGAATTAGGATAAATGACAGGACCACAGTTTAAACCAGGACACAAGTGTCGGCATAGACTGTGACAGGAGTTCAACTGATTTTAGAAAGTAATCGGCACATTTTCAAGCGTCATAGTAACAGGGGGCTTTTTGTCTACCTTTAGCCTGTAGAAAGTGGTAGAACCGAACAGGAAAATTAAAACCCCCGCCATCAATGTAGAGCTTGATTTGGAGTTTCCTTTCTGTAGAAGGACCTGGAGAAAAGCAGAGGAAACTCCCAAGAGGCTAATAAATGCAAGAGACCTCAGGCAAAGAGAGTCTGTATGAGGACAAGAAAGGTATATAGTAATCCTCCCAAGGAGTGCTGAGGGAAGAGGCAACCTCCAAGGTTATCTGGTGAATCTGTAGAAAGAAACTGCTCTTTTCTTAGGCGCTGAGCACAGCCATGTGGGTAGGTATTGTTCATCTCTGTCTGATGCTCCTATATTTAGCTTTCACTCAAGTGCCAGGAATGTCTGGTCTGATAGATGCGATGACTTAAATCCCTTGGTGAAAGAGAGGGTATGGTGCGCGCTCCCTCTGCTGAGGGGGCCCTTCCATCCCATGGGACAGGACCTCCCAGAGGTCCTGCCTTCAAGGGCAGTGGGTCACCCTCTTGGTGACTTTACATCCCCATGATGGAGAGATGCTGGCAGCGGTTCCCTGGCATGTGGAGGAGCTCATGACTCCTTCTTGAGCCGGTGGGGCACCCTGGGGCCTTTTCCAAAGGGGCAGAAAGCAGAGCTTGGGTGCTGGCACTCACCAAGGGGGTGCTGACGCTCACCACAGGGCTTGCCATCGGACTGGTGAGCCAGCAGGCAGGTTGAGGTGAGTGGGGCAGGAGCGCCTTCCTAAGGGGTTATGTCCTTCCCTCCTTCTCCCGAGTCACCAAGGACCCCCTCCTGGCGAGTCCCCTAGGGACAGAGAGAAGTGGGGCTGTTCAGGGGAAGGAGGGAGGCAAACAGTACGCTCCAAATGCAGGTGTCTGCTTCCTCTTATCCTCTAAACCGGGCAGAATCTACCTCCTCTTCCAAAGAACTGCAGTCAAAACTGCTTCTCTCACGGCTGGATGAATTCATGCCCTTTTCATGCAACACTCACGAAACTTGGCTCCTCTCTCCTTGCCAGTCAGAGCCATGAGCCCCAGGTGTGATGGTTTTCTTTTTCCTCCTGGATTTGGCCTTCATGTACTCCATGGAGGAGTTTTTCAATCTTTTCAGCAATCTTTTAAAATCATTTCTCTCATTTTATTTTCTTCCTAAACAGAGAATAAAACACCCAGAGGTCACACTTTTTCCTGGATACTTGCGTTTCAAAAAGGAACGGTACAGCTGTCAGCAATATTTCAACACTTACACAGCTCACTTTTTTTTGTTGCTTTTTTTTTGTTGTTGTTTTTTTCATTTTGCTTTTGTTTGGTTTAGTTGGGTGGGATTTTTTGTCTCATAGTAGTGAATAGGCTGCATAATCACAAAATAAACGGCACAGAGGACACACATCTATCTGTCTCTCTCTGGGGCTTTTTTGGTCTAACTTTTTAATAAGGCCAGAAAGCCCACATTTAAAGGACAGGAAAATAGATAAGTTTGGATTAGAACTCTTGATATGCACAGTATCTTCCACAGCACAAATTTCAAGGGATTCCAGAAAACAGCTGTAGGGAGTCCCTCTGCTTTCTCTTGTTTACTGTTAGCACTCTCTCGAACTAGTTTTACTGGGTCTGGGTATCAGTCATGTGCAGACAGACTCCTCCTGCCCAGTCACCACTTAGGCTGAGGATTGAACAGGCACACTTTGAATCTATTTTACATGTCCTCCAAGAAATAGATAATTTCTTGGTGTTTTTTTTGTTTTGTTGGTTTGTTCGTTTTTAATGATGGTAAGGAGGTAGAAAATACACTAGGAAAAAGCCAGTGATTGCTGCTGAGAGCAAATCCTAAAATTGGAATAGATACTGGAAATAATACATTAATAGAGACACCCACAACACCACCTTAAGAGGCCAGTGCTACAGAATGAGGGATCTACACAGGGAAGCACAGCATGCGATACTTGTGAGTTTCCAGAGAACACATGAATACTTGTGGAAGTAAGATCTCACACCTGCTAAACACATGATTCCAGCTGCAGTATATGAACAATAGCAAAATGCTTCTAGAAGAGATGGATGTGTTGTAATACTGTGTTGTAAACCCTCGTATCATGGACTAGAATCAGAAAAGAGAGGAATTCTTGCACACTTCCACTATGCATGCATGCAGGATAGCCAGTTCAACTCAAACCTTTGTGCCATGCTTCTGAAAGCATTCACTGATGATGCTATGATTGTTATTTTCAGATGAAAAAGTAAGTTTTTGTCTTAATTTTATCGCTGCTAGATTTCAAGTTACTGTTTTTCAGTTTGTTTGAAATGAGGCAGTCCTTGAATTTTTTTCTTCTGTATTTGCCTGCTACAACAATATACTCTCATATGATTTTTTGACAACTATACATCCAGTTATATTTAACTCAGATCTTCTAGCATGGTATTGCAAAACTCTTGTATTTACCTCATGCTATGCATTGATGTACAGTCAACTTGAGCTGGCTACATTTTGATAAAAGTTTTGCCAGTTCAGAATCATTTCAGCCACTAGTTCCAATATAATCCAAAGTAGTTTTTGTCTGAAGTAAATGAAAATGTACCGCAAACTGTTCTGCAACATAGGCAGATTATGACATTACCTTCTGTGAGGAGTAAATGGCTCTAGTTTGCAATAGAAAATTTTTCATGACGTATTTTTGCTCTTTATGGTCTCTCTAATCACAAGAAGGATTATCTGTGCAATCCCAGAATATGCACCACTGCTTGATTCATGTAACTGTTGATATTAAATGTAATTTTCAAGAGCTTCAGCCAATCTAGAACCCAGCTAGATTTTAAAGTACAGTACATTTACGCACCCCTGTGAACGGTAGGATGTTTTTTTCTAACCCTCAACAAAATAAAAACCTGTGAGAACTTTCCCAGAATACCCAGTTGCACATTAAGGACATCTTTGGTGCTGTGTAAGGCTCTGGCACTGCTGGATGCCATCAGCAACTCAGAACGCAGGTCACGTTAATTGGCATGTTCCATGATTTCTGCCTCCCTCCTGGAGCTGACCTTGCAGAAAGATAGACGGGAACTTGAATTCAACAGCGTTACTTTTATCGCAGTCATTAGGAAGGATGTTATTTCCTTGGATACAGCGAAGGCGGCCAGCTGAGCGAAATGGGAACACCCCATTTAGCGACCCACCGCTCCCGGCTCTCGCTTCCGCACTTTGCTGCCTGTGGAAAGGGTGAAACGTGTTGTCCTTGTCAGTGCATAAACATCAGAAATAGGGATGTTCCAGAGAATTTCTGAGATACCATGAAGTTGAAAACCAGCTTGCTAAGCAAACAAGAAGATCTTGAAGCAACAAGGGCAAACAGACTTACTGAGATGACCCTTAGCTGACCTTAAACCCTGGAAAAAAGATACTTTTCCACATTTCTGACCCTCCACCCCCATGTTGTGACTAACACCTTGATGTGAAGACTGTCATCTTCTTCTAGTAGCGGTTGTAATTTAAACTCAGCTAGTACATTGAGTTATTTCTGTTGGCTTTTTGCCTGAGTTTGAACAGAACGCAGGAATTGATGAGCTAAGAAACTACGGAGCCAGCTGGGTGCCCCCCACCCCGGAGGCTTGTCTGTGGCAAGGTCAAGGGTGCCTGTGTCTGGTGTAAAGGCTGGTGGAGGGCTTTAAACACCAGAGCTGGTCCCTGCCACACCGTGCAGCAGCAGTGGAGGGGCAGAGGGGCTGCTTTGGGTGCAAATCACCATGTCCCACCTGCAGGGATGGGTCTTGTGGGGTCAGGTGCTTTTCCATCCCCCTCCCAGAGCCCGCCTATGGGGGCAAATGGTAGCAGTGGGCGCAGGGCAGCACCCGGGGGGTGTGCCAGCAGTGCCTCCCCTCCACAAGGATGGCCATTGGAAAGTCTCCCAGCGCCGCCTTCTCGGCTGTAGCTCAGGCTGGACATGGAAGAGCTGGAGGAAATGGAGGACGATGCCGGCCTTGGCGATGGTGGTCTCGGCAGGCTTGTTGGTGAGTGAGCCCCCCAAAATGGTCTCATTGCCTGGGTGGTGTGGCACAGCCGTGGGGGGGTTGCATCCACTGTGAGAGGGATACTTAAACTCGGCAGAGTTTATTGCTCCAGCCATTCCAGCACAGGGTGAGAGGTGCTGGGTAGCCAGGGACCGAGCGGCGGGTGCTGGCCCTGGCCTTTGTCCCGGCGGGGCTGCTGCCTGGGGCCACCGGCTGGCCATGGGGTGAAGGACCCGCTGTCTGCTGGGGCTCCTGGCTCACCGGGAGGCACAGCTCACTGCTGTCCCCTCTCCCTGGCAGCCTGCTTCCTCAGCTCGGTGGTGATGCTGGGGCTGGCAGCATATGGCTACGGCATCTGCTATGAGTACAGCATCTTCAACCAGAAGATCCAGGACATGTGGCAGGTACAGACAGAGGTGTGTGGTCTTCACCTTCCCCTGGCCACCTTAGGCCAGCGTCCCACTTCGATCGGGGCAAGGTTGTGGCCTACAGATGCTTTCACTTAGCTTGGAGACTGCTGGAGCCAAAGTTGGGGCCGTGATATTTAAAACTTGCCAGATGTTTCTCGAAAAAGTTTAAGTTCTCAAACTGGTGTAAGCACATCACATCCTTCCCCATGGTGGGGAAGCCAGTCTTTCATCCCAGCTGTCTCCGGCATGTGAGGCTGGGGATCAGCCCGGTGTCACAGTTCCCACTCAAGCCTGTTTGCTGCTGTGCCAAGCCGCTTCGAGGGGAGCAGACCTGCCTCGTGGCACACCTCGCTAATTAGCAAAAAGCTGTGAATCATCAGCGTGACAACCTTTCCTCCCCAGCCAGGTCTGTGCAGATGCCTGCCCACGTAGCAGGGACATGAGCCATATCTCCACGGGGAGCAGGGCCCTTTTCTGAGGCTGCTGTAGGAGCAGAGAGGTCGGTGCTTCCACCGCTGGGGCACCCCCGGCTCCTCCTCGCAGGGGCCAGCGGGATGCTTTCCTCGGGAGCTGTCTGGCTGCTGCAGGCTGCCCTCATCTCTGTCCACAGTGCGCCCTGCTCGGGGCCAGCACTGCCATGAGAGCTGCTCCGTGGCTGTGTGGAGCAGGAGAGGATGGAGAAGTTGTGTCCCTGCTCCTCGTGGGATGGGGGCTGTTTGGCTGAGGTGGTACAGGACCCTTGTGGGGAGGTCTAGGAGAGGCCAGCCCCAGCCCCCCAGCCCTGCTGTGCTGCTCGACGCCTGGGTGAAAGCATCAGAGGGTGGAAGGGACTGTTTTGGAAATACAATGGAAAATGTGTGTATCTGCAAAACCCCTGGTGGGAGACAACCCCAGGGACCCCATGAGCACTCCCAAAAGCTGTATCTACAGCTAGCAGGTGGAGGCCTTTCCTCCTCAGCACTGTGAAGCAGCATTTCCCAGCTGCTGCCTCTGAACCGGGCTCATCTCTCCTGGTCCTGCCGCTGGGAGCTCTGCCCTGGCCATGCCAAAGACCATGTCTGACCTGGGCTGTCTCCTGTAACAGCACCGCGGGGCAGGGAATGAGCCTGCTTCCTTAGCCAGCCTGCAGGCTGAAACTCTGGTTAAGGGGGACTAATGGTGTCTCGGCCACAGCACAGCAGCGTTAGCGATGCACTAAGAGAAACGCTGCTTTCGTCCCCATCTATCACCCCTCCAGCGGGGAGACCCCAGGGTTCAGGGTGCTCGGGGTAGAGCCCAACCTTCGGGCTCACCCTGCAGCACCAAAATTTGGACTTAGGGCAGACGAGCTCCAAAGCATTGTCCCCTTTGCCGCGAGCAGCTGGAGCCGGTGGCAGCCATCCACCACGTGGCACAACCCAGGGAGGTCCCTGGCTTGGGTGGCCCCGTCACTGCTCTCGCTCCTCCTGACCAGTGGAAGAAGCCGATGCCTAGCTCCGGCATGGCAGCCCCCGGGAGAAAGCCCGTCTCGAGTGCACGCTGCCCGTGCATGTCTACGGCCAGGTGGGCACACTGCCACCGGTGCCAAGTGGGTCGATACCCAGGTACGGGCTGAAGTGCAGCCTCACGGGGCCAGTGTGTGGGGAACCCCCCCTGCACGGCTTGTCCTGGGGGGCTCCCACTGGCTGGCTGTGCCCTGGGCACGGGTCCTGCCAGCGTCTCTGCCGGGCAGGGTTGCACTGGTGAGGCTGCCTCACTGGGATAGAAAAGGCAGTGGTGGAACAAACTGGGGAGATGGACATCAGGATGGGGACTGGTTTTGCTGCTCCCCATCTGCAGCCAACCTCTGAAATATCCAAAAGCACTTCCAGCAGGTCTGTGCAACGCACAGCCCGGCATGCCGGCTTAAATTAAGCTTCTCCTAACCCTCACAAACCTTTCTCCATCCCCTGAGTGCTTCTGGCAAGCACCAGCCACTGGGCAGCCCCGGGAGAGCTGGGGTGTCCCCAGGGCGGGGGGTACCAAGCACGTCCCCACACACGCAACCCCAGGAAGGTGGGTGCAACCTGAGCTTGCTCCCACAGGAGGGTCTGTGGGGTGGGAGGGCTGCCCCACGATACCCCCGTGCCCGGGTACATGAACAACACCATCAACACCTGTCACAGCACTCTCCGAACCATCAAGCTGCAACAAGGTCTTTTACCATCTCATACCAGCACACCCTTCATGCCAGTCCCTTTACTGCCTTCTCTTCTCACCTCATCCAGGGCATGTGTTTTCTCTCTGCTTCTTTCTCTTCCTCAGCTGCTCTCTCTTCCCTGGCTGCCCAACCCCTTAACAGAACCAGCCACAGCTGCACCTTATCTACATCAGCCAACCCTCCGCCCCTGAAGCCAGCACACAGCTGTATATTATTAATGATACTTAACCCAGCTTCATTCCTCTACAATTCCGCCTTCTTTCTTTTTTTTTTTAACATTTTCATACCTGATGTTTTTAACAACCATTACAACCTTTTTACAAATAATTTTTTTATATAGTCCTCTATAACTCCTCTACAAACACCATGCGGCTGTGCTTGGCTCAGGCACCCGACAACTTCAACCTGCGGGCCTGTGAGCGGGTGCTGGCAGTGTGTCACGCAGGATGGGGCAGAGCGGGGAGTCCTGCGCCCACCTTATCCCTCTGCTCCTCCCCAGTCAATATTGGAGACTACATCCAGGCTGTGCTGGACAGAAACCTGGCAGAGAACATCTCCCGTGTCCTCTACCCCAATGACAACATGAGTCACGACGCAGGGTGGCTGTCCCTGCCTTAGGGATGGCTGCAGAGCGCCCAGAGTGCACAGTGGAGCAGCTCCTCTTGCCAGGATGCTGCAGAGATGCTTAGATGCTTTGGATTGTGTTTCAAGCCACCTGTAATGCTTGGATGGGGATTGCTGCCTCCCACCAGCGCTGCCCAGGGCTGCAGCAGAGGCGAGTCTGTTCCTGGGCAAATCTGTGCTCAGCAGAGGGAGGGAGTGGGGATGAGCATGACCTGGGGGTAACGGGGGGAGATAGTGAAGGGTGGCTGCCCTGGCTTGGCAGCCTGTTTTGGGCAGGTCCTGATGGGGTTTTTCCCCGTTTAATCCTACCCCAGCCTTCCCAGCTGGAGAGGAGAGCTGGGGGTGTCACAGCTGGGGGGGGGGGGGGGGGGGGGGGGAAGAGGTTGCCTCCTACAGATCTTCTTTGGCAGACCAGCAGGTTGATGTTCTGTGCTGCATGAACAGTGGCTCTAAGTCTTGTCTTAGAAATAGCTCCTAGGTGTTACATCCCCTACGGCTTCCCTTCCCGTTGCCCCGGGAATTTAAGCTGCATGTGTACCAGCACATCTCAAACCCCTGTGCTGAATTCGGGAAAGCAAGATGATGTTGGGGTTAGAGTTGCTGCCAAAACTATTGCTGGGGGCTTGCACCGTGCCGTGGGGTGGATGTGTACCGGCGTGGGTCCCCACACAGCAGGGAGCCCCGGGAAGGCACAGGCGTGCCTGGGCAGCACGGTGCAATCCCACAGCACCCCACTCCTCTGCTCACAGTTCTTCGAGGGGAAGGAGCTGTGGCTGAAGCAAGAGTACTTTGTCATGGCTGCCACCCTCCGGGTCATCACATGCCGCTTCAAAGCATCCAAATTTGGGAGTATGGACAGCATCTGAACTGTGTTTGATTCCTTCCCTGACCAGTTATGAGCCAGGGATGGTCCGACATATGCCTTGGAGCTCGTTTTGATGCCTCTCAGATATACACCCAGGGCTGGGGAGGTTTTGTGGACCCTCCATGAATGCCTGTGCCCAACTGACTTGGGCAGTGGGATGCCCACATGTCCCCCACTCATCCCCACTGTCACCCCTGCTCTCCCCGCAGGTTGCCATCCAGCTGAATGACACACACCCCGCCATGGCCATCCCTGAGCTGATGAGGGTTTTTGTGGACATCGAGAAGCTGCCATGGAACAAGGTAAGGAGACCCAACCTGGCCCGTGGGTGCCCTCTGCTTGCACCACCCTCCTGCAGCTGGGGGTCTGGGGACCCAGTCCCGTAGCTGCTGGTGTCCTGGGGAGCGATGTGGGGCAGTCAGGTTGGGTTTAACCAGCATGGACTTGGAGGTGCTTCTGGCCACAGTGGGAGGACCATGTGTGGGTGCCAGCTTTCCCCCTCGTGGCTCACCACTGGCTCTCCCTGCCGGGCAGGCCTGGGACATCACCAAATGGACCTTTGCCTACACCAACCACACCGTGCTTCCCGAAGCCCTGGAGCGCTGGCTGGTGGACCTGGTGGAGAAGCTGCTCCCCAGACACTTGCAGATCATCTACGAGATCTGATCATCCAGAGGCACCTGGATGTGAGTGCCTTGGGGCAACCTAGGAGCCCTCTCTGGAGAGGGGGATGGGGATGGCATGCATTGTACTGGGATTAGGGGGATGCACAAACTGGTAATGTCAGGTGTGTGGCTGGGTGGTTCTGGCTGCTATTTCAGGAGGTTGGGGTGTAGGAAAGCCCTTTCCCACCAGCACATTGCCATCCTGCAGCTGGTGGCTGTTTTAAAGGCTTCACCCATTGCTCCAAGGACTTACCGATTGGCATTGCCTTGCTCCCTAAATGCTAAATTCATCCTGGAAAAGGATGAGGTTGGGGTACAAGGGAGATGATGGTTTAGCCTCCTGGTCTGGCAGCACGAGGCTTTTGCCAAAGTGGCCCCCTTAACCAAGCGTGTGCCCACAAGCCCCTCTCCACAGGGGCTGGCGTGTCCTTCTGTCCAGAGGCACCCATGCGGGGGGAGGGCAGCCTTTGGAAAGGGTTTGCACAGTCACTCTGCAGTAAAAGTCACCGCTCTGGTTTGTGTGAAATGTACTGGGGACATTGGGAACCGTCACGTGGGACATCACTGGACACCAGCACCGCTCACCTCTCTGGCCTCCACTGGCAGTACATCACATCCCTCTTCCCTAATGACGTAGACTATCTGCGGAGGATGTCCCTGATAGAAGAGGGGGGCACCAAGAGGATCAACATGGCTCATCTCTGCATCGTTGGCTCCCACACTGTCAACGGCATGGCAAAGATCCACTCTGAAATAGTCAAGGCTCAAGTGTAAGTGCGGGGAGGGAGGTGGTGGTGGATCACCCTCAGCTTGGAAATGTGGTGGTGCCAGGTAGGGGAGCCTGAAGCTGTCCCCTCCTCATCCTCACAGCTTCAGGGACTTTGCAGCGTTGGAGCAGAGAAGTTTCAGAACAAGACCAACGGCATCACCCCGCGGCACTGGCTCCTGCTCTGCAACCCAGGGCTGGCAGAGCTCATCGCAGAGGTGATGGCATGGGGGGAGTGCGATGGCCCCTGACCCTTCCCAACCCCAGGGATGTTGCTACTGGGGATGCTGCTCCAACCTCAGCCATTTACATCTTCTAAATGTTCAAGCTCTACTTGGATCTTACCCGAGATCCAGCCACTTTCCAAGCACGGCTGGCTTTGCTGGGCAGGAGCAGCATGCTGGATGAAGGTGGCCACCCCCGTCCCGCCATCAGCATGTGCCTGTGCTCCTTTTGCAGAAAACAGGGGAGGACTATGTGTGGGACCTGAGCCAGCTGACAAAGCTGCACGAGTCTGTGGACGATGACCTCTTCATCTGGGATGTTGCCGACGTGAAGCAGGTGAGGGGACGCAGGCAGGGGGGGATGCGGGCAGGGGGACGCAGGCTGGGGGCTGACGTGCTTCCTGCGCCCTCACCCAGGAGAACAAGGTGAAGTTCGCGCCGTACCCGAAGAAGGAGTACAAAGTGAAGATCAACATTTCCTCCATGTTTGACCTGCACGTGAAGAGGATCCACGAGTACAAGCGGCAGCTGATGAACTGCCTGCATATCATCACCATGTACAACCGTAAGCCACCGTGCACCCCGAGGGGACAGGCTGCCCTGGGAGTGCATGAGCATCCCTATCCCCTGGGGCTGCAGCTAAAACAGAGGGTGACACCACGCTGCTGTCTTCTCCGGGCATCAGGAGGGATCCTGCGAAGCTGTTCGTGCCAAGGACAGTGATCACTGGGGGCAAGGTAAGTGGGGTCAGGAGTTTTAAGGCATTTTGGACTAAGTCCTTGAAAACATTCTAGGGAATCTGGGTACAGATGTCTCATGGGGCCATGTCTGTGAAGCTTTCCAGGGAGTGCTGGGGGAGCACTTGTTGGCTTCAACCCAAGCAAGGCACCAAGTTCTTGGGGGGCTTGCACAACCACACACTGCCTGTGGTTACACAAGCCACCAAAAATCTGGTGGTGTGAACATGGCTTGGATGAGATGATGGGGGCAGGGCTGAGTGGGTGCCCGTCGGAGCTGGGTGCACCTCACCTGCCCCTGGTGCCAGTCCTCCAGGCTCACCCCTGGCTTTTTCTCCTAGGCTGCTCCAGGGTATCACATGGCTAAAATGATCATCAAGCTCATTAATTCTGTGGGTCATGTGGTGAACAACAACCCCATTGTGGGGAGCAAGCTGAAGGTCATCTTCCTGGAGAACTACAGGGTCTCACTGGCAGAGAAAGGTAGCCCACGTGGGACACACTGTGGGGAGGGGATATCCGCCCCATGGCTCCATCCCTGCAAGACAGCAGATCTAATGTCCTTTGGCATGGCACAAACCCAGAGCTGGTCACCACGAGCCCCTTGTCCATGTGTTTTTCTGGCAGCGATGCCTGCTACCAACCCGTCCGAGCAGATCTCCACAGTGGGCACTGAGGCATCAGGTACAGGGAACATGAAGTTCATGCTGAATGGGGCTCTCACCATCGACATCATGGATGGAGCCAAAGTGGAAATGGCCAAGGAGGCTGGAGAAGAAAACCTGTTCACCTTTGGCATGAGGGTAGAGCACGTCATGGAGCTGGACAGGGAAGGGTGAGGGCTGGGGATGCCATGGGGGTGCCACCACCATGGCAGCACCATCTCATATTGACCCTTCCCCGCCAGGTACAATGCCCAGAAGTACTACAACCAGCTCCCTGAGCTGAAGCAACCCACTGACCAGATTAAGAGTGGCTTCTCCCTACATGAACCTGACTTCTTCAAAGAGTCAACATGCTCTTCCACCACAACAGGTGAGGCCTAGGATGCCATCCATCCTCTTGGTTGGGTCTCTCCACCAAAGTCCTGGTGCCCGTGTGGAGCAGCCCCCTGCACCAACCATCCACCCCCTGGCTGGTAAGGTCCCATTTGTCTGGCCCTGACATTGTGCGCCTGGACGAGCAATCGATGCTCCATGGGCACACAGGGCCGTCCGTGTACGGCACGTTGCAGTCGCCACATTAAAGCCTGTGGTACAGTAAGGCCAAGATGAATTTGGGTGCGCAGCCCTCGCCAGACGATAGATGCCTTTAGGTATCTCAAGGGCTTTCCTGGCCAGAGCACTAAGCACCCAAGGGTGTGAAAAAGAGAGAAATGTTTTCCCGATGAGTTGACACACAGTGTGCCCTGGCAGGGCACCCATCCAGCCTGTGCCACAGCACCTACAGGGCTTGCAGGGCCCTGAGCAAACGGGGCTGGGGGGGGATGAATTCACCTGAAGCATCTGTGTTGGGGGGAGCCCCAGACCTGCAGCCCCAGCCCCATGTGCTGAGCCCACCAGCCACCGCCGTGCTCCCACCTCTGCACTGCTGCTCTTGCTGACTCCTCCTTTCTTCGCTGCTACAGGTTTAGGTTTGCAGACTATGAGGCTTGTGTCAAATGCCAGGAGAAGGTCAGCGATGAGGAGAGGTACCAGGAGAAGGTACCTGGTGAGTGCCAGCCTGAGGACGAGGCAGGGGAGCTATGACAGGGCACAACAGCCCATGCTGGTGACAGGGTCTGGTGGGGCTGTGTACATAGATGGGTTCCTAACAAGGAGGTTCCTGGCTGTGCTGCTGCAGGGGGTCCCTGGTTGAAAGCTGGGCTTGGGGCCAAGGTGCCACCCATGGGTGCAAGCCTCCAGCCACACTGTCGCACACTTCTCCTTGCAGAACTCCAAGGTATGGACCAAGATAGTCATCAAGAACATCACAGCGGCTGGCAAGCTCTCCAGCAACCACACCATCAAGGAGTATGCCCAGGACATCTGGCACGTGGAGCCCTCTGACCTGAAGATTCCGCCACCCAAAGAGCCCCAGGATGCAGCTGAGGACAAGATCCCCAGAGGCACAGCAGCGTAGGGGCACAGAGCTGCTGCCAGCCGGAGCCAGGGGACACCAGCACACGTGCTGTAAAGTTGTCTCTGCCATGTAGTCTCTGTGTTGCTGCTGCTGCCTTTCCGACAGACAGGGAAGGGGGGAAATTTTTCTAACATCGGTGCTGTGCGGAAAGCAAAACTGTGTCGCCCTGTTGCTTGCATAGGTGCTAAAAAAAAAAAAAGTGCCATTGGAGTCCAAGGGGCTGTTTACTGAAGTTTAAAATGAGGGACTGAGCTCACCTGCACCAACGCTGACACAGAAAGTGGGTGAACGGGGTGAGCTGCTGGGGCTCGGCCAGCAGAGCTGGACACAGCTGTCTGGGCCCTCCCAGGTGATGCTGAAACAGGACTCTGGGGTGCAGCTCTCGCTAGTCCTCAGGCATCAGTGCCAGGGGGGTTAGGTGGTGTTTGTAGACAGGCCCATGTACCCCCAGCACTGCCCCATGTGATGCTCCCAGTCACAGCTCGCATGGTCCTGCCCCAGGAGCAGCAGTACCTCGATCCCCCGAGTAACCTGCAGCATCCTCGAGGCAGTGGGCAAATTAGGAAGTTTCTCAGTAGTTTTTATTGCAGCAGTAATTTCAGTGCCACGAGGGGTTCCTGGTGGCGGTTTGAGGCAGTGCTTGTGGTTGCTGCTGCACGCGGCAGGTGGCATCACTAAATGTCCAAGAAGTTTCTGCAACAAGATGCTGTATCACTGATCATCCTGTCCTGCCCGAGAGCTGGATTTCAGGAGCGACTGGAGCTCAAAACTCGATGTTAGCAAACACCGGAGGGAGGGGAGGGAGCAGGGGGAAGGCAACCCCACGGTTGCAGCAGGGGAAGAGGATTCATCAGCGGAATAAGCGGCCAAGGCTCATTCTGTGCCCCCCCCCCCCCCCATTTCTGCAGAGCAGCACCTACTTCACCAGGGTGGGCAGCTCCAGGCTGAATGAGATGTAGTTGTTGCCCAGGCCTAGCTTCTTGGGAAAGGTAATGAACTTCACCTTGGTTTTGTCCTTGTAGGTGCTGTGAGCAGTCTCAAAGAGCTGCCACAGGGTGGGAGCGCCATTAGTGGCATGTGCAGGGGATCTCAAACCCCCTCTTGGCACCCTGGGGCTGAGCACCCCCTCTCCAGCCTTTTCAGCCCTCTGAAAGCAGGCTCCATGGCCCCCTCAAAGCCCATGTGGTGGCAGAGGTCCTCACCTTGTGGCCCAGGTGCAGAGGTAGGACAGCATCATCTTCCGCATGCAGGATGAGGAGCGGGCAGGTCAGCACCTTCACACTGTGGGCAGCAAGCACAGCACCGAGGAGTCACCCTAGAGCCGACAGACCTGTGGCAGTCTCCCCATCTCCTGCTGATAGTCCCACAGCATCCCTGACCCCCGCCAGCACTGCCCTTCAGAGCATCCCAGCTCATCAGCAGCTAAGGGCAGCTGCTGAACCACTGCAGGGTGATGCCCTCACTGCTTGCCCCAGCATGGCAGCACCAAGCACCCTAATAACCCTAAACCCCTGTTATGGGGTGCTCAGGCTTGAAAGGTGCCCATGAGCCAGGTGGCTTTTAGCCAAGGCTACTGTGGCATGTGTGCCACAGCGTGGGTGGGACCCAAGTGTGTAATGCTCAAAAAAAGGGTGGTGGCTTGTGGACTTTGCTTAATAATGGTACTACCTGAAATTATCCAAATAAAAAGCCACTTTTAAAGCATGAGGAAGCTGGACAAACACAAATAAGAGCAAATAAGGTCTTTCACAGGGCTTGAAGCAACCTGGCCTAGTGGAAGTTGTCCCTGCCTGTGGCAGGGGGACTGGAACTAGATGGTCTTTAAGGTCCCTTTCAACGCAAAGTGTTCTATGATTCTATGTCCAACCCGTTCATCCACAGCCAGGTGGTCCCAACATCATCCCCGCAGCCCCATGGGGACGGCTGTGCCCCTTTACACCAGGCACTCACTACTCGTCGCTGCAGAAGAACATGTTGCGCAGAGCCAACAAGTCCAGGATGAAGTACTCACAACCTGGGAACTGGCGGTAGATCTGCCAGGGAGAGAGTTGCAGGGGTGCTGAGCCGTGGCTGTGATTGATGCACCCTGCCCCTGCAAGGGGGGGAACACCCAGGCAGCTGGGGCTACCACTGCTGGGGGACCTCATAGGCAGAACCCCCCCACCCGTCACCGCTGGGGGACCCCACGGGCAGAGTCCCCCACTCATCACTGCTGGGGAGCCCCACAGGCAGAGCCCCTGAGCTCACCTTGCTGACAGGGATGTGGGCAGCTGCCTCGCGGATGCTGGGGTACAGTGACTCCAGGACAACAGCGTCAACTTGGACCTCTCAAGCTAGAGTCAGGCAAGAGCAGGTATGACCGGAGGGGGGGGGGGGGGGGGGGGGGGAGCTGCCAGCCCCCCCTAAGACTGCTGCCATGCTCACATCCCAGGCAGCAGTTATGAGACCAAGATGCCCCTGTCCCACTAAGGAGGATGGGGACAGCCACTTGTCCTCACCACTGGTACCAAGCCTGATGCTCAAGCAGAGAGTGATGGGGCTCCCCAATGACTCTGTGCCTCCAAAATCTGATCAGGGATGTGCAGAGCCCCAGGGGGCACCACATGGGGCCAACGCAGCTACACTGGTTCTCACCTCATTCCTCCTGCAGTTCCCTTGCCACATTTGCGGCAATTCTGTGAAAAGAAAGGTGACAGTGAGGGGGAGCAGCCACGATGCCTCGGCAGGGTGCACAGCACTCTCACACCCCAGCCTTGCCTGCTGGGGTTTGCTTTGCAAGTGCCTCTGCTGAGGAGCTGCTCTAACCCCTTGCTCCATCCCTGGGTGGCACCGGTCTGGCAGCAGCACCACAGCCCGAGGACCAGCTGTGGGCTCTGGTGTCAGTTGGGACCCACAAGGTGTGTCCCCCTTGCCCAGCCCCGCACCTGCCCTGTCCCCAAGGAGTGTCCCCAGAAGAGGATGCTGTTGTTCCCGCTTTGCGCTCTGGCCCAGTCACAGAGTGCCAGGACATCCGTGATGAAGCCACTCTCCCTGGGGTGCCTGCTGGAGCCCCCATAGCCTGTGGGGGACATGGTTCGGTGCCATGACCCTGGCAGGCACCAGCCCCAGGGGGTCTCTCAGCAAGAGGCAGGGGCATGACTTTACCTCTGTAGTCAAAAGCCAGGATGTGGAAGTCAGCAGCCCCCCCCAGTCTGTCAGCAGAGCGGCACCGTGTTATGTCCAGGGGCAGGGCAGTGGATGCACCCCAGGTCCCCCCAGCATGGCTAGGATCATTCTGCCCAGGGTCTGTCTTGGGTCCCCAGAGCCAGTGTGGGGACCCCAGCAGATCCCAGTCCTCCCACAGTGGATCACTTAACTTCAAGAACTGGACACAGTGGCTCACAGCCCTGATGGGGAAAATGAGGTTAGAGCTTGGGGAGGGACCCCCAAGGAGCCTTCCCCTGCAGTGCAGAGGGACCGGGGAGTGTTTCCCCCAGGAGGGGAGTGCTGGGTGCTTTGGGGTGGGTGGGTTTGGACGTTTAACTTTCACCTTTCACCCAAAAGGACTTTCCTTGACTCATGGGGTAAGAAACCACCACAGCAGCCCCAGCCCCACAGCACTGCTGGCTGCTGCACCCCATTTGCTAGTTCTCCCCCCTGTGCCAAGATGCTGCAGGAGAGCAGCCGTTGTCCCCCGGGGGATGCACAGTAGGGGGTCCCAGCCCCACAGCAGCGCTCATGGGTACTTGCCTGGTCCCCTCACAGCCGTGCAGGTAGATGATGACAGGGTGAGCATCAGCAAGTGCCTCCTCATACCAGCGCTGGTCCTTGCCCTGTGCCTCAGCCCCTCTGCTGCTTGGCACCGCGAGCCTGGGGGGGGCAGAGCGGGGTTACCCCAGTTTAGGCAGGACGCTGATGTAGCCACACAGCTGTGCCCGCCTGGGATGCTGAGGCTGCCCCACTCACCAGATGCCAACCATGGCATCTGCCTTGGTGGTGAGGTACAGGCTGATGGTGTTGTTCAGCAGCAGCTCTAGCCACCGAAAGTCCACAAAGAAGGGGAAGGCCACTAATGGAGAAATCACAGCCATCACACAGGCAACCCAGGAACCCTCATACCCAGCTGCCTTTATGCATTTTTTCCAAAGCAACATGTTATTTTTTCTAAATTATTTGACTAGAAGCCAAGTGCTGTGTTAGAGCCAACCCAGGGAGCAGGTAGGTGAGCACAGCCTTCTGCTGCCTCCTCCCACCCAGATTTCCAGCCCCACTGACACTGCACGCGCCCACATGGGTTGTAACTTCAGGTGGTGAACAGGGTTCATGGCACCATGTTATTACAGCTTGCAAAACACAAGGCACCAACAGGAACGGTCGCTCCGTGCCTCCTCTGCAAGCCCATGGCAGGCGGGGGCTCAGATGGGGGCTGTCCTGGTGCTGGTGCTGCCCAGGCACTGGGTGCAGACATACTCCTGGTTTTGGGGACCCCCCGCAGCCCCCTGCCCACTGAATCCTGGGGAGGGGTGGGGGCGCCTCTCCCATTTGGGACAGCCCCAGAGCACTCACAGAAGTTCAGGTATACAAATGTGGTGAGCAAGACGGGGAAGAGGCAGATGAGGAAGGGCACAGAGATGTAGATGAGAAGCAGGTGCAGGAGGAGGATGTGCAGCTGGGGATACCAGGCCAGCCAGCCCCTGCAAGGAAGGCACCTGGTTAGCATGTCCCCTCCTGTCCCAAGGGCGCTGGGGCATGGTGGAGCAGGATCCCCATTCCCAACCCCAGTTGTGATGGCTGGGTACAGCGGGTTTTCCCCTGCAAGGACCTGAGGCTGCCGTTTGTGTCCCCCCTGGGACCGGGACCTGACGCCCCATGTCAGGATTGTGTTTAGCTTTGGGGATGGAGCCAAGGTGTCAGAGCAGCCCTGCAATTCCCCAAGGACAAGGAGGAAAGCCAGGAAAGGGGCTCCGGGGAGCCCACAGTACCGCAGGAGAAACTAGTTCCCAGAGTGATGTCCTCCAGTGCCACCAGAATAGGATGGGGAGTGTGGCCATCTCTGACAGCAGCCTGCACTGGAGGTCTGGGGAGCACATCCAGCCACCCTGGGCCGTGCCCCCTGCACCAAGGCACCCACCACCCCCAGCCTCTGAGAGGGAAGGGAAAGCCAAGAGCCGCAGCCTGCCCAGCATCAGCATCTCTCACAGGCTGAACATGCCAGGTGATGGGGAAACTAGCCCGGGCACCGGGGGATTTAGGGCAGAGGTTTCTGACAGGCCTCCAAGCCCAGCTTGCTCCCTGCCAGCACATGCCCGGGGTCAGAAGAGGATTTAGCCCATTGTCTGCCCTGGGGAGTGCGGCAAGACACTAAGGAAGGGTTGCAAAGGGGATGCCAGGGCAGGATGGCATGGTCCCCCGGGGAACAGGCACCCTTCCCGGGGGGATGCAGGGTGACATGAGCCATGCTGGAGCCACAGGGAGCTCCTCAAACCCCAGCCGCCCCCCTGAGACTTTGTTCTGAGCAGCCCCACCATACACTGGCAGCGACAGGCCAGCGATGCCCTCGCTGACACCGCAGTTAATTATTAGGTGCTGCCCTCGGTCGACACCTAATACTCAAGATCAGAGGCGAGCACTCACACCCACCCTTGCAAAATACCTGCTGCAGGTGAGCACTGACGGGCCTGGACCCATGGGGACGTGTCCACCGAGGGGCATCTCTGACAGCTGGCATAGCAACAGGCCACCACTTGGCTTCATGGGGACAGCAAGGTGACATGGGGACATAGCCACACTGTGGCATCATGAGGTGGGGGGGGGGGGGGGGGGCATGGCCATAGTGTGGGATCACAGCTGGGGCAGGGTGACATGGGGACATGGCCACAGTATGGGATCATGGCCGCGGCACGGTGGCATGGCCATGGCAAGGCGAAAGGCACAGGGTCATTGCCCCAGCCAGGTGACAAGGCCATGGTGCGGGGACACAGAGGCACGGCCACAGCATGGGATTACGGACTCGGCTCGGCAGCACGGCTGCGGCAGAGGGACAGACGTACGGCACAGGGACCGCAGCGCTGGCACACGTTCACTGGAGCCACGGCCAGGGGACAGGGGCACCCGGCGGACACCGCAAGGGGACGGCGACACGGTCCCGGGGAGCGCCCGGCAGCGCCCCCACACCGGCCCGGCAGCCCAGGCTGCCCGCACCGCGGCGGGTACTCACCGCTGCCGCCGGCCCGCGTCGGCCCTGCCCTCCGCTCGGGCGCTGTCGCCGTCCCCATCCCGGTCCCGGTCCCGGTCCCCGCCGCGCCGCTCGCCGCACCACCGCCCAGCCACGCCCACTGACAGTCGCGCTCTAGCCCGCAGGCCACGCCCTCTCCCCGCCGCTTTGAGCCGCGGGGGCGGGGCTGGGACCGCCCATGTGCTGCCGCCGCGCCCCCGCCGGGGGTCGGGGATCCAGCGGGGCCGCAGCCCCCTGTGTCCCCCCCGGGCCGGGCCAGCGGGAGCTCGGGGCCGGCAGCAAGGTGACACACCGGGACAACCAGCCTTACCGGGGCAAGGAGCACACGAGGAAAGCTTCCCGGTTATAAAAAAATTATTTTTTTTTAAGAAATCTTGCAGGTTGTAAAAAAATTAATTATTTTTAAAGAAAAAAATGTTTACAAGCAAACCTAGTGTCCCAGGGCTTCAGCCGGAGGGGTAGAAACCTGCCGCTGGTTCCCGTCCCAGCTGCAGCTCTGTCAGGCTGAGTCAGCTGGAACTTTTCAGGCTGAAACTTCCCACCAAGAAAGAAATATCCCAGTTTTACCAGTATTCCCCAGGAATCTCCGCCTGGCGCAGGAGGCTGCACTGCCTGGACACAGGCACACATGGCTGGGCCACCATCGCCGGGCCTGCTGACAGGCCCATGGCCAAGGGCTGCAGTAAATAGGCTGCCGCTGGGCTGGCGGGCAGCCCCTTCTGCAGGGGGCAGCCAGCCCCCCTGTGCTTTCAGGCTGCTCTTACCCCACCTGCCCCCCAAAGCAAGGCCTGCGCTGCTTGCCCTGAGTTCACCGCACACACCAGCCTGCCACTGCGATTTTAGCCCAGCCTCAGGGCCACCAGGTGGGCCATGACGGTGGGACAAGCTGGGGAGGCCAGAACTGTGGCCCTGCAGCCCTTCGGCACCCATGGCAAGGTACCTGGGGGGGCTTGGCAGGTGCTTGTGTTGCTCTGTGAATCCATATGGTTTATGCGGATGCAGCCTGTGCCAGCCCTGAATGCAAAGCCAAACAGGTCCGGTCAAACCGAGGCAGCGGGCAGGCAGATGTGCGTTCCCCATCAGCAGGTGTTGCAGTAAGGTGGCACAAGCCAGTCACAAGCTGCTCTTCCCCTGCCACAGGGGCAGGAGGACAGCGGGAGCAACCAGCAGATCTGATTTTACACACAAGAGCTTTTTCCTTCCATCCCCAATTTTTCTCCATTCCCAGAGGGTGTTGCGGGAGCAGCTGGGGCACATGGGACCACATTGGCATGAAAATGATGGGAGATGGTCCCCAGCGCCTCTGCTTTGCTGCCCGCAGGGATGTGCAGGGTGCAGCCAGCACAGCCTGCAGAGGCTTTATTTGGCAGCAAGAGCTGGAAGGGATTGGCACAGAGGTACAGCAGATCCCTGGCAGTGCTCAAGGCCATGCTGGAAGGAGCTTGGAGCAACCTGATCTAGTGGAAGGTGTCCCTGCCCATGGTAGGGAATTGGAACTAGATGATCTTGAAGGTCCCTTCCCACCCAAACCATTGCATGATTCTATGCTCCAACAAGGCAACGTGTTCACCAGGATGGAGGAGCCACGTAAATGCTTCTTGTTGTAAGGAGCCAGCGCAGCAAACATAGCAAACTTGAGGGTCTCCTGGGCTGGAGGGAAAAATCCTACAACTGAAAGGGTGTGCAGGATCAGGCCCAAGCGGTGGTGGTGGAAATGCGATTTGTACCGCGGAGATTGGACGGGCGATGGCAGCAACGAGCCGCAGCCGAGGAGGCACCGCACCGCTGGGCTCAGCACCGCTCGCCATTGTCTTATGCAAAAAAAATCCAAGTTTGGGCTTATTTCATTCCAAACTTCTCCCCACACCAGCTGTGAGACAAGGAGGGTTCTGGCTGCTTTCTCCTCCTGCGTCTTTTCCTAAATGCCCCCTTTGTTTATTTTTTGCTTTTTTTTTTTATTTTACCTTTTTTTTGCTGATTTTTTTGGCTGGTTTATGGCCCTGCTTCCCCCTGGGCCGGCAGGAGGTGGGGGTGACGGTGCTTTGCCCCGCACAGCACAGTGGGAGGAGACCCCTGGAAGGCAGGGGCAGCTCTCGGCTCTCCCCCAGCTCCCCGGGCTCCAGCCAGACCTTTCCTTGCCCCAGCAGAACAAAGCCCCCCATTGTGCAGGGGCAATGGGAAGGAAAGCATGACAGGGCAGTGAGAGCCATGCCGGGAGGGTGTTTCTGCAGGGACCAGGCACCCACAGCCTCACAGAGGGGTCACCCACTGCCTGCGCAGGCGCCCGCGGCCACTGACCCCATTTTCAGGTGGCCCATTGCCAGCCCCAAGCCTGGCTATGGCTCTGGGTCTGGCCCAGCCGTTGGAAGTAGCTCATGGCCGGCAGTCCCGGATTTTCCCACGTGCCCCCCTTTTTTTTTTTTCATGTAGCGTCTGTCACACGTGACGGCGTGGGCGAGCAGAGGCTTCCTTCCGCCGAGCTCGCTCGGAAAGCCCGCTCGCTGCAAATGCCGTCCTCAAATGCAGCTGCTGCTGGAAGGGAGCTCCAAAAATAGGCTGTCGGGCTCCATGTCTGGCAGGGCTCTGTGGCTCCTTCAAAAACATGCTTTCCTTCTGTGGGAAAAGGGTGGAAAAAATAAAATCAGGATGCCTTTGCTAACAGCCAGTCCTAAAAATGATTCAGGAATTTGTACTGGGGTGACACAGTCCAGCACTGCCAAGCCGGGGGTCTGCGCATCCCTGTGGGTTGGCTGGGGACAGAAGGACACCGAGGATGCTGCTTGTCCCCATCGCCCACCCGGCTGCACACATACAAACGTGTGGCGAGTCTCTTTGTTGGGTGACGGCAAGGATTTTTCAGGGCTGTCACTTGGATTAGGAGGCACCGGTGCTGTCGCGGTGAGGAGGAGGGTGAGGGGGATAAAGGTCCTGGCACTTGCCGGGCTCACAACAAAACAGAGCACCAGATGGTTTCAACTTCGGCATAATATGCGATGAAAAAGTGTTTGAACCGGGGATGAAAAAGCAAATGCGGAAAGAGAGAGAGAAAGAAAAGAAAGAAAAACCCTCAGCAAGTGTCAGGGCAGAAGAAAGCATTGGAGAAAAATGGCAAATGTTAAAAACCCAAACAAAAAGCCCTCCCCCGGCACAAAGCCAGGGCTGCTAACATCTGTCCAGCAAAGCCTCTCACCGAGGCCCCCTTGTCTTTAAAGTCACCTTTCCTCACCTCCATCATTGCAGGGGCATGGCCCCAGCCCTGCACAGGGCTCTGCTCGATGCTGGGGGACCCGCTGGGCTCCCCTACATCCCCCAGCGCTGGCACTGGGGCGGCTGGCAGTGATGTGCCAAGCGGATGCCAAGCAGCACAGCTATCCCAGCTGCTGCAGCGAGCTAAATATTTTATTATGCTTTTTAGCTCACGTGTGTTGTCCCAGGTGTCCCCGTCGCAGGCGGTGGGACTGGATGGCAACACCCCCCATGTCTCCACTGCAGGGTCTCGTGGGGTTTTAAGCCTGGGTTCCTATCGAAGCGAGGCTTATGCCACCCACCCTATGTCCATGCGCCTGTGTTTTGTTTCCCTTGCTCCTCGCACATAAAAGTGTTTTGAACCTGCAGACCCATTTCAAGGTCACCTTAAAAAAAAGGGAAGAGGGCTTAAAAGCAAATTACATCCCTAGCATTTTTGTAAAGAAAAAAAAAAGACATGGCAAAATAAGCCCATGCAATTGCATCAGAGCAGATTGCAGTGTGAGCTGAACCCCTTATTAGCCAGTGGAGAGTCCACAAGCCACAAGCCTCTGGGACTGCCAGGCTCAGCCTGTGCCTGCTGGCGCTGAGCAGGCGCGTGGGCGGCCGATGGCTCCAGCCTCTAATGAAGGCTGCCCGCGTTTGAGTGAGGCTTGGAGTTCTGGTGGTGCCCATGGGTGGGGTGTCAGCACCCCATACCCCCCCCCGGCAGGACAGTTGGCAGAAGGTGACCCCCCTGGTCATGCCCCCCACCAAAGGCTGTGGGGGGCACAGGCCGGTTGGTGTGCTGAGCCACCGTGGGTGCTGGGTGGAGTAGAAGGGCTGGGTACCACGAGGTGCAGCGTGAGCCCTGCAGCACGGCCATGGAGGGTGCCGAAGCCGCAGGCCCTGGGATGGCAGGGAGCTGGGGTGCCATGTCCCCAGGGTGGGGAACAGTGGGGTGACACAGTGCTGTGACCTTCAGACATGGGGCGTCCCAGGTGACGTGCCATTGTTTTTTTGGGACAATGAGGAGCTGCAGGGCCATGTCCCCAGGGATGCAGGACAGTGGGGAGCCAGAGTGATGCCACCCAGGGTGTGGGATGGTAGGAACCAAGGTGATGACACACGGGGGACAGGGCAGAGGGGGGCTGGGGTGATGCCACCCTGGGGTGCAGGACAGTGGGGAGTCAGGGTGGTGCCACCCTGGGGTGTGGGATGACAGGAACCAAGGTGATGCCACCCAGGGAACAGGACAGTGGGGGGTTGGCGTGATGCCACCCAGGGATGCAGGAAAGTGCGGGGCTGGGGTGATGGCAGCCGGGGGGGCGCCAGGCCAGACGGGGCCTCGGTGGGGCTGCGGGGCCGCGTAGCGGGCCCCCCGCAGCTGTCCCCGGTTGCGGGGGCGGGGGGGCGCCGCTGACGCCAGGCGGGGGCGGTCCCGGGCGGTGCCAGCGGGGCCCCGCCGCACAAAGGCCGCCGGTCGCCGCCGCCCCGGGGCTGTCCCCGCATTTGAAGGCAGTTCCTGCCCCGGTCCCGCTCCCCGCCGCAGCGCTCCGCACCACCGGCAGCCGCGCCGGGTGAGCCCGGGCCGGGGGCAGCGCCGGGCACCGCGGGGGTTCACCGGGGGGGCGGGGGGCGGCGGCGGCTGTGACCGCCGCCGGTCCCTCCTCCGCGGGCGGTGCCGGGGCCAGCCCGCCCCTTCCCGGCGTGCGCGGGGCGGTGGGCCGGCGGGCCGGGGGCGCAGGCGGAGAGGTGGGTGCGCAGGGCGGTGCTGGGCTCTGGGGGTGCTCGGCGTGGGGTCCTGAGGCGTGGGTGGAGGGGGGGGCTGCGGGGGCGTGGGCAGGCAGTGGCCACGGAAAAGCCGCCGTGGTCCGGCGGGGTGGGCGGCAAAGGGTGCCGGTCGCCCCCCTGGCCAGGGCACCCTGTCCCCTGTCCCCGCAGCGATGCCGGAGCGCCCGGCGGGAAGCGGGGGGGCGGACTGGGGGCAGCGCCCGGCGGGCCGGGCTGGGGGCGCAGCGGCCGTGGCGGGCGGAATGCCCAGTAGCGGCAGGTTTGTCACTGGCGAAGCCCGGGCTGTCGCGGGGGTGGCGGCAGCATCTGCTGTCTGGCCACAAACCGTGGGCCGGCACCTCTGGGGCTCACATCCAACAGCCCGGGGGGGGGGGGGCACCCACTGGAGCTGGGTGCCCGGGGGGTTTGTCGTCCAAGTGGGTGCCAAGTTGGGGGGGTGCCTCTATCGCGCTGGGCTTTTCCGTTTGCCCGCGGAGCCGGGGGTGACGGGCAGAGGCTCCGCGGTGGGTGCGCGGCGTTAGCGCCGTGATTCAGCACGGCCCGCCGCGGCGCGGGGCTGAGCATCCCGGGATGCGCGGAATCCCTCCTTTCCCGGCACGCGAGGCGTCGCTGGAGAAATTGCCGGGTCACTTTGTTTACTTCTGCAATAATCTGCTTTGTGCTGGTACCTTGGGCTTTAACGCACCCAGGGCTCCCCCAGTCACTGCAGCGCAACTCCAGCCCGACTTGCAAAATGAAACCAGATGGGCGCTTTGTTTTTCCTCGCGGAGGGGCAGGCTGCTCATTGAAAGGCTCCATTACAATGCAAATACCGGGTGGTGTGAATATTCAAACCACTGCGCTTCTTTTGAAGCTCTTTACATAAATTTATAGCGCTTTCTCTGCCATTGCTGCTTTGCTCATCTGGAGTGGAGCTTGGTTAACAGGATCGCTTTTCTCTGCCAACTTTGGAGGGTTTGCCCGTGGTTTGGGGAGCACGGGGGGGCGGGTATTGAGGTGCAAAGCAGCCAGCGCGGGGCAGCAAAAATTATGACCGTGCTCAATGGGGAGGAGGAACCGCCAGCTGTAAAGCTGACTTTGGTGGTGACCCTTGAAGAGCCGGGCATGCTGTCAATGATTTACCGATAGTTGGGTGCTTCATTGTCCTTTTGGGGCTTCCCCCTCCCCTCTTCCCTCTGGTTTCTCAGTGTGACCCTTTGTGCAGCCGCTGCTCCCCAAGAAGGGATGGGGTGTTGCAGGGTGAGCTGAGCTTAGAAATTGCTCTGATGCAGGCAGCGGTGTGGGGGTTTGGGGGTGTGCACCGTGAATCACAGCAGCTTAGCCACAGCTGCGATGGATGAGATGGTTCATTAGGGGAAGGAGGTAATGAGTTAGAGACAACCTCAGCCCTGGCTTTCCAGCAAGGGCTCAGATGTCTGATTTTGGTGGCTGTTGGGCACCTCATCATAAACCCTGCCATTAAAAAACAGGGTCCTGGTGGCTTTTGCCAGCTGTGTTTGCATCGTCCCTGTTGTCACAAGTGCTGAGGGAAGGGCAAGTTGCTTTTAACCTGCCCACGTGTGGCCTTGCTCTTCAGCACAGGGCAAACACTACCGAATGGTTGCATCTCAGGGAGCGAGTGCTTGTGTTTTGGAGGTGACCACATGATGCCGCTCCACTGGGCACTTACTTTGAATTGCCAGGCCCTTGGCTGAGTCGAGGTAATTAAGAGTAGCAGCAAAAGCAGCATTTTCCTGCCTGCTCCCTGAAGGAGCTGACTTGCTTGGGGCCGCTGCCTTCAGTGGAGGGTTGGTTGGGATGGAGGTGGTGTAGCCCATGGTCCTGGAGAGGAGCTGCTGGTGATGCAGCCCGTGGGGGCATCTGAGCAGAGCATCCCTGGAGTCTCCATGTTGTGCCACTGTGCAGCAGCAAACCTGCTGTTTGCATTAAGACTATTTTGCACCCAAAAAAAAAGGTGGTGTGCTAATTGTAGTGGTTTTAGCTGACTGTGCCATTGATTGACCAGGTAATCTGTGTCTTCATTAGTTTGAGGCTAAGGCTTGGAGGTTGATATTGATTCCAGGCGCTTAATATGCGAAATGGTAATTACTGTTTAAGCCTATATTGTTTGAGTTAAATTTAGCTGAGATTTTAGTCGTATCAGGCCTCTACATTGTGTACCGTGAAGGTTATCTGGCTCTCTGGAGGGGGTGGATTTAATGGAAGGAAAGAAATGCTGGTGAAAACTTCCTCTTCTCATCATCCCTGGGTGCTTTGCTTCCCAGGACTTTGTTACAGGAAGAACAGAAATGAAGAATAATGTGGTTATGACTGCAAGTAGTTCTAAACATTCACCTTTGTGCCGACTGCTCAAGCCAGTCATTTTGGGGGACTTAACACGACACAGAAGGCCAGCTATAAATCTGAACAAAGTGATGCCCTGTGCAGAGAACGGCCCCTCTGCTCCTTGCAGGGGCCTGGGGAGCCCCCGCTCAGCTGCTGTCCGCCTGCCCCTATTATCCTGCCAGCTCTGGGCGCCCTCCTGCATCTCAGCTGCTGGCCCATCTGGAGTGGAGATGAAAGGCTGGGGTTTAATTCGGGCTTTGTGTGCCTCTTGTGTTCCCCCCCTCCCCTATTAGCCCTTTCTCTGTTGCCAGTCTCCCAGCCCCGACCCTCCAAGGCAGCTCCGGCGCGCGGGTGTGGAGGGTGGCTGTGCGTGCCGGGTCCCTGATGCCGCTGACCTCATTATTTTGACTGCTGGGTGATGCCACGCAGCCTTGCGAGCTCATCAGGTAGGAGGCTGGGTGGTTTGGTTTTTTTTTCTCCTTTCTCGAAGTGCTGCTGAATAATTTAGCTGGGAGTAGGCATCTTGGGTCACCTTGCGCAGCCGGCTGCGTGCTGGAGCTGTCTTTCTAAGATGGAGGTTGTGCAGGATGCGTGCGGGATCGCCTTGCTGCCGGCAGCTTGCCAACATTGACTGACTGCAGGTAGGCAAAGACCACTGCCCTTATTTATTTCTGATGCTTTTTATGCTGGAAGACAAGAAATCCCCTCCCTGGGCTGCACAGGGGTGGCTGGGTCTCACCAAGCTGCTGCGGAGCGTAGTGAGCTCAGACTGTCCCTTGCCATGGGGACACACGAAGCTGCTGAGGCCACCATGCCCTTGCCAAAAACTCTGTAGGGCAGGTCTGGTCCCAGGCAGGGACCATGCACCCGATGCTATTCTCCTGTGGGGATTGTATTTTTCTTGCTGGTTTTATGGGTTCCCCATCCCTCCTTCCTCAGCCCATCTGGATTCATCTGGGCTGTTTTTGAGTCTGCCTGCTGGTATGGCACCGGGAGGGGGTGACCCCAGTGCTCCAGCAGCATGGGTGCTCAGGGACATGTTGGGAGGTGGCATTTAGCTCTCCGCACTGTCTTAACTGGTGGAACTGGTTCTGGTGGTGTGGAAGTAGGGTCAGGTGCTGGAGAGGTCTCTGGGGGGCAGGAGGTGGCTGACCCTGAGGAGAAGAGGCTCAGAAATGCCTGGGAAGCTCCATGGGCGGGGGGCACCTCTGCTGCAGGCTCGGTGATCAGTTTTGGGGCTGCCAGGATGTATGGCCAGGGAGGCAAGGGTCTCCCAGTGCTGATACCCAGCAGCAGCCACTATTAAGTCCCTTATGTGCTGAACCATGGGTATGGGGGAGAAATGGGGTTGCTGGCATAAGAATGGAAAGTAGTTTGCTGCCTTCCTTCTGCTTGCAAGCACCTGAGTTTTTGGGTGCTGACTCCTCTGCACCCTCACTCCTCCCTGCAGCGCTTGGATGCTTTGCTAAAGCAGCTCAAGAGCATCTGAGCAGGGAAAAAATACAGGGGACACCAAGGGTGCGAGGCTCAGGTACAGCAATGTGGGAATGGGGAGGTATTGTGCCCACTCTCAAGAGTTATGGTGATGCTGCCATCCTTGCCTGTGTCAACACAGGAGGAAGGACAGCCAGGCTGGGCTATTTCTGTCCTGTGGACCCTGTGTGCCACTTGGTGCCAGCCCTGTGTCCCTCAGCGGGTGTGGGAGCCCAGGGCTGCTCTTCATTAGCATCTGCTCCTGCAGCCAGCAAAGTCAAGGACATGGCTGCTGCAGCATCTGCCCTGGAGGTTTCCTAGTTACCCAGCCGTGTTGGTGGGACAGGCTTTTCTGCTGGCCCCTCTACCACGGGGCGCTTGTGAGCTGATGTAGCAGGTCACAGTGCCCTGGAAGATCAGCACGTTTGAGGCTGTGGTGGCGGGCAGGGGGGTAAAACTGGGCTGCACCTTGCAGTCAGGGCAGCCCTGCTTGCTGTGGGATGTTAGTGAACACTGCTGGCGATACAGGCAGCTGCTAGCTGCAGGAACCTTGTGATGCTGAGAGAAGGAGGAGAGGAGGTGGCTGCTCCATAGCAGGGCTGGATGGTGAGGGGATTTGGGTAGGACCCCCTGCTTTGGGAAATCTGGCCAAGGCAACCTGCGGTAGCGTTGACAAAACAGAATTCACATGGATGCCTGGCTGGTGCTTGGGTGATGGTCTGAAGCTGGCTGAGCATCCCAGGGTGCCCAGTTGCGTCCTTGAGGCACCAGGTCCCTGCAATGCCCACTGCCCCCGGCTGCCCCCTCGCATGATGGCAGCGGTGCCTCTCGAGCCCCCTGGGCTGGTGGCTTGGCTGCCGCAGTGGCTGTGCACACTGAGGCTGTGTCGTGGCACTGGGTTACGCTGCTGCTGCCCCAAGCCAGTGGGGAGCTCTGCAGCCAGGCTGGGGATGTGGATGCCAGCTGAATCCTTCATTTCAGAAAGGAAATTTCCTTCCCTGCTGCCCTGCCAAAAGAGTTCCTGGGGCTGTGATGGTCGGGTTTAGCCATGGGATGGGAGATGAAAAATCATTGACTTGGAGGGGAGGATGAAGGCCTTGGGCAAGTGGCATGGAAACAACCTGGGCTTTCTTTGCTGGTGCAGAAGACCAGATATGTTTCAGCTGTCTGTGTGCTGGGGTCAGCTCTGCTCCAGGGTTGGGTTTGCTGCAGCCCTAGCAGTGTCCCCTGTCAAACAGTTCTCTGCCTTCAGACTGGGTTTGATCTGAAGTTACCTAAAGCAGAGCAGTGCGGTGGGTGCCATGGGGCTGAGCGGTGACCCAGCGGGGGGATACACCCTTCCCAGGCACAGGGCTTTGTGCTGGTGGTGTGGAGGAAAGCAGAGATTCTGCACACTGGCACCAACGGGGCTGACTGTGCACTGGGGCTCCTTGCACCCAGGTGGGCATAAAAAGGAGCGTGTTTGGTGCAGGGACGTGTTTTGTGTTCATGGAGGGTGGTGTATGCAGTGGCTGGTTGGCCTGAAGTGTTCGAGGTGGGAGGAGAGGCGGTGGCTGGGCTTTGTCTCCCCCTTTGCGGGCAGAGCCCCACGCTTTGCTCCCTGCCACTGGTGAGTTGCTGCTGCTGTGATGGTTGTTTACCTTCTCACCAAGGCAGGCAAAGCATCACCTGCAACACCTGGGAACCGGCAGAGCTCAAGGGAACAATTTTCCCCTGCGGCACCTCAGCTGCTCCAGCTGAGCCAAACGAGCTGCTGGTGGAGCCAGGGCGAGGTGGCAGGTAGGGACGTGCAACCTGGGGCTGCCCCAGCCACCAGGGCTGTCCCCACTTGGAGGGTTTGACTCTGCAGGCTTTTTTCCCCCCTTGGTCTTTTTGCTGTGGAACTTCTGGCTTCACCCAGTGGGGCAGAAGAGGCTGGAGCACTGGCAGAGCACCAGGGTCACTTAACACAAGCAAACATGGCCACAAACAGCTTTGTGGGCTGCCCCTGTACCAGCCCTTGGGGTTTTTTGCTTTTGCATGCCAGGGGTGCTGTGGTCAATGCTCACTGGCCCCGTCTCTCCCCACAGGTGAGCGTGGCAGGCTATGGGATGGATGAAGCTGAGCAGGACCAGTATGAAGCTCGTCTCAAGGAGCTCTTCGACAGCTTCGACAGCACAGGCACAGGGTCCCTGGGGCAGGAGGAGCTCACTGACCTCTGCCACGTGCTGCACCTGGAGGAGGTGGCCCCGGCACTGCAGCAGACCCTCCTCCAAGACAACCTCCTAGGCAGGGTAAGGCTGGGGTGACATTGCGGGGGTGGGGTATGGGGCTTTGGGAGCAAGGCAATGCCAGGCAGCTCCTGCATGCATGGGAGGGTGATGAAAACAGGCTGAATGTCTGTAACTTGTGAATATCCAACATCCCTGAGGTTCCAGGCTGCGGGACTTGCAGTGGCTGTTCTCTTCAGCAGGGTGGGCACAGGGCAGCTTCTGAGAAGGTGATTAGCGAGAACAGTGAAGGAGACCACTCACTGACACATCCTCCCTGACTGGAGGCTGTCTGAAATGGAGACCACCGCTTTACGCTGAGCCCCGTGTGCTGGCATCGCACTGATGCGGGGTGTGTTTTCCCAGTGTCCCAGAGTAGACAGAGTGCCAGGTCCCCACTGCCCTTGCACCGATGCCAGTGTTTGGTGCAGCATGTGCTGCCTGGCAGAGCACATGTGCCCCTGGCACTGCTTGGTGCTGCTTCTGACCCAGGTCATCTCCCTGAACCAGCTCACCAGGTGCTTGCACAAACTTTGCAGTGTTTGGGATGCGACGGGCACCTAAAGCCAGGGCTTGAGCCTGTGATTTACGTTGACTTAAGCTGTAGTTAAACTGGTGGGGCCGCATGCAGTCATGCACGTTTCTCTAAAGCAGAGAATACTGTCCAACTCCAGCAGTCCTTTTGTCCACATTACCTGATGTTCGTGTCCGTACACGGCTGCGGTTGTCACAGACTCACCTAGGGTAGTTTTTTGGGGACAAATGGCTCCTTTCTGCAGGGCTGCAGTGTCCTGCTAGCCTGCGGAGGGGAGCTGTGGCCAGTGAGTACACCGTGCTTTCCAAAGCGATTTTTCAGTTGTGGTTGTACCTATATAGTGTTACATGCGGGAGCTGCTCACCCCTGGGGGGACCTCCATGTTTGGAGTGGATGTCCTTGTGCTCCTGCGTTACCTTTTTCTCAGCACGCTGGGCTTGGAGTGCATTGGATGCTTCCCTCAATCACCCTGAAATCCCATCACTGCTCATTAAAATCAGAAAATGCAGAGCAGGGCAGCCAGGGCTCTCGGTAGACATGAGCTAAGCAGCTGTCCTGACTCCAATTTCCTATCGAACTGCAGCTTTGACAAAACAAAATAATGCCTTGAAGGAGCAAAGCCTCCTCTTCCTCACCTGCCCTGGGGCCGTAGCTCTTCTGCTGACAGCAAAGCGGTGCTGGAGCATGGATGGATCCAGATGGAGGTTTCTGACCTTTGGAGTTGCAGCATGGCATTTGCTTGAGCACAGGAGACTTTCTGTGCTGCTTGGATGCTGTTCCTTGGCTTTGCTGCTCATGGGATGGTGGGATAGCAGGAAAGGGAGAGTGGTATTAAAGCAGTGGCTGTTGCAGCTGGTCAGGGCTAACTAAGGTAACGGTGCTCACCCCTGTGGCCAGCTCAGAGTGGGAGGAAGGCAAAGTTAAAGGCAATAAATGTTCAGCCCAAGGGCACCAAAAAGCCCCTGCTAAAGCACCCTGAGTGCTGGGTCACACTTGCCCCGTCCTGGCCAGAAGCTCCATCCCTGCAAGCTGTCCCAGGGTATGGGGTGACCTGAGGAGCATTTTTATTTCATTCCCCCCGTTTTTACAACCCATTCCCCTGCATTTTACAACCTGCGACTTCAATGTCGGAATAATCTTTGTCTCCTGTGTTTCCTCCCGTCTCCTCGGCATTTGTGCTTGTTAGCAGCAGCAATGGCCCATGTCTAAGTGTGAACCTGGTTTAATAGCTATCGAATCCTCTGGGTTTCCTAGGGAGCTTGTCGGGAGAATAGCAGCAAACATGTTGCTCCCCGAGCCCAGGCTCTTTGCACCTGCCCTGCAGGCTCCTTGCTGCAGATGGTCCCTCTCAGCGGTGGGAGCAGCCTTTGTCTGCCCTTCCAGGGGCTGGGTTTTATGGGAGGGCACTGGGGAGGGGGCCAGCGGGGGACGGTTTTGTCTGCCGAGGGGCAACTCGGTGGGGCCACGTGCCTGCTTTTGTGCTGGGGGCTTTGCTCCGGGGATGAATGCATCGCCATGGGGCTGCTCGGTTGGACGGGGAGTTGAGCTGGCATCCGGGGGTGGGGGGGTGTGTGTGGACTGCCACCTCCCTCTCCCTGCTCTGTGTGATGCTTCAGGGATTACCAGGGACAGGCTACCTCCGGGTCCAGCCGGGGGGGTGTAAATCCTGCCCTGGCTCCCAGCAGAGCCAAACCATCCCAGAACTGCTTTCCTCACGCGATTGCGTGCGGAGGCGATGCTCGCAGCAATTCCTGGGATTCCTCAGGAGTCTGTTTCCTTGGGCCCCTCACACTTGAGGGCGGGTGACTGCGGGCCGGAGAGGGTGCGTGCAGGCATGCCCTTCTTGCGTGGCCTCCAAGAGGCAGTGCCCGTTAATTAGCAGCTAACGTGGAGTGCTGCCTGGGGGACGGTGCTCATGGGCCGCAGCAATGACTGCGGCTGTATGATTTGCAGAGATGGGTCAAGTCGGGCACCTCTGGGCTCTGCACAAGGACTGTCCTCTGTGGGCGTCCTCAGGCAGGACTGGGGAGTTCAGGTTTCACCCTGTGCAATTGCATTTGCAGTCCTGCAGCGAGGACACTGTGGCATGGTGGTTCGTTCCTCAGCTCCCTTCAGTGCTTTGGCTGGTGACCTCTTGCAAATATATTCCCTCTGAGCCCACTGTGACACTGCTGCCCTTAATGCACAGTGGCTTTTTGCATGCCAGGCAGGAGACTTGGTTGCAAGATTACCCTGTTTCTGTGTCTTTCCCACCTGATATTACCTTCTGCAAAGTCCTGGCTGCTGCTGCCAGAAGTTTGCAAGCAGAGACAGGTCTTTGGGAAAAGGATTCTGCTTGAAGATCAAGGAGAGGGAGCTGGAAGGAGCCACTGATTTGCTGGCTTGTCCCAGAGAGACCAGGGTTGCAGACTGCTGTTTTGCATTGCAGGGACAAATCGCAAGAAGCAGCAGGTAGCTTGGCACATGCACGCTCCCTTTCTAGTGCTAATAAGTCCCAGCTTCATAGGAAACTTGCTTTAAAGCAGGCAGCAAGATCTCTCTAAGGTGCTGGGGTTGCTCAGCAGCTGGCAGCTTGGTTGGTCCCTGATTACCATGGGGAAGCTGGGCTGGCCTTGCTATGCCTGTGTCTGCATATTAATCTTGTTTGCCTCCAATTTACTTGTTCCGGGAAAATTGTCCTTGTGCAGAGCCCTGGTCTTGCTGTGAGGTTTGCAGGGACGTGTGTCCCATCCCTTTTCCATGCCCCTGGGTGGGCACGAGTGCACACTGTTCTGTTGCCTCCCAAGCTTCGCCGTGCTAAGGCTGGTTTGGGTCAGCCCTCAAATTGCTGTTTGAGCTCCCCGTGAGCAGGTGCACAAGCTGGCTGTTCCAAAATACCCAATTTCAGTTAAGCACAGGGGAAAGAGTATTAAACTTCCAACACAGCAACGGTGTTTTGCTGCTGTATACTTTCTGCCTTGTGTTTGTTAAGTTTTTGGATTGATTTGAGTGTCTGAGACTGTTTTCCAGAAGCAGATGGTGCTTTGCACATCACTGCTGCAGTTAGTACCCTCCTCCTCCTCAGAGCTGTCCAGGTCCATCCTTTTGCAGGGAATATTCCCTAAGCAGAAATCAAAGGCTGTTGCTGTGGACTTGTGCTTGCCCCTGTGGGCTGTTGCATCCCTGGAAGTGCCCCTTGCACTTGTGTGGAGCCCACAGCCTCCCCAGCACGGGCTTCCCAGGCAGGGGTGTGACCCTCCACGACAGCACATGGGTGCTGGAGGTGTGTCAATACCAGGCAGCCATGTGGGGTACTTCGTGGTGTGGGCATCGCCTGCTCCATATCTTCTGGGGATGCACATCCGCCCTCATGCACACTGGTGTTTAAATCGGATGGGGGCATAGAGCAAGGGCGTTGCTGGAGAGCAGCGGCAAAGGATTGCTTTATTTAAAATATGAGATACTTGACTTGTGGCTTTGCTGTCCTGCAGGCTACCCTGCCTGGCCTGTACTTGAGCCCAGCTTTAATCTTAACAGTTGCATTTCTCTAACTCTTGCAGTACTTTGGACATTCAGCATCCAACACCAAATGTGCACCACAAACAGGCACTGGTGTTTCTGGTTATGTGGTCTTAGGGTGGGCCAGAGGTTTTCCTGAAGAAAAATATCCCTGCTCTGCTGGCTCGGGCTACACCTACAGAGCTGGGTGCTGCTGCTCAGAAGGTGTCATGGGACCCCCACGAGCCTGTTGTGTCTCTCTATGCTGCTAATTTGCATTTTAAATCCTGCTGCGCAGCTGACCACGGTGCTGGTGCTGGCGTGGGGGGCTGGCGTGGGGGGCTGGAGGATGGCGACCTCCTGCCCTGCAGCCTCATCCTTCAGGGGCTCCTTTGGGTGTCGTGGCATGGTAAAAATAGCTCTGCAGGCTGGGTGCCGGAGCCATCTGTCCCGTGTGCAGCTGTGGCAGTGAGGGGTCAGCCCCTTCTTCCATCTTCCCCTTCGTTAGTGCTGTCGGGCAAACACGGAGTTGCGGGGCTCGTTGGCCAGAGCAGGTGATGTGTCAGTGGTGCAGCTGGTTTTACTCTGCCTTCGGTGTGGCTTGCACAAGTGATGCAAAGTGTTTTTTATTCTATTTCCCTGCTGCCAAGAGGTCCCATCTGAACCCAGCCCCAGCACCCATTCAAGGGACCGGCTCTGCCTGTCCCCATGGCTGCTGCCACTGTTCCATTCCCAAGAAGATCCCACAGGGAGGGAGCCTGTTATTCCAACACTCTCATCTTATATTCTTCCTCATTTACTCTAAATGTCAATTTTTCTTAATCAGGCAAATTCTCCTGTCTCTGTAAACTGTCCTGAAGTACACCAGTGTTTGGAAATGAATGGCAGCAATTAGTATTCAGATGAAGGCATCCCTGACAAGTTTCTTTGCTGAACACATTTCTAACTGTTTAATTCCTTGGGGAGCCTGTGTTTAAAACCGCAGGGGTGATTTGCACTGCCTGAGCTTCAGTGTGAGGTGCTCCCCTGCATGCAGGGGGGGCCCATGGCTGACCCCCCAGCTCTACTGTCATTCCCTGCCTGTTGGGGAGCATGTTGCCTGTGACTTTTTTTTTGGGGGGGGGTGGGGGAGGGTAAGTGGGCTGGTTCGACCCCATGAACAACCTGGAAAATTTCAGACCTGAACTTTGCCACTTGCGCCTCCCCCAGTGGCATTAAAACCCCCTCTGACTGCAGCTCCTGCCCTTCGTGCTGGACTCGCAGGAACTGACTCTGCCAACAAGAGCAGCCTTGGTGGGTTCTTTAAATACAAAGTCTTTTGCTCAATGCTAAAATTTTTTCTAAGATTTATTTAGCCAAAAGAAATTGTAGCAGCAAGCTCTGCCTTGCTACTGACCCATGTCAAATGGCTTCCTCAGCTGTCCCCAGAGTTCCTGTCCCCCACGGCTGGAATTGCTGACATTCCCCAGCACAGCTGTGAAGGATGCTGTAGCCCCTCTGCTACTGTCCATGGTGGTGAGGCAGGAGGCTTTCCAGGAAGGCACAGATGGAAAAGGGGGGGAAACCCCCAGTGGTAGGATCATCCCACCTTGTTTTTCCCATAGGTGCACTCCAGACATGGTATTTCCAGTCCAGCTCTCGCGGAGCTGCAGTAGGCAGAAGCCGGCAGAGCCGCCCTGGAAAGGGTGCAACTTTCTGCCATCCACTTTGGAAAGTGTTTTCTGAAACTTAATTAGGGCAGTGGAGCATTTCCACAATCAAGTATCTAATCATTGCTCAGGACCAGGAGCCACTGACCCTGGCCAGGTCATCTCAAGTGATGGAGATGCTCCTTGGTCCTCTGGGCGCATCATTTCAGATTCTTGCTCAATGGAAAAGCCCAAGCGATGCATTCAAGCAGTGGCTCGGAGTCGTTCTGTGATAGCAATCGGGGTTTTTTGCGTGCTCAAGAACGCTGGGGCTGTGTCTTCATGTTGCTTGCTGTCATTTCTCCAGGCCCCAAGACTGAACAAGCCAAGGTCCATTCGTGCCCCTTGCCAGGGCTGTTGCCAGACACAGGCGTGCTCTTGTTTCGGTGGGGTGGTCTGAGTGATTTGCATTGCTGCCCTTCCTCCTGCTGGATTATTGGCCTGATATTTAATCAGCTGCACCAGTTTAATTTCCTCCGTTCTTCCTCTTTTGCGCAGGTCCACTTTGATCAATTTAAAGAAGCACTTATCCTCATCTTATCCAGAACCTTGTCAAATGAAGAGCACTTCCAAGAACCAGGTAAATACTGAAATTATCTAAAATAGTACATTTTCTTTGGCAAAGCAGACGTGGGTGGCTCTCACAGAGGAACTTAAAAGAGTGAGTGTTTTTTAGGTGCTGAGATGGGCTCTTCTGCTTGGATGCCCAGAGCTAGGGAGAAAGGAAGAGTTAAGGTCTGTTGCGGAGCCTTGTACAAAGGCGTTTTCTGAGCTATTAGATATTTATATCCCATTACCATGATCTAAATGCCTGGAGAGACACGTGATGTCTGTGTGTAGACAGCTAACTGCACTTCAGATGCTTGAGACATCCCCTGGCTGCTAAATGGGCTGAGGTCTCTCCACCCCAGGTTCCTGGTGGCTGGGGATGCTTGAGGAGCTCCTCAGCTGCAGCAGATAGTTATGGGCAGGCAATCAAATAGCTGCCTTAATGCTGTTGCTTTTTCCCGGCTGGGGCTGGCACATCCCCTTGGCCTCAGCTCCAGTGCTTTGGCCTGGAGGTGGTGTGACCCTGGTGCTGGCTCAGAAGCCCCAGCCTGGCCAGGGGGGTTTGGGGGCTTTGCCTCGGGGACCCCCTGCTCCGGGCTGCAGCCGGTGTGCTCCTGCTGGGCCTCCATGGGGTCTGTCTGGGGAGGCAGCAGTGCCTTACCGAAAACCCATGCTGGCTTTGGGTGCTGCTGTGTGTTTGTGAAGGTTGTAAGGGGAAGGTCCCTGCCGGAGCTCCTCCTGGAGATGGGCTGCTGGACACAGAAATACTCCTCCTGTCTAGCACTGATTTTTCTTTTTTTTTTTTTTTTAATTTTTAAAGTCCATTCTGTGTTCTTGTGTCTGAGAGCTCGGTCCTGTAGGAAGCTACCCTGAGGCGACTGTATTTCTCCCAGGGGATGGTCAGTCTGGCCCAAAGGTGCTCCTGAGCAAGCTGAGCCCTCTGCCAGACCCAGCTGGGGCTGGGCAGAGGAAGCAGTGGGTTCTGTGAGTCCTTGCTGTCCTGGTTTTTCCTGGCTTTGTTTCAGTGTGCCTTGAAAATGTGGCTTTTTAGACTCTCTGCAGAAAATAGGATCACAGCTTTGGTGTGCCCCCTGCTCCTGCCATGCGCGAGGGGCTGGTGGTGCTGGGAGCACTGGGGAGGTGTGGGGGCAGGGTGAGGGCTGAGCCCCTGCAGCTGGAACAGGGGGGGTTGGGGCTGAGATCTGCCTGGTGTCACACCTGTATGTAAATCCCTAATCCTGCCTTCGGAGCAGCTGGAGCGTGAAATCCCTGAAGGAGAAAACAGTTTAGTAAGGGGGGAGAGGGGCAACTCCAGGTTTCCTCTCCTGGGGCATCAATCTCAGCTGGAGCATCCCGCACTGGGCAACGCAGCCTGTCAGCAAAATTAGAACTTTCCCCTTTAAATAAGCTGTAAACTCCACAGGTCCCAAGAGATGCAGTTGAAGGATTATTTTTTTTTTTCCCCCACCCCTCATTTTCAAAGCTCTTAATGCTTAGAGGGAGGTGGGCAATGACAGTTCTTGCACCCCGCATCCCTTAACGCACTTTCCCAGCACAGGTCAGTGATGCTCAGGAGCGAGGGGGGAGCTTGGCCGGTGCCTGGCAAGGGGTCGGGTCTGCTGCAATCCCTTCCAGTCCCTCTGGAGAGGAGCTGCATGGAGTGGGAGGCAGCCCCAGCACCCCAGCGAACCAGAACTAATCCAGCACTCTGCATTTACTGGGGAATCATATGGCTGAGAAGCTCTGGCTTGATTTAAATATAAATAAATCTTCTAGAAAGGGCTAAATTTGGGGTTATCGCAGGGGAAATTACAAGTGCAGCTGGGAAGAGGCTGTGCTGGACCGGGAGAGCCCTCCTTGGGGACACGTTTGTCAGCTGGGTTTTGCATGGCAGGTAATCAAAGGGCATGCGGTGCAGGTAGGGAGCCTGCGCTGGGCAAGCCTGGGAGGCATTTATTTTTAATGAGTTTTGACAGGTCGGTTAATGCCAAAGTCTTTGCTTCTTTTAATTTAGATCAAACTCGAGATTTGGAGAACAAGCTGCTTTGTGCTGTTGGTGTCAAACTGTCAGTGACTGTGGAAATGCTGGTGTTACAGCCTGCCCCGGGCTTGGGAAAAATTGAGTTAAGAGCTCTAAATCATATCATTTAAATGAAAATTTAATTTGGAGGAGGGGGAAAGTGCATGGATTTTAAGGCTGTTTGCATCAGCAGAGTTTGCTGTGCGAGGCAGCAGCCGTGTGCCTTGGTGCTGTGGTTTTACCTGGGGACTTGGGCAATGGGAAGGTCCCTGAGGTCTGTGAGTGACCGGAGGGCTTGTCTTCGAACCAGCTGCTCCCCTGCAGCCCCTACACGGCCCAGGGGACCCCGCAGGGCACAGCATCGTGGTCCCCGTGGGCGCAGTGCAGTCAGGCTCAGGGAGGACAGCTCGGCACAAGGAGCCTGCGGGTGCCAGGGCAGCCCGTGGGGTCACAGTGGGACCCAGGGGCTGGGGCAAGGAACCAGAGCGGCCATGGGATGCAAGAGCAGTTCCTACAGAAATGACTGATGGGGTTTCCCGGTTTGGGGAGGAAGCAGCAGGTGGGAGAGGCACTCAGGCTTGCAGAGAGCAGCTGATACATTCATTATTTTTTTTTCTTGGCAAAGCAGCTGAATTCCCTTTCCGAAGTGAAGACTGGCAGGGCCGATGGTCCTGGCATGCTGCGGGCACTTTGCCTGGGAAGCAGCCCTGCAAACCAAGGCAGGCAGAGTTCCCAGCACTGCTGTTGGCAGCAGTGTCCCCCCGAGGATGGTGGTGTGGGGACACAGACCCAGCTGCAAACCAGAGCATCAGCTGGCTGGGCAACCCCTAGCTCTGCTGGGCGGTGGCATTGCTGGGTGAGGAATGGGGACACACTGGGAAAAGCAGAAAATAGTGCTAGTTTTAGTGGTTATTTTAGCTCCTGCAAAGCTGGGGAGACCTGTCAGCCTTTGCAGAGCTGCCTGACAAAGGTGGTGCCTGTGGATAAATTGCAGCCCAAATCACTGGGGTTTGGTGCTCTGGAGAGATGCTGCTGCAGGGCTGGGGGCTGAGTGAGCCCCCTGGGACCCAGGCTGGGGGTGCTGCTGCCAATGCTCTTTGTCCATGGGTCAATAGCAGTGAGAGGGTAATAATAAAACCCCCACATATATATGTTATATATATATTTAAAAAAAAGGGGGTATGAAAGACAAAACCACAGGGCAGGCGAAAGCCAGCCCTGACAGAGCACTGGTCTGGGGATAATAAAATAGATTTAAGGCAGAGGGGGAAGAAAAAAATAATCATTACTGTGGGTGATTGGGGGTGGGAGGGTAGAAATCAGGCTTTTTTCCTTCCCGTTATGGCAAATAAAGTCAGCTCTGAGTTGGAATCCTGGTTAGGGAGGGATTACTGGGGTGGAGCGCAGGATTACGGGAACACCCAGGATAAATTAAAGAGCAGTTTGACGCCATCCTCCCTGCAGTCACAAGGGGCTGTTGGATTTTTTTATTTTCTTCCCCAGCACATGGAGATAACAGAACTGCCCTCCCAAAGAGGAGAGCTGGTGGGGATGATGCCCTTGGGGGCAAAGGTTCCTATGGGGGAAGCATTGCTCACGTGGCTGCGAAGGTCAGGCTTCTGCCCCACAAGCCCGCCTGGGTGGGCACAGGTATAAAACCAGCGTCCCTGTCCAGACAGGGCTGGTTTAGGCACAGGCGATGCCTCTGGGCTAAAATGCATTGATTTTGGGGCTGTGGTGACCCAGCCACTGATCCTCTCCACCTCTGCTGCTGAGCCTGAAGTGTGAAATGGGGACTGGGAGGAGCTCAGCAGTACCTGGTGTCCCGAGGGATTAGGATTTAGCAGATCCTAGCTGCGATGCGCTTTGCCCAGCAGTTGGCTGCCTTCTGCTGCAAGGAGCATCTCTCCCTTCCAAATCTTAAGCAGCAAAGAAATTAATTTTGCCTCTAAACGACAGGTCTGCGGGGCGAGGGTCTTCTCTAAAACCCCTTTTGTCTGTGCTCAATGGCTTTGATGCTGGGCCCAGGAAAATGCTGCTTGCCATCAAGGGGAGCCCCCCCCCCCCCAGTGTCTCAGGGCAGAGCAGGATTTTGAAATTACTTATCTAGTGCAGAAAGGCAGAAAATCAAGTGTAAATCTCTAACCGTGGAGACATTTAACTGCCGAGATGGATCAGGGCAAGCCAGGGAATTGATGGCTTCTGTCTGCAGCACTTATATCGGGGAGGGGGGTTTCCTGTGAAATGCACATTTTGGGTTCTGGGTGTTTGTTTTTTTCAGGGGACACTTTTGGGGGGGCACAGCCCCCACAAGCAGCAGGACAGGAACGTGAGAGCTTTGCTGTCTTGGCAGCTCTGGCTCTTGCCCCCAGCATAGGGGCAGTTCAGGGGGGCAGATCACACCCCAGTGTCTAATTAGGCACCAGCGCTGGAGTGTGTGTTTTGCTAAGCCTGTGTGTTGCTGCGGGCTGTAGGAAGCAGGGAGGGTTCAACCTTTTTTTTTTTATTTATTTTTCCCTTTCTTGGCGGCTTGTCAGGCTCACAATAGCAAGGGTCTATGAGGAGCAGCATCTCGCCTTGTAGCTGGTTGCAGAAGCGAGTACCAGAGGTCAGGCGCGAGCGAGAGCAGCCTCCCCTCAGTGTTCAGTACAGGGTATGTTGTACAGGGTTTGGGATAAATAGCACACAAGGCTATCTCATGGGTACCTACCTCACTGAAAGCTTTCATTTTTTAATTTTTTTTTTGACATCTCCCTCCTGTTTCCTCATGTGCCTTTGAAAGCACGTGTGGGTTGAGCAGCTCTTTCCATCCTTCCTCAGCAGTTTTGGCTGGAAATGAGAAACTCTGTTCAGCTCATCAGTGAATTTTCTGCGTTTGGGGAGCACGGGTTGCTGCTTTTTGCTGGTGTGTGTGCGCTCAGCTGTCTCTGAGTACTGGGGTGGTGGGAGCATCAAGGGCACCAGCTGCTTGGCTGGGGGGTTGGGTTGGGAAGGCAGGAGGGTGGAGGGGCTTAGAGGGGGGTATCCATGCACACCTGCTCTGGAGATGGTGGTACATGGTGCTTTCTGCAAAGGACACAGCTCTCTGCTCCCAGGGATGGGGCTGCAGGATGCGGTCCCTTATGCTGGTGTGGCCCCTGTGGTCCTGTAACGTGAGGGCTTTGTTCTGCGCTGTGCACCCCATGGCCAGTGCTGTGAAGGTGCATGGCGGGGGGATTGCAGGGGAAGAGCTGTAACCCAGTGTTAACAAAAGCACCCTGGCTCTGGAAATGGGATTTTGGGGTGCCTGAGCTGGGATGCCCTAGGTAGCTGGACTTGGGCACAGCCAGTTTCAGAGTCAGAGCTTTGCAAGGCAGGAGCCAAACGTTCTGCTCTCCTCAAACTGTGGAGGGTCACTTTTCCCTCCCAGGGGTTTTCTCAGGCTTCACAGTTTTTTAATTCAAGGGAGAAACAAGCAGGCAGGTGCGCAGAGCAAAGAGGAGAGTGAGAAATCGGCTGTCAGCCTCCAGACGCCTAAAACACAGAAAGAGAGAGACGCTCCTGTTTCCTGCTTGCCCTTAAAGCGCTTGCAGGGTGGCACAGTGAGGGCACATACGTGTTCCCCTATACAGCTGGATTTTCAGCTGCAGCAGTTGTTAGACTCGCTGTTGGGGTGGGGGTTGGGAACAGGACTCCTCTGAGCATTGGGAAATCCAGAAGGAAATTCAGCCATAACTTCATTATTGCTAAATTATGGCTTCCTTCCCTCCCCCCCTCCCCCCCCACCCGCATCTTTCCAAAGGCAGATGAGCATGGAGGTGTGTGTCTGTCTTGAAGGAGGAAAAAAATATTTCTAAAAAAACCCGCTACCATAAAAATGAAAAAAGCCACAACCCCCCCCAGCTTTCTTCTGCAAGTGTGTGTGTGGGGGGGTCGCAGAGAGAAAATAAATGGGTGAATGAGTAGCCACAAATATTAGCATTTCAGAGAGAGCTGCTCGATGGAGATTGTTCACCACCGGGCAGGCTTTAATAGGAGTGATAAGGTTTGCTTTTGTTCTCAGGCTCTTACTTAATCAGCCTGTCTCATTGTGATTTTTCTATCGGCGCACTTCATCACACAACTTTCATGTGGGAGTCCCAGCTGCAGCAAATCTTGTTAAAATGGCCTTGTTCAAACACGGGCGCCGGGTTTGTTCCCTAGAGCTGCAATATGGATGGATGGAGTGCAAGGCTGGAGGAATCAAAGGACTCCTAGTCCTGTGTATTTTATAATTCATTGCATAGCTAAGTTGCAGAATATTTTTCCTCTAACAAGCTTGAAGCCTTCTTCCATATCTAAAGGAATATTATCCAAGGAGGCATTTGGGCAGGGGGGTTTAGAGACCCGCTGCTTTCCGTGTACCATTTGTCAATGATTGAACAGCTTCCCTGTGCCTTATTAGTATTGCACTCCTGCATTTATTTTTTGTACCAGAGCGTTCTGCAAATAAAATTTTAAAAAGCTGCTGCTCTTGCCACCGCCTCGGCATGCTGCAAGTGGCGGAAAATAAAGATGATCAAGTCCTGGGGGTTTTCAATGGTAAGGTTAGCAAACACTGAAACAAAGCGTGGTGGAGAGCCTTTCCCTAATTGAATCCCTGGCTAATTTGGTCCTCTGTTTAATTTGCCCCCTGCTCCAGATGTCAGATGATTCTCACTGAAAATAGCCCAAAATGTGCTTTTTTCTTTTTTCTTTTTTTTTTTTTTTATCCCTGTCTGTAAGTGCTCCTGGATAATTCAGTCCCCGAAGGCAGCAGCTTGCTGCAGGAAGCTGGAGCCGGGGAATGCAACTGGAGCCCCCTGTAATTAGATGACAACTCCAAAGGGTTATTTAGATCTTGCAGTTGGCATTAGTTGCGCAGCACAAACTGGGAACTGCCCCACCGTCGTCCAGATCAGCTGCTTGTGTCAGCCCCCGGGAGATATTAGCCTCCAAACTTGCCCAATTTTTTTCCACTTGCCTGGTAGTTTTCACGCTTTTCATCAAGCTGTGATTTAAATCCACTGAAAGCAGCGGCAGTCACCCAGGTGTCTGCGTAATCTGGAGACTTGAGCTGCTTAAGTGCAACGCTGTCCCTAATTAAACCTGCCCATCGTTGGTAATGAAGATTAGTGCAAAGAGGAGAGACCTAATGGACTTTCTGTCTGAGGCTGTTTGCAAGGTTGAGGATTTTTTTCCCTCTAGCTTGTTAATGGAGCAAACTTGATCTGGGAATTGAGGAGGGGTGAGGAAAATGGAGCCCTGATATTATTTTTTGGAGCAGGACCAGTTCCATTCCATCAGGCCCAATGCCACAGTGAGGGCAGTGGTCCTGGGAAGAGGCAGCCACTGGTGCCTGCCCGGGGGGAATGGTGGTGGCAATTTGGTGCTGGAAAGGCTGTGACCGAGCCAGCCCTGCAACCCAGGAGCCAGATCTGCAAAACTTATGTCACTGTGTGCTTTGTTCTTGAACTTTACAGATTCTTCCCCAGAAGCGCAGCCCAAGTACATCAAAGGCGGCAAACGCTACGGCCGGCGGTCCCTGCCGGAGTTCCAGGAGTCAGTGGAGGACTTTACCGAGGTGAGAGTCATCGAGCCGCTAAGCGAGGAAGCATGTCCCCCACACATCGCCTCCAGCGCCTGCGAGGAGGTGAGTGGCAAGGGGCCGGGTGCTGGGGTGGGCTTGTTGCCCCCCCAACATCACTGGTCCCCACACCATCCTAAGGTGGGTTGGACATCCTTGGGGCCTTCGCCAGCAAAAGCAATGGCTGCTCTCCTCGCCTGTCCCCAGGGATCAGCTGTGCCAGGTGGCACTTGCCTTGTTGCAGCCCCAGATTCCTGGTTGCAGGCATGCTGCCATGGGAAGCGGGGGGCGCACCGAGCTCGTGGCGGTGGGTGCCGGTTCTGCGCTCCTGGCTGCAGTGCCGGCCAGCAATTAAGTGAGGGCTGTAATGCTGCCTCCATGGCTAACGAAGTGTGGGCTGGGAGCTAAGCAAGCAGAAGGAGCACGTCCTCATCTATTAGCTCATCTGCAAAATCTCGGCTGTGGCTCCGGCACACTCTCGCCGAGGGGATGGGGAAAGAGGGGTGGTGAGCGGCAGAGCTCTGCAGCAGGCGGCTGCCTCAAGACAGTGCCCTAAATCCAGAGCCACCGACTTCTCCTTTTGGTCTTCTGCTTTTCATGTTCCCAGCAAAAGCCTTGCATGCCCCGGCACCAAAGCAAAAGGCCAGCAGCCCTGGGAGCTGCACAGCTCTTGGCATCCCCCATGCCCCATGTATGCTTGTACGTACGCTTGCTCAAAAATCCAGGTATTTCCTTTCCCCCCACTTTTGTGATCAAAATTTGTGGCTCTCTTTGTGCTGGTGCTTTCAACTCCAGAATCTCCTCTGGCTTCTCCAGAACAGAAAAGCAAAAGGTGGAGAGTAGTTGGGTTTGGTGTTGTGCGTTAGCATACGGCCACAGCAGTGTTTCCCGGAGCTGGGCTCGTTCCAGTCTGCCCCAGTTTGCCAAGTATTGTTGATTCACTGTTGTATGTTCAGGAGCACGCAGTGGGAGTTTTCCAGTGGGAAGGAGAAACGCTGGTGCTTTCTCCCCCTCCTCTGTCTCCTGGCTTCACTTGTGCTTTCCTAGAGATGCCAGGGGGAGGGGGGGATGTGCAGGAGGATACTGAACCCTGCATGGAGAGCCAAGGGAGACATTTCCAGGTTCCCAGTGTTATTTCTATGAAGCTGAGCTTAAAAATAAAATAAAAAACAAACCTCGAAAAAAACCTTTCCACCAGAACCAGCTTCTTTGCACTTTGCTCACTGCCATGGGGTTGCTCATCCATCTCCTGGTGCTGGCCACATGGGCTGCCCTGACCTTGAAATCAATGTTAATCTGCCCACAACCCCCAGGGAAGCAATGCCCTTGGTGAAAGAGGCTGCTCTAATCTTACTCCTTTGTTTTAGCTGTCAAGGAGGTGTAAAAAGGTAGTCTGTTAACAAGGTCAGTCAATTAATTCAACTGGTACATAACCATGCTGTGCTCACAGTTGGCTGAATCAATCTCCTGGTGGGAACCCCTTGTTGCACCTTTTTGGGGCGGATGGGATGGTTAATTCTCTTGCAGTGTAAGGAAAAACGAGGCTAAACTTGTAAAATCCCCACCTTCCAACTTCATCAACATTACTGTCTTGTGTCTAAGAGATTATCTTGGTGTGCATAGAAATTAGTTGCTTGAAGGTATCTTGGGGAGAGGTCCCAGGGCTGAAAGGCTGGGCAGTGCTGGAGACTCCTGATGCATTGACGACTTGTGGCTCGGCACAACTAACAGCCTTTCCCCAGTTTTCTCCTGTTGTGTGTATAAACATGCTGCTGCCTGCGCTCGGCAAGCCTGCCTCCAGCCCAGGGTGTTTTGCTGGCCTGAGAACTGGGGCAGTGTGGCTTAATTGGTGTTTTCTTTCAACCGGTGCCAATTAAAAGGTCTCAGGCTCTGTCTGAGAGGCTTCCTTCCCCTTCTCGTCTCCGTAAACATGAGGAGAGGCTAGAGGGCTGGTCTGTGCGTGGGATCAGCTGCCCAGAGAGGCTCCGTTGACCTCCATCCCCAGTGGCTTTCAAAGTGCCACTGGACAAAGTCCTGAGCAGGTAGGTCCGAATTCAGTGTTGACCCTGCTGTGAGCAGAGGGTGGTATAGGGATCCCAAGGTTCCCTCCAACCCACATGAATTTGTCCCCACGGATGCTACAAGGCTAATGGGTGATGAGAAACGAGTGGTTCTGGCAGCTTTATGGATGTGATGCTAACAGACCATGAAAGCACCTAGAAACGCAATGTGAAAGCTTGTGGTGGTTTAAGCTGGGCATATCGCACCCCAGCTACCGCTTGAGCTTATTTGTCCTAAACTTTGAATACAGGTGATGGATCTTGGTGGCCTTGGGAAGCGCTGTGACCTTGCTTTCATTTCCTTTTTGCCTTGTGTTACACCTGATGATGATCTGCTCAGTGCTGGTGGTGCAGGGTTGGGGAGCAGGTTTGGTGGCCGTGGGGTACCAACCCCAGGCTGGTGATAGGGTAGCTCATGGGTTCTCAGCAGCGCACCCCTGGGGACACAGCCAGGTGTGGCCAATCTTAAGGCCACACTGACTTCCAAACCTCAGCGCAGGGTATCTGTCATCTCCCCTTCCCCAGCTGGTGGCTCTGCATGGGGGAAGGTCCCTCCTACTTGCAGGCTGTAGAAACTGCTGTCACATCCCAGCTCTGTCCCACCAAAGCCACTCACTCCCCGGACATCTATGTGTTTGCTTCTGCATAGAGGGGTTTGCCAGTGTGACGCGGCCTCTCAGAGCAAAACCTGGGGCAGTCGGGCTGAAACTCTTTGTCTTCAGGTCCTCAAGGCACAAATGTGAGACTCCCAAAGTGCAGCTGTCCTCTGAAGCCAGGATGTGCGGATAACAGCTCAGCACTTGCTCCCTGCAAAAGTGTATTATTGATGGGACTCTGGTGCTTTGCAGCTGAAGGCAACTGGCAAAGTGGGGTGTGGAGATTCGCCATTGTTCAGTGGGCTCTGCTCTGGCTGCTCAGACCAGGGGACTGATTTCTGGGCCAGCATGCAGGGAGGGGAAAAATGGGGGCCATCAGCATTGGTGCAAAGGCTCACCTTGCCACGTGCGAAGCCTAACAGGCTCAGCGTGTACTCCTGATCGTCATTTTAATTAGCAATATATTCTGGTGGAGAACAAAGGTCTGTCTCGCTGAAGCAGATGGCAGGGGGGGAGAGGTTGCTGCCTTATTATGGGGAGAGGCTACTGCGATCAAACAGCACAGGCTGCAGATGCTCACCGGGACCTGAGTTGGAGGGCGGCGAGCATTGAAAGCCCTGGCCATCTGCTCCTCAGCCTGGCCAAGCACGCGCCTGCCCAAATAATAACGCATTCCTGGGATCTCCGCTCCCGCCCGCAGCCCGCCAATAAGTGTGTGACCCGCATCCAGCTGTAGCACCACTGGGGCCAGGGAAACAATGCCGTGCCTGACACTGGGATGCACTGACCCTCCACGCCCACCCTGGCCCCCCTTTGTCCTCCCACTGGCGGTGGCCGACCCCGAGCCCCCACTGCACAAAGGGACCCCGAGCCCTCCGCAGCAGGGCCCCGGCACGGGGAGGGAGGTCACACGAGCTCCCCGGGGTTGCTGTCGGTGGGTTACCAGCCCACCCACCCTGGGCTATATTCAGCCTCTTCAGCTTGCTGGTGTTCGTGGAGTTACCATGTGCTGCGGTTTGGGGTTCTTGGTTTTGAGGCAAGGCTTGAAGTTGAGAGGGTTTGGTGCTAAATGGTTTCGATCTGATTCTATATAAAAAATATATACATTGCTTGTGCAAAAAGACTTGGACACAGAGCGGATCCCTCTTCTGAGCATCGCTGCTCAGATTCCCTCAGCATCCACCCTCCAAGGACGAGTGGTCGCAGGGTGGTAGCCCTGTCTGGCACCCAAAGACATCTTCTCTCGGCACAAAGTTGGCCACTGCAGATGTACAGACACTTGGGGCTGGGCTGGTATCAGCTTATGCATTTGGGGCAACACAGGTTGTTTTCTGTCTTTGCAGATGGCAATTTGACGATACCTGTTGCCTCAGCTCCTGCTTTTTGTGGGCTCACCCAGATGGTTTATCAGGCAAACTAGAAATCTGCCGCCTGAACACCTCGGTGGTGGTGCTAGCAGGGCAGCACTTGTTTGGGCCAAAATCTGCATCTTTCTGGTGCAGTGTTATATATGTTCTTGGCTTTTTCCAGAACATGCAGCTTTGCTGGATGTTCGTTCCAGATTTTTGCCTGCAGCCTGCCTGGGAATTCCAGCAAAGGTTAAGCCCCGCTTCATCCGAGGCCATCCCCAATTCCTGCCCTGTGACTCTGCCAAAAAGCAGAAGGGTACGTTGAGATGCTGCAGCAGCCGACAGCCCTTGCCTGGTCCGGCAGATGAAATGGGAGCAGAGCTAAAAAAAGTCCAGTGACCTAATCCAGTTTCCATGGTAACGTTGTAGATTAATGGCTTTTAGCTGTAATCTGAATGAGACTTATTGAACTTTTATATGATGATTTGAGCCTCTTTACGTCCTGGGTGACTTTGGCTTCAAATCCATCAGTCACGTGCATGCAGAAGTATCCACTTGTAACGGTGGAGGCATAACATCTGCCAACGCCGCTGCTAAACCAGAAGTTAATATTGCTGAGCATCGCGTGTGAGTAAATACCCTCAGCTGGTACAAGGGTAGTGTAGACAAGACAGCATGTAATACATGAGGAAATCACTTTAAACAACGTACTTCTGCCCTGCTCTGGTGCCACCTGACCTGAGGTGGTATTGCCACAGAGGAAGCGGGATGGCTTAAGACCAGCAAAGAGCATGCTTGTGGTTTTTCTCTAGCTAGCTCAGTGGAGAGCTTGCCGGCAGCACAGCTCTGCCTCCTGATCTCAAGATGCAGTTAGTGGAGGTGTTTTGGAGTGTGCTTGGCCAAGCGCAGGCTGCTGGGCTCCCCAGGCAGCTGGGTGCCCCTTGTCGAAAGGGAAAGCATAAAGCAGCAAACATTTTGTTTCCCAGATCATGCATGTTCTGGGAGCGGGTGGCCCCATCATGCTCACATAAATGGGCTTACTGCAGCTTTATTACTTGCCATGGACACATGTGCGCTGGTGCCTGGGCCCTGCAGCTGGTGTGGGCGATGTGCAGTTGCCCGCAGAGGGGCTGTGGGATGGTGGTGTGCCATGCAAGTTTCTTCCAGGCGTTGCCCATGATGGGGATGCTTGAGACTTGGAGCGCTATTGCTCATGTCCCAGCTTGCAGGCTGGCTGCGCGCAAGACACATGCGGGCTGTGGGTAGTAGTTTCCATTTCTGCAATGGGAAAATACGGTGCTGGAAGGAAAGGATAACCCAAATTTAGGTGGTGGCTCTATGCAACCCATGATCTTCCCTGCATTCTCATCATCTCACCCACTGATACCTCTAAGACAAGCAGCATGGTTTGCTTGGAGGGCAAATCTCTTCCTCCCGACCTCCCCATCAATCTGCTGGACTCTGATCTGTCACCTCTCGTGGGTCATTTGCAGGGTTTAGGTGTTTCTTGCTGCAGCTGTGGTCTATCCCCACCGAAGAACCTTGTGTGCCAGAAAAAGGCAGCATCAAAGAGCCATGGACTGCCAGCCCAGCCTGTGGGGAGCCGGGAGATGAAAGCCTTGCAGCATTGCTGGAGCCATGTAGCCTGTTCAATGTTGATCGCAGAGTCTCTTTCATATGGATGATGTCTTACAATAGTAATAACTTGAGAACCTTTTGTTTTCTCCCCAGCACTGGAAGACTAGAGACAGCGAGGAGTACGAGGCCGAGGGTAAGAGCGAACAGCAGCACTTGTGTGTGCTTATTTTCTTTTCAGCTTCGAAGGTGAATCAGAGGAGCACACCAAGATGGTCTCAGGCTAGCTGGGTGTGCTGAACAGTCCCAGCCTGGCGTGGTGCAGAGCTCAGGAAGGTGCACGTGGGGCAAGCAAGCCCCAAGCTGGGGGAGAAAGCTAAAGCGGGGCTCCTTGGAGGGCAGTCTTGGCCTCACCCTCCCTGCTTTCATTTCATCCTGCTGCAGATGCTCCTGCTCTCCCTGGCCTCAGCAGCCAGGGCTGGTCCTGGTCCCTGCTCCTGCCCTGAGGGCTGCTGGCTGCAGTGGAGCACCTGGGCACTAGATGTCAGCATGGACCGGTCATTAAATGTTTCCTAATTGTCCTGTAAAGGAGAGCGGGGTGACCCCCGGGGGTGACTGTCTGGCATGCAAAGCCATGCAGCTTTTAATCACTTCAACACCTCTTACATATTTCAGCTGCTCTCTAACCCCTACCCTATCTAAAGGGACCAATTTTTTTTTCTCCAAAAGTCACTTTTCCAGCCCTGGGATGAGGTGGCGGGTGCAAGGCGGTGGCCTTGCAGCTGAGCAAGCTCTGGCTTGTGTCTAGTGCTCTGCAGGCATTTCCAGCTGGGTGCGACTGCATTCCAGGCATTTGCTGGAGGTAGAGGAAATGTGTTCAGCTGAAGGTTATTGGTTTTTTTTATTCTTCGCCTGAAGGAGTGTTTGCAAGTACTTGGATCAAAACATACCCTACAGTTTACATTCAAAGGGGGTGGGAGTTTAGGCAGCTCCACCTGGCGGGTGACACTTATGGAGACAGGCAGCCACTGGAGTTCTTGACCTGGTCAAGGCGTATATGGATGCACCTTGCTCAGTCCTCTCCCTTGATTCCATAACTGCCCAAAAGAGGAGGGGTCCTGTCTCCATCCGTGCCAACAGCCGAGGTGGCAGGACTGCGCTTTCCCTGGCTGCCAGCCCACATTGGCTGTCAGACTCATCCATGTCCCTGGAGGTCCTCCTGGCTGTGGTCCTGACTGTAGCTCATGTCATGCCTGGGTGCAGGGTTCCCTTACCTGTGGTGGCACACATGAACAGAATGCTGAGCAGGATCTGTTCCCTCTGGTGTGGTCCCATAGCCACGCTGGTGCTGGTAGCCATACCCTAAAGCTACAAGTGGGCTCTGTGCAGGATGAGATAAAGCAAATGGTCCTGTGGGGCTGATGAGCAAGGAGGGAGGCTCTGCCCACTGCAGTAGTGAGTCCCCTGTGATGTACAAAACCTCCAGATCTTCTGGTGGTCTCTCATGGGCAGTGGATGGGCAGAAACCAGAGCAGTTTTCCCCTGTTTCCAGGGCAGCTGCGCTTCTGGAACCCAGATGACCTGAATGCCTCCCCCAGTGCCTCGCTGCCCAGCCCGGACTGGATAGAGGAGAAACTGCAGGAGGTCTGCGAGCACCTTGGCATCACCAGAGATGGCCACCTGAACAGGAAAAAACTTGTCTCCATTTGTGAGCAATATGGGCTCCGAACAGCAGCTGGGGAGGTGAGTGGCCACGTACAGACCCGCTCGCACCAGAGCATGCGCCTGGGGTTTATCCTGGCTCCCCCAAAGTCCGTCCTGTGGCTGACCACAAGCCTAAAGCACAAGTGCTGGTTGACAGGTCGCTCCTTGGAAAGCAGTTTTCAGCTCCGTCTTGCAGCTTTCCAGCAAGGTTGTTGGTGTTAAACCATCAGACGTGGGAGGCTGCTCTAGTGAAGGCAGCTGCCAGCCTTACTGACACTGCAGCGTGCGTGTCTTCTCATGCAATTGCAGAGTAAACTGGAATTTAAAAAAATATCCTAGATTCCAAGCATGCCTCCTTAATCCCAGAAATCTTCTAGCTAGACAGTAAATATGGGTTAAAATATTCATAGATGATAGCTTTTGACTTTGTGAGGGCCTGTGCGCTGTTCCTGTCCTGCAGGAGGAGTCTCCAAGAAAATTATTGTTTTAGCAAAAAAGATTCTCGTCAATTCAGGGTTTGGTTTTATAGAAAAAATCAGACTGTTTCGCATAGTAAAATAACGTGGCTTGTAATAATTTCTTTTGTAAAACATGTTTTTGAGCAGGTATTCCTTTGCAGCAAAAATGTTTTCAGGGTATTAAGGCATAAAACAAAGAAAATAAACTGTAGACAAAGAAGTAGGAAGGAACTAATCTTAACATCTCTGGTGCTAGTAAGGTTGGTCTTGCTTTTCAGAAAGCAGACTGCCCTGAAGCATAAAACAGGGGTTTTTTTATAACCTTGCAGCATCTTACTATAGTTTTTTTGCTTGGTTGCTTCAAGCTGCTGGGGTTTTGGCATCTGGCTTGCTACCTTGCACTGAATTCCTGCGGTCACCCTGTCCAGAGAACAGGATGAAATGAGGGTTTTTTCATGCTGCCTTGCAAAATGGAGGCTCCAAGACAACCAGGAGCTTACATAGTTTTACAGGCAGGGTTTTTGTAGTGTATGTAGTTCTGCAGTTTTCTGTGTGAAGGTTGCTGTACTAGTGTTAGGCCGATGCAGTGGACCAGGTCACTCTTGCTTTGCATTTTTTCTTTGGTTTTTTGTAGGTTTGGGGTTTTTGGGGGTGGTGGTTTTGGGTTTTGGTTGTGTTTTTTTGTTGAGCCTTGGGAATAGGTTGTTTTCTCCTCTGCCAAATTGTTACAGTGGTGGTTTTGACAATAGCAGATGTGATTTCTATCCCCTGCTGCTTGCAGGTGCTTGAAGAGGTGCTCCATAACCTGGAGCAAGATGACACCATGAGCGTAGAGGACTTCTTCTATGGCTTGCTTAAAAACGGAAAGTCACTGACACCCTCGGCATCTACTCCGTACAGACAGCTGAAACGACACCTCTCCATGCAGGTGAGAAGCTTAGGTGGATCCTGGGGTAAAAGCAGGAGCAAGTCTTGAGCAAATCTTACCTAGCCTGTCTCCTCCTCTTCCTCCCCATTTGTCCCTGTGGTGGGGCAGCTGTGAATGTCCCCCTGCCCCATTGAGGTAGGAGGTGGTGGCAGTGAGCTGCTGTGGGATGCCCTGGTGAGTACAGCAGCACCATGGACGTGACTGCCTCCCCCCGAGCGAGAGCGATGAGGTGAAGCTGCTGCAGGCTGCTTCTGGGGATGTGAGGGATAAAGCAGAAAACACCCTCCTGGTAAAGGGGAGGTGGCTCCTCTTTCAAGTGGCGTGGCTTGGAGAAGGCTCTTGCAAGCTGCAATGTGCAGTAAGTAAATGGTATAAACTGGATGTAGGGGAAAGTGGTGGTCTGGGGGAGGCTGGAGACAAATCTCTAATTTTTCTTTTCTTTTTTTGCGAGTGTTTGCATCTACTGCCTATCTTTGCCTGGAAGCTTTGCCTGGTGTAGCGCAAGCACCTGTGCATACGCTCCGTACAGTCTTTTTAGGGGAGGTAACATGTGAAACCAAAACCACAGTGAAATAAAACACATTTGGAGCACTGAGGACAGCTCTGAAACTGTTCCTCGGATTTATTTTAAATCCAAAGTGCCTGGTCGTGCCGCAGTGCCGTGAGGTCAGCAGCGGCGCTCCTGCCGGGTATTTGCTTGGCAGTGAGGAAAAGCAGACCTTAATCCTTAATCTCCAGAGTACTGTTAGCGAAATTACACTTATAAGCCTTTCTCGTTGCGGGGTGGCCAGATGCCTGGCTCTGCCCATGCCCCATCGCACCCTCTCCCCTCTCTCGGCAGTCCTTCGATGAAAGCGGGAGGCGCACCACCACCCCCTCGGCCATGCCCAGCACCATCAGCTTCTGCCTCTTCTCCAGCCTGGATGACGGGATGGGCTATGGCTGTGTGGAGGGTGTCCTCGACTGCTGGCACCAGGAGGGCATAGAGAACAGCCAGGAGATCCTTAAGGTAACCAGCTGCTCCATCTTACCCCTTTTATTTTCTTCCCCCTGCACACCCCCTACCTCAGTGTGAGATGCTGGACTGTAGCTCAATTATTTATTTTTTTCCCCCTTTTAAAATTCCAGTGCTGCTGACAGGTCTAACTGTTCTGGGACACCTCCAATAATTTCCTTTATTGAAATGGTATATCCCAGAGAGCTAGAAGTTAATGATAAAAATGTAATGTGACTTCTAGCTGCACTCGAAGAGGTCACCTATATTTGTAGAAAGCAATTTAATTCCTTTACCTCGCTGAATAGCCTGAATAGCTGCACCTGCAAACCTTTTAGCACTGGGATGACCTGAATTATTACTTGCACTAAGGTGGAGGACAGCACTTGAAACCTTGCTGTTGTTAGTCTTATTATGCAGAGTAAAAAGGTAATGGGGGTTGCAAATTGAATACCTGAAGTAAAACTCATCCCTGTCTCCCTAGAAGCTGTGGATGGGAGAAGATAATTTCATGTGTCTGTATTAAGACCATCTCTGGGTTCCCAGCAGCAATGATGATAGAATGCTCCTGGCTTTTAGTGTCTGTGTGGATATTGAACATGTAATAAACGCTGCCATTGCTCAGGCTTTATAACCCCCTTGTAGCCTGGGCTGATGCAGGCCAGGTTGATAACAGGGTGCTGTTCTCACCGGACCTGGTGGTACACCTTTGCCTTCTCTTCTGCTTGTTGCATTCCACTGGTCACTTGCTAAGCAAGAGAAGGCAAATGCGTACCACTTGCTTAGTGATCAGTGTCATCAGGGTGGCTTCTGCGGTGTTTGCAGTGTTTTGGCCCCTCCAGTAGCCCTTCCGCACCCTGCTTTGTGCTCCTGCAGAGTTAGGTTGAAGGAGATTGCAAGCAGTTGCTGATGATAACTTGCTGTCTAAGCGATGGGATCCCTGCTGTCAAATACCCGCTAACAAGGCTTCTTCTGTGTTGTCTTTATTGCAAGAGCTGGTTTTGTTTAATGTGAACATTTTCAGCCACGTTCCTGCAGCATTTGAATATGTAAAAAGGCCAGCGTAGTTAGGTCCTCTAGAGAATTAATACTTTTAATCAGGCGTGGGCTTAATTTCTTGTTGATCTGGCAGCACAACCAGGACACTTTCCATCTCCGCAGCTGGCAGCAGCCCTCTACCATGGGAGGGTGGCAGAGATGTCTGGTTTATTGCCCCAGAGGCATTTGTGACAGATTAATTGGCAAGCAAAGATCTCTTCTGAGCTTCCTCATTTTATTCTGTCACTTCGTGTACAAACCTCTCCAGGCTCCTGCAGGGCAGGAAGGCTCGTTCTGCTCTAATGAGGTGTTGTTTTGCAGGCTTTGGACTTCAGCTTGGATGGGAAGGTGAACTTGACAGAGCTGACGCTAGCGCTAGAAAACGAGCTCTTAATAACCAAGAATGGAGTCCACCAGGCAGCCCTGGCGAGTTTCAAAATGGAGATCAGACACTTGCTGTAAGTCACCAGGATTGCCAGCTGTGCTGCTCCCTCACCGCCCTCTGCCTTTGGCCAAGCAGGAGCTGATTCATGGTGGTCCATAGCACTTCTCCAAGGGGCATTGGTGCAGTTGCTGCTGTTTCGCTGGAAAGCTAGGTTCCCTGGTAGCTTGGTCAGAAACTCTCAACTCTTTGTTTTGCATGGGTAAAACACTCAAATCCAAGTACTGCAGAAAAATAAGATTTAAAAAAAACAAAAAGCAAAGCAGTTCCCAGCCCTGCTCTGCATCTGGAAACTGTCCCTGCCATCTGCAGTGCTCACTGATGGCTGATGAATGCGAAACTGAAGACAGAGGCTGGTGCCACTTGATAAGCAGTACCTTTAATCCCAACTGACCTCTTGCAGTGGTGTTACATGGGTTCGTTATGTGACAGAACTGCAGGTGAGGTACAAAACCACCGTGTACCCCCACTGTTTTCATTTGAAAGTCAACACTGTTTGACTTTGCATTGGACTTGCTGTGCAGGCTTCTCGGTTGAGAAGGGTGTAGGAGATGGGAAACATCTCCCTGTATGTATATTTATTAATTTGTAAATTATACACAGGTCCTCTTGAAGCTCAAATATTTCTTCCTATATGCCAATGGATCATCTTGTCCACCCCGTTTTGGAGACTGCTGCTCTAAGCATTGCATCCTCCATTTTGCATCAGTTCTTGTTGTGTGACTGTTGCATCCATCCGCCACATGCACAAGCTCCAGTTGTTGGTGGTGTTTGGTTTGTACTGTAAATCTTTGAATAGTTAGTTATCAGCTTATGCATCCACCTCCATGCGACATCATAGATGATTTTGCTGGTCTTTAAGACTGCACGTGTCCTGTTACTTGTTGGTTTACCGCTTCTGCTTGTAAGCTGCCTGCTTTGCTTGTATGAAACCTCACAAGATGAGGCTTCCCACTGTTTGTTTGCATCTACATGTCTACATAACTTTTTTACGGTCACCCAGTGGAGAGATGTGTTGTCAGGTTCCTGTCAAGAAAGCTGCTCGGTGTAGCAGGTCTTACAAACTTGTGATCAAAAGCGAACTGGACGTAGTGTAAGGGTGAAGTCGTAAAAATAATAAAATGATGACAAGTAAATGGGACAGAAAGTGGCCTGGCAGAATGGTGTAGCACTGCAGTTTGGGGGTGCTAGACCACAGCTGAGGAGTTCCAGGTGTTGAGGTCTTGGGGCCTATGGCGATATCAAGACATGTCCAGAGCTATGTGTGTGAATTTGCATCCAGTGACTAAAGGCAGTTGATAAGACCCTTGGAGAGCTTTCCGTGCTTTTTCTCTGGGGGAGCTGGGAGGGTAAGCTAATCCAGGACAGCTGTGTTTACCCTAGGGAGAGGGTTGACCAAGTGGCCAGAGAGAAAGAGAAGCTGCGATCAGACTTGGAAAAAGCCGAAAAGCTGAAATCCCTGATGGCTTCCGAAGTAGATGACCACCATGCCGCAATTGAGCGCCGGAACGAGTACAACCTCAGGTACAGCATCCCGGGTCCCCCCTCTCCTCCTCATCAGCATTGCATGGACTCAGTGACAGAGGCAGTGGCTTCGTGCCTGCTGACCACCACCAGGCTTCACTGACAGCGGTATTTGCCGCCTGCTTCTTTTTACGAGCTCTTCTACCTCTTGATACCTCTGTAGGAAGCTGGATGAGGAGTACAAGGAACGAATTGCAGCTCTAAAGAATGAGCTCCAGAGAGAGCGGGAGCAAATCCTGCAGCAGGCTAATAAACAGCGGCTGGAGCTGGAGCAGGAGATAGAAAAGCTGAAAACTGACGACAGCTACCTCCGGGACCGCCTGGCCCTTTCCCTGAAGGTAACGGGGACCAAATGCAGCCGGCCTTTGCTGCTAAAAGGGAAGGGTGCCTTGAAGTTGGGAGTGACTTGCAACTTAGTCCTTGCTGACAGGCTGTGTTACAGTGCATGTTGAGCTAGCTGAAAGTAATGTCAGCAGCAAGATAGAGACGTGTCAGTGAGAATTGTTTTTTGGGTCACCTCAGTAGTTACTCCTGGAATTCATAAAGCTCCAGTTCAAATCTCTGCTGCCATCGAGTGCAGAGTGTGCATGTGTCTGGCTATTGGATGGGCTGTCTGCCTTGCTGGCTGTTTGGCTCTCCAGCCAGGAGATAATGAGTCTTGACAAAATTTAAAATACTGCTTTGAAAGCAACCAAACAAAAAAATCTCTGAAGCAAGCTTGCTGTTACGCTTTTTGATAATTTTATCTGCTGCTTAATGCAATGGTGTTGCTCACCCATGACCCCACAGATTCACATCCTTTTCCTAGATATTTTTTTTAGAAAACACTTAAGTCAACTCTTTTTATCTGACTGCTGTCTTGCCATATAATTATGTCTTGCTCAGTTTTTTAAAAAAATAATAAAATGGTAGTGGTGTTATCTTACAAATGACATCAGAAATATTGATAGGCAGAGGGAGTTACTGTGCCCTTACAGATGCTCAAGCGAGCAGCTTTTGATGGGGGTGGCTGTCCTGTGCTCAGCAAGGAAATTATAAAATATTCCTCCTGAAGCAGTCATCTGAAAGGTGAGAGGAGCAGAGGAGTGCAGGGTTTGTGAGCTGGCTGTGGGTCCAGTGTTCACACTCACTGTTGCTGTGGCAAGAGGGATTGTGTGTGCATGGGTTCGCAATTCCTGCCTTTGGCTGAAGCCTGTAACAGTGTCCATACTCTGACTGACTGGGAGGTTATTCTTTTTCTAATGTTACCACATGCTAATGTTTTCATCCTCCAAATGCTGAGGTTGTTGCGGTGGGTTGTTTTGTCCAGGAAAACAGCCGCCTGGAGAGTGAGCTATTGGAAACAGGAGAAAAACTGGCTGAGTATGAAAGTTTGGCAAGCAAACTGCAGAGAAACTTGGAAAACGTCCTGGCTGAGAAGGTAAATCCTCCTCTTCCCAGTATCCTTCCAGACTTAAATTGCTTTCAATTGCTTTTCCATTACTACATTCAAGCTGCCAATTAACTAATAGTTGGAGGCTCTTGGGGTCCCTCTCCAGATGTGACCAAGGCACAGCCTACCTTGTTGACATGGACTGCCTGACTGACTTCAAGTTAAGGAAAATTAAAGATACCTCACCTTAGCTCTAGTTTTATGCTAATTAAGAGTAGGGAGCCTTTCAGTAAAGCAATAATCCTGCAGATTTGCAGGTTTGTTTTTTTTTTCCCCCAGCACATAGTTTTGGATAGGCCCAACATGCAGGTCCTTCCTAGGGAAGATGATACATGAGATGTTAAGTGGTATCTCTGCTGGACTTGCGAGAGAAGAGAAGTGAACAGCTGATCATGGTTGTATAATTGCAATAAACTTATTGGAATATCAGCTTCTCCAAAGGCATTTCAGTGTGTGTGCATCTAGACAAAGGCTCATATACTAGGCTTCTCGCACAGCATCAGTCTTCCAGACTTCTTTAAACCTGGGATTATTTATCGAACAAAGATATGCCAAGTTAGAAAGCTGTGGTCTGAAATCAAAGTTAGCATGAGAGGTATGGTGAGATAATATTTGTGAAGGTGGTTGCTCGCTGTCCCCTACCAGCAGGGAAGCAGAGCTTCTGTATTAAAAATAAAAAAATCCAGAGGGAAGAGGGCACGGGCTGCAGGACTGCTTGTGAATGGCACTGGGGCTGTGATGAGCAGGGCGGTTTGGTGGAAGAGTAACTGGATCCCGTTCATGCCGTTTCAGTTTGGTGACCTGGATCCCAGTAGTGCAGAGTTTTTCCTGCAGGAGGAGAGACTGGCACAGATGAGAAGCGAGTACGAGCGGCAATGCAGGGTAAGCAGAGCCCAGGGATGGAGACCTGGCACCCATCCACCCGTGTTCACCAAGAATGTCCTTTCTGCAAATGGCAGTGCAGAGCAGCAATATAATGCTGCTGGAATTTTTTTCCTGTATAATGGCTGTTTTACATGAATCCAAGCTCTTTGAGAGGGCAGATCCCATGCCACAGAGGCAACTGGCTGAGCTAAGAGGATGGGTTGCCCCGAGTGTGAGCTGGGATAGGGTCTATGGATCCTCCTTTGTTCCCCAGCTGTACATCAAGCTCTACTCCTGCGCAGTTGTGTACTAGTGGTTTTTTGATTTATGATACAAACTTTGCCCTAATTTCAATTCAGAGTTGCAGGAACTTACCACAGAAATAAGACACATCCCTGTTTTGCTGGTTTGGAAAACAATAGTATCTTCTTAAAATAAAACTGAAAATGTAAAGCTTGTCTCCTCCTCCCCAAATCTTGTATGGCTGAAACACTTCTTCAAAGTGGGCCTGTAAGTCATGTATTTACATGTCTACTTTCTGCTGACTACAATAGTTACCAGCATTTGGCTCATCTGTTCTGCATGATCCTTTTCGTTCAATAAAGAACTACCTTGGCAAAAGACTGCCTAATCTGAAACAGCATGGTTGCTCTTAGAAAGTTGCAGTTTAAAAGTGAAGATTGCCTAGAAGTATTTGTTGAATTGATACTTCTTGATAAGAAGACATTGCTGGAATATGCAACTGATCTTCTTTTGAGTAGTGACAGATACGAATCAGTATTCAAAGTTCACTTTCCGAACCTTTCAAATCTGCAGAACTGTGTGTTTACCCATTAAGGGATTCATTTTCCTCAATAAATGCTGTTCATTGAGCTGAGTGCATGGCATTTGGCACAAACACTCGGGATATTCTGCTGGCAAATGGGCAGAAGTACCAGATGGTAAATGCAGTAATGAGGGTGTCTCTTTCCTAATTTGATCTTTCACTTCTGATTTGATTTTTCAAGTAGATGATGTCTGAGGAGGTATTTCTCAACTGTTTGAAAATGTTCTTAAGCTGCTGTTTAAAAAAGGTCTTAGGAAAAAGGAGTGAAGTGAAAAGTCCTGGACTGCAATATGCAGAGGCAGAATAGACACAGGATGTCAGTCCAAAGAAGGCTTTGCTCTGTTAATAAGGCACACATCTGTTACAGATGGAACACAGGTTGGAACCTGGAGAAGAGTGTTATTTACCTGATAGGGCGCTGACTAATGTGGTATGATGGCAGCATTATTGACAGGTCTTTTCCTACCATAATTCTCTCCTAAATGTCTCATCGTGGCAGTGTGGTGATGCACAGATGCTCAGCTGCTGTGGTTGCTTTTACTCAGGCTTATTTTTCTCCCCCCTCTCAGGAACTGCAAGACCAGATAGATGAGCTGCACTCTGAGCTGGAGGAGTACCGTGCCCAAGGCAAAGTGCTCCAGCCTTCGCTGAAAAACGCACTGTCGGAAGAGTTTGATATTGATATGAAAAGTCAAGGCAACAGTGGTATTGAGCCTGACCAAGGTAAAGCACATCTCCTGTATGACCAACTTCTGTGCTGTAGGTATTTATCGTAACGTCTTAAGAGGTGATTACGTAAAAGCTTTACCAAACCTTCACAGTGAGGCTCAAACAGCACCTCTGTTTTGCTGTTTAACGTGAAGTGGAATATGGCTGCTGTACTGTATTCAAAGCTGAAACTAATGTTTGCAGTTCCCTGTCTGTGTGTGTGATGGGAATTTGAGAGCTGCAAGTATTAAACTGATGAATTTTTTCTGTTGAGATTGTATCTCTTTGGGCTTTGAGAATATGTATGTTATTACCATTTTTTAAAGGACTTGGTTCAGAAGACTGCAACCCATTAAATATGAGCATAGAGGCAGAAATGGCTATTGAACAAATGAAGGAGCAACATCACAGGGATCTACATCACCTCAAACAAGAGCTTGAAGACACAGTAAGCTATTCTAACTTAAATCTTCACAACTCTTCCAGCTTTTTCATACAGGTGTAGTGGTCTTGAAGGACTTTTAATTCCTGGTCAAATGATAACCTGTGAATCTGAGCCTCTACCTTCCCTGCTCCTTCTGCATCTTGCTGTGTGATGGAGAGGCACAGGAGAGGGCTGAATGAATGTTGCAGTAGATTAGCACACCAGCTAAGGAGACAGCAGTGAGCCTTTCCAAGGCAGTATTGCATTTCCAGTCTTGAAAGCCTGCTGCATCTGAATTAGCCACTTCATACCCACTGGCATGGGGTAATTGTGGCTTAGAAAGGCTGTTGGCAGGAGTCTGTGTTGCTAAATGCTAGGCTTGTGCAGCCTGGTGGTGTTGAAACACGATCTGTGCTGTGGGAGAATAGAAACTGCTGTTATGATACCTGTGCTACTGAAAATGGGCAGTCAGCTCCCTGTGTTCTGGGTGTCCATCTGCAAATTAATCTTGCCACACATGCGGAAATATAGAATGGTTTGGGCTAGACCTTTTAAAGCTCATCTAGTTCCAACCCCCCTGCCACAGGCAGGGACCCCTCCCACCAGCCCAGGTTGCTCCAAGCCCCGTCCAGCCTGGCCTTGAGCACTGCCAGGGATGGGGCACCCACAGCTGCTCTGGGCATAATCTCCATTGGCTCTACATGGAGACAGCCTGGGTCTGGATGGGCTTATGAGCCTGGGGCAGCTCGACTCCAGTGCCTGTCTATGGTGTTGTGCTCAAAGCTGTGCCAGCTCAGTCTAGCACAACACCTACCACCAGCCTATGCTAGCAGCCACGTCAAGGTCACAGTGTTTCCAAGCCAGAAAGATCTACCTTGCTGTGCAGGCGAGGTGCATTGGTGCAGAGATCGCCAGGCTTGTTCTGCAGGAGTCAGTTCAGGACCAGAAGTTGGGGGTCCCATCAGGCTGTATCTGTCAGACCAGTGCCTGCCTCCAGGTGAGAGGTAGTCATATAATTGTTATAGAACTATAATCTATTCATTTCACATGTGGCATAATGCAGGTACGCTGAAAGTGTATTGTGACAAAGCTGGGATGGGAGTGAGAAAAAGGGGACTAATAAAACATCATCCCAGAATCATTACTTTTCCTTCTAGGGTTTGTCTTGCGTCACTTGTGGGGAAAAAAAATAAAAGAACCCCCCCCAAAAAAATCCTTACCCTTTTTAAAAGGAAAGGCCTCATCTGCATCTTAATTTGGGGAAGGTTTTGAAAAAGTAATCAGTGAAATAATAAAAAAAAAAAAATTCCCCTTTAAATTTGGAAAACTGCCAGGACTTAAGTTACTGGCTTCTCTTTTCACAAATTCACTTAACAGAAGGCAGTGAAATTCATGCTTTTCCACATAATAATCATCTTTATCCCAGTAAGAAACTAAACTGAGCACTTTAGCATTCTTTTGCAGGGGAGATCAGTATAAGATGCTAATATATAATAAATAAAAATATTCTGTACAATATATGGAAATATATAATACAGAATTGTTGAGAAAACATCTCTGTGGAACAGTCCATAGAATGTTAACTAATCCAGTCTCTTTTCTTTTTGTAGGTGAGCCATTATGAAAAGCAGTTAGATGAGACAAAAATCCACTGTGAAAAGGAGCAAGAGGATATGAGGAGGAAGTACGCTGAGGAGATGCAAGTCATGCAAAAGCAAATAACTGGCCTTAAAAATCAAATTGCAGAACTGCAAGGAGAGGCAGCAGTGCTCAGAGAACAGCAAGAAAAGCTTGACTGTAAATACAATGATGAGAAAAACAAATTACAAACACGTTTTGATGAGGAAAAAGCCAATCTGCAAGAACTATTAAGGCAGGAGCACGAAGAAGATGTCAGAGCCAGACTGGACCAGGTAAATGAGAAGTTTAGTCAGGAACGGGAAGAACTGATTCAAAATAGTGTCTGGGTGGAAGAAAAGATGAGAGTTTTAGTGCAGACACTGCAGGAAGAGAAGGGAGAGCTGGAACGTGGCTTTCATGAGCAGCTGAAAAGGATGGCGGAGGTGCATGCTTTGGAGAAGGAAGAGCTCCAACAAGAGCTGCTGAGGAAACATGAGCAGGACCTGGAGGAGGAAAGGTGAGTGTCACCGTTGGCGGGGACAGTAGTGGCGCATGCTGACCTTGCTGGCTTGGCATGGTGACCAAGGTGAACCTAATGCAGAAATGGTTCCTGATGCCTAATTCAAGTGTACCAACTGTACAGTGCTGTTGCCTGTTCTATTCCAGGACACTGGGCTGCTGTCAAGGTTGGGATTTTCCTTCTGAGCTTTCTCAAGTAGATATTTATATTGATTTTTAGCTCACCCACAGGCAACAATAGTGTTAAAGCATAACCAGATATGATTAACTTGAGCTCTGTTCAGAATCCCTGTGCTTTACAAATCCCTGCTTTGTACTTTCAAAGCATCTGGGTTTTCAGAGTTTTTCTTTTCTGAAGAAGGACAGGGATGGCTGGTAATTGCTTTTAGCGAAGATTGAGTGTCAAAAGAAACTAAAAACCAGCCTGGGGTGACAGGGAGAGATGGGGGTAAGAACATCTGCCCCCATAAATCTGATCACAAGAAGAGAAGGGCATACACTGTGCAAGAAACCTTTTCTGAGGACACTTCATGGTTACACTTTTCCAAGGTGATTAGATTTTTAATTTTAAAGTTTCAACAAATTGCCTCAAATCTAACTTTGGCTCTCAGAAACACCCGTCAAATAGTTCTTCATCTAAAACTCAGTGAAAGAGTAATTTTTTCAGCTTGTTTTATTCAGCCTAAAAAGCCATTTGAATATTTTTGAGTTAGCCCAGAGTTTAGTAATATCTTATGTTAACCATGTTTAGGAAAAAAATGGAAAGTGACTATAACAGAAGAGCATCTCGTGCAGAAACTCAGTTTTCTGTCGACACACAAACACTTGTGAATAAATATGAAGAAACGATCCAAAATCTGGAAGGATGTTACCAGCGAGAGTTGCATGAACTTGCTGAACAGCAAAGAGAGGAGAAATCTCAGTGGGAGTTTGAAAAGGATGAAATTGCTCAGGAGGTTGCTGAAGCCCACGAGCAACTGAAGGAAAGTCTGGCGAATGAAAAGGCCATTTCTTCTGCTCTGACCCAGGAGAAAGATCTCCTGGAGAAAAACTTCAAGGAAGAAGTGAACAAGCTTGTGTGTGAGAGAGAGCAGCTTCAGAAGGAGCTACAAGACCTGAGGAATGCTGCTGAGAAGCAAGAGAAAAAGCTGAATGATAAAATAACAAAACTCCAACATGACCATGCAAAAGAGCTGAAGAACAAAGAAGAGCATATATCTGTGGTGGAGGAAAATGGGAAGCTGGTTAGGCAAAAGCTGGAGAGACTTGACAGTGAATACAAGCAAGAGAAAGAAGACCTCAATTCCAAACTTCTTGCTTTGGAGAGTATAAACAAAGACATTTGTGTAAGAGCAGAAACAGAAAAGGCTGAGATGAGTTTGGAAATCTCAAATCTTCAAGGGAAAATACAGAAATTGCAGTGGGAGACCAATAGTTTTTCCGCGCTACAAAATCATTATAGGGTCCTGGAAAACGAGTATGCAAAAGCAAAGAGCAAAATTGCTTCTTTCTCTGGTATGGCACCCCTGGGAGATGATGCAGATGTCCTCTTAAATCTGCAGAAAGTGCACGAGCAAGCTGTGAAGGAAAATGTCAGAATGGCTGCTGAGATAGTCAGGCTGCAGCACAGGTTGCAAGCTGCAGAGCAGGAGCCTGTGCAACCTCCCAGTCCTGGCTGCTCTGACTCCAGCTCAGAACTCTCTCAGCTGGCAGATGAGATGGATCCCACTTTTGAAGGGTTGCCCAGCGACTGTAAAGATGCAGACAAGGGAACAGATTCACATGTCCTTCAGCTTTTGGAGGATGATACCACCGACCTGGAAGAAATGACTGACGTTGATTCAGATTTGGAGAAAGCATGCACTGAAGCCAGAGCAGGCGGCCATGCGCTCAAGGTGCAGGCATGTCAGATGCAAGGAATTAAAGCAGCACTGGAAGCTGACAGCAGTCAGGATTGTGACAAGAATAGAGAGCTGCTTGCCTGGGTGCCTCTGCTGCAAAAAAAGAGAGATCTCAAGAAAACTCTTGAGAGAGTTCCTAGACCAAAAATGCTACATAGTGACATTAACCAGCAGAAGGTTCATCTGCTAAATCACAGAATAGCTCCCAAAAACAAAGGGTTTGTTTCTGATGCTTTGAAGCTGCAGGTTGAGCTTGAGAAGGCTGAAGAACTGAGTGAAGCCTCTCTCCTGCTTGATCACGCTCATGGGGCAACAAATGGTGACCTGAAAAGCGTAATAGGTCAGCTTTGGAAAAGGGTCGCAGAGTTAGAAGACAGATCGATGGCACAGGCTGAACTTCTATCACTACAAGAAGAAATTCAGGTAGAAAATGAGGATCTGAAATCTGAAATTATAAAGTTAGTTGAGAAAAATAAAGTGCTAGAAGACAACCTGCATAAGCTGAGAAGCGTTCATTGCAAACTAGAAGAAAGTAAACTGGAAAGTACTAAGCTAAGAGAGGAAAACACACAGCTTATCAATAAAGTTAAGGAATTGGAAGATGTCCAAGAACAAGATGCACAAGGAAACGTAGATGCACACAGCGACAAGTTAAGGCTGCGATGCCAGTTTGGGAAGCTGGAAGAACATGCCGCTGCATTTACAGGTCAGCAGGACAAGCGTGCCCGAAGTGACAGCATGGTGAAAGAAATGTCGGCAGAAAAGTGGGAGCTGCAAGAGCCCAACAGAAAGCTGAAGGAGAAAGCTGCTGCTCTGGTTAACACAAACAACGTGCATTTCCACAAAGAGGAGAGGAATACAGTGACGCACGGCTTACAAAGCACGTGCACTGAGCTGCAGCAAAAAGTTGATCTTCTGAGGTAACGTACACTTGCAAAACTTTGTGGGAAATGTGCCAGCCCCACAGTAATCGAATGTGCCGCTTAGAAACTAACCTAGCATCCCACTCATCACTTCGTAGCCGCCTGCCTGCCTGCTGTATGGCTGCTGCATTAACCGCTGTAGTTTAACTTTGATTAGAAAACAGTGCCTTGGACTCTAACTACTAGCAAGCAGGCTGTTTAATCCTGGATAACGACGGCTGAAATAAATGTGTGTGACTTACTCCTCTCTGACCACGACCTAACATGAATGGTAAAACAGGAGCAACCTGCCAGCCGTTCTGTCTGTGGATGTAGTCGCCTTTGCAGTGTGTAGTTTATGGTACATCAGAAACCCCTGTATTTTTGTGTCCAAAATACTGTGATAACACTTCCAGAATGCTTTTAGCTTTTACTAATATCACTTCTTCACTCGGTTTGCTGTCTTCTAGTACTGAACGTTACTTGGAATGCTAAAAGCATTTCTATTTTTCTCAATATTTAAGTTAATACCAGAGAATTACAGTAACTTTTTTTCCCATCAGGAGCACTTTAGGGTTAGGAATCCATCAGGTGTGTGATATGGTAAATACCACTATAACACAGAGAATATAATAGGTTTTACCTACTTGTTTTTAACTGCTGTATTTCAGCAAGGATTTTTTGGAGGTCATAAAGTGGCTGCAAGTGGCTTAATTATTGTTCAGCACCAGCTTCCTGCAGGAAATTGTTCTTTCAGGCATTACACCATGGCTAAGTTATTTTTCTACGGTCACCTCAGGACAGAAAAGGCACTTCCCAACACTGCTGTTCCCATGCTGCCTTTCCCAGCATATTGGACTCCAGAAACAGCTGGGGAAACAGCTTGCTTACCTAGGAACCTGCATATTGTGGTGTTAAGCTGTTTAAAGTTATGTTATTTGTAACTTAAGGACTGAAAGGTATAGTACAATACTAGTGTGAAACTTTTACTAGGGATTTTAGATTTTAACTAACTTAGCTGTACAAAAACATGCACAAAAAGCCCCTTTTTCAGCAATCTGGGGAGCACTTTTAGTAAATGAAATGTGAAATCCATATACCATTCATACATAAAATAAGTCAATCATAGCTTTGGTTTTTAGTATTACAGGTAGCTTAGGCTTTTAGTTATTTTTTTTCCCTGTGGGCCTAGGTGATCTACAGAAACAGTTTTCACTTGTCTCATCTCTCTGCCACAGATGTGAAGCTGAGAAGCTCAGAGAAGAAAATGCCATTCTGAAAAATGAAGTGACTTTATTAAATGAGGAGGGTAGTGCTTCCAGCCTGAAACTGAGGGAGCTAAATGGATCCCGAGAAGAAATGCGGTAAGAATTCAACGGTGCATGTACCATGTGTATGCCTTCAGGCTCTCGCCATTGTGCACACCCGATGGTTATGTCCCTTCTCTCAAAGCTCCTTCATTTGTTAAATACTCTACAAACTTTGAAATGGGCTTATTTTGTGGTGCCACTGGAAATCCAGCTGGCTGATGGTCTATTCCTTGTCCTTTTAAGCTGCCCTAGCTTGACCTGCCCATTCCAAGAGCCAAAGCAGGGGTTTAACTGCAGGAGTTCAGATGACCCAGTAACACATACAAACACAGCACCTACTTATGAGATGACCTGATGCAATTATTCATGCTTCAGCAAAGGCAGAGCTTGTTGGGCTGGTGTAGCCTTAGAAAAGGCAGAAAGAGGTACAGCGTGACAGTATTTCAGTGATTTGCAAGTCTTTTGCAAGTAGGTAACCATCCACGATCCTGGGAGTATTCTCCCCTTCTAGAAAAAAAACCTGTGTGGGGTACCTTGAGGAAGATGTGGCGCTTAGGGACATAATTTAGTGGTGGGCTTGGCAGTACTAAGTTAATGGCTGGACTTGATGATCTGAAGGGTCTTTTGCAACCTAAGTGACTCTGATTCTATGATTCTATAAAGTGAGCACTTGCCAAGCCTGTGCAAAGCAGTGATGCTAAGCAATATATAAATAGCCAGAATTACCATTTCTGGAGAAGTCAAAAATCAGCCCATTCTTGTAGGTGTTTGTATCAACAAGTGACTCTAATGTTAACAAGTTTTCATTTTTCCTTAGGCAAAAGATAGAGGCTGTGAGAAAGGAAAAAGTGGCTATACAGAAGATGGTTGACAACCTGAAAAAGCAGGTACACGGCCTGAGCCCATAACCTTCTCTGTAGAAATCATCACTGTATAAAAGCTGTTCCTTAGGTGGATGCAAAGGCAGTAGAAAATTACCATTATATACCTTTAAACGTTTTGACAACGGTTCTCATTAAGTCTTTGGGATTGACAGAAGGCTCGTTTGACATGCTTAGAAGACAGGATCTACAGCAATGCTACTGTAACTATCTGGTTTACAAACTCGAGAGCACTTTCCATAGTCAACTTGGAAAGTTTATTTAATAGAAATATAAAGTTAAAATCTTTCTTTTGTACTCTTTGCGGGTAACGCTCTGCAGCTAGCCCATGGGAAATAGGGGTTATGTGACTCAGCCTCTACTTATTTCCCAGCTGGCTGGGTCTAGGAATTCTACCAGCTGTGACCCTTTGCTTGTATCCATGAGACTGCTACTTTTATTTTAAGGGTGGTTTGTTATGCTAGGCACAGTAGAAGGTTTAAGTAGCTCTTAGATTCATGTCCCTCTTAGAATTTTACCAAGCAATACTACTTGCTCAGAACAATCTACTACCTCACCAGCACGCCCCTCAAAATACACATCAGTGTGGCAAAGGGGAGGAGGAACGGAGTGGTGTGCCAGATGACTGATATCATAACTGATATAATTAAGGCTATTTATGAGAATTTAACAGCATCTGGGGCTGACCGTGCATGCAACAGGCCATCAGGAGGATTCTTACTCCTAAATATGATTCCACTTGATTTGGCCTAAAATTAGGGCATGAAGCAAGTTAAACAGCTATAGGGAAATAAAGCAGGCAATGCTACTGGGGTCGTGACTATTACTTATACAGTTAACGGCAGCTCTGCCCCACCGTTCAGAGATGCTGTGGTATGGGAGTGGCGCTTGTCAGTTCTTTTAATCATCTTAATAGAAAGGAAACGTTCTTAAAAGTCTCATTCCCAGTGTAAAAGCAGTCATAACTGACACTGCTGTCCTGATTCAGGTAGCAGACCTGAAGACCAGAAACCAGCAGCTGGACTCCGAAAATACAGAACTTAGCCAGAGGAACTCCAAAAATCAAGCAGATGTGCAGGATCTTAATCAACAGCTGGCAAGGGTGCTCAAGCAAAAGGAAAGGGAAGCAGGAAAGTGTACCCTGGAAGAATGGGAAAAGGAGAGACTGGTACTGAAAGAGGAACTGGAAAACTCCAAAGTAAAGGTATGAGATTACACTGTTTCTAATGGTATGAAACAACTGAACTTTTAGGAATGCAGAGGTGCTATGGAATTAGCATGTCTTTGAGCTGTGCTTGAGCCTTCAAAGCTGAATTTTCCCAAGTATTAGCCAGAAACATAGGTGTGTGCGGCAGCAGGGGTGGAATGAAAGCATGAGAGCAGCCAAAAGCAGGCAGGTAGAAGTGTGCAGTTTTTTCTTGAAATGGAACCAAGTGATAAGTATTTACCTGAATTTTCCAGCATGCTTGTTCTGTTCTGTCCAGTGCCATCCCAGTTCTAACCCATGTGACTGGCTGCAGCATCCTCTGGTTAACCTTTGTTACTCGGCATGTCTCAAGTTGAAACCTGAGTCTTTTACTTTTTGCAGTCATCCAATATGGTGTCTTCCTTGGAGGTGGAGCTGTCAAAAATGAAGGTCCAAGCTCATATATTGGAGCAGGAGAACCACATCCTCAAGCAGGAACTAGAGAAGACAAAACAAGTATGGCATCCTATTTGAGTGCTATCAGATAATGCTGGCTGTCCCTTAATGTGCCCTACTCTCTTGCCCAAGTTGGAAATAGTTAATTTCTTTAAAGAATGGTCATAACAGCAAGAGAATATAAATCCTCTTGAAGCAGTCCCTGGGTACAATGCACAACTGTTCAAATACAGTTGGTTTCACATTTGCCAAAAGATCTTCCAGAGTAATGGGTCTACAAAGACAGGCTTTGAAAATAAAGACAATGATTTAAAGCTCTAATCAAGGAATAGACAGGGCTTTTCTAGTTTGTGCAGACAGGATAGGAAGGGGAACACTTCCCTGTGTAACTAGTGATACCCATACAGCTCAATTTTTAAGGACTGGACTCTTCCAGCATATCCTTTCAGAGAGAATTCCTATTGCTAAACCCATCTGGAGACTTCATCTCCCAACTTCTGAGGGTAATTTCCTGGGCTTGGTTATCACCTGTATAAGCATGGTTCAATTGGCTGTAAATATATGCTAATAAACACAGATAATGAAGGCTACAAATGAGTTAGCTCTCCTGATTAGGGCTCCACAAAGTAATTTTCTTTACTCTCTAAGGCATTCATTTGATGCACCCAGTGCTTAGAATAGATAATGGTCTTAAAAAGCAAAAGCAGATGAGGCCTGTTCAGTAAAGAGCAGATTGTGGATTGAGTGTAATTAAAGACAGAAGATTGAGTGAGCAAAGACAGAACAGCACAGCACAAAGCAGAGTGTTAAGCTAAAGCACTGTGTCAAATGGGAAAAGGATCAGAAGTCAGCAGTACAGTATTTTTTCCCCTTTCATGGAAGGGGCAGAGAAAGACTAGCCCTAAAGCAAATCCGAGGGATCACAGGGCAATTAGGAATCCTTAGCACTGCTGTTGCAGGAAGGATGCCTCCGATAGATGAATGATGCTCAAATGATCATTCATACTGAGTTAGAGTATGCTTTTCTGTCTTCCATTCTCTCTGGAGTGGGATGATTGGTCCAGAGAAGAGAAAGCTTTGTGTAATACTTGCATAAAAAAAATTCTGCAACAGCACAGAAATGCAACTGAGGGGTTTGTTTTCCACAGCTGTCCAGTTGCCCTGAACTCTCTGACCTTCAAAATGAAGTTTCGAGCTTAATTACTAAAAATGAAAAGCTGCAGAAAGAAAAAGAAGCCCTGAGTGAGGAATTAAACAGATGTATTGATAAGGTAAAAAAGATCTGCAAACCCACATCACTACTTACATGCTGTAACGGGCTGTTAAAATTCTTATATCGTTATCTGTATCACCCTAACCTGTAAAACGACTTTGGATTTTTTTTTTGTTTGTTTTTACCTTCAAGCCAGATAAAAGCTTAATTGCCTGCCTTTTTTTTTCCTAGCTGGTCTTAAAGAGAAAGCTTAAATTCTGGAGCACAGCTTTACTGTAATTTGATTATGTAGAAAATTCCAAACATTGCAAGGAACAGGGGCCTGGATATAAACATTGCAGCAGGACAAGGAAGACAGTGTTCTTGCACTTTTATTGCAGCCTTACACCTTGTAACTCTGAACTCAAGCAGTGTAACTAGCATGCGCACTGTAAATAATGATCTCGTTGTGTAGAGATTCAGGCTGGGAGCTGAGGGGGTTTTGTGCCCTCCCGTGTTTTCTTTGCATAGCTGTAACTCCCTCTAGCTTAACTCTCAAAGTCAAATTGAGTTAAAATCCTGAATGAGTCAGGCTTACAGATGTAATCTTATTTCAGGTAGCTAAAGTAAGCTGCTTAGAGAACGCAATTGGCAGCTTGAAGCAAGAGCAGAAGTCCTGGGAACAGCAGAGTCAGACACTGAAAACACAGCTCACCGTTTCACAAGAAAAGGTATAATAGTGATTTTTTGTTATAGCCCTAGATCAAAAGCATTTTTGTAATCTCTTGTAGTGCTTTTTTTTTCTCACTAAAAGCAGCCCTCCTCTAATGGATGCAAAGATGTCATGCAGCTAAGAATGGCTGCTTTGATGGTCTTTCAAAGTGATGCTCTTAAAGGACAAGAGGAAACTTGTTAAATGCAATGAGGGATTTTTTTCCCTGAGAAAAAGCCATGTTTTGCGTCTATGGCCAAGTTACTTTTGCCAACTCATTCTGCCCAATTATTCCTAAAATACTTCAGGAACTCTGCTCCCTGCTCTTCTGGCAGTGGCTTGTCCCTTGCCAAGCAGGGGAGGGGAACAAATGGCTCTCTGCTTGGCTGATCTCACTTGGGATTTCTCGTTGGCCATGGGCTGCCAGGAAGAATAAATAATTCAAGAGAAATCTTCTTTTCCTGGCATATCACAAAAAATATTTGGGGCTGGAAGATGTCTGTTGAATGTAGTATTGTGGCTGTATTCAAAGAGGATGGCTACTGATATGGAACAGCCAGTCAGAAAATCATTTAGCACTTTTGAAGGGGGCTGTCAGCATTATAACTTCTTCACTCCTTCCATCAGAGATCCTAAGTACGTGTGATAGGTGGTGCATACACATCCTAGCAGACCAAGGTTATGAGAAATCTTGGTCCAGTAAATGCCAAGCTGTGTTCCTGCTCATTACAGGTTCAGAGTTTAGATGAAACGCTGCAAAATACCAACCTTCAAATGTCCCGACTAAAATCAGACTTACGGGTGACACAACAGGAGAAGGAAACTCTTAAACAAGAAGTGATGTCTTTGCACAAGCAACTGCAGAATGCCAATGAAAAGGTAATGGACTTCAGGTGCCTCAAAGTCAGTCAACTTTGCATGCCAGGGTTTACAGACACGAGCTGCTGCTCTGCTCTAGCCTGACACTGTAGCCAACTTATTTCTTTACGTTGGCCTGTCCACTAAAAGGACACAAATATGTGGCAGGCTTGAGCAAGTAGACTCTGAGTTATGCAACTATTGATTTTTTTTTTTTTTTTAAACAAGTGATAAAGCTCATAATTTAAAAAATCTGAGAGGAGGTGGGTACAAGAAAAAGCCCTATTTGAATGATGTTTTCTGTATTCAGTAGTTTTCCATTTTAAAACAGTTAACTATAATTAGTCTTGTTGGATTGTATATAATGTGCAGATTTTAAACTTCTTTTAAAAAAACTTGTAAGTTTTGAACATATGGACAGATGATGATCAGCCTGTCTCCTGAGTTTCCATTCTTCCCTGAAAGAAATCTTTTTGGGGAAAAAAAAAATATCTCTGGACAACATATGAATTTCCACCTATCAAAACTATAAACATATTAACAATCAAACTAGTAATTGACGGGATCTAATTTTCACTCAAACTTGGTTTTGAAAGGCACAGTATTATAATCAGCCTCTCTTAACTGATGAGGAACTGTAACTGAAGGAGGTTGTAGCCAGCAGTCTTGGGATTGGTATTATGAATTCAGTTAGTAATTTGGCTTGTTTGCCGTGTAATTAAGGAATATTTAATGTCCACATGGAAAAGAGGCTGTTTCAGAATTGTACAACAGAAACTAAATTACAGCTATTACCGAATAAACCCAGTATTATATATTATTACTTGCCTGATGGGGCTCTGAAATGTAGCACAAATTGCTTTTTTTTGTGTTGTTGAACTCTGTGCACTCCTATCAACCATTCTAGTGCACAGCTATTATCTATGATCTGAGCAAAGGGAAACACTTTGGGTTTGCACTGTGATTAGCACATTGGGTTTCTTAGGGGAAAAGTGTGTAAGCTGTGAGGAAGATGGGAATCCTGCAACTTTAGAGTCTGCAATTACTGAAAGCCTACTTAAAGCCCACCTGAATAGAGAAAATATCTGCTTCTTTGTTTAAGGCCTAACCCTGCAATTCTGTCTCTTAAGAATCGGGTTCTAGAACTGGCTGTGCCTTCCTCAGGGCTGCAGGACCAACAGAGGCAAATACACTGGGATGAACTGGACCAGCTGACAAAACAGGAGCAGCAGCTGCTCAGGCAGGAGAATGAGAGGCTGCAGAGAGAAGTGCAGAGCACTAAAACAGACCTGACTCACTCCAGGGAGAAGGTAACCTGACCAAGATGACAGATCACAGAGGTGGTCCCCGCATGCTAAGCAAAACTTGATGATTCTTCTTTTGCAATAGGTGATACAGGAGAGGAATATTGTTTCTTAGTTTTGAATAGAAAGGTTTGCAGAAAGAATGCATAATGGAGTAGTGTTCCTTTGTCTGCACTGAATAGGTAGACACTCGTGATGTTTCAAACAGCTCTTCTTCAAAAGAAGATCCTGCTAACTCGTGTCTAAGGTTCTGGTCTGACTTTCAGTTAACACCTTTCTTAAAGAAGTTTGTAATATTCCTAGCATCCTTCATGTGCAATTTCTTGGCTTACAGTATTAGGCAGATTATGGGCAGGAGGAAGGGCAAGAAGGACAATATGATGTCCTTCTTGCTAAAAAGCTAAAATGTCAAAAATAACGCAGAATCTGTTATGAGTCCAAAATAGATTGGTACTTGGTATTTTAGGTGAAGTAGATGCACTTTGATTTGTTTGAATTGTCTGGAACATCTTTCCACATTTGGTCTCTTTAGATGCGACAGCTGGAATCTACTATCCTTTCCCTAAAGCACCAAAAGCATCAAAGCCAGTCGGGTATTGTCAAAGCCATAGAGCAAGAGAAATTAAGCTTGAAGAGAGAGTGTGAACAGCTTCAGAAGGAGTTGTCATCTGCAAACAGGAAGGTTAGTTTTAGATGGTAAATATGTGACTCAATGCAGTATTTTCCATCTCTAAGAGCTAATGTAGTAAGCTGTGATTTGTCTTTTACTCCGAGCTTTGCGCTCTTTGTCTCTTATGAAACCCTGTCCCAGGGAGCTGAGAATCTTCTGTGCTTTTGCAGAGCATGCAGGGTGGGACTCCATGCCGATGTGTTGCAGGACTTTTAGTCAGCACAAACAGTTCCAGTGGTAAAACATGGGAACCATAAATAAAACGCAGGCTGCTCAAGTGCTCTGCAATACACAGTGCTTACACAGTAGCATTACCGCTTTTGGGTTAAACCCTGCTTATTCTTTGAAACTTGTCAGAGAAGCTGTATAACATTGTCTTAGACATCACTTTTAGCAAAGTATTACACTTATCCAAAAATACTTATGTCTCTTAATCTTGAATTGTCTTGATGTGCAATGATTTGTGACTTGCACATTGCAGGGGAAAAGAAAATGGATAAAATAAGAAACTACTACCTTTCTAAGGAAACTTCTTGTCTTTAATAGATCAGTCAGATGAATTCTCTTGAACGTGAACTGGAAACCAGCTCAGAAAATGACGGGCTAAGAAAAAAGCAAGTCAAACTGGATGATCAGTTAATGGAGGTACTTTTCCATCAGTGTTGACTGTACTGAATAGTGTGGGGCTTTATTACTATCTCACTTCCTGCTGAATCTATTAATTTATTTAAAAACAGCTTCTAGATGTGTAGGTACAGAGGGAATTAATTGAAATTAGAAGAATTGGTCTCCCCTGATGCCTAATCTCATCTTTCATGATCAAGATGTTAGTGTGGCAAACTTGCCTCTCTGAAGCATGTTGTGATTTATCGTCATTCATGTAAGGCTTCAGATATAAAATCAAATAGCGAAGAAATTTGTTTCTGTGCTTGAAGCAAGGCTGACACTTTCCTCTTTCTTTTTAAAGCGTGTAACCTCAAGTTTCCTAACTAATATTTGCGCAATGCTGCTTTTAGTGTAGAAACCTGTCCTTAGTTACTATGGGAACAATTTGCTGAATTTAAGCCTTGCTGTCTTATCTAGATGGTGATAGACTAACAATTTCCACTACTTGCTGTTAATCTAAAGGCATGAGTGAAAACTTCAGTTGAAATCCTTCCAAAGTCTGCTGTAAATGTGGAAGTTTGTTCAGTACTGCTGGAGACAAATAACGCTGGATGTTAAGAAAACTCCATAATTCTTAGGTGCCCTTGGTTACAAGAACGGACAAGCTTCAACTATGTGAAGTTGGTGTATCCCTTAAAGTCAGGCTAGATCTCCAAGTTGTCTCTCAGCAGTCCTGCGTAAACTTGATGTTTTAAATTTGAGTTTAAAAAATATTACTAAAAAAACTCAACAAACCACATTTTTGACTTGTTCCATAAATCAAAGTGTCTTCTACATGAGGCTTTTACACCACTGTTTATTAAAAGGCTTCGTGTTTTTCATCAAAAGAGCAAATGGGAGACGTTTGAACATACCATGTAATTACCTGTAAAACTGTAAAAATCTTAATTAGAAAAGATGAGATTTTGACAAGTTATTGAAAAGACTGTTTATATGCCCTGTGCTTTTGTTTATATAGTCTTAATTAAGGTTTGGGAAAATTCCAAACACTGTTAAATGCTTTGGTATAAACATCAAGCATGGAATAGTGTTTTTTCCTAAAATTTGTATTTAAACATGCCGGACTTCTGTTACTCCTGATAACATTTTCCCAGCAGGTGTGTGTAACATTCACTTAGTGCTTTATGACTTCTAACTTTCTCTTTTGTGCCTGTTCTCCTTTTGTTCATGGCTAACCTGTCTAGAACTCAGTGGTTGGAACTAGCAGAGAAGGGTGCAGTTCTCTTTCTGAAATAGTGTGCGAAGGTAGAGCAATCATTTTCAATGTACTACCACAGCATGGAGAAAACATCTCTTTATTTTATAGATTTTTTTTTATTATTATTATTCCATGCATCTTTTAAGTAAAGAAGCCACTATTCATTTTAATGTAGATTTTAACTTCGACAGCTGCACTAACTTCTCTGTGGTTAGTGTATCGTGCAATTCGATACTGTACACCAAACATTGCCATGAAAATGGAGAGAAATAATCAATTACATTCAAAAGAATTATTACAACAAAATGAAAAGTGGCTCAACCCTTTCCTTTGAAACCGCTGACCGTGAGGCTTGAAGGTGTTTGCATATTTACCTCTGATATCTGCATGCTTTTTCACCAGACTGTCATATGTTTCCTTAATATTTTAACTGATCCGTGATCACACTATCACCCCTAATAGTTTTAGCAGGTTCATTATTGTTCCACTTTCTTCCAAAGATGAATACAGCACAACTATATTGTTCTAGTTAGCCACGCAATTGGTATTTAATTTTAAGATGCTGTTAACGTTGACTGTTTCTTCAGCCCCTTCATTAGATACTCACATGCTTCACAATGTTACATGAAACTCTAAATAAATTCCATCAAAATTTCATTGTTTTCACTGTTTATATTGTCAGTGAAAAAAATAGCTCCTTTACAGACTAGTTGATTCAAGAGAACCTCCTGACAGCTTGAACTACAAATAGCTTTATTTTAAAGTACTTACGAATCTATTTTCTGTTTACCTGGACCAGCAGAGATGTACCCATATTAACATGGCCAGAAGAGCTGCACCATTATGAAAAATGCTTACAGTTTACATTATGAGCTCAGTAACTGAAATATGATTATGAATTGAGGCCTTAATTCTACCATTTGTGAAAGGAAAATTAAAACCACTAACACAATCTTATATGCGTTTTCCTAAGGGAACAGAGTAATGGTTTTGAGATAAGAGGTGAGAATTTTATGATGTGGTCAGCTGGGGTCCTTTTTGTATCAGATTAATACTTTCTTCCTACATTCAAGCTGCAAGTCATCTTTGAACATCAGGGGGTTTACTGTACAGTCCTGGTCCTTTTTTTCTAGTATTATCAACTATTACAACTGTGAGCTAGTCTTACCTGGATTTTACTTTAGTCTAGAAAAATGTTAAATTGTTTCACGTGGCTATCTTGGCTTTTAATATTGACTGAAAGTTTGTCTAATGCTGGGCCAGTTTATCTAACTTGGGCTATTGTGGATGCAGTGCTTCTGTAGTAAGACAACACCAGAAATGCCTCTCTTCTAGCCACCTTCATCCACTAACTGTCATGGCATTGCTTGGGAGCAGCATCCCATGATGTGAGATGAAAGCAAGACATACATTTGGAATTAAACTACCTCAGATTGCATCATGTATCCATATCTCAAGGGCCTCTCTGAGTGTACCTTTGCTCGTGCAGCACAGACACTTGGGAGGACTCCAGACCTGCCATCAAACTCTGCTTGTGGCATGTCTTGAAATTAAAATTGTAAAATGTGTTAAAATTTCTAGTTAGTAGTGAACACAAGGAAAGATGGATGGGATTCTAAATACTGAATTCTGAATGTAATATAGCAGCTGGCATCAAATTAAGTCATCACACATTACACCGAAAATTTGTTTTGTTTTTGAGAATGTTATCTCTCCATCTTAGATTAAAGACTAGAAATAATTGGCACTGGTGGACAGCTTAAGCCTGTCTTGTGCTAGTGCTTTTATTTGTAAGTGGATACTATTTTTAGAAAAGCTGCTAAGATCAAGGTTAAAATTAAAAAAGTCCATGAAGTTAAACCTCATAACAGGCCCATTTAACTGATAGGATTTAATCAGAAATGTAATGATTTTGTAATTCAGGTCTGAAAATATGAATCGATCCTCAGATTCCTTTAGACTTCAGAACTGCATGTAAAGATGCATCTTTTTTTCCACTGGAAAGGTAAAAGCTGTCTAGTTAGTTTGCGTTACCAAGTTCAGGCTAGTTTCTCTTGCATACAAGAAATTGTCCAAGAGTAACCTGATGTCTAGCGCATCGCTGACAGATACCTTGTGTGAACAGCAGTGCTGCTTTCTCCTGATGGTTGATGTCCTTTGGTCTTCAGATGCTCCACTCAAGCGGCAGTGTGATGCTTAGCCAGACTCCGCACTCCCGGGAGCTCCAGCAGCAAGGCTGTGCGATGGTGCCCAAGGAACAGTTCCTGCAGCTCCAACACCAGCTCCTACAAGCAGAGAGGAGGAGTCAACGTCTTCAGGAAGAACTTGAAAGTAGACCCTCTGAAACAAACATGCAACAGGTAAAGCTCTCATTACTCTGCAGGTTACAACTTTAAAAGGGTACCTGGTTAGTTTTCTTGGTTTTTCAATTCTGATGAGATCCGTTCTCTGTTTATGCCAGTTCAAAAATGAAAATTAAAATTCATTCTATCAAAGATATATACAAAACCTCTGTTATTTAGCATATATAGCTTGAGCCATCGCTTAATTTTGAAGTCATCTTAATCTTTTGAAATAAAAAACACCCCCATCCACATTCAACTGGCTTTTCTCCTTCTGATCAATGTGCAGTAAGTGTTTATAGGGTGGGGGGTTTTTTTGGTTTTGTTTTCTTTACCTAATGTCTGTGTCTGGAATCATTGTTTTAAAAAATACACTACACCACATATTGCACAAGCACATACCCATCACACACAAAATACTAGTTTGGGCTGTTGCTGTCATACAGAGTTCTGTCAGCTGTAGCAGAGCAGAATACAAGCAAATTAATCTTTTTTTTTTTTTCTAAGGTCAGCCTATCTTTATTTGGCCATAAGGCAAGACACTGGAGAACACCATTACTGTTACATAGAAACTTAAACATTGGCAATTCTGAGGATCAAAAAGAATAAAATATCTTAATTCACAGGAAGATGACATCTACTGCGCTTATTGGGCAGAGTCATTCTTAGTGGTTTTGGGGTGTTTTAACATGTAAAACTGAATTAAAGGCAATAGGTAGAAAAGTTTGCATCTCCCATATAAAAATTAAGCTTGGGGACTAGGCTTGCCAAATGACACTCTGTTTCAAAAAGTAACCAGATCTCTAAATCTGTAAAGCTATGGCTCAGGCCATAGGCCTTAAAATAATATTGCAACTTGATCTTATGAGAAAATACAAAGCTCTAAATAACTTAGATAAAATACTAACACTTCTATTAATCTGTTAGAAAAAAAACCAACACCACCACACCTTTACATTTTAAACTGAAATTGCAGTCATGTTTTTAAAAACAACTTTGAAGCTCAAAAATCTCTGAACATGTTAACAGGGTATTCTGGAATAAAGGTATTATGGAGAGAGTATATGCAGTAATAGTTTCTAAGCTTCTGAAACTTGGACTAAAAATTCTTTTAAGAAAGGCAAAAAAATCAAAATCCCTACCCTCAAAAGAAGTTAACAGCAAATAATATAAGTAAAAATAAATCAATCGTAAGGTTCTCTTTCTTTCAGCTGAGTCCCAATAGAAGTGCATTACCACAGGCTAATGTACTTGGTCCTGTAAAGTGGAAAGTAGAGCATACAGTTTAATTTTGAAATCAATAAAAGCCATATTACAGCAGTATCATCTACAAATGAATGTGCTGTGTATTGCATTAGGAGTGATGACTTTGTCATTTTGCCTTTGAAAGCCTGAGAAACAATTTGCAAACTAATCATATCCTGCAACTTGTAGTTCTACAGGTAAATCACTTGTACATTTCCTGTAAAAGCTTTTATTCTGCAAAGCTTAATGAAATTAAAAATACTTGGAGAGGCTTTGCAAATATTTGCTGTCAATGCACTAATGCACTTTATTAGGTTTGTGGTGTTTGGAGTTTTTTGCTTCAAGTGTTTATAACATCTTCTATGGCTTTTTTTTATGGGCTTTACTAGATAACTTTCTAAAATAAACACGTGCATTCTACAACTGTAGACAAGGCCAAATTTGTTTCAGTTTGTCTGAATTTTGATGTTTCTGTAAGCACATCTTGCTTTAATTCTCACGGTTGATTTTTTTTTTCTTAGTCATCCTGATTCTTAGGGTTAACATTTAGTTGAGCTTATGTCCATTTTAATGTCCCCTTTAGCATCTTGAAAAATTGCATCCTAATCCCTCTTCATCATCTTTTCACCAGTGAGTACGTCAGGTTATCTCCATGCTTTCTGTGTAACCTTAATCACCTAGTTTTGCTGCTGCTGCTTTGCACTTTGCAGCTTTCTTAGATCCTGAGTTCTTCTGCGTAATAAGGTATCCAAAGTTATCCCCCTCCTTTTTGGAGTTTGTGTTCATCGTGCTTTGCAATTTTCATTGCTTTTTTGATCATGGCAGTGGTGGCCTGTGTTCTCATTCATTTTACAGTCAGTCTTGAGCTACTGTCCTCCAAAGGCTACTGCCATATGTTCAAATTTCACTAAATTAAACCTCCTGAGCCTTTTCTACTGTGTTAACCTGTCTGGACTCTTCTCAATTCCAAATGACTGTTTCTGCTGTCTCATGCCTGCTGCGCAGTAGCAATCACTGCACTTCTCATATTCCTTCCTCAGTAACTAGATTTGGGAGCCTGTTAGTGACCCAACGTTTTCTGAAGTTGTTTTAGAACCTCTGCTAACAAATATTTTTGTTCAGAGTACTTAAAGATGCTCAACTTCCCCTTTCTTCAGCTTTTCATTTAAAAATTCAAATCACCTCTGACCAACAGCTTGTTCACCTGTCTCAGGAAAAGACTTACAACTAGATTTAAAATAAAAATGCAGATAAGTTTTCAGAGGTCAGTTGGACCACATTTATCACAAATGCTATTCAGCAATCTGTGAGTTCATATATATATATATATATATATACACAAGTATATAGTGGCAGATAATTTCCTCTAAGAAAATTGCTTTGCTAATTGCAGTTAATCACTGCCACTGATCTTTTTAAATGCCTCAAAAACCATGGATAAGCCACCTGAAGAGTCCTTACATCTAGAAAATGCATCCTGAATATCTCCTCAATTGCCTACGTGTAGTGCTAATACTAGTATTTAGAGAATATAATATGTGATACTCTGCATGTTTTCTTTTGTGTGTGTTTTTGTTTGTCTTGTGTTGCTTGCTTTGCTTGTATTGGTGGTTTGCTTTAATATACGTACATATTTAAAAGAAAATCTGGATATCAGGGTGAAGTATCCCACTTGCCTTCTTTCTCTAGGCCTTGCTACCGGAGCAGCGAGCAGTGCATGCAGATTCCTACCGGAGGATCGGGCACCTCTGACAGCTTGGCTGCTTATGATCTCATTCCTTACCATGACAAACACACACAAACACACGAACTGGCATAAGCTGAGAAACTTGAGGATCAAATTATTTTGTGCTTTTTTTTTTTTAAAAAAAAAGAGAAAAAAAAAGAAAAAACCTCCACAGTGTTATTTCCTATTTATTTGTCTAGAAGCTATTTTGTGAAAGTTCATAAACTGTCTTTTTTAATTTGTTACAAATACTGTTTATTTATGTTATTTAAAATGTGGAGCTGTTCAGTGTGGAAAGAGACTATTTTTCTCAAATGGTACTAATTTTATATGAGATTTGAAGAAAATCTGGGGTATTTATACTGCATTTTTGTATAAGATGTATAAACTTTTTAACAGGGAAAGATGACATTTTTTGATGTAAATGAAAAATAAAATTTTTTTTAAACAGAATGTCTCTTGTCTTAATAGTATCAATAGTTTCAGCTTTATGAGCATAATGAACAAATTTTAGACAGAATGTCTTTGATACTGAGGATTGTCATATCAGGACTTCTGGGAAAGTTTTGTAATAGGGGATGTACTTAAGTATAGCCACTCAGCTTCACTTTAGCGGACATACCTCTGCATTTAAGAAAAGAATTTGCATAATACATGGGCATATTCTGCCCAAAAAGGGAGAATTATTAACACACTTGTTTCTTGGATAACATTCCTTAAAGGTTTTTCTTTTGTCTCAGATTACTAGATTAAACTAGGTTGTGGGGGGTTTTAATACTTCAATGGGTCAGCAAAACACCTCATTAAGGCCTATGATTTTTCTAGTTTGGAACTATGAACAGTTTCAGCTGTTTGCTTTCAGAGATCTTTTTGTTCCTACCTTTCTAATGACCTGGAAGCTAATGCTTGAGCTGGCTTCTCCCATTAAACATGAAATCATATGAAGTTAAGACAGAACATTCTTAAATAAGCTTTAAACCAAAAAACAGGGATCACAGGTATTGAGACCACTGTAACTCTTAGCTTCCAGTTAACTACTCACTCAAGGTTCCTGCAAACCCTATGGAGTGTTAACAGTCAGCCATGGTTTTGAATTCCAATCAAATTTAAAAAGATAGCTCAAGATAATTGGGCTAGAGTGTTCCCTGCTAATTCTGTTCAATAATACTTTTTTTAATCCAGAAAAATATCCGGTCCAACAACACTGTACAGCAACTTTCTCTAAGACTGTAATGTAACTTTTTTCAATTTTTACACAAGCTAAATGGTCATATAACCCCATACACAAACTTAAGAAGTTTCTGGTGGTGTAACTAATAAAAAGTTGAGCAGACTTCAGTCAGTCCCCTAAGGGCATCTTTTTACAGCAGTTTCCATAAGCAGCTACCTACCCGAAACAACACTCCTCCCTCAGTTTTTCATTTATTCACTTCCATGTGTGTGAAGGTACTTTGGTTTTGATCGTATTATGTTTTGGGGATTTCTCAAAGTTAATCTCAGATGACTTCTTAGAATTAGAGTAGCAAGCTAGCATTAAAATAAAGAATCTCTTTCCCTGCAGTTGATTGTTTGTATTTGGGAACTTTAGACAAGCTTTCCTGTAGTTCCTGGTGTTTCTAATTCATTTGGGAGAATTTCACTCTAATGTTGGTGTAACAGACACCCTCATGACACTCAGGTTTTTATGCTTTTAGTTAAGGCTCTGTTAACCTCACTAAAGAAAAAGAGCAAAATCATTTTAGAGCTACTATTTGGCAACGTTAGTTACCAACAACTAATCTAAAAAAACCCACCTGTAACAAATCAAGTTTGGGATAACAGTATCCTATGGTTTTTAGGATATTACTCAGTTTCAAGGGGCCTTTAGTGTGGCAGAGTTACGCTGTTAAATGTGCCCTTGTGACTTCACCTTAATATTTTTAGAAAAGTCTTAAGATTTTGATTGGTGTTTTGTTTCCCGTATTCAACAGAAATATGGCAGCACCTAAGAACAAGAAAAGGAAGTTATCCATATCTATCTAAGAACTTAGAATTTTATATCAATTTTTCTTAGATCTGGTAATCTCAAGTGTAATTTAGACTTGGAAAACTAGCTCTATGCTGCAAGTGTCCTTTAACTGTTGCCATAACATTTTATTTCCATGAATGGCTTATTAATTCATTTGACTCTTTAAAATAGATTCAAATGTGAAGTGCCAGCTCTGTTCTTAAGTATAAACTGAAGGAGACTGGTAAATGTGAACTGATTTTTGTTAACCGAGTTTCACGTAAATGTTGCTTTCCAGGGGAGTCATGAGCAGCTTCTAAAAATGATGGAAGAACGTATGATGGATGTTGAACAGAAACTAAGGCTTGTGAAGAGGCTTCTCCAAGATAAAGTAAATCAGCTGAAAGAACAAGTAAGTATTCTTACTCTTTCCTCAAATCATCCCTGTTACTTCCATAAACAACTAAGTGGATAAAAGCTGCCAAGCCATTCTTGCTTAGAATAAAGTTAAAGGTACTTGTTATTTTAATGCCTCTGAGCTAAAGTACAGCATATTTGCCCACAACTTCCTAAAATTCCAAACTGGGGACTGAATCCACCACTCATTAATTTCCTAAAAGCTGTGCTTGTTTGGTATGCTGGTGCCCTTAAAGTTAGGAAACAAACACCAAATTCCAGCCAAGTATCCTAACTGGAAAAGTTTTTTAGAAAAGGAGGAAAAAGGCGGACAGACAGGATTACTGTACAATGATTGATTTCTTGATGACCCCTGCCCCAACACATCCCTTGCTTGACTTGGTTTTGGGGTTTTTGTTCTTGCTCTGGTCTGCCACCTTCAGAAGTCCTCAGTAGTGGAGGAAAAGGTGGCTTTTGAGCACTTAGGCATGATATAGTAACAATGTCTGTTTTCTACTGAGGTACGGTTTCCTCTTCTATGTTAAGGAAGTGCTATACTGACAGGGCCTCCTGCCAAAGGGCTGTTCCCAAAAGCATGTAGACAAGTGCTAGGCTGTGCTCCCCAATTTTTTAGGAGGAGCTGGTAGTCCAAACCTTGGAGGAAGTATCTCTATGGGATCACTGGGCTTGTGGATTCTATCGTGAACTAGATTTATCCTTAGAGTACAAACGCTATAAAGCAGTACTCATCTGACAAGACTCATTTGAAGCCCTCTGTCATCTGCCTAATCTCCTTAGAAAGTCTTACCAGTTTCAAAATATTCATAGTATCTATGATGACTCCACAAACATACAGGTTTTTAACAAAGGAAAATAAGAAAAAATGGCTGGGTTATCTTCCTTTGATATTTCGCTTACAATAAACACATTCAACTACTTTCCCAGCACTGTTTTTGCTTTTAATTTTGTTTTGTTTGTTTGTTTGGGGGTTTTTTGCTTTTAATTTGCTGGGTAATTAATGTTCTATTCACAATTCAGCTTTCAAAGAACACTAAAGCAGATGTAATGGTCAAGGATCTCTATGTTGAGAATGCACAACTGCTGAAGGCTTTGGAGATGACAGAACAGCGGCAGAAAACTGCTGAAAGGAAAAACTATTTACTAGAAGAAAAAATTGCCAACCTCAATAGAATAGTAAAGAACCTGGCATCCCCGTCATTTAATCCAGCATCCGAGATAAGGTCATAGCAAAGCCATTAAGTATGCCACAGACCCATGCACTTTACTGAAATGTTAATATTTCAGCTTTTCACTGTGTTGCCTTTTTGTACTGATGAATTTTAGTTAACAGGTGCCTCCAAGGAGAGGACAGAGCTAAATCCCAAACTGGACACTGCCAAAAGAAGAATTTTGTTTATTCCCAAACTATTTTTCTGCTAAGTTTTGCCTAAAAGTAATCTTCACTGTGTAAAAAAAGACGTATGTTTTTCTAGGTTAACTTATTTTGATACTTTGGTTTTAATTTAAAGTATAAATTCTGAATTTACTGTACTGAATCGATTATTCCTATCTAGATTGAACCCAAGGTCTAATGCAAACTTACTTTACTGAATTCAAAACTTCAAAATATTTTTGGCTTTCTGGAATACTTCATGGTCCAAACCTAGTAATATTGATAGGTCAGTCTTCAACACTAGCAGTGTAATTGCTATTGAAAGCAAGACTTTCCTGATACGGTCTGTGTCCTGCAAACTGGTTGTGGTTTCTGTAAAGCAATATGTTCCACTTGATGCATTAGGCTTCTGGGTTATTCTTCATGGCTGTTTCTCTTCAGAGCTCAGAAAAAAGATTTTCTTAAAAATACATAAATAGACCACTGCCTCCAACTAAGTGTAACAGTATTTCATCTGAAGAAGTTTCCCTGATGGCAAATAGAGACTACTACTTTTTTTTTTTTTTAAAGCTGTGCTGCCAGACAACTTAAAAATTATAGAGGCCTTAATTATTTTGTGTGTAGAAATGTTATATAAGGAAGAGTCACTGAACAGAAGTGAAATGTGAATTCTGTTTACGTAATTTGTAAATTCAGTAAAGCAGTGGAGTTTATTAAACAACTGGTAGAAGAATGAAGAGGGGGACTTGAATGATTTTGTGAAATCCTGTCATTAGGCCTCACAAACATGGACCTTTGTCATTAGTGCAGTGTTCGTTTTGACCCAAGTGATAATTCGGAAAGGCTTTTGTAGTAGTAGATCCTAGTACAGAATCTAAGTTTGTAATTAATTGTGAAGAAACATATTCAATGTGAATATGAAGTACTCAGGGAGTAATAGCCTAAATTAGCTTCCTTCAACATTGTACATGTGGAGATTCATGTCAATTGGTGAAGATAAATATGCATTAGGAAAAGCAGGATAAACCAAATCATATTTGGATGAATATTACCTTAGTACTCCTAGACCAACATGCAGAAGTGCTGTAGTCATGAAGGTCGAACAGCTTCAAGGTTGGTAATGACAGGCGATACCTCCTACTTAAGCAGTCGATGCAGCTGGGGAAATGCAAGCTTTCTGCAACACCTTCAAGACTGAGAGGGGTCCGACACAAAAGCAGTTGAATAAGAGTTTGCATGCTGAAATGCTTGTATATAAACTATTAGTGCAAATAGTCTAAATGCCCTGCCACTGCCTTGCCTCCATCAGACCAGTAAGATACATTCGAACAATGTAAATAAAACTGGTGAAAGGGGCCGTACTGGCAATACTTGAAACTGGGGCTCCTTAAATATGCATGAATTGAAAACACAGAGGAAGATGGTGAGATATTTTGTCTCCAAGGCTGCTAGCAAGGTGGCAATTCTGACAGCATTTGCAATGAGCCAAAAGTCCCCCAGAAACTGGGATAATACTGCCTACAAGCTGTGGAGTAACCTACAGGAAAAGACTTTCACGCAGTACTGATTAGCATGTGGCTGTAGGGGATGCTATCTATGTCTACGTGGTTACTTAGTGACTTTGGAGGGTTGAGGGACTAGATATACGGGGTATGACCTCCTCTCCTCCTCTCTCATTGCTTTATGCAAGCAACATAGTGGAAATGGAAATAAAATCACCTAAGAACAACATGTTGGAGTACCACAAAGTCCTTATAAATTATTTCACTGCTATTCTAAATGCCTATACTGGGTATTTTTCTAAGTAATCTCAAATTCAGGGATTTACATACCCCGTTTTTCAGAGACTGCAAAATTTTTTCCACAAATTTGAAATGTGTCAAATTGACGAACTGCATTGATGTAAATCAGAGCTTTTAAAAATCTGAAGTAGGGAGATCTTGTTTCTTTTAGTATGAATCAGTAAATGTTATCAGTTATAATAAACCTCTATGTGTGGGCACTGGGTCTGTGTGTTCGCAATACGGTAACTGAACACACCCTAAAACCATGCCTATGTTACAGAAATCAGCGGTTTCAAAATACTTCCAGGAAACAATGTAAATGAGGTTCAGATGAACAGTATTTGGAAAAACATTACTAGCTAGCACATTTTAATACTACTTCGTATCTTGAACTAGGTTTACTGCCAATGCTCCATCCGTGACCAAAGTTTGAACACTGAACAGAAAGAATGAGTACTTCACTTAAACTATTGTGCAATTTCATCACTCAATTTTAAAGGCTAGACTACTTAAATAGTTCTTTTAATCTCCTGCTAGTTACCAGGCTGTTGTAAACCAAACATACAGACATTTCTAGAGCACAGTACCAAAAAGGGAACCCAGATGTTGGAACAAAAGGGAGAAACAGAGAAAAGGGACTTTGACTTCTCTCTTTCTCACCCTTCTCCTACCTTGCTCTACTTTTCTTTCACTCTTAGCTTCAAAAAACTAACCTAACCACAGGAAAGAGTAGGAGGAAAAGGAGGAAAATGTTTGGGAAATGTTTTTAGACAAAACTCCAATTTCACTGGAATATTTGTGTGAATTAATTCTTAGAAGTGCCTTTTGTAATTACATATTCCAGAACCTTTCCGTACTGTACTGTTTTTGTTGCTACAGGACAATTCAGGACAATCCCTTCGCAAATGGAGGGAACACAGAGAAAGGTAATGCTGCTTACAAACGAGTGTCGTGTTGCTTATTGGTTCATTGTGTCAGCTTAGAAGAGAAGCAGCTAGTTTTACAAAGTCTAGGCTACTGAAAATAAGCATATAAACGTGTAAGTTATTAAGCATTAATGGTCTTCTGTGCATGAATGTTGTCTCCTATGCAGTACAAGCATTTTAAAGATACCAAAGTATTTAATGCTATTGTACCAGTCGAAAGTCACTGGATTTCTAGGCCTCATTCATACAACAGGTCTTGCCAGTTAAGGTATTAACTACTTTATTACCAGAAGGTGTTTTAAATGTTTTCAGCTCTTGCTTTATGAATCACTGTGAAAATAAAGGCACATAGATATCTCTGGTTGGGATTTCTGGAAGAGAAGAGACCCAAAGTTAAATTCGTGTGTATTAAATTCACACAGTTGAAGAGCTAATTGTCAATTTAGAACTATTTAAAAGTGTACATTGCTGCACATTCTCCAATTACCACTTTAAATACAAGGAAAATGGAATTCTTTGAATTCTGATTGGGAAAAAAAAATATTGCAGTATTTGATTTTTAGCCAGATTGTATGTAAGATAGAGCAGGGAACAGTCCGGATCTGGAGTAAAATCCTTTTGTTTACTTTTAGCAAATGACATCACTGTCTCTCAGGTTTTCCATCATTTACCTGTTAAGTCTCCCGTCTGGTGTCAGATGCTGTCACTTCATGACACAAGACTGCTGTATAAATGAAAAAAAATGTTTATTTTTTTCTATTGAGTTTGTTTTGTTCTGGTGTAGTATGTTGTCCTTACAACATCATGTAAAACTGAAAGATGAACCAACTTACACGTTATTTATAATGAATGTAAAAGAAAAAAAATAAATTACTGTATGATCCCTAGTGGCATCTTTGTTTTTCATTCGGCATGGAAGTATTTCAGTATCTTCCCACGGAAGGTGTAGGTGCTTCAAGTATCATCTGCAAATTCATCGAATGCATCCACAAAGCTATAATTATGACAGCTTGGCAGCTACTAAAAGTTGTTTCTAACATTATTAAAGTCAAAATGGATTGAAATGTAAAAACCTGACAGGCAGCAAACACACAGCTTGTTTTCAAGCACACCCCACCCTCAACGGAAGAGTAAGTATTTTTAAGCTTTGCACGGGAATACCGAGGGCTTCCCGGCGTGTGCCTTTCCTGCTTAACTTCTAGAACTCTGCGGGCAGGGGGCGGGTCCCGGCGGGGAGCACAGGGCCCACCGCCGCCCCTCACCGAGCCCCTCCGGGGCCCGACCCTCCGCTGCCAGCGAGGCGGCGGTGCCGTCCCAGACCCCAGCCTAGCCAGGTGAGGGGGCCCCGCTGCCCCCGGGGGGAGAGGCGGCGGCCCGGCCCCTGAGGCGAGGCGCGGCGCGGCCCTCCCGCCTTCCCGCCTAACGGCGTGCGCCTTGCGCCCTCCCCGCCGCGCGGGGGCGCTGTGACAGCGCGCGCCCGCCCATTGCCTGCCCCGCGGCCTTCCCCGGAGGGCGGAGGCCGCGTTCCCACAAGCCCCCGCGCGCCGGCCCCGCTGCCTCCCCTCAGCGCTGGGCGCCCCCCGCCCCGGGCGCGGCCGTGCGGGCGCGGAGCAGCCGCCGCCGCGCCTGAGGGGGCCGGGGCGGCCGGGCCCTGCCCTGCGGAGCGGGGAGCGGCGCCCGGCGCCGGGCATGCGGGCGGTGGGAGCGGACCGGGAGGTGGGATGCTGTCGCGGAAGAAGACGCGGACGGAGCTCTCCAAGCCGGGCGAGGTGCAGGGCAAGTACGTGAAGAAGGAGACCAGCCCTCTGCTCCGCAGTGAGTGTCGGGGACGGGCTCGGCGGGCCGGGGGACGGGCCGAGGGTGCCAAGCCCGAGGCCTGCGGGGGGCCGCGGCCTTTGTGTGCTGCGGCTGTGGTGCGGCGGGCCCCGGGGGCCTTGGCGGCTGCGGGAGTTCCCTGCGGGGCGGTTGGCGGGGGGGGGGGGGGCATTTCTGTTGGGAGACCCGGGAGCCGGTGGAGGGAGGTTCAGCCTGGAAGGGAGGGGAAACTTAACAGCGAGCCCTGTGCGTAGTGTACTGCCAGGTGCTGACGGTAAACAAACTTGGTTGTTTTATTACTTTTCTCAGCAGCGGTTGCTCAGTTTCAGCAGGTCAGGGGTTAAGGTGGTCCCCGGACAGGTACCGTTCAGGGCAACAGAACAGAGCATCTCTTTCTTTCCAGAAGTCAGTGGTTGTTTTCCCGATGTAAGCTGTGTGCACTGCCAAAAGGTGTGTGCTTGGAAGATGAGATAACTGTATGAGACGGTTGCTTAAAATCCCTGCAGAAGCAACTGCTCCAGTTCTTAACCATGAATCAACGTGATGAAGTCACCGCTATGTCCCTTGGATGCACTGATCTTTGCGTGGTTAACCTGACACTAACGCCACAGCCCTGGTTGCGCTAGGACTGTACGCAATGCTAGCAAATACACGCACACGCTGAATGTGTGCTTAGGTTTCTTCTTGTTAATCGTTGAGAACAACCTGAGACAAATGCGTTATGCTATAATTGCAGGATTAGCTTGGAGATCACAACCAGAGAACTTTGCTGGCAGGAGCAGGTACGCAGCGTTCCTGGAAGTACTTGCTGCATGAACAGCTGGTTCTACAGTCAACAGGCAAAATCATTTAGTAGTTTGATTGAATTGAATTAGGCCTTAAAAAAAAAAAATCAAGTTTTTTTTCATATTAGGCTGTAGGCCTGTCTAAGGGGTTAACACCTTTTACACATTTATGCTGTTCGCTGTGATGTGATGACCGACTATTGCATGGCAGCTTTGCAGTGATCATTATAAGTTTACTAATGACACATTATTTTCACCCTAAGTTATAAGAGTTTATTAATAAAAAGTTACTAATAATAGACGTAACTTCCTTCTCAATGAAAGTCATAATTTGCATTAGCTCACCTGGAGGGAAGCTACTGACTTACATCACGTTGAAGGTAGTAGTAGGGAGAGGATTAACATATCCCTTACTGGAGGGAGGCACTGGAACAGTATGAATAGGCATCAGTGCTGGTGTGCAAAAAACTCCCCTTGGGTGAAGGAGAAAGTGCATAACTTCATGATAATTTGAGAATGTGTGCAGAGTGACAGCGCTTTGCTGGCTGAGCTTTGTGATTAGTGGGGAAAGTATGAATTCTGTTCCTGATTCTGTCATGGATTCCTGTGAGCATGGAGAATTAACATCTTCGATTGTTCTGAGTTTGTAAGGACAGCGGTCCCAATGAAGTGGTAGAGTAGTAGCCAGGATACTTGGATTTTCTTGACTCTTCTAGTAGAGAGATACAAAGCCTAGCAGAGGTGGCCACAGTAAAGTGTGGGTGGTTTGGGTTTTTTTTTTTTGTTCATGTGGTTTTTGATGGGGTTTGGGTTGGTTGGTTTGTTTATTGTAGATGCAGCCATACTGGCAGAACTGTGCTGTTTTGGCAAGTTTGTTGCTGATGGAGGGTGGTTTCTGTTGCACCAGTACAAACTGCAGCGTTACCATTATACTTGTATATGCATTAGAGGTGACTTAAAGGGATTCTAGCCATTGAATTTCCTGAATTCCATGGTGTAAAATCAGTATTGTGGCTAGCCAAATAATTTATGTGTAAGTATAGCCAAAGTTCTTACTTCTCTTTTATGCTATATATCAGATCTAATGCCTTCATTTATCCGTCACGGTCCAACCATTCCAAGACGAACTGATATCTGTCCTCCTGACTCGACTTCTTCTGCCTATGCTGCTGGTGGAGATGGAATTGTTTCCAGAAACCAGAGTTTTCTTCGAACCCCAGTGCAGAGGCCACCTCATGAAATAATGAGACGTGAAAGCAACAGACTCTCTGCACTTTCCTATCTTGCAAGAAGTTTAGCTGATGTCCCTAGGGAATATGGCTCTTCCTCCCAGTCCTTTTTAACAGAAGCCAATTCTGTTTTGGAAAATGGAGATGCTGGTGCCCGTTGTTACTACTATGATCATTTTTATGATGCCCAGAGGAGACGTCAGTTAAATGATCGCATTCATGAGGACTACAGGTATTACGAACACAACAGTGATCTCTTCCAGAGGATGTCACAGAACCATGGAAGGCACACTTCAGGTAAGTATTAGTTGTTGCTTTTTTAAAAACATCTTTTTTATAAGACTTCAGGTGCAGAGGTATATCTGGATGATCAGGGTCATGTTTTTAGGAGTTACACAGTGTAGGACAGAGCTTCTTTCTAATGACGTTTCTGTGATCTCAGTACACTGTGTGTTCACAGTTCTTAGAATTAAGAATCTGATCACATATATTCAGAAAGGAAAAATATACTTAAACCAGGATTTATTTATTAAGTGAATGGGGTGAGGTTGAGCAAGTAGGTTTTTTAATGCCAAACATACATGCAACTCCTCTATGCAAGGTGAATGAGTTGCTCTAGCTAGCAAAGCATTTTATTCATGAAGAGACATTACTCTTTTCATGATGTAGGGAATAAGCAGCAGCTCTAAATTATAACATTGCCATTTTAGTTTATTATTATTGTTGTTGTTATATTTTAACTATCGTAGTGTTGTTATTTAATTTTACTGTGTTAATTTGACCTCAAAATAATTTTATAAATAGTCAAAGAGAGGAATGACTGCTTGGTGTAATTAGCAAATTGATGTATAGTTAGTGTGCAAATTGACTTCTTAGTCCTTGACTATTTTTTTTGTCTTCTAGCTTCTAATATTGTTTGTAAATATGCCTATTTTCCCCCTCAGTTTCGCTGGAACTTTTTTTTCTAAAGGAAGAACAACATAAAAGAGAGGAATCCATTAAATACTACTTTTTTTGAAATACTTGATTCTGTTGGTGGTAACACCAAAGAATAGTTCTTTGGTGCAATGTGCCTTGGTGTAATAAAAAGTCTGGGATTACAATATTGGCCATAGATAGCTGACCTTAAAAGTAATAAATTTGGCTGTGTTCAAGCACTGAGTATTTTTGTAGTGTATATATATATATTTAAAAGTATATATATATATACTCAAGGAGGAGTTCAAAACAAACTTTTCAGACCTGTTAATAATGTACCTTCAATATGAAATATGTTGTTCATCATTACTTGTAATCTATAAACAAAATAGTAAGTAAGTAGTCTCTAGTAAAATAAATATCCTATCTAGAAAAATAAATTTGCTAGAATGTCAACATTTAAGGCTGCTGACCTTGCGTATGGAATTATAACCTGCCAGTGCTTTGTGGGTTTCTTATTACACAAACATTTCAATGAAAAGTGATAGAAGAGTAATGCTAGTGTTAACTGTTGTCAGCCAATAAATTATGAAAATACTAAGTTTTAAGACTTGCTGCTTTAATCCTCATTTACTTTGCTAATGCAATACATCTGATCTACCTAGATTTTGCATGAAAGCCCTCCATCTCTGTCAGTTGTTGTTCAGCCTGCAGTCATTAAACGTTTACCTGGTCCAGATAACGAGCACTTGTTAGTCTGTGCTTGGATAGTGGAGGAATGAGAGGCAGGAGGGGAGTATTTCATAATTCAACCCATCAATTTAACATTCAAAAGTACTGTGTGTGCTGAGGAAGACTTCAAGAAATGGTACTGCTGCTGTGTTGAATTGAAACTTTAAGTGGAAATGGAGCTCTAGCTGTTAGCTTGAAAGTGGATTTAAATCTAGCAAATTTTTAAACAAGCTAAAAGTAGGGCTTTACAGTCCTATTCTTCTCAATTGTAGCAACATGGATTTCTTTCTAAAAAGACTTTTTCTGCACACACACCCACACCCATTTGTCTACATGCCCCCTTAGCCACTGGAAATCACAAAGGAGCTGCTGTTGTTTGTTTGGTCTTTGTCATTCCCTCTCCTGTTTTTACATTGAATAGTTTGAACAAATTCTACACATTTTGTAATGGGCATGTATTCAATCTCATGCATTTGTAGGGAGAGACAAAAAAAGGTGAACCTTTTGTATGCCAAAGTGTCTTCCTTTTCCTCTTACGTTTTTTTTCTTTCATCTCTGCATGGAATATGAACTCTTTCAGTTTCACTGCAGTAAGAATATTGACCTATGACCTTAATTTTCGTACATCTTTTCAAGAATTGCTGTTAATTTTTCAGAGTAAAAGAATTAAATGACCAAAAGTAGGAAAGCATTAGAATGTCTAACTTCCTTCATCTCACCATTAAGCATCTTTTTATTGAACCATCCATTGTTTTCAAATCTACAGTGTTTTCCTTGAGCTACACCAATCTTCCCGTAATTTCTAGTTCCTTTTGTCCTGCGTTTCCAGAGTACTGAGGCAGGCCTTTTATTTTCATTGTCTTTGTCTAAATTACTTTTTCCTTACACATCTCCATTGTTGTTTCTAAATGTTTCACCTAATCAGAATTGTTCGTAGAGATAATTGACACAATTGCCTAATACCTACATTTCAACATACAAGCTTGTTTATTAGCTAGAATCTGCAAATGCTGCTTTCTGCCCTTTTCCTCCTCTCCCACCCTCCCTCAGTAGGTCCCTGCAGTCAGTTCTCTTATGGTTTGATTGCTACAGAAATGTTGCCCAATGAACACAAGATATGCTTGCAGTTGGTGAGTGATACTTCATTTAGCACTGGTTACAGCAGATGACTTTTGAGAAGCAGTGGTCTGCAAGTGAAGAGGTGCATGTGAATTTCAGCTGTCGTTCAAAATCAAGATTCTCCTCTTTAAAATTTGGAGAGGAGTTCAAAACTTGTTCTTACTGACATCTTCATACTCAAAGTCCCGTGATTTTTCTCGACAGTTGATGTTGACAGCATTAATATGTTCTTTCATAGGCATTTCTCCTTGAAGTCATGATTCCTCTCTTGGTGTGATTCAACTCTACCGTGTCCTTTTCTTTCGTTAGATTTGTTTTTAATTAGCAGTCTAGTGCTGTCAGTTTTCCTGAAAAATGTCTTCAGTTCAGAATTTTCCTAGTTTTGTATGTTTAGCTACCTCTGTGGCATTTCTTGAAAATTTATTTTTAGTGTCCAATTTCAAACTTAATTCTAAGAGACTTTACCTGTCTTTCCTCGACATTTCTTTCCTCTCTTCTAGGTTAAAGGTTTGGGGAGGTCTGTGGTTGAAGTTATATCTACAGTATAGATTGGAACTAACTTGTAACCAAGACCTCAGAGTTATTTGTACCTGTTTGAGCGGTAAGCTAAAAAATTCTTATGTGTATATGAAAATTGCTGAGATTAAAATCACAGTGTAAAAGGACTTTCTGGTGGTGGACTGTAAGCAGTTGACTGTGGCATCAGAGGAGAAAAACAATTAGTCCTGTGAACAGAGAATCCAGTGCACTTTAATGAAAGTAGGTTCATCTTGTGTTGAATTGTACCCCTTAAAAACAGCAAACTGGTATTCGTGTTTAATACAAGAGCAAAATAAATGCATACAAATTATTAAATGAAACCTGTTTAGAGCTAAAGTAGAAGGGCTTGTCTTTTTAGGTGTGTACACTTTACTAATTTTTAAACAAAGGGCAGTTCCCGCCCTTTTCTTCTTTTGTGCTGATGTTGCAGTGATTTCTTTGTAGCAGACATTTGGAGGCTTTCAAAATCCTTCCTGTCACTTCCTATTTGTGAAATTAGGCTTACTTGGAATGCCACGTTCCCTCTGACAAACAAGGTACCGATGCTCAGAAGTACCTTTGGATGCTTTGGAATGGGTTAGGAAGGCCTAGAACCTGCAGACCTAGCTAAACAGGATAGTTATTGCAACTTTTTTGGTATTTTATTATTACTTACTCCCTTAAAATTAAACAGTTCATCTTCTCTTCCTGTTATTCATCCTGGTTTGATGAGGGGAAGGGAGAGGATTTTGGCATCCTGGAAAAAGGCTCTCAAGACAATTGACCTAATGAAAGACAAATATTAAGGCCTTTTGGTTGGCTAGATTTGTTCTTCAACACTGAAATTTGGTTGGAGCTAGTTGTGGGGAGTTCACAGGCTCTCAAACTTCTCTGCCTACGTCAGCACTGTATCTAATAAATGAAGTGAGGCTTTCTCTTCATTGTTTTTACTCTTTCCCCTTTATGCTGGTCTGCTCTGGTGATTTTCTCCTGTGCTTTCTACCAGGCAGACAGAAGAACTGCCCTTTGCTCACCTGGAAACCTTTCTTTTAAGAACTTGGATTTCTTTCCAGGCAGAGTGCCTTTACAATAAAACCCCTTCATTGGAGTGTGAAAGCACTTAACACGTTATCACTTAGTTTTCTAAGTTTGTATGGAACAAACCAAACAGAACTTCCTTGATTGACAAAGATACTACATATTTTGCACGTCTGTGACGTTATTACCTTAAGGTACATTTTAAGAGAAGAATGTTAAATGAAGTTTTTGTACCAATACATTGTAATGCACTGGAATGTGGTGCTCAAAGTTAGTTTGAGTTCTGGCATTAGGACATCCTATTCTTAAAGGTGTTTAGAGAGTAAGACTGAATATGGGGCCTGGCCTTAAAATTCCGGGTATTTTAAATCTGGTTAGTACTGGTAATGAGTGGTTGCTGTTCCTTTGCACTTTTTTCGAAGTGTAAAAAACATACTCTTAAGCCAGCAGACTGCATTGAGCAGGATTTTCTTTTGCTTTGGAACAGCATGGAATGCCTCTTGGCCTGATTGGCAATTAATTCAAGACCTTAAACTGAAGATCCTATGTTTTGCAAGAGAAGGAAGAAGCAAAGCCACAGATCATGTTCAGTATTGATGTTCCTTAAAAGCAACAGCTGAACCAAAAAATACCCCAAACATATACCGTTATGAAACAGAATTAACAAATGAGACTAAACAAGTTCTAAAGAAGAAACCTGAAAAGGATTTACAATTGCATATGTTTAAATTCATTGTTGACCATTCTTGGCATTTGATAGTGCCGCTTGGGAGGTTATAAAGAACTGTGCTCATCCTTAAGCAGAGAGGAGGAGACTTTTTACATTTGGAAAAAGCAAATAATTTAAACAACTGTGTTCCTTGAGAAAACAGGAAGGAGAATTTCTGTCTTGTCATAGATAAAACAGCATGTGAGCAAGAATACCCTGCATAGTTACAGCAAACTGGTTTGACTAGGCTGTTTTTGCTTGTCCTATAGGAGAGATCATATCCTCCATCAACAGGAAAATCGCAGGTTTTACGCTTGATGTTTTGATAAAAATGGTTCAGGTTGTAAGTTTGGGGTTTTTTCTGTAGATAGTTTGCATGGTGCTATGTAAATTTGGTACCTGTGACTCCGGGAATATCCTTGATGTGTGCCGTAAAATCCTATATGAAGCTTTGGGCTGCTATGAACATGCTTTAGGGCCAAACCCTTACCTGAAATTTAAATGCAGTAGAATATTGTACTTGGGCAATATGACACAGAAAAGGTAGTGTTCACAGTGGATGGGTTTAGGCTGTATTGTAACTTTCTTTTTTGGTTTATACTTTGGAAAAGATCACATATGAATTTACTCTTCCGAGCATTGTTCAGTCTTATTAATGATACTTACAGGTGTATGTATATGAAATTCAGTTTTCATCCTATTGCTCAAAATCACAGCAGGAGCTATTTCTCTTACATGTGTATTCACTCTCCCTTGAAGGAAGCATCTGCTGAGTTTTATAAGGAAAACCAATACGTGATTTCTTTTGATCTGTAGTAACCCCAGTTGTATAAACAAATGTCTAAATTGTACTAATGTTGATTTGAATGCCATAGTGGGTTGGTGGTTGTAGGAAGCTGAGTATTACCCAACAGCTTCCAGCACACGGAATGTTTCAATATGATCTGCAATTTTAAGGAGAAAATTGCACATTAAGAGACTATACGTGATAGTCTACAACCTGTAGTATTTGTGACTGTCAGTTTATAAATCTGGACTTTGATTTCATAATTAGAGTTTGCTAGTTGTAGAGGCTTGGAACAGTGTGCAGAACTGGTAAGTGATACAGCTGTGTAAGTTTATCTTAACAGTATGGCTCTGCTGCTTCATCTATGAATTCAAAATGGCAACAGGAATATATAATGTATTTGTGGTCTGATATTATTTTTGTTCTGTGCATCTTGGAAATAAATAAAGAAAGAAACTGGCATTGGGAGAAGCCACTTAGCTAGGATTAAATGGCTGCGCAAACGCAGAACTGGCAGTGTTACCTTTCCGTTGGGTGCAGCATTGCTTTTTAGCCTGCTTTCTAGATGATTTCTCTATGTAATCTAGATTTTGGTTTCCCTCACTACCCAAGTGCATCTCCCAGTTTTCTCAGGCTTTTGTATGAAGAGATGGATAGACATTGTATCAAGAGAACTGCTGCTGTAAATGGCTTGTGCAACTTTTAATACCAACTTGCAAAGGTTTGAAGGCATTAACCTTTACCCCAAGGACTGTATATGTATGTATTTGCTGCTGGAATCATGCTACAAGTTAAGAAGGAGGAACTGTAACAGAAATACAGACACATGCTAGTTTTAACAATAAACAAAAATATGCTTATGCCTTTGTGAAAATTCTTTCCCCCAGTTAAGTTTCTGTGTTCAGATTTTCTGGTAGTGGTGATTTAATAGTCACTATTTATACGTACATGAAATTACAACACAGTAGTCTAGTTTGTTGGAGAAAATACTGAATTTGTTTATCTGAAGTGCAGTATTCTCAAGAAGTTTAAATGTTTTGTCATTGGAATGAAAGCAACCAATGACATAAGTGTAGCTAGGGGCTGAAATAGTTTCCCTGCCCCAGTACTGCTAAAGGTCAGGAAGCCTCCAGGATGTTTCTTCTCACTAGGAGTAATGGTCTAGGTTGCTTAATCCTAATGAGAGGTGGGGGCTGTCATGTGGACACAACCATCCACTTCATAGGTATAAATAGGTAGCACATAGGTAAGTACTGTACAGGAGGAAATCCTTTTAAGGCTGAACAGTTCAGAACATGGCGGGCTAGAAAAAGATTTGTAGATGAGCACAAAAGGTTTAAGGAACAGTACTCTGGAGGAAGCTTGAGATGATTTTTTTTAATTTATTTTTTTATTCAGTTACTTTGGAGCCTTCCCATTACTTTATCGTTGATGACTACTGTCTTGTATTAGAATAACAGCTCTCCTGTTTTTAGTCTGTTGTTTAATATGTAAACTAATGCTTAAAATACATTATATCCCCTGGCTGGCTTGTTGTGTTGTGTAAGTGGTGTTGAAAAGGACTGTTGCCTTTGTCAGCAACCAGAATATGAAACTGCTGAGAAATACTGAAATAGCAGCAAAATTGTTGTATTACTGTTGTCTTTTTGAGTCAATGACCATACCTGAAACCTCTTGTTTTTAATAGTATGCTTTAGATGAGGTAGACTCTGCCTTTCCCTTCCCCTCTCTCCAAAAATGATCACACAAAAATGATATTTCTGATAAACAGAAGGAAAAGGTGTATTCCTCAGGCAGTAAATGTGGCGCTTGTGATGGAGTCACTTTCTGACTTCTAAGAAAGTGGAAAAAGTGGCCCCTGTACCCCTTCTTCTGGCTATTGGAAGCAGTAACACCCAAACTCTGATGAATACTGTGATTGAATAGATGCATTTGTGAGATGGGAAGATAATTTGAATTTCTTTCTGAAGGCCATTTAACTGTAGAACTGTGAGTAACTGAAGGTAACTACTTAAAAGGATTTTAAAGAGAGTTGAATTTGGACCACCGCATCCAGTAGGTAATAGGCTTCCAAGGAATGGAAAGAGACCTACAAAATAGTTAATGTCACTTGTTTTTTGTGGTTGGGGTTTGGGGGGTTTATTGTTTTGGGGTTTGAGGTGGTTTTTTTTAGTTTTCTGTAATTATTATGGCTTTTATTTCAACTAGCTTCAAAAGTATCCATAGTATATAGAGGGAAGGAAAAGGTGAAATTGGAATTATGGTTCTTCAGTACATCTCTCAGCATCTGTCATGCGAATTTTTAAAATGTGAAAACTGGTGTATGTTTCAACAGATCTCATTTTTAAATTCTAGTGAATAATCTCTTAAGCCAGCTATTCAGTGGTAAATCCTAACTGTGCTGTTTCCAGGACAGAGGTGGGAACTCAGTCAATTACTGATCCTGTCGGCTCTCCTACTGCCAATACACCTAACCTAGGCTTTAGTTCTCTTGCTGGAGAAACCCGTCTGCTAGTGCAGCCCACATCACCAGGAAAAGCTGGAAATTACATTTTTTTACACGTGCCTCTTCAGCATTGTGAAGCATAGGTGCTTGCATTTAGAGAAGAGCAAGATGTAGAGAAGCAGACATTCAGCCTACTAGACAACAGAACTTCCTTCTGAGATCTGTGGGAGGGAGGAAGAGGGTGGTGGGGATGTGGAGAAGAGATGAGGAGATTTTGTGGCTTACTCCAAACAAGAAGTCTTGTCTGGTTTGCATTCAGAAGGCCTGACTGTCCCACCCAGCAGTGCACATAAGCGAGTTAGTCTAACAAACATGGGTAGTTTTAGCAAAGAAGATATAGCAACATCAACTTCGTCGTGAGCAGGATGACTGTGTTCAGCAAAGGATTGGTGCAGGATCCTGTGTGGATCCAGCTTTTCTGTTTTCTCTTGTTACTGATGACACTTTTTGGCCGTGGTTACACGCACTGCAGTAGTGATGGTCAGTGCAGCATAGTGCCAGCCTTTCTTGTCCATCCTCTCTTGGTTTACCTGGTCCTCTTACTGTTGTTGACTGGTATATCTGAAAGGCTTTGGTGGTATTCAGCAATTTTTCTAGATAGTTGTAATTTCTGACTGTAACTAGAAAAAGAAATAGCTGTAGGTTTTTTGTAGATAAATGGTTTTGATGTGGCTGTAATAGCATATTAACAGAAGTTGTCATTTATGTAAAGCTTTTAACATTTGTAATCTTACGCCAGCCCTCTCTGCTCAGCAACTTGAGACAGTAACAACTTCATCCCTGTTCTGTATGCTAATACATGTCTCTAATCAAAAAAGCAAGGATGCCCTAACTGTTGGTAAATGAAGCTGTCTATTGAATCTGGAGTTGGACGAGAGCAAAACAAGTGAGGCTTAAAAGGGAATATCTGTTTTGACTTGATGGCGCTTTTTTACTAATGTACAAGTGCATATGCCGTAAATGCCACAGTATTGTTCAAAGTTCGTAGAGCGCCTTGTGGTGTGGGGGGAAGTTGACTTCGTACATAATGTTGGCTTTGGGTATTACCAGTTTAGCTAAATGTTGCTTTCCCTTTTTTCAGGCATCGGTAGAGTTGCTGCTACATCTCTAGGAAACTTAACAAATCATAGTTCTGAAGATTTACCTCTTCCTCCTGGCTGGTCAGTGGACTGGACTATTAGAGGAAGGAAATACTATATAGATCACAACACTAATACAACTCACTGGAGCCATCCACTCGAACGTGAGGGACTGCCTCCAGGATGGGAGAGAGTTGAGTCAGCAGCATTTGGAGTGTATTATGTAGATCACATCAATAAAACAGCTCAATATAAACATCCTTGTGCTCCCAGGTAAGATATCCACCTTCTCTTCTGTGATTGATTTTTTCTTAATCCAGTTCAACTTTTTAAACTGTTTTTGCCTCCTATATAACATGCCAAAAACTTTGTATTTTTAGGAGTAAGCTTTACTTTGACCTAAGATTTGCAGAAGAAGTTGTAATTGTTGGGGTTTTGTCTCATCTTACTGTCTTAAGTTTAGAAGCAGGGTATTGTTCCTAACTCACTAAAGCAAAGCAGGTTCTCATCAACTGTCAGTAAAACAACAGAGTTGCTGTGAACAGAATTGATTTGTAGACTGAAAAGAAACCTGATCTGATGTTCCTGGTGACTGTCTGAGTAAATACATGTACCATCTGAAACATGAATTAAGTCTTGTCTAGAATGAAAATTAGTATTTTAGCTACTTGTAATTTAAAGGTAAAGTAAGACTAGTATACACCAAATCTAACCGTTAATTTCTGCTACTCAGTCTACTTTGCTGTTACCCAGGAAGGGAAAGTTGTTTAATGTGTGGCAGAAAAAATAAACACAGGAGGATATCCTTTGTAATAAATGGAATAACTCTTATCAGCTGCTGCCTGAATGTATTTGTTCTAACATACTAAATGGTGGGTTATTTGGCTGATTCAATACTTTCCTTCTTAGTATTTTAAGAACAGATAGCATTTTTTATTCTGCTTTAGTATCCCAGTAGCAGAAACTAGGTAAATAGGTCTGAGGTGAATTTTACAGCGTGCTAACAAGATAGCTACAACACTTACGGGTTGTGATCAGAGTGAAGCACAAAAATAGCAACAGAAAATTGCTCTCAGTATAGGCCTGCCGAGGCAACACTACATGCGTGGTTGCATCGTCAGCCTTTGCGCCTATTAATCTGTGTATTAATGTTAACAATTTAATAATATCAGTATGTCTAACTTACTGCTTGGAGATTACAGACTTTGTCTTCCTTTGTACAGTGTTCCCCGTTACGACCAGCCTCCCCCAGTGACTTACCAGCCTCAGCAAGCTGAAAGAAGCCAGCCTCTCCTTGTCCCTGCAAACCCCTACCACACCGCAGAGATTCCAGACTGGCTGCAGGTCTATGCCAGGGCCCCTGTAAAGTGAGCTTGCTTTTTTTTTTTTGTCCTGCCCCTCTGCATTTTGCACTATGAATACATGGCTTAGAAGGAAAACAAATGAATTTTGATGACTGAAAGTAGAACTCTAGCTGGTATTTATTTCTTAATTGTATAGAAACTGTTGCTGACAGCATGCAAGGAAATTATACCAAGTGTTCATTGCGTTAGTTTGCTTTGTATTAGGCATTACACAAAATCATCACAGTACTTCTTGCAGTTTGTGACATGCAGGTTGAGGATGTGGTTTACTTTCAGTGTATTTGTGAGAATGGTACCATATGCTTATAAAATATGTGAAATACTTCCAGGGTGTTAGCTCTTTAATGTATATCTTACTGCTTTTTTAAAAAGACACACAAATTCTCCTTCACAATTAAGATGCAGACTGAAATGTATATTTCTATTAAGAACTTGAATTAAAAAAAAAAACTAAACGGTAGTAAAAAGTCATTTTTTTGAAGAAGCAATGCTATAGGAACAGGGAGTCTCCTTCGAGAAAAGATTTGAGTCAGCATAATGAAACATTACATTTTTCTAATGGGTGCAGTTCTGCAGAATAGTAACACTAAATAGAAAAGCAGTAAAAAATGGAGATGTGTTTTGATAATTATGAAATAATGTACTTATCATAAGGAGAACATGGAGAAACTGAAGTGTACAGGCAAACAAGCAGGTCAGTCTGTACTTGCAAATTCAGGCTGTGTGTGATGTTCAGTGACTTCCACTAAAAAAAAAAATCTAGTAACTATAATTTCAATGGGGTTTATTACTTCTTGTGGCTACTGGGCTCGCCAGCAGCCTATAAAAATTTAAATTGGCCTAAAATCCACCAGTACACTTAGTCAACAGGGACATACTAAGTTCCTGTAACCTATGGGAGGACTTGTTTCCTAGAAATACTTTCGGGTTCTGGCTGCAGCTGCATTTCTTTATTTAGGTCTTTGGCTCATCCAGACAATGTCATTTGAAATATTTTAGCCTGTGTTGTATGAACTCCTGTTGGTACTTCTCTTGAAACTTGAGAAACAAATTTAAGGCAATTTAAACAATTTATCAGGAATTTCTTTGTATCTAGTAGGCTGAGCCAAATTAAAACAAAAACCAAAACAAAAAACACATTTTACTCATTCAAGCTGTTTGAACAGAATTTACGTTGTTCAGAGGGATCAAAACCGATGTATTTTCCAGTATCCTCCTTTTAGGTTTCTGTCACAGTAATGCTGGGGGTAATAGGAATATTGTTGTAATTCTCAAATGCTTCTGTGAGGAAGTAAATTCTGGTTTATGCTACTATTATATTGGACAAGTGAAGAAGAGTGGTAGCAGCTGGCTTAGTATCACCTCATCTTGAGGGCTTCTTAAGGAACAATTGGTAAATAATTTTCACAGTTATTAATACCAGGATCACTTGTACATTTTCAATATAATTTTAATAATAAACCTCTGTTGCCAAAACAACTCCCTTAAAGCTTGAGAAAAACATCCAGTAATGCTTGTAAGTTCTTCGGTAGTATTGTCCAAAAGCTGAGTATGAGAACTGCATCAATGTCCTCCCATGTTCTGGTGCAAAAATGAAAGTGATTGGGCAGAATGCTTTCATCATAGTAGTAGTAGTAGTAGTAGAGGAATACCTTATGCAATCTGCTGTTTGAAGTTTGCTGTAAAAATATGTTGCTTATCGGTACAGTTTTGCACTGAAATCATTATGGTGTATTTTGTTACGATTTCTTACTTACCCCTGACGCTGTAGCTTGATTTAGCTGACTAAAGGCCAGTTGTTTTGTTGAGAAAAGTAGGTGGTGATAGCAAATATAGATAATGTTAGCTTTTGTTTTGAAGAGTTTCTCGAAAGGATAATAATTCTGGCCACTGGAAAAGTCTAATTGAGAGTTTTGTAGGTACTAGCCATAATGCTTCCCCATTAATGAAAAATGGTTCAAACTGTTCTGGTAGAAAAGAAGATAATTTGGCTCGCTACCCAGTGAAGAGCCTTTGATGTCTAGTTATGACTTGAAGTAACAATTTCCAGTGTCAAGGTATTTGTGATACTTTGAAGTATCCTTTTCCCCTTTCTCCTGGCAGCTGGCAAGGTTTGTTTTGAGAGTGTAACTGTAGCTGTCAGAATCTCAGCACAGTGGAGTCAAGACTCCTTTGCTAGGCTCTAAAATCCAATGTTTCTCCACCTTCCAAGTCATGTAGACCGGTCTGGGAAGTGTTTCCACAGAATGCCAGACTGCACATACGGGACTGCAAGGGTGCAGACCAAAAATGCCTGCCTTGTATGAGAGACCGTGGTTGATTCTTCCCCTGACTCTTTTTGAGCAAGAATCTGAAGCCAGGACTTTCTTCTCTCAGCCCTAACCAGTAGCCTGTAAATACTTGGGGCAGGTCAGTGTCTCCTGAGCTGCAAGTGTCCTATTTTATATTAAATACTTGCTTTGTGCTGGGAGGAGCACTGGAGACTGGGTATTCCAGCTGCATGTTCTGTCTGGTGAGCTCCCGCTTTCTTACGCAGGAGGGAAGGCTTTGTGCTCTGCAGGACTTCTGTACTAATGTGCTTTTTCCTTTTGATTTCTGGCTCTGTGACTAGTTGCCCTTTTTAAAAACGCCTGGGGAGTCTAGGTCAGGTACTGGTACTCCATGCCCTGTTTCTCTGTGCATCTCTGTGGTTGAGCATTCCTAGACTTACAGTCTTTTGGATTTGAATGAGTCCATTCCCCCTGAGGCACTGCCGATGGCTTAATCTTTAATTAGACTTCTTCTCCCATTCAACACTGCTCTTAGCAGGTGAAATGAAACTCACACTGAAAATCCTGATGTGCTGCTTTTCTTGAGAAACTATCAGTGCTGACAGCTTCAAAGAGCTAAGGAACCACCAAGGGTTTAGCAATCTTTGGTGATGCTTTAAAAAAAAAAAAGCTGCAGGCCCCGAAAAACCTGCAAGCATGTTATTGCATGTGATGGAGCTTTGTTTTCTTTCCTGCTTGTATTGCCACCTGAGTAAGAAACAGTCCTTCCACTGGGAATCGGCCTTGCTGCAGAATGTCTTTTAATAAACGCCATTAACCCAGAACATTTGAAAGGACACATCAGCACAGGGCAAGCCAGGGGAAATCCTGCTGTAATTGTATTCGGTTCATGAGGAGTGGGAAGGGAGCAGAGATGGAAAGGTGGCGTTCACATCAACTCAGGAATTGAGTGCACTTGTACTTGGCAAACCTTCAAAAGCAGCAGCTTGCAGTCTTGCTGCTCTTTGGAGTTTGATCTCCGCATTGACATACAGATGCAATTTGGGTTTTTTTGGGGAAAAGTGATTTTAGCAGTGCAACCCTGTCAAGACTTGGGATAACATCAATATAGCAGCTGTTATTTAGGAAGTTTGTAGAAGCTGTGGTTATTTAATTTCTTAAAATTCCTCAAAAGCATCTTTGGTAGTCATCTGCACATCTTGGTGCTTCTCTGATGCATACAGCCTTCTGAGTATATCCTTTCAATATGCAGTGCAGTTTATTTGCATGGATGTACTGATATTTTGGCTTTAGCCTCCATTCAAGTGAATGTATTTTCTCATGTAATTCATCTGGCTCAACTAATTCTGTCTATTCCATGAGTTTCTTCTATTCCTTTAATAACTATAGTAGTCACCTTCCTATTTCCAAGTTAAGAAAATTAGATTGCAAATGAATTGTGTATGTTTAGAAGTACTAGGGAAAAGCAGGAGGTGGGGGGTATTGCAGTGACGATGTCATGATATCAAGGCTTTCTTTATCAAAATAAAGCAGCATCAAAATGTCTGTTGTAGAGCAAGACTTGGATCAAACAAAATCAAGATTAAAACCAGGTTGGGGAATTGGGATTTCCTCACCTTTCTTAGGAAATTCTGTATTGTTTCCCAGAGCCATCCAGGCCCATGCCAGGACACTGGGTGCTGCTCAGGTCCCCTTCCCAGGCACAGCATGAACACTCCTGCTCTTTTTGGGGTGATATTCTTGAAATTCTCTCACACAAGTCTGTCCAAGCATAGGTAGGCTCAGGTTAGCCCAGATCCTCACTAACAAGACCTGTGCGTACAGTTGCATCATGCAACTGATCTTATCTTTTCCAACCTAGATGATTCGATGGGTCTGTCTTAGAGGTGTGGTTTAGTGGTGCCATGGCACTGGTGGGTTAATGGCTGGACTTGATGATCTTAAAGGTCTTTTCCAACCTAGATGATTCTATGGGTCTGTTCTATGAGCCTGTGATACTACACGTTGTTTCTGTGTCCCTTGCTCCTGGTGAGCCTTGGGAAGCGTGTCTGCTCCTGAACGAGGCAGGTCTCTTCATGGCTGCTAGCTCATGTCACCCTGCCAGACTTCTCCAGTTATCACGCGGAGGTGGAAAGCAACCATCAAAGAGAAAAGCCTGTTTATTTGAAGCCCAGGTTATGTACCCAGCTCTCTGAAGTCCTTGTACTACTTTAAGCATATGCGGGTGGGTCTGCACTGTGGGCTGCTGGTGCTTGACTGATGTGCTGACCGACACGAGCCAGATCCCAGTCGGTGATCATTTGGGCTTGGGAGCCTGGACTGATGTCCGGGGACGTGCTCACCAAACCAGCTGTCTTGCTGTTGGCCCAAAGTCTTGGGGTTTTCCTGAATTACTTCAATTAGCACCTCCTTGAAGAACATCCTAAATGTCAGTGTCTTCTGCTTAATACTGTCCTGCAGCTGTTCCCCCACAGAGTGTGGTGGTAGTACTGGACATCTGGCCATGAGCCAGAGACCTGTAGAATTACCATGAGTTTGTTGAAAAACTTTGTTAGAAACACTTTTTTTTTTTTTTTTTTCCTCCTAGGATCTCTTGAAACCTTCCCCTTGAAACCTTCTTGAAACTTTTCCCCTACTACTGGCACAAAAAGTCGTCCATTAAAAACAAAGTAATGGGAAAAAATGCTTGCTTTCTTGAATACTTTGGATAGCTTACGTATAAAGATAAATATTATTAAATATAGGAAATGTTGAACCATGTGTTTGGTATAAAAGATTGTCAGCACTAGCTTTGAAGAATTTGTGGCCTGAAAGCGAGTCACTGACTAACGTACGATTGAACAGACATGTGTTATGAAACTGGACTCCATCTGAGCAGCTATCTGTTCCCTGAGAGTGCCAGTTCTGATTGTGAAAATGACTTGCAGGAGAAATGGCATAGCCTTGATGAGTCACAAGAGTGGTTTGGCAGTTATGACATAAAATGCAGCCTTCTGGAAGCTTTTTCAGCTCTTGCTAGAGAGACAAGGGAGGCTTGAAGAGGCTGATCTCACATGAAGTTTGTACCTGGCCAGCCGCAGCAGCTGGGATAGCCCAAAAGTGTGAACATAGGGTTATGTTTATGTGTTTTGGAAACTGGAAAAAGTTTGGAGTATAAACAGCAATTCAGAATTGCTATATATTAAAAAGTAAAAATAAAAAAACCCAGCACTGACAGTGTTGCAGATTTATTAAGAAAAGCAGAGCTGAATGTTGGGCAGGCGAGCAGAAGACCTACCCAACAAAACATGAGATGTACTTTGCCAGCAACTCGTTAACCTGGGAGTGTTGGCGTCAGTGACGCTCCAGCAGCTTTCCTTGTTTGTTGTTTTTCCCACCTTATGGATTGACATCGCACTTCTGCTTCTGTTTGCGGTTTGTTTTAATGTGCTCCCCCCTGCTGCCATGGAGGGAGGTGAGCGTGGCTTCCCAAAGCCCATCTGTGCGCAGCCCCCTTCGTGCACCTGGTGGTAGTTTCTTTGTGAGCTTTCGCATCCTGCCCCACTGATGGGCGTCCACTTCCCTTATCAAGGAAAAAGTGTTGACAGTGTGGATGGTGCTTTGGTGACCCGAGCTGTTACACTTCCCTTTGCTCAGCCAGCCACTCCTGGTAACTGGTGGAAGCTGGAGGAAATACAACAGTAATTGGGTGACTTCCCTGATTCCAAGCTGAGCTTGTTTCCATCTCGCGTGGGGAGCTAGGTTAGATGTTCCTGAAGGAGTTCAGGGTGGCACTGGTGTGCTTCGGGGCCTCGGCACATGTCTCGTGTCCCACATCCATAGCAGCTCTTTTTTTTGTTTTCTTTCCCATATGGGAAGTAAGAACACGGTTGTGTTCTAGCTGTTTGTGCTTGTGTCACTCCCTTGACACCCCCCTGCTCCCCCCAGCCCCCAGATCGCTGCCGATAGCAACTAGCAGTTAGGACATGCCTTACTGGTGTGAGTACTCGCAGCCGTTAATTACAGCCTAATTGGACTTCCCCCCTCCCTCAGTCCGCACCAACATCTAACACCCCCTTTTGTGGTCCTGCAGGGTCCTTCGTGACCCACAGTTAGAGACACACTGCCCTAGGTTATTGCTGCTAACTGAGAGTGTTAGGGCTAGAGGAAGAATGCTGTGAAAACAAGAATGCGTGAGGGAAGACTGACAGTATTCTGCCTGCTGGGAAGCACCTGCTGGGGAGTATTAGGGCAAGCTGTTGAAATAATGCATTTTTTTTCTGTGTTACTCCAAGTTTTAAAGGTGTTTTGCTGCAAAATCTTGGAGGATGGTTGTGAATGTAGGTGCTGTTTCAATGCTTCCAAAATGTGTGTTTTGTATTGGTTTATTGTAACTGGTTAACAGGGTCTTTAGTTGGAGTTTATCTGTTCGTATGAGGAGTGATTCTGCAGTTCAGCTGTAAGTGACATTTCTCCAACTTGCTTTGAGACGTGCTCCCTGTCTTTTGGTGTAAATTACCTTCTTTTTACATGTAAAACATGCTAATGCAGCTTGCTAGAAATCTGATCGGGGGCTGTATACAACTGTGAGGCCAGCTTTTAAGAAAAAGCAGAAAACGCTGTGTATTTGCTTGCAGCGGCACGTAGATAATCATCTTTTCTATCAAAACAGATACGATCACATTCTGAAGTGGGAGCTCTTCCAGCTGGCGGACCTGGACACGTACCAGGGAATGCTGAAGCTGCTCTTCATGAAAGAACTGGAACGGATTGTGAAGCTGTACGAAGCGTACAGGCAGGCCCTCCTCACCGAGCTGGAGCATCGCAAGCAGAGGCAGCAGTGGTATGCCCAGCAGCACGGCAAGAATCTTTAAGCTAACAACTCTATTAAAAAGACTTCTATGAGGACACTAAGAGCTTTAAGTTTTTCACACTTAAAACTATGAAAAAATGCTGTTGTTGAAAAGGCAGCTTATTTTTGTTAATGTTGCACCTTTGTTATTATCCTCTTGAATATTTTTCTACATCTGTTAAGTGTTGTTTATAAAAATGAAAAATGTTTGTTAATCTTTTTCCATACAAGAACTAGTTTATTATTCTGAAAACTAGCGCGGATTTAATCAGACACTTGATCCTGGTATCTTTTTTTCTAGCAGTCAGCTGTATTATTAAGAAGCTGACCATATATTTTTAAAGGGCAAGAGATGCAACTATATGAAATAAAGTCCTGGATTTAAAACATTGTTAAAATCCAAATGAGTATTTCAGTGCGTTTCCCTCGGGATTTTGTACCCCTCTCCTGAGAGAGGTCTGCTCTTTGTTTACAGCTTTAATGTACAGAAGGCTGCTCCTGTTCCGTTTCAGTAACACCCAGTGCTGTAGCCAGGCAGAAGCAAATTTCATCAGTCTAAACAGAGGGCTTTGGGAAAGTGGCATCTGAGTTGCCTTTTTACTTTAACACATTACTACTTTAGATTTACTACTCATTTTCACAGAAATTAGAGGGAAAATACTTGGACCTTCTAAAAGATCAAAATCTCTAAGCAAACTTTTCACAGGTTTTGAAATCCTAGGTAAACTGCATTTTATAAAACATGGCCCAGCAAAAGTAATAGTGTTGTCTAACCAGCTTGCCAACCAGCTGTACCACGCCACAGAAAAAATCAGGGATGTGACAACTACTACTTTTTTTAAATGAGCTTTTGTCTTGTATTAAAAGCTTCCTTACCTGGGGAAAATTTTTTAAATTGTACAGTCATCCTCTCCAATATTTTCATTTGGTTCATTGATTGTCCTGAAATGTTATTTATGGATTCTTTTTAGTGCAATAAACATTGTTGCAGACAAAAACACATTTCTTGTAAATCCTGTTAATTCAATAAAAATCTTTTTGTTCAGTGAATGAAGGGTCATCTGACTGATTTTTTTTTTTTTTTTTTTTTTTTTTTTTTGGCCTTGTAGAACATCAAATCAAATGTTCTTGTAACCAGTAAAAAGACCCAAGCAGGGATGGTGACACTCGGTAGCCGCGTTCTCTGAACACCCACGCGGTTCAGATGCTCTCAGCTGCTCGGTGCCGGCGCCGAGCCGCGCTCTGGTCCTGCTGATCCACCCTGCCCAGGCGGAACACAGCCGCTGCCGTGGCAGCAGCCTCTGTAAAACCCGAACCGCACTGCACCGAGCTCACCGCCACTGCCTGAATGCCTGAAGCAGCTATGGCTGAGCCTGAGTGTCACCATCCATGCCGTGCCACAGGCCCGTTCTTCACATGGGTGAGCTGAGGGGTGGCAGGGCCCGGGCGAGCGCCCTTCAGCCTTGCTTCGCCTAAACAGCTTTCTCTCTGCTGTTAAAAGTAGAGTTTAAAAGAGACTTTATTTTGCGGATGACTTACTAAGCCTGGCCTTGTCAGTGACAGAAGCACCAGGGGTGCAGCCAGGCAGGGGACAGGCCAGAGTATTGTCAAAATACCAGCTTACCCTGAAAACACCGATTCTGAAGGCCCAGAATTAACCACAAAGGTAAAAAAACCCCAAAAAACCGAGAAGCTCTTGCCTCGTTAGTCAATAACTGTTCCTGTGCAGCCACCTCCTTAGGAACTGAAAGCAAACTTTAATAGATCTGACGATAAAAGAATAGAACTGTTGAACACACTTTCTATACGCTATAATGAATATATATACAGAAATACAGTGAAACTTCCTCCAATACAAATACAAAGTGATACTTTGTGCAGCGGTTACAAACAGAAAAGTAGGCTTTCCTACAAGATCCTTAACATACCATAGCAGAAGTGCCCTTACAGTTTCTTGATAAAGCAAGTTAATACATTTTTAATTACGTTTATGTAATGAATAGCTGAAGAAAAAATTCGGTTACATGTTATAATGTGTTCAAGTATCTGAAAATAAGTTGGCTTTTGAGTAAGCTAAGGTCTGGGAGATTTTTAGCTGCAGTATCATGTAAATTATGAGTCCTTCAGTGACTTCATAACTGATTAAGAAGGGGAAAATAAGGCTTCATAAATTAGCTGGGAAGTATGCTGGCTATTACAAATTAAAAGCACTTTGTCGTTGCGGCAGTACCAATATGTACATATTAACAAAATGAAAAACATGCTGACATCTTCCCGTCAAACACCGTGCTGTCGAACGAACACACTGAACCACCTTACACATGACACGTTCTCCACTCTCCCTGTCTGCAGCAGGAGCTTGTGATGGGTACGAGGATGAGAGGGTTGAGGATGAGACACCCACACCTTGTTCATGCACCGACGGGAACGCGCCCGGCTTACACGTTCTTCCTCTCCGCACCCTCGGCGGGCTCCGCTTTCTGTGCGGGGAAGGCGTGATGGTACAAATGTCTGTGAGTCGCTGCTGCGCTGTACAGTTTGTACAAAGCCTGGGGAGGGAATAAAAAAAAAAAAAAAAAAAAGAGAAAAGAAGATGGTCACGTCCCCAGCCCCGCTGTGTGTCACACGTACGGGCTGTGCTTTCGCCGTCCTGCTGCAGCGGCGGGTTGTTCTGTGCCAGCGCTTGGTTGTGGCAAGTGTCCCACAGGGGTAAGACTGAAGAGCACCACTTCTGCTAATTTTTAAATGGCTTGGCTATGGGAGGAGCCCCTCGAGTTGCATTAACTTACGGGGGCGGGGAGGGGGTGGGGGGAGGGGGTTTGCCTATGGGTTTCACGCGTGAGTTTGAATTTCTGCATCCTCAGCAGTTTGCTTTACACCACCAGGCAGATAGCCAGCATGTCATATGGCAGGCTCTGCTATGTAATGGGACCCCAGTTTGTCAGGATCATTTTGATTTATCATCCAGATAAGTGCAGATTATTATTTTTTCCTCCTAATTTTACGATTTTTCTCTCTACCCGGGTGTATTTCCCCCTCTGACAGAAAAGCTGGCCCTGCACAAACAGCACCACAGCCTAACAAACATGTGTTCCTGCAGCACATCGCTGTACCAGTATTGGTACTGGTACCAGTGCGTGGGCTGAGCTGGTGTGGCTGTGGGGCTGCGTGGAGCCAACGCCAGCAGCCACGGGGCCGAGACAAGTGATCGCAAGGGCTGGAGGCTGGCATGTAACACCCCATGTCCCCCCCACGCTGGGCTTCCCACCCAGTGCAACGGGCGCAGGAGATGCTGAGCTATGAGGCTGGCTGCAGAGGCTGCGGTGTGAACAGCTGTCACAGCTCTGTTTCCATAGCAAATGCGTTTGTCATTGGGGGAAAAAAATATGAAAAAATGACAAAAATAAACTAAAACCGCACCAGCTCCTGCTGGGGACCTCAGGACTGCTGCCAAGTCCGGATTAGCTCAGGATGGGAACAGTCACGGGGCGATGCGTTCCTCTGGTGCTCGGGGAAGATGAGCGAAGCTGGAGAGGCCGAAGCCACAGTGAGAGGGGGCTGTTGAGGCTCCGGGGTGTTTAAAGCGATGCTGCCCACATCCCAAATGGGCTGTAGGGAAGGGATGTGGGGCTTGGCATGCCAAGTGTTTTGGGATTGGGAATGTAGTGAGCTGGTGGAGGACACTTCATGGAGCTGCTATGGGTTTCCTCCTCGAAAATACACCTTCAAACGCTCCAGAAGTGAGTGACCTTGCAGCACTTAGCGCTATTTTAGGCTTTTTTTTCTTGCAAAACTGGTCTCACAGAGTTGACTTTTACCTGACAGGATCTGTTCAAGAGCTCATTCATAGCAAAGACCAGGTCCTGCCTCCTGCTGCTGTGCAAGCCAGAGCCAAGCCCAGGGACCCAGAGGTAGGAACGCTCAGCCGGACTGGGCTGGCTGCTGGGGGGAAAGTGGGTTGATTTTCAACACCTTTTTTTTTTTCAAATGGCCTTCGGACCTGTGGGAGCTGCTCTGACTTTCTTTTGAGGAACTCCCCACATAACAGTGGGTGAAACGTGCGCTGACACTGACAGATGTCAGTCTTCGGTGACACGAGAAAAGACAAAGCTGTCTTCCGCCACACACCTACTGGATTAACATGCGTGCGCAGTAATACAGACTAGTAAGGATGCCTTTTTCGTTTTAATTAGATGCTGATGAGGCTTTGCCTAAACAAGGTTCCAGGTGGCCTCGGCGCAGGCCTGGCAAGCAGTTCAGCGTTTTGCCCCTGCGGTGCCGGGCAAGCGGAGCCACCGGAGCCTGGCACACAAGGGCTGCTGACCCCAGTTCCCCTGCCATGCAGGGCGAGAGGGGCTCAGCATGCTGCCCCAGCAGGAGGCTGCGGAGATAAACCATGCCCCCCAGGCTCTGCGTTCAGCTTACTCAAGCCGGGATGGAGTGGTTTTTGCCTAAAATACAATATGCGGCACTTCCAGCTGCACAGAGAGGCCTGACCAAGTATGGGGCCTCCTTGGCTGCTGGGGCAGTGTGATGCCCACACAGCTGGTGCTACAAAACCAACCGGTGTTTTGGTTTGACCTCTCAGCACAACAGGAAAAATCCCCAAACAGAACTGATGGGAGAAAGATGAAAATTCCCATCATAACAAACATCCTCCCCACCCAAATCTCTCCCCCACTTGGCTTCCAGCACTGCCTGGAGCACAGGCCCCACATTCAACGACCTTCCCCAGGCATCTGGATCACAGGGAGCAACCAGAGCCCAGCTGCCAGCAAGTGCCTAGGTGGAGGGCCAGGATGCCGGCCGCTGCCCGGGGCCCTTGCAGCCCCCATCCTCCATGAGCCCAAAGGCAGTGATGCAGCTAAACCGTGCATCTGCGTCCAAGACGCCTTTCCCCGGCAGCCTCTGGCCCATGGGAGCCGAGTGGTGTTGCATGCAGAGAACAAGAGCCACTTACCTCATTCGTGCTTCCCTGGGGAGAGGCATTGGGAAGGGGGAGACAGAAAAAGAAAGAAAAGCATCTCTGTGTATCATGCACATCCACGGGAGCGCACGGGGCTCACGCCTCTGGCCACAGCCACTTGCTGGTGCAACCATGGCCGGGTATTCCCAGGGGGATTCGCCCCGCACAGGCTGCCCCTCTTGCAGGACCCCTCACATCTCCATCCATCCCTCCTGCAGCCGGTCCCGCCACCACAGGACCCTGAGCACTCGCATGGGACAGAGCCACGAAGGCTATGAACCCACCCGGGCCACTTGGCCACCAGCCCTGTGTATCGCAACGGGCCCCGGTGCCCGCAGCAGGGCCGGTACCGCCTGCCTGCACAGCTCCTCGGGAGAACTTTCCCTCCGGTTGGAAAGCTGTGCCACACAGCCCACGCGGACCAGCAGGGTGCCAGGGAGCAGCTGCAGGCACTTTAACCTCTTTATTTTTCCCCAGCTGGGCAAGTTGCAAGCAGGCAGCATCTCTGGCTCCCTGCTGGCTGGGTCTTGTTCTTGCTTAAACCCCCCACTAATTCCTGCAAATGCTGAGCTTGAACACACGAGGAAGGTCCCCGAGCAAAGAGCCACCGCAGGGGCACTGAGCGCCCGCGGGGGGTTACTGCAGATGCTCAGGCCGCAGAGGTCAGGGCAGCCAGGATGAACCCACCTGGGATACAGGCAACGAGCTGCCTCCCCATCCAACTTATTTTAAAGGCAGCTCAGCTGAGCAACACCACTACCCAGCTCAGGAATGAAGGAATTGAATAATAAACACTTCCATTTTTTCCTCCCAAAGCTGCATGTTTAGCTCCAGCCGCAGCTCTCCGTGCAGCAACGGGAACGAAGGGAATGTGCTCACTCTCAATCCAAACCTCGCTGTGGATAACAGGCCGGGAAGGAGCAGGTAAAGCTGTTAAGAACGGCCTTTTCTGCCTTGGAGCACTACAGAAATAAAACTCACGACTGCAGCTGGTGGCTTCTGAGGGCCAAGCAAAGAATGAGCTCGCCCGGCTGTGCCACGGGAAGAGCAGGAGGCCACCGCAGGACTGCTCCCCCGCCTGGCGTGACCCGCAGGGTCTGGGCTCCCCCCGGCACCCCTGCAATCGGGGGGGGAAGGGCTGCTGCACAAGGGGAAACAGGAAAGACCCAGCGTTAAAAATACTGCGGCGGTGGGCTGCGAGATAACCCTGCCCGGGGCCGGCGCTGCAGCGGCGCCATCCAGAAAGCGGGCAGAGCCACGCAGCGGGGGGATTTGTCACGGTGACCATCTTTAAGGTTTCAGAAGTGTTCCTGCTTGACACGGGGGCCCAGCCACGAGCTTCACATGTTGTTTGGGGAAAAAAAGGAATCGAAAAAGAGCGGGTGAGACCCACCGAGCCAGCACAGCTGTGGCTGTAACGGGAAAGCGGAGCCCAGTGCCAAAGCAGGCAGAGCCGAGACCTGGGCTCAGCCTCCCGCAGAGGGGGGAGAGCCAGACCCCTGCCCCGCACCAGGGCGGAGATCCAGGCCTTCCTTTTTGACATACAGACACACACACCCAAAAGGCGCAACCCCAGCTCTGTGACAGCCTTCCCCTAGGGACCCTCGGCAAAGCTGCCCCGTTCCCGCAAGGGCCGAGGCTCCACAGGCTGGCATTTGGTGATGGGTAAGACAAGAAGAAAAAAAAAGGCAGAACAAAAGAGCTTGCTGTGAGTTTTCTCATCCGCAGCCGGGATCTACACGGCTTGTCTTTTCACTTTGGGCAGGATTCAGAGGCTCAGGCTCAAGCAGGGGAAGGGGTGGCCTGGGACGCAGCTCCAGCCTCGCTGTTCACTCCTGCTCTGACGCTCCTTGCACTGCCTACCTGTGCTACAGCCACCGGGCACTACCCCCCAGCCCATCACCTCCAGTCCCTGAGACATCTCCCCCTTACAATCAACTCCACAGACTGACCTGAAACCATTTCCTCTATCTCTGCTTTCCCCACCTAGAAGGTCTAAGGAGTGGATTAAAACTCATCGTCCCGCTGTCTGAAGAAGACGGGGCACAGGTCATCTCCTCCCCCCCGATCACAGCACAACCAGCTCACGCAGCTGGATCTGCCCAGGCAGGTCCAGCCAGAGCATCTAACAACCCTACATGCAAAAGCCATCTCAAAGGGGAGGAAAAGCCCCAGGAAACTCAACACTTAAGAACTTGGTAGAAGTTTGTTTGTTTGTTTTAAATCAAAAGCTCTTTATCCTACCTGGTCCCATAACGCTGCGGCCACTTGGTCTATTACTGCGCCCAGTTCTCTGTACTCCCCAGAGTATCTGATATATGCCCAGGTACACAGTGTGATAAGTGTCAAGCCCATGATCATGTTGCACAGACTGGCTATGATGTCCAAGCCAATGAAGCCGGTCACTCCAGCTATCACGTAAGTGATGAAGATGACCACAAAGAGCGTGGCGGGGGTGCGGGCGGCGTGGAAGATGTTCTTGCTGTCGTTGTGCTTGATGTACTGGATGTAGAGCTCATCTATCTCGTTCTCCAGCTGCTGGAGGTAGCGACGGCTGAATTCCTCCCCACCCATCTTCTTCACCCCACGAAACAGCTTCACAGCCTCTTCCTTCAGCTCCACATGCTTGGTCTGGAGGTCACTAGGCGCAAGGAAGGGCTTGTCCCCACCACAGACCTGTGTGGAAAACACAGTCCGATCACTCCAGAAACCTCAGCACCCACAGCTCCTGTGCTGTGCTAACCACTGGAATCAGGGCTCTACAGGCTCCCATTTAGCACAGACCACTGGATCCTGCAGGAAGACCCCCACAGCTGTGCTGTTCATCAGGGATAGCTCTGCAAGGTGCAGATTAAAACTGGTGTCTGCACAGGGAAGCTGCATCCCACAGCTCCTCTACTGAGTTCGCTCACAGCCCAAGCCAGCACATCAGGCAACATTGTTGGCTGCGCTGCACCGACCTGCAGGACCCTGAACCCCGGCATTTTCTAGTGCTGGAGGCTCCACGGCATTTTCCTTCTGCTTCAGAGTATGGACACATTCGTTTTAAGGTGCAGGGCAGTCCACAGGCAGTTTGGCCATGCAGCTCTGTCCCTTTTTCCTGCCACCAGGCAGCAATCTCCAATACTGATGAACAGAGCGGGGGCCTGGAAGTGGCTGGAGGCAGGCTGACGTCTGACCTTCACCTTAAATATCACAACCATCCCCTCACCAGAGCTGAGAGATGGGCTGACATGGAAGGGCACAGGTGAAAAGCCAGTTATAATGACTCTATTCCCTAATTAGGACCAGCCATAGCATGGGCTGCATGGTCACACAGCACTGCCACCCCGCTACATCACATTTTTGGGTTGCACCTACCCACACTGGGGAACACTGGGAGGGGGGATGCAAATTCAGCAGAGGCCATGTGGTCTGCAAAAAGCTGCCATGGGATGAAACAGTGACCATCCCCTGTCCTGCCATGATACCCTGACCGGCATTGCTCTCCTCCAGCCTGTGAGAAAGCCCCTTCTCCACCACGCACATAGGAGAGACCCCCTTTGGGACCCTGACTGCACTGTAACCAGTCCTGGACAAGTCCGTGCAGGACATCCTCGACCAAGAATGCAGGCAGGGAGGTTTCCCCATGAGGACAGGGGAGCCTGGAGATATGAGCACGGTGAAACTACATGCTCAGAGCCACCTACCTCTTCCATTCTTCTGCTGTAGGTGTCTTTGGCAGTGGCAACTGCTGCTAAATTGTTGGCTTCTGCTGTGGCCTGCAAGAAGGGCAAAAGCGGTACAAAGTTCAGCTGCAGAAAGGTAAGATTAGTGTAACTGTAAAGAGTAATGGCCACTGGGTCCACATGTCCACATGGTCCACATGTGCACGGGGCCAGGACATGTGCATGGTACCCCGCTGCACACGTACAGAATTAAACAGCTCCCTTGTCTTAGCCAAGTGTACTCTCCCCAGCCTCTGGCCAATGCCAAATAAGATCATCCCATACTGACACATCCAGAGTTCTCAGTCCCTCCAGGAAAAAGCCCGCATGGAGAAAGGATTCCTACCCTCCAAGCCAGAGCAACAAAAACTTTGGCTTAAGCTGTGGGAAACAGCAAAAAAACAGATAAAAGGCTCAGTCATATGTAAACAGCTACAGCTGCAACCTCCCGCAAAGCTGTCTGGCTCAGAGAGCGGAGCTGCAGCCCAGCAGCCACTGCCCACGTGCAGGGCCATGTCACCTTCGTGTGCGGCCCCACCGCAGCCAATGATGATGCTATTTACCTGTGGGGGAATCATTTCAGCTAAGCCAGCTGACACTGTGTGCAGAGAGAGTCACCACAGTCCACAAGCCGTGCTGCCACAATTGCTAAGCTATACCAGACTCGTGACTGTCAAATACTTTCCAAAAGAGCCATTTCTTGGGTTGTTAAACTTAAGGCATTTGAAACAAAATCACAGTAGACCCAATACACTGCACTAGCTGGCCACTGCTGACAATTAACTGGAAATTAACGGCAATTATAGCGCATGAATGCCCACCAGGTCACACCTCACACTCGCATACCTGCAGCATCGACTTTGGGTGTGGCAATTCTTCCCCTTGGTAGATCTTTATGTATGCCTGCAAAACAGCACACAGACAATGAAATCACACTGAATGCGGCACACACAAGTGACACACAAACACCCCCACCCAGCTACAGTCACAGCTTTAACAGGATGTTAAGAGCACGGAAGAGGAGGACGTTCCTGGCACAAGATGGCTTTGGCAGGGGATGCTCTGTCAGAAAATGCTACTTAAGACGGCTTGCGGTCCACTCCTTGGGTGGCCTGAGTCAGCCACTCAAGTCTCACACTATCTCTACCGCTGGATTTGCACCTACCTCCATCCTTTACTGAAGGAGAAGGAGCCAGAGTCAGGTAGCTCTGGAGAGTAGGTGGTGAGAGTTACTCAATAATGTCTTGCATCAAAATGTCTCAGTAGTCATGACAACAAAACTAAGCTTTTTCCAAAGGCAACAGGAACACAGCCCTCAGCCTCCCTCCCTCTGGTCCTCAGTTCTCCTGGGGAGGGAAACAGCCCTGCCCACCCGGTGGCCTTACTGTGTGGGCAAATATGCGACCGGGAGGTGTTTGCTTTCTGCAGCAATGACAGTCAGGACTATTAGCTGGAGCAAGAACATTTCCTCTGGCCATCAAGCGCTGGCTTGCCTGCTGCTGCTTTACCCTTTAATTACAGCAAAAGTGCAAGCATGCCACAGATGAATAAGCCCACTTTCTCTTAAATAAGCCAATACCTTAAAATACTCCACAAGGCCTCGACAGGTGATATGGTTTCCATTGATCTCCTTAACATCCAGGCTCTCAGGACTAAGAAGCCAAGGTATCAAAATCTTCAAGTTCTTGATGAACTCATCGTCTATTTCTGGAAACAAAACCCAATGCCATCAGCACCAGCCCGAAGGCAGACTGGCGAACGTGAAACGAGAGCAGGAGAGTCAAGCCAGAGACTCAGACACTATAACGTAGTGATGCCAGTACTCAGAAATGATCATGGCCCCAGTTAAGTTGTTACTTAACTCACAGACAGAATATACAGCTGTGCATACATCCACAAACCAGCTTCATGGTCTCAAAAACATATGTGCAAACACAAATGTGACTGCATAGGTAAAAGAACCTGCTTTTGCTGATGATGCTGGTAATGTGCATGCAACACTGACAGCCAGAGAGCAGCTTCTTCTTGCCTAGACACACTCTTTGCAAATCATGACCTTTAGTGTACGGGGCATGGACCCATGCCGTGCCTTCCCTTTGTTCTGCTCCATGGCACCCGTAGTGGAAATCCTCTGCCAGGGCTCAGGCTTTCTGGCTCCCATCCCTGCCACCTCCTGAGCAGGTAAGATTTTCTGTGCCAAGTTCTTGGTCCTCTATAAACCCATACATGAAATTCCCATTGCAAAGCATTTTAAAGCTTTTGCAAACGATTAGGCACTTGGCACAGGTATGCTAAGTAATCCTGCGAGTGACTGTGCATTTGTATTGCACCATTAAATGCTCCTTGGTGCAGGTACCAGGAACAGGCACAATCTCTGCTCCTACCAACCTGTCCCCTTTGCCAAAGCTCAGGGCTGGCACAGGGTGCTGTTTGAGGGGTCCATGAGGTGCTTGTGTCACTTCAACAGAGGCAGACTCATCTCCTAACAGTCATTCTCAGGGCTTCATAGTGTCTGACAACCATTTATTGCCATTTAAATTAAACCATACGGACTGAAGACAGAAAAAACAATGCAACATCCAGGCATTTGGAAGGTAAGGAGAGAGGGGACACTTCCCCACATCTGCTCCAACAGATCACAAAAAGCTGGTTACGGCTCTGAGGGAACAGGAAAACGGCATCAAGACACGGCTGACAAGTCCTGTGCCAGTTCTGCACACACTACTCATTCAATACTACTCAGCACCTGAAATTAAGGGGGGAGCTAAGAGAGATCAGCTCAGTTTCCATAAGCATGCCTGCCTGTAGAGGAATGAAGCTGGGTTAATTATCATTGATAACATACAGCTGTGGGCTGGCTTCAGGGGCGGAGGGTTGGATGATGTAGATAAGGTGCAGCTGTGGCTGGTTCTGTTAAGAGGTTGGGCAGCCAAAGAAGAGAGAGCAGCTGAGGAAGAGAGAGCAGCTGAGGAAGAGAGAGGAGGAAGAAGGAGAGAGAAGAGAGAATGCGTGCCCTGGATGAGGAGAGACTAGAGAAGGCAGCAGAGGGACTGGCATGAAGAGTATGTTGGTATGTGGTAGTACAAGACCTTGCTGCAGCCAGCTAGTTTGGAGAGTGCTGCGACACCCAGCCCTGCTGCCTTGCCATCCTGCTTGCTAGTTGGCACCGAGTTTGCCAGAAGAACAAGTCTGATCACTAGGCAGATAAAACCAGAGAAAAACATCCTTCTGCTGCTAATTTAAGTGACTAATGGGCCGCTGTCTCTATTGCTAAGATCACAAGCTGCCTGTAAGCAGTGATGCTGGTAAGCAGGTGGTTCCCAACAAACAACTAAAAAAATCCACAGCACGTGGCTCTTTCAGAGTGGAGAATCTTACCACGGCTTTTTTTCCTTCCCCCTTTTTTTTTAACCTGTTGAACTAAGCCTGCCCTGTAGGGAAACCACTGACCAGATAAATCAGGAAGATTAAATATTCCTTGGAAAGCTTTTCAAAGTGAAGTAATATTCTCTTGATAGGAAGCAGGACCGGCCTTCCACCCTCCCCAAGCACCAGCCTGCCTTGCAGCAACCAGCCCACACCACTCTGCATCTGTGCCGAATTGCAGGTGAGGCACGGGAGTTAACTGGAGGCTCAACAGCACGTCCACACACACCTCCTGTCCCAGCCCTGCCCTTCCCCATTTGCCTGGCAGCCATCTGTCCTCACAGGGCTTACTGCCAGGGGCTCCTTGACATTTTCAGCCTCCCACACCTTTTCTGCCTCCACTTCTGTCTGCTGGACTCAGAAGAAGAAGCTGAGCGCGTGTACATCACTGAGAAGAGGATCCAACTCCTCTCCTGGAATTTTCATGAAAAATACTTAATAGAGGTTTCAGGAACCAGCGGAACAGTCTGCCAGGGCATCCAAGGTACCAGCCTAAAAACCAGACCTTTGCCTTCATACCTTTCAGTTTTCCATCAAAATTCGGGTTGGTGGCGACTTTCAGGCCCGGGTGAGGTAAGAGGAAGCAGGAGATTTTGGTGAAACAGGAATGGATGTGCTTTCTGACGTTCTGCAGCTCTTCATGCTGATTTCCTGAGACCTGCGAGAGACCAGTTTGGGATCAGGGAGTTTCCTTCTGATAGGGACACTGGTAATGCTGGGCCCACGGTGCTGGCAGAAGCACGGGGTACTTTCCATTTTGGCTGCTTACAGAGGGAAAAAACAACACAGGAGGACATTCCATAGGGATACGCTGCATAGAGGACAAAGACAAGGCTCTTCCAGCGACCAAGGAACTAGCGCATCTCTGACCACATGCCCTGGGGCATGTTATTATCATTCGGAAAATGTGCATGTCCATGTATGACTGGAATACAAAAACATGTGGGATTTCCCACTAGGGCCTTCCTTGTCTCACATTTAATTAGGCCTCTCTAGACCAAATCACCCATGCATTTCCTGATTAATCCCAGGGGAGCCCACGCCCATCATTTTTACTGTACAACCACCTCTTACTAAAACATCATTCCGGCTCTCTTGGGAATCTGCTGACTCCCATCTCTAACACCTCTCCCAGCAAGAGACCCGCAGGGAGCCTGGGCTGGGGCAGAAGCCTAGCACAGGCAGTCTCAGCCCTCCACTGACCATGGCAAGGAAATTCAGGCTCCTAAAATGGCTCTTGCATGATTTTAAGGCACTGGCTAAGTGTGCCCATAACCAGCATCTCTGCACGTTGCAGTTCAAACCTATCAGCCAGCGCTGCGGCCACCCAGCTGAACCCCCACTGGTGCGGGTGCTCTGCAGCCTGTTCCTTGTTCCCTGCCCAGGATTACACCCTCCAGCACCAGTCATCCCCCAGATCAAGGTCTCGCCCTCGTGCTCCACACACTCTCCATCCATGCAGGTGATGGCAGTGTATCATCCCTGGGTCACAAGCCAATTTGCTTCCTCAGTCTCCATCACCCAAAGCGCACCCCCAGGCTAGCTCTGCTCACTAAGTGAACCCAGATCAGAAAGAACGCACCTTCAGCCGCTTCTCCAAAAATCTTGCACCACCATCAGATCCGTAGGAAAATTCGTAAGGGAAGCTCCAGTCACGAACAAGAAATATAAGGGACTAGAAAACAGAAACACATGGGGGTCAGTGCCATACAGCCCCCAGCGGCTCCAGCGCCAGCTCAGAGAAACTCATCTTTCTCTGTTGCTCTGTGGTTCTCTGCTAACACAGGACCAGGAGTGGCTACAGGAGATGCCTAATTCTGCCGTACGTTATCAAAAAGGGTCCACATGGGATTTCGGGGCCTCCCTCCCTGCCACCACCACTTGCAGCAAACACTGGAGTCCACAGCGGTGGCAGAACCCCCCCAGCACCCTCGCCCCCACCTTCATGCCACCACGAGACCCGGCCCCGAGTCCCTGCCTAGCTCCAGCAGCGTCTCACACCTCCACGGGTGGAAATACCCCTCTGTGCAGGGTCAGCCCACGGTGGCACCCAGACCACGCAGACTGGCCGCACGTGTGGCTGTGTCCTACAAAGGGAAGGGGGGAGCAAACCTCCGACGGCTGCATGGGTTTGCTGGGCAGCAGTCCGATCCCCTAGCTGGAAGAATAGCATCAATCATTTAAACTGCAAAACAAGAAAGAGAATTTTGCTAACCAGGACAAAAGGCAACGAGCTCTCTAATTCCAGCCACATTTAGTTCCATCCTATGGGAATTTTACAGGCTCGTTTTTTCAGCCTTTTTCACTGGGCAGCCTTCCAGACAGACTTTTAATGAGAAGCAGATGCAGGATAACGAGGGTGAATAAGAAATCACTGGCTTTTGTAATCTTTATTGAGGCATTCAAAGTTCCTATGCAATAAATAAATAAATACCAGTATGGTCAACTTTTAATCCATTTAAAAAAAAAAAGTTTTCAGAAGAAATCATGTCTTCAGTGTCTCATCTGTGCAAGGGACCTGTGTCCTGTGTAACAAATACACGGCTTGGAGGGGGGAGCCCTGAACGCTGAAGCCCAGGAGGGCCTGGCAGGGGTGCCAGGGTTCCTCTCATGCACATGAATTAAGCAGGTCAAGTGAGCAGAATCCATTTCATTGGAATATCCCCAGAAATTGTCTATGTTTAGAACAAAGATTTAGTGGAGGAAGGGAAAATATTTCCCTTCCTTATTTCTCTTCCATAAAACATCAGAAAAGGTTAAAAAAAAAAAAAAAAAAAAAAGGAGAGAGAGAAATGGCCAACCCACTGTTCTAACTGCCTGACGATCCACAGTAACTGCACCCAGGCAGCTGTTTCAGGACACACTGTTCTTTCTAAGATCATGAGATGCTTAGGAGATATGTCCATGTTTAGGACTTTTCCACAAACACGCTATGCATGTCTTGCACTGTTTGACTCAGGAATTATTTTCTTTTTTCTTAAGCAAAATTGTTCCTGATTTTACTGTGCCCTAGCCACTCCCACTCAGCAAACTGCCAGGCACTACACAGAGCCTTTGCATCACGACCAGGACCAGCATCTGGCCAGGGCTCATGGAGCAGCACAGGCGGTTCCACTTCAGCACAAGTGTGAGGACACACCGTGGAGAGGAAGGAGCCAAAGGGAAATGTTAATTTTCCACTGCCAAGTATTACTTCCCTTCCAGCAGGATCAATGCAACTGCCCCACTAATGACGCTTTTGCTGTACTCCCTGCTTGGCAGCATTTTCCTATAGGAGCTGCTTTCCAAAGCTTCCTTTACAGATTTCTATATTTTAAGGACAAAAGAGGTTCAGCTTGTTTGACTTACAGACCTGGAACCTCACCCAAGAAACTCAAGCTGTAGACTTCTGCAAAAAAAGCTGTCTCGGTTTAAAGCCTCCAGCTCCCAGAGAAGCCCCTGCATCTCTCATTAAGCTACCCTAACCATTAAATTGCCCCCTCATTAACAGCATGCTCCCTGTTGCTAGTCTGACTTTGTTTAGCCTCAACCACAAACACCGAGAAGCACCAGGCTCATCCTCCCCACTGGAAAAGCAATTTATTTGCCATCACCCTTCTCCTGCTTCCTAATCCAAATACTCGGCTGCCTTTAAAACTGTGCTTTGCAGGAAACCAGCCCACTTTGCGATGTGGCCAGGAGATCTCCGTTGCTCACCTGGTCACATCACCATCGATCTCTCTACCAAATGTTACCACATCCGCAAGGGTTACCAGCAGCCGTTTGATATTTTTCCCCCCAGATCATTAATGAAGATGACAGTGAATCAGAGAGACCCTGGGGGAAGCCCCAAGGAAACACTTCTGAAAGACGATGATTCCTTATTAAAATTAGTTCAGCGTGCTCTATCGTCTATCAGTTAATGAGTTTTTAATCCATTTACAATGGATTAAAAGAGACAATGCTGACTTGGTATGCTGTTCACTTGCCTTTAATCAGCACTGTAGGGAGATAAGGCTTACAGAAAGCCACGTATCATGGTGATAGTTACCTTTATCAACCAAACTCAGGGTCTTTTAAAAATTGATAATGGGATTGTTCGACAAGACTTGCTATCCACAAAACCGTGTGACTTGACAGCAATTACAGTCTTTGGTAAAATCTGAGCCTATTATCCAGTCCTAATGACTTAAGCATATTTACAAGTTTCCCCTTACAGCCTCCTTTTTATTGAAGGAGTAGAAAGGATTTCACTTTCACTGAAATATTTGGCTATGTTATCCTGATAGTTCCTAAATAAGGAACAAGAATATTTATTTAATGTCTGGCTTTTTTCTGTACCATGTTACAATTTTCTCCTAGCTCTTGCTACTCCAAGTCATATATTTTTACTGGTAGCTTTCACATCATTTATGAGTCAACTGTCCATGCTAGCATCCAGTATACCCTCAAAACTCCCCAAAATCTCAGACTGTCCATTTGTTGTATTTTTTAACCTTTTATTCCCACTTCTTGACCACAGACACCCTATAAACCCCTTAGGACTTCCAGGAAGGTGGTGAGGACAGCAATTCTCTTTTTATGTTAGAAGGTAAAAGTAAAATAGCTGTAACCCATTCCCAATTACTATTTGTGTTTTTACAGCATGTTTTTCTCTCTGCTATCTCCAGCTTTGAGAAGCTCACAAATCCTCATCCATCTACCACCTAACCTAATGTGGATGACAGCTGGAAGTTGGACCAAGCCATTGGGACCACCAGAGAGCATCAGGTTAAAGGAACGACCTGTACAGGACAAGAAGGCCAGAGCCCCACAGATGGGATCTTCCTTCTGTTTACCATCCCCATCGTGCAATGAGCCCTGCAGCCCCACTGCGGTGTGAGGATGCAGGGGTAACTCACAGTGTTGCTCCCTTCATCCCCTTAGGCCCTGCTCCCTGCCTCACACCTGGTTCCACAGACCTCTAAAAGCTTCCAAACCTGTTCAACCGCCCTCCCAGGTGCACAGGATTCAGTGCAGCCATAATCAAAGCCATACAAAATCACAACTCCATCTGTTAAAGGACTGAAGCTTTTGTGAGCTGCCACAGCCATGCCACGGATACCTTCTGCCCCCCTCCCTTCTGCTTTATCTCTTTTCACCTATATTCACTCTCCTCCTGGACAGGGCTGTCACAGCCAACTATCCTCCCATCCCTGCAAGTGCTCACAGCTCTGGTGTCCAGAGCAAGCTGGAGTCTGCCCGACACTCTCCCTTCTTTGAATGCCAGATTTTCACAGGTTGGTAAGCAGCAGGGTGAACAGATGTCCCTTACTTGAAATTAAGACCCCACTTAAACTGAGCCTTCCCACAGCTCTGCTGTCACTCACAAAACCTCTGAGCTAATCCTCATCCTTTCATTTTGCCAGGAGCAGGGATTCCCAGGGCAGGCAGCTTCAAACCCCTCAGAGCAAAGGCTGGGGAGAGTCCCTGGGTAGACAGCATGACAAACCTTCTGCACAACCCGACTGCTCTCCAAGCCCAGCAGGACAGGGCAGAGCTCTCAGGATGGCAAGGGTTCAGAGAGAGAAGAAAGAGGGATGCTGGATGTGTTTGGAAGGCTCTCTGAGGGCAGGAAAGCACAAAGCCTTTGCTTCGTGCAGCTGAGCCAGTCCCAAGGCATCACCATCTCCTCCTGTCTTGCAAACTGCAGTGACACCTCGTGGTGAAGCCACCCGGCCCGGGGCCAAGCCACCTCCAGCAGCGGGGACACGTGTTGGCCAGAACCCTCAGACTCACCTGGAAAGGTTTCAAGAATGTCTCCTCCATGGCCAGCCGGCCATACTCGGTGAAGAGCTGGAAGTTGAAGCAAAGAACAAGAGGCGTGTTAGTTTGCCAGTCTGCACGGCTGGGCGGGCGGCTGCGGGCCACGCGGGCACCAGCAGCACGGGACCGCTGTCGACTCGGCACTAACTGCACCATTTGCAGAGCTGGAACAGAAATTGGCCGGCTGTGTGCCTGGCTCTGGGCTTTTGGTTCACATCTGAGAGGCACATGGAGCTGTTAGGGACAATCACCGTGCTGACCCCTCACGTGAAAGATCTCAGCCTGGAATTTTTGGCTGCCAAATCTGTGAAAAATGGCTCACATCAGCTGCTGGCTGTTGCTTTCATACCAACCAGAAACTTCACGTGCTGCAGGGGATTGCTGGAGCCCTGCTCTCTTTAAACAGCCCAAGAAGAAGCGGAAATTAATTCAGAAATAAGTACTTTTCCCTGCAAACCCCCACTGTGCAAAGACTGTAAGATCAGCCCACCAGCAAGATTCGAAGGCTCTACAGACTCTCTGGACTCTAATTTCTAATTGAAGGTGCAATAATGTATCTCACAGATGCCTAAAAATGGGTCAACTTGTTAAACAATAATGGCTTAAAATCCAAACCGAAGGATCAGATTTGCAATGGGTAAGTTCAATGTTAAAAAGGCATTATCGTTAAAAATATTTACTGATTGAAATGATAAAGTCTTCAAAAACTGGTTTTTCTAAGCTGGACTTTTGCTTTCCTTTTTCTTAAGCTCCTGGAAAAAACTACCTAAGCAATCAATCAATCACCTAAACAGAAGAGAAAGCTAGAGGTAACACCACCAAATGGACAGGACACCTGTGCCACAAAAATCCCATTAGCTGCTTGTCTCCAGCAGTCAGGGCTGTAATTGCCCTTAGGGGTCACCTGTATTGAGCCAGTACCAATGTCAATAGCCAGACTTGTAAATGGCTATCTCATTTCTTTGGGCTTCTCCTGACAGTCCAAAGAGCCCGTCCTACAGCATGAACACTGCAGCTTCTAAAGGTGAGTGCCAAGAGGACGGGGCCAGGCTCTTTTCAGCGGTGCCCAGCGACAGGACAAGGGGCAACGGGCACACGCTGCAACACGGGGAGTTCCACCTGAACGTGAGGAGAAACGTCTTTACCGTGAGGGTGCCGGAGCGCTGGGACGGGCTGCCCGGAGAGGCGGTGGGGTCTCCTGCTCTGGAGACATCCAAACCCGCCTGGACGTGGCTCTGCAGCCCGCTCTGGGAGACCTTGCTTGAGCAGGGGGGTGGCCTGGGTGAGCTCCACAGGTCCCTTCCAGCCCCCACCAGTCTGGGATTCTGTGATTCTACCATCAGCTTCCTCGTCACGTAAGTCAAATGAGCACTTCTACTGCCCCTACTCATGGAGCAGTGGACAGCCACTCACAGCAGCCGGAATACAGTCAATGCATGGTTAATTACCCTGGGTCCCTCCCTATTACCAGTCACTTTAGCCCCTTACTAAAAGTCACTGCATGTTTCCAGGCCCATGGGTCAGTCCTGGCCTCTGATGGGCCTCTGCTCCCTGAGGAACCCAAGCATGATCCTGTGGAAGGAACACAAGCCATGTGAGCTACATCCAGTTTGTGGCAGACTTGTGAACGCTCCACACTGAGATGGCCTGTGATGGGTACTCTACACCCATCCTGCACAGTCCGTTTGATACTGTTCTAACCTTGTCATTAGAAAGTCAACTCAACCCTCTCTGACTGCAGCACCATCCATGGCAACTGGTTCCATGCAGTGCGGACATATCAAAAAAATACTGCTTTCCACTTGGCAGCAGCCCCGTACACAGCTGAGGACCATCATCCCCTCTCAGTCACTTTTGTCTCCTGACTTAAGTCTTGGTTCTTTCAGCCTCTCCGAGCCCCTCAGCTATCTGCTGCAGCACAAAGCATGGCCATGGACCCTTTGCAGTTTCACAGGCCATCAGCCTCGAGGAAGACACGTGCCCCAGAGACAGGAACAGTCCCTCCTGCCAAGTGCCCACTGACCACCCTGCCAAAGGACGCAGGCCCCCAAGAAGCCACGCTACGAGAGCATAGGCAAGACAGGTTTCAACCCAAGCAACTGTTCCTCCATGCCCATGAATCAATATGAGAGCTGGGAAACTGAAAAACCCTTTTGTGGCTCCAAACACAGATGGGCCTTTCCAGAGCAACACAGCTTGCGAGTGCAAAGCATAACCCAGGTACCCCAGTGCTGCGGAGCCCCAGCGACAAGGGTCTTACCTGCAAGTGCTGCAGATCATCCTCCTGCACATTCTGGGACAAGTTATAAACCTGCATTTAAAAACAAAAACTTCAGAGCACTCAGAATGGCCTGTCCTTCTGGTCAATGCATGGGCTGGTGCAGTTATAGCCTACAACATTACCATGGGGACACAGGCAAAGTCCCAGGTGGTGCGCGGTGCTGGTACAAGACAGGCCCCAAGTGCAGCTGCATTGCTGGACCAACTCACACAGCAAAATGCTCCAGCATGGGAGCACCAGGGCTGTCCTGCCCCAGCCTGGAAACCTGTTTGGTCCAAATGATGTTCCTTCTTCTCATTTTTATGAGGTGCTGAGCTCTGTACCAAGGCACAACTTCCATCCCGTTCACGCTGTCCTCCGAGAGCAAAGGCTGGGTGGCAGGAAGGGAAGCCCTAACAGGCTAGGGAGTTAATGGTGTGTGAACACCTCCAGCCCAGAGGATTCTCCAGCGGCACTGAGCCAAAAGCACACCCAGTTCCTCAGACCAAAGCTTCTTCCTCTTTGGTAGCTGGAAGCAAAGCGGTGCATCTGCTGCTGGCCTTGCTTTTGGGGTGAGATGAGGAGGTAAGACTGTTTCCTGTGATGATGGAGTCGCGTGTGAATCCTGCACTCAGTGCAGCCAACATGCTGGCCTTTGTCCTCCCACCAAAGGTCCTGGCCAGCTGCTGTGTTAGGCTGATGCCAAGCTACTGGGGTTTTGCCACCACCTTTTAGGAAATTATTCCTGGAGACATCCCCCTTCTTACCTGTATCGAGCTGATCATTGTGCTAAGGGCAAACACAGTGGCTGAATCCCGCAGGGTGGACTGGCTGTCAAAGGTCCCCTGCGTGTCCATCAGCAATACGGCGACCTGAGAGGCAGAAAGTTCCACGTCAGCTTGGATGCACCCATTCAGCACCTGCACCCAAGCAATATCACTCTCAAATGCCAAAGGTGGGGTGGGGAGGGGGGGCGGGAATGTCAGCTGTATTACTGTGCTGGGAATCTCCCCACTTCTGCCTCGGACTTAAAATGGGTGGAGGACAAAGGAGAACAGCAGCCCCAGTCACTCGTAACAGTGTGATGACTCAAGCAGGCAGGGAAATGAATGCTATGCAATGCAGAGGAGGGAACTGCTTTGCTCCTCAAATACTTGCTGTCAGTGCAGATGGGTCTTTTCCTGAGTCTGCGTAGTATCGCACCTCCTTAGCCCAAACCGCATTCGGCTAGTATTAGCAATCACACTGTGAATAATTCTGTGTCATTTTGGCATTGGGCTCTTCCTTAAAGAGTAGATGGATACCAATATTCCTGGCTATAAGCTGAATTTGCAGAATGCCCCAAGATCCAGTTTGCATTGTATTTGACCAGCCTGAATGAAGACACTCCATTTTACAGCTACTGCTCTAGGAAAGGGGAGTAGTTTCCAAGGACCTCAGATTCAAGATCCCCAGGAATAAGAGGGATGCCCAGAGTTGAGGGACACCTGGAGGGCATAACAGGGACACCTAGACATCGTATCAACTCACTGCATTAAAGCCACTCATGTCAAATGAGGGGTACGGTAATGAAGAGCTTCTCTAAACTTGCACAGGCATTTGAGCCACCTAAGACAAGGCGGGAGAGTCTTACAAAAGCTGGAAGAGAAAAATGAGTTGACCAGCAACAGACAGCTATGCAACAGAGAAGCGCACACCTTTTTACCATCGGGCTTGTCCACCAGGAAAACCTCACTCCATATCTGAATGCCGGTCGTCTCTCGCTCAGACCCTCCCCTCCAGGAGAAACCAGTCAGAGGCTCATTGTAATCACCAACCCAGTCCACTGCTTCCTGCGGGTAGGAACAGAAGAAGTTGCTGGAGTTCTCATCTCACTTTGGTTTTCCACTTTTCCTCTGTGCTGCATTCACCATAGTGTAGCCCCTATAAAAGAGGTTTCCTACAGGGCAGCAAATGTGAACATCTCTCCTCCCAAGTCAGGAGTCCACTAGAGACTCACTGGTGCACAGAGCTGTGGAAGGATCCATTTTATTTTATTTTGTAAAGCCCATGCTAATGAGAGGCTTGGAGAGGGACTTTTTACAAGGGCATGGAGTGATAGGACAAGGGAGAATGGGTTTAAAATAAAAAGAGGGTAGATTCAGATGAGATATGAGGAAGAAATTCTTCCCCGTGAGGGTGGCGAGGCGCTGGCCCAGGCTGCCCAGAGCAGCTGTGGGTGCCCCATCCCTGGCAGTGCTCAAGGCCAGGCTGGATGGGGCTGGGGGCAGCCTGGGCTGGGGGGAGGGGGCCCTGCCCGTGGCAGGGGGGTTGGGAACTTGAAGATCTTTAAGTTCCTTTCCAACCCAAACTATCCTGTGATTCTGTGATTCCGAGAGCACCAAGCCAGTATCCTGTCCAGCTCATCCCTGGGAGCAATGAGCAGTAGGACCACACCCCTGGGAAAAGCCACCTCAGCTGAAGCCATACCTTATTGTACATATACCGCAGCATGAAGTCCATCAGGAATGATTTTCCTTTTCTAAAAGCTCCCGCAACAGACACAGCCACAACCTCTTTATCTCTGACGGCCTCTGAGAGAAGGATGCGGTTCAGTGCAGCTTCATCCAATTCAAAGGAATGGTCATCTTTGACAATGAGGACTTGCACTGGTCCTGCCTTCCTCACGGACTCCTCCTCCTCCGAGCTCCACTCGTAAGTCTTCTCTGCAAAACTACCTGTGTAAACAAGTAAAACAAGAGCTCTTAGGTTCCTTCTTTTGCAAAGTGCTGAACCACAGGCAGCAGAGCTGGACAGGGTAGTAACAGGCCAGCCAGCCCAAATATCCATCCCAAAACAGCATCATTCAGAGCAGATGTCTGTTTAACCTGTCCTCAGACATCTTGCTGGAGTCTCCATGCCACTTTGAGGCCATCTGCCCACATGCTCCCTGCAGGCAGAGTTCCCTGCTGCAACCTCCCTTGACAAAACACACTCATTACTTTTTGTCCTACAAGAGTTGACATGGAGGGCAACTCACTCTCTTCTTGCCTGCAGCAACTTCTGATATACACAAAGCCTGCCATGACACCTCCCTTAGCTTCTTCTCTGCTAGAAAAGAGAAGTTCAAGCCCGCAGTTACCCCTTGCTACCACACCATCTAGGCATCTGACTGCTCTCCTCTGGACACTCCCCAACAGGTCCTTCCTGAAGGCCATCTCACAAATGGATGCAGCACTCAAGCTGAAGTGTCTCAGTACCTCATGCCTCTGTCAAGGGACACTGCCTTGATGCATCCTGTGCAACTGCTGTTTCTGTAGCAACAACAGAATCCTTCTCCATCTGCAGTCTGCAGTAATGCTCAACGTGTCATCTGCTGCTTCTGCCGTCAACCTCATCGACCGCATCCCCCGAGACAGCCTCAGCAGGAACCAGGCCACGAAGACACATGCTTACCCTGATAAAAGCCACTTCTTCACTCCCAAGTGGGAAGCATAGGCAAAGCACCGGCACTGCTCACTTTCGCACTCTGAAATGGCAGGGTTCCCTGCAGAGCTGCTCCCCAGCACAGAGGCGGGCGCTGCGCAGCGTTTGTACAGAAGGGTCTCAGCTCCCTGCCAGGATGGGGAGGAGTGACCAGCAGGAGCCTTTGGAGGGGACAGGCAGGGACCCAGAGTTTGGTCACTGTATTCACACTTGGCAGCAGCAGCAGCGTGCCAGATATGTATCTCCCACACGCTGCTCCTTACAGCTAACGACCCGATGGTCCATTTGGGCTGCTTTGCATACCTGACACAACACAGGAGACATGGGTTTTGAGACTTGCCATCCACAGACACTGTAGCCCTGGCATTTACAAAGAGCAGGCCAGCTCCAGTAATTTTCCTTTCGTTGTGTCCAAACTTCCCAGCACAGGAAAGAGATGCCGTGATTAATCATGCCAGTCAGCTCACCTACAGCCACATGAAACCTCCTTGCCAGCAGGAAGGGAGCATGTGATGGAAAGTTCCCCATTTCTACAAAAACTTCCTGGTTTGTTGGCTCAGGCTGCAACTTTCCAAACACGGTAGCCTCAAGTTAAACCTCCTCAGTCTTTGTGTCAGTCCCTGACCTCGGGGACCCAGTTTTCAGCCAGTCCCAGCTGTTTCAAAGCACAAGGGCTACGCATGTGCATGCTAAAAGGCAAGCTATAAATACCAAGAGGAATACGGTTTGCCCGTTCTGGGCCTCCAGCAGCAACTCCATATTTTAAATAACAGCAGTGCTTTTGTAGAAGTTTTTGATTTTCTACGATCCCGTGATGAAATATCAGGATCAGTAAGCCTGGTTGCTAGGGGATTGCTGGTGGCTCTCAGACATATACTGCAAGCTTTCTTTGCTCACAGTTGAAAGACAAAGATCTTTTCTTCCCAATGCTTGAAGGTTTTTTAGCAAAACAAAAGTCCCAAATGCTTTGAAAAGCTAGATTCTCCACCAAACAGCAGCAGCTGGGGACTAGCAGCACCAAACTCCCTTCAAAAACCAACCCCTGCCCTGTGTTACTGCTTAGGGGCCTCCAAAAAACCAACAAACCTTCTCATTTCAAATACATGGACCCAGGATCCAGGCACACATCATCAAATAACTTGAAAAATGAAGGCCTCTAAGAGCAGTCAGTCCTCTTGCTGCACACACCGAACAGTTTCCAGCATTAAGATCTTCCCAACAAGCAAGTATGGACAGGTGCCAAAGGGCCACAGGCTCACGTGCTCTTTTTAAGCACTGCCATGCTGCAAAGTGCCGTAGAAAGTCTACAATAGGAAATACCTCCTCTCCTGCGGTGGTTCCCAATGCCCTGCTCAGCTATCTGTGTCCAATTTTTTTTTTTTTCTTTTTACAGCTGCACAGAATGGATAGTGGAGAGATGCTTGTGTAAGATGTGACTCACGGCAGAGGCAGGAAAAAACTTGTAAACTGAATGAAATCTAAACGTTCTGGCTCTAGCCAAACTAACAAGGGTGCTGGTGAAAGAGCTGTGCCACTTCCCCAGACCAGGCAAGTCCACCTCTGGCTACGCAGACAGAGTATGAGGGGGACCAGCATCTTACTCGTCGCATGCTAGCAGTAACAGGAGCTGCAGCCAGAGTGCCCAGCTGGGTACCAAGATGGGCACAAGCCCTGCTGTCTGTGGGCTTCAAGCGCAGGGAAAGGCAGCACGGATGCCCCCAGCTCAGACGGCTGAGCGGACTGCCAGTCCTCATCACAGATCCGAGCGCCATGACAGGGGACTGAGGAGAGTCCCTCCCATCCTGCTACCAGAGGGACATTTGGTGCCAGGTTCCCCATCCTGCTGCTGCTGGTGCCTGGACAGGATCTCCCAGATCTTCTTCTCCCTCCAGTTCAGCTGCTGAAAAGAACGACAGCCTGTGCAGAGAAGAAGAGACTGTGCTGTCCCTTCAAAACATCAGGATCTGTAAGAAGCATACTTTTTTTTAGCAGATATTGACAGATGTGGGAAGAATGTCTCCAGACAGGTAACAATCCAAAGCGGTCATGGTCTCCTAGGGGAAGTTCTTGCTTCCAAACACCAGGAAAACCAGGCTGTTTGCACAACACAGGGGCAAAATACAAAGTATTATGATCAGGATATGTTGCTTTCCCACTTCATCGGAGGTATCAGGAGAAAAGGCACTATATTAAGCAGGTCTCTGAACTAATTTCAGCCCTGTTATCTCTGCTTCTTTCATGTATGCCATCTGCAGACAAAACTCTTCCACACTTATTTCCATGTGATGAAACTTCCATGTTCTGTTTATCAGATTATCTGCCACATTGGAAACCCAGAGATTATTTTATAAGATGGCTGTGCATTACTGTAAATCAATTATTATAATTGGTCTTTCCAGTGTAAATTAGTTATCTGCTTTGAAGTTAGTTGTACCTGGCAATGGCAAAACATCATCTGGCCAAAAAGGAAAGGAAAGAGATCTCAACTTTCCTAAACACACTCTTGTTTCTACTCATTTTCTAACCTGACTCCTCCTTTCTTTTGGCTCTCTCCGGCACCTTGCAATTACGTCAATTCTCAAGCTGCTCATTCAGAAATTGCCAGGATACAGTTCCTTTTCCCCATTTCATAACAGCTCATTGTCATGACTCTAAAGTGAAGTGGAATCCACATCTCCGTTCCATATGGTGATTTAAAGCGGAAAGGTGATCAGAATTCGCGTTCATACTCACTGGGCTGTCAGACAGCAGCAAGGAAATGGCCCAATTCATGCAGACAGCCCCGTAATACAGGACATACTGTGCAATTTATTGGAGCCTAAGGAAAAAATAAAGCATTCTTCCATTGCTCTAGGACTTATTGCTGGTTAAAGTTAAATAAATTCAACCAGTATATTTCACATTGTGCCTCTGTACATACTGACAGCCAATGTCTTAGGTATTTAAGCTCCTGCAGAAGAATAAATTAGGTAAATTACACGTCACTAATTATGCAATGTACCTTTGGTGAGTGCTTGTTTAAGCCTGTTCTTTCTTAGCTATGGAAGAACAGGTCACAGAAATGCTGACTGCTTTCCAGAGACCAGCTAATAAAGTCAGCTTTTCCTTAAATGAGTTTGCACAACAAACACATTTCATTCCAGAGAATGAAACGCAGCCGTGATCCATCATCTGTGCAAACACAGGCTGCCTAACCAGACCCTGAGAAAGCCAATTTGCCAACCCTGCTCTTCTGCTCTGTTGCATCCCAGGAGCCTTACAAGCACTGCCCATGAAAAGCAAAAACTGCAGCCTGGGCCCCGATCCCCCCACTAAAATACACAGCTGTCATGCGGAGGTACTATTCTGAGGGTAGTTCAACTAAGTTACTTTACTGCATGGAAAAACAGAAACTACCAAGGACAGAAAGTAGAGGTTCAATGGCAAGCTTTGAACAGAGCATTCCTGCAGCGGCCAGGTTAGGTTGCTTATCAGAAGCTCTCTAGGGATTAATTCGCTCAGCAGCAATAGCTGTGCGGATCCTTTCTGAAGCTGTGTTCACCCCAGCTGTTTACATTACAAACGTATCACAGTGCCACTGATGATACCATGAGCCAAGCGCCAAACAGACCTTACAGTCAGGCTTGATCCGTCTGCACGCTCTCCAGAGAGCTCCAGCTTCCAGGAAGCTTATCTGCCCTCCGCAAACGGCACTGGCAAAGAAAGACATCTCTCCCCGAGCTGCAGTCTCCCTTGCACTTAACACATGCAGCTTGGCTGCTGCTGTGACATGAGTTCTGCTCACTCTGTTCATGCTGAACCATCTCTGCTGCACAACAAGCGGCCAATGATCATCGGTAAGGCTCTGAGGAGGCTGGGAAAGGCAGCATATATCGCTTTGAGCATGCACCAGACATCCTCTCCTTCTCCCCGAGACAGGCTTGCGCAGAGCTCTGCAACTTATACAGCTAATGAGGGAAAAAAGAGAAATAAAGCACTGAAGCAAAGCATATGTACTGGACAGCCAGGGCAGAGGGGGTGTTACAGAGCAATAACCTGTATCGATCCTGCACAAAGGATCAGATGGGATCCTGCACAAAGGATGCACAGCAGGGCACAACCACATCCTGAAGCACTGCAACTGCCATGGGAGCCTGGCCTGGGCAGCTGTGAGTTAGCAAATTCCCTCAGCACGGGGCTGCCATTGAGTGCCTAGGCTGAGGTGAACCCAGGAGACAGTGTCCTTGAGAGGACTGAGCAGGGAAGCCTGGCTGGGTAAAGCCCTCTCTTACACCCATCTCTGCTCTGCGATCTTGCTGGCACCGCACTCTCCGAGGGTACCTAGCCAGCAGGTCAGAAAGTCTCCCAAGCTGGGTTTAAGAAGACACACACATTCACCACCCCTCTGTACCTCCTACCTGCAGGACATGGCTAACCACACGGCCACACAACTCTCCCTCCACCATGCTCACACCTCTGCTGCGATCTGTGATGCCCCCATGGAGTCAGAGGAGCCCGGACCCGGGGAGGGGAAACGCCAGGCACTAGCCGTCAGTAGCACCCACTAACTAAAGCCGCGGAGCATCCCTGAAGCAGCACACACACACATGTACCTCCCGCAGGCCCCAGCCTGGCCACGCTGTCTCCTTCATTTGGGGCCAGTGGTCTGGGAAATGCAGCAGTGAATGGAAAGAGAGAGCCAGACCTCCTCATGCCCAAGTGGGAAATCACTTGCACTTCCCCTGACTGGATGTACAGATGTAATCACAGCTCTGCCATCAACCAAGGTACAAGGCAGGGTCTTGATACCTGTGGAAATGAATGGTAAATGACACAGGCCGTGAAGATCTCTACACAGGGAGCTGCAGGGCATTGCCTAGAAACAGGTGAAGAAAACTGTCACTTAAAAAATCAGCCCCATCCTTCAACAACCAAGAATGGCAGGTAAAAGGCCACACTTGGTACTCATTTGGGGTCTCACTTTGAGATCCCAAGCTATCCTCTCCAGAGTCAGGGTGAACTCTTATATTCCAGCTGCACAGCAGTGTTAACACCTCTGCCCAATGCAACCTACAGTCCCATGTGCTCCTGGCAAGCGCCCCACTTCTCTGCACCCCAGGATGCTTGCAGCAGGTTGCCGAGCAGGGTGGCTACTGCTGCCAGGCCTGGTACTCATCCTTTGCTTTTTTTGGAGCAGCAGTAAGATGTAGAGTGCACCTTCTTCCCGCCAGCTCTGAGTCATCCAGCTGGCAGCACAGCGGCTTCAGCTAGAGCGTGGCCAGCTCAGCCCCTTTTCCCTTTGGCAGACGAAACAGGGAGATGAACGATTATGCTGATAACGTGAGTGGTTTAAGACCTTTCTGCATAAAAGACTGCTGACAGAAACAAGAGCTTGGACGATTACTGGCCACCAAACCTGCCTGTTACAACAGACACGTCTCAAATGCCAAAGTCTCATGTGAAACTTCTTAAAGACACTTCAGTTACATGAAGCTACAGTGCCTTAGCTGGCTCTGGAGCAACAGCAAAGCCTACTGCTGTGAAATTCCCAGGCTGAGCTCATGATTAGCATGCGTCAGAGACACAGGCACACAACTGCCCTGGGAAGAAAGCAGATCAGAGGTTTTTCAATAAGTTTTTCAGGAAGTTTGAGGTCATGCTAGACAGTTACGTGGCTATGTCCATGCCAGTTCATGTGCCGGGACTGGCTGATTCAAAGGCAAGGTGGGCAACTCCCAGAGGGAACCTTACTCCCACTTGTGATCATCAAAAGACTGTCATAAGAGAGAGCTACCAAAAGGCCATTACCTATCTGTCAGATACAAATTCTGGGCCTGCTCACCCACATCTGAGCCTAGCCAGACTCAGGTGTGACATGATGGCTGAAATGCATCTTGCAAGAATATGTCTCCAAAACTCTCACTCCACCCCCAGCACACATTTTCTGCATGGTCTTTCATCCGTTTCGTTTGTCAGCAACCAGCCTCCCTCCACCACCAGTATTTGATTTAGTTACTTCTGACATGAAATTATCTTTACCCTTTTGTTGTTACAAATTGTTGTTGCCTGAAAATAAAGTTTGGTAAATGTGCCATGAAATCCTAGGATACAACAGGAAAGGCAATTACACTCTAAAGAAAATGTTTATGTATATATATATATAGAGAGAGCCCTTTAAAAGGTTTTACTGGCTTGGCTGAATTCAGCACCTTCTCTGGAGCCCCTACCCCATTTTGGGAAATTTGTGTGCAGTTACTTTATTGCCGTAACACCTAATCTTCCCTCAGCTGATAGCAAATGTGAGCGCTTCTGGCAGCAACAAAGGAGTGGGGGGGGGTCTCTTGAGTGAAGTGATTTTTGGAGGTAATCCGTGGGACATCTTGTGCCTCCCAGAGCGTGACAATACCTGCACCAGGGCTCACTCTCCTGCTGGAGAACGTTTCAGTCAATGATGCAGGGGAGTTAACATAAGGCCCGCTGCCTATGAACATCACCCAGGCCCTAAACAACATTTACATGTGCTGCTTCCCACCCACAACCAACTCCAAGCGCTGCTTCCCTCTTCCATTAATCAGGCAGGCAGCCAACGCCGAAGCTTCTCAAGGCATGGAGCATGACAGGGGCACCATGTCACCACTTCGAGGCAGCCTCAGGGCACCTCAGTTCTTCCCCCCAAAAGGGGAAAGGCAGGCTGATCTCACTCCTGCTCATCTTGCAACGGGTCAGACCATGCTATTCAAATTCTTGGTACAATGCTGCTGCCTCAAAACCAACGGCACAATGACCAAGTACCATATTTAGCTTGCAATTGTTGTCTTGTCTCTTCTTTCAAGTCCCAACACTCCATTTTCTTTTCTCATTTACACACTAGTAATTTGGTTGTGAATCTTCTCATATCTAGTGGCTTTTTGTGTAAAGGCCCATCTGTCTGAAACATCTCAGCTTTCACTTTTCAGGAGGTTCCCAGCATTCAGAGTCACAAAGAAAAGCCAGTAAGTGGAATGTGAATACCTACCATAAAAGGTCAGAAACCAAATAACAAACAGAAGGGATGTCAGCCTATCAGTTGGAAAAAAAAAAAAAAAAACAAAAAAAAGGACTACCAAAACCATCCTTTTTTTCTTTCCAGTTTAACCCATTGCTGTGCAGTCTGAAAGTGTGGTGTTGGTGATCTCAGCCTGGCCTGCGCTGGAGAGGAGTCTCTTCTCCCTGAAGTTGCTTGGCCATTCCTGACAATCAGGCCCCTTTCGGAGCTCTCATAGATCTTACGTTCAGTTTGAAAATCCTGACCAAGTATATATAAACTTCTGTAATCCCTTTTATGGCTTTAAGACCGAATTCTTGATGAGTGGGTCATTCCAATTACAACACGGGCCATGACAGGAAACATGAGAGATTTCACACAATTTGTTCCAGCCTGTGCTGTTTAAATGAGTGACTGGGAGCAGAGTTCTCTAATGCCTTTAGCACACCAGGGCGAGCAGGCTGCTGAGCATCTGCAACTGCAAAGCATGAAGAATTTCAGAAAAAAAATCAGTGTAATCCACTACAAGCCTTCATTGAGTTGGCTGGACTTCATCGTGCCAACCAGGATTTAGACTAACGATCCTTATTTTGGGAAGCACAGGGTCCCCTACTCTGACCAAGAAACTATATGTGATTTGTTCATCTCAGCTCCCTCAGCCATTCATCCAGCAACTAGCAGCCGTTGTGATGTCTATGCACCACTTAGCATATTCGGTAAGAGCGCCTTAAATGATGCATAACCTTATTCTGACCTTCTGCCCAGGGCTAAATCCTACGCTTGATGCATTACATGCCCCTACACAAAATGTACATATGTGACAGTAACCCAGCTTTGACAGCTGACCAGGGGCAATTTCTTCTGGGTGCCATGCACACACTGACCCTAATTTGCTCTGTGATCTTTAAAAAAGCAAATTATTTTTATGAAACAAAGGAGGAAGGTTGCACTAAGCAGTTGCCTGTTTTCAGGCCTGATTAACCAGAGAGTAACTAGGACAAAGTTTGATCCGTTTCAAAATAGCATAATATTTTTAATGACCCATAAGCCCACTTTTAGAACATAGCAAGGACTTTCTACTTTCTGCCTTAGTTTGAGTAAAAGCCTGAAACTCCTCCTTTGCCAGCTACACTGAAAAATGTAGCAGCAGCAGAGTCACCCCACAGACTGATGTCACCAGACAATGCTGCAGTCACTGGATGTAAACACATCTTTCAGGGCAATGTGGTTCTGCTGTATAAATGCACACTTTTATTAAAGCGAGCGCTTTTTTCGCTTTTTTTTTTTAACCCTAGTAAAAAATACTGGCATTTGCTCTCTAATTTATTACTTGCAATGTCAACCAGCCTGGCAAATTGTCAGGAAATCATTCTAAGAATAGGTAAACCCCTGTAGAAGATAGCGTATGATTTTGACCTGTGGATGCATTGCAGCAGAAGGCAGCTGATCCCACAGAGACCCACTTGGACCCATGGATGGTTCCAGATTCTTGTAAAACTTACAGAGAATCTAAGGAAGAGTTCATCCAGTCAGTGACACATCACATTTCACTCGAGTACAGCTTCGCAGCATATTTCGAATGAGGGATGTGCTTAATTGTCTTGCTGGACCCAAGGCTGTACTTTCCAAGATGATGTTTTCTCCGTTTATATCCGCTTCAGCATCATTTGCATTTTCTTCTCTTGCTATCGAGATCTGACGGGAAAGCACCAGCACGTGTACGTGCGTGCCATACTCAACACGCACAGAGACAGGACTGACAGCTCTGCGAGACAAAGCTGAGAATCTCCGCACATTCACTGAGAAGTTTTCCCTCCAGTTTACCCACGGGTCTAACGACCTTCGTCAAGAGTCACACTTAAAAATGGCACCGATCGAATGAGCGCTGCTCATTCCCCCCCCTCCGCTCTCTCGCAAAAAGACCACCACCCGCTCCGCTTACTCAAACCACACGCTCCGTTATCTCAACGCTTCCGCACACACGTCCCCGAACTGTTAATCATTACCATGGGAAATACTACACTCATCTATTCAAATTAGAACTTAATTTGTGTAATCTAAACATCACCGCCTAGCTCACCTGCTCTGCCTGACTAGACGGGATAACCGCAAGCACCAATGAGTTCACACGGAGTAACTCCAGGGAAAGGACAAATTACACTCCTCAGCAGCCTCGACTAACGGCAAACGGCGTATAAACCCTGATTTCCTACAGAACGGGCAGCGGAGCCGGTGCAGCCCTGGGGCGCAGGGTGCAGCAGGCCGGGCTGCAGTGGGTGCAGGGCAGCAGGAGCCCCGCGCCCGGCCGCCGCAGCCCGCAGCCCACCCGTGGCCCAGTGAGGCGCTGGTGGTGGCCCCGGCCCGCCGCAGGTGGCTGCAGAGCCGGGAAGGGAGCCCTGCGGGGAGACACGGCTGAGCCCCGCCGCCTGGGACCCCGCTCGGCCCCCGGCCACGCTGCCCCCGGCTCCCCCCGGCTGTGCTGGGGGGTGTGAAGGGATGGGTTTAGAATGGCCCCGCTCCGGGGGGGCTGACACGCCAGCAAGCCCGGCAGCCCCCGGAGATTGTGGGACACCCTCCGCAGGAGCGACCTGCCGGGGCAGGCCGGCGGCTCCGAGGCAGACGGGTGTCCCGCCGAGGCAGGGCGGTGGCTGAGGTGACAAGCCCCGACCGCAGCGGGGCTGCGGGCAGCTGGGGGCGCCGGGCCGGGGCAGGCCGGCGGGGAGCCGAGGCGGCCGAAGGGGCTCCCCGCGGAGGCGGCAGCCGGCCCCGTGTGGGCGCAGGGCCCCGCGCACGCCAGGCCGAGGGCGGCGGCGCGCCAGGGGGCGCCTGGCCCGCCCAGCGCGGCACCACGGGCACCCTCGGCCCCGACCCCCGGCGCCGCCGCCCGCCGGCGGCAGGGGAGGGGCAGGCGGGCGCCAGCGGCTCCAGACCCCAGAAGGCGGGGGCGGTGCGAGATGCCCGTCCGGCGCCGCGGAAGGAGCGGCCCGCCGCTGCCACGGCCCCCTCCCGGGGCCGCCGAGCCCCCGCCGCCGCCCCGCCCCGGCGGCCCGGGCCCAGGCGGGTCCGGGCGCGCCCCCCGCCCCGGCCGCCCCAGCGTGGAGCGGGCCGCGGGCCGCCGCAGGCCCGGCATTGTTCACGGCCGCGGGGCGCGCCCGCCCCGCCCGGGCTCGCTCCCCCCGCTCCGACCCTTCCCCGGGGGCCGCCCCAGCGCCCCCCGCCGCCTACCCCAGCTGCTCCTGTCCCGGCGGTTCCGGGCCATGGCGGGGCGCGGGGCTGCCCGGGCCGCGGCGGCTGCGGGAGGCTCCGTGCGCGCTCCGAGCCGCGCTGCGTCTGGCGCGGCTGCCGCGGTGGCGCGGGGCGGGCGGGGGAGCCGGCAGCAGCATCCCCGCCCGCCGCTACGGCGTGGCACGGCGCGGCACGGCACGGCGGCCCGCCGCCCCTGGGGCACCCGCCCCCGCCGCACACGGGTGTCCGCGCTCAGGGCAGCCACGTGTGGGGCTTCTGGCAGGGACGGCCGTGGCTTGGGCGGGGGTACATCCAGGGGAACCCACTTGCCGGGGTAGCCGCACCCAGAGGTGCCCCCGCACCCGGGACACCCGGCAGTGTCATGGGCATCCAGTCACGGGGTCGTGGGGGGCACCCAGCACAGCCAGGAGGCACCCACACCCTGGGTTACTCCAACCAGGGCACTGGGGTCATGGGGGGGTAGCCACATGGTGGGCACCCACACCTGGGGGCACACTTATGGGTGTCCACCCGCAGGAGGCATGCCCACCTGCAGCACCGGGTTCATCTGGGGCACCCCCATGGGCACCCCGCCATGGGGAGGCACTGGGCACACAGCTCCCCACTCAGCCTGCCCAGCGTGGGACGGGCTGGGGCTCACACATCACCCACACACCTTCCCGGGTGGGCACAGGCACAAATACCAACCCCACACACCCCCCGGGCTGGCATCACCCACAGGCACAGAGCACCCAGGTGGGACAGGCACCCCAAAGTGGAGCCACGCACCACAGCTTGTGTGCACACAGAGCTCAGACACACTGTGTGCCCTTCCCGGGGCATGTGGCAAGCGCACAGGTTCACATGGGCTGAGAAAACACCAGTGGCTCGGCCAGCTCCTGCCCCCCTGGTGCTGGCAGCACCAGACGTGCTGCACATGTAAAGATGCAGCGCGATGATCCAGGCTTGGGCACCCCTGGGGAAGATCCAGCTGCAGCACAATGGATAACATGCACCTTCCCTCCAGATTCCCTCTACCAGCAAGGGCTTGTCCCCTCGTATTTGGGATTGATTCGGTGCTCTGCCACATGAGACCATGACTCAACCGGAGTGCACGGGAGCACCCGGGTGAGAATTGCCTGGGAGCAGGGGTGCTGGCCCCGTGCCCCAGCTGCCCTGAGGTGCCCATTGCACCCTTCAGCCAAAACATCCCACCTGGAGGGACAAAGGGAGGATGTTCTGTTTTCTTTTTCTTTGCCTTCCCATGTTCTCCTGCCAGCTGCAGCCTCCCAGGCCTGCATTTATTGTGCAAACCCAGGAAAAGTGTGGAAGCCCTTTGCGACGCCAGCTCCAGAAGAGCTCACCCACTGCCACCCGCACCGCGCGGACCAGCACGTGGGTGAGCATGCTGGTCCTCAGCTGGTGCTTGCCCAGGCTTTTGATGCCAACAAGCTGCTGGAGTTGACCTGTCTCTGAAGCCGCAGCATCGTGCTGCTCTTTAGAAGAAGCATGGCACAGTGCTCAAGGAACAACCGAACAAACTTGAAATGTGGCAGTCACCGGAGGATTATACAGGCAAAAATTTGGAAGGATGGGAAGGGAACTGAGCCCCAGACTGTATCTGCAAGAGGAGATTTTGGGAGAGTGCTGCTTGTTTTTGCACGGTGGCCTGCGACCGCTGCACAAACCCAATGGCCATCCAGCTTCGTTGGATACACAGGAACCTGCAGGATCCGCTCTTCATTTTTGAAAGTGGGAAGAACATTCAAAAGCAAACTAATTTTCAGTTCCAGGCAACTCATCCATGCCAAAGCCATGTGTTGTTGTGCTCCCATTGATATGCTGATACTTAATTTGTAAATGCCTTCTCCGATACTTGGTGACTGCCTCCCCTTGGCTTCATCCCTGTGTTTACAGCTTAGGAGTGAAACATATAATTTCAGCTCGCTGAAGTGCCGGCTCACGTGGCAGGCAGCTGAATCCTTCTGCCCGCGGCTGCTGGGCACTGTGACCGCGACGGGCTCAGCCTCTCGTGGTCTTTGCAGAAGCTCCCTTGCCATTTTTATAAATAATCCCTGAAATTGCATGTGCCCGTTGCTGCTTTGAAGCAGCAGAGAAGCGATTGGCATTGTGAGGGGGGATTTCTTACACTGGAGATTGTCAGGGGGGTTCAAATAGGTTGAAAGAGGAGATTAAAAGAAAAGCAGCTGGGAAACGGAGAGGAAAAAAAAAAAAAGAGCATGGAAGAGATCTGTTAATTTGAAAGTCTAATTAAACTGAGATGGGCTCAGGTCCTGTTATTCTCGTTCCCTTTGAGAACTGCTGCTTAGGTCAAGCTTGTGCTGCCCCATTTACTGGCATTTTTTCCCTTTCTTTTTCCATGATGACACACGGTATCAAAATGAAAGTGGAGAGGTTTGATCCTGTACTGTGCCACAGGGATTGTCTGCATGAACTCCCAAGGCCTTTTCCTGCATTATTTCCTGTGATCCCAAGTTAGAGGGTTTTGCAGATAATTATTTTTCAGGGGATGACTCAGCACTGGTTCATTTTCACCCACTACCCCTCCCTTTGCCTCACCGATTCATCCTTCCATTATTTTTCCATTTGCAAACAGCCCTTCCTAGGAAGCATCCTTACGTTCTCGCTGCCCAAGTGGCCAGATCACAAAGAGCAGGTGCGCTGAACAGGGACTCAGTGGAAGGATTCTTGAGGAAAAAAGTCCTAAATGGGTGAAACGCAAAAAGAGAAAATACCCTGCAGAAAGAAACCACAGCCGGGGGGTCCTGAAGCTGGTGTGCCAGGAGATACAGTGCTGAAAACACCCCAGAATTAGGAGAGAACCTGGATTTAAATCCATCTTGAGTCCCACTCACACAGTTTGCAGGAGCGGTTTCGTAATTCACCTTGATTCGACTGGCCCACTTACCCAGGCAGCATTTACAGTTCCTTTTCATATCCCCAGTCCTTCGCAAACAGAAACCAGCTGCGTTGTGCAATACTTATGCAAGAGGTGGGAAACGGACGCTACAAAATCTCTGCTCTTTCTCAGGTACCACCAAGTACTCGCCGGGGCTTGCTGCTGAGGGAAACCATGCCATCCGTGTGAGTTTTCTTTGCTGTGACACAGACAAGGTGCTGTCTTAACCCCAAGTGACAGATCTGTTCGTATGGTGGTTATACAAGGTTCTTGAATATGTTCGTTTCTTCCCTGCGGTTATTATTATCACTTCTGCCTTCTCGGTCTTTACTCTCTCACTGCTTCTGCTTGACTGCATGGGAAAGTAAAAGGAATAGAGATCTCAACTGTGTTTGAAGAGCATTGCAAGGGGATGTCTCCCAAGCAGTTACGCTCTGCAACATTGATTTGTCATTGCCGTTTTAATTTCTGCGCCCTTATTCTTGGGTTAAGAGGCCACAATTCCTCACAAACACCAAAAAGTGATAAACCAGCATCAGCGTTTTCCCTGCTCTTCTGGAAAGCTGAAGCTTTCCTAACATCTTCCTGGTTTTCTCTTACTGAAATATTTTTAAGTGAAGCAGATCTTTGTTGCTTAGGAAATCCTTCTATTCCTGCTGTTCCTATTTCTCACCCTGAACGGGGCGTTATGATCGCCTACATTTAGATGGGGCTTGCAGCCAAAGGAATTATCTTTGCTTCTTCTGTAAACATGATTGCACACTATGGCTGTAACAGAGCCATCATATTTCACTCGTGGAGCAGACAGAATTTCAGCAGCTAATTAAATGACTTGTTTAATCAGCCTTTGTGAAGATCCTTCCTTCTGGAAGATGCTCTGTAAAGTGAAGGAACTACTGAAGAATACAAAAAGCCCAAAACTTCAACCAAAGCAGCCGCAGCATGCGTTCAGACACGGGCCTGGTTTTTACTTCGGGGGCTGCCATTGCACCGCCTGGGTCTGGTCAGCGCTCAGCACCGAAATGACGAGATATTGCAGAAGTCCAGCAAAAAATGCAACTTTTCTCATCTGCGTTAGACTGTTTAGGCCGGTTTCCAGTAGGTTCCTCAGCACCAAACAGCATCCTCAGGACTCTGGCAAGGTTTTGCTGGATTTGAATAAAATACCCTACTCTCAGCTGTGGGTTCAGATAATTTCGCGGACCCAGCTGCACGTGCCTCAGTGCTGTATCTGGAGCCTCACCGCTTGCTCGCAGCCCCAGGCTATTCCTTTCTGTCCCAAGCACTGAGGCACACCAGCATTGCAGGACTAACCACAACCTTCCGAGATTTTTCTTCCTTCCTCTCTTTTCTCTTTAGAGGTCAGTAAGATCTCTTCTAAGCCCAGCTTCCCACCTATGCCTGATATTAGTTTTAATTTGTTCTTTCTCCCCTGTACTGACAGGCAAATAGACACTATATTCAAAACATCTTTCCTCGGCAGTCTCTCTCTCTCTTTTTTTTTTTTTTTTGCAACGTGGCTTTAGTGAGTCCAAGCCAAAACCTGTGTGTTCCAAGTCTGATTGTAGGATTTCCCCCTGAAGATACACCTCATCCAGGGAAAGGGTTCCAGCTCCTTTTCCATCTTGGCAGAAACAACCAAATCACCTGCCTGCATGATTCAGCAAGATATTTGCAATATGTTCCAGCCAGGTTTGTGCACCTGGAAACAGGGGGAGCAGCCAGGTTTCCCTGCAGTACTCTGAAGTCCCCTTGTTGATGCTGCTTTTAATTGAACAGTCTCCTGCATCCTCGTGCTGAGCAGTTACTGTTGGCGGAGCTGCCTGCTTCACCTCTGCCCTCCCGCGCGTGCACGTGGGAGGGAACATCCAGCTGGTTTCCTTCCTTTGAATGCAAACAGCACAATCAGCTGCAAAGTCTCCTGAGAGACAGCTACGTAAACAGGGTGACACAAAAATAATGTATAGCCACTAGCGCTCCTGTTCCTTCCGTGAAAAACAAACCCTTGCACAAGGGCCTCAGTTAAAGCTGGCATGAGGGTCTGAGCTGTGGTTTTATTTCATTCTGCTCCTGCAAGGGAGCCAGGTCTCCTGACGGCCTGAAAAAAGGTTTTGGTCCATTCCCAGAGCATCTCAACAACGATGCTGGAGAGATCCTCAATCTATGGGAGACTGATGCCTTCTGAAGCAAGTGAATTCCCATGCTAGCATCTAACAGGCCTGGATGCCATCTCCTCCTTCTTCTCTTCCCCAAGGCTGCTCCCTTGGCTGATTCCTTGCATCCGTTTTTCCAAGACCTCTCCCTCTTTCTGTTTTTGCCACAGAAATAGCATGCTCCTTTCATCAGAGCCCCTTTACTCAAGCTCTTTTTTTTTTTTTTTCCAGGCATCATTTGTGCTTGTCATCATGTGCCCACAGCAACTGCCATCCCACCTGTCCCAAAGGGCCATTTTAGCAGTGAGGGACTGGTAGGGACCCTGTGAAACCTCCCTATCCCTCTTATTCAGGGTCCCACTAGCAGAGCTCAGCAGGCAGGTAAAGCAGCATTAACAGCACCGAGAGCTGCTGAGGTGACGCTGAAAAGCTTTAGTATGTTCAGCATCCTGCCTGTCACAGGCAGAATGGGACCCAAGGGCAGGAGGCTGCCAGCAGAGAGCCTGGAAAAAGCTTCTCTGTGGGCCCCTCGCTCATGGCCGTGGGGAGACGGGGTGTAGCCACAGTGTGTGTTTCATCATGGAGGAAAACCAGCCTGAAAAACCCAAACCACAAACTTTGGGGAAAAAAAGCTACATCTTGAATCACAGGGAAGATGCGGCAGCATTTCTTGAGAGCATACTCTGTCTCCTCAACAACAAAGTTTGATGCAAAATACAGTGTATTGCAGGAATCAATGAAGGGGAAAAGCTGCAGGTCCTCGGGTTGATTCATGCAGCTGATCTATTTTATTATTCAAACACACAACAAACGTGAAGCAATCTCACAGAGTGGTTTTGAGCACCTTCCACGTGAGATTGTTAGACTATGTGAAATTAAAGACATTTTAGCAGTTTGATAAAAACTAGGGCTGAAGTACTTTTCCTTCCTGCTGCTGTTTCATAGCTCAGAGTTCCTCGTTTGAAAACGAACATGCATTCACACACACAGCACATTCTGCTGCTTTTAAAATGACCTTTATTATATTGTTCAGTTAGAAATTTCTACAGTTTTGCATCTACCATTACCAGATGAGTCTCGATGTCTCATTGAAAAAAATCTTGGCTGTTCTTCCTCTCAAGACTACAATGCAAACAGATTACATTCTCTGATCCTACATAAGGCCTGATGTAAAACCACTTAACATTCCTTTTAAGGTTGGGACCCATTCAGAGGAGAGATGCTGCATAAAAGCACATTCCTTAACATGCTTGACCAGAAAAGCAATGTGGTCTAGGGTGGAAAATGCAGAGTGGGAATCAGCGGGTGCTCAAGTGGACGTGCCTGGCAGCGTACGGTGTCCAGCCATACCTTGCGCCATACGCCTTGCACAGCTCGTTTACCTCCATTTTTCTAATCATGAAATGGCGATAGTAATACAGTCCTGGTGCTGCTCTTATTTACTTACATACGTTTTCCAGTAGGGCTTCCAACAGGGACTGAGACCCAGCCGGGGGAAGGAGGACTGAAGCTCAGATCACAAGGCAGGCTCTGAGAGCTCACGCTTCACCACTGTGGATACGGGACGGGAAACTACACCTCCAGGTGGGAAGGGAAACTTAAGCCAGCAAGGACAAAATAGTGGTCAATGCAGGAGCCTTTGCATTAAATTGCAGTCGTTGGACGGCCCTTGGATCTGTAAGACATTCTAGGAGGCCAAGTCTTAATGCGCCATCTGCTACTGGAAAATGAAATGGCCTCTTTCCTGTGCTGTCATCTGATGGCTTGTCAAGAGCAGCAAATCAGTAGAGTGAAAAGTGGCATTCGAACCCTTAGCCAAGGAAGAGAAAAGAAAAAGGACACAAACAGCTCGGTATCAGGAGTGCAGGAAGCTAATTTATGGGGGGAGAGGTAATTGTTTTGTTAAAAATCACTTGAGGAAATACAGCTCCCTAATGGGTAAATAGTTTCTTCTTTATTTGCTGGGTGTTCAGGAAAGCTTAACATATTTATGTTGGAGAGAACATACAGGATGTAGAAGCCTTTCAGAGTACAAGGGGAAATTAAATGCGTATCTCTTTCAGTTAGCAGTGCTGTGCTCCCCTGTTTCTCTGGAAGCAGGACCGTTCATATTTTTTTGCAGCCTGCTTCTGACACACACATTTTCAAATAAGCTCATAAATAAAACCCCAATGAAATCAAATGCCACTATGCAACTCCCAAGAGTCTGCATATGCTGTCTTTCAGTTTAACCTAAAGCAACATGCTGATCCTAATGAGTTATGCTATAGAGCCTATGTTTTGAAGGAAAAGCTTATGCAATCAACACCGCTGTTTCAGGTACTTGCATGTGGGATTTCTAAATGTGCTGGAGTAAGCTTAAAACCCAGGCTCCATTTTAAACTGAATCAGTACCCAGCTACTTTGTCGATAGACTATATTGGACCTGCATGGGCTGTCTGGCTGCCGAAGAGGCAGAATCTGTTCTTAAATAACCAATCCAGTACCACAGAGACTTGTACATCTGGCATCCATTTAATTTTTTTCTACCTAGATTTTGCAAACGTATTTCCTGCGTTGAGTATGTGGGTTTTTTTGCGCCTAGAAAATCACACCTCTTTTTAGGCCTTAATGATTTTACATGCAGCAAATACTACTGCTAATTCCAGCATTCCTCTGCTCCATATCCCCACCTTTGGGTTTCTTGAATTGTTTAGCACTCATTTGAGAGACCATAGGTGAGTTTTGCAGAGAGTTTTGCCTGCTTTGTTGAAAATAATTGTTCTCCAAAGAGGGAAAGGCAGATACAAAATACTTTCCATCTTGCAGTTTCACAGAAGCTTTCTTTGACTTTAGGAGCCCGAGGAGACAAGTCCCAACAAGTCCCAGTTAATTCTCGTGTGACTATCACGGAGCTGACTGCCCACAAAGCTAAATACCGGGGCGCTTGATTAGCCCACGGGAAGGATTACGTGATGCGGCTGCAGGGTTGCAATCCAGACTGCAAAGGATAAGACTCACTGACCCAGGGAGTCCTGCATAGCCCATGTCCCTGTTGTCCCCAGCTGGTACATCCTCCTCCTCCTCCTCTTCTTCCTCCTCTCACACCTCAGAGCGTCTCTGGGGGCAGGTCAGCCTCCGGCACCCAGCTCAGTTTTGCTGTGGCAGCTGCAATAACCCTACCAGGATGTACACAAAAGAAGAGCTTCAGTGTGTGAGGTGGAAAGCTCATCCTGGTGTTTGGCAGACACATACACGGATATAAATATGTTATGTATATGTGATATAGGCAAGCTGCGGGCTTTCCTCCTGCCTCAAACCAAGGGGCACAGGCCAACAGCCTTGCCTACCCCCACACTTGTCTCCCCACAGCAAAGACATAGACATGTTGGAGCAAGTCCAGAGGGGGCCACGAAGATGCTCAGAGGACTGGGGCACCTCTGCTATGGAGACAGGCTGGGAGTTGGGGCTGTTCAGCCTGGAGAAGAGAAGGCTGCGGGGGGACCTGACAGCACCTGCCAGTGCCCAAAGGGGCCGACAGGGAAGCTGGGGGGGGCTTCTTACAGGGGCATGGAGTGACAGGACAAGGGGGAATGGCTTTAAACTGAAAGACGGGAGATTCACAGTAGATATAAGAGAGAAATTTTTTATTATGAGGGTGATGAGGCACTGGCACAGGTTGCCCATGACCTGCAGAATCAGACTCCACAAACTTATCAGATCATAAAGTAGGTATGTTTATTCAGCGCTGGGCAGCACCGGGGGTAGTCCCACCAAAGCCGTGCATGCCTGGGGCAACAACTTGCCTCAATTTATACAATCAAATGGTGCGTATACATAAGATTCCCAAATACATCTATACATATTAATAACCTAGCCCCACTTCACATTAAAATTAGTTTCAAGAAGTCATTTCCATAAGACCTTCCCAACTGCACTTGCATAGTGTCTCTTGGTGGGGGTCATGGGGATGCCCTTGCTCTGAACTTTTTACCTTCTCTCTTCGAACAGACTCAGTTATTCTTGGTCTTTGTCCAAACTATAGAGTTGGTTTTAGCTAGTTCTCATCATGAACTGTCCTTCAGGAGGATCTGTAGACTCCTTGCTTCAGTTAATTTATACAATAGTAAAACAAAGCATTATTTATCAACAACAATCTAGGTAATCGTTAAGCAATTAGATCTACTAAAATTTCTTTAACCCCTTCCCTCACCCAGATCGGTGGTGGATGTCTGTCCCTGGAAACATTCAAAGCCAGGTTGGACGGGGCTCTGAGCCACCTGATGGAGTTGAAGATGTCCCCACTCGCTGCAGGGGGCACGGACTGGATGGCCTGTAAAGGTCCCTTCCCACCCAGCCCACTCCACGGCTCCAGGAGCCCCATGGTGCGGCAGCCCCCAGCTCCCCGGCGCTGCCCCCGGCCCCCCAGCTCGCCCCCAGCCCGGGCAGTGCGGGCTGGCCGAGCCGCGGGGCCACCGCCGCCGGGGCGGAGCGGCCTTGTGGGCCCGGCCCGGGCCGCCGCCGTAGCAGGGCGGTGCAGCGGCGGGCAGCCCCCGGCGGCAGCCACGGTGACACAGGTTTCGCTAACGCCGAGGGCGGCCGGGGCCCGCGGCTGGCGCGGGGCGGGGCGGGGCGGGCGGGGCCGGGGCGGGCAGGGCTGGGCCGGGCCGGGCCGTCGGCCGCGCCGTGGCGCTGCGGCGTCGCGGAGGCCCGCTGCTGCCCCGTCCCGACCCGACCCGACCCGTCCCGGCTCGGCTCGGCGGGGCCGGGCGGTGCGTGCGTGGGAGCCGCGGCCGCGGCTGCGGCTGGGGAGGAGCGCTGAGCTGCGGCGGCGGCAGGAGGCGGCGGCGCTCCCTCTCCGGCGGGACAAAGGGCGCGCAGGTAGGAGCCGGCCCGGCCTTGCGGCGGGGCCTGGCTGCGGGCGGGCTGGCGGCTGCCCCGGCCGGCGGCGGGCGGGCCGCGGCGCCTCCTCAGCGCCGGCGGGCCGGGACCTCCCTCGCCACTATGGCCGGGGCGAACGTTCCCCGCCGGGTTCGGCGCTTCCCCGTTGCCGCAGAGACACCCGGGAACCGCTGCGAAGGGCGCTGCCCCCGCCGCCGGGCCGCCAGCGGCCGTGGCAACCGCCCGCTGCCCGCCTTTGTCTCGGCGGCCGCGGCCCAGAGCCCGCCCCGGGAGCCCCCCTCAGCCAGCGCTTTCCGCCGCAGGAGCAGTGGGCCGGCTGCCGCGCTGGGAGGAACCCCGGCCGGCGGGGCGAGGCGGAGAGCGGCCGCTGCTCCTCTTCCCGCGGCGGGGGCTGGAGATGGAGCCGGTGGCGCGGCCGAGCGGGGATATCCTGAGGCGGAACCCGCAGCAGGACTACGAGCTGATCCAGCGAGTGGGCAGCGGCACCTACGGCGATGTCTACAAGGTGAGCGGCGGGGCCGGGCCCGGGGCGGCGGCTGCGGGGGCTCCCCTCGCGGCCCGGGGGCTCCCCTCGCGGTCCGGGGCGGCGGCTGCGGGGCTCCCCGCACGGCCGGCCCGGAAAAGGGGGCGCCCCTCAAGGCCTGGGACTCCCTTCGAGGCCCGGAGCAGCGGCTGCGGGGCTCCCCTCACGGCCCGGCCCGGGGCTCCCCTCACGGCCGGGGGCACCCAGCGGGCGGCGGGACAGAGCGGCTCTCAAAAACCTGTGGACTCAGGGTTTCCCTCAGCGTCAGGTTTCCCTCTTTCTCTTTAACGCTTTTATTTAAAAGGATTGACTTCTTGCAAGCATTGAAGGGTCTGCCTTACCGATCCCCTCACTGATTTCTTAGAGGTCTCAACTGGTGAATACTGCGGGTGACACTTCTAACTGCTAAGGAAGGGAGAGGAGACCTGTCTGTGCTACCTGCTTCCAGAATGCACCGGTTAGAGCACCTGATTAAAAGGGTGTGAGTTTATCCCTGAGGTTAATAATAGCAGGCAAAAGGCAGAAGCAGATTAAAGTTCTTCCGAAGCTGGAGCGGAGTTACATCTCGTGGTAGGGTTACAGCTGCAAATCTGGTGGATGCTTGTGAAACGGTGCATACTGGTGCTTACATCGCCAGAACCACGGCCACGGGAAAGAGAAGGAGCAGGCATGGCGTGTGCCTCTGCCTGCCTCTCTGGGAAGCATGAGTCGTTTCCCCAGACATCAGGGATGCTGGGCAACTTTAGGGGTTGGGTTGCTTATAAAGACTGTCTTTGGTAACCAGAGTTTTCAGCCACATGGGAAGCCTCACTGCAATGTTTTACTTTGTAATGCTGTTGAGCGTGTTTAAAATAGACCTGACACAACCAGCTGTAGGAGAAAAGGTGTGTTACTCTGCCACATGAAAGGCAGCAGTAATTGCTCATGCTGGGAGTAGGGCTCTCCGCTAATGTTCAAATTGAAGTTCTATAGATGGATCTTGTTCCCACCACCCCTTTGAAATAGTTACTTATGGCCTCAGGGAGTTATTTTTAAAAGTTTTCATGGTGCATATTTACCTTCCTTTTTTCTTCCCTTTTTTTGTTTTTGTTTTGTTTTGGGTTTTTTCTCTCCTAGAGTGCTTTGCACAGATCAGTTGACTTCTTTGCTAGGGAATCAAGCTCTAAATCCTTCAAAAGGGCATTTCAGGTTTCGTCAGTCCAAACCTCAGCATACCATGAGCTACTTTGGTTGAGTATGCCTTCACAGTACAGGGCTGCACGACAAGAATTAACTAGCTGTGTTGCAGAGAAGTATTTTGTGTCATCTCTTTGTGGAAAAAGAAATATTCTGCTTCTTGTTATCCTGGTAATTAGTGGAGTGCTGTGCTGACATGTCATACAGCTTCCGGTTCCGGAGCTGGTTTGAATGCATGGCTCTGCTCTGTGCCATGTAAACATATCCCCTTAAAAAAAAACAACAACAACAACCCAAAACAAAACAAAACAAAAAAACCAAAACCCAAACCATAACCCTCCTCCCCACCTCCATTTTTTGGGTTATGAAAAATGTGTCTTCTGTTCCTGAAACAGTTTCAGATAGGAATAAACCCAAACCTTCTCATAGTGCAACCTGGCAAATTTAAATTGAAGACTTTGGCAGTCATTTCAGACGTTGTTATAAATCTTACACAAGTATAAAGTGAATGAGTTTAAAGTAGTTTGAGAGCCTACATTTGTTTCTAGGTCATTGGTGTGCTCTTTGTTTTCATAAAGCCCTGCAACAGGGAGGACCTGTATCAAGGGAATACTGAATCAGATGGCCCTGGCTGTTATGAGAAATAAGCAAAGCAAACTTATTTTTAAAAGTTGTTCACACTATGTTAGTTTTAAAAGTAACTAAAGTAAACCTTTTTTCTTGAAAGGACTTAATGTATAAACATTATATTTTATTTTTCTTAGTTCATGGCAAGTCTCTTCTTGCCACAGATGGCACATCTTGTGCTTGCTGCGGGCTGTCAGTAGTGTTTATAAAATGAATTTCTTAGTGAATATCTGATTGTTGTTATGTTGCAGAGCTTGGGCAGAGTTTGCTAGAGAGTGCTCTTAAATTAAAATGGAATTTTCCTCTCACCTCTTCAAGTGGTTTCTTTGCTCCATCGCTAATAATGAGTCACCAGTGTCTTCAGCACAGTTGGTTTTAGGATGTCTAAATGAGGCAGCCTTCTGATTGTGGGAGATCTGCCTCTTCCTCAGATGCTTTTTGGTGGTGGTGGTTCATGCCTCAAATTCTTCTTGGGGCATTTGGTAGCTTTTAGAGTAATTGGTTCTTTTTTGGATGTTGAAGACAGAGGTTAAGCAAATATTTGTGTTCGCTATTAGGTTACAGAAGAATATTTAAGACCTTTCTGAAAATCTCCTACCCACTTTGCTTTTCATTACTACTATGGAAGCTTAAAACTGAAATGTGTGTTTTCAGTGTTTGTGGGTTTTTTTTCTCTTGTCTGTCACATGGCACACAATGGTTGATTGTAGGGTTGCTCATAAGTACTGGATTGTTGCCATTGTTTTAATATTCTCCCCTCTCCCTGCCCCCCCCCCCCCCCCCCCCCCCCATTTCAGGGCTGGGGAGAAACCATAGAGTGTGTTCTTATCTATTCACAGTGTGTAAGTAGATCCAAGTTTGGGTCTACCAGTGTTGGAAGTACAATTTCCATTACAACCCTGACGTGTTAGTTGTCATCTGTATTGGGAAAGCTTTTTATTTTCTTTTTCATAGAGGATATTACTTCTACTTCTAATCCATTGGAATAATTTACCTCTCAAAGCATCCTATCAAGCTATCTTAAATCGCTGACTTCTGAAAGAGGCTATAATAATGAAGATTGGGTGCTCACCGGGACTTAATAATATGCTGACAGTATTTATTTTTTTTTTGTCCCTACTCCTTGGCAAATGGTTGGCATCCTCAGCATTGTATCTCTTAATGCTGCAAAGGCAAGGTCTACGAGAGTGAGATTTTAATTTGGCTTTCCTGGCAAGATTTCTGTTTGCCCTCCTTGGTCATATACGTGAATATCTCAAAGCAGTATTTAAAAATGAGGTAAGTTTATTCAGCACAGTCATGCTGAAATAGACATTGTGTGTGTGGTTAATGCAGCAACACCCAGCTGACCAGTGTCTTAGAGCAGAAAATGAAAAAAGCCACTAGAAACTGTAAATGGAATTTAATCTCCAGCACTAGGAAGTGGCCCGTCAGATCCCATCCCAGGTAAACTCTCCTGGTGTGGTTAGATGTTTCCCTGGATGGTATTTCATGCCAGCATGACCTGTCAGTGAACCTGCAGCTTTTCAATAGGGCCTTGTAGTGTAATTTGTATAAGGCCAGTTTTGATACAAAGTTCACATCAGCAGCTCTGTAAGTGCATGTTTCTGCAGCCCATGAGATTTTGTGGAAGTAGGTGGAGTAGTGGAAGACTGGCCCATTTGGATAGCTTGTGGGATTTGGTTGTATCAGAACATCAAGTCATTTAGTTTATGGTTATTTGTAGATGTTAACGTCCTGAAGGAACTCAGAAAATAAGTGCTGCATTAGGGCAATCATTTACTTTGGCTATATCTTACTGGGATTTCCTGTGTGGACTTTCTAGTTGAGTATTTATTACTGAGTTGGAATAGGTTTGGTGGAGAGATTTAGGGCAAGTAATACCCTGTGTCATGGCAAGAGATGTGGGGTTGCCGCCCCTTGCACATAAAAAGGAATTTGGAGTCTTTGACTACAAGATGACTAGTAAACTGTCAACCTGTTGGCTTTGCTGGGGAACAATTCCACTCGCTACTGCCTCCTCTGTCTCCTTCTCCCTCAGCTACACAGGGCTTGGTTTTTTTGTGGTTTTTAATGCAAGTGCCCCAAACAGAGTTTTAACTAATCTTCCATTTTTGGAGAAGGGGAACAAAAGGATGGTTTATGTAGACTTGTCTTTTTGAAAGCTCTTGTTTGGCAGCTGAGCCGAAAGATGATGCGTTTGCGCAGCCCAGCACCCTCTGTATGCTGCTTCTGCAGGGTGAATAGCTGATGTCTGTCCTTACTGAAAGGATCAAATATGATCTTGTGCGGCAATTCTAAAGCTGCCTTGTTTTGGTTCTTCCAAGCAGGATTGTGAACAGTGCTACAGTAGCTTTCTTTAGAAGTAAGCACAGGGGGTGAGAAATATACCAAATTAATAGCAGAAACTACCCGTAAACAAGAGAGCCATTTTTATTGAATATCATGGAAATTTCATTCCTTCTTGAGTCACCTGCTCAGTCTCTCTTCTCTTGGGGTGGGTTGGTTGTTTTTTTAATCTCCTGTACCAGATAAAGGCATTAACTTAGAAGAAACGTATGCTGGTTTGCCGCTGATCACTGCTGCAGGAAAATAGTGAGTAATGGAATGGATCATCGCACACAGAGACTCTTGCTCAAATACAGTTTAAAAAAATATTTTTTTTTCTTTAATGGGCGCTATTGAAGTGGGACTCTGTCCAGTTTGAATCAAGTTTCGGCCCTGCTTGTGTCATTAGTGCCTTATTCTCAGAGTTTTGGAGTATAATTCCTGGTGCAAAGGCTGTTGAGAACCTGTATTTGATATTTTGAAAATAATTCTTAATGTCAGTCTAATTTCACAGATCATGAGTACTTACTGGTTAAAACCTTCTACTGCTTAAAGTCAACAGGTTAAAAATGGAGTATTATTGCTTAGTATATGGCTTTGTTTCAATACCAGAGTACAGTTATGGCTATGATAATTTTTTAATCACATACTCCCGACTTCATACAAATATGTTTTAGCAGCTGCATACCAATTGGATTGGCCATCCCTGATTCAGCACTGCTGTTCCTGGTGAATATACATAGCTTATACATATAAATTACTATAAAACATCTGTCACGTTGGAGGATTCCACTCCTCCTTTTGAGATCAAAGCCTTCTGGTTAGCAGTGTTTGCAGTAGCCATGCTGAACTCTTAAAGTACTCTAGGTTTTCCATATGAAGGTATTTAGAGTGGCATCAAACCAGTGGTTGCGAGTTTCTGTTGCTGGAGTTTCTCTTCTGGGAAATTGCGTGCTTTTCTTTTAGGATGCGGTCAGTAGGAGATATATATGTATTGCTGAGAACTAAGATGCTCAGTGGTTTATTGACAATCTTTGTTAGGATATTCAGGAGCTGGGGGGAAGCCCTCGCTTTTCCATGTGTAATATTTGTAAGGTTTTTTTTCTTATTAAGCACTTGATCTTTGTTGTGGAACATTCAAAGCTGTTTGGCTTTTAAACATTACCTCCCATTGCTCATGTTTTCTGTTAATGGTAGGTTATGTGGTAGAAGTAAGAGTATTTCTCCCTATGTCTGTTTCTCCTTGTCCCTTACTTTCAAAAGCGGGTAGTCTCAGAGGTCTTAAAAACAGGTCTGATTTCTCTTCCGGTTCTTTTGAAGGGAGTTGTCCTCCTGCGTTAGGTCCTCTGAGGAGCCAAAGAAAGAGTGATAGTGACTTCTCAGTGTGCTTCTGTCAAGTACCAGGGCCGTACCCAGTGTCTGAAGCCAAGGAGGGACTGAGAGTCTGTTCTGTTGAGTTTATTGTCCTCTTGGTACCAGCCTTGTCTCTGATGTATAGACAGTATTAACTGTCTAGTACTTATCCTTCAGGAGACACTCTGCTGGGTAGATGATTTTGTTATTCCTCATTTATTTGTGGTACAATCAGTGAGGGAGGCTGAGGCATCCTGCGGACCTGCACAGGAAGGAGTTAACTAGAGCACGTTCTTTTGTTCCCTGCATGTTGCACATGTTTTTGGAGGCCAATGTCGAACACGAGAGGTGCTGTATATGTGAGCTGTGCCTTTTCTGCCTTGCACCAGAGCTCTGTTTCAACGTGAGCTATCCATTCAGAGGAAGTGAATAGTGCAGTTCGAACATCCCCTTTGAAACGCACACACTACCCACCCCCGCAACAGCAGAGGAAATCTCTGCAAAGGAAGAACAGATCAAAGATCAGAACATTTGCATACCAGTATCTACTTCATCTTTGTCTCCAGAAGAGGCAATGATCATTTTCATTGCCAACGTGTTTGGATAACGTTGATGTGTCCAAGATTTATAACATAAGGTGTCTGAGTGATTCCCAGTTCCATCAGCAGAGGTGCGTGGTAGAAGTATGCAGGTCGTCCGTGTCAGAGAGAATAGCTCTTCCTGTTAGCAAGGCCATAGCAGAGTTTGCCAGCATATTTTGCTGACACCAGCAACTGTCCATCCGCCCTGCAGCTGGAAAAACAAATATGCTTGCCACCTTTATTCATGTTTGGCACCTGGCTTCTTGGTTATGGCTGTGAATGAAAAGAAGCAGCAGCATCAACCCAAGGTGATTCCATTTGAGAGCAATGCAAAACAGGTAGATCTGCATATTCATAAAAGTTGTTCTTCAACTCAAGGCAACCTCATGCCTTGCATTTTAGATTGTCAAGACTTTCTTACACTCTAGCACTTTGTTAGGATTTCAGATTGTGTTTTTCTTCAAGAAGTTAGAATAGTACTTTCCAAATTTCTGAAGGATTCCTAGAATAAGAGCACTCAGTGAGATTTGGTAGATGCAGCAGCCTTTGAACTTTTTATTTGAATCCTAAATGCACTCAGGACCACCAGTCAACAAGAAGGGCAGGGTATTTTGCTGAAGATCTTGCATTTGTGATCTATAAAACCAGATGCTGCAGTGCTTTTAATGGGAGTAGGTAAATACAGCAAACCTGAACTGACAGTAGTTGAAAAATAGCAAGACAATTTATTCCACCAGCCTTTGCCAAATCTCCCTGCAGAGTGTACCTAGGGAAGGGGTATTGCAGAAATAGTTTACCTGAACTTCCCATTTGGCTTTTCCAAGTAATCTTTCTGACAGGTTAACTAAATCTGTCTAATTATAATGAAGGGGTGTCTATATTATGTGCTACCACGTTTTCCTCCAAGCTGTGGTTTGCTGGACTGGAGAGCGTGTTTTCACAGGCAGCACCACACAGCGTATTTGTCATGCATCTCCCACCCCCTTTCCCTTTTGTCATTTGGGAATCTGTTCAAGAGTGGCTTATCTGAAAAATGGGGGTCCCTTCTGTTTATCAAAATAGCAGAGCAGGTCTACTGAGATTGAAACACCTTTTAACACTGTTGCCACCTGACCAGCTCAGCGAAATTGGTGTCTTCCTCTGCTGGATAATATTTAGCCTGTTGGCACTGTTTTGAGACCCAGATCTGCCTTCTCATGTGTTCCTCAGTGGCTGGCCTGCAGGAAGTGTCTCCATCACGTGAAGATCTGAGGCTACGTGTACAGAGACTGGATAAACTGTTCTTCCTTCCTAGACTGGGGGAAAATTTCAGTGTTTAGGACAGAGAGGTTTCCATGCTGCTCTTTGGCTTTCTGAATCCCTTCACTCAAGCATTAGAGTAGTTAATTTTATCCAGCATGGTGGATAGTGTCTGCAAGGATCATCTTTGCTGCTCAAAGAGCCAAAGCTCACCTTCCCCTGTGGTGGATGGAAAATGCCATGCCAAGAAGCCACAGCTTGACCATGTCTCTGGACCTCTCGCACTTTTGGTGAAAGGAGGTGTGAGCAAAGGAGTCGCTTCCTGATTTCTCCTTCAGTTGGGACTGGAGGTCAGGGGCAAATCTGTTTTGTGGGTGCTGTTTCCATACTGCCCCATCAAATCCCAAGGAAAGGGATTCAAGAGGGGATGTGGTTACATAGAAACATGAGGAAGGGGCGGGGGGGCATTGGGGAAAGGGCTAACATCTTATCTCTGAGTCAGTGACCACTAACAGAGCTGTCAGACACAGGACACTGAGTTCCCTTTGCTCTGTCAAGAGATAGTCAAATTATGGGACCAGTGCATTTAGCATCACAGATCTCAGCTCACTTTTGAGACTGTGGGACACTAAGATATAGTTTGAGCAGACACTGGTTGTCATGAGTAGGCAGTACGTCATGAGCAGGCAGTAAAAAATCTGGAATTTGTTGCAACGGAGAGAGAATTAAGAAGTGCCAAGGCTTTTGTTCCATAGTCTTAGCCTCTCCCAGTACTTTTTCCTAGTCTGTTACCCTTTATATGGCTGTATTTGTTTTCACTGACTTCTCTGCTTCTGAAGATAGTAAAAAAGGTAGTGCGAGATGCACTCGGGGGTAGCCCTCGGAGCTTTGAGCTGACCTGCTATCCTGGTGGTCAGAAGTGCTGTGTTTATTGAGCTGATCCATCCAAATGGCATCTTTAATGCCATATTTGATATTTTGGCATGTTGGAATTCCTCTTCTCCCAGGTCTATTTCTGTGTCTTCTGCATGAATATAGTATATAGAAGGTTCATGTTTTTGTAGAGATGGGGAAGGTTTGGCTGGACGTTTCCAGAAAGCTGAATGAAACACCTTTTCAGGTTAGTGTGAACAGCTGGATTTGTAGCTTGTTGAAATGTGAGTTTTGAGACATTCCAGAAAGGCAGGTGCTGTTTCTCGTCACAGAGTGAAGAGGTCATTTCAAGGGGGTTCTATTGGCTTATTGGTAAAAAATCGTTCCTGAGCATTCTTGTAGCGCTTTCCTGTACAGCATTAAAGATGTCATTTCTTCTCACATTTAATGGGCTAGCCCACCCCGAGAAGCTGTTTTTGCTGTCTTGTCAGCTGCGTGTGTGGCTCTCTGCTGATCATTGCTATTGAAGCAATATAGAATTGTGTTACGTTTGCCTTAACTCGCTGTTTAATGTACAGACATGCAAGATAATAGTTAAATTATAATCACTAGGCTCCCAAAGATGTTTGGGAGATTTAGTCATTCGTCTTGGGAAGGTAAGTGGTAAAGTCTCTTGCACAGGCACAGAAAAGTAAACATGGTACGTAGAATAAAGGTGGGGCCATACCATCTTTGTCTTGATCAAACTTAAAGAGTTAAAATTTGTCAGCAAGCAATGCCTAATAAGTGTTCATTGCTCTCCAGTGATTAACAGTGTCAGGTTATTTGTCTTGTGTTTATAAGGGGTTTGAAAACAGCAGCTGAAATTTTTCTTTTGATGCATTTGGTCTACGGTGGGGTAAGGGAAGGAAAGTATTTGACGTATCACTTGCAGGTATTCACAGCTGTATTGTCTGTCAGAGGCATGTTGTTAATTTAAATATAATGATAGATTCTCTTAAGCAGCTGAGATCCCTCTTCGTTTCACTGTTTTGTGAAAGAGGCATTGCCATTTTAAATACCCCCTGCCTTAAGAGGATAATTTCTGTTGCAGGGGAGGATAATGATACGGTGTGTGGAAGGAAGGGAGCTGAGCTAACTCAGCTATGTGGGCACCGCTTTTGTAGCATTAGCGGCTCATGAGGGGTGTGGGTTTCTGAGGCTGGGCAGAGTGTATCTGCATAATCAAAATACCCTCACCAGCATGCTATTTAGCAAGAGTCTGGGTCTGTAATTGGACAGGAGAAGCAGTTTCTGATAATGCTGTTTTATTTTGTCAGGCAGGCATGTCGGTGTTTAAAGCACTGTTTGAGTCCTGATCCTCTGCTGCTTGGTTAATTGTGAAGAGGCACGACTAACTTTCTGATTAACATAGTGCCTTTACACCTTTGCCAAACAGATCCTGTCTAGAGAGAGTCTGTTTTTTAAATTTGGCTCACAATATCAAACTGAGGACAGAGGGGCTTAAGAGGATGGGTATGGAGATCTTGAGAATGTTTTATGATCTGTCATTGCTTCAGCAGTCACAGCCAACCACCTCTTTAGGGTACATGAACATAATTTTTTCCTTTTTCTCATTCCGTGGGTGTTGAGGTTTGTTTAAATCCTGCAGTGGGATGTCTTGAGTACGGACGGACTGTGCTGGTTTGAGCGGCAAAGTTAGCTCCTGCAGAAGTGGAGGAGGACAGACAGGCTGTGGGTTTTTTCCATGAAAGTGTGATATGATGAAATTCTGAGAGAGTTGAAGCAGTTGTTGCCTCTGTTTCTCCGAGCTGTGGTGCTTCAGGCAAGGTGTGGAAAGTGTGTGAGATACTGCCTGCTGGCCAGGCTAGCTAGCTGCGCTTGGTTTGCCCTAAGAGAGATGTGGTGCCAGGCTATTTACTTATCAGCTTTATCATTCCCTGGGATGCAGCCTCACGGGATGCTGAGTTCATCCTGATGTTTTGGCTTTGGCCCTCCTACTCCCATGGTTTCATTACTTCACATCCGTATGTATCACTTTAGTTAGCTATAGGAAACTTTCTGAAGCTTTAGGTGGAAATTGCATGTGATCCCTGCGTGGATGCCCTTTGATTACGTGGTGAGTTCAATCTCTGCTGTTTGCATGCAGAGAAGGGCAATAATGATATCTTAAGCTTCCTGCAGGTGGAATATACTTGCAGGATATATCATATCTTGCAGAGATGTTATAGTATGTGTAATATTACACATGACAGCTAAGGGTTTCTACTTAAGGATGTGGCTGTAATCTGTTTTGATTTACAGGACTGATTTTCATTTGTTCTTTGTGTTTTGCCTGCTGCTGTCTTACCTAAGGAAAAAAAAAAAAAACCAAAAAACAACCCGCAGGTCAGTGTTTTACTTCTTGCACGTCCCATGGCTTACTCCTCTCTAAGTGGGTGTGCTGATCATCAGATCTCCAGCATAGTAGCTCTTGGGAATCATAGACTGGTTTGGGTTGGAAGGGACCTTAAAGACCCAGTTCCCACCTTCCACCACCCAAGGCTGCTCCCAGCCCCATCCAGCCTGGCCTTGAGCACTGCCAGGGATGGGGCACCCACAGCTTCTGGGCAACCTGTGTCAGTGCCTTGCCACCCTCACAGCAAAGAATTTCTTCCTCATATCTCTTCTAAATCTACCCTCTTTTTAGTTTAAAGCAATTCTCCCTTGTCCTATCACTCCATGCCCTTGTAAAAAGTCCCTCTCCAGCTATCTTGACTACAAGGATGCTGAGGACTGAATGCACGGCACAGCTGAACTAGCCCTTAGGGATTACAACCTCATGCTAAGAGGAAATCTTATATATGTAAAGAAGTGACTTTCCCTGCACTGTGCACTCTGTTGTGCTTTCTAGAGCAGAGGGTGCTTGCAAGCTGCGGGGTAATTTTGGGAATGGGGAAGGAGTGGCTGCACACAGTCCCTATCATGATTTCCTCCGGCTTTGTCAAACACATTCCTTAGTGGTGTCTGGCTCAGGAAGGCTGGTCCATGGAAAATCCACACAGCTGCTGAAGGGAGAGGATTACATTTATTGGGGGCGGGAACTGTAGACTTTTGCAAAATCGGAGAGCGGATTGTCAGGCGGAGCTGCTTCCTGGGATGGAGGGGCATTGCCTAAATAGCCTCTGGGGTCAAACAAAGGCGGGTTTAAAAACTTGTAGAAACAAAGAGGAGTAAGGAAAGATGGAAAATGTTCTCAAGCATATTACAAAAAAAAAAATTTATTTACAATTCCAATTAAATCATCAGGCCTAATTTACTGTAATATTGTGATTTCTGTAGCATACATATTATTTGAACAGTATGGTTTTGGTCCATGTTTTAAAGAAAGTTGAACCAGTAAACTGGCCAAGTGCTTGAAACCAGGCTACTGAAGTGAAACTGATGTTTGACAATTGTAGATTAAGCTGTCGAAAAAACTTGTTTCTTATTTTCAAGTTACATCATTTAAATGAGTGGATCAGTCAAAATTGAGAAAATTATTTTAAAAAAAAAGAAAAATCAAAGCCGTTTCTTTTCTCTCCTCCATTCTGGCTAAAAATAAGATGTGAGAGGCTATGATAGCTGTAAAATCGTGAAAGATATAATCTCTTATGAAATAGCAGCATATTTCCTCTCTTAATCAGCGTAAGTGCAAAACATATACTTAACCATTCTCATATATGTAGCACACTTTAAAATTGCAATTTTCCTCATTAAAAAGCTTACAAAAATGTCATTTCTGTTTATTTCAACAGAATTCCAGGCTGTGGTTTTTGAATTGCCTACTGAATTAGAAATATTAATGATCACTATTTCATCATCATAAGATATCAAATTAATATTGTAAATAAATGTTGGATTTAATTCCAGTAGAAACAGCTGAACAGTGATATTGTCCCAATAGTCAGAAAGAAGCAGGTACACTGAGCTATGTATACACATGTACACAAATGAAATCGAGAGGATATCATTATGTCTTACCCATCTTCCACCCCAAGAAGGTGACAATTGATAAAATACAAGTGCAAACCAAAACTTAATCTTAGGACAGAAAAAGAATCTTCTCACTCCTATTTTTAACTAATTTTCTTTTAACTTCTTTGATTTACACAGCTGCTTTTTTATTCATTCTTTCAGTTCTGATCCCTGCTTTATTTAACAATAACAATGACAAAGAACAAAATGCTCAGACCTATTTTCTTCATGAAGACAATTTTGTAGCTTGTTCCTTTTAGTTTTGTAACTGAGTTCATCTCTGAAGAATTGAAATTTTAAGGAGGCAATTACTGAACAGCTTTGTTGGAGTTAGGTTTTTCTACTTAAATCTAGTTTTTCACCTGCACCTCTCTAGATTGTATCAAATAAATTACAGTAAGAATAAGGAGTCAATATAGATTTGTCCCCTGGATTTAGAAGGCTTGGTACTACAGAAGAGCCTGTGTGTGACGTGAAAAGGGTTTGCCCAAACACCGTAGTTTGAAGTGAGCTCAGTTACAGCATAAAGTACTGCAATTCTAGGCAATACTTCACTAAACCAAACAAAAAGCCCAGCAAAATGCATACTTAGATATTTTGTTCTGACTAATCTGAAAGCATGTGCAAAAGTGTTTCTGGTGTTTTAGGAAGTTGCATGCAAAGAGTGATGGTATAAGGGTTGCAATCTCAGAATTGCAGTTTCTTCAGCTCTTTGAAATGCCAGCAGTGGTTCCTCAGATCTGCCTTTCTGAAGAGACACCTCTTATTGTGTGTTAGTTTACAGTTAAAAAGCAAAGTAGTAAAAAAATTTCTTTGGTATCAAAAAAATGAAATGATGGTCTTAAATTCTTTAATGCAATACAAGTGGCTTGATTTAAGGGGGAGCAATAAATTTCCTTCAGAAACTTTTCTCCCTGCCTAGAAAGCCAGATTTATTTTTGTTTCAGTGAAAAGGTGTAGATACTTTTCTTCAAATATTTTGGTTGACACATCTCTTAGTTCTTTCATCTCTGTGGAGTAAATAAGTTTCCCTGCAGCTCATAAAACATGTAATCTTTTAATGTTACTTGGATTTGTACTCCATAATACTGTGAGTTTTTTCCTATGTCATGGTCTATGCATTCAATACAGGAAAAAAATAAAACTGTTTTACATTTATTTTTCCTATTTTTCGGTGAATAAACACTTTTAAAATCCATCTTGGTTCGTAGTTTAATAATATGGTTGAATATCTTTTTTTTGTCTCCTTTTTTTTTCCCCCTCCTTTCTCCTATTTTATACCCTGGCCAGTAAAGCTCTTAGGCATCTGCTCAATTTTAAGTATGTTAGCAGTTTCATGGGCATTCTTTGATTTGTATGATCTTATGATATGTTCAGAAATAAGTATTATTCCTCAGGAAAGTGAGCTGTTTCTGGTAGCTTTTCAAGTCAATCTAATGCATATAGAAGTAACTTGAAAAAGTTCTTTTCTGTTTTGGTTTTTGCTAGTGGTCTGCTCCAGCAGATTCAAAATTGGGCCTTTTTTGGTGTGTTTTTTTTTTTTTTTTTTTTCTTCTCATGTGGTATTTGTTTGTATCTTTTGTGCTGCATTAGTTGCTAAATAATACTTTTGTGGTCAGGGTCTGTTTCTAGCTTTAGCTTTTCAGTTTTGGAAAGATGATGCCAAATATTTTGTGAAGGATGATCTGCCAAGAAAATTTCATAGGAGAATAACCAGTCTCTACTTGGAAGCTTATAGTTGACTGCTGCTGTTACTTTTTCCCCCCTAAATAAATTTTGTTAAGATGTATGCTGATTTTTGCTTTGTTATTACTGTTATCTTTATTGCCATAGGTCTTTGTCCTTAGTAGTTATTGCTAGGAATGAGAATTAAACGTTTTAGTGGCTGGTGATATCTGTAAAGCCACTTCGCTATACAAATCCTTAGGCTGTTTTTCTGTGCTGGAATGAAAGGAGTTGGGCGACCATCGTTAATGAGCTTTAAATCCTTGTTGCTTGAGTTAATTGGCCTTGACTAAGAAAGTGTCTGAAGTCTGTGAGTGAAAGGTAGGTTCCCCTCCTCCCAGCTTGCTTTGCAAGAGATACACTATCTAAATTTCACCAACTGCTGGTAAAAGTCAATACATTTAAGCCTTATTTGCATCACAGCTGTGCTTAGGAGTGCCAGTCACAGATCTTACTGCATTGGGTTTCAGGTTTTAATGTGGAATTTATTTAAACCTTGGTATTTTGTGTATTCTGGGTGGTTCTCCTTCAGTAAGGGAAATTGCAAGTGCTGTGAATGTGGAAATAGGGAGTGACAGCTGTGAGGCTTGCCTCCTGCTTTGTACTGTTTCATGTTCCTCGGCTGAAGGATGAGGAGTGGCAGTCTCCATCAGGAGAGCACCCACAAAATCAGTATTTGTCTTTGTACGTTATTCAGCTCTAATATCCAAAGTGATGGCTTGTTTAGTAGTGCCACTGCCATGTAAACTAGCTGACACAAGAAATTCAGAAATACATATACAAAGTAAAATTAGCACATAAAATTAGAATCTTTATTATTGGTCTATCCTGAAAAGTAGTAGTGGTGATGGTTGTAAGAGATAGTTCTCTTTTAGTGTACTGAATCTATAAAGTCTCTGTTAGGGAAATGGTTTGTGAAAGCCTCTGTGCCTTTTGCTATGAAGGAGCCTGGTACTGCTCTCCATCTCAGAAATCCATCTGGAAGATCGTGGGGTGAGCAATCCCTCTGGGTCTTTCTGCCCTTCTAAAAGAGAAACAGCCATGAAAATTAGAAATTGCTGTTAGGTGTCTTTTTCCAGCAGCAAAGACATGTGCTTCACATGTGAGCTGCTCTGGCACACCTTGGGTGATAAGCAGAGCATCGTGAGGACTTGAAATGGGAGGGACGGTTGTTTCTGTCTGGCTCAAATCTCAGACCATTCAGTAAGATTTGCATTAATATTTGACAGATTTGTCCCTTTTTTTTTTCTTTTAAAATGTATCTTTTGTTCCTCCTTCTACATTTTTAATCCATCCATTAGATGTTCCCACATGAAGAAAAATGTGTTCAGCATTTGTTATGGAGACACTCCCAGCACTGAGCAGGAGGGCCTCTATTCTGTCTGGTACTCTGTTTAGGTTTTCTTAGATTTGGGCTGTGGGGAATTTTGGTTTGGCTTTGCTTATTTTGTTTCATATAAAAGAAAAGAGGGGGTGGCCACTGCCACCCCCCACCTGCAGTAATTGCACCTGTATGGGTTCAGTACATGCACCCATCTAGGAGTAAGATACAGCAGAATGCAGGAGGATGTACATGAGTCATATACCACTTCTGTGAGTCTTCTGAGGGTGCTTGCAGGGTGTGCTGCCTGGTATTGGGACAGCTACCAGCATGCTCTCTACTCAGGCTAAAACTGTAAAGCAATAATGGGAGCTACTGGTTTTGGCTGGAGCCCAGGCGGAGGAGCTCTGCAGCCTGTGCAGGTGATTCTCCCACTTGTGCACCGTTCTGACACCAAGGTCTGGATCTGCTCTGAGCAAACAGCAGCCTTGTACTCTTTCTCTGAGCAGGGTGCTGATCAGGTGAGCGTTTCACAAGGTCACGTTCAGCGATGAGCCTGTTCATCAGAACTGGCCTTTCTGCTTGGGTTAATCTTTACCTGCAAATTTGCAAGGAACTTTTTTCTCAGAGCTTCCGGAGAGTTTAGTTTCTTTTACAAAAGTGCTTTCCTAATACACAAGACTGCATAAAGTAGCAGCATCCTGTTGTGAAGGGTAGCAATTCTAGGCTCACACAATGGGGATTAACTCTTGTTGCTTTTAAGATAGGTTTTCTGAGATGCTTTCTAGCTACATACTGACTTTTTATGAATTTCCAGCTCTACAGTCTGGCTGTTAAACTCAGCTGGTAAAGGGATGGTGTTTCAGACATACAAGCTGCTCCTTTCTATTCATTAGGAGTATGTCCAGCATTGCTGTTCTTTACATTAGCTGCCTGCTACTTTTCCAGCTGTGTTTACAAAGCATTTTTTAAAACTGACTGATTTATGTAAATAATAAGAGTAAGCAAAATTATATAGTTAATTGTGGTAAACACTAGGAACGCTTATTTGAACTTTTGCATTAGGATGTAATTCAAATTCTGTTACAGAACAGCAGATCGCCATCCATCGAGATCAAATTCTTTTCTAACACATCACCCACTGCTTGCTTGAGGGATAAATGGTAAACTGGTTGGATCAGAAACTTAATTCAGCCTGGCAGTTCCTGTTGGATTTCTTAATACTGCCTCTTGGGTACTGATTTTTATGGATTTTTTTGTGTGTGTTCACAAAAAACCCAAGCAAATTATGACCCCCCCCACCCCCAACTTCTGGCTGTGTTAGAGGCTCCCTGAGGACTTGCTGTCCTTCATGGCAGTCTCTGTTGAGGCTGCAGCGTATCAGGAGACCTCAGGATCCCAGAGCTGGTCTTGAGGGTTTCTCCTTGTGTGCTGGGAACAGCAGTGAGGAATCAGGGGCCTCATCTGAGAAATAAGTCCTTCCTTCACAGAAAAGTCTAATCTCTATACGTGACCAGTTTGAGAGTAGGTTAAAAAAATTGAAGCAGAGTTACATACCAGAATGTGGCATGTCCATGGGAGCGTTTGTTTTGTATGGGAGAGGGATGCTGCACCATGAAGTGAAATCCAAATTCTCATGTAGAAAAGCTCACAGCTGAAGTGCTGCTGAAGGGTCTGGTGGTTGTGCCAAGCTGTCACAGTTGCTTGATTAAGTTTTACTCCACAGATGGGCTGCTTGTTGTGGCATCTTCAAGATCCCGTCCCATGTTTCAAGGTCTCAGTGACCCCACCTTCTGGCATGTATATAAGCAGTACTCATGGTTTGTTCAGGTATCCTGTATCAGGTATCTTTTTTTATTGCCCTAACACCTGTAATATTTCGGCTTTTTTTTTTTTTTTTTAATCACAACTCAAATACCTGCTGTGCTTCCTGTGTGTAAGAAAGGAATCTGTTTTCATGGATTTAGAGCAGACCAGGTGAGAGACATTTCTTTGGGTCACCTTATTTGGCTGAGAGCTCTAGGCAGTGGTAGGTATGAATTCAGAGAAAGGGGTAGGTGAATTCAAGTGTCTGTTTGATGATACTGGGAGATATGGAAAGAACAGTGCAGCATAATGGGAATTGCAAAACTGCATAAAGCAGGTTAAGAGTTATAAAGTGTAAGAGGTCAGAAACTAGAAAGCAGATAAGAAATTTCTATTTCCATCACTGTGCAGGAGGTCAAGGTGCCTTTTGAAGGTATCTGCAGTAACTGGGGAGAAAGCAGGCAGTATTTGGGACAGCAAAATGTCATGGCCACTGATGAGTGAAGCTTGGCAAGGAATGAATAAGATGGGGATGCATGGGAGGGTTGCCACAGGAGCTGCAGTTATGATTAGATTAAATGAAGACAGGGTCAAACAGCCAGCTCTTCTGGTGAATTGAGCTGTTGATCCAAGGCTGGAGATCAGACAACAGCCTTGGGGCAAGAAAGGGATTTCAGCAGGAAGATCAAAAATACTAATTTGGAGGCTTGAGAATGATATCGCTGTCTGAATCTTCCCCTTCTCTTCATCAGTGTTGAAGAAGAAAGTGGCTGGACAAGGAGAGTGAGCACATAAACTTGCATTCAGATGTCCAAGTGAAATGTTTTACCATCTCACACAGCTTCGTACTGTGGACCCCCTAGGGTGGAACTGTTTGGCTTGCACTTTTAATAAATAAACCAAAACTGCAGAGTGCAGAACTGGTTCTGAAACCAGTTTTCTGTGTTATTTCTGGTCATTAGCTACAGAAAGTGTCCTACCCAGAATGTGCTTTCTCATCTGCATTGTTTGGGTGTGTGGTGGGAAGTATCACACACCGGGATTGCTGCAGGTGTCATGTTGGGTTCCACTGTCCCACAACAGCTTTTTCATGCAGTTCTGAGAACAAAGTTAAGCCTTGGTGGGAAAACCCAGTATGTTTTTGGTGTACAATACCATAAAACTCTCAGCTCCCCAAAACCCCAGTCCTACTAATAGCACACCTCTCACTTTGGAGCGTGGCATTGGGGTACACCGCTGATGTTGTGCCTAGGTTGGAAGAACGTGTGTTGCTCCTGGACTGACAGCCTAACACAGGCTCTGTCTGCAGCTAGTCCTTGTCACAGCAGGCACTGTGCAGATCCTGATTCCTTTGCTGGGAGAGTGCACCAGGAGTGTGCCACCATTTGCTTGCTCTGCTCTTAACCACTTTCTGAAACATTTGCTGGTTGAGACTGGACCATGGGTTTAAAGGAACCTTTAATCTGCTTTGGTACAACTGCGTGTATGCTTTAGGGAATCTGGGTTGCATTGGCTGGTTCTGATGTACACTGGGGAAAAAAAGGTGTAGTGATTATTGTGCTGTCACATTAAACTAGTGACATGTAATCTCCTAGGTTGCTACAACTATGTAGTGGGATATTAAAAAAAAAAAAAAAAGGAATACTTGTGATTTATTTGAAACACAAACTGTGTGATGTTCTGTAATATTAGTAGCTAGCTGCTAAAATACTCTTGAAAGAGCTCTGCTCAGTGGGATGCTGTCACTCATCCTGTAGCAGGTTGTAGGACAGCTGAGGACTGAAAGACTACTACCTAGCTCCTCTTTCACAGTAAATATACTCTGGATATGACACTGAGCAAAATAACTTTGTGTGGCTCACCTCATTCAGATATACCCTTGTTCTGGTCCTGTTCTTGTGTAGGTCAAGTTTTCTGTTGGAGCTTTGCAATCCTTCTGCCAAAATCTTACAGTTTTAATTTCTGTTTGGAGTAATCTGGAACATAATTTTTGGTTTTGAGTCTCATTAAATGAAATTAAGATCAATACTAACAGACAGTAAAAGCTTTCAGGGAAATCTTACAGCAAGTCCCCTGATCTGTCAGGGAAGTTGGGCTCTGCTTCTGTCATGTGGGAACTGGACCATGTTGCTGATGGGGATGTGGACTCAGCACAGCAAGCTGAGTTCTTAGGAGACTTCCTTACATATTGAAGGAATCAAGGCCAGCAGAATTTAAGACAATAAGAAATCTAACAGGTTTTATCTTTCATTAGATTGAAATATTAGAAATAATAGAATTTGAAGAGATCTAATAGAAATACTAGAATTTGAAGTTCATGCTATCAGGGTCACCTTTGTGTGATAAAAGCATGTAAATGATAACTTGCTATGTCAGTAATAGCTCATGAGATACTGAACAGCAGTTACATTTGTTAATTAGCAGGTTTGGATTATTTGGCATGCAGGAGAGAGCAGCTCCCCTGGCCTCTGGTTGGTTTCAGCTAATTCTGAATTAAGACTTGAAATACTGAGGAAATTTCAGGGGATGGGTAGGAGGCAGATATTTTGCTGTTGAGCTTTAAAAATGCAAATAACATGACTAGGAGAACTGTAATTTCTTCCCTTAATTTCAGTTCCGCCCCCTCCTCCAGTGAAGAAGTATATCAATAAGACAAATTGATGATCATTAACTCTAATTCTTTACATCATGGAAATGATGGTTAACATATTTTTGTTAAATATAATTTGTAGCAAAATTTCAGGTTTGCTTCATAAAGTCAACAATGTTGATATAGTGCATTCCTGTCCATGACTTCCTTGATGCTACACAGTCCTTTTAAAAAAAACTTAGAATGATGCAAACTGTGGGTCACCCAGAGGCAGTCAGTCGAGAATTTCTTTAACATGTCTCAAAATGATTTGAGCAATCCTTGTTTGACAGTTTTCATATCTAGGTGTGTACCATGGAGAACCAGGTTTTAGCCCTCACCTTATTACATTTTTAAATGATGTGCAAGACAACAGTAATTCATTATTGATTGAGTTTTCAGCTGACAGAAAGATGTGGAAGAGAAAAGTTTAAAAAAACAAGAGTGTCAGCAGAGAGAGATTTGTATATACCCGTGTAAAGCTGGTGCAACCCAAGATGAAGGTACAAAAGCCGTCAGTCCTGTTTGCGGACAGGTGACATCTCTTGGGAAAGCAGTCTGGGTAATTTGCTGCATACTTGCAATGCGACTGTCTAGACTGAAGATCTAATACAATTCTTGTATATGAGCATCCAGACAAGGATATTGAGGATCAGAGGATGCTCAGTGCTTTTGGTGCTGGCACAAGTAGCATATGTGTCTTGGTGTCATCAACTTGAGAATGTGTTCAGTTGGATGATTAAACTGTAGGACTGGAAAATCGGTCTTAGGGTGAGTGGCTCAGACAACTTGATGCATTTAGTTCATAAATACCAACCCTTTGTTGGAGAGCTTTCCATTCCAGCAGACAAAGTATGGTGGTCGAAACCCAAGATAGTCCATGTCCAGGCTATAGATTATATGCAAAAATTTAATGCTGACACTGGATAGCAGCAGGACACAATTTGGTGAATATGTATGGCCCATCATGTGTGAGAGCTGAGAGCCAGTAATTGCAGTTATCTCCTCTGGCCTGAACCTTCAAGTCCCTGCCAAGCAGTCTGCGTACTGAAGACCTTTGGCAGGCTACATCCATTCCTTCAAACTTCAGCATAACAGTAGCAGTGGCAGCTATTGCTTATATGGAAAAGGAATATCTGTAAGGAATATGATCTTTTTTTTTTGCACTTCAGAAATGAAGCAGATCTTCTGGAAATCTTCATGCAATCTCCTTTATCTGAACAGCTTAGTGCTTGTGGATAGAAGCGTGGATAATGGAGGTTCCCTGGCTTCACCAAGACAGACTGTCCTTGGTCTCTTACAGAAATGTCTGTGTTTCATAATGCTATTTTTAGGTGTAGCAGTACAAGAGAGGCCCTAGTCCGTTGTCCATGCTTTGATGCATGCTCCTTCTGGATGTTGAAGGATACCAATGATTTTGCTGTGGTCTAAAAACACCTCTGGTAGGAAGGTACTTCAAAAAGTGGTAAAGGTTTCCTTTGTGGTTAGCAGATAACTATCTGTTTCTGTGTTTAGTGATTTGGTCTGTTGGCTTCAGATGTTTGGTTCTGTTGTACTGTTGTTTAGGTTCTCTTTAACTTTAGTTGAGTCACATTTGTGTCCTTTTGCATTTTGAACACCCATCTCTTGGCTGAGTCCTACAGGACTTGGAAAGGCCAGTTATTGTTGGTTTGGTGGAGTTTTTCTTTTTGTGTGGTTTGGTGGGGATTTTTTGCCTGGCTGGAAAGCCTTTCCTCATTTGGAATTTTGACTTAAGTGTTGACAAAACTGAGGAGTTCATCTTTCAAGTTTTTGTTGTACTTGTTACATTAAGACTTCTTGTCCATACGCAGGAGTGTTTTGTTCTGTAGTGGCTTCCTTCAGTTCAGTCCACAGGGGCAAATTTGTTTTGCATCATCATCTTAAGTAACTGCTAAACTGATTCCACCTACCCCAGTTTTCCCTCTATTTTCTGTAATCTACTTCTTAACCAGATTTCATATGCTCAGAAGACTGCATGTTTGTTAGGGTAAGAATGAAACAGTTGGGCTTAGACTCCTGTAACTTTTGGATGACTGGCAGAAGGGGAATGCCACAGTGCCTAATTGGATTAGGTTGTATGTCAAAAATAATATGGTTTAGCTCTGGTGATGGTGCCCAAGTGGTTTAGAGCTCATTTTACTAGAGTTAAAAGTGTTAATGAAATCCCCTCTTAAAACTTTCCGTATCTGAGGTTCCTGTAACATGATCCTCCAGTACTGAATTCTCACTGTGAAGTTTACAGTGTACCTGGAGGACAGTTCTGTAGGGGTTTAATTGGAGGTTCCCGCCCTCCTCCTCCTTCTGAGGGTCATGGGGACCACTCACCTCTGTCAGGATCTGGTGGAAGGAGTTTGTTTTCAGAGTTGAGTCACAGCTGCCTGTGAACAACTTGCGTCTGCTGCATCTGCAGTGCTTCTCCCTGCCACTCCACGAATCGGTTCCGCTTTCAGAGCACGCTGAGGTTTAGCACCATGACATGGGTAGTTGAGCCCTGCATGCTCAGTGCTGACAGGCCGTGTTGCAGCACGGTACTTTTGTACCACCCCAGCGAGCGTGGATGGCAGAAACGACTCCGTTTCAACAACCCTTAAAAATGGTGTTTGAGAGGCATGAGCTCTCATTTGCTGGCAGATAGCTGGATTTTTTTAAATGTTGAAAGGAACTGCCAGTAATGCTTCACAACTCCCAGCTCAGTTGAAGCTGTGCTAATACCAAAACCAGATAATCCTCACCCAGGTTGCTCTCAACGAATTGCATTGTGCCATATTTGTAACACATGACATTGTAGCTTATCTTCTCACAGTTTGTAAGACTGTGTGAGATGTCTTTACAATATAATTAAGTATGTCTTAACTCTCTTATTTCAGGCTAGAAATCTTCATACAGGAGAACTGGCTGCTGTAAAAATAATCAAGTTAGAGCCTGGTAAGTTTGGCATTCTTTCCTGTATTTTTGAATTGCATTTTCATTTTTTCCGTATGTTTATTTTCACACGGCTGTGAAGCTCCAGACAAAAGAAGTGTTTGGGTTTTTATGTAGTTTCAGCGGTTAGCTGACAGGAAGCACTGCAGGATGTACCATTACTTCTGACTATGTCCTGTTCACTATTTCCTTGTTTGTTCTTATCTGCCTTATCGATTGTGGCATAAAAAGATGTTGCAGTTACAGCGTGTTGTTAGTACAAAGAGAAGATTAAGGACAGATGTAAACCGTGAGCTCTGAGACAGTAGGAAGCTGGTAGTCTGTGTGAGTTGAAAGGGGGAAGGGACCAGGAAATGATGCAGATGACCGCTAAAGGTGCACTGGGAAAAAGAGCTCAGTGCTTTTTAGCGTATAGTCTTTTTTTCTAACCTGTGCTGAGGGAGGAGGACGGCTCCTTTCCCTGTGCGTTTTCTGCCACTCCTAAAAACAAGAGATGTGGGAGAAGTTTGCTTGCTGCCCAAAGGATTTGCTGAGCTGAAACCTAATCTGAGTCCTGCATAGAGAGCTGAAACCTGAAATTGTGTCCTGAGTGGAAATGAGGAGAGGAGCTTTTTATCTCCTCAGTCATAACTCAGTCCCACCTGAGGATCTTGTATTTGTTTGAAGAAGTAATCTCTCCTTACTTTGTCACTGGCATACCTTTCAAACCCCTCCTTAGCATAGTCCTTTTATGTGTCTCTACCATGTTTGTCTCTCTGGGGTTGCCTTTTGCCTGAACTGCTGCGCTGTGTCTGTTCAGGTTCCTGGCTCTCTGGGACAGGGGCTGGGGGGGGCAGAGGGGGGCTCCTCCTGTGTGTGGGTGCTTATCCACTGCTTGTGGACTGACACCTGTAGCCTATGAAGCAATTAAGGGACCCTAAGGAAGTGGTAGGATTTATGCAGACACAGTGAGATAGCTTCCGTGACTGGAGTGCTGCAGGGAATAAATACAGGCTCTTTAGGCAGGAAAAATGGAGGAGAAATCTGGAAAGACAAGGTGAGGTAGGAGGGGCTAGCAGAACAGAGTGAGTTTTAGTTTGGGGACAAGAAGGCTGAAGAAGCATCTAACCACCATCCTCTGTGGTGGACTGACCGAGGAGCTGGAGCCAGACTGTTCTCCAGAGTGCCCAGCAAAGGGGGGGTGGGAGCCAGCTGGCACGTTCTGCACCAAGGGAGAGCCCAGCTGGATGTGGGGAAAATTCTTTGCAAGGAGGGCATTTGTGTTCTAGGGCAGGGCTCAGGGAGGTGATGGGTTCTCTGTCCTGGAAGATTTTCTGAAGTTGACTGGGCAAGGCCTTGAGCAACGTGACCTGACTCTGCGGTTAGCCCAGCTTGGAGCAGAAGGGTGGACCAGACATCTCTGGAGGTCCCTGCCAACACATCTTCCGTGATTCAAGGTTTTGACGACCAGCACTGAAATGTCTCCAGTCCCTAAACATCAGTATCTATTTGTGACTGTATGTGTTAAAAGACTGTAATTTTGATGGGGAGCTCACAGCATCAGTACATTGCTGGCAAGTGAAGTGGATGCGCTATCTTCCTCTTCCTTGCTTAGGAAAGTAGGTTGTCTCATTTGCTTGCCATTTCTTGGTTCTGTTCAGTTGCTCGGCTTGAGAGGCGTTGTGGGTTCTTAAACATGAAGGGTTTGCTAATGTTTGTAGGTCCCTGATAAACGGAGAGGCTGCTGCCCTCGTTCCTCTTGGTCTCCAAATGTGCATCCCTGACAAGCCTGAAAGGTGGCTCTGCCCATCCTGCTGTGGTATTCTGTAGTTCCTCCAGCTTTCTATTCAATCGAGGCTAGCAGAACTTTTCAAATTCTGTGGTGCTTACCTAAGACATCTGACCAGCTCCCTTCCCAGAGAACTCTGTGACCAGTGATATAGGTAGTGATTAGTCAGTCTTAGAAACTAAATGTTTGAAAAAAATTATTTTAGCCATATGAATAAAGGTTGAGAGAAGACTGTTTCTAAATAGCAGTATGTTCATTTTTCATAAAAGTTTAGCATCGTCCAGCTGACTTCTAGGCCAGCTAATTTTTTCCAGCTTATCTGTTAGCCTTGAATAATAATAATTTTCAAACCTTTGACGGGAGGATCAATGCTTAATGTCATGTTCCTCACCCTATATTTCTTGGTTGTGAAATCCCAGATGAAGACTTTAAGGGAAAAGTGATTACGTCTTTACAGCTGGGATTTTTTGTCTTTCCAAAAAATCCTTAATGTTTGTTAAGGTAACAGTCTTGCATGGAATCTCTCAATTTTTTTTTTTTTTTTTTTTTTGCTATTTCAGCCATTTTGAAATGGTCAAGCAACTATGCATGTATTTGAGTTAATTCACCAAAGTAGTTTTTACCAAAATAAATACGGGATGTGGGGGAAAAGGGCTGGGAACACTTCTAAATTAGTGCTTTGGTGGTTTTATCCCACCCCTTGTTTTCTTCCTCTTGAGCTAGGTTAGCAGGGAGACTGAAGTGTTGGTTATAAAGTGGGAGAGGAAGGCAGCAGGAGCCCCCACCTGTCACAGGGTTAGAGAATATAGAAGAGTTCAGACCCATCTTTGTCTTATTTACAATGAAGACCAGCAGTTGCGCCTCCCTCCTTATGGGATGTTGGTTTTCCTACTGACCTGTAAGGTATTCTGAAGCAGTTTTAAGGATTTCTGCAGAAACTTTTCATATACATTTTGCTTTTAGTGTAAATTAAATGTGAGTTGATTTAGACAGCACATGAAGAGTGACTGTTTTGCTTGGTGTTCAGGGTGATGGCTAGTCTTTTTTTGTAAAGTAATCACGAAAAAATCAGTTTGGGGTTTCCCACATCTTAAGTATGTTATCCTGTGGACTGCTTGATACAAGATTTCCCATGAACCTAACTGTTCATTTCAAAGTGATTTATTGGGTTTTTTTAACAGTTGAAAGTTCCTGAAATCTGAACATTTTTTTCAGTTTGAAAAATCTGAGAAATTCCAGTGAATAAATGAAAAGTTCTTGATTCTTTAGCTTTTATTTTCCTTCCTTCTTGAAGTTTTCACTGAAGTGTACCTGTGCAGGTAAGCAAGCAAAGAGCAGGCTGGCTGTGCTGCTGGAACCATTGCTTTTGCTGCAGCTCTCATCTTCTAGAGTCAGCAAGGTCTTCTGCAGATCAGCTTCATGTGCACAACACAGTTCAGATGTCAGTGGCTGTGGCTCAGTCCCTATTTCATAAATAAATTTCATAAATTTCAGAACCTGCTTACTTGCATCAGAATTATCGTATGACCTAGAGAGTGGTGGTTGGTGAGCAAAACCTCGGTACGGCCTTAATTCCCACCAGCATGACCTCTACAAGCCCTTTGGACTCCTTTAGCGGTCCTGAGCTATTTGATCTCGTTAGGGGGTAACCTCTTTGGAGCAGAAATGCCTGTTGCCCTGTGTTTATTTGATGTGGTGCACAGTGTGGGTTTTCCTCTTGTTTGGGGATTGTTTTTATGAACTGAAGGGCATCACACAGCAATGGGCAGGATAGTTCTCTTGACCCTGCATGCTTCATCCCAGCCCCATGCTACTGTGTTCCTTGTAGCAGGGTGTGTATTTGGGTGAAAGCAGGTGATGGGACAGAGCTGGCAGCAGATTTGGAGGCACTGGGTGCTGCCAGTGGATGGCAGGCTCCAACCAACAAGGAAATGTCATTTTCTCTGCAAGATCTGTGAAGCTCCTCATTTTATTAAGCTGTGTTCATATAGGTGCAAAGAGCAACTGTACAAATCTGCATGAGAGAAAAACACGTGAAAGACTATGAAATACAAAGATCCCATCTATGACTGAGAGCTTTTTCTGAGCCAGAAGTCTCTGGAGGCGGGGAGGGTGTTTGGGGGTAGCATCCCTGTGTGGTTTGTTATTAAATACTTCCATGGCTGCCTTTGTTGGAGATGGGATGCAGGGCTGAAGGGCCCCGTACCTCACTCAGTGCAGGGTTAATTTTTAATTCTGGCTGGTTCTACGATTGACTTAACTGTGCAGCCAAAGAGACGTTTTTGAAGGCTGAAGGAAGAAGCAGGGTGGAAGGGCTCAGAGGGGAAGGTAAAACTGCTGCCTTAGGGTGACTGTGACTACTAACCTTTCCTTAGCAAACCATGGCTGCTTTTATGTACATGGATTGCAGTGATAAGACTAATTAGGTGATGTTAAATGCAGTGGAAACCGCATCAGGGATCCCTCAGCCCGTGTCGGGCAGTGTGTGAAATGCTGTGGCCAGTGTTTGGGGCAATGGCTTGGGAGAGCGAACCACCACTGGCTTTATCTCCCAGCAGGTCTGTGATGTGGGACATCAGTGCCTCAATGACAGAAAAAGGACAATATTAACCTGTTGCTAATGGAGTGAGTGACTTCCTTGAGCATTCTTGCTGCACCTGATTGAAATGAAGTAGGTCTGGTTTTATTGTGAATTTGAAGAAACACTCTGAAAACTGAAGCAGAGGCAGAATCCTCTACCATTAGAGCTGAGGGTAGAGCAGGAATAGTCGGAGGCTGAGGAGCCCCTGCCTTTGCTTGGTGCTGCTTAAGCACTACGGTGAAAAATGCAAGGCTCTGGCCCAAAGTTGCCACTACAGAGAACCCCATTTTAATTAGCACTGATGACTATATCTTATGTTTCATTATCTTGTTGATCTGACTTGCCACAGGCAAGCAATTTCTTCTAGTTTGTTTGGGATTTTGTTTGTGTGTTGTTGGACTTTTTTTAAAATCCATCTTTTAAATGCTCCCAACCTGATCTCCATCAATAGCATGTACACCCACAGCCTCCTGGCAGAGATCTTGCTGGGGGTTTGCTTTGTTTTTAAGGAGGGTTCACAGCATTTGTTTACTTATTTATTTTTCCTTCTCTGGGGTGTTTACTGCCTCTGCAGGGTAGCTGGACTGACTGCAGGACAGCTTAATGTCTTTGCAAGAAGACATGGCTGATGAAAATCTTCCAGATTTTAAGGAGAAAAAAAAAAGTCAGCTGCTCCCCACTTCAACATTCTGACTGACTTCTAAGAGTTTTTAATAGCTTTGTAAGACTTTACTTGCAGAGCACCACCAATTCCTGGGCCATGCTAGTGTCAGAAGCTATTTCAGCTAGCTGTGGAGGTCCCTTGGGAAGAGCAGTCCTGAGCACCAGCCCGAGCTCCTGTCAGGCCGTAGGGCACAACTAAGAAAAAGACTGGTAATACATTTTCTAAGTTAATTGCCAGGGAAATAGGCTTGTGAATTATATGCAGCATCTTCTGGAGAGGAGGAGGTGGTGGCTCATAGATGGAAATTAATTAGCAGATAGAAAAATAAGAGCTCAAAACTCAACACTTGGTTAATACATAGATGAGGGAATTGGGAGCAGAAGACAAAAGATGCTGAAGCAAAGAACTCCCCAGAGAAGGTGAGGAATGTGTTGAATTAATGCTGCAAGGAACTGCACGCAGTAAGACAGCAGTGTTTGGGGAGACCTAGCAGAACTGCTGACATGGTGGGTGGGAATGGATTGTGATTTGTGTTACTGCCTCATCTACTGCAGGTAGTGAGTAGGTTGGTGGGCAAAGAGGCTCCAGGTTACAGCTGAGACCCCAACAGGAATACGTATTTTATTTACTCTGCTGTTACCTTCCTTTTTCTCTTCTCCAGACAAAGGAAATAAACTCTCTACATAGAAGGTAACTGTCAGTAATTTATTTGAATTTTTGGGCAGTACACTAGATCTGCTACCACAGTTACTTAAGCAGTGCTGCTAGAATCAAAATAGACAGTGTTTTTCCCTTTTTTTGGCATAGACTTTGGAGAGCATTAGGCAAAAGTATTATGGCACGCTAATGACATTTCCCAGCATTCACTGAGTACAAATGCTTCAAATAATTTGGGAGCCAATTCTATTTCAGAAACTAATCCAACTGTACTCAGCAGCGTAGAAGCCAAAACCATCTGAAACACTAAAGCCACTTCCTTCTATGGGTTTAGCAGATGAATTGAGAGGGGAGTCAATACAAAGAGGTAACTATTTGCCAGCGTAGTTTTCTGCCACAGAACTTTCTCCCTGGGAAAACGTAACAAAATATTTTAAAATGTACTAATGTCCATCTTTAATGCTACTGTAAGGATCAATAGTGCCCTCAGAAACCTTCGATACTCAGAGGGCTGGCGGTGATTTGTTGTGCTCTGTGCTTTTTGCAAGGTTACAGAAGAATCTCATTTTTGCGTTTGCATTTTGCGTCCAACGTTTGCGTTTTCTGTGTGAGATTCCTGTAAAGGGCAGAAGTATCCAGTGACCTGTTTCAGGTTGAATCTTAAACTGGAGGTGGAACTATTCTAGGGGTTTTGTACGAAGGCAAATAGTCATGCAAAGGTGTGCAGGATTGTGCTCGGTACATTCAAAGGCAGGTCTGTTTTTTGTTAAACTTGTTTTCTATCTCATGGCTCAGATGCAGAGATTCATATTCCACATAGGAACACAGCCGCGGGGCTGGGTCAACCTGCAATGAGGGACTGCCCCTTCTGGACCACGGCTGCAGCACAGCAGAGCTGCACTGTACTCCAGGGCACTTTGGGGACTGAAGAAGGGCACTGCGGCACTGCAGCCTTATTCTCTGTTTCATAAATACCCTAGAGATGATATGAGCTATGCAGACGGACAAGCCTGAGGCTTATTTAAACTAAGCCTGCAGGGATTGAACTGGTGTTGGCAGCATCTGGGGTTGAAGAAATATGGAAATAACTTGTCAATACTGCTTACACCTTCACTGCCTTGTGGTGTGTAACCTGGTTGGGCTTGGGATTGTGTCCTTTGTGCATGACAGTTTAAATAAACACGGGCTTTACATGCGGAGCAGCAGCTGGTCAAGCACTACCTGAAGTCCTTGCTTCTGATGCCTATGCTCCTTTGCTGGCTGTCACCTCCTGTGGCATCGGGCTGGCATCACCATAAGCCCAGGGGACACTGACACAGTTTTCTTGGGAGAGGTGGGTGTGCAGCTCATCACACTGCCACTGCATCTGTCTAGGAATTACCCAGGGCTGAATGCCTGAGTTCCCAAGTGTGCCAGAGCCATTAAAGCCTGGACATAGCCTGCTTGTGCTGTGCCACGTCCGGAGTGGTACTGCCGCAGACTTGCACAGCTGCTCAGCCTGCCTTTGGGAGCGTACACAGAGCAAAACAGAGACAGCATGGTCTGCTAATGTAGAGTGCCCAGCATTTTAATTATATTTAACTTTGCAAATTCTGGTCTAATTTTACTTTGCATACTTACAGTGCATTTACAATCTGCTATTTTTCCTTCAGAAATGTACATATCCAGAGCAGGTGAGCTCATGTTTCCATGTAGTGTAACCTTTCACTTACAACACAGTTTCTTGGATGAAGAAGGTCAGCAGAAGGGGTTGTGGTAGGGGAAGGAGTAGGGAAGAAGCTGAAAGATCACAGTTTAGTTGGAAGGTCATGCAGAGTGTGGCAGTTGGGGTGAAGGCAGGTTGCAAAAGGGTGAATTAGGAGGACACATCATCTGACAAAATACACAAAGAAAACCAGCAGTAGTGAGACAGCAGTGGTGGGAAGGGAGAGTAAAGATGGGATTGTGAAAGGCTGAGATGTACAACAGTGAGTAGGTAAGGCAAGGAGGAAAGGAGATGGAAGTGTTAAGGGATAGGCATATAGATTATATGTTGACATGGCTGCTTATAAATAGGATCCAAACAGGACAGAAGAGAACGTACACAGGGAAATTGCTTCTGCTGTTAGACCAGTCACTCCAAACACTTACTGTAGAGCTCATGCTGCTGTGGCAGCGCATTGCCATCAGTAATATTTTATATCGGTGGAGAGATAATCAGTAGCATCAGTGGTTAGCAATTGGCAGTAAAATTTGCTGGTGGAAACATCATTGTTTCCAAATAGCTGTTTCCTGCCTGGAATCAAGTTTCTGAGCTTCAAGTTTGGGGAATTTAAATTCTTTCTGTCAGACTGCAGGTTTCCTTGAATCCTGAGAAAAGAGAGGTATGGATAAAACAGCTTGGATGCTTGAGTGCAGTTTAAATTATTCCTCTTCTTAAAGACGCGAAACTTTAGAAAAGGATTGTTCCCAGTTCTCAAAACAGTTGGTAAAGAGGTCTGTAGGGTGGTGAAGAAAGCGGGAGTTTTGTGTCAAAGCTACAGGATAAGGATGCCACAGTAATGCCTTGCATTCTGTCAGTCGTAGTGAGTGTCAGGCTATCTAAATGGAGGTTGGAAAATCTCAGGAGTTAAACTTAGTGAGGTTAATGGGGAAAGACCGGCAGCAAAACTCCAGTCTTAGCAAAAGCCTGCGTTTTGGGAGAGCCACCCCTTTCATCAGCAGAGACTGAACGCTCATGAGGGTTAGGAAAGTGGCTTGGCGTGAGTGGTTGCAAACTGGTGAGCATGGGGATGTCTGGAAGTCAAGGCAGAGGAGCTGATGACCCGTGGGTATTGCTTGACTGTGGAGTTTGTATACTGGGGCCAATAGTTTCTGCAAAGGTGTCACTCCCTTGGGGCTTTCTCCTCATTTGGGAACTCAGGTTGTTGAAATAAAACACATTTAAGGAGCGGTCCCAGCAGAGGCAATAGGTGCTTCTGCTAACTCAGGCGGGTGGCTCTCAGGCAAGTTGTACGAATGCAGTGAGCGTGTAGGCTTGTCAGCAGTGGTGTGACCCTGCTCTTCATCCTTCAGCATCCTGTACAGCAGTGTCCACCTGTTCCCTTTGCTGAACAGCATCTCACATCTAAATAACAGATGTTAATTATAGTGTTAAAAATCCCCAGTCTGCAAAGTGTTTACATTGAAGCTCCCCAGAGAGGCTTGGAGGACAGGCTTTGGAGCACACGTCGCGCCTCCTGCCAGGCAGCCTGATGTGTCCGCTCAGCATGCTGGGGCCCGTGAGGACTGTGTGTAGAGGGTACTCGCTTGGGGCAGCAGTGCTGGCAGGCTGGCTGGCACCCTGAAGATCTGGCCTCTTAGGAAGTGCTTCTGTGCCAAGACACCGTGCATGTCTGAATGCTGTCAGTTTTCTCCTCCCAGTTGCGTGCAAGCCCAGGACACTGCCTGCCCGCCCACCCCTCCCTCTGTTCCTGCACAGTATCAGCCCTGTGATGTAGCACTGAAGAAATGAAAATAAACCCATTTAAAACAGCAACTATTAATTTCTCCCCTGAGGAGGCTTTTGAACAAAGTTTCACAGCTGACCCAGGAAGAGTTGTGGCTGGTGGCCCTGGGTCTTTTTGTAGGATGGGACCACTCAAACCAGGCAGTGGAGGACATGAAAATATGACAAGGAATAAGCTTGCTTAAAAACCATCAAGGTGAGGCACGCTGGGAAGATCTAACAGCGCTCTGTAATAGGCAGTAGAGCCATCAGAGCATTCCCATGCTGCAGAGAAGGGTGCATGTGGGACCAGAATACACATGCTCTCCATCTAGGACAACTTGGCAAGACATCAATGCATGCCAGTTCCATGTAGGTGAGAAATGGTGTCTGCAAAGTAGAATAATTCACTACTGTTAATGTGTTTTCTCAACGGTCTCCCTTTTAAATACAGATTTATCATTAATTTACCAGGCCTTACCTTGCTTAGCATCTGAAATTTGATCCAGTCGCATCACTTGGTGATAGGGCTGCAATTTCCAGCAGCCTCCTCCCTGCCAGCTGTGTTGGAGAACAAGCAGCTGGTTGTGCCAAGCAGCGCAGCCTCAGCTGTGGGCTGTGATCGGAGGAGAATATTCCATTGTGATGCTCTATTGTCCGATGTGTCTCACTGCAGAGGTAAAATTACATAATAGTAGCAAGCTGCAGTGACTCACTGCGCTGCTGGTGTGATTTACGGCAGCTCCCTAAACAATGTTTTTTGCTCAGCATGCCACATAACCCATAATTGCAAACATGTGAGTAGACAAAAAGTATATTTTTCCAATTCCATGTTATTTAGCATCAAGCAGTCTCTGATGACTAAAACAGATGAAAATCTCTTTGTATGACTATATTGTCACCTTTGATCTAATTCCTTTTATATCTTGCTGTCTCCCTCTCGATGAAGTATTTTTTACAAATTCTTTGTCTTACTGTCGTCTTTTTTTTTTTTTATGCTATCCAAGCATATTTAATTTTTGCCCTATTCCAGTGTCTCTTGCCAAGATTAATACTCCAGCTGCCTGGAAACTCTGAATTCCTTTGTTTTGAATTCATTCTTGTTGTCTTTGAACGACTATACGTCTTCTCTCCTATCTCTGTGTCTGATCTTTCAGAATCATTTTCTACATATTTTAGCCAAGCTTTTCTCATGGATACTTCTCATCTTTCCATCTGTTTGCTACTTTTCGATCAGCTCCCTATCTGTATTCAGCCTGCACCCCCCTTTCCTCTTATTTTTCTGTAGGTAACCCCATTTCTTGCATAGATTCTTCGTTTTTTAATTGCAGATCAAGAGGTCATCTTTTCTGGCTCCCTCTACTACAGGCAGGATAGCTTAATTCACTCCTGATGGGTGCTTGTTCAGTGCTTTCTTCATGTTTTTTCACTGGTGGGAAATTTCATAGCTTCCCAACCCTTCGAGTTCAGTACTGTGATGTTACTCCAGTGGGAAAAGCTTTTCATCTGTACAGAGAATGTAGGTTAAGGCAATTTAAGTCCATTGCTAATTGTCCTATCTTAAAACTGGAGAATGGATTATCCCTTCTGATATCTTTTATGTGCATGAAGGTTATCTTTTCTACTGTCAGTCTTTTTTCTAGCCCAAATCACCATATTTCCTTCAAATTTTCCCTATTAGTCACGGTTCCTAGAACTGACAGTGCTGTTGCTTGACACTAGGCAGCCCAATCAACATGCTATCAACAGGCAATTCGAGCTGCTGTGTGCAAGTTTTTGCTGCTACAGGGATGCTTCTTGGTCACAATTTTCATGTGACGGTATTCAGTTGTTCTTGAAATGCTGTTCCGATGTATCAAAGATTGATTTGAAGGTGGCAGTTAAAGAAGAGGGCAGACTGTTTGGCATTAGATACTCTGAACTCCTGGACAGCTAGTAGTGTTTGAGGAAGACACTGTCTTCTTTGGGGTGGGGTGGGAGGCTTTTGCCTTCAAACTTGCTTAGTTAACTTCCTTGAAAAACTTCTGCGATTTTAAAATGCTCCACTTAGTTATCTGTGAGCATTCAACAATTTCCCATAGGAAGTTTGTCAGAGAAATGGGAGGAATGAATCCATCTGATTCAAACTCAAAAATCCTTTGTTCATAGTAATTATTTATAGGCAGGGTATGTGAACTCAAGCAAAGTTGTAGCTGAAGGGTAATCCATAAAGCAAGCACAGTGTGAAATCTGTGCTAAATTTATGGAAATAATGGGGTTTTTTTCATTTTTAAATGAAAATTTTTTCATTATTAAAAAAAAAATACTACTTAGGCTTAAAAAAGTTCTTGACATTTGAAACTTTTCTACTAAAGTTTTCCTGCCCTGATTGAGGGGTTTCTCTGTACAATTCAACTTCAAGACGCCCTTCAGGATTTACTGATCAGTCAGGGATGTGTTCATACCTTTGTATTTTAGTTATTAGTATTTAGTTATTTTCTTAAGTAAAAGTCAGGTAATCATTGAGACATGAAGGTTGTCATAATTTGGAAATCGTTATATCAAATTGGCATTTCTTTTGCTGTATCTGTAAACATCTACCATGTACCGGTGTGTGAATGGAGAGCGGGGTTTCCAAAGGGATCGTATATGCCGGGTGGGCTGTATCCCGGTACTGGCTGCAGTGGGACCTGTGGCCACCAGTCACACCGTTGCTTGGGGAAGTGGCTTCAAAGCACAGCGAATAAAACTATCTGTTTTTAAAGAGGTTATTAAGAATATTAGCTATTTAAATAAGAGTTATTAGTTATTTAAATAAGAATAATAGCTGTCACTTGTTAAATAAACATGTGAAGAATCCAATGAGAATTTACGGCTGTGCTTGAGACCTCTTGGACTTGTCAAAAATCTTATAAATCAAGGGGAGCAGTACATGTTTTCTGGGTTGTACATTCCCGATTTTGAAAGTAGGAGATAACTTTTACTAGTGAAACTTTAAACAAAAGTAAACATACAAAGCAGTCTTTTCCTTGAAAGAACACAGTAGCTACCGCGTTGTCTGGAGCAGCATTTTATCTAAAACCTGAAACCTTTTTCTAAATTCTAGTCTTTCATGTCTTATGAGCTGTTACAGTTTTGTTCATGCCAAAGGAAAAATAAAGGTAATAACATCATTGGAGCATGGCAGCCTCCCTCTGAAGAGCAGCATTGCAAAGATCAGCCTGCTGGGTCATCCTAGTCGTCTGTCTGCTTTGTGATCTCACACACACACAAATATTTATTTATTTGTTTATTTATTAAAATGTGTTATTTGACTTGTCACTGCTGGTGTTCAGGCTGATCCTCCAGAGCCAGCTGATCCTCTGTTTACAAATTCTGTGAATGGATTTAATAAAAGTATACCAGTGTTTTTCCTAGCTCTCAGATATTTTAGTTTGCTTCACTGCATCTAGAAAATTATTTTTTTTAATTTATGACAGCTTTTACCCTTTTAGATTAAAGTGGTGGAAACATGCCAGGCACTTGCTCTGGTCATAATATATTTTGCAATAGATTTTTTTTTTTTTTTTTTTTTTTTTTGGGCAAAGGATATTTAGGATATGCAGATGTGCTTATGTAGCTGTCCTTGTCCAAAAATGCACTCATGACAGGGTAGTCCATGTTGAAGACTCTGTGCTTCTCTTCTGAGTCAGCAGTGGCTGTGTGGGCGTACAGGCCATATGCTCGATCAGAGTTGTTTTGAAATGAAACACTTTTAATAAAGAGCCCGTGGTATATGATCTCTTCTGGTTTCAGGCAGGGGACTCTGGAATCAGCTTGCAGCAATTTTTCGGTTGCTGCAACCCGTGTGCTGTGAGCACTGTGTCCCAGTAAAGCCAGCTTAGCTCCAGCTGGGGCTGTCTGATGGCTCTACAGGTGCTGCTATACAGAAAACCGCTCCTGCACATTCTCATGTGCTCCTGTCCCTCTGTGGGATCGCTTTGCTGCTTCTTCAGAGCAGTCCCGGTGTTTGCTGAGCTGTCCTAACTGATGGATCATGTTCAGGCCACCGGGCCAGCCCTTCTCTGTTGGTCTTCAAGAAATATTGTGCCTCGTGCAACAGATATAATAAAGAATGCAAACTGAAACGATGGTGTATGTAGATAACAGTTGCAGAACCAGCTGGCGTGCTAGAAAACCCTCATGAAGGGCTTAGCAACTCTCCAGGCCAATGTCTTGTTTTTACGAGTTGTTTGACTACCTTCAGAACTTCTTGAGTGTTCAGTTGTGTGTGATGTAACTGTGGCTGCTTCCTGTTTTTTCAGGAGATGACTTTTCATTGATACAGCAAGAAATATATATGGTTAAAGAATGCAAACACTGCAACATAGTTGCCTATTTTGGGAGCTATCTCAGGTAAACCCCATTTTTATACCTGCATTTCTGCTGGTTCTTTCCTAAAACAGTGCTCAGTCTAGTTAAGTACTTATATCCTTTCTCAATGTTCTTCTTTAGGTTGAAGTCCCTTTGGTTCCCAGTTAGCTTTTTTTCTTTTTTTTTTAAAAAAGTGACTAATACTTTGTTTTCTCTGCTGGCCAAAAGACTGGAATATTTTTATCACTAGGAAGAGAAACTTTTCCCCTAGAGACTCTTGCAACATATCCAATCTTACTCACTTGCTTGTCAGAATTTTAAAATTTTATCAGATGTAATATAAAACTATCTTGTTATTTATCTAGAGCATAATTGCTTTTAGATTTTTTTATTTAATGGTAGTCATGTGTGCTGTGGAAGTATAGCCAGCAAGTTGTAGGAGCAAACACTAAATGGGCTGCTGGTAATAACATTTTTCATAGTTCTGGTGTAACAGATGCGATGTACTGAGAGGCAGAAACAAGGTGATGCCAGCTGGCTGCATCTTCAAGTGCACACGTTAAATGTTATACAGAAAGTTGGGGAATATTGTCCGTTTTTGTGGAACTTCGCCATTTATCAGTTGGTTCTGTGGGGATATATTTCACTACTTCGCCTGCTTGGTCTTTTTCTACAAGGCTTCATCTTGAGATTTCTTGGAGATCTGCATTTTTTAAATAATCTATACAACCCAAATGGACTTTAGCTGGAACAAAATGGCTAAATTTCTAAATCCCCAGTGCCCCTTTTGGAGGCCATGAAGAGTTTTTTAGATATAATTAGGTAATTTCAATGTAAGATCAGAACTGTGGGTTTAGTGTGTTGTCTAGTGTAATCTTGCTGATAGCAGATGAACATCGGGTGTTTCTTCAGCATGTGCTCTGTTGCAGTTAGGAGGTCAGTTACAAGTAACGCCTTTTAGGTTTGATAATGTTTAAAGACTTCTCAGTGACTTTGGTGTAAAATTTTCATTTTGATAAGTGAGAAAATATATTGAGGTCATTAATAACATGTAAAATGTGTAACTGCTAGTCGTGTATCAGAATGTGTATTTTTAACAGTGTGTGATCAAGGCCAATAGGAATTAAGTTAAATAATCATTAACTCTGTTCTGTATACAGATCAATCAGCTTCTGATGCCTGTGTTTTAACTTTCTTTTGATAGCCGTGAGAAGCTGTGGATATGCATGGAATACTGCGGTGGGGGATCCCTCCAAGATATATACCATGGTACTGTGAAACTTTCTTTTAACGTTTGTACCTTTTGGAAGCTTTCTGCAAAGAAGAAAAATAAATAATAAGCAAACTAATGGGGTTGGTACTGGCCACGCACTGCACATGTTTTTTTCTTAGGGCACAAACAGTGTTTTTTAGTAACAGTTGACAAGTTTTGTTGAGAGCACATTTCAAATATGGTGACAGTCATTTTGGGCTAATACCCTCGCAGTCTAGTGCGGAACATGCTTTATTTTTGTAATCATCACACTGTTGTTCTCCACAGTGCTTAGAGGACTGACCCAAAGAGCTTGAGTTACTGCAGTGGAGAGCTCTTCAGTAACTGCAGTTGCTGTACACTGGGAGCTCACCTGCATCTTCGCTTCTCTCAGCCAGTGCCTCTCAACGCCATGCGCAGAAGCAGGTTATCTGCTTTCTGAAGGGGTGGAAAAAAGTTCACAACCAGAAATCACACTAATTGGATATTGAGACTATGCATGGTGTGAGGAGGCAGTTTTCACCGGGAAATACTCAAATTTGATATTTAAAGGGTAAAAATTACTTCTATTCCTGTTCCTGTGCAATAGCATACTGCTCTGTTATTATTATTTTCCCCTCTGAAGTTTCACCTAGAGCTGTTGATTATGTTGAAGGATTTGTTGGAAAAGCAGTTCTGAGGACTTGCTCTGCCTTTAAATGGTAACGTGGAGTTTTTGAATACCAGAGCTCTTTCTGCTTTATTTTTCAGCCAGTTAGTACAAATAGCTTTAAAACAATTCCAAGACCCATAAGCCCCTAGTATAGAACATTACCATTTCTAATACCAAAAATTAGCAGAAGTCACTGTTGTTTTTTTACCTTCCTCAGAATACAGCATATTACATTACTGCAAAGTCACTTGTAAGATGATAATTGGATTTCTGTGGAAACAGATTTTCTTCTCTCTGTGGGTATTGTCTTCTGTTACTGTGCTGTTGGTTTGTTTGGGGTTTTTTTACAGAAAGCCTTTCTGTAAAGGAAGCAAACAAAACCTTCTTTTCAGCTCAATGTAAAATACAGTTGATGTAAAATCAGTCTTTTAACTTTTGCATGGAGATGCTGCTTTTTGGCTGCTTCACAGTGTTATTTATGTGTTGTGTTTTGTGGACTTACACTTTTTTAAATCTTTATTTTCAGTAACAGGACCTCTCTCAGAGTTACAAATTGCATATGTGTGCAGAGAAACTTTACAGGTACTGTACTAGTTCAGGTATACGATAAAGTCTTTGCTCCATGTATAGAAAGTAGATACCAAAGATGATTTAAAAAAGCTCTACAGTACTATCACATTTGAAGCATTGGGAATCTAGCTAAAACCAATTAACCACGGTTAATCTTAGTTTCCATATTGTAAATAAAAATCAGCAAGAAATGCCAGTAATGTAGTTCAAATGTTAGCTTAAAATCATTGTCAGAACAGTGCTGCTTCTGTGCTGTCATTTACAAAGGAATGTACGCAAGAGTAGATGTCTCTGTGGATCCCGCTGTAAGACCAAAATACTGAACCTCAGTCCTGCTCCTTTTTCTTCAGTGAGCCTGTTGGTTTCAGGGAAGCAGTGGAAGAAAGATCTGTGCAGGTTGTGACCACAGTGTTGTCTGGGCTCTTTTCATCCATTGTTCTAACACAGTTCAGTGCAGCTGTTGTTTAGGATGAATTTTTTAATCTCTTTGCAGAAAACAGATAATACCTAGTAAGCAGGGTAAGTAGCTAAGGAATGGAGAGAGAGGGGGGTGGGGTGGGTGGGAAAAGGCATATTTTAAACTGCCCGCTTGATCTGTGGCAGTAAATTATAATAATTTGTAGAGGAAAAACACTGCAACCAGATGACTAAAATTCTCTTTGATTTTTTGATTGCTAATAACTGTAGAAATACAAGATAAGATGATGCAGGCAGCTTGTTTCTTAAAGGAACTTTTCTTTCCCTGCTCTGCGTATCCATGATTATGTGAGAGAATCGTGGGGATGAGCACCTTTCCCTGAAGCTGTGGCTGAACTGGTCACTGCTAGAAGCAGGGGTGTAAACCAGTGAACTAATCTGCTTGGCAGTTCTGTTCCTGATCTCTGCTGCAGAAACTTGTATTGCTGGAAGGACAGCTTAAAGGCTAAACACCTGCTTGTTGAAACCTTCAGGACTTCAAAAATATAGTTAATTTTAGTAAAGGGAAAAGGTGATGTATCTTGAGGTTTGTTTTGAAAATACACGTAGATCTATGTAAAATGTTACACCATGATTGGTTTGAGTGAGTCTTCATGTGTGTTGGCTGGAGCTGGGAGAGATGAGGAACAGAATTCAGTGTACCTCTTCTCCGTGAATCTCAAATTTCTCCACTTTCAAATAAAATACATTGAGTAATTTAAATTTATGAAATGGAATTGGCTTTGTAGTGTAGTGTGTTAACAAAGAGAAAAATGACACGTTGTGTCTCTCTTATTTCCAGGGTCTTGCTTATTTGCATGTGAAGGGCAAAATGCATAGAGATATAAAGGTAACTTGGAACTCTGAGAAACTTATCTTAAACTTTCTAGTGCAGAAAATTATTCTTGAAGATTTTTAACTTTCTATTTATTGTGACTTAGGGTGCAAATATTCTACTGACAGACCATGGAGATGTCAAATTAGGTAAGTTGCCTGAATTTAATAATAAGACAATGAGCAAATAGGAACATTTTAATTTAATCAATCAAAAGGTACAGTACCAGCTGGGATACTTTGATTTAGCCAGTTGCCTTTTACTTTTATAATTTCATTAAGACAAAAAAAATAACCAGAACACTGAGACCGTGCCTCCCAAGAAGAATATTCAGCTTTTGTAAGGATTTTTTTTGTGTTGAACATTCATATGCACAGCAAAGGCTGAGCTACTACAAATGATAAAGCATAATACAGCACATCTGCTGTATTGTTGCGGTCAAGTTTATTAGATGCTGTTCTCAGTGGCATGAACCTTTTGGTGCTGCACTGTAGGATGTTCTTTTTCTTATTTGGGGCAATAGTTGATGATCGAATGCATGTATCCTCGTGTACATATGAGATGAGAAGTGTAGCATTCTATCAAGAAGTTACAGATAATTTCTTTTTTCAACCACCAAACCTTGAAGCCTCCCAGGTTTCCATGGAATTTGCCAGGTTGGGGTTACCTGGGTATCAACATCTTTGTTCCTAGCCAGAATGGCAGTTCTCTCTCAGAGCCTCCAAGGATCCACTGTGTGAGACAGTCTACTGAGTCTGGCAGCCTGTGGAAAAGTGGGGTCTGACCCTGGCTGTGTTTCTAGCCCAGTGTGTGACGTTGGGTGAAGAAGAGGAAACTCTCCTCCTTTGCAAGTGTGCTGAGGTCTGCAGATGAAAATTCAGAGAGATGTCTATTACTGGCTTCCTCCAGTGACACTTTGCATTTAGGCGGCACAAACAGGCTGAATCTCTTGTTATCTGAGTGTGCTGCCTTCGAGCCCCCTATCACACTGTCTGATGCCTCACTTCACAGAAGCCTGTGTGTAGTTAGGGCTCTGCAGGAAGTAGGGAGCAGACATCTGGGAGAAAGGTTGGGATGATGCTCATTGTCTTACTCTGTCCAGTGTTGGAATCGGGGCACTTGTGCATTAGCTGCATTGCTGCTCTTCAGAAAAGCTGTGTGGTTCAACATTTACCCTTCTGTGGTGAACCAAGAGTGCTGTGTAGGAAAGTATGGCTTTTTAAAGGAGAAGAAAAGAAGAAAGGGAAAAAAAAAAAGAAAAAAAAAAAGAAAGAATAAAGCCTTGAAACTGATAGGAGATTCCACTAACTGCATTAAACTTGGGTTACACACTGATACCTTCCTTTTGCCTGCTAAGCTAGTTAGATTTGCCCACAATTATCCTCCAGCTATCATACTACAAATGCAATGAAAATAAAAAGGACTTAAATGATTTTTGGCTCTGCAAGACCACCTGATTATCTGAAGCTCTGAGAGCAGGGGATTATTGTCCCCATGACAGTTGCCAGAAATGAGAACAGATGGCTCCCCACAGTTCCTTCATAAGGAACACAGAAATAATACAGTTTCCAAAGCATGATGCTGTTTTTCCTCTTGAATATTAAATTAAATGTCCACTAAATTTTGTGAGGTTGCTTGGTTGCTGTATTGCAAGATGGAAAAATAGTTGGGAGAGAAACAGGATCATGAAGAGCTGTATGTAGAAACTAAACTTTTCATTTTGAAGTCATGTCAGTGAAGACAGTAGCTGATCTCATTGTTAATCTTTGTTGATGCTTAATGAATTTTTAATTTGGATGAGATTTCTGAGTCTATGATAATTTTATTTTCCAGCTGACTTTGGTGTAGCAGCAAAAATAACAGCCACCATTGCGAAGAGGAAATCATTTATTGGTACCCCTTACTGGTAATAAACTACTTTGATTGCTATGATGGTATGCAAAGCTAAGTCTGTATTTATGCCAAGAATTCTAAAATACACATGCTGAAGTATACACACATTTTTTTAAACATACGTATAGCAATTGCATAGATGCCCTTTCTTCCAAGTAAAATGCTCAAAGGGTGAAAGTCTGGGAAGTGCTGACATAAGCTACATAAGTGCAACATAAGCTACCTCATGATATTTGAGGCAGGATTACTTTTTTCTCACAAATTTATTAATGCAGAACGTTTTTCCCTTTTTCTGGATACCTAATGGTCACTCTAGTTTCTCAGTTACTTCTTACACTTCTAGTGAATAAAGTAAACAATGTCTTTTTTGCTTTCTGTGAAGAAAGAATTGTGAAGAAAAACAGATGTTAAACTATCTTTTAATCATCTCTACTGATTAATGTCTGTGCAAGACGACGTTTAATGTGCAAATATATAATTGTAAATCTTGAGTTGGATTATATGTGCGGTTTAACTGCTGTTGGTTTCTGGCATTATTCTGATGCAGTTGAGATGCCTAGGGTGGTATTCTTGGTATAGGCTGAATGGATATGTACAGCTTAATCCAGACAGTGGCTTTTAATTGTTCACTGCCCTCTTTATCCTGTTGGAGGAGGAAGACTGAAGGCAGGAAGATTATCTGGTCATTAAAGCATTTCATCAGGCATCATGAGATTGGTTCTATTCCTAGTGCTGCTGTCCAGCCTATGACCTCGGGCAGAACATGTCACCTCTGCATGGCCCGCTGGCTATTGCTGGGTGAGGGGAGGGAGAGGTCAGGCTTTTCCCTGACTTACAGTCTTTGTGGGGGCTTCTGCTCTAGGGCTATGTGATATGCTCTGTGCCTCCCACGTGTGGGTACTGTTCAGCATTGGATGGTGCTGTCAGTGAACGGTGCCTTTGTTTTTAAAGGATGGCCCCAGAAGTTGCCGCAGTGGAAAAGAATGGTGGATATAACCAGCTCTGCGATATCTGGGCAGTCGGCATAACAGCGATCGAACTTGCAGAACTTCAGCCACCCATGTTTGATCTTCACCCGATGAGGTCTGCTGGCTGGGGAGCTTGCTTATCTGCAGGACCCTCTTCAGTCCCAGAGGGACTGTTCCAATATAGTTTAACCTTCTCCCTAGCTCGGACATAGAAACTCATGCTAGGATTCCTTCAGCAAACATCTGCTTTCTGCATGAGCTGCAGCTAGTTTTAAGGCATCAGTCTGAACCTAAAGACTAAAATTTATAATTGAAATTATAACCAAAATGTTTTAATTATTTACATAGAAAAAAACCTTTCTAGTGTCATCAACAATCTGAATAAGAACAGGTACAGATTTACTATCACTAGATAGTAAATCACTGGAGAAGCTGTAGCCTAATGTTTAGCAGGATTATGCATGGTGATAGATTTTATTTAAAGGTAAGAAAATCAACACCTTGACTATGTCTGTACTCTAACGCAGTATACATTATAATCCAGTGTAATCAGTATGATTCTTACTGTAAAGTACTAATCTAAAGTGTTTAGATATTGGAATGAAATTCATTTTTTTTTTACCATATAATAAAATTATTCTTCCTTTACATTTAGGGCTTTGTTTTTAATGTCAAAAAGTAATTTCCAACCACCAAAGCTAAAGGAAAAAGCAAAATGGTAGGTTAAACTCTTTCCATTGTTCAATATTTTGTAGATAACATGAAAAAACTATTTGTCGTTGTTGAAGAAGGGTGGCAGTGAAAAATGGTGTGTGCTAATTTTGAACTTAGCAACCTGAGAGGTGATTTCACTTACAGGAAGTTTCACTGAGAAACAGCTAGTTGGTTTTTCTAGGTGTCTGAAAGGAAACAAGGGGGTTAAGGTCCAGCAGCAGGCCAGCACTACCTGTGTAAATTGATCCTTGCCAGTGATCCAGAGGGATCACTTTGTATGTTCTAGGGAGAAAAACTATTTTCATCCTTTCCCCTTAATTCCTATTATAGGGTATTTGCTACTGTCAGTGGGACAAGTAATCGGTTAATCCTTCCATGATTGCTTTAACCTGTGATAGCTGCCTAGTGCCTGCAAGATTTTGTACCACATTTACTAACGTTTTATTTATGAGACTCAAACCAATACTGATATGCAGGATTTTTTGCTCATGATGCTGCTGTACAATCTTACTACCTCGAGGTGTTAGGGTGGGCAGATGCGTGCTAGAGGAGAGGGGAAAACACACTTAAGTACCTGTTCCCTGTATTGAAACTGCTCAGCAAAACCACAGCCAGTGTGCTTCTCCAGTGCCGCTGCCTCAGATGCTAAGACTAAAAGAGGAGATGTATTTTGTAACCAGAGTTGAAAGCAAGCTGATATTGGACTAATATCGTCCCCATAGAGACATGCTAGCACAAATGCAATTGCAAGAAAAATGCATGAGAAATTGTAGGTCCAGTCATAACATCAAGTCGTAATTTGGATCTAAAAGAGGTGATATGACAAAGCCACCTAAATTTTTCTGAAAATAGCAACCAAACATTTTAAAGAGTAAGTTGAGTCTCTGTGTAGAACTTTGTGTTTTATTTCCCTACCTGTAGCCAAGGATAGTGAAACTTGCAGGTTTGCATAGATTTTGAGGGTTTACTGCATACAGAATTCACAATTTGTATTTCTGATACCTAATTCCATAACAATTGAAACTGGAAAAAGTTAAAATAGCGCCATACATGTTTGGTTTATTTTCTGTACTAAAACGTTTTCCATGCAAGTTCCATGGATCAAAAGGGTTTTTTCCCTATTTTGTTAACTTGGAAATGTAGTTATTCAAACCTGAGATGAGGTACCTGGACGACATTCTAATTTAGCACAACCTTTTGTAATCTGTTTAGCAAGTGTGTTAAAATCAAAACTAACTTCGCAGAAAAATTAAACGTAAACCCTCATTTTTCTTTAAAGGTCGTCAACATTCCATAATTTTGTCAAAATAGCACTTACAAAAAATCCAAAGAAGAGACCGACAGCAGATAGACTCCTTTCGGTAAGTGACTTGAAACATTTAGAGACATCAGTAAGAGATCTCTTGCTTCAAAGTAAGCAACAGATCAATAGGAAACCAAACTGGAACAATTTTCTTGTTCTGTTCTTACAACACGGGTGGTGGAATCTGAATGAAGGAAAGAGACATTGGTCAGCTGCAGGAAGGAGCAAGGTTTTGTGCAGTATCAAGATATTTATACAATTTTTGGTAGCACCAGTTACATGCATTTGCTTCATGTTCTATCTTCAGCCTTGTCCTTTTTGTAAGCGGGTGTCTTGGCCTCTTAGATATAGCTGTGGAGACACTGACCCTTCCAGTCACCCAAACAGAAAATGGACGTCTTTTGCAGTTGCTCTTGTATCTACTTCTGCCTTCCTAAACTCAACTGGACTACTTGTGAAAAGTGAAGTTAAGGTGTAATCGTTTGTTTGACTTGAAGTTTTATTTCCAATTTACAAGTGGCAAAGTGTGGCGCTTCCATCCTTATGGAGGTGTTAGAAAGTCTAGCTGTTAAGGAGTCATTCAAGAAATATTCACACCCCCAGAAAGCAGGCAAAATTCAGTAACGTTCTATATTGTATGTTTATTAATGAAGTTGCATATCAGTTGCCTATTATAACTTGTTCTTTTCTGCGGTTCTAGCATAGCTTTGTAGGGCAGCCTGGTCTTTCAAGATCTTTAGCAGTTGAGCTGTTGGACAAAGTCAATAATCCTGACAACCATGCACACTACAGTGACGTTGATGATGATGATTTTGAGGTGAGAACATCTTTCATATTCTGCCTTTAAGTAAAACTACGGTTTAAATGCCCTGCTTTGCTTTGGGAACATAAGGTTGCAGCTTGACGGGGGCACTGCTCCAACATCTTTAGAGTTACCATGCAGGAGAAGCTGGGAAATACTACTGCAGCGCTTGTCATGCTTACACCGTGGGTGGACAGAAGGATCCTGTGCATGGCTAGGACAAAGGCAGTGCGTGTTACAGTGTGTGACTGCAACAGCTATTCTTCCTCCTTGTCGGTTTGATTGGTGATTGAAATCCAACAGAAAGCTGCGTGACTTATCTCAGCTTTTTTGTCTATAACCCCTGCAGCCTCACTCCGTTGTCCGCCATACAATTCGTTCAATGAACAGGAACATCAGAACAGAAAGAACAGCCTCGGAGACCAACTGTAAGTTCCTGATGTGGCTTGCCATTTGTGTCATGTTTGTTTGCTTCTGTCAGCGTCATTCTCTTGTTGTGCGCTCTGAAAAGTCTCTTCTGCTGTTGGCACATTTGGGGAACGAAGCCAGAAGAAACAGCATACACACATGAATCTTCAGTAAAATTTTTCCAAAATCAAAAGTTGTGTCTTTTTCTGCTGTTTCATTCTGTTTCATTGCTGCATTGTAATGTTCATGTTGAAACCTTGCATGACCAGCATAGCCTTTCAGCTCTGTGATTTCTATCAGGCCATGCAGCCTTACTAAAACAGCAAAGACACTAATAACTTGCAAACATCAAAAAATGAGAGCAAGTTTATAATTAGGAGGGCATCTTTTCACATGAGTATATTGGGTGTCGTGATGAGAAAATACAGAAAAAATGCAGCATTTTGTGTTTGCACCTTGTTTCAAGTTTGTAAGTGAAACCTTTTCTTGACTGTGGTGGAACACCTGTGATTGCAATAGCTGTCCTGACCAGAGTGCATGTTAACATAATGCATTTTCTTTTAATACAAACTTTTATTTTAAAAATGATACTAACACACTACTTAGTGGGATCTAAGTTGAAATTTTGAGGGTAGAAACGAGCCTTCTTCAGGTTTGGACAGATGTCTTTTGTAGTGCCAGTGCTGTCTGCTCCTCTGCATCATGTACATTGCACTTTAGGAAGCTTGCTGTTAAAAGGCCTCTTTTCTTCTCTTTCACATATATTAAAAGTAACGTGTGGTTACGCAGTTACATTTTAGAGTACTTTCACGTAATGACTTGGTATTTACTTTGGTCTGTTTCTTTCTTGTGGGTTTCATATTTGCGTTTAGACAGTAATGCTGATATTTAAGTGATGGTCATATTTTATAGGCAAGTTGTGTTGTGTACATAATACTTAGATCTGTTACAACATGTGTTTCACTGCAGTAAGCATTGAAAGATTATTTAACATATTACAACATAATGTTGTGTGTATTAAATTTGAAAACGTAATGTTTTGTAGTTGATAAGCTGCAGTTTGAGCCCCCTCTACGGAAAGAAACAGAAGCTCGGGATGAAATGGTAAAGACAAGTTTGGGTTTTCCTTCATTTATTAAAATTACAGTGTCTTCGTTGTTTTGTGGTTCAACTCTAAGTAATATGTCTCTGAAGTATAAAGTCATGAGAAGACCACTCTTGGTCCCCAGACAATTGCCACATTTTTAAGAAAATTAATTGCCCTCCGTGCTTTGTGCAGGGAGTCATACTCAGATGAAAAACATGATATGCCAATTAATTTGATAATGTGAAGAGGCCATTCTGCATTTGAGTCCCTGATCTTCCCATCATCAGGGTTTATTTGCTGCTTGTTTCTTGGAAGGCTGCCAGCTTGCATGCAGCTGGTTTTGCCCTGTGTGAGCTGCTGCTGTTTGTTCCAGCCCTCAGCAGTTTACTGCAGATCAGCTAATTAATGTTCTTTGGGATTAGTATGTGCCTATGTACACAAGGGCTCCATTTTTTAATAAGTGTTGTGAATAGCAACAGCTGCCCTTAACTGGGATTTGGAGACATTAGTGCTCAGCACTCCAAAAAAAATCCCATTCCTGTTTTTTGCAGCTGTACTCCAGTTGACCAGGTAGGTACAAGTTCATCTTCTGAACGTGACTGACAAGATCTGTACATGTTGTTACTGGTGGGGTCCCCTCAGTGCCGTGTCTAGTGACAGGAATATTCCCAGCCTCTGCTGGTGGCATGTCATAAGAGTTCGGAGGTGGCTGCAGTACATTCTCTTGCTGGAAAGGTTGTCTTGGAAGTGCCCTTAGTGGAAAATCCTTACTGAGCTTTTGCCATAAATGTTAGCTTTTGTGATACTTACTGCCACTTGATATTGGTGTTACATTGGTGCTGCTTTTAAATCCGAATCTAAGAAGATGATAGCTTTTCAATAGTTGTTTTATAATTAGGTGGTGAAACATTATTTTACTACCAGAATTTTACTTTACTGCTTTGTGGGTCGTTCTGCGGGGCTTGGGAATCTCCCAGGCCTCTTCATGTGCTGTGGATAAGGTACTTCCATTTGACGGGGAGGGAAAAATGAAAATTTTTGCATCTTCAGGTTGTGGCAGCTGGTACTGACTTCGCTTTGCATTGGAATCCTTTTGTTGATGGTGGAAGCAGCAGGTAAGTACAGAGTTTAAAAACATCTTTTATTTCTGTGACTTAATATGAAAATGCACTTTGAAAGAAAAATTGAGTTGTGCTGGAAAAATCAAACCACAAGCCCTAATCCTCTTTAATATTCATAAAGTTAAACGAGATTTTAGGCAGTATGCAGTCCTCCTCCTGCAGTTGGTCGGTCATTCTCTTGAGGAATGGGTTTTAATCTCTTTTAACCATGAACAGTAGTTTGTTGTAAGTTTTTGTTGTAGCTCCCCAGTTGTAGGTGGGAAGTAAAGTGTAAATATACAGCCAGCACACTGAAATAAAGTCAATTTTCCAAAGCAAAGCTGGTAACCTTGCAAGGGCTGAGTTCAGGATCCTGCGCTGGCTGGCCTTGCGCTTCTCTTCTGAGCCATGGCTGTGATTGTGACATCCTGTGGCAAAGCACGTTCGCAGCCCTGAACTCAGGTCCTTGCAAGAAAGGGAAGGAGAAACCAGCTGTGTAGATTTAGTTTACCAAGTTCAGTACAACGGCACGACTGCTTCTGCTGTGTGTGTCAGATCAGTGTAATCTGTAATGTGGTTGTGTAGTGTTCTGGGGTGAAATGTTTTAGGTAAAGGTATGATTTCCCCTGGGGTAAAGCAGGCCTGAAGTAAGGGAGCACAACTCTGTCCAGGTTAGAACTTAATTTATTAGGTATGTGGCTTCCTTTTGCTGCAAAATACTGGATTCTGCCTTTAAAGGCAATCTTTGAATTTGTAGTGAAGAATAAGGACGTTCAGTAATACTGACTGATGCACATATGTAAGGAACGATGGTATTTCGGTTAAAATAATTGCTCAGCTGAAAGAGCCTGTTTCCCATCTTTACTTGGAACCGAGTAGCAGGCAGTGAATTTCTTTGGCTTTTTTGCAGATAAAGTCTTGCATAAGCTGTCAGCTGACATTACAGCCCCCTGGAAGGCTGGCTGTGTCACAGATTGCCATGTTCGGTTGGTTTTAAATTCAACCTGTTTTTCCGTTCTCACTCTGTGTAGTAAAAGTTTAGGGTGGCTCTCTAGCCCTGCCTCTCCCTGTCCAGCACTGACAGTGACTGCTTTCCTTCCCCTCTGGGATTGTCCGTGTGGCCCTGACGTGCTGCAGATGGAAAGCCTTTCTCATGAGCGCTGGCTTTTCTGCAGACAGCAGGAATCTGCGGGGTCAAGGAGCAGGGAGGGGGGGGAAGCTCCTCCTGGCAAAGTGACTTACTGATTTGATTCCGTTTCTGTAGCGTTATTAAGCTTGGCTCTACCAGGCTGTATTAAAAGCAGAATGAACGTAGCTGTAGCAAACATTGCTAGGGCTGTAAATCGGTAAATAGATCTAGAGATAGTGTTGAAAGGAGGAGAGGCATAAAGTTCCTGGATGGTGAATCTGTGCTGCTTACTTGGAAACCACTTCCAGTTGGGAAAGATAAACAGGAAATGCATAGCTGCTGTGTCCCGGCAATTCCTAGTAATGCCAGGGGTGTGCAGAGGATGTGTGCCGGGGGTCCTTGCTTTTCGTGCCCTTTGGCTTTTACCAGAGTGAATGGTGATGGAGATGTTCAACTCGGGTATTACTCGACTGGAAAGGGCAATACCAGAATGTGTACCTCACGGTTGAACTTCTTTCTTGTTGGTTTTTTTTTTCATCCTTACCTTAGCATTTTAAAATTATTTTTATAATTTTTTTTGTATTACGGAGGTGCTTTTTGTTGATGGTTGCGCTTTTTCTTTCAAAAATTTTAATGGTTCCTCTTGACCACTGTCTGCTGCTTTCCCTTCAGAAGTAACTTGCAGGGAAATTTTACGTTTGTCCAAATGTGGCTGAGTTAGTTTTTGTATAATATACTTTTGTTTTACTGTTCATTACCCCCTGGTCATCCCTCAGTGGGTGATGTGGGGGGTAGGGGGGTGTCTGCTCTGCACGCAGACTTGGCCTGCACCGGGCTGCTGCAGCCTGGAGAAGCTGGCCCTGGCTGAATGCCAGGACAGCCAGCTCCTGCACTGCCTCTTCCACTTCACAGATCCTAAATGCAGAAGCCTGGACTTCACAACATGATGACAGCATATTAAGGAATGCTTTCTATTGGTTTAGATTGATGATTTTGATTATTTCCGATTTAGCGCAGTTTAATTTCTTCTTTTAAGACACGGTTTGAAAATTGCTATTTTGCAAAATTTTATCAGTTTTTGTTTATTTCAGGATTATATTTTCAGTGCTGCTTTGATCTTTTAGTCACCATTTGGTTTTTTGACCCTGGGGTAGTTTTGAAACAAAAATTCCCACTGTAATGGGAAACAGCCTGTATCTTTAGCATATAATACTGAAGAAGGAAGCTTCCCTTCATAAAGGTTTTTCTCCATTTGTCTCCCAGTAACTTCCTCTGTTCTCATCTTTTTATTATTATTATTATTTTTCCTCTTCTATATTGTACTGTTAGACACTTCAACAATACTTAAAATACTAGGTAGGGAAATAAAGATGAAATGATGATATCTGGTATGGAGGAGAGCTTTGATTACTGGGGGGTGAGGGGAAGGAAAGGACCATGCTAACTGAAAAAGGGCTTAATGCAGTGAGTGAGAGAGAAATGCTTTGTTTTGGAAAGGGCTGGTAGATGCTTGTTATGAAACTAAATGACGTCACCAATTGGTTTAGTTGCACGTGTTGACCTTAAGAGCAGAGCTCTTAATTCTATAAACATTTTACCTAGGGGACTGCTTACAAAATTTGGCGATGGGAGTGAAGATGTTGAAGAGTGAGTGGACCTCCTTCGCGTACAGTTGTGTTTACTCCGTGCGGCTCTTGCTAAAGCAGGCAGTGTTCTGGCAAAACCTCTCTCCTTAAAATGCTGCAGGCAACTGCCACTCATAAATAAGTGAGGGCTGGTTGCACTCAAAGGTCTAATGCACGCTTGACTGTTTAGCTGATCATCAGGAGAATGTCTGCACAGCAATGCTTTCTTCCCTTGCTCTCCTTCCTGAGGTTATCTTAGAGTGCATATGGAAGTGCCTAATACTTTAAAGCAGATTTTATGTTGATTAATCCATCAATCGTGAGCCAGGCCCGGTAGTGACAGGACATGCAGATATTCCTGCAGAGATCTGGTGGGGTATGTGCAGCTCCTCTGGTGCCCAAGTGTTTGTCTGATGCAGAGTGAAAGCTGCACACTGCACCAAACACCAAACGTGTCTTTATGTGCTAATGTCAACCACCCTTCACCACAGAATCCTCTATAACACTGGCATTTATGAAAGAACACGAGTTTATCAAAAACCAGCACTTCTAACAAGATTAACGTGCTTTTTTTCCCATTCTTGGACTTCTAGTTTAACCCTGTTCATACAAAGCTGTGATCCATCTTTTCTATGCATCTGGCTCGTTCTAGTTACAGTCTGTGTTCTCAATTCTGTTCATGTTCTTGTTTAACTAAGACGACTACTGCACCTTTTCATTGTAGATCAACACTAAAGCGAGCAGGGCCACCCCCGCTACCTCCTAAGGTAAGAGATGGTGGGGTTTAAGAGTTTTAGATGGCAAACCCCACTTGTGCAGCCTCTGCAGTGCTTCTGTCTGATGCTCTCAGCAGGTCATAAATTCTGTTAAATACCATCTGCTAGCAGACTTCATGCAGCTTCATATTTTATGCTGACTTGCAGTCTGTATGGTCTCAACCTCGGAGAACTCCTGGTCTCGTATGCTGCCCTAGACAAAGTGACTTGTAGCAATTTCCCTCTAAAGAGAGCATGCTGTGTGGGATGTCGACTTGTTCAGTGTTCTGCCTGCTGCTGTGATTTTTCCCATCAGGGAAAAAAATACCTCTTAGATTATTCTGCTGTCAAATGTCTTTTTTCAAAGGCTGGTTATTATTTGTTCTACGTAGAAGCAGTCTGACTTGAATTATACTTGTCTGAAGTTTATGCTGCCAGGTGCCATTTCCCAGGTAACTTCACCTCTTTGGTTTGTTGCAGCCGAGAATAAACAGCTATCCTGAGGAAAACCTCCCAGATGATGAGAAATGTCAGACAATAAAACATTTCCCAGACTTGCAGAACAGAGCCCCGCCAGCTCACAGGAGACAAAGTATCCCTGTTTGTGGGCCTCAGACTGGTTCTTCCCCCATTGGTATGACCAACAGCATCAGTAGCCCTGGATTGCTCACAGCTAGATACAGCGACTTAGGTAAATCCATTGCATTTCCTAAAGGTGACTTGCATCCTGTAAAAGGAAATCAGTTCTAGAGTTAGCTATTTTCAGTAGATAATTTTTTTTTACTACAAGCTGGTGATGAGGTGCAGCTTTCCTTTTGACACGCGTACTGGTTCTTATTAGAGCCATGACCCACGGTGGAAATGTTCTTCCCAAAACAAGGACACCCACCCAGTCAATACCAATGTTGTGTTGCCTGCAGGAACAGCAGAAAAACAATGAATGTGTGGGGAGGATCATCTGCAAGGACCTTGCCACAGCTTTATTCTCAGTTGTGTTTGGCTCAGGGAGTGTTTGGATAATGAAAAGCTTTAATTGCTGTGTAGCTTAGCACGCAGAAGAGTGGCAGGCTGTCTTTGGAAGGGTTCAGCTACCTGAGATGTGTATCTGGAAGTTTCAGAGCTCGCTTCTCCTCCACTCCTGCTGGACACAGGAGAAGACAGAATAGGGCAACAAAGTATTTTCTATTTCACTGTGTCAAGTGAGCTGCAAAATGTGTCTGGGCTTCTTTTCAGGAAATGGGCATGGCGTGCTGAAACTCACTGAAGAAAACGCAGAAGGGTCTGGACAAATCCCTCAGCTGCCACGTAAAAAAGAGAAAAGAGATTTTCCTGTAAGTGTTGTGACTCTCAGTCCAGTTCCACTGTCGTGTTAGCTAGCTAGTTTTATATCAGAGTGTGTGTGTGCTATTTTATTGATCTGTCTTTCTTCCCACAGAAGCCAGCAATCAACGGTTTACCACCAACACCAAAGGTGCTGGTAAGAAATCTCATTTGCAGTAGGAGTTACTGGTGTCAGAAGGTTTATGCTAGAACAAGCCACCAGCTCACCTGGGGTGATTTTCTGCATCTCATAGCCAGTTACTTTTAATATACTGAATCCATAATATTTGTTTTCTTTTCTTAAAAACTTCCTTTCACCATTCAGTCTGGATGTGAAGGGTTGGAGACTTCACTGGCTATGTGAGTTGTGATCTCCAGTGGCAGTCCCTGCTTAGCAAAGAGAAAAGAGGGAGAGGTGGCAGTGGTGTGAGGGGGTGTGTTATTACTTCACATTTCTGCTTGTTTTCGCTTCATATGCCGTTTATATCAGCACTCAATATTCAGACATACAATCATCTGGGTTGGAAAAGACCTTTAAGATCGTTGAGTCCAACTGTTAACCCAGCACTGCTGAGCCCACCACTAAACCCTGTCCCTAATGCCACAGCTACGTGTCTTTTAAACACCTCCAGGGTATATTGTTCTTAAAATTGTTCATATCGTTTTGATCCTTCTTTGTGTCTCTTAACGTATGTGAAGGCTGCGTTGCAGCTTTTGGGAAAGATAAAAATGTTTTACAACAAAGTGTATCAGAGTAAGTTTGTGTTTGAAAAAAAGAGAGCAGCGGCAAGTACAGGTGTGTACTAAGTGGCCAAGTGCCAGAAGATCAACACTTTACACTGTAAACCTGTTTCAGGTTTCAGTTTTGGTGTCTTTCAGATGGGAGCATGTTTTTCCAAAGTCTTTGATGGTTGTCCTTTGAAAATTAATTGTGCAACGTCATGGATACATCCAGATACTAAAGGTAAAGTTATTTTAGGTTTGTATATTAAACCTGCCTGTTGCCAAAGTGGTAATGAGCTTGTGAAATAATAAATTTCTCTTAAATTTTTAGATCAGTACATTATCTTTGGCACAGAAGAAGGTATCTATACTTTGAATTTGAACGAACTTCATGAAGCCACAATGGAACAGGTGATTTTTGGTGCATGGAACACACTGAATAGGTTTGGGGATATTATGAAACAAGAAAGCTTGGTATTAGAGGGGACAGATGGGATACCAGGCTTTGTGGCGTAAAATGATAGACATCAAAGCCAGCAATGAAAGTCTGAAAATTAATAGTTCCCCTAGCTACCTGAGAGTTTTTTTGTTGTTATTGCTGGTTTTTCCACTGCTTTTGAAGGAGTTCTCTACTAAAATTTCTTCTCATTGGAGACAACTGATTACCTGCCCTTTCCCTCTCCATTTTATTTCCACTAGATGGCATATTGCTTCTCCACTGGATGCAGCAAAAAGCCCTCAACCATTTAATTTAGCGGGCATTGTTACCACCATTGTTATGCATTTGCTTCTGTTTTCTTGGGCTCTCTAACCCTTTCCAAAGCCGCTTCATGCCGTGATAGTATTGTTACATCTGCTATTGCAGAATCAGTAGTAGCAGAGTGTTCTTGGAAGGGGCAGTGTTGGCAGATGCTGATGAAGTTTATACCTGTAGGTTTCTAAAGCAGTTCACAAGGGCACTTCAGGCACCTAAAGGACATTAAGTTCCATCAAGACATGGCGCAGGTCAGAAGGCAGAGGTGGCAGGGTGGGCGTATCTATGAGTAATAGTGAGAGAAAGATGATTTCACAGAAAGGGCACTGCACAAAGAACTGTGCTTGAGAGGAGTAGGTCCTCTGTTTCTGGGAGCATCATACTAGAGGACAAAACTCAAGGGGAAGTGGTTCAGCAAGGTCAGGGAGGGGGGTAGTTTGGCACAGGCAAGGGCGAGAGGTTATAAAAGGCTTGATGGTGAGAACTGGGAATTTGGATTCAATACAATTAGAAGATCCTTTCAAGTTAAGAGAGCTGAGAGTGCACCTGAATGCAATAGGATAGCATTGAATATGTAGTTCATTTAACTTTTTATAGCTTCAGCAGACATGGGGAACAAATGTCTAAAAATTGTGGTGGCAGCTATTGGAGACCCCTTGACCTTCGTACCTCAGTTTTCTCTTTACTCCGTTAGTTAAAGCAATCTATTTCCTTGCACATTTTCTTAAGTTATTTCATGTAACAGTCTTCTCTGGACTCTTCCACATGTTTTTTTATATCCTATTGAAAGGTTAAATATGCCGGTGGTAGCTAGAGAGAACATTCGGTGCCCCCCAAAAGGGAAGTTTCCTTTTCTGTGAGAGCATTCTCAGTTGGCAGAGGTCAGGTGTGATCCACTTCAAACCCCAGAGGCTTTACCACAGTACTTCTGCTGCGCCAGTTGTTTCCTCATTTGCTCTTATTAATTTCCTGACTTGTCACCACCAAATGCACATTTTTAACCATTTTTCCAACTTCTCATTCCGATCGCATCTTTCAAAGTGCTTGCGGTCTCTCCAAGGTTAATATCTCCCAATTCGAGAAGTATGCTTTTATTCCGTTGTTAGTTTTTTAGTGAAAATACTGAATAGAACCAGGCCTAGAGAAGACACTATATATCTCCAGGCTGCTTTTCCTTCCATTAAATGCGAAATTGCTGATAGATACTCTGTCTTTATGTCCAACCAGTTCTGTGTTTTCTTTTGCAATTTCTTCTGCCTGGTATTTTCTTACTTTGCACATGGAAGCGGCACGCAGGACAAGGTCCTTCACATCTGTTTTACGTCTTGCTGTTTCACTGCCCCCAGCAGGACAGTTATTCTGTTAAATTCAGATGTTCCAATACAGCAAGTTCCACACAAGTCTGCACTAGCTGCTCTTGTTATCCCTTGGTAATTAAAAAGTATGTGGCTTGTTCCTGTGCTACTCTGGATATCCAGTCAGGCTATTTTGCAGTTCCCACTGCCCTTTTTATTTGGCGTAGGTACCATGTTTGTCCTTGAGGTCCTTGTTCATCCTCCATCAGTTCTTAAAGATAATCATTACTGAGACCTTGGGGTTTGAGCCATATCTTAAGTACTGTAAGGTAAACTTTATTGGGACCTGTTGACATGAGCGTATCTAGGTGAAGTAGCATGCCATGTGTTCTTTTTCTGCTTCTAGCACAAGTTTCTACCACAGTGCTATTAACTGTATCATGTAGTTTTTTCTTTCCTGTCAAGCAGTGGGCCTAGACTTTTGTTTTCCCAGTTACCACCTTTATCGACTTCTCTTATATTGGTATTTGATTTGCATCTTAACCTTTCTTATGTTTCTTCCTTGAGGCGTATCTCATCCTCTTCGTCCTTAGCATTGTGTCCTTGTTTCCATTTTCTGTTTTATGTATTTGTAATGCTTAAGGCATGGGGGGGTGGATATAAAAAATATTTATCCATCTTGAGGTGGCTTGGAGATGGTTCTTAGGGAACAGCTGTTCCCCTTCTCTTCCAGTGGGGCCATTAAATGAAGCTAGTGGAGCCAAATTACAATAAACAGTAGGTAACTGGCTTGGGGCGTTTTGCTATGGGGAGCTGCAAATGCTTGGAGTTATCCGGGTTCAGAGGGGGGGACTGGTCAACTGTGGAGGATAAATCCATTGAAGGTCACTTAAATGCATAAAGCCTTTATCTGATTCAGCAGGTTTCTCAGCTGAAAAACTTGGTCCTTGGCAGAGTATTAGATGCAGTGTTATATACTTTTTTTCCGTGTTTAGAAGAAGTTACGTCACTTTATGATGACTGAAACAGATACTGGGTTTTGCGGACATTTGCATGAACCAGTACAATCGTTCATTTGTAGAGCCTTGATTCAAGCATCTTCTGCTGTGTTTTGTAACAGCTTCCCTCAGTGGACCAGTCTGCTGTTGTCTTTTTTTAGTAGTCTCCTTTAGAGACAGCTTAATCCTTTGAACTCCCTTTTTTCTTACTGATTTTTTTTTTCCTTGAGTGAGTACCTTACCTATGAATGCTGTTCAATAAATTTAGTTTTGGCTTGGTTTTTTTTTCTTCTTTTTTCTTTTCCTTTTTTCTTTTTTTCTTTTTTATTCCCCCCCCCCCCCCCCCCCCCCCATCCCTGTTCTTGTTCTGTTGTCCTTATCTCTTCCTTTGTTGAGACTCCTGAATGCTGTCATTTGCCATCACTTTTACCAAAATTCCTTTCAGGTTGTCAAGAGGTGGTTCTTAACTTTAAAATCTTTCCAAATCTAGACTAGCTGCCCCATGAATAACTTCTTCCCTCTGAAACAAAAGAGTCCCAGTGCCTTCCATGAACTCTGTTTACAAAGCAGCATGTGAACACAAACAGCCAGGCAGTTCAGTCCCACAAAATACAGGATTTTGTGGTAATTCGAGTCACTCAGAAAATATTAACGGCTTTTTTCCCTTCTTTTCTGACTTTTGTGGGGTTTAGTAGGTTTCTGTAATAATGTTATCTTTCTTTCTCTGGCTGGCGTTCCTGAGCAAGCTGTACCTTTCTATATATGGTATTCCAGACCTGCAGTTATCCCACTTTGGCTCTGTGCTGCTAATTAAAAAATAAAGAAAAACTGAATTTTGTAAGTTTCAGGGGTAGAAGAGGGAAGGAATGAAAACTGTTTCAGATGGAGAAAAGGGCTAAGCAGAGTCCAGAAGAGTGAATTAAAGGGGAAACTGTAATGGCAGCTGGGACTTTCTCCAGTGTCGATCCCTGCAGAAATGGTGGCAGAGGTGGAGCGGGCAGAGACAGCCATGGTTGGAAATTCCTGTACATTTCTATTAATGGAAATATTTTCTTTTCTTCAGTTATTTCCTCGAAAGTGTACCTGGCTGTATGTTATCAATAACACCTTAATGTCCTTGTCAGGTATGTGTAAATAGAGGGAAAAGTAATAAAATTATTTAAAAAGAGAAACATTTAAAGTCATAATTCAATGTGTGTTTTGATTGTACTGAAGTAGAAAACCATGTATTGCTTCTTGTGTTTGCATAGGAAGCTTTGCTTCAAGATTGTTTTCACGTGAAGGACTTTCAGAGATAAAATTGGACATTTACAAGTAGTAGAGCCGGTTGTCTTCAGTGTCCCACCATATTTTTATTTATATATTTATTTTTAGTTAGTTTGGAACAGCTCAGCGCTTGGTATTTGTCAAACAAGAGTTGCCTCTCCAGAGGTTGCAATTGGACTGAAAGTGCCTAGAGAATCTAAAGAGTGTCGTCTTTGGTCCCTGAGCTAGGCAAGTCAGAGTAAGGATGGCTTTTATGTGTGAGAACAAAATTAGGAGAGGATTAACGTAGGTGCATTGTCAAAATGTAGCTGCAGTGCTTGATCACTCTTAGTGTATTGTAGCCTGGAAGCACCTTTGGTATGAACTGGATCCACCCTAAACCAAAACCAGTTTCAATGTCAAGGAAAATGAGGCAGCTGTGAAATATTGCTAATCCAGCAGAATGATTCTTGAAAATAAGGATTTCTTTTTCATCGGTTGTCCTGGAATAGGACATTCTAGATAGTCCTTGTGGCATGGAGGCTGACTGTAGGACCGTGCTTTCAAACACGGGTGTAACACCGCTTCTGTTGATTTATAGATACAGAAAAAGTCCTGATTTAATTGTTGTTGTATAATCACAGCCTTCTAAAAATGTTTATGTGAAACTTTCAGAGCTGCTTTAGCTTTACTTAAATGAGCTTTGAGTTGAATGCCATGTCTTCTCTAATGCATTATTATTGTCTTATTTTTCTATATAACTGGACTTGAAATACCTGATGCACATGGTCCATTTTTCTAGAAGGTAAATTTCTATACGTACATTTTTCTAAAATGTACAGTTCTCTCCTGGAGGTGTGGGTTCGATGTCAATTGTGCTTTTCTCTCTTACAGGGAAAACATTCCAGCTCTACTCCCATAACTTAATAGCTTTGTTTGAACAAGCCAAAAAAACAGGATTAGCGGCTCATATTCAAACCCATAGGTTTCCTGACAAAATATTACCAAGGTACAAATCTTTTGCTTATAGACAAATATTAACAAGTGAAAATTGCCATGAATGCTGTTTGTGCTTTTGAACTGGTAGCATGAAGGGCCTTTGATATCTCTTGTTGATGCATTTTTTTCATAATTGTTATTCTAGGAAGTTTGCCTTAACGACAAAGATCCCTGATACAAAAGGATGCCACAAATGCTGTATAGGTGAGTAGTGTTTGATTCTGCAGGTTTTTTCCCTGGCCTTTGTCGTTGGGCATGGCATGTCTTAAAATCATTTCTTTTTAATAAACTGAGAGTTAGTTCATTGTTAAGAAAACAGTATGACTGCGTTATTGCTTAATGCTGTGCCTAACTGGTGCATAGCTTTCCTTTTAATTAATGCAGGGGTCTTTATGCTGTTCAGCGGAAAAGCGTTTTTTGTGTTAGCTCTTAACCTAGAAACGGTTCTGTCTAGAGCAGGGCCCAAAGGGAAACCCTGGAGAATGCCAGCTGCATGCAGCTGCCGGGTGTTGCACATTCTCTTTGAGAGCTGCTGAAGCTCTCTGTGACTAAGGCAGTGTTTGGGATCACTGGCTTCAGGCTGCCGCCAGAGCCAAGTATTACTGTGACGCGCAGCTTGCTTGCGAGTGTAAGGCTTGTTACAGAATCCCAGCCCCACTGCACATATGCAAATACCCTTTCTGCTTTGTCAGTTTGGCTCAAGGTTTGACCTAGATCCAACTTTTAGCGAAACTCACTTGAATATTTTCCACAAAGAAAGGGCTGGATATGAATAAAAATTATGTCAGCCTGGGGAGGAGTGAAGCCGTTGCTCAAGTTCTAAGTGCATGCACAAGAGTTACAGCTTGTGAAGTTACAGATTTGTCTCTGGCTTTGTTGACTTTCGAAAAGGCTTGGGCTTTCTGCAGAATACATGTCCTTCTGAAAACTGGTCCTAGTGCTATGGGAAATTGTACTTTTGCGTTCTTACGAATGCTTAAGCAGATTGTAAAGTACTCAGCTGCAAACTCAGATATCCTGTTTAGCTCTACAGGGTCGACAGTAGCTGTATTTGCGAACTATTCCTGAAGTCAGGCTGGTCTTGTATTCAACTGAGCTTAAAGAAAACAACCTTTAAACCCTTTACATGATACTGCATTAGCTGTCAAAGCTGACAAGAATTTATGGGCCATCTTCATTGCTTGGGAAATTTTTTCATTTAAATCACAACTTGAACCCAGACCTTTCACTCCCCATGCCCACACAGCCCCAGGAAGAAGGTGTTAGAGCATTTCTGGCCACTCAGCACACAGCCTTTTTACTGGGACTCAAAGAATGCAGTGGTTATTAATTATAATTGAATTTTTCTGGAATGTGGCACAATATTAATCACTGTGGATATTTGAATGGCAAGCCAAAAGGCAATAAATGTGAAACTGACACTATTTCTTAAAGTATTTGCAAAGATAGCGGTAAGGTTTTTTCAAGTAAGCATTGAACTTCCAAGACTTAAAAAGGGTCGTTTTCTGGGTTTGTTTGTTTTATATAGTACGAAATCCATACACAGGACATAAGTACCTGTGCGGTGCATTGCAGTCTGGAATTGTTCTACTACAATGGTATGAGCCAATGCAGAAATTCATGTTAATAAAGGTAAGTATTTCATTTTAGTTTAGAACATCTAATCTTAGTCATTATACAGTTGTTGAAATAACCTTTCCAGAACGTGTAATGGAAAGTAAATCCCAGTCTGGTCCTATTTGTGGGTCCTAAGCACTTGAAAATCTGGCTTCACACATTTTGACTAAGAAAATCTTGTGACTGAACTCAGTCAAGTGTTGGATCGAGCCCAGTACTAGCAGCAACAGACTGACGTGTAACTCTGCCCAACGTAATGTTGCTCACAGCTCATGCTGTCTTAAAAAAGCACTCTTAATAGCAGTGAAAAAATTCTTCTATATCTTTTGTACTTTGTGTATGTTATTTTAGGCTGCTTCTTTCCCAAGGTTACAGGAAACTTTACAAATGCCTTATTATGTTTTTTCCAGCACTTTGATTTTCCTTTGCCAAGCCCTTTGAATGTGTTCGAAATGCTAGTGATACCAGAGCAGGAGTACCCGATGGTCTGCGTAGCTATCAGTAAGGGTACTGAACCAAATCAGGTAGTTCAGTTTGAGACAATCAACTTGAACTCTGCTTCTTCATGGTTTACAGAAATCGGTGCAGGTAAGAGTGCTGGTCCGCCTTGCAGCTATTTTATTGTCTGGTAACTGTTGGATATCCCTTCCTCAGGAGTCATTTGGGAAACCCTTTAGGCTGGGCAAAATAGTGCAGCTTCTGTACCTAAAACGTAATGAAGCTGATCCCAGGTTCTTCTTGTGATCACCTGCCAACTTCAGTATAAACTATCTTGGAAGACTTCCATTTTAGACACATCTTTTATTTTATAAATTTCCTGAAACAGTAATGCAGACCCTGCTGATTGGGTTCTCATTTGTGGTTGCATACTTTTTCCTGGGATCAGTCTTATTCCTCTTGCACCTTCTTTCCTGTGAAAAGACTTACATAAATGCATTCTTGTCTGTCCTCCAGCCCCTGGGGGAGGCTTGTCATCTTCAGCTGGCTATTAATAAGTAGAAGATTTTGGTTTATCTTCAAAAGCTAGTTGATATCTTGCAGCTGCTTTTCTCTGTTGGCTGCTTTGGATATACTTTTTTTACATTTTAAATTCTGTTTTTTAGCAACTTTACCAAGAACTCTATTAATAAAACCTAGAAAAACTATTACATCTAGTTTCATATAGGCACAATAATCTTTCCAGATGTGAATTTATGGAAAAAGAGCAATTTTTTTTTAGGAGCAAAGATTCTATTGATGATTCCTTTTGTTCGTTATTGTGCCTCTTCATGAAGGAAGCTGACTTGCTGTGCTGAACTGTAACATAATATGTATTTTATGCCAATAAACAGTAGTGCTTTCATATTAAATACCTGCTTTGAACCGATGGGTTTGTCCTTAGGCCCTGTACTCCTCCCAGAACATTCTGGGATGATACAGCCTTAAAAAAATGTAAAACAGTAACAAACGTTATAGATTGCAAAAGACTTGTAGCATACTGAAAAGGCTGTAGCGGTTCATGAGAGATGGAGGGGAGGGGAGGCTGAGAATATGTGATCTAAAATAATCTGTTTTCTTTTTCACAAGGCAATCAGCAGTTAGATGCCATTCATGTAACACAGCTGGAAAGAGACACTGTCCTAGTCTGCCTGGACAGTAAGTAACACGTCTCCGTTGGGTGACTTACTGTGCCTTGTGTGAAACTTGTTTTGCCGCAGTTGTTGATTTTTAACTCTACCACAAGTTAATTTTTTATCCCTTCAGTACTTATTTGTGTTGTAATATTTCCAAAAAGATACAGTTCAGATAAGTGAGTTTTCATTTTGACTCTTGTGATTCCACTTTCCCTCTTTACGTGGGTATCATTCTTATTTCTTTTCAAAATGCAATGTAACACAGCATTACAGACCAGAATTCAAATATATGCCAATCAGAAGTTTTCATAACTTCCTTGGAAAAGTTGACATTTGCCTGTTGCATATGCTAGCAGGACAAATGGCTAACGCTCCATCATACACACAGGAATTCTAACCCTAACTCTCATGTGTTGGAGGTTGATACCTCAATGGCAAGTTTGCAATGACTTAGGTCTGCCAAAATTTCCAACCGTTGCGTTGCATTCACATTTCCGCACTGTTTGTTGCTTGCAGGAAGGCTGTCAGTAGAGTCTAAAAACATATGAAGCATATAAGAAGGTTTTCTATATTTATTTGAGAGAAGGATGCTCTTGGATTCATTTTAGGCAAATACTGTAGATGTTAGGCTTGGCCATTTCTGTGCCTGAAAAGATGAAATTAGTATTTTATACTTAAAGCCATCAGTAATTCTTTTCAGCAATGGGTTTTAATACTTGTTTTTCTGTTTTTCTTAAGAATTTGTGAAAATTGTGAATTTACAAGGGAAACTGAAGTCAAGCAAGAAGTTGGCTTCTGAGCTGAGCTTTGATTTCTGCATTGAGTCAGTGGGTAAGTGATTTGCTTCTCTATTGTCTCTCAAGGACTTAAGAACTTTAAAGGGATGAGTGTTGAAGGGGTTTTAGTAATCTAGACTAGTCTAGTGCACCCAGTGGGGCCTGATGCTAAAAATGGCATGTGTGGGGATCTTGTGTACTGTCTCTTTGTCTCCGCTGACATGATGAAGAAAATAAGGCAGTTGTCAGAAAGTGTGTTCAATCTGCACGTTTCCACCTGGTGTCATTTCTTTTTTATAAGTAAGATGTATCATGATTTAGTTTGGGGGAAAAAAAAAGGCTGACTAGTTTCTGGTTGCTTCCACAGCACCAAGAAAAAACCTCTGGGGAGGAAAAAATGTTCTAGTAATAAATAAATTTGTGTTAGTTTTCTTAAAGCTAAGTTTTTATTTAAAGTGATAGTACATCCATTTTTTAAGTCAGGATAAGTATTTGAATCTAATTCTCAGAGGACAGCAGCCTTGCTTCTAAAACATGAATTGTAATTGTCAAACAAGTATTTCTGCTGCGATAAGCTTTTGGAAGTATCTAATTAACATTAGTTTAATAATCCTGTATCTTGGAAACTGAACGTCTTTCTGGAATTAAAATCAGTAAAGACAGAACTTGCTTTTGTTAGCAGTTCTGTACAGCTTGCATTGCTGGGGTCTTCAGGCATCTTCCCTTTAGAAGAAACTTGACATGGGTATTTGTATTTTAACAGCAGTTGGTAAAGCAGCGCACATTCTTTTATACAGCATCTCTATTTAGATATGTCTATATCTAAATATCTGTCCTGAAGGAAGATAATTTTTAATCAAGCCTGTGATTCATCCCTAAATTCTGACACGTTCTAATTAACGGCTGTACTTGTATCACACAATATCTCCTGCTGACCCGTGCATAAATAACATGACTCGACCATTGCCTTTTCCTTGAACTCTGAAGGAATTCATAGAGAGAAGTGTTTATCCCAAAGTTTTGCACTTAGCAACTGACACTGAATAATGTGAGCAGTTCTTTACACTCCAAGGGGTCTCTTGGGAATTCACGGTATTAAGCAACTCTTCATTCTCTGGTTGCAGGGTGGAGTGGGGAGTAGCAGGTAAAGATTAGTCTAAGGTTGTTGTGACAAGCATTGCCCTTGGGATTCTGCTGAATTCCTTTGTTCTGGATATTTGGGACACAGCTAATACTGAGTAGATATGAAAAGTGACTCAAAGGAATAGTAAAGGAAAACAAGTAGGATGTAGGAAAATAAAACATGGTATAATGTATGTTTTTGTAACACTGCTTAAACACCAGGCTCTTCATCCATTATTTTCAGCAGTCTGGTAATTAAATCGTTCAGAGCTGGTAGCTTTCTGTGTGCTCTCTTTGGGCCTGAATGAGAGACTCCTCACATTTTTCATACTAGCATCTATATTATAACTCAAATGATCTGCAATTTCCAGCAACCTACAGTGTTTTGGCTGGCAGCACGTTTATACACTGCTTGGGGTTTTCTCCAGAATCATTAGGAAAACAACGATCCAGAGAATAAAGTGAAAGGGAGAAAAGGGAAAACCAGAGATGCCTATCTTGTCTTGGCAAAGAGGGAATGTCTGAGTGGTATGTTCTGAATTGTGCTTTAAAAAGTATCTCCTCGGGTGCATACAGTCATTTCAGTCCAGTTTTTCTGCACTAATTTTGGAGTTGAGTTCTTCCACCAGGAGTCCCAAGTCTCACCACATACTTTCCAAATACGATTCCCATTATCACTGCTGGTGAGAAACCTGGGTTTCTCTGGTTCAGAGAAGCCGTGCTCTGGTCTGATGTTGTGTTTCTCCTTTGCAGTGTGCCTTCAAGACAGTGTGTTGGCCTTCTGGAAACACGGCATGCAGGGCAAAAGCTTTAAGTCAGATGAAGTAAGTAATCTCCTGGTCTCTCCAGGTTTAACTTCTTCCTGTTCCTTATTTACCACTTGATTGATCCTTTGGCCCCTCCAGCTGCTTCCCTAGTGATAATGCTTGTACTCCATGTTGTCATTGCTTCAGCTTGCTGCTTGCTTTCTCTGACTTGCCTGCCTGTGTTGCTCTTAGTAAAGCTCACACACGTGCTTTAGCCAGCTCTGTTTCCAAGAAAGTCAGAGACTCCTGAACTGGTGCTTCACAGAGCCAGTACAGACCTGGTGTAAGCAGCGTTTGGGTTTCTGGGATCTTGGATGAAAAGCTTGAGTTGGCAGCATCTGCACTTTTTATTTTTTTTTATGTTTCCTTTTAAAAGAAATTTGTCCTTTTTTTCAAAAAGAACTATCCTTTTTGACGGCATCCTCTGCGTCTGAAAGCTAGTCAGTCTCTGCTGACAAAGATTTGATCAACATACTCCATCTGTGCCACCAAGACATCTAGAGTGATAAGTCTACAAGTCAAAAATTATTTAAAATGTTTTATTTCATGAAATTTAAAACTCTTTTTGCTTAGCATCAATTTATCTGTTTGTACTATTTGATTTTTTGGAGAGACTGCTCTCTTTTTTTAATTACTTTTTTTTTAATTCTAACTTAGACCAATAAATTTTATTTTGCCACTGAAATGGACCTAAATGTCTCTATTTTTCTACAGGTTACCCAAGAGATATCAGATGAAACCAGGGTTTTCCGCTTACTGGGATCAGACAGGTAATCACCTTGAAGAAACATAAACCTTTTATTTTATTTAAACCAGCTTTATAGCTTCCAGCTGCAACTGGCTTCCAGCCCACCACAGACCTATCTGTAGGCATTCCTGGGGGGGAGGCAGGAATACTGTTTCTGCCTGCAATAGCCAAAAATTTAATTAGTGATTGCATCTGCATCCAACATTATTACTGAGAGACCCTGTGACATCCCCCACTTCCCACTGCAGAGATGAAGTGTGAACACAGACACAAGCGTGCAGAGATACAGTGTGAGGAGATGAATGATGGGGAGAGACGAGAGCCACCTTTGGCCTGCGATAGCAGGGTGCCCAGTGCACTTCTGGAAGAGCCTGCTTCTGGCTTGGATTCTCCTGGTGAACTGGTGAATTATCTTGGCAGCTAGTGAATTAAAAATAATCTTTGCTGCTTTGGACCTTGAGGTCTGGAAATATCAAACTAGATCACATACAGGTTTTAATACCCAGTGGTCTAAATTCCCCCATTACCTGTAACACCCAGATGGTTCCCTTCAGCTGTAGAGGCTGGGAAAGAGGTACAACTGCCTCCAGGTTGGAAACCTTGGCACAAGCTGCCCCAGTCTCCCAGTTCAGACATGCGTGCTTGTGGTTTCTCAGATAACCAGAGTGCTAAATGTAGAAGTAGATAGTAGTAGATAGTACTGAGTCAAGAAATCAGTTTTAATCTGTGATTTTTCTGCTCCCTCATTTGGCCATCGGGAGCCTGGCTCTGACTCACTTCCTGTAGCTAATCCATGGGTTTGTGTACTTACATTCTTGGATTCCCCAGTCCAGAAAGAGAATGAGAGTGTGTTAACCCTTGGAAGAGGAGGGGTAGCCTGTGCAACAGGTGAAGTCTTTGCTTTGTGCCTGAGTTACCGAGGACCTGCTGTACATGATCACTGCAGTTGGAATTGAGGATCCTTGCCACTGCTGACTCTGAGGTCTCAAAAATGTAAACACAGTGCAACCTTTGATGATGCACACTCTGCCTTTTCTGTCAGTTATCCCCGCTGTGCAGACAGGCAGCTGTAATTTCCTTCCCTGTTATCCCAGCAGAGCAGGGGGCATTTTATTGCAAGAATGAGCTTTTGCTACAGTCCACTGCAGTACAGATGCCACATTAGTCCAGGTACATACTGTGCCACCATCAGTGAATCTATCTGGCGTACTGGAATCGGTACCTTTTAAATGGGTCATATTTCTGTGTTGGGCCAGTGAAGACAGGAGCATCCTAAACACACAAAGGGATGGGAAGCAGTGTCTCATCTGGTTTGGCTTGCACTTTTATAAAAGACGTGTATCTGAATAACAACTTAGTACAAATCACTTTTTGGGGTTGGAGATAAGGCTGAAGTCCTGCTGCTGCATCCAGTTTTGCAGAGAAGCCATTTTTCATTTTGGTCTCATTGAACTGCCAAGTCCTTTGTTTTGTATTTTTCCATCTCCGTACAAATGGAGCAGGAGTCTTTTCTACCGTTCAGGCGAATGACATGTGGCAGCACCTTTTTGGCTTGAATCGCTTCACAGCTACTCAGTTGCAGAATAGAGGCTGAGGGAAAGAGGCCATTTGAAAACTTTGAGAAATGTGACATGAGAGGGGAATGTGTGCAGTGCTAACCCTGAGACAGGCTCCCTTTGAAAAATCGTAGAATCACAAAATGGTTTGGGTTGGAAGGGACCTTAAAGATCACCTAGTTCCAGCCCCCTGCCCCAGGCAGGGCCCCCTCCCCCCAGCCCAGGCTGCTCGCAGCCCCATCCAGCCTGGCCTTGGGCACTGCCAGGGATGGGGCACCCACAGCTGCTCTGGGCAGCCTGGGCCAGCGCCTCGCTGCCCTCACGGGGAACAATTTCTTCCTCATATCTCATCTAGATCTACCCTTATATCTAATATAAATATCCAATCTAAATCTACCCTCATACCTAAATCCAACTCAGAGTTCAAGTGGCACATTTAGCTTATTTGATACATGGGTAAAAAACAAAAAGTAGACATTTAACCTTAAAAATGACAGGATATTGTCATAGGAACTGGTGCAGAGAGACGCAGGAGCTAAGCATTTGGAGGGGAGAGGGGAGGTCAAAAGCCCAACCATATCAGCTGCTGAGATGATTGTCGAGGTTCAGCATGAGACAGATGTGTAGAAGATGGTGGTCAGCGTGCCAAGCGAAGGAGAGACAGATTTTCCAGAGCAGCCTACAGGAACATGATCCAGCAGGACAAAGGCTGCAATGATCAGTGGATAAGTATTTAGAAGGGAGGAGAACTGTTTAAGTTAGTGGCTGATGCTTATTGGAAGATGTAGGAGGTATAAACATATTTGGGCTGCAGATAGGAGGGCTGCATCTCTTCACAACGTTCTGACTCTTGAGCTAACTTCCCAATAGTAGCAGAAGATACAGCTGATTGCAAGGTGGAGGCTGTCAGTTTGGAAGAGGTTTGGAATACCTTGCATGTGCCTGTGTTTAAAAGGGGCAGATTCTGGTTAAGGAAGCTGCTTCGAGTCCTCTGTTCCTTGTATATCCTGCTTTAGTGTTTTAATTACAAGTGACACTGGAAAATGAGGTAACTGATTTAAAGAATAAAATACCCAAGGTATTTAGGAGAACCTCTATCCCTCCATCTGTAGAAACCTGGGAGCAACAAATTTGTTGTTCCTTGGTAGATATACCACGTGCTTTGTATTTTGCCACTAACCATTCTGGATTCTGTTTGTGTTTGCTTGCAGAGTGGTAGTGTTAGAAAGCAGGCCAACAGAAAATCCGACTGCACACAGCAATCTCTACATCTTGGCTGGACATGAAAATAGTTACTGAGCAACAGTAACCTAACGCAAGTAACGGAGTGGATTTGCCACATGAGAAATAAAGAAGCATTAAGAAACTCAGTGCAAGTGGGACTGCAACTTACTGTTTCTTTTCTTGACGCCTAAATGATGTTGGTTTAGCGTGGAAATCAATACATTTTTGCAGCTGGGAACAGCTGGTTCTGTCTCTTGCCACTGTGTGGTTGGTTATATCGAGTTTGCTTAATAAAAGCTATGAGATAAATAGCCCTTTACTCATTAGTTATAGGGAAACACAGCCTTTAAAAAAACGTTATGCAGTAAAGGTGCCATAAACTGTTAAATATTTTACTTCTCTTGGATTTTCCTTATATTCTGTAGATATATAGTGCTGGCTGTTTCCCTGTTTTATACTGAGTCTTATTCTTAATAAAAAAAAATTGTGTAGGAAGTGAAAGTATCTGCAAAGCTTTTTGGTTTTAAATCTGCCATTCAGTATGGCTTTGTATAATAGACTATTTAATCCTTATTTATTAATCTGCTGCTAGAATGGTGTAATGTATCTAACTTTTAGCAAAGGAAGGTTGCAGAGCAGCTTACTTTTTTTTTTTTATAATTGTATAAAGATTTGATTATTCCTTTTTTCTTGTAGAGATGTAGTGCATTATTGAGGAGTATGTTACGATGTTGGTTGATCTTGTAAAAATGCAATTTTGTACAACAAAGTATTTTGTATTGATTTTCTGCCCGCAGAATTGCCATAAAAGGGATTTTCTTATTTACTAGACATAGGGTGTGTGTACACAAAATATAATAATGATACCAGACATGTTGCTACTGGGCGGGTGTGTACAATATACGTGTGTGTGTGTGCGTGTGCACATGTGTGTTAAGTTGGCCGGCAGTGTGTATTTTTTTATATATATATATTTATATATATATAAAAATGTACAAAATATATATGCTTTATTTTCATAAATTAGGGATAAGCCTTGTGACATGAAATGGAAATTGTAGCTGGTCATCATCCTTAATGAATGAAAGTACCGTGTATCAAACTGCCCATGATGTATAGTTTATTTATACTATTCCAGAGGGGAGCTTATAGCGCTAACTGAGCTTACGAGCTTTTTTTGCCTGTACAGCCATCCAGCTGTTGTCAGTCAGACAGTCCTTTGGAAGCGGTTACCTCCCCAGCCATGTAGTATAAATAAGCATGATAAGAACCTGTATTCTATAGTCAAGCTTTTGATCACTTTTTCCCTTTCCCTATTTTGTCACCTTGCTTTTTCTTCCTCTTTTTATTTCTCCATCAAAGAGTCACATTGGTTTCTTTTGTCTTCCTCATTAATTAAAATTCTTGAGGTACCATTAAATATAAATATAAATATAGACTGACTACAGGATAGCATCTGGTTTTACTACCTCATATTAACCTGCTAGCTTTGATGTAAGTAAACACAGTCCATAGGCAGATACAGTAGCAGTTCATAAACATTTGAATGGAGGTGTGTTTTTTTTTTTTTAATGAGATCCTACAGCATACTGCTGCCTGTTCGGTTTCTGTGATCTGCGACCCTAGGAGAGACAGGTTAGAAACTTCACACATCATTTTAATAAAGCAGTAAAGGTTACAACGGCTTGGCCTGTCTGAGGGCTCTGCTGACACAGCGGAGCCGGCATGTTTTGATCCTTACCTCGCAACCTGAGGAGTGGGGCGCTGGGTTGTCTGCTGAGGCATCAGACTACATGATTCATAATTTAACATTGACGGAATTAACTTGGCACATGTGATGACTCGGTAATGTCTTTTTGTTACTAGGTACAACTGGAGTTTTATGTTGTTCTGAAGGTCTGGGAGGAAATATAGACCTGCACACAATTTAGCATTTTATCCACTTAGCATTGTCATTCAAAACTAATTCTTTTTATGAACTTGATATTTAAGTAAGTCAGGCTTGTCAGTTCTGAAACTGTGTCGAAGTTTAATACACAGTAATTGTACAGATAAAACTTAAAAGTCAGTCCACAGTGTACTAAAAATGTCTTAAGTGTGGTCAGCTGTACTTGGCTCAGCAGTATTAAAAGCAGGACATGTACTTTTTGTGTTTTAAAGAAATTGGGTTCTCTAGCACTGAAATTGCTTCTCCATAGGTGTCAGTGATTGGTGATTAACCCTCAAATGGCATAACTCCTAGCCTCTTCTAAAACAAAAATGAAGACAAAGAGAAGCACCAGGTGTAGATGTAGAGCAAACACTCACTTAATTTACCTCATTCACTGCAGAAGGTAATTTGGCTTCATCTTTGAAAACACTTAAAGATCTCTAAAAGACTGGAGAAATCTGTAAATAAAATAGGAATATTTATGGGGAGTAACTGGAGTAAATAACTATTAGGTCATGACACTGTCATGCAAAAATAATGAACTGACAGGTTTTTTTGAATGACATGAATGACTGGTGATTTGCTGAATCAAAAAATCTAGGAAAGTCCTCATTTAATCAAACCTCCTTTTTTAGCTGTTTAAAGCATTTCTGATGGCATATTCTGAAATGCTTGATTTGGTCTGGTTTTATAGACAGTGGCATTTTTGGCATGATCTGCAAGATACTTTTTCCTAGTGTAAAACCTCACTTACTACTCTTAGTGGAGTATAGCGCAACAGATTTGCATGTTTCATCGCTGAAGCGGCCAGTCTCGGTGACTCTGACTAGTATAATTTGTATTTGTTAGACGTTTAAGTTAGTCTGGTATTGTCTGTATCTTTGTATGTTTGTGTGACATTTCAAGCCGGGTTGAGAAAGCCTAGTGTGTGGTTTGGGATTTTATAAAGCAAAAGCTTGCTCACCCCCTCATTACTCGTTGACAGCTATCAGAGTATTAGTTATTTGATGCACAAGGTTCATGTATTCAACTTGAAAGCCTTAAAACAGGCTCTCAGTGCTCTTTGAAGTACAAACAGTATTTGAAGAGCAGCCTGTAGATTAATCTCATGATTTCCTAACCAAATTCATTATAACTGAAAAATACAGCTGTAATTGTGATGTCATCTCTTTCAAAGATGAAAGGTACAACGCATCAGTGAGCCACTCTTTCTCTGAATGAAAAGGACAAGACTGAGAGACTTTCTGAAATGTACTTTTTACCTTGTTTAGTCATTAGATTGTAACTGAGACTCTAACTGCACTTGTTCCAGTTTGTGTAACTAGGCTTTGTTCTATGTAAATTTCTGTTGCAGTTCATTTCAGTCTATGCCAAATAAACTATGCTTTATTTGATACCTAGATGTGGTGTGGTGGACTTTCTGGGAACAATACCTTATCAGACGTGTCTCGAAAGGAGTAAGCTGGTCTCCAGGTTTCATGGCAGTCGATGGGAAGGGCCTGGTCCAGGGCTAGGCACTCTCCTCAGTCCTGCAGACTGCCGAAGAGCCACACGACGTCTTCCACATACAGTGGATCGGTTGGAGGAAAGGATCCTCATGGAGCAGAAATGAGAAATCGGAATAGTGGTGACAAACTCTTTCCAGCTTTGTGACAAGCCAGCAGTCTGCTCTGGCACAGCCCTGCTGCTGGTCGCCTGGAGTCACCACGGAACCACTCGTGAGTTGTCTGGCTTGAAAACCAGAGGCTGGCTACCTTCTGCCCTGTTTGTCAGGCAGATGGCAAGGTGGCTGGTGGGCCCTAAAGGAGGGTTGCTTAGAATGAGAAAATGTGAATGTGAGTTATGTGATACCCCACTCGACACAGCTCGGCCTCAGCAGGATCTAGAGCGGTTTATACAAGCCTTGCCGTTGCACATTGGCTACCTGTGTACTGCAGGGGGTTCAGCCCTTGGTCCACCTGTACCCTGGACCTTCAGGGATGCTCTGCAATAGAGAGAAAAGGGGGGTTGTGAATCATAGAAAGGTTTGGGTTGGAAAGGACCTTAAGACCATTCCGTTCCAACCCCCTGCCATGGGCCAGGGACACCTTCCACCAGCCCAGGTTGCTCCAAGCCCCATCCAGCCTGGCCTTGGGCACTGCCAGGGACGGGGCACCCACAGCTGCTCTGGGCAGCCTGGGCCAGCGCCTCGCTGCCCTCACAGTAAAGAAATACTTCCTCATATCTAACCTAAATCTACTTTTAGTTCAAAACTATGTGTTTTAAATGTGTCTTTGGTCAACACAAACAACCATCGGTAGATAAGTACGTACAGATAAATGTTCCTCCTCTGCAGAAGATTGTTCCCACTGTGGGTAAATCTCAGCATCAGCCTGTATGCATCACCTGGGGAAGCAATTTGGATTTTGGACTGACCTGCCACTTTACTTGTCGTTTGAGGAGCTTCCTCATGGTATAGTCCTTGGGCCTCTCTGAGGCAGCTCTGCAGGTCGTGGGGACAGCTTAGAAATGCTGTTGAATCGGCTCATAGTATTTGTAGGGTATTTTCATTGCAGGTCTTGATAGAGCTGGGAAAATCTCAGGGGCGGGATGGTTCTACCAAAGAACACATTTTTTCACAAGAATATCCATTTTAAAGTGTGCAGAGGAAAGAACCAAAACCAGACAGCATGTGTGGCAGCTAGAACATGAGGAGACTACTCATCCCAGATGGATGTGGCTTAGGAAGAAAAAGAAATAGATCTTCTGTGCTGGGTAGAATTCACGAAGCACCCAGGAAAGGAGTAGGGAAGGAGGAGGCGTAAGATGGAGCAGAGTGTCTGCAGGGATCTCCAGAGCTGCTCCTGGAAGCAATTGCCACCAGAAAGGCCCACCCTCATCAGGGTCGGAGGAGACGGCGGCTAAGGAGCCACGGACCTGAACGGGTGGACGAGGAGTGATAATGCCGAGGTAAGAGATGGAAACGCTCGCCAAAAGGACCCAGCTCCTGGTGGAAGCTCATCAGGTGGTCGGTGGTTGGGTGCTTGATCTGTCCACGGGCAGACGTTGCAGGGCACCGCAGGGCCCGCCGGGCGCCACAGCCGCAGCAGCGCAGCCATGAGTGCCCGGCACCCGCGGCCCGGCCTCTCTGCGGCCCGGGGCAGGCGTTCCCTGCGGGGAAACCGAGCGAACGGCAGAGACCCCCGGGCAAGCGGCGCGCCGGAGGGGGGTACAGCCAGAGCGGTGCCCTGGGGGAGGTGCCCGCGCCCCCCGCCGCCGGGTGCTGGGGTCCCCCGGGCCGCTGCTGCTGCCGCCGCCCCAGGGAGGGCGCGTCCCCTCAGCCGCCGGGCGAAGGCCGTCCCCCGCCGGGGAGACCCCCCCGGGCCCGGCCCCGGCCCGGCCCCGGCGGAGTGAGGCGGAGGGCGGGCACGGCGGGCCGGCGCTGCGGCGCGCTGAGTCGGGGGAGCTGCGGCGGGGCGGCCCCGCGCCATGGAGCGGTACGAGAAGCTGGGCAAGGTCGGGGAGGGCTCCTACGGCGTCGTCTTCAAGTGCCGCAACAAGGACACCGGCCAGATCGTGGCAATTAAGAAGTTCCTGGAGTCCGAGGAGGACCCGGTGATCAGGAAGATCGCCCTGCGGGAGATCCGCATGCTGAAGGTGGGCGGCGAGCGGGCACCCGGCCCTGCCGGCCCTCCGCGCCCCCCTCGCTCCGGCTCTGGGCCCGGTGGGCTCCGCCAACGGCAGCGCCCCCGCCGCGGGGCCTGCGGGCTGCCCCTCGCCACGGCAGCGCGGCCAGCAGCCCCGGGGGGCCCGCGGGAGCGGCCGGGCGGGGGCGTGAGGAGAGGGCAGCTGTGCGAGGTGGGTGGGCTGAGGAGGTGGGGTGGTGTGGGGAGATGGCAGCCGTGAGGAGATCAGGAGGCATGAGGAGATGGAGCAGTTGTGAGGAGATGGGGTGGCGTGAGGAGATGGGGCAGGAGGGAGCGGTGCATAAAGTGCCCAAGTCAGTCGGTTTCCCAGGGAGAAGGCCGGTGCCAGTGAAAGTCCAACCCGTTTGGCCAAGGACATGCCCTGGGACAGAGGCGATCCTCAGTGGCCCAGGCTGCTGTGCTTCAGAGAGGGCTGGTGCGGGTGGGAGCCGAGACGCTGCACAGCGAGCTGCTGGTGCCTGCTGGCTCCTGGGGCAGTGGAGGAGCGTCAACGTGGTCATCGCTGTGCCCCGTACAGGGAGAGTGACCCAGGGTTGACCCAGGGTCTGTCCCCCATGGAGTCAGCAATGTCCCGGCTGGTGCAGGCACAGCTACACCCCGTGTAACAGACCGGCAGGCAGCAGCCCCCCGTGCCCAGGATTCCCCCCAGAGACGAGGGCTGTTGGAGCTGCTGTAAAGCACGTGAGCAGAAAGTGATCCTAAGTAGCACAAGGTGGGGAACAGCCATGGGGCACAGCTCTCCTAGCACGCTGCTTTATACATCTGCCCCAGCTCCTCCTTAAAATGCTCTTTCTGAGCTCCTGGTTGTGAGGGGTCCGCAGTGTCAGAGCCTGATGTGCCAGTGGGATCCAGCCCCTGCCTTGAATGCAGGGGGCTGTGTAGGTTCAGGGGTGTTCACACGTGGAAGTGACTGCAGAACCGGCACCTTGTGAGCCATGGCAGCACCTTGTATTTGCTGATCCTTTCTTGACTTCTGTGGGAGAGTTCATCCTCATGTAGAAATGGGTCACACGTTCAGCCTCAGTGTTTCTTTGCCTGATGAAATAAAAGCCCAGGAACAATTTGCAGTGAGTTACACCCCGGGTCCATCAAGCATGCAGAAATGAGGAGAAACCTAGGAGAAAGAGGGAGAGGACGGGGTAAGGTTTCCTTTCCCACACCCAGCTTCTGGGCAAAGTTTTTAGAGCCAGCGATTGTACCTGTTGCTTCATGCTTAACAGACATTCACAGACTGTTGGGAGCTTGTCCTGTGTCTTTTTAAACCAGTGTATTCATTTGGTCTCCATAGCTTCCTGAGGCAGTGAGTACCATGACTTTAGGAATGTGTTGTGTGAAAAAATATTTCCTTTGTTACAAGCTTGCTGCTGGGTGATGGCGTACGGTACCCTCGGTTACGTGTTCTGAGAAGCGGAGACAGTTGCTCCCTTTTCACTTTCTCCAGGGTACTCGTGATTTTATACACCTCCATCTCTCCCATCTTCAGCTTTCTCTTTTCTGTGCAGAGGAGCCATAGCTTTAAAACACCAAGTGGATTAAACAACTATATTAACAGCATGTTAATTATATATTATAAATGTATATATATAATTATACATAATAATATACATTTTTAAGTATTGACTTCCAATAGGCCTCCTTTGTACAAGAGCTATGGTGTTCAGATTAGATACAATACATTCTTGTAGGCAATCAACAACTGAGGATTTTGGAGTTAACAAAACCCTCCAGAAATCTGCAGAGAAAGATGTTCCATTTTGTTTAAAACTTCTTTCCCAAAATTCCTAATCCCTTGGTCTCTGGTTCCCAGACCTCCCTGCCTGTTGATATTTACATTGCAGCAGTTGATACTCATTGCACTCAATGTTCCCTTCCATCAAGTTAGTTTAATTTGCTTGCTGAGAATCAAGTAACTTTCAGATTTACAATCAAGTGCAAGGTTTCAGCAGGCTACAGTATTTCTGATATTTTTTTCCCCCAAATCTCTTTGTGCTATCGTCTTGTCTTTTATTGAGCATTTATATATTCTCTACCTGCTGCAAAAAGAAGCAAAGTAAGCCTGGATGCCATCCTAGAACCATCGTTTAGGAAAAAAGCGTATTTATTTTTGAGTTAGGTTTTGGGGAGAAGCAGCCTCAGTTTTTCTCCTATCTGAAGCAAAAGATGACATCTAGCTGTATCATTGTAGCAAACAATGCTGGAGATGCATTAAGATTTGAATATTAAAGAAAAGGAAATTAATCATTGCAGAAGTCACTTGTAGTGCAGATGGTAAACACATCGTCCTTAAGGGTCCAAAGCCAACACCACTGTAGCTGGATCTGTGCTGAGATGCTGTTGATTTTGACAAGTGCAGACCTGCTTGACCATCTTTTCAACTTTTTCTCTGTAAATAGTAACAGTTTGTTTGTTTGTTTGTTGAGGTATTTCCTGGCTTAGGCAACAGCTAAGTGTTTGTCAAAGATGTAGTGAGATTGTGTTTCATCAGTAAAAAATGTAGGGCCTGATAAATTATCATTCTACACAGTAAATACCTTGTAGACAAAGGGCTTTTTATGGTGAGGAGCAACAGGAGGTGGGGTGGGGGAGCAGGGCGGTATGCAGAGGCTTGAAACACCCTGCATGATCCTGATTCCATAGGAAAAGCTGGAAATACATGAAAACAGGGTGAATTTGTGTGTAAACCCATCAGTGCCTGCTGTTTCCAGATGGGTGCTGTCTCCCCAACCTTTGCATTGAGGCTGACGCAGTTTTTAGCTCTGATGTTGCAAAGACAAGAGAAAAATACAACACAAAGCTGTGTTCATATACAAACCAGAAAATAATACCTATCATCTTAGCACGGAAGCAGTTATAACTTTGGGGAAAAGCCCATGCAGGACATCTGGCCTGTATGCAGAGGGTGACACATGACCTTGTCACCCACACAGGGGGCAGGCAGGGGAAGCCCATCCCTGTACTGCCAGCAACCAGCCACCAGCAGCTTGATAGCCTTACAAACTGCTCTCTGGAACGCTGCACTGCCAGACAGGGACATTGTTAGGGTCACTGGCAGATTTATGGTGGCTTTGTGTGCATGTCTGCCTGCACAAGAGACGTTGGCCCAGTGAACCCAAAAGCCTGGAGAGCCCCAGCCATGGGGGCTGGCTGTGAGCAAGGCACGGGGAGGTGCTGTGGCAAGAGTTCTCCGAGGGGACCCTCTCCAGGCCTTGCACGGGCAGGTTAACATGCTCTTGTGTGTGCAAGAGCTTGTTTGCACAGCTGCATCCCCTCGCAGCGTCCCTGGCTCAGCTAGACCTCGTGCTTCCAAGCCCAGCTTGCTCTCTCCAGAAACCCCAACTTCACACACATGTGAGGATGGCCAGGACAGACTGTCTCCTGGGCACGGCTGCTCAGTGGAAGTCCCTCCTGAAAGCTGACTCATACAACCAAACTGTAACTACCAGAAGTTTTCCAGAGATCTCAATCTATTATTGTTGATTTAACTTCCTTCTCGCTTTACAATGAGTTGGCAGTTATTTCGTCCTGACCTGTCTCTGAAAGTGGGATCTAAGCACTACAGAGATTGTCTTACTGTCCTCCTTCCCGCTGGCAGGCTTGGCCGTGCCCAGCAGTTTGCCCATGCTGGCAGGCAGATCTGCTGAGGGCAGCAGAGGAGTCAGCTGCCTGTTACCCAGCGTTGTTGCTGGAGGCCCAGCGTGCTCTCGGATTATCTCTGTTATCGCTGATCTCTGAGAACATAATATGCCAACACACTAAGTGCGTGGAAAGGGAAGGATCCACTTTATGCAGTCTATCAGGAGCTGCTTGACTGGTGAAGGAAGGCAGCTGTCTGATTTTCATGGTAGACTCTGAACCGACAGACAAGGCTTTGTCTACCATGCACATGGGAAGCAGGTACTTTGCTCAATGTGAACATGCTTAACAGGAGAGGTGGCGTGGTCTGCACACAGTTCTGGGAGAATTGTCATTGCTGGGAGTTCCAGCAGTTTTGCAGGGCATCCTCTGTATCTGATCATCTTTTGTGAAGTGGATAAGGAAATTATGAGAGTGGAGATACTGCTAGATAAATACCAAGCCTGAAAGGTGTTACAAGCCTCCTCTCGTGGTTTAATGGTTTCAGTAGCAGCTGAGGATGTGCAGAGAAAGCCTGTCTGTTATGTGAGGTCAGGAGACACGGCCAGGGTAGAGAAGGTTACACTGATGCGAATGTTACATACACATATGATAGCCCCTGCTGGCACTGTCGGGTACCTTGTGCTAGACAGGGCAGTCACTTGGCATACAGATACCATGCAGGACTACAGAAGTGGTCAGAAGATCTTGGTTGTAACCTAGTTGTGATCCAGATGGGTGTCAAGGTCTTTGATGCTGGCAGACGGTTTAGACAGTGTGGGCAGGACTGAAGGAGCAAGACACGTATGTGGTAAGAGACGTTGTTCGGAAAGACCAGCTCCTTGCTGCTAGTTTGCAGGACGGGAATAGCCGCCTTCTGCACACTAACAGGGACCCTGTGTGTTGGCATATGGGCTCAGTATCATTTGGGTTCAGTGTAACGTCCCCCAGAGGCAGTGAGCTCCCTGGAAGGTCTCTCTTTGCAAGGAGCTTTTACAGTGACATGCCTGAATAAAATTACATTTTCCAAAGGATCCCATAGAGTGCCCATTGGAGCACTGAAATGACCCCTGGCCATGTCCCTCCTACTCGTGACAGGCTGGCAGTGAGGTGTGGGGGTACCTGCTCTTTTACTGAAGCTCACTGGTTAACCCCAGGATTCAAGTCATGGATTTCAGTGATCCTTCACCTTGGGGTTAACTGGGTGCTTCCTCAAACAGCTGCATTCCTCAGTTGAGGCTCCCTTACAGTTTTCTGTAGTCTTGACCCTCACCTTCCTTCTCCTCTGCAGGCTTTTCCCCATGACGCAGAAGCACTTAGAAAATAGAGTTAGCCTAACTCCTAGGCAATGACCTTTACAGCCTCCTTGCTTTAAAATGTGTTTGTTCTAAAGCCTTGGTCAGGCAAAGCCTTCATGGATACAGATCCCTGCAAGCGGAGGGGATGGTGCCATGTGTCATCTGAAAAGAACTAACATTCCCGAGCTGGGTCTGGCTTTTCTTTGTTTCCTTTTCCACTGTGTTGTGCCCTTTTGTTCAAGCCCTCTCCCAGTCCTCCCCCAAAATATGGGGAGAAGAACAGGGAATGAACAGCTCCGGTAATGTCCACCCTCACCTCTTGCAAGGAGCGTTTGAATAACCATGCTGTGCTCAGGCTTTATGTGTGGTAAGAAGCTGTCTGAGCTCTGCAGGAGAGGAACCCCTGGTACGAGCCCGTGAAGTGGATTGAGAGGAAAAGGAAGAAGCAGCAGCAGTAAAGATTGTTGCCAGATGGGTGAATTCAGATGAGCTGGTGATGCTGAGACTACATGCTTTACCTATGCTTATCGGGGGAGCTCTTGGTTTCTCCTAAATGTTCACATAAGAGCCTGCTACAGGCTCTTACCGTGTGTGATTTCCCAAGCTGTTTTCCAGGGAGAGCTGCTTTTTATTGCGGTGCAGTCAGGGGCTGGATACGTACAATGAAAGGCGCTGCCGGAATAGCTGCGGGCACCATGATGAATTCTTTATTTATGAGCATCTTTTCTAAGAGGCACTCACTGAAGCCAAGCTGACTTGTTCCCCATGGTCAGTTCCTAAAATAACTACGCCACAGGCTGAGCTGTAGCTGAGCTGCTTCTTCACGTCATGCGGTGCTTGTATTAAAGGTTTTGGCTTAAGGAACTGAGACCCTTGTGGGCAACAGCACTGTCCCCCCTACCTTCACCCCACTCCCCTGTGCAGTAACTAACAGTTCATCCACTGTGTGTTACAGCAACTGAAACACCCCAACCTGGTGAACCTGCTGGAAGTGTTCAGGAGGAAACGGAAACTGCATCTGGTCTTCGAATACTGCGACCACACAGTTCTTCATGAGCTGGACAAGCACCCCCAGGGGTGAGTGGCCTGTCTTTTGCTGGGAGCTTTGAGCAAAGGAGTCAGGGAGTGTCCATGTCGTTGCTGCTCTGCAGTGTTTTCAGAGGAATTTCATTAATTACAGGATAGGTTTCTCAGCCCAGTGCCCAGGACTTGCTGTTACTGTGGTTTTAGCAGCAACCTCCAAAAGAATTGCGTATGAGCCCATGTGTGCTCCAGCACAGTGCTACTCACCAAGGAGACTGGAAGGCTGAGCCTGAGCGTTTGGGTGATCTTTGGCTGGTTTGACAGCAGCAAATCCAAGCGGCTTGGGATCATCTTGTGTCTCCCTGCAAAGAGGTTAGAACTGCTGGGTGAGCTGGACAGGTGGGCTAGGGGCATGCAGCGCTCCTTCCTGCTGCTCCCCCGGTGTGTGCAGACCCCTCATGGCTGTGCAGACCCAGGCTGGGGCACTGGGGCATGTCATTGAGCACCCAAATGTCTGCAGTGATGTCAGTGATGATCTGTATGACTGACCAGTGGCTTCTAGCCACACTGCAGTGCTAAGGAGCATGTGCTGGTTGGCAGGAGTTACTGGGAGTTGTGCCTGCACAGCCTCAGTGAACTCCCAGGTCAGATGCCCTCTTCTTTAAACAGGCGCTTGCACAAAGTGTGAGCTACACCTGCAGAAGGAACATTCTCCAGGACAGGGTTTGTTCTTTTGACACATTATAAATGACACTTCCACTAAATACATTGTCCTTAATTTTTCACAGTGACTTGGTGCTGTGGAAATGCTAAGCAGAAGTTCATAAATCATTTTACAGGCCTGGAGCTAAATGAATTGCCTGCAGGAGACTAATTGGGGGTTGAGTAAACAAGAACCTGTTATTCTCTTTCTCCCTGACCTGGAGCTCTAGGAAAATGGAGCATGCTGATAGCAAATGGTTTTGTGAGCTGGTAAGCAGCTTTCATCCCAGTTTGAACCTGTTCACCTGGAATCTGAAGAGAGGATGGATAACGCTCATTGAAGAAAATACTTCACATTTGCTTTCTGTTCATCAGAACAGTCCCAGTGTGAACAAACATGTCATGCCTGGTTGCATACTTTGCTTTTGATCTTCGCTACCGCAGGTAGTCTTTCGTGGTCAGGATTAAGGTGGGTGGGCACACATCTCTTTGCAGACCAACTTCATCCCCTTGTCAGGCTGTCAGTGCAGCACTGTCATCATTCTAGGGTGTTTCTGCAAGGCAGCTAGCACTGCAACAGCAGTGTCAGCACAAGACCTTCAGTGCTGACAGCAGAAGGTGCCTTCAAGAAAAGCCAGGCTTCCTGCATATTGTTTTAGTTTAGTCTTTGTGGTTTTTTTTTCTTTATGATGAATCAGAAGGTTTTCAGCATTAAGCACAGGAAATAAAATTGTATTTGAGCTTGAAAGTGCCAAGATTGTCGCCTCTGCCTTTCCTGGGGTTGTTGAAGACAGTCACATACAGCCAAGGAAGTTTAAGAACTCTTGCACAGTGACTGAAGGAGAGGAGAGGAGGGTGGATCTTTAACAGAGCTTTTCTTTCTCTGAAGTGTTTGCCAGACGTTGGAGGGGAGAGGAGTTGCAAACCAAAGTAGAGCTTTATACTCTTGTAGGAATGTCCTTCCCTGTCCCATTTTGGTCAGCTCTGCACTCTGGACAATCAATGACATGACAGAATTGCAAGTCACGCATCTATACCATGGACGCTCCACCTCATCTCTGAGCAGCTGCAGAGGCAGATATGCTTGCTGGCATTTCAGGAGGATTGCTGGGAATTGTGGACACTAAGCACAGCCACAAGACAGGGTTTGACACAGACTTGCACGCACTGATGTGTGGTCACCAGTTGGCAGGCCTCGTGCTGGCTGTGACTGAGTGGTACCAGACACTGGCATGCTCTTAGCTGCCGTAAATCCTTGTATCTCATTGCACTGACTGGATTTGGAAATGGTGTTGATGTTCCTGTTGATGGTCCTGTGATGTTTGAAGGGTAACCTCACAGGAGAGCACTGCTTTGTGCAGAGAGAGCTCAGCCTCAGCTCTGAAGCATGGGAAGAGGCACCAACAGGCTCCACCATCAGCACTCCAGCATGATTGGTTCCCTGCAGTGGAAGGTCAACGAATTGAGGGTTATTACATATTTCTTGTAACTTATTTATAGCCAGAAAATGCACCTAGTGTTTTTCCTCTGAGTTTTCTGGCTTGGTCCCTGATGGTTTTGCTTAGACATCCCTGTACGATGTTAGCACTCAAAGGCCTCCTCTTCCTTTTTCCTGTAATAGTGAAGTTATTTTTAATTACCAAAATAAAAATGTGCTTTTTTCAAACAGGGTGCCGGAGCATCTAGTGAAGAGCATAACCTGGCAGACCCTCCAAGCTGTGAACTTCTGCCATAAACACAATGTAAGTGCCCTAAACAGCACTAACAATTGCTGTAACGTGGTCTTGGAGGAGGTGGAGATTCTGTTGCTCTTTACAGAGCTTTCATGGCACAAAGTCAGATGAAATTTCAGTTTTTCAACAGGAAACAGCTAAAATATTAGTGTGTACCCACAACAGCTGCATTTGCTATCACACAGGTCCCTTGGGTTTGCTGTCAAGGAATGATTTGCATTAATGACCTGAGACAAGCTTCCAGGCTGAACAGGAATACATCCTTGTGCATTCCCTGTGCCATGCGTTACAACTGACATTTGGAAAATGCTTAAGGTCTCATCATCTGAGACCTGAGCAAACTGCTCCTGGTTTCACAGGAAGTCCTTTTGTTGACAGTCGTAGGCTTTGAATCAGGACACCAGTTAAAAGGTTTCAAAAATTAGATACAGTAAACCGGTTTTACAACCCCTCCTCTGCTTACTGGGGGGAGATGTGTGGTGCATGCGTGACAAGTATTTTGTAGAAAGCAGTGGGGATGCTTTAAGAAGCAGAGAAGGAAAGGAGCATTTTGGAGAAGTTCTTCAGGCAAACTTTGCTGTGATTGTCTTTGGTTTTGTTCATCTGCCAATGTTTGAGATTTAAGAGTCAGGCAGGAGATCGCTCTGCAATGAGTGTTTTGTCTTTTTTGGGAGAATTACGTCCAGTTGAGCTGCAGGAACTTGGCCATAGGTCTGTCCTGCTTCCAAGAATTGTTGTTTTGCTTTTTTTTTCTGTTCCCCCATTCAGTCTGAAAGATTTAATGAAGTTTTAAAACAGAGGGAACAATGAGATGCTGCAGTCTGACCTGCTGTAGATCACAGGTAATGAGATTTTATGCAGCTGCCCTTTAGAACTCCATGACACTGTTTAACAAGCAACATTTCAGTCCTCAAGAGAAGGCACAATAATTTACCACCAGCTTAACTAGGAAAAGTCCAGGTGTTTGCGATGAGGTGATGGTAGGGGGGACACAATGTGAGCTAGATGCTGGTGATTTCAGTAGAGCACACCCTTCATACACACGTAGAAGAAATGGAAGTCTTTGCTAGTTTGATCAGCAGAAACTCTTTGCCAAGCCCAAATTCAATTCCTGAGAACCTTCAGCAAGCAAGGTCACCTCCCAAGAACCACAGAATTACTGTTGTTGGAAGGGACCTTTGGAGATCATCTAGTCCAGCCCTCCCCCTCGAACTGGGTCAGCTAGAGCAGGCCGCTCAGAAACTTTTCCAGTCAAGGTTTGAGTATCTCTGAGGATGGAGTCTCCACAGGCTCTGGACAACCTGTTTGGGTGTTTGGCCACCCTCACAGTAAAAAAAAAAACAACCAAAAAAAAAAAAACCAAAAAAAAAAAGCTTATGTTTAAATGGAGTTTCCTGTGTGTTCAGTTTCTGCCCATTGCCTCTCATCCTTTCACTGGGCAGCAGTGAGGAGAGCCTGGCTTGGTCTTCTTCACTTCTTCCCATCAGGTATTTATGCACATTGATAAGATCCTGCCTGAGCCTTCTCTTCTCCAGGTTGAATGATGGTCCCAGCTGCCTCATCCTCTCCTTGGATGTCAGATACCCCAATCCCTTATCATTGTAGCGGCCCTTCACCGGAGTCACTCCAGTATGCCTATGTCTTTCCTCTACTGAGGATCCCAAAGGTGGACACACAACTCCTGCTGTGTCTCACCTGTGCTGAGTAGAGGGAATACCAGGCATGCTCTGGCATCTACAAGGATAGATAAAGTCCCACATCTAAACCGTAGCATTCATCTAATCTGTGAGCTCTGCCAGCAAAATAATTTCCTTGTCTACGAGCTTATCAGTAAACAGTTCATGGACTTTGTCCAGGAACTGATCCCAGAGGACCCACGCACTTCTCATTAGGATCTCCCCACATATTTGCAAAACTGAGTCCTTTTTCAGGAGTGTGTTGGACATCGCTGTATCAAGTGAGTTGCATTTGCAGAGTGCCAGGTTAACAAAGGTCTTTGCTATGCAAACCTTGCTCCTCCTGCTAGCAGGTTCCCAGCTGGTTCTGTGGAGCTGACTCGGCGTTGTCCAAGTCATACAGAGCTATGCAGCTGAAGCTGGGAGCCTGTACAGTGACTCGTCCCAAAGGTGGGGTGCGGGCAGGGTGATTGTCCTGCCCAGCAGAATGTGGCTTTAGCTGCTGTTAAGAAATCCTTTCATCTTCTCTTTCAGCAGAAATTACTGCCTGGCACAATGTGCAAGTGGTATGTGGCTGAATTAAGAGGTTCTTTATCTGAAGGCTAGGTTAAATACTTGCTTCTAACCTTGATTTTTTTCTGTTTCCAGTGCATCCACCGAGATGTAAAGCCAGAAAACATCCTGATAACAAAGCACTTGGTCATCAAACTTTGTGACTTCGGGTTTGCTCGTATACTGAGTGAGTGCCGACTCTCTGCTTAGACCAGGGGTCCTCAAACTTTTTAAACAGGGGACTGGTGCGCGGATGAAGTGGCAGGCAGTCATCTGCGGCTGCTTGGTTTCCCCCCGCAACCCCCGGCGGGGGTGGGGTGGGGTGTTTCTGTAAATACCAGGGCCAGATTGAGGACCCTGGGGGCCGTATCCAGCCCGCGGGCTGTAGTTTGAGGACCCCTGGCTTAGACTGTTAACACTTGAAAGCTCTAATGAAGTGTAGGATCAGGCTTTCAAACACCCCAAAAACCCACACACACATGTCCTTCATGCACATGTAGTCATCCTAAATAAAGGCTGGAGAAGCTCTGCTAAAGGCTGGGCAGAGTTCCCCAAACCAGCCTCAAGGGAGCTAGCCCAGACACCAGGATGCCAAGTGCCCCGTAACTAACTCCATCTGAGCTCCCTTCTGGTGCTGCTGGCACTGGTAGATGGAAGCCAGCCTTGGGCATCTCGGAGCTTCCCGGACATTGCTTATGCAATGCTGGAGACACAGCTGGAGTTCCCTGGCAGGAGGAGCCCCTCTGGCAGAAGGTGCTGTCTCTGCAAACGATGGCTTCACATTTTCCATTGTAAATAAACCCCCTAATTTGTTGGGTTTTTTTTTTTAGCTCTTGTTCAGACAAATCATGTGGGCTTTTGAGAACTGACCACTGGCTGGTGCAGAGCCCTGCTGTGCCGCTCTGCATATTTTCATTTGGAGAAAAATATGGTCTTGATTTTTGTCAAATCTTGTTTCCAAAGTTGGGTTCTGCTAGTGGCCAGTGACTCATCCTGTTCCTGTAGCTTTTGCTTGCCCAGGAGGTGCCCCAGCATGTGTAAAAACTGACGACAGCCTGTCTGCATCGTTCTGATCCCACATTCCTGTTTGTTTCTCTCCTTTCTGACCCCAACCTAGCTGGTCCAAGTGATTATTACACAGACTACGTGGCTACCAGGTGGTACCGCTCTCCAGAATTACTTGTGGGAGACACACAGTACGGCCCTCCCGTGGACGTGTGGGCGATAGGCTGTGTCTTTGCAGAGCTGCTCTCTGGGGCGCCGCTGTGGCCTGGCAAGTCTGATGTCGACCAGCTGTACCTCATCCGGAGAACCCTTGGTAAGTGTCCCCTCTGCACTGGTCAGAACCCCGGCCTTCCTGGTGCCTGTGGCAGGACTAGAGCTTGCCTAGGAGGACTTCCCTCTGTGGTGGGAGTCAGGGTTAGCCAGGAGGTGAATTTACCCAGTGGATCTCTTCCTTTAGTAGGTGCTGGCTTATTTGAGGTGTTGCTGTCCTTAAAAGGGAGCTGGGTTTTCCTGGCATGACTTAAACATGCACATCTATTATTCTTTAAAGAACCATTTCACATTATTCCATGTACATTCAGGGAAGAGTTGAGTCACCATCCCTGGAGCTATTTAAAAGACTTGTAGATGTGGAGCTTAGGGACACAGTTTAACGGTGGCCTTGGCCTTGGATTAACAGTTGGACTCGGTGATCTTAAAGGTCTTTTCCAACCTGAACGATTCTCTGATTCTGTCTTGTTAGGAGGTTGTGTAGTTGGAGTAACAGATGTTGCTGCAGGTCCTGGCACGATCTGGGGAAACAAAGTTGGCATCCATGTAGGTGGTGACTGTTCTTTAGAAAAAGATCTGTGGGGCAGAATTGGTTTCAGCTTGTATGAGCCAGCAGTGCCAGGCTGCAGCTAAAAGGCTTGCAACAGACCAGCCTGCGTAAGCAGGATCTGTGCTGCAAACTGCCTGAAACCATCCTTCCACTCCCTTTAGCAGCAGTGGCCTCTGGGAAGCTGTGTCTAGTGCTGGGCAGTTTAAGAAAGATGAACGATGTGTTAGGTGACCACCAGATGCCCCTCCTGGTCCTTTGGGGTGGCTCAGTGACTGCTGGCGTGTGGGGAGCACCAGGCCGGCACCACAGGAGGCAGAGAAACACCTGCCTCTGCTGCTGGCCTTTCCACATCTGCAGCTGTCTCTACACAGATGGAAAAACAGGGTGTCTGTATCAAAACGGACTGGGAATGTTTTGCATAAAGGTCTGAAAGATCCAGGTATTTTTCAGGGTTTGGTACCAAGCAAAGTGGTCCCTGCCTCTAGATAACAAATGGTTGGATTTAGTTTATCACAGCTTTGGAGGTCTTGTAAACATTGCCGGTGTCTGTTGATGGCTGTGTGCTCGGGAAAGAGTATGTGAACTGATGTTTGTCTGTTCCACTTGTCTTTATTCACCAAGGAATTTTAGGAGCCACTCTGGAATTGGAACAGAGGTTAAATAAAAGAGCCATTACCCACATAACACTTAAATTAGTCCAGTCTCATTGCTTCTATTTGATCTTGGTGTGTAACGTCTGATTTCTGGGGTGGAAAGGAACAACCCCTCACTTTTAATTGAAATTTGCTGTAATGAACTGAGAAGTGTAATTTTTACTGAGCAGTTTATAAAACTATAAAGGTAACTAATGGCTTTGAACAGATGAGCTCCTTAGCTAGAAAAATAGTTCAATGTTGATTACTTCATCCTCCAGAATACATTTATGCCGGTGTTAGGTAAGTTATAGTTTATTTTTAATGATAGGTTTCAGCCAGAAAAAATTCCCTTTTGATCCAGGTGATGGACTGAGACAGCCTTTACTGAGAAAAGCTCTCTGGTCAAAGCTGTGTAGTTATGGTAGATTGGCTATTGTACTGTCTCTTCTGTGATGGATTTGATTTTTAACATTTTGCTTGCTCCAAACTTCTCTAAGCTTCAAAAAAGGGGCCATGAAGCTGCACTAAGGAAAAAGTACAGCATGTTCCTGTTGGTGGTGCATTTCAGCTCTGTTCTGTACAGTATCTTCAGGAGTGTACAAAAAATCTCACTCAGTATCAGTTAAATTTGAATGAGGCTGGAACACTTGTGGTTAGCCTGTCCCCCTCCAGCAGTCAGAGAAGACACGACTGTTTATGCAGCCAGGCTGCCTCTTGGGAACCCTTTTCCTTTGAAAATGCTGAAACACAGGGTTAGTGGAGAGCAGGCCAGCAGAGTCCTGCTCGCCCTCCCTCTGAGAGAGCATGCCAACAAAGCGTGCCCACGCTGCCGTGCAGCCACGTCCAAAACAAACAGCAGCTCCTGCCAGTTACTCATCAGAGGCCAGGGCTGGTCCATGTCTGATGTGAGCAGGGGAGCGCGTTTGCTGCTCTGATCTCGCTTAACGCTTTGGGAAGGATCCCTGGCTGAGGCTCAGTGCTGTGGCATGGCTGGAGTTCCAGGTCCTGGTAGGTGTTTGCACAGCACCCTCTAGCTATGATGCTGAGGCACGTTCCCCGGCTCACCGACACACGGATCCTGAGATGGGCCAGCGCTCAGCAGAGTTACGAGTGCTGGCACACAGCAGACACATTTGTGCAACTTCGTGCCTTGCCCACCTCAGTCCCTGGTGTTCTGCCAAGGGGTCTTTTTGCTAATGCAAATCCAAATTTGCAGTTGCCCAAATAGTGCAACGACAGGATCTAGGCATTTGGCACAGGGGGATACATAGAAATATGTGTTTTACAAGGCCCCCAGCTATAGCAGCCACGGTTCTTAAAAGCCAGTTTGCTGCACAGCACAGAAACTCAAGAGTCTAGAAGATGCACAGTAGCTGGGTACTCCTGCTCCAAAAACTGCACCCACCAGCTTGATTTCTTTGAGCTATTTACAGCACAAGGCCCTGGGCAGTTGTGACTGCAGGCAGTTGGAGCTGTGTGGCCCGGCCTCTCACTCAGCAGTCACACAGCTGTGGGATCACTGATGTCCCAGGCGGATGTTAGTTTTCACAAAAGAATGTTGCGTCGGCTGGCTTGCTGGCACTCCATCTCTTTAGATGTTCTCTCAGATGGTGTTGGCCTTGTCAGAGGATATAAGCTTGTTCAATGCAGGCACTGTAAAAACAGCACATTAATCTGACTTTATTTTTTTTTATTCTTGATCAAAGGGGATCTTATTCCCAGGCACCAGCAAGTGTTCAGCACCAACCAGTTCTTCAGTGGGGTAAGAATTCCGGACCCAGAGAGCATGGTAAGAACTCCCTCTACCCGCACTTCCCTTGAGCCTAACACTAACCAGCAATCTCTCTGCAGTGATAGGGAGACCGGTGTTCGCACAGAGAAATGTTCCTGCTGGTTTTCACCCGGTGCTGTCTGCTTTGGAAGTAGAGCTGGAAAAGCCTCACTTGCTCAGCTTGACCAGTCCTTTGCGGGGCAGCATTTTTTCCCTGACCAAAAGCTTTTCCCTCTACTTTGCCAGTGTACACTAGAATATTATCTGGAGGTGGCTGAGCCCCTCTCATGGTGTTTTAGCTGATACCCTCTGTAAAAGAGTCAAACACGTGCTTCATCTCCTGTGCTTCTGGTGGCACAATGGCCAGTCTGCCCATCCTCAGTAACGCCAGGCAGCTCTTCCCTAAGAAATGACGTGCCAGATGATGCATTTTGTGATGTGAGGTACAGGTCATGTTGCTATGGAAAGCTGGTTCTCTGTACCCCAATGAATGAAAGCTTACTAATATGAATACTTGCTGGTTTTTTTCCCTCCAGGAACCGTTAGAAATGAAATTCCCTAATATTTCATACTCTGCTTTAGCTCTCATGAAGGTAAGAAAACTGCAGCTAGTGGAGGAGCTCTGCAGTGAGACTTAGCAAACACAGTCAGTTTTGCTTATCAGCTGGTAAACGGTTTGAGAGTTGGCTACTGAATTATCAGAGATTCACTGAAAAATACAGCTGGAGAGGATTTGGAGAGGACTTTTAATGCACTCCTCTCTAACCCATTCATTTTTACCATGGAGGTGGAAAACTTATTATTCCCTTACTAAGATGCAGTGCATGGAAACTGTGAGGATGGAGACATTAACGCTGTGGAGAGCACTAGCTACACTGAACACTGGAACAGCATGGCTTAAGACATGGTTTGCCATGGTTTAAGACAGTTGTTCTAGTTCGAATACAAGCTGTGGTCTTAACTGGTATTTGAGGCTTGATGGTTTGCTCCACCATACAGTTGTAACTGAACCTCTGGCTGCCATTTCTATTACTGCCTTGTGGCAACTGTTCAGCCTTGGCTGCTTTGCAAGCTTCATGCTGACTCTGAAAAGCCAATCTTGAAATCTACGTTAAAAAAATTACCACCCGTATCTGTGCGAATATGCATTGGCTATGGCAAGTAGCTGGAGTTGTGCAGACCTGTTCGTGAGTGTTTTGTGTGATCCTTTACTTCATCTTTTCTAAGGGTTGCCTGTGTATGGACCCTGCGGAGCGGCAGACATGTGAGCAGCTGCTGCAGCATCCCTATTTTGACAGCATTAGGGAGGTGGTGGATCTGGGGAAAGAACATGAAAAAACATCTCGGAAACCCGCCAGGCTGACTCGGAAGCACATGCCAGGGGTAAGGTTTTCATAGCGGTAGTTACCGTACTGTGCCGAGGGAAGGGACTGGTTCTCTGTGTGTAGCTCCCAGGAGGTAGGCTCATGCTGGCAGCTAACGGCGAGAGGCAGCTCCAGTGCAGGACCGATATTCATTTTAGCCTGAGGAGAAAACGAACCTCCTGGCTAAAGAGCAACTCGGTAGAAACAGTTCTGCACTGCAGCTCCATCGAGTCACTGTGGATAAGCAGCACAGTGATGTGAAAGATCAGGTTTATCCAGGATTGTCTGTTCCTGACACAGGATAGCTGAACAAACTGGATGGGCTTGCATGGCTGGTTTAATTTGGAGTTCTTTGGGATCTTTCTGGTGCTTTTGAAACCCAAATTATGGAGATGGCAAAAGTGCCCAGTTCCATTTGTAACTGCTGATGGGATGTGATCCCTTACTTGGTTCCAGACGTTACACAATGCCCTGGGTGTTTCTGCAGCTGGAGTTGCCAAGCAAATGTCTCTCCCTGTCGCTTCAGTCTTTCCAGATGCCAGCCCAAGTCTCCAAATCCAGCCTCATGATGAAAGTCAGTCAGCAGTTCTTTCTTCCTGTGAGCCACATTCCCCATGACAGCTGTAACACTGAACTGGTAATGTGCAGGGAAGTTGGAGGTGTAGGATGGAGAACTGCTACAGCGTATAAATTCCTGGATCAGACTGACTCGCCTTTTCCATTTCTGTGACATAGGCTATAACAGCAGGTGGGTTTTTTTCTTGCCCTGGATGACTGGAAGAAATACCTGCAATGAGCTGTTCTGGTTGCAGTCCAGTTGCAGAACCCCAGATCCCCGACTCTTAGTTAGAAAAAGTACAGGATTACAGTATGAATAGTTTTATAGTTTATATCCCATTTGAAAAATCAAATGTATGTTTTAGTCTCATTTCATACAAATACAAACTATGTAACTTTCCCTTTAGTTACAGTACCTGCCTCAGTTAACCAGTAGCAATGTTCTACCAGCTTTGGACAGCAAGAAGCACTGCTGCAAAACAAGGAAATCGAACTACCATTTCCCTAACATCTAACCAGATGGCAGATTAAAAACTATTTATTGTTCAAAGTTCAAGTTGTTCAGAATTTATAAAAGGAGGATATGTGGTGGAAAACAAAATTAAAACATGTTCGTCAGAAAATGGTCTATAAAGTAACATACCCTTGGTCACTAACAGAAGTGATGCACAGAGAGAATGCCAAGCTCTTGTTAGTCAGTGTTCTGCGTACAAAGGAAAATATATTTGTTTTGCTTTAATTCATGATTGTATACTGGTTCATGATTGTATACTGGGTTTGCCACTGTATACTGGTTCAGGATTACTGCAGCCCAGTGTTTACCGTGTGAATTTAAAATCTCTCGCCTAGCTATCACCCGTGTTTCAGACTTGGCAGAAGAACTGCAGCCTTGCCAAATAAATCAGAGTCCCGCTGTGTCAAAACAGTAATACTGCTTCAGACTGGGACTAAGTCACTGATCCCACAAGGAATGGTAAATGTGTTGCCGATGTGAGCAGAAGACAGATGTGCTTGTGGCGCCAAGCCCGAGAGAGTACCCAACTGCTTTAAAGATACGTCTGTCTTGCATGCTGCATTTATAGATCACAAAGTATCGGCAACGACTGACTTAATGGACGGCTCGACAGGCACGGTTACCAGGAGGAGAACATATAAATGATAAAACCTGTTCTTTCTTTAGTCTTTTCAGAGCTTCTCCTGTGTGTTTCTTCCTTGCATTAGGAGGTTGTTTTTATTTGCTGTTCCTGTCAGTGGCGAAGTCACTTGCCTGTAGCTTTACAGAAATTGGTTTTGTCAAAAATAATTCATGAGTATAATTTATAACATTGGCCAGACACGGGCAGGAATTCTACCTAAGCATTTGTATTAGAATGATTCTTGGGTTGTGTGTAATCTCAGGATGTAATATTGTATTGATTTTGAATAAAACAAATGTAGCTGGTTTTATCATTTTACTGATGTGTTTGACTGTATAAAGTTTTACTGCTGAGCAAGGAACATCCTCTTTCTACCTGAAACGTAGAGCAAAAATGTTTTCCCAGTACTGTTTTGTGTTCAACAACAGTAAAAGCAATTTCAATGAGACAGATGCAATATCCTTATATAGTGTGCCTGCCTACCCTTTATTTGATACTATAATATAATCTTGTACATTGTGTCCATAGGTAAGTTCTGGTTACACTGAGGAAGCTCTGATGATCCGGTGTTTTCTGTTTGGACATTCAGCCATCTAATCCCATGTATGGGCGAGGTACCGCAGCACCCCCACGCTGTCTGTTTGTGGCAGATAGCCCAGCAGTCAGCTCCCTGGCATGGCTCGGGGCAGCACAGGCTGGAGGGAATTTCATTTCTGGACACCATTCCTGCCTGCTCTGTGCTAGGAGATGTCGAAAAGAATCAGCCCTGTGATGCAGGTAGTGCCAAACGTTATCCTTCCTGGTGCTTGGCACCATTCCCTTCTGAGGCCAAGCTGGCAGTCAGGGATAAGAAAAGGGACTCTGAGTTATGCAGCGATAGCCACGTCTGAGAGAGACATCACTACGAAATCTGCTTGCTTGGCGTTGCTGCCTACCGCCTTTCTCTCCCTTACCACCAAAGCCAGGGATTTGACTAAAAATGCTGTATTCTTCCCGAGGAGGAATCGTTCTGTTGAGCAGGTGTGATAGCGTTGCGACTAAAGAGGCACACAGAATTAATGTAGTCCATGGCAGCCTACAGCGAAGAGGGCACATCTAAGGGAGCCTGCTGCTCCGCAAGTACAGCGACGGTCAGTTCCTCGGCTCAGGGATTACGAGAAGGCCGGGCTGCCTGGCCGTAGATCGCTCCATTTAAAACAAACAAAGGCTTTGCGAGTCAAAGCGCAAAGAACAGGAAAACAGGCCCAGAAGCTATTTTATTGAATCGGCACCCACTGACGGGGCGAGATTCTCAGAAAGCAAACAGCTCTCATTCCCACGGCGTCACCAACATGCAATAAAAGCGTACAGCGCTGCTGTTTCACAACACTGACGTTCTTCCCACTGTCATTTTGCGCCAGAATTTCTGTGCAACACTATTATTTGAAAACTTCTAATTGGTGTCTTAACAAAAAAAGGGGGAAATGACTATGCACAGAAGCCTGCCTTCTCTGTTGTTGCTTTGCCATACAGTTTACGCTTAATAAAACTTAACTGCATAATATGTCAAAAGATTGCATATGGCTTTTGAGCCTGGATTGGGAGAGCTGGGCTTATTTCCGTACCTGGAAGTACAGTACTGTCTACAACTTCATTTGTGCAACGTATGATAAATACTATGAAATCAAATACACCTCAGTTACATGCAATTGCGTTTACTCCAAGTCCAGCTCCAGCTCTAGGTTTGGCAGCGCCTGCTGAAGGATGCGAACAGTAATTTCTTTCTCTTTTATTCCAGGAAGGTCACTCAGATACAAATATTCAAGGTTCCTATAAATATTTAAAAAGAAAAGTCATCAACTACTATTTAACTGTTGACACAGACATTAGACAAAGGATTATTCTACCGTAGTTGTACTGAGCATTTTAAAAGGTTACTGGTTCTAATGGAAGTTTTTTTCTGAAGTGGGTGCTTAAAGTTTTTAGCTCACCCTAAGTTCAGTCCTTCTACAGAGCTCAAAAAGAGATTCTGGACTCCCACATCATGAAGCTTCCTTTATATTAAAGAGTATTTAATAATTTCAATAGCAATTTAGTAAAAGTTATTTTACTGTAGATAATAACTAGAGTAATATAGAAGGTCCTCCTTTCTGTAGGATGAAATCCAAATCACCACATCAACCGTTTGTTGATGTTGCCTGCGTCTGTATCTCTGTGTAACACAGAACAGTTCCAAGTTACTTTAAGGCCACAGTTCAACAACGCACATACATACGTACTTCAGAGCTATGGAGCCAGACAGTATCCAACTGCTTCCCGTGCTTAGGTCTGCCCTAAGACCTTAAGGCCTCAGGGAGCACAAAGTAACTGAGTGAGAGGAAGCGATATGAGGCATAGAAAGACAATAAAAGTTACAGGACACCGTGAAAGCCTGCCCTGAAAATCAGCTGCAGCAGGGGGGCAGGAGTGGAAACCAAGCTGATCATCAATCATTTGGTCTCAAGCAAAACCCACCTGGTGTGCCAGCATGCAGGGGAGCTGTATGCATTCACTGCTCTTGCAAAGGTGGTGTGTCGGCACAGAGCACGCGTGCTGCTCTAATTTGTGCAGCAATCAGCCCCGCGTAACTTACTTCAAGTGTAAATTGAAGCTTGAAGTAATTCACAGCGTAATGAGATGCTGTGCTCAACTGAGGGCAGAAGCGCAACCATCAGTTCACACACTACAGCGGATGATTCTGGCTTTCTCAGCCACAGGCCGAGCTGCTACACAACTCCCTGAGACCAGCCTTAAAAGGCTGATTAATACATATGTGTTAATTCATATATCTTTTGAGAGCTATCCACAACACTTGTCTTCAACTGTGCTTGAAGAAACATTTCCTGCAGTGGCAGTGCCAGCCCTCCCAGGCTGTCATTCGGCTCAGTCCTGGAACGCAGCCACCACTGCCCCACACACATCTGAAACAGCCCAAGGACGTTCAGACTTCAGCCCTTCCAGTCCGCACAACCCCCGAACCACAGTGAGGTAACAGCTAGGGAAGCAGGGTGCTACAGGATTGCTCAGCAGCTTACGTACGTCAGCTTGTGAAGTGCAATGATGCCTTTATCTGTGACATTCCCACAGGAAATTATCTTCAGCTGGAGGAGACTCTTCTGTAGATTCTTCGTCTCGCTGAGCCTCTGCAAACACTCGTCCTGTATGTAAATACACTTCTGCAGCTTGATTTCTGTAACGTGTTCAAGACCGTCTGGAAAGAAAAAAATTAGTATTTGATTCAGGATACCAGGAACAACCCTGTACTGGTTGTTAAATTCTCAATTTAGTAACTGATTCCAAAACCACACAGCAACATGCCCCTTTATACAGTGGGGCCGTAATGCACACCTAATCTCCAAAGCGGTACTTTAAATACATGAAAACCCCAGGGTTTGTATCCTTTTGGTGAGATTCTAAGAGCTTTGACATGGACGGTAATAATAAAACTGTACAAGTTTGGGTGATAAACCATGTCTCTGACTTAGGAACATACTAATGCAGGAAACTCCAGGTCTCCTGCCAATGAAAAAATAAAATGGTCTGTTCCCTATTTTTGTTTTTGTTATTTGAAGACCTGAAACACTTTTAAAATCTCTTATTCTGTAAGAAATGGAGCTTTCATTTTTGTTTTTTGTGTTTAAAGACATCCTAAACGCCTGGAGAACAAGTAGTATTATGCCTTCACAGACAGCAAAAACAGCACTTGGTTTAGAAGAAAAAGAACATTTAAAGTAGTGCTTTTTGCTACCAACTACTCAACTATGAACTCAATAAAATAGCAAATCTTTGTTGTGCTTCCTTAGTGCTACTGTCACATCAGGTAAGGGCCGATGAAGTTCCCAATCTCTTTCTGCTTCACACCAGACCTGCAGCAAATTCTCAGGAACTGCTGGACATTTGCAAAGCCATTTAAGGGAAAAAGAAGATGAAAATCTTTCTCTATGTCTTACTGAGGAACAAGAAAATAACACAGTTATTCATATTTTGATGCAACCAGGAGAACTAAGACCATTCAGCATAATCCTTGCACAGGTGTGTCTACATTACCCAAATAGTCAAATCCTCTGTACATGATGCAAGAGTCAGTAGCGTTGATTGCTTCTATCTTGTATTTCCCCAGGGGTCCCGTTGGGAGACCATTGTAGTCCTGCTGCCATTTCTGATAGCCTTGATAGCGCACAAACGCGCCACAGCGCAACAGCCATTCTGAAGCTGCCCTGTCAGGGCCAACAGCTTGTATACGTTCATAGTCCACTCTGCCAAGACAGAAAGAGCGTTCACATGGTTTCTGCAAGGTAGGAGATTTGTCTTGACAACAATAATACTGCACAATAAATATTTGGTTATGCACATGGTAAGATGTCAGAAAAGTAAGAATATGATTTACTAGAAATTGTTTACGTATAATTATTTGGAACACACTGGTTCTTAATCAGTCTGGCATGAGGGGTTTTTAACTGGTTTTAAATGGTAGATGCTTTTGGTAAAAAACTAAAGAATGCAAATGCAACTTGACTTAACCCTTCTAACCGATTGTTTTCTTCCACGCCACAGGAAATACTAAAAAATGCCTTTCTCTACCTTCTCTAAAGGAAGGCTTTCCAACAATTGCAAATTTGTCTCCCAAACAGTGATCTTATACAAACCTCTCATTGCCTGTCACATGGACATCATTCCCAAAGCCTTTTTTCTGCAACAATTACAGTATTTCAAAAAGACACACTTCAGCAATTAGTTAAAATCCTTGGGTCCATTCATGAGATCTTTCTCAGCGTGGTGACGAATGCTGAAGTCAGAAGCAAAGGCCTGGAAGGGCCACCTGTCTGGCTCAGCTTCCCACCTGTCACAGCCATCAGCTACACCTCGCAACCCTCTCCACGGAGATAGAAGGCGTAAGGCAAAACTGCGAGCTACTGGCAGCAGTCTTGGGCAGGGAAAGAGTTTTGCCAAGGCCGCCTCTCTCCAAAAGGAAACGTGGAAGCCCGTGTGGCTGACTCCCATCGTGAGCCACAGCGCGGTTAGATGCGTTAGAAGGGGGCAGGGCCGTGCGGCTGGTTTAAATGCATTTGAGGGTCAAGGGAAGCCCCGCGTTCCGGGGAGAACCCCCACGGGCAGCCGGCCCCGGCCGCCCCGAGCAGGGAGCCCAGCGCACACCCCGCTGGGAAGGCCCCAGCGCCGTAACTGGGACCAGGTCAGGCGCGACCCCCGCCGAGCGCCAGCGACCAGCGCGGGGGGGGGGAAGGTGGCGCCGCCTCAGGAGCGGGGCCGCGGGTCCCCCCTGCCCCCCGCCCCCCCTTACTTGTTGAAGACGGCGTTCAGCCACCCCCAGAAGTGGCGCCAGGCGCCCGGCGGCAGCTTGCTCCGGCCGCCGCCCGGCCGCGCCAGCCTCCCCCACAGCATCGCCTTCCTGGGGAAAGGAGAGGGGAAAGCGGGGTGTCACTCGGGGGGCGGCCCCGCTCCCGACGCAGCCGGAGAGCAGCCCGTTCCCGGCTGCCCCTCCAAGCCTAACCGGGGCTGGCAGCCCCGGCCCCAGCGCCCTGAGGGGAGAGGAGGCCCCGCCACCGCTCGGAGCTCGCCCCGCCCCCGGGACCGCGCCGCGCCGCCGGGATCCCCTCCCGCCGGGCTGCCCCACGGACCGAGCGTGCCAACCGTACGGGGAGGCCGGCCCGGCCCCGCTCCGCTCCGGCCGCCGCCGCGCAGAGGGCACGGAGGAGGAGCCCGGCCCGGCGCGTGTCACCACCCCCAAGATGGCGGCAGCGGCGCTGCGGCGGCGGGCGGGAGGCGGCGGGCCCGCGGTGCTGTGGCGGGCCCAGCGCCGCCAGCGCAGGTGAGGCGGCGGGGGGAGCGGCGGCGGCCGGGGCCCTGCCCGCGGCCCTCACGGCTGGAGGGCGGCCGTGGCGGGCCGGGCCGGGCCGTGCCGCCGCCGCCGCCGTCCCCTGAGGGCCGGGGCACGGGGTGAGCTTACGGCCGCCTCTGTCCCTGCGCAGCACTTTCGACGTGGCGGTGGTGGGAGCGGGAATCGTGGGGCTGGCCGCTGCCCGGGAGCTGGCCCGGCGGCACCCCGCGCTCGTCTTCGCCGTGCTGGAGAAGGAGAGGGAGCCAGGTACGGTGCCGCCGCGCCCCCCGTACCCCCGGGCCCGGGTTACCGGGTGTCCGCCCGGCAGAAACCTTCCCTGAAGCACACGCTCGCCAGAACCTCAGCGTGGCACCAACGGAGCACCACCAAGCGATGCTCGGCGTGTGCCCTCGTCGCTGAGGTGGGCGATGGATTCCCCCTCCGCGGGCGCAGCACCTTCGCTTCCAGGCACCGTGACCCCCCACCCCCGACGGGGCGTTCCTGCCTCCCTTCGCCCAGGGACGCGTCCCTCAGCGGGGAACCGGAGCTGGCACCAGCCTGTGCTTCGCGCCGGGGGCTTCGTGCCAGGGCTTTAGGAAGGACTGACCGTTGCTGCTTCATCGTTGGGAGGCGGTGGGTGTTGCTGGCCTGGGGCTCCAGCAGCAGCAGGAGTTTGTGGAGAGGGACGAGGGGGCAAAGGACTCGAGTAAGGGGCAGGGTGGGTTGCAGAGAGGCGAGGGCAGCTCTGGTTTAGTGCCCCGCAGAGTGGGAGGCAGAGAGGACGGGCTGAGCAGTGGTGCCAGGAGAGCTTTTTGGTGAGGTGTGAGGAGAAGAGTGATGGTTAGAGGGGAGGGGGCGAGGGTCGGGAAGCAGAGCTGCTTAAAAACATCTGGGAGCTGCTGGTTTGGGCAAAGTCTACACCTCTGTTAATTGCCAAAACTGTAGACCACAGTCATCTGTCCCGTGTTTCTGGATATCCCTGTATGTGCTGTGCAAGGTGCCTGGGAGGTGGAGGGTAAAGAACAAGCATGGGGATAACTGGGAAGATACCGCTAGTTACTGACCCAGTGTTAGTCAGACAGCACAGCGCACGTGGGAAATCTTGAGGCACTCCAGCAGCACCCGGGCACCTGCCGTGGCTTTGACGTAAGAAACAATGAGCCCTGTTGCTTCACTGAAAGCTTTCCTGGCTTGCTGAAGTACGAGCACAGGTTCTTCTCATAAGCAGTCTTTTCACACCAAGTGCTATGCAGGTGTGCAGTCACTCAGGGTAAGTAGGAGCAGCCCCAAGGGATGACATCAGTGGCTAACTCAAAATAAGACCTGTGAGCCCAAGCTCTCACTTCAGATTGTTCTATCATCCAGGCTGTACGTTGCTCTTGAGATGTTACATGTACGGTATGAAGTGGCTCCTTATCCCCAAGACGGGACGTACACCAAGTCCTTAACAATTGTGTGAGTGCAAAGCAGGAGTGACCTTTGGGAGTCGGTATGTTAAGAGGGAGAACCTGACCAAATTACTTGAGTAAAAATGTGATATTTTTCACCTGTTTTTCTTGGCTACAAAGTGGAAATAGCAACCTAATCCAGTTCACAAATACCTGAAAAGCCTACCAGGCCAGCCAGCACATCCAAAGAAATTGGGGATTGCACAGACATTATGTTAGATGAGGCATTTAAGGATGCATTTAATTTTAAAAATTTAATTTCTTAAAATTAATTTTAACATCTAGAAAATTTTGTTTGATTGGCCTGCAGTTGTAGCTCTTGGAGGCAAAACTTGTGATTTATTATTTTTTTTTCATTCCTGTTGATTCAACAGATTGCAAGCTGTGGTGGTTGATTATTAACTAGGTCTTGCTGTGTCAGTATTTTTCTAGCCTTCTGAGGCCAAGGGAGGAACTGTGTTTGCTGTGCAGTTGCCTTATTTGAACATCTCTTGTTATGATGCTGATTTAGTGCAGGATCTCAAATTGCTCGCTTTTTTGACAGCTGAGGTAATTAAAGTATGAACCAATCATGGGCATGGGTATTTTAATAACTTATTTTTCTTTCCGTTTAGCTCATCACCAGAGCGGACATAACAGTGGTGTGATTCACAGTGGAATTTACTACAAACCTGGATCTCTGAAAGCTAAGCTGTGTGTGCAGGGTGCAGCCCTCTGCTACGAGTACTGTGACCAGAAGGGAATACCGTATAAACAGTGTGGGAAGGTATAGGAATTGCTGTTCTTTACCTTTGGAAGCTGAGACTGTATAATGTACGTTCAATGTATAGCATAGGCTGGGTTGTGGTCTTTCTCCCGAGAGATGGGTTTCTGCAACACTTACTACCTTCAGGATGAATGTGCCTTTTTGTTTTCTTCTTTCCAGCAATTAAAATCAGTTTCTTTTCTGGGCCTAAATAATAATTCTTCGTATCTGTGGGGTGAGCTGAAATATCCCAGGTAATGGTGGAAGCCAAGCCTTGTGGAGGGGCACCTGTGTAGCTCCAAGGAACGCAAAGGCTCTCAATATGCGCTTGCCATACTTCTTTGGAGAACCTGATATGCTAAGACGCGGTGACTTGAAAACAGCTCCAGGTGTGACCCAGCTATATATATTTATGCCATGTTACATCCGCCTAACACAACCTGAAATGATGGGGACAGAAGAGGGCTGTATGGATTCAGCTTGGGATCTCCCCAGCCACATATCCTGTTTCTGGAAGTGTCTGTAAACAGAGACCCAGGAAGGAATGAGAACAGGACAATCAAATTATTAATTATTTCAGCTCGGGTTATTTTCTGAGCCTGATCTGTTCTGTCTGTGGTGGCTCTCAATGGGTTTCTCTTCCAAGTGTTTTTCAATTAAAAGCTTTTGCCTCAGAACATACTTCGATGAGCAGTTTCAGAGATCAACAACCCGCTACATGAAGAGTTACATCGTTTTGAAACTGGCTCCTGCAAGCTTCATCTGATGGCCCCTAGCCCTTGTGTTGGAAGAGATGATGAACGGTTGATCTGTGCTCACACTCTCCAAGTTGCACGTAATTTTGTATCCCCTCCTCCCCCAAAGTCCTCCCTTCCAGCAGGTGAATCTGGGTCTGCTCAGTCACTCCTCTTAGAGAAGCTTTTTCAAGACTGTCTCCACCCTGCCTTCGCTCTCTGAACCGTTGGCAGTTTAGTGCATCTTTGATACAAGATGAGGACCACAACTGTGCGCAGCATTCAAGGTGTGGTCAGACCGGATTTTTGCAGTGAAATAGTAGTTCTCCGTGTTATCCTGTATCCTTTTCCTAGTTGTTCCTAATGTTCAGTTTAGGGCTCTTCAGCTGACACTAGGCATTGAGCTGATGTTGCTGTAGGACTGTCTGTCCTAACCCCAAGATCTTGGTCCTGAGTGATAACTTTGAACTTGGATTCCGTCATTTTATATGTGAGGCTAAGACTGCTTTTTCAGTGGTCATCTTTTCACATTTATCTGGGTTGAATTCCATCTGCCGTTTGGTTAGTTGCTCACTCACCTTGGAAGGTCCCTCTGCAGTGCTTTACAGTTGGCTTTTGTCTGAACCGCCTGGAGTCACTTGAAACCATCACCCGACTTTCTCACCACCCTGGTTGCTTGTGAACATCTTGGACAGCACGAGCCTTTCTCTTAAAAGCGCAGTGGAGACCCTCTCTGATGTGACAAGCACCACGTCAGGGCCCCCTGGCTCAGCACCCCCTGGCTCAGCACCCCCGGGGAGCTGGGTGCAGATCTCTCCCAGCTCTGGGGTGCAGAGCAGAGGTCCCTGGATGTGGCAGTGTTGGTGGCCCTGGCACCAGTGTGACGGTGCTTGTCCTGGCCTGGCTGTGCTCGCTGCTCCCTCTGCCGCAGCGCCGATCACAAGATGGCACTGTGGATTTGTGCAGCGATCCACCAGACTGTCACAAACCTGCTCGCATGTGAGGCAGCAGGCTTGCGCTGCAGGGGTCAGTGAGCTTAGGAAGGGCTGGCGCAGACCCTGGCACCTCCTTTGCTGAGACTGAATTTCTGTGCTTCAGCCTCGTCTTCCCCCTGCAGTGTTTATTCCAGGGAAGATGACGGTGACGTTATGGCACGTTTTTCCAGCGTTACAGCCAGTTTTACATAAAGCAGCCCTAAGTCTGGAGAACTTGGTGCCTTCTCAGTGCAGAGATGCCAGAGTTCTCCAGGCTTGGGCCTGCTTTGTGTAAAAATACATCAAGCGCTAGGCCTGGAAGCAGTGTGGTCGGTGCAAACCTGGCACAGATAATGCACAGCCTGGATAAATTTCTTGTGATAGTTGTGAGTTGTGGTTAAATGAAGTGGAATTGGTAACCATGTCAGAACACATCCTTACTCTGTTATTGAGACTGCGATTTGTACATCGTGGGTTAAATTCAGTTTTATTTTTGGAAGCATCCCAGTGGCTCGTTAAAATCACATTCACATTCAGATTTGTAGTCTTGTGGTACTTTTAGCAAATATTATCCATTGATAGTACTTATACTGTAGTTTAACACTTGTCTTTCACTATCCTTAATACAGTAATGCTTTCTCAGTAATAATAGGTATTTACAGAATCTTGTGCAACTAATGGTACAAACCACTTTTTGCCCACTCCCCCTGAGTTGTAATTTGCTTTTCACTGTTGCTTGCTTGTTAGCTCAGGCTTGATGCCAGACCTGAACTGGCTTGGTATGTTTTGCTCACTGGTGTGCCTTGTTATCTTTTCTGAAGCTAATTGTAGCCGTTGAACAAGATGAAATTCCAAGACTCAAAGCTCTGTATGAAAGAGGGCTGCAGAACAATGTCCGAGGTCTGAAACTGATTGGAGCAAAAGAAATACGAGCTAAAGAACCCTTCTGCAGGGTAAGGGATTTTTACTTTTAATTAGCATGTAAGATCCCAGTTTCTCAGGTCACAGCATTTTTTAATTTAACATAGATACGTTTCTGGCCTTGTAATTTGCATGGGTGGCAAGTTCAGAAGAGCCTGAAAATCTAGAAGAAACATAATTGCCAACAAAAATAAATGTATCCATTTGTTTCTGGAACTTTTTAGCTCAGTCCAATCCTTTGTATGCATTTGCCATTACATACTCATCAGACCAGGTCTGACACAGCATAAGGTGATCCTGCAGAATCTTTTAGGTGACACGGTCACCACAGGTTTCCCCAGCTCACCTGTTCTCATTCTCTTGCTCGTCAGTTCATAGTTCATTAGTTCTCCCTGTGATGAAGTCATAAAGAGCTGCTGCTGCTCTAATTGCAAATGATGTACCATGTGTCTCATAAGGGCCAGCATTCACAAATTAGAGAGCAGGCAATTCATTTCACTTGCAGCCTACAAAAGGAATCAGAATTATTTGAGTCAAAGTAGGAGACTATTGTCCATTAGTCCCTGTACAGGACAATTTATAGGCAGATGGACAGAGCCTCCAAGTTGTTCAAACTTCATCATTTTCTCAACTTTACACAGAGCTGTCCTCCCTAGTGTATATGCTCAGAAACAAAAAAAACAGTTCTCCCACCAATGACAATGAATGATGTTTTTTTTTTTCCCCCCCAGTCTTTATTTTTCTTCCCCTTCTCCTTACAGGTGCTTGCTTGTATGTTTTTGTGGTTGATAGGCAGATATTCCTTTACCCAGGTTAGAGCTGCTGTGTCTTGAGTTTAGGCTGAGATGATTCTGCTCCTTCCCACTAAAATTATTTAACTTACAGTAAAGCTTGATAGCGCAGCACTGACAATTCCTTCCCATCTGTCAGTACAGCTTTGGATCAAGCCAATTTCAATCCAGTTGCTTCCTACGCATGGGGTGGTGATGTAGCACTTCTCAGCCTGTTTATTTTCAAAGTAGGAGAAATGCATGTAGTTTGTGGAATACAGATTTGTTGGTGTTTAGTATACCTCTGATTGAAAGGAAAACCTTGATATAAATTCCCTGTACTCTTTCATTTGGCACCTTGCTGTTGGTGTAGCTGCATGGCTTGTTGCTTATGAGTGGTTGGTTGTAGGTAGAGACAAAAATTTTCTGGAGAAGAATCTTTTTTTTTTTTCGTGTAAACATTTTGTATCCACTCCTTAAAACACTCTTTGCATGTTCAAGATCCACCTGAGCATTACTTCTGCAAATGCATAGATTCAGGTGGGTCTTACTTCATTTGCTTTGGTTTCCCAATCTGTGTCCTTTCCTCAAGCAAAGGGAACTGGAATGGTGTGAAACATTCCACTGCGTATCGAGTGGAGAGAAAAGTTTAGTGTAAGATACAGTTTTACCAGGCATTCTGGTTATCTTGGGCATGTAAATGCCCCCTGCTACTGTGGTATCTGAGTGGCTGACAGTCTTTAAGTTACACTTACAGCATCTCTCTGGGACAAAGCACTCCTACTATCCTAATTTTACAGCCAGAACTAGGAAAATACTGTGATGCCATCTAGCATGATAAAAATTATGTGAGAAACTGATCCTTTTGGGTATAAAGGGAGTAAAACGTCTGAGAGACATTACAGATTCTAGCTATGCACTGGACTTAAACTTTGCTTTCTGCTAGGAGAAATATAGGCAGTTGTCTAACTCAGAAGGGACTTTCCTCTCTGATGTACGGTGCAGTAAGTGTTGTGCCCTGGCTAGACTGTATCTTGCAGCCTTGCAGGAGGCATTGGGAACAGCTGTGCATCAGGGAGAGCCCCATAAGTGACTGTTTGAAGGTGGAATTGCATAGCACGTGGTGAAAGATAAGTACATCTCTGTTCTATTGTTAAGTGCTCTGTCGAGAAGACTTGTTCATGCGGGAGTTAACATGATCACTTAATCCAGCGTAAGTAGTTTTCGCCATATTAGTTGTCAGCAAACACAAACGCTGGAGCTGGCACATGGAGAGACTAGGAACAGGCAGCCAGGGATGGGGAGACAGCGGTACTCCCTTCTCAATGGCAACGCACATTATTCCAGATGAAATACTCTCTGTATTGAAGAACAAAGTCCACATACAGCCTTCACTGTTCTTCTGTATCTTACTACTGTTTCAGGGTCTGATGGCCCTTGATTCTCCATATACCGGCATTGTGAATTATAAGCAAGTGGCCCAATCCTACGCTGAAGACTTCCAGGAAGCAGGTGGGACAGTCTTGACTGATTTTGAAGTTACAAACATGGAGATGGCTAAAGAAAGTTCTTCAGGAAGTGAAGATGGTAAGGCATTTCTTTGCCCTCCCTTTACTACAGTCCTGCCAAAGATTTTGTTCAAAACACATTTGCTTTAACTGAAGTGACATTTCTGAACCTTTCTGTCCCATAGGAATGAGACCAAAGCCAAAATTATGGTAGTAAGAGTATTGAGCAAGCTCACTTCTTTTTTGCAGGCAGGTCACCCTTCAGCTGAAACATGTAAAGCTGAGGGAGGCAAATGAAAGTTAAATTGAGGAGGAAGGTTGTTCTCTCCTATTAAAATCAAATTTAGCTGAGTATTTCATGAGTATTTTTGTGATAGTGCTTTTGTCTTTATCCTGGAAGGCAGGTTGGGTCTGTGCTGGTACACATATGGAAGAATAAAAAAGCCCTATTCATTCATAAATACAGTTATGCCCAACGACATCAGTTGTGTCCAACAGTAGTTGCTCCGTAGCTTGAAGATTCCAGTGGAAGAATCCTTCTTTTTGACAAGCTGCTTGTTCTGTCAGTTTTCTGTTAGGTGTTCTATTAATTCCTTCTCTTGTCTAATTCTATTACAGGACTAAAATACCCGGTCATTGTTAGGAACTCAAAGGTAAGAACTAAGCTGAAGACTTAATTGCTTAATAGGAAGCTGGTTTTCCTTTTCTTATGAATTTTTATTGAGTCCTGAAGGATTAATCAACTCCTTAAAAAATGCTAAAAAGCTGCTGTTCAGTAACCTGATCAGTGTCATCTAGGACTGCTTTTATCAAACAACTGCGATCAATTCTTAACAATTAGCATGTTCAGGTTGTATCGTGTACTGGGAATAATGATGAAAGTATAACTTTCTCCTTCTGCTGCCCAACATATTTAGCTGTATATGTCCCTTATCTTTTTTATTTGCATGTTTCTTATGCTTGTTTCCAAAGCCTCCTTTTATGACTTACTCATTTGGTGAGAAACACCTATTTTTGTGTCTTCTTTTGGTCTTTGGCATCTATGAAAATGATAAGGAAGCATTTAGAATCCTTTTATCATCAGAAAGCCACAAGCTAATTGAATAAAACAGGTGCATATACTGGTGTCATGCCTGCAAGCCGGTGAGTGCTGCACAGGAAATGTAGTTGTAGCCTTTTCACCTTCAGGAGAGAGTATCCGGACTCTTCTTCGGAAGAGGGAAGACAACCAACCAAGAACCAACCTCACAGCCCCTCAGTAGTTTTTAAAGTTGGTGCTGCTGCTTTTTCCTTCTAGTTCTGCTCTTTCATTAAAAAGTAGCTTCCAAAATCTGTTAGATTCCCTTGCCAAATACTGGTATATTTTTAACGGAAGCATAGATAGAGAATAGCTTGGGATTTTATTTATTTATTTACATAGTAAGGTGTTTAAATATTTAAGACCTTTCCGTAACAGTGTGCTATAAACTTGCACAGCTTTCTGGATAAACTACCATTCAGTAGCAGGACCGCTCCCAGTCTGTGGGGTGAAATCTGTTAACAGTTTTATTTAACCAAATGTTTTGCGGTTGCTGAGCTACCTACCCCACCTATTGCATATCCTCTGGCGATGCAAACCTGGCCAAGGAGCTGCTTTGTAGGGTGCAGAGGTGGGGAAGCACCGGGGGGAGACGCTGGGGTTTCTGGAGGAGCAGAGTTTTTGAGGCTGGTGGTTGGGTCTCTGTTCTGTACAATAATACGCACGAAGCTCTGTGTTCTGGGAACTGAAGCTGACAGTAGTCTGACAATCAAGGACTTGTTTCTTTTTTTATTTTGTTTTTTTTTCTTCCCCTCCCTGCCCCTTTTCTATAAAGATTCTTCCAGTCCTGCCTGGGCAATGAATTGCCATTTTAGGATAGTTCTCCAGGAAATAAAGAAAAATACTATTAAAGAATAATATAAAAAAAAGTATCTCGTATTCTTAAATATTGTTAAGAATGAAATGAAACTGTTAAATATTTCTGCCTCCCTTTGAAAATATCGTTGGTTTTCTTTCTGGTCTTGACTCATTTTTTTTAAAGCTTGTAGGTGATAGGTGGTTTTTCAGTAGCTATGTTGGGGTTTTGTGTGTTTTGTTTCATATTTTTTTTCCACAGGGTGAGGAAATCTACTGTCGGCACATTGTGACCTGTGCAGGACTTTACTCAGACCGTCTGTCCGAGATCAGTGGCTGCAGCCCTGAACCTCGTATTGTACCCTTCCGTGGAGATTATTTGGTGCTAAAACCAGAAAAGTGCTATATGGTTAAAGGAAATATTTATCCGGTACATGCTCTCCTGTTTGTCTTTCAGAGTGTACTCAAAACTGCTAAAACTACAGAAATAAGGGCAATATTACATGGCCATTTCTAGTGATGCACAACATGTGGACGTAGATTCAGTTGCTTTCTGACAGGACAGCTTGGTTTTGTTAGTTCTTGAGGAACAGGTGGAAGCACTATGTGGGAAGTTATTGCCAGTCATTTTTTTTTGTTTGTGTTTTTGGTGTTGGGATTTTTTTTGGTTTTGAGTTTTAATAGGGGAAGAATGAAATGTTTAGCACGATAGCCACACACCCACAAAAGCCTAGCTTCTTTCTTGATGTTGTAAAATAAATCTGTAGGGAGGATTCAGAAGTCAATGAGGGACAACAGTAAATAATTAATTACTTAAATGTAGGGTTTAATCTTGTGTGCTAATACCCAAAGCTCAGATTTAGATATTTGCCTCTCAACCCTGTCTTTGAATTAGCTTTACTTTGTATGACAAAAAATAGACATGGAAGGAAAATGACAAACTTTCTGCTGTTTATATAGACAAATAGTGTGAAGAAGAGGAGCAATCCCTGACAGAAAGCGAAGTTAGCAAGTAAGAAGAGAGAATTCCTAGGGCGGTATTTTAGTTAATTCATGCGGTCTATCGAAATACCGCCTTTCTGAATATGAACTTAGATTTGCGTGCTAAACGCTGGAGTGGGTCACCCTAGAGAAACTGTGGAACCCTGTGCATTGGGTGTTTGACCCCTTCTCACCTGGGAATGATTCAGGATCCCATTTTGGGATGGGAGGGAGGAACTGGCTGGCATGCGAGGGTACCTTCCAGCTTTGTTCCATGGCTGTGTGAGGATGCCTTTTGAATTTTTTTGTTATGGCCAGATACGGTAATAAGATTAGAAAATTGCACCACTCTTAATGATATGTTACCAGAAGTGTAATGTAGTTTCTGGAGTGGTTGTACTAAGCTTCAAAAGTATTGAATGTGTATTTTTAACAGGAAATTCAGTGCACTGAATGCAGAAAAGGAACGTCTCTTAAAGCACTTTTTAAGTCATAACAATACTGGGTTTTGAGAAATACCCAGTGTGTGCTTATTTTTGGACTATTAACACAGTCACCTCTGTAATCACCTTTTCTAAGTAGCTAAAGGTCTTGAAGTACCCAGCGCATGAAGAGGTGTGTTTATTTAATACTTGTATCTGGATATAGGCAGCTTATTTCTGTTTCAGCCTTCACCCACAATTACACTGTATTCCATTTGCAAACAAAAAAGAAACTGTAGAGACTTACTGTTAGCATTAAACAGGCTTTCTAACTGCATGTTGTTTTGAGCAATACAGAATGGTGAGGTTTTCCTAATATTTTATAACCTACTTTATTGCAGTATAATTACTGCTGGTGAATAGTATTAGTGTGTCATGGGTTTTGTTGTGGTTTGATTTATATCCTGAGAAATCACATGTACTTTTTTTTTCTGTTGTTTGTTTTGCTTTTACCTGAGATGCAGTTTTATTTGGCCTCGCTCTGTTGTTCAGTGTTTTAAATTGGCTACGTGCTATAACTGCACAATTAACAAGCAGAAAAACCAGTGCAGGAGCCAACTGTATGGTTATACAACTCGAATTTTGTTGTAGCAGTTGGAAAGAAAATGGCAAATTTACTTCCTTTGTCACTCGTTCATTAAAAAATAGTTGTTTCCCTTTATTGGGAGGACAACTCCTGTACTGTGTTTTGGTTTATTTTATTCACTCTTTCACGTGTTAAAGTGTAAATATCTATACTTCCCTCCTTGCAAATGTTTTCCATGTTTCCTAGATGATTTTGTTGACTTGAATGGTTGCATGGCAGTTTCTCTGATCTGGTTTGTAACAGCTGTAATAACTGCTGTATCCTGCTTTAGGTTCCCAATCCTCAGTTCCCTTTTCTGGGATTTCACTTCACACCGAGAATGGATGGCAGTGTTTGGCTTGGTCCTAATGCAGTACTAGCCTTTAAGCGAGAGGGCTACAAATTGTTCGACTTCAACACTGGAGACTTTTTAGATGCAGTAACGTACAGGTAATAGCTTGTCTTTTTGTCTGTTGAATGTAGTTATTGAAACGTCAGCTTTTGACTCCATGGAAGCTCGTTCCTGTCAAAAAGCCTGCTTTTGCCAAGTTTTTGGTGTGTTTAAAGACAGTTGTGCTGATAAGGGTGGACTTCTCCAAGACACTCAACTTTGCATGCGATCTAATATTTGAATTTTCATAAACTACCAAGACAGGTCTCAGCTGGTCTGAGAATGTGTCTGCTGCTGGTGAGCCACGTTGCTACTAGTGGAGCTCTTCCAGGATTGGTTTTGGTCCAATGCAGCGTAATATTTTAATCAACCTAGACAGTGTGATTAAAATACCTGCAGAGGAAGCTTGGAAGAGAGAGCACAGAATGGTCTGAAATGCCGTGTTAAACTTCGTCAGGCCGTCCATGTACGTTTAAAAAATGTTTGAGTGCAAGGCAATATATGTTTAGGGCCACAAATGCAGGCTGGGAAGCTGTCCTAGAAAGCGTGTCAGAGGAATTAGGAATCATTGCTGAAATTGCAAACTAAATGAACAGAATGTCTGTAGAAGTCGAGGGAAATCTTGCTTCTCTATGAGGGGCTGGACAGACCATTACCAAGTGCTCAATTTTAGGAATTAGACTTGAAAAAGAATGTGAAAATATTGGGGAGGATCCAAGGAGAGGCTGAAAAACAGGTCAGGGAACTGGAAAATAGCTTCCTGACAAACAGCTCAACTTAATGCAGTTTATTAAAGAGTTGAAAGTGTCTTGATCGTTGTCTATAGATTTTTATACTGGAAGACCTGAGGAAAGCAAAGCAAGCAAACAAGATTTGCAAAGACAAAGCAAGGTTTATTGACTGAAAACTGAGGGGTTTAGGAGTGTGATGATCTTTTCAGAATAATTGTGGAGAAAAAGTCTTGAGCGGCATGTCTGTTTTCCCTTGTGCGTGTGGGTTTTCAGCCTCTTGCCATTTGACTGAACCAGAGAAAAATCCTGGACATAGGAATGACTTGAGTTCAGAGTTCATTCTCACAGAAAGAACATAAATGCAATGCTACAGCTCCGTAAACCAGGTTTGTTGAAGCAGGGAAGGACAAGCATGTATTTCTCGAGTAGAAAGCACTATCAGATTACTGATGTTGGGAATGGGAATTTTTGCCATGCAGTTGCATTTGCTACCTTCTTAATGTTAGTTTAATGCTGCTGCCTTTACCCTGGAAGATTTGTTCTTACTGCGGTTCTTTTTTCTCTCTGCAGTGGGTTATGGAAGCTTGTGCTGAGAAACTTGTCTTATGGACTGAGTGAAATGTACAGAGCGTGTTTCCTTAGCGCACAGGTGAAGCAACTTCAGAAGTTCATCCCTGAGGTCACTGTCAATGATGTTCTCAGGTAAAGAAAACTTTTCTTGTTAGTAACACCCAGTGGCTTTTAAATCCCTTGTTTTTGAACAGTTGCAAATGTAGCATTAGCTTACTCCTTTCCTCCACCAAAATATGCTACCAAAGCACAGAAGCATTTAGTTGCTTTCTACAGGAAGGCCTTTTGTATTGTGTTTGCTTGTGTACAGGCAAGTTTGATGAATATTTGTGTGACTTTCTACGCTCTTTATAGGCTGAAATTCACAGCTGTGACATGCTTGCTGAAAAAAAAAGTCTCTTTATCCTAGTGATACATTCAATAGCCTGAACATAATCTGAGTTGACAAAGAAAGCAAAACGCTATTGAAATTCGGAGGGGAAACTGGACTATGAGTTGCTACTGAGTGAATATTGACTTAATCATCTCAATAAAATTGTGTTCAGCTTCTTAGTGTGTGTGTGTGGAAAACTAGTTCTAAGGAGTTCAGAAATGCTAAGAACTGAAGAGACTCGTGAGGAAAGATGAGGCATTTAAGTACATGGAGGTGGGTTTAACTGTCCAGAGATTGGCAGGGAGAATCCAGAATGAGAAAAGCTTGAGCATGGTAAAAGGGAGTTACCCAGCTCAGGCAGATATATACTGTTGGCATGTCATTTATGTTTGACAAGACTTGCTATTTCAAAACAAAGGGCTTCCTTTTTGAAAAAGACGGGGCATGTTTGTGTGTGTGTGGAGGAGAGTAACTGCACAACCAGGAAAGATAAAGAAGATCCTCTGCTTGGCTACCTGCCCTTGTTTTACGGTAATGACTGTGAGACATCTCCCATCCTGCCTCACAAGTGTTAGACTTCCCTGTGCTCGCCCAAAAGCCTGACAGGGCCTTGACTCCACGCTATGCCTTCCTTACTGTTTCCCTGGGCACCTTCACAAGGTCAGAACAGAAGTGATTTCCTGAATGCAGAAAACATTTTTCTTTCTCATGGTGGGCTCCTTTATTTTGCAGGGGTCCCTCTGGAGTGAGAGCTCAAGCATTGGACAGTGACGGAAATTTGGTAGATGACTTTGTATTCGATGGAGGCAGTGGGGATATTGGAAGCAGAATTCTTCATGTCAGAAATGCCCCTTCTCCTGCCGCTACCTCCTCCCTTGCCATTGCAAAAATGATTGCAGATGAAGTGAAGCAAAGATTTGAACTGTGAATGGTTGACAGGTGTAGCGTGGTTTTACCCCTCTTGTATGTGTAGCAGCTTGTCTGCGTTGAATGAACTCTGCAGCCTTTAGTGACGAAGATAAAACTGGCAACGTGTTGCTTGCAACCAGTGCTGGCATAGCCGTGCAGAACAAAACCAGCATTTTCAATGTTTGCCTTTGCCAGCCACAGCTGCTTGAATAAAGGAGTTACGGTGCCTGGTGAGGCCTGGTGCGGCACAGCCACCTGCAAGACAGAAGCTCATGGCCCTGTTGGCAGTAAAGGTTTGTCCCACCTGAGCAGGAACAGCCTGTGGGAGTGCTGGTGCCAGGCACAACGCGAGGGTCTCTCTCTCCAACCATAGTGGGCCTTTAGGAAGAGCCTCTGTGGTGGGGTTGCCCACACAGACTTGCCATGCCTCTGGGCTAAACGTTGCCTCCTCTTCGCACCCTGGAAGAGTCCAGGTCCTCTGGGAACCCACAGGCACCGGGTGGTTCTCCGTGTGCTTTGTGCTTTCTCTCTGACTCTGGTAAAATTGGACCCTACAGTCCCCTAGCTTCTATGGAAGTAACGGAGATAGAAGGATAAGCCCTGCTTAAGGGTTCTGCTGATCGGGAATGGAGGGCTTTATCAGAGACTGAAAACAATATTCAGATCCTTCTACATGCCTGTAGAGTATTTCACAGAAAAAAAAGCCTAACAAGGGATTACTAAATCCAAGTCAATTTAGATACGCAATTCAGATATGCTATCTGATGGCCGTTTCTATTTTTTTTAATAGAACTGAAATTAAAACGTATACGTAAACAGTCATTTTTCGTTTAACTTAAATCTGGGAAGTCAGCACTGATCAGAAATTACTTCAGTGGTTTTGGGGTGGGTTGTTTTTTTTTTCCTTTGAATACTGGTAATGCAAAAGGAGCTTATCTGTGCAGCATGTTGAGCAATCCAGGGGAAATGGTCTTTGTAAAAGCAAATGTGAAGGGAGGGAAGCTACAGAAACCTGTCTTAATTGAGTCATGTTGCATACCGCTTCCCTTGGAGCCCAAGGAGCAGTGAGTCAGGAAGGCTTCCTATTTCCCACATGGCTGGCAGGAGGGGAGCTTAGAAAGTGCTGGTTACTCTTCTGATACTTGGAAATTATCAAAGGTACTTCTGGAAGAGAGGCTATGTGGAGAACATGCTTTAAACTAAAGAGATGTTAAACAAGTTTGGTACTAAGCTGAGTATCTTGGTGTGTTCTGCATAATTAGTACAAAAAAGAATTATGTGGCCCCAGGGACAAAGTACTTGAGAATACTTTTAAAGCAGATGTTCACAGGATGTTGGGTAATACAGATAATTGTGGGTAGTTTGCTACCAGGCAATTTGCCATACTCTTTAATTTATTTATTTTTTTAAGTCACTTTCTGCACTCTGACAGGCATGAGGGAGTGTGTGAGCATAGGAAGTCAGGTGTGCTAGCAGATGTGCTTACTGCACAGAGCTGAGCTGCTTTTTTTCTGTCTTTTTCTTTTTTCTCTTTTTCCTGGTGATAACTCCCTTACCAGAAAAGTGAATCCTGCATAAGGACAATCTGGAAATTGAAATAATAAGGCCTTCAAAGAAAAGCTTTGGTCATTGTTCTTGGCCACAATAACACTAGACAGAGATTCAGATATTCCAAATGCTGAAAACGCCACACGGCTGTGTAAAAGTTGTACCTTCACAATGGAACAATCGTATCTTCGCTCCCCACCAGAAGTGTTGCCTATCAACAGTAAATACTACACAAGGATTGCACAAGCAGCTTCCTCCCACTCGAGGTGTGGCCCTAACATGTATTAACAGAATAATGAACATGAAAATGTAAAGCAGTCGTATACTATGGTGAATCTGAAGTCAGCACATTTAACTGCACAGCCTGCTGTGCTTTTTTACTCTCAGGAGATTATTATTTTGGGGTGGAGTTTAACTGAAGCTTTTAAATTATGAATCTTTATGTAGCATTCTATGAAATATTTGTATTTTTTGAGATAAAGTTATAAAACTTTTAAAGGAATAACTTCCAAGAATTATAATAATGGGGTTTCAAACATAAATCTTGTTGTCCATAAAGTGTGAAAATCTATGAATATATTTTCCAGAAGCATCTATTTCACTTGGCTTAGTAACTGTGTCATTCTCTATTATGATTAAAATAGTATGGTGTTTTCTTTTTTTAATCGATGTAAGGTCTGTGTGTTTCTCCTGCCTGGCAGAAAAGTCTCACTGCTGTTTGTTAATTCTCATCTGAATTAGGTGGGATATAGCTCTACATAATAGGAATTAATTTACCGGGGGGGGGGGGGGGCGGGGGATGATGACGACACATGACCGAACTTGTCTTCTTAAGGTACCTGTACCTTATCAGTGCTTATCACACTGTACAGCTCTTTCTCCCAGCGGCGTGTATGCAGCAGGCAGAACTAGTTTTAAGCCTGATCTGGACCTGTAGTGGCATGTGGAATGGTAATTCCTGAAATTCTGAATAAAAGCATTAGGACGGCTTCGGACAAACACAATTTATTCCCCCAAAGTGTCCCATAAAGTCAGTCCTAAACTCTGGGAAGAGTATGGCACGTTACCGCATCTTGAAAATGTTGCGGGGAGTTGCGTGTCGTGCCCCGTGCCGTGGCTCCTGCGTGCTGCTCTCGGCAAAGCGGCACCCTGGGGCACTTCCCTGCGCCCGGGCACGGCGGGCGCACCTTGGAGCCGCCCAGGCCGGCTGGGGGAGCGAGGGATCCTGAGGATCCGGGGCTGCGGTTGAAGCGGAGGTGAGGGGCTCCCCCAGCCTGGAACCTACCTCCAGACCCGGACCCTGGCTGTACCTGCGGGTTTGCGGGTCTCCCCACCGTTACCCTGCAGCTGCGCTCGGCGTTACCTTTTTATTATTGCTCAGTTTGTGTTTGACCAAGTGTCTGCCCCGAGAGACAAGCACGGGGCCGGGGAGCGGCCGGGCCGAACCGCTGGGAGCCGCCGCTGCCCCGGCGAGCGCCGGTCGGTGCCGGGAGCCCGACGGGGCGGGCGGGCGCCTTTGCCTCCGGTTAACTTACCCGCTGCCCCTCTGCACAAGCCTTAAGAGGGGTGGGGGTGTCTAACGTGTGACATCGGCGTGCAGCGCCATCAGAAGGGAATCGAGGGGAAGTTTGGCTGGAGCGGGGCGTCGGGGGGTGGGGGACAGCGAGGGCAGCGCACCCCGGGGTCTGGTGCTGCCGCGGGGCGGCTCCGGCTGAGCCTTCGCCAGAGGGAGGCGGCTCCCGGTGCGCGCAGGGGCAGCGCAGCAGGTGGCGGGAGGGGGGGGCGAGGCGCCCCCGGCCCCGGGGAGGAGCGCGAGGCGCCGCGCTGCGGGTTCCCCGCCGTGCCCCGCTGCGGGCGGGCAGGCCCCTCGCGGCGTAGCCGGCCCCTCGGGACGCGGCCGACAGGGGGCGCCGCGGGCAGCGGGCGGGGGGCAGCGCGGTGGCGGCGGCCGCGCCTGCGCGCGGAGGGCGGCGGCGTTAGCGGGCCGCAGCGGCGGGGCCCAGCGCCTCACCCGCCGCCCCGTCAGCGCACGGCGAGCGGCGCGGAGCCCGGCCCCTCCCGCGCCGGATGTGATGGCCGCCCGGGCGGGGGGGTGAGGAGCGAGCCAGCAGCGGCCGGCAGCCCAGCGCGGCCCGGCCCTGACGAGCGGCGGCTTCTCCTTCCCCTCCGCGCCCCCCTCCCTCCCCGCCCCCCCCATGCCCCGGGCGCCGTAGCCGGCGGGGAGCGGCGAGGCGGGCGGCCCCGATGCGGAGGAGCCGCCGACGGGCGCCATGCAGCCGCCGCCGCAGCCGTACGAGTTCTTCGGCGAGGAGAACGGCCCGAAATGGCGGGGGCTCTTCGTGCCCGCCCTGCGCAAGGTCAGTCCGCCGGCGGCGGCGGCCGGGGGGCGGGCGGCACCTGCGCCTCACGCCGCCCTGCGGCCCCGCCGAGCGCCCCTTCCCCTCGCCGGGCTCCCGGGGCCTGTGGCGGGGCCGGGGCCCGTTCCGCCGTACGGGATACGCGTCCTCCCGTAGCCCCGACCCCTTCCCGGGCAGAGCAGGGCCGCTGGCTTGCACGGGGCCCCTGCCCGGCATCGGCGGCCCCCGGCCTCGGTGGTCCCCGGCTTCCCTTCCCCTCCCAGCCTCGGCGGGGCAGCGGTCGGAGCCGGCTGCCCACGGCCGGCCCTGGTCCGGCCCCGCTCCTGCCGTGCCCGGCGCGGCGGTAGCTCCCGTCAGGGGCCGCTTCGCCGCCACTTGCCGGCGGCCCCGGCCCTGCCCGCCCGGCGGGGCCGCTGAGGTACGGGCCGGCGCGGCGCTGAGGGGGGCAGCCTCGCAGGCCCTTGCCCGCCCCGGACCCGCCACCCAGCTGAGGTGCTGCCACACCGACTATCGCGACACACCCTGGCGGTCGGAGTCCTGCGAGAGAGTAAAGCAAGCCGCGGCGCAGGGTGAAGTCAGCCTGTGTGTTTCCTTAGAGAAGCAGCTGCGTGACTGCGATAAACCCTGCGGGAACCCGCTCGGCCTGTCGTGACAGAGGGGTTTCATTCGGCGTTGTGTGCGGCAGCCTGTAGAGCGGGGCAGCCCCCGGCCCGTGGTAGGGCACCCCCGGGAACGGGGGTTGGGGCTGGGGGGGCAGGCAGGGGGGATGTGCTGCTCTGTGCCTTGGCTCGCTGCCTGCCCAGGGCTGAGCAGCGCTGTAGGGGTTTCAACGCGGTGGCCTGCTGAGCCGCACGGTGCTGGGCAGTGCTGTGGTACAGGTAATGCGGGCACTCAGGAGTGGTGTCTTGTCTCTTTTTTTTTTTTTTTTTTTTTTTTCCCCCCCAAGAATAGATGTAGCGATGGTGGGGGGCTAACAATTCTCTCTCTCCTTTCTTTAAATAATAAAAAAGATCAAAGATTTGCATTTCTCACGGGGGTCCCTGTGTCACTTGTATTAAAAGCCGCTGAAGGCAGCCCAGTAGTCTTGTGGCTAGCGTAAAACCCACTCATCGCCTGTCTGGAGGAGAATCCTGGGTTTCCTGCTCTTGAATCGCTTCCACCTCATTTGCTTTCCAATGTGTCTTGGGAAGCTTGGAGGATGCCATGCTGCTTCTTTCCCCCATCACTGGAGGCTGACATAAAACAGCACCTTAACAGCAACCAGCACCCACCCAAACGGGAGGTATAGCTCTATCAGAGTGACCAAAAGGATTCCTTTAAAACTTTAAAGATGTCTTCATCATTCTAAAATACAAATAGTGTAAAAGTTGGTGGATTAATGTTGCTCTTACCGATTCTTACCATCTCTGTATGTTTGGTTTTGATGAAAAGAAACAGAGCAGGAACTTAGACTTTCTAAACCAGAGGAAATAAGTCTTGATACCAGTGACTGCTTGTAAAAAGTTGTAGTTGCTTATAGACAGGGTTTTTTTCTTCCTGGGAAAGTTCCTTGTCTGCAGTACCCACCCTTCAGCATGAAGCAATCTTACTGTAGTGTGCATTTCTTTTATGAACACACAGTATCAGTGAGTCAAAACAAAATTGTATCATTGTTCCAGTTATTGCGGTCAGGCTATTAGGGAGACGCTGTCAGTTTTAATATATTCTTTCAAAGATCAAATGCCCTAATAAGAACACTGGAGATTCTTAAACCAGAACTTTTTGGAAAATTTATGGGTTGTTTTGTTTACATCTTGCATTTTCACTTCGATAATGAGATGAGAGCATTTCCGTTATTTATAGGAGAGCTGAAAAGTGCGGCGCTGAATCCAAAGTGTGCACCAAAGCACCAGGTTTTGTGTTTCAGAACTCCTGAAAACTGTGGTAACATTTTAGATAGTTTGCAGTTTCATTCTGCAGAGGTTTAAGAGTCTGCTTGTCAGCCAGTTCAGATACGATCTTTTCCAGCAGGTTGCTTTTGTGGTGAAAATTTTAAAGAAAGCCTGAGCTTCAGAAACTTCTCAGTTAAATGCCTGGAAGTTTTTGAACTTGTAAGCTGGGTTTTCATCACAGTAGCCTACGCTGCAAGTGAGGAAACAGTGTTCTGTTTCTCATTCTTGAAAACTTTTCCTTTTAATGAACACTTTTTGAAGAAGAGAAACTGGTAGTAGAAAAAGAGGAAAGGTTTTGGTTTTCCTTGTGTACGTTAAGGTGGGAGAAATCTTAAGTTGAGAGAGATGCGGAGCCGGGTAACAACCCAGCACAGTTCACTAATAACGAACAGTATTTTCTGGCTTCTTGACTTTTAAGTCCCTAACATGCTTTGAAGAGCTCCAGTCTCTTGTCATTATGTATTCAGCAAGCTTAAGGTCACTTCTTTTTATCAAACCGCTTTTAAACCCTTGCATTTACTTTAATTCTATACAGTTAACAAATCATGAGTGGGGAAAGAATGGTAAAATGCATCAGTTCTTACTTTAATATGTGGAAAAAAGCGAGAATCTGTCTTTTGAAAAATGTTCTGTGCATGTTTAAGTGGTCATACATCTTTAAGGTTGGTAGAGTGGTAAATTGTACCTACCAGTGTGAGTCTTTCAGGGAAAAAAAGTTAAAACAGCAAGACGTCGTTAAAGCAGATTTTAGAATAGTTTTTTAATATATTTATATCACCATATCCTTAGCACTGACACTTTGTAATCTAGTAAGTTGAAAATTTTAAAGCGGTTTCATGTATGGTCTCTCTTCCAGCTGGCAGATGACAAGGGTATCCTTATTCTAAAACACTTTCTTCTGTCACTGTGTGGGAAACCTAAGTAGCAAGTGAGTATAATGTAACTCGTTACAGAAGTTCTGTCAAAGTAAATGAGTTGGAAGAAAACAGTATTTTTATCTGGTCGCTTACTTTACAGGTACTTGAACCGCTACTTGTAGCAAGTAAATCACTTCACACAGATCTAGGGGTCTAAGCTTTGTAAAGGTTTTTAATCTGGGAGCTGACTTCAGTTAGTAAAGGATCACAATGTCTCCTTGAATAATTCTCGAAGCATGCAGGCAGCGGTTCCAGCAGAAATCACATGCAATTCAAATGCCCCGCTGGCAGGGTTGGTTGGGTTTGAATCCTTGGGATGTTGATGCTGGCAGCGTCGTTCGAGCTGGTGCTCGATGGGGCAGTGCTGTTTTGCCAGGCTGTGAGTGAGGGGCTTTTCTGCTCCCCCTTCCACAGCTGGCCACAGCCCTCCCTGAGGAAACCAGGACCCTCCGTGGAAGGGGATTTTCTTCTCTGGTGGGTGGGTGCTGAAGGGGAAGGTGGTGCTGGGAGTTGGCACTCTCCCCCTTTTTCATTTCTGCAGGTGTTTGTTGTTTGGGGTTGTTCTGATTTGTTTGGTTTTCAGCTGTTCTGGCCCAACGGCCTTTAGGGGAAAGATGTCAAATTATGAAACCTGTTTCTAAAACTGGCATTTCAGTGTTGTAACTGGGTTTCCTAGCACAGATCTGGTGCCAAAGTTTGTTCTTGCAGGCTGTCAACTTTCCTCCAGATGAAACTTTCCAGAACTGAATTGGTCTTGCAGGCTGAGACTGGGATTACAGGGGAGCCCAAGAAAACCGTGCGTGAATCTCGGTGGTGACAGCTGAGTGTGTAAATCCCACCAGCACACTGGAGGTCCCAGTTTTAATGTACTGGGCGTGCATTGTAGAAGAAGTTTTTTTGGCATTGTAATTTCTTCATTAAAGAAATGCATAAACTTCATTAATACCAAATATCTTCCATTGCTACCTGCAATGAACGGAACAAGTTTTCAAAATGAAATGGGTAACTCCATAGAACTAGGGTGTATTTTTGAAAATAGTGCACAATATTTGTTGGACATGTATATGGATTTATATGCCCTAAAATATTCTTCTGTGTTCTTAGCTTGCGTGATCATTTCTGCGTGTTCTTAAAAATCCACTGGCCAATTAAAGAATTGTATCTGTAAACAAGGGCTGTGTATTCAGTTGCTTTGTTCTTTGGCTTTTCTAAAGTAAATTCACAGGCATCTCATAGGTATTGTTGTTTTGCTTTTCTCCATTATCTACAAAGAGAGACTGTCAAGCAGTTAATACAGTTCTGCAGGCGCTACACATGCTGGTGTGATCATGGCACTGTGCACTATTTGCATTTTCTGAAACAATTCCACTATTGCTTTGGACTACTCATCAAATTTCTAGAGCATGACTAAAGGGTTTATTCTTAGCAAATGTTGCATACAGAAATATAAAAGACCATTTTGAGGACACTTTTGAAGTTTACGTTAATTCAGTGCTTTTCTGTTTTAAAACATATGGGAGTTAATGTGTAATGACAGAGCTGTCGTGCAGGGTCGCATGGTTGGGGTTTTGGTCGGCCGTAGGGATTGCGCAGGGGCTGCCCCGTTCCTTTACTGCTCTGTCAAGGGCCGTTCGCTGTGTGTTTTCCATTGCAGGATCAGGCCCCCTTGGGTTGAATGATTTAATGTATTACACTGTCATTATAATAGATTATTATTTAATATGTTCTAATTTCATTAGCATGCATTATTATTTAATGCATTATAATTTCAACTGCAAAGTTGCTTGTTACACTGTTTTAAAATAAGTTATGTTTAGTTTTGAAATCTGTTAGGTCATTTAGCTTCTGGTAAATATTTGAGCACTGAAGCCTGGACCTTTGCAGATTTGCAGTTGCCACAAAGGTGTGAATGCCTCAGCTTGGGAGAATGGCAGGTAAGGCAAGCGCTGGTGATGCTTAATTACCTGTGAAATAGATAGACCCCTACAAGTCTGAAGCACAGAACCAGTTGTTGCCTCACAGCACTGTGCTTGCAGTCGAGGGGTGGCTGAAGGTGTAGAAAGGAACAGCAAGTCCCTGTGAAGCGGCTGCTGCCGAACCTTCTGTAAACAATAGGGTAATTCCTCCAGAGCTTTTTTTTATTTCCAGTAGCAGTTGAGTATCATTACAGGTTGGGTTTAGTCCTTTATTGCAAGTAGACCAGCTTTTTTTTTTTTGTTCTTACGTATCCACAGTCGTAAATAAAATTTGGAACCAAAGGGGACTAGTCCTTTTACTTAAATCCTAGGGTTTTTCATGCCTTTTTAATTATTTTTAAATTATTTTACACTGTTTAACTACTGTCACTGGAATCTGCAGTTGGCAAATGGTGGTAGGAGGGTTTTCTCAGTCACTGGCATGAAATGAAGGTAGTTTTTGGATCCGATGTGCTTAAAGGAGTAGGAGCGGTGTGATTGCATTTGGCAGCAGCAGCAGAAGAAACACTTCCTACCGACACTGTTAAAATGGAACATGGAAATCAGCATTTGCGTTGTCTTAAAGACTTGCCAGGCTAACTAGTCACAGGAAGGGAAAACAAACTGAACCGTTTTGAGTCACCTTGCTCTTGTGCCTTTATCCCCATCGCGTGTGGTCGCCGTGCCCTTTGTGTGTGGCGTAAGCCAGGCGCTGGGAGAGCTGGGCAGTGGGTGCTGCTTGTGTCCTGCGTGTTCTTCCACTTGGACCACCTCACCTCTGGCCGTGTTCTTCTGTCTTCTCTCCCCCCACCTCTCCCGCTCTCCCTGGTTTTTCACCTCTCTTTTCCTCTGTGCACAGCACAAGCATTATCTAATCTCCTCCGGAGAAGCTGTTGAGTCTGTTATTTGCTTTTCTAATTACCTCACCAGTTGCCTTTCTGCCAGGCTTTCAGACGGGTGGTGTGCTGCCATTCCTTGAGTTCAGCAGGTTAGTCATGTACAGAAACGTGCTGAGGACATCTTTCTTTCCCGTGTTTATGGCTTCTTTATTCTGCCTCATTTTTGAATGTCATTTCAATGACCGCCTGGTTCACAAAGAAACGACTCTGACAGTCTTCACTGTCCCCAAATTTAAGGCTTCAGCTTTTTTTCCTCCTTTCAAGTAGTATGTATCTTTGCTTTTCAGCATTTGTTCTTAACTGCACCTCTGCATCTGTTCACTTAAAATACAAATCAGGTTTTATTTTTACATCTTCTGAAGACCTCAGTGAAAAGTTACTGGCTTGCGTGAATAATTTCAGTCTACCTGAATGAGGGGTGGTTCTTGGGAAGGGTGTGATGTAGAAGGTGGGGAGAGGGGGGGTGCTGGGTTCAGAGCCCGGAGCAGCTCACAGATCTGGGAAGCGATGTGTTGAAGGATTGGGGGCGAATGAAAAGCTGTTAGCATTAAAATAAGACATGTGCACAGTGACCTCCACACTGGCCATGGTGTTTTCCTTCCATATCGCAGGGCAGAGGCTGTGCCTAGCTCGTTCAGGGTTTATCTCAATTTAAACGAGGCACTTTAAATGAATGGATAAAATCCTAATACTTAATTTTCCATCTCTTTTTAAGATTAAAATATATGTTTGTGTGTATGTAAACATACATACTGGTTTCTCCTTGACTCTATGAAAGGAAACGATCAACTGGAGAAATGAGATTTTGTGTGTTCGGGTAGAAAAGCAAAGGGTGTGAAGATGTTGTGAGAAACCAAATATGAAATGCAGATGAGAGTATGTACAGCAGAAGTGAGGGGTGGTAGGGAAGTGCCAGCAGGAGAAATTACCAGCGGGCGGCTCTTTGAGGAAACCCATCTGTGCAGTAATTAGCAGAAGCCTGAAATCAGTGCTGCTGTCTCAGCGATCCGCCAGCACCTTCCACCACGTGCCATTGAGGTGAATTACGTGCTACAGCTTATTACAGAAAAAGATGGGAGGAGAGGTGGTCTGCATTTGGTTTACAATTTATCAACCAACCGTGCATCAGCTTAGTAGCGTTTGTGCCGTTACCAGTGTGGTTTTTCAGTCCAGTAGATCTTAGGACCATCTTTGATGCTGTTCCAGAACACAAATCCCTGTCTGCACCCTTTGTCATCAATCTCCTTTAATTCATCCTCCATAGTGAATTTCCTTTAATTCACCCTCCCCTCAACTAGAATATACTAGAGGACAGTAGTTGTTAAATAGCCAAAGATGGGAAGAAAAATTACGTTTACACTGAAGTGGTGGTGTAAGATGACTGTTTAATTACCCCGTGCACAGTCGCTTAACAGCAGCTTTGGAGGTCAGACAGCTGACGTAGCTCTGTTACTGCTTCACAGGAATACTTTTATTTTACCAACAATGCAGCGAATGTTTGGAATTGCAGTGTAAAAGCTAAAATGCTCTATGTAGATACATTGTTAAGTTCTGTTTTGCTCAAGAGAGTACTTCATGCTCTTCCTTTATCGGCATTTATTAGTTTAAGAAAAACTGGCCATCTCGAAATGGCTGTACTGGAAATAAAGTTAGAAGTCAGTGCAGTTATTTTTTAAAAGTTGTTGATATATTTTTATTTGGGGTATCTCTTCAAGTATTTCATTTTTTGTGGTTCTTTCTAAAGAATTATGCTGTAATTGTGCTTGAAAATTGGCAATATCAATGCTGTCATCTTTCACTGAATAAGAGCATCACAGGCCTTGAAGTTAGTACATCTGGTTCCCCTCTTCTTCCTCTGGAGCATCATCTAGCTGAGGGATGAAAAATGCCTCTGGAGCAGATGTTTTCTGTTTCTAATGGGCAGTGTTATCTTTAGAAGAGAAAAGATAAGAAGGAACAAACCCCCAACCTAAAACCAGACGTTTGTTGGTTTGATTTTTTTCTTTCTTCCTGGCTTTCACCATCTTGGTACAGGGCAAGCCCAGTGCTGCGTTCTTTGTCAGCAGTGTATTTTCATCACCTGGGACACAGTATATGGAAATACTGACAAGTGTTGGCAAGACCGTAGCCAGCCCGTGATAGTAAATATTTAACTTTTATGTTCTAATTATTTTTATTGCTCCCAAATTTATATGCTTGGTTCCTCAAGTAAACAAACAGTCTTGCAAAGTTTTACTTGTCCGCTGATCTACTATCACTGTGTTTTTATGAGACAAGTAAAACATAAATCATTTCTAAGTTGAAATCAGTCTCTGTGGGAAAAGGGGAATGAGTAGTTTCTGTTACAAACAGTTTAGAAATTTAACATGCACTTTATTAAGCTATCCTGTTTGCATGGTAAGCTTAGAAATGTTCTATTATCAAGCTCACAGATCTTACAGTGACTTTTTTTAAATTAGAAACTTACAGTTCTGAAATCTCAGGTAAAATTGGAATTCTCTTTTGAAGTGGGATGTTGCAGTCTTTCAGGAATATGAATTCATATGTTTCTGCTGGTATATGTTGGCTAGAGACTCAGTGTGCATGGCATGGGTTTGAGAATTTTCTGGGTTTTTATTATTTTTTTCTAATGAACAATCTCACACAGCGCATGTGCTTACTGTGGAACAACTGGAGCTTTCTGAATGTGTTTTTGCCACCAAAATACATGTATTATGTAAAAGTATATTTAGACAGTATAGCCAAACTGCTGGTTTGGCTCATCAGCACAGGCTGAGAAGTTAATTGCAGTTTTGACTCTAGTATTTTTTTTTTCTCAGCTTTTTGTTGTTTCACATGCAACACTGACCACTGCTTTTATACTCTGGGCTTCTGAATTTCCCCAAGTCCAGATATTATTGAGATACAGGCCGCATGCCAGAACTCCTGTGGTTCAGAATTAAGCCTGCCATTGTATTAGATCTAAAAAATAAGATCAGTTTGGGTTCAGTTGTAATACTCTTTATCTCCTTGAACAGTTTTCATCCTCATCTTTTCTTAACAGACTTCATCCTGGGGCCTCTGAGGACTATTAACATCTCACTGGGAAGGAATTTTGAGCTTGACTTCATCTCTGCAGCTGCCTGTTTTCTCTAGAAGCTTTTGTGACATGGTGCAGGACCTGCCTTTCAGAAGGAACCGAGGGAAAGATCTCAGTTTCTCTTTAAGGGGTTCTTCAGTCTCCTGTTGAGCCAGTGCTTGTATAGGTGCAGTCAGGCTCTTGGAGAGCCCTGCCAAATCTGCTGAAAGCTACAGCCATCGGCTGGAGAGACTCCTGTGAAACTGCTGTTGGATTTTCATCAAATATGCACGTGTTGGAGGGGTGGAAGAGTAGGGAAAAGTAGAGAAGAGGAGCAAGAGAAGGAGCAGTTTAGGAACTCCCATCTAAGATAAAAGCATGTCCCCCAAAAGGCCTGAAGGCCATATTTAAGTGCCATGCTTGTGGGACTCATACCTGGTACTTCATTTGTGTTCCTTGGAATAGCTTGTGAAAGAATAGAGCACAGAGCAGAATACTCTGAGTGACACAGTGAAAAATAGGACTGCTAATCTTAATCTCCCTTTTTAATGACTTCAAGCACTTCGCTTTGGTTGTTTTGGGGATAAAATAGCTTAAAAATAATTTGGCTTCTGTGATACCTTCTGCTCAGAGTTCTTGCAGCAGAGCTCTTGCTGTTCCGGGCAACACATCGTGAGTTTAAAGATTTTTGACGGCTAAAGGAAGCAGTTACAGGTCGGATCAAAATTTAGCCCCATGTTAGCTATGGTGTATCGTTCCATGCCACCTGATACAGGTGTGCTCAAGTATTTCAGGCTGAAGCTGGAAGCAGTGAATGTCCTTTCTGTAAGAAACACGTCCTGCTAACTCCTCCTGCTTTTTGTCATAAGTTCAGTGTTTTATCAGTCTCTCCTTGCCTTGCCAGTCCTTTCAGTCAGGGTTCAAGTGTATACTGTAAAGATTAAGTGTTCTGTCCTTGATACAGCAGCATCTGATTTGATCAGGCAGCACATGGCTTTTATAAGTGTCTTTTTGTTTTGCTGTGGAAAACAGTGTGTCTTGCTATGAAATTGTTTTTTCTCAGTAACAGCAGTTATGTCAAAATAACTTCTCTTGAAGCCAGGGAATGCATGAGTACTTCTGGGACCTTTCTACAATGCTGCAGGCAGTATCATTTCAAATGGAAGCTCATTTCTAAATCCTCTGGGAAGAGCTGTCTCAACCAAGAAATGTTGGGCTTTGTTGTCGTTTTTTTCTCCTTTCAAAGCAAAATTGTCTCCAGTACTTATGTTTGTGTTCATTGTATGAAGCTGAGATTCTCTGCCAGTGTTTGGAGAGGGCTGTGTGCTTCTCCTCAGTCTTGTTAGATATCCCTGTGCTCTTGAGAATGCTAAGGAGAGTGTGGCATGAGCTGTTTAGACCTGTGAACTGAAGTTAGTTACAATTTTCTTTGTGGCACTGATGTCTGTTTTTAAAATGAGTGACCCTCGTGACAGGAGGAGAATGGCTGTGATCTGATACAGTAAATGGGAGTTCCCCTCGCTTCTCTTAAGGGGAGTGTGGCTTCCCTTTCCCATTTTAATCATAGAATCACAGAATGGTTTGGGTGGAAAGGGACCTTAACGAACACCCAGTTCCCACCCCCCTGCCCTGGGCAGGGACCCCCCCCTCCCAGCCCAGGCTGCCCCCAGCCCCATCCAGCCTGGCCTTGGGCACTGCCAGGGATGGGGCACCCACAGCTGCTCTGGGCAGCCTGGGCCAGCGCCTCGCCGCCCTCACGGGGAACAATTTCTTCCCAATGTCTCATCTACATCTCCCCTCTTTCAGTTTAAAGCCGTTCCCCTTTGTCCTATCGCTCCATGCCCCTGTAAGAAGCCCCCCCCAGCTTCCCTGTCGGCACCTTTGGGCACTGGCAGGTGCTGTCAGGTCCCCCCGCAGCCTTCTCTTCTCCAGGCTGGACAGCCCCAGCTTTCCCAGCCTGTCTCCACAGCAGAGGGGCTCCAGCCCATCTTTTTACAGTTCCTGTTCTTGTCATTTCTGTGGATCGTCATGAAGGGTTCATTGGTGAGGACATATAAATTCATGGCATTTCCAGTTAGCTAGCTAATGCTGTTGCTGTAGTAGTGCTCGTAGAGGAGATATGTGGTGGGACCTTAACTCAGCACTTCCTGGTTTTCCATTGTTTTGTGAATTAAACTCTCATGTTCAGGAAGAACATGAAATGCACTGACTATTGTTGAAAACCTGCAGTCTTAAGTAAGTGTTTTCAAAGAGTGGTTTAGACTTTTTTGGGGGTTTTGTTTCTTTCACTAGTACACGATCTTTTGTACATGTCAGCTGTGCAGTGGTTGTATGAAGCAGAGAAATATTTGTGTTTGAGGTGCAGAAAACTGAATGGTACTTACAGGGCTGTACAAAAACTCCGTAGCAAAACTGACCAGCTGGATTAGAAGCAGAATGTGTATGCCCTTCTCTCTTGGTGTACAACAGCTTTATTAATCTGTTTCTTCACCGGTGCTTTTTGAGAAAGGATGCCAGTGCAGGATCAAGCACTAGAAATTAGTGGTGTTGTCTGGAGGGCATCTCCCCCTGGGTATTGCGTAGGAGTCCCCATGACTGGCAGTCTCTCTTCACCACCACTGTGTGATACCTTAATTATCAACTCCAACACAATCAGCATCAGTGGATGTTTTCATATTTTCAGTGTGTGTGCCCCTTTCCACTCCCCTGAGCATTTGGATTCCCGTCATCAGTACGTGTGTCCCTGTCTGCGCTCCTGTCTTTGATCAGAGTATTGGTAGCCTTCTCCATCCAGGTAATCATCTCTGCTTCTAGGATGTTGACGGCATATGGCAGCAGCCCCTTCTAGCAGTCCCCTCTGTGGATCTCCGCTTCTTCTCCCTACCTGTTGATCATACTGCCTCTTCCTCTCCCCTCATGTGGAGCTGTGGGGGCAAAGAGCGGTGCTGCTCCCCCAATTCTTCCAGGCCTTGGCACAGCCGAAGGTGGAGCAACAGGCGGCTCTTTGCAGTGGCTCTGGCTCCTGGGCAGCTCTGCCCACCTTCCTTGGTGGCAGGCAGGGAAGGAAGCCGGCCAGACACCTGACTTCCTTGTTGGTCTTGTTTTTGCATGATTTACAAAGCTTGCAGGGCTGCAAATTGAGTGCCCCAAGGTACTGCTATGAAATTATTAGTTAGTTAATTTAGAGGAAGCCCTCAGAGCCCCCAGGAGTTTTCTTTGGAGGGAGGAGTGCCTGTATTTCAGAGGATCAGAATTTGACCCAAAGATACTGTCTTCCCCTGAGAAACTACCAATCCGTTGGTCTTGTGTTTGAAACCACGTACAGAATACCGATGTAAGTATGTAAGGTTACTTTTTTTGAGGTGATTAACATCTAATTTGTATGGGGAGAATAGGGAATTTCCCTGGATTGTATTACTTATGAATCTTTTGGCTATAGTTTTAAGATCTAGTTAGTGCTTTCCTGATTGAGAGGCTGCCAGGGAAAACTGAGTATATAGGCTTAACTCTTGAGTGCCTCTTGTTGTGTAAGATGGGGTTATTGTTGGGTTTGGGGGAATTTTCAGTAGGAAGACAGCCATGCTGAACCAGGACAAGTTAACTGTGGCCCTTTAGCTTGTGCGGGCAGATGCTGAGGTAGCCTGTTTCAGGTTGTCTGGTCTAGCTTAGCCTTGGAAACAAAAGCTGTGATTAATCTTGGTGAAGCGAGGTAAAAGGCATTATCCTGCCTTGTGTTAGAGGGAGGTGGAAGGCAGCTTTTCTCACAGAGTGTTTCCTAGTCTTGACACTCCTGAATTTTGACTCACACTTTTCCTTAGGTTTCCCTCTCTGTTGTCAGTATTTCATCTCTCTTTCTCATGCCTCAGACAGCATTTCATGTTCTAGTTAGTTTTCTGGTTCTGAGGCGTCTCTTAAGAGTTGTTCATGCCCTCCTTCCATGTCATGGCTGTGGGGTTTTATTGCCACAGGTTTTAACAGCACATTAATGCAGTTCCCTGCCAGACTGGTTAGTTTTCTTATCCTGGTATCCCTGCTTAGTAAGTCTTTTTCTCTGGTGGGTCCGTGTTTCTTCTCTGTTTGCAGTCACCCGGTACTCATTAGTAGGGTTAGCAACATAACTGTACATTACTCATTCTGTGGATGAATAACTGCAGAATTACCGACAGTGATTGTATTCACTGCATCATTGGCAGAAATCTGCCTTGGCTTGAAATTTCCTTACCACCATCAAGGCTAAACACGTAGTTTTTAATTGAAGAGACACGCCAACTTTGCAGGAATAGGAATTGCCATCTTAACTGCATAGGAAAACTTGTGGGAAATTACTGGAGCCGTGCAAATTTGCAGGGCTACAGTACAGAGGTATTCTGCTTTTGCTATGATTCATCCTTTTGTACCACTTTGAATTCAAAGATACTAATTCTTTTAATTCTTTTGGACAGGTTCAGCAACAAGTTCACCCAAACCTTTCAGCAAAAGAAGATTCCCTCTATTATATTGAAGAGTTGATACTTCAGCTGCTAAACAAACTATGCATTGCTCAGCCACGGACTGTCCAAGATGTAGAGGTAAGACTAGTTACTGGAAAACCGTGGGCTTGCTTGCAGAATCGCTAAGATGAACTAAGACATTTTGAGCAGTACAGTCTGAAGTTAAAGCAAGGTGAATCCAAAGAGCAGAGCTTGTTAATACTACTTTTCTAAAAGATTATATAGTATTCAGATTTTGTAAAGCTGCAGGTTTAATTGGAAACTCATTTTCCTACACAGGGCTTTAGGATAGAAATTGTGGGAGTTTTTTCTTTGAGCATTATTTTTATAAATGCAGAATGCTTTTGAAGTGTTTTCTGCTGCTTGAACGCACCTTGGACTTAAGAATGTAAGGTTGTTGCAATTTTTCCTGTTCTTTCACATAAAAGGCCTGGATTGTGCAGCTGAGGGAATAGACTTGTATGTTCCTGGAACTTCACTGAATTTACTGAGGCTTTTGTATTATTGCAGCTGTCTGCTTTTGTGTCATCGGTTACAAAATGAAGGCTTTAATGGAGTGTGCTTCAGGATACAGTCTAGAGGGAGAAAGTGGTTTCATGTAGCTGTGACACATTACAGCTTTGCAAAGTATTAATTTTACATCAGTCTATGTCTAGGATTTTCAGCCTAACACAAAATGAAGGCCTTGTCTAATACTCTACATGTGTGTCATGGAAGTAAAAAAGGAAAAAATATTTACCAAATAATTAGCTGAGGGGTTTTAGATTCTCATTAGATGCAGCAATCACCCTTTATTCAGCACTGAGTTAAACCAAAATTAATAATTAATGATTTATGATTAATGTATTTTGTAATACTGATGCATAAAGATTATAGTATGAGTAAATAAGAGCAAAACTTAATAGTCCCTTAATAGCTCTCAGAATTGTTACTACCTGGAGTCTGGATTTGAACTTTAGATGTGAAGCTGAGAAAGACAAAGTTCTTTCTCTGGTTTCCAGCTGATCAAACCCTACAGCACAAAAACCAGTTTGAGATAACACTGATTGTTCTGCACACCAGCTCCATGGTTTCCTGCTTGAGTCATGAGATGATAAAATTACCCTGTGTACGTATGAATTAATAATTTTCATTGGGTATGTTTGCGCTCCACAAATTACTGTGTACAAAACTGCAAACAATACAGACAGCCTTCTCTGATAACTGGCAACTCTCTGAATTGTGGCTACGACTATCACAGCAAACACTAAATCCTGCATGTTGTATTTTAAGTATATCTGGCATTTCAAAGCTGTGAATAATAAAACATTGTTGCACTTGTCAATGTAACAATTATTTACCTTAAAATTGCCGAGCTGGGTCCCCAAAACAAACTTGTTCTGTAGGTCAATAAATTCAGCCTCTTCCAGAGCAGGGAAAGCAGAATTTGGTTTGGTGTTACGGGTTGTTGGTGAGATTGCGCTGCCAGCAGGCATCTGAGATCCACAAATGAAGGATTTTGGCTCTGCTCCTCAGCTGCTTTTAGCTGTTCAGAGAAAACATGAGAACTGTGATCTTTAAAGTTTATCATGCAGATATTTACATAACAGCCTGGAGTTAATGGAACTATTTGTGCATAATATTATACTTAAGTATTTGCAAGATCAAGGTCTACAATCTCAAATTATGAATGTTATATAAATAGAAAAAAAGCCCTTCAAATTGTTCCCAAGAAAACACTGGGAACCAGTAAAGTTGGAGCGCAAAAATCATGTGTTACTTGTGAAGAGCGCTGTTAAAGGACAGCTGAATGCCGCGTTACAACCACTTTACAGGCAATCTCCTGGTAAAATCTCAAGGAAAATTCATTTTGGTGAACCAGCCCAGAGCTTTCGGCTGCTGTCCAGGAGGAAAGGTCACCGAGTGTTGACCTGGCACAGAGAGCTGACGCAGAAGGTTGAGCATTAAATGGCCACATGCAAATATTTGAAAGGTGCCTCTAAGATGACCTCAGGCCTCCTGGTATATTTCAAAATAGGTGCAAAAATCTTTTTATCAAAGGGACACACAGATTTCACAGGGTTTTTTTCAGCTCATCCACAAAATCTCTCCTCTAGGAGTTACCACCCATCTAGGCCTCGTTGTGGCTCCGTTTATGGGTCCAAAGCAGAGGTCGGGTACGGCACCGCACCACGTACCGCGCCTGCCGGGCAATGCCAGGTGGAGTGAGGACACCAGGAGGGGATTGCTGCTCCCCCCCGCCCAAGCTGTCTTAACGTCAAAAACTTGTTTTTCCAAAGTCACTTAAGCAGTTCAGTTCAGACTCGGTTGTTCAGCCTTTAATTCCCCAGCTCAGTGGGGCTGCGGCGGGAAGCTCGGAGAACTTCACGGAAAGCAGGACTGGGTCTTGCATGTGTTTAGTGAGGGGGGGGGGCTGCTGGAGTGGCACTGCTGCCCAGAGCAGCTTGTTCTGTTGAGGGGGTCATCTCACCTGTTCCTACAGCAGCTGTTGAAATGTGAATCTCTGTAAAAGTAACCTGGAATTGCGTGCAGTTTCCCATGGTAGTGGGGGCTGCAAACTGCAGCCCCTGTGATGGACTGTGCAGCAGTGAAGATGCTCCTGTGTGGGCTTGAGGAGTCCGAAGTGTTACAACCAGCCTTTTTCATGAATCGCAGCCCTCCTCCTCCTTAGAAGATCTCTGCACTTGTTTTTCATTTCTGCCATAAACCTGGATCTTATGTAGGACAAGTTACACGCTTTTATGAAATAGGAACAATACTGACTTTTTCATTGAGACTGTAAACTGTTTAGTGCTTCCTGATGTTGTTTATATTTTGGGCTCCTGGTCTCAGCTGAGGTTTCTTGCTGCTCTTGTGATGTAAAGATCATAGAGCAGGAGTTGTTTTAGGAGATTCGAACAAGTTCTTCCTGTTTAGGGAAAGGAGGTTGTTTGGGATTATTGAAAAGAGTGAAGCTGAGTTGGGTAAGAGGAGAGAACAGTTAGGAAGACGTGTTGCAAACACTGAGGAGGAGGATAATTGTCTATACTACAGGGGAAGTAATTTGCTATTTTGTTTTTTTTAAAACTTCTCTTTGATTGCTGCGGTTAATCTAAGTGCACTCTTTATGTTTGGACAGGAGCGCGTTCAAAAGACATTTCCTCATCCAATAGACAAGTGGGCAATTGCTGATGCACAGTCTGCTATAGAGAAGCGAAAAAGAAGAAACCCTCTCCTGCTACCTGTGGACAAAATACATCCTTTATTAAAGGTACTTAAACCAACAACTTGATGACTGCTGCCTCTGCCCACCACACACCCCCAGCTGTATCACTGCCCTCCAGCATAACCTGTAAAGTATTTCTTTAATTTGTGTGAAATTAGGGAATTTTCTTGTATTGGCTGAAAGAGTAAAAGAGTCACCGTAGACCAGGATGAATGTATTGTAGTGCGTAATAAAAGTAGATCCCTAAATTCATCATGTTCTCATGTTAATTGTATTACTCTACTTTGAAATATGACTAGTTTTCAACATAAATAGACTCCAAACAAGCTCAAATACCTTACCTACTTCAGCAGCACTGTTTTGACACCTTTATTTGTTTCAAAATGCTGCAGAAACCAAAATAGAAGAGAGAACAAGTAGATCCTGCTCTTGTATACTGTCAACTAAGATCTCTTTCAATGCCCTTTCAGTTAACTGTTGAATGTCACTGATGCCTTGGTTTTAAAATCAGTAGATCTGCAAAGGTGTAACAAAAGACCCAATACAGACTTTATTGTTGGTGGGTTTTGAGGAGGAGAGTGGCCTTCTCAGTCGTTAGATGTCATGTTATTTGTCACAGGTATAGAGCTCCCTGCTTACAGTCAGAATTTAGTGTCGCACAATGAGCATGTATTCATACCATGCTACTGCAGAGTTGGGTTTTTTTAATGATAAAACAGTACTCTGGTTTTTAAATCCATGTGTAATAGCTTTTAGATTGGTGCTGAATTTAAGTTCAGGCTGATTCAAACACTGCTTTTTTTTTTTTCCAGGTTTTTTTTTTTCTTCCTATTTTGCTTTTTGTTTATAGCTTCAAAAATGCTTTTCTCCAGTGGTGGCATTGTTGCATCAGTTTCCAGCTGCTTTGTGAAACCATTATTCAAGGATAAGCAGAAATTAAAGCACTTCTTCAGGTCTAATCACTGTGTTCTTACAATGTCTCAGTTTGTGACAGTTAATCAGAGGGGAAGAGATGTTAGGAAAGAAAACAGCATTAATTAAGATCTTCCTAGACAACGCTGGCTGTTTTTTTTATGAAGTTTGGTTCAGAAGTGTGTGGACATAGGCACAGAATCCGATTCTTAGAAGTTGCATCAAAATACAAGAGCAAGACTACCTTAATCAGATGCATGGACTTCCCTGTACTTATTCCTGGTGGTCTTGTCACAAATAAGAGGCCATATGGTGCATGATCTGCAGAAGACGGAGCATGTCTCACAAGAAAAACATGCAGTGTTCATCCTGGTTTTTCTCTGTTCAGACTTGAATAATTAAAGCTTAATTATTTTATGTAATGCAAGGGTGTAGATAGCTTAGTCGTTCAGCAAAATGTAAAGGATGGACTAAAATGGATTGCAGTCCATAACAGGTTGAAGATATAGTCCGTAGTTTCATCAAGGCAACTTTTTCCATCAAGAAAATTCAAAATGAAACATGCTCTTTTCTGAAGAGTCCAGATTAGGGCCAGAGCCCTGCAATTAGCATAGCTATAGACTAAAATTTAAGTACAGGAGTGGTTTCGGTGAAGTCCCTTTCTTGAAGGAACCCTGTTTTTAGGACTGTTGTTTTTAGAGGAGGGATTATCAAAAGTCCTCTAGCTTTTCATCTGTCAGTATATGGCAGAATAGCACAAGGAAGTATTTGCAAGCATTTGTTTTGAGGCAGCTGCTCAAATTTCCATTTGATGTCCTTTGCCCTGGCTATTACATTACTGAATTATCAACGCAAACAAGATCAATTTCAGAAGAAAACTCAGTGTTAATTGTAACTCTAAATGAATTTGTGGACTAAATATGTTTTTTCCTATTGTTTTCAATTTGCAGGAGGTCCTAGGTTATAAGGTAGATTACCATGTCTCTCTGTATATTGTGGCTGTCTTGGAATACATCTCAGCTGACATTTTAAAGCTGGCTGGAAACTATGTTTTCAATATACGGCACTTTGAGATCTCCCAGCAGGACATCAAAGTATCAATGTGTGCTGATAAGGTAAGGAGTTGTGTTTAAAACAGTAGATACTAAAGGTGATTTTAAAAAAAAAAATATTGTAGAAGACGCATCCAAAGGAGGGTAGGAGGGAGGGACTGTTCAAATGCAGAAGCATCTCTCCTTATTCATACCAGACCTGTCATAGTAAAGACTTAAAGTTAAACCTGTTAAGAACTGGAACAGTAGTAGCACTTACAAAACAGTAAGGACACTTTCATTTCTCCGCTGTGTTACTGTCCTCTTGATGTTGCCTTGTCATGACAGCACTTTCCTTCTTTATAATACAGAAAAGACCTTTAATTTTTATCCTCATTAAAATGAGAAACATTTTTCTTTAATTTTTTCTTTATTAGAAGGGTTTTATCAGAGGCTTATGCAAGATGCCTTGTTTTCAAAGTTGATTCTGCATGAATTGTAACTTGTTTTCTAGGTCGTACTAACTTACAAAGGGGAAAATGCCTTTGGCAACTGATGCAGCCTTCTGCTGCCAAAGTTTAAATATTACTCCCTTGTGAAAGTGATCACAGAAAGTATTGTATTAAAAACTCAAAGGATTTCTCTGAACACATTGAAATAGCTGAGCATGAGCCAAGCGTAAAAATCAAGCTTGCATGTAATTTTTTAAATTTCTTTGCTAGGTTTTGATGGATATGTTTGATCAGGATGACATTGGTTTGGTTTCTCTCTGTGAAGACGAGCCCTCTTCTTCTGGGGAACTCAACTACTATGACCTAGTGAGAAATGAAATTGCAGAAGAAAGGCAATATCTGCGGGAGTTGAATCTGATAATAAAAGTATTTCGGGAAGCTTTCCTATCAAACAGAAAATTGTTCACACCTAATGTAAGTTCTTTAATAGGTTATTGATGTGTAATGCTAGTTGCTCCATTAGCAGCCATAACATCAATTTTACATTAACTGCATTGGAGGTGAAATTAGATTGGATTTATTGTATGTCAGTGCTTAATGAGCATTGACTGTATATGAAATAAAATGGAGGAATTGCCATTAATAGTAGGAAGAGTGCTGCTCTCAGAGTGAAGCTTAATGGACACGATTCCCTGTCAGATGCCAGCAGTAGCTGGAGTCCTTTGGTTGTGTAAGTAATAGTTACACTTCTGCTTAACACAAAAATCAACAGTTACCTCCCTGCATGTACAGCGAGTACAGAGGAGTGCTTGAATGGACATTCAGTGTTTACCCCCGGGCACCCCTGTCTGCAGAAACTACAAGTAAAACAAACAGCCCTTGGCTCTGGATTCTGTAGCGTGTGACTGACCATGAAGGGAATCTCTATTTGATAAATGATTTAAATATTTCATTGAAATTGTATGTGTGGCAAGTGCTGTTTTCAGGATGCTGGAGTCTAAATAGGAAGCGCAGCACTTGCAAGAGGAGAAGAAAGAGAGATCGGTGAATTGTTCCTGTGGGAGGGAGAAGTGGACCAGGCCAGCAGAAACTGAACTGGGATTTCTAGGGGATACCAGCAGGTTAAAAAGAGAAGCAGCAGGAGACATTCCCATTACAGCTGGTGTGGAGGTTCCTCAGTAGCTGGTAGGGTATCAGAGAATTGTGCAAATGTGGGGACAGAATTCAGACGAATTCAGAATTCAGGGAGGAGCAGGGAGCAATATTTTGGGAGCTGAGGAATATTGTTTTGTTTTATGGGAACAAGTATGAGAAATTTTGAGATTGCTTGTTCCCACGAAGAGATTGCCATGGTCTCAGTGCTGGCAGGATTTCAAGCAAGCTCTGCCCTGTTAGGTTGGGGCAGAGAAGGCTTCCGAGAAGTGTGTTTCAGGGGTCAGAAGAAGAGTGCGGGTTATTGGAAAGGGCTGTCTCGTTGGTTGTGTTTGCGGTGTGTGGATCTGAAAAATCTAAGAAGTAGAATTTGGAAAAGGAAGCTGCCCGTTCCTCCTCTGTACCCAGGCAGTATTCTGCTGAAGTACCCCTGGAGGTGCTTTAGTTTTACCTGTGGTCTAGAGGATCTGACCTTGGAGCTGCTTTGAATTGCCTCTCTCCTGTTGTGTTCTGGGAGTCAAGAATCACCATAGAGGAAAACAACAGCTGTGAATTGTGGCTGGAAAGGCTAGGCATTTCTGTTCGCAGCACCGAACAGCGTATAGCAGGGCTGCTGCTGCTTCAGCCTGGGAAGGATGGTGTGCTTGCTTTCGCGGGAGTGAGCATTGCGCAAGGCTGGATGTGTCCAGGCTAGCCTGTGTGGCTGGGAAGACAGTGTAATTTAACATTCTTCCTAGCTTTTTCTTGGCTCCTCTCTATTTACCTCTTGGTTCAGCTTTCACGAAAAACGCTTCAATATTTACATAAGCAAAATGAACTATTCCAAACACTACTAAGATATGTTTTCTGTTTGCAGGATATCGATGTGATATTTAGCAACATTTCAGATATTCATGAGTTGACAGTGAAGCTTTTAGGACTGATTGAGGATACTGTTGAAATGACTGATGAAAGTAGTCCTCATCCTCTGGCTGGCAGCTGCTTTGAGGATCTTGCAGAGGTATGGTGTTCTGTTGGTTTTTGTGGTTTATTTGGTTTGGGGTTTTTTAATCACCACTTGGTTTATTTTCTTAGTAAAATTTTGGTCATGATTCTGATAACTCCGATAAATTTGCAGTTGTAAAATGTCCTTTTAATAAGCTCTGAACAGAGATCTTCCCTACCCATTCTTTAGTAGGTAAGCTCTAAAGTGTGTTTTCTACCCATCCCAGAAATGATACAAAGCAGGTGAGCACAAAACTAAAACCTTATTTTGGAGCGGGAATTAATCGCTATGATCCCATAGGGACATGGATTTGAGAAGTAAGTACCTGGGATTACTTACTGAAAGAAAGTGGTGCTTCAGGTTTTGTAGGCATTGGTGTCAGGTCCAGTGCTACTCAAAAATCATAGATCTGCAAGATGAGTGACTTGCATTACTCCAGAGAGTGAGCTAACTCAAACAAAGTGTTCTTGATTCAGGCAAATGCATTGTTATACATCTGGAATGGGAAATGTCTCTGGGAAGCAATGACTCTGGGAAGGAATAAAGTACTGAAACAGCCGTGTAACTGAACAGAAGCTTCCTGCTCAGTGCTGTGGCAAAAGCGCTGCTGATACCCACTGACCTATAGAATAGATACTAAAGAGTAGGAATAAGGGAAGGCACTGCACGTGGATTTGGTGTGGCTCGTGCTGGGACATTATTAACAATTATTTTGTCTGGTTGATTTTATTTTTTTTTTTAACGGGCATTGAAATGCTGGCGGGACTATGGAAGAGAGTTGCTAATCTAAAGTTTTTGAGAAAGAGCTCAGTTCAGTCAAAATAGTGTAAGTATATAGGTACCTTCATCACCTGAAAATAAGCGTACAGAATGACTCTGGAATTCATCAAAGAGGTGCACAGCAAAAAAGCAGTATCTGCAAGGCAAGAGAGTTCAGTTTAGAACCAAACCACACTTTTTTAACTGCCAGGGAGCTAACTCCTGGAACAAATTACCAAGATAGGCGTGCAGGTTTTGCTGTCCTTGGACATGTTTAAATGGAGTCTACTTTTTGTTAAGAGGTGTATTGACCCCAGGTTTCTGAACCAAAATGTAAGGGTTATCATGTAAATCACGTCGCCCGTATTACAGAGCAAGTCAGATGTTCTGGCCTGAGAGAGAGAGCATCTCTCATGAATCACATAGTAAATGTGAATTTTCTGAGTTTTATCTTAAAATTATGTTTATAAAGAAAATGACAACCAATAAAACTTGCATTACACTTCTACATGTGTTGAATTTTTAAAATCTGAGGACTGCATGAACGCACCAGTTCCATTTGGAGAATGATTACATTTTTGTGGTTGTGAAGAGTATGGGTCCTTCAGCCCACATGCCACTTATGAATATACCATAAAGATAAAGTTCTCCTGCTGTTACTTCAATAAACCACTTATGTGACATATCAGTAGGAAAGTCCAACTGACTAGGTCTTCACTGGTAAGTTGTTAAAGCATGATTGCTTATATAATGATAAGGAGAGGTTTTTGAACAATGGATTAAAGTAGCTATTACATTAAGATTCTAAAAAGACTTAAAATATGAAATAGTACGGCATTATCCTGGAAAAGATACATATTGCTGTTTATTGCAAAGACTACGCTTGGGCATCCAGTGCTTTAAGGGAAACAAATACTTTTCAATGAGTAAAAATCTTGCCTGATTTTCATTAACTGAAAAACTTAGGAAATTAAGAACAGGTTATTTTTCAAACCTTTTTATGCAGGTAGTAAGTTGGAATTCAATAATTTTGTTAAAATGGAGCAAGACCTACTTAATAACTAGGCTGTTCATTTGATCATCTCGAGTGTTGAGATCATCTTTCTGTGAGTATTTGCAAAAGGGATCATTAAAGAGAGATATGAAAGTGAAGTGTTTATTTGCTCTGCCTATCTTACTGCCAGGCTTGTTCACTTAGTGTTTCCATTATAAAGGTCCTTCAACTTATTTGGAAGGATAATTAAAACTAAACAGCCCTTGCAAACTGGATTTTTCCTGCTTTGTCTGTTTTTCTGCATTGGTTCTCTGGAAGGTTTAAACATAAATATTGTAGTGGTTTTGAGATAAGGAAGTATGGGGAAAATATTTTTTTCCTGATGTGGAGGAAAATCAAAAACTTGATGCCTGACCCATGTGAGAGGGAGATGGATATTTGTTAATATGCTGGTAAAAAAAATCTGCTTTTTGGTGATTTGTATGTTTTAATGATTGCCTGAGATAATCTCTTCAGTGATGTTCAGCTAGTGGTGGGAGAGCCTCAGAACCAGGGGCAGAGGGGTCCTTGTGCCTACTTCGAAGTGGTCTTCGGAAGGCAGCTGACAAAGCAAGGTTATTATCAGTAGATTGTAAATTTCTCATGCTGATATTTGCCTTTCCATAGGGGAAGTTTTAGGTATCCAAAAAGCAAGAAAGGTGGAAACCAGTGTGCTACAGGAAAAGGGGCTGAAACGTACAAACACCAATTCAGAACTATATGCTGTATTAAGATAATTTACTGGGCATCAAGTTAACATCTCTGTATTTCAGTAACTTTTGCAACATTGCAAGTATAAACCACTACCACCCCACACTTTTTTGTTGGGTTTTTTTTTTATTATTGTCTTGGGGAAGGTACCTAGTGCAGTTTGTTTCAGTCTTGTGTTCAAAAAAGAAACCCAAACCGTCGAAATACTGTTTAAAGTCTGAGTGGAAGAAACCGAAAACACTTCTAAAACGCAATAAAAAGTTTAGACAGACAGCCCAGAATGAGCAGGTGTTGCTCTGGCTGCCCCGGTAGATCTGCATGCAGGGTTGCAGTTGGAGCAGGAGTTGCAGCTCTGCTCGGGTCCTGCGGTGCGGAGGATGGAGCCAGTGGAGCACCAAAGCCATCTGTCCCTCCACGCTGACATCTGTCCCTTCACGTTGCCGCCTCTGGCTGCCGCTGAACCCGCACCCCGTGGCTAATGCACGGCTTCTGCAGGGGGTTGCGTTCATTTATTCTTGGCTAGTGTGGCAAAGAGAAACTGAATATGCAGCGTTATTGTCCTCTGTCTTTAATTTGGATGTGGTAAAGTAAGACCCTGTATTGTATGCTTGCAGGTAGTGGGCTGGCATGGAGTAAACAAGAAAAAAAACTCCAAACCAGCCCAGGCTGTAAACTGGGTTCAGATTTTGCTGAAGAAAACCAGCCTGTTCAGTTGGTGTCTGTAATCATTTCCCTTCAGCTGCTGCTGCAAGTGCCAAGCCTTCCCCCCCTTTCATCCCGCCCTGCCAGATACAATCTGATGCAAATGGACAGCGGTGATTAGAACTTGATGAGGAGAGTTGAGAGTGATTAATATAATTTGCATGTGAAAGGAGAGTGCGTTCTGTGCCTTTCCTCCCCACGAAGAGTTTCTTTGCAGCTGGCCCCATGAGTGGGGTGGGAAATCCCCTGGACCCACGTCAGGTGGAAGGTTTGAGGCTTTACCTGAATGTTTAAATGAGCTTTTGCGGGGTTTGGTTCTCCCCCGTTCTGCAGCCTGGATTCTGACAAGCGCTTCTGCATTTACGGTGAGAAGAGGTGCGTGCTGATTCTGGGCACGGTGCCATCAGCACCGGATAACCCGGTGATTCATGCGTGATTCAGCCCAGTGAATCTGCAGAGACCGGGGAGCAGCCTGGCAGGCTTTGGAGCAGGTGATCAGTGAGCAGTCATAAATTATTCCTGCAGAGATTCATGTACAGTCAGGTTTTCATCCCATCCTGCTGTCGTTGATATTACAGAATCGAGCCAGGTACTCCATCCAGAGTCATAATTTTTGCCCCTGAAACCCTTGACATCATTAGAGGACTTTCCTCTGAGCCTGTTTCAGACTAGCTGCTTTGTCTCAGAGTGGGATATTTTCCCAGCCTGCCAACATGGCCAGGAAAGCATGCAGAAGCCCAGTGCTTGCAACTGACCATTCTTACATGACGAACCCTGAAGTGGTGGTGGTACCACAATGCCTCCTTGTGACAGTCTCCAAAGTTCATCTTTACCTGCGTTTCTTTCCAAAGTATCGTTCTTCACTGACAGGAGGTAAATTGCCATTTTGTGTGAAACGTGGGTGGGCTGAAAGCAAGAACTTCTCTTGGTGTCCACTGCTTCGGTTAAACGATGTATAAGTATGGCGAGATCAAGAAAATGGTACACGCGTAAAATTTGGAAGTGAAGAAGTTCTGTGGTTTACTGAGTATTTGTTTTGCAAAATCGATCTTTTCTTGAAAAGTTCCACTTGTGTATCAGCTTATTAAAGGAATTAGTTGGACCCGCTGGGACAGAAATACCTTGTGTCATTCATGTAAGTGTGTAACTCTGTTTTTATTTAGGAGCAAGCCTTTGATCCGTATGAAACCTTGTCCCAGGATATTCTCTCTCCACAATTTCATGAGCATTTTAATAACTTAATGGCAAAACCTGCTGTTGCTCTCCACTTTCAGGTGAGTGCAAATGAGAAATACTGAATTGCTTTAGTTCTCATATTACTGACAAAATTCAAACTTTTGAAAATCTTTACTTCCTACTGAGAAAGAAATCCTCTAGATTCTGACCTTTCTTCAGTGTAAGGTACTTGGAACTCTACCTTTTCCTGTAAAAAACCTGGACACAGCTCTAACCCATGAGTCTTTTGCAGGGGTGTTTTTTGTGCTTACATTAGACTCCTTTGCTTGAGAACAGAGGGTGACTTCTCATACCTGCCACTTCTGTTTCTCTTTTGCCTTTTGAATGCTAAACACAGGCATCCAGGCACAATGCTTCATACTCTTCCGTACGTATCACAGGCCTCCTTGTTCAGCATTGGGGTTGGGAATGGTAGTTTTTCTTGATCATCTGTGATTTATTTATTCATTCATTCCTGTATTTATGTAGTTACTTATTACTACTTCTTTCTGCCAATGTGGCAGATCTGTTAAAGGCTACTGTTTGGGAGGCTGAGCTTGTGTTCAGAAATGCGCTTAGGGAAGCTGATGAGCCAGTGTTGGGTCAGTGATGCTCCCAGCCAAGCCCGTAGCGCTTCATTTGTACGGGAGCTCGCATCTCCGCAAGCTGAGGTTCTGCTACCCAGTCCTGCAGGCTGAGCGTTTCCCCTTCAGCTGTGGGCGCTTGGTAAGCGGGGTCATCTCATCCTTAAATAGGACTTGGGCAATAAGGCCCTTTACCTACCTCTCTAGCAAATTGAAAGCCCAAAGATCTATTCCAGATTAAATTGATGATCGAGTCGTTTGATAGTGGATCTCGCCTCCTTTGTGATTCTCCTCACCATAGAAGGGTTTGGCCTTTCCTAGGCATGTTCCTTCCTACTTGTTCTCCAAGCTGTGGAGTGAAGGCAGAGGTCCAAGCTCTGGGCCATGGGCATATATGAGTTGTCTCTGCCAGCTGCAGAGAGATGCAGCCAGGAGTCTTAAAGAGGGGGAGCGGGCACTTCCAAAAAAGAGACCAGTCACTTCCAAAAAGGAGGTCGGGTGTCATGGTTTAACCCCGGCCGGCAGCTCAGCCCCAGGCAGCCCCTCGCTCACACCCCCCACAGCGGGATGGGGAGAGAACCCAAGGGTCAAAGTGAGAAAACTCCCGGGCTGAGACAAAGACACGTGAAGAGGCAAAGCAGAAGCCGCGCACAGCAGCAAAGCAAACCCAGGAGTTCACCCACCGCTGCCCAGGGCAGGCAGGTGCTCAGCCATCCCCAGGGCAGCCGGGCTCCATCACGGTGACGGGGGCTTGGGCAGACAAACGCCATCCCTGCCAGCGCCCCCCCCTTCCTTCTGCTTCCCCAGCTTATATCCTCAGCATGACGTTCTGTGATCTGGGATATCCCCTTGGCTAGTTTGGGTCAGCTGTCCTGGCTGTGTCCCCTCTCAGTTCCCTGTGCCTCCCCCCGGCCTCGCTGGCAGGGCCCAGGAAACCAAAAAGTCCTTGATTTAGTATAAACATCACCCAGCAACAACTAAACACATCCACCCAGGTGCTATCAGCATTGCTCTCCCACCACATCCCAAACACCAGCCACTGAGAAGAAAATTAACTCCATCGCATCTGAAACCAGGACATCGGATAATTCTGTTTCTGTTCAGTCATTACCTTGGTATGGAAGATGGCAAGGATTTTGCCATCCTTGGGGAAAAACTCCTCATTTTAGAGCCTGAATTATTGCATTAGTTACTGCTGGGAACGGAAAAAGATTTCTAAGTCATAAACTTGTGATTCTCAGTATCTGAGGGAGAGAAGATACTCGTCATTAGTTTTCCTCGACGAGACCTCCATATTTCTGTGGTGTATTGGATGTAAATTGGAGCACAGCATGTGTAATTGGGAGGAGAGGACATTTAAAGGGAAATTGGTGACAAGTTTATCAGATTGTATGGGAGTCCCAGCTGGTCTTCAACATTCCACTGTTTTCTTTAAATTCTGCAGCAAACTGTGGCCAAGCATAAAACATGTTATTTTGGAAATGAGTATGAACTTTTTTCAAAATATATTAGAGCATTTTCTGCAGTCTGGGATGTGACTGTTGGCTCGGGATTAAGGCGTGCAGCTTAGCCATGGACAGTGCATTATTTCTAGGTATTGTCACCTTGCACTAATGCTATTGAGTTCTGCAGACAGTGCTGAAATACGAAGGTGATGGCGATTGTGATATGAGCACCTCTATGTGAATTAAAGGATACTTATTGTATAGCTTGGGGGTATCTTGGTCCTCTAGCTTCCTATACTTGATTTGCTGTTTATGGCAAAAATGTGGACCATCCAGCTGGTTGCTATCCTAAGGAAGCGGGTTGAGGAGTTGGGGGCTGTTTTCAGAGCTATGGGTCCACTAGTGAATACGCATCAAAATCCACCTGAAGCTGTTGATGGAAAAGAGTTTGTAATGCCTGGAGGAGGGTGTTTACAGGTTCTGTTTGCTTGATGTCAGAGCATTTATGGGTATCTAAATCTTATGAAGAGCCTCATTAGACAAAAATGGTTTTGTGAACTTTATTGGCTTCCTTACTACTAGATGTAATCACAGAGTAATGTAGATCAGAATGGACGCCCTGGATGTGTCTAGCACAGCCATCTTGCTCAAAGCAGTGCTAACTCGTCCAGTCCCGTTTTGAGTGTTTCAGTGTAAGTAATCTTACTTATTTTTCCTTTTCAGTCTACTGCTGAAGGGTTTAAAGAAGCCGTACGATATGTCCTCCCACGACTCATGCTTATCCCAGTCTATCATTGTTTGCACTACTTTGAGTTACTACAGGTAAATGAAGCCGCTCTTGTTTTCTGCTAAAAGCATTTCTTAGTGTGGAGAATCTCAGCTTTTAAATAGGCAATTAGGTTTAACACTGCTTCTGAAAATTGAAAGATATAAAAATGTTAATTTGACACCAGTTAGTATATGTCTGAAAAGTAAAATCATATTAAAAAATCTTCAAAAGCACCTGTTGCTCTGATACAAACAGTTGAAGTAACTATATTTTGTTATAGAAACCTTTATTCAACTTGAATGCTAATATAGTTTAATGTGCAAATCTAATTTCTTCTTTCCTTGAGTTCTGGATTTTTTGTCCGTTCAGAAAAAGCAAAGCATAATTCAGCTCGGTAGTCTCAGTCTCAAGTCACACTCCAGTTGTAGCTCAGCTGATCTTATTTTGGGGGTTGGGGAGGCACTCCCTTTCAGCAGAGTTAGAATAACCCATTCCTAACGTTCAACCGTTTGACCTGAGCCCTAAATAGAAGGAATACAGCAATAAGTCCCGTTTTTCATAGCATACCGCACTGTCTCCATATTGAGGAGGAATGAAAATAAGCGGTATTATTTTATTTTCTGTCTTCTGAGAAATTACATTAATGAAGTGTCAGGCTTTGTGGAATTTTGATTCAGATGATAAAAAGTTATTCCTGTAGGACGTATTTCAGGGGTCTTGCCATGCAAGTTGTTTAGGTTGGCATCTAGTCCAATGATTTTTGAGCATTTCTGCCTATTGAGGCATTACTTATTTTAGAACAACCTCTACTGGTTTGACCACAGGTCATTTGCACATACTTTATTCTGATGTACGCTAGCAAGGTGGTTCACATCATAGATACTTCCCTTGGGTCTAACAGCTAAAAGCCAAAAAGTAACGAAGCATGTATCTTTTTGCTTACAAGCAAATGTTTTTGCTGTGAGTTATGAGAAGAGAAGCCAGCAGTCAGCAGAAATATTAACATCTGAGATCTATAATAACCGGTCTTGAATAAGAAAAAATGTTGCTGTAGAAAATGCAATATCTTGAAAAATACTTAATTGAAGCTTTTTTTTAAATGGCTGGGGATAATGTAAAAAAAGTTTCTATGTGCCCCTTTGTGTTGGGAAAGTTTGTAATGCTTGCCAGAGTAAGTGAATTATTAACTAACTGGGACACACTTGAACTAAACAGGTGAAATATCCTGTGGCTATAGCTGACATTTTGAAATAGCAACAGAAATGATACTTCTAAGTTCTCAATGTAAAAAAAGGATGCTAGCAGTGTTGTAGAGGTGTGTTACATGGTCTTCCTTTGTGTTTTGAAGGATTTATTTGTATGAAGGAAGAAAAGGAAACTTTGCAACATAGAACTTACTTGTAATACGATATAAAATGTTCTCCAAAGAATCTTAAGTAAAAAAAAATAGCAATTGTTTTAAGACCAGGTCTGTAGTTAATATCTGGCACATATTCCTTTTTTTTCTTTTTATTTTTTTTAAGTTCAGTCTTGTTTTCATTATCTCTGCTGTGATTTTTCGCATATCCTGATCTAGATAAGTAAAAACAAGGATGATTTATTTTGACCCATGAACCACACATCTCCAATGTATGGATTACAAATATTTTGTAGAAGGGTTTACATCCAAGTGATCTCAAGAAATTTGAGATCTTTAAGCATTTCTATTGATAGTCACTCAGTTTAAAAACAATTAACAAAGCTTAAAAACCAAACCAGTCAACCCTTACTCTCTACAGCTACCTGAAAGGAGGTTGCACTGACGTGGGGGTCAGTCTCTTCTCCCAAGTAACAAGGGATAGGAGGAGAGGAAACAGCCTCCAGTTGTGCCAGGGCAGGTTTAGATTGGGTATTAGGACAAATGTCTTCACTGAAGGGGCTGTCAAGCACTGGCACGGGCTGCCCAGGGACTTGGTTGAGTCACCATCCCTGGAGGTGTGTAGATGTGGTGCTTAGGGACAGGGTTTAGTGGTGGGCTTGGCAGTGCTGGGTTAACGGTTGGACTTGATGATCTGAAAGGTCTTTTCTATCCTAAACAATTCTATGATTCTAACGGTCAGTGAACTTTTCTCTGGATTACTGCACTGTCTCTGTTGAGAACAGAAACTTTACATTGTCACAGCTTTAATATTTGCCTCCATAAAGCTTTTGTGGCTATAAGGACATCTTCCAAAAGAAAGTAAGCTGCTCAGAGAACTAAAGGGTGACAGCAGAAGCATGGCAGCACGGCATGGTTCTGCCAGCCTCGCTGTGGAGTGAGCACTGACGGCTTCCTAGATAAGTTGCCCTCTCAAAATAGTCTTAACTTCCCGTTCGTAAGGGTCATTGCATACAACAGTCCTCTGGAACTTCTTAAAATGTTCTTCTTTCACATTTAAAAAACATAATTGAATTAGTGACCTGTATTATGCTGAAGGTCAGGCTAATTAATGACCCATTGTGTCTTAAAGCTGGGAAATGGAGTGCATCAGTATGAAATTAAAGAATGAAGTCATGTGCTGCAGCTTTGGGAGAACCTCAGCATTTAACCAGCTTTACAAGCTGCATAGTGTTTGTCGGCTTTTTAGGGCAACGTTAACATATATGCCTTATTGAGCAGTTTTGTATGTTTTCAGAACTTAAGATTAAATGCTTTGCATGCAAACTTGGTAGTTTTTTCTTCAGAGACAGGAAGGGGTGGTTACTATTTATGTTTTAAACTGTGGCACAGAGAAGACAATTTGGTTTTGATACCCTGTCTGAAATCTGTAATGCTGGAGGAGTTCTCTGTCTCTTAGGGGCTCAGAGGCTGCTCCTAACTCCTGTTAATATTGACAGGATCAGGTTATACATGCACATTCTTCAGTTTCCTCCTGTCTTTGAAGAACAAAACCTGGCAGCTACTGGAAAAACATTTTGTTGTTTCTTTTATTTGTTTTAAACTTGAATAATACAGCAGGATGCTGCATGAAAGATAATAGTAGGTGATGCCTTTTTTTAACTAGGGAATTTCAGCAGTGAAAATGATTAAATTTGACCTTTATCCACAATATACAGGATTTCTGAATAAAAATTCAGCTGCAGAGGCTGACACTTGGCTGTCTCGAATCTTCCTAACATAGTGAGCATAAAGCAGAGCAGAAATCTTAAATACCACTCTGTAGTGAATAATGCTAAACACAGAGTCTTTTGTTGTGATCAATTTAGTTGCAGGTTTAAAATCTGAATTTTATGTTGTAGTTTGAAAACATCCTCAATTTACAGCAGTTATTTTTAAAAAGCAGAGTGGTTTCAGGAATAGGGAAAGTGTTTATTTAACAATACTGATATATTATAAACTGTTGGTGCTGCTTCTTTGTTACTATTGTATTTGTCTTTAGGAACCTTGGTTGAAAAAGACCTAGCAAAAATGGCAGCTGAAAAGCAACAGAATACTCATATTTTCGTGGCTTCAGTAGAGAGAGAAGCAAAGATTGAGACTGTTACTTCTAAAGCCAGTTACCAAACCCCCCACTACTGAATTGGGAGGTAAATAAAATGACAAATGATTTACAGAAGCGCAGGCCTTAGTGTTCGTTCTTTTGCAAAACAGCAAAACTAAAATAAATGAAATTAAAGTCTGAAAAACCTGAAAATTCTTTCAAGCTGTAAAACTTTTCTCCTTGGTGCAAAAACCTGTCTTGATGCAGATCCTGCATCAGAGGCTGCACAGAGACTCCTCTTTGCCTGAGCAAGAGGCGTAACAGTTCGGTGTCATTTGGAGACGCCCTTGTTGAATTTGTTTGGGTTGGTGGCTTTTTGGTAGCAGCCGTATGGAGGTCACTAGGAAGCAGCCTTTTTACACCTTGGGTCAGAGGGCAGGCCCTGGTGTCACTTCAGTGGCGATTCCTTGATCAAGTATTGGCAGCAAACGAACCTGCCATAGGTTGTTCTGAAATGGATGATGATGGCAAAGGTTGAAGGAAGTCACACTGAAGAAATGAAAGTATCTTGAAGGAAAAAATAGTGGTAGTGATGAAAAGCTGTTACATCTTGCAAACAGGTAGCCCAGATATATTCAGATGGCGACATCTTTAATTGCTGATCAGAGTATTTGGGTTTAAAACACTATGCTTGAGGTTTCCCAGCATGAACACCTTAATGCTGGCAACGTAGAGGAGAGCTCAGTGTTTCATCAGCCTTTCAAGCTCCAGGTATGCTTTCATAAATGGGTCTGTAGATACCAGAGTTCCAGAAAACGTTAGTCGTGGAATGCAGTGGAAAGAACTGAAGGGGTCATGCAATCCATTCAAAGCCTGAGCAAGGTGTCAGTTAGGTGTACCATTAAAATCCAGGAGGTAAGCAGAGGTCTGCTCGGAGACTCGAGCAGTTATCTGTTAGAGTCCAAGAAAGCTTTCCCATGTCAAACAGGGAGTATATCCTTCCTTCTCATGTGACTTGCAGGCACAAGATTATCCCTAATTCTTGCATGTGACTCACTGTGATGTTATCGAGCAACCTAAACCATATGAAATTCTGCCTTTTGATCTTTTCTGCTGTTACCTGATCACTGACTGACATAGAAGCCCTGGTCAGTATTCTGCAGGATCACATGGTATAATTTAGGTGAACAATGTTCTTCATTACTGTTTTATGACAATTTTCATTCATTCATTCAAATAGAATAGTTAATATTCTTAATCCATCGTTGCTGGTATTTTAAATACAACTGGAGTAAGCAGAACCTCCTTTCCCCTTTTCTAAAGATTTACATCTTTTCTCTGTCTAGCAAGCTTGTCATGTGCTTGCGTCCGATATTTAATCAGAAGGATGCTTGTTGAGAACTGGCATTTGGAAAAGGAGATGTTAGTCCAGTGATTACAGAGAATGAGATGTGCTTCAGGTGATCTGCCTGATCTTCAGGAATCTAAATACATTCTGGTGTAGAAATGGATTAGATTACTTCCAGATGTGAGGTGGTTGGTTTTTTTCTTTTTTTTAATACAAAACAGGCAAAACGTGCCATTTGATGTGTGTTAACTGCCAAACACAGCCCCCTTTGGAAAGGGGATGCAAGAAATTCTGCTCAGGACATGTGAGCAGAAAGACTATTTAATCAGACTTGGTAGCTTTTCCCACCCTTAGGATTTTGCACTTGTCATCTTTTCACACCATTTTTATCTTTGCATTTCTGTGGCTGATAGTAAAGCAAAGAAGGGTTTCCACAGAGGTAGACATCTTTTTTTTCCCTTCCCTGTACTGTTCCTCAGCTCATAAACTTCCCCAGAAATTTTTGGCCATGAAACTTTCATTTCTCTAACATTAAAGATGGAGGTTGTTTGGGCATGTGAAAAATAATAATAATAAAAAATTAGTAATGTAAGTTACACGAAGAGAGTGGACCAATCTGGTCAAATCCTGTTCTCTCAATTACTTTTAGAGGAAGCTACATATCCTTGCTGAGGGAATATAGTGGGGAAAGGAAAAGAAGGCTTCTGCCATGCTGAGTGATTGTAAGTAAGATTTCTCTTAAAGTATGTAGGTAAAACAGAGTTCATCCAAAGCTGCATGGCATATTGTCTTGATTTTGCCCAGCAATCTGTTTACTTGAGCTTTCTTTAAAAAAATCCACATGATCTTGAACGTGAAAGAGGTTAACAAGAAAAATCTTTTATTTGTGTCTGGGGTATTTTAGGAGTGTTAACCTTAAAGAATGCAGAAGAGGAACTCTGTGGATAGGCTTTGCACAAAGCATATTGCTACTATGGGTATAGAGACCATATGAAAGCCTGTTGAGTTTCCTAATTGAAGACGTTTCTGCCTAGTGGTGTAGATGGATCTAGTTTTTATTAAAGGAAAATACACTGATTCTCACTGTCTTTACATTTTGCTGTTACTAGCAACTCTTGAATTTCAGACTTTTTTTTTTTTTCTTACTATGTTCACGTTGTGCAAAATTGACATTTCTTCATGAAGTAGATGAGTTTGCTGAATGCAAGCTGAGGCAGAGTTTGGTAAGAAGCAAAGAGAGATTCTTGCTCTTTCTGTCTTGAATTTGTTCTGAAATGTTGAGATTGACTCATTGAAGAAACACTACATGTAGTTATATAAAATTGCATTTAAGTCTTGACTATTTCAAACCTCCAAACTATTTAATAAAATTAGTTGTGAAAACAGGACATTGTGGAAAAGATACCAGGAAAAAGTACCTGACAGTTAGCACTGGGTCTCAGTAAAAGGGTAAAGGGTTATCTTTCTAAACGCCCTCCTGCTCTCTCCTGTTGAGTACCTACGGACTTTTCCTGAATAGCTGACTTTTTTTTTTTTTTTTTTAATTAGATACATGCACGGCTGGTCTTGAGCGTGCTTCTAGTAGTAACTCTTGCGTTGACTTGAAGTCCCTGACTTCGCTGAGTACTGTAGCTAACACTGTGTACGCATGTTTGTCAGTTTTCCTGCCCTTCTATAAATCAGACAAATTTGAAAGAAAAATGTTTCTTATGTCACAGCAATTGCAGGAATGCAGTGAAGACGAAGAGGATCGGGAGTGCTTAAAACAAGCCATTACTGCTCTTCTGAATCTGCAGTGCAGCATGGAGCGCATTTACAGCAAACACTCCCCGAGACGTCGGCCTGGGTAATAATCCACAAAAGTACCCTGGTTTCCTAGAGCAGGAGATAAAGGATGTGGAAGGAATTGTCATTTTTTTCTTGTTAGATACTCTAGTTCCTTTTCAAGACATGTCTTTATGCCAGTTTTCTTTGTAAATGGAGTAGCAGCCCAAAACCTTCATGGTCCACTTCTGTGAATAATGTCAGTATCTTGCTCCTTCCCTATCCAAAGCAGCATGTGTAGGGCAAGGGCAAAGGAATAATGATATAAATTATTCATTTAGGGTTTGGGTTTGTTGTTGGGTTTGGGTTTTTTTTCTCTTGGAATGGCAAATGTGGAATGTGCCCAATGTGACTTTTTCTTCTCTTCGTTCCAGGGAGCCAGTCTGTCGCTTCTATCACCGACAAATAAGAAGCAAGCACTTGGCCATCAAGAAAATGAATGAAATCCAGAAAAATATTGATGGCTGGGAAGGCAAAGATATTGGGCAGTGCTGTAATGAGTTCATAATGGAGGGTGGCTTGACAAAAATAGGAGCCAAACATGAACGCCACATCTTTCTCTTTGATGGTTTAATGATCAGCTGTAAAACTAATCATGGTCAATCGCGGCTTCCCGGTTACAGCAATGCGGAGTATAGGCTGAAGGAAAAAATTATCATGAGGAAAATACAGATTATTGATAAAGATGACACAGCTGAATATAAACATGCTTTTGAGCTGGTATCTAAAGATGAAAACAGTATACTGTTTGCTGCCAAGTCTGCTGAAGAGAAGAGTAACTGGATGGCGGCGCTGATTTCCCTCCAGTATCGCAGTACTTTGGATAGGATGCTTGATTCAGTGCTACTGCAAGAAGAAAACGAACAGCCGCTGAGGTTGCCCAGCCCAAGTGTGTATCGTTTTGTAGTGGAAGACTCTGAAGATAACATTGTTTTTGAGGACAACTTGCAAAGCAGGAATGGCATTCCTATCATCAAAGGAGGAACAGTTGTGAAACTAATTGAAAGGTTAACGTACCATATGTATGCAGGTATCCTGTACATTCAATATATATATGTTTTTTTAAGGTCATGCTTGTATGGTTGATGATATTAATCCTTTTATCTTTTGTTTGTTGGGGGGGGTTTCTGTGTGTAGTTAAATATAAAGGAATATTTGCAGGGGGAAAAAAAATCCCACTATCTGTTACTAAATCAACTGGTTTTGCTAGCAAAGCCATAAGAAAATTTTGGGTATGCAAGCCCTTCACCTCTCCCTCCCTGCTTCCTCCCCAGCTCCACCACCCCCTCAGAAAAAAATAAATTTAAAAATCAATGGTCTAATAGGAGCCACCAGTGTGTTTCCTGAGACCATCATGGCTAAAGCAGTGGTGCTGTTACAGGCTGTGTGACTGTGGAGGAAGAAAAAGGTTGGAGGTTATATTTACTGTAATTCAACCTGCTGCTTTTTGAAGTCCCTTAGCGTAAAAGGATGCAAAGCACAATTGTTGGTTTTTTTCAGACTTTCCTGTGAAATACTTTCTTAAAGCCACAGAAATGAAACCTTGAAGTAGTTATGTGAAGTGCTAGTGTTGGTGCAAATGTTAGATCTTAGATTTGGGGTGAAAGGCATGCACTGAAAGGGGATGGAGCGCAGCTGACCCAAGGGTGCTGGTGGAAGTGGTGTGCAATTTTTAGAAAACTTCTCAAATACTAATGGTTTCTTTTGTGCTTTTTACAAAACTGCCTCCTATTTAAGTTAGTCTTTTTTTGTAAAACTAAGGCTAGATGGGCTGGAGGTGTATATGTTAAAAAAAATTAATTTAAAAAATAGCATTTCCTGGATTGAAGCTCAGTATTGATGCACCTGGTCGGTATGGAAGTAATCCGCAGTTGTGTTGTCCGTGAGTCCCAAGTCATCAATTTCTAAAACGTGGTGGATTTTGGTGGCTTGTAAACTTTGTTCTTTTCCTGAATGAACTGGTGTATTCGAGTATTCATTTACTAGTGTAACTTCAGTTTTTGTAGTGTGAGTACTTGCCACTTCGGCCTCAGGAATCTTCAATGAAAGCACTGCCTCTTGGGTTTCTCTGTGCTTTTTCCAAACAGCGTTTGGAGCCAAGACTAACAAAATCCTCTCCCTCAGCCTCCACAAGGGCATTTTGATGACTAACAGCATGTGGAAGGGACTCTCAGCAGATCGTGGTGGTGCTTTTTGTTTGTATTTAGGTCAATATATGATTTTTTTTAAAACTCTCAGTTGATTGTTTGCATTGGTGTCAGACTTGTTTGAAGCAGGCTTCACTCCAGCACATGGGCTCCGCATCCGTGGAGTGACCTCTTGTCACGTTGAAGAATTCCCCAGTAGATACGAGGATATTGTGGGAAGTAGCTAATGCAGAGTTAATAAACTCTTGGATTTAAATTGTGAGCCACTAATAGTAGCACATGGCTTGGATCTTCTATTTTATTGAGAATGCCATTTACAAAAATAAATGGATTTCAAGAATAATTTAAAGGATCCTGCACAGCTTAGAGGGCAGAGTAGCAGCCCCCATTTTAAGAGAACTGCATATCTTGCCTGCAGATCAGAGATGCTACCTGCCTGTTCAGTGGTAAGAGGAAGATTTACTTTCAAAATGTCTTAAATAGTATTGAAGAGTGAACGTAGCTGTGACATGGAAGCAGAACAGGCCAGTGCACACTCAGCAGCATTATCACAGAATGAGAGCGTTGTTACTTTAAGCTTGCAAGGATGTTCCTGTATATGGATCCCTCAAAAATGTTGAGCAGTGCTCTGCAGGGAATTTAAGCCTTCTTAAAAGCAGTGTGTGTCTTAATCTTTTGCGGGCTTATTGAAAGAAATGCATTGCCCACATGTTGAAGGCTGCTGGTGTAAGCTTACCTGCGCCTAATGCGGATAGATTCAAGACTATTTACAGAACAGGAAGAAAAAAGAAACTCCCAACACCACAAACCCCACACTTCTGGGCAGGCATATGCATAGGCACTTCTCTCGGCCTGGTTTTCCTGTATTTCAGCATAGTTCAGCATTCGTTTGCTGCCCGGCAGCACTGGAAGCAGCTGCACGCCACACAGCAGCAGCATCTTTGCTGCTGTTCCTCTTGTGAGGGAGCCTGCTGCAGGGATGTCAGGACTAGGACCAGATGATGACCCTTGGTGACTCCCAGTAAAGCCATTCATCAGCTTGCTTATCCACCATCTAAGAAACTCTCTACAAGAGAGTGGAATGACAAGAGATTAAGGGAAAAGAAAAAAATCTTCTTTAATACTTCTAATATAGCAGAGTGGGCACAGTAAAACGCGCGGTGGCTTGCGTCTCATGGTAACACACCTACCGTAGCGGTGAGAAACTGCGGGAGGGAGGTGTGGTGGCTTGTGGACAGGCAACATCTGGAGCTGCTGTAGGTATTTGCTTTGTAAGGACTCTGCTGCTGATTGGGTTTTCCCTGCTGGCTGCTCGGCAGAGGGTAGTTGTGTGCTGGAGCTAGTGTGCAGTCCCCCCCTTGCTGGAGATTTTTTTTAACAACAGGTGAGACACAAGTTTGGTTGCAGTGGTGTAGGTATTTTTGATGTCTGGAGAGTAGGCAGCCTGGTTCTACCATGTTTTCTTTGTCTTTATGAAAACCATGGAATAGCTGTATGTTCAGGAGAGTGTAAGTCAGTTTGCGTGCCAAGACTGAGGCAGAGCTCTTGAGAGAACATCGTATGTACAGTTGAATCCTTTTCCAGGGGAAATGCATGAAAGAACTAAACGAAAATTTCACAAGGAGTATAATTTTTAGTATTTTGCAAATTACAGTGCTTGACTTACAACCTTGGTGTATTTTCTGCACTTAAACTTTTTCTGTGAAGTGTATGTGTATTTTATTTCTGATATTTTGCAATTGAGTCATTTTCTTACTCTATCCTTACAGATCCTAATTTTGTACGTACTTTCCTTACCACGTACCGCTCCTTTTGCAAGCCCCAGGAACTGCTGAGTTTACTGATTGAAAGGTAAGCAGTAGTCATCCTTTCTGAAGATACCGAGAGGCTTTTTGTATTTACTTACTCCTTTTTTGCTCGGGTTCTCAGTGCCACGTGGCACGTGTTTTAGTGAAGTTCATAAAACAGTAACTTTTAAAACGGGACACAATGCAAGCTTTCTTTTCCCACTTTGTTAAATTAGTTACCTGAATTAAGTATTAGCTAGAGCATCTGGAGTGCCTTCAGCTGTGGGGTGGTAATGTTCTGAACTGCTAACCTTGATCAGGAGAGCCTATTTGAGTATGCCTGTGCCTTGTTGCAAACAAGAACAGAAATGTTCTAAGCAGTTTGAAAGGCATGGACTCAACATAAACAACATTTTAATACAGTGTGATAAAGCTGCTCTTAAGCTTCCTTTTAATCTTCACTTAATCAAGCTACCAGGTAGTTAAAAACCTTATATCCTAGTCTAGACGTCTTGTGATGACCAGAGAACTAGTGAATTATCAGGGTGAGAGCTGGGTGTGTTAGCAGTACCTAGCTAGAGGAGGAGGGAATTCCAGGCAAACTGGATATTAGATGAGTGCTTGAGTTTCACCATGCGTTTGTTTTTTGGTTTGGTTGGTTTTTTTTTTAATGCAACTGCTCTTCAGGTCTTCCATAAAAGGTTTGTGTTTTATCTTAATTGCCATCAGTTTTTTGGTGCTTTTATTCATAGGTTTGAAATCCCAGAGCCTGAGCCTACTGAAGCAGACAGGCTGGCGATTGAGAAGGGGGAACAGCCCATCAGCGCAGACCTGAAGCGGTTTCGCAAAGAATATGTCCAGCCAGTACAGCTCAGGTTTATTTGCTTTTAAATTTGTTCTGTTAAAGCCAGATTTTCGTTCACTGATTATATGGTGATCCTGGAGACAGTAATCTCTTCTGGAGACTGCTGTGCTGTCAAGTAGGGACTTATCACTGTCTGCAACCAGACTAATATCCCAAATCATGTTCTGATTAGTCATACTGACTTCTGTTGTTGTTGCAACTGTACTTTGGTGTTCTGCCGCTCACAGCTGTGATCACCAGCCACAAGAACGTTGTATGGCTGCTATGTAAAGTGGGTGTGGGTGAGAGATGTATAAATGAAAGTGTTTCTGACTGCATTTTGAATGGATTCCTTGTTAACAGGCCCTATGAAGATAGTTTCTCTGTTTCCATTTCTTTCAGTCCTGCTGGTATTAGACTCTGTTTCCCAGCCCCGTTGATGTATTTGCCCACAGACAGGGAGACTCTTGTCTGTACTGCACGTTGCAACAGGCTGCAGTGAATCTTCAAGGTCTTGCTGACCAAGCTAACTTGGGGAACAATTAAGTGTTTCTAGCATGAATGAGGCTAGTTGTTTCCCTGATAGGGGACCAAGTCAGGAGGAGACACAAATCACAACCACTGTTTGCTAGAACAACTTTTATTCATTAAACTGTTTTTGTCAGCAGCATCAAGGTGTTACTATTAATGGCAGATAACTATACACACAGTACCCTCAGTTACGCTGTTACCGCATGCAGCCTTTCCTAGCTAGCTGTCTGGAGCCACAGCAGCTTGCTCAAAGTGAAGGATCATACTGACATGCCAGTACCTTCAAGGCAGGTGTTCAGAAGGTCACTTAGGGGTCCCATTTTTGTCAGATACCTGTGTGTATACATACGATGAGTACGTATGTAACACTGTAGTTTTCATTGATACATAGCAGCCACCACCTTCATGGATGGAGTCCAGGTTACACATCCTCAGTGTAACTTTGATGCTTGTGTGTGCTTGTGGCCGTGTACAGATTTATGAGGCCCTTGATGGTGTTAGTTGTGGGTTCAGCAGGGCTTCCAGCCTCCGCAGTTCTTGGGAGAGGGAGAGCTTTGCACACTGCCTCGCAACACGTACTTTTCCTGGTTTCAGCTTGCTTATTTATCCATCCACATAGATGCCCATAGAGCCCCTTCACAGAAACTCACACAGAGTGGGCTTCTGTGACATAACTGGCTCAAGAGTTTAAATATCATTGTATTGCTTTTGTTGCTATTTTTTATAGCTGCCCCTGCTGATCAGGGTTGAAGTTGCTTGGGGACCTCCTCACAGTGCCCCTTTGCATGGTACACATACATTTTCCTGCAGCACTGTTGACTGCCGTAGCTGAGCAGGACAAGTGGTTAACGGTGAACTGGAACCTGTAGAAAAGTGTGAGGCAGAAATTAGCCATGTTTCTTGCTATTCATTTCCAAAACCAATTGAGCACTTTTGCCTTCGTATGTTATCTTTGAGCTGTTTGAAACCCGTGCCCCGTTTCAAGGATTCCAGGGTCTTTGGTTACGGTTTCTGGTTTCTTTCCTTGTTTGAGAGGTGTGGATGCTTCTTATCCTGACAGCTACTCTTTGCTGTCTAATTCATGCTACGGGTGGTGATCTCAGTCCCCTTACTGGTGCCCTCTTCATGAGATGTGGTTTAAAGCTGCTATTTAACACGCACCCTTCTGTGGCTTACTGTTAATCTTTGAATTTAGGAGATACGACATGTTTTTGGGAGCTTGAAACTCTGTCCTATAATTGAAAATAATTGTCTGAATTTGAGCCGTTAGGTTGATAAGCCCAGCACTTTGTGTAATTCGAGCATTGTTAATAGCATTAACCTCTGCTTCTGAGAGCTAGGAGGTATGGGAGGAAGGTGGAGAACACGAAGATGCTCATCCCTCCCTCCCTTCCTGCCTCCTCTCCCAGAACTTACTCCCCATCTAGTAGAAGATGCTGTAGACGTGCTGTGCAGTGCACAGGCATGGAAATGGTGATGTCTTTGATTAGATGAAATGTGAGGTCATGAGAAAGAGGAGGTGCTAAGCTGGAAATGCGGTCAGCAGAACCAGGCAATCTTTCTTGCTTTTTCAGTGTTCCTACCATGGTATCTCAAAGGCAAAGACTGATTAGATAAGATCCTGTATTACTGTTGCTGGGAACTTCAAAACTTTGCTCCTTGGATGGTTAGAAGCTGTCATTGATTCCAAGCCTGAATGTTCTGTTTGCGGAGCCAGCCTTTCACGGGATAGGCCTTATTCTTTAACTTATAGGGAAGAGGAGAACTGGTGCCTCCTCCGTACTCATGCTCTTCGTTCGACTAAGCTAAACCAGCCAGCTTCTCTAGTGCTCTGACTCACAACAGACTGGCAGGTTACAATCAGTTGTCTGCCCCATCCCTCTCGGGTGTTCTTGCCCCCCAGTCTACAGGGCTCTGAGCCACTGAGACCAGTAGCCTGATACGCAATTAGCGCTGGTTTACCTCGGTGTCCGGAGCTGCAAAGAGTGGAGGAGTTCAGCAGCACTTGGCACGCAGCTGAGCCACTTCTGCCAAGGTGATGGGGCAGGAGTAACCACATCTCACTGTAAGCATCTCCTCCTCTGAGTCTGTTAAATTCCCTGTGCCAATTCCCTGTTGAATTGGCACAAGGAAGACAGTTGTACTAGTTGAGGTAGGAGGTTTTTGCTCACCCATCGTGTAAGATGATATGGTACACCCCGATAAATCAAAATTTTGAGGTATGACCTCAACTTGTTTACCTGAAGAAGAGGCGAAACAGGTTTGTATTCTGATACATCCTAAGCATAGAAGGTAGAAGAGCAGTTGTAATTCGTTTTTAGAGGCTTGTTTATTAAAAGTCTGTTTTAGAAAATGTAGAGAAAAATCAAGAGAAAGTTTAATGTTATCCGTAAAGGAAGTACTGGATGTAGAACAGCCATTTGTGTAACTAAAAAGATGTGAAAGGAGGGCAGTACACTTGGAACAACTTCTAAGGTGAAGTTTGTGTGTAGGAAAGAAACAATTGCAAATTTGTTTCTTATCAAATAGGAGAACCTAAGTAGCCTTTTTAGTAAAAAACAAACAAACAAACAAAAAAACCCACAAAAAACCAGAAAATTACATTAGAAATACCAATTTTATCTGATCTTGATACGTTTTTTCCTCTTCTGAAACCACCTCAACACTAGCATTCTTTCTATAAAAATTAAAAACCCCACCAAATATATTTATGCTAAGACTGGAAAATTAGGTTTAAATACCTGGGGATTTCTGTGGTCATTGATGCCATGCTTAGTCTTTATTCTGCCCCTTTGTCCACGTGTATTTCAATAGTCATCAACTACATGAATCTGTAACTCCGCATTTGTAGAATTGTGTTTCATTTGGTGTTTACATGGGATGAGTCTTGGAAGTCAAGAACAAACATAATTTTTTTTTCCCTCTCCTTCCTTAGAATATTAAATGTTTTCCGTCACTGGGTAGAGCACCATTTTTACGATTTTGAAAGAGATCTGGAGTTACTGGAGAGATTGGAGACGTTTATTTCCAGTGTAAGAGGTATGGCAATTGGTGGTCCTGTTTTTCTTCCACATTTTGGTACAACCTGCTGGTCTAATCCTGGCAGGTTTTTGACATGGGAATATCTTTACACGCATGAGTAATTTTAATGCCTTTAATTGAGCTGTTTATGAGACTCTCTTTTACATGAGCAAGCTTTGGCCTGGAGCCTAAACAGCTACCAAAAATGACTTTTAAGCATTATGATATTTACCTTAAGTGTATTTACTTCTGGACAGTAATGTTTGTCCTTGCCTGACTATAATTCAGACCGTCACCTTTTTCCTCCCTGTGTTGTATTTGTAGAGAATTCCTTCCCGGTTGGATACTGAGACTGATTTTTCCATCTTGTTCTTTTCCCATTTATTGAAAGTTCTGGCTGAAAATCATTATCCTTGTAGGAGAGGATACTTGACCCATTTGGTATTGCTTCCTCTGGAGCAATCCCTTATGAACTGGCAGGTTTTTTTGGCAGCCTATGTGGAGGGCAGCAGTCTTGGCATGTCGATTTTAATCATCATCCTGGCAATTCTACACTTTTCAGATTGCCAGACCATACATTGGGCAATATAATCCTGAGACAAACTCGGAGAACAGTAGTTTATCTTTTGCAGAGGTCTCCATGCTAACCATTGCTGACCAGAGAGAAGTAATTACATTCTGGTTAGTCTCTTAAAAGGTATTTGTCTTAAACTGCTGAAGGTACTTCCCATCTTGTCCACCATTTTGTGTACTGTAAATGTTGGATTGATACTGTAAACATGTATTTCTCTAATCTTTTTGTTCTGCAATGCACTAGTGCAGCATGTTGCAAAGTCCTCACTTCAAGCTTGTTTACTTTTTTAGTTCTCCTCTTCTAGATGAAGCTAGCAGTCAAAGTGGAGATGGTTGCAGCTCAGGGGAAAATGTAAAATATAATGTATACAGGGTCACTTTTTTTCCACACCAAAACTGTCAGTAGATGTGGTTAAACACAACTGGGAACCCAAAAATTTGTTCACATGGGTCTGTGTTTACCAACTGATACAGGTGCAAGAGCCCATAAGAAGAAAATAGGGAACTACAAACCTAATTAATTTGCATGCAGAAATGCAGAATTTTGAGTGCATGCACAATTGGGGGGGTGGTTTGGTTTCATTAAATCATCAAAAGTCTTTTAAAATGGTATTTAAAAAGTTGTGGATCTTTATTTTTTAATGGTTTGTCTTTTGCAGGAAAGTCCATGAAGAAGTGGGTGGAATCAATTGCTAAAATCATCAAGAGAAAGAAAGCTCAAGCAAATGGGATTAGTCACAACATCACCTTTGAGAGCCCCCCTCCCCCGATCGAGTGGCACATTTGGCGTGTTGGGCACAGTGAAACGCTGGACCTCATGACTCTGCATCCTATAGAAATTGCTCGACAGCTGACACTTCTCGAGTCCGACCTGTATAGGTAGGGATTGAACTAATACATGTGGGTTTTAGATGACTTGAACAAGGAAGAGTTCTAATGTGTAGAATCAGTCAAAAGTACGTCCCCTTGAATGTCAAGAGTTTATGGGAAGGTGTTTTCTTGCAGTCTGTTTGGTATCAAAATATGTAACAGGGAAAAAAAGGGGGTTTTAGTCTCCATATCAGCCTTCTGACAAGATAAATACAGGAAGAACAGTGAAATATTAGCAGCAGATAGTGCTAACTTGTATTGTGTCCTTGTTAAAAGCAAATTCAGTATTACATTAATCAGAAATGCTTGTTGCATCATAAGAAGAGAACACTATTGTCTCTGCTCCTTTCCTTTACAGCTGCACAGAAAAGGCCTGGGTGTTGTATGCATATAGCCATAGCATGTACCACAATGTCCTCTAATCTAATTCTAAAGAGGGTTTTTTTGGTTGGTACCATAAGTACTCTGCTGTTTCCTAGCTCTGTTGTTACCTGTGATAAACAGAGCTGCCCTTGATGAGAGAGCTAGGTTTTGCTGGGTGGAAATTCTTTAAAGTCTTACAAAACTCAAAGATGAAGCGTGCTTTCATGCTTCAGTGACAGCAGGTTTTCTGCTGAAATAGGCCACTTCTCCAGCGGGTTGCTCAAAGTACTTCAGCTTCCCATTTTAAAAATGTAACTATCTTTAAGTTGCTTTCTTATGCTTTCAGGAAATTAAACTTAGTCCTTTGTAATTTTCTTATCTGAAAACACTTATTCAAAAACGCCAATTTCAATTAAGATAAAAATGTATTTCCTTCTATATCAAATACTCGTCAAAAAGTTATTTTAAGTAACTGCTTTGCAGTAGATTAGATCAGATTTTATTTGTGAAATATCAGGTCATAATTAAGGGAAGAAATAATCTTTTAATGCAAACACAGAACATGCAATTACTGTTCGTATTGAGCGTTTTTCTGCATCTTGCTTTGTCATTATCAGGGCAGTACAGCCTTCTGAACTTGTTGGTAGTGTGTGGACTAAAGAAGATAAGGAAATTAACTCCCCAAATCTATTGAAAATGATTCGTCATACTACAAATCTTACTCTTTGGTTTGAAAAGTAAGTACAGGCGGTAATAGTGTAGTGGCGTTAACTCCTACTGATATTCAGAGAGAAACATTTTTCTGCTGTTTGAATTGTATTGCCTTGAATCTTGAGATAGCTGTAGAGCATTACAGAAACTTGAGGCTTTGGTTCGGGGGTGCCTCCATGCCAATCGCACATGCTTCCTCTTCCTGACACAGGAAGATTATTTTTTTTCCCCAGTTATGTCCACTTGGTCAGCATGGGTCCTACTCGCCTTTCTACGGTACATCAGAAGGTGTTGAAGAAGGTGTTGAAGGCAGTGCGGGACCTGGCACTGCTTTTGTACATCTCTCATGAAAGCACTGTTGAGTCTTCTCCCCCTGTCTTTGCCTCTTCCTTCTCATGGGAGGTGATTAATTAAGTACTTCTGAGGACGTGGCCAGCACTGCCGAAGGGTGCAGCAGCATGTATGTGTGGACTTCACTAGCGAGTTCAAAACGCCACCGTAGATCCAGTGGCATGAGAGTCACCCTGCTTACCCGTGATCTTGCTTGGGGTTTGCTTTATTGTTTCAGAGGATATGCCAAAACCTTTCTTGGCTTTCCAACTTGAACATATGTAAGAAGTGATTACATAAATCTGTGCTCAAGATTCTTGAAAGAGAGCCAAAATGTGCATACTGGGTGTACTGTACAGGTTTTGCTTGGAAAAATTTGATTTAGTAGAAAGCAAAATGTCAGGTTTTATTTATCAGTGTTTCTCAAGTGATGTCTTTTGATTAGGTGCATAGTGGAAACTGAGAACTTTGAAGAGCGAGTGGCTGTGCTGAGCAGGATTATAGAAATCCTGCAGGTTTTTCAAGATTTGAATAATTTCAATGGTGTTTTGGAGATCGTCAGTGCAATGAACTCTGTGTCAGTGTACAGGCTAGATCACACGTTTGAGGTAAGTTTGGGGCATTGCTCGAGAGGAAAAAAAAAACCAGAATCCAGAAATGGATCAGCCACGCTTCTGAAGTGAAATCCATAGTATCCGTATCACACTTGCTTCCAGGGAAGAAAACAAGTGTGAAACGTTCGAAGTTATTTATGAGAAAACATACGAGGTGGGCTGGGTGTCTCAAACAGTTTGTAATGGGAAGCAGGGCTTTTTAGCAGGCGTTTTCTGACGTGTATTCAGCCCGAAAAGGGGAAACGCTGTGGCCATTCGACTGTTGTTGGTGTGTATGCCTTTGAAAGGCAGCGTGAGGCCTTTAAGTTAAATTCAAAATTGAATGTTTAGTTTTTATTACATGTAAAGACCAGGATTATTATGCTTGTAAATTGATAGACGAAATAATAGTCCCTTTACAGTAGCCTCATTATTCATGTGACTAAAGCGTTGGACTGATGGGGCTGTAGCGCAGAGCAAACCGTTTACAATAGAGGTTCTTTCAAATCTGAATTTCAGTTCCTAATTTTTGCTGAGAGCTAGGGAATTGCCTTGGTTTTGCTAACCATGCTGCTGAGAAGATTCGCATCCCTACTGTTTTTTTTCTTCGACAACTTAGGCACTGCAGGAAAGAAAAAAAAGAGTTTTGGATGAAGCAGTAGAATTGAGTCAAGATCATTTTAAAAAGTATCTGGCTAAGCTCAAGTCAATCAATCCACCCTGTGTGCCTTTCTTTGGTAAGTAACACCAGCGCAGGCTGATACTCTGTTGTCGGTCTTGAGTTTGATGCGGGTGTGTTAATACTGCTTGAAGTGTTCAGGGCTGTGTTAAGCTCTAAAAAAATCTGTCATAGAATGTGTGACTTCTGACTTCCTAAGTTTGTAATGGTTTTGAACTTCACAGAATGGTTTGGGTTGGAAGGGACCTTAAAGATTACCTGGTTCCAAACCTCCCTGCCATGGGGAGGGACACCTTCCACTAGATCAAGTAAAAGATGTAGTGTCTCTTACATGGAATTTATTTTTCTATCTTAGAATAGAGATTATTGGTATTATATGGGTATGAATATTACGTTACTGTGTTAAACTCTGCCTCCACATTGGTGATCTGTTTATGGCAATGACCTAAAGATATTTTTTTTCTTAAAATCAGGTTCTCACATGAAGGAGATAAAACATCTTTATTTCAGTAATATGTTGTTCCTGTGTAAAATGTAGACTTGATTCATTCTTGCCAGTTAATAAACTGTTGGAGCCTTAAAGGGAACAGCCCGCCTATGCTCAGACTTCTTTATCATTCATTACAAAGAATGAAATCAGCTCTTGGAATGAAAATGAAAATTTAAAAATGCTTCTCTCTTTATCAGGAATATACCTAACAAATATTTTGAAGACAGAAGAAGGGAATCCTGACTTCCTTAAAAGACAAGGGAAAGAATTAATTAACTTCAGTAAGAGGAGAAAAGTGGCTGAAATTACAGGAGAAATTCAGCAGTATCAAAACCAGCCTTACTGTTTACGGATAGAGCCAGAAATTCGGGTAATCAAATATTAAATAACCTGTCTGGGGATAGGAAAAGAATGTACACAACCAAAAATCACCAAATAATCTTCTAGTACTGGACCTAATCCTGCATGAGCAGTGACCATCAGTGGAGGGGGGAACAGTGGCTGGTAGACAACCAAGTAGCACTGCAAAGGACTTAAAGTGGGGATTTGCTTAGTCGGGTTCTGTGTTCTGGGTGTTGTTCATCCCCTTATAGTTCTGCAGCCTGGTATCAGAGACACTTTTGGCAACAAAACAGAGTGAGTGAGACATACTGACTAAACAGCAGACCTTCTCGCAGAGAAATCGGTTGCCTTTAAAGTGATCTGTACATGCCTGGTGCATTTAGTCCTTCAGACCTTCTGTAATGACACCTCTGACCAGAGGCCATCGACCCTGCTAACAGTCAGAGGTGTGTAGTTCAGCACGAGTACGAACAGTCATTCGGCGTGGCAGAAGCAAAGCCAATGTGGGGATGCACCAGCATCAGCCAGCGTTATCTTTGGAAATGAGAGGGTGCTCGAGTGGTTACTTACCTAAGGCAAAGACTAGTGAATCCCAGAAAATGTAAAGGAAGATGCTGAAATGGCGAGCCCGGTAATGGTAGGTCAGTGTTTTTATATGGAGGTAATAATGGTTGAAAAGAATAGCTGTAAGTACCCAGCCACACTGCCTGAGTGCGCGGCTGATCGTAACTTTTCCAAAAAGCAGCTGCGTGGACAGCTCTGTCTCAGCTAGAGAACAGCAGCAGGCAGGAACCAACGAAGAAGCTGGTGACATGAAGAATTACATGGGCAGTAACACTGCTGCTTAAAATGTTTTTTGCATTGTGTGTTTAATTGCTGGGGACTCGGCTGGGAAGGGTTTAGGAGATTTACAGTATTCATAGGCCAAGAAGTACCTGAAGTTCACGGGACGGCAGTGTTTGGGCTGCAGAAGGAACAAATGGAAAACGCTGTAGCTCACCGCCCTGAGACTCCAGCTGCAGCAGGACTGGCGGGCGCTGGGGGAGCTTTGTCCGTTCCCCTGCCCATGGTGCATGCATTCCCTCCAGTCCTTGTGCCGGCGTGCCTTGCTCTGTCCCTGCCTCTGACCTTCCTGCTTTTGGCCTCCGTCCCTTCCTGTTCTCTGTAGTTCATTGATCACATCCAAAGCACCTCTAAGAAATGGCACTAGCGTAACCTTTGCTTCCACTACTGTATCATCTCTTTCCCAGATCGGTGATGTTAAGGCCGGTGTTCAGGACACTGTTGCACAGCCCTTAACACAGCTGTGCTGTGCGTGATTCACTAGTCAAAAATACTAGCAAACAATTTACAGAAGACTTAATTAACCATGCCTACTTACTTGACGCAAGGTCAACTTACCATGAACTTGATTGTTTCTTGCATTGGATTGTTTTGTGTTTACTTCAGGGAATGTTTTACTCTGTTTTTCCTGGATATAAGCTTCACAATAGTGAAAAGCTGGATTTTTAATCAGTGAATTACAAGCATTTCATTAAAATTCTGTGTGTATGCTTATTTTTAAAAATATTATTGATGCTTGTTTCATTTAGAAATTCTTTGAAAATCTCAATCCTATGGGGAAGATACCAGAAAAAGAGTTTACAGATTATCTGTTCAACAAGTCATTAGAAATTGAACCTCGAAACTGCAAGCAACCACCTAGATTTGTAAGTCTTGTCCTGCAAATAGCTAAAATCCACTAGCCACTACGAAAAAGGATATGTGGTTAACTCAATTCAGAATTCTGTATCGTGAGATGATCTTCCAGCAAAACTTGATTTTAAAATACTTCTATTTCAGATGTTTGTTACTACTAAAACATACTACCTTTGACTAATTTTAGAATGAGTATTTTTTTCCCAAAGCCAAAAATACCACCATTTAAATTTGGGTTTCTTACCGTATAGTCATTTGATGGAATACATGATAACAATTCTCATTTCACAGTATCAAGAAATCTTACATTATTTTGATTAATATTAATATTTTATATTTTATACACAATTAATGTTTTATTTAAGTAGAAGTTAATTTATTTGTCTAAATATTTTATATTGTTGTAAAGACTGAAGAATTTACAAGGCGCAGCCTTTTTGCTGAACAAAATACAGTTTAATTCAAAGGAATAGCAGTTATGTTTTTTCAAAAAATAGTTACTGGAGCCCAGGGTTCTTTTTTAAGCAGAAAGATCACTCTCTAGAACACTTGGGTTTTTATATGTTGTAACTGTACTGGAGCTGGAGAAATACCTGATTTTTGGGAGAGCTGTAAGTCATTTTAGCAATCTGCTGTTGGAGCAATATTACTGTAAGATGATATTACAGATATGGCTAGAAAATGACAAAAATTACTATTGCAAAAATGCTGCTTACAGTAATTTCTCTAAAATACTTTCTACAAGTAGATATTCATGCTGTTCAGTCTCAGTCAACTGGGTATGAATTCTTCATAGTTCATGATTTCCAAATGAGATACTCTTCTTGGAATTTCAGGAAGGTCCAGTTCTGGGTAGTGTAGTGTGGTGGAGCAGTGCGCACCACCATAGAATGGGAACATAATTCATTTTCAAAGAATCACCTTTGATCTGTGCTGTGTTACACCTGAGTCTAATGAGGCTTGTTTCAGTCACACTAGTGATGTGTGTGTAAGAATTTTCTCCTGACTAACGCAGAGGATGTAGACAACATGCGCCTGAGTGTGTCCTTGATCTTGGATGCATGTAGGGCCCTGGTGACCTTCGGTGGTAGAAGCACAAAGAGTGTCTTACAGTGCTGTTACAAGGCTCTTCTGCAGGCACTTGAAATACCTCACTCCCAAGGCTGTGACTTGCTCTTCCCTGTGTCCTGATTGGCATGCATCTGAAACTTGACTTTTCGTTCTTCATAGCTCTGAAAAAAAAATAATTTAAAATTATTAAGCTGGGAAAAAAGATTAAGCTGCATCTGTAACTTTTCAGTAAACTCCTGCTGCGTAGATAACAACAGGCTGTAACTGAAGTCAGTTGTAGAAATGCTATACTGCTTTTTCAGTTGTATTTGATCAGAACTTTTTAAAATATCTGCTAGAGACTTGGCAAATTTGCTAGCTGAAATGTTAGCAGTACTAACCAGCTGTATTTTCTCCAGCCTAGAAAAACAACATACCCCCTGAAATCTCCTGGGATAAGGCCTAATACCGGCAGACACGGCTCCACCTCTGGCACCCTGAGAAGTCACCCACTGCCACTTGAAAAGGAACCAAGTAAGATAAGTTTCAGTAGAATCACTGAGGCAGAGCATGAATCAACAGTATCAGCACCAACTTCGCCTAACACACCATCTACGCCGCCAGTGTCTGCTTCTTCGGAGTTCAGTGTGTTTTTAGACATTGATCTCAACAGTTCTTATGGTAAATGTGCAACACGTTTTAATACTTGTCATTATTGTCCCTCAGGCTTCCAAAATGTATTGGTGTGTATGTCAGCCTTTAAAGAAAAATACAAAAAGTAAAAAAAAAAAAAGTTGCAAAACGCAGTTGTGGGCTTACAAAGTTCTTGTGTCAGTATTACGTTTACTGCAGTTTTGAAATCCCTGCTGTAAATAACAGCAAGTTACTTACACTTGTAAAGGAACAAGTGACATTTCCAGTCTTTTTGCCCACTGAAGCTGAGGCATTCTGTTATGGAAGATGTCCCCATGAGGTCCTACTGTGCAGGGGCTACACCTGCCCTACCACATACAGCACATCTGTCGAGAGAAAAGGTGCTGAGGACCTGGCATTCACACCAGTGTGTGTTTCAGGAGTGGTCCTGTGCACTAATCACACTCTTGTGATTCTGTTTTTATTTCATTTGAAGAGAATCCAGTCTGTGTTTTGAGATAGGAACCAAAGTGCCAGAAGTAGGGATAGTCAGGGCACTCACTCCACAATGCAGTCTTGATTTTTTTTTTTTTTTTTTAAAAAAAAAAGGCAGTATTAGCCCAGGTGCACTAATAACGCTCCCAAGCTTTGCCTGTAGCTGTGAGTAGCTCCTTAGTCTTGAAAGAAGCACGTGACAGGTCTTGGCCCTCTTCTAAGTGGGCTGCAGGCTCGGCAGGTGTGTTAAGCCCAGTGGGGGACAAAAGTGACGATTTTTTATGGCAGGAGGACATTTGGGCTGCAGGGGAAGTGAATAACAACATAATATCAGAACATAGAATCATGAAGTTTTAATTCCAGCGTAACTGAAAATATCTAGTTCAGGAGCATTTTACACAGGAAAGTTTAATTTGTGTTAGCAGTCGATAAACTTGGAGTTTGTGGTGATCTTTGAGGTTGTTCACAAGCATATGTTCTGTGCTGTACTGCAGTTGTTCTGTCTGGAAAGTCTTCAATCAATTTTTCATTTAACAGGTAACAATAGCATCTTTGCTCCTGTCAGTTTGCCACAGTCGAGTGAGTACCCTAACTCTATTGTTTCATTTAACTCTGCTTTTCCTGGCTTCAGGAGAGCTGAATGGGAATTAAAATCTGAAATCTGGGATGAAAATGTGGGCTGCATTCATTAGGGTCCTGAGAGGAGTTTTTGCACAGGTTTTAGCTCAAATGTCCAGTAAAGAATGTAAAGTCTAAAAACTGCTCGATTTTAGGTTTGGTTTTGGTTTTCCCCCCTGGGAAACATGACTTTGCTTGCATTTTGAACGTCCTTGATGATTATTTTGTTTGACTAACGCTTCAAATGAAGCAGGTTGATAACTTCCTATTACCACATAGTGAAAATAACTTTTCTGTTACTGGGAAAGAAGAGGTACTGTTTGTACCACAGCTGTGAGGGATATCCTGTATTCGTCTGTGTTTTCAGCTTCTCTTTTTACTCCCTTATTACACAGGCATATACACTTTCCCTTAATAAGATTGAAATTTCAAACTGGAGAGCCCAGGTGCCTGATGTATTGATGCAGAGCCCTGAGCACTTCTAAGAGAAAAAACAAATGCATTGACAAGTCACAAATATGGCTTGGGGCTGGGGAGGGGGTAGTTTCTTAACTTTGAGTATTTTTTTCCCCTCTGTAAAAGGAAGGACTAGAAATGTCCTAAAATGATGTAAGAGTTAATATCATCTGTTCAGTTTGGTGTATTAATTCTCCTGCTTTACAAGTGTTGTAGACCCGTTAACAAAGCCTCTAAATTTCCAAATTTGAATGCGTACCCATATGGCACAGAGAACAAACATTCCGCTCCAGAGTGGCGTGTGGGCACACTGCAAGCACTGTGGTAAACAGGGTAAATTCTGCAATATAGAGAGGATTGCAGAGAAAGTTATTTAAGTGCTCACTAGTTTATTTTTCTGTCCTTCAGCATTGCCTGCTAACTGTTGATGCATATCTTTGATACTGGAAATAGGAGACTGCTTTGTGAGGCTATATCTGATTAAAGAAATCAATGAGAATTTCATACAACTGAAGTTAATTCGTTCATGTTGCTGTTGAGCACAAAGATCTGCTTATTTGAGTTACTTCTGGTTTGGCTTGAATATTCTAGCCTATGTTCCTCAGATATTGCACAAGCAGTAAAATACCTGCTTTTTTTTTTCTTTCCAGAGACTTTCTTCAGCTCGTGGGGTAGCTTTCCTAAATTAAGTGATGAGCCTCAACACCCTCCTCCACTTCCTCCACGAAAAAAGATGGATCAGGATGCTTCCAATGCTAAGGTATTTCTGTCCTGTGTTGAGTAACTTTGATAATACATCAGGGAGCATCTAGAACCATAAAATAGCGGAATCATGTAGGTTGGAAAAGACCTTTTAAAATCATAGAGTCCAACCATCTAGGACATCGTTAGTCTTAAAGACTTTCAAATGCAGTGCTCTAGTTGCCCTTTTTAAGTTTCAGGTTCCCAGCGTCCAAACTATGCTAGCTACTTTAGGAGTATAGTGGATCAGAGGTACGGCTATGCCAGTATCGTGTTTCTGACAGTAAAAGTAGCAGATGTCAAAAGAACTCTGCATCTGTCAGAAGATACACTTTATCTAAACATCTACGTTTCTTATGCTGTCTTTTTCTCTCTAATGTTGTAGGGAGGTTTAAAGTTGGATGATGATCCTCCAGCAATTCCACCTCGGCAGCCACCGCCCCCAAAGATACAGCCTCGCGCTCTGGCTTACACTAACCCCTTTGACCAGCCGCTGCACAGCTCTCCTCCTCCGCCCCCCCGGGACCCTCTTCCTGATACTCCACCACCGGTACCACTCCGGCCACCCGAACACTTTATCAACTACCCTCTAAACCTCCAGCCACCACCGGTGGGACGCTTACACAGAGATCCCGACTGGTTAAGGGAGGCGAGCACAGGCCCCAGCTCTCCTGGCACTCCTCCCAGCACGCCCTCTCCCAGGGTACTGCGTCGCTGCTGCGTCATCAGCGCGAGTCACAACAACCTGGTCCACCCGCCCGCACCCCCCGTCCCACCCCGGCACAATTCAAGCCCTCAGTTACCAAAACTTCCACCAAAGACTTACAAAAGGGAGCTGTCCCACCCTCCTTTGCACAGACTGTCTTTGCTAGAAAATGCAGAAACTCCTCAATGACCTTAGCCATAGTAGTCATTGACACTGGAATAGTATTTGTAAAGTTCCTTTTTTTTTTTTTATTTATTCAAAAAAGGCAGTGTATTTTAGTACTTTCACAAATTATGCTCTTAAAGTGCTGCTGATCAAAAAAAAAAGTTTGAATTGGAAAAATAAGACTACACACACTCTATCTAGCCTGTGTCTGTTGGACAGCATGACCCTCAGGTGATCAGCAGCATTGCCTTGTTTCACATCCTCAGTGCCGACACTTATGCCAGTATACAAAATATATCTTTTGCACTGTAAACTACACTAAATGAATTTAAACTGACATCGTTTAATTGCACTGAGCCAAAAAAGGTGCGTCTGTGGAATTTTTTCAAATTTGAGCACTAGTGGCCTTTTTTTTTTTTCCTTAATTTAAAAAAAAAAAGCGCAATGGGCGATTACACAATGTGAGGACATACAACATTAGAGGTTTTAAACCTCTGGCCACTTGCCTTCTAACTTCATGTAAGCTTGGAGGTTCATGAGTGACAGCTACTGTTCTCAAATATTTTAATGCCGTGTCTTAATTGTCAATGATTTGCTGCTGAAGACAAAGAAGACAAAACAGGTTGAAATCAAAATACCAAAATATTCAGTTGGTCTTGGATTATTTTGAGAAAGGATGAACAAGGACTACCTGTCTCAGATATTGGAAAGGATCCCTAGTACTTAGCATGCATCTTGTTCAGATGTGCCTTTTTGTTTTGGTAGGCGAAGATGTCTTAAGCTAAAGAGTTGTCTACTGTTCTCGAGAACAAAGCTATATGCCGTGTATGTACAATTGTTTATATTGTATATTTACAGATAATGCTAATAACCTGTATAAATTTAAGTGACTTGAGGCCTATAATACAGTCTGCTACTCTTGCAATCTTATATGGTCAGAAGTGTTTCCTCTGGCTTAGGAACAGTCTTGCCTTCCAAACCTAGTAACTTTCTTTAGATCTCACTTAATTTCCAAAATGGATTCATGATTGGTAGCATTTAAACCAGCAAACACTTAAAGCTTTATTAAACTTTTTAAACTGATAAGTGAATGGAACTTTTATTTGCCAGTTGAACTACTTGTTTGAACTGGTGTGAGAGTGAGTTTGTTTTACTGGTAGTACTGTAGCAGCATTTATAAAGTGGCCAGAAGCCACATTTTATTTACTGGTCTGTGGCCTTTTACTGTGCTTTGTATCAGAGTTCTTAACAAGATTAATAAATCACCCCAGTCTTAATTTTTAAGAGCCTGAGCAGTGCGTGTTCCTTGTAAGGACAAGGTTGGGAATTGCATTTAGTAAATCCTTGGGCAATACCAAGCGCCATTTTTCCATGCTGCTCTTCTCTGCCTCGGTTGCCCTTCGGTCTGTGGTTGAGTCCATCCAGTGCTGCGAGCAAAGCTCAAGGCAGTTGGGCCCAACCCGGGAGGGCCCTGGGAGTTCAGCGCTTCCCTCCACCTACTAACCCCTCGGGTGCCTTGGCCCCTCTAGGTGGAGAAGTGCGTTCCATTTTTCCTGGCTTCTGGCTGGAGAAAGACCGCTGTGGTGGGACTGGCAGCAGCTCGGGCTTCCAAGTCATGCTCCGGCTTTTCAGCAGCCCGCCTATACTGCTCCCACAGTCTTGCACACTCCCTCTGGAAAAGGAAGGCGATATGCCTGAAGAGGGGTGCTGATTTTCTTCTCCTGGGAAGATGTATTTAGCCACCTGTCTCTTGGACAGTCTTCTCGTACTGCCTGTCCCCCTTCATGCTCCTTTCCTGAGGAAGAAGAGAGGGGTAGAATCTATTCCTGCAAGGGGCAGGGCACACTTTATATAAAGGACAGCTGCTTCATTTTGCAAAAATAATGTTCAAGAAGCACCCATGTTGGATATGCACAAACTGGGGAGTGCAGGCAGGAAATGAATGATGCCTCTGTGATGGTTTTGCAGAAAAAACACAACCTATAACTCTTCTGTAAGTTCGTGAAGAACTCTTCTATTAGTATCTGGTGGTGAAATTCGGCTCAGTGAAGCACTTTCCTAATGCTCTCTACATAGAAAAGGCAGACTGTCAGGTGTCACCTTGATCTGCAGAATTAAGCTGAACAAGTGAAATTCTCTGTCTGGGTCTTTGTATTAACACTTTTGAAGTCCTTACCAGCAGCTGTTGCTAAAAGATGAGTAACATGTTTTCAGACTTTTAAGTTTCGTGTGTTGTTGAAGGGGAAAAAAAATCCTGTCCCAAATTATAGAATATACAGATGTCAGCTTTATACCTTTCTGTACAAGTGCTTAGACCAGAAGCATTTTCAGTATTCCACATTAAAATGTATCATAGCTGTTTATTTTGGCCCTGACCCAGTAAAGCCCTTACCAGATCATTTTAAGCTGAGCATCTGCTGATTAGTAAGGGTTTCCATACATATCAAAACACTTCCCTCCATCCAAGAGCTTTGTAAGGTTCTGGTTTGTGATGGACTCTGAGGAGTTTAAACTTGTGGAAGCAGGAGCATATGTTGTAAGAGTTAACCTTGAAACGGTGCTGTGCAGGGGTGGTGCTCTCAGACCAGCTCTTTTTAGGTGCCATCTTACATTTATGTGGTACATTTATGCCGGCATAAATAGCTGGGGGGGCTGTGTTAACTCCTTAACTCTTAACCTGATTGTGAAGGAGTTTGGGCAGCAGTTCTAAATTCCACAGTTGAAGCCAGAGAAATAGAAATGCCTAACTTTCAGTGGGGCCCAGAATGGTTTGGTTAGGAAAAATAGTGACACGGTTAATAAAATCTCAAGCTTAGATCACCATTGTCTATTAGATTAACATGGACAGAGGTAGGCATTCCTGCAAGAGCCTCTCGCTGCTATCTGGGGATGTCCTGGACAGACAAAGGTGACCATGGTTCCTGCTGGGCCCTCAGGACCTGTCCTCTGCCAGGGACCAGTGGGACAGACACGAGCCAGCAAGTCCATGTTGCTATTTGGCCAGCAGCAGGTCCTGTTAAGGTAGTCCCCAACCCTGCTGCCTTCCTCTCAGCCACTCACCTCTTCTCCCCCTGCCACTTCAGCAGTGTGTTGTCATGCTCAGAACTGGATATGGTGTATTTTTTTTCAGGCTGGGCTTTAAAGCATCACCACCCACAACTGATCAATAGCAGTGCTGGGACAGTAAAGCTCCAGGAGGATGAGGGGAGAGAAAGGAGAGCAGGAACCTCTTGTGTTAGATCTCCTAACAGGGGCAGTGTGAAAACATGACATACTTGTGCTAGAAGGCAGCAGCTAAGAAACATTCCTTGCCCCATTTCCCATGTGTGAAACATGATTCTTTACAGGACCAGTTCTGGAGTTAACCTGAAGTACATAAATCACAGTGTGATTCAGAAAAGGGGCCTTGCTTGTGGGTAACTTACCGCACAATTAAACTGTCCTCCAAGCATAACAAGAGCTGGAAAAGACAAAGACAAAGAACCATTCCAAGGCAGGGTGGTAGCAGTGATGCCAGCGGCATGAAGTACAGCGGGTACAACAACACGGCGTACCCAAAGTAATGGTTTGGCTGTGGAAGTGGTCGAAGGCACTCGGATTCCCACCAGTGCAGTTCCAAGGGAATGCCAAGTTAGCAATAAATTAACATTTCAGTTACATCATAATGAGAGGGACAGATAAAAAGGAGAAAAAAAAATGCTAGAGGGGGAAAATGTAAAATTGTTGGGTTTGAAGTTGCCTTGTGTGGGAAAATGCCATTCCCTCAGAAAAGTGCAGATAAACAGATGGAATGTGAAGGCAGTTAATAGCAAAAGAAACATCTTTCTCTTTGTTTTCAGTGATCCTATTTGCAGTTGCTGATTTTTAGCATTTCCCCCTGTTCTGGAGCTGGCATAACTTCTTTGGGTGCCATGACATCGCTACGGCAGATCAAAACCAAGAAGGGACAAAAGGAATCATCTTTTCTTTTTTTCTTTTTCCTCCAGATTTACTCCAGGTTTCAGAAAGAAACCACAAATCTGATTATACCATTCTGAATCCCTAGCAAATGCAGTAACTCCTCCCTGGGGGGAAGGGAGTGAGCATTAGTAAGAAATGCTAAGAAATAAAGTAATACAAACTTTCTTCCATGAGCCCAAGGAAAAAAATCAAAAGCTTTTGCACTTAGAAATGTTGAGGCACAGTCCATGCATGTTCAGCTGCTTTTTTAAAAAGGAGGTTGGATAAGGGTGTACAACACCTGTGATTTCTAGCAGTCCTCTGGCTTCACTGGGACTGCATATGCCCGCAGTGCTTACAGGCCGCACCGGGTAACTTGTGAAACAGACTTTTCAGTCACCGTGTGTTTATTTTCCTCTGGGCTGCCTTTCTCTGGCTGCTGTTCAGCGTCGAATGGGGGCTTCTCACGCCTGAGGGGAGCTCGGCGCGCAGGCCGCCCAGCCGAGCCACGCCTGCCCACGTTCACCCCTGCAGCTTTCCGTTTGCCCCTGTGCTGCCTGCTGGCGCTAAAAACAAGTTTTTAGTGAAAGCGAAAAGTAAAAACACGTTTTCCTGTCAAGCAAGGGTAGCCCGGAGTACGCTTTCTTCTAATTAACACTCAGCTTACAGAGGAGTTGGTCAGGAGAGGCCAGGAGGCGGCTTACACGGAGCAGCCTCCTGAGGGGTTCGGGCTACCTCAGGGCTCTGAGGGACGGCGGCCGCGCGCCCCGGCGGGAGCCGCCGCCCGCCATTTCCCCTCCGCGCGCCAGCCCCGGGAGGAGGGGCCGCGCCGCCTCAGTGCCGCGGCCATGGCGGGCTTCGTGCGGGAGCTGGAGCGGCGGGGCGGGCCGGCGCTGCGGCTGGAGCAGCGGGCGGCGGGCGGCGTGGGCTGCGTGGTGTGGGACGCCGCGCTGGTGCTCGCCAAGTTCCTGGAGACTGGCGCTTGTCCCCTCGCCCGCCGGCACGTCCTGGAGCTGGGCGCCGGCACCGGCGCCGTCGGCATCATGGCGGCCACGCTGGGGTGAGCGGCGGGCGGGAGGCCGGGGCCCCGCCGCCTGTTATCCCGCTTCGTTGTAGTATGGTCGTGGAGTCTTTTAAATTCTCTCAAAACACGTATTTCTGTGCGTGGGCCGGGCCGTAACCCCGTGTGTGTTGCAGGGCGGACGTGACCGTCACCGACCTGGAGGAGCTGCAGGAGCTGCTGCTGCTTAATATAGAGAACAACAAACATCTGGTCACAGGGTCAGTCCGAGCCAAGGTACTGAAATGGTTTGTATGATCCTTTAATGTTTCTGTTTGCCTTTCACGGGGCTTCTGCTCTTGCTTTGTTAAATTGCCGGCTGTAGGTGAGCACAGAGCTGTCAGAGGGGAGCCGGGTGTCAGAGCAGCAGTTCACTTCACACTCAGCCCTTTCTTTCGCAGCGCTTGTCTTGTTACTGAAGCTTGTTTTCACCCTTTTTTTTTTCTTTCTTTCCCCTCTTCTTTTTAGGGGTGAAGATGTAACAGAATTTCAGCCTCCTCCTGATTATATACTAATGGCTGATTGCATTTACTATGAGGAGGTAAATGAGGACTTTGAAAAAACTCTGTAGAAGGCTTCCTGGGGAAGGGTGTGGGTTTTGTGTGAGAAGTGTTCCTGTAAGTATTGTGCTTGCATCTCAGGCCCCGTGGTTTAGAGGAAAACATAGGACAAGACTGGAAAAGGTACTTTTAACAGATTCAAGGCTGTCTGATATTCAACCAGAGACTTCATGCTTAAAAAACACTATTTAAACTTAATATTTGCGTGTGTGTGTATGTGTCCCCTTGTTTTTGTTTTTACATTGGGAATCAAGTGTGAAGCAAAACATTGTGACTGATAGCTGTGAACTGTTCAGCGCATTGGTAAATTAAATTTAATAATGCTGTGTCTGCGCTGTTTGGGTTCTCCTCATGCTCCCCTTAGGAAGGCAAAAGGAGAAATCATGCTCCAGCCAAGTGGTTGTTGTAGTCTGCCCCATCTCCTCAGCTGGAGCTCTGTCGGGTGTGCACAGAGAGCTAACAGAAGTTGCAAGAATAGGGAAATGACCTGGAGAACCCCATGTCCCAGTGCCCTCTCCGTGCTCTTACCAGCCCCTTGCATTGCCTCCCTGCATATTGGTCCTGTTTCCATACACAGTGGTCTGGGTCTGAGCCATCTTCCAACAGTGGTTGAGAAAACTGACTTATGAAACATGTTAAGAAATACATTGTTGTGTGTCTCAAGGAAATGCCCACTCAGCAGTGTGGGATGTTTTTGGCTTTGATGCTAGTTCAGTTTTCTTGGTCAGTCTGTGAAACTCTTCTCCTATGCAGTCTCCCTTTCTCTGCTTTCCAGCTTGCCCCGTGTTCTTGTCCCAGTTAAAGCACTAAAAATAACCCCCTGAAAAGAAAACTGGAAAGTTCCATCTTGGGTGAGCACTTTCTCTAGTTAGAGGGTGTTTTACCAGTAAAATGAACTTGAAATCTAAGTGCAAAATACTTAATCTCTTTTGGGCAGTCATTAGAACCGTTACTGAAGACACTGAAAGACCTTACTGGCCCTGATACCTGCGTCTTGTGCTGTTATGAACAAAGGACTATGGGAAAGAATCCTGAAATTGAGAGAAAATACTTTGAGGTAAGTGTTTTTAACATGTGCTTTTTAAACACTAGGAAAATAGCTTGGATGCAAGAGGTCTTTGTATGGGATCAGCTGAACGTCAATGGCAGTTGCTACACGTACGAGTTTGGGTTGACTGCACAAAATAGAGTTTGTAGCAGGAGAGGCACGTTTGTCTTTAGATGGGGTGGAAAATTCAGATGGTGATTCTTGAAGTTACTGTCCAACTCGCCAGTAGAGACTTTCTGGATACTTTCAGAGCTTTTCTTCCGTCAAAAAGTTGAACTAACCTTTCTTGCCTTGCTAATCTTAACTGTATTGATGCTTTTGATCCAGGCAGCCAGACTCGCATAGGTTGTTAAAAGCCTCTTGAGCCTGTGATACCTTCCAGGTTTGCAAAAGGGCCACCATACGTGAGGCAATAAAGCAATCATTTTTGTAGGAGCAAGTAAATTAGCAGCTGATTGCTGCCTTCTTTCTGCAGTGGTTTTCTTGACGTTACCAGAGGTTATGGGGAGGATTAAAGATTAGTCCAGTGAAAATTCATGTTCTTCTAGCATGTTCTGTTGAAAGCAGAGGGAAAATACAGGTAAAGTTTTCTGGAGTAGCTCAGGAACTCATGACTCTGCCAATTGATACAGCTGCTTTTGCAAAAATTTCCGCCCTCTACTGAGAGAGCATCAATAGGTGATATAATTAAATAGTCCAGCTGTATCTACTGTGCAGGTAAAGAAAAGGAACACAGCTGAATTCCTTCTAGGTTTGTGAGGATGACGGTTCAGTGCAGGATTTAACTGCCCCTGTGAGGGCTGCTGATAAGCAGCCCTTCTGCAGGAGTACTGGATTATATGTAATAATACTACTACTACTACAGAAAAAAAGGGGAAGGGCAAGAATTCCAGGGTGATTTGTACATGTTAAGAAAAGCATCTCTTTGATAATTAGCTGTGCCTTGGAACTCTTGTGGGGACCTGACTGTGAGGAGGGTTGCTACGACTGAGATCAGCTCTGATGAGGTGCCGCTCCCACAATAAACACGATAGGTGTAGGTGTTTCTGGATGATTTCTGCTTTCCTGTAATTTATTTCCTTCCTTGGCTTGCCAGGGTTTGGTTAATTTTCTAAGCATGTTGCAGAGTCAGTGCTTCCCCCCACCCCTCCCCTCCAGTTGAGAATGCTGGCAGAGGCAGGTGCTGCGGTTTGGCATAACACTTTGGAGATTGGAGGAAGCAAAGTGTTTTATCACAGGCTTTTAGATTTTTCTGAAATGTTGCAAGGTGTCTAGCTTTGCATTGGCACTAGAGTTGTTAAAATGAGGGTAAAAGTGCTGCGGGGGGCAAGGAGGAAGAATGGCTTGCATGTTTATAGAGGCCTTTAGTGAAATGGTCCAACCGTGGTGGTTCTATCCTCCTAAGGCTTCTGGTCCTTGTATGGGTATATTTTGGGGCCTTTTAAACTGAGCACGCTTAGTTCAGAAGGGCAGTCTGTGTCATTTGAATTGATTTGTGTATTCTCTGATAACCAGCTGCTTCAGATGGACTTTGAGCTAGAAAAAATTCCCCTGGATAAGCACGATGAGGAGTACCGCAGCGAAGACATTCATATCGTGAATATCCACAGGAAACAAATGGTAGGTTAACTGGTGCAGCCAGTGCTGCCAGGAATTCACAGAGCTGCTGTTTACTTGGCATGGTGTGAGCGTTCCAGAGGCGAAGCTCTAAACTGACTGTGAAATACCATTAGGGACCCTGTGGAAGTGCAGACCAGAACCCTGCTTGTACAAAGGAGTTCCTTTGTCCCAAAACCCAGCGCTCTGCCACGTGCCAGCCTTTGTCTTCAGCAGGACCGTCTTTGAGCTGCACGCTGACTTTCTCTTCTGCTTCCACACTGTCATGCAGTGGGATCTCCAAACTGGAGTTTTAAGACAGTGAAGTAATAAAAATAACATGCCCAGTGCTGCTTTTAGTACTGTGTGCTCTGCTGTAGAGCCCTCTCCCCAAAACCAGTCTGTAGAGGTGGGACTTAGCACCTGTCAGGGTTGGTTTGTTCATTTTTTGGTTAAGTGATGGAGCAGACGGTTATGCATGAAGAAAATACTTTGCATATTGTGCTGACACAACATGTAGGTCCAGTGCTTAAACAAAACCGTGCCACTTAAAAATCCATACCTTTTTTTTTTTTTTTTTTAAATCTCTTCACAGAATTTTCCATCATGAGATCTTTGACCACAGTATCTGTCCTCTGGCAGCTGGTTGAGCTCTGGAGAAGAGGGAGAGGGTATAGAATAACACCACAAAGGAACTGTCTCCAGTGTGGTTTGTGACTCATCTACAGAAAACGGCCTCTCGATGGTGGACTTGGCATGAGGCACCAGAAGAAGTGGGCTCGTTAGCCTAGATCCACTGATAGTGCCTTCCAAGGAGGACAGATGTGAGCTGCTGATGTCTGCCGGCTGAGGCAGAGGAAGGCAGAAAACGGAACCAGAGCTTCACCCAGAGCAGCGCTGGGTGCACGTACTGGTTACCTCTGCCGGGCAGCAGCTTGTTGGCTTGCCGAGTGCTTGCAGAGCAGATCTGAGGACACCATGCCCAAGTCTCTGCGAGGAGAAAGCTGAGCAGGCTCAATCACACAGCCCCAGATAGCCAGTCCATGAAACTTTTGTGCTTGAGGTGGGACTCAGATGGTGGGGTTTTGTTTGTCGTTTGGTTTTTTTTAAAGCCTGTGGTTTCTGTGTCATTCCTGTGTTGCAGAGGTCCTGGGAGTCTCATTCCAGGAGCAGGGGCTGTCATGGGGGTAGGTACCGGATGGATAAAACACACAGGTGCTCCCTGCACCTGTGCAAAACTGTTCTGCCTTTTGATTTCACCTTCGCTGTTTTAGTATAAGGATCTACAGCTTTAAAGTTTTGACACCTTCAAACAATTCTGGTGAGCAGATTTGTTGTTGCTGGTGGTATTCCTCACCAAGCTGCCTCTTGTTGCGCAGCGATGGCTTTGAGATTTTAATTTCAAAGGAAATCACTTCTGCTCGGTAGTGGAAGCGGCCGTGGCTGCCTGCGCCATCTCGCAGCACTGAGCGCGCGCTGTGAAAGTAGGTCTGCAACAGGGGTGCTGCTGGGGGTAAATGTAACAGCCTGTTCCAGTTCCTCCTTCACGCTGCCCACAGCGCCAGTAGTCCCTACTGTAGAAACCAGAGCATTTAAGCTGAATCTGCTGGGTTTTCTCAAAACCTCACTTCTTGTGTGTGTGGGGAGCTTTGTCCGCAGGCACCCAGGTGCTTTCTGTGCCTGCCCTGAGCTCGGCCTCCCTTTATCTGCAGTAAGAGCATTCCTTGCGAACTTCACACTTCACAAAACACTCTCCTGGCTTGCAGAGCACAACAGCGATGATTAGTGAATGCACGGCAAAGCGAGAATGTAATTTGTCGTAACCACACGCATTATTTGTTAAGTTGTTATGAAAAGAGCTCCTTAATTAACCAGTGGCCTGCAGGAAGATATTTACTGGCATGTTTATGCCAGCATGGCTTCCTGGGTGGAAACTCTGGTTGCAGAAGTTATCTGAAGGTGCGCTGTAAGGACAGTGCGAGAGCTGTGCTGTATTCTGGTAGCATCTCCCTGCAAGCACAGCCTCTTTGCTGACCGCACAACCCCAAGAGGGGAGAGCTGCTCAGCTTGGAGCCGTGCCGAAATCCCAGCCGTGGTGGGGATGATGTGCCAGAGCACAAAGGGGCTGGTGTCCCACCGGGGCAGGTCAGCATCCTGCTTGGGGCCAGGTGCTGAGGGTAGCTGGTGGTGGTGTAAGGGGAGGAGCAGCGTTTCCCAGGGGTTTGGTGCTGACAGGATAATTGTATTCTATCTACGGGGCGTGTGATTTCAGCACTTCCTTTTGTATGCGGCCTCAGATCTCTTGTTGAGAAGAAAAAAGGGAGGAAGTCATGCTTTTCTCTTCCCCGTGCACACCCACTGGCTGCTCCTGTATGCTTTATGCTTGTAATGCTTGTAATGCTCAAATTGTGAACAGTCATCAAGCAAGAGGGACCTTGGGGCAGGGGGCTGGGTGCTGTTACCCTCCCTGCGCCATCTCCCTGTCACCGGCTGCACCCCCTGCGAGGGGTCATGTAAAACCCAACCACTTCTGCTGCCGCTGTTCGGTCTCTGAAGAGGAAACCGCTGCTAACCAGGGCAGTGAGGAGAGGGGGTCACGTGCACGGCTGCTCTGCGTCTTGTCCCTGGAGCCACCAGATGAAACAGCCGCTTTTTTGGTGGGGGGGTGGGGTGGGGGAGAAAGTGCTTTTGGAAAGGAGATCGTGATCCTGCCGGGGCTGAGCTCTGCAGTGGCTGGGGGGTTACCGCTCTTAACAGGAGCGGGCATGGGGCCCTCAGAAAACGGGGTGCAAGGGAGACACTGGTCCTGCTTCTTTCCGGCCTCTCCCATCCCGATGGCTTTTTGTCCCGGCCCTGTCCCCTTGGGGACAGCGCATGTGGGTGCCGCTGCCCTGAACGTGGGGTCCCTTTGGCGAGGTTCAGCTGCGGTGCACGACAGTGCCTAAGCGCAGCTTTGCGGGTGCGGTGGGGGCTCTGCCCGGCCCCTGGGGCACCGCAGGCGCTCCTGAGTCACGGCAGCTGTCCCTGCCGGGCCAGCCCAGCGTGCCCCCCTGCTCCCCACGTGAGAGCTCATACCTCCCTCGGCCCCAGCAGGTGCACAGCCGCCTCCAAGCTGGCCGCCATAGGAGCCAGCAGCGCTGAAGCCGCAGCGTCTGAGCCGGGTGCCCATCCTCTGCATCATCGTGGCAAAATGTGATCACAGCCTCGCCCAAGAGAGAGCAGCAGGCCTCCCTGCCACGCAGCTGTGGGAGGCGGGTTGGTGCCGCCGGTTACAGGCAGAGATGTTTGGGGCACCAGCGCATTTGCCGAACATCATGCTTAAAGAATGGAACATTTTCAGGAGTAATTTGAACACCAACTGGAACGACGGAAAGTGTGCTGTGTGGGTGGCAGGTGCAGAGGCTCCAGGTGACTTCCGCATGGGAGCAGCAATACTTGTGTGCTGGGATGGCACTGCCTCGCACTTGGGTCTGGCTGCAGCCTTGGCAGGTGGCTCGTTCCTGCCCAGTCCCTCTGGTAGCACCTGTGTCTCAGCCATGCCGATGGCAGTGTCATCATCCTGTGGTCCTGCTGGGGCTTTGCCAGGCCGCTTACCCTTTGCTGTGATAGCCGATGGAGCTTTTCGCTTCCGCTTAGATTGACAGTGCAGTCGGGGATGGAGCACGGGGTTTGATGCCAGCTCAGCACCAGCCTCATAAATCGCTGGTGGCTTCTTGTCACAATAGTAGTCATGACACAACTTGGAAACCTGTGGGACCTCAGGAGATTCACCCTCTGATGCTCTGTGATTATTTTTTTCCTTTCCTAGGCAGAGGAGAGTGCAGCTGTCACAGTGTGCCAGGGTCCAGATCTGGCCATCTGCCAGCAGTTCCCCCCTGTCCCCTGGTGCTGCTGCTAAGCCCCCAGGACTGTGTGGGGCCAGGACCTGCACCCACGCATCCCATGGGGCTGGTGGCTTCACTTGGGAAAGTCTGTCCTCTGCAGCTGTATAATCATTTTCTGTGGCACGTAATCCTAGACAAATGGATTTTCCTCTTAGAAAATGATACTTCTTCCTGGCAGCATTAAGAGAGAATGTTAGAAAAGGCTTTTTATTACGGTGGATCTGCTCCTGCTCCCACAAACTGCAGCCAGCCCTCGGTAAACAGGCAAATGGCTCAGGTAAACTGTGTCCCTGGTTCATTTCGAGGGAGCAGCTGCCCCTGAGCCTGTGGCTGATGCTGCCGTTGTGCCATTTCCTGAGCCTCAGAGGCTGAGGCACTGCAGCAAATGGCAGAGCAACACCATCGCTTGCACGCTTGGCAATGGGAGATTCTGTACAGGGCTCCCATCCTCAACTGCACTTGCCTCCCACCTTGTAGATCCCCGAGGGGTTGGCTGTGCCCGGCTGCAGGAGATGAGCATGGCATCCCCGTTTGCCCATGCCCTGCCTGGAAAAAAAAACCCCAACAAAACAACAAAAAAAACCAACTCAAAACTGTATCAACTTTGTCTATTTTCTGCAAAAGGGCTGGGCAAGGCTCCCCAGTGACTGGCATCCATGGCACTGGTGGGTGGCCGTGATGCCGGTGGGGAGGATGCAGATAGCAACCACCGGCCTCGTTAGTGGCATTCCAAATGGCCCGTGTTCTGCCAGCCTGGCCTGGGCGTGCTGGGTGGGATGGGGGTGCTCCTCGGTGGCTGTGGCTGCTGAGCTGAGCCAATGTGGCTGCTGGGCCCGGCGCGTGCTGCGGGCACGGTCCCACGGGCAGGCGGGAGGGGAGGGTTTAATTTTCTGTGGCTGCCAGCATGTGGGATGCAGGGAGAGGGATCACAGCCTTCGCCTCCTGGAATGGCGTAGGTCCAAACCTGCCAAGGGCTCACAGCCACGGCCATGCCTCCTGTCCCCCCAGGGACGGGGAAGCCACGGGACCTCCAGCTTGTGGCCCAGCAGCTATCTTCTTTCACACCGTGAAACAAGAAAAGTTTTATTTTCTGCTGTGAGCGAATGGTGAGGGTTTTGCAACAAAGAGGCCAGCAAGTGCCTGCTCCTACAGTGGTGGGCAGCTGCAGGCGTGGGTGCGAGTGTTTGGGTGCTCCCAGTGCTGGGGAGTGACACCTCGGTAGGGCGATGGGCTGTGTGGTCCATGCTGGCATCCAAGTTCAGCGGCCCCTTCTGAGGATCTCCTTTTCCCAGCCCCCGGCCTGTGGGAAGGGGAAGGAAGGTGCTGATGAGCAGAGAAAGCGGTGGCTGCAACTCCGGCAAATGTTTTTTTGGCCTTTGGAGATGTTTCTGGAGGATGGTTCCTGCTGCCCTTTGGGAATGATGGCTTAGTCCACCCCAGGTTTGCCGTGGGAGGTTTCTCCTGTTGCTGCAAGCTGTGAGGCCCGTGTGCCTGAGGCGGCGTGGCCCACAAGCAGCACCTCTGTCTTCATGCTTGTGATTAGCGTGTGCCAAGTATTTCTGCCTTTGCAAGCTGTGGGGGGAGCCAAGGGCTTGTTGGGGTGACTCAGAACGAGTGGCTATATAGCTTTGGCGGCTTCGTTATTTTTTTAGTCCTTTTGCACTTCTGGGTTTGCTTTTTTTTTTTTTTTGTGAAAAGGAAAAGACTGCATAAGGGAGAAGACGGCAGTAGGCGGGAGAGAGGTGGGGACGCCTTGGGGAAGCAGCCGGGCTGGAGACAGCTCTTGCCGAGCTGGGATGTGGTCCCTGGTACCCTGCCAGCGCCTGCTGGGAAGCGCAAGCAGCCCCATGCTGGTGGCTGGTCCGGCTGGCGGCAGGACGCATAGCATGGCCTCTTCACACGCACTGCCACGAGTTCACCCGTTTCCTTCCTCTCGCCAGGACCAGGCGGGCAAAAGCCTTTCTTCCGTGCCCTGCCCCAGAGGTTTCGCTCATGGTGATGCAGTGCTCAGCGACCTTGAGGCCCCATCCCGACACGTCCCCATCCCGACACGTCCCAGTCCCTGCTGAGCCCGCGCTTCCCATTGTGCCTGAAACCTCTGACTCATCCGTCTCGCGGCCGGGCCGAGCTGCTGCACCCCAGTGTAATCCCCAGCGTGTGGCAGGGCAGCCGTCACCTCCCAGCTCACTGGCCTTTCTGTTCCCTTCTGCAGCCGCAGCTTCTCCTCCTGCTCCGACCACCCGCTGGAGCCCGGCCCTCCTCCAGCTCCACTTGAGCAGAATCCTGGCCCAAGGGCCTGGGTGCAGGGCATTAATTTGCCTCTGGTTAGGACCTGTGCTGCCCCAAGGGGAAAAAAAAAATGACATTGTGTCCCTAATGGGGATGGATATGATGCCAGGCTGGCTAGCTGCTCCCCGGCTCGCCATAGGCACCCTTGCCTGCATGCCAGGACCAGTTTTCATGCCCAGGGTGATGCACGGACTCATACCCAGCGCATCCTCCGGGAATCCGGTCTGAAGCCATGGATGAAGTTGTTGGTGATGGTTTTCTGCTCGTGCTTGGGTAGCAGCGCACGTTTTGCTCCCCCTGCACAGGCTGGCGGCGTGAGCTCAACTCAGCCGAGGTGTGGTGGCTTCTGAGGGCTGGTGAGGCCGTGTGGCGGCGTGTTGTCCATGTGTCCCTGTGGATTCCCAAGCTCCGGCCACCCTCAGTGAGCATGGGGTCCCATAAGATGCCTTAAATGAAAATAAAACAGTGAAACAACCCAACACGTGCTGTGCTGAGCATCATCCTGAAGGGAAAATCACCACTGCTGTGCCTGGTGGGGGGTCCTGGAGGGGCTTTGGGCTCTATCTCCTGTTGGTGCTGGCTCATCCACCGCTCCCAACCGGGGGCAGGATACAAGCTCAGGAGCAAGGCACCATCAGGCAGGGGTAAAGCCAGCAGCCGGGTGTGCGGCAAGGAGGAAGCAGCTCCCAAAAGCCAAGTTTGGGGAAGCAGCATGTCCCTGCACACCCATGCTCTGGGGCTGCCGCCACCTCCATCCCCTTTCTGTGCTTCCAAAACCCTGCTCGTGGTGACATCCATGGCAGCGAGCACAGCTCAGGTGTCCCCCCGCTGCTGCTTCACCGTGCCAGGCATGTTCAGGTACCAAATTCAGCATGGCTGATTTTAGGGCAGCGCATCACTTCTTTGGGGGAGTTCATCACTTTTTTGGGGAGAGCAGCATGGGTGCGGGGGTTGCTTCCCACCTTGGCTCACAGCCTTTCCCACCGCACACAGGGCCCAGAGCCCTCCAAGGGCCCTGGCACAAGAGGAAGCCAAGTGGGCAGGAGGGTGCCATGAGCCCTGTGGGAGCCGGGAGGTCCCCTGGGGAGCCAGGAGGACCCCGCCGCCGCGTCCCTGCAGCCCACACCACGGGGGTCCCTCCTGCAGTTCAGTGCCTCCTGCCTTGGCCCACGCAAGAGCTCCCCAGGGTGGTGTCGCACCCACTGCCCCATGTCCTTGTCCAGCCCTTTTAGGTGCCCAATTTCCTTTTGATTTGAATGCAAAGAGTTAAACAGCTACAAGCTCGTGTGGATTTGGGCCAGATATTTAAAGATCCACGGCTGGGAAAGGAAAGGGGAGGTGTGATACTCTCCAAACGCTCCCCGCAAACACCTCGGAGGCTCCCGCTGCCAGCGCCGTCCCCGTGCTCCCAGCAGCGGATGGTGGGGGAGAGGCAGAAAAAGCCTTTCTCCTATTTTTAGCTCTTTGCTGGTGTCATTAGAATAATTTGGGATTGGAAAAATGTTGCTATGCAAAATTGCCCGGCGAGGCAAAACTCAAAACATAAAGCTCTGGGATGCTGCAGGGTAAAGGTGATGGGGATGGAGAGGAAACACGTGGCCATGGTCAAACAAGAGCTGCCTGGGGAGCGTGGGTGGTGACAGGGACAAGCCGTGCCGGAGTGACACAGAGCAATTTAATAGACACGTCCTTAATACCATCCCAGGAGAGGGGGGTTTAAATAGAGACGAGGTGCCTCCCAGGGCAGGTTATCCAGGCTAGCGGGACACGCTCAGCCCTGTGCAAGCGCCGGGGCTGCTTCTGCAGCCTTGTCAGCGATGCCACCAAGGCTCCTCGTCCTTTCCACAGTGATGTCCCCTTAGTCAGCCCTTGCAAATGCCCCTCTGCAGCCTGTCGTGCTGAGAATAAAATAAATCGGGAAGGGCTGAGCATTATATGAAGAGCTGAGCTAAACGGGAGCTCAGCAAGGCCTTGTCAGCAAATGTCCTCCTGCTGAACCGGGACCAAACCAGTAGGAATTACACCCAGAAATCACACCCCATCCGAGCCAGAGCTCAGGCAGGTGCCATGGCCGTGTGGGCCAAGCCCTGGCCTCAGCTCGCAACCACCGTCCGCCCCACCTGGATCTCTCCCACCCTCGTCCTCCTTCACCCCTTGGACAACTTGGCAAAGTCCAAAGCTAAACATTAGCTCAGGTCTTACAGCAGCTGCCGATGGCCAATGCACCGCCCTCGGCCGTCCCCTGGCCAGGTCAACCCTCGTCCCCTTGGACTCAGCCTCCACCTCCACACATTTATCCACTTGATTTAAGGTGCTGCCTGGTACTTCTGCAGCTGCCTAGGGCCAACCATCATGCACCTTTTCCTCTGTCTATGCCCTGAAAGGCAGCATCTCCCCTGTGGCATGTCCCCGGTGGTCCTCACCGAACCCCCTTCCCTGTGCAGCGTTGCCCTCTGTGTCTTCCAGTTCCCCTTGCACCGCTCCTCCTTTCTGTCCCGGGAGCTTCAGCCATCCCCCAAAATATCTGATTTCACATCCCGATCTTGCAGCACGAGTTCATCCACGTCACTGCCCCGGCAAAGGCTGCAAGTACAAACATTTGGGCTGTTTATTTGACTGCAGCCTGTTCCTGGCAGGGGTTTGTCAGGGCCGTCCTGCATTTGTGGTACCTCCGCCCCAAGCCTTTTGGTTTTGCAAATCGGATCGTGGGAAAAGTCATCAGCAGCCTTAGGAGGGTGGCTGGGTGGGAGAGCATCCTTCCCGCCCCCCCTGCCAGGCCAGAGGAGGAGCAGAGCATCTTCCTCTGCAACCAGATATGTGAAATGGAGCGTGGGGGCTCATGGCGAACCCTGTGCAAGTGGCTGTCGGGTCTTGGAGGCTGAGTCAGACCCGTGTGGGCGTGATGGCTGCTGTACCACTGCTGTATGCCATGGCACCTCGGAAGCCAATGCTGCGGCCAAGCCAACTGGGTAAATGGGACAAAAGAGTCACCCTGAGCAGAGTGACAGCCATGAGTCCTACACCACCTCCCCTCCCTCACACCAGGGGCTATGCCATGCCGCACGCACCTCCTGGCTATCAAAGGTCCTTTTTGGGGGGAATAAACCCCACTAAAGGGCAAGGATGGCTCCTCTCCAGCCCCGGCAGTGCCACCCCACAGCCCCCATCCCCAAGGGACCTCGCTGAGGGTCCCTATGTGCCACAGACACGTTGCCAGCTCTGTTTGAGCCCCCACCGGACCAGGAGGGTGGAGTGTGGAGTGCGATCGTTGCACGGTTAATTGGATTTGGCTGCTGCTGCGACAGAAGGGCAGGGGGATTAGGGCACAGGGGAGGAATTACTGGCAGGGGCGGGAGCTGCCCTCGGGGTCTTTTTTCGGGGGGGATTATTGGTGGGGGCTGATGGACAGGGTTTGATGTTGTGGTTGGGATGGTCAGTGTAATCGCTTGTTGCAGCACCACGGGTGGCCCTCGGGGATGGGTGTAGGGGGGCTGCGAGGTTCACCCCCTCCATGGACAAACCTCTGGGCTCTGCTTGGGCTGAAGGTGTGGTGCTGGGGATGAAGGATGCTCTGGGCACCTCTGCATGAAGGAGGCTGCTCTGCCCACTGCCATGTGATGGGAAGGGGCTGTGTCCCCCGCCATGCACTCCCCAAACGGATCAGCAGCTACTGAAACCCACCCAACAGCTGCTAGCAAACGATGGAGTCGTCCTTTCCTGGTGATGTCCTGCAGTCCTACAGGCAGCCCTTTTTGAGCCTGTTTAGCTGCTGGTATTGACTGTACCCGCAGGGTCAGATCCTGCCCCTCCTGGGTCCAGGGGTCTCTAAAGCAAATGGGGACCCTGTGGCGAGGCAGAGGGGTGAGCAGCTCTCAGGATGGGGCTGTGCTTTTTGCTGATAAAGAGCAGCTCGGAGGTTCCCAGCGAGGGGGAAACACCAAAAATGCCCCATGAAAGGACTATGGGTGCTAGCTCCAGCCCCAGGTGGGGAGAGGAGCATCACGGGGGGCGGGGTCCTCCCACCCCTGTCCTGCCATGGTGCTCCCACTCTGCCAGAGGAGTGAAATGCCTCATTTCCATGGAAATGAGTGAGAAATGAGCTCCCCAAATCTTCTGGACATTGGCCATCATGCTGCCAAGCTTGCAGGGAACCTCTCAGGACAACCCAACCCGGGGGGCGGGGGGCACACAGCAACCCGCACCCAGAGTTGGCCCAAACACCTAATTAGTGTTAAAATAACCAAAAAACCCCCACCTTCGAACTAAGTAGCTGCTGCGGTTTTTGGTGTGTGGCATGGATAAGCCCCCGCAGGGCTGTGCCGAAGGGAGGGGGCTGCACGTGGCCACTTGTCATTAACGGTGGCTGTTTCGTTTCCTCTTAAGCAAGGCGGCGGGTTGCTCCGTGACTGGTGCTGGACGAGATAAACTCACCTGAGGAAAGCAACGCCCTGAGCCATGGCATGGGGGGCTCGAGACCGTTTTGGGATTTGCTGTGGAGGGGGAAAATGATGGGCATCTGCCCATGCCACCACCCAGGGTGCATCCCTCAGCAGGAGCATGGCAGTGCTGGCAGTTGGGATTTTGGGCGATGCCGGGCTCGGGGAGGACACCGGCTCTGCTCCGGGTCTGCCGGGAGCTGATAAACTGGCTGGAGCACGGCCACTCCTCCAGAAAACTGAAAATCAGGAGAAGCCGGTGGAGCTGAGAAAGCAATGTAGTACAGCAGCTGGAAGTCACCACGCCACCTCCCAGCTCAGGGGCTGGCCGGGGCCACCCAGAGCATCCCCTGAAACGAAGCATCTGTCAGGCAAATTCAGCGCATCGTGGCGGTGATGGGGAATCCCAGGGACAAATCCTGGGGACTCAGCAGTGCTGTGGGAGCCAGGTCAGACTGTGTCACCAGTCACCCCTTATCCCCGCAGGACACCACTGCCTTTTACCACCAGGAAGGTCCTCAAGTATTTATTTTGGGAGGCTGGAGGGAGAGGATGGCTTGTCCCTGCTGTCACCACCCCACTGCCTGGGGTGACAAAGCTGCCGCCAGCAGGAGAAGCGGCAGCCGGCGCGCTGGCCATACAAGACCCACATTCATCTGGGGGGGCCTGGGGGAGTTGGGGAGCTGCTCAGGACTGCCCGAGCCACCCAGGGCAAGTTTGAGCAGTCTGGGAACAGGTAATACCTGCCGCACCTCATGGTGGGGATTATGGGCGCAGCCGCTGGGGCGGGCACCGCTCCCAGCTGGCGTCAGCCGTGAGGAAAAGGAGGACAAGTGGCAGAGAGGGTCTGGGGGAAGCAGAATTGTCCTTCGTACCTGCCACCGGTTTGCTCTGGGTGCTCAGCAAAGCAACCTCCACGGCATGGCATTGCCCTGTGGCCGGCACAGCCCAGGAGCCGTGGGCAGAGGGGGAGACAGAGGCACCCAAGGGTGGCCAGGAAGCTTCAGAGAATCTCCCTTTACACCCAGATCCCCAGTTTGCAACTGAAACCCGGCATCAGTGGGGTTTGGCAAAGCCAAGAGTGTGATTCACCCGGAGCAAAACTGGGCACTCCCATAGGGACTGGGCTGTGACATGTGGCTCTGGTCGGTGCGCGCTGGGCATCAGCATGAGGGCTGCCTTCAGCCTGACAAACGTCTTTGGTCAACAGGTTTTTGACCTTACCAAAACGCAGGGGAGCGGCAGGGTTTTACGCTGCAGAAAGTGGTGCCCGGTGTCCACTGTGCAGGAGTTAATTAGTTTTCTTTATGCTAATTGTGAGGGGAAGTGAAGAATGCCCTTAATATGAGGGCAGATCAGCCGTGCAGAACAGGCTTGATTTACCAGCCCATGCACAAAAATCCCGGCTCTCACCCTTGCCATAGCAACAGGGAAACGCAGGGTATTCTGCTCATCCAGCCAAAAAGCCACCCGGGATGCCCTCCTCGGGGACATCCATTACTCTCACCAGTGAACGTGCCCTCTCCAGACATCCCTGTGGGGAAAATCAAGACTCAAAGCAATATTTACTGGGGTTTAAAAGACTCCTGGGGAGGTCTGGTTGCAAGGGATGGTTGGCTTTGCCTCGTGCTTAGGAGCCCTGACTGGGTAGTGGGGTCTGATGGGACCCATCTTGGCTGGAGGTGTCCCACCACTGAGTCCTGGGAAGGACACTTGGTCCAGGGGGTGACCTGGTTCACCCCAGCTTCTCCCACCCCTCTTCCCAGCATGTCCTAAATCCAGCTGAACAGCTGAACAGCTGGATTTAAGGCATGCTGGGAAGAGGGGTGGGAGAGCCTGGGCCCCCTCGCACCACAAGCAGCGGGAACTGGGATGGAAAACACTTGCTCCAGTTTGCAATCCGTCACACACCGCCGCAGCCACCGGGGTGATTTATTTTTACAGCTCTCACAGCCTCTTGTTGACCAGCTTTGGACCCAGCCCATCACTGCGCTGATGGTGAAGGTCGGGGTGGTATTTTGGGTGGAGGGAGCACGGTGCAGCAAGAACCCCCCTTTTTTGGCCCCAAGCACCAAAAAGAGTGGAATAATAATTAATAATAATAAAAAATCCCTATTGTGAAACAAACTTCTCCTGCACAAATCAGCTGGTTTGGGGAAGAAAAGCACTAGCTGCCAGCACTGGGAGCCCTTACCCACAGAGCCCATCTCTGGATGAGCCTTTGCAGACACACACCCACCCTTTTTTTGCAGGGATGGGGAGAGCCCTATGAGCCCATCAGCTTCACGGTGGGAAGTGAAATTTGGGAGCAGAGAGGGGCTTTGGAGAGACCCCAGAGTTTGCCTCCACTGCTGCTCCCGGCGGGGGAATTTAAATGTTTTCTCCTCTTCGATTTCCAAGCCTGAAACATCCCTGCTGGGACAGCTGGTTGCACAGGTCACAAAAAGCCATGTGAGTATGAAAATCGTATTGAAAAGAGCTGAAACTTAATTAGGTCACATCCTTTAAAAGCAACTTGTGATCTGGTGATGCAAATCACAGCTTGCCTTCATTCACACACCCGGACTGGTGCAAACCCCAGCAGCACTGGCTGATCCTTGTGCCGAAATTGGGGTTTGCTCCTGGGCTAAATACCTTTCTGCCCCGAACTGCAGCCGGGGGGAAGGATGCAGAACTGCACCCTGCAGGCGCTACCGGCACGGCCGACCTTGCTTTCGTTTTAGCTGCACGTTACATATAAAACACGTTAGAGAGAGAAAAGATGTAGGGAGGGACACGGGTGGCAGTGGGGGACGGGGCATCCTGGTGCCTCTGCAGGCTGGGGGTGGGAAATGGGGGCTTTCTGACACCCCATTAAATCAAAGCTCCTTAAGCAACCTCAGCGGAGAAAGGAGAATCACTCTAATTTACAGCGCTGTGCACTGAGGCTCTGTCTGGAAAATCTGACGGCAGTTAATGAGGAAAGCACGCCAGTGTGACTTCCCTCCGAGGCTGAGAAGCTGGGAAAAAGAAATCGTGAAAACTTGGTATCCCTCTTTGGTGAAACCTTCCTGCGGTTGGGTTTGGGGTGTCAACCCGGCTGTGTCTGAAGCAAAACTGTGGATCCTCCTGCCCAGGGCTGGGGCGTGGGTGATGCTTGTCGCACCGGGGCCAAAGTCAATCACGGGGCTGGTGCCGTTGCTCCCACCAGAGCTTTCCCAAGGAGGCCCACGGGCTCTGCCAGCCTCCCAAGTGCGGGATATGGCTCAATATTGACCCTCTCGTTAATCTACACCCGCCAGCACCCATCTGCACCACTGAGGGGCTATTGCAGGTGCTGTGTTCGCTCTCTGACTTTAACCCCCACAAATGGCTCGGGGCTGGGGCTGCTCCATGCATTGCAGTTCCCTTCTTTTGGGGGAAAACCCCGATGTTTTTACATGACATGCTGTCCAGGAGACTGTACACACACCAGGTGTAAAACCACAGGGAGAGCCTGCTGCTGCCCTCCCTGTGGGCCTCTTTACATTGTCTCAGGATCCCCCATATCTCTTGCAGCCTCTGGGATCAAACAACACTCCACTTCCAACTTTGCAGCCACTGGAAAATGAAAGGGAAACCTTCTCCCAATTCCACTAGCCGCTATTCTGCCAACTACCTGTGGTCCAGCCTCCTGTAACCCCACTTCAGACACGTCAGATATTTGCAGGCGTACACGCAGTTTTAGGTCTTGGTTTGGGAGGAGAAAGCAGGGCCACAGCTATATTGCTTGGCAACAGATTTCCTTCCAAAAAAAAAGCCCCCCAAAAAACCCACCCCAAACTCAAGTATTATATGTAATTCAGTGGAAAGGCCTGCGGGCACTGCCCTGCAAATGCTGTTGGGGCAGTTTGAGCTGTGAGAGCTTTGTGGAGGGGATATTTTGGGAAGAAGAGGGCTAGTGCCAGGAAGACAGGGCTGCTGAGATGGGGGGGTTGCTCCCAAGGCTTCACAATCATGTAAAGAAAGGGCAGAAGCGCCCAGATCCAGTCCCTCCGTCTCCCGCAAACCAAGCAAGGATGGCGTGTCTGCCCAGAAAATCACCAGGCAGCACCAGGAGCCACGTCAGAGCCCTTTTTCCTTACTGAGACCCCCCAGCAGCCATCTAGCAGCATGAGGGGGCCTTAGCTTAAGCAAAAAAGGGGGTGCTGTGGCTTGAGCACAAGGGTTTTGCCCCAGAGTAAAAGACTGGGTCCAAGCAGGCGTCCCCAGGCTCAGGTATGGGACACGTGTGCAGGACCAGGTCGGGCTCTGTGGTCCCAGCTCACACATGTCCCCACCTCCTCCGGGGTCTGAGTAAGTCCCACCTTCCCTGCAGACACCGGCAGTGGTTAAGCATCCCAAGAAGGGGATGCTTTTAGCTGGGGATCCATTGAACACCAGTAGAGATAAACTTCTACATTTATATATATATCTCCACACACACCTTTGCAGTTTAAGCTAGCAGCAGTCACTGGGGTTTGTTTGCTTTCACTTACAGCGTGCAACAGCAGAAAGCAGCATTTGAGTGGCTTTCATGCTTGCGTCTTGTTGCCAGCAGGACATTAGTTTGGGAGATATGAATATAAAACCCAGACAGACGCCCATGGGCAGGAGCGGGTGCAGGAGTTGTGGTTCCCCCACCATGTCCCCACTTGGCTGCCCTGCCACTGGCTTTCCCAGCTGCTCTTCCCCAGTTTCATTTGTCACCGCAGGGACTGGGTTGGGTGGAGGATGCACAGAGACCCTCCAACACACTTTTCAGTAAAAGTAATGCTGGTGCTGCTGTCCCGGGCTCCAGTGGCCATCACCAGCAGTGTGATGTTTCACCGCTGCCCTTGCGGAGCAGGGAGTGGGTGAGCTCACCCTCAGCATGCAGAATTAGATTTAGATCTAATTTAGATCTACAAGGAAAGGCATTTTTACATCCAGCACCGTGCCTGACCACGGCCCCACGCACAGACCGCAGCCAAGTTGAGCGCGTTAGATGTTGGCTCTGCTACAGAAACATCATCCCGTTCTTTTTTCCAAGAGCTCCAAGCTGACAAAGTAGCTGGCGTGGAAAGATGCTCAGGGAGCTCGTGCTGGATCACTCAGCCCTGGCAGCGGGGAAGAGCTGCTGGTCCTCCCGCTCCTCCGCCCCAGCTGGCATTTTCCAGCCACATTTTGGTGGGAGGGAGCACGCAGCACAGATCCCACCCAAGCTGAGGGATGGGTTTTGGACCCGCTGGGGGATGCTGAACTCCCCACCTGGAATGCTTCTCCCAGAATACAGACCAGGACCCAGCAAATAAACGTGCCACATGCAACCCCCCTTCCAGCACGGACAGAGTCTTTGCCAGGACTTGCAATGCCAGTACAGCTGTAGTCTGGATTTCCTGGTGTCTTTGGGAAGCAGCTTCACATCTAGCAATAATTGTTTTCTTAATTACGCTCGTCACCCTCCGCACCCTCCCGCAGTGTCTCGCAGGGAGCGCTGAATGACATGCTTGTTTGTGACGCTGGATCACCCAGCGTTTTCTTTTTTTCAACCCTGTTTATTTATTAGCCGGCATTACCTTGCAAGCCAACTGGATTTAATATTTTTGTTCCAGTTGGCAAAGATTTTATTGACCGTGGAGAGGCAGAAATCGCTGCCGCACACCCGCGATGCAGGCAGCGACGCTGAGGTCGGGACGGAGCAGCCCTTCGCCTGCCGGGTTGACATCCCAAACCCAAAGGGAACTGGGGAAGCAGCAACTTGGGCATCATTTTTTCCTCTACACTGCTCATGAAAGCCTCTCTGTTGGCACTTAACTTACTCCAGACACACACTGCATATGCACATACATTCCTCGGCCATGCGATCAGACCGGAAAAGATTGCATTCAGCCTAAGAACCACAGTGGGAAGGAGCCCAGGGAAAAGCTGTGCATTAACTGACACAAGCACACTGCAGCCTCCCGAAAAGCTGCAGTCAACACTTTTTTTTTTTTTTTTTTTTAGGAGCCCTGGTGCTAAAAGAGGAACCATGGGGGGACGCACAGTTGTAAAGGCCTAGATGGGTGTGGGAGGGAAGTGCTTTTCTTTTGGCAAAAGCCTCCTCCCTCTTGCAAGTCTCTTGCAGAAGGACTTTGAGCGCCGCGAGGGCCTCCCTTTGCATCAGCAGCCCCTCCCAGGATCCCGCTCCAAAAGCACTATCAAGCTGCCACCGAGCCAGCTTCTCCCATGAGCCTGGACTTCATCAGCCACCTCTCCCACTGCTGACCACTGCGGCTGAGGTGCAAAGCACCACTGCAGCTTCGGCGCTGCCCAGCCAAAGGCCCAGCCAGGGCTCGCTCCCTGCTGGGGCCAAGTCACCAGGGCAATGCCCGAACCATATCCCAGGTCTGAACTGTAACCAGCTCCAGGTACCATCCCTGCCCCACATATCGGGGCAGGGTGGCGTACCTGGGGGGCAGCAGGGTGGCAACGCAAAGAGCAGCCTCGCGGGGAAAGTTTCAGTCTGGTCCTTCAAGCCTCATGCTCCAGCTTCCACCCTTGGTCCCCTGCAGCAGCACTGCCAGGCCAGCACTGTGTGAGCCCCACCACCCCGGCCCCCAGTGCAGCCCCACGCCCCGACCACCGCAGCGTTTGGCAACACCGGGGGGCCGAGCAACGGTGCCGCTGCTCCACACGCTGGGTGTTCTGGCATGAATGCAGCAAGCTCTGTGCTTTGCTCTGAGCATCGTTGGAGCAGGAGCAGCTGCTCGGCGTGGGCACTGGTGGGACCAGGAGCCGTGGCCGGAGCGGGGCTGAGCCCCCCAGCCTCCCCCTGACCGGTGCAGGGCTTTGGTGCTGAAACAGCCTTACATCGGCGCAGAGCTGCACTGGGGCGTTAGGCGCATCGGGCACTCACCAGTGCCGCACCAGCATTTGCATAATTTCAATTATGTTTCTAAAATGGAGAGTAGGCTTTGGCAACAACTCCTCTGCAGTATCTTGAAAAATCACAGAAGATGGAAAGTTGCCGTCTTAGACTTTGTGGCCCCACAAACACCTTCCTCTGGCATAAACTCAGAGGTATCACTACCGGATGGGATGGGACACCACAGTCCAGGTTTTGCCATTGAAACCAACAGGAAAAAATGTGTTTGAGGAAGAAAGAGCCTTCCTCCAGGCACTGCTCTGCTTCTCTGCCTGGTACTTGTCACTCTCCTGCCCCTGCCACCCTCCATGCAGCCCCCATCCTCCGCTTTCCTCTGGAACATCCCAGCTCCTGCCTTTCCCCTTTTTATCCTACACCTGGAGGCAAAAGAAAACCAGGGATGATGGAGCCAGCTGTGCTCCCCCTTCCACCTCCCCGTATCTGACACTGCTGTGTTGAGACATCGTTGCCTACAAGGAGGGTGCAACAGGATATTTATTCTTCATTAGTCACCTCACCCTCCCTATCTGTCATTCGCAAGCGCCCCGGCTTGAACTGCAGGTTTGGAAGCAGGCTGGTCCGTACCCACACGGTTGTGGCGTGGCTGTCCCGGAACCTGCCTTGGTGACGTGACGTGCATTTTTGGCAACATGGGGCTGCTGGGGAGTTGGCAGATGTTAAACACATCCACAGATCCAGTGCCTTCAATAACATCTTCTTTTTTAAAGGCGGCGGCTGGGAGGTGGGTTGGAGCTCAGGAGTAAGCCTGCTTGCCGCAAGCCTCCCCGCCAGACTACAGGAACCAGCAACAAAATATTCTGGGTCTCGGCCTTAATCAGCCTGCAGTTCATTAGCAGCCCAAGAGAGGAGGAAGCTGCAAGCTTCGAAGGAGAAACGTCAGTTCATAAAACCCTCAAGTGTTGGGAAGCTCCAATTTTTCTGAAGGCCCAAAAGCAACCTGGCCGCTGAATAATGCATCAGGCTGCTGAGAAGCTAGCAAACACCAGGCTGAACGAGTTAATCCACAGATTCCACTTGGATGCCAGCACTCCTCCAGTGTCAACGTGATTAACCAGTTTCACTACTTTGAGTGTTTCCTGGAGGACTGGGAGCAGGAGCTGCCGGAAAGCCTGGAAGAGGGAAGGAAGAAGCTGTGGAGCCCCTTCTCCCTAAAGGCACGGCCACGGCACCGCAGGGCTGGGGGGATGCTGAAAACCGGGAACAAAAGGAAGGGTGGCGCTGGAGCGAGGGTGGCAGGCTGGAACCTGGAGGGTAAAGGAAACCCATGGGCAACTGCAAACAAAGTGAAAAAGCTGCAGCTCGTCCTCACAGGGAGATGCCTCCCCCGTTATTAAATCATTAATAAGATCCACAGTGGAAACAAAAGCTGGGAAGCTTTGGTGCTGTGTTTGAGAGTGTAACCTCCTATCAAGGGGACAATGCAGATCATTTCTTCATTAGGTATCAACCCAACAGGTAAGGCGGGAGCTGAGATCCTGAGATTGCAGCTGCGAGGCTGCCGATGGCATTACTTAAGGCATAACATATCACCACCCTGGTCTGAAACATTCCCGTCCCTCCCCACAGAGGGCCAGGAGCAGGCCCAAGGCAGAAGGGTGCCTTTGCAACCCCAGAGCCCGGCAGGACCGGCCCTGGAGCATCGCTAGTGCCCAGGCAGCAGTGTCCCAGCCCGGCCGACGGTGACCCTGGCTCACACGTGCCACATGCTCAAGGTGCTTGGAGGCAAGGGCTAGAAGGCTTTGAATTCGTAAACTAGTCCAAAGTTATAAGATGAGCCAGGGCGAGATCCAGGGACAGCTCATTGGCAGCAATTCAACGCCTTCCACAACGCAGCACTGGATGCCAGCGACTTTCACATCGGCCCTTGGTGAGCTGGGCTCATCTTCCAGCCAGCAGGTGCTGGGGAATTTTGTCCTGAACCTTTGTGTCGGGCAGCAAGAAGAAATCAAGCACACCGGTGGTGTCTGTCCTGCTGCTGCCCCTCACCTCTCCCTTGAAATGCTTTTCTTTTCGGTACTGGTGTGAAAACCGGTCCAGCACAGGTCATTGCAGCTGAAACAAGCCTTTAGATTGAAAATACAAGTGTCTACATGATATATAGGATGTAATTTGAACATTTAAACACGGTGCAATTTGAAGACTTAGACAGACTTGCTTTGGAGGGAAAAGTAGAGCCAAAGCACTGCTTTGCTTGCGGAAGTTTCCTGCTCTACGGTGAGACGCAGGCGCTGGGTTTGGCTACAGTTAGGGCAGCGGACTGAAAGCCACAAGTACGTGATAGGAAAAGCTTCCCGAGGAGCTGGGTCAGTTCCAGACTAATCCAGCCCCTGTGGGGAAAGGGCGTTTTGGCAGATGTTAAGCTAATGGGATAACTGCACGAGAGCACCTCGGTCCGCTGATGGGCGGCAGCAGAAAGTTAACAGCCACGGGGTTAGCGCCTGCTCCACAACAACCCCTGTTTTCAAAAGGAAAATGTAGAAAGCTCCTCAGGGCAAAAATAGCAAATATTAACAGCACGAGGACTATGCAATCCCACGTTCCATGCACATAGAGTGCAAAGTCTCCTTCTGAGAAAGTATGCCAAGCAAATGTTACTTCCAAGTTAGAAGCTGTCAGCACCCAGCACCAGTGTCAGTTCCCCCTTGCAGCCTTGCCCCAGCCCTCCAAACCCATGTAACGAGTTTGTTCTTCGAATACCGGCTTCAAATGAACGCCAGAGGTATTTTGGCACTGGTGCCAGCCCTGGATGCTTTCCCTCCACTCCTCTCTGTCCCCAGCAGCGACGATCCAGGCAGGTGCTGGAGGCTGGCTACCTGTACCTTTACCCGCAATGGGCCTTCCTCTGATGGATGCTCGCAGGCTTGGGTATGCAAAGAGCAAGATCATCCCCTCAAGTAGTCCCAGTTAAACTGGGGAAAATGCTTCCCGAGCTGCTGAGGTCTGCCAGGCCGTCCCCCCCCCCCATCTGTCCTACTCTAACTGCAGAGGCTGAGGGCTGTGTAAGCTGTCTTGAGGTCTTTTGCTTCCCCCCCAAAAAAAACCATGAATAAAACTGCACTCCCACAAAAGAGCCAAGACCGTCAGCATGTAACACTGTCTTCCTGCAGCTTTCCACAGCTTGTCATCTCCTGTAACCACGAGAGAGAAAACCTCCCCTGTGATCCCACTCCATCAGAAAGGAACTTGGGGACGAAGCCAGCACCTGGCCCAGGCAGCGTTCCCCCCGCTATGTTTCAGACAAGGAATCCATGCTAGGCACAGATGCTGAAATAAGCTCAGGAGTTCTGCCTGTTACCTGCACCTCGGCTTCCTCCTCTGTGTAACCACTGGGTGAGTGTTCACCAGCTCTGAAGGGCGGCTGGGCACAAGGGGTACCTACGCTGAGCCAGGCGGGATCCTCTCCAGGTGGCGTTCATCTGAATACTCCTAAGGAAAATAAAGTGTTATTTTTTATATATATATATATATATATTTATATATAAAAAAAAATATATATTTATATATAATTTCCCAGCGTTATCAATTTTCAAGCATTATCAATTTCCACCTCTCACAAGACAGCCATTAAACCCCAATTACCCCAATTAAGTTTTGGGTTTTTTTTTAACTAATGCTGTCCTAGAAGATGCAACTGAAGAAAACAGTAACAGAGGAGTGCATCCTCTGCAAGGGAAAAATTTCTCTCGAGGCGAAGCAAGGGCCCAAGCCTGTTAAACCGCTGTAAGACTCTGAGGCTGGAGAGCTCAGCAGATGACTCACATCTTGACTTTTTTTTTTTTTTTTTTTCCCCTCCTCTCTATGTTTTTTTAAGGAGGCCAGAGATACCTGTTCTTAAGCAAGAGAAGAGCGACTTCCTGGACAATACACCACATACCCAGTTTACCGCCTACCAAAATCCGCCTTTCGCACAAGCTCCTGGCGCTTGTCAGGGTGCGTCCCTCGGTGCCGAGCGCCACGGGCTGTGACTCACTCGCTTCACCCCTCCAGAACTGACAGCAGGGCTAAAATTACGCCGTTCTTCATGACGCTCCAAATTCTCAAAGCGAGATTGATGGCGGCGCGCAAGTCATCCACCTCGGCCTGAAGTCCTGAAAGCATCTTGGTGTGCTTAGGCACAGTTCTGAAACGCAGGCTGGAGCAGCGCTTAGGACATCAAAAGAGGAACAGAGTTAGCGAGCAGAGCTGCCGCTCACTCACCAACAGCCCTTGAAAGCTGACGCTTCCCCACGAGGCGAGGGGAAAGCTCTTTTTTTTCCAGAAAGCGCCAAAGCCAAGGTGATTTCAGATTCCACATACCGAACCCGTCAGGCTGGACAGATGCTAGAAACAAATCCAAGACAAAAAGCGCAGCCGTGCGTTAGTGGGAAGTGTGAGTCACAGTGCCCACACCGAGGCTGTTTCCAGGCTCCAGAGCAAGTTCTCCGCTGCCAGCGGTCCCAGCCACAAGAGAAATAATGCTCAGGTCCACCAGCGAAGCAACTGGCTATCGCAGATCTTGCAGCCAGCTGTTTTGACGATGCAACTAATTTATTTTTTTTTAAACCAACAGGCGTTCCTTTGGGAGGACTATCGTTATTAGCAGGGTTAATTTCCAATTAGGGGTGGCAGGCACATTTTTTCCGAGCCCTGTCTACAAGGAGCACGGCCCTGTGACTGGGGAAAAGAGCCCTGCCGGAGCGTGAGTCACAGCGCGCTTCAGGAAGGGTGCTCTTGGGAGTCACACTAACTGCTGCTGTAACAAAGGTCCGATCTAAAACGATAAGTGCTGACATTTTGAAAAATTACTAACTACTACAATGAAAGAGACATGAGTTTACTCTTCTGGAGCCTTGTCTCCAAACTCCAAGTAGTTTAATTAAAGTCAGAGTTAAGTTCATTTACACAGCCACACCCTTAACTGACATCCAGGTAGACAGAGCCTAGCCTAAATAGCCGGCAGAAAAAGGCTTTGCAGAGAATGGGAGCTGCAGTGTGCCCACCGCCCCTGCACCCAGGTACTCCCCCCTGGCTGAGTGATATTCCCTGACGATTCCCAAAAGCTTTGCAACAAGGAGACAGTTCCCAGCAGCCAGTGCCTGGCCTCACACCTGCAGCTGTGGGTGCTGGGAGCTGCCTCAGGACCTCCGCCGTCCCCTCCGCCAGCCCAGCCCCAGGCTGGAGCCGTGGGTGGTTCCCGTAACACCGCTGCCTTTCCTCGGGGCCGCAGGACGGCAGCTGTTGCAGTAACCATAGCCCACTGCGCGCACCCCAGCCTGCTGCTTGGCTCCCGGCCCCCCGATGTGTTCCCCACTGCACCTGCCCAAGTCCTTTTATCAGCTCGCTCGTGTCCTATTCAGGCACCAAAGATGTCCCAACTCCACATCTGTCACTCCACAAGCACCCCTATTCACTCATCAACCCTTTTGTCCGTTGCTGCATTTTCTACGCTGGCCTAACATCATCCCTTTCTGACCAAGTAATTTCTTCCACGGAACACAGCGCTGTCCCACTAAGCCACAGTCCCTCCATGCCCTCGCACGGAGCTGATCACCTTCCCAAGTTATGTGGGGCTGGCACCAAGGCAGTATAAATTTGACACTAAAGTTTGCTAAAGATTGTGAACTGCAAGTGGGAGTATTAAAGAAGTATCATCCTTTCCACTTATAAAAATAGTCGCTAATCTAAGTCTCAAAGGAATTACAGACAGGCTTTCAAAACTGCAAGATACAGAACAGAGACCTCTTTATATCGGCAGAATGCTCTACTCCAGCACCATATTGCCCCTTTCTGTTTCTCTCGTAATTAAATATAAGTAACATACCAGGAGAGCTCCGCTGTATAATTGCTTTATTTTCTGCTTATTAGTTCTTTACCAACACTACAGCCATATTGAGAACACAAAATTCCTGTTTACTTTAGTCAGGGAGATCACAGTCTACAAACTCATTCACTGATCAGACACAATTAACGCCATTCAAAACTTAGTCCATAAATTCACATGAACACAAATTGATGCACTTAAACTCCAGATTAGTTTTGAAATCATAGGATTTCTTACAGATTGCCACTTTATCCTACAGGCTGTGTTTACTGCCCGAGAGCCACTAGTTCGTGGTAAGGTTCAGCTACAACCTATAAAGGACATGTTGAAAGTGAAACCTTTGTATTTTGTTCAGTAGCAATGGCCATTTATTTTTGACATCTCTGCCACATGTTTCAGTAACTTTTTCTCCCCCTCAAAAAAAGACAATAAAAAAATTCAGAAGCATAATCAGTTTCCTTTCACCTACAAAAACAGAATAACAAAGTTACTAAGGAAATACAAAATTGTGAATTCAACTTAATGCAAAGTCTACCAAAGAAGTCTGCCCCAGCACTTGAAAACACAGTAAATCAACTTAGACGAAAAATGGAAGTTATTGAAGTTTTCATGTTGACTGAGAATAGATTTAAGAAAGTTCAAGAACCATTAACAGAGCTTCAAGTTTTCCAGTTTAGGCATTTACTTTGTGCTTGGCTATTTTATTTATGCTCCAGAAGAAAACAGTAACCTTATTCTTGTATTTTTAGTCTTTATACCACCAACCTACTTGTTAAGTTACATCAACAGGAGAAAAAAAAAAGCTAGAAAATAGAGCAATGATATTCCAATGGCAAAAAGCCTTGAGTGAAAAAAAAAAAATAATCTCACCTCCTCTTCTTTAGAGCTGAGATTGGAGTTATTCTACATTAAGCTTTTGCAGACTTTCTTTAACTTACAAAGACTTAATAGTCAATTGATGCTCTACCTTCTAGCTTAAAGAACCCATTCAGTCCCATCTGCAACCCACATCAAGGTAAGTCTTTTGGAACCATATTCTAAAGGAACTTTTAAGTGGTCCAAAGAATTCAATTTCAGAAGTTAATTCAGTATTTTTATCTTCCATACATCTTTGGTAAGAGCTCCATATACAATGTACTCAGCATGCAGAGTCAACACTGCAAAAATGTAGTGTAATGCCCCCAATTTCATGTAAAACCCATATCCTTGGAAAAAAAAAAGCCAAAAAAAAAAGCCATTTTCTTCTGGTTTTGTAGCATACATTCCTAGAATTCCCCAATTGAGTTTAACTCCTTGAGGAAATCTGAAGTTAATCCTTAAGGCTGAATAAGAACCAGCTGCTTTAACATTTTTTGCACCCAGCATTAATACTTGTTTGAGTTTTTGTACTAATACTTATCCTGGGTGGGGCTTTTTTGCCAGTCACATGTACAGACTGTGATATGGCAAATGAGCTGCTTGCCCTTTAAGAACTAATTATGGAAGTTTACATTCATTGTCGTATACTCTCTCTCTCTCTCTCTCCCCTCCCCGCTCTCATTAGTAGTTACTCAATGGGCTTCAGACATCCAACATAGCTCCCTTCCTACAGGACTACAGCAACAACCGGCTACCGAGACAGATGGTGAAGGACTGCAACTACTTGCATGAGTTCAGTCGAGTCCTGGAAAACTGAACCAAGAAGTGATTTCCTCAAAATGGCTATTATTCAGGTGTCAGAAATTACCGAGCTCAATTAAAGCTTAGCACAGAACTTGCCCCTTTGGAAGTCTACAAAATGGGGGGAAAAAAACACACCCCAGTATTTCTTTCTCCACTACATGCCTGTTGGAAAGAATCAGAAACCCTTTTAAGATTTAGAAGTCTTCAACTGCCTTGAGATGAAAGCAATTTGTCTCGCTCACAAGACAGGCAAGTCAGTGCTAGATTTTTGCCTAAACACCTGTGATTTAAAGTAAAACTTGTTGCAATGCATACACCTTATTGCTGCATTTTCTGGAAGGAACCTATCTTGCATTGATTCGGAGACTGACACAGGTAGTAAAAACCGCAGCTAAACATCATTTAAGTTTGCAATGCAAGACGAAAACTGGACAGTATCTACCCTGGAACTATTACATCATTCATGTCTTATTTGCTATATGGTTGTTATGTAGTATGGGGAACTTATTTGCATCCCTTCTCATGCATGATGTATGGTTCAGAACTTCACAGCTGACATTTCAAAGCAGTTCTTACATTACCTAGTTAACATTATGCCTGATATGCACTTTGAACATGTTACAATGGTATTCTCACTATCTGCCACTGTAGGCAAGAATTTGTTTCATTATTAGTCTGAGATATGAAGACAGACTGAGAGTCACTATTTAGTTACAGATTAACAGAACTTTAAAAAAAGTCCTTAATATAAAAAGACAGACTGCAGTTTGATTTTAAGCAATAATTTTCAGTTTACTAGATGAAGTAGACCTATCAACATATTCTGCATGAATGCAAAAAAGTAGCAATCTACAGCAAGTGATAGAAGAAAAAAAAATAATATAATCAAAACAGTAGAACCAGAAAGCATACATTGAAAATGGTATCCCTCCCCCAACCATCCCCCAAAATAATCAAACCATCTTAAGGGCTATCAAAGGGGGGGGGAGAAAGTTACTTAGCAAGTCTACAATGTGTCTTTCCCCTGTTTGCTGGAAGTCTGCCATAGCATCTAGTGCTTGTGTTCGTGTCACATTCGGAGATTAGAGCATCCTAACGCCAAGCAAGAAGAGTTAAAACAGGAATCCAGTCAAGTGTGCAGAAGGAAAGGGTGGTAACTGGAGAAAGGTGATGATAATCCTATGGATGCTTTTGTTTTACTTTTCAGTAGAGAATCATTCTTCTGGAAAGCCATGTCGGTTACTTTTTTTTCTTTAATTCTTTGTAGACTAAATAGTTACTCTCTCATTAGGATTTATAATTGGATGTTAACCATGTCAGCCCTTCATAGAGTCCATCCCCTGTAGTAGCACAGGAGGGCTGCACATACCAATTCCTATCCCTGATTCGGGTCAGGCCCAGTTTCTCCTGGATTTCATGGGGTTTCATGGCATCAGGCAGGTCCTGCTTGTTGGCGAAGATGAGGATGATGGCGTCCCGCATCTCCCTGTCGTTGATAATGCGGTGGAGCTCCTGGCGGGCCTCGTCGATGCGGTCGCGATCGGCGCAGTCCACCACAAAGATCAACCCTTGCGTGCCCGTGTAGTAGTGCCTCCAGAGGGGACGGATCTTGTCCTGGCCCCCGACATCCCACACGTTGAACTTGACGTTTTTGTAAGTAACCGTCTCCACGTTGAAGCCCACGGTGGGGATGGTGGTGACGGACTGGCCCAGCTTCAGTTTGTACAGGATGGTGGTTTTACCAGCCGCGTCCAGACCCAGCATCAGGATCCGCATCTCCTTGTTGCCGAAGATCTTGGACAGCACCTTGCCCATCTCGGCGGCATCCAAGGGGCCCGGCGCCTCCGGGGTGGGGGGTGGGGGGAGCGGAGGGCGAGCGCCGACCCACCCGAACAGCCCGGGCGGGGCGGGGGCCGAAGCGGAGCGGGGCCGGCCCAGGGGTGTCAGGGCAAGGGCAGGCGGGGCTCAGCGCCGGCCGCGCATGGGGCGGCTGCGGAAGAAGCGGGGCGGGGGAGGGGGAGGCGAGGGGAGGCCTGGCGCGGCGGTGCGGACCAGGCGCTGCGGGAAGGGGGCCGCGCCGCTCTCCGCTCCTCCGCCTGGCCCGAGGCGGCGGCTCCGCCCGGCTCCTGCCTTGGCTCCCGCGCCGGCGCCTCAGCTCATGGATGCCGGCTTAGGGGCGGCGGCTCCGCGTCCTGCCTGCAAAGGGACGGAGAGAGCGTGAGACAGGGCGGCGCGGCGAGCGGGGAGGGGAGGGGAGCGGAGCGGGCGGCAGTTACCTCAGGGCCGGCGGGCTCGCGGCCGGCTCCTCTGCGCGCCGCTCCCTCAGCCAGCACCGCCGGAAAAGGCGCCGCGCGAGCCCGCCTCACTTCCCCTCCGCCGCCAGGGCGCCTGCGCGCGGCGCCCCCGCCCCGCCCGCCGGGCCGCTCGCGGCGCCACCCGCCGCCCCTGCCCCCGCGCATGCGCCGCCGCAGCCGGCCGCGGGGAGGGGGGGACGCGCTCTGACCCGCCCCCTTCCGCCCAGGCCGCGCGCGCCACTCCGCTTCCCGCGCGGCCTCGGGTGGGAACTGCGGCTGCGCGGGGGCCGTGGCGGCCGGAACCCCGCCCCGCCGCGCGTGCTCCTTCCCTGGCGGGAGGGGCGGGGCAGTCCCTCCCGCCCGCCCGCGAGGCGCGGTGCGCGTGCGCCACCCCAGCCCCACCTACCCCGGCCGCCGGGCGGGGTAGCCGCTCGCCTCGCCCTGCCGCGCCTGCGCGGAGCGGGCCGGCGGCAGAGGGGCGGGGCGGGGCCCGGCTCCCGCGGGCGGCACTGCGCGTGCGGGCAGGCGAGGGGGCGGGGCCTCGGTGGGGAGAGGCGCCACGCGATCACACGTCAGCAGGAGCGCGCGGAGGGCGCCGAGGGCGCGTCTTAAAGGGCCAGCAGCGCCCGGGTGGCGGTGCCAGCGAGGAGGGGAAGGCTGGGCTGGCGGGGCGCCGAGGGCTTACGGCCCAGTGCCTCGGGGCGCGGTGCGGGAGCTGGGCTGGCATAAGCGTGTCCTTCGGGGTGACCTCTAGCTGGCCGGCTGTGGTAGCGCTGCAGGTGGCACACCCAGCCGGGCTGCGAGGCCTCGGCTCCCTGCTCGCCTCGGTGGGCGAAGGGGGCCCCGATGGGAGAAGGAACCCAGTGACAGGGTGCCCGCCTCGGGAAGGCGCTGAGGTGCTGCCCACGGCCGGCTGTGCTGCACCAAGGCAGGCCCCTTTCACCTGACCCCAGCGCTGCTGTGGGCTGGGTGCTGTGTCGGGTCCTGAGCGAGCCCAGGGCAGTGTGGTGACAAGGCACAGGGCAGCTGGCAGCAGTTGCGTGCTGTGCTTGGGTCCCAGGCAGGGAGGTAACCTGAGTGGCCCTGGCACTGTGCCTGTGACCTGCTGGGGTGGGCCCTCACAGAACCCTCCGGAAAGAGCCTTCCCTGTGTAAAACTAAACCCTATCTTAGGATACAGGGGGGGATGTAGGGAGAGGGTGCTGGGACGCAGGTTGCCCAGAGAGGTGATGGATGCTCCATCCCTCGAAACATTCAGGGCCAGGTTGGACAGGGCTCTGAGCCACCTGGTGGAGTTGAAGATGTCCCTGCTTGCTGCAGGACTAGATGGCCTTTAAAGCCCTCTTCAAACCCAGACCTTTCTGTGATGTGTAGTGTCATTGGGTTTATGGCCCCTTCTTGTCTTGGGTCACTCCCTGTAATCCAGATCAGTGAAATTCCAGCTGTGGCCAACCACTTGGAAATGCAGCGTTCGCCTACCCAGCCACAGTCCGGGCCTGCCTTCCCCGGGAGCGGTGCCCCAGCACGCCCTGCTTGACACACAGCAGCGCCCTCTGCGCACCGGCAGGCACACGTTTGCCCAGTTTCACACGCACAACATGTCGCAACCCTGCGCTCCCAGAGCGGTGCCAGCGAGGCCAGCGCACACGAGCAGTGCAGAGCTGCTCCAGTATGCCGGAGCATGGGGGTGCCCCCCCCAGTTCCTGCTGGCAAGGCTTGCGCAGAGGAAGGCAAGGGGAAAGCAAACCTGTGTTGGTAGTTGCTTCTGAGCTGATGGCATGGATATGGGAAGCAGCACCCAGAACGCAAACCCAGCAAAATGTGCTGTGGTCACTTTGGGGTCAGCCTTCAGGGAAGCTGGGTGGTGTGGTCACGTTCTGAACTGTATGGCTCTCAGAGAGCACAGGTGTCTTCCACTTTGGATCACGTGCGTAAGATTGACTTCACTGTATCCTTCTGTCCCTTCAAAAATACCAAATTATAAGTTAATTTTTATGGCAGACATTTTTGCAGTTGTGTGGGACATGCAAAGCGATCCCCCTTGGGACAGCAAAAGGGAAATTGGTGTCTTTAAAGTCTAGAATAATGGGAGATTTCCTGGACTACAGGACTATTAAGTGGATGACAGTAAGTTTCTGAGGCAGCCTTGCTCTTTCATGCAGCGAGCAAAGATGGAGGATGCCAAGGAAAGCATACCAGCCATGGCCTCTCCAAATGAGCGTGTGCAGGCTGCGCCAGGGGTACCGTTTGCTGACACCAGGGCTCACGAGTGTCCCTGCATGCATCAGGCAGTGCCAGAGTTCATCCTGTCATGGTTAAAGTAGCAGGTAATACTGCTAAGTACTGTACTGGTGTGGGATTAACAGCAAGGCCTAGTGATCCCACTGGATACAGCTAGTTCAGTCTCTCACTGGCATCAGAAATTTATCTAAATATTTTACTGCCAATCAGGGCTAAAATTAACATCAGGATGTGGACGTTTGTGGGTTTCTACTTGGCTCTGTTCCGCATGACCATTTCCGTGCTGGTGAATGTGAGCGGCAGGTTATTAAATGAGGCAGCAGTAGTACAAGACCATGGGTCTTGACCAAAATAGTTGCAAACGGAGATGTCAGAAGCTTTGAAGTACTGCCTTTGTCTGTGTGCAGGTTGATTGCTCTACCCGCTGGCCTCAGAGCAGAATTTTCTGGTTTCAGGAAATGACTGTCTTTTTAGCGTTTTTGTTTGGGCTGTGTAAAGCATTAAGGGGAGGGTGTGACTGCATGTGAGGCTTTTCTGCTTTTCTTGTTAATAGCTGAGAGTTACCTTAGGTGCTTTCTCCTGGGATCTACCCATTGTGGAATATGGATCTCAAGCATTAAGTGTGTCAGCACCTGGCAGCCAGCGGAACACTGAATGGCACCTGGGATGGTTCTCTGTCTGGGCTGCAGGAGGGGATGGCTGCGCTGCAGCCTGTGCCACCAGCCAGTGGGTACCACAAGGCACAAATAAAAATGAATACCTGCAGAGTGGGAAAGTGCCTTTTCTATCACCTTCTCCCTCTGTTTTGACCCAGGCGTGCTGTTCCTCGGGTCTCTCGAACTGTGTCTTTTTTTACCTTTGTTAGTGACTGCATTGTCCCTCATCCTTGGGGACTGTCTGCAGACAGGGCTTGGCCAGTTTTGGTTTTGCCCATTTCAGCTGGCCAAGAGCTGGGTTCTTCTGTTTTTCCTGAGCTTCTTCTCTCCTTTCCCTCCTGGTAAACTGGAAGTGGTGGGACTGTGAAGTACTTGCATGCATGCCAAGGCGGGGAGTTGCTTTCAGGGAGACAGCAGCTGCTCTTGCACGAGAGCTGCTGAGGAGCCGATCTCCACGTGGTGGGACCTTGTGCTGACTAAGCAGCAGTGCCACTTCCTGCGCTGCTCCTCTCCCCGCAGGGTTCCTGCGTGCCCATGCTTGATATCGGCAAATGAGAGGGTGCTCCAATCTGTATTATCCCTTTGCCAGCAGGGGCCCGCTCCTTTCCTGATGCATGTTCTGCCCTGGGTGGGCCCGTGGCCGAGATGAGCCATGCTGCTCCAGGCTGTGGTCAACAGCTTCTGCTCAACTGCCTTTGCCCCACAGGTCCCTGAGCCTTTAGCAGCTGCGTGTCCCATCCCTCAGCAGCCAGAGCAGGGACAGGCTAGGCACCCCGACAGTTCCCTGAGCTCTCCCGCTGATGCCTCTGCTGCTGATCAGAGCTTTTCTGCTTAGACCCTGAGCTGGAGCAGGGTGCTGTGTTCTTCAGCTGCCACTGTGTGACCTGCTGAAAGCATCCAAAGTTGATCTTGCCATCATCCAAGTCCAAAAACCTGACAAAGAGAAGTGATATGCTGCACTACACACAGCAGATCCAAAACTTAATTGAGTGGGGATGTGGCTACGTGCTGTAGAAGAGAAATGGGATCCACTCAGGCAAATACTTTTTCACCTGCACTGGGCTTTATTCGTGAGGATCCTCCCTGCCCTTCAGGAAAACTTTCTGTTTGTATGGTCTGTGCACCAGAAGAAGATTTTATGTGGTTTGGCATGTGTTTTTCAAGTAATTATTACTGCTTTTTAGGATGATACATAGCAAAAAGACATTTGAGAAACTCAGCACTTTCAATAGTTAAGATCTCCAATTAGTCACTAATAAATTCTGTGCATGTCAATCCTTGTAGCTCACATTTACCAGTCCCACAGAGAATGGGTGAGAAGCTGGTGAGAGAGCACCACCTACTTTTGGAACATTTTTATGTGGAACCATATTAGTTTCCGTAAGTGAACAGAAAGGATGGTAAACAGGAAGCAGAATGTAAACGGCATAACTTAGTAAAACAAATAAAGGGTTCTTTGCCTGAGGAACCCCACTGCTGTGTCCCCACAGAGTTACTGCCTCTTACCTTGGAGAGCCAGGAAAAAACATAGCTTGTGTTACGAGCCTTTAAAATGTGAATTTGTCCCAGTGCAAGATGTTTTGAAAGTCAGGTTCTTATTTTTCAGATAGCAACATAAGTAACTGTGGGGTGGAAATGTGTCATCAAAGATGAAGAGGTGTGATGGTGCGAGCAAGAAGACTTGATTGCAGTGCTCAGCCTGCAGAAAGTTGATACAAATCTACGCCCTGTAACCACCCCTCATGGAAAGAAGTGCACATTAGGCACTATATATACTCAATACAGCGTAGGTTCTTACATTGCTGGTTGATTTTTCACGGTCAGACACCCAACAGAAGCATTTACAATACCCGAACACGTTCTAGATTACCCGAGAAATGTGACTTCTCTGAAGGGGTTCAGTTTCACATAACCTGCTTAAGAATTAAAAACCTTCTCGGGGCCTTGGCAACACCCAGCAAGTTACTGGGTAGCCTGCAGAAGTTAAATATTTTAAAAGTAAGCACTGGCTGACAATGTGTCACTGGATGGAGTGCCTGTTGCATGCCAGTATAGATTTACAGCCCAGAGAGTAAAAAGCAATTATGGTTATAAAGTGATCATGAGTTAAAGCCTGGGGAGGAAGATAGCAAGTATCTGTAGAACCTTTTGGAAACTCACCTGGGCCTGGCTGCAGGGCAGCTGTTCCTTGTCTTTTTCTGTCTCCGTAAGGAGCTGAATGGGTGGAGCGGGTACCAAGGTTTGCACCTCTTGTTTTTCATGGTTTTGTGAGGCTGTGTTTGCATGTTCTGTCCTCCACTAGTGATCCAAGTGCTGTCACAATTAAAGTGGTGAACGAAAACAATACACCTTCAACTTTATGTACTAACCATCGCATCAGAAGAAGCAAGCCCCAAGGAAATGGATCAATAACTCCCTTTGGTTTTATCTCTTTGAATATAATTATCTTCCCAATCAGTTGGGATTTTGAACTTATTTTAATATGATGTAGCTCATCATGCTTCCTATTTTTTTTCTCTTCTTTTGGCAGAGGGAGATGGGAAAAGACTTTGTTACACTGAGCCTTCAAAGACCTTCGTGTCTTTCCAAGGAAGGAAAGGGGAATATAACAATGCTTTGGGCTTAGCATCTATGATAGAGAGATTCTTCTGTCGGGAAAATGAATTATATCCTTGATATTACAATTGAATTCCACTGCTAGATTTCTTATTGAGATATCTGATAGAATGGACCGAGTGTCTTCTGTTGGGGTGAGTCAGGTTAGAGAAGCGCTTTCCATGAGCGATTGGCTGTGGTCACTCTTGCCTGTAGGCAGGGAGTGCGGGAGATGGTCCCCATGGGCGTCTCAGCCCTGTTTCCTGCAATTCTGCGATGGTGGTGTCTGTACTACCACAGCCGGGCTTGGCCAGGAAACTAAACCTGCTGTTCTCCGGCGCTGTGTGCCTTACTGGCAGTGTGGCATTAAGCAGAGCCTTGGGCTTTCCCCATAAGGTGAATGTAACAGCGTTAGGGAAGTAGAGTGGGAAGGGGGTGTTGTATTCTGACTGCAGCAGGTTTCTGTTAGCCTCTGTGTGTGCTGAAACGGTGTAATGAGGACCCTGAAGAAGGGCTAGAAATCCCACATTTCTCATCAGGCGAAGGCCCTCTTCTGGTCTCCCTGGTATTCCTCCAGCTGCCTGTGGAAGCAGGGAAGAGTTCTTCCAAAGTGGCCTCTCAGCAGGAAAAACAGTTTGGCCTCCAGGCTGTTTGGGTTTGTTTTATATCTTAAGTACATTGAAATGCCTTTGCAGTTAATATCGGCAAACAATCTGTCTTCTCCTTTCATGGGTTCTTTTCAGGAGCAGACAGGGGAAATGTAGGTGGGGGATACTGCCTGACCAAATTTCTATAGGCCAAAATCCTGAGTCACCACCGTGACAATATTGGCTTGGAAAATCATGAAGCCTTAACAAGAGTAAAAATAATCTGTGAGGCTTTTGCATTTTTACACCTTGTATTTACCAGCAGCAGCAGAGCAGAAGATACACCGATGACCTTCAGGACTCAGCTGGATGTCGTGCCTAACCCCATGGAGACCTGCACCCGGAGGTTTTTGGACCCCAAGCCATTGCTGATGTCTAGATGTTCTGAGTCATCTTGGTGTCTTACTAAGCATGGCAGTGACAAGGGGATGTCCAGGAAGCTCATGGTGGTGGCACTTTGCAGTCAGTGCCATGGTCCAGCAGAAATCTGCTGTATTCTCCATCCACACTCTAATGCAGAGAGATCTTTGCTGGCAGATTCCAAGGGCTTTTTTTCCTCTAAGGTGTGTTTTAGTCATTCACAGGGTCTCTGGTTGCAGACACAGTGCGACATCGCCTGGCCCTCACCAGGGGTGGAGGTTTGGAGCTCAGTGGGATCCCAAAGCCAGTTCTTCGGGAGGCTGGAGCCCAGCTTACCCGTAAAGCTCCTGCACATGGGGAGCTCAGCAGGAGCCTGGAGCAGCTGATCCTGCTGAGAAAGATGCAGCAACCAGCTGTCAGATGAGTACCACGGGGCAGAGGTCCCCCTGAGCTCAGAGCTGAGCAGCCAAGGTTTCCCCAGCTCTGAGCGGCCTCATTTTTTATTTCATTTGTTGCTGTGGTGGTCAGGAGCCGTACCAGGGCACACCTCTGTGCAGGCCAGCAGCACTGTCAGGACTCTAGCTGCATCCTGGCTCTGCCTTGTCCCTCCTCAGTCTGCCAAGCTCGTTCCCACCAGATTTTCCCAGGCAAAACAGGCAGTTTCATGCCCCTGCTGTCTTGATTCACTTCTGCTGTTTTTTTCATGTGATGGAAAATTTGTGTATTTGTGTCTTTGTGTCACTCGTAGAAGAAGAGGATGGGAGGGGGATGTCTGGCCCTGTGTTAAGTGTCATTTCTGTGCAGGCAGCTTGCCTTTCTCCCCTGTTTGTGGATGTCAGGCCTACATCTCCTTATGCCCGTGACCCCTAAGTCATTATCCTAATGCCTTTAACCAAAACTCCAGCTGTCACTGACAGCTCTTCCTTAAGTAGATAATAGGAGCCCAGAACAAGATGTCTCTCTCTCCCATGCAGCCCTGACACCTTTCAGGACTTGTGCAGCACTGGAGAAGATCTTGTTTGTCTTTTCTGAGATGGGATTGCCGTGTGTGTACTTTAGCCCTGGACTTTGCTCCACAAACTTGGGTCAGGCAGTCTGGAAGAAATGCTTAGGTACCTCCTGAGGTGCTGCTGGTGGGTCTGGCCTTGGGCAGGAGGTGTGTCCGTGCCTCCAGGAGGAGGCATGTCTGTGTCTGGAACTCAGGCACGTCTGCGCTTGGCCAGGAGGTACCTCCATGCCTTGACCTCTGCACTTATGAAATGCAATACAAAGACACCATCCTTTGATGTCTTTAGCCCTTTGGTTAGGACTAAGCCGGCTGCAGGCCTGCTGTGTCCACAGCATCAGCGACAGCTTTGGTGGGGAGAGCCTGGAGGGGATCTGCAGAGGAGGGGGCAGCAGCAGGAGGCTCTGGCTGGGCTGGTGCTGCTCTCCAGCAGTGTTTGCGACCTCAGCAGCTGGTTCTGCTCTCCTCCAGGCTGGCGTAGAGTCAGGTTGCTGCCCTTGGAGGTGATATGCATGGCTTTCCTGGGTAGACATGACAGTCTGGGCACCCCTACTCTACTGTACATGTTCACAGGCACCAGAGATCCCCCAGGCTAGTGCTCAGTGTGTCTGAAGAAATAACATGTATCTGGAGAGGGGAAAAGCCCCAAAAGGCCATTTTGGCAATGGCAGCGTGTGGATTGGGATCAGCTTTGGCTCGCTCTGCTGGGAAAGGAGCAGTGCAATTCTGGATTAGACCAAAGGCTGCTTTGACTATCTGAACATGTTGGCTTTAAGCTTTCTTTGCAGCCACAGGTCTCCGTGGAGCCAGAGGGAGGTGAGGGACCTGCAGCATCCCCAGCCCTGGCCAGCTGCACAGTTATTTTCATGGGATGCCTGGGGGTGGTCTCTTGGACAGGCCTCCGAGAAAGGCAAAACTCACAGTGAAGATCTCAAATATTCTGTTAAAGTATTTCTGCTGTCTGTTGCAGAAGTGAATGGATAAAGGCAAGAAGCTCCTGCATTTCGTTCCTTGCATTACATTTTTGTGATTTTATATCCTTCTCTGAGAATCAAACCACTTTATTACATCTGTGAGTATTCACTGCAGTGAGTAGGTTGCCTTAGACTCTCCTCAGCAAATCCTCTGAGCTCTCACTGGACACATCCTAGATCACGACCATGAACTTAATTTGGCCTACAACAAACCTACCTTAACTTGGCCTTTCTAAAGCAAAATATTGTGCTGAATCTTCACTTGCAGAGCTAAATTTTGCTTCCTGTACTTGATGCTCATGATGCTCCTTCTCCCCTGTGTTCCCACTATGTTGCTGAAGCATTAATGCACGCTGCTGCCTGAGCTCCCGGCTGCCACGGCGAGGCTGGAGGAGCTGCTCTGCGGAGGCGGCGGGAGCTGCGGCCAGCCGGGCACGGTGGCTTGTGCCTGTAATCCAAGCGCCAGGGAGGCTGAGGCTGGTGGACGGCTTGAGCCTGGGGGTTCTGGGCTGCAGCGAGCTGTGCTGAGCGGGTGTCCGCGCTAAGGCCGGCATCGATATGGTGGTCCTGGGGGAGCCGGGGGCTACCAGGTCGCCTAAGGAGGGGTGAACCGGCCCAGGTCGGAGACGGAGCAGGTCAAAGCTCCCGTGCCGGTCAGTAGCGGGATGGCGCCTGTGAACAGTCCCTGTAGCACAGCCCGGGCGAGAGAGCGGGACCCAGCCTCTTTTGGCATCTTTCCCGTGCACAACCCCGTGCTTGTCAGTTCTCTGTGCCAGGGAGCAATCGCAGAAGGCTGAAGTAATACTGGGGAAAGGCAGAAGCATTCCCACAGATGTTTGAGCTGAAGATGCTGCCCCTGCCTTGCTCCCTCAGGTGTGCACACGTTTTGGTGGCCTGTGTTGTGACTTCTTGGAGTGGTGAAAGGCCACAGTGCAGGACCCAGCCAGACCTTTGGGATCCCAATAGATGTAACTACTAAAATGGGAAATGACAGGCAGCAGAATTTTCAACGTGTTTCTGGCTCAGGGACCCTGCGCACCTGCGAGTCAGGTAAGCATCCCTCAAACTCCCTGGCTTAGGCAGCCTGCTCGGGACCAAGATGGGGCTGCAGCTCCCAGGAGCATTTCATTAGTCTGCCCCATCAGGTATTTACTGTCACAGCTCATTTGTGTCCTTGGCTCTGAGCTTTACACTCCTAGGAAAAACACTGGCGAATCAGGAAGCCTTTTGCTATGAGGAGTATTTCAAAGCAAGGAGTGGGACATCTCTTACCTGCTCTTCGGTAAATGAAATGTACTGAGCTCCCTGATGCACCTCACTTGGCTGAAAATGAAAGTAGAGCATCATGATGTGCCTCTTCTGGCTCAAAACAAGAATCCTGGGCTTTCTCAGCTGCTTAAATATACTTGTGCTCAGAAATCTTTCCTGTCTATCCATCCATCCGTTTTTTAAACATAAAATACGAGCAACCCAAGGACATTTGCTCAGTTCCCCACTGCCGCTCTGTGGCCAGGCAGAGCCACACAAGACGGATGTGGAGGAATCTGCAAAAGCCTGAAAAACAGCCGGGCACGGTGGCTTGTGCCTGTAATCCAAGCGCCTGGGGTGGCTGAGGCTGGTGGATGGCTTGAGCCTGGGAGCTCAGCGTTGGAGCAAACTGTGCCGAGCGGGCGTCAGCGCTAAGGCTGGCATCGATATGGTGGTCCTAGGGGAGCCGGGGGCCACCAGGTCGCCTAAGGAGGGGTGAACCGGCCCAGGTTGGAGACGGAGCAGGTCGAAGCTCCCGTGCCGGTCAGTAGCGGGATGGCACCTGTAGCACAGCCTGGGTGAGAGGGCGGGACCCAGTTTCCTTTTGTGTGGGGAATGGGGTGGCCAGGGGTCTGCATGGAGGAGCAGGGACCACATCTCGCCTCACAGTGGGGAGAGAGAGGGATGGGGGGAAAAAATGAGATGTTTTTAAAAGGGGAGGGAGGGGGCCCAGATACACTTCTAAAGAAATCCCTTCATCAAAGAGATACCCCTGATCCTCCACTGGCCCCAGCTAGATCCCACCACGCAGCTCTGGCAACAAACCCCAGGTCATGTCAAGACCTAACAAATCAGATTAGAAACACAAAATAACTGAGGTTGGAAAAAACCTTTTAGATTGCCGAGTCCAACCATTAATGCAGCGCTGCCAAGGTCACCACTAAACCCTGTCCCTAAGCACCACATCTACACGTCTTTTAAACCTCCAGGGTTGGTGCCTCCACCGCCTTCCTGGGCAGCCTGTGCCAGTGCTTAACAACCCCTTTGGCGAAGAAATTTTTCCTCATGTCCATAAACCTGCCTGTTGGAATAAGGGTTTGCCGGAGTCAAGAAGATGCTCAATATGAGTTATGCATCTTGCTCAACTTTATTAGTTTCTAACAGTACTTATATAGAACCGATACACATGCACATTCGTAAAGCAGAAATATAATTGGTTAGTATTCTCTAAACGCGCACGGTTCTCACACCCCTAATTATCATGACTAAAATAAGCATTCTATCCATGTAGCTAATTGTGTTGCTGTGCTTCAGCCTTGTAGTTTGTTACTATTTTCCCATACCGGTCCCTATCTTTCTTGGCCCTGCACCTGCTTTCCCAGCAGCTGTATCTTGTTACAGCCACGGCCTGTTGGCACAACATAATTACTTGGTCTCAGGATTCAGGAATAGCTCAAGGCCACCTTTCTTGTTAACTTCAGCACAGCAACTTCAGTACAATTCTGATTACAGGCCTATTCTAATACCAGGCCTGGATTGTGCAGAACTTCAGGGATTCTAAGGCCATGCTTCTGCAGCCGTTCTTCTGCACCCGCCCCAGCACAACTTGGGGCCGTTGCCTCTCGTCCCGTCGCTTGTTACCGGGGAGCAGAGGCCGAACGCCCCCAGCCCTGTCACATTTGCGCTGGACCCCCTGGCCAGGGCTCCCCTCGCCGCCTCAGCCCCGGCAGCCCCGGCCCCGCCCCCGCCCCGCCCCCGCGGCGTGACGTCACGGCGCGGCAGCACTAGGGGCGGCGGCGCGCGGCTCGCAGCGCCGGGCGCGGTGGCGCGTGCCTGTAGTCCCAGCTACTCGGGAGGCCGAGCCCGCCGGATCGCTTGAGCCCAGGAGTTCTGGGCTGCAGTGCGCTATGCCGAGCGGGCGTCCGCGCTAAGGCCGGCATCAATATGGTGAGCCCCGGGGAGCCGAGGCACACCAGGTTGACTAAGGAGGGGTGAACCGGCCCAGGTCGGAGACGGAGCAGGTCAAAGCTCCCGTGCCGGTCAGTAGCGGGATCGCGCCTGTGAATAGCCACTGCCGCGTAGCCTGGGCAACACAGAGAGACGCGGGCTCCTTTTCCGCCCCCCCGCAACAACGCTTTTGCCCTACGCGCACAACGGCCCCTGCCGTTCGCACCCGACTGCCCCGCTCTGCGGCACGGGGGCCGCGCACACCGCCTCCTGTCGGCCGCCCGTCGCACACAGCGCCCCCTGCCGGCCGCAGCGAAGTGCTGCCCCCTGCGCGCATGCGCGTGGCCGCGCAGCGGAGGGATTTGGCGCCGGGCGCGACCCGTAGCGAGCGCAGGCGCGGCCCCGAGCGCTGTCGTTGGGAGCGGGCGGTCGCGCCGCCGCCATGAAATCCCGTTTCAGCACCGTCGATATCCGCGCGGTGCTCGCCGAGCTCCGGCAGAGGTACCGGTTCACCCCCTCACGCTGTCCCTGGGCGCGGGGCCCGCTCCTGGGGAGGGGGGGCCCGACCCGGTCTGTAGCGCCTGTTTCCCCTCAGCGGGGCCCTGGCCCCGGGGCTGCGTGTGGCGGCTCTGCCCCGCTTCCCCCGCCGGTAGCCCGGCCCCGAGCTGGGGGGCTCCGCGCACACCCCCGCTCTGCCCCTCCGCGGGGCCCGGCCTCAGCCCCTCTGCCCTGCCCGTCTGCCCTGCCAGGCACGGCTCCGCGTCACCCCCATCTGCCCGGCCTCCGCGCGGCTCGGCACCGCCACCGCCGGGAGCGCAGCCCTCCCCTGGCGGCGATGCAGTTCCGTGCCGCCTTGTTCTGAGGTGGTTCCCTCGCCGCTGCACCTAGATTGCGAGACTGCTGTGGGGAGCGCAGCCCCACGCTTCGCTGGGCGGCGGGCTGCCCCTCATGGCGCCGCGGCGCAGCTCTGCCCTGCTCCGGTGCTGCCTGGGGGGTCCCCAGCGCATCCCCCCGCCGCTGAGCGCTGCGGGCGCTCTGCCCCGCCGGGTGCTCCTGTTCCCCCTCCCTCCCCCCCCCCCCCCCCATCGTCCTGCTGCTGTCCCCCCCCAGCCTCTCCCTGCAGAGCAGCTGAGTGCTCTTCCTTTCCTGCCTGCGTGGGGAAGGTGCTGGGGTCTGTCACCTACCCCCCCGCCCGGCTCAGAAGCTCCATCCTCGTGTCCATGCCCTGAGGAGCTCCATACCCTTCCGGTGTCCAGGGCAGCCTGCGTATTCAGCCCCCCTCTGAAGAAAATGATGACGAGACTGACCCAGAGGCCATTTCTGTGCTTGTACTGGGAATACTGGTGCCTCGTGCTGGCGAAGGGCTGCCCAAGTGACACAGAAGTTAGCCCGGAGGAGCAAAGTGCTCCAGTGTAACCAGTAAATTTTGCATCCCTGCTGCAAAGAGGAGCGCTTGCAGGAGTGAGCAGCCCGGCCTCCACCCTGTGCTGCAGATCCAGAAGCCGTCTGGTTGCAGCTGGGGTGTCCGCAGTAGCTGTTCATACTTCAGCTTGTTTACCTTTTTGCGCTTTATCCATTAATAGCAACTTCTCCATCTTTTGGCCATTTGGCTTCCAGCTCATTCCATTAATCTTTCTCTGCTGCCTTTTCAGTTACTGCTTGGTAATTTATCATAACTTGCACCTCTGCATATTTTAATTATCACTGGGGTTTTTTCAGCCCCTTGTGTGGTTTGTGTATCGTATTCTCCAAAGCATGTATTTTCTTTTTGACAGCTTATTGGGAATGAGAGTAAACAATGTTTATGATGTGGATAATAAGACATATCTTATTCGCCTTCAAAAGTAAGAACTTCTTTAAATTTCTTTATGCTATTATTGTACTAGATTTTTTTGTATGAATGTAATTTCTGTTGACAGGTGTGTGATTTTCCTGACTATACTTTTCAGTCAAATTCTATTGCTCTTTGATAAAATGCAGGAATTTTTACCCAGGAATTTCTTGGGAGATGAACGTGAAGCGTGAGATACTGCAGAAAATATACAAAAGGCCAAAGATGTTAGTGTAAAAGCACACAGTTGCCATTGTTTCTTTTTGTGGTGAGGGAAGAGAGGAGTTCAAGGAATGGGGAGCGATACTTAGTGATATTTGTGCACAGGTGAAGAGGGAGGTAGGACTTTTGTCCTGTCACTAACCTGTGACATGCTCCAGTGGTACCTGAGATGGACCGTTGCTCACGTGCTTGCCTCCACTTATACTGGGGAATTTTGAACTCCATTGCTTGCCAAGCATTTTGCTTTGCCAAATTATCTAGTAATTTTTCAAGTAAACTTGAAAAGTGGATGTCCTTTCACTGTCAGCGGCACTATTTGATGGATGTTACCGGTTTTGGCAAGGGTTTTATGTAGATGGTGTGCTGCTGGTTTGTGGTGCTTTGGTCTCATTCCAGTGCAAACTGGCATGTGGTGAGGGGTGGCTGCTCATGTGCCAAGTGGTGAGTCTTTATTTTGTTAACAGACCGGACTGCAAGGCCACGCTGCTGCTTGAATCTGGTATACGCATTCACACGACGGAGTTTGAGTGGCCAAAAAACATGATGCCATCTGGCTTTGCAATGAAGGTAAACTAACCTGCAGTTTCTTTTTAATAAGATGGCTGGATATCAGAAATCAGCATTTGTGTTCTGTCTTGGAGGCAGAATAAAAAACAGTGGAAGGATTTGCCTGATGGATCCTGATCAAGCGGGTCACTAAAGACAAGGGAAGAGCAATTGTGGACTTGGGGTCATGTCATTGATGTTCAGTGCCTGAAGCGATGAAAATTTAAGTTTATGAAGACTGATATTAATCTGATGGCTGTTTTCTGGGCCACTTAGACCTTCTGGAATTTTAATCCAGCAAAGTCTTTCTTATTCCAGTTGGATTGTCCAGATTTTTAGGCCCTGGATGCAACTCCCTGTATTAATAGAGTCTTGCTGTTCAGTCTGCTGGATCTTGAGGGTTCACATCTTGCTGCAAGCTGTTAGGCTGTGTTCGTGCAGGTAGATATGCAGGGATACAACCTGAGTGCTGACTCACACAGGTCTGGATGTGGCCTTATTGAAACGACTCAGCAAAGATCTCCAGGGTGGGTTTCCTCGTCTTACATGGATGCACAGATAATTCCAGTTCTCTTTGTAAAATAAACCCTTTGAATTTTTACTAGCTGCTCACTTGTTGAGGTAAACAAATAACAGTTTTTAATGGCAAAAATGTCTTAACATTAAGAGTCTGGAAGAATTATATTACCTATAAATATCAAGGTATTACTTTGCTAAGAGCTGTCTTGTCTTTGTATTACCAAGATCAGCATTTTTGCCCTTAGGGTATTTGTAATAAGTAAAAAGTGATCAGTGGCACAGGAGGGGTCTATAGCTAAGAATGTATTTCAGAATAAAATGTCACAAGCATGTCTGTTTGCATCATCTCACAGACATTTTCTCTGTTATTGACAGTGCCGTAAGCATTTAAAGACCAGAAGACTTGTCAGTGTAAAACAGTTGGGTATAGACAGAATTGTGGACTTCCAGTTTGGAAGCGATGAAGCTGCTTATCACCTCATCATTGAACTGTACGACAGGGTGAGTGCAAAGCGTGTCCTCTGTAAGCAAGCACATGAGTTTGGCCTTTGCTGATGATCCCCTGTCGTGTGCTCACAGGGTAACATTGTCCTGACAGACCACGAGTACATCATTTTAAACATTCTGAGGTTTCGCACGGATGAAGCAGACGATGTCAGATTTGCAGTTCGGGAACGATACCCAGTTGACAGTGCAAAAGCACCTGCACCTCTGCCAACCTTGGAAAGGTAATTGCTTTTAAGTGGTGTATGTATTGGAATAAACCCAAATTACTAGGAACTATGAAAGCCAGCATGTCTTTGTGTAGTCTCACATATTACACACCATTTTGCATTTCTTTTTTTAAAACTGAAAATGTTTTATAGCTACTAAGCAATACAATGTAGTCTTAAACTTCATGGTTCTTTGGAATCGCAACTCTCCATTATCTTTTCCAGGTTAACTGAAATCATATCAAATGCACCAAAAGGGGAACAACTGAAGAGGGTTCTTAACCCACATCTTCGTAAGTAATTGTGTTTCATTAGAAAATGAAAGGGGGTCAATATGCATTACGTTTAGGTGACGCTGAATATTTGACAACTTCAACCAGTCTTTTTTTTCTTTTTTAATGTTGGTCCGGACAGTCTGCTTTTATGTTCATTTGAAAAACAACAAAAGAACTAAGCTGTTGAAAACAGAGTAGATTTCATTGATTCCGAGCCAACTGCACGGAGAGATAAGATAAGGCTTGCCATGATCCTGCAGCAATGAGCACCTGAAAGCTCTGTTAGAGCTCTGACTTGATGTGTTTTGCTTAGCATCTTGTGCTCAGTGGTACTGAATTGGAGATGTAAGCGTAAAGTCAGGGCAAGGATGTTGTTAGGAAGTGGGTGTCAGTGCTGCCAGTTCCTGGAATGATGTCCAATGTGGTAAATCCAGGATGCTTGATAGGTCCGTCTGGGTGTTCTCTGGTAGCTGGGCAAAGCACCCTGTGCCCTGGTTTTCCTGACCACAGAAGCAAATTTGACTTCTGTGACGTGGTCAGAACAAATTTGGTTTATCCTCCTGATCTGGCAGTCTTGATCAAGCAGAGGATTTCCTGGCAGATACCCCTGAACAGCTCAAATCACATGATTTGCAGACCTAAGTATTACTTTCCCATTTCTTGATTCTCTTTTTCGCCACCCTTCTTCCTCTCTTTCTCCACCCTGAACTTCTCCTAAATAAACAACCCTCTGCTAATTACTTTCCCACACTGGTCCCAGTTTTGCTATACCCATGCCTGCATTCAGTATTTCTGATACTGTTACCTAGGTAACCTTGGCCTTACTGATGTGAGTACCCAGACACAGCCGGCTTGACAAGGCTCCACTCTAAAAGGTCCACAATTCTTCCCTTCAGTTACTGTGTGGGTTTGGCTGTTTCTCACCCAGCTCCTCCTTAACCACCTGTGGAACCCAGCCATCCCTCCTGCTGCTTCTCTGATTTTTACCACTTCTCATGCTGGTAACTGTCATGTCCAACAGTTTCTGACATTCTACAGCGTCCTGTAGTTCCTCCGATCCTATTCAGTTAGCTAAACCTTGGGCCAGTGCCTGGTCATCACTAGCCCTGGCATTAGCCTGCAGCCCTGACAGGCACGCTGATGTTTTTGCGGAAGAGTCTCAGTCCCAGCAGTTTTACATTTTGGAGCCTTCCCATGACTGGTCAGCAGGCATCTTTGTATTTAATAGCTTGGGTTGGATTTTCCTTCTATGTATTTACCAGATCTCTTTTTAAACCTGTGTATGAACTTCAGGCATCCATGGTGTTTTTGTGGTGAGGAGTTCCACTTGCTTGTGTGTCGCATGAAAAGTCACCTCCTCTTTTTGTTCTGACACTCATCTCACCAGTTTTAGTTGGTGCTCTAGTACTGGATTTGAAGAGAAGGTGAACTGCCTGTTTACCAACTCCACACCACTCATTTTGTAAGTCCTAGTAATTTCTAGGTTGAGCAGCCTACTACATAGCCTACATGGGTCTTTCCTTGTACAGAGTCTGTTCCAAGCCTGTGGTGATCCTTGTTGCCCTTCTCTGTGCCTTTTCTAGCTCTAGCTGTTTTGAAACGGGGTAAGTAGAAATGTACATAACGTTCACAGTGGAAGTGCACCATGGGTTCATACTGTGGCATGATTTCCCTTGTTCTGTTTGCCTTTCCTAATTATTCGCAACGCGCAGCTTGACTCTTTTGTAGTTCACTGACAATTGAGTTTCTGTTTCCACAGGACCATCTGTTGTGAGGTCTTGCTCCCAAATAGAAGTGATCAGTTGGGCATATGCATGAGTAGGATAGTTCTTCCTCATGTAGATAATTTTATATTGTTTTACAGTGAGTTTATGTGTCAGTTCTTTATCTAATTACTCACTGTGGCTCGATCTCCTCCAGTTCTTCACAGCTGGCTGTTGTCTTTATTGTTTAGATGAGTTGTGTTTTGTCAGTAGGCTTTGCCCCTTGTCCTTTGTTCCCCCTTCCCAGGTCAGTTAGGTGCATGTTGATCCATGCAGGCCCTAGAGTAGGTCCCCGGAGAGCTCAGCTTTCCTCCCCTCCCTCCAGGATGCAAGCTGACAGTTTATACCTCCTCCCTGTTTCCTGTTTTTCAGCCATGTTCTTCGTCCAGGCAGGGGTTGTACTGTTATCCAGCAGCAGCTTGTTTTTTCTGAGAGCTTTGGGGTGAGCTTTGCTAAATGCTTTCTGGAAATCCAAGTAGACCTTATCTATTTGACCTCCCTTGTCTTTGTGCTTTTTAACTGTCTCGTAGTGTTACGATGCAAAATACAAAACTATGCTGGCTCTCCTGTATCTAGTGCAAAGCTGTCTTTCAGCTAGTTTTAGTCTTTAGTCTGAAAAGAGTTGATAGTTTTCTAGTCCATTTTTAAAATTGCCAGTGCATTAACCAACTTGTGCCTCTGCTGCTAAGGCAAGAGTGTCGTTTCAAGCTACATTTAAAGGTTTTGGTATCTCCATCCTTGAGTTCTTTTGAATACCCGGTTGAGTACCATATGATCCTGAGGATTTGCTGCTGCTTGTTTTGCCTGTTGGATCTATCGCCTCTTCTGACAACTGGATGTGAGTCAGATTTTCTGACATATTGCCTGCAAAGAAACATTCCAGCCAGAGCTTCCCTGTGTCCCTACACTGTCGATGAAACTCAAGACTTTAATTTTCCTGTCTTGTCATATCTGTGTTCCTTTTGCACCTTGGTCACTTCTTGAACCTACTGATTCTAGCAGGCTTCCTGCTGCTGCTATATCTGGAAGAGGCTTTATTATTAATCTGATGGGGTATTTTTAAAAGATTTTTTTTCAGATTTTCTCAATTTTGGCCAGTGTTGCTATGTTTTACATTCACCTGCCAGAGTCTGGTCTCCCATTTTCCACAGGGGACACAGCTTCACATAACTTTTTGCCTTTAACAGTTTCTCTTAACCCGATGTTTAGTCATGCCAGCCGTCCCTGGATTTTTTTGAAACACTGTTTATAAGTGGCGTGCGTTTGTTCTGAACCTCCAAAATAGCATCTTTAAGTAGCCTGCAGGTTGTTTGCAGATGTTGCCTTTTATTGATTGTCTTAATTTCTTTCTTTCTAAGAAGATTCCTTGCTCTAATGTAATCTTCCCTTTTGAGCTGGGAATGCCTGTAGGGAGGTTTCTTGGGCTTTGCTGTGCTAGCATGAATCCAGGTACATTTTAGTGTCAGCCTGGTACCATGACATGACACCTGTCTAGCCAGGCTGGCATGATTGAAACCTGATTTTGCTGTTCTGTGGTTTTTACAATCTCTTTGCTGTCCCTCTGCACATTAGGGTGAGCAGCAGCCCTGCTCAGGCAGTTAGTACTGTAGCCCTAATACTGTGTGTCCCAGATGTAGGCCTGGGGTTTCATTCCCGTGGGATTGTGCTGGTTTTTTTCAAGTGGTTATCTTGTTAATTTGTTTGGATTCTTTAAGATCCTGTTCTAAGGTCATCTCTGTCGTTCTGACCTTGATGCAGCGCTGTCCCACTGGTTTTCTTCCTTCATGTTTCTGCTCTGCGTGTTCTCAGTTAAACTTGGTCTTCCATGGCCCCACCTTGTTTCTTAGTCTTCAAGGATCTTTGTAGGAGCTCATATCTATTCATTCGCTGCTTCTCTGCACCCAGTTCAAACAGGGCTGCATCTGTTTCTGTGGCCACTCGTTTCACATTTGGCTTTGCCAGCTTTTTTCTAGTTCTTTATTTGAAGCTATGGAGTTTGTATGGCTTCACATTTTGTAATACCTTACCCCAAACTGGGCCGTTTGCCACCCTTGTTGGGTTTCCTACACTCTTCAGTTCAGAGTCTTTCCTACCCCCTTTTAAATGTAAGGGTTTCATTCCATTGTGGTCAGCATGAAGCCCAGCCTTCCTGTATATCCTCACTCTGTCCTAGACCTTTCCCAGTTCTAGGTGAACCTAAACGTCCGTAAGTTTGTAAGAATTCGTCAGCTGTGAGCTGAGACTGAGCTGCTCTGCCCAGCCAGCAAGCATTTCTGAACAGGCCACTGTGGGAGTCCTGAGCATCTGCTCTCTCTGGACTCAGGACCGCAGCTCGCTCGCTCTCCCCAGCCTCTGTTAAGGATGGGCTGTAATTTCACAGCCCTAGCGTGTTGAAACACTTCTTACAATTTCAGTGTGAATATAAATTTCATTGTGAATGTTTTCTACAGATGATTCTTCATTATTTATTTTTATAACAGCTTATGGAGCCACTCTCATTGAGCATTGCCTTATAGAAGCTGGATTTTCTGGCTATGTCAAAATAGATCAGCATATGGAAAGTAAAGGTATGTAGGAAATATTATTTTAAAGGCTGTACTATATGTGTGGCAATTCTTATGTCTGTGTAGTATTTTTTTTTCCAAAAAAATGAGTAACCCTTAAATCCATAGTTCTGACCATATGGTTGTATGTTTTTAGGTTGGGGACCAACCTTGTTGACGTTAAGACTCTTGAAATGTGCATATATTGGAGATAAAACATCAGATTCCTCCTATAGTCTAAACGGTTTTATAATGAGGGACCACCTTACACAGCCTGTGAACTCTGGCTATGTAAAGGGATGTTTTACAAGAATCCTGTATAGAAGAGTTAGCATCAAAACCTTCCTTTATCTATGGGAAACGCAGTGGGAATTTGATAAAGTAGCAGCTTTACATTTATTGGGAAATCATGGATTTAGGCAGTAAAGTCAGAATAGATTTTTCTTGGCTGCTTTGTATTTGCCATAAATCAAAAGGGGTTTTTACTTCCTACTACATTATGGTGCTGTAATAAATCAACTTGGTAACAAACAAATAACTTCTCACAGCTGCTGGTTTATGGTTTGCCTCTGCAGTTTTATTTTTATAAAGTGATAGCATTTGTGTGGTCGTCTTTTCCCCTGAAACTCGAATAATTATGTCTTAGAAGTAACTATTTAATTTTTTTTTTTATTAAAAATTCCCCAGATGTAAAATGTGTACTGACACTGCTGTTTCAAATGAACAGTAATTGCTGTAGTGAAGCACCAGGGGTAAAGGATATCTGTTGTTTTATTTTTGAGACGTGCTAGTATCCTACTTAACGTAGTTAGGTTGGACAGGTTGCTTCAGGCACTTAATTGGAAGAGCAGTTGCCTGGGCCTTTTGTTGGTTTGCTGTTGTGCTGTGTTTATATAAAAATACCTTTCTGTTTTAGGTGTGTTAAATTATTCCTCTCCTCCCCCTTCTCTCTTTAGAAAATATTGAAAAAGTCCTTACTGCTTTAGAGAAAGCAGAAGAATATATGACACTAACTGACAACTTCAGTGGAAAGGTGGGTCTCAGTTGGGCAACTTGGTTGTTACCAGTTATGCAGGAATTGCAGAATTAAACTGGTGGGCAGATACTGTTCAGCTCATGCTTGTTCCTGGTGTTATCAGCTACAAATTTTATTTGGCGAGCCTGGGCGCCAGGTAGTGATGAGGAATAAAAATTGCTTCCTTGCACTGGATGTACAAGATCCATAGCAATTAAATAATTTACAAGCAGATTATATAGGTCCTATGAGAACTGCACTTGTGCTTCAATAGCAGGTAATGGTGTTCTGCATGTAAAATGTGCATCTGTGTGACAAGCTGTAGGATAGTCATGAGGTTTGTAAGAGAAGGTCACATCTTTTCTGGAAGAAAAGTCATCAGACAAGCAAGGGGTCAGGCCTTTACTCAATCAATCACATTGCTTCTGCCACATCTCCTTGCTGGAGTGATTCACTGTCTTATGCTGATCAGTAGGTTAGCACCTAAAACTTGCTGCCTTGCCAAGATAAGGGAGATCCTTTTCAAAGATGAATGCTGATGACATATTTATATATTCTTTTAGGGTTATATTATCCAGAAAAAGGAGAAAAAACCAAGTCTGGAACCAGATAAACCAGCAGAAGATATCTACACGTAAATATTTGAAGTATTTATTTCTCTTTCTGCATAACATAAATTAGTTTTCAGGTGATAATATCAAATGTGTATTTTACAGATATGAGGAATTTCATCCTTTCTTGTTTTCTCAACATTCAAAATGTCCGTACTTGGAATTTGACTCATTCAATAAGGTACAGTGCTTTTGCTGATACTGTACATAAGTGCTTTAATTGACTGATGCTAAAAAGAGTAATTAAAATATAGTGCAGAAGTTGTTAATGAAAACATAGACCTTGGAAGAAGCTATTAATTTTATTCAGATCCTGTAGCTGAAATACAGCATGTGGCACTGAATGGAGGAGATGTGAGTTGAACCTGTGAGGAAGGCAGCTGTTTTCAGTCCCGGGCAAACATCTTGTTAGTGGAGAGTTTAGATGCTGAGTTACCGCTGGAGGCAAAAAGTAGTCACAGCCATCATGTTTATACTTTTCTGGTTATTGCTTTGAAAGCTTCAGGCACCTGATTTAGTATTTCCTTGAGTATTGTCCTTCCTGGTCCTTGACTCGTTAACATCTGAAGTCATTAACTGCCTGTTGTTCCTGACCTTAATCTCCAGAACTCCAATTTCACTTTCCCCGCCCTGCTTCTTGGCTGAATTTTTGTCCTCCTTCAAAGCACTGATGATCTAAGCAGCCTAAAACCTTCCTCCTCTTTTGTTTTAAGCAGTGTCTAGCAACTGGAACACCAGGAGCAGTTCTTAGGTGTACCTTCTACCTTTTTTGTGTTGTGTTTTGGTGGTGTTTTTTTTTTAAACTGACCTATTGAAGCAGCAGGGATACAGGGCAGTCAGGTCTATCATTGCAGTCATTTAATCTGAAGAGCACACGGTGGCAAACAGCGGCTCACTTTTCATCATTTCCCAGCAAAAAATGTGTGTCGTAGTTTGACCACTTACTTGTGCATCGTCCCTGGTTTGCAGTGAGATATAGCCTTGAGTGTGTTGCTGAACTCATCTCTTGCAAAGGTAAAATGGAGGAAGTTACTGAACCCTGTTTTAGCATCTGTCTCTTCTTTTGGTTCTTTGCAGCCACCTCTCTTGACCAGAACCTCCTCTGCACATTTGCTGGTATAAGTCAGTGCAACTTGGAAATTCTTAAAACTGACTTTCTCTTGCAGGCAGCAGATGAGTTCTACTCCAAGCTGGAGGGACAGAAAATTGATCTGAAAGCATTGCAGCAGGTATGCTCTCATCGTAGAGTGGGGCAGCTGAGGTGGCTCTCTGAGCTTCATATGCTTCATTTGGTTCTTAAAGCCTGGGGTGAGGGAGGTGTCATTCCTTATTTTTGTTAAGGAAATGCTGAGTCAGTCATGGTCAGCAAGTGAATTTTAGTATGTAGAGTGTAGCAGTTGGTTCTGCTTGGAATACAAGTAATAGCATTAACAGCAATATTTTGGAGACTCTGCATCTCTTACGCTGCTGTATTTTTCTGTGCTGGAATACTGTGTTGAGTGTCTGGCAGTGATTGGGTGATAAGATGCCATTTGTATTTATATTTTTCCATCTTACTTGTTTTTGAAAGGAAAAACAAGCATTGAAGAAACTTGAAAACGTCCGTAGGGATCACGAGCACAGACTAGAAGCTCTTCAGCAAGCTCAGGTAAGACTGAGATTTTATTTTTTTTTAATCTAAGAAGATACGTAATGTTTCTTAAAGAGTTGTGCCTGCTGGTTCACATTGCTACAGTCAGCATTAGACCCCAAAGCGAAGCCTTCTGTGGTCAGCGAGCACACTATAGCCCCTCAGGGAGCCTAGGCCCACCCTGTGGGGCTCTGCTTCCTTACAAGTGCTTCGCCTGCCAAAATTTGCCTGTGCTGCTCTGCTTGCAGGAGTCAAGTTGGCTGCTGTCCTATGTGATCACTTCAGTGCCATTCTTGGATTTCATCTCGATATTAATTACGACTTTTATGGTTTTCTGAACTGTTGCTGAGTGCTTGTTTAGCTTCAATGGGTGTTAACTTTCTTTCTTTAAGGAAGCTGATAAGATGAAAGGAGAACTTATAGAAATGAACTTGGAGATCGTCGACCGAGCCATCCAGGTGGTCCGTAGTGCATTAGCCAACCAGATAGACTGGACAGAGATTGGAGTGATTGTTAAAGAAGCTCAAGCCCAGGGAGACCCCGTTGCAAGTGCAATCAAAGAATTAAAGCTTCAGACAAATCATATCACAATGCTGCTGAGGTAAGTATGTTGCAGGTCACCTTTACCAAATACAAGTAGGACTGACCGCGTGAGCTGCATGGGAGACAGGTATCTTTTTAGCTTGTGCATTGGTATTTAAATCATTCAGTTTTTCTTACAGCAGCATGAAGAGAATGTAGTTCTGTGAGCAGAGAGGGATGTCTTCTTTTACCTTTCAAAAATACTAGTAATTTGGTTACTATAACAGCTTTTGTTTTAGTATTTTTAGAGTCTCTTCTAAAACATTGGAAGGTGTCCTGAAGCAGTATAGGTCCGAAGCTCCGGTCTGTCACTCAGCAGCTAACTTTGTCTGATTTACACTTCTTTGATCTAAAATTCCCATGAGATCCTGCCTCTTTCAATGCCACTGACTGCTAAAGGCAGTCCAGCGAAAGGCTGGTGGTTCAAGATTGCAACTGTTGTAAGCTGCAGGTTTTGATGCTGGTTCTTGCAGAAGTCCTGATGAGAGAGCTGGCAGTGAGGCAGTGTTTGGGGTGTCTTCAAAAACCTGATCCGACACTGTGTCGGGATGTTAGAGATAAAAAAAGCAAGAAATTATTTTTTTCATAGCTAGAACTTTTAATATGAAAGCTGTGATGTCGCAAAGTTAATTTATGAATTTTTTTTGTTACTTGCATTTTCAGAAATGTTAGTATATAGAATAAACTCGTTTTCAGGAGTGAGTTCTGTGCTGGCAACTGTGTCATCAGTCTCCCCTCACTGTCTGTTGTAGTAGTGAGGAGTGATCACTTTGCTGATCAGATCACTCAGTCCACCAAGTGTTGAATGATGTGCATCCTTGGTACAGAGGACTACGGAGATATAGTTTCCTTTATGAAGAATATTATTTTATGCTGCTCCACTGCCTTTTGCTACACAGACTTAGTACAGCCATATTGAGCAGGATTTAATATCCAGGCAAGAAGCAAATAGAAATCCAGCTGCTGTGTGCTCAGCATACCTCTTTTGAAAACAGTGGAGCAGATTTTTTTTTTTTTTTGAGGTTTTAAACCAGTGCATTGCTGTCCTGCTCAGTGAGTCAGTATGTTCTCTTTTCATGCAGCAGTCGTGCATAGGAGGTTTTGTGTTTCTTTTGCTTTATTAAAGTAGATCTTCAGAACTGTTCCTCATTTCAAGTCTGGATTTTTCTTTAGGTCGATACCATGGAGTTTGTCTTTTGATAGAAGAAATTGCCTTGCAAAATGTCACTTCCTTGGATTGGAAAATTTGGGCTTTCTATCTTCCGTTTTTGCTTTTTTTTTCCCCAAAAACTGTGGCTGACTCAAGACATAAAGGGGTTGCATGTAAGGCTTCCTGGGGCCTTCCTGTGGCTGCGCAGTGAAAATGGTTTAAGGGTTCCTGAGGCCTTAGATAAACTGAGATATTTCCAGTCTTAATGAGGGGATAGGAGTGCATTGCACTAAGGTTAAAAAAAAATAACCAGTTCTCTTATCTTAATCATATGATGTCATGTGTTTGTTAGGAACCCCTATCTATTATCTGAAGAGGAAGAGGAGGAGGAGGATGCTGATTTAGAGAAAGAAGAAACGGAAGAGCCAAAGGGAAAAAAGAAAAAGAATAAAAACAAACAGTTGAAGAAACCCCAGAAGAACAAACCGTCATTAGTTGATGTTGATCTCAGTTTATCTGCGTACGCCAATGCCAAAAAGTAAGGTTTACAGTAAATGTCTGCTTTGGTAGTAGTAGGTTTTGTATGCTTGCAGTTGCTAGTGATAACATCATAGGAAGGGCTTTGTGTATAACTTGTTAAAAGTTAGAAACTGAAATGGATGACTTGCCCTGAGCTCTAGGATGTGCATTTTCGTGGTCAAAAATCAGTACCTCACTCTTGCATAGCAGCTGTCGCCTTAATTTCGAGTACAATTCTGCACAGTGGCACATGGAAGAAAACTGCTACTCTGGCTACACATCAACCCAAACACAGGGCTCTGTCGGACCAAGGAGGGGACTTACTTCGTCTGGCTGCTTTTCTTGGGTGAAGGCTGAGCTGAAGATCTGGGCTAAAAAAAAAATAATAAATCTTCTTCATATTGAATGCTAATGGCAAATGTAGAGGGCTGTGTTAAGTGCATTCTAATAACAAGTGAATCTGTGGGGATTTAAGATGCAACCAAACGTGTTTTGCAGGTACTATGATCACAAAAGACATGCAGCTAAGAAAACTCAGAAGACAGTAGAAGCTGCAGAAAAGGTATTTTTCTTTGGTTTTAGAAGATATTTAAAAGCAAAATCTCTATCACTGATAAGTGGAAAACCCTGACCTGATCTGGGTAGCCCTGATGAGGCATGAAAGGTACAAGCAAATGACCAGGGTTGTTTCATGCCTGAGCTTTTAAGCTGACCGAGCAGTGATTGCAGATCTCTGCTCTATCACCTGGTTTCCATAGGGAGTGTTGCGAACACCTAAGATGGGTGCTTGGTGGAGGTACTGACAAACCAGTAATTATGGAGGCAGGAGTGGAAAACCAGTGGAAATCCTTACAAACCAAAGAGCTGATAATCTCAGGGGGCAGCTATCCAGCGCAGAGATTTATGAAGATTTTGGGGAGCTATCTTACATGTGCGTACAGGGAATGTAGGTCTGAATAGCAGTGTGCAGAGCCTGCACTCAAACGGTTCAGACATTTCCTACCTACTGCTGAGTTAGCGATTTTGTGATTCCTGTGCTGGCGGATTGCAATCATGCTTTCTGTCTAAATAGGCATTTAAGTCGGCTGAGAAGAAGACGAAGCAGACTTTGAGGGAAGTTCAGACAGTTACCACCATTCAGAAAGCCAGAAAGGTCTATTGGCAAGTACAGTTTCATTGTTGTTACCTAATGTACTGTGAATGTATGCACATTTAGAATGACTGTGTCAGGCTGAGTTCTCGCTAGCTTAGAAGTGGAGCTAATTTCTGAGCACTACACTTCGAGTCTCCTTACAGCTGTTTCTCGAAGGTGCTGGCCTGATACTGTTAGTGCCTTTGCCTGGGGAAGTCCCTTTCAGTGGACAAGGACTTGCAGTTTAGCTGAGTGTTTTGTGTTTAATGCAGCTAGGAGTGTGGGCTTAGTGAAAATAAGAAACTTCGCTATTACTTTCTGGCAGCTCGATATCTGAAATGGTAACAGCAGATTTAAAAAAACAGAACAAAAAACCCCAAAGCTTTTAATAGTTCAATAACTGAATTATTAAAATAAATAGGAGGACTTTGTGATAATAGTATTTGTTGTTTCCTCTCAAAATATTGTTGCATTGATATTGTATTTGTGCCATGCCCTGTTTTTATGCCTCAGGCATGTGATTGGATGTGAAATTATTTGCAGTCTTTTATGAGTTTGAAGTACTGAGGTCTGAGCAACAGGCCCTGAGCCAAAGCTGACCTCTAGATGAACCTGCCAGCCAAACATTATGTATATATTTAGTATCCAGTCATTAGTAAAATGTGGATGATCATTATTGAAATATGCATGATCAGTAGTGAAGGACGTGGCTTAGATGGAATGTAACCATTGGCGACGATACAGTGCATCCTTCCTTGCTTAGGGGCAGGTGGTCAAGGCCATGAAACCAGACGTATGGCCTTGTTTGCAGCCCGGTGGTTAAAGGAAACTCCCTCCGTTCCTCCCTGAGCCCTGGCCAGGCTTTGGTGGGTTCTAAGAGGAGAGTGAAACCAGATGTTTCCGCATTTGAAATTGAGTGAGCTTGTTTATTCAACAGTATAAAAGCTGGACCCCCTTACAGCGACTTTGGAGACCTCAGCTACGAGCAGACGCATGACGTAGGACCTCCGATTGCCGGGAAGGGCTCTCCAAATCCTCGCTGTAACCGGGGCTCCCCAGCGACTGCGGATCCGGATGGTAGTAAAGTATTAGGGCAATCGGTGATGTACATTCTCAACTGCTATAGTCTGTCTTATGTAGTATTGATGAGGTGCATTACCTTGTCTTGGTTGGTTTTTTTTTTTCTGTATTATTTCACTTAACTATTCTATTGCTTTAAATGTAAGCAAAGATAAACTCACTTCTTTAACTAGGTGCCTGTGTCCTTTGTGTTGACAGTGTCTATTGGAAAAACAGAGTTGTAGATGTTAAGATGGATATTCTCGGTTTGGTATAAAAAAAATACCTCTGTGATGCTCTGTTAGTTCCAGATGTTTTTCACACAATGGATTGTTGTAATTTGGCAGGTTTGAGAAGTTCCTGTGGTTCATTAGTTCTGAGAATTACCTTATTATTGCCGGAAGAGATCAACAGCAGAATGAGCTGATTGTAAAGCGGTATCTTAAACCAGGTGAGTCTGATTTAAGTGGAGTATGTTGGTTTCTCTTACTTTCCAGTTGCAACCTGCAACATCCAGGTTGGATGGACACCTTTCAGGAGCAGGAGAGCTGAGTTTCCCTGGGGCAACTGGGATGGACTAACAGGCTCCTGTATCCTCTGCCCACCCTGCTCCTTGCAGCCAAAATAGCTGTTTCCAACTGGATTAGAAACCTTTACCTTAGCTTGAGCGATCTGTGTAGTTACCACGTGTATGACTGATGTAAGTCACTTCTTTTCCAGGGGACATATACGTGCATGCCGATCTCCATGGAGCCACGAGCTGTGTGGTCAAGAACCCATCAGGTACCTTGTGTGGGGCTGATGCAGGGATGCACAGAAGCCTGGGGGCACTGAACTGGCAGTCTTTGTATTGCCTGCATGAGCCCAGCCCGGTGAGCTGCCTTCCCCCCTCACAGTGGTACTCTGCTCCAGCAGACGTTCCCCTTACAGGGTGAGAGGCATCAGTCCTTCCAAAATCAGGTTGTCACTGCTGCCACTTCCCAGCTGCGACTGGCTGCTTGCAGTTGCTCGGTTGAGCTCCTGGTGGGAAGGAGCAATGGAGATGTGCTCACAGAGACAGGCATTAGTCACTGGCAGAGGTGGTGGTGCAAGTGCTTGCTGCAGGGACTGGAGGTCCTGCTGAGTCTTTCAGTGGTGGCATAAGCAGTTTGGGTGCTGGTGGAGGGTGCTGATCTCAGCAGAAAAGTGTTAATGTGGTGGGATGGATGTTATGGGAGGCCAGGTGTGCAGACCCCACCTGTGCCCCATCCCTGGGAGGTGCTGGAAGCTGCCTTGTGATGTGAGGAGCAGCTGCTGCTCCCTTGTGGAGCTGAGCTGAGGAAGGAGCAGTAGCGTAGCTGGCTCCAGCCTCTGTTAGGGAGCTGTGCAGAGCAGCTGCTGCTGCTCCTGCTCCTGCTCTGTCTGTGCTGCCTGCAAGCTGAGCCAGGCCATGCTGGCTCTGCCTGGGGACCCTGTGAAGCTCACATGCTGGATTAGGGCACATGTGGAAGTTGGAGAATTTCATCTCATGTGCGCTGACTGTGTTCACTGATGTGTTGGGTGTTACTCTGTAGGTGAACCCATCCCTCCGCGAACCCTGACAGAGGCTGGCACAATGGCCTTGTGTTACAGCGCTGCCTGGGATGCGCGTGTTGTCACCAGTGCTTGGTGGGTCTCCCACAACCAGGTAAGGACACTCGTGTACGAGCTTTGGAGACAGAACATCTGCAGGAGCTGGTGTGTGACTGCAGACGAAGTGTCTCTGTGTGGGAGCTGATGGATGCGGGTGAAATTTTGTTCTCTTGGGGGTTCTCCCTGGCTCTGCTGCACTTAAGGGCAGGGGTGGCAGGATAACCTCTGATGTGACATGCACAGGACAGAGGAAATGCTGCAGGACTGGCTTCTTACAAACAGGGGGGGAAAAACTTTCACTGTAAATGAAGCCTTCATTTTTTTTCAGTTGGGCTTCTAGCTTGTGTATTATAGTCTTGCTGTGCTTCTAGTCAACTCAAGTGTAAGGGTGTAAAGAACACTAAAGGAACTGCAACTTTCAGTTTAATGTAATCTTATTTCCTGAATAACCTGGTTACTCACCCAGGACTTCTAAAATGTTTTGCCAGCAGTGTGTGATTGAATTGGAGCGTCTCTTAGGAAAATACCCTACAAAGGACAGGAGGAACCCTTTGGATATGGAGTCCTGCAAAGCTGTTGCCATAAGTTAAAAATGCAGCTTGCTTGAATGTTGCTTTTGTTCATGCTGTTATTACACAGTGCTGGCCGCCTTTGACAGATATTCTTCATAGTGTATCATGGGTTTTTTTAGGTTTCTAAAACTGCGCCTACAGGAGAATACCTCACTACTGGAAGCTTCATGATCCGAGGTGAGACACAAAGGAACAGTGTGAATTTGACGTTAGGCATTCTGTCTGAAGATGCTGTGTTGTCCTGCAGTGGCAGCCAGCCGAGCTGCCCCCTTCCGTGGCAGCTGACAGATCCCGTTCTTCTCCTGAAAATCTGTTCTGGGTGGTTTAGGCTGAATATCAGGCAGCTGCAGCAGCATTTCCAGCTGAGCTCTGGGCAGGAGATCATTAGCTAAACTGCTTCCGAGTTTCTCCTGTTCTGTTGTCATTCAAGAGACAGAATGAGCCCCAGTGTAATTTTTTTTGGTAGCCTAAAGCCTCTAATAAAAATGAGTTTTGAAAATACATCATGCAACATAGCTCTTAAACCTCCTCATGAGAATTTGCCTTTGTTTTTCAGGGAAAAAGAATTTTCTTCCACCTTCATATCTGATGATGGGCTTTAGCTTCTTGTTTAAGGTACAGCTTTCTCTGTGCAGCTCCTGCTGGCTTTTGTAATTTGGTTTGAGCTGTAGGAGGCTTATTTTCTGGTTCTTGCTTATCAGTATATTCCCAATTACTACTTTTCCCACTGGGACAAATCCCATAAAATGCTATTCGCTGAAAATTACTCTGCTTTCATTTCCATTTTTCCCCAGTTTGCACTATCTGCGTTTAAAGTAGACACTGTGGACACCACTACTTCTGCTAGATTTTTACACCAGCTCTGTTAGAAGTGTATGCATGTTTAAGGGGTCTGCTGGCTGCGTAGCTACGCGTGTCTCCTCACTAGTTGTACTTTCTAGGTTGTCAGGCTTGGGTGTAATGCTGGCTTAGTTTTCAATGCTTTTTGCCATTCAAAAGGCAAGAAAGGGAAAGAGTAAAACCGAGGCAGGTGAATGGACTAGCAAACATCACTGGAGGTGGTACTGGCCAAACGTGAAGGCACCTCTGTTGTTAGGTGGACGAAAGTTGTGTTTGGAGACACCGAGAAGAGAGGAAGATCAGAGTACACGATGAGGATCTGGAGACGGTCACCAGCAGTGCCAGTGAGCTGGTGTCTGAAGAAGTGGAGCTCTTAGGTACAGTGGATGTGACTGGGGTGCTGTGTGCTGCTGCCAGAAGGGACCCTTGGGGTTCAGCATTTCGTTCCCTGCACTGTATGATGGGTCAGTTTGGTGTTTCTAATGTGAACAGTGTTTTCCTCACCTCTGTCCCCCAGAAGGAGGAGAGAGCAGCAACGAAGAGGAAAAAGCAGAGTGTCCGGAAGCACCAGAGGATGTGGAAGCCATGTCAGAGAGTAACCGTGACGAGGGCATTGCTGACCTTGACCAGGGAAGAGTAAACACACCTCCTGCATCGGAGGGTGACTCTGAAGAGGATGATGGAGAATCACAGAGCGACGTGAAGGAGGAAGATGTAAATTACCCAGATACAACAATCGACCTGTCGCATCTTCAGTCTCAAAGGTAAGTGAAGAAGCAGCTGCACTTGTCAGCAACGTGGGCACTTCTGAGGATCTCCGGACTGTTAAAATCCTGCCGAGACAAGGGCTATGTTGAGTTGCCATCACTTCTTTCTGATGCTCAGCTCTGCAGGCTGCCGGAGTGCAGGGCAGCAAGCCTGTGCTGCGGGAGTACTGCCGTGCTGTGTGCCGTTCCCTGCTGTTTCCCTGCACGGCTCTTTTTTGTGGACTGCTTGCTTTGGCCCCTGCTCCTGAAGTACACACACAAACGCACACACATATACACGAATCTGGCTCTTTCATCGCTGCTCTTCCCAGTTTTGGCCTAATCATCCCTTGACCACCATGCCCTGGGGTGCTCCTCAGGAGATGGCTGTCCCCATTTTCTTTTCAGAGCTGTTCAGACCTGAGAAACTGAGCTGTGAGTTGTTTCTGCTCTGCCAAACTGGTGCTGAGCTGCCGCTCTGCGTGTGGTTGCGAGATGAGCTCATCTCCCTGTTGTCACTGCAAGTGGCACTCCTTAGAGGGTGTAAGGAAATGGGATGGAGTGAGTGGAAAACAGTCAGCTCTGCAGGGAATGCCACAACTGAGCGGGACTGTGTGCACAGGAGGGGTTCCTTTAGCACGTACTGTACCCAGGCTGTCTTTGTTGCTTGCGTGTGCATGAGACAAGCTGGCAGAGTTCTGAAGACTTGTTTTGTAAACTGAAACCTGGTATTGCTGCCCTTTTCCAGTCACCAAAGCTGGGATTTTCAAGAAGTAGAAAGCTGAAAGTGGTGCAACCAAGTTAGCCAGTGTCTGGGCTGTGGTTGATGCGTCCGCAGTTGAGCTGCTCTGCATCTGTTGATGAGCTTCGTTCTGATCTCCCCACAGATCCCTGCAGAAAATCATCCCCAAAGAGGAAGAACCCAACTTGGTAAGGTCCCAGCTCAGACGTTTGACAGCAGCGTGAAATGCTGCTGGGCGTGGTGTGCTCTAACTGCGTTTCACTTCTTAGAGTGACAGCAAGTCCCAGGGGCGAAGGCATCTGTCTGCCAAGGAGAGGAGGTGAGAGCCTCTTTGTGCCTGCAGCGAGACAAATGCCCCCTCCCCATTCCCTCGCTAGGGCCTGGGCGCAGGGCATATCGTGCATCTATCTCCCAGTTGGGGCTGGTCCATGCCCATTGTCTGTCCTGCATTTCCAGTGCGGGTCCCGCCTGTGGGATGGCGGCTGCTCCTGTCCTTTGGGAGTGCTGGCTGTGAACACAACAGTTTCTTGTGTACTCGTGGGCTTGAGAGGTTTTGCTGAGGAAGGGTTATTTCCAGTGGTGCCTCTGGTTCCCTGTAGCCTCGTGGCAGGGAGGCAGGGTGGTGGTGATGCTGGCATGAAAGCAGCAGCCTCTCTTGTTGCAACAAGAGGCAGCGTGTCAAGTGGTTGTTTTCCTTAGAGAAATGAAGAAAAAGAAGCAGCAAAACTCTGAGAACTTGGAGCCACCTGAAGAGAAGCAGAAAGAGATGGAAACGCAGCCTCCCCCTGCTCCCAACACCAATAAGAGTGTGCTGCCCCCTCAGCCCATCAAGCGGGGCCAAAAGGTAGGCAGGGACCAGGTTTTAACCGTGGGTTGAGGCGTTGCTGTGTGAAGTGTGGACAAATTCCAGGTTTCTGTCAGACGTCCGTGGCTGCCTGATAGTTTTAGGCTCTTGGTGGTGCACATAGCGGTTTTAGGGTGATGGTGCTGGTCTGTTAGCATTCAGCACCCTGTGCTTTCCTCACTGAAACTGCAGTCTCTTGGTTACTGGTGAGCTGCTCTGGGAGAGGTTCAGGAGACTGGGAAGGAAAGTGCGTGGAGGGTCAGCATCTAGGTGTTTGTAGACATAAAACTCTGCGGAAGTCATTGTTTCTAAAGCTGTTGGTGTGGTTTTTTCTGCAGAGTAAAATGAAGAAGATCAAGGAGAAGTACAAGGACCAGGATGAGGAGGATCGGGAGCTCATCATGAAGCTGCTGGGGGTGCGTGAGAGGAGTTCTGCCTTCCCCTGGGGCACATTCACCTGTGTCACTGACTCTGACCACCTCTGTGTGTATCCACAGTCTGCAGGGTCAAATAAGGAGGAGAAAGGGAAAAAAGGGAAAAAGGGGAAGGCAAAAGAAGAGCCAGCAAAGAAGCAACAGCAGAAACCCAAGGCTGTGCATCATGGTGCTGGAAGGGGCAAGGAGACACTCCCAGCAGGAGTCCTGCTGCATGAGTCGCAGGACCCAGCGCTGGAAGAGCAGCAGGATGAGAAGGTGAGCAGCAGGCTCGCCTCTCCTCTCCTGTCCACACGTCTGTCCCTTCTCACCCTCTACTGTGGCTTTCCTGGCACTGTGTTGTGCTTTCCTGCCAGGGAGCAGCTCTTGTTGATTTTGGGGGGATGGTGGAGAACACCGTGCCTAACACCATGACACTGGGAGCCCATCGGTTTTGAAAAGTAGTAAAAAGCCCTGCAGCAAGTCCGCGTGCACGCTGCATTCCCAGCACAGCCAGAACGAGGGCTTGGAGGAGTACTGAGCCTTCCCAGGCTGCCGAGTATCCAGTTAAGTCAATACCTCCCACTCGGCGCAGCCGAAATGTAACTGAGCGCTCGCCAGATCTGTTGTTGTGAGTCAGTATCTCTGAATCACAACCTATCTCTCTCCTCCCAGCTTGGTGTGTGCCAAGCAAATTCGTTTTGAAAGAAATAATTCTGCTCCACACCCGCATAAAAATGCTCTGTTACCTTTGCTTTAAAATAAGTTAAATTTTCTTTGCAGTGAGAATATGGTTTTCTGTGTACTGCTGATAAAAGGATTTATTTTCTCCTGGGGCTGGGGGAGAAAATAGCAGTTGTGGGCTCATTTCAGCTCTGACGTTTCCTCTGTTTGTGTACAGGAGGAGCAAGACCAGGATCAGCCAGGAGTTGAGGTAAATGCTCACCTTTTGAAGCTTCAGTGAGCACCGAGGCGGCTTTATTCCTGCTTGAAGCTGGCGAGCCCCACTGCCGCACGCAGCCCCCCGGGAGCGGGACAAGAGGTGCAGGCTTTTAGTGTGCTGGGACCGGTTCACGTTCGAGCCCTCCAGCAGGGCACGGCTCTGCAGTTACAAGCCCCCAACTCCTTGCCCGTGACTGGTTGGACCCAGCTTTCTTGCATTTTTAAAAAAACGTAACCTTTTTTTTTTTTTTTTTTTTTTTTCCCTACCCTGCTTATCGTGGACATCCCCTATAGAAACTAGGGGAAGTTTGTCCCTTGTCTTTGCCTCCGGAGGTGTTTCCACCCCACAGTAACGGTGGCTCTGGGCTGAGAGAAGGCACAAAACCATGCAGAGCAAGCTGTTTTTTAGTTTAGAAGCTGATTTATGTATAAAACTGCTTCAGATTTTTTGGTAATTACAGGCTGTGGGTATTGCCCAAGGCTGGAAATAAGTTATTTCTTTGAATTCTTCTCATGGAGGAGGAGAACAGTTGGCTGTAGAGTGAAGGTCGCTTTTGGTGGCCCTGTGAAGACATAACTACGTGTAGGATCTCGTTTGGGTCCTTTACAACCTAAGAGCCATCCTGTTTCAAACGATGTGATTTTAGTCATCAAAGATGGCTGGTAATGAATTGTGGCTCGGTAGGTAATTCAGTGCCAGCGAAGTGAGTGATAAAGCGGCAAACGGAGTGCGTTTGGGTAACGCCACCAGGCGACCTGACACGCGGCGCTGGTGCGCTTGCTGTTGTAGTTCAGCTGGAAGGGGAGACCCTTCGGCTGGCGACAGCGGCCCTTGGGGGTTGGGGGGACACTGTCTGCTTTCACAGAGAAGCTCCTTTGCCCGTTCAGGAAGGCGAGGCGTTGCTGGACTCCCTGACCGGCCAGCCCCACCCCGAGGACATTCTCCTCTTCGCTGTTCCCATCTGCGCTCCCTACACGACGATGGCCAACTACAAGTAAGTCGCAGCAGCGCTTTTTGTGTGGGAAGGCAGCGGCGCAGCCTGCGCTGGCCGAGGGGACCCTGCCTACTACTTAGAGAAACCTTTTCTTTTGAAAGGTATAAAGTCAAACTCACACCAGGCACCCAGAAGAAGGGAAAAGGTACCGTATTAAAGCACGTGAATCCTTTTCAGTGCTCTACCTATTGATGCCAGCACATTTTTACATACTGTTTAAATCTTGCCTGTGTTTCTACAGCTGCGAAGATTGCCTTGCATAATTTTATGCAGTCTAAAGAAGCTAGCGCAAGGGAAAAAGACCTGTTCCGGAGTGTAAAGGTGACTAGTTCTTCTACATAGTTTCTCTTGTACAAAGGTAGCAACAGTAGCAAAATGTCCACTAGTGCCATTTTAGGGGTAACCACTTCCAAACGTGCTTTTTTTTTTTTTTTTTTTTTTTTTTCCTTTTAGCAGTGTTGTGTTTCTCAGTACTGCTGGGGAAGACGCATTGCTTAGGCTGGAAAGAATCATTAGAAATTGAGCCGCACCAGTACGAGTGTGCCTGATGTTGCTGTAGTGTCGCTCTTGATCTGAAATAACTTACCTGATAAGAGAGTTCTGGCGGGAAGCCCTCCAGTTTTGGGAGGGGAAATTCCCACTCCTGCTGGCAGCATGAGGAAGGGGCTGGGACTTCAGGAGACAGAGTCCTGCCACGCCACTCGCATTGGGCTTTCACCTGCCCCTCTCCCCTGGCAAGGGCGCTTACCACGGGCCCAGTAAATGCAGTGGCTTTTGCTCACGCAGGTCTTAGCCTGCTTGTTGCTGTTTTCTTCTACCCTCTTGCCATTTCCCCCTTTCCCTTCTCCAGCGGGCACTGTCAGCCCACCGGCGAGAGGGCTGGTTCCTTGCCGGGCTTCCCTCCCGTGGCTCGCTCAGCCGTTCGCAGCCCAGTCCTCCCGCTCTGCCGGCACTGCCTGGCGTGACCTGCCGTCCTCGGGTGTTTTTTCTCATTTCACCTGTCGGTCAGGCGGCCCAGGCTGCTCTGCAACAGCTCCTTGCTGCCGTAATAGTTCACTGGTCAGAAACACTGAACAGCAGCAGGCTTAATGCTGACTGTTGGCGGCACTCTGCTAGAAAAACAGAATTAATGGTTAACAAGCTTGAAGCGAAGTAGTGCCCAGGGAACTGCTGACCCAGCCAGCCCCTCCCAGTGGTGCCGGTATGTGGAAGCTGTGCAGGAAACCATTATGTTTTTCATTAATAAAACACGGTGTGAGAGCAGAAGCCTGACATCAGCCCTCTTTTCTGTGGGGGGAAGGCTGGCAGGAACGGGCACGTTGGCTCCTGCCAGCAGCCGTGGGAGCACTAGCCGGGATAAGGAAGGCTGTCATAAATGCTTTTCTGCTGTCTTCAATTTCTCATTTTAACATTTTGTAGGACACAGATTTGTCGAGAAATATTCCTGGTAAAGTGAAAGTGTCCGCGCCTCATCTCCTGAACAGGAAAAAGAAGTGATAGCCCCGGAGGTGGGCTCCTCGCCACCCACCCGCCGCTGCTGTGCAGTCAGAACCCAGCACCTGCAGGTGGGGCAGACAGACCCACCCCACGGCCGTTACTTTGGCTGAATTAACTTCCACGGCAGCGGGAAGACAAGGACCAGTTCTTGCATTGTGGTTTAGATGGACGTTAACAACTCGATACCAATAACACAAAAACACACAAGTAAATGGCTGGCCTTTGGTCAGAGGTGCAGTCTCGTGCTGTTCATTGTCTCATGCTGCAGCTGAGCTCGTTTCCCACACTGCTGGGCAAAGCCGTGCCTGGATTTGCCACAGCAACACTCTGTGCTGTTCAGTTCCCTCCTCCCACCTGCTGCTTTCCCCTGAAGGAGACCAGAGTTTCTAGTAGGGCAGTTTCAGTGCAAAATGCATCATTTGAGGAAAAAGCGGGATTTTCTTTTTCCCAAAACGGGCCGAGAACCAGAAGCGCGGTCCCAGCTGCTCTCACCAACACAGCCTCACTGTGCTGCGTAATTGTCACCCCTGTGGAAGTGAGGGACAGGTGGGGAAGAAGACCTGGGGCCAGAGGGTCAGTGTAAACTGCGCAGGCTGCATCAGCACCCCAGAGCGAGGTGTGAAACCACAGCTCAGCTCTGCCAGTCAAGCCTTGGCTACCGCTTACACAAGGAACCACCGCAGGAATTGCTGTACAGAATTTATTTTGTTCTAGAAGTCAAAGTTTTTATTTTTTTTTTTTATTTTCTAAGGACAACTTAAACATGACTTTACCCCATCCCCACAGCAGGACAGCCTGTTCCTTGTCACCTGCTGGGGCTGGTGGCGGGTTGAGTCAGCAAAGGCGGGCACTGACCCTTCTGCAGCCACTCTCAGCGCGCCTCCACCAAGCCAACGTCCTTCAGGTGGTTCCAGCTGTAGGTGAGCTCCACGGGTTACCAACGCGGCCCATCACAGGCTCGAGCACTTTCAGTTAACGCTTCTCAGGGCAGAATATCTGCTACCTAAGGTTCACAACAAGTTCCACAACATAAAAGAGTTCCAAAAAACCAGACTACAAACAAGGAGAGGGTAGCAGTGCTTTAACATCTGAGGGTTTACAACAACATCTGAGTTTATTAATGCTGACAATGTACAATTACCAAATCCCAGTCTTCTGACCTTAAACGTTTGTGGCAGTGTTAAGCAGACTGTTTCCTAATGCTGTAGGCTACCACAGGACTGCTAGCCTGTCGCTTCAGCCTAGACTGAAGCAACACCCCTCTTCAGTAGCCACGACCTGCTTTGGCGGTTCCTGCACAACCCCTGCCGTCCTCAGGTCCTCGACCAGGGACTCCATAACAAGCACTTCCACGCATGCACACCCCCCCTGCTGCTGGGGGCTGGCCCTCGCCCACACCTCAAGGTGGACAAACCCAGGACTAGTTTTAGCTTAAGCACGGGATACATCTCCACTTGCATTAAATACATTTATTGCAAACATCTTTACACAAAAATAGGTTCTCTCTAGGCCATTCACATGCAACTTAGAGGCAAGAAGCAACTACCCACCACAATAACAGAGATTTAACCTATACAAGTTTAATGTTTGCCACACTCGGTAAAATTATTACATCTTCTTCGAACTGCCCGTCCGTGCGCAGCTCGTTCGGCAGCAGGCTCAGGAGCCTGAGGTGTTGTTGCTTCCAAACCGCTGATTGACGCTGTGCAGCAAGTGCTTGGGGAGGCAATTCCAGGAACTGGCCAGCATCTCCTTAAAGCAAATGACTGCTTCCAGGCACAGCCTTGGGGAGAGGAGACACGCTGTTAGCGTGAACAAGGGCTGCAGGCTAAGCTCATTCTTTAATGCTAAGTGTGCGTCTGAAGGGGATCTCGCTCTGCCCTCTCCTAACTGGCTGCTGCTCCTTCAGCTTTCTCGAGAGGAAGAACTGTTTACAGTTATTTTTAGGAACATAACAGATCTAGCGGTAACCCTGCACTACTTGTCTTGGCAACACGAGAGTTTCACGTTGAAGTCTTGCTTTCTTACCTTACGAGAGATCTCGGTTGTAGAGAAAACACAAGTATTTCATTACTGTGAGCCTGGGGATGGGGAGGGGGGGAGAGAAAGAGAAGCGGTTTGGTTATGTGGATTCACATTATTGCAGCCCAGGCTCACATAAATGGACCCCGGAAAGGAAGGCAAATGGCACAGCTCTGGGGACTGGCGAGGAGAGGCCGAGGTGGGGGGATAGACTGGACTTCACGCAAGCCACAGAGGCAGCAAGCAGACAGGCTGAATGTGGAATTGCTCACCAAATCCCGCAACATGAGAAGTTACAGGCACACGGGGAACCACAGATGAACCAAACCCCTGATCTAGTGACACTTCACACAAAGAGCCAGAGGGGAACGGGCACACCAGTGGCCAGGCTCACACACTGTCCCTGCGCCACATCTGTCCGTGTTCCAGCTGACCCCCTGCAGAGAGCAGGACCACCACCTGTGCGCAGAGGAACTGCACCGAGGGACCCTGGCCACGGGGACTGCGAGCAGGCTCAGCAGCCAGCTGGGTTTTGCCCGCAAACCTGCCCTTGGCAGAGCTGAGCTGATGCTGCACAAAGAGCTGTTGCATCACTCTTGTTTGCCACTCGCCCCTTCCAGCTGACGCCCACTGGTTCTCTTGCACCAGAAGGTGCTGGCACGCTTGTTCCCAGTCTCCCTTTCCAGCCAACTAGTGTTCTGTAAGATCTTGGGTCACCCCCACCCTGGCTCAAGAGCCCCTCTCTGCTCAGCCTTTTCTTCCCCCTTCCAGCATCCCAGCAAAGAAATGACTTTGGGAGGGGCTCCCTGAAAACACCCCCAGGAGCAGCACAGGGCAAAGCTAGAGAAGTAGGTGGGAGGTAACAGCCTCCAAGTAAAACACACGTGTGAGGGAAAGCAAGTCGTAGTTTGTTTAAATAATGAATAATGATCAGGTTTCCAGAAAAGCAGCAAAACATTTCCCCTTCAAGCTTTGTTTACGCGCCTTTGTCAGTCCCTACAAGATCACGCTGCCAACTACCAGCATTTCACTCTCGCTGGAGCGATAACGCATCACAGCTCCTGCAGGAAGGGCTGGGCTGCACAGGAAGGGAAAGTTCAAAATAAACTTACAGCTTTGGAGTGGGCAAGTAAGTTGTTGGCACAGCCCCCAAAGACGATCACCTCTCCCTCCTCGCTTGCACAAGCGGTATGCCACAACCTACAAACAGAAGTCAGCACTGCATTAAACAAAAAAGCCACCCCACCCAATAATGCACGTTTAGGATTTGTATTTAAAGTTAACACACGTGACTTTGCCCTTCGACCAGCACGCTGTAGATGTGACTAATTCAACAGGTGTTTATGTTCAGGGAAGGAAAACTGGTCAGTAAATGGTGGGCTGCGTACGGCAGCCTGGTTAGGGCAGGGCTGCAGGGCTCAGCAGCACGCCGCCCGCAAGCGCAGGCACCTGTGAAACCCACAGCCCTGTCGCTTCGGGAGGACGGCTGTCATCATCTGCTTGCACAAACGTTATGTTCCTGTCCCACTCGAGTCAAAAGACTGAATGAACACAGTCACTCCGGTTCTGTCTTGCTTTCTTAAGACTTGAGGAAACAACTAATCACACACGTGTGTTCACCAGCAGCAGGGCACCGCTGTGCTGCTCCAGGGCGCGGGGGAGGGCAGGAGAGGAGCAGCAGCTTGGCCCTGTTACTGCCCCAGGAAAACAGACCCCTCCTCATCCCCAGCAGCAGCAAGAGCAAGGCCAAAGAGGGCAAAGCAGGAAGCACTACTGCTTTGACTCGTTTAACCTCAATCAGAACACCGCCCCGAACAAGACGGACCACAGTAACTCCCGTGATGTGAGTGTTCTCAATGCCATATACATGCATCACAGTAGCTCTGATGCTTTTGAATTGCAGGTCATCATCTCTCATTTACTCAGCAGGAAGACAAAAATATCCTGGGTGTGCACAGGGACTAGCCACCAGCCAGGATACCCAGAACGGTGACACCTGCCTCTGTCAGGTTTGCCGGCAGTGCAAGGACACATGGCTTCCAGTCAGCTCCGGTGCTGGCAGTCACAGCTGGGAGGCCTCTGCAGCCTGGAGGTCAAACCCGAACCCCCCGCTGTCCTGCCGCTCCACAAACACTGAGCTATACGCTACCTCCAGCGCCAGTGCCACAGCGGTGCGCGTCCTGCATTCCGTGTGCGTTTGACACACCCGCCTCTCTGGGGCAGAAGCTAGCATTAGCGCTGTGCTGTTCAGAAAAATTGTAGAGAGGAGTGCGTGTCCTCTCTTTGACAGCCAACATCAAATGCTTCCTCTCTCTTTTTTAATGTGTTTCCAAGAAAAGTGTCTGCCATACCTGGGTTTTTCAGAGTAGTTATGCTCAAACTGTATCCACTCGTTCTTGCTGATACAATAAATCCAAGCATCGCCTGAAAACAAGCAAAACCCCGATACAGACAGCATCCTGTTAGTTCTTTCACATTTGCTGCAATAAACATAGACTCCAGTGTAACCATTTTTCGTCTTAAATAAATCACGTATTTTAGGAAAAACCATACGAAACATTGGGCTACCTGTCTGAAAAAAGGTGTTTGATAGTGGTTTATGGCACTGTAGTCAGAGGGGAAGGATGGGGAACTGTAGAGCTCATGCTAATTGCAACTTGCATTAGATACATTTTCAGAGCAGATTAATTTACAAATCATACTGCCTCAACACACTCAGCAACTCCTGCCCTGTGAAATTAGCTGTTGGCCTTAAGGAGCTGGATCACAAGTGCTTGGAAGGAATTTAGCAAGAATTTAAGGTGACGAGGCAATAATTCAAGCTTCTGTGCACAACTGTTCAAGAACACAAAGAACAAAAAGACAACACAAAATCCTTTTGGAATGACTCACTTAATGGCTGCTTGTCAGTGGTGAATCCTCCAAAGAGAAAGAGGTGATCTGAAGAAATTGGTGTTAAAGAATGCCAGGATCGGCCAACTGGGCAAATGCCTTGTGTGATTCTGCATTTCAATAAAAGCACCACAAATTATGCATGTGCTAAAATAAAATTCTGCTCCTCTTCTCCGCTCTGATGATTTTTCAGATATTCAAAGGATGCAGCTTCATACTGTGCATAGCTCATGACCCAACAGCAAATTTAATTTTTTAGACACGGTAAAAGAATTTTACTTGTATCAGTACTTCAAAAAGCCTGATAGCAAGAGTCAGCAACTGATCAGGAGGATCAGTTCTACTTGAGCTTGCTTGCTTACTTGCTGGAGTTTACAAAGTTTCATTGGGATGATAGAAGTGAATAAAAATGGCATCTTCACATTCCTTTACAAACAAAAGAACTCAAGTTTTAGTACTTACATTTCATTCCACTCCCAGGTATCCAGATTCAGATAGTAAAGATCGTTCATTCTGGACTCCTGCAATAAAGTAGACGACGGCTGAAATACTCCATTTATGTTCAGTAAGACACGGTTACACTGGGCTGGGGCTTACTCTGTATCTGCCGCCAAACACGTAGCCTCTGTTCCCAACTGTAGCACAGGCGTGAGCTGCTCGCGGTGAGGGAGTTTTACCCTGGGAAAAGAAAATGTGAAATAAAAGGTAAGTTTATTTGATACAGTAACAAAAGAGAAAATACATTGTTTCACCAGAAACCTGTGGCAGATCAAGTGAGGAGGAGCCGGGCTGAAGACACCCGTCACACACATGAAGCAGCACGGCTGCGGCCACGCCAGGCGCCCTGGGATGCACGAGGCGACAGCAGACACGGCGGGGAAGGGGCCGGGCTGCTCTCGGGCCTCCCAGGAGAGTACACCTGGACATCACACTCCAGGTAAAGCGAGGACTCACAGTGCCAGAAATCACTCACCCGAGGAGATGAAAGGCTGAACTAAAGTCAGAATTAAGGCCAACAAGGAGCAGAGTGGAACAAATATTCAGTAAGTTCTCTTGTGTGCAGAAACTTGGTTTTTTTGATGGATGGAAGATCAGAAAACTCATTAAAAACGGGATTCCCCCCACCCACCCTTTGAGTGTCAAGGTATAAATTTTGCCTTTAAAAGGGGCTTCAGACAGTCACAGAAGGCCTCAGACTGTAAACAAGACAATGACATAATAAATCATTAGACAGTATTTTTCTTGAGCTACTTCTGGAATATTTGAGATCTGTATGCAATAAGACAAAGCAATTCTTAAGTAACTCCTTATTCAGATTACTAATCTCCTATTTCATTTCCTCCAATTCTGTGGCAATGTCACTCCATTTGCCTGCTCCTGAATACTTCCAGGACACTTCAGATGGTGCATATTTGCAATTACAGAGTAGTTCATTTTGTTTTGACCACAATTCAGCACCCAAGTGAAATGTATCGAACCGCCACATTAGCGAGGACAACAGGAAACCATACAGTTCATTTTCCTGAGCTTCCCATGAGCTCAGTGCCACTGAAGCATGAAAGAAAGCAAGTCAACAGAAAAAAAGATGAAGACAGACAGATCTGAATAAAAGGCAAATTTCCTGGTTTTGGAAAGGAGAGGAGACCTCGGTAAAAGAATGGTTTAAATTCAGTTTAAACAGCCTCAAGAATGCTACTGAAAAGGCAGCAGGTAACTATTATTTTGAGGGGATGTTTCTAAAGCCGGTTCTACCAACAGTGTTTCAAATCCCTCTCTTAACACAAGTGTGTCGTAGCTAAGACTGCAAACACAAGCTAATGACCCCTCTGAGTCCACGTATAGGAGAAAAATTAATGGTGCCGCTTCACTGGCAAGAGAGCAAGGCACAGGGAACTAAGACAGCTCATTCATCAAAAGCCAGAAGGGAAGAGAGCCCTGGTCAAACAGTCCCAAGCTCCAAGCTTCAGCCCCTGGCCAGGTTTTCTCCCCGGGCTGGATCAGACAGACTGCATGTCCCAGGGGGAAGGCAGACCAGCAGCAGCCAGCAGCGCTGCAGGCACGGTGCTTCCCGCCAGCCACCGCCACAGCAAGCGGCCTGTGATTCACCCCACGGAGAGAACAAACTCAGCAAGCACCACCGAGACAGGACCAGCTCCACGTGGCCCATTTGCAGAGCCTCAGGCTCACGACCCTTCGAGGCTTTTCTCACATCCTCCTGCCAGGAAGCACTAGGTATTTCAGAGAGCTGAATAATTCTTTGGGAGCGGTTTATATCCCGAAGAAGGCAGGATCACAGAGCACCTGCCAGCTAAACACATGGCAGTTGAAGATGGGCAACACGTAAACATGGCTGCAGAGTGGAGCAGGAAAGCAAAAAAATGTATTTTCGGTGAATTTCCATGCTTCTTGCTGGCAAACAGTTAACCACATCTTCTAAATTACTGCCAGGGAGATAGATATTAGAGACAGGATCCCCGTGAGATACAGTGGGTTAAGACAGCTTCACACTGCTAGTTAACCGCACACACTGCCAGGCACTCAGAACATCGGCGGCCCCAAGCCACTGCCGCTGGGACAGGCCACTGCCAGCCCTGCGCAGCGACAGCACGCCCCTCTGACGTGACACAAATGAAAGCGGTGAACCCAGGCCCAGCAGAGTCACGCTCATTTTCACAGGATGCTACAAGAGATATAGCAGACAGTGCCCGTATTTCTTAAGAGTTGTAACTTAATTAACTGACATAAGATTAATAATTACCGTAGTTATAGGCTGGCTCCAAGTAAAAGTTTCAGTGTCCAGAACATGCACGTGGTCATTCCACCCTCTAGGAAGACCTGAATTCTTTAAAAATATTAAATAATCAACAAGTATTAATAAGTTCTAATTAAATATTAAGTTTAAATAGAAATTACTTCCAAGTTTACTTACCCAAAATGAGGTTTCATCAAATTCAAAAGTTCCCCGTTGCTTCCCTTCGGGAAAATAACCATAACCTCCAAAAAATATTAGCCTGCAATAAAACACGCATCAAGATCTATTAGAAATGCTATCACATCTGTTGCTACAAATTAAAGTTCTGTTTCAGCAGAGCCTTTACAGAAGACAGGAAAACCGGGAAGCTCCTTTGGCTTCATTACTTCCAATATGTCTACAATGCAAGTTTTCCAGGTGTGGGGCCCTGTTTCTTGCCCAATCAGCCCTACCACCCACATTAAATCCCTCTGTAGCTGTTTCCCATGCCTCAGGCTTCCAAGCTTTGCACTGGTCCCAAACACGTGATGCTACCAGGCCTTCTGCCTGGTCACTGCGCTTCAGCCTTCGCTACTGGGGCTCCCACACAGCAGCTACAGGGGTTTATTCCTGCAGTTCCCTCACTCTGCCCTTTCCAAGCTCTCTGCCTGTTTTTCCCAAGCCCAAAATGGTCACAGACACTCCCGTAAGAAGCAAGGAGAAAGCATTACATCTTGGGCACAGTCACTGTGGAGATGGGTGCTAGGCAGGGCAAGGGGAGGCCAAGGGACACTACATGCAGCAGACCCTCTACCAATGAAACTGCCTGGGAAGTGTTTAGCTTTGGGAGAGGAAGGAATTTTCCTTGTTGCGCTTGTTTCAAAGCCTGAAGAACAGTTACTATGAGCTGTCGCTCATCTGTTTTTACTGTTCTTTTGGTTTTTAAAATGTAATTTACATTTAAGTTTTACGTTTGGGTTTTAGCACATATTAGAAACTAATGGCATGATCTTGCCAGAAATCCTTACTGAATTATGAAGTAACAGAAAACAGTCTACACCACCTAACGAAACACCCATAATACCAGTCTCACACAAGTTGACATCTAAACTGATCACATCGAGTGTCGTAACAATAAGCTTTCTCTCCACATCAAGAATCAGAAAATTAGCATCACAGGCAATTTCCTGTCTTTCACGAGTCTCTTCAGCAAATACCAAACCAGTGAGCTTCCTCTCCACGTAACGGACAAAGCAGCACAAGCGTCTGTAGTGTTCCACACCAAAATCATTGTACATGGCTCAAACACAAGGACGTACGGCGTCCCTGATTTCCTCTGCCTCAGTAAAGCCAGAGATGCTACAGTCAAGACCAGCTGTGCAAACAGGCAGAAGATGCCTGCGCTGTCCAGGTGGTAAGGTTTTGTAGGTAACAGCTTAAAACCCTACCCTAACATGACAAGATGGTGGCATCCTGTAACCCTTGCCAGCTGTGACCAAAGAAGAACCAGAGGCCCCTGACTGTCACCTCCTATTCGCATCAGACCTCCTCAGCCCCGGCATCGCGTACCCCAGCAGCACTGCCCACGCTGGAGCAGCCCACAGGCTGCGGAGAGACCTGCTCTGTGGGGATCAGCCTTTCCAGCTTCTCCTGCAAGGGGAAAATTCTGGCCATGTGAGCTGTCACTTGTGCCACAGCATTCAGGAGTCCTGTTCTCTGGAAGCCAGGAATCCTCTGAGAAACCAGCCCTGGGTAAATGCTCCAAGAAGAAAGCCAAAGCCCCTGACCTCCCCTGAGATAATTCACTGCCACCCCCAACCTCCTGAGCAGCTGGGGTACAGCAAGCCTGTGGAAGCAGGAAACTACCTACAACAGGGTCTTTCCTCAGTCCATCCTCCAGTGCCAGAGGCTGGAACATCACACAGCTCCCTGCTTAGGGGACTAGCACTGCACTAAATCAATGGAACGTGCAAGGCAACAACGTTTTGCCTGTCAGGTCACCTGGCTTCAACACCTTCTACCCATCTTCCTCATCTTTTCCAAGGTTTGCGATGCCAGAAGGCCTTCTGCCATCTCTGGGGTGCTATCCCAACACATTAAAATTGGACAACATCAACAGCAGTTCAACACACTCCTTGTTTTGTGCAACCAGCACAAAACATGCCGAATTCAGTATGTGCACCGCTGTAAAAGCCAGAGATTAAAATGGCTTCCTGCTCTTCAGCTATCACAGAAAAGCAAGCTGTCCCACAAAATGTGACCAAAAGACTGCATTTTCCATGATATAGGGAAAACAGGCTTCTGTGAAGAACAATTCCAGATGCAATTGCCGAGAGGAATGACAAGTAACCACAATGCAGCACCTTTAAAGCCCTGTACCGAGAATGCGCTGTGGAAGATTTGCCTGTAACGCGCCTACATTTTGGACTGTGACTCACAGAGATACCCTACAGCTTACACCCAAACTGGGAGTGAGGTTTTACCCTTATCAACTGCTGAAGTTTTAAAAGGCTGGCTGGGGAAGAAAAGCACCGTCTTCCTGAAGCATGCATGTGCCACAAACAAGAAATCGCTTGTGCAGCTCTTGTTCAAACAAAAAGACACAACAATGACAAGACTAAGAGTGATTAAAAGCAAACACACGCGCAAGGATAGCTGTGCTGACTTTGTTGCTGGAGCCTTACTTGTTTTTGTAAACCCAAACGCCAAGTTTGTCCTTTGATGAAGGAGGTACCCCCTGACACTCTACTCTGACCCACTGCAGCACTTTGTCCGTGGATCTGGAATTTAACATGTAGAACTGTAGAAAATAAAAAGATTTTTTTTTACCCACACAGTTAGCTTAAAGCTTAAGTCTGACTGATGTTAAAATATTAACTTTTATATAGCATGTACTAGTATAGGAATAAATTAAAAGTTCTTTTCCTAGCTGCACAGAGTACCGACAGCGTTTGGCACAAAATATGGATCCAAAGATCCTTATCTTTCCGCGGACTCAAGCCCCAAACACTTTTTACAAAAGCAACAGGATTATGGACATGAGTTGTACCATCCCAAGGCTGACAGAGGATACAACAAAGGAGTGTACAAAGTAGCAATTCTCTTACAATAATAATAATAAAAACACTGGTTAAAAAACAAACAAACAAAAAGTGTGGTTGTCTACAGTATCATCCCTTCTCTGCATGTTACATCATTTTACATACACAGAAACAGCTGATACACATATATAAACCAAGTGAAATGTAATACCACAGCAGAAAAGAAGCAAGTCACACTTTATAAATGTGGCTTGTTTCAGACTATTTACAAGCATTGCATCAAGCTACTTTCAGTTTATATTTAAGAGTGAGGCCAAAACTATTTAACCTAAACCACTCTTCCAGAACATCAGAAAATATTATTAGAGACTCCAGAGAAGAACTGCATTTCAAACAACTACAGACCAGTTACAAATCACTCTGATATTATTTCATTGAACTCTGGAAATTCCCATCTTTCAAAAGAAGCAAACTCAAAAGCACCAAATGCAATACAATTTATAGGGTGAATTGCACAAGAACCAAAACAAGTAATAGGTCATGGTGTTTCTTCAGAGCTGTTAAGCTACCAGAGTACAATCATCATGTGAAATGATGCAGAGCTGAAGGCTGACCTGTTATACAAAAGTCATGTTATCTGACCTGCTGCAGAGAAATTAACACACTGAACGGGTAAAAGTCAGCTAGCTAATCACCTGCCTGGAAAAAAATAAAAAATCCAAGCAATAAGCACCATATTCTCTTAGTAAAAACCTCCTAGGCAAGCTCAAAAAGAACACGGCTTCTATTAGCTCACATCTGGGAAAGCAGCTGACAGGACGAGAAAGTTGGTTACCTGCTTCCAAGAACTAGATATGCAGCCAGTAGATGAAAATATTATGTTGCAGAAGCCGCAGAGGATACAATGACTGGAATATACCTTCAGCATTTCCTGTTATTAACATTTAAGCTCTGAAATGAGATCCAACCTGTCCAGTCATTCAGAAGAAAATGTTTCCATGATTTGTTACGATTATTGACTTCTCGCTTTGGATGGATTTTAATTAACTGAAAAGGCCACATCTAGTTTATAAAAAATGGGAACAAAAGCTAATGAGGAGAAACATATTTGTGAGGAGGAGTTTATCTTTAAATTACTAACCTTGTTTGTATTGCCACGTGCATGATGTCCTCCGAAGAGGTACACCACTCTGTCTACACACACAGCACAACTTCCAGACATGGAAGGTGGAACATCTCCCTCTGTTTTACTCTTCTTCCTAGAAGCACAGTTTAAAATATTTTATCTGATAAAAATGAACAATAATGATTTTATCTGGAGTGGAATTTTATAACGCTATCAGCATGTTTTTAATTAATAGGTCACTGCACACCATTCAGTTACGGGTTCTTCACACCCTTGCAGGTTTAACAATTTACACCACTAACCTGGTATGAGGGAGGGGGGTGGGGAAAAGGCAATTAAACTGATACATGTTTTGTGGGGGAGGAATCCTGTCTACCTAGTTCAGGAGTTTGGTATGCCTTTCATGTCCAAAATCCTCAGGAAGATCCTCAGGCAAAGAGGACACTCCTGTCTAAACTGAAGGTTTCTATTTTGATACTGGGTTTTTAATATTTGTAAACATTATAACCACAAAGATAAGCTTCCGCCCCACGTCCAAGGCTCTCGCTAACCACGAGGACTGGAAGCACTGCTGAAATTGAAATTTCTGCAAAGCACGGAGGGGTCTCGGCTTCGTGGCACAAGGCCCTAGCCAGCTACAGAACGGGAGCACTGGACTCCCTTCTTCTTGCACTATCAGGCACGCAGGTTTCACACAACTTCCAGGTTCCCAATGATCTAAGATGACACAGCAGTTTCTTTGGCTGCATCAACATTTAAAAACAACTCCTAAAAAGGACAGGAAATAAAAACCTCAATATGGGTTCCTTCACCGATATATCACTGTAATCAAAAGTGGTATAAATACAATTTTCAGGTGCTCTATCCTACACCAAGCATACCAAACCACTTCACACTGTTGACCACGTACTCCCTGTATGGGCTGCCTCTCCTACTTCAACTTGTGAAAACATATTTGTTGTTTTTATAGAAAAAAATTATTTGGAAATATTTTACATATTTATGCAATAGTTTGAGAGGTGGGAACAAAGAAATCAGGGAATTCTCTCTCTGTTCACAGACCCACAGACCCTCAGCATGCTTTCTATACCAGTTTAAGAATTTTTCTTTTTTTTCCCCCCCAAACCCCAACATTGTAATTATTTACTGTACCATCTTCCAGTTTCCATGTTGTAGATCCATATTTCATCTCTAGGCAGATAGAAGTCATAAAATCCCCTAACTTGGGCATTCTGCAGAACAGGTCAAAAAAGACAAATGCTTGACACATTGAATTACAGACTCCTGTGAATGCTGACACGCCCCCTCAGAGATCTAATCACAGAACAGCAAACAGCAGGAGCAGTACCTGCCACACTCCTGTACCTCTCACCTGCAGAGCAGCCCTCAGAGAGCAGGTATTTGCCTATTTTAGCTTTGGCTGGGGACCAGACAAGCTCCCAGCAGAGACTGGGGTAAATGGAAGTTAAACCTCCTTTTCATAGCCCAGGCAGGATAATTAGGTGCATAAATGAGTTAAAATGTCCTTTTTAATTCCCCCACCCCCCGCATAACACCAGCAGAACAATACACCAAAGCTTTGTCTTGGGCTACTCATTTATTTATCAAGTTAACAACTGATCTTCATCCTCGTCAAAATCTTAAAGCGACTTGGTTCTGTTTGCAGTACACATACACCCCAGTGTGATAAATAACCGACCTGTGACCACTACCATGCGATATATAGTTGTGCTGGTAACACCATAAATAAAAGCACCATTTTGCATGGTGTGCATTTCAAATCAGACAGTATTTGCTCCTCTTCCAACAGACACATGAGTTGACAAAGGCAGTCACCACCCTGCATCCCACAAAAAGTTTGCCAAGATCTGCGTTTAACACTCGTGATCTATTTCAGTATTTAAAAACTCTTAAATGCCATATTCTAATTTGTTAAGTGGAGCTCTTCTTTTCTGGGGGAGGGATACTTTTACAGAGTCACTCCCAAACAAATGGGATGTAATTACCAGCACCATGGGTGGCAGAAGGCTTACTTAACGAGGAGAACAGCCTACCTTATAGCCTCCCCAGACATACATGCAGCGTCCATCCGTGACTGCCACGTGCCCGCTGCGCTCAGCAGGGCTGTCGTTCTCCAGCTGCTCAAAGCTGTCCTCAGCTGGGGCTGGGAGCTCTTCGTCTGCCTGCAGGTCTTCATTATCATCAGCCATTTCGATACAGTGCTATTGCACAGAATAACACATAGTATGGAGCTTTGAAAACCATCAGGGGAAACACCAGAGTTAAAAAAAAAAAAAAAAAAAAAAAAGAAACTACACACTGTTGTTTCTTTCACAATGATGTTTCAGTGGAAGAAGTTCTCTCATCAGTCAAGAGACTTTCAGATGGGGATTCCTCAGTGGTGTGCAATTTATAATGGTTTCGGTTGCCAATTTGAGCTAAGGTATCTATCTGTTTTTTTTAAAAAACCACATTTATCTATAAATACATTAACTGTTGACAAAAAATAAAACAACCCACAGTGGAGAAGACTCAAAAGCTTTGCCTATGGTATGGCTTTCACAAAAGTGAAAACTCCTGCTGCTTTTCAGGCCAAGTCCCTTTGGGTTGCCTAAGCCAAGACTCCCACACACAAACTTTCCCACAGCTGTTAAATGCAGGATGCGTTACCTATGGTAAAAAAAAAAAATACCAAAGCAAAACACCAAAAACAATGCACGAAACAAAGCCGCCTGCTCCAAATCACGCTAGCATGCAGAGGGCCAAAGCCCAGAGCGCCCTGGAAAGCCGACAGCCAGGCGCACCCAGCCTGTGCAGCGCAGGGGTGCGAGCAGCCGCCGCGCCAGGGCTTTGGTACGCGGGGAGCCCCAGGGCCACGCTGTCACTGGGTGACACCGGTGGTAATTCAAAGCCCCAATTGCCGGAGGAATCAAGCCAGGAGAAGCCGCTGAAGTCAGCCCTGCCAGGTCATCCTGGAAGCTGCCTGCACCCTCCGCCTCAGCCTGCAACGGAGCTGGGGGACCCCAACGCCAGCCACCTGCCACGCGGAAGCCGCCCCCAAGCCCTGCCCTGCTGTTCGCTCCCCTACAGCCGTGAGCTGAGCCCGTCACCGCAGCGACACTTCCTGACACGGATCAAACGCTCACGGGAGCTGGGGAGGGCCCACAGCAGCTCCGCACAAGCAGGCAAAGCGAGAGGAACGCGGGGGCCTTCCCGCGGGCGCCCGGCCCCGCGCCTCCTCACCTCACCCGCCCCACGGTGCGGGCACCACACCGCCTTCGGGAGTTTATTTCCGAACCTTAATTACCCTTTCAGTCAGAAATCCGTACCCGCAGCTCCATGAAATCTGTCTGCTTCAAATTATCCGGGTTTTTACCGGCCTCCCCCCAGCGACCGGCACTCTTTATTTCTTTTGGTTTTAACAACCGAGCCACGCTGGACAAGTGTCCCCCTTCAGCCATTCTTCAGCTCCCTGCTGAAACACTTCTCACGCCGCCGCGATTCCCGAGCCCTCTCCGGCCCTGCCCTGGCTGTCCACAACCCCCTGACACCCCGACTGACCAGCCGCGGCCACCTCCCATGTTGAGGCAGCCCCGATAAACGTCATCTGTCGCGACATGCCCACAACGCAGCGGCCAAGCCGAAAGGCAGCCGCACGGCGCTGCGCAGTGCGCCATCACGGCACTTCCCAGACCCGCTAACAACCCCTCCGCGGCCCTTCCCGCGTCCTGCCAGGGCGTGAGCCGCCCCCCGGCCCCCCCGCCGCCCCCTCCCCGCCCAGGGCCCGGCACCTACCGCGGCGGGGGGCTGCGGACCGCCCCCCCCCTCCCGCCTCCCCTCCCTCACCTCAGCGGGGCCCGCACAGCGCCTACAGCCGCCGCGGGCGGCCCCTTCCGGCAGCGCCGCGCAGGCGCCGCCCCGCCCCGCCGCTGCCTGCCCCCCGGGGCCGCTGCCTGCCCCCCGGGGCCGCTGCCTGGGAGAAAAACCAGGGACCAAGGGGGATTTGCGAGGGTTCTCGTCAGGAGCGAGCCCCGAGAACCGAGAGATGGCAGCTGCTCCGTTAAAAAAAAAAAAACAACAAAAAACCCCCACAAAACAAAACAAAAAAGCCAGGGGCTTAATGCTGCACGTTTAGCGCTGGCTGAATCCCGGCTGGGCTAGGAGGCCAGCACAAAACTGGCCTTCACACACTAGTTTGCTCCAAAGCCTCCCCTCCCCCACAGATCAAGTTTACAGATTGTAAAAAGAATGGGTCAAAACCAGTCCCGCTTCAACTCTAGAAAATTTTAATGACTCTGATCCTTTAACTAAATAATTGAAACTGAAAAATAGCCAAGTACTACATATGCTCTTTTTAAACAATAAATAAACTTTTTTTTTAACAAGAATTAAATATAAACTTTACACATCCAAAATACAATATACAACCTATTTCAAAAAGGACTTGTTGATTACAGAAACATAGTAAAACAGTATTATGAACTGCTCATAAGCTTTCCTACACCAACGGTGATGCTGCCTGTGGCAGGCCTGGATCCAAATCCCACGGAGAGCGCACCGACTTTCCTATGTCGGGCAAGACGTCTGGCTCCTTCGTTTGACTGATGGTCAGGCGACAGAGCCCAGTGGAATCAACCAAGATTCAGTGGTGTTAGCACATAAGTTACCTTTTTCAAGACTGGTGAGTGTGAATCTTCCCAAGATACTGTGTTGGACTAATTTAATATGTTCCGAAAGGCTGATGTGATAAGGCTGTAATAAGATTTTAGACTTAAGCCAATATTTTATCCGATTGGAAACATTCTGTATCATCAAAAAGAATGAATCATATGGACTGTCTCATTAAGACCACAACAGCAGAAGTTAACAATATATACAAATGAACTTTTATCCATTTTCTATAATGCAGAAAACAAAAGAAACTTCCATAAAAAGGATTTCTTTGTTCTCAAACTTCACTTAGAAACTCAACAAACAGTTGTTCTGTAGCATTAGTAAAATTCAACAACAAAAGACTTTGCTGTACACCATACGTAAACCAAAGTGTTCAACAGTTTTGTTACCATTGTTCATATGGTGTTTAGTTGGCTTTGTCTTTCAATTTCAGCTTTTTTCTCTTGCCGGTGCTTAACTGCTGCCCAGAAGGTTATTTTTTTCAGCGCTTGCTGTGATAATTCCGATGGCAAGCACGGTATTTGATACTTTAAGAGAGCTGCGTTCTTACCAATGCAGTCAAGACACAACCTGAAGAAAGAAAGAAGAGGAAAAAAAAGAAAGAAAAGAAAGATAAAGTAAATGGTCTATATCCTAAAGACAAAAAAAGTGACATCTAATAAAAGCTTGTGATGTTCGTTCTATATGTTGAGCTTGCATGTGCAGGACAGAGTACTACATGCCACCAGTGTCTGAACTGCTATGGATCGCCATACATTGCACGTTTCAAATATTTACTGAGGAGGTAATTTTATATTTTACCTGCCTATGCAGAGCGCATGGTTCAAACCTGTGTCTAAAAGCACAGTGCCGTGACAATTTACACTAGACAACTTGTGCCAATAACCTCAACTCACCTGAGCAGCGAATAAGGTTGAGTCTGAAATATCAACAAGTCACTGCAGTGACCCTAATCAACAGAAAAAAAGAACCATTAAAATGACAAACAGCTTCTCAGAAATATCACTATTTTCTAGATTAATGTAATATTTATTACCACAGGTATAATTTAAAAGTGATAATACCTAAATAATTATTTATAAAGAATCTGAATAACAAATTCCTTTTTATGAGCCCAACAAGGGCAGGAAAAAACCCTTCAAAATTACTTTCCAAAAACACCTAAGGTCACATCTTAGAACACGGTATGATATGAACAAACCTGATAATATCACCAATCATATTAACTTTATTTTATTTCAATTTTAGTTATCACAGAGATAGGATTTATTTATTCAGTTTACTGACTGTGTCCATGAAATGCAAGTCATCTTTGCTTCCACCAAACACCATCACTTCTCCTTCTCTTCCAAGGCAGGCTGTATGCCACAATCTAGAAATAAAATTGTGATTAGTGACCAAGGAACAGCAATCAGCTGTGTGTTATCAGCAAAACAAATTTAAAACTTAAATGGTTTTAAGGGTTTCTGAGGAGCAGCAAGTTTACTTGCATGTCAACCTCTTTACCTCACATATTCTCCTCCATTCTTCAAGTTTATTTTCAAAAGACTCTTTTGCTATAAGGACAACTAAAATGGAAAGGTCACTCTTCTAATCCCGTGATTCAATTACTTTACACACAGAGACTTGAAGTCTTACTGGCCTCACTACTCACCCAGAAGAATTTTACAATTTCAAGTAATGTACTTTACAAGTTGCTCTGTGGGCTGCAGAAACAATGAAGCCTGTTCTTCATCAACCTGTGTCTGAAGGCAAACCTTCCATTCTTACAACAGAATGGGGAATAAGCGCCGAGCCCTCAGTGGAACACAGTGCTGATGAGAGCCTCTCCTCTGTCTGGCCATTTATTTGCACAGAGTATGTTGGGCCTTAGTATCTCTGAGGCTCCTGCTTCTTTGTCAAATATTACTGAAATGGGTCAATTGATTCAAAATGTACGTGGGCAGGACAGGCAGCCGTACATGCACAAAGCACAATAATATAACCCTTCTTAGGAAATCAAGGCAAAGACATTATTTAAAAACTCTCCAGACGTAAAAAATAATACCCTAAAATATATTACTAATTTATTTATTTAATATAAAAGGAGAGAGCAATATGACCATTGATCTCATGAGATTTTTGCTGAATGATTACCTTTCATACAGGCCAGTATATTTTTGTCATTATCTGACTTGTCTGTTCTCTAGTTATATATACTTTGTCGTATCTATCACTACTGCAACAAAACGTTACAGTGGAAAATTTTTGGAAAACAAAATAACTACAGAAAACAAGCTTTTGCTAAAAACAGCTTTTAGTTTTGGTTGTGGGTTTTTTTTTTCTTTTAAAATTTTCCACTATTTCTTTAATCATAACTACAATTCTAATGGCTTTAAGTGAGGTTTTTGGTACTGACTCTTATACCTGAACACAAGGATGAGAACTTCAGAACACCAGTTATCCTGTTTCAGTTTTACACTTCCCCCCAAAGATTCCTGGGGATCATTTTCTGTGTGTCAGTTACTTAGATCATGCCCACAAGTTTTGTGTTGTGCATATAAAATACATGGTATTAAAAAGAAAACACAACAAAACCAAAACAAAACCTGACTTGTACAATCTTGCTTTAACAGAGATTCTGCTACTTTAGCAGCCACACCTTGTTAGATTTACTTTTTATTATTAGCAGTTAAAAATCTAGAATTTTTATACCAGTGTATTACCACTGAAGTAAGTATCACAAGATTATCACCACCAGAGCTCTGGCCCTTTAAATCTGCTTAACCAAAATAATATGCACCACTGGAACTTTCATGCAAAAGTAAATTTTCTTTCTTTCTCCATTCATATCAGTAATTATTCACCATTCTCCACAGAGAAAAGGTGGGATACAGTTTAGCCTTCCTCATACCTGTAGATAGATCTGTCTCTGGCTTATCTGCATTATGAAAACTCTGGCCTGGACTTCATCACTGAAGAACACTGGGAAGCCTTTCCTGCCTTGACTTTGTTGACATCCTAGCTTGCAACCTGATGCTTTTTCTACAGACTGACAGAGTTTATGTCCTCTCACAGCTGCTCTAAGTTATCACCTAAACATTCTAATACAGCATGTTATTTAAATCATACAGATGTATAATCTAATAATTGATAACCTTTTTTTACACAGCTTTTCTAACTAGAATAACAGAAATACATTGTAATGAAAACACTGGGAGTCTGTAATTTAAACATACAATTTGTTCAATACTTTAACCTGGCATGCAAAATGTTAGCTAAAGTACAACTGATGGACAGAAAGAAGAAAAGTATGTTCTACCAATACAGAATCAGAGATCTATAACCTGGAAGACAATTTTTCAGAAATCAATTACTAAAAATTAAGGTTGAAGGAAATGATTCTTTACAGAATTTAAGGAGGGAATCACTTTCGCAGAAGCATTAGGAAAACACGTTCATGTATATGTGATATACCACATATTTTTATAAAATAATGGAAATTATAAAAAAGTACACATATACGTGTTATCACCAGTACATTTTAAGTCCTGCTGTGAAGTCATGTGAGTGACAGAACTGATTTAAACCTTTTTCATCTGCACAGATCCAGCAGTAATCCTGTGTAAGTATAGGGATGCAATTATGGTACAACTAAGTACTTCACATTCAAATTAGTTCAGTATAGACCAGCTTTTGGCATGGCTCCTTTTATGCAAGTTTCCAGGACTTCCTGAAAAAGGTTATTGAAGTTTCTCTTTTTAGGGGGAAAAAAAAAAAACCAACAACCCAACTACAGGGGAGGTCTTTTATTTCAATAAAGAATTAGGTCAATGAAAGGCAACTACCATCAGCCTACAAACTGCACACTAAAATCTTCAGATAGTGGAGAACCACAGGACACATTTGGACTTGAGGGAGCTCTGAGACTCTTGTCAGCTTGTGACCCAAAAGCTCTGTTCTTGTAGGAGGGGGTCTGGGCTGTGTGTGCTGTACAGTTCCCAGCAAATTTAGCAGCACCAGCCTCAGGAAGCCTCTTTGGTGATCCTGCTGCAGCAAGGAAGAGACCTTGCTCAATAGCCTCTCTGCCAGCACAGCCAAGTGACAATTCCACTTTGTAGCCCTGTATGGAATCTGCCCTCGGACTGCTGGAAAACCACTTGGGGCTCAAGAGTCACAGGTTCCTCACATCCAGCCCTGCCACCACTGGAGGCACAAATGTTATTCCAGCTTAACTGCAGAGTAAAGGCTGAGCTGCAGCTCCCTAGGCTGCTGCCTGCAGAAAAAGCACATTCTGTCCCTTCCCAATCCTCTTCCATGATGCACCGGTAAAAATAATTACACAAGGTGAGGCAGTCTGCCATTTCAGCAGTTAACTTTTATGAGACCATCCATGTAAAGAACTGAACACCAAGACAGACACGATCCTTGACTGCTAATGATGTGCTTTTCTATTTAAGGCAGTCATCAGTCCCTTCATGTATCAGTTCACTAATTGTAAAAAGACAGAAAATATTCTATGAAGCTAAGGTATAAGTTTATTTGGGCTTGAAGAGTTTGAAATATAAGAAAACAGAAAACTTGATCTACGGTGCTGCTATATTTAAAAGACGCCCTAGAATAGGATAAAACAGGAAGAAAGTTAATTGAGGTAAAGATATTTCAGTAACAGAAAACAGAATGGAAAGCAGGAAGCATGCAAATGCCAGACCAGAATTGTACACTGTGTAAAGGAATGATATAAAATTGTGCTGAGAGTACCTGGGTGATTGTATTGAATGAACTCCATGAAAAACTTATATTTACTATCTACAGCAAATCAATTTAATAGTATTTATATTATAAATGCAAGGAATGCTTCAAACACAGGGAAGGGGAACTGTCTGGAAGAGACAGTACTGTTGCCAGTATGAACAACACACATTCTAGAACCAGGTTGGTTTTGGTTGGCAGTTAAATCCTCGAAATAACAAAACTCTGCAGTCATTTACTGTGCTGCTTAGTACTTCTGCTTAGAAAAAAAAAAGAAAAAAAACAACAAGCAAGAAGGTATTTCATAATACTTTTGAACCCTGAAAGATGCACCAACATTTTCATGGTTGTCCCCCCCAGTGCTTCTAATAATGTATCAACATTAATCAACTTTTATTATTCTTATAGATTATTAGTTCCTCAAAAGTTATGCAAGATACGTTTTCTTATATAAAGTAATTTGGCTATCAAACACCAAGTTAATTGGACACCCAGATCCTTCATTACAAAAACTCTTCTAATGCAAGTAACCATCAACTATAACAAATACAGAAAGTAATAATGCTGTATCAGGTGTGAAGGAACATAAGTTAGTAAAACAAACTATTCAATCATACGGCATTAATCTTCTAAGATATTCTTACAATGTAGTTTAAAAATACTATCCAATAATTTAGAAGTACTTATTTTTTATAAATTCCTTAATTTCAGCAAAATATCTATTTTCGTATACCTAGGCATACTCTTCGGCAAATGGGTAAGTTGTTTCCATCCATTTGTTGTAATGCTGTGAATCCAGCCATCACCTACAATATAAGAACATACATTAGTACTTTTTCGTGGGACAAAGTATTACCTTTTTTATTTATACAAAAAGCTCTGTGTCCTAAGAGCACATATTAAGATAACAGTAACATCATCACTACATTAACTTGCATCTTTTCAGTCTTTGTGATTTAACCATTCAGTCACAGAAAGATCACCACACTGAAATCTGGAATTAAAATACACTTACTTTTTTCCTTTCGGATACACTGAGAAAAATCACCCCCTCTCAGTGGAATATATTTATGACACTCAAAACTATTTTCACTGATTTCACATTTTTTCATGAAAAGAAGTTGCCTCTTCTAGAAAAGGAACTCAGTATAAGATTATCCTACTTCCTATTTAACGTTTTGTACCTGTGATTTGTTATTAATCCAAAAATCTACATTATGTCGACGTTATTATTTGTATCTTCTCCTGCAATTTCTATTGATATCAAATTACACCTTTTTCATATCAAAATGCATCAGACTCTTGCCTTTATTCTTTTTGATGACAGTTTGATGAAAGATTTATTATCATATGTTCTTCTTGTACTATATACTATGTGCTCCTATATTTCTATAAAAATAATAAGATAGCTAGAGAAATACTGAAGCGCCATGAAAATTCTCTAACAAGATTTAGGTCTAAGTAGCCTGAGAAAGACAACAAATGTGCACACTAAATGATGTTAGTGTTAAAGCGTACAATAGAATTATAATCTCTAAATTACTTACTTAAAGGAACATTATCAGAACTTAGTCCACCAAAAAGAAAAAGTCTGTCATCTCCTATCGTAGTCAACGTGTGCCAGGATCGGTCTTTTGGTTTCTCTCCACTGATATTAATTCTTGGTGAAACAAATAAACAAAAACAAATTTTCAATTAATGCTAAAAATTAGCCTGCCAGAAATTTTAATAGTTCACTTAGCTTGTCCTAGAACAAACTTGGATATTTTCCCAGTGAAAAAGCTGCACTCACACAATTTGAATTTACTCTTAAGATGAATGGTGTTAAAATCTAAGTGAAGTAATTTCTTGTAGTAACTGTTCTCTAAACAATCAGTTCTATAAGTATCAAATTTAAGGACAAAAGCATTGATTGTTATTTTGGTTGTTTTCTTAAGATCACTAAAGCTACTACTTAATGTACAACTGAAGGCACTTAGGACAGCAAAGAAAGGACCACATATTCAAATAAACTGCACAATAAATGTAGGTAAACAGACTAAGTTATTTGAGATAAAATTTAATGAATTCTGAGGGTCTAGAGTTTCTCTACTCCTAGGAAAATGATTTTAAATTATGCAAGTGTTGTGGCTTTACCTTTTATCCAAAAGCTACTACCTCTTCAACCACTGTGCCTTTTAACACAATGGTTAAATGGTCACCCAAACTTCTGAGATAAATTTTAGTACAACATGGAATTCCTAAGTAAAAAACAGACTCAGGTTTATTATCCCAAAAATCTGTTCATGTTACAAAAACAGGGATTTGATATTGATTTCATTTTAGTTGCACAGTTAGGTGTGCTCAAGATGAGAAACTGAACAGTAAAGAATCTGAACAGTAAAGAATCTGAACAGTAAAGAATCTGAACAGTAAAGAATCTGAACAGTAAAGAATCTGAACAGTAAAGAATCTGAACAGTAAAGAATCTGAACAGTAAAGAATCTGAACAGTAAAGAATCTGAACAGTAAAGAATCTGAACAGTAAAGAATCTGAACAGTAAAGAATCTGAACATAAGGGATTACCTACAGTAGGTGGCCTGAATCCACAGCATCAGTTTACATATTCAGCTGTCTTAGGAGGATCCCAACAATTAGCAAGAGCAAGAACCTCCAGAGGGCATCAGCCCACCTAGTATCTGGCTACTAAGCAAAAAGACGAACTTCTGTTGCAAAGTACCTGGTTAGATACAAAGAATCTAGGCCACTGCATACTCAGTACATCCTTATTTTGGAAAGATGATGGAAGAAGCCAGTGCAAACACCTTTAAGGCCTCTCGTTGGGTCAGAACGTTAGTCGGAGACTGTCCAGAGGGAGTAAGAAAGGAATATTCAAATCCAGGTAGACTATACCTCTCAAAGAACCAGTTACTTTTTTTTCCCCTCCACTTTCCTGAAGTGAGGCAACTGTAATATACACAGACGTGTGCTCAATCTACAATATGAGCAGCGCAGACAGTCAGCTGTATTTCCTTTGTTATCAATGAAGAGAAACAGGTCCTTGAAAAGCACAACTCTTGATTTATTTTAGATGTCTGCCTTAGCAGCAGTCGTCTCATGCCCAAGAAGTGCCTGTTTCTCTTAAGTGAGCTCAGAGGAAGCCTAGGGTGAGTAATACAGGCATCTGCAGTTCAGTTAAAGGAATTTCACTACTGGTGACTGCTAAGCAGTTCTCCATCTGGAAGCAAAGCCTGAAGAATCATAGCTAATTAAACAGTGATTGCAAAACCGTCCTACTAAATTTGGCACTGAAGTTGAAGCCAAGTCACAATGTTTGAGTTGCTTTGCACAACTCTTGCATGAGAAGCTTCTAAAATTGGCAAAGGGGCAGATCGTGCAGAGATACAAACAGGCTTTGATGTTTAGAAATATAGATATACCAGATACTGATGGCTGATAATGTTTCAATCTTTCATACCCCCAAAAAATCACAGTAAGAGAAAGAACATAATATTGAACATTTTGAGTAACAAGTCAGTGGAGCTCAGGGAAAGCAAGGTAACTTCTGGGTAGTGGCAACTGAAATAAATACTGCAATCTCATGCTGGAAGATATTACTGGATTAGTTAGGTTAATATTATGCAATTCCTTAAGAAATCTACATAAAGTTGCATAAGAAAAAGAAGACATGACTGGTTAATGAGAAGCCATAGGGCTTTAAGTAAAATCATCGTTGCATTTGGAATTTTTCTTTTAGGAGATGTCCAATAAGTGAATCCAAATGTAGGACTGCACAAACCAAGCCCTCTTGGCTGGGAGACATGTACCTTACAGAAGAACCTCAAACACCTGCAGTAAACTTGTCTTGGTCAGCAGCATTCAGACAGCTAAACTTTTTAATCTGTATTAAATCCTTGAGTCTCATTTGGTGATAATTCACATGGGCAATCAAAGGCAATCTCTTTGCAGCTGCAGAACAGCTGAAAATTCTATTATCAAGACGAGAAAGGTTGCATCTTGCCCAGTTTTTAATTCATCATTAGATCAGAAATTTCAGTAGAAAGGAATCTGAAGCTACAGCATAAGGGAAGGCTCCTTGCCAAAAAACACCTAGAGGAGAAAATACCCTGACAGCAAACTAGTCTGAAGTAATTTACCCCTCTGTAAAATTCTGGAATGACACGAGGGCTTATTAGAGGCAGTTTTCAGCTGGAAATGGATTGTCTGGTTAGAATTATTTAAAAGTATTGCTGGTGCTTAAAGAATATAGTTATTTTCTTTACTTCACACTCTTAATATTTAATTTTATTGGTCTCAGCAAGCATTTCTTTGCTATATAAATTTCAGACAAAAAAAAAAAAAAAAAAGAGGAGAGAAAAAACCCCCACCCTCTATCTACTCTGTCTTACTTTACAATGTTTGTGTATGGATTCGTAAGACTTTTGGGACCAAGTTCTTTATATTGGAGATGATCCCTGCAAATGCCCAATTTCTAATACACCCACCACGACTGATTTTACGAAAGGAAGCACATAGCCAGAAATAATTTTCCAAACAATTTGTGCAAAGACAGACTGTAAAGTGGAGTCAAAATGGAAATACTGATTGGACATTGTTCTGAGAGATAGACTGATTTTTGCTCCTTCTGTAACCAGGAGATGAAATCACAAAGAGGTATGTTTGTCCATGCTGACAAGTAGCCTGGTAATACAAGATGAATTTACCACAGTAGATAATTAATAGGCACAACTAAATTATTTGGAGAAAACATCATCTAGTCCTAGGAAGGCACCCTTCCCTGCCCCGCCCCAATGCAGCTGACAAAGGCTCATCTAAATATTCTGCCGTCTGTGATAGTCCATATTTCTCAAGTTTCCCTAAGATCTGTCACTTTAGTAAGGGAAGAACAGTGCTCAGGTATGTAAAGCTTCCTGTAAGATCAGCCTTTGATTAGTTACCCTTCTAGAGATGAATACATACAAATGCTTCACCTCCTGTGAGGTGCAACCACAGCAGCAGACACTCTGCAAAGATTCTTTTTCCCCCTAATTTCTTAAATCTCTCTTTTTAGTCTCTCTTAAATCTCCTTTTTCCCCAGTCTCTCAAAGACTCTTTGCAAAGGTGTTGTAGAATGGCTGGATAGTAGGCTCCTACATTTATAATGATCAGAGTCTATACTAAATCATGGGTAAGTCTTGTGAGTTATTCTTGGATCGCAATATGGAAATAACCGAGTATTGGAACAAACTTCAGTTTTTAGGAATGGCTGCACATAGTATTACTATCCTTAGTGTAACAGGGGGTGTGGGGGGGGTGGGGGGTGTAAATCAGCCTGTTGTACTCAGGTCAAGAGGAGAAAAACTTTTTAAAAACTTCAATATTAGCTTTCAAATGCCAAACAAAAATGAAATGCTGGCTGACAAGGACTTAAGCCAGAACTTTGACACTGACATCCCTCCTTTCAGGACTTGAAATTCCTCTCATTGACTTGTCACTCAACTATCACAAGCTTCCTTTCTAAAAGCAATAAAAAGCAAACCAAAGAGCAGCTGCTCATGCAACAACAAAAAGTAAGCAGCTACAGCAATAATCTGAATAATCAATCCACTCAGAGGTAAAGCTCACAGTCTAAGAGGGACAATGCCATCATTTAGGTAGAACATTTTTAATTTTAAAACAACTAGCAAAGAAAAAGGGGAATTAAGCTGACCAGTTAATAACCACAAATGCCAATTAAAGACATTTTCAAAGGGAAGTTTTCTTGAAAGGACACTGTGCAACTTCTTTGTCCTGCTGCCATCAGCAGCAAGAAAGAATGGATGGAGGATTGTGTTTACCCCCTTGCTTTGCTCTCGGCTCAGGGGGCAGAGACTTGATGCAGGATCAGACCAGCAGTTACAGGCAATTAAAGATGCCCATCATAGCTGCATGAAGCACATGAAGGCCTGGAGCAAGATCAGTACTGACTGGCACATATTCAGGAAAGGTGTATTTCATGGCCTTTTATATGAAACTACTATTAGGTTACCTTGAGAATTGAAACAGAACAGTGGTTATCACCCATTAGTTGCTGTTTACCTGCTGGTTTGTCTATCAGCTAACAATATATCCACTGATTCTACACACGTAGTAGGCACTATCATAAATGCTATACGCAAACAAACAAATCTTAGGAAGTATGCCATATCTGATTGAGTTTAAAATTGAAATATTTAGGTCATGCTTTTACTCGATTTTTTAAAAAATGGTTAAGATGCTTATCTTAGGGACAGGGAGATCTCTCCTCAACCTGTACTATAATGAGCCACATATAGATAGTAAAAACAGTATTCAAAAAGACATCAAAACTAAAATTCCATACAAAAAATTTACCCATCTTGAAAATTAGGATGTTAAATCAGTACATGCTGTGCTTAAAATAGCATCATCAATGCTTTGGTGCAGAACAGAAAAAGCCTAATAACCTCTATCAAATTAAATTAAATTGAAATCACAATATAACAGCTGTTAAAATAGTCCCCAAACCCCCATTCTCCTCTTGGAAAAGCTACAAAACTAGCAATGGAACTATTTAACAATATGTTTCAATCTGCTACATTCAACTTCAAGTGTTACAGAGAAAAACATACCTTCCAGACCAAGTCCAAGTGTCTAAATCCAGGCAGTGCAAATCATTCATTCTAGTTTGCTAAAACAAATAAATAAAATCCCCGTTGTGTTATATTAAGCAAACAATGAGCAAAGTATTTCAGCAGGGCCTTCCCAGGACAGAATATTTTAAGTAACAATATTTTGAAGAAAACTGTACCCATGCGCCTTAAAACAACACTGTATTATATGCCAGATGAAAAGCATTTCTTCTCAAAACCCCCACGCAACTCTCAGAAAACTACCTGTCAGGAATATCTACAGTAATGCAACAGCAGTATGGGGCCAATTTTAGCTGTTAACAGTAGTTTAAAAGTGAAGAACTACGTGATACTCCGATCCTGCAAATGTATTCAATTTTCATCCATAGAATTCATAGCAGGTAATTGTAGAAGGTGTAATACTCCACATACAGTTTCCTCTCATTACTTTTCTTTGCATTCTGATCAGAACTATGCATCCTCTTGCCTGGTCACTTAATCCTTGAAATATTCTTGTAGGTACTGTACTCAGTACATGCCATCCCACAAAAAGTTCATCACATCTGTGTTTTTCTATCTTTTCTGGAATGCAAGTCCTTTCACAAAGTTGTTGCTAGCAACAATGTTTTATAACCCTATGGCATTTGCCATAAAAATAGTAAAAGGTATCATTAAGAACAATGGGAAATCAATACACTTGCATATCTGCCTATCTGTGGAGAAGAAGAAAGTAACTGCCTTAGAAACACAAAGGCAAGGGGAGAATGTAGGGAAGAATTTCTTTGCTTCAGATTGTAGCAGTATTTTCAATGGCTCACAATACACTTGACTGATACTTGTGATTCCCCTAGGCACTACAAAACAATATCTGAGAAGTAGGGAAATATATCTTGCCTTACCTTACAATTTCTTTTCTCCTAGGGTAGTCCATAGATCTATTAGAATAAGCCTTTCTCCAGCTTGCAGATCCTTTGAGGCAGAAACTAGACTTGTCATTTAGATCAGAATAGGAGTAGTTTTACCCCTGAGAACTCAGACAGTTAGTGAGTTTGAGAGACTTTCAAAGCTGTCCATCAGGGCTATGGAAAGTCTCTCAGGGTATTTCAGGAAACAGCAAGGTTTTCAGGATAGCTATGGCCTCCTCTGATCAAGTTTGTGCTAGCCCTTTTCTGTCCCAGGGAAGAGAATGTTAACTAGCATTTTGGCACGCCTTCAGAGAGGCCAATAGGCTGAAGAAAAGGAGAATGTGAGGGCTTTTGTGCATTGCCTGAGAAACTTTATCCCCACAAGATGGTGAATATAACAATAAAGTGTGGTTCAGCTGACGGCTAGTGGAACAGATCCATCTTCCATAACAAGTCTATTTAGTTTCCTGCTCCTTCAGGTGTCTTTGAAGGAGATAAGGAACAAATTATAAAATCAGAAAGCAAAATGCAGTTACTATCTTCTGCTGTACCTGTACACAGCTAGTACTAAAAGTATTTACTCATCTTGGAATAACACAGTTCGATACCGAGGACATCTATTAAAGAAAGGGAAGAAAGAAAGTTGCTGTTATGTTGGAAATAAAGGTTTCAAGAAGATCCTGTTCAAGACCTCCTCGCTGACTTTCCTTTCCTAGGCATTAGGCAGAAGATGGAGTAGTTTTCAGTTTCTTGGTCCCTGGGAAATCAATGTATTATAATCTTTACATTTGCATGGTTCAACAGATTGACAGATGCATAATTACATCAACCTCATCTTGAATTCAAAACACAGCATCAGTTGGACATTTATGTCTAAGACTCAGCTTTAACAAATGAAAATGCCTTTCTACCTGACCCTTAACTGGGGAACTGTAAAGCACACAGTTAGGTTATAGTATTGTCACTTGCAAAGTTTTCTTGCCGTTTTTCATGTATTTCCAAATGCCATCAACTACATTTAATCTTTTAGCTGATAGTCCTAAGATGATTCTTAATTGGCTTAAAAGCATCAAGCCTCACCAAAGGTTCTGCATTTCCCTCTGAGCTACAAAGACTCCTCAGACATCCTACTTAATCTACGGCATGTTCATTTATTTGCAGCCTGGTAAACATTAACCAGGATCTGCTTTATCACAGGATTAGCTTTCTAGCATGATGAAAGGCATTAGGGGTGACATATTTACAGCTCACTGCTGTTATGGTAAATTCTGTGCAGCTCTCCATTCTCAGATTTACAATCAAACAGATATTACAGCTCAAATCTTTCTACGAGAAGGATTGTGGTTCAATGTATCTTCTGATCTTCAGCGACAGAAAGGATAACAGGAAATACAAACATGCATACATTAAGGCATCAGATGTGTGAAGAGCTGCTAGAAAGACTTTTGTTTTAATACTTCATCATTCTTTACATGAAAATTTTCCACTTAAATCAAACATGCGACTTGCACCAACTTTTGGACTAATTTCTCCTTCCTTCCCACTTTCTCCCATTTCTGTTTTTTTCAGGGGCTTACCTGGAGGAACAGAATCCACATAACACTTCTGAGCCTGTTTTCAAATGAATCCTGGTACAATTGATATTGATCACCATCATCTTCTTTTACCAGTTCTAGCTCCAAGTTTGGAAAAAGGTGCCCTTTCCTCCCAGAAAGATGAATAGGAGAAGCCTCATGACACTTCCTGGCCCTTTCTGGTTCCTTGCAGAGCCTTTTCCCTGGGAAGATTTGTATTATGGTGAACTAGAAGGAGAAGGAGGAGCAGAGCAACCCCGTATTTGCTCCTTAATTTATGGAGAAAAGCAAGACTTCATCCTTTGGGGAGAAGTTACTCCTGTTGTCAGGAAATTTAGTGTTTTTCTGATGTCTTTTACCTTTCCTTTCCTGTTTCATAACTTACATTAATTCCTCAAGCCCCACTGAATGTTCCCTAACCTTTGTAAGTCTCCTTCCATTTATTTCTAGGATACAAAGTGAATCAATAATAATCATGAAAGTGAAAATTACACTTGCTGTTCTTCTACAAAATTAAATATAGCTTTCCAAAATTTTACTCTTCTCTTTCATTGTTCCCAAGCGGTTTCACTAAAATTTAGAAAATGGGTATTAAGGGAGCTGATGCTACCTGATGAAGAGAAAAACTTTTCCAGATCAGAGCCTTCTTGTATTTCTGAATCCTGTAGTCAAATAGAAGCCAGAGGGCATGTCCTTTTAGGGCATATCTAATCATGTAACAGCACAGTGGAGAAATGACAAGTGAGTTCCAGTTTACTAATAATGTCACTTGCAGAGGCTGCCTGAGGATCCTAGCTTCAGTAACAAAGCAGTTCAGTTGCAACAGGCACAATGCAGGAACTCTGACTAGCCTGGACACAACACTTAATGCTGTTCTGTTTCTGGGGTGAAGACCTCTGCACCACGCAGACAGCCTTTCCTAACAAAAAGCCAGAGGGAGCAAGGCTCTGAGGGCTGAGGAAGTGTTCAGAAATAAAATGGCAGGCCAGAAGGTCCTGAGCTACATGTTTAATTCTTCACATCTAGGTTTCTTTCTCTCTCACGTCTGCAGGCTTGAGTTCAGCTGCGATTTGCAAGGGCTCATTTATACAGCAGGCACAAAAGAGCAAGTCCATAGCAGAGGCACAGGGCTCACTTGCATGGCTCCCTGACACACAAGATTCAAGTAAGACTAGACACTTTTTCAAGCTTTCCCAATATCCCTTAATTTCCTTAGTTATTTGCAAATCAAGTTTGTCCAAACCTACAACTCTGGAAGCTACTGCATGCAGCTGTCTCTCAGGGGTGGGGCTTTAGCAACAATTCCAGGGATCATGAGCCTGTATAAAAGGCCACATAACACATGATGGTTAAGAAAAAACAGGATCAATATTGTTTACTTTCTTTCCTGATTGCTTTGAAAATGTACTTCGGTGAAATTTTTTCCTGCAGCTGCGGGTGGCAATTCAAACTGAAAAACCAGCTGGATATTGCGTGGCCATTCTGAACCTGCTTTGATCTGTATGTCTGGTTTCTGTCTGAGCAAGCAGGAGTAAGCCATTTTGTAACAGAACTGTAGACTTTCCCTGAGAAGAACACTGCATTAGAGCACAGCTTTTACAGCATGAAAACAGGGGATAGGGAACAAAGTGCAATTTTACACTGTTTCATTTGCAAGTACTTGAGAAGACAGGGTTTAGGTTATGGCAGCTTTCCAAGATGAAGTTGGCGTATGTTCACCGCAGGGTATTTCCAACCAACAGTTAATTCCTTCACTTTCATATAACAAAACTATAGGAACACAACACTGAGGGCTTCTTCACTGTTACTTTTCATAGTAGTAGGCATAGGAAGCATTGTCTCATCCTCCAGCTGAATAAGATTAGAGGCTCTAAATTAACTGTAGGTAAAAGGAGCTAAAAACTTAAGTTAAAAAAAAAAAGTATGGAAGAGTACATAGTAATTTAAATTAGGAAGGTTTTTTTACTTGCCTTACAGAATCTGTTTCTCACATTCCTGATAAACTCCAGCTCATACAGAGACCTTTAAAAATAATATCTTCCCTATGCTTTTGCAACAGCTCTAAAAAGAGCTGGCACACTTTCCATCTCGTGAAGAAACTACCCTTGCAAAAACTTTACGAATGATAGGGGAGCTTGCATTAGTTAAGACTACCTACTACCATCCTTGTTTTCAGCCATAAGACAGGAATATGTTTTTTGAATTGGATTGCTGCCTAAGGCTTAAATTCTTACATTAATGCTTCAGCAGAGAACAACTGAAGAGAAAATCTCCTCTGTCTAGTACTAGATAAATTAAGTCTGTTGCTGAAAGGTTTTAGTATCTCCTTGCTTACCAGTGCTGGCTTCAAGGTTGTTAGGTACAGATAACCAGGGGGGATGATGCCTATGACTTTTTTTTATTATTATTATTATTAAAAAGAGCTAAGAAGTGTTAAGATTATATGGCAAGAATCTAGCCTTGATTTAAATACGCACTGATTGCATCCTATACAGACAGCTGTTAACTCTGCCTTTGACTGTCCTAAGGGACAACAGATTTAAGATCCTCCCACAGTGTATTAAATGGTACAGTTTTGGATCAACCATCAAGAAAGCAAACACAAACCTTACTCTTGTGGTAAAGAGCTTATGTTGGATGCCCAGAATAAAGCTGTTAACAGCAATCTCTATGGTATGCTGCCCATACTCTGTATCAAGGGGACAGAGCATGTTAAAGGTAAAGACTGCGGCTGCAAAATCGACATTCAAAGAGCAGAGGAGAGGCTTAACAAGACTGGAATGACCTGTGCCTGCAGCAGCCTGTGCTATCAGGTAACACACTGCAGCATCCTGTACCAGCTTGAATGTCTGGAGACTAACAGCTTTGTATCCAGCCATTATAATCACATGCTACTCTTCCAGACATCTGTATTTCAGTCACTTATGTGCAAAAAATGACAACAATTTAAATCATAAAGCCAAATGAAATCTGTTCTTTTCTACCTTTCACAACCATGTTGCAATTGTAAATATAAAATACTGTATCCCAACAGTTATTCTGAACTTCACTCTCCCAGAAGGTAAATATCAGAGTATGAAAGATGTGTATGTAAGTAACTGATGGTTCTTACACATTCCCTCTTTCTTTAGCGGGGGGGGGGGGGGGGGGGGGGGGGGGGGAGCACAAGCTAAAATCCCAGTTATACTTAATACTTGCTTTATTTTTAATTTATTTATATTTAATACAGTGAAATGGGGGGGAAAAAGCCAGAAGGTTCAACGTATGTATCTAAGCTGTAGCAAGCACAGAGTGCTAGCATCTCATTTATTTAAACTTGGTCTGTTAGCAGGCTTGCTTTTGCTCCACTCTCAAAGAACCATCTCTTACACACATATCAACCATTTTTGTTATTTATAAACATTTGTATTTACCACACAGTCATATTTTTTTCCCTTTTGGGGACAATGTATGCTTCATCATTAATACTACAGACAGAAAGACAGACTCTTATTTTTTTAAGACAGAGGGGGACGAAAAGAAGCATCCTGGATTCAGCACCCCTAACATACAGGTTAGGCCAGAGACATTTTGGATTTTTTTCTACTACAAAGTAATTTGCTATAAAAAAATAGCTGTCAAGGAAATAATATTACTGCCAATAAAATGTTTTAATTAAACACTAACCAGCACTCTTCCTCCAAAGATGTAACCTTTATTTCCCAGCACAGCACATGCATGAGCTGCTCGAGGCTGAGGTGGATCTCCACCCTGAAAGAACCAAAATAAGATCCTTCAGAACATCATCAAAGTGCCAGCTGAGGATAGTGGCAAGTCAGTGTTACTGAGACTGCAAAGATAAGGCCAACGTGCATCAATATGCTGACAAAACTGCAACTTTAAAAGGAAAATCATTTGTAGTCATGTCCAAGACTCCATAGATGTTAAAAGATACATATAATTGCCAAGGACAGCTTTAATCACATTCCCTCAGTTGCTAATGTTTAATATATTCCCTCTTGGTCTCATTTATCATTGCTTCATTTAAGTTAAATTCAATTAATTTAGCTTTAATTCCTAAGCATAAAACTACAGTAACACATCAGTTATTGTTGATATCTCCTGTGCAGCTTTATTTTTCCAAAGTGCAAACCATTAGGAACAGGTACTAAAATCTCTGGAAATCAGATCTTAAAATTTGATGTTATATCCAATAGCCACATGCCAAGAAGTCTTCCCTGTGTAAATCAGAAATAAAGATAGCAAAATTGGCTTTTATTTTTCAAAGGTAATTTCTTTTTCTTTTCATTTAGTTTTATAGGAATTTTAGAACATCCTATAAAGACCATAAAACAGTGTCAGACACTGATACTTCTACTGACATATGTACTTCGACTGAGTTCTCACGTAAACTCACTGGGATTTTATGAACCTTTATAGTATACTATCATATTAATATCAATAAATAGAAATGTGTGCATTACTATATTACTGGGTAAGTGAGTATACATGTTCCCTTGGAAGACTATTAAAATAAAGTATTTGCTGATTAATATCTGATCTGTTTATTCTAACAATATAGCATGACTGGGAGATATTTGTTCAACAGATTTTTTCAACATTTAACTCTTGAAGGGAATATAGCAAGTCCATATACACAGCATTTAAAATAACTATATAACCCTTGCATACTAACCATATAAAACATATAAACTTCACAAAGAAAAACTGAAGGCCTAAGCTAGCAATATAGCGAGTTTACTGTCTCTCCCCTTGCCTTCCTCAAGTCTGTGAAAGCTGAGTGGTGAACCAAGAAAGACCAGATTTCAAGACGACTATTTGTTCTTTCAGCCCAATATACTATCCTTCATGCCAACCTATCAGCTTTATGAAAAGGGGGAGGCAGGGGAGACGAAGAAATCTCCAGGCACACCTTAATCTCTCATGTGATCAATTCTCAGTTATCTGTGATAGGTTATCCATGTTGCAGATTAATTAGCTACAATCATCCAAATGGCTTCATACCAAAACAGTTCAAATAAATGGGGTCTGTTAACCTTGGTTTGGCACCATTAAGACCATTCCTGCATTTCTACCAAACACTGCCCAAAGATCTTTGCTTCATTCCAGAAGGCCTTCACTAGGTGTGAGACAGGATGAATATGGAGCTGGCCTGGATTAATGGCTGTGCTCCAGCCACAAAACTCTTCCAGACCCAAAGCCCTGGCACTGCCTACAACGATACCCAAAGTCAGTATAATTGACGTGATCCATTTCTAGAGGACCCAAGTTTGCATTGTGAGAAGCCACTGAAACACCTCCACAACCCGTTCCTCAGCCCCACTCTGGTATTCCTACTAAATGGATTTCTGGAGTATTCCTGTGCCTTGTCTTTCCAGTAATGGAGCGCTGACAGTAATTTTATATTCCCAACAGTTGTCTTAAAGCTTGAATACAAAGCTTTAACTATTCTGTATCTAGGGGATGGTTTTGAGATAATCATCTTCTAACATATTCAGATTTCTAATACCTCTCTGAAGCTTATGATGGTTTTTACATCAGAACCACATTATAGAAAAAACAGCAGTCTAACAACATCCCGTGGGAGAAAAATCTCGTATCAGTTCTGAATTTTCCACATTTCACAGGCACTGAGTGTCCTCCTGTTTAATGTTATAAGCCTGAGCAATACTAAGCATATTCAGATTTCTTCTCCCAACATAAGTTTCTAGAGCACCATAACTATTCAAAATGCAGGAAAATCACAATTGTGCCAGAAGACGAGACTAAAAAACACTCACTCTAATTGCTGGTTGAGACCAAGTTTGTGTGGTTGTATCAAAAACATGAACATCATTATGCCATCCCCAGAATATCTGTCCTTCCTAAAAAAAGAAGTTAAAAAATTAAAAATAAGTATATTTTATTTTTTAAATCTTTGTGCTTATTAAAGGATGTAAATCCAGAAATGATCTATCAAAACAGAAAATAAACTAAAATACAGAATTTTCTTAAAAGACACGTAGTTAATATTCTTAAATAATGATACAGCAGCTCAGGTCTAGTTGAAGGTCAACAGCATTCAGGAATTTTAGGGCTGATGACATTTCTGAAAATGGGCTTTGGGCTCCAACATCAGTCACTGCAGTAGAAAACTCTTACCTTCTAATTTTTAGGGTAGCATACTCAGGAATAAATAGATTGTATCAAGTAATACATTTCTGTAAGTCACTATTTAACAGCTGATGTAAGGACCTATACTCCCTTAATGCATATCTACTTCTTACTATTTCCTGTCACTATATAATCAGTTTTCTTTCTGTTAACTGTAAGAAATCATAGGAAATTAGCTAATCCATGCATCGTGAAGTAACAGCATTCACTGCAGGTAACAAATTGAAGAAAAACTGAAAGTATTTGCCAGTTAGACTTGTGAAGCTATAAATTCCCTACCATTACTTCAAGGAAACAAATTCTAAAATTTTCTGGGAGTTTCATATTTAAAATATGTCTTCAGATTTAAAATACTGCCTTTGTTTCTGCTTTGACAGCATTTTGTTTCATTGCACTCAAAGCCTAGCATCGGGTACTTGGAATAAGCTAAACACCCACCGCTCCCAACATGCAGTGTCTGAAATTTCAAACCTAATTTGAAGATTCTAATTTGCATTGCTGATGATGTTACAAATACAAGAAAAATCAGACAGATTTTCATACTTACTGAGTATAGTATAAAAGATCATGTTTTGACAATCAGAAAGGACAAAGCACTCTGATTTGTGACAAATCTCTTACCCAAAACGCATCATGGACATCAAAACAATCACTCAGTTCATTATGCTTCCTACAGCCATAGCCACCAAAATATATTAGGCTAAAAGAATAACAACAAAAAATAAGTTCAGTTAGCTGTTTTGTGAATAACATTCTAATGAATAAGCTGCAATAATTTCAAATTTTGGTTTACCTATTGTACTATGAATCATATAAACAAAATATTTCCTATTGAACCTAATTACATAGCAAACCTTACCTACATGAGGCAATAGTTAACACTCCTCAACAAGCCTGACAGAAATCCACACAAGCAAGGAAGGAGGTTCAAGATAACTCAAAGTCCCTACCCTCTATTCCTCCATCTACAAGCTTATTTATCAGTCAGATTTTAAGACATTAATCTCAAAACGACACATAACACACAAGACAGTGAAATGCCTACACTTTCTCCAGAATTCCTACCCTTTTCTATTGCAACTCCTGTGCTCCTGCTACATTTGTTAGCCTTCTGTATACATCTTTTCACAACAAATGTTCCCAAGGTTCAGCCCACAGACTGCCTGTGACCCGCAAAGTCTTTCTCTAGCTTATAAAGAGATTCTTTCAACTAAGCACTACTGAACATATTGCATTGCAAGTATTGTTACACACCTCCCAGCCTAATATTCCACCCATGAAATGGCCATCCATAAGTAATGGTTCCTAAAGTTTTGTTTAACTTCAACATTTGAGGATATTTGGTATAGTTGTTAGTGATCTTGGGAGAAGGCAATTTAGGAAATGATGGGATGGTGAAGGTCATTCCAGACTGACATTCCTAGGGAAACAGAGTTAACTGAAAGCATTGTGCAATACACCAAGACATCCTGATCTGCAAATTCACAGCTCGTGAAATTTTAATGTATGCTTCTGAAAAGGTGCATAGCTTGTTCCCAAATACTTTCATTAAATGAAAAGGTTACACTCTGCCATCTAAAAGAGGTAATTTTCTCAGTATGCAGATTATGATACTCTGAATAGATTGTGTTGAATAATCTTGTATTAACAGCTAAGGAGAATTTGTTCAAATATTTGTAATTTCATATATCTTGCAGTTAAATTAGAATTACATAACCAAGATATAGTACTGAGAGGCATTATACACTTTATGCAAAACCTCTTTATATGTGGAGTCCAGAAACAGATAAATCATTTACATTATACAGTGTTCAACTGTGTATCACATTGCTACTTGCTTACAATAACTTTTATAAGAAATCACTGACACGTCGCTTTCTTGTGACCACACACACCACAATATCTGGACACTTTCCGCAATAAACACAAAATCTCCAAGTATTTATTTTTAGCTAAGTATTTTTTCTAAATACACTGAGTAACTTTTACAACACAAATATCTAGGCTGACTTGGTTCTTGTAAAATTATCACTGAAATGCCTTTGCAATTGTCAGCATTTATATGCTATTAAAATCCCTGAAAACATACTAAATATATTTTGTTTCAGGTAATAATTTAACGCTCATATAATGTAACAAAAAAGCAACGTAACTTTTATACTGATCTTTTAATGTGTTAAAATTAAAAATATAAGTAGTAAATGCATAATGACTTTTATCTAAAGTCTCAAAGCATTCCATAAACTTTCACTAAATTTCCAAACCCTCTTCTAAAATGGGTTTATACTTACCATTAATTCAGCTCACATGTGACAAAACTCTGGTAGAAAGTTGTTAGGAGAGTTACACAAACTCCCACAGCAAGTCAAGCTAAGAATTAGAGTTTCATGAATCCCAAACCTGTGTGCTCTTCACTTTACAGTACTTCCTCTCTGCAGTTAACACATATTAAATATGCTTAATGCGTTACCTGTCCTTATACACCCAGCAGGAAAGCTTGTCACGTGGTGTAGGAGGTTGACCTTTAAAATTTGTAATTTTTTTCCACCTATAGGTTCCATTTTTTGTTCGCAAATTAACATAATACAGCTTAAAAGAAAAAAATTACAATATTTTCAGTATAAATTATGCCAAAGACTCCAGCACAAATCACCAACAAATAGAACAACCCACCACCCCCAGAATACACCACTCCTTCGAAAAAAAAAAAGGAACTGACAGTGAAGCTTACAATATGTAGCAACATACAGGAAGAGTCCAATACACCACAAGAACACAGTTAAAAGTCTGAGAATTAGCAGCAAGTTTTCCTTGCCTTCACTCAGCTAGACGAGGAACAGTAATATGCTGCTCCTTTCAGAGTCAACTGAAGCCTGGCAAAAAACTTCTGCAAGACAAACAGCTCTCAGTTCAGTTCCACTGGCAGAACTGTCTACCTAACTTGCAAAAAAAATTAAAAAAACCAGCAAGGCTTGGGAACAGAGTACTAAACTGAGATCTGATTACAGGGTCAATTTCACTTATTTTCTAGTCAGGGCTGAACTCTGACTTCATTTACACTAAATGATAAAACAGCTCATTTCATCTACTTTGCCACTCCAGTCTTCAGTTACAAGGAAAACCGGTAGCTCTATTTTAACTTTAATTATTACCTAAATACATACGAAAGGCGATCACTATCAAAAAGCAAAAATAAAAGGGATATTCTGAGATCAATTACAATTATGGCTGCCAACATAGTTTTAAAAAAAGGCAATTGGAAAAGCACTGGCAGTTTTCAGCAATAAATACAGAAAATTTCATAAGGTCTTACACTTAAGATATGATTCAATGAAAAATCCCAGAAAAATATATGGAGTTGAATATTAAAACAAAACCTGAATTTTTTGTCAGTTTAGAAGTATACTTTTTCTACTAAAATAAAGCTTTTCCTTAAATTTCTCCTTAATTCAAATGCAAAGTACACCAGACAAAACAGAAAGGTCAGCATTAGTATTCATTCAAATACAATATGTTAGAAAAGAATGCAATACCCGATTACTGTATCCTTTATCATCAAATCCACCAAAAATGTACAGCTTCCCATTAATGCTTGCCCCACAGCTTCCTGACATGGAGGTAGGTAACTCTCCTTCCATTAGGTGCATTGTCCTGCAATTTAGCACATACATTAAATCTTACAATGCTGCTTTCAAATTGCTAAAATTAACAAACCCAAGCCAGATGTATTAAATATTTTAGACTTAAAGCTAAAAATACAGTTTTAGCCATAACTAGCAGTAGAAACTACAGCTGATATATGAAGTCAGGCTCCTGTAGCTGAGAGGACTTTTATGTGAATACTGTGCATATGTTTATGAAGCGCCTCAATTTTCCTGGAGGTGAAGCCGGTAGTAACATTCATTATTCAAAACCTGGAAATAGTATTAACTCCCAAAACTCCTGAAATGAGAACACAGTACTGCTGTTATTTTACAAACGGAAAACTGAGGCAGAAGTAGAAATAAAGGTCAGAGGTACTCACTAATTTTGGTACATAGTATGTTTTGCACCATATTTAGCGTAAGTTAAAAAAAAAATCTTCAAAAATGCCAATTTTAGCAATGAGTTCTCTGTTCTTCAGCAGCAGCTGCAGTTCCAAGCCTTTTCCTTGCTAGTCTCACTTACAAACCAGTAACATCCTGGGATGTGATGTCACGCCATCTCAAGCACTATGGAACTATCTGATGAACCTGTTTCTACCAAACTCACGAGGCTGAGCGTTAGGCAAAGACCATGCTTAGCATCACTACTCCACATTGAAAACAGCTCCCCTAGGATCTCAAATTCCTGCAGAAGATAGGGACCTGCACTTCCCTCTCATGTACACACACACAGAGGGCATGTGATTTGTTTAGGATTTCCACCTTGTTGCCACACCTTTGGTCACGGTCAAGTTAGCAGCTAAACTTCAGCCTGTCTGTGCTGGCACTCCAACTCCTTGCCCAAGCTTCCACCCCATGGTTTCTGGCTGAAGCTTTCTTCCTCTGCCGTTCCTGTTCGTTTTTCTCAGCTCTCCACCTGATCTGAGTCTGCCCTCCAACTGGGTCCTTGGCCCAGTCTCCCTCTCAGTCATGGTCTCCCACCTTCAAAGCCTGCTTTACTCTTTATCCTGTCTGCTAGCTCTAATATCACCACACTTGTTGGCCCAGTCAAATCCATTCATTCCCTTCTTCATATCCACATCTAGATCAGATATTTTCATTGTCCATCACTGGTGGCTATACAGAAGAAAAGCATTCTTACAGCTTTGAGTTCTGATGCTTGACTTTACCCCAACCTAAAAGAACTGGAGGCAGCCATTAAAAGGAAAAGCTTTTTACATGGTAAATCACCAGATGTGAATGATGCACCTCCCTACTGAATACGGTGCTCAAGTCACTGCTTCCAAGTACTTTTGTTCTGGCACCAGCACTGCCACAGGCCAGCCCTCCTTCCCCTCCTCTGCTCTTGCTCTCTCATTTTGCTTGTTCCTGTGTCATGCTGTGCACCCAGCTGTATGCGTACAACTGTTTGTGCTGTAAACTGAATGAGATCAAGAATGGATCCTGGTTAAAAATAACCCTGAAAAAAAAAAGTTATATTTAACCCAGATCACTTTCCTGATCCAATTTCCCGTGTGACCATATAAACAGCTGTACCAGTACAAATGATACGGGGACATCATGGGTGAAAACCAAGGAGAGCATGAGGTTGCTTTAGCCAACCCTTTCACCAAAAGAAACATAACAAAATGCAGTCTCAGTGAGGGTACAATCTAAAAAAAGGAAAGGAAGGAGAAAAAGAAAAAAGACCATGGAGATGTGGAAATTCACACATACTCTAAGACACCTTCCTGATCTCCCCCTCCTCCCATTCTCCCTCTAAATTGTTCTGAATACAGGTATGCAAGAAATATATAAACAGGTGGGAGACTAGACAGACAGCTGGCAGAAAAAACATATAAGCCCAGATGGATACTACTTTACCAGACTGAATGCAATCATTGTAATAAAAAACACCAGAAAGCTTTAAAAAAAGGCACTTTTAATCTCTTCCCACATACAATATGTAACCTGGCTTGTATCTGAAACAGTGTGGCCAGCAGGGCCAGGGCAGTGCCTGTCCCCTGTGCTGGGCACTGGTGCGGCCGCCCCTCGAGCCCTGTGTGCAGCTCTGGGCCCCTCACGCCAAGAGGGACGCTGAGGGGCTGGAGCGTGTCCAGAGCCAGGCAGGGGCTGGGGAAGGGGCTGGGGCACAAGGCTGCTGGGGGGCGGCTGGGGCAGCTGCAGGGGTTTAGCCTGGAGAAAAGGAGGCTCGGGGGGGGGGGACACCTTATTGCTCCCTACAGCTACCTGAAAGGAGGGTGTAGCAAGGTGGGGTCGGTCTGTTCTCCCAAGCAACAAGCGATAGAACAAGGCAACGGCCTCAAGTCGTGCCAGGACAGGTTCAGATTGGACATGAGGAAAAATTTCTTCACCAAAAGGGTTGTCAAGCACTGGCACAGGCTGCCCAGGGCGGTGGTGGAGGCACCATCCCTAGAGGTGTTTAAGAAACACATAGATGTGGTGCTTAGGGACATGGTTTAGTGGTGGGCTTGGCAGTGTTGGGTTAATGGTTGGGCTTGATGATCTTAAACCTCTTTTCCAACCTAATAATTCTATGAATATAAAATGTAAATATTAGATTGCTAGTGGCATGCAAGATCTGGTTAGTTATGAGTATTTATGCAAATACACTCTGAACAGAATTAAGTAATAACAAAACCCATATAATTGTAAATAGATCAAGAATCCAAATACCCAGTGTTTAAATATTCCTTTTAACACAGAAATTAATGGATGGAGAACTAAGCCAAAATAAATGCCCAAATAAAATGCACCTGTTTTAACAACACAGCCTTAAGCTGACCATTTCAAACACTCTCTTGAAAAAAACAATTGTACTAAAGGAATTAATGTATCTCCTAGAGTAAATTCACAAGTACACAGTCTGTTCTTCAGTCTTTACATTAAACATCCGCTATTTAAACTCCAAGGAACATGACCAATAATTCACGTAACTGAAGTCTTTTCATCGCAGCTAACTGTAATCTATGCAAACATCAACTTTATGTATTAATGTAAATTATGCAACTTACCATAACCCACTATCCATTTCATAGATCCAGAGCTCATCATTAGGCAGATAAACTTCATTTTCTTCAATTGACTAAAACCAAGAAAAATTTCACAAATGTTAAATCAATTATGCATTATACACCATACATTTTAAAATTAAATACCAAGTCATGTTACTTAGCAACACAGAATAATCTTAAGGAGGTAATCTACCAAAGCATGTCATACCCCAGTTTTATTGCTTTGATCACTACAATTTTAAACAGGCAGCTCAATAATGCTAATATTTTACATTTTATACTAGAAGTTCAAAAAATATGTTTTTCATTTTTTGAAGCTATTAAAAGCACAGTGCTAGGTGTTTCCTGATGTCATTGAGCTTTGTTATTAATAGCATCTTAAATCACTCATTTTAAAGCGTGAGGTTTATAAAGAAGTAAGTTTGGTGGGGAGAGAAGTGTTACAATATTCAAAAAACAATACTAATACAATAGCCTATTTGTAAAAATAAGAAAAGAGCACAGGTGAACAATCAAGTCATTAGGAAACATACACAACTGCTACTAACAAGTAGCACAACAGTACCATAACATGAACATGGATTTTAAAAAAACAAGAATCTTAAAAGAGACTGTTAAAGATGCTTCCATCCTCTATGAAAATGCAAAAGCAAGTATTTTTTCAGTCGCTGATGTGATCATTTGCAGGAGCAGGCTGGAAACTAGGACCATGCGTGGCAATCAGTTAGCTAAGGGGAATGTGCTCGAGCTTGTCTAGACAACAATTAACATGATACAGAGCATAGGGGAGTGGTGGACGGATGGCGCCAAGGAAAGGTAACACCTTGCTGTTAATTGATGGTAGTTAACCACCAATCGGGGATTGCCTAGGATGCAATGCTTAGCTTCAAGAACCAATCTGTTTAAAACGCGCAGCTTCTGAAAGTGTTATATAAACTCGTGCTTCTGTACAATAAATTGACATTTGCTTGCACCAAGCTGCGTCCCGTCTCTTCATTCGCCGCAATCATTCTGAGCAAATTTGCTGTATCCGTTATCCTTCATACCTCCACAAATCAAAGAGAAGGATCAAAGTACTAATGCTGTTCTTTTTTCTGCATCTTCCAGGACAAAAAAGTTCTCCTTCCCCTGAAGGATTTTTTTCCTCATTCCTAACTCCTTTTTATCTTTTCCAGAAACTGAAATTTTGCCATGCTGTGTAGCTGGGTAAAGAACTGCACAACTAAACAAAGTTAGAAAAAATATTTATTTTAAAAATAAGGAACTTAATTCCTCTGGCCCACTCACTAAAGGGACGGATTTACCAACTTAATGTTTTGCCAAGAAAGATGTATAACAACATAAACCTCCTGAATTAAAACTCATTATCTTTTGGTTTGGAAGTTACTTTTAATTAGGAGACAATTCTTAGCATATGGGGAAAATATAGACAATAGTGTAACCAAAAAGCACAAAAAGAACAGTTACTTGCAGTGACGGAAGGAACTCGAAAGAACAAAATGTCAAATATAAAAGAGCTTAACCTATGACATAACATGGAGAAAAATAATTCCTCAGTGGAAGACAGATCTGTAAAGACTCCCAAACAGAAGCTTTGCAAGAAAGAAAAATAATTTGGGAAATAATTATGAGGAAGAATAACAAACAGAAGAAGGAAGCCCAAAAGAATGCAACTGCAGCACTCGGATTGAGTAACAATTACACCATTAATTATTGTCTTAGCATTATAAAGAAATGAAAGACAGAGAGAATAAGCAGCCAGAGTCAGTAAAAGAAAAATAAACACAATCAAAATTAATGTGAGGAAAAGAAGTTAAATACAAAACCAAAATTTACTTATTAACAATTTCGTTACTGATATTGATTACTTGCCTTTAAAAGACATTTTATTATTACCTTCTCGATTTGAAAGGTGCAAACCAGGCACATACACACTACATTTGGTACAGTTTATCCTGCCAGGTGCCTTTCACAAGGTAAGCTCTGCTCTTACAAGCAGCTTGCAGCCTTCACAAAATGCTGAAGTCTACTCAATTTAATCTAGATATGTCAGCGGTCAGAGGCCGAGCATTTGCTACAGAACCAACTCTGAGCAAATATGCTGATGCCAAAAATAAGTTAGCTAGGCGGCAGTCCACCATTAAATATAAAATGTAAAAAAGTAAAATGATTCACCCATGTAAAGTGCTGCTTAAAGAGTAACAATGATTTTCACAGTACTCTCCACAAACCAGTACGTAAATCTACTAAAAACGCTTGTAGAGATGTTCTGCTAAACTTAACACATTGTCCACTCTGACTGTGCCATGAACCCAGGATTCTTTATTAGAAAACCTTTGAAAACACTGTGCTAGCCAGTACAACCTCAGTTTCTAAAAACCAAAGCATAAAGTATTACCAATCACTTAGATGTTGCACAGTTATACAGTGTATTATGGAGCTTAGAGCCAGAAAAGGACACTGAATCTTCCTGTACATCACAGACGACTCACATTATTTAAATATTTGCTTATTCTAAAGGTGGCTAACTTCTTGCCACTACAAAATACATATTCAAATCTCTACGTGACTTGCAGCCACAAGAAACACTACCTACCAAAGACCTGCAAAGGAAAGAAAAGCAGTGGGAACAGTTTACAGGCTCCTCAGAGAGCTCCTCAACTTCATTACAGTCAGTATTGGGCAAGCCTGGTCACACAACATCTAGAGAAGGCATGCCAGGGTAACCCAGGCAGTGAAAGCCAGCTGCCCTGGCTGCCTGCCGCAGCAGGGGTTTGTTTTCCAGTATGCGGTATCTGTTCATATTTGCAGTATTTTGGTTGTCACCAGCAGCACAAACCTCTCCATGTCACACAGATCGAGTTCAGGAGCAGAGCAACTCCTCAAATTCCATGAGCTGCCCAGCTCTATGCCTCTGGGCTAAAAAGTCCAACACTTTTAGTTATTAAAAAAAAAAAAACACAAACAACCACCAAAACCATTTCAACTTCCAGAAAGTGAACTATAATGTGCTTCAAGAAGAGGCAACTAGTACCTGAGAACCCTAGAAATGTCCTTCCCCCTGCTACTGCACACACTCGCAACATATAATTTCCAAGTTTAAATCCAAGAGGCCTCAAATAGAATTCTTTGGTTGAGTACCAAAGAACAAGCTTTGCACATTTGAAAGTTTACCTTAGCCCATGAAAAATATAGATGGAAGAACATGGAGTACAATAGTAGAAACACAGTTTCAAGACCAGGAATAATACCAAGCACAACTACTTTCACATTTTAGAGCCAACACGCACAGATATTGTGGATAAAGTGAACTGGCTGTATTTAATGTAGTTTAATGTTCGTAGCTCCTTTCTGGACTGAATTCATGCAAAGCTAAGAGTCCCAAAGATTCACACATGCCAGAAGTAGAAGTGATCTTTCAAGGGGAAAAAACAGATGTGTTTTTAGTCCATCACTAGCTTGTTTTTGAAGTAACAGAACTACTTTCTGAGGGAGGAAGATACACGGTACCTAACATACAACTACTAATCAGTAAAAAATGCAGGGACTCAGGAACAAGAACACGAATTATGTACAGACACAAATTACAGCCGTCACCCCCCAGAGGAAGGGAGATGACAGCAGCGCTCCCAGAGCACAGCTGCCGCACGTCTATATGAAAGGGGAAGCAAACCGGCTCTACCAGCCCCTTCCCCAACGCATGCTCCGTGATGGAGGCACCTGAACACAGATTAGGAGACGGCCACGGGCGCCAGCGCTGAGGCACCTACACTCAGAGAAGGGGCCAGCCAGATGAGAGGGGCGCGCTCCCTCCCTTCGCGCCCTTCTCTTCAGCGCAACCGCCGCTCCCGCCGCCGCCGCCATTTAAAACGGCCGCCCCCGCAGGACGCGCGGCCCCGGCAGCCAATCAGCGCTCGCGCTGAGGAAAACAGCGCTCCGCTCCCGGCCCGCCGAGGGGCCGCGCCGCTGAGGGGGCGGTTGGGGGCGATGTGGGGCCCGGCCATGCGGCGGGGGAGCGCCCTCCGCCTCCGCTCCGCTCCCCCGGGGCTCCTCGGGCCGGCTCCCCCCGGGCGGCAGCGCGCCGCCCCGCTGCGCCGCTTCTTGCGTCCCTACTCGGCTTTCCTCCCGTCCTCGCCCCCAGCGCCCTCCGGCCGCCTCCTCCCGCCTTACCACGTATCCTCCCCACACATAGAGAAAGTTCCCGTCCACCACGGCGCAGTGGCCGCTCCGCTCCTCGGCCACGCAGAACTGCTCCGCGGAGTCTGCCGCCATCTTAGGAGGAGGAGGAGGAGGAAGCAGCAGCTCGCCTGCCTCAGTGTTCGCGTCCCGCCACCGCCTCCTCCGGGAGAGGCTGCGGCTCTCTGCCCGTCGCTCCCCTCAGGCGGACGGGAAGCGAAGAGGGTCCAAAGTGTGGGGCGTCACCTTCCCCTCGGCGCCGGGGCTGTGGCCTCCCCGCGGCTCCGCGCGGCGGGCGGGCGCCCTCCCGCTGCCCCCCGGCGCTGCAGCCGGGCCGGGCTGAGGGGGTCGCGGCGGCGGGCGTGTGGGTGCGCCTCGCTGGATTTGGCCTTGGCACAGCGCTTGGAAGGGGCCCTGTCAGCGTGGGCGCAGGCTCCTGCCCTGGGCCAGGACGCAGCCTCGGCCCGGTGAGGCGTGTGGAAAGTTGCGGTGTGACACCGAAGGCCTGATAAACCATGCAGAAGCCTGTGAATAAAGAGCGTAAGGGGAGGAAAAAAGCAGCAAGGATACCTAAGCACAAATCCAGTGCGAGAATGGAAGATTTGGGTCTCAAGATGGGAGGTAGTTTAGGACAACCGCAGCAGATTGCTGTCTCTCTGAAGGTGAGAGGAGTTATGCACCCGCCAGAAATACCAGCTATGAAACAGTAGCTGATATTACTTGAAACAATTGTATAAGAGTTCAAATTACTGATCCTAGAGAGAAAGATCCTGTGACTGCTGTGTAACCTACAGCCTAGAAGCAGCCGAAGCAAGAAGCTACGTGCTGTGTGTGGTAGAGTTGCTTGAGGAGAATACCAGAGGTGCTCTGCAGGGCCTGTGCGTTTGGGCCAGTGCTGAGCTAGAGGTAACTAACAGAATAAAGATGATGTTGGGATCTCAGTGAGTCACGTGCCACCAGGTCCCAAGCTACATATTTTTCACTTATTTGAGAGATCTCCACTACTGTACAGTCTTTCCTGTATGTTGGCCTGCCCTTTAAACAGCAGGCTAGGAAAAGCAGTAGCCTCTTACACTGCCCTGCCACCTCTTACATTGTTAGATCAACAACCCAGTGTATTCCAGCTGGACAGTGGACACAGCTGGAGTGAACGGAATTCAAAATAAAACAGATATATTTCTTCAGAAAGTGTAGTAGAGCTTGTGAGAAACAAGCACTTTACCATATTGTAAAAGAACACTGAAAAGTATTTGTAAAGATTTTCTTGTGAAAGTGGGACATACACTTCTTCTGTTGGATCTAGGAGGGAAAACATGAATTATTCCTGTCAATAACTGCTAATATTAAAATGAAGAAATGTGATGATGGTTAAAACACAGGAATAAGCATTTGGAAGAGTTAAGAAAAACATGAGTAACAGGCAAGCGATCTGTGTGTCAGGTAGAGCTACAGTGTGATGTCTCAGGAAGACGCTTATGAGGTGTGCAGTCATCAGCCCGTGGTTTTGCTGGTGGAGCAGTGACAGACATGAAAATGAGATATTTGTCATGCTTGGTGTAACAATACAATTTACCTTCGGTGTGAGGTAGATGTGCTATCTGACCATAAACCATTAGGCTGTCTCAGCTGGCACTTGACTCTAAGGCCACAAGTGCTGCGACCATGGCACTGTGATGTTCCACAAAGCCATGGCAGTGGGCAGAGACAAAGAGCTGGACATGGCTTCCAGAGCTCAAGACAGATGGCTCAGTGTAACAGAAGTCTACAGCTCATGCTGGAATACTTTTATATCTCTGGTGGGAGGCTCCAGGCAACCTAACAGAACCCCAAATACAACAGGATGCTGTAGGAGTATGCTTTATATTCCTGGTTTGGTCATACCTTAAAAAAAATTAGTTTCTTTTTAGATGAGGGGTATATTCCTTTTGCAGGTGCGTCTTCCTTTGTCAGGTGAGACATGAGCTGAATGTCAAAATCAGATTTTCTTGAAATGAGAATAAGCAGTAATCTTAGCAAATACAAGAACTTATGTAAGGATTGGGTTCATAATTTGCACCTAGCTGCATGCCTGAGATGAAAAGTGGATCATATTTCCTGCCAAAATAGCTGAGACCTGTCAGTTGGTAGTGTTTTGTCTAAAGAGAGTAGATACAGCTTCACCCATTAGCTTGATCCCAGGTGAGGAGTGGTTATAAATTATGCAGTTGAGAATGGACTGTAGAAAACAGGCTGATATTTTTTATCTGTCTTTATATCACTGCAATCTTTTGATCAAGGAACTTTCTTTCAGAGTTGCTTTGTGAGCCTTCTGTGGAATAAAGCTGTACTTTGAGGAACAGGGTTCAGAGTGTTTGAACAGAATGTCATGCATTTTTCATCTGGAGAGAAGGCAGCTCTCCCACAAGACTGGAACTGTGTGATGCGGAGGGTGTTTGTCATATTTATTGTCCCAGTGGGATGCACCCCTGAGTGCTGAGGGAGCTGGCAGATGTTATTGCTAAGCCACTCATCATCATCTTTGAAAGGTCATGGAGGACAGGAGAGGTGCCTGAGAACTGGACCTAAGCCAATGTCACTCCAGTCTTCAAAAAGGGCAAGGAGGAAGACCCAGGAAACTACACGCCGGTTAGCCTCACCTCCATCCATGGAAAGCTGATGGAACAGCTCATCCTGGAGGTCATCTCTTAAGCATGTGGAAGAGAAGAAGGTTATCAGGAATAGTCAACATGGAGTCACCAACGGGAAATCATGCCTGACCAACCTCACAGGCTTCTCTGATGGAATGACTGGCTGGGTAGATGAGGGGAGAGCAGTGGATGTTGTCTACCTTGACCTCAGCAAGGCTTTTGACACTGTCTCCTGTAACATCCTCATAGGTAAGCTCAGGAAGGGTGGTTTGATGAGTGAAGACATTGAGACAGACTGAGAACTGGCTGAATGGCAGAGCTCAGAGGGCTGTGATCAGCAATGCAGACAGAGTCTAGCTGGTGTTCCCCAGGGGCCAGTACTGGGTCTAGTCCTGTTCAGCCTATTTGTAAGTGACCTGGATGAAGGGACAGAGTGTGCCCTCAGCAGGTCTGATGATGATACAAACTGAGAGGAGCGGCTGATACCCCAGAAGTCTACATTGCCATTCAGCGAGACTTGGTTATGCTGCAGAGTTGGGCAGAGAGGAGCCTGATGAAGTTCAGTAAGGGCAAGTGTCAGGTCCTGCACCTGGGGAGAAGCAACCCCCCGCACCAGTACAGGCTGGGACTGGCCTGCTGGAAGGCAGCTCTGCGGAGAAGAACCTGGGAGTGCTGGTAGGCAGCAAGTTGCCCATGGGCCAGCTGTGTGCCTGTGTGGCAAAGGGGCCAATAGGATCCTGGGGTGCATGAGAAGGAGCATGGCCAGCAGAGGTCGAGGGAGGTGATCCTCCCCCTCTGCTCTGCCCTGGTGAGGCACATCTGCAGTGCTGTGCCCAGTGCTAGGCTCCCTGGTTCCAGGGAGACAGGGAACTGCTGGAGAGGGGCCAGCGGAGGGCTGCACAGATGATGAGGGGACCGGGGCATCTTCCCTGTGAGGACAGACAGAGCACTGGGCCTGTTCAGCCTGGAGAAGGCTGAGAGGGATCTTATCAATGCCTACAAATACCTTAAATGCGGGTGCCAAGAGGACGGGGCTAGGCTCTTTTCAGCGGTGCTCAGCGACAGGACAAGGGGCAACGGGCACACGCTGCAACACGGGGAGTTCCACCTGAACGTGAGGAGAAACGTCTTTACCGTGAGGGTGCCGGAGCGCTGGGACAGGCTGCCCAGAGAGGCGGTGGGGTCTCCTGCTCTGGAGACATCCAAACCCACCTGGACGTGGCTCTGCAGCCCGCTCTGGGAGACCCTGCTTGAGCAGGGGGTTGGACTCCAGTCCCTTCCAACCCCAACCATTCTGTGATTCTTGGTCATGCTTTACACCAGGACTCAGTATGTTGCAACAGACTTCAGCTGCTTCAGGGCCAAAGGAAAAATCATGTACAACAGCAGTTCCCCTGGTTATGCATAAAAACAGCCTTGGAGACCATCATGTACTTGTTGGCCAAGACAGAACCAGCTGGGAGGGATCTCTGGCAGTGCAGGCACATGAGTAGTGATGAACTGAAGAACTAAGAGTTTACCATATACCAAACTCTCAGGCGACCAAGAGCTGTGCTAGGAAACTTGGCAGCCAGGCAGGACAGTTACTGTCTGTGTGTAAGAGCGTAAGAGAAAGGACCAGGGTCCCAGGGCACCCTTCCAGCTAGGAAAGAGCCCTACAAAGTGGTAGTTAAAGGCAAGGCAGAGTTATGACAGATATTATACAGCCAACCAACCAAGTGCAGAACTACAGCAGGCTGCTAACAGCCCCGATCCACAGCTGGTGAACCCTGGGAGAGACTGATTAACCAGTGAGGAGAAATGAAGTATGGGAGAGAAACATCCCATGCAGTCTAACGGACTAAAGGCATCAATGGGTGAGAAAAAACTGGGCCACAGGAGTGCAAGCAGGATCTATTCACAGCCAGCCGTGTTTGATGGATGTGTTATGGCAGGTAAAACTGAAGCCGGAGAGACTGCAGATTACTGGCGATGCAGCACAACCTGTACCAGGGCCTACAAGCAGTGACGAGGGGGCAGCGGTATTGCAAGCTACGTTGCCTGTGAAGCAACAAACTAATAAGGTGGGAGATGTTGTTGGGCAACTCGTGTCAGCCGCAGCAATGTGTTTGGTGTCCTTACTGTTCCCTTGCTTTGTTGTGACATTTCACGACAGAACAACGGTGCCTTCAGGCTGCTGGGCAGCTCGGCACGGAGCGGTGCCGTTCCCGGGGAGAAGTTCCAGGACGTCGGAAAACACGAGGCACCGCCACCGCCCGCCCTGCGCCGGGGGAGGGGGCCGCCCGCCGGGCCGGGTGCCCCAGCTCCTGCAGGCCGAGCCCCGCGGGCGGCGGCGGGGCCGCGGCGAAGCCTCCGCCCGCCCCGGGGCGGGGCAGGGCAGGGCCGGGCCGGGCCGGGCGGCGGCGGCGCGGTGCCGTTTGGCGCCAAGCGGCCGTCATGGAGCCGGAGCGGCTGCGGCGGCGCCTGGGCTCCGCGTTCCGGCTGCGCGGGCTGCTGCTGCGGGCGTGAGTAGCGCCGGGAGCGGGGCGGGGGGATGCGCGCCGCCCGGGCGGGGGGTGGCGGTGGTCCTTCATGCCTCCCTCCAGGCCGCCTTCTGCTTTCGGGGCACGCCGCAGGGCCTAGAGTCGTGGGATGTGGTCAGGGACAGGTCCGCACCCCCCGTCGCCTCCTCGGGGAGGTGGGGATGCCTTTCCCTCCTTCCCCTCCTTTCCCCTGCGCTGCCCAGCGGCCGTTGGAGTCTCCTCCGAAGCCCTGTCCTGTGGGCCACTTCCATCCATCCCCACCCAGGACGTGCCGGCCACGGGGTTAGGTAGCACCAGAAGTTGCCCCTGCTCTCCCCGTGGGTCCCCCCACGGTGGTGCTGGGCGTTTTGTTGGGTTTTTTTTGTCCGCAGCTAGCTCTGACAACTTTGGGATCTCTTTCCTGAGTTACACTTGCCAGTTCTGTACTGGAGGAAAAAAATGGTATGTCCTAAGGTACATAATAGTTAGAGATTGCGAGGTCAAATAAAAGTGATTTCTACTTGCAGTGGAAGGTGTCATGATTTATAAGGGTGCCTGGGGCTCTGTTGCTCATATTTTCCCTTTCAAGATCCTGTGTTAATATTAGTTCCATTTTGTTTCCGACGTGGATGGGATGTGATTATTTTGGACAATGTCCTGACAATTTCATTAGTGAGGAGCCCAAGTTCAGAGCTCCCGACTGCCACAGTTAAATGAACTGAGACATTTTGAAGGTCAGGCTGTTAACCAAAATGCCAGGTTTGATTGGCCAACAGATGACGTTGACAAGAAAATTGTTATCTTTAACTGTGAGACTGTAGCCTAAGGATGAGGCAAGAAGCTAATTTCTAATTCTTGTGTTATTTAGAATGAAAATAATTCCAATCTCAGAGATACTGGTAACCTGGAGTGGGTCCTACAGGGGGCTGTTAAGGTGGCTATGGGCTTGAGCTTGCGGTGTGTAAGGGAAGCGGGAGGAGCTGGGTTTGCTCAGTCTGTGGAAAAGAGGGTAAAGATGATCCAACTTGGCGAGAAGGAGCCGGTGCACAGAGAAGGGGTGAGAGGCAGGAAGCACAGACTGCAACAGAAGAAATCCCACTTGTCCAGGTCTAGTCACCTTGCTTCAGGAGAGACATTAAAGAAATGGTGTAGCAGAACGCCACCAAGATATAATCCAGCTCTGGGGTCATCAGTGCAGGAAAGACATGGACCTGTTGGAGTGTGTCCAGAGGAGGGCCACAAAAATGATTGGAGGGCTGGAACATCTCATTGAGGAAAGGCTGAGAGAGTTGGGATTGCTCAGCCTTGAGAAGGCTTTGGGGAGACCTTACAGCAGCTTTCTAGTACGTGAAAGGGGGCGTGTAGGAAAGATGGGACAGACTTTTTAGCAGGGCCTGTTGCGGTAGCACAAGGGGCAATGGATTTAAACTAAAAGAGAATTGATTCAGACTAGGTATAAGGGAGAATTTTTTACAGTGAGAGCAATGAGACACTGGCACAGGTTGCCCAGAGAGGTGGTGGATGCTCCATCCCTGGAAACATTCAAGGCCAGGTTGGACAGGGCTCTGAGCCACCTGGTGGAGTTGAAGATGTCCCTGCTCACTGCAGGGTGTTGGACTAGACAGCCTTTAAAGCTTCCTTCCAACCCAAATCATTCTACGATTCTGTGATTAGAAGGCTGGAGAACTGGACATGGAAAAAATGTGAAGGATTTGGGTTTATTGAACCTCCAGAAGGGAGGGCTCAGGAGGATCTAATCTGTCTTCCTACAAGGTGCTTATAGAAAGATGGAGGTACTTTATTATCTGTTTTGCACAATGACAGGGCAAAAGGCATTGGGCACAAGCTTAAAATAAAATCTTCGCTGTAAGAACAATTAAACTTCGGAGTAGTTGACTAGAGAAGTGGTGGAAACTCCCTCGCTGGAAGTTTTCCAAGACCTGGCTTGTTGGGGGCCCTGGATAGCATAATGTAAGGCCTTCCTTTCAGTAGAAAGTTGGACCAGATGGTCTTCAGAGGTCCCGTCCACGTGGGCTTCTCTACAATCCTATGAAAAAATTGTTCCCAAGGAGAGTAGTTGAGCACCGGGACAGGACCAAGAGAAACTATGGGAACTCCATCCTTGGAGACGTTCAGAATTTCACTGAACAGCGCTGTGAGCAATGTGACCAGCCTGTGCTGTTAGAGCAGAAAGCTGGACCAGGCCACCTTAGGGGTCCCTTCTGACATTAGTCTTTCTATGGTTGTATGAAGATGAGGTTCTCTGTGTCTGCTTCTTATCCCCAGTGTTTTCAATCCTGATGATATTTTTTCTTTGACTTAAACCAGTGCAGTATTATGCAGTACTAATTATTTCTACTTTTTTAATCACAACCCATTTAGTGATTATGTGCACATCTGCCAAAATTGGCATAGTTTATGTAAACTATTGAAAATTAATTGCTTTTTGAGCTGACTATCTTCATTGGAATTAGGGATGCTCTAAGGTATCTTGCCGAAGCCTTTGAGTCCATCAGTGAAGTGGAACTCGACAATGTAATTGAAAATGTCATTGATGCCGTTGAAAAACAGCCTTGTAAGTAAACAATTTATTTTTCTTAAGCTTGCTGAGTTTATCTTGCACTTACGATGTTATTTAGACAACAGAGCTATTGGCAACATATGCACTAAGGTATCATTCTAGTCTACCGGGTTGATCAAGATAAATGTATTTGTTGACATTTAGTTGAATACTGAATTTCTTAATGTCTGCAAAAGGTATGCCATTTTAAAAGTTGGCAACCTCCTGACTTTTCCAAGAGTAGTGAGATTTTTCAGTGCTAGTTACTAAAAGCACCTAGCTGAGTTTCTATGGACATCTTTGCATCTGAAACTATAATTTGAAATATTAAAATAAACCAAAGAAATAATGAGAAAGTAATTCACTTGCTATTCCGTAGTCCAGGTCCAGAAAAGGGTTAGGGTTGTTGACAGCTATAATCTGAGGAGCCTAGCTGTGATTGCAGGAAGGAAGCAGATAGAATCCTTTGTTCAGAGATCACTGCCTTTGCAGCCAGGTGGAGCGGGAGATGGAAGTACACCAGTATAATGGTCCAGCTTATTAATGTGAACCAACTGTGGACGGAGTTTAACCATCACCTGGATATGCTCTGAAGCAGCAAGGCAGATGCTGATGTTATCTCAGGATAGTAACATTGGGCAGAAGATGCTGGTAACGGTTGGGGCACTGTAGCACTGGAGAAGCTGTACCAGCTTGGCATGTGAAAGTACGTAGAATTCTATAAATTATTAAATCCAAAAGTGTAATCCAGAAAACTCCTGGAAAATCCCATAAAAATGTGAGACACTCAAAGAGCTGAGCTTTTGTTGGTAGAGTTCTCATGACCCACTTGGTTCTGAGCACGCCTGAAAGTCCATTGTCTTGGCCAGGAGTATTTTGTCTGGGGACTGCCTCCTGCTTAGTTGGGACAGTATGTCCTGAGGTACACAGATCCAGTGTCCTTGCTCCTAAGTGTCATGAAAGGCATGGGGTAGTAGCTCAAGATGTACCTGGCACTGACAGCACAAAATATAGGAGTTGTAGAACCTTTAGTTGAAGAATGTGTCTTGCAGACGTAGCACCTGATGCTTGACATATATGTGTGTTTACTGATCAGAGCTCATGAGAACTAGGAAACTTGGGCTCACTTCCAGTTCTTGGCTGAATTCAAATTCATATAAATGTGTTCTACAATAAGTACTAGCCTTAGGTGAGTTCAGGAAACCTTCCCAGCCTATTGCATTTAAACCTGATGAAATCAAGAGTGGGTATATGCTTGTTCTATAGTTTTACTGCAGCGTGGATTACAGAATCTATGACTTTATATCCTTTCACTGGTTATGGGATAACAGATCATAGCTGATCAAACAGGGAGTAAAAGCAGTTTGAAGAACTGGTCCTGGTCTAGCTGATACAAATTAATGCATCCACATTTTTGAACAAACATGAATTGGTACAAGAAACTCTAGAGCCAATGTAGTGCATGCAGTCAGTGCATTCGCCAACACTGGTCTTTGTCCAGGGTGTAATTTTGTGCTACAAATTCCCATATTGTCCAGTTAATATCCATGAATTGTTTGAAGTTAGAGGTAGAGGTGCAATTCAGAATGCTGGTCTCTCATGTGATTCCTGCTAGCTCCCTTAGTACTTCTTTTGCTCTGCTATTCATCACTGTCTTACAGGAATTGTGATTTTAAGTCCCATACCCTGAACAGGGAGCTCAAGGGCAGGTTTTCATGTGTTGATTTCTGTTCCAGAAGCCCAGCAGTTAGGCTTGGCAATGCTGGCCAAGTCCTTTTGTGAATCTGCATCAATGGTTTTCCCTTCAAATTCAGCAAAACGCTAGTGTCTAGAAATATTTTTAAATTTTAATTATCAGTTTAAACCCATGAAGACAACAATGTGCTTATCTTCAAAATTGTGTTAAACTGTTGGAATACTTATTTATGACAACAGTCTGTGTGATAATGTTCTGAAACAAAATTATACTCCAGAATGTGAAGGCTCAGATCTAACACATTTGTAGTATATTTGGCAGCTTTGCATCAACTATAATTGTGTTGTTCTCCATGTTTAGTGAATTAATGGTGGGCACAGTATGCGTGTGGATTATTTTTTCACCAGAGATGTATCCTTCTGGTAAGAATATTAAGTGATCAATTTGTAAAGAGAAAACAGCATGTGTCATTAGCTTACCGAAAATATGCTTATTTGTGCAATATATTCCTCTGAGAAGACCAAACCATTTTTTGTAAAATATTTAAGACCTCCTAACTCTCTTTCTTACTACTTTCCATAGCGTGCAGTTTTAATCCTTTGAAATTTTCTTTTCAGTGTCATCTAATATGATTGAACAATCCACAGTGGAAGCAGCTGTCCAAGAATGTAGCCAGGCATCAGATGAAACTATGTACGGTGACATTATTTTTTTATTTGATGTTTACGGGAGTTGGTATTCATTCCCTTATTTCTTCTTGGGAAATAAATGTCAGGCATTTTCTCTAGTGCTACACATGCAGTAATTGCTTTGTGCTTTTGTCTTCCTGGTACTGTCTTTGAAGGTTAGTAATGTTCCTTCTTAGAAAATTTGTTCTCATGGATAGGCCTCTAGGGGATTCTAAATATAATGCTGACATTCTGGAATTAAAATGCTCTGGTTATGTGTTACGTGTGATACAGGTTGAATATTAACCAATAAAGTAAACCAGTAGTTACAATCCAGGGAGAACTTGTCACTTCTGTTCCTGTCTTTATTTCCTATTCTCTAGATCAGAATTATCTAAGGTTATTTTTGTGCCTTTCATAAGATACTTCTTTTCTGAATGCACTTGGAAAAATTTTCCTCCGTGGTGCTTGTTTCTGTTTTTTGTATAGCAGGGCAGGTTTTTTTAAAACCATGATTGATTTTCACTCTCTGATAACAAAGTGGAGAGCAATTACTTGAGTTTCTGAGAACTTTATTTGTGATTGTGATGAATGTGTTTCTTTAGTGTTTACGTTGTATATTGAATATTAATGCAAAGCATGAAAATAAATGGTTTGCTAGGTATGCCAATTAGACACTGTGACCCCACAGTTTCTCAATATGAAGCAAATTTGCTTTTTAGTTTTCTTCTTGTCATTGGAACTTTTATGATGTGGATGGTTTGAGTGTGACATTTCGTTGTGTCACTTCATATACTTAATATAATTTTAGCTCCAGAAAAGAGGAGAAATCTCTGTGCAGAGATCCTCAGTACAGAGTCCTGAAGGGAAAAGCTCTACAGATCGCAGGGCCAGCCTGTACAACTCTCTTGAATTACACTGCAGAAAGCTTGAAGGCAAAGTGTTGTAAGAAATGCACTCTGAAGCCTCAGACATCAGTGTCTGATAGGCAGTGATGGTTCTCCTGTGCCTGTAAGCTTTCGTGAAGGTTCACGGGATAATTTTATCTACTCTGATGAATTTGATGCGCTTACAGTAAGAGGGGAATGAGAGGCATCAGAGGAGGGAGCTGAGCCAGTAAATATAATGGGATGTATCAACTCAATTCATGGTCTGAAGAGTTGTGCATGTCTGTTGTTTAAACTTACGTTAACCGTGCCAAGGCTGTTCTGTTGTCAAAAAAGATAGCAGAGGATGGTTAAGAGGAGATGTATCCTGCTCTCATTTCTAAATGAATTTCTGAAGACTTTCTTTTTTTTGAATTGGAAGATGCAGGAGTATCCAATAGGTAAAGTGAGTGATGCAGGAAAAATGGTGATAATGCAGGGTGATAGTGAACAAAATGAATATAATTTTATTTGGCATGCTTTGTTGCTGTTTGTTTCATGCAGTTCAGATAATGTTGTAAATGTATTCTTATTTCAGAGAAAATGTTTTCAACATTATTGGAGCCTTTGATATTCCACGTTATATTTATAATTCAGAAGGAAAGAAGTTTCTACCGTAAGTCTTGCATATTTTAAATTTCAACCATATCTTGTTTTAAGAAAAAAGCCTCTATTTCTGTATGATTAAAAGTCTGCTTTGTAATCTTTCCCTCTTGGGTCTGCTCATCTCAAGGCTGAGTGAGAAAGTGAGATAATTTTTTTCTTAGTCTCTAAAGAGCCAGTCAGACTGCATGATAAATGCTGGCTTATAAATAAATGTGCCATTGAATTTTTTCCTAGTCCAGTAGGATGCAACTGAAATGGGGACCTGTATCTCCTGTGGCAGTGTATTCTGTGCTGCCTATGATGTTACTGGCTCTGAAACTTTAGGGTGTTTATTAGATAGTAAAATGTCCAACCATGTTTATGCCATCTAATGAATAAAAGAGACAGTAAGGCTAAAGACATCCATCACAAAATGTAGTTTGGGTTGGTTTTTCTTCCACAGTTGGCTGTTTAATTAAAAAAAAACAAAACTGGCCTGTCTGTTGCATGTATTTACTTCTTCGACTGTAGCTTGCAACTCCCTGAAGCCCTGGAGGACTTCTAAGGAGAGCTACAGAAACTAAAAAAGAAAAAATTAGGAGCAACTGGTGATTCTGGAGGTTGGAGAAAGGAAGAAGTAATTGGAGGAATTGGTTGTAAATATTTTGCTAGGTAAAGAATTCACCTTTAATAGCAAGTAGCCCAGACTGCTAAGCCAAAAAGAGGCCGTGCTTTTAAAAATCTTAAAGTGGTGTTAGCTGAGGAATGGATAGTGGTGTTCATTGTGAGGGGTTGCAGCGACCTTCATGTTATATGTGATCATATTCTAGCCTTGGTTCATGATTCTGTCAGTCCAGCAAAAGCAAGTTTGTGGTAGGAGTTTTATTCCAATGCCACTTTCTGGCTTTCCGGGCTATTGGAAGCAGAGAGCTGCTTGAATGCAATCTGCTAACCAAGAGGAAGAAAATACTCTTGCTCATGGCCACTTAAAGACATAACTGCTTCTTAAAAAAATTATTTCTGCAGAGTCCCATTCAGGTGGAAAGATAAATCTCAAGGCCTGTGAGGTAGAGGGAAATTAAATGGATGTAGCCTTCAAAATGCAGAAACGCAGGATCCGTACCAGAAATCTTTGTCATTGAGTAAATAAATTATGCAGTAGTGTTACAGCAGCCTCCTACAACTTTTAGATCAGTAAGTCATTTTTGTGTGTGGAACATACCTTTTTTAATCTTGATTATGTTAAACTTCTTGCAGTCTGTCAATGACCAACTTTCCTGTACCAAATTTATTTGGAACTGCCAGAGATAAAGCGGAGTTGTTTCGAGAACGCTACTCCATCTTGCAACAGGTCAGAAGAAATTTTGCTTTGTTTAACAAAATACACAAACAGAACGCTGTTTTTTACATTCTTACATGTACAACAGGACTTTGTCAGTCTCTCAGCATTTTCTGTCTGATTATCCCTCAGAACAGGGTCACAACCCTGTTCTTCCTTTTCTTCCACTCACCTCATGAGCTGGGACTGTCACTTGTCTGCTCAGTGCTGTGCTCTGCCCTGTCTCTGTCGGGCAGCCCAGCGATGGCCCTTGAGGGGATGGGGAGCGGGTTGCTAATGGATGACTTGGTAGTCGGTTTTCAGGTGTCTGCACTAACTGCAGCAGGCTATCCACAGCACAGATCCTGCTTGGTGCTGGCAGGTGCTTAGCAGACCTTACTGCCTGTGCGCAACCCTGGCCCGAAGTGTGAGCGAAGCACCTGGCCACAGGCAGTGAGCACAGCTTTTTGTCTGCGCTGCCCCGTGGGCAGCACGGACATACTCAGCTGCCTGCACGAACTGCTTGTCCTTTGGACCGTGTGGTAGTTGCATGCACAGTCGGCTACTCCAGGGCAGCAACAACTCTGTCTGCCAGGGAATTTACTGGCACTAGGAGTATCTGTACTGCAATTTGGGAACCTCTGCCCTGGAAGACAAGTTAGCCATTAACTGAAGACGCTTTAGTTCATACAAATCAGGATTAGTGAAACCTGCTGGAATTGCACGCTCGTGCAAACCAGTTGGTTTCTGTGAACAGCAGCTGGAGGTGTCCATAGGGTGTATATCCTGAAGCCTTCTTGTCCTCCACTGTATTGTGTTATTGCACCTCTTTGCCTGCTGGTTTCACATAGACTCTCTGTTGTGCAAGTTTTGTGTTTGCTTATGGTATGTACTCCTTTCTGACCTCCAGAAAAGTGAAGGTTCAGGTCAATACGTGGGTGAGGGCTGGTGGTAGGAATTACTGGGTGTATTACATGGGCTGGTAGCGGTGGGTTTGTTCCAAGGGGAGGCTTTCAGACTGCATGAAAAACAGTGAAAGAAGTGAAAATTTCTACAATGCATTTTCATCAAGCTCTCTGCAGTTTATCTGGTTTTTTTTTTACACAGCTGTTTTCGTTGTTTTACCACAGCTGGCAAATAAATACCACACAGCCACTCACTCACTACTCCTCCTCCCAGTGGGAAGGGGAGGAGAATCAGGAAAAAGGTAAAACTGATGGGTTGAGATAAGAACAGTTTAATAATTAAAATAAAATACAATAATAGTAACAACAACAACAATTGTGATGAGAAGGAGAGAGAGGAATAAAATCCAAAAGGTAAACAACCCCAAATGATGCAACACACAGTTGCTCGCCACCCACTACTGATGCCCTGCCTGTCCCCAAGCAGCAACTGGCCCACCCCAGCCAACTCCCCCCATTTATGTCCTCAGCATGATGTTCTGTGGTATGGAATATCCCTTTGGCCAGTTGGGGTCAGCTGTCCTGGCTGTGTCCCCTCCCAATTTCTTGTGCCCCTGCAGCCTTCTCACTGGCAAGGCCTAAGGAACTGAAAAGTCCCTGACTTAGGCTAACTATTACTTAGCAACAACTAAAAATATCAGTGTGTTATCAGTATTATTCTCATATTAAATCCAAAACACAGCATTGTACCAGCTGTGAAAAGAAAATTAACTCTATCCCAGCCAAAACCAGGACAATCTGTTAGTGTACTTGGTCCTGTTAAAAAAAAAAAAAGTGTTTACTTTTAATAGGCCCTGCCCAAAGAGAAATCTGCTCTTTTCCACATAGTTACCATTTAATACAGTTTATCTTCCCTTGGCCTCTCACCCCTTCTTTCCAGGTAGTCAGAAATAACTTCTTTTGGAAGCATTACAGGCGCTTTGATGTTAATTTTTTGTGCTTAGGTTTTTTGTCCAGTATTACTGATCATCTGTTTCTTAGAAGCAAATTCTTGTCAAAAGAACTGATTATGCTCAACAAATTAAATGTTTCTGGATGAAATAGGGTAAGAGAACTTTAAAAAGTATTTTGGATAGTGGTTGTAATGAACTGGCTTTTTGACAGTGCTCATTTATTTTTAAACTGAATTACTTCAATTTTGGTTTCTGCAGAGGACTCATAGACATGAGTTGTTTACTCCTTCAGTGATCGTTGCTCATCCTGATGACAGTAGGAGCAAATTCCAGGTAAAAAAAAAAGGATTTTTTCTTGCAAAGGAAATGGTGCTTATGTTACATTTTAATGCAGTAATAGTTCTCCACTGACATCTTAGTTTTGCCTCCAGTATGAGTAATCAATGCAAACAAGTTATTTTTGATCATTTTTAGCCTGTTTGTCAAAAATGCAGTTATTTGTCTCAGATCAGCATGATGACCAAACCACTGAAAAGCAGCTATGAAGTGCAAGAGAAGCATGGCTTCCTGCGGTGGAAGAACATTAGCTGTTCAGCTTAGTACACTTTGCTTCCCTCTGCTTGGGAATATTTTCCCTGCTTCTTTCTTTCATAAGCACTAAATTCACAAACCTATAGTTGAATAAGGTCATAACTTTAGTCTGTTCTGTTCCCATCTCAGCTTTCTCATATTAAACCCTCTCTACTATATTATACAGTTACTGTGTATTCTGGAAAAAAGATGAGAAAGGGTGTGTGTGTCACTGGGTACCAAATAACAGCTTTTGCTTTGCTCAGCTTCCCTGCTTGTCCCTTTTCAGAGCATGCCATCATGTAGAAAAAAGCAACTGACCTTAGCTGAGTGGAGCCTTTATCTCCATCTAGGCTTTATAGACATCTTTCTCCCTTGACTGCTTCCTATCCTCCCTGTCAGCACTGGCAAATGCATTGCTTATGCTGGTGTTGTAGGACGATTGTCTCTCCTAACTGCAGTTTGATAAAAATAAGTTTGTCCAGAAACTGCAGACAGCATGCTGTGCAATGTCACCTGCATCACTCTAGAGTGTTCTCTGTCATCCAAGGTTCCTCAATAAGTCACCACTGTTCCTGCATGGGTGCAGGCTGGCCCTGTGGCTCGGGTTGGATCCTCCTGCTGAGGATCCAATAACTGCAACTGACACTCTTAGGCAAGAGCAGAAATTGCCACTTGTTCTTTTCAGCTTTAATTCAGTTTTAAGGAAAATAATCACAATAAATATTTACTTGCTAAGCAGTTCTTTATGCTAGCATCAATTATTGGAAATCTTTTCCTAAACTGTGCTACATTTGACATTCAAAAATATGTCCCTGATTTTTCTAATGAGCCTGTATTTTCTCATAGCTCCTTAGTGTATTTATGTAAAAATGAGTGCTATGTGGTGCGTTGTCTTGCTTGCTTAAGAATAGATACATGGAGAGTTTGATTTAATTCTTATTTGATTCTTTACCTTTGGTTCCAGCTTAAAACAATAGAAACTCTATTGGGCAATACAGCTAAAGTGGGAGAAGTGATTGTGCTTGGGATGATAACTCAGCTTAAGGAGGTAGGTTGCTTTTCATTGTAGAGTATCTAGGTCACCAGTCATTCAACATTGTAATATATTAGAAAATGAGAAGACTTAAATATCTCGCCACTTTATTCATCATATATGTCAGTGGCAGAACTCCTATCAACATCAGTGGTGCAAGATCCATTTCCTAAGAAGAGACTTTTCCACAAGCAGGTGGTTCTGGTGTGTGAGGGAAAATGTCTTCTCACCGCAGAATTTTGTAATGCTTTGAGTCAGCAACCAGAACCAGTTACATTTTTCAGGTGTGCCCTTTCTTGAAACACTGGAGCTCACAGTGACTGTGTTTGGACTTGCCATTGCATTGGACTGTGACTGTAGGGGAGGGGTGCACCAGCAATCCAGACTGCAGCAGCTCAAAGGGAAGGTGCTAAGATACACTTGCTATAAGCAGCATTGTTTCCAGTTCTGCCAGTGTGTTCTAAGATCATGATGTTAAAGACAACTACATTATTTCTGACTGATAGATGCTTCTGACTGAAGCATTTATGTGTTTGGGTGTATTTTGCTTTATTAATTAATACTGTTTTTTAGGGGAAATTTTTCCTCGAAGACCCTACAGGAGTCGTCCAGCTAGACCTTAGTAAAGCAATATCCTTTTCCTGTGATGTAAGAGTTGAAGAATTTCCTATAGACCTGGAAAATTTTAAATTGAATAATAAATCAGTACTGACTGTTAAAAAATAATGTATCGCGAATTGCAGCTCTGTCTTTTTCCTTCTTTTCAAATTACTTGGTTGCTGCAGCTCAGTGCCCTTGCACAGAGACTGTTAGGAAAAGGTTAGTATTCCTCCCAGTGGAAGCAGAGTGTGTTCCTGTTTGCAGGCTGTTTATGAACTTACCTGCTCAGTTACCAGGTAACTGGCTCTTAAGGCAGTGAACTTTCAATAGTGTCCAAATGTATTACACCAGCTGGAAAGCAAACTTCGGCTAAAAAGCTAGTTTAAGATTCCTGATCTAAGAAAAATACATTTCTTAACCTTTCTGCACCAGTTCCACAGTGGTTTATATACTGAATCATGCTTTGTTTTGGCAGAAGGTAAAGCAGACTATTTTTCTTAGCTTGTAATAAGTTACTCTGTTAATGGCTGTTGCTGTAGTTACATGTCTGCCAGATGTGGCTGAACAGACAAGTCTCATGTTGACAAGGCTTGACCATAAGCAGGTGGTGACTGAGATTTTTGGCCAAAAGCTTTTCCTGTTACCTTGTGGGCTCTGGAGACAGAGAAGAGAGCTCTGCAAAATTTGTGGTTTTCAGCGATGCCGGTGGGATGTGAGCATCTGCAGCAGCTTTGAAGATTTGCCTTAGTTAGCCTGGCTCCAGCATGCTTGGAGGACATATGACTAGATTAGGAAGACGAACTAGAATAACTGAACAGTATGATTTAACAATCTGAAAATCCTGCTTTCTGTTGGCAAAGCTTTAGTCCTTCAGAGACTTTAATGAGTCTTCTCATTAAGCTGATATAAGGGCTTGCAGTTTTGGAGCCTTGCTTTAGCAAAATAATGGACATTTCTGTTTGTAGAATATTATTCTGTGCAATATACATAATCCCAGTCTATTTTCTAATAATGTATTTTATGCTTCAATTTTATAAAGTAAATAGAAGTTAGGAGCACGAATGATAGTGGGGACAAGTAGTTCCCTATTACTTCTGGGCCTCTAATGGGTGGGAGAGTTCTTGAGAAAGGGTGCAGTTGGACAGAGACTCTTCCAGGACAGGGCCAGCGAAAATGCTTCTGGTTCCCCTACATTCTTACTCAGTTGGGTTGAGATGGTTGTTCATGTGGCTGTGCAGCGAATCCATTCAAATAAGCGTCTGGGGTAAAAAATAGTTGGTTTCTTGCTCAGCCTGTTTTCCAGCCAGATAGTTCCCTGGTCTGGTTCACCACTGAACAGCACAGGGACTGGTGCAATCACAAGAGAGGGATTGATGGAGGCTGGGTCTAGCTATGTAGCGCAGCTGCCAACTGTCTGACTAATGTCTAGGACATGATGTTGTTCAAAAAATGAAAGGTTATTTTGTTGTTCAAAAATTTCTTAGGCTGGTATGAAGATGAAGTTTTTCATGTGAACGCTTTTGGATTTCCGCCTACAGAGCCTTCTGCTACCACTAGGTATAAAACTGACTTTTGGCAGCCTCACTCCATATTTTCTTATGGGTTTCTAAGTAAGCACATTATTATTTTATAATTTCTGTGACATTAAAGTATGCTATCCCTCCCCCTCCCCAAATGCTCCAAAATAAATACAATTCTAAGGAAGCAGTTTTGGGACTTGCTGGTCCACTTGGATCAGTACTAAAGCCTGTAGTGCTAGCAGAAAAACCCTTCCAAAGGCCATTGGGTTCTGCATATTAATGATAATTGGGATCTAAGCCCTTCTCAATTGCAAAACCAGGTAACTATTACATGGGAATAAGAAATTCCTACTTGCTTAAAGAATGGATGTGGGAAAGAACCCAGGATAAATATTACGCTGAGATGATCTGCTGAGTTACAGCAGGGCAGTGCTCCAGCCTTATGTCTAGGTGACTGCCGTTTCTCTTCCTTGATTTCTTTGTGAGGTACTAAATGATTCTTGATACCATCTGAGCTACCTATCATAATGATAATAATTAAAATGGATTAAGTGAGTCATAATCAAAACTACTAACGATCTGGGAAGAAAACAGAACTAACCTGAATATTTTACTGATGTAGGGCCTTCTATGGGAATGTGAACTTCTTTGGAGGGCCTTCTTCAGCTTCAGTAAAGGCTTCTGCCAAACTAAAGCAGCTGGAGGATGAAAATGAAGACGCCATGTTTGTATTTCTTTCTGATGTGTGGCTGGACCAAGCAGAAGTACTGGAAAAGCTTCACACAATGTTTTCAGGTAGGTGAGAACTGCTTTGACTTTGAGCCATGTTTTAGAGATTTTTTTTACCGTTTTCCTTAGCCCTTAGCAGTTTTGATGGGTGGAGCTGACAAGTGCAGCAAGGCAGTCTGATGCCTAGCTGGTCCTTGGTCCTCAGCTGTGGCTGTGTCCCCTCCTTGGCATGGGCTGGGAAGTTTGACCCCACGGTGAGCTAATTCAGGGAACACCTCAGCAGGAAACTAATTGTCTTTGTTGGAGAATCGGTTCTATGCTGGTTTAGCTTTGTGAATTCTTCCATCGTGTGATCGTTTGAGTGAGCATCCCTGTCAGGCAGGGGAAACTTGACAGTGTAGAGCTGACAGCAAGACAGTGGTTTGTGTACCTTTCTTCAAAAGTATACTTGTAAACAAAAAAGGCAACAATTTTCAAGAGTCCTGTTATTACTGTATTGTGCATTTTTGATGAACTTCCGTTTTGAGAACGCTAGAAAAAGCCCAACTGTATTATTTTTTGTAGGATCCCACTGAACCCAAGCCCAAAGCCAGTGCAGTCTCACTCTAATTTTAGTGTCAGCTATTTGCATTTCATGGTTGCTGTTGCATTTGTTTTGGATCTTTCTCTAACAGTTTTAAAAATTGTATTGTATTATACTTTTGCAAGCTGAGACTTCTTTTTCATGAATCACTTAGTACTAATAGTTTTTTGGACAGTAGCCATTTTATGTGCTGTGACAAGAACATTTCTCTTGCTTGTGAAAGTTCTTCTAGGCTTGTTTTAAAGAAAGCTCCTTACTTGATCAGAGATCAGCAATCCCTTGAATACTTTCTGGTTCTACCAATGAAAAAATGTCAGTTACTCTTAAAATATGAACTGTTTCTTCCACACTTCATTACATTAGTAATGTTGACAACATTTGGATAGCAAGCATGTGTGAGATCTGTGAATTGCTTCTTTGTATTCCAGAGCAGTTTTGGAACAGCTTGTCCTGTCTGTCTTAGGTAGAATGGAAGTGTGAGAGGGTGGCTGCTTTAAAAATAAGCAACATAAAATTACGGGTGGGAGCTGTTACTCACCTAAAGAAAATTGGACACAAATTATGACACTCATCCAGAAGTTACAAAACCAGTTTGCTATCTTGATCAAAGTTGGCAAGATCCTTGAAGCAGACTGAACTTGACCCAAGATGCATATGCTGAAGAAATAAAGGGGCTTTGGTCAGTGAGGTTGATATACTGAACTCAACTGGCAAAGATGCCTACATAGCATTTACTATTTTGAGACTTTTTTTTTTAATGGGCAAGTAATAAGCTTCATAATTATAAACTAAAAATGATAGCTGAGTGGAATAGCAAGGAAAAAACATTGATGAGCCATTTCTCTGGTATAAATAATTCTGTCCTATTTACCAACTAGAAAAATAGTGAAGTAAATCCATGTCTGGTACTGCACGTTAGGAAAATTGAGAGTAACCTGGAACGTGAGATGAATGCCTGAATAGATGTTTTTATTTTTATTTTAGGGATGGAAATTGGGTTTCTTTTTCCACTCTTTGCTATAAAGCATGTGTTTCTGGGTATTTAGTGATATTGTGAGGATTCGTCATGTTCTTGAAATGCTCAGACAATTCCAGTTACTGTTGCTTTGTAATGCCAAATGGCGACTTAGATGTTGGTAGAGACCTTGAATTGGAATGATGCATGGGGTTTAATAGTAATCTGTTGCTACCTACCCACTATTTTTGTCTTTAAGGAAATAGTCCATTTTTAAATTGTATTATCTATTTTAATTATACTTTGTTTAATTATATGACCTGGGTCAGTAGTTAGCTGGATACACACAAACAATGTTGTTGGAACTGGGCCTGTAAATAACAGAGGGCTCCCTTGAAGTGACACTTGTACATTGCCATCATTCTTTTTAAGCAAACAAAAGCCTGTATCAAGAAAATAGTTCAGGTGTATTAATAGCAGCAGAGCTTGAAGTGCTGCTTCAGTTTCTGCCTTTCATGGAATGGAATGGAGGCTGAATGTGGAAAGATACTGAAGTGAATGGGTATACTCACAGATACTCTATTTTCCAGGTTATTGCTCTGCACCTCCAACCTGCTTTTTCTTTTGTGGAAATTTTTCATCTGCACCATATGGAAAAAATCAAATCCAGTCACTAAAAGGTAGGGAAGACTCTGTTATACACTCAGACATGTACATTAAATTAAAATAATGATGGCAAAACAAATTAGGAGAGCAGAAAAGAAACCCTCAGTTTCTAAGTGACACATTTTCTAATGTACTGACATATAGGGGTGATTCATATAATGTGTATTTATTGTCTAACCAGCTGTTTTATCATAGATTTCTTTTCTTCTTACTCTAGGTTCTTTGAAGGCTCTTGCAGATATTATATGTGAATATCCCAGTATTCATAAAAGGTACCCAGAGAATTGCTACAAAAAGGGAAATTTGTTTCTTTTGTGAAACCTTTGCTTTACTTAATTGAAGAAACTAGCAGATACCATGTTTTCTCATTACTGTGAGCCAGCTATGATCAGATAGCAAGCTAGTCTTGTGACAGGACTCTTAAGTTTGTTTTGGGAGCAGTGTAAGGTTTTGATTTTATCTAAACTAGCTTGGGCATGGAAGCTGCTGTTCAGTAATCAAAAGTGAAACTGCCTCTGCCTGGAACATTTTCCACATGGATTAAACATAGCCCATGATTCCCCAAAAGTGCTATTTGGGTGAGTCGTTTTCCCCTGGAATTCCCTTGAAATCAGCAGGGTTCTGCCTGAGTAGTGCTGCTTTATAAACTGATGAAGTCTTAATGCTGCTATGAGCACCTACAGGCTTTCTGTACCAGCCCCGGAAAATGTCATCTGAAACGCTGACAGCTGCCTACATGGAGGCACCTCATTGCTATCTTTTGCATTCTGGCATACATGGTTCTCCATGGCCACTAGTTTGAGAACTAACCAAAGCAATGCAAACCTGGAAAGGAATCTTTTATTTATCCCTTCTTGTGTCCCTGCTCTGTGGGAGCCCCATTTTGGGCCTGGAGAACTAAATCCCTTCTACAGACACTGGAATATACAAAGGCAAGTAAGCCAGGGAGGTAGCCAGGCTTTTCCTTTCTATCTTTGAATTTGTAACAGTAGCACCTAAGTAGCTCTGGTTCCTAGAATGGGCCCCAAAAGCTGGAATGGCCACAGCCTGCAGCTCTTGAGATGTGTGGGATATAAGCAAGGATATCTCCTGTACTGATCCTCTGTCCTGTGTCCCGGTGGGGTTCTCATGGTGTGCTGCTGCTGGATTATCTGGGGTCCCTGTATGGGACTGTGGTGCCCATTACACTGAGTCTGAGCCAGGCTGCAAACCTGGTCTCTCCCCCTTCCCACAGTCAGTCCCCCTTGCATGATGAACAGTTCTTAAGGTTTCTTCTGCTTCAGTGAGCAGTGGATAGGTACCTTATGCCTTAGCTGTGATTTCCGTGGTTCTTAAGGCCAGGAAGAGCTGTCATCTCTGCCCTGAAATAGGTTATTTGCATGCATCTGTGGAGTAATGGCAATATATAACCAATGTTTAGATACTTCTAGGATCACTTTGCATAAACGTGGTACGTTGAACTTTTTACAGTAGTCGATTTGTGTTTGTCCCTGGCCCTGAAGACCCTGGTCCTGGTTCTATTTTACCAAGGTCAGTTTGCTTCACTTCCTCAAATTTTGTAATTTTGAGTTAAATTGTTAAAGAAAGTAAGAATATTCATTGATAAATCTGTTGCTATTTATTTTAGACCTCCCCTGCCTAAAAATATCACTGAGGAATTCAGACAGCTGGTGCCATTTTCAGTTTTCACCACAAATCCTTGCCGGTAACAGTGTAACTTACTGCTAGTTTTCATGGTGGTGTTTTTTTTTTACTGAACGTCTAATTTATGTGCAGATGTAATTTTCAAAACCTAAAATTTTGGAAAAATTGGTCCCAAATTTCTCAAATTAATGGAGTTCTTCACTTGCATTAGTTGTAAGTAGTTTTAAATACATTAAGACATAAATAAATTAGTGGTGAAGGGAAGTAATGCTAGAAGTTTGATAGCAAGTGTAAAAATCCTGCTCGAAAGGATTACGTTTTTTCTGAATCTGGAGGGAATGAAGGGAAGATGGGAAAGTGTTTTAATTCAAGTGTGCTTTTTCATTTTGCTCTATTAGAAGGAGATCAGCTTTATAACGCAGCTTCCTATCTTTTAGTTTCATCTTAATGTATTTGATTTCATTAATGTTTTCCACTTAGGATTCAATATTGCACCCAAGAAATCATTATCTTTCGTGAAGATTTGGTAAACAAAATGTGCAGAAACTGTGTCCGCTTCCCTAGCAGCAACATGGACATTCCTAACCATGTGAGTGAGTTGTGTTCTGCACTTCTTGCTAAGATCTTGACTTCTTTTTTGATCAGCAAGTCTGCATCTGCTAGGATGCTCTGATCCGCATTCTCATGACACATTGCAAAAGTAACCAAGAGGGATGGTAAGAAGGATCTATACACATAGTATTATTACCTTTCTTTCCTTCTTGACAGTAAAAGGACTGAAACCCCGATACTGATAGATGGCATTGAGTCATTCTGACTGTCCCACTGCAGGTGCCCTTGAACGCAGAACCTCATAGCAGCTGACTGTTAGTGTATGTGCACCACCAATGAATGTCCTACCAAGAAACATTGATTCCTAAGGGCAAAGTTTAATATAAATTACCTTTTTTTTTAAAAAAAAAATTTGGATCAATTATCCAGTGACATTTGCAGTAAAGCAGCACGTCACTTTTCTGAAAGGTCACCTGCTTCTTCTGCCTTCCCACTTGAAGTCTTAATCCTGCTTTTTGATACATTGCCACAGCACTCTTGAGTTATGATTCTAGTTAATGAATGCACAGCAGGAGTTGATGTGACTTACTGATATAATTGAATGAGAATGAACCAGGCAATACTGGCTTACTGCAGTGATGGATGGAGTCTGTTTCTGTTTATTTTATAGGGTTTTGTTTGTTTGCTTGACTCAGAAACTTGTTTTAGCTCTTTCTTGTTTTGCTCCATCACAACAGTGCTCAGTTTCTTTGTGAACACAGCGAACCCATTGTGGACAATGTGTTTTTAGCGTGCATGTTTGCATACACATATGTGTATGCTGCAAGCTGTCACTTCCCTGTACTCATACAGGCTTTCTCATGCTTGGAAAGAAAGGAATCTTGAAGAATGTAGAATTATATATTGTAACACTTCTGCAGATAATAGTATTGAATTGCTTTTGCATACTTCAGTTTTCCTCTGCCTTTTCTGCCTGTCATTAGGTTTTTTTTTAAAGCAGCCATCAGTGTAAAAAGATGAATGAGAGAGGGAAATTTTGTAACATTAGATTAAATTATTAGTATCTTTAGGCCTTGTACCCTATTAGTGGAATAACCGAGCCTATGCTTGGTACATCATTTTCTTTCAATAGCAGACCCTTCCACCAAGTTGCTGTAGTGATTTTGGCCCTTTGGGGAAAACAGAGCCTAACGGCAGCTACATAATCAATTAGAAAGAATAAAAGCTTTCAAGGGGCTTGGGGAGAGAGTCTCAGGAACCAAAATAACTTGGTTGGAATTTGCCAGATGAAAAAGGGGATTTTACAGGGCAGCTGGTGTGTGGAGCAGGGCAGCTCCCAGAACAGCCGAAGGAATTGAAATCATTTGGACCAAATGATTTCCTCAGTTCAGGGAAAGACTGTTTAAGTGTGGGTCTTGTGGTTAACTAGTACTGCGAGGAAAGCCTTGAGGAAAAAAAACACCCATAAAATTAAAGTTGTGGCAGCGTTGGAACTTCCTGGATTGGAGGAACAGGTAAGCAGATTCTCTGTGTTGGAGAGTCTGATCGATGAAATAGTTTTGACATCCTTAAATACTGGCTGATATGCTTTAGAAAGGACTTTGTGTATTAAAAAAACCCCACAACACAACAAACAAAACAACAGCTGCCTGTTGTAGGGGAGTTGCAGCTTTACTCTAGAAATTGTTAATAATCAGAGGGAGAGAGATACACAAAAAAACATTTCCAGGTTCAAAGCTTCTTTATTAACAGGGCATTAGCATCTGCAGGAATGAATTTGACTTGTAGAAAATGGTCCAAACTAACTACGTATGTTTATGTTGCAGTTTGTAAAGACTATATTGTCACAAGGACATCTGACGCCACTTCCACTGTACGTTAGCCCAGTGTACTGGGCCTATGACTACACCCTGAGGGTGTATCCTGTGCCAGATATGCTCGTCATTGCAGATAAATACGACCCATTCACTGTCACCAACGCTGACTGTCTTTGCATAAATCCTGTAAGATTGCCTTATGCTTTACCAAAATAAGAAGGGGTGTGTGTGCAGTCACATTCAAGTATGTCTGTTACTATTTGTACAGTGTTTTACTTACGCAAGTGTGGTATATGCATTTTTTTTTACAGGGTTCATTTCCAAGAAGTGGATTTTCGTTTAAGGTATTCTACCCCTCCAACAAGGCAGTTGAAGACAGGTAAATACATTCACTTTCTCATTTAAAAGGATATATGTTCTTATTTGCTGACTTCCCAATTATCAGGAGGAACACAGAAAATCAATTACATAAATAGAGTGAATGTTCTAGCAGTTGAACATAGACTTAAGCTTCATACTTCAGCAGTGTAAGAAATCCAAATGCCTAGAACTAAAATATTAAATTTAGAAATTACAGTCAAATAACAATGATGAGAAGCATGATCCCAAAGGAAAGATAGACTACTACGTGATTTTCAGTAATTGGGACCCAACTGAGAAACAGATTCATTTCCAGAAATGATGCTTGTTACATAGGTTAATTCTTGGTTCATTTTATGATCATCATCCAGCCCAGAAGCCATTTGGGTGCTTTGATTTCACATAATTTAAACCTGTACCTATTCATTCCAACTGTGGTCTTCAAATGAGTGGAAAAAGGCCCAGCTGCAACACCAAAAAATGTTAGAACATATCAAAGGGCTTACAACTGTGATGATTATTTGCCTTTTTGAAATAATGACAGTATAACCCATAATGGGAAAAGTTTAAACTTACCTTGACTGATTCAGTTTCGTGCCCTGTTGCAGAAGCTGTGTTTTTTCAAATCGGAGTGTGTAACACCCCCCACCTTCCCAAGGGAACTGATAATAATAGATCGACCCATGTAACTTTCACTTGAATATAGAAAATCTCATACCATGAGATGCTTTAAGTCTTTAAATAGTTGAAAGCATTACCAAGTCTTTCACAGATCAAGAAATAGGATAGTACTGTAAATCGCCTTTTAAAAAAATCCCACTAAATACTGTTTTCCTTTGGTATTTTCAGCAAGCTTCAGGGTCTCTGAATTTCTGCAAGCCTGCAAAATGGGAGTGAGCCTTTGTGAAGCCAACTGTAGCGCACATTTTAGATGGATAAATTTTTATGTTATTGCAGACTGTTTATAATAAATGTCAAAGCCAAAAATGGTGTATTTTGTACAGAAATAAACTTCTACAGGAAAAGATACTGGTCTTAGTTTAGATATAATATAGAGTCACAGTGAACATTAATTGGCAAAGCATAATAAAAGAAGGCAACTGGGGGAACCAGAGGCAGCTATATCAAAGGGAATATCTGTCTTTCAAAAAAAGAAGTTAAAGATAAGGAGAACTTGGTCTTTCACCATGCTGAATTGAACTGACAGGTAGTTATCTACAGAAGATACTGGAAATGTGGGTGAGGTTTTTTCTTCGGACAGGAAAGGTCTGGAGGAGATTTGTGAGGTGTTACCTACTGATGGCAGTATATAATCTGTTTGCAGACAGCGTTATGCAGACTGGGCGAGGCGAGGTAGGAGGAACAAGGACATGGTCCTTTGAAACTCTGAGAAGGCTGGGAGGTGGAAATCTTACTGAGGGAGCAGTCGGAAAGGTGGGAAAGAGTCAGGGCCTGGCAGCACAGACTTCTGCAGGAGCAGCTGGTTTGGCTTACAGCACAGAGCAGCCTGTTGGCACGTGAACCCAGCCCCTTTTCAATGAAACTGAGCAAAAACCTGCTGCAGCCACTCATGGGCATTGGGACCAGTTGAGCAGACTGGTGCTACCCCAAAGCACCTGCATCAGGTGTGGAACAGACAGGGGACCCTTGGTGCTGTGCTGGCATCACCGTGAGCATGGCTTGGGGGCAGGAGCAGGACAAGTACATCGGGGTGGGGATGGAAACCGGGTACAAGAGGTGGGAGCTGAACTGCTGAGGGTGTAAACCCAAACGCAGGAGGGAGTGCACCAGCACTTCTGAATGTACTGGCTGACCATCGGCCAGGACTTGCAGAGGGATGAGGAGGCGAAGCTGGAGAGCCACCCCTGCGGAAGTCAGCGGTGAGGGCTAAGAGCCGCCACTGAGGGGAAAGGAGGGGAAAGGCTCAGCGACGTGTTCAGGAGTGGAGAGGAACCGACTCTGCTGAAGACCTCTGGGGGAGAGCCCGCCATGTTTGGTGTGTCCATAGCAACTGGCAGGCGGGCGCCGCCATCTTGTTTACTATCACCATAGCAACGAGCCCACCCGGGCCGGAGGCGCCATCTTGTTTGGTGTCTCCACAGCAACGAGAGCGGCCGCGCCGGAGCCATGGCGGGCAGGGGGCGGTTGGAGGAGCTGGAGCTCAGCGCCGAGGAGACGGAGCGGCTCCAGCGGGCTTTCCGCGACAAGCAGTTCCAGGCGCTGTTCGCCGAGTACGCGGCGGAGCTAGCCGACCCGGAGCAGCGCCGGCTGTACGAGGAGGAGGTGGCGGCCCTGGAGCGGGAGCGCGGCATGGAGGTGCGCTTCGTCCACCCCGAGGCAGGCTACGTGCTGCGCACCAGCCAGGCCGGCTCCCGCCGCTGCTACCTCAACGTCTGCAGCAACCCGCACGTCGGGGCGCCGCAGGCCCGCGCCGAGCCCGGAGGCCATCGCTGGGCCCTTCCCTACAGCCTGGCCCCGGGCCGGGAGGAGCTGGACCGCGGCGGCCGCCGCCGCCTGGTCTACGACGTGGTTTTCCACCCGGCGGCCCTCCGCCTGGCCGCCCGCAGCGCCCGGTTCCGCCGCCTGCTCAGCGACACGGCGCTGGAGGCCGTGGAGCGCCACTGCGCCGTGCAGCTCGACCGCGCCAACGCCGCCGTCCTCCGCGGCACCAAGTACAAGGGCGTCCCGCAAGCGCCCGTCATCCGCACCCCGCTGCCCGGCGCCGCCCCGCCGCCCGCCGCCGCCGACTCCCCGCTGCCGCCCTTCCCCCTCCCGCCGCCCGCCGCCCCGCCGCCGCCCGCCACCGCCCCGCCGGCGGCCCAGCCCCCCGGCCCCACCGCGCCGCGCTGGAGCATCCGCCACCGCTCCTACGTGGACCTGCAGGACTACCGCTGCTGCCGGGACTCGGCGCCCAGCCCCGTGCCGCGGGAGCTGGTGGTGACGGTGGAGCTGCCGCTGCTGCGCTCGGCCGCCCAGGCCACGCTGGAGATCCGCGGCCGGGAGCTGCGCCTCGACTCGCAGCGTCCCGCCTACCGCCTGCGCCTCCGCCTCCCCTACGACGTGGACGAGAGCGGCGGGCGGGCCACCTTCGACAGGGCCCAGCGGCAGCTGCTGGTCACGCTGCCCGTGCTGCCGCCAGCCGCCCCGCAGGAGCCGCCAGGCCCGGCCGCCGAGCGGCTGGAGGAGGCCGAGCCCGGGGCGGAGGCGCTGGGCCAGCCGTCGGCGGCAAAGGCGGGCGGCGCGGCGGCCTCTCCCGCGGGCCCCGGCGACGGGCAGCCCGCCGAGCCACCCGCGGGCCCCGACCCGACGCCGCCCCGCTCCGGCGCCGCCTTCCCCGCCGCGGGTGCCGGCCTCGGCGGGGCCGCCCCTCCGTGCCCTCCCCAGGGCCCGGCCCCGCAGGCCGCAGAGGGCAGCCCCGGCGAGATGGCTCTTCCCCGGGGCTCCGGCAGCCTCGAGGCCGCCGTGTGCCCTCCCTTCCAGTGCAGGCAGGATGAGGCCTCCCTCACGCTGCTCCTGGATGTGCCTGGCATCCAGCCCCAGAGCCTCAGCGGGGACGTGGGCCCGAACCACTACAGCCTCTGCTTCTCAAGTGACAGTGGTGCCTATGCCCTCTTCTTACAGTTTCCTCCCTCAAACAGGCTGGCATCCCCCGAGACCAGCATTAGCGTGTCTGCCCACAATGCTGCCATTGGGCTCGCCAAGGCCCCCGGCAGCACCGGGCCCTGGGAGAAGTTCTGCTTCGGCCTTGACACCTCCGCTCTGCAGGTAATGGCTTCAGAATGGCAGGGTTTGATGCATCATGATCCCCAGAGCACGACCGCTTTGCTGCGGTGTGCGACTTCTCTTTGGATTTGACTGTGAACTGTGTCTCAGGGAGGTGTTAGGTGAATGGTTTGAGTTCAGAAGAAGCTGGTAGTGACGGAAACTGCCTTCCTCACAGAGCTGTTACCGGATGTAAGTGGAATGACCTAATTAGTGCTGGTCTTGTACCAGCAGTACAAAGGTCACATCACAAAGCTGACATCTTTGTCCTTGGAATTGAAGTGACTTCTGCCTCCTGTGCTGATTTTTTTTTTTCTAAGGGAAATTTTGATGATGAGTGAAAACAAAGCCTGCCCAATGTCCTTAGTGTTGGCTTTTAAAGCTGGGTAAATGGCTCACGCAGACTATTCATGTGAAGAAAGGAGATGGTTTATAATACACCAGCTGTAAACACACATGTGTACAGCATCATGAAATGCAGCCATGTGAGGGGAGTGTACCTGTGTGGCTGTTAAAGGCCAGAGTTCCCATCTACAGCCGCAGGAACACTCATTAGTTCAAGAGCAGTACAGCAAACAGCAGCTGTGAACTGCTGTCGATTGCTGTTTTGCTGGGCTAGTTCTTCATCTTCTTACCAGTCTGAACATGAGCCTAGTTTAGATGTTTTATTATTTTATGGGTTGTTAGGTAGCAATGTTCCCTGTGGTAGGAGGCAGTTGGCACGCTTGCTGCATCTGGCTGACAGTGCCTGCGGAGAAGTGGCAGCGTCCCTGCAAAGGGATGCTCACTTTGCGCCACTTGCTGTCAAGGAGCATCCACACAAGTTTTGTGGAGAACTAATGTTATTCTGTAAGCTCAGAGTTTCAAACAACTTATCATGAGCAGGGATTAAGACTGAACAATTCTTGTGTAACCTTTCAGCCTTGTGATTTGGAGTTTGTCTGCTATTTTAGAGCAATAAAATCCTTTGCGGTTTGGATTGTGTACCATGGGAGTGCAAGTCCAGAAAACTGGCAGGCTTAAAGTATATCCACCAGGATGGTGGCTTGGAGTATCTTAATTGCTCCATCCCTACAAATAGAAAATACTGAGTGCTTCTGAAAGAGATCCAATTAGTATATGTGCAGCTGAATCTTCACATTTTATTTCCCATTTAGTAGGCTGCATACCTCTTCTTTAACAGCAACTTCTTTGAAGGAGGAGCTGATCATTTTGGGTAAGTATCAAAGATGATGAGTTTATTGAGAACCACTTATGCTGAACTGTTGGCAGTGCATTTCCTTTGCTTTTACTGGAGTGGGAGCCTGCAAGTCTGTGCACATGGGGCCGTGAAACATTTGGCATTACTGTTAACTGGTGTGATCAAGTACTAGGTGCCGATGCGATGTCAAATAAGCTGTTGAGCAAACTATCACCCCTTTTCTGTATAGATACTAAAGTTGTGGGGTAGGAACTACAGGTGTTTCAGCCGCTTTTCCAGATAGTCTGAATATCTTTCATCATGTGCTGTGTGTGGTGTGTCCATCTGTGCGCTTCCTTGTTATTTTACGGCATGCAGGCCTAAAAGCAGTTTTTAAGGGAAGCTTTCTGTGACTCCGTGTGGGGATGTAGCTGAGAATTGTCTGGGAACAGGAAGTTCTGCATTATCTCTTTAGTACTGTGATTGACAGATGTTTCTGCATGCTTTGATCTCAGTCTAATGACTGATTGGTATTGCATTCATTATTATGAGTGGGGGAACATCTTTTGATTGGAAGTTGTTAAAAGGCCATCCAGTAACGAGATTTTGGTCAGTATTACCATTTTGTGAGTTAAAGAAACATTTATGCTGAATTTATTATATGTTGCAAAATATTTTGGGTGGAGTAGCAGGAGGTGGAGACTGGGCATTAGTCACAGGCTTCCCAGCCATTCATTCATGTAGCAGACTAAAAAAGATTGATTTTTTCTGGCATGCAGTCCTTTTGGATACCGGGCCTGCAGATTGAAGCAGCTGAAATAATCTGAAGTAATTTATTCTGTTTGCCTTTTTTAGCTGTGCTGTTTCCCAAAAGTGCCTGTGCCAGCGCCAATAGCTGCATTCAGTCAGAGTGAAGTGAGAAAAATTAATATTTAATTAGAGCTACTATTACATGCTGTCTTCTGTCCATTAACTATTTGCTTGTGGTAGCTTCTCTTCTACTTACGTTGATTTCTTCAGTTTGTCTGCTGTCATCTCTGGTGGTTTTCTACTTTGAATCTCTTTCCATAAATTAGAGTTATGGTTCTTGCATTGAGATCTGCAATGAATTGCATCAGTCATAGCAGAGTGTTTTAGGAATGCACGCAGTATCAGCACCCTGTTTAATCACTTCAGGGAGCTTTTGGTGGCCTAGGTGAGTAGGAGTTTTGTCCTGCATCTCCCAGTCACGCTGCTGTCTGCTTGTTTGTACTCTCTTCTCCCACAGTAGTGTTGCCAGAGGATAATGCACAGCGAAAGAGGAGGCCAGTGTTCTTTACAGCTATGAAATTCCTACTCCACTGTCTTCTGGGAAGTTGCTTCTTTCTGGAGACTAAGGGTTTCTGTGTTTTTTCATGGAACAGATTCCTTGCTGGAATTAGTTACTTCAGAAATCTGCCCAACTCAGTGAGAGCTTGTGTCCCAGTGGCTATTAAGAGTACCCTGTTAGGCTGCCTGTGCAATTATCTCCCGTTAAGCTGCCAAACAGCCAGGAAAATGTGACGGTAATTGTTCACCACATAAGCAGAATGCATCTCGTCAGCAGCCTCGTCCCTGGACTATGATGTAGCTCAGTGCATAATCGCTTGATTTTGATTGCCTGTGCACCTCTGCCCCGATCAACACGTGCAGTAACAGTGCCAGTAATTGCACAGCCCTGCCTTGCATGCCTGTGATGTTCCTGTTAGCGCACCGGCCTCTTTTCTTGTTGGGAATTGGTTTGATCCAGATACTGGTAGAAGAATGAGTTGAGCTTGTCCTTAGGATGCCATTCTTGAAACAGAATTTCAAGGACTGGTTTTGCTTTTGTAGTCAGATATGTTTGAATCCCTGTGCTGAAAGGCGATATATTTAGAGCTCAGTTTCCATAGATGCTGAGCAGTCTGAATTCCCACCCCAGCAAGTGCTTATTTTCAGCAAGTCTTTGCAGTGCAACAGTTCTCCCCGGACTTTTAACTGTGTCATTGCAAGTGTTCCCTCCTTTGATAGCTGTTGATGTTGCTTTGGTTTTACTGCTTTCCCGTACAATAGACAGTCGGCTCTCTGCTGACCGAGCTCTAACTTCTTATCAGCGGTTGCAGCCATTGCTTCTCTCTCTCTCTGAGTAGTTTCGCTCCTTGGCTAAACCATAATGTCCACATGCTTGTTACATCCTGTAAAAAGAAAGATTCCGTAAGTTTGGACTTCATGGACTGGGGTTATGTATTTCAGGAGTTTAAAAATTATCTTTTGTCACCGGCTTTGTGCTCCATCACTGTGCCAGAGACCACACAGCATTGGTCTTTCTGCAGGGCTTCCTCCAGGCTCTGTTTTTCCAGGGGAATAGAGACTCATGACCTGAGGAGTTGCCCAGTTGCCCTGTTGCCAGAGTCACCATCCGCTTTTTTCTGCGAAGGACCAGCTGTGGACGGTGCTCCCTCCGTTACTCTTTATTAGTGGATGAACTGCAATACCTTCTACATCTCTTGCTCCCATTTGTTCAGATCCTGAGAGCTCAGGCCTAGGAAACTCCTGCCTCAGAGAGTTCGCCTTCTTTTTAAGACAACAGAGCTTGAGGAGTAAATGATGAAAAAAGAATGGTTGATAGTTAAATAACCATTAATAAAATTTGTAAGCCTGCCAGGCAAGGTTTCTGAGAACAGCTTGTCCCAGAAACGTCCTGGTGTACAGCAGAGCTGGAGTTGGGCAATTACAGAAATCATGCCTTTGTAAAGCACTGTCTTTTAATGTTTGGTCTCCTGGGGTTAAATGCTCAGTACTTAGAAACAAAGCCTGGTGTTCTGGTGGGTGTATCTGAATTACTGCAACTTGGAGGCTCAGTTATACTAGCATGTGAAACAGATAATTAATTCTGCCTGCAGTTTTTGGGTCATGTGTGCTCATTTTCATGTGATTAGAAAAAGTTGGGTTAAAGTATAATTCCCTTTCATGCTGATCAACACCCTTCCTGACCTGCCTGATGGACTGAAATGAGTTTGTTCAGAGGATGTGTGCTCACTCTCCTGGTCAGTGCTTCCCTTTTGTAATAAAAGCCTATGTTCTGTTATGGAGAATATTAAGATTTAACTCACGTAAACCCCCGCCCTGGGCTCCAGAGAACAGCAGGGAGAAACATTTTCTCTGCTTTACTATGCATTGAGATTGTGGCTTTTTAATATTTACAGTACGAAAAATATACTGAACATTCCTGATTAGTTCATGGTTTGAACTAAGCATGAGTTATGCTATTTGTGAGGCTTACTTAACGTACATGTCTGAAAGGGAATTGCATAGTGATATGAGAGCTTTCTTTAACTTCTATGTGAATGTTGATGCTTTTGTGGAGAATGTCTTAGATGGGTGTGTTACTGAGCATGGAATAAAGAGATGTGATTTTTCTGCTGGTACAGCCACCAGCGCCTTGTGAAGGAGATCTTTTTGAAGCCTTTGCTGTTTTTTCCTTTGGGAAGCAGTTGGTAAATAACATGGAAGCCCCATGACCTCTGCTCACACCTACCTACTGTCATGGGTTGTTTTCTAACCCCTGGGCTTCTGTCTTCTGCTTTGGCAACAGGTATGCTGTGGCGCAGCTCCTCCAAGACAAATAGCCGCTATGACCTGTTTACACAAAAACCCCCATGGGAATAATATTACTTTTGGTTGCCTTTACAACAGAGGGACTGTCAGTCTTAGAAACTAATCTTCTGTTATCTCATCAAGTATGGTATTTGTCTTGTATGTGCTGTCAGATCTGTTGTGCCCAGGCAGATCCCCTGCTCTCCATCCGTGCTGGACATGAGCCTGGCATGGGGCTGCCAAGAGGCCACGTATTCCCTGGAAAAGAAGTCATCAACATGCGGCTGCAGGCAGCAGAGCTATGTTGCTCCCAGAGCTGGGAGCATGTGGAAAAGGCCGTGGGCTAGACGTGATCCCGTGGCCATGCTGGGGCTGTTCTTGTACATGGTCATCTCAGAATTAGGGCTCCTGTGGATAAATGTATTGCTTGGTTTGAGAGTCAACCAAGCATGAAACCTAGAGGGCCGTGTTGGCAGGTATAAGATACATTGATGTTTCAAGCCTGGGCCACCTTTCAGGGAGAAATTTGTACTGGAGAGCTGAATGGGTGCTGCAATATTCCCACAAGTCCCAACAGAGGTGCTGGATCTCAGCTGGCTGGGGCAGGCCAGCTGGCTGAACTGCTGCATCTAGGTTTCACCCTTGTTCCCAAACTATTTTGAGTTGTGTTACATGCTTTCTTTGAAAATCAGGGTTATAATTTTCAATTCCAAGTTACTACAAAGAGTTAATTATAATAGGGGTCACTTCTTAGAAGATGATGCTAGAAACTAGGACTGTTGTGCTTAATCCTACAACAATTTATTTTTGGTTCAGTTAATTCTGCGCTCAGCGTTTCAGGACTCTTGGCAAGTTTTTTGGGAGGTCAGAGCAGGACAGAAAAGGAGAACAGAACAAACTTATTGTTTGATTATACTTTTTTTTCCAAAGGAATCTCTTTCCCAAACTACATTAAGAAACATAATTAGTTTGCTTCTGCTATAAACCAAACTGATTTCTGAATAGCCTTTAATTGGTAGATGCATTATGGGAATAACGTACTCACATAAAACAGTTATGTCAGGAAACATTATTAACCTACTGATTAAGCTCATGAAAGCATCTTTTGAGCTGTTTAGTCTTTGCAGTCATGAATACCATATAACGTATACCATATTTCACCCACCCCCAGTACAGGTACTTTCATTCGCCATAACTTTGAGCTTCAAATTCTTGTGTCGAGCTGGTTTGCAGTGGGACCCTCCAAACCGAGAGGCCAGGAGGTCCATAGATCCAAGTCCCTTTTCATATTGGCATGAGCCTCTCATTACAGAAGACATGAATAATTTAAGCCTGAAATCTGTCCCGCTTTTAAAACTGTTGCAGCCTGCATGGGAGGTAACTCTGGATGGTAACTGGCTGCGGGTTTGAATAAAATAATGCAGAACAAACTATGCGAGTGCCTAAGGGCAACAGTGGGGGGACTGGCTTTGTGCTGTGTCTGCCGGTGTTGCAGCCGCTGCTGCTATGCACTCTCAGTGCTGTGCAATATGAGGACAATTTCAAATGATGAAGTGTTCTAGAAACCAGAGTCATTCCTGCTAACGTTTATGTTAATTTGGTCTCAGTTTAGTCACAGGGAAAAACGAATGTGTACCAAACAGCAGATGACAGTATGTGCAGGGAAAAACAAATGTAATTCTAAGTTGCTAAGAGAGTGTCATAAATATCAGAAAATAAACAGTTTAAACTGAAGAATTATTTTACAGGGTCATTGAAATCATCTGCAGGTGATTGTCCTTTGCTGCTCTTCCAAGCCAGAGCAAACAGGCTTTAAAATAAATTCCTGAATCATTTTTTTCAAGGTCTGTGCTTTGATAACATCTGCAGTAATATAAGTGCCTCAGTGTATACTCACAGTGAATGCAAAGTCTGAATTACAGTCACTGGCTGTCTGAACAGGCTAATGATAATCATTATATTGATAACAAACAGCATTGCTTGTGCGTACAGCATGAAGTACCATGATTTATGGCAGACCACTGGGTAGTGCTGTGATAAAATTTTAAATACTTATTTGAAATGTAAGTGTAGTGCTCTGGGAATACGGTGTTGAGCTGGTATGAAACCTGGTAAAATTGGTTTATAGTAATTAGTCAAAATGATAGGAACATTGTCACAAGCAGTTACTTTTTATCCTTGTGTACTGATTAATAGACATTCCATTCAGTTTTTCTTTTTTAACAGCATTTTCTGTGAAGAAAACAAATCATTTTGCTTTTAATCAGGGAGAAAACCTTCAGAAAGATTTATTGGGTTTGTTGCCAAAGGGTGAAGTTGTATTTGGGATGAGGATGAACAACTGTCACTTCTGTAGCCATGGTTCACGGGCAGCACGGGCACTCTCTGTACAAATCTTTCTACCTTGTGTTTACTTGTAAGGGTCCTCCCGGTCTTCTTCATTGTACCTCTGCTTTGGTGGGTGTAAATGGTCTCCTGCTATTTCAGAAATGCTTCTGTGAAACCATTCCCGCATTTCATGGGGTGCTAGGTGCTGAGCCCTGTGGCAGAACACTCCCTTTGCTGCTGCAGCTCTTTTTCCACAGCACTGACTTCAGAGGCAACACATCTGCAGAGTCTGCAAGCGACCCTGTAGTTAAAGTTGCTTCAGATAAAGTGATCTAAGGATGTGATTTGCTATATTTTGACATAACAAAGCTTTTCATTACCTGTTGGCTTTTCAAGCGTCTCCTGATTTTTGTACCTGGGATTTCTTCTTATTGTTAACGCTGCTTACAGACATGAGTGAGGTCAGGCACCAACTTTGTTAAGAGCACAAATGCACAGTAAGACAGTCTTTTCACAAAAGGCTTATGGTCTCACTAGACAAGACAAATGCAGGCTCAGAGGCGGGGGGGAAAGATTGTTTTCCCCATTTTAGATAGGAAAAATGGAGGCAAAGAGATTTGCTCACAGTCATAGCAGTTTGGGAGAAAGCAGAGAATTGAAGCAAGATTGCGGAGATCCAAACCCCATGGTGATTCTTTTCCCAAAGGGGTGTTGGGATGTGGAGATTTTGTAGCAGAGATTTTGGAGGAAAAACAGTAACAAACTGCTCTCTCTTGCTCTCTCTCTCAATCTCCATAAATAAATAAATAAATAAATAAATCTGAACTCAAACTGTGAGTGTCCAGCTATCAGGAAAGAGTTCTTGCTCTTAAAATGAAAACATGGAGTGCAAAGGACTGGAGGTGTCATCTAAAGGTGAATTATGGGCAGGTGACTTTGGTTTCTGAGCTGGGTGTGGAGAGTCGCGCTAGAGCAGAGGGTGCTTTGCTGCTCCTCCCTTCAAAGCCAAGGCATGATACCAGGACAGGCTGCACTGCCGTTGCACTTGGCAGTGTGCCGAAAATCCCGCGGAAGGGAAGCTGAGCTGTTCTGTCTGTGATGCATGGGCAAACCGATGCTTGGTGGAGATGGAAATGTGTCTCCTGGGCTGCCCAAGGCCTTGCCAGCGATCCAGTTCATGACCTTGTGGGAGTTTTGGTGCTGCACAGATTTTTGTGTCTGTACTCCCTGCCTTGTTTCTTTACTCTGACACCTCCTCTTGAACTTTGCAGAATATTTCTATAAGCCTAAAGCACTGGCAGGGTCCCTCTCTGGCAGGCAAGACGATGGAATAAGTACTTTAGGATTTCTATTAAAAAAATATGCAAGAAGTAGGTATGTTACTAGAGGGTTTTCTGTCAGGGCAACCCTGCTGTAGTTTAATCTTTCCACAAATTGTCTCAGCATCCAATGTTGGATGTTTGCCTGGATTGTAGTCTTTCTGGATAGAAAACTAATTCAATCCTCTGGTGTTGAAAACCAGCAATAGGTATGTTACGACTTTCCATATTGTGATTTCTAATTTAAATAGTGAAAAAATAGGACGCTGTTTTATTTTTCCCATACAGAATGTTTTTTTTCCCAAGATGACAGTTAGATTTTGTACCTTAAACACGTGTGGCATCTGGCTGTGCATAAGGCTACATCCACAGGAGGCCAAAAATGTGCAGAAATGCCTTTTTGTGCCTCAGTCCACAAGATGTCAGTGATAATGGAATTTAATTTTCATTGGGATGACAAGAGAGTAGAACTGGACCGAGAAATTTAAAACTACGACTCAAAGTAAAAGGTTTGCAACTTTCCCCTGCTATTTCCAATTAAATGGTTTGTTGTTAAACAGGAAAGGTAATTGACAGAATATGAGAATAGTCCTCTAGGTTAGATCACTTTTATTGTGCCAACATCTGTCCTGTCTCGCAGCCTAGAGCAGATGATTTAGGAAGAATATGAGGACAGGGAAAGCTCTCCAGTTCTTATGAAACAGCCCCTCCAGGACATATTTTAGGACCTTTAATTACCTGTACCTGATTTAAATCTTTAAACCTGTAGCAACATGTTTCACATTGTTTGTGAACTGCGTATTAACAGCCTCAAAACATGTCCCAGACTGTTGTTTCTGTGTACCTCCCTGTTTCTTCCAACTGGTGTTTATGCTTGCCTAAACGGAGACCTGAGAAGCCTCCATAGATAGATGTGTAATGGATCTAGCCATGCATGTTTCATAGCTTGTGCTTTAGAAGGTCTGATCTTGAAGGCTGAGGGTTCAAAGATCCCACAGAGACTGTCCAAGGAGGTGTTTGCATTTTCCTGAAGTAAGACACTGAAACATCCATAAAAGCATAATGCCTTCCTGATGTTAAGGCAGGCGAGGGCAGTGGAACAGTGTCGGTCCAAATCATTCCTTACAAGGAGACTAAATCTATATATTAGTCACGTTATTGAAAGAGACAAGACATACGTTTCTTTTATCTTTGTGTATGATGCCAATCCATACTTTAAATCAAAACCAGCTATGCACTGGTCTTCAATTAATTTCACCTTGTTACTTCTAAATGTCTGACTTAGAATTTCTCTACCGAGATATGAGTGTGCTGTGAAGCTTGTGTTGTGAATTGGGGTCCTGGCTTTGTTTGGAGTGAGTTTCTTGCTCTGATATCACTGTAGTATGGGAAGAACGTAACCTGCTCTTTCTTTTCTTTAGGAGAGATTGTTTGTCAGTGAAGAAAACGTTGATGAATTTCTAGGCACTGTTTTATGCCCTTCCTTTTGCTCCCAATCAGCGCTGGAAAGTCAGCCATTAATTGAAGTGCTTGATGTTACTGAGGACAGAATTCAAATCAGGTTGAAGGTAAGGATCTCCCTGGCAGTGGTACATATTGCTGACTGATTTGTGTACTTCAGCAAGACCATATCAAATCTGACTGAAACCTTCCTGTTTTGTCTTGATATAGCAGGGAAGACCCTGGAGTAGGGTGTATTTGCAAGTGTAAATGTCAGTTTTTAGAAGCATAGGTTCACGTTTGTGCCGTTTAATGTGATCAAGGGATTGAAACTTCCCGTATTTAATTTGGGAGATGGAGAACTGCAATATAGTCATTAAAGACAGAGCTTTCTCCTTGCAGGAATACAGCATGGCATGCACATGCTAAATTTCTCACTGGTATTACAGTAAAAGAATGACTAAGTAACTAGCTTGTAGCCCTCCTTCAAAGGGACCCCAAGTGCTTCCAGGTCAGAGCTGATGACAACATGTTGCAAACAAATCATGGCAGATGTCATCAGAATAAACCCCGGAATGTTCTTAAAATGGAAATAAAGAGGTAAATAATGCACGTCCTTCAAATGCCCAAGAGTTTGGGCTCATGTACTGAGCCCATGGTTAAAGAATGCCAGCTTCTGCACGGACACCTTTCTGGATGAAAAAGAAGTGAACTTACCCCAGGGACCTGAGGCCAGGAAGGGGAGTGGAGAGGCAGAGAACCTGGCTGCTGGGGATGTGGAACGGAAAGGGCTCTTTAAGATGGACAGAGGGTGCTTGGTCACGGCCACTGCTTCATGCTGTCTGCCATGTAGCACAGGTGGGAAAACCATGAGGATTTTGTCTCTGAAGAACCAGGTCTCATTATCTTTATGCGGTGCAAATGTTTGAATATGTGGTGGTTTCCTGTTTCGATAATTAAATATGGGACTATTCACCGTAAAAGCTGGTCTCAATTTCACTCTTTGTAATGCATGAGGCCTCATTCAGGCTACCCTTCTTTCTCAGTCACCCTGACTATATAAAGGATGCAAGGTAGTCTGTTTCTGAAGTCTGCCGCAGGATTAAAACAACCTCCCTTTGCAAAAGAGGAGATGGAGAGAAAAAGAAAACAAAATATTAGTTTTGTAAAGAGGAAAATGTGAAGGCAAAACCCCCACAATCAACTGGTATTTCTTGGTAGACACTGTATCAGAAATTCATTTAAAACTTTTCGTAAAGGAATGATAATGTGCAGGGACAATTAGATTAGTTCTCTGGCCATGAACTGGAGACTGCAGATATAGTTAATGTGCAGATGGCTTCTTGGAAAGCAAGTTCAGACAAAGCATGCAACCTCTGGAACTAAGCTGGAGGACTGAGGAGTTTACCCTAAAGATAGCGGCTGCAGCATTATTTGACAGGCTTAACTTTTGTAGCTAGTGTGGATTGTACATTAAAGTTTAAAATTCAAATTGTTAGAGAGCAGATGGTTTGGTATCTAAGAAAGGGAAGCTGAGGTATCTTAGATCATCACACTTTCATGTGGGAGAATCATCCAGAGCTGGGGAGGACTTAGTAGTGTTTCTTTCGTTTCTTGCTGGAGTGAGCAGTGGCTTTGGGGTCAGAGGGGGCTGGGTGCGTGAGAGAGCTTTGAATTGATGAATCCAGCTGCTCCTGGACAGATGTCTGCCTGATCCTGCCTGCCCACTGAGAGGGATGTATGAGTTACCAGCTGTTTTTTGCTAAAGCTGTCAATAGCTGATGGTGAAATTGGCTAACTGCTATTTAGGCAGCACCGGGTCTCTCGGTTCACACTCTCCCGAGGCAAACCGCAGCAATCACTGGATTAATTTACTCAGTCTGATTGAGAAAGACAGCTTGCTTACCAGTTACCCCTTTCACATAAGGCAGGACAGTAATTTCCCTAATTGTGAGGTTAAAACACACTTCTTGCCACGAAAAGTTTAGATCCCTTCCCTGATTCTGTGGCCCGAGATGTTGAAAACAGCCTGGGTGTGGTGGCTCTCCAGCCTTCCCCGCTGTTAATTGCGCTGGAGGCTGTGGCCAGTTGGCAGCTGCCCAGCAGCATTTCCTATCGCAGAGGAAACCCTCGGGGGGCAAACGGCCTCCCTGCCACTCATTCCCACGTGCGGTACAAAAATCAGGAAAACCTCAGCACCGTACTGGCTTGGCTTTCTGGAAGTCGACTTTGGAGAAACAAGTGTCTTGGCTTGTCTTTACAGCAGTTTTGTGTGTCCAGTCTGTTCCAATTATAAAACAATTAATTTATTTTCTTGACAGCCGCAGGAAGCAGTCCTTTCTGAATGTGATGGAAAAGAAGAAATGCTTAACAGCTCAGGAGGAGATCTCGCTGAAAAGACAAACAGCGAGTACCCTCAAACAAAGGCAGAAACAAACTGTACTGCAGCTGACACAGTCGAAGGAGAACGTGGTACAGAAACCAACAAAACTTCCACATCTTTTGCAACAGCTGAAACAATAGGAAAAGTAGGTTGTAGTTCACACCATTGTTTGCAGCATGAACTTTCTGACACCAGTTCAGCAATTCCCAGTGAATCTAGGATAAAGGAACCAGATTTAGAAAGTGCTGTCATAGTAGGAGAAACGGCGGTGGCCACAGACTCTGAAAAACAAGCAGGCCTTCTGCTGGGGGGGCAGGCAAAAGCGGAAGGGGGCGAAGGGGCTGCGCCCACAGGGCTGGCGCGGGGGAACCAGCACAGCTCAAACAGCAGACCAGTCTCCCCGCTCCTGCGAGAAGTGAACACACAGGATGGGAGCGTGCACATTGTTAGGGATCACGTAACGCGCTGCCCAGTCGCGTTTCAGAACCCTTTGCTGTATGAGTTGGACTAGTTTAATTATTGTAGGATTTCCTTTTGTTGTTTGATACTTACTGCAACTTCCACAAGCTGGTTTGACTTCAGGGCTAAGAGTAGGACAACGGGTTCCTACTGAAACCGTTTTGTTTACATGTCAATGTAGAATACTTACAATAATTCTATAAATCTAATACTTTTTTTGGTTAGTTTTTGAAGTTAATAGGTCTGCATTTTCTCATCACATGTATGGGCTGAAATAGTTTTACTGACAAGGAGGATGCAGTTGAAGGTGAATCTGAGCTCGTGGAAGAAAATGCATCTTTATTGTTTACATTACTTTCTTGGTCTCTTGCTACATTACAGGGAGTGTTTCTATATACCCTCCTTCTAACGGCTTCCTCAGGAACTGCTGGTTTTAGTCCACCTAGAAATAAGCATTATTCATCATTTTTTCAAACCTTTCATTTTGTGGTAACTGCAGGATTAGACTTGCAGTGATTTTTAGCAATCAAATGAAATTTCTAATTACACGGAGAAGTTCTAATTAGTTTCTTAGAAATAGTCAACATTCATGCCATGTATTCCATCCTAGTACGTTATTTAGATCTGCAGCACCCAGACAGACCTCAGTCCGTCAACTGAACACATTTGATTGCACAACAAAAACACCCTCTCTGTTGCACGGCTGCTATGTGTATATGCAATTTGTAAAATGGATCGACTTCATCCAGATCGGATTTACTTTTTGAAAAGTTCCCCACAAGCCGCAGTGTGCTGTTCCCTGTATTGCTCTCAAGTGTGATAACCAAAAGAGCATACTAATAAACTTTCGGTTCCCTTTCTCACTGCTTCCAAAATAACTTATGTTTTCTTTTGAGTTGTACAAGACACGAATGTGCTTTGACAAAAATTAAATTTGACTTGTGTCACAACTGCTCTGGAATTACTCTTTACATTTCTCTGTGGAATGCGAGTGCTTGCAGAGGGGCGGGGGTGTACATGGTGCAAGTTTTACTTTTCTAAGTTCAGCGGAAGCCACAGCTGCCAAAAGCATCTGCCTGACCCTCTACGGCAGCGCAGCTGCAGGGGGTAAGTGGTTTCCTGGGCTTTTTACCCTGATCAGCTCCGTCGCAGTCGTGCAACTCCTGGTGGGAGGTGTCGAAGGGCTGAGGCACAGGCACGGCTTCTTCAGCATCAGCCCTGGCTTTGTGAAGCTGTGGAAATGGAGCAAGTACCAAAGCTGGTACAAAATCACAGTAGTTAAATTACCCCTGGAAAAAACCAGAGCATCTTATCATGGTCAAAATAAATATCTGCATACTACTTAAGAGTATTTCACAAAACTTGGCGCTCTCTCAAAGTAACATTTAACTGATGTATTCACAACCCATAAAGTAGGTGACAAACGGTGGTAAAAGGAAAGCCTTGTTACATGCCCTTCCATTCATAACCAACTGTTGTAGCCAGAGTCCTAAGAGCACCAACCCTATTTTCCTCTAATTAAAAAAAATGAAACTTTTAGGTTTTATTCCCCCCCCAAATCTCTTGGTATAAATCCACCTCTAAATATCGTAGGTCTGTCCCCTTAGCATAGCGTTTTCTTTCTCAGTGTTGCAAAAAGCTGCTTCTGTGCTACTGCTACCACTTGTGCTTCAAAGTGGAGTGCCGTTAAAGCTGTTGTGCCATTAGACTTAAAACAGGCGTGGAAGTGCTGGATGTTAATGACCAGCTCTGCTCTCGCCCGATCACGGCTTGCAGCGCCAGGTCAGCCTGTTTCCATTACACAGCAGTATTTTTTACTGGTCGCTTTACACAGCTGACGGATTTGAAAGCCAACTTTTTTTTTTTTTTTTTAATCCAAACAAAAGAGGTGTCATGCCACACTTTGTTACTCTATTATGCCTCAATTAGTGAGTATCGTTAAAAATTTAATGAAGTTAAATGCAGACTACTAGAATGGGTGACGGCATGTGTTCAGCCCTCTGGATTAAAGCAAAGACACCCCCTCTCTGCTGCCCCCCTCCCCCCCAGGTCCTGACTTTCAAGCGACACAAGATGACATCATCTTTTTGTGAGAATCAAGAACTTCTCTGGTATTACAAAACAACTGAATTTTATTTCGGCAGAACTAAAAAAATCGTGTATTTATCTACATTGTAGTAAAAACAATGATTTTTTTTTTCCTTCATATATTCATCAACACATCGCAACCAACCAGGACGGGCATGAGGTGACCCAGGCAGGATGGCCAGTGCCACTGGTGGAGGCGGCGTGCAAAGGCCGGGTAACCACCCCCAGCATGGCGCCACGGGCACCAGCGCTCTGCCGCGGCTGGGGGAAAACACCCCTCACCAGGGCAGCTATAAGCACCAGGAAAGATGCACTTACATACAAGTTTTCTCCTCCTCCTCCTCCTCCTCCTCCCGGTGAATGCAGCAGCGGTCAGTTTTTGCGTAGGGGCTGTGACACTGCTCTGAGCGGCCTGGCAGCAGCAAGTAACCTGTTTCCAAAATGTGGTTGCCGAATATGAAAGATTACTATTTTGGGACACCTTTTACAAGAATGTTTATTCATATTAAAGCAGAAACCAACTCATAAATGCTTTTTACACACGTGTGTTGTCTGTAAAAGACAGTATGGAACAACTCAAAAAGAAAAAGGCTGCGAGAGCGATCCTCACTGAAGTCTGCGGTAACTTTTACAGAGTTCGTGGTCCCTAATGTCTCCCCACCCTCCGTTTTTCACATGAGGGGAAAGGGGTGCCATGGAGTACCTTTTACTGACACTCATCGTTTCGGGAAACAGGTACTGTTGGTTGCTGTTCAAGAGAGAGTCGATTTTGGCACTCTGGGTGGACGGTCTGCAGGATTTCTTGTGGTGCATGCCGCAGTCCCCTGTGTGAAAAATCCTGGGGATTTCGGGAACCAGCACCTTCCAGAACTTTGGAAGACATGAGACAGTCAAGTGCTGCAGAGTCCAGTCCCAGTTGTAGTCGTCATAGGTGCAGAAGGCGTCCGTGCACTCGATGAGCTTCTGGTAGGTGTCTCTACCGAAGGCCATGCCCATGTTGTGCTCGGTGGACTTCCACGTCTTCATCTCCACTTTGTCGGCACGGCCGGCGAAGCTGCCGCGGACGGGGCTGTAGGTACCCAGGGAAACGATCTGGCACTCGGGGCACTCCTGCTCACGTAGGGCCCAGAGCTTCTTGAGGACGTGGTAGAAGTCGGGTGCCAGGTAGTGGTCCTCCTCCAAGAAGAGGACAGGCCCGGTGTGCTCCCGCAGCGCCCGCACCCGCTCCCAGACGAAGTGCAGCTTCCACCACCAGTGGTGCTTGGTCTGGGAGAAGCGGGCTTCGCGGTAGTGCCCGAAGGAGTCGGGGTACTCGGCGTTGATGCAGCCCAGGCGCAGGGCCGCCGCCTTGCCCACGTCGCGGGGGCAATCGCGGGGGTCGTGGCCGGGGAACTCGCGGGGGTAGAGCTGGATGCTGAAGGGGAAGAAGACCTGCAGGACGGGGCAGAAGTCCACGCGTGCCGCCAGCCGGTTCAGCTCCTCGGCCCACAGGTCGTGGCTCAGCACCAGCAGCACGTTCTCCACTCCCGCCGCCCGCCGCAGCGACTCCAGCAGCAGCCGCAGGTGCTCGGCTCGATCGTGCACCTGCACCACCAGCACCACGTCGGCGGCGGCGGCCCGCGCCGGGAAGCGCCCGGCGTTCCGCACCGGCTGGTCGAAGTTCAGCCGGTAAACGAGGGAACGGTAGCTCAGCGTCCCGTTCTCGGCCAGCACCGGCGGCGCTGCAGACGCAGCCGAGGCGTTAGCAGCACCGGGCCGGCGAGGCGGCGGCTCGCTGACCCGCGGTGCTTCCCCGGTGGTACCGGTACCGCCCCGCTGCTGCTGCTGCTGCTGCTGTTGCTGCTGCTGCCGCCTCCGCCCGCCGCCGCCGCCGCTGCCCCACAGCGCCAGCGCGCAGACCGCCAGCGCCAGCGCCAGCAGCAACACCTTCCGCTTGTAGATCCGCAGCCGCATCCTTCCCGGCGGCGGCGGCCGCCGCTCCCCGCCACCCTCCCGCCGCCGCCGCCGCCGCCGCCGCCGCTCCCGCAGGCAGCGCGCGCGCGCCGCCGCCGCCCCCTCCCGCACACGTCGCCGCACGCCATAGGCCAACGGCTCCCCCGCCGCCGCGCTCCTATTGGCCGTCAGCGCCGTCACTCCCCGCCGCTTCCGCCGGCTGGGGGCCGCGCAGCCGCTCCCGCCCCCCACATCGGGCCGGCCCGGGGGCGCCCGCTGCCCCGGGCGCTCGGCCGCGCCGCGCTGCCATTGGCCGCCGCTAATTGCGGGACCGAGCGGGAGCGCGAAGCGGGCTGGGGTCTCGGGCGGCACCTCCGGGCCGGGCCCCCAGCCCCTGAGGGTGCGGGGGCGAGAGAAAGTCGCTGCGGGAGCCGGGTGTGGAGCTGCCCCGCTGGGACCGAGCGGTGAAACCGGCCCAGATGTGCCCGAGCAACGCGTGAGAGACTCACCCTAGAGCTGCAAGAAGGAAAGAAAAACCATGCCAGGCTTGACAAAGCGAGACAAGAAATTCCTTCCTGAAACACAAGAAGAATAAGACGCATTAATTCTAGAACTGCAAGGATAAATTTAGTCGAGATTTGCAAGATTAATGTATAAGAAGAAAATTCCAGAATGGCAAGAGTACTAAATTTCTAGAATTGCCAGACTAATACATTCAAAAATCATTCCGGAATTGCATGAATACAAGAAAATAATTCTAGAGTGGCAAGAACAATGCGTAATAAAATCACGTTCAAATTGCAAGAATAATACGTAATAAAACAATGCAACAATTCCAAAAATAACACATAATAAAATCAAGCTACAAGAATAATACATAATCCTAGAATTACAAGGACATAAGACAATAATTTTAGAATTGGAATGTAAAATGATGGTCATTCTAGAATTACAAGAGTAATCTAGAATGAAATAATCCTACAGTTACAAATAATGGCAGGGGTTACTCTGGGGATCCTGTACAGTCCCAGCTGTGAGACGTGGTGACGTGGCCAGGGCACGGTGCGCTCCGAGGGCCAGGCACGGTGCCCATGCATGTCCTTGGGACGGGTGGCAGCAGGACACTGGTGCTCGCAGAACCGCACCAGTTTGCCTTCGAGAAGCTTTCCAAACCTGCCAGCCGTCCCCGTGCCGTGTGTGGGGGTGGTGGCGGTGCGCAGCAACAGCGCAGCGTTCCACCAAGCCCCCAGCCTGGCAATGGAGCGAACGGCAGTGCCGGCATGTCCCAGCTCTGTCCAGCAGGAATTCCTGACTCTGTCTGCCTGCCCGCAGCAGTGGCCCCGCATCTCACAAGCACCCCCACCATGAGGGTCTCCGCTGCGCCTCATCCCTTACGGCACTACAATACTGTTTTCAGGAGGCTGCTATCACCTCCTCCCACGCAGGATGTTACTGATACATGCAGGTTCGGGGGCTGTTTATTTTTTAGTCTGGGTTAGCATCAATACTCATTTTCCTAATTTTAAGCATTCCTTGTCCCAAGAAGGCAACTCCCACAGAGCCAGATTTACGATCTTGCCACGGCTGTGGGTAAAACTTCAGCAACTGCAATGCTGTCCCACTGGGATAACAGAGTTTCCCTATCGCACAGGCAGCACACAGATAAACACATGAAGGATTGCAAAGCACTCAGATAACGCCAAGTGGCATCAGCACAGCAAACCCAGGCCAATTAAAGAATGACCTGGCCTGCCACCAGCCCCGCTTGCAGCAGCATTCAGGAGCATCAACTCGAGATCTGCCATCAAGGCTTTTTCCCCAAGACGAGACAGGTAAATACAGGTTTCAACTGCATTTAACAGCGTCTCACATCAGACAGCGTCCTCAAATTCTGAGTGAGAGCCATCGGTTGCTTTAACCCCATGAGAGTAACCCTGCAGGACTTTACTCTACAACATCCGAGGCAAACACAAAACTTCTTGGGTACAAGATTAACGAGAAGTGACCACAGTGATGCTTCTATGTTTAGGACGCATTTTTAATGACAGTTTCACAGCCTGACCTTTGCTGAGCTTCGTGTAACTCAGCAAGTTTCTCCGAATCATGCAGGCACAACTGGTGGTTTTCAAGCGAGGCATTAAAAAAGAGCATTGCTTAAAAGACAGAGGCTGGACTCTGCAGCAAAGTTGGTTTGATTCAATCAAATCGTGTTGCTACAAATAGGAAACACCATGTAAGTGGCCCAACAGAGTTCACCACAAGTACAATAAATGAGGTAGAATAGTTTCTCATGAGAACAATTTTTGCCTGGTCCCATTTTGTCTGCGAAAAGCCCTGGGCACAGCAGTCGGGCCACACACGCTCCTGCGCTTGCATTGTCAGCCAGCAGAACTGTGCCCGTCTTTTGCCATCTACACCGGCGCCCGCACCTGCCCGTCGGCCTCTTCCCCAGACGAGCGAGCTGGAGGAGATCTCGGGCACCGCGGCCGTCTTGCTGGCACGCAAGGGAAGCCGCCGGAGAAGATGCTCCTGAAAGAAGCGATTTCTGCTTTGGCTTCTATCTAACGCGGAAGAGCGGCCTCGGCTCTGGCTCCTCCGCCACCTCCTGGCTGGCTGGCAGCCGGCAGCGCCGGGCCGGGAGCGCGGGCACGGAGCGCTGCAGCAGCTGCCCCGGCTGCTCACCCCTCTGCAGACCCCCGGCTCAGAGCCCAGCTACCTCCCCGCGCACCTCGCACCTCTGGGATGAAGCTGCCATCGGGCAACTTCACCCTACCGAGACAAACGCTCTGCAGCACGGAAAGAGCTTGTTTGCAGGGATTGTGAGACACAGAAAATGGAGCTGGCTGGAACAGACTCCCAAGGGAACTTGGGGACATCGTACATCCCTCCGACCCCTCTGCTTGGCTACACAAGACTTCCCTTTTCTTTGTCTTTTGCTGGGTGGTGGGAAAGCAGGGAGTTCAGAAAGCTCCTCCTCACATTTGACCTCTGTGGAGACGGCAAGACCACAGCACGCTGGGGACGTTGCTGCGTTGCTAGAAGGTGCCCTGGTGCTAATGCAGTGACCTCTGCAGCACAGGGCTCCGGCACCCTACCACCCTCCTCCACGCCGTGTCAGCTGCCATAGTTTCAGAGGATTAAGGGAAGCCAAGTCAAGTTCTGGGGATGGCATTCGCTTCAGAGGTAATGGCAGCCCAGTGCACACACATGGGGTTTAAAAAAAAAACCAACCCAGCACACATGGAGAGCTGACAGCAAACTATTTGTGTACAAAAAGCCCTTTCCCACAGTCTCCTTTCCCCGCCAAGGGGGGGCTGCAGCCCTGTTCACCTTGGCCTTTGGCCCCCCAGCTGATCCCTTCTCCCAGCACAGCAGGGCTTGGACCTGACTTCACAGCCCAGCTGCTCATGCCCTGGGCCATGCAGGTGCAGTTCCCTCCTCCACCCAGCACAGCTGGCCCCCCTGGCAGGCCCTCAGCCATGCAGACACCCACACATCTGCATCTGAAATTCCCCAGTCCCACAGGAGGCCAAATTTCTGCATGTACACTCTTCCCCTCCCCTTAATCATGCACTCCACCTAAAAGGTATTTTTCCAAATGAGTAATCTTTACGCTGCTGCAATTAGGACAAGATCTCTCTCCCTTTACAACAGCATTAGCATACAACTATTCAAAAACTCCCAGGGTGAGCTCTGCAGTGCTTTCCAAAGGCTGCTGTTGAGGTAAACAGGCACACTTGTCTCCCTCCTTCACAAGTTCTCTCTAGTTGAAGAGCAACATATAAGGAATGATTCATCCAATTCTTCCTGTAGTTGCTGAAGAGTTACGGTTTTATGAATACTGTATCAAAAGAACATGGTCAAGTTATCCTGACCTTCACAGAAAGTTTTAATGACACTCGATATTTCTAGAATAAGGGATCCTCTTCCTCAGGAAGATGTGTCTTTTGCCCTTGTCTGAGCAAAGCCCTTTCATAGGTGTGCTTCAATATTTATTTCTACTATGAATGTGAATGCTACTAATTGGATTAGTAAAGAGTTTGAAACTGCTGATTTTTAGAACGTGGACAAAGGTTGTGCTCGCACAGAAGACGTTAAACTATACCTGCAAGCCAGTACCTTCTTCCAAAGCCTGCTGTCGCCTTTCAGGCTGCTCCTTGTGCTGTACATTGCATCGAGTTGTCACTTGAAGCCCAGTCTAGATCAGTTCTGTGCTCAGGAAGTACAGATATCCTGTTTTCCCATTGAAACGACATGACTGCCACAGCAGGGTACTTATCCATAACCCGAAGACATGCAAAGTGTGTAATTTGCTGCTCCTGCTTCAATACCGCTTCAAAAATAACAGTGTGACGTGCTCCCTCTCGCTCCAAGCCATCACATGTCTCAGGGCACGGGATGCCTAAAGACTTCTCAAGGGACTTTTGTTCCATGCTGTTTCAATACCCCAGCCATGGACCAGCTGACAAGATGTGAAATAAGGGTGTGTGGATACTCTCAAGTATTTCGGTACCTTCATCAGGAAAAAGGCCAGGAGCTAATCCCTAGAATACACTGGATGAGACACTCATTAGAGAAAACACAATTCACATGTACATAGAAGGGTTTCAAAATTTAATAAGTTGACACAGTGAACAACTCTAGAACCTTTAAAACATGAGAGTTAAGAAACAAAGTTTAGGTCACATATTTAGAAAAAGTAATTTCTTGTATCACAAAGAGATAAAACTAAAACCATTTGTTCTGGTAAAAAAACAACCAGCAATGCTGGTCCCCACTTGAAGTGAGAATGCTGTAACAGAACTTTTAAAAAAGAAGCACCTGGAATTACATGACCAGTTTTGGAACTGCTCCCACTGTAATTACTTCTCATAGCAGCCTGCCAAGTTGCTCTACAGTAAACAGGTCGGGAAGAGCCCAGTCCAGTGATAAAAGCCAATGCAGCCATCTTCTGTAGGCAGCGTTCAGAGCCTCAAGCGTAAGTAAGCAAAGCAGTTCAATATAAGCTCACCTTCCTTCTCCTAGTGAGAAGAAACAACTTACTCCACAAAACAAAGAAAACTGTCGTGATACTCCAAACAGAATCACAGTAATAGGGGAAAGCAAAATACATTCTAAGGAAGGTTCATTCAAGCCAAGCATTGATTTTTATTCAAACCAAAGGGAGATGCTAGCGGTGGAGGAAAAGTCAGGCAACCGGATCAGGCTGACAGAGCCCCCTCACTGCAAGACTGACATTTGCGATCTGCAGCAAACGCTCTGTTGCAGCACGTGTGGGTAACACGCAGAAAACAATTTCAGGCTCCTCCGTCACTGGACAGAACTTCAGGCAGAGCTTTTGCACCTGGTAATGGTCACCCGTTACTCTGCAGGTACCTATCCAGAAACTGGGAATAGCAGTCTAGAGAACAGAAGTAGCAGATGATGGGTGCTTCTGTACCTCCCATATTATCCACAAGGACCACGGTGTGAGCTACGTGGTGGAGATTCATGGTCACCGTGATCTGAATGAAGCTGCTCAGACAGGCACTTCCGCACTGGCACGTTTTAGCCACTTCCAGATCTTTGCAGAGGTGAGAAGGAAGAAGATGACAACCATAAGGGATTCTGTTGAACAAGAGGAGTAAGTGTGAATTCATGTCAAAATTAACCAGTGTCACTCAAATGCAGCGACACGCCATATGCACCAGCTGGAAGAAACACCATTCTGAGATCACAGACAAGGCAAATCTGAAATTTTGCCACCTGCCATATTGAACCAGTTAGGAATTAAACACCACTTTCCAAGACAGTCGCTAAACACATGCAACCATGTTACTGACCCCTAAGTACGAAGGACCTGAACTCCAGAAGACACTGCAACAAGAACCAGGGAGTTCACAGAAATCGTAACAGCCTGTATCACAGCGACAGATAATTAAAAAGAAGATTATGAATAATGAAACAACTGGGCACGTATCTGCTCTTCCCTTACGTTAGCCAGGAAGATCACTGTATTTCATCCTGGCCTGAGAAAGCACCCACCATCTACTTCTCACTCTCTAATATGAAGAAGCGGTAGTAGCATAAAAACACCGTATCTAGAGGAAAGAGAGGACAAAAAGAGCCTTTTTACAGTAGTACTACATTGCAGGCCATAAATTAAGGTTCTTTTGATATACCACTCTGTTCATCCATCATGGCAATAACGACATCCAGAGACAGGAACAAGAATTGCTTCTTTTTAAATTCGCAGCAGAGTGGCCTTGTGTTTGGAGTACAAAATAAATATTTTCCCCGAAGTACTTTGTTGAGTTAACTTCAAAGTGTGAGTATCACCGGTGCCCAGCTGTCATTTGAGACTCACAGAATAGGTCTCACTGACTCACATCCCGACTACACCTACACATTCCCAATTCTTTCTACATACCATCATTCACATAGCTAAGACTCCTGTGGTTGGGTTTGTTTTTTTTTACCACTTCAATTTCAGGACATGCTTTTTTCCGGTCAGGAAAAGCATAATCACAGCTCTGGTACTTGCCCAGACTGCTACTATGAAGACTGATTTTCCAAACATTTGCTTTCACATCTTCCCTCCTCCTGTTTTCTTCCATTCTCAAGGTTTTTACAGCCCATCATCACTCCTGTTTCTCATTCTTTGTTAATTCTCACATCCGGTGAATGTCAGACAATATCTGTTGCCCACTTCTTAGACTTGACTATTTTTTCTTTTACACTTAAGATAATCAGGACCACTCTGACCAAAGTTGTCTCCTAATAACCACAGGTCTGTGGGCAAGGGGACTGTTTTCATTGCCTCTCGTCTCACCAGACTCCTGGAGCAGAAAGTTTTTTTTGTTTTGTGTGGTGCCATTTTCTTAAAGCCTGCTGCATGGGGCCTGGGTTAATGACTAGGTATCCTTAGGTACTCCGGTAACGTAACTGAGCACCAAAATCTGACCAGTGATGAGGGATTATATTCTCCAGGAAAGTAAGACCCCAGCCTTAATAATACTTATAACAAAACCACTGCCATCTATATAAAGTTGGGAAAGGAGACATGTGGAGTTTAATTACTCTAATAAAACCAGGGTAAGATTTGAACCAGAACATTTGGTTGCTCGGCTCATTTCCAGGGTGTGCCCTGCATGCCTGTGGACACCTTTAGCAGAGACTTGAGCAATTAACCCAGGTTTATGGGGCGCTGCCCACCCCTAAGGCAGGAATGGACACAGAACGTAGATTTGGAACATTTCAAGTCTGTCTCTCACCCCCTTTCTGTACTGGTGACTCTTTTCCATCTTCCTGCTCCCTTTGCACCCAGAACAGGGAGGGAGTAGCAGCAGCTGGTGCCAAAGGATCAGAGGCAGTGGCACGCAGGCAGAGCTATGCAATCCGTGTTGGAGAAGGAGAGAGAACTGACAACAAACAGCAGCCTGGCAAGGGTGATGTTCACTTGGTGAAATAGTATTTTTTAAAATTACCTCAGAACTGGGCTTCTCCACATAAGACAGAGTAACCTTACTCCAACACCAAAGGAAATAAACATCAGGGAAAACCTAAGGTAGGGAGAAGCCTGCAGTAGGTCATATCAACTCCAGTGTGACACTTGCCCTCTGAGAAGCCACCTTGCAGTACCCTTCCAACACTACTCAGCTTGTGTGAGGTCCCATCTCAAGCAGAGGCAGACCGGTCCATGTCTGTAACTAGGAGCTGCATGGCAGAAGTTAACCGTTTGCCAACACACTGCTCTCACACAGGCTAATGGGCATTACACACAGTTTTAGTGTACTTTAATGTGAGCACAAGATGAAGGGGAACCATTTTTGAAAGCAATGTCCAAGAGCCCAACACAAAATATGAGCAGTGCCACAAACTCTACTGTAGCGGAAACCCCTCAATACAAAATGTCAGAAGTTGTTCTGGGTTGTAGAACCGATTCTCTTTGGGCAAGAATATTCTGTTACGGTGCCCCCATTTTGTGGACAAAAGCATTTAAACCTATAGCTTGCTCTAAACGCTTCCACGTCACCAATTTACTGCGTTATCCTGCATAATGAAGGGATGATTTTACAAGCAGAATTCAAAGCAACTTTAACCTTACAGTTTTTAACAGGTGAAGAGCAGTAGCTGCTGACAGGAAAAAAGAAGTCAGTAAAGTTTAAACTTGACAGGTTTGAAACTGAATAGGTGCAATGCGTACCCAGCATGCTACTCTTACCTGTAATTTATGGTTGCTCTTGCAGCACACTCTAACAAAGTCAATGGTATTTTCAGTTGTATATTGGGAACAAGTGGATTAGGCTGTTCAAAAGGATTTCCAAAGAGATCCAAGTTCTCAAGACAGAGTTTCCTAAAATCATTGGGCAAGAAAGGAAGTTTGTTTCGAGCTGCTGACAGAAAGCGCAGATGATATAACTGGCCAATCTTGAAGGGCAACCTAATCAACTCATTGTCATCCAGCTTTAAATTAACGAGTTCTTGCAGCTGGCAAAACTGAATTGGAAGGGCTTTGATTTTGTTTTGGCTCAGGTCCAAGAACTGAAGAGACTTCTGAAGGGTGGAGCTGCATAGAGCCCCACTGAAGGACTCCAGGTGATTGTCATGCAAAATAAGCTCCTGAAGACAGATCAGGTCACCAATAGTAGCTGGCAGCTGCTTAATATGATTATGACTTAGGTCTAGTTTTCGGAGTTTCTTCAAACAAAGTACACGCGTGTCAATCCGAGCAAGTTTGCAGTACGAGGCTTGGAGATGTTCAAGAGAGTAAGGAAAATTTTTGGTGAGAGGATAGTCCCTTCTTGAGGTTATGATCATTTTTGTCTTCGGTTTTTCCACCTCCGAGTTCTTTGCTGGTACCAAAGTTGAGAGAGGGAGAGCTCCTATGTCGGTCCCTTGGTGAGCCAGCCTCACAGCTGAAAGGAAATTCTTTAAATTGCTGGCATTTGCCTACAGGAAAACACAAAGGTGGAATTAAAAGTTAATTATTCTTGTGCTCATTTGTACTAACACTTTCTGAACTATTTTGTACCCCTATCTGGAGCTACTAACTCAGCAGGGCAATAAAATGAGAAAGGGAAACAACTCGGGCTTATTAGGTTGATGTGCTGTTTACAGCATTTAAGAACAAATGGCATGCAATTTGAATGAGACATTATGACCTCTCTGAATAATCTAGATCAAACAAACCAGGCTGCATTACTCAGAAAAGGAACAAAGCACTGAATTCACAGCTGAAACTGAAGCACAGAAAAAAAGCCTGATGCACTGTGATCTTCCTAACCTGCAACAGGATAAAGGGACAGTTTATAAAAACACACAGGGGGAAAATCAGAGATCCAAAGCTGGAGGTGATAATTTCTGAAAGTTGCTAGGAAGGAAGAGGATGAAATCAGAGGCTAAATTCAACATAAAGGTAGGTAGAAAGCTTCAAGGCAGGTTAAGTCAGTGCTTCTGGTTGCACACACAGAGCTGTGTTTGGTTGTGCCAGCATCAAACGACGATAATTATTTGCAGTAATTTGTTCTGTAAACAACTGAGCAATTTTGCTTTAAGTGGGATACAATATAATGGCAGTAAGGACAGAGAGTCAAATCAATGGAGTATCAGATGACCTGTATTTTAAATAAAGGTCGAGAAAGCCGTGATCCACTTGTACTGATATAATTAACTTTTATGAACAGGGGGGTGCCCAAACATTTATCTTCTAAATTTTCTAGCAAGTCTCTAGTCAAGCTGACGTGCGGCTGACAGACGCTAAGCTATAAAGTGAATTCTAAAATAACAAGCACAATGCATCCCTACAAGTAAAAGTCATCTCTCATTGCAGGAAAGAACAAGCTTGGCATTTTGGCATGGCTCAGGGTCAAGAGGTTTGCACTTTGTTCCCAGCTGTAACTTGCCCAGGCCTAGTGCCCATTTCTGCACCTGACTTTTTTTTCCTAAATGTATTTGTTTATACCAAATTCTAGAGGGTCCAGAACTAGCTAACATAATATAAGCACCTACCACACCAAAGCAATCACCCTGGAGACTTCTGGATGCTAAGGTGACATAAAGACCATAAAGGTCAAACATATTTCACTGCATCAGCAACCTAAAATGATTGCCTTCCTTAAGCATTTAATGCACATCCATTCTCTTAACTCCCGATGTGATATCCTCCAGAGGTGGGGAAGGTGCACATAAAAAGTCCTTGTATCCAAGACCAGCATTCATTATCTCAGCCAATCCAACAAAAGCATTCAGCTATAGAACTCCCCCTAACTACAGGCAGGTTTGTCATGCTCCTGAGGGTAATAAGTAGCTAACTAAAGTTGGAAGTGAAGAGAAAAAGTCCTCCAGATCTGTAAAGACCAAGTGAAAGAAATGACTGTATGTTATAATGAAGTTACAGGCAACATTTCTTTGCACTCAAAGCATGAAGCACAACAGATATCTCTGCATCAAATTTCCTCCGCGATACCTTCATAAAGGCAACGTAGTATCTGTAAACCCATTGTTGAGGAACCTTGAATACCTTGAGAAAAATAATAAGAAAAACCCCAAAGAATTAGATGGAAGCACTCAGGATGCAATTTTCTGCCACAAGCCTGAACTCTCAACCACAGAATAGATGTCAGGAGAAGAGGTTAATCTGCGCTGATGCCTTAACAAGTCTCTTGTTTCAGAGCTAAATGAATGATGACAAGGCAATTGGAGATTACATGGATTTCAGACCTTGTGTGCAATGCAGCAGACACAGGCTTGCTGAAGGAAAAAACCCAAACCCAACAACCCAACACAGTGACTTTATTATTTTTGTTCCAGGGTTGCATGCTCCAGACTGATGTTTCTCAACTTAAATTTCTGATGTGGCTGAATGCAGCAAATTGCACTGCCTGGCAGAACTCAAAGATGGATTTTGCACAGTAGTTGCATACAACTGCTATAGTCATACCTGGAAATCTCTTTTCTACAAAGCTTTTATCCACCTCTGAGTCAAGAAGCCTTTCTGTAAAGAAATCATGGAAGACTAGCAGAAACACTACAGAAAAGTTACCAAGCATCTTAAATTGGGTTTCTGGATTTGGAGCTTTTAAAAGATATATAATATCACTGATTTTGGAAGAATTTAGTGAATTAGTTTCTGGAGCTTGACAGTATAAGGGTGAGCCTTATGTTAAAATGGGGAGTGAGGATCTAGCCTCCTTGGAGCAACTCTGGTCATTATTCTAAGCCCTGTTTCATTAGTTTCAGTTGAGACCTAGTCTAACAACGTTTTGGGCTATCTTATCATATGGAAAACAATGGATGTAAATGTTAATTAAATTACTACCCACACTGAAAGAGTATCTGTCAAACTGTTTTCCTACAGGCCCTACAAACAGTCGAAGTTAGATCTTGTAGCACTAAGCCACAGACCTTTCTTCTCCAATTTTATACTACTAGTAGATCCCCTTACAACAAGCCTGCTTTTGTACCTTTGCTTTGAGATAAACTTTTTGACTTCTCAGGCTTCAGCTGAATTGTTCAGAGTAAAGGATGCAGAACAAGAAGATACTCTGAATCTAGTGCAACACGCATGAGTTTTCTGTTTTGCAAGATACAGAGCGCATTTGCTTCTGACAAGAGAAAAATTAATTGGATCAGGACATACAGAGCTTCTTTTCTGTTCAACCCTGTAGAGGTGAACTGCTTTCTTCATCATATTAAGGCTACTTCCCTTACCACTACAGCTTTCACTCTTGCACGGATAAGGTATTTCCAGACCACCACAGCACTGTGCCACGTTCTGCAAAATCTTGAGCTATCACAACTATATTCAGGCTCATATTTAGTTACTAGTCTTATTCCCAATAAAGTGTTTGGTGTTTTTTTTTTCCCTTGCTGGGTCACATTTGTTTTCTTTTCAGCAAATCACCCTCCCAAATACAGATTCATTCACCTTGTTCCTCAAGCAGACCTCCTTGCAGCATGCCCTGAGCTCCACTCCGCTTTGGCAAAGATTCTCGTCAGTGCCTGTTGCAGCTGCAGTTTAAACACACCTTGTGCATTTCTCCTTAGACAGACCCTTTGAGAAAGCATTCTGCTTGTGAAGGAATAAGCTTCACCACTCACAGTTACAGCTGCTCAGTCCGACATCACTGAAATTACTGAAGGATCTCCTTCTTCAGGCCAAATAATCAGTTGCAACAGAAAGTAAAAATTATTTTCCCAATAAAAAATCAATATTATTGGCTTTTATTTACACATCCTAACTCTAAGGTTTTAGAAAAGCTGTCCTGCTTTCCTCCTCTGAAAGGCTACATAAGATTACTGGAACAGGCGCAAGAAAAAAACCCAACCCGTAACCAGCATAAGAACTGAATGTTAACGTGATCTTTTTGGTGTGTTTATCATTATTAAAAACACTTTACAGCTTTCAAACACCTTATGAACTGGAAATAAATACATTGGTGAGTCCCACTATCAGCTAAGCATTAAGGCAAGACAGTGTCTGTAGCGCTGATCCTTACTATGTGTCTCCAGCTTTGAAAACCAGTGGGGACATTGCTTGGCCACTAAGACAAGAGTGTTCTCCTTTTTTTTTCCGTTTTTTTTCTCTTCATTAGAAAGAGAGTAAGCACTAACTGTTTCATGGAATTTAGGACCAAAGAGCAAGATGATGTATCAGAGAGATGAGTTGTTTCTCTCTACACAAGCGATGAACAGCAACATGAAAAATGGACTTTCTGCTCCCACTGTTTCCCCAGAGGAAGCAGAAAGTGGGAGAATCAGAACACAGCCCAGCAAAGAAGCTGGGCTCAGCCTTCCTGGCACAAAGTGAGCAAGGCACCTCCTATGCTCCTTTTTGCCGTAGCCTGCTGAGGACACACAAAGCCAAGCTCCGTGCCGCCGCACGCCTCCGGTGCCGAAGCTGCGCTGTCAGTCGCCGTGCGGCGTCCGTGGGCCGGACCTCGAGCCGGCAGCCTGGGCACCCACCGGGCTCCCCCCAGCACGGTGGCGGGGCGCACCCCGGCCCCTCCACACCCGCTCGGTTCCGAGCTCGCGACGGCACCGATCCCTCGTCGGTGTCCCGGGCCGACAGCCGCGGCCCCCCCCCACCTTGCTGAGGCAGACGTCCACGGCGGGCTCCCGCAGGCGCACGGTGGCCTTGCCTTCCTCCACGAACCGGGTGAAGAACCGCTCGATGTTCTCCTGCACCTACGAGGCAAGGCGGGCGCTCAGCAGCCGCGGCGGGGCGAGGGGACCCGCCCCGGCCCGGTCTCCCCCCTCCCCGCCGCCGTCCCCACCTTGTAGCGAGCACCGACCCGGTCCCGCGCCGTGCACACCATGAGGTAAACGCCGCCGCCCCGCGCCCGTCCGGGCGGGCGGCCGAGCGAGAGGAGAGCCCTGGTGGCGCGGCCGCGGCCCCGCAGCCCGCAGGTGGGCAGGAGCCGGCTGACCACCTCCACCTCGCACTGCAGCCGCATCTCCGCCCGCCCCGCCACCGACCAACGGCCCGCTCACTGGCGGCACCGCCCGGGGGCCTCCCGCGCTCTCCGCGCACAGCTGCCCGCCGCCGTGCCTGTCTCCCCGATATTCCGCTTGCCGCCGCCAGCCCGGCTGGGGGCCGCCCGCCCGGCGTCAGGGCTCGCCCGGCGGGAAGGGAGAGCGGCGGCACCGGCGGCGGCACCGGCAGCAGCGGCCAGCCCCGGCCAGGGGCCCTCAGCGCGGGCTCTGCGCCGGCGCCCCCTGGAGGGGGCTCGGCTCTGCTCGGCTCTGCTCGGCGCTGCTCGCTCGGCTCCCATCGGCTCCCATCGGCTCCAATCGGCTCCCATCGGTTCCCATCGGTTCCCATCGGCTCGGCTCGGCCCCCATCGGCTCGGCCCTCATCGGCTCCGCTCGGCCCGGCTCGGATCGCTCGGCGGAAAGAGTCGAGGGATGTGGCGGGGGTTAGCAGACACAGGGGAGCTGAAGGGGCACGGGAGCGCAGCCCTATGGGCACGCCGGTCCTCGGTGCCCCCTGGGCTCGGTGACCGGGGGCTGGCAGCGGGAGTGGCACACCGCCCGTGCTGGCCACAGCGGGGAGCCCAGGCCAGGGTGTGAGGCACAGGGAACGGGCGGAAGGGTTGACTGGCCTCACCGCAGGGAGCGGCTCAGTGCCCTGGGTCCACACTGCAGGCAGATCTTTTGGGCGGTTTCTACAATTGTATGTAACAGAGGAATAGAGTGAGCCTGGAGAGGATTGAGAGGGGATCGTACTGCTTCATACAAATATCTTTTTTATACATATATATGTATTTATATATAAGGGCGGGTGCCAAGAGGACGGGGCCAGGCTCTTTTCAGCGGTGCCCAGCGACAGGACAAGGGGCAACGGGCACACGCTGCAACATGGGGAGTTCCACCTGAACGTGAGGAGAAACGTCTTTACCGTGAGGGTCTCCCAGAGTGGGCTGCACAGAGCCACGTCCAGGTGGGTTTGGATGTCTCCAGAGCAGGAGACCCCACCGCCTCTCCGGGCAGCCTGGCCAGTGCCCAGGGATGCACAATCAGTTCCTAAGAAGTGGAGTCTTTCTTGTGAAGCAATTTCAAAAAAGGTTCACTGTAGTTTAGATCTGGGGAGGTTTCGCTCCCCTTCCACCCCTCACCAGTCCGGGATCCTGTAAATTAATTGTAAAAAAATAGATATAAATTTACAATAAATCCTTCTGTGTGTTCATCTGCAAAGGTACCAGTGCTCCCAGCGCTGCCCCAAGTCTTGCCCAGCGTGGTGACAGCAGGAATGACTGCCAGTGACTGCCATCACCCTGTGGTGGCTTCTGGCCCCGGCATGGCCAGCTGGGCTGAGGCTGGGTTTGCTGCTAAAAGAGGCTCAGGAAATGTCACCAGGAATGAGAGTTGTGGGTGTTTGGAAACCAAGCCCGGGTAAAAAGATACATTCATCTGCTATGGCGTACAGTTGCTGTTTGGTTGATTTAGATGCCTGTGCCAGCCCTTATCATCTGCCTACTCTTCATGGCAGCTTCAGGCTAAGCCATAGGAGAATGCGGGGCCTTACGGAAGAAGTGCTACCAAAATAACAGGGAGAAATTCAGTAAAATGAAAAATTAGAAAAATTGAGGAATTTGCAACATTAAAGCATATTGGTGAAGAGAGCGCGGGTTGGGAACCTCCAACAGTGAAATTTCAGCACCTGGAAAGAGTTGCTATCAGCTTGGCTGCAGTAGAAATTGGGATAAAACTGCTGAACTTAACAGAACTCTTGGATCCGTGGTGCAGGCTGGGTGGGGGCTGTGTGCCAAGGGGATGCAGAGGGTGGAGGCATAGCCAGCCTCGCTGCTGCCTGCCAAAAGTCAGCTTTCACTGCACTAACCAAAGTCCCCAAACCTCAAAAAAAAAATTTTAAGAAAAAGCCCCACAACCTAAAAAAATCCAAAACCTAAAAAAATTCCAAAAAGTGTGATGTCATGGCTCAGGGGGGCGGCTGCTGAAGGGGAGCCCTGGCCAGGGGGTCCAGCACAAATGTGACAGGGCTGGGGGTGTTCAGCCTCTGCTCCCCGGTAACAAGTGACAGGACGAGAGGCAACGGCCCCAAGTTGTGCTGGGGCAGGTTTATGGACATGAGGAAAATTTTTTTTGCCAAAGGGGTTGTCAAGCACCGGCACAAGCTGCCAAAAATAATAATAATAATAAAAAAAATCCCGAAAAAGGACAAAGTTTAAAACAATGAAAAAATGCCAAAAAAATTCCCCAAATTGGACAAAATAAAAAAAAATCCCCAAAAAGAAAAAAAAAATTTCTAAAAGATAAAAAATTCCCTCAAAAAAGACAAAATTAAAAAAAAGTGAATCTTTTCCATATTTGCTTTCAACGTGAACTTTTTAAGGTTTAGGCTTAAACTGTAATTATTATATTTTTTTAATCTCTTAATTCTTGCAAAGCAATTTCTTTTTCTGGAGTCAGCGCATGCGCAGATGGCAGATGTGCTGCAGCCGGCCGGCAGGGGGCGGTGTGCGCAGTGGGTGGGCGGCAGGGGTCATGCACGGTGCTGCGAGCGGCGGCAGGGGCCGTTGTGCGCGTAGGGCAAAAGCGTTGTTGCGGGGGGGCGGAAAAGGAGCCCGCGTCTCTCTGTGTTGCCCAGGCTACGCGGCAGTGGCTATTCACAGGCGCGATCCCGCTACTGACCGGCACGGGAGCTTTGACCTGCTCCGTCTCCGACCTGGGCCGGTTCACCCCTCCTTAGTCAACCTGGTGTGCCTCGGCTCCCCGGGGCTCACCATATTGATGCCGGCCTTAGCGCGGACGCCCGCTCGGCATAGCGCACTGCAGCCCAGAACTCCTGGGCTCAAGCGATCCGGCGGGCTCGGCCTCCCGAGTAGCTGGGACTACAGGCACGCGCCACCGCGCCCGGCGCTGCGAGCCGCGCGCCGCCGCCCCTAGTGCTGCCGCGCCGTGACGTCACGCCGCGGGGGCGGGGCGGGGGCGGGGCCGGGGCCGCGCAGACAACGCCCCCCCGCCCCTCTCCCTCCAGGCGCCTGCGCACTGCCGGGCAGGCGCGCCGCGGTGCAGGCCGGGAGGCGGGGTAGGGTTGATTAGCGCATGCGCGGCCCGCCATCTTTCTCTAGCCGCCAGGCGCGCAGCGGGCAGCATGGGCCACCAGCAGCTCTACTGGAGCCACCCCAGGAAATTCGGCCAGGGCTCCCGCTCCTGGTCAGTGCGCGTCCGTGTGGCTGCTGGGTTCCCTCTAGCCCTCGGCAGCTGCCTTTCTCCTCACCCTTCCCTCCGCCTCCCTTTCTTTCCCCCGCCCTGCGCCGCCATTACCCGTCCTGACCGGCCTTGCTCTTTTCTTCCCCTACAGCCGCGTGTGCTCTAACCGCCACGGCCTCATTCGCAAGTACGGCCTGAACATGTGCCGGCAGTGCTTTCGGCAGTACGCCAAGGACATCGGCTTCATCAAGGTAAAGGCCGGTACCCGAGCCGTGCGGGGCGGGACGGGTGGATCGCCTTACGCTGACTCCTCTCCTCGCTCTCTTGCAGCTGGACTGAGCGCCGGGAGGATGAGGCTGTCGCCAGAACTCCCTGGGCCTCCCTGACACATCTGTAGCATCGCGGCGCAGCCCTACTCAATAAATAGTCTCCCGGCCCGACTGATATGTGTGTGTTTGCCTTTTGTAAAGGTCCTAATGGCAATAGGGCTTTCACTTCCTCAGAGTGGTCCTGCCAGAGGGGTGCTGCCCTGGGAACAGGCCTAAGCAAGCCTGCCCTGCTGTCTTCAGTCTTCCCGTACAAAATGAGGTGGTCTCAGGAGTGTTGATGCTTTTATGATGCCCTTAGCTTTCAGGGTTGCAAGCAGAATGGTAGAATGGTCTGCTTCAAATGACTGCTAGGTGAATGGCCAGGCAGTCTGCTGGAGTGTAGCTGCTGGTAATGGTTGTGCTTGCATTAGATGGTGGCAAACTGTGCTCTTGCTAATGCAGAAAACGGTGATGTTGCAGTGTGTGTGGGGTACAGAGCTGTACCTGAAATGTGTCCAAGCTTTCTTCACTTGTTAGGATGCCTAGTGCTTCTTGGCATGGGAAGCTGTGGGGAAGGTTACAACTGATAGCAAAATAAGGTAAGGTAACAGCATCCAGAGCCCGTGGCAGCCTTTGGACAGGGCAGATGTTTGCTGGAGCCTGTGTGTGATGGGCTGTACTGTCTGCACCTCCTCACTTCCTCTGAAGGAAGTGAATTAATATGGCTGGAGCTACACGCCGCTTCCACTTAATCTGCCACTTTCTGAGGTCTCCAGCCACATGAAGGTTGTGGTATGATAAGACTGAAGTTACTTGGGCAAACACTTCTCAGTTGTGCCAAAGACCTGGGGCGAGGGTTTTGAATTCCCTGTAAGGGGATTAAAAGCATACGGTGCTGTCCTGCTGCTTAGGCTGTTTTTTGGAGTGTCTCTGCTGCTGTCTGTGAGATTACTGATGAGATGAATGTCTTGATGATGCCTGAAATGGCAAATGGGCTGATCCCTTCCAGCTAAGTGCTCTGCATCTAGTTTGGAAATCCCTAATAGCCTTTTGTGGGTTTTTTTTTTGTCCCACTGGTTATTAAACTGAAAAAGATGGGAAGTCAAAGAGGGAATGGAAATAAACCAAGGTGCTGACCTAGTTGGCTGGAGGATTTATTCTGTGTGGTAAAGGCTCCCTCCTGAACTGAAGCATGGCTGTACCTTCCTGTCACCAAGCCTGTTCTGGTTACTGCAGTGATGGAAGCAGAGATGTGGTGGATCCCATGGCATAAGGTCAGCACTGAGCTGCCAGAGGTAGGTAGGCAGGCAAGCCTGCTGTCACAGCTTTTGGCCTTCAAATGTTAAACTCCCTGTGAGGAACCTCTGGGGATGTGCAGCTGCTGGGCAGGGCTTGCAGGTGTGTTCACAGCAAAAGCTGAAAGGCTGGGGAGGTAATGCTGTGGGCTGGTAGTGATGGTACGGGCTCAGTGTGCTGCGTTTTTCCTCAGCTGGCTGGTTAAATCTGCTGTGGTCAGTTGGTGACTGGTTTAGGAATTACTTGAAACTAATGAGAACTAGAAAAATACTTGGTAAGTAACGCAAGAAATGCAAGTTGAAGCAGCTGGCTGGGTTAACTCCTGCATCTGCTGCGCAGGCAGTGGAAGCAGGGACAGGTATCCTGGGAAGGTCCTGGAAGATCCAGGGATGCCACCTGGTTGAGTACAGATGGGGTCAGGAAGGCCAAGGCATGGATGGAGCTGAACTTGACAGGAGGTGCAGAGAATAATAGTAAGGGCCTCTACAGGGATGTCAGCCAGAAAAGGGAAGTTTTCTAAAGCTAGTAGATTCAAACTGGTTATAAGGGGGGAATTTTACGCTGAGGGTGATGAGACACTGGCACAAGTTGCCCAGAGAGGTGGTGGATGCCCCATCCCTGGTAATGTTCAAGGCCAGGTTGGACAGGGCTCTGAGCCACCTGATGGAGTTGAAGATGTCCCTGCTTGCTGCAGGGGATTGGACTAGGTGCCCTGTGAAGCTCCTTTCCCACCCATTCTATGAGCTGGGGGGAAGTGTGTTGTTACCATCCTAAGAGCAGCTACCATGGCTTCACTGCAAGGGGACTAACCACACAGCTAACTACAAATCCTGGGGTGCTAAATAAGATCAATTCGTAGTTGAAGGCTGGTATAAAAATTAAAATGACTGTATGGGGCTGTCTTGCTCAGATGATTCCTATCAGCCCTTTGCTGTGGGGTGATGACATCAGACTGAACAGATTTCTGGCAAGGGTTTACTGCATTCTAACAATGCGCCAGTTCTCAAAATGCTGTGCTGACCAGCGTGGCATGCCTGCTGCAGCCTGCGAAGGTGGCGGGGAGCAAGTGGTTCCTTTCGGCAGCTCCTGTTACCAAAGGCAGCCCTGTGTGGCACGCAGGGATGCGTATTTGGGGTCACTTGGGGAGCTATGGCTGGTGCTGGTCCAGTTTGGTGCTGGAGTGGGGAAGGGTCAGCTTTGCCAGAGGATGTTGTTGGGCCGCTTCCTCTTTGAATGAGGAATGGTTAAATCCCTGGTTCTTATCTGGAAACTCCTCAGTGTAAAGGTGAGCTTCTATACTAAATAAAAATAAAAGATTTAGTTCCTCTGGTGATTTTTTGCTTCCCCCCCCCCAGTCATTATGAACAGTCATTAAAGATCACACACACGGCCCCCCCCCCCAGCCCCCAGCGTCTGTTGGTGTCTGCAGGGAGGTGAAACCTACTGGGTGTGTTTGGCTTCAGCGTGATTCTGAAAGATAAGAAAGCACTGAATGCCTCTCTAACAGGTTACTGGGTTTCTTATGTCGGGGGTACTCTCACTGGGGAAGAGCAAGTCGTGTTCTAAAGCATTATTTTAACCCATGCTACAATCAGAAAGATGTGTTCTTTTTCGAGGAAGCGAGTAAACCGGAGAGCTTTGCTGCTGGCTGCTCCGGATGCCCTGAGTGGGGAGCTGCAGTGCAAAAGCTGGTCTCAGCAACTGGTGTGAATCATCGCGCCTGCTGCGGGGGAGCTGGTAGCACTGGGTGAAGCTGTTGCTTGGGCTCTGTGGATGTGGATAACTGGTCAGAAGCATGAAATGCGAGGAGTGGTTGTGATGACAGCTTTGTACCTGAGAGCTTTGAGCTGCTTCTCCTGCCCCGCGCTGTGTTTGTGCAGTGCCTCTTCCTGCACGGGCAGCAGTCGTGTGCGTGTGTCTTATAACCTGGCTGTCTCTGGAGAAGCAAATTCCTGCTGTGTGCGGAGCAGTGCTGTCTGGGGCAGCACCCTGACACCAGGGAGAGGCCTGATGTCTTGCACCAAGGGTTTGTGTTAGCAATGGTAGGTCACTGTGATTCCCACCATGTGAACCTGATAACCAGCCGTGCCTCTGCTCACCGTGCAAGGTGCTTTGCGGTTTTGCTCCACGCTGTTTTCATGTACCTCCTCATAACTGACCTTAGTGTAAAATTTCAGTGAAACACAAGGTCAGTAAAGATTCAAAATGGGAAGGGAGAGTCTTTGCAGTTCCCACAGCTGGTTTTTACACAGAACTAGGTCCAGTTTGCCTCCTGCTACCTATTTGAGGTGCACAGCTGTGCTTGTGGCACTTCCCAGTGGGAAGCGTGTTCCTGCCCCCCCCCCCCCCCCGTGTTGGTCACAGGAGGATGCCCCCTTGCTGGGTACCAGCCTGAAAGCTTTGAGAATGGCAGCGGTATCAGAATTATTTGGATGCTCAGAGCTGCGAGGGACATTCAAATCTGGTTGGGAGCAGTGGATATCTGTCCCTCTTTCCTGAGCAAAGCTCCTTTCTGGTGGTGAAAAGGCTTTGGGGGCTGCTGCTCCCTTTGCCCTCTGTGGGTGCTGTTGCAGGGCAGTGAACTGCGCTGCTCGAAAGTGGCTGAGGATTTGGTCCCCAGAGTTAAGCACCACAGCATCTGTGTTAGACCTGTGTGATGGAAAACAATAACAATAAAAAACCTCTCTGTACCAGATAGCTAGGGATGGCCATTGAAAAGCAGCTTCCTATTTGAAAACAAAGCTAAAATATGTTTTTAAATTACTTTGTACACATTAAAATACCTGAATTGTCACCTTGTAATTTTGTAAATGCTTTAGGTGCTCTTTGCCTTTTTCCTATTCTACTGCTCCCATCTTTTAAGTCTAGAGGGAAGGCCATGTAGTACACACTGCGATGCCTTTTTACCTTATTGCTGCCTTAACTAGGTATTTATTGCCCAATATGCAATGAAGACTAGGTGCCAAAACCTTGAATTTCCTGTTATAGTGAAAATTGCATTTAGTTTCTTCCTAAAGCTGATGGTTACAGACTCTGAAGGTGCACAGATGTGAAGCTCAAACTTATTTGGAAGCAAAATGATTTATAAAGAGCTGCTGATTCCCCTAAAGAAAAGGTAAAATCAAAATACTCTTCAAGGACTTTGCATTAATAGCAAACAACTAATACATGTTTTCCTGTAGGGAAATAACATCGCCTGTTTGGAGCCAAGTAAAAGGTAGTGATGCCTTAGCTTTCAAAGAGATGAACCTCTAATTGCCGAAATAGAGTTTACAGGGGATTTGAATTGTTGAAAAAACACTAAATTGCATTGGATTATGCGCCAGATAAAATCTACGGTTGTCAGAGGCTCCAGGAGGAATTTGCAAGGCTTTGGGTAAAACACTGGCTTTTACTCTCATCTTTAGGCTATAAAAATAAAGCTGTCTGACATGCTTAGATAAGGAAAAAAGTGTGATTCCTTCAGGTAAGCTGTGGCAGCAGGGTGCTGTGGAAGCCCATGCCTCGCGATGACCCTCCTGCGTGCAGAGGTGCGCCTTGATCTGGTTTATCGCAGCAGGGGGCTCGTGGGACTGGGATGGGGGATGATCTTCAGGCTGTTTTCCTACTTACAGCACCTTGAGGTGAGTGCCAGGCCCCTGGCGGATCCCCATCACTGTGGTCAGGACCTGGCTCCTTGCTCTTCTGCAACCTGCTCCGCTGCCGTGGCGTTCAGCTCCCCAGCTGTCAAACTGGGATAACGCTTTCTGCACAGTGAGAGGTGTTGAAGCAGGGAGAGCAGCTTCTCCGGGGATGTGGATATTCCCAACACTGACGATACTGAATTCCTGCAAGGAGCAGGTTCTACCTGGGGCAGCTTGGAGGCTGCTCCAATGGGTCAGCTGCAGGCGATGCTCGGAGTGGAGCATGCTGAACTTAAAGCTGTTCCTCATTGCACCCCCAAGCTGAGGGAAAGGGACCTGGGAGTTTTGGGAAGAAACAGGGTGTTTGGTGGTGGTGGCTTTGAGCTGCTGCTCCAGATGCAGCTTTCTGAGTGCCCTGGGCTCTGTGGCATGAGGGTCAGCCAGGAAACGTGGAAGGGGTGCCTGGTCCTGGGATGAGGTTCAGTGCCCGTGTGAAGGTGCGGTGGACGTGTTCCCCTGTGCATCATCCCATGTATCAGCAGTGATGGCACTCGGTGATGCTCAGCTGGAATGCCAGGCAGAATTTCTCCAAGAGGGACTCTGGGCAGGGTCTTACCAGCCACCCACCCCGGGTCAGTGCCGGGGGCAGGCTGGCGGCACAGTGCAGAACCTCTCCCCCCACAGGTAGGGGGGTTTCTGCCATCCCTGGACACGTGTGGTTTCGGTATGTAGGGCTGAGCGGTGTGTGCAGGAACCCCAGCGCAGCAGTCCATGTCTGAGTGCAGAAGCTAGGTGGCACAGTCCGCCCGCAGTTTCAGCATCGCCGGGAGGCTGGGACCAGCCCCAGCCCGGCAGCGCGGGGTGCCCGAGCGCTGCGCCCAGGGACGCGGGGCTGCTCTCCGCGAGCCGCAGCACGCAGCGGGGCTGGCCCGCGGGTGCCCCGTGCTTCCTTGCTTTGGAGAAATCCCTGTGTGTTTCGATCGTTGCTGCTGCACCAGCCCTGGACGGCAGGGCCGAGGCACAGCCCGTGGGTCTGTCCCTCTTCTCGCTCCTGCTCGGGTCCTGTGTGACCCTGGTGGTGACACAGGTGTGACACCAGAACCGAAATTCCAGTTCTTTGGTTTCCTTCTGTTCCCCCCACCCCTCGGTTTTTTTATTTCTTTGTTTGTTTGGTTTTTTTGTTTTGTTTTTCACCTTTGGGCTCAGCTTCACTGCAAACTTTGTGTTTTGGTCCTGCACGTGCTGTCGCTTTGGAGAGAAAGCTTAAAAACATACCCAAACCAGGGAAGTGCTGCCTATCCCTGGTCAGGTCATCCCTGGCTTTCTTCTACCTTCGTGCTGAGTTCACCGGCTTCTTTACAAGATTGTGCAGAGCTATCCCCACCTGGGCTTACACTACAAATACTCCCAAACTTAAGTGCATTTATTAATAAATATAATTTAGAAAAGTCTAACGGGCATCTACGTGTTACTTCATGTGGCTAAAAGCTATGCCGAGTGCTGGGCTGATGCTCTCTGCTTGGGGGAGAGCATCGCTCCTGTGCCCGTATCCTGCTGCTAGCACCGAAGCTGCAGCTGATTTTGGCAAAACACAGGTTTATCCCTGATTTCTGCAGGTGGCCAACACCAAAAGGCTGGCTCCGCAGTGATGCTCGCATGTGGAAGGCTCCTGGTTTACAGTTTTGTTTGCTCCTTTGGCACAATCCTCTGCTAAACCTGCTGCGTCCCAGTGCCCGGACATGCCCCCCCAGCACAGGGGTGCAGCACCTGCTGTGCAGCTGTGCTTCTGCTCCGAGTGTTTAATAACGTGGTGGGATGAACGTCTAGGAAAGCCCAGGCAGATGGGGTTTGGCTGGCTGTGTGGTGAGCAGAAGTGCTTCTAAATAAAACATTTTCAAAGACTGGCATTAGGCATCAGTGGCTCTCTAATTCGTGCCGCTTGTTGGGAGTGTGTGTTCATCGCAGACAATGTTTATTTATGGCATGTAAAATCTATTTCAATCAAATAATTTCCATAACTGAATATTTATGCCAACATCCACTGAATGCTCCTTGACTAAACTGAAAACTATTTATTCAGTTATAAATGTTTACTTGTTTAGTGTTAAAACTGCTTTAAACAAACTTAAAAATCAAATTGACGTCTTCCCCGTTAGTAGGATTGCCACTGTATTCTAGACATCAGCTTGCTGAGCAACGTGTAATATTTTATTATAGTTTCAGCTCAAACAGCCTTTGTATATTTAGATCCTCTAATGGCCCAGGCTGCCCAGAGCAGCTGTGGGTGCCCTATCCCTGGCAGTGCCCAAGGCCAGGCTGGATGGGGCTGGGAGCAGCCTGGGCTGGGGGCGGCGTGTGTCCCTGTCCATGGCAGGGGGGTGGGAACTGGGTGGTCTTCAAGGTCCCTTCCTACCCAAACCATTCCGTGATGATTGTATGCTCTGAGCGCTGACCGTGCTTGCAGCAGAGCTGCTGCCCTTCTCAAACAGCTTGGTCTTACGAGGACAGATGAGTTACGATGGCACTTCAGTGTAGCAAATGCTCAGTGTTAAGTCTTAAATAATACTGTGCTGAGTAAACTCCAGGTCGCTGCCTCGCTGCTGAGGTGAGGGTCTCCCGGACTCTACAAATTAGGATGAACCTGGAAGCGTGAGAGTTTGGGAGATGTATTTATGCCCTGAGGGAGCATGTTGTATTTGCAGCTTGTGAGGCAGACAATTTTATATGCCTTGAAGGGAAACCTGCATGTTTTCCCTGCGTGTGTCCAGTGGGACAAGGGGCCCTGGGGTGGGTGGGTGGGTAGGCTGCAGCCACTGTGGCACGTTGTGCCATTAATCACACGGTGGCTGAAAGTTGCCCGGAGGCAGAGTATCGCCCTGCGCTCCTGTGTGTATCTGTGTGCCCCCACCTGTCCTTTTCCAGGTGAGCTCTTGTCAGGCTATGAAGCCCTTGCTGGGACCTCCTGGGGCTGTTTTGGGAAATGCACTGTGTTTCTCCTTGCTTTCTTGAGCAGCAGGGGAGGTAGGTGGCAGCAGGGATAGAAATCAGGTCTGCTGCATTTGCAGAGGAGTTGTATATAGTTCAGGTCTGTGATTTTTATTTTAAAATTTTTTTAAATTAAAAGGGAAAAAAAAAAGGCTTTGAGTGGGGCAGAAATGGGAGCTGAAATACTGAGGGGTGCAGGAGTTACTGCCTGGCCTCTGTCATGGGTAAAAATAACTTAAGCCACTTCCCTGCCATGATGAGGCATCTTTGCAGGGGCAGGGGACAGGACAGTGTGGCTCAGCCCAGCGTGCAGCCAGAGCTCCGTCCCCCCGGGGTGGAGGCAGCAGCCACGTGTGGCCACCAGCCACTGCTGCTTGACCGGGCAGTCCTGCCTGTCCCCTCCTGACCAGGGGTCCCCAGGACATGGCCACCGCAGGGTGGTGACAGGCTCTGCACAGAGAGGGGCTGAAAGCCAAACGCTGATACCCATGTTGCTGAGCAGGACTGAGTGATTTAATTACCTGTAGGATAGAAAGTGAGTTATTCTGTATCTTGCATCATTGAGAGGATGAAGCTGCCCCTCCTGTCCCTCTCTGCAGCTTCAGCCGATCAGCTTTTCCCCACAGCTGTGTCGAGCTGCTGCCTTCACAGCCTGTGGATTTTTATCATCTTCTTCTGGCACCGGATCGAAAAAGGCTTGTTGGGCAGTGACGGTGGCTTAAAGTGAATATTTCATCAGAGTAAAGGCATGTGGGAGCCAGGGGCCCTTTTTGCTGTGCTGACAGCTCGTGCTTGTGTTGGTGAATAAAAACAACTCCAAAGCCACTGCTGTGATGCTTCCCACAGCCCTCTGCCAGGAGGGGCTCGTAGGTGAGCTCTGCAAGGGGAAATTGGTGCCAAAGCCGGGGATTTCTTGGATGCAATCCAACAGAGTGTAGCTGAAGTCCTGCCTCCGGTTAAAGCTTTACGCTTTGCAGTGGGGGCTTTGCTTATTCAGCACACTCTCCTTGCTGTGCTCTGTCTTGCTCTTCTCCATCCTCCTCCTCCTGTGCCTGCAGTAACTCTGCAGAACTGGGATTTCATACAGAAAACGTGAGAATTTTAATGAGGATTTCACATATGCTGTAGAAATCCCCTCCTAACCAAACACCTGGGATCCTTACATGTCTGCAGTGTCTTCTGATGGCTTAATTACTTTTTGCTTCTCTGTTAACTCCCCTGTATTGATGGGAAAAACGTTGCCTTGGTCAGAACAGCAGGTGGAAACCAGCAGCCAGCCCCTGCCTGGGGGTTTAGCTTTGCTCAGGACCACTTCTTGTTTAGCTGATTTTCTTGAAGATCTAGGAACACAGATATATACTTTTTGTGTGTGTATGCAGGCATTGTTTATCACCACTTTGATCGCGTATACCCTGGGTAAGCACTAAACAAACCCTGGGAAATAAATGGTCTGTGGCTTAGAAGAGCAGAAAATCCTCTGGAGTTATGCCCCGAGTTTATGGCATCTTGTCTGCAACACTGGTGCGCTCACATGAGCCGTAAAACTTGGTTATGTTTCCCCTGCTCTTTCCCCATGTTTGATGTAAGGTGTCACAGCAGTAGGTGGCACAAAATCGATGCCCAGCTCGTTTCTCCCAGGCGTTCATCCCAGCGTACGGTGGGGCTGCGGCCGGGGGCTCGGGGCTGCGCTGGGCTCAGGGGGTTGGGGCTCCAATGGCTCACCCTTCTAAAGACTTTGTGGGATAAAGCAGGTCTCACAAGTCTGGATATTCTCAGGCAAATATTTTCAGGTCCAACTGTACATCACTCCTAGACCTCATGATGAGTTACAGGTGTTAGCTGGGGAATGAAAAAACCCATCTACACGAAGTAGGTAAGCAGGCGCTTTTTTATTGCAGCGCTGGGTTCTCGGTGGGATCTCCACAAATCAAGCACACCTATGCAGATTTCACCATTACGTTTATACACGAAAATTACAAGGTCGTACACTCCCAGTTACAATGATTGGTTAGTACTTTACGTATATCTGCTGTGTCATCCTCTTCTGTTCCTACACTTGCGCAGAGGAAGGGTCTTCACCTGGGCAAAGGTCTTCTTGACCTGTGGGTGTGTTCTTTAGTATTATAATGAAGGTAGTTGACTTTGGGACGCCTTAAAAGTAGGTTTTGTTGCCAAGTTGGACGGCTAGATGTGCCTTGCCAAGTGGTCCAATCACTCATCCTGTACACAATAGAACCCAGATGCTCTGGTTATGGTCTAGAGAATAAGGACTTCAAGTAACACAGCCTCAAAAGACAAGTAGCACAGCACCCCATACATCACTGGTTAATAAGTGTTAACACAGTGCTAACGTGGAGGCTGGCTTCTTGAAATCAAGATGTTCCTATAGTTAACTGTTTCACAAATAAACACCAAATACAGAAAGATTCAGTAAAACTTTAAGACAATCTGCAACATAGGGATATGGGACATTTCCACATTTTTGGGGAATGTTTGGGTTGAACCTGAATGATCATGAGCAGATGCTGACGTTCCCTCTGCGCAAGGGGATTCATGAAGTTACGGCCAATCAATGTTTCCTGTGATACAAGCAGGTTCAGCAGCAGGAAGGAAGATGGTATTTTAGGATCACACACATCCAGAAATGTGTCCCTCCCCTTTCAGCTGGTGGTCGGGTCTGAAGTCCACCTTAGACCATTAGTGCAAATGTGTGGTTGAAGATATGGATTCCACTTGCACTGACCGGTTACCCCTCCATAGTGAGGTGGTGCCCGCTGAGACACCAGCCAAACCGGAGCGGTGGGGGGTTCTCTCCTTGCACAAGTTACTGGGTGTAAAGCCATATTCAAAAGCAGTGATGAATGCAGTAAAGCACATCTGTGTCTTATTAACAGAGAGCTGAACTGGGAGTTTTGTAATATATATGTTAGCACGCTGCTGGCAGCACTTCCCAGGGAAGTGAGGCGTTGCTGGAAGGGATGGAGCATGGGGTGAGGTGCTGCACCCATGGGTGGCCAAACCGCTCCCCGGTGGACCTTGTCTCACCCAGGGCTTGCAGGGTCTGGTCGCTGCACAATGGCTGAGCTTCCTTCTGCCAGTAATGCCAATTACAGGAGCTAATGAAGAGAGGGGAGTTGGTCACCGCTTGCTTTTATTCCCCAAATGTCATCGCTCCTGAAGCATATTCTGGCATTTAAAACAAATGACTGCAGAGGAGTCTTATCAGCATAGGGTTTTATGTGGCTCACAAGGTCCCATCTGTGCTGCTGGGTGTCTGGTCCTGCCTGTCCCTTCTGCTGTGGCAGAAAACACAGGGATTTGTTTTAAGCAGAGTTGGAATGTGTGACCCTTGTGGGTATGGTGCAAAAATGGACCACGACTCATACAAAATTTAAGGCACTTTCTGCTGGGTGGCTTGTCCTTGGCAAGAGGCTCAGACTTTTTTCTCAGATGACAGTCAAACCCCTTGTATTTCTCCAAAGCCAGACTGAAATGTGGCTGCCAGGTGGGTTTGCAATGTTTTATCTTTCGGCTACCCAGACATAGTCCTCTCTGGGGGAGCCTCAGCAGACTTTCCCTCTAGTTGTGCCTTTTGCCATCTGTCCCTGTGCTGGAGAGACTTTCCCTGCTTGGAGAACAACTAGAAAATGCCATAGTTTTGCTGGTTCTTTTTTTTTTTTTTTTCCCACCTGCAGACACTGCTCCGGCATTATGGTCCAGGTGCTCCAGGGAAACCTCTTGTCTTCGTTTGCCTTCAGGTCCCTCTGGGGCACACTGCATTTTGCTGCTGCAGCCAGGCTATAAACCAGATTGCTAGATGGATATGGGCTTAAAACCTAAAATTAATACCTTGCTCTGTCCCTTGGCCCACTTGAGATATTATGGGGCCAGCCCCAGTCTTCAGCTGAGGTCCTCCACCCATCCATGTCTTCCTCAGAACTTGCCCATGGTCCCTGCTGCACCCACACCAGCCCTGATGTGTCTTTGCAATTAGATATTTACACCTTTGATTGATAGTTATATTTTTGCCATCAAGAGGAAAAGACAGTTTAAATGAGCAGCCTTGTTTGCAGAGAGGCTGTCCCAAGAATACTGAGGGGGGGGTGAAAGGGATGGAGCAATGCCTCCCCTCCCCGGAGGGCTGGCTCAAGCTGTGGACGTTCATCCCACTGCAACACAAATTACCTTTTCTGGCTTGAGAAATGATCAAAGTGTTGGCTGAAAACTCAGTTCCTGGGGTAAGGAATGAAGAACTGACAAATAACCCTTGAGTCTTTTATTACAGAGCAAAATCGTTTTATCTTATCCCTACTAGTGCCATATTCCAAAATATATATCAAAAAGATGACGTGTCTTTCTCACTTGCAGTTTTCTGCCTTAAAGGGTGTTATCTCTCCTTCTTGGGGACTGTAGGTCCAAAAGCCTTGCAGAACACTTCTGTAGCATGGATGCACTTGGGGTTCCCCATTTACTTCCCTCCGTTACCAGTGACAGTGCCTTGGGTTGCACCATGAGGACTGGACCCCAAAACCTGTGTTTTGGGCTAGGATGACAAAAAGGGAATAAAAGACAGAAAACATAAAAGGAAACATTATTTCTTTGCTGTTTTTATCTTAGAGAGCTGAGTGGATGGGCTGGAATTGGGATGGGCTTTGAGCATCAGGAAGGCATAAAACAGGCTGGTTTGGGGCTCTGAAATGGGATCTTTGGCTGTGGCACAGGGCTTCCTAGGATCTAAACTGGCTGGTGTCTAAAGCTGAGAGATCTTTTTTTATATATAGGTATGTAAGCACATGCGAGTGTATGTTTTTCTTCCACCTCCCCACTAGGCAGGTGCTAAAGATGCGAAGATGGGCTGAATCTCCAGCTGAGAGTGGCTGGGGTGACCCTCTGGATAAGCAGCAAAGCGCATGCTCCCAGCCGCTTCGGCATGGATAGAGCTGTTCAAAAGTGTACTGTCCACAGGAGGTAACCTTAAATTACTTTAAAATAAACACAGGTTCCTGGCTTTGGTGAGTGGATTTCTTCTTTGCAGAGGGATGAAGCAAATCCAGTAAATAATGCTCTGTGGTGGCAGTAGCTGGATGGCTGCAACTGGAAAGGTCTCAGCGCGTCTGGAGGGAATGGAATAGACTGATTTACGATTTTAACAGGCATGGCTGTGTAGGGGTATCATGCCTATATGGTTTTAAAGTCATGAAGAGATATTAATAAAAATTAAGGCTGCTCTAAGAAGGTATCTGAGCCAGTGGTCTGGTTCTTGGCTAATTGATTACACAACTAAAGCACAGTTGTCCCTACAGAGACAGTCAAAGGACAGCTTGGATGGGTGAGGGGGGAGGTCTTAGGGTTTAATGCCAGATGGGGAAGCAGAGGGTTGGAACAAACGGTGTAATGAGGAGTAATAGGAATCGGTTAGAGGGACTGTACACTTGTCCCCATTGATTAGGCTGCGTGTGCAGGGAGAAAATGATTAATAGAAACACATAAATGAGAAGCAGCAGTGACATTTCTAGGGCTGCAGCCTGAGATGACATGCTGCCAAAAGGTTGGAGCTGCCTGGATACATGTGAACATGGAAAAGTGGTGGTTTTGGGTCAAAAGCCTGACCATGTGCCTCCAGGGCCAGCCCAGCTGGGGCTGAGCACGTGGGCAGTGGTGCTGTCCCACCAGGCTGCTTCCTTGCCTTAGTCCTGCATTAATTGTCATTCTGGTGGAAAATGCCTTAACGCGGCTGCGCGGGGTGGTGTTGATGGGGCTGATGCTCCCCCAGGAGTTTGCCAAACCCCACTTTCTGCTTGTCTGCACAACGCGGTTATGTTGTAGGGTGGAGATCAGGCTCAAAAATTTTCTTTAGGGGAAAATTGCACCCGCACTTCTCTGCCTTACCTCTGGCCAGGATGCACACTGAGCTTTGCTCAGTGTGGTTTGACATTGCATTGCCCTTGGTCTTCACAACACGAGGCAGCTCTGGACGTTTCCTTGTGGTCTGTGAGGTACAGGCACAAAGCAGTGATGCCAAATCGACCTCCTTCCACGGCCTGAACTTTTGCAATGGTGTGAATATCTCTGGAAGTCTTATTGCAAATCTCCACATCTCTTGGACCCAGTGAAAGCAGGCGGGTATGGATTAGCTGAGCTCCTTGTGAGGCCTTTAAAGTTCTCCAGACACGCTCAGGCATTAACAGTTTCCGTTGCCTCAGGCTTGGAAAAGTCATATTGGTGATCTCACAGGATTAGCTGTGGGGATGGGGGGATTTAAGAAGTTTCCAAAAGGTATATAGCCTTTAGTGCTCACCCAAAACCCCTGGTAGTAAAATTTATTTGCACTTCATATTTAATATGGTGGCTACCCATAGGACTTCATTCTTCTGCACATAATGAGTTTTGCAATTAGATTAAATCTTAGCTGCACTAAAGCCACATTTCCTACCAGGAATTTGGCTGGCCACCCACACCCTTCCTCACGCCCCCCCCAACCCAGTGTCTGCAGCTGGATCCAAGGACTTTGGTGGCCTTTCTTTGGGGTGTGCTGACAGCCATGGCAAGGCTCCTGCCCAAATCTGACCCTTTGTCTTGTGTAAAGTTATCTCAGATGCAGGTTCTGAGAGCGGCATGCTCCTGCCTTGCAAGAATGCCTGTCCTAGACTCTGATCCCAACAGTTTTTTGCAGTGATATTGGCCAAATGGTGGACATTTCTTTGAATCTATGGGATGAATGGAGAGTGCTCAGAAGCAGCGTTTGAAGGACAGCTGGACATGTGTGCTTTCTGCCATTTCTGACAGTCATGTGTGCAAGGTGATATGAGTGCTCCTTGAGGTAGGTCCCCACTGCTTGTGCACGTGCAAGCTAAGGAGCCAATGAAAGCCTGGGTGCTTAAACACCAGCTTGATGTGACTTGCTGCTTTGCAGGTGCTGAGCTCCTGCAGGTGCATTTGCAGCTTCCCTGGTTGTTGGCTTTTATTCCTCATATAGCACCATGTAGAGTCATCTGCGCATGATCCCTTCCAGCTGTAAATGGGACAATATCTGCTGGTGATTTATCTTGCCTTTTCCTATTTTGGACCTCACCCATGGCATACATGGCTCTGTTTGGTGGGTCTGGTGATTTTGCCTTTCAAAAGCAGTGTTCTCACTGACTTTGAAATGATCTCCCCCTTTTCCCTTCCTCTTCAATCACAGCTCAGGCATAACTCAATGAGATCGATAGTGATGGTCATGCAAGTGAGAGAAGGATGGATCCTCTGTGTGCATCACAGAGAGAAATGCTGCATTTGCTCTATTTCCCGCAGCTCAGCTTCCAGCCCAGTGTCCATCTTCCCAGAAAGATAACGCTGCATACTTCAGCCTTTCTCTGCAAGAAAGCTGCCCTGACACCGCTTCCATCAAAGCCGGTGGCAGTCTGATCCAGTACATTTACTGATCTCCTAATGAGCTGCAGTGCCCATCCTCATAAGCCTTTCTTCTCTCTTGGATAACGCAGAAGACCAAGTATGCTCCAGCAGCACCTTCCCCTGAACAAACCTTCCCACCAGATGCCCAGCCTCTGCCACCTTTAGTTCCTGCTTGCAGGGCAATGCCACGGTGCTGGGTGCAGGCGGAGCAGCTCTCGGGGTGTCACCAGCACCCGCTTGTCCCCCGGCAGGGTGGTGGAGCAGCGGCGTACAGCCCCCGCACACCGTGAAACTCAGCCCCGAGCCAGAGCTGGAGCTGCAGCCAGAGCACATACATCCGCAAAACACTTCAGCGGCTGGTGTCTCCTACCAGGGTCTCGAGCCGCCTCTCCCTGCGAGGACCATCTTACCTGCAGGAACATCCAGCTCAGCGGGTGGCTAATTACCACCGTCAAATCTTCATAGGCAGTTTGCTTGCGGGTAAGCTCTTGTCAAGGCATGAGAAATACAGTTTTGAAAAAAATCCTTAATTTTAAAGCATCCAGAACTTTTCTGATAAAAAGCACAACAGGGACATAGGAACTGGTCAGGAGCTGAGCGCGGGATGGATGGTGACCACCTCAGAATCAGTCCAAGAGCGACGCAGGCCAGACGTGCCAGGGCGAGCCATCACTTTCTGCAGTCCTATCAATCTGCTTGGTGCAAAGCACCAAATACAGAGAGGTGGCACTCCCCCTCTGTGTGGGAGCTGGTTTGATACCTGCATCCCCTCATTCTCATGCTCTCCTTGCTCCTGAAGGAGTTACCTACCTGCCAAAGGCACTGGAGTAATTCTCCTTGTTAGAATAAATTATGAGGATCACAGCCAGCCGCTCAGTTAATGCTAAAATCACAGGGAGAGGAGACTGGCCACTTTGGTCCTCACTGACCTTGAAAAGCAAGCTGGCAAATGCAACCTTCCATTTCTTATTGCTCTCCAGGATTAGTGGGATGAGGTCAGCCTGTAACACTAATTCACTTTGCTCTTAACTCATTTCATTACATTACAGGAAAGCATCGCACTCGGCAAGTGTAATCTTCAATGCTATTCTCCTCTTGTCTTTGCTTTTGTCATAAATTAAATAAGCTACTGTCATTTTCCAACTATAAAGATTGATTTTTTTTTTTAACTATACTGAGGCAAGCGATGATAATTTATACATCTTAAATTTGTCCGCTTAGTTGTCTCTCTAGCTGGTTATTTTTTTGGACCTTGAGCCAGCTTGCTGTTTTCCTTCTCCCGTGCTCGCGGGATGCAGGCTTTTGCAGAAGAGATGTGAAGTCTTCATGTCTCCTGCTGCGAGAAGCACACACAGACCTGAGGTGGATACTCGGCTCCTGTGAATACCAAAGCGAGAGCTCATGCCATTAGGCTGCGCTGTCCCTTCCAGGGGCATGGCAAGGCTTGCTCGTGTGTGATGCTGGTGTATGTTGGCTGCACGGCTGGGCTATCTCATCCCCGCTGTGAGCAAAGAGAATGTAACAGAGCTCGTTGACCAAAACGCAGTGTCCAAAATAACCCAAGCTGAGCAGAAATCTTCTTCCAAACTAAGTGCTGAAGTTGGGTGTGTGTGACATGCAGGTTCCCTGGCAGTATTTGAAGCGTGATAATCATCCAGAAGGACATGCCTCAGGTGTAAAGCCTGGCTGTCGGTTTGAAAGTTGAGGTTTTCCATGAAAGTGGTATTGAAAGCTGCTCTTGGTTGTGGATGGCAGGCTCCAGGACGTACCTGTCCTCTGACATACCTCTGCTTTGAGCTGCTGCCAGGATAAAAAGGGTCTGAGAGGGTTTACTGCTCCAACTGCTTGAGCAGATGGTGGTGCCTCCTAAACCAGGCTGAGGTGGCCCCAGTACTGTGATCTTTTGGCCAACGTAGCCAGCACTGTGCTAGAGCGGTGGCCATGAACTTGCTGATCACCTATGATAAATCACATGCTGTTAAGTTTTTTCCTTCTTTCTGAACATGCAGTAGCTTCGGTTCTCTTCTTACGATGTTGTACATAACCCATATAGCTGCTGGACACGTGCTGGTTCGGGAGTCGCTGTGTCTTAGCGTGTTGAGGAAACACATTTAAGAGACCATCTCCAGTGGGTCTTTGAAACAAAGTGGGCTCAACTTTTCCGGTAGGTGTAAACTGCCATCTGGCAGGATGTCAGCTGAGAAATACAGGGACTCCAAGTGACTAGAAGCTGGAATTTTTCGTTTTCATAGGTATAATTGAAGGTGGAATAAGTGACTGGAAAAGTGGAGCTTCTAGACTTGGCCTGGCTGAAAGGGGAGGGTGAGCTGTCTTCATTAAGATGAAAAGTCAATTGGCTGAAAGTCACTGTGGAATGAAAGAAGAGCCCATACTAAAAATGCCGTATTTTCAGGAGACAAAGCACAGTGTCTGTGGGGAAAGGCAGGTGGGGGCTTCTGGGGACAGTGCTAGGGAGTAGGGGCAACTCCTCAAGCAAATTTTCATTGGTCTTAGTGAAAAAAGGTGTATATGAAGTAGACAATAAACCTGACTATTAAAAATAGGCTTAAAAGAATGATGAAAAGAAATGGCAACAAAATTTGAAAAGCTGAAGTACAAACCAAGGGACACCAGGGGAAGTCATCACCAGGCTCAGTGGAGGCAATGTAGGTTGAAGATGGTCCCACCATGCTGGCATCAGCTTAGGAGTGCAGGGAAACCAGATGGGGAAACTAAATAGGGAATGAAACTGGCTAAAACTGGTCTGAGAAAAGCAGGACGGCCATCAGCGAGGGAAGGACCAGCAGGAGCGATCAGCAGCAGAAATGCAGGATGGGGAAGGACCAGGGGGCAGAGCTGGGGAAGAGAGGGCTTGGGTCAAGTAACCTAATGGGCATGGGTCACCTGCGCCAGGCTCCTGTGGAAGACCCACGTGCTGTACTGGGTGTAGAAACAGGAATGAAGTTTTAAAGTCTGCTCAGCAGTGCTGATTTTATTTATGCATTTGTACTAAGGAAAGAAAGAAAGAAGTGCCTGGGGTAGATGGCCAGGGAGGCCATGGCCTCTTTGTCATGGCAGGTTTTTAAGACAGGTCAGACAAGGATCTCATGGGAATGACACGATGAAGTTGATTGTGGCTGGGGAAGTGGATGAGCTCAGTCATTTCTTGATCACCTCCAGCCCTATGGATCTCTCTAGTTTTTTTCATTTATAGCATCACACTCTTCACAAGGCTGAAATCCCCTACCTGCTGCACTTGATTCATTTCCCAACAATCCTTTAAAGCATCACATTAAGGCGTCGTAAATAAGTGCTTTTAGAAACAATTATTTTATCTCTGCCAGCGCCTCATTGCAGCCGTCCTAATGAACAATGAAACTTTATTGTGTTTAGAGATGTAATACGTGGTACCGGCGGCTGCCATCACGGGGCTGGGAGACGGAAAAAACACATCAGCATCTTGGCGCAAGGCTTCTCCTTGTCATGAAGCGGATTCTCCGATTTGGGGAGTGCAAATTGTATTTTAACAGATATAACCTACAGAAAAAATATTATCAACAAAGGGAAAGAAGATTAACTGCTTGCCTGGAGGCAACATTTGAAGATTTTACAGATATGGCTGTACCTGCTACAGCCGGCACTCCAGTTACAACGGGTACAGCAGGGAGATGCGGCTCGTGATATACCAAATAAAACGGCACCGTTTTTCATTATACCTTGGTGGTAATGCTCTTTTTTTAACGTGGTCCATCTGTGAGCTGGATGCTTCTGGAACCAAAGCAGTTTTCAGTGCTCACCAAGGACTCATTTACCTCTACTTTTGTTCGGAGTTCTTTGGCAGAGGGAAAAGCACACCTTTCCTTCACAGCTGGTGTACTGCGGCTGCTTCCAAGTGTGGCTCTTTTATGGCATTGAACTCGTCATGGTTTGGGGTTGACTTTGGATTGGATTCCACAAAGTTAGGAAGTGGGTGTTGTATTTCGTGTGGGTATACTTTTGGTGTGTTTAGCGCTTATGCTGTCAACCGTCAGAGACCAGGAGGGACTTTGCCAGTGACCATGCCTTTCTTTTCAACTGGTTTAGGACAGGAATAATTTGATTTTCTAGTGCAAATGTGTGTAAAAGTGTGAATGTCAGAGCAGAGCTTTGGCTAGTGGATGGAAAACACGTGAGGTCTGTGCTGCTTCTGCAAGACCAGCGATTCTCATGCAAAACCAAAACAGGCGATTCACATGAAAATTCATAAGCTCAAAAACACAAGCTCATTGCAAACAAGCCCACGCACACGGGTTTCTGATGCTCTTGGGTGTTTCAGTCTCATTTGACATGGTGACCCATGAGACGTGCGTGCAGGGCAATGTGTGCGTGCATGGGCTGGCACCTTGGGGTCTCTCCCTGTCCTCCTGGGTCTGGGAGCTGCCTGTGAGAGCAGACATTTGCTCTCTCTCCAGTAGGCTGGACTGTGTTTTCTAGCTTGGATTCCTAAGAAAATGAAACAAATGCAATTGCTGAGTTTTTGCTTAATTCTTTAATTTGCTGGCCGATTCCTCCCCTATTTGACAGAACAGTGGAGCTCATCAGAGTTATTAAATTTCCACATTTTATGAGGACAGCTGGCTGAGCAGAGGAGGGAGACCTTTTAATAACACTCCTCTGCAGTGAAGGCTGAAGTGTGTGCAAAGCCCTTATTAGACAGAGAAACTGCAAGGAAGAGCAAGGGCTGCCACAAACAGAGGAAATACTAGTTTTTAATGTTTTGCAACTCAAAGCTATGCAAGGAATGAGCTCAGCCAAGGCTGACAAGAAAATGACAGCACTCAAATGGGGAAACTTGTCCTTGTCAAGGCATTTTTGGGGATGGACACCAACATTGCCCCGGTGCTTTCCCATGCTCACACATGCAGGCATCAGAGCCAGGATCAGTGGAAACCTCGTTGTTTGCCTTCATGAGGTTTTGGGGATAAACAGCCTGGCAGGGTCTCCTCCGCGTTTTGTACATCGCTGTCAATTAACAGAGCCCTTTGCTCTCTGCAGAGCTTGGGATGCTCCATTTCATGCACCTCCTCTATCTAAAAGCCCAGTTATTACAGATGGTCTGCTAGGACATAGCTTGCAAGATTTGTACATGGACCATTATAGCTTCAGCAGCTGCTCTGGGCAAGAGTGGGAGCAGCAATACATCACTTCAATGAACCTAGCCCGTGTCCCCAGCGTGAGAGCAGTTTTAATCTTGACTTTGTCTTCTTGTGCTTTGTTGTATTTAGAGCTGGCTGCTTTTCTGTCATTATTTTGCTATTTTCTTGGAGGGCAGCCATTTCATCTAAATGCCGGCTAGCTGCTGTCGGGGAAGGAATATCCAACAATTTGCTTTCAAATGGCTCTCTCTTAAAAGTTAGTGGTCAGCAGACAGGTGAGGATGGCTGTTGCGGTTATTCAGTGCCAGTTTCCATGCTTCGACGCTGGCATTCAAAGGGGTCTAATACAACTACCACTGCAGAAAGAGTTTTTATTTTCCCTTTTTTTTAAAGCCCCCTTTCCCCCCTGATATGAACATCCCCAGAAGCGCTTGTTATGTTTCCAGCAGGAGCCCTACAATGCTGTATTAGCTGGAAGGTGGATTTTGGGCAGCTGTTTAAGCTAGTTAATGTAAAACTGCTTTTCACAGCCTCCTGTAAGGGTTACGCTGGGATAGGAACCGATGGGAAATACAAGGTGGTGGGAGAGCAGGGAAAGGTGGTGGAGCACCTCAGAGGCATCCTGCTGGAGGCGGCCTTGGAATGGAAGGAGCAGGAATGGGATCTGAAAGAAAAATGGTAATTTTCCACAGTACTAGGTCTGAGAGTTGATTATTTCTCATTTTCTGCTTGGCAGTTTAGAAATCTGAGCTGTGCTTGGAGCAGGTACCAGGGAGCACAGAACCAGCCCAAAGCAGTGTTGTGCTGGGGGCAGGGTGGGTGGTTTAATGGCTTCAGGCTACTAAAGCCATGGGAAACCTGGCACCAACTGGCACTTTACAGTAGCCCCAGGAGAGGGTCCCTCCAGCAAGCAGTGTGATGCCAGCCTGGGCACGGCTCCCTGGGCTGGAGCTGGGGGGAAGCGGGGCGCAGTGAGAGAAGCAAAATCCCCGGTTCAAAATCCACATTGCAGAGCTGTTCTCCCATCCTACACTGGACCTCAAAGATGGAATTTGGCAAAATGGGTTTTGGCACGTCTGATGGCGCTTATCGTAGTGATACGCTGCGTGACATGGTGCCAGCAAAGGGGACTACACGCTTCAGAAGAAAGAAGGAAAATGAAGGTATTTAGGGAAGCTAAATCCTTGAGTGTGTCATCCTCTTGTCCCACTCGCAGGGAAGGGGGAGAGTGCTGATGTAGAATATTTTTTGATATTGGAAAGCCAGCTTGTTCAATGCAAACCACAACAATGCAGCAGAATTAGCAGCTTAGCCCCAGGCGATTGACGGATTGACAAACTGGCCTTTTATGTCCACAGCCTGTTTTGAACGGAATATTAAAGCTGCAACATCCATAAAACACCAGGTTTGCAGCTGCAGAAGGAATCAGAGCTGGAGTGATTCTGCTTTACTTCTTCCCAAGAGCTGCTCATAGAGAGAGACTTAAAAAAATGATGCTCCATCAGCTCCATCTTCCTGCAGATCAATGAAAACTACCCCCATCCAACCTGCATTTTTTGGGGGAGAAAACCCCGCTGGGTCGTGGTGTGGCTTCCCAGGGAGCTCCTACAGCCCTGTTGGGAATGGGGTGTGCAGAAAAGACACCTAATCTGTGCCAATAAAGGGTGTTTCTAAGAGCAGGAGTGTTGATGGGGGCTAAGGAAACAGCATCCTGCATCCCAAGTGAACGAGCGATAAGGCTGGTGCTAAGCAAGCTGATGTCAATGAGGGTAAATGATTGCTATTGCCTGCCTGGGGGGTGGCGGAGGGGGATGTGTGTGTATGCACTGGGGTGGCAGAGATTTCCCTGTGTTGTGTCTTACTCCCCCGTTGCAGCCATCTCTCACTGCTCGTGCCTGTGAGGGGCTGGAGGTACGTTAAGTCCACCAGGAGTCCATTCTCCTCGCTGCGTAAAATATATCGAATTATGCTGTGCCTGCCTCTGGTGAAGATAACCGGGATGCAGCTTTCCCTGAGCATCCTCCCGGCCATGGAAAGAGACCGTCATTAAGTCTCATAATCACTCACCGCAGCCTGCCTAAATTCATTTCACCTATGAAAATCTAATTATAGGAAGTGGCTTCTTCAGTCATTAATGGCTGCAGGGGCTCATCGTACAGGGTAAACTCCGGCTGCCATCTCGGAGAAAAGAAAACGCCTCCAGTGCGTTTCTCCACTACCACTGCAGACGTGCACATTAGAGAGATGTTTATTGCCTTGCTCTATCCCTTGCTTCCTAAACCCTCCCTGCTGAAAAGCCCCAGCCCTGATGTGAAAGCAGTGAATCCTGATGAGCCTTTCGCAGCCCGGACCGGCGCACCAAGCACCCCCTCGCCGATGGGGAGGATTACTGCCCTAAAAAGCCCCTTTGGATCCAAAAAGCACTAACTCCTGATATAGGCATAGGTCAAAGCTAAACTTTTTCAGTGAAACTTGTTGCGCTTTGGCAGGACAAGGAAACGGAGGATGGGAAGGGGCGAGTTGAGGAGAAAATCAGGGCACGCTGCTAGTGAGGGAGCTGAAGTCGGCAGCCGAGCTGTCTCTGGAGCCCTGACAGAGGTTGTGACTATACGTTCAGATAAAACAGCTACTGTATGCAGAAATTAAAAAGAATAAAAACAAAAATCATCCCTTTATAGCAAAGCATCTGCCTGAGAATGACATTTATAGAGAGAAATGGCAAAGGGAATTTCAGGTGCTCCATGACACCCCTTACTGAAAAGATCCATTACCACTTCACTGCACATCTTTTTCCTATTTTTCTGCATTTTAGCTCATCGGCTGTGCTGTTAGAGCCTGGCTCCTAAGTGGTGACCCTGGGAGCAGGGGGTCTCCATTACTTTTTGTAGCCTAAACTTATGTTTGGGTATTACAGGGGGTCAAATCCCTTGTGGGTTTCTTAATGCTAACTTTTGGTTCACTTTAATTAATATTTCTGATGACCTGTGATGCACAAGTCACTCTCAGCAAAGATGCAGAATCACCTCCTGATATTTTCTGTCTCCTTGCAGTAAATCTGCTGCCACTGCGTTTCCTACATGATGTCTGTCCCCCTCCTCCTGACTCTATATTTTTTTGGCTGTTGGATAACTAGGAAGGAGATAAAAGCAGATTTATCTGTTGAGAGTGGAAACAAATAAAAAATGCCAGCTGAACTATGGGGAGACTTAAAGCAGCACCGACAGCTCCGCCGCCCCCCCCGCCCCATCTCCCTGGAACGTATTAAACTTTAACAAGTAAATGGAATTAAGTTTGTGAAATAGAGTTAAAATTGCATAAGAAACATTTTCTTGCTCTGTGTTTGCTGTGATCTCTGCTTGGCTGAAAATCCATCCGGAGCGCGGGTCCTTGGGCATGTGCCAGCCCTGTGCTGGGCACGGCCCCCCAGCTCCTGCTACATGCTGCTGGTGCATGGATGAAACTGGGATTAAACACTTAAGATCTGGAGAGGAGCCTGGACAGCTTTGATACAGCCTTGGAATCCCAGTTTAGTGGGATTTTTCGTTTGAGAAAGAGCATCCTCCATCAGTCGCCTGCCCGCCGTGCTGCTCCAAACAAGGTGGTGTAAGCAGAAGCTCGTTTTAGGAAAATGTGTGGTTTCAGTTTTTTTTTTTTTCTTCGGTGCCTGGGGCTGACACCTCACCTGAGAAAATATGCTCAAAACATGTTTTCATGACAGCACTGCTGGGAAGATTTCTGCTTGAACATGGGATCCACCTTTCCTCGTTCCCTTTCTTCCAGTGGTTTTTTTCTCCCAAGCTTGGGGACACAGGTGCTTCCCCCATATGACTGTCTCCCTGAGTCCCACTATTTTGGCAAAGCTTTGTGAAGTGGAGGCACATGCGTGAGCTGCCTGTGTGGCAGGAGCAGGGGGACCCCTGCTCCCCGGGGAGGGAGTGATGCTCATTAGGGACACCAAGCCACTTACCTTGACTTTTAATATCTCACCCACATTAACAAACCCTGTCCCTGCCAGTCTTTTGGCAGGCATTAGAAGGTGATAATTAGCTCAAAACGCTTCTGCCAGGGTTTTAGCAGCTCTGACACATTTCTCTCTAGTCTGCCATAAATAGCCGAAGTGGGAAACGCGTTTAGGCTGGCGGCGCGGCTGGCAGCACATCTGCCATCGGTGACGTTGGTGACACAGGCGGTGAGCCCACTCTGTGCCTGCACAAGGTTTCTCCAGCAGCCAGGGAACACTGGGTGTCTCCTCAGATGACTGCTCACAGTTGGGTCCTCTACTAAGGGTTTTGGATCTTTTTTGAAGGGTTTTTGAATTCGTTTAATCCTTGTGACAGGTGGGAGGGAGGGGGTTCCTGGAGGAAGCAGGAGAAGATGTCAATAGACCTACTGAAGAGCTTATGCTGCTCAGCACAGGGGGGAAAAACAGTCTGGAAATTCCCCCAGACGGGACTCACCATCTGCTCTGCAGGCATTTCTTGGTTTGGATGAAGATTTTGGGCAAAAACTTTTCTGGAAAGAGTGAGTGCAGCTGATCGGGTGCTCTTTTCACTCGGCAGCAGCCATCACCCGACTCGCATCTGTCAGCGGATGGAGTTTGGCCCCCTGAGCTACTGGGAAAAAACAGAAATACTTTAATAAATAAATCAAGGCTAGGTATAAGGATCCATCCAACTGCATCAAGCTGTATATTGGGCTGGGATTTTTAAACACACCTCTTTGAAAGAGAAGAACAGGAGTCCCTGCATGGCTGCTGCTGCCCAAATATCCTTGCAGGTGCACGGGGAAGGACACTTCTATTCCAACCACTTTGCTATTTACCCTAAAGATAGATATTTACAGGCTGTTTTTCAAAAGAGACCTGTGGTCTTGTTGACATCTTCCTCTTCAATCATCATTTCCTACCCCTGTGTTTCTGACCTGCAGTCAGCGCCAGCTGCAGCTGCCCTGATGCTCAATCCAAACAGCTCCGAGTCGCCTCCTTCCTCCTCCGTGTGAGCAACTTCTCCACACTTGAGCTCCCCAAGCACAAGCCCCTTTTTCCAAATTTAAAAGCGATTTGAAGCTTTAATCCCGTTGTTGGCTGTATATAACACCTCCCCCTTGGCAGAGCGGTGCGGAGCACAGCTTGTTACTCCCACGGGTGCTTTGCAATTGCTGCTTGGTAGTGGCGATGTGGAAGAACGAAGCCATGGTTTTAATTTTGTCTGATGGAGAGCAGAATGCCTGGGAGTGCTCAGGGTTTTGGGAGGTGGAGGCATGTCCTGGGGATGCTGTCTGTGGGATTTAGTGACCAAACCCTCCCCTCTGCATTGAGCCTGCCTGCAAATGTGGGATCTGAGAGATGGGTTGGGCTTGATCAATAAAAATAAAAACCCATAGGGGATGGATGTGGTGGCAGAGTGGACATGGAGTCACTATCTCTGTGTGAACTGACTGTGGTGATGGGCACAGCTAAATCCTGCTCTGCACTAGTGGAAAGAGCAGAATCTGTCCCTTGAGGACAGGGGAAACTGTAGAAAGCCAGGTGTCTTTCCTCCTTATGTCTCCCTGGGGCAGGGAGGGGGCTTTGGGGTTTAGGGGTGCCCTTAAGGTAAGGACCTGCAACAAATGTGAAAACAAATGAACAGTCTATAAAATAAATGTGCACTCTGAATGCACTGTTGCAACTCAGTCAAATGCTCTGCACCCAGATCTGTCTGTCCTCTTTGTCTGCATCGCTTCATGGGATTCCTTTTTTTTTTAACCTTGAGGCATAGGGAAAAATGGGGGTGAAGGACCAGTTGCTTTGGTGGTGGGGCTTGCTGCCGCTGCGCTGTTACTGATTGAGCTTGGTGGGGGGGAAAGTGATGTCTCTGGGTGCTTCTGGCTGCGTGATTTTGGCCTCGTTTCTCAGAGGTGGTGAAAACCCCTGGAGGAAGATGCTACATGACAGGGAAGCTTGGCTGTGCCATTTCTGATCCTCCAGCGGGGGCTGCGTAGGGTCTGCAGTGCTCAGTGTTGAAGAAAAGAGTGGCTTCTGGGTGGCCAAGGCTTGGCTATGGCTTTTTATGTCCCAGTGCTACACAGGTGTAACAAGGCTGCTTGTTGGCAGGTGCTGCTTTGCACCACCTTTGCTTGTGAGCTTCTTTTAATCACATGTATATTAATTTCCATGCCTGAAATAAAGAGGTACTACATTTCGCTCAATAAGATGAAAATAAATTTAAGTAAAGTCAATTATATTGCAATTAGAAGGGAATTCTAATAAAGCTGGGTCAGGAGGAGGCACTGAGCTGCCATTTTGTGGACATTTGTGGAATTTCACATTCAGTTTGTGAATTCCTGGGTTTTGCTTTGCTAGCGTGCGTGGCTTTTGCTTTGCCTGTTAAAGTGTCTTTGTCTCAGCCCGGGTGTTTTCTCACTTTGACCCTCTGGTTCTCTCCCCATGCCGCTGTGGGGGGAGTGAGCGAGGGGCTGCCTGGGGCTGAGCTGCAGGTGGGGTTAAAACGCCAGGTCCCCTGCAAGCGATCCCGGGGTGGTGATGGGCTGTACCTGGGCTGGAAACCAGCACCTGCTTGGCCTGGGTACGATGGGGCCAGCAGCATGGGTACCTCTGGATGCTGCACCCCAGCTGCCACGGGGCTCTGTATGTCGGAGGTGAGGATGTCAGCAGATGGAGCTGTTTATTAACGTTTCCCTGTGATTTACAGTGCAGAAAGATGCTTTGCTGCTGTGTGAAGGCTGCAAGCATTCCTGGCCTTCGGGAAGCGTTCCCATCCTGTGCGTGTTTTGCCTCGCTGCACGGGGCGTTGGGAGCATGGGGTGAAGGCTGTACCTTCCTGGCTGCCCTCCCAGGAAAGCAGATTATTTGCCTCTGCTGTGAAGGCTGGCTGGGTGGCCAAGTGCAGGACCTTCCATGTGGGGACACCTGAGATGGACACAGCAAGTGGGGGTCCCAGAGGCGTGCCATAGGGATGGCCATGGCATCAATCCTCCACAGGGACCACAGGTAAAACAAAACAGCTCTCTGCAAAACCTGGTGCTTCACCCCTCTGAAGACCACGGGTCCTCATGCCATGTCAGGAGGTGGCATGGCAAGGTGTGTGAGCAGCATGGTGGGATGAACTGGGACTGAATTAAAGCAAAACATTGCCTCTTTTTTGCCACTTAAAGGGCTGTGGCCACCGCAATACTTGTTTTTTCCCCAGTGGCTAGCGGAGATGGAAGCTGTCCTCCTCCCTGCTGCCAGGTCACCTAGCAGGGTGCCACCCCAAGTCCAAACACTTGTCCGAAGCATGCTGCTCCATGCACGCACACACTTCCGTTGAATACTCTCTGGCACAGGTAACTGGGAGTTGGTTTGCACACATGCTATATTCAGTCCTGGCTTTTATAACCTTTTCTGCCAGATCTCACTTTTTTAGTGTTCTAGTGCAGCTTTTATGTCAAATCCTTGTCTGGAGTTCAATGGGATGGTGAGATTTAAGTAGTTAAGAGACAAATCTGCTTGACTTCATGGGTATAGGATGAATATGTGAAACCAATAGTGCCAGTTCATACCACGCATCTCACCCAGCATCTCACTCTGATGCCTAACGTCTTGCTCTGATGGTAGCTGAACACAGACAACCAGGGGAAGTGAAGGAGAACATCCCCACCTCCGCTTCATCTGCAACTGGTCTCTGAGTTTGGAGCCCCCATTCAAGGTCACCCTCAGTGGTGTGGACACAGGACGCCCCAAGGTTGGACACATCTGACTGTAGCAGATCCTCATACCTTGCATCATCCAGCTTTGTGATCTCCTTTGTGTAGGTATCTGGGAGATTATCTGCAGCTGCCACAACACTAATTTTAATTTTAAAGAAATGAGCCATGAACTGTTGAAAATAATAATTTTCAATATGAACACCTGAGAGGCTGCTGTGGATATCTGCCAATATATTAATTTTATCTTAAATTCCAACTGGCTGAAAATCTGCTTATTAGTAACATAGAGAAGAAATGTGTTGAGGTATGAGTAAGGCAGTTGGGAAACTGATGGATGCTCCACCCCTGGCAGTGCTCAAGGCCAGGCTGGATGGGACTTGGAGCAACCTGGGCTGGTGGAAGGTGTCTGTGCAAGTGGCAAGGGGTTGGAACTAGAAGATCTTTAAGGTCCCTTTTGACCCAAACCATTCCATAATTCTATGAAATGACAGAGGGAAACCCATTCTGTTGGGTTGGAAGGAGGTACACCTCCTCTCCTCTTGCCTTCATTGAGGTCCTGTGGAGAGAATTCATTTCTTATTCATAAAAAAGCAGAAAGTTGGGAAAACAGGACAGGGAAAATTTAGATTTTATAAAGGAAAAAAGTTAAGCAAAAGCAAGAGGAAGAACTCTGCTTTTACTTTTTGCATGATCAGATATATTATTTTATTATCTGCAAGCCAGCACAGCACTTCATTCCTGCTTATTTTTAAGTGCTTGAATATTTTGCTTGGAATATTAATGAACTTTGGCCCTGGCCAAGGAAATCTTAAGAGCGTCTTGAATTTAAATATACAAAAAATGCCATGGAAACTGCAGAACCTAAGGGTGATCCTGAGGCTGCTGGTGCCATGCTAGCTGTGAGTGGTAGCACCACATTGGAGAGACCTTTGCATGATGCTGTAAAGTTGCCTTTAGAGCCTGAAGAAGTATGCTTGGTTTTAATAATTTTATATTCAATAATCACTTACATATCGGCTTGATGTTATAATCTAACATCATGTTATATGGGTAAGCAAGGTCCCATGGCTGAGTCGCTCTGCGGTGGGCCAGAGGCAGAGGACTCTGGTGTGATGTGCTGGTGCTGGAGGGACCCGGTCTCACGCCTGCTCTGCAGTCAGGAAGGGCAATGGCACCTTAAGGCAACGTAACTTTCCCAGTTTAGAGGTTTATCTGGGTTATTTTGGGATTGTCTTTTCCAGGCAATGTGTTGGAGAGCCGTTCAGAGCCACAGGGTTTGCTTTCGCTGGAAAGTGTCGTGAGTGTGGTGCAGGGGAGAGACGTGGGCGCTGCAGAATACACATGAGGGATTAAATTAATTTTCTTGGAAATGGCAATTTTTGTGTCATGCTGGCTGTTCTGCAGATGGTTGTGGTAGCAAGCTGCAAGGCTGCACCTGCAACGGCTGTGCTGGTGTCTATGTGTGTGTACAAGTCTCTGTGCACCATGGGGCATGGCTGGGTGCAGGACCAACATCTTTCCATCACGTAAATGTTCAAAGACCCCATGGAAAATTATGATGGTGGTTTTGCTGTGTTACACTGTGCAAGTTCCACATCAGTGGAAGTGTCATTCCAATTGCCCTATGGAGGGGCTGGTCCCCAAAGAGACTGCTCGAAATACGTGGCAGATCACAGAATCCCAGACTGGTGGGGGCTGGAAGGGACCTGTGGAGCTCACCCAGGCCACCCCCCTGCTCAAGCAGGGTCTCCCAGAGCGGGCTGCAGAGCCACGTCCAGGTGGGTTTGGATGTCTCCAGAGCAGGAGACCCCACCGCCTCTCTGGGCAGCCCGTCCCAGCGCTCCGGCACCCTCACGGTAAAGACGTTTCTCCTCACGTTCAGGTGGAACTCCCCGTGTTGCAGCGTGTGCCCGTTGCCCCTTGTCCTGTCGCTGGGCACCGCTGAAAAGAGCCTGGCCCCGTCCTCTTGACACTCACCCTTAAGATATTTGTAGACGTTGATAAGATCCCTCTCAGCCTTCTCCAGGCTGAACAGGCCCAGTGCTCTGTCTGTCCTCACAGGGAAGATGCCCCGGTCCCCTCATCATCTGTGCAGCCCTCCGCTGGCCCCTCTCCAGCAGTTCCCTGTCTCCCTGGAACCAGGGAGCCCAGCACTGGGCACAGCACTGCAGATGTGCCTCACCAGGGCAGGGCAGAGGGGGAGGATCACCTCCCTCGACCCGCTGGCCCGATGCGCAACACATGTTGAGGACCAAGTCTTGGGAAATGCTAGAAGATACAGGCTTGTCCTATACCACCCATGTTCAGCAGGTTATGGACCAAGTATTAAAATTTCAGTAAACTGAGGAATTATCTCTAACGAGATCCCTCCTACCATGGGCACTGGGTGCCAGCGTGGGGTCCCCACTGCTGCACATCTGATGTTTTCACCCAGTGGCCATTGCAGCTGTGTTTCAGAGGCTGTGAGTGCAGGTCTCATCATTGCAAGGAGCTTTTTGGGTACTCCTCCAAGCTGAGAGGGTCCTTCCACAACACCTCCTATCCCTCTGTCTTTGCCCAGCTGCTATGGACCCCATGCTCCAGTGGATGTGGAGCGGTGGGGTCATCTTCTCCCCCTCTGAGCAGGGATGATGGAAAGGGGCAGTTGAGATGTGTTTCCATGGAGCAGCTGAATTGGAGATGAATATTCCCTTGAGCGCCCATAAAATGCTGGGGTTGCTGTAGCAACATGTTTGGAGGTAAAAAAAAAAAAGAAAAAGCCAAAACCCAAGATGGAGAGGAAGTTTTTAGGATGGTACAGTCACCCAGGTGCCTGGGATGGCCCAGAGAGGCTCAGCATGAGGGTCGTAGCGAATTGCCTGGGACAGCGAGTGGGTTTGGAGAAATGGTGCCTAAGCTCATGGATCCCTACGTCCATCAAAGAAAATGACTTTTCCATCCATTTCCTGAAAGCTGATTAGTAAGAGTGTGATTTTAATCTGTATACTGCTAATTTGTTGCAAAGCTGGAGGTAAATTAGCTCTCTGACTTAGTGCTTGTGTCTGATTTAGCGAATTAGCCAGACCCAGGGACCAGCCCCAGGTGCTGCAGCTCCGATGCCTATTTTGGTGCATTGCTAAAACGATTCCTGCGACCACCCCATTTGGGAGATCTCAGACATATGGATGTAGGCTCATCTGCATGGAGCTTTTGTTGAGATTTCGTAGGTGAAATATTTTGCTTCCCCCTTCCTGTTTTTCATTTAGCAATGTTGTGAACAAAACGTAGCAGTGATTTGTGAATGGTGATGTCTGGAGTTTTCTTGCTTGATGATGCGCAGCATCATTGGTAGAAGCTGGAGCAGTGTTGGGTATCCTTTCTTCATTTTTTCCCAAACTGAACAACCGTGAAATGGTCCAAGGAAATCCCTTTCCCACAGCTGGAAAAGCAAAGCTGATTGCTGTCATCTTTAGCCTGAAAGGCAGGTTCTGTGGTGAATGCTGTGGGGTTTTTTTTGCTTCCAGTCCCAGGAGCCCAGTCCTAAATTCCCTGCTCATTTATCTGCTTTTTTTCCTAATTCCTCCTGAACGCTTGCCTCTTAAGTGTACGGCAGTTAAGAAATATTGCATACTGGAGGGTTTTTTGCTCCCAGCTGAATAATGTTGCATAGCTAATGTGATCCCAAGCAGGGCTGGAGCCTGTTTTTCAGAATTGAATGAACTTTCTGGGAAGGTACTGAACTCTCCTGGTGCTTGATACATGCTGTTTGGGGAGCCAGCTGGGTGGCGTGGGGATGGGTGAAGGCTGCCTGGGCAATAGCAGAGGGGCTGGAGGTGCCATCCCTCGCTCACCAGAGCAGCTCTGAAAGGGTTCCCCTCCAGCACCCTGTGGAGACTCAACGTTCCTCTTGTGGCCCCAGCTTGTACAGGCTGGTTTTTTTATTCCTCCTTGTGTGGCAGTGATGATACTATGAAGCACATAAAATACAACTTCCACCTCTGTTCAACAAGCTTTTCTTCTTCTCTAACTGTTCAGTATCTAATAATAACATGCCATTGAAGTTGTTTTGCCTTTGTGTTTTTGCTTTGTGGAATAGTCTTACTCTTTGCATGATATATATCTTAATAGCACCTTGGATAAAGCAGAATGCTGCTAATTCCATATTATGGGATTATTATGAACTCATATGAATTAATGATGCTTATAAATATAGTCCCATTGAAATCCTTGACATTGCATATTAACCTGGTAGCTGAGCCATAAAATGCAATGCATATTAAAAATCAGCAGTCTACACTTTCAGTGCTTTCAAAATAGCCAGCCTTTGTGTGAAATATATGGTGCAAAAGGGTTCTGAAAATCCTAGAAGAAAGTAAGAGCAGTTTTATAATGAGGGCAACTGATTTATATGTGAGGACTGTCACTTGGCTTGGAGTGTTGGGTGGATATTAAAAGACATAGAGCCCTTTTTAGCAGAATTTAGCTCCCTGTCCTGTTTGGCAAATAATTTTCCCAATGGGAAGATCCCAAAGAGTTTAGGGGTGCTGGCAGTGTTTGAGCCTGGGTACGTGTGGGATCTCTGGCTACCTGTGGATATTGCTGTTTTACACTGCAGAATAAATCTTTGCGAGAGATGATTTCCTCCTGGTTTCACTCTTTGCATGCTGCAAAAGTCAATAAAACCAACACATTCCCATGTGCTGCCTGGCTTTGCAGTGTGGTGAGCCACCTTGAATTTTAGGGCAGGTAGGGTTCTTTGTACTTTTGTTTTAAAAAGTTTCCGTTGACACATGCTGCTTGTTTCCTCTAGTAACAAGCCCCATTTCTGGACCTGACTGCCTTAACAGTCCAGCCAAAGCCCACATTTATACGCTCCACTCCCCATGGAAGCACATAAGCCTAGCATTTATGTGCCCACCAGTTAATTAAGCATCCAAATGAGGGATTTGTCCATGCTGTTTAGGTATGGCTTCTGAACACCAGTGAAGGGATCGGACGATGCTATGGTGCTATGTAACCTGATGACTTAATGGCACAGGCTGACTGCCAGCAAAATGCATCTGTGTCAGGGTCAGGGTACCAAAAGGATGCACCTTGCATGTGGCTTCAGCCAGGCATCTAGTTCTGCGGAAAAGATGAGTTGGGGGACACCTCAGGTACCATTGCACGACTTCGAGCTGCTCTGTGCAGTATGAAGCCATCACTGTCACCTCTTGGGCCACAGTGACATGCTTGGAGGAGACATGCTTTGGGAACAGTAAATTCAGCCTCCCTCCTTCCCTGTGTGATGCAATCTCCTGGTGCGTTATGTTTGCTGGGCTGCCTTTCTATTTGTTGTGGAAGCAGAGCGAAACACTTCCTATGTCTGTATGCGTGACCGTGCAATGCAGCGTTTAACGGGTGAGGGGAGCACGTTGCCTGCTCCCTGGGGACCTTCGTCAGTCTCCCGCCCTCCTGACAAAATTTCTGAGTGGCATCTACTGTATTTGCATCTTTAATTACTAGCCCTTATGCTAATTATGCTTCTTTTTGCTGTTGCTGTTTAGAGCTCCAGCCTTGGCGTGCTGGAGTGAAATGTCTGTTATAAAGATAGATTAGATGCAACCAAAGTATTGCCATGAATATTCATCCTTTTCCACTTTGGAAAAATTTCTCATTGGCTCCGTTTTTACACCCCGCTTGTTTTGGTTTTGGGCAACTGAGTTTGTGGACAAGATTGTCAGTCAAAACAAAGGTTTTTGCAGAATTCTTGCAGAAAGCAATATTTATTTTTTTTTTTCAGCCAAGAAGAAAATACTCAAAAACTTGCTCTGAAACCCACCATGGAGATGGGTATGGTATGGGTGGGTAGGGATATCTGTGTTCCTGGAAATGTGCACAGGTAGAAATGGCCTTGCTGTAGCACGGGGCTATTGGCTGTGCTTATGGGCACTGAGCCTTTGGCCCCCTTGGTCCTGTGAGCTGTGTATGTCAGTCCAGCAGCTTTGCTCTTCTTCATAACTGCTACAATATTGGTGCCTGTCAGCAGAGGAGTCAGTTCTGTAGTTATGTTTCAGGTTGAAGTGGAGCAATGAAAAAGGCTAAAAGTTTCTTTTTAAGCTTTTTATTTAAAAGTGATCCGAAAGGGGATCCTGGTCTCCACTTGGACATCAAGCTGTTGACCGCAGCTCTTTGAGTGCAACCATCCAGCCAATTCCTTATCTGCTGAGTAGCCCATCCATCAAATCCATGTCTCTCCAATTTAGAGGCAAGGATGTCATGCAGGACATGTCAAATGCTTTGCAGAATTCCAGGCAGATGACACTGGTTGCTCTTCCCTCATCCACCAACACTGTAATCCTGTTGTAGAAGGCTGCCAGATTTACCAGGCATGATTTGCCCTTAGTGAAGCCATGTTGGCTGTTAACAATCACCTCCTTATTTTCCATGTGCCTTACCATAGTTTCCAGGAGGATCTGCTCCATGACCTTGCTGGGCACAGAGGTGAGACTAACTGGCCCGTTTTTTCCTGGATTTCCTTTTTTCCCACATTTAAACATGAGGGTTATATTTCTCCTTTTCCCATCAGTGGGAACTTCACCAGACTGCCATGACTTCTCAAATATGCGAGTGTATACAGGACAGTGGCTTAGCCACTCCATCTGCCAGTTCCCTCAGGACCCTTGAATACATCTCATCAGGTCACATGGGCTCTGCACCTTCAGGTTCCTTCGATGGTCTCAAACCTGATGTCCTACAGCGGGTGGTTCTTCACTGACCCCATCCCTGCCTTTGCCTTCTGCACCTTGGGCAGTGCAGCCAGGGCACTTACCGGTGAAATCTGAGGCAAAATAGTCATTGACTACCTTGGCCTTGTCCATGTCCCAGGTAACCAGGTCTCCTGATTCCTTCCGGAGAGGGCCCACATTTTCCCTAGTTTTCCTTCTATCACTGACATACCTATAGAAGCTTTTCTTGTTGCCCTGGATGTCCCTGGCCAGATTTAATTCTATCAGGGCTTTAGCTTTGCTAACCTGATCCCTGGCTGCTGGGACAGTGTCTCAGTATTCCTCCCAGGCTGCCTGTCCTTGCTTCCACCCTCCGTAGGCTTCCTTTTGGTGTTTGAGTTTGTCCAGGAGCTCCTTGTTCAGCCATGCAGCCTCCTGGCGCTTTTGCCTGACTTTTCTCTTTGCTGGGACACATCGCTGCTGGGCTTGGAGGGGGTGATCTTTGAATATTAACCAGTTTTCCTGGGCCCCTCTTCCCTCCAGGGCTTTTTCCCATGGTACCCTACCAAGCAGATCCCTGAAGAGGCCAAATTCTGCTCTCCTGAAGGCCAGGGTAGTGAGCTCACTGTGTGCCCTCCTCGCTGCCCTAAGGGTCTTGAACTTCACCATTTCATGGTCACTGCAGCTGAAATACTGCTGGAAAATTAAATGTGATATGGTACAACAAATTTTGCAGGTGACAGCCAGCAAACCCCAGAGAGGCACACCCAAAGTGCTCAAAAAGCCCTTTGTCCCCAGTCTAATGCTGGCTGTTGTCTACTCAGATTTAATGAATCAAGGCAATAACATTTTTGGGTTTGACCTATTTATGCAGGTGTGTGGGTGGCTGGTGGTGGCCCTGGCTCTCCCCGTAATTCAGCTGCTGTGGACAGTATTTCAGTGCGGGGCTTATTTTGATCCATCACCTGGACACGGTGATGCCTTCTGGAGAGCAGCAAAGGTCCTGAGGTTAATTCCAGCTTGCTGCAAATAGAGCCAATACTGGCTCCCAGACCTCTCCTTGATCTGCCTGCGAGGAAATGGCCTTAAAAACAGAGTTTGTGATGAATTAATGCATTTATGCAGGTATTTTGAGCCTGGCTCTGTTCTGGGTCCTGGTCACCTGTAACGCACTGAGTGTGGTGCCATGGTCTCTCTCCTGAGCAGCTCCTGAAGCCAGACTTGGGCATTTTCTGAAACCTAGTTTATTATTGGGCCGTTTCTTCTTTTAACAAGAATTAACCCCATTACTTAATCCTGCTGCCTTTATCACCTCATATCAGAGAGAGCTCATCCTTATCCTGGGAAACCCCTAAACCAGGTCTGCAGGGCTGCCAAGAGCCATTTGCTGTGTGTAGACTTGCAGCTCCTCCTCCTGCTTTCCACCTGGGCTTCTAATCTTACCCCTGATGGCAGGGGCCACAGGGCAGGAGAAGAAGAGTCACTCAGATCCTGACACGTGCAGGGTGTTCTGCTGCTGCAGCCGCCTCTGTGTCTCAGCAACTGGCAGAGAGCCTGGGAAAGGGCTCCTCTTTTGGGATGCAGATGGAGCTAGGGTGTGATGTGGATGCATGCTGGAGGTAATTCGGAAGGCAGGTGGGACCACTCTGCTGGCAGCTGGGTCTGGACCAGGCTGGTCCTTGTTGAAGAGGGCTGCTGGAGATGGGGGGCTGCCACAGCTGGATGGATGTCATCGTGTGCACCAGCTGCAGCACGTACCCCTTGCACGCGGGTGCTCAGTCCCTCTGCATGCTCCAGGTATTTAAATTCTCATTTTCCTTCTTTTTTCACCCCCCACCTTGCCTTCAAAGTTGGTGTTTATTTTAAATGAAGTGAGCTTCTCCTCAAACAAATCCTAGCCATGGATGATATAATTAGCAGGATATAGTAATTTTTCTTCAGGCATAATTGGAAGGTTTACCATTTAGGGATAATACTTAAGCTATCCTATTTTATGGCTCATTTGCCAGAAAATGTCTGTGAAGCTTACAGCTTTATCAAACCTTATCAATGGGTAAAGAGTGTCAAAGGAGGGCGTTTCTGCTATCTGGTGTTAAACGTTGCTGCTGCTGCTAAGTCTTCTAGTTTTACTAACTTCTGTTAATTGAACAGTCTTTCCTGAGTGTTTGGTGATAACGAGCTGCTAAAGCACTCCTGAAAACTGACACAAAGGCCCACCACAGGGGCTGAGGATTTCCACCTCTTCTTGGGGGCTGGTTTTAGGCTGTGGTAATGTTGGGTGGCTGCCCTGGATAGCTGCCTGCCTGCCCTCAGCCGTGCCTGCAGTGCTGTGCCCAGCTCCAGCAGGTGATTTAGCCCTAACCACAGCTGAAGCAATCCCATTAAGATGCCCACAGCATGTTATCCTGATCAGCTGCTCAGCTAACTGGCTAGACTTGTTTTCACTTTCTAATGACCCTGAATTAAATATACTTCATGGTTCTTTTGGTGTAGCTGCTCCTCCTTTTTTCTGAAGGTATAGAGGAACCTTCATCCCTCTTCTCCATCCTCCAGGAGCTGCAAGGTAAGAGAGGAGGGGCTGTTGCTGCTAGCCAAAATCCAGCAATGCTGGCCCAGTAGATGTGGGACAAAGGCACCTCTTGGCTGCTTGGGGCAAGCAGTGGCTCAGCACTCTGGCATCAGGTCCTGCACATGTCCCAGTGGAGCAGAAACAAGTCCAGAGGATGTTTGCTTGTAGGGGTCTCCTGTAGTGTGTGTTGCGGAGGTTTGAGCTGCTGGCTTTGATGTGAGAGGTATTTCAGCACTTGCAACACCCTGAGAATGCCATGGGAGGGTCCTGGCATTGCAGCTGGGTTTGCTATGAATGTATTCATGCACCAAGAAAACTGTTCCTAGACCATCTTGAGCACCGTGGCCCTGCTGTGCCTCTGTGAGTTACAAGAGGGCTGGCTTCTGCACAGTCTGTTTGCTGAAAACACACTTCTGGGCTTAGGAGATTTTCTTGGAAAGTGATCTGACTTGTATTAACTTTTAATCCTTTTTTTTTTTTTTTTTTACTTTTTTTGGATGCTTTTCTGGCTTCAGTGGAGATTTATGAAGTGCTGTGGCCTTGGCAAAGATCAATAGATAGCCTGTTAAACAAAGACTCAAAAATTACTGTTTGGATGATTTCAGGGGAAAAAAAGAATGTGAAATATTTAATTTAGTATTGAGCTAACTTTCATAATAAGGAGGGAGAAAGCCCCCATCCCAAATGAAATGTGAAACTTTATTTTTCCTTAGTTTGCCTGAAGCCTTTAATTAAAACCCTGAAGAATTATATTTGTACTGCTTAGTAAAAAGGCCTGAAATATTGGAGCAGAGGGTGGGAGGCTCCAGCTCCCTGCTGTTGCAGCACGGCTGCATCCACTGCCTTGGTGTTAACCCACCAAGAGCCACCCAACACCCAGGCAGATGTCCTCCCTTTCTACCAAGCTCTTCTAGGCTTTCCTCTCTTGATCATTAGAAACTCTCTCGTTTTCCAGCCTGAATGTGTTTGTGACCAGCTTATCCTGACATTTCCCTTTGCTAATGTTGTCTTTCAGCTGAAATAGTGGGGGTTTCCCACCTTCTTCCTTTGCTGTCTGCCCTTTGCAAGGGTAGAGGAACCAAACTCTGAGACTCCCTTTTGGGTCCCAGCCTTCCTCCCAACCCTCCCTTGTGCTCCAGGTCAAGTGTATCCAGTTTTGGCTGTGTGAGCTGGATTACGCATCATCCTCGGTCAGGTCTCACCAGCCCTTTGTACTCAGGACTGTTGGAAATCTCTCTCCCAGTCCAGTTCTGAAACCATTTACCTTTCACCCGGACTGCCTTACACCTGAACTCTTGTTTCTTATGTTTGGTCTTCAGTGTGACTTCTTTCTCACCCTGGAGCCAAACACTGCAGGTTTTCACAATCTCTGACCTTGGATTATCTTTGGCTGCCCTGGCAGGTACCTGGGAGACCTCAGCTGATGTAGAATCTGCCCCAAAATGCAGTGCTTTCTGCTTTTTTAGGTGCACGTGCACCCTGCTGCAGAGCGTTTAGGCACTGGGTTGAGAAGTGTGCTGCCCTCGCCAGCGGCACAGCTTGAGAACCGCTTTGCTGGGAGGTTTAGAAAATTGAAACAGACCGGAGGACTGTTCCAATACCAAAAATCCATCTCTGATACCAGAAATCCACCTCTGTGTGGGGAGTTAAGTGATGCTCCAGACCTTGCGTTGGCCCTTTGCATGGGCAAAACCCTTCCTGAGGGAACGGCTTGACCCTGTTTGTAGCTCGGTGGGAGGCGAGCATTGCCAAGAGGGTGGTGGAGCAGTCCTGGTTTATCTCTCTGGAAATAATGAAGGCAGGAACATTTGCTCCATCTCGATGGTTTAAATTTACAAAGGCAAACAATAATTTTTCAGCCTCTGAGAGTGAAATGGGGAAAACAAACCTACCTGTTGAGTTCTTTAGCTGGAGCAGTGTAGGGAGCGTTACTTTGAGCTCCACCATTGTAAACTCTAATCCCTGGAGATGTCTTTGTTGATGCATAAGCTGTGACCTAAAATATTGACTTTATAAAGTAATTGAATCCCAGAATCATGTTTCAGATGAAAAGCACTTGATAAATGAGTACAGGAAGGAGCTGAGCCCAAAGGCCTGAACACATCTGTAATGGGATTTACTCCATTTGACTCCCGTCAGCCTCTCCAGAGAAAAGTCCACACCAGGCAGCCCTGCTCCAGGCTCGGGGTGAATTGTGGGGCAAGAAGAGGAAAGTCACAATTTTTTCCTTTTTTTTCACAGGAAGAAGGATAATAATAAATCCTTCTGCTCTTATGAGAGAGGTGGAGACAGAGCGCCGTGGAACTTGTGCAGGGGGTAGGTGAACAGTTTGGGACAGGGGGACATGGTAGGTCTTTGCAGATGCTGAACTTGCTCTCTGATGTGCCTGTGTTTGCTTTTGTCTGTGGGTGGTAATATCTAGTTGCTGCACCAAACCCGAATTTCAGAGGAACTCCTGCCTTCAAATCTCTGCTTTGCCTTTATGTGTGACCATGCTCATCTCGTGTCATCCCACTGCTCGGAGCAGCTACTGGGAGGAAAAGGGGGGGGATCTCTCCAAATGGATGGATGCCATAAAGCCCAGAAGGACTCCCAAAAGGGGAGACTCTGGTATGGCTCAGGTCTCACCCCTGAGCCATTTCCCTGGAGCCCGGGGGTGGCTGGGGCTGAGGACTACGAAGGTGAGATGCTGGAGGACGACTCTTGCAGCTCTCGGGGAGAAAGGATTTTGCACCCAATACCATGGCCCAGTGAGAGTTCCCTCTTTTATCTGCTCTTCAAAACAAATTTGCCTCATTAATTTAAGAGGGCATAATTATGTCATTATTTCAAATGGCTGAATTTAAACAAGGCCTTATTTCTGACTTATAAATTGTTACCTTGCTCATCCTGCGATGACTGTTTTTCTTACAAGTATATTAACCTCTCTGCTTTCTTTACTCAGCTGTTTTGCATAATGTTATAATAAGCATTTAAATAACTGTAAGGGTTCCATCAGTTCATGCTTTCATAGCCTACCGTTGCCATGGCAACTGGCTATACTTCTCTGTCTATTTTACCTTTTCTTAGATTTGAGTTCCCCAGCCCAGTTGTGTTAAGATTGAGTTGGATACTCCACTCGTTTGCACGCAATGTCGAAGCACTGCCTGTGTGTTGCTTTTGCTGCCACGTTACGATGATTATTTTCAGCTGGCTATTAGTGAGGATACTTTGAGCTGGGACACGGAAATGGATTTTTTAATTTGTGCAGAGCACTGGAGGACAGTGGCATATGCAGTGGTAATTACTGGGATTTGGAATATTGGGCTCAAATCAGGGCAGGTTTAGTTGAGTTCAACTGAAGTTTACTTTGCAAAGTGCTCTCATTCCAGTGCTGAGGGGTTGACACACAAAGTCCCTTGCAGAAAAGAAGTGCAATGATATTTTTGTCAAGGCACTTGTTTAAAATGAATCTTAATATCCTATTTCTCCATTTAAAAAAACACCCAACCAACCAAACCCAAAAAGTGTATAACATCCTAATGCAGGATGGTATATATAGATCTGACAGACCCAGACTATAGGCTGTGTAAACAAATTGCAAAACTTAATGCAAATTGCTAAAATGAACCTGGGAAGGACTAATTCAATGGGACTATTTGCCATTGGCATGAAGTTCTAGCTTGTCCGGGGACATAATCTTTCCTGGCAAAGCAGGAGTGAACAGAAGGTAGTGGTGAAGGCTTGCAGCTCATGCCAATCTGCATTTCCATCTGGAAGTAGGTGCTCTTGATGATTATAAAATGGGAAATGAAAGAATTCCAGAGAGGCTGCTCATCTCTGCCCCCCCCAATATAACGTGCTGACATGCTACCGCCTGGGAGCTGTGCAATAGGGAAGTGACACATATGGAGCACAAGGCAAAATAAAACCCTAAACAAACAGGACAACAAAAGCTGCTGGCGTTTTATTGCTATTTATTTCTAAGGCTGCTCAGAAACACACCGTTGGAGGCTTACGGTGACTCACAAAATGACGTGGTTTGTTTTGCCCAGGACTCGTGGTAGTGTGTGCGGAAGCGCAGTGTCCAAGGAGGGATTTCTGGAGAGTTTCTGGTTTTAGGTCACTGTGTTGCAGAAACAGAAGGGCAGGTGTTTTGTGGGAAACCCGGTGCTTCGTACTAGCTCTGCCCCAACCACCTGGTTGAAGGAAAGGTTGCACGGCCTTTTCATGGCAGAAACAGCAAAAAGCAGCTGCCCTGTTTCAGTTGTGCTTTGCAAATGATCTGTTTCATGGAAGGTGGGTTGGCCTTGGTTTTGGGAGAGGTCTCTGCACGCACTGATGCAGGGGAGGATGCAGTACAGTTATCCTGCACTAGAGGAAGAGGCAAACTCTGGGGTTTCCTTATTTATTAGACTTCTGTCTCAGAAATGTTGAAATTATTGAATCAAGCAAGAGGAATGGTCCCACCGGAGGAAGAAATTGCTGGTAGAAGAAAAGAACAAAAAATTCATTAAAGCAGCTAAAGCTGAGCAGGTCCATTCAGGCTTTTGGCCATTTTAAGCTGACTGTAACAAGCAAGGAGAAACTCTTGTCTTGTATTTTCTTCTCTGATTACAGCCCTTGCAGTGCTGGAGCCCCTGATTAATGGGCCCTGCGGAGACTCTCGCTTTCCCTGTGCTCACAGAATCAGGGGCTTGTTTGCAGACAGCTGCACTATTTGGGAAATGTATTTTTACATTGAAGGGGGAGTTTGAAGATCCCCCCGGCCACAGGTCCTGTGGTGCTCCTGGCTGGGACTGTCACCACCTGATGGAGGAAAGGGGCTGGGGGTGAGGCTGGAGCAAACAGAATTGCTAAGTAAAACTGTTCTCATCAAGGACCACCAAGGGGCAAAATGCCTGAATCAGCCAGTCCTCATCACTCTGATAAAATAAGATTTGTTGATTTAGCTGACTATGATACCTGACAAATGCTTTTCAAAGCAAATTTAAGAGGATCTTTGCACTTGTGGTTGGCCGTGTTCGTTCCCACTCTTGCAAGGAGGAATGGACATGCTCTGAGTGCAGGTCCTGACTGATTTGTAGGTCACTTGTCTAGGAAGTGTTGTGCAGCAGTTGCATGGACATGTTATCAGTGTGGGGGCAGACTGCTTTGGGACTGAAAAGAGCATCCTGAAAGTTTGTAAGTGGTTTAACCTGTTCTGACTGCTGGGACAACATTCCCTCACCCAACAACAGCAAACGTAGCAAAAGTCTAGTATACATGTATAGCGTAAGGCTTTTTTTTTTTTTCTCTCTTCATTCTGCAGGAAGCTGGTGCATTAGTTCACGGGAGTTTGTATTGTATGTCTACCTACATGCCTCTCTGTGAAGTTGAAGGCATTTGAAAAAACTTGCTCTTGCTCATATCTGATATGAAATTCAGGACAAAAGAAGGAGAATGTGTCTTTGGTTACTCCACCCCCCCACCCCCCCCCACCCCCCTTGATTTATCCATATCCAAGTGATATCTCTTGCATGTCAGTACCTAAAAAGGATGAAGTGATGGTGAAGGGATGCCATGACTTTCCACGTTCATCATTAGCAGCATGTCTCGTATGAGGGATGGTATGTGCCAGTAGGTTTGCATCTGCCAGTGTGCTCTGTGCTTTCCCTTGCAGGAATCCCATTTCCTGGCAGGAAGGTGGAAATCAAAGCACAGGCTGAATTAATAGGGATGGACACTTGAATGTACCACGTCTGTGATTCTCCTTAGAAATGCTTGGTGTGTCTGGTTAATTCATCTAGCCCGGTGTAAACTGACAGAGCAGCTTTTCTGAAACATGCTGTTTGGTAGTTTGCCGTACACAGGGCAGTCATGTTTAATATGTATAATTGTAATTGCATCATTTATTAAATCAAATGGCTTAGTGCATTTCACAGCAGTGATGTGCCACTGGCTATATCATTTCTGTTCACTTGAAGGCTTGTTTTAAAACAAGTGCAAAAGAAATGCTGGTGGTTTGGGTTGGAGCTAAAGCCTGGTGATGCTCTGCGTGTGGTAACCCTCTTCCCCAGTTGCACTTTCTGGGGCTCAAATCTGAGCAAAACATGCATGGGGCTTCCCTGCCTCGCACCTTCTTGCTGCAATGTCCGTGTGCGGACAGGCAATGTTTGATGCTCTGTTATCTTCTCGTGAGCATTTTCCCTTCTTTTTAATACTCTGTATAAATTACTTTCTGCAAAGTGCTGGCAGAACTTTTTAGTAAATCAAAGAGGGCAGAGGGAACAGTGAAATGAGTCTCTAAGCAGTGCCCGTACCACTCTCTGTGCTGATACATCATGTCCTGTGCTGATGAATCCCTCAGTAGTTATCAGAACACTTTGCGCATTTTTAGTGCATGAATGTTCTCCGTGATCTGGCTGGGGACTGGGAAACTTTCTTTTTCTTCTTGGGAGTTGCAAAACTGTTCCCCTTCCTGATTTTCTGTACACTTGGATAAGGTTTGCAGCAGGGGGGATGTATGTGAGGATAGCCAGTGTCATCCAGTGAATTAATTTAATAGCCAATTTAGAGGGAAGGGAGAGACTGTAGCCTTCTAGTTACAGGTAAGGGGGGCGAAACAAGGGCACAGATGGGCATTCGTCCCATCTGAAGGCACTGAAGTAGCTGGCCAAAATCTTGTAGCTTATTTGTGCCAGAGTGTATGTGAAGCTGGTGCTCAGGTTTATCCCATGGGTTTGGTAGGTCCCCAAGACCCTGTCTGCTCAACACAGACCTGCTTGCATTGCAGTTTTTCCCACTGTGTGCTGGAGCATGTGTGAATAAACCAGCTTAAATGCCATCTGCATGCAAGGTCTAGCTGCTTATGCAAAGGCTGGTTTAAGTGTCCTTTACTGGTACTTATCCATCTGGTTTGTCCAGATATCTGCCAAATGGAGGTATTTGAAATCAGACCTTGGCCAAATGTTGCCCCTTCATTGGTTCACTACTCATTGCAGAGGAGCTGCTGAGAGCCACTGGGCACAGAGCTGTCGTTCCTGTGCAAAGGCTGACTTGCTGCCAGCCTTTCCAAGGGAATGGTCATAAAACCCATCAGAGAGAAACCCTCCTAGGCTGCTCTGACATGCTGGGTTAGAGCACTGCATTTTGTTCCCTTTCTTTAAAAATGGAACTGGTTGTAAAAGAACGGAAATGCTTTCTTCGTTCTTGCTGATTGCCCCTGGGCTGGCCAGGTCTTCCCTGTTCTTCTGCCAGGGAGCTCGCTGCATCCCTGCTCTCCCCCAGCCCACGATACCCTGCCCTCCTTCTGATGAGTTCACTGGGTGTGTGGGCTGTGGTCCCATGGCAATGGGTGGTTTTCTGCTTCTGCATGGTGTTTTGCTTCTGTGGCAATTCCAGCTTGGCACTGAGGAGTCCATCCCACAACCACCCTCCCCTTTTCTATCCCATCCTGCTCTCTGGGACCTCTCAGTCCCATGAGCTCACCCCAATCCGCCTCTGCTATCCTCACCTCCTGCTTCAGCATCTCCCACGTGGCCAGCTCCCAAATGCATCAGCACTGGGCAGGCAGGCACATCCCTGTCCCTCCTCCATCCCTGGTGACCACAGGTTGGGTTTGTATTTTCTGGGGACACCCAAAATGCACATTTCTCTTGGTGTATAAATGTAATGTTGGCTTTTTGCTCCACCTCTTATGCACTGGCAAGTGAAGATTCTTCTGGAGTGATTAAAGAAAAATCAGTGGGAGACGCTTGAGGCTGGGGAGGGTCTGGGAAAAATAACCTGATTCTGTTCTTCAGAGCAAGGCTGAAGGCAGGAGCTCGCTGAAAAGTACGAGAGGAGTCCCACAATGGGAGACACAACTGTGACCTGTGTCTGTGAGTGACGGCTTGAAGGTGACAGCTGAAGCCCATGTGGTGGGTACAGGCCAGGCGCAGCCTACTGCAAATCCCAGCTGTGTTGAGGCGAGTGAAAAGGATGTGTGGTCGTGCCCTTCCCTGGAGGGGAGGTGGAGATCATCCGAGTGGCAGCAGGAGCTGTGAGCGGGAGGGTGGCAGGGTGAAACCATGGGCTTCAGCTGGAGAAAGCAGGGGGGCTGAGCACCTGCTGCCCACCTTGGGGCGGCTTTAGTAGGAAGCTGTGGCCAGGCAGCCTGGGCGTACGGGCTGGGGGTGGCTAGGGAGAGGCTGAGGCACTGGTTTCTTCAGAGACTCCAGAGCAGCCCAAGGAAATGCCTAAGGTGAGGGTGAGACCTGGCCCTACACCAGCCATAAGTCCTCTGGGGAGGAGACGGAGCATTGGACAGCTGGAGGCAGCCGGGATGGGGCAGGTGAGCTTGTGAGCAAGGCTGTGGGAAGGCTGGGAGGGATGAGGTGTGCCTGTGCTCACCAAGTGCCTGGTCCTCTTGCCAACCAATGCTTTCAGGGGGATTATTGCTGGTAGGATCCAGGTGGGCTCTGCACTGACCGCAGTGCTTGGCTTTTAATAGGGAAAAGTGTTGCTTGCGCTGGGCTGGAGGCAGAGCCTGAGCCATGCCTGGCGTAACCGTGAGGGCTGGCAGGAGGTGAAGGTGCTGGCTCCTGCAGGAGTACGCGTTGTGCAGGGGTGGCCTGGACCTGGGGAGCTCGTGGCTGTGAAATGAGTGAAACAACCCCGGTCTGGCCTGAAAGGCTGCCAGTTTCCCAAGGAGAGCTCTGCTGCGGGGAGCTCTCGGGGGGGGGCTGCCATGCCAAGCACGTGGGAATGGATACCAGAAGGAGACCGCTTTGCTATTTTTAGTTCATATTGGCTGAAAAGCGGTTTTCTGAGGAAAGCTTCAGGTGTGATAAGTGTTTTTTCCCTTGTTAAAAACTTCTGATTATTACTTTTTTTTTTTTTTTTTTGGTGGGGGAAATAAATCTGGAGATGTGAGCAACACAAATAACAGAAAAAACCCCTAATCATAATTTAAGGACAATGTCCTCACATTTGTTACCATTATCTTCTGTGTCTGCATTCTTAATTTTTTTAATTATTATTTATTTGTTCTATGGGGAAGAAAAAGCTCTTCCCTGACAGCTGCTGTAAGTGGCACCGCTCCCCTCGTTGCAGACCTGCCGCCTGCCTGTTTGGGAAGCCGTAGCTTCCCCTTCTGGAGCTTTTACCCTTTTCATCATGTTCTGCCTTTTGATGTGAAGTTGTCAGAGCTCTGCAAAGCTCTGGGTCCCCCCACATAGCTCACGCAATATAACTGATAGATACTTTATATACCTGTGGTAAATGGTTGAGAGCTGAGATTACCCCCTGAAGTTGTATATTTGAAGGGAGCCACACACTAAAATTATACAAGTTTTAGAGGTTTGGTGGAGGAGAATAAGCTTGCAAAGAGTTTGAGCAGGGCATGCAAGGAATGGAGAAGAATATAAAGCAGTGTATGAGCTGGGAGATGTTTCTTTGAAAGCAGGTACTCTGCTTTCCTGCAGGAGTTGGCAGATGGTGGTGGATCTGAGCTGCATGCAGGGTCTGTGTTTGCCTGGAGGTGCTTCTGGCTGGGTACAGGTGGTCCAGGGATTATTTCTTTCCTGCAATTTGAAATCTTTATCGTGCGGCTCCCTGTTGGCAGAGTTTTAATACTATTGAGTTACCACGCTCCTACAGCCATTGTTTCTGCAGGGGAGTGAGGGATTGTATGAAAATGCTGATGGGAAAATCGTTAAATTTTTTTAATGAATTAGAGCTGTACAGTCACTTAAATGACTTACAAATCTGCTGATCAGCAAATCAAGTTAGTTAGTGTTTTTGCCTGTATGTATGAGTTGAATATACACACTAACAAGGCTCATTTGCTGATCTGCAGATCTACTTGGTGCCTAAGTGACAGCGCTGTATAAATTAGGGCAACAGAATCATTAAAATAAACATGTCATTCTTCTGGTAGCGCTTTCATTAATAAAATAAAACCTCAGGTGGGGAAGTAGTTAACTTGGTTCTCTCTGTAGGTTTGCAAAGTAGTTAAGATGCAAATAATTAGACTAAGTATAGACTGTGAGCCTTGCTACAGGCAATCCTTTGCTGTGCATATTTCTAGGTGTTGAATTCTTGAAGCGGAAAAAAACCTGCTTTTTACTGGTATTTCAGGATATTTCATTTTTGACCTCAGAGCTGACTTGGAAAGCTCCATCTTGTGATCACATACCTTCTGAGAGGAGGCTGTAGCAGGTGGCTAAGTTGTTTCATTTATCATCGCCAGCTCACTTTGGTGGTTTTTTTTTTTTTTTGTTTTTTTTTTTAGACAAACAACAAAAAACAGTTCTCTGGCTGGAGGTGTCCACCCTCTTTGATCTGCGCTCAGCTGGTCTCCTGAGCACCTTTGGTATTCAAACTGCTGTCTGGTGGCAGTGGCCGCCCTTCTCGGAGCTGTGGCTTCAGGAGACCCGTGCTCCAGGAATGGTAGAGAATCATAATGCCGGATCTGCTCCTGCGCTCAGGGATGCCAGAGGGTGTTTTGGAAGGAAACTGCATTATAAATTGCAGATCCAGGCTCATCCCCCTGCAGGGGTTTGCAGCCCCCCCAGAGGAGCCTGGCGAGGGGCAGAGCTGGGCTGGTGTGGGTCTCCCCAGTGGTTTCAGACTTCTGCGTCCAAAACACTGCTGCATCTGGCTCTTTGACCTCATGTTTTTGTCAGGAGGGAAGGGAAGACCCCATTTGCCCGGGGCTGCATTATTTGGGAAAGAAAGGGGTGATTTATATGATTTTCATTCCTTGAAGCGGTCACTAATGACTAATCCTCCGTGACTTTCCTTAAAGTCCACTCTCAGTTTGGCTGAAAGTTTTGACTCAGGTGGAGAAAGGATTTTCCCTCTGGTTTTCACTAGTTCAATGAAAATGCCCTTTTGCAGTGGAAGTAGTTCTCTTTTATTAGTAACTTAATTTTTACTGGCGTTACTTTAAATCTTCCTGAAATTTAGCCTAGAAATCAACTTCAGAGTGCAAGCCCAGGGTAAGGACTCTCCAAGAGAACTAGGTGTTCAGGTTACCACTGTTCTTGAAAACTGGTTGACCTTTGCACCCTGGGATGGGATGCTACCAAGGGTACCAGGGTGTGCTCTGGGCTCAGGTACTGTGGGCAAGGGCTGGCTGCGTACCTTCTCACAGTGACAAAAAAACCTCTCCCAGAAACATGTGCCAGATCTAGCAATGCTGGTTAACTTGTTCTTGAATTCCTTGAAATGAAATTACAGTTGCTCTAGTCACAGACCATCTTTTTGGCGCAATGAAGAAGCCTCCCAGCTTTTGATGGAGATGAGAATGAGTCTCTGTGCTTTGGAACTTGTTTTAAAACTCAAGTTATGATGGCTGCTGTTCAGCAAGTTACTGGGCAAGTTTACTTAAGCACGCACCTATCGTTAAAAAACCAGGAGCATTAAAGTTAATTTGCTTGGTTGGGCCTAAGGAAATGGCTAATTCAGGATCTTCAGGCAATGCCGTCACCCACTTGCCAGGACTTTAACTAGGCTATTTTATTTTTTTTTTTTCCTGAGAGTGGTGCTAAGCTAATGTATAATTTTCATTTTTGTGTAGCAAGTGATACCTACCCTTTACAGTTCTCTTGAACTTTACATGGAATATTCCAACAGGAAATTTTTGGGCTCTGCATCTGTGATTGAAATATCAGATTAGAAAGATCATCTTGTCCCTTGCTTCTGCTAAACACTGCTCTAAGCTGTCCATCTTGCAGGCATTACTGTGAGCCCTGCTCATGGGGTCTCTGCCTTGGCTTGGTGAGGGCACTCTAACATCTGTCCCTCAGGCTGAAATAGCTTCTCCAGCTGGGCCATTGGCTCTGCGGTCATTTGTGGGGTGCTGCGGAGAGTTACGCTCTTCTCGGTGTGTTGGCTGGTGGTATGGAGCTGCATGGCTTTTGTGAGATCTCTGTCATTGCCACTCCAACATTGCTCCTTCTCCGTGGGGTGAGATCCCTGCAGACCTCCTCCCACCTGGCCCCCATGCTGTATTCGGTGGGGGGCCTCAGGGAAGGGGATGCTTTGGGGGTGAGGCTGGTTTTGGGTAAGGCTGGCCCCATCCCTGCTGTTGCCTTGCTGCATTCCCCACTGTCCTTCCCTTTGCTGGCTGCAAGAGGGATCCAGGTTTCCACTTTTGGAGTCTGATCCCGTTGGCATCAAAATGGACATTTAATTATCTGGAGCCAGATCACCCTCTTTGCTTTCACTACTGTGGCTGCATTTACCTTTAGACCTTTAGGGATTTAATTGGATCAATCTCAGATCTTTCTGCTGAGTATAACATGGCATTTCTTCAGTGCGTTCCTCTACCTCTATTAAAAAGGTCTCTCCACCTCTGACAGTGGTGGGAGCAATTTGTCACTGTTTGGCCCAGGCAAGCTTTTTTGTCCAGCTGAGCATATTTTCCCTAAGCACTGGCTTTTCCTCCTAATTTCAAATTGAATGTTGCTCCGGGATTTTCTTGGCTTGCCTTGATAAAGGCTTCTGAATATAGAAAGACCAGTCCCGAGGATTGTTAAACACGCTGGACTGAGCTCCAGAGCGGTGCCTGACTTGCATTCCAGCCGTGCTCTGAACAGGGGATGTCTTCTGGGATAAAAGTTGTGTTTACTGTCAGCTGCTAATTAGCAGTAGCAGACTAATTATGTAACTGACGAAACAGGACTGCAATTTATGATTTGAAGGCTTTTTGCATCATAAGCTTAGAGTTCAAAAAAAACCCCAAAACAGGGAGCGTAGTTTTATTCCACTTAGGTTGTTTTGATGTGGCACATTGCACATACTAGGGGGTTAGGGGAAGGTTTGGGATGCTGGTAGGATTACCAGTTGTTGGTGTGGGTCTGAACCGCTGGGGTGAGTGTGGAAGGGACTGGGAAGCAGTGGAATGGCTCCATCTGCCTCTCTGGCAGTCTGGCCTTCCTCCCTTGTGTTTTCCTCCCATCACCAGAAGATGAATGTCCCCACAGTGTTATCTCTATTGCAAGCCTCCAACTCCCTCCTGAACTATCACTTTCTGTCGCCGTTTTTGTAGCTTTCCTGCTGAATCCAAATGAGCTCCCTTCACATCTGAGGAGATTGCTGTGCTAAGAGGGTTTGTTTGTGAGAACACTTCAGCCAGCAATCTTGCACCCGGACCCGAGGAAATGAGGTTGGCGAGGAAGGTGGTGGGATGGCTTTTTTTGTGTGTTCCATGCACATGTTTCAGTGCCTGCTATCTGTGTGCTGTGAGAGGAAAAAGTTCAGCCTTCTCCTTTAAGGTCTCCATCAAACCCTGCCAGTATATTCTTCTCTGTCAGCTTGTTTCTTCTGGTGCCTGCAGATAGCTGGAAAGCAACATCAGCTGCCAGCCCTCTTGCATTGCCTTTGTATTTTAATGCATTTTGCATTTCTTCCAGGTCTGTTTGGAGCTCTGGGTGTCACTGAGACGTGGCACAGCTCTGGCAACTGAGAAGCATCTGAGCTGCTTTCTGTGGGTGTGGGATGAGGGTGCCCTGTGTGGTGGTGGAGTTTCATGTCAAGGTTTTCACACATGTCGAGGTTTTCTTTGCATCTGATGGTAGCACTGATCTTCATCGGCACGTGTGGTGCTGTTCCTGGCATTGTCTGTGCTCATCATAAATTGAATTTCCATGAGGTGGCCTTTGGTTCAGCTCAGCCAAGAGTCCTCCAACTGTGACAGCACTTCTTCCACAACGTTTAATAGCTTTTTTGGGATTTTCAGTTATAATGGGCACTGTTAAATCATTTCCCAGTCAGATCCACACAGTGGTACCTGGGAAACCACGGTTATTTCCTATCCTAAATATAGGGAACATCTGTGCATACGTCTGCAGGGTTACTGTTTGTAAATGTTGAATTCTTAATGGGGATTTTAAGACACAGTAGGGCACGATTCTGTCCTGAATGCTTGAATTGTGGAGTGGCTGTTGTGGCCTCCAAAGCGATGTAAGAGGGAGATAGGTGAGACAGTAACTCAGGCTGTGCACACCCAAGAACAAGATATGTAAAGACTGTCATACTCGGTAGAGTCAGGACTGAGAACTGGAGGTTTATTTCTTTGCAGCCCGTCTTGTAAATGTGACTATTTTGGAGTGAAAAGCAGAAGTGGGAGTATGCTCCAGAGGAACATGTCATTGCACTGCTTGGGAGCAGTCAGGAACAGAGGCTGGGGCTTCCTCCAGCCTTGAGAGTCCATAAATGTTGGAAAATGAGGGGGTGACCCTGGCAGGCTGTGATGGGGCCTGACTGTGGGATGGGTACCCAGGTTGCAAGAAGCAAGCAGCCTTCAAGAGGGTAGTGGTGGGGGTAATGGTGCTAGGAAGGGATGGGAAGGTTGAATTAATCTCTCTTGTGTAGAAAGCCTGATGAGAGGACAGCCTCTGCTTCCTGAGGGCTCTCTGGGGTAGTCTGGGATCTTGAGTGCTTGTGCCCTGAGGGCTTCCAACCCAGGAGCACTGGCAAAAAGTAAGGGGGTGGTGGATGGACTGTTCTGTGTTTGCTGTAAGTATCCTTGTGGTGGCAATGTGAAAAGCCCCAAAGTCATTCCAGACGTGTTCAAGAGAAGTTTCTGGGAGAAGACTCTCTCCGGTGATGTAACAAGCTGCAGTTTGCTCCAAAATTTAAGTATTATAAATGTGGCTGATATAATTCTATTTCAAAAAGCCTTAGAGGCTTGCAATAATAAACAGAGCTTTTTAATACCAGGTTATTGATGCAAAATAGTTTAGCAAACTGGGTTGCTGAAGTGCAAATGCCATGTATTATTCATTAGATGCTTTCTTTCCACAAATCACTGCTCTCCATGGCATAATGTTCCCGGCTCCTGGTAGCACCGCTTTTTGGGAAGCTCTTTGGTGTGAGCCAAAACGTGAAGTTGCAGACCCATCCGTCAGGGTAAGCAGTTGGCTATGTTGTTGTCTTCCAAATGGAGTTCATAATGGGAAAAGAGGTTTAATTAATGCTTCAGAGTAATGTGTCTGTTTATAAAGAAATAATGTACTATAAAATTAGGCAATGCATAGTGAAATGTACCTCCTAATGGCTAGGCTGGCATTTTAAGTGATCAGTAAATTACTTAAATATTAAGACCTTCTTGAACAAGGATAATAAAGCAAGAGATTTGGAAACGGTAGATACCAGTACTTACAATTATCCACTAAATAAAACATTTTTATAGTGATCATAGAGTTAATCACCTTACAGAGCAGACAGGTGATAGGGACAGGGGAAGATATGTGGTATTATTGCCTGCAGATAAAGGAATTTCAGATGCATTCTATAAGGCCAGGTCAACGAAGGGAAGATATAACTGTTTTCTGAACTCTTTATCTATTCTTTTGATAAATAAATGCAAACAGACATAGTTATATAGAAAAACTCATGATCAAAAATATGATAGACCAAGAATATTCCCCAGACAGCGCTAACATAGTTACATGGCAGAAGAGAGTGTTGATCTATGAATATTGTTTTCAAACTCCTGCTTTAAATATTTGAAAGTATTCTCGATTGCCTCCATTTTTTTAAATGCAAGTCGAGCAAAACTACTGAATTAATACTTTACAACTCTAATAGAAAGAGGTTTTGCAGTACTTCTGCAGTTCTGTTCAGTGATGGGAAGGATGCAGGAGATGATGCTTAGGTCTCCGCTGCAAGAAGTTTTGGCAGTTCTGAAGGTGAAATGAGATTTTAATGATCTGAATGAGATTTGAATGACAGGGATGCTTTTCAAGTTAAATATACGGAAAGTAATGGTGTGTGGGAGATGTAAACTGTGTAAGAGCTCACACAGATTTTTGTCCCAAGCTGGGAAATTATTATAACAGCTTTGAAAGGGTGTGTAGCAGGATTGTGAAAGGAGCATCCCAGATGGCTGGAGACTCTTAAGAGGTGACATCTAAACAGGTAGGGTGTAGGCACATGTGTGCCTTCAAGTATGTGTCTCTGTTATCACCTGTGTGAATCTCTGACTCCTGACCAGAGTGCATCCCCTATACCAGCTCAAGTCCTGAAACAGTCCACAATGTCGTGCAATTCGTAAAGAGTGATTTTTCTTAGGAGTGCTGGGATTTTCTTACTTAAAAGGCATCAGGAGGCACCTCAAAGATTAAAAAAAAAAAATATTCACAGAAAATAAGGAGATATACTTGTGTAAGATGTTTTGCATAAACTGAAATGATTGCGGAGTTTGACAAATGCAGAGTTAGCTCTTGTTTAAGAATTCAGAGAAGTTAAATGTCTCTGAAGATGAAAAATAGATTGCACGTTCGCACATGCTGCTTTCATCACTCGGTATTTCATCATTTCTCTGAAAAAATGGGTAAAATGTCTAAGCGACTATGCATAAAGAGGTTAGAGGGATGATGTGATGGATCCCATCTTTGGGTGCTGTGTGGGCGATTTCTGGATCTGTTGAAGGTTTTGGCTGTCAGAGATCTCAAAACAAGGAAAAAAGAAAAGTGGGGAAGAAGGGATAATGATCGAGAATGAAGAAAACTCGAGCCAGGCATGCTGGCTGCCATCTGAGGTGCATAGAAACAACATCTTCTAGAATATCTTTCATATTTTTTATTGGAGTATTTCATGTTGGAATAAATACAGAGACAGTTTGGGAGCAGCTGAGTTTGGTTGCCCAGTTTTAACTTGATCTAATTTATGGGGTAAAAAATTAAGTTCAAAATAATTTCCTCCATCAGTTAACACTTGGAAATGTTTAAAAAATGAAGAAAAATGTAGCTTCAAAAGCTCTTTTGTAAGAAACATTCTTTAAAAGTTGACAATTTCACAAGAAACAGCAGCAATTTTCCTGAAAGAGATTCTTGGGACCCAGCCTCGTGCCTGTTGCTGTGCTGTTGGGCCCGTGAAAGCCCTGAGTTTTGGGATGAACTGGCACGTATCTCATCCCAGATTTGGTTCAGGGCAGAATAAGCCAAGTTAAGATAGTACCTGACCCTTAGAAGCTGCGGAAAAGATGTTTCAGATGAGAAGTAATTTATTCTGATTAGTGCTGACTGCTTGTCAAACACCAGCCTAACTATTCCCTGTCTTCTGCCCCACGAGGTCAGAGAGCTTGACCTTAACTCCTCCTGGATTTGCCTCAAATAACAGAGAGGGACAGGGAGGATGATGAGCTATTCATAGGAACGGGGACTTGAAGAAGGTCTATTTCATGGACACACACATAATTTACAGCTGGATTTCATTTTGACCTTTCTGCCCTGTATTGTTAACAGAAAAGAGGTGTCCCCCCTCATCCCCCATCATTTTATTCTGAAGAAAGCTGCCAGGTGATGCTGAAAAAAACATTGGGCTACATTTTCTGTGCAAACAAACCTGACTCATGATGAATATTTAGCATCCTCAACCTTTTGATCTTCATCATTAGAGGAGTGAAGGGAGCTGTGCCCTGGGGGTCTCTGCAGAGAGGAGCGCCTTGGGGACAGCCTGCTGGGGTTGGCATCTTCTCACCATGCAAAGGATGATGCTTCCTGACACCTATGCAGCAAGTGAGGTATATTTTTAAACACTGTTTTTTTGCTCCCTTCAGGAGGGCATACTTGCACTGGACATGTTGTGCTGGTGCTGGCCGGGCTGGAGTGACTGCTGGTGCCGGCGCCGCGTGGGGCTGGTGGGGTCTGTGCTGGGAACAGCGCTGAGCACACAGGGCTGTTCCAGTCGCTGCTGAGCGGGGCTTGCACAGAGCCAAGGGCTTTGCTGCGCCTCACCCCACCCCACCAGCGAGCGGGCTGGGGGGCACCAGGAGCTGGCAGGGGACACGGCCGGGACAGCTGAGCCCAGCTGGCCCCAGGGACGGCCCCGACCATGCGGCGTCACGCTCAGCATGGAAAGCTGGGGAAGCAGAAGGAAGGGGGGGCGCTGGCAGGGATGGCGTTTGTCTGCCCAAGCCCCCGTCACCGTGATGGAGCCCGGCTGCCCTGGGGATGGCTGAGCACCTGCCTGCCCTGGGCAGCGGTGGGTGAACTCCTGGGTTTGCTTTGCTGCTGTGCGCGGCTTCTGCTTTGCCTCTTAACGTGTCTTTGTCTCAGCCCGGGAGTTTTCTCACTTTGACCCTTCCCATTCTCTTCCCCATCCCAGCAGCATGGGAGTGAAAGAGTGGCTGCGTGGGGCTGAGCTGCTGGTGGGGTTAAATCATGACACAGGTACAACTGGATAGAGAAGCTGCTGGTGCTGGGCCAATCCACCAAAGTCTCTATAGACCTCCTTAGGGCACCTTGCTACCAAAATGGTAAATTCCTGGTAGGTCACTTAGCAGGGGGAGAAGGTGTTCACCTTTCAGTTATCAAAGCTGCAGTTTTATTCAGGTCTGAGAGCAGGAGCGCATCCCTTCCTGACCTTTCCTGCACCCAGGAAGGGAATCCTGATCGAACCATGCACAGGAGATCGCCACAGGGCAGAGATCAGGTGTATTAGTGGCAACGTGATGAGATGGCATTTAATTTATGCTTCGATAGCATTCAGAAAACTAATTTCCAAGAAATTTTTCTTCATCAAATATTTCCATTCTGAAACAAACAGGAGTGAAAATGACTTTTTGTATTAGAAATTCTAAGAACACATTTGCTTTAGGAGACAGAGCAGCTTTATTTCAAATTCAAATTTTTTATTTTTTCCTTAGAAAATGCGTTTAATTAAAAATGTTTGTAAGAGAAATCAAATCATTTTGGAAATGGTGGACTAGGGCACATCAATGTTACTGAAGCGCTTTTGCCTAAATAATTACTGACAAGTAGTGAGGTTTTGAAAACATTCAGACCTGGATGAAAATACTCACTGTTCAACACCAGGACTTTGAAAAAAATTTCCTGGCAGAGCTAAATCAAGTGACAAATGCATTTTTCCTGATTTGTATTTGTGAGTGTCTCAATCCTTTAATTGCCATTGAGGGGAGCTTATCAAGTACTCCAGTTTGCGTTAAGATGGTCCACGATATTTTACTTCCCCATCTGTGATGTGGATGTTGATCTTCAAAGGTCTTCCTGAACTGCGTGTCTCCAAGCAAAAACAACTTCCACCCTGCCTGCCTTTCCATAAATTATGCAGAAGCATTAATTCAATTTACATCCTGATGTCCTGACACCCACAGTCCTCTTTTCCCAGGTCTGATATTGGGGTGCAAGGTGGGGCTGTAAGGTGGAGCTTTTCGTAACCAAAAGCAAGTTTTGTGCGTCTGTATGCTCAGTGGGAGACTGTGCCATTAGGTACCACGTAGCTGATGGCTTCTGCCTTGGAGAGCCACAGTCCTGTCGAAATGCCCTTTTTCCTCCTCCAGAAAACACTGGCGTGTCTCAAAGCTGGGAAATCTGTTGTCCTTGTGCTTACGTCTCCTTCTCAAAGCGGTCCTATGCTTCCAGCACCTCATCCTGCAAAATGCAAGCCTTCTGGCTCATTTTCAACAAAAGCAGCTTCTGTCCTGCTGCCCAAAAGGGAGGGACCCCTAACCCTCCAATTTAATTTGCAAAAGTTTTAAATTTTTTTCTTATGAAACCGAGAACAACAGTGATTTCTACCCTCACACTCTTCCTCTTAGGTTTTAAGCTAAAATTAAGCTGTGTTTTCTTTCGCTGTATGTCTGGGGAAGAGGGAAGGTGTTTCATCTTCATCATCTCTTCCTTCCCATTTCCCCCTGCTCCTGTCCCAGCATCTTCAACAGGAGAAATATTAAAAAGTGGGGAAAACCGCAACTCTGTAATTTAAAATCACACAGAAATTTTCAGCAATAAACATCCTTCTAGGAAAATAGCTATTTGGAAATAACCACTTTTTTTTGTAGGGAAAATTTAGGGCTGTCTCTGGCTCTAGGTGCAAGTGATCGTGCTGTGGGCATTACCATACGTCAAATATTTGATGCTGGAGAAAGTTGGTACTGGAGCCTCTTTCATGGCTGCTAGGAGAGAATGATTTACAAGACCATGGGCTTGTCCTCCTGCACGCTGCTCTGGGAGGGTTTTGAAACGGGGGACAGACCAGGTGCACTTTGGGATAGAAAAATGAGTCTTGGTCTCAGCCAGAGCAGATGTTTTTGGAGTCGAGATAAGAAGAAATGTGTGCAAAAGGAAATTTATTTGAATATGGTTTTACACTCATTTGATAATAGTAGCATTTTATCTTTTTTACATTGATTTATGGGCACTGAAGCAGAACAGAGGAGTCAGAAGAAAGCAATTAATGAGTAAAGAAAAAAAACCCTGCACAAATGGTTCAAGATAAAAAAAAAAAAGAGAAAAATTAAAAGAAGAGCAAAATCTTCCAAAAGCTGAAGAAAGGGGGATAATTGATGCTTTCATTTTAACCTAATGTTATTTCTGGATCTCTTTTTTTTTTTTTTTTTAATAATGTGTTATTTACTGCATAGTTTAGAGCTGACAGAAAATAAACAGCATTTGCAGTATAATGTCATTAGTATCCTGATGCACTTGCTCATCCTACTTGGCTGTCAAGTCCCAGATCTAACCAACATCAGTCAACGTCGGCTGTGATGGAGTCTGTTTTTAATAAGCATGGTGCTATAATTACCTTATTGCAAAGTTAAAGCCAAATGACACTTAGGATGAAGGTTTCATGGCTAAACAGTAAAGCCAGTGAAGCATTCACATACCAACTGTCAGACAGGAAATAGCTGCTGGAGGATTTGTTTCTTTATTGCTTGACAAGGGTCACTTCATTTGTACTTGGAAACTTTGTCATGACACAACAGGTAGAAGAGGGAGATGAAACTGAAGAAAAGAGGAAATTCTGCTGAGGCTGGAAATGGTGGGCGGCTGCTGAAGGCGCGGTGGATGTACATTTTATGGGGAATCAATTGATTGATCCAGTTCTCTGCTGGGTGTGCTGCTTTGTTGTGGAATTCTCCCTCTGCTTTAATTCCAATGGGTGCTGTGTGTGAGGGGGTGAAAACATACTTTGAGTTATGCTGATTGGGGGGTGGCTCCTAATTTTATCACAGATTTCCCAGTATTTGATGTTTCTTCTCTCAGGCTATGCTGGTGCATGGGGCAGTTGTGGGGGAAACTGTTTTCATTGAAATTAAGCTTCTACCTTTTACAACTGCTGAAAGAAGTTTGGAAGGGTGAAAGAGTTTCATTTGGATTTTCAGCATAATACTGGAACCTCTTGGTGAAATAAAGCTTCCTGTGGGAAAAAAATTTACATTTTCTAGGAAACAGTGAGAAATTGCTTATTAGTTGTATCTGCTATAAACTGCACTCCTTAAATCATCTTCCAATTGCACGTTTTTAGCTGTGCTCCCTGTTCATCCGCTGGAACTAAAAAGGCTCTGCCTTGTTGAGCTGGGTCTTCTAGATGTTAAATTAAGGAAGGATTTTGCTTTTGACACTGAAGCATCTGCAGTTAGGTTTAAATCTGTCTCACATTACATTCTTCAATAGCTAAAGGGCGTCTGGTCTTAACACACTTACAAGCACACAGCACTACATAGATTGACTCGGCTCAGCTAATATCAGAAATGGCCATTTTTTTTTTTTTTCCTTTTTTTTTTTATTATAACTGAATTCAGGAGTTTTCATTCCTTTGTTTCCTAGGGACCACTGGAAGTTGGTGAAGCACCAACATCTTCTGGTTCAGGGCTGTGTGCCTTGTTTCCTCCGCAGCTTTTCCTTTCCTGGAGTTTCTGAAGCATCGCTTTCATGGGAGGGTAACTCTGCAGCCACCCACCCAAGGAAGAGGCTTGAAGGTAGGTTTTTTTCAGCTTCCTCCATGCCCGGTGGTGCCAGGCTTTGCAGCAGCTTCCCCAGCTGCCGTGGGAAGACGGTGGAGTGGGAAAAGGGGAGTTTTGACAGGAGGTGGAGGGGTGCAGAGCAGCGTGTCTCTTCTGTACCTCCTGGAGCAGGTTCAAGGTGTTGGCTGAGGGCAACGTGCCCACCTCGGCTTGATGTGGCCCTGGCCTCAGTGTGGGCACTGGGGTAGTGTAAGCCAGCTGCCCGTGATTTTGGGTGGACATGAGCTGACTGTGAACCCAGTTTTCTGCAGTAACTCCTCAACGATGGCATCCAGCCTTCTTGCTTCCAAACGGTATCTGGTAATAAATGCTCATGGGGATAATTGCACCATGACAAAAAAAGGGATTTTGGTGGTCTTGGGTCATGGTGCAGAGGTGTTTTTCACTGAGGTTTTTACTGTTCAGTTTAATGTGTAATTTCTCTGCCGAAAGAACCTATTGACTCAGTTCTTAAGATAATTACTGGATTTCACATTGAAAAGCCTTCATACAAATATTTTAAAATACAAAAGAACAAAGACAAAATAGCTTCATGTTATTAATCAATGAGAGTAGAAGGGCGTATTGTTATGAAAATACAGCACCCACTCCTCCAGCTTTCACAGAGCACCAGATGGTATAACATTTGTAGAGACATATCTTCAACAAACAGTCTGGATTAACCATTTAACACTCCTGGCTCCTATTCCTATTTTCTAAATAGGCAGGGGAAGGCTGGGCAGCAACTGGCTTTTGACTGGCATCAGGAACAGGCTGAAGGTGTCCTTGGTTTAATGCAAGTGACTTACTCTTGCACTCAGATTTATGTTTTCTGCTTTTGGCGTGCCCAGCCTGCCAAAGTTTCTTTCAAGAGATATAGAGGGATATTGCAGATACGTTGGACCGATGCCAGCATATATCACAGTCTACTTTTTCTACCATGCATAGGCGCGTATGTTTGAAATGCAAGAAGTGGTGACTCCGCTGTATGCCTGCTACTGCTGTAAATTGGATCCCACTCCAAAGTGAATGAGAAGAGAAATAAAAGACAGCAAAACATGCAGTTCTGTCCATATAATAACTCTGGCCCAATTCTGACCTCTGCTCCCAGCACAAATGAGCAGATCTCTTGTAAGGCAGCTGCATTAAGACCTGCATGACTTACAGAGGTGTCTGAGTACTACTTCTACCATATCCAGATCGTTTTTTGGTGCGGTGTAGCGAGTGAGAGAAAGCAGGCTATACTGCTGTTGCAAGTGGGTGGCACGGACTTAGGTCCCAGGGTCCCTTTTATAATCCTTTGTCTTGGTGGTTTTACATGAGTAGGCTATCAAATATTACGGTGCTAATCCAGTTCTACAGTTCTGCATAATTAAATGGACAGAAGAGCTTCCACCTGTCAAATTCTGTTGTGCTCAGAGCCTTACAGGCCCTCAGCAGTGACCCTCATCCAAAAATAAGTTACAAGCTGGAGAGACACCAAAACGAAGGAAGAGTCCATCAGACTTGTTAAACACCTCCCTCGTGGTCCAGCATTTCACTTTATTCACAGCCCTCTTCCTGCTTTTGATACAACAGCAACTTTTCTTGACCATGTTTATAGAAAAAAATCTCAACCCTCATTTTCATGTACTGTTTTCACTTGCAGTTCAAAAAGCCAGAAATATGGAGACAGAAATACAGAAAATCTTTGTCCCAGAAATAAACCTAACAGGTAATGGGAGAGGGGACAATCCATTTTCCACTCCGACTATTCACAGAATAAAAAGGAAACTGTATTTATTCTTTTATTTCTCTAGGGGACTTCCCCAAGTTATTAGAATCTGCCTTATTAAATAATTGAGAAGGCTTGTCATAAAGTGACTTCTCACTCCCTATCTATCATTGAGATGTGCAGAAAATGGCATGTCAAGGAACATTTGCTAGGAAAGCTTCAGGGACCATTAACTCTTGTCACTGCTTAAGTGATTAAGGAACCAGAAACAGTGATACAGTTTCCCAGCTGGTTTGTAAATATCTAAGTGCTGGATCTTCCATCCTCCTCTCAGAGTGAGGTCAAAAGGAGGAGTGTTGGGGTCTGGACGGGACAAAGATAACCCTCTGCCACCGTGCTGGAGTGTGTGCCATAAATGCCCTGTGGACAGGCCACCGTGGGAGCCTGCCACCAGGCACCAAGGCCACACAGCAACTACCTGCCTGGTGGCACAACATGCTATGGCCAAATCCATTTTCTGCCCCCCTATATTTTAAGATGTCCATCCTCATTGTCTCACCAGGAGCACCGAGATAGCCCTTGGTTTCTATGTACTTTCCATGGTCTGTGATTATTTGGGTTTTCCTCTACTCATTTTGAACTGCTCTGCCCTTACTCATCACAGCATGTGAATTCCTCTTTCTCTCGCACCAAAAAATCCCCAGCATTGATATCTTGGCATCTACCCTGACATTGCTCTTGATACATCCCAGCTCTGTCAAACAGAAATCCTCTCTGCAGAGATGGAACAAGATTTGCGCTTTTTCTTCCGTGATGTTTTGCAGGCAGCTTGCTTCGCCCAAGAACTGAAGCTGCAAAGAACAGGATGGGCAGGACACGAGGGAGGTGGGCACTGAAACTGCCACGGCTGCAAGCTCATTGCAGGGATAACCTGAGGGTTAAAATCATTCTGTGAGTTCTCCAACAGCAGCCACACGTAAAGAGCCAGCAGAGGGATTTTTGACTCCATGCCTGAGGATACTGCTTAAATACCCCTTTCCTTCTTTCCTACAAGGACAACAGCTGGCCCAGAGACACCTGTATCTGCTGCAGTAGGTGTGCTTTAGCCAGCCAGGACACCATTTTTTTGCTAGTTCATCATCCATGGTCCTGTGCAGCTGAAGTCCAACCATGTAGGTGCTCAGGACAATGTTTCCTCCAGTGAAGTCCATGACACCTAAATATTCCTCATATCCCAGACAGCCTCAGCCAAGATGAACCTCTGGACCTCCACAGCTGGAAGAAGCCTCAGGTGGGATTTGTGACTTCCTCACACTGAGGTCCTTCCCACCCGCTGATGGATTAAAATCACAGCTCAATGTGGTTTGCTTTGCCTCAGCGATGTCAAGGCGCTGTGTCCCCAGCTGGGAACAAACCACACTGGCAAGGGGAAAGGCTGGTTAATACAACAAGTTGGCACAAAAAATACGAGGCAATTGCAATGCTAGTGTCTTTGTGGAAGTCTTGTCCCCAGGACTACCCCAGAAAAGTCTGATCCCTCTAGCTGGACCTCACCAGAGCCATGCTGACGGCGCAGCCATAGCTTGCAGGAGATATTAATGAATTTGGGAACCAGTTATAATTTTCAGGAGTGTGTCACGCAAGTGGGATGATTTGACGTTATCTTTATGCAACACTCATCCAAGGGGGAAGCATACTGTGTAGTGTGCTGGATGAGTCTTGTATTTAATGCCTTGTTACCGCGCTTGTATATTCTAGGTCAAGGTAAACCCTTAGCTACTAAATGAGTATTTGTAAGTGCAGGCTTATGCAAGGTGAGCAGTGCACTTAAATCTTTTCACCCAAGTCTTCTGCCAGTGAATTACTAGGTTGTAGATAAGATCTTGGACATATTGTACTCAGACAAATATATACCTTTTTGTTTTTTAAAGGCTCAACCCAGAAACAATTTTAGACTCTGAAGGGGAAGGTCATTGCCTATCTCTTACACTTATAAAATATTAGCCCTTGCAATTGGCTGATGAGCAGAGCTGAGGCCCATCTTTTCACCTCTGCTGGCACAGCTCCTGTAAACTGCTCTCTCCCCAAATAGGCCTTGGTTCTCCATAAATCACAGTGTTGTCAGCTCCGGTTTCACATCTCAAAGTGAGATGCTGACACTTTGTTCTCTCTTTCCAGCAGCTTTTTCTACCCATGCTCAGGGAAAACTGTCCCCTGTAGACAATTTATTTGATGAATTCAGTCTCTCTTTCTGTGTGTGAATTATCCAGTGAGATACTTGGATATTTTGACAAAGATGTTTGCTTCTTCGGTTGTGAGGATGAATGCCATGAAGACACCTATGTCAAGCAATTCTATGGGAGCACTTCTTGCTTTTGTTGATGATCCCAGAGGTCTCTCTGTGGTGATCAGATGCTTGAAGACTCACGAGGCTGTGCTACACTCTGAACAGTTGCATGTAACTCCCATAAAAAGGCCTGAAGAAATGTTTGTGTTTCAGGACTGTCTCCCCAAACATATGCTTGCACAGTTGCTAGGGATGTGACTGGTGTATTTTATCACCAGGCTGGCCACCTTGGTGCAGCTTTATAATACAAGTCAGTAGGGTCAAAATCCTATTCCTGACTCGGAGTCACTGCGGTGGGATCTGTGCCTTTCTCTGGCAGGCACCTGTAGGCAGGGGTAATTGCAGGCAGCTGAAGGCATCCGTCTGTTCAAATGCCTCTTCCCTGTACTGTGGAAAAAGCCACCTCAGGGTATTATTTTGTGCTGTGCAGAGGAATGTGAGACCAATTCCCCTCTCAGGTTCCTACGGCTGGTACGATGCTTGTTATCCAATTATTTTTAATGAAAAAACAATTTGTTTCTTTGCTTTCTTGTTACTGGGAGCAGGATGAGCTGAGAACAGCTAAATACAGTCTTGGCTTCTTATCGTGCAGTCCTTGCCTCTTACCATTAATTGTCTAGGAATGGATTTCCTACTTGGCTAATTATTTCTAATTGTGTCATTCTTATTATCTTGCCATTTTGCCTCTTGCCACTAATAGGTTTGATACAGCTGACGAGGAGAGGTTCCACCTGGGCTCCATCCACCTGTGCAGCCGCAATCAGGACGGGCAGCTGGTCCCGGGGTGCACCTTTGTCTTCCATGGCCATATGAAGGGGACCCACCTGGGCTTCTTGCTTGTACTCTTGGCTACCTAGGCTGACCTGTGGTCAGGTTACCCTACCAAAAAACAGGTAGAGCGTGATGACCAGGATATTTCCTTCTGGGAGGTATTTACAGACTGCAATTGTCCTTTTTGTCTTGCACCTTTTAAATGACCTTCATTCATGCTTGATTTGCAACATAATCATTAGAGGAGGCTCTCACAGGCAGCAGAAGACAAAGTCTGCGATATGATGTATAGGCTAAACCAGTACTGGACGGTTTCTTGTAGAATATCAGATTTGTGTCTGCTGTCAGAGGAATAGTCGGGCTGGGAAGCACCTGTCATGCTATTTTGTGCGTGGCAATTCTCTGTTGGGGTGCAGCCCTTGTAGGGTGTGGGGAGACCCAAGACAGAGCTACCTGTGCTCGGCTAGGGGTGTGGGTCTGAGCCCAGGCTGACCTCCCTGCCCTTCCTCAGGAATGTTAACACTGGCACAATCTGGGGTTGGTCTTTCGCAATAATTTTATTTGCATCCAGCCTGCTCGTGGACTATCAGTCCCTGGCTACGTAGATGTGCTCTTGTCCAAGTATCTCCCTTTCTTCCGTCATCAGTCTCCCTTCCTTGCTTTGCAGAAAAACTGAGGGCCTTCCCCTGGCTTCCTAGCTGGAATCTTCTGCCATTTTAGGTGGGTTTGGTGGAAGTCAGAGCTTCTCTGGGCCCCAAGTGAAGCTGCTGATGCAGCTGGGAAGAGTTGTGGCCAGCACAAGAGTAGCCGTGGCCTCAGTCCTGCAGTTGTCTTCCCAGTGGGACCTGGCCTCTTTGGGTTTTTTTTCCTGCTGAGCACCAGAGCCTGGAAATGTCCTTGCTCTGGTTGGACCAAGGTTTGTTTGTTCAGGCCCCATATGGAGATGACTTCCCTGTTGTACCCTCAGGGTGCTTGGATGCTGAGGTTTGGTGTCAGTACATCAACCATGTTGCCTGGCCATTGGGTTAGGTGGAGGCTGAGGATTCTGATGCGCAGGGTGTTTTAGGACTATTCCTTGTAGCATCAAACCCATCGTGTGCAACAGTTGGGCATGCATGTTAGGTGTCATTAGTCTGTTATCAGCTTTCTTGTGTGCCACACAGGCAAAGCAGCAGGCTTGGAAAAGGACAAATGGGCTGTCAGCTAGCCTAAATAAGCTCTTTCTGACTCTTCACTGTGATCTAGTTGTAATTTAAAAGTCATGGGTATTTTCATTTGTTGGGTAATAGAGAATACTGTTTTCTGTGCCTAATATCTCCAGATGTCACAAAAGAGAAATGATAAGGAAGAGGCAGAGTACAAATGGCTACATTGTGTAGGTGCTTTTCTGTGTGTAATGATGCTCCCCTTCTAATGTTCCGTAGCTACATAAGAGGGGAGTGAGAAAGATATTTAAGATGTAAAGTTATGGAAAGTCTTATTTATTCATCTATCTCCTGGAGTGCATCACGATCACAAACTCTTGTAATATGATGAGATTTTTAAAGCTCTGAGCAAGTGTCTCTCTCGTGGAAAATACTATTGCAAAACATGAAATAATATTTTCATAATTACGGTGCCTCAGGAACAGCTGACAGCTGCTGTTTTGTCCTTATCTTTTCTGTGCTTTCCTCTTTATTGAGTGGAACGAGACAGTTCTGGGGTGGGGGGAAGACCCTGTTATTACCTTAAAACAATGTTTTACTAGCTTCTGCTGCATAATTTCCTGAGAGCATGGAGAAGGATGTGGAAACCCCAGCTGGCTCCTGTCCTAAGACCCAAGCGGTACGTCATTCAGAGAGCTACTGCAGCCTACTGCGGTTTCTCCTATGGATGTGAAGAATCGATACACTGTGATGGTATAATTATTTGCCAGCTTGCTCAGGTTGTTTTTCATAGTTATTTCCTAACACAGAAAGAAGGCCAAGATGAACAGAAGTGCTTAACTTTAGTGATCATAGTAGTATTAGTGATTTTCTGAAGGACGTTCTTCGTGGCAAATGGAAACTCTGTCTTGCACGCACTCCATCACTGTGACACCTTATTTTGGTACTTGGCTTCCATGGGTGTACGGTAAGTAACCTGATACTCCAAGTACATTTAGCTTGTTCTTTTACAGTTGTCTGTTGTGAGTTTCATTTCAAACCCTTTGAAATCAGTCAGAAAGTGTACTGCAGAGGTGTATTGATCTGACCCCTGTCCTCCAATAAAAATGAAGGATGGTTTGAAATCTGTGACATGGCTTATCCATCACACCTTCAGCTTTGCTGCTCACACCTCAGTCATTAGGAATTGCCAGTCTGTTGAGAAGGTCATGGTTCTGACAGCTGTATGTATCCTGAGGGAAAGCATGGGAAAACTGCCAGGCCCTTTGGCAGGGGATTGTAGGTGGTCTGGCTACCAGAAATCCTTCTTTCCTAACTTTGTTAAAGGCTTATGTAGCCCTTGGGATGCTCTATGTGAAATTTCCACTGTGCTTGTAATTGCAAAGGTTGCATCAGGAGAATACTTTTTTAGAAATACAAGAGGGTGTGAAGATGGTGTCTGCATACCCCCCTGTGACCACACCTGCAGAGCTGAGGTAGGGTGAGTCCCTGTCCTGCAGAACGACAAATATCTTGTGCTTTCTGATGTCTTTTCTACCTCCCCTGCTTTTCTTTTGTCAGGTCTGAATGGTGGCATTTCAGGGGTTCAGCCTTAGGCACCTCTGCTCCTCTGCATCACTCTGTCTTCTCTTGCTCCGGTCTTGAAGGCTTCCCTCGGTGAAGATTTGTTGTTGCTGGGATTCAAGTTTGGAGGTGAATTTGGGAAGTAGGCAAAGCATTTTAATTTCTTCTCTTCTTTTCTTGTTCTGTAAACTAAAGAAGACCTCTGGAAGGTGCAAGCTTTCCTTCCTCTTCTCAGTCAGCTATCAGCTGTCCAGAGCTGCTACATCTCTGTTGAAATCAATGGCACTATACTGATTTATACCTGCTTCTGCAGACTGATAGTTTATGTGCACTAACAATAACCTATATTTTGCTAGAGCTTCCAATTAATGTGTTTCTTGGAGCTCTCTCATCACCTTCTTCTTCCCATTGCTTCTATTTTCTACATCTGTATCTAATGGGTCCTCACATGTCATTGCTCTGCAGAGGACGAATAACCGTACATCTCTTCCCATGGTTCAGCTCTTTCATTTCTTTGTCTAGATCAATGAATCAAGGCTTTGCAGTAATTTGTATTAGGTAATGCACACTAAATGAATCATCATATGATTGTGTCAAAAGAGCAAACTGCATAAAACTCCAGTTCCTACTGCTCTTGCTGGGAACTGATGTGTCTGCCTTGAACTCGGCCTTGTTTATGTTACATGGGTGAATTCACAGGCTCCTCTCCGCTTTGCAGCTTGATTGCTCTCTGTCCTCCAAATTGGTGCTTGTGCCTTCACCAGCACAAACTAGCAGCTCTTGAAGTGTCCAGTTGGGGACAAAGTGTCTGAGAGTTTCATCTCTGCCCTGGGGGAGATGCCTCAGGGTCCTGCACTGGCACTTTCTTCCCTCCACAGACATGGTTTCTCCCCCTTAACTCTCCCCTTTCCTCCCTGTATCCCACCCTCCCCCTTATTATTGTAAAATAATCAGATCATCAAGGAATTCCTCAAATCCATGAGCCTGTTGGCTTCTGTTACTGATTCCTAACTCTTTCCCCTGAAATGTACAGCTTTTCTGCCTTATTTGCAAATTATTTACCACTTCTATAGGTGTGACTTGAGTGTTTCTGTACAGCCCAAATATCTGAACTCTGCCTATAGCACTTTTGAATAAGAAGCAGTATGAAACTGTCTTCTGCTCATACAAAATGCAACACAGTTTAACAAACTGGCTGACACCAGGCTAGAATATATATCCCTTTTTGTCATGATTTAACCCGGCAGGCAGCTAAACACCACACAGCTGCTTGCTTACTTCCCCTACCTGCAGTGGGATGGGGAGGGAGTTAGGAAAAAAAAAAAAAAGTAAAATTCATGGGTTGCGGTAAAGACAGTTTAATAGGACAGAAAAGGAAGGGAAAATAATAATAATAATAATTAAAGAGTTTTCAATATTCAAAATAAATGATGCACAATGTAATTGCTGACCACCCACCACATGATGCCCAGCTAGTTCCCAAGCAGTGGCCCCTGACCAGCTTTCCCCCTGTTTATATAGTGAGCATAATATACGATATGGGATATCCCTTGGGTCAGCTGTCCCGGCCGTGTCCCCTGCCAGCTCCTGGTGCCCCCCAGCCCGCTCGCTGGTGGGGTGGGGTGAGGCGCAGCAAAGCCCTTGGCTCTGTGCAAGCCCCGCTCAGCAGCGACTAAACCATCAGCGTGTTATCAACGTTATTCTCATCCTAAATCCAAACCACAGCATTGTGCCAGCTACTAGGAAGAAAACTAACTCTACCCCAGCCAAACCCAGGACAATATCCACCCCTTATTCTATACCATTTGCACCATGCCCAGGTCCCACACTTTCCAATGCATCCTTTCCTGTCTTTTGATATATACACACAGATACCATTCCCTGAGGCTGTGGGTCATCCCTCTAAAATGTCTGTTGAGTTTGTTTAGTCTGTGACTTCGGGCTCCATCAGCCACAGTAGTCCTTCAGGGCAGGAGAGGTGGTGTGTAGTGTTGGATTGTTGCATGCTGAAGCCAGTTCTGTCTCCGTCACAGCTGTGCTGGTCTGGTTCTGTTATTGCTGCATTTTGTCTGGTTTCATCAAAATTCATTCTTCATTAATCTGGGTAATTTTTATTGTAATACTGTTGATATGTCATACAGCAACCATAGTAGTGATAACATATGGTATTATATAGCAATTAACATCATACAATTAAAGTAATTGGCTATTCTCACCCAGAATTAGAGCCCCTTCAGGCATACATCAGACTTCGCCATCCTTATGCATTACTTGTCAAGTGCACCCAGGTCCTTGAGCAAAAGCCGTCCCACAGATGGGTTTTCCTTTGCCTGAAGCAGGAATAACCGAGACTGTCTTCCTCAGCATATTTTTTTGTGTGCACTACAGGGACCTTATACCCTTCTATAGTACATAAAAATTTTCATCAGGCAGGGCCAGCTCGGTGGGACCCACTTACCCACGTAGCATCAGTTGCGTGATGTGTAGAGGACCCCTGCCTTTGAACATCCAGCCCAGCACCGGCAGCTGGGCTCTGGGACTCAGCACCGATCACTTCCAAAGCAGCTCAAACCCCTTCATGTGCTGCCAATACCTCCTTTCGGTTGGAGTATAGCGGGGCTCTGTTCCTCTGTACCCTGGCTCCAGAAGCCCAAGTGTTGACCTCAGGTCTCCCCTGTTGCTTTCAGCCAGAGCCTCCAGGTAAGGCTGTTCTCCTTGACTGTGGTGTAAAGCACATTTTTTACATCTTGCCCAGCCTGGACTGGCCCAAGGGCTACTAGAAGAACTATCCCCTGTTTAATTTGTTCAAAGGCTTTTTGTTCAGGGCTCCATTTGAAATCGTTCTTCCAGGTCACTTGATAGAGAGGGCTTTCAATCAGGCTGTAATTCGGAATATGCATTCTCCAGGAGCCCACATCATCTAGGAAAGGTTGTGTTTCCTTTTCGTTAGTTGGTGGAGACAGATGTTATTTTGTTGATCACATCCATTGGGATGTGACAATGTCCATCTTGCCATTTTGTTCCTAAAAACTGGATCTCCTCCACAGGTCCCTTGACCTTACTTTGCTTTATGGCCAAACTGGCTTTCAGCAGGATTTGGACCTGGATTGGAGTTGCGACTGTCATTTTGTCGTCAGATGCGGAGACCTTCTCTTTCCTTTGAGGGTACTGAATAGGGTTGAACAGGGCAGTTTTTAATGGCAATTTTGAAAGCAGCAATTGGACTTTACTTTGCTGTGAGTTAAATCCTGTCTCCATAAGAAAGGAGACAGGCAAACTTGCAGCCAAAAATAGGAATCATTAGCTGCTAAGAAATTACTGCTTGGTCATGATGACCGTTCTTTAAAGAAAATCAAGCAAACATTTAGTTGCTTTTCTAACCCAGCTTCATTTTAATTTTCAGCCATAATGAAGTGCACTTTACTTGTTTGCTGAAAATAAACCAGAGCAACAGCAAACCACTTACACCCCAACGTGTGTGGCTGCATTCAGCTGCCAGTTTGTTAAGTAACTGAGGCAAAAGGTCTTCAGTTCTGCAAGAAACCAGTGTTTATGGAAAGGTTTCCCCTGGACAGGGTGGACCATCTCAGGGTAAAAGCAGGAGCTAGCTGTCAGGGCTAAGTATGGTTCCTGGTGGTCGCAGACTTCTTGCGTGAGCTTGCACAGGGTGGGCAGAGGTATTGGCCTTTGGTCTGCAAAACGGGTCCAGAAAAGCTTTTTTGCTATCCTCTTTATACAATATGGGCTGCATACACCAATGGCTTTGCCTATGACTTTCTGGCCATAATCCCAACTAGACTTGGTATGTGGAAGCTGTAGTGGCCCTGGGATGTTTCAGGGGTGTTTTGGAAGTAGGAGCCTGCCGGGTGCATGCAGCAGACTGAGCCCTGGGCAGGATGATCAGATCAACTCCATGGGTTGAGGTCTTGGATGTAAACTGGGGACCAGCCTACATGTTGGAAGGATGAACAGCAAGAGCCAGCACCAGTGTGGGGACAAAGAGGGAAAAGCAGAAAACCCAAGCTTGTGACTGCTGTAGGGACTTCACCTTGTCTGCCCTTTCACTGCAGTGGCCCCAAAATCTCCAGACTAATGTGTGACACGTGCACAATTCTTCCAGACATCCCATGCTTACAAAAGTAATATAAAACCCCTGTGTGCATTATCAATACCATCAAACAGCTCTCAAGCACAAACCTTCCCCATCTTGTATTTTCTAGCAGTGCTGGGCAATTCTTTGGCTTTAAAATGCTAAATGCTTAAGCCATACTTTGCTTCCTACAAAGGCATCAAGGTATGTTCTAAAGTGGTGTGTCTGGATCTTTCATCACAGCTTGCCAGCTTCCATCATTAAAATGGACTCATGTAAAAAGGAGCCTTTCATTTTCAAAGTGTGTGGTTTCTGTTAGCCGAGGAGGTAATTAGGTTTGTCTCGTAGTCATTCAGAAGCCCAGGTGTCAACTAAAACAGGATTTCTGCCCAGTGTTGTATTGATTAATGAGCATTTGCTGCAATTATAGAGAGATAGATAACAATTATCTGCCTGCCCCGTAAGAGAAACAGAAGTGTACTAAAAAGTAACTCAACAAGAAAGAAGCACAGATGTAGTGCCTGGTGGAAATTAATAAATACACATTTTCCATTGTGGCACTAGATTTGTTCTCTGTGCTGCGAAACCATGTCTTGGGCAAAAGAGCAAATAGATAAAATCAATGTGGAGAAGAGTGGAGGAGAAAATGAGGCAAGGACAAACCATCCTTTTAGCCTGGGCTCCTCCTCTTCTCCGGCATTGCTCCTCCAGCTCTCCTGGCTTAGGCTGTGGCCAGGACCGTTGGGTTGGGGGAGCACAGTGAACACCCTCAGCCTTCCCAGGAGAGCAAGTGACCTTTGTACTCAGTAAGGACATGGTGGCTTTGATTGACCCCTGGGGAAACATAGAGCTGTTTATTTCAGTTTCAGAAGCATCTGAGCATCTTTTTGATTTCTCATCTCTGCAGCTGGAATCAGCCAGGACACCTGTACAGGACTGGAGTACTTGAGGGATGCATGGAGGCAATTCCCACTAACAACCCTCAGGTGCACTCAAGTGTGACCTCCCCATCTGCCAGGGAGGTTTCATGACTTCATACAAGCCCTCTCCTCCTAGAGATACACAAACAGTTGGAAAAGTGCTAATCCAGGGTATTTTCCATCTCTGTGGGAATCATGAAGGGAGGTAATGTAATTAGAGGGCGAACTGTGGTTTTAAGGCTTTTGGCTGCAGCACATTGAGAGAAAATAAACATTTTAGGTCAAAGTTACTTTAAATAAAAACAGATCATATTTATGCTGAAGGAAAACTAGACTGGTGAGGGCAGCAGGGAAGCTTTTCCCTTCTATATCTTATTCTGGAGATACCAGACAAAGGTGGTGTGATGTTCAGGAGAACTGAAGGAGCCTCCCACAACCCTGGGTCAAGGGTTGCTTGTAAAGAGATGTAAAACACCCTGAACATCTTGAGGTGGGTGGGAGCATTGCTCAGCCCTGGTACTGCTTAGGTCCCCATGGGCCCTGTCACTCGGTGTCACCTCTGCGGCACGTCTTCCTGTAGCGTGAATTGACCCTCACCCAACTTTCTGCTGCTGCTGTGTTAGTGCTTCTTGGCAGTCATCAAAGCTGAGCTGGATCTCTGCTTATCTCCTAGTGGTCATTTGAGAAGCCCTGCAACATCTTAAACTTGTCCTTTAAGCACTGAGATGGTACGTGAATGAAGACATTTATTGTGGTTGGAGTTTTCATCAGGTCTTGACTTACATGTTTATACAGAGGCAGAATAGACAATGGGGTGAAACTAGGAGGTGGGTGGAGATTGACTCAAAGTACGTCCTTGGATTCATTAATGATGTTTCATTGTCAAACAGGGTGAACATAGTAACTGGGAGTCCAAAGAGGTCTCTCCTGGCTCCGATAGTGTTCAGAGTTTTTGAAGAATGAGCTGGATGATGGAGTAAAAAGGATTATAATATTTGGAGTTGAGACTATTTGCCAGAGGCTGGATAGGGACCGAATGTATGGATAGGACAAACCAGAGAAATGGTTTGAAAAAAGGCTATTAGATATTAGGTAAAATTATGTATTAGGAAGGAATTCTTCCCCGTGAGGGTGGCGAGGCGCTGGCCCAGGCTGCCCAGAGCAGCTGTGGGTGCCCCATCCCTGGCAGTGCCCAAGGCCACGCTGGATGGGGCTGGGAGCAGCCTGGGCTGGGGAGGGGTGTCCCTGCCTGGGGTAGGGGGGTGGCACCAGGTGATCTTTAAGATCTCTTCCAGCCCAGAACCATTCCGTGATTCTATTCCATAAGAAGAAATGCCAGGTCCTGCACAAGGGCTGGATCAGCCAGCAAGGCTGCAGTTTTGGAGAAAAGACTCTGGGTGTGAGGGAGTTGCACAAATTAGTGATGCCACAGTGCTATCAAAAAGGCAAAACGTGTCCTGGGGTGTGCAAGCAGGCACCTCCTCTGCAAGGTGTACAGTCAAGTCCTCCCGTGCTGCTCAGCTCTGGGGCTTTGGCTGAAGTCTCTTACCTGGTTTTGGGCACTGGGTTTAGGAGAGTCATGGACCAAAGGGATGCCGTGCAGAAGGGGAAGATTAATGATCAACGTGTAGAAAATAGAGGTCCTAAAAGACCTGGAATGGTTTAACCTAAAGAAACAGCGACTGAAGGGACTTCAATGTACCCAAGAGGCGAGGCAGCTGCAGAGGGGTAGGGAGTGGTTCATCCTCCGCATCCACTGTAGGTGGGACAAGAAACAGTAGGCTTAAAGAGGGATGCAGGTTTGAGTTACTCTAAAGTTAGTTCAACATCAGGACAGATTGCCCGAGCCAGGAGAGAATCTCCACAGTGGGAATTTTTAAGGAAAGGTTAGACAGATGTCTCACAGACTAAGTGAGGCAAATAGCATCATGAAGCAAATTGCTGATCCTAATTCCTCTCTCTACTGTCCAGACTTGAGGGTGCAGGGATAGAAAAAGGGAAAACCAGGGGCTGGGTATCCGTGGTGGCTGCCTGTGGGTCCTGCTCTCCCCTGCTGCTGCTTTCTTTGCTGAGAAAAACTTCTGGAAATGTATCCCAATGTTATATTTAAAATGATATTTTTGTCAGCTTAACAACTATATCCCAAACCAATGACAAAAAGTCTTTGCACAAAGGAGCTGATATTATTTGGCAAGACAGCATTTTCTCTCTGGAGATGGGTGAGGATTTACAGATGAATCAAATAATCTCCTCATCTCTTCGAGCTTGCTGTTTGGCCTCCATCTCAGCTTCTCCCTTAGGCTTTCCCTTTGCAGACTTGCTGGGATACATACTGGAACCAGTCTGTATGCTGGTATGTGTTATTAGTGAGTGTGTGCACCATGGGAGTGGGATCCCTCAGCCTCCCCAGCTATAAGTTCCTACCTTCTCCTCTGGGACTACTCAATGTTGTGCTAACCAGAGCTTTGCAGTTTTTCAGTAATAATAACAATCATCATAGAAAGGTTTGGTTTGGAAGGGACTTTAAAGATCATCCAGTTCCAGCCCCCCCCCCATGGGCAGGGACACCTTCCACCAGCCCAGGCTGCTCCCAGCCCCATCCAGCCTGACCTTGAGCACTTATATCAATAAACCCTTAAAAAGTACTCCTTTTAAACTGCCATCCTCAAGGATTTGGGGTAACAGCACAGCAACAATAGCTAAATTACCGTAATTGTAGAGGAAAGGAACCTCCTGGGCTAGACTGATGAGACAGTGTTGTAGAAGTACATGAAATACAGTATATATGGTGCAGAACACAGCGAAATCCATGTACCCCCAGCAGAAAGAAGTCTCTGACTCATTGCCTTGTCCCAGAAAAGATTGTGGACTGATCCTGACTGGCGTCTGACTGGTTCCGAAAAACTGTCAGTGGTGGAGATGCCACTTTCCTAACAGCAGTCTTGCAGTTCCCTCAACGTTACTTCTGTCTAAGGGAAAATCTTCTTTTTCTGGTTTTTTTTTGGTTATGAATTAGCAACGTGGACCTCTGTTGCTCTGTCTAAAGGGGCTCCAGTAATTGCTGGCAGTAGCATGTTGCTGGGCCAGTGGATGAGGCAGTACAGTGGGACAGTACGACGACTACAATTTTCAGTAAATTGAATATGTATCTGATTCCCCATGCCATGATTACAGGAAGTCATTAATGATACACAGATCCTAACGATGTTGCAGGAGGTGGCAGATTAATGTGGCTACGCCATTGTTTCCCTTCCCTGCTGCTGGTTGCAAATGGGTTTCACAAACATTTTGCTGTTTCTCGTTTATCCCCTTCAGTTTTGTGGATCTTGCTAGCTTGAGCAGGGGCAGAGGAGGCAGAGAGAGGCAATAGCTCATCACACCTGGCATAAATGAGCAACAGCTTCACGTTCTGCCGGCTGTAAAACATCCCAGCCTAAATCTCCTTCCTTGGATGACTTTTCTAGCAGAACAGTGCCATTATGGATGTGTCAGACGGGATAAGGGAAAGTCCACAAGGCTGCTCAAAAGGAGAGCTTGTGTGACATATTAGGCCATCAACACCTTCAGGACAGGGAATTGTCTTCAATCAGTCTTGGGTAATGTACTATATCTGAGCACACTTCTAAGGCTAAATGCTCATACGCTGCTTGCAATGACTAATCCCAGGTAAGGCATAGCACATCTGCGTGCCGAGCTGGCCGAAGGGGCTGGCAGTGAGACATTAGCCTGGTGCTTGGCAAAATCAGCTGCAAGATTTTTGTGCTTTAGATCCGTATCTTTGCTGTTTTGGGATGACTTCTTTCTATAGACAAACCCTTGTTTTTAACACAGATATTTTGTTTTCCTGAATGGCTTTGACCCTTTCTCTGGCTGATGGGCAGGGAAGGAAGATCAGAAACGGGGCTGGAGGAGCTCTTTACCACTTAGTAGCCCCCTGAGAGTGGTCCTAGGATGTAGGATTCAATGCTTTTATATAATTTTTCTTTGCTCTTTAGTAGGCAAAATCTTGCATTATTGTTTGCTTCAGGCTCATTATATATAGGGTTTTTATATATAGGGTCACACAGCTGTAGGTTTAAAATAATGGAATAATTTTGCCTTTACAATAATTTCATTAGCTTTTGGAGTCATGTTTGGGATGTGACAAGCTTCCTGCTGCCTGTGTTGGTTTAGCTAATTGTTCCTCTACTATAGGACAATTCAGAGGTCCTGGTCTCTAATGCAGCAGAAACAAGGTAATTTTTCTCCACGTGGTAGAAGGGAGGGCAGCTGCCTTTTCTGTTGTTTTGAGCACAGAGGGGGAACACTGAGAAGCTTCATGCTAGTGTGTCTTGCCTTGAATGTGGGAAGGTCAGAAAGTAAAGAAGGAGACTTGGGATTGCATCACTGCCCTTGATTAGGAGAGTTCTAGTACCCAAAGCCCCGTGATGCACAGTCCTGGGCATCAGTCCTCTCCAGGGACTGGGGGTCCTTGTTCCACTTGAACTCCAGCTCCGGGGGCAGCTGCTGTGCTCTCTCACAGCAGCCCCAGCTTGGCACAACAGAAGGGATCTGGAAAGGCGTGCAAGACGCTGCCATGTCTGGGTTGCCCCAGGGGAAACTGTGCTTGTAGGAGAGGAACCATTGACCTGGGGAAGAGCTGCCAGTCCCAAACCCAGTGTTTCCTTTCGAGGCCAGCCGCCTTGGTGCCGCTCCCACAAGCCACAGCTTCCAGGAGTGCACCGAATAATTGTGTCAGCATGGTAAAGCAAAGTTTCTGCACACTTGGCATCCATACTGGCCACCATTAAGTCCAGCTGGGGACTGTGCTCCTGCTTTTCTGCCTTCGAGGTGCTTTTGCTTGAGTTGGGCAGGAATAGCTGCCCTGTGTCCTGGCACTTGGGATTTGCTTGTGCAGTGGGTACTGCTTATTAAACCTTCACATCCATCAGTTTCATCTGAATGTCAGCTGAAGAGAGATCTCAAGGACTGTGTTTTGGAAGGCTTGGGAGGACAGGGAAATGTTTAGTCTCTCCAGTCACCTCCTCTTGATGTCTCTAATCTACCTTGTTCTACCTAAAAGCTTGTAAACAAACACAATGACAGTAGCTCTCTGTTAAAGTCCAGACATGCTGGAGTAATTTGCTTTTTTTTTTTTTTTTACTTTATTATCCCTGTTATTTTTGCCTTTTCATGGTCCCAGCTGGTTTTTGGGCTTGAGGATTGCCTTTGATTCAAAGCTTTGGTTAGGTCTCCCCAGGAGCAGGGTATGAGCACAGAGTACATTTATGTGGACCTGTGGCTCATGGTTGCCCCGTTGCCATTGCCTGGCCTTGTTAGCGTGTCTTGCACAGCTCAGGTTTTACATCAGAAGAAAAGAGTAACCCTACAGAAAGACCATTTTTTGGCACATTAGTAGTCTGTACTTCCTAAATACCTGCTCCATTAGCTGATGCATTCCCACTGTCTGGAGATTAAATCTTCTAAGAGGGGACGTTGTTCCTCTGGTGCTGCTTTTTGGGGTTGGGATTCTCAGGGAAGAAGTTCTCCTGCTCTCTCATGAGTGACAGATGAAGTGCTAAAGGCACAGACGCTTGCCGTGTTTTATTGCTTAAAAAAAGCTTTGCCTGGGTGCCTGGGGACAAAGCTGAATCTTAGGTCTGGGGAATCCATATTTGTTCTCTCTTAAAAAAGGTGGGATTAATCTTCAGGATGGTTTTTAAAGAAGTCCCCCACCAAGAGCTTTCTCTTTCTGCCTTGCAGTGTTTGTACTAAGCAATTTTTAAGTAATGCCTTTGGAACCCGAGCACCTAGTACTTTGGACTGAGATGACTCAGTGTGAATCCTATCCAGAACCAGATGCAGACACCTGAACTTTGCAACCCTCCTTTGCTACACGCCTGCATTCCTGAGCATAAAACACCATGCAACATGCATTACCTCTGAGGGCTGAGATCTTGAAGTTGTGTGTCAGTGGCTAAGCTCAGTAAATCACCCAGCACTGAATGGGTCTGGCTCAAAAGCAGGGGCTTTGAACCCTTGCAATAAACATGAAATTGTGCAAATACTTAAAATTACCTGTAGCGTGATGGTGATGATGGGACATTGTAGTACATGTGGACTCTACCTCTGTTTACTGGCTGCATATGCTACTGTAATATACACATTTAATATCACGGTCACCAACCTTTTTATGTATTTGTACATATTTGAATGACTTATTGCAATGGTTTCCCAGGGTCCTTTCTGATCAGCAAATTTCTGCATGGCCTTCTGTTATTTGGAAATAGCTGCCTCGTAGATTTGATAATTTGTGTGTGCTCATTTGTTATTTGAAAGTAACTACCAGGTACTTTTGATGAATAATTTTCCGCCTACTGGTTGCTAACCTGCTGCTCTTTTTGCATAGCTGGTAATTTGGTCTTTTGGGCATGGTACTGGATGTGTCGGTCATGCGATTCTGTTAGGAGGTGCAAAGTATATTAAAGAAGAGAAGCAAAGGAGGAAAAGCAATTTGCTGTGAAATTCTGTGCTATTGAGACTATAGAGTTCACTCCCCTTTAGGCCACTTGAAAACCAAGTGCAGGTGCATCACTCGTGAACTGCGTAGTTCTGGGCACCTTGACACTGGGATGCAAAAATATGGGATAAACCCAGGCTGAAATAGGATAAAAATTGTTGCATATTTGCTTTGGATCCTGCTGGAGCTGCAGAAGGTGGTCTTGTACGGTGTGTAGCTATGGGGTCCGTGGCTGTTGCGTGAATTCTGCTGCTGGGGCCAAGTGCTGCTTGACTGTGCAGGCAAGGTGTGGCAACCAGCGCCAGCCACCTCACACTTGCTTGCAGTTCAAATTTGCCTAAGTAATTAATATGTCACTTTAGCCATTTTAATAAGCATGATTTTCCTGCAGGCAGTGGCTTGTGGGATGCTCAGCAGCAGCCCACTCTGCGCCGCTGATAGTAATTCACCTTCATCAAATCTCCAAACTTACGTTCTTGGTGCTGAGTGACCTTTATTAAACAAATTGACCAGTTCAAGTACATAATTTAAAAGTTCTGTTCAAACATGATATTTAGATCCAACTGCAGCTTCCCTGTAAAATTAAGGATTTAATGCTCTCATTCCAGCTAAATGGACTTTACGGTGTTCAGGCTGAAAAGACTGCATGGTGGATTAGAAAGCCATTGTGAAAAGTGTCATTGAAAACCTGTAATTTTCCTGTCTCTCCCTCTTCAATGATCCATTTTCATGCCAAATATCAGGAGACAAATGCACTAATTCAGCTGGGCTGGTAGGGCTTTGCTCTTGGTACGCATCTGCAGCCTCAATTGGGGCTTGGCACAGGAGCTTTAAGGTGCAAATATGCAGCTGGGAGTCTTCAGATGGGAAAGTCATTGCCCAACATACGATAGGTGCTTATAAATATTGGGAATTAATGGCTATTATCAGATGAAGCAATGTTTTTTATGGTAACATGCCTAATTGCATATTACCCAAAGGCTTGCATAATTTATTTGAAGGTTTAACGGACACTAACCATTCATCTTGTATGGCTCTATCAATCCACACACTTTTGGCAGATCTTCTACTGTCTATAAAAGATATCTAATAATCCATTAACTAGTCAATTTGAAAGCCACCCTGCAAGAATATTATTAAGTTCTTTCTTTATTACTAAATTTAATGAGATGAATACTCACCTTGCATAATATGATTTACTTTTCTTCTCTGCTCCTGCTGAACCTAACCATAAGACAGCCATAAGCTCAGGGCTGCGTTCAGGTGGTCACTCACTTGGCATGTTCATGAAGAGATATATCAATTTATAGACACTTAAACTCAGATTAAAGACAGTGGTCTGACTCATGGTACAGTATTTAAGGCTCCGTGTGGTGCCCCTTTATATCCCTGTTAATATCACTATAGTTGTATTCTGATGTGGTTTTTCTGTTGTTGGTTGTTAGTGGGGAGCCTGATGCTCGTCCCCCCATGTGTCCTGCAAGGGGGGAGGCTCTGGCCTCTCTGGGGTGATGCCTCTTTTGGCTTTAGTTTTACCTGTATGCCTGAGAGAGGGTTTAGAAAAGGTTTGGACTGCTTGTAAATTAGTCAAGTCTGGATTTTTCCATAGGAGCCGCTCTAATAGCAGTGCCTCCTTGTGGCCTGAATGCTGCTAGGTGTTGGCTTTTGACAGTGTTAAAGTTGGAGAAAAGCTTTTTAGTGACAGCTGGGGGGATTTCTGACATCATATCAGTTTGAAAATATATGTAAGTGAGTTTTGGATGAAAAGTAGATGAAACTTTCTATTACTCAAAAAGCTGAGAAAAATATTCACGCAGAAAAAGAAAACCCGAGACAGAAGGCTGATGCCCCCTCCAGTTTCTTCTGTTTCTGTGTTCTCTGATGCCTCTGCTTTCTAATTTACGAGCAAAGGAAATGTTGGTCCCCCTGAGGGTCGATGCAGCTGGGAGTTGGTGCTGGTGTTCTTACAGACTCTCTGCTTTGAGCAGAACGTAGTCACAACTGCACTGTGCCAGCTTCCCATTAATGAACTGGGAATATTTATGCCATGAGTATTAAGAACGCAACACTGCTCAATAGTACTGAAGATGAGAAATACTTGCAATTGCTAAGTAACCGCACTTTTCTGCATGTTGGCTGCAACGTCTTCAGAATCTGCTGCACCAAGGTGGAGCTGTAAACCTTAGAAAGCTGTTAATGCATCTTTGAAGACCCTCTACCTCTGGTTAGACTTCATTTTTATATTGCTTTTCCAAGAATAAAGCCAATTGAGTGAGCACCCAGGTCTCACTGCAGGCAGTGACCACCCCAGCACACCCAGACAGTGCTCCTCAGCGAGCTGCCCCACCAGCGCAGCAACTCCCAGCTGGGAAATGTTTTTTTTTGGCCAAATTCTATGTCGCGGAGCATTTGCTATACAGCTTGTAAATCATGACTGCTCACAACCAGGTGAAAAAATGACTCCTTGCAAAATGAGACATGATCTTAAGGCCTTTCTCAGGTACATCACCTGACTGCTGCAGGAGCATCCTTTTCTCATTGCTTGAATTCATCTTGAAATTTGGGCTCCAGAGTGACTTTGCAATAGGTTAGGGAAAAATCTATATGTTAGAATAATGCTGAATATAATGGATGACTTCTTAATAGCTAGGAAATAAAGCCATAGCTAGCTAAATAAAGCTTTGTGGCTCTGGACTCTTGCCTTATTCTACATGGGCTTTTAAAATAAACCATAAATTCCTTGAGTTTTACTGTTGAGATACTTAACTATTCAAGTAGGAAGAATGAAATATATATTGCATTGGAAGAAAGTGAATGCCTGAGCTGCCTTTATAGTTGAAGCAAGACTGACTATGGCAGGCTACATTTTTTGAAAAGGGGGAAAATATTAATTTGCTACTTAACTCAGTATCAAATGCATCATGAACTACTTCTGATGGTCATTGCCATAATTTCTCCTCCACAAAGAGTGCCAGACAGGTTTGAGAAATAGCTGAGCCCCTTCTCAAACTTTTATTTAGCCAGTGTTGTAAAATAACTTCATCCCCATGCACCTCATAGTTTTACAGTACCTGGATTTAAAATCACTATTTCCATTTTCTTTGACTACATTATATATGGTTCAAAGCAATGTATTCACCTGAGGTGAAGAATTATCCTCCTGTGACATTAATCTGTGCAAACTTCTCTGGCTGCTATGAAAACACCAGGAGGGATCCAATGAGCCGCATTTATAGGGGAGTTTGGGAGGACTGTGGGGGTTGCTGTGAGAGGTCCAGCTTGTTGGTGCAATCTAGGATCAGTCTCATAACTCTGCCCCTGAAGAAAAGCGGTATGAGGCAAGGATTAGGGTCAGAATATTTACCTGTCCATCCCTTTTTGGCAAAACTTTGTCGGTATTTTTGTATTTCTTTCCAAAGCAGGTTTCTTAATCTGTAGGTTCATGGTGAGCTGATGTAAGGAGGGAAATGCAGAGGGAATTCAGATCTGGTGTTTGAGTCTGTTTATGATTACAGTTTTAGGTTTTCCCTCTACCCCCTAGGATACTCAAGAAAGATGCGTGATAATGCTGAAAGTTGAACTTGTTCAGTTTGGGGGAGGGGAGGCGGTATGGTCCCTTGGAGACCCTGTGCACAAGCTGGTTTTAGTCTTTGTATTTGATTCAGAGTCACTGCAATTAGGCGACAGACATTTATTTCCTGGGATTTTGACCTGGTTAGTAGATATGTTAATCTTCTTATAATATTAACATATTACATGAATTTTTCTCAGCTGAGGTATTGAGGGTAGATTGCTGCAGAGACTCACAGCTAGCTGGGCTTCAGCATTTACAAGGCAATCCCTTGATGGTCCTATGTTAGTGAACATGCTTTTTTTTTTTTTTCTTTTTTTTTTTTTTCCCTGTGGAAGTTTGGATCAATCACTATATTTTTGTTTGACTATATTTTCCTGGTTCCAAAAAGAAGTGCACTGCATTTCTCATATATATCCACATATTTCTGCGTGCCTGAGCAAGTCCTCAGGAATCAGACCAGCAGGGCCAGACCGAAGGTCATAGAATCACAGAATCATTTTGGTTGGAAAAGACCTTTCAGATCATCGTGTCCAACTGTTAACCCAGCACTGCCAAGCCCACCACGAAACCCTGTCCCAAAGCACCATGTTTACGTGTTTTCTAAACACCCCCAGGGATGGTGCCTCCACCGCCTCCCTGGGCAGCCTGTGTCGGTGCTTGGCCACCCTTTCCGTAAAGACATTTTTGCCATGCCACAGCTCAGGCATTAGCAAGTGCTAGATGCTTTATTCTGAGAAACAGGTCAAGAGGGAAAAATGAGAACATAAAAAGACATTTCATGCAGGAAGATGCTCCTGAAACTGCAGCGCCAGGTTAATGCAGAATTGTGTCCTGTTAATCCACCTCAAGGCAGATTGCTGTGGTGCAGCTTCCAAGGCTGCAGCCTTTTGGGGTGCCTCTGCATGAGCCTCATTGCAGCCTCCAGAAGTATTTGAGTTTCTTTGCTGCATGCAAGGGCTTCCCAGTGCCGCTGCAAAGGGAAACAACATAGCAAAATGCCTTCATCAGTGAGGCTATTCACTTGATGGCATTTTAATGTACCTTCATGTCTAATGACGTTACTTCTTCATTTTGATGGGAGGAATGTGGCATGTTCTGGTAGGTGGAAGCTGAAGTTACATAAATTGAACCTGGTGTTAGGAGACAACGGTTAAAAATGGGAGTAATCAATCATATGGATCAGTTTGTAAGGGAAGTGGTAAATGCATCGTTACCTGAAGCCTTAAAATCAGATCAGACATATGCTGGCTCTCTGAATGATGCAGTTTGGCCCAACTGCAGGTTGAGGGATTTGACAGTATTTGTGTCCTCAGCAAAGAGTTTTCCACACCTGGAAGAACTTGGGGTGATGTCTGTGAGGCACCTGCCATGTGTAGGGTCTCTGGGTGGGTTTCTTGCTGTGTCTGTGTCCTGGGAGTTCATAAAAATTCACAAAACTGACAAATTCCCGTTGTTTTCTAACTCTTCTGTTGCAAATAGAGTGATTTCAAAATTATGTATCAGTTTAATAGGGAAAAAATATGAATGGAGTTCCCCAGTTCCCTCTTGTTCTCCCGCAGCCAAATGCCCCAAGAACTGTTCAACAAGTCTGAGCTGCAAAAAAGTGGGTCGCTGAGAAACTTCAAAAATCTGGTAACAGTTCTGAATTGTGCCTGTGTTTGCTTGACCTGATTTTTCCTTATCCATAAAAACGTTTAATTAAATGTATTTCAAGGCCCTGAGCTGCACAACCGCTGTTGTTATTTAATTGCCTCAAATAAACCCTCCTTTTGTGCGTGTTGCTAATGAGCGATTTGCTCTGTGGCACTTGCAGCTCCAGCAGACAACTCTGGCAAGCTGTTGACGGTTAATATTTGCCTCTGATTTTTTTTTTTATTTTTTTTTAATTGTTCCTTTCAAACTACTGTCACCGGGTGTATGGAGAACAGCCCAGATATATATGCACAGTGCCGGAGATCAGAGTTCCCAGCTGAACTGTTGCTGTGCATTAAGAGCTATATAAACAGCTTTCTGGGGTTTACACCAAGGTAAATATTAATCTTTTTGCATGAACTGGTGATGGAAAAACCCAGGGTAAATAGCAATATTAATAAACCTTAACAGTTTAAAGCAGTGCGGTGCCAGGACTCCTTCCCCTCCTCTTTATGCTGGGGATGACGCAGGTCTCCTGGGTGCTGCTACAGGAGTTTGGATGGGGGGCAGCTGTGGGGGGAGAAGGGGGTTTGGGCATCATCTGGACAATACTCACAACTTGACACAACTCTGATTACCCAAACTCCAGTGGGAACTGCAAATTTCCTGCATTGGCTGGATGCAAATCAGTGGAAAGCGCTCACAGTGGGATGAAGGCTCCCTGGGTGATGCTGAAAGCCAGGACAAATGTTTTCCAGCAGCTTTGCCACAGGGACGCTTGTCCTCCCCTTGCCAAGTGGGTCCTCAACATCCTCTGGGGTATGGCGGCATCGCAGCGGTTCTCTGACTGATTGCAGTAAACAATCACCCTTCCCAACTCAATTCCATCTTAAATGCCTCCTAGAAAAGGATGACACAAAATGATTTGGGCTGGTCTAAGGACCACTTCTAACATGGCCAGCTCATAGTTAACTCCCCATCACCAAAACCCCAAGTAGAATTAGAAACCAACCCCCTACGTAACCTCATATAGCATGTGCATGTCCCACAGATAGCAGTGAGCTCCTATGAGAGGTTTGGTGAGAACTTGGACAACATTACTGCGATGGAAACCAGGGCTTGGCAGGGGAGAAAGGTGACTTGTTCATGGATTTGCTGCTCCTTAAATAAGGGATATGTCCCTGAGAAAGCTGGTGTGTCTGATACCGATCTCGATGTGGCAGGAGAGGGCTTGTGCTGCCCAGAGATGGGATGCAGGGATGGCTGTGGGGTTTGCTGGATGAACTGAACTGCCTGAGAAAATCCTGGATAAATTGCTCTATAATGCTCCGCTTTCACTGAGAGCAGAGTCAAATAATGGCTTCATTTAAAACCTAGACCAAACAATAACTTCCTCTGCTCGGGGCATGATAGTGAAATATGGGTTGTTTGGCTACATCGCTGTGAAATTCTTTACCTCATTGGTGTAAAAAGGTCCCTGAGGTCTTTCGAATATGCTTGTTTCCTCCCCCTGACACGTCCCTCCATTTAATTTTGGTGTGAAGCTGTGCCTGCTCTGTTGGGAATTCATTTCTGGGTCAACCCCTTCCAACCTTTCAGTGCATTAATCGTGGTGTTGTAGCTTTGATTAAACTGCAAAGTGTTCCCTTCCTAATTTAGCTTTACAAATTAATAAGGGGGTGACCAATTGCGCACAGTCTGGTCATGATTTGCTGCTGTCACTTGTGGAGGGGTAGGGTGACTGTCACTGCCTGCTTCAAAAGGAGGTGGAAAAGGATGTGAAATCTTATAAATCCTGGCTTAGTGGAGTATCTGGGCTTGGAAACCACTTGCTGCAGCTCCTTCATTTTTATAGTGGGGAAGAAAGAAGTCCCTTATATGAGCACTTGGGGTAAATTGTCTTTTCCTTAAGTGAGCATAGAGAGCATAACCCTGCACCTCCCTCCTGCTCTGCAGAACAATTGGTTTTAAATAGTGTTTCCCTGATACACGTATATTTTTACTTTAACAGTGCAACAATCCAAGTCCCGTCTGGATTTAAAGCGGAGGAGGAGGTTTAACAAAAAGGCTAAAATACTGTTTCTTGTAACATGGCAACGTTTGTGCATACAGAGCCCCATTCCAGGAGAGGTGTGAGATTGAAGTAAAAATTAATAATGGGTGAACAACATTGATTTTACAATGACGTTGAGACTGGGAGCCTTGGAGGAAGGAGACATGGTCTTGGCAAAAAGTTTCTGTCTGGATCAGCAGCTTTCCTTCCAAGTCAGTGCTGATCAGCCTGGTAGGATGCTCAAAACGATGTCCTATGATTATACGACTGGAAACATTTTAATTAAGTGATGCAGCCTGGGTTGCTAAGTGAATTTTAAATGTATGTAAATAATTTCCCAAGCCTTGTGCACACTGGGCAGAAATGAAGTATGCTGAACATGAAAACTTTGCTTGCTTTTTAGGATTAAAATGTTTCCACTTGCTTAAGTGAGAAATCTTTTTTTGCTGTTAACAAGAGTGACTGAAGGTGAGCCAGACCGGCTTCCTCATCGCTGGAACTTGATAACACAGGGGTATCAATCAGCCTTACTGAATTAGCATTTCACTGATAGTGATGCACAAAGCCTTTTAATGAGGACTTTCAAGTCTCCCAGCTCAGGGTTTCTGCCTGCTTGTTCCTTAGCAACAGAGGGGATTGGCAGGCAGAAGGGTTTTGATGTATTCTTACATAAAGGATTTACAATGCTGGAAATTGCATGCAAAAATTAGAATAATTGTGTTTTATTGTTTTGGCACAAAGTTCAAAGATAAACAAACAACCTTTGGGCCCCCCGAAGCTTCCTGTTGTGTTCTTATTCCTTCTTCAGTTCTTGTGGAGAAGTTATCCACCAAGTCTGGAGTTTAAATTAAATAGACTTTTGTCTATTTTCTAGAAATTAACACATCAGAGCAGAAAAAGTAGTGCTCGTTGATCTGCATTAGAAAGGAGAATTAACAAGCGGTCTACCAAAATGCACGGAAAGGCAACACTTTTGCAAAGCTGCGGTTTGTCAGTGGTAGCATCTTCTGGGCAAGCAGCAGTCCCCAGGCCAGCTCTGCATCCCCCTCCTCCTGCAGCTCTCAGGGTCCCTCATGACAGTGGCTGGGGGAGCAGCATGCGGTGCAGCCTCACCGAATCCCTGCAATCAGCCATCTCCTTCCACCTCTGAGTTTCTGCCTCTCTGAACATCTTTGGTGGTCTCCCCATCTCTGGGCATCAGCCTCCTGGCTGCCAAAACTTGCTCAGTTTAATGGCACTTATATTTCTGGGGTATGCAATATAAGCATTTTTGGGATGTGGCTGAGGCTGTCCTTTGAGTCAAGTTGAACTCGATCGAATTCTGGCTGAAAAGAGGATAGTTTTTATCTGTCTTGCTCAGCTTAGATGTCCATGTAAAGGAAAGCCGGGATAATGGGACCCTGCTGGGTGTTGTGGTGGAAGCCAGCACTCAGCTCCTCTTTTCCATGCTTCCCATGTCCACTTGGTCTCCTTTGCTCCTGCCCTGGCCCATGTCCGCTGCTTGGTGGTGTATAATATTAACACTGCGCATCAGTCCTTCACTTTCTGCTTTCCCGGTGCTACCCTGAGCACGGGACCACAGCTGTTCCACCCTGAAAGCTGCTGTCAGAGGCGGGGAGGGGATCAGTGTTGAGAAGACAGCCTTCACTGGGAAGCGCCCACCTCCTTTCCATGGGATCCCACCCTTCAGCCTCCCTGAGCTCCTGCAATACGTCAAAGCCTGCTGCAAAGCTGATGTTGCCAATTAGGCTTTCCTTTAATGAGCTCTGGTGTGGGCTGCCTTCCCACTTGCAGATTTGTTCATGTCTCCTTGGTGTCCACGCCGTTAGCTGAGGTTGGGTGTGAGGCAGACTGTGGTAGGGGCTGTCGGGAAGCGCTGCGACGCATCACCTATGTCGTGGCATGGCGGTGGTGTTTGCAGCAGCCTGGAGAGGACTTTATTCATTATAAAGTTCCCATGCTTTACAGCAGTGAGGGTGGAAGTGCAAAGCATAGTAAATTGTGGCTGCTAAGCTTTTCATGCCTGTGAGGTACACTGAGTACCAGCTTTTGCCTCATCACTGCACATCCCTGCATTTGCTGTTCCGCTGGAAATAGCAGTGCCCTTTCCCTCCCTGGCCTGGGCACATGCACCAGATCTACTCCACCAAATCCCAGAGCTGGACCTCTCCACTTGAAGAAAACCTAGTGTAAACTCTAGGAAACCCACCCAGTTTGCTCCTGACATGGCTGCTTTGTATTTTACGAGGGGCTGGGTCAGCTTTAAGGCTGACCATGGGGCAGGTGTCTGTGGCTGAGGCTGTCCGGTGCAGGAACGGAGCTGCTGGTCCTCCTAGTCTCACCCAATTTGCCTTGTGCAACAGCCCAAATTCTTTAATTAAAAAAACACAACACCCAACCACCACCAAAACAAAGCACAGCAAGAACAGCAAGCAAACTTCTGCAAACACTTCCTGGCAATTTTATAAGAACTCAGACTTTTTTTTTGTTCTGTTCCAAGAGGGCTATGTCGATCCCTGTGCACCTGTTAACCCCACAGGTTATGCAGCTTTCATCCCGTCCCACTGCAAGGAGTGATCTTCTCCCAGCGAGGCACTCGTCCACCTCTAGCATTCCTTGAAGCAAGCGATGCCATGTCCAGCTTAACCCTGCACAGAATAACCTGCAATGCTAATTTAAAAGAATGAAGGTTTACTTTGTTATTACAGTCTGTTCCCTGAGGGCATTTTGGCACATGAGTGAACCATCCATGCTGTTGATAAATGCCTGTTGCACGTATTAGTCTGGTCTGCACCACCGGAAGGTGTTTCTGCAGCAGTATTTACCTACCAAATACTCGGCCCCTCCTGCCCGTTGTATCTCCGACAGGCAGCACCTGACTCCCCAGGGGCGATGCACTCTGGGGGCTCCCTTCAGCCTCCTGTCTGCACCGTGCCATAGCAGTCCCACCCAGAAGAAAGTGATGTACGTGTTACCTGCTTCTGCCAGAGGGTGTTGCCACTCCACCGCGTTATGTGCCCGGCCAGAGCTGCAAACAACACGGAGCTCTGGCTCGTGCTGCTCTCCACTCTCTGCTGATGTACCTCAGTTCTTCCCAGTGCCTCTCATCTGTAGGAAACTTGCATCTCTAATGATTTCATTGTACGAATTAATGTTTCTAGGTGTGAATTGCAGCTTATTTGTGCTGCTGAACCTGGGAAATACAGGGGCTGGTGTGATCTGGCTTACACGCAGCGATGCTTTGGCCCGGGGTCCGGGTTGGGATCCATGTGTGCCTGCTCAGAGCGGATTGCAGAGCTGAGGCACTGTGCGTCTTAGGTGACAGCATGGGAGTAAGATACAATGAACAGGAGGAAAACATCCCCACTTTTGCTTGCCAGGTTTTAAATCCCCTTGAGCTACACAGCAGAAAAGGAGCCTGTTGGTACAGTCTGTGTCTCCTCTGCCCTGGGGTAAATCCTGACGGGTTCTGCTGAAGTTGATGGAAATGTATGAGAGCACTGAGGAAGATGTGATCATCTGATTTTTGCCATCGAATTGAAACAGGAGCTGATGGATGCAGAAAATGCATTCCAGTGTCTTCCCACAGAGGAAGGTAAAGAACAAAAGAGGTGATGAGCTAGGACACCAGCATTTTGCTGTAACTGGGGGTGCAGCAGAGTGGGCACCCAAGCAGGCACTGTGGGCTCTGCTCCCAGGGTCTCTGTGCAGCACTGCTGCTCACTGCCCTCCTGTGAGCAGGCTCTTTTCTTCAAGCTTTCTGAGGATGGTGAGGAGGGGATCTGGCCCTTTCCCAAGCTTCGCCCACGGCAGCACAGCAGCCTGTTACTAGTGCCAGACTGAGCTGCTCAGTACCGGGATCATGGGAATCTGCAGTATTTGCATTTTGCGGTGCTTTCTTGACACTTCTAAAAAACACTTTCTGCTTAAGAGTAGAGTCTTTTTGTTTCTTCTTCTTTCAGGATATCAGCTCATTTGGATTTGAACGCTGAGAAACTGTTGTTACCTGTCAGCCCACTTAGGCATTTTGTCCAGAATACTGATCATTAATCCTTAATTTTTTTTCTACATTAAAGAATGTTAAGGGAATTTTATAGGTGGCATTTATTTTTTCTTGAAGGCTTTAGTAACTGCTCTTTATTTAAAAAGATCAAAAGTTTGATGAGCAATAGCAATTTAAGTGTAAAGACTGAACTAGTCTCTGCTTTTATAGTCAATTAGCTCACTGAAATAGTGCAGCACATTATTGTGTGCAATATATATATACACAAGGTTAATCACTGGAGGTGCTTGAAAGACACATCCTTGGAGACCCTGGACGTGCTTTCTCCAGTGGTCTGGGACAACACTGAAGATGTCCAGGCAACTACCCCTCAAGACGAAAGGGCTGTGGGAGACTCAGCTGCAAAACTGCTGAGCGTTAGTTTACGGTGCATCCCCACCCTTCTACTCACTGCTTCTTGTCCCTCTTTAAATACCACCGCATTTTATTTATACAGAGGGTGTCTGGAGCTGGCGAGCTCTTGCTCTGCGAGGACGTCGATACACCCCAACACTGCAAAGGCTGAAATTTGGAAACCTGGCTGTGTATTCTGCGTATTTGAAGGGAAAATGGCGTGTATTTGTTTGATAAGGAACTGGATGGTACGCTATTTGCCATTTTTAATGCATCTAGATGAAATGCACTCTCTGACATTTCCTTTGCTAAACTCAGTGGCTTAATATTCAGCAATCTACCCTTCATTATGTTAAATGCCTTTTAAAAAGTAACCAGAGTGCTATTCGGAGAAGGCCCACTGGCATACAAAATGGCTTCATCCCCATAAAAATGCAAATTGACTCTCTAGAAGTGTAGGTCTAGCTCGTTTGTATAGAAAATAAAAAAGGGCTTCGAACAGAGCCCAGAGGAACTCTGCTAACAACAAGATGTTCCGTGACATGAGCAGCCCGATATCTTACTGAAAAGATAATTTCTCAGCTCTTTCCCAAACTTTAATTTTTATTTTTAACCCTGAATTCCCACCAGAACCCAGATGAGGAGATCCTCATCTCCTGACAACTCTCTGCTTTTCTGAGACCTTCAGAAATGGTGCAATGCCATAGAAAATAAAGAGGGGTTTGCTGCCTTGGTCAGCCAAAAGTAGCTATAGTGGCTGTAACACTCAGTGGTTATTTGTTTTTGAATGTGATTATCGTTTCTGAAGATGTGTATCTGTTCCTACATGCAGGTGAGAAAAAAAATCAAAGCATGTTGCAAGAACCTGGCTGTTCCTCAAGGAACTCACCTGGGAAAGTAACGGCTCTGAAGGGCCAACACCAACATGCCCAGCTTGCACAGCATGCCCAATGTGCACAGCGTTGTGGTGCTTTCCTTAGAAGCACTGCTGGCAAAATAGAGGACTCCAGTCAGATGCAGTTTTTCCACTTTCTGCCAAAATAAAGTTTTTCCATTTATTTGGGGTGATTCACTTATGCCAGTTGTTCTTCCCTGCAGAAACCTGGGTTTCTCATGGAGGAGGAGCTGAGCTAAGTTTCAAAACCTTGAGATGCTCCAGAGTTTCCCCACAGCTGTGGGATGTGGCTGCTCTGGGGGCTGTGCGAGGAGGCTGGAGCACTTTGGTCCTGCTGAAGTGGCTTGCAGATATGAAATATGGCACTCGATCAAATGCAGCATGCTACAGAAATAACCACTGTGTGAAAAATCACAGAGCTGCGTTTCATTCATTTTATTCACTCCTGCTATTTTGCTTCCTTTCTCTTTCCAGTAGGGTTTTTACGCCTTATTCATAGCACATGGCCAAGACCAGCCTTTTCCTGTGGGTCTCTCCTTCCACACAGCGTGACCATGCTATCATCCCCATCTGCTCTGAAGGAACGTTCCCAGGGAAAAGCGAACATCTAAATTTTGGGATGATTCCTGTAGAGAAGCCATTGACTTAGTTTGTTCATTTGTTGAATATGCATATTGTCATTTACATAATTTGTCTCATTGAAATAGAGGGACTGTTAGGCTCTGCCTCTGCTCCCTGTGAACAGCAGGGTGTTCCCAACGCTACAGCAAGAGGCAGGACAAAGACACTAAAAATAATTTATTTTATTGTAATGGAGATGCCCATTGCCTTGCTGAAACTGATACGTATTTGCACAGGTCACCAAATGACCCCAGGCACAGGAGCTCAGTCATATTCAGCCCAGGTCACACTCACAACAGACCTGCTACCAGAAATTGTGTCTGCAACTGATGCTAAAAGTCACACTGCTGGCAAAATCTTTGGATCATCTCTCCAGGCCATTGGCAGTAAATCAGCTGTTACGGCATTCTGCCTAAGCCTTCTCTCCCAGTGCTAGGAATACTGGATCACCACTGTGAGAGACTCGGGCAGGTTTGGCAACCTCAAGCCTACAGATGCCACTTCCAGCATTTATGCATGTTGTGGACAGGCACAGCCTTCCTGTTGCTGTTTCCCATTTATAGATTTTATTGCCCTTTTTGGTGTCATTTCTACTAATATTCAGCATTCTATGCCAGGCTTTTCTCTCCAGTTGTAACTTACGCACACACACACACACACACACACTTTTTGTTAATTTGTGCTTGGGCTCAGTCGGGCAGCAGCCACTGTGCCAAGTTGTCTGCCACAGCAATTGCTGGGCTGTGTTCCAGTTTGGGATCACATTTCTGGAAGCACTTTAAGAATCAAAATACCCACTGAGGAGTTTTGCTGTGTCTTCAGAGCCAGATTGTGGCCAAGATTTTGAGGACCCGTGGTCCTATCTCGATAGCTGATGTTGGGTTGCACGGATGCTTTGGCGCAGCTCCCTGCATCTCGGAGCAGGGTGCTGTGGAGGGAGAGTCTCTGGCTCTCAGTGAGCGATTTCATGCTGATGCTGTTGAACTTGTTCTTCTGCTCTCATGCCAGTGGAGGGCCAATGGTGATGAATTTTCTCATGGAGCTGTTGTCTTCAGAATGCTTTGGCTGGGTTGTATAGTCATGGCATTTCTGAAATATCTCATTTTCTTTAATCTGCTTTTATTTGCTTGAAGCAGATATTAATGGGGATTTCAAATTACTTTTCAAGATGCTGGTTTATTTCATTGGTGTTTGTTTTAGTTGGTTGAGTTGGATGGTACCATATGCAGCCTCCAGCCTGATTCCCCCGCAGTGAGTCCTGGTGACACCAATGCAGAGGGCAGCAACAGCCCTTGGAGATGACCTGGGGGAGGACAACTGGACAGGAGTGGGAATGTAAAAATTTCATATATTTATGATGCAGAAAATGAATATTCTCTCATGCTATTAGTAAGGATCCAGCTGGAACCTTCTATTTAGAGAATTACTTTGTTCCAGTCTTTGCTCCCATTGCTTTTTATCAATGCCAGGTGAAAAATGTCCTTTTTTTCCCCAGATGTTCTTGAGATCCATGCATGCCACAAAACTGCCCACTGCTCGTTTGACTTTCATCATAAATGTAACTGCACAGCAAGTCCTTGATCCATTATTTCCGTGTTTTTTTCTAATGTTTGGTTCAATGCCATTTCCAGATCTTTCACAATATAATAAGTAACCAAAAGCCCTAACACTCGGCAGGTTTCTGTGTCTGGTATCACAGCAGATAAAACTAATGTGTTCCAAAAGGTTAGGTTGGGTCTGTTTTTCCTGTATCCCTTCACAAAGCCAGTGTTGTTTTCTAAAGATGTGTTTAATCCTGGTGCTGCATCTTTCATTGTCTTCACATCCTCATTATGCTGACAGGAACGTACAACACAAACCCAGAGTGAGAGCAGCCCATCGCAGGTTTTCTACTAGATGGAGCAAACTTGTAGGTGCATCCTTCTGAAATCTGTTTATTATTAAGAACTGAATGAAGAAATTAGAACATGATATGTAGTATCTGAAGCTGGGTGTGCACTGAAGCTGTGGGTTGTAATGTGGTTCCCACACCCTGCTCTGTGGTGTTTCTGCTACTGTTGAGGTCTCAGCCCCACTGAACCTCGTGGGTGTATGTCTACATGTCCTGCTACAGTGCATGGCAGAGGTGCCTGAGCTGACCTTAAGTGCTCCAGTTCAACACCCAGAAATGTGCAAAACGTATAAAAATGTCTATAATGATAAAAAATCCAGCACTCCATTTCTGACAGGGGTGGGAGGACGGGCAGGTGCAGCCCAGGTACAGCCCATGGCTTGGCTCAGCAGCAGATGGGGGCTGCCAGCTCCCCGCTGCCTGCAGCAACGCGGCCATGGTGCAGGAGATGACATGGTTATGTTGCATGGGAGAGGCTAGTCCCAGAGGAAGTAAGTCTGTATAAAACCAGTCCTCATGAGCTGTTCTCTTCTGTGCAATACTTGTTTACTCCCAACATGTTACACCAGCACACTTGTGCAGGTCACCAGCTCTGTAGTTTTGCAGCAGGAGGGAGGAAAAGTGCCAGTGCCAAGACTTACATGGAACAGTCCTTTTTGAGCTGTATGTTTATTAGTGCATTGAGTGAGGTTGTGCCAGAGGCGCCCCTCGGGATAAAGGGCTCATTGCATCTGGTGCTGTACAGACCTGTGAGAAAGCTGAGCCTTGAAGAGCTTACGACTCCTGCAAGCTCTGCTGGAAGCTCATCTCTAGGCACATTAAAGTTGTAGTTAATCAGATCAGCTGAATTTTGCAGCAAGGTCACATCTGTAAGGCCAAACAAGGTACAAATATTAATTCCAGACCAATCAGTCATTAAGAGGGTGGGGAACTGCATCATGAGCCAAGAACAAAGTTCATTGCATTGTCTTGCAAAACAGAAGCTTGATCTTTGTAGAATCATAAAATAATAGAATTGTTTAGGTTGGAAAAGTCCTTTCAGATCATCATGAGCAACCACTAACGCAGCGCTGCCAAGGCCACAACTAAACCCTGTCCCAAAGCACCACAGCTACACATCTTTTAAACACCCCCAGGGATGGTGCCTCCACCATCTTCCTGGGCAACCTGTGCCGGTGCTTGACAACCCTTTTGGTGAAGAATTTTTCCCTAATATCCAGTCTAAACCTGCCCTGGCACAACTTGAGGCTGTTTTCTCTTGACATAGCGCTTGTTATCTGAAAGACTGACCCCCCCCCTTGCTACCACCTCCTTTCAGGCAGCTGTAGGGAGCAATAAGGTCCCCCCCGGGCCTCCTCCTCTCCAGGCTGCCCCCCCAGCTGCCCCAGCCGCCCCCCATCAGCCTTGTGCCCCAGCCCCTTCCCCAGCCCCTGCCCGGCTCTGGCCACGCTCCAGCCCCTCAGCGTCCCTCTTGGCGTGAGGGGCCCAGAGCTGCACACAGGGCTCGAGGGGCGGCCGCACCAGTGCCCAGCACAGGGGACGGGCACTGCCCTGGCCCTGCTGGCCACACTGTTCCTGGCACCGGCCGGGGCGTGTTGGCCTCCTTGGCCACCTGGGCACCCTGCTGGCTAGTGTTCAGCCGGCCATTGAGCAGCCCCCCGGGCCCTTCCCCGCCGGGCAGTTCCCAGCCCCCTGCCCCAGCCCGCAGCGCTGCCTGGGGCTGGTGTGACCCACGGGCAGGCCCCGGCACTGAGCCGTGTTGAACCTCACACACCTGGCCTCAGCCCATCAGCCCAGCCTGCCCAGCCCCCCTGCAGAGCCCCCTGCCCCCCAGCAGGGCAGCACTGCCCAGCCTGGTGTCATCTGCAAACTGACTGGGGGTGCACCCCATCCCCTCGCCCAGATCACTGATAAAGATATTAAACAGGTCTGGCCCCAGCACTGAGCCCTGGGGAACACCGTTTGTGACTGGCCACCAGCTGGATTGAATTCCATCCACCACCACTCTTTGGGCTCAACCATCAGCCATTTTTTTACCCAGTGAAGAGTATGCCTGTCCAAGCCATGAGCAGCTAGTTTCTCCAGGAGAATGAGGTGGGAAACAGTTTTTAAGCCTTTACTAAAGTCCAGGTAGACAGCATCCACAGCCTTCCCTCACTCACTGAGCCACCTTGCCGTAGAAGGAGATCAGGTCAGTCAAGCAGGATGTGCCTTTCATAAACCCGTGCTGACTGCACCTGATCACTGGTTGTCCCGTATGTGCTGTGTGTTGGCATCCAAGATGATTTGCTCCATAACCTTCCCCAGCACAGAGGTCAGACTGATAGGCCTGTAGTTCCCCGGATCCTCCTTTCAGCCCTTCTTATAGATGGACGGCACATTGGCTAACTTCCAGTCAACTGGGACCTCCCCAGTTAGCCAGGACTGCTGATAAATGATGGAGTGGCTCAGTGAGCACTTCTGCCAGCTCCCTCGGTACCTCTGGGTGGATCCCATCAGGCCCCAGAGACTGTGTGTGTCTCAGTGGCGTAGCAGGTCACTGACCATTTCCACTTGGATTATGGAGGTTTCACTCTGCTCCCTGTCCCCGTCTTCCAGCTCAGGGGGCTGCGTACCCCGACAGTTACTGGTCTTACTATTAAAGATGGAGGGAAAGAAAGCATTAAGTACCTCAGCATTTTCCTCATCCTTTGTCACTCTGTTTCCTCCTGCATCCAATAAAGGATGGAGATTCTCCTTAGCCCTCCTTCTGTTGCTAATGTATTTATAGAAATGGTTTTTTATTACCTTTTACGGCAGTAGCCAAATTAAGTTCTGGTTGGGCTTTGGCCCAAGAAGAAATATGATCACAGCCCATCAAGTTTTTCTGAGATACTTTGAACAAAGCAATTGAGCAGGAAAACCTCTCAGGCCTTTTTTTCTGAAAATATTAAAATTGTAATGTAAATTATCCTATGCCTGGAGCAAAAAACTTATAAAATGTCAGGGTTGTCATGGTTTTAAATACACAAGCAGTCAATGCTTTGTCAACTCATATTGGAATTTTAGTCATCCAGATAAATTGTTCCTTCACACAGACACACACATGTAGACACACACATAGGGCTTTTTTTGGGAAAGAATAATGAGCCTGCTCCTCAAAGGGTATTGCAAAGATCTGCAATTCCTGGCTTCCAGAAACGTCCTCAGAAGTAACCAGCTAATATCTTCAGAGCAAATCCACCTGCGTGTGGGGAACTTATTTGTGTAAAAAGATTTGACTGTATAACATGATTTCTGCTACTGCATCCATTTGTATTTTTGTCTTGGTGTAACTAATGGATACAGCAGCAGACCGTGATGGAGGAACATTAAAGAAGCACAGCCTGGCTTGATCCAAATAACAGATCTTCAAAAAAATCCAGTTGTGAGCAAATCTTTGAATACAAACCTTGCCTCAGTGTGGATTGTGATTCAAACGATGCATCCTGTGCAGACAAAACATTTCCACCTCTTCCCGAAGATTGGGTGGGCCCAGGCTCCAAGGCTTAGGTGTGAGAAATGGTGCCAGGGCATCCTCGGGCAGCTGGGTGCAAGTTTGCAGACCATCAGCTGGCAGTAGTGGTCCGCATGACAGGGGGTGGTTTGGTGCTGCAGCCAATAGCCATTTACTGCATCCCGAGAAAAAAACAGGGAAAATGGGATGAGACGTGCCTGGGTACAGCGGGGATGGTGGATTTTGAGGGTTAGCCCTAGGGTAGCTCAAAGGTGTTTTCCACTTCAACATGTGTGTCAAAAAGCGGTAGCTCTCAGAGGGGATTTTTAAATGGCTGTATTTAATTTAATGCACATGTACAGTCTCTACAAATACTTTATCCCTGCTGACAGAGAGTTTTCCTAGGATCTGATTCATGAGTGTGCAGATAAATTTATCAGAAGTAAAAGCATCCCTTACACTTAGCATGAGAGAGTTCACAGTTTGTTCATCACGGCTGTGAGTAATTTTTTGGGACTAAATATCTGTTTGAGTCTGAAACAAAGATGTGTACAAACAACTCTGTGCACACAAGAGTCAGTCCTTCATGGGTACACAATCCTTGGGTTCAGAAGGACTGGGAGGAGTCCTTCCAACTATAATTTTGCAAGATGCTTTTTCTAGCTCTGTTGAGGTTAAGGCAAAGTGGATGAGAACACTGAGACTTTTAAACAGTACCTGTCTGGTAAGGGGATGGTGATGATGCAATTCGTCAAGCGAAGGATTGACGTGAGGGTGGCTTATATCTCATCAGCCAGATGAAGGATACTTTGATGTCTGGCTTGTGTTGTTCATCTGGGATCTCCTACAAGAGGTGGTGAAAAGACACATTCAAAGGTGGTTCCTTCCAGCTTACTGTTGTACCAACAAGTGTAGATGCATATACACAAGACATTACTAGGAACCCTGATCATGGTGGTTATATGTGACCTACTGGTTTACAACTGGATTAAATCAAATTCACATACAGCACAAGCAGTTTCTTGTCCCTGACCTCCTAGCCAGGCTTCCAGTTTCAAGAGAAGGGGCATTCCTGTGATCTACAGGATGGTTTTTCTTGCTTGTGCTCAGATTCTCATTGTATTTGGGCTTTGCTTCCAAACTGCAATATCATTATCATCTAACTGACCACATTTAAATGTCTTTGTTGTGTAGGAATCCAAGCTGGTTTACGTTTACTTTTCTGTTTAACTTCTCCTCTGATGAAATTCTGCATCTTGAGCTCCTTTTCTTTTGCTTGGCAGCATATCTATCGCAGCAGTGTTTGGCATTGTTTTGTGCCTATTTGTTTACACTATCCCATTCACAGTAATCAAGGGCCTAATTTAATACACCTTTCTTTGTGTCACTGATTAAAAGGGAGCATGAGAGAGAGAGAGACACTGCAGCATGTGATATTATTTATGCAAAATGAAGTTTACAGCACAAAATGGTGTGAATTCTGTTATACTCAAGCCCAGCTACATTGATATTTTCTTGTGCGTCTCGGGCACCTCAGATAGATGTAGTTGTCTTTTGGGGTGTGTGTGTCTCACAGTGTTGACCATGGAGGAAGCTGAGACAATGGGTTTAGTTTAAAAGTCTACCTTCAAATGTCTGAGGTTTCATAAAATCAATCCCATCCTGAAACAGAGCAACTTCTTAAAAAGATTGGTCAGGATGAGTTTGGTACAATGCTCTGGGTGATGCTCTGTTTGTGTTGAGAAAGGAATGTACTCTGAATAATTAGAAAAGGTTCCACTGAAGATGTTAGGAATGTACTCTGAATAATTAGAAAAGATAAGATGGGCACCTGAAGGAGATAAGGTGACCATGAGTCAGGAAATTGTTGAACAAAGAAAGTTGAAAGGTTTACTCCACCTAGATCCCACCTATTATGAATAGATTGATTAGATGTCGAAATCAAATGAATATGTATGTAAAGATATTGTAACCTCTCATGAAAACTGTATACATTACCTGACTTTTCACTGAAAACATGGGATCTAGTTTGTCCGGTGCGAATCAGCTAGCTCCCCAACGTTGCACAAAATAAATACCTTTGCTGCTTAAAGACAAAATTGGTCTCTGAGCAGTTACTCTGTGCCGTTTTGGCATCATCCTTAGACAGCAAGCGCTTCTGCCGTGCGTTGCCATCCCAGCATCATCTGGTAGTGCCCCGCGCAAGGCAGGTCCAGCCCCAGGGGCCAGCCCCAGAGCAAATGCAACCCCAACCAGCCTGCCACGGTGCCTGCTCTGCCGACACAGGTGGCTCAAGCCTTCAAAGCCGCTATGTAAATCTGCCCCGACCGAAGCGCTGTGTGCGATGACAACATAAATCACCAGAGGTTTTCTAAGCTGGATGATCCCAAGCAGGGTAGCGCTGACCTGTGCTCAACGTGCCATTTGCTAGCCAGTGTTGATGTATTATTGAGCCAGTCATAATTATTGTGTCAAAGAAAGCCAATTTGTACTTGAGTAGATTGACATCTGATTTTAGGTGGCAACAGCCTTTTTGTCTGTAATTGAAATGATTGTTCTTAGTCTGCGTTGTCAGAAAATGGCATTCTTGCTGATATCACTGAAGTGACTTATATTCATTCTGGAGCTAAACAGATATTGTCAGGTCCTGAGCTGACAAGCCATTTTCTTCTTTCAGAAAGAAATCTCATTACCTCCAGTGAAAACAGACAGTAACCCTGGTGTGCTTGGAGGGCTGGTCTGGGATGAGAGTGTTGTGACACATAGCCAAGGGGTGCTAGTGAAGGAGGTGAAGAGGTAGAAGCTGAGCAGAAGTATGTCTAAACCTTTTCCTTGCAGTGAGGAGGCTGCTCAAAAGTAGTGTAAGTGTTCCTGAGCACAAGTAACCCACTGGAGGACTCTAAGGTAGAACTGTGATCTCTTCCCATGGATCCAGTCCTGCTCTCTAACTGGGTGTGGGTGTGAACTGGAGAGCAAGTTGAAGGGTGTTTTGCTGCCCCAGGCTAGTGGCTTTGCCTTTTCCTGCATGTGGGTACCCAAGGACCTCATCTTCCCTCACCTGCAGCTCCACTGTTCTTTGTGAGCTCCACATGGAGGGAGAGTTTCCCTTGTTTGTGCACCCAGTGCCATGGTAGCCTCCGAAGCCATTAGGGAGGACCCCAGGAAAGGCTGTGTCATGGTGTGACCATGACCATGTCCTCCTACACCACCTGTCCTTCTTAGTGTATTCTTTATCAGATTTTATAGGTGAAGCAGCAACGTGGGAGAATGGACACAAGGTCTACAGTCAAAGCCCCTGTCTAAGATTGCATTTTCCCCATCTGACAGTCAGAATGTTTTAGCCTCAGTCTCTCAAGGAGGAAATTTGGAAAATGTCAGACTCCTCTAATTATAATCAAGCTGTTATTTAAGGAAGATTTTCTTTTGTGAATGGCTCACAAGATTTTACTGAAATGTCTATCAGAAATTCTTTTTGTATTTCTCCAATAGATGGTTGTTTGTGTGCTCTTCTCCTTAAAAGAAAGGATTTCCCCCCACCTCATCACAAATAAATCAGTCCATTTGCAAAGTTTGTGAAATGGAAAGAATTTCAGATTTTTTGACTCTTTCCTACTATGTTTATCACCATGTAATGATGGAGAAAACAGCAGCTCCAGTGACATTTTCATTGCACTATGAAGTTAGTCTCCAAGGGCTGAAATAAATATCGCTGAACACAGTGTAGGCTTTTTAGTTTTTGAAAGCATCCAAAGCACAGAGAGTTACTTTAAATTATACTCAGCCTACCTGAAGTTCTCCCTAATCCAGTCGTCCTAGATATTTCCACTCCTTTTCTTAACACTCTTTGAGTATCAGTCTGGTTTTAAGGAGAAGTATGCTGGATTGTTGTGGTTGGTGTCCTTCTCATGGCTAAGAAAACAATGACTAGATTATAACAAAAACCTGAAGCTTCTTTCTTGGTTTAATTAAACCCATCTCCAAGTTTTTGTGCCTAAATTAGCTGTACATTTTCCAGCAGTTGTCAGGAACATCAGGAGGACTCTGCCTTTCTTTTATAAAGTTGGGCATGTGAACTATATAAATTTGAGATACTGGAATGATCCCCTTTTATCAATATGAGCAAGTACTGACGTATCTGCACCAAGCAGATATGGTAAGTGTTAGGAGGTCATTATTGGCTCAGTTTTCACTGGCAACCTCTCTTCCCACACCTCTCAAATGGATGGACCACATGACAGGGACTGGGGGAACAAGGTCCCTCCTGCTGTAAGAGAAGGTCTTCTATGGGACCTGTTGAGATGCATCCCAGAGTCCGGAGGCAAGTGGCTCATGTAGTTGCCAAGCCAAACTCCATATTTAGAAAATCATGGCAGTCAGGTGAAGTCCCTGGTGACTGGAAAAAGGGAAATATTGCACCCATTTTTAACAAGGGCAGAGAGGAGGACCCTGGGAGCTACTGACCTGTCAGCCTCACCTCTGTGCCTGGGAAGATCATGGAACAGATCCTCCTAGAAGGCATGCTGAGGCACATGGAGGACAGAATGGTGATTTGAGAGAGCCACCATGGCTTCACCAAGGGCAAGTCCTGCCTGACCAACCTAGTGGCCTTCTATGATGGAGTAACTACAGCATATATAGAGGACTGTATGAAAAGTTTATTTGTAAAAAGGTTACGATTATTGTTAAATACCTAAGCTATGAAATGTTAAAAAAGAAAAGAAAAAAGAAAAGAAAAAAGAAAAAAAAGGGGGGAATTGTAGAGGAATGAAGGCAGGTTAATTATCATTGATAACTTACAGCTGTGGGCTGGCTTCAGGGGCGGTGGGTTGGCTGATGTGGATAAGGTGCAGCTGTGGCTGGTTCTGTTAAGTGATTAAGCAGCCAATGAAGAGAGATCTGGAAAGGGAAGAGAGTGTGCTCTGGATGAGGAGAGACTAGGAGAAGGCAGCAGAGGGACTGGTGTGAAGAGTCTGTCAGTATGTGATGGTAGGAGACCTTATTGCAGCTGGCTAGTTTTGAGAGTGCTGTGACAGTAGACAAGGGAAGAGCTAGATGTTGTTGATCTGGAGCTCTGTAAGGCCTTTGATATGGTCCCCCCAACATCCTTCTCTAAACTGGAGAGATATGGATTTGATGGATGGACTGTTTAGTGGATGTGGTCAATGGCTTAATGTTCAGATGGAGATCGGTGACAAGTAGTGCCCCTCAGGGGTTTGCACTGGGGCCAGTACTGTTTGATATCTTTATTAATGACATGGACAGTGGGATCAAGTGCACTCCCAGCAAGTCTGCCAACAACACCAAGATGAGTGGTGTGGTCAACAGGCTGGATGGAAGGGATGCCATCCAGAAGGACCTGGACAGGCTTGAGAAGTGGGCCCATATGAACCTCATGAAGTTCAACAAGGCCAAGTGCAAGATCCTGCACGTGGGTCAGGGTAGGTACCAGTATCAGTACAGACTGGGTGATGAATGGATTGAAAGCAGCCCTGTGTGGGGTATTGCTGGATGAAAAGCTGGACGTGACCTGGCAATGTGCACTTGCAGCCCAGAAAACCAACTGTATTGTGGGCTGTATCAAAAGTAGTATGGTCAGCAGGTCGAGGGAGGTGATCCTCCACCTCTGCTCCACTCTGGTGAGACCCCACCTGCAGTACTTTGTCCAGCTCTGGGGTCTTCAGCACAGGAAAGGCATGGATCTGTTGGAGCAGGTCCTGAGGAGACCATGAAAATGATTAGAGGGATGGAGCACCTCTCCTATGAGGAAAAGCTGAAAGAGTTGGGGTTGTCCATCCTGGGGAAGAGAAGGCACTGGGGACACCTTAATTTCAATTCTTAAATGTGGCTTATAAGAAAGATGGGACAGACTTTTTAGCAGGGCCTGTTGCGATAGGACAAGGGACAACAGTTTTAAACTAAAAAAGCGTTGATTCAGACTAGATATAAAGAAGGAATTTTTTATGATGAGGGTGGTGAGACACTGGCATGGGTTGCCCAGAGAGGTGGTGGATACTCCATCCCTGGAAACATTCAAGGCCAGGTTGGATGGGGCTCTGAGCAACCTGATAAGTTGAAGATGTCCCTGCTCACTGCAGGGGGCACGGACTAGATGGGCTGTAAAGCTCCCTTCCCACCCAAACCATTCTGTGATTCTATGACACTGTTTTTTTTCTAAAATATCAAAGCTCATTCTTAAACACACCACTGAAAGGAAAGAAAAAAAATCTCATTCATAACAAAATAACAAAAATGGAACAATAATCCACAAAATGTTTGTAGTTTAGCAGATTTAAGGGAGGCAACTTGTTGGATACTGCCAGATGCTATTGGGCCAGTATCAATTATTTCATTAGTTAATATTAAATGTTAGAGAAGAAATTAAAGAACAGGGAGAGAGTGTTACAACTTGGCACTGATGATGATTTCTGTGTTTTGAGGCCTGATGCATTTATAACAGCAGAGTTGCTTGTATGATGAAATGTGTAATATAAACCCAGCAAAATAATATATGAGGACATGGCTGGTAAGAGTGAAGGGGCTGTAAGGTGCAGAGAGCTTTCAGTATCATTACCAGCTTTCTTGCTTGAGAAGCAATAAATCCAAGGGTAATGCTTTTTTGGGTTTGGACTACTTGCACTTCATCATTTTCTCTCCTTTGAGACTCTCTTTGGGTATAACAGGGAATTAAGCATGTGAAATCAGGGAAAAGTGCATCCTTGGAGTGCAAAAATCATGTTTAGCACTTCAGTAAGAAAAGAGCGGCCTGTAAGGAGAGAAAATTATGGTGAATAAGCTTGTGGAATAAACCAGTTATGTGTCATGTCCTGAGCAGACTCAGTGTGGGCTGCTAGCTTTAGAAGCCAGTATGATCTTCTTTATTATTAATTCATATTCTTTTACCTGGCATACCATACAGAGAAGAAGACACATGGGGGAAACATATATTCTCGTGATAAAAGACCAAAAAAGACAGGAGAGCTATTACTCCAGTTTCTTGAAATCTATAGATGACCATGAGGAAAGGGCATAAAATAGCACCCACCTGAGTGTACCCATATAGAAGTTTATTTGGTGCTACTGGGGAAAATGTCCTAAAGGGCTTTTGTGCCTAAACCACAGGTGCTTAATGGCTCTGAATCATCCCACTGGGAAAGTATAAATTGGTTTCAGGAGTTTGCTGTTTGGTGGTTTTTTTTTGTGGTTGTAGTGTGCTTTGTCTGAGCTGCAGGAATGGGTTTCTCCAGCTGGGCTGAGGATGTGGTTTCTCACCAGGATGGGTTATTTGGCACTGATGATTGCTAGGAGAGGGAAATTAGGCACCTTTCTGGAGTAAGTGATGTCTGTACAGGCTTTATTGCATCTTGGGAACCTGCAGAGATGCTGAAAACCAAGCCTACAAGCAAGAATCTTGCCTGCAGAGACACATGGTAGGAAAACATGGACCTATAAATCAGTATTTCTGGTGTGGTTGACCCATTTGCTTAGTGCTTCTCTGCTTTGTGCTGCATATCATTGCTAATACTCTGAGAAACGCACTTTTGATTTTGGGGTTCCTTAAAAAGAAATGTTCAGGTGTCTGTTCCAAAGCTGTGTGGTGGCCCTGAAGTGCTGCTGTAGGTGCCTGTGGGCTCTGTGTGGAGGTGTTTGCACTATTACAATTGGGATGCAGAGGTTCAACCCTACATGGCTTGGTGGTACCTCTGTGGGCTGGTGCAAACCCAGCCCTTTGGGTATTGCTCTGTCCTTGCAGAAAGGACAAAGGGCCCCATCTGTGACCAGGTTTTAACTGTGGGTGTCAAAGCCATGTTTTTTCTTGGTTGTTGTGTAATTTTAGAGCTTTGAACACCGATCAGAGTTTGATTGTGATAGTAACTTTATATATCCTTAAACCCATTAGCCAGGGGATCATGATGCCTTCTGGCTACATATTGCAATAGCTTCTTTACTGGGAATTGCTTTAACTCAAGTTTTTGCAAGTTGTCTGAAGACTCCTTCAGTGTTGTTCCAAGAGAAGCACAAGCTGTCGAAGAAGTACAGGTTAAACTTGGACCAGCGTAATACCATGTTGAATATGCCGTATGTTGTGAAAAAAGATTTGATGTACACGTTCAAGAACTTGAACACACACTTTGCTAGCATATGTGTTTTATGTCTTCTTGTAATGGAGGGCTGCAGTAACAGACTTGAATAAGGACATATATTTCCTGTCTGAAGAAATCTTAGGAATTTTCTCATTGTTACTATTTATTTGAGGATGAGATGAAACTAGATTTCTCAATTTCAGTGTGATCTTTCTGTATCTCTTCAGCTGTATCTTTTAAGAACACCCTTGTATGGTAAAATCTCCCCTCTTGCTGGGAAGTGCTGTTTGTTTTCAGCACTTCTTTGGCCACCAAAGCCCATGCCTTGACCAGCTCTGAACATGTTCTGGTTTTTTTTGTCTCTGTCAGTGAAGATTCCTGCCTGCTCCCCCTTTATTTCTCTTTATCTTGCCAGTCCCAAAACACTTGATAAAGGACCTCAAGCAAGGCATGTGAATGATGGGGAGGTGATTAGAGACAGCTGACATAGCTTTACATGGTACTGTGTTAAATCTGGTGGCCTTCTGCAGTAGAGTGACTGCATTAGTGGATAAGGGAAGAGCAACTGATGTCCTTTATCTTGACTTATCCACTAATGCAGTCACTCTACTGCAGTTCTTGTTGCTAAATTGGAGAGGTATGGATGGACTATTTGATGGATAAGTAACTGGCTTGATAACTGCATCCAAGGGCTTGCAGTCAATGTCTTTGTGTACAAAGGAAGATCAGCATCAATTGGTATCCCTCAGGGGTACGTATCAGGATGGCTACTGTTCAATGTCTTTATTAATAGATGTAGTTGGATTGGTGCCATCTGCAGCCTTACACTCAAGTTGAGTGGTGCAGCCAATACACTAGAGGGAAGGGATGCCATCCAGAAGGACCTGGACAGGCTTGAGAAGTGGGCCTGTATGAACCTCATGAAATTCAACAAGGCCAAGTGCAAGATCCTGCAAGTGGGTCAGGGTAGTCACCAGTATCAGTACAGACTGGGTGATGAATGGATTGAGAGCAGCCCTATGGAGAAGGACTTAAGAGTATTGGTGGATGCAATTGGGTATGACCTGGCAATGTGCACTCACAGCCCAGAAAGCCAATCCTATCCTAGGCTGATTCTGTGATCAGTTTTTCTATTCCTATTTACAGTTGGGAAGACCTACGCAGAGTGTCTGAATATCATTAGCAGCCTCCAGAATTTTCTTGTTGCCAGAATAAAGATACCAGGGTTTGATTTCTGGTGTGATGCAATCCCATGTGAAACATTTCTCAAAACCAGCCCCTCAATTTCAGTGGAAAATGCATTATACAGAACAGCAAAAAAGAAACATGGCCATCAGTAATGTTTCTTGCCAAGCTGCGCTTCAGAAGAGTAGTGGTTTTTTGTTGTTTTTTTTTTTTTTTCCTATTGTTTGTCAGACTGACTCCAGCTGTAGCTAAGGGCAAATGTGTGCCCTTTGGTAGGAATCCCTGGGCCATCCAGGAAGGCTGGCCAGCCCTGGGTGATGATGAATTGTGGAGATGGATTGATGATTCAGAGAAGCATTTACTGCAGCTGGATTGCTTTGTTGGGATAACACTGGATGTGTTACTGGATAATGAGGGGAAGGCATATAAGAGAGATCATGATAGCAAAAGGTGGAGGAAAGTTTATAGGAACCTGCGCAAAATGAGTTTTTCTGCAGGGAACAGCAAGCAAAGCTCTTCTGTGACAGCAAAGGGCAGAGCACGTCTTGGTCGCTGGAACCATCACCAGTGTTGGTGATGGAGTGAATGCTGCCTGCAGGACCTCACCTAATTTCAACCCATTTTTTAGGTCTTTTCTGCACAACTTGGTTGCAGATGCATGTCTGGGCCAGTGTATCTGGGAGAGGGGGGAGAACAGCTTTTCTTGGTCTGAGATTTGAAGCATACATCTCTCCTACTAATTCCTGTTTCTGACAGGTATGGCTCCAGAAATACCCTTATCACGTGGCTTTCCCTGTACTTGAGATTACCTTCTTGTTTGGCCAGATAAGATTTGAGGCTATAAGTGTGAGATTATAAAATCGCTTGGCCTTGGAGATATTTCCTAGCCAGAGTCAGCAGCTTACTCAAATCCTCTTTTGAGATCAGCTGTAACTACTTTCCCTCCACTCCACCCACTCCACGATGGGTATTTGTGTGAGTCTTTATTTTGTGTACGATAACAACCTTGCTGCACAAAACCCCAGTGTTTTATCAGCTGTGCTTCTCAAATGGATGCTTTCTTTATGAAGCCTTCAGTATTTCATGGGAGACATGAAGTGCTGGGTCTTTTTTTTTTCCTTCCCCCCTCTTCTTTCTTTGCTTTCTTCCCACATCAAAGGTCTGGTAATTCAGCAGATCACCATCAGCAGCAGGCTGCTCTATTATACATGACATCCTCCTATGCTCACAGCATGCTCTCTTCACAAGTACTCTTCAATCCTATGAAACAAGGGCACTCATCACTTTCTAAAGCAGACCCTTATTCTTGTGTTAGATACTCATTTGAAACAGTTGCGTGCTGTATCTGGCTATGATTTGATGTATGGGGGCTTTATTTCTTTATTGTAGGTTGCATATTTAATAAGCCGAGTAGTGCTCAGGCTCAGCAAAACTGCTTCAGCTTCCTTGCACCTCAGCACTGTGCTCTGAATGTGTTTTGTAGGAAGGATGGGATAATTGGGTGTTTTGAAACTGCTTTCGGTTTGTAGCTACTTCTGTCTTCCACATGTTTTCTCCCACCCTGTCTCACCTTTGCAGATCCTGATCTAACCCATTGAGAGCCATCTCTAAACAAATATCTGGATTGTACTGGAGTCAGCCAAGGTGTGAGTCTTTCGTTCCAAACACAAGGTATAGCTGTGGCTGTATGGGTTCCCACCAGTTTTACATGGCTGACTCATGAGGGTTAATTTTTTGTTATTAGTTTCTTACTGACGCTGTGCAGAGAGCAGATGTTCAGCTTTGTGAAAGGTTTTTGGAAGAGAGAGGGAATTTTGAAGTTTGGCTGCTTTGTCAAAAGAAATTAAAATGGAAAACTGTCTTTACAGAAAGAGAAGAGCAACAATTTATCAGTGAAAAATGTTTGGTTTATGGTATGTCTTATCACTGATCCATTTTTCAAATGTCTTATGAAATGTTTATTTTATATATGCAACTTTAAAAATGAGAAATCAGAAGATGGGAGACTGGTGGTTTTTTTTTGGAGGCAATATTTTTGTTTTTTCCTTCTTAGAGCAAAATTCAATTGATATCGGACTGATTGTGCCTTTGTAGGAAAAAAAATATATTTCTGCTACAAAAAGGCTTCAGCAGAACTTGTTCTGCCCGGTGATGCATTGGTGGGTCAGATCCCTCTCTGAGGGAGGAGGCTGATGTTGGGACTGGCTGGACCATGGCTGAGTATGTCACTGGTGCCAGATGTGTTTGCACCCAGCAGTGCAGCTGGTGCGTTTTGCAGCACTCTGTAAAAATGTTGCTGGCTTTTGAAACAGGATGATGTGCTTTAGGCAGGTGCTGTTCACAGATTGAACAGCTCTGCCTTTGCCCTGGGTATGTGACAGTGGATCTTGCTCTGCCCTGGCCCAGCCATGCTAGTTCCAGAGCTGCTCCAGGGTCGGCAAAAAACCCCCAGACTTTGGGAAAAGGTTTCTTCCATGCCTCTGGGTTACAACTTCTATTTTGCAAAAAACCCCAAAACCAAATCCAACAAAAACCAAGGAAAACAAAAAAAACAAAACAAACAAAACAAAAAAGCTGGGAAGGTGTGTGGTAAAACCCCAGTACAGCTGGAGGTAGCTGTGGCTTTGGGAAGTAAAGTCCAGGTTGCAAGATTTGAAGAGAAACAAAAAGTAGTAGTAAATCATGTGGTGGTAAGTTAATTAGGTGTAGTGTTGCTCGACACCCTCTGTACCTTGTCAGTGGTGTAGATGATATGATGCCATCAGCAACTTCAGTTCTTTCAATACTGAAATGAGCTGGTACTGGCTAGAAAGGACTGAGCTGCATGGCTGTCAATGGAGAAGCATACTAAGAGGGGCAATAAATTATAGTAGTCTGCTTCCACTAGTGGCTGTGCACTATTAAGCTGCTAATTTTCGTTTGACTTGATAAAAGGACAATGGTACTGGCTGCTGTGTTCCTGGATTTCAAACTGAAGTACTTTCCATTAACAAAGATGAGGATATATTGACTTGAATGGAAGAATAAGTGTCTCCTGCTCATTTAATTGGCTCCTTGTGCTCCCCCTCTGGTGAGCTGCTCTGTTATGGGGTGGGGGCATTATTGTCTCCACTTGGTTTCTTATGACTTCCTAATTCCTAAAGAATGCACAGTCATCCTAGTTGCAATGTATAGAGGAACATTCCCCCTTGCCATAGATACAGCTAGAGCATCAGACAGTATTTTGCACGCAGTCTTGTAGTGATGATCTCTAATTATTGCCATACTCAGCTGTAAAACTGGGTGTTTTGCTTTGTTCCATTGAAGAAGGAACTTAATTACAGAGCCGTGAATGTTGTGCTTAGAAGTGCCAGCACATCCTACATGACAATAAGAGATTCATTAGGAAAGCTGCTTTGTGGTACAGGCAATGTTCCTTCTCTTCTGCCTGGGTATTAAGTCATTGAGTAACACAAATGTTAACCTATTATGAAAATCAAAACTTAGAAATTGACTCTAGTTTCACATGCAAGGATGGCTCAAAATTCAGAGAACAAGCTTAGTCTTGGCAGGCTTATAATGTGATACGCACTCTTTGTCAACTCATTTAATATGTGATTATGATTATCAGCTCCAGTAATAATGACCAAATAAGCAATTAACAAGGCTGAGCTTGGCATGGGCTTAAGACAGAAATGCTATGTGAGTAATCTGAGTCTTTAAAATTAAAATTGTTTCATTCTAATTTCTCTTCAATAGTAGTTAAATGAAGTGCTTGAGAGGTTGTATGTTAAGCTGGAATGCTGTGAGTGCCTCCACAGCCCGTGTTACATCCATAAGCATGATGGGATGCTGGCATCAAACTGAAGCGAAGGGTGGAGAAAATCTCTGTATCTTCCTTGATTTCTGGTGGGCAACTTCAAATAGGGAATTGATCATCAGAAGTTTGGGCAGTGATTTCTTTTCTGTTTGTGGTACATCTCAGGGATGTGGATGGTGACAGTTTCAGTGTTGGGAGAGCTGGAACAAGACTTGGGGTGGGGCAGTTAGATAAATCATGGTGGTACTTGGACTACTGACATATGGCCATGGCTGATCATGTCCATCAGCTGTGTCTGGACCCCAAATGGACTCCCAGTCATGTAAGAGTATCCCAGAACCAGGCAGGTTGCTTGATTTCCTCCCCATCCTGTGGAAGTCCTGGGATTATGGGCTCTTCCCTGGTATCTTGGTGGTCTGTGTCAGCCCCATGGGGATGAGTCTGCCTCCTGGACGCTGATCATGTCTTGTTTCCTGATGGCGTGGCTGATCTCTGTCTTAGGACATTTCCACCTTGGCCGCAGAAAAGCAGTGGGTGGGACTGTGACTTGAGTAACAGCTGTGATAATAAAAATCCCTCTGTCTGGCTGCCAGCATCTCCTCTGGTTGGCTCTTCTCAGAGTTCCAGTGGGGCTCTGGACAGCCTGATTGAGAGCTGAGTCCTGTCATATAATTCACCACAGCTTGGGTGATTAGTGGGGGCTCAGGAGTCTGGAGAATTTCTGCGTTGTCCTAGCAGGAACAGATTTTTGTGATACCTGCCACTTAGATCTGGGCCAAAAATATGTTATAACATCAGGCATCCACCTGTTGCTCCATATTTCCCATTTCAGACCTAGTCAGCCTCTGGCAGTACAGCTGTAAGAAGCTGGGGGGATGGTGCTGCCCTCCTTACCAGCTCTGGTGTGTTAAAAGATAACAGCCCAGGGCTGCTGCCACATAGCATGGAGAGGGGGTCTTAGTCAGTGACATAAAAATGAGTAATGATGCAAAAATCCTAAGCCATCGCTGGGATTCATTATTACCTGAGCTTTATGAAGACGTAATGGTTGGAAACCAAAGCTGCATTTTGAGTTTTGCAACCAACTCCAGCTCAGTAGCTCCAATGGCAAAGCCAGGTTGGGTATTAGCAGAAGCAGATCAAATTATTGCAATCTCTCGTCAGCCTCATGTTAGAACAGAGCTGAGAGATGCTGGTGCTTAATATGGAGCAAAAGGCATGCGGGATCCTCAGGCGTATTATCGACTCTAAGTGCAATTTTCTCTCACTGGCCCACATCTCATTTATATGTTTTTAAAGAAAACCTTTTAAAACAGTATGTCATGCTTTTGGCCTGCTGGAGAGTAATGCGGCCCTACGACAACAGAGCTCTGATGGCATATCCCACTAATTCATCATTCCCAAATTGCATCCTGATGATGTATTACATTAATAGATCATCAGAAAGGCAGCCTGCTGATCACTAGAGCTTTAATAACGTATTTGTGCGAACTCTGATCAAAAGGCCACCCTTATCTTGATCTATTACTTAAACAGCATAACCAGCCCTGTTTGGCAACAGTGCGTTTATATAAAGCAAAGGACCCAGATTACCCAGCGTGAGCTGGAGGCAGCAGCTGCATCTTTGGTTCCTGTGTACATGGTGGCAAAGCAAGAACAAATGTGAGAGTAAAGCTGCTCTGAAGTCTGCTTTTTCATGAGCTGATTTAGGGACTGGTACCAGCTGAAGTGCAGAGCCTTCAATGCTGCTTGTATTGCTTGAGCTGGGTATAAGACATGGGATAGTAAGTAGCTTAAAGGCTGGTTTTCCTTGTGGCCTGGAAAACAACAAAGTAAACTCTTAGTCTTGTACTTATGTGCTCCGCGGTCCTTCAGCCAGATGGTGTAGAAGATGTTCAGTACAGTGAAGTATTTAATTCAATATGCTAAAATGGCTTTCTCTGTTATTCTGGTGGGAAGGGAGGTCAGGGAGTGTATCTCATGACCCTTAGCTCTGAGTATCCAGAAGCTCACACCATGACCAGGTACTTGTTTTGCTTGGAGGAGGATCATGAAGGTCTTCCATGACAAATCTTGGTTACAGGAGAGCTTTTTTTGGTTTTGTTACCACTGTCATTCAGCAATGAAAACCCACTAAATCCAAAGCATCATTCTGCAGAGTCCACGGTGGGCAAGAAAAAAGACCAGTAGGGCAGATTTCCCTGAAGAAAGGAGCCTATTGGGTTTGGGTTTTTTCCTGGCTTTAACAGAATCCTGGCATAATAGGGGATGGCTATAATTGCAAAGTGTATGGCTTATGCTATCTTAACTTGTCACAGGTTGTGGCAGGCTGGGCTAGAGGTGTGTGACACACATATGGGGCAGAAGGACCCGAGCGCCTTGATCCTGTCTCTGAGCTAGCTATGTGTAAGCAGTCCTGGCTACCAGCCACAAAGCTGTGTCTGTGTGCCTGGTTCCCTGGCTAACACAGCCTCATGGGGTCGAAGAAACCTTCCCTGGCTTGTAAAGGAGATGTCTGTGTTGCATGGCAGTGCGATGTCCTGCTTGACTTCACCCTGTCCTCTCTCTCTGGACAATTTGTTCAAAGCCATGAACTCCTGAGCACTTCGCCTTCAGCTGGCAAAGCTTTTAGGGAAGTTCAATTCCTTTTTCTACACATATCCTGCATTTTATAGGACATACTAACCATTGCGTGCAATCTCAACGCTTTCATCCTAATGCTGTTGTACGCTTTCTAGAAGAGTATCTTGGATGAAAAGGGCAGTTTGCTGAAAGATAAATTTCTGTTGGTAATAAAGCCATCCCAGAAAATAAGGACTTTTAAAAGTAATTGCTTCCTGAGACCCAGAGGGTTGGAGATGGAGATGTGTGTCTTCCTGCTACATGTAGTAGAAAAAATAACGTTAATTCCAAGAGGAATTGGAAACGCCACCTGGCACACTAATTACTGCCAAGGACCCACAGATCTGCATGAAGAGGGACGCTGACAATGTCCATAATGCCAGCACTCCAGTGGGATTGGGTTTGGAAGATGCTTTTCTCATTCAGCCAAGGCTTTCACCTTCTTTTGGTTTCAGCTCTGTCTCTTTGCTGTGGACTACTCCTTGTGATAACCCACGATCCAACAGACAGTGCCAGAAGCTGCCCCACAGATAGCAAAGGTTATCCTTTAGTGTGATGAGTAAAGTGTGTCACATCTGGACACCAAGGGCTTTCAGAGGCCATCCTGCATCAGTGCAGCCAGCCAAGTGATGGGAATGCCCTTTGGGAACAGGACGAATGTTTGCTCTTGATTCAGCTATTTTGCTATCTGACTTTCCACTTTAAAAGTATGGCTAGTAGCCTTGAAAGCCCCATTTCAGGAAAACTTTTTAGTTTTTGGAGATTATAATCTTAACTCTTTGCTACCTGAAAGCTTATAGCAGAGAGATTTTTCTTGTAGCCTCCAGGCCCAGTAGTAATGCCACTGTAAAATGGAAGCAGCAGCAGTGTGAAGTCTTTCTTATTTGATTTTGATTGAGTGCATTGTTGGTGAGGCACTACAATGCCCAGAGTCAGATCTGTATTTCAGTGTTTCTGGAGAGTTCATGCCCCCACCTCCTGTTGTGTGCTGTAAATAACCTTGTTTGAGAGCGATGGTGCTTCTCATCTTAACTTGACTTTGCATCTCCCTGGGTGGCAATCTGTGTATGACTTTATGCTGAGCTCTCTGCTCTGTTGTGAGCAAGTGCTGAAAAAACTTGAAGCCAGGGGTTGAGGGAAATGGGACATATGACACAGAGAGACCCAAAAAAAGAAGAGTGCATGCAGACCCCTTTACTGGGAACCTTCTTGAGCAGGGGGGTTGGACAAAGTGATCCTAAGATGTCTTTCTAACCTCAGCAATGCAGTGTGAACTTCATGAAACATACATGATGGTTAACGGTAGAAGAATAGTAACTTTTAAACCAGAGAGACACAGGCCTGAGAGATGGCTGAAAATGTAGACACCCAAGTAGCATCTTCTGTCTGGATCTGAGTAGATCTTGAGTAAGTCCTGCAGGAAGTAAAGGGCCATGTCTGGTCCATGGGTAAATGTTCTGATCCAGTCTCTACAGCAAGTGGTAGTTTAACAGCCAAGCTTTTAGTGGGAATGCCAGGATGGGGCATCTCCTTGAGGAAAGCTGGAGTGACTTCTTCAGTAGGCTGATGGCTTCTCAAAAGCAAGGTGTGTTGCTAACTGTGGTGATCTGTGTGGAAAAAAAAAACCCTACCAATTTTATAGAGGATACGGTGCACTGAAGGTTAAGGAAAAATACCATTAGTGGAGTGTAACCTGCTACCAAACACCAGCAGAGGTATAGTAGCAGCCTATATGCATGTTCTAACTTTGCAGCAAAATGAAAATAATACCACTTGATTCTTTGTCAGTGCAGAATAGGCTCCATGGTGTTATTTTGCATGTGACATTCCTCAACACTGCTTATGAGGAAAACCATCCTAGCTCAGTACTTATGTGGTAAATTAAACTTGGGTGGCTGAGCCCTGTGAAATGGAATTGCTTTTTGGCAAAGGATAGGCAAACTGAGATTTATGGTATCTACTGCTGCTTCAATAGATGTGGAGGATATATTGTGTTTCTTAGGAGGTACCTACAGTGCTTGTTGAACAGGACTTTGAGTGCGTGCCCAAGAGCAGCCTTGGCTGCTTCCCAAGCCTGCAGTGAGAAATGGCCTTTCCTCTGGCTCTGGAGCTTGCTGGAAGCACAGAGACCCTCGGAGACCTCAGCTTGTTTGTTGGGGTGGCCTGGGCTGCTGAATCACGGCTGGGGATCTGCTGAGGCCTCAGTTAGCAACAGGCATGTTGTGTAGTCTGGTGGTCCTTTCTAGGGTGGCTTCAGATGTCACTATGCTTTGCTAGCGTACATCTTCCTTGGGTCCAGGCCTGGTTAAGTGCAAAGTGGAGGCTGTGCACACAAACTGAAGAAGGGCTGAGTGCTGTCAAGTCAGCTGCGTGGTCAATGCGAAAGTTGGAGGACCTTGAGCAAGCCTGATTTTACACTGCTGTGCAGAAATACCCTCTGAAAAGCATTGTGATGGTCCCTCTAGGAGCTGATGCTCCAATGGCTCCTGCAAGAATTTTGGTTCACATACATATGGAAAGAATCACATTCACTTTTTGTTAAAAGAATTTTTGAGAAGAAAAAAAAATACCATCAGTATCTTATGAGTGGGTCAAACTGACAACAGTTCTGTAAAAAACTGTCTAAAACATGATGAATATTTCAAGACTTTCTTGCTAGAAGCAGTTTGAAATGATGACACCACGGCCTGCTCTGGCGAACAGCCATGGTAATTTGTCTCCTGTGTGGTTTTAGAGGTAGGGGAAGGAGACAAAATGAAATACAGTTATGTGGATGTGCATATTTGCTGTGAGTATCCCGATACCTCAGCTGGATAGATAATATTTTTTTTTCAGATGTTCCTAATTAGTTTTCCATTGAATGCTGGCAAGAGAATCACTACCTCAGCCCTGGACCTCTCGACTCAACTTCTGTGTGAATAGGGCCAAATCCTTTAATGGAGTGGGGTTGACCAACCCTGCCTTAACTAAATTTTTAGCCTCTCTGTGTAGGCTAGTCACCTTGGGATTATTTACGACCAATGGAGTGAAACACTTGCCTTCAAAGAGTGATTGATCTCCTCTTCTGGTAGATGTCTAAGTTAAGTCAGATGAATTGCCCTTTACATGTGTCTATCTTTGAGCTCCAAGTGAGGAAGAGCAGCCAAGTTAGATGTATGATTACTGGTCATGTGAAATCATGTCAGTTGTATCTTACCTATTGTGTAAATTCCATAAATATCACAGATGTCATAGCATTTTGCACCAATAAGTTTGTAGTATTATTTAAAAAAAAGTGAAAATCTGTCAAAACCTTTGTCCTGGTTTCAGCTGGGATAGAGTTAATTTTCTTCTTAGCAGCTGGTGCAGTGCTGTGTTCTGGATGAGGTGTGAGAACAAGCTTGATAATATATGGAGTTTTTTAGTTGTTGCTAGGTAATATTTAGACTAATTCAAGGACTTTTCAGTTTCTCATGCCCTGCCAGTGAGCCGGCTGGGTGGGGAGAAGAAACTGGGAGAGACATAGCCAGGACAGCCGACCCAACCTAGCCAAGTTCAGGTTTGTAGGCTGACTAGCCTATAACTGAAATAAGTAACAGTTAGTATAAGTAACTTGTGATTGACCCCAGAGCAAAACAAGGAATGAACAGAATTAGCTGCCACTAAGTAATTTAAATTCCTAAGCAAGACAGGAGATAAAGAAAAGAGCTGGGTCGTAAGTAAGGAGAGTCATTACCAGCTTCAGACAAAGGACTAGGAACACTGTTGTAGGGATCCTTTGCTTGGAGCAAGTGAGACCAAAACACACCCTTTCAGCGGAGCATCCTTAGGTTCCCAAGGTGTCAGGCTGCCAAGGTTGTGCTACCGGGGACTGCCTATCCCTGCTTACTGCCGTACAGCTCCAGATGTATCCCTGAAAGCTCCTCGCAGAGGATGGATTGTCTTTCCCTTGCTGGCTGACAGTGGTTGCCTGATGCTTGGACTCGGACCTGTGATGACAGGCTTGAAAGAAAGCTGGACTTGGTCTTGGGATGGGCTTTGAAGGTCACTGTTCAGCTCTGAGCATGTTTTTTAGATCACCCAGCCACTGCAGACACTAATATTTCTACACTGTTTTCTCCACTAATGTTTCCTGTATTTATATATATTCCCTCTGAAAATCTAAGGAGCAGAAAAGGCCAAAGTCTAGCATCAGCCCAGCTGTTTAAACCTCTTCTAATGTTAAGGCTGATATTATAGTACAACTGCTTGTTCTGGTCAGTGGCCAAAAACCCTGTCCATGGGACATGGGAAGAAATCAGTTCCTACACTGACTTGACAAAAGGACCTGGCTTGACTTGTGTGAAGCACAAGGTGCAAGTGAAGAGTAGTTCAGTGCAAACAAGAAGGCTGAGGGCAGCAGAATTGCTGTTTGTTTTCTGAACATTCTAGGAAGGGTTATTGAGCATCTAAGCCGCTGCCTCTCTGTTGTAGCCTCCAGAGCTGGGTTGACTTTTGTTGTAGTGAAAACATCTGGCTCTCTGGAAATGCTCCCCACCGAAGGGCTGAGGGGTGCTGGACAATCCCACCCAGATGTGTCAGAAGGCCACCTCTGTCATGCACTCACACCCCAAAAATGTGCCAGAGGGGCTGGGTGACATTAGTGAAATAAGTTCAGCTACTATATGATGTCAAAGATATTTAAGGCAGTAGAAGATCAGTTGTTGTCTGTAAAGGAGAATGGCTGAGGCTGGTATGTCACATATGATCTAGGAAGGATGGACATGGTCACCGTTCGTGTCAAAGACAGTTACTGGGGACTCTTTTCCTTGTTATCTCTAGTTAACACTCCGAAGCGTTTCCCTTGTGAAATGAGTTCTCTAAAGCCCACATACAATGTTGAATGAAAACCAGATAAAAAGTTAAACAAAAGTTTTTTGAGGCATGCTTCCTTGTGAAGACCAAGAAAAAAGTTAAGACCCTGTAATTTTGGGTTTGAGTGTTTTTTTTCAGTTCATACTTAAATGTTAAAAATAAACTAGAGGCTTGGAGCTCAAAATATTCCGCATGTGGTAGCATATATTACAATGTAATGTCATGACAGGCTTAATTGCTGATAATCATTATAAACCAGCAATGATGAATGGGGCAGAGCAAAGGGATGGAGCCAATGACCTTGGAGCATTCAAAGGTAAAAAGACTCAAGGGTTCAATTATCCCTTTCCCTGCACTCCCTCTGGTACCTCAGTAGTTGCTGGTGCCACTGTAAATTAAGGCAGAACTTGGCTTTCTTTCTCAAAGCAGACTTTCTGTGTGCTTTTTTGGGGCTGTCTGTAGGGAATCTCAGCAGTTGGCACAATGTGTCAGCAGCCTATAGTTCAGCAGAACGATCCCATCATAACAAATCTGAAGAACAAAGAACTGCACCAGTGGTCTTATGACAACAAATATATCATTATTGTGAAGCTGGAAAATGCAGTGGATCAATCAAGATATTCTTGTACCAGCAGGCTAGTGACTGTCCTTTCTGGACATATGGAGGTTACAGTCACTATTACTACTCCAAGTGCATTAGCTTGGGGCTTGTTGTTAGTGGACACTCCATAGATGTCATAGCAGTGTTTAAGATGTTTGGGAAAACCGACTTTTTTTAATAGGGACACAGTCCTGACAAGTGCATTTTTGACAAGCAAATATCAAAGGGATAAAAATAATTTCAATCTTTTCCTTAAACTTATTAATAATTGAGTGTCCATGGAAAAACTGGTGTTCAGCATCTGTTCCAGTTTTTCATCAGTACATGGATATATTTCTTGGCTGTTTGTGGCAGGACTAGTCCCAGGAACTCATGTAACTGTAAGTCTGTGACCTACGTCACTGAAATCAATTGTGTATTGACTTGCTTTAATGCTTTGATGGCAGTAATCCTATTGACAGGGAAGTATAACACAGGAGTCAAGATTCAGCGTCTTGTCCTGAAAGTGATGTCTTTTAATTTCAAGAATTCAAGTTGACAAATGGATCTGTACCACAAGAGCTGTTGTGATTGCTTCTGAAATGCTTTCCCAAGGTGTACCACACCTGCTAAGTGGAAGACTCCTGGAGTACCATTTTATCTAATTGTGACGAGGATGATTATGAAATGCATCCATTACTTAGATTCTATTTTGACAGGGCTCATGCAGATCCATTATGTTGGGAATGATGCATGCACCAGATACCGCTATTTTAACAAACTCATTAGGAAATGCAAACAGATGAAAGGTAGGGGGTAGGAGAAATGTATCTTGTGAGTGAACATAGAGCTCAAAACCAATTTTGCTTGGATGTCTTTGCTGTATGGTGAAATGTATATGGCACTTTAATTAAAGTCCCCAAAACAGGACTTGAGTAAGAAATGTGTTATTAATTTTACATTAGCTAGTAATGTAATAGTGATTCTGATCTTTAAACGTTAAATCCCAGGTTTCCTGGTAAAGACAACATGAAAATCCAAATGTTCCTTGTAGGAACTTATGTTATTTTACAGCTTCTAGGATAACATGCTTTTAGTAGGAACAGGTAGCTTTCTGACTGGAAAATAATTCTTAATATGATATTTGAGGCAATTCAAAAAATCTGTGCATTAATAGAGGCAAAACCCCACCAACTTGCTTCCATATTTTCCAAGTGTGTGCTTGCTTGTGACATTCTTGAAATAAAGTATAGGTTAAAACAATGGCTGCCATATACAGTATGCTGTAATCATTATGAACTTGATGGGTAAGAAAACTGCTGTGAATTGGGAAAACCTTTGTTGGGATGAAACACTTCAACACAGATGTGCAAGAAGGCAGCAACAGCAAACTGTGGGTCTGAAGTTTTCTCGTGTCACTGGTAGTGACTTCAAATGAAGTGCAGGCGAGCGCCAAGCCCACCTCAACGATCATCCTACCTCTTATCAGGCTCAATGTCAAATAAACGTCACAAAGATTTAAAGCCTCAGCGATAAGGGTCCAACTGGAAATGCATTTCTATTATGCATTTATAGCAATGTGATATTGCCTGTTAACCAAACAGAATTTAAAACACTTGAGGTGCTGTGAGATGCAATTCTCATGGTCTAATACTGATTTTCATTGATCACTTTTATGACACAATCATCATCTTGGCGAGATTCAGCTCTTGCTGCAAACTTGAGGCCACTGTAATTTGGGAATATAATAACCTGTGAATTGCTAATGCGGCAGTCTAAGGATCTCTGTGTGGCAATCGGTTAAAACCAGTCTGGGCATGGGTTGTTTATCAGGCCTTCTCTGCTATAAGGAGCACTTGCTGCATTCGGGTTTCAGCTACAAAATATTTATGGGACCTAGTAATTGAGGTGAGCTGCATTCATGGTAATGGGATCAAGGTTTCGAAATGCAAGCGGAGGTGGCGTGAATACAGCTGTATCTGGAAGGGCATTGTTTTGTCTCTCCCTGGGAGAGTTTTGATAGGAATGATAAACAACAATTTTATATCAACGCCATAGTCAAAATGGAAGAAGTTTTAAATCCTGGTGTGACATTTCTGCTGGGATGCAGGCAGTTGTCTTGTATAAACCCATTGTGATTGAGAATCTAATAAAATCCTAGTGGAAAAGCCAGCTTTACCGGTACCTTTGAAGAGGTTTGAGTCCACATACCTGACTGGTAGCACTTAACACTCTCTTTCCATGTATACAGATAAAGTCAGGATGGCAGTTGTAGCAATATAAAAGTTAACCTCATTAATGGACATGATAATTTCTTGTAACAGTCTTAAATTTTAAATGCCACTGTCTACTTCTGACTGTGGCTGGTGTAATGAGGATAAGAAATGCACACATTAAGGTTTCTTTGCTGTCACCCTTCCAGGCATAAATATGCGATGTGAACTTTTACCAGCTGGAATGGTTATTCTGGTGAATCGTAAAATTTCCTTTCTCTGGCGTTATTAAAAAAAAATAATAAAAAATCCTCACTGGGCCCAGTGGATGAGTGACAACTTCTCCTGGATGACAGTCGGAGGAGAAGCAAAAAGCCATGTCGCCTGCTGGTGCACGCTGGCAGAGCTTCCCAGGTGCTGCTTCAATTTGCATTGACAGAGTGTCTGGCCCAGTGGCTGTGAAAAGTTCAACATGAGCATTGGGTGGGTTAGGAGAAAATAGCTCAGGAATTTTTTAGGAAGGTGCCAGAGAGAATGCCATGGTATGTTCAAAACTGTCTTTCCCTTAATTAGTGCTTTAAGTGATGCCAGACTGTATGATGTGTGTCCCATTCCTTAGGATTAAAGAGCAACTACAATTACATTTTTATCACTTACAGCTTGACAAATATACAGCAAAATAAAAATGATTAGGAAAAAAAATACAGCTTAAACCAGTGATATTTACAAAAATGATAATTGGTTACATGCAGCCTAAGGTGGAGGTGTTATAGTGGCTGTTTTTAATCAGTTCATACACATGTTCTCAGTCTTGATCTATCTATGGGACTATTTTGCTGTGATCATGACTAATTACGCACACCAATCATGCATTGCTTTTGGTTGTAAACAAGTTTGAGCAAGAAAATGCTGATACAGAGTTCAGTCTGAAGTTTCCCAGGGACTCTGAGTCTGTCAAATTAGCAGGAGAGAAATATCTTGTCTTGTGTCAACAGTTGCCTAAGACTTCTACTTTTTCTCTGTAGCATCTTCTTCACTTCAGTGGGCATATTTGTGGGCCAGGTACTCGCCTCTTTGTTTTTCACCTTCTGTGCTCTTTTTTTTTTTTTTTTTTTTTTCCCCTTGGTTTTGCTGCTTTTTGTCTCTTGCGCTCAGGCTTTGGATCTAGTGCTGCTTAATACAGACATTTGTATCTGGCATCTGCATTTAAAATATTATTGGGGTACGTGTGTATATGTGTGGTTTTTTTTTCACAAAATCAGGACCTTGTGCACAAAATCAACCAGTGAATAGTGATACAATGGAATTCACTTTAACTTTCTGAATAGGACCAGTCTGACATAAGGTCTGGGACTGACCAGTGTCTTGTGTACATGTGCAGCACCACTGATTGTAATACAGGCTACTGAGCACAGGGAGTGGAGCTTGCTGCTCACATATATGTTTTTTCAATATCAAAAAAGATGGCATACAAGATCAGGTTTAGGACCAAGCTAATTCTGATCGTCCTTTCCCTTTAAATGACTTGGAATGAAAAAATGCATTGACTTCACATAATCCTTCCATACATCCAATAAAAAAGTGCTTTGTTTTATGCAGATTAAAAAGTGTTAAAGATCAGGAATACTAAAGTTAGCAAGTGGTCACAGGGCAAATCCTTCATCATGGTGTTTTAGCAGAAAAAGCTGTTCAGCCAGATGTTGTGGATGCTTGTTCAAGTTGCTCTGGTGCCTGTGCTGAGCTGAGCCCCTGCGTCCTGGCATGGGGCTCTAACCATGGCACAAAATACCTGGTGAGCTTGTGCATGCTCAGCCTCTTCTTGTGGCCCAGAATTGAGCAATCCTTTCAGCTGGGGGCAGAGCTGCAGATCCAGGTGTGGGCTGTCTGCAGGGCTGACTGCCTTGCACAAAGTGCATCGCCTCAAGCAAAGGCTGTTTCCTGCAGGCAGGATGGGATCTGGCAGCACCGGCACCTACACCCTGAGCTCCTGGTAGCCATGGGAGGAGGGGAGTGCCTTGGACAAGAGAAAAAGTAGGAAGGGAAAGGAAAAATTGCCATGAACAGAGGCTGGGATTGGGCTTTGTTTCCTTAATCTGAAGAAGGCAGTTTAATGACCAAATTATATGGTCTAAGTCTAGGGTTTATGGTGACTTGTCACTGCTTTGTTGGTAGGAGCTGGGTCCTTCCCCTTTTCCTACTACTTTTGTTTGATCTGAAAGTGTTTAGTAAACTCTTACTGAAGTGTTTTAGTAAATTTACATTCAATTCTTTAATAGCTTCCAACCACATCCTTTGGCAAATTTTCTGTTCTCCAGTTCTCTAAACTACTTTTAGTTAGCAAGGGAGCAAATAATTTAATTTCAAAGAATCAGTAAGCATAGAGAAATCATGATCTGATTAATCTAAACTATTCAGTGCTGTGAGAACATTTTTCCCCACAAAGAATGCAAATCCTTGGTAAGACAGAGTAGGAATGCTTGAATGGATCTAGAAATTGCAAAATAAGACTATGTGCAAGCAAAACAATTACACGCTTATGGATTGAAACCCTTTCCCTCCCTGATGAATAAACAATATGATTTAAAACAAAAAGGGGAAAGTCACTATCAGTCTAGCTTTTCAGCTAGGTCTCTTATCTCAAGAAAGATGTTGATCTGTTCACCTGAGAAGATTGGGGAAGAAGGGAACATGTGAAATTTTCGTAAGCTTTCCCGTAAGTACCCCAGTTGCCTCCATTTTTAGTTTGAAAGTGCAATGGTTTCATGTTTGAGTCTTGTGTTTGAGGGTCTGTGAATTGAAATATCAGCTGCTCAAAGAGAGGGCATCAATTCAGTTTTTCTTTTTTAAAGATGTTTTTGTTCTTAGGTGGACTGATTTATACACTAGACTACAACAGCTAGAAGTGTTCTTTCAGTTTCTCTGTTTGCCAGGACTAGTGTGATCCTATAGCATACTGACTGGTAGCAGGGTCTCACTGAGAGATTTGGGTTTCTTCAGTGAAATGGAGGGAGATGTAATTTAAAAAAAAAAATTCCTAGATTTGAGAACAGCACACTTTGATTCGTAGATGGGACAGGAGAAGGCAATTGTACTCCAACCTCTTGGTTTAGACTGTAAGGCAATGCCGTAGCCAATTTGAAAGTATCTGCCAGAAGAATGAAAATGAAGTTCAAGAAGGGTTTCTTCTATTCTTTAAGTGGAGCCCACTGAGAACAGCAGCCTACACAAAGGGTTGAAGGGAACCCTTGGCAAATGTTGTAGTGAGGGAGGGGAGGAAATAGTCATGATAGCACAGTTAGATATTGAAGGGAAGCTGCAGCTCAGCATGAGTGGGGGGAAAAGCTGACTTCCACCTAAATGTAAACATTTATGTTGTTTGGAAACATGGAAGGGAAGACATGTTGACACCTTCCCATGCTTGTGACTTTTTTTTTTTTTTTTATTCTTGATGCATCCAAATTCAACTGTGGAGCTACTGCTGTGAATTTATATTTGTCATCACTTTTATTCTGCCAAAATGTCTTTCTGCCTGTAGGTAGGAGCTTTAGTGAGTTTGAGAAAAAACATTGGAGTCAAAGTGAGTTCCCTCTCGTAGGCGCGGCTGTGCATCCCACACGGCTTCAGCGGCGTGGCTGCGTGGGGCTGTACGGCATGCGCTCTCACAGAGCCTCCATCGCTTTGCAAGCAGAGGGTGATCCTCGGAGTTTGTGTATGGAACAGTCATAACATCTGAGAAGGGACAAAGCCATACTTTGTGCTACTGCTTGGAAAGCATCCCTTTGATCTGCTTAGGCTCTGACTCAGGTTTGTCATGGATTACCTTCCCTGTTCTGTGCCTTGTGCTACTTGGTCTTTTTGAGCACCAGATCTTTACAGGGAGACTGGTGAAGACAACTACACGTAGTGTGAGATGTGAAAGGGGATGGGTGGAGGAGCTTGTATGTACATGTAAATCTGTATGTGAAATGGGACATGTAGAGACCCTCCACCAGTGATAACGGGTTAGAAAACGACCAGATGGCAGGATGTGACAGGGGAAGGGACAGAGAAACCAGATGGCATTAACCAAGGGCAAATAATAAATGTTCAAAAGAACATGATGGCTAAAAGCATGATGATACCAAGAGCAGACGTGCTGTATACAAAGCAAATCTCGCTCACCATGGGCCTTGCTTGAACCCAGGAGCTCATCCCCAGCACGCAGCATAGCTCAGGCAGGACTGGCAGTGGTGCTAATTAGGATGGTGTGTTTTATGACGGTACTATTAAGCAGGGTTATTTATACCGTCATACTTCTCACTTTATCGCTTGCTGAGTTGAAAGCATTCTCCTTTCGGATAATGAAGCTCAATGTTTTCGTACCTCGTGATGTCCCATTATTCTGCAAAGACACCGACGATGGTAAGGCACGGTGAGCTGACAGTTTTATTCATTGACTACTGTTAAATACTCATATTCTGTATGGAGTTATTATGTGTGTTGTACTTTAGATAATGGGCTGTAAATAATAACAAAATCTAGTCACTGAATGCCCTTATAGGTGACATTAAATTTCATGAAGAAATATGTTAAAGCCATGCAGAAATAATTTCTGCAAGACAGCCTTAATTTTCAGCCTCAATTTCTAAGTATTGCCTATTAGGTTCTGTGGCCTCTGGAGATTTCATTTTCATTCAATGATGACAAATGGAATTTCTTTTTAAGATTATCAGTTCACCAGATAGGCCTGGATGATATTTTTATGTTACCCTGGAAGCCTTGGAGCAGTGCCCACCTGGCCCCCTCATCCCTGCACGGAAGAAAAGCAGAAACTTTTCACACTAACAGCAGAAGAGTGGTGAAGGGTGCAAATTTAACCTGAGAAGAACTTTTTAAATCCCTTAAATGTTGATAGGCATTCACTACGTATTCTCTGAAGTGGTAATCAGGGTAATAGAGGTTTCACCCCTCTGGAGATGCTAAAAAACGTTTCCATCGGTAGATTCTCAAAGGCAGGTAAATCTCCCTTCCTTTGTAATGAGAAGGAATGCCCCTTGCTAAGGCTGTATGTGTGGAGATGGCCTCTTCTGCCCTCCTCATCTGGACAGACGGGCAGAGGGTGCCAGCTGTAAGGGAAGATCAGGTTGCCTTCAATTACTTGTTGCCCTGGTCTTTTTCTTAATTGCCGTGCAATATTCAGAGATTTTTTTTAAACTTGTAATTTGCCGCAGGTGTCTAAATGGGACTGTTGAGTCACTCTAAGTGCGGATCTGTCAAAGAATACAAAACAAAGTGCACAAAGATAGGAATCAAGCTGCCTCCATCTTTTGGGTGACGGATACTTGAATACAGACTATCTGGTGTGTGTCTGGGATCAATACCTTAGCAGTATAGACTGGGGGGGGGGGGGGGCTAAGGAAAGGGGATGTGGCCACATCCCCTTGTGATCCTGCTGGCCTGGAGGTGAGCAGAGTGGGCAGAACAGACGTGTCCGTGTGATGCAGCGTACCTGCGTGGGCCAAAGACTGGGAGCTGAAGGGTGAGCAGAGGAGCCAAAGCTGCGTGGAAAGGTGGCATGTGCTCACTGAAGGGCTATGTCTTGAAACATGATGGTGGAGGATCTCAAAGAAATGCTGTTCCAACAGGCCATCCTGAGGTAGGTTAGTTCTCTTTCGGGAGATGCCCTGTAGAAGGGAAAAATCTAGTGTCTTATCCAGGTGAGAAAAATCCTGACCTTGCTGAGTTGATTGCAAAATTCCTCCTAGATCTGCTGGCTTCAGGATTTTATAGTGTATAATATTTTTTATATATTAAATATTAATATTGTTCAAACTTTACATATGTAAAGTTTCTCATACAGACACATACACCCATGGATGTACATATATACACACTTATATGTATGTATACACATGCAAACATATAATGCCCTTTGCCCATGATTTTTTTCTCTAACCCTGTCCTGAGGAGACATCTTATCCCCTCATGTTGCTAGTTCTTGTGCCAAACACTTGTTTACCTGCTTTTCACTAGAGAACTGCCTCTTCCTATAGCACATCTCAGACTTGCCTGGAAATGCTGTGGAAGGGTGTACCGAGCTTCGCTGAATGTTGCTTCCTAAATGCTCCTCACCTTCCTTATTTGACTTTTAAGTAAATATATATGTTTCTCTCTTTTTGATCTCAAATGCCCTTTCTTGTTTTCCCATGCTGACTGCAGGAGGACCCAGATCTGGTCTCCTCCCCTCAGGTCTACCACCGTTCCTCCTCTCCTTTTTACTGCAGTCCCCCTACACTGCGATATAGTGGCTGCTCTGATGTGTTCCTCTCCTACCTGACCCACTTCTTGCGATGCCTTGGCAGCTTCCCAATAACAATATTAATGTGTTTTGCTGTTGCCTCCTTCCTCCACACTTCTAAACATCCCATCTTTACTTTCAAGTAATTTCAAAGATTTCCTCCCCTTTCCCTTTCCTGTCTTTATCTAGTGCATCACCTTCTTTTATTCTCTCTGCTAGTTTCCCACGCATATTTGTCTTTCTGCCATAGGCCTTGTATTTTCTTTTGCAGTGTCCTCATTTCCTAGCTAATGTAGTAGTCACTTGTCTCTCAGCTCTTTCAACCCTCTTCTGCTTTTGGTACCCATAAGAAGGCATCAGATAACTGAATCTTGGTGATGAAAAAGAAATGTGTAATAAAGTCTGTGAAATACAGCTTTACACAGCAGGTTTAGATGCTGTTTCAAAGGTGAATGGCTCTGTGCTGCCTGCAGGAGCAGGTGCTCAAGCATTATCTTTTAAAAAGCTGAGATTTATGTTAAAAAAAATTAATCTTCTCAGGTGCTTTGCTGTAGGCTGGAAGGTCTGCAATGGCTTTGGGAAGAGGCTGAGCAACAGCAGCAGGGTGGCCAGATTAGTCATCTCAATGAACAGAGAGCTTTTGGTCTTGGTAGGGTAGTGTCTCATCAGCACAAAATTTCCTGATTGCTGACTTGCAACAGGCCCACCATGCTTTTGGTGCTGATATTAGTAAAATTTTAACTTTTCTGGAGCTGGGAGCTGGTTTCCAGAACCTTTGGATGCTGAAGCTTTCCCATGGCTTGGGAGAGAGGAAACAGAAACAGGCATTTTAAAATACTTTTAATACAGAAGAGCTCTACCAGATGGTGTGCCTCAGTAGCATAGATAGTGAAATCACTGAAGAAATTACTTGGAGGCAGGAAGGACGCCTTGCTGTGTAGAGCAGCTTCCACAGGTTGCAGGAAGGTGGAGCTGAGTACCCAGAATTTGGCATTCACCACAGTGCTCCTAAAGCAGCCAGAGGTTACAATTGAAATGGGAAGTCCCATTAGGGCAGGTGCCATAGAAATACCCAAGAAGGATGTGACTCACCTCACCCATATTTAGTTCAGGTTTTAGTGTAAACCAGCCATCAATTTCCTTTTATAACTAGTGGAGACAAATATGGAGAGCAATTCTTATCTTAGCAGAACATGTTATCTCATGGAATTATCATTATCTTCCCATTAATAGAATAATTTTGGAGAGTTGCTTAGGATGAATACCTGAATTTTGTGTGTTAATGGGTGGTCCACATGGACAAAAAGAGACAAAGGTTGGGAGAGGAGTCAGAGCTGCCCATGATTAGTAGTTTAGTCAGGAGTGAAATCCAAAACCAGTGGCTTGCGGTTCAGTTCTCTAATTAGTACAGAATATTCTTTCCTGTGGAGGAAAAAAAATTAAGGGAAGGAAAAGAAGATGGCGTGGATTTTCCCTGAGCAGTAGAGAAGAGCTAGAGATAGGAAACACTGGCAGAGAAAACTGAATCCTGTGGTATTAGGTGGGAGAGCACAGGACAATCCCAGTGTAGGAGGAGGCTTCTCCAACATGATCACTGTCATTAAATGGTACGGCCCCAGTCCTGGGAAGCCCCAGGTCCCTGAGAACAGGAGACTTTTCCCAGGGGTCATGCATGTCTGTCTTACCTCTGCTGGAGGTCGGACTGCATGAACAGCGATGTGCCTTACTGTAGGTGGCTGGCTGGCTTCAATGCCTCCATACAAAATCCATATGCATGACTTCATACACATTCCCAGAACCTAACGCCTGAGACGTGGCTCATTAAAATCCAAACAGCACACTAGTAAAATGGAGTCTACCAATGTACCAGATTTGCACATTCAAAAGTAGGATGCCTTCAGATTTTTTCCAATCACTTTTGAGCAATAAATATTCAGTAGCTTAGAATGAGTGCTTCCCTGCTTTTATGACTGTAAATTCTAGAAGAAAAGCTTGGGGACACATGGGGGCAGCCCTTGCTAATGTCCAGGAGACCTTTGCATGAATGAAGTGGGCAGGGTTTGGTGCAAATGGCAACCTGCACAGCGTCTATCTGCCGCAGCCCTGGGATTTAACACGCCACCCTTGCTCAATGGCCTTGCTGTTAGCAGCTGGAATGAGCCACTTGCAGCATCTCACTTGTGAGTCTGTCTGCTGAGAGTGCTTCCTGCAGCTCGGCTTCACTTACAAAGCCTCTCTGCAGAGAGGAGAGTCCCACCAGGGAATAGTGGAGAACAGCTTTTTCTGTGGCAGAGCTGCCAAAGCCGTTTTGTTCAGAGTGCTTTGTTTCAGCGTTTCGTGAATAGGGATGATATTACTAGTTCAGAAGAGCTTTACAGTTTGGAGCACAAGCTGGTTTAGAATTGGGCCCAATTTATATGGAATGGGTTTATTTCTGTGGTAATGGCTTCTTCTAGGATGAGAGTGTTTATGGCCTTTCCCTTTGGAATCATTGTTGCTCAGACTACACTGTCTAGACAGACAGCTCAGTTTTCAGTCATGTTCACCATGCTGTGCCTCTACAGTGGATAATATGTCAAAGCCATAATCTTGCCTGCTAAGGCAGGCTCTGCAGGGGAAAGTGACTCTGGCATCCCTTTCCCTGGGAAGGAAAGTGGAGAAGGTCCGGTTGTGTCACTGCTCACGTTCAGGAGGTGAAGGTCCCTGGTCTGCTGCTCCTCTGGTCTGCATGTGGCAGGTATGAGAGCCCTGGGGCTGTGCCCGGGGCTCTTGGGCTTCCCAGATCTGTCAGTTCATTAAATGTACACCCCCTTACCCTGACATGCAAGAATATATGGAGCATTTGCAGAAAGGAAAAGAGCCAGAAAGTTTCTAGTTACCTACTTCAAATAGTACGTTCTTTAAAATATATTTTCATCTCGGAGAAACAGCTGGTGATAATGTATGTAAATACTGTGATGACAGTTGTCCTTAAGGAAACAGAACAGGCTTTTCCCACCAGTTTGTGTTCCAGGTCAAATGGAAGATCTTGACCAGCTTGATCTTGTTTTAGGTACAGTTTCCTTCAAGGATGCTCAGGAAGCATGGAGTGATGTGCCACGTGTGGCCAGATCAAACACCACTGTGACTGAAGTTGTAGGTGATGTTTTCCCATTGCATTTCAGTCTTGTGGTCTGTGCTTTTGCTCCCTTTGACAGTTTAGTGAGAAATCGGAATATTTTAGAAGTATCATTCATTTCAAGCAGATGCCTGCTGGACCCTTCTGCATAGTCTTTGTGACTTTTAGGGAGTGTTCAACTAATTTTTTAGCTCACCTTAAAGACATTTGGAAGTGAAGAACTGATCACGCTCTGTGAGTTTTGAAAGGAGGGTTCCCTTTTGTAGGCTACTTGCAAAAGCTATTGCACAACCTTACTGACTTAACTTACTTGTGGATCTAAAGTTATAACACCCGCCCCACTTACAGGCCCGTGTCTTGCAAACACCTCGGGAAGGATAGAAATGCCCCTGAAGCTTTGGATACTGGTAGAGCACTCCCTTGGCTGTAGAGGATTATAGTTTAGAGAGCACATATGGGCTGGGCATCCAGGGCTCCCAGTAGTATGGAGAGGGGAAAAAGTAGGTGCCACTGCCACATAACTCCCTTTAGGCAGTGGAAATGTGAAGAGTAATATCGGGTGCTGTTTCTGGTTAGATACACAGTGTAAATACAGTATACTGTGTGTATCTACTTACATGCAGTGTGTAGGGCTGACGGGCAGCTACTGGTCCTATGGTTACTGTGAACCTGGTGTTTGCCTGTGGAGGGAACTCGTGGGAACATCCTTCCCTTCTGGCTCCAGTATCTCTGCCAAGGAGACTGTGTCACACAATCCTTTTCAAAAAATAAAAAATGCCGAGGTCTGTGTTTTGACTCTGCTACTCTTAACAGAAAGGCTGTTACAGATTTTCACTGCTTTAAAGGTTAGAAACATTCTTCTAATTTCCAGCCTAGCTATATTTGCAGTAAATTCTGTCTTATTTGTTTTTATGCCAGAATTACTCTATACTTTAAATATATGCTATTTTCTACCACCCCCCGTAGTGGTGTTTTGAGATTGTTTCAACAATCTGTTTTATAACAAAAAGCAATAGAAACATTTGGGGTGGTTTATACTTAAAATGAGGCAGAGGTGACACTTTGTGGCATCTCGAGAAATAATACCTTATTAGGCACAGATTCAGGTATTCAACTAAAACATAGCACTTCTTTTGATCTGAGACACATCCACTTGAGTTGCTGAAGTCCTTTCTCAAGGTCTTTCCCGGCCAGCTCTCTCCTGCCCACAAGGCAGAGGCAGTGCCCTGTTGCTTAATGCTGCTGCCAAAATCTCTTTCAGAGGCTTCTTAAAGTTCAAGTATTTCTCAAATAAAAGGTCTTGTGCTTGATCTGAGTTGCAGGCAGAGATGGTGCTGTTACCCAGCTATCAAGCCTCTGTCTGTTTCAGGAAATACATTGACTATAGGATATAAATAAATCCCACTCAAACAATCAGACTTGCAGTGATTACAAACCCCCAGACATCTGCTCCCACGCATCCCTTGGGAGCACCAGCATCTGGCATTGGCACCTGCCCTGAGTAGAGAAGCTCTCACAGCCTACAAACCAAGAGTAAACCAAAATGAGCCAATCAACCCCTAATGTGATCAAGATTTGACTGTGACACTTGCCGACTTCTCCATGGCTTGAAAAGCTGACAGCTGAACGAATGCAGTAGCAGTGATGAGCGTGGATGTGTTAAATGGGGCTTGACCTAAAGCAGGACATTCCTGCATGGGTGTGCTGTTAGTCACCCAGAGTGACAAGCCTGAGGTCTCCTTTGGTTTTTTTTCAGTTTATCAGGGGATACAAAGTCCCAGAGAATCTGCAGCTGTAATCTGGGATGGCTTTTGCACCAAAATGGCTGTATTAGTGCTTTAGTGGCTTTTATTGCTCATCCAGGTTTTAAATACCTCACAACACTAAAATTGTCACTTGCTTTGACAGTTGGTAAGAGTAATGGAGGAGACAAAGGAACAAAAAAGTATATAAAACTTTACTCTTTCAAGAATTCAATTTTGGACTTGACTTTACTTATGAAAGCAGCCTGTGGAATGAGTCAAATAGTGTATTTACTCACATGTACTAAAGTTTATGGTTTCAGAACAGCAGTTTATCTGTGGTCACTTAGAAGAGATTTTTATGGTATCTTCAGTTGTGGGATCTAAAATATGACCTGTTTCACATCTTCATGGGCAGACTACAAAGCGTGCTGGCTTGTTTCAGAGGTTGTTCCCCTTTTATCCTGGTACGTTGAGGCACTGTGTAGGACAGACCTTCAGCTTTTCCTAGGATGCCTACTACCTGCTGAGACTGAAGCTGGGTCTTGTCTACCACCAGCAGCTTCAGCAGCAAGGAAGACCAATCTCCACGTTGGCTAAGAGTGGAGCTGGTGATGCTTGTTCACGAGAGGTTATTGTAAGTATTCATAACAGTTCTGGGAGGATTTTTTTTCCCCTGGGTCACATAACCACACCCCAGGATGTCTCTGTATCTTGATGGGGAATGGTTGTACCTTCACATGCAATAGGGTGTCTACAGCCTGGAGTCAAACTGTACGGTCAGTTGTCCAACTCCATTGCAGCCCCTTCTCTGTCGTAGGTTGGGTTAGCCAACAGAACGGTTTAACAACCTAGATGCACGTTTCCTTCTGCTTGCTTTGTGCCTGCAAGGGTAAGGAAGGCAGCGGAGGTATTTTGGAAGCTGCCCTCTGTGTTATGTTGTTTAAATGGATGTATTTAAATTCACACTTTGAGGATAGCTTTACAAAGAAAAGGTAGAAGATACTATTTTTTTATTAGAATAAGAAGGTCTAGAAGATGTGTAATACTGCAAAACCCAGTTTTCCTTGCCACACCAACTGCTTTGGGCTCTGTGCAGGCAGTGCTGCAAGCTCTTTGGTGGACGTGAGGCCTCCCAGGAAGGGCAGGGTTGCACTGTGGCTTTCATCGCGCTTTCCTCTGCAGCGTGTGACTGTGTTGGAACAGACTGTCTCGAAAGCAAACCGCTTTCTGATTTTGAAGGACAAACTTATTTTTTCAAGACTTCAAGGTTGCAACTGATGATGTTCCCGACATACTTGTGGCAGTCACCTGCCAGCTGATTTCCCGTTTGTGCTGGCAGTGGCTTTGCCAGGGACCACGCAGGCATGAGGAATTGCTGGCTTTGAGCACAGTTGTCATGTTGGATTACTGTTAGAGGGATTTGATGTGCCCACGATGATGATGATGAATATATATGCTGCATAGAACAGCAATGTGTAGTGTCTCTCCTACAAACACCTGATCAAAGCCCATGGAAGACACTTAGTCTCAACATCCAGCATCTGTCCCCTCCCACCCATCTGGTACCCCACTGAGCTTTTGGGGCATCTTCCATCTGAGTTGGGCACCTTGCTCTTGTTTCTCATGTCTAAAATTAGCTTTGTATTGGAGGAGGGGTGAATTTAAGGTCATGGATCTTTAAATACTCTCTAGAGCTATAGCTGTGAGACACAAGCAGAAATTAGACCTGTCAATTGCAGGCAGTCTGAGCCTTGCCAGGAGTGTGACTTGGGTTAGTATTTATCTGCCAGAGATGCTCTGGGTTGTGTGAGGATCTTCCTCTCCTTGATGAACATCTCTGTACCCCGCACAGATAGAGGACAGGTTTACCCTTTGTAGGCAGGGGTCTGGGGTGCAGGAGATGCACCCCTTTATCAACCTCATCATCCTGAGGAATGCCATACCTTGAAGGAGGCACTGACACGCGTACTGAAAGATGCTGTTTGAACTTACCCAGTGTGAATTCCTTAGCCATTTACTGGTATAGAAACTACAGCAAGGGTCTCCTGCCCAAATCTCTGGGCCAGACCCTTAGTGTAAGGCTTCCAGGTTAATAAGGCAAAGCAAAAAGGGTTCAGCATCTCCAAAATCCAGTCCCTGGAATACCTTGTGCATAGGATGCCTACGCAGTGATGAGGAAGAAGCAAATTGTCGTTTCCTCAGAAAATGAACCCATTTTATGAGATCTCTGGGAGAGCTCTGACCCTGTGCTCTGGGCTAAAGAGAGGGAGAAGATGCTGCAGCTTCCTCCCCAGTTGTGAATTGCTCAGGGATGTGTTGAACTGCTCAGTCCTGCCAAAGTCATGGTAGACCTGGACATGTCCACAGCAAATCTTTAGGAACCAAGAGGACTTCATGGTCAAAAGCTCATGTCAACAGAAAGCCTTTGCTCCTTTTTGGTTTGTAGTGGCTGTACAAAGATTGTGTGGATCTGCATTTTGGACTTCTTTCCTGTTATGCAAGCAGAGAGCTTTCCTGGCACATTTACTGGAGCAAAACTGCTGCCTTCAGCATGGTATTGGGTTGTTCTTCAGTCCTATTAAACTACTCTTGCTTGATATATTTCCGTATTAACTGTCTTTTTTTTTTTTTTTTTTTCTAAACTATATGTCACACCTGAGAACTTGCAGTGAACATGCAGAACAGGGAGCTTTGCCACATAAAATATTAGCAAATTGCTGGTACTCTGAAATGGTGACTGGGATCAATTTGCAGTGTAGTTCTCAAAATCAGAGAGCTCCTGGAGGATTGCAATAGCCAGATGCACTTGCAAAGCACAGCTACAGCAGCTGCTGCCGTTACAGACTGATCGTCCCGGCAAGCCGTACTCCTCTGCAACCCACTTGACAGATATTCTGGTTTTTCCTGGTGAGTGATTAATACCTTGCTTCATGCAGCCCATCACAGATGTTTGATGCAGGCAGTTTTGTTGGTATAACAAGGTCTTGGACATCTTTAAAGAATTGTTCTGGGAATCCAACAAAGCAGCAGAGCCCTGCGGGTAAGTGTTTGGGTCTGCCATGTGAGTGAGGACTACTGTCCTGACAACGCAGGGTGCAGCTCTGGCTGTCCAGCTGGTTCCGTATTCATCCAAACATTTGAAGGCTGTATGGGCACAGCTGCCAGATGGGTTGGACCAGTGGACTGCTGTCAGGTATTCCTGTGATCTCTTGTGCACCTGCATCACCCAACTTTTAATTGAAAATAATTGGAAGCCTCAGCCAAAGCCTGAATGCAGAGTTGCTGCCTCTGAAGCCATTCTGGAGCCTTGGACTGCTGGAGCATGGAGGGAATAACCTAGTGGTGTTGAGCCAGGTGTAGCCTCAGGAGAAGGACCCTTGCTGCTAATTTCCAGTTACTCTACAGAGACTTTTTAAACTCTGATATCACAAATCTGATAATTTGTGAGCTGTGATGCAAAAGATTAGTTGCTATTTTAGTGCAAACAAGCCCCGGGGATGTGGGAAACTCCCAGTCTGCTCCCCACGAGGAGCCTGCCCCAGCCCACTGAAGATGCCCCTCCAGATCAAGGTGATGCTTTCAGCACTGGGGAAGGCAGGGGAGCAACATATCTTGAAGGCAGGTCTGGGAAACCCAAACCCTGGATTTTAGACTTTAACCATTATACTTGCCGGAATGGCTAGACCTAAAATGTGAGCAGAATTCTGTTGCTTTACAGCAGTTGCCCTGCTTGGTTTTCTGCTGAGACTACTGCCAGTACAAGTCAGGTTACTGCTTTGTAGGGATAAGACAGTCTGGGGGCGGGTAGACGCATTGGTTTTCAGCTGCAGTCCCCGAGCATTTAAAGGTATTTTAATTCTGGGAAACATCAGGGTGTTCTCCAGGCAGCAAGACTTGCTGGCTGATCTACTGCCCCTTGCAGTTCCTCAGGAGGCAGCTTGGGCAGTGGTGGTGGTGGGAGGGGTTGTGTCAGGTCAGATGCATGTGAAATGGCCCCCTTAGTGCTAAGATGACACTGCTAGGAACTGCAGAGAGGCTCACAGTGCATCTGGGGTCTCAGCAGTGCAGATAGAGCCCTGGGATTCCCCAGGCACATCCCGTCGCTTGATCTTTTAAGGTTATGATTGAAAACATAGCTGGCAGAAGACTGATGAGTTGTTCATCTCTGCTCACCAACAGTCTCCTTGCTGGGAAAGGATGACATTTTGTATTTTTTTTCCCCCCAAGAACTTCAGCATGTGGGTGGAAGCAGTCACAATCCAACAGTGTGGGACCTGAATTAACAGGGATGCCCACGTAACTGTCTAGTAGCTATTTTTGAAAAGGTGGATTCTACCTTGGAGTGGGGAGGGTAAACTCAGAAGTACAGGAGAAAACTGATATGAGGAGAATTGTTAAATCTGTAGTGGGTAGGGACTTGCAATATTTTGTCCCTTTGTTGAAATTCAGGCTCCTCTCTTAGTTTGATGTTCAGGACCGTGAACTCACTCACTCCTGCACGACACTTCACAAAAGCACTGGTTGCACTATGTAGCGCTGAGCATGGGCAGCAGTGTGTGTCTGAGCCTCTCTGTCCTGCCGATGCAGTTAATATTTTCCTGCCCAAGCTGAACCAAAGGCAAAATATAAATTGGTCCTATCCACACATAGCTGGAGCCTGCAGAGAGAGGCTTCATCCATCAAGTTAGCACTGGAAAGTGGACTTGCTTTCTCCCCGAGCAGGCAGCTGTGTTCTGTGCCGAAAAGTGATATAAATGCACCCTGTGCCTTGGCATTAGCTGGTGACAACAGAGGTTGATGACTGTGACTAATGGTGGAGGTGAAGAAGCCTTTTCTGAGCTGTGCCTGCAGAGGCTGGTTTTGCCAATGAGCTCTGCAACAGGGATCCCGGCAGCTGAACCCATCCCAAACCTCTGCCATGTGTTGGAGACAGCAAGGAAGTTCATCCCACCAATTTTATTGCTTTTTGGTGTGGGATGGACAGCAGTGCTTTGGGAAGAGCCCACAGCATTGTACAGTGATCTGAGAGCTTGCTGGAAGGCAGCAGGAGAGGGAGCTGTGTACATGGTTTGGAGTGGGGCTGGAAGGGTGACCAATGTGATGGAGAGCAGCCCTTGTGTGCTCTGAAAATGCATCTGGGTGATCCTAGAAGATTGCTTAGAAGGGGAGCAAGGGGAGAAAGATCCAGGGAGGCGGGGGAGAAAATGCGAGGCTGACACAGTGGCTGTTGGGATGGATGGAGATAAAGCCCGGGTCAGAGGGAAAACAGATACCAGGAGGGAGAAGAGTAGAAAGGCAAAGGAAGGAAGATATGGTGAGATAAAAGATGATCATCTATGTGTCACTATGTGTTTTTTTGCCCCAGTTTCCATGGCTTATGAGAGTTAAGAATTTCCTGGCGTGCCTTGCCAAGCTGTATGGCTTCTGAGGCACACTCAGAGAGTGGCTTCCTTGTGTCATCTCCTCCTGCCTCCTCTGCTTACTCTCGAAGCCTTTGGAAGGCACAGGTTGTTTTCTGTGGTATCACTCACTACCACAGAGTGGCCCTTTGATGTCATTAACCATAGAATGGTCAGGGTTGGAAGGGGAAGGATTCTCAGCTTTTGCTGGTGCTCATGGGTTTTGCAAAACTTGCTTTGCCATCTCTCTAGCAAGACATTTGCTGAAGTGGCAATCACACTGGCTGTAAAACACGCAAGTAAAAGGATGTACGATGTGTGCTCCTAACAAGCTGCGTCTGTCAGGACACAAAAATGGCCAATTCTCTGGTATACATGTGGTCATTCAAAGTGAATGCCCACCTTTTGGAATTTCCAGTGGGCTTCTGCCTGTGGTGGGTTACTGAAACTGGTGAATACAGTGTCCTGATCTCTGTGACCAGAGCTCTGGTGGAAGTTAGGGAACAACTGACCCATCCCACTGCAGCCATGGTAAGGATGCTGGGGAATGTTAAGGATTTCCAATTAAAGTCATCCACAGAGGCAGCAGAGAAGCCAGCAGATGTAAGGGAGGGCACAAGGAAAGCATGACGTGACCAAAACTTGTCAAGGAATATTGCTGAGGAGAGCCAGGACCAAAATAGAGGCAGCAGACTTGTTCAAGAGCATTACCTCTTATGTGGCTTGGAGCAGAGAGCTGAAATGAGGAGATTTAGGTTTTGGCTGCCATAGGCAGTTGTCTAATCCCTCTATTCCAGAGCTAGAGCTGCTGGCAGTTTGGGTCAATACTACTTTGACACCTTCTCAAAGCACTTTCCAATCCTTGGCTGTAATGTGATGCAAGCATAAAGGTAGAGGGATAATTATTCAGCTGCGTATCTAATCTGTTTGATCTCGCCAGTCTAATCTCCATTATCTTCAAAAACAGGCGATGGGTGCTTTTGATGCAGCCTGTGATCAGAAGCCATGCACAGAAAGCAGAAAAGTAGGGCAGCTGGCCATTTTCAAAGTGAAGCTGAAGTCTGTTCCTTGACTGTGTTCTGATCCAAAATAGGCTTTTTCCATCTGCAAATGGACTTTTAGCTCTTTTCTTTTTCCTATTCCTCATAACAACAGCTTTTTTTTAAATTTTTTTTTTTGTAAATTTGCAATGGCTGTTCAAAAGGCTTCTGCATTAGAAGTCCTGGGATGGAGAGACAGTATCTGGGGATTGCCTCCAAAAACTGTGATTGGTGTGGGCTTGAGAGGGTTTTTCTCTTGCACTGCAGTTTTTCAAATGCTTGTGGGGTAAAACATTTTGATCAATTATTATGATAATGACATAAGAGTGGAATTATGAGCATAATTATAATTACCATTTTTATGCACAGTTAATTAATCATAAACTACTACATTATAGAATTTTTCTGTTTAATGAAATTCATTATAGAAGCCCCTGAAGCCCTAAATTTAATGTTAAACAAATTAAACCTGTGTCTGGGGTTAGGGCTATTAGCACAAATGTGGCCTTGAATTAGTTGCTAAAACAGGACTCGGTGAGCCATTAGCCAGAGATGGTGGTGGAACAGCCTTTCCTGACCACAGACACCTGCTCCAGGTTGAGGTGAGTCAGCTTTTGCCTACCCTGCTATTTACTATGGGTAGCTCATGTGTCTGTCCTGGTATTTACTCTGGATAGCTCATGTGCTAGCTGTTGGAAAGGCTGAGTTCATTAGTCTCTAGCCCAAAAGATTGGAAGACAGTATGTGCTTGGAGGAGAAAAGCTGGTTTTCCTGAAGTATTGGTACAGAGGTTCCTGGAGGGAAACCATCCCACATCTTTTTGAGGATAACTTCTTATCCATGGTCCAGGTTTCAGCTCTCCTGTCAGGATGTAATGCGAAGAGAATGAGAGTATGGGGGCATGGTTCCCAAAACACTTTTGCAACTAGATACTGAACTTTCACTGCCACATATCAAAGACTTGTGAAGGAACCTCCTGGAGCATATTAACGGTGTGGAAAAGCCCAATTTTTTTTGGACACATGGCTTTGAAAGAAGAAAAGTGAAGTTTTAGGGTGGGGAGGACAGCTGGGACTAGATGGCAACCAGCAGCAATGCCATTGCTCCATGCTTGTGTTCTCTCCAAAGAGCTGTACTGATTTGAGACAGGTTGTAGATTATCCCACATGCTACAGCAAATCAAATGGACATTCTCTCTTTTGGTGACCTTGTCTCCTTGAGGTAGGTCCCAGTGGATGGGAGGCTTCCTGTACCATTGTTCTCCAGGAGCTCTGAGTCTGAGATAGGAAAGGGGTTTTCTTCTCTCTCTCTCTCTTTTTTTTTTTTTTTTTTTTTTTTTTTCTTTCCTCCCTTCAGGGCACTAATCCCACAATATGCCTGTGCCAGTGTGGCCACGTTGATCTGACACAGTTCTTTGCCATAGGAGAACTGGTACCCAGGTAGCTCCATCACAAGCATCTCCAGTGAGCTAAGCAGCAGAAGGGCCAAAAGCAGCGAGTCTGATCAGGAAAATACTTCTTAGTTAGGAGGTAGACCGAGAGGAAGGACAGAGGTCACCTTCACTTGCCTTTAGGCATGGGCAGTATCATTTATGAGTCTGGACTAGTTGCCTACTTGCTTTTGTTGCTGTAGACCCAGTTCACTTGGCCTGTTCTAATTCCCTTTATAGGGCACAGTGAGGCACGTCTTCTATGAGCCCATTTTTTGCTCCAGAGGCCAACAGGGTCTGCGTGGTGGTGGAAGCTGTGCTAAGGTTATTAAGGTGGCTCAGTGAAACCCTCCTTGCTGCTACCCTCAGAAAGGGCTTGGAAGAATGCAACAGCATCCTTCCAGCTTCCTTGCTTACTGGTTGTAGTGCCTTTTGCCAGGACTGTGGCTGGTACCCATCTTTCCAGTCCCATTCAGTCGATCTTGTCCCTGTGTACTGTGAAAGGCTTTCAGAAGTGTGTATGTTCAGAGATGCTGCTTGTTTTTACCAGTGTCTGTAATTGAAAGAACTCTTGGAGGTATTAAATTATCAATTTTCTCACAGGTACCCAGAGTGTTGATCGTTATAGTTGTTTTTTTGATGTCTGATCTGGAAATAGATTGCAGGTTTGTTGTTTTTAATATAATGTGACATGTCTCAGCATGCAGCTGTAGTAGCGTAATATAACAAGAAACAGGCATCGGTTATTGCTCTTTGGCTGGAAAAATTGCTGTTGCTTTTTTTTTTTCTTTGCAGGTCTTAATCAGGGAAGCTAATTCAAACCTTTGCCAAATTCTGTGTTTGGCAAAGATAACTGTCATCATTAATGCAAAATGTAATAGTACCATATCAACTTCTGTTGTGTGGGCATGCCTAAAATCTAGGTTGCTCCTGTCTTGGGAATCTGATAGTATTGGGAAGTAGGTTCACAGTCACCTCAAGGTTTTCTCTCAGCATCAGGAAATTCCATTTTGTCAACTTGCAAATATTTGGGCAGCAGAATTAAATTTATGGTGTTGGCAGAACAGATTATGAGCTGGAAATGCACGTGGGAGATTTGGGAACTGGGAAGGGTCAGTGGGTTTGTGGGTGACTACAAGGCATCTCTGGGGGAGCAAATGGGAAGGCAGCATCAGCAGCAAGGGAATGGCTGAAGGAAGAGACCTGGGCAGCAGCCAGAGTTTGGGGAGGGTTAGAGCATGTGGAAGAGACCTGGGAAAATATCTGTGGAGCTTTGAAGGAGCAGCAGCTGCTCAGCTTTGCCACTGCCCCACTCTGAGAGGCGAAGAGTGCTGTGGATACAACTCAATGTGATGCTCTGCTGTCTTTAAGCCACCACATACCATTACTGCTCTTACGCTGGTTTCTGAGCTGCAAAAAATATCAGAGTTGTATTTAGAATCTGTCCTTTCCTGGTTCTATTGAATCCTTTTTAAAATTTTATTTCTTTGCATTGCTTCTGAGGTGGTGCACCGATTTGTTGTTGGAAAGGAGAGGGGAAAAACTGAGCTTGTGCTGTCAAGCTCAGTGTTGAAACCCCAGTGCTTTCCAACCCATCACAAGAAGCTGGCCATGGAGGACTGCTGGCACCTCCGCAGGGCAGCAGCGTGGTCTGTAGCGATGCACCTGCTCACAGCCAGGATGAGCTTAGCCTGGATCCTGTTTGTGTGACAGGACCAGGCAAGCACACAGACAGCACTAACAGGACTATGCCTGCATGTAAAAATACATATATGTTGAGGACACAGGTGACACATGCCTGAGGCTGGCTTTGCAAGGTCCTAGCAGATCCCTAATTTGTCAAACTCCAGATTTATTGGACAACAGGGCATGCAAATGGGACCGAGCACATGCTTTTCTTGCTGTGATGCTCTGCAAAATAGGTCTTTAATGCAGCTCTTGATGGGGATGCTGGGGGAAATCAAGTCCTGTCTACGCGTGCTGAAGTGGTGGCCTATGTTGTTGCCTTAGATTCCTTGGCTTTTACAAGTGAACAGTGCAATACTGTCAAAAAACCAAGACGGCCTAGTTATAAGGAGTCCTGCTCTCTAGGATCAGGGTATCCATAGCCTGTTCAGGGAGTAGGTACCGCCAGAGTTGATGCAGCAGCTGCTGCTACTGGCCACATTTCGTGGCGTGCTCCGCTCGTGAGGAGTGGTCCCTTGTAGGAGTGAACCACAGCCTAGTCCATGCTGCAGTTGCTTTCCTGGGAAGCAGGAGAAGTGCAGGCTGTGAAGAGGATCCTCCTTCAAACATACTTGTAACAAGCCTACTCCTTTTTGATAAAAACACTTTGGTTTCATATTCTGGGTTTTATTTTTAGCAGCTTTGCTGTGCAATCTGTCTCACTGAAACGGATCCTGCCCTCAGTTTTCACTGGCGCTTCTGGCATAAAGTCAATAAACTTATTATAAGAGAAATCTCTGGACGATTTCACAGAACTTTGTTAGGCTGACAACAGGAGGAAAATAAAAGCATTATAGGTTACATTTAAACTGCACTGATTCGAGGTACACATTCATGTAGTAAACAAGCTCATGGCTATTCTCAGCTGAGCCCTTAAACCTGCAAATGGGAAGTGCTTGAAGGGGCATGGAGACCTCTGGTCCATCCTCTTATGCCATGGCAAGGTCAGCTGGGTTCATGTCACTCCCGTGAGGTGCTTGCTTAAGAGCAGGCTTAGAGAATTGTCGCCTAGAGACTCCCTTCAGTACCGTGCTGGAATAGAGTATGATAAACTAAACCTCCCGATGACCTCGATCCAGCCTGAATACGTACAGGAGAAAGGAAAACACTAGGGCTTGCAACTCATCCTTCAAAGGAGACCTATAAAACCTTCTAAGGGCAGCTAGGTAAATATCTACAGCTCTGAGTATAAAAATTCCTAAATTCAATTGAGATGTTGGCTTCAAGGCACGATTTCCCCCCTCCCCTGCATACTTTTTGCACCTCACCTGTGCTAATGTCTCGTGATACAGAAAGAAAAACAAAAAGGCTGATGGCCATTTCTGTGCTCTGCAGGTGCATTTTCCCCTCAGATTGTTTAATTGGTTAGTATAATTAACTTCAACCTGGAGCAATTGTTCTTAATCTATGCTTAGCTTGAGGTTTCCAGCTTGTGTGTCACACTTGAAGCTACTGTGCCTGTGAGTGTGCTCATTATACTTTCAGCTGCACCCAGTTGATTAAATCCAAGATACTGCTTCTTTCTCAAAACCTTGCCTGTCCAATAAATCTTTAGAGGTATAAAGCAGATATTTTGCACATCTCAGTATGTGCTGGGCAAGGAGCAGGGATTTTGAGGCTGCTAGGTTGCTTGGGTTAGAAACCAGTGGTGGGGTTTGATGGACCTATGATTGGCAATGTTGAGAAGCTAATGGAAACAAACAGTGCTGGCAGTTTACGTTTTTCTCTAGGAGAGGACTATAGTGATTTTCTTAATATTACTGTGCTAGCATATGAAGCAAAAATGTCTATTATCACTTACGCTGCAAGTGCTGAGAGAAACTTTGGGGACTGTGATCATGTCTTTTTCAGGAGCAGAGGTATTTCTTGCTATGGAAAATCTCATTGAAAAATCAGTTTCTGAGATCTCTCAGCTTTTCTGCCAGTTTGAGGGAAAAGAATAGTTCTGATAAATAAATCCTGCAGCAACTATCTGAATGTGAGGAACGTCGGGGGAAAAAGACTTGTGCTTGGAAAAATGAAAAAAGTGCTCTATAGTGCAGAGAGCGATAGGAAATAAAGCATATTGAGGTTTCTGCTTATGGGGAGAAAGATTAAGGCTCTTGTTTTGGGCAATAGGCTGCTCCTGGCCTCCAGGTGGGGAGGGAGCTCCTCTGTCAACATGCTTTTACAAGCTTTCAGGGGCAGAGATGAATTTGCTTTTGGGGGTGGTAAAAAGCAGGTCCCCTCGTTCACCACAGTGCAGCACCTCTGAATGGTCCTCGTGTGCGATGTTTGGCAGGGGTGGGTGCCTGTTGCTGGAAGGTTTACCTCTGTTAGAGCAACACTCAACTGCTTGCCTCTATTCGTAGCACTCTGTGCCAGTACTTAGGCATTTAAAGGGCTCCAACAAGGTTTGCTACAGGGTGAGGCTTCCTTGGTGTTTAGGATCCATAGGTACATGCAGGGGGATCTTCTGGTGATATAAATACTTGCAGGTTTGCTGGCAGCATGGCTCTCCTTCATGCTGTGCAGCACACTGTCAGGGTCTTGACCCTGGTTAACAGGGGAAGCCAAGCAGGGATTCATGCTAGTTTGTAGTTGGATTTTTTAAATTTGTTTTGACACCTGTTGAGGAGAGCTTTGGGTCCTCTTTGTGATGGCCAGCGGCTGGCTGTGACCCCATCCTTAGGCTGGGCAGCCCACACGGGTTAGAGCAGTTCAGGGGCCCCATGCGTATATTCGGGAGAGGAAAGTGCAGGCAAATTTTTAAGATGACCTAAATGCAAGAAAGAACTTATTTTTAACCTTAATTCCCCTCCAAACATAAAAAAATGCTTTGAACTTCCTTATTGTTCACCAACACTGTCAGTAGATGTTTAACCTTCCCAAAATCTATTTTGGCACTGAAGATAAATAATTTCAGTGTGTAACATCTTTGCTGTCAGAAGGCACCTTAGCTCCTGAGAAGGGAAGCCTGACTTGAAATTGTCTTTTATGTGTACACTGAGCGTGAAGCCCAGTACTTTATAATACTCATGGTATTGGTAACTTGGCAACTTTTAAATCATGAAAGATTTACACAAGTGCTGCAGAGTTGGAAATGTTTTATGACATGTTCATTCACACTAAATCAGACTCTGCCTTTTTGGAGTTTTCTTTCTAGACAGTTATGCAAATGCAAAAAGACAGGAATGGATTTAAAATGATTTTCAACATTGGAAGATTAGCAGAAAGTGACAGACTGCCGCAAAACACTCTGCTGCCTCTGCTCCTGCAGATTTCCAGCCCTGGTAGGGATGGGATGGGCAATGGTGAGAGGAGAAAGAAACAGATTAAGGGGTTTAGTTTTATCTTCAGTACTGGAATATTTATGTGCTTGGATGAGATGATGGGTCTGTTTTGCAAGGTGGCTGGTATGAAATTATAATTAAAAATGATTATATAGAAATTTAGTGTAGGGCTTGGCTGTTTCCAGTGTACAACTTCTCTCCTCACCCTTAATTGAAAATGAGCTAGGGAAGTTTTCCTTTTGGGTCTTGTCCAAGGACTGGACCCTGCAAAGCCTCTGAAGTGATAATTATCTCTTACGTGGCTGAGCTGGTTTGCTGCTCTGGATAGGGAGGGATGAGCTAGTTTTTACCACGTGAAGGGCACAGGCAGGATTATCCTGTCCTGTTGCTCCCTCACTCCAAATCCCCTGAACTGGAAGTGCAGTGTTTAATACCACGCATCAAAAAATGGCACTGCTCTTTGGTGCCTGCGTGCAGCACTGAAAAGCTCAGATCTCCCTGTGCTCTTTTAAAGACTGTATTGCCCATAATATTTTCTATGTGCTTTCAACACGTGTGCAACTACAGTTCTTAATGGATGATTAATTGGCTTAATATAAAAGATAAATTCATGGAAATTACCTCCTGAGTCAGAGCCCTACACCCTGCTAAGGTAGGCTACTCATCACACAATCCCCTAGGATATCTGATTTAATTTGCACAGAATAATCCCTTAGAAGGACTGGAGTTGATAGGGTCTGGTAACCAGTCTGGCTCTCCCTGACACAGGTGACAAGCTGAGGACAGAGGTATTTTGTACTTGCAACCTCCACTTTGATTTGTGAGTACTTTGTACAAGCATGTGTTCTCTGAAGGCCAAAGCCAAAGAAGCTGAAGAAATCCAGAAGATCCCCATTGATTAATTAGATACCTGAATTCAATTCCTGGCTAAATTTCCATTTGGGAGCTACTCAGGCTGAGTCACTACTTTGCTTTGAAAACAGTGAGATTAAAAAAAAATAATATTAAAAAATCACCAAATAAACATTAGAGACTTGTTATTTTCTTTGGGGTGCACCTGGATTGCCTCTACAGGACGCTCTCAGCAATGGTCAGTCTGCCTTTGGCCCAGCTCCATGGAGATCGTCTATGCATCGGGTGGTACCTGGCCCTGGGACTCTGAGGAAAACCCTAAAAGCACAAGAATTGCCTCAGCTCTGGCAGCCCTCGTTGTACCTAGCACAGAGAGATCCTGATCGACCACAAGGCATGGGGATTGTCACTCTTGAAATGTTTTCCTTACTTTCAGGACACTTTCTTGTCTCAGTTTCCTTTCTGGCTCTCAAATACCTCTGAGAGTCCACAAAATAATGAATTATGATTCTCCAGTGCACATTAGATCTCTTAATGCTGATGTTTTACCTCCCTGTCTCTAGTCCAGGCTTGTCTCCCTGTTCCAGTCAAGTCCTTGCTTCTCTCTCTGGTATCTTCTCACGGACATCCATCCCTCAGCTCGAGCGCACCAAACATGATGCCAGCTTCTCACCCACCTCCCCAAGCCATCTGTCACCTGCCCGGTCCCTGGGCTGCCTTACCCTGTGCTGTGCTGTGAGCAGGACCCCAGAAAATACACCTCAGTTGAGGGAGGTTTTCTGTTGCAGTTTTCTGCCCTTTTAATGTCACTTTGAATATGTGTTTATGGCCGTTTTTGCAGCTCATATTGTACTTTAGTTCTAGAACAGATTCTTACAATTGCTCCTAATGGCCAGTCTTTGGCACTTTACAAATCCTCTTCCTCAAAATATGCAGCTGGGGAAAAATAACCCTGCCCAGTAAGTGACTCTCACATGGGGAAAATAATGAGAAATGTGGAGTGTGGGAGCAACAGGCTTTCTGGACAACTGCAAACAACAATCATGTTTAAAAGCATCATCATCTGATCGCAGAGCATTCAGCAACAGAAAGGGAAATGCTGTGTTTAATGAATTAAATTGTTCATTGGAAATAATGACCCATTTCTGACTCGTAGGTACTTACTGGCTGCTTGTGATGCTGGTAGCCCTTCATCAGCACAGGGTGGGAGTAGCTCCTGTGTGCGCTTTTTCTAAGCCTCACTGCTTTTGCTTTCTGCTGGCTACGCTTCACTTGTCTGTCCTGTGCAGCTGTGTGGATGCTAACTCTACTGCACAATAACTGCTGCGCATATGTTAACAACAGCAACAACATATGTGGAATCACAGAATCACTGGCTGTCTGAGGCTGGAAGAGACCTCTGGAGGTCATCTGATCCAACCTTCCTGCTCAAGTAAGGCCACCCACAGCCAATTGCCCAGGACTGTGTCTAGATGGTTTTTGAATATCTGCAAGGTTGGAGACTCCACAATCTCCCTGGGGAACCTGTTCCATTTCTCAGTTACCCTCACAGCAAAAAAGTGTTTTCTGATGTTCAGAGGGAGCCTCCCGTGTAGCAGTTTGTGCCTACTGCCTCTGGTCTTGACACTGGGCACCGCTGAAGAGAGCCTAGCTCCATCCTTTCTGCACCCTCCCTTAAGGTATATATACACATCAGTAAGACCCCCTTGAGACTTCTCTTCTTTGGGTTAAACAGTCCCAGAGATGTTCCAGGCCCTTACTCATCCTTGTGGCCCTTCACTGGACTTGCTCCAGTATGTCCATGCCTCTTGTGCACTCAGGAGCCCAGAACTGGGTGTAACTCTCCAGGTGTGGCCTCACCAGTGCTGAAAGAATGGGAAGGATCACCTCACTTGATGTGCTGGCAGCATTTTGACTGGTGCAGCCAAGGGTATCGCTCCCCTTTGCAGCAAGGGCATGTTGCTGGCTCGTGTTCAATCCTGTGTGTTCACACATCCACCAGCACCTTTTCTGCCAAGCTGCTTTGGTGGCCCCCAGTGTTTATTAGTATGTGGAGCTGTTCTTCCCCAGGTGTGGGACTTTGCACTTCTCCTTGTTGAACTAGAAAGTAAATGCCTTAATATTGCTGCATTAAGGCTTCAGTTCCCTCAGATAACTCATCGCCTCTCAAAAACGTTAACAAGGTCTTTTTCTATGCTACCCGGCAGAGGCAATACACTTGCAGCTCCTGCGGGGAGGTGGATCGTGTACTATAATAGGTTTCAGTTTCTACACCAATGCATCAAGCAGGAATACCGTGTTCCCCTGTATTTTCCCTAGGGCAAACTCCTCATACCTGCGTTTAACATAAATGAACTCTTCAACGCATCAAGCAAACTTTTCTTAAATACGGAAACCGGTTGAGATGTAACAAAGGTAAGCTTGTTCCAGATAGGAAGAAGAGATATGTATAGGCTATGAGCCACTTAGGAATGTTTATTGGCATAGTATTCCCATCCTCTGAATGACTTGCGCTGGGAGCAATGGCAAGTTCAAGAATGTGCTGATAAATATTCTGCTCTTGTTGAGGCTCTGGCTTTCCCCACACACTTTACTGGAGAGGTAGAAGCACTTTGTATGGCAGTCCTCCTGCTGATATCTTTAACTTGTTATTTTTCCTCTTTCCTGTGAATAGCGCAGGTCATGTGAGTGATTATTCTCAAACATCTTACAAACTCCTCAGTATCAAGGATAATGTGTTTATGTAAACATATACATAGAAATACAAAGATAGAGTATAGAGAACAGCCTCTTCATTCCACATTCAATCTCTCCTTCCAGCTCCGGTTGGCAAAGGAGGAGGGAACAGAGGGTTTCAAACCTTTCCAGTATTGCTATCACCCTTTCCCATCTTCCACACGCTAGCATACATTTAAGGTGTGAAAAGGGGCAGAAGTCTCCTTTGGATGGCTCATTCTTGGCACGTGCTGTCTCGGGTTGGTGTCTTTGCAGGGCTTGTCTGACTTTAAACGTAAGCACATGGAATGCCAGGCTCGGAGGGGTTTCATGCTGTGGAGGAAAGGTAGCGCCGCAAGTTGCATTGTCTGGTACCCCATGGTCCAGAAGAGGAGCCGGGGCTGGTCTGTGATGGTGGACATGGGTGGGATTTTATACGGCCACTGCTGCTGCTTGTTGTGGCTGCTCTCTCTGGTGTGCCGTGTTTTTTGTCCCAAAAGGCTGGCTTTGGTACAACTGCTTGGGCTGTGCCTACAGCACTTGGGAGTCTTTTCCACGTCAGTGGTGATTAAACCACCCTTCCCAGGAGCTGGTGAGGTGGAAAATGCTGTGATTATCAAGCTGATATCCTAGGATTGCTATTGACAATCAAATTGGGTGATTATTCTCTGGCTGATTAGACCAGATGTGCAGGACATTTTTAATAAACTGCGAAACAATTGAGGTGATTTGATAGCAAACCTAAAGTGAATGGATTAATAATTTAAGACTCAAGCAAATACGGTCTTTGAAAGTCATGTGCTCTAGCAGGCGGGCTAATGCTCCTGCTCAGCAGCCGTGCTGCCTTTGTGCTCTAGAAGAAACGTGGCAGATTCGATCAGCCCTGCGCCTTGCACTCCAGTTAAAGTATAAACCCAAATCTGCTCGGACTGCGCATTCCCCTCCTTGGTTTGCCTGGTGAATGGGATGCTGGTGCTGATGGGATGGGGGGTGTTAAGGGACAGACTGGTGCAGGGGGTGGTTGGGTGGTCGGCACATCACGGGAGATGCAGCAGAGGTGCTCAGCATGGTCAGGTAGATGGAGAAACCTGCTTAATTAATACACTATCTGCTAATCAATGCCATCATTGTACCTACTGCAAACTAAATCTGTCAGGTTGAATGGGGTAAGCTGTGGGAGTGCACAGGAGAAAGTGCTTCTGCTGTGCTGGTGAAGGGCTTTGCTCTTTTTCTCCAAGCTGGTCCCACTCCGATTCGTCACTCTTACAGACTTGCTCCAAACCATTTCCATTGATGTTGTATATGCATTTGAACATTACTACTACTTTTATTTTTAAAAGGGAAACAGCCAAGCAGAGCAGGCATTCTAATAAATGCTGACACAAAGCCAAGTGTTGGACTGTCCAAATCAGATCAGAGAAATGCATTAAAGAAATTAAATTTCATGAAAGCTCATTACAAGGGACAATTAGTGGGGAGCAGGATCCTTATCAAATGGCAACTACATCTTCAAAATGAAAAGGAGTGCTGACATTGAGGTGATTAGAGCAGAGGCTGTGGGTCAGGGACTGTGTAATTAATTTATTCCAGAGCTTGCATTGAGAAATCAGATGGCAGTATATTAGAAACCCTGTAACTATAAAAGTATGGCTTACAAGACCATTTTCAGGAAAATGCTACTTTTATGTGATACCTGTCTCTGGTCACGTTGAACCACCCAGTCTGGTGCAAGATACTTCCCTACATGACCTCCCTGAGCTAGATGTTCTCCTTCTATTTAGATATCTTCAGATCTTATTGGGACTGTATGTTTAAAACACTGTCATCCAATCCAATTAGAGGCACTTTTCCTTTGATGGACTTGAATAGAGATATTTAAACAGAAATACTTGTTTAGCATCAGTGGACAGTCAGGCTTTTGCTGTATGAATCCCTTTAGAGGTCTGAGGAGCAGCAGGAGGCCATTGCTGAATTCAAGTTGGGTATTATTATCTATACATGAGGGTTGTATTTCATTTCTGTGCTTAAGAAGAGGCAAAGCACTGCATGCTTTCCTTCTGTTTCTGAATATAAAGACGAGAGGCAAACTACAAGTTTCTCCAGGCGTGTTGTGTTATTCATGCAAGAAGAGTTGCAGGCAGCTCACAAGAGGAGGTGAAATGGGTTATGTGCTTTTCCAGAACAGTCATTCCTAGGGTCTTTGGTTGTTTTGTTCTGAAAGTTTATGGTTTTCTCTCTCTGAATGCCACTTTCCACTCTTCCTTTCTTAAGTAAGGGCTTTGCTAGTGATAGCTTTCTTGGGCTATACAACATGGGTAGTAAATGCTTTGGCTGCATATTTTTGTGTCTTATTGTTTCTGTTTGCATGCTGACTTTGCAATATAAAACGTAAACGCCGTAGATCAGCCACACCTGATTAGAAAAATCCTAATCTTTCCTAGTGCCTTGTTTTTCAGCAGCGATCAGAAGCAGAGCCCAGGGAACGAGAGTAAGTTAAGCAGATAGAGATGCATCCTCAAAATGCAACTCCCAGACGCCAGGAATTTGTTTCTTGGGCATTTTCTGGCCCAAGACCGGTGTCTTGGTGTTTAATAACTAAGTTATCCTTTTAGTGACTTTTTTTCATTTTGTCTGTAGGGAGTGAAGGATGGACGTAGTTTTGGTTCACCAAGGGACAGCTGGTGCCTCTGGGAATATGTGCAGCACCAGGTACACAATGCTGTGCAGAAAGCTCCCCTGCTCAGGAGGGGATGCCACTTCTGAAATTATCCAAAAACCATCTCCCAGGAAGGGAAAAGACTGCACCATAACCCACTGGTCCACTTGCAGTGGTTTGAGTGTCCTACCTGGCCTCTTATGCAGGCCCAACATGATACTGTAGTGGTATTCATTGAGATGCTTATCAAAGACTATAATGATCTGAAAGATGCTGTTAGAGGTTTATGGGTTGTTTTAGCAACCAAAGTCTTTTTCTATGATATTTCTCATGACTGGTTGCAACTGGAGAAAATTAGCCATAAAGACAACTTGATTTTAGCTTATGATTAGCTTGATTTTTAGAAGTTGTCTCTGTTCATTTGGCCCTCTGGTAATTTCTATGTTAAAACACAAATTGTTTCTTAAGAGTCTGAAGTTAGGCTTTCTAGGTGCCTTTTGGTGGAGGTGCTCACACACACACTCTCACTCACTGGATTATGCAGGAAATTCTGATTTTTTGTAATGGAGGGCTTAGCTGATACAATACAGCTCAGGAAGGGACAACATGAATTAATTGAATTATAAGGTGAGATATCTCTAAGTGCTGCAGGAAATTATTGCTTTGGGGAACATTCCCTCACATTTGAGAAGTGCAGGAGGTGCCTCCCTGCAGGGCTCCCGTGATGGAGCAGTGCTGTCCCACATCCTCTGTGGAAAGCCTGTTGGATGCTGGTCCTGAGCACCCAAGCATCAGGCAGGTCATATCTGTGATCCTATACGAGCAGAGATAAGAACCTTCTCACCCTGCACATGCCTGTACATCATAAGAAAGTTATTTTAGAAGTGTTTTATAGTGGTTTTAAAGAAGTGCCGTGGTTCCTTACCTTGCACATCACTGCCTGTTAAAGCCAGTTGCCTTAATTACCACAAGTCCAGCTCTGCAGGATTGAGAAGGTATTAAAACTAATAAATGTAAAACATCTCTCCCTATCTTTCTTTATGTATCTATAGAGCTGGGCCTATGGGCAAGTCAGTTAACCTCTCTGCCTCATTTTCCTCATCCATAAAATGAAACTAATAATCACTTACATCACAAGAATATTCAGAGAATTAATGTGCTTTGAAGGTGAGAAGTGGGCTATGAATAGTGACCATAGTGAAATAGAAGGAAAAAGAAAAAGAAAACCTTCCTCAAACAAAAATTTGTTTATGATATATTTTTTAATGGAAGTGCTGGCATGAGTTCCTGTTCACTGGGTTGTGGAAATTTAGGAGTGGAGAAGTTTCTAAAGGAGTCATTTAGTTTGCATTTGCCTTGATTTACTCCCCATGTCTTATGCTTTCAGCACCTCTGTACATCTTTGCAAGGCATTGGTTTCTGTGTTTTAAGCATTTTTTGAAAGCAGAGGCATGTGAGCATCAGGACATGCACAGAAGAGGGTTTCTGAGGGTGTCTGTTTCAGTGGCCACTGAGCTGAGCCTTTATGCTGAATAATAAGCATAATTATACTGCTATAAAGTGGAGCAGGGCAGGTCTGAGCATCTGCTGTACACCTACACCTCCCCACCCATGGTCTCCTGACTGTGTCATTACCTGAAAACACCCCACTGGAAAATCTGAAGTTTTTAGGAGTCTTTGCAACAGCCCCAGAAGAGCTTTGTTGGATATTCCCATATAGTTTTGTTTTTGGTGGTGTTTCGTTGGTTTTGTTTGGTTTTTTTTTGGTGTGTGATGGTGCTGGGAATAAATGCCACAGATTTTGAGTATCTTGGGTATATATTGTTTTTGAGTATTAAGCAATATAAGGTCATTAGATGTACAGGAAACAGGGAAGTAAGAGATTTGAGGAGAAGTTGCTGTCCTACCTATAGGTTTCAAGCTTGTGCCATTTCCAGTTCACCATGGGAGGAATTACAGGCAGAGTACAAGTCTTCAGAGAACATAATTCTTCTGTCTGTCTTTCTGAATACTACTTATAGAAATACAGGCACAATTAGGTTAAGAGCACTGAACAAATGTCTCTAAAAGAAAGAAAAAAAGGATGACTCATGCTATTTTTTCTCCTACAGCATAAGTTTATATCCCTCTATCTGATAGCAACGTCAAAAATATGAATCATTTCTGCATTAGCAAAAGCCAAACTTGGGCGCTGCTGGCGGTACGCTTACAGTCGTGTCAGAATGAATCACAGTCATAGGGCTGACTTTGTCATCCCATAAAAAATTATATCCACGAATTCTAGGCACGCCTCCATATTTGACGTGAATATTCATTCACAATTAAAAAACACTTGCTGAGCTTTGTACAGAGGAAAAAAAAAATTAGAGTTATTATTGATGTCTTGTGATTGCGGCTATTGTGTCATGGCTTTGTGGTTGATGTTAGAAAGCAAAGCCAAAGGTGAAAGCGTGTGGAAAAGCTGCTGGGGTTGCGTAGTGTGCAAGTGCGACTGTGCTCTTAGTACTGCTTTGCACTTTCATGCCACCTTTTTTTTTTGGAAGATGATCTTGGAGCTTTATAAGCTTTGAAAAGACTCCCTGTGTTCCTGCTGAGGCAGCACAACGGCCCTGTTCAGCTGGATTAACCGAGGCACAAAGCAAGGTTGTGGTTTTCAGATCTGCTGAGCCTCTGCAAGTCTCTCGGACCCTGTGTGGGCTCCCAGACAATCAGGTCCAAATGACTTGTTTCGGATATACCCTGAATTTCTGTAAGAGCTGGAAATAGAAATCCAGGAGTCATGACCTCTATTCTTGATGTTAAACCTGTAGTCGCATTTCTTCTCACAACAGGTAGTAAAATGACCTTCAGCTGAAGAAAACCAAGGCATCAGCAAAGTCCGTTCATAACCGGGATGGTTTGCTGAAGATGGCTGTAAAAAGAGAGTTTTGAAGAGCAAATGTGCGGCAGCCTTAATCTGCCATGTGCTGCTGGTGTGGACCGAAAAGTGCACGGCAAACACCCTGGCGACGCGGCAAGTGCGGTCCCAAAGGCTTACTGGGAATGCTCCATCTCTTCTGGTCAGGAAATGGAAAAGACACCCCTCTTTAAGCAGCAAGTCCGTGCACTGGCTGGTGTTCAGACACTGCAGCGTGCAGCATTGCTCCTTATGAAGGTGTCAGCCCATCCGCACTGTACATTGGCACATTACATGCTTCATTAGGATACAATATCAGGATGGGGAACTGTACTGACAACAATATGGTCCGAGCATCTGCACCACAGCTAGAAAATGGCTGATGGTGGGCATGTACCGCCTATGTCTGCAGCTAATTCCCGTCAAGGACTGGAAATAATTATGTCAACTGCACCAGCTTTATACTGGGAAAGGCATAGCTGTCTGTGGTGTGTATTACCCATGGACGTTTGATTTCTCTGTTGGCCGATACAATGTAGAGGTTCCAGGTGGCAGCAGGAAACGCTGGATAATCTGGGATGCGCAGAGGGGAGAAGCTGGAGAGGAGCTGCACTGGGGACAGTCTCATTGCCAGCCTGAATTCCCTTGCGCTGCTTGTGAGCTGTGAGCAGGGGTTTGCACGCTGGGCACTGGAAAGACTGTCCTCCACGCTCCGTGAAGTCTGGGGTGTGTGGGCTGCCTATGCCTGCAGCAAAGCTGGACCTGAAGCTCCTGCAGATGTCGGTGAGCTAGCTCTGCTTGGCTTGGGCGGGTTCCACAAGCGATGAGCACAGAGCTTGGTCTCTTGTAGGGCTTTCGGGCCGAGTTTGAACCTACGTCAGGTCTTCGCAAGTGATATATTGGCAGGGATTGGAATATAACCATGACCACACTGAGCAGCATATGCTCACATGGGATTGCTGTCTCGGTGCAAATCAGTGAGGATTTTGCAAGGCTTGCCACATGCTAGAAGGGAAAGCTGACTTTTTTTTGTTAAAACCTGAATTATCCTGTTTGCTTTTTTCCACATCTTCCCTGTGAAGAAGTAGGGGAAAAAATGCCCATGCCATCAGCTGGTGCAAACCCCTGATAATCTTTTGATTGGCTTTGGCCATCCATGCTGAGATGATTGCTTGTAGCCCTGTTCCACCATGTCAACCCTTAGGTGTAAATGAATCTGAGCTACACAGTGGCAGGGTAGTTTGCTCGAGGTTTTGGGAGTCCCACAGCTAATATCAAGGGGATTGCCATTACACGTCTTGGAGAGGTTAATGCGGGCAAGGGGAAAATATTGATTTTGCACCTTCTCCAAGGGAAGAACAACTGACGGCCTGTGATTTTTGGACTGCTGGAAGGAGGAGCGAGAACTGGTGAGCTGCAGAGACGCTCACACAAAGATCAAAACTCCCAAGAGTGGTTATAGCTTGTGGAAGCTGTTATTTAATATGGCTTTTGAATTGCACGAAAGCATTGCAGAACCCTGGATCCTTCATATCACTGAGTGTTAAGCTATTTTCTTGGCAATGCCACATGTCCAAAAAGGAATAAATCAGAGGCACAATTATTGTGATAACGGATAACACTCAGCATCTGAAATGGATTTAGTAAAGCATTACCAAAAGAAAAAGAAATGAAAGGTGTAAATTAAATCTCCATAATGATGAGGGATTTGCATGATATCAAACGCTAAGATACCCTATTAGCTGATAAATAACCCTTGTGCTGGTTACCTTCGGGAGCCATGTTTGCATTTTATGATAATTATTTCTTGTCTTGGGGCATTTACTAAGGAAAAAGCCCAGAAAGTTAACAATAAATTTTTATAATTAAACTTCAAGATGAATTGAGACTTTGTAGACATAAATCTTTTCATTTGTGCCAAGCTGTAACATTTTGTTAGCACGGTATCAACTAATTTATGGAAATATTGCCAATTATGGCCGTTTTCATACAAATGAAACAAACAATACTGACAATAACGGAACAAGCATCATATTTTGATACTCTGTGGATGTGACTATGTTATTAATGGAGACAACTGCAGTTAGTTTAAGAAAATACCAGAACTGTTTTTAATGAGAGGAAAGCGCCCACGAAATACAAATGAAAGCTGAGGAACTAATATGACCATCACGATCCTGCTCCCCCTAAAAGTGTGCTTGCTCTGGATTCTCTGCCTCTAGGTGCTCTTAGATATGGGTGTGAGAGAGCAAAAGCCCTAACCCCAGTTCTTATACTGATTTGCTGCCTGATCTTACACGGGTTATGTGACCTATCTAAATTGTTTTACCCCAACTCTAGATTAAATTTTGCTAAAGGTATGATGGCAAACAGGACAATAGTAATTGCAGGGCTCTATGGAAGTCGTCATCCGACCATTGATGAGGAGGTGCGGGAGGATATTTCAGGCCCCCTTTATCCCGCCCCCAAATTAGGATGCATTTACCCACTGAAGGAGGTGAGGATGAATGTATCGTCAGAGACCTGTGCTACCACAGTCCCTGTAACTACCACAGTCACTCCTCTAAATTGTTTACAAGCTCATCCGTAGCTTCCACATCACCACAGCCCCCTAATTCACCCAGAGATTGCCTTTCATAACCTATAATTCCTCCTTACATAGCACAGAAGTTGTTGGGGGTATCAGCATCCTCCTAACCAGCAGGCTGGAACACACACACACCACTAATACACCCCCCCCCCCCCCCCCCTCCAGGTATACCTACTGGAAAAAGCTTTGGATTTCAGACAACAAAAGGGAGATTTGAATGTTCACAAAAAAAAAAAACCAAACCTCAACAAAAAAAAAAAAAAACCCCAAACAAAAAACCAAACCTATCTATTTATCTCCTGAATGCCTCGACCAAGCGAGTTTTTCAGACTTGCCCTGCTATAGGACCATACCTGTGATGTATTTGACAGGTTGGTTTGGTTTTGGTAAAGTTGAGGAAGTCAGCTGGGATAACTGGGTTGATGCCCTAAGACTTGGCCTTAATGATGAATGCAATGAATTGTCTGAAACAGAGGTATGGATTGAGGGGATTTGTATCGATCAGGAAAGATCAGAATGAAAAGGATGTGTTGGAGGGTTCATTTTTTTCCTACCCAAAAAGAAGCAGCTGGCTATAAATAGATTCTGCAGTTTAAAGAAATAGAAGAGAGTAAAATCTTTTGATTAAGTTTAAATCCTGACAAATGGAGAAGAACTCACAGCACTGACAAGCCAAGAAAGGCAAAATGTTTTTCTGTCTGTTGCTCGGTGTTTGGGAAGAGGTGGGATTCCAGGGAAGGGAACTGTTGCTGGGGGGGAGTGAAAGCCAAACTGCTGCTCCTCAGCCCGGCTCAGGGGGGTCCCCGTTGGCTTGACCCCCCTCTGAGCTTTAGGATCCAGATGTGTTTGCTTTACATGGGCTTTCCTCCTGCTCCTGCAGTTTGCCTTGTATCACCCGGTGCTCTGCCTCTGGCCCTGTGACACCTCCCTTGGATTATTCAGTAAAGCATCTAATGATTTCATTACCCAGGTAGCTGTTACTGGAGAGCATGAGCCAAGCAAACCATTTTCATGGTATTTAGCTGGTTTTCTGCTTTTTTTACTGTTCCTTGGTTAACATGTTGGCACAGCAAAAGGAAACCTCCTTTGGACTGGTGCAGTGAAGGTGTGTGAGCATCCCATAATGGGTGGGTTGGGTGCATCCCTGCTGCTCCATGTGGACTGAGGGACCTTTCTCCTTTAGTGCTTTCATCCAGCAGCAGGAATTTATCCCAGAGAGTAGGATGGACCTGGATGAGCTGTGGAATGCAGCCTTCCCCATCACACTGAGATGGCCCTGGCTCCTTTCATGCCAATTGCGGAGAGTTGGCGTTTTTACGTTATGATTCACCTGATCCGCTTCAGATGTCTGCTGCAGGTGGAGACGGACTGTGTGCTGGAAGGGGCTGATTCCTCCCACGCTGCTGGAGGCTCGCTGCCTGGCTCAGCCCACGCAGTAGCTGTTTCCATCTGGCTGAAGGGATCCCACAGAGACTCTGGCTCCTTTTGAAAACAAGCTATGCTGGGATTTTTACATATATTGTGGGGTTTCTTTTAGCATTGTTTGCATGTGGTCTAGTGAGGAGGTCCTGCTTAAAACCAGATTGCAACATAAGGTTTTATTAAAAAAACCCTAAAGCCTCTTTATAACTTGAAGTAAAGGCAATAGGTTTCTGGTTGTTGGGTTGAGTTTGTGTCAACACAAAGGATCCTTCATGTGACGTAATAAACCTGATACCATAATTAAACACAACTGTAGGGAACTTTCATTCCTACAGGGCTTAGGTAGGATGTCAGTACTCTCGGAGGGATTAAACCTCAACGTTCAATGGTGGCTTATGGAGCACTTGATTTTTGGGTGCCTGAAATGCTTCAGGTTTCTCTTTTGGGAATGCTCAGTTGGGATGAGGCATGGGCTTTGTCTTGCCAAAATTAAGGCTCAAGATGGCCAAAAAAAGGAAATCCCCAAAGAGAAGCATGTGAAAGTGATTGCCACACAGCTGCGCAGGGAGGGTGCAATCCCTCCCAGGTGCCCTGCACTGGTCTGACATGATGAAAGGTCTGACATGATGAAAGTATGACGGCCCTGTCGTTAGCAGAGAGCCCAGAGTGTCACAGGCTTTTTGCACAGCCTTTAACATTAAACAAACAAACAGAAAAATAAACCAAATTAAAGCTGCTTTCAGCTCTGTCGCATCTTCCTATGTTGGGGCTGGGGATTGTGCAGCAGAGGAGCAAGCGACAGTTTTATAACAGATTGTCTGAGAGTTTGTGTATCTGGAGGTAGAGAAGGAGATCAGTTGGAGAAGAGAAATGTGGAGGTGACAGCTGGTTAGGGCTTTTGAAAGAGTATCTCAAAATATGCCCAGTGTCCTTAGTAGGAGGCACGTAGCCATAACCACAAAGTGAGCGGCTGGCATAGTCCCTGCAGTGATTCAGCTCAGCAAAACTCAGCCAAAAAAAAAAAAAAAAAAGGAAAAAGCAAAAGGCATTGCAAGGAATTCAGAGAAAGTCTAGTTGAATTTGGAATGGAAAGAAGATAGTAAAATGCAGCAAATCCTGTGGTGAGCAAAACAAATGTCATTTATGGCGATGTAAAAACGGGGTTTTGTTTAGCAAAGACCAGCTGAAGAATATCCTAATTTTGTTTAGCAAAGACAGCTAAAGGTAGTTCTGTTGCTCGGGGTTATTTTACAATCATCTCCCTCATTCTTGTCCTAGTGTTTTAATTAACCTTTTGTGCCCTGATCCCACATCTGCTCTTCATCTGTAGCTGTGCTCGTTTGGAGTTATGATCCTGATTAGCAGCGCAAAGCAGAACTGGAAGGGAGAGGTTTCCAATTAGTCTCTGTCTCCACAGAAGTGAACCCCTCCGCTAGCTGTCTGTTTGCTGTACGTTAAATTGTTTCTTTTTAATTTAAGGAATGAAGATAAGACCTCTCCCTGTGAATTTGTAAAGGCTCATTTACAGAAAGCTTTAGTAAAATAATACATGATCTATGGAATAAAAATAATGATTTAATTCCAATGAGCAGCATGACAAGACAGTATAACACAGATGCTTTGCTACCATGTATATTTTAAATGACTCTCAACACCATAGTGTTCTTACTCCCCAGTTTGTGATTTGAAATTGCAGATACTTAATGCTCAGCAATAACTCCTGGCTGCTGCCAGACTACACCGGCAGAGTGCGTGTGGCTGCAGACCCAGAGCACGGCCAAGGTGTGCTGGTGCATAACTGTGAGGGAGGCGAGACCTTGGTCTGACAGGCGCTCAGACTGTGAATTCAAAGTGAATAAAAACCTGGTATAAGCAGTTTGCAGTGCTAGAACTTACAAAGTAAAAGTAAAGGTATGAACCGAGTGACGAGGCTGGACGTGCTTAACAGTGACAAATAACAAGGTGGTTGGGTTGTTTTGGTTTTTTTTGGTAAATGTAGCTTATTTCCTCTGGGTTCAAGGTGACATCACTACATAACTTTCAGGAACAGCAGGTAAACAAATCCTCTGGGCTTTTAACAGATAGTTTTTGAATGATTTATCACCTGCCCTTGTGGCTCAGGGCTTCTTTTACTTTTTGTCTTGTGCCTCCTCTTAGTCAGATCCCCGATCCCTTAGAAATCTGTCCCCTGGACAGTTGTGTCGGCTTCATTATCTGGAAGGCAGCTCAGTGGTCTGTTATCCTTGGAAAATGAAATTCCTACATCGCCTACTGTAACTGCATCCTCATTAAGGTTACCCAGAAGAGCCATGGCTTTGTAGCCAGCTACCTAATTTATTTGGAGCAATGTTCAGTTTTGGTTGCAAATTGCTTCTCCTAATCACCAGGCAATCATGGCCCGGTTCCCGGGACTGTGGAGAATATAATTACTGCTTTACAGGCAGCAGCCTACCAAGCTGAAGTTTCACCAGTGACTCACAGCATACAAAATATGAAAGTATTTTCCTAGTGAAACCTGCTTCCCTGTGCTGCAAGCACTGGGGCCAGTGCTCCAAAGATCCAAAGAGCCACTTGGGTGATTTCCCATCACCCATACAAGTGTCTGGGCTCCCTCTGCACCGACCTGGTGTGAATGTCTGGAGAAGCCAGCTTGAGGGGGCCAGATGGGTCAGAGCTGAAAAGGTCAGGACCATATGAAAGGGCAGGACCTTATAAAAGGGGCTGTGTGGTGAGGATCAAGGCAGAAATCAATGTGCAGGAGAGACCAAGCAATGTAGGAGGAGATCTCTGTGACTGTTCCCATATGTTTGTCTGTACAGCTGGGAAAGAAAATCCCCCCCTTTCCCTCATAGTTATCAGAGTTACCTTCTGCTGAGGCTCACACTGAGGTTCAGTCAGAGCCCCATATGCACAGACCTTCCACTCGGGCACTCAGTCATGTAGAAAAGTTTGGCCATCTCTCATTCCTTCTGTAGTTTTTGTTTGTTTCTTTAGTCCAGTGTTTTCTGTTCTGCGCTGTTGAGCACAGAGCATCCCTTTTGGGTAGTTCCTTCTTGGTATTTGAGCTCTGGGACAAGAGCCAGGAGTCAAGAGAGTGGGCAGACCAAGAGCTCTTAATCATAAGGATCCCAGTCCTGAAGGGAAACTCACAGCAAGAGCTCAGGGAACATGTGATAGCAGGAGCACAACCCATCCCTGTAATGACAGCGACGTTTCTGGCTTCGCTTTTCAACCTGCTCTGTGGCCATTTCCACTGCGTTCAGAAAAACCATGTCTTTCTATCTGTTGATTTTTGCTTCTTTCTGTGGAAGAAAGAGGCCATGAACTTGCACTCGCTAATTTTGCACTCAGGCTGTATTTTCCTGCAGAGCTGCTGTGTGGTTTTTGGAAAAGTTGGTGCTTCTGACTTCCAGGCTTCCATGCTTGAGGGGTTGTTGCCTCTTGTGAGTTGCCTACAGCCCCAAACACTGTTTTTCACTGATTTCCCCTCAGTCTGAAGCTTTAGTGTCCATCTTTGGGTCTTGCTGTTTAGCTGAGGACCCATGGTCAGGAGCTGCCTCCCCTTGTCGGTGCGAGTGGATCGGGAAGGCCTTCACTTTCAGCTTCCCCTTGCGCCAAAGCATTTAGTGACCTGCAGGTGCCCTGAGGATGGGTCTACCTTCTGCACATCCCACGCACAACCCAGGGGAGGTGCATGAGACTGAGCTGAGCTTGGTTGGGTCCATCCTGCATGCAAAGAAGCTCAGGGAAGGAGCATGGTGGGTGGTGGAATAATCTTATTCCATCTGCATGGAGCACTGGGAACATGGGGCTGTGCCCACCCCCGAAGTGACAGCAAGGCAGGGCCATGGTTACCGGTGTCCTTTGGGCACTGAGCCTTGTGCTGTTCACACCCAGCTCCCCACCTATGCATGGGGCAATCACCCAACCTGTGCCCTGGGGCAGTACAAGTCCTTGTAGCAATAACCTCCCTATTTTCCCCCCTCTCACTGCCCGTGCTGATGCTCTGTGTATGACGTCTGCACAGACAGAGCATCCCCTGCATTTCCCCAGGGCTTTGGTGCACAGTGAAGACCAAAGGAAGCTTTATAAAAACGTTCTCCTCCATCCTATCCCATCCCACGTGTACGGTCCGTGCCTGTAAAATTATGCTGCATCAGAAAGATTTTCCTACTGCAAACCCATTTGTTCCTCTTGCTTTTTGGCTCCCAGAAAGGTTTTGTGCAGTATTCCCAGGCTGTCTCTTCTTGGGTGGCTGAGCCAGTCTGCAGCCTGCAGAGCCATTCCTATTTCTATTAATTTCTTTATTTTGTAAAAAATGTATTTATTCTGTTGTGGGATGTCAAAATTTTTCTGTGCTCACCCTGGCATTTTGTCCATTACCTCTGGGCTTTGCCCATGGGAAAGAATTAAAAAGCTGAGTTCTCTGTATAACAAAACAACGATGCTAAACTAACTTTGAGTCAGATAAATGGGGATGCTGCGCTGTGCATCAGTCCTACTCTTGTAATGCATTCTCCCAATTTATTCAGTTACAGCTCCATCCTTAAAGGAGACCACCTATTTAATTCAAATCCTCTGGAGGAGTTCTGAGCCTGATGAACAGGGCAGCAGGATTAATGAAGAATAATGGCTGGGAAGGTAAACCAAGAGCAGCAGCTGATGTGGCTGAGACTCACTATTATGTTGCTTATAGATATAACATCTGTGGCTGGTGTTTTCATGTGTTTGCAACATTCTCCATAGCAGCGAAGAGAAGGCTGGGGAGGGCTGAAGTGACTTTCTGAACATGAAGGGGTCAGGACCCACAGGAGGCGTCAGCCCTCTGCCCTGTGGAGATGCAGTTTTGCACTAAGCCTCCAGTTCTTGGTATGTTACAAGTCTCTCCTAAATTGTTTTTGATCAGAGATACTATTTTGTTTGCACATCAAGCCTTTCTTAATCTGCAAATTCCTCTTAGTCCTTCTGGCTATTCCCAAAATAGCCTTGTTCTTATGTGTCTCCTTCCCATCAGTGCTGCTGGTCACGGTGTTATCGTCAGAGCTGCAGGCACGTGGCAGCCTGGAAAGGGGAGATGATGGCCCAGCCCCAGCCCCTGGGCTGCAGCAGCTTCACCAAACCCACCTCAGCTGCGCCAAGACCTTGAACTTTAACAAGGCTCCTAACCCAACCTTCGAGCAGTTACCACTGGTCCTGCTTGTTTCCAGATCTTGTGTTTTGCTCCCCTCAGTTGGGTAATGGTAGCTTGGTTTTCCGTTGCTAAGCACTGCTACGTGGAGACCAAGGACCTCCTCACTGCTGGATGCTGGTTTTCCTGAAGAATCTTCTGCACTAAATATGTGACCTGGATGGCAGGAAAATGCGGTGATCCTGATGATCTCTTTCAGCCCTTTTCCCTATTTTCAGCTAAAGAAAGAAGACCCTGGTCTGTTGGAGGGGCTTTTGGACTGCTTTGTACCATCTCTGGTGCTGCCGCACTGGGGTCTGGCTTTGGGTGGCTCCAGAAAATTAGTTAATCTTAACCCGCCCATGTTGGTAGAAATGGGGTGGTCTGATATGGCAAAACAGAGGCAGTAGGGTTTGGCTTCATGTGTTTTTGGCACCTGAGTGAGCCGCTGGGAGCGTGGAAATTGCAATTCAGCTGTGTAGCTGGGTATTAAGGCATAAAATACTGCAGCAAAAAATATAGACTAACTCCCCACATTTTCTCTATATCTTATCTCTGGGACTTGCTTCTTCAGCATTTCTCTCAAAAAAATGGTCTTGTGATGTGACTGTAATGAAGGGTTTTGTAGGAACATGAATATTTTAAAGTTTTATTCTTCTTGGGAAATAAAATTCAAAAAGAAAGAGATAGAAAAAGAGAGCGAGTAAGCAAAGACCCTGTAGTCACCTATACACCTGTTATTTAAACCTGCACGGTTGTGTGGGCAACCTTCCTTTTCATCGTGAGAGACCATTCCTGACGGGCAGAGTCCTGACTTGGGACTCAGCAAACTTTGATTCCCCCCAACCTCCAGTCTTCTGGCTATTTTATTGTGCCTGGCTTGGTTTCCCATACGTAAAATAGGGATAAGAGTGCGTAACTGCACCTGTAAAGAATTTAGAGCTTTGCTGTTGGGGTGCGCTGGTGCTGGAGATGGAGTGACTGCTGGTGCCGGCGCCGCGTGGGGCTGGTGGGGTCTGTGCTGGGAACAGCGCTGAGCACACAGGGCTGTTCCAGTCGCTGCTGAGCGGGGCTTGCACAGAGCCAAGGGCTTTGCTGCGCCTCACCCCACCCCACCAGCGAGCGGGCTGGGGGGCACCAGGAGCTGGCAGGGGACACGGCCGGGACAGCTGAGCCCAGCTGGCCCCAGGGACGGCCCCGACCATCCGGCGTCACGCTCAGCATGGAAAGCTGGGGAAGCAGAAGGAAGGGGGGGCGCTGGCAGGGATGGCGTTTGTCTGCCCAAGCCCCCGTCACCGTGATGGAGCCCGGCTGCCCTGGGGATGGCTGAGCACCTGCCTGCCCTGGGCAGCGGTGGGTGAACTCCTGGGTTTGCTTTGCTGCTGTGCGCGGCTTCTGCTTTGCCTCTTAACGTGTCTTTGTCTCAGCCCGGGAGTTTTCTCACTTTGACCCTCGGGTTCTCTCCCCATCCCGCTGTGGGGGGAGTGAGCGAGGGGCTGCGTGGGGCTGAGCTGCCGGCTGAGGTTAGATCACAGCATGGGGGATGCTTGAGACAAGGATTGATAACTTTAAATAAACTGAATTGCAGCCAAGTATTGCTTTGCTGTTGTAATTGTCCTTAGTATATGGTGTTTTTTATTTTTTTACACTGTACTAAGAGCTTGTTAGTACTGCTTTGATATCTATGCTATTAAGTACAAGAGAAGTAATTGATTGTTTTTATTTAGACCCGCTCCTCATACAGACGATTTTTCTTTGCTTTGCTGTGTTTCAGTGCAGTGTATTAAAAAGCTGGATTTCCAGAAACTCTCTTTAGTGGGAGTAATTTTTCAAGAGAACACCAGGCCCACGGTGGCAGATGAGTGAAGCTGCGTGAGTATTACTGGGAGCTGTTGGGGGTGAGCAGGGCTGGGCTGGCAGTTTTCTGATGGAGGATTTTCTGATGCTGTGGTTTTGAATTCTTACTCTGTGAGAGTGCCTAAGGGCATCATCAGGATGTTTTGCTTCAACTTTGTTATTTTAACTCTTCAGGGATGCTGTGTGTTATGTAAAAGTCAAAATGATAAAACCAGGACAAAAAGCAGAAGGAAATGAAACTTTAAAACTTTTGACCTACAAGTAATGTTCTGACCTCATCAAAAGTGGAGGCATTAGGACAATGCCAAACTGTTTTTAGAGTATTTCATTCTACTGCAAAGTTTGGATTCTGACTCATTATTTCAATTTGAGTGGAAACTTAATGTTGAATTATCTGATTTTCTCATAGCAGGAGACATAATGTCATCTGTAGCTCTGCATGTTTTTGTAAACTGGACCTATAGCCCCAGTTTTAGCAATCTATTTATAATGTCTACCCCCTTGTAAGAGTGCAGATGGAGATTTAGAATAATCACGGAAATAATATCCTGGGTGCTTTGATCACAGATAGACACAGGCCTTTGCTGAACTCCAACAGCCTTTCTCTGATTTTAGTGTTGTTGTAAATGAGAGGATAGTGAAACAATTACACTTGAAGGTAAAATTTTGTTGGCAACTGGGAGCATTTCTTGCTATGGATATCAAAGCCTTGCAACCACCCAGATGCATGTACAGAGAGGGATGGTAGTAAGAAGAGTCATATCGCTTATGAACTGTGTTTGATGGGGAGTTGAGATAACCTCCTGCCTCTCTGTAAAACACTGAATTGAATCCTACTTAATGTATAGTTCTTTTTCTTTCCTGCATAGTGTGTGTGTCCACAGCCATTTTTGATCAGAGCCTGACTAGATACTTTAATTGGTGAGCAAAACCAAGCACTGAAGCAGAGTTTTATTGGGGTGAAATGCTCCTTTTACCCATCCCAGAGGAGGTGGTCTGGAAAACTACATAATTATGAAGAACAGTTTCCTTCCCCCTCTCCATGAGGCCCGCAAGGAAGATGATCCCTAATTTCACTTAACATAGTCTAGTATGAAGATCTGCAGGTTAATAACCCATGCTCAAGGACACTTGACTTTGATAAGAGTTATCAGGGAGCATCTGATGTCCTGAGCAGATTCACTGTGTGCTGTGGGTTTGCAAAGATGCTGGTACCAGTGGCATGTGGGAAGGTCTGTGGTGCGGAGCCACACTTGAGGCTTGTGCGGGACAAGGGTGGATGCTGCTGAGTGGTGAGTTTTGGCTGCAACTGCTAGAGAAGTAATTTTGGGTCAAGGCAGGGAGCAGCCTGGCTTGGCTTTCTTGTCCCAGAGGTCCCATTTACTCATTCCTTTCCCTGCCTTTGCTCCAGCCCCTGCCCAAAGCCATCCTTCCCACAGGTGACATTTCTTCCAGTGTCATCCTTCGCTTATTCTTATCCCAGACTCTTTTCTGTGGAATTAGTATTCTGCTTTTTCTGCCCAGATGTTCTCCAATATCATGTCCAAACAACTAAACTAAAGAAAAAATCACCTTGTTAGGTACCCAAGTGGAGGAAAAGGTATGTTCTGCCTTTTATAATGCAAGGAAAAAAGCTTCACTGAATTTTTCCGGCATTTAGAGGACAAGGTTTGCCTGAATTGCATAGGTAGTGTACTTAATCTTATGTTTGGTCTTATAGAAAACAGACTCCCCTGGCCCAAATATTAGAGTCCCAAAAATTTCCAAAAAAGGTTTCACATGGACATGTGCATGCAAAGGGATTTATTTTCTGAGAAAGAAATGATTGCAAGTTAGATTTTTGTCTTGCATTTTATTTTCATTTCTTGAATGAACTGTAATTCATTTATCATATGCATATCCTCAAACATACAAATACATACCAATACACACATAAGAAGGTGTGCCTATGTGCCTTTGCTTTGTTTTGTAACTAAGGGAGTTAAAAGCCAAGGAAAGAAACAAATGAATAGCAGGAAATAATGGAAAAGAAACAAATGAATAACAGGAAAAGAAAACTAAAGAATAGATAACTGAAATACTCTTCTTTTGTACCTAGGTCACTAACTTAATTTTCTTCTCCAATTGAATAGATTTTAATTTCTAGGAAGTCTTACAGATATCTTGAATCTTTGTCAAATTATCATTATGTTGATTTATTAGCTTCACAAAAACGTTAGCTCCACCACACAGAGAAACCAATCATTTCTAATGGAAACCTTTAAACAATTCTTTCTGTTCAAAAGGGAGACTGTAATATACAGCACTGAGTCTAATTTTCATTAATTTGTACCTTAGCAAAGAGATATTTTTTTTTATGGAGTAGGAGACTCACTTTATAATCTGCACAAAACTGAAATCATTTGGAGAGATGAGGAGCGGTTCCAATGTGCTTTCACTCGAGGAGAGGTGAAATATCCTTGAACTCTTCTTTTTTCCCTAGCAATGCCTATCATGCTGTAGAGCTATGAGATGATCCTGAACGGGGTTTGGAGAACAATACACTGGCGTGGCTCCTCCAGAGTTGGGAGTGTTACTGGTTTGACAATGTGATGGGCACAAGGTCCAGCGATTTTGATTAGGAAGAGGAGTGAGAAACTGAAGGCTTATCCTGCTCCATTCCTCAAAAATACCTTTTTGTTTTGAACAAGATAAAACCTTTACAGAGGAGGAGGTATGAGCTGCTTTCCAAGTTGGTTAGGAAATACGACTACTTGGTAGAGGTCCCCTGCCTGTGATGGGCAGCCTTGTACCACCACCACCCGCCCCCGCGCCGTGCGTCACATGCAAGGGCAATTAAGCTTACGCAGTTATTGAAATTGTTGAGTGTTGCCCCACCTGGGCTTCACAAAAATCCCACCAGTGATGCTATACCTGACCCAGGTTGTTCAGATTCATATATTGCTCATTAAGATGAGTCCAGCAGTCTGGATCCCAGATTATGGTTCCCTTCTCCCAAAGACTGTGCTTTTCACAAACACCTGGTCTTGGGTACCAAGTTGGACACTGTCAGCCTGCTCCCCTTGGTGCTGCCATCTGCCTCCCAAATCCCCTGGAACTTTCTGTTGATAAAAACCAGGGTAACGCAGACCAATTCATACCTCAGCTTGCTTTTTCACTTCCTGCAGGGTAGCGTCTGGAAACGCGTGTCACTTACCTGTCATCCTTCAAGGAAAATATTTCTATTGTAGTTCAGTGTCTGTTACAGCTTTATAAATTGCACACCTTGTTTGGAGCATAGCTTACTGTAATAACCTTATTTAGTATGATGATATCAGTATAAGAATAATATTTCTTGTACTGCAATCCATTCATCATTATGGAGCATGCTTGCAGTGTGGCAGCTAGCAACTCTGACATTCAAACTGTGCAAAGGTCACACTGGCAATTTCTGTTTTGTAAAGTATGTGATGTATATCTGTTATAAATAGTCAGATTTGCTTCATACTTGTAAAAAATATCTGAAAAATTACAAAATATGTAAGATTAAGAATAATTGAATTGATATCTACCTCTTCCTACCCTTCCTTCTTTCTTCCTAGAGAGATTTGAAATCCAAAGCACCTTTTGGCTATTAGTTTCTGCTGTTTCAGGTTCAAATCTTCTGTGTAAATATTTCATGCTTTGTCTTTGCAATATGTATTTTTCAAAAAAATCCTTCATTAAAATTTAAATTGCAGTCCTGAGTATAATTTACTTCGCATATTTGGCATGCACTATACTCTGTTTAGCATAGCTTTTGCAGGCTGTTTCTCTGCTTTTAGGATATTGGACAAGGATGTATATGGAAAGTGATTATTCCTCATTTGCCAACTGCAGGATTTTTATAAATGCTTTCCAAGCGTCCAGCATTTGACACAGTTGCAGGCAAGAACTTGGGCATGATAGGCAGGTTTTAATTAATTGTTGCATTTAATATTGTTCCTATAAAGTTAGTAAACCTAGGAGCAGGGTTGGAGCTGTTGAGTTTTATGCCATACTTTCTTCTTTCTCCTTTCCTTTCCCCTTTCCCCTTTCCTTTCCGCTTTCCTTTCCTTTTTCTTTTTTAAAAAATGTAATTAATATCCTTTCTTTTAACAACTAAGCCTGCAACTCAAGTCTCGGGTAATACCAGGTAGCATATTTTCTCTTCTTCTCCCAGACAGCATACTATAAATAAATAAGCCCCCTTTCCAATTCTTTTACCTTAACCAAAAAAGAAATCTGCTATAAATGGTATCTGTAGCCAGATATTGCACAGCCCCTGGCTTCATAAGGAACTTGATACTTACTAAGGCAGAAGGAGAAAATAAAGCAGCACTTCTGAAGCTGATATAATCCCATTTTGGAAGAATCCTTTTGTTTAATAGCCCATATACTTTCATTAAGCATAATTCCATCACTCGGTTTCTGCTGTCAATGAGATTATGCTGTGCAGCAAAGTAGAGAGCAAAGCACATATGCTTTGCATGGTGTTACTGTGGAGAGGCAAACAGCTGCATTTCTTCCTGGACAACCTGGGTCACATCAATCTTCCTGTGAAGCACCAAACCTCCTCCCAGTACAGGGGCCAACAACCATCTAGATTACTTGCTAGAGACCTGAAGGTTGTCATCAAGGTGACATTGAGTTGCAGGTCTCAGGTTTTACTAATTGCTCAAAGCCTTTTATATGGAAAAGTGGTAGGACAAGCGATTGCTTAAGATGGTTTGAATTCATAGCATTTCTCCTCTGTACTGCACTTCTTAGGATCTGACCCAGAAGCACAAATTTGGGGTGAAGGAGGCTGTCCCTGTGGCAACACCTACTCAGTTTGGTCCATGGCTTGCAGTTGCGAAATGTACGAGCTACTCGTGCTATTTAGGGGCAAAGATTCATCTTGGACAACTTATATAGGCCTCAGAGAGCAGCAATCTCTTGCAGATGTACATGAAGCTACGATTAGGCATGTCCCAGAGATGCCCATTTCACCCTGCTGATGGGAGGTGAATCCTCGGTGAGACCTCCAGATGTAGCTCCTGGGGCTTGGGGCAAATGCAGGTTAATGAAGGCACTAACTTGGCCTCATGTCCTCTATCTACCCTTTTTGCTGGCTATTTCACATGTATCATCACTTCTCACTAGCAGAGATCACAACTTCATTTGAAGGAGAGGGCTGGTGTGGGAAGCAAGGTGACTTCCCTGCAGGAGGAATGGAAGGTGGGGCTGAACCAAGGAGAAAGGCCAGTAGAGGAGACTGGTGTGAAATAATCTGAGTAGGCACTTGGTGAAGGCCGATGCTGAGGGATCAGCAGGTCACTCTGGAAGTTTCTTTTTGAATAGATGAAGTTAAAAGACACAGGTAGAGAGAAAATGTTATGGCCCTCAAAGATGTTTTCTTGAGGGTATAGTTTGAATGTTGTAGGAGGAGATGGCCAGAGGCAGGGACGCTCTCTACTTGCCCTATTTAATCCAGTCTTTAACTAAGCATCTGTTTTAATAACCTTTTTTTCAGGGACAGGAACTTGAGTTGGATGTCTCTGATCTTGGGTCTGACCTGAAATGGCAATTCCTGGGGTAGATAATCCCACCAACAGTGATGGCAGAAGATGGGACTGTGTGAACAGAGGGACAGTGAACTGTTTGTTTAGAAAGTACTTATCCTTAATTGCTGTACTAGTGACGCTGGGCCACATGCATCTGCAAGACATTTTGATTCAAAATCACTAGAATTTTTCATTCTGTATCAAAGTTTAGACTGAGAGGCAAAGACTAGAGAGAGGAAAAAAAAGTGCTTCAAACTTTGTGCTAGAGTATAACGCCCTTACTATGAAGAAAGCTTATAGATATCAAAGTCTTCACAGTAAACTTCCCCCATGCTTTGCTGCTTGAGCTCCTGGCTAGGATGCAGCAGGTGCTCATGCCTCACTCTGTAAGACCTGGGAAGTTTGGGCGGGCTGTGATTTATCACCTGCGTGCAGTTGTACCCCTCGCCTGTGAATACAGCTTTCTTCTAATGAGCCCAAGAAGCTGATTAAATCAGCAAGTCAGGGGGTCCCTGAGGATTTGGTTTCCCCATGAAGCTGTCAGGACCTTGTTTGTTGCTTCCCCACTAAGTTTTGTACATGAGCTGCCACCAGCTCTCCTTGTGCAGCGGAGGTGATGATGCTTTGCTGCTGCGGGGGGACCGAGCCAGTTTCACACCCAGCCTGTTCCCCCCTCCTCTGCTACCCTGCAGTGAGGCACAGTGACCACTGTGATATTTGTCAGGGAAGAACCAGCGTCTCTGCGAGCCCTATGGGTCATTGTTATGTTTTGGGTTTAATTGTGTGCATTGCTGCTTAATAACAACTCCTTCCCTAGGGCACACACCTTTAAAACTCATTTATTGTTCTTTGGTGCTGTTGTTGATGCTGTGTGTTTTGGGCAGAGGGGAGGCACTGCTGTCTGTGCAAAAGGAGATGCTGATATTGCCCTGTAACAGGAGGGTGAAAGCCCCCTGCCTGCGTCCTCCTTGTTTTATCCTGACATCTGGAGCAAACCCAAACTTTGTGGTGTGTTTTGTACAGCGCCTAGCTGGTTCTCCACCTACCCCAGTTCTTTAGGGGTGCAAAACATTTCTACCGTAAGCAAGCAGAGCAAAAAGAAAAGAAAGTAATATTTTTAACTAGCTCTGAAAGCACAGATCTGAATTTCACAGACATGAAAGCACCCTTCATTCGGATTCCCTGGAGCTCCAAGGAGCACTCAATAGGGGGTGATGCAGAGAAGCTCAAAATGTGTCAGAAAACAGCTGAGTGCGACGTTTCAGATGCATCACTTTGGAAAGGAGTTTTTCTTAATGAGGAATGAGTGATGCAGGAGACTCAGCGGGAGAAAGTAGTTGCTAAATGTTGACATTTGTTTGTAAATCCTTATGTAAGGGCTAGTGTATAAACACATAAGATGATTTGTGCTATACATTTGAGAAGAAAACACTACTTTATTTCTATTTTAATTTGTTTAGACTGAATTTCTTTACAGTTATTCACAAAACCAGACTCCGCTGTGTAGGCACAGGTGGGAAGTATTGATTTTCGTGCAGGGAGTGTAAACATGTTTTGATAACAAATAAACTGTTAGTGGGCAAATGGGAAGGAATCTTGTGTTTATCCTGACAACTCAGCTGTGCAGGCAGGAGAGGCAGTGGGACAGGTGTGGGTTGGGGACCCACTGTGGCAGCGCATGTTTGGTGCAAGGTTTGCTTCCCATTTCTGGGGTCTGCTGAGTTGGCAGACATAGAAAACCAAATGCATATATAGAAAAAAAAAATGCTCAAAGGCATTTATAAAGAAATCCTGCTTCTGGCTGGGGACACTACAGGTTTCTCAGCATCCCCACTTGGGACCTGGATGACTGAGCCTTGGGCTTGGTACCTTCCCTGAAGTCCCTCAAGGAACCCATGTGAGCTGACATTCAGCTTTTTCCTAAAACCCTCACCTTTCTAACCATAAATTTCAAATTACTTGGCTTGTTCGGTTTGCTTCCTCTCCCTCCAAGTGTATAATTGATATCTCATACTATATCTCTGATTGATATGTCACAGAATTAAATGCTCTGCATGGGCAGGTAACTGGAAATAGATAGCAGCCCTCCAGCTGCTGGTTCTGAATAACAAAGTGCTTTGCTCTGAGAATAATGGGGTTAAACTTTCAGGTTTTTTAAGTTCAGCTCACAGTAATAGGACATACAGAGTCTTTATTTTAACTACCCGAATTATTCTTCACTGCTTTGTGGCCATCCACTTTCAAGCAGAAGCTCCTCTCTTGCAGCCAGCAGGTAATTTGGGCATTTCTGTGGGGCTGGGGGGACATGGTGAGGTGCTATCCTCAGGTCAGCCCAGCTGCTTTGACACCACACTGTATTTTTTTCACTTCTGTCATATCCTTTGCTAACTTGAGCATCTCTGTGGCAGGTCCAGCTGAGCAGGGCAGGTGTGCCTATGGTTTCTGGGAGAAAAACCGTTGGCATTTGTGGGGCCAGGAGAAATCAGCAGCAGTTGGCAGTGCACAGGGCTCTGCGGTCAGTGTGCAGGGGCATCCTGAGCTCCTCGTTCTTCCCCAAATGCAGAGAAAGCACTTGCTTCTTCCTCACTCAGCTGGAATAGCGATGACCCACTTTTAACCTCTTACTAGCTAACGATTTATTGGAGATACCGCAGACGAGAAAGATGGTTTTCAGGCTTCTGTAATGCTGATAGCCAAACGCTGCCTGAGCTGATATGAGGAGGGGAAGCAGGAGGATATTTCGGACCTTTGCTTGAGGAATTCACCCTGTCTTGGCAGAGATATGAGGCAAGTGGTAAATGTGTACCTCAGCATGGCTGTTGCTTTCCCCACAATAAGGAGAAAAACTGGTGAGGAATCAGCTGGGAGTGTGACACGGCATAAATCACAGTGTTTGTAGCAGAGAGACATGGTGCTGCCAGAGGAGATGGGGCTGCAGAAAAGCTTCAGCATAGGGATAGTCCCAGGGCAGTCCAGTCCATAAGTCAGGAGACAGGGCTGGGCATGGGCACACCTTGGGAACAGCCCCAGCAAGGTCTAGGTGCCCAAGCAGAGGGTTGGGGCTCCCAGTGAAGCTGGTCAGGGCCATGAAGCTCTGCTGGTGTCCTTGGAATGATGGTAATGAAGCTAATGTGAGTTACGGGAGCAGATAACGCACCCTGGGACTGCAGAATTGGCTCTGCTGGTGCACATTTCCCAAACCTTCACAGATACCATGCAATGAGACGAGACTTCCCAAAGGAGGGTGGATAGATACAGATGTGGGATGAAGCAAGGAATTTCCATTGTTGAGCAGGACATGTGGGCTTTTCCTATTAAACCCAAAACCCAAGATCACGACAGGATCCTGGTCACCCAGGTTCCCCTCCAACCTCCTGCTTATCTCAGCATGCATGGCCTAGCTTGTTGGCTCTGTCACCGTCTCGCTTTGCTGTTGACAGCCTGATTTCCCTCTCTCCAGCAGCTCGTGCTTTAGTTCCTGCCTGTGTTTTCTTTCAAGTCCTTGTGAACCAGCCAAAGCTCATCACGCTGTTCTTCTGACTCTGAAGTCTTTCAGACTGAGAATTTGCCATTTCAACCTGTTTCATCTCTTCAGCCTCATGCTGTTTTAGGCACCTTTTCAATGGTACAGAGCAGTTTGCCTTGTGCTTGAATGTACTGTGCAAAAAAAAAGAAAAAAGGTTGTTGCATTTCTGGACCACTAGAAATTGTGGCAGTTACTGCTAAAAAATAACATAATTTGAGCTACTACATCATTTTCTGCTGGATGACTTTCAGGGAGGAAATCTTTCGTGCCAGCAGCTGAAAGGAGAGATGTTGTGAAGGTAGAGCATGACTTCCTTCATGCCTGGAGCACATGGGGTGACGGGACTCGGTTCCTGCCACAAGCATGGGCTTTACAAGGGCTAGCACAAGCACTACTGCAGTAAATAGCATGGAGGATGTTTATTTCTCCTTATTGTTCCTAGGGAGCAGATACTTTCTCTGGTCTTGGGAGGGAGGCAGGACCCTAATCAAGAGCACAACGATAGCCAACATGAAAAATCCTGAGTCATGTCCTGAATCCTTGGTTGTCGGAGCACAGGGGTAAATTTATGACTGCTCAGTTTATTTAATCCTGTGCTGCTTCTGTTTAACTGATTTGAAGGTGGACCCCAAATAGTAGCAGCTAAATACAAAGATATTTAATGATCCCCATCATAATGATGAAATGTCTCATGACAGTAGCTTCTTCTGAAGGATGTGCACTAATCCCACAGCAGCAATGGACCTGCTGAAGGTCTAACAGCCAGCCTACAGACTGGGTCAGACTACATGGGGGAGGATTTTAGAGATGTGCACGCATGTGAGTTCAACTTCTGTTGATTTCAACTGGAATCAAGCTTCTGTGGTTCTGAATGACATGACGGCAGAGATTTCATGTCATCTCTTTTGGCTATCAAGTAAAAGATGGACTTTTTTGATAGGTCTCCAAACCCACTCTGGTGCTGTGATCTGCCTTGGATCTGCCTTTGGGCAACAACCCTCGGTGGTGCCTGTTGCATTAGGCAGAGGCCAACCTCTTGGACATGCCTAAGGACATGCCATTGCTTTCATGCCTTGGACATGAAAGCAATGGTTGCCCTGGTTCTTGAGGAGGTGACCTGCACACTGTGGGGAGGGCTGGCATACACGTCATGCCCAGCTCTGAGATGGTTAAGTGTGGAGAATGGACTTTGCATCTGATTTGATGCCCCCCTCCAGCATAATACCTATGTCCCTTACCTGATACGCTGACATCTGTATCAATATTATCTATATATATAAATATATATGTATACAAACATACATCTATCTTTTCCATGCTTATGGAGAAGCAAACAGAATTTTAATCTGCATCCCAAGACGGTATCTGGTGCCTAGAAGTCTCTCTCGGTGGTTTAGGGTAATTAAATGTGCATAATGCACTTACCTGCATTAAAGAGGGCTCATTAGGGTAATCACGGCCTGGGTGCGGGTGTAGGGTTGCATTAGTGTGATTTTTACTAGTACTGAAACTCATCCTTGTGTACCCAAATCAGGATGCAGGCAACATAACAGGAAAGTTAGAGGAACAGAGGAAAGAAAGGAGGTGCCAGAGCTTTCTGCATTTGTGATTTGTCACACGTACCGGTGGAGCTGCTAGATTAGCTGCACTAATCAAGATCTGGAGAATCTGGTTCTCCTTTTGAGGGGAGCATCCCTTTTGTATTAGTCTCTGAAGTTATTTTAACTTGCATTGACACAAATTAAACAGGAATCTTGCTGTCTATTGATTTTGTCAGCAATGCTTTTTTCCCCTCCTGAAGTCATCTTTAAAGACTTTACTTTTATTAAACTAAATGCTGGCAGTTAACTAAAGTCTTTGTTTTTATAGACTCAAGAGAACAAGATCTAACATAAATTAATCATGACTTAATTGACTGAACTAATTCAAGTTCTCTCCAGTCCACTGCACAGCAATATTCCTGTCTTCCCAATGCTGTAACTGAAGGCTAAATGGTACATTGCTTTAACAGCATAAACTTTTTATGTCTTTAACACAACATTCTTACTGTGGACAAAAGTTTTAATTTCCTTGGAATTAAGTCCACAAAACATTTTCGCAGTTAGGAATGCTGAAGTGAACACCCCTTTTTGTAATGCATATTAGAGCTGACTTCAATTTCTTCTTATTATCTTTTTTTTTTTTTCACTGTTCATGGACTAAATTATTTATTTGGTATTACTATTTCAAAGGAAAACTAAGCATTAATTCAATTTACAACAGTATTCTTTCACCCTACAGAGCATAAAATGAAATGCAATGAATTGCTAATGCCGCCAATGTCAAGAACACAATGCATTTAGCGAAGCTGGCTAAATCATTAATGCGAGTAACTCTCCTCAAAAAAGCACTGCTGTCAGGAACCAGTGAACCCCGTGCATGGCTTTTGGGTTCAGCCCATGCAGTGAGCCAGGGGACAAGCCCACTAGTCATATCCCACATGGTGGAGCAGGGTTGGGGTTTGGGGCTGCTTTGTGGGAGAGCTTGCAAAATTGGGGAAGGTGCGGAGTGTGACGGTCTTGAGATGGCCTTTCAAGGCCATTAGGCACCAGCTCCAGAAAGGACAGCCTGGCAACTTCACTGCTCCCTGGGAACAGTACAAGAAATTCAGGCAGACACAACTTCTGCTCAGGATATTCACGACTGACCCATGAGGCAATGGGCTTGAAGGACTATTCGTCAAATGCATTTGAATAATGAACCCATGCAAGGAAAGTGCAGGCTGCTCATGGGCTTTCCACTGTTGAAAGTGGCAGAATTAAGTAAATAGGCTGTTCCCTGCGTAGTTTCTTTCTTCAGCTTTGTGTTTTTCAGCTCCGTGTTTCCCAGTGCTGCTTTTTTTTCCTGCAGCAGAGCTTTAAATACCCCAAGCAATGGTGGGTACTGCTATTACTTCCCTTAGAAGCCTGTTCCTAAATCTATTAAGTCTCTGTTAGGAAGAAGGTGTTTCCCTTAACAGCCTAAATTTTTCATAGCTTTATTTCATGCTCCTTTGCTTAGTTTTGCCTCTTAGTGTCATCCACCATACCTTCTACCCCAGGACAGTTCAGAGAGTTATCATGTGTTATCCCATCACAGCATGACTTCCATCTCTCCATCAGATGAACTGTGCATGTTTTTCTTGGTTGAATTATTTCTTCAGCTGAAAGTCCTGTTTGATCGTCTCTGTGTGTTCTCTCATGTCACGTCTTTTTGGTGGCTTCCCCACAGCCTGCAGCCAATGCAGTGTTAATGCCTGGTGGTTGCAAAAGCCCAGTCACACAGCGAGCTTTTGAGCAGAGGTTTGGAGAAAAGGATACCCAATTTCACCATTTCTTAGTGCCAACACTTCCTAAGAAGCTGCTGCAAGAGAAGATTTCTGTCCCCAGTGCTGGGTGATTTGGGACGGGTGAAGAAGGGACTTTGCCTTGGGTTTTGGCCACTGGCAGGGGAGCTTGTAGATCTGGGAACTACAGCCAGGACCACCATGGGGACCGTCTAGCTTGTGTCCTCTCAGGGACTGCTGGCAACCTGCATTCTGCCTTGGGAATGGCCAAAAGAGACCTTCTTGAAACAGGTGTGGGGAGCTTTTCCTTAGGGGCGGGTTTTGTGTCAAGCCTAGGAAGTACATGATGGCTTAGACCTTGAGTGTCAGGGGCTTGTATCCACTTACCCAGCATTTTGCTAACATCCTTGAAAAGAGATCTGAAGTATTGTCCGTCAATGATAGAGGTCTGTTATGCCATTGGTATGAACTCTTCCAGCTGTTCTGTACTGCTGCCTCTCTCCCTCAGTTGTTTCTTTCTATTCTGTTGTTTCAATCAATTTACGTGGTACTGAAACAGGCAGTAGTGTCCCCCCGTGACTACCATGACTGCGGTCAAACCTTGTCACCTTGAATGTGGCGCCGGTCTTTGCCATTGCCAATACTTCATCTTTGCTCACATCTCTGTGATCTCTCGTCACATCTACTGACATCTCTTCTGGCTAGACCCTGTGCAAAATCATCTTGGTTTAGCTTTCCCTCACTCTTTAATCCCTGCTTTCCTTTTTCAGCTGTGGTGTGAAACAACCTGCATACTTCTGGAAGATTGGGAGAGAGAGACTTCCACCTAGAAATAAATACAGGGTTACAGCCTGTAGGCTTTTCTCCCTGGTTTGTCTTCCCAAAGCTCCTCTGCATCATTTTGTACTGAGCTGACTTCATCAGTTTTGGTGTCAGAAGTCAGCGAAGCTGCTGCCGCTTACACCAGTGCAAAACTGACCCATAGTAAGGGATTCATCTTCTGTATCTTCTTGGATTAGAGGATGTGATTAGAGAAAGGGAGAGACTTGATGAGGGAGAAGCTCATCCTGCTTAACCTGACCTACAGCTGAGTGTACTCAGCTCCTGCGTACTCTTGTCCTCAGCCCCTGTTGTGGTTCAGCAGCAATGAGGTGGCACTGCCAGGGGTGCTGCACTATCCTCTTGTGGCATGGGATGAGCTGCCTTTTGAATGCCTCTCTCTCTCCGTTGACCACTGCTTGGTTGTTGCATAACTTTGACCAGATGCTTAGTTTTTGGTGAAGAAAGTAAAAATGGATAAATCCCACCTGGGGTTTGATATAGAAATGCATGCAGACTTCACTATTTTTAGTAAAATTAGGGCTATGTACCTGTGCTGAGAGTCCGAAGCAACAGATTTTGGTTTCTTGAAGCCTGTCCGGGCTCTGAGCTCCTGGATGTAGTGGAGTCAAGGTATATACACTCCTTGGACTCAGGAACCTGGGAGGTGTTAAATGAATTAAATTAATGTCACCTTAATAATCATTTGAGCGGGGTCTGGACACTTCAACTTCATTGCTGGAAACTCTCACCCTGAGAAGAAATTCCTTTCCACTTCCCTCACTGTGATAAAAAGCTCTGTGGTACTTCTCACAAGTGCTCGATAGATGCACACACAATGCATTAATGCATTTTAAGACAAAAAAGTTAATGTACCGTAAGGCCCACATATTATTTAAACTTAATTTGATGAAATACCAACTACCAACAAATGTAAAAGGTCTGCAGTAAATATGTGTAGTGTTCTCCATAATGAAAGTGTCATCATAAGGTATAATTCATTATAGGCTCATCACTTTGCTTTTATGTTTCAGGTCATTAATTGCTGATAGAGGTTACAACACAGAATGGATTAGGTGATAAAATTACATTTCAAAGTCTGCCTTTTTTTCTTCTGAAGACTAAGAAATTTACATCTACAAAAGCAAAGTAGCATCCAAATATCTCTGAGCAGATGTAAACGATCGGCATTGTACTTCAATGCAGCTGCATGTAATGAAAACCTGAAATTGAATTTTAACTTAATAAAGTAGATCTTTTTTTAATTGAATGTTTTTTTTTCCTTGACTGGGAACATTCCTACTCTTTAATTATGTTTCATTTAAGAGAAGAACAAATAAAATCAATTCCTTTTCTGACAGTGAAACAGGAACGTGCAGCGTTTCTCAGCAGTTTGAAAAGCAACACCCCACACCTTGAGCAAACCCATTAAAATAATGGGCTTAAAGCAAACAGTCATTTTTAATTAAAAGACCTACTCTGTAAACAGCTTATATATCAAGGAATCATATATATTCTCATTGCATAGTGCATTTTTTTGGTGAGGGCAGCTACGTAGTGTATGGGGAAAGAAAGCCCTTTGCAAAGGTGTCCCTTTTAGAGAAAGGTGCTATTTTGTTTGATGCTGGGCAGGTGCCTGGCAGGGACCATCCCAGCATTGTCTGACTCTGGGGTCTCTGGTGTGTGTCTGACCCCTCCATGCACCAAAATTCAGCCACCGCTGCCTGGCCCCACTTTACATCTACAAAATGGGAAAAAATATTCCTTGAGTTCTCCCACATTGACCCTGTTTTGCCGATGACGGGAATCCATTTCTACAAATACCTTGTTCTTCCCTCTGTGGCTGCAACAGCCTTCCTTTCCTCTGCTTTGATGCCTTGATCTGATTTTCAGGGTGAAAACAGCTGAGGCTGTACTTAGCTGGCTTTCCCAGGGACCATAGTAGGTTTTAGATGGAATAAAACTTATATTTAGTGATAAATTTTCATGACAGTGTCTCTTAAATACCCAAATCCTCCAAAGTTCTTTAAAATTTTCTCTCTTCGGGATGTGTTGAGCAAAACATTCGTTGTTGGGATTTTTGATCTCAGTTGTAAAGTTTGGAACAGAAACATCAAAGATAAAATGTGAATGATCTCACGCTGCATCTGCGTGCACAGCATTGTTTCTCCTTTTGAGAATGATGACGTTTCTGTTTTTCTTTTAGGACAGTTGCTTTTTTCTTTGTCTTGCTTGTTCTGTGCTGGCTTTTGGCATTAGAAGAAAAGGAGGGTAATAAAACATCCCCTTACCCCAGACAGGGAGAGAATGGGGAAATGGCAGAAGCAGTACCTCCTCCTTTCCATCATATTTTATGCTTTTCCCTCACTCTTTCCCCATTGGAAAGATTGAAAGAAGAAATAAGGACAGCAGATTCCTGCTTTACTCCTTTTCTGTTGCTGATAGACTTTGCTGGAAATTATGTATTTCCATTTCATGGGAAATCTTAACTTGGAAAAAAGAGAACGGTTTGATAGTAAAACATGTTTCTGTGGAATGGGGAAGACAACATGTCTGCAAAGACAGAGTGATGTTTTCTTTTAAGCCTTTTGACATGCTCTGCAGGTGGCTGGGTGTGCTGCAGCCACCATGCAGGAGGGCAATAAAAGGTGCGGGGCACCCCAAAACTGTGGGGGCTGATGTGTGGCCAGCCAGGATACCCTTGTGACCTGCTGGGGTTGGATGTGAAGGTGACTACAGGATGTCTGCAGGGGCTTGGTGGCACCACTGTCCTCCGACCTGCCCTCCCAAGGCTGCAGGCACATCAAGCATCCCTTTGCAAACCAGCACAGCGCAGGGTGGGAGGCGGTGGGTGAGCCCCTCTCCTACCCAGTGTCCTCACAGGCACTTTAGATGATCAGTTTTCACTGTAGCAGCTTAGTGGTAAAGTCTGACGGGGTAGAGAAGGACAAAAGGTGTTCGTTCTGTGGTGTCTTCACCGAAAGGGTGGCCCAGCACTGGCACAGGCTGCCCAGGGAGGTGGTGGAGGCACCATCCCTGGGGGTGTTTAAAAAACTCATAGATGTGGTGCTTCAGGACAGGGTTTAGTGACAGACTTGGCAGTCCTGGGTTAATAGTTGGACTTGATGGCCTCAAAGGTCTTTTCCAACCTAAGTAATTCTGTGAGTCTCTAATGGGAAAATATTGTCTAGTGTATTCCAAAAACGGGACAGTGACGTGTGAGGCTTTGGGGTCTCACAGCACTGTAGCCAAGTCCCTGCTAGAAGCTACTTTCCTTCCCCTCAACCTCTTTTCCTTCACACCTCTGGAGGAAAAATACCAGGTGTAGATTTTGTAGCTGTTTGATGGGAATAAAAGCAGAAAAAGCACAGATACCTTCCTCCGCTCTGCTCTGCACATAGCATGTTGCTGTGCCGTGCTCAGTGCGGGCAGCAGATGCTATTCAGTCCACCCAGCCTCTGCTTTAATGAGCATGTACTTCAAAACTGAATCAGCAGCTGCTGAGATAGGATTTTGTTCCTTCAGTCCAAAGGTGTTAAACATTTACTGACATGTCTAGGCAAACACAGGATGAGGTGATGGGGTTTCAAGTGCTGTGACTGCGCTGCTTGTAGAGCAATGCTTTCTGCAGAGCAGGTGGGATAAGGATTAAATCACACAGGTGTATTTACACACATGCGGGTAGCAAATTTTATGAGGGCTTTTTTTACAGAATAGCCATTTTTATAAAGGTAGGGCTGATCCCAGCTGTAACTTGCTAGATGGAAAGGATGCTGACACTGCTTCCACCTCTGCATTCCAGTTACAGCTGCCCTGCTATGGTGCGAATGCTGTGTACTGAGGCTTGCTCTTTGTGGAAAGTTTAGTGAAAGTATTTTCCTCGAAGATTTCTGTCTTTTTATCAAAAATGCAGAATCTTTTTCTTGTTGTTGTTTCAGTGAAAACCTGGTAATCTTTGACCAGAATGAGAAAATGGTGGTACTTAAAAAAACCCAACAAACCACCACCAAAACCCAAATATTACTAACCCATACAAATGGAAAAATATCAATGTACAGCAAAGTCTACATCAAGAGGTTTCAGTTTACCAACAGCAAGCTACTGTGAAGTCTTTGGTATTAAGGCAAAGTTTAACTTTAATAGGGATTTGAAAGAGCGTAATGAACTGGAGGGAGGATGATGCCCGGTGTCACACAGAGACCTTACCCATACCCAGCGCACTTGGATCAGATTTCCCCAGAGCTGTGTAGCCCATCTGACCCAAAAAAATTTGCTTTAAAATGTATTTGGGCTCCACCAGTGGCAGGTCACCAGATTTGCACGTTTGGTCTACTCAATGTCTGGTGTCAGCAGCATCTTTTAATTGATTTTTAGGTGGTTTGGGGAATTCTGTCTCTCCAGCTGTGGAAATAACTAGTTTTGCTGCTCCTTGGTGATTCCAGTGCAAAACTGGGTCAAATGGAACACCTAATTTAGCTAAACCCAAGCAGTTCCTTTCCTATTTCTACTGTTTTCCTAAAGACCTAAACTAAAAAACAACTAGGGGCAATTTGTTTAAGATATATAAAAAAACCCAAAGCTCAAACTTGTCTCTTTCTCTCTCTCTCTCTCTCTCTCTCTATATATATATATATACACACATATATATATATATATATAAAGATAAAGTTGATTCAGTCAAAAGATGGGGAAATGAAACATTTTCCTTTTCCTGGATTATTATTCTTTTTTCTTCTGCTCTTTCTTCCCAGGCAGAAGTTTCAGAGAAACCAATATGCATTTGCAAAACATTTTGATGTATCTGAACCTGCAGTTTTTAGTGTGAAAAAAGTGGTGACCAAAAAAATTCTTTGGTTTTCCTATGGCTACAGGGGAAACTCTCCTTGCACCAGCTATATAGCTACACTCAGGGGAGCCAACTGCATCCTTCTTTGCTGTCACCTTCCTATGTGTCCTTTCTTAAAAATTAATGATGTCAGTAATAAACCCCAAACCAGATGTTTTCATTCATGTGCTTTACGGGGATCCTTGTGGTGGCATGTCTTCAAGACTCTCTCCCTGAGGATGAACTTGGGAGGGGGGGACATCGCTGCTGCATCCTCCCAGACACCCTGTGGAACAGCTAATTGCGATTTCAGCTCTGTTTGCAAGAAATGGTGCACAAACTGCTCCCTCCCGCCCCCCCAAACTAATTACAGGTTTGGAACATCCCCAGGGGAATATTGTAGGCTTGATTTCTTAGAATATCAAAAGGTAGCAGCCCAAATCTGATTAAGCACGAAGCGTTCGATGAACATGCTATGTCTGCAGAAAAGGAATTCCCTATCATGTGCCTCTCTCAGAGCAGCCGCCAGCAGCTACCATCACAAGCAAATTTTGAACCACTGCATCTTTTTCCCCATTTGCTCCATCAGGTCTGATCAGAGAGAGTGCCTGTGACTGCTGCATGTATGCTGGAAATGAAGAAAGTTTTTCACCCCTGGTTAAATTGCCCACAGCTGCATTACTGTGCGCTGCTACCTGCTAACCCGAGCTAATGGTGCAGTGATGGGGGACACTGGCACCCCAGATCCTACCTGAGGCATCCATCACAGCATGGGGTGTCTCACTTCACCTCCTTTTTTCCTCCATTTTCCTTGGAAACAATACAGAACGAGTGTCTAGGTTGCTCTTTAGGGTCTGGTGCTGTACTTGTGTTGATAGAGACCAACACCAGGGTATTCCATACCATTGTCTCAATCAAACTGGTGACATATTGGTTGTGTTTATATACAAAACCCCTATGGATACCACTGTGGAACCTAACAGAAGGAGAGCTTTGCACTGGAATGTAGGATGTTAGATATGATCATAGCAATGGAAGAGACCACGGGGTGTTGAGTCTCCATACCTTTTCTTGTCAAACCATTTTAGTGCTTTTTTACCATTACTGTTTAAAAACAATTTTCTTAATAAAGTATTATTTTTCCCTTCTTGTATTTTGCTTAAAGTCCATCTGCTTCTTTAAGACTCTCAGCTGAAATATATTTCACCTAAAAAAGCTTTGACATGAAGAATGTTTCCTTGGCTAATTTGTACTCTGAACTCTCTGATCAATTTGACCCGAGTTCAAAATAGCTTCAGTTTCACCAAATCTCGACTCCTCGGTAAATTTACTATTCACAAAAGAGAAACCTGAGATTTAAATTCATAGACTCACTTCAGTCACAGGAATCTGCTGGCTTAAATTCTGAATAAATTCAGGAGGAGAAAATACCATCAATGCTGCAGAGCCCAAAGTAAACACAGGAAGAATATAAGGATTATCCTGCATTTATGTAATGTAATCAAGTTCAAATTTACCTAGGTGTAGAGTAATATAATTGGGGATTTGGGTGAATCCCATAGCCAATGGCATCTTTTAGCGATAACCAGTCTTTTTAGAAATGAGATTAAGTGGGGAGAAAGCCTAGTTATGCTAATTAAATCTAAAAAAAAAAAAAAAAAAAAAGACTGAGGAATAATTGAATTTAACAACTAGCTTGCTGCTTAAGGAACATGAGCTTGAATAGCTTTAAAATAAGTCTGATCCTTGTTCCCTGCTTGCAACTAATATCCTAGAGAGTGTGTGGCTGTGGCTTGAGTCACTGCTCCGCGGCTGGGGCTGTGCTCAGGTTTGGGCCAGGATAAATTTCAAGGGAATAAGTGGGCAGACAAATGCAAAATGCTTGCACTTGTGGACAGGGAGACTCGTATGTATTGTTAACATCTTCCTGGAAGCCTTTGGAAAGCTTTTACTAGTGCACAAGTTCAAGAAGAATCATGGTGGTAGGGGTGATGGTTTTACTGGCAATTTGCATCAAACAGAAAAAGTCTCTGCATTGAGATGATGCTCTGTGCGGTGCCTGGCATGGGAAGGAACAGCACCAAAGCTGACTGGGTATGAGAAGTAGCATGAGAAATGTGTCCTTCTGTTGACCACAACATTTCCAGCAGGTTCATGGTCAGTACACCCTTTGAAAGCAGAAGAAGGTATCTCTCCAGGAGCAGGACGCTCTGCAGGGTTGTATCTCCCATCTTGGCACTAAACCCAAATTCTGCTCCTTGCAAAAGCTGTTCATTCAGTGCAGACCAGCTGGGCTGCGTGACAGTTTCAGTGCCATCTATTAAACTTAGGGAAGGTAACAGCAGCTTTTTTAAAAAGTCGATAATTTTTTTAACTCATCAATTTGAAAAATTCTTTCTCTTTCCCCCGCCACCCCCTTCTCCTAAACTGTTTCTGCTGGATGTGCTTGGTGGCCCAGCAGTTTCCTTCCTCCGTCTTGTTGGTTCCTCTTGGTCTCTGCTAAAGTTACTTTTGATTTCTCCACCTTTTCCCGGACAGTGGACTTGGTCACCCTCCTGCCTTACTTGCTCCTGCACTTGGTGTCAAGTGCAGCCAGGTCCCTGGGCAGCTGCCAGGGCTGACACGGAGGAGCTGCCTGGGAGTGTTCCCAGGCACCAGCTAAACAGATACTTCATCTTTTCATCATCTGTTGTATCAGTGGTGCCCTTTCTTCTGCAGATAGCATTTCCCATAGCCAAAATTTTGAGGGTGATCTCTGCAAAGTCCTGTGTTGTCCTCCTGTTTTGGAGAGGAGATTTTGGCCAGAGGCTTGTTGCAGCTGGATACAACAAGGCTCTGGGTGAGGAGCATCATGGCTCAGGCTACATCTGTCCCCTTAGCCAAGAAATAGGGACCTGACACAGAGGTGGAGCAGCATCAGGGAGGCAACCTGCAGGCTTTTATAATAGTCTAACTTAACTGCATCAGTGAAAGGGAAAATTTTTTCTCTGCTAAGATACTGTTTGACAGGTCAGGAATTGCTAGCCAGGATGCAATGCAGAGCACCAGCCGACTTGCACTATTTTAGGGATATCTGCCCCTCTCTGAAGATCATTCTGGCCATGCTGCTTATCAATTCTTGGCAGCAGCAAAGAACCCACATGCTCAGAGCACCACCCCCCAGCCTGACTGATGCCATATCATTGTTCCCTTGCACTTTGTTGCCTTGCATTCATCTGCTGTTGCTTGGTCTGTAGTACTCGCTGTATCCAAGTTGCTATACTTGGATAATAAAAAACCAGATTGATTAGGGCCCATATGGTTGTACAGCACCGTGCAAAAAGGATCCAGCAGCCACACGCCACTGCAATACAAATGAGATGTTTATAAATTTTTGGGGACTAACAGAAGTTTGTTCATAAATGTGTATGCACACACAAACTCATGCTCAATTTAACTTACATGGTGGCTGAAGCCAGGGACTTTACAAAGATTAGGTATAATGTAAGAGCAGGAGCTGGTTCTGTGCAAACACTGCAGGTATTATAATAGAGGAACTTCTCTGTTTCTGTGTTTGGGGTAATGCTTTTAAAATGCATAGTGGGTATGCTTGCATCTGGGGCATTTATGAACTTTTGACTCTTTCAAGAAAGATGAAGGATCGATGGCTTTCCTAAGTTTAGAAATGGAATTCTTCCTCCCAGGGGAATCTTTCTGGATGAGAAAAACATTTTGCTTGTTTGAACAGAAATATTTATGTTGACTTCCAAAGAAAATTCTTGCTCAGATGGTGTAATGTGGTATTTCTCTTGTTTGCACCTTTCTAGCAAGAACCATCCGCAGTTAAGTGCAGAACAGCCTCAGAAATAACAGCGAGGTGCAGGGTGAAGGGCATTCATTAGTGTTCTTATTTTGCTGCTTAAAACTGAAAGGCATGCATTTACTTGTGCACTTGTGCCGGGAATAATGTTACAGATAAAGCAGCTCCCTTTATTCCTGAGCAATCATGGGGTGTGCTGTATGTTTAAGCACATTATTTCTTGGCTGTTTGCCAAGGATTTCTGGCTTAAAAGTTAGCTGGAATGAAGTGTTTGATTTGGAAGGGGCACGATTCAGTGTGGTACAAACGTTTGCCTGTGAAATTCCTTTCCACCATTGCATTTGATTTCAGTGGAATTGGTGGAGGGAGTCAATGTTGTTGTAATTCCATAGATTTTCTATCCAATAGATGCTGACCATAATTATGATTTATGAATTGTATTAAGTGCCTCTTCTCTCTAAGCCATGGAATAGTGTGATGAGGAAGAGCTTAATGAAGTCTCATCTAACTCCAACACATCTTTTAACTCCCTCCTTACCCACAAAGCGCTGCTTGCATTGCTGGTGCTGGCAGTGGTGTGGACTTTGGTGTGAATACCCAGTGGATTTGGCAAAGTCTGGGGAAGGTGGGGGCATGGGCAGCATCACTCATGGGATGCACCTCCAGAGCCTGCCTGGGCAGGGCAATAGGTGCTGTGTGTGAAATACAGCTGTTAGGTTACCACGCAGGGTATTTCTATTCCCAAACCCTCATTTATGAGTAAAGCATTACACATAAAGACCAGATTTTATTTTTAACATTTACTGAAATTTTAATAGTCAAATCTAAGAATCATCATTATTAACACAGGTTCTTTTTTTTTGTTGTTACAGAAAGAATATATATATGCTGAAAACTTTTAAATGATAATAACAACAACAGCAAAGTTAAATTTGCTGATCACATAAGTCTGTAGTTTCTACCCCTTTTCCTGGCATTATGTTCCCCCTGCTCCTCTGGGTGCTGCAGCTGGGGGTTTCACCTGGGGCTGGCCTCACAGCGTCAGCATCAGCTGTCCTTTGCTGGGGCAGGGTGCCCATGCTGATGGTTTCTGCTTCCTCACTACTTAAAAAAGTCCATTTTATATGTTTATTAACATGTTTTTGTACCTTTTCCTCTCTTCATTGATCCTCAGCTCCGCATTTCATCCCAATTTATTATATGCGGTGCTCTTTACACATTAGATACTATTTCAGAGTATCTGAAATGCAGAAAACAGATATGTTCTCTTCGTCACCCCAGAAATGGGGGTAGCTCTAGCTCTGCATTTCTTTAACTGTCCATGGGTGAGCTGTTCTGCAGGCGTGGGGTGTCCCATGCCAGCCTGTGCCCATCTCATATCATCTGGTGCTGGTACCACCCCAAGCTGCATCCTGGGTCCCACTTCTCAAAGCCTTTCCTATCACAGCAGGTCTGGATTTCTCTACTCATCAGCGCGCTAGTGAAAAATATCTTGTTCTACCTGAAATAACTGCTTGTTACTGCTGTCCATATAAAACTGTGGCTGTACCATACAAAGATAAACAAAAGTAAAACAAATCAGGCACAGACAGCTGGTCAATTAGAAAAACTGCTGTTACAGAAAAACCAAGTAAGAAAAAGCTGCAGGCAGGTCAGGAGAAGTTCAGGTAGAGCAGAGCTGAGCCCTTGCAAACTTAGGGCAAAGCGTACAGCCTGTAATTAGTGATGGCAACAGCCTATTGCAGGGCTGCATGTCTGCAGGATGACCGCTATTAATGATACGCAGCAAAGGTGCAAACTCGCTGCTGATGGAAGCAGTGCTCTGCCAGCTGGGCAACGTAACTATGATTAAGAAAAAATACACATGGAATAGGTGAACTGGGTAGGGGTAAAACACCACAATATAAGGGACAGGGAGTTTTGCCAGATACTATTTTCGATGCTTGTTTTGTTAACTCGCTAGCATGAAAGAGACATGGCTTGCTAGGGAGTTTTCTTGTTAACTTGTATTGACTCCAGCAGAGACTTCATATCCATTTTCTTTTGTTTCTTCAAGACTAATGTGCAAACATCCCAGTAACAGGTTATATCCACAAAGACAAATGTGTAGAGAGACGTGCCTCTATCTGCACCTGAGGGTTAGTAATAAATGACAATCCTGAGCTAGTAACGTGCTGTGGATAAGAAAACCAGGAGGTTCATGGATGCAATATTGTCCCAAAATTACAGATTGAAGACATCTCCTCTCAAGATGCACTTCTTAACCTCCACAATGGCCTCACTCCTAAGGCTGTCATAAGATGTCAAAGAAATGTGTAACACTTTTTTGTGCTTTACTGATGCATTGGGTAAGATGTGAGAAAAGCTGCTGAAATACCTCAAAGTAAGTTTGTGCTGAGGAGCAGTGCCCTGGGGAAGCAACTGATGAGTGACCCCTGAAGTGGCCATGCTGAATTTGCAGGGCTTGTTGAGGATTTTGGAGCCATCCCTGGAACACAAGCCAGTGACATCCATCAGTCCCACCCACATGGTGTGGCACCTCACTTCTCACATTATCTCGCTTGGTGGCTGGAGGGTGCTGCTGGGTGCAAGGCTATCTGGTGTTGCTTAGGGTCCCACAAGAGATTTAAATAAGCTTTGTGCTACAGAAATTACCCTGATTTGTCACAGAACAATTTTCCCCAGGAATGGCACTATCTGCACTCATTTGTCTTCTGAGCTTGGCCAACCCCTCTCCGGCGTACACCAGCTCAAGACAGAGGAGCAACAAGCACAGTGTGGCTGAGCAAGGGTGAATGAAGCTGATCCTTTGGACCTTGTGTTGAAGCACCATTTTGCCGTAAAAATGGAAAAATGTTCTTCTTAGTTCAGACCCGTGGGTCCGGATGGAGTCACAGCTGGATTGGTTTTGTTCTCCTTTGGTCTCTCTTTCCTCAACCATTCCCTGCTGCTCTCCTCCTTCATTTTCCCCTCTTGTTAAGACAGCCATCAGGAGCTGTGACACATCACTTGACTTTTGTTGTTTGATCTGTGATACCAAATCAATGTGACAGAGCTCGTGCAAATGGGGCAAGGATGATAGCAGGATACCATGAGAGAAATGTGATGGCAGAACCAGGCTGTTGCTTTTGGGGTGAGGTAGTCTTTGGTAGGTGAAGGATAGGATTTAACAGCACCATTGAGCAGACTCACTGAGAAGGAGACTTCAAAAGTCAGTAAATTTTGAGAAAGAATTTCTTGATATTTGTTCAGTACACTTAGCATTAAAAATACCAATGTCTCTGTTTTGCTTTGGAATTAAAACATACATTTTAAAAACATTTTCCCGATGCTTTTAGAAACAGCTTTCCCACCGGCTTGGATTGTTCATTCCAAGGTCTATTATTTTGCTTGCCTAAAAAAATGCAGGACCGTGTGCTTCTTCCTCCCGGGTAGGCAGAAGGGGAGCCTACATTTCCATTTCTACACTATACTGCACCTAGTGAGAAGGAGCAGAGCAATGCATTTTTTTCTTAAGCCTGCCTTTCTAACATGCTGAGATGTGAGGAGAATTTTGCAAGTTGGTTCTGATGTGCTTTAATTTGCTGTTTAATACCTGGGAGGCCTGTAGGTTTGGCAGTCATGGTGGTCATGCCAGAGCGGTAGGTGATGGAGTAAGTGCCTTCTGCAAACACAGGACAGGAACCAGTCTGGAACCACACAAGTCTTGGCTCCTGTTTTTCAGTGAAACAAAGGAGAATCATCCAGAGCACACCAATTAACAGAAGGAAGCAGCGGTACAGCCATATGATGGATTTTTCAGACTCTCTGATGAGTGAGGACCCCTTTTCTGCTGGCACGAGGGGCTGCATTGGAGCAGAAACCTCAGCACTGCACTCAGACTTTAGGAAGCTACTTTTGAAAATTGGACATCTGGCGTTGATGAGGCTGTTAGTGCTATTTGTGAGCTGAACACATTGCTTTTCCCAAGGGCGGTGATGCATTGTAATTCTTCGCTGTTCATTAAACAGAATATTTTCCCAGTTTAATATCATAATAGTCATAATTGCTCTACTCATAAGGACCAAGGTTTACCAAATTCAAACGAGGCAGTGGATGCAAAACCCACATAAGAGTATTTTATCACTGATACTATAAAGACTTCTCTATAGTGAACATATTTTTATACTCTGCAAACAGCTTTAGAAGATTAACAGAAAACATCATAAAAATACTCCTTAAATTAAAGATTGCATTGACTTTAGTGGTTTACCCTTCCTCCATACTACCATTCCAGCAATAAAAACACGATGATGTTTACATGGTTTCCAAACCATAAAACACTCATTTTTCATTATTTCTCCAATCTCATAATGTAGAGTTGTGTTTATCTATAACTCAATACATTTTAACAAAAAGCCTGACATTTAAGTGAATGCTGATAGGAAACAAGCACAGAAAATGGTTTATAAACAAATTAATGAGGTTACTGCAAGAAAATTAATTGAAAATAAAAATGGGACCTATCAAAGAAGCATACTGATAGCTAGTTTGTACCTGAGGTGCATTTTCCCATGAGTTTTTAAAAGCACTATCAACGTAGGGCTCCATCATTACTGAACACCGTAATTATACTGTCTACCACCAATGTAACCACCAGCCTGCCCTCCCCCTCCCCTTACTTCTGCTTGAATTATGCACCAGACAATTTTGTGCCTACCTGGAACAGCCACTGACTATACAAAAAGGCGGAAGGTCTGGGAAAGAAAGTTCACGGTTGTGATATTTTTCTGCCATGACAGCAAAGTGACCTGAAAGGTTTTAAATCGTTCTGAATAGAGGTGGGCTGAAGCCACAGCAGCAAAATGAGTGCATTTCTCTAAGGTAATTTCCAAAATTGAAAGCCTGGGGTGTGTGGCCACCTCCCTGCATCCTGGCCCCATCCCTCAGAGGCTGGCTGGTCTGTGGAAGCAAAGCCACCATGCTCATGCTTCGGCTCAGCATCTTTTTGAGGGACCTGTCCCACTGGCATAAGGAAAGTAGGAACAAATAATTACAGCGAAGAATAATTACAGCCGTAGCACACTTGAATAAACCAGTGACTTCTCACATATTTCTCTTGGTGGTAGACAGGAACATGCTAAAATGAATTATTTGTCATTACACTGCAATTTTAATATATGTATGGGAAATAGTTTGTAGGATGATGTCCCCATAGGAAGTGCCATATTGCTTTCAAGACCCAACTTTATTCTGCTCTTCATTTACTAGAATTAAAAATATCAATCTCCTTGGAAAGCACAAGCCCTCTAACAACGATTGCTCTCAAACACAATGGCAGTACTGGATCCATTAATACGATCACATTATTGTAGAGGTGATTTTGTATATTATTAGGCTGGAAAAGGGCAGGGAGTGGGATTAAACACATCATCCAATCAACCCTTAAGGTGTAATTCAATATAAATAATTTTTTAATTAACAGGAGGATATGTTAAAGTCATTTGCTTGTGGTGCCTGTTTGTATTGAGAAAACGCAGCCATATTAAAAAAGAGTTTATGTCTCTGAATGTATTTTTAAATTATTTTTTTTATTGGCTTATTGCGCAATAGGCAAATGAGAGATCCTCAAATAAATATTTGTCATCTGAGATGGTTACATGTCTTTTGTAGGAGATATGTCTCCTCAAGCACCTCAATCAGCAGGTTGAAAAAAAAATCCCTGGCCCCTAGCCTTTGTGTTTCCCTATTGCCCCCATTTTGCATTTATGTGATAATTCCCCCTACAGTTAACAGCAGAATACACAGCTGTGCCGTAGCTGTGATCTGCCCTGAGCACCCTGCCCTGAGCACCCTGCTGGAGACATGCTGTGGCTTTATTTGCTGAATTTAATGCCATGCTCGAAGCCCATTACATTAACCGATGGCAACGGAACTATTTAATTGTCTCCTGTGTGTGGAGGGTTAGTGGTTCTAATTGCATTTTGGCAGCTTAATGCATTAAAAGTTACAATCTTAATGTAAAGGAGAAAGGCTTCTTTAGGAGGGAAGGGTGGTGTCCTCTTGTACCTGCCTTGAGTCAGTACGGTTGCTGCAGAGGGAACAGCGCTGGCGAAGGAAGGAGCGAATTTGTGCTGTTCATGCAGAAACAAGGTTGGCTCTGTGTGGTAGCACAGCGGCTGCTCTCTCCCCTGCCCAGATGGCCGGGATCACTGCTTGCTTATAAATGTCACAGATTTTCCCCCTTCCTGATTAAAGATGTGATGCCAGCAGGTTGCGTGGGCAGCCTGACCTTTTCCAGCAAGGATGTGCCGACACCGGTAGGATTTCAGCAGTGCCCTGCTTGGGTATTGCTCACGGTTTTCAGTTTGTGGGAGACCCGTGGAATGTGAGAGGGGTCCCAGGGGCTGGGGCTGAGCCTGCCCAGCTCTGCCATTGACTCTTGGCTTTCCCCTTCGCCTTGGGGAAAGAAATTCCCCCCTGACTTCCATGTCACTTGATCTAAACGCATTTCTACCTGCTCTGGGATTTCCCAGCCAGCCAGTTTGAGTCAGGGAGGGTAGCTGGGTCTAAAGGGCAAAAATTGCCCTCTTCTTCTCATGGGTGGTGGGAAAGCTCTGCCTCAGCACCAAGGGAGATGAAGTGTGCCGAAATGGCACCATCAGTTAATTAGCCCTGGGAACCCTCCAGTCTTTCATGTTGTCTGCACTGCTGATCGCTGCTTGGGAGCTGGAGCAGGATCAAAGGCCTGTCCTTGCTTCTCCTCTGCAGTTTTTGCACTCTCAAGTAATTTAAAGGGTAAAGAAAAGATCCCTTTGCTGTTATAGTCCTTAACAATTACTCATTGTATTAGCTGTACCTCCCCAAGACAGCTCGCCTAACAAATGAATCTGCTGCACTGAGACTGAATTCTTCAGAAAACTACTAAAGAATTTCAATTATACATGCTTCTTTCCCTAAGTTTAAAATTATATGTGCATGCATTATGGACTTAAATTAATATTTGAGCTATTAATTGGAGGTTGCACTTGGCAGCAAGTTATTTTTTGTGGTGTGATGCTCAGGTACCCAGAGATAGTACGGTGACTGCATTTTTAGCAGCTTATAAATTAATAAAAATAAATTAATTTCTTCAAGAACTACTCATATCAAGCTATCAAAATGAATCAACTTGATGGCAGGGACATTGGCTGTCTGACCCTGTCCTTTGCCTAGTGCCTCTCTGTGCTATCCCTCTGGACCTGGGAGGAATATTTGCAGGGCTTTCAAGGTGTCCAACACAACAGCTTTTTAGGGTCCCATTGACTTTTGTGCTGTGAACAATGGTTTGTGAACCATTTGGTGAACTGAATTCCTTTCCTGTGTTTGTGCATTACCTGGGGAAGAAACTGCTATTTTTATGCCATCACAAACTTCTGCAAGGAGCAGTTCTGTGCCTGTATTGAATGAATGGCTGCTTTGCAAGAGGGCTATTATGTGTATTTGCATTTGTATTGTAGGTGAAGATTCTACTAATTGGCAAAGCATGGGCTTAAGGATTTATCTGATAATGAGCTCAGTAGGTGGTGGTGGGGGAGAAATCTTCCATTTGTGAATTATTTGTGGATATTTATAAGCACAGGATTGGGTCGTTGTGTGAACGGTGAATTCAGCTAGTGACCCACATAGTGTCTAAAGAGTTTATTCATAATATTGCATTAATGGTAATAAGTGCTTTAATGTACACGTTACTGTGATTGGAAATGACCAAAAGAAGTAATAGGCTTAATTTGTCAAAAACTCATCAGTCTTTTTTTTTTGGAATCTTTTCCTTGCTGACCTCCTTGTGGTTAAGAGGTTTATTTCCATGAGCATCCTCTGCACAGCCATCCATCCCTTATCCTTTACATGTCTTTCCTGATGCGAAGCAGGTATTTGCTGTTCAAAGGGACCACACTGGAAGCAGCCTGGCAAAGCTCTTTCTGTGCCTGTCTAAATTAGTTATCAGTTATGCAACCAGGATATGTACACGAGAGGAGGAAAATATCAACTCACAGGAGTAATTTCATTAGCAAGTTAAATCATTCCCATGTGTCAGCTGTGTTTTAGGGAGACAAAAACTCTCACTAAACTGTTTTCTGTGGCTGATTGTGTCACTCATAAAGGCTGCTGAAATCAAAGGAGGCTATTTGAGTCTTTCACATGGCTGCCTTTCTGTCCCTGTTCCTATGGAGCGCTCTCAAACTCATCGTATTTTTGATCTGTCACTCCAAATGAGCTCTCGTGGTATCTGGTTTATAAGCTAAAATGGACAAAATACAAACGGCTGCTTTTCCTTTTATTAATAAAATCTATTAACAGCAGTTGTCTCCAACAGCTCCGCAAACAAAATCTGCTTCAGCCCCCTCGCCCGCTTGTGGGAAGGAGCTCACTTAAATGGAAATGTGAGCACCTGTGTTTAAAGTAGTGCAGATGGTGTTACTATATGCTGCGTGCTAAATGGTTTCACTGTAGAGAAGGGAGGTGTGTGTGTTTTGAACCTCCAAGTTTTTGCACTTTTCCTCATTTGTGTGTTAATTATTCAAGCCTTTATGAAACAGGATGTACCCGAAGAAATCAAACCACGGTTTGAGTCAAAGTTCATTTCAGAGCAGAAGTGAAACAGGCCAACCTGCAGGCGAGACATGTAACCCAAACTCCTGCCCCTTCTCCTGTCCATCTGGCCTGCTGGACCTTGTCAATGTCCTGCCTAACACACACAACAAGTGGTGGTTTGAATATTCCCATACGCAATACTCATGTGTATCCCTGGAGCAGGATTTGGAGGTGGGTGTTCTATTGGCGGTGGAGATGTAGCCGTGGCACATGCAGGACACCTGTGGATGGGCAAATGTCCCTGTGCCTCGGTCCCTCCCCTGCAGAGGGGCAGCTCTTCACATGACCAAGGCACTGGGCTATACACTGGGTTTGCAAAAGCCTACATACATGGTGGTAGACTAATCCCTTGCTGCCACTTGTCTGTTCTCTCTTGTATTGAAAAACCCAGTTAAGCTATTGGGGTTCAAAGGATTAGCAGGCAGTTCTTTTGGGGCCACCATCACTGGGTTGTCCTTGAATCCAGGTGTTTATCCATCCCATGGAGGAGCCATTAGCATCTGGTCTATGAACCACCCTGCAAGTTCCCTTTCTCTCTCTTTGCTGCAGTATTTGTATGTTTGAGGGTCTTTGTGCAAATGAAGATTTTAGTATAGGGACTGTAAGGACAGGATGGTTAACTCTGCTAGGTCTAAACAAAAAGAACAGGTTATAAATTACTGTTTGCCATTTTTCACTTTGATCTCATATTTAAGTGGCTTGAGATTTAGAGTCCACTCAGCAGTTGAGATGTTGCCTAGTTACCATTTTTGATATCAGAGGGGAAGAATAAATAAAATGACATTTTAATATTAAACGCTGTGGCTTGAGAATTGCAGATGTGCTCCCTGTGCGCCAGACAGCCAAGTCAGAAATCTTTTGAAAAAGCTCTGATTCTTACTGGGAGACTTTGAAAACTGATCTTAATTTTTTAAATTTATTTTTTTTTTAACAACAGTCCCTGCATTGCATTTGCTCTGCAGCAGGGATTCAGAGACAGGGCATTTTGTTGGCAGGGCCCATTAACCCTAAGCACAAATCGGTGATACTGGGGCATGCTGTTATGGGCACAGAGAAGTCCAGCGCTGCAGTAGCCACCACCCCAACTGTTGTGGTGTCCTGGTCTGCAGTGCTATATCTGAACTGCCACGTATTCATCATACTCGTTGCTATACATTCACAGAGTTCCCCATCAAGCTGCCTTAGGAGAGCAGACAGCTACCGCTGTTCAATGATGACAATTTACAATTACAAAGCCTGCTTTTGAGGCCGCTCTTGACTGCTGACCCTACTGCATCCTCAGTGCCTTGCAACATAAGAACTAGGCATTCTTCTTGCTTCCTGAACCTGGCATTTGAGAAGTGCACACAGCGCTGAGAAATCTTTCATTCTGCAGCAGCTGTCTAATCAGTGAAAAGGTGAACGTCTGTGCGGGCACATTGGAAATTTCTTGGGATACTGCCTGATTGTTCAGTAATCTTTGTATCTTCATCAATGGACATATTTAGCGCTATCTGACATGCAGGAGACATCAGTCCCTATCCCTCAGTTAGCCCATTATGAACTCCTCTGAAAGAGCTGGGGAGGGCAGAACGTGACACGTACCCATCCTCCCTTCCTTCTCCCGGTGTCACGCGCTGTTTATCAGCTAACCACGATTTGATGGGATGGCCGAGACCTCCTCTATGCTGGTGTGTCTTGTCCTGTCTTTCCTCTCTCATTCCCTCTTCTATAAAGAACACATTGATGGCAGTTTTTAATGACTGTTAACAATAAACAAGAGGGGTCTGGAAATTTTTACTCTCAGAAGTATTGAGTCTTATGAGTCCCAGTTTTTTTGGTCTCCTTCAGTAAAGATGTTTGTTTGGGATTTTTGGTGGGTTTGTGCTGGTAATGATGTGTATTCAGGCTTTCCTGGCTAAAGCCTGAAGTTTCCTGGGTGTCCTTTCCTGTGTAATAAAGCACAGCAAGAAACACAGAAAAAGAGATTAAATTATGGAGTTCAGTAAGTACTTCATAATCAAGATTTATAAACTCAGGAAAGTTTCAGCTGGCATTTATATTTAAGAGAAATCTATGAAATGCTAAGAAACACATAGCTCAGGAATCTGAAGTGCCTTTCAAATCATTAACATTTAGAGATATAGATACTGAAATACTTTAGCTGCATGGCTGTTTCAAGCTGTCATCGCATCACTTAATAACTGGCAGGAGTAAGCACTGTATTAGGTGCTGAAGATAATTCTAATTCATGCAAAGGCTTTCAATTGATTTTAAATCCTGCAGCAACATAAAGTGATGAGAAAGTTCTGTTGCAGCGAGGAGATATCAGTGAATCTTTCCCTAAACATTAACAGCAATATATATAAAAAAATAAATATATATATAGATAAATAGCTACGGATATTTTAAAAGCTTGCAGTGCATGTTTTCCAGTGACTAGAAATACCACATAGAAGGATTTTTCTGGCTTTCTTGTTGATGAATCAGAATATTGATTGTTTTCTAGTTACAAGGAAATTTTCAGGCAAAAGTCTGCATGGATCTTGAGTTGTGACTGAAGTAATGTAGTCATAATTTAAGATTAAATTTCTTCCCAGGAATGACACTGCAGTATCTTTCAAAGCAAGCAATGCACAGAATGAGATACTCAGGGTACCAGTGTCTGTTTAGAGTTAGGGTGGACATTAAAACAAATGCTAATTCAGAAAGCTAGAGGCAATCAGCAGTTAAGCTGCCCCCCAAAAACTTTTTTCTGCCTCACAGGGGCACAATGGATAATTTCTAGCACTCAGAAATGTCTCTTCCCTCTTTGCCCATCAGCTGGCTGTTTACACTTGGTTTTTCAGCAGTGGAGAGAGACGAATGCCAATGGAGGGAAAAACCTCCCAGCTGCTTTGGGAGGGAGGTGGGAGCCGTACCATGAGCTTGGTTTTTCACCAGCTCATGGTGAACAAGTGAACAGGTGCCCTTCCAGAACGGGGGAATCTGAGTTCCCCATGGAAAAGTTGCTGCAACTAATTTTAAGGTATTTGTGAAATAAATGTGAGTTTTGTCCTCTTTGTGGGCAAGGTGCAATAAAGCAGAGTTAAAAGCCAGAGAGCTGCCTTAGTTCTTTCACTGCATTGCAAAGCTCAGGCCACCTCTCCTGAGAAGGTGTCCCCTGGCATTTCTCTTTGTGCACTCACTTTCTCTGTTTCTAGTTCTTTCTAGTTCAGAGATAAACGTTTTCTTTTGATACTCCTGAGCTGAACCCAGTAGGACAAATGCGTCCTTGTGTTGCAGGTTTTCTAAATTGGCACTAGTAGCCTGGGCAGAGGTACTCTGTATCTCTGCAGGACAGTAGAGCTTGACATCCTCAGTTATGAGCAGATAAATCAAAATAACGGTTGATTTAAAAATGGGAAAGATAATTTTGATTTAAGATGAAATTAACATGTAAAGTGATATTGCAGAAGGAAATTGATCAGTTCTTGAAATGTATATATCTGGTAAATGTTCAAGCCAAGGGATTTGAACAAGTTACCCAAGAGGCTATCAGGTGCAGACATGTTCTGAAACCATTTTTTACTTTGATTGTTTTCTGTATTTTTATGGAAGTACCACCCTCAAAATAGTTATATCTCTTCAAAGGATGAACATTTGCCATATCTCAGTTTTAGTAACCAGAGAGCATTTTTTGAGCTGTTCAGTAGGGAATTTTATTTTCTTGAGTTACTTTGTTGTTGCTCAAATTACTTTAACAGGAGTGAACTCATCCTTCTCAGTTTTAAGAATCTAAATCCCAGTCAGGTCTCTGAAGATGAGACCTTCATTCTGTAGTTGTCCCAAACATTTTGCAGCAGAATTATAAGCTATTAAAAATAAGCTTTTGCTCTGAACACTAAAAAAAAAAAATTCAGCTCAGGTGGCAAAAGCTGTCTTTCCTACAATAAAAGCCTTTTTTTTAAGATCCGGTTAATGGAAACCACATCATTCAAGCTTAGCTGACTAACAATATCTGCCAGTTTATCCAGCTGTTTAGGAAATTAATCCATGAAACTTAATTGGCTTTATATATTTACATTCAAAATATTGAAAGGGAAACTCCAGTTTATCTGACAGGTCGCCCATGCTTCTCTTTGATGAGCCTCATCATGAATAAAGATGGCTTCAACTGAATTTCGAAAAGAACCTGTAAAGCGTTGGGGATCTTGCAAGTCTCCAGGTAAGGCAACCTACATATCAAAGACTTACCTCCTGAGTGGGATTTTTCATAAATATTACGTGAAAAGAGTTGATAGTTGATTTCTTTTTCCTTCCTTCCCTCCTCCTCCTTCCTCCATCCCTTGGCCATAAGAAAAAGCTTTTCCTGTTCTGCCTGCTCACACTTTGCCTCCAAAGCACACAGCCTGAGCTCAGAAAACCAACAAATAACCTGACTTGTTGATTCCTATCCAAATGACCATGCCGTCCAACTCTGAGAGTGATTACGTTTATCAGGCAAACTGCACCTGCTGTGACACCAGCCATTCACATCTTATAAGAAAATGCTCAGTGGTTTATAAGGAGAATTTAGTGCCTGTTTCAAGCCAAGAAATCAATTTCCCAAGCCTCAGTGGACACCCAGGGCACAGGTCCTTCCTGGAACCTAACTCAGATTGAATTACTGCTTCAATTCCACCTGGCAAAGGTGATGTTAATACAGAAGATGAGTTAGGAGAAAATAAATAGTGACTGCAGTAAAATGCATGTGGATGAAAGAGAATGTGCTTAAATGAAATAACATCTTCTAGATAGCATCATATAAAATCAGGAGGCAGCTTTTAATGCAATAGGCTGGAAATTAGACATGTGATTCCTGTATTGTGAAGGGCAGCTGCACACCTAATTCCCAGCAAGTTATGATGGAAGTTGCCCCAAAGCCTCTTCTCAAACTGTGGTTTTTCTATTAGTTGTGCTCCACCTTGGTTATGAGGTTAAGCAGCCCACCATGCCTCTACTAAACAAATTTGTTTCCTCTGAAAACCACCCCCTCATTCGCTTGATTTCTGAGGATATCCTAGCAACAGTTTTTGTGCAAGATTACATTTTCAGAGCTACCACATGCATTGCCCAGTGTCTCAAAATTAGCTGCAGTGTGCAGTTTTGATTTAATGGCAGAAGGTTTCCCAACCTCTCAGACTGTGGTATATGATGTGATGGTCCCCATTACATCACACTCTTACAATGTTTTGGCAGTTTTGGCAGAAAGACATTTCTGTGTTTTATTTTGTTATCCCTTTGTCTTTATGCCCTCCCCAGCCAAGGTAAGACGTTTCAGCTGATGCAACAGCAGCAGCAGCAGGAAGAGCTTGTGGGCTGGTGGCCTATCTGTGGTGGGTTGGCTGGTTAACTCCAGAGGTCTGGTGCATGGTGAGAAATTTAGGGAAGTTTTTAATAGCGATGAGCACACCGAGGAAAGACTGATGAAAGCAGCTGATGATCCACCACGAGCTTATGCAGGGAAAACTGGTATGACGATTTTTCTGCAACAATCAGCAATTAGTGACCATAAAACAAGTGATAACACTTGCCTATGCCTTGCTAGAAGGAGAGGGTGAGCATCACCCGACAACAAGAGCCCATGCATGGCTGCTAGTGACTAGCCAGGTGTTTGCAGAGAGGAAGCTGGAGGATATCTTCATCAACCACTGAAGCAATGACAAGGGGAGGCAAATTTTTTGTATTTCACCTTGGTTATGGTAACACTGTAAAACACTGGCCAAAACACATAACCTGGTGGACATGAACTGGTGAAATAAAGTAGTGTGAGAAACAAATAGAGGTTTTTTGAAGGGCAGACATTGAGAAATGAAGCGAAGCAGTGAAATCGTGGAGGGCAGAGTGAAGCAGAGCTGCAGTGGGTTCATTGTGCAGGAGACACGGAGCTCTGGAAGCCAAAGGTACAAATACTACTTAACATTTATGTCACAAGGAAAAGGTGGGTTTTTTTTGCAGTGACTGTGAATAGCCATCTTGGAAAAACTATTAGGAGTAAGTAAAGAAGTATATGGGCAGTAAAAGGGACTGATCAGCAATAAAAAACAGATATTGAGGGTCAGAAAGAGATAATGACTTGAAAGGAGACCTTGCTCAACTCAGGCTCAATTAGACTTGAGAGAGACTGGGTAGCCAAGTGAATCACCAATTATAAGTCTGGTACTAAGGACTTTTATGACTTTTCTCAAATCAGGGATGGTACAGTATAAGTGGAGAATAGCCAACAAAGTTCTTGAGTCCTTTTATTTAGGAAAAGGGAAAAGTGATGTGGGTGGTTGTAGCCTACTTGTTCCAACCTTGGTACTCTACAAGATAGTGGCATCACAGGAAATAAAAACCAGGGTAAAACCCAGTGTGATGCATGGCAAAAGGCAGATTGTGCTAGACTAACCTATTATCTTCCTGCAATAAGGTAACTGAAGTGATATCTCACTTGATGGAAAATGTGGGAGAAACGACATTAGGGAGGAAAAGATGTTCTTAGAAGAGTCAGTATGATGCCTGGTGGTGTCAAGTCACTCAGTGCAAATGAGAGTCAAAGAAAAGGACTGAAAAACTGAACAGTTTTTCTTGTATTCAAATCCTACTTTAGGCAGGGTAATCCCATCCTTCCAAATATTTAAGTTTCCAAAAGGAAAAAAAGGAAGTTAAGCTTTGTTTGGTGTAGCCTCACATTTCCCCCAAGGAGAACACCTTCCTGCTCCTTCCATCAAATAGGCACTTGTGCTGCCCACAAGTCTGTTGCCAGGAGCAGAGACCAGTGTTGGGAACACCGCTGGCATGGATCAGGAGCAGGGCATGAACTGCTTGTTTGGCATGGATGGCGCTTGTTTGGCACGGAAAGGTAGAGGTAGCATTAGGAACACACAGGTTAGTTGATAGAAAAGCACAAGAGAGCACAAAGTAGAGGACTTCGGTAAGTCAAGGAGACTGTCTGGACCCACAGGAGAGAGCATCGGCAGGACCCCAAGCCTCCCTGTCCCTTTGCCTTGGGCTGTGAGCAGGATGGGGAACTGCAGCAAGGAGCTGGGCAAGGATTCCTGCAGCAAAGCATTGCATGAATTGACAAAACTGGGACTTTTGGCCATCTGGAGAACTTCAAAGAGCTTTATTTGGACTCACTCTGCCATCTCTTTGCTGCTGTGGTGCTAGTAATACTACTCACCAGTTCTTCTTTCTCTCTGTGTGTTAGCCAGATCCTTGTTTAGAGGCTCACGTGCCCACTCTTGCTGGATTGCTGCTGTAAAGAAATATGTTTATTAGTAATAAGGACAATCAGGTTACTGAGTTTAGAGCCAGAAACTAGGTTTTCTGCCAGGAGGATATGGGGAACAAGTTCTATTAGTGTTACTAATTAGCTCTTACATTAGCTGGTGAAACTGAGGTGACTCCAGACAGATCAGCGTGTTTCCTACATGTAGAGTAGCCCTCTCCCAGTACCCTGTCCCAAAAGAGCATTATTGCTGTCCTCAGTGTATTTCAAACACTTTGGGGACACAGCTGGTTTTGTCTCAATGACAGTTCCTCCTGTTTGTTTTTTTTTTCCTAATGGAACTGGCAACATGGCTAGTAAATCTTGCCAGCACTGCTCTGCTTCACAACAGTCCCATCTCCTTGAGATGATGCTCAAGTTTTGTCCCTCCAGTTTGCTGTGCTTCATTTTAGGAAATGATTTCTAAAGGGAAACCCACTCTAATAACAACTAAAACTTGGTTGGTTCTGCTATGCTAGGCAGTTACCTCTCAACACACAGAGGAATAAATCAAACCTCAGATTGGAAAAGTACTGAATTTCAGCACTGAAACCATTCCTAGGCAGCGTTCTTCTCTTTTGAGAACTGGAAAGAAAATACACCCCTGACATCCTTTTAGTACAGCTTCCCCGCTGGTTATGTTTTAGAATAACCTCTTCTAGGGCTAATGAGGTAGTAAACTAGGGTGATACAGCTGCATTCTGTAGCACTGGCTAACATCTTGCCCAGTGCTGGTTGGGTGTATCACCGCTGGCATCCCTGGGTTGCCCTGTCAGTGCTGTGGTTGCTGCTGCTGCAGACTTCAAAATAGGCTAGCTGATCTCTGTGGGAGTCCAATTCCTTACTCATCCCCTACACTTGCTGCAACAAGGGGATTAGGAGCTATTTTAAGCCTAACAAATCAAAAGGACTTGCACCAGGATTTGCAGTTAGTGCTAGCCCACGCCTTGCTTGATCCCAGCAAAACCAATTTCCAGTTCCCAGCAGGCTGTAGTGAGAGGAAAGGAAGGTACTGGTCCACGTGTATGGCAGTAGCGAGCGCTTACTGCAAGACTTGGTGCCACTGAAAAGGTCACCAGATTATTACCCAAACATGCCACGTTTTATTTCTCACGTTCTAGCAGTCTCCTTTAGGAAGCGGCACTGGTGGCACAGGCAGAGGACAGCAGACTGATACTCAGGGTTTGCAGGAGAGAGCTTGTCGCTGTGACTGCCCAGCACCTTGGAGGGGTGGACATGCCCTCACAGGAGTGGTCTCTGAAGGACCCTCTATTCTTGCTGCCCCTCCCATAGAAATGACTTGTGTCAGCCCTCCTTAATTGCTTCAGGTGAAATTAATCCAGTTAACGAAGGTCTGCTGCTTAAAGGCTGGCTGCCAACCCGGCATAGTTTGGCTCGAGGGGGCTTGGAAGGGTTGGGCAAGCAGCTCCTGGGCTGCTTGCTGGCAGAGAAGGCTGCAAGGTCTGGAGGAGGGCAAACCTAAACCTTGCATTATGGATTATATTTTTGTTCTGTTTGTTTTCTTTCTGTTTGCTGGGCTTCTCTGTCTTTTGCTTTGTTGAGTGTTTTCTGCTGTGTTGAGGAGTCTAGTGGGAAACTGCGGAGCAGTGATTAATTGCTTCTCTACAGGTGACTTGCACAAATGTATTTTGAAGCAGAAGTATGGAGCTGGGTATGGACAGCATCCCAAAAGAAGACTGTTGGCATCTTCCTGAGGTGGTTTTCATGCTGAATCCACAAATGACAAACAGACCAATCTACTTATGTTGTCATGTCTGACTGAGCTGCTGTTTATTTTTGGCTTTGGTAGCACATGCAGGCATGAGCATCCACCCTATTACTTTGCAAACTCCTGTTCTTACCAGCCACCTGACTATTTACTTGTTAAATCCTAAATGTTGTTATTAACTTCACAAAGGTGATAATCTTGGTGTATCTCACTTGCTTAATAGTGCTGTGGTTCCTCATTGGAGTCCTTAAATGTGACTTCAGTGAAACAACTGTAATAGTGGCTTGCCAAATTATCTTTGTGTTTAGACCTGCTGTGTTGTAGCTCTCAGAAACTTCTCTGCCACCAGATTATTCTTTTACCTTGGAAATCCTTTAGGAAGCAAGTAGCTTCAGGCCATGGGTAGCAGAGAGAAATCTAGCGTCACCAGGCTGGGTATATAATTTCCTAGTAGCAAGCTAAAAAACAATCTCATCTAATATGTAAAACCCTACCTGGGTATCCCAGTTAAAGGATCCCTAAATATGCCCTATTTTCCCCTTAAACCTCTAGCTCCTACCACCATGGGACGGGATTCACTGAGTTCTGGGGCAGCTACTTTTCTGAGTCTATAGTTCATTTTATTCAGCTGTTGCTTTCTTGGAGCCCACCCAAATCTCACAAGTAGTGCAAACGGCTGCTGATGTGCAGCCAACACTGAGCGTGCAGGGCTTCAAACCTGCTCAGCTGCTGATTCCAGTTTTTCCTGGGTTTGTCAGGCTGGTGCAATCAGTCTGAAGGATTTTAGCCCTGCAAATGCCAATAACGATGGGTGCTGGCCTGACTGACCTGCTTGCCCTAAAGATGGACTTGTGCAGCAGGTTGCTTGAGGCTGGGGATGACATATGAAGATTTTCCTGAAGATAACAGGATTGGCCCGTGCTTTCCTTGTATTGCTGTAGTCTCTTTCCACATGAGGGCTTGCTGAAATGATAGATAAATGGCATACCTGGGATTTTGCTTTAAGAATGTGTATAATCAATGATGTAGCTTATATAATTTATCTGGGTGTTGGGTTTTTTTTTTTGAGGGTGGGGTGGGTTAAGACAGTGACTTGCCTTGGAAACCTGGACAACAAGCATGAGGAATCAGAACACTAACAAATTTTGCATTCTGTGTACCATGAAATAGGTTAGTGTTTTGGTTAGGGTGGGTAGCTTTTGGCTGGAGTGCAGTGCTGCCTAATTCATAGTAAGCCAGGTGTGGTAAGCAATGCTCAGGAGGCTAACTTTTTCTTGGTATTAGGGCTTCAAATAAATCCAGCTGGCTCTAGAAACGAGATCTTCTCATATTTTCTTGTTTTCTTTCCTAGAAATGCTTTCCAGTGAAATCTCTACCCCTTAGATAACAGGTTTGATGAAAAAATAATGAATGTATTTTACCACTGTACTTCCTTACTCCATAGGAAAATAAAAGGAAAACACAATCAGAATTTCTGCCTCCTATTTTCTTCATAACATTTTTTTTGTGTTTAAATTTCTAAATGACTTGCATACACTAGGGAAATTGATTTGTACTTGTACTTCATTTTGATTCACCTGACTGAAAGAATCAGTTTTGGTTAAAATTACTTTCCTAGCTGACCATTGATCATACACTCATGAAAGGAGAAACTTTGCACCATGTAGCAGTGAAGCCTGTCTCTTCTTTCTCCATTCTGGGTTAATATACTTCATGGATGATCAGAAATGGCAAATTCATAGCAATTGTTTTTCCCTGAGGGGTGGAGACTGCAGTGTTCAAGGCAAATATTTTAACTGGAGATGTAACAGGACTTGAATGCCTAATTCCTCTGAAAAGTCCTTGCTTGCACATGTAGGTCCAGAGTCAGTGGAAACAGGGTGATTGTCACTGGTTCTGTGCCGAATCCGTGGTGAGGAACCCATTAAAGTCCATGTGAAGATGGTGCCTATCCCTGTAGCAGCCACTTGCCTTCACCGCTTCAGTTTTCCATGTTAATGTTCTCCTGACCCCAATGCTCTTCCACCTTCTGCTGTTCACAGTTCACTCCCACTTAGAACCTCTCCACTTGCTCATACCCACCTTCTTCTCATCCCCAAGTTTTTACCCAAGCCCTGCTCTCCTCTCCTTGCTCCTCGGCCCTTTCTTTTCCTTGACTCCTCACCATCTGATATATCTTATATGGATAATTATTTCCCCAGTCCTATCCTTTGCCATCTTTTCCTAGGCATGTTGTGCAGATGGGGGAGGCAGTGATGGTGTAGGTCTCATTATGGTGTTGCTTGTATTTAGGTAAAGCTGTTATTGACCCATGCTGTGACCAGTTGCTTCATGGTGGTGCAGGTCACTCAGATGAAGAGGCATGCAAAAGTCTTCGAAGTTTCACTGCTTGCACTTCATGCTGAATGAACAGCCAGGGTGAATTGCCAACATACCTTTCTGGATGACACTGTGTAGCATCCCACCTTCTGTCATTAAAGTTCTGTTTGCAGCAGGAATCTGTATGGAAAATGCCTAGGTGGTCTTGGGCAGAAACTTGAAACCGAAAACTTCTCACTTCCTTCAGCTGTATTTTCTGCTGTCCCATCTCACAATACGCTCAGAGGTGCATGAAAATGATTAAAATTCTGATTACTCATATGAACAATGTGGAAGAGAACAGCTTTGGAATTAAAATTCAGAGAGAAATTGAATCCCATAAGAGTCTGCATCTATATTCAAGATATGCTAATATGCTGTTCCATGAGATCTTTGAGTTCAATCAGGAAATCACATAACAATAAAAGTCTAAAAATATGTACAGAAGAGAAGGCAAGTGAGAAAGCCAGTTGATGGCATTGATAAAGTCTCAGCACAGATCAAGACAAATCTGATTGATAGCTTATTTTAAAAAGGTTTTTAGACATTAATCCAATGCAAGCGTTTATGCTTGGTTTCTTTTTGTTAGCTCTTTCTTGGTGTTGGCACAGTGAATGAACACAGTTTCTCTCTGTTTTTTGTGTTCAGTTTTTTTATTCTTCTCTTTCCCCCTGGCATGATCTTGAAGTTCTGAAGGAATGAGCTGGTCTAGACAAAGCGGTAGGTTTCTAATTCAGTTTATTTGTTACGTAACTGAATATAATTACTGATAGAAAAACAAGTTATTACTGGCTGATATGCCTAGTTAACAAGAGCAAAGACCAATTGAAATACAACTCTGGTTCTCATGTTTAGTAGCATCAGTTAGCTTTTTCATAGGCATGACAGGAGCCTGTTAGTTATTTCTTACTGCAGAGCCATGCGGTATCTGGCGTGGTTACAGGAGGAAACGTTCGGAGCACAATAGGTAGTGGCAGTGCCTGACTGCACAGAAGTTGCTGGGACTCAGTGCCTCGTGCAACCGTCTGAGTCCAGATGTTCAAATATCTGTGCGCAATTAAGCACGTTGATCATCATGCATATTAAGAACTTGTGCATATTTACATGTCAGGGCCTTTGTCGTTAGGGGGGTCTCTGCGGCTGAATGACAGCCTCTTGTGTAACTTTGCTGGCAGTCTGGCCCAAAGAAAATGAGTGCTATCAGCAAAGGCATGCAATTGCCGGATATGAAGATTGTTAATTGGCTGGTCCTATGGGTGATATAGAATGTTTTTTTGCAGAGCTAAAGTACCTCCAGAAGATTTTTCTAAAGCGAAGAATGTAAAGGAATTGCCTTATGCAATATGCAAAGCACCTGATTGCAAACAGTCTAACCATTGTTCAGAGACCTAAGAGATCTCAGGGGGGCTGCATGCTGTCTGCATGGAAAGGATGTGAGGGGGGGGACTGCTGGGTCACTGTTAAGCTATCTGGGATCTAGCTACGGTCAGTCAGATTTATGAGTTGTTCTTAATATGGGGGTTGAATAACTGAATTATTCAGAGGGGCTGCTCTGTGCTATAGTGTGGTGTGGGACTGCAGCTCACACTGCAGTGCTGCAGGTGATGCAGTGAAAGTGCATCATCTCCCAGCATGTGACACTGTGCCATGTTTTAGGAACCTGGTATTTTTGCAGGAAAATTGCTGTTTCTACTTCAGAAGCAAAGCATCTTGTATGCCAAACAGGTGCTTTTGTGCTGCCTGCAGGTATTCTGATCGTGACGTAAATTTCCCTGGGGTTTGAATGCTCCTGTGTTACACGGGGCAAAAGAAGTTTGCAAGCTCTACTTACAAATCTGTTACAATTTCATCATATCTATTACTTCTCATACCTGGTCTTTAAACTTTCTCATTCACTTTTGGTGACTATGTGACATGGCCTGGCTTTTTTTAGAGTCACTTGGCTACTTTTCATGTGAAATCATGGTTTGTATAAGAATTACCACATTTTTTGGCATGTTTTTCTGGCAAATCTGGAACTATGCATTCATCTCTCTGGCAAGCTGGGTAACATAAGGCTAATTTCCAGCCCTCACCCATAATTAAAAATCATCCAGTTTCAATCTTCCTTAATGACTGTAATCCATTGTGCTGTGTCTTCACACTGATAAATGATTCAATAACAAGGTTTTGTGTTCATGGTTGTGCTTCTGTTGCTTGTTCTTCCTAGTGCTTTCCAGCAAACAGAAGTGTGAGCACTGATGGAAAAAGTGAAGTTTCAGCTCTGTAAAGCAAGTACTAAAGAACACCTCAAAGGCATGGGAAACCTTACAATGAAAGTCAGTTCCTCTGTGGTTTCTGCCCTGCTGGCTAGGTTCCTCTTCCACGTGTGAACTTGTCTCTAGAAATTTGTGTGGGCTGACAATGGCTGGTTTTATGTTGATTGCCGTGAAGATTAGGAGAACCTGTACCCCCTAATACAGGGGTCTATAGTGGCAATTGGTAGTATCTAAATCCTGATGGGCCACTTATTTCTAATGACTGCTGTGCCTGTGGAAAAGGAAATTAAAGACATCCATCTGGATACTCCTAAATCCTATACCCTGCCCTATTTATAAAAGTCATTTTGAGCTTATATGGCACAGAAGGACAATAATATTCCAATACAAAAAAATAAACTGTACCCTGACTAGTCTGCTTGAGACCTGGGGAGCTCTCTGTCTAAAATGTTTGCATTGTGGAGCAGTACAAATTGCGTGTGTGGTCAGCAGCTCTGGAGGCTGCTTTTGCGAATTAAACTATGAATAGAACACCTTTAGTGCTTGAATGCTTAAAATATGTTGCTGCCAGTGATCACTATAGGGCATGGATGTGGAATACATTACCTGCTGCTGCAGGTGTGGGTAGGGGAGAGAAAAAAATTATTTTTGTGCTTTCAGGTCAAGGAGAGACTTTGCTGCCGGTAGCATCTACCCAGGTCTGGCTCATATCTGCTGAACTAGGGCCTAACCTCATACAACAAACATGCAAGGTCTGGAAGTCTCTTCAGTTTCATTTTGAAGTACTATTGTCTCAATTTAAATTGCATGTAAGTAACCTGCACTCTGCAAATATTCATGGCTGACTTGTCTGAGAGTATGAAACAATCCTGCTGGCATGTTTCATTTGCCTTTGTAAAATATTTTGATACTTGGTTTCTGGGAAGGTATTAAACAGCTTCTGGATCTTCTGTAATAATTGAATCCAGCCTGGCCCTCTTAATTCTTTGAATAACTGCAAAGAGATTTGAAATTCTTTATGGAATCAGCATTTTCCCAAGACTACAGACATTGCCTAAATTTTAAGCCAATATAATTTCTTTATCCAGATTTAACAGTTATCTTAATTCATGTACCAGACTGAGGCTTCTTCATAAAAGTATGAATCAGATTATGTATTTTGGAAACTATACAAAATCTTGAAACTGCTTTTTATCCTTTTTCCTAAGGAAACAAAGCTCAGGAAAATTGGTGTCTTTCTTCTCCTTCCCCTGCATCCAAAGCAGGATGTAATACATGGGCCCATTTCACTTAAACTTTAGGAAACAGAAAATTCTACTGCTCACAAAGCTACCTAGTCTCATTACCTCTCCAGCTTGTGGAAATGGGAGGGTGATTGATGTTAGCATGATCTTAAGCACAGGACTTGTAATACTAGTATATGGAGGACTTGGAGGCTGGTAACTGGAGGAGTGTGAAGAGATGCTTTTGTTCAGTCTCAGAGTGATCATTCAGATCCAGGCTTAATTTCATGTGAGTCTGAAGAAATGAAGTGTGCATTTTTTCCCCCCTTGCGTTATGAGGGTGCTTTTTCTACCATCTTGAGCTGTGGTTCTGCTGATTCTATGATCAAAATTTTGGCTCAACGGTTGAGTAGAGAAAACTCGGGCACATGAAGTCTTGTCTTTAAATTTGAGGTACTTCCTGCTGGGCCAAGGATTCTCAGGCCTCCAGATTTAAGGTACTTGAGAGCAAAGATGTTCTGATATATGTGATGCTTCTTTCTATACCTCCTCCTACTTAAAGTCAATGGAGTCTAGTCATGTTTCTTCTGCACTGAACTGGGAAACCAACTCCAGGTCTCATCATGCCAACTGTTTGTTTTTTTTTTGTCCCAGGGTACCTGCTTCTCCTGTGGGACCAAACATTGTGCTGGACATGTGCTTACTGGAGCAGTGCCTGACACAGTGATTACGCTGGGCATCCTCAGACTTGCCCAGGGACATTGAAGCCTGATAGTTTTGCATGGGAGCTGAGAATTTTGAGGGCCTCTGCCATAGTGGAACGATCATCCAGTCTTGCTGAGTGTACATCCCTTGCAGTCAGAGGTGCAGGGGAGGAGGAGGGAGTGCCGTGTATGGATGGTGGTTTTGAGGATTCTTTTAATGTTTAAAACTTACAATTAGTGTAATTAACATAAAAAGGGCACGTGTAAAGGGGAGAGGTGGATCTGCTGTCTCAGTGGTGTTGGAGGATGACTCTCTGATAAAGGAAGAGCGGCCCATCCTGCTGCCTTAAGGCCATGGCTCCTTGGATCAGCAGGCTTCTGGAAGAAGCTTCTGGATGCCTGGTTCTCATCTAGAACCTAGGTTTAGTCACCAAGGCTGTGTGAATGATATGCACACATGGTCCTCCCCTTTGGGATGGTTTTCCCCCTTCTGCAATCTGATTGACTTGATAGTGGTGTTATACATCCATGTAAGTAATTTATCATATCTGCTGTTACATTGTGGATAAATTGCTTCATATGTAAGTTTGTAGTAACCTGTAATAAAAAAACCTGTAATAGTACATACCTACTTGGTTGTTGCTATTACTGGTTGTAACTATGTGATTGGTTGCTACCAATATTAACTGCTGCCATACTGTTGATTGGTACTATAGTATTGATTGCTGATAGTAATTTGTAATAGCTTGATCTATAGATTTGCTTTATTAATCGTAGGTAAATTTGCTAGAAGTGATTTTCTTTTGGTGGTGTTTGTGGTAATCTGGAATAAATCTGAGAATGTTACAGGACAGAAGCCTCTGTCCTGGTGTATTAAGGAATCCTGTGAACCCATGGATCTCCACACACCCACAGACTGGGTAACCCTTCAGTCACAGCAGCCCCTTCTCCGCAGTTGTGTAGGTGCTGGTATGTCCCTTATACGGCTCTGTGCCGGGCAGGCAGGGCTGGATGGCTCAGGGCAGTGTGTACGAAAGACTGGTTCCTGAGCAGCTTGAAGCTGGCCGCTCTGGGTTTTTTTAGTGGGTTTTCTGAGATGAGAAAGTGTAAGTACAGAGCCATGAGTTGTGCTTTCCCATGTAGCTGCAGGCCAGGGAGAAGCACTTAGCTAGCTTTATTTACTACTGCAGACGTAACTTGAAGCTTTAGCTGGCAAATCCTCCCACAAATTCTAGGCAACATTCGTGGGTAGATTTTATTCGTGTTCAGCTGTTTGGCCATAACTAAGCCTTTCTGTCAGTGTTTTCTGTCTAGGTTAGCTAAAGCCAATGTGTTGAGTTGTACATATGGATGCTTGCATGAAACGTAGGCTCTGTGAGTTGTAGTTATCTCAAACTAATGAGTATGGCTTGTTTCCCTGCTGTCTTCTAGGGCTTTGGTTATTGGGCCAGGATGCAGAAGATGACATTTCAGATCTGTATTTGCAGCAGGCTGTGAACCACAGCCTGTCCTTCTCTGTACGAGTAAACCCTAGGTGTTAGCTGTTAAAAGATGGTCTCTATTGCTTGGTTTTGTGAAGCAGTGCAACTGTTTGCTGAGGCTGTGAAGGAGGATGAGTAGCTTCTAGGCTGGGTAAAGGCAATCCCCTGGGATAGGGTAATGCAGGTCATGGCTCCAGACAGTATTAAATGAAAGTAATCAGAAGAGGGATTAAGAAATAGCTGAGAGTGTTTGTAGGGTTGTCTTTTCAGGACAACTTCAGAGGGAAGTGGGAAGAGAGTTTGTTTCAAATGTCTTCTGAACTGATCAAGTAGAAAAAAGGTTTTGAACTGAGGTGTCACTGTTAGCTCAGGCAATTCCTCCTGCTGAATTTCTTCGGCTTTTTTTGACTACCAAAACAAATAGTTTTATTTAACTTGGAGTAAGTTTATCTCTGCCTCTCAGCTGAGTGTCATTGGTTTGACTAACAAACCAAAGAAATCAATTATTCTCGCAGCTCTCTGCAACATGCTTCACTCTCCTACCAAAAATCACTTAAGAGTGTTTAAACTGTGGTGAACATAGCATGAGGTTGTTTGCACGGAAATGTAACATATGGTAGACAAGTCAGATGAATATTGGGAAAAAGTATTATTGCTCATGTCTAACAGCTGGAGAATTGTATTATCATTATACGGTTGGTTACTTCCTAAGGGATTCAAACACTTCTTGTGGCAGAGATCTCCAAGGCAGAATGGCTCTCCCCTGATAGCATGGGACTACGATATTTAAAGGTCTATGCAATATTAGCAGCCTTGGAGCAGACTGTGTCAATCACCGTAGGCCTGTTTTGCGTAAATTCAGCAGTACAGAGGTTACTTTGAAAGGTGAGTATGTGACTAGGTGTACTGTTGGGAGAAGACCTGGTAAAGGTGGAGCCCTGGGTATAAGGTAAGAAAAAAACCCCAACCAACCTATACCTTCAGGCAGAAGCCCAAAATTAAGGTGAAGGCTTCTCCACCCAGTGCGACTTTGTGTATGATTACCTGCCATACAGGCAACTAAGCAGTATTTGCTTAGTCATGTGTGCAGGGAGATGGTGGTTTTCAGAGATGATCCTGTCTCTTGGCCCCATGGTATCCAAGCTGCAGGAGCTCAAGTATGCTGATCTATGGTGGAAAACGTTATAGTCAAACTGCATCTTCAGGTTAGCCACACCTTACTGAAAAGGAGAAACATCTCGGAAAAGAAAATAGATAATGGCCATGTATCCCTTAGCATACAGGTCCCTGGTTTGGGGATCCGAAATCAATAATGGGCAGGGGCACAGTGCTAGGAAATCTTGTTATCAAGCATTAGATAACTGGAATTATAAAACCAGTAGCTTTTCAGCTTGGTGCAGAAAACCTTTGGGGAGGAGAGGTAGTTCTGGTTCACAGTGATTAAAATTATAAATGCTTGCTGTCCAGGCTGGTGCCAAAAAAGCTAGGGGGATTGGAAACTAGACTTGGAGGTGAAGTATGAACTGTTAAATTGGACTGCAGGGATCTGGATTGCAACATTGCAATCTTTTGAAGTGTTCCCATTGTATCCAGGGTTGTGTATTGGACCTAGTTCAAAATAGTATCAAAAAGATACCCTTTGTCATAATGACCAGAATGTTTTCAAATGCAGTGCCTTGTGGTTATTGCATGTACACAAAGGCCACATTCTGAAGAAGAGAAGCAGCTAAAAGGGTAAAACACTTGCGGGTGGAATGGATTATATTTTTTAAAGATGCCACGTTGGAGATAGACAGCAAATGTACACCGTGTGCTGAAAAGGGCTTTAGGACTCTAAAATTTAGTTTGCTTTCTAGGCTTCCTTCATAGTGAATAGAATGAGAGAGACACAGAAGAGAAAACTTGCCCAACTTCATAAAAGAAGAAGTTACGAACTTCAAGAAACACAAGTACCAACACTGCAAAAACCACAAAGCATTTTCAGAAACTGTAAACCTGTTTAAAGGTGAGCTAATTCTTATGATGCAAAATGAACTTGAGGGGATGGTGGTGATGAGAAGGGGAGGGATAATGATGTAACAGAAAATCTAGCATAACTTTCTGTATCACTGTCACGTGGTAGAGCTTCAATATTTTCTTGTATTGGAGCCTCTCTTGAAGGGAAAATGGCATTAAAATGTAGTGTCAATAAAAATGTTTAGAGGGAAATGATAAAATGAATTGTTAGGCCCAGGTACCTCCCATCTACTCAAGCCCCACAAAACCTTAAATATTAAATGACACGGTTGTTAAAGTAGTAGATAATTCCTCACTTAAAGTAGCATTGGAAGAATTAATTTAAAGAGACGTTGCAGACCACTAAGTCTCGCTTCCAAGACTTGTAAACCATTTAGAAGTAGGACAGTATTGATTGATGGTTATGGTATGACAAAGAAGAAACTATTACCCTCTGAGAGAAGCTGATAATAAATAAATTTAAAAAAATATTGTGTAAAGGCAGTCCATGTATTCCCTACCAGAAGTGAAGCAGAGTGACTAAACTGAGATCTTGTTTTTCCTTCCCCTATTGACTCTACAGGGGATCTGAAGTCAGTGAACCATGTATGTCTCTTGTTTGGTATCCAGAGAGGAACAGGACTGTTGATATCAGCCACCCATTCTGTTGTATCTGCATTGGCTGAATTTCAGGGAAGATCTGGTATCTTCTTTGAAACTGTTCCACCAGAAGTGCTCATCTTAGAAAACGATGAAGTAATGTATTGGAGAACAAGGAGGTCTGGATTTAAGCAGAGTATGTTGTTAGGTTACAATTTTAATCGATGAGTCATTTTTTAATTTAATGTTGTTATAGGAATGGAACTGTTCCCCAATCAGCTGAGCGGTGCTCCAGGATTACTTTAACATGTTTTTCCTGAATGCATGAACAATTCATACTCTGCAGTTATGGCTGCAACACCTGATGAGGTGCTAACTGCAGTCAGGTGAGGACGCTGGGGAATAGATGCTTAATAAACTGCCTAATCAGAACCCCATTATACTTTCAGAATCAATGAGATACTGAGTGCTTCAATTAATATTGGGCATTTTGTCGAAATCTTGTGTTGTCAATTCCACAACAATTTCTAGCAGATGACTATTGGTAGGAGTTGCAACAAAAGTGCTGGGGTGCTCAGAACTTATTCAGAGGCGGATTTACACGTAGCTGGGTTCTGGATGTTTAATAAAACATCTATTATGCATTATTCTCCCCTCCATCTACAACTAGTTATATTTTAAAAGATGAAAGTGTTGGTGTTCTTGACTCATGTAAGTTTGATCTTTCAAATGAATACTTCCATGCACTCTGAGATTATATATTAATCTGTGTACTAAGTTTACTTAAGCAGAAGGTATATATGTAGACACCTTTGTGTGAGCAAGATATGCACACTCAAATGCGTATTTGCATAGCTAAGTTAGAGCTTGGAGATACTGCAAATGTTTTTGTATCTGCATTCAACAGATGCATTAGTTTCCATTTCTAAAAAAGAAATGCTCTGTCTCAAGCAGTGTAAAGAAATCTGCTGTATGTTTTTCTTTTTACAGAAATAATCAAGGCTTACTTTGGAAAACTCTTAATACATTTGAGCCAATACTGGAGCTGGTACTCAAAGATGTTTCCATTTCAAATGGATTTTTTTTGCTGCTAGTAGCTTTATGATCCTAACTTTCACACTGCAATCTGGCACACGTGGATATATGTATACTTGCCTTGGTGCAGGAACATCTGCTTAGAATGCAGTCTGGCATTTTGGGGAAGTAATCATATCTCACTCTGTGGGGTGCCAGCATCAGGATTTGCTCATTACCCAAAACCTGGCACTAGGGTTTTCAGAGGATTTCAGGTGCTTCTTGTGCACCCTCAAACTTCCATTGCAGAAATCAATTGCCAGTTATCCAGCTGCCTTTGTGGGTCTTCATCCAGTCTTCCAAGATTGTGATGCTTTGCTAGTTAAGGACAATTTGTAAATAGGGACTTCTTACTAGCTAAAAATCAAAGTCGATTCAATCCAACTCTATGTAACCTAAAGAAACAGTGAATTTCTGAAGCCTGTAGTCTGAGTCTTATATATTGAAGCCAGAAAGCCCCCTTATTTGAAAAGTAACTTCCTTTTTCCCTTTCTCTAATCTGCTTTCACTGTAAGCTGCTGTTTCTAGTGACTGAGCTGAAAAGAAAACCAACCTGTTTGTCTGCATCTAAATATGATGATTTAGATGCCTAACTGCAATGGATTTTTTTGTGCTAAATATTTGGCAGAGATGCCTAAATGTAGGCCAGTATTACCAATCTAAGGCTGAGGGAAAGTTTCTCCCAGGTATTTTTCTTTCTTGGTCGACAGAAGCCTCTCCCCTATAGAAAATCCCCACTCAATTTTAGAGCTGTGCATCTGGTATGTAGGCACCTGGCCCTCCCCAGTTAACATAAGGGCAATTTGAGGATTTCACTTCCATACCAGGAACCACTTTTCATTTGGATGCTGCTTCAAGAAAACCTAAGTGCCCTTATAGCCTAATATTTCCCAAATTAGTATTTCCATGCAAATAATAAACTGTACACTTGTTCCCTTTTCCCCACTCTTAGAAAAATGCATGTTGGGTAACAAACACATCATTGCATATAGGCATGATTGATGAACTGTTGAATGTATGCCGCTGTTTCAGTTGATTTAAAAACAGCTAGTCCCATCTTAAATGTTGCTCTGGAAACCCAAAAGGAATCTGGGTATAATCACTATGATACTCGTGGGGCATGAAAATACAAGTCATCCCAACAGTATCACTTGTCAAAATCATATATCTTTTTTGTTACATGTCAACTTTGAAAGGTATTTCTTCTGTTTTTACAAAGTCATGATGTTGATTCATTCTTAGAAAGCCTTCCTTTTCAGTAGTACTACTCAAACTTTTTGGTTTGCAGGTGGCTTCTGCCATGACTTGTGACTTCTTTTGAGGGACAGTCTAATTTTGGCATATTGGTGGCAAAACACTTGCCATTCTGGTATGGTTTTTTAGGTTTTGAAAATTTGAATTGTGTATTGGGCAATTCCTCACTGGGAAGATCAGACTGGATTTGTTTATGTATTTATTTTTTACCTTTTGGCCTGAGTGTGGGTGATTCTACAGGAATTAACATTCACACAAGCACCGTTCTGTAAAGTCAGGCTTGCGCCCCTGCCCAAGCAGTCCTGTCTTATCAAAATTCCTCCTTTAAAGAAAGCATTGCTTTGACTGATGTTATGATACAGGGCTTAGTTGTGATGACTCAATTTTTTTGAAAGATCACTGAAAAAAATGGCAGAAAAGGGTGAAAAGATCCACAGAACGGCCTTGGTCTGTGGAAAATGTATTAAAGAAAGACCTCAGGAGCACAATCTGTGTAGTCCATCAAAAAAGGAGATTAAGGTGGCTTGATCTGTCTAAGTGACTTCCTGGTGAGGAAGTATTGGCTCCTAAAGTCATCTTGAAGTAAAAAGGGAGAGAAAGAACAAACAGTGGGGAGCTGAAGCAATAAAAACTCAAATGCAAATTAGACCCAATTTTTTATAGACAAATGGGGTTAACTGCTAGAGTAAGTGTCGGCTTCTATTGGTATCTTCCTAGCACTAGTGAAAAAAACTGTTTTTAAAGTGTACTTTATTCAAAGTTCAATAATTCTTCAGTCATGTGTAATCTGTCAGGCTCTGTGTAACAGCAGCTGGATAAAATACAATATACAGGGGTTTGTTAGAGAGCTTGGTCATTGTTTGTGCCAGTAAAAGTATGCAGTTTATTAAAGGAATTACACTTACGCTGAGTCAGACCTAAAATCTAAATCTCCCTTCCCCGGACAGGCTGGGGTACACACGAAATCCCTGAGAGGTGAGGGAATACGACAACTTTTCTATTAGTGTGTGGGGTTATTTCCAGCTGACCCGTTGGACAAGTGCTAGGTGGCAAAAGGATGAAGCATAGCTGTGATGTAATTTCTGGGAGAAAGAGAGAGAGTGGAAACAGTTTTGGTCCATGAAATGTTGAAATACAAAAGCTGACAAGTTGCTCCCTCTCTGTGCTCTGGCCTTAGGAAATAGACCCAATTTCAAAGAGGGCTTTAAATTCTCTCAAACTGCTTTCAAGGAGACAGAGGCATAATGCAAGTTAACATCTTTTGCTTCTATCAGCATGTTACAGCTTTTGGAGTCTGTGCTATAGCTTCCAAGTCCTAGAAGCTGCCTGCCTGCCTCTGCACTTGTGTAGTTCATTAAATATGCTCTTAGCACACACCAAAACCCATGACAAGATGTTATTAAGAATCTGATGTGCTTTTTGTTAGAACCATTTTCTTGGAAAATATTGTGTCCCAGATTCAAAGCTTTTTGAGAAACCTTCCAACTCCAATGAAATTTTAGTAAAATTGAAAAGAAAAAGGGGACTTTTTGCTTCCTTATATAACTTGATATTGAGTTATATAAAACACCTTCGAAAAATGAGTATGAGGGGGGGAAAAGCTGAAGTTTTCTGGTCCATGTCACATTATTCCACACAATGGGCCACATTGTTCAATAAACTTATTTTGTGGGAATGTTCAGCATGACAGGTGCTCTTGCTTATGATGGTGATTGTGAGGCAGAGGATGATGTACAGCCAACGGAAACATGATTGCTTTGCTTTAGGTAGAGCCACAGGTCTGTGGTGGATTTTGGGACGTTTTTAATCTCAGGTTAAGCCAATTGCCAATAACAAAGTATTTCACAGGCGGCAGGGAGTTTGGAGCAAGTAATTAATTTCCTATAATTCTGGCAGAGCATCATTGTTTTTGGATTCTCAGAGTATAGACCCAGATATCATCTAATATGAACTCTGTAAATGACAGGCTTAATGACCTCTCTGTATTAATTGCAATAAAATTAACCCTATCTTCACCACATCTCATGTCCTCTGTCTTCCCTTAGTTAAAAGGATTTGGTTCCTCTCTCTAAAGCAAATTTTTCCTAATTTTCATAATCCTGTAGTTATCCTTGTGACTCTCCTCTAACCTCTCTGCTTTTTCAGTATCTTCTTGGTGTTACAGATGTGGCTGCTGTGGGGAGCAATTTGGTCTCTCTGTTCCTGCCCTCCATGTCTTTCACCAGCACTCTCCTCCTAGACCAGTGTCGTCCTGGGAGCTCACGACTGCTGGGCAGAGAGGACTTGAGTCTCTAGTGGAAACAGGTTGCTGTTTTACCATGCCACCTCTGCTCCTGACAGTAGGAACCGTGTTCTTTGATCATATTTGCCTGACTCTGTGCTGAAGAGCTGTGACGTTGCCTCCACCCCTCACTACCAGGCTGACATGAAGCTGTACACCTGCCCAGTGGGGCAGGCATGTGGGAAATGGCATAAGCTCCCCATGGAAGCTCTGCTACTGCTTCTGAGCATCAAGCCAACATCAGCTTCCTTTTGGCCATCTCACTTGTCATTGCCCCAGGACCTGCTGAGAGGCAATGAGGGCATGTCCAGAGAGCTGCTGTGTTACCCCAGCAGCAGACCTGCTGGAGCAGTTGGTAGGGAACCTTACCTGTTTTCCTACTTTGTTTTTCCTACAGGGGCTACTCCTGCTCCCCACCTCTGTTGCTAGAAGGACTTCAACAAAGGCTTGCTTGGCACTGAGCCTGTGTTGGCAGAGGTTGTTGTCTGCCTCCTGCAGCAAAGAAACCTGCAATGGGAGCTGCATGAAAAAATGTGAATCATAGAATCATTTAGGTTGGAAAAGACCCTTAAGATCAATATGACTTGAGGAATAATGTAATTGTAGGATTAGAGGTTAGAGCCTGCACTGCTGGGGAATAGGTAATATTTGAAGGCTTGTTACCCTGCCATTTTAGGAAGGAAATCTTGAGTCTTTGGTACAGTGAGGAATGTTATTTGCAGACACCTACTCTATTCACTCTGTTTCTGTTTTCTCTTGAGTCCTGGTGTGCTGTGTTTCAGTGGTTTTTTTTTTTTTTTTTTTTTTTTTTTTGTAACTGAATTTTAGATGCAAGCAATTTTATTTGTCTGTATCAAGTTACATTTTGCATTTGTGGAAAGCACAGGGCAAATCTGCCTGTGTGTTTATCAGGTGCAACCAGAGAGATTTCGTAAAGGATCTGGAACCTGTCTCTTGAGCTTCTCCATTAACCTGCTCACCAACAATAAAAAGTTCTGTGTCATGGAGCTGATCAGGTGTAAACTAATAGTAGAAATTCAAGTACCTTTGGCAGGGTAGCTCCCCAGAGACTGGTACAGTACGGCAGAAGGTATTAAAATGCTAGTTTATACCAGATGAAGATATGTGCTGTTAGCTATGGCCTCTGCTTACTGCAGGCATCATTACATGGTGTTCTTTGCATTTATTTCTGAGTGGGCTGTATACTTTGCTTTTGGGGAATGCAAGCATGGAGTCAAAAATGATAGTGCAGAACATGAGAAGATACAGGGGAAGAAAAAAATGACATCTGCAGATGAACTTTTCATTAAAATGAAACAATCTATGCAACCCAATATTTTTTTTTCTAGATCTTTTCCCAGAATGGCTTGACTTGCAGTTCTCATAAAACTGGAGATGGGCAATTTGGTTTATTGGCGATTCAAATAGTAGCAGAATAGGGCTGTGTTTGCCAGTCCACAAACTTCACAGACATTATGCTGTTCCCGGCAATACCAGTCTGCTGTATTATTTCTGCTGGAGAGTCACTTTATGAAAAAGCAGCAGCTGCTCACTGAAAACAAACATCTCTTGATACTGTAAGCAAAAAGCTGCCTTTTTAATTATTAAATGCTTCATACTGTTAACAAAGCAACATGTCTTGTTGACAAAAGTGCTGTATTATCACTGTCACTCCATTGCATCCAGTGTTGAAGTCTTCTCCCATGTACTGGTTTTCCATGCATGTGAGTCCTTTGACTTCAATAATGATATCTTTTAAGTAATTAAAATAGAATTAGAGCCTACTATTATTAATCCTAATGCACTAAGCATCAATACCTTATCGTGGAACATGCCCTCAATTCACTTTCTAATAAATCATCTTGCTGGGGAAAAAAACCCAAAAAAACAACCCAAAAAACATTCAAAACTTTTAATTGAGGTCCCTGAATGATTGATCCACTATTTAAGAAGGAAAGTACAGGCTGTTAGAGGTTCTACCCAGAGGACTTTAACACAGGTAGAAAAAACTTGCTGGTGAAATCCATGGAGAATATACTGAATGTGTGGTTTGTGGTGGTTTTTTATTATTATTATTCATGGTCAATACCCCACCAAGGGATCATGAGAATACATCTTTGAGTTAGGATCTTGTATGCAGATAAGGTTCTCCTAAAATGATGTGAAAACCAAAAAAGTATTCCTCACTTACACAAATGGTGGTAGTTTGTGGAGCTGATGCTGAGGACTGTCTGCACGGTGGCGAGGGCAGGGCATGAAACCAGCCTTGGTTGTGCTTGGTTTAATCTACTAAAGAGCTTGTAGCTCTCATCTCAGGCAGGGATTCTGCACATACCTTGTCTCCCTAATTGGCACCTGCAGTCCCTATGCTTTGATCATCCTTCTGGCCGTGCATGCTGCTTTACTGCTGGGCTGGGAGTCAGCCCAGGTGTTACCCTGGGCACTAGGAGCACCACGCTCCACCTTGTCCCCCCCGTCCTCTGGTACTGCCCCAGCACACTTGGACTATTGTAGAGGTCCCCACATTTGCATCATGCAACCTTGCCTTGTGCTTTTAAAATGCCATCGTGGTGGCCTGCAGTACAGCCCTCCCTTTAACACTAGATATTATAATTAAATAATTTCAAAAATGTTGTAATTATGTGCACCATGGGGGTGCGAAAAGGGATCCGGGGAAGAGCTGTGCATTGTTGCAGAGAGGGTCAGCTCTGAGCTGTGCTGATGTAAATCACTAAAACGTTTAGCATGGCACCAGGAATTGTTTCCAAGGGCAGATGCCTTTAGCAATGTAGGCACAGCCGTTGTTAGACTACCTTGGATTATAAACCTTTATTTTTGCTATTGCAACTGGAAACTGTGTGATGCATCATGTTAAGTTATACCATCTTCTGCTCTGCAAAAAGTGAGTATGGATATAGCCTCTTGTCTTTGCAGCTGAATAAGCTAAGGTTTCTAATAGTTCTGGGCGAATGAAAAAGCCAGCCTTTTTAGTGGAAAATACCTCAAGAAAAATTTGCCCTGCATGTGCTCAGAGCTGTGGTAACATGTTAGCCTAAAGCTTTCCACAGGGATTTAGCAGATAACAAACCATTCACTGTTATAGCTGTGTCAAACTGTCAGAAAAAGCTGATTTGTTAAAGCTGAAGCTTCATGAAGAGATGCCTTTTTTTTTTTTTTTTTTTTTTTTTTTTTGAGGGGTGCAGGGAGTTAATGGGAAAAATTTCCTTGCTCAGAGGTTGGGTTTCAAGCTTGGTATTGTTGGACCCCACATCCAGATCTCCATCTGCTCCTGGTGTGCTGTCGTGCAAGTCCTGCTATGCTTTGACAGTGCACGCTTAATTATCTTCAGGTTGTGACGTATTCATGGGAAACACTTCCTGGTTGTTTATTTGTTGCTGCTCATGACAACTTTTCTGTTTTCCTTAAGGCTGGCAGCAGGCACTGTAGCCTGCAGTTTCCTAGACCCCTGCTTGCAGTGGCTGCATGTGGACACTGAGCACTCTTCCGGTCCCATGAACTGCACTGATGTATCAAGATCCGTTAAAAATATACAAGAATGTCTGGCGAATGGCTTGTAATTCTACCAGCTGAAACAGCAGCAAGGCTCTACCAGGAGCAAATATGGTTTGTTTATCCTGTTTGGCATGGAGTAAAACATGATGTTGGCAGCTTGGTTTGCTGCCTGTGGGTCTCAGCTTGCCCCAAGCCCTCATACTTTGGTTGGGGTTTGCTGCTTAGAGAAGGATTTTCATGTGATGCTTCCTGGGCCAAGCTTCTTTCCTTTGTTCTCATCCTTCTGAGATTTCCACTTCCTCTTGATAACTATCTGTGATGAATGGTGCAACAAAAGAAGCCTCGTTAGATCCTTAAAAAAAAAAATAATGTGTAAGCAGTTTTCCGGGGGAGGGCAAAAAGAAAGGAAAAAAAAGATGGGATAGGAAAGACATTAAAACAAATGGCCAGCAATTACTGATTCACTTGTTATTGCCTGCAATCATGAGTCCAGAGGGTATGAATACGCTTTTAAATAGAATATCTGGTTCAGGAAATCTCTTCCAAATCCCTCCTGATTACAGGTTGTGATGGTGACTGATGATTCTGAATGGAAATGCCAATTTTTGCAAGTCTGTGACTGGTTGTTCAGGTTCCCTGCTATAACTGAGACACGTGTGAGAGATTTACTGCCCCTTTTTTTCCTCTTTTTTTCTTCTTTTTAAAAGATTTGATTATTGTGAGGTTACCAAGGGTTCCAGAGAGAAAATGTGAACTGTTGTTTCCAAAGCAAACATTGCCAGCCACCCATGCACACGCAGTGCATACTTACCTGCAGGTAGCTGTTTATTCAGTTCACATATTTGCTTATTTATTATTTTCATAAAACCTTAAGGGATTTTTGACCCAGGGTTAACATTGCCAATTTACCAGTGTATTGACATGTGTTAAAACGTACAGGAAGAAAATGGAAAGTGCAGTGGTTTTGAGGGCTAATTAAATGTGCCTTTCTCTTGTTCTTGGTTATGGATTTGCACATTGGCTGTGCCTTGAGCTGATAGATGATCCTTGCGCTGCCCTGGGCTGGGTACAGCAAAAATAATTCCTGACCTAAAACGTGGCAGTTCAGGGGTCGTGGTGTGCTGGGCAATGCTATGTGTCCTGGAAGGATTTTGGTGGCTTCCTAGCATATTTTTAACTGCCCCCCCCCCCCCTCCTCTTTGCATGTGGGATTTGTGGGAGCAGCCTGACTCCGTGTAGTGGGGATGGACAAGCCTTGAGCAGGCAACAGGGGCAGGAACCAAGGGAGATTGCTGAGCGGGGAAGGGACTTCACCTTCCACAGTGCCTGATGAAAATCCCTCTCACACTATTAATCTGCTGGGTGCCTTGGCTGGTCTTCTGTTTGTGGAGACATTTATGACTTCCTTAATGATCCTATAGATATGGAGTTGCTAGGGTTTTTTTTTTTTTAATTTCTGTGAGTCTTTGCGAGTCAAAGCCAGTCCATTTCATCCTTCTTGTCACAGAAGCTCTGGGGTAAAACCACTGACTTTGTCCCGTGGTTTGCTGTGATACCCTTCAGCAGGTGCTTCCATGGATCAGTCTGGTTTCCTGCACTGATGGCAGTAAAAATGTTGGTGCCACATCCATGCAGGTAGGTAGCCAGCCAACTTTTGCTGGCACCATTTGTGGGCTAGTCCAGATACTTTTCTAGTCCATAAGGCCTTGCAGGTCCCCAAAGGAGTCTCCAAAAGAGGCAAGGAAACACTTTCTGAGACTCCAGGATTGAAAGGTTTTTGAGGAACAGGTGCTGTTAGTCCCTGAGACTTAGAGAAGACAACCATGCCCCAAGATAGCTTTGGTGCTGTGTCAGTGTTGCTTGGTTGGTGTTATTGGAAAGTCTGTGAAAGGAAAGAAGAAAGTAGCTTGGCTTCAAAATCCTCCTTGCTTACTAATGCAGTGCAGATGTACAGCATTTGGATGTTATGTTGTGCCATGGTTATGATGCTTGTGGAAGTCGGCCATCTCACCATCAAAGAAGAGAAAACTGATAGGAACACAGGTAGGGTTTGCACAAGGGTTTGAATTTAAAGTTGTCTATAAATGTAATTGCAATTCTCCAAAGCAGCCTCAGCTCTTTATTTGCTCAGCCCTTGTCACCTGGCATTTAGCTACACTGCTAAAATGCAGTGCTGTAGGGACGTGGTGCCTGTGTTAGCACTTGGTGCATTATCAATCTAAGCGTGCCAAAATGACACGTCTTTATTTGAGGCTGGCTCTGCAGTCTATCCCAATGAAGTAATCACAGCACTTCTAATATAGTCATTTGATGCTGTGATATCATTTCTACAAGTGTAGGAAGGCAATACTTCAAGAAAAAAAGAAATAATAAAATGAGCGTGGTTCCCTCGTGTTCAGACTACATGAAGGTATCTCTGCTGTTTAATTTATTGAGTACTCAAGGGCACCTGGCAGGATAGATGTTCCAGTCCCAGCCCATCTGAAATAACAAGCCAGGAGAAGTCTCTGTTACTGATATGAAGTGGAAAGAGAGCATTACTGAATTTAGGCAACATGCCAGAGTTTAACCCTACAGAGAATCTTCATTTGACTTTTAATCAAGCATTCTTGCAGCAAGTTAGGAAGGAGGATTTCAGAGGAGACTGAATCCTGTTGCCTGCACTGGGCAGGAGGGCGTGGCTGCCATCAAACAGAATCTGTGCATACGCCTTGAGGATGAAAGCAAAATATATGATCAGCACCTTGCTCTTTAGCATGGAGAGGACAAGAAATTAAAGTGGGAGGAGGACGTTTAGCACCGGTCTGGTGCTCAAAGCCTACTGTTTTGCATGAATGCAAAAATAATGCATACAAGAGAAGAATATAGGCTGACAGCTATTGTTACTGGCAGAAAAATCAGTCTGGTGTGATTTCTAAATGAGGGTGAGCTCCTTGAAGATGAGCTCCTCAGAAGAAGCAGTCTGGAAAGGAGTGTGAGAGGGATGGGGTCAACAGGCTGCAGTGCCAGCAAGAGTACGTTGTCTTCTGAAGCTGCCAAAATGCCAAGCTTCAGAAGAAGCTTCAAGTGAAATGCAAGGTGGAATTACGGCTTGCAGATGGCAGAGAAGGGGGGTGCACACCATCCAGAGTCTCATCTGGTTGCTACACTGCAGTGGCTAGGGGAGAAGATGAAAACTTATTAGTGCAGTAAAAGAGGAGGAGGACGTATAATGAGATGGAACATTTTCAAACAGTTGGCTAACATTTGATTAGCTACAGATGAAGGCTACCCACCAGTGGCAAATGGCAGTAAGCTGCTTGCTCAGTGATGGATCACAGGTGCTGATTTAGAGATATTTTAGGAGGGAGAGCAGAGTTGTAGCTGATGAGATGAGAGTCCTGGGGCACTCTCGCTTTGAGTGGTGAAAACCAGCTAAAACCAAAGCAGTGACATGTCTGGCTCCTTTCTTCTCCTGGAAGGTGATGGTGGGATGGAGGAAGCTTTTTACCACCCCGTCATGTCAAGAACTTGGGTACCTTTTCTTTTCTCCTCCTTTCCCCTTAAGGCTTTTGAGATGTTTTTTGGTTTTATAGCCAGCAGTAATAGCAGCTGCTACTCATCCAAGCTACACTTGCAACATGATTTCAGGGAAACATCAGGAGGCTGTTTTGGGAGCGGGGGTAACTCAGGCTCAGGTGAGGTGTATGTCTAAATTTGGCATCCTCAGGTGTTTTTTAAACAGTGGTTTGTCAGATTCAGCTCTTATCCTCTGGCCTCATTCCAGTAACATATGTTCCAAAATTGCCCCCAGACTTATCCTGTGGTTTTCTACATCTTTCTGTCCTGCGTTGCCCCTTTCCTTTAGCCTCACCTCCAGGTCCCCCAGCTCTGTAATACTAAACATAAGCTCTTTTAGGAACATATCTCCTTTTCAGTATAAGTGCTTATGAACTGGAAGATGCGAACTTGAATCATGATCGATTTGATGGCTTGTTTTAATATTTTCTTATTCTTTTAAATTTCTTCTCTTCTTTCTACATTAGCAATTTTTTGCTTTCTCTCATGGTACCTTTCATGCTGACGGGCAGAAAAAGGTGGCAAGTGATTTGGACCGTGAATATGTCCAAGTATTATTGGTTGTTTCATGCTGAACTCAGAATTTAATGTGCAAACTTACTTTCCCCTGGCAAGCTGAAATCAGGCACTGAGGACAAAGTCAAGGAATTTTATCTTCTAAGTAAAATACATAACCAATGAAATGTTCAGTTGTTTCAAGGTATAATTGGACTCGGCACCTGACCCATTTCTGTGACCTTCAAGATGATGGCTGTGTGAACTTCAAGCTGAAGGGCTGAGAAGGAAACTTCATAAAACTGGTGGTGACCATCATTCAGTTTGCACACTTCAGTTCACTTCTGTACCCGAAAGGCCACTGCATTCTTAGAAAAGACTTTGAAGGTCGATTGTTCTCCTATGATGAGCATGTGTGGAAGCACGCAGTGTGGGACAGATCTAGCTAAGCTCTCTGGGGGCTCGGTTAGAATGTGTCAGACAAACAAATTCACAGCTGCAGCTTGCATTGAGCGGGAAAGTCCTATGTTGGCAGAGACTGTTTTTCCTGGTTTTCCCCTCAAAGACAAGCACAAGCCAGATCTGCTGTGTCCTTCACCCTTTAAATCCTCCAACCTTTCCTTCCCTGGAACTGTTGTTTTCAAATATGTAGTTAAATTTCATGCCTGTATCAGATGTTGGGTTTCCTGGGGTTGTCGGTGGTCTAGGAAATAATGATATTGGTGATGAATGATTAAAAAGAAATCAGAAAGTGATCTGATATGCAAAGTGCAAGGACAGAAGGATGTTTTGCAAAGTACCAGCGGGTAGTAAATAGTCTTGACATGTCCACTGGGGATGAAGCAGCTTGGCTGCCCAAGTAGGATGGCCAAAGGGCACTGGAAGGAGAGCAGGAATGGGAGCTGGATTTGCAGCTTCTGCAAGGCAAAGCAACATGGGTCTGGCTGAAGGCAACCAAGGAGTCACTAATGGGCAACTGGCAGCGTGGGAGCTTTTCTTTCCTTGCTTGAAAATGGGAGCAAGGAGACAGAAAATGGGAGGAAAAGTGAATCAATCTGACTGCAGCAGAGCTCTAGAATAAGTAATGAATAATGTGCATTGACCTGGTTAGAGGGTTGTTTACTGCATGAATGCATGGATTTAGCTTAATAAGGAGCTGTAGGGGGAAAACCTTGAACAATCAGGAAGGGAAAATAATGACTGAGGGAATTCTTGTCTTCATTAAAACTTGAAGCTTGTTAAGAGACAATGTTGGGACAAGAAAATTTGCAGGCGTGGTGAATTTGACAAGAGGAGAGGATATTGCATAGGAAAGAGGGAGCAGTAAGGAGACTTGCAGACTGGGGCCTTGCAGTGACTCATGCAAGGACATTTTTATGCCCATCTGATCTATCAATATCTGACATGTGTTCAGCTGAAGCTTCCTCGGGAAGAGTCTGGGGCCACTCCTCTGGGATGCTTGGGTTTGCAAAACTGGAGGATTTGGGAAAATCTGGATGCATGAAAGACTTAAGAGAAATTTCAGCTCAGAAAGGGTAAAGAGACCCGTCACCTTCTGGAGAGGATGTTTAAAAAGGATGGGAGAGGGTAAGAAATGGAGCTCAGTCTGGGAAGAAACTTTATTTCACTTTAACTCGTTCTCACTGGGAGAGGAGGAGTAAGAAAATGAGAAAATAAGCAAGAGATTCAGACACAAAAATTCAGATACTGTTGGGACTAGATTATGCAGGAGGAAACTATAGGGACATAATTATCTCAGATACCTAATTAATGAGATGGGAGGGTCTGTGCAGGCCTGCAGCTGTCTTGGTAGAGGAAGGAAAGGCTCAGAGGAAGAGAAGGGAAACTTTGCTCCTTGGAGAAAAGGGGAATTTCTGTGCAGTCATATTGCTTTTTGTGTAGGCAGGGCCTGTGGATGTTTTGAATGGTGGGTGGGAATTAGCAGACCTGGGAAGAAGGGTAAATTGCTGAGGAAAGTTTTCTGGGTAAATCCCACATGTTAATGTTAGAAGGGGCTGGTGGGCTTGGGACAGGGCTGGTGGCTGGTTGTGCTGGGGCAGCCATGGAGGGACGGGAAGGCACTACCTGGGAGGCAGGTGGTGGTGGCCTAAGCCCGGCTGATTTCTAACTCTTTAGTTGTGAGCCACCTCCAACATGCCCAGCCCATGACAGAGAGACAGGCTGAGGTATTGCAATGATTTCTTCTGCTCTCAAAAATCTGCATGATTTGTTTTTCTGTAGCTATAGCTCTGTTTTCCATCATCTCATTCCAACAAGCACCTTTCCTTCTCCCCAGATCTGGCACCCTCTTTTTTTTTTTTTTTTGGTGGTGAGACACACACACACACACACACACACACACACATTAATAAATAGTTTGCTGTAACATGAAGAGATGTAGGGGTTTTGGGACTGTCCATCAGTGCAGTACCTTTCAAAGCAAAGCTGGAGTCATCTTTTGTATTAGATTAGTTGTGATGATTAAGGCTTTTTGCTTGAGTACCTTTCTGGTGAATCTTTGTGATTAAAGTGAAAATCATTAACTGGGGCTTTGCAAGGCTTTTCTAAAATTTTAGAAGCTCTGACTGTACTGGGGAGGGAAAAAGAAAGATAATGCCCTAGCTTGTCTTTCCCACTGCACTAACAACGACCTACAAACACAAATGTGTAAAAAGGCAGTGCACAGCTATGGCAGCTCCAAGTAAGAGCAGGCAGATGTGCAATTAAATTAGAGTTTAACAAGTCATCGTGTGTCAGCAGAGCCTCTTTTGCTGCCTGTGTGTGAATGTTAAGCTTGCAGCAGAGAGAGGCAATTTCCCGTGGTGTAAGCCGCAGTGAGAAGAATTGCGCTTTGTGAAATTACCTGGCTCTCTCATGATCTGAGGGAGCGTGTGCGGGTGGCTTTAACAGCTCAGGTGCTGGGTTGCAGCTTGCTGAGCTACAATAATTTGGCAGTTTCATCCTCCTCAAATAGGAGGAGCTTTGGAGTCCAGGGGGTTTCCAATGCACGTGCAGATCACCATGTATAAAACTATGTATAAAACAGTTTGGGCTGGCAGTGCTGTGGAGCAAAGCAACATATTTAAGTTTGCAGAGTATAATGCAACTCCAGAACCATTGGTGATTCTTGATGAGCTGCTGTTGGGTGGCTACTGCCCCACGTGGTGTTTTCAATGGGCAGCTGGGTTACAGGACGTCGGCTCAGGTGGCAGTGCCATGCAGTGTGCTGGTGCATCTATTAATGGGGTTTGGGTCCTTGAATGGCTGGGGAGAACCAGATCCCCCTGCACTGGGTGCTGCTGCTCGCATTGATGTGCAGATGTTTGGGAACAAGGAGTGAATGACCCTATCTGTAGGAGATGGCCTCTCTCCTCGTGTCCCCGCTGGGCACCCTGTGCACGTGCTGACATCCCCAGCCTAGCTGGCCCCTCTTTGCTTTCTCCCTTGCAAGCGATGAAATGATATGGTAATTGTCCCTGTGTTTCAAAGGCTGCAGCGCAGATGTTGTTGTTGCTATGAAATCAGTTTGTTGATGCAAAAAGGAGTGTGTGGCTGCATGTTGTGACTAGGGCTGGTAATAGGGTGTGATTATTTCTTGCAACATCAACAGACGTGCTTAATGAATAAGCCTGCAAAATAATTGCTAAAATGTTTGTTGCAAGAAAGCAGCAGCAGCAATGACGTGCGGTAACGTTGAAAGGGATGTCGAGGCAGAGGCAGTATTGTAATTCAAAGGATTGAGATGGCAACATGGATGTTGCCATCCTGGACGTGAGGGAAAATTCCTGTGTGAAGGGAATGGTATTGCATTTCCATTTGTCTTGCCAGCAGACTTCAGTGTTTGCATATGGCATATATATGCATATAGCGTATAGTGCAGGCTTTGTCTGCTCCCTGCTCACACCTACCAGCCTGTGTGAGTGCTCTAGTCTCTGCCCAAACCCTGCTTGGTGGGGCTGCAGCGTGACCATCATGGGGTTTGCAGCTTTGTACATTGTGCTTAGCATGGACCTTGTGGCTGGGTTGCTGTTGCTGACCTTCAGCTGTGAAAATTCTCAGGTTGGGGCAATTTTGTATATTCAACCATTTGATACATTGGTCACCTATCATCAGCCTGGGAAGATGTAGAAAAGTGTAAGTCTAAACTGTGCAAATGGTATTTAGCTCATGGTATACAGGCTCCTGTCTGTGCTGAAGGTGGGCTTGAAGCCAGCAGAGACCATGTTGTGAACTCTAACCACAGTTTGGTTTCACTCTAACTTTCTTGATGCTGAGAATATGCTACTGCATCTGGACTTCACTTCCTTGGATATGGGCTGGTGATTCCCCTCATGCCCAGGAACACAAACTGCTTATTTAATTGAAGACTTGAACCATGGATTTTTATTTTTTTATCTTTTTTTTCCTGCATGGTTTGTTTCTACTGTTTTAAAATGCACATACCAGTTAAATTTAATCACTGGTGAAACCTCCATTCAGCTGAAAAAAGACTGCAGAGATGCTTTTCTTATTTGTCTTGATGATGAGCTGGAGAAGAGGTGCATGCTGGCTGCAGCAGGGGAAGATAATGAGGGATGGGCAATTCCTTGCTGCTGTTACTACTCAGGTGCTCAGTTTAAACCAGCCCTCAGTCAGTCCAGCACAGGAAGCTGCTCGGTGGTGGCTGGGAATGGAGTTGTTGCCAAATGTCTTATGGAAATGTGTCTCCTTGTCAGCCTCCCTTGTCTTTGTGCTGCCCACTGTCATGGGAGCACCATTAAAGCTCTGCTGCTGCTCCGCGACATCCCACACGGACAGCTGTGCAAGCCGCAATGGTTTCTCTCTCGTCACACACGGCTCTGTTTGTCCTCTGTACCCATGCAATTGCAATTTGCATTCATGCTTGCGAGACTGATGACACCCCACAAAAAGCTGGCGTGGGGGCTGTTGGGCAGCACGGTGCCCCAGTCCGTGCTGTTGTGTTACTGCTGGTGGGCTAATCCTGGCTCTGCTGATGTCATTCCTTGCAGCTGACATCAGTGATGAAAGGCGAGTGCTCGAGCTGTCCGTGGGGGTGCAGCCAGGGAGTGACTCATCCCCTCTTATATATTTATGTCCTTGGAAGGTGCTTGTGAGGAGTGACTCATTGCACCTCTCCATCTTCATTGCTTATTGAGAGAGCCAGTACTACAGGTTTAAACCAGGCATCAAACTTCCCCATGGCAAGAAGGAGAGGAGGTGGGTTTCACTCTCTGCAATGACAGCGAAGCTACAGGTGCCAGATGTGTATTAGTCAGTGAAAGTGAAGGCTTTATAGCCTACCAGCTGCTTTTCCTTATATTTTTTGGAGACAAGATGCTGGGTCTCCAGAGCAAGGGGCAAAGCCCAATACGTCGGCTCTGAGATGCTCAGTGGAGGGATTTGAGCCATGTGCTGTGCTAATGTGAGGAGGAAGATTGTGCTGTCTTGTTCCTTCCCTCCTCTGGTGTCCCTTCATGCTTCTGCCTTATCCCAGGTCAATCTGAGTGCAGCTCACCTGGTGATGGTGCGATTTAGAATAATTAGATAATAAGTGGCCACACAGTTCAGGACATCCTGGATGCTGACCCTCAGACTGGTGGTAAAGGAATAAGCAAGATTTTGCTCAGTGTAATTTAGCTCTAATAGTCATTGCTATGATTGTTTGGTTGTTTTTGTTTTTGTTTTGTTTTTTGTTTTGTTTTGTTTTTTTAAAAGCAAATTAATTTAATGCATTGTTGCAGAGGAGGGGGTTACACTGAGGAAAGCAAATAGCGGAACTTTAACATTTGGGCTTTCTTAAAGGTAGAAAATATTCTGCATTCCTTGCTAACTTCTTAAAATCCAGTGAAAGTAGCTTTATGCTTCCCAGGTTGTCTTATTGTGGTTGGGCTGCAAGTTGGCCTGTTGTTGCAGTTCTTCCTATGGAGACATCAGGAGAAAGTTTCCCTTTGTCTTATTAGTTTTGCTCAGACAAGCTGCAAGTTCAGCTTTTGGCTTGTTTCAGAAGGATCTTGGGCTTGGGGCTTGAGCTGAATTTGTCCTGGAGTCAGAAAAGGATATAAAACTAGGGATTAATTCCCATGGACTTTGACTTCAGCACACACCGAACATTTAAGCATGGTGCGGGAAAAGCCATTGCATTCAGAAGCATTTTGAGAGGCTTGTGAGTAGCTGAACAAATGTGACCTCTTTGCTCAAAAATGCAACTGTTTTAAATATTACTTCTATTTCCATGTTCCTCCAAAGGGTGCAGATTGACTTGCCTACACCCCTACGTGCAAAAAAGCAATTTCATGCCCAGACCAGATAATAAAATACCCAAATTGCCTAACTGTCCTGCCAGTGTCTTTTCAGGCCATATGTATATTCGCAGGAAATCCAGATGTAAATATAATTATATTGCCCTCCCTTATAAAACCAGCATGCAAATCCAGTCCAAGAGCCCCATCCTGTGAGCAGGCAATGAGAAGGTACAAAGCAAAGTCCAGTTCAGCCACAAATTATATGCTTTCCACAAAGTTACAGGTACTTTCACCTTCCCTTTTAAAAGGAATTCGGTTTGCTGGCACTGGTGCACAATGCATGCTCCGTTTGTCAACATGCAGAAGAAATCCAGAACTTCACGTAATGAATCGTTCACTCCGATTGCCAGCTGGCAGTGTGTATCCAAGGCAGTAGCTGTGCTGAAGGCAGTTATTCTCTGAATTTTCGGGGATAAATGAAATCAGAGTCCTGTCAGCTGCTTTCAGCTGTTGCTTCCAGTTGCTAATGTTTTCTTCAGCTACAGCAGGATTTGGCTTTCTGCTTTGTCTCTTCCTAGATCCACAGCGCTTGTCATAGGACATGTGTCTCCCTTCCTACTCCTAAGGATAATTAAACTACCATTAAATTGATTTATAAATAAAAGACAGAGGCCCAAGGAGCTTATGCTCATGTCTGAGGCGTATATAAATGCTGGACCAAGGGCGTTAGGGCGTTTCAGCCCAAAGAGGCCATGCAAGGGCAGAGGAGCAGAAGCACTACCTGCAGCAGACAGGGAGTGTGTGGAGCCGTGGCAGATCCAAGACAATTGGTAGACATGGGCAAGAAACACAGGGATGGTCAGTGTTGCTAAGAAAAATGCTCTTTTATTCAGCATTGCATTTTTCTGTTGTCTATCCGCCTGCCTGTTCCCTTCACTGCTGGTTTTTCACATAGCTCTGAGTTCCCTTTTTTTTTTTCTTCTTTCCCCCTCTGTATTATTGAAGGAATCGTCCAACAAAAAGAGTAGCCCACACTTGAATGCTTGAGCAAACAGCCTCAAAGAACCATCATTTGAATTCTGGGCACAAAGAAGTCATTACTTTGCTGCTCTGTCCATTTGTCATTATATGAAATGCACCCTGACTCGTCTGTAAAAGCTACAAAAAGCCATCTGGTCATATTAGTCTTTTTCTTTCCTATATCACTCTCTGGCTGTATGTCTTTATTATGTTCTTTTAAGAGAATTACAGTGTAAATGCTTGAGGCAGGTGAAGAAGAACCTATGGCTGTATCTCCCTTTGTAATTTTCCACGAGGGGATTTAATTCATCAAGCAGGTGGAAAAATAACAATAAAGAACTCCCTCCTGTGACTCGAGTTGGGCCAGAGTTGAATCTCTCTGAGTCTTGAAGCCCACGAGATGAGATCCTGGCATGGTGTATGTGCAGTGTGAGGAAAATGAGGAACTGCAGACTTGCAGAGGGTGCTCAAACCTTTTATTCTTGACAAATGTGCACGGAGCTATGTTGAATACATTTTTTCCAGCACAGCGAAGCTGTAAGGGGCTGACCCCATGGAGGGGCAGAAGTTGGGAGCCTGTGCATTGAGAGGACCGAGGCTCTGCTCACTGTGAGCAGTCAGAAGGTGGCTGGGTTTTGCTGTCTTTTCTGTGGTAACCTCAGTATTCATGCATTTGCTGACACACATGGTGTTTTACAACTTAGAAGTGAGCTGCTGAATAAAGCAAGATCCATATTGCCCATGTTAACAGCTACCAAGCAGAACTCATTATGAATTTCTATGAAAAATTTATTGCTGCTTTTCTTTTTTTCGAAATGTCTTACAGTCTTTTGCCAGCACTTGAACACAAAAGCTTTCATTGTACAGAACTTGTGAAAATGCTGTTCCATTTATGTTAAACGGGTGCATCTGCTGACAGTCTTGGGGGTGGAGAGGAAGTGTCCACATATGGCTGTGTAAACACACATTAAATAGGAAGATTACAGTTATCTTGGGTGTTGATTTGTGAGACAGTCCTTTGATAAGATATGAACGACTCTGTAAAAAGACTTTGCAAGCCCAAATTACTGTGTATCGTGTCACTTAGCGCTCCAGCAACTTTTGGTAATTTATTTTATACGTTTCTTCCCTAGGCACACTACAGATTGTGGTAAAATGGGAATAAAACCTTTAAAGGTACCTTTTGTTCATTACTATTCTGTACATTGTGCTGCACAGTTACTTCCACTTCTTGCTTATTTTCCATGAGCAATTTTCAGCCTGTAAGGATACTACTTTGGCAGAAGTTTGGTGCTGAAGGGGTTGGCTAAAGCTTTCAACCTCTTGTCCAACAGACCTAGGGCCATCATTTCACTAGTAGTAAAATATGCTTGGGGCAGTTCTTTGGCATTGAAGTTGATTGAGCCAGGTTGGCCATATTACTAAGCATTTTTATCCCCCCAAATAGGGTGGATGCATACAGACCTTTAAAAATGGCCATGGGAACCATGTCTGGAGATTGCTTGAGACTGAGAAATGATCTGGGCAAAACCGTGCAAGTCATGTTAGATGGGTGATTGCACGGCGTTGTTTCTGCTCCTGTTGCAAGGGACTGTCCTCCTGGAAGGAGCTCTCAGGTGCTCTCCAGACCCTTCTGCATACACCCCTTCCTCTCTTGGCACAGGATCTGTATCATTTGACTTTTGGTGCATTTACAGTACCCTGAACAGGAACAGACCACATCTGGTGTATGCATTTACTGGCAGAAGGCTGCCCCTGCTGTTCCCAGTACTGGACAGAAGTGCTTCCCCAGTACTAGGGACAATGGGCTGTTGTAACCCATATGCTCACAGCACAGTAATAACTTTTTTTTTGCTCTTTAAAGCGAAAATGGATATTTATATCTTCCGAGTTTGTAGATGACAAGGCAAGGATCCAAGAAAGGACCTGATGCAGGTAGAGGAAGGAGCATGGTCCTGGCTGAGGTTGCTCGCAGGTACTGCTGAAGCTTGGCAGTGTTAAGGGCAAGTGCTTGGACACCTTCCCCAAGTCTGCCATGTGGCACCTGGGATGGTTGTAGCTCAGAGGGAAATGCTGTATGCAGGGAGTGTGGCCTTAGAGGTCCAACAGCTTTGCCTGTGTGCTTCACATGCTGGTTGATGATTGTCTTGCGTTATATTTAACATCATGTGTTTAATACACATTTGTATAAATTACATTGATACAGACACAAATATGTACATCCACATATTTTTTTCTTTCATACATTGTATGAGATTCTCAGTGGTTTTAAGCTCTGTGAGGAACTGACTTATTTCCTGCTCTTCAGTGCAAAATCAGCTAAAGGGTAGGAAATTGGGATGCATATTTATAAGAAATCGTATTACCTCGTCTCTTGACTCAAACTTTTCGGGTGGATTACTTGAGATGGGAGAGGAACAACTTGATTGTGACTTTGAAATAACATCATTATGACACTGTAATCAATCAGGTATCCCTCAGTGGATGACTCTAGTAGATGTCATAAAGCCACTACTTGGGTCACTATTTTTAACTCCTCTTTCCTACTCATGCCGAATTCTGGGGATTTCAGCTTGAGGACTTGTGTGGGGAGCTGAGCTTTCTAATATGCTCTATGTAGAACCAGTCTTCTCCTTCTGGCAAATAAGAATTTAGGGTAACACTTCTACCTGAGCCACCCATTTCTGGATCTTAGGAGATGGACCTGAATGAATCTAAGTTACCAGCATTGATGTGAATTTGTCTTTTTTACAGCGTGTCAAGTACAGATGAAGGCGAATGCAGTTAGGGAAATTGCTTCCTCAAAATGTATTTACTCAAAAAAGTACATGCCAAAACTAAGAAGGAAACCTAAGTCTCTTGATTTGTAGATCCTTTCTTACTTCCCCAAACATGTTTATTAAAATGAATGACAATAAATTACTACTTCTCTAGGACTTAGGCAGTGATATTTGTTTCCCAATTAATCTTCCAAATCATTCACCTCCCTCCTTTTTTCTCACCATCATCTGGAGAATTTTCCATATTAAAAAAATTAAGTTCTTAGTTTAAACAAAGTTTTCAGACTTCCCAACTCCCTCTGGAGCATGCATTTTGCTAGATGGCGTATCTGAGATGGACACTATTGAGCATCCCTGGGTGCCAGATCTTGCAGCATCCCATTGCAGGAAGGAGCACTAGTATGGCAGTAAAGGTGCTACACACAAATGTCAGAAAACTTTTCAGGCCTTGGTGCAGCTTTGTGGTTGACAAGCCTCATGGGATCACCAAATCCGTCTGTGGAGCACTGCTCTGGCTTAATCTCTCCCACCCTTTGTGCAATCTTGAGGTGCCTGATTTGAAAGAAAAATAATAATTTAGGTTTAGAGAATACTAAAAATTATATAGGTTTACTTTTAAATAGTATTAATATTCTTTTCTTCTCAGTCAGTATCTCATGATAATTTTGTTATCCTTGAAGCCTAAAGCACTGTTGTGCAACAAGCTATACACCCTGATAGTTTACCAAAGCACCTAACACAGCTTCAGCACTAAGCTTGTAAGAATATTGGTGTGGGGTTTTTTTTTATTATTTTACAGTCAAACCAAAATTTTCCAGAGCAAGCTGTGGAAGCAACACTGTGCATTGGGTGTTGGGAAGCAAGGGGAGCACGGTGACATTGGTGAGGACGTGATCACTGTGTCAGAAGGTGGCATCTCCTTGCAGGAGGTGTTCTGAGGGTGATAGAAAGCTCCCAGAGGGACTTGTACCTGTGTTGGCAGCCCCTGGCTGTCCTATTTAGGTAGCCTTTGGTCCTGTTCTCAGTGCTGGACCCATGACTCCCTCCAAGAGCTTTGCTCCATGGGGTTGAGAACCCAACCCCAAAGTTGAATCTGTGTTATTCTTCAAGGAAAGACTCAAATATCCAAACCCCTACGTGGGCTCCCAGCCAAACGGTGAGCTGTGAGTCTGTCTGTGCAGGCCAAAAGTCCTCAAAGACGTGACAATAGCTGCCTGGGCTTTGAATTTGACAACAAAAGTGTTTTTAATATCTGCAGGTTATGCTGATGCACTCTAGTCCCACATTCTGAAATTAGTACATGAAGCTGCTCTGCATATTTATTACTCTAGCTGCAATGTAACCACTTGGGCATCTGCTTGCAAGAGCAGTTCACATGTCTACAAAATATATCTGCTTTCAGTGATTGAAGCTTAAGGTAAAAATACCCAGCAAAACCAATGGAAGTATCTTTATGAAGAAAGCTAAGTCTACAGAGTCCCTTTAAAACTATTAGATGTCTGTGTAGTTCATTTTTCCTGGGAAAATCAGAGAAGCATTTTTAAACTCTAGGAATGTTCCCAAATAACAAAGTTTATGCACAGTTGGGGCATTTACCCTGTAAAAGATATTTGGGCAGTTTGTGGAGTGGAGTGGTGTGGCGTTTTATTTCTTTGGGTTTTTTTTTCTGTGTGTGTTTGTTGTTGGGTTTTTTTTTAAGATAGTGATGTGTTGGTAAGAGAAAAATAAAGTTCACTGCGAGTTGCATCAGAAAATATGGTGGCAAGAAACACATATCATAGTTCTACAAGCAGATGTGCTTATTGATGTGTAAGGTGACTGTGTCTGGCAGCTGACTAAAGAGAACCTGCAGTCCCTGGGGGTGCCGAGCTGTGGTTTACCTAACCAGGGTCTTGAAAAATATGACAGGGTGAGATTAAAAAAGAACAATGTTGCTAGAGTGGAGTTTTCATTGTTTGAGGAACAGATACTGTATTTTTAAAGTAAAATAGGATATTGCTGGTTGTTGGCTTTGCATTAATCTGCTTTTATGGCCGTGTTGATACACAGCAGACAGCACCGCTCTGTTATTTAACTGGTTGTAAGTGAAATGGAGCAATTCTGCTTCATTCCAGAGCGTTAAAGCAGATGTGCTCTGGCAGGTAGTCTTTGGAGAGATGGCTGCATCTTGCATTTTGACCTGCGCTTGCTGCTCCTGGGTGCCCAGTCCTCCTCTGCTTCCCTCCCTGCATCCTCCACCTGACTCAGACTTGTTGACAGCGTTTCCATCACTCCCACCACAAAGCTTCTGCTGGTGCAGAACAGGCAAGGTGCCCCTCAGGCAGTTTAAACGGAGGTTAAAGTCCTCCCTTGGGTTTCCCGCTGATCTGCCCTGCCAGCTGCTGAAATGGCCTTGCCTGTGCAGCGGAGCAGCCTGCAGCCCCGGGAAGTGATGTCTCAAGGTCTGCTCCAGCTTTCCAGATGAATCCCTTAGCTTATGGGCAGGAGAAGTGAATGATACTGTCTGAGTTCATTAGTCTCAACCGCTATTTAATCTTGCACTGTAAAATCCAAAGGCTCTGGTCGGGGTTATGGGGAAAGACATAGAAAAAAGTTTCCTCTGGGCTCTGCTGGACCAGAGAACTCAGAGAAGACTGCTAAAAGTCTGTTCTTTTGCTGGAAGCATTGCTGCAACGCTGTCTCAGTTTGCTTCTCGTTTGTCTGCACTTCCTTTAGTACCTTGCCTTGCTCAAAAGCTTCCCATTCCCTAAACTTACTGCATAATAAAAGAAAACATTTTGTAAAATGCTTTCTGAATTTCCAAACCTTTTATCTTGCACTCAGGCGAGCTGTTAAACTCATTTGGATGAGTGGAAACTGTGAAAGCAGGCATTATGCATGCCAATAAAAAATAGGACACACTTCAAAGAGGAAGGGAATTTACCTTCAGACTCCAGGGGAATTCCACTGGAAGTTGGAATATTATTAGATACTTCAAGTTTCCTTCACCAGGAAGCGTCTACCCAAATGCTCAGCAAACGGAACCGCTTACTGTTGTACTGGGCAATGAAATCCCAGACAGACTGTCCAAGGATGATAAATGCCTTCATTTCTTGGAGATCCTACAGGTGTGCCAGGGTCATGTATGTCTGCAGCAGTGCCCCCTTTCATCCTGTCTCCAGGTGCCATCAGTCAAGAGCAACAACCTTGGGGCTGCCAGGCCCCTTGCTGTCTCATGGAAATATTACTTCTCCCATATGATGCAGAAGAAGAGCAAGTCCTGTGGCAGTTTTTCTGCCTCAGTGTCCCTAAATTTCCAAATCAGCAGGCAGGACCACACTATCTTCCCAGCAAGGGGAAAAGATGGGCAGGAACAATCAACTTCTCAAACACTAAAAGAATAGATCTAACTTCTTGAGCCAGCTAAAGCCTTTCAAAGTTTGCTGTATTTATCTTTTGAGAGATCTCTTCCTTCAACTTGGTACTTCATATGGGGATAACCCCTGATTGTAGAGTGGCTACTCACATTTCACAGTAAAACAAGGGATTAAGTAACCTGCTAAAGAGGTGAAACGAAGCAAGTGATGATTTTTCGCCATCAGTCCATCTGGAGATGTTTAGGCGAAAAGCCAATAATAGTATTGCAGTTCATTTTAGAGGCACTCTGGCCACAGGTAGCTACTGCCATTAGTCAAGATATGTAGTGTATTCTTCCTTTCCTGGGGCTGGGCTGTGGCTAAGTCCAGTACCCATAAAGTCACTGGAAAGGTGCTTTCAAAGAAATCATGAGCACATATTCCTTTGTTCACTGTTCCTTGGTATTGTTAATTTGCAGAAAATATGGTGAGAGTGAAAGGGATGCTTTCGGTTGTGGAGGCACAAGTTATTTGGACTTCAGCTACTGAAGGCTTATAACATGAGGAACCGAAAGCCAGAGAGCGTTCCAGCCACAAACAGCAATAATTTGAAGGAGGTTCAGGGCTGTGACTTGCTGTTACAGTCACACAAAATGGATAGATGGATGGAAATGGCATTCAAAGATTGCTGAATGCTGTTTCCTTGATAAAGAACAGAAAGGCCGTTGGTGTAACATGGATGAAGTAAGCGATGGTTGCTTTAGTCTGTGGTTTCTTCTCTAAGCCTCCCTTTAGGGAGCTTTAAAAGAGGTTATGCTTTTAAGTGGAGGTCTGTCTTTGGGGCATCTTTTTCCCCAAATTCTCTAGTCAATCCAGTCTTAGTGAAGCATTGGTAAAGATACAACACCTTACAGAGGAGCAAAGATTGCCATTTAAGAGCTGGTGAATCCTGTTTGGTAGGTAGGTAATCTTCACTAAAGCTTTCTGAAACCAGTGGGAGTATCTAAGCCAGTTACTTACAAGAAGCCACGTAAGGAGTTGTCTTGAAGCAGACAAATCGATAGTTATCGAGAGTCCTAAAGCTGAAGGAAATCCCACTACTCCTCTCCATTTACCACGGTTGGCTCTTCTCCTCCCAGTACGACTTTCTCTGGCACTGAAAGTTCAACACACCGTGGTGTGAGCTGGGAGATGTGGAGAGCACAAGAGGGTTGGGGGCCACTTGTGGTCCTTGAGTGGCTGTACCTCCAGCAGCATCTACAGCTGTTCCTCTGCCACAAAGAGCCAACCCGTGGCCAGCAAGTACAGCTTTTGCTGATGCACTGCAGTCTTTTGAGATTCTTCTGAATCCTCTGATGATTCCCTGGGGTCTGCGAGGCAGTTTGTGAAGTACTGGTCAGGCAGAAGCCTTATCCGCCTGGGTTTCAGTTCCCGTTAATGTGATCCCAGAGATGTGCGTGTGTGCCATCTGGGTGAGGCTTGACAACTTCATCTCGCTGCAGCTGTACGGACGGAGGAACTGGAAGGTTTAACCCCCTTCACTGCGGTGTTGTTTCCCTTGCTTTCTGCTGGCCTAATTGCTGCTTGCTTGTGTAAGTGATCTGGGTGAGCTGTGATAAAAATGAAAATTTGAGAATGAAGGGAGAAGCGTGTTTGCTCAGATCAGGTGCATTATGTTGTCTGTTCTCTCCATAACTCCCTGAAAGGATGAAACCCACAAGGCTGCCATGCTTGGGTAGGTTTGAAATTAGCTGCTGTCATCCTTTTCTCCTGCTCAACTTCTCTGTGAATTTATCTCACCAGCCTCTCTTCTCCCTGAACAGAAAGTCCATTTAATCCATACACAGCACATTTTTAATCACTCCATTTATAATTTTTTGTTTTGGCAGGGAATTCTTGGAACATCTTTAAAGTTAACATTTGAGCTATTTATTTCAATTTCTGGGACATTGAGTTAATTTCATCAGAAATTCTCAGGAGTCAAAATCTTGTTTTAAATAAATCCAAAGAACCCTACTACTTTTATGTCTTACAGCTCTTGTTTCAGATGTAATTAATTCTTAAAGAGTTCATAACTTAAGAGCCAGTAAAGAAGTCGTTGTCCTTTCTTTTTAATTACTGTTGGAGAAGTATATCTTGTCTGTCTGAGACTGGTAAGGAAGTAGCCACAGCTCTGCCAGATAACTGATTTCCCAGTTTAATATTAATTTTCCCGGTTAAATAACTTAAACCAATTCTCACATTAATAATGAGTGCTGGCATCAAATGATGTTGCTGTATTGTACAAAACCAACTTTTCTATTTAGATAAGAGAGTATCAGGCAGTCACTACATGAGTCACAGCTGTATCTCCTGTGACTTGTCATCAAACGTTCAGGTTTGTACTACTGTAAGAATACAAGGTCTGGAGGGAGCAAGCCTTTGCAGGGCATTTCCCAACCCTCAGTATTCCTAGAATTGCATAGATCTAGAGGACTTCTGCAAATTTTCTGGGTTGTTTGGTGTGTTGTTGTCCCTGTGTCCCCCTCACCCCTACCCAAAGATACTTAACTCCTTGTGATAGTTTTAAATTTTGCATTCAAGAGGGGTGGAGAACATTTGCTTCACAGCTTTCCTAATGGCTTGGATAACCCTTCTGTTTCTGCTTCTACGTGTTTCCAGAATTCTGCTAAAGTAGAAACTTCTTAAAAGAAGCATAGATATCTGAAGAGGTTTCTTTGGTTTGGGTTTTCTGTTGTGGTTTTTGTTGTTGTTGTTAGTTGTTTTTCTTTTAGCAATGTTAGAGACCATAATTAGTTTAAAATGCTGTCTTGTAAAAGATACTCTGATGTGAGGGTGATGTTCATCCTTACGAAATAACTGTTAAACAAATTGACTCAGTTTTCCAGTTTACTGTTGCCAGTGCACTTACCGTTTGGCATGAAAGATTTTTATTAAATATGATCTAGAAAGTACTTATTTGAACAACCAATTCTTATGTGTTCACACTTTGAACACGCATAGCATAAAAGAATAATATAGAAAATTCAAACAATTGAGAAGTTACAAAAGTTGTGTTGCAGAGGCTGTATAAGCACATTTAGATTTTTATGGGCAGCAGTGTTATCTTTTTGGATGTTTGATGCTTGTCCTATGGTAACAGGAGAAAAGTCCTGTGAGCTTTCATTAGTATGAGATAAATCCAATAAAGTATTGTAAAGGAAGGGAAAGCTCTCTGCTTCCGAATCACATGCGTATGTTACCCTGTGCAAATTTCATGGGTATAAAGTACTTGTCAATGTCTTTTAGAAATCTCTAAAATACAGACAAATTTGTGCTCGACTGTGGTAGAAAGAAGATGGGATAGTGTACCCATCCACTTTTTCTCCCCTTTAAACACTTCTGTCTACACAGACTGTGTGCAAGCCTTTCTGTGCACCATTACCTTTCACGTGGAAAAATGGAAGATATTTGAAGGCTTGGCCCATGTGAGCCAGCTAGAAGATTAATATTTGCAGACGATGTTTTTAATCTCTGTCTATTTTTAGGGTGCTTAGCTGTGTATCAGAAATAGGAAACCTGCTGGGTGGATCTCTTGCTCTCTGAATGAGTCTCCTACTGTGTTTGTAAAGAGAAGGAAATGCATCTCACTATATGCAATTCGTAACTGGGGGGGCAGCAGGAGGGGTCATCTTTTTCTATTTTCTGTATTGTATTTGCTATTTTCCTCCAACTTCTAACTTATTCTAACATAAGGTGGCATGAAACCCATGCAATCCCACCAGTATAAGGAACTAACAACTTGATTTATGAGATTAATTTAATCTGAAGGTCACAGCGATTATGCCTATTTCTTGTGGATTTCTAGCCAAGAAAAAGCAACCAGCTGGCAAAATCCCACTTCAAATTATTTTCTAGGTGTCATTAGATTACATGTTGTGTCTGTTTCTTACTGAGAAATCAAATAGATCGGGTAGTCATCTTTGCAGCCTCTCTTGGAAAAGCTCAGCGGTGCTAGACAGGTGCTGCAGTATCATCAAAATCTGCATCAAATGCAGCACAAGTCCTTACATGGTCCTGGCAGAAGCAGCTGAGTGCCAGCCTGCTGCAGGCAGATCGCTGAATACAAGCAGTGCAGTAGCAGGTGGAGAGCAACGTCTGAAGTTTTGGGGTAATTCAGATAACTTTCTGCCTGCTGAGGGTGTGCTCAGACAAGGAGAAATTAATAAATATTGAGAGAGATGAACTGGGCCTAAAGGAGGTGATGATGGGCAGCGGTTCACCTTTCCAAGCATCCATGCGAGCAAGGGTGTGCCCGTGTTGGTGTTACGCCGGTTGCTGCCCTCCTTGCAGGACAAATTTCTGGAGTTAATCGGGCCAAATGCTGCCTAGAAAGAAGAAAGCAGTATTTCCTCCTGCTCCCAGCTTCTGAATCACACTGCCTGCTGCCATCCCCACTAGTTGGCCAGATTATAGGATAATTCCTTAGCGAAACAAATGACCCTAATTGGCGTGCTCCGAACCGCAGCATGCAGCCTCTTGTCGTTACCACAGCTCCATCAGTGGCCTCACCGACTTGTGGCTGTGCTTCTCTGCAGCCGTCAATGCTGACCTATTTTGTCAGCCTTGCGGTGCAGAATAAACGAGGTTGGACAGTGCTGATTTGGGGAGCGAGGCAGGTTCGTGCAGGGAAGAAAGAACATGGTAGTGCCAAGTCTTGACTTGCAGTGCGTGGCATTGCTCCCCTGCCAAGTGTGGAGTTGTGCTGTACTCCCAGGTTGGCTTGATGGGAGACCGGTCTGCAGGAGACATCATTCCAGCCTCTAGCTCAGCAATGAGGAACTGTGTATGAAAGAGAGGGGTGGTGCTGCTCCCGCTCTCTTTCCCCCTCCCTTTTTAATGAGACTGGAATCAAATGTGACATAAATAGTCTGTATTTAATTGCTATTTTGTTGAAATCTAGACCAGACAGGAGTCATCAAAAATCTGTGCAAATTCAGCTCTCTTTTTTCACTGCAAAAAGCAAAGTATCTGGAGTGAGATAGAATAATGTTATCTGTCCTCTTCCAAAATTAATTATACAGAATGTGTTTTGTCTCCAGTAGACTGAAGCCTTAATTGTCCCATGTGGAGGCCTGACATTTCCCCTTTCCCAAGGATTTTGCAGAAACAATTTCTGCAGGAAGAAACCAGGTTTGGAGCACAAAGCAGGAGATTCAGGCAATGCAGTGTCGCATGCATCCCCTGCCTGGAAGAGAGGATGAGGATGTGGTGAGGTTGTTGATGTTGACATAGTAAGAGTGGCAAAAAATAGGGAATACCAAAAAATAGAGAAGAGGAAAATATCTGCAGGGTTTGGCTGATGGGGAGGGAGGGGAGAGCACCCACTGCAGAGGTGCTTGGTGATGCAGATTTCTGGCTACGTGTGGCAGAGGGTTTGGCAGGCTTGCCGGTGGCAGATCTGCCCATCCCATGGGAAGAAGTGGCTTGCAGCTCTGGAAGCCCAAAGCACTGTTTAGTCTCAAGGCAGCTGAGGAGTGTCCTTGGCTTCAGGTCCTCCTGGTGCCATTTGGAGGAGAACAATTTTCCAGCAACCACCTGGTTTGTGCATGGGTGAGCATCCCCATACTTGTTCTTCTGGGTGGGTGCCAGTGGACCTCTTGGTTGGGACTTTCAACTGCAAACATTAGCAAGTCACAAATCAAGCCCCTGATTTCAACTTTTTTTTTTTTTTTTAAGCAACTTCTGGCTATTTTTCTTTGCAGTGGGGACTGAAGGACTGGAATTCGGCAGTCCTGAAAATATAGCTCTTGTGCCTGTTCCACCTCACTGTTGAGAGGTGCAGTAGCATCACAAGGACCAGCAGCCTCACAGCCTGTTGGCAATTGGTAGGTTTGAAACAAAGTCACCAATGAAAATTATCTAGTATTTATATATATATATATATATATATACACACACATTATAGACACGTGGGAAACCCCAACGTTTGACTGTAATCTCTTCACCAATCCTTAAAAGTCAGAATTTATGGAAAGATTATCTGAGTTCTACTTTGTTATTTAGAATGAAAACATACCTCTATGTTTTATTCTAATGCATAAAATGAAATACGTTAATTACTACTTCAATTTTAAGATGCAATACTTAATACTAAAAAAAATATTAAAAATCCCTTGACTTGGCATCTTAAAAAAAGCACAAGCTTTGCAGTACTGTTAAGAAAAAATGAGTTAGCACTACTAAAAGCTTTAAAAAGTAAATCAATTTACTTTTAAAAGTAAAATGACTTCAAAAATTTTCAACATGATTTTAAAAAAAATAAGATTTTTAAAGCGGGAACTTTGAAAATGTAAGTGCAGATGATTGGGTACCCCAATGAGTGGTGCAAAGGGAAAACTTGCGTCCCTTTAAGAATCCTCCTACCATCTCCCACACTTGTAGATTTTGGTTTCAAGCCCACAAAACCTAAAAACAAACAAATGTTATAAGTCAGCTGATTTAGTGCTCCTAGGAACCAGAACTCAACTTCTACACAACCATAAATTACAATTACTGCAATACCTGCATTTTTTTAAACTCAATAACCTGCAATCAGTTATCCAATAACGCTGCAGGCAGGCTGAATAATTCAGTTCCATCTTTCTTCTAATGTTGGAAGTCTTTTGAAATGGACTGATTCTTATCTTTTGCTATAGTCATTAAGGTGTCATTTAAAACCCACGCAGCCTTTATGACAGCTTTATGCCTCCTGAAGGATTAAGCTATGAAGAGATAAATGCATTTTTTAAGTTTTTAGCAGTGAATTCCGTATCAAAAGAAAGCAGCAGATTGGCATGTTTTAGACTAAAACCCTTCATTAGCTTATATTTGAGCGAAGCTCATTTTGGGTCAGAGAACACAGTATTATTCACATCACAAGGATCTGTCTGTGTTGCTGCTAGAGACTTGACCCTACTTCTTATTTTTTCACTTTCTTACATAGCTCATGCCAACAGTGTCAGCATAAAATTAAAATGGGATCATGGAAATGTGCCATTTTTTTCCCCCAGTATTTTGTGTGACTTTCCAGTTTTAGAGTTCTCTATTTTTTTCTCTCCATATGCTCTCTCATCAGCTGGAGTTGAGCAATCTCTTGGTTATTGGTAAAATGGAAAGCATCTGTCAGAGTCAGAAGTCCAGTCAACACTTATCACCCATCAGGGCACAGAGATTTCTCTTAGTAATAAATGCTAGGTCCAGTAGTAAACATCTCCATTCTGAGCCTTCATTTGTGATCCTACAGATAAACTCACAAGTGCTTCTGTGTTAATAGCAATGCTTAGTTATTGATGCTATAATGGGGCTCAAAACCTCAGCCAGTTTGCTTTGCTGTTTGCTCTTGTGAAGAAGTGATCCTGAGTGCATCTACCATTTTATCCAGGGCTGAATTCAATTGCAGCCCATTACGTAAATGATGCCACAACAAATTTCCTTCTACATTACAGGAGCAAGGATAATAACCTGCAATTAGAATTGTCTGAAAAATGCCATTTGTTGCTTCAGTTCTGTTCTTCCACAGAAAGTGTTGAAAGCTTTTGTTTTCTTGTAAATTTTCCCATGAGTAGGGTAAGGTTTTGTGACGGGGAGCCCAAACAAAAGAATAGACTAAAACTCTCACTACTCACTGCCTGGCTGGGTTTAAACAAAAGAAGACCCTTCAGCTTTGCTGTGTTCTCTGCAGGACTGCATTCTGCATGCATCACTGTAGGAAATGAAAACCAGATTATTATTATTTTCTTTAAGCTAAAATGAGAATGTTTTATTGGTAGAGAAACCAAAACCTGGTTTGCTTCTTGCTTTGAAAATAAAATTTGAAAGAAAAGCAGATGCAAACCTGAAAAGTTTCTTTTCTGCCTGTGGTGGGGCTGGAGGCACAGCTTTTGGTGCTTTTCCAGTATAGGAAATGAGGATGCTCTGTAATGCAGAAATTTCCCCAGAATGTTTTACTTCACTTCAAAAGCCATATTTTCATTGAAAAGACAGTTGGATGGCAAAAACCTGTCTCCTTAAATCCCCTTCCTGGTAGTGTCCCTGTAAATGATGTCAGTAAAGGTGTTTTACCGGGAGCCTTGCAGCATGGTGGAGTCACCTCAGATGTGGCCACCTGTCCCACCGTGTGGCACCCTGCCAAGTCACCAGGTCTCCTCTTGACCCATATGGTCTCCTCCACCCACGTACAGCAGCAGCTCAGCCTGGTGCTGGGCCACCGAGTGCGCACAGCCCCGTTTAGAGAGCTTGAATGGGGTCTTACAGGCACTTCAAGTGTTTCCAGGCAACCCCCCATAAACATAATAATTAGTTAAGGCAAATACACCCTTGTTTAGTACACTACTAGTGGGATAGTTGCAGAGCAGATCTCTCTGCTGTCTTGCCTAAAAGGTACATTGTACTGAAAGGGAAGTAAAGCTTGGGGGGTGGGGGGGTGGGGGTCGGGCAGGGGAAGTGATATTTTCCTTCATTGACTCATAATTTTTAAGAGGAAATTGCACAATGTAGAAATGCTGGAATTCCTTCCTATTTTAGGGAATCCTGTGGGAATGGATAGGCCAAGGTATGCATGACCGTTCCAAATATACATGGTTTCCAGCAAGGTGCCTGAAAGAAACACTGCGGCTGGGTTTTTGTTTCGCAGGTGCTGAGTGCCCTGTTAGTCCTACTGGGAACACGAAGCCAGTCTCGGTGCAATCACTTGGAAGAGACTCCAGCGCTCCATTTGTTTGTTATAGCCAGTGATACCCAGTGTAAACCCAGTGTGTCCTTCAACAGTAGCATTAGTGAAGAACTAAATGAAGGAAAATAGGACCAAGTGTGAATGAGGATCATCAGATCTGGTCCTGAGCTCCAGCTCACAGCCCTGCAGGATGGGTACAGGGATGAACGCTTCTCCAGTCCTCAACTTTGGGAATAAGTGCAGCTCCGTGCGTCTCCGGGACCGAGGAGGAGGTGATTGTGTTCATACAATGCCTTGCTTAAAGATCACTGTGAGGAGGGGGGGGGGGGGGGCGGGCTGCAGAGTAGCCCCAGGGGATGGCAGCCCCAGCAGCCAAGCACAGTCTTATCTTCTGAGGGACAGAGAGAGGTGGAGACCCTTCTGTGGTTTGGGAAAGCCTCCTTTCCTTTTGAAAGCCAAGAGAAAGGGATGAGTGTCTGAGCGAGCTGAGCTACTGAGACAATTACTTACCTTCACGCACAATAAAAATAGAGATCTATTTTTGTAAGCTTAGCAGCTATTCGCTCCTGTTCACACACAAATTATAAATGAATAAGATAATGAGTGCTATTAAAATAAATTTTCATCAAGGTTAATAGATGCATAAGACCATTTAATGTTGACACATACATCTCCAGGATTAATTCTGCAGGGTGCTAAGCAAGCTGTCCTCTTCCCAAGGAAGGCTTTGAGGATGCTCAGGACCCATAGATGCCCTTGGAAAACTCAGCATAGCCTGTCTCAGTTTGAGTCTTCATGAAAACATCATGTTCCTGAAATATTTAAGTTATTTAAATAAGTGCAGGGACACATTCCTACTTTGTGTCCTACTTAATGCAGCATTACTGGATTGGTCACCTCATGCTGCATGAATAATGAAAATACAGATTCAACAATGTTTACAAGAATAAAAGCAGAGCATTAAGTTCTGCTGTTTGTCCCCTCTGTTATTTGTGAGTCCTTCCACAGCCACTGGCTATTCTTGGTGATGCTATTGAGCCTTGCATGACCTGCATATTGAAAATATAATTTCCAGAATGGAAACATGTATTTACCTGGGTTTGGACAGTCATTAATTTTCTGGTTAAAAATGTTTTAAGTGATGCAGCTAGGGAGCTGGTCTAATTCCAAGCACTTTGGCATCTGGCTGTGCTTCAGAAACAGTGAAAGAAGTTGTCTAGAAACGTAACATAGGCTGGAAGTCATTTGTCCAGACTGTTTGGCAAACACCTCAGGCTTCGTTCTGAGTCTATGGGGAGCAGGCTGAACTAGCAGTGGTTAGAGGGGAGGTGATGCGTGGAGGGGGACACCTGTCTGTAATGCTCTCATTCAAACCGATCTGTGGAGTTCCCAGCATTGCTTTTTTTTTGGACCAAGTGAAATCCAGCATAGGTAAAGCGGCGCAATCTGTTGCATAAGACTTGAGTGAAACTTTGATTGTCCTTCAAAATAATCCCTGCAATTCTTTGCAGGCCATTTCCACTGGGGTTTTCTTCTGAGTTCTTGATCAGCTTAATAGAACTGGACTTTTGGATACAAACCAGAAAACTCCAGCCCTTTTTGGTGATATGTTTTCGCCCGTGTTTCTGGGAAAAGCTTGAAAAAGTGCAAACAAAAACACTGGAAACCACAGGACTCAAGAAATGAAGGGCATATTTTTGAAGGATGGGTAGTTCAGCAATGTAGAACTCCTTGTTAGCAGCTCCCCAAATACTTGTGGAGCCTGAAGTGCTCTGCTGCGGTGCTTCCGTGACCAGCACCTGTGGGTTTTCTCTGGTGACAGCAACAAGCAAACTCTGCTGTTCAGCGTAAGGGCACAGTGGTTTGCAACACTTGACCAGACATATTAGGCATCAGACAGCCAGGAGACAAAAAACACACTTGATTTCTAAGCATGGAAAATAAGGAGACTTCAGCTCCCAGGACAAATTTACCAGTTATCTGTTATGCCTGGCTATATGTCCTGAACTTCCACTAACATGTCAGCTAGACAGATTAACCCCTGTGCTTTTGGGAGCAAGAGGGCAGGCAAGTCCACATATAAAGCTGAGAGAAGATACCAAAATAGCCCATAAGGCACAAGCATCAGTCACAAACCTTATTTCCACTCTGGAAATGCCCAGAAACAGCCCTGCATGGGCAGAGGGAGCACTGAATATAAGCAGGGAGAGAGCTACCATGCCTGGATGTCTCCAGGGTTATTTCCCTACCAAGTAAATGATTTCTAGATTGCATTTACGTATAGGCACCTAAAGCCAGCCTAAATCCTCCTGTAGGCTCCCAAGCCCCAGATCTGGTTTGGAGTGATCAGTAATATGTAATTAAGCACTTCACATAGGTGGCTCCCCTCTGTGGCTTGAACACTGGCTGAACTTGATGGTCTTCCTGCATGGATTTGCTTTATAATGGAGAAATCTTTACTTCATTGCTTAAGATGTGAAAATCCCTACAAGTGCTGTTCTCTGCCGACAGACTGATGTCTACCACGTCCCTGGAAGTGAAACACTGACTCGTTCAAGAAACTGCTGTGTTGAAGTCCACTCCAAACCCTCATTAGTTAAAATTAAAATTTAATTATTAATTAAAAAATTAAAATAAAAAAAACCTGGAAAGTTGTATCCCCTGAGGTTTTTTTCACTTACAAAACCCCATGTTTAGTTTTGAATTCCTCTGAACACAAGCAGCCACTTATAACAACAAACTTTGGTTTGATTGTCAGCTGCCCTCGGTGCATCCAGCTGTGTTTCTCGCTATGGTGGTAAATGGAGTAAAAGTGGAGAAATGGGAGTTGAGAAGAGGAACTGTTGTCATGGTTGGGTGTTGGAAGGTTTCTTAACTCCCAAATACATTTATGCTTTTAATGTTGTGTAGTGTTTACTTACAACAGAACTTGCTTTCATGCATGCATCCGGCACCACCAGGGTATGAAATGGCAGCACATTTAAAGCAAGCGAAGCAGCGCTTTGATTTAACTCCAGCTGTGCAAGTGGAGACTTAAGTGAAGTGCTGCTGTTCAGCTCCTGGCTGGGAGAAAGGCTGCTGCAGGAAATAACTACACATTTCTAAATTCTTGCCTGTTAGCTGACAGAAGGAGCAAAGCAGAATTAGCTGCATTGGATCACAGGACTAACAAGTATTAATTACTGTGTGGTTAAGCATGCAATGAACTAAAATGAAGTGGGGTCATAGAAAAGAGTTTGGTGTCTCTTTGTGGCTTCATGCACGACAACAACTTAAGCTAGTCAAACAATTACAGAAATAAAATCAGGTGAGCTTCTGGCGAACCTTTCCCAGCCCTGTTTCTGGCAGCTGTATTTTATTTTTTTTTTCCTCTTTAGCTTAAAATATATTAGAATTAAAATGCAGGAGCACTTTGGGAAAGAACAACTATGTTTTATTATTGTAAAGCAAATGCCTTTTACACGAGGGAAGACCAGAGCAATGCACAGCCAAAGCTGGTGAGGCCAGTGGGAGACTGAAGACACCATGTCCAGCAGCTTCTGGGTACCAGCTGGTGTGAGGGAGGATTCGGCATCCAATGAGTAAATGAAAAGATGCTACTACTGGTCTGGACAGTCCATAATGAACCTGATGGTGATTCTTGTATTTGCCACAAGAATAATCAACTCTTCTCCTCCTGTTTCAATGTTAATGGATTCCTGCTGGGACTGGCTGTGATTCTGTGAGCTGTATTAAAATGTGGTGAATATGATTGCTGTTATTACAGTGACTGAGCATCAGGGGTTGTGCTGGAGGACAGATAAGAGGTTGTCAAGTGCCACGTCTGTTCCATGACTTCCAACGAGAAGGTTTCTTTCCAAGCCATGCTCTCTGCTTCTGGCTCGAGATTTTGTGCCTTACAAACTTCTTTCTTTGTGTTGGTGCTAGCAGTGGGCCTAGTTGTTAACAGTAATGAAAAGGAACAGAGTTTTAGTCTCTTCTGCCTCAACTGCCTGCCAGGTTTGGATGTTCTAGCATTGGTGGGCTCTGCAGGCTGTGCTAAGGGGTCTCTCTGCAGTGGCTGCAGAGCAAACCCAGGATGAGAGCTGTAGGGGCACAATGCTGAGCATGCAGAGGTGCTGGCTGTAGCTGAGGGGTCTGGGCTCATTGCGTGGTAGCACTGGTGGGGACTAGTGACAGGCAGGCAACTGCCACTGTCACTGTAAGATGGCTGAGGGAGTTTTGAGTAAGCACCACAGGGAAGGTCATGGGCAATATCCACTTACCTTGAATTAGGGTGGTTGGTCTGACCGTGCGCTAACGTGAGAATTTGGATCAGCTCTGCTCTGGCCAATGTGTGACCATGCAACATCAATTTCTCCAGCGTTGCTGTGCCAGGAAACAGCCTTGGTGGCAACACTTGGTCTCCTTGAACATGCTTTCTGTGATAATTAATCATGCTTATAAAACATAATTGTCCTTTCGACTATAGTTCTGTTGTGCTTCTTTTTGCCTACAGTTTTTATTTTTTGTTGTTTGTTTGGGCTTTTTTTTAATAATTAATTTTGTGGGGGACATTCCTGGCTTAATTTGACAAGCACAATAACCCATACGTGTAAGAGTTGCTCACCTTAGGTGATTTAGCAGTTACAATCAGCAACAAATTACCTTTTCTTCTCTGATCAATGTCTGCCTGTAGCTCTTGTCTAGATTTCTAAGAGGGCAATGATTCTTATTTATCTTGAATTTTAAAATCTATAGCAGAAAACAGATGCAGCAACTACAACATGGGGAAGGCTTAAGCCAGTAAAGAGACAACCTCCTTAGTGCAGGGTAGGGGGTCCAGATACTGGTGCTCCCTCTTCTTTAACATTAGTGAACCCTGGCAAACACGCATCTTCTGCTCTCAGAATGCAACCACAGTCCCACCTGCGTGCTCAGAGCTCAGCTGAATGTGCCCTGCCGTAAATTGTGGTTAAAAACTAAACTGTGCAATAAAACTGTAAGAGAATATAAATGGCTCAAACAGTCAGGCATGGTGGATGGCTAGCAATGGGGACCCCAGAGGGACTGGAGGGAGCTCGGTAGGCAGAGGAGACAATGAGAAAAGTGATAGACCACAGAACCTACTGGAGACAAAAATAATCAGGGCACAGCTTAGAAGATGAAGAATCCCAGAGGGTCAGACAAAGAGAAAAGAACTTGATGCAGCCAAGAAGATTCAGAAACAAGTTTTCACCTATGGGGATCGCATCCCTTCATCTCAAGCTGGGGGGACCCCAGCAATCCCGCTGCCCAAGAGGCTGCAGGCTCCTGGGGGCATGTGGGGACCATGGGATGGCTCAGATGCCTCCATGTCCCATCCTCACCCCCGAGAAGCTGTTGAGGAGTTTGCTGGGGAGGCCCTGTTCTTGCCACTGGGTACCCCTATCCAGTTTTCTTTCTCCCCAAACTTTGTGTCCAAAGGACTCCCTTGCTTGGACTCATCCTCCTTTTCATGCTTAATACATTTGTTGCCTTAAATCTGGAGACCCTTCAATGAGTGAAGCGAGGGGTGTTATCACCTGATGACGTATGTTGAGAAGGCTTTTTCTTTTAAAAATCTCCATCCTGCTGCTCAGTGATTACAGGAGAGCATGCAAAATGGCTCCTGGTTAGGTGTTTAAGAGGGTTTGCTGCTGAAATAATACACAATCCCAGCATATGGTAATTAGAGATAAGCAAACAGTTGAAATAAAATCTCTTAAATTATACCACACTGTGCACAAGGAAATGTGAGGCACATAAACAAACAAGCTTTTTTCCCTAGCTGCAGACAGGGTGTTAGCAGGTGATTCACTAGCAGTGCGTCTCTCCCTTGTCTAGTTCATTAGATCATCATTAATTTACACCTGTGTTTGGTGAATTACAGCAAAACACGGGCTTAGAAAACACCCTGGTTTTTTGCAATCTTTACAAGGAAGAAATGTTACCAAACAAAGTGAGGTCCCTTGGAAAATTAGAGAAGCGTTGGCTTCTTTCCCCAAAAGCAATTTGTTAACCCAGATATTTAAGTCTTGTTTTTAAGTGCATTAGTGAGCTTGAAAGCAATTTTGAGATGCCTTGTCCTACACACAGCATCAGTTCTTCTTGCCTGTGAGTGGCTTATCCATTCAGCATTTACAGCAAAACAGCAAAATCTGTTGCCTTGTCCAGATAACATGAGGAAAGATCTTTTCTAACTGATGTTGCAGTAACAGCTCAGTGTTAAAAAAAAAAAAAAACAAAACCAAAAACAAACACAGTGGCTTTGGTGGTAACCAGAGGGCTGCTTTTGACAGGAACTGTATTTTATCTCCATTTCTGTGCCTGTGTTTACCTTGCTTCATGCCATTTCCAGGTATTTTGGGGAGGTTGCTGAAAATCTGCACATTGACTGGGTTGAAAGAAGGGCCATACCCCTTGCTAAGGTGTGTGGTGACCCCCACCGCAAAGACCAGCGGAGATGCTGCAAATGGAAATGGATGGGTTAACAGAAAAGTACAGAAGTGTTTCACAGAGCCTAACCTGGGACAGTTCAGATCTGCACCTAATTCAGGATTGGAATTCAGGATGCCGGAAAAAAGAACAAGTCAGCCTCCTGGTTGCTGAACCATTATTCCTCTTGCTTCAGCACTTATTTGGGGAGTTTTCATCAAATGGTGCAGCAGCCTCTGTGAGCACTGTCCCTGAGGGCAGCCCATGGCAGAGGGGACTGACCTGGCTTGGACATCAGGTGGGGACTTCAGCATTTAGAGATGTGCTAGAGCAGATCTGCAAGAAAAGTAGTCAATCTAGATACAAACTGATCTTTGTGTTTGATTAACCTCACCTCTAACAGTGTATATCTTATTTGTAGTTTTAATTTATTTGTGCTCAGTCACCCATTGCTAGTTTTCAGGATGCCTTTTAAAGCAAGACTAACCATTTTTCTATATTTTTGTTTTGTTCTGTTAATTTGAGGTGCTTGTAGGCCATAATCAAGTCAATGCATACACATCGTAAATGACACAGTATTAATCTGCTTAAATTTTCCTCTGGAAGAAAAATTAAGACCATGAGCCACTCTTTTATTGAAACTAAACCCCTCCCATGGGCAGTATTTCTGTCTTAAAATGCCAAGATATGAGTCTTAACAAGGCAAAAATAGGGGATTTTGATTAAGCCAGCATCCTGAAGATGCATCCCAAACAATACAAATACTCCCAGCCTAGTGTTTGAACGTCTCACCTGACATCCTCTGTTCACTGGCTACCTACTGCTAGCAGCGCTACCTGCATGGAGCCCAATAACTTTTGATTAAAATAGAGCTGCTAGTACTGAAAAGCAGTCTATCACCAAGACTGTGAGAGCTGGAGAGGTTAGCTCTCTCCTTTATAACCTGTTTCTGTGGTTAGATACTCTTGCATCATAAACGTGAATGTCTCTTCCTACTTCAGCTATTCTGTGATTTTCCAGCTCAAAATTTCCTGGCCAGGAGACAAATTACTGCTTTGCCTGCTAGGTGTCTACAGCATGAGGTATAGATGACTGAAGGAGGGCAAAAATGTCGAATATTTTGTCATTAGAAGTGAGAGGGAGAAGGGGTTTTTGCTGAAATAACCTGTTCTGCACGTGCTGCTCACCCAGGAACAGGCACAAAGGCAGGCATTAATCTCAGCTCACAGCAGGCATGCAGAAATCGGGTGTCTAGCCCAAGCTCCTGCTTAAAGCCTTCTGTGGTCAGTAGAGGGGAACAGACCTTCTTAAAGGGAGATTCATTGAGTAGCTGTGGAGATCTTCTTTTTGCTCCCCTGACGGCGGAGACGGCTTAGTCAGTCAGTTTTCAGATGGCATAAGAAGCTGAGCAGAATGGTCTTCCCCTACTCCCCCAGAGCAATAGGCTTGTCCCCCCTGCTCCTGCGCTCCTGGAGTGTGTATAAAAGTTGGCCCCTGCTGTTTGGGAGGTCAGCCCAGTTCATCCAGATACTTATCCTTGTCTGCATCTTTAGCTATGAAGTATCGAGGAAGATGGAGGGGAAGCCAGCAGCTCTTCCTGCGAAGACTAATAGCCGAGGCAGCAGAGATCTGTCATATCTTCATGACTGCCTTGATTTACAGTGCAGTTCCCATCTGCTGCATGTAAAAAAGGCTATGTCAGCCATAAAATATTGGAAGTCTGACTCCAGCACAAAGATCCCTGACAATTTAATAAGAATTCCTCGTGATGCTTCACAAGCTCTTTCATGGTTTTGACACAATGCCTCAGGCAGGATGGATTACATGGGCTCCCAGGCACTTTCCAAGAGGGAATTGCGCTGGCCAATAAGTATGAGTCAGCTAACCATCTCACTTCATCATCGTGGGCTGATGCCTTGCATCCTGTAAACTGAGGCTAACCTTATACTCCCCGGCCCTTCCTTTTGCAATGAGACAAGATAGAGGATATTACTGTTGCACCCTCAAATGGCTGACATGTAATCCTTAATGGGACGTTGGGTTTAATAAATGCATGGCTATATTGCTTGCATAGGGAAGCTTTGTATCCTTCACATAATCATCAAGTCAACAGGGATGAACATAACCTTTTATACACTTATTTTCCTAGAGATCTGTGGGTATATCCCAGATAAATCTTCGAAGATTTCATTTTTCTTTTGCTTGGTCGATACTCAGCTTGCAGGGAGCCAATACATCTGTTTATTTTCTACATCATCTTGCAGGACATACATAGCACACAGCACCATGAACAAGAACTGGCTGGAAAAGGGATACTGTTATTTCCTCTAATCTCAGCCTATGATATTTGAAATGAGCTGACATAAGTTTTAATAACTATTCAGTTAAAAGGGAAGTGAAATGTCTTTTGCAAAGCTTCAGCTTTTGACTGGAGAAAAGGGGGAAAAAAAGAGAGAAATTTGAGATATTTCTGATTTCTGGAGTAGCTTTGTTAAAAGAAGAGATGAGATGACTGTTTCTGAATTAAACATACCAGACTGATATCCTTCATCACTACTACCTCAAGACAGTCTCTTAAGTCATATGTGGCAGCAAATTCCCTATCAGAACTCCACCCCAATTCCTTGACAATAGCAAAAGAATCCTGAGTTTCTGAGTTTCTGCCATGTCTGTGAGAAAGAAGAGAACCTATCACAATGTGAAAAATCCAAAATTTGGGGAGATAAGATATACAGATTAAAAGGGCACTTGGAAAAAGAGTAAATTGAGTGATGAGAAATACCGACACATGGTTATTCAAATCCAACACCCTTTCCTGTTCTTGCTGCCCTGAATGATGACTTCTGGGCACACGGAGTCTGGGGAGAGACCAGGTCAGATCCCTTGCTAATCAAAGACACTGGTTTCTACCAGCTGAAGACTTGGCTCCCAAGTCACATATTCTAAAGCACCTTGCAAAGCATATGCTGATGAAGGTACTCAAGAAAGACTAGCTCAATGTTATACATTCCTGCATGATCAGCATCAGTATGTGATGTGAATAGATGACGTGGCTGCAGGAGGAGCCTGGGCGTGGACACATCTACACTGGTAAGTGACAGCTTTTGTAGATGAGGGGAGGACATAGAATCGTTTGGGTGGGAAAGGACCTTAAAGGTCACCTAGTTCACACGACCCTGCCCCGGGCAGGGCCCCCTCCCCTCAGCCCAGGCTGCTCCCAGCCCCATCCAGCCTGGCCTTGAGCACTGCCAGGGATGGGGCACCCACAGCTGCTCTGGGCAGCCTGGGCCAGCGCCTCGCCGCCCTCATGGGGAAGAATTTCTTCCCAATATCTCATCTAAATCTACTTTTTTCCAGCTGAAAGCCATTCCCCCTTTTCCTATCACTACATGGCCTTGTAAAAAGTCCCTCCTCATCTTTCTTGTTGGCTCCGTTAGGTACCAGCAGGTGCTGTCAGGTCTCCCTGCAGCCTTCTCTTCTCCAGGCTGAACAGCCCCAAGTCTCTCAGCCTGTCTCCTTAGGAGAGGCGCTCAAGCCCTCTGAGCATCCTCGTGGCCTCCTCTGGACTCTCCAACAGGTCCATGTCCTCCTTATGCTGCAGACCCCAGAGCTGGACACATTACTGCAGGTGGGGTCTCACCAGAGCAGAGCAGACTGGGAGAATCCCCTCCCTCGACCTGCTGGCCAGGCTGTTGGTGGTGCATCCCAGGGTACGGATGTTATTTCAGCAGGAAACCTCTTTGTGACGATTCAAATCTGCCCTAGGGGATGATGCTAGAGGAGCAGAGCTGTGGTTACAGCTGCTCCTCCATCTTGATCTTTTTCAATCTGTTCCTGAGCAAATTAGCAAAGACAGCAGCAGGTTTATCGCCACTGGGATTAGGGTGGCTGGCTGATCAGATACCAGCAAAACTTGGTATGAGAGTATATTTAGGGAGTGCTGTGTTTCCTGCCTTGTTGTAGTCCGTGGCTCCTCACTGCAAGTTTTGGTTAAGCAATCAATGCCTTTTCATGGTGTTTGGCACCTACTTCAGTTTGCCCAGTCCATCTAGACAGATTTTAAGCTTACCAAGTTCCTCTCAGAGACTTATGTGCTTTCTGAGTCATTTGCTGCCTCCAATGAGGATATTATAGTGCCATGATATAAACCCAACCATTTGGAAACAGCCAACTTTAGCCATTAATGCCATTTTAATAATGACAGAGCTCCTGGTTGGAAATAACCTTTTGATCTTTTGAAAGTCTTGAAAATGAGCAGAACACAGCTGAATTTCATTTCAGATTACCTGCAAAAGTTTGCACGCTGCAAAAGTTTGCACAGAACAGCATGCCCTTTGGGGCTGAGGAGCTGCATTTGTTAACCCCCACCCCACCCCCACCCCCCAGAAACTTAATTAAATGAAAATGAGTATCAACAGTCATTCGAAACAAGCATGGTTAAAAATTACCAATGCTTTGACTTCTGGCAGAAAAGTACTCTGAGAAGGAGGTAATGAATGGCCAGAAATATTATTCATGAACATTCAGTTGGCTTTTAAATAGGAGTTTGCTTTGATTGCTGGTTCATAGACCTGAGTGGCAATGATCTGTCAAAAAATTATATTTCATCTCTGGTCCAGGGAACTTTTTTCAGGAACTGTTCACTGTCTCATTAGAAGGTTATTGACTGTTGTATTATATCTGAAAAACGGCCTGTGAAATGGTACTGTGAGTGCTCAGAAACTCTGTGGAGATGCAGGTAGTTCAGCTGGGCAAGAAAAAGGATGGTAGTTATTGAGCAGAAATCTTCTGTAGGAGAAGGAGCTTTACCCCAGCTGGTGGCTAACGGGCCAGATGTTGGCCACCATGAAGCAATGCACATCCTAAGAGCTGAACCAAGTGATGCTGCATCTCTGAGTCTACCTGGGAGGAAGGGGGTGGAGATGCAACCACACAGCTGATGCAGCTGGAGCCACCATGGTACGTCATAGACAGCAGGGTCTCCCCTGTGGGATCTGCTGTTGTGGAGGGGCACCACTGGGCACAGCCCTGTGGTAGCATGGATAGGGTGTTGGTATTGACCTCCCATCATCCAGCTCATTTCTCTCTGGGCTTGACTACCTTGCTCTTCAAGAAATGCTGCTGCTCTCCAAGCCATTCATCTTCAAGGCTCCAGGGCTGAGATCTGGGGCTCCCAGCTGATACTGCAGGCTCTGGTGTGAGCACTGGTCAGGATGAACTGCACTTTGAATCCCCTGCATGCCAAGCAGAGTCAGAGTCTCACTGTTTTGCAGACTCAAGCACTGTTCTGCTCCCTCCTTTGCACCACTGAGGGGTTCTTAAGTGGCTGGTCCACAGCTGAGATACTCTTTTGAGCAGTGAAAGAAAACTCACTTTATATGTTCTCAGGGCCAAGATCTGTGAAATAATCCTATCTTCCACCCGCAAACTCATGTATTCTAAGACACACTCCACCGTGTTTCCCCCATCTTGTTGCTATTTGCAAATAAGTGTGCAAGTCATCTTTGCTGTGCTTCCTGCAAAAAGACCTCCGAGCAGCATACTCGGACCTCTGCCTGTCTCGTGATAAGTGTCTCTGCTTCCTTGCAGCATCCATCTGATGCTAGGACTTGCAGCTTTAGGTCGAGGCGATATACATTGAGCAGCGGTGGCTGTGCTCTGTTGGGTTTTCTGGCTGTGCAATGCTGAATACAGAAGAGTTCTTGTTATTCCAACTATTAATTATGTTTCAGATACATGGATGTGACAACCAGCTATCCAGCATGTCCGTCTGTAGTTTTGCTGTTATAATTGGAGAAGTCGATGTTTTCTCTCACTTGGGAGAGACAGCATGCTGCTCCTTCCAAATATGTCCACTAGCTGGGTGGAAAACAACCTCTCCTGCTTTCTCCACCTTCAGTCAGTCCTCAGGTCCCATTTCCATGAGCAGCAGGATGATGGTGGTGGCTTTGGTTGGTGCACAAACTGCTCAGACCCTGTCCATGACCTGTAGCAGCAGCTGGCCTGGGTGTTGAACAATGGAGAAGGACAGGAGGGAGGGACAAGGGCCCTTGATGCCTTGTATAGTCATACACTGGCAGCCAACGCCAACTTATTTTGTTCTGGAGGTGATATCATTTTGATGGATGGGGTCCTGGTGACACCTGGCAGAGAAGGAGCAGCAGAATAAGTGGTGACATGACCATTAAATGTGGTTAATGATCCAGAAACATCAACAGAGTGTGACTTTGGCCAATATGAATTATTTTAGCAAATGTTTATTTCAAGGATTTTTGTTTGTTTGTCTTGGGTAATGCCTGCATACACATGCATTTCTTTGTAATGCTGATGATTTTTATAGAAAATGCAACTTGTGGATTGAAGAGGTTCAGCTAGTTTTTAAGATTTAAAAAGACTGCAAACTTTGAAAATGAAATACCTTCAGTACAGCAGATCCTCACTCAAACAACAAACCAAGGTGTCTCTAATTGCCTTGATTGTTTTAAGGAAACTGGTCTAACTGGAGAAGAAACTAACTTATGTATGAAATGAGAAACTCATTACACACAGCACAGAAGGAAGCCACAGTAATTAGTAATCACATCTGTGTTACCCAGATCAGTCTCAGCTGGGAAAAATCTTCAGTGAGGTCTGTTGCTTAAAAGGAGAGCAGCTATATCACAACTTTCCATGTTGTGGTTGTTCCTCCTGTTTTAGGATTTATTCTTTTTTATCACCCCAGTGATTCTGGAGGTGAATTTCCAGCTCCTCAGCAGGCAGACTTTTTGCTTTAGAGTTTCTCCAAAAAACCAAGCGAGATGCAGCACCTCCTCCCTGGTTTCTGAGAAGCTGGAAAACACCAGTATGGTCCGGGAACCTTGTATAGACACATTTCCCACAGCAGCTCTGCAAAAGGAGCTGTGGGTCTGGGCACAGCTTATCTTGCAAGAAATCCCAGTCACTGAATCGGGCTTCTGGGATTGAGGAGCCTATGTGTGTGTGTGTCTGTATGGTTCTGCACATGAGTGTATTGGGAGACAGACGTGTGCCCTTTGAAGGAGCTGCCCAGCATGTTACTGTTAATGCTGGGTGGCTGAGCAGACTTCAGCAGATCCCGAGATGCGGGGAGATGCGGGCGTTTGGCCATCACAGCTGTCCATTGGCTGTGACTTGGGTTGCCAAGGTGATGGATTTCAAAGGCCAAATCTGTGCTCAGTTTTCAAAGGCTAGGTTGTTTCTTTTGATCTGCAAACCCGGGGGGAAAGACAGATACAGGACAACTGGCTTTTTTTGTTCTGTTTTGTTTTGTTTCTGTGTTACCACCTGAATGATCTTGGCAACTGAATTGGGTTAAAATTGGGTTAAAAACTCAGGGTAAGTCTTGACAGTAAATCAGGTTGCTGAAGTCTATTGGACTGCTAAAGTGTTCTTGCAAGGAGACATCTAAATACTGAGCCTGTGAATTCTTTGACATTCTCTAATTTGTGAGCAGAGTGATGCAATTGGGTTGACTTTTGAAGACTGTTATGCTATGGTGGTATCTAGGATGTTGTTCACAAAGACTGTTGAATACAAATAATAGTTCTTGATCGGTATAGCTCACCGGAGGAATTCAGTTTGCAGAGAGAGACTGGGACCAGCATGAGAACACGTGTGCAATTACTACATTTTAACCTGAAAAAGGACTGGGCACAAGAAATTGTAGATTCCTGGGTTTTTAATCATGCTGGGGTTGGAATAGGCTCACAGCTTTTTCCTTGGCCTTTTTGATGACTGCTTAAGTTAATGCTTTTTATCCTCAGCTCAGAAGGAAGATATCCTGACTCAGCTGCTTGGACCCCGAAGACCAGTGAAGAGCCTTGCACAACGTGGTGCAGTGAATTTAAGCTTATCTTCCCAAAATGCTACTTTCATTGTTGATGGAATACAATAACTACTATGTGTGGGGCTCGGGTTTTGCAGATATTTACATCAAACATATTTCACCCACAAACAGTATAAGTGATGCTCAGAACTAGGCAATTGTATTTGCAATACCAATGGAATTGCATTTGTATGTTCCTCTTTAACTGACCCTCTGAGCCTGGGCATTCCCCATCACTTCTATTTTGCCATGCCTGAGGTGTTTTTTTAGGGGATGCTCTACCATTTTGGGGCCCTGGAAGAAGACAGGCAATTTACATAAAGTTTCTCTTCCTCTGCAGAAATTTGGTCTGCAAGGACCTCAGGTGGGTATCATCCTATCCTAGCTGTGTATTTTCAGCAGAGTACTGTTACGTACCTATAGCCCTTTTCACTAACTGGTATCTCTGGTCTGAAAGATAGTTACGTTTTTGCAGCTTAAGAAACTATTACACATGCAGCTCCCACCTGTGCCGCCAGGCTGTGGTAAACACCACAAATTCATCTTTCCATGGTCTGCAATGAAAAAAAAAAAAAATTTAAGTGCCTTTAGTTTGCATAGTTGTGGACTAAGCTTATGTACCTGGACAACTCCTGTGGTGAGGCTGATGGATGATACTTGAAACACAACATTCCAATCTCATTTCAGATCCCTCAAACAAATGTGTCCTTGTCTTCGAGCCTGAGGCACAAGCAGGTTGTTATAGAAGTGCCAGCAACGTGCTGATTAATCTCCATCTGCTTGGGTCAGAGGTTGCTAACATATAGCCTGTTGAAAAGCATATCTTTTCCATTGTCTTGGCTGACCTCTGCATGCTGTGCCTACGTGAAATAATTGTATGGGTCTCCGTACTGTGCTGGCACCTGATGCCAGCCTTGCACATCAGTGGTCTGCTGCCCGGGATGCTGCCTGTGTGTCAGAAGATGTCAGTGTTGATTCTGACTGCTGTTTTCCTGGCACAGGTAACGTTCACTGCTCGTGTACTTCTGCAGACATCTGCTGTGTACTGCCGCTGTGCAGGCAGGATAAAAGCGCTTTGTTTTATACCTGTGCTTTCCTCTTGTCTGCGCTTTTGTCTGATCTGCCTTGTGCTGGTGGCCCAGTGCACTGCTGACCTTACACTGTTTCCATGTTTGCTGAATCCTGGTGGCTGAACACACGCTGACTGAGATGTTAGTTACTATCTGTAGTTCCTTCCCTTTGGCGTCTTTGCTAATGCTGAGACTTTCACACAGATATCGAAGTGAGTCTTGTTTTTTCTCAGGGCGTTAACTCAAGCTACCAGGGGTAGTGCAACTCTCTGTATGCTGACTCTTGTTTTTCGATGTAACACTTTTTATAGTTCAACTTTGTAGTTCATGATCAAGTACTCACTGTCTTTCAGAAGCAGCAAGACATCCTTTCTTCTGCTTAAACTGTGGCTACTTTTAATGTTTCCTGAAATGCTCTGCTGCTGAGAGTATTTTCTTTGTCTGCGTGCACCACTTTTGATATCCCAAGAATATAGGGTGAGAGCAAATATAAAAGACAAACCCTTCTTTTAGATAATATACACTGACTATTCTGCAGGTCTTCTTGCTTTGCACAATGAGTTCCAGAATTGGAACAAATGCCATTGGGCTGGCAGGCCTTGGCATTTGCAGGTGCCTCTTTTGAAGAGAGAGAGAGTCACGTTCTGCTATGCTTGAATACTGCCTTGAGATGTTTCAGGGCCAATTTCTGAGAGAGCACTCCTCCATCTCCTCTTTATGGTGGTTTTGTTATGTTCAGAGCAGGCTCACCCATTTATAACATTTCCTCAACTTGAATGTGTCCTCAAAGCCTACCCTCAGGTGAGCAGCTCTTCTAGGAGGTGACCTTGGCAATGACCACCCACATGCAGTTCAGACACAGCAAGCTTGCCTTGCCTCAGTTGCAACCATTCTGCTCCTCTGCTATGGCCAGGATTGCTCAGCTGATGATCTTTAATGACTGTTCATTTGAAAAGCAAATCTGAAGAAGCATTGCCCTCCTTTTGTGCTACAGGAACACAATTAATAAACCTAAGTCTGGACATGTAGGGAGTTCATGAGAACCATGTTGCATTGCAGGTATACAGAGAGGTTGACTAAATCATAAAAGCAGGTAGTAGATACAGGGCCAAGTGATAGAGTAACAGCTGATTAATGGGCAGAGAAATGCTAGAGGGTGAGGGAAGCTGTTTCTCTGACAGTATCCAATGATTAGGGATGGAAAAGAACCCATTTGGGAGGTCCCAGCAGCATTCCAAAATGACAGGAGATAAAAATCATCCTGAAAACTCCACAACCTATCTTCGCTTCCACATCCATGCAAAGGGAGAATCCTCAAAGAGTATTTAAGCGCATTGTGGAGTGATGTGGAGCAGCTGGAGCTGAGCTGAGGATGTGGCCACACACTGAGCAAAGTCTGTACTGTGCATGTTCAAGGTGTTTTTCTTCTAAATGAACCCAAAGCAAAGTTTATCTACTCCCCAAAAGAGCAAAAGCAGCCAGAATTCCCATTCCTTTTCTCTGCTCTGGATCTGAGCTTTGAGATGGGTCTGGGTCACCTACAGAGAAATGACTGGAGGGATCTGTTCCCTGTATGGCTCCTGGAAATGGGTGTTTGGATTTGATGATGTGAACCTGCTGTAGCTTCCTAGGAAGGTGTGCAGAGCACAGGCAAGGTTGGGGTTGATCTTCTCAGATACAGTGTTGGTACCTGCTGGTACCCCTTTGGAGCCAGCCCATGAAGAATGCAGAACTGACTGGCCAGGCCTGAGCTCATTCTGAATTAGTTGGTGCTTGGGGAATTTCCACCACGTTGAGGTGGCATTTTGTTTATGTCACGTAGCCTTGCTGACAGTGAATAATAGTTTGGGAGAAATGCCATGGTAACCTGGCAGTGTGGCTTCCCATATCCAAGCTAACTTAACAGAGGCTGCTGGAATATCCCTCCACAACCCTACCTAGTGTCTTACAGACATGTACTTTGTGGTCTTGTGCAGCAACGTAAGAGGCTGAGCCTTCAATCAAAAGTGTTTCTCTCTGTCCTTCCTTACCAGAGTTTATGCTTCAAATTTTTCCTCTTTAGCTTCTTATTCTTATGGGACTATATTAGCAAAAAAGGCTGGAATTTGTACCAGACTCTGCAGGCAGCTATTTGATCTTCACTGCCTCTTTTTGTTTCATCTTCAGATAGACAGAGTGCTGGCCTGGGCGTTAGGATTCTGTGTAATTCTGGAAGCTTTCTGTATCCAGAGCCCTTTGTGGCATGGCTAATGATCCTATAATGTGAAAAATCTGGAGCAGGCAATATACTTCTGTTGAAATATCATGAGATACTGCTAGTCTCTTAGGAAAACCCATGTTGTTTTCCAATCCATCTGTTCCTATAGATTTCCTACCTTTTGGCAAAGTAGTGGTATCCAGAGACACTGGATGGGTTTCTGCTATTGTTGGTGGTTGCTTACTATTAGTTGTATCTCTTAATGCCTGCTTTGTGAAGGCTTTTTCTTCCAGTGGGGTGTGGAGGAGGTGGAAAAGATAAGATAGACTAGGATAGAGTATTTCAGTTGGAAGGGACCTACAAGGATCATCTAGTCCAACTGCCTGACCACTGCAGGGCTGGCCAGGAATTAAAGTAAGTTGTTAAGGGCATCGTCCAAATGCTTCTTAAGCGCTGACAGGCTTGGGGCATAGAACACCTCCTTGGGGAGCCTGTTTCAGTGTTTGACCACCCTCTCAGTATAGAAATGCTTCCTAATGTCAAGCCTAACAGTGGAGGATGTACGCTCCTCCAGCAGGTAGTTAACAATTTCTTTTCTGGACGTGGTTATCTAAGATTCTGATCAAAATAATTGCAAACCTGTTGTACTTCAATAAAAGGAGTGGCTGGTTGTCCAGCTAAGAACAATGCAGGTCAGGCTGTACCCAAGAGCTTGGTAGCCAAGAAGGAGGAAGAAAGTAGAGTATCTCGTGAGTACTGGAGCCACAAATGCACCTGCAACTTGTGCTTGTGATGGCAGATGAGGTGCACTTGAGTGACAGATGATAGCTGCCATCCTCAGCTGCCCAGAGCTTTACTGTAGTCAGATAAATTAGTGCAGTTCATGTGCAGCCGATCTCTGCCCTTGCTTTGTGCCTTGGAAAGCTGTAGTTGACAATAAGAGATTTCCTTGCTGGAATATTGTGGTCAGTAACCATCGCCTATGTGTCCTTTCAACCCCAGGACATTTTCTCTCTCGAGTGCTGTTTTACAACAGTCTCACCTGCTGGTTCGTTCGCTGGTATTGACATATTTCCTAACAGCCCGTGACATGACTGATGGTTGAACCCTTTGTTGCCTTATTTGTTGTGAAAGGTTACTAACTTGAATGAAGTGTGTTTAGAAACTAAGACATTTGGCCTGGGTTTTAACCTTTAGAGTGCGGGGAGCAGGGAAATTTGACTTTAGACATTGAACATACCCACAAAGCTGTCAAAGGAGAGAGCTCTGCGTACGCCTGGGTTGGAGGTGGAGGCTCCCCGCTGTCAGCGGGGGCTGAGGCAAAGGGCAGGCTACAAGTGGTTCAAACGCCTTTTTGCAATTGCAGACACGGTGGAAGTGCTGTGTATTTGCTCAGGGCTTTTCTTACACCGTGTATTTGCAAGCGTAGTTTATCTGGAGACTTGGGTTTCAATCCCCTTTGAACGATTGCCTCTGTCAGCAGCTTGTGTTTTGTGGCTTGAAGGTTTTGTGGTTTTGAAGGTTTGCTTTTCGATTTCCCCTCCCCCCCTCCTCTCCTATTTTGGCCATTCCCTGTTTGAAAGACTCACTCTGTTAGGAGCAGAATGAGGGAAATGTCAGCAGAACAATTTACAGGCAGTCAAAGTCAGGGTTTTGGAAACAAATGTGCCATTGAACTGAAACATTGCATAGCTGACGCACAAAGTGCTTTTTCTGACGAGGTCTGCCATGGGGGAACTGCTGAAGATGGCAGAAATTCCCCTATAGGACAGCACATGTGAGCAGCTTAACTGTATGGTTTCGTTGTAGGGTGGATTGGACTTGAGGTGCAGCAAGCCAGCTCTGCTGCTTGTCATGGAGAAGAGCTTTTGTCCCAGGAGAAACTGTATTTCCCAACATCTGGTTGCAGATGGAGGGAGTCTCTCATTTTAGCTTGGGCAGAGCGGCAGGAAGGAATGAGCAGAACCTCCCCTTTGGGTGGGTTATTGTCTTGGTGACGTGACCATGGCAGGGACATGCTGGGATGCTGGTGGGCTGGGAACCCCTTCCTGGCTTGATCAGCTTGGCAAGAGGTAGAAATCCTTGTGCACATCCATCACCAGCATCTTTGACACCCTCTCAGTTCCCTTCCAATTTCAAAATCCCAACGCTTTGTTCAAAGGTACAGAAAACCCAATCTACAAATATATTTTAGGTCTCCCACAACCTAGTGATTCTCAGGGTGCTTGAATGCCTCTCCAGAGAGAGCACAGCCAATGTCTCTCTGCCTATGTGGAAAGGGCAGAGTGGCCAGACCCTCACCTTCCATCCTTCTGGTCCGCAAAGCTGCAATCCAGGGCTCCTCTGTGCATGAGGAATAGCGACCTTCTTCTCTAGAGAGTGATGCTAAAGTTACTGTAGAGGAGAGATGCACCTTAGATGTTAGAAAAACCCAGATGTAGTGGGAAAAGAGGTTGGAGCATCAGCCTGGACCATCTATGGAGATGTGTAGTCTCAGTTTGAGCAGGTCTTGAGGAGCAGGTTGGGCAAACATTTGGCAGGACTGGCATTGGTTACAGGGAAGGGGTTTCTCCAAATCCCTTCCAACACTCTTTCCCTATGGCCCCATACTCTGTCTGGTTTACTGATGTCTGGGTGGGCTGATCCGAGGGCTGAAGGCAGCATCTCTGACCTGCACTGACCCCTTCAGGGAGAGACCAAGAGGAGAAAGAACTTCACAGGGAGATAGAAAACTCCTATAATCTCCAGGCCCCAGAGAACAACGGGTTTATCTCTGCTCTTCCAAAAAAGATACACACCCTTGCTGGGTTGTCCCAGACGCTATCAGAGTGAAGCAATGCACACTATTTTTTGGATGCTAATAAGAGTGCTGGACATGGACCAAGACTGCTTTTACCTTTCCTGCTATCCTCTGTATTTTGTGTAGTTTCATCTCATTGTCTGATTGCTATACAGAGATTATAACATCTAAAAAAAAATTGCCTTTTTTATTATTTTCCACCTTTTAATTTATTTCTTGTGTAATAGTATTTAATGTGAAGGGCTTTCTTTGCATGTAGGACACTGTATATTTAGAACAATTCAAAATATTCTTTTTTTGCACCTGTCTTTAAATACATTCTGATCAAGCATTCTTTTCTGCAAGAACATGCTGACTCTACAGTAGCGTCTTACTCTAAGTGTGAAAGTAAGCAAATTCAATTGCACTTGCTTTTCTTGCATCTTGTTGAGTGGAACTAGGAGATTTTTTCATGGTAGCATCACCACAAAAACAAAGGGGGGAAAATCCTTTGAAAAGAATTGGCTTGATCAGCTTGTTCTTTCTTTCCTCCTATGATGAAAGAGAAAATGTTATTTTGGAGACACAGAATATATAATTTTTAACATATCATTAACTTCAAGGAAGTCTGCTTCAGGGAGACACATCTTCTCTGAGGGTTAGAAGGTGTCAAGAAGTGTTACGTGTATGATTTAAAATATGGGCTGATGACCCTTCTAAGGATCCTGTTCCCGTCATCTGAGGGGCTCTGCAAAAACAGCGAGAGTAACTAGAACCTGTGTGCAAGGCACAGCACCAGGATGGAAAGGGGGAGCCAGGGAGACCAAAGGAGAGATGTGGGGTGTTACAACGGGACAGAAAAAGACATTGGTCTAGGATTGCTCCTAAAAGCTGTCACCCATCATCTAGCCAGGTGTTGAGGAGCTGTACAATGCACTATGGAAAAGAGATGTGGAGGAAACAGAGTTAATCCATACCTTTGTTGTAGCAGAACCAGGGGGGTTGTCCATCACCTGGCTGAACTGGTTTCTTCCCAGTTGAAAAGAACATGCACTAGGGAAGAAGTTGCATGTTTGTTCCTGTCCTGACCAGTGCTCCCTGGTCACGGCTGATGCCTCCTAAAAAAGAGAATAGAGTTAGAACACGTCTTCCCCAAGCATACCTGATCACGTTGGGCTTTGGAGATCCTCCTGGTGTGTCTGGTGAGCAGCTGGGAGGATAATCAGGGAGACAGATGGATGCAGACAATGGAGGAAACACCTGAAGGGGAAAGGAAAGCTGTCTGCAATGGGAGAAAATCCCAGGGCAAGGAGGCTTCCTGCAGGCTGGAAGGAGGCTGTGGTTCACCTCAACCTGAGAATTGATGATTATTGGAATTGAAAGAAAGAAGGGGGCAATCACAGCAGAAGGGTGTAAACTGGTCTTCAGGCTTGGCTCTTCACACTCAGGTGTTTTTGTTTTTCCTAATTTTCAGAGTTTTCTTCTAGTTTCTTTTTTTTTTTTTCTTCTTCTTTTTTTCCCTGTGGTCTTAAAAAAAAATATATCCCACCTTTCTTCAGTGATTTCCCATGTCTTCTACCTTTTGGAAAACCCTGGAAAGAGAAAAGGGATCTGCCAGTGTCATTGCCATGGTCAGTGGTCATTTCTGGTCCCATTGCATACACATTAAAGACAGTGGGGGCAAAGCAGGGGAGGGAGAGTGGTTTAAGTCAAATTTATGGAAGTTGCAGCTCCCCTCATATATTTTACACTGAGACAAATTTTTGATCCTGTGAACTCCCAAGCGTCTTCTCCAGCTCTTCAAGTTGAAAGAAACTGCTGATCAGGGTCCTGAGGGACACGAAGCAATATCTTAATCAGATATCTGATATGTGAGAAAGGCGTTGCAGCTCAGTTTATGAGCATACTTGAAATGACTTGTGTATAAGCAATAGGACTGTCAGAACGGCCGGGAAAAGTTCTCGGTGTAATTTGGGTTGATTCAATTTCTCATTAAATTATCATAGACATTCCAGTGATATGAAGCACAAGACAAGGTGGGAGTTGTATGCTTAGGCATGGGGAGTCTCTGTGTGCTGTGTAGGGATGAAAACAGCATATGGGCACTGCAACATTAAAAAAAAAAACAAACCCCAAGACTCAGGACAAATGGATAACATTTTTTTTCTTTAGGAGGTCACTGTTGCATTTCTCCATCTTTAGCTGGACACTCACTTGGGTATGAGAAAAATACAGATTGTTACCCAAATATCTACAGCATCTCAGACTGTGTCATACATTTACCTGTCATGATTCCTGGTGGCTTATTAAAAAAATATTATTTGGTCTCTTTACATACACACCCAGGAGTAAGAAGGTAGCACTCATCTGTGGGAACTTATACTCATGCCTGTTTTCCCTGAACCAGTCCTGGATTTCATACTTTCTCATGTCTTTTTATTTTCTCCCTCCTCAGTGGCTGTACTTTTGGTTATGGCATTCTCTTTTTGTACATTGATTGTAAAGAAAAGCTCTCTGAAAGGTGCAGGAAAACTATATATATTTCCAGATACAGAACTGTAATTTAGGAAAGTGTCCTGCATCTTTGGGCAACAGGGGAAATGAAGATAGTCTTTGTTATGATTTCTGTGAATAAATAGGAACCTGTGTACAATTACACTATAAATAGTTCTCCCTTGTAGTGGGGAGATAATCCAGCTTTCATTTAAAAACAAAAGAAAACAAATATATATATGTATTAAAAAAAACACCAGTCCCCAAACCTCCTGTAACTACAGAAGCATTGATTCTTTTTATATGTTGGCTCTTTCTCTTCTTAACCACTCATACTACATACCTGTACTAGCTTTCTGCCCTGAGTCATGTACCACACATTTTGACTAAGTGGCATAAATCTGATTTGTGTCTGGATCTTTGTTTTTCTTTAATGACCCAAGAATCTGCTAATTGAGAAGTGCACTTCAGAAAACTCTGCAAGGTAGGGTGGTAATCCTCACTTTGGGAGGGCTCATTCTTGGTCCAGAGCTCTGTTCCATCTTCTCCTTGGGTCCATCTCAGGGTGGGGAGGAGAGGAGAAAATACCACCACCTTCATTAATTTTGTTGCATACTTTGGGACTTCCTAGGAAAAAACTAGGACTGCAGAAATGGGTGATTTCCTCCAAAAATCCTTTCCTGAAGAAGGTCTGCATGTCACTGTAAGCATGACACAGAAAACTCAGTATTAAAGTCAACTTGCAGCAATAAATCAGCACAGTTCAGCGCAGGCTTGCTGGTTTAGGGTGTGCGTGGGGCAGGCTAGGAGCCACATCTCCATTCCTTACACCTGAGCTCTACAAAATCCCTAATTGGGTTGGTTTGTCCTGACCATTCGATGTCTAAACACTTCCAGCTGTGGATCCAGATGGCTCTATGCCTGTGGCGATGTGTCCTGCTTTGTCCTTTACAGTATTGCCCGGGCTATAGCCCCATGGTAGGACTGGTAGGTATTTCTCTCTGCTACAGCTGATGGCCTGAACCCTGGCTGCTCTGCCTCTCACAGAGTCAAGCCGTGAGTGCATGAAGACAGCAAAAATAATTTAGCACCACGAACAGCCTCATTGAGGTGGTTGCATGTCTCTGATCCGTCAGGCTCTCCATCTCCTGCCAGCTCTGTCTCAGGGGTGGTGAGACCGTAGCAGAGTCAGCTCCTCCCTGGGTATGCTTGCTCGCTTCATGTGCGTGTGTGCGTGGCCACTCGTCTGCAGCAAGATTCTCCCATGGTCACAGCTAGTGAAAATGTACCTGGGTTTGACCCTGGAGCCAGAGCTGTCAGAGACGTTATTCAGACTTGGAGGAGCTGAGATCCTGTAAAACATTCTGAAATAATAAAGCAAACTTCAGTAGGAGTTAAAAGCTTGAACCCTAAAAATAGTTATCAACTGGAAATACAAAAGGGAAAAAAGACTAAAAAATAAAAAATATTCTTCATGCATCTTTGATTTAAACTGCCTTGGCTTGGCCTGGGGATGGGTGGGTGGGGGGGATGGGTAAAACCCCAAAGCCACCAATAATCTTTTAAATATGGTCTCAGAATAGAATATTTATATGGTTCTTTATATGGTCCAAGCTATTTTCTGCTAAGAGGATTAGTCAGAACCAGCTCTGGGTCATGGATACTTTTTCTCTCTCTCTCTTTTTGTTTTTTTCTCTGCCATTTTTTTTCCTTTATCTTTTCTCTTGAGTGGTGATGGGGAAAAATGTTGGAAATTATCAACCTGTCATGTTCCAAATGGTGGAAGCTGAATTGTCTTCCCATGCCGTGAGGAGAAGAACTGTATGGGATGCTGTAAATAGTCATGTGCTTGGAAGAAGCAGAACTCTGTGTGGAATTTAGCAAGCCTGGGGAAAATATAGCTGCTGTGCCCCTGTTGTGGATAAAAAAGGAGAACATCACCCAATTCCTCTGCACCCACCCGGCTTCTTTCCTTCCCCTCTGCCGTGGTGGGGAGCCTGCCCTGCAGGTTGCAGTCCCGAGCACAGGTTTTGTGCTTGTTTCCTAGCCATTTCTGCTATATCAGCACGGACTTGATCAATACTGCACTGAGCCTATGATTCCCTGCAATGTGCCATCATCTAGTGAGTAAAGGAGATGACGGCTCAAAAAAAAAAACAAAAAACCAAACCCGAAAAAACCGCCAGGCAAGGGAAGTTTTTCAAACAAAGCTGGTGTGCTCATGCAGCTAGTATTAGACATTGCTTCCTAGAAGTACTCAAAGGGCAAAAAATCCCAAGGAATTCCTTCTATAAAATTCTGGCAATCTTATATTTGCATATGCAATTCAGGTATTACAGATCTATTTGTTTCAGTCCCTTTATTTCAGTTCTTTCATGATATTAGGGAATTTACTTGGTGCTATACTGGTGTAGATATATTATGGTGTTAAGGGTATTTATTTTCCCATCTCATCTGGAGCTGAGGATGAGTTGCTTAACAGTGAATCTCAAAGTAATCAGGGAGGAGAGGGAAGAAGGTAATTTTCTGCCTCCCTATGTCTTTCTAGGGTTATGACCCAAAACTGAAGGCAGAGTTGAGCTAAGAATTTGCAGAACGATGCTTTCTCTCTGAAGTTCTTCTGTCATGACAGCCTGGGTGCAGCCTGCTCAGCAGAAGGTATCAAGAGGAGCAGAACAGCACCCACTTGACAGGCCATCCAGGATGGAGTGCAGGCTGGAGCGGCAAGGACTGGGCTCAGCAGGTGGGTAGGAGGATGCAGATAAGATACAGAAGAGCAGAAAGACGCTGCCCATGCCCCTTCAGGGTGTAAACTCTGTGACTTTGGGGACAATGGTCATTGGGGAGAAGTGGCTGTGGCAAGTAGTGGTGGATTTGGAGTTGGGCAAGGCTGGAGGGGGTTGCCTGAGAGAAAGCTGCCTGTGGTGCTGTTAGCATGTGGTGAAAAAGTGGATGGGTATTGAGGAAAAACTGAGCTAAGAGGAGTAACTCACAAGCTGAGATTTGCTTATGCACAGGGAAAATTACACTGGTTTGGCAAACCCATCGCTTTTTTGTATGTAAATTTATTGTGTTTTAAGAGTGGCCAATTGCACTTTATTTAAACCTCTTCCCAATCAACAGAGGCTAAATAAAACATTTGGGTTAAGCTAATATGAGATTATCCCTATGGAGTCTTGCACTGGCTTAGGAAAACTGGTTTAAAAAATATCCCTTAAATTAAAGCACCAGCACTTAATAAATTGTGACGCTGTGGATGGCATGATGTGGGGGGATTAGGCACTTGGGTTCATGATGACAGATTTGTTGTGGAAGCCTGGACAGAATGTTAGGTATAGGTGAAATCGTTGTGAAAGGCATCTCCCTCTTGTCTAAATGTGTTCCTAATAATATGTGAGTACATACAGTGAATTTCAACAGTTAGCAGTGATGCTTTGAGTCTAATTTCCATCTCTTTCACCTTGAAAGATTCAAAACACCAAACAAAATCTGTACTTTTGATTAATGGTATTTTTAGATATCATTTTTGGCCATTTAAATGTTTTTTAAAAAACAATTTGAGAAAGTAAACCCGGTTTTGGGAGTTTATTATTCTCAACCTCAAACAATGTTTCCACTTAATGGTTATGCCAAATAAATTCTAGGCAATATTTCCAATTAATAATGATGTCCAAAGTCCCATATTATCCTGCCACAGAGTTTAGTAATATATGGGCAAATTACTTCAATTCTTCCCAGTTCCCATTAGCATATTAAACTAAAATTATCATATTCTCATATTTCAAACATTCTGAAGTTTTTACCACATAGTGTTGGAATTCCTTTCCATGATGTCTGCAAAAAAAGGGAACTCATCTGCATAATGCTATATTGGGTTTGAAGGGAGCTGAATCTGCTATTAAGACATGAATATTTTACAGTCTACATTAGGAAAAGACAACTTTAAGTGAACAGGATATAGTTCATTAAAAAAAAAAAAAAAGAAAAAGGCTTCTCCTTTAGAACTGGCTGATCTGACCTACGTTTCTTTGTTAATAAAAAAAAAGACCAAAAATTTTTGATGCTAAAAGGCAGAAATAATTAGTCTCAAGACAGTATTGCAGGGAAAAAGAAGCTGTAGTGTTGTTCCTCAAAAATTCCCAGTGTTACATTCACTTGCAAAGAAATGTTGAAAACATGTCCTGAACATGCCTGTTCAGAATTTATCATGTAAGGGAGCAGAAGACAATCTAATACAGAAGTACGTCCAGTGGCCAAAATCAAAGATTAATCTGCCTTAGAATCCCCATCTCCAACAGTCACCATAAAAGAGTGCCCAGGGGAGGACACAAAAAATAAACCCAAATATCTAAAAATCAATAGTTTCCCCCCAAAGCTCTTCTTGTCTCCAGTTCTTTTGAATTCAAAGACTTTCTATGCCAGGTGTGGCTTCCGTATATGCAGCAGTTCTTGATGGACCTCTTCTTGTGAACTTTAAGGAAAACTAAAGCAGACTCTCTAGGAGGTGATTTTTCTCTTTCTATACAGGAATGGGAAAAAATTGGGGAAATAACTGTGACTCTGCGGTAGTGAGATGAGGGCTGTCCTTTCCCAGGTATCGATATAAAAGAAATACAAGCTACAGAAACCACGAAGGACAGAGGAGCCCTGTGCACTGTGACCTGGACTCCGCACAATCCTTTGCCTAGGGAGGAAAGGGGGCAGGAACAGAGTGGGGAGAAAATGGGACACTGGCTCCATAGCAAGTCTGCTCACCACTGCTCCTGGGGGAAATATCACAGGCAAGGACCTAAAGATGGGGATAAGAATAGCAAGCTCATTTTCATCATGGCAAAAGGATTACAGAGAAACTGCAATGTTCTATACTGAGGGATTTGTATTTTAATCCATTTCTCAGTAATCCTCCCAAAAAACACTCAGAAAAGTATTAATAAATAATAATAATTAGGAAGGTAATCTCTGAGCTAGCAAAAAGTCCAAGTGAGCAAAATATTTTTTTTCTTCTTTTTCAGGATAGCCACACTGACAAAAAACTGGTGGGACATCAAAGAGATCCGAGTGCTCTGGGTCACCTGGTGGCATGTGAAGCTGAAGATTCAGCTGAAGCAAAACTTTTAACAATCTGTAGGATTTAAGGGTTTTATTGTTTCAGTAACGGGACCAAACTGTTAGTGTAGATGCTGCAGTGAAAATCTCTGCTCAGCGTGGTTTAAAAAAAAAAAAAAAGTCAGCAAGACAGCAGAATAAGAAAGGGCTGTGAGAGAGACCTTCAGGGCCAATCTCACAAAACATTTGAAATCAATGATGTAGCTTTGATGGGAGCACTATGTGGTATTTGTTAAAAAGATATTGCTAAACTAGAAAGGGTTGAGAGGAGCACAAAAAATGATAAAGGCTGAGGTAAGCAAACCTCTTCTCTGAAGAGCGTCTGAAAACACCTTTGTTCTCGGAGGGGACATAAGGTGTGAGTTTGTCTCTAAAGGCTGGTCTAAGTATCCATCCCTGGTGTCTGAGAACAAGAAAGGGAGGAAATGCAATGAAACTAAAAGGCAAGAAATGCTGAGAAGAAAAAAAATACCCTCTTATGCAGTTTATACTAAGCCTGTGGAACCGCCAAATGATGCGACTAAAGCCAGAATCAGCATTACCAAATACATGCTTTGCTGGATAATTAAAATAGCTAGAGTTCTTATAATTAAAGGGAGAGGGGGAATCCCCTTTCACAGCATTTAAACCAATCTCCATCTTGTAGGATTACCATGAAACTTATTGTCGCAGCAGATTATTCCACCTGGCTATTAGTGATGTTTCATGTAACTCCCTTTAAAAGTCTCCTCTGCTAGTCACGGCTAGAAGTAAGTAATTTGGGTCTGTTCCAGTCTGGGAATTTCTGTGCTCCTGACTGCAAATTATTCTTGGTCAGGATAATTGAACCGGATCCTCAGTGGATGTAAATTATCCCTGGTCTGTTGGAATTGCTATTGCATGGTTTCTGCAGATCCCGTATTTATGGTATTGTGCATGGTGGTTGTTGAACATGCTACAAGTACGTTGGGTATCTGCTCCTTTGGATGTTTCATGGGATTATTAAGTTAAATAGGTTAGCAGGAGGATTTGTAAAATGCTAATTTAATTGTACTTTAACTACGTTGATTAATTGTGCCTAGCTTCAGGAACAAAGCACACTCAACTGGTTGGTGCAGCTGAAATGAAGGCTGAGGGAGATGTCAATGTAATCATATAGTTTAATGTCTACCTCTTGCTTACTAATTTTGTTGAATTCTGTAGATTCTCTTTGTTGGTAGGTTTTATCCCTTCTTTCCCCAAATAGAGAAATCAAAAAACCCTGAAAATTTATTCACGATAAATGATTTTTTATATATCAAGAATTATTTTTTAAGAGCCACTTGTCTTAATCATATTATGGTGCTAACAAGTGGCACATCTTCGAAGCATCTTTGTATGAGCCAGACACAAAGACAAGTTTTTACTGCACTGTGCAAAGACAGATAGATGAACAAATTAAGTATTATAAAAATGCATACGAAAAAGTGTAGTATATTTTTATTAGCTCACTTTGATGAAATGCATGACTTCTAGTATTTTTCTGAAATGTTCACAGCCGATACTTTGGACACAGGTTTTAATTCAAAAGAAATCTTTCCATCTGAGTTACAGTCCTGCTGAAAAGTGGTGCTTGTACAAATGACAGCTGTAGAGGGAAAGGCTGGATTTTCAGGTATTAAACTGGACTCAAGGGACTGCGGTTCAGTTCAGCCCTCCACAGAGCTCAGATGTAGGCTGGCCATTCCTTCTGTGTGCATCTGTGCCAGTGTTTTAGTTTGGACCAGGAATGCACTTTTCAAGTAAATCTCCTTTCATCCTCACTTTACTGCACTTGTGTGTGGCAGAGTGGCGTTGGCATGTGCAAATCGCTTTCCTTTGGGATGTAAACTCAGCTAGGTCTAGCACATGCCCATCACCCACTGGTGTTCAGCGCACAGCACCAGACCAGAGCCAGGCTGAGGTAAAAACATGTAAAACAGTGAGGATGCTGAGTCTTCAGAGCTGACTGCTGTATTGCAGATCCATTCCTATGGGGGCCCCAGGACCCTGGAAGTTAGGGCAGCCCCTGTGCCTCAATTCTCTCTCCATCCAATGGAGACTGACATCTTGCCTTTGTTTCTCTTGCCTAGGATGGAAAAGAAAGAAGAAGCTTCACACAATGGCATCACTGAGGCAGGACTACATCTGTATGCGCTACTGGACAGATTTCTTTGGGAGAGAAGGCTGAAATGCCCTCCTTTCCAGTATCCAGTGCATTGCCAGCTCTGTAGCATATGAGGGGAAGGTAGCTCTGTTGTTGCACTCTTTCCCACGTTGCTATCCTACTGCACCTTACCTCAACAACCACAGTGACAGAAATGATCGTTTGTATTTAAATAGTCATTTTTTTCATACGGTCATTTATAAAATGCTGTAGGAGCTCGAGTTGTATTACCCCTTCTCTAGAAAACCATTCAGATTACCCTAGAGCTTTTCTTGACATGGATTTTAGAAATGAAGAAGCCCCAAGACTGGAATCCTTGTCTTTAGAAATCATCCAGGGGCTGAATTGCAGTGATCAGTACTCAGCCTCAGTATCGTTGCTTGCTCCCGTGCTGTTCATTCAAAGCTTTGCCACTTCTTCTGCACTGTGACATTGATTTTAAAATTGCTTTGCTGCGTAACGACTGCATGCAGCATTCAGAAGCGCAAAGGGCTATGCCACTGCATATCCAATTGATATTCCCCAAATTCCATGCCAAAAGGGGAATGCATCGCAGATGTAATGAATTTTCCCAGTTCTGACCTAGTCAAGAAGGAGCTTGGTGAACGGCATGCTCAGCAACCCCAACTACACCAATAGGAACAAAAATAAGAAATGCAATTATGTTACTAAAATTATACCCTGGTGTTCTACCAACTTGTATCTCTGTTCAGGACTTGGCCTTAGTTGGGGTCATGTAGATAGTTCATCATTGCAAATTTCCTGGAAAACTGCTTAATCTGAAACTTTATCTTTAAGCAGAAGATTTTTCAGTATAGGTCATGACAAATAGAAAGATAGTCACCTCCATTCTAACTTTAGGTTTTTTTCAATTATTGTAAGTTTTTCAGGACATGTGGATCAATAAAGCTGATTTGCAGCTAGTGTAAGACCTTTTTATACACAGCCTTCAAAGAACCAACTTCCTCTTAGTGAGAAGATCTTGGGTGACAAAGGATGAGTGAGACAACGCTGAGCTGAACGAGCTACAGCATGAAATATCTGTAATTGATTTACAAGATGTATGCCTTCCCCTGTGTGAATGACCTTTATTTTATTTTATTTTTTCTTTTTAAGTCCCCAGGCTTTCTTGCTTTTAGCAAACACCCAGGAAATGGTGACCCCTGTTGCAAATGGCTTACAGTAAAAAGGAATGAAATATGGCACAGAAAGGTTGGATTATACTGTTAAGCACAGTCATCAGGAAAGAGGGAATATGCAAGGATAACTCAGTTTTAAGCAGGTTAAAAAGTGAATATTTTCAAGGTCATCTCTTGCTGCCTGCAGCACATTTGTAGCCCTTAGCCAGACAGTGAAGCAGGAGGAAGATCAGAGGAGGGAAAACCAAGAGGACAAAACTGGCCTCTTCTTCCAGGTCCTCCCCAGGCCAATCTCTCCACGCTTGAGCTATGATCTCATGGCAGGTGAAGATGGGGGTGGGGAAAGGCATGGGTTATGAGGAGGCCAAGTCAACAGGGATCCTAAATTACTTGTTTTGTACGCCTTGTATGCAGCTGTAGCCATGGGATGTTTTTTTTCCCCTTTTTCCTTTCAGTTTGTTGCTGGAAGACATTAAGCAGGTAGGCTGCGGACCAGTAGGACTGCACTTGGCGTAGGTATGTGGAACTGAAGGGGTCACTCGAGGTCACTGAATCATGCCTCCTGTACTTGCAAATGAGCTTGTAATGGGTATCTCATCCAGAAAGATCCTCAGAGCATCCCTTCCAAAAGCTGCCAAAACCCAAAGGCTGCAAAAGGCTTTCCAGCGCCCTGGAATGAACATGACTTTCCAAAGACCTTTTCCACTTTTCTGCCCCACAGACTCTGCAAAATAAGGAGGAAGAGTCATGGACACATTTAAATAGGCTTTTCTTGAAGGTAATATGACTCCCCCATTGTCCATCTATGTATCCCACATTAGGCTATAAATCAAGTTGAAAAACCCCATTTGGCACTCCAAAGCTAATATTTTGGCCAAATGAATTGGAGTTACTGCAAGGCCCTTGTATGAGAAACACATTTGGCTTTTCTTTACACTTGGATTTACCCCTCCTCCTTTTTTTTTTTTTTTTTTTTTTTTTTTGCAACTTGACTAATCCTTGCTATTTGGAGATAATCTGTACATTTTATCTTATTAATACTCATCATATGAATAATACCCATCACTAGTATTAAAAATGAAGACTTTAATTCCTAATTCATTCTTATAGGAGCATAAAAGCTGTTTGGCATAAACTTGCCTGATTCCTGACAGTACATATAATTTCTACTCTAATTGTGTGAATTCTGCCTGACATTCCCTGATGGGATTGTAATTGCTGTTTAGTTTGCCTTAAAAAAATCTCCAGCCCCATCTAGTACACAAGATCTTACAGAAAAGACAACTGCCATGAGCAGCAGCCAAAAGTTTCTGTCTGTGGCCATTAGCAAGTCCTTAGATACCATCAATAATGCTGTTATTGCTCCAGTCTTGTGCACTTGCCTGGTGTTTTTCAGCCAGATCAAAATATGGATGTCAGGCAAGTAATTACAGTATCTTCCAAAAACTTGACTTAAGAAATTGAATACAGCAACTTGGGACTCAGAATGAAATATGAAAGGTTATTAATATTCTTTTAGATATTAAGGGTTTGGGGCAGATAATATATCTGAGGAAGCTCAGAACCTCCTTGTCTGCAAGGATGCAGCAAGTATAAGTTTGTACTTGCAGTTGCATTTCACATATGTTCACAAAAAAATCTCGGGTTTCCATGACCTGTAACCCACAGTTAGCGGGTTTTCATCTGCAGTGTTACTGCATCAGAAGCGATGGCCCTTGCGAGTCCTTCATGTGTGTCTGTTCCGCTGTCCCTCTCAATCCAGCCTTAATATCAAAGGGCTTCTATTTTCTTATTACCGGAGTGCAGCCTACTATTTCTCTTACATCAAAGTCACTCTCCTTTCTGTAACAGTGACAGTGGGTTTGTTCCCTTAAGCTACTCAAGCATGCACCAAGAGTTGGTGCTCTTGTTTGCTTGATGCACCAGCCTCCTTCACCAAGGGGAGCATGTATTTCATTCTGTTTGTCATTCAACAAAGCAGTGAGACACACAGCAGAACCCTTGAGGAAGGAGCTCCTTTAGGAAATTTCTGTTTCCCCCAGTGCCGTCACAAGGAAGCTCCGCTATTTGGACACTTACCCAGACTGAACTATCCTGCCTTTAAATATTCACTGCTCAGTAGCAAGGGCACAGCGATTGAGTGGGTTTTCACAACTTGATCTTACTTGACTGTGTTGCATTATCAAGAGTAATTCAAACTGTCTCCACCTTCATAAAAGCAAGGCAGGCACATTGTTTTCTTGATGTAAAGTAGATTTACTGGCATTCTAACTGACCTTTGACAGTATTAGGAAATAATTCTTGACTAATCTGCAGTAACTTTCTTTTTTTTTTTTACTGCTCTCAAGAACATGCTTCCCCCAGTTACAATTTATTTTGCATCTCATAGATCACAGCAGGATGGACCCTGGCAACTCAGGCTTGTTCAATATGTCGGCAGACAGACTGCATTATCTCTAATGTTTTGAATCAGATCATGCTATGTATTTAATCTCCAAATCAATTTCCCAATGAGTTTTGAAAGCTTTTGTTTCTTTTAGCTAAATTCTGTATCTGCAGAACTTCGAGCTGTGTGGCTGCAGTAGCTTGAGTCCTTTCTGGGAAAGGCACATTTTTCTCTATAGGAGTTTTATAACAAAACCAGACTAAGGATTTCTGGGTGCCCAGTCTGGCTCTGTCATTCACTGCACGTAAAAGGTTCAGGGTATTTGTTAGTACTGGTGTTTTTATGGAGTTACTGGGTACTTTAAGCCCTCTGGATTTAATAGAGGAAGAGATGTGGCAAAAAATTCCAGCAGTTCAGCAGAATCCCCTGCAAGGGAGCTCAGGGGCTGCGGATTTCACTTTTCTTGCAGAATTGTCATGGGAACTTGCAGGCTGGTTGGCTGGACAACCCAGACACGGCCAGAGCAACAGCCTCAGGCTTCAGTTCTCTGATAACTGATGCATCTATAGGAGGGTTTTGCACACTTGTCTTTTTCTTTTCACCAGCTCTTCAAAGCCATGAGACATGAAACCAAATTTGGGTGTGATTTCCTTACTGGGGCAGAACGTTTTATTTCTGGTAGGTAGCGTGCTCTTACAAACACAGGCAGAAATTAAAATTTTACTGGTTATTTCCTCCAGAAATATGTCACAGAACTTCTGTAGCTCTGGTAGAGTCAAAAAGGCTTTAACTTCATACATTTCACCAGCTTTAGAGCAAATAATTTCTTCTCTTGATGTCTATTGGTAACATTATTGGCCTGAAAATAAGTAACTTCTTGCATGGCCATGCCAATTAAATCTGATCTTTTTGCTGATCTAGCCAGAAACCTAGAAAATACTCACATGTACAAACAAAAAGACCTGTAACTTCAAGCAGAATGTCTCTCGAGACATGGAGAGACAGCACAAGGGCTTGGCAAAGAACAAGGCAAATGAGCAGACTTTGAGGAAAAGCTGAAGTTTGCCTTTTATCTGCTTGCTGTGGGAACCTCATCCATTTTCCAGTGAGATTGATAGGAGTGTTTTCCTGCTTTACTGCAAAAGCAACTAGAACAGCAGCAGTTTTAAGTAAAACAGTGCAATTCTTGGCTCTGCTCTCCATTTCCTTCCAGTATTACACTGTTCATATTAAAGTACTGAGGGAGGGGTGGGGGGGAACCCCATCATTAATAGCATTTCTGAGAACACTTTGGCATGCATTGAAATGAAGGAACAACTCCACCAGAAATAAGGAGAGCTTGTAAGAGCAAGACTTCTTTTCTTTTTTCCTCTAATATTCTCATTATCAATATTTCAACAGGGCACAGCCCTTTAAGATGGGATAAACAAAGTAATCACAGAGAAATGATAGTCGTACTGTTAGGGGAGAGAAACTGAAGAGATTCTGCAATCAAGTGGTTGAAACTCAAATGCCCTTAAGCTGGGATAATGACTGACGATTTATTGGACCTTTACTCAAAATTACTCTATATAGACAGTTTGGTTCACCCACAATTAAAACCACTACCACTTCTAAGACACAACATGGCAGCAGTTTAACAGTACAGCAAAGTAAAAAATTTTCACAGGATCAGACAAAGTACATGCTAGTTATATATTACTATTTAGATGAGCTGAAATAATGACCTGCATTTTTGGTACCTGGTTGCTGCACAAGGCTAATTATAATCTGCCCTTTCAATTCTTCTCACTGCCTCATTTGGGTGCATTATTAATGGATAACCATTACACTGCATCTGAGAAATACCAACCCAGAAGAAAACCATCTGCTACACTGTCATCAGCAGCCTGGAAAGCACCTGCATCTTTTTTAGTCCGGAAAAAACTCATCTTTTCTTATCTTATGCATTCAAATCCAGCTTGGCTTGACATAGTGGGGTAGTCTTTTACAAACAAAGTTGAAAGGAACTAAATAGAACGGTGGTGTGTTGGAAATGAAAGTGTTTACTTTCCAATTTAAGCCCAAGGGCATTTTATGTTTATTGCAAGATTCCTAAAACCCAGTCTTGACATGCAGACTTGCAAGGGCATAGCAAAGCCAGCACCATCGACACCTCATTTTCTTTCCCAGTATATAACAAACCTGTCTGCTGTGGCTCTGAAACCAGATACAATCGGTTTTCACAATATCACCGTAGGTGTCTTTTTTTCATTTTCCTAGATAATTTCCTGTCAAAAGGATTAGAAAGCAGCCTACAGGGAGAAGATAGCAGCTTTGATGGTATCCCTCCCATTTAATGTTGGTTGTATCTGGTATGGATGCTGCCCTGGAACAGGGGCTGTGGGGAAAGACAGGGTGGGATTTGCTGGATTGGAGCATCCTTGTTGGAAAGTCTCATGGAAACACTCAAAGTTTCCAGAGTCACTCCAGGAATCTGGAAATCTGGTCTTTAATATTCTGCCTTTGAGAAACCAGAGAAAGATCACTTTTGCTGCAATACAGGGATGCGCCAAGGAAAAATTTGACTTTGTGATGGCAGTGACAGGCTTTCTTAGGCCAACTAGCTATGCCCTTTTCATGATAAGTAGCATCTCAACCCTCCAGATGATTGATGAACATGTTATATGGTCAAGTGTTGCTCAGCATGAAGGAGAGCTGCAAGAATCTTCCATGCAAAAACTCAAACGACATCCTTTCTTTGGCCGAAAAGAGCACCCAAGCATTTTCTGTGCATTTTAAAAATATTTTTTTCACAATAACAGCATGAAATCCACCTGTAAAAATCCAGCCACTTAATTTGCACCTACATAAATTTTTCTAACTGGCATTATCATTACTCATTTTAATGGCGAAAAGTTGATCAATCTGCTGTTGGATGGGAAGCACAGCCCTGCACAAAGGCAGACACCAGGAGTGAGTGCGTGTGCCAGAAGCACGCTGGAATTTTTCTCTGCTTCTGGCTTGTTCTTGGAGTGTATGAATCGCAGGCAGCCTGTCCCATCTCATGGTAGTTCAGTGTCTGTGCCCACAGCTCAAATAATAAGGTGGCCTTCATCCACAGAAGTTGTGCTGAGCATTGATATTTGTGGTTCTTGGTTTCCGTGCTCTGAGAGTTGAGCACACGCTGCTTTGCTGGTGGCTGGGTCTGCGCGTTCCCAGCTCAGCTATCACAGCCGAATGCAGAGGCATGACACCCGGTACCCAGTTAGAAAAGACTGGCAATTGTAATAAGACCAAAGAAGAGGGTGTTTTTTTCTCCACAAGTAGACTCAAGCCCACAGGTTCATCAGTTTGGCTTAAGAAACATGGAGAAGTGTTGGCTCTTAACACTTCTCTAGTTCTTCGGTTTCATATTTTCCAGCTGTCCCCCTGAAATGGAAACTGTAAGCTTTGATCTTTAAAGGAAAATTCAAATTAAGTTATAGGTTTTTAGAGCTGTAAGAAAACAATATATCTATCGTAGTTTTAAAGATGCAACTGTGAGAGGTAGTAACAGTGAAGTATATAATTCACTTATGGTATTGTTTTAGCTGTGCTCAGTGTGGTACATTTTTTCTTTTCTCAGGGCAGCAAACATGAATTAGTTCATTTAGACTAAGCTTGATCTTACTCAATTCCTTAATGGAATAATAAAAATAAGAGGAATAACAAAATTAAACATTCTTGTATATAGCTTGGTGAGGGCTGTGATAGAACTTTCAGGATGATAATCTCAATGGAAATCATTGGGGAGGTTCAATGCTTTTCAGAGTGCCACCCAACTGCATTCTTATGAACACAGCTACTGCAAAGAAAGTGCCTTTTAAGTTTGGTAAAAGAGAGGTTCTCTTTGTTTTCTTGCTGCCTGGGTTTTCATTTGGGCTTTTAGTTGTCATTTTTAACAACAACAACAAAAAAAAAAAAAAAAAAAAGCAGGGCTTCAAAGGCAGACCAAAAGGTTGCTGCTTTCCTGGGACAGGTTTAATTCTTTTTTCAAAATACAGGAAGCAAAGAATGAAGAAAAATTGAGATCTGTTTCAAAGCTTTTTGCTGAAATCATTTGCATTGGCATCAAACATAATACGTTGTAGCTGATCTGAAAAAGTTCTAAAATCAACTCCTCTCCTGTCTGCAGTGTCTTAATTAATAACGCTGGAACTCTCCGCCTATTAAAAGGAATCCATTTACTTGAAGAAAGAGAATTACAGTCTTGGCATATTTTCCTCGCAAATCAATTTGCATTCACTTCCTATGCTGCTATGGACTTGGATAAAACAATTGTACTTTTAAGACTCTGGCAGAAGACAACTTTCAATGGAAATTTCTTTTGCAAACATTTTATTCTGACAGCTTTATTAGGCTATGAATAGGAACTTGAGGCTAAATTTAGCGTATTGATAGGTTTTAAGATACTGCATGAGCAGAGCCTGCTGAAAGCAATTTCACAAGTCGGTCACAATATCCATTAGTTTACAGATACGCTGAAAGTAACTTTTGCCTGCTCTCCCCTTTAGACCTGTTCTTTTCCACCTGTATAAGACACCACGTCGTTGCTTCAGACTGAAGGTCGAACACTCAAAGCATAAAAGCTGGAAAGTGCAGCGTCGTGGGGGAAAGCGGCAAACCCAGCGTTCACATGAGCCTTATTTCATACGCCTTTGCAATACGGCCTCTGCGCCGATCGTGGTGAAGTCACTGGCCAAAAAGTGATATAGAAAGTGCTTCTGATTCATGTACTGCACTGGTGTTGAATGCTGGAATGACATGAGCTCCTGCAGCAGCTTTCAGCGAAAACCCCACAGGCTGTTTGCGGTGCTAAATGTCCATAAAATCTCTGCCATGGAGAGTCATATGTCTACGTTTTTTTCCACTTATCCTTTTTCTCCCTGCAGGGGTGGATTTCTTCCCCTTCTGAAGCCCCCCCTGGTGATCCTGCCTCTCTCTTCCCTTCAGCCTATCTTTGTCTGGCCATTCTGAGGGTTTTCTTTTCCCGATGCTTTTATTATTTTTAAGCCTTTTACTTTCCACTTGTTTCCTACCTTGATCATAAAAAAAAATAAATTCTTTTTTGGTAGCTTTTGCCATTTTTTGACATCTAAAATGTTTGCAAGAAAAGCAGGTGGAAGAGATATAATGAACTTTAATCTTTCTGTGTTTTCAGTGTGCTTCAGTGGTCTATCTAGCGGTGGGATACTAGCTAATTTAAAGCACACAGATTTGTTCTTGACGCAGCTGGTCCATCAACTCGCTGGAAAATGTCACCCTATACAAAAATCCATTTAGTTTCCACTTTCTGGACCTGATTATGAGACACAGGGACCTTTTAAGGGAAAGAATGAGAGGGCTGGGTTTTAGTCAAGCCTAGGAGGAGCGGGAATGAAGGAGAGAAAAAGTAAGAAAACGAAGGAGAAAGCAAATGGGAAAAAAGGATGGAAACCAGTAGCTCAGTGGCTCTTGATTCTGGGTTCGTTAGTCACTTTCTCTATTTGGCAAACACATGAAAAACACCTTGATTCTGTTACCCATTAAAAAAGGGATTTACTTTATGTCCAGCCCAGTTGTTTAGAAAGAGCTCTAAGTCTTAAATTTTGTGGTAGAAACTTGTTTGCAATGTGGGAGCTAAAAAAGATTAGCAGTCAATTCCTGTTTTCATGCCAAAATTATAGCTGTAGTGGCGTGGTCAGCTGCAGCGTCATGGTTTCCCATGGCAACATTAAAAAAAATAATAATTTTCATACAAATTTGCATCAGAACCCTTTGTATTTGCTGCCAAGCATGACCATTTCCTTTGATATACTAATAATTTCCTCCCGGCTGACACTGTAAATATGCCTGTTTGGTAAGGTGTTCTGGTTTTTCCATGCATATTTATTACATATTAAGTGCTAAATTTCCTTGCATTAGCTCAGAGATGCATTTAAAGAGCAGAAAAATGCAAGTAAGCTTTTGTTTTATGGGTTACAGTTTTTATAATATACTTTCTTCAAGGAAGAATGAACATGCTTTCTTCATTGACATAACTCTTTGAAAGTTAATATTTTCACTAGTGTTCACAGGGTGCAGTAAATTAATTTAAAATACCTTTTAAGGATGTAATAACACAATGAATAAGAGAAGTGGAGAGGAAAAAGTGTAGAGAGAAAATCAAATGAAAATAATCAAAGCTGATCATGCCAGTGAGCTTTCAAGCTTTGTATAATGATGAACTTTAAGGAGGCAAAACCAGTAATAATAAAAACCTCATTTACTTCAGCCCAGCGTCCTGCTTCCATTTTTATCCTTAATTATCCTTGGTGACATTCATTATATTGTAGATTAGCCATTTTAAAAATTGTCACTTGTCCTAAATCTGTAATCTTGGCTTTCCCTACAGTCAGCAAAGAGACCCTGACATCTGTGAAGAACAGCTTGTCTGGTGTGAGATGTGTGTCTCGCACAGGTGAGGTGCTGGTAGGATGGAGGGAGGCAGTCCAAGGACTGGCACAAAATAGATCAATAATTTTGGAAAGTGAACCCTGAGTAAAAGGTATTTGAATCAGATCTGGCCTCACATTTTGGCTCTTTCACAGACTTTCTGGATGATCTCAGGGCCAAAAGAAAACTTCTGTGTTGCAGGGACATCCCAGTCTCAACAGGAGAGGGATGGACTATCTCCTCCACCGTAGAGATGTGGCAATGAGACACGTGTAGGCGAGTAATGTCTCTGTCTGTGCCAAAGGCACTCACATGCTGGTTTCACTGTCCCACAGCCTTTGTAATGCCAATATCACATTTATATTCTTCCTTTTGTCTTCCTTTTGCATCTGTCCTTGACTATGCTTGTCTTTGCTCTTGAAAGCCTGGGATATGATTCACTGAGCACCTTCCAAAGGTGCAAATGGGCAATTACTGTCATTGCCCAGCTCAGGAGTCTTCAAGCCCCGGATCAGATTTTGAAGGTGTGCAGCCTTTCTCTAACACATCTTTTCCAAATGAACACCTTTGGCCTTGTACCTGTGCGAAACCTGCTTCCAAAGTTCTTGTGGTGTGGTTTTGGCTTTGGCTTGAGGAACAGCTCCAGCTGATATCCTCATAACTGCGCTTGCTCCATAAGGACTGAAACCTTTCATTCTGATGCTTGCTGAGCTTCCCTTGCTGCCCCTTCCAAACCCTGGGTATGTAACTCTCAGGCCACAATGTCTACTCCCAAATCTGTATCTCCTCCCAGTGCAGTGGGAGAAAAAAGGAGAAAACCCAAGAATTGCAATGTAGCTCACACGCTGGGTTGATTATTTCCCTCTACTGCTGACCTCAGCCTCTGGCTTCCCACCTCTGACTCCCAGCTTTGGAATCTGGGAGCTAATGAACAATAATCAGTCAGTCCTTCCATCAGGCAGCCAACCCAGGTGAGTTATCTTCAACTCTCCTGCTTCAATAAAGCCTAAGCCCATCCCCTATCTTTCTATCTCTGTCTTCATGTAGAAGTATAACCCTCTGCTAAGGGCCACATTTAACTTCATTTATCTTTTAAGGAAGCATTTCACATCTGGCAGCTGGAAAGTGGAGGGAGAGCTCAACATCCATCCATACAGGGGTGTCTGCAGAAGAACAAGTGGCCAGATAAAGCAGGCAGTGTTAGCGAACCTGCAAATCTTCCAGCAAATGTCATGAATATTCAGACAACCCGTCGCCAACTCAGTCCCACAAATATGCATGGCGATGTGTATACTTCCCTCAAGTTTATTTGCACAGAGTAAACCATCTGTGGCAGAAGAACAGTATTCTCTCTGCTGAACAGAATTGCTTTTAAAATCATACAATAACCATAAAACCAACCAATGGAAATGTCCCAAGTGTCCTAATTTCTCATAAATTTTGTGAGAATAGTATTACATTGAGTTTGCATCTGCTGCCTGTACATCTGTAGTCCAGTGATGGCTAAACAGATGAGCATCAGCTAGTAATGATGAGCATTTGGAAGTTCACAAGTCTGATTATAGAAATGGCTTGTATGATAGTATGTGAGTGCCAAACTGTAAAACTGGTCTTAAATTTTTGCAAGTAAAGCCTTTTTTTTTTTCTTCTCCATTTTTTCTTTTCTACAGATAACCAGTTCAGTTAAGGGAATAATTGTTTTTCACACTTCTGTAAGTTTTAAGGTGAGAAGAATCCATAATGATTATCTTGTCTTGACCTTGCATGTAAGACATTGCAGAATTTCACCTCTCTCTTCCTTCCCTGGCATTTGTTTCAGGGATACATGAAAATATCTAATTCATCCAAGGCAACAAATCTCTTTGTAACCTCACCTGTTGTAGAGATCTCCAGATTCATCAATTCTTAACAAGTGTGGTCTTTGTATTGGTACTAATATAATACCTTGGGATACAAAAATGCAATTTATGGTTAGCCTTCCTATGTGCTGTAATGATGCAAATCTTAAATTATAATGTTGGCAAACCCATGTGGCTTAAAGCTGGTGGGATGATTTGGTGCCCATGGCCCATAGACTGCTGTGGGCCGTTGCACACCACTCTGCTCTCGGTGAGGTTCCCGTCTGGCCCGCAGGATGCTGTTTAGTTCTCAGATGCACAGAGGGACGGAGATGTCTTCAGTCCTCCCCGCTCCCGTGGCTAACCACCTTCACTGGTCAAACAAGTGGGTGACGGCTCCCTAGTGTCTTATTCCAGTCTCCAGCCTTTCATTCCAGTTCCTCTTTCCTCACCTGGGTTAGAGGAACATTTAACAGGTCAGTACTGCTTTGCCCCTCAGTCTGGCTGCAAGGAGGTTTATTTCTGGTGCACGGAAGTTTTTTTTTCCAGAACTTTCATGCACCTTTTAATATTTTTCAACTGCCTTTTAGAAACACGAGCACTAGAATCATAGTCAGTATGACTGTGCAGTCTGCCAGTGCTATAGGTAGAAATAAAATTTTCTGTTCTTGCCTTCTGCATTTCTATCTATGCACCCAAGGCTGCTGCTTGGGTCTCAGTAGTGTGCAACAGAGTTATGCTAAACCGCTCTTTTCTGCTATAAACCCATCAGAATTTCCAGTCCTTGCTTTCTATAGCATGGTCCTTATTTCACAGGTATGACCAGATGTCTGACCGGGAACAAGTCTGTCATTAAACGCCATTGCTTAGGTGGTCCTGCCTTATTCAGGTCCATTGCTCTCTGTAATTACCTGGTCCTTGGTGTTATTTACCATTCTGCAGACCTTGGTATTATCTGCAAATTTCAACATCACATTACTGATGGTAGTGAGTCTGTGGTGTAGCCAGTTCTATCTGCACACACCATCGACTTTACAGGTGTTGGAAGAGGTTCACATTTTAGGAACAGGATGGGTCAGAAGGTCCCTTCCCAGGCTATCACCATAGTCATCAAATCATACACATGTGTTGCAATGTTGCCTTTTGCTTATGTATTTCTTTTTCTTCAATGGTTTCTCTTCCCTCTCCACCCCAGAATCACTTCTTTGAACCTTTCTCATTTTCTCTGGGCACAGGTAACCAAAGCTGTTTATAATATTTTAGAAATAATATCCTTATTAACTTTCATGATGTCCACTGCAAATAGTGTAGTAGAATAACAACCCATGTTAAGTAACTGTGAATTCTGTCATATCTCTAACAAAAACCTAGCTATATTGCTTCCATGCAAATATCTTTATTCACTGAATTTATAAGCTCATAAAAGAATGAAATCAGATTTGTCTGACATGACTTATTTTTCATGAAACACTGTTGACTGGAATTAATTATATCCCTATCTTTTAATCCTGTTGATTTCCATATCAGCTTCCTCATTATTTTGCCTGGGAGTGAGGGCAGATTAGTCAGCTTGTAAGTTACTTTTTTCATCTGCTTTTTTTAATGTTAACACCACATTGAGACTTTCCCAGTCTTCTGGAAGTTCTTCTGTTATGTTATACTTATTAAGACCTAATAGCAGTGGGGAAGATATTTTCTCAAGTAACTTTTTTTTTTTTTAGGGTTCTTGGCTGAAATTCGTCTGGGTTTGCCTAATTTTCCCCTTCTGACTTTGTATTTAAGAAAAAATTTAAAAAAACAACAAAAAAAAGAGAATTATGGATGACCTGAAAGATGTTTCAGCAAACTTTCTGGACAAGAATGTATTCTGCTCTTTTGCAAAGGTGATGCTTAGGACTTACTTGCAAGACAAATAAAGTTTCTGAGGTCCCTGGGGGATGTGAGCCCCTATCCCACTGCCTGTACCAGGGGACTGACTTCCCCCTCTCTATTGCTGACGGTGGAATTGGGAAAGGTGACAAAGGAGGAGCATGGGGAGGTAGCCAGCGAGGTGAGGAGCAGCGTGAGCTCGTGGACCATGCCCTGTCCAAGCTGTTGGGAAAGCATGATCATCTTCCCACGCTGCAGCTGAACCCCTCGGGCACTGCTGGCAATTCCCTCCGTTGCTTTCTCTTCCTTTCCCTTTCATATAATACAGATGTACCGTCCATAATAAGGGGGATTGTGCAAGTGGGTGGGGGAATATTACTCAGATGATTGAATAAATAGTCATTACCAATAATAACATATTATTGGTTGTTAATTTTAATGCGTTGTCTCCTTGCATTTGTAGGGTTCCAACACTGACAACTTTCTGCCATGTGTAAGTAGGTCATTCCATTTCTTATTCCTACTATGTAATTATAGGAGGAACATTAAAATAGATATAAATTTAGTAAAGGTCACATTTTACTTTTATTCTTTGCAGTTTGCGCTTTGATAAATTTGCAACTTGTAATGTTTATGTGTCATTGAATACAATGGCAGTGACCTACTATTGTAGTTGAAAGTTCATTAGTTCTGGTAGATTAGACAGTATTAATTAACTAAGATTAAACATTCTTTTAAACAATCATAAACTGCCATCTCAATGTGGCAGCTTATTAAAGAACATTTTCTGGTTGTTTGTTAAACCAGACTGAAGTGACAACGTAATTATATTTGTTCCATCAAACAGAAAGGTCAGTTGACAAGGCTGATGTTTTCTGGTTAATTACAAGTGGATGATTTCATTGATTAAAAATATGAGCTTGTTAAACCTGTGCACAGAGCTAAGAGATATATAGGAACCCAGGGAAGGCAGGAAAGGGAGGAAGATTATTTTAAATCTTATTTCCACTCCCTCCTGTTCAGAGCCTTGGCATGAGCCGAAGCTGATTCAAATGCTGTTAATTCACCTACCTGTGGGGTCCTCACTTTTGGGGGTACAGCTTCGTGTTAGATCAGGAGGGCTGATCTCCCATACGCCACCCCAAGCACTGATGCATCATTTCCGTGGTGAACAGCTGTGTCTAAGCAAGAGGCAGGGCTGTGCAGTAAGAGGCCAGCCATGCCAGGAGTGCAGGGCTCTGCGCAGACGTGTGGTGGGACATGGGAGCGGGGTCAGGGTTCTGGGTGGGGTCTGTATGAATCATAGAATTGTTTATGTCAGAAAAGACCTTTAAGATCATCAAGTCCAACCACTAACCCAGCACTGCCAAACCCACCACTAAACCATGTCCCTAAGTGCCACAGCTGCACGTGTTTTAAACACCCCCAGGGATGGTGCCTCCACCACCTGGGCAGCCTGTGCCGGTGCTTGACCGCCCTTCTAGTAATTAAATTTTTCCTAATACCCAATCTAAACCTGTCCTGGTGTAACTTAAGGCTGTTTCTTCTTGTCCTGTTGGTTGTTACTGGGGAGAAGAGACCGACCCCCTCTGCCTACAGCCCCCTGTCAGGCAGCTGTAGGGAGCAATAAGGTCCCCCCCGAGCCTCCTCCTCTCCAGGCTGCCCCCCCAGCTGCCCCAGCCGCCCCCCACCAGCCTTGTGCCCCAGCTCCTGCCCCAGCCCCTGCCCGGCTCTGGCCACGCTCCAGCCCCTCAGCGTCCCTCTTGGCGTGAGGGGCCCAGAGCTGCACACAGGGCTCGAGGGGCGGCCGCACCAGTGCCCAGCACAGGGGACGGGCACTGCCCTGGCCCTGCTGGCCACACTGTTCCTGGCACCGGCCGGGGCGTGTTGGCCTCCTTGGCCACCTGGGCACCCTGCTGGCTTATAGTCAGGTCATATGAATCTGAACTGAAGTTTGGCATCTGGGCTTCTGGTGCAGGGGGAAAGTTCAGAGCTCCAGGACTGAAAGCTTTGGAGATCTGTGAGTTTGGCTGGCTGGCTGGGCCAGACTGAGTTGTGAAGCTCTGCTGTAGAGTCCCTTCTGACCACCAACTCCAAGTTAAGAAACAATCAAAGTGATTTTAAGAAGTCTTCAAGAAATCTGTCTCCAAATCTCCCTCTCTCTCTTTTTCTCTAGTATCTCGATTATAGCACAATGCAACTCTGCAAATAGAAAAACGAAGCCAATTTTGGGGTGTAAGCCTAATTTAAAGCAATATCATCAAGTACGATACAGAGTGGTATGCTTAAGACAAGGCTCTTAGACATACTTGTGCCTCCTGTGTCTCCCTGGCATGTTGTGAAAGGCTGATATTCCACTTCTGTGCTGGTGCTGAAAAACAGGAATTTCACTGCGGTTGAACTGTTGTTTGCTGAATAGGTGTTGGCTGAATCTTTGTGAATGGAAAATTGATTTTGGGATTAGATAGTTACAACTTTTTTGTTTTTCATTGGAAAAGTTAATCCTCATTATATATTTACCAGCTTATCTTTTATGTGATTTTAGAACTTTTAAAAAAATTATTTTGAAATTCAAAATTACACCCTGAAAACTTAGGAGAAAATCATGTTATAGTGTTTTCTTTTAACTTTCCTTATTTGTTGACAAAATTTTCTGTGGGAAGTACGGGATTCAAACGTAACAAGGGCCCATCAGAGGTACCACATTAGCTTTCTAGGACAGAGCTAATATCAGTCCAGATAAGTAACTGATTTGCTTGGACTGATCTAACTAAGTTCAATGATGCCCTATACCAAGGAGAAAACAGGCATGATACTGTTAGTTGACACAGTACTTTTTTTAAGGCCCATTTCTAAAAAAACTTTAATTGTCACACATATAACTTCTTCCAAAAATACATCTAGAAAGCACACACAGCTCCAAAAATATTGCAAGTGACAGATAAAACATTGCACTTCATCTGCAGTGAAAAAAAAGCCTGGTGCTGGTGTGGTGAGCAGCAGCAAGTACGGGGTGTGCTCTTCAGAGCCTCAGATCAGGCAGGCTTCAGCAGAGCTCAAGTTCATGCGTTTTATTTCTGTCCAGTGAAGGAAGCTGCAGAGACAGTCCCCATTTGCAGCCAGGTGCAGGAACATCAGGGGGGTTTTTTGCATTTCTTAAACTCGTTTTGGGCCAGATTCTTTAATAGCAGGTTTTCTACTGAGCTGGGCTGCTGTGGTTGCTCCTTGCTGAGAGCACAGATAAAGGATCTAAGGGAAGGGCACAAAAAGGTTTAATTTTCTCCCCTCTTCTCTAAAGCTTGCTGAAAATGGACTTACAGAAACAACCTTACAGGTCTTTGTTTGACCGGGGGGACGTCCATGTGATGTGCCCCTGGCTCTCTAGCCATCCATCTGGAGACACCAGGTTGGAAGGGACAGAGGGTTACTTTGGCAGATGGCAAGAAGGACTTTTGTCCCATTTGTTCCCTTTCCTGCACACAGTATTTTGCAGGATAAAGGACTTTGCTAATTGAGGGACAAAGCAGGCAGGATAAATAAACACAGGCAATGAGAACTGAGCAGAGGGGTTCCAATAATTCTTGGCAACCAGAGAAATAGAGATGTTCCATCTCCCTTCATAAACCTCAGATCCTCTCAGGATAGAGATGCTGCTTAGAATAAGCACAGTGACTATTACAAATTCACTTTGAAAACTCAAAAGACACCATGTGGTGACAATGTCAGAATGAGCGTGACTCGTGCAGGGCAAACCAACTGTGAAAAAACATGAGGTGTGTTCCAGGTGGAGAAGGCATGGGGCCACAGAGATGATAGGAGGGGTGCCAAGGCATCAGGAATCAGAAGCTCCTGTTAGCCACAGCCTGCAGCACCACATGAGGAACCATCATCACAAGTACCTTAATATCTTCCAGCCCCAGCAGCCAGCATCACTATTATAAAGACCATTCCTCCTCTGACTTTGAGGCTGTGAAACATGATGGTCAAAACTGTCCTGCCAAAGGCTGCTCTTCAGCTTGTGCTGGGTGCCTGCCGAATTAGACATTTCCTTGTAAGAGGTCAAGTAAGAAATCATCGCATTGACTTCTACCATTGATCGACTTTCAAAGGAGAGGGCATTTAAAGAGCCATTTTTTACAGGAAGTTGTCATGTTAAATCATTAAGAAAAAAAATCAGTGCTGGAATGCATGGAGGGGTATTGGTTACTGACTTAGGAATTTCTGCCTTCAGTGTGACACTGCTATGCTCAGTCATTTGTCAGTTTGCAGCCTGATAGTGGGGTTCCAATCCTTCTCTCTTGTTTTAACAGTTCCTGTTTTGTTAACAACCACCTACGATGAGTTTGAGGATAGAAGCGACACAACCCTGATTGCATGATTGGACTGTGCAGTCCTTGGGCTGCATATTTCTTTGTCCCCCTGTAGTAGCCTTGGTTCTGTAGAGAGGTTTCCTAATCCATTATTGCCCTCCCAGTTAGGCAGTTCCCTTTTATGTCGAGTGCCTCACCTCAAATTCATTTCCTATGAAAGCCATTGTGATGATTGGTGTGTTGCAATAATTTCCCCATAACAAACAGTAAAAGGGTACAGGACTTACAATGGATGTTCGTGTCAAACTCACACTGCCTACAGGACACATTTTGCTGTTAATGTAGACGTTTATGGTCCCATTAACCCTAAAGGGAGTCACACAATTAAATGCTCCACAGCTTCTTGGAAATTCACTCCTAGAAGTGTCTCTCACTCCTTCACCTGGCTGGTGACATAAAGGCATGGCATCAACACAATGGGAACTTTCTCTGTAGCAGCTTCTCCAGGCAGAAGTAAAACAACCCATTATAAGGCCCGGTATGTAAGGATCAGTATATAGGCACAGCACGGAGGCTGGATGAAGGTCTTAGCTCTTTTCCCCAGCACAGCAAGGATGTGGGCTGAAACCCAACCCAAGCACCCTTTGGTGCTATCATTGAACCACACCAGCCAAAAAGAGGCAAGAGGGGTGAGAGAGAAGAGAAAGACCTGCCCCATCCTGACAGCATCTCAGGGACTGAGGAACTGATGCTTCTGCAGCTCTGCACAAAGGACTTCAGTTTCTGGCCACTGCTCTGGCATCTTCCCCAAACCCTCCCTTGAAATAGGTAACTAAAAACACGGAAGAGCTTGTTCTTTTTCCTGTGAGACCTTAACCAAGGGCATGGTAAGAAGATGTAAGGCAAGGTCAGGCGAAAACAGACAGCATAACGCTGAGCTATTTCTGTTTTCTCAATCATATTGCAATGGCATGAGATCCTTTGAGAGAGGTTGCCAGAGGCCATTACACAGCTTATGTGGCGTTGTACTTAATGCATGTGACCTGCTTGCAGCTTTTGTGTTACTCCCACTTGCTGATGCTGAGCGTTGCCTCATATAATGCACAAACACGTTAAAAAATTCCTTGATGTGGGCCAGTGGAGGCTTAAACTTTTTTATGAGAAATGCTTGTTGCCTCTGAAGTTTCAAGCAGACTTTTCTGTTGTCATGTCACTGCCATAAAATAAAGTGACAAAGGAGAAATTCTATTATACATTAAATGCCCCGGTGAAAGCAGTATTTATTGACCTGTGTTTTGGGACACTAAAATGCATGAAGAAGAGAAGATTTACAGAGTTTGCTATGCTGTCCTTTCCTTACAGATACTCATTAAAGGTGTTTCCCTCACAGGGCATGATTGTCCTGCCACCTCTCAAATCTTTTATTCCTTTTTCTTTTCTAAATCCCAGAATATATGTCTCTAACCCGCTACAAACCCTAAAATCCTCCAGCTTTCAGGGTTTTTATTCCCACAGATTTGTGGACTTTGACATCAAGGAGCTGCAGTCTGGATCAAGGAGATCTGATCCTGCAGTGCCAGACCTCCCCCTTCCCTTTAGTCACTGGTCCAGTGCCATCTCCCAGGGTGAAGGACTTCTGCACAGATGACAATTGACAGCTCTCTGTTACTTGATCTTTTGGCAAGTTCGTGCCTCAATAACTCGTCTCTAACCCAAGGGTTCTGTTGCTGTTTTATTGCCCAACAGTTCTGCTGTGTATGAGAATCAGAAAAAATGTTGCAGGCTACCGCTGGCCTTAAGATTTGAAATTAAAATAACATACAATGAGGTCAGAAGGCAGACAGCAATGTAAATGTGAGTCTCATCTTGCTGTTCCTCCCATAATTTTAGATGTGTTTGATTCAGCTTTAGGACACATGGATAGAGCAGACAACCTCCCCAGTTCATCCCATCAGGTCCTACTTTTTCTATCATTCCTCTAACACACCCACAGTAAATTGCCTCATGCCTGTAGCGTTTCCATATTGGGGCTTGATTAGCATGTGTTACGTACCTAATAGACAGACTTACCTCTGCTCTTACAGACTCATAAGGGAACTGTCTTGTCTTACTTGGTGTTTCCATGTACTTCAAGCCTGGATGACAGAATTTCTTTTTTTTTTCAACTAAGTGTTGAATAAAGGATTACATTTGATTAGTCCATGACACCTTCTGAACTGCATTTTCTCTGGCTCCCTTTGTTCTTTCTGATGCCTTCACTTTGATTTACATAGCAAATGAAAAAGTAATAAATACCAGCTGCTGTTACTCTGAGTTTTGGCATTTGAGCGGCATGACAATTATATTGCTGGAAATTCTGGTCCCCTCACCTTCCTGTTTCAACTTAGGGGCATTCCCAAGGTATCTCCTACTTTTGTATGGCCACATCATGTTTTCAAAGTTGTATAAAGATCCAGGTGTGCCTTTTAGTCTTTGCTCAACTAATTAGTCTGGCATTATTGAAATACACTCCCTGGGTTTTTGCAAAAGCACTAAGATAAAGCAAGTGACTGATGGGGTGACATGACAAAGGCATATGCTGGATTTCACCCGCCAGCATGAGAATAAACAATTTTGTAGATGAAGAGGTGCCCTGGCAAAGAAGTGTGGAGTGGGAAGGAACAAACACCTCCTTCAGACACCAGTGCAGAGGATTGTGGTCTTAGCTCATGTGGTTGCACAAGCCTTGTAATATTTGTACCTGTTTTTCTTCAAGTCCCAGATCCTGGCATCAAGTGGGTATAGGAGAAATTTAGTCTTTTTTTTACTGCCTTTTTTTTCCTCTCTTTTTTTTTTTTTTTTGTTTATTAAGTTGATATAGTTTTAAAGGATATTTGGGGCTTCCATATAATAATGACAGTCTAATTTTATCTGGTATTATAAGGCTGAATGTTTTCTGCTGTTGGATATGGTGGGCTTCTGGCTCATGCATTAAATGCAGACAGAGGTGTCAGTCAGAGAACCTGGTAGCCGGGTGGACAAAGTGCATTAAATGCGATGAAAAATTTGGGGGCTAGGATTTATAAACTTACATATCGGAGAAAAATAATAAAATTAATCTCAATGGGCTTCACAAATTCAGAGATACAACAGAACGATAACCTGATCATTTATTTAAAGAAAAGTGTCCTTGGGAATCTGGAAACTGATGTAGGAATTCAGGATGTTTGGGGCTACGTTCCCTTAATCAAATAAGGGTAACAGCTTCTGTACAAGAGGGGATGCTAGAATGCTCTCGAGTGAAAACCATGTAAATATACCTGCCATGTGGCTGACCAGACGCCCATGCCAGAGAGCCTGAGAGACTTTCAGCCAGTGCAAATTAAAGCAGCTACGTCTAAACCAGGCAGTTCAGCAGAGCTGAAACCTATGGAGCTGAGTGTCTCACCCTGAACATTTTGCAGTGGGCACAGAGCATGAGAAGTTTTTCTGCCAAGCAGGAGAGATGACAAAGCGGCTGTGACATGCACCAGCCAATGCTGCCGATGGGCAAAGCCACTGAGACAGCACAGAAGTGACAAATTAAAGGGCTGTTTCCTCACCAGCCCTGAGCAGCTGTCAATAAATTTAATACTGAAGAGAAAAGAAAAAGAAACACTCTGGGGTTCAGTTTTGTTTTGTTTTGGTTTTATCTCGTGTTTTTTCTTCACATCTGGAACAGAGGTTGTCATACTTCCCAGTAATAGCAACTGATTTGTATTCAGTCACAAAGTATGGCAGATATATTAATTTGGAAGTTTCTTGCAAAGATGATCCAGTGTTTACTCTGGTATGACTGAAACGGCTCCAAATGGAACTATAATCCATAAAATAGGTCTTGAATGATGTTATTATAAATTCAAATTATGCCCTGAAATGCCAGGCTACAAATGAAGACTTAAAGGGAGGTGAAACCTAAGGCTGGTGTTAGTATGCAGCACACTGGTTTTGTTTATGACAGAGTAATCACCAGGATTTTCATGAAATAACCAAAGCAAGTGGTTTCTAAAGGGAATTTATTTGCAATGGAAACAGCCTGACCTGTGTAACAGCAGTGCAATGACCTGCTGCCCAGAGAGAAAGCGGGTAAGTCAAGATAATGAATCTTGCTATTAAATACCTTCCTATTTCTTATATATGCATACTGCTGGGATATATATACCCGGTCCATGTGTAATGAACTCCAGCAGACAGCCTTTTGCCTGGCAGCATCACCGGACAGGAGGGGGTTTGGATCCACTAACAGAGATGTATAAGCCCGTAGACTGTGGAGATGTGGAGGACTGAGCAGGGGCACAAGCCACCCACCAAAGCCAGTCCCTGCTCCCAAACACCCCCAGCGACCCTCACGTGGGGCTGCAGGCAGGAGTTAGTGGAGAAAGGAGATCTGGGCGAAACCTTCCCTCTCCCTGCTGACTCTCCAGCTTTTTGCAGGAAATTTAATTCCTGCATTGAGTATGATGGACTGGGAGGACTGGTGTTCAGAGACTTACACATGATTGTCTTGATAATATTTGTGTGTCATCTTCAAGTCAGTATGATCTGGTGAGAAATCCTGCCTAGATAATATAGACCACTAAGGGTCTTCAAACAGGATTCAAGCAATCTAACAAGCCTGTCCCCCCACCATCTCCACCCCCCAATCTCTATGTAATGTATATTCCAGCCAAAACTGTGGGAGTGGTTCAGAACCAAAGAGGTCACAGATAAATGCCTTTGTGCCTCCTGAATTTCCCCAGCTTATGCCTAACTCCGATGGAGGATCAGAAATTGCCTGTCTCTCTTTTTTTGGTCCCAAGCACTCACAGAAGCTGCTCAGAGCAAATTTAACACACAGAAAATTAATTGTGCTCTTGCTAAATGAGTCAAATTTTAACTGCATGTTAAAACAGTGAGGTGGACTATACCCCCAAAAGCTGTTTCTGTGTTTCATGCAGGGATGGTTTAATGGAACAGTTCTGGATGAAGGGGTTAGACCTTAGTGTCCCCTCTGCCTCTCAAAATACCTCCTTGGCACCACTGCAGTCACACTCCCAGTCTTGTTCCCTCTCTTGTGTCCCTGAACTGTGCCCTGGCATTGCTGCACAGCCCCTCAGCCGTGGCTGGAGGTCATCTCTTCACCAAGAAGACCTAGCAGGGCTGGAAGAAAGAATCTGGAGCAGGGTCCATCACAGTGATCCAAAGGGGGATGACACACACACCACCTTCTCAGGCTTTTCTTGCTCCAAAGAAGACTTTCTAAAATAATAAAACACCCAGCATGTTTTAAATATACAAATTTTGTTCTTTTTCTTCAGCCTTGGAGACAGAATAACTGTTTTAAGTTGCAGAAGGGGTCCAGAGTAGGAAATGTAAAGGCTGTCAAACCTCTAACCAAGATTTCACAGTGGAAAATGTCCAGCTAGCTGCTGGCCAGAGTCTGAATAGCAGGGCTGAGATTGCTGTGAAAAATACGAGATATAGGGATATCATCAATGTTGTGTATCCCAGTGATGGAGCCACTCATCACCTTCCAGTTACTATTCTGAATTAAGAGCTAAAGCTTACCTTCGACTGCAGGTGTTTCTCATGCTTTCTTAAGACACATGTGAGGAAATATTGCACACTGTTTTACTGACCTTTTTTCATGTTAAGATTAAGGTCTTCACAGGATCACTTTCCCTGCCCCAGCTCGTTCCCACAGTCTCCCTTACCAGGAGTGTTTTGACCAAGGAATTACTGGCAGCTTGCCTTTTGCAGGATTGTGCCTTAGGATGGGTGTTGTTGCTCAGGACCAACACCTGTGGTTTGCAGGCTCTTCCTTTCCTTTGCAAACCTGATGATCCTCTGCCTGCCTGATGAAAGCACACGGGAGTTTGCTTCTTCCTCAGGAAAGCCCGGCACTGCCCAGGCTTGAGCATCTCTCCAGAGGGGACCAGTGGAGCCCTTGGTGTCTGGGCAGCTGCAGCAGCACCCTTTGCTCCAGCCCGATCCTTCACCCCAGCCAGGTTCACATTGCTGCCAGGCACTGCAGAAAGCAGGGCAGAGCTGGGGTATTGCAACCCTTTCTTATAACATCTTGTGTTTAAGGCTGAGGGCAGTGATCCTTCCCTCCATGCAGCACCGTCTCATCTCTCCCAGTGCTGTCAGCTCATCTCTGTAGGTCCTGTCCACCTCCATGTCCCCATAGTACCTCCCCGTGTGGGCACCAGTGCCAAAGGGTGCATTGGCAATGACATAGTTCAGTGCTGTCTGGACAACTAATTGAAGGCCAGATTCTCCACTGGTGGCAGGCACTAATGTGCCAGTGATTAGGTTTAGGAGACTTGGCAACGGAGACAGTACAAAGTCAGAGCAAGCTGAGGACTGTAGAAGCCAACAGATGCAAGAGCTGAAATGGCAGACCTGAAGAATATGCAGAGGTCAGAGAGATGGTCGGCTGGAGTCTCATTCAAGAAAGAGCAACCAGTCTGCAAGTCCCCAGACTAAGAGATCAGTTAGTTGCTTTACCAGTGTTTCACACGGCTAATGCATGGGGTACCTACCATGCTGGACCCTGGGCTGGATCCCATCTAGTTAAACTCATCCAAGCATCATTTGCTGTGGGGACAGGCTGTTGCCAGTAGCAGGGCTGAGCACTTTGCCTGGGGCTGCCAGAATTCAGCCTGCCCGCCAGCCAGAGGTGGCTGCTCCCTGACGTCAACCTGACATCACCTATTTGTAGAAAGCCTCCCTCGGCTACTGTGTTGTCTTTCTTTCCTGTTCTGCATGCATAACTGAAAAGACAGTCAAATTATATTTCAGCTAGAAAAGAAACAGAACCTCTGGGTGCTCGTTTGCTGGCAGTCACAGCCCCCATGTGCAGCTTGCTGGCACTGTACCACCAGCAACTCATGGCATTTGGTTTAATAGTAATTTGTGATGAATGTAACCACTAGCACAAAGCACACAGTTGGTATACAGGCAAGTGCACTTGCATAAATTTAGTCAGCTACCCTGTGACTGTGTTGGCAAATGCATGCACAAGTAACCTGAAAAAAATAATGTCTAAATAATCCAGACACCCACCAACAAGTCGAACCTGCAGGAATAGGTAAAGTGAATCCTGCATTCAATGTGTTGTAATGAAGTATCTAAAGCTCATCATTAACCAAGAACTGGAAATTTGCTGAGTTTAGCTTTGTTTATGAATTCCTTTGGGTTTCAGAGTTAACTCTGGAGTGTTATTTTAGCAAAATACAATTGTTGGATTTGTGGGCTTTAGTTACAGAGGGATTTATAAGAGAAAGATACACAACAGCTAACTGGTGTTGTGTCAGCTTGCAGAAACCTTTGTTAATCCTCCATTAAGCTAATGAAGGCAGTTCTTTGGCTTTTCACAAGAGGCATCAAAGTGAAACCACCATATAGATTTTGCAGTGCTCATTCTTTTTCTGTGTTGCTGTGACTGAGACTGCAGTTCCATTGTGTCAGGCACTGCACAAAACCATAAGAATAATATTCCTGTGATTTGAACAAGATGGATTTCTCTTGCCTTGTATTGCCACCTACCCCCTAATACATGCTATTAACCCCTATTAGTAGCTAATGCATGCTACTGAAATGACAGAGAGAGGGGAGGGTCCCTTGGAAATTGTCTGGGGTAAGAAGAATCAGAAGTAAGGTGCCAGGTTTTGGGGCAGAAACATCCAGGAATGGGCAAATCTATAGGAGGAAACAATAATAGAGCTGTGGGGGTAAGGGAGAACAGGGAGCACAGGGAGTTGAGAAGAGGATGAGGAAGATGACAGCTAAATCAGGGAGTGGCATCTTTGTCTATAAAGGGGAATTCACTTCTCTCAACAGCTGCCAGAATAGAGGGTGCTGCTTCTTTCCCCAGGCAGCAGCAAGTCATTATGGCCCTTGGGAGATTTCTGTCCACTTTTCCACATAGGTATATACAGTTTGCCAGCCCCTAAACAATTCTACTAGCTGCATGATACAATCTGGATCAAGCCAGACAATTTGCTCCCTGCATGTTCCCCAAATTCAGTTGATTCAGTCAATAGGAAGGTGAGAATACACCAAAGAGCAGCTTTGTCTCCTAATTAAACCACATCAGAATACCTTTGTTACTGGAAAGCCACCTGCTATTTCCTATTTCCTTAATGATTTCATAAAATGCGAAGTGCCTTCCTTTAGTTTCTTATTCCTGGATTTCATTCAGTGCTGTGCATGGAGCAAGGGGATGCTTGGAGCAGAGTCCCAGCCAGCAGACCAAGTGTAACCACCGTCGCTGTAGCAGAAAGTGTCCCCCCACCTCCGATGGAGGCACTGTGAGGCTGTACACCTGCAAACAGCCTCCTGTGCCAGCATGTAATCTGGCTATTTAGATAGTCAGCAAAGAGTAAACCTCTGTTCACGGTGGGACCAGTTTCACACCATGCAGACTTAGCTCTGTAGCTGAGATGTTAGAGTTCAGCTATTTTTGGTCTGCAGATCCCTCAAGACAGAGCTCTTACCAGATTACTGTTTTAGAGCTCTGCTTGAGCATCTTCTATTAGTAATAATATAAACTAAAACAGCTGTAAACCTGTAGCCTTTGTGTGTTTGTACTGCGTTAACTTGATTTATTCTGCTTTTGATAAGACCACAGCAGTGTCCTCTTTGAGGTGTGGATCAATGAATTTTGGAGGCTTGGAAGAGCAGTTCTCAGGCTGGTTTTGTTCAAACTCAGATCAATGTGTTTTTGGCAGAGGCACAGTTCAAGGGGCTGGAATTTCACCAGCCAAATGTGGTGCTGAGGCTTGCTTTGCTCCAGGAATTTAGCAGGAGATACTGGTTTTGATGCAAGATTTGAAGAACTGGTCTCTTTTGCCACTGATTACAGAGATAAACAGGCAGAAGATCTGTCTACTCTTCATGCCTTTTCTGTGAGGACTTCAGGATGATTGTTCTGCTGTGCCCTATGGGCTACCAACATGACTGTACTGCCAGGCTTGCACTGCTCAGCCCCTTTGGAGAGCTCCTTAAATGACAGTTTAGCTGAGAGCAGGTACACTCATCCGTTCTCACCTCATATTTGCTGCGCTTCAAAAATCCATGTCCCCATATTTCAAAAAAGTCACTGTAATAACTGAGGTGACATTAGCATAGAAGTGGCATAAGTAAACAGAAAATCAGAGCAACATGGCAGTTGATTCAAGGCCAAGCCATGTCCATTTGCTTTACTTCAAAAGTTTTTCGGGAAAAATTTGATTCTATTGGAGTTAATGTTTTCCATGGGAAGATATAAGTAATCACAATAAATATAAAATATGAAGATGTCTGTCACAATTATAATTTGGAAATGAAATTAGGCTTCATTCTGACTTTAATGTTGGACTTGTGGGGATTTGAGAAACTGTATAATTTTGGTTTCTTTTTTTAAGATTCCTTTATGTCCTCTTCAAAGCAAACCAAAATGAAACATCTCATTTGGTTCTTCCATTGAAGAAAAGAAAAACTAGATAAAAGAAACTGAAAGTGAGGTGTACGTGTGAACATGAAATGCTGCACCTGGATTTATGCCAAAGGCCTTTTATTTCCTATGTAACGTAGAAAAGAGACACTTCTAGTGTTACCTATGGGACGGTCTTCAAAATCCTGAAGGCCAAGTGGGGCAGAGTGAGGAGCTCAGTGCTGCTGGGCAGCTCTCCAAGTCACAGTGCTAGTGAAGCTGGTCTGGGGGATGCCTTAATGTGCCCTTGCTGGGCAAGTGGAACAGCTGGACCATTTGCCCTGTGAGTTTTCCCCTTTTATTTCAGAGTTTGCGTTGACTCCTTTCACAGCATGACCTCCAAGGGCAGGCTCATCAAGGATATCTCATGACATTCTCTTCCCAGGACACAGCATGGAGCAGGGCAGGCAGCTCAGCACAGATTCTTTGTTTGCAGCCAAAGACAGTTGTTAAAAAACATGGTGAGAGCATCAGCAATACATCCCATTGCTCGATTTGCATTTATACGGCAAAGCCACGTTAGCCCAAGAGTCCTGCATACGATTATGCTGGTGGCCTGACAGGTTGACTCTTTTCTTATTCTCCAGGGTAGGGAGATGCTGTAATCTCACAAGTAGCAACACCTCGCCACTGATGAGAGGGAGGAAAAGTGCTAATGTGAGTTTTGACTGCTTATTTTGTGTTTATCCTCGTAATGATTGATATGTTGCGCTTCAAAGAACATTAAGCTGTAAGACTTCTGTTAAAAGAAGGTTTTAAGCAGTGGATTTTTATGAACCTTTATAGGCAACTTTATTCCCTTGTTGGCTTAATGAAAGGGGTAGAAGACTGTGTTGTATAAAGAGTCATCTTCATAATTGCAGCGTGCTTATGGTGCCATCATGCCACTCTAGGCACCTGCAGTCAAAGGAAGCAATACAGAAGCACATCACTGTGCTGTTGTTACTGCCACGATATGAAAAGCGAAGGGAGATCAAAGGATGCCTTAATGCGCTGGTGGTGTCCCATCTCTCATCGCCTCAGGGTTACTCAGGGACTAGATGTCTTTGGAATGAAGCTACATTTGACCTAAGCTCAAATTATTAGGATTAAAAGAAGGTGAAATTCAGTGGTTTCTGTTGTATGGGACAGCCACACAAATGATTCAGTGCTTTCCTCTCAGCTCAAACACAGTAATTCTCTGTGTCTGCTTCTACAGCCGACCGTGACTCAGTTCACACTGTATATGTAATCAGGTGCAGAGGCTTCTGTTCTTTCATCGATGACTTCCTTTTCCTCTGTTCCTTGACTATTTTCTTTAACCATTTCTGAGGTTGAACCTGAGATTTTCTTCTTTTATCTCAATGAAAATTAGTGATACAAATCAAGACACATTGTCTTTTTTGTTTTTTCCTAGCTGGATACTTCTCACTTGGGGGTGTTTGAGTATATCAAATAGTGGCATCACCAGAGGAAACAGCAAGGTGAAAAGATCAAAAGATTCTGTGAGCAGCAGAAGGGGCAGTGATGGCTTCATTTGATAAAAAGGAAAGATGCCAGTGACAGATGATGACAGCTTGTGCATTTCTTCAGCAGCTTGACACGAGTGAAGTTTTGTTGTTCTCACTAGGATTTTAGTAAAGAAAACAGCTTTGGTTGAAGCAGACAAAACAAACCAAAATAGGAAGAGAGAAAGAAAATGAGGAAAAAAGGCTGGAGCTGTCAGTTAGTCAGAATTAATCTTGTGAAGTATCTACAACATTTTCTGGGCTTTCATCTACAGATCAGGTTCTTTCCTGAGCTGCCTCGCTTCCATTCCACTGTTTCTATCATCACCCAAATCGAACACTGAACTATTTCCGGTATAAGATAAGCGGTATATAGCTTTTCTCTTTTAAATGCAACAACTTCCCCCTTTAAGGCCATTTTACAATCGTACAAGGCTCCTTGGAGTCCTTCTTTGATATATCGTATTGTGTCCCAAATAAATCCTAACAAGAGTTGCTCTCCAGAAGCAGCTCACTTTTTTGCTCAAGGCTTCGCATCATATTCAAATGTATTTGCCTGCATTTGCCCAGCGCTGAGGATTCTGATGAATATTTTTGTGACATATCAACAAATCGTTTAGGAACATTTCATGTTGGAATACATCAACTGCTTAATATGAGTACCACTGTACTGCTAGAACTGCTCGTGAGCTATGTTAATGTGAACTGGTCTTTTGAGCAGCTCTGTCTCCCAGCTACTTTGCTGCATGTGTTTGAGTAGCAATAAAAATAAACAAACCACCCCCCTGGTAAAGCAGCTTAAAAAATAACAAAAGTCCAAAAATCCCTATTTATACAGCTGAATCAGAGTGGTAAATACTCCCCACTCCCCGGTGACAGGCACCTGTAAACAAGAAAAAGAAGGCATGATGAAGTGATTGCAGAAAGGTTACTGAGTCCATCAGCTTAGCAAGGACAAGCAGCCCAGTTTCTCTGAGGCAGATGGCTGACATTGGTGTTAATACAAATGGGATGCTCAGAAGAAGGTTATAGAAGGTCCTGGTTAGCAGCAAGATAATTGCTGTGCAACCTTATGTTTCCCTGTCATTTCTTCACTAAATAGAAAGGAATATTAAAAAAAAAAAAAAAAAAAAAAGTTTTGTGATGCGTGGTATAATGCCAAAGAGAAATCTGACGGGAAGAAGAGCAGAGAGGCAGACTGAGCAGTCCCGAGGAGCTTTTGGGGTGGGATGCATTAAGCTGTGGAATAGCCTCCCAGGAGAAAAGGATAAATGCATGCCATTGCTGCAGATATTACCTCAGACTGAGCAAAAGTCTAGCAAACAACTGGAAATCATCACAAAACCCCTGTGATTCTGTGCATTAATAAGTTATATTGTCACATCGAATGGCAATTTACATTTTCTTGTGGTCCATATAATGGTATTGTGGGTATATATACATAAAAAGACATGCCAGCAGGTAAAAATACCATAATCTTACCTTTGGTGCAACCTGTAACATATTCCATGTTGGGCTGTGCACATTCAATAGGCTGTAATGCCCTCAAAACTTTCCAAACTGTTTATTTTTCCTGCTTCTGGGAAGAGTTACATGGACTGTAGCACAGGCAGTAGAACCTCATTTCTGTCTCTGTAAAAATTAGAGAAATCTGGCAGCAGCAAAGAGGGAAATTAAATAGACTTTCTGACATGCTATGGGCACAGCAACATGACAACATCAGGACCAACTGTGAACAGCCCCCTTCATGTCCATTCTCCAGCAAAAAGCATCTCTGAAGGTGAAAATAAGCCTCAGGTTGTCATGGCTAGGGGTTATTAAATCAGGCCATCAACTTCAGTTTTGTTAACACTCTAGTCAGAGGGAAAAAACCCCACCTTGTTGCTTGTTCTCAACTTTGATCACCTGCCAGCAAGAGTCTGAGTCTCATCTCACTCTTGTGCTTCTCCATGCAGATAAACAAGATATGCAACACTGTAATGGCAGCAGTTGCTGCTGAAAAAGAGACAAACTGCAGAACATCTAAGGAATTTGGTCCATGAAGCTATGAATATTTCACTCAGAAGGAATGCACAACACTGCATAATCTTAGAAACCAACCAAACCAAAAATCCTATATGAAAGTTTAATTAGGGGAACAAATGAATATTTTGGTGTATATCCAAATATGAACATCTTCATTATCAGTGTCTTTTGTGCCAGCATCCCTGAGGCTTTTTTTTTTTTTTTCCATTACACTGCAGAAAATTGATGGGCTTTTATTCTTGCTTCAGCCTTAGACTATTCAGTCTGTTCAAGCTAATGTTTCAGTTGCTTTTTGGCTATTTCCTCACTAAATCCTTTGCTTGACACTTAGGAAAGTTCTTTGTCTTGCCTGTGTTAAATGAACAGTCATTTGGCTGCCACTGGCAAAATCTGCAGTGGTATGAAGTTTGTAGACATCACCTAAAACAACCCAGGCACTTCCATTCATTGATAGTGCTACAAGACCTATATTTGGCCATCCGAAGTGTATAGAGAAAACCAGAAGTCATTTGAACTTTTTTAGATACTTGAGTGTTATAAGATTGGGTGGGAATAATGGGGAAGCACAGCATAATCAGCTCGGAAAATGGTTTCCTAGCATGCTTTTTTCTTTCCCTGAAAGAAACTTCAGAAGGCACTATGCAGGAAATAATGGTAAAGTGTTTTTCACAATAAAGCAGGCTAATAACACACTAGGATGTATAATACAGAAGAGCAATCTGTGCTGTGTAGGAGGTAAGTCTCTTGAGACAAATCAGCCATCCGAAATCCATGCTGTCAGGTTTATTAACCTGAGATGAGTAGTCCAGGATTCTTTGTGGCCTGATTCTCCCTGGTGCTGAGCACCTGGCAGAGATGCTCAGCCATTCTCACTATCACACCATAGGTTGCTGCTTGCTCTGTTGGCTTGTTAAGGACCTCAGATCACATTTTGTGGGTTTATGATATGATATTTCTGCACTGGACAGAAAATGTATGAGAGTTTGATGTAGTGAAGTGTCAGGAAAGTGTAAAATAGGGGTTTCAGTTGTTCCAAACTGGAATTTTTCATAAGAGCTTTTCTCCAATAATCACTGAACAATCTGCAAGGTCGTGAGCAATAACTTCAGCAGTGGCTGGATTTCACTGGGGTTGGACTGTGCAAGTCAACTGGTGTAAAATGGCACTGACCTGAGGAGTGTGGTGGGATGCACTGGGGATTCTTTTGTCTGCAGCATCTGCAGGGTGGTTCATTCCTCCTGTCTCAGCATTGGATGAATCAGCTGCTGAAACTCTGTGCCGTTCTGCTGTATAAAGGGAGGGTAGATATGCAGTTTTGATTAGAAGCTTGAATTTTAGACACTAAAAGCCAAGAAAGATTAATTCCAGTGCATGAGAAATAGGTAAGGTACCTAGTCATGATTCCAAGGTTCTCTACTGTTACCAGGAGATTTCATTGTTTCTTTGTTCAAAAGCCACCGACTCCTTCTGTAGTGCCCAATTCCACAGCCGTGGGAGGAAACGTAGACATCACTTATAGGTCCTCTCAAAACTGAGGAATTCACACTTTTCAAACCTTCAGATTTCTGACATGAGATGATGGTCATAAGACAGGTCTGGAATTAAAACCATAAAAATCAGTGAGACGCCTTCCACTCTACTCCTTGGAATTCAAATTAAGCCCCTGGGAGGAGATTATCTAAAGAAAGTAGCACATCAGCTGTGGATGCTGAGCATGAGATGTAGAGCATAGGATGTGTAAGTAATGTCTTGCGATCTACAAGATAATAATGGCTGAAAAAATCCTTCCAGTTATTAAAGGTTTTCAATCCACTTCATCACCCTGATTTTGCTGGTGACTGCTGTTGCAAACAACTTGTGCTCTCATACATGAAGAGCAGAGTTTCTGAAAGGATTTCCCCCTGAGAAGAGACTTCTTCTGGTTACAGGGCTGCTTCAATCTACATCATGTCTTCCACACAGGTTTACATGTTGTACCTCCAGAGTACCTAGGGAAGCGACTTGAACTGACATCCATCTGCTAATGCAAGAAGAAGGGTGAAAGAGTGAGGAAATGCTAATAAACTCAGAGAGTCTGCTCAGCGTCTGCGTTTTGTTTTGGCGAAGGGAGCTTTGCATGTGCAGAGGCAGGACACACGCTGCTGCCATTCGCCGCTGTGATGGATGGAACAGCAGGGCTGATTTATGATCACCTGTGTCACACAGACACTTGCCCTTGTCCCTGAGCTATGAAAGGCTGTAAGAATAAAGGAGATTACTGGCAAAGTACTGCAGCTACAGAAATAATTTCTTTCCAGAAATGTAAAAACAAACCATTTTTCCCCTGTGCATTCCATGAGACCCCCCCTGCAGTGCTGTGTCCAGCTCTGGGGCCCCCACCATAAGGGGGACATGGCTGTGTTGGAGAGAGCCCAGAGGAGGCCACGAGGATGCTCAGGGGGCTGGAGCCCCTCTGCTGTGGAGACAGGCTGGGAGAGCTGGGGCTGTTCAGCCTGGAGAAGAGAAGGCTGCGGGGGGACCTGACAGCACCTGCCAGTGCCCAAAGGGGCCGACAGGGAAGCTGGGGGGGGCTTCTTACAGGGGCATGGAGTGACAGAACAAGGGGGAATGGCTTTAAACTGAAAGAGGGGAGATGTAGATGAGATCTTGGGAAGAAATTGTTCCCCATGAGGGCGGCGAGGCGCTGGCCCAGGCTGCCCAGAGCAGCTGTGGGTGCCCCATCCCTGGCAGTGCCCAAGGCCAGGCTGGATGGGGCTGGGATAAGCCTGGGCTGTGGGGGGGGGGTGTGTCCCTGCCCATGGCAGGGACATGTAAACAAGATGATCTTTAAGGTCCCTTCCCAAACCAAACCATTCTATGATTCCACAATTCAAATATAAACTCTTCAGCACTTCATGCATGCAGGATGGGGCTGGCTTTTCAGGATGCCATTCACAGGGATGACAGCACAGTCTATGGTTTCTCATTCTGAATGTCAGATCTACAGGTTCTGGTCATTGTACATACCTTTGGTTGCTGAAAAAATCCTCCAAATCTCTAATAATTGTTAAGATGTTGGTATGCAATCAGTGCACTGACACAAGTGTTTCTGTGGACTGGATCAAACCAGCTACCTCTATGCTAGTAAAAAAAACTGATGACCTGCTTCAACTTCCCTACTGGGCACTGTCCCTGCCCTGTGCCGTTGGCCAAGCTGCAATCAAGCACTGTTTGGGAGAGAACTGGGAAATAGACCTCCAATTAAAGGACCATAGATGATTATGGTTCACAGCTTGACTTTGTGCTTGGGTGCTGTTTTATTTACTGGGACAGGTGTAACCAACAGTGCACAGTTATGACGAGTACCCTTTGGTTTGCTCCTCTTACACCATTCGTTGTTTTGACTGTTTCCTTTTCTTAAGACCACCATGATTTTTGTTTTAGGCAAGGAAGTTACTCCGTGCCAGTTGTCTTAGTAAGACATAACCCAGGCAAATCAGTGCCTTCTCACCCTTGCACTAAAACAGCAAACTTAATGAATGGAGCGCTCACCAGCAATTCTGTACTGAGGTCATTATCAAAAACAGCTTCATACGAGCAGATGTTTCATGTCTTGACTGCAGGAAGCGTTCTGGCTCCCAGCTTTCACAGAGCATTTCTGGATGAAAACAGAACAGTTTTGGCTGGTGTCTGTCAGTAACGACATCTGGCTGCCCAAAAAATCTGTTGTCAGGCTTGCAGCTGGTGGCAGTGGGAATGCAGGTGGAGCAGGTCCCACACATCTTTCATGCCCATAGCTCCATCCCAGTCGCTCCTTTATGAACCACAGTTCTTTAGCATCACATGCAGCTGGGATGCTCCTGCATTGAACCCATGGAGCAGAACCCATATACTTTATCTTGGCAGGAATATAGGAAAGGAAATGGGACTGAATGGAGAACTAGTTGGTGGGGAAGAGGCATCATTAGGATGAGAAGTTGTTAACCACAGCTTCTTACACTAGAGTCCTCTTCCTTTTCCTCCCCTGTCTGAAAGTTAATGGAAAACCTGTTCAGGCCCTTCAAGAACATCCTCAGGACAGAGCTTGGGGGTTTTGGCTCAGGATTATGAGATGGAGATGCCTCCTCAGCCACTCTTTCTTGGACATCAGGAAAGTTGCAGAAATCCTCATGTTTCCCTCTGCTCAGTCCTTCCCTGGGGCCACCCTAGGCATCTTCCTGCCTCGCGTGCAGAGATTTTGGGGTTGCCTTTCTCTGGTGCCCGATTTTCATCATGCAGAGCAGAAGGTGATAGGTATCGTGTTTCACTGCATGAGGCACACATCTGTGTGCTTTGTGGGATTTGGCTCATAAGTCAAATTTTCCATGAGGGATCTCCAGCTTTGTGGTCCCTAGTTTTGGGGTGCTTGCCCTGCGATCCTGGTGGTAGACTTGCACAAGTGCTGAGGAGTCACAGCTGTGTATGCAGTTCCAGATCCAGAACATGTTAATAATGCCAAGTGGGCTAAAAGTACTGTAATTGGTGTTTCAAAACTGATGTACACAGGGAGGCTTTCAACCCTGAGTGCTCTGTGCAGCTGTTCCCGATCTGTAAAACCACCCCTTCTTCACCTAGAATATTAAATGGGTAGGTAATACATCTGATTTTGGAGAGAGTTTGAAGAGCACACAATAAATAAGGACTTAGATGGCATACTGAACAATGCCAAAAATCAAAATATTGATTTTTTTCTCTTATTAAGGGAATAGTCTCTATTCTGTGTGCAAGGAATGAGGCAGAGGACCAGAGACTAAAAATGGCGTATGTTCCTGAAATCAAAGATAACATCAGAAACAGCTCCACTTGGGGGATGATTCTGCATATGCAGCTTTATCTCTTTTCATTCCTTAATTTTAATTGCTGATGTTATATCATTATAAATTTTCTTTTTTTAGTAAATAAGATCCACAGATGCTCGCTAAATCAGCATGCACTTAATGTAGTCTTTTGTAGTGACCATAACAATTGTTGAGCTCTTGAAGGCAATGCCTAATGAACATCATCAACTAAATGATTTCAATTAACAGGAGAAACAGGGTGAGTCTTTTGCAGAAGGACATTTTCTCCCTAAGATGCTTTTCTCTTCTATAAAAAGTGGATTGTATAAATGTAGCAAAGGCTCCTGTCTCTAGGAGGTATTATAATTAAGATAGTCAAACCATCCAGCCATTAGTGACATAAACAATTTTGTTTCTCTTTAACCTACTAATGCTTTCATTGTTGAGCAGAGACATCCATTTATAAGGGCAGGTCAAGCTATCACTTCCACTAAGCCTTGTAAAAATCCTACTGGAAAGACAAATTCTTGCTTGGCTTTGGCCAGATTGGGCAAGCCATGGTGCTGGTCCTCTGGGGAGGTGGCAAGTGCTCATTGATGCAGCCAAAATCGGGTCTGTAGGGTAAGAGGTTAAAACATATGGACACTCAGACCTTTTTCCAACCCAGCAAGGTATCTCGGATACATCCACGGTTCCTACAATGGGACAGAGAAAACCAGAAAAGATATGGGATATTCAGTGATGACAGAAATCACTGCCACACTGAGTTCATTTCATATCAGTGCAAGTACCTGACCTTTGGGGAAAGGTCTGGGTTTGCGTATCTGTACATGTGGTTCTTTCTACAGCCTCTCGTTATCTCAGTATAACATTGCTAATGAGAGTTTCAATATATCCTTCCAATTTCTCTTTCTAAACAATATGATATCGGCCTCTGAGGCATTAAGAAGAAAGTGAGCATTAATTAAAACAGCTTCCATATGGAAATACAATCTTCTCATATAATTTTCATAGATTAAATCCGTACTGAGGGCAAATAATGTTATCATCAGCAGGAACATAACTTCAGATTGCTACTGATACCAGCTGCATAAAAGAAAAACAATAGAGGTATGAAAATGAAACCCTTTGGGATTCCTTGTTTTAAACATGAAAAAACCAGAAGATCCTGTTTTCTCTTTGGATTTACTGGGAGTTATGAGACACTGCAGCTTTTAAAGAGAAGAAAAATATGGCAGCGACAATTTCCAGAGCAAGACGAGGAAGCACACTTTTCCATCCCTGCCTCATGGGGGTGGGGTGCAAAAGCCTTGTGGGACCAGCAGCCGCAGCCCAGGCTGCACGCTGAAGTACAGGGCAGGTCCAGCTGTCACTGCTGTGAAGGGTCGGGATGTCCTTGCAGCACACCAGGGCTGAAGATGTTCCCCAAGCTCTTCTGATGAGGCGACCCATCCCATGGCGCAATCTGCCCCCGCCCCAGCTCTCCCACAGAGGGTTTGCCTCCCCGGTGCTGCTCATCCAGGGAAATGTAATAGCTGAAACTTCTGCCCATGTAGCAGTGATGTATTAAGAGTTGCTAGAGGAGCCTCACCCCATGCTGACACGTCCCAAAATCTATCTGCCGGACTATTAATTTGTGGTAATTTCAGCAGCACCAGAGCACATGCTTTCCAACCCAAATAACTTGAAAACAAGTTGTGCCTTATGTTTGAATGTCAATAAAGACGTGATCTAAAGGAACAGATGTTGTTGTCTTCAGTGAAATTTCATCTCTGCATACAAATTTATGGAAGACTTGAGTGACTCCATGGAAATGGCCTCTGTGTCTCCGCCTCTATATACTCAGATGAAGCAACCCTTATCAGATACTCTGAACCAATATGTCTTAGTCCTACTTGTGCTTTAGGTGGGAAGTCTTGCTGACTTTAGCAAGGCCAGAGACTCATTTTCTAGTGAGGGGTTCTTGTCTGGTCACCTGCAGAGTTCCTTCTGGTGTAAAGTGTTTTGCCTTGTCCGATGCCACAGAAAACCCATAAGCTATCTTTTTTTGGTGAATGTGAACCCAAGCCTACAATTATGTTAGATCAACTCCAAATGTTTCCCCCCCCCCCCCAGTGGTAAGTTCAGCAACAGGACCAAGGAAAACCCCACCAATTCTCTTAGGTCTTCTGAGGAAATCAGCATTCATCCCTCACCCTGCTTGGTTACTTGTGTAACCTAGCAAATCACCTAGACTCCACATGCTGGTGTCCAGGCTGCTGCCAATTTTTAGCTGCTTTGTTTTCTTGTAACATCTGCCAGCAGGTTGGCCTCCTGCGGCTCTGTGAGATCCAAGCACGGCACACTGAAACCTTTACTTCCCACTGCAGGCACCTTTTTGACTCCAATAAACTGGTGTTTGCGGAAAGTGAATTTCCTTGGTGTGTCCATTTATTCTGAGATTACGCTAAGTATACTTTTTGCTTTGACAAATCTTCATCTGCTTCCAAGAGGACGTTGAAAGATTAGACAGCTTTAATGGAAATACAGTTGTGGCTGTCCCAAGGCACTGAAATCTACTCATGGTAGCTGAGCTAATTATGGAGAATGTAGCTAATAAAGGTAAATAAGTGTTAGCCATGCATTCTTTATAAATATGCACAGCAAGGCAGATATACAGTCATCTGGTTATTACATGGCTGAATGGTAGCTGCCGCTTGATTACAAAGCTGTAGTCAGAAGTGTATCATCTAAATAACTTTGTAATCAGTCTTTTGCCTCAGTTTTGCCTGATTAAAATTGCTGCATAAGTATCTATTCTTTCATATTCTCTTTCTCCAAGGGAATTTTTTTCCTGCAGCAAAGAGACAGATTTCTAAGCAAATCCAAGATTTACTCTCCGAGGTTGCCTCCCCTATGTTTGACTGCGTAAGTGCCGCTGAATGCAAATGCAGACTGTGGAGGGATGGAGGCAGAAAAAATAAGGTGAGCAGAACGGCTTGGAGCAAAGGCTCCAAGCCCATCACAAGCTCTTATGCTCTTTGGTGCATTGAGGCATGAAACCCAACCCTCCTTTGCAGTTCCTGCTTTGTACATTTGCCTACAGACTCAGCCCCTCTGTGGAGTGCTGAGTTGTATCTTGCTGTGCATGGGTGAGCAAAGGTTTTGCCCCACATTTTTCAACCTCTTCTGAATACCTAGTATTGCTCCCATATGTCTATATTCTTGACTTAGCTGCCTGTCTCTGAAACAGCTAGAAGACTGCTGGAGCTCTGCTCTCCGCCTGATAGTTGTCCACAAAGGTCACGTTGTGTGTGTTACTGAAGTGTGCAAGGCCTTTATTTACTGCAATACACCTATGTAAATAAAAGGCAACTTCAGAATTACATCCAGATCATAACAGTAACAGGGAACAGGCTGCAGAAGAGGTGATCTGCTCAAGGTGTTCAGTGACTCTGAAAGTGCCTCAGTAATACCTGTAATAAATAACACCAAATCTGCCAATAGTTTTCCCTTATTTTAGCATCAAAGCTGTGGTTAGAAGCTTTCACACAAAGACAAAAAATACAGCCTAATGTTCTTTGCTTTTCAGAAGTGCTTTTTCACTAACACCCTACTGTGTCCAGATGATACAGCTCTCCCTCCTTCTGCCAGTTCTCCCAGGTCCTCAAGCCTGATGTTTGATTTAAAATTTTGAGCAGAAATTGAGCAGCTGATATGTATTTTTAAAACGAGCATCAGTGCATCAGCTAGCAGACAGTTTACAGCTGCAACTTGTCAAAGCCATCACAACACTTCTGACAGTCTTTGGGTGCCCAGGGATTTTAAGAGAGATCCTGGTGGTTGCTGGCAGCTCAGGTTGTAGGCTACTGGCGGTCCCCATCTCAGGAAGAAGGGGATAACTTAACCCTATAGCTCTAGGGGCCAGTTCAGGGCTACCAAACGGGGGGCATTTTCAGCCTGGTGTTTCTTGAGGCTCAAGTAAAAGGCTGCCCTTCACTTGCTCCTGGGAGGATGGTCTTTACCTCCCGTATTTGTCATCAGTGCCTTGTGTCAGTCCCACTGTCTGCAGCACACAGTGGCAGCCTGCCTGGACACAGATGTCCTGCAGGTCATGACAAGAGCCCTGGCAAGTCATGCTGCAGAGCAGGAGAGCCATCACACCACTGTGGTGCAGCCTTGGACTAGCCATGACAGCTGCAGCCGTACTCAGTAAGATCTATTTCTTATCTTCAGCCCAGACCTATCATGCTTCCCTGACACATCAGTGGCAATGCTGGACTTGTGCCCTTCACCTGGCCTGATGTGACTTTGTGTCTCACATCTGAGAAAAAGTAAGAAGAGTGAGTGATATTGCCACTATGCTTCCAGGTCCTTCATCTCTGGCAGAGCAGCTGAAGCTCTATCTTTTAACTCTACCATCTCAGCAGCTCCAAAAGATTGGGAAAGACCATTCCTGAGACCTGCAGGTCTTGGGTTCCACTGCATGCTGTTGGCTGCTGTGTTCCCATGTTCTGCATGGAGAGTTGGTGTCAGGAGCTGGACCTCTCCCAGCAGTACTTAGATGAGGGTGCACCTCCTTCCCTGGCATTCAACAAAGAATGAGGAAGTCCAAGCCTCTTTGTGAGCCCTTATGAATCAAACAGTGGCTGGACAAATCAGTTTAGCAGCTATTTGGGAGGGAAGTAGAGACCTGCTCTTCTAAAGCCTTCCTACTTACCTTCCTGAGGCTGCCCTGGCCACATGGCATTTCCCAGCATGGGCAGAGCAGCTTTGGCACAGGACCCAGAGGAGAAGCTTCCCATGGTGGAACATCTTATGCAAAAAGACACATTTTCCCAGCACTACTAGGGAGAAAAAAAGCAATTTTGGAACCATGCTGGATCCAAGCTGGGATGGTTTGTAGAATTGTTGCAGGAGAAAGCCATTTTGGAAGGCTTCAGCAGCCAAGATCTAAGCCTTGCACAACACATGGTTTGTTGGCAGTTTGTGTGTGTGTCTGAGCATCTGGCTCCATCCCCACAGGTTAGGTAAAAGACCATGATGACCTGCATGAATTGTACAGAGAAGCAGCATTTCCAAAGGTTCTGGTGGAAAGCAGGGTCTCTTGTTGTTTCACATAACATATACTCGCCAATTAGTTGGGCATTATTAACTAAGTCATGACACAAAGCATCTTATTACGGGAGCTTCTGTCACCTCCTATTAGTGCTAACCTAAGAAATATAAAAATCTGTGGTCTGGAAAAAAAAGGAGGATTTCAGCTTTTCAGATTTAAGGCATTCACATGCTGCATTCCCTATCTAATTCTCCTGCTAATTTAGTGGGGCTTATTTAAAAAACCCTGATGAAGCACAGTCCTCAAGTCACACAAGCGGCCTCAGGTTGTGCGATGGTTACACAAGCCATCAGAGCCCATTTCTGTATGGGGGACACTCCTCCCCACTCTTCAACATTTTTGCCGGTTTGGCTGAGTTCTGCCCAGGTGTCAGACAATATTGTTGTTCCCCTTCCAAGCCTGCACACTGAAGCGCTTCTCTAAATAGAAGTTGAGGTTTCTGTTGCCGGCATTCTTCCATCCCTACTCATGGTTTTATTGTTTCAAGGTCAAGAGAATTCACTCTGCTGCAGTGCTCTTAATTTATTCGCTACGGGGATGGAGGAGAGAATTTGAATAAAGTTGAAGAAACACCCCTTCTGGTGTAGCACTTTATTAAAACTGAATCTGCACCGAGCTTTGTTTTTTTTTCTATTCAAATGAGTGCAAAAGCAATTAAATGCAGATCTCTGTTTTTCAGGCATTTTCAGATTCCTCCAAAGACAGGAACAAAAAGTATAAAAACACAGAGAAATCGAGGAACTGTCACATAAATTGGGAAAGGGATTAAAATATTGCCAAACCTAACTCAGTTGTTCCATGCGGCTCTTGAAATACGTTTCTCTGGAAGCTGCTGCTGCTTAAACCAAGAGACAGAAAGTGAAACTCAGCTTTGATTTAAAAAAACAAGTTTCAAGAAAAACTTTTCCAGAGAAGTTTGGAAATAAGAAACAAATTAAGTTTCTGAACTGAGAGTCAAACAAGAACATGTGGTGTGGGTTGGTTGTTGGGTTTTTTTCAGGAAAAAAAAATAATCAGAAAATATATCAACTTTGTGATAATTTTTGAAAGTTTCATTTTAATATTTGAAGACCAAATTTTGAGAATGGCAACAGCATGATAAATAGGTGCTATTTTTTCACACAGCTTACCTGAACTAGAAGTGGTGAATGTCTTATAAGGAAGGTAATTTACTTGAGCTATTCAGCTGAGTTTTTCTCTCTCGGGTTGTCTGAGAAGATCCAGGCAATGATCTGAAGTTTGGGTGCTTCTTTTCAGTGAAATTCGTTTTTGAATCTCTAGTGCACTGACAGCTAATCGTCCAGCACTCTCAAAGCCCAGCAGGATCACAGCCTTTCAGTGTGGTTTTTGTACTTGCAGTTCACCAACACACTTCTCCTTTTTTGATACTACAGTAAGCAAACATTTGCGACTGCTGCAGCTGGTGCAAGGCACAATAAATACCCCATGCACACCTTCCTCGCATGGTCCCCATGAACTTTACTTCAGGGTTTCCAAGCAGGTGGTACATTTAACAGAGAAGATCTCCATCTCAGCCTGTACAGCTTCCACGGCTCTTTCTGGCCTTGGTTCCTGCCCACTGTGGGCTTCCAGACCTCATTTCTTCATGCCTTTTTGTTCCCTTGCTTGTTGGATGCATTACGTCTGCCACTCGCCTTGCTCTCCTGAGCACTTGACCATTTTGCAGCGATGTCCCCAGCCTTTGTCTCTTGTGCGACTGCCTGCTCTGAGCTACACAACCCAACATTATTCTCCTAATGGATGAGCCCAGCCTGGAGCTTTATATAATGGAAAAAAGGCCAAAGGGAATTTTAATAGGGTCCTTTATACCATTCATTGTTCTGAAGCAATCTTATTCAAACAGGCTCTTAGAAGAATTTCTGTGAGCTCTAGAGGATCAATTACAATGAAGAGATGATTCAAGAATAGATAAAGGTTTTTAATAAATTATAAACTTTCTGAAGAAGTACTTTAACAAAATGAAGTTATGATGGTGGTGATATGGTACTGCCTTATGATCATTTCCCATTTGTGAATAGATTAGATAAAGATTAGTGAAACAATGGAGAAACAGGAAACATGAATTTAAGGTTCAAATGCACAAAAATGCAACAGTGGCGATAGGAGTCATGTTAAAAGCAGAAAATACAGAAATTGTTTGGCACTGTGCCTTATTCACCAAAAGTTCTGTAAATGGGATCTTGGTCAGCATGGTATGTGCAATCACTTAAAGAGTTTTTGGTATTCATACTGCAAGTTGTGTTGTTGGACACAGGCTTGAGATCATGCAGTATGGTTCTGTTCTTTGGATGGATAAATGCAAGTTTTAAAGTTGAGTTTCTGGGGGAATAATATTTATGAATTCAGAATTTGCTTTCCAAATCTATTGTCTCCAAGAAAACTCATTTCAGTACAGGCAGTCCCGGCTGCATGATAGGAACGGTGCTCAAAGTGAGCTCACTGGATAAACAAAAGTAGAATTTATGTTACAAGAAGGTTTTCGCCCATTCATGTTAGGAATAGCATGAATCAGAAAATTGCCCCATAAGAATTTTAGTGCTTAAAAAAATTGCCTTTCACAACTCAGAAGGAAAAGTGGAAATATCCAAATTTAGTCCAACAAGCAAACAAATTCAAGGATATTCATGTTGCAGAAAATATTAATATAATGTTCACCATTAAGAAAATGAAAACTATACAACTTCTGGATTGCTCTCCCCAGTGCTACACAAAACATCAGATGCAACAGGGATATAAAATACAGAATGCCAAAATTAAATGCAACCATTAATAAATGCCAAACCCTGTAAGATAGAAGAAGTCAGCACAAATGAAAAATGTTAATCTAAATTGTTTTGATCCCTTTTCCCCAAGGAGAATCACTAAACTTAGCTCCCATGAAAGTTTTCTATTTCAGGAAAACCCATATTATCTACTGCTAAAATGCTACACCCGTTTTTTCTCCGTGGGTATCTCCAGTGTCCATTAACTCAGGTTCTTATCATCATCCTGCTGAAAAGCATCTGACCTTGTGCCTAGTGATGCTGATTGTAATGAGACTGAATGAGTAAACTACTTCTCAAGAGGAGCGGAAGGACCAAAATGTCACCCAGCATCGTTTCAATGGAGTAACTTTTTCAGAGCTGATCCTGGCTGACCTCCAGTGGAAGAAATGACCCTGTGGGAAAAATCACATGATTCATATTTTCTCATCAAAAAAAAGGTGATGCAGGTCTGAACCATCATGCAACTTTCATCATTCATTTTCAGGTTGCTTTCAGACTTTACTCAAGACATGAACATGGGGTGAAAACCAGCAAGGTGTGTCTGAATAAACTTTGTGCCATTTCCATTCCTAGTAATACTATCAAATTCAATTATGTTTCATGCTGATGGCATTTGATTTCTCAGCTGTTCTATAAATATTTTTTTACAGGAAACAGTGTCTCAGAATGTCGTGCTAGTAAATCAGTAGAGCTCGATTAAGCCCAGGGAAAGATGCTGATTTACTCTACCTGAGGTTTTCTCCTTGCATATTTATTCTCAATGATCTGGGGATATACAGAGATTGAAAATGGCAAATGACTAATGCAGCTTTGTGAATCTCCATCCACCTGTCCAATCTTCCCTGGCTTATAACAACGTATTAGTCATGAGGAAGAAATAATATTTAATGTTATTATTTCTCTCATTCATTCATTAGTTGACTAATTCAGACATACAGAAATACTGTAGCATCTTTCTTGAAAAAATTAAATGCAGGCCTTGAACGTTGCAGAAGAATGACTGCTTGCTCTGACATTCAGTTTATATCTACCTTTTTCATATATTTGCAGCAAAGCCCTTCTTACGTACAATATGTTATTTACCCCCTCTTGGTTATAAGTGTTACAGGCACTGGACAGCAAAGTGAGAAGGTGTTGAATGTAAGGCTTGTGGATAAGAAAAAGGAAGCATTTAAATGACTGTTGTATAATTCTTATATTGTTCTTTCTAAAGCCAAACCCCCTTACTTTAATAATAGAGTTCCCTGGAAAAATGAGTCATGTTCTTGAAACTAGATCATGAGCTGCTTTTAATACTCGTGGCATCTGGTTAATTTATGAATATTTTCAAAGGTTCCATATGTTGCTATTTTGGAGAGGGCCAATAAGCAGCAACTCAGAGAAATCTTTACTTGGTAAAAAAAAATTGGTTAGTGACGTACCAAAATGACCTGTTGGACATCTCATCTGCAGATTGCCACTTAAAAAAAAAAAAAAAAAAAAAAAAAAAGTCACTCAGGACTGTTCTATACTGAATTGTGACCATATTTGAGCAGACACTAAATTTCAGGTTAGTGGTTATTTCAGCATCCGGAATTGCAGAATTCTTTAGCTGTAATATGTTGTAGCATAGCACTGCACATGAACAGAAACATTAATCCATTTTTTATCACAAGCTACCCAAAAAAGAAACCCTTAAGAATAGCATGTGTCAGAAACCTTGAGATATTGCTTAGCTACTCTTTTTGAATGAAGCATATAAGTTGTCGCATTAGTTTATAACACCTACCAGTAATTTGTGCACAAAGATCAAAACTGGATGTCATCGTTGGCATTTGCTGCTGTTGGAAGGAACTGTAGCTGTCATGTTTTGTTCTGATGTCAAGTTGTTATTGGAAAGGGCTAAAATACCAATAAATGCAGGTTGCCTAAAAACTGTTTGAAGAACTGTTAAAGGACTTGCTAACACGTGTTTTTTTCTCAAAAGGAATGGAAAAATACATGTCCACATTTTTATTAATTTGTATTTCCTTGTTGAAAACGTAAAAGTACCTAAAGCAAGGGCTAAGGAAACCTGAATTTTCAGGTCTGCAGCTGGTGTAATTGCAATGATGAAATCAGTGCTGATGGATCTGTGAATATCACCAGTGTTGTGCTAAAAAGGGATGAATGGCATGCTGCCCCAGCCAGCCATGATAACTGTTAACATATTCACCAGCTTTTGAGAAAGAAGCAGCATATTTAAGCCAATGTCTGAAACCAATAATTGAGATTCGAGTTTTAGGAGTATCAAATATAGACCAGGGGAAAAAAATGACATCTATGCCTTCATGTCCTCAAGACAAACTGATAAAACAGAAGAAGTGAAAGAATAATTAGGAATAAACTTCACATAAATCTGCATGTCATCTGCATAAAACCTGATCTCTTACCCACATCTTCAGATCATCTCAGTCAAAGGAAGCTTGTGGAGGCTGAATAAAGATGAGGCCAACGAGAAACCCTGTGGGGCATCAGAGGAACCAGACTCTGTGAAATCAGAGCAGATCAGCCAACCCATGCAAATATGATGGATATAAAGAGAAGGAGAAGCACCCGTGCCCAGCCAAAAGGCCAGTTGTGATGTAGGTAGTGAGATGCTTAGGACCAGGCTGGTTGTGTCCGGATCCTCTGGGTGCTGAGGAGCAGAACTCATTCTGCACCACGGTGGGAGGGAGAAGAAAGCTTGCTGAAAGACAACTGCTGGGTTCACTCCAGCTCTGAGTAAAGGTATTGCTGTGAAGTTTGTCAGGATCTAGGGGACTATTTTAAGGAATGGGGTTAGAGACCTTGTTTGTATTTGGGTTAACATTGCACTGGTGGTCTCAGCACAACTTCTGTTGCAGATGGTGAAGTCTCCTGGGCAGAGCGTTGGGCAGTGTCATTGGGACAGGTCACAGGGGTGCCGTTATCTCCTTCTCTGGAAAGTCTTGGCAGAGCCACTTCAGATTAAGCCGAGTGCCTTTGTCAGGCAGAGGTGTGAGGGGCTAACAACTGGTCACTGCACTCCCTCTTTACCCACAGGGAAGGGTCCGAGTGCTGCACAGCAGAAGGGGCGGCTTGTTGGGTCTTCTCAAACTGAATGACAGGAGGGGAAGACATGGAACCTCGCCAGCTCCCATGGTTTGAGGGGAGCCACGGGCTAGTCACCAGCAAGCCCTTCTAGTGAAATGTGTGAGCGTTAATAACACACTTTCAGTTGAGCTTAAATACTGTGAAATCAAAAGTCTGCAGCTACAAGGGGCTGACACATCGGGTTTGTAACAAACCAGACATTTTCTCTCAGTTTGTCTTGCATAAATGAAGGCCAATACCTACCTCTTACTACATCTTCCAGAAATGTAGCCTGGTTTGGTTTGCAGATATGAAATGATGGAAAATTCCCCACTATTCACAACGATGCTGATGTGCTTTCCAAAACTGGGATGCTTCCCTCAGTCAGGGTTTATCAGCTTGATTCTGCTCCCAGCGAAGTTGGTGGGTGATTTGTTGTTGCAAACACAACACAGCCCTGCATCTGCTGTCTCCCTGCAGCTCTGCCTCTGCTCTGTGAGCACAGGGTATTGATGGGGATGGATGAGCTGCCATGGTGGCAGTGGCTGGGCAGACACTGGTGCACCTGAAGCTTGCCAGGACATAAAGTGCTAAGGTTCATCCTGATCACTGGTTTAATGCTTCTCTACCTCAGGAAACTACAACACAGAAACTGTGTTACGTGATGGTTGCACTCCATCTTTGAAGGTAATTAACCCTTTTGTGCCGATTACCTCTGCAGGCGGGGGTTTGCAGAACCTCATTGCCCTCAGGCCTTTCCATCTTGCTGGTGCCACCCAGAATAATACTTGGGTCCATAAGGGGAAAAAACCCAACTACACATACATACTGTGGTAGCAAAGCTGGAAGAAAAGCAGCAGATTAACAAATTAGGACATGATTCCTTTTGTTAACTGTTTGTAATCGCTTTGGCACTTGTCCCAGGTCTGCTTCTCTGGTTATTATACAGCCCCTGTACCACGGACTCATCATTTCCTAAAGAAAAGTCAGGTTCTCAGCGAAGGGTTTCTCTGTGGTGCAGATTTCTGGTGCTGAGTTGATCTCAGTGGGTAACATCTTCTGTTAGTCCTTGTCTTTGAGCTGCAGAAGATGATCTCCTGTTTCAGAGTTTTGAACCCAGCTATGTTCTCTGCAGCTATTTACTGCTTGACCATATTTTTTGTCTTCACACTCTAGAAATGAGGCATACATAAAAATCCTCACTAATAAGCTCCAAGGGACCCTGCTGTCTCCATAGCAGCAATAGCGGACCCTACCAGTGACCCTTTATCATCACGTACTGTGGAGTCTGAGCTGGACTTAGCACTTGGACATCACAAAATGACAAGATGTCTAAGTTGCCGTCTATGGAGAACAAGGACTATGGCAAAAAAGTGAAACAATAAAGTCGCCCTGGCTGTAAATAACTCCTTTCTACAGCTCCTTTTCATTTCCAGAAACGATAGTAAGAAGATGAGCAGATGTCCTTGCAGGAATCCTTAGGTCAGAAGTGTAAGGAGGTTAGCTTCTTTGTGGCTAAGCAAGTGTAACTTTAAAATCAGGATTCAGCAGAGCATTTCAGTGTGTACATGCATTCCATTGCTGAAAGCCCATGTTTAAGTGCCTTGCTGATTCAAGGGCTGAATTAATTGATAGTGATTTTATTAACAATACCTTATATATCATTTCCGCATTAAGTTCTAAATATTCTTTTTGATGAATTCAGGCAATTACACCATGCATCAACACCACTCATTAAAATAAATGATTACCTGCCCACCTTTTATTAATGCTGCTAGCTCTGCTTTACTTGTGGACTACGGACAGATTGCTTAGCTGGTGTAAATCAGCAAAACTCCACTGTCGCCAGTAGTAGAAAGTTAATTTAAACCTCCAAGAATCTGGCCCAGTGTGCTGAGACAAGTTTTTAGAAACCTACGGTCCAGGTGGATCACAGCTGGTCTGATTAAAGTACAAGCAAAGTTGGCTGGATGGAATCCAAAATAAGCTGATTACCCAGCAGTGGCCTGAAAAACACATAAATCATGTGTTCAAAGTATTGTGCTATGGTTTCTAATAAGCTTATCTCCCAGCTCCAGCAAGCCAGTCTCTTCTGGGAAAAGCCAATAAATAACTGTAAAATGAAATAGGAATCTCAGAAATTATTACTCTTATTTATAATTTATTAAGTGTGCTGCACAGCACAGAGGAAAGCATGCTGTGCAAAGGGGGATTATGCACTAAGTCACACACATCATACCCAACAGATACACATGGAACACAGCAGACCTAAACTAGCACAGAAATCTAAAGCCACCCCTCCAACCCCTCCCTTAATTTGGGGGTAGCAGTGTTTCATAATCTCATTCAGAAAACTTATCAAACTTCATCTTCTAACTACAAGCACTTTGACTTCCTACACACACTGATACTCCCTCAGGAAGTCAGCTAAAGCCTTTTCTAATTTCCAGCCCAGAACTCCTTCCAACCTGTTCAAACACCGATAGATCTTGTCTCAACATTTTATTTGCTTTAAATAACTCAATTAATTTCTGGGGTTTTTTGTTTGTTTGCTTTGTTTTGTTTCCCTTCTGGATGTATTTATTAAAAAACACATTTCCCTTTCATTTTGCGAGACCCAGCATCCAAATGACCTCAGGATAGATGGATTTTCTGTGAGTGGTGTGGTTCCAGGGAAGACTTCCAAGTATGCTCAGAGTAAGGACCAGCTGGTTTCACAATGTGAACAATTTCTGATCTAACTAGGTGTGAATGCTAGTCTAATTAACACAGTGAAAGCATCCTGAGTGCCCTGCCACTCAACACACTTTGCAATTGGTTGATCACCTCTGCAGTGGCAAAAATTTGTCATTCTTGATGGTGGGTGACCAGTAATGTGGAGGGTTGCCCATTCTTATCTTAGCAATGGACAGTGTCCTTCCTGCACCTACTGGAGTACCTTGCATGACACATCATCCAGACAAAACCCAAATTTCAGCAGAGTGGGATTTTACAGAGAGAAAAGCCCAAGTTTTGGGTGTGGAGTTTGGGGCTGTGAACTAGATGCAGAGTGTCTGAAGGAAGAAGCAGGGGTATTTTGGATATTGGCACTGAATATTTTCAACTAGATGATGTGAGGACCGGGAAACCTAGGATGCAGAGACAGGGTCTGGACAAGATCATAATGCTCCTTACACCTTGCCTTAGCCATAATATCCTCAAAACTGCATGGCCACAAGGCAAGTGATTAGATGAGACCTTGGCTTATGATGTTGACCAAAATTATGATAATTTTCCATGTTTCATTTGCCTATATTATCTTCTTACTCCTCAGATTTTAATTCCTTTGTGGCTGGGAATCTCTTTGTTCTGTATATCTCTTTGTGCTGCCTAGCCCACACAGTCCTGCTCCAATTTTTACACTTCTGTGTGCTACCATATTTAACAGTATATTCAAAGAACATATCCTAATAATGTCAAAAAGAGAAAGGAAAGTATCTCATGAAAAAATCAGGTTCCTTAGAACAAGATGGACAGATCTCTGCAACCATCATATGGACAAGGTTAAACAAAGGCACTGTTGTTAGGGAAACCACTTTCTCCTTAGTGATTAAAATAACATCTGATAGACTGCAGAAATCAAGTCTGTTATGAATATTCAGGGTTTTTTCCTCCCTTCAGAACAACACCCTACTGACGACCATGAGTGTATTGCAAGGTTTTACCTTTTCTCATTTCATAAAATGATTTGAGAAAGTGGGTAGATGAGGGGGCAGGAAGAGAAAGTTGAACTATATCTTGGTGAGCTTCATCCTAATGGGAATGTTTGCAGAGTATAAACAGTCCCATTGGGATTTCCTACTTCCTCTGCAAGTGCACCAGGTTTTCACGTAAAATGAAGATAAAGTTGCTACTGTGTGCTCATTTCAGTGCAGTTTCATTTGTTAAATGTGCTCACAGCTAACCCATGCATGGGCTGTGCTTTCCAGAAATCTAAGTCCCAAGGCACCCATACCCACTGAGAGATGTAACCAATTTATTCTCCTCCAGAAGTACCTAACTCATGTTTCCAGTGGTGATGGTTTTTATAGAATCACATTAAAACTGAGGCTGGATAGGATGGCTGGGGTTGTCCAGATTAGATCATGTTGCTCAGGGATTTGTCCAGTCAAGTTCTGAGTATCTCCAGAACGTTACTCAACCTCTTCAGGTCCCTGTTCCAGTTTTTGACTGCCTTCATGATGAAAATGAAATAATACTGATATCTAATTGTAATTCCCCAGTTGCAATTTGTGCTGTTTCCCTCATCCTTCTGCTGTGCATGGCTGAGAAGAGTCTGGGTCTGTCTCCTCTATGCCCTGACTCTATGGACTGTCACTCATCCTGTGGAAAGGACAGTCAAGCCGTAGGTCTGAGTATCAGCCGCTAGAGCAAAATGTCATTTAAGTGGCATGACGGGACATGGTTTGGGGAGGTGGTTCCTCACAGATGCATTCTGGGTAGGTGCATGCTCTGAGATGGGCTATTTTGGTGGCTTTTGTGAAAGGAACTTGTTATATATGAAGAAGACATCACCAGACTTTTTCCTGAGTGACAAAATTGCCTTAAAAATGGTGATAAATGTTGCATGTGCAAATACGAAAGGTTTGACTAAAATGTGCCCCACTCTCACAAAGCCTGTGGGCTTCAGAGAGAGAGGTCAGTGCTCATTTTGCATGTGTTCTGAGCATATAAAAATTCTTCATAAAATGTAAAAACATCACCTTTGGGTTACACCGGGATGGTGAAAGGGGCAAAGGAGTTTAATTGACTTGTGCTGCTTCTGTGCTGCCTTGGGATGCAACAAACGTGGATGTTCAGACTGGCCATTAACAGTGTTTGTGCTTCAGTTCCTCTATTTCTGTGGGCTTAAACGTGAATAAAGACTTCATAAAAAAATGCAGCAGCTCTGTTTTTAAGGCAGGGAAATCCAAGCAATATTTTATTATAGATAGAGCTAGTATATTATTTCCAAATATTGCCTCTAAAACCAGGAAGCAACCTGTGTGGACCTTGGTGTACTTCCTACAGACCACGTGCATTGGAAGTTATATCTGTGTTTCTTGTGTGTATTCTTTGGCATAAATTTTGCTAACTGTGGTGAGAGATACAGAGATCTGTGCATAGGAGAGGCTGACCAAAAAGGGGCACTAGCTGGAACTGTGAAAGAGAAGAACCACTTAATCATTCTGACCCAGCTAAAAAGTAGTTGGGTAACATCATCTCGTCTCAAATCTCAGCATCATTCACTTGGTGACTTATTAGACTTCTTCCAAAACTCTTGGCCTTTTATAAATCCTCCTTTGCTGTGGCACAATGTGAGCTTAAATCTTTCCCCAGTCATCTCAAATGCTTGCGTAAAGACCTGAATTTCTACTCTTTTCAGATTGGTCATCTCAATCGCACACTCTAAATCTCTGTGTTTTGGGTTTTTTTCTCAATTACAAAAATAACAGAATTACAGTTTTACGTGGATTATGGCTTTTCTTTGCCTGCCCTTAACCTTTTTCCTAGTGGCATTTAGTACTTAAAAATAAAGTGCCATTTCAATGGTTAGAAAAAGCAGAGACAGGTAGTGTGGAGTTCAAGGAGGAAAGACTTATGGTCATAAATCTGTGTAACAAACTTCTGCCTGTGGTCTATATCACTCACCAAGGACAAAGGAGTGAGACAGATACTGTTCTGGAAGCTGCAACCACCCATTAGAATTTGTCACTTGTTGGACTGCAGCAACACATAAACGTAGCAGAGCTGTTTCAGTTATGCCTACATTTTTATAAACTTTATGCCTTTATTTCTGAGGCCAGGTCTGGTAAAAAATATGTGTGCACATACATGCAAATCTTGTAAGGTCTTTAGCGCTTTTTTTTTTTTTTTTTTTTTTGCTTTGTTTAAATTGGTTAACTTCAGAGAAGGGGGGGGGTAGGGTAGATGTTGGCAGTTATCTTTCTGAAATGGTTAGTGGAAGGCAGAAAAAGAGAAATTAAATCACCGCAATACTAATTCTGCCCATACTGCTCAACGTATGCCTCTCAACCTGTCTCTAAGTGGTACTCCCCACGAGTCACTCCTTTATGAAGACTTGGCTTTGCAAACTAAGTAAGCAGGTTAAGTACTCAAGTTACAGAATTATTATCCAGGCCGTTCCCTGGAGCCTAGAGTGGAGTGGATAAGCCATAAAGGCTGCATAATAAACCAGCCCAGGAATTCTTAGCACCTTCGCAGGCAGGCATACTGTCATTGCCTTCACTCTGTGGGGAACACTAATTGTAGCACTTGCTGCAGTCCCCTTCAGCTTACTGACAGAATGCCAATTTCAGGCATGAACTAATTTATCAATGGCTGGAGCGGCTAAAGAGAATATATCTCCTGTCATGTTCCAGGCTGCAACTGCAGTGTTTCTAAAGTAGCTTTTGTTGCTCCCACAAATAATGTATGTTAGCAGAGTACTTCTGCAACGAGCAAGAAGGTCCTCTAGGCTTCCAGCCTTATTAGATAACAGTTGTTATACATTAATCTGTTTTAATGAAGTTCCTGACCTTCTTCCTTGGTAGACTGATGAGTAATTTTCCAAATAAATCTTGCCTTGTGTCTTAATCCTATTTTGCAAATAATCCAAATAACTCATGTATGAACACTTACAACATTAGGACTGTGGGGAAAAAAAAAAAAAAAAGAGAAAGAGAGACTAATATACATGGATATAATATTCTGGGTAATTACAGTGTGTGGTACTTAGGACAGTGATTGCCAGTTCTGATTCATGGGGAAAACAAGAAAGTGCACAAGAAAGATGTGAAGTGGACTATTAAGTCCCATAAAAATTTATGCAGATGTCTTCAGCAAACCTGTGCAATCATAAAGTAACCAGGCAATGTGGAAAAAAAAGGTCTTATTTATGGTGTGTTGCATAAGTCAAGAGATTTAGTAGGATCTTATAACAAAGTGAGAGTAATTAAATGCCTTAGAACCAGGAATTAGACACTGTAAATGAAAAATGTCTGAAGAGGAACAGTTAATAGAGTATGTCAGTGTGTGTTTCTGGATAAGTTAATGGACATGATTAAATCTATTTTTTATCTCTACCCATAAAGCATATTGGTTCCCAGGTACTGAGTTCTACATCTGTGTATGGAGAGAAGTGAGAAATAAGTGAACAGTCATGCCTAGATGGGTAGCGCAGGAAACTGGGACAAGGATGTAGGAGGTGCTTTTAAGTTTACCTCTTAGATTAGCAGGGGAAAATGGGGGCAGCAAAGACAGAACCCGGTAAGAGCTTACTGCAGTTTATGGCTGTGATGTTGTACAGCGAGGGGTGCTGAGGCCATGCTTAGCTCTTCAGGAGTACAGTGCTTTGTGGATACATTTGTAGATAGATTTTTCCCTCCCATGCTGTCAGGTGAAACCACCCGACCCTACCATTCCCAGGGTAAATTTCAATCCTCTTGTTTGCCACCTAGTTACAGCCAGCAGTCTCATATCCATTTTCTTATGGGAAATGGGAGCTGCCGAGTGAAATGGCTGTAAAGAAGCATCCCAATAACAAAGAATAAAATATGCTAAGCCAGAGGTACGTGAGGTCTGTTATTTTGGAATTTTTCTGGGTACCTTCTTGGAAGTTTTCATCAGCTTGGGGCCTTCATTTCTGGTTAGAGAAGACAACTAGGTAACTGCAGTTGCCTCTTCAGATGTCTTTGTCCAACCAATGCTACTTTCACCCAAGCTTGGACCAATGCTGACTTTCCTGTATTTCACTGTTTAAACATTTTATTTAATTCAGTGAACATGTGACTATCTTCATTTTTTTCTATTGCTTCTTTGATCATTATGCTTTTGAATGTGGCACTTTGATCTGGTCATTGGTAAGATGAAAAGCACTTTCTGTCCAGTCTAACGTTTAACATATGAGCAGTTTTCTACTCACAGATTACAGACAGATCTGTTTCTAGGAATTCTTATTTTGTACAACTCTGTTGGCTTTTTGAAGAAGGCCAGATATTGCATTGTATTTTTCTTGTGCATTATGCTTAGTTAATGGCTGCTGTGAAATAGATGAAGAATGAAGTGAAATACAACCCCCTTTTTTTCTTTATTACAAGATTCTGTTAATAGATTATACCTCTTAAGAAATAAATCTTTATCATAAACAAATAAAATATTTACTTTATTTGAACAGTGAGAAAAATTTTCCAGCACATTAATGGAGGTAAGCAGCAGCTATTTTTCATGCAGATGCTTACATGTATAGATGTATCCTTCACTACTCTCAGTGAGAGACACCAATTAACCCTTCATTCATTAAAAGGGAAGTGTATGACTGCTGCTTTAAAACCTCAGCTGAGCATCCAGTGGCAGACGTGGTTCTGCCTGCTCTAGCTCTCCTATGTTTCACACCTCTGATCTACATTTTCCATCACAGCTCACAGGAGGTTTGGTGAGTTTTTAACTTCAGCACAGGGAAAGATGGAAAGAGAAACTCTATATCTAACAGTTATTTATCAAGATTTCTTTAGTTTTATTTAAGTGAAATCTAGATTGCGGGTGTTACCTCAGCATGTGTGAGGTAGACTTACTATAGAAGACTTCATGCTCTGTTATTCTAATAGTTACGTCTTCTTAACATGGAACATTTCAGTATTTACTTCTCAATGGTTATAAAAGCCTTCAGATACTAACAGACATGCCTAATGAATAATTAGGTGCTTTATGGTAAAATTATGGACCTAATAATTATTTTGGAAATCTGGACAACTAAATCCTATAATAAAAGTAGTATTTAAATCTGTTAGGCTCTCATAAAGTTGATTAAAAAAAGTGTCTGTGTCAAGTTTGTTAACCAGTCTTGTTGCCTACAGTGGGACATTCTGGTAACAGGTTTTTGCTTTTGGTGAAGGAATAGATATTGAAGGCTGTATCACAATGAAGGGTCAAAAATAAGTCTTCGCTCAATATAGATCAGTGCAGTGATGCCAACATGGTTTTGTAATCCATGAGGATTTGACTCCCAGCTTAAAAATACAGTTGTTAGAATAAATATAATACAACACTGACCCTCTGCTGAAGACTCTCCTTCTGCTTCATCCTGTAGGATGGAGGAATCTCCATTCCAATTACTGCATGATACAATATGAACTTTGCTACAAAATTGGCTTAAAATGGCTGGTGATAGTCACTGGAGGAGCTCAGTTTTTAACCTCCAACAAACTGACTGTCAGCAGAGAGAGAAGGGACAAGCTTAGTGTAAGAATTTGCAGGCCAGGTATCCCGTAGCTCTCATGAAAAACAGTTTGCAGAAATTACCTGTGAATGAATTCACTGGTACCATTAAAAGAAAATACTAAAAAGAAGCAACGTTGTGTTTTTTAAGAGTCCATAAGCAAAAAGGCTCGTGGTAAGAAAATCTGAATGAAATTTTCTTGGAAAGATAAAAAAGACGTGACACCCAGTGACGAACAAATGGCAGCTACTGAGGTAAGTGGTGATGCTACGATAAAGAACTGAAAGAATGTAAGGGATGACTGTCACAGTCCACTCAGTGGACTCATGATGGTTCATTTACTATGATCTCAAAGCACACAAAAAAATCAAGGAGACCACACCAAGGGGTTATGCTTTGATCAAACAGCGCAACTTTATTGTTTGCCTTCAAAGTGACGTGTGATAGATAGAGTGACAGGAAAGGAAGAAAAGGTAAAGTAAAAAAAAAAAAAACACGATAAAAGAGGATTATAGCTATCACCATGGGTCCAAGGCATCCCTATGGTCCCAGGTCCAGGCAGCGTCCCGCTGGTCCTTGGTGGGGAAGATCTCCAAAGCTGTGTTTCTAAGGAGCCATCTTTTATGCCAGGCAACACACCTTGCTCCTCCTCTGGCCCATGGATTGCTGCCAGCCTCCGCCTTCTTGAGCAAGGTTACCAGCATATCCAAAGAGGGGTGCCCGAGGCGTGGTTTGCTTTAGAGGCGGGTAGCTTCAGACCAGGAGGTGTGGTTTGTATTATAATGATATTATAATGAAGAAAGTTCACCCGGAGTTCAACATTTCTGGTTCGTTGCTATGACAGTGGTTGTGATCCATCTTACGGACAGCAGTTATGCGGCCTTACCGTAGTTGTTCCTCTCAGTCCCAGGTCACAGGGAGCGGCATAGTACTCCTCGTACCGTGCAGTTCTCCTTGCCAGGGTGTTTGCATCTTGGTGTCCATGAGGACCACATTCCATCTCCAGGTCTCTGTTGGCAATGTTGAGACAGTATCTTCCTCTTTGGACCGACTCCTACACCACCCTGTGGCTCAACATTGTTATCAGGACCACGTGGCAGTGTCATAACCCCCTAAGAGTAGTAAAAGAGGATTGGGAAAGAAAAAGGGGAGAGGAAAATGACCGACAGGAAAAAGAAAGGGGAAAAGAGTCAACTTTATATCAAACAATTTACAATAATCAAATGATATTCATTAAAATGACTAAACATAGATCTGCTTGAGTCTTATATAATTTGCCTTGTGACAATAGATTTAGGGATGTCCACGTTGGAGGGGATATTCAACAAGTTATGTGCATTGACTACAGATGTCAAATGTGTCAATCGATTTACCATTCTCCATTTTAAGTCATACAATATTATTGACAAAACAAAATTGATCAAGACCAATATCAAAAGGACAGCAATAGTATGACACAACTTGTTCAAGATGCCTGTAGCAGTCGGTGACCATCCAAAAAGTGTGTCCCACCATCTATGTTCTGCATCTTTTCCCACTCTCCTCATGACATGGTGTATTTCTTCCACATTGTGGTGGACAGTTATCAAGATTTTCTGTCCATTTTCTCTGACCTTTTCCAAAATCTTGATCAAGTCTTGATGCTGTAACAGTTGTTTTACCAAAGTGATATTCATCCCAATGGGTACAGGCTGCAATTCGTGAATCAGTGTATAATTAGATTTCAAGAGCTGGTGAGATGTGACTGGGGCTAAATAGGAAAAGTCACATCCAGGGATGTTAATAAAATTACAAACACAAAATTTTGAATGATTCTTAGTATCCACAATTACCATAGCTACAGATAAAGAATTACAAGCAGTCCTCAAACACGCACAACCTTTGCCAATATATACAAGCACTGTTTCAGGGTTATCGTCAGGACAAATCTCGAAATGACAGATATTCTCTGTAGTGTCTAAACAAATGTCTTGAGCTCTGATTGTGTTGCCTTCACAGAGGAACCCTTTTTATTCTCACATGATACAAGATTCTAAGTCCACAGTTTGCCATTTCTTATCCACGTTTTGGGCCCATACTCTTATCCTCGAACAGATATAGTTCCATTGTGGTTCAGTCCTAAGGCAATGATGGGGTAGATTACATTTATTGATGCATGGTATGTCGTCATCACGAAATCTGTGGCAATGTTTGTGGTGGGGTTATAAGTAAAGTTTACCAAATTCCATCAAGACTGGAGTTTCCTCTCAATGTCAGTGGCACTGTCCCAGACTATTTTCCAAATTTCAATTGGGAAAGTGCCTTCTTCACCTTCTCTAATAATTGAGGCAGCCACTGATTGCGTCCATAATTGGGCCTGGATACAACTGAGGTCAAAGGAATGTTATTTTGGATTATACCAAGTGCATCTACAATCAATTCATGGTCTTTCACATTCACTTTTTCCCATTTTGGTAGCACATTTGCTAACAGCCACTCGTTAGTTCCCAGAGCCGATAGGGAAGACCGCAAAAACCAGGGCAATCCTGCCAGATCATTAGCTGTAGTGGTCAATTTGTTCATTAATCTCTCTAAGTCAATACCATTCAAACCCCCAATCCTGTTCCCAAAACACCAGTTAGGTCTCTCTGAGTCTGTTTCCCAGAAGGAATCCATTTCCACATCCCGGTTATCCATCCTCCCTAAAAGGGTTTTAGGAAAGGAGAGCAGGCTGACTGAATTTCTGAAACATTAACTTGCATGAACAACTCAACTGGTTTAAGAGACCATTCTGGATTAAACTACATTTGTTGATGACCTGTATTTCTGATTATGTATGGTCCATTTTCAAAAATGTTTTGATTGGGTACAGCTATTGGTTGAGTGGTAGGTGTTATGACTTCTATCCTGAATTCTCCCCAGTATCTCGTGTTGGTTTTGCCATACATAATCTTATGGGGGTATTGCATTGCAGTCAAATTTAGCCAAAGTCTGGGCTTTGGTTTTTACATGAAAAATAGAACCATGGGGTTCAATTCCATAGCTGTTTGTTGGTTCAGCAAGGGACTCGGTAATTAATCTGCATCGTATGGAGATGTTGTCACCCTGAGCCACCATAAAAGGGGGTAAAGCTTAATTTTTACCATTTAGTGTGAGGATAGTGTCTATGCCATGGTGTGTGACTATTGCAACAAGCATCACTAGGGCTTAGTTACAGCATTTATTTTGAATTTGAAGGTTAGACCTAATAGATCTGATTGGTTTGCCAGATTGCTTTGCCAATTACACACCACATAGACAGGCCTTGTCAAGGTGAAGTTGTACCAACAGTCAGTCTTATCATTTTTGCAAGATTTAGAGATCTCAATGTTGTTGGTACTTGGGTCCAGGGTGGTATAATTGCCGACGTACTTTTGGCGACAGCACATGGTGAGGGATTCTTGTTTATCACATCCCCACTCAGCAGTATGACAAAGTTTTGCTGAAATGCCAGGGTGGATACTGGTTGTTAAATTCGGATGCAAAAGATTTCCAGAGACTGTAATTAAAGAGGCCTTTTCATAGAGAAATCCTTCCACTTTCCTGCATCCTACTTGAATCTTTTCTCCAATTATTCCAGTCAAGGTTCTAATCCAATATTTCCTGTCCCACTCCCATTCAAGTTGGTGATACACTTCATCATTATGCATTACTACAGTAGCCAGATTTGGAAGGCGATCCTTGGGATACTGTCCTGTAAAACTAGTATACCTGACAGTAGCTTCAGACCAAGGCCATTCAGCATACTTTTGATAATGCGTAAGTGGGAAAATACAAAAAAGTAGTACCAGTCCAATTATACTATCAGTCATCTTAAAATTTACGCCTTGAATTTTCATCCATTTATAATTCATGTTATTTTTGGTGTCCCTCGGAGTTCTCCTGTAAAAATAAAACAACAGAGCTTGCTTTCCTGAGGCAAAAAGATGGAATTATCCAGCGGGTATTTATCCGATATTCCTTTCCCTGGGCATCGGAGGCTACCTATGCATATGCATTCTATGGGGTTTTCAGTACCAGTGGTATGCTTCCCACAGCAGGGAGTTCCACCAGAAAGGGTTGTCCTGGGAAGTGAGCTGGGTTCTTTGAATCATTTGGTCCCTTTAATGAGGGAATCGAGGAAAGAGCCTTTGGGCAAAAAGCGGTGGTTTTGGGGCATCCATTTACCCCCCACCTATCGTTTACACCTTTAACGGCTTCCCACAAGTGGACATCCCAATTTCCCTCATGAGGTTTCAAAAGTCATTTTAAGAGTCCTTTCTACAATCCCATTAGCTTGTGGATAATATAGGGTATGAAAAACCCATTTAATCACTTCGTGCCCAATCCTGTACAATTCTGGTGGTAAAGTGGGAACTGTTATCAGATTGTATTTCTTGTGGCTTTGGAAAAGTTCCAAACCGTTCTTGAAGTGCTTTCAGGGTGTTCTGCCCTGTAGCCCTGTTAAAGGCTTCGGCTTGGACTAGTCCTGATATTATCTCCACTCCCACCAGCACAATATGTTTTCCTCCTGATTCCTTAAAGGGGTCAATATAATCCACCTGCCAGTCATCCCACAAGCCTTTACCCTCCCTTAAATGCAGAAGATCATTCTCTAAAGGGTGCCTTTCAAGTCATCTTGGGCATTGTTCACAGGCTGATATGCAGGTTTTACACAGTCCTCTGGTGACGGGCCATCCTCGGGCAAGGGCTTCTCGGTGCTGATCTTTAGCTCCTGTGTGTTTTCGCTTCACATGCAACCATTCTAACAGGCATTCCCAGTCTTCTGAAATCTGGTCCTTTTGCACAGGGGCTAGCCTTGCTAACTCATCAGCCCAGTTATTCCATTATCCTGCTGACCCCCCATCTATCTGATGGGAAGCTACCCAACCTACAGCAAAGTTCCCTCTGCTAGCGATACTTAGGATTTCTAGCCATTTTTCTTTTGCCACACTGGAATCCTATTAACCTACCATTCATTTTGCTCCCAGAAAGGAAGCCATTCGGTACATCCCTTAATCCCCGTAGATCTGAGGGACTCTGGAAGCCCCCTTATCAAGAGGTCATGATTTTGGGGTTCACCAGCAGCATCATTGGGGTTTCATATCAGGGAACCAATTTTCTTTCCTGTATCATTTGCAAGCAGGCTGCTTTGTGTACACTTTTTAGCAACTGATCAGCTGTGCCGGTGATTGCTGGGGATCCCCTCTATCTAAAGGGTTCAATCCTCCAGCCCAATAAGCAGCCTGCTGGGTTAGGGACCATGGGGCACGTTTATCTCCTGTTGTCAAGAAAACTCCATGACCCCCATAGCCATTGGCTTCCTTTTCACTTAATTGGATGTGGTCCCCCCCAGTTAAGGATACGCCACACGTAGTCTGTTTTGGATTCTTTAGGAAGGGGCCCATACTCTCTTCAGTTTGGCTAGCTCGGTGGCAGTATATCATGTCTCTTTAATTGTACTGTGAGGGTCATTATCCTCCTCATTCAGATAAGTATATTCTGTTTTAATTAAGGGTCTCACTTGAGGGTTTTCTCCAAAATGCTTTCTCGCCTCCTCCAACTCCTTCTGAAGGTACGTTCAGTTTATTTGTCAAATACCCTTTTCCTCCACTTCCAGCTCTACCTCACTCAGTGCTTCAGTGTCTTTAAAGCATTCTGCCTTCAGAGTGGCTTTTAACAAGTGGTTTTCTTCCCTTTTTTCTCTAATTTTTGTTTTAAGTCATAATTTGTTTTTTGCAGAATTTTCACCAAATTTTCAAGGGATTCTATAATCTTGTTTTCATTACTGTGTTGCCTCAGGTGATCTTCAATTGCAGCAACCAGGCTGGCTCCTGAAATGGCACAGACTATAGTTTTTCCTTTACCTGATCTAACCTTAGCTTCAGTCTGTAAAGAGGTCACTCGGTCCACTACACTCTGCAAGTTTGTCCAATTATCTTGAGCCCAATCTTCTCCTGGCACAGAGGGTCAAGCCCCGTACTTTGCCAAAAATGTGTAAAACAAGTCCCGATCTTTCATTAACGAAAAGTCTTGATTATCAGCCTTTTCGGCCATTCTCACTACCAAGGGACCAAACACACTTCGGGGAGGCCAGACTTAGTTACAAACACACAGCTGTGTCGCCCTTCTCTTCCCTGAGTGGTTGAAGGGACAAAAATCTGCTTCGGGAAGGCAGCTCATAGTTACTAAAAGGTTTCCCTTCACTTTCCTGAGCAGACAATTCTCATTAATATGAGGGCAGCCCCCCTTTTAGCACTTTACCCCTTTTGCACTTTGAGTTCTTTTAGTTGGATCCCAATAGACAGAGCCCTCAGTTGGAGTTTGGAGTGCTAAGTCCTGGGCTTGTGTGGTATGCGGGGAACTCAAGTCCCCCCCTTGCTTTCTGGACACCTCTCACCCAGCTGGGTGTAGGGCCAGGTGCAGCTGGAACGAAACGTCCTTCCCCTGTTACAAACCACACACAACCTGCACCCCTCTGTCTCTCAGGATCCTGTCTGTGATGCCAATTTTATGTCAGGGTCCACTCAGTGGACTCATGATGGTTCGTTTACTATGATCTCAAAGCATAAAAAAAAATCATGGCGACCACACCAGGGGGTTATGCTTTGATCAAACAGCGCAACTTTATTGTTTGCCTTCAAAGTGGCGTGTGATAAATAGAGTGACAGGAAGGGAAGAAAAGGTGAAGTAAAAAGAAAAAAAACGATAAAAGAGGATTATAGCTACCACCACAGGTCCAAGGCGTCCCTATGGTCTCAGGTCCAGGCAGCGTCCCGCTGGTCCTTGGTGGGGAAGATCTCCAAAGCTGGGTTTCTAAGGAGCCATCTTTTATGCCAGGCAACACACCTTGCTCCTCCTCTGGCCCATGGATTGCTGCCAGCCTCCGCCTTCTTGAGCAAGGTTACCAGCATATCCAAAGAGGGGTGCCTGAGGCGTGGTTTGCTTTAGAGGCGGGTAGCTTCAGACCAGGAGGTGTGGTTTTGTATTATAATGATATTATAATGAAGAAAGTTCACCCGGAGTTCAACATTTCTGGTTCGTTGCTATGACAGTGGTTGTGATCCATCTTACGGACAGCAGTTATGCGGCCTTACCGTAGTTGTTCCTCTCAGTCCCAGGTCACAGGGAGCGGCATAGTACTCCTTGTACCGTGCAGTTCTCCTTGCCAGGGTGTTTGCGTCTTGGTGTCCATGAGGACCACATTCCATCTCCAGGTCTCTGTTGGCAATGTTGAGACAGTATCTTCCTCTTTGGACCGACTCTTACAATGACCTGAATAACGAATGAGTGAAGAGGGGAACACTGTGTTTGGAGATATTTTGCACTTTGAACACCTGAATCTCCATGGACTATAATAAACCATCTCCATGTTCATAAGACCCCAAGGATGTCTAGCCAGCAGGCTGTTGTAGTCTTGGTATCAAGTGCTTTTTTAGCATTGTTAACTATTTTTTATGATGGTGTATGTATCCAGCCAAGTTTGTAATTTAGTGAACAGGTTATTCTGCCTCCAGCTGCTCACCTTACCCAGTTTTGTCACTTTAGCTACAATTTAATGACCTGCCCAATATCAGAAAGCAACAACCATCTCTGCAACTCCTTTCTTTTCACCCTCCAAAGGACCCCAAGTCCACCCAAACTTCATCTGCTATGGACTATTTGATTTTTCTTTGCAGAAGTTGCTCTGTTGCCTTGACTAAACCACATTGCCTCCTGCATCTTCTCAGGAGGCTGTACTTCCAGCTGTCAGGCCATGAACCTTATCCCAGCCCACCTGTGATGTAGAAAATAAGGCTTTGTAGCAATGAGACAGCTGGTTTGCTGTCAGTACCACTAATGCTCACCAGTACAATGTCACTGCTGCTTTCTGTGCCTCTATCTCATATAGTCACCTGTCACCTGGTCTGCTGCACCTGTACTGAAAACAGGAGCAAAGGGTTTGTTCTTTGGCTGGGGGGTTGCAAGGACCATGGCACAGAGGTGTTTGCCTTCAGTAATAATAACTAAACATATTAATGAAAGGTTGAAACACACTCAGCTTTTTAGGTCTAATAGTCTTCTCAAAAATAGAAACTAAAGAATCAAATTGATCTTATTCCTGTTCAAAAATCTCTGAAATGTGTTTGGTGATACAACCAACAGCAGCACAAAAAACATATATCTAAGTGCATTTCCAACCATACAAAAGGGAGCACTGGTGACATACATCTGGAGTGCTGGGTCCTGTTCTGATCTCCCCAATACAAGATTGAGAGGGACTTAAGGGATCACAAAGGACCATGGGGATGATGAAGCATCTGGAATATCTCACATTCGAGGAGACACTGAGAGAGGTGGGGCTGTTCTGCCTGGAGAAGAGAAGGGTCGGGGTTCAGGACTCAGGGGGCTGTTATCCATGTGTATATACTCCCAGTGTAAAAAGATGGAGCCAGGTTCTTCTTAGTGGTACACACACTGCTGGGAGGAGAGGCAATGGGCACAGAGTGAAATACAGGAAACTGCACTGAAAACTTATTTTTTTAAAAAAAGGGTTTAAATGTGAGGGTGGTCAACACTCAAGCAGGTTGCCCAGATTGGACATGGAGTCTCTGTCCTTGGAGATATTTAAGACATGACTGGACACAGCCCCAAGGAACTGTTGCTGATCCTGCTCTGAGCAAGGCAGTTGGACAGGACAATCTCCAGAGGTGCCACCAACGTCATCCATTCTGGGATATGGTGAGTGGGGGTAGGAGGCCATGAAGGAAAAAGGGATGCTTCAGATAAAGGACAAATTTTTCCTGATAATTCATTTGGGTAAACTGGCCCTGGCTACTTTAGCCTGATCACTGAGGGAAGACTTCTACTGCCAGGGCAGAAAATAAAGAACAGAATTCCAAATACATATAGAAACCCACATCATTTGAAGAGGCAACCTGGCCATTTCACAAGGGAGAGTCTGAGCCACAGGTTGTAGCCTGGGAGTGGAGGCAGTAACCCGGACCTCTCCTTCCAGTGCCTCTTTCACATAGCCTGAGGAAATAAGACTTGGTCATGTCCTGGGAGTGCTGAGAGTGATGGGGAAAGTGCCATAACTACATCATTTTGAGCAGTATGTCAATACCCAGGAACAGAGATCTGCAGCAAACAACTCTGCTTTTCCTATCGTGTCTGGTTTTGTTATCTATGAACATATATATGTCTAAAGAGTATCTGGGACCTTGTTATAAATGATGGTCCCTACAGACACACTGTACTTATCTTTATGGTAAACACAAAATCCAGAAAATAAAGGAAGTTGTTTGGAGAGCTTGAACCAGCCACAGAAGAAATTAACATCATTAGTTGTGATTGTCTAACGGAGTCGTTAAGGTCAGACTTACAGAAATCTAGCCTGACCTCAGGCATTTTCTGGGTCACAGATGCTCACCCTGTAACCTGCATCACATCTGTAACTCCCAGTTGAGCTAAAGCAGGGATTTGGGGAAGAAACCCCGTTAGGATTTGGTGATGGATGCAAGGTCTCCTTGTAAATAGACTAAATAGAACATGATCCTCTGGAAAAGCAGCGTACTGTCAAAAAAGAGAAAGTATGGGGAGGTAAAAACAGTGTTTCTGAAGAGCAGCGATGATCACAGTATGGGTTAGACACACTCTTTGTTTTGAGATCCTTGTTAAAACCGTGACAGCTTAAAGCACTCTACGGAAATGAAAAATTGGAGCAAAATGCTATGGGACTGCTGAGAGAGTGTTTTTTGCAGCAAATTCCAGAGCTGAAAAGTGGAAGAACACATTGACTGTACGCCCAGGAGAGAAAGCAAAAATGGATATGAACAAATGATTGCAAAACACTATGTTTCTGCAGCCGAGCAAGTGATCATGCAGGTGTCTGGATCGAACAAGCTCTGCCCGGCCATCGTGGCGGCAGAAGAGTACACACGGTGGGTAATTACTTTAGCCTGGCTGACAGTGATACATTTATTAAACTGTGATGAGTCATTACTTTCACTTGTCTGTCCAGACCCAAAGTACTTCTATAGTGATAAACTCCAAAAAGAGATTGTAAAGATTTCTACCTGCAGGAGCAAATTAATTTCTGCCCCCATGCTACTGAGACTCTTAGCAGAGCAGATAATTCATGTCAAGAAGGTGGCTAGCCTCTTGGCAGAGGTAAGGGAAGTGGAGGAGCCGAGTCTAGGGAAAAATTCAGGGAGGCAGAAGTTGGATCCCCCTATACAAGAGAAATTGCAGAGACCCTCTAAGGATGAAGCAATGCATTCTTGTGGAGAAACCTTGAAATATCTTTCAGTTGGCAGGAAGCAGAGAAACAGGTTGGCAGCCACAGCGATGCCATTTAAAAATTCAGCTTCTGGACAGCAATGTGCTTTTATTGTAGAATTTTAGGTTCCCTGTGCCAAGCCTGGTATTTTTCTCCAAACTCATTTTTATTCTCAGCACTGAATTAATATTTCTATTTTGCTTTGCAGTAAGCAGCAATACCGCATTATAAACACAAAGTCATGTAAATACACTAACCATCACTGATTACAAATGCTGCTCCTGTGGGCTGGTTTTCAGCCAGCAGTTTTGAAGACAGAGTGTATTTGTGCCTGGATTTTGCCAGTTCACAAGATATAGGAAATGAATGCCTCATTAGAAAAAATGTATATACTTAAACTTATTTTCTTCTCTTTGAGCTATCATTTAAGGCTAAATCCATTTATGGAGCTAAATGAGAATGGCAGAAAACAAAATAATGTGGACATGGCTTATAGGCATCCCATGAAAGTTGGCTTAGTTTTATTCTTTCTAGCTCAGCATCTGCTGTGGCTTGCAGTCCAGGGTCTCCATTGGAAAACATCAGAAAACTGTGCAGCTACACACAGTTAAAGATAATCTATTTGACAAAAATAAAAAGGGCAGAGAATCTTTTATGTCAGAAGGTAAGCGAGATGAAAAGAAGTAGAAGCATGTGCTCTAATAACACTGCAAAAAACCTATACCATGAAAAAAGTTCCTCGGAGAACTTTGTTGTGGGAAGCATTGAGCTAAAAAGTATGTGGCAGATAGTCAGATGGACAAGATCTCTCCACACAATGCTCCAGTCCAAATGGATGATGAGATACTTGGATACAGGAAACTATTGAGGAGGAGCGAAGGGTTTCTGTTGCATTGGTGTTTAGAGCTGATGCAAGTGTAATGGGATTACTGTATAATGTCCTCTGTCCACAACGCCAGAAGGTTAATAGGTTAAACAAGGATTATACTGGAACCAAACAAATGTTGAAAATGTGGGGAAATATGCCCTGGTAGCAACAGACTGCAGGAGCACAATGTGGGTAATTTAGAAAAAGATTAAAAGATGACTTGATCATAACAAGTAAGTACCAACAGGGGGAATAGAAATTAAAATAATGGGCTCTTGAGTCTTTCAGACCCATATGTAACAAGATCTAGTGGCTGGAAGCTGAACTTAGACAAACCAAGGGTAGAAATAAAATACACGCCTGCTGATGAGAGTAAATTAACCAATGGGAGCACTGACTGTGTGATGGGAAATGTATAAATACATGTATCACTGAAAATGTGTAAACCACTGAGGTATTTTTCAAAATAACATGCTGATTGTTTGAGGAAGGTCTGATGACTAGTATCACACAGATAGTTTGCAGGATAGCAAGGATAAACTCAGGTTAAATAATCTGTGAATTCCTGACTGTCTCTAGTGATAAAAATGCAAAGATAAAAGAACAGTTATAGTTCCCCCTGCTCTGGGAGCTGGTCTTGTTTATAAACCATGTGTAAGCTTCAGAGATTTTCCCAAATATTTGTCTCAAGTCCTCACAGTCCCCCATCACAGGAAGGCAGAAGCTGGATGGAGTGCTTTGAAGCCGCTCCTGACATCCAGGCACTATTCTCCCCGGCTGTATCAAGTAAGAGGAGCCAGTGGAGTTAGATAAGAAAGTAATTGTGCCGCCGTCACTGAAACACAAGGCATTTTAGTCCCAGAGACTGGCAGAGGTTAATTAAAAGTGTGAATTTCAAATGATTCCATTAAACTGGTACAAATTCCATTTTGAACACTGATTTTTCATTCTAAACCCATGGGCTCTAACTTAGTTTAAGGAATAGTATTCAAGTAACCTGAGATGGAAACAGTTTAAAGCCAAAATGCATGTATATGCATGAAGGTGTGCATCACTTGAGTGGTCTGAGCAGCCTAGTGTGAAATGGTATGTATCTTAAACCTTGTAGTCTTGGGAAAGAGAGACGTGTGCAATTAATTTTTTTTTAACTAGCAGGTCACTTGTGCCCTCCTCCTGTTGTTTATCTTTCCCACACAAATTATTTGTACTTGAAGTATATGTCAATGCAAAAAGGTTTCCCTGTTCTCCATGAGTGGAGTGCTAGTTCTTTCTGTGCTTCAGGTCATTGGAGAAAAGGTAACTACCCAGATACAAGTGTTTTTCACAGCTTTTGAGATATCAACATTCCTTTTAAATTGTACTGGAGTGTACGCATTTCACAAGCTACTTTTGTCCCAGAAGTTATTTCAAGTCCCAAAACTCTGAAGCTTCTGAGTTCCTTAGGCTTCTGTGGTTGAAGAGACTCTGAAGACCCTGAATAGACCTCAAAAACCTTCACAAAAACCTAAAAATGGTAGCCCTTCAGAAAATCTTTGGCTTGCTGTGGACTTTCATATTTAACTTTCTGTTGAAGACTAGAGAGTTAAATAGGATATCTTTGTCTTCAGTTATTCATAGTGCTACTTGCTCAGTTGCTGCCCTGCAATAATTATTTCCATGGGGAACCTGGAGCTTTTTCCATTAGTCAAAGAAATGAAAGTCCTCAATCTCTTTTATTTTGGAAAAAATAAAGCTTGACTTTAAGGTGTTTCTGCTGAGTCAAATTTACACTGTGTTCTTGTTGCTCAAACAAAATGTTTCAAGGGTCATTTTCAGTACAGATGGAGTGGTTTTTTTAGGCACAACCTGTGCTTAAAATGTCTGGGCTGAAATTGTTTCTAAGACTACATTTCCCTGCAACATCTCTTTGGCTACTTCATTTAAAGGAAATATTTTGTATGGATGCAAGTGCAATGCAAATGGTCTGTTACATCCTGTATCTTTTCCAGCCCGGCCTCAGGAATGGGGCAAGGCGGGTACATCAAGGAAGCTCTTATGATTCTTAAAAGGCCACCTTTTATTCTGAAACAGAAAAGGAACAATTTCTCTGTACTTTGAGATGCAAAAGCTAAATTTATAACTGGCTTGACAATAGGGAAAGCTATTACATCTCATTGGAGAGAGATTGAAAAGGGTGATTTTCATTTTATTACATAGTGGGAGACATTTCATCCAAGAGAGTTGTGCCAGTCCTACGTGCACTTATTAAACATTGTCTATGACTTTTGATTTGTGGTTTATGAAATAAACTGTGTGTTATTCTGCAGATTATCTCAGGAATACTCTTTGGAAATAAGTGTCACAGTAGTTTGAGTCTTCCACTAAGTGGCATAGTTGTAGTTGACCATGGGAAATATTTGTGGAATTCAAATGTCACTTCTGAGAAATGTTTTCAGAATTGTTGAGACCCATACATAAAAGTTTATTTTACAAACTTCTTTCACAAAAAAATCATGCATCTTTCCAATACTATGACAAGGGAAAAAGACCCATCATGCTTTGTATTATCCAGTGCAATGTCATGACAATTACAACAGCAATTAAGGAAGAAGCAGGCTGACTTGTCCCACAATCCTGGTTTTATTTTGAGCAAAAACCACTGATAGTTTAATATAGTTAAATCTCTCTGGAGAATGCAGGTAATCTTGCAGTTCAGGCATTATATTAACCACAAGGAGACCTGATTTCTGTTCCAAGTTCTGATATTGGTATCAACAGTGGAAATATTGGATTAAGTTGAAGGCACCCAACTGTTGCATCTCAGCAACCCTGTGCAGAAACAGACCATGTGAGCTGTACAACATATGCGTAGTGGCTCACACGTGCTGTGCTCTGTTCAACCTGCCGCAGATGCTGTGCACAGATTTCTCCCAGGTATGCAATAAGTGCATTGCACTTTAGAGTCTCTGGACTTTACACACTGAGACTGGTCCAACAGCATGGGCAGAGGGAACTTCTGGGCATGAAAATCTCCTAGAAGAGTGCTGGATAACTGCAAATCCTGACAAAAGAAAAATTTCTCTGATTATTTTTTTATTATTTTTTTTTTTTTAACTGAATGATTGTTCTGGGCAATAAAACAAATTTGAAAAGAGAAAATCAGCAGGGAAATCCAGATGACTGGCAGCTCTACTGAGGCTATTTAGCTTCTTTTAAAGCAATTCTCAGGTTTGCAAAGAGAGCTTTTCTGTGCTGGAATTGATTCCTAGTTTGTATTTGTCTAGCATGTAATAAATAAAACCTCTGATCCACCTGGAGCCTCCAGGGGCCCTTTGTATAGCCGGAGATCAACAGGTTCATTCAGTAGTGTAAATCACAGAAATGTAAGAAGGAAGCTAAAATGACTGGGTACATCAAATCTCTGCACTGAGGGAAAATATCCCTTATTCCTGCTCTGCTCCCAGGGCAGACTGTTCATCTCATGTTCTTGCAGATGCTCACCAGAAAGGACCCTTCAGCTCCCTGCTTCTTTGGCATTCCAGTTAAAGATGTTTCTCTAAAAGCCAAATGAAATCTTGGAGGTAATAATTAAATGTCTTCCTAAACTGGTGGAGAAAAAATGATTGCCCTCACATTTAGACCCATTTTACCTATGTTATCAGCCACACATTCCCTATATCTGTCCTCTCTACCTGTCTGAACAGTTCATACTTGCTGGATGGCTAAACACTTGTTTCTCTCCTGCAAATGCTTCCCATTTTCTTAAACCCTCCTTCCTTGAAATATAATGTTCATAACATGGAGCAGCACCTCAGCATCCTGTACCCTACCCCCAGCTCTCCTGTTAATATCTCCCAGTGAGATTTGCCACTTGACGAACAAGAGCTGCACATAGTCCACTGACAGAGAGCTGTAGGCTACTAATACCTGCAAATCTTTCACAGACACACTCCTTTAAAACAGGGAACAAAACCAGGCATCAAGCTGATGCCAACAGTGACATCTACTAAAGATGTAGAGGTTCAGCTGGACCATCGAGTTTTTCAGTGTGGATGGAATACTGGCCATAGGTATGCCACCAGTGAAACACATCAGCTGCATTTCTGTTGTTATTAATACTGGAGATTCTCAGAGTTTCTCAGGCCCATCTCCTGTTGAGGCAATAAGCTATAGCTGAGCAAAAATGCTGTAAACTGTTAAAGAGTTGTGACCGTACCCCTGAAACACCGGAAAATAAACTAGCACAACTGGCATTTGACTCATTGGATCACATTTCATGTAAGTTAAGAAAATAAATAAGAAGATAAGACAGTTCTGTTCATGCAGAAATACAATTGTGCTGTTTCAGGAAGTGGCTAGACAGTACCAGTTTCTGTTGAACGTATGCAAAATATATAAATCAGCTGATCTGATTTGACATTAATTACATGTTTAGTTTTTCCTAAGGCACACTGCATTGTGAATAAAAAACTCTAAAGGGGAGGAAGTGAAATCCCACTTCCGTTGCCACTTGAATACATCAAAATTGAGTCTATGTTTGCAATCACTGAAATCAGGCTGTATGCAGAAGAAGATGGTTGCTGATACTGCAGTGGTATCTCTCACCTGTTCTTCAGTGATGTGGGTTCAAAATCAGCTCTTCCACATATTTGGAACATGGCTTTGGGAAAAATCACTTCTGTTAAGCAGCATGTTAAGCTATACATCAATGGATGGTAATCACTCTTTGCCCTGAATCTCTAGCTGGAAAAATGGCACCATAACCCTTCCTTTCTCCCAGCTTTATTTGTGTACTTCTTTGGGAGGACAAGTTGGGACAGAATCAGATTTACCGAGCTGTTAGGTATCCATGTGACCACTGTGCTTTAGCTGTATCTAGTTAGACTTACCATAAACCAAAAAAATTGCATTTTACCAGACTCAGGCAATCTTTGTGCTCAAAAGGTCCACAGAAAACACAACCCTCTGAACAGAGAGAGTAGTACAAAACTTTCCAGGTTGCTGTTGGGTTTGAGAGAATGGGGTTTTATTCCGTGTTCACCTGTGATCTGCCTGTCCTGCCTGGGACCAGTCTGTGAAAGTCATTTAGGCACCTAAAGGTAGGTATCTACAGCTAGGTCTGGATAAGGGCAGGGCACATGACACCTAATCCTTTTTGTTGTCCATCCCCTGGGTCCTAAATCCTCAATTACACTTGTAGGGTCCTAAACATCTTGAAGATTTTGGGTCCTGGTGGAATTTTCAAGGCTTCTTAGTGACCTAGAAAAAGACTTTATTATGTTTAGTTTCCAGAAACCTTAGCATCTAAATTCCCTTTAAATTGTCCTACAGAGAATTTCAAAAATACAATATGAATCATCAAGCACTTAAGTATTTTAAATACTGAGAGGATCTGTTGAAATTTATCTGAGAACATTGATGGACCCAGCAGGAACAGCATCAAAGTTTTTTTTCAGCCCTTAGCACCTTTCCTCTGTGCACAGCATAGGAGAGAGGGCAAAAGGCTTTGAAAGGTCAAAAAGAATTGCTGTATTTAGAAAGAGGCAGGGAAGGCAAGTGAAACCATGGGTCAGATAATTTGCATTTCTGGACATATACTGGAGAAACTGGAACAAAGTGGAATGAGGATGAATGTTGGAGAAACTGGAATGAACCTGACATCCTCAGTGCCAGAATGGAAGGTGGTTTGAGAGACACTTTGTAAGTGCAAACAATCTGGACAAATTGGAGATCGCTTACATTTTGGAACAAGCAATTGCTTGTATATAAGCTGTGGGCAGCTCGATGAAGAGTCTGCAAAAAAACATGGGAGGAAACCTCAGACTGCTATGAAAAAAAAAGAAATCCTCCTGGGATATGTGTACCAGAGCACTGCATAAAAAGATGTTCCTTCTGTGCAACTATGGAGAAGTCTCAGCTGTCCAGGTATGGGCCCCAGGAAGCAAGAAAGATATGAAATAATGGGAGATAGTCCAGGGGGGGGAAATAAAAATGACTAGGAATCCAGAAAACATGAAGATTGAAGGAGCTGGGGTTGTTTAGTTCAGAGAATAGAAGGCAGAGAGGAGATATATGAGAGCTTAAATGTTTAAAATACTGCTGCACAAAGGAAATATCCACTTCCATATCCAGTGCAAGCAGATATGAGTATGAATTGTAGTAAGGGAGAGAGGGATCAGTCTCCAGAATCCAGGGGGTTAGCGGTGGTGTAGGCTGCCTGGGGAGGTGGGAGCATCTCCTTCTGTCTGCAGAGGTGTCTGGGTGACAGCAGCCGTGACAGTTTGTGAAGAGCTGAAACAGCCTTTGTGCAAGGAGGTGGACTAAGTGACCTCTATCATGGCTGAAAAATTAGGCCCTCAGTTTCACTGTCACTCATATTTTTCTCTGTAAAATGGGGACAATTCATAGCAAGCCACACTATTACCTTAAATCTGTCAAAGATTATGAGGAGCTTAGATGCTTCAGGAGCCAAAGAATGGAGGTGTATAAGTTTCTGAGGTTGATCAGCAGCCTCTTAAAACCATGATTTAAGTGGCATAGTGCTGTTGTGTTATAACTCAGGTGCTGCTGCACTGAGTTTCCTGCAGGGAATGAAACCTAATTTTTCGTCTTCCCCCCCCCCCCCCCCCCCCCAAGCCTTATCAAACACGATGTCAGAGACAGCATTTGAGAAGTCCATCACAGACCAAGAGCTGTGATCTTTATTTTCCTGGGAAGGTGTTTGCTACGAGGCCCTTGGCCTGTATCCATGTGGCTCTTGATGAAGGACCGTGAAGTCTTACAGCATACGGGCAGCACGAAAAGCCAGCCAAGCATTCCTGTTTCGTGTTGGGCTCTACCAGAATGAAGGCAGAGGATTGCTAACTAGAAAGGGAGCTTAAACTGGACTCCATCTCAAATAAAAATTTGGACTGAAAAATCTGTTTTCTGAATTACAAGGATGCTGAGGCAGTGGCCCAAGAACACTGTCCAAACTTGATTGTCAAATGTTGAGTTTTCTTGAAAAGAAGTCATTCATTATTAAAAGTAATCAAAACTGTACAGCCAGGAAAAAAAAAAAAAAAAAGGCAATTTCTTTACATTAAGAACATGTCTTCAAGACTTAGGCATGTGAATGCAGCACATGAGCTGTCATGTCTTAATAATAAGTTACCAGTGATAAGCTTGAGCTGCTGGACATTGGCGGGCTGTAGCAAAGTGATGGCTTAGGATAGGAAATAGCTGAAAAATCTGCAACTGAGACAAAGACCCGAGACAAAATCTTTCACAGCAGGGAGAGGGTTATTTTGCTGCCAAAGCATTCTCCTCCATCTCAGGGAGAGGGTCATTTTGCCACGAAAGCATTCTCCTCCATCTCTAAATTTTTCAGAGTGCTTTGATGTTATTCACAGATGCCTTAATACCAGTCCCAGCAGACCAGAACCATTGGAGGTTATCAATTAAATAGAAACTAGAACTTTGGTCAAGTGCAACACAGCAAGTCATTGGAAAATTCAAAGAAAAATCCAGGTTTTCCTGCACCTCACCTAAATCTTCTCCACAACCTTGCAGTGTCCTGACCACTATTTTAAACACCGCAGAGCTGATCTTCCTCACAGAATAGAACAATTTTTTTTTCCAGGCAAAGTTTTAAATGAATCTTTATGGGCATTACAGATCTTACAGCCAGAGGAAACTGCTAGGACCCGGTCTGACCTCCTCCCATGCACCCATGGGAGTGCTCCAGAAAAACCCTTGTTTTCTGACTGAGCTGAAGCATCTCCTTTAGGTAATCTCCCCACTTTGGTTTAGTGATGGCCCATTGCTGAGAATTCACTGCTTGCCCAGGTAAATTACACCACAGACTAATTGCTTTATCGTTCAAATAATGCAGTCTGTATTTCCTGCCAGGTTTCTCCCAACCTCTGTTTTCAGACATGGATCTTCTCATGCCTTTATCAGGTGGCCTGGGAAGATCCCACCTGAAAGAAATCTTTTATGCACATACTCAGAAAACAGATCATCACTTCTCTTGGTTAAACTAAACAAGATGAGCTTATTAAGTCTCTTGCTGTTTGGCAGGTTTTCCAGATTTGAAATAAAATGAAGTAACTTCCCTCTTCTACATATTTATCTCTGCCCTGCAAAGTATTGTTTTAAAATCTAAATACTCTGCAAGAGTGCTGTTATGTTTGGAGACTGCTTATTCCAGGTCATCTTGATCTTCTGGATTGATGAACTTGTTCAGCAAGGACATCTAAGGGGAGAACCTAGAATTGAAAATTACATGTCAGAAGAAAGAAGGGACTGTTTTCAGTGCATCCTCAATGTGTCTGACTAAGGACTGGGTACTAAAGAGGGATAACACATCCTTGTATTAAACACAGCAGCTGTCTGAGTTGTGGAGATTAAAGAGAAATCTTTACACCTCAGAGGTAATCTCCTGATTAAATACTGGATTTGGAAATGCCCCAGGCTATAATGCAAAGGTCTGTATGGAAAAAAAGAGAAGGCTGTCCATTTGGTGGATGTGGTAGCATAAATTGCAGATTTTCATGGAAGAGGCAACAAAGCAGTAATTTATTCAGCATGATTTCTTATCAGGAAATTACCCATTTTCAGGCAAAAGTAATGTTCAGTATTGTGGATTTGTAGCTGCTGGTAATGAAGAACATCTAATCATTTATAAAAATTTGTATCATTGTGCCTTTCTGCATCATTTCCTGACAGCCTTGTTGACTCAGCTCAAGATAGTCATAGAGTAAATATCTTGCTAATGTGGAAAGGATACAGTGTGCATACAGTCATAAATTATTGAATACCAATTCTTGATTTAGTTATCAAGGTGTTTAATATATGTCTGTTTTGACTAAATAAACAGAGATGTTAGAAAAAAGTTCAGTGAAGCAAGAATGACGCAAGGTATCAGCATCTATAATCCCTAAGGAATCCTGACTTTGCATCCACAATAACGGGCTCTCTACCCTGCAGTGGGACCATGGCAACCTCTACAGTCTGCTTTAGTCTGATCCCCACTGTCACATTTTCCCTTCCTTAAAATGATTTAGCTCTCCTTCAGTCTCCTAACGAGGACCCCAATCCTCAGCATCGCTGTACTAATATAAGTATAGATCTTCAGACATCCAGCTGAAATGAGTTCCAGTTTGCCCCTACACATTCTTGTGCCAGCATAATTCTTGAAGTTCATCTGCTCCGCTTGTGGTGTATTTCTGTCCTCCCCAGACATCTACAAAAAGCAATGAAATCTTGTCTTAGCCTTTCTTTATTAAACCTAACAAACCCAAACATCCTTCACCTTCTCTTATGAGTTCCCCAGTGCCTGATGCCCTTTATAGTCCTCCTTGAATTGTTCTAGTGCCAATTTTTTTTCTTCAATAAGCTTGTCCAGAACTGCACAGAGAGGAAGTCTCACCTAGGCCTGTTTTGCTGGCACCAGGGTGATCTTCACTGGAATGATTTGTCTCCACATATCATAGGACTGAATTTATTTTTCTTCCAGCCCTACCATGTTAGCAGCTAGATGTCATTTCCATTCCTGCTAACTGGTGAGTGTCAGATGCGACAGATATTCTTCCCTGAGCATTGTGCTTGCACAGTGTTCTGCTGTCTTTTCAAATGTGTTACTGTGTGTCATTGTAATGGTTGCTTTGATTTACTTTTCTCTAGGCCTTAAGGTCATGCAGTTTTTTGTCTAGGTAATCCTGCTTTACTCAGAGCTGGTGATGATCCAACAGATTTAATGGAAACACTACTAATTTAGATCACAGAATGCTTTAGCTTGGAAGGGACCAAAAAGACCATCTAGTTCCACCCCCCCCGCCATGGGTAGGGACCCCCCCTGCAGCCCAGGCTGCTCCCAGCCCCATCCAGCCTGGCCTTGGGCACTGCCAGGGATGGGGCACCCACAGCTGCTCTGGGCAGCCTGGGCCAGCGCCTCGCCACCCTCACGGGGAACAATTTCTTCCCAAGATCTCATCTACATCTCCCCTCTTTCAGTTTAAAGCCGTTCCCCCTTGTCCTGTCACTACACTCCTGTAGGCCTCTTTATAGTACTGGAAGGCCACTATAAGGTCTCCTTGGAGCCTTCTCTTCCCTAGGATAAACAACCCCAACAATCCCAAGTTCACCTCCAGCTGTGCCTTGGCTTTCCTTATCCCTTCCCTGCAGTCTGGGGCCATATCCCTACCATCTCCCCAGGCCATATATCTCTGCCTCCACTGACTATGCATTTTATTCTGGTGGTTTAGTTTGGCTAAGAGGCCTTGACTTAGCCAATCTGGCCTCCTGACTCCCCTGCCCAACTTCTTGCACATTGAGATTAAGAAGTCTTGCACCCTAGAGAAAAATGTCTTTAATTCCCACCTCTCATTCATGCCTTTGCCTTTGAGGGCAGTTTCCCAAGAGATCCCATGCACTAGCACCTAAGCAGCCAAAAGTTTGCCTTTCTGAGGTTTAGGGTCCTGACTCTACTTTTTATACATCCTATACCCCTTAAGATGGAAAATCCAGACAGGGCATGATTGCTGAAGCCCAGGCTACCTCCAGTCTTGACCTCTTCAATAAGTTCTTCCATGTTAGTGCACAACAGGTCCAGCAACATCTCTCCTCTGGTCGAGCTTTTTATTACCTGTACTTGGAAGTTGTCCTCAACTTCAAGCCCATTATTGTGGATGCAAAGTCAGGATTCCTTAGGGATTATAGATGCTGATTGCAGTTTCCTGGACTACTTGCAGTGTGTTGTCCAGCTTTTCCAGCAGATGTCCAGGTGGCTGAAGTCCCCAATCAGAATCAGGTCCTGCGAGCATGCTTCTTCCTGCAGTTGAAGAAAGAACTCTTCATCAACCTCCCCTCCTCACATGGGTAGCCTGTAGTAGACCCCAACATAAATTTTCCTTTGTTGGCTTGGTCTCTGTGGGTCTCAACCATAAGCTCTCAACCTGCACATTGCTGTTCTTCAAAGATAGCTCCCCGCCTCTTCTTCCTTGCAAGTCCCTTCTGAACAGTTTATAGCCATCGATCATTGCACTCCAGCCATGCGTTTCATCTTGCCAAGTTTCTCTGAGAGCAATCAGGCTGTAGTTTTCCATCTGGGCAGTGGCTACCAGCTTCTCCTTTTGTTTCCCATGCTGCATGTGTTGGTATAAGGCACTTCAGCTGGGCTACTGCCCGCATCCCCTTTTTGGAGGAGTTTACCCTAATTCCCTTGAACAATACATAGGTGTTTCCCTGTTATTTTCTAAGGCCTTGGCAGCCCCCGGCTCCTCTCTAGTGCTTAGAACTGCATCTCCTTTCCCTGCTAAATCTAGTTTAAAGTTCTGTTTATAGTCCAGCCCAGCTTGTTGCCCAGGACAAGCCAAACACACCAGTATAAATACTAAAATCCCCTGAGGAACACTTCCAGTAGCCTTGTTATAAAGAAATATTTCCTCTTTTAATCCTATTTTCTTTTTCTGGCCTCTTTCTTTCCTACCTTAGTGTTAACCTGTACCTCATCTTCTCTTGCATAATTTTGTATCTGGTACTTTAAAAATTATTTTTTTAAAAACCACCACATAGATTCAATCTGTGGCATTTTTTGCCTAGGACTCCAGTCCAGCATGCTTGTAAAATTCTGTTTAATTTTATCTCATTTTCCATCACCACCATGTCTTCAATTATTTTTAAGAAGTTGTTCTAAATCTTGCATATAACCAAACTTGAATTAATTACTCATTGATACCATTATCAGTTTCTCCCAGTCTTCTACCGTAATTAGGCATCTCAGCACATAAATCCAAATCTTGCATTGCTCTTAAACAACACCATGTTTGATCGTTTAGTTTGATTGTATGTTCTAGCTACTGCACCTATTGATGGCACATGCCCTAAATGTAGGATCTAATCAACGTCAGGTTCATACCCTAAGTAGATGGAATGTTGTGTTTAGAGTCTTGTCAGTCCAGGTTTTCATCTGAATAATTGCATCCAGGCAGTTTTCAAGAGACAAAACCCAGCTAGTTTTCAAGAGACAAATGTTTTTCTCAAAAACCTGTTGGCTTTTCTGTAATTCATAAAGAAGGACTCTTGCAAAGCTGTGAGTACTGTTGACCAAACACTTTGGAAATGAATTCTTATTTCTCTTTCTATCCTTGAACCTCAAGTGTCTTTACATCATGTCCTTACTCCATCTGCAGGTGATAATTTATCTTTTCAGGCCTTGTTTACAGGGTTTCCCTTGACTTCAGCAGCCCACTTATCATTTTCTGCCCTCCCTCTCACATTTTGCTGCCTCCCTGCCTGAAACTGAGGTTTCTGAACTATGGCTCTGGGAAAGTGGATGCTCTGGAGTGAGTCCAGACCCAGAGCTGCAGTTCATGTTGAGTGCAAGACAGAGAATTGCATGTGTTGGGTGCAAAGTACCTCTGTCAGACAGCTATCAGGGCATACAGCGGACTAAATCCTGTACCAGCCAAGACTTAGATTTATCCCAGTGGGGCTGTGGAACAATGCAAGTATCTGGTTGTTGTGCAACTCAAGCCTGTAACCTCCTAAGCCTTGATTTCTGTGCTCGTTTCAAAATGGAGCAGCAGGTCATGCTTTCCTGGGGCATCACAGGAGGTGACATACTGCCACACTCATTCACATGGCAGCTGAGGAGTTTATGGTCCCCAAGTCCAAGCCTCAGCTCTGCTGGATGGGATACAACCCAGACCCCCCTGACTGTGGAAAGGACCTCTGCCTCTTCAGACTGATGCTGTTGGTGGGCCACTGTGGAAAGAATAAATCGAAGCTCTAAAGCAGCAGAGGGAATGGAGAGAAAAGGTGACATGGTATCCTAGGAATTAGAGCTGGTAAGAGCAGAGGGCATCCAGTCTCTGTTGAGACCAGCTTAAAAAAATTGCTCTTAGTGCTGTTGCAGATGACAGACAGCCTTGCAGAAAGCATCGAGGCAGCTCTGAAAGGAGGGGTCAGAAAGCAGGATCCTGCCCTGCTAGACAGCCCTACTCAGGGGTCAGACCCTCCTTCGCTTGCTTTTATGCTGTCCCAAAGGTGAACGTTCCTTGCGGTGGGCCCAGACCCAAGAAAAAAGGCTGTAGCTGCAGGAAAATCCAGGGATCCTGGTGCTACCCAGCAGGGAGCAATGAGATCAGGGCTGCATCATTCTTGGTCTCAGCAGCTTCTTCTTCTAGTAGCCATCTGATACCTGCACTTTTTCATCCCGTGGAAGCAGGAAATACTTACACAACTGAATTATGCATAGCTGTTTGCTTCCTGCTGGGTCTGTACTTGTGTTTTTCAGTATTGTGGGTTCTCTACTGACCTGAAGGGAAAATGTGTATTTTAGCAGCCTTGTCACTATGGGCACAGAGGGTATGGTGAAGCACAGAATGACCTCAAAAGACATGAAGTAGGTAGCAACTAAATGGGAAAGCCACTCATGGGAGAAACTGAGTACCAGTTTGCTATTAAAATTGTAACAGCTAATTTTTTAGAGGCTAGAAGCAAGTGTTACCCAGCTATTTGTTATCCTTCCTGCAGCCAAGCTTTCTGACGCATTACAGTTTTTGATTGGTTAATAGAAAACAAATCAATTTGTGAGCTTTCTTATTGAAAGCATAATGTAATCATTCCTATAACAGATCATTATCTGTGAGGAACAAGATTATTTTGCAAGGGCCATGATGGGTTAAGAGTAATTATCGACTAACAGATATGCCTGAAATCTTGTACTGAGGAGCATGGTTGTCTTTTTCTTTTCAAGACAATTAAATTTAAACAATGTTGTTGTCCTGATAGAGCCAAAAAAGAAAGCATGAGATTTTTGAGAACACTGAACTCCTGGTGACCTCTCCAATGACGACGTTAGCACTTGGCAGTACTTGGTAGGAAAAAGCATGCTGAGAATGGATCACAAGTCTAACCCTTACTGCTAAAGGCAATCCTACATAATATCAATTACACTCACCTCTGAACCACGCCACTGGATTACAAAGAAGTTACAGCAGTGGAAAGCTGGAGTAAAGCAATAGCCAATTTGTCAGGTTGCCATTTCATTGACATTTAGGTGCATTTGCAAACAGAAGATGTAACAATTTTAAATTTCTCATGCTGAGGTTGGATGCAGAAGTCTAAATGCCTGGGACATAGCAAACCTTCAGTGGAAGGTTCTGGACCAGATCTGAATGAACAGGCTTGCAACCAACCCCATGGAGGGTTTTGTGTGATGCCATGCTTTCTACACTTGGAAAACCAGAATTGAGGGTACCTGAGGCCACCTCCCGCTCTCACTGGTGGCCGTGTCAAGCAGTTCTAACTACAGGACCTTTTACATCTGTCCCCAAGGTGTTGCTCCATCTGGATCAGGCACAAGAAGCAGCAGGATCTGGCCAAGTGTTGATGCAAAGCACAGATGCAGCTAAAAACAGTAAAGTTGGAAGTGGCTTAAGCTGGAGCAGAGAGTTAATGGAAATGAGAGATGGACAACGTAGCTCGGCATTTTCCAACAGGGGCAAGAGGCTACTAATGGATTAGAAATCAGATGCAGCCCTACTGTGGATTTACACAATCTGAAATAAAAAACAAAAAACAAAAAACAAACAAACCAACAAAACAAGAAAACTCCATTAGTGTAATACGTTTCACACAGCTGTGACCAAGTTGCAGGCTCAGTGTGTGGAAGGAACAACAATTTCCCCTGCTCTGAGCATTAGTACATTAGTGTCATCTTGGATGAAGAGGGAGAAAATGAGAAATTGAAAGCATAAGGAATCTTGTTTCTGTGAAGGAGCAGCCCATGGGACAGAGGTGAATCTGCAATCCCAGCCCTGTGGGCATGTTATTTAAGGATTGACCATGTGTTTCCCTGGCCCTGTGTTTCCACTGTTTGCTGTTGAAGTCCTGGTCCATATCTGAAAGTCTCAGTATTGCTGCTCCTCCAGTGCTGCAAACAAGGTAAAGAAGTCCTTTTGTTGCAAGAGGGAAGCAGAGAAAATGGCACACAGAGAGGTTTCTAGAAAGGTAAAACTGCTCCTGGCTTTACCCTAGGCTGGCCTCTTGGGTTCTTGCTATAGCATGGGTTTAGTTGATGGCTTCCCTTATTCACACTGGAGCCATGCCAACCCAAAACGACACCCGTTGCTGCTGTCTAGCCTTGGGAGCATGCAACAGCACAGTCCTGGGGAAGCCTGGAGGTGCCTTCACCCTCACAGTGCTGAGCAGCCAGGTCCCTGTGTCATGCTTATGTCCTCCCAGCAGCTGTGAATTAAGCACTGTCCACTTAGGTTGCCTGAAGTCTTGGCTTGACTGAATACATTTAAACTCAATGTCCTCTACTCTCTTCCTGTTCATTTTTAGCTTCTAATATCCAAGCAGTTGAAAAAAGCCACCAGAAAATGGAAGACTTTTAGTTCCTATCTGCTCATACCAGTGTCCCATGTGAGCACCTTTACCCCAAGTCCTCAGACTGCTCTGTAGGAAAGTGTGCTCAGACCCTCCTTCTGGAGCTGTACTCCTTTGCAAAATAATTAAGTAGAATGGGGGGAAAAAAAGGAAAGTGGTCCAGGATTGGACCCTCTTACCCAGTGGTTGGAACAGACCTCTTAGTGATGAGGAGACACTGATGGACAGGACTACAAATCCAGCACTACATGTGTGGTCCTGCAGGGTCTGTGTTGCTGTGGGGACATACTCCTCAGCTGTTCTCTGGCTTCCAAGGCAATAGGTCATGCAAACATATTTTAGGGCCTTAAACATTGGGATATGAATACTTCCCAGCAATGGTTATTGCTCTAGGCAGTGAGATGTCATTGCTTTTCTCAAGAGTGGGCTACTAAAATACAGAAACAGAAGAAAAAATGTTGACATGCTACTGAGGAGAGGGAAGAAAGTCAATACTATGAAGTCAGCAGCAGATAGAAAAGAAATAAAGAAAATTAGGAACCGTTTCAGAACATGAAATTTGCAAATAAAACTATGATGAAAACCTGGAGTGGTGAAAACTGGTGTCGTTCATCAAAGATTAATAAAACAGGCCCAGCTATTGAGATTTTGACTGATCAGCTGTGAAAAGTTGCTTTAGTGACTACCCAAATTGTTCCACATCCTCAAAACCATGAGAACCCTTCCCATCACGGGGATCTGTCCCTCTGGTCCCTCCTGGCTGCCAGTCTTCATTAGCTCCTTGTCTTCAAGGAGAAAGTAAAGGCTTGTTGAAGTACTCACCCACAACAGCATGCTCTGCTGTATGACCAGGAGCACACATGGGAGGCTTTCTGCAAATTATCCTGATTTTTTTCTTGCTAAAATTCTGGCTTTCTAAAGGCCATACCTTTCACCTGCTCCAGCACTCATCAGGCAGGACATGGTGGGGACCAGGAGAGAAGGCTGGCCAGGTTGACCGATCGATATATACATAGGAATAAAAGGGTCAGCACAGTGCAGCGCCATGTATTTCTTTCCCCTGCTTAATATTTGATCCCTGCAGTTAAGGTACACCGCTCTGATTTAATGCCATGCTACATGCCACAGCGTGATGCTGCTGACCCAGCCTGACATGAGAAGCCATAAAAGGACACTTTGATGGGATGATTATTTTCAAAAAGGTTTTAAAGTGTGATTACAAAAACTTCAATTCTCAAAAGCTGTGAGCCTATCAAAGATGTTCTCAGTAGGTTCATACATATCTATAACTTCAAAGAAAGGTTGAGAGGGCTCACATCTCTTCCTGCTTGAATACTGGCCAGAATTGCCTAGTTAACTTAAATTACCTCCTGGGAGTGATCACGGCAGGGTTTTCTTCTTTTATCCAGCAAGTGGTTCTTAACCAATTCTTACAAAGCTGGACCCAAGTTTCTCTCCCTGTGTGTCATACAGATGGGTCATATAGTCACCGAGGGATTCTGAAGGAGCTCCTTCAAATGCTTGCTTCATCTGGAAGACTGCAAATATTACTCCCAAAAATAACACCTCAGCAAAGCCCATGCCTATCTTAGGAGCTGAACAGGCCACAGAGCTCCAGATTATTATTATTTCTTTGTTACACCAAAGGGCTTGTAAGAAATGTGTGTGGAAAATATAGTTTACATTATATAGACAAAATTTGGTCATATTAAAAAAAATATACCCTTTTTTGTCTTCTTTACCCCTTCTTTTTTCCATATTCCATGTTTTTAATTTCCTGTTGTATGCCTTTACCAAGATGAAATAAAGATGGACAGGAAATAAGGGAGAAAATTTAGGCGGAAAATGGAAATGGAAAGAGGTGCTGATTTAGTTTATAGGTTCTCTTGAAAAAAAAAACGTAAAACTTAAGGAAAATTAATGAGTCCTTATTTTATCAATTTCCCATGAAACAATGACTCTCTTCCAAGCCATTCTGCTTTGGGCCACAGCTACTGTAGTAAACTCCTTTTTCAGTCAAGCTCCTCCAGAAGGTTGCTCCTGACACTGAGGACTTCAAAGGTGCTCGAGGTGTTGCCAGCTCTAATATTTCTCAGCAATGTGACAGCATCTGAGCTGTCTCACACACTCCCTTGTACAGTGAGAAGCACTCTCTCCTCCCTGTGAATTCTTGTACTGTACCATCTCTCCCCTCTCCAGAACTGCTGAATCTTTGCACTTCTGAAATAAACAATATTGGCCAGTTTCCCATTATACCTTTTCTCTTGACTAACCTGATGTGCTTTAGTGCCATGACAGGGGCAGCATGAATTCCTGGAAAACCTTACCAGTAATTTCTTTTTCTTTTGCTCTGTCTCCTTCCCAGTCTTTCACGCCTGTCAGTTCTCCCCCAATTTGCTCAATCCCTTCCTTTCCTACCTTTCGTGGAAGGCCAGAGGATTCAAGTGGGAAATTGCACTGGAGGTAGGACTTGTGAAATCTTGGCAGGTATGTCAATAACAATGCAGCTTTTCACAAAGCCTTTCGTCCTCCCTGCCAAACCAGTTGCAAAAGTCCCAATTTCTTTATTAGTCACGTCTTAAAAGACACACATAATACCTTGACCTTCAGTTCATTTGCTTTTGGTGCCTACCTTGTCTAAAAGGATTGCTAGCAGCTCGGGCGGGACTCTGCCAGCACAGAGGCATTCAGTTTCTCCAATTAAATGGACAGGATATTCTTTGCTGCTCTAAGACTTTAAGCATAGACAATGTTCTTGGCTCTGTTTGATTCAGTTTCTCCCTAGTAACTGTCTTGACACCAGAAAACCCCACCTCTGACAATCTGGTAGCTGCCAAGGTCTTCCTGAGTAGCACAATGGCAAACTGGAATGAAGTTTAAAAAAAAAATTTCCCCTCTCCTTTTGTCAGTGCTTTATAATATCTCTAGTCTATTGATGTGGCGAGCCTAATCAATAGCTGAAATTTAAGTGTGAAATAAACCTTTTTCAAGTTTACTTGGAATAAAAAGCTGAGTTTCTGAATTTACCCTAGAAGTTTCAAAGACTAATTAGTGCTGGTATAGCACTTCTGTCTGTGGATGAAGCTCAAAGTAACATGAAAAAAGTGTTGTGATGCCCTGTAGGTTACTGAATAGTGGCTGTATAACCTTGAACCACTCTCATTTCCAAGGTTGTAAGGGGATGACTCTCAGTAGAACCAAACTCACCATGTTCAAATAATCCCTATAGAGCAACACTGATCTGGGCCATATGAGGTGCTGGTTTAGGGGCAGAAAAACTTACCACTTGACCAGCCAACTGACCAACCAACAAACCTCACCAGGGCCGAAGAGGATCATTATGTTTACTTATCAAGTGTGGTTTGGTCAGCAGACGGGTGTAGAGAGCCAGGACGTAGACCAAAGTTATGCTGTATGTTGATTACAGTAGCAGGAGTGTTTGTATTTTAGAAATAATGATGTTAGTGCAAAGCTGGTCCAGATCCATGTCCCTCCTTGCTGTCACCAAAAAATTAGAAATGACTGAGCTGATGTATTTCTGATTGCTGAGCGCAGAGCTTTGCCTTATCCCACACCAGCATTGCTGACACTTGTGTTACTGATTTCTTCTACCCTTTTGTGAGAGCAGATAAAACATACAATAATTGCAGCCTACAGGTCTGTAATTGGGAGGACTGAAAGGAGAAATTGGAGCAAATTAAATGAAAAGGCTCATTTTTCTTAGACACAAAAAGTAATAATACATATGTGAGTGCCTATTTTTCATAAAAAATCATTTACAGCTCTTTTCAGAAAGGTTGTGTGTGAGCAAGACACACACGTATATAATAGAGACAAATTAAACTCCCTGGAGTCAACGGAGGCTCCGCACGGCATCTCAATACAAAGGACAAATACCTGGAGACACTTGATTAGCCCCTGTTTGCAGAAGCCATACCACTTGAAGTCTTACAGGTTTGAGCACGTAATTCAAACTCCTTCCAAAACCACAGCCCAGATGACGGGTTTCCTTTACAGCCCATTTGACTGGGCAAAACTTTGTGCTCCAGACACCCCACAGCCCAGCCCTGCCTCACCTGCCTCACCTGCCTCACCTGCCTCACCTGCCTCACCTGCCTCACCTGCCTCTCTGTGGGTGGCAGGAAATTTGCACATTGCTTTGTCGAGCTGTCATGCATGATACTGCATTGGCTGGTGACATCAACACCGTATCTATTGCCAAGGAGATTACTTCAGTGCCTTTATTAAAGCCCAGACCCTTCCACTACCTTGCTGAGTTTTCAGAGAGAAAAGGTCTTTCCAGACCGCAGCAGCAATTCCTTGGGTTTCATCCCCTGCCTGCTGAAGCCCAGTTGTTCCAGCCACGTTTGGCTCTGCAAAGGCTGGTTTGCTGCAACAGGCTGCGTGAGTGAGCACAAGTCCTTCCTCCCACTCTGTCTTTGTTTGGAGAAAATCCTCCAGACTGCAAATTTGCTTGCAAACTCCTTTCACAGTACTTGCCTGGCTGGAAAGCACCATCAGCACAGCTCACAGCTTGGCTCCTGCATCCCTGAGCACAACGGGGCATAGGAGGAGCAGGGGATGGTTGCTTCACTTGCTCTCTGTGTCACTACGACTATGTTTCAGGTTTCCTTAAGCAAGGAGGAAAAGGAGGCAAGAAAACAAAGAAAGATCCACCAGCCTTCTGCACAATGATTTTTCTTGTTGTGGGCTTTTCCAGATCTTCAAGATTTCAGTGTCAGCTTTCCAGCTCTCAGTGGTGACCTGGTAGAGTAAAAATGTGTATCCAAGCTGCCCGAAAAGGATAGTGCCCAGGAGCCTCTGGGAAAATGATGCTAAAATACCCTGCCATGGATCTTCCACTTGGTGCTTCCTCATTTCATTGTTTAGATCTTTTTTTTTTTCATATTCTTTTGATTTGCATATATCTTCTTGGAAACCTTATCACATATCTCTGTTCTTTATGAAATCTAATTTCTAACTGCTATGGTTACGAATAATGGCAATAACTGTAACAACTGAGCAACAAGGTTTTGAAAATACCTTTTGTATTTTCAAACTTGAAGAAGTAGATGCTAGGGAACCACACTACAGCTCACAGCTTCTTCCAAGGAGCTCAAATAAGATCTTTTTACTATTATTTCTTATTAACACTTTCACCTGTGGTCCCTTAATCACTGTGAGGATACAGGATGCCTAATAGGGATATTGGGAATAGTCTGCCAAGGGTATGCAATGTTAAGGGTGCACAGAGAGGGTGTCTCCATAAGGTGCAAAAAGTCCCCATGGAGCAAAGCAGCTGGTGCAGGAAGATTCAGGTTGTGTTTCTTCACTGGGCACATGCAGCAGCTGCAAAGACTCAGAACATCCCATTGGTGTGTTGTTGATCAAGTTGCTAACAATGAAATGACTGTACTCATTTCTGGCACTTTCATTTCTAGGCATTCAGCTGTGCAACCACAAAAAAAAACAACACAAAAAAACCCCCACAAACAAACCCAAAACAAAACCACAAAACCAAAAACACCCTACCCCCCAACCAGTAAATCAGAGACAAGCAAACAAAAATCCCTCTTTTTAAGTTGTCAACTTTTTGGGTGCTGGATTTTATCAAGGAAAAAGTTCATGGGCTCTAGGGGTCAGATAGATCAACAGTCCTGAAAGGATCAACAATCCCATGATGCTCAAATGTCTACCGCATGGACTGAAACCCACCATATGAATTTCAGAGAAGGTGTGAGCTAGAAATCCTATCAAAACCTTATATCAGGGTTGCAGTGAGGAGAGCAATGGACCACGGGATCAGAACAGGGGTGTTCAGTGTTTGGAACAACATGAAAGAAACCACAAACTTCTTTCACTGAAAAAAAAAAAAATTGCACAAGGGCTTGTGCAAGGTAACATTCCTGGGAAGGGGAAGAGGTAACATTAAAATTAAAGAAATAAGGTAATGCAGTGCTACTGGGGTCCCCATCAGAGTTTGCTTTGCTTTTTCTAGGCTGCATTCCACACTTTTGCCATAAGAAATTATCTGCAGTGTATTTTAACTGGGATGTTGGAGCTATTTTTGGCTTTGCAGTTTTAAAGATTCTTGTTGCTTGGCTCCAAATGGACTTTAAAACCAAGTACCTAGGGATCTTAAGCAAACAAATAACGGCCTTTTCTGCTAGTCATGTCGCCTGCATTACAGACCCATCCCTTTTAATGTGTCAGTCAGGCATTTAAGATCTGCTTCCCCCATCAACCACATACACTGCTGGCATATAAGTCAAGTGTAAGCTGAAGCCAGGATTGCTATATATAATAGTTATGAAACAGACTGCATTCCCCCTGCTAAATGTTTATCAAACATTCTAGTTTCCTGTTATAGAGAAAATGGATTTTTCTTCTTAAGCTTTGGGTCATTAGTGCAGAAGGAAAGATGAGGTGTACAATGGCAGAGTGATGCAAGCAGGGTTTCCTGTCACTTGGAAATACCAAACAGTTCAAGTCAGAGAGGATCAGTAACATTTCCGTACCAAAATGACTACCCAAAAAAGGCAGACATATAAATAAATTTGTATTTTACTGGTAGGGTTCATCTCTTCTGGTGTATCTGCCTAAAATCAGGTGTCCCACTAAGCTGGACGCTCAGCTTTCCTCCATGGCTATTCATCTCTTGTTTCTTAGACATGCTTACCTTCAGCCATGATGAGTTGCCTTTAGGAGTTGCCCATCTCTCTCCACTGACTGGAGGAGCCTGGAGCTTAAAATAGGTGTTTACCTTTACAACAGCAAAAGTTAAGAGAGGTGAATTATGGACCTACTCCCAGGCCATCAAGAAGTTAGATCTTGGCTGCTAGAACAAGAAGGGGACAGCTGGTCACTGAGCCTAGGCTCCTGTACCACAGGAATCCATGTCACCCTGAGCTCAGTTTTCAGGTAAGTTACCCACCAACTCTGCCCCTTCCTACTTTTCAGTTCACTCATCTTGTGGATAAGCACAAGTTTCCTTTTGATTCTTGGTTTTCGACTGTCCCTTGCTTGTATTCAAAATATCCCTAACCAAAAAGAAATTATTCACGTTGGGATGATGACAAAGTTTGAACAGTTTAAAAAAAATAAATCAAGCTACAATTGCGTTTTGGGCACATTGCTGTGTGCTCAGATTTCCATGTTTAAAAACCTGGTTTTGACACTTTTTTCACATTGGAATAGCTTCAAGTTCTGTACTTGGGCCTCTGAAATCTCAGCCAAAGCCGACTGAATTCACTGGGAAGGTTTGCATTTGCATTCACTGGCTCTCTATGTGCAGTCATAGGAGCGATACAATCGCGCAGGCAGTGAATTGAATGCCCCACTGAAATCCCCACCTTCACTTTCCTTCTTCAGGTCTCTGGATGGGAACCACAGAAACATAGTTCCTACTGGGTTAATGTTCCCCATGCCCAGAATAGTAGTTTTTATTCTTTTTTTTTTTTTCCCCCATTCTGCCAAAATGTAGTTGGTTATAGTTTAGTCATTGTCAAGCCTGCCAGTATCATAGTGGAGCCAAATGATCCTCGCATTGCAAATCTGCCTGTGTGCTCCAGCAGGAAAATCTGCATTGGGCAGATGCTATCTGTTTGCTGAGGTGCCAAAGAAGTCTGAGATGATGCAGGAAATGGTGTGCAGCTGAGAACACCACTGCAGAGCAGGGCAGAGGGGTGAGGAGGCTGGTGGAGTTCATCATGGCTGGGATTGGGATGCACCACGGTGTCAGGAGTTGTCAAGTTGAAAATGAAGTCAAGATAAATGAAAGAGTGGCTGAAACTGTTTTGAAAGGGAGTTTGGGTGGACTCATCTTCAAAGAAGACTTCATTGTGGGAGGGCAGCTGGAAGCAGGGTATTTTAAAATTTTCTCTTGTACCTTTGGCTTACTTTTTGTGCTCAGTTTCTTCACAGCAGAAGAATTTTATTTTTTTTTTTTTTTTTTTATTTCTAGCCAGGAAAACAATAATTTTGCACCATTTTCAAGATTTTCTTAAAAGCCAGGCTCTGTAACAAATCTCAGGCTAAGAGAGCAGCATGATTAAGTGTCCTTTCCCCTATCACTGGACATGGAAGAGCATTTGAAATACAGAGACCGCTCCTGATCTCCATGTGGACACCTGTAGGGGGAACGTGAGAGTTTGATTATTCAAGAATAAGTAGGAAATTTTATGTTACTTAATTTGGAAGAGTTTCTAATGTGAACAGGTTAAGATTTGCTAAGAAAATTTACAGTGGATTAAATAAAATCCAGTAAGAGGAAATTCAGTGCCAGGAATGCAATAAATGACCAGAACTCTTTTACCTCTGTACCATCTTTATTAACAATCTGAAAAGAAAATGGAGCAAACAATTGTGGTTTATTCACTGGGATGAGGACATTGGCAAGTGGAATTTCCCATTTATAATACGTAGTACCTGTATCATTTAGAGAATTCAGCCATTGGACAGGGTGCTCACGGCAATGGGTGTTGTTAGCATTCCTGCTTTTGCCAGAGGACACTTACCTTGTATGTAGTAGTTACTTGATGGCTTGCTAATTGTTTACTGGCTTTGTTCCTTTCTAAGGCTTATTTCAGTAAATAGAGCAGGTTTTAACCTGCCTGGCTGCTTTCACAGGTTGTTAGTGGAGGTCTTATGGGATGGTGGGGCAAAGCACAGTCATCCATGAGCACTGCTTGTTTTCTGTAGCTGATGGTGCCAAACACATCAGGCGGGATTAGACCAAAGAAAAACCCATGGGCAGTTTTCCAAAGAGGCACTTATCTTGCCACACAGATTTTAGGCCACCCTTGAATCATCTGTGCCAGCTGGAGCCGGTGAGTGATTTTGAGCAAGTTGGATGGGTTGTAATAAAGGTGCAGTATGGAGACATCGATGTATTGTCCTCTGCTAGTCATGGGCAGGGGAAGCAGCACTCAAGCCGGTGCAATGTGTCTCAAGAGCCCCATTTCTGCTGCAGTCTGGACTTGTGCCGGACCCCCAGCCCAAAGCCCTGCTGCTCTTTAAAACTCACTGAAACTGTAGCTGAAACAATTCCAGCTCAGTTTATGGTTTTAGCAGAGGAGCAGGGAGGGAGTCAGGGTTTCCTCAGTGCTGCTGCTCTCCTTTCATGCAAATTGCAGCCCAGTTTCTCTCTCACTGTGCCCTGAGTCTGTCTTGGCATGTCAGCCCTTCTACAGTCAAACAATTAAAAGCAGCCTTCAGCATTAGGATTTTCCTCATATAGCCATACACCACACTTACAGAACCTATAGATTGGTTTGGGTGGGAAGGGTCCTTAAAGACCATCTAGTTCCACCCCCCCACCATGGGCAGGGACACCTTCCACTAGACCAGATTGCTCCAAGACCCATCCAGCCTGGCCTTGCATGACGGCAAGGTGGGTTAAAATCATTTTTCTCTGATTCAGCTTAGAGTAGATGTGAGTTGGATCCATCCCATAACTTAGATGCTCATACAGTTTTGCTCTCAGGTAGGAAAAGAAAATGTTAAGATGATGGATGTCTCCATGTTTTTCCAAGGTGGCACTTCTCAAGGATCGTGATTTGCAAGACGTTCCCTTCCCATGAGGGAAGCATCTGTTTGGGGAGCCAAACCAGTGAGGGAACACAGCTGGCCTCATCTCCACAGCCACCCAACAATGCAGTCAAAGTGCCATAGTGAGTATATTTACAAACCACATCTGTTTAAAAAGGATAATGTGGCTAGGCTCCAACGCCTGGGAAATTCAGAACACAGCTGTATTTTAGAAGAATTTCTCAAAGAATTATAGATGAGGTGTTTAATATGATTTAAAAACAGAAGCTTCATTTAAAAAAGAAAATACAATTCCATTATTCTCCAGCTGTGCTCAGGATTTTTCCCTTCAGCCTTCCAGCAGTGACTTTACTTGCAAGGAGAAGAGTAGTCTGACTTTGCTCCCTTTGCCAAGTTAACTGCTCTAGTCCTACTTAGCTTAGTGCTTTTGCTGCCTTTTTTATAGCTTCTATTTATTCACACATTCTGAAACATCCTTTTCTTAAGGCCTCCAGACCAAACAGCTCTGTGCTCTGATTGTTCACGTTTCTTGTGTTGTTGCAGATAAGTGCGCTAGCAAATTGCCAATAAATTCTGAATTACAGATTGTTTCTATTTTCTTTTTTGAATTTCTGCACTAGAGAGAGCAGCTGGGTATGATTTTTTTGTTTCTGAGGTTTTCCTAGCATGCAGCACAACGCAGAATTTGTCCACGCTAGAGAATAAAATTATTTGTTTTGCCTCGGGTGGAAATCAAATGAAGTATTTGTTAAATCTCAGAGATATTTATATGAACTGACTTCAAAGCTCTGGATATACAGAGCAATTAGACAGAAAACTATATGTGTGTTGTATGATCACTGCTCTACCATTATATTAATTTTTTTAAAAAATCTAATTTATTTTTGCTAAACAAACAAACAAACAAAAAGAACCCAAAAAGATTTCCAAAAGCATCTCTTTCATCTTCACTATAGAAAACTTTCAGGTAGCAAAGCACAATGAGTTTCACTGCAGTGCCTCATTGGTACTGAGTTAGCAAATACAAAAGGGTTTGATGAGAAGGAATAGATAAAACCCATTGCCATTTCATTTTTAAAGTAGCTGCGTGCCTTCCAGTTTCTGAATGAGTGTTGGGAGTCAGCTGACAGTCAACCCTGATAGAGGGATTGGGTTTTTCCAGCAGTTTTATTAGTCCTAATTCAATAATTTTAACAATGCAGAATTAATTTCTGATGATCTCTTTAACTACTTGATGATCTTGTTTGTTCAGTCTTGCTTAAGACCATATTAGTTTCATTTTAATTCAATAACCAACATGGACAGGGGTACAACATGCAATGATGAATTATTACTAGACCATGCATTGATTTTGGATAGATTATCCTGTGCGTTACTTGAGTATTTTCCTGGCCTTAGCATAAGCTGGGTGGGTGGGAAGGCGATGGAGTATATGCCATATGCACCGGGCTGCATTGCATGAGCAGCAGTAACAGAAACCAGCTGCCAGCTGTTATAAACGATAACAATTAAAACAATTTTATTTTGGGTTCAATCAATTTAGGTTGAGAAACAATAAGCAAAAAACAGTGCTGGGTGCGCAGAGAACTCAATTAGTTCCACCACACGCACCCCTGAGTCCTAACAGCAGCGTCTTTTATGCCCGGATCTCGACCAATCTCCTCTCGCCGGCTGTTCGTCCCGCTCTTTCCCCACCGGGCCGTTAGGGTACGCCTTCTCCTCCTACTGGCTCTCCTTTGGCGCACTTTTTCAAATCTCAAGGTCTTTGTCTCCTTCAGCGGGCCTTCTCTGGCATGGTTCACTTTCCTTATCTCCTTCGGCTGGCGGGCTTTTCCAGGCAGCGATTGCCTCAGGGGAAGGGGAAGCCATCACATCGTCTCAAAGGAGAACCACACGCGCCCACTCACAACTGCAATACAGGTCCCAGATTTACACAGGGTACAACAATTACACTTATCACAGTACATTCTATTTTTGACATGAATCATGACTGCGTTTATCACACAGCTTTACAGGGACAAAGTGTTTTTGTCATGGCTATACCAAAAAGCAAAGGGAATCCCCCCTCCTCTTTTGTTTCAATTGCTAAAAAAATTAACTTGGAGGCAGTTGTCATCACTATGCAATATTTAACTCTTTTTTTTTGAGCTCCTTTGTCATCAACCAAACCATGTTATGCTGTGGTGGAGGAGTTCAGGGAGGACAGTCATGCTTGTTGAAAGATGTGCTTTACCTTTCAAGGACTTTTTTGTCCCCACAACTTTGTGATTTCTTAATGTATTTTTACAGGGGCAAAATGACAAGAGACATTCTTGTGAAAATAGACACTGGGAAGTGGTTGCTTTCCAAAGCCTCTTGTTTTCTCAAACTGGCTTAGCCACCTTTTGTTAAAAATAGGGGATTTCTTCCGTGATTGATTAGTTTTTAAATTTCTTTTCTCCTCTTAAAAAAAAGAATACCATTTTATATGTAAATGGTAATGGTTGGTCTTTATTTGCATCAAATCATCATTCTTCTGTCAAGACATATGGGAAGCAAGAAAAATAAGAATTGAAATAATTGTAAAACTATAGATGTTAACTTTTTAGGGCTGTGGTTTTAGTTAGCTCAGAATTTCAGGTAACAACCCGCTTAGAGATAAGAGAAAGGCATTTTGTCTGCCTTTGATGATTTATGTACATGTAAATCACAATTCCACTTTTCACACTATATTGCCAGAAATCACAATTTTGTCACTGCCACAACCAGAAACAGTAATTAAAGACAAATGTGTTTTAATGCTTTTTTTTCCTCATGTTTCCTTGAAGTATATAGCATATGAATCATAATCAGATACCCATTGCTGTTGGAAGTAGTTACAATTTGTGTACACAGCATGCAGTTGCGACTAGAGATATTTATCTGAAAACAGGAAACCAAAATAGTGCATGAAAACCATTTAGCTAAAACTGCAAGACATGCTGTTATTCAGTTGTAGAATTATGAAAACAACAGATTTTCCCATTTGTTTGGCTGTGTCACTGTTCAGTATTTTGAGTGTACCAGACTGATTAAAACCTTTTTAAATTGTTGAACTAAACTCCTTCTTTAAAATAATTCCAAATTATATATTTAACTATCTGGTTTATCTGAACCCAGACTAATGCTTTCTTCTGACTGAGAGGAAATTTTAATGGTTTTATCACACAAATGGGAAGACAATTTAAAAAAACAACACACTAGAAAAGCAGAAAAAGCAAAACATTTCATTTGGTTAGTCAAAACAAAATCTCTCACTGTGCAAACCTATTTTCACAATGTTACAAATTGGCAAAATAACATTGCTGTCTACATGTATGGCTGAAAAATTTTTTCTTCAAGAATTATTCCAGCATTAATTATCATTTCCTGCTGAAATTATTTTTCATGAGCAGTTTTGCTGACAAGTGTGTCCCTTTCTCAGCAGTACCAGATGCAAAACCTGTGAGCTTGCCAGGGTGTTATTTGTCCTGCAAATGCTTGATGTGAGCCACTTGCACCACATTTGCCTGAGTGCGATCTCTGAATTTCTTGTTCCAGTCATATGGCTGCTGGCTGGAGCCACGTGGCTATACATCTCCCACACAAAGTGATTTCACACAGGCTTTATGATTTTCCAAGTAGAGCGGTGTCTGTAGCCAAAAACGAGAGAAAATAACTTGTGAGAGGACATTCATCCCATGCTAGGGACCATGCCCATCCCTCTCCACTGACAGAGCACACAGAGGGGACAGCCAAGGTGAACGTTTGGGGACATGCTAACTTTGAGATTGCAAAAGCAGATGAGATAAATTGTGTTGTGAGCAATTTCAGTTGTGAATCCACGTGGTCCCATGGGTAGAAATCTCTGCACTTGTTCCCATTTAAGTGCTTATCAATTTATTTGATTTTCCTCAGTGTGTAATTGGATGGGGTTTGTCCCTGTGACAGCAGTCAGCCTAAAGCACACTTGTCCTTGCATCCTGTTAAACTCACTTTGAAGACTTGGCCAGGGCTGTAATCTAATATATTCAGGGGAGTTTTGCATCTGAAACCACAGGACAAGGGACATTATATTCAAATTCTCCATCAGCTTTAGCCCACAGGGTTTTCAGTTCCTATCCCTTATATCCAAATCCCCATTAAAAAAATAAATAAATAAGTAGTTTGTTTTATTTTTTTTAATTTAAGATGTGGCTGAACCCTTGTGCGCTCATTAGCAGAAACAATAGAAGAAAAGTGGTAACAATTTATAATGTCTGATTACTTTCAACTTTGATGTAAAGAAAGAGCGGAGTTGGGGAACTGTAATCATGTCTCCACCAGCTCTCAGGCTCTGCAAAGGAGAGTCTTTTCCTAAAGAAACTCTTCATTAAAGTTTTTTCTTTCATGTTGAAAGAGCAGCCCTAGGAACCCTCTGCTTTTATGCTCTTGGGCAGATTTTTCACAAGGTTCGGCTCTCCCCAGCCAGCCACAGACATGCATTTGATAACAAACGAAGAAGTCACCGGGAACACTGCCTGCGTTCCTTTTTTCTTAAATCTTTCCCTTATTGAAAAAGCAAATACAAAGCGTAAAGGCTGTTTCCCCTGAGCGGACTGCAATCACTGGTACAAGCTGCGGCTTTGCAGGAGCCCTGCTGAACAGGCAGGGTAGCTGTCGCTTGCAGGACCGCAGTTTGCATCATCCACCGTGCAACAGGCGCAGGTACATTTGTCTGGGGAGAGAATTTTCACAGAAAATCAGCGACTTGCTTTGTGCCTTTGGGATTTCTAAACGCAAACATAGTAGCATAGGCCTCACTTAATTTTCTCCGCGTGTGCATGTGCTTAAAGTGTGCTCATTATAGAAACTGATTACAGAAATAAAGGTCAACATGACCCTCTGGCTTGGAAGAGCGAAGTCACCAGAAAAAGCAAATCACATTCCCGTGGTCAGGGCAGGGGAAACAACCTGTGACAGGGGTGAATTGGTATATATTACTCAAGGGAATTTTGGGTTTACTTTCAGCTTTTTTATATTGTCCTGAAGCTGGAATAGCATGTCCCTGCTGCCCTCAGCTCTGTCTCTGCTCCCATTCCTCCATGAGGGAGATGCAGGTGCTCCAGCCTGGAGAAGCGCTGTCCCGTATAGGCTGCAAATTCTTGTAAGCTTTGCTGCTTACACACCCAAGGCAGCAAACCTCTTGCACTCAACAGCACTGAGACCACTGTGGTCACTACCTGTCCTGGGGAGGCTCTCAGGAGATCACCCATGGCACTTCTCTGTGTTTGCTCATAGCCTTCTTACTTCTCTCCTTCAGGAGAAGTAGTGGGGAGTGATGCAAGGAGTGTCCAGCCCAGATGGGGTCCTGCTCTGCTCTGCCACTGCCATGGCTGTGTCTGCATAAAGTGTGGGCAAGGCTTCAGGGAAGCAGGAGAGCTTCTCCAAGCCTTACATCCTCTGCTATCAGGCAGAGAGCCTAGGGAGGTGATAACACCTAAAGAACAAGTAATTATCCCCAACTCCACCTCTACCAGCCCAGCCCTGCTTTATTCCACCTATACAATCTGTATTTTTCAACTTTCTCAGTCGGAACAAATCTTGGACCTTTTCCATTTTCCTCTCCTACAGCGCTGCAGGAACGCTGGAGGCCGCAGCCGCTGAGTCCAAGGCCTGTTAATACCAACTCAAAAACTGCCAAAGGGCTCGATTAGGTCAGAAACCCTGTTTCCAAGGATTATCTCATTTGGTAGCCAGGCCACCTAGATGAAATCACCGTAGATACAGCCTAGCTGCTCCAACATTTGACCAACTCTGGACTCCTTCACAAGCTAAAGAGTAGGTCAGAATTTACATCAAAATTCTTTTTTAAGGTCAGCAAATACACAGAACAATTTAAATGACTTGAATTCATACAACAGAGCCAGAATCCATGGAAGATTTATGAGCACCATGTGTTTTTGTATAGGGGCCAACCTTCCTGCATTGTCCCAAAGTCAAAGTCAGAATGTAAACTTTTAGAGTATTTAATTTGGGCTACAATGATATAATGGTCAGTGTCATGTTGATGATCAGTGTAGGGTTTATTACAGTTTTAATTAAAAAGTGCTTAATAAAAGAGAGTGGAAAATCCTCCAGTTGCTGGGTTTCATCAGATGAAGTTACATATATAATTTTTGTTGCTGGTCTCTGCTTTCTCTTCTTTCCATTTTCTTCCTCTTCTATTACCTCTATAAAGTGTTATTAGAATTGGCTTCTCCTTGCAGTTCTGCTCTGCCAGAGCTGTGGAGACAAAAATGACCTTATGCTTTCTCTAAAAAGAAGAGGAACATGAGATAAATACTGCTTTCCTGTGCTCAGTTTATGGAAACAACATCAATCTCACTGTATCAAAAATTATAAAAAACTACATATAATACTGAAAATGCTGTGAAAGACCTTGTATAGCATAATGAAAGGCTCAATATTTTGTTTCTCAGATGTTGGATTTGATTTTGGTTTGAGACATATTCTATTTTCTCTTCTCTTATAACTTAATAAGCATTGGACCAGACTTTGAAACCAATGATTTATCCCAATGTAAGACCACAGAAGCAAGAGTAAGATGCACACCTGAATAGCCATTCATTACAGCAGTGCAAGTATCCTCTGGATTCTCACCCGATTTACGCTGGTGTAGGAACCAAGCTAACACTTTATTTTAGAGAATGTACAGGTGCATCTCTAGCTGCTGTGGACAGATGCAGCTACATGATGCAGACTGATTGAAGGTGATTTAGTTCCATGGTCCTCTAAAGTGTATCTTGAGCACGCCAAATGATGAAGGTCTTAAATCTTTACCTTTTTTTGTATTCTTATCAGAAGCCAGAGCAACTGTCTCATCATTCCCAACAATTCGTTTCTATTACATGCCCTAGAAATTATATAGATGGAAATGAGGTGCTCATTTCCATTTGTATAGGCACAGACATTGGTGAGACAAGAGGCATGATAATAGATTAAGGACAGGGTGATGTCTTGTAGAGGTACTTCAGCTAAAGTTTACACCAGTAAACCCCAGATCAAAATAGCTGGTCTGGAATAGCAAGCTTTTATTGCACAGTGGGTGATGAATGCCACAACCATCTGATGTGGAAAGTTGCATATCACTTGTTTGGTTTAAAGACTAAGTCAGCATGATACAGCCATTGTGGTTCAGTCATGTTGAGTGGTATATATGATAGTATAAAATGTAATGGTGCGGTCCACAGTACACTCAGTCACCTGGGGATTCCCAGCTAAAACAGAAAAGCACCATAAAGACCAGAGCTGACTAGAGAAGCACATGCAAGACAGAGCTGCAGTATTTCTTATTGTAGGTTAGAGACTCATGACAAGCCTTCTGTAGGAAGCCCTGAAGATCTAGATGTATCTGCATTTGTTTTGACATCCACACCACAGTTATTTTGGCAGTTCATACAGGTGGGGGATGCTGAATCCTATATCAGAGTCAGGAAGGGATCTATCAGGGTACAAAAGACTTTTGCTACTGCCTTGTCATTATAGCAGGAGATTAAAGGGAGGCGAGGTGTTTTGTTCTCTTCCCTTTATCTTGTGCAGCCTGGGTGCTCTCTCTGCTCCCAGATCAATCTAGAGGAGCTGCTTCATGTCAGGATTTTGCAGTTGCCCCACAAAGGGTGTGCAAAGTAAGACAGAAGGGAGAAAAACACCCCAAGCCCCAAAAGGTAGACATCATACCACTTCATTTTGCATGTGCAAAGGTAAATCTTCAAAAAGGTTGTCTGGTCTCTCTGTAATAGATGGACAGAGATCTGTTCCCCCCTAAGGTGCAGGCCATGCCCTGGAGGTGCTTTTTTGCCCACTGGCCACTGAGAAGCCTAAGTGGCCACTCAGACAGTACATCTAGTTTAACAGAGCCAAGTCAGCTGTATTGACCCACATTGCACATCCCTGCTCCTCACTGGCAAGTGAAAATCCATATGCAGCTGTCATTCTTGTTTATTGTATTTGTGGAGAATCGTCAGCTGTCCTGTGAGGATGATTTTCCACCTGTCTTGTTGATCTCATGCAGAACAAACCAAGTATAATCAGGGTCTAGAATTCAATAAAAAATATACTGACAATCTGCAAGATCCACTGACTCGGCATTCTGCAGATACGACCTTTGGAAAGTTAATGCAAGACTGCTTTGGATTGGAAGGTCAGCCTGAAGATTAAACAAAAACAACTTGTGCATGAAAGACTTGGCAATGTAAAAAGGTGCTCTCCCTTATAAAGACTCAGCTGCAGATTCTGAAATTGGATGCCTATACAAATGCTGTTGACAATGTGACAGAGAAGTCTGGAAAACACAGTTTTGCCTCTGTGATCTTGAATGATACTGAGCTCAAAACACTCAAAATGCTGCAGAGCTGATGCCTCTGCCATCATCCGCTCAGTGTGGTCAAGCACCCACAGTTCTGAATTTTTAATAATCGAGCGTTTACCTGTCTCAGATGCAGAAACTGACACTATGCCTAGATTTAGTGGCATAAATAGCACAGTGCACCAAACTATCCTCAGAATGTGATGTGTGCTTTTGCTGAGGGATTTGGTTACGCAAAACTGTCACGGAGTTGTCTTATTTTCCCATCAAGAGCTACTATGCACAGCCTCATCCGCAGTAACTGTTCTGCTGTGAGCTCATGAAGGAGGGCGAAACCAGCCCATTTATCTTGCATTTCTTCAGGCTAAGGGGATGCACATAGAAAATGGCCACAGCTCAGCTGATGCACGGTGAGTTTTTACCCACAGGTCACTTTGCAAACGTAAAGAGGCATGGCTTGTCTGGGGGAAAAGAAGAAACAACAGCTACAAGAATTTGTGCTAGTCATCCAAGTAGTCTGAAGGCTATATAATTGCTAGTTGTTCACTCAGGTTTGCTGGATGGTGGTGGCTGGTCACACTGGAGGTCTTTGTTGGCCTCAGTGGCACAGCAGAACACAGTCCACCTTCCTCAAGGTAAAGAGAAGACATTTGGCATCCCATGTGGGTTACTGGAGACCACGTAGGTGGCTAATTAACAGCACTCAGCTGGTGGAAGGCAATGAGCTAATGAGCCACAACCCAAGACAATGTGGGCTTTCTCCCCTCCCAACCATCTCCTCTGTCATCTGCTTCTGCACATGTTACTTCTCATGTCAGGTCTGCAACCCTGTGACCATGCTGGCTTTTGCCCTTGAGTTGCACCTCACTGTAGAACCACTCATTGCTGGCACACTGATTGTCTTCAGGCATTTCCAACCCACCACAGCTGAAAGCTGAAATTGCACGGAGCATGGGGAAGGGAGGAAAAGATGTCTTGGTGACCAACACAATCCACAGCAAAGATACAGATCTGTCAATTCTTGTTGAAGGATCAAACCTTTATAGTTTAAACCTATATATGGAGGTAGTTTTCAGTGCCAAAGGCACTTCTGATGATCTTTGGAACAGATTTATTTACAAATGGGATGACTAATTTTTATTTATAAATGATGTCTTCTCTTTCTACTTTTTGAATTGGATGTAGATGTGTCCAATGCTTTTAAGATATTTTGGCAGCTGTTGGCCGTTGGTCAGTCAATTCAGTGCTGACCCAGCTCTTTCTGAGGATGGTGTCAGCAGTTCCTAGTTCTGCAGAGGTGCTGGAGTGCTCCCTGCACGGTGCCTGCGAGCCCTGCCTCCGGGGGGTCTGGGAAACCCCAGGGGCGCACAATGAATTCCCAGCTGCTAGAGAAAACCCTGTGGCTGTAGCTGGATCCCCTCTGTCTCACTGTCCTGTGGGACCTGATCTGTGCTTCGTCTGCTTATTAAAACCAACAGAAATTCAGACACTGCCAATGAGTGTATCTACAGAATATGAATGCAGGACCACAGTTTCAGATATTTTTTTAGGCAAGAACAGCAATTACCATAATCTTGTCTGATATCTTGCATGACTTGGGCAAATTCTAGTGGTTATTTTAACTTAGTAAACCCAAGCTAGAACAGACCGTTTAGAATGACAAATATTCTGATTTGTGAGTTAGGTAGTTGCACTTCTTTCACTGCATTTATCTTGCAAGTTAGACGACCAATGTTAAAGCCGCCTTCCAGAGGAGTGGAATAAGATCGGTGTCTTTCTTAATAAGATGAGATGACTCTGGTAGATGACATCTCCATCCATTAACTTTAAATGGAGACTAAACAACTAATGTAGGCTTGATCTCAGTCTTTCAGAAGACTGAAGTTACATTCATAGGCAGAGATTTCTTTTACACAGCCCTATCTTTGTTAAGATGGCAGTACATTTCTGTTAGGATATTTTCTTGCTTGAAACATTTTCAGCTCCCAGATAGGACAATTTCAACCCAGCAATTAATTTTGACCGTCACAAAGCTATGACTTTTTGCACAAACACAGTCCTGCACCCATCTTTGCTGGGGGGTGGGGGTGGGAGCGTGGTAGGGGCATCTCCCAGGCCCTGAATCAAAGCCAAAGAAAACATTTTGGAAAATTAGTTATTCCCCCCCCCCCCCCCCTTTTATTTAAAGCTGGTAATTTTTTTGAAAACTTCTTGTTCAGATTGACATTCCATGCTTCTGCATTAATTAATGAAACTAATTTTCTCTGGATTAAAAAAGAGTCTGTACTAGTCAAGTAAAGGCACTGTACTTAAGGGAGGTCCTTGCTTACTGGCACTAGTCAGGACTTAAACCAACGATCAGAGGGTGAAAAAACATTTTTTCCCCTTAATGAAAGAGTTCCATTTTCTTGAAAAATAGCTTGACTTGTAACAAGAATTGTAGTCTAAAGAAATTTAACTCCACAATAAGTTAAATTATGGAAGTGAGAAATGTGTACTTTGAAAACCAGTAATAGAACAATAATCAAGGTGGATATATTCTGAGTTAATAAGAAAAACACAGAACTCATTTCCTTCACATAAATTATATACATATATTTATTTACAAACATATACACACTGTTGTATGTGCATTTATTTACGCCTCCTAAATGATGGAAACTATATACAGATGAGATTTCTGAGAAAACTAGTAATTTTTCTCTTAATACTTCAATACTGACATTTTTTTGAGAGGCTGTGAATCTTCTCCAGCACTGTATTTCACAGTTTTCATTAGTAAATAGAGGGTTTTTTTTGTGGCAGAAAACATTCCTTTTTCACCATTTTCCTGCAAGAATGCTTCCCTTTTCACTCCCAGAGAGTGTAACTCTGTTTTGATGCCCCCATTTGCATTTTCATCAAAAATTGAAAGCCACTTTCATCAACGGGTTGAGATTTTTCTCCCAGGCTTTCACTGCTAGTGTGCAAGCTCGATAAAAAGGGTTTGCAGCTTGCTAAGGAAAACAAACTGCCAGTTCCTTTTAACAGAAATGAAAGTGTCTGAGCAATGTGACGCTGCTGCTTCCACTCTTTAGTTTTGCTTGAAAAGAAAATGTAAAAACTCTTTGTACTGCACATTGTTAAAAATCCAGGCTGTTTATTGTTTTAAGAAATACCAAATTGTTTAGACTAAAGAGAGAAAAAGAACGCTGAAAGACTGAAATAGTTATATTAGCACATAATCTTTAGAAGTGTTACAGCCTCTGGTGCGCTTTTCCCTTTGGCATTCTGCTCTAAGGAAAGTCTGATTTGATTCAGGTAAAGGGACACTTAATGGGATATATCTAATAAGAATACTGAAGAAATTTTGGAAATTAATTCCCAGAAACCAGGGAGTAATGGGCACTGTTACAAGTTTAGTAAAGTTTGATTTGCAGACCGTAGAGAAACAGTGCATCTGCTTGAAAAATAAACCCTTTTGTTTTAGGAAACTGCTGATTCCTAAATTATTCCATTTCAAAGCGTAGGGGATACTGTTGGAATTAGCAGAGGAAGACCACACTCGTAGTTGTGAACTTGCTCACCCTGTATGTTGCAGTGAAGAACCAGCCCTCTTCCCACCCTTGAAGGCTGGAGTGCAGCTGGTAAGAACTTTTCTGTGATGGAGATGAGAGCAAGTTCCCTGTTGTAATGGTGGGGACAAAGGAGATAAAGAGACCTTCGAGGACAGGGACAAAGACTTCACTTTGGGGCATCTCAATACATACCAAGGGAACCAACTCTGATCTGAGAAACTTCCCACCATTTAACAAATTGCATGGAAAGCTGCCTGCCCCCAAAAGACTCAGCTCCGTGACACCCAAGGGTTGTCTACTCCTTGACCACAGGGAACAAGGAAATGTTTGTTTGTTTGGGCTTTGTGGGGTGGGGAGAAGCTCCTTTCAAAAATATTAATCTTTCTCTAGAAGTTGCTCATTTCTGCAGCCCAACTCGCCCTGTCAGCCCAGGGTAATGTTTGAGGGGCTGGAAGAAAGAGGGAAAGAAAGGAACTGGGTTAATATTGCTGTCAGTATATTACTTCCTTAGCCAATCAAAGACTTTCAGCTTTGCAAAGGTAAGAACTTGAAAAAATCTGACTATTTGAAACTAGTAATTTAAATGAACAAATCCTGATAATCTGAGATGATGATTCAGTCAACCACATTTAAAAGGTTACATGCAATGGTCATGTAACGTTTAACTGGGAGAAATTGCTGTGATGGATTTACATTTCTAGACCATTTTCGGAGAAGTCTGAGGTGTTAAGGTTCGCTGTGAGGCTAGATATCAAAGCTGTGTTTCATTCCAAGGAAATGCAGTTGCAATGCCACCTGCTGCAGCTGGACCTGATTTGGATGAGGGTAACAGCAACAGTATATGAAGAGATGGAGCACCTTCAGCATGGGTCCCCTCTTATCCATCCCTGTTTTTTCCCTCAGCTTGGTTTTTATAAGTACTGGTTCCACAGGAACGACCCCTGCCATGAATTCCTTGAAGGTCCAGGCTAGAGCAGCAATCAGTCTCTCACCTGTCCTGCAGCGGCGGTAACTCAGACACCAGAGCAGAGTGTGAGCCCACCTGGGTCCCGCGGCAAAAGCAGGCTTATCTGGAGCATTAAAAGAAAACCCACAAAAGGGCACAGACCAATGTCGAGCTGAGTGCAAACAAACAAAACTCCAGCAGACAACTAAACTGGGTTGGGTCAAGAGGAGGAGAAGTAGCTCAGCAGGCCTGGTAAGGACAAACAAGAAGACCCTGTGCTCCTGGTGCTGCTGTCACTGAGACCAATGACAAAAACCTCCCAGACTTCAGGGGAAGCTTTCTCTCCTACAAAAATCTCCATCTCGAGGAGGAGGACGATAAGCATGCTCAGTGAGACAGCTTCAAATGCAACATTAGTTCTGTGCCTTGTAGGAAGCAAAAGACAATTGCAGCATTATTAAAACTGTTAGAAAAGTGTCTCAAGCTGTCCTACAAATTATCTCCTGCTGTCTCAGCTCTCCAAGATTCTGAAAGTAGAATAATTTAAGTACAAATGCACTGTGTACAATGTTTAAAACCACTTTAGATGAACTCAGAAGGACTTGGAGAAAATATTATTTATCATCCTATAGTGATTTAATGAGGTAAATTGCTGATGTCATCAATTCTTTTCTCTTTTAGCTACAAACAGTAGGGTTCTCAGACGCACAGCTTCAGTCAAATGAAATTTAATATAGGCACCATGACACTATTTTAAGTTTATTTGATTCATTTCTTGCCAGATTCCATTTGCTGATGCTTGTTTTTTTCTGCAGATGAATCATATTAAAGAGTAGCTATGGAAGCGGAATTTGGAGATAGTGATCTTTAAAATAATTGATGTAGGGAAGCCAACCCTGAATATAGTAAGTCAACTGCCTGCTCAATTTAACAGTTTTGTATGTGTTCAGGCTGGCTCAAATCAGAACCACTCCTAGGTCAGGGAAGCGGGTGTGGAAGGTCCATTGTCCCTGAATGGAAAGGATGATAACAACCTAAGGCCAGAAGGGTCCCTGGGGTTATCAAGTTGCTCCAAACTTTAGATTCACAGTCTCCTGGATTATATGTAAGTTACTGAGCTGTAGCACAGCTTGAAAGTCTAGCACAGAGAGCCTGATTTGCAGACTATGTGTACCGGAGGATCCTTGCCTCTGAATCCTGGCGGTGCTGGATCAGGCCCTAAATAATTTCTGTGTGCAGATTTATTTGTAAGGCTTCTGTCAGCTGAGACTTTTCATCAAGGATCATCAGCGTACAGAAACTGTTGAGAGGTCCTTTTGTGGTAGGGCATGCTGTGCCTGTATTCAACTTATTTTCCTCATTTGCAACACTTCTTCAGGTGAAATCACCTCTTCCACTCAAATCAATGTCTCCCTGGACTTGTCTGTATAAATGCAGCAACTGGGTGGGGGACTAATCCTGAAACCTCACTGTACCAGTAGTCCAGCCTACTAATGCCCAGTAAGAGCTGGGATGAAGGCCCAGGCTGCGAGTACCAGAATAACAGAGGAGTGCTCCTTCCCTCCACAGACCTGAACATGATTTAACCCATCTAATTAGGGCGCTCTTTTGCACTCACAAAGATAAAAGTCAGCTTTCATTTCTCTGTATTATTTCTTCAGTTTACTTAGTAATTAAAGTCAATGCACAGCTCAGATCAGCCGAGCTCCCTGTCACCTTGAGATCTCTGTGCTTCTGTAGCGCTGAAAAAGCAGCAGAGAACTGATTTAAAAAAAAAAAAGGCCAGCCCCTCTGGTTGACTTGTTGATGTATATGTTGGACATAGCTGTGTGCTGGGTGTGCTAAACTGACTGTTCCAAAATGTATTAGAATTTTTCATCATTGTGTTTATCAGACCCTACCCCAGACGCATTTAGAGTCCATCAGTAAAGTCTGAAATATTCTGCTCTTGAAGCTATCTAGCTACAGAGCAGTTTAGCAATATGTAAGAAAAATAGAGGAGGAAGGTTATGCTTAAGAAGCAGTGGAAACTGTCTCTGGTATGCTCCCTAGGTATGGAAAAGGAAAGGAAAACCCTACAACTACAGAGAAGTCTACCCCAAACATTGCAGGAATTATTTTAAAAGTTATCAGGTGTCATCAGCACGTGAGAAAGAAATCTGCAAAAAAGCAGAAGCCACAAAGATTAGACCAGGAAGGGCCAAGAGCAGGATGGGAACTACAAGAAAAGAAGCCAGCAATCAGTAAGTAATTTAAGATCCCCGTTTCCTTAATTCTTCATATGAGGAGTCATCACATCATGTGGGACTCATCTCTCAAGAGAAGCCTCTAATCAGTTAAGGCTAGCACAGCAAGATGACCTCAGACCAGGTAGGAAACATCCTCCCCACACGACTGCCCACAGCAGGCTTCACCAGGGATTTTATACTCATTTGATAGGTCTTGACTAGTCCACCTCAGGCCATCTTCTTAGGAGAAGTGTGCCTGGGATCTGGGTCAATGTGACCTTAGTTGCCTTGTGATGGAATGGGCATTTGAAGAAGGGTGGATTTCCCATGCTTGGGTGACCAATAATTGCTCACCTGGAGTGACTCACCAGGGTCAGCAATAACTTGCTGCTGGGGTCCTGGGAACTCCCGGTGGCTGATGTGGGACTAAGCAGGGAGGTGAGATGTGAAGGGTTAAGTGAGAGATAAAATATCTGCTAGGACAGAAGCCTTTTAGCCTGAAATTGTCAAACTCAATGAACATTCTCATAGTTCCTCAATTATCTCCTGGAGTGTCATCCTCCTCCTCATGCTTTCTTTTTTAATCTCCTTTGCTGTCATTACTTTGACTGATGCAGTCTGGATAACTGCCGGCCCAGGCTAAATTCAAGGCAAGGTGGCGTGCCCTGCTTGCTGGATGCAATTGCTGCGTGTGTATAGTCACTCAGTGGGATTAAAGAAAAACAGGCACAGCCGTTTCAGGGAATGAACCTCAGAAAACTTCATACCTGATGGGTCTTCAACTTATTTTACTTGTTGAGAGCCCGGTGCCAGTCTGGAACCAGATTCAGTGTTATGCTAAGGCTGATCTACAGAAAATATAGGGAGGATTATCCTGAGCTAGCATTTACCCACTGGAGATCCAGACAAGGTGACAGAAAAGAAGGTCAGGACCACTGAGGGACTCTCCTGGAGGTGATGGCAGTGAAGTACTTGCTGTCTGGATGCTGCATTGCAGTGAGTGTAACATTGCCAAGGTCCCATCTCTCTTGCCATATTGGTCTTGGAAGTACCATACCAGAAACCTCTTAATGAGGGGAAAACCCGCTGCTCCTTCTGTATCATCTCCGGTCAAGAAAAGGTCTGTACAGTTCTGCTCCCACCTCCCTGAATTTGGCTGGGATTAGGATTAGTTGAGAGGGATTTGGTGGGCACACAGTACGGTGCAGGCTAGTGCTCACCTCGTCAACTGTCTAGGGCAAGGCACTAGATCCTGACCTCCACTTGTGTGATAAGATCACTGGACTGAAAGGGAAATCCTGGATTAATGAATGTGGTCCATCCTCAGCATCATCACATCAGTGTGACATGAGGACAGCTAGGTCTGCTTTTCCTTCCTGCTAGTAGAGGAAACTCTTCCAGAAAATCTCTTCCCTACCTGCCAGGAACTTTCTTCTTTCAGCATATGTGGAGTCAAGGTCACCTTAAACCCACTTATTTTAGACTTCTTTAATTTTTAGACTTCTTTAATTTCAGAATAGGAAGGGTGACAACCAGTGGAGGGGAGGGCTGGGGAGGAAGAGTGCGCTATGCTGCAGTCACAGACCTGAACGACCCAAGTGGCTTCAAGCAAGATGTCACGAGGATGGTACATATCTGCCCAAGCTCTGAATGGCCAAACCATTGCCTCTCTTTCCCTTTGGGTCTCCTAAATATGTCCTGCAGATGTTTCACAGTAGGTACTAATTTCCCCTTCTGGTTCCCATTTTCTGCTTTCTGCTTTCCACATTTACTTTTTCGCCCCAATCCAGTACACTTAAGCTCTATCCACAGAAAAAGCCTATGCATAAAAAGCTTTAAAAAAGACGGTTAAAAACCGTCTTTTGCATAAATGCTTGGCTTTTATTACCCCTTTAGCCTGTGTTACATCACAGGAAAACCATGCAGTCAAGCTTCTTTTCTTTTATCTGTGTGGAGCTTACCATCTTGCCTCTGTGTGCATCGCCTTTCTTCTCTTTTGTGCAGCTCTGCAAAGGTCAGTGTTGACCTGTAGCACAGCAGCAGTTGTGCTTTGATTCTTTCTGCATCCCACCTCTTGAGATAATTTTTTTAAGTCTTGAAGCCATTTTGTACACTTAGAGATGATCTTTGTGTGTCTGATTCAATGCCGGCTTCATGCTGTACATTGATACTTTTAAATAATAGTGAGCAAATTGCATCAGATCACAGGACATTTGGGTAAACTGAAAGACAATCAACATGGGACATCACAACTTGGTTTGGGCAGACTCCTGATGCCAATGCAAAAAACTCTCCAAAATCCTCTTTGCTTCCAAGTCAATGTAAGTAAAAGCAGAAACTGCTTTAGAAATCATATTGCTTTTTCTAAAGTGTTTCTGTGTTTCAATGTACTTAGAAATCATGTAAAAGACACTCAGCTCATGGTATTCTCAAAAGTGTACTGTAATTAGTGCATCGACCCCTGCCTCTTGAGAATCAGACATAAAATGCACTGACAATAGAAAATTTCTATGGAATAAAATATGGCCACAATAACACCCTTTCAGAAAATAACTAAGCAACAAAGCTATTGTTTTCTCTGCAACTCTGGCACAATTAATTAAGCATATTTATCTGACTAAATAATTTGGTGTACTGCTATAAAGTGATTCTGCATCACACTGGCCCTTGGTGGTAGTTTATTTTTAGTTTCCCTTTGTTTGGCTCTGTTATTCCTATGCAAGAAGTGGAACATTTGCAAGGATGTTCATTCAAATATTATTTTTTTTTTTTAGTTTGGGTGAAGCCTGGCTTATGGGTGTCTTTTTGCCATATTACATGTCCATTTCCAGTATTTTTCTGGTTGCTTCAAATAATGGATATTTATGAGATTAACATAAGAGCTTTGATCAGCTTGACATCTTTGTCTTTTGACAGTCAAACAAATTGCTTTCAAGTTTATAGGGAGCTTGGCTGAACAGCAGCCCAGCATTGCAGGAACTGCTTGCTCATTATACTCAGGAGTTTTGTATAACAAGCAGTATATTGAAGGTTTTGCCACACGTTGACGTTTCCCATTGCAAATCCAAAGAAACAGGAATACCCCAGGGAGTTGCTGACAGATCTGACCCTAAAATAGAGCTGGGGAAACCATTTGCAAAAAAAACCCCAACCCAACAACCCGAAGTGCTGAATTTGGACAATTTGCCTGTTAGTGATTTACTGGTGAGTTCTGAGATTTAAAATTTTTTCAGTGAATGGTCTGTGGTTGGTCTGTCCTCATGGATTGCTTAAAGAAAGTATTAGCTTTAATGGCTCTGTGAGCTCTTTCTTTGGTCAGTGAAGAAGGCATCTTTGAAAAATAAAAGCCCAAACCCCCAGGTTCTGCTCTTCTCACAAATGCCTAAAACAGCTGAGAAATTGAGAGAAAGCACTAAAGATACCTTCCAGACTTTTTGCTTTTCATTTCCCTCTAACATTTCATTAATTAGATCTGATAAATGCCAGTCTAAACAGAAAGATTTGCTGAGAAGCAGGGCTCAAATGGAGACCAAACAGCAGGAGCAGGACAGAAAAGTGGAGTAACCTCTTCTGTTTTTCTAATAAGGTTCTGGCAAAAGGAGACATTGAGCCGTTTTCTACTTCTGTCTCATGCAACGAGTGTTCAAGCCCTGTCTTGGGGGGGAGCAAAAATATGGTCTCTGTTGTCAGAATAGATGAAAGCATTTTAACCCTTCCTCCTGCCTGCTCCTTATTGCATACTTCTATATGTGTGTTTACAAAGGAGGGACTGGTTTTTACCTACTTAAGGGAATAAATATCTGCACAGAATTGTGGGTTCATTAACCCACGGTTTATTTAACCCATGGGAGGGTTTATTGACAAGCCCTGTCTAACCCCATCAGCTCCGGACAGTGCAACTCCAAGCTTACAAACCATGCAATGAAAAAGCAGTACCCTGGAAGCACCGCATCTTTCTCAAGTGAAAAGTGAGCTAATTACCTCTCTGTTCATGCAGCCAATGCTCCCACTCAGTAAGAAGTCTGAACATGCCATTTCTAATGTACCAGGATGCTTATCAGCCTTTGCATCCTATCGGTTTGAATAATTTCCCATACACAGAGAGAACGTTCCAGGAAGATGCATCCCTGACACCATCTTACGATGGTGCTCGCATTGATTAGACCTGAGTTATCTTTCCTCTCTGCAAACTGGATCACCTTAAGAATTTGTTATGACTTCAGTTGCCATTTCAGCTCTGTCATATTTCATTGAAAGGTGAGGTTACATTAATAGGAGACAACTTGAGCATTTCCAACTTGACCTAAATTTACTGCCAGTTTCTGTTCATGTGACCTGGATTGTCATATTGGTTCGAGTACCAGGCAAACTACCAGTGGCTACTCGGACCCATACCATTAGACTAGAGCATCTTCTGCATTTTAATTGCAGTACCACTTCTTTATGCTTTATCCATACACCAAACTAGGGTTTAGTTTGTGGACATTCACAGCTCTGGGTGTTAAACTAGGGTTGTGCAGAACCAGAATGGATGGGAACCCTCTGAGCCTGATCTCTTCTGGAGAGGTTTCCTGAGTGTACAGATGTGTACAAAGGCATGTGGTCTTTGGTATCTCCTTGTCTTTCTGAAAGCTTTTATTATGATGTAGAGATTTGTCATTGTGTGAATTATCCACCTTTGCAAATGTTTAAAATTCCTTAGAATTGTGGCTTAGTCAAATGAATTGAAAACAGTTCATTGAAAACATTTGTTTTAAACACTGCTTTTCATAAGAAAGGCATGTCTCTGACTGAGGCATTGTTTAGCTGAGTCATTTGGGAACAGCAAGTCTAACAACCAGCTCTCAGCAGACTATGGTTTCCCTCATGTGCGAAGAGGTGGGCTGGATGTTGCTGCCAGGCTGTTGGGTTGTAGCACAAACTGTCCCTCCTGAGCAGTTTTCAAAGCCCCCAGACAAATTTTCTTCAGAATTTCCTTCTTTTTTTTTTTTTTCTCTTGCAGCACTTGTCCATCTTCCATCATCATAATTTTATTCTTTCATTCCAGCCTCCTTTAATAGCCAAGGGAACTTGCTTCGATCCAGACCATCTGGATGTTATTCTTTGTATTGAAATATTCTTTGCAAGATCACTTTTCTGTTCTCACACTGTTTTCATAGTTTACTTACAGATGCTAATAGATACAGTGCTATTGAATGCAGCTTTCTTCTTTTTTGCAGTAACTCTTACTTTGACACAAAATAAGGAGCTACTGTGAGAATTAGTCTCCTTGGACTGTATATACACAGCCTTGTAAATTGTGTGTTGGTGATAATGCACTAAGGACTTAGTGGTAGAATACCTAAAGATTTGTCAGGGTTGTATGGCAAGGAGAGCCTGGTGTTCTGTGCCCACGTACAGGCAGCTGATGGCATGTCTGATATCCAGAACAGCAGTTTCCAGAAGTCTAGAGAAACATAATTCAGCACAATTTTAGCTCATTCTTCTCTATATTTTCTCCCTCTTCAACAGTATTCCACTTCTCAATGTATGTTTTACTTTCCCTTCCCATACTGCTTCTAACAAGTTTATTGTTCTGACTGCTTTTGGACCAAATATTTAATTTGGTGTCTACTCTGCACATAAATCAGCTCTTGCCTTGCTACTTGTTTTCAACACAGCAGCAAAACCCAAAAGCAAGCAGGAACTTAATGAGGCTTAATGAAAGGTATTTAGTAAAAGGCAGATATTGGTATAAGTCAGGAGGGATGCTGAGGTAGGTCTGGGAAAGCAGCAGGCTGCTGGCCAGGCAGCAGCTCCACGGCGACTGACCGCTTCCAGGTTTTGCTCTGGGAAGCAGATTGCTGATCTTAGGCCTTTCAGGTGACTGAACCAGCAGTTCCTCTGGGTCCCTCACCATTGATTTTTGGAAAGCAGCTTTGATTCTTGAATGCTTCGTTCCAGCTGCGTGGCAGGGCTGCCGCATTTGAATTTGATCTGTGAGTTTGTTGGATAACGTTTAATGAAAAGGAAGGAAAGGCCAGCATTAAGCCCAATGAGGCAGAGGTTGTTTGATCAGTAACAGCAAACAGCCAACATCAAAAATGGCCAAGTGGAAATCTGGAGACTTCACTTCCCCTTGCTCTGCCTCCAGTAACACTGGATGGAAAGCAGCTCCTCTCTATTGTGATATATAGCAGATATGGAATATTCTGAGATTTTCTTAGAGAGACAAGGAGCCCTTTGCCTGTGAACCAAACCTGTGTTGCACATTACGCTTCAAAGTCCTGACGAACAGAAGACTACCTGGTGAAATATTACAAAAAATTCCCTGAGCATTTACTACAGCTCCTGCTCTCACAGGGGAGGCACTAAAGGCCAGTGACATTGAGAAATAAGGACAGCAAAATGCAGACCACCAGAATCAGCAGAACACCAAGGATAAACTGGAAGGTGAATGATCCAAATTACTGTGATGTGCTGAGTTAGACTGCTGAAAGCAGCATAATGAAGGACCAACTAGACAAAAGGTCCTGCAGGGAGCAGAAAAAGCAACTGAAAGCTGTTGCTCAGCCGAACTCAGATGAGCTCAGAAAATCACCTGAAACTGCCATGGGAACACGCTCCTCTCTGAGGACTCCTTGTGAAAGAGGTGTGGGATGTTTCCCTGTGGGCTGGAGACAAATGGACAAACAGTGTCTTCCCGGAATGAAGGACATCACTGAGAAATAAGAAGTATCTTGAGCCTAAGAAAGGCATTTGGTGACAAGTCATACTGAACTATCTGTAATCCTCCCAGCACAAATCCACTAACCTGCAAGGCTTACTAAACATGAAAGGAAGCAGAAAGAGAGAAATACTTACACAAATGCCTTAGAAATCCATGCTGACCCTTTAGCAAGAGGACAGCAAACACTGTAGATGAGCAAGGAGCCAAGTGACTGTTGGAAGGGAGAGCTGTTATAGCACATTAACTTCCCCCACATCAAGAATAAAGGCTTTCTGGGTTGGGTGTCCAGAAACACCACCACTGTTCTAGTTGTAGACAATTCATGGTCACAACACCCTGAGATTTATGCACTAAGGCTCTAGTAACTAAAAATGCTAGGCAAGGTGTTATTTATTACAGTAGCAGAAGGAGACTTCCTAAGCATCTCCTCACAGCATATTGAAGGAAAAAAACAGGGCTGGCATATTAAGTCTTTGACAAGGAACAGTTTGCTGCATTCCATGTAGACCATAATGAGTATTTTAAAAATAATTGCACTTCTGTGCTGGGCTGGGTAAATCTAGGCTGGAGATCCAATTTGTTGGAGGGGTTGAAATACATTTATCACTGACTTGAAAGTAAGTGTGCACTTGGGAAGTGATAGCTGTGGTCTTGCTGCATTTGCTTTGTGCAAACAGAATATGGCACTGAGCAGTAATGTGTATACTCAGAACTGTTAGAAAGCTGCTTCCCCAGAGCTTATAACAGCAGTCAGACTAACTGGCTGAGACTACAAGCCTGAAGTGGGAAACATCAACAAAACCTGGAAATTGTTCAGCTGCTAGATTCCCCATGGTCAAGAAAAAAAGTTCAGGGCTAGGCACTATTATGGTTAAGGTGAGGAAACGGTAGAAAACATGCAAGACTCAGACAGAGGTGATCTTAATGAATAAAAAAGAGTGGTAAATTATTTTTAATATAATTTGGGTGTAATTACTAAAGGAAGATGTAGGGATTAATGAAGTAACATTAATGTAGAGTATTAGATTAAAAAAAAAAAGAATCTTTTGAAAATACACTTAGGACAGGAAAAATACCTACTGGTTACAGTTGTACTTTAGTTAAGCTGGAAGTAATGAGGCAGGACAGTCAGAAATGCAAAGCGGATAGTTCTGTTTGATATTGGATGATATTTGGCTGGCTTAAAAAATGAACACTTCATCCGTACATTGGGATGATTTCGTCAGTTTTCACCCACCTGCCTGGCAAAAAGAATAGCAGCCCAGAGAAAATGATTTTTCTTTCATGTTATATCTCTTTACAATAGATCCTTTGATAGAGTGCAATCTGTCATTACACTAATTATCTGTTTGAGTGAAATGGCATCTCTGCTATGCTGTGTGGCAGAGTGAATGTCCTAATGGGTAAAGAGGTACACTGCCACAAAGGCCGTGGTTTAAAAAAAAAAAAAAAAGGGGAAATAAAAGGCTAGAGGCATCAGGCATTCATATAGTTTTTCTTTTTAATAGGATATGAGATCCTAACTCCCTTAAACTCCTTTGGAAATCTGATCCAGGAATCATATGATTTTATAAAGTACTTTGATGAACGAAGCCAAAGATTAAATAGGCGCTGATAATGCTGCAGTGGCACAGCTGGACATGTGAGGTACCAGCTTTGAAGGGGACAGTAGGGAGGCAGGCTACACAAAGAGCGTAATTGCGAGCTGTGCCATCTGACACGAGAGAGCATTCGAGGGAGAGGAAAGATTTTTGCAGAGATTAACAACAGAAATGCTGTAAATACAGGCTCCGCACTTGGGTGTTTTGTAGCTCGTAGGAAAACGGCACAGACAGATTGGAGAGAAATCACTGGCCCGAGCCCGTCAAAGTGCAGTTGTGCTACGGCTTAAAAACTGTCATTTTGCATGTACCGATTAAATGTATAATAGTGTCAACTGTCAAACATGCAGTGGTGACACACAATTTATTACCTGTGGGGAACCTATTTGGAAATATGTAACATTTCATATTATGTATTAATCAGGTGAAACACTGTATTGCATGGTGCAGATTAACCAGCCTTTGGCTTCCATACAGACTCTCAGAGAGAAATCTTGCTCTGTGTGTGGGTTGTTTCAATTATACAGTGCTTTTCTTTATTTTTAGCACTATAGAAATGTAATAATTCGGCTGGAGTAGGTCCAACCTCATTGTGAAGTTAATGAATTTCTTAGCAGATCTTTTTGAAGTCACTGTGTTCAGAAAAAGCCACTGAGCACAAAATTAATTGGGCAGGGTTACAAAATATCCAACTCAGACATTATAGGAGTCAATGAGAGAGGTTGTGTGGAGAAAGGCTTATTGCTTTTATCTCCCTGTATGTCATAGGCATACAGCCAGTGATGATGATGCTTTATATTCAAAATTAAAGGAGTGCTTCAAAGCCAATTTAGAATGAGAAAGGAAAAACTGTTGGTTTAGGACTAAACTTGGTGGGAATTGTGGCATATCACTTCAGCACAGCCCCAGGGGCTTGCTGTGGGCAGGTACTTGCTGACCAAAGCTTTTGCATGTAGGAGCATGAAGTGAGCAAAGTGCATGCGTGGTCTTCCCACCCCCTGCAGGGACAGAGAGTACTTCACCCCAGGACTCACTGTGCAGCATCCTGCACGCTTCTGCCTGCATTGTACACTGGATCCGGAGTGGGTTTTGGCTTATTCCTCTGAATTCTGTTGATAAGATGGTTCATTCACCACCTTTGCCTGTTTGGAACAAAACTGCCAGTGTGCCAGCTGGAGGATGGGGTATTTCTGAGTACAATCCCCCCGCCCTGTATGTGAAGATCCTGGGTAATACTACCTAACACCAAGCATTATGTTAGAGGTTTAGTCACCTGAGTTATAGTCATTGCTATAGTGAATGGAGTGACAGAATCCTATTGTAGAATAACAGAATGGTTTGGGTTGGAAGGGACATTAATCATCTAGTTCCAACCCCCCTGCCATGGGCAGGGACACCTTCCACTAGCCCAGGTTGCTCAAAGCCCCGTCCAACCTGGCCTTGAGCACGGCCAGGGAAGACAGAAGTCTCTTTAGACAAGTCATTCTGAACATCGTTGCTCCTCTCCCTGGACCTGGAAAGAAGCTGGACAGATAAATCACCTGCTTCAGCATTTCAGTGAGGAGCCTAAGGAGACAGGATGAATCTGGATCCCAGCACCCAAACACAACACACAAGCGCTCATGTAGCTGCACATACAAGACAAACCTAGAGAGCTTCTGGATCCAGTTTTGGCAGCGTTCTTTAATTCTGGTCCTTTACTTTTCTTAGCCCTGGCCAGGAGCATGCCCTAGAAGTTAGATAGGGAAGACTGATTACTTTAGCACCTTCCCATCTGGCCCTTCGAATGCTTTACGGCAGTCCAAAGGCTCTGCTGGATTGTGCTACAGAACAGTGGCCTAAGGGTCCATGTTCTTCGTGCTGTGAACAGAGAAACACCATCTGGCACAGCCCTGCTGGCCGCAGTAAGGTGCATTGTGTGGGATGTGGGGGAGCTGCTCTCTACCTGACAAAAAGCTCTTCCTTCCCAGTAGGCTTCCACTTTCAGCACCTTTTATTTCTCTTGATAGCATGAAAGCAGCCCTAAATTTAAGTAGAGCTTAAGCTGAAGTATTTACCAGACTCAGTTTGCTTAAAAAAAAGTAGAATGTGTAGTATTTAATATTGTAGTTTCCCATAAAATTTGCATAAGTGTAGTGTGTGCCCTAAGGCTCCTTACCAAGGATTCTGTGAATTATCATCATACATATATTAACAGTGTGTTTGAACTCTGTAACAAATTTTAATTTTTCTTTGTCAATATCAATGTTTCCATTGCATACACAGGGTGGAATGAGCTCAGTCTTTTCATTATATTTTTCAATTAACTTTTCTTCCCCTCATCAATGCTGTTGTGGATTAATTCATTCTCTCCACTTTTCTTCAAGAAAAAAAAAATCATTATCTGATATGAGATATTTCAGTTCCTTGGAAGAAAACTGGCTGTGAAAAACTCAATCCAGGTGGCAGCACACTACCAGGTTAAAGGCTTTACCATTTTAATGGAAGCCAGATGATTCTATGGCATGAAGAAGCCCCCCAAATCTTGCCTTTGTGGGGCTGTTTTAGGAGGGAGGGTGGTCTGAAAGAAGCAACTAGTGGGCTGGGACCTTCCTTCCCTCTCCAGGGCATCACAAGCATTAGTCCTGCCGCATTTCAGAGGAAGGTCCATGTCTCCTGGTATACTGCCATCGGTCCGTAAGCACAAGGAGATAAGAACCATGTTGTCAGTTATTGGAGGAGTGTAATGGCAGGTATTTTGCTGCTGGTGATGTTGCACAATCTCCCATTTCCCTGCCTAAAGAAAGGAACTCCTTGGAACTCCCCTTCTGAGTCAAGGATGGCTTCAGTGATCCCTCTGAAATTGTCTCAGGCTCAGGCATCCCTCCACCTTGGGGCTCAGTGATCCAGTTACTGACATCTGGGGCAGGAGGAAGAGATGCCCCAGCTCATACCCAAAGGGCCTCCCAGGCAAGTCATTTTCCTTTGCCCTTTGTAGGGTAGAGTAATCTTTGCGGAACTTACCCAAGAGCAAGCTGGTTTGTTTGATTTTTACTGTCTTTAAATTCAGGTGGGTTTAGCTCAGTTGTCCTGCAGGAGGACACCCTCTCTGCATCTGCTGGCATGAGTACCCTTTGGACAAAGTCCAGTTGTCTCAGCTAGGATTGAGACACCTGGGCCTGGGCACCAAACAAGCACGAAAGAGAAAGTCCCAGACTGCTTAAAGCTCATCAGTAACAGTGGCAGGCCAAAGAGGCAAGGAAGCAAGGGATGGATGTTCAGGATGTTTCTGGAATGGGCCAGCAGGTAGTGGAGACCTCCAACTCTCTCTATCCCTCTTTTCTCCTTGTAAGTCCCAGATGGCATGTTCCCAGGCTGCCATCAAGGTTTCTAGTCCAGATGTTGTTCAAATTGTGCCTCCCCTTTCCCTCCATGCATCTGGTGCCTCTGCATTGGCAAAATGGGCCATAAAGGCAAGAGCTGCTCATTTGGAGCGTATTCTTTTGCCTTCACAGGCAATTGTTTATTTAAGGTCCCCATTGCCAAGCCTTCCCTGTAGGATATCAGTGCTCAGGACACCTGGTATGGATAGATAAGGAACCAGTTACTCCATGGTCTTCAGGGATAAGCACAGTACCCATTTACCACAAGCTTTGAAGCACAACATCTCTGCAGCTTATGGGTCATGCACAACCTTCTCTTGAACATCTGCATTCCTCCCTCCTCCTGCAGTCCTTTGAGATCCGGCTTGAAAGCAAATTGCAGCAAGTTGGTGCCTACCCTGCTATGCAAGAAGTGTTAATTTTTATGTGCTGGCATGATACAAAGAGGAGAAATATTTCGGTCTTTTTGTCTTTTTCAGGTTGGAGGTGGATGAAGATTTCTGTTTTTCATTTATGGAACTGTCTTCCTGAAAAAGGTCTGCATCTTTCAAAGGAATTTTTTGTTGTACACCAACAGTGGACTGTTTGTGAAGAGTTTTTAGGAAAAAATCTGTAGATGAAATAACCAGCCATTTAATTTATCCTTCACAGTTGTTTCATGTAAATGAAGAAATGGAAGTCTTTGTGAGCCATCAAAGCTGTGAAATAAATGCACGATTAGCTGCATGAAAGTGCTGAAACCCATTAGCACTCATTTTAGAATAATAATGTACTTCAAGTCTATTTGTTGAAATATAAATACAATTATGTGGAAAGAAATTAATGCACAGTATGAAGTTTCTTTAAGATCTCATAAAATTTTCTGCAGCACAAGATTAAATTAATGAAACCTTGTTTTTAGAAGGCAAACAATTAGGATGTTGTATGAAAGTATAGATAAAAGAAAAAGAAAAAGTTAGAACATCATCAACTATGAGCGTCAAAGCAGATAAACATTTGTAAAAACTGATCTGAATGATGAAAACACACAGTCTGCCTTGTCCTGGCCTGCAGTGATGTTGCCAGCAGACAGGTGGGCATGTGGTTTTGGGGGCACAGTTGGAAGTGAGCATGCTTCTGGCAAAGGAGAAGTTCAGGTCATTAGAAGTTTTTCCAAGGTGCAGATCAGACAACGGATTCCTGCTGCTCTCAGTCTACATCTAATATACATTTGGCTCACAAGTGGAGTGCGTAGTGGTCTCTCTTCTGTTCAAAAAAATTCTTTTTAATCTTTCCTATTTCCATCCTCCCCTGACCCCACCGCCACAGCTTCTCAGCTCGGTGTTAAGAGCGCTACAGTAAAGTCATGGAGCTGGTGACCAGCAAACCCCCAACAACAGATAAAGCTGCCCATGCCAACAGAGCGACGGCTATGCTGGCTTTGTTTGGAGGTCCTCCTAGACTGGTGGCCTTTGGAGGAGAGTGATCAGGGACACAGGACATAGAGCCAGTGTTGTCTGGTGATGCCACTTGGAGTGTTATCCCATCTTCAGTCCACAGTCATCCTCGGTGGGAACAGGATCTCCTTTGCAGTATGGGGCATCATCCAGCCTCTGATGAAGACCTCGTGCTACAGGGGGATCCTGTGGGCATTGCTCATGCTGTCAGCCCTACTTTCCATAGCTACCAGGAGGAGGTGTTTACTGATGAAATCCCATCTGTGCGGAGGAGAACAGACCAGGAGAGGCCACGTTAGGGAACTTGCCTTACACTGTGGGAAAATCTACTTAACTGGCATTAAAACACTTCCAAGACTGTTTTAAAGTTGGTAGCCAGAGGCAAGGCGGTTAGCTGTGCTGTGGAGAGAGGCACTCTGTATTTCTAATAGTGTTCATTCCGGTCTAGTATAAAATGAGAACGTGTACTTAAAAATGGAGAAGTATTTGCTACAATCCTGAGAGTACTGTGAAAAAAAAAAAAGACCTTTAAGAGTAAATATATCTGTCTCTAGTCACCTAAGCCAACATTCAAGCCACAGAAAAAGTGGAAAAAGAATGTAATCTGTTCAGTGACACAATTAATTGTGCTTCAGCTCTAGCAGCTCATAATCTTACAGGAAGAACCAGAGTGTTCCTCATCCCTGAGCATGCAATTAATGTTGTCTAATTCAGTAGGAATGCTTACATACTTAATTATATACACGTGCTTTTTCCCTTGTGAGTTGGCATAGCACTGTCTGACAGTTTGCCAGCTTACTTGGATATCCCAAGGAAAAAGGAAATTAAGGGAAAGTCAAACAGTAAAATCACTGTGTCTCTTTCCTTTCTTCCTAATGCCAGGAGAAGTCCCACATTTACAAACCACAGCTTTCTCAAATACTCCATCATCTAGTATTGACTTTCAGACATGAAGAAAAAATCAGATACCAGAGCCGGTCCGCTAATGTTGTAATAATTTATATCTGAATTGCCAACATGAAATGTGGATATAAAAACTGCTTGTGATAATGGCATAAGTATGGCATTTCTCTTCCATTTTTATAATGAAATACCCTAGTAATTTTAATAGGAATGTAAAATGATTAGTATGCCGCATAAGAGCTTAATATATTAGTCTTTTGTCTGGTTGGACTAGGTTTTAATCTGCCCTGGGATACAGGTTAAATTTCATCAGGGATCTGTAAAAGTGGTATTCATCCCACCTAACCATAGCCATCCAAAAGGTGACTGACTGAAACTTTGGGGCTTAGCCTTGCAACCACAGATGTTGTAACTCCCCCAGCAGCCACAGGAAGAGCGATGGACACTTCCAAGGAACAAAAAAGCCTATGCTCAAATCTGAAGTGGTTGATCACCTTCCAGAGACACCATGGACAGACGGCCAGCCCAGCTCACCACTCAGATCAGATGTCAGGATCCAAATAGTTTGGGTTGGATGAGATGAGTCCTGTTCCCAGTGTAGGTTTTGATCAGGTTAAAACTTTGGTGTCTGGCCACCACTAATACGATCTTACCTAAATCAAGATTTTAATCCGTTGCATTCTGAAAATTCATTTTTACTCAGTTTTTCAGATATTATGGGCACAAATACATTCACCTTCCCTATACACACCTTAATCTCATACCTTGAAAGATTTCAGCTTTGAACTGGCCATGTGTGTCCAGTAACAACCGAATGCAAATTTCAGCTTCTAGCATCTCTGCATTCCCTACTCAGCCTAGACATTTTCTGGGACCTACAATACGCTAAAAATTAAAGGAAACTAATAGCTGAATGCAGGAACTGCAATCTAGAGAAAATCCATCACATCTTTGTAATCGGGAGGCTCCTTTTCAACAGATCAAGTGTTATAAATATACAGGAACCCATGGGAACAACATAGTGACGAGTTTTTAAAGGTTGCCAAAGGTCAGCCGGTTTGGGAAACATGCTAGCCAATGCTATGTGTCTCTGCTGGAAATGGAGATGTTCAGGGACTGGCTGTAGCATGTGTGACAAACGGCTGTCGCTGCACACATGCCTTCTGTTCACAGGCCCAAGGCTACTGATTTCAGATCAAACATGGAACCTGAAAGCCTGGTTAACTTCTCAAAGGAAAAAAGTCAGGCATTTAATTAAAGGCTGCCAGGCCCAGTTCAGAAGGACTTGATGTGTTCAGAGATGCAGCGCCCAGCTGACCTTCTGGAGGCTGCCCAAGAAGGCACAGCTGTGCACACCGTGAGCTCAGTGCCTATGGCAGCCGGGCCATGTATGCAGTAATATCGAGCGAAGCATCTGTAACTGTGTAAGAGCTTTGCAAATAGCTGATACACTCCAGGGATTTTTCAAGATGACTTCTTTATGGTGCTTGAATCCCCGTACACTGCTCGCTTGTTGTGCAGGTGGAGCCTTGCATTTTCTTTCTGGGGTGGGGGGGAAAGGGGGAGGGTCTCAATGGGCTGTTGAGAGAGCAGTTTTGTAATGACACTTGGACTGAGCTAGCCTGCCTATATGTCACACAGAAAAAGGTGTCATGCTGCCAATGTATCTGCCCTGGCCGTCATTAGCATGCAGCAGCTGTACAACTTGCTCAGGGTTGTTTTCAATAGCAGGTCTTAAAAGCATGACAGTCTAGCAACTGCAATGCAACCACGCCATGGCAGCTGCAAGCTCAGCAGTATTGTTTACAATACAACATACCTCCAGAGTCCCCACCAAAGAGCTCTACTACCTGGTGTTTACATGCACACACACAGACACACAGAGTAAGTTGGGGCATTGCAGACTCAGGAAATTGTACTTTATCCTCACTGTACCAAAGAGTGCACGTCTATAAAGTGACCCATCTAGGGTTATGCATAGCATCTATAAGAAAGACAGCAACTAGAAATAGTTATTGCAAAGGCAAGGATTTAGATGGCATCCTTGTTAGCAAAAGAAAGGTAATAAAGTGCCCTGGTATGAAGTAAAAATGTAGAGGGCACCTTGGGTGTCTTCTTGCTTCTGTACTACAGATACTTTTGGCTGGCAAATATGTTGCTCCTATTGCTAACTTCTTCAACAGACAAGCTTTGATTTTTTTTTGTTTAAATTGAAGACACCCTTCTGAGGCAGTGCATGTTCAAGGAACAAGAGAAACTGCTCCCACATGGCTTCCTTTGGACAGATTTTCAACTGATGAAAATGCTTCTGGGAGCAGTGAGCTGGTCCTCCCCCAGAGAAAGCCAGTCTCCTGGAGGAGCGGCTGTAGCTGGTGCCAAGAGTCTGCAACAAGGTGCAGCTCATCTCTATTCTTCTGACATTTCCAGGGCAGTGCATTGACTTTTCCCTCAAGGCAAAGTGGCTTCTGACACAAGTATTTGCTTAATCAGACTGCCATGCTAGGAATGAGTTTTATTTGAAATCCTTTTAATTCTGTTTTGTACATGCACCCTTAAGTCCTCATGCGGGTTTATGGAGAGTGTTTGGATGCCCCTTGGCAATTTGTTAACGCTCTGTTAATGTCAATTACATCAGACCATAAGTGCAGAGAATAAGGGTGGTTGCTCTAGTGTGGAAAGGGGCATAGTGGGAGACCAGCTTCTGACTACATCCACGAAATGCAACAAGCTTCTCTTTGCTGAAGGGCAATACATAATGAATACAGAGAAACCAGGTTGGCTTTTAATTGCTCAGTCTGCTAACACTACCATGTGTGATGGGAAGGTTTCAGATTCATGTGCAGGCACGCCGTAAATGAGATGGGACGACACAATCGCTTAATCTCTTTGCATCAAATGACCTGGCAACCTGTGCTGTAATGAGTGATACTAATGAAGATGTAATGGGAGTGCTATGGCTCCCAGTAAATCCCCTTGAATAATCATAGCTAGAGAAAACTCCTGTAACAGCAAAATATGGGAAACCAAGCTGCAAGCATGAGGAAGGAATTTTCTATGACTGAATTCATCAGAAGGGCTTCCTCTAATGAGAGATCCATCCAGAGGCACAACTCTCTGAAGGGCAAAGGTAGCCTCAAGATTTGGGCCCACCAAGCTGGCAGGCTGTCAGAATTTCTACCCAAAAATACTGGGCTGTCCACAGAGTCTGCAAGCTCCTCAGGTCCAACGGATTCTTTACTTTGAGAGGCAAATGTGACATTGGTTGACAGATATGTGGTCAATTGCAGCCCCCAGGATTAAGAGGAAACACAGCAATGGCTGCAGTGTTGCACAGGTTGCTCTGCAAAGGGGTGCTGCACTGACACTTCTCCAGAAGTTTCTCAGTCACTTGGCTCTTTAAACCACTGGTTGAACGTGAAAAAGACAGGAAACATATAAAATAGATGCAACTTCAAACAAACAAGCAAAGTCACAGACTTCGTTTCTGCTTCTGCTTATGATGCCAAAACTGGCAGACCGATGGGATTTGTACTAATGAGCTAATTGGGAAAATTTCCCTTGACTGTTCCATCAAAAGCTTGATGTGCTCTAATCAGCTGCTCCTTGACAGCAGATCAGCATAAACTGGAAGCTTTAACCTACTTCAGTCTTCCTGGCTTTTGGCTCAGCTGTGGGTGCCTACAAGAGTCAGAGATTTGGATTCGGACCAGTGGTTAGAGCTCTCATGGCTGAAGGGCTGAGATTTCTTCCTGTGCATTACCGCCTTGGTTTTGCCCTGAGATCCCTTTTTTTTTCCTCCTGAATGAATCACCTTTTCCATATGGGTTGTGAAGGGAAACCATTTCTACCCAAATTTGTCTCATTCTTCTCAAAACTGCAGCTAGCCTTAATTACCATGGTTACCTGCATCTCTGCACCCTGACAGGGAGCACCAGTGAATGCAAACCAGCTGAGAATGGGGAAATTATTCTTGTTTCTACTGGCTTATAAAAATATCTGTGCTAATTTCTTCTTCCTAAGCCTGGTTTTCCCATCGATTGTTATTTCTGTTCATCCTGATGAACTCTTGGGTACTCCACTGGGCAGTACTAATACAAAATGCTCCAGAGACAGCCTGGCCAATAAACCAGAGAACCTGACCTACTCACTTTCCTCTAACAACAGAATTGATTCAAAACACATTAATCATCCAAGTTCCTTTGTTCAGAGAACAGCGCAGGTAGCAAGAGGTTACTGTGTACTTGTGATCAAGCAGTGCAGCTTGAATCCAATGAACATAACTAATTCCCCGCCCTCTTTAAATATACATAATTCGCACCTTAGAAATGATAAAAATTTGAAAGCTAATTTGGGCATTTGTAGTCTGCACATCAGAAACCACAATTTCAAAGGTGTGTCCTTAAATATGTATCATTTCTTTAAATGACTTTCCATACCTTGCTTGGCTGTGTGTTTAGCTGTTACTTATCAGTTATGCTCCCAAACACCTTAGCTGCATACACCAAAAATATAGAAATTCTGGTTTTCAGGTATGTCATTGTCTGGCTTTAACATTAGTGATGGAAAAGCCAGGAACAGCGTGTAATAGGAAGAGAAACACTAACCATACATAAATGTCAGGTCTTGTTTATTTAAGAACAGCTGCATTTAGAAGTGGAGGGTAAGTCTCGCTGATGAGAAATAGCATTCCTGTTGATAAATACTGCTACTTCATAGAAGTATGCAGACTGAACATTTTCAGTCTGATTTTTCTCTATCAGAGATAAGGTAAAGGAAATATTTTCTGTGACTCATTTTCTTATTTGTCATTATGAGGGGAAAAATCAGCACTTCATGGCTATGGGAGATGACAGCACTGTTCAATGGAGTATGGATCTGATAATCCAAAGCCTTCCTGAGGCTGAGCCAGGATTAAATTTAAGCAAACCAGATTTACTGGTCAGATGACTAGTAAATCTACAGCTCAGATCGGGAAGCAGAGCTTATTAGCAACACTGTGCAAAGATAAGTCGACTGCCTCCAGACCCAAGGAGGTCATGTGCAGCTGAACCGATGTGTCAACACTGTCACGCAATTACTTACAGCCTTTTGTTAGAGCCAGGTCTTCTGTGTATGCACCCCTGAACTTGTAATCCTGCTGTGGTCTGAGCAGAGTCAGCTCCTGCACAGTTTATTTCGTGCAAGTCAGTGCTGCTGGTCAGGGGACAGTGCTGATGGAGCATGGTCTGATGTCTGTGCGCCTGTGAAGCCTCTGTGCCTTATTTTGCTCCTGTTGCAAGTAATACAGTTTTACATGTCAACAAACACACTCTGATCATACTCTAGGAGTACTGTAGAGCTGTGGTCTCCAGCCTTTTTGGAGCTGTTGACAGAGACGTGTCCAGGAAAAGCTGAAGGATCTGAGGGTCAACACATGTTGGGTACCATTCCCTTACACAGGCAGAGATTCACTGGGTACCAGCTAGGTCCTGGGCTTCATGAGCACTGGAGACACTAACAGTTTTATAAACACAATTTTTCAGTGCAAATATGCTGAGGCTTTTTTAGGAGTCTTTCCAGAGAAAATCCAAACAAAGCAAAAAAAGCCTCCAAAACATTGGGGGTCACCTTTCTGCAGGAATCAGTTCTATATTGCTTAATAGAAAAGCTAAACCATAACCAAGAAAAATAGTTCCTGAATGCATTTGTGGTTGCCAAGAAATTATTACTGCAGATGTACATGTCTCTGGTCATTCTTAAGAAAATAGATTGGAGAAGTGCTAGGTGCTCGAAGGAACCAGGAGGGATATTGCTGAATGCCATCCAGCAGAAAAAATACTGTCAACCAAGTAAAATTTCCTAACATCAAAACACAGGATTCATTCATATAATTTTGTCCAAATAAGTGGATTGGCATATTCTTTGTGACAGCGTGACTCATGACAAACCTGCTCTGGGCCCCCTTCAGCCACCATGCTAGAGTCGGTAGAGTTGGGTGATGTGGAGGTGTTGGCTTGAAATTAGCTGCAGCAAATGTAGTTATGTTACTACGTTTGGGTGGTTGGGCTGTGTTATGTCTGGTTGTTTCCTTGTAGACATCTTACTGGGTGGGTTACTGGTTACTGGGATGCAGCTGGGGGATTAAGGCTCCCCAGGTACCAGATGCTGGTGCTGCAACAGAATACTCCCCAGCCATGCCTGGTAGTAGCATGAGATGGACAAGGGACACCACAATGCCTTCTACCAAGGGTTGCAGGAACCAGGGTTTCTTCTGCTGTGGGTGACCTTTGCCTCACTGACTGTTTAGCAAAAAAAAGAAAGAGAGAGAGAGAGATGTCTGTGTGTGCTGAAGCAGTGCAAAGATACTCTAAAGCAGCAACGGCTCAAAGCTTCAATGTATAAATCAAACAAGTTTCAGCTCACACACCATTTACTGCAAATACAATGCTGGGAATTCAATATTTGCCTTCTGGAACATGAGGTGTTTCACAGGGCTCTTCTGTGGCATGGTATTATTCTTGTCCACTGACCGAATAAGTCTGAGGCTGAAGTTTCCCCTGAAAATGCTGGTGATTACTGGAGCAATTTGAAACGATATTCATTTCATGCTCATTGTTGGAATAGACTTCTTTGCCTGTAAATGTGTTTGTTCGGTCAAGAACTGAAAGCAAACAGACAAAAGAGGTACAAGCAGTCAAAGCAATCTCTGGGGAAAAAATGAATAGCTCTTCACAGAGAAACATTCACTTACACTAGACTTAAGGCTTGACAATGGCAAAGGCTCTGTGAGGGGTAACGTTCGGATGAGGAGACAGATGAATAATTTGCAATGCATCTGGTACTCGGAGCTCAGTAGCAGCTGGAACATCCACAGCTCAGAAACTGCACCAGCGACCAGGGTTCACAACAGCGTGGGGAAAGCGAGCTCAAGTAGAGAGCTCGGCAATTTACTATCACTTTTGCTGCCAAGGAAAATAGAAGTATTGGCCTCTCCTTTCCCTTTCTTTTTTGTTTGTTTTACAGGACAAATTGTTTCTAAAAGATCTCTGAAAGCATCACATCTAGAAGTACCTAGGAGAATGAATTGTGCAGCAGCATGTTTTTAAATTGGAGATGAAAATAAATTGGGTTTTATAGCCATGTGTAAAGATTGTAGATGTGAATTATACCTCATTGCTTTATTTTTAAAGCTTGGAGAGTAGCGAGTTACAGTATTCTTTTTACAGTTTATTGAAAGCAGTCAGATCTAACAAATGTTTTTGAATTTTTTAAGGTTCCCTTCTTTTCTGTTATGGAATATAGAGGGATTAAGGTGTGTGTTTTTTGGTGATGAAGAACATAAGTAGAAACTGAGAGTCAGCTGGCTCATATTTCCTTGAATTGTGGCAGTGTTGCACCCCAGGCCATCGAACAAAGGAAAACTTGGGGTCTCCCAATCGATCCCATCTTGCACCACTCCAGGCAGCACTGATGCACTTCTCGACACATGGATGGGTCTAGTCCTGGAGGAGGAGGGGTAAGCAGCCCGCACACTTTATCTTGGTGGTCTCAGGGCTTGAGGATCACCACTTGGCCCTGTGAAGAGGTGCAGATCAGAGGAGGTTTTCAAGGGAAATGCAGAGTTAAATTTGGCTACCAGCCATGTGTGCCAAACTTAGGTCGGCTCTAGACCTCTTGCAGTCAGAAGTGTTGCGGTTTCACGACAAAGCAAATTTTTTATGGTGGATCAGGGGTTCTGTCATTCACCTGTGGTAACAGTGATGAGTTGGATGGGGGTTTGTAAGTACTGGAGCGTACAGGAGGGGACCTCAGAGTGCTGCAGAAAGGAAGCTTTATTTTCATGGGGAAATGTAGCTACCGCAAGGTCATGTGGAGAAAACAACTCTATCAGCTAGATGGCTATTTCAGAAGGAGGGACTCAGTCCCTTGCCAACACCCACAGCCAGGATATCTCTTTACCAGCCCTGTTTTTCTGACACAGGGTCCCAGTGCCTCGGGAGGAGCTGGGCACTGCTGACAGCCCGTGTTCAGATGCTGGCCTCATGGTGCAAAAGCTGCTTTACAGCACAGAGTCTCCTGCAGAAAAGACAGAGATAAGACAGGGAAGAACTGCCAAATCTAGTTTTAATGAATTTTCTATAAAAATAAATTATTTAGAAGAAATATCCAGAGTTAGAATGCGACCGAAGGTTTTCCCAGAGAAATTAGTCATCCAACTGTGGGGCTTCCAGCCAGTCTCGTACTATTGCAAATGTGGTGAAAATTTTCAGCTTTTTTTCTAAAGTTGCCTACTTCTGTATAGTTAACCCTACAGCAAACACAAAAAGATGTGAGCAGCTGGGAAGTATCTGAGGGCAAGAGCTCTTGCAGACAGCATGACACAGTGGTCTGTGGGGGCTTCTGTCATCTAAGTGCTGAATTCCCAGTAACAGCAACTCTCAGGCACAACTGGGACCTGCCACTCTCCCAGTAATAGCGATGGCAAGCTTAGACATGAGCTCTCTTTTTTATTCAGAATGCCAGTTTTCAGAATTAATACCATGTCTTATCCAGATCATTAAAATGATTGATTCTGTGAATACTTAGAAGATCACAAACACTTTCAGGATTAAAAATCATCTACATTTGTCGGTAGATGTGTCTTTGTAATTCCCCTAAACTATAATAGACATGTAAAATAGAATAAGATTGTCTAAAAGAAACTGCAGTTTCATTTGTAAATCATCTAATTGTGGCATACTGGTGTATGCTATCACATATCACTACATAAAAACCAAGAACCAAACATAATAATAATATTGCTTTATGTATTTCAGATCAAACACAGCATAATATTTGATCTTACAAGTTGCCTAATTTGCTATCATAAATCCATAATGTTCAACAGAACATTAAGAAAAGAAATTATGAGACTTCCCATTTTTTTCTTCCTCCCCCCTTTTATTTTTTATTACTATGTTGTTTACAATTTCCTTTTTTTTTTTTTTAATGGATACTGGACATAAAAAAGAAAGCTATAATATTCCTTTATTTCATATATAATTTGTTAAGTACACATTTGCACAAAAATAAAGCAGAACAGGCTGTCTACCACTTAAAGAAGTTATTTAAATTGCTTTTGCCTGCATCAGTGGCGTTGTTTCTGCTGTTAGTAATGCTCATCTGCAGATTACCTGAAATATTTGATCCCCCAATGAAGACCTGATCTCCCTCAAAAAACTTCAGTGACCTTAAAATTATGATGAATTTAAGGCACTGTATTCAGGCATGAGGAGATTTAAGGATTTTCTCTTGATGTGTAACTGGAATGAGGATGAAGATCCTGAAAAATATGGTTTTTTCTATGGCTTCTCTAAACCACAGTAGTATAAACCACTCATGTAAGAAGTCTATTACCAGAACTCATCAGGGTAGTTTTTTTTAAAAAAATCTAATATCTGGACTATTAATATGTGATGTTATTTAAAGGGCTTGATTTCTTGAGCAGAAGAAAACATACCCTACTTGCAAAAAAGTTACATGTTAAAATTAAGGGAGAGCTTACGATTTATGTCCCACTTTAGCATTCTGTGAAGCTGTAGTTTACTTAATTACTTCCTTGAAGTTGCATCTACATCCAACCTATCTTTGCAGAGCCTGCTTCCTCCAAATGGTATCTGGAAGCTTCATTTAAAAAGGGAACACACCAATAATAAAGATGTCTTCTGCTTTTCAAAAACAGCTTCCTTGTTGTCTATTCTTTAATTTGACATGCCAAGAGGCAATATTCAGGCTCAGGCCAGTACAACATTTACTCCACCTCATCACCATCAAATTCAGGATGACGGTGGTTTATATTCTTACACCAGGGACTGAAATGATTGTCTTGGCTTCCTTATTTCTCCAGTCTTAAATAGTTGGTGAACAGTCATGTTTTAGACACAGGAGACACTATTGTATATAGCTCATCTGTTTTCTATAAAATATATAACACACTGAGGAGGTCCAAATTTCTACCGGGTATTGCCTGAGCATTAACTGTTGAGCATTAACGATCTTGAGATGAGATTTAAAAAAATTCCCTCTAAACTCACAGCTTGGCTTCTTTGCCCAAATTCTGTCTCTTCTAAGCATTTCATGTCCTTATCTATATAACAACCATTACTAACAGGAAACTTGTTCATGCTGATTCATGAAGTATTTGAAACCATAGATATTCAAGCTACTGCAAATCCAGCATTCAGTAGATGTTACTGCAGATAGGGTGGGGTATCTCTAACTTCATCCACTTTTTCTAATGAAGAAGGAAAATGGTGGCATTGTCTAGAGCGATAGCCCTGAAAACAAAACCAGGAAAATTTCTCTCTCCCCCTCACTGTTAGTCACCAGTTAGTTTAAGATAGGAAAGTTCTGATGAAGTGTTACAATAGGAGGGAATGTACATACAAATGTTTAATTAGAAGCTTCTTTCCACACTAAATTATACTCCTGCAAGAATTTGTGGGACTAATTGGTGTTGCTCTACCATGTCTTCTAAAAAAAGATTGGGGATGAGCTGACATGAGAGGGAAGTTACCCTTTCAGCATGTCAGGTGGGTGGGCGGTGGGATGGCGAAGGAAAAAGCAGGCAGGGAGTTGAGGAGAGGAGAAAGAGCTGTGGAGGTGGAGGAGAAAACGATCGTGAGAGGTGGTCTGAAAGGCTGACAGAAGAAGTTGGGGGTGACACTGAAAATATTTTTTTTTCAGTTTGCTCACAGGTGAATAGCTCTAGAAACTTCTGTTTTTTCCAAAAGCTGCAGCAGTCCCAGAAGGAAAAGTTTTTTATAAACATTCATACTTATGCACTTTTATGGATAATGTCAGGCAACCAGAGCTCAGTGGGCACCTGTTAATGTGAATCCAGTAAACAGACTGTAGAGGGGAAAGAGATCACCATTCGCGATGTCTTGCCTGAGGATTTTCAGAGGTTTGCCTGCATGGTAATGACAGTGAGAATGGATTATGAACTGTCAAAACAGGAAGGCAGTGAAACGATGCTTTTCCTCAACCCTACCTGCACACCATTTACATACATTACATTACATGAAAATGTGGAGGTTAAGTACCCAAAACATCAAGACATCTTAAAACTAAAGGCTAACTTTAACTTCATTACTAAATATTGAACATCCAACTGAATTATTCTTTGCAAACACACTTTTTATTCCAGCCATCACTTGTTAAATGTACTCAATACATTGAAAATGTTCTATCAGAGAGAAGAGAAATATTTGAAACATAGTGCAGCATCAGGCTGTAATTCCCTGTGCCATAGCAAAAAGGTATTTGTTTTGGTAACGGTCTGCAGAGTAGCAAAACCAGAGGAGCAATAAAGACCACACTACTGCCAAATCAGCATTTAACACCTCCCACCTTTCAGGAATGTATTCTTGCAGAGTAATTATAGGATGAAGCCACATGGAGGTGAACAAGTTGTGTAACATTGACTGGCTCCAAGTAAATCTGGCATTACTGTTATCCAAAATGTTCTAAAGAAATTTGGGCAAAACATTTTTTGCCAAATGTGTATTGCTTAAGTCCCCTGCTTCATTCATCACCCAAGCATGTGCATATGCATACTCAAACATAGATTCAGTTGGAGCCTGTATGGAAGAATATAAGTTCTATATGTTTTGTCACATATTTGCATGTAAGTTAAATGGACTGAAGCATATTTGCCCCCTACAAAGACAAGCGAGTGACCGTTAGTCCTCTGTGACTATTACCAAAAGATATTTCAGGGCTAATCGAGGTATACTTAGCAAGATTTGTGAGTATTTGTGGCTTGGGAGAATAACTCCATAAACTCTCTGCTAGCCCTTGCTGTAGCAAGGACAAATGATGCACTTGCAGAGTGGCCTCCTTTAGCTCCAGCTTGGAGAATTCTCCATCTTGCAGTGCTACCCATGGGGTGATCTCCTGAGGTGCTTTGGAGAGACATAAAAATATTGGTCAAGGTGGGCTAGAAAAGGAAGGAAGCTATTGTCAGAATAATATCTGGTGATAGTTCAGATACTGCTGGAATTTCTTCCATTTTATCTAGATCGTTCTGAGAAACCAAGACTTTTTGCTATTGTTGTTCTTTAAGACTGAAGCTTATTTTCCTATTGATATCTTCATCGTTGATTAGATTATGGTGTCTTAGCTGTGCATGGAAACAGCTTCCATAAGCTGATGTCATAGACATTACCACTTGATTCTGTTTGAACAATGAAAAGAGGGTTAGAGGATGTTGACCTGCACTGCTCCTCCTGATGGTCCTGCAGATCTCTCTTTCTCTTGATTTTTGTGCAGATAAAGCTGCCAATGTTAAATAGGCAAGTAAACCAAAATTTTTGCAGAATGTTGTTTTACATATGAACCATGGGTACAAAGCAAACCAGACTCCGGGTTTATTAGCTTCATGTCTGACTCTCAGGACAACGTTAAATGTGCCCAGGAGCATTCCCAGGCCCTGACACCAGCTGACATGGAAAGGGACATATCTTATCTGTCTTCAGCTCCTTGAGCCATCTTAACCCCAGAGACAGGGCTGCTACAGGCTATGATGGGAAATGATCCCTGGCCCATTCTATCTTTCAATCACAAATTCGCTGGGAAATACCCTCAGGTTCATCGGGAGGTACCAGTGGCAATTGGCCAGACCCGTACCAGGGACAGCATATGGGTTATAAGCACGGTCAGCCTTGGTGCTCCTCACTCGGGTGGTTCCTTCTTTACCAGGTTTTGCGAATGAACTATTTCTGGTCCTTACAATGGTTTGAGTTTGTCTCCTCAGTGTTTTCCAAAGATGCTGGTTCATGTGCTCTCTGCTCATACATTTGCCTTCATCTGGTGAAAACACATGCTTCCTTCACTCCCTTGGCCAGCTCCTGTAGGACTTAAATTTATGATGCTGAGGCTCCCTGTAACCCCCTTGGGCAGTCTCTCAAATAATTTTTCCATGGAGGAGCACACTTAGAGTTCAAAATGATAGCTGTTTTACAACAAATCTTTATTACTCTTCAGAAGCACTTAAAGCACTCTGCTGGTTGCTTTTCTTTTAGACACTCTCTTTTGACCCTTCATAAAACATTTCACAGGACTTTCTCCTTTCTACTGCTTTTCTGTTTCCCAGTAGCATCCATAGTGAAAATCCTGGCTTTCAGTTATCAGAGAAAAAGAAAATATATAACATTTCTGGGAGTGCCTAGTGCTAGTGAGAGTCTGCCACGTGAACTCTCCTTTTAGCTTTTTATCGCAGGCTTTCATTTTGTTTAAACCTATCAGTGGTAGACTGACTTACTCTCCTAAATCTAAAAGATCTTATTACATGAGGAGCAAGGTGATGCCAACAAAGCAGCCTTGTTTGCACGCTAGAAAACCCTTACTGCACCCATTCAGTGCTGACATACTCTGGTGGATATGGGTTTTTTTCCCCAGAAGGAAGTCATTAGAAGACTTGTGGAAATGCCAGTCTCTTTATCACACTAATAATTCAAGACAAGGAGTGAATATTCATATCTTTTCCAGACATCTGAGAGAATTGTTTAATCTTCTAACTAATATCAGAAAACTATGCACATTTTCAACTTCTTTATTTTGCAAAGATTATTAACCGAGGAAAGCATTATGTTTAAGCATTCCCTAAAACTATACAACTTACTGTAGAGTAACTCTTTGGAAAGTGTAGATGGAAAAAGTAACCGGAGAAATCTAAAATTTGCCAGGTCTAGTAGTTAAGAGGATAAAAACCCACAAATATTATAAAATTAACTTTTAAATGTGTCCAAGACTGGGTATGCACAGTAGTGTAGCAACTGAAGAGCAAACTTCAAAGCAGCTTGTCCAGATACTATTTGGTATTTGGGATGGCTTGATCCACCCTTGAAAGGAAATGTTATTTTTATGACTGTAGGGTAGGCAAGTCCTGAATGACTGAGAAACCAAAGCCCTGGTGCAACAGAATGGCATTTCCCATTCCAAGCAATTAGGATACTCTGAAGGGTATTTTGTGATTCCAACGTATCCCTACTTTTTATGCTGATCTTTATCAGACTTGAGACCATCAAATGGTCTAATAAAAACCAATACGTTTTCCTACCAACAGGGCATCATTTAAAATTTCTCATCTTTCCAAAGACATGGATTTCAAAGCATCAGCCTTAGTATCTCTACAGTCAGCCTAGCACTTCTGACACTGCTCCTGCTGGCATTTCCATAGCCTGAACCTGTTCTGGGATTAGTTCAGCTTCCATTATTTGAGAATACTCAAGATTTGGTGTCACAATTTTCCAAGAATACCTGAGTGATTTAGGGGCTTTCATCCTTTTGCCTGTGATCTTTGCAGTGTTGTGCCTGTCCTTCATTTTAACTGAACCACTGAGTTGTTGTGATTGTTTTTCACTCTGACTGTCCCCAAGTTGAAGCTTTGCCTTTCACCTTACTCTACCAGACAGATATACTTTCCACTATACATTAGTAAATAAACAAATCCATAGTTACATTAAAAATTAGGCAATGGTCAGAAATTTCATAAGTATAATATGGCTTTGCCCCTGCAGCATAAATAATTTCACTGAAAATAATCTTGCCAGCTATTTTCTACAACTGTTACAAATCACACACAAAGATGTAATTACAGATTCTTTTGCTTATCCTTGTATCTGACAAAATGAAATTTAGAGCTCTCAGTATTAGCAGCTGAGAAATTTCACCAAGCAGAACCAAGCTATGGTACATGCAGCATTTCAACTAGCCAGTTTCTGCAGTTACATTATTTCTGACAAAAATAGAATACATTGCGTAAAAACTTTTATTCTGGTCTTCAATTTGTTAAACTTTTTCAACATAACACACACAAAAGGCCTGTGGGGGAGGGGGGGAGGGAAAGCCAGAGTAAAAAAAATGTCTGTAATTTTTTTAATTCAGGATAAAGAACCTTTTGAAGTGCACTAAAAGTTATAGACCTGAATATTGTGATACAAAATACCCACCTTTTAATTTTTTTCCTTTGAATCATGTAGTGTTATTGCCACTAATTTGGATGAAAGTGGAAATTTTGCATCAGTATTTATCCTTCAATTTTTGTTAAAAGTCTCAATTAGAGATGAAAACTCAGCACATACATAGCCAATTTAAAAAGGAGAGAGGACTGCAACCAAAAAGGTAGTCAATTCCCTTCTTTCTAAAATAAAGGTCACCTTTTCATATTTTCAGGATTTTGAAATATGTAAAATAATAATATATTCCTCTTAAAACTTCAGTCTAAAATTATACACTTCAGGTATTATACAGAAGGTCAAAATGCATTTTTTTTAAAAAATATATTTGTAATGATGCTTTCAGCAAATGAAATAACCAATATTAAACAAAACTCCTAATGTTTGCTCCTGAATAATATAATCCTCCACTCAGTTTTAAATGATCCTTTCACTGGTAAGATGAGCTGAGATAAAAGTGTGACCTGAAAATGAAGGCATCAGTAACGCAACTATTATAAACCTTAGTGCAGGATGTAAATTTTTTTATATAAGTATGATGAGTTGGAAATTTGCAATTTAAAGGACAATCCAAAAGTAAATACATTTATAATTAGAATGATTCTTTTCTTCACCTCAGCCACACAGAACCTACTTAAAAGTAGTCTAAAAAAATAAGAAAAAAAAGGAGAGAGAGACCCTAGGTGACACCAATAAAGTTTAAAAGCTCGCAGCATTGCTGAAGTGTGTACAACTGGATAATTGTTGAGAGAAAGTAACTCTTTTGCTGCAGTTTGGTAGATTACTTGATTGTAATTAAAATATTCTGTTGCCAGCCTCTCTAGCATAAATTTTCATTGTAATACAAAATTGTACTTGAAATTAATTACTGTATGTCTCAACTCATCAGAAACTGGCTTTTCTGACACTTGGAATGTCAATTCTAATGACAACAGTGCTGAAAGCAGGCACCATCCTTCCCCAGGCTTACTCCCTTGCCACTCAGGAACTGCTGTAGAGAAATGACCTGGACCACTGATGGAACCATACAGGCATTTGGGTTGGAAAAGGCCTTGAGAAGAAGACCACAGACCACAACTGAACATTGAGGGGCCCAAAACTGAACACAACACCCTGTCTGAAATGAGACTATCACTTGTCCAGGGTCTGCACTGCTCTTGCAATGAAAAGGGTTTTAATGTGATAAGTTTCCTCAGCTTGTCCTTCAAGGTTATGAGTTGTGACAACCAGCCATTTTTGGTAGCCCTCCACTGGCTACTTTCCAGTTTCTCAACATCTTTGAGCTGGGGTGCCCAGAATTGTACTTCTGTCCCCATGAAGACAAACACATCCTTCTTCCAGGTAGTCCCTCACCTGGCACTTCAGCCTCTCAGATATCATCTGTTGGTGGGTTGTCTCCCTTGTTTTAGTAGAAGACCCAGCCATGCATGTTACAGCATTTAATGAATAAGAAGACGTCCAGATTAAATTTTATTTTTGGTGGGTTTTTTCATTTCAGTGACTGCAAATGGCATTCAGTTCCAGAAAAAGAAGTAATCAAGTAGTCACTGAGTCCTAACCATCTAGGGTAAAATAATTGTAAGTACCTTCTGGTATTTGTGTGGGCACCTGAAGGGTGGCATTTTCTAAAGGTGCTTCTAAGCGGTGTATTTGTTTATCGGCTGCAGCTCTTGCTCACAACTCCAAGGCTGAGCCAGATGTATGTTGATTTTTAGCTAGAGTTTGTTTAAGGGGAAGTGGGAGGAAAGAAATTAATTAATGGGTCACTGCTGAGCCATTCTTTGGTTTTGGCTTTGCACTGGCATTTTCTCTCTCAAATGACTTTTTGAATTATTTTATTAATGGAAATGTGGGCAGATGGACTTGAGAATGTAACTCTTCACTGACTCAAATGAGAATCTGAAGTAATTAAATATTTTATAGCTTTCTTAAAGCTTTATTCTGCTCTCTTTCAACCACCATAAAACAACTCTCTATCTCAGTAGCTGACCTGCCCATTCCATCCATCTGGATACTGCCCAACACTGCCATTTCCCATACCCCCACATTCTTGTATGTGTCCAGCAGCCTAAACGTCACCTTGCAAATGCATGCTCTCATTTCCCTCGCCCACGCTCAGCGGTGGTTGCTCACATACAATTTCTTGGATTTCCTGGTGGCCGCTGGCCATCGTGTGCCCAGGCTTGGTACCAGGAGATGTGGGGTGGGTACCATGGATGAATGCTCTGGGCACATGCACTCAGAGGTGCAATGAGGGCAATGCCCCGAGCCTTTCCCTGCTGCCTCTGAAGCTGGTGGGAGTTTGGCCATGGACTTCAATGAACATGGCGAAAGGCTCCGGTAGAAAAAGGTTGGTCACTCAGTGTTGCTTTCCTCCTCTCACCCCTCCTCTTTACCACATTCACCACTCCACACTCTGGCCTTGAAGTTGCTCCATCAGAAGCCATTGCTCCCCAAGTACTACTTTTGGGGGAGCTCCCTGGGGGTGTCTCCTGGGCCTGATGTCACCTGCACTGCTGAGCTTGCAACAGGTGATGCTGTGCTGAAGGGCTGCTTTGGGTAAGGGTAGCCACCCCAGCTCCAGCTGCTGCCGGCTGAAGGTAAGGAGCAGTAGCAATCTGTAGCTATTAAGAAGCAGAAAATGTAGCAGTCTGATGTCCTCACTCACAAAGACTAATGCAGGAGTTTTCAGGACTGTTTTCATCAGACCGTGACGTTTTGTTGAAGCCAGCCTGTTTCATGAAGACTTATTGATTTCTGTAACATTTTTGATGGGAAGTCCAGACTGACTTCATATCCATCTAACAACTGCAACTGTCTTACAAAGTCAACTGAAGTGCTTTTTTTTTTTTTTCTTTTTTTCCTTTCTGCTGGAAGGGATCCACAACTATCATCCAGTCCTACTGCCTGACCACTTTGGGCTGACCAGAAGTTAAAATGTACTATTAAGTGCATTGCTAAGCCAGGTGCAGCTTGAGCTGGGGCCCTCACTTGAGGGGAGCAGGAGTGGCAAGACAGGGGAGCAATTACTAACGGGTGACTTGGAGGCTTTCTCCCTCACTGTGAGTGTGTTGGTGCACCTGTACGGGTGAAGGAAAGGGAAGAGAAGCAGAATCTGACCCTTTGTGCACGTTTCTGTCCAATGTTGAACACGACCAAATTTTGAAACCTCAAAACAGGATGAAACGAAAATGCCATCTAACATTAGCGGATACCTTAGATCGTGCCTGAGCGTGCAGAGAAGTGTACTGCAAGCCACAAGATAAGCTGCTGCTGTCAGATGGCTCAGTAACACCCACATTGGACTATGGTTGCATGCAAAAGAAGCAGATGAAGTACCAGCAGATGGCACTCGGGAATATGCAGCAGTGTCTGTGAGGTGGGGTCAACGACACTTTTTTGCAGTATGTTTTGATCAGGTGCCTCAGCTCGCCGCTGCGCACTGCACAGGGGGAACCACTGCTCTGCTGCTGGGCTCCTGGGGCAGCCAGCCCTCCGCTGCTGCTGGAAGGGAGCAAACCTGGCTCTTTCTGCTACTTCAGGAAACACCCTGCTTCCTTGCTGCCCCGCCATTAAATGTCATCTTAATCGCATGTTGCCTTCTCTTCCCTTGCATCTCCCACTACCTGCAGCCCCATGGAAGCCCTCCAGCACGGGGGCAGCTGGGGAGCTCGTGCCCTGGCTGCGCTGCCTCAGTGATACTGGTGCTGCTTCCAGCCCCCACCCAGGGGTGAAAACTCACCCAGTGTACACGCCTTGGTGGTGGGGTTTTGGATGATGCTAGCTATAGATCCTTCCTCACACAGTGCAGAACCTTGCTTTGCACCTGATCTCAGTAAGGTTCAGGTTTATGACCCAGTGCAGACAAAGGATGAAATTAAATCTAGGTCTATATAGGCTATAAAGACTAAATATAAGTCTATATTTTGTTGTATTGGGAGAGCTGCAGGCTGGGACAGACCGAACAGGTTTTCACAACCCTTTCCAAAACACTGTGAAGGGCAATGTAATCGAGGATGTGGTCTCTGATCCAAGGCTGGACCAGTTTACTCCAGGAATCAAAGCACAGGGCAACCATAAGAGGAACAGCATCCAGCTCACAAGAAGCCTTCAGTGCCAGTGGTGGTGCTGATGAGGTACTGTCAGGCTGTGCATTAAGGCAAGTGATCAAAGGTCCTGATATGCAAAGCTGCCTGCAAAGTGAGCGACCTGTGCAGAGGCGCGCTGGTCCTTCCCCCTTTCTCCACCAGGCTGATGGGGCACAGAGCCGAGCAGGTGTCTCACCCAGGGAGCCAGCACCACCTGCATGGATCTTTGTCCAGGGTTGTCCATGTCAGTGAAGAACTGATGGCTTTGGTAGAAAGCAGGGTCCTTTCCCAAGTGCTGCGCTTTAACCGTGTGGTGCGGGGGACACCTCCACATAGGGATTCTGCTTACCTTATGGCCCTCTGGGCTGATGCTAAATGTAATGTTTTCTGAACTTTTAATCCTGCCCAGGGAGGCTGGCACAGAGCTTCCATTATAAGATTCGTTTCACTCTACAGTTCTTCTTACATTAATATTACTGTTTTAGGGATTTTCCTAAGTTTCTTAAACCCATGTCATGCACATAAACACTCAATTCCTTCTGTATCCATCTCTTGATGTCTGAAAAATTGAAATGGCTCATTTCATTTAGTCAAAATGATTGACATCCCTAGCAGATGATGATCTGTCAAGTGAGGGTGTTTGACAGCGAACAATAAGGTGCAACAAAGGGGTCCTCTCTGAGACTAAACCTTGTAAAATGAACAAACAGAATAAAACACTTCTTCCTACACATGATCCTCAAGGTGATGCAGTTTGCCAGAGCATTTCTTAAAAAGTCCAAAATGGTGGTTGTATTTAATTAAACTATTCCAGGTCAAACATAGACAATGTAAAATGTGTTTTGGAGAAAATATGGAGTTGTTAATTTTTTTAAGACTGCATGTAAAGAATCAAGCCCTCAGCTGCCAGAACTAGAATTGGCTTAAGCCGAACTATGCTGATTTCTGACAGCTGAAGTTGTTTTGTTATATGGTATATATACATATTCACCATTGTATTTGATCATGTTTGCAAGACACAGTAAATTGTGCATTCTGTAAATAAAATTTATTTATTAAAAATTAATTACAGGGTTAACTATAATGGCAACAGCAATAATAATAGTGATGATGATAAAAATAATGATCATGTTAATAAATATCATATTAGAATAAACATGTTGTTGTTAATAATAATGATGAGATGTCTTGTCTGTCCATTCCTGACTTCCCCCCCCCCAAAAAAAAAAAAAAAAAACACAACCAAACCCACTTTTTAAACAAACATAGTTTGTCTTCCAGATCACTTAGAAAACAGCACATGGACTTCTAAGTCCTGCTGCAAATGGACAGATTGTTGTCATTAATACAAATCTTGCTTGTGAACAGTTACAATTGCTAATCAAAGCCAGATTTGCTCTTTTGTTTGCTCTGTAGTTTCCTGTGGGAAAACTTCAAAATTATCTTTCCTTTTGCATGTTTTTTTGCATTTTGAGCAGGTGGTATGATAGATCTGGTCCATGGTAGTCTGATGCCTGTGAAAGCCTCTTGGTTCAAGTGGATGGGTCACAGAAGACCTGGTTGCAATGTATTACAATAATGGTTATAAAGACTTTTCTACAAAGACCCAGGTCTCTCCCTCTAATGCTTTAGAGCTATTGCTTTCGTTTCTATAATCTCAGCCCCCCTGCTCTGTCCCTCTTCACTTGGCATGCAAAAGAGCTCTCCTTAGCTTTCATTTCTCTTCCTACTTGCCTTTCCTGTCGAGTTCAACCCTATTATTTTGTCCCCTCTGCTATGCCTTTTTTGTGTCATCTCTGCCCCCTCCTCTCTCTATTCCTCAGGTCTTTCATCATGATTTCAGCAGGTAGTGCCTCTCCTGTTGACTTCAATGGGCAGTAGATGTGCCCTTCCTCCTGCAAAGCCTCTTCTCATGGCAGGGCCAAGATTATAGCTTTTTTTGCAAAACTGCCATTTATGCAAAAGACCAACTGGTATTTCAGATGACCCATTTTTATAAATAAACATTAAAACCAGAATGTAAAAATTGATTCAAAAGTGTCTTGTTGCACCAGTTGTAGGAAAAATCTGATATGCTGAGGTATCTGTTAATACTGCATAATTGCAATCCTCTTCCATTAAAAGTCATTGATTAAATGCCTAATTAAAAGCTGCCATAGATATATGTGTCATTTAAATATAGTGGAGAGCTGGGATTTTGATGAACTCATTAGTACAAATCTTATTTGTGAACAGTTACAATGGATTTGCTGATGAAAACCAGGTTTACTCTTCTGCTTTGCTCTGTAGATTCCTGTGGGAAAAAAGATCAAAATTATCTTTTCTTTTTTATGTTTTTTCATATTTCAAGTGGTTTGGATGGATACCTAATTTACTTTCAGTATCACACGTTCTCTTTTGACATCAGAGGATACATTTTCTGAGCTTCACAGAAGTTTTAGCTGCTCAACTACTATTAAAGTCAATTGGATCATGTGGCTAAAGCAAGGTATAACAATTGGAAAATGCACTCCAGGGTTAAACTGCTGTACTTGAGCTATTAGATTGAAAGAGTTATCCGTCTTCCAAAACACAACCCGCATTGCCACAGCATGGCATCCCCTATTCATCACCTCCAGACAATTACAGCTGCATTCAGCCCCAGCGTAAATGAAGTTGCCGTATCATTTGAATCATGCAGCTTAAGCCAGAGCTGGATCTGTCCCACACAGAGCTGCTGAGTTTTCAGTGCAAAGGAGGCCCAGGGATGGGGGTGATTGGCACTGGTTTGTGAGAATCACAGGAGACAGGGAAAAGGAGGTAATAAAAAAAAAAAAAAAGAACCAAATCAAAATTCACAAAACCAAAAACAAAAAGAAGAGACTCCCATTTGAAAATCGGGTATGGCTTTTGCTCAGTGAGGTGTGAGCATTGCGCATAACTTGGCAGAAGGAAGAACAGAGCTCGTGGTCCTTCCCCACGCCTCAGCTTTCAGACCACCCTCTTCATCACAGTGTCTGCTGGCAGCAAGAACTTCAAGGCTGAGGCTTTTCACAAAGCCACTGCTGCCGTGGGTGACACAGCTGGTCATCTCTGCCCTCTGGGCATCAGGCCACTTTTACAGACTTAGGGTGAACTTCATCTTCAGAGCAGGCAAAAACTCTCCGACGAATATGTGTTTGAATAAGGTGGTATGCAAAATAGTAAGGCGGTTTTCTTGGATTTTTGTGATTGAACAAATGACCAGGAAAATACACCATATCTTTATGCAGTGCACTTCATTGCACAGCCACAGCAGGCTGGTATTATTTTCTGAAAGCTTCTCCCACCTGAACGGTACCCACACAGGCCTCCCAGAGAAGCCGCTACAGGCCTCAAGCAGGTTGTGTTTCACTTTCCTAAAATGAGAGAGGCAGAAATAATCAAGGAATAATCTGCAGTAGGCCACAGTAACCAATTAACTAACTCGTAGCAGTTGGTAAAATAACCTTTGCAAGAGAAAAAAGGTAATGAGGCTATCATGTCAACTTTATAGTGTGATCCCATTGTATCTGAAAATATAAAACAGTTTTATTCTCATTTTCTGCACATTTTCCAGTCCATTTCCTACCATAAAATCAAATAATGCTCCAATAAATACAGTATTTACAATTTCATCGCTTAATATGCTAACATTCAGACTGGAGATGCCACGGGCAAGCCACAGTAATGCGCTGCCATACCTGGAAGGAACCAAATTATTTTGTGTCTCACAAAGATAATTGCTCAGGTGGTGACGAGCATTGTCCCTGTCTTGACCTGTGCTCTTCCACTCCACTGTGTTCAAGTGCAGTGTCTTATTTTTGGGTTTAACTTGAAAGTCTCTAAAGGCAAGATCACCCTTTAATAGTTTCTCTAAAATACTGCTTCTTGAAGCTGGTAATCCAACAGTACAGCCACCCATAATAAGCCAGGCACTCCTCCCTTGGGAAAGTCCCTGGTGATAGGGATGGAGGAGGCAGACATGGCTAGCAAGTATCTCTGTATTAATAACTCTGGAATATCTGATATGAAATTCAATGTCTTTTCATGCCTTTTTCACTGTGTCACATGTAGTTGCTCAGCTGAAATCCCATCGCCAGTTTCAGTGCTAGGGCCAGGATCTCTCCCAGCACTAGGATGCCCTCTAATTGACCTGTGCGATACTGGATTTTGGAAATAACTGTAGACAGTATATGATTTCAGGACAAACACCACCACCATAATTTCCATGAAAACAGTAAGCAAGGCTTTAAGCGTCGATCTGAACTAAATGCTGTGTGTTAACAGATGCAGCGATGCACACCCTGCTCCAACAGACTTGCAGTCTGCATACCTGTTGCAGAAAGGATGTGGAAAGGGTTGCTGAAAACAGTGCAGGTTAATTAAAAAGTGGGTAACAGAACTGGAACTGGAAGACAGAAATTCCTGATTCACAGCCTGCTGCTCTGTCTCTGATGTCTTGTTTCTGCAGAGGAGCCCCTGGGTGGACAAAGGTGCAGTATTCCCACCAGATTTCACAGACAAGATCTGACCTGTGGGACTGGCAGCCAGCTGTGCTAATTTACTTGAATCCAAACACAGGCAAATATGATTGCTTTTCGGCAAAAAAAAAATTCGGGTAACATTTGCATGGTAGCAACCTTTTGTGAATCAGCTGAATTGCTCTGCTGTTACCTGCTGGACTGCAGGAGGGCTGAAAAGCCTTCAGACTTACTCCTTTAAGTAACCACATGGCTGGCCCCATGCTGAAATGAATGATGGGTCTCCTCCACACGCTTCAGTATGTGTTTAAACAGGGTTTGGGGATGATATCGGCTGTTTCTAGCTGCTGACAGTGAAAAGGAAGGAAAGGAAAAGATTGTCTTGATCTAATTCAGGTTACAAATCCCCCAAACACCAGATTAATTACTTCAGAGGCTTTCATAATGTGGCTTAATCCTGTTCACCTTCCGTTCTACATCTGTTTTTTATTGTTAAACAAGGAAGTGACAAAAAAGCTTTTCGTCCCCTCTATAATTGCCTTCTCAAAAAAGAATTTGCTGTCAAAATGATTTTGGATTTCTCAACTGCAAGCTATAGATGGTCATGATGTAAGATGTAGCTTCACATCATTACAACAACAGATCAATAGATTATTAAAATGCTAGTTTAATTTCAAAGCTATTGTCTCCATTTCCTTGGTGTCAGAAATCTGCTCGCATGTGAAGGTAAGCCTCAGCTGGAGGGTGTGTGCGGGGTCTGATGTGCAGGATGACATGTTGATTATAGAGAGGATAATTAGAAAAGCATTTAATGAATTTCGAGAGCCAGAGCTCAAATGCTTTCGACAACAGGTTTTATAACCTGTGGTCAGTCTTGTGATGAAGGCTTTTTACCCTGATAGCCTGTTTTGCTGCTGGTTCAATCCAATTATGTTTTAAAGGCATACATGAAATGTGTCAAAACTGTTTGCCCAAATGCACTGGAATGAGCTCTGCATGGGGACGGATTTTTATTCTTGCATCTGCAATCTGTGAAAGGTGTAGATAACCCAAGGAAAACATCACAACTCTGAGGACATGTTGAGATCAACCCTCTTCAGAGCTTGAAGGCTTTATTTTGTAATTTATAAATTTAAACAGTAAATATGGCATAGAAAGGAATGGTAATAAAAGGGGTTAATTTAATTCTGTATCAGCTTCTCAATACCAAATTGGTTCAAACGATAGATGTTATACGACACAAGTTATGGTATCTGGCATAGGACAAGAGTGTATTTTTTATAAAGAAAAATTAATATAATCAAGGCCAAATCTAATTTGATATGCAACTATTATTTTAAATGACGTGGAGGATTAGTATGACCACTTACATTCAGTCTAGAATAAACAGATTTCAATTTATTTATTGCATTTGTCCACTATAGTGAAGACATCTGCTTTAACTGGATGGGAGAAAAATGTTTGAGCTCTTCTCTGTGTGAGAAACCGCACAGTATAGTGTAACTTTGTTGGCAAACAGAATAATGTGCTGTATTTCTGAGCCTTACTGCCCTAAAACACTATCTGTGGACCTCGTTCTGTCGCTAAAAAAACAGTTCTAGGGACATTGCCTCTCTGCAAAAGGAAAAGAAGTAAGGGTTGGAAAGGAGAATATGTTTGGATAAAATAAAATAAAATAAAATAATCCTTTTGCATCAAACTACCTGGGAACAACTTTTCTTTTAATCAGAGTTAATGTCTGGAAGCTTGGTTGGGTATTTCGTGTTGTACCACGAAAACGACAGCTCTTGTCTTTCAGGACAAAGTTCTAGAGAAGAAGAGTGTGTCTTTATTTGTGGAAAATAAATGAAATAAAATTTAAGGCCCAAGCTCAGTATATATCACATACACAATTATCTAATCTTGTTCTTGCCTCAACTGCGGTTTGGAGAGAGCATGTCTCCTTCACTGTCAGGTCAGCACAGGTGTGTCCTGATGGACCCAGGACAGACTCGCTGCTTCGTTGGGCTCTGTAGCACTGCCTAAGAGGATGTAAAGGGATTTTCACTGTGCATCTTTACTCCGTTAGATTTTGGTCCAGATTTCAGAAGAGCATCCTAAGAGACCGAGACTTTGATGTCACCAGAGGAACAGCCATATTCCTTTCAGTCTGTGGATGAACATTGACACAAACATTCAAAACACCTCTAACTCATTTAAAGACTGAATACAAACCTTCCAATAAAAAAAGTTCAATTTATAGCTATTAGTTTACAGCCTTGGGAAGTCAGAGATACACATTTATTGAAGCAAGCAATATTGTGTGGACACTTGCAATACCGCAGAAGTGGGCTTGATGATCCCTGAGGTCCCTTTTATTGCTCTGTTCCTAATCTAACAGCAAATGCAATAGTGGTTGTTTTTTTTTTCTTTTTTAATTTAGAATTGGTTCTCTTGAACAATCTTGTAGGTGCATTGTAAAGACAATGAAGGCAGAGGAAGTTTCTTTGCCACGCAGCCAGCAAGCGTGAGCATCCAAATGTACCTCTGAAAGACTTCCCTCCTGTGTGGAGCCTTCAGACATGTTGCCGTGGATTCGCCATGGCTCACCACAAAAAGCAGCCTGCCTGCCCCATCGTCTGACCTGCGCTTTGACTTCTGGAGGCTGTCTTTCTCTCCCAAGGCAAATGGTTTGTTGTCCCTGACTGCCAGCCCTTCACCAACGCTGGGCTCACTCTGCACAGCACAAGGTTCATTGTGCAGCTGCTTGTTTGCCAGCGTGTTCTTCAGCTCTCCAGAAAAGTTACCCGACCTAACGGCATCTGCCTCCAGGCATTTTAGACCCTTTAATGTGCTACTACCCCTAAAGGGCGGAATTTCACTCCTTGGCAGCATGGTCTGCAAGTTCCCCCTAGGAGAAGGCATCAGGAGATTCCAGTTTCATTTTGCAGTGACATTTACGGAGTACTAAGCCTTATTCCATGCGCCCAGGTGCTGGTTTCAGAGAATATTGTGCAAAAGCTCAGAACGTGATGAATCTTTAGCATAAAACTGGGAACTGGAAGCACCAAAGAAGACAGCTCTGCCTGGAGGGGTAAGGTCTGCATGTCTCCGAACTGACAGTAGCTCCTGCATGCCTGGTGTGGGACCAGGCACGCAACCCCAGATCTTCCAGCAGCTCCTAGCGAACATGCACTACAGCTGGCTCTAATGTTTGAGGCACAAGGATCTTAGAGCCTAAAAAAGCACAGCTGGGGCGGGTCTGAAGCTGCTGGATGAGAGGATCTATCACTAAAGCTGTATTTCATAGGAAAGGGATTTTTGCTCTCTCGTGTACTGGAGACGTGCATATGCTTTTCTCTTTAGCAATGGTGATAGAACACATTCAGTCTCTTTAAAGGGAAAAATAAAAATTGATAAATTGCCTCATGATTTACAACTGAATCAAATCACTGGTGTATAATTTTCACAGTTTGTGCATAAGTACTGTCAGGAAGGGAGAAATTGGCTTTACCACTATCATTAAAATCTTATGTAATGAATCAGATGAGGTGTCAGGAAACGGTATAATATACTTTATTTATTATCAGCTTAGATGAATAGGTTCCTTGGTGTAACTACAGCAGTCTTGAATAGGACTCAGTCACTGTGAAATCTTATTCCTCCCGACTTTGCCAGCCCATTTGTGTGCACTTGGGCTACAGCAGTTTTTACTGAATTGCCAGACAAGAAGAAAGCCTTGTGGGCTGCCCGCCTTGCCTTGTGCAAAATGACTTCTTCCTCCATAAGGTTTCAGGGTAGATACTGAAGTTCCATTTCAAAATCTGCCCTGACCTAAACAGCGTCTGAAAGTCAGCCCAGCCAGTGGCTTTCCAGGTCACTTATAAGGTGACCTTGCTAGACCAGAAGAAAAACCTCTTACTAGGAACTGAGACCCTTCCTAAGTAAGGTGCAAGGGGCTATGCAAAAGCTTAAAATAGTAAATGGCAGGTGTAAATTACTCATTACAAAAGGACCCACATGCAAAATCCTGAGAAATTAGTTGGAGTTGCATCAAAGGGAATTAAAACATTTGCTTATGAGAAGGAAGGGCACAGGTGGCCTGGAGGGAATAAGGTCTTTTGTTGCCAGAATTCCTATTGAAATGAGGGGGCTGGAGTTTTTGAGGATCTTTCTCCCTCTGGGCACCTGTCAAAGACCATTTGTCTTTGCTGATGGCATCATTCAGGAATACACAACTTCATAAACAATCTTCAAGGTCTGAAGTAGTTGGCATTGTTGGAAAACATTTTGAATGGGTTGTATTGCTTACCTTTGACATCAGTTATGCATTCGTTATTATAAAACACACAAATCATCAACTGAGTCATGTTTTATGTCTGCCTAGAAGTCAAAGCTTTCACCTTGCTAGTATGAGTATATTTTTATACTTATGAATAAGAATGTTCATTGATGAGTTACGTCAAATACCCACCAAACATTGACACATACAGTAAATTAAAAATTATTTATGAAACCACACAGGTGGTGGTTCAACTCCCATAACTTTGGCTGAAAGAAGTAAAGTGCCTTTCCCAACCTAATCATCTGACCTGCCTTGTTAATGAGCAGGAGAGTCAGGGACCTCTGGAGAAGGAGTCATCTTGCTCTGCAGATGAGTTATCTGTCTTTTAGACAGTGATCTTGGAACAGCACAAATTGCTCTGGGACACAACCCCTCTCCCTAGACTCACTAAAGAAGATAGATGCAGATATGGCGCTACTCACATGCACACAGTTGTCCCTAAATTTCAGTGATTTTTTTTTAAACTGCAAAATAGAGCCCTTCATGTTAAGGCTGGGAGAGAAGTCCTGGCTCAGGCCCCTTGGGACAGTCTTCATCTGTTCATCTCTCTGTGTGTCCTCATAAAATCACACAACATTTTTCTCCATTTCACTCCAAGGATGGACTGCTCTTCACTGGCTGAGCAGGTATTCTATATTTCGTTTTCTCTTGTTTCTCAGTGTGTCAGCCAAGCTCGATTTGCTCCACACATTTCAAACCTTGCTCTGAAGACAGAATTATTAATTTCCTGTAAGCTTTTTCTCTGATGCGCCTTGCTACAGTGGCTGAACAGTTCACAAATTCAATCTGGCTATTTTCTTGCCACCTCAGTGAGATAAGAGGCAATTATTAACCCTTGTTTTCAGACAGGGAAGTGAGGCACAATAAGATTACATTTACACTTATTCACTGCTTTTGGATACCCAGGCTAGGACATCTTGGATCTGATATTTCAGGGTGCTTAGCTGGATTTAGCACTTTTTATTCATCGTGGTTCCCTCCAACTTCAGCTGCAGCTGGGAATACTCAGCGTATTTACAAACCAGTCGCCAGGGTCTCAGTCTGGTACCTGGAAAACGAGGACTGCATAAACAGTGGCCACCTGCAGAAAGCGTGGGAGCTGAGATAATTTGATGAAAAAGCATAGAGTCCCAGGTGCAGAGCCTAATTTTAGGTATGTAGTGTGGGGAGAGAAAGCTAAACCAGGAAACTGGGTACCTACATGTTCTCTTAAGTACCTTAAGCCTCAGCAGCCCTTATTTACAGCACAGCCAAAAGGAAAGAAACTGAGATCAAGGCTGATCTCCTGAATCCCACCTCTCTTTGGACTTACTCATGAATGCAGCAATTTGTATGTATCTTGCTCTTGATTTGTTGTTTTCTGACTAAATGTGCCTTGAGACCGTGTGCCAGCATGTTTGGGAGAGGAGGAGGCAAAGGGCTGCTGAGATTGCAGCAGCCCTGTGGAGGGAGAGCCTTCGCCGGGATACACCAGGGATGTGGCTGAGTCTCCTGGCAGCCTGATGGGATTTAAATCCATGCTCCCTAACTCCCTTTGGTTTTAACAACCAGGCTTATCAACAGCCAGATTTAGATAAATCCAAAACCCAGTTAAATACAAATTCTTTAACTGGATTCATCCTTTTGATAACGTCATAGAAATATTAACATTACAGAAAATACAGTATGTTAGCAGAATAGCTGTTCAGAATTCTTTATTAGGAATCACAGATTAAATTTTCTATACAAAAGCCAAATCCTATGCTCTTCCTTTATTTACAGCTGATCTTTCTGGCTTTGAATACAAGATAAAGCACGGGTGTCAAGGATCTCTTATCCAGAAAGCATTACCTTTTCTTCGTGAACATGATATTTTGATCCATAAACTACATAATACCTATGTGCATTTCAAGCAACAGTAATTGATCAGTAACTTCATGATATGCTTAGTATATGACTTGTCCTATTGATTAATGTTGCAGTAACATTATAACATCACCAGAATCAAAATGTTGCTAAAGATAACTTGGAAAAAATCACAGTCCGGTGTTGCTAATGTCTTATAAATAGAGATGATGCTAGAAAGATCTCCATTACCTGATTTACAAACATTTCAGACAAATATATATGTGTTCTGCAAAACTGATTGGCCTGATTAATCTGTTAGATTTATAAGGTAACTTTTGTTCCTTTAAACTGGTCCAGACTACTTGAATGAGACTGGGAAATGGGTTTTTCTTATCATTACCTCTTTCCTTCTCCTTGGTTTGCTCTGCTCCCCCTCATACCATGTGTTGTTGTGGCCTGGTGGTGGAAACATTCTTCTTTTAATTTCATGGGGAAAAAAAGGGTGTGTGTGTGTGTGTGTGGAAATAAAGCCATAAGCAATTCAAAATAAATGCTTTACTGTGAAATGCCAGACAGCCAGGGAGAGGTGCTGCTGCTATTTCCATACATCCAGAGGGTGAAATGCCTTGATGTTAGCTGGGCTAAGCAACAGAGGGGTGGGTCTGGGAACGATCTCAAGGAGCACAGGTGGACTTAAAAAATCAGTGCTTTATGGCTGGACTAAACCCAAATTTCCCATAAATGCGATAAATGGGATGGAGCCTTTTGCAGCCACAGGCTGGACTGCAGAGGCCAACTGATCTCCAGGTGTGTCCTCAGCCCACAGAGACCTTCTCGCCTGATGGGTGGGCAGCGGACACGGGGCTGGCTGGGAGGCTGGGTACGTGACAACAGCTGGCGTGACAGCGATGTTGTGTTTTTGGGGAGCAGTACAGAGCTTTTGGGGATTCCCTGGCAGATCCCTGGCAGTCTCCTCGCAGAGCTATCAGACTCCACTAGGGCTGCTAATCAGAGTAACTACACTGATGTCCGTGGGCTATGCCCATCACCGAGTCACGGAATGGTGGGGGTTGGAAGGCATCTTTGGAGCTAGCCCAGCCCTACCCCCTCCTCAAGCAGAGTCTCCTGGAGCAGGTTGCACAGTCCAGGTGGGTTTGGATGTCTCCAGATCAGGAGACCCCACCACCTCTCTGGGCAACCCATCCCAGCGATCCATCACCCCCACGGTAAAGACATTTTTCCTCATGCACAGCCACAGGGCCTGCTGCCTTTACTGTGAAAATAAGCCTCTGTTTCCTTGCTTGCATGACATCCTGGTGAACTTCCTTCCTTGGGAATATTCTGGCAATGAGCCATCGAGTTTCTGCTGCTCAGAGGGAAATGCACCCCATTCCTGGGCACTGACCATATTCTCAGGTCATGTCGTGGACAGGGTGGGCCATCCAAATCGGTTGCATGTGCTTTTGATATAATAGGGGTCTTATGCAGATTATTACTTTCAACTGTCCATTCAGGGGACTTCCCCAAGGGGATTAATTACATCCTCCTGGTGAATTACAGCCAAAGGTCAGATCACAGACCGTCTCAAGAGCTCTCTGCCCTTGGACAGCTACATTAGCAAAAGGCAGGGAAAGGATTTTGGTTTTCTGGTTTGAAAGTCAAAGCTCATGAACAAAACCCACCACTGATAAATAATCAATGTTTATTCAAAGGCACAATGAGACATGAGGTTTCTTAACGTTAACTGATAATGAAAACTCCCAACACTGTCAGCTCTCTTTATTGGGGCATGACTGACACGAAGGTTTCACACCAGACAGGGCTATTCTTCTTCAGGTCTTTCTGCAAGTAGTATTATTATAACTGATCAAAACAAAAGTCTTTGGAAGGAGAGAGGAAAGTGAGAGTAATGGAGAGGGATCTTTCTATTTGTCTTAGGTCCTGTTGTGTTTCCAAGTCTACCGTTGTAAGATTGACTCAAAGACAGAGAGAAATGCCAAGGAGATGAAGAAACCTAGGCAGTAGTTTGGGGCACCTTTCATTCTTTTTTTATTGTACTTTTTTTTTTTTTTTGGCAAAACAAAAATAAGACAGATTAATCAGTTTATACGTATCAAGGAAAACAGCACAAATCCAGATTCAAGTCTTTTACCGCGGAAAGCCTGTCACCTTACTTGTCTGCAGTCACAGGCTTTGAGAGGTGTCTGGGACAGGAAAACCAACTACAGCTTTCAACAAAAACGTGCTGACATCCCACAGCAGTTGTGGGTTTTTCAGCCTTGTCCTCAGGAAGCAGCCTGCCTGACAAAATGCACCCCAGCAAAAGTTTACAGAGAAGCCCAACATGAAATTGCTTCTTGTCCTGAAGGAACGATGTTGAATCCCTAAGCTTTGAAACTCTTGGCAAGGGCTCTGGAAAAGATGCAGAAGAGAAAGGGTGAGATGCCCCACTAAAAGAGCCCACAAGAAAGCTGGAGAGGGACTTTTTATAAGGGCATGGAGCGATAGGACGAGAGGAAATGGCTTTGAACTGAAAGAGGGCAGATTTAGATGAGATATTGGGAAGAAATTGTTTCCCGTGAGGGCGGCGAGGCGCTGGCCCAGGCTGCCCAGAGCAGCTGTGGGTGCCCCATCCCTGGCAGTGCCCAAGGCCAGGCTGGACGGGGCTGGGGGCAGCCTGGGCTGGGGAGGGTGTCCCTGCCCAGGGCAGGGGGGTGGGAACTGGGTGGTCTCTAAGGTCCCTTCCAGCCCAAACCATTCTACAATTCCATGATTTTATGAAATGGGAAAAAAAGATATGACAGCTCTGCCTAGTCCATGCACCATGGAGAATACGCAGGGAATAGTTTTGCACTGGCATGGAGGTGAACTACACAACAATATATTCTGTTTTTTTGCCATGACTCTTACAAACTCTAAATTCATAGCCTCAGTCCTTCGAATCAGACAAGGTCTCACAGCACAGTTTCATCAACCAGTGGTGCTGCAAGACAGAGATGAGGCTGTTATACTCTGCTACGGACTTCGTGGTCAGGTTACTGGGTTAAATCTGAGCGGAGAACCAGGAAAGCATCGTGTCTGCTCTCTCTGAGCTATGTTAAATACAAGACACAATCACATGCAACTGCTGCACATTGGTACTAGACATGTACCTACATGTGGGCAGTAACACAATTTCCAGCTCCTGTCTAATAAATTACTAAATGCAACAACTTTCCTTCCAAAATGCTGGAAGAAGCAGACTTTGGTTCTAGCTTCCCTCAGTCCTGCAGATTACTATTTTGGATCCAATTTTTCCTCAACACAACCAGTGGTAATTCTTAATTATTTCAGATTAAATAGCACCAGAATTTTACAGCTTTTTACAGTAAAATTTGCCCTTGCAGCACCCATAAGCAAAGGAAAACCACAATAAAAAAATCAAGCTATTGTGCCTCTGGGTTGAATATTTTAAAAAATTTTAAAGACAGGAGCACACTGGGAATTTCATAGACAGTCAGCCCATCAAAACTCCCACTAAATACTGTTACACACATCTCAGTCGTTAAAACATAAGGTTCAATAGTGCAGTGGCTGATATTGTTGGCAGTAATTAAACACAAAGTTATCAACAGTTAGAGTTATAGTACACTGGATGGTCAATCTAGGACAGCAGAAGAGGATTTTTGTTTTCCACACGCTGCTTCAGCTGTCTTCCAGAATCTTAATTCCCTTTAGAAAAAGAGTCCATCAAGAACTGAAGCAAAGACACTTCATTATATTTCTCCCTGATGATGGCATCTGTGCTTTGTAAAAATTGTTTAATAAGTGATTATTTTATTGAAAAGTAAGTGGTTTTTTGCTTTTGTTGTTATATTTTAATTGACTATAGCATATTATAATAGTCCTTCAAAAGATAAATAAGAGGAATTATTTTTACCCCCGTCTGGGTACAAATCTGCCCTTAACATGCTCCACCATTCCCATAACATCCTACTTTCCAGCACAGTAATTGGACTCTTCTGTTTATTTTCCTGATTGCACTGAATAGCAATGACAAAACAAGGGACTGCAGCTTGGTTCCTTGAGGAAACCCATTTTTAATCTCAAATACTGGTTCCAATTCAGCTTAATTATTTAAAGTCAAAAATGCTGTTTCAAACATGAACTATTTTCAGATTTATCACAGCACTGCTGCACAAAGGCTGGTACTTTGTGTCTGAGACTGGACTTGGAGGCTGGACGGGGGTTTTGATTTAGGAAACATAGTCCTACCTTACACCAGTTTATTGGGTGGTTTTTTTTTGTTGGTGGTGTTGTTTGGTTCTGTTTTTATGGGTTTTTTTTTCCCCCATAAAGCTTTGGGAAAAGAATGAAGGCTTTCTTCTTTCATCCTCCCAAACTCACCCATTTACTTCGGACAGGTTCTGTACTAGAAGGGAGAAAGAGGATTTTACCATCTAGATAGTCAGATCAGATACAATCTCTCCAAATACCATCACAAATGACTGTTCTTTAAACAAATGACATGCTTAACTTTAAACACACGAATTATCCCACCCCTGCTCAGAAAAATCTCATAAGCAGGTGCTCAGATTTTGAAGTTGAGTCTTTGCCTGAATCAAGCATGAATATGCATAATGGTTCAACAATTTGGCTTTCAGTATAAGATTATGTAAATTGCAGATTACATGCACAAATGAATTGCCACTCCTTGATTCACAATTAATCACTTCAACCGTTTCTCCATCTGCTTTTGTTCCAATTTTATTGTCCCTTTCATTTCTCTACTATATCTGTCTGCACTTCTCTGCAGAGAAGTGGTTCCATTAACTCAGCCTTGTAAACAGAAAGCATCTCTTTTCCACTACAAATTCCAAACTTTTGGGAATGTAAAATCCTATTTCTCAAGAAAAACTTCTCTGAGATTAGCAGAGAAATTCCTCTCCCTTCTAGGTCTGAGAACTTCCCACAGGAGGCTGATGCAGCAGCAGAGGTGATCAAGCAGAGGTACTTCAGCCCAGGCAACAGAAGATGCTTCATGCTAAACACAACATGTGATTAACATTCAAAGTCAGAAAAGCTGGCTGCATCAGAAAAATGGCATTTAAGCCTCAGCATGCACCTGTCAGGCCAGCAGTACCGCTTCAAGATTTATGATCTGTAAACTACTCAGAGAATTAGTTGATGCGTATTCCAAATTGCAGCACATCGAAACACAGTCTCTCTCTCCTCTTTTTCTTCTTACTTATCTTTGGCTGGCTTCACCCACACGACAGTCTAGTCTGCCTTGTGTTCTTCTTCTGCTTAAGTTCACTTGGTCCTTGCAGCTGAGGTTTTCAACATCAGCCAGGAAGGTTCAATCTTTACCAGGATGAGTCACTAATAATAATGATGGTAGGAGGGAGAGAGGAGTGGGATCTTGGCTGGCAAGAAAAGGTTTGGGGAAAAAAACTGAGTGCAGTTATGGCTCAAGTGGTTCAGGAGCTGGCTTAACACAACCAGTACAGCAAAGAGGCTGCTGCTACTCTGTAACTAGCAGAGTAATTTATCAGTAGGTGTCTTTTCATGCATATGGATTAACTGCGTGTTTGTTCAGAGGTCGCTTTCTGAAAGTATAGGTTGCTTTGATTTGTTAAATATGGGTTGCCTTCAGTCAGCAAAGCACAGGTTGCTTTAAGTATGGGTCTTCCTGGCTGCTCTAGAAGGTGTGAGCAGTTTCTTTTGCATTTGGTCAAAGAAAGAGCAGTCATGGTAGCACCAGAAATTCACAGGTAGCATTCAAGGGCTTGCATTCACATAGACAGTGCCAACCAGCACCTCTGTCTACCAGGGCTGGCAGAGGGCACCCTGTGGATTGGTCCACACAGACCACCGGTTCTGCCAGCTTGTCACTGGTTCAGATGCAGCGCAAGTTTCCATCAGAAAGAGATTCATCTTTAATGCTCAGACAGGTCCATTTGAGGTGCTAATTTTTGCTTAAGGCCATATTCCCCAAAATCCTGAGTCACATGGCACCCGAGACGGGCACCTATCCTACCCCGGGAGCTGTCAGACTGCTGCCAGATGGGTGTCTCTGCCACACAAAGGTTTGTGACACCCAAGGCCATGCATTGCAAAGCAGTGTTGGAAAATGAGGAGTAAGGATTTTTATTTTTTTTTCTATTTAGGGGAAAGTTAAATGGCTCCTCTGCTTCCAGATGGTGAATAAGTTTTCAATAAAGCTTTCCATAAGAGCTTTCACCTGCTTTTGAAGAAAAAAAGAAATCAATAAATCTTTCTAGCTACTGTCCGTATTAATGGTGGGAAAAATTGTACTTATTCGTGTATCAATTACCACAATTAACTGGCTAATGCCCTGACATACCCTTCTGTGCTCAGGAGATTTGACTGTTGGGTACTTTCATTAGGTTTTTGAAACATGTGAGTTGGTCTTTCCTATAAAGGGAGGAGTTAGAATTTTACACGGACATCCCCTGTGATTCTTTGCATTACCCCAAGGAACACAGGGTATCTAACAAAGGTCATTACTGCTGTCTTGGCTGGATGTTTGTTATTAAGAGGATAAATATGTGTGGCATTCTTTCTTTCCTCTGAAGTAATCAAACTGGTCAAGAGTGCTGAATAAAAGATAAGACATATTATTGTGGGGGTTTTAAGTGCTTTTGCATTACTGCAACAAGTGCCTCAGGGAGTTACGGTTTAACTGCCCTCTATGATAAAGAAGTATTTCTATGTCACACTTGCAGATGTCAAGTATTTGGAATATCTCTTGGTGAAAAGTTGCTGTAGCACACTCTCTCCTCCAGCAACCAGGAGGCGGTCAGCCTGTTCCTGTCTCCATGACAACCAGGGTTTCAGAAATCACCTCAGTGCCTGTTGCAGATGATGCTTCATCCTAAACAAGACAGAGACAATGGCAGAAAATGTGTATCCCAAATAGAGAGCTACACTGAATGAAGAAACTTAAACAAATCATGTTGAAAACTATATTTCTTGAGAGTGCCTTCCACATAACTCGGTGAGGATGTCCATGATTTGCACTTGGATAGATATCCTTGAAGGGAATTAAGGATTGCAGTTATGGGATTGCATTGCTATTTTAATATGTTGTAATTCCAGAGCAGAACATGCCATGGGATCTACAACATCCAGATTTGCTAGATTTCCCCCATTTCCCCATCCTATAGGCACACCACTTTCAGAATCGAAGAGACTGATTTTTCAAAGGTAAATGGTACTTATGTGCTCCAGGTAAGTAGGGTAGGGCTACAGGTAGGGCTGTCTTCTGAGCCCTAACAACGTGGTGGCTGACCTTCCATAGCAATCTTACAGGGGGTCATGAAAATCAGTTACGGATCTGAGAATCAGGCCATAGACTTAGAAGTGAAAGTAGACAGATCAAAAATCCCCAAATTACGATATTGATGGCATCCTTTGTCCTGGGGTATTAGATTACTACAGTATTAAGGAACACCTGGAGTAGTTCTTCCAAACTTGCTAGAGCAAGAGGAGGTTGGCTGTGACTCTCAATGTGAAATGAATTGTATGGCACAGGAAGCAAAAGAGAATACGGAAGGATAAATGAACTCAAATGCACACATGACTTTGAATTATGAAAATAAATTTATTTGAAAAGGAGAACATTAAAATCAACTGAACATAAAAACCCGCCAATTCATGGAAGAATTAAGGATATGTTTTATATCCTGTCGCCATCTACTGGCTTTGGGCTGCAGCAGGAGAACGTGGGAGAGGAGGTCTCGGAGGCTCTGGGGCCGCTGGGAGAACTGCAAGGACAGCTATGGAGCGTGGAAACCCCTAGGCCACCAAACCCAAGGTCATGGTCCCGCATATTTTGCAGCTTTTCAAAGAGCTGTGAACTGTTTCCCATCCCCACCGTCATCCCAGGATAAAGGGACATGGCCACTGCAGAAAAAGAAGGTGTGAGGCTGAGTTTCTCTAATGGAAGGTGACTGTTACCAGGAGGGTCTCCCCTTGCTGGGGGTCACCCAAGGAGGTCTGGAGGAGCATGAGTTTTCATGTCAGAAGCTGGCCTCTCTGCACTCATGACTCCCAGGGGTACACAGGCATGCTGAGTGGGACATCACTACTGTCCCCACTGCACGCACTTCTCAAGTTTCTAGCACTGAAACCAGGAAAAAGGAATAAAAAGGCTTCTTGGACCAAATAGATTTTTCTCTTTTATTTTTTTCAAGTGGAATCTAACACCTTTGTGCTTTTCTTTGCCCCAGAGCATAAGAAGAGAAATACAGAGCCATGCTCAGAAAGGGGGGGGTGGTAAGGCATTGACTTCACCAACAGCCCAGTACTGCAGATCCTGGATGGTTCCTCTCCTGTCCATCAGAAACTGAGCACATATTCTCCAGGAAAGTAGATGAGTATACACAGTACTTGTGTGAGCAGGAGTATTGTCTTTCAGTCAATATTAAATCCTTCTAATCCATTAAAATAAGCAAAAAACCACTGGAAATCCCTTCACGGAGCAACAGGTGTAAGCGTACAGCTTGGAGAGTGGTCTTGCTCACTTTCTTTGTCCCAGTGACCAGTTATTAAATAATTCATACAGTCTGAAGCAATCTCAACAAAAGTGACTGTTCATCTTGAAAAGCCCTTCTACCTAATAATTAGTGCTCTAATTAGAGTTAAGCTCTTTTTCAAATCTAGTATCTATATGGCTTGGATTTGTCCCAGACTCTTGGGCATCCTAAAGATGTTCTTCCCTGCAAAAATTGTTCCTTCTCCCCAGATAAATTATTGTGATAATTTTGGTCTTATTTAAGATCCAGTAAAACAAAACAAAGAAAAAACAAAACAAAACAAACCCAACAACAACCCCCCCCCCAAAAAAAAAAATGCATCTCACAGAATTTTAGTTGCCTGCAAGTTAGACATTTATTTCAAATTATCATTTACTTTTCCTTTATAGACAATGGAACAAAACAGACACTGCCCAAAGATGTCTCATCCCACCTATTTTAGGCATTTGTCCTAAACTGGAATAAACTGCCCCATGTGGATGCTCATCTCTTTCTGTGAGCTTCAGGGGCTGATGGTTAAACCAGACGAGAACTTCTCGCAACTGACATCAGGATTGAAGAAGCCTACGGAGAATTTTTCTTCTTTCAGTTTTAGTATTCACTGAAAATATTTCAGAGTGCAATTGTATCCTGATGAAAGGTTGATTATATATGCATGTAGCTCTATATGAGTGAATAAACTGTTGATTGGTTAAGAATAACAGATTGTCCTGGTGTAAGAAGAGATGATTGAAAGTAGAATTGAAATCAACCTCGTCTTCAAATTCCTAAACTAGTACTCCATAGACTCAATAAAATGAAACTACTTAAATTGCATTCTATCTTGATACTGTCTATAAAATGTAACAAATTGGAACACCTAGTTTTTAGACAAAGTTTCAGCTTTTAAAAATCTAAATAAAACCATATCTGATTTGTAAAATTTCCCTTTCTCCATCCATTCTTCTCTCCTGGGTCAGGCTCCCTATTTATGCTCCTTCCTACCTGTTCTAGGCTCTGGGCCAAAAAATAGCTATGTTCATTTTGGGTATCTGCTGAATTTTCAGGATAGTGATTTGCAGGGTCAGAAGCACCCTGGGTGCTTGCTTTCTGCAGAGACAAACATTGCACTTTTTCAAAGTCCATGTAGACAGACATGAAGCAATCCTGACAAAATTCAGTCTTAATATATGTCCCAATAGTTTCCTACCACTGATGGGTAAAGAATTATCACTATCTTAATCGTCTGTATGTGTGACCAGACCATTTGTCGAGTCATTTCTCTTCTGATGGGTTGGGTCAAATACTCCGTTTATTTGTGAAGAGGAGAATGAGTACCCAGACTCTGTATCAGCTCACCCTTCAGATGTGTCAGGGCTGGCACTTCTGCTGCCAGGCCAGCCTGTGGGGCAGGAGGATGCCGTAAGGCTTTGCCGGAGGGCAATGTTCCAGTAGCGTGGTCTCCTTCCGCCCTCCCAAGCATCATTTCAGCCTGAGAATGATGTTTGGAAATGTGAGCTATTCCAAGTGACAGCACTAGGGAAGATAATCCAAGGCTGACAGATTCATTCAACCAAAATACATAATTAAGTCCTCAAGGGATCTTCTGATTTTGATTGATTAAAGGCACTATCACTTTTATGGGTCTCCCCATATAACATTCCCCATACGGAAACATTTGGAAAAAAAGGGTCCTGGTGAATGGGTGGGCTCTGTAATGTAATTTTCTGCATAAAGCAGATTGTCTCACTTTCAGGGATCTACCTTTTGTAGGGGATGGTTTGATGTATTCAGGTATGAGGGACTAAACCCTGCATGGGTTAGGGGGTGGGCTGGATGTCGATTTGTGGGATCCTGGATCCTTTCTCTGTATCAGCATCAGCTTCAGGTGAGACAGCAGATTTGTCCCTGATTGCCTGAGGGTGCTGTTCTGCGCTTCCTGAAGGAGATTGCAAGAGAAATTAATCTCAATATTGCAAGATACATAGGGTTTTGAGGCACAAAAAAGGTGCCACGTACAAGCTGCTTAGCAGTATCTGTCCCTGAAGTTTTAATGTGAATTAGTGTGCAATAGCTCATCCCTGAGTGAAGGCACTCTGAGCATATATGAAATGGGGGAAATGTGGGACTATGTATACCATACAAAGTCTGGATTAAAGTCACTGACTTAACTTTCTCCTTAATACTCTGTCTGAAATGCTGACCTGCCCCTTTAATGGCTTGTTACCTTCTTAGCTTTTTGCAAACCTTTCTCTCCTAGGACTCAGAGGTCAGGGCCCGTTTCCACACCCCTGTAATGACTGTGCTAACGTGATGGGTGTGTAGTGTGAGAAAAGCAGACATGAACATTCTCCTACTCAGATATTTCTCGAAAAGGTCATTCCAACACTAAGCCTGAAATTATAGCCACCCCCAGACCTCAGAAGCAGCCATTTAGGGAAGAGGCATAAACCCAGCAGACAAGGGATTTCCACCATCTAACACCAGATGTGGTCTCTCTTCTCACCCCAGAATGGCCAAAGTATCAAATATGTTTTGTGACCTGAAAGAAAAAAAACTTGATTAAAAAATAAATACTGGCAAAAGGCAAATAGCCCCACCAGCATGTATTCGCACAAAATTAAGGTTGTTAAGATGAAAAGCAGTTTTGCCTTTGTTTTTTTTTATTTAATCAGAAGAAAGTCCCATAATGATTATCCTGTAGTCTTCTAAATTATACTGTATAGTAGGGCACTGGGAGAACAAAGGCAAGCAGAGCATCTACGCTTAAGCTGGAAAAGTTTATCACTCTCACCACTCTGCCTTTATGACTATTTTGATAATTTGCAATTAGAAACTCAGCACTGATTATGTCCTATGCACCAACTAGTAAATGTCAAGGTCTGATATGGGAATTGAACATGTGCTTAAGCACTTAAGAAAAAAAATCTTTTATACTAGGGCCTAAATCTTTGTTTTTATAAACAACCCTGGTCTAACTAAACACTGAAGTGTCTGCCTTTATTTAAGTACAGAGGGAGTCCCACTGAAGTTCTTCCAAGTTAAGCACAGATTGAAGCAAGGCACAGGACATTTCATTAATGGCACGTGCCACCAGATGTGAATGCTGGAGCACACAGCATTTGCTTCTGCTTTCAGCCTCTTTGTAAGGCTAACTCCATTAATACCTTCACATCGATGAGCTTGCCCATCTACCCAACAGGGTTGCCTGCCTTAAGTCAAGGCTGTGGTCAATATACCTAGTCCAATTCAGAACAATTGCTCTCAACCCCAATTTAGTTTTGGAAATCATGCTTCTATTTCAGACATGAAGAAGGGTTTGTATGGCTCAAAGCTTCTCTTTTTTCCTTTCTTATCAAAAGGTTTAATAAAAAAACCCCAAAACAACCCAACTGTATTCTTCCCACAAATCGTGTCTTGTTACTAAACATTATCGAGATGAATTCTACTGGAAGCCAAAATAAAGTTTTTGTTCAATGTGGAGTATGAAAGGAGATTTTGGAATACCTTCATGAAATCGAGGGGCTCCCTAACATATGATATGGCAACACATGGGAAGGTCATGAGCAGTGGGCAGAACAAGATAGAAACCCATTAATGCATCACCTGGCATACAATGACATCAGAAAGTAGACAGAGGTGCAATTTGTAACGTAATAATCCCATTTACTGGGCCAGAGCAGCCTGCTCCAGTTTACCAAGGACTGTAATAACGTCACCAGAAGCTTCTGGTTTCTTTCTTTGTCCATCCAGGACTTTATCCTTCCACACTGAAGCTGTGTAAAACCATTACTTTTTCATGGAGTGGAGGTGCTGTACAAAACTCCTGCTCTTTGGGGTTTTCTTGACCAGCTCCATCAGCCTGAGAATCAGGCAGATTTCTTTCCCCACTGATGCTTCTGTCTCCAAATTATTGGCTCTGACATTAAAATGATTTCCGTATAGTTGGAAGCTTGAATTTTCTAAGCCCTTTGCCTTCCATAAGGTGGAACCCCCTTTCTTGTAATGAGTCTTTTAGAAGTCCTTACTGCTGTGGTTATGTCAGATCATCTTTTTTAATTTACATACTGAATGCCTACTACCAACATTGTGGTTTTATGAAAGATTCCTTTGTTCCTGTCACTTCTCTCTTTCTTCTTCCCTGAATCCCTACCCTTTTTCCCCTGTACCTGTCATATTTCACAATTTTTTAATGCTGTTAAATATTGCCTGGTTAGGGCTCTTGCCTGCTGCTGTCCCCATGGACTGCAGCTGTTTTGCAGTGCCTGGCACCCAGATGGGGTTGTGGGAGGCACTGGGTCACCAGTCTATATCTGGTCCCATGGCTGTGGTGGGACCTCACAGACATCGTTTTCTGTGAGTTCCTCCAATGGCTTCCCAAGGACCGGGATATGTGTCCTCTGCAACCTGTGCTCGAGGAGTGGTGTTAGACACCTCTTTGGCAACCTTATCCCAGAGCCCAGCAGAAGTGGGGGGCCCTGGTGAGGAGCCAGCTGGGTGGCTGTTGGCAGTGGGTGATGCATCATACACAGTCCTTCTCCTTTCTCTTTGAGTCCAGCAAATCCCAAATGCTGGAGGGCCCCATGGCTTGCTGTGCAGATATTGGGAAACTGAGGACAGGGATGGCATGGCATGGCATGGCATAGATGCTTGTGGTATGTGAGGTGTTGGTGAAGGCTGCCAGCAGAAGCATGTGTGCATGCGGAGGAGGAAGGGGAAGGGTTTGCTGACAACCCCACATCTGTGGCACGAGGAGAGGGAAGATTTCTACATATTCCCTCACTTGTTATTTAGGGCTTTTTTCACTTGGCCATGAGCAGTGTCAAATGCTCTGGCAGGACATCCTTGCCCTGATGGAAATGTTTCTTACATAAGTGTGCAGGCATGCAGATACTTGTGGGTGTGGGGGTTTTGAAGAAAGGGACGCTCTTTGGCTCATTACATTTCTTTATCTTTCCCTTCCTTCCTCCCCACTCTCCTGAACTGGACTGTTTTAGAGTCAAGCTTGGTGCTCTGCACCATGCTGCAGCAAGAGGGATATCAAATATTTAATAGAGTTTCAGGTGTTTCTCCCACCTTATCAGGCATGAAAAGATGTTCTGCCACTTGAAAAATGCCAGCAGTGTGACATGTCCTTCCTGCTCGAGGTCTCTGCTGGCAAAGGAAATGCCTCTTGTGACAAGGGACACAAGGCTGCCTGGAAGGAACATATAATATATTAGTTATTTATTAGCTCTTGGAAGATACAAGTTTTAAATAATGTACAAATCTGCCTTACAGGTCTGATAAGATATGCATAGGTTCTCAAAAAGGTATTTAAAAATGTTTTGGACTCCCAACAGTAATTGGCAAACAATTTTTAAATCTTCCTGGCATGACTTTCATCAATCAGATGTAGATGTAAAGAATTAAGACACTCCTCTAATGATCCATAATCGTAACAGGTGCCACAGAGGTGCCTGCTCTCTCTCTCTCTTTGCCATCTCTTTGTAATAGATGGTTGATCTGAAAGGCATTTTACACAGAGTTCCAATAGGAAGAGGGGATTATGTTGGGTGTAAAGACCAGACTGACTCTAATCCCTGACATTCATTCTTTCCCCACTTGTCTAAAACAGGTGAAACTGCAATCTGTTGAAATCAGAACAAAGTTACATATCCTCAGTCAGTCCAGCATTTCATTCCATGGCAAAGAAACTGAGTTACAGGGAGGGAAAACTTCAAATAAGAAAAAAAAATCTCAAATAATGGTGTCAGCAGAATATGTCTGGAAGTACAAGCATGCAGCAGGAGAGGTTTTCCGGATTGCTGCATCCTGCTCTACAGTCTGCAAATTCACAACACTGATAAATGGGAAAGAGCCCTACAGAAGGCTTGAATATGTATCTCTGGCTGAAAACTCATGGAGTTAAAGCTGTTTCAGTGAAAAATAGTAAAAGAAACAGGTTGTCTACAAGTGGCACAAAAGGTACTAATGGGCTGCTCAATCCAAAAACCAAAGGTGTGAGGCACTCCAGTGGATACAGCTCAGAGCTAGAGAAAATTTCAGGCTAGCAATAAGGCGAACATTGTTAATAATGAAGGTAATTAACCACTGGAGCAGCCCCTCGGAGGTTGTTGTGGTTCCTCTGTCATCGGCAATTTTAAATCAGGACTGGATAATTATTTTGTAAGTGCTGTGCTTTAATTCAAAATGGAATTACTTCAGGGAAGTCCTGCAGCCTGTGCTACACAAAAGCCGAGACCGTACGGTCCCGATGGCCCCTTTGGCTCAGTGATCGGTGGGAAGCTGAGCACGGAGGTAGGGTGACGTCTCGCATCTTTCTGTTTGTCCCAGTGCTACACCTTGTGGCTTTATTTAGCAGAGCCACTTCTTCCCACTGCTCCTGCCAAAGAAGCATACTCATGTGCTAAAAATTATTTGACCAACGGCGTAATTTCTTCATTTTTCGTCACATTGGAGGCTTCTGTAACCACACAACTTTTATTCCAAAGGAACAGAATTAGACATCTAATGATAGAGAATTGCTGCATAGCACTGCATAACTTAATTTAAATTTAGGTCTGGCTTTTCTCCCTCTACATGATGAGAAGAAATCAAAGACTGTTCTGTCAGTCAGTGTCATATCTGTGAGAGGATGAGAGCAACATCCTTCGTTAGAAATGTTGAGGGAATAACAGAAAAAAGGATTGCAAAGGACCTCAAGAAATCATGTGGCTGCTCCCTTTAGACCTTACTGCCTGAGCAGACCCTGGCGGGGGGAAACTTTTAACACCTACAATTCTGGTCTCAAACTGGAAATAAAATGCATACTGTTCCAACTGGGACATCCAGGAGGTGATGGCAACTTCTCAGTTGGTTATGCTTTGGGTGCTTTCTGTGTAGGAGCCAAGCAGCCATGAGAGCACTCTTCATTGCATGTAACTCCATCAGCCTCAGCAGGCTGTTCTGGCAGATAGAGAAATACTGCAAGAAAAGCTTGGCTAAACTCGCTTCCCTGCAGCCAAATGCAAAGGAAAATTTTAGGCCAAAAACTTTCACCCGAGAAATGAGGCATCCTCCCTCACTACCAAGATATTTAAAGAAGCAATCTCATTTTGTAAAGTCCAAATCTCCCAGGAACCCCTGATAATCAGTTCTCCTAATTAAATTTTGTAGGTTAACCAGGAAGCTACTGGCCTTAGACCAAAAATGTATGTGAAAAATAATGGGTATGAGGAACAGCCAAACACAAATAAAGCCTTTTGTCTATGGAGTATGGCAAGTTCACACCCAAACACCTCTTTTTGAGATAGGCATTTAAAGCTTTTTTTGGTTCCTCCCTTCCCTTCTTGCTCTACCCCAGGAGACAGAAGGCAACGTTGAAGCTTTGCTATGACTGTAAAGTGGTAGTGGCTGTGACGGAGGACTATGCAGACTATGCGTCACTGTCCTTGCACAGAGGCTGCTTCCACTAAGACCCTCATGAATCATGACTGAGACCAGACCAAGGGTCAGAGTTTCCTAAAGTATCCTTTAAATTGATAGTGGTTCCTTAACTCAAGCATAGAGTCAAAAAAAGCCCCGTGCATTTTAAATTCACCTGGGATTCCTGTTTGCATTGGGAAAACTCTCCAACTACAGCAAATCTGCCTTAGTGCCATATCCAGGTAGCCCCAGTCTGAGCCTGCAAGAACCAGAAACACAGCAGAATGGCCCAGATCCTATATGTTGAAATAGTACCACAAGGCTGAAAAGAAAGCAAGATTCATGGGAGAGAAAGAAGAAAAGGAGAAGACAAAGAGCAGTGAGCACAATGCTGCAGGTGTAGGTCTAGGGACAAAGGCACCTGGACTCTGGATCCTGCCTCCTTCAGCGTTTCTGAATTTTACGCAGTGATTTTGGTTTCTTTATTTTCTTTTTTGCTGGGTTGGAAGAAGGGCTTGAGTTGACATTTTGAAGAGCCAGCCATGGAAACTCTGGGGCTAAAAACATGCAAATATCCTGGAGTCCACCGGTGCAATGTGAGACCTCAGCAGCACAAAGCACCACCTGTGTCCAAAGTGCTGTCACAGCCTGAAGAAGAATCCCAGGAGTGACACACATTTGAATTGGTTGAACTCTTGTGGCTTGAGGTCCCTGTTCAGACTCTTCTCGTGACTTACATACCTAAGTACTGTTTTAGGATAATAACAGGTATATTCATAGATGTCTCCACTGCATGCCCCTTCTTCCTGTGGGTGGCTCTTGTGAGCAATCCTCATGCTTTGCATTACTCTTCTAAACTTATTTGTCAGACATTTAACCCAAACCTGACAATTCCAATCAATAAATAGGTCCAAACATTACTTGTTTGGTGATAACCTTTTGCCTACAACCCCCTTGTACATTTCATCTATCCAATTTCTCCAGTTTGCTTGACTTCCTGTGCCAGAATTCAGCTTTAAATTGATAACTTATGTTCTTCTTGATGGAATCCCTGTGGGCCATCCATCTTAGTGGATTGGGATTGCACCAGATGTGGGTACGATTTGTATTGAATCTGAATTCTATATGAACCGGTGTTAGATTTTAATTTAATTTATAGACCAAATTAGCCTCATTCGCTTGCTTTGGTTCTCCATCCTGCCATGACCTTTTTGGACAAGTTGAAAGAAAGATGGGGAAAACAAAAGGTCAACATAATTTGAAAAGACCTTATAAAATGCAGAGGGCCTGGCACAATCATTAGCCTTTGCTATATATCTTTTTTCCTTCTTTTGGGATTAGTTTTAGACTCTACTTTGTATTACAGAGGGGTAAGTTTGTGCTTAGGGACAAAGCTGAATGGCAGAGCATGTTCAGAGAATTTCACGCATGTACAGAAACAGGTTCTGGTATGCTGCTTTAGCATGTAGCTTTTAGTGGTTTTATCTGACCACATGAAGCATGATAGAACAGAAAACATCTCTGCTGCTATTGGAAACAGAACCACATGTGAACTGCCCCTGAGCTGGCTGCCTTGACAGAGGCACTTGCGCAACATGGCCAGTCCTTTTAGGCAGAAAACCCACAAGGGCTGACTGGTGTCCATCTAATCTTCATAAACCAGCTAGCTGATGAGAACATAAATTATCAGAAGATTTCAGCACAGTGAGCTCTCAATCAAACTCAACTGGCCCAGCCTGAAAGTGTGAATCCAGACTCCAGAGAATGTTTGGGAACTGGAACTACAAAACCAGCAAAACTGGCTATCTCGTGCCAACATGTTTTCCTCAGCTGGGGATGTTTTTGCAAATCACATACATTTTATACATACAATAAATTAACTCTGTGACTAGAAAGTTAAATACTAACAAGACATTGCCAATACAAGTGCAGAATCAAAACCACATTGGTTTTAATTTGTTAACTCATGATTGACAGAATCTAGGTTGGGAAGGGAAATGAGTCCTAGAGGGGAGGTGTCCTCAAGAAGAAAAGTAAAAAGTTTGATAAATAGATGTCAGAGGTGATGCAATGACTCAGTGAGATGTGATAGTGGTCACAAGCAATGAATCATGAAGACTCTTACAGGGATACCTCTCCAACCAGAATCATGAAAAAGAAAGCATAACCAGATTTGGGATCTGATACCAGGCTTGGCAGGAAAAAATCACGGCTCTTCAGTTCACTCAAGACAAAAAGCTTGTGATGGCATCTAAGCACTCTAAACACAGACTAGAACTCCGTTGTCTTGGGTTTGGTACAAAATAAAGATAGTGCAGGTCTTTACCCTAAATTATTTGTAGCACAAGAACAGCTGGTATTTATTAGTGTAAACGTCTTTTCATTTGTAAGGCTCACAAATCCTTTCTTCACAACAAACTCACTACTTTTGTGATAGCAAATGCCCTTCTACTTTTGCCTTTTTGCTTCTACATCCTAAGTAATGTATTTCAAGGACTTCTAGCATGTTAACAAAGTCTGAATAGCTCTTCTAGCAAAATATACTGGACTCTCTGTTTCCCAAACAACATCTGAGAAAGATAAGATACTGTGATTGTAGGTTATGTATTTAGGGATTAGCTGCTGTGTGGAGAATCCCCAATTCTCTCCCTATTATGGCAGTGTAAGATAAGGCCCAGATTTTGCACCTCAGCTAATTTCTTTTCACTTACCATACCCATGCAAAAAGAGATAACCTTTCCTCTGCTATCAGGTATCAGCTGCTATATCACATAATTGCAATCCCCTCAATTAACATGTACCACAGCAAAAAGAACCAGGGATCATAGACCCATCTAGAAAGGTAAAGAGAATATTTCTAAGACCATGCAGCAAGGAGGAGAAGGATTTAAATGGTGCGGATGCAATTACTGTATTAAGGAATGGCCAGCCTGACAATGATCTGTCTACTGGATCTATGGGTCTTCCGTGCTTTGTTTTACAGTGGAAAGAAAATTGATCTAGTAAACATCATCTTGTTTCCTAGCTTACCTATGCTTGTGACCGATCGCGTTTAGCTGAAGGCTGGGGATTGGAAAGGGCCAGCGGGTCTGAAGGTGGTTGTGGGCATCATCTGTGAAGCTTTGAAGAGGCCAGTCCTGGAAATAGAAATGTTAAGAAGGTTGGGACTCCACCAGTTTGTTAGCAGACGATAACGATGTAATCATCCATGCAAAGGGGGCTTCTTATAAAAGCTTTTCAGCACAGCAGGTAGCGAGGCCTCATCCTGCAGGGAGATGGGCTCTGCCATGTGAACGAATGGTGGATGCTGGGATGAGATGGTGAGATGACTCATTTAAAGGGATCTAAAAACATGTGTTGGCCACAGCAAGAGTGTGTTGATTCCTCGGCAGTGAGCCTTGTCAGCAGGCTGGCCAAGGGCCAGCGGAGAGCAAAGCTGTCACCAGAAGGAAGCTGTCACCTGTGAAGGAAGCCTTACCGCACCAGTACTGCTATGGCAGGGCCTCATAACATTTGACTGCAGAGATAAACCAGGTATGGAAAATGGGATTCTATATAAAGAGGATTGAGGAATAATTCCAACAGACTTCAGGTTTTTATAACACGAGGGCGATACCTCCTTTGTACCTGGGGACAGAAGGAAGCCTGGGATAAAGCACACAGCTTACCTGCAAAATGGATACGCACATGCCTGTGGATGAGAACAAGATGGGAATGTGAAGAACGAATACTAAAGGAGACACTTCAATTTTTAACAGCCCACTCAGTCTCGTGATCTGTCCACTTCTTACAGCTGGCACTATCCTGTCATGATGGACCGATGCTCCATATACTTGGCAAGACCCGCAAGCCAGAAGCTGAAGGTACATTCTGCTTAATGTACTTGACATTATGTTTAGACAATGGGTCACACTGGGCTGCCAGATTTTAAATGCTGAAACTGGTGGCGGTCCCAGAAAGATAAATTGATATGTGTACTGAATGAGAAGTGGGAGGCCTGCTGTTCGAGTGATACTGTGGCTCTGTGCACATACTGCAGGCAGATGAATTTAGGTTTGGATCTACAGCGAGTACATGAAGTATCATTACATGCACATTAGTCATTTTTCCAGACATCTGGCAGCTGAGGATTGCTGAGCATCTGGAAAAACATCTAGGTGGTGTGATTCAGAGAAAGCCATGCTACCTGTGCGTTTCTGTAACGTGCATTTCAGTCAAATATTCCATCATGTTATGCATGATAACTGGTGGCTCTGGGGCCCCGGAGTAATAGCGCAAAAGCACATCTCCCATCCTGGATTACGGCACAGGAGAGAAAATGCCTCCTTTACAATCACAACTGGCTATAATGCAACGCAGCCGAGGGACCTGCAGGACAGAAACCAGCTTCCCTGTGGGCTCCGTAAATACTTGGGAGCTGTCATGATCCGAGCTGTGGTGAGTTTATTAACTCAGACTGGTACGTTGATGTCCGCCACAGAGATAGCTTTGACTGCAATGGAAACTTGCACTGGGAGCCTTCAGTGGTACAAAGGTAAGGTAAAGGCTCATTTTCCCCAACAGCAATTTTCAACCCTTTTCTTACTGTGTTGAATGACCGAGAAGCTTTTGGTGGAGGCACGGGTCCTTTTAGAAACTGCACTTGCACAGATTGCGCAGAAAGATGTTCGTGCTGCCTTCCCTTAACTGTTTTTCCCAAAGCACTCCAGAGCAGGTATTCCTGGAGAAGAGGCTGAAAACCAGTGCTTGAGGTTCAGCAATATATTACCAACTCCTGCCCCATAAAGGTAACAAAAGCTGGCACAAAAGACACAACAACAGTTGCTAAATGACAAGATGGAGCAGCCCACATGGAGCATGGAGGGAGAAGCACAGATGGCAGAGAAGGGCTTGCAGGAGACTGCAGGAACACGGTCAGAATGCAAATCCTATTGAAGCATTTCGGTAAATAATTTGTCTAGTAAAAAAGCAGTTTAGTTTTAGAGTCCTGGAAGTCTTTCCGTGTTACTACCCCACACACTGAACACGAAACTGGGAGAGATTACAGCTGTGTCCTACAGGGTAAGAATAAACAAAGGATTTAAAAATAAATCCTTATTATAATCTGAGAGATAAAGCCAACTCTTCTGGAGGAAGAGCCAGGTGGAATAAAGTTTCTTCATAATTCAAAGAGAACCAGGAACATTTGCTGCTTTGTGAATGAAGCAAACGCTGCTCTGTTTTTGCCGTGGGTTTTACTGCTTGAAAGCAGGAGAGCAAGAAGGAAGGAGGGAAGGAAGGAAGGAAGGAAGGAAGGAAGGAAGGAAGGAAGGAAGGAAGGAAGGAAGGAAGGAAGGAAGGAAGGAAGGGAGGAAGGAAGGAAGGAAGGAAGGGAGGAAGGAAGGAAGGGAGGGAGGAAGGAAGGAAGGAAGGAAGGAAGGAAGGAAGGAAGGAAGGAAGGAAGGAAGGAAGGTAGGAAGGAAGGAAGGAGGGAGGGAGGGAGGGAAGGAAGGAAGGAAGGAAGGAAGGAAGGAAGGAAGGAGGGAAGGAAGGAAGGAAGGAAGGAAGGAAGGAAGGAAGGAAGGAAGGAAGGAAGGAAGGAAGGAAGGAAGGAAGGAGAGACTTGCCGTGGTGCTCACCACCGCAGAAGCTACATTCCCTGTGCTCTGCTTGCTCAGGTTGCTCAGGCTTCTGTGACTCTGACTCTGCCCACAGCATATTAAAAATGGAAAGGAGATGAAGAAGAAACTCAAGAAAAAATGATTGGGGTGATGAACTTTTCAGAAAGTTCACATATAGGCTAATGCACGGTCTGATTCAACCATGTCTGCTCTCTGGAGGAGCGACCATCATCTATCTATACATATCCCACGGGCTACAGAGGCTGTTGTAGCTGCTTGGAAATTTTCCAGTGAAATGTTTGGGAGTCAGAAAGTCTCTTCATCAAAAAGCATTGCACAGAAATTTGTCACATATTAAAAAAAAAAAAAAATGTTTGAAACAGGAATGGGGGAGAAGAAAAGTGTTTTGAAAAGGTCAGAACAATCCACCAAATTTTTTTTTCAAAGGGAGCTTTTAGACTGGCAGTTTTGAAAGGACTTCTCATTTTCTGCTTTTAGAAGAAATTAAAAAGAAAAAATAGGATAGAACAAGCAGTACAAAGTACGGCAATTGATCTGAACTGCAACTGGAGAATGGGATGTTTTGATACACGGTGAGTAAGAAGGATCTTTGGTTTTTTCTCTCTTTGGTATTTGAATTATGAAACTCCCACAACCTAAAAATCTGGGCTTAACAGCCTTACTTTTAGTGCCTCGTGTAGTTTATAGTCAAAACTGGGGCTCCAGTAAAGACAACAATTAAACACCTGTTGGTTTTAATCAGGTCAGATTTCAGTCTGTGTTTTCACACAATGCTAATGGGACTGGACTGCACAATTTAGATATCTTCTCAGAAATGTGCAAAAGATTGTAAGAAAGGACCAAATTAAAACACTATTTTCTCATGAATTAATTTGTCCTGTACAGTGGCAAATGTTATTGAACAATGCTGTTACTATGTGAAGGTTTCTTTATTTTATTTACATTCTTCTTTTATTTACATTTAAAATTGATTTTCAGCTTCATATACAGATTTTTTTAAGTTAGAAATAACTCATTGAAACAATGAAAATTCCACTTGGACATAAATTATCTAGCTTTTCAATGAAACATGAAGCTTTTATTGGTAAAAGCATTTACTTTGGAAAGAACATTTTGAAAGCTGAAGCATATGACAGCAAATTAGGAGACTTTCAGAAGCAGCGACATTTTAGTTGTTGTTTTTCTTTTTTTTTTTACCTTTTCTTCATTAGAAATTTTATTGTGAAAATCCAAAAGTGCTTTCAGAAATTACTTTCTTGGATTTGAAGTAGCTGCCAAACAGAAATGGAATATAATTGCATGTAGTTGAAAACAAAACCACATCTCTACCCACTTTCAGGTGAACCTCGCAAATGCATTGCTGGAATTGTCTCATTTTTCCCCTTTCTGTGCCTTCCTTTGAAAAGGGCCGAAAACAGCTTCTCTCCCTCGCACCCCACATAGCTCTACAGCCTCAGGACAAGGTGCTCACCAAGATCTACAGTGACTGGAGGACAACCTGCTGTGTAAGGTCAGTGTTTTGGGACCCAGAACACTGGGATCCACATATAAGGGAACAAAGCAAGAGAAAGATGTCTCCTGCATGTCTAAACCCTGGTAAAGATCTCAATCTCATCTTTTTCTTACTGGATTTAGCATAATCCAAACACAGAAACCCAGGAGAAGATGTCCCCTCGATCCCACATCCCGTTGGCATGGCACCCGTCCCTTTGCAGACGCGGAGGGACTGTCGTCCCTGTGGTTGGGGCTCACCTCTCCCATGGGCTTACAGTCCCAGAAGGCATCTCAGACGTGACTGCGCTCAACTCCAAGCTCTTGGCTGCATTTTGTGGGGAGTGTCAAGTGCTGGCAGAATTAAGGCCAAAAAGTCTCTACCTGGGAAAGACCACAAAGCTTTCAGCAGGCTGCTGCAGCCTTGTGGGCTGGCACACAAGGTCAGAGGGAACCTGTGGTTTATTTATTGTGGTGGCAATGAAACACTTAAAATGTATAGCCTGACAGACAAGCCGTGGAAATAGGAAACTGCTAGAAAGACAAGATGAAAATTAACCTGAAGACCTGTCTGCATAAGAGCATCCCACATCCATCTGCACTCCTCAAAACACTTCAGAGACTCTTTAAGTGTTAGGGCAGGAGTCACAGAAAAAAACTTTGCACGTCCAGTCCGCTGCAAGACACATGCAGGAAGAGATCCCTTTGGTGAGAACTTACTCAGCAAATCGGTTTGTCCGTAAATATATAGCAGGGCCGTAATGCCACACAGCACAGACCCTCAGACATCTTTTAATGTCATTTCCCCCAGGAAGCCACAGAAGAGGGGTCTTACAGGTCTGAGAGTAGTCATGATGGAAGAAGAGAAGGTGCTTCCCAATCCTGACATCAGGAATGACAGTCTGGGCATGTTCCTTGCAACAGGCTGTTATAATTCAGCCTCCTCTGCTCTGCTGACACCCAGAGAGCTGTATCAGTCCGCACCAGGGGGGAGTGTGACCTGAGGGTCTCGGTATAAATATACTGTTTATTGTATGCTATGGATAGGTATCACAAAGAATAAGTCTTTTCTTACGTCCAGGAAGGCATTTTTTTTTAAAAGCTCTCAATACTGTGTTAGCTCCACAGTCAACTTGAATTACTCTTAGACTTAAATTACACTTGACACTACAGAATTTAAAAACAGAAATATTTTGAAAAAAATCAACTGAAAACATGCCTCAACTGCATTAACAAAGACTTCTGCAAAGAACTTGCGCTTCTGCTCAGACCAGTGTCTGATCTGCACGAACAATGACCTCCTTCTTGCTCAATGATAGGAAACCACCTTCTCCACAGAATGCATGCTAAATATTTACCTTCCTAAAATAGTGACTGCATAAAAGGAAAGGCCCGGGCTTGATACCAAAATGCTCAGCATGGTCCAATGTAAGCAATTCACTGTGATCGGCTGAGATGTGTAACAAATCTGTGGTGCTCTGTGGTGAGCCGTGTTTGACACGCATGCAGGAGACCTGCTGGGGCATAATATGCACATCCCAGTCTGCACATTGACAATGAAGTGGAAGAGCTCTTGCAGGCTATGCCTGGTCCACAGGGTCCAGGACTACACACCGCTTACTGGGAGAAGGAACCAGACCTATGAGACTTTCAAGCAGGAGCTATCGTCCCTTGGAGGAGCGGAGAGAAGATTCAGAGGCTGGGCAAACGCCTACGAGTGGGCTGCAGAGAGTCTAGCTGAGGGTTAGGTGGCAAGAGCCCTTTTGCCACTGATTAATCATTTCAACAAAGTGGCATCCTATCATCAGCTAGAAGTGGAATGAGAGTTTGGGAGCTGCGCCAAAGCATCCTGGATATGTTTCAATTTTAGTTTGCTTCTTTTTTTTAGTAGAAGGATGCTTCTGCATTAATAACCTAACAGGGTTTTTTTCTTCTTTCAGCAGATGTCTAGAAAGGAAGAAGACATGTAGGAGAGGAGGGAGTGCATGCATATAAAAGGAAGGAGAGGAACAGGCTGAGACTGATTTTATTTGATAATTTCTTAAACACCTTTTCTCTTTGTGAAATTGTTATAAAATATTGTATGCATTGATTAACACTGACTCTGGCAGGGCCTTGGTTTGGGAGGATGACAGATAAATGACATTTGGCCTGTCAAATTATTTTCTGAAACAAAATGAATTGTCAGTTTTGTTCGTCTGTGCGGTGATTAGATGGCACTGAGGTTTTTGTATTAATCGGTGGCCTGCTTGTTTCCTCACGTATCCACATTTTACTGCATCATTCCTGTGATGCAATTTCTCTAGCAGCGCAGCTATAGATACAGACTCCCAGAGGGGAAGCCTGTATTAACATTTATCTCAGTGACCCATTTTCAGCAGCATGGAAGCCGCAGGGCTGATGTCTCAACAGTGCTCCCCCCTGGATCACTCACGGTCTCTGAAAATTTCCCCTGTAAAATCCCCAAGAAGCCAAAAAGGAATCACGGTTCGCAAAGCTTACTGTTCATGTAACCGACAGAAACATTTCACTAAAACCCAGTTTGCTCTGAGGAGTTTTGCACAGAGAAGCAGCATCTTGCTCCCAGAAGGATTTTTCTCTTGCAGGGCTTTTACCTAAACACTCACTTCCCACAGGCATTTTATCTTAGAACAGAGACACATCAGAAACACTGTTATATCATTTGTGAGATTTAAGTGTGCTTTTATTTCATTTATTTCATGCACCAGGCAATGACTCCACATAGGATAATCTACCCAATTATGCGATGGACTACGTATATAGGATAAACATAAGATATGTTTTCCTCCTCTTTTCTGCATTCTTTTTTTTTTTTTTTTAAGCCAAATCTTTTGTAAGAATAAGCTATCTTAAGTTTATAGATAATAACACCAGGCCGTGACACAGGGCTTGGTGTCCAGGGTAATTTTGTAGTGAGTGTTCCTTTGTCAGCGCCTGTCAGCCTGGGCTTCTTCCAAACCAAGTGGTGCCCCAAGGCACGAAGCCTGCCCTGGCCCTCTCCTTCCTGCTCGGGAGGTTGCTGCCTCTCAGCTCCCTGTCCCAGAAGGAGAAGATGGGAGACCAGAGACCATATCCTGTGCTGGAAGCCCCTGGCTTTCTGCTTCTGCCTTCCCAGAGGGGAAAGAGACATAGAGTTGCAGCTGGCACCCATCAAATTCTCTTCTGTCTGTCGTCCCTGAACAGCAAGAAATGAGGTTTTCAGCATGGGTCCCTCCGTGGTATGGCAGTGCTCTGGGAACCAAGGCTCCCTGTGTGCTGCACGAGCAGCCTACATGCTCCCCTTGTCCTCGTTCCCAAGACAAAGCACCTCTAGAAATGGTAAAAGGCCATGGGCATGATCCACTCCTCGCCACATCCCAGAACAAAGATCAAGCCCAATTTATATTATTTTAAAGGATTAGGTAATGTTGTAGGCATAGGTTGTGCACTGAATACATCGTATTTATCCGAGTGCCTTTACCTCAAAGAAACGAACCCCCAGAGGTGTTCGATCTGCTTCCAACAATACCAGTATGCGACCGCTGCAGTGTGAAGTACTGGGGCTGGGAAGATCTGGGATTACACAGTACACTCTGCTCTTCCTTAGCCCTTCCTTGTGCGCTTAGAGATACTCCAAGGTCACCACATCTACTGATAACTCCGTCCTAATTAATTTCAAGGTCACCACATCTACTGATAACTCAGTCCTAATTAATTTCACTATTGAGGTAGCAATCTCAGGAGTTTACCGAGTAAAGAATACCCAGGATCAACGGTTTTGTGACACGCACAGTTGTCTGCAAAGGACTCAAGTGAAAATGCATTCAACAAAACGGGGCTGGTGTGTTACTGAGGTTTGAACCAGAGTTTGTAAAAAGCCCAAAGATCAACCGCTTAAACCTGTGCTGACCTTGTCTCTCAACCCATGGGCTCTCCAGTGACTTTCCTGTCCTTTCACTTCTTCTTCTTAAGAAAGGAGTCAGCAAAACTGGAAGTACTTTCAGCTCCAGACAGTAGCCTGACCGGTAGCAGAATGAGATGACTGTGGCTTTTTGTTACTTTATGATTATGTCATTATTTGCAGAAGTCCAAACTGGGGATAGAGGCGTATCATGAGCTAGTCTGGCATCCTACAGATTCAGCTTCCACGAGCCTTACCTGTACAAACAGGGACTGAGAAAGAGAGAAATACAAGCTCTAAAGTCACCGTTTCACATTCTTTATTCCTTGCTCTATCAGAATTTTTTCAAAAACCCTTTCAGCAGCCCTAGAAGCAAGAAGATACAGCCCAGCGACGTTCCGTCATTAATTCCCATCCCAGGGGAATGCTGGCTTACCTACTAAATACTACACATCACATGCATCAGACGAGATATTAGGTTCACAGTATTAGAGATAAGCAGGGCAAATTTTATGAAAATACAGCCAGACATACACCTAAATGAACATTATGCATGAACAGGATCCAGCTTAGCCCTTGAGGTCATACTCCAGAGGCAGCCTACCAGGGAGTTTACCTGTAGAAAACACATGGAAACAGCAGAGAAGTTCTTTCCATGGAAGTTCAATGCGATGCCAAAACACTTAGCAGTCGCTGAGCCTTTGCAATGCTACCTGCAGAGAGTGCACTTCGGCACTGTCCATGCAAACCCTCACCACAGCAACTCGATTATAGCATCACAAGGTATTTGTCTACACTATGTGACAGATGTGACAAATCAGAAATATTCAACTCAATTCACATATCACTTTTGGAGAGCAAAGAGTTATGCTGAATGGCTTACAAAGTAGCTAATGACAAGGACTAGTCACGAAAATAACTTTTTTGTTATTGAAGAAGAAGAAAACAAAGTAGAACCTTGTAAGGCTGAGACTTTAGTAGGGATTTGGAAGCACAAGTATGGCAAGAAAACTTTGATGGCACTGTAGATTTTGGGCTTTGACTTAACCAATTCAGGAAGGATGTTGAAAAAAGTCAGAGGCTGGAGCACAAGAGACTGGAATTATTTTGCTTGGTTTTTTGTGATCTCTGCTATTTCTTCACTGACTGGTAGAAGCAGGGTAGATATCTATTTTAAACTAGCCTGCAACCTGGCAGCTGGCTAAAATTGTATAAGCTGAACCCCTTTCTAGCACTAGTTTAATTAATGAGAAGATGACATTTTCAGAGGTGAGATAGACATAGGAGTGGCTTTTATCAACACACCAACTGGGAAGAAGCCTTTGATTTATTGCCATAAGAAGTGACATGTCCCTTTCAGCACAATTCATTTGTTCCAGAGAGGGTCAAAATTCAAGATAGTCTTCACAGCTCCACATTGCAGCAGCAGCACAGAGCTCTGGCAATGATCTTGCCAAGATCCTTGCATTTTCAGAGTGCTAAGGGCCAGATTTTGGTCTTTGCACTGAGGTTCTGCCATGAGCAAACCGCCAGTTTGGGATTTTTCACTAAGAGGATGCAGGATCAGACCCTGGTTCTGCTGTTACCTGCTAGATAGAGATAACTGTGTGGGAAAGGCTGTTTTTGTGCAGTGAAAAAGAAAGGAGGGCGATGGAGAATATGCAGACAGATCAGCCCTGAGAGAGACTTGTTTGGGTTTCATTTTCTGCCTCCTTTGGCCAGTACCTTCTCCTTCTTCCGGTCCAGCCGGCAATACCAAGCTCCTTTTCCTGTCCTGCTCACCGTACATTTGCAGCCAATGATAATCTTTGGCCTTGGGTATTTTCTTAGGCCAGCAGGCCAGGACATGTCGAAGGACAGAAGATTTGTAAACCTGCATTAAGCAGCCACATTAATCAGCAGGCTCTGTCTGCAAGCCTCACGGGGTGGCCGGGGCATCCTGGAGCAAGGGCTGCACCGGCCAGCCCAGCACTGCTGGCTGGAGCTGCTGAGAAAGTTAATGGGCTCAGGATCCCTGCCCCCTCCTTGGGGCCAAGGGAAGAATGAAATTGTGAAAGAGAAGGCAGGATGAGGAAGAGGTGTTGTGAGCTCTGAACCTAACCCACAGTTTCTCTAGAGCTGCAGGAATTTCAGAGGCGAGGAAATCATGGGCATTTTTGGATCCTTTAATGAAAGTGCCAGTCATCCAGAGGAAGATACCCAAGAAACCTGGCAATATCCCTGTTGAGATATGCTATACGACTGGAGTGTAGCTGCTGCAGTTATTTTTAATCTGCCTCCCATCTGAAATACTTTATTGCATCTTCAGAGGCTCTTCTAAAAGCAGAGAAGGCAGTGCCGCTAGAGAGTGCTTTTATATTTTAGGTTGTCTTATGCTAAGCAGTAATATATGTTTAGGTTGTTATTTTACCTTGCATTTTTACTGGGACGATGACAATTTCTGTGTTCTGCTAAATTGCAAACCAGCCTCCCATAATGCCGAAATGCTTGTATTAAGAGGCTTAGCTAAACAATGCATAACAGTAGATTTGCAAAGTATATTTTAAATGTTCTCACCGAGGGTTATTTCTTTTGTGCTAGACAGAGGTGCTTAGTTTGTCCTTGTACATTTTTTCTCCACTTTCCAAAGCTGCCAGGTGGCTATGGCAATATTCGTGCAGGAAACTTTACTGTTCCTTTATAACTGCTTTAAAATGTGCAGACAAAAACTAGCTTGACCTAGGGAGTCATGTGTGTTAAAAAACAAAAATTGGGATATAAACAGGACTGTGTGAGTTATATGATTTTTGTTCCATTTTGCTTCCTTCAGCACCATAAAAATTAGTAAATTATTTTTTTAAATCATGGCTGGGTTATGACTTTTTATGTCTCTATCAATTAAGTAATTAACTTCTGCTGGACTGGCCTTCAGACCTTCCTTCCTGCTCAAAGCATCTGAGAGTTGATACTGCTTCTGTACATCTACACCTGCACGTGTAAATCAGACAATTATTAATTCAAATGGCCAAGTGGCATTCTTGAATGCACAAGTAGCCTTATTTTTATCAGCAATTGCAAACAGAAAATATAAAGTGTTAAAATACAGATACAAAAAATATTTTGGTCTTCAGGCTTCTGCCTTTTCTGCAGTCAGTCCCATAAAGAGCTCAAGAGCAAGATTTACAGGCTTAAATCATTAAATCTATTAGAAATACTTTTCACCAGAATGTGAGCTGGACAAGCATATTAACTTCAAAATTATCAGACATCTAATTAAAATATGACCAAATAAACCGTGAAATTTCAAACACAGTGCTGCTGTCGCGGTTTCTGAAGCACAGGATCTAGTAGCAGATTGCTGCTTCACAAGTTTGTTTATTTTTTGGTAGGGGCAAGAAAGAAATCCCTTCTTAGCTGCCTGGGGAAGGATGCAAATTGCACTGGCTGGGACAAAAGGTATGCTCATTCCAGAAGGAATTTTTCAGGCGCTCCCTTTTTCTTTCATAGCCAAATGAAAGATGGATGGAAACAGGCAAGATATTTTTAATGGGATCATGGGGTATTTGGGAGCCTGGGTTAAAGCCTTTCCATTATCTTCAGTACATATTAGATCACATGGGTAATTATCTCTAAGGAAAAATGAAGAAAAAGGAGTTTGGAACAAGTTATTTTTGCTTTAAGAAAAATGGGAAAGTAGGAGGACCAGGCCATCTTGGCATTTATAATGTTGTTTGAATTCAGAGCTGGAAGAACCTAAAAGTTAAATTGCATATTTAAAGGCTGATAGATAATGTAGTTTCTACAGGATTTTGCTATTTGGGGAGACGAACAGTTATCCCCGGACTTTGGATAACTCAGTTCAAATCAACCTTTAACATATTGTGGTTTAACCGCAGCCAGCAACTAAGAAGCCACTCACTCCCCTGCCATCAGGATGGGGGAGAGAATCGAAAAGGTGAAAGTGAGAAAACTTGTGGGTTGAGATGAGAATGGTTAAACAATATAATATAATGTAATGTAATGTTATGTAATGTAATGTAATATAGTATTATATTATATAATGTGATATAAAAATAATATTAGTTGTTATTAATTGCAATGAAAAGGAACATTAAAAGAAGAGAGAGAAATAGAAAGAAAAACAAGTGATGCAAATGAAAGACAATTGCTGATTACCAACCAACTGATGCCCAGCCAGTTCCCGAGCAGTATCCCCCCCTGGCCAACTTTCCACCCAGCTTTACATGCTGAGCGTGACGCCGTATGGTCGGGGCCGTCCCTGGGGCCAGCTGGGCTCAGCTGTCCCGGCCGTGTCCCCTGCCAGCTCCTGGTGCCCCCCAGCCCGCTCGCTGGTGGGGTGGGGTGAGGCGCAGCAAAGCCCTTGGCTCTGTGCAAGCCCCGCTCAGCAGCGACTAAACCATCAGCATGTTATCAACGTTATTCTCATCCTAAATTCAAACCACAGCACTGTACCAGCTACTAGGAAGAAAACTAACTCTACCCCAGCAAACCCAGGACTCATTTAAAGGTGTTTAAATTAACACTGCTATGTCCAAGTAAAGCCTTGGATCCATCTATCAAGGGCTTTGGAAATTTAGTTCCAAAATCTCAGTTTTGGATCCATTTTCTACAGCAGAAATTACAGGCATTGCTGTAACACAATGTAATAAAGTGCTCTAACGCAGTCAGCATGCAGGTTTTCTATTAGATGTGAGTGAATAAGCAATGATAAATACACAGTTGCATGATTATTAACAACACCAAGTATGAAGACACACTGTCAAGATTTCAACGCAATACTGTGAGAGAATGGATATGATTCTCATAGGAATAATTGTAATGAGGGAAGTAAGAGGTTTTAAACTGTGCAGCACTGATTTATTATGGTTATTTTATTCCTTTCACTAAACTCTGCTCCTGTTTTTGCAATTTCTTGTGGGTTTGTATACACAGAATGAAGCACATTGTTAACTGCTGAACTGCCCAACTAATTATGCTTATTTTTGGCACTATATTGCACTTTAATTAAGAACTGTTTGCATTTTCAGAGCATGCAGATGTCAAAAGTTTGCCTTTTTAATTAAAAGTAAAAAGCAAACTAAGCTGTTCTGTGAGGAATGTGAATGAAGCTCTAATGAACAGGGAAGGACAGGGAAGAAGTTCAGACCTGGTGAACTTTAATGCCAATGGTGCAAAATGCAACTAATTATACAACAATTGATTGTTTGCCATGTACAAATAGCTACAACCTTATTTGTCAAATAGACTGACAAGATAGACTAATCTCCCCTCTCATTCATCGTAATCGCTGAAATTCTGTATCTCAGCGAGACACAAAGAAAAGCTGCACCTTTGTGATGTAAATCAGCAACCAAAAATTTACATGATATCTTTTCATAACTCAAAAATTGAATTGCACAGGATATTGACTAGGAGCAAGCACTCCTTCCCAGTTGATTAGACGCACCCAAAATATATTAAAGATGCTGCCACAAGGCCATACTTGGTGCTCGTTGCACTTAATAAAAAAGGTTCACGCTGGTGTAGTGGCCATTGCAGCATGTTCTTGGAGCTAACCTGTGTCATATGATTGCTCTAACACTTCTCCCCAAAATAATCAGTAGTTTTTAAAGATAAAATCTTGCAAGGACATGAACTAAATGAAACCAAGAGTACCTATCACTGACTTACCCTAACTTTGGTTTATCTGTTGTGTTCAATGGCGGAGGAAAAAAGGCTCTAGGATGCAGTCAACATCTTTTTGAGAAAAATAATCATGGCCAGCACATAGCAGCCATTGTCAACTATTACTGTATGTCTTTCATTCAGGAAATGAGATTGAATTATGTCAGCAAACTCGTGGGATAGCTTTGCTTACATGCCTCAGCGTTCCTCAGTGAATTTATTCACTGTTCCTCAGTAATGCTTCAGTGTAAGTTATTGTCAGTCATCTTTTTTTGCTGCAGCTAGCAAATGCCATCGAAAAACAGCCAGAGATGGAATGCCATTGAGTCCACTAAACAGAGCAAGGAAAAGCAGGGCTTTTTCAAAGAAGGGTTTTTTTCAGATTGTTATTCAAATTGTTTCAGATGACTGATGCTGTGGAGACAGCACATGCATGATATAGACCCCCACCCAGCATGGGTGAGCCAGGACTGTGCCAGCTCCCTGCCCTCCCCAGCTGTGCCTGGCTGAGAAGGCAGAAGGTGACATTTTTTATTGACAACTACTGCTGCTCCAGAGACCTTGGCTGCTTCCACATGTACCTGAAGTTAGCTTCCTGCAGACCTAATTCCTGAAATGTACCTCTTTCTTCCTCTGCTTCCAGCATTAACAATGTGTTGTATTATGGACAATCTCACCATCAGCTCTCTGGTCCACCTCCAAGGAGTCACAATGTCAAACTCCAGAGGTTGGAGACGATAGGGAGAAAATAACCTGCCAGCCTTGAGGAAGGGAGCATGAGATTTGCATTAAAAACACTAAGTTTAAGAAGACAATATCTTATTTCTTTCACAGGCCAGCTGTGGTTGAGCCACTGTGGAAGAGATGTCTGTGATATCCCAGGACAAATTCATAAATCACAGCAAGGACCAGTTCTTGGCGCAGAAAGAAAATTGAGAGTGCTGTGGCAGAAAATGTGATGTGTGGATATAACCAAAATAAGTTACATGAAACAGGATAAATGAGCATGTCCTGAAGGAAAACACAGCCTCAGCTGTAGAGTCAGCAGCCCCACATACAGAAATGAGGTCAGGATGCATGGATTTTGGATTCAAAATTAGGATGATGGGCTATGTATTCTCTAGGAGACAGGCAAAATCCTTCACATACCACAGCCAATTCTTAGGAATTTTCTCTTCTCCATATGTTTGACAGAGTTACATTTTTTTTGCATTAGCCTACCTAGAGGTAAAGTCCAGGTAAATGATGGACAGATTGGAAATTTCACATGAATGCCCTGATTGAGCTTTTAATAGCACTGGTTACTCATATGAGAGGATTATACCACTTTATCTTGACTAAAATAATCCCTCAAGTTACTGAATTCATTGAAGCTTTTTTGTTTACTTCTGCAGTGAAGGCAAAGCTTGTGAAGGATATACGGGGTTGGGAAAAGCCAAGTTTTGAAAACGTTTTGGTTTTGGCAGCCCTTCAAACCAAAACCAGCTGCCCGTGCCTGCAAGCTTCTCTGAACATTGTTCTGTCGCTTCAAACTCCAATTTCCAAAGCTGGGTTACTATTTGCTAAAGATACATGTTCATAGCACAAAACATGGAAATAGCAATGCCAGATTTATTGCCATCTTTCAGAGTCCAACCAATAGGTTGAAATGAGATATATTGGGTCATAAATCCTTGCTAAGTGTGAAGGGCTGAAATTATGTATAATACAGTACCACATGGCTTTCTGGATATGGTCCACTAAACTCTTATCCTCTCTAGTAACTGATTTTTCCCTTTAGGCTTTTATGTGGACTGTCCACAATATAAGAGGTTTTCCTGGTACAACTTATGGAAAAAAAGATACTTCATGTCAGAGCATCATGTCAAAACACCATCACCTTGGACTGTCATAGTTACAGTAACATACTTACACTAGTAATAGGAATAGCAGAAACTTTGGCCTTTAACATCTTTGCATCCACAGTCTCACAAAACAGAGTCAGAAGGGGCATGAGCAGATCATCCTGCCCATAATTACATTCATTCACTATTTCCTCCCACCACAAACCCTGCTTCTACCTGCGCATGACTTGCATCTTAATTCATCATCTTTAAAACCCATTTCCTAATTTCATTTCCAGGTTGCATCCATTGTTAAGTTCTCCATCCTCTCCTGAGGTAGCTGACATCCATCACGATGTACCTTTCTGTAATGTCTCTACTGCTTGTATTTAGCAACTAAAGCCACATACAAATATCAAAGCAATTGCAAATATTTGCTGGGTTTGAGACCATAAACACTCAGACCAGGCACCCTTTGGATTATTAGGAAGTTCTGAATATTATGGATATTGGCAGAAAAGAAAAATATTTCCCCACAGTGGAGATGAAAGATCCCTGTGGGTGCAGGAGACATTCTCACAATCACAGGAACTTTATCACGCATCCATACTGCCCTTCGCTTATACACTGGGTACCTCCACACCTGCAATTGCAAAAGTTCCTTCTGGGTTAAGGAGCTCTTGAAGGAAACATAGGAATGTTACCAAGCAACTGAGGTGGCCAATGGCATGGCACCTGTATTGATTTAAAGGTTATGGATATAGGAGGTAACTGCGTCCAGTGATCGTCTGTAGGAGGCAAACTGGCAGAATTTTATTTTCACGTATTAATCTGTTAATGCTGAATGTTAGAAAGTAATCTGTGAAACACAAATAAATTCTGGAAAGAAGCGTAGTCTTAATTCATCGAAAAAAAATATATCTTGCCTCTTGGGTCTGGGGGGATCTGACTGCACCAGGGCTTCAGCCCAGCGCCCTTCCTCTGATGGCAGTCAGCACCAGTGATGGAAGAAGGTACGAAAATCACCAATGCAATGTCACAAGCTGGTGGGGACACTCTTGTGTCATACCCAGCAGTCAGAAGCTGCCTTCTGCTGACGCACGAAGCTGTAGTGCACGTGGGGAAGTGTGTGCACGCTTTCCAAACACAATAGCTTTTGGTCCTTCAGTGGCCATTATGGAGGGGCTGTGGTGGGAGACAGCTTGTATTGAAGAGCTTGTTTTCCCAGTCCTGGTGGTCTAGCAAGCCATATGAATTAATTTTATTTTAGGAAAGATGAACTATGCATTAGTAAAATAATGATTCCTCACAATCCCTGTTGTATACCATTCCTGATATTTACCCACTCCTCCACAAAATATTGCATTGCAGCAATAATTCAGCATAAAGGATCACAGTGGATAAAGGTTTGGGTTCTTCTTGGTCTGTTATCTTAGAAATTTGTTAATTCGGCAACATACTAAAGAGGGGAAAGTGGCACCTCTCTGCAGTGCAGCGCATGAGGACGGTTACAAACGAGTGCCCTGGAGATGGGGAATGGGGTGGAAAGGGGGCTTTCGTAGTAAAACCTCTTTATCCTCCACACACTGGAGAGCAAAAGAGGACCTAGAGCAGAGCAGCTCAGCCTGGCCAACTGGAAAAGCCAGAAGACAGCAGCTCTATCTGTCAGTTTTAGGACCTTTTCCATGCCGTTTCCATAGTCCGCAGTGATAAAAGGAGCCATGAGCAGCACTTGCACCTATTTTGGGCAGTGAATTCTTATACAAGAGGAGGCATATATCACATCTACTTATTTTTCCAGCATTTTTAGATGGTTCAGCAGATTTACAGATTTATCATCTTCATAACACTCTTATACTACTTCCCAAAGCTACAGAAACCAATAGCAACATTTGATGGCCATGAAATCATATTTATGGGATCCATTAAAAACTCCGTATTGGTAGTTAAATCTGGAACCTGGCATAAGCGATGAGAGTATATCGAAGAAGTCCCTGTGGAGAGGCATATGTGGGCTCATGTTCGTAGCATCAGGAGGCATCTGTCACAAATTTCAGCCCTCCCAAGCAGATCTAATCTGGCATTAGTGTTCAGGAAGCAAGGCGCATCCAAGAAAGTGTGTGTGCGAAGATGGGCTTTTAAAGAAGTGTTTGTGTTCCCACTGCATCAGAAGGCTTTGACTTATACATTATGTAAAGAAGGTACCACAGGAGAGAACAGTCTTTCCAAGCCATCAGACTGACTGATGGGGGGAGAAGGGGGGCTGTCACACAGTGCCCAGCAAAGCAGAGGCTTTCAGGCAGGGTTTAAAGATGACATTCCCCATGACCATAGCTGCCATGGGCAGGACACTTACTCCTCCTGTGTGACTCCCCAGGGTGTGCAAAGCACTTACAGGCTCCTGAAGATCCCATCAACTTCTGTACAAGCTGACCTGTCCTTCTAAGGAGGATTTTACAGCAAAACTGCCTCCCAGCATCAGTGTAAGTGGCATCAGTATGGCAAATAAAGGGCATTTTTGGTGCCCCATGTTGGAGGGTAATGAATGTACGCTAATCAGCCTTGCACACCAAATTTCTTGAGGGTGGGTTTGTTTCCAAGCAATGAGGCTTGGCACATCTGAGGTCTGAGCACAGGCTAAGGCAACAGGGACACAGTCAAGTGTCTACCTTGTTCACAGCAAAGGAGTCACAGGAGACAAAAGTGCCATGGAAGGATGACAGGGGTGGCTGTGCCACATGTGCCCTACAAGTGCATGTTTAACCTGCTGCAGACCCACAAGACCACTTTGTCTTTTCTTTGACCACAGAGAACTTTCTGTAGAAGGTGGGTTTTGTTGAATCAGATCAAGAAGAAAGTGCTGTAAGTATTGATCTGTAGTGTGCTGCAGCAATCATCTTTAAATAGGACATAAGCACATTTTTTCCTTCTAAAGCTTCTGTTTCAGCAATGCTTTGGCTCATTGGAAAACTGATGACTAAGATAAGGGTTCACTATGTTATTTGCTGCTTCCTGGGAGTCAGAGGCTCCCACCAAAGGAATTTAATCTTCCTAATCCCAGATGTGCCCTCCACAATGATCTTTCATTGCCTCTTAGAGATGATTCTTGGACAGCTGCAATCAGAAAATATTGGCAAGTGAAGGATGAACCAGTCCTTCAAAATCTCCAGGCCCAATCTCTTAACTGGGAATGATGCAGGGATACCTTTTCTTCAGAGAACTTGTTGTAATGAAAGTGCCAAGCAAGGAGATGTTCCGATGCCTCTTGCAGAGGCTCACAGCATGTCCTCTCATGATGGGGTCCCATCGTCCCCGACAGCACAACACAAATGGAGCTATGACCTGATTCCTTTCAGCATTTTGCTGAGGAGACGCAGCAGGGAGAAGTTTCTGCTTTATTTTAATCACTGCTCTTATCCTCTCTTCTCTGTAGCTGAGAAGTTGCTGGCTTTCTAAACTACCCAACCCTAGGCAGCAATTTCCTGAGCAATTAGCTCTGGTAGCAAACATCTTACTTGTTTTCCTGGGGTAAAGTCAGAATAGGCATTTAAAGTGCTTTTCAAGTACTTTTTGTGGCACCAGATACCCCTGCTCTGCAGACACCAGGCTAAAGGCTGCTTGTGGCCACTGTGCATCTTCACCTTTGGCCACAGGACACCAGTGCTGCTACTATGTAGGCTGCCTGAGGCTTAGTGGACTTAATTCTCACATCACTGTTGATCTTGGAGGCATCAGCAGCATAAAAGCAGAAAGCATTTCACCCTGGAGCACGCAAAAACGTGCCCTTCCTAACCTGCACCCTTGGGCAGAACCAGTCATCTGCAGCCTGGTCAGAACCACCCCTCTGCAGCACCAGGGATGGGTTTGTGGACTGTTTTGTTCATACGAGAAACATGTGAAATGCTGAAAATTAGTTAATAGGATCAATCAAGCCTCTTGAACAGGTCCTTCATTCATCCTTGAGGACTGTTTTGCTCATACAAGGAACATGTGAAATGCTGAAAATAAATTAATAGGATGAATCAATCCCTTTGAGCAAGTCCTTTGCTCATCCTTGACCAGGTACTTCATTAATTACAGAGGGGTGAGTTAATGACACCGACCTCCTCTTCTTTCTGAATCCATTTCTTACCAAAGAGCTGTCTGAAGTGGGTATTTTCTTTATGTAGTTGTATAAACAAACAGGACAAATCCTTCTAGCATATTCAAGGCATTAGCAAGGGACTTAACACCAATATGTTTGCTTTCCCCTTATCTGTGTGTTTCTGATTCCTTTACATTGCTAATATGCTTTTAATTTATTTTCCTTGTGTTGTTTGGCTGCGGCTCATCCTTTTGTTCTCTGACAATAATGCCAGTTCAAAATCCAAATGCCTGCCTTGGTCTCAGCAAGGTATTGACGTTTTCCTTACCTCTTCAATTATTTAACCACGTTGCTGTTGCACTGAATCAAGGTCTCAGACCTTTCATGCGATTTGCTGACAAGAGACGTCTGCTTAATTCCAGCGTGAAAAGCAGCTCGGGTTGAGATTGGCAGTACCACCCATCCATGCACAAAAGCTGAAGCATCTGCAGGCTGGAAAAAGCTTTATTACTGTATATCAGCCTCCAAGCTCAATTTGAGCACCAAAGCTCACACATTTTATGATACTGCATATTGTCTCTACTAAAATCTCATTATATCTTTGTAGTTACCTCATCCCACTGCGGAATAATGTGTGGTGTTAATGATGCAGCAATGGTAATAAAGTGTCCCTATGATGATTTAAAGCAAAAACAGTTCTCCCCCCTCAAAAGCCTTATGGCTAACACTTACTTTTATGATGGACTGCTCATTCACTTATTAAACATTTATCGTTTCCTCAATAAAAGTGATCTTAGATGTATTCAATTATTAATATAAATAAGGCACAAAATGTGAAACAGCAGCAATCTCATTTTCTTTTTTGCATTAATCTTCTTTCTTATTCAACAATCACAAGAGGAGAGTAAAAAAAAAACACATTCAGACTTACTGAAAAACAAATACAGTTGGCATGAGAAAAGTGAATTTCTTATCTATATCTGTGCCAGGAAAAAAAAAAATTAAAGCTCCTTGGAAACCCATAATGTTTCCAAATATGTGGTGAACTATTGTTATTTTGGTGTCTCTAGCTTGAAAATAACTGAAAACTGAGACTGACACAAGTGTTCAATAAGGGCTGTGTTGGGGAATGTGAAATAGTACTGAGATAGGTCTGCATTGCATGTGTATAAAGGCAAACACACTCACACATACTTTTATATATATATATATATATATATATATACATACACACATATCCTCGTGTACATATACCCATGTTTGGATGTTAACACAGCATTGGTTTTAGGTTATTATTTCTTACATGGAGCTCGGATCTTTAAAAACGAACTCATGTGCAAATCCCTTTGGATCAATATTTATGGGAACATAGCAAGGATTTTTGGGTGCGCACCTGTAAAGTATTGACAGATTAACACATTGCAGGCGCCAGCTGATGGTAGCATCTACGGTGATCATGGGCACTTCGGGTTGGTTTGGCCCATGGTGATTAGGAAGGAGTTAACATCCCATAGCCAGTTGACTGGTGTATTTGAAACAGTTTTACACATGGTTGCTCCTGTGAAAGTCTGGTTTATTTAACTGTTTTCACTCTGTGTTTTTGGTGACACCCTTGAAAGTGAAAGCTACGTGATGCTGGTGCAACATCGACTGAACACAGGTTATCAGCTCCAAGTCTCGCACTAGGCAAATTCTCAAGTTTTATTTAAATCTCTTCAGGCTCTTTGCTTAGATTTAGCTTTGATTTGGTAGTTTGGAGTGATCTTCTATTCCAAAACCAGCTAGGATAAAAAATTTTTACATTCGAGTAGATATTACTTGTTTGTGATTTGCGCCTTTCCATTCTTCCTCCCATTTTTCAGGTGGATCTTATAGAGGAAGGTGCTTGGAGGACAGGAAGGGAAGGATGTCTTACAAATCTAATATTTCTGAAGTACTCGAACTGAGAAAACACCATGCAATATAAGAAGTGAAGTGAGAGGTCATGGACTGTTTGTTCTAGTAACATCAATGCCAGACTATGTTGGCAGCATATGCAAACCTCCAAATTAAATGAAACATTGTCCTTTAGCTGGCAACTGAAGCAAGCAACCAGATAAACATAGGAACTCAGTAACATGCATTGCTGTAGAAATCTTGTAAATCTGTTGTCATTTGCTTATGAGGTAAAAAAAATGTTATGAAGCCAGTATGCAGATAATTAAACTTCTGAACAAGAGGGCAGAGGGAAAAAAATTATCATCTGAAACCAGAAGCCATCAAAATTCGAAGAGAAATTTGTAATCTGATTTGAGACTTCACTGATACTTTGAAATTTGAAACTGCAAGTATATTTCTGAAGGTTTTGATTGTTTTATTCTATTCCACAACAGTTAGAAAATAGCTTTTAAAGACAGGGGAGTTATGAAAGCTCTCTTTTTCTTTCCTGCTTGTTTTAGCTGCTAACCATAAAATTCTGATGTTGAAGTAATGTTCACAGCCATACTTATTTAACACCTGCATAAAGAGCTAGAACTAGCATTTTATTTCAGCAGCATTACATTAATTATGGTGTAAGATCTTTCATCTCACTTCCAAATTACATACCAGTTAATCAGGATTTAGCTATTAATTTAGTTTTACACATTGTGAATAAACCCATAAATCAATGGGATTATTTGACAGCCATGAAATACCAATACACAGTTTTGGTGAGCCTGGGCCATATTTACTGTTGTAGACCAAAATAGAAATAAAGTGACCTCTTCAAAAAAACTCCCAAAACATCATTCTGAGACAAAACTTGGAAATATTGCTTATCGCAACTAAAAAAAAAAACAAACAAAATGGTTGATAAATACATAATAAAAATAGCCCAGCACACAGAGCAGAGCAGAAGGATTAGCCCCTGATCCCGGGAGTGCATCAGCATTCCAAAAACGTAATCCTACAACTACCCAAAGAACAAAAATTGCACCCCTATGTGCTCATGCTGTATTAATGATCAAATGACTACAAGCACACGGTTGTGGAAATTACACTACTAAGGATCCTCTCACAGCCTGCTGTCATTTACTCATTGCCAGTAACACGTACAGTATATACGGCTGACTATTATCATTCTTATTTTGCTGCTTTTTTATCAGTGTTTTCATATCATAGTATCACCTTTGTTGACAAGAGCATATGTGAGCAGACACACAGAAAGGGAAAAAGAAAACAGCCAAAGAAATGGAAAAGAAAAATCTGTTGAAGTCAAATTGAGTTTTTATATTGGAATTGGCTTAATCAGGTGCATCATCTATGACTACTGGAGGAGGGAAAAATCTGCTGGAATGAAGAATGCAACTTTAGTTATGCACTCTCATTTTTTTCAGAATTTAGAAAATCAGATATTAATGAAAGCTATTTTGAAAGGGCAAAATGCAGCATACATCACAGCCATGAATTGTGAATGCTTTTTATTGCATTGTATGCAAAAAGCTCCTCATTCCCAATGATGTCAAATATCCCAAATGTCAAAATAATGTGTTTAGATGCAGAGATGGGAAAAAAAAAAAAAGCAGGTCATTTTAAAAAGAAAGTACGTGAATCAGTCGTGAACAGCAATATTTTTAATGGTTTGAAACAATTTCCAATGGACTGGGTTTTTTTCATGGCTCCAGAAATATGGGACTTAGTGGAGACAATCCAATTGGCAATCACAGTGCATTTTGTCTGTGAAATCTGGAGTTTGACTGCAAAATCTGGAGTCACTTCTCAGATAACCAGTTGCTTGAAGAAACAGAAGAATGTGTACAGACAGACAGACAATACTCAGTGCAAGAGTATCTATTGTCCAAAGAGGAAGAAATATTTTGCATTAACTGAGAAGTATTGTTCATTTTGAGTATTTATCCGAGTACTGTTCATGTTTTATAGGCTCCGTACAAGATACATGTCATCTTTATCGCCTGAATTTCAGTTTCCAACAAATAATTAATTAAAATAGCAATAGAAGGTTGTCTTTTTTGTGTGGGGGTTGTTTGGTGGCTTTTTTTGTCATCAGTCATGGCCTTGGAGTTCAGTATGTTTTGAAGTGGTGGTAAAATTCTTGCAAAAGGAAAACCTATATCAGATTGTCAGGATCAATTGGATTACCCTCTCATCAAATGTGTTAGGACACTTGACAAGTCTGAAGGCACGGCACATACTGAGTGGCTTTGAATTGAATATTCTCTGGGGAGCATATGCTCTGCGGGGTGCAATATTTTGACTGTGAAAAAATTTCATAAAGCCTTTCTTTAGTCATCTTATGCCAGAATGTGCTCGTTTCCTTTCTTTGCATGAGTCACATATTTGTGAAGCTGTTTCTAACAGCTGATGGCTAGTTCATGCTGAGTTATGAAATTATTAAAGCAGCCTTGATTCTTTGGACAATAATCAACTTCAGCAAGAAACATGCAATTCATGGAGCTTGCATTAAATTGCAGCTAAACAATAAAAAGAGAAGATGTTGGAATCGGTATTTTTAAGTATTCTTTGGAATAAAATACTGATCTATTACAATGAAATAGCAGGACTATTTGAACATGATGTGGACCTTCTCATTAACACTGTCATCAAATCTTTCAGATCATATGCACCAGGCTTGAGAGACCAGTTCAGTGTAATTGAATTCAAGGCAAAGCTTACAGACTGAAGAGGCTGATTTCAGACACAGAACAGGAGTGTGATACTACAGAGTATTTGCCTAATGACTTTTCAAGGAATTGCTGGTGAAGATGTTCTTCAAGGATGGCAGAAGACTGAAGGCAAAATGTATGTGCCCATTATTGACTGTTTGACTGATAGCTCGTCTCCAAGAAGAAAAGCGCATTAAAACAGCTACAAAACCGCACGATACATGTGTTAGGGAAGTAAGAGAGGAGTGAGAGACATTTCTTTATCATCGCTGAGGAAAAGTGTATCTTTTTTCTGAGTGTAATTAGTTCAACACGTGTCTTAGTAACAATATGTCCAAGTCTAATCTTGATTTAGACAGAAAAGAGACAAGCTGGAGTCTACCTTCCTAAATCCCAATATTGTTTTACAGATTTTCTTGTCTATGACTGTCTGCAGTAGCAAAGAGTTTTGCAGTAAAAACCAATTCAAAACAAGCAGCGCAGCCTTACACTATCAGTTGATGCTATATTCCCACTCAAGAGTATTGAATTCAATTTAAAAGAAAATGAAATTTATTTTTTAGAGCTCCTTTGTGATAACCTTGACAAAAAAAAATCTCAGAAATCATCATCTGAATTTTCCTGAATTTATTTAAATCTTCAAATATAAAAAAAATTCTCACCTGTCAAATAAAGAGCTATGTTGCTGTGATAGGCTAAACAGACATGTAAGTGGTAACTTAAGCACCAGACAAGTTTTCTATCAGTTTGTGTTGATGATTAAGTAGGAAGATGCAGCAGTACGTCCATCAGGAGGGAGTGTGGAGGCTAATGCTGTGGTTTAACTGAAAACCAAACAAATACTTTGGTCAGGGCTGGGGGTAAGGACTGAATAGGCATGAACCCAGGGAAGAACTGGGCAGAGAAGGCGAGCTGTGTGAATGATTTTATTTTGTTTCTACCTAAAATACGTTGACAGCATTTCTTAGACAAGTACAGATTTCATTGACTTACCTTTACTGGGGCTAGAGGAAAAGGTAAATATAACATATGATACATCCCTTTTCTGTGGAAAAAAACAGCCAAGAACCTGGGGAATGGTTGGTACCCAGCAATCTTCTCAAGGACAATGACAAGTCAGGAGAAAGCTGTACCCTGGCTGCCCAGCCTGGTGGAGAAGTCCAAGGGACAGGTGTGAAGAAGAACTTCAGCCGCTAGCCTTCAGCAAGGTCATGCTGTCCTCTCTGTTCAGAGGTCAGTGGGAAGTGGGCACAGGGTCTGCAGCACACGCTTTGATTCATGTTTTAGGGTCTCTGTTCCCACCAGCACTCTTCTCAGCTGCTTAGTTACACCATTTTTATTAAGCAGAGAAAAAGTTTTATAGTGAACAGCAGTGCAGAGCCAAAGCCTGGGAAACGGTTTTTGTCCTGCTGTCAGATGCAAAGAAAGAACACAGCCCAACAGCCAAGGAACCAATTTATTTGGTTTTGAGTTTAATTCTGAGGAGCAAGAAAACTTAAACAAGCAAACAAACCCTTAATGCTTTTTCTGATGTAAATTCTGATCCAGGGCTGCACCATTATTGCTTTAATTTGTGCAAGGCAAACTGTTCTTTTTGATCATTTCAGTCGAAGGACTTGGGAAGATGGCAGACCGGGCATCTATCTAGAATACAGTTAATATAAAATAATTCATGACTCAGCTGATTTGTGGGTGGTTAGACTATGAGCATTGGAAAGAAAGATGTTCTGCTTGCTCATTGTGTAAAATATTGACTTTTGTTTACACATAAAACAACTTCTAAAGGTCTCAGCTGAGAAAGAGCTAGCATACAGGATATCAGCTTAGTCCCGTTTTGTTCTTGATTATTCAGTTTGCATTTGTGGGTAGGAATCCCAATGCAAAACACCAGGAGATGCATGCAGAAGGTACCTCAGAAAGGTACGTGGTCCATTATTGTCTGCCCCTCTCACCTCCAGCAGAACTGGTTTCACCATTCACAGATACTTGTTGGTCATTTTTCCTGGTAATTGACAATGGAAGTTTTATTGCCTCCCCAGGTAATTTTATAAGAATAATTTCCATCTTACCATTAGAATGCTTTTCTGATGTTTAGAAATACACTACATTTGTCTAGCTAAAGAAGTGGTAAATTATATGCCTTTCTCTGAGGATTTAAGCAGCATATTACCCCTGGATAGGATTTCCTCCCTAATGTTTGATTTTAAGAATATCAGCTATTCTTCCTTGAAATTCAGCACTAAATGAGCTATCCAGCTAACCTACCCAGAGTAGCAATTTTAGCCCAAGCATTGCCTTTGACCTCTTCTCAGCTCTTTCCTGGAGGTCACTGGTGGGTGACTGCTCTCCATCCTCAGGTGCAGTCCCTGGGCAGAGGGGTTAGTCCATCTCTAAGGCTCAGGCTCATAAGTTGACCTTCAGGATCTTTCTCTCATGCTCCATGTTGGAGCCTCTAGACCCGCCGGGAGCCCTCATAAGGTACTTCACAAACATCTTCATTTCAAGTGTATCAGGCAACCTTGTTGTCAGAGATGCTGATGAATTTTGCTGGTTTAATCAGCTGAGGATCTGGCACAGATCTTGTAAGATTTGGAACCAAGTCACGTTTCTGCACCTGCCTTGGGATTTACAGCACACTGGTGGCTCTTCTCGCAACCTTCCCTCCATGACTGCTGGCAGCCCAATGCAATGGGTCTGAACGTGACCAGATTCAATGATTTCAGCCATGCAATTTGACTTACTGATCTAATTCTCCCACAGGCTGGAGTTGTTCTGTTCTTTTTGGAAGAAGAATAATCCCATTTATTCAAATGAGAAAGTGTAACAGAAAGGTTGTAGTTCTAGCTGAAAACCTACAGGAACTACCAAGTGTGAGTTTGCACTGTATAAAGAAAAAGCAAGACTCCATCAGGGGAATTTGTAGCTCCAAAGACTTGATATTTTTCTATCATACAACATACCCTGAGAAGTACTGCCCCAGCCCTTGGAATTGGGCACACTGATACATCTTCATTGCTACCCCTGTGGCTCCTGGTGTCTGTGACTCCTCACACAAACAGGCATCCATAGCTTTACCTGTTGTAAGGAAAATAAACGGACGGTTACTTCTACACGTGGTATATGAGAATAACCAGTTCTCTAAAGGCTGGTTTCTCACAGCCCTGAAAGGTGAGCTGAGGCACTAGGACTGCAAAACACCCGGGAGTTCTGGTCACTCACAGTCCGCTGTAAATAAACTACCTACCTACATATCATCAATGATAAGTAATTCTGATTAAGGAATATAATATTATTAAGGAATTAAGGAAAATAAAGGGGGGTTTAGTGATAATATCTTAATCCCATTCAATGGGTTTGTCTTTTTCCAGTTTTTAAAGGGCTTTTGGTGAAGAGCAAGCTAATAGGGACACTTAAACTAAAGGTAAGGTAGGCAGGACAAAAGATGGCCCTGGCCTGGACAAGTGTTGATGTGGTCTCACTTCCAGCAGGAGGTTGGGCTGGAGATCTCCAGAGGTCCCTTCCAGTCAACATTTCTATGACAAGTAGGGAGGTTTTTTGGCCCTGTTCTCTCTGCACACATGACCCAAAAACCCCCAAAATGCCTGTGCCAGCTGCTAACCCAAGAGTCAAGGAGATGCACAGCGCAGCCAAGGCAGTCGCCCAGAGAGCAGCTGGAACCCCAGACCCTTAGTCTGAGACCTGCCTTGGTGCTCCTGGGAGCTGCTCCGTCCTGGGCCACTGATCTCAGGAACTTTCATGGCACATGGCTATTCACCAGGGCACAGCTAAGCTTTTCAAGGTGGCCTTTGGACCTGTTCATGACATTTTTCATGATGAGGGTGATGAGACACTGGCACAGGTTGCCCAGAGAGGTGGTGGATGCTCCATCCCTGGAAACATTCAAGGCCGGGTTGGACGGGGCTCTGAGCCACCTGATGGAGTTGAATATGTCCCTGCTCACTGCAGGGTGTTGGACTAGATGGCCTGTAAAGCTCCCTTCCCACCCAAACCATTTTACGATTCTGTAACAAAAAAGAATCTCATTTTTATTGTAGTGAATAAGTAATATGGATATGGAAGAAATACAAAAGAGACACGCTTGCTGGGCAGCATTTCCTTGGTGAACAACAGTATCAAACTTCCCAAGAACTTCCCCAGCTGATTATCTGATCTCTTACTGCAATGATTCCAGCAGCTGTCAAAATCAAACATAAAGGGGTTTTAAACCACCTTTTTAAAGACCGAAAAGCATTTTCATAGATTTAAGAGTCCTTCAGACCCAATTATCGAATCAAAATGCAGTTGCAGCCACTCTGTCTAACATCTCTTCAGAAGTATAAAAACATCCATGTATAACTAATCACTCATCAGCTTGCATAGCAAATGCTTTCCCAGCATGTGCTTTATGACAGCGTGTACGAATTAAAAGTTAAATGCGGTTCTTAGCATTCACCTATAGCCACAAAGGAGGCTATAATGTTCCCCCAGCTGCAAAAGCACGAGCCCAGATCCCACAAGCCACATGGGAAGCTCTCAGCAGATTAAGCCAAGTGGAAGCTTTTCAACATGCCTACCAGCTAAGACGCCCACCCAGCAGGTGTGCAGATACATATAGGTATTATATATATGAATTTATGTGTATACAAATGGGTGTACATATATATGTATTTCTATATGTATGGGTATATATCTATATGTATATATATCAGTGGGTAGTTAAGTAACACTGTGATGTGATTAGCAACAAGGCCAGTACATGTTAAGAAAGCTTATGGTTTTTCAAAGCAAGATTCCTGACTTGGAGAGCCCAGACACGTCCCCCTTTGCAAACTTGGAAACCTGGTTTAAAAGCTTGAATAAGCTGCAGCTAACACCAGTGTTTAATAGCTAGCCGCCCTGCTGTCAGTACAGCTCCGTGGATTTACACTGTCTGATGCTGCTGTCCCCTAAATGCTTACTCTAGGGAAAAGCCTTAGCATATTTCACGTGTTTATTACTGTCATATATTACTACAAGCAGATTCACAGCTGGTGTGAATTGTTATGTCTCCGTGAAGTTAACATCCAGGTCTTTTCATAAATGCATATACATCACCTCTGTCCTCATGTATACATATTTATATATAGCACAGAGGAATAATGATTCAAGCACCAAATCCTCAGCTAATATCACTTGGTATACTTCTCTTAATGCAAATCATTAAATATATCTCACCCTGCTGCTCTTCTCCTTGTGCTTATATATTAGTGTTGATGGAAGTAAAAATATTGCTGCACATAAAAGGCCAGATGCCTGAAATACAAAGTGTTAGTGCTCCTAAAAGTATACTATGGCACTATTCCCTAAATTATAAAACACTTTGATTAATTACTCAACAGGCTACTTTTTAGTTTATTTACTTATTTTTGTTACTACATTTGAGTCTTATATTAAAGTCAAATAAAAACCCTGATGCCTTATCTTATTCCTGCTTTTAATTACTTGTGCCTGAAAATAATCATTTAGGCTCCCACCTATATTTCTGAGCAGCATCATTATTTGTTTCATTTCTTTCTTTCACTTTGCCTCACTCTTAAGTTTGTTGGTTTTTTGCATTTTTTGTGACTTTTTCTTTTTTCCCCAAAGTCAGCAAAATATTTCCTGTAGAATCTTTTCTATTTCTAGACCACCATCATGGCAAGAAAATAAAATTCTTATTAAAACCCATGTAACTCACTTTTGCTTACTGACATAACCTTCATGAAAATCAATAAGAATTAAATTCTGCCATAAAAATATTATTAGAGATTTATACTGTTTCTTTAAGGCCACATGTAATTAATAATGCTAGATTGCTTCTATGGTTTTTTTGACCATCTCATAAAAATAAAAGGGGGAAAGAAAAAAATGAAGTAATTATTAGAAGAGCAAACAGTATCAGAGGGGACATTTGTTTTGCAGTATAAGGTATTTTTGCCCAAGGAAAGAAATAACATGAGGTTAATTGAGGAGGGAGAAAGAGCTGCTGGGCAATACACAGGCCTGGAAAGGTGAGGAAGAAAGAAACCAGTGTAAGAATGGATTTAATTCAGTGCAAAGCACTGCATGCAAAATAGGCATAAGGAGTTGGGTACCAAAAATGGCCCACATGTTCAGAAATGATGCTGAGAGGGGCTGCAGTAAGGACAAGGTCAGAGCAAGTGGATAAGAGTCTTCGGTGGAAATAAATGTTTTTTATTTGTGGAGTCATACTTCCCCGGAATGCTTTTTTTTTTTTTTTTTTTTTTTTTTTTTTTTTTTTTTTAAATAGCAGTATTTCCAAAATTGTCTGGAAAAACATGACAGATCCCTGAGCATGAAGTGCTCAGGGCCAGGAGGGCATTTGCTGTCATGACAGAGCTGAGGAGATATAAACTAAAGGGATGCCCAGGACAGAAGACATTCATCATCAGCATGGAGGGACCGGAGGAGAGTCTGCCTCTTCTCTGCAGGGACAGACTGACCTGCAAGAAAAAGGAAGAACAGAAAGGAAAAAAATTGCAACTTTCTCCATAAAACACTGCTTTTAAGGTATCTCAGTCAACTAATATCCTTTGGAAATATGGAGGATTTTGAGGATTTGGGTAATTTCCTTAGGCTTTACTGGATTTTCCTTTCATTAACACCAACCCTGCCTTGGTCTGGGTCCAGTGACTTCAGCAGAAATACTGCTGATCTTTGTAAAATTTGGGGCCTGTATGTACACGCACGGATTTCCTCCCAGGAAAGAGTTCTTTAGTCAACGTGCTACAAAGGCCAGAAATTGAAAATCAAATTGCTTTCTGCTCCAGGTAGCACAGTAGCTGATACTGGGTTTACGGTTTCAAAATGCCTAAAAGATTAAAACCATTACTCTGTGCGCTTCCTCCAAGTGATAGTGGCTGAACCAAGACTAGAACCCCTGCCAGGCTGTTATTAACATCGAGTGGACAGCTCTTTGTCTAAGGGACAGCAACAGAGGAAAGTGGCCTTGGGTAGTTTTGTTTTGGTTTTTTTGGGTTGGGTTTTTGGTTTCTTTTTTTTTTTGAAGTAAAGGTTTGCAGAGAAATGATGGAGAGAGATTGTATCTGATTCCCACTCCACTGTTCTGTTTTAGGCTAGATGGTGAAATCAAGTGCCTTTGATCGATGACACCGATAGCAACCATCCCACTAGGACAGCCTCTCACCCCACAGTCCCCTCATCCAGAGGGATGGTGTACCTGGACGTGTTTGGACCTCACAGCCTTAGGTGTTCGGTAAATAATTTGCTAACCTGCCAGGTTACTGATGGTTCAGATATTTTATTTTGAGCTTGTATTTGAATATGTCTTTGAATATGCTGATGCAACAACAAGATAGACAGGCTCTCAACACTTCGGCACACCTCTCCAAGCCTGAATATAATAGGAAAGGCTAATTTTGGGTTTCAGATAAATTAATTTAGAGCACAACAAGCATGATCGCGGCAGACCAGTTACAATCTTATCCCATCGGTTACAGGGTCCATAATGTGCAACGTGAGAAGGATGAGGCAGGGGATATTGACCTTGGCAGGCTTCACTTTTAAAGTGTTGTTGCTCCAGGATCCAAGCAAGCTCATGGAGAGCTGTATGCACTATCGTTAGTGGCATCCTCCACATTGTATACCTGCAACTACGCCTGGGAGTTGGGCTTTTGTATGTGAGATTCCTGTAAATACAGGCCCACTAGAATTCGACAATTTAATGGATGGGAAAACCATTTTTCATTAGAAATCTCTGAATGAAAAATATCTAGTCATTATCTTTGTAATGAAGCTAAATCAATGAGTGGGTTTTCAGTCCTAACATTAATGGGAAACCCAATACCTTGCCTGAGCATTACATAAAGTGAATACTTTGCTACAGCAACTCCAGTATTTGGCTGTAAGCTGAAACCAAGGGGAGGTGAAAACAAGTAGATGGGTGGAAAATTTCCTGAGAGGAATGTAAGTTTGTCGTTCTCAGCTAGAATTTTAAAACATGTTTGTACATGTAGGCTAATCTTAAATGACACCTTAGTCATTCGCCCTCTAAACTAATGTATTTAATGTATTAGAGCAATATCCTCTCCTTCCAGATCCTTTTTAAAGACTTGCCATGGAAAGAGTAATGAGTCCCAGAGTTCAGCTGAAGTCAATGACAAACTGATGAAGACAGAAGATAATCAGTCACCACCTGGAGGTATCCTGTATACTACCAGTATTAGACCTCTTTGCCCCAGGAAAGCTAATGCTGACGTACTTGAATCTATACAAATATCAACTAGAGCCTGTATATGTCTTGAGGAAATTACAGTCTATGCAGGCAAAGCACTAAAGAAGAAAGCAAGCAGTGGGGGAAAAAAAAAAAAAAATCACAAAGTGGTGGCAGGAAAACCAAGCAGAGACAGAGGTATGATTTTGCTTTGCTTTGTCTTAAGACAGGAGAAAAGAAATCTTGTTTGTATTGCGTGGGGAATAGCCAGAGACCTTGGGGTTGTAAGAGAGGGGAGGCAGTGATGGGGAGGCAGAGGACGGGGAAAAGCACATATAAGAATGGAAAACATTTGAAAAGCAGTGAGTGAAGGAAAGAAAACAAAAGGTGAACCTTAATCTTCCATTTGTCATTTTTATTTTAGAAGAAACAAGCAAAATCTGGGACAGAGAAGCAAAGAGAGAAGGCTCCAGGGAGAAAGTCACATGTGGCAAAAAGGTGGCAGGGACCATGGGCACACACCACCGTGGGGAAGGCTGAAGATGGTTAGCCCTCAGGAAGGCAGAACTGGAGAGTGAGGAAGAAATGCCCTGGAGAAGAAGCAAGCCTGGCCACCACCAATGGCTCTGCCAACACAGGTCAAGACCAAAGGGAAAGCAAGCTGCTACAGGTAAGCTGTCCATCCAGGTGTAACACTGTTTCTATGGCAAACAGTCCCCCAAGCTGCCTGTTTTAAAATCTGTGCTGGAAAACTATTTTCAGAAAGTCCATTTTCTTCCTGGAGTGTCAGAGCTGGCTCAGATTGGCAAGCATAAATGCAGCGTGTCCCACAGTTTGCTCACCTGTGCATCGTAGTTCACTGGCTGGTGCACTACAGGGAAAAAATCCTTTTGGCACATTGCTGCAATGCATGATTTTTATAGCTATCAGATGACTCAACTCCGATTCAGCTGTGATTGCTCACAGAGTACTTAAACGCTGTGCCTGTCATCAGCTGTGAGTGTATGTGTGTTCTCTGTTCATGGGGAAAACAACATGGCCTTCCTGCCTTTGCACCAAAGGAACATTTTAAATATTCTGAAATCCATGGGTATAAACTTGGCATCACTCAGCCGTTAAAAACCTGCTATTTTAAGATGTGTATTTATATATAAAAGATAGTTCTCACATGGGTTTTCAATTGCCCACCTACTATAAAATCACTTGCAAAGAAAAGGGAGAGAGTACTTAGTACTTTTGGAAAAAATCTATAGGCCTCTCCATCATGACGATTGTCACCACTGACTTACATCAAACTGACACCAAAAGATTGCAGCCCTGTTGAGCAGCTGCTGTGCATAAGAACAACGCTTCCTGAGGCAAAGATCTTATCCTCCAGCCACAGTGTTGCTCCATGATGTAATTACACAGCAGTGCCTTGTGCTTGAGGACCCCCTCCTCAGATTAGCTGAGACCCAAACGAAGGGAGGCTGTCTGCGGGGGTGAAAGCACAAGGTGCAGGCATCAAGGAGGGATTTCTGACCAAGTGTCCTTCTGTTGGTTCAAAGAGCAGAGGAGGGCTGGGCAGACCTGGGAAGATTCCCAAAGAAGTCGCTGTTCAGGGGAGGCTGAATGGAAATCTTCCAGTCTCTAGAGAAGGAGGATGAAGGGGAGGGAGGAGAAATAACCTAATCACGCAGTGAAACCACTTGGAAGTTGTGAGATATCTCAATAACAAGTGATAATAGTAAGCTACCCAGGGTTGAGTCACCATCCCTGGAGGTATTTGTAAAGATGCGTAGGCACTTGGGGACACAGCTTAGTGGTGGACTTGGTGGTACTAGGTTAATGGTTGGACTTGATGGTCATAAGGGTCTTTTCCAACCTGAAGAGTTCTATGATTCTGTATTCACAGACATGAAGTATCCCTTGATGAGGATGTGGGCTCTGAATAGCTGAGCCTTCTGGGTTCCGCTCAGAACAGAAGCATTTTGATGAAGTAATGGGAAGACAATATATATATTGCATAGGTTTAATGCTATATGCACACAGGTGGTGCAAATTTAAGACATGATGATGGGTAAAGGCATGACACTAAGAGACTGGAGCTGCAGACTTGTTGATGCTGGGAGCAGTAGCTGCGTAGGAAATGCTGAAGCCAGACCAGCCACAGTCTCGCTTGTGAGCCAGACATGGTGGCTGGGAAGGTTAGAAATGCTTGTGTGTACTGTGTGGGGCCTGATGGCAAAGGAGTTCGTGCTGCTTTTCATGGATGTCAACCCAGGTTGACATCCACACATGGAGAAGGGACTGGAAATCTAGTACGGACCAGCCCCACCTATCCATCCACACATTTAGCTCTCCAGCCTGGATGTTCCATGAAGGGAAGGAAAAAGAGAATTATTCAGTCCCGTCCTCTCATTCGAAGCATTATCAAATTATAGAGGTTTACTTTTTTTTCTCTTTTATTCCTCTAAATTCATAGTTCACAGCCAACCCTTAACTATGGACAAGCAGATATGAAGTTGCAGTACGCACAGTCTCTGTAAGAAGATAGTTGTTCCCTAACTTTTCCTACCATGTTCCTTCAGAAATCTCACCTTGAGGAACAGCAAGGAAAAACCTCTGTGCACTCTGGATATCCACCCATCTGGAACAGGCTGATGCTGAGAGTGCCCGTCAATCATCAGACATGGATGTGACAGCTGTGCACCGTGCTTTGTGTTTTTTCTTATCTTTCTGCTTGCTTTTCCTCCTTGCTGCCCCAGCTTTCCAGCACACGTAGACCATGCTTGAGGTCAGTCCTCAACCTGCTGGGACATCTTCTCAATGACTCCCGGACTAGCTAGGGACAGCTGCACTGCTCCAGTGGTAGCACAGCTCGCTCATGCACTGCAGACTTCTTACTGCTGGTGTTGCAATCAGCAATTACTGAACCATTTTTTGCAGAGTCACCAGGGAGGTTGTTCATCTGCATGTATTAACTGAAGGGCAATCCAATATACTGGGGAGTCAGACTTTCCCCAGGAAAGCTGTGTAAATATAACTCCAAAGGATTCACAGCCATGCTGGGAAGTTTCCTTTGGGCCAAACAATATTTTTAATTCGTTGATAGCATTTTAATTTTCTCATGATGAAGAACCTCTAAAGGCAACCACACTGGAGAGTGAGAAAGGGTCAAGAGGCAATTAAGAAAGGAAGATCTTGCCTTTCACTGCTAGGAAAAGCAGTTAATTAGATGAAACAAGTGAAAAAGACAGAGAAAAGAGCTGAAGTGTAATTTGGAAAATTTAAAAAGCTTTCTATCAAATAAATTGATTAGCAGACTAATCATAATCAGGACTCTTGGATTAGCAGTTAATTTGTGGAATCAATTGATAGTGGTATTTTTCAAATCACAGTTTCCTTCAGAGCACAGGGAATTCATTGCAGCATGTTTTTAGAGATAACAGATGCTGGATTAGGGCTGTGGAATGATTCCCTGTCAATATAACAGCTCTGTTGTACCGCTTTCAGGATTTTTATTTTTAGGGGGGGTTGTGTGTGAATGGGTGTTGGCTAAGTTGTTTTAATTCCTTTCTTGTTGCTTCTGCACTTACTCAATTTTTTACATTAAAGTACAAATTATTCTTCCAATAACTTTTTAGTGCTCTCTGCTCTGTTTGAGGGTTTGTGTAATAACCTCCTCTCTCGAGGTTGAACAGCAATTTCCTGCACTATGAAATAACAACCGAAAACGTAAAGAAAACTTAGTGGGACTTTGCTGTCCTCGTGCTTTAAGGCAGCTGGGGCTGCGGGTGCTACAGGAGCTGAACACTGGGAATCTGGGACTTTCCACTGACTTATAGAATCATGGAAAGGTTTGGGTGGGAAGGGACCTTAAAGACCATCTCGTTCCACCGCCCTGTCACAGGCAGGGACCCCTCCCCCCAGCCCAGGCTGCTCCCAGCCCCATCCAGCCTGGCCTTGGGCACTGCCAGGGATGGGGCACCCACAGCTTCACTTCAACTGTCCCTGGGGCTACCCCTGTCCTAGTCACTGTGCTGGATTTAATGGGAAGATAAAAAATGATGGTCAGATCCAGGGGCCATAGGTAGTCCACTCCATGCAGAATAACTGCATGCTGCTGCCTATTAATTAACAGCATGCATCATACCACATAATTACATGAAGTTAAACTAAAGCTAAAATGTAATTTGGCAGTAATTCTGTGACAGTTTGACAATTGCTGCCACAGCTAAAAAATCCTGAAATTCTCAAAGGCTATGACAGGTCCAGATGGTTCTTGAGACCACAGTTGATCAATGCAGTATCTGTGGTGCCTCCTGCAGTGTCAGCGGCTTGTTTTGAGCTACAAGTCCATGGGAGAGTTCACAAACTGCTTATGTGAGGACTGTGAGTCTTAGGCCCCACCCAGCCCTTGTATTTACTGTGTCTTCTGACTCCTGTTGTTGAAAACACTGATTTAGCAGAAAACTTTGCAGAAAAACGAGAGGAAGATGGATGAGTTCAGCAGTCCCTGTGCTCCCTGGGGTACCTGTGCCTGCAGCTGCAGGGGTCAGCAGTGGGCTTAGCAGGGAAACCAGCCAAATTTCCAAATTTTTGGTGCCTGATCAGTCAGTGGGCTGCCCTAACAGATATGCCAGCCTGGGCAGCAGGTCCTCCAGCTCATGGGTTTCCATCTCTTGCTCTCAATGACGAGGGAGGCAGTGACTGATCAGCAGTGAGAGCTGAGGGCAAACCCATCTCGCCTTTCTCTGTGGGGGTCACTTCCTCAATGATGATGTTTCTTTAATGCAGACATCAACAAATTGTTAAAAGGTTACTTATTTCAGCTACGAGGAAGATCTCCTTCCTGGCTGTCCTGCAGAACATTGGACTGCAGGCAACTCCATAAACGTCCACCTCAAGCAACTGAGAAGATGCAAAGATTTGGAAGGCCACAATGACTTCAACAACTAACTTAAAACCAACCATTATCTTTATCATCATTTCAATAGAGATAAGTGTCTGGCGCTCAGTTCTTAACAGGACCTGAGGTGTGGGCGGTCATGGGCTCTTTAGGGAGTCCCAACACAAAGGTTTTTCTGGTTAGGGTGATCAGAAGCCTTTTGCTCTACTTCTATTATCCCTCTGTTACTAGGAGTTATGATCTCTGAGTCTGTTGTTCATTGGTAGAAGTCCAAACTGTTATAAAAATTAACTAAATCCGAAGTATTTTAAGTCATATGTAAAACTCAAAATTGCATCGTTTAGTCAAAGAATAGAAAGGCGGTAGACACAGACAGATCCAAGTTGAATCCCACTTTGAAACTATTGCTTAATGAGTTCCCCAGCATGGCATTTCTTGCAATACTTCAATCCTGACAAAGAGAAAAGGCAGCAACAAGATATTTTAGGAAGTTCCAGACTAAACCAAAACTAAATATGGCTGTTTCTCAAAATACTGTCTCACAACTCTCATTTTATAGTTGTCTAGTTCAAATTGCTTTTTCCATCCATGGTGCAGAAGGAGTTTTACTGTGCAAGCTGTTCATTCTCATATGCCTTCTTTTTTTTCTAGTGATAAACCACCCCTACTGGAGTATCCAGTATAGAGAAACCCACTGCAAAATATTTGTTAAAGATGATAGTTTATCTAGCATCTGTATAATTATTTAGAGAAAATGTATGTCTGTCATTACACATCTGCCAGCTCCTGTTACTGACAGTTTCTTATCTCATGAGTGCACTAGAAATGCTTTGAAAATGTTCATTAAAATTGATTTTTCTGTCCAATTTTATAAACAATGAAAATACATGAATTATCTATCTCCTTTGAGTAGCCTTTTGTTTCCCCCACAGCAGAATGCCTGCATAGTGTGACCTGTAATAAAAGCAGCACACTGAAATGAGAAGCAATAGCAAACTTCTTGTGTGACACTGAAAATAATGGAATGGAAGGCATTGTATGAAGGATGTTTAGGAGAGTTATGACATTTTTATATCCGCTTCAAAAATTGTGGTTTAGGATTTTACATGGCGAAATCATAGGTGGTATAGCAGATGTGATAGAAGAGGTGATATGGTACATTTTGGTCTATAACTTTTTTTTCACTGTTGTGAGAGGAAGTGTGTGTGCTAAGGAAGAGGCAGAATCATTTATAATTAAGCCTGCCTGTATAATTCTACCCACATACACTTTGTATCATCACTGATATCTATAGAAATCCCAGCTTTTGAGACAATCTTCCTAAACTTGGTGTTCTGCACATCTTGGGATAGACAGAAATATTTACTTCAAAATGTTTTGTTGAAAATATAACCCCATTCCCTCTCCTCAAAAAAATTGTGAGTGGCTGCACTATTGATGTGCTGGGAGGGAAAGACTATGTGGAGCACTAACTGTTTTGTCCTTCCCAAAGGATGCTGTGCCCACTTTACCACTAAAAAGAGTAAGTACAGGTGGCTTGAGAGCATCTGAGCAAAGACTCCTGTTGATGTGATTTTAGCTCACTCCTTAACTCAGTTTAACGGTTTAATTGACACAGACTCCTTCATTAACACTCACTTTAGGCCAGATTATGAATAATTAATTATGCCAATATAGTCATTTAAACTATTCTTAAATTAATGATGCATTTGACTAGAGAACTTCACAGATCAGGGCTGCAGAGGGATTATGAATCTCATTTCGCTGGGAGAAAAGGCTGCACCTAAGTCAGGAGGGTCAGCAATAGGTTACTGATTGCCCACACCAAAGAGCCGCGTTGTTTACTCATTCTGTGTACAATGTGAGGCTTTTAGCCTAATTAAGTAGCCACTGTTTCTCTTTAATTTGCCTTAATGGCTCGTTTAAACCAAAGGCAAACAACATGCTGTTTCACTGTGATGTATTGTTCTTGATAAATGATATCATGTTATTTATTCAGAAGACGAATGCGACGAATGCCAACTTCTAGCACAGTTTTCTTCTGATTTCATGGATTTATGGCTGCGGAGCCTGCCTGGTCAGGCAGCCCAGTTTCCTGCATGAGAGGGGATCAGGATCCCTCTGGCAGCTTCTCCGTGAACCCTCATAATTCTAAGGTGAACCCAGAATATTTATAAATCAGAAATTCTTTCTGGATTATAAGCTATTGACCACCACAGCCCACCACATTTGTTCCAAAAAGTAATTATTTACATAATCAAAAGTGTGTCTATTATATGTCATTTAAGTATGTCTAGTGTTAGTTTACAAAATAATAATAAAAAAAGGCTTTGTATTTTACTCATTTTACTCTTGTTGAATGAGCCCACTATGGTGTTAGATATCTATGCTCTTAAAACATTACAAATGGGATAAAAATATGACACTTGCAGTAATAAACAAGGTGAAACTATATCGCCCACTCAATGCCTACCCCTACAGTCTGGGGTAAAAAAAAGGGCGTAAAGTACTGAGTATTTGGAAACAGAGTCACCTGGAAGGAAAAAGCAGCTGTGCAGAGTAGGCATGAAGTCTCCTCGTTGTAAAAACCTGTCTGTGTTTCCAGGGATTCAGGCTGGTGGGGCTGGTTGAGGTGGTCAAGGTGACGGTCGTGGTCGCTTCCTGCACCCTTGGTGGGTCTCAGGAGCTGCCATGGTTTAGCAGAGCTGCCGGGCTCCTGGTGCCCCAGCGCAGTCCAGCTGATGGCTGTGTAAGCTTATCGCAACCGAGCCGAGGTGGATGTCCTTCACACCAAACACCTCTTGTCTTCGCATCTCCAGGCTCACCCGTATCATACTCTAAACCTCTTTGGTGTTTGCAGGCGAGCTGGACCAGGGCTTTGTATTCATTATTCATCCAGTCCGGCAGGTTTTTGGTCCATTTGTACCCATCCTGTGCTCAATGTGACTTTTTTTCTACTGCTACTAGTGTATGAAATGAGATGATAATGATGATGATGATGATGATAATAATAATAATAATAATAATAATAATGTTATTACTAGTATTACTATTAGTATTACATAGTATGAATGCGATTGCTATTATTATATATTACATTACATTAATGATAATAACAGTGTTAACAGTAACATTAACAACAGATTCTCAGAAGATACTGAAATGTGTCAAACTGACACCCTTAAGTTTTATGGCTGCTTTCGCCTGGGAGGCTAATTTCCAGCACTGTATTTTCTGTAAATCACATGGTGGCTGCCTCCCCGGCTCTCCCAAAGGGCTCTCTGTGTGGGACATACATAACAATCCCCTAATAATTAATGTTCCTCCTCCATTATACCGCCTGGACCTGGTCATTTCTTTTAATTTTCACTGTAGTTGTTGATTCAGTAAGCTTCTCAGGACTGTTTTGTAACACTATCCATGTGAACTGACTGCACAGAAAGACACTTTTGTACTGGGAACAAGTAGTGGAGGAAACCTGGGCTTTTGTTTCAGACCTGTGTGGGAACACGTAATGTATTCAGGTCTCCCTATTTAATCATTATTTCTGAATTTTGCCCCAAGCCAAATTAATTCCCAAATAGAATATTCTTCAAAGTTTCCTGTGTCGTGTCAGCAGCTCTTTAAATCCACATATTTTTTATATATGCATGTTTCCTCATTATGAAAAAATCATATTAAATATGTAATGAAGTATTTATGCAGTATGACTTTAAAACTAAGAATATTAGATGACGAGATCTCTCTCATTGAAATAGTCTTTGTGTGTAGCTGGAGTCTAATTTAAACTCTGCCTAGCCTAGTTAAAACAACATACAGATGACATCTTATCTGCATTGCTTTTCAAATACAAGTGATTGTAATATTATTAATTCTTTATTACACAGAAAATCAAATAAACCATTTCCATTAAATTAATATTGCCATCCAGGTGACTTGATTATTTGTAGATTTTTATAATGTGATAAATAAAATGCACGTGTATGCACACACATACAGTCATATACAGTATATACATACTAGTATCAAGGCCAACATTTAATGAGATGCTTCAACAGATGCTTAGAATTAAGCCTTTGAATTAATGCCTGGTTTTAGCTGTGTTCCCAGTCCCATTATGGTCCATTTGGCTCTTTTGGAGCCAGCTTGACGCCACTCACTTATCTAGGTACTTTGGCCAGTCTCTAGTCCTTAAGCTGCTGATGTAATAGTTACAGAACAAATACAACAGATTGTTCCAAAAACTTCTCGAGTCTGGAAACTGTTATTTTATCTCTCTGAGATTAAAGCATTAAAAATTATAGCACTTGATTTCCTCATAAGATTATTATAAAACATAGTTCTTCCTCCATGCACTACAAAAACATTAACTGTTTAAGCTTTGTAATACCCTCTTGACAGATGTCCTACACACATCTATTTGCCTATATAACAAAGAAACCAAAACAAAGAAACCAAAATGCAGACTTTCTGAAATGGACTGAGATTTTATCACAGTAATCCCCGAACTTGTGTTCCTGTATTCTTTGACTATGCATAAATTATGTTCTAGGACAATGTAAAAACAAGACTAAAGAAATGGATGCACCTATTCTGTCTAGGAATTTTTGTTTTCTTAACATGACATGGATTCCAGTGTCTTTACCTGTCTGAGGAGGCAGATAAAGAAAAAGGGGCAATGATTAATAGCAGGAAGGAAAACCAACAACATTGGAAAGAGTAAAAGTAGCTGCTAGCAAACAGTCCTAAGATGCTCATTTGTGATTATGTAACATGGGGGTTTTATTAAAAAATTTCTCAGTGTCCACATACCTTACAGCCCCTACAGGTGTGAGCCACCTGTCTATATATTAAAACGAAGGCAAAATGAAAAAGTCTATCTACCTGGAAAGTTCCTCCACAGGATTAAAAAATCATGACCTTGCAGTAGAGGTATCCTCTGGGGCTTGCAGCATCTAGGCTGGTCTCAGGGTGGGATTCAAAGCCCAGAACTGCTGGAAAACAGCCGCTGAGACAGCCGGTGCCACCCGTTTGTCCAGAACAAATTAATAAAATCTTCCAGAAGATTTGATGGATGACGTTTCTCACCCTGTTTCTTTACGCATATAGGACCGGTTCTTCCATAAACATAAATCAGAGCAGATCCATTATCTGCAAAAAAGTGACAATGATTTACACTAAGACTAAAGCTGCCCAAAATGCCTTGGGCACATCAACCAAAGGAAAACCATCAGTAGGATTAAAAGCAATCCACTGACTGCAGCCCCTTCCTCTGCCTCCCCATCACCGGCTACTTTACATCCCGTGCGCGCCGGCACGCTGCCATTTAACTGCTCAGACTAGTAAGAGGTGTGCTTAGGGTGGGATTCACTTGTAAATGTGGATGCTGGCTGGCATCCTGAGCTAATTATCAAGGCTCCTTTCATCATCTGCAGAGAGAAACAGGCATTTTTGGTGGAGTCCCTTCATCCAAAAGCACGATGGATTGCTCCCAGGGCACCTCTTTCACTCTGCTGAAGAAGAGGAGAGCTGAGAGAGAGTGCCACGGAGATGTGCGGTGGGGAGTGAAGGGTTCTGTTACAGCTGCCTGGGAACCCTCCGCTGAAACCCACGTTGTAGCAGGCCTATTTCAGCTCCTGAGTAATGCATTCTGATAGTAGAGCACGATCGTCGGATGTTTGGGAATAAATACCTGCTCCAGCTGGCATCAAAAACTGTGAGGCAATGTAGCCTTTGAGAAAAAAAAAAAAAAAATAAAGCAATGTTTTCGGGGGGGGTGGGTGGGAAATAAAAGGATGAGCGCTCCACAAAGATGAGTTATGGTCTCTGGTGACACCCGCAGCGGATGAGCAGAGTGATAGCATTGTTCAAACAGGAGCACACAACACACAAAATCACCGGATCTGAAATACAGTTCTGTATTTCCACGGCTGAGCACAATGAAGGAAGCCCAGTGACAACGTTTCTGTTAATAAGAGAGGAGTTGTAAGCAGCAATCAGGGAGTTTTATCAGCTCCTTGTCAAAGCAAAAAGCAATTGGAATACGTGCCCCAGGGGCTCGAGCAGCAGGGTCGCTGTCAGTGCATGCAAGGGCTCCCCTGGAATCGCTACAGGCACTGAGAGGTGTTTTGAAAATGTGCCTTCCAAGGTCTCCAGGCTTTCCAGCTCATTCTGGGAACAATATGGGGTGGCAGGTTTGGCTTAAGAAATGTGAATGATGAATTTTTTCTGTTTTGATCAAAGGGAGGCAATTTCGTTTTCAGCTCAGACAGAAACTGCTTTCAAAAGTCTTAAAGGTCCCAAATCATGCTTAAAGGCTGAAGATTTAAGGAAAATCTCCAGATGAATCAGCAAAGATGAACGCAGAGTCCCATGATCTTCTGGTTTTGTCCTGTATCACAACACTGAATGGAAACCTTGTAATCCGTGCCTGTAGTTCAAGAAAGGACCATAGATAACACTTTTCTGACAGATACACATCTAACTTGCGCTCCAAGACTTCCAGTACAGAGATGTGACTGCTTCCACTTCTCTCTTCTACCACTCTGTTACCCTTCACACCAGGAAGTTTTTTCCCAATGCCTAGCCCAAATCTTCCTTTCAGCAAGTGAAAACAATTTATTCTCGTTAAAGCCTTCTTGGGAATGAAGAAATGGTTATTTCCTGTTGTTTTTTTCTTAAATCTATTTGAAAATTTCCTCTGAACTCAACAACCACCAGCCACCATCCATCCGCTTTTGTAAACTACTAGGCATGAGTTTCTTAACGATTGGGTTTTTTTAAGGGTTCATTGTTGTACCACCATGTTGTGAGTCATCCCTTCATTACTCTGAGGAATCATAGCTGAGAGCTGAAACCTTCCCTGGCACCAGAACAGACTGCTGGAAATAAAGTTTGCTACTCCAGACTTGATTGCTTCTTGTTAAATATTCCCAAGATATATAGGCTTCTGGAGCTTAATCAGAACACCTATGAACTAAAAATAGCAACAACTGGAGCATTTCACAGCTCTCCTTTAACAAAACCAAACCTTTTTTTACTGACTCAGTACTTAAAGCCTTTTAGAAGGTGATCTCATGGGCTTTGCTCCATTGCTGAACATCCCTTAACAAAACTGTCCTCAACAGCAACTGAGCCAGCATGGAGTTCTGCATTTCTGACTTGGGTGAAACATCATTGAACCAAATCTCCAAATTACAGTACCACAAAAACAGAGGCATGGGTGGTTTAACCAGAAGACCAGGGAGCAGGGGCTCAGTTGGCTGCCATGGAGACACCCTGGTGTTTAATCAACTTGAACCCTGGCCTGTGGATCTCTGGTAACGGTGTGTGTTGGAGTTATATGTGCCCACGGGTGGTCACCACCATGCCCTCCTCTGCAGATTATTGCCTGGCACATCAGTAAATTGACTTCCATCAGAATAGCAAGGCATGGTGCAACAACTCACAGAGAGAACTTGGCAATTATGAGCTCTGCCTGCTCCCAAGCAAGTCCCTCATCACTTCTGATGGCATTTCACTTATTGAGACACATTTGCACTCAATTGTGTAATTCAGGAAATGAAAGCTAGCAATGACTGAATTATCTTTGGCTAAATAAGGACATTGGCCAGAAGAAAATAATCCAACTTCAAAAGGAAGAAAAAAAAAATATATCCCACTACATTTAAAAAATATACAACCACTCACCAGAAACAAGTAGATTGAGAATCTGAAAGATCTTTTGATCTTTTCTTGTTCAAATAGCCCATATTAGGAGCAGCAGTATTTTCTTATAAATGGCACTTATTCACATCTTTGTGACCTTATTCTTAAGACAATTTCTGAGATGAAATGTGTTCTACGTGTGTCCTGGTTTCAGCTGGGATGAAGTTAATTTTCTTCTTAGTAGCTAGTAAGGTGCTGTGTTTTGGCTCTGATGTGAGAACAATGTTGATAACCACACTGATGTTTTTAGTTGTTGCTGGGTGATGTTTATACTAAGTCAGGGACTTTTCGGTTCCTTGGGCCCTGCCAGGGAGGGGGGCACGGGACACTGGGAGGGGACACAGCCAGGGCAGGTGACCCAAACTAGCCAGAGAGGTATTCCATACCATGGGACGTCATGCTAAGTGTATAAACTGGGGGAAGAAGAAGGAAGGTGGGGACATTTGGCATTATGGTGTCTGTCTTCCTGAGTATCCATCACACATGATGGAACTCTGCTGCCCTGGGGATGGCTGAGCACCTGCCTGCCCTGGGGAGCGGTGTGTGAATTCCTGGGTTTGCTTTGCTTGCGTGCATGGCTTTTGCTTTACCAATTAAATTGTTCTTATCTCAACTCTGGAGTTTTACATTCCTTTCTGATCCTCTTTCCCATCCCTCTGGCTGGGTGGGAGTGAGCAAGTGGCTGCTTGGTACTTGGTTACCAGCCGGTGTTAAACCACAACAACATGGTTCAGTTACCAAACCTCATGATCAACTCAGAGCTCAGAATAGAAGAGTAAAAGCACTTAGTATTGTCTACAACCATCTGTTTCTTTAAGTAAGTGGTTTGGGCTTATCTTCCAAAGCTGGACTTGCTGTCTCTGACAGATTCAAGGAACCAGTGTGGTAGATGGGAACTGTAAACACACAGGTGTTTCCAAAGGTGTTCTCATCACTAAGTAAGGGTGTTGGAAGGAAAATGTAAAATGCGCACTTCTCAGAAACCTCATTTAACATTTATTTCCTTTGCAAGCTTTTGCCAATATGCTTCATGAAATATGCAACTTCCACATTGATTAGGATGAAACACGTATCCTTAAAAGCAGCACCTGTTTAAAGCAGAGCTAAGATTTTCCTAGGATAAGGTTCCACAGTGATGTGTCAGATTTGCTCCTGACTGCCGATGTGATTGAGATGACGAGATGTTGAGCCTTCTGAGACTGCCCTCCTGGGCTTCTTGCAGTGCTGTGAGAGGGCACAAGGTCTTCCCTGGGCCGAGTGCCCTGCTCCAGGGGGAAGCTCAGCTGTGAGCTGCTGGTCCTGTCCACACTGTGTTGCACCAGCTGCTGCCTCCTCTTCCAGCAAGCAGCTGCAACAGAAACCACTCACCTTTGAGGAGCAAAGTGGAGGCAAACACCCAGCTCATTGCACTATAATTTTGCTTTCACAGAAATAAGCAGACTTTGATTTGTTATAGCTCTTTGATTTGTTGTAGCTACAAAGGCACTCCTACTTTTCCTGGCTGTGCGAGTGAGCAGGTACTTAACAAAATGCATTGACTCAAAGGACTCTGTGTGTTACTGGGAGTCAGCCAAGCAATCCTGAGGCTTCCCCTCCTGTGACGAATTAGCTCCTCTCCAAAGGGAGAACACAGTGCTCAGGTGTGTCGTTGCCTATGCCCCATCACTCCGTGCCAGTGCATGAACGGGCTGTGTAGCCTGTGTGCTCCCACCAAACCCAGCCACAGCACCAGTGCTACGGGTAGAGAATCTGCAGCTTCAGAAGTTGGCAGAACTGTTGCCTTCCAAGTCTTGGTATGGCCTTCTTATCAGGGAAACAGCCTTGCCATGTAGACCAAGCAGGGTCTTGTTACTGCTTGTTTGTGTTTTGGTTTTTTTTTTTTTTTGTAGTTCAGTGGCAGATACAGGGTTGAACACAGAGCTGTTCCCACCAGTGCTACCAACGGTATGAATAACGCAGCAGTGCCGTCCTAATCGACAACTCAGACCCACGGAAGAGATGTAGGAATTAATGTCACCTCCATTTGCTAACAGGTGTTGAAGACAGAGAGAAAACAACTTCTCAGAGGTCACGCAGGTGGAAAACCTATTGCACTTGCTGGACTTCTTGGGTGTCTGTTCAGTGCTGTAGCACAAGCCTGTTCTTTGAGTAAAAACTTGGTTTTCCTTCTTAGCTGGTGTAAGTGCAGGATTCAATGCAGCATAAGAAGTCTCCCTTCTACTCAGGCTCTGTCTGACCATGTAATAAATCACAGTGACTTGGAAGACACTGAGAAAAAAGGTGTTAAAAGGGCTATCAGATGTATAGGCTTCCTCTGGTGCCACCAAGGGTGTCACAGACCCTGCAGGCAAGACCATGTATCAGCTACCCTCAGTTATTTTCCAGGCGCTTGAAAACATACAGAACAGACTTCTTTTAATTCTTTTGGAAAGCACAGAAAAGAGGAATTTTTGGCCTTTGCTTGAAGATAAATACCAGTTTCTAAACATAACCCCTACAAAGATTTTCATTCAGCATTTAGTAGTTACATCAGGTTTTGTGAAGCTCTCTCTTAAATTGGTAAATGAAAGAATTCATAGCTATTTTTACAGGCTTAAAGAGTATGGATCAGAGATATGGGATATGTGCATAACATATTAGTGTGCTTTGGTATTCTTATCTTCCTGCTTTTTAAATATTTAGGCATTGTTTGCTCCTACACTTGCTGTAGGATATTGAATCATCTATTCCACATTAACTTTTATGTAGCGATACTCCTGAAGCACAGAAGGCTTTAATCTACTGAAAAAAATTTATATCGATAACTAAGCTTCTTTTCGTAAGTTATATTAAATCAAGGCATTTGGTGATAGCATTAATGATTGTGCATAGCCCAGATTAGGTGAGCATTATAGCAAATCCAGCTATTCATATTGTCAGATGTGAAAATTTACTTGCCCTCCTTAGAGGCTCCTTCTTAAAAACAAAGGAAAACAACGATCCCCACACCTGTAAATTCCACCTCCAGAAAAAAGTTTAAAAGTACTTTGCAACAGGTCCATCATAGACCAAAGGATCACCTGAAGAGAGCTGCTGGGGAGCTCCAAAGCTTCAAATAGTGACACATTGTTTTGATACCTGTAAAGAGGAGGGTGTACAGCCTTCTATCAATTCTGCTTATTTTTAGACTAGGGTATCTCAACTACCTGTGTACATGCCAGTTGGTTTAGGGCTAGTTTTCACATGTTTGATTCAAATAGCACCATATTTTTTTTGTCAAGGGGATTATTTACAAAGTAGCATATTTTCCAGTCCAGGAAAATCCTTTTCTCGGTAAAAACCCCCAGGTTTCTGACTTGGCATTTTGGTTTGGGTTTGTTTCTTGCTTTTTGGGGGTTATTTGGGGGAGAACTACTCATCCAGGTTAATAAATAACAATAATAATAATAACAATAAAGATTTGCATTTTTAAAAGTAGTGTCCTTGTGGGGTCTGTGATTGCATTAATGCATGATGCTAGCGGCCTCAAAGGCAGCCTTCCATGATGTGCAGCTGCTCATCTCGGAGAGGAGCACACTGCAGCAGGGCTTTCCGCTTAAATGTTGTGTATGAGCTGCACACGCCTCATGTAAATGTATCTGAATCAAAGTATTTCATTCAAGTGTGTGCTGCACCCAGGGCACATGGCCCTCTCCAGCTGCTGCACTCAGACCCCCGTGCACGCACATGTGCACAGACTAGAGGGTCCCTCACCCGGGACGAGAGTTTGGAGTTCCATGGATTGTGATAAGAAGGCAGGACAGACTATGCTGGCCAGATGTAGGGCATGGCCGGACCAGCACACTGACCAGCCAACATGCAACTGGCCTTTTCTATCCCCTTATGCCTCTATTTTCTCATGCTTCTTCCTCACCAAATCACCTAAATCCATCCCTTCCCCTACCCTTGGTTCCTCCCCTGAACATCCCATAATCAGCCCTGTGCGATCCCCAAATGCACTTCCCCTGCACTCCCTAACATGTCCCACACCCCTGGGCAGTGACCTCTCAGTTCCAAAGATGCTCCAGCATTGACTGCTCCTCAGGGATGTCACCTCTGGCCCCGTGGGGCTGAGGATGCCCTGGGTCTGCCCAGGGAGGGTCTGGACATGGTAGATCATCTCCAGCACTCAGCCTTAATTCCTCACCTGCCTTTGCTCTCTGGTGGTCCTCTCAGCTTGTGGAGATGGGCCTGGATGGTTGACAGCTCCTGGCATGGACCTGGGGGCAGCTAGCTTACCTGCCCCCCCCCGCCCCCCACCATTGCTCCCCCTGCTTCTATGAGGGTGCGCAGAGGAGCTTTTTATCATATGACCTAACAAAATAGATCATCCTTCCTAATTTTTATGACTAGTTGATTTCTTTTTTTTTTTTATTGTTAATACTGCCTGTGTGTTTGGCACCTAATTTATGGAAATCAATCTAGTGCAGAATAAATTACAAGGAAAGACATATTCTGCCCCAAAGTGTTTATAGTGTAGGAAGTCTACGTTCTTTTGCTAGAAGAGGGTCATGATGGAGGTATAAAGCTCAGTGTGCCGATTTGACGAAGGAAGGGTAAGCTGCGCTGGCGAAGGGTTGCTAATGTGAAGGGAGTGAACATTTTTCTTGCGTGAAACATCTTTGTTGGAGACTTTTCTATGCTGCAGTATGGATTGAGCAGCTCTGATCACAGTAGTACAGAACCGTCTAAGCTCAGCCTAGGGCGCTGCTACACAAGCCAGTCAAGCTTGTCTACTTAGTCCCCGATACTACATTTCCATCCAGCAAAGAATCTCCCACTGCTGCAGTGCCAATATTCAAAGCCATTGCTCTTCCACATGAGTGGTCACTGTCCCTGTGGAGGTGATGTTCTGGACTTCCCTCTCTAGCAAGAGCACAAGGAGAGGCACGCAAGGCTGCTCACCTCTCTGTTGGCCATAACAGGGAGGAGGACATCTTTTCAATGGTGCTAGTGGGTGATACAAGAGTGGAACAGACACACTTTGTCCTGGGCACCTGAAGTCTTCATTTTCATCTACCTGGGACATATTCTGTCGCTGGTGCTGCTGAAACCCACAAAAGACATTTAGCTCCTTGACCTTCTTGTGCTGGGTGCTAGCTGCAGGTCCTCAGCAGATGGGTCTCTCGCTGTGGTGGCTTGTGTTGGTGCAGGCTCATGAGCCTAGTGCAGAGGACTGGGAAGAGCCGAGTGGGTGCAAGGACCCTTTTGAGGACTGCATAAGGTCCCTTGAAGTCCCAGGTGGTGAGCCATTGAGATCATAAATTGACCACACTGCATTTCAAAGGTGCTTTGATTCTGGTCTCACTGGTGGTGTCACTGGGAAGCTCTTCAAGAGTCTTGCTGCTCCTGGTGTTACAAAACTCTTTTTGGTCTGCAGCCTGAGTTTATTCATAGCCTGTTTAAGCCATCAGGAAGTCGTGTATCTTGCTGTGACATTGCAGTTTCCTAACCACTGCCAACCTGAGACTTTTTAAGGGAAAACAGAGTGCTCTGCAAATGACATCTCACCAGCTATCTCTTCTGGGACATATCTCTGCAGATGCAGCTGTTTGCATCTTTCCATGATTGATCTCATTTGAGTATGGATGACTCCCTGTGCTTCTCAGTGTCACTTGCATGGCAGAAACTTCCTGCGTCTTTCAGATCTTCCTGCTGAAGTCCTCTCTGCTCTGACAACCAGAGTCCTCCCCACCAGGAACCAGCAGGAGTCCAGGGCTGCTGTCACAGACCCCAGTGAGTCACCTGGGGAATTATGTGGTCATGACTATCACAGCTGCCATCCAGCTGGTGTTTTGAAGACTTTACACATAGTGTGAAAAAGCCTTGGCATCAGAGGCTCTGATTAGTCCTGGCTTCACAGCAGGAGTGTCAACACACCGATGAAAGCAGTAGCCTCTATGATGTGGTCATGATACGGGATCATGAAATACTACCAGCATAAGATGGAGATCACAGTCCTTGCTGGGCCACCCAGCTTCATTCACGCTACAGAAAAGTACTCCCTCTACAAAAGGCCAAATCTACAGAGAATGCACAAGTCATCAAACAGAAGAGGAGCACGTGATTTTTTTTTTTTTTTTTTTTTAATGTAAGAAACCTCAATGTGCTTGGATAAGCTATCAAGCCACCTGGAGTAGCTGCTGTTAAACATTAGTAATTTTTCTCTGATATCTCCAGTATTCAGGAAACAGTTTCCTGCCAGTTTCCTTCTTCTCCTTTAGCTCCATGGCAATACTGGTGTTGCAAAAGAGCATACATACCTCTTGGTCATCAGGGCAGCTGTGAAAGGGAAAGCCACTGTCAGTCCTTACAGCAGCAGGTTTGGGTACTTGGAGTAGGGCTCACCCCTCTAGTAGGCATAAGTACTTGACATTTTGCAGGGACTGGAGCCTAAGACCAATGCCATGTGACTTGTTATTATTGCTCATTTACCAATCCAATGGCAATGACCAATGGCAATTACACGGCAATGACCTTGAGGAGCCCACTAAGGCTCCTACAATGTGTTTCAGTGTAGGTAGTACTGAGCACCTATCACTCGCTTTCAAATTCGTCACTTCTTGGAACACTTCCAGTTCTCTTTCAGCATGAAGGTGCTTTCTGTGGCAGCAACAACTTCTTTGCCTTCTTTTTCCTGGCTCCCCATCCCCAGCATTTGGAAAAGCAGCTTTAAAACATTTAACTTCCTATCCTGACTATACACTTCAACTCATTTAAGAAAGTTGATCAGAAAGGAGACTTGCCCCATTGTGGAAAAGTTCCTGATCAGAAATTCAAATGAAGATATGTTTATTCATTCAGATACTCAGGCATGGAAATCTCTGCACTTTGAGTACAAACACAAAGATGTTTTTATTTTAATCTCACTTTTGCAAATTAACATAGTCATATAGTTTTCAAAATTAAAAACTCAAAGGATTAAACCCAACTGGCAAACATGGCTTGGAAATCATTTTGTGTCCCAAATATTAAGATTACTAAATGTAGATGAAAGAGGCAATTCCAGAAGAAATTTCTGTTCCTTCATGACTAAAGAAGATAAGCCTTAACTATATGTGCATGCAAAAATGTAACATGATTTATTTTCCAACAGGCGAAAATACTGTATATTGCTGTAGGTCACAGAGCAGTGTGAGAGGAGTATAAATAAAACTCCAGGGGCTCACATGCTGACGATGGCTGTAATTATTGATTAATTCTGCTTTAGAAAGCTTGAAAACAAGTCTGTCTTGAAATGGACCACAACATAATGCCTCTTACATTGCATGAAACCAAAATGCACCCCTCATTAGAACTGCCTGAGGTTTTCCGACTTGCCAAGGGATAAATGTCATATCTGGCAGGGGGGAAATGAAATTAATACCTCCAACTTTTTGGAGAGAATTTTAATAAGGATTAAACTAGGCTGTTGGGGGTGGGGTGGGGAATAACCCAACCAAAAAAAAACAAAACCCAAACCGTAAGCAGGTTTTCAAACCTGAACAGATAGGAGGTGGTTGTGTTTTTTAGAGAAAAACAGGCTCCTTTCCCACACATCTCACTGAAGTGATTACCATTTCATCCTTGTATATTAATAGCACCTGGAGGCAAGTACCCAGCTGTGTTTAGCACAATGCAGACATGCAGGCAGGGCTGGTCCCCTTCTCATACACTCTTCAATCCCCAATTAAGATAAGAGGCATCTGACTTTTTCAGGTCCTTTTCACTCCAATTCTAACCACTTCACCCTGGTGAAAACTCTGTCATGTTGTGGATCACATCACCTCCTTTGACTCAATGGATCTATTTCAATGAGGAATCCTGTCCTTTTGCTTTTAGAAAGCCTCAGTCAATGTATCCATGCTGGGAATATGGCATACCCACGTGAACTATGCTACAATGGCTTGAGAAAGGCAGCCTTTTAACTGTTATTATAGGCAGAAGATACATCCTAGAAGGAAAACACCCCTGGATGCATGTATTGCCAAGAATGGAGTCTTTGTGTTGGTCAGTTTGCAAACAGGAGGGGGAGGACTGCAGGAAAAAACCTATGGCTGGTCAGCTGGGGGGGGATTCCTCGTGCCTGCTTCACCTTAGCAAAGGGCTGGACACATGTGGGGCCAGGCACGGCAGCTGGGCCAGGCGGCTGAATACGGGGGGGCTTCCCCTGTGAAAGGGGCTGGGAAATGCCTGCACCTTCACACGTCTCCGTGGTGCAAACACAGACTGCTTGCTGCCATGCAGGGGATGCTTAATATCTCAGAAGAAGGACTGTGGCGTGCATGGGCATGACACTTGCCTTCATCTGTCAGAGGACACAATAAGCCTGCCAAGACGTCTCCTGGGAGAAGGTTGCCCCACCAGTGTTTAAATCTCCATTTGACTGGCATTTGAGCTCTGGGTTCATCATGGTTAGGGGCTTTTGGGCCATGCTTTGGCATCAGTTAGGTTTCACCTCTATTATTCTCTCCTGAAGTCTGGAGAGGTGTGCATGGGTATCTTTCAAATCTTTGACCTGTGGGGTCACATTGATATGGAGAAATAGTGTGAAATGGGGAAAATGGACATCGATTGTGATTGTATATGTCTGCTCAAGTTGTATATGTCTGCTCAGGAATGTGGGTATGGTGACTGGTCATGGGTGCGGTGTCTGGTCACACAGGCACACAGCTTTGAGGAGACACCTACAGTTTTGAGGAGACGCCTGCCCCTCTTCCTCTAACAAAGGGGAGACGGGGAGACGCCTGCCCTTCTTCCTCTGACAAAGGGGCTATTTAAAAAAGAATGAGAAAAGGATGAGAGACATTCAAATGCTATCTAGAGGGAGGGAGTGCTAAGTCTCCTTGCTGAAGAAGATCGGATGGTCACAAGAACATGAATCACCTACAAACCTGCAAGACCACCACATTCCAGGAAACGGACTGATAAGCTAATTAACATACGAAGCGGGGTTTAGGTAACGAATATGTATAGGCGTTAATTGAATATTCATTTGTTTCATTGTATAAATGTGAGATGGTTCGTCACTTCGGGCATGCACGCTTGTGGAGGAGCGATCCCCCGTGCATCTGCGCGCAATAAACATACCTACTTTATAACTTTCGCGTTACAGAGTCTAATTCCGCACGTCAGTTCTTATATCAACCCCTGAGTTTTACATGCCTTCCTGATTCTCGTTTCCACGCCTGGGGTGGTGGGGGTGGTGGGGTGGTTGGGTGGGGACAGTGAATAAGAGCTGGGTGGTACTTAGTTACTGACTGGGGTTAAACCATGACAATAGCTTCTGTTGTTACCTTGCTAGAAATATCTGAGCTAGCTGATGTTCATACAACTGCTTATATTGATGTATCCTTAGATTTTCGTGAAGCATTTTGTACCACTTGACCTTCAGAGCAGTGGCTAGGATGCTGCACAGTTGGCGTGGCAGTTACCATGTGGACTAAAGCCCTTCTAGCTATCAGGGAGTTATTATCTAGCTGATATCTTTAATATTGCATCTTAAATAAGTTGCTATTTGAAACAATAACAAGAAGTTATCACTAATTAAGACTGCAGATGACATTAATTAGGAGAGTAGTAAATTACAAAGAGAACAGGGTGCTAATGAGTAGCTTTTGCAATGATGGTTAAAAAACAGGTAAAAACAAACACTGAATGACTTAACACACCCTAATAAAGCCTCAGACACTGAGGAACAAAGAATGTATGCCAGCCCTTCATGTGGGATATTTCTTGAATTTCTGCAGGAGAGTTGTTCTGTTTATTCCAATAGCTAGAATATGAAAAAGGCAGTTTTAGAAATATGGAAGAACTTTTAAGCAGTGATGCAATTAATCCTGCAACAATTTCATTAGAGTTTTGTCAGATTCCCCATCACTGCAAATTTCTAAAATGAGACTACAGTCTTTACTGAATAATCCACTGTATTCCCATAGGAAATAAAGAGAGGAAGACCAAATGGGTGTGTTATTCATGAAGTCAGACAATTACAACATATTGTACTTTGTGGGGTTTTTCTTTTTTTCAGTTGTAGACTGGTGTCAATACCACTGGGATGTGTCTTGGGCTATTCCTGTGAGGTAAGAATCCATCCACATTGGTGAAGTCCTAACACAGAGGAAGCTATTTAAGGGCCTGGATAGGTTTGGAGATAATGCCCTAACTGTGACGTGACTTGTATTCCTTGAAACTCCTGATGAATGCCAGAGCAGAAACTGATATAAGATCTCCTGTGAATATCGGTATCCTTGCTGAGCATGTTCAAAGTATCATGCATGTACCATGCAAAGTATCAAAGGTCTGGAAAAGAGATTTGTGGAAACCAGAAAATCGACATGTTCTTTTCTTCTTAAGTACTTCTACTTCTTAAGTACTATCTGCAAGAAATAACCTGATGGGATGCAAGTAGTACACTAGAATATGTTCATCGTCTTGACATTGTTAGTCCTTCTCTTTGCACAAAAGAATGTATGGAAAGCAAAGAAAAACCAGTTTGAGCAAAGGTCCAAAAAGACCCCTCTTGCCTCTTGACCATACAAATGCAAACAGAGTTTTGCATTTCTCTGCCATTTCTGTAATTATCCCAGTTTTCCATCACCACACAGACTTCTCACAGGGGTCTTTTCTTGAACATGGATCACTCTGATTTCTTTTTGTTGCATGTTGGAATTAATTATTCAAGGAGACTTTTCTTGTTAAGCTTCATATTTTCATCATCTCAGCTACTGACTGCTCCGAAGGTTTTGCCTTGATGTACTATTTTAGGTATGAGAGGTTTGCATTGTCACTTAGATCACTGCTAGGCAAGACACTAAGATTTTAAAAGTAACTGCAGAAGGAAACATGAATAAATATTTAAAAATATTTATAACATTCTGCTTTGTATACAAGGGATCCAGACACAGAAAGTGTGAAATAAATTTGGAAAGACAGTGAGGAGCTAAAAGCACAATTGAAAGGAACAGAGTGATCTTAGTCTATCACTTTTCCCACAGAACATGGCAAAACCAATCATTTCCCCTTGGAATGTGTTTTAGAGGAGGAAGCTGCTACAACCAACTGTATCATCTCTACCTTGTACATGATGGATAAGCCATGACCTTCAATGTGTCACTCAAGAAAACAATTTCCTGTAAGACAAACAACGCTGTAGCTCCACATTTGTGCTCAGCCTTAGAATATGAATGGTAAATAATTGACCCGTTGTGCCCATGGGCAGGAGCAACGCATTCCTGCATTCCTCCCGCTAAACTGCTTCATTCCTTAGTCTCTCAGACACTCTGCTCTGCGCTTCAGTGTGGCTGGCAAGGCCATCAGACAGGGAGAGGATGAAGCACCCCATCCAGCCATCTGCCAGGATTCATTTCTGCCTGGCCTCATCTTTGCAAGCAGATGCCCGGGCCCGTCTGGTCCCCATGCGGCAGCAGTGCCTGCATGCTCATATGCCGTTGGCTGACATTTCCTCTCCCGCTCTCTTCACGGGACAGTGGGAGCATTATTTCTGTCCTTCTCCAAAGACATCCAATGCAACAGATTGACTCATCAGCATGTAGCACAGCTATCTGAAGGCTAAGTTCCTGGGATCTGTATAAAATCATGGGCTTGGAGGAAATGTCAGGCTTTTATCTGTATTTTGGAATGAGATGTGAGCACTTATAGGCGGCAGATCCCTGCTTTGCATAGTCCTGGTTGTCAGTCTTATGGAAGGTGTAATAACTATCTTTTTCTTGAGGCTGGGTACATGACGGCACGCCTGTCCGACAGTCGCTTGGTTGACACTGTTGAATGATGACTGGTGGGCACCGCCAAGAACATCACTGCCCAACAGCCCCCTCCTCTCCTGCTAAACGAACATCAGCACAGCTCCAGCCACGTGAAATGATTCTTATTGGAGATGGCTGGTTAAGGCTCCAGAAATGCCTGTTTCTAAGCTCTGAGTCCTGCCATGGCAATCGCTTCCCTTCGGTGACCTGGAGAGCAAATGCTAATGCAGGTCTTAGCAAGACCAACGCATGAGTGAGTCCAGGACTCCTTCAGCATGCTGGAGGTGGCACTGCTGCTGCTCTCTGTAGTCTTAGAGCAGAGCCAATTTCCAGGTGCTACTTTGTGTGGTGTTATATGAGGCTCCAGCACACTATAAGCATTTGGTATTATGCTTATCCCTTCCACATTCAGATTTGTTTCATCTCTTCTGTAGTTGAAGATCTTTTCTTGCATTATCAATGGCATATTCCAATAATACCTGATGAGGAGTGAACACAATGAACTACTTTTCCCCTTTTTCAGAGCTTTTCAATCTGGCTATTATTAGCTATTATTATTCAGAGTGCTCAGAAGTGTGCCTGGATCCACCCAGGGATACAAAGCTCTGGAGAAAATACCATTGAAGTCAAAAGGAATCATTGTAGTACATTAGCACAAGCTTTGGAGGACACTTACATCTATTCTCAATTTATTAATATTGTTAATGACCTGTCTTTTCCTTTTCCCACCCTTTCTTGGTATATCCTCTTGCTCTCTTGTGTTTTACATTAAGATCATAAGAAATACAGGACAAGAGCTGTATTTTTCTACTGCTCTTAGAGGAATAATAATAAAATAGGACCATAATCACTAATAACAATAATAGGCATCGTGGTCATCATCATCATTTGTGAGCAGGAAGATTTCTAATGGCTGATTAACTGTACGACTATTCCAATGAAATAGTGATCCAATATCTCGTATTCCCTGTGAGACCAGTGAGAAAAAACAGCCTGATGATTAGCCTGAAGCAGGTTGACACTGATCAACCAGTTCCTATGTGTCTCCTTCCCCAGCTGGTTGTTCCCAGGTAAATTCCCAGGGGAGAAATCACACAATTTCTAAAAATATGTAACGATTCTGCCTCTGTTTTCCAGGTGTGTTTATTGACATAGGTCTTTCTACCTGATCTCTAAATTTCAAGCAAATATAAAGACATATATCACCCTTGAGATGCCTCCTTCTAAAAAGTGTCTGCATTTGGCCAACAGATCCAAAAGCACCACATCGAGTGTTACCATGCAAATCACAGTGTTGGTGGCATGATGATGCTTGTCAATCAAGTCTGAAATTCGGGGGGCTCTGCATACCTTACTGCCAGAGGTGTCTCTGAAAATCTTCCTCTCGGGGACATATTTTTCACTGTGGATTGTTTTAGAAGGAAGAAGCTAGCCCTTCATTAGAAGGGAAGTAGGTTGACTACAGTGAGGATTGGCATGGTTATTTCCGGTTATGCATAGAAGGAAATAGGGACTTTAACAGAGATGGCCAAACCTTCTTGTTTCCCATCCTACGCACAATACTTGGAGCTACCCAGGTCTGTTGTCCAGGCAGGACTGGTGAGTCGGAAGGACGTGTAAGAGAAAACCCATATTAAGCAGCAGCAACAAAAGTCCAAAGCTCGAGGCCCTCATTCCAGCATTGCTTTTAATTTGTGTTTCAGAGCATGTCATTATCTTTGTCCTGTGAAAAGTTCAGGACACTGATCTTCCTCGGTATCAAGTTGGTGGAGAGTGAAGCAGAGGTTCCCCTGTGGGGTCCTGTGTCCCAAGGGCGCCTGCACCTCAGCCTTTTGGGGCAAAGAAGGTGCAGTTTCCTATGCACGGGGGTTTGGTAATTTTGTTTTAAATAAGCCCTGAAAATCACAGCAGGAACCTGGTTCGATATTGTTTAAGGCATTTTTTTCCATGACTCAAGCAAAAGGCTTCAGGAAGTTGCTCCTATTAACAATCGCTCTGCTCTCTGCTCCCTGCAAGGACTAAATAATAGAAATTATAATACATGAAAAACCATGGTAATAAAAATAAGGGGCTGAAATGTGCAGTCCTGATATCCATCAGCCACCGGAGCCTGACTGCCGGCAGCAGTTTGCATGCCTGCTGCGGCAAGGCTGACCATCCCGCAGAGCAGCTCTGTGTTCAGCTCCAGAGCACAAACCTCATCTCCTTAGTGCAGCTGGATGTTTTTTTATTTCCTCATTTATCATTTAATCTCAGAGAAGAATGCAATCATGGAGTGGCCAAAGCTATTTGCCAATTCAGGCTGAATTCAGCAGATCGCGTCTGCTGGTCTCTTCTCCCAAGTAACAAGTGACAGGACAAGAGGAAACGGCCTCAAGTTGAACCAGGGGATGTTTAGGTTGGATACAAGGAAAAATTTCTTCACAGAAAGGGTGGCCAGGCATTGGAACAGGCTGCCCAGAGAAGTGGTGGAGTCACCATCCCAGGAGGTATTTGAAGGACACATAAACGTGGTGCATAGGGACATGGTTCAGTGGTGGGTTTGGCAGTGCTGGGACTCAATGACCTTATAGGCCTTTTCCAACCCAAATGATTCTATGATTGTATGATTCTGCACAAAACACGAACATGAATCCTGGGCACGAGAATGTAATGCAGTTTGTAATTTCTAGCATAACTATTTCAATTATTTGTACAACTTTTGAACAATCATTTTGGCGTAATTCATCACATGGTAGGAGAGTTCTTCACCCTTCGTAGTCCAAGGAGATGAGCAATGAGAAACAAATTGAATTTCTCTCTTCAGACTGTTCTGATTTGCCTGTTGCAAGGGAGCATTTGAAGGGCTTCACCAGCTAGGTGTATGGTGAGCATCATTCCTTGGGCACTCACTGGGGAGCTGGGAAGAGGAACACTTGAGCGCAGCTGGGCAGGGATTAAGGTCCTTTCCCAAAAGAGAAAAAATTTGTCTTCAGAAGTCCTGCCCTGAAGATTGGGCTGCGGGTGCCCCCGTTGTTGGGCCAACATGCTCTTACCCTGAGCAAGTTGTACGGCCTTTACTCGTTGCATTTGACATCTCACGCAAACACACACCCATGCAGAAAAATTGCAGAGAAGCTGGAGCAAGGGAAATTGTTGCCTGTATTCACATATTTCAGTGCCTAAGGGCTGATCTGATCTCCTTGAAGGTTTCTCCCACCTGAGATGCTACTGAGCTGTGCCAGAGGCTGAAAATACCTTTCTTTCATTAAGCCTGTGTGCAGGGGACCTTTCCTTAATGCCTGGAGGTGACTCCGGGCTTGGGAGCAGAAGCTGTGCCATGGGCATCGCTGGTGCTTCCCTCCGGCAGAGGTGGGTTGCAGCAGATTCCCGGTGTTGATGGCCGTGGTGGCTATGAGAGGGTTGGGCATACTTCTCAGAGGCTTGTTCTCTGGCTGGTTAACCTATCCTTCCTCCATGCTGCGGGTAAAATGTCTTTACACGAGCAACTTGTTTTACAGACAAGCCTTGTATGAACAGTAAAAGACCCTGGAGACTTACGCTATACACACAGGCTGCTGGTTTAATTTTCACCTGCCAAGCAAGAGGACAGACAGGTAAATATTTACACACAGCAAAATTCTCTTGCACTGAACTATTCCAGGAATTCAAAGCCCAGGAGAGCACCGCTGCCAGCAGAGTCAATGCTCTTTACCTCTTAACCAGGGCATTAAGCTGCAGTTAGCAATCCTCAGCGATCAATGCAAGAGAAAGACGGAGAGGAGAGGCACGGAGAGCAGGCTTTGCCGATAGCCTTCTGCGGGGCTTGCCTTGTGCTCAAGCACATCCATCCTCCTTTATGGCCCTCTAAATATCTTTATGCCATCAGGGTAGAAGGAAATCTCTTACAGAAGCATGGAAGAGAATGTTTCTTTCCCTTTGCACCAGAGGAAATGAAGTCATTAATATTACTCAGATTTGTAGCTGGATGAAACTTTGGAGGCATTCAGCTTTAGAGTCGAAGCTCTTCCTTGTGCAAAGGACCCAGGCTGGGATCGTTCACCAGCTCTGTCTGGTGTAAGTCCTTAAATCCAATTTGAATTTGTGCCAGGTGAATCTTACAGCTCTCAGCCTGATACATCCCCAAATGTTATTAACCTTCCTGTGAATAGCATGCTGGCACTAAGCCCTTCTGCCTAGCTTGCGTTCACAAGTTACCAGGAGTCTCCTGGGAAGTAAAAGGATGTCTTTCTTCCTCAGAGCTCTCTTTTGGAGTCACATTATTGCCTGAGCCTCTGCTTTTGGATAGAGAAAAGTTTGCAAATGGAAACTGTATTTGTCACAAGTAGAATGAGACAGATAAAAGGGAATAAATTTTGTGGGTTTTTTTTGTTAAATCTCTTTAGCTTTACACCAGTTTACAGGTTTTAGGGGGAGGGAATGCATGCTCCCCAAGTATATGGTGTTTTCTGCAAGAAATGTTTCCTCTGATATTTGGCTGCTCAAAACCAGACACTTGACTGCTGAAAGGAGAGCATTAACCATCATCCCTGGGTGGTGTGAACACTGGGGAGTACCAGCATCACTGTGGGACACCAGTCTGGAGGAGAGGAGCAAAAAACCCCAGCCATAGCCTCAGTTGTAGCTCCACTCCAGAAGGGAACAGGGGCCTCAGTTTTACAGCATAATCTCCTTATCTCAATGGGTTAAACCCTCGGGAGGCAGCCAGGAATCAGAGACACAGGCACACTGAGAGGTGATGGATGTTCATGCTCCTAGCATGACTGCCTGCAAAGCACTGAGGCTGCCCCACAAGGCTGAAGACCTTGCAGATCGGAGCTTTTCTCCATTCAATTCAGCAGAAAGATTTAAGTAAAACAAGAGACCATTGCCTCAATGTATCAGACTTTAAGATAACAATTCTCTATGACAAAGTGTTAAATATATTCCGTTTGTGCTTTACATTGCCATTAATAGACGTGCGAGACTAAGGAAATGTGCTTGCTAGTGAGGAGCAGCCTGGTCAGTGTATGCTTAAGCAGCATCCACACATGGAAGTGCTACATCAAAGCACAGTTACTTTATCTTCACGTGCAAGCGGGAATTTTATGTGCACAGATAAAAGTGAAATAAAATTTGGGAAACTATTCACACCCCTTGTGGAAGAATTTAACTCTGAAAAAGCTACGTGCAATGAATCCCTTTCACCCTCTGAGCAGAGCACCAAACCACATGGACCTTCACTGGAGAGGAGAAGGTCAGAGAAGGCTGCAATCACAGCTCTGTGTGGGCAGGGTTGTGCAGTCATAGGCTCAGAAAACTACTTGTTCCCCTGAAATACTCTCACTTTAGCAGGTATTTGAGCCCAAGAAGGAGCCTATGTGAAACTGATGAAGGAAAAATGAAAACACTTGAAAATGCTATTTTGAGGCTTACGGAACTTGAGTAAATGAGCATATTAACTATTCAATTATCTGTGGCATTTGGAATTATTTTATCAGTCAGCTGACTTCTTCCTCTTTGCTATGACAGCATCCCTTTGCAGGAGCTGAGTGATCTTTTGGAAAGATGCTGAAGTCCTTGTCTCCAGGCTGCACTTCCCAGGCACTTCGATGAACTCCCAGATGCGATGCCCAGGCAGCAGCTAAATGAAGGTGGTCATACTTTTCTTTGAGTTGCCTTCAGAATTTTATATCCTATGATTGCTTTAATGCCTATTTTTCTAGTTTCCAGTATCTATTGCCTTTTCTTTTTTTGTGATCTGTGGGCTGGAAAGAACTATGTACTTTAGTTTGTTTTAGTGGTAGGTACAGGTGGCTGAGTTCTGCCAAAAAGTTATCATGGGTTATAGAAAGTTACAGGTTTCTTCAGTTCAGTTTTAAGACAGATCCTCATCTTTAAAGATCTCCTGCTCCTATATTAAAGTGTGTTCCTATCAAGGAAAATTTTCAGAAGATTTACGGTATCAAGCACAAGGTTTGGGATTCATCTGATCAAAAGAAGATGCCTGCATATATGCATATATCATATTGAATATATATATATATACACCCACACCATACCTTGGTGCCTAGATTTCCATTAGAATCAGCAGAATGAGTAATCCCATCACAAAATACTTCTCATCCCAAAGCAGGCACAGGAAGCAGAAAAACCACCTTAAACATGATTTCTTTCCACTGACTGAAGAGAGAATGGATGTTACCAGGATGACTCTTCTGAGGACAACCTTACACTGGATTTATTTGTAGCATCTTCAGCCACAAGAGGAAATAAAAAAAAGCTGCCTTCAGAAAGAGTTAATTAGCACCTGTATTAAAGCCATCCCCTCATCAGCTGTTGGCCAAAGCCCACAGGAGGTGGGGTGAAGCAGCTATAATGCCTTGTTATGGGGCTTTGGGGGAGCCTGTTTTGCAGGTTGGTGGAGATGGGTGCTGTTTCTTCTCAATGGGAGCAGCTATTCCTAGCAAGCAGAACCGCTAAGCTACAGGGTTGCCCTGGGAGATGTTATAGTCACTTTGGAAGTTTATTTTATCTGTCTCTAAATCCAGTTTGAAGATGTAAAAGCAGCTGGTGACATGACATCTATAGGGATTTCTGATGGTGGAAATAAGTTGGATGTCCATTTCTATCTGGGCTTTTCTGAGGAGTCCCCAGCTGTGCTTGCAGCCTGTGCCAGCCCAGGTGCTGGGCTGGTGGTGGTACTGGGCATGGGGATGGTGACTTGTCACCCTCCTTCATCCATGTTTGTCCTTAGCAAGTAGAGCAAAAGCTGGGAAGTATTTATGCTGAAACAACAGCTGTCATGATTTTCCTCCCTTTGCTCTGATTACCTCCAGAAATTTGTAGAGCAAACCTAGAGAAGCTGCTGTCCTCCTGTGTTTTCAATCTCCTTCTCTTTCAGTCATCCCTGGAGCTATCTAGAAAGATGTATAGATGTGATGCTTAGGGGCACAGTTTAGCGGTGGGCTTGGCAGTGCTGGGTTAGCACTTGGACTCTGATCTTAAAGGTCTTTTCCAACCTAAATGGCTCTATGATTACTTGAGGTTTTTCTAGTGCTGCTAGTGCTATCTTTAGTTTGGACTGTGAGACCAACTGTAAAATAATCTGTAATTGCCTTTGGGATCAAACATCTCTTCTTTTAAGTTAGGCAGCCTGAGAATGCTTAGGATGGCTCTCTGTTATTCAGCAGAGCTCTTTAGCTATTGCAAGTGCTACTGGTGTTCTCCTGATGCCACATTCTCTGTGCGGTGAAGATACCTTAGGAAGAGGTGCTGTAGATTGTCACCGAGCAGGCATCTTCCCCAGCCATGCTTAAAACATAGAGCTTTAATGTGCTGCACGTTCTCGCTTGCTCAAAGTAAGCCCCAATGTCCTTGTTCCCCTAACATCTACTTTGAGTTCATTCATTTTCCAAGCATTTGCATAAGGGTTGATTGAAGAATTAGAGTAAGTTTATGAATATAGCTATGAATAGTAAATGCTGTTCCTATTAGAATGGATAGTTAATAAACCAGTTCTATTATTTTATGCTTGTATCCTATTTTCAAATAAAGCAATGAAAAGCAATTAGACAAACAAATACTTTTCAAATAGGAAAATACTGTTCAACCCCTAATGAAAAGAGATGTGATGAAGTGGCTATTATATTGGTGATAGTGGAAGCGTTCAAGTCAAAGTGAAAACAAGATCAAAATTGGGAAATAATATCCCAATTCATTTTTGGTAGAATGCTTTAATTACCAAAAGCAGGAGCAAAAGCTTTGAATATATGGAAGTGAATTTGTTAGTTGAATTACCATACATCCAGTAAAAGGTGAGGACAAAATGGAGCAAGAGGTAATTAAAGGTGCAACATGCATTTTCTAAGCAAAAACAACACTGGAGGTGGCACAAAAGTCATGTGTATGGGAGATAACCACAGCTCTCAGCTATCCTGAGAAAAATTCAATTCTCACTTATTGTTTGTTTGCAAGTAATTTCATCCCACAGACCTCAGATAGACACTTTAAATTATCTTCACCTGTAAGGAAATCTGTGTTTAAAAACAAGCATTACAGTTGTCATGAGCTCATGAGGCAAAAAAAAAATAAAAATCTGTAAGTTTGTTTAAATAGCGAGGGGTGAGCAAGTCACTAAAACTGCAAAGCTTTTGTTTCTGAAAGCCACAGACAAAAAAAATGTATTTAAATTGGTATTTTTATCTCCCAAGAGCCAGTTCCAAAGATCATTAGCATGAAAGTAAAGGATAATTCAGGATATTGCTAGACTACAATGATGAACACTAAATACTGACCTTCAAGCAGACATCATAAGGCAGAGCAGCATGAAAGAAGATGTTAGATCAGGGGAGCTGATAATGTGGGAGAGTTTTATCTAGTAGTGTCTGGCTCTCTGGCTGCAATGCACGTGGTCTGAGCAGTGGACGGAGGTACTAATGGGTGTTGCATAAACTCTGTGAACCCTATTTGTCGTTGTAATCTAGTTCCTACTGAACAAGGGTTGGCCTTGACTGTAACTGGCAAATGTTAGTTAATGGGTGTTTGATGCTGAAAGGCACTCTGCCCTCAGGGTATGAGGCTGTTGGTGCGCATCAGTGGACATGGATCAAATCCAGGCAAAACCACCCAAGCATGGGTGCAAGGAAGCCCACTGCTGCAAACACACTGAGCAGCAGCCTTCTTGATGAAGAGGTGTAAGAAGCTTTCACCTTGGTTGTGGCATTGTTCTTTGATCCCACGATATGATGGATACTATAATAAAGATAAATACTCTCTATATACTATATAATACTATGACAGTCTGGCACAGTGATGTCTTCTCTGGGATTTGCAAGCATTTCCCTCTTACCTTTGGGATGCCTTGCAGATGCAAAAAATCCTGTCCTTTGGGAGCAGCTCCCTGAAATACTCAGCACCTAGAAAAGATCACAGCTGCTTGGAGCGGGCTGGGGGCTAAGGCTCCATCCCACCTGCTAATGAGCTCTGCGATTTCAACCAAAGGGCAAAAGTGATCAGCTGGGAAGGAACGTTTGCTCCTCCCCACAGTGAGCCATGGTACATGAGTGCTGTGACTTTGGGGAGCAATGAGGGAACAAAAAGTTTTGTTCCACAGCGCTAGAGCTGCGGAGAAGATGACTGCAGACAGCTTCCAGAAGCTCATAGGAAAATGAGCCATGAAAAGGCAATGCTGAGTCGGTGACTGCACTTGGGCACTGCAGCACCCAGGGGGGCAATGCAGGCAGCTCTTCTGCTGGTGCTGTTCAGCAAACCTCACGCGGAGTTGCACAGAGCACCGCACTTCAACAGCGGGCTGTGGGAGGATGTTCCTTGGTAGGATGAGTCCTGGCTGAAGTAAGCAGTGGAAAAACCGTAAATGTTGACGTTAAGGTCACTGTTGTGTCTCAAACTAGTGTGATTTCTAGTGGCTTAAATGATGCAGGAACTCTGCTGACATTCAAGAACTACAAAGAAGAATGAAAAAAACCCCAACAAACAAACAACCCACCCCCTGGTGATATATGTCAAACCTCAGCTTCAAGGCAGGAGTAAGCTGTTACGTCCTGTAACACTGTTAATTCTTTTGTATACCTTAATCTTTTTCAAATGTTCTTGGATTCCAGCCAGCCCAGAGTACATGTTGTAAATCACTGGAATTTATGGTATACAACTCTCAGTATATTTCACTTGTCAGATTTAAAGTCTGCTTTGGGAAACAGTCTGAGAATTACCTTCTCTAGAAAGTCTTCTTTACAGAGTACACTGGAAAAAATGGAAATAGGTCTGTGTGAAATACTGGGTATAGATGCACGAGCAGCCTTGGAACGTAGCGAAGGTCCTGTATCTTGGAGTCGTTGCTTGACACCGCAGGATCTGGGGTGAGACGGGGTTGAGCAGCAGGTCAGACAAAGGCAGGTGTGATGCCAAAGGGGATCTCCTGGAGATTTCTGCAGGATTTGGAAGCTTCCAGGCAATCTCCAGTGGCTGGCTCTGCTTGGCTGGCACTGGCAAACAGCTGTTTTTCAGAGGCTTGCATACCTTTTCTTTACCCTATTGTTGCCCTTTTTGGCCCCAACGCTGAAACTCTCATTTACAGAAAATCAAGGGACAGTTCAGCAGAGCTGCCTTTGCAGAGTTCAAAGGCTTGTGGTCCAGCTTGACCTCACCTGCTCATTGCCCTGGGAAGCTCCAACACAGAAAGGTGCTGTAGCCAGCTTTGCATTCATCTGCTTTTTCACCTACTCCTTAAACTTTTGAAGACTACTGTTCCTGAATCAGACTTCTTTTTAATCAAGGACACCAGTTCCAGTTTTCTTGCTGGACTCAATGCTGCTGTGGCAGCCACTTTGGCCAATGAGTTCCCTTTGGGTCTGAAATCCCTCATGGGGCATAATTGCTTCTGAGCTTAGGACTGCAGCTGCTTGGTCTCCAAACCCCAAAACAGAGCCCAGTGCATGCAGAAATACTTGCAGGACTAGATCTTCAGGTGATAGCTGCTATTCTTTCCAATGCATTTACTTGAACAGATCCTGGCATAATCTTAGTGAAAGTTTCGGGAAATAAGTACAATATTAATTCCAAACTGCCTTCAGCACAAAGTTTTGGATGGGTAGCAGTGAACAAGAAAAAGAAACATAGTCCTAACACTATCAGAGTAACAAAGGAATACTAAAAATATTCTCAGATGCTATTATCATCCTAGATAATATTAAAAACTGAGAGGCCAAAGGAAATTACAACACACATGGGAGATTAAGCAAGCTGTCTCCCAGCTGACTGTGCTGTCTTCTTCACCACACTCAGCTATCATTCATTACACTGTGAGGCAAATATTTGTTGCATAGCAAAGGCAGCAGTATTCATGGAAGACTCGCAGAGTGTGCAAACTGTCACTTCATACGTAACCTTGTTAGTAATGACGTCTATTTAGGTTACCTGTTTGGCTGCCCCAAATCGGACTGTAAGAGCAGGAGATGAGGTTTACCACCCTGAAATCTGCAAGCCCTGCAAGTCCCGCACGGGGACAGAGTGACAGCCTGCCTGGAAACAGCATCTGGGTCTTACTGCAATGCTGCTCTCGGAAGAGTCAGAATGGTTACAATAGCCACATGTAAAACCTTTCCTTGTGGCGAACTGACTCTGTGCATACTGTTGCCCTTGTTTGCTGTATCTGGAGCCTTGGTACATATGAATCAGTAATCCTGTCTTTGAGGGCATCTGAAGGGAGAGCAGCACAGACAGGAGACCAGGAATCACGCAGTCAAAATGTCATTTCTGTGCAATGTGTCTTCCATTCTGACAGGCCACCTGTTTTAGGTTTAAGCAGTGGCCCATCAACTGCCTGGCTGTGCAAAGGTGATGGTGGCGGCGGGGGATGGCTCTTAGATCCCTCTTGAAAATTCACCAGCCTATACCCAATTCTGCAGAGCTCGTTAGTGTGAAGCAGTGAATCGCTGTGTGCTATGGGCTGCTGCTCAGATTAAGTGAGCAGCTGGTCCTAAAAGACCAAAGACTAACACAGCCGAAGGATTTACTCCCCAGGCATGGAAAATACTGGGTTGGGAATGAACAGCTGTTCAAACTCCAGCAGGTTTATTATGAAATAGTTGTCTTGGCCAGAGAAGTGAAGATCAACTTCCAGGAAAATGTGAGGGTCCTCATTTTAATTTCAAATTCTGTTTAACTACAGTGCTAATTACCATTTAAAGCCAAAGGCTTCTGTTCACATTTGAGAATTTTGCAAGCAGGGTTTTTAAAGCCTTTATGATTCACCTTTAAGTAGCTGGCAGTCATCATCGTCACATCAAAGTTTAATTTGCTCTGCTCCAGTACAAAGTCCTCGCTATTTGGTTGGCAAGGCTGCTTGGGTTAATTACTGTCTACCAGGAAAAGGACAAATTAAATGTAAATAGCCAACAGGTCCAACTAAATAATGAAAGAATTGCCTGTTGCAACGCACACTGGGCTTTGCATTTATTTAAGCTTAGTGTATCCATGTATAATGACATCATTTATGGTTTTTCTTCTTTAAATGTATTTGCAATGTCTGCAGAAGAAACAAGACGGAGGTTCTACTAACGAAGCCTAAATGTACATTTGCTTCAATGTAATCCAAAGTAGCAATCGTTTTAGCTGTGGCATCCCTGAAGTTGACCTGGGAAAGGAGTGGTCACCTCTCCCTGATACATCTGATGTACCGAAGCCACTGCTGTATGGGGTGGATGCTCCTTACCTAAGGACAAGTGAAGCTTGCAGAGTTGGGATCGTGACCAGTGGGTCAAGAAGAAAATCATTTTGGTTGGTAGATTTGGTCCTTTGTGTGTCTCCCGTTTGTCAAGCATGTAGATAAAACAGTGACATTCTAAATTTTCTACACCCATGCAAGCAAATACCATCGTGCTGTCTTCTTCAAAATACCGTGCTATTCCTGCCTTCCACTTTTTCCTTTTAAACAGTCTTTTCCAATTTTTTGTGCCTTACCCTGCATCTGGCACTGAGTTAAGTCTCTCCTGCTCCATGCAAGAAGCTCTGAGAACTGCTGCAGCTCTAGGGATGGAGGTCTCTTTACTTAAATTTCCAGTTTCATTGTGGCCTCCTAAGTTCAAGAAAGACAAATCTGAACACCAGTGAAAAAAAAAAAATTAACAGAATTAGTGTCTGGGACAGACTTGCCTGAAAAATGTGGAAACAAAACTTTGCAAAATAAACAGTTTACTAATGTGGAAGAAAAGCCTAGAGAAAGCTGCTCCTCACAGCATTTTTGTAAGAAATCAGAAGGAATTTTCAAAGTACTTCATAATGTGAAAGAAAAGAGAATATGTAACAGCTGTTATGTTTGAATGTGTTTTATTTATGCCCAAACACTAGTCTCCCCCCTCCACATTCACTAGAACTTCTAAATGCTGAAAGGACACATTGAGCACCTACAAAATATGCTGTAACTACATAGGCATTTCATTTGGAAAACGACTACAATTCCTTCTTTTGACACAATTCATATAAGAATCAGGGAAATCATATTCCACTCATTTGGAAAGCACTTAAAAATTACCATATATCTCTGTATTACTTGAGAAGTTAAAAAAATAAGCATAAACTGCACAGAGATACAGTGGAAAGGTCGCCTTGATACTTGTTCATGGTGCACAAAGCAGAGGTTGAAATGTGTCATGGAGAAGGGTGAACCAGGCAAAGTATCAAAAACTTTTGGGCTTAATATTGGTGAGACTCATCTGGAATGCACCTGGCATGGCTCATGGCAGATGGAAAATGCAAAATCAGCAGGAATTTAAGGAAAGCAGGTAAAAAAAGATTCTAGCTTGGCAAGAACAGATTTGGTGAGCAAAGGCTGAAAAAATGAGGGCTGATTACCTGGAGAAAGAGACGAGTGACATGGGAATATCAGCATTTAGCAGGTAACAAAATGCCTGGAGAAGGTAGCTTGGAAAACTCTGCCTCCCCCCTCTCAACATGAAGACATTAAAAGAAATCAAAAAGAAAAATGTTTTTATATGCAAAACAGTGATTTCCCCATGGAAATCACCACTTCAGTGAGTCAACGAAATGAAGAACATGGCAAGACCTAGAATTAGTGGCAAGGATGAATATTTGGAATATCCAGAGTGGCTGCAATTAGTCATAACAAAAATACTCTGGAAGAGATGAAAATTCACGTTTTACCACTCAAAGCAATCCCTAGCTATAAAGTTAAAACCTCATTTGTGGAGTGGATTATTCCTCATCTGTTTATTTCAGGCTCTAGCCTCCCTTTGAGGCATCTATTATAAGTTCTTGTCATCAGAAACAGTACTTCTTCATGTGAACACTGAGACTAGTTCTGTGAGTTTGAGGTTTTTAAGCTTAAAAAGTGCATCTTAACATGAAAAATACCTGCAAAGTAATTCTCAGAATGTGTGAGTTACAGGGAACATTTACTTTTTTATTTCTTTTCATGACTGAAATGAATCTGCACCTTATTTGTATAAGTAATTTTTTTTTTTTTTTTGGTAGCCAAGCCGTATGAAATAAGTTTGCAATTTTGCACTATATGCTAAGGTTGCAGTCCACAAATTCAAACCATAACTATAGTCAGAGCTACATGGGTAGGCTGGAAGTTTATTTTATTGTAAGCCCCGCACACATTATGTCCAGTTTCAGTTGTGCATGAGGACTCATTTCTAAGCCAAGTGGAAGCCATGGTAAGATGGATTTCTCTCCCACGACAGCCAATTTAACTGATTTAATGTTTTGCCTTTCTCATCAGCTGAGAACCAGAAACTTCAGTTCAGTTGTGTGTTGATTTTTCCCACGCTATGTGAAATGAGTTTTCTGTAGGCTGGAAAATTAAAATTATAACAATTTTCAGTATTCTTGTGAAAGACTTCCACTCAGAAAAGACTGTTTGCTTGGGCAGCTTTGCAAAGGCAATTATAGTATTTTCTTTTTCTTTTTTTTTCTTCCCCAGAAAGGTAGTTTCAAACTTCAAATCTTCCGTTCCTTGCACTTTTCCTCCTCCTTCTGTCATTTGTGTTTTAACAAAAAGAGAAGGGAAACAAAGTTAAAGAAGAAACTGAGCTACTTTGTATACCCAAGCTGCACCCCCCCGCCAGCTGCAGTTGCCTTCGCAGCTTTTCAGGCGCATTGATTCTGGCCTGATTCCAGTGCAGATGATTCAGGCTCCCAGTAGGAATGAGCAGCCGAGAGCAGACATGGGACGTCCCCACCCCAGTAAAGCTGTTCAGCAGCGCGGGGGCCCCATGGGAGCTGAGGGGCATCATCACGGTGGGGTTTGCAGAGGGAGGACGAGGCACCGTCAGTGCCCAGTGCAGTGCTCCTCACTGGCTGGGTGCTTTGCCACCTTCTGCTCACCATAAATAGAATTTTTTCCCTATAATGTCTTTCCTCCACAGTCCATGTGGAGCGGGATGGCAGTATGTAATTTCCTTATCTTTCCTAGGTGTGCGGTTCCTAGCTTTATCTTGTAATATTCCCAGCACTGTTTTGAACATTTCCAGATTCTTGCTAATAGTTTTCCTTCAGTTCTTGCTCCCAATTAACCTTTCATACTTCCTTTAATCCAGTAAACTGCACTTTCCACCATTTACATTTTTTATCTTACTAATTGAGTTTTTTCATCTCCATCTTTTGATTTCAAATCTAATTATATTGTTATTGCTGGTGTAAAACCAGTTGGTTATTGATAACTTCTGTTCATTACTAAATTAAACTCTGACTTATCATTGTTCATTTCTTGGCACTCTGATGTGGAAATGAACCTTCGCTCGGCTCTCCAATCCTTTCTGCTGCTTCCCAAGGCTTGATTTACTAAATATCTCGTGTTAAATCATTCTGCCCAGCCTTCTTCAATAACAAAATTCAGCTGTGGCTTTGTTCAGACTTTATTAAAAATACATGACAAGCAGCAAGAGATTAGCCTATCACTGTGAAAGGTTCAAGTGTTCCTAAGCAAAACTGCAGGTATATTATGAGGAAATAGAAGAAACGTTTCTCCAAGAACTTTCACAATCTTAGAATAAATACAAAATTTCTTTAGTGCTTGTGGCCCAAACATCCTTCAAACACATTCACGTGTACATTACCTTTTGTGTCACAGAGTAAGAAATTTTTAGCATATTATATATTCTTGTGCCTACAAAATCCAAGAGCTGTTGCATATTCCTTCCCCAATTTGTGCTTTAGATGAATAAACTGAATGATAATTTGCATGTTGGCAGAGACGACTCTGTGAAAACAAATAATTGGGTGGGTTTTTTTACTATAAGCCTGAGTCAACCACAAGATTTTTTCATAAAATTGTAAAATATATATATTCTGACTAGCACGGACTAGTAAATGCTATATATAAGAAAGGTTTCTTTCCAGGGGAGAAAAGAAAAACAGAACCATCAGCAGAAACCTGAGACTGGACACAACTCGCTGAAGGTGCACGCCAGTGTTTGATTCTATTTAGGTGATCAGAAGACTATTGAATACAGGAAATCCCAGCTGTGTGTACTGGCTGTCAGTGAATTTTCCCATGCAGACAGATTGGTGTAAGGTGATTTCTGTCATCATCTTTTCTCTTTCCACTCAGATTTCAGTAAAGGCATTTGAGGGGTGAATTTCCTTCAAAGCTTACAGGATAGGTAACTATTTCACTGCACCATAGAGTAAAGTTTTTTCTCTAGAACTGAAATGTTGCCTTTTCCGTATTCTCCTTGTAGTCTACCAAGCTTCCAAGCCAACAAATCACCATCATCCAATGCCCATAAATACCATATTTCTAGACACCCTTAGTCACCAAGTAATAAACTGAATTGAATTAAATTAAAAACTTTCTTGGAAATCCAGCTCAGGCAATTTCTAATCAGAGCGATATTGCAAAGGCTACACCAGCTGACCTGACAAATCTTTCTTCTCCAGTGATTAACTCATCCCAGATTGCATATAGTTAGCTTTTGCTGCAAGAGACAAAGTCCCTTGTTCAGAACGAGTGCAAATCATGTGTGGAAAGCACTCCAGTGGAGAAGTGAGGGTCATCTCACTTCTACAGCACAAAAGAGAAGAATTTTAAAAAATTTAGAGATATTCAATTACTAATGGTAGGGGGCCATAGAAGTTCATAGAGAGCTCTGAAGGGCAACATGGTACGGAATGAGAAATAATGTTAGATATCAGCTGCATAGGAATGAAATTGAACTGGACATTCACGTTATAGAAGAAGAAAATGACTAATGGCATGATCAGACGAAGAGATCAAAAGCAAGGAGGGCAACTGCCAGAGAATTATTTCCAGCAATTACTGGACAAGATGGGACTGAAGCTTTCTCATGACAGTAGGATAAAGCCAGGGTCTTGCTAATCTTTCAGAGAAGAATATTTAGAAGATAAGATGGGCCAATGTCAAATTTAGTGTAATTTTGCTGAAATCACTTGAGAAACTGAAGAGATTGATGTAGTCCTAGGAATTCAAAGTTATACAAAGGCTGAAATCCTTTGCAAGGTGAAAATGATCTGGAAACAAAGTACGGAGCTTTACCAGCTGCAACAGCCATTTCACCTTGGTCACTAATTAATGATACTGAGTTTTACGGACAATTCATATAGTATCTTGGCTTAATGTTGTGACACTACAAAATGTTGCCCCTTCTATAAGATTGCAGAAAAAGTTTACAACTCCTTCCCCTGCCTAGCATAGGCATCAAGTCTTTATCTTTACTGAATGTTTAACCAAGCCCAAACAGTTAAAAAACCTGCTTTGCTTGTTCCCAGACAGAACAAGATTTTAGATCATGCCTTTCCCTTTCTCCTTTATTCCTTGCAACAAAAGGAAAGTTCGGTTTTGTTTGTTTTGTTGGTTTTTTAATTATATTTTTACACTTCCTTCGTGCTTCCCTGAGGACTGGTAGAGGCTTTGCAAGTGAGATACACAAATGAAACAGGAGAGTCCCTTGTGCTTTCCCACGTAAGCTGCAGTGCAAAGACGCAGGCTGTGCCTCTTCTCCATCTTTAGAAAACAGAGAGGAAGAGCTGCTGCCCAGATGGACCTGAGTGATTCTGTCCTGGGTCTAACAGTTACATGATTTTTTATTTTTATTTTTATTTTTTTTTAAGAGCAGTGGATATTAAGGAGCGGAATATACAGCACAAGTAAAGCTAATGAATAGTCCCTGGTCTTTAGTAAAATACAATCTAGATCCTCTGCTGGAATGAACTCAGGGACATCTCAGACTTCAGGGGAGTTTTTCCCATTCACACCTGCTTAGCTTCTGTGGCTTAAAAACTGCTAAGTCCTTTGCTACCATGAGGCTTCTTTTGGGAACAGTCAAGGTGTGTTGCTATTTAAAGGAGCGCCATCACGCATAATTTTCACCTTCTTTAAATTCCGTGATGCTCTGCTATAATAGAAATAAATGTCTGAATACACTTGTGGAGTATTCTGTTTTCTTAAGATAATTCAGAGCTCATGTACCTAAATGTAATGCATTTGTATGTGATTTGTTATTCCTTGTACTATGCATACACTGCAGGATATGCAACAGCATGGTAAAACCTTTAAATCCTATTCTTGATTGACTGAAATCAATATTCATCCCGCTAATTTAATGTGAATTCTGATATTTACTGCTTAGCAGCTCAAGTCTTCCATTTGATAAAGCCCTGTTTGACAGCAAAGACCAAGGACTGTTTCTCTGTCCCTGAAACCTGGGTAGAATCCTTCAACTTCATTAATCAGCATCTCTCTCTTACCTCGGATGTCCTTTGCCTGTCCTGGGAGCCCTAAACTCTCCCAGAGCCGGAGGGTGTAGGTCGATTAAGCATGGTTCGCTGAGCCTGAAATGAGTGCAGTAATTCAAGCCCCAAGAGCTTCAGGAGCGTGTGGTTTTGCACAGGGATGGAAATAGCTCCCTAACTCTTCTGAAGATGCTCCAGGGAACAACTCCTCCCCGCTCATCCAGGTCTGATCTTCAGCATCCCTCTCTACCTTTCATCCCTGATGATGAGAACAGGTAGAGACCAACATCTGGGAAACACACGTCAGACCAGGCTGACAGATTATGTTTAACATCTTTTCCTTTTATACAGATGCATCAGCACCTGTGAAATGAGGGGAAGAAAATCTGAACAAAGGATAGACGTCTGGGAGGCACAAGAAGGACTTACATGTTATTTTCTGATAACATTTTCTGTTTTATGCACAGGTGTCCATGTACCTCCTGCAGTTTTTAATTATATGACTTACAGATCACTCCACTGCCTTTGGTGCATGCATGGAATTCAATAGTATTGGCTTACGGTGCTCGTGAACACTCCCTGCTTGCACCTCCTTCCTGGCCAGGTGGGACACTTCCAAAAATCAACAGACTTCAGCCATGTTAGAGGTCCTGCAACATGCATCACCCAGCACTGGACCTGCTCAGAGAAGACCTGGCTCCCAGCCAGCCTTGGGACCCAATTTTACTTTACGTTTAAACAGGGACATTTGGGAAAGGAGGATGCCTGGATGTGCTATTGCTCCACCATGGAGGCAGGACACAGTGGGTGCACTGCACTTGCAATTGAGCCTAAAACCACTCCTGAGTCCTCCTTTATTTCTAACTGGGGACAGGTCCCATGTGGGCAGGGGTGTCCCCTAGGACTGCACCTGGAGACCTGAAGGCAGAGCAAGGCTGTCCCGTGACAAGCCCTGGAGGAGTAATGAATGGTGGCTTCTGCAGAGCAAGCAGCTGAGTGGGAGGAAGGAAATATCACCTGGTTTATCCTGGGGTGTGCAAGCTCGAAGATGATGTCCGTGAGTCAACAGAAAACTAACAGACTGCTTTCCCCAGTGAAACCTCAGGAGCAAAGCATGGTGGAAAGGACTGAAAAAATGGGATATAAGCCCTTTTTTGGTACCTATTTTGGTACCTTCCTCTGTTCCAGCTTCCCTAACAGACTCAACTCTGCATTTCCAGAAATATAGAGTTTACTGGGCTTATTCTGTCCTTTGTCATAAGGCAATGGAGTTTGTTTCTGTTCTTCTCTTGAGGTAGGATTTTTCGAAATATTTTTTTTTTTTTGGACACCTGTGAAAAAAAGCCTACATGTTACCACGGCTACAAGAGGAGGGAAGAAAAGCATTTGCTTTTCACGCATGCCGTATAGCGCAGAAAATTTACGATGCTATTGCAAGTGAAAGTCAGACTTTGTGACAAATGAGTCATTATTAGCCTGCGAAAACTATCACTCAGTTTAGTTAGCTAGGGCATTATTAAGCCGAGAAGGACGTGATGGGACATTTACAGGAACAGACAAATGGTTATCCATCGCGCCCACCTGTATTGTTTATGACATGCACTTTGCTCGGTTTGGCAGAGTGCCACGTGGGCTGTGTTAATTTTAGCAGCAAGGGCACTAAAGAATGCAGCCATGGTTAATAATGTATGCTGTTGGGGTCCTCTATTGTCTCTGCTTTTCTTGTCGCAGTCCTCTGTGTGTTCACTGTGAGACAAGGGAGGGAGGAAGCCAGTCAATAAAGAAGAGAAAAAAGAAAAGACCCCCAAATAACCAGTACTTGTCCTCATAGAAGGGTACAGGGCCATATTCCCCAACTGTGTAAACAGGCAAGACCCTGATGAAATCAATGATTTTTTTAAGGACAAGCCTGCTGAGAAACTGGCCCCAGTTCTGAGCCTACCCATTGCCTGCAGGCATCCCTGTCTTATTTTAGAGATGCTGAGTACCTCCAGTTTCCACGGAGGTCAGGGGGTTGACAGACGTTTCTGTGATGTGTAACTGGAAAATGGAGCAAGAGTTTCCAGCTGTAGTTGTCTGTGGTGCCTGTTAACACCACTTAGCAGTGTCTCTGCACCTTCCTGCTTCAAATTCACCATTTCTAGTGAGAAGCAACTCCACACCGCTGCTGCTGCTGCTGCCCCTGGCCTCACCTGCGCACCTGCCTACCTCCCAAAGAGCCACAGCCTGAGCTCCCCCTTCCACTCCAAATGGAAGCAAGCACAGTGTTTCCCTGCAGGTTAAGGATAATTCCCCTGTGGTTTCTTCCCCCTGTTCCCACATTCTGGGTGCTCTTGGCTGCAAACTCTGATAGAGAGGACTTATCTCTCTTCATGTATCTGAAATGAGTTTGTCTGCTATCGCAAACAAGCCACAATGGAGAAAGCACCAAGGCTAATGTAGATATTAGTAAGAGGGATTTAGTTTTTAACATACTTACTATGACTGATTAATTAAATGTCTCATAAATACAGGGAAGACAGCTGCAATTCCAGTTTCTGAGCAAAATAAGTCCACCTACTGTAATAAATCTGTTTTTAAAGCTTTATGGATCCTCTAACCTTTGAATTAGCATTGCCTTTTTTGTTACTGTCTCCAGCAATGAATCGTCATGCCATTTTCCAGCAAATGTCATAACCCAGTCATTCACAAACTCCTGTTGCAAATCCGCCTTCCTGCAAACTCTTATTTGTTAATGCAACAACCTTCAGAATCATCCATTTTAAGAACAGCAGAGTGGGATCAAATTTTTGAGCATAATGACAATGTCAGTGTAGTTTATGAAACCATAACAATGTAAGAAATGACATCTGGTAAGCCCATCATGCATGTAATGTATGGTTAGCTTCAATGATTCCTCAGAGTTTTGCTCTCTCTGTAATGTATGGGTGGCAGTGTGCCACTCAAAGAAAGGAGAATCACTCAGCTGCCTTGAATATAAAGTGGAGAATATACTATGCTTCAGCAGGCAGGCTGGTGGCACAGGAATGTTGATGCAGACGCCCTGCGGAAATGCCGCACTGATAAACAATGTTAGAGGAACAACCTTGCAGGTCTGTAAGGGAAGAACTAGTCTGGGGAGATGCATTTACAATTATACTGAAGGATCCTGGCTACCCAGAGGCTGGCCAGTGAGGTCCACTCAGTCGAGCGAGATGTCTCAGTTTTAGGTACAAATGAACCCCACACGGTCTGTGCAACCATCTCATTCTCGTTTATTTAAGGCTTCTTTTGCACATGGGCAGAAAGCCCCCGATTAAGTTCTTGAGGTCGATGATGGAGCAAACGGAGCAGAGCATGGGGTGAAGGCCGCTGAGCTGTTGCTGCCACCAGCACATGTTCATGAGGATGGTTCCAAAAGAAGCGGTGTTTCCCACAGCGATGGGGGTTTTCTAGAAGAAATAGGAATGGAAAAAAATGCTGGCTTTGACATGACCCACCCTTTAACCCAACCTACCTTTCAGTGGTAGTTACAGATACCGATTAATATAAAATATGGAGACATCCCAGTCTTTAATGTATTTATCATCACGCCCCTTTGAGACAGGACGGCGCAGCGGACGGAAAAAGGTGAGTGATTTTGAATCACCTCAGCATCCAAGGGATTTAACAGCCAGGGATTTAGGCTCAATGATCAACCACGGCTTCACCCATAGATATAAAGTAGAACAAAAGGCCCTTTCAGAGGGTAATTCATCCTTCCTGTCTTAGACCCCCTTCCTCAGAGGTCTTTGAGGTCCTGGCCCTCAAGCATGCCTACTGACACACTGAAAATCCCCGAGTCTGAGACAACGGCACAAAATCCCACTGAAAGCAGCACAGGAATTGAACCCCAAGTCCTGCATCTCCATTAATACCCCAACCAGCTCCTGCATCACTCACGTCTGGAGTCATCACAGAGAATCCCTTTCCGAAGTCAGGCTCTTCAGTTTCCGTACAACAGCCCATAAAGTTGGTACCTTTATTTGCACAGATTTTCGTTGGCTTGGCATCATGACCTTGCTCCAGCATCGAAGTGACGTTTAAAGCATCAGCAGAAGGATGATGAGAAAGAGCTGCAGGTACATGTAGCCCTGGAAACACCTCTTCATGGCATGGGGAAATGCACAGATCACTGTGGAGGGGCTTAAAAGGTGGTGATTCCCAGATGTATTTTTAAGGGAATGGTGTAAACTGAGAGGCAAATGTGAGGGGAATTCTTCTGAGACATTTCTGCTAAGCATCTACGGTGAATGTGAATGTGATTTAGGTCTTCAGGCAACAACTATGCAATATTTTAGAAATACCAAGTATTGTAAACGAAACATCTCTTCCTTCTTTCAGTGTATGCCCTTTTTTTGAAACTAGCCAAATGTCATTGTTTGTGCCTTCCAGGATTACAATATTAACTTGCCATAACTGTGGAATACTTCCAACAGCAAAGTGGGTTTTGTTAGCAATTGTAACTTTCAAATACATCAAGATCACTTCCAAGTCTCCAGTATTTTACTAAAATTATTTTTTGTTAACGGTGTCACAGGCTCATAACTGAGGAATGCAAGTAACTAACAAAATTAATTCCTTTCAGGCATTCCCATGGCTTATTTTTATTTATTTATTTAATTCTAATATATGATGGTGGGAAACCATCTTATATTAAATTATGGGTAGCAAAACACAGCCTAGCTCTCAAAGCAAGGTCTCACTGGTAGAGGGAACTCATTAATGTCATTCAAATAAATTGGTGTGAAATATGATCATCCCAAGCAGTACATTTATTTACACTTGCAAATCAGAAATAATACAGTTAAGATATATGAGGCAACAATTAGGGAATATGTCTGCAGGTATTCAAGGAAATACCATTCAGCTTCTGCTGCAAAAAAATGAATATTTTATTGCCAGCGTATCTGTCTAATTGAATAATGAGGATACTAACACTCTTTTACAGGTACAGCAGCAATGAAAATTTTAACTACATATAGAACTAATTCCCCCGCACTAGACCTGGTATAAGAAGAGGCTTTGCGCCCGCTCCACACAAAGCCCTAGTGATGCCCAGTGGGCTGCCCCATTGGATGCCCTAACCCATACGGGGTGCACCCCAATATGCCGTACCTTCCAAAATGTGGTGTTTGAAATGTCTGGAGTGGAACAGGAGGCAGTGATGGCAGAGAGTGGGCAGGACAGAAGGTCTGGCAGTGAGTCTTGCAGGGGGTCTTTTGGAACCACCAAGGTTATTCCTTCCAATCTGAAGAAGGTATTATTAACGAAGGGAGACTGGAAAGAAATTTGTTGTGGAGAGGAGTGGTCTAATGTAAATGTTTTCATGCATGCACTACCCTGACTCCTCCTTTTACCCTCTCCCCAGGGTGAAGAAGATGGCACAGCCCAGGGTAGGGCAGATGCTTCCATGCTCCTAGGAAGCACCACCTCTGAAGCCATCACCCACTGATGTCCAGAGGAGCATTCTGGCTGACTTCGTTCTTGAGCTGGGGCCATTCAGAGCAAGGGGAGCAAGAGGGTGACAGCTCTGTGCCACCCAAAGAGGCTGAGCACAGTGACTGCTCTTGCTCCCGTCCCACCTTCGGGCTTTGCTCTGGCTTTATGACAGTTCTTCAGCACACACAGAGAGTTTGGAGAGAGCAACTGTGACATCTCAGGTTTGCTGAGGCCCCCAGGCCATGTAACAGTATACTTCAGCAATGCGCTCAGCTCACTTCGAAAGTAAATGCCTTTGCCCTGCATTTACCTACCAGTGGTAAAGGCTGCTACTGCTACTCTTGCAGGGTCTTATTCTATTAACATTATTGCTTAATTATACTGTAAAGCCCCATGGTGATACTTTGAACATCAATACCCACCAGTGTAGTTTCATAGCACAGTGTAGTGTCAGTCTACTGTGTTTAAAAAAAACCCACAAACCAACAAGCTTTTAGCAAGTTTATAATCAGTACAATACAGTAAATTATTTTTAGGTTCCTGGAATCAGCTGAGGCATCATGATGAGGGCTACATCTGGGGGATAAAAAAGTACAACTGTGTTAGGAGGTTATGATTACTACACATGTCATTGTCGTATCAGTCATTTAGCCATCATATCCCAATAAACTGCTGTGAAATTTGTCATTTCAAAGTCAGATTAATGCAGATTCATATAATAAAGTCATCACATCACACAGCTAAGTAATTATGTTCAAGCTTTGTCACTGCAATGAATGTCTATGTGCCTAAGTACTGAGGGTGACTTTTTTTTGGCTGCTGTTTTCTTATTGATGAATTAGCGAAACAGGCTCTTTAATAACTTTCCTCTGGAAAGGTATTTTAATGAGAACCCAGAAAGACAGAGAGGGAGGAAAAAATCACCTTATTTTAATAATATAATAACTACTGGATTCTCCGTGCTGTTCTTTGGGAACCTGTGGATTCATGGCACTCATTACAGATCAAAGAACCTAATTCATCTGTATATCCTTGTTTGTGCACTGAAATACAGAATAAGTTAGAGAGTCAGCATATGTTAGAGTGAGCAGCAATCTGTTATGGTAGTAATTTCACTGCTTGCTGTACTACAGGGGGTTGTGCTATAACATGGTTCATTATAATGGATGTACTTTATTTTGTTCAACCAGTCATGGTAAAAATATTTGGCTAATGTTTTCATTGCCTGCCATCTGTGTGGTCAGCAAGGTTGTCCAACAACATCCGAAATGTCACTGCTAAGGGCTTAATTGAAATTTAATCAGACAGATTTTTCTATTAATTAAATACCAGCTGATTAATGCAATGTATTTTGATATGAAATAACTGTGGCCCAGATTCGGCCGTGCTTGTGCACAGTGCGCGTTGCTCCCTCTCCCCGAGGGCGGCCGTTCACTGCGGCACAGCTCCGCTGGTGCGAGCGGCAGTATGAGGGCTGACTCTGTCCCAAAAAAGCCGTTTAAATGCTGCCAAGCCAAATATCAGAAAATGCCATAATTAAAGTTGCAAGCACAGGCTGGATCCAGCCCTTCCATTGTGGATGTTGGGATCACATGTGCATTTGTTTTCCCTCTGGCCCGGCTCAGCGTTTGGAGAAAGAGTCGCAGTATTTCCTGGCACTGCCATGGTGCACCTCGTGTGCCACTTGCCCTCTCTCCAGAACCATGTGGCTTCACAGATTTATCTTTGCCCTTTGAAGCTTTTGTAGAACAACTCCCAGTGGTGTCTTAGTCTTTTCATGTATGTTAAGGGATTTGCAACCCTGCTCCAAGATGAGGGATAGTTTGCTTTCCCTATTATAAGTCACAAGGTGAGGCACATTTGCAACAGGCCATGCAGAAGAGTGTCCACTGGTATTTTTTTTAATCCCAAATCACTCAAGTGAATTACTCAAATATGAATTAATATGACCAGTAGCTTTCTACCATAGCTACTACCAAACCTTTAGTCTGTGACAGCACCACTCTGAGTGTTGCAGTGCTGTTTTTAAGACGATAAATCATTGGTCCATGGCTGGTGGAAGTCCTGTCCTTGCTCTGATTCAGAAATTGTGTTGAACACATTTGCTTCCCTGTGTGAAGTGGGAAAGGCAGGGTGGACACCCAAACCTTCTGCCACATGGAGTCAGGATGAGACTGGGAAGTATATCCAGACATGGGAACCTGGGAAGGACATGTGGCTTCTACAGGTTCAGACCAAAGTATTGCCCCCAGTCACAAGTCCTGACACAGGAGCTGACCGTTTAAAAAGGGTCTGAAGTCCCACTGCAGACACATTTTATTTTACGAACCTTGTCAGGAGACAAAAAAAAAAAAGTATTCACAAAATGGAAAGACAAAGAATTTTAATAAATAGCATCATTAGGGCAAAAGCAATCATGCTGCACGTTTCTTGGCCACCTCTTGAAATATGAAAGAGAACCTGATGGAAAAAAGCTGCAGTTCTGATTAGTGTAATTCTTAAAACATCTGAACATAGGGAAATGCACCAGTAACTAGCAGCCATGTTCCCAGGGCTGCCCTAAGGGTGACATTGAGGAACAAGGTGCCAGGATGGTGTCATCAATCTAAAGAGTAATTTACATTTATCATGAGAAATAAACCCTGGAAACAAATGGCAGCTTGCTACAGTAATTCACTCAACTGATATAAAACTAAGGAGTACACCTAGCAATTAACTTATACCAATCAAGGTGCTATATTCTCTATGAAAAAGTGACATAAAAGGAGCATCAGGCTGTAGCAGTCCTATGGCTTTCTTTGAAATATTCATTGCATGTTTTCATTCAAAACTGCCAAAGAAAAAAAAAATCAAGCTGTTAATAAAAAATGATAGTCTGCTAGCAATTCTTTATTAAATTTATTTAAATGCAGATCCTAGTACTACTGAAGAACCGTGATATTGTTGTGCATGCGAGGATGAAAGGTCTAATTGGTATCTGGGTTCATTTCTTCCAGAGTTCACTAAAAGAGCCTCAAGCAAGAAATGGATTTCAGTACCGTTCCCCAAGCCCTACACACAGCAGGGAGCAGGCAGCACCCCGCCAGAACAGGTAGATGTTCAAGAGCACTAGAAAACCTGCAACACAGGACTAAAGCAATGAACCCCTCTCTGATGTGAATCTCTCTTCACCCATATTTGCTCACTGACCACCCGCATATTGCTGACAGTTTAACAGCAATACTGCTAAAATCTGCCTTCCTACTTGGCCTTGGATTTATTTTAGGACAGTAATTTCAATCTGCAGCTGGAGCCGTTATAAATATTCAGTTAATTCTTTTTTTCCTTAAAGAATCTTTTTTTTTCTGAGAACATTGAAACTTTCAGAATTTTATTTCCTACATGGAGGTTTCCTTCTTAAAAAGTTCCTGTAAGAGACATAGGCTGTAAGTTATGCTCCATCGTCCTCTGAAGTCATAGAAACAGGCATCCAGAAGTAACTGCAATTTCCCCCTCCAGCTTAGAGGACACAGTTTTCATTGCCCTTATTCTTCTGACAAGGCTTGTGCTCAGAGGTTGCGTTGGTCAGTATCCAACTAGCAGCCCAACACATCAGCTAAGAAGAACACAACATTGCTCCTTGGGGCACTGGTGCTGGTCGTGTCTCTCCCTGGGTGCTAAGGGATTTACGGACCCTTTGGTGACCCTTGGCCAGGGGCTTTCCATATGCTCTTCTGCCTTTCCATGCATCTTTGAGACCACCCCCACCAAGCAAGCAAAAAATAGGCACATTCTTACAGCCATCCAATCTTGCTTTAGGGTAATAGGCAATCTAAGGTCATGTGGGTTTGGACCAGAGCCAGATCTACCCCAGTGTCTTGTTCTTGACCCGACCAGTAGTAATTTTTTGGGGTAAGGTCAGGACAGTGTGAGCTTTCCAGCTCCCTAGACCCAGCAGGTTGATGGCTGGCTGTGCTGGAGGTTCTGTCCTGACTGGTGCTAGTAAATGCAACATCCACACATCTGCAAACCCCTTCTCCACTCGCTAATGCTTTTTGGCCTCCACCACATCCTTCGGCTACTAAAACTCTCTGTATATTATCTCCGTAAAGTCAGTGGTGGGAGCCCTGTGGACAACATCTGATGTCAGGGACCTGCTGAATTATATGATCTGTGCAAAGGAAGGAAAGCAAATGTCCTGACGTGTAACATGCTGGGTGAGGAGAGGCATTGTGGAGGAGTAACTGGATCATTACCTGTCTTTCAGCACAAGGAACACAGACTTTATGTCTTGACCTGGGTCACAGGGAGCTATGGCAGGGCCAGGAACACAAACGCATCTCCTAAATGTTAGTATTGTTCCATTCCAGAAAATCTTTTTGGTTTACAACATTTAATAAAATAGGTTATTTTATCACAATGTTTTTGGAGGTCAGCTGCCTCTTCTGATCTCATTTCTCCATGTTTGTAATTAAGTTACTGTGAATTCCATCAGATTCCAAAGGCAGGGCTCAAGAAAATTTGCTTTCATGATCTAGTTAATGCCTGTAAATATCGGCTGTCACCCAGTTCCCGCTATGAAGGGATATGTGGAAGGAGGAAGACACCATAAAATATGTTTACTTAAAGGCAAGAAACATTAAATGATCTCTATGTCCTTTGAAACCTGAGTGGCTTTTCCTAAGGCTGTAAATTTCTTTTTAAGACCCAGCAGATGTACCAATGTACCCATTTCACCAGTTCATCATTATTTATTTATTTTTTTAATGCTAGGTGTTTGGTGGATTTTTGCTTGGTCCTTGGACATCTTCATGCTTGCAGAGCAGGTTTGCCCGCTGAGCAAGAGAACTCTGAGTGGTCAAAAAGTTCTGAAAGTCTTTCCTGTGTCACCTCCAGGCAAGGATGTCCAAAGGACACTACATGGGACACAACGCTGGCTCTGGGCACACCGGAGCGTGTCCAGCTCTGCAAAATGCCCTTACTGGCCTCAGCACTGCCGAGCAGCACTGCCTTGAACAGTTTTATCAGCAAATTGATATAAAGTTTTTTATATAAGGGAGGGCATTCAACAGAAAGTAAACTAACTTTTTTGAGACAGAAGGAGAAGACCTTTAATGACTGAGATTATTTTATGAAGAACTAAGGAAATACCCGAAAAAGTGTATATATGCTGACACTTGCAGGTTATCAGTTTCCCTGGAATGACCCAGTGGGTAAAATTCAAAAGTTGGGTAACTCACATCAGATGTGATTATTTACACCAACAAGATCGTAACTATTTACACTATCAAAATTAGACCTACTAATTTTTTTTTAGATTAATTAGTCATATAAATTATCTCTGTTACATATCAGCCTAATTAATTTCCCCTAATGGTTTACTCATAATTTGTGAGCTATTTATGAAAAGAACCTGAACTTTTGCACCTTTTCTCTCAAGTTATTGCATAGTTCAATCTGACAGGAAAAAAACCCACATGGGATCTGGTCTGTTCAGTGCAGGGATGTATGGAAGTGGATGGATGGATAGACAGAAATGGGAAACTGCTGCTGCAGTGCACACAAATTTTTGCTCCAAGGGCATCAGGATCAGATTTAGAGAATGGGACTAGAACTTACGGAATTCAGAGGAACTTAGTAGTTTTCCTGTGTTTTTTTAAACTTTGTTAGTGTATGAAAATGTGGACTCAACACCGTTGGAGGTGTTCCACTCCCAGCAAAACACAGCAAATACACTAAGTGCTGTGTGTAAACTGGCCTCAGCCTGGCTGCTGCCTGACTGTACATGAGCTGCACTTTCAGAGCACCCTGAGGAGTTCTTTGTCACCAAATAATCTGCTTCTTTCACCCTCTGCTACTGTGTTATCGCACCAGTGTCACAGCTCCGGGAGATTCTGACCCAGCTACAATGTCCCCGTTTTCTCTTTTTTGGGAAAAAGTAAAACTGCTCAGAAGCTAAATTAATATCTTAAAACATAATTGGCAAGGTTTTGTATTAAGATCATTTTCAGAGTTTTACCTTGATTTTTTGTAAAAAATCTTTGCTCCACATTGCTTTGTGAATCAGAAGTGGTAGATACTTCTGAAAGAAGGTAACACAGATCTATTATTGTTTCCAATACTGAGCACCAAAATAATACTTTGTAATACTTTTGATCAGTTTGATACTCATAACTACCATAAATATACCTAAGTGAGGGGACGGACCTCATCCTTTTCATCATTAGTAGAGTAGTTATGAAGTACTCCCACTATCTTGATAAATGTTCTTAGTCCATAAATGAATGAAGCCTGGACCAGCTGAGGATCATCTTAACAGCAGAAGAGATACAAATGAATAGGATATCTTAAGTCAGCAGCATCAGAATTCCTTCGTCTTCCTCCCAGGGAGTCTGAGAGGTGTTGGCTAAATCAAAAAATATTTACAATATGAAAGAGAAAGCATCCCGTATTTTAGCTGTAGGGATACCAGCTGGAAATGGAGGACAAGCCCATAGAATACAAGTAATCCATTTATATCATTGTGAGATGCATGTTGTGTTCTGATTTACATGGTATGCAATGTAACACGAGTTGCAAAAATGTGTAGGAATAAGTTAATGTAGGATATTTACTCTATTTTTCCCCCAGCTTTAAATAACTTACAAATGCAGTGTAACAGTCACAGAGCTCTTCTTAAAAACAGTCCAGCTTTTTGAATAAATAACAAATACTATAAACATGTCTGCAAAAGGGATTTACAAAATGGAAAAGTCCAGGGCACAACGTATCTCCTCATCTTCTGGTAGAATATTCTGCTGGTTTTATAACATTGACCAGGAAACACAGTAATACCCTAAATATATGTAAACTTAGTAATACATTGGAGTTGATAGCCATCCCAGCATGGCAGATGAATAATATACGTTTCACCAGTCTATGTCATGCATCAATCTCAAGACACTGGATAGTATTAAAATCGTAGTACTCTTAATGCAAAATTAAAGAAAACAAAACAGGGACAAAATGCAGGCTAAAATGCATTTTGGAAATCAGGTTAAATGAAGATCATTTTGAGCTCTTGATGAGAAGAAATGGTTATATGGGCAGTAAATGGTGAATAGCATCAGATATTCCTTCTTCCCTCACCTGGACACACTGACAGCTGTCTGCCCTAGACTGGTCTTGCTTGTCTGACGCAAACTGCAGCAAACCAACTAGTTATGGGAATTAGGTATGGGATGTAGGACTACAAAAAGCTTAAGCATACACTTATTTAGTCCCGTGCATAAGGAAGACTCTCTGAATTGATCTTATGTGGTACTTTGTCTTCCTTTGACACAAAACCTCATATTTATCCCTGTTTATTAACTCGAGGAACTTTGCAGAGGCAGTTGAGAAGTGTTGGGGATAAACCTGGAAAGGAGCATTTCTGTAGGAGTCTTGCAGCCAAGTGACCTGGGGGCTGGACAGATGCTGCCTGAAGGCTGTACCTGTATTCAAAATGTGCAGCTGGGACAAATGCCTTCTATCTATATTGACTGAAATAAAAATAAAAAGCCAGAGACAAAAGCATGTGGAAAAATGTTAGTTCATAAGGTCTAATCAGCTTGCTTTATGCAATACCTCAAAACTGTTAGAAGCATTAAGAGATGACCAGATGAAGGAGCGCCAGCCTGACTATGACAGCTGTGGTCCACCTCCACACAGAGGCTGTTAGCGGATCTGCAGAGCCAGGTGAGGAGGGGAGTGTTGCTATGGGTCAAAAATCCAGTTTCACACTGAAGCTTCCTCCAGGTTGACTCTGGTTTGGCTAGAGATGTGAGAAGGGCTGTGAGCAACTCAGGCAGCAATGCTGGAGGAGCTAGTGTTCTTACTTCTGGACCTCGTTAACAGCATCATGTCGTTGACATGCTGAAAATGAAACACATACTAAATGAGAATAGAAGGCTGTCCAGGGAAGTGGTTGAGTCACCATCCCTGGAGGTAATTAAAAGACATGTAAATGTGGCGCTTAGGGACATGGTTTGGTGGTGGACTTGGCAGTGCTGGGTTAGTGCTTGGACTCGATGATCTTAAAGGTCTTTTCTAATCTAAACAATTCTATGATTCTATGAATCCAGAGCACCCAACACCATCACTATAAGAACAAGGGACTATAATACACAAGGGAAAGGAGACACTTTCTGAAGCAGCCAGAGCTATGTGGCTATACATCCAGGCACCCCTTGGCAGGCAGATAACCCAGAGCTGACAGTCCTGCTCTCCATATTGACTGCTGCTATAAAGCAGGTAGCAGAATAAGTTAATAGTTTGGTTTAACATGGTGATTCTTCTGCACACTCTCCTTAAATGCAAGTTTTCAGTGTGGTGCAGCAGCAAAACCATTGCAATCACTCCAGAGTACCTTGGAGCAGGACAGGAACCCTCTCCCTTAAGGCAGCTTTGGTTTCAAGGCACAAACAATCTGACTTCCATTGCTGCACAACATGTTACTTGAGAGACGTTAACCGAATGTAAGAGCAACAGAGAACAAGAATCAACAGAAAAGCAACAGAAATCAAGATCATGTTGCTGGATGAAAAGAAAAAGATTGGTATAGCTTAAGCTTTCCTTTAGGAGAATTTGGGAGAGCTTTAGCTCTCCTGCTGTCTCCAGGGAGGGGATAACAGACTGTGGGTGTCACTTAAGTGTTACCATGAGTGTAATTTCATTGATGCCTTAAGGTAGAACCAGGAACAATGAGATTAAATGAAAGAAACATGTTATAAAATACTGGAAAGAAAATCTTCATAGCAACAGGAATTAACATATTTGTCCTCTAATTTCTGTTCTGTTAAACAATTGGAATGCCTTTTGAGTTTGGATCCATGTAGCATGACTCAGCTGTGAGTGTTTTGTTTGATTTGTGTTCCAGGTGTATTACTCTAGGGCAGTAGGCATTGCTTTGTACAGGGTAGAGCTGCATACTCTGGAACTGTAAACAGGAGAGATTCACCTCCTGGAGCTTTATCAAGAGTCAAATCAAATTAGTTTGTGAGCCACTGATGTGATACAAGATTAGCCAAAAGAAGCCATTGCCTTTGCAAACTCCCATTGTTTTTCCTGACAGCCCTTCAGTTTTTCTTTGTAATCTACATGAAGGAGCAGGAAAAGCAAAGATCTCACTTGGAAATACTAGTGGAAATGAAAGTGCATGCATTTGCTTAAGCTATATTATCTTTTATTTTAATCTGGTAACTTGCTATGAATAGCCTCATTCACTATGAAATCAGCTCTTTCATTCATTAAATAAAATTAAAACCCTTTGAGAACTGCTTTTACCTTCTAAATCTAATAGCATGGGCAGACACAAAAATTATTGGAAACCAAAGGTCTTTGGGAAATGACCTGCTAATCATGTCACCGCTCCCTGCAGGTCAGAGTTGTCAGTCTGGGGACAAAAGCAATCTTTCAGTCTCATTAGGATGACTCAGGGACAGGATGGCATTGCTGGGAAGGTGCCTCTGCAGAGAGCAGCACAGGGGAAGCGAAGGCTCTGCAAAGCAAGGTTTTGGAAAGCAATGTGCTTTGCTTGGTGGTTGGACTCTCAAGTCAGGTTACAGCTGGATGTTCAAAGTCAAGTATAATATAACAGAGTGAAAGTAAGAGTTCAACAGCTGCCAAGCATCACAGGTGAACAAATCCATCCACAAAACTGATTTAAGCACCAAAGCGTTAAAAGATGGTAGAGCTAAAGATGTCAGCTGACTTTAGAAGAATATTTGAGTTAGGCTTCAAAATGACAAATTCAGGAGAATAAGTTTACATTAGTCTATAAAACTGATTATATCTCCCTGTGTGTGCCTATACCGAGGTGCTTTTACGGTTCTAACTCTAGTTAAAGCAAGCAGTGTATTAAAGCTGTGCTATAACTTTTGATAAACCAGTTATATGTGCACAGTATTTGCTGTGGGAGCTCTGAAGCCTTCCCAATGTTAACAGTGATGAGATTTTCTTTCCAAGTAGTGAAAGGGCTGTTTAATCCTCTTTTAAAAATTATTAATGACATTTGGGAAAAAAAAAAAAAATCAGACCTTTTACCACCTCTACTCACAATGCTCATTCTGCCTTATCTTCTATTCTGACATAATTATTTGGAGTGATATTTCAAAAACTTGAATAGAGTATTTCTCAAAGGACATTCTGCCCCTCTCATCACCCAGGCTTTTCCTGCCCTGCCTTTCCCTGTACCTTTTGCTGACTTTCTGCTACAGGCTTAGCAAAGCAGAACTGAAGTTCTCACCATTCCCTTAGTGATGGTGTTATCAGAAATGGCAGATGAGGGGTTGCTTTGCACAAGAAATTAGTGGTTAGAACTGATTATTGCTTACGCAGCAGATACTTGTCTGATTCAGATTTCAGACCGATTTTACAGTGATGTTACTCTAGTGAGATTGATGGAGCTGCTTCTGATTTATCCTGAGGTCCATCCCTTTAATAGAAATGAATTGACTAGCAGAAATATGGTCAGATTAAAAAACAGACAATGTGATTTATCAGCTACTTTTTTCATAGACCCTGTTTTTGAAATTTCTCATTTGATGTTCTGTCTTGTCTGGAATTTCATTTGTGGCCCTCTTCTTGAGTGGTCTCTGTATTGACCTAACGATTTTCCTCATTGGTACATTAATCAGACATTTCCCACAGCCTACTTTAGCAGCATTCCTTCCATCTGAACAACTTCTCTTGCTTTGCAAAAAAGGCCTCATTCCACAAAGTTTTCAGCAAAAACATTAATAGATGTTGCAACTTTCAGCACTTATTCTTTACGTCTAATCTTGTTTTACAAGTCTTTTCATTACAACCTAATGAATGACCTAGTGATAACAGAAGAATCCCCAAGGAAATTTAGAAACAGCTTGACAGATATTTTGGGAAGCTTACGTGATACTGAGAGCATCATCTTCATAACTAGTTTTATGCCAGTGTATGGACACAATGCAGTGCCTGCTAGCTGAATTTCCATTATTTTTTGCAGTGGGATAGTGATGGAAAATGAGTTTTTTGTTCCCAGTGCCTATGAGATGTTTGACAGGAACTTAAGGAAATGAGGTGGAAAGGGTGCAGAAGATGCTGTATTGGCTTATTGCCAGGATGACAGAGAATATGACACCAGAATGTGTTATGATGGAAAAGAAGCTCCTAGCTTAAATGTAAAGAATTATAATTGAAATTATTACTGAAAAGAGGACTGGTGCTTGGCTCTAAAATTAAAAGCAGAGATGATCAAATGACCAGCAACATTCTGAAAATTTTAACTGAAAAAGTAGGATCAATTTTTCAGAGAGGAATTTCTCCCTTTTCTTCTGTCACTAAGTAACACTGCAAAGTGCCCAAAAGAGCACAGTTTTGGAGAGAAAAGTGTTATTGTCAATCATGCTGACCTTCTGGTCTTTGTCTGTAATTTAATGCAACATTTCCTATAGCCAATTCTCATTTTGTGTTGGAGCTAAGGTATCTCTTTAGAGAAATAATTCACTTCTATTAAATAAGGATGTTAAAAATGGAGTGTTCTGACCAAACTATAGGATTTAGGTACTTTAAACACACTTGTAGTCCTCTTCTGACAAAATTCTCACACTTCCTAGAAGCATTTCTTTATAAACTTCATTTTTATTTGGCAATGTTTTCCCTCTGATTTCAATGCAACTATACACTTCAGTAGATTAAACACATGAACACAGTTTTGCACGGAGTATGAGCCTTTGTCCCTGTCTCACAAAGAGGTTTGGGACTTGATGCTTCTTCTTTACTACAGTATAAACCAGAGACAAACTTCCTGAAAGCAGGGGACTTAAATCAGTATAAAATTGATACAAGCTAAAGTGCATCCCCCATCCTAAGAGGACAGACAACCTGAAGAAGTGACCTTACAGGGGTACGTGTTCATTTATTTCTATATGTAGATAAACCTCAATCTCATAACAATCAAGGAATGCCCAGCCAGTGCTATGATTTTTCCGTTCTCCTCTTGCTCTATCAAAGTTTCAGATGTAAAGTAAAAAGCCCTGCTCGGTCTGACAACCCCAAATATTGTTCTAGCACAGACTTTGCCAGGCACCTTCAGTCCCTGCTGTGATTGAGAAGGACGTTTCTTTGCTGCTGGCTTTGCTGTGTAGCAAGCTGTGTCAAGCGCTGCGCGTATTCTTCCTGCAAGAGAGCACAAGCCTTTCACCCTAATACTCTTCCTTGTTTCTCAGTGACCTGTTAATTTGACTTCTAGATTTCCTTTAGGTTTTTTTCTCATACATTTCCAACATGAGAACTACTCCTCTAAAGCTGGGGCTTTTTTTCTTAATCATATTGTTAACATGTGGCTCTTTCTACTGAGGTTTATTTCCTTCCTTTACCTGAGATTCAGGGAGATACTCTTTATTTCTTCCAGCTTCTGCCTTCCCGAGCAGATCAAGAGCACTTAAGCATGCAAATCATGAAGAGGAAGAGATGTGGGAGTTACGAGCTACAAGCTGGAGCCCAAGGACCAGGGGGGGCAGCTGGGGCAATGGAGCTCTCTGTGGAACTTGGAGTCCGCAGCAGGGAGCGTGCTGGAAAGGTTTGGCCAGGTGACAATGAAGATGCAGAGACAGAAATAATATATCAGTGTGCTTTATTTCACTGATGAAATGAAGCTCCTGAGAGTCATCACACACGTGATGCTCATGCTGCTGCTAAGGAGGGAGAACTGCAAGGACACTATTGATCCCTTTCTGGACTGACGCATCCTATGGGACTTCAGGGACCAGAGATGTGGACTGTAGTGCACTGGAGGTGTCAGTGTCTGTACTGTAGAATCCCAGCAGCTTCAGACTCCTTTTATCATCCACTGTCTGATAATAGAGAGGACTAAAATACTCCAGAAGAGTCACGCTCCAGAAATTCCTACTTTTCTCCCCTGAGTGAGGATTGTTTCTGCAGCTGGTTCAAATGCAGATGTCTGTAATACAGACAGCTACTGGTGAGTAGAATGACTCTTATCTTGATTATAGAAACTATAACAGCTTTCCTGAGTACAAGTGGTTTCTGATTTTCTTGGTGTGAGTGCTGGCGATCCATAGATCCATAGATGTGCTAAGTGCTGTACAGTTCTGTGTAACAGAGGAAAAATAGACTCTTTTTGGTTTATCTTACTCTCCACTGACTTACTACCTGCAAGTACTCTTAATTCACAGCAGTTATTTTAGGGACGTTTGTGTTTCTAAACCCTGAAATCATAGAATCATAGAATCACAGGACGGCTTGGGATTTCAAGACCACCTCATTCCCACCCCCCTGCCATGGGACACCCCCTCCCCCCAGCCCAAGCTGCCCCCAGCCCCATCCAGCCTGGCCTTGGGCACTGCCAGGGATGGGGCACCCACAGCTGCTCTGGGCAACCTGTGCCAGCATCTCACAATCTTCACTGTAAAAAAATTTCTTCCTTATATCCTATCTAAATCCACTTTCTTTCACTTTAGAATTGTTGTCCCCTGTCCTGCCACTACAGGCCTTTGTAAAAGGTCTCCCTTTACATATTAAAAGGCTGCTATAAGGTCTCCCTGGAGCCTTCTCTTCTCCTGGCTGAACAATGTCAGCTCTCTGAGCCTTTCTTCAGAGGAAAGGTGTTCCACCCCTCTGACCATTTTCACAGCCCTCCTCTGGACCTGCTCTAACAGGTCAGTGTCCTTCTTGTACTGTAAAAACAGTAGTGTTTTTTTTTAAAAAGATTGATCATGCATTTTACTATATTTGATTCTCTTTTTCATGAGTGAAAACATTCCCCAGTAGCTGAAAACAGCTAATTTGTAACTAGAAATAAGATTTGGGGAAAAAAAAATATCTAATTTTGAAGAGTACTTCCGAAGCCCTACTACACCACTCTAAAAATACAAAGGGTTTTAAAATTCAGGGACAGAGGAAGACCCAGAGGAATTAATGACCTCAGGGTAAGCGCAAATAAAGCCCTCTGTGTTGTTAATGTTGTGGGTTTGAGGGTTCTCTTTACTTGAGAACTTTAAAAGACTTCTTGAAAGCTGCCACTGGTAACCTGTTGGCCGCCTTCTCCTCCTAACAATGTTCACAACATTAATCGAGCCATTTCAATTCACACTTTGTGTGAGGCAGGTCGGCTCACACTGCTCCAGGTCTACAGGTCTTTCAAGACTCAGGTGCGAAGAACATTTTCCAAAAATAAAGCAAAAACCAGCACCAATCAACACTCCAAAGTGTATCTTGGCAGAATTACAACAGGGAGAAGCAGGAAACTGTCTCCCAGATAGACCATGGTCAAAAAAGTCCTACAACTGCAGAGATGATTCCCCCAAACTAGAGTAGCCTTTGGGAATTTAAGCCATTCCCTTCTTTATTTTTTTTTTTTTTAGCTGTTTCAAGGCAGTGGATTTGAGCCCAATTCCCAAAAGATCGTTAGAAACAACCCCCACCCCATGCTCCAAGTGACGGGTCAATAGTTGACCCTTGCCCGGTCCAAAGCAGGAAGATGCTGGTGGCAGGGGGCTGACATTGATCATGGTCTCATGACTCTCTTTGGGCAGCGTTTGCTTCTCTGCGCTGTCTGTTTCATGTCTTCATTGTGATTTTGTCAACCCCACATTCATGTCTGGTCTTGAGGCTTTCAAAGTGCATCATGTTTGTCTGAAGAAGCTCGCTGTGAATGAAGTGGGTTGTTTCACTTCTGTATGTCTCTTGTATCCCAGCCAACAAGTCAGTTTATAAAATATTCATAGCATAAATGATGAGCCAGAAAATCAGCTCACGTTGGCATTTCCACATCCTAGCCTACAAGTGCCAGGAGGATTCTTAGGTTCATAAATGTTGTGTCCAGGAGGGATCACCAGGATGGGCAGCTCTGATCAGCAGCTAGCGGAGAAATTGCTGCTGTGACCTCTATGGACTGCTCTGCTGTGCATTCGGGGCTGAGCTCTGCTCTGGAAGGTTTTATGAGGCTGTGGTTACATCCCTTCCTGAGCTGTCCCAAAATCATCATTAAAAAAAAAAAAAAAAAAAAAGAATGGAATAACTAGTACCTTTTCTACCAGTGCAGCTCTGCTGGCTTTTATTTATAGTCATTGGATTCAGTGTCCTGAATAAAAGAGCTGCTCAGGAAGAGGAATGTTTTTGCTCTTTCATGGATCCTTTATACACTGTGCTCAAGCTAACTCTTAACTTTCTTTTTTTTCAGCAACTGAATGCATTTAGTGTCTTTCTGTAAAGAACCCTCTGATAGCAGCTCTGTGTAGACATTTCAATTTATCAATCTCCTTTCAGAGCGCAGATGCCAAAACTGGACCCACTATTACAGTGATGGTCTCAGTAATGCTATATACAGAGTGAATATTGTTTCCTGCATTCCTATTGCCCTAGTCATGCACATGAAGACCATGCTGCTCCTTCTTCTTTCTCCCGTCCTTGCACAGCATATTTGGTTTTATACAAGCAGTGTTTCCTATGGCCACTGAAGACAGCACTTGGAGTGGTCTACCACGTGCAGCTATAGACTTTCCCTTTAGCTATCTGGTCTCTGCTTTTCACTGCTTTAAAACATTGTTTAATCTTGGATAGCTTTTCCAGGAAATCCAGCTGACTTTCATTTAGTGGTCTCTTCTCATCACTGTCTCATGTCGAGAAGGCAGTCGTAGTTCTCGGAAATGGGACAGCTTCCTCTATCCAACCTGACCTCCTTCAGAGGAAGGGAAAAAGCCAACGTCGTTACCTAGAAGCTTTCATCTTGAAATATGGTCATTAGGATTTGCAGTGCTACTAGAAACATATTTGAGTAGTCATGTTTCTTTCTTAAAATAATGATTATTCCTGCATCTTTTACAGGTGCCTCCTGCATAGCTTTCAGGGAAAGCACAGGTCTGGCTTCCACATCTTTCAAAATATTCATTATTTTTGCCCTTTTCAGCATCACCTCATAAAAATAAATTATAGGAATTAAAATTGGGAAGGTGATGGTTTAATTTCTCAAAAGTGAAATAATCACTCTGGCTTATATTGGAAATTGGGTTGTCCAAAAGGAAATGGGCAATACAAAATGCAAATGTCAGGTGGTCGGTAGGAGGTCATGGTGCCAGCAGGTTCAGGGGCTTTCCCCCCCAGCACAGAACCTACCAACCCTAAACCAAACACTGATGATGAGTGTCACATTTCCATCATGATGTGCTGCTGAACCACTTACCTCAAAAATAGGACTTCAAAAACCATGGCAAAGAAAAACCATCTCATCTCCAGGAGGACCCTCAGAGTGCCCCCCTAGGAAATCAGGTGGCTTTTGCACTGCAGGGGCAGATCCTCCGAGGGTGAAAATCAGTGCGGCTCTGGTGTGGCCAGGGCAGCTCCACAGGTTTGCACCCGCAGAGTATGTGGCTGTTGGCAAAGGACGTTCAAATCCTTATCTTGTTCTGCCTGTTCCTGAATGGAATTGACTTGATTATTCATGAAACAAAAGCCATCGGTAATGGATGAGATTTATGCACCACACATTTTGCTGCCTAATAATAATAATGGCTTAAAAAATTAAAATTGACTTAGCCTGTGAAAGACGTGTTGTCACTGGGATGCTTTTCCTTGCGAAATTCCCCCTTTGATGCTGAATGTGAAATCTCATATTAGATGGAAACATATGAGATGCTCACGGCAGACTCTTTGTCATCCTTGTCAGGAGCGGAGGGCTGAACTCTGGGTTCTCAGAGGTGGTTTGAAATGTGCAGCTCCTTTTCTTCAGCAAGTCGTTCAATATGCAAAACTAAGTTTGACAAAAATGTGCCAAGAAATATTATGTTGAGATGTTTTCAAGGGAAAAAGGAAGGAGGTTGAGGGGGAAATCCATATTGTAAAATAGCTAGTTACCAGAATATAAAATACTGCATCATTAAAAGAAGAACGCAGCCCATCTCCCCTGCTTTCTTTTAGGTCCCAATTCATCAGACAATTCCTCTTGAGTAAAGCACGTGCCAAACTTTATGCATGTGCTTATGTGCCTGGCTGAATACAGATGGACTTAATCATGTGTTTGTACGCTTTGCTCAGCAGGTTTCTTAATTAGAGAAGTTGTTTAAAAAAAAGTCCTGTGGTGATGGCTTTTCCATTCTTTCTTTAGGAGCCAATGTCTTTAAAGCTAGTGATATGCAATTGCATCTCAGCGTGTTACAAAATATTAATTAAAGCCACACTCATGCAAACAATCCCTCTTTACCAATGAGCCCAAGGGGAAAGAAATCCAGGCACCATCAGACCACTTGTTTACCGGAGCACAGGTTCTTTTATAAAACATCTGAAAACCAGTGGCATGATCATGAGATAAATGCCACGATAAATTAACTGGCCTATTGCCTTTTTCCTGTGGCACTTATCAACACTAGCTCCAAAAAGTATGCCTGACTTTCCTAGCTGAAACAGCAAGAAAAAAAGTGCTGCAACCGGCCAATCTCCATTTACTGGGGGAAAAACCATGATGAAAATGCCACCCTGCATCCACTGCAGACCAGTCGGAAAATATCAAGAGAAATAACCTGATCCTGCAATGTCTTTGCACCTGGTTTTTCTACCGTTTTTAGAGGCTGGAAGCATACACCGAATTTTAGGCCTCGTGATGTTGCACGCTCAGAAACTGCCAATGCGGTAGCAGCAAAGGCAGGAGATTCAACGGGATCAGTGTGCCCAGGGCTGCTTGGGTGAATATTTTGGTTTTATGAATGATTAAAGATGCTATTCAGTCAAGTGCCTAATGCTAAGCAAAGACATGAATTCATCATCACACATAAGCATATAATATACTTATTATAGCTTTTTTTAAGATTCAGGTTTACATTTAAGTGCTTCACTGCTTGTTTTCCTTTTATTAATAGGGCTTTCTGTGCATATGCATGCACATGCATATATTTTGGTAGTACCCAAACTCAAGCTATGGATGTATTGAAACTAATGGTTTTACTGACTTAAGCCTATGCTTAAATTAAGGGTATTTCTTCAAAATTGCTCTCTAAATTAAACCTAAAGACTATAATCTTTCTTTGCCCTTGTTACCACTGACAACCCTTCAGCTCCTTCTCCAAAGAGAAAAGAAAGCCTAGGTACCACTGAGGGACCACTGAAGCTCAAAATCAGACCACTTTCCCAGAAAGATGGCAAACAGCAGGGCATTTGCTGCAAAACAGTGGATGAAATTTACTTCTAAAATCTAAATACAGGGGAAAAAATAATAGCATTTTGTTGAACATTTATTTTTAGAACACCAGCAGCTTAGATTTGATTCAGTTACTGAAAAAATTCCTACTGTCTTTGCCTAGTCTATATAGATACATAGACAGGGCTCTTGTTATAGCAGCCAGGAGGTAAAGAAAGGAATCCATTTTAATAATCTGTTGAGCTTTTTTCAGATTAAATTTTAAAGGCAAGAAAGGGCTGACCCCATGCACGTATGTTGGATTTTGTTTGCTGTGCAGGCAGGGAGAGAAGCATAAATAGGGTCTGGGCTGCCTCGTGGACAAGGTTGAAGTAGGCACCATTGCTGCTGCCAAACAGGTGTGCAGACTGAGTTTCCATTCACATTGAAGCAGTTATTGTGGCCGTGGCAGCCCTGGGTGAGCCTTTCCTCCGTGCAGATGGTGAGGCTGCAGCCCTGCCCTCAGCAAGGAGATGGAGCGTTTTGAGAGTCCCCCTGCACAAGGAACAAGGACAGCTGGAGCAAGAAGTCTTATCAAGATCTCAACCTAGATGCTAGGAATTCTTTTTCCAATTAAATACAGGGGCAGCACTGTTTCATTTTCTGGCAGTCATCATGAATTTACACTGCTGACCCATGTACACCTGATGTTTGGTCTCCAAAAAGTCCAGATTTCTTGACTGCTCCATACCCTTGGCTCCTGCTCTCTACATGATCTGAACTTTGGGATGCTGGAGGATTCAGTCAGCAAAAGGGAGCACACAGTAAACTACTGAAAACCACATTCTTTTTAAAGAGAATTTTTATATACATTTGGGTTTCTCAAATGATCTGTGGAATGCTCTGATGTGAGGACAAGAAAAAGAGGAACATGTTAGAGGTTGGTAAAAAATAATAGGCAAAAGGCACGCAATAATAAATCTGCATTTATCCTTGTTAGGAGAATCAAAACATTTTTCAGCTTTATCCAAAGGAATGTTTTGGAGATTATCAAAACATTTCACTATTATTAACACACTTTAGCTTTATCAAAATGAGGGAGCTGAAATGATTCATTTCAACGCCTTTCTTTAGAAAACGGTGTCAGAACTGACATGTTCCCACAAAACATTTTGATCTTTAGCGAACAATACAGTTTAGTACAAAAAACTCTCAAGGGAAAACAGTTTATCCAGCTTTCCCTGAAATATAAACTCCTGGGTTTTCCACCCCCTGGGTTGTTTCTGCCAAACACACTGCAAGGGTTTTAAGGATCTGGAAACAGAGGCTGGTTGGTACCTACTGCAGAGCACTGTCCAGGTGTACTCCATCTCCTTCTGTCTCCGAAACTGCATGAAAGCAGTAGGTTGCCTGTGTTAATACCATGGTTGCCTTCCCATCCAGGCTAACCACTGTGGTGATAACACACCAGTGTGGCTGGTATGTTTCTACTGCTGCCCAGTGATGATCTGGACAAGCCCAAAGGATGCTTGTTTCCCAGAGATCCATGGCCAACCTGATGGTTATTTTAGATCTGGCAACTGATTCAACACCCTTGATCACCACATTTTTCTCACACCATGAGGGTTTCTTGCACTAATAGATGGACTTGCAATGGTGTTTTTCTAAAGGATCCCTCAGCTAAGCAGGGTGAGGGGCCATGGGACAGTACAGGATCCCTGTGCAGCACCCACATCCATGTTTGACTGCCCATGGGGATGCCCACGGGGATGCTCAGGTGTTCACCACTCTGGCTGTGCAATCCCACCCCAGACAGCCCTGAGGTGCAACAGCTGCTGTTCTCCTCATTGCAGAAGCTCCCAGGTTTCTCCTCAAATGAAGCTCTTCAACAGGTGAGCAACATTTTGAGGAGCAGGGTGAATTTCCTACTCAAGGGGGAACCGTTAAGCTGTTTCAGAGAGCAAACCCCAAGGTGAGATCAGTTTACGCTCATCTCTGTCCTGGAGGCTGTTGGGGGCATGCTTGCCTGAAAGAAGAAGTGTTAGGAGATGCTGGAAGTTAAAAAAAATACACCCCCCCAAAACAGGCTGCAACACATCTTGCTCCTATGAGGGATATTCATTGCTTTTCTCCATGCTCCCTCTGCTACCACAGCTTGAGAAGGATCCTCTCCTGGATTTGAGTAGCACCCACTTAATTCTTGTGCCACAGTGAAAGAAGTATGAAAGATGAACAAAAGATGAGTGGGGTCTTGAAACACGACCTGTTTATCACATTCCCATTCCTACCCCTTAATTTTGCTGATTTCCTTGGCATCTGGTGGCAGCAAGATGTAATTATTTCCGTTCTATATGACTGGTACCAATGGGGACAAGGGAAGGTATATGTAGCAGAAAGTAATAAGGCTTCTCTTTTGTTCCCCAAAATAGCAAAGGTCTATCATGAACCAGTCAAAAACCCTCTGCAATTTCTCTGTTGTCAGACAGAGAAACCCATCATCTGATGAATCGCTTTGCATGCCTGACCTGAATTCCTTGTGAAAGTGCTGAATGTTCTTTCTTTTTAAGCTGTTCCCTGTAAAACAAGGAAAGAAACAAATTCATTCACCAATTTGCCTTCTCTTTCATGGCATGAATTAAAAAGGTGCTTCTAGACATTGAGAACATAAGTTCCATGGGAGCAAGACACAACTGCATGTCCCTCAGGACCAAAAGAAACACCCCCAGCCCCCGACCCCCCCCCTTTTTGTGTCACTTAGGCTATCCTAAGTGACACATCTGCATTATCAGGCTTATGCAGCTCTTTAAAAACTTCTGCACAACTGGGGTGGAAGTTAAGAATAGTTTGCTACTATTTTTTGGCCAGCTGTTTTCCAGCCTCCATCTGACCCTGAATTCATAAGAAGATTATCTTTGGAGCCTGGGATGAGTTAGGGAAAAAGATCCTATTGATAATTATGTTCAATTTTATAACCTTGAAATGAGGTTGAAACTAAAACTATCCTAGATGCTTTCTTGTGAAACAGTATGTGTGTCGTCAAGTCAGACAATGTTCTTGGTGAGAGGTGCAGGGAAACTGTCACCATCAGTGTCCTGGGGGGGGGGGAAGGAGTTGGAGGAAACGGGGTTTTACAGCTGTGAGGAGTCCAGTGTTGCCAACCCTTTCCTGCTCTTCAGCGAGACAACCAGTGGAGATGCTAAAGCCTTACAGGGTGCAGGGCTCCCACGAGAGCCGGCAGCAGCTTGGTCTCCCTGTGACAAGAGCAAGTCAAGTCCAAGTTTTCAGGATGAATCAGGTCGAGCAGAAACTTGAAAATGTGTTTCCTGTATATCGACGAATGCGTCAGCTGCCAGGCTAACGCCTGCCCTCGCCTCACACCTGGAACTTGTCAAAACTCATATGTTCCTGGAAAAGGCTCTGGTTTTGGCAGATACTATCCGCTGAAAGAGATGCTTTTGAAAACTCCCGTTGAGCCCTATTTATAATCCAAACCTGCTTGCGTGAAGGTTGAGCTCCACTGATAATGCATGGATTCAAATGAAAAATCACCAGGTTAGCATTTAGGGCTGTAATTTTTTTATCTCTCAAAAAGTGCTTCTTCTTCAGTTCTGCAGCTCATTTTTGTCAGGTTCAAAGAGGAAGAGAGCTTTATCATTTAGAAAAGGCCAGAAAAATCTAGGCATCTTTTTTTCTTTGAATGTTAGTAACCACATACTTTCTTCTCTACCAACTACAACACAACAGATGTCAATTAGTGCATGTCCATTGACTAAAATCTGTGCCATTATTCGCTGTTTTCAACAAAAATTACTTTTTAAAAAAATTTTGTTTTGGATGTTCAAAAGGCTCAGCAGCCACCTGGCTCTTGAAGCAACGTGTGTTACAGAGTGAGTTAGCTCCCAGCACCCCAGGAGACAAGGCTTGTGTCAGGAATGACGAATTACCTTTTCCCTCTTTGAAAGAGCAAGGAGAGGGCATGGCCAGTGCATCATTACTGTCACTATGTGTCCAGAAAATGAGCCAGCTTCAGAGATCCAAAGCGCAGGACCTGGGGAGACCCAGGTCTGCCCCACACCCGAGGGTCTGCCTTGGCCAAGGAGCCAAGCAACGAGGGGGGGAGCAGCAGGACCTGAGAGTGACTGATCAAAGCTGTCCTCATCCACCTGAAATGGTGCTCTGGAGAGGGAGATGAGCATGATGGAGTAGGAGAAGGGGGAGAATAGCTCTGCATGTCCTTCAGGTTGGAATATTTTAATTTGAGGTCATTATTTCACCAGTGAAACTCCTGTTAGAGTGAGAAGTTGACTCTGCTAAAGGGTTCGAGACTGAAACCAAGAACTCAGGGACTCCATATTGTGAACAATCAAACCCTAACACAAATATTTTTTCATTATAAATTTTTAACAAGAAACATCATTAGTATAGTTGTACAGCTAATGCCAAGAGATTTTGGGGAGTTTTTTGCAGTGGCTTCAAATTAACAGTGCCTGAGCTGAAGAAGATGACATTCACCATCACAGTCTGCCTGCTGTTTCACTGGTTGTCTTGATTCCTTTTTTATTTTTCCCCCAAAAAATGCCCTGCAGAGATCAGTGTGTAATTTTATGGCCAGGTATAAGCAATCTATCAGGGAAAATCGCCAGGTTCAGAATTAGAAGGTTTTCTGTGGCTACCTATTTCCACACGGCTGTGAAAGGGCATGCTGAGATTGTGCTTCAATAGCAAAGAAGCCAATATTGCCAGGCCAAGCTCAATCTTCCATAAAAAAAGAAGTCTAATAAAGTCCAACAATGACCTTCTTCTACTTGTTTCTACAGTAATAGCTAATCCCTCTCCTACAGTAAACTCAGTCCCCTGTTCTGAAATTAAAGATTACTTGCAGCTGCTGGGACAACATGGTCAGAGCTAGATGTTTATTTGGCTCCTCAAATGGAAGTGGATTCCTTTGGAAGGCTCACCTGGCCCATGAGTTGCTGGACAGCCTTGAAGGTCCAGGTCTAAACCTCTTCATGGCAAATGCGTGGACAGCATTGGGCAGAAAAGCTCATTTCACGGAGGTCCTTGGGGTTTGTGCTCCTGGGAGGTTAATAGGCTGCATGAACACGGCAATGAAGGAATAAGGCGAGCTGATGTTTAACCATTTTTCCCATCCATGGCCCAGATCCCCCAGATCTGGGACATGCATTTTCGTTTGTACCACTACAGGAAATGTACATATTTTAAAGTGCATTTTTGGGCAGGCAATATTTGCAGGACCCATGGTATTTTGCAAAACAGGGCCCCAGTCACCACCAGCAGCACTCTCTACCTGTTTTCAGGAGAACACTACTCCAGTGCTTGGTGAGATAGTATCATCCTTCCTCTTTTCAAACTGATTTCACAAGGAGAATTATGGAAGTCTTTTACTGCTGGGGGGACTGAGACATAGAGAGATTCACTGACCGTACAGTCCAGGGGAATTATGAATTTACATCTCATGTGCGACCTTTATAATGCACATCTTGGAAAGGCTTCACCTATTCTTGCACTAACCAGGAGCTGTGGGATTCCCTTTCTGTTGTAGGCTAAGCCAGAAGGTCTAAAGAGTAAGTGATGCTCAGCTCCCCTGGCCCTAATGCATGAGCAGGTACCCTGTGGGTACTCCTGCAATGCTTTGACATTCGTCTTCATGAAGGCATGTACCTTGCAACCTGCTCTCCAATTATGTTTATTTGTCCAAACACCTTGTAGATGCTTCAGGCCACAACAGTGAGTCCTTTAGTGAAAACTGTAGACAGGAAAGAAAGAGGAAGAAACACCAATTTGGTTTTCAGGTGGGATTTTAACCAGACCCTCTTTACCTGTGAGCCCTCCGTGTGGCGCCTCATGCTCCACAAACACATCTGTCACCATAGTTTTTCAGTAGGTTTTCAAAAACACGGGTGTTACTTTCAATCACAGGCTTGAGGTATCCTGAGCGTGGCAGATGAGAATCAGATTTGCTGCTTGTTTTATGTGCTGTTTGAGAGCTGATGGTTTTGGACAGAGAGGGCAGGTTTGGAAATGGTTATGTCCTCTCCTTGAAGCTTCCCCAAAGCACATTGTGAAGCAGATGGGACTGTGAGGTGCATCTTCTACAAAGATATAACCAACAGACAAAAAGCTCCTTATACTCAAGACAGCAGAAACCCAGCGAATACCCTTTTGCTTGCACACCAGAGCAAATTTGTTGCTGCCCCATGCCTACTGCATTCACATATTGCTTTCCTCCTTGGCTTTGCCATGCTAGTGGCAGGTCCCCTCCCCCAGGAGCAAGGTCTCCCACATCCCACCTCCAACGCTTTCAAACAGAAGTGGCAGAGAGCCTGAAAACCCAGAGATTAGCGCATGTGGGAGGTAAAAACCCTCCTGAAGAGCATGCTTGTTATGTTAAACACTATCCACTCCCTGTTTTGAATAACAATTTGATTACTTAGCTGCATTCGGAAAAGAAGAATGCTTCTAATCCTGTTTAACCCTCTTTGGTTTTTGAATTAGTTTCCCAAGCTTTTAGGATAATGAGAAGGCATTACTGTCATCTGGCACCATTTCCTTCCTACTACCTTGCAGCCCCCCAGCCCAGGTGGCCTGTGATGCTGCGGAGCATCCCCTGTGATGCTGGAGACCCCGGGAATCTGCACGGTGGTAGGTGCTGCTTGCCCAGGACAAAGGCAATCCCTTCCCTGCACTTTGAGCTGTTATTGCCATGAACTTTGTGACCCTGTGTGGCTTTCAGCTAAATTCAATGAAATAAACCCCACCGACTCAACACCAAACCAACCAAAACCATACAAAAACCCAGCACTGGTATTTGGAAGATTTTCCCGCTCCCAGATTTTTCTAGGATTTGGTGTTCACAGTTCCTCAGTCCTTGTGAGCTGCTTTCCTGTGTCTGTTTTGCTTAAGCAGGGTGGGAAAATATGTGTGTACAAATGTATATATGTGTGTGCATAACTGGCCAGGCTTCTCTGGGATATTTCAATGCTGAAAGAACCTGGTCTTCCTCTCCTGGCTGGGGACAACGTTTGTGCTTGGCTTGACAGCAGAGCTTTCCAGCCTACCTGGGTGTCCCGGGAATGCTTTGCCAAGACACTGAATTTCAAGCTAAGCTCTTGTGTTTTTCTTTTTTTGTAAGTGGTTCATCACTGGAATCCGCTGTTGTGCTGTTTCCTTCTCCTTGAGGCTGCCCGGTAGCGTTGTGCTTTCCCTCTTCCCCAAGGAAACTTAAAAACCAGTTGAAATCAAAGACTGTGTGAGCTTCCTTCTAGCCACCGTGGCCGAGTAAATAATTTACTTTGTCAGCAGGAGACACCATTGTGCCCCAAATCAATATAGATGACAAAGACGAGCATCCCTTCTTATTAAATGCTCCTCATCTGCTGAATTTGAGTCACGACTCTGTTTTACAAACACACATCATATATATGGATACATTAACAGTCAATACCTTTCCCCTGTTGTTTGTTGGGTAGATTGGGAGACACTGGGGAGTTTTAAACTTTATTCCCAGCCAGGGAGGGATTTTAATGTCATTACTCACACTGAGATCTTCTCCACTCCACAAATAGGCCATTGATTTTAATGGGGCAACTTGTAGCGTGAAGCATTATTTAGTGTGATTAAGAGTATTATAATTTGATGACTTCTGTTCGTTACCATAATGGGATGTGCAGATAGTGACAGGATAACTGGTCGCCGGTTTCCTGCTGAAACGAAGTAAGTGTATGTGATATGGGAAGTGCAATCTGTACTCCAGCTCTGGGAGGTGTAATGGAAATGAAAGAAAAGATGGTGAAGATGGCATTTGCCTCTATTGCTGTTTCTGATTGTGAGTCAATGTTTGCCATTTCCAGAGTTTTGGAAATTGCTGAACTTTCCCCATAATTCTCTCTCCTGCAGGATGTTTCAAACAAAATGGACCAATTTTGCTCATTCCCGGTTCAGCCATAGTCCCCAGGGCTTTTGGGCTCTTGGGGTATAATAAACCTCTCCCAGCTTTAAATGACTAAAATGCACATGTCCCCGGGGTTTTCTCAGTAGGGACCTCTATACAGCCATGTTGTTTGGCCAGAGGCTGCGAGGAGACCTGTCATCCTGAAAGCCCCTTCATACCCCAAGCACCACGGAGCAGAGGGGAACTGATGTTCCCTGTCCTGGATGGAGAGCAACCTCTTGCCCAGGGATATCATGTTTGGGCTCTACTTCAAGTCGCCCAAGCACAGGGGACCAGCAGAGGCACTCGAACCTCCTCTTTCACCCCCACGATGCCTCCAGAACATCTGGGGACATTAGGTAATACATATTTTATTTTGGTAGGTTAAAAGTAATGTTTTGGATCAGGTTTGTTTCATCCACAGCATCATCATTCCCTGCACCGAGGAAAGTCAGCAGCATGGGTGAGCTGGGAAAGACACAAATAACTTTTTCATTGGCAGTTTTTGATGCAATTGCCCTGTGCCTACAGGTCAAAATCCGTGGAAAGGATTAGCATTGCAGCAGCAAGTGGGCTACTCCATTAAAAGAAGCTTTTCTTCTAAGGGAGAATGGGCAAATCTGTCTTTCTACATAAATCTGAGAGATTTACACAGTTGCTTGACAAGTTCAATTCATTTATCTGTGTCTTAATCAACTGTTAAACATACAGGTGTTGAGGGTAATATCTATGGGCAACTTCTTTTGTTTTCTCAAAGTGAGTTTTATTTTGAAGTTTTTTTCCCTGATCCTCTTGCCTTTTATTGCCTTTGTACTGGCTAAGGTTTCTGATTTTGGGGAGAGCACCCATAGTGAATATTTTTACAGAAAAAGCTAAAATGAGTCATTAACTCCATCCACACAAATGATGGAGAAAAAAATGGAACTTTCAGGGACTAATTACATAGAGGTTTTTAAATCAAGGCTTCCAAATAGTATGTAATAACTCATGTGGCTGCTAATATGACAAAAAAAATCTGCTAGATAAAGAACAAAATGGAAGGACTGGGAATATTTAGGATCATTTAATGATGAATTAAGGAATTATCATTGTTCTTCCTGGGGATTTTAATTTGAAGCGAAGAACATTAAATGCCCCTGTTTCTTGCTTCATTTAACACTACCAGGGGTAGTCTGCTCACTTGTTTTCTGGACGTATTCCCTGCAGTTCAACCTATCATGTTAATTGTATTCTCACATTATTATTACATTCCTTCCCCCTTCCCCAGGACAAAAAAAAATGTCTTCTTTGGACACACCAGATGCTCTCCCCTGAGACATGTTCTTCCCAGCAAAGCTCTCATTGCAGAATGGCCATCACCTGGCTGCTGGGCTCCCCCAGGGTAACCTCCCCAAAGAAGACACAAAGGGAAGAAATAATCCCCAGTGAAAACTGTTTCCCCAAAACCAAAGTGTCAGCAGCCAGTGCTGCCTATCTGTCTGTGTTTAGAGTCATGCATGTTGTAACTTGCTGTATGGTCCATAGTTAAGGCCAGGGAGGGCCAGCCTAGCAAGTGCACCCATCCTCTCCAGGCAGTAGGATTTGCAGCAGCTGCTGGGTTGGGCATTATTATTTTTTTTTTTAATCTTTTATCTCATCCCTGTTACCAGCCCAGTGTGTCTACCCTGGCGTCGCATGGATGTGATGACGTTTTGGCACCTGCAGGACTGGCTCCTTGCATGCTGGCACACATCCTCCACCCAGTGCCCACACAGCATCTGAAGGACTGGAGACAATGGGGCCATTTCCATGCAGTTGCTAATAAGCAGTAAAAGCCGGCAGTGCCCTTCATGCCTCCCCAGGTTTGCTATCAGATTTGGAAGGTGTTACTAATTTTACTGCTAGCCTATACATCAGCCTGTGTTCTCTCAAACACTTCTTGATGGGCTTGGCTTGAATTTCTAATCCATAATGAAGTCTGGAGCTGAGCTAATTAAACATGAGCTGTGGTTTCATTTCAAATCTGTGCACAGGTTGTCCTCAGATGAACCACTGTGAAGGCCCAGATTCAACACAACACTCAAACACATGCCTTGAAGGACCAAACTCGGTGTTCACGAACATACCCACAGAGGCACCAGCTCTGCAGGGCAGAAGGAGCCATCACTGTGAGCATCAGCTTTTTATGCAACAGCATTTTTGATGGACTGACAGATTTGGTCTGATCCTGCACAATTTGCTGGGATTTTCAAGGTTCTTCCTTGAATAAAGGGCAGCAAGATCAAAACAGCTCCTCAAAGCCTTCTTGCATCCTGGCTGCTTCTTGCCACTGAAGAGCAGGATTTCACTCACTAATTAAGGAGATAAGAGCATGCCCTTTTTCTCCTCTGAGGAATCAGGCTCTGTGCGGGCTGCAGGGGGGTCAGCAGTCTGCTGGAGGACACACGGTGGGTGTGGAGCTTTACATTCCTGCACAGCGAGCCCTTGCTTGCTGCCCTCCTCTCTGGGTGGAGGAGACCTTTGCTGTTGAGTGTTTCACCCCTCGGTACCACCAACAGAGGGATGTACAGGGCAGCTGTGGACCTTCTCCCCAGAGCCGCTATTTGCACAGCTGGGGCTACTGCAAAGCTTTTGCAACGAACCCAACCCAAGCAGGCAATTGCATCTCAATGCAATTATAAAGAAATACAGTGCTTTCAGGTGTAGAGAAAGTGAAAAATGTTGTTCTGTTACTTGGTCTTCTCATTTCTGAAGCTCCAGTCTGACTTGATTTACTCTGGCTACCTTGTGGCTTTTCTGTGTTTACAGAAACTAACTCCTTTTTAAAGTACTGTTTTAAAAGATGTTTTCATCTTTCTTGTCTAGATTGAATTGATATCACAGCTTGCTTGTCCCTGACACTGGTAAACAAACAAATGCATTCTTCTGTTGTTAAATATTAAAAGAGTACCAAGTACAAAACAGATGATTAATGACTTGGGTGCTTCCACCTGGCAAACCAAATTACTGAGAATATTGGACAGCACCAACTTCATAATAAATTGATTATTCCATCCCTGCTTAACTGTAGGGTAGAAGGAAAGCAAAACCAGATGACTGGTGAATGAACCACTCATGCATGGACTCAGAACCTGAAACTTCCCTTAGATCATTTTATCGACCTACTTGTAAAGCTCTGAATATTTCACTAGTGCCAAGTGTTGGAGGCAGGAATGGTTGGTGCGTAGTTGAGCCCTGGTGCAGGCAGGTCCTGCAACAGATTGGATGAGCCTCATTCCTACATAAAGCTGGGAATGAAATTTCCCTTTATTTCAGCAAGACTAGTACTAGATTTTGACACTTCCTATGCAAGCACCTAATCGGATGCCTTGTCATGCACTAGCCCCTGTTGTGCACAGATAAATCCCTTATTTTAACTGCTAACAAAACTCTCTCCTTGTTAAAGATGGGGGATAGTCTTTTTGCAAACTCTTTTTCTGAAGTGCTGATGAAACACCGCCAGCAGACTTTGCAAACCTAGCTCACATTTAGCTTTATTTCGGCATTTTGGAATAGAGCTGAGACCTTTCTGAAGCAGTCAAGGTGAACCACTCCAGCCTCTGCACACGTTCAGCCTGATGTACACGTAGTTTTGTGTGAGCTTTTGCTATTTCTAAATGTTGAACATTGAGATAACACCTACTAAGGGAATACCAGGTTTTCCCCACACGTCTGGTTTGCAAAAACATCCAGAAACGTTTTCTTTTTTTCATTTCAAAATGAGTCAGAAAGAAATTTCAGAATGACTTTTTAATTTGCTGCTCAGCCTCCTGCCCACACAGATGGACTCTTTTCGTGACGACAAAAAAAAAAAAAAAAAAAAAAAAGTTTCTCATTGCTGTTTGTCTTCTATTTACCAGCTACAAAAAGGGCTGGAGAGGACAGGTTTCATCCCTGTCCACATCTGATGGTGGGACTGTGGGAGTGGGGCAGCTCTAGGCACCACACACCGAAATTCAGGAGTGATGGAAAACCGGCTGTGTTGCTTTTCCAACATTGCTCTTCCACTGTTGCTCCTGAGAGTCCCTTCCCCCAGTACCTGGCACCCTCATGTCTGCTATGAACTCTATATGACCAAAGGTTTGGGTTTTTTTTTTTTTGCAGAAACACAGCACCTCCTGTTGTTTTCTTCCTCCAAGAGGCAGGTTTCAAATAGACACGCAGAGAGGTGGTGAATCCCAGTTTACAGGTCTTTATTTTTCAAGCAGATGAGTTATTTCTGTATTTTGGCAATTAATTCATCCCCATTAACAGCAGGCTTAGCTGCCTGTAACCAACCTACCCCTAGCATGGGAGATCTAATGGGGTTACAAGGCACTTACAGATGAAGATCTAAACGACAGAAAGAGAAAAACAAACTTTTTGTTCTGCTTAAAGGAAAGATTATTCAGAAAAAAAAAAGAAAGGCTTTAAAAAATACTATTTCTCTTTTTCCTCCCTCAAAAATGAAGTTTTTATTGCTTTTTGTGGTTAAGCCTAAGGCAGGTTTTGCTATTTGAAAACAAACTGCCATCAGCCTCCAGCAAAGACAACTTGCAATCTCTGGTTTCTTAAAGCCAGCTCTGATTTTCTTGCCTTCGTAAATATTTATTTCCCCTAACCAAGCAAGAAATCCAGTAGGATTCATTTGATTAACCATACATTTTTGCGCAATCCACTGCAGAAAGTCAAGGAGAATTTGTAACCAGACACATGACGGAAGAAGGACTCAGATCGCTCAGAGAAGTGAGGCTGGTGGGATTTTATCCCATCTCACCTTGAGTTGTCATGTGTGGGTACCTTTAAAAATCCTTAGGGTAGTGAAGCTTCTGTCCCTTTGGGACTGTAAATGACATTTCATATTTATCATACATGCAGGAGGCTGCTCTGTGTCTTTCCCAAAAGCTTTCTCTAGGTAGTGAGGTTTGACTCCACTGTCAAAGTGAATGTTTGAAAGCTCCCCAGTGCTGAGAAGCCGAGCCAGGTATCTTGGAAAGCATTAAGGTACCAGGCAAGAGCAAGGGGAAGATGCAGGCAGGATGGCAGGAAAAGGATATGCTTTTAAATGTGGCTCGTTAAATCCATTGCTCCACAGAAATTATAAATGTGGAATTTCAGTGGGGTGGATGAGGTTTATTCCATTAAACTTTCCATGGTCAGGGTTAATTTGTCCTCGTAGACCCCAGGACAGCACCCAGCCATGTCAGGTCTTGCAAGCACACATCTGTGCATCAGGGCTCTCCCCAAGCACAGGTCTGGACCTTCTTCTCCCTGTGCAACTCTGCAGGCTGCGCACACAGCCCATGTTCAGAGACACTCTGACTTCCACCAGCACTGGATCAGGCCCCAGTGCAATGCCAGGGGAACCTGTGAGCAGTGGCCAGTCCCTCCTGTGGGCACTCACGTGAATGCAGAGGAGGGGCAGGTGCACCCAGCATCCTAAGAGCCAGCAGTGCAGAGTCATCTCCAACAGTTAGAGGTCAGGTTGTGCCAAGAAAAGGTGTTATCTCTCCTCTTCTTTGCGGATTCATAAGAGTTCCTGCCCATAGCAGCTGATTTCTGTGAGAAGCCAGTTAAGTGGTGTGCCAGCTACAACCACACAAGCCTGCCAGACATGCTGGCTTGACCAATGACCCTGGCTCCATCTGAGCCTGGCGGTGTGCTGCTCATTTTGGCTGATGTCCAGGCACTGTGCTGGAGTTTCACAAAGAACTACCACCGCTATCCTGCCGTACCCATCCAGATGGCAGATGGATAGGAAGGTGGAGAGAGTTCCTATCTCCTACTGCTGCTGTAGACCAAAATGCCTTCTCCTTAGCATGTGGACATTGACATACCAAGGAGCAACTCTGGATAGAGGCAAAAGGCACAACACACTTCCCCAAACACATGAGCCAGTTTGGAAATGGTTTGCAAATATTCAAAAAGGAGCGAGTGTAACCCACTGGTGAGCTTCTGCCTTACACCCTCTTGTCGCTGATTCCTGGGAACACACTGAGTGCTAGAGAGGTACCCAAGCCAGTGGGGACCTCGGGCAGTAGGCGTGCGTGCCTCCAGACACTTGGACCCACGTTGACTCCATCCATCAGCTAGCATCTCACATCACGCTCTCCTAGTTTGACTTCTGACATTATCCTGGTCAGGTTATGTCACAGGCAGATCAGCTCAAGCTTACCAAAACAATTTTTGGTTCAACAGTTCAGGGTAACTACTTTGCCACTTGGGCAAAATAATGCCCCGGTTTTGCGATGCATTGAAACAGCCCCTTAGGCACACTCTGTTGAATGGTTCTGGCCAGCTGTTCTAAGACAAAAATGCAACCTTCTTTAAAGAAGATAGGCCCAACATAAGGTCTCAGAAATGTGTTCTTTTAAGATCTTCAGACTCTTCTGAAAGCTATGCTGAATGTAACCAAACAAGGAAATATTAAGAACAAGAAATGTGCAGCATGATTGCTGCAAGTTAGCACTTCTGAACCACAGGTCTTGCGCATCTGCTCTGCTTTCCCCGAAGACACACTTTGTGCATCCTCCATCAGCTGAGCAAGCACAATCTTTTTTATAGCACCTCTGACACCCTCCGTTCTGCTCCAGCTACTCCTGGTGCTACGTTTGTTCCACCACTTGCTTCATTAATGATTTTATCCCAATTACTATGGCACACTGTACTCCTGGCAACTTTTCCCATAGCTTTCTGTTCACAGTGGCTGTGGACTTGCGAAACACAGTGTCTGTGGACCTGCTGGAGGTGAGGCACAGCAAAGGGAGAGCAGAGGACTGAAGCAAACTCTTTCATTCTGTAAATCGAAATCTAATAAAAATGAACAAAATCGTTAACCGCGTTTTGCACAGGCTTTTTTTTTTTCTGTGACCATAGTCAATAGTATGACAATAAAGCTGATCCCAAAATAAACCTGGATTATCACATATGTTTGATTTCTTTGATAAATCAATCATCAACCCCATGATAATCCCAGCAGTATACTTAGATTTGTGCAGTACTGCAAACAAAATGGGAAGTTCAATACTTATTTGGATAAATGCCCATTATTTTTTTTTCCTTTTCTCCCCCTTCAAAGACTTCTCAAGCCAGCTCTTAGAAAATCAAAGCACTTTCTTCTTTTTTTTTCCTTCATACACAGTTCAACGCATTCGCTAATATATGGCTGCTAGAGCCGAGTTAATTTTAAACCGAAAGCACTGTAACGATGTAGGTCAATCGGTCACCCACAAAGATCATCTCCACTGGCTCAGCTACACATTGTACATGCTGATGAGAGCTCCAGATCACGTACTGGCTGAGATCCTCTGGCACCACACAGCTCTGAGACAGCAAAGGGGCCCCACTCTTTGGCTTCATTAGTAATTAAAGGGAGTGTATGTGTTTGAGGCCAGGAGAAAGGCACTCCAGCCTGCACCAAGCAGTCGTTATGGCTTGGTGCAACATGACCCAAAATGCTGGGTGCAAGGGCTTTGAGGCTGGGGACAGAGGTGGAGGGAGGCTTGGGCAGGGTGCCCAGGGCAGGAAGCAGGAGGGAATTGCGATTGCCAGTGCTGCAGGCATCAGTGAGATGCACAAAGCCTTGCTCGGTCTCTGCAAGGGAAACCAGGACAGCTACAGCCACGTCTGAGACACCTCATTTCTGATGCAGAGAGGCCGAGCCATTGCCCTGTCTACATTGTCTGTCAAATGTAGCTAATTCTCCTGAAGCAGCAAAACTCAGAGAAGAAAAGACCCCAGTGGGCTCATTTGCAGTTGCAACCGATTGCAAAGGCTGAGGGAGAATTTGGGGGCCTTGGATGCTCTTTTCCCCCTCGCTGCACACCAGGCTGTAGCCTTGCAACAAACACTATCTGCCCAAAACAGAAGCACAGATGACTGCTGTGAGATTCTTTGAAGGGAAGAAGAGTTAAGATAATTATATTTTTTTTCGCAGCCTTTCAACAGTACCTCTGTAATCATGGGAATTGCTTAACCACACACTGACTAGCTTTGCGAATGTATCGCTGCTATCTGACACCCCTGAAGGCTGTTACAGCAGTGTTCAAGGGGGCAGGCAAAACATTTCAAGCTGGTGGCTGAGCACAGCTCCCTGATGTGGGGATGCTGAGCCACCACAACACCGGAGCCAGTGGGAGGGAGACAGGGAGAGAGCCTGGGTCCAGCCATGCTCTTGCAGAGGTCCTCCCTGCAGACCCTGGGGCAGCGCTGTGCACCCACTGTGATAGGAGGACATGTGGACCAAAGATGTGTCATCTGTCATCCCATGGGTCAAAAGGCAGAAGTCCCTTCTGCCTTCCATGGCCACCACCCTGCGATGGCACCAGCAAAGCCTGGGAAAGCTCCCTTGAGGAAAAGAAAGGACTAAAGAGCCTCAGGAAAATAAAGGATGAATGTACCCGCTGTACCGAAGGCTTTTATCTTTACCAAGGAACACAAGTGTTTCTCAGTAGCTTCTGCAGTAGTTGTGACGGTTTCTGAAATACTTTCTGCAGTAGTCCCACTGGTTTGTGCAGTAGTGGCAGCAGTGAAGCAGGGCAGGGGAGCAGCTGAAAGAAGCATCTACTTTGCGCTCACATCCCGACAGGAGAAGCACAGGCAGGTTTGCTGTGTAGCTTCCCCACTCAACGAAATCCCTTTATATGATGCCTCAGAGGCTCCTCAGTCCTGTAATGACCCCAGAGCACCAGCTTCAGCTTGGCTGGGCTCTGCCATCCTGCCTCAAAAGGGCCAGCTGATCTCAGTGCCCTCGTACAGCTTTACCTTGGCCCCTGCCTCACTCTGCAGATGGTCCCCTGGAAGTGGACAACCCAGATCTCCAGGGGAAGCTGAAGGGTTGTCTCCTGTCCCATGTTGCACAACATACAGGTACGTGGCTGGAGGAATGTAAAGGTGCCTGGAGGATGACTGGCCATCCCATCATGACAGAGGGATGCCCTGCCCTCAGATGACTCCCATGAGGGAGGAACCGTTTCCACCTTTTTACTTCGTTCCTTAAGCAATTGCCCATCTGGAAGCAAATATTTCAGTCTGCGTCTTCTTGTAATGGAATTGAATTTGCAGTTTGATGGCAGCTATAGATCAATACATACTTTCCCTTAAAGCAGCAAGAGATTGCTTGTGAAAGGTAACGAGTTTAGTTAAGAAGTTAAATACCATTACATCTGGAATTGCGGCAAATCGTTTGTGCCATGGTCTCTTGATTAGCCTTATTACTCAAACTGCCACAATCCATAGCTGAGTTCTCATCGCATCATCTATTATGGCAGGTCTTCCTCCGACAGCACAGCGGGACTGTCCTCCCTCTTGGCTCTGCCCTGAGAGAGTCTACCAAGAGGCTGTTGTGTCCGCTCCACTTTGTGAGCTGAGGAAATGTGCTCTCCATGGCTTTGCTCCTGCCCTGATGGTACACAATGCTCTTCTAGATGGGTTCAGGCCAGTTTGTGGTCCATGTGGAGTTTCTTCCACCAGTGATAGTGACTATGCCAAAGCGTTCTTTACTAGCACTGTCGCCAGGTTTTGTTTGAACTGAGCTTGTTCTTTCAACCATTCCTCCTACCATTAAGAAATAAAGCAGATAAAAAGGGTAAAGGGAATGCCATGCTGACCCCATGGCTCCTGAAGTCAATACAAGTAATCCCATCAGCTTCCCTGGGCTCTCCAGCTTTCCCAAAAGTTACGCTGAAATATCTTTTAGGTGATTTAGGAACCTAAATCCTTCTGTTCAAGTAGCAGACAGTGAGAAACCTGCATCTCACTGGGTTTGGTGGTACTTTAGTGGTGTCTGTAGTCTTTTTGGAACGTGTGATATGGACTGTTTAAACACATTCCCATATGGGGCAACTTTTCCCTGGCTCTTCCCTTGTTGTCTCCCTCCGTTTTCTCTGCTGTTTCCCAACAGCAGTTGGGTTTGTATTTTTCAGCCAACAAAACTGTGTGCTGCCCAGCAGACAGCTGGCAGGGAGGCCGGTCACCTTGCTGCAGCTGCCCAGCAGCCAGCTCGTCTTAGCCGCGATCATCAGCGGTTCTGACCCAGGGATCTGTCCCCCCACAGAAAGGCAGAGGCACTTCTGGCTTACAGCCCACGATGAGCAGCTTTGTCCATTATAAACCACTCGAGGGGCCTGTGAGCAGGCTGGCAGGGCAACGAGACAGCATGATGGATAACTGAGCGGCAGCGAGATCACACCATTAGTGATCTCAGGCTCTTTTGACACGGTGAGCTGACATCCCCATAAATATTGCTGGGCTGGTGCCCAGGGCTTGGTGTTCCTCCGAGCTGGCTAGCTGTTCAAGTATTCATCTGCTTCTCTTGCCACACACAGGAACCAGACCTGCAAGTGCTTTTAGGCTAAAGTCATTGCATGCATGTGGGTTTGCTGGAGCCCTTGAGTTCTGCCTAAAATTTCACAGGTCAATAAATGGAAGCTCTGAGAGAAGTCAAGTTAAAAAGGAAAAAAAACCCACACCCAAACCCCAAACAAAATCAATGCCAGTTATTCAAGAGCTGCTTCTGTTGCATAGCTGTGATGTGCAACTGGTACATGGGATGCTGAGAAATACAAACCCCCACCTTGTAGAGGATAAAAAAAAAAAAAAAAAAAGGAGGTGGCTTTGGGGATTGATGTTGCCAGGTGGCTCTGGAGTCTGGGATGAGATTCGGCTTCTTAGGATGGCTGGCAATCCCCTGTTCCAGGTACTCAAGCTAATTTTCTGAGGTCTCTGGTTCACTGTTTATATTAGCAGGTTTAGGATACTGCACAGAACCAGCAATCTGGCCCAGGAGGCAGTTGTAATTTCATTCTGCTCTGAAAAATCAAATCTATGTTTTTTGCCCAAAACTGACTATTTGAGGCTATGCTGCTCTGATGTTAGTATAAAATAATTGTAAACCTGTTTCCTGTTACACCGATAGCACTGAAGCAAAATGCTTCTCTGCTGCCAAACCAAACGCTTCCTTGCTCACAGAAAAGCTCAGCAGTTGATGCAATCCCACGTTCAGTTTAGCTTTTGAGAGCTCACAAGAGGAAGGCCAACATTCAGGGAGAGACATGGGACCACGACTGGCTGAGTTGAGCCAGGCGATGCAATAATGGCAAATCGCATCCATCAGAGCAAGGACAGCCCCTGGTGACGCTTCACAAGCTTCCCAAAAGTTACAGACATGAAACTCATGCTAAAGCTCATGACATCTTAAGTTTTTGAAAATAACCTGAAAAAAAAAATATCAAAATACACACTGGAAAAACTCCCAGCCACTTTTTACACCTGTTTTGGGCCATCTGTGTAACAACCTACTTTTGACATGCGCCATCAGTGACATTCCCCACCAACTTCAGAGTGAGCTGGAGCTGTTTGGTGGCTTCAATATTCAGATATTTAATGAGATGCCCAATTAAGCTGAACCATAGCCATTTGTGCTGCCTTTTATTACAGAAACCCAAAGGAGTTAAGTGACTGACTCATTAGCATTTCAACGTATAGATCTTTAGTGGTTTTAAAAAATAAAGAGAAAACTGATTTTCTTTGCACAGTTCTGATGGAGCACACAGGATTAAAAAGGGTAGAACAGGAAGGTAGAGTGTACTGTAGCGTGTCATGCAGAGCAAAGGAGGTGAGGTAGGGACTGTTCCACAGACGGGGACAGACAAGACGTGTGAAAATTTTGGCCTCTGCAATTTGCATCTCCCCAGACAGAGCCAGATGCCATTTCAAATTTGAAAGAAAAGTTAACAGGATCAAAACTCGCTTCGCTAAACCTCAGCTGGTTCAGAAATGTGCCTACGAATTTGAAAGCAAGCTGGTGTCACAGGGACTCATGCTGTGCAGTGAGAGCTTTGCATAGCTACAGCAAATGCAGTGCTGGGTCGGAAACACGGTGGCTTTGCCCTGTTTTGGGGGGGCAGCAATGAGGGCTGAACACGGTTGGACTGCACGGTCCTTTCTGCCCACTGCAATTTCACATAGGTTAGCAAACAAAGTAGAAGTTAGCTGAGGGACAGTACGTGTTATGTATCAATATCTATTTTGGCTGCTGTTTCATGCCCTGGGCAGTGGGAGGGGAGGACAGCCCCCAGCTTTGCTCGCTGGCACTGTCCCCCTGCTGCCACTGCATTAGGGATGTTTAGGGCATGACATGCTGTGCAGATGAAGGTTTCAGCTCTCACCTCATAAATCAAAGCTGCTTCTTGGCACTTGCACCAAAATAACTCCACTGATGGGGAGTGTGATCTAACAACATTGAGAAAGACCACTAGCTGGATCGTCTTGCAAGGTTGCTTTTGGGTGTGCAAGGTACCAGACCAGGCTATGCAAGTTGCATCTCTTTTGTGATTGTCTAGTTATTCACGTTTTTATTTCACATCTTGATTTTTTCCTATTTTTCCTTTTTCTCTGTTCTGGAGCAAAGCTGAGACCTTTTAGTGGTTTTGACTTTTTTTTTTTTTTTTTTTTTTTTAGGTGAAGTGATAAACATTTTCTGTAAAATTACATATCTGGGTTTAGAGAACAGTTGTTTCGAATGCAGCAGCAGCTAAGGAAGTAAAATGATGTTCCAAGACATTTCTGATGAACAGGGACTGTACTGATGTGCCATATGTACCCTGCCAGGTTCACTGCTGAGTCTATGAGAACAAATGCTCATAGGGGCACTGCGGAAGGAAGATCAAGAAGAAAGGTTGATATGACTTTAGCCCTCCAACCAAAGCTTCAAACCCTGCAGACTGTGAAATTTAACTGCAAATTCTGCTGTGCAGGTCTAAATCACAGTGTACGTTTTACCGTGCTTTCATGGGTGTCATGTGAGCACCACCAATTTCATGTGTGATTGGTTTTTGGAAATGTGTTGAACAGAATCCACTTTCAGAGCTCATTTATTCATGATGAGGTTCATGTCACAAAATGTCAATAATCTGTTTTGAATTATAAAAGCTAAATCTCCCAGTACACTTGTTACTCCAGGTAGAAAAGACCTCCATGAGAGCATCTTGCTGAGCTTTTTTCCTCCCAGACATTGTTCTCCTCCCTCCTAACCCAGTAAATCATCTGTTGTGATCTTAAACCACTTCCTGGACTTAGAGTTATAATCTTTTATTGACTGGAGCACTACTAATAGTTCTTAGGACAGTAATAAATATGTGCTTTCTGGATTGGCTCTAATTTATTGCAGAAATTATAAACCTCAGGTCACCAACAAAATCTCAGATCTGTGTGCAGTTATTGGGTTTTTTTTACGTTAATACTTGAAAATATTAATGTGAGAAGGCTATGGTTGTGGGAACAGAAATTACTTCTGTTCAATTACAAGTAAAAACACATTTTAAAATGTACAATGTTATAATACAATTAAGTTATTAGTATTTAAATATAATTCAAAGTCCAGCTGTGTGCGTTCAGGCTATCATGGTGCCAGTGCTCGTAGCTGGCTCCTTTGCAGGTGGCTGCTCAGAACGATGCAGTCCACCTCACTTCCCCACAGTTGTATTGACACTGTATCTTAAATAGTCTAAATGGTTAAATACTCTAAGTCTAAATTAAGTAATCAGTTTAAAATAATCTAAAATTAACTATTTATACCTATTGTACTTATACTAATAAGAGTTAAAAAAATTTAAAACCCCAGAAACTTAACTATGGAAAAAGTGAGAGGTCCATTTCAGCACATACATGCAATGTTTCCTGCCCTTCTGCCCTCTATGGCTAAGCAAAGCAGCGGCAGTAAAATTAATCATTATATATATTTCAAGAAGTTTGATTAGGAGAGTGAGAAAAGCTCAGGAATTTATTTACAGCTATGCATGTTACACACATGGTAATGCTGTTTCAAGCTTTTTGATTTCTTTCTCAGCATCAGCTCCAAACATCAGTTCACTCAAAGCCATTTCTATCTGCAAAGACCAAAGTGAGAAGTTCCCCCTCTTCATGTACACACACACACACACACACTATGTTGTGTGTGTGTGTACACGCAGGCACACCTTCAAAACTGCATCATTGCCCCAGGATCTCTACAGTCTCTGCAGATGATGCAGAACATATTCCAGAGGTCCCTAAGCACGGTCAGATCTCCCCAAGCAGCAACGTGGGGGCAGTTTTATCAGACCAATGGGTCAGATGCCTCTGGGGAAGGAAGGAAGAAACCCCTTGAGGAATACTGATGGAATAAGTGCCCCACAGCTGGGTTTTTTTCCTTTGTTGTTCTTGTTGTTCTCATTCTTTTCAGGCTGTCTCATAAGGACATCATGCAGCCCCACCTGGAAAGTGTTCCTGACATGGACAATGTGGCTGCTGGAGAAGGTCTCCTGCTGTTGTGCTCTCCTGCTGCTGGCAGGAGTGAGTGATGTGGCATTATTTCCCCATCTTCTGAAAAATAAATTCATCTCTGGGCAGAAGCACAGATATGAGTCCTGTCTTCTCAGGGCATTTCAGAAGGCATCAAACAACATTAAACCTCAAGGCTATTTAAGCAAATAACAGAGAAATAATTGCTGGCAATTCCCTGACAGCTTGCAGCAAGCTTCCCATGAAGTTCTGCAGTAAAACAAACATCTGATGCACAAAAAACATGACAAAAAACCTGTATTTATGATGCCAACTTTTTTCTCTTCATTGCTCTTACTTATATTTAAATGATGTGAATAAATGGATTTAAATAAGATTTCCACTATAACACATGCCTGTCTCAGCTTATTTCCTTTTTTTTATTTTACCATGAACCTTCTGTAAAGGTAAGGTTGCCTGCTCCTGCCAGGAACGGGGAAAAAATATGTCTCAGCTCTTTCCAAACCTTATCAACAAATAGTCTGAGATGTTTCCAGCTGGGGACACGTCTGTGGGTTGGAAAAGTCTGCTGTTCATGAGACTAAAATCCAGCACAGAATGAGGGCTGGGACTGCAATCAACCAGAGTGCATTTGTTGCATAGAAAAACGTGGTAATAAATCTAATAATAAAATATTTTCAAGAGCAGCCAGTAGGCAGCGTTGTCCCCCAAAATCCTCCCACTCCACGGCCTGGAGAACAGCTGGGCTCTGGCCACACCACTTTCTTGTTGCAGCTGTAGCAGCACTAAAATGAGCTTTGCAATAAACTCTGCTCCATCCGGGAATTCAAGTGTTATTCACTGAGTGCTCTGATCCTCGTGCATGCCTGAGCTCTCTGTCTAGCAGGGATTCAGTTATTTAGATAAAACTGGCGGTATCCATCTGTGTGGCAATATTTACTTACAAATGTCACTAGCAACTTGTTAAGAGTTTTTAGGGTTTTTACGTGGGAAACAGCAGTGGCTTTGTCAAGTCTCTATGGCACAGCTCAAGAATAAAATCCACGTTCAACTGAAACATGGAATATGAAAACCTAGAAGAAAGCAGCATCATTTTCTCTGAAGCCCACAAAAGAGTTTGCATTATCCTCCTTACCAGGAGGACCCCAAATGGGTCCTGTAGATGAACTTCAGTCCAGAAGCTTGCACATTCACACCCTGGCACTCAAACAGAAGCAGCCTGAAGCGAAGGGCAGCTCTGGCAGGACAGGGAGCTCCCTGACTGCCGTGTTACACACAATACATGGAAACATCACTTTTCTGCATAAAGAGATGCCTATGGGGATACAAAAAGTAATTATGATATTATTCTCTGATTAGTAAGAAAGCTACTAACACTGCTGTCAGAAGGAACATCAGAAGCACAGAAGCAGATGTAAAGGTGTATGCTCAGCACTACTGGGGAAGATGACTGTTTTTTTTAAAAAAAGAATCTGAAACTGAGAATCAAAAGGAGGAAAACCACATCCATTTGAGAGATGAGAGCTTGGTGTCTCAGAGAAGGGACACAATTATAGGCACAGTTATGACTTTAGTGGATGCAAAACTGTATCCCATAGCTGTAATTTAAAAGGAGCCCCAAAAAGGCACACCAGGGCTGGAGGCCTCTCCAGAGCAGCTCTGCTCCTCTTTGCTGCAAGACTGGGATTTTCCCTCCCATGAGAGAAAACTTTTTGAACCCTGGATCATGCCCCACATCATCCCCAGACTGCCCCTGGCAGTGTTCCTTGGATGTGCTCCCCACCAGCACAGGGATGCAGCCCCATGCTCTGGACTGCCACGGACCCACCTCCGTCTGGCTTTGCATTTCCAACACCCTCCCTCCCTTTTTCAGTGCAAATTGAGTGTTGGGGCTTTGCATGGAGCAGCAGCATCTATTATTCAACTGTCATCTGGGGTTTTCCTTCCCATCGCACCTCACATGCAGCAGGGAGGCCGGCTGTACCAGCTGCCAGCTCTAGGGTTAGATTGCTGTGCAGGAAAAGGGAAGAGTACTGATGGGACAGTAAATTGCCTTTTTATGTTAAAAGTGATGGTGCTATCTTCCCTTCTGTCTTATAATTTATAGTGTGCTTACATTTTAAATTTTTCTTTTCCGGTCTGGCCACGCTTGTTGTGTTTTGTATCATCACAACCACCTGCTGGACTACAGACTTGTGGTTTGTGAGACATCACTGTGTTCCTGCAGAGACATCCTGTTGTGCTTAACCGGTGCAGGTGGACAGAGCCATCAGGTGCTTAGACCAAAGACACATCCACCCTTCTTCTTCACCAGTTTTAGGTTTTAATGCATTACATGCTAATTTGGAAACCACGTTGGAGGCACCTCCAAGACTGCACAGGCAGTTATAATGTGAAACCTTTGGTGAAACCCCTCCATAGATGGTTTCCTGTGCAAAGGACAATGTCAGTCAAAGGGCAGTGGAGCCTGTGCATCTTCCAGCACACAGTACGCGGAAGAAGTAGATGCTAGTGAAGCCCCAGTGCTGTAACCCATGGTTCAAGTGAAATGCATTTTTGGTTAATTAGGGTATGTCTGGAAGGAAGCATTGCTCATTGATTTCTCCAGGGGGGAGCTGGCAATTTTAAACCTCTTCTTTCTTCTTTTTGAAGTGTCAGGCAACATTTTTGGCTGGTCCCAAGGTGTAACCAGGGTAGGAAAAGTTTTATCAGCTGTTCCCTTTATTTCTCATAGTGTGGCTCCAAAATCCCCAGCTAGCAACTGATATCTAAAGCACAACAATGATCTGCTGCTTTCAAGCCGCGCTGGGGAGATGAAAGTGCAAAAGTATCTAGGCTCTATCAACTGCCTAAGGAAAGACAAAGGGGCCGTCTCAGGGCTTAAGCAATACATATATTTCCTTTCATTATGAATTGCATCAGAGTGCGCCAGGAGCCTTTATGATGCAGAAAGTCACTTCTGTACTTCTTTCATTCTGAGAAGAAAAGCTCCAGCTTCACAGCTGCCTTGTCAGGAGGGTGTGAACGAGCACGGGGGATGTGTCCCACCAAGCCCTCCACACCAGGAAAAATGGAGGGATGCTTTTGTTACTATTTGTTTTCTTCTCAGTCACCATGATAGCAATTTAACTGAGCTCACCCAGCTCACCCAGGAGTGGTTAAGTATGTGCCTAGTGTTTGACCTGGCAAGCTTGGACGGAGGCAGGCACTACTGCTTTTGAGTTGCCTTCCCGCCATCCCCCCCCCCCTTAATTATTTGTTTTTGTTCTGTCTCCCAGACCTGAAAAAAATCCACAAAATGATATTTCAATATGCACTTCCAAAACTCCCCAGCAGCCAGAGCTGGCAAGAAGCTCATCACACCGTGTAAAGTGAGGGAGAGGTGCTGTCACAGCACCCAGAGCAAAAGCCGCTCAGTGATGGAAAATAATTCCATCGGTGCAGAGCTGGTGACCACTTTACCACTTTCAATTGCAGCTTGCGACATATGGGATCCTAATCTCTCTCAGATGCAGCACAACAAAAATGTCTATTATAATCTCTTTCTAGGAAATAAAAATAGCTGCTCATCCTCACTTGTCATCCCTAGATTTAGGAAAGCAAAATAAAGCGAACATGTTTTAAACAAATAAACAAATTTATACACCCACTAACCTGAGTTTGATCTGGAAAATTGCTGTTCTGGGATCTGAAGCAGAATTAAGGCAAAACACAGGAACCTTTAGATGAGAGGACTTTAAAAGGTCATCTCTCAGAAGCAGGACTGCAGATTTGGATCCAGCTGCCAGGAGGACAGAGAAATAGTCCCATTGGTATGTACAGGCTTATTATAATCACATTCTGAACTGCAGGTAAAGCAAAAACAGAAGCAAAGATTATTAAAAAAAAAAAACAAAACAGGAAAGCAGGTGCACAAAATAAATGGTCAGCTGGGATAGCTGGTTTGGGATAACCATCCCCAGCAGTGGAAACTTGCACCATCTTCCGACATCTGCTTTATTGCATGCTTGGTTCCAGGCTAAGAGCTGAAGCTACCCTCCTCAATATTTAAGAGCTGCTTATTGATATTTTAAAAGCTCCTAAAAGAACAGGTAATGAAATTTAATCCTGACCTTTCCTTATTTTTTGGTGATCCTAACATCTTAGAGAAGAAAAGAAAGAAACAAGCCAGGCATGCACATTTGCATGTGCAATTATGCCCCCTAATTTGCTGCTGTAATTATGATGAGAGCACATTAAAATCATGTAATTGCATGTGTAATGGATAATTAGGCATGTGTGTGGATACAATCTGATAGCTTGCACATTTAACTGTGGCAGTAGTGTCAATATTTTGCACAAAAGTTTTCAGAGGTTTAACTAGTTTTGCTAGTGCAAGTGTCCTTGGTGTCCTACATGACACCAATGTACAGATGGCAGCTATTGCACATATATTCCTTCACGAGGAAGCAAAGTGCTGCATTTTCCCCATGCCAAAGCCTGACTCTGTGGAAGGAAGGCCAATAATTTTGTCTCTTCCTGGAAACAGTGTGGCTAAAGCGAATTATGGTGGATCTGTTCACTCAGCTGTGGGCAGTACAGGGCAATCTCTGGCCGTTGCCATTGCATCGAGGTAAGTGCTAGCTAATAACAGTATTAAAAGGTCATTTACCGGCATGAAAAATTATCTGTAGAGCCTGATTCTCCTGTTTATTTATTCTGGAGGATTATCAAGTCCACATTATCTGTTGTTTATCTGTAATTAGGCCAAAGCAAAGTTTCCTTCATTCATGTTCTTGTTCCACCCATTTTTCAAAGTGTCACCTTAATCTTCTGTAATTATTGAGTACTTCACAGAACAAGTCAGTTTTGAAACCCGTTAAAAATCCAATTAAGACAAAACTTGAGAATTCCTCTATTGCTGTGGGACTGCCTCAAGCCGTAGCTTTGCCTGCATGTGAAGTGTTTTTGCCTTTGACTTCATGTACTGCAAGGATCACTTGTTTATTGAACAGCTCGTCAGCTCCTGCTGCATAACTGTGATACTAATTGGTTGCTTGAATTTCATGAGCTTCCTAAGCAAAGATGTGGGATATTCTAGTTCAGCTAAGTTTGATAAACTTAGTTCACATCTGTCTGCTTCTGTCTCTGGCACCACGCTGCCAAGCAAGGTCTCCAGTGGCCGTATGCTCCGTCCTGGATCAATTGCTTTGCTCACAGAGAGCCGTGGTCCCAGTGAAACTCATCTTCCCACTTCAGCCTGGTCATGGCTGGTGGCCGCTACCTACCCGAAGGCCCCAGGTAGTCTTTCTCACAGTGCTAAGCAAAGCGAATGTGGTGCTTACTGACCAGCTGGTGCTCATGGTCTGGGAGCTGGCTCCTCTCTGACCTCTTCAGGAGCAGCAAACTCACCTGATCCCCTCTCCAGCTCTGTCCAACCTTCACTCATTTCTTGGCCACCACCTCGAAACACAATAATTCCATTGTCCCTACCTCTCCAGAAAGTTTAGCCCTTGAGTCTGGTCAAAACTCTGAGGCTTGCAGCCAACTTATTTCCAGGAGGCCACAAGCAGCAGGGTTCAAAATAAAGAGCTGGTCCCTCCTAACCCTTGGTACCATCCCCTCCCACTCTTGCTCCCCAGCCGAAGGGGAATTTTGAAGGGAAATGTGGTTTCTCACTTGTTTGGTCTGACCCTGCTCAGAGAAGTGTGTGGAAGGGTTTTCTCTGCAGTAAAGAGAAACACCACCTTTGATGCACTTGGTAGACATTATAGGGAACATCTTCATAGCCAGGCTGAGCAGCCATTGTACCCTTAGCTGCAACTGAGCTGTCTTTACTCATCAGAGTAAGGCAACAAATAGCTTGGGGAAGTATTAGTCTCTTCTTGCAGCCAGGCTGAGGGCAAAGCCAAGTAGCCCTTAGAGGAATGACTTAATCTGAACATGCTCATTAGCATTGCCATCGTCACGGACAGAGCAGGTCACAGCACTGTTAGGGTGGGCTGATCCCCCCCTCACTGCCCCATGAGCTCCCAGGGACCAGATGAGTAGGTTACTGCACCCTGAGGTGTGGCACAATAGCTTGTCTCAATTTTCTAACCAAACTTCGCTGAGTGCAAAGATTTGGAGGGAAATGAAATGTATGAACTCAAACAGAAGACACAATGAAGAGACAGAATTATGAAGGCTGTAGAAAGAGCTGCTTAATCACTTGGTATTGCTGTGATTTTTGTAATGCCATCTATAGCAAGTAATTTTGTCATTACACTTATCATCATCACTTTAGTCTACTTGATAGAACAATGAGATTAATTAATCCCATTAGTTCAGATTTGCTAGAAGAACCTAATGAATTTTCATCTAGGATTTATGTCTTCCTTGTCCTAAAAGCCAGTGAAAGGATTGGGAATACGGGAAATTTCCTTGGTGGGCACTTGGTTCCCTTCTTTCCTGGCAGTAAGTGGTTTTTCTGGGAAAAAGGACAGGTCTGTTATTCCCAAGGGGGGTCTCAGTCCCTGCACTCATGTCCAAGGGTTGTGATAATCTTTGTGCCACTTTGAAGGTGAATGGGACCGATTTGTATCAGAGGTTCAGAAATAGTGAGAAACCATGAGAAGCCTCTGAAAGAAGACCATCTGGTCCATGAGGCGGGAGAAGAAATGACAGAAGTGAGCAGAGAGGAGCATGGAGGACCATCAGGGGTTCCTCCAACCTCTACATGTACGTGGCACCACCTTACTGCTGGAAGCACAACTGCAACAACCTGTGATGACACCATCTCTGAGATGAGGTTACCAAAACAGGTCTGCATCTCCAACGCCTGCCAGCAGCCTTCCCTCATGGTATCCTGACCCTGCCTGCGGCACTGCGCAGCCTTCTGCTGTGGGAGGTTGCATCCCAGCCACTGCATCCCGTCGGACTTCCCTGTGCCTGCCAGCACCGTGCCAGCCAGCTACAGGGTGTGCTGCTTCACAGCACCTGGATCCAGAGTGAAGGGCTTGCAAAACTGCAGCAAAAACGAGTGAAGTCCCTTTGGGATGGAACAGGCAGATGGGAAAAAGCGGCAGAAAAAACTCTGAGCATCTGGCTGTGGCTTTGCTTCTCTCATGGGAGGTTTGTTACCTTTCAGAGACACACATCTCGAACAGTTTTCCATAGGACTCATCAGGTCCCTTTCAGTTAAGGCAGCAATTGGTGCCCAGGTCTTGGCACCTCACATTTATTTTGTGACGTTTCCTTGTATTCGAGCAGCGCTGGAACAAGCAGCATCGCAGAGGTTCCACGTATTGGGGCACCGTCTAAAGGGCAGCCATTATTGCACATAAATATTCCAAAGGAATCTATATTTACAGAACAGAGGAAGAAGAAAGCACAGCCTCCTTGCAGAATTTGCTGGAGTTAGCACATCTGTTTAAGCAAAGCTTCTTTTACTGGTATTGAATTAAAGCATCTCTTTAGAAGCCTCAGCAAAGGAGTTTCTTTCCTTGTGCTCTGTGACTGGCATCACATTCTATTTAATGTTTGCATTTTCTTATTTAGCTTTGTACCTCTGAACGACCCCAGCCCATAGAGGTGAACATTGCAGTCAACCTTGGGTGAAGGCGAGCAAATTAGAGTGGAGAGAGAAGTGAGAAGCTTTGAGGGGAAATAGTTAGACCTCCCAGGTCTGATTATCACTTTACCTGGGATCAGACATTGTCAATTTGTCAAGAACTAGGAAGTTAACAATAGTGAATTGATCCCTCAGAGGATTAGTTTAATCCCACTGTGATAATCAATATAATAAGCACTTATTACCTTTTTTCCCAAGCTGATGCTTCTCTCCAGAAAAGCACACAGATCTTAAATACCAAAGGACCATGCTGATCTCCACCACCAGCAGCAGGTGCTGGTAGAGGAGGACAGCAGGACGCATGAGGAAGGGAGCTCACCAGCAGCACACAGGACTCATTCTGTTCTGCAACCCTGACCTGCCCCCAGAAAAGGTTTTATTTCAGGAGGGAGGAAGTCACACATAGACACACATGCCCCACCACACACACGCCTTCACCCCCAAAAGCAAGTATAAAGAACGCATTTCTAGAAGAAACATGGTTTTTTAAAATTGCTTAGACTATGTTGTCTTGGGTCAGGTCCATGTGTTTTTTGTCACAGCAAAGTTACTGAACTGGCTTGTGCTCACAGCCTCTCTGCTGAGGTCCTGATTGATAAAAATCCTTTACTCATTTCATCCTATTTCCTCCTGTTCAGCTTTTCCCAGGGCTTTAGTCCTACAGCTGTAAATAAACTTTCCACCGATGTCTCTACGCAAAGAGACACTGAAAGGCTGGCGAGGAAGATTTTGTCCTGGTTTCAGCTGGGATGGAGTTAATTTTGCTCTGAGCAGCTGGAGCAGCGCTGTGGTGTGGATGTGGTGTGAGAGCAATGCTGACAGCACACGGTGGGTTTGGTTGTTGCTGGTGATGTCTGTACTAAGTCAAGGAATTTTCAGTTTCTTAGGCCCTGCTGGTGAGAGGGCTGGGGGATGGACAAGGAATTGGGAGGGGACCCAGCCAGGACAGCTGACCCGAAGTACCCAAAGGATGTCCCACACTATAGTATGTCATATTGAGGTTATCAGCTGGGGAAGCAGAAGGAAGGGGGGGCGCTGGCAGGGATGGCGTTTGTCTGCCCAAGCCCCCGTCACCGTGATGGAGCCCGGCTGCCCTGGGGATGGCTGAGCACCTGCCTGCCCTGGGCAGCGGTGGGTGAACTCCTGGGTTTGCTTTGCTGCTGTGCGCGGCTTCTGCTTTGCCTCTTAACGTGTCTTTGTCTCAGCCCGGGAGTTTTCTCACTTTGACCCTCGGGTTCTCTCCCCGTCCCGCTGTGGGGGAAGTGAGCGAGGGGCTGCGTGGGGCTTAGTCACCAGCTGGGGTTAAACCACTATGAATTTCTTTCCTTATTCTCGGCACTCAGCAGTATCAGCCCAAATTCACTCTTGGACCACAGCCTGGGGTTGGGTTGCAGTGAATTTGTGATGAGGTTTGTATACGTGGGCTCAGAAAACGTATCTTCCTTCTTTCCCTGTCAGCTACACCTGAACAGCTTTAAAAACTACGCTATTTCAAAGGAAAGCCATGCATGTTATTTTTTGTGATGCAAAAGGATAAAGTCCTGGAGTATAAAATTGGAAATACAGTTTCACTGAGAAAGTATAAAAATGAGTGAATGCAAACTTAAACCATTCCTGACACAAGCCTAGCTTTTAAAAGTCACTTAATGTCCTCCTGGGGCAGTCTCTTAATCACAGTAGGCTAATGGGCAGCACAGAAATAGGTCCCATCACAGATGTTGCTTTTCAGAAGAGTCCTAGTTTTCAGGTCCTCCCCGCCCATAGTTTATACCAGAAGGATGCACACAGGTTTTCAGAGCAGCACTCAAGACCCAGCACTCATTGCAGTGAACTAATTAATTTAATCAGAGCTCTCACCTTCTTTTCACCTTACTTAGTAATTTCAGTGAAACATATTGCTTCTTTTGTAGGTTTGTGAGGATATAAATAAAACATTGCTTTAGACTGTTTACGCCTGTCTTGCCTTTTGAAATGCGCCAGTCCAGTGATATGTTGATTTTTCTCACTAGACTCATTCCTCATCTGGAGAGTTAATTGAATTGCCATTTTATCTGATTTCATCCTTCCCAGAAAGCATGCCTTGCACTGTTACAATTTTCATGGCTTCATTACAACTTATGCGTTTATGAGCGTGGAAAGTATTAGCAACTCCTTTTTTTATACCCATACTATTCAGGCTGTGAAGAGGAGTTTACATTCTCTGCTGCAGAGCAATGATATTGGTGACTGCCAGCACCTAAAGCATCTCCCCCTCCTTTTTGTCCCAGTTGCTTGTTGTATCTTGAATAAGCTGGGAAACTCTATAGACAGCTCGGGTCTAACATCTCCTTGTAGAGTACCAAGCCCAGAATCATCTCAGGGTACCAATGTAAAATAAATAATAAATGCCAATAAAATCCAGCCTGCTCACAGATCAGGATCCCCATGGCTCTGTTGTGGCAGGACTGTCCTTTCCCTCTACATTATTCAAGGCAAACAGTCACGCTTAGCACAGCTGTGTCTATGGACCAAAAAGTACCACTCTTTGCAGGGCCAAGCCATTGCAGATGGGTGCCAAGAAGTGGGGTTTGTAGAGCCCCCAGGGTTCTCCTGACTGTACACATGAAACGTCCATTGCAACAGAGGGAAGCACTATGAGGAAGGTTTTGGTTCAGGAAAGCTGAAGGATGATGAAAAAGTTCTTAACTTAGGAACTAGGAGATGAAAAATGGAAACGGAAGATTCAGGTTTAATTAACAGAAAAGATTTTCAAAGGCTCTCAAATAGACCACCTTTCAAAAGAAAGGCAGTGGAGATCACATTATTTGGGATGCTCTCAGTCGTGGTGACCTTATAAACATCTACTGTGCAAACGATTTAATGCACCTGAACTGTCTATTGGGAAACTAATATCACTCCCATGTGCATAAGTGGTTGTGGAAAACCAGACCTTAGTACTGTTGACATGATCCAGGAAATTAGGATGAGCTTGCTGGATTGACCTTGGCTGGACACCAGCTGCCCACCAAGCCTGTCTATCACTCCCCTCCCCATCAGGATGGGGGAGTGGCAGCAGGAAGAAAATAAATCAGAAAAAACTCGTGAGTCAAGGTAAAGCCAGTTTAATAAAGCAAAAGCAAAGGCTGAACGTGGAAGCAAAGGCAAACAAAAGATGTTATTCTCCCCTTCCCACCGGCAGGCAATGTTCAGCCACCTCCCGCGAAGCAGGGCTGCAGTGTGTAGTGGTGGCTCTGGAGACAAATGTCATAATAATGAATGCCCGCCCATTCCTCCTCCTTTCTCTTAGCTTTTATATCCGAGAGCTGTCATATGCTATGGGATATGCCTTTGGTCAGCTTGGGTCAGCTGTCCTGCCTGTGTCCCCTCGCAAAACTTTCTGCTGTGGGGTGATGTTGGACAGACACCCCGATGCTGTGCAGCGCTGCTCAGCAGCAGCCAAAGCACTGGTGTGTTATCAGCGCCTTTCCAGACCCTGCTACAAGCCCAGCACTGTGAGGGCTGCTAGAGGAAAATCAGCTCCATCTCAGCCAGACCCAACACACGGAGACAGGGCATACTCTAAAAAGATGGAGAGAGATTAGAGGGAGGGTGATGCTCTCTGCCCAGCCTGATTAGGACATGTCGCTGAATCTAAGTACTGCTGGGCTCTGAAAGGGACTGAATGATGCTGACAGAGCAACCTGAAAATCCTTCTAGCTTTATTTTCCTCTGATGAGACTAAGTATCACAGAGGATAAGTACAAGTGTGTTGGAAAAAAGACCATTTCAGCTGATTTCCAGGATGGAGAGTTGCTTAACTACCATGTTGTTGTATCCCAAAGGTGTACAGTGAATTAAACAGACTGCAATCGGTCCAAAATACTTCACCTGGAAATGGCATATAAGTTGGCATTATCAGCAACAGTGCTATATTCTTTAGTGTGGGGCTCAAGATCTTTTTCAGGTGTTCTGGCAAGTAAAAAAGAGCTTTAGAACACAATTGTATTGGAGCCCTGCTCACACAAAAAATGTTTTTGAGGAATTAGACTGGAAAGATACACCTGTACCTAAGCAGGGCTTTTAACTGAGCATCAAGTGGTCAGGCTGTGGCCAGCAGGGTTGTGGCCTGAGACAGATGGAAAGGCTGAAATACACATCGCAGGGGGGGTCAGGCAGAGCCTTAGCCCTAATCTGTGTAGTTGTTCCAGGTCCTTCCCAGTCTATGATGCTCATATAAGCTGAAGGCAGTGTAAGTATGCAGGGCAGCTCAAAGATAAAGAGACTCTCTCTACCCATAGCTACATATAGGATCGCTTATGAGTGCCTGAAGCAGCTGTGAACATTACCACGAGAGATATCACTCGTGCTGGTAATGTATGAGTCTGTCTGCTCTAAGGATATGCTGTCCTATCATTCAGAACAGATCCCTCAACCTTCTTCATCATGCTGTTTGAGCATTTGGTTGTTACTAAGTGCAGTTCACCACGCCAAGCAGGGCACGTCCTTCCCCGTGCTGCCCACATCTCCCAGCCTGCATGGCAAGCAGTGTCCCAGGCGCTGCCTGCGCACAGGACTGGAGGCGAGCAGGGTGAAGCATCCTTGTGGCCTTGTGCCAGCTTCAGGGATGGTGTTTTATCAAACCTCACAGAGTTACATGCCTGCCCTTCATAATAAACTATGAAGGCCAAATCCTGATCCCCGTGCACTATACAGACCTTGAAATGCTCACTGCTTTCCTGCAGTCGCTGCAAACCCTTAATCCTATGGTCGCCCAGGGACTCGTTTGGCCCCAGTGCAAGCTGTGACAGCCTCCGTACTGCTCCAGGTAGAAGCAGCTGGAAGGGTCCTGCAGGGGCTGACAGCGGGAGCGCAGTGTGCCTGTGAGTGACTCTTTACAGCTCCTGGCAAGACTTTCTCATGCTTCCCACCCAAAACCAGCTTGGAACAGCATGCAAGGAGAACAAGTGCCCCACCTGGGATTGGTGCATAAATGCAATTTTCAACTGCCTCTAAGCAGGCTGTTGATCCCTTTTGCCATCATTTAAGGCTTCATGTCAGTCCCAGGCAGCTGCTGGGCTCCTCTATCTGCATCACAAGTAGAAAGCAATTTTGAGGCAGACTAACGAAAAAAGCTTCCAGGGAGCTTGAATTGGACATAGCCTCAGCCTCCGTCACCACATGTGTATGGGATTTCCCAGGAGCTGAGAAGTGTGCTTTGTGTTCTATATGGGCAGCTATAGGCGACCCACTCCTGGGAAGCTGAGATTTTACCAGGCTTGTACCACTTCTCATGCAGGAGGTCCCAGTGCACCCCAGGCATGTGCCACACACACACTTGGGAGTGCAACTGCAGGGTGAAGATGTTCACTCACTGACACAGCTGAAGCTACAGGATAATCAGAAAATGAGGACAAACACCTAGAGCTCTCCATGGCACCTGGGCAAGACTTCTGGTAGGAAAAAGAGATCACACCTTGGAAAACCTGCTCACACGGATGTCAGCTGCAGCTATTTTGCTGTAGCTGCAGGGGTCAACAGCATGATGCAGAGGGAATTACATGGCCCCTAACATTGTCTCGCTGTGTGTGGCTGAATAATTCATTGCTGTTCATTACTGGTCCTCTCCTCCTCTTCTCTCTTCCCCCAGCCCTCAGTTTCTTAACGAGGTTACCCTTATTCAGCCCTTTACTCTGTGCCCATTACAGAGGGCACTCCAAGTACTCAGGAGCTGTGAACCAAAGCTTCATCTTTCACAAGGTAAATTTCCATCTGATGCTCACAGTGACCCAATCCAGAGCCAGGCTCTAGTCCTCATGCATTATTCTGTATTTTCAGTTGTTCCTCAGAGGGAAGTGGTGTGTTACAGGATCAGCACCATCCTTGAGTGTGTATGGTTGCGAGACGTGCGGAGCTGTGGGTCAGCCAAGCACCATCGCTCAGCAGAAGCAGCTGCTCTGTCCATCTCAATCTGAAGGAAGAGCTGAGACTAAGTTGTGTAGCCCTGTGCTGATCCACCACATCATCTTGTAGCTTTCTTCCCGTCTTAAATGTCCACAGGTCTTCTAAGGTTGAGATTTCTCCCGGTCCTCAACAGAAGAGGGATGCACGTGCCTCAAGGGAACGTGTATGTTTTGCCTTTGCAACAAAACAGCTTTTTCTGCTAATGGAAACAGAGACTTTCTGCAATAGGACCATGGGGATGGCATCCAAAAGACACTCTCAATTAACACCTGCACCCAGTGCACAGCCAACCAAGATCTGCAACCATGGTATGTTCTCATAGGATGGACACTGATTTGTTATGTTCAGTAAGCAACACAAAAATAATATAAGCTGTTTGAACCCCCCCTGCACACATCCTTTCAAACTGGAGTGAGCCCTGGCACAGCAGCCTCCAAACCCAGTCTCTCGTGGCTCTTGGACATCACATCCTGGACAACAGCATTGCATTGAGGCAGTGCTCAGCACCTTCCCGAGCTGACACAAGAGGTGCTTGGGGTGAGAAGGATGTGTGCCCCAAGTACAAGGATTTCTCAGAAAACCCACTGCAGAACGACCTGGTATCAGAATGACTTACTGATTTTTAAGGTCAGTAGAAACTGCTCTGATCACATAGTCTTGCCTGTTACCTCTATCAAACATATCCTTTACTACGTGTTTGCACAGCTAAAATCCTAACCTGTGGCTCAGCCGTATGATGTCTTTCAGAGGCGGTACCTAAAACACCAAGTAAAAATTTGAAAACCTTATGATTTACCACGATTCTAGGAGAACTGCTCCAGTGGCTGATTCCCTCTTTAAAATCTGTGCCCTGTTTTTAGCCTGAGTCTCTTTGTCAAGCTTCAGCTTCCAGCCATAGATGGGTGCTTTTTCCTCTGCCTTTTTTTCTTTTTTTTTGGCAGAATTTAAGGTGACACAATAATCTTTCAGTGCAGGAATCTCTGGACTGTGTTCAAGTCAACTCTTAACCTTTCTTTTGTTGAGCTGAACAGACTGAGCCGCTGTGGACTCTCACTGCAAGGCTAGCTGCAGCGAAGCATTAGGACATGATTATTTTGAGGTTTCTGTAAATAAGTGTCTTTTGGGATTAAGGAGTGGGCATGAGGCATACAGAGGGTCTGAAGCGACACCTTTCTGGCTCAACCTTAATTTCTGCAGTGAGTGATTAGGCATACTGCCAGCATTTAAAGCACCGTCTGTTTAAGGAAAATAACATTAATGGAGGAGGTGTTCGCCACAGGAATGACATGATTACTTGACTGCTGTTAATGAGGGCTGAGGAGCAAACTGCAGCCAGAGACTGGATGGAAATGTTGCTGCTCCCTGAGGCTGAGGCAGGGAGCTCTCAGATCAAGCTCAGACAGCTCACAGAGACTCTCCTCTCTGTGGCATGAAAACACCAGAGCTGGAAAACTTTAGGATGCTTTCAGGCGGCCATGGGCTTGAACCCTAAATAAAACCCATCAAAGACCATCAATGTCTTTAGTTGACTTCAGACACTCAGTGACAGGAGACACAAGATACCTGTCTGGAGAACAGACTGTGCTCCAGGTCTGCTTTTCCCGTGTCGGGATGAGAATAAAGCCATGGAGCATGTAGAGGGACCATCCCTTGGCCCACGGCTCAGAGAAAGAAGGGATGGAACTGCCGTCTGCGGTGAAACTCTAGGTTTTGCCTCAGAGTTTTAAAGATGCAGTACTTTGGCTAAAGCAATCATATTCCTGGATAAATAAGAAGGCACGTGAAAGACAAAGAATTTGACACTTTGCAATTCCAGAGTTATCCTTATACAACATCTTAGTATGAGGTTGTATGTGGAAGACAAACAATTTTAAAGAAACATTTTCAGTTCCTATTATTTAATCTGAAACCCATACATTGCTTCCATGAAAAAGAAATGTGATGTTGAAAGGTGTCCCCTGATGCCACCTGTGGCCCCAGACAGTGAAGACAGGGAAGGTGGCAGAACCCCAAGGGCAAAGTCAGCACCATCCACCTGGAGCCACCAGCCATGGACCTGGTGTGCTGAGGCTGGAGCATGCAGCTGCGTTATGAGATGCCCCTTCACTCCCTGCTGTGGAGAACTTACAGCCTCCAGCAGAAAGTAACGTAAATACATCGGATCGATTTCCTTGAACTAGCATAAATCTAGCAAAGCCACACTGATTTACTTCCTGTGAGGAAATGGCCAATAAAGATGACGTTTAATCACTGTCTCTCTCCTTCTGCGTGACACACGAATCATTCTCTGTTGCCCTCATACTGCAACCAACAGCTTGGTCTTGTCCACAGACCCTTGCAGGAGCCCAGACATGAGAAATGTCAGCGTCGCCCACACCGCTGCTGAGCTGCTTCGTAGGGCAGCTTCCCTTGGGGTGGGTCTCAATCTGCACCGTAACTTGGCTTTAACCTCCCACCCATTCCCACTGCACTTTCTGCTGCGTTAAACACTTTTCTAACCCAAAGCCAGGAAGCCAGGGTCGTTCGCAGTGTGGCTGAAACAGGGGCCGCGGGTGAAAGATCCACTTCATATAAAGGGAAAAGCAGAGTGAGATGCTGAACCCTCGGGGCAGTCCAGTTGCTGGAGCCCCATGGCTGTCCCCATCTTCTCCCACATCTCCATCCATGCAGGGAGGCTCTCGGCACAGCCCAGTCACTGGGCTGCAGGGGCCCTCCGAGGGCTTTTCCTCCCCCTCATCATTGAGCCTCTGTCATCACCTGCACTGGGGCTGGGGCAGGTGAGCTCCTACTTCAGTGGCTGGGACACCCCCACCCGTCCTCGTCCTCCTGGGGTTTTGTGTGCAGAACCAGGTCCTTCCCAAGGCTCCCAGTGTTTGCCTAAGAGGGAGCAGAGCCTGTCCTGGAGAGGAGAGGAGAGGAGAGGAGAGGAGAGGAGAGGAGAGGAGAGGAGAGGAGAGGAGAGGAGAGGAGAGGAGAGGAGAGGAGAGGAGAGGAGAGGAGAGGAGAGGAGAGGAGAGGAGAGGAGAGGAGAGGAGAGGAGAGGAGAGGAGAGGAGAGGAGAGGAGAGGAGAGGGGAAGGGAGGGGAGGGGAGGAAAAGGAATCAGCACAAGTCCCTGAAATCCCACAGAAACCTTATTCCATGACTGTTTCTCTCTCTCTCTCTCAAACACAAACCCCTCTGTTTTCTGGTCTTTTTAGGAGTTTGGTGTCATCCTCTGACTCTGGAGTTTCCATGTGCATATCCTTAATTTCACCTGGTTTAACATGCATTATTAAAGAGAGCTAATCAACCTACAAAAAAAATCTTAGTGAAAACAAAGCTCTACCTAGTTTTCAGAGGAAGCTACCAAGGAGCAGATTACACCTGTGTTAAACCAGTGGGCAAGTTTAAAATAATTTCCTTTTTATGAAGTGACATCTTAAACCATACAGTGGAAAGTTGCACTCCTGAACACCACAGAGTTTTGACAACATAACCTTTTCTAAATGAGAGATAAAATGCATTGGTTTAGCACTCCTCCAGGGCCCATACCTTCTTAGGGCACCAAACACAGTCATGTTTGATCAAGAGTCCGTAGTCTCAGCCCACTTTTTTTAATATCTTCATGAAGTAGGGTATTTCCATTAATAGACACTATTCCCCTAGCTATAGCCTTGACCAGCTACATGGCAGTAATAAATACGGACCCGTGTCTTACCTGTATTTCATGATAGGATAGATAATGCCTGATGAAGCCTTGTCTCTTTTGGACTCTGTGAAAATGCCTTGTCTTCACTGGAGTGTTAACTGGGGTAAAGTCAAGAGCACATCTGTTATATTCATAGTAAAGACAAGTCCTTCATCATCTGCTTGTAGCATGGTACTTACAACATCAAGAGGTAACAGCATTGGAAATTGGTGCAATCAGTTCCCAGAACGCAATCCTTAACACAGTAAAGGGAAATAACATAACACAAAAATAAATTGCTACCGTTACAACTGTTTTATTTCTTTCATATTGGTAGAAACTTAATATCCCACTAGAGCTATTTAGTTGTTTGTTTTAAAGTTAACTTTGTCCTTTAGGAAAGAAATTGGGAAGAAACTGTGTAGATCTGTCCAATATCAGAGAAACACAAATCTTCCCTATTTAAACAGACAGTCAATGGTCCCTGCTTCTCCTGCAGCCAGCATGGGATCTGTCCTGAAGAGAATTACTGGTGCCACCTCATGTCCTATACTTAAAGCAAAAAAACCCCAACCCTTTTATGGGAAAACTGTCCCATGTGCAATGCTGTTCTCCAATGTACAAAGCAAGAACCAGACATTGGGATGCTGGTAGTCCTGCCTGCAGGATGAGGAGCACTGAGGTGTGGTGGAACAGAGCTGTACAGTTTGGGCACCCCAGGTACCCCACCATATACTCTGCAGGACACACATCATCCTGGGAACAGCAGCTATTCTCAGACCAAAGGTCCAGCTAATCCAGTGTCCCGGCCCTCATGGTGGCCAAAAATGGATGTCCAGGGAAGAGTATAAACACAAGGAAAATGCACGCTATTCTTGCCTGGCTACTCCATCCTCCAGCCATTTGTAACTCAAGAACTGAACAAGGGGTACTATTTGTGTAGCTAGTGACTCTCACTGTATTTCTGCTCCATTAATTAGTCCAGTTTCCCCCTGAAGCTGTGTAGTCTCCTTCTGGAGTTGCAGACACTGGCAGAAACCCATTTCTTTTGTTGGCTTTTCCAGAAAACCTGTCTCTCCTTGGTAGGCCTCCAGCATGACCCAAAGAAGGTTGGACTCTGTGCTTCAGACAAGCGCATTTAAGGGAAGAAAAGAATGTAAATTCTATCATACAGAGAAAATCAGCATTATGGAAAAAATACCCGGTGGAAGACAGTCTGACTGGCTCCCACGTGCAGGTGCCCTTTATTTTCACGTGAGCTTGGGGTACTGATCCTTACAGCAAATTCTTCCTGCCATTTGGTACTGCATTAAGCGGAACCTGACCAAATTGCACCTGCTGCCTGAAACAGATCAAGGTCTTCAGAGGCTGGCAGGCCTGATGGGAAAGCTTTGGACAAAGACTCGGGCTCTGTTGCTGGCTGTGCTTTTTGGCAAGTGACTTCACTTCTGTGCCTTTCTGTCCCCTGCTTGCCTTGGTTCATCTTGTGTGTCCTGAAAGTGAGCACTCATGGCAGGGTAGCCTCTCACTGAGGACTTGCCCTTGGATCATCTCTGTCCCATATTTGTGGGTTTAGAGGAGTCTGTAAACCTCAAGGTCCTCTGTTCCCACCTCCCCTCCACTTTGCTCATTACCAAACACTGTGAGAAGAAAATGATGCCGTGCTGCAGTACAGCATCAGATCCCAACGAGGATTCAGGTCTGTCTTTAGCTTTGTAGAAATACTTTCAAGAACAAGTAGGCAGAACTTTTACAGCTACGATTCACTGCTGTAAGCAACATTTGTAAAATGAGAGACGATGTTCTGCAAAGCACTAACCTGAAAAGATGCCACTGAGCACCTGCCGCAGCGCCAAGCAGCCTGGAGGGGACCACAACCACCGAGCAGCCAAGGAGGAGATTAGCGCTAATAGGGACACGATGTCACATTTGCACCAGCATTAACAACATCATTGTCACTGAGTAGATACAATTTTGGTGTCTAGCCTGAAAATATCATGGGCGTCAGGAGCACACAAGTCCTGGAAAAGCTACTTGTAATGAGACTCGAGATGAGTCTGTTTAGAGAAAGCGTAGAGGTGACTTGCTCATCATTTACAAGTACCTACATGTGACACATTTTCTGATGAGAGAGGGCTCTTTCATCCAGCAGGAAAGGGAATAATTAAGGATAATATTTAGCACCTGGACCTGGGAAAACTCAGTCTTGAGATGAGGTGAACAAGAAGGTAGGTTAACAAGAAGAGAAGTTAGCCATTCAAACAATTTATTTAGTGGCTCTGACACCACTTGAAGGCCTTAAATCAAGTTTGAATGTGGCTGTGAGAGCTCTGGCGCTGGCTAAAGCTGCAGGATTGATGCAGGTATTTTGGGCAAGGGTATCTGACAAGGGAGGGAGATAACCCACATCATAAGCCAGCTCAGTTTAAACTGAAGGTTTTCAAGTAGTGACTTCTCTGATCCCTCAAATAGCAAATTAACAACTTTAAACAAGAGGAAGTTTTACACAATACTATAAATATTTTAAAACAAAGACCTGCAATGCATCCAAGGAGCTTGGGTTTTGAAGGAAAAAAAAATGAATATTTTTCTAGGGTTTCAGCTCTTTAACAATACCCAAGACTAGAGCAATGTATTTGCTGGAAAGTTCAGCTTCTGGTTAAATGTCACTATATTGGCAAATTTTCTAAAGGTCTTGGCCAGCTGGCTGCACTCAAAGTTTGTGATCCTTCCACCTTCAACCCTTTGGGTTATTCCCACAATTTCTTTGTTAAAAAAAACTATCATAGATTTGCAGGAGTTAAACACCTGACTCCTGTTTTTGCCTTGTTTCTCTATGCAGTTGCACAAACTGTAATGTTACTTAAAATCAAAATTTTACACTCACTGATGTGTAGCAGGCACGTACCATTAAAGGATTTTTACCAGGAAAGATTATCCATCATTTTAAATAGGTCATGCATACACTTAGCATATGTTACATTAATTCTTTTACATGCAGCCAATCACACTGGCTAATTGAAAATTTCTGTAGTCACAACCAAAGGAAGTCATTTCTCTGATGATTAATAAGCAGGGAGCCTGGGAAAAGAGGAGAAAAAAGAAGCAAGGGCATAAAAGAGGAATTAGCCTTGGTGGGAAGTTCAAGAAGAGTTGCATCCTACAATGTACCCTCCAGTTGCAGGTGTAATTTATATTTAAAAATAAAGGTGGCATCTCCATCTCCACCCTGTACTTGGCAGCCCTGAGCAGGGAGGGGCCCCTCAGCATCTTCTCCCAAGTGCTGCCATTTCCTTGGGAACACGAGTGCCAAGGATCAAACCCGTTCCAAAGTTTAACACCTCCCAGGGCCCATGCGAGGAGTGGAGGGCAGCACTGCGATGCCATCGTTGGGGACGTGGTTAATGCACTGCTTAGCATGAATTCAGCCAAGAGATTTAGTCTTTCTTATCATGCCAATGGGTTTCTTTCTTCAGCTGGGTTAAACTCCTTTTTAATGCCAGGTATTTTTAACCACTGCCCTTTGCAAACGCTGCACCAATGACGTTGTTTATCGTATTTCAGGTCAGAACAAGTTTTGCTGAATTCTTAAAAATGACAGAGCAAATGGCTTTAGCCTTGCCTGCTGACATACCACCACATCACGTCTGCTTCCTTTCTGAAATATAGGAAGCGTCCCCCAGTCGCAATGGCAGAAATGGGAGATGAATCCATTCCTCTGCATTTGTTCCCAGGCACCTGTAGTCGACTGTCAGGATTCGGCTCAGTCCTTCAAGAATTGATTAAGTCCCTTCCTGGCAATTACACTCATGCACACACTTCCAACCCCACCATCCCAGACTGTAGGCAATGCCTAGTTTGGTGCCAGCAGCTCTGCACTGACTCCGAGCACTCCTCCACCGTTACCTTCCCTTCAGACTCTGAACTGAAATGCTGCAATGATTTGCAGGGCAGCTCAGTGTGGCAATATTTTTTTAAGACACACTGTAATACCAGTTAAGGACAGATGGTCTTTCAGGGAAGGGCTGAGCTTGTTGTTGATGTTTGCAAACATCCTGGGCACTCTGTTGCTTGTGGCTTGCTATGCAGTGGGTTTAAAAGCTGGAAACCCCTGTGCCTGGCTGTGTGCACCGCTCTGGGAGCCTGTAGGGAGGTGGCGGACCCGTGCCAGGGGGTGGCCTTAGGGACCTGCCTTCCTCTGCATCTCAGCAAGGTCCTGTGCTCTGGGGCTGGCTTGACCCTGGTGGGAACACCAGCACCCCTGCAGTCTCTGCAGGAGATGCTCAGGCAGGGCAAAGGTGACCAAAAAGCAGTAAATGGGAGCCATCAAGGGAAACTGCTTTAGGTGTCCTTGCAGGAGCACGGGCTAGCGGTGCCGGTGACCCAGCAATCAAATCACAGCTCCAAACTGTGAGTTTCCCTTTAATAACCACAAACTCAAATGAAATGAAGCTCATAAACACATTCACTTCCTACCAGAGCATCTCCCAGAAAGGTAAAACCCAGTTTGCATTTAAATCATGCTCATTTCATGGAAATTCCCCCAAGAAGCCCCCGGCAGTGAGTAACTGTTTCCACCCACTAGATCCGCAAGCATCGCATTGCTCCGGCATCTCCCAGCACACGGCACTTTTAGTAGGCTGTGCTGGTTTCCCCTGTAATGAGTACCAGGTCTAAATGAATCAAGTTTATTCTGAGATGCTTTCACGAGCTGCTGCTTTGCATTTCCATTGCCCGCCGCTCCCTGCGAAGCTTGCCTTGCTTCAGCAATAATGTCATTTGGATATTAATTCATCCAGTGCCTACCTAGTGTCTCTCTTCATTAGCCGAGTACATCATTCATGGCAAGACTTTAATTAATGAATCCAGAATTGCCCTTTGCTATGTTTTTTTCATTTCCTTGGGCCAAGCGAGGTAGTGCCCAGCTTGCTTTGTGCTTGGAGACATCTCTGTTAACTTCACGGAGAGCTTTGGCTGTGTTGGTACAAGGAACTATCTGAGAGGACTGAATCCAGGATGGGATGTCTCAGCTGGAGTAGCTGTAAGAGGGGGATGGGGGTGCAGAGAGAGGTTCTGGGCTGAGGGCAATGCTCATTGATGGCAGCTGTTACATACCTCCTTAACCAGGTCCACAGATCTGAACGGCTCTGTGACAGCCACTATAATAGACCATCAAAGGACAGCTTCATCGTGACACTCGTTCCTCTCCACTGTTAGTGATCTCCTATGCTCTTCTTTGGCAGGCACAGCTCCCAGAGTGCCCCAAACAAAAGCGGTATTTGCATTTTCACAGACACGAAGATCAGCCCCTGAGAAGCATGCTGCAGCCCACTCCCCAGCTGTGCTCCGAACATCTGCATCTGCCTGCCAGGAGCACGCTGCCGGAGGAGGGCACTGCCTCCTTTGCAAGAGCTCAGTGTTATTCACAGCAAAGCAGAAAACCTTGAATCGTCATCTCAAGCAAAATTCATGCCAGAGCCTCTTTTCATCTGTGCGGCATTTTCTCCTCCTACCAGCTCTAGCATAGCTCCAGCTCTTGCCTCTCTGCTGGGAACACAGCACTCCCAACACCGCTGAAGTCATGCAGCTGTCGGTGCAAAGTGCCACACACCACCACCTCACAGCTTCCCCTGTTGAGTGGAGCCCATCAACAGGCTGCCTGGAGCGGAGCCGTGCCACCCCCGTTCTGCTCTAGAGCCTTTCCTGGGTGCAGATGCTTGGACACCCACACCCCAGCCCACCTCCCTTCTCCACCAGCCTCATGCTGATACCTCTTCATGCTCCATCCAAAGCCCTGGAGCTTGCTTACATCCTGCTTATGGAGCTCAGTGGCTTCTGCACATGGGCTGGGGTGCTGGAGCGATGCTGAGACAGGCTGTAAGATACTCCCACGCACCGGGCTTGCGACCCATCGTCATTATTTGGGTTATAAAGAGGCATGGAGGCCAAGCCAAAGCTGGAGTAACGTGGTGATGGATGGCCTTGAACAAGCCCAAGGACGGGCCACAGAGCAGAGCCTGGTGGGAATGGAGATGGCCGGTGCTGCTGCCGTGCCATCCAGGAACATTGCTGGTCCAGGAGAATTAACAGGGAGTCCCCTGTGTCGTGCCACACAGTTTCATTTTATATGATTGCTCTATCTGACTGAGCCATTCTGCGCTGAACGAGGCTCTTGCTTTCTGCTGCTTTCAAGTGGTGCAGATTTAAAGCTATAAAATAATAACTGCGTTATGGTAGGTCCGGGGTGGTAAGTATTAAAGCTCTTTAGCCTTTCCCCTTTTAGGGGATTGTTTAACAAGAGCAGTCCCACTCACCACTTCACTCCATCTTTATACTAAAGGGTACCAGTAGACCAGAAAATTGTTTCAGATTTCAAAGGAGCTTCATTTTTGGAAGGTACCTCTGAGTTTTCTCATCCATAACCACAGAGAAGGAAGGTTTCTGAATGGCAATAACAATCTGTTGCTGCATTCACTTCCAGAGAGATATAATACAGTGAAAGACATCCTTCTGACAAGACTTGCTGAGGAATAGCATGCTGAAAGCATTCAAGGCAACTGGGGAAGAAATGTGAGCCAGTATTTCAACCAGGTTCCTAAATCATGGCATTTTGGCAGGAGCATCAGCGACACAAAATGAAGAGAAAACACAGAAACCTGAAATCTGTGGCAGCTTTAGGTCACTGCTAATGCTTTAAATGCCGCCTTTCTTCCACAGTTCCAGCTATTTATGCAAGCTGGTATTGCTTAACTTCACAGTTCATCACAGCTTGCTATTCGTGGTTGCATTTTCCTTACCCCTTCCCAAAGGAGGGGAGCACAGCTGAGGCAGGGGCTGGAGCGTTCCCCTGACCCCAGCTCCTGGGTGAGCAGCACGGCCAGCTAGGAAGCATTCACCTAAGTAAGCTTGATTTTGCAAGCCATGGGAGCAAGCTAGTTTTTTGGCAGAATCATGGTTGGTTTCAACTGCTAATTGCTCAAGAATTTGGTGGCTTTGATGCCTATTTAATTTCAGTATAATGAACATCACTTTTACCATTTAACCTTCTTGTATTCTGCAGTAGATTTAATGTTGCAAAGCACAATTCATCAGTCCTGGAGGAGCGTAATATGCCTGAATGCTGTTATAAATGGTAGTAGAAGGGCCATGTTCTGGCACAGCCCCTCTAATTTATTTAGGTACTTACATGGCCTTCATCACCATAGTTACCTGAGTGCTATCATTAATGAATTCATTAACGTTAATGTGCTTTGTGTGATTTTACCTTGGGAGGGGAAGAAGTATTGTGTCTGGTTTGCTGAGAGAACTGAGGCAGAAGGCAGAGGAACATGTTCGGTGTCACACAGAAAGTCTTTATCAGGAGCCAGAAGCAAAGTAAGCTCATGCAAGCCCCAGTGCAGGGCCACAACGGCACAAACACGTTTCTCTTCCACTTCAGAGAATTGATGATCAGCATAAGTAAAACATAATTAACGGTAGTTCTCTTCCCTGGGATGATGATTGCACCAAAAACCTACACATGCATTACAACTCTTATGAAGCAACTTTCATATTCACATTTCCAACGCAGAAAAAATGTTGTATTTTCATGTGTATTGGGTTTGTGTGGCAAGCTTTTGGTGATTTGGGGGCTACAGGGGTGGCTCCTGTGAGAAGCTGCTGGGTTTGGTTTTATGTATCATTACCCTACTATGATCTGATTGGCCATAATTAAGCTAATTTCCCCAAGTCATATCTGTTTTGCCTATGATGGTTACTGTGAGTGATCTCTCTGTCCTTATTTTGACCCATGAGCCTTTTGTTATATTTTTCTCTCCCCTGCCCAGCTGAGGAGAGGACTGATAGAGCAGCTTGGTGGGCACCTGCATCTAGCCAAGGCCAACCCACTACATCGTGTTATGTCTGTACCTTCACAACTGGCTTTTAACTATTGTAATTTGCACTTCTGCAGAAATCTCTGGCTGACCACTGGAGCATGGTTTGTCTAACCCCGCCTGGCAAGATGCTCTGGTCCCCTCAGCTCTGTGTGCCCTGTCCCAGCTGGAGGGATTCCATGAGCTTTTGCAGTATTTCATGTCACCTTCAACTGTGGGCACGGGATGTTCTAGTCAGTTTTCTGGGTGTGAAACTTCACTTCCTAGAGAATGAGTTCTGACTCTGGCCAAAAGAAAACAATTATCACAGATGAACAATAACTATTTTGATTGCCATTTTTACCTCTCAAAACTCTTGGTAGAGAAGCAGTCACCATCTCCACACCCTGTTGAAGCCAGCTCTGACTTTACGTTTCCAGTGGTTTTGGGGCTTTTTGTTTTAAGATCAAGAGAGCTTAGTGAGTGTGAATGATGTCCTGGCTCCTTGGGGAAACTGTGCAAACAGATGAATCAAGCAAAAGTTTCTAGAAGTAGAAATATGTGAATTTGACCTGAGTGTAAGAAGAAGGGATCCCTGTCCTTAGAGATACTCAGAAGTAAACTGGCCCAAGCTCTGAGCTACCTCATTTAACTTTGCATCTAGCCTGCTTTAAGGATGTTGGGCCAGGTGACCTCCAGAAGTCCTTTCCAACCTAAATTACCCCCAGATTCCATTGATTTAATATCTGGTTAAATAGCACTGACTGTAAAATCATAATAAAGCTACTTCATTATGGTTTTAAGAAATATGAAGTTAATCTGATAAGGAAGTAATTAATCATTTCCAAGTCCCGTCTAGCAGAGTGAGGAGTACCTGCACCGAGCTGAATAAGCCAGGTGGGTGAGCAACACGGGCTGTTTCAGTTCAGTGCTAACAAGTGCAAAATCATTAGGACCCCTGCAAAGAACCTGCCTCACCTTAGGCTGGTCAAACCTACCCTCTCAGACTGACCTCTGCTAAACATCTTGCTTTTCAAATCATCTCACTCCTTTACAAGAAACTGATCCTTTTTGGTGCTATGAATACCTCTCACCATGGAATCACAGAATCCCAGACTGGTGGGGGCTGGAAAGGACCTCTGGAGACCACCCGACCCACCCCCCTGCTCAAGCAGGGTCTCCCAGAGCGGGCTGCAGAGCCATGTCCAGGTGGGTTTGGATGTCTCCAGAGCAGGAGACCCCACCGCCTCTCTGGGCAGCCCGTCCCAGCGCTCCGGCACCCTCACGGTAAAGACGTTTCTCCTCACGTTCAGGTGGAACTCCCCGTGTTGCAGCGTGTGCCCGTTGCCCCTTGTCCTGTCGCTGTGCACTGCTGAAAAGAGCCTGGCCCCGTCCTCTTGGCACCCGCCCTTAAGGTATTACTTGTAGGCATTGATAAGATCCCTCTCAGCCTTCTCCAGGCTGTACTGCCCAAGGCTTTCAGCCGGCCCTCAGGAGGGAGATGCTCCAGGAAACTTCCTTGTGGTTCATCAGCAGGCATCTCGGGGAGGTACCTGTGCCATTTATCCAAGCCTTCTCCTAGTCCACAGGTCTGCAGCAGGTTGGCCTCTCTCCAGGGCACTCTGCTTATTCCTACGGCTGCTTCTTCCCATAGGCCCCATATGGAGCCAAACTCCTTAGCACAAGTGCCTAAGTTAGATACCCCATATTTCTGCATCTACTACTGATCTGTAGTTCTTTCTCTGATGTCATTACTTCCCATATTAAATAGGACCTGTCAAATTACTTGCAGTAATCTCTAGCAGTCACCTCTCTCTGTCTCAGGACACCCCTGCTCAACACACAGAGGCACATTCCCTTTGGCCAGCTCCCTTACCAGCTGGCAATAGAGGAATTAATCCCCAGCGTCTCTACCTTCAGTAATAATTTCCTGTGGGGAACAAAGTCAAATGCTTCACTTAAATTAGATAGCCTGGATCTGCCGCATTTCCCTTATCTAAGAAACTGTTTTCATATATATACATAGAAAAAAGATATGCAATGTCTCTGTTGTAATTATACATTGATAAAACCATGATGTAACTTATCCTGTCTACCCTTTGCGTTCACATCCTTAATTACTCTTTCCTTCAGAATGTGTTTGGAGACTGAGCAGAATATTGAGTTCAAATCACCAAGGCTGGAGCTCCCCAGGTCCCTTCACAGATACAGGGGTTTTGGTGTAGTACATGCTAAAACCACAAAGACTCTCAAGCTCTCAGTTCTTTGACTAGCCCTGCTATTGATAGTGACAGTTTGTGGCTGTTTTGTTTGGTTTTTTTTCCACTACTAAAGGGAGAGGGTAGGCCTTTGGCTTGTTCACATGCAGCATTCAGAGGTTTTCTTGCCTTTTGTATTTTGTAATTTCTGCTGCATCATTTCCATTTCTCTAAATTAGACGGCGGGTTCAGACTCCTGAACACCTTCTCCTTAGAGAAAATAAAGGCAAATTCATTCAACATTTAGCCTTTTCTCAATTATCTCTAATCTTCATGCTATTTAGCCCTTTTTACGTGTACAATCACAGAACTTGTTGTAAGAGGCTGTTGGCCATTTTTATTTTCTTTGCATATTTTCTGACCTCTGAGGCAAAATTTACTGTTCCAGAATCCCCTGTTCTGCTTGCTGGGAAGTCTCTGCTCATTCTCAGTATCTCCCCTGAGATTCCTCTATGACCAGGAAAGTCTGTGGCTTTACCCAGCTGGTGTTGGTGCATTTTATTTCTTGGTGGGAATATGGAGCTGGCAGTACCTCTTGCCTCTTCCACATTTGCATGACTGAGCTCTCTTCGTGCCCCCCAGTTTCTCTGTTAACTGTGTCAGTTGTGGAAACGATAACAGGGTTCACACAGGGTATAACACTGTTTAACATGAGAGTAACAGCAAGTAAAACCACTGGACTACACACAGGAAATAATAAAGACAAAATTTGCAAGCCAGCGTGTGACTTGTCTATTTACAGTATCTATTATTTTACGCAAAGGAGGAATCATTGCAGAAAAATTTCACCAAGAAAGAATGAAAACTTTGTAAACTTCCCCTGTTTGCAGTTAAGTTGCTTTTCCTGACGCTGGAGACAAACAGCAGTGAGCATAATAAGTCTATGCAAACTAATGAGCAATCTACAGAGGGCAGTGCTGGGAGCCCTCCTCTCCCTGTGCTGCGCTGCGGGATGAGGGTCAGCTCATGGACACGAAAAGGTAGAGGATTCTACGTTGATACAAGAGCTTAGCACAGAATTAGACTGTCTAATTAACTGTTGATAAATGTTATGGAAACGGGAAAGAATTAACAGGATTCAAGAAAGGATTGGGAGCTGATATAAACATTACGGGAGCAGAGCACAATTAAGTCATGTGCTCGTGAATGTCTGTATGTTTTTATGTGTATTCAGTGGATATGCATGTCGATGTGTGTTTATATACATACACAGATTTGCTCACCTCTGCTTCGTAGACATAAATATATACTCATATAAATAAATAAATGGTGTATCAAGACTATAAATCAGTATTAAGGAACAACCAGGGCTAACACAGAACTGCCTTCTGGATGGCATTTAGATATTCTTCACCATATGCTCTTGGAGACAAAAAGGGCTCCAAACGGAGCTGCAAATGGGGCTTCTTGTGCCCGTTGGCTGCTGTTACCACTGAGGACCTTCCAACTTCCAAAGCATAAATGGCCTTAAAAAGCTATTGATTTTCTATCCAAAGCCCATCAAAGGGAGTGGAAGGACACCCACCAGCCAGGCATTGGATTCCACCCACAGGATGTTTCTGCTTCTCAGTGCGAGGTAGCTAGCTGCAGCTAGCTGCAAGGGAGAAGTGGCTGAAAACATCAAACACGTGAGACATCTGTTTTGCTCTCACCAAATATCACCGTGCTGCAGATGTGCCCTCATGTACACAAAGGGTTATTTTCTCTTTTTCTGTTCCATAAAGAAAAAAGGAAGAAAACTGTAGAGCTGCAATCCTTGAATAGGCACAGAGTTTGCTTTTCATGAGGAAATGCACAAGTTCAGTCATTCTGGCATCTCCAAATGTTGCTGGTGCTGGAGAGGCTCAGCAAGACCTGCTGGTTTCCGAGCTGTCCACCATCAGTGTAGGGACACCTCCACATCAGTCAGCTGCATCAGTGATTCCCAACATCCAACACCAGCCCTACAACAAGCTTCTCTCTTTTAAAAATGCTGTGTGAGCTCATTCCAGGGCCATTTAGTGGATATAAGACATCTAGGGCAGCGTGGTGACACTCCCACTGTTCCCATTGAAGGGGCTGACTGTATATATAGTGCTGAAAAGACCCAAGAAAAATGATTATGCTTAGATGAGGACTAAGCAAATGGGTCTGAGAAGGAGAGGAAAGCAAGTGCTCAACTGCTGTTCCAGGACCAGGGGTCTCATCTGCTCTTTTGAAGGCTCAGCAGTGCTGTGAAGCTTTCTCCAAACACACCACCTGACTATGGGTTTAATTCTAATAATTAAATATAAACTCTGATTAAACCAAAGAGATTCCACAGAGATGATTTCATATTTCAAGATAAATATCATCTCAGCTTATGAGCATACTGTCCATGGTAATTAGGAAAGCTACTTGTTTCTGTAATTTGAAATTATATTCAGTATGACCTCCTAAGCTGATGCCATTATATTCATGACAATTTATCACAATGAATTTCACTTTGCCTAGTTAAAGTGTTTTGTTGTTTGGTTTTTTTAAGGAGGAAAATTTTAAATGAAAAAATTAACTAAGTCTAAAAGTATGATCCTGAACCTCTGTTTGCCTGATTCCCTGCTCTGGAATCTTTTAGCTCCTTCATTCCTGGTAGTCCTAAAGGTCTTCCATGCATAAAGATCTTCTCCTGACCACGTACAAAGGTATCTCCATTCTGAACAAGGCAGAGCAGATGCTCATGCCTAAGATATGTCCTTGTTGAGACAAGTCCTATAAACACTGGCCACCTCCCAGTGGGATTTCTCTCAAGGCGCACAGTAAGGACACTTACGCACATGCAGTTGGTTTCTGCTCGCCCATCTCTGTGCACCACGGCATGTCCCCAGCCACAATGACCTGCCTGCCTGCTCCCTGCCATTGCCAGCTCTGTGTCACACTGTGCCTATCTCAGGTTTGCATCCACTGTCCAAGCCAGCCTCATGAGGTCTGTGGTTCCACACTGATATATATGGTTAAATGCTTCAGATTGCTTTAAAACAGCAATTGGAAAGCAAACTCTGGCTTGGGTTTATTAAACATATAGCCTGTTTTCTAAGGCTTGAGGATATTCTCGTCTTGGATATAGTCATGTAGCTGCCAGAGACCAATCAAAGGTGTAACTTCTGGTAAACTGTTTAATGTTCTGAGCTTCTTCCTTCTCCCTGTTGGGAAAAAGGAGAACAAACGCCTCTTATCATATTTGTATAATTAAAGCAAAAGAAAATCACAGCCTCCACCCTGAGTCACAACAGGGAATTCTCAAGTGCGGAATGCAGTCGAATACAATTATTTATCAGTCTTAGTCTGAGAATAGCTTTTATGAAAATCCTTTATTATCCTTTCAATCAAAGACAGACATGGCAAAACTATCCTATGGCTAAGTCATTCTGTCCTTCAATACCTCTCTTACTATTTTATCCTTATATGTATTTTCAAGAACGTATTTTGCCCGGTTTTCAGGACATGAGTGGCTGAGGTTATTTTTTGTTTTGCTTCCAAGCATTTTGACTTAGGTGCGAATGAGGGCACTCAGCCTTGGCTCTGCTCACACAGCTGAAACTGTGGGACCTGTTTTTCCATCTTGTGGATGGTAAGAAGGTGCTGTCAAATTAGATGTGGACTACAAGGTCCAATTCTTCATTGCATAAAGCAAACCATTCCCATTGCATTTTTTCTTCATCAAGAAAGACCCAACCAGCAGTAACACAAGAGAACTTGTATACTCTATACGTTGTCTCTGCATGACACGCTCATTTGATGTTTTGGTTTTAGTGGAAGATGCTGTGATACAGCGCTGCTATTATCACCCATTGGAGACCTGCATATTACCCAGAAGAGAGAAATGTAGAGATTTATATTAATTTCTGTGAGAGTCAAACCGCAACCTTTTTAAGTGCCTCTCATTGTGAGCCTTCCCACATGGTGTAGCACTAAAAGCGGTACCTGAACTAATCCCACGCTTTGCTGTTGATTTGCTTTTCAAAATACGGATGTGCTAGTCTAAAGAAACAAGAAAGACATTTGTTGGAAGAGGTGATACTCCAGCTTTGAAAATGTGTTTGTACAGAAGACTTCACTATGTTTCCTGCCTGTACACATCAAACAATTAAAAGTGCTACCTCTCTGTGCAGGCTTGACCTCACTAGTGTATATAAAGTCTGAGAAGGAATATTCTGAAATAACAGCAAAAGTTCAATAAAGAAATAAGGAATAGCAAGCTATGAGCCATTTTTCTCTGAAAGACTTTTCAGCCCAGAAACTGGTTTAAAACTCCTAGTTCAAACTGAAAATAGTCAAAACCATCTTCTGAGGAATGGAGAGTTGACCCCTCTAAAATCTGATCTACAGTGCGTATCTTTAAAAGTTCCAGTAATCCTCATATAACTATTGCATAGTAGACGTTTTCTTCTTTCTACTCCCACATGTGCACTTCAGTAAAAAAATACTCTTTATTTTTCTGTCTTATGAATAATACAGAAATACATAAATAATAGATATGTTATTAATAAAATGGGCAAATATGTATTCCCCTCAAAATGCATGAGTTTGAATGGAATGTCAAACAGATTGCTGGATGAATATTTGATATTTTAATTTATTGGGCAATTTCTTACAAGAATAGCTGGTCCTCGATGAGACTTCATACCCCTGGTCCTCCATCACATCTGCCACCAAGTCATGCCATGTTCCTTCCACTGCTATGAACCTGCTCTCAAGAAAGACTGAGGGTTGCAAGAGCAGTCAAAAACTACCTTTGTGCTGACACTGAGACTGTCAGTTATGGGCTGTCCTTCAGCGCAGATCAAAACAGTCTTTGGGATGCTCTGACTTGCCCCAGGACTTACTGTCTCTTCTTTCTGGGGTGCAAAGATCTCATCACAGCAGATGTCTGAGAGCAGATGAGTTCTTGCACAGCAGCAGGCAAAGATACCCCACCAGGAGCTGAAACAAGGGTCCAGCACAGCCTCAAATCACGCAGGAACAGCTTCACACTCATCCACGAAAAGACAAGCTTTTGCAGAAGCTGAAACTTCCCACCCAGCATGGGCACTGCTGGCAGCAGGGCCATAGCTCAGCCATCCGGCATGGTGGGAACCTGCTGGAGCCTTGGTCCTGCCTCCTTGCTTAGCTGAAATAACGGGGCTCCTCCTCTGAGGGAAGGCGACGCAAACGGTACTGCAGTGCTGCTGTATGAACAAAAGGCTCGTGTTCACCTCGGGTCCCCTCTTTGTTGCTGCTCCTGCATACCCAAGGACCAGTCAAAAAGCAGAACAAGTCCTGGAAACCTCACAGCAATTATTAAAGACACAGGGGAAACATGCATGTGGAAAGAAATTGAATACAGTAATGCTCCTGAGCTGCCTAAAATTTTATTTCATTGATTTCTCAATCATATGGAGAATGGTGCACATTTTTTTCACAGCCATGACATTCTGACTTTTCAAAAAAATGAAAAATAAATTTGACTTGAGCAGAAGATAAACAACAGCCACCAGGGTTTCTGCAGGGGATATATCCCCACTCCTGTCACCAGCTTTCTGCTCTTCCCACTGGGGATGCAGTAAAATAAGGCAAAAGGATGCTGTAAATGGAGCAACGTCATGGCACTTCCAAGCTGAACTGAAATAGGTTTGTGGTTCAGCTCAGATCACTTCCATTTTTCAGTGCACCTTGCTAAGCAGTTTGCAAAGATGAAAAAGAGACATTAGAAAATAAAAGAAGGGGAAGAAAAGTCTGACTCACCTGAAACAGGAATACAAAAGCATCTTTGTTGAAAAGAGATGGAAAAGGAGTAATTCTTGTTGTGAATTCACCTGCAAAACTCATTGCTGTAAGCTATTATTGAGGTGAACAGCCTCTTACTGTTAAAATTATTATACAGCTGTGTGAAGTACCTAATAAACTAGATATAAATTAAAAGATGGATTTTTCAGAAGAAGTTAGTGCACATTAGACAATTACAACCCTTTTTAAAAGCCAGGAGACATCCCCATTGACTTCACCTAGACTGCACCTCTAAAAGCATCTGGTCCCAAATTTCACTCTATTTTAGTCTCAAATTACTTTAGTTAGCCTGTATCAGGGAAAATAATAAGATTCACAATGCACGAGAGTTTTGCAATGTCTGACACCAGTTCCTGTTGAACAAGAGCCTGTCCAGGAGCTGTCCATCACCCCCACTCACTGCAGCATTTCCTGTGCATACAGGAAAACGCTTGTAGGTGCAGGGATGTTATGTTTTCAAAAGCACTTTGGCCACCAAAGTGCAGCAGTTGCATTTATTGCACATTAGGAGGTGTAACATAACCCAGGCAGACATTTGCAAGGAGCTCCACCTCAAGGCCTGGGTTGGGGCAGATGGATAAGTTGTTCCCATCTACTCCAGGCTGGCACAGACCATTGCCTGTTCATAACTTTTCAACAAACCCCGCTACTCCAGACACAGCACATTAACCCTACCATTTACAGCAAGGGGTTTAAAGGTCTTAAAAATCAGCCAGCGTCCTCCATCACTTGTGTCCAGGAACGCCTGGCTTCTCTCAGCACTCTGGATTCAGCTGAAAGGGCTAACAAGGGAAAGGGTTTTCATCACTACATTTTGGAAAGAACTGAAACGCTGCCTAAAATTGCTTTCCAAAGCAGAGCGAATTTCAGACTGTGTGGTCCTCCACATGGCCCTCCCTGGGCCAGCGGCAACAGCTTTCGGCTGCTCAGAGGCACAGCGCAGCACTGCATGCCGAGCATCGCTGTCCTTGTCTGCCAAGGTGAGGGCCATGTGTGGTGTCAAGAGCGGTGCCATGGTAGCCAGTTCTGTGCAATGTCTGTCAGTGACCTGGGCGAGGGGATGGGGCTCCAGTCAGTTTGCAGATGACACCAGGCTGGGCAGTGCTGCCCTGCTGGGGGGCAGGGGGCTCTGCAGGGGGGCTGGGCAGGCTGGGCTGATGGGCTGAGGCCAGGTGTGTGAGGTTCAACACGGCTCAGTGCCGGGGCCTGCCCGTGGGTCACACCAGCCCCAGGCAGCGCTGCGGGCTGGGGCAGGGGGCTGGGAACTGCCCGGCGGGGAAGGGCCCGGGGGGCTGCTCAATGGCCGGCTGAACACTAGCCAGCAGGGTGCCCAGGTGGCCAAGGAGGCCAACACGCCCCGGCCGGTGCCAGGAACAGTGTGGCCAGCAGGGCCAGGGCAGTGCCCGTCCCCTGTGCTGGGCACTGATGCGGCCGCCCCTCGAGCCCTGTGTGCAGCTCTGGGCCCCTCACGCCAAGAGGGACGCTGAGGGGCTGGAGCGTGGCCAGAGCCGGGCAGGGGCTGGGGAAGGGGCTGGGGCACAAGGCTGATGGGGGGTGGCTGGGGCAGCTGGGGGGTCAGCCTGGAGAGGAGGAGGCTCAGGGGGGGACCTTATCTCTCACTACATGCAAGGAGGCTGCAGTCAGGTGGGGTCGGTCGCTTCCCCCCAGTAACAAGCACAGGACAAGAGGAAACAGCCTCAAGTTGCACCAGGGGAGGTTAGATTGGGTACTAGGACAAATTTCTTCACTGAAAGTGTTGTCAAACACTGGCACAAACTGTCCAGGAAAGCAGTGGAGTCACCATCCCTGGAGGTGTTTGAAAGACATGTAGATGTGGCGCTTAGGGACATGGTTTAGTAGTAGACTTGGCAGTTCTAGGTTAATGCTTGGACTCAGTGTCCTTAAAGATCTTTTCCAGCCTAAATGACTGTGATTCCAAGAGTGATGGTGAGACCTCTGGCAGGCTGTTGACAAAGCTGCCCCATGGAGTAGTCACCCAGAAAGCACACATTTATCCACTGCCACTACCATGCAGTGGATTCAGACCGTGAAACAGAGGGGTTTCTTCCACTGTGTAGGTGTCTGTAAAGGGGTTTTCTAGTCTGTGGAGTACCCACCACTGAGAAGAAGTCACCCTTTGGGCTAACAAAAGGGAATTGCTCCAACCTGTCCCCACTGTTATGCTCTTCTAAGCGTAACAATGATCAGAAGGTCACAGTCAGTAAAGCTGTCACCCTGTGGGACAATACCCAGTCTAAATTTTCCCTGGCTCCTATGCTACTCCCAACAAGACTTTGGGATCATACCCTTATCCCTCTGTTAGTGCCATGAGTCCAGGGACACCATGGACTTAAAGGTGACTTGATAGAAAACCAGCAAGACCCAACTGGAAGTCTTTCTCTGCAGCTCTGGTGAAGGTGTTCCTTGGACTTGTCCCATGGCAGGAGGGGGTCTGGCAGGTCCTGGAGCCAGTTTTGGGCTCCTCAAAGCTAACAGCCTTGGCATCACTTGCAGCCAGCCTGATCTGACCTCTCCTACAGAGAAACAACCTTTAGAGCACCTGATGATGAAGACAGCTGCGGTGAGTGTTTGGGCACTGGCTCAGTGATGGCCGGCATGAAAATGGAGTAGACTTCACACAGGTGCCTCTGTCAGGATTTTTTAATGTACTATGTGCAAGGTCTAGGTTGGATGAATAATTAAGATGAAGAAGTTGAACCCTGAATGTATCACTTGAAGCCCCATGAAAGTCTTTGTGGCAGTTTCTGGCAACAGCTAGGGGCTGGCCGTGGCAAGATATGAACGGTGATGACAAAAGAGCATTTGTCAGTTCACTAGTGAGAGCTTTTGGTGACCATCACTCTCCAGAAGGGAACTATCTCCATTTATCAACATTTAGAAGAGGTTAATAGCTCCTCTTACTGGGTGGGGATGCAAGCAAACTCATTTCAGGGATCAGAGAATGAGAAGGCATCCAGTTTCTCCCAAGATGTGCTCTAAGGTGAGAAACCACCTTTCCCCTGCAGTTGTGCAGCCCCTAGCAAACAGGAGCAGTGGTCCAGGACAAACTCCTGCTTCACAGTGAACATGGCCTCTTGCTCTCCAGCTCTCCTGGCCATCCTCAGTTGGCGTCCACATATGGCTGGGAAAGAAAGTCATTTAAAGTCATTGCATCTTCTAGGCTTTTTTCTCCTTTCAATCTTGTCATGCTAATTTCTAGCCTCATGTGCCATCCACGAATCTTAGCTTAAAATCAAAGCATTTCCAAGCAGACTTTCTCAGGAGAGCCTCTGACAGAGGTGAAGCCATGTTTGCAACCAGAAGGAGATTTCTCAGGCAACTAAGTGCATCGCACAATTGTTGAAAGCCTGTTTCTCTGGGGTTTCTTCACATTAATCAAGGCAGGCATGGGTGTTCGTATAAGAGTCAAAAAAAAAAAAAAAAAAAAAAAGACATGAAAATCCACAAGATGACAGAGGTTCAAGGAGGGGCAGGTAATCAGGGACACACAAAGCAAAGTCCAGAGCAGCAATACTTAAAAAAAAATATTAAAATCAATATAAAGCTTGAAGAGGAGGTCTCAGTTTGATTGCTGTTCTTTTACATGAATAGCAATTACTGGGCCTGAGATCTGCAAAGCATCTCCTGTTATTACATTGCTACACTGCTGCCTGATGGGAGCTATCAAAAGTTGGGCGTCCACACTTCTGAAAACATTTTTTTCCCCTTTAAGAACACTCTCTTTGTCCTAAGCAATTTCAACACACTTGTTCATGTCCAGCTGACAGTGGAGAGCAGCTGCAAATCTCTTGTTATTTGGAAGAGATGGCAAAGCATCACAGCCCGCACCTGGGGAGGGTGCAGGAGCTCGTGGGTCAGCGGTGTAATGGAGAGGCTGCCAGAGGTGGTGGTCAGACTGGGTGTTTGTCCTTATGTGCAGGGTTTTCTGGCCTAAATTTCTTTTGCTTTGGTCAGTAACAGTACCAAGGGAGAACCACAACAAAAAAAGAATTATTAAAAAAAAAAGTTTCTCATGGAGGGCGTCGCACAAGAGAAAACAGGAGACACAACCCAATGACCACTACAAACACATTATCCTTGGGGCCATACAGTGTTGTGCTCACAGCTTGCATGGTGGTTGTCCACATGCTGCATCCGAAGGAGACAAGCTGGAGCAGTCCAGCTGCAGGAGCACCGTGAGGTGTAGCACAGCTCCACGGCTGGAGCTTCACCCCCAGAAACAAATGCTATGCACAGTACACATGTCCTCTGGGTACCTCCAATACACAGCTGGTACAAAACATAAAGCCGTTGTAACCTCTGCAACTCACCTCTCCAACACAATCTACTCAATGCCCTCTGGAAGAAAAGCAGAAAGGAACAAAGGCCACACAGCAGCCCCAACCATGCACACCTAACCTCGCTCCTGCCAGCAGTGTAACCCTGCGGGGCTAGCTGCTTTTCAGGTGTAAATGATAACACACTGATTTGCACCAGCTGGCTGGCTGGTTCCTTCAGCTGAAAATCTTCCAAACTCTAATGCAGTTACACCGTGTTCATGCTGCTGAAATTTTATTAACACTTTCTCCAGACACCTCTAAGCTCCCTGTCCATGGCCATGAATCATCAGCGACGCTTGCAGTGTAATAGCCCAGCAAAAAATTAATTTGTTCATCTCCAGGTTTCTGGGAAGTGTGAGACTCGCAGAGCTGATCCCTTAGCACTTTCCCAGCAGGTTTCATCCCACACGGTCCAGGAGCACGGCATATCAAGGAAAACTGCCTGCACCCTGGAAGCAATGCCCAGCATCCCATCAGCTCCCCTCCAAGCCTCTAAATGGAATTAAAATAAGTATATTCTTCTTCATCCTTATCCACAGTGGGTTAAAAACCGCAGCAGGTTTCTCCAGAAGGCGAACTGCCTTCCTGCAAGGGCTTGGGGTGAGAAGGCAAAGCAGGAGCTGATGGTGCTTCATCCCCTGGCCCATGGCCAGTGCAGTGCACTCAAAAAGCATCCTCTGCTCATGTGAACCTCTCCTGCTAATAAAATCCATCCTGTGTTTAATATGTAGTGGGTGGAGTGAGGAGCTACTGAAACTTAATTGTTTCCCCCTGCATTATGAAGAAGAATAGAGACACTCCAATGGGATCTCATTTTATTCATGGAAATAAACTCAGTCTGATTGTGTTATTTTAAATAATTCCCAGGATTCATTTCCATAGTGCAACAGGGGCAACTTCACCAGCAGGAGTGTTGTGTATTAATATTTCCCTTTAACTTAACAAGAATTCACTTTTTTTTCCTGCTGATAATGCACAAGATGCTCATTATTTTTTGAATGTCAGCCTTATTGGAGTTATCTTTGTGCACTACTTGTTTGTAAAATAGCCAGCCTATGGTAAGGACTGCATTTTCAGTATTTTGTTTATTTTTGCCAGGTTCTCCAACTTCTCCTGTTGCCCATAATTTGAAGCTTGTGGCTACAATGTAGCCTATACATTGAGCAGCCCCATTTGTCACTGGTTAATTAAATGTGACCCACTTCTTTCACACTGTCCTTCCTTTCCACTCCGGGGAATCACTGTTCACATGCCAGTCAGTGTTAGCACAGCAGGGCAGAATATTATTTTGATTATTTGACACAATAGTGCTGCATTTTGCAGCCAAAACCATGTGTGTGCATACGCACAAACAACATAACACACATCTTGCCGGTGCAACAATATCGCCATTGTAGGAAGCCAAAACCAGACAGTGGATGTGTCTGAAAGCAGCAGGGTTAAGCTAACTCAGCTGGCCCGTCCCTCCAGACGTGATGCGTTGGTGTGGTGGATGGGACTGCAGAGTTTCTGAGGATCTGAGAGGACCTTTTCCCTTCCTCCAGGTCCAAGGAGATGGGGACTTAGAGGTGACTCACAGGTTAACTATGTGCAAGCAATGAAAGCTGCCTTTGAGCAGTGGCACTGTGGCAGTGAGCTGCGTGTGTCCACCTGTCTCCTCTGAAATGTCCCTTTTGGGCACCCCATGGGCACTGCTGGACCTGCTGCAAGGTTTGCAGCTCTGGGGACAGCGAGCATCTTCTTGGCTGGCAGGTGGACCCAGAGACAGGCAGGCGTAGTGTCTCACAGTCAAGCTTATATTTTTCTGCCAGTTTAACACAGGCCCTTCAGCAGGATGAAGGAAAACTGGTGGACCAAAGCAGGGCATGATTCAGCCACTCACAGGGAAAGGACCTGGAGGGTATTTTTTTTCCACGTTACAGCTGGCATGCCTGGTGCTCACTGCAGGGCACAGCCCCGCTCCTCTGCAAGCCCTAGCTCTCCTGTCCTGCCTATGACCACAAGCCACAGCTCCTCATAGAAACACTGTGGGGAGATGAAGCTTGTCAGCAAAGCAAGCGTTTTGTTAAGGGCTCATGATACAAGATACAGGTGGGGGTGGAATATGGGTGAGAGCAGCAAATGAAGGCAGGGGCTGCTTAAAGGGCGCCCCTTTGGTGTGAGCAGAAACACCAGTAGATGTGAGCATGCGAGCTTCCTACAAAGCCCAGTGAGTCCTAGCAAGCATCCTAGCAAGGTTTTGTAAGAATGGGGCAAAAGGGTTGTAGCTCTGGCCACCAGCCTGTTACTCACTCATAGCAGATGGCATGTATGTAGGCACTCAATAATTCGCTCCACCTCTACGCACCTCCAGAGACACAGAGATGGCTCTAACTGGAGCACCCACATCACCAACATGCAGCCATATCTGAATGAAATGGCTGCTGGCCTTGGAGCCCCAAACAGAGACCTGCCTCTTCACAAAGACAATGAAGAGCTTATGGACATACAGCAAACTGAGTTATCCAGGAAACAAATGCACAAAAAGCACCATATTTTAGTTGCATAGAATTGCTGTTGCAGGTGTTTCCTGCTGCCCTCTGACTCAGAGCCCAGGAAGGCTCGTGCATGGTGTAGATGTTACTATTGTGTTTCTATACTCTTACAGCTTGATGCATATGAAAGCTTTAACTGTGCATCAAAGTTGGAAGACCATGGGAGAACCCTGTTCTCATGGCAGGTATTAATCGTTTCATTTGCAGTCTCTATTGCTTTATTTCTGAAACAGAGCAAGTGATGCATTACAGAAAGAATGAAAGACCAGAGGGTTGTTACATGGATTTGAACTCTTTGTCCCAGGAGGGTAAACCTGAATCTGCTCTGACAAGACATCCCCCCTCAGGCTGGTGTAAAACAAGCTGCACGCTTGTGTACAGAGATGTCTCCAGTCAATGAGACAGACAAATGCATACCTACAGATCACTGCTGCTCTTTTCCTGAATCACAGAATGGATGTTTGGAAATTTTCCCTCTAATCCAAACTAGAAGTATATTCATTGTAAAATGACAGCTTCTTTGAAGAAAAAAAGCCACCAAACCCACCTCACCCCCTGAGAGTGCTGTGGCTTCTTGCTGTTGCCTCCCTCAGGGTACCAGGAGGAGGAGAGGGGTCCCTTCTGCCTGCCTGACTCGATCAGTTTGCTTCTTTCCATTTCTTTATGGGATGAAGCCTTTTACTGAAAACCAGTGGGAAGCAATATTTTGCCTGGTTGCTTGTGCTGGACTATGGTCCTGGAGAAGATGGATCCTATTCTAGATTTTACTGGGCAGTGCCCAGTGGTTGGGCTCCCTCTGTGTAAGACTGAGGGTTAGGAGGGCTGCAGCCGCTGCCATGGCACTTACCACAGAGTCACTTTTTCCAGAGGACCCAGAGCAATAACCCAGACAAAAAAAGTCAGCCATGAAGCATCACACAGGCCATTAACTGTCATTATTCTGGGATGCATGGATACCAAAAACGACAGCATTTTGATCTGAACAAATGAGAAACCCACCAGAGAGATTAAGCCCCGTTCACACAATAACGTTAGACAAGTGTCTCTCCCACCAGTGACCCAAATTGTTTCATCCATGTAAATTCTTAGATGCCAGGAGGATTCTTCTCAATTCACACCATTCCTGGAGAGCAGACCTAGCCTGAAATTAGGTAGTTTGATGTAATTTATAATAGTTCTGAGACTTAAACTGCACCACTGAAGATAACAGGTGTGTCTAAAGGGTCCGTCACACTTAGTTATTTATCTAATAATTCCATCCCTTGGAGGTTCGGTCCTAAACATTGTTAAATGAGCCTGTTTCAATTTTCAGAACAAACTACATCTTATCAAGAGAGTGTGAAAAGGCACAAGGCAGATGCTGCTGAAACCTTTGGAGGATCTGGGCCGTCACTTCAAACAGGTCTTTGGTGGGTATTTGCATTTCCAGCGCCGACCCAAAGAAGGGAAAACCTCGCTGGCACGGCAGCTGAAACCCAAGGGCCAAAAGCAAAGCTGGGAAGAGCCTGTGCTGTCCAAAAGGAGAGTATTTGGTGTTTGTGCTCTTAACTTGCCCCTCTGCGGATACAAGAGGTAGACGTTGTGTATGTGTCTGTGCATGCCTGAGAGAAAATTAAAAATTACATAAAAAACGGAGGAACTCTCATTATGCTGCAACCACAGAAACTGGAGTTTTAACAAAAATACTGTACGCTGCAACACACAAGCAGAGCTGATGGTTGGCTCTTACCTGGCTATGGAGAAGAGCAACATTTTCACAGCAAGAAATGCTCCAATTTTTGTGCCGTTTCTAACGGTTAAGACTGGCATTCCACCCCTGCTTGCACCTCTACCAGAGCACGGCTGGTCATGGTCAGCTGAAGTAAACACTTTCTCAGGCACAGCTCGCACCGGTGCAGCCCATCCCATGCGATACATGCAGGGACCAGACTGGCCTTACGCCTTGGGCAGGAAGGTGGATAAGGGTGATGCTCCCACTGACTCTGCAAATGCTTCTTGTTGGGCCATCCTGTGCTGGACCTGATGATCTCCAGGGGTCCCTTCCAACCCTGGCTATTCTGTGGTTCTGTGATTCTGTAGGCTTGCCCACAATACCTCCATGTGCAAAGGTTGTCCCTCTGGGAATCAGTCTGCTCCCTGGCTCACAGAGAGCACTGTTAATGCAGATAGAAAGGCTGGGAAATGCAGTATCTGGCTTTGATGGAGTTATGGAATTCCTGTCTGGGTCACCTTAGAAGGACGAGCACTGTCCCATCATGGGGATTCCTGCTACACCTTTACAAGAATTCAAGTGGTAAATGATCCTGGCTTGAATCCAGCACCTAACAAATACCTGCCACTTTTTTAGATACTCATTCTAGGATGGTTTGCCAATTATTTGTAAGCTGTTCACACACTAAACACGCCTCACATGATGCGTGCAGTCCCCAAATACAGCAAAATTATGAGACCAAGTTAAATTATTTGGTTTTGCTGTAGTTTTGTTGGATGCTGGAAAAATCAGGCCAGTGTGGCTGATAAAGAGGGACTAGAGTAACTTGCAGAACTCACCGACACCACCAAATTACTCAGAATCTTAACGCTACTTAATGGTCTCCTTTAGTCAAAACTCAATTATTTGTAGACTTGCTCCCAACAACAAGAGAGAAAATAATTTGCTTCTGTCTGGTCCTGGATGAAATGAAAAAGCTGCCAAGAAAAGAGCTTCTGAAATAAATGGCTGCTGGAGTGTGGGAAGCATTAGAGGCCCAGAACTTTTGTTATTCAAGCAGTTAGCCTAATTCAGTTTGATAGATTTTATTTTATTTACCTCGCTCCCTCCTGCAAGAGAGGGGTCTATAGCACACACTTGGTGCTACATACCACTGTACAATCCTCTTGATACTGAGATTAACCAGCCCACCGTGATGTGCTTCACCACTGGCCCCTTATTTCTGAGGGCAGAAGAGTACGGTCACCTTTACTTAAATGGGAATATTTTGTATAAAGCGGTTCAGCTGTATTGCTAGCAAGACAGCATTGCTCACACAGCGTTGCTCACATGGGGTGGTTAATGCCCAGGCCAGAATGATGCCCTGTGCTCAGCTGCAGACCTGTGTTGGGCGCTGAGGGACCAACACTGCCGTTACCTCCCACAGGAAAGTGCTGCAGTTCATTTCCTTGGGTTCTGATGCCTTTTTACGATCGATATTCTGATAGACTAAATCATTGCAGCCCCAGCTGTGATAACCTACTGCACAGTTCCTTGAAGTGTGAGGGCTGGCTAAAATTCACTGCTAACGAGCAGTGAAAAACCTACCCCAGTGTCTGCTACAAGGCTATTTGCATTTTTCCCTTTAATAAAAGAGCAACCTGTTGCTTGCAGATGCCTTACAGGGTGGACAACACAATGTAAACTTTTACTGGGAGCTGGGACTGTGCTCTGCCCACGACCTGCTGAGTTCAGCAAAGCCCTGGCTGCGTGCAGACGTGCTCCGCAATGTGTGGGTCCCAAAGCTCCCTGTTTCCTCCAAGGGACCCCAAGCACAGGTCCAGGAGGTTGTGCTGGGCACTGCACGCACAGCCAGGGACCGCTGGCTGCTGGTTTGACCTTCATGTCCTCCTGATGTCCTTCTGCTCTCCCAGCTCTTAACTCCATGGCTGCATCACTCGTCTGACACATGGTCTCCTCGGGCAGCCTCTGGATACAATTTGCCAGCGCTGGTGGGTCACTCTGCATCGTCTGAGCAAGAGGAGGGCCTTCATGCTTTTGGGAGAAGGGGATGGTACTGAAATAGGAACTTGTTTTGGGGTTAAAAGCAACAGATGAGCCTTGTGAGCCTTCCCAATGATAAATGAAAGCTATAAAATGAACCTGAGGGGGTCTGCAGGCTGAAGGGGTGTATGCAATAGTCTGTGGGGACCTTCTTCATGACATATTTTCCCTCCCAGAGCAAACTGCAAGTGCTGGAGCTGATGGAGCCCAGCCACAAATCCCAGTCCTATCCCTGGGAACATCCGGATGAGAACAGCTGAATTTCACAAGCCCCACATCAATTCCCAACTAACTTCAGTGGGGAGCAAATCCATTGCTATTTAGTGTTGTAATGGAGAGTGATTTGGGAAACGCAGCAAACTCGGGTGGCTGTCAGCTTTGACTTGGTGAGTTATTTTAATTCTTCCCCTCTCCTTTGGTAAACTACTATCTAGTGAGATGGTTGGGTTTATGTTCACAACTTAATATCGTCAAGCAGATCTTAGCAGTAGCTGTAATGTTTAAATATTTAACAACAAGGTACTCTAAAAAAAGGCATGTCAGATGATACTATTCAGTGGAAAACATTCCAGCACTTATCCCACAGAGATTTATGCACCTGCTTAATTTCAGACCCTGAGTTATTTTCACAAATTTAAAGTGCAGTGCTTTTATGGTAAGGTTTACTAGGTGCCTTCGCCTCTGCAGCGCCAAAGCCTGAACTTGCAGGAGAGTGTGCCAATGGTGTGCTAACAAAATGCTGCAACCCTTCTAATGGCTGTTCCACAGGGTAGAGCAGCAGCCAGTTAATGATTTCAGCCTTCAGGATCAAAAAAAGTCTATCTGTGCTGTGAGGATCTTGGGTTTACCTGTGTGAAGTCTGGAAACAGGGTGAGAAAGGATCAGCCCTTTAGGGGTTATTGGCATGCAACCTACAAAGCAGACAACGAGGTAACACCCCTCCTCCTTCCACCTCTGCTTGAAGTATCTCCAGCAAGGGGCAGGGATGGGACCTGGGCTTCTGCTGCCACGGCCTGCCATGGATGGGGCTTTGCAGGTGAAGAAAAGACACACTGTCCTCATAAGGTTAAAAAAGCTTTTGGAATATGTCCACATTCCATGGTGTAGGGTTGTTGGCCGTAAGACTAAGAGACTAGGGAGAAGAATAGTTGCGGGGGGACCAGAGCCCTGGGTACAAGTCTGGGATGGGCTGACCATAGCCCAGAAGATGTGGCACAGCTGTTGCTTTGAGGGCCAGTTTGTCACATGTGTGGCAGGACGGAGAGGCTGAAGGGAGAGAAAAGACTAAAGTCAACTGGAGCCTGAACGTAACCTATTGAAGACCATGCGGCAAGTGCAACCTCGGACAATCTGCTGAGGCAGATTACTCCAAATTCTCCTTGCAACTGAAAGATGGGTAAAAAGGAGCATCAGATGGACCCAGACATGCAATCTAGGACTCTCTTCAAATAGGCAGGCCAACCCAGCGAAGGTGATGAGATGCATTCAGTTGGTTTCATGGAAGAGCATAGCTTTGGTAGGCTCTCAGCAGTGCAATGGCAGCTGAGGACCTCCCCTTCCATCTTCCAGCAGTGCCCATAGCTTCCAGATGGTTCGGTCTACTGAGCTGAACCTCCCTGGGACTTGCTGTGCGGGAGGGAGCTACAGGCCTCCATCCCCCCTCACCCCTAGATGTTCCATCACCAAATGAGACATGTCCACAACTTGGCAGTCCTTCACCTCCTCTGGATAAGCAGCTCCATGACACCTGGAAGGCTTTTTGCACATGAAGCGGAAGGAAACCTGCATGAAATGTCCACCGTGCTGCCACACCCTACGCCCAAATATGAAGCTGCTTGGCAAGAGTCTGTCATTTGCTCCTGCACACTGCTGTGAGCGAGGAAGCGACCCTGCTGCCCCACACAGCAACCTGTGCTGACACCCACCCAGGGGCCACACATGATCTGTCCCGAGAAGCTGGAGCAGCTGGAGGAACTACCCCAGGTTTGCTAGTGTCGCTGTCTGCTTTAGCAAGGAAGCAACAACCGTGTGGATTTTGGCGGGCATCTATGTACCAGCATGGAACTCTGCAAGGCTTCCCAGCCTTCAATCTGCAGAGAAAACCTTCCTGAATTCCCCACTGACCTGGTTTCTTACGGGAAGAGGAAATGGTTGCACACAGGGTCAGCTCTGTGAACACGTCAAACCCTCACTGCAGCCAGAGGCAGCGAGAGTATCTGGAACGGCAAAGAACAGCGTGTCTCTTGAGGGGGACACAATATTTTGGAGCGCAGTCACAGTGCAATTTCAGCGCCATCCTCACAGGCTCCAGCTGGCAGCGGGTCGGCGACGGGCTCCAGCCCGTGCCGAGAGCCAGCCTACGATCTGTGGGCACAGGACTCACGCAGAGAATGGCTGCACCTGTCCCTCCTTCCACCTCCCGCTTTCTTACCGGGTTGGGAAGAGGGAGCAGCCCCAGCAAAAACTGAATCCGGCCCCTTGCATCCATCAGTGTATTTCCAAATGATGGATTGGATGTCTTTGAGCCCCTTGGGGATGGAAGCTCAACAGAGCAATGCATTGGATCATCTCAGAAGGCAGCACTGAGGAACTCAGCCCCTGTCACCAGTGGCCAGGAGAGCACTCAACAGCGCTAGGAAAGTCCAAGCCTTGTTAACAGCATCCTGGCTCCTGCCAGTGGGGTCACAAGAAACCCTGACAGTGCAATTGCTTCTCTTCTGGAGCACATCACTTTGCCCTGGCCTCGAGTACTAATCCTTAATTGATGGAGGCAGTGGAGGAAGCTGAATGTAACTGCGTCCAAGGTGCCCATGGTTTTGGTGGAACCCTTGCAGGAGCCAAGCAAAAAGGGGAGAGGACAGGGGGCAGTCACTTCCTAACAAGTGCTTGGTTGGCTCTGCTAAACTGGAGGCAAAAGACGTTCCCCAGCACAAGTCCCATGGGACCCCAACGTGTACGGCCATCAGGCGGCCTGAGTGCAGCCTGGGAAGGTGCTGGGACCCAGCGAGGTATCTCGGGTATCTGATGGAGACCAAACACCACTGAAGTGGGGAATGATCAGGTGGAACTCCAGCAGTGGGGAGCGCTGGGGTGTGCTCAGCTGCACCGCTGTCTGCCAGCGGAGCAGCTGGTCCCCTTTGTGCCCCCTCTGTGTGCCACCTCTCCTCAGGACAGGGAGTGGGAGCACCCCGGCTGCTGGCAGTCCTTAGCCCCGTGCCCTGGGGCACTCAGCCTTCAGCCAGCCCAGGGTGTTTAGCCGGTGGAGGCTGGGGACAGCGGCGCGGCCGCCCCTCGGCACCCCACGCACGCGTGTCACTAGCGGTGCTGAGCAGGGCTGGGAGCAGGTGTGAGCCCTGGGGTGCCCCTCGGCACCGGGGGAGCGGGGTGGAACGCGGGGGCAGCGAGGGGAGAGCAGGCTCAGGGCGCAGCCCGGGCCGGGCTTTGCCGGGACCGGCGGGAGATGCGCGGACGCCCGCGGCCGGGCCAGCCCCCCCCCAGCCCCGCAGCGGGGAGCGGAGCGCGCAGCCAGCGCGGGCGCAGGGCGCCCCTCACCGTTCGCACTGCACGGGAGCACCGGGCCGCACCGCGCATCCCGGGGCAGAGCTGAACGCGCCGCACCGCGCATCGGGGGGCGGAGAGAGTCACCCCGCACCGCGCATCCCGGGGGAGAGCGGGTCACCCCGCACCGCGCATCCCGGGGGACAGCGGGTCACGCCGCTCCGCGCGTCCCGGGGAGGAGAGAGTCACCCCGCGTCCCGGGGAAGCGCGGGTCACCCCGCACCGCGCATCCCGGGGCGGAGCGGGTCGCACCGCGCATCCAGCGGAGCGCGGCGTCCCGGCTCGGCACCGCCCGCGGCCCTGCGCGCCCGGCGGCGGCGGCGGCGCCGCGGGGACACGGGGAGGCGGCGGCGCGGCGGCGGCGGAGGAGGCGGAGGAAGGCGCGCAGCAGCGAGCCACGCAGCTTTGACGTCGCCGGGCTGCGGCTCCCCGGCCGCGGCTGCCAGCACGTATAGCACAACGTGACGGCACCCGCCACTCGCACTGACACGCGCCCTCGCACACGCAGCGCACCCGCACCCGCCGCACGGCAGAGGGACCCCCCCGCTATGGGCCCGGCCGCCGCTCCGCACGCGCGGTGAGGGCTGCTCCGGCGCGCGACAGCAGGACACGCCCCCGCGGCCCCGCGCCCCCCGACGCCCCCCTCCGCGCGCGCGGCGGGCCCCGCGCACCATGCGTGGGCCGCGGCGCTGCGATGGCATCTGATGGCCGCGGGGCGCAGGCGGCTGCGGCGGCCCCGCGCGGCGCTCGGCGGCCCCGGGAGGCGGCGGCGGCGGCGGCCGGCGCCCTGAGGGGGCTGCCGCTCTGAGGGGGGGCTCGCCCCGCGCCGCGCCGCTCCGCTCCGCGCCGCTCCGCGCCGCCCGCTGCGCAGGAGGAGGAGGCGGAGGCGGAGGAGGAGGAGGAGGAGGAGGGAGGACCGGAGCGGTGCCCGCCGCCTGCCCCCCGCCGCCCTGCCTGCGCGGGCGTGCGCGGCTCGGCCGCAGCGGAGCGCGGGGCTCCGGCGGGCGCTGCGCTGCCTCCCCCCGCCCCCCCCTCCCGCCGGGCTGGATATGTGGATGCTCACGTGAAGATGGATGTAGCGATCGGGCTCCTGGGGCTGCTGACGGTTCTGCTGGAGGGCAGCTCCGGGCAAGGGGTGTACGGTGAGTGCGGGGCGCGGCGTGACCTTGTCGCGACTGTCGCTGGGGGTGGTGGTGGTGTCCCCCACCCTGCGGCCGCGGGGGCGGCGGGGCCCCCGCTGCGCGCCGCGGGAGCCGGCGGAGGCAGAGCGGAGGCAGCGCCGTTGCCATGAGACGCTGACATTTCACGGAGAAAAACGGGGCGGGGGGGGTGGGGTGTCTGACCGGTCCCGGAACGGGGCGGGTGGGCACCGCCGCCGTGGGGCTTTCTCCGCGCCCGCGGAGCGTGGCGGGGCCGCCCGGGGCCGCTGCACTTGTTAGCAGCGGCGCTGCCGTGCGGCCGCGGAGCGAGGGGCGGGGGCGAACCGCAAACTTCCCGCTGCTCCGCCGGGGGCGCGCAGTCCCCGCGGCCGAGCGCGCAAGGGAGCGCCCCGCGGCCCCGCTCCCCCCGGCCTCCCGCTGGCAGTGACTTGCAAATCGCCGCCGCGAAGCGGGACGCGGGGGGCTCCGCCGGGGGGGCGGGGGGGGCCGAACCGGCGGCAGCCCCGAGCCCGCTTTCAGCACCCGGGGCTCGGGCGGCTGCGTGGAGTCCGGCGCTGGGGCCGCGGGGCTTGTTGCTCCACCCCCTCCCCCCCGCCCGCCCCCCAAGTTGGCGCCGTTTCGGCGAAGCCCGGAGCCGAGCAGCGCGGAGAGCCCCTGGCCCGCCGGATCGCGGGGCTGCGCGGCGGGGACGCCGCCCGGTGCGCTGGCTCCGGCCCCGGCACGATGATGCCCCGGCCTCGGCGATGCCACGGTCCTGGTGGTGCCCCACCGCTGCCCCGTCCCGGTGATGCCCCATCCCCGGTGATGCCCCATCCCCGGTGATGCCCCGTCCTGGCGATGCGCCAGCCTCGGGGCTGCCCCGTCCTGCTGCTGCTCTGGCCCCGGTGATGCCCTGGCTCCGGCACTGCCCCAGCCTGGTGATGCCTTGGTCCGGGTGATGCCATGGCCCTGTGATGCCCCTGTCCCAGTGATGCCCATCCCAGTGATGCCCCTGTCCTGGTGATGCCCCTGTCCCGGTGATGCCGGTCCCGGTGGCGGCCGGCCCGGCGGTGGGGGGTTATGTAAGCGGCGCGGCGGGGCTCGGCAGCGGTGTGGTGCCGCTGGGAGCCTCCGCTCTGGCACTCGGTGTTGAGGAGACTTCATGAATTTGCTAGTAAATGCTTCGTTTGACATCCGCTCCTTTGAGCCCGCGTGCTTGTTTTGGCACTAAAATGTTTGCTTCCCATCAGCAAAGAAGCCCCAGCTAGAGATTCACTCCTCCCCCCCCCCCCCCCTTTTTTTCTTTAATTTTACAAAATTTCAGTGTAATTGAAAATATCTGAGGGGTTCTGCTCACAGCGGCTGGATTACTAACATGCAGATCTCGGCACCGGCACCTCCGGGTCTCCCTGCCTTCCCCGACACACAGGCACATATTGTTGGATGCGCTGGAATAGCAACTGCTGTTGTGAATAGGAGAGGGCTTGTTCGGGCAGAGCGTGTTTGGGGGGGGGGCCTACAGGAAAGGGAGCCCTTGCCCTAGACTGAATGCCAGCATCGATGCACGGGCGATGTCACATGCAGATTTGTAGTAAGACTTTTGTTTGGCAATGATGCATTCCCATCCTGTAAAATGTAACGCCTTATTTTGCTTAAGGACGATGGGTAAAGGGCTGGTGAGAGTGTCGGGGGGGAGTAGTGTGAAGTCAGTCATATGTGGCTGCACTGTATTTGGAACCTGTTTCATGTGAATTTGTGTTTCTCCATTGAGTCCCGAAGGTTGGTTTGAGAAAGCAGACAGGGCTCTGCCAAAAAAAGCCAAGCCCCCCATATGCCTCCCAGCAGCCTGGAGCGCCTTGGGGAGCCTGCTCTGCGCTAGGGCCATTTTGAGACAGGAGGGTTTGAAGGTAGTGCCCTGAGTTACGTTAGGAACAGTGAGCCCCAAACTGGGTGAGTTATTCCTTGTTGCTTTGGAAGAATAGGCTTGTGGGATCTGGACAACTTTTTTGTCCCTTATTGAAGACTTCAAGATCCCCCCAGCTCTGCTTCCAAGTGTGGTGCGGTTAGGAAGATGTCTCGCTGAATTAACCCACTGGTTCCCTGCTTTTGTGCCAATAACGTGGAACGCCGGCATCCCTTCTGTGAATGGGCAGAGCCCCAGCAGCGTCCCCTGTAAGGAAGGCTCGGGGTGTTGCTCTGCTTTGCGAGGCAAAGGAGCGTGCTGCGGTGCCGGGCCGTCCTCCCCAAGCCCTGCTGCTCTCTCCAGTCCTGCCCAGAGAGCTTGCTGCTCTGCAGGTCACTCAGACCCATCATTCAGGTGCTCTCTTCCACTCCAGCTTCTCTCCCGTTCCTCCTGTTTGAGGTTGTGTCTCGTCTGTAGGAGGACCTGTGTCCCTGGGATGGGGTCTCACTCGTGATGTGCACTGCCCAAGCTCCACCTGGCTGCTTTCTGTTTTGGTGCCTCTAAATGCCAAATAAATGAACCCCACTTGCTTATTCCTTGTTCATAGAAAAAAAGCAAATTAATGTCGCATGATATCTGGCTGTACATCTCACCGTTAACTTTACTCTGTTGCTTCCGAATAGTAAGGCTGTGATTAAAAAGCTGGTTGCTCGTACAGCTGAACCTAAGGGGGAGCTGAGGCACTGACACTGGGAACAGTTTCCCAAGGTTGAAGAGTGGGTCAGTGATGGACCACCATCCCCTGCTCTGTGCCACACGCTGCTTCTTCAGGGGATGGGGAGAGAGCAGAGCTGCTAAAATCCCTGGCAAGACATACGATGCCTCTGCTCTGTTTTGCCCAGCTTGTTTTCTTGGCAAAATAATCTAGAAAAACTCAAGTGCTGTATGCACTTTTCCTCCCCTTTAAATTATGCATGACTTGCACTGTTCATAAAGCAGAAAATGTAGGTATTCAGAACATGATGGTTATCCTTTCACCGAACTTCAAGTTACAAGAGAAGAAATGGCTAAATGAGAAGGCCGACGTGGGCATGGAGCGTTTTTAAGCAGATAAGCGGCAGCTCATCAAAATGTGGGAGTTTCATGAGAGTGGAGAGCAGATGTCTTTGTCTGTTTCCCTGGTGCTGAACTGCCCTGGCTGGGGGGGGGGTTTGCTGGGGACAGGGGGTTCAGGTGCTGAGATGTGCGGTGTCCCCAGGGTCCCACCTTGTTCCCTGTGGAGCGAGAGCAGCGTAGTGAATGCCTGGAAATGAGCCTGAAGAGTCTGAGCGCTGCTGCTGCCTCCTGGGTGGGGGCCGGAGGGATGCCCAGGGAGCAGGAGGGACCCTGCCAGTACCGCCGGAATGACGGCTTGGCAGTGGGAGGACTGTGGGGAGCTATTGCTCCAGTGTCAGAGCCGACACTGACTCTGGGAAGCTGTTTCCAAAACACACAGGTGGCCACAGTGACTGGGAGCAGCCGTGGTACATGCTGGGCGAGGTGATGCTGCACCCACAGGAGCGTTGCATGTGGGGGGGTGCAGTCCCCTCAGCACACGGAGCAGTTCCTGGCCTCTCCAGGGCTACTGAGACATGTTTTACCTGCTCCTTGCATAGCTTTTAGTTATTTTCCGTGCCTTCAGCTGGAAATAAGCAGGGCAGCTACTGAGGACAAGTTTTTTCTGTATGTAAACACTAGTTATGTCATAGGGAAAAGTGCATGTGTGCAACAGTCACCCTTCTGTGCACGCCCACACCGTGTTTTATATCAACTCCTATAATGAAAAGTGCTGAACGTCCCACCTGTGGATGCTGATAACGTTAGGATGGGTATAAATGCCTCCTGAAAGCAAGGGATCACAGATGTAACAGGTATCCACTGTGCTCAGACACGTCAGCCTCTGCACCAAATCAGGGTGTGGGACTTGGCATGCAAAGTGTTGGGAGAAGTAACCATGGCCAAGGGAACCACCAGGCTTTTTGTTGCTAGTGCAAAGTAACGTGGCAACATGGGTATTTATTGCATTGAATGTCAGAGAAATTGTCCTTGTTCCTCATGCCAAGCATGAAGTGTTTTCCAACGGACTTAATTTTTATTGCAGGTGTAAGTTTTAGAACGAAGTAGGTTTGGAAACGGGTAACGCAAAACCCAGAGCTGCACCTTGCAGCCCAGATGGCAGCTTGATTGGGGTCTGATGAAGTGCTTTGTGTCCCAGGGAAGGTGGAGCAGGGTCACACAGTGTCGGGAAAGATCTTCTGTTACTTCCGCCTGCCTCTTTATAATGATGATGATTATTTTGTGGTACGTGCAGCTCCCTGGGGGGGTTAATGACTGCTGGCTTGGGAGCTGGGAGTGTCTGCGGTGCCACTGCTGACCCTGGCCTTTCTCTAACACTTACCCTGTTCGAACAAGTGGATTGGAAGGATGAAAGAAGAGAGGGAGGGGAGAATAAAGGCTCGCTGAGCAAGACCCTTTTCCCCATTGGAAAGGCCAGTTGCCCATTTCTGCCGGTGAGGGCAGCCTCTGGATCACCGGCCCCAGATGTCACCACGGCGGTGCAGGGATGGAGGGTATTTCCGTGGCACTGCTGGCCTCGGCGGTGTGTGAATGTGGGCGTTGTGTGGGTCGATGTAACCCCGCACAATTTGGGACATTGTGCGAGGGAAGCACGGCAGCCCCAGGAACAGGGGAGGAATTATGCAGTGCCGCAGGGGCCGGCATTTCTGAGCAGCTGTGTGCTTCTCTGCCGCCTGCTCCAGGAGGTTTTGCAGGAGCCAACTGATCACTGAGAGCTTTAACTCTTAACTGAGCCCTGGAGAGGGATCTCCTTCTCCCTCGCACGCCGCAGATGTTTACACTGGGATTTCAGCAGCAGTTTGAGATGAACTTCAGCTTCAGCAGCTAAACCTGGGAGCGCGCAGAGGTGTGGAAGCGGCCATCGTGCCTCTTATGGACAGCCAAGAGATTGGGATGGACTCTACTCCCATGGTTCTTAGTTGTGCCATAGGTAAGGGGATGTGTGGCACCTGGCATCACGGGAGCAAGGGGGTCTGATGTCCGGGCGTGCTGGTCGGTGCATTCAGGGGGATGCTTTGGCCCTGGGGTGCAGTGATTTGGGGTTGAGGGGTGCAAATGCATAGAGTTAAGTTGTAACAGTGCTCGACAGTAAACGTGTGGGAGAAGACCAGAAATGGAGATTAAACCTGATTCCAGATCTGCTGAATCAATGCCGAAACTTCCATCAGCTTCTGCGTGTCCCAGGATGTGTGCAACAGCTCAAAGCTGGTGTGCGGTGAGTGGCCTCTGTGCTGGGCTGGATGGTGTCGCAGCACATCTCATCCTCCCAGGAGCAGCTGATGCTCTTTGCATCTCTGGTCAAAATGTTGCTTTTGACTCCGCGTGAGGGAGATTTGGAGGAAATCTGGTGGCAAGGAAACGGTCTTTAAACAAATAAGACAAAAGATCTCCTGGCTCAGAAGAGCAAAATCCAGTTTAATTACAATTGGTCAGATGTAGTGCTGGAGAGGAAGGAAACAGATGAGTGATTAAAGCTCAGTTCTGTCTTCTACCCTCCCCAGATTTTTTGTGGGACCTCCTTCGGTGAAGTGATGATCTGCTTCTTGCACACCTTGCAGTGCGAGCCTATATATGCATGTATATATAGGTATACTCTTGTAGGGCACTGGGTCTTCTGCAGTATATCCCCTTCTGCCAGCAGAAAAAACCCTTTCAGATGGGCAGCACCCAACCACGGGCCATGCGGGAAGCAAATGCAAGTGGGGAGGATGCTCCCTGCCTCCCCCTGCCAGTGCCAGGATGCCGTCACTGTCCCTCAGGGCTCAGCACCATAAGCTGTTTCTTAAACCATGTTTCTTAAACCTGGAAAAGACTTTTTTTTTTCTTTTTGAGAAACGGGTTTTTGAGAGCGGCTGTCTGAGGGAAGGCAGCTCCATTGGTCCCCACAACCTGGGTCTGACCCAGTGCATGCGTTCAGCGTTTGCAACGCTGCTGCTCCTCACCGCTGGAAGAGCCCTCCCTCGTAGCCATGCTGAGCCCCCATGCTGGCTCCCCACTAGGTCCTTTGTTTTATCTTTTTATAGACCCTCTTTCAATTTTGAGTTATGTCTGGATCCGGCTGAATTATTCCTTGCCATCTCCATAAATAATGGCCTTGCTAAATATAGCTGAAAATGGAGGGAAGTCAGTTTGCTATTCTTAGACAGATTTTGAAGCATGACTCTTCTGGAAGGAGGACTCTCTTTCAAGACATGGTGGCTGCCCAGGGGCAGGCTGGTGGCCCAGCCTGGGAGATACCTCTTTCTGTGGGTGTTTCTTGCATCCATGAAAGTTTGAAGGACCAGGCAGTTGCCTTGAACATCCTTACAGGCCCACATTGCTCTTGGCAGCATTTAGCTTGTTTTTGATGTCTGTGTGTGCCCCGATTGCTTGTTGCCAGCATATTTGGTAGCAGGGGAGGTTGTGATCTGGAAAACAGGCTTTGTGAGGAGGCACTAGAGGAGCTCCAATCGTAAGGTGGTTAACACTGATGGAGGTAGTTAAAGAAAGAGATAAACATATGTTATAATTACCTCAGGAAGGAAGAGGCAGGCAGTGGTGAAGAGCTAGCTCCAGCCAACCACCTAAGGTGTTAGAAGAGCCAACAGCAATCATTTCAAGTTATCAAGGCCCACAGTGGAAATAAAGATGAGTTTTTTTAACAGCTGAGGTAACTAGCTGTTGGAGCGGCTCATCAAGAGACGTGCTGGACTCCCTGTTGTTGAACGTTTTTGATCTACAATTGCTTGTTGCTTCTTAAATTGGCGAGCTTGATACAGGTAGGGATTGCTAAGAGAAATCTCTGGCTCGTGGGTATGTGGGAGGTCAACTCAGATGAGACTCACTGTCTCTCCTGACCTCAAACTCTATGAAGCAGTTAATCTATTTTTAATATATCAAAGCAGTGATCAGAGTAATATATGTTACTTACTGAATGCTCTGGACTTTATGTTATTAATACATGACATGATTAAAACACTGTGTATCCTTCAGAGTGCAGCATATGGAATGTATCAGTAGGTAGCTCTCGGCGTGGGAAGGGAGGAGATGGTGGGATCAAGGGCCCGAAAGGTCCCTTCCACTCCTGTGCATGTGCAGCACCTGCAGTGTCGCTTTCCGTGGGCTTTCTGGTGTTCCAGCTGTGGTAGGCATCGCTTGGGATCTCGCAGCCAGGTTTTTGACAGGTGGCTTATGAGTGCACAAGTGCCATTGGCTTCAAAGTGACAGTGGTGCCCAGGTACCCTGGGAACGGGGCTCTGTGGGGGGCTCTGGGGGCACTGGGGCTGAGGGCTGCCATGCTCAGAAATCTGGTGGCTGGGCCGAGGCTCACCAAGCGCTGCCTGCTGTGCCAGAGCCATGCCATCGGGCTTCATGGCAGCAGCCTGAGCATCATTTTGTAGCTTGGAAATGTGTTTTTGTGACTGGATGAAGTAGCTGGTTGTCCCTCACATGCAGTAAGACTGCCCTGGAAGATGCTGTCTCTGCAGAGCAGACGAATGTTGGTGTCTTGAAGCTGGGGAGCTGAAAGATGAGCAGGGCCAGGCCTGGGGTAGGAGCAACCAGGAGCTGCTGCAACATGGGCTCAGAGCATGATGAGGTGGCTGGAGGGGGTGCAGGACTCCCCGTGCCAGGAGCGTACAGGCACTGCAGGGTGATGCAGCCCTTGGTGAGCAGGCACCTTCTTGCCTTCCTGCAGAATGCTTGCTCTGACCCTCATCATCACCAGCCTGATTTTTGCTGAAGATACGGGAGTGGTGCTGGATGGAAGCCACCTGGAAGGTGGGGTGGAAGAGGAAGACCAACACTGGAGCAAGCCTGGGACCATGCTGGGGGCTGTCCATGGCTGGACTCGGGGGCGGGGGGAAGCAGGCACTGGGAGCTGGGGAGGCTGTGTCCTCTCTTAATCGCATTGCCCGGGGGCAGCAGCGGGGTGGGAGAAGCTTCCTCTGGTGCCACTAAAGCTCTTCAGAGGCATGTCACGTGGCATGGCCATGGCTTTGGCTTAGGGAAGAGCCACATCCCTTCCTTAGCCTCTTTTATTCTCTGGCCCTTTTCACATTTCATCCAAGGTTGATTTCAAGTATGAAAAAACAATTATTTAAAAAACCCAAACCAACAACCACCCAAGGCTGGAATTGCTAGGCAAGTGAGAACAAGCTGTGTTTCAACATGCGCTTCTCTCCTTAGCCTGTTAGCAGTACAGATCCATGCTAGCAGTAATGTTTTCTCATGTTTAACAGGAGCAGTAAATGCCAGTGGGGGAGCAAAGGGAAACGGGGGTGGGAATGGTGGAGCGAGGGGGGCAATGCAGGGGTGGGAAGGATGCAATGTGACGTGATCCTCCAGCCCCTGTGCTGCTCCCCTGGCTTTTGCCAGGGTGCTGGGTGGCACCCAGCAATTTTTCATGACGGAGTAATTGAGGAAGAGAGTTATAATTTTAGGGTGAAGACAGCACCCTGTTACTGCCTTTATTGGGCTCTTTTGATCACCTCTAGTCCTTGCAGTGCTCGCCAAGGAGCCAGTGATGAAGAGCCTCCTTCCCACCACCCGCCCCATGGGAGGCTTCCCCGAAAGTTCCCCAGGACTGCCTGGCACCCAGCACCGGTACCTTGGGGTGTTCCTGGGCAGGAGACAGAGTGTCTAGCTGTGGGCTCATAAAATGCTAGTATTTTGAGTTGAAATAAAAACACCCCTCACATACAGGTATGAGCCTCCTTGGCTCCTGCCAAAGCCTCGTCTGTGTCCTGCTTGCTGTGGGATGCCGCTGGAGCTCGTACATCCCAACCTGTGGATTGGCACAGGCACCCCAAACATCCTGTATCAGGACACGGTAATGGGCTCTTGAGGGCGGTTTGAATGACAAGGGACACCTTGGTGCGCGTCACTGATGGCACAGTTTGGATTTTGTCCTTGGATACTTTTGTCACATGTTGGGCTGGTAGTTGTTCGCAGGACTGTGGGGCATTTGCAATGATTTTCAGCTCATCACGTACTTCCTCATTAACAAATGGATGTGGCTGCACAATACTTCAGCATTTGAATGTTTAGGGAAGAAGAGCAGGTCTTTAAATGGTGTTGAGATGCCTCTGTCGAGCACCTTGTTCTTCTCACAGGACCTGTACCTGACATGTACCCCAACATGCTACAGCATCACGTATCCATACAAGCAGTTGGTCTCCTAAGTCATCCTGCTTTTCCCCAGTCAAGGATGGTTGCTGGAGCTTGTAAGGTGGTAAGGATGCTGCAATAAGCACCCAGAAAGTTGAACGGCAGTTGCTATGAGCTCACCCATGGCCGTGGGTGTAGGTGTGAGCTGCCTGTGGCTGTGGCGTGGCCGTACACAGGCTGTGTAGCAAATGTAGGAGCCTGGAGCGGCTGTATCCTGACTGTCAGTGTGTGGTTGCACAAAGCTTGGTGTCACTGTTGCTGTCCCACTGAAACGTGGACTTTTTACAAGGGGATTTTTTACATCTCACTGGGACGTTTCACAAGGGCATGGAGTGATAGGATGAGGGGGAATGGTTTTTAAGCTGAAAGAGGGTAGATTTACATTTGGATATTGGGAAGAAATTGTTCCCCGTGAGGGCGGCGAGGCGCTGGCCCAGGCTGCCCAGAGCAGCTGTGGGTGCCCCATCCCTGGCAGTGCCCAAGGCCAGGCTGGACGGGGCTGGGGGCAGCCTGGGCTGGGGGGCCTAGGGGGGGGGTCCCTGCCCATGGCAGGGGGGTGGGACTAAATGATCTTTAAGGTCCCTTCCCACCCAAACCATTCTGTGATTCTGTGATAAATGGGGCCCATTAGAAATTGCACTGGGGCTTTGGTGAGGTGTCGGTGAGGTCCTGGCTGCAGGCTGGAGTTGGTTCACACATGGCTGCTGCAGCTAGTTGATGCCTTGCTTTGCATGTCTGTACTGCACAGAAATAACTTCGGCAATGTAGTTAAATTATTGAGTCTCTAGTTTCCTAGAAAAGTGCAGTTTCCATTAAAAATTATTAAAATGACCAGTTTTCTTTATGAGTGATGATTTTTTAAATGATTTGTTTTCACCAAATTTGAGAAAAATGGTTTTGTGGATTATACCCACCAGGTGGGAATCAGAGAGTGACTGGGACCACCAGAAAGACTGGAGGAGAGGGCAGTATTTTGCATGCTGGTTGTCAGGGCTGTAATTGTATGCTAAATGGTACTTGTGGCCAGTGAGACTTTTGCTTTCAATAGTGGTTGGGAGGACTTTGGAAAGGTGAGAGGAGCTTTGGTGGTGTGCTGGTTAGCAGAACTGGGAGCCTGCCCACTGCCACCAGCCAACGTTGGTGCTTTGTCACCGGCAGAGGTGCCTTGCAAGGACAGGTGGATATGTGCCGTCTGTGTGCTGCTTACTGAGAGCCTCTTACGGCTTTTAGCATCTCCGTCATCTTCCCTGGGCACTGGGAGAGGTGGGAGAGGTGGGAGAGTCTGGGTCCAGCAACATCACGCCGAGGGACCTGTTGTGCAGCACTGGTGTCTGTTTTAAAGCGACCCTTTCTCGTTTGGTGACGGTGAAAGCTAGCTGTCCTTGGTGTACTAATCCAGGAGCCTTCAGTCCTCGGGAGACAGGCAGAAAAGCTGCTCCGTCGTTTTGAATGTGAAACTGCTAGGACTTTTATTCCTTGCATCATTTCACTGACTAATTCTGGCTGGTGGTCTACGGATTTGCAAGATAGGGATCAAAGCGGCAGGGAGATAAAAGCCTTACACCAAGCCGACTGAGGAGCCACCATCCTCCCATTTCAGCGGGGTGTGCTGTGATGCTTCGCTCCAGTTGAGGAGTCAGTAGGAGCTGTGCCTGCTCCATCTGCCTGTGGGGCAAGGTGTGTTCGTACCACAGCAGGGCTCTCCACGGCTTCCTCACAGGTACGCACAGCCGCTGTTGCTAATACTGGGCTTGATATTCTGGGTTCCTGTCTCATTTCTCAAACTGGAGTTAAACCCTGTCGGGGCAGTTCTTGTTTTATAGTATCTTGAGCCCTGGGGAAGTTTCTAATGCTGAACTTGAGAGTATTTTCTATACTAGAGAGGTGATGTGCCATGAGATGTTACTAGAGCTACTGTGCTTTGCAGTGCTTCTCAAGCAGTTTGGGAGGAAGCTTATAAAATTACATTGATTTCAGGTACCTCTTATTTGTGTAGTGCTTTGAGAAGTTACTTCTACTGCCTCCGTGTCACTAGGGTCTGCAGCTCCACAGGCGTTAAATAGCTTCCTTCCATCCACCAGAAAAGCCTGACCCCACTGGGACAGGGACCTGGATTTCCACGTTGGGTAGCTTCTTCCACTGGTCTGTGCCTGCTTTCTGGAAATCTTTTTGGTCTAATGGGAGCCTGACAGGCTTCCAGGTAAATCCTGCTGACCGTCTCACTATTTTGAGCTGCTGTGATTAGATCATCACAGATTTGTACTTTTGTTAGTTTTCTTCCTTTCCCAAAGTCATCCCTTGCTGTTTTGCTGGTGATGGTTTGTGGAGCTACCTTGACACAGTTGTACAATAACCTACTTCTGGGGAATAAAAATTCAGCTCCAGTGTTCCTTCTGCAGCGTCGTGTGGTCACTGCCTTTATTACAGGGATTAAGATTATATGTTCACTGAGCACAGTTGCAGTCATTTGGCAGTCGAAGTCATTCTTTTCAGTTGCTTAATGATTTACACATTAATTTGCTCCTGCTCAAACTTTTTGGAAACACTGGCCTTCACGTTTCATTGGCATCGTGTTATACAGTAGCTGGTGTGCACAGGGGACATGTACTTTAAAGTATTGCACCATGAGAGCATCATTTAGGGTGGAAAGGGGCTTGGGAGCTCTCTGGTCCAGCCCCTCCTCAAACCAGGGCCAACTCCACCATTGGGATGGGTTGCTTAGGGCCTTGCCTGCTCCAGTCTTGAACATGTCTGCAGGTGTTCACCCACACCACTCTTGAGTCTGAGTCCCGACTTTTGACTAAACCCCTTGTGAAAATGTTGTGCCTTGTACCCAATCACAAGTTCCCTTCCTGTCTCTTGTGCCTGTTGCTTCTTGTCATTTTGCTGCGCAGACACCTCCAAGCAAACACTGGCTCCGTCTTCTCTATGAACATCCACTTGGTGTGTGATGATAGCAATTAGTGTCTTCACCTTCTCTTCTCCAGGCTGGATGTCACTCGACTTGCTGCCTGTGCTTTTGCTGATACAGCTGGCTCTCATCCCTGCAGGAGTGCACCAAAACCTTTTCTGTAGAGACACCTTCTCAGCCTGTCCTGCCACTTGGAGTTGTTGCCTCACAGCCGCAGGACTTTCTATTTGTCCATACTGAAATTCAGAATTTTTTTGTCAGCCCATTTCTCCAGCCTGTCCTGCTCTTTGGCTTTCCCCACCCATTCTCTGTGCTCCTGGGCCACGTCTCTACATGGTCCCTTTCCTCAGAGTGGCACAGTGCGCCAAGCATCTCCCATAAGAAAAGGAGACCCTCCTCTGGGCACGGGGGAACATGAGCAGCTAGGGCAGACTGATGCCTTGATTCTTGCCCCATGCTTGGAGAGAAGACGTCTGTTTTGTGTCCCCTGCTCACCATGCTGGGGCTGATCAAGCTGGGATGATAACTGCTCATGGACCTGATGGAGATGGCACATCTCAGAGCAGCTCAGAGGGGTCCTGCAGGGAGGAGGTCCTTGCCTTGTGTGAATGAGGGGTGTGCACTGGTATTTTGAGTGCAGGTTTTGCCTTTGAATATCTGGCGTCTTAGTGTACCGCTGTGAAGCTGAAAATCCTTGTGAATATGCTTGCTACATGATGGGTGCTGGAACAAGTGCTGGCTGTTGAAATGTGCTTGGTGGGAGTAACGTGGTGGAGAGAACTGGGGTGATTTGCATTCTGTAATTAGACTAACCCAACCGTTTGGAGAAGGATGAGCCTATCTGAAGAACTGATTAAATAAAAAGTCATCGAGATAATGTTTGTGACTACAACGCACACACTTCATCCAGCATCTCCTGCCTTATTAGCCCTTTATCTTGTAAATGTGACTCCTTTTCTAAGAAAATTATTTGCACTTTTAACAATAAGATTTGATAAAAATGTCGCTGGGTACCTGAGAAACTCAAGGATTTCCCCAAGAGTCACAAAAAAAGAGGATCCTTACCATCCCAGCTGCGCAATCTGCCTGCTCTTGGTGGCTCTTTGTGCTGGAAAGGGGAGAAACGTGTGACTGAGGGGCAGGAGAAAGGCAAGAGGAGAGGGAAGATTGTGGTCGTTCCCACCTGTGCCCCCACCGCATCCCTGTGCCGCACCCTGTCCTCCATCAAACCATCTGCTTCATGTTGCTGCCCATCCTGGCCATGCCACCAGAGGCTTCCATCTTCACCCTGAGCTGAAAAATTGGACGTGATTACAGTTTAGGGCCCAGGGGCATGGATTATGAATTAGCAAATAAATGAATATTTCCTGGTGGAAAGAGCTGAAGGAATTGGACGCTGCATTAGGCTGCCCACCTGATTAATAGCTGTTTTTCCTGAAGGTGGAGTTATCTGCTCTTCTGGGTGTTGGATTGCTTTTTTTTTTCCTCCTTTTTGTTTAGCATTGTATTGATGGACTATAAAGCAATAAAGTGGGTTTGGCAGCATTATGCTGCAAGGGTCAAAGCAATGAGGGAGCATTGCCACAGTAGCTGTTTTAGCACAAGTTTTACCATAGCATTCCGTCTCCTCACACGGTGGGGCGAAGTCCTCCTTTCCTTGCAAGCCTCGTGCTGTACCTCTTCTGGCAGAGGGGTAAGATGCAGATATGAGAGAAACATCACGATTTTGTGCAGCTGACAGCATCCCATACACGCAGCTGCCTTTTAGACAGCTTGTTACTTCAGTTGCCAGCCAGGGCTGCTCCCCACTACCCAGCCCCCCCCCCCCCTTTTTTTTTCCCCCTTCCCTTTCACCCACATCACTGCCAAACATTGCAAAAGAGAACTTTGTAACCAGCCACTTTCCTGCAACCTTCCCAAAAATGTAGCTCAGCGTCACTTTTTTTCTCTGCACATAAGCAAGGCTGCTAATACAAAGCCAATTGCAGAGCTGTTTACAAGCAGTGCATCTGCAGCCCCACAGCTGGAATTAATTCTGATCGTTACTTAAAGCAAGGACAGGCTAGCAGCTTGCTTGTCTTCTCGTAGGGGCTGTGAGCAGCCTTGGAGTGAGTTGGCAGAGCTGGGGTGCTCTAGTTACTCTGCTTTTCCAAATGTGAGTGTTTTTTCTCTTCTTTCATTAAATGACTCATTCGGGGTGTGAAAGGTGTGTGGGGGAAACCGGTGCTTTCTTATATGCGCTTTATAAATAAATTAAAATGTGGTCAGTTAAGGAGGTGGCTGCTTTGTTGTGGTGCTTAGTTTTCCTGGGGGCTCTTGTGTAAGAGTCACAGCAGGGCTCTGTGGTGGGTCTGTGGGCAGCCCTAGTCCTAGCACCACGTTTTTGCCTCTGGGGCTGCCCTGCCAGGGGGCTCTCCAGGTTATTGTGTGCAGTGTTGGACTGAATCCCAGTGAGGAACAGAGAAAAATGATGCTTTAAAGTGAGGTGGGTCTCTGGGATGTGCCTGGTTGAAGCTCACTGAGGTCGGACCCGGGGCAAGGGGGAGTATATGGTTTTTTGGATTAATAGTAACTTCCAAGACTTACAGGAGTTATCCCAGGTGATCAGAGTGCTTCAACAAAGTGATGATGTGCTGGAAGTTATTCTGTTTTGGGCAGTATTGGTTTTTTTTGGTTGGGTTTTTTGTTTGTTTGGTTTTACCTGTGCAAATGCTTTAATATAAAACAGAAGAGAAATTTCGAACAGGTATTGCAAAATTAAAAATAGACCTGTTTCACTTAGAAAATTCTAAAGCATTTAAATGTTTTCCAGTTATTCAAGAATGCAGTCAGGAGTTCATGGAATGTGTCAGGCTTTTTTTTTATTTAAGAAAAATTTACCATTTTTCTTGCTGGAATCAAGTTTTGTGGGAGGAGAGGGCTGAAATGTCTCACACGAGCTTGCATAGCAGTAAGCCACATCTGGTGTGCTGTGTCCCAAGTTCTTAGGTCAATGAGAAATGAGCTGATCTCCAATCATGGACAAGAAGACTTGTCCTCTTTCAGTAAATTCTGCTTTTATAATATGATTGTACATGTGCTATCAGCTTCCTTTGTGCTGACATTTGGAGTGATCTGTTTTAAATGAGCAAGGCTGTTGTCACTACTTGGCTTTCTTTGTGGCTGGAGGTCAGATGAGCTCGTGATGCCAGCTGGGTTTTGTCTAGCTTATTGTGTCCTGTTGTATTGTGACACCAATTAATTGATCATGAGTTAATCCATTGTACATGACTGTAAATGCTAATGGAGATGGGGGCGAGCAATTGTTTGAGGTGTCCCTTCCCATGCAGAAGCTGGGATGCCTCTGTCGGCAGAAAATAGGACTGAAACGATTGATGTGTACAAATGAGCCTTTTCCATGGGGTGTGACTTAATTGGTGTTGGTATCAATGCCTTTCTGGGCTGCTGTGGATGTTCAGACAGTGCCTGCTCTTAGCCAAGTGCCTGTTTCCATACAAACAGAAGACATCTGTAATCTGTGGTCAACCAGGCTGAAGAGCTTTTCACTAATAAGCTATGAGAGTGCTCATCTGAGGCAAAGTTCTCACATTTGCTAGTTAGTTTAATTAATGTATATAACTTGCTCTATAGGAAAGATTAACTTCACCTCAGGCACAAAAAAAAAAATTACTGTTGCTGCTAAATATAAAGAGAACACTTCATTGCCCACAGCTACTCTATATTCAAACCAGGGGCTTTTAGAAGTGTAATACCAATACCCTGCAACTAAACGCCCATTCAGCAAAATCTGATGGGATTTCACTAATGGGCTTTCCCACCCTCCCAGTGCTCACTTAGGAGCTCACTGGGAGCCCTCTCCTTGGGCGGTGTGATGAGTCAGAGAAGGGAGTGGAATTCCTGGGTGGTATGTGTTTTTTTATTAAGGATTATGGTAAGTTGTAGGAGTGATGCATAGATTTAGGGCAAGCATTGGAAATTGTGTTTCAGTAAAAAATAGGTGTGAGTCCTTTCGTTCAGTGTTTACCAGCCAAGCTCTGAACTCCTTCACTCTTTAGTTCTTGGTTTCCTTTTGCAGCTGATCTGGAGAAACTGGTGCCATGTGCTCTGCCTGAGCTGTTCAGGTAATAGTAGATATGGATGGGGAAACCAGAAAACTGGGTACTCTGCTACCTACGGGCTGTGTCATCTCAGCAGTGTGAGATAAGCTGTCTGGTGAACCCTGGAACAGATGTGGTGGACACCAAGAGTGGAAACACAACAGGGCAATATTTAGATGTGGGTATTGCTGTTTCTGAAGACCTTCCTCCTCTTGATTGATTGATGTTGATGAGAAATACTTGAAGCTCAGTTGGCCAGTTCCTTCATTACTCATTCGCTATGGGCTGGTAGCCAGATCGGTTGCACTGGAGATGGGCATGGCAGATTGATCCATGAGGGCAACTGTGGTCTTGTTCACCAACCCAGGTGAACCAACCAAAGGTAGGGCAGACCCAGTGTTCACGTGGCAAACAGGATTTGAGTTTAAGGTGCTTTTCACTCTGACCTCTGGTGGGTGACTTTTGTGTGGTCATATTACTGCAAAAATGTCCAGTCCCCTGTCTGCAGCAAAACTCCTCGTAGCTGGGAATAAGGAAGGTGCATAGTGGCCTTCTCTTCCCAGAACTGTTTCCCACTGCTGCCTGTGATACTCTTCTAGATGGGACTGAAGCTCATCTGCTCCCTGATGTAGTGGCACATCTGCATGGTGTTCAGCTGGTCCAGCTGGGGTGGGTTTTACTAGAAAACATTGCCATTAAATGGCTGAATTGGTGTTCAGAGACTCTTAAGCCACTCTGGAGGCAGTAAGCCCTGGTTGCTTGCATCCCATGGGGGGCCTGGGTTTTGTCTCTGCAGAAGAGAGTATAGAGAGGAAACCTTGAAGCTACCCAAGTCAGTGCAGCGAGTCAGCCAGGGGGAGGGTGGGAGAGGGCTGAGACCTCTGGGCACTGCAGTTGTGCATCAGGTGGATGATACATTTGAGTGGCTGCAGATCTGCTGTAAGCAAAATCATGGTCTTGCCTTTGTATAATTCTCTTTATTAAGTCTTGAGTTGAAGCAGCTGGATGGAGCGTGTGTGGGCAGTGCAGAGCTGCCATGCTGAGTGCCATGACCAGCACTCATGGCATCTTCCATGGCTGATGGATGTTCAGAGCTCTGGGCTTGGCTGGTTTCTCTTCTCGTTTCTCTAACTGCTGGCTGAAAATGTATGCATAGTGCATGGGAGGACACGTTGCTCTGACCCCAAAGGCTCTGCAGTACCAATGTGATGGAGGAGTTCTCGCCTCTGTTTTTATTGGCGTGGAAGCACCCTCTTGATCGGAGGTGACAGTGGATGTGGAGGAGCTCAGCCTGGGCTGTGAACCCACTGTGGGAGCTGGCAGCACTGGCAGTTGTATTTTTAGACAACATCTCTCCTCCGAGGCAGGAGCCCAGGCTTCCTTTTCCACTCTGGGTGTGAAGCACAACTGTGCTGGCATGGTGGATGGTGGCTTCGGTGAAGGTGTTGGGGAGCAGCTGTGCTGGAAACACAACTGTTGTGCATGGAAGTGGGAAGTACCTTCACAGTGGGGCTGTGATTCAGCACTTGCACTGATTTATGTAATCTTCACTAAGCTACTGATACTGCCCCGCAGGCTTGAGTGGTCTTAATGTGCCTGTATCTTGATGTCTTGGTGGTCTGTAGTCTTTGAATGGTCCAAGTGCATCAAACCTGCTGTTGGCCATCCCCAGCTTGTGTCAGCGTGCTTGGCTGCAGGGTACTGGCTCGGAGCAGTGCTGACATTTGGTCGGTCTCTTGGTTTCTGCTGCTGGGGGTGAATAAACAGGCAGAAATAAAACAGATGGGAGTGTGCAGTAATGAGGACAGCTGAAGATTAATCTGTGGGTCAGTAGTGCTTCACCAGTGAGAGTTGCACAGCTGTAGCTAATACAGGAATAAATTAAATTGCAACAGTAGTTAGGATTGGTGTTGAAAACTTAAACCTGCTCCACAAATTGATTGCACAGGGAAATATGTCCAGAGAGGAACTTGTCTACCATTGTCCCTATTTAAAGCCTGGTTTGTTTTTAGGGTCTTGTGTTAAAACAGGCGTTAAAACCACTTTAACTATGCCAGTGCCAGCAAGGGGGGAGAATTTGGCACAGAAAAGCCCTTTTACAGGTTGCCCAGAGAGGTTGGGTTACCTCCATCCTTGGAGATACTCGGAAGCTGTCTGGACATGGTCCTGGGCAACTGGCTTTGGGTGGCCCTGCTTGGGCAGGTGGGTCACACCAGATGACCTCCAGTTTCCTTCCAACCTCAACTGCTCTGTGATTCTCCATGAGTGTTGACCCAAAAGGAACTGCAGACCTTACAAGGACAGTCCTGCTTTTCCTTTTTCTTCACTCTTGTTTCCCCTAAAGCTAGCACATATAGGTAATGTCCACATTGCTGTTGGAAGAGAACAGGTATTGGCATGTTTTCTACTGTGGCACAGGATGACAAGAACTGGAAAATGCTCCTTTTTCTTACACTGTCAAAACATGATGGCTAAAATTGCCCTGGCAAACTAATTTTAACCACGTGCTGTTATGTATTTTTGAGTAAGAACTGTAAAGCAAGCCTTGAAGCGAGCATGCTTTGTGGCTGTGCCCTGCCTCAAGAAAACACTGCTGTGGGGCCATGGAGGATGTGGTGGTTGAGGGACATTGTCACTGCCCAGCCACGGTGGGTGGGTGCTGGTGGGGGGCCTGTGGCTCCTGCTGCTGCCAGGCTGCCGATTGTATTGGCAGTCCTGTGTGATGGGTGGCCATAGGTTGGGGAAGAAAAAAAGGTTAGAAAGATAGGTCATGCCCGTGGTGGGGAAGGTGAGCCAGCCTGGTGGAGAAATCCATAAAAGCAGAGTAAATCCTACTGGTGTGATGAGTGGGAAAGTGCTCTGCTTTACGCTGGTGCTCAGCAAATTGGCATTCTGCTGTTCAAGTCACACATTTCTAGATTTATTTCATTATTTCTCCATTATAGCAGAATTATTTTATGCTTCTTTTTCCTTAATGTGTGAAATCCATGACTGCTTGGCTTTGCTATCGCAAGGCTTTGTAACGCAGCTCTGTAATACAGATGGCTCTGTCAAACCAAAAATCGGCACATTGCGTGTGTCCAGATGTGCTGATAGCATTAATCCCACGGAGTCTGTCATGCAGGAGGTCAGGCTGATAGCCCTCTCCTTGTGCAGGGCTCTGCCTCTGCCATTCCCGTGAAGGGTAATAGGAGCCAAGGGTGCACATTAAGGAACCAATTCTACAATCATAATTTGAGCAAAACCCACCGGGTGTTTTGCTTGCACATTTGGCTTCTTAGCCAAGATGGTCTCTATTTCATAAGCCTGTAATGACTCACCAGTGGTTTTGCTCTTGCAAGGAATGAGTATGTGCTCCTTCCTTCCTCGCATCCTTCAGATAGTGAATGTACAGCACTTGGCTGCTTGTTCTGCAGTTATTATCTTATAAAGCACCATATGGAAGAATATTAAATAAAGCACTGGCTCTTTGAGTTCTGAGTGATGTTAGCTGATAGCACTAGTCCTTCTGAGGATGGCAGTTGTGCATTTCTGGCTGTCTCCCTACTGTCTGCTGCAGACTGTGTGCTGTGTCCCTCTCAGAAGGGCTGATGCAGGTAAGAGCCAGTCAGCACAAGAAGGACCTGAGGTCGATAAAACAGAATCAGATGTAGAACATGTTCCCAAATTGAGCTCTCTGCAAGGCTTGTGCTGGTGCTGGCTGACTGCACTGTGTGTGCCTTGGTGGTGAGGGCTGTTCCCCCTCGGTGTGGCACTGTACTCCTCTGTGTAGCAGTGCTTTTGGGTCACTGCCTTCCAGAAATGCATCTCTGGCTTTGGATGTACCCTTTCCTTGCCCAAAGTCTCCAGTTACATATGTAGCAGTAATGGTCACAAAAATCAGGTGTGCATGAGAGTATGTGCCTGGTTCAGTCATGTTAAAAGTATGTAACTTTGCTGGTGGAGCAAATCAGATGTGTAATAGGTGGATGGTAGAGATGATCTTGTGGAGGTTTTAGAAGCAATTTATTACAGCTTTTGAACTTTCAGTGCTGGCTCCCTGATGTCAACATCTTATATTTAACGACTAGAAAAGCTGTTGTACTTACTGCGTTGTGCACTGGAATATAAGGTTTACCCTGGCTAATCCTTCTATGTGTGTCTCACCCATTTTTGATTAGGTTATTGAGGAGGCAGCTGTGCCTCGCAGAGGAAGTGTGCAGTGTCTGTCAGCTGTGCAGCAGTGGTGCTCAGCTCTGGGTTTCATGCTGAGCCCAGGCAGAACTCAGTGCTGATGTGATAAGGTTAAGGTGAGCCTGGAGACATCTGCAGTCATGGTCCCCAATGCGATTTTAGCAAGACCTTACTCCTGTGACTGTGGCATCTTTGCCTTCTCTCTCTCAAATCCCATCTTTGACCAACTACTCAGGATCTTTCCCATGTGCTTTGTGCCAGTGGTTTAACCTCTGCAGCCTGTGGTGTTTGCTGCTTGCCTGACCACACATGCATGCAGGGAGCCTGAATGCTACTCCCAAACTGTGCAAGGTGCATAAAATATCCCCAAAGGATCAAATCTCTTGCGTTGCTGAGAGATGCTGTTGGGTGTCTGTTGTGCTAGAAAAGTTTCTAGTTTTAACTAGTTTGAGATCACTGTGAAGTAAGAACAAGATCATGTGTGGAATTAGGATCCCCTTAGGGTTGATTTTTTTCTCAATTAAAATTTCAAGTTTACAGCTGCTCACTTAAAGCAGGAAATGCATTTTACCACTTAAGAGTATGGCTGTGTCATTAACTTCATAATTGTAAGACTGTGTTATTGCACATTAAAACATCAGTAAAACTTACCTAAAGCATGGGGGTTTAAAGCAAAACTGACAAGCTGTACAAACCTGGTGTTTTAACAAACTAGCTAAACTATTTTGTCTGTGTATGGTCCTTAATTCAGGACTTTCTGTGGGTGCTCCCTCAGAGGTGCCTGCTTCCAGGTATCCCTGTGCCAGGGAAACACAAGGTTCCTGAATTATTAAAGCTCTGAAGGTCTGGAAGGAGGAGGCTGGTTTCCCAATTTAAAACCCATTTGGAGGGTGTGATGCAAAGGTCACTGGGGGACTATGTATGCAGAAAAGTTAGGGAGAGAGAGGGAAATGGAGAGAAGTGTGCCAAGGAAACAAAGAACTGTAGCAGGGGGCAGAAAAATAGAGCTGTGGTTTTGTTTTCCTTTTTTTTTTTTGAGACAAATTTACTTGGCCTGAAAAGCCTTTAGGGTGGGACTGTGCTGTGTTTGTGCATCACCTGTCACAGTGGGATCACAGCTTCTGGCAGAATTTCCAAGGATGTATTGCAGTGTAAGTAATAATAATTAGCATGTCCTTAGGAAGCAGTCATGGTAGTATTTAGTTGGGGGGGGGGAATAGAAAACAAAAGGAGAAGCATTATTAATTCCTTTAATACTACTTACAGTATCATTTGCCTTTCACAAAGGCATGGTGAGTGTAGGAGATGTGATACCAGGAGCCCATTTTAGTGTGAATTCCATCAGCTCCTCTGTGCTGGCCCCATCCCTGCAGCTGCTGAGAAGGATAGGGAGGGAGCAGGGCGAGCCCCAGATGTGGGTGAGATGTAAGATGTTGCCCAACTTCAGGATAATTTCTACAAGGTCCTGTGGAACACTTCCTATTTTTATGCATTTCAAAGAAGTTGAAAAGTAAAGAAAAATATAGCAGGCTCTGCAAGACTTGTCAGCTTGTTACCTTTTTAAACAGGAAGGTGAAAATGAGGTTTATGGAGAAACGAAGTGGGAATCAAAGGAAGGGTGGTGATGGCTTCCTAAATTGTCTCAGAGTACCTCCTAGGCGCATCAAAGAAATACGGAGCAAATCCTCCCAAAGTTGAGCAGAGTGAGAAGTGGGAAATGAGGAAGCAGCCTGGGCATCTGATTCGGGTCACCGGGGGGAGGGTGGTGGTGGTTAGTGCTAAGTACATGCTCTAATTAGCTGACTGAAAGACTTTCTCATGCCCTTCTAGGGAAAAAGCTGCTATTGATGTGCTGATATTGTAATTCAACAGAGTCTATTCTTTGCCTGGGGAAAAAAACCCAAACCTTTTTCAACTTCGCATCATCTGAGCACCCCTGTTGTAATGCTGTATATGTGACTAGAAGAGTCTCGTGCCTCGGTGACACAATGTCATAAACTGGTACAGTCTGGTCAGAGCATTGTGTAGGATAAGGAAAGCAGCCCATAAACAGCAACACTTAAGCTTTTAGGCATTTGAAGAGTTACAAAATGATGAAACAGAAATAATCCCAACAGTAAAGCTATCTTATTGCACACTGAGCTATTGTGGTGTGTGTTCTCCAGGGGTAAGTACATGGTATCTCTTTTCTTATCCCTGCAATAGTGAGAGCTAAAATAAGTCTAGGAGATATGTTCAGAAAATAACCATCTTCAGGGTGTGCTTGCATGTTTTCATTTTAAGATGAATCTTGAAGTTTGTGTCCCTTCCTTAGTCCCTGAGCTTGCTCTGCAGTCTGACGCAGGCTTAAACCTCTGTGCCATGCGTGACAAAACCATCCCATGGACCTCTCGCCTCTGCAGAAAGGAGCTCTGTCCCAGCAAAACCAGTGACATGTGACAGGGAAGCAACCCTTGAATTCTTACTACTTTTGGACTATGTGTTTCTTTTGATGGATTTTTGGGAGAAAATGATGTGGAGCCTGCAAAAGGTGGAGTATGTAATGGCAGAGCAGCTGTATTTGGACAAAATGGGTCTGAAAAATGGGAGATGTTTTGAAGCAGCTTGCTTTGAGGGCATCTCGGATGCAATAGGAAGCTTTTGCCTTAGCCTTCCTGGAAAAAAAGGGATTTAATGTTTCTTCTAAGATACTACAAGATACCTTTTATTATTACATGTGGATGGTGAGGATGCTAACCCACAGCCTGGACAGGTTGTATTTTAAAGGTAAGGGAGGGATAAAATGTCCAAGGGACACCTCAAATTAGCTGAGGTGCAGACTGTTCGCCAGAAGTGCATGGAGCTGCTTTATACTGAAAATGTGGAGAATGGAATATAGTCCCCAGTGAAGCATCCAGACTAGAAACAGGCATGCTGTTGCCATGCCATAAACAGGGTTTCTTCCTGAATGGGTGCCTGTGGCCATATCATCCAGGTTGTTGGACTGAAGACGTCCAGTAGCCTTTTAATTTTGAAAAGGGTGTTTGGGCAAAGCAATGTGCTGGAGGGTGGGTGACATATCTGTGTCTAGGTCTGTCTGCATGGGCTTGAGTCCTCTTGAGGTGGCCCTGGCTCTTGGGTCAGAGGTGGTCACTTGTATGTGTGCATGCATGGAGCAGGGCAGCTCCATGGGAATGGTATTTCATGAAAGAGGTGACAGGACAGCCCCAAGGGTGGGCTTGAACCCCGCCATGAGTCAGGGGCGCAATGCAGAAAGCACTGTGGGGAGCAGCACCGTGCTGCTGGCTGCTGGAGGTTTTTGAAAGGCCCTTCTAGAGCAGGGAGAGGGTGTGGGAGCAACAGCAGGACCTGGGTGGCATTTAATGGAACCTGGAAACTTCTGGTTCAGCCCTCTGACTTCTAAGGGAAGACACAGGGGTTTTTGTTTCCCTTCTTGGTGTGGAGTTGCCAAAGAAAGAGTTTTCAAGGCTGAAATCCTTCTCTTAACAACCCATCTGGTTGTAGCAATCTTGTGGACCTTGAGAGCATCAGTCTCCCTGGGAATGTGAAAGGAGGCACAAACCAAGGCAATGCTTACGTGTGGGTAAAAAGCAATACTCTGCGTTTATAACGTGGCTGTGGCCAAGTGATTTATTGGCTCACTGTCCTGGGAAAATGAGGCTTACTCAGCCATGCTGTCTGAGTGTCTGTTCCTCACCGCTGGCTCTCAGAGCTGGAGAGCACTCCTACTCATCTGAGGGTGTGTTCCAAGGGCACAAAACCCAAAATGCTTGGTGCCCTCCTGCCCTGTGCCCTTATTCCTGTACATGTGGCTGGTTCAACCCTTACTGGATAGATTTTTTTTAAAAACAAACCCCAAACAGTTTAAACTCATTGTGCTGAGAAATGGGGTTCATGGGAGCTCTGGGAGAAGTCACAGGATGCTTCTGTTTGAAGCGGTGTTACGGTAGTTCCAGTTACAGCTGATTTCACTAAAAGTTGTGTTCTTTGTGCTGAATTACAGTATGCTCTTAAACTAATATCCCCACCTGTATAAAGGGATACATTATTGTATCTGCATTATTTCTAGAAGATGGATTATACTTCTAGTAAGAGTTGCTACATTTTATGCAAAACTCTTAAAATCCCAAACAACTTTTAACCAAACCCAGTTAATTACAGATACTGCATTAAAAAAAATGTTGCCAGCAGTTTCTGTGTTTCAATATTGCTGGTGAGGGTCCTATTCTCTTAAAAGTAAAGAGATGTTAGGAGTTTCTCATGGCTCAGCTGTGTTTTCTGCCCTCTCAGCTGTCCTGAAAACCCTTGGTTTTTGTCTTTTCCCTGGGTGTGTTCAGCAACCTTGTTTATAGTGGATCTGCACAAACAGCTGTCCTGGCTGAACCCAGGAGAGCCAAACTGCAGAAGAGGAGTGAGAATGTAGGTGGAAACACCCTAAATTGGGTCCCCACCATAATCCTTTGCAAAATTATGTAGCTACGCCCCAAGTTACTACATTATTTCCCTGAGAGTAAGGAGATGTGTTGATATGGCACTTGGCCTTCTCATACCGCTCCTGAGGTGGGTATAACTAAGCAGTTCACGTGCTGAGGACTGCACTCAGCATCACAAGCAGGTTTTGCTCGCTGTGCTGAGCCCCATGCCAGTGTGTGGGTGTTACTGATATTTCTGGCTTTGGTAGCTTGCTCAGTATGTTTATGCTCTTGCTGTACCTGTGGAGCTGGGCGGTCGTGGTTAACGTGTGATGCTGATTTTTGGCAGCGTCCTCTCCTTGCAGAGCCTGCTGCAGCCCCCCAGGAGGGGGGATCACCACTGACCTGTGCAAAGACCCTATGCAATGCAATAACGTGCCAAATGGTGCTGGGGAAGCTGGAGCTGTTAATTTTGCTGCGTAGGCACAGTTGGTAGTCACTTCTCATGAAAGGGGAGAAAGTAGTTTATGGCCTGTTTGAAGAGAGATTTAAGTGTAGGCCTGATTTGAAGGCTGAGGCTAAGTACCCTTGTGAAAACAGAAAGAAGGGTGTTAACTTCTTTTGGAAAGCACTTGGAGATTTGCAGATGTGAAGTACTGAGAGCTCTGCATCTCTGAGGATTGTTATTAATTAGGGCGGTTGCAGTGAAGAGCTTCAGGCTATGGAGGAAGCTGTGCCATGGGCTCACCCCAGGCGTACACACGAGATTTGGATGTGGTCATGGCCCATGTGTAGGCATTGGGGTCAGTCCAGAACCACGTCCTGCAAGGAGCTGGTAGAGCAGGTCTCCCAGGAACAAGTATTTTGCTTGAGGAGTGGTGCTTCAAGCTTCCTTCCTTCCTATAGAATTGTTTAGGTTGGAAAAGACCTTTAAGATCATAAAGTCTGTTAACCCAACGCTGCCAAATTAACCACCAAACCATGTCCCCAGGTGCCACGTCTAAACATCTTTAACCTAAGATGAAGGCATTTTCTATGCTGTTGCCACAAGTGCTGCATGACTGCAGAAATAACAGTTTATTTCAAAGCCTTCAGATGATTCCTCTGCAGGTATGATTTTAGTAGGCCAGGGTTGTAGTTTGCTTAAGAACTAATAAGGTTTGTCTAAACATGAGGTTTTACTTTGGCTCGGCATGCCTCATGCTCATGTCCTGCTCGGGTTATTTATCTGGGTGACTTGTAAAGTCACACTGACTAACTCAGTGGAGGTCTGTCCTGTGTGACTTTGGGCAGGTCTCCCCTTGCAATTAAACCTGGTGCTGCCTAGAGGCAGCCATCGACACAGGCAGTGCAGGCGTCCAGCCAGGCTGCGATGAGCCTGCCACCCCTGTGTCCCCTGTCCCCTGCAGCGGTGCTCTGCAGTTTCAGGGCTGTGCTTGGGAAAAGCCTGTACCTGCCTCAAGGGAACATGGGGTTTTGAAGCACTTGAGCTCTGCTTCCTTGGAGAGCAGGTTGATGCTGGCTATGGGTGTGCTGTGCTTTAGCCCCTGCCAGAAACTAAGTACCAGGCAGCCACTCTCTCACTCCCCCCCATCCCCCATGGCAGGATGGGGAGAATTGGGGGGGGGGGGGAAGTAAGCCCTGTGAGATAACAATAACTGTAATGAAGAGGAAAGGGAGAGAGAAAGAAAACCCAAGGGGTAAAAAACAAACCTCCAAGTGATGCACAGTATCACTGCTGACCCCCGGCTGACCAACACCCAGACAGTCCCCAAGCAGCGGTTGCCTGGCCCTGGCCAACCCCCTCCCCCAGCTTATATATTGAGCGTGACATTCTGTGGTATGGAATATCCCTTTTGCTAGTTTGGGTCAGCTGTCCTGGCTCTGTCCCCTCCCGGCTTCTTGTGCACATCCTCGCTGGTGGAGCATGGGAAACTGAAAAGTCCTTGATTTAGAGTAAGCATGACTGAGCAACAACTAAACCATCAGTGTGTTACCAACACTGTTCTCATCAAAAATTCAAAACATGGCACTGCACCACCTAATAAGAAAATTAATTCTATCCCAGCCGAAACCTGGACAGGGTGTTTTGGTTTTTGTATTTTTAAAAAATTGTTATTTTTCTATAAAACTTTTACAATATTGCATTGTAAAAAGCAATATTAGAGATGCAGAGAAGTCAAGTGGCCAAATGTGCAGAGGCCACTGGTTACAGATGTACATAGTGTCTGTTGTGCAACTTGTTCCTTTGGAGATCTTCATTTTATGTGAGCTGCACTTTCTGAGCCCTGTGCAGTCCCAGATGCACAACAATTACCAGTTCATCTTTTTCTACACAGTGCAGACAGCTAGGAATTCATATAGGGATGCAGTTGCTGCAAGAATAGAAATCCCTGTCTCTGGGTTACTGCAGGGCTGAGCCTGCTTTCCCATCGTTGGGCCCATGGCAGCGAGTGACTGCAAGTGTCCCATCATTTAGCATGTTCGTTACACACGTGCATGCTTTCCTGGCTGTGTACGCCACCAGGGATTACCAAAGCAGACCAGCGTGATGGATGATGGTCTCTGTGCAAGGCCAGGCTGGATGGGGCTTGGAGCAATCTGGGCTGGTGGAAGGTGTCTCTGCCCATGGCAGGGGGTTGGAACGAGGTGGTCTTTAAAGTCCCTTCCACCCCAAACCATTCTGTGATTCTATGAAAATGAAGGTATCTTTGAATTTCCTTTTCTTCCTCTCCTCTGCTTGCTGCCTTATAAGTGGAAAAGAAAGTTACAGCGGGGAAAAAAAAGTATGTTTTTTTACTTCTGTGAAGTTCGCAGCAGAATCAAAACCTAAGCTTTCTCAGACTGACTTGCCAGCAGCAGCGCAGGGTGCGCAGAGCAGAGCTCTATGCCGTGGCACGGAGGTGGTGGATGTGGCACCTGGAGATGGGCTGTGAAATCATATTAAACACATCGAGACTGTTGGCAAAGGAGCTGAATGAGTTCTCCCTGCTTGTCTGAGCTGTGGTTCAAGGCTTGGCACCTCTGGCTCTCCATCTGCTGAATCTGAGGCAGTCTGAATGAGTTCGGGAGGATGAGGGATGGGCTCTGGGTCCTGCACAGAGCCCTGCAGCTGTGGACCTTCATTACCATTAGCAACACTCCATGTTCAGAGTCAGGGGAATGCCTGCTCCCATTTGTCATTCAAATGATTATTTTTTTTGTGCGAGTCTATGCCCATAGGTACAACTGATTGCAGTGTTAGAAATGTCTTGGCATGAGACGCTGTAGTCCTTTTTTGTAGTCTATCCTTGAAGACCTAGAGCAGGGAGAGCTACCCAGCCTGTTGCCACGTGGGGCCCTTTTGTATGTAGATCCTTTTATTTGCTAATGGGATTTAGACTTCCATCTAACTAACCTGAATGCTTGCCCGAAGGTAAAGCAGTCTTTTATACCTTGCAAAAGCAGTACGTTAAATGAAGTGGCAAGCAGGTGGAGGCTTTACATACCACATTGTCTGTACTGTCAGTGCAGAGTACTGCAAAAAATTGCATGTAGCCCTGTGGCGGGTGCCAGGTTCCCCTTGAAAGGCTTCACTTAATCCAGTGGCACTGAAAAATGTGCTCTGCTCGCCTGCAGCTGCTTTTGTCAAAGCAGGAAACAGAGTAAAGTGAGGAGTGTGTGGGATGGTGCAGGGGCAACACTTGCTGAGCAGCTGGGATGTGCTGTGACATGCACTAACAGTGTCATGGAAGATGTCCTGCCTTCAAACTTGAGGTCAGATGGTCCGCTCCAGTTCTTACTTCAAGAACTGACGTGCAGGAGAGAAGCTATATAGTTTCTAAAGAGTAGCAATGCTGCTAGGAAGGGTGTTGGCTTTTCTTTATGGTTTGCTTAGCTGTGTGTGTATCTAGTAGGCTCGATTATTTCCAAAATGTTGGCAGGTGAACAAGTGGTGCTTCAAAGTCCATCGACTTACAGATATTGAGTTAAAAGTTGTCATGCAATAGGAGAGAACTGTGGGATAAGGTTAACATATACGAATGTCTACGCATATAACAACTCTTATATATAAAACTGTCCTGTATTTACAGGATTGTGGTATCAAATGTTGGCTTGGAGAAGATGCATCAGGAAGTCAATCACGTCCCCACTTGGGCACCAGATGAAGCTCACGTAGACTGAGCCTGGGGGAGCAGCTTCTTTCAGGGCTTCCCATGTATCCACCAAGATGTGATTCCTTCATGGGCTGGTTCAGAGCTGCTGTGCTGCCCCATGGAGGAACTGGCCCCTTTCTGAGCAAAGGAGATGTCAGTGTGGCTTTTCCAGGGATGTTATGTTTGCTTTCAGCTGTGCACATCTGGCAGAATTGCCTCACCTAAGCTCCTGACTCCAAGCTTTGCATGGAGACCTCCGAAAAAAACTTCTTCTACCCTCTGTGGGACCCAAACTTCCCTTTGTTCCTTTGAACCCATCCTTACGTGCTTCCTGGCCATGCTGATCTCCTGCTCCCTCCCACGCTGTGGTGTCCCCTGAAGATTCTGGGGTGGTCTGGAGAGAGACCCACTCCAGTCTGCTGCTTTGAGGAATCTGCTGTGGAAGTACAGGAGTATTTGGGGGCTCCTTGTAGGTCCAAGGCTGTAAGGTAGTGTCAGGATGGCAGGATTGAGCTCCTGCTGAGTTTATTCCTTTGCTCACAGCAGCGACAGATGGAGCCACAGCTCAGTGAGGTGTGTGGTGTGAGCAGTTATGGGTTGGTCTTGCCTCCTGCCCTTCTACTGCTAAAAATACCCCTATTGGCCTTGGCTGCACTGAAGTTTCTTGTGAGGACTTCTACTTTCTCAAATAAGCAGTGAAGGGGTAGAAATTTATTTTGCAGTGGAATTTCCCTTCCCCTACAGCCAAAGTTGTGGAGGGGGGGCAGTACCCAGGGACAGAGTACAGCTGAACCTGCTGACTGCAAAAAACATCCTTGATATTTCATTTTCTTAAAATCTTTTTATAGCAACCCCTTGGCTACAAAGGCTATGCAGTGATGTGCCAGCCCGCATCTGCTGCGTGTGTGTGATGGTGACGGCAAGGAAGAGTGAGTGACGCTTATGTGTGAGGACTCTTCACAAGTGTAGCAGAGCTCCTTGCATTATAGAAATTACATAGGTCTATTGCCATAATGATGTGAGCTGGACAGGCTAGGAGGTTTTCCAGTTGGGATGGAGTTCTGTGTAGAGCTATAGATAGGGGAAGGAGGGCTGGAAACCTTTGGCTTGTTTTCTATTTTCTGTGCAGGGTGTGAAAGACTTATGAGCGATCCAGCATTGTAAATGTCTTTATGCAATGTCTCTTTTCCACTTGCTCAGGGTCTGAGGCGTTGGAGGAGCTTTGCAGCTCTGTGCTTCTCATGTGTCAAGTCAGTACTGTGAGAGAGAATCTCGTTTAGGGTGCATCATTTATTGCTTCATCGCAATGTAGCATGGTAGAAGTGTTAGAGCTACATAAACACGTTGTTTTTCTGTATTCCTGGCTATGGTAGGTAGGTCTTCTGGAATTATGTTTGTGTGACATGTTCCTTTATCACAGGGAAATAGCTTTCATTTTGTGTGAATTGAATAAAAATGTGCAGAATGACATCATGCTGCTTAAGCAAATGGCAACAGCAAAAGTTGAACTAGTTCAGCATGTTGGCTTTTTATAGCACATGAATGAAATTGCTCACTAGAGCAGCTGTGAGTTGAAGAGTTCTTAACCATACATATTTCAGGTAAATCAGTTCTGAAAAGTCCTTTTTAAAGTCTCCAGGGGGAGAGAGAGCAAGGAAAAAGAAGTCAAATTGAAGATTATTTTAAGGCACATTGTTTCTTGCTATGGAGAACAGTGCAGGGCTATGAAGCTCGGGAGACTGAACATCAAAATTACCATCCTGTTACATAAGTGCTAAATAAAGAATATAATCAAGACTTTGCAAGAAAATAGTTCAGATCATCAGATGGAATGCAAGAGTTACTTTGAATTTCCACAGACACTTGACTGTCTATAAACACAGCACAGTTATCCTCCATGCATGTGCCTTGGGCACCCATGATCCTTGCAGGAGAGCCACCTCTTCCTCTTGCCAGGCTCCTTCAGGAGCTGTTCCAGCTTTTTCCAGCCAGCAGCTTGCCTCTGGATGTGAAGCAGTTATGCATGTGGTGGTTGTGCGGCAAGCTTTAATTCCCTTGGCCACGCTTGTATTGGCAGGGTGTTTTTTTTGGCCATGGGAGGTGTGAATCCATGGAAAAGCTGTGGGTAGGATTGCAAGTTTTTATGGGTCAGCACTCTCAACCCTTCAAGGTCATCCTGAATTCCAGGCTCTCGGGCCTGGATCTGTTGCGGTACCCAGATGAGCTCACCTCTCATGGTGACATCTTGACTTGTTAACACTGCTTTGCCCCCCCTGGCTTGTGGCCCGGGCAGGCTGGGAGGAGGGTTGGATGGCTAGTGTGGCTGATGAGTGAGCATCACCTGGTGCTGGGGTTGAACAGCTTTAAGCTGTTTTTTTAATGGTTATTGCTCGTATTTATTTACAGGAAACATCACACCTGTACAAGGGGGTCTCTTCCATGCTAATGTGCAACAGGGAGAGCAGAAGTTGTGACTTAGCCCTAAACAAGGGCATGAGCATGACCTCCCTAGGTCAGACTGTCCAGTGTCTTCCCTTCACAGCAACCTGTGGCAGATGATTCCAGAGTATAAGGACCCTTCTGGAAACTGTGCTTCGCCCATGTGCCCTCCTGACTTCTGCTACCTCTGCAGGATTTCTGAAGTGCAGGTTGCACACCTATCTGTGCATTTAAGCATCTCAAATGAGCCTTTCCTTCTTCGCTTCTCTGCACTGCTTTTGAAACACTTCCTATTTTGGTCTTCAAAATATTCTCTGAGTGAGCTACACAATTTCCTTGCATGGTGTGAAGCAGCAGACCCACAATTTCATTGCTGCCTCCCAGTTCTTGTGTTATGAAAAACAATGCAGGTTCACTCTGCCACCTTCTCATGATATTAATGACTTTGAGAGACTGCAGCACCAGATGAGGCTGGATGGAAGAAGGATGGCTGCTGCCATTTCCCTTTGCAGTGCACAAATGACAGACTGATGCTGGCTCTTCCAGCAGATGACAGAAGTGCTCACGCACCACACCGGATAGCGTGGAACTGAGGGCATTTGAATGGGACTGCATTTTTTGGCAAATGTCCATATTCTGGCAAAAAAAAAATAGATTCCTGGACCTTAAAGTTTGAAGCAACCTGTGAAATCATCTGATTTATTTCTGATGTAACATGGAGGCCTTTAAAGATGCATATGTGTTTCTAAGGGGTGATCCTATAGTCAGCGATGGAATACCCATATGGAGCAGAGTGATGCTTTCAGAGTTTTGCTTGGTTGGTTTGTTTTTTTAGTACTTTGCACACTTCTGTTCTGGTTTTGAATGATCCAAAAGGTTCTTTTTCAATTAGTTGTGTTGCAGTTTTATTAAATGACAGAGGGACAGAGGAAGACTCCTAACTGCACACAGGCTTCATGTCTATGTGCATGTCCCACCTCCTGAACACAAGTTCTGAAGTTGCTGATATTCTTTGCGAAGTGCTTTGGAGCCTGGGCAGGAAAGATGAGTGTGAGTAGTTATTGCTGGTGATAACTTCGAGGAATTTATTGAAGGACTAACAGTATTTTTTCCTCTTCTCCTCAAGACCCTGTCAGCTCCATTTGAAAGGCTTAGGATGGTGGCACAGATAGCATCTGAACTTTCAGTTGCTTTTAAAGGAAATTTATGGTTCTCATGATAGTATGGAAGAGTTTGACAATGTGACTCTTATGGGTTTGAAAAGCAATAACTTTGAATTTACTTCTAAGAACTCTTGATGTACTGGCCGTTCCCATGGGTTGAGTATTGTCCAGGAACTGCAGTATATCACATGCCCCAAAACACATCAAATCAGATTTAATGGAGCTGGTGAGCACTTGAGGTCAAAGGAAATAGTTGGGAAAAAGCTGAAAATCAACATGACTGGAGGAGCAAGGAACAAAATCCAAAGACTGCAGCAGAGACCCTGCTCTGGCAGAGTGGGGTTGCTTGAATCCTCCTTGGGGGTAAATGGGTTTCAGAAAGGACAGTGCAAGTGAGGAAACGAATTGAAGCTTCCAAAATGTCAACAGCAGCAGAGTGAGCCAGAGAGCTGCTGGCTATGGTGAACAAAATGGAGGTTCCCAACAGAAGTGAGGTGTAAAAAGCCATCTGTAGTGGATGGACTAGAAGTTAAAGCATCCCAGTACTGTGGTGTACCTGGAGGAGATGAGCACAGTGGGGAGCAGGTGGGCAAAGCTCAAAGCAAATGCATGACCCCAGCCCAGGTGCTTGGATCCTTCATGAGAGCATCTGGACCCCACAAAATCCAGTCTCCAGTTTGGCTGGTCTCTTGGTTTCCAGTCTGTGTCACCTCCAGTTAAACTCTGCGTGCTCAGGAATGCCCACCTGGCATGGAGCAGTGTGGTTAAACACACAAACCTCTGCTCAACCTCCACAGGAGGGGTGGGCATGTGTGGCACTGCCTGTTGGCTCAGGCCCCCAGCTACTGGGGATGCCGGAGCTGTGCCCAGGTAGCTAGGAGAGCACTGCTCAGCCTGGGCCAGATCACTTTGTGGATCATTCAAACAGCTCATCTGTAGAGGTGACCTACCAGGGGATGTCCCCTGGTGCTGCTTCACTCCCTGGGGTTGGGCGCATCTGCTGAGCCTTGTGCCCAAATCCTCAAGCACCACCGTGCTTGAACTCAGCATGGTCTGTAACCTGCAGGCCAGCTGTCCTGCTTTAGAGAGCTGGGCAGAGGAGAATGCCGTTTTAGGGTATTGCATGCTTTTTCTTCCTTTTTTTTTTTGTTTGGCATGGAAATAATCGTGCAATAAGAGAGCAAGAACACTCTGGCAGCTTTGTGGGGTTCCTCTCTAACTCTAGTATTGAAGACCAATTAATCAATGTAAAAAGTAATTATGACATTAAACGACCAATGACAGAACTTACGTTTTCCCACCCACAAGCTTCCGTGATTTTCCAAAGCTGCTCTTCTCCTGAATATTGCAGTGTGGTGGGAGATCTGATGCTGTTTTCCAGCATCCTGTCTTCACTTTTTGAATCATTTCTGTAACTTTCAGCAGGGCAGTCACTTGCCTCCTGGCATATGGAATAACTGGAGACATTTTGGTAATCATGAGGGGGGGAATTATTTTCTTGAAATAGAAGTGTTGACATCTGCTTCAGAAAATAACAAATGTTCAACCAAATAAACTCATTAAATACCCCTTGAGTGCCATGGCAAAACTATAATTGTGCATCCTGAGCTTGCATGCAAGGATCGCTAATTATTCTGCAGTTTTCACTCTTAGATGAGTGTCACAATAATGAATATTTATCAAAAGGTTCCCAGTGGTTTGTTTCTGAGGGGTTTGATCATGACAGTCTCACACTGCTGGTATGTGAAACAAATACCCAGTATATTTATGGAAATGCTGGTAATCACCCTAGCAGTAAAATGGAATAGTTATGCTGTCTGTTGTATGATGGCCATCCTTAAAGGTACTAGTTGAGACTGGGGCTCCAGCAATTCTAACAATACTTACATACCTACGTAAAGGAGGTCCTCATTTGTTTATATATATATTTTGTATATCTCATGTAGTCTATGTAGTAAAAATACAGAGTTGATATACCTAAAAGCATTACAGCAAATTAGACAGAAGGTTCAGAAAACTTCCCTGCCTTTGTTTGGAGCTGGCCATCAGGCAGAGTTCAGCTCTCATATTTTTTTTTTACATGAATAATTTATTCACATGAAAATAGCTCTTGGATATAGCTGCATGTGAGAAATGGGGAAAGAACCTGGACAACTGCAAGGGTTCCCTTCAGCTGATATCTTATTAAAACGTTTTTGTTGTGTCCCAATATTTTTATTTGGAGTTTTTTATATTTAATGAAGAGATTAAAGCAGAGCACAACAACATAAATATTTTGGGTTTGAGTAAGAGGATCAAAAGTAGTGATGTGTCAAGAAAATCAAAACCCCAGTGGTGGTAACAAATTCCATTTCTGTTCAGCTTAACCTAAATATATATATTTTTTTCCCCCAGTTTGGTGAGTGAATCAAAACAATCAATATTTTCCCAGCTCCAGAACTGGGTCAAAAGGAGATTAAATTATTTCTGACATACAGTTAGTGGCAGCATTAGGAGCTGAACATACGTGCTGAGTGCACCCACCTCCTCCTGAATAACTAAACACTTGTTTATATTGCGTATCTAGAATTGAGGCTGCGGTAGTGGAAGGGGAGATTCATATTTACTTTTCGCTTTACAGATACGTTAAAAAAGTAAGGCTGGCCGAGGCATGTGGCTGTGGGTCAGAACAAGCTGCCCCGACCCAGCGCTGTTGGTACTTGGCACCTATGGCTGGTTTGTCTTTGCTAGTTGTCTCCGTAATCTCAATTGGTCATTTCCATAGCTGTAACGCTTCAAATGCAAGGCAGTCTATGTGAATAACTTTCAGATTAAACATCTGAATATTGCCCATTCCAAATAACAGGTTTTGCAGCCTGGAAATGTGCAAACCTGTCTTTGCTTTGGTATGGGAAGCAGCACTGAGGCATCGGATGGTTAAATGCCTCCTCTCTGTTTAAGGCAGAGATGAGCATGGGGTGGTGGTGGGGGGTGCTGCTGTGTGTCCAGGGGCTGTGCTTTGTAGGGAGCAGGAGATGGCAGTTAAAAATGAAGTTTTTATATGTAGTGAGTGCACAGGATGAAGGTTTGCCTGCATTTCGGGGCTGACACAGTCATTGATTTGCTCAAAGCTTTCACTGTTTCTTTCAGATAAGACGTAACACAAATGGGGCTATCTGAAGAAATAGGAAGGCTTTACTGGGATGACATCTTCCATGTCTAGGATTTATAAACAGGCAGTTCTTTTCTTCAGGAAAAATAATTGTATCTTCTGTGTATTTTATGTATTTATTTTGCATTGAGTGGTTATGGCTGACTTGTGACAACAAAAGGAAAAAACCCAAACTGTCATTCAGCTTTCTGGATACCATAGATATACATGTCCACTTGGCAGATTGCATCCTCATCCTTGATTTCTCCGTGACAGGGCCCTTGCACTTCAGAACTGAACCCAGTTATCTTTGCTGGGATCCCAGAAATGTTTGAACAGTCACAGATGCAGACTGGAATGCTGCAAATGACGATGCATCCAGCAGTAACCCTTCAAGTGGGACTGGTGGAGCCTTATCCTTGCTTAGAAAGGTGCCTTTGTATCCATGCCGAGAGAAGAACAGATCTACTGTTTCATCATGGGTGTTGCTGGCCTTGGCAACCTCTGTTTGAAAGGGAAGGGTCCACAAGTATGTGGTTGTACTTAAAATCATCAGTGTAGCTTCAGCCTCATCTGCGGTGATCGTGGGACTGGGCAGCACTCTGGAATCATGGATTTTAAAAGTGGGGAAAGAAATTTCTTCCTTGTCTGTGCTTGTGTGTATGGCTTTCTCTTTTGCAGTGGAGGACTTCCATGCCTGGAAGAAAATACAACTAAAACAATTGCTACCCTTTAAGCTGAGCTGGTGACTTGGTTATATGCTGCGGGTAAGGCAAATATTGGGGAACAGCCATACTCTGCTCCAGTGCTGCCAAATCTCAAAGTAGGCAGTGCTTTATTTATTCATGAGTAATTAAGGCCGCAGCTGCTGAGGTCCCTTCACCATGTGAACAGACGCACTTTTTTGATTGCTGCTAGAGGAACGTGTTAGGCTGGGCTGGGAGTGTGGCGGAGGTGGCACTGGTCTTCCATGGTGTGGAAGGTTTTTTAGGTTGGTTTACCTAATTGCATCTCTGCAGTGTGAGATAGCATGTGTGACCTTACCCACTCCCAGCGTGTGAAGCTTCCTGCAGTCCCGGCCAGCTGTATAGCTGGAGATGAAAGTTGGGGCAGGAGGGTTGTTTAAGCAGCCTTGGATCAGGCCCTCTGGCTTCATGTTACTGTAGTCTTTAATTAGATAAGTGTGAATTGCTTTCTCAAGATCACCAGTCATCAGCACAGAACAGGAACCTTGTTTGAGATATTCTTCTCTCCTCATTCTGTGGTGTTTTCTTTCTTATTATTTTAAACCTGAACAGAAAATGAAAATGGTGCTTGATCTGGGTTGTGTCCTCAGTCGCATTGTTAGTAGCACAATAAATAAATTGGGGTGGCATAGGAGTCATTGTTGGGCAGGAACCCAGCCAGCCTCATAGCTGCAGGTGCCCCTCACTATCCAGAGACACCACAGGACCATGCTGCTGCTCAGAATATACGGCTGCGAATTTCTGCATCTTATCACTGTAGGATCCAGCTGCTCATTAATGACTCGTGGAGGAGGAAAAAACCCAGCAACCTCTCAAGAGCTGCATCTGCACTTCTGGTTCTGCTTAACTTCCCCATGTAACACCTTGTGCCTCTCTTCTGGTGTTTTGGAGGCACTAGGTTGTCACCACTGCTGGTGACAGCCATAAACCAGTCCATCAGCAGACAGCACTGCAGGGTGGTAATGTTATTCCCCAGAACAACAAATAAATAAAAACTAATACCAGGCGAGCAACTGCTAATTTAGGATGTGTGAACATTCATCAGAGCTACAGAAGCAGCTGGCATCACTATTTTTTTTTTAATGCTTGTATTAATGGCATCAGAATGGCTGTGAGGTCCTCCTGGGGAGACAGTGGGGAGGTTGCATGCCTGCTAGCAGATCCAGGCAGTACAGGATCACCAGGGTTGAGCATGGTGATGGGGTGCTGGTGTGTATTTCTGCATGTCCCTGTGTACTGGGAATGTGAGGGGCTCAGCCAGGTCCTACTGACTTCTGTGTGTTGGGTTGGATGTTCTGCAGGTGGTTCTGAAGCCTACTAAGAAGCTGCAGGCTACTATGGCTGTTTGCTTCTTGGGTTGACTTGACAGACTCCAGCAATGGCAATGCTTGTTTAGTGTTCAGTGCCCAATTAGAGGTCAGAGTCCTTGCATTTAAAGATGCTGGGGGTTTTAAGATTCCTATTTTATTTTTCATGGTGATAACAAGTTGCTAAATATTATTCCTGCAACTTACATGTCTGTGAGACATAAATTCTCAGTATACATAGCAAGCCACAAATACACATGCAGCAAAAGACTTTTTTTACGCTTTTGGAGGTCACATACCTTGTATCTAAGCTAACAGCAGTCCGTACAGAAACACAGGCTTTGACTACAGTCTAAGCAAGTGATATTGGTTTAATGTTTGAATGGGTAAACGCTTCCAAGTCCCCTTAGGTTATCTCTGTGCATCTGCAGCCGCTCCTTGTAATCTCATCTAATCTCTGTGTATGCAGAATGGTATAAATTGAAATGATTGTCCTGCCTGTCAAGCATTTTCTGTTTCTTCTAGAAACAAAAAAAATAATTTTTATAGATTTTATGGTTTGTGGCTAAAACTGGCTCTAGCCCATCATGAAAGTGCCAGAAATATGTTTTAAATCTCTGAAATCAGCTTTTCCATAGACTCTTTTCTGCTTCTAGGTAAGGTTGAGGTGTTAAATGCCGCTAGAGGTAGCTTCAGTAGATAATGTGTCCCCAGCCTGTGCTCTGGCAGGGTGACACTGATGGTTCCCTGAGAAACTTGTTTTTTTTTCCGAGGCAGGATTTTGGTTGTTCTTTTTTTGTTTCATGTGGCGGAAAGAAGATGCCATCTCACTTGCCATTCTCGTGAATGCAGTGGCCTTTCTGGCCATGTACTTTGCCAGTGCTAACAGCTCTGTGAGCAGGTTTGCTGATCTCCCAGAACATCTCCCTAGGGACGGGGGAGCTGCAAAATCTCCACTTCAAAAGCATTAAGCCCAATCCAAAGGAACAAGAAAACCAATGTGCACATGTTGGCAAATGGCTCCCAGCCTCATCAGGATAACTAAAACACTTGCATTTCCACCACAATATATTGTGGGATTAATGAGTGGGGTTTACAATTCTAAATGCAGGCATAATGCTATTTTTTGCGGTGTACAATTTTTTCAGGTAGTGGTTAGGTGGGCAGAGTGGTCTTCTGGTCCATAAATTGTTTATGGCTGGGATAATGATGGGAGGTTCAGAGTAATCACTGGTACTTGTTATGACACCACCTCTTTCTGCTTTTTCTGAGCGCTGATGTGGTTTGGTAGCTGCTGTTTGGGTGTCTGAGGTGAGGAGCAGGGCTGTCCCATGAAGTTGTGTCCATGAAGTGTTGCATCCTTGGTACTGCTGAGCTTGTCCCAGCCACGAAGGTCTCAGGGTGTGTTAGTGTTGGTAAGGCTGTGGAAATGAGTTTCATAATTACAAATTGGATTTTAATTGGAAGCCTGAATGGTGTAATGGAAATGGGAAGTGGGTAAGGGATGCTGTGAAATTCCTGGACTTGTAACGGCCAGAAGTGGTTGGCGTGAAAACTGTTACTGGATGGCGTTGTTGATAGGATGAGGGCTGGGGGCTCGCTGGGTCTGGTGTGCCAGAGTCTTGGCCAGGTTCTTTCTGACACAGAATTACAAAAATCTGTAATTAATCATGAGCCCAAGCACACAGTGAAATAAATAATTATGATTTTTAAAAAAGCAGAAAAAGCAATGTGTGGTTTGGAATAAAAGTCCTAACTGTAACTTGGACGCAAGTGAGAGCAGCTACTTCATGATCTTCCTTGAGCGAGCTCTAGAATGGCAACGTAACTGCAGCCAGTAAGTGAGGAAAACCCCCAAAAGAACCTGCTAGTGCAATCTGCCCTTCTGCCCTCCTTTTCCCCAAGGCACAGAGTAATTTTACTGCAAACAATGGCTTTCACCCGAAGCTTACATTGGCTACTACTTATGTCTGCAGTAAGGACAACTTTAAAAGACAATACTAAAAACCAAACAGGGCTGAAAGTGGGAGGAGGTGAGGAGTGTCTTGGGGGGAGAGAGGTCCATCCATCCCTGCTAAATGCAGAGGAGGATGCTGGAGTGCTGGCAAATATTCGTAAGCAACTGTGTGTAGTGTACTAAGCGCTGACAGAGGGTTAGCGGTGCTGCAGGGGCTGTTCATTGCACGTGAGCACTTTGATTCAATGTACAGCTGTGTCTTTCCAGGTGGTGACTGTGTGTGTCTGAAGGTTGGGGATTGTTCATCTCTGCTAGATTTCTGTGGTCCAGCAGGAATGTGATAGTGATGAAAAAAATATGGAAAAATTACTCGTTTTTTTAATAAAGTTTTTTCCCCACTACTGTCATTCTTGAAAAGAGCAGACTGTTTTTATTCAAATTTCTTGAAAATGAAATTAAATTGGAGCTAGGAGAGAGACTGAATAAGAATGACTCATGTGGATGCATGCCATTGAAATCGTGTATATTTGTAAGTGATAATTCTAAATTAAAAACCCCTTTATTGGTTATAAACTATGTTTTGCATGTATCTGTACACTCAGCCCTTTACACAACCTTTATGGAGCACCTAATCAGCGAAACGGGGAGAAAATGGAGGTACAAACAAGACCTTACATACCTCTGTATGCAAACTCACCACATCATTTATTCCTGTATTTGCATACACATAAAAATACACTATCAAAGTTTCAGGATGCTCTATGAGAGCCTCTGTAACACTTGTTTATCTCTTGCCTCTTTTAAATACAATTTGCATAGCTGAGCCTCATGATTTAAATTGCAAATGGCAGATACAGAAGCAAAACCTGAGCTCTGTAATAGCGTGAGGGGTACGTTTCAAAGGCATCGGTTTAATCGTATACCCTCCCTGTTGCGTTGAACTCGAGCTGCCTGCGTGTCCCCTGCCTGCCATCCTTGATAGCCTTCTGCACGTTGTCCTCTGCACAGCCGCTTTCCAGCTGAACGCTGCGCTTCTGTCCATTGCTTTTGCACAGGCAATATGTTGAAAAGCGAAGGTTACCCTCCTGAGACTCCCTCTCCTGAAATTTATGGAGTAGCGAAGCTGGATTCGACATGAGCCATAACTCTCTGGCACGGGACGGATGGATCGGCTCCAGTGTAAACTAAGGCTGGTTTAGTCAAATCAGCCATCTGCCTGTGATGAATTTATGCACTCGTGTGGCACATTGCCGTGCAGTGGCTGAGCACTTGCCTGGCTCAGAGATGTCCGTGAGGAGGACACCTTCCTCCAAATCAAGTTTTCCTCTGTATTTTAGTAATTTTTTTCTGTTGTTGACTTTATTCTCTAATTCGCTCTGGTGATGGTGCTTTGGGTGCAGTCTCTGCCCCAAGAAGCTCACAGTCTGCTGCGTGAGGGCAGCCAGGACAATCCCCTTTTCCTTCATGGTGGGGTGGCTTTAGGGATGCTTGTGGAGCACCAGAGCTCGCTCTGCAGCATGTGCAGGGGAAGGCATGTTTCCTCGGGAATGCTGAGCTCCCCAGCGGGGTGTGTAGTGCCCGTGGGTGGCTGCCTGTGCCTCATCTGCTGGTGCTGAGCTGCCTCCTCCACTGCTGGCAGCAGGAGGGCTGCAGCACTGAACCCAACCACGTCTTCATTCTTCCCTGAGCACATGTTCGCAGCTCCCAGGCTGGCTGGTGGCATCTATTCATCTGTGGCAGCACTGCAGCCCTCTGCGCAGATGGCTTTGGATTAATGAGCACCGGTGGGGTGGAAGGGGGAGAGGATCCTTCTTGCTGAGGTGGTTCAAGGCTCCCTTGTCCTTGGCTTGTCTGCATAGCTTGAATGAGAAAGCCTGGAGATGTGTAAGAGGAAAAAGCATCCCTGAAAGGAGTGTTTCCATACTTCTATGGTAGGAAGAGGATCAGAGGAACCTCATGCTGTCTTGAGCTACAGCAGCAGGTCTGCTGTAGTTGTTGCACCCTCAGCCTGTGAGCAGCCCTCTTCCCACTGTGGGCTGTCAGCTGCAAATTGCATTGAAAGCTCATTTGCATTGCACCTCTGGCAAAGGAAAGGCTAGAGAAAATAACCCTGTTACCTCGAGCAGGAGGGGTGACTTTATGCAGAGTTTTATTGGGTCATCGTAAATTATTTCTAGCCTTATGTTCTTCTTTTCCAGGTAAGATGTGTTCTGCTGTCACTTCAGCCTTGCGAGCATCGTTGGTGGTGCCCCTTGGGCGTTGGTTTTGGAGACCAGAACTGGCAGAGTCACTGTCTGTGGTCACCCTCCTGCCTTGGGCATTGAGCCCACAGGCTGATGATGCGATGGGTGTTATAACCCTGGAAAGGTCCGTGGGCTCTGTGGGGGGAACCGTGAGACGCACTGTGCCACGCAGCTTGCAAGGGATGATTGTGGCTTCCTGTGCTAGAGCTGCTGGTCTGCCAAAGGGTGAGGCGTGGGGTATCTTTGATTTACGCGTTTGAGGACTTTTTCATGGATGGATCAGGCTGAGGGTGTGTTTCATGTCCAGCCATGTGAACACACCAGAAAGCTGGCACACACGTATGATTGAGGTGGAGCAGGTGCTGTTGTGTGACAAGCTCTGAGATGATGCTGGATGTCAATGTATCTCCTTAGGAGACCTGCACAGTCCTCCGCTGAGGTGTCCTGAGGTAGTACCCAGAGCCAGTTGGTCATCATGGTATTTGAGAAATACTAGAGGAAAACAGATAAACTGTATGGACCTGGTGTTTGCAAGAAGGAAAGAGATGGCTGCCAGAAAATGTATTAGCACGGGGGCTGCTGAAGCTGGTAATCACGGTGCGTGTCATGGGCTTGGCCAGGGAACTGGTGTGAGAGCTCTCGAATGAGTGACTGTGGGTGCAGAGGCTCAACACCAGCCTGAGTGTCCTAGGACCTTCTGTTTCATCTCCCTCAGAGAGGACAAGAGGGGGTACAATGGTGTCTTTCATGCAGTAAGTGGGGAAAAATATTTGCTTTGGAGAGATCGTTTCAGTACCTTCCTGATCAATGGCAGATGTGCTGCTGGCAAACTGAAGCTGTCTCCTCTGAGCTTCTCGCCTAAATCCAATGGCTAATTTCCTCTGGCTTTGTCAGCACGCTGACAACTGCTGATACAGGGCGCAAATACCTTTTACTAGTCTCCAAATACAGAATTTCTGTTGGGAGAAGCTGTGGCAGGTTCATCCCCTTAGTTGGCAGTACCACGCAACCCAGGTAATAGGTGCTTTTCCAGGAGCATAACTTAAGCAGAGGGTCCCAATGACTCATTCTTGCTGTTTGGTTGCCATGTATATTCAGGATATTAACTATTCTATACTGTCACCATTCCTCTCAATTTGTGTTATATAATTATTTTAGCTATAAAAATGCTTTCTGTATGTTGCAGTGTTTGTAAACCTTCAATCACATCTTCTAATAACCCAGGCTTAAAGCTTTGCACGTACTTTGGTTTGAAATGATAATAACATGTTTCTTCCCAAATATGCTTTGTATAACAAAGTTAGTGAAGTAGATATTTTTCATTTGCAAGTACTATTTTCTGCTGGAGAGAGGGGGGGGAAAAAAACACTGGACTGCTGCATTTTTTTCTTAATCTGTCCTCGACTTGTGCTGGTGCTGGCCGGGCTGGAGTGACTGCTGGTGCCGGCGCCGCGTGGGGCTGGTGGGGTCTGTGCTGGGAACAGCGCTGAGCACACAGGGCTGTTCCAGTCGCTGCTGAGCGGGGCTTGCACAGAGCCAAGGGCTTTGCTGCGCCTCACCCCACCCCACCAGCGAGCGGGCTGGGGGGCACCAGGAGCTGGCAGGGGACACGGCCGGGACAGCTGAGCCCAGCTGGCCCCAGGGACCATGCGGCGTCACGCTCAGCATGGAAAGCTGGGGAAGCAGAAGGAAGGGGGGGCGCTGGCAGGGATGGCGTTTGTCTGCCCAAGCCCCCGTCACCGTGATGGAGCCCGGCTGCCCTGGGGATGGCTGAGCACCTGCCTGCCCTGGGCAGCGGTGGGTGAACTCCTGGGTTTGCTTTGCTGCTGTGCGCGGCTTCTGCTTTGCCTCTTAACGTGTCTTTGTCTCAGCCCGGGAGTTTTCTCACTTTGACCCTTCTCATTCTCTTCCCCATCCCAGCAGGGTGGGAGTGAGTGAGGAGCTGAGCTGCTGGTGGGGTTAAACCGCAACAGTCCTTTTTGGTGCCCAACTTAGGGCTCAAAGGGTTTGAGGTAACGACAAGTTTTATTGGAATGTGCTAGATTGAATTTATAACTGTTTTTGCTGTTCAGCTGTTAATTGGCAGTCTCCTGCGCTTACGGTGGCACTTGCTTGCCTCGCTGTATATTAGAGTCTAGGGCTCTTTAGTGGCTGCTTTTTGCTTTTGCTGCTTGCTGCACTGCTTATCCTCTGACTCTGCTGTGCCTGGGAACATTTTGATAAGAGCAATGGCCACGTGCCTGGGCTGGCAGAGGCCAGGGCATCGCTGCTGTGTCTGTGCTGCTGGCCTGGACAGGCTGGAGCTCCGGTGTGAACTCGAGTGGAAGGGACTGTGACTTGTGGATGAGTCCCTGTGGGAGCAGGACACCCCAGAGCATCTGTGGCCGTGGATAAGTCCACACCAGAGCAGGTATATCTCATAGTGTTTGTGGCTGTGATTGTGTCTGTGCCCCAGCAGGTGTACTTCCAAAGGGGTTGTGGCCCAGGGATAAGCCCATGCTGGAGAAGGTACACCTCAAAGCATCTATGGCTGTGGATAAGTCCGTGCTGCAGCAGCAGGTACACCTAGAAGCCTCAGTGGCTGTGCAGGAGGTCATGCCGGAGCACCTCAAAGCATGTGGCCATGGATAAGCCCATGACAGAGCAGGTACTGCCCTGGAGGGACTGCAGCCAGAGATAAGGCCATGCAGGGGCACGTTTACTTCTGAAGGGACTGTGCTTGTGGGTAAAGCCATGCTGGAGCAGGTATGTCTCTGGAGCGTTGTGGCCCATGGATAAGGCCGTGCTGGAACCAGTGCACCTCAAAGCAACCTTGGCTGTGGATGAGTGAGTGCTGCAGCAGGTAATAGCCCTGGAGAGACTGTGGCTCATAGGTAAGGCTCCACTTGGAGCAGGTACACCCCTAAGGGACTGCAGTCTGTGGGTACGTCCAAACTGGAGTAGGGGCAAGGGGAGGAGTTCATTGCAATGTTAAACCAAATTGTCTGTTCCAAAGGGGCCGGGGTAGGAATTGTGGTGGAAATACTTTTAGATTGTTGTAACCCATGATTGGGGTTGCACTTTATGGGAATTACTGTAGCAGGAACCGCTGAACCCACGGAGGACAAGCCGTACAAGAAGCAGTGCAAGTGGTGCAGTGACCCGACCTGAGCTGGCTTTAATGCCCGATAACCTCATACAATACACCGCCTCTCCTCTCCTGAGTGACCACCGTAACAGATGGAGTCCAAAGTCATGGACTAAATGAATTCAGTGGACATTTATGGACACTTTATAGACATTTTACAGGGGTGGTCCATAGACTAAGGGCGTGATATCTGTGTATTATATCAAGGATGGGAAGTGGGGGTGGGGGGTGGGTAATGAGGATGTATCGGGTAGTCTGGTACCTGAACATGACTTAAATGGTATGGAATAAAGAGTGGAGAATGTGCTGGTTGTGGCTGATATACAGTTTATTTTCGTCAGTGTAGCTGGTATGGGGCTATGTTTTGGATTTGTGCTGAAAACAGTGTTGATCACACAGGGATGTTTTCATTATTGCTGAAAAATTGAAAAAAAAAATACTGGAAAACATTGTCAGTTCCACCATAGGTAGATTGTTTCCAGGGAAGTAAATGTTTCAGTGATGGCATTGTGGTCCCATTTGATACAGCTCTCTGTTTGTAAGTTGCTGAAGGAAGAAATGGTGGCACCTGTTTCATTTCCAAAGCAAAGCCTGTTTCTAATGTGACGGGCTGTGTTATGAGGCTGGGGATGTGTCTCTGTTCTGATCAGGTGCTAAAACCTTGATGTGAACGGGCTGTCGGCCGTGATGTCAGTACAAGCAAAAGCAAGATGGGTGGTTCATTAGGTGGTTCCCTCAAACCTGCACATCAGCACCTCCCAAGTGGGGGATACAGACCCAGAGGGCTTTTCTCACTTTGTGCCTCGGTTAACCTGCAACTTCATTGACATTGCTGACAAAAAAAAAAAAGGGAGTATTTAGCGTGCTGATCTTGGAAAAAGCCAAAACTTTTTCTTCATCTGAACCGGCACTTTTTTGTGCTCAGTTTAGACCCAGTGGCGTTGCTGATGCAACGAGGTTTTCACTGCGCCTCTGTGCTGCTTACCAAAGCTGGTGGTGGCTTTCCTAGCAGCTTGGGCTGTTTGGGAAGCCTCTTTTGGAGCTGTCCTACTTCTGGGGTGGCTGCTGAGCTCTGTAGGAGGGGCAGAAATCTCTGCTCCAGGCTAGGTAGGTAGGTTCTACAGGGTTGCAGGAAAGAGAAAACACATCCTTGTGGGTAGGCTGCATACCTTTGCTGTGATTGTTAGAGCACATTTATTATAAATACGAAGGTACTCTGTGCAGCAGGCTTTCATGAGATTGATGCCCATCCAGAGTTTACTGCAGTAATCCTCCAGGATTTCTGTGTGCTTGAATATTTCAGCTTAATCTGTCCCATCTAACTTGAGATATCTACATTGGAGCTGTCATGGTCAGCTGAGAAAACAGAAGGGCCGACCCTAACTGACCAGCTAAGCTCTTCACCTTCAGCTGGTGTAGTCACCATCCCTGTGAGGGGATGCCTCTGAAAGCCACTGCTCTCTAATGAGGTTTTTCACCTGGAGACCCTTTTAAGAGGCACTTCTCCCTCTCTTCATTGCCAAGCCAAGGAACCTGGGTGCTTATGTTTGCAATAATGCTTCATTAGCCACTGAAAATTTAATTGCAAGTTAAGTGCAGGTTGAACACCATCCATTTTACTCTGGCCTGGAAGATCAGTGTGCTTTTCTCACTTGTGGGACCAGATGGCAATTTAGAAATGCGCTGGGGTCACTTCTAGTAATTTGGCCAAAATCCAGCTTGGACCATTATATTCTGCCTACCTAAAATCTTCCTGCTGCTTTGTTTAACTTTAGTTGGCAGCCAAACTGTTCATCCTTGGCAGATAAAAAGGATGCCTCAGTGTTTAAAAGTAAAATGCTGAAGTTTTAATCGTTTAATGTTCTGTTGAATAAAGTCAGTAGAAGATGATTAATGAATGTTGGAGATTCAAACTGGGACTTGCTGCTTTTTTAGCAAAAGGATAAAAGAAGCGCCAGTGGGCTAGTGGGATGTGTGTGCATCCTCTCTGTGCGTGTGTGTCTCTCTTTAGAAATCCTTGTTCTTCTTTACTAAAGCAATAGTATAATGTAGCACAGTTTGATTTACTCTAACAGAGAATTAGTTAATGATCCAAGTTTTTATTTTGTTTCTTTTTAATTTGGTGGAGTGCTAATCAATCATAATTCATGAGGGCATGTGCCCTTTCAAATGCCCTAGTCCTGGTCTGCTTCAAACAAATAATCCTGGGTGTGCTGATGAAGTCAGCTTTGGCCCAGAGTGGGTACAGAATGTGCTACAGCACCTTGATATTATTGCGAAAAGTAATAAATTTCATAATCTAAAGAGTATTTTTAATTGCCTCCCCGCTATCCCTTTCAAGTGATGGCTACTGTCCGTTTGATTTGAAATGGGTAGTGCTTTGCTGAGGCAGGAGCAAACGCCTTTGTGTGTCCTGGCAGCTGACAAGGGACACGAAGTGCTTGGAAGCACGGTTCCTATTAGCCAGTTGCCACCTGAGATTGCTTATAGGTAACTTTTAATGTGTAAAGATGCCTTTTTTGAACTACACATGAAGGTGGAAGATAGAGTGGGAGCAATTACTGTGCATAAGGAGCAAAACCAGCTATCTCAAAGCATGCCACTTGGCTGCATCCATCATCCCCAGAACACGCCTGACCTTTGGCTAGCTACATACGGGTTTTATCCTTGGGATGCTGCTGTGAGGTTGGGTTTATTCATTTTGCTGAGGCATGGGGCAGCAGGAAGGGAAGGAGAGCCAGATTTGGGGCAGTTTCAGCCACGACTCGGTTCACTGTGGTTTCCCTGCTCATGGGAGGAATCTACTTCTTGTCTGTGTGTTGCTGAACTGTCCTTGCAAGGGATGATTTGCACCTGATTACATCATAAACATACCTCTGAAGAGCAAACATTTTGCCACTGAAATACTTCATGCAGCTCACGGATGGAAGGCGTTCTGTAAATCCTCCTGGGAGGGGGTGGGGGGGAGGGCAGGGCAGGTGTAGCTTTTGCCTGCGCTGCACCTCCTGGATGAGGCTCTGCAAGTGCAACGGGGTGGTGGCACCGTTGGCTGGAGGAGCAACATGTGCCATGAGGATGGCAGTTTGGGGCTCTTAGAGCTGCGAAGGAAACTTCAGCGATGTCTTTCTGGCTGCTGCAAATACTTTGGGTATGGAAGGGGCAGCCAAAGGCAACGCGAAGGGGATGCATGTGCTGTGTGCAGAGCAAGCAGGCAAAGTGTTTCTCCTGAGGCTGGCCATCCCTCTGCGATACTTCTGTCCTTTAAAGTGCAGCAGGTGAAGCTCTGACCCCAGCCAGGCGCATAGGAACGATGCCACCACCGCCAGCAGAGCCAGGATCATGCCAAAGAGCTTGTGCATCTATCCCCTGCTGGGTCTGCTGTGCCACAGTGTTTGTTCCTCCACAGCATGTTGGGGTGGGTTTCTGGGCTCTTTTTATTTCTTTTTCAGTAACTTTTCCTTGGCTCAGAATGGGGTTGTGAGTCAGGCGTGACCCCCCGGGCAGGGATGTCGCCTGCACACCATGCTGCTTTGGCTGCCTTTCAGTCCTGCCCCACCTCTCCGACTCTGCTGAGGTCTTAATTTAAACTCTGCTATTGATTGGGGATTGTTTGCTTGGATGCACTCCTGCTTATTTTAATGGAGCTGTTAATAAAATGTCAACTATCGTGTGTGCTCTGCTCTGCTGCTGGCTGCTCAGCCGTAGCCTGACTGGGGAGGGTAAAGGGAAACCTGTGCTGATGCTACACTGCTGGGAGGCTGTTTGTGTGCTGTTGCTTTTAATTACCCATATAAATACAAATACACTTTAAAAGCACATGGGTTTATGTATACCTGTAATACAGTCATAGAATTATTGAGGTTGGAGAAGACATTAAAGATCATCAAGTCTAACTGTAAACCTAGCACTGCCAAGTCCATCACTAAACCATGTCCCTAAGTGTTGTAATTAAACTCTTTTGTTGCAGAAGCAGAGAGATTAAATGGGGTTTTATAAGGTATTTCAGCAGAACAGCGAAGGATCTTTTTTAGGCCTAGGAGTCAGGAGGGAGTTTTTGGTGGAGTTTTTTGTGGGTTTTTTTAATTATTTTTTTTTAGCCCTTTGTTCCCTGGTCCAGTGTGTCATAATAATGAAATTTTCTGCAGGTATTTTTTTGGTAAAGTTTGGTAGAGTAGCTGTTCCCAGGTTTCTGGTTGCAGTGAGAAACCTTGAGCTAACACTGGAGACAGCCAAAGCAGGGAGTGATCCATCGCAGGATGCGGTGTGGAGGTTGCCTCTTCACAGAAGCGTTTGGTATTTGAGGTGAGCAAGGCTGAACATGATTGTTCTAGAGACCAGTCCATACTTACGGCTGTGGGAACCAAGGCTCAGGTCTCTGACACCTGAAATGCCATCTCACCCTAAAAAATGAGAAGCGTTTCAGGAATGGCATCCTTTCAGTGTGTGATAAATACAGCGGTATTGTGGTACTGTAGCATGATTAGTCTGCATACATAAAAATGTTTTATGGAGGAAATTCAGAGTAATTTCCACTGCTTGACGGAGTGGAGGCACATGTCTGGGGCTGTGACAGCAGGTCAGGGCTGAGGCTGGTACTGAGGTTGCGTTGCTGCCAGCCAAGGCTGTCTCTAAAGCATGTAAAAAAAATTGGTTATATCTCAGCCTGGCATAAGCATCTTACCAAATTAGGAGCTACAGCTCATTGAGTGGCTGCTTTATTTTTTTAGGTAATTTTTATTTTTGCTGATTTTTTTTTCTAGAAATCTATCTTTTTATATTTTTGGACTTTCTTAGCCTCATCAAGGGGGCAGATTGCTTGAACTTATTCAGCGTTTTCCAGCTCATGAAACATGGCAAACTTCATTTATGCCTGGCAGAACTTTAATGACTTGGTCATGAGGAAGGCTCGTGCCCGCCAAACGCCTAGAAGTTTGAGGTCAAAGGATGGTTGTATACTGTTCTTTTGGTTTTTACTCTAAAATATTAAAAAAAGGATATTTAGTGAAGCTGCTATGATAATTGTTCTGGGAAAAATGCATTTTTGGAGAGTGTTTGAGTAAGTGTGAAGATATTTCAACAGAGAATATTTTTTGCTGGTGGTCTCAAATGCATTGTGTGGTGAAGGCATGAAACAAGCATCAGCTGAAGAGCCCTTTGGTTAGGTCTCAGATTTAAGAAATCTGTTTACTCTTTTGCACACTCCCACAGCAAGACCAATGCTGAAAAATTTCATTTTCAACTTCATAACTCAATTTGATTACATTGTATTAATTTAGTGGTTTGATGATTTAGAGCTACTTAAACTTAGTACTTCAAATTGTGGTTCATAACTGAGACTTGATCATCGTTCTGTTCTATCTTGAATTAGCTTGTAAATGTGCTCACTTAGTGCATATTTGCTTGCTCATCCTTTCTTAAATAAAATCTATTAAAAGGAAATAGAGCAGGCTATTCTGTTAAATTGCAGTATGGGTTGCAACCTCTAAAGGCACAGGTGACCTCAGCTGATGGGCAAGGAAGACGTTCAGCTCTGCTTCCCAACTAATGCCGCTGGGATTATGTCTGTTGTCATATTTTTGATGACCCCAGACTCTCTTCTTCAAGTAACCCAGGTGGTAACTAGCTCTGACCTAGAGGCAATTTAATGGGGGTGATGGTGGTGTGGGTGTAGGTCCTTGCTGAAGAAGTGCCAACAGTGCCTGTGGAACTCCCAGTTGGTGCCCAGCTTGTGCTGGTGAGCCATGGGTATGGGAGATGTTCCTAGAGTGCCTCACGGAAGATCCCACTAAAATCTTCTCTCCCAAAGTTTTAAATAAAGCATTCAACACTTGGGGAAGATCACAAAATATAAAGTAGTGGCTTTCCATTTCCTGAAGGCAGATTTGCAGCATTCCTGGTGAAACCATAGCTCAGCTGAATTCAACAACAAAACTTCCCAACGGAAAGACTCACCAGGGCTGGGTTTTCACTGCAGACCCTTGGTCAACAGAGAAAGCATATGAGGCGGCTGAGAGCAGATGCAAAAGATGGGAGGACCATCCTCTGCCCATAGAATGGAAGGGGTGGGCATTGTTTCAGTTGGTGGTTTCTGTAGCATCATAACACAGCATCCTCTGCAGCTGGCCCGAGGTACCACAAGGGGAACACTTGCTACAAACGTTAGTTTGGATACAGCGATGAAAAACTCCTGTAATGTCAACAGATTAAGATTTTAATTTTCAAGCAAAGGCAATGGATATTTTGGGCTGTGAGTTATCTGTAGAGAAGGCTGTGTGCTAGGTACATAAAGGTAGTCGGATGATTTTATGGTTATTATTCGGTGTAATGTTCTACTCGGTTATTAGCATGAGTGAAGCACACTTGTGCTGCTTGCTGATCTTCTTATTACATCTCCACAAATGCACCCTCTAAAATTAGCAAGTAGTCCAGCCCAGCTATTTTTAGTTAAAAGGTTTTATTTCTGACACAATTGGTCAAGGAAAATGAATAGGGTTTTCCAAGAAACTCTTGAGGAAAGCAAGGGAGCAACTCCTCTAGAAACCTGAAAACTGTTTGTGTCCCCAGCAGTTCCTGGGAGCTGAGACTATTTGAGCCTTGCCCACCATAGCATGTAAGCACCTAACTCCCACTAAATTAATCAAATCAATAGGTTTTCGACCCTTTCACTTCAAAATTGTAGGTCTTGGATATGTTGTGCAGGCAGCAGCTAGCACATTGCTAATGGGACTGGGAAGAAAGCAATACTGTGATAATTGCTGATGGTGATTATGGTGTTGTTGGATTTTTTTTTTTTTATAATTGAGTGTGTACTCAGACATCCCCATAGAGCATATGCTTTGGAGAAAAAATTGTTTGAATGAAATATAAAAAAGTGGTTTAATTGCAGTGATAATGTGTGTCTCGTTTGTGGAGTTGATTGGAAAAAATGTCATAAAGATATCAGTAGCCCATAATAGCACTTTTCCCCTGAGCTCCTCAGTTATATTTTCTTTGTCACTTTGGATTGCTTTTCTTCTTCTCTTGTGTTTGGGGATTATATATGGGGCTAAAAATGCACACGATGACTGTCTGCATTTTTACCTGCAACAATTTCACCCATCGTCATCCTGTGAGGGATGTGTTTCCATGTTGTAATTTCCCTACACATCTGCCAAGTGTTTTTTTTACTTGACTTCTCTTGATTTTAATGGCTGTTTGACTTCCACATTTCAGTCAGTTTCTGTTATCTGTAAAATGCAGCTGCAGGCACGTTTTCAGCAGGCACACTTTTTAAAATACAGATATTATTTTTTTATATATATAGGCGCACGCAAACACACACACATATACACCCTTTCTAGGCTTTTTCAATATGTACTATGTACTCTTAAGTCCTGTTCCAAATGAATTGCAACTGAGCTTTGATGTTTTCTCAGTCTGACAAGTAGTCACCAGACTCACACTAGGAAAATATTTGTTGATGCTTGAAGATTATTCGCTGATATCTGAGCTGTGCTGATGGATTGTGAGTGCCCTGGTTGTGAATTTACTCTGCTCAGGGTCCTCGTGTTGATTTTCCCCTTATGGTAAATGACATCAGGATTTTTATTTTTTTTTTCTGAGGAGAGTGGGAATGAGGATGTATTGTTGGATTGGCAGAATGTGAGAAACCTTTTAGAGCACTTTGTGGTTTATTTCAGCTGGAATATACCAGAATGGCAAGAGAGGTTGAAAGATGGAGACTCGTGTCTCATGGAGTTCTGCATGTCCTAGATATGTACTAGGTGTTAAGTATTAATATGATGTAAATATCAAAGGTTTTATATTTCCACTGGTAACCTTCAGATGTAAAAGTCCAGTATGCTGTAATGTAACTCCAGGAGAAGCAAATCTACCCAATGGTGGTAGTCACTGATATATTTTTGGTCAGTGCTTGCGGGAGGAATGGTATATGGGCCATCAATGTCCTTCCCTTAGCCCTGCAGCGTAATAGAAAGAGGCACTGGGAAGAGTAGAAGACACACATGCTCACATGGATCGAATCAGGTTGCTCGTGCCTTACTCTACTCAGAGCTGCAGGTCAGGCTGAGGTGGCCCCAGTGTCCTGTGGGATGGCTGGGGAGGGGAAAGGAGTGGGTTCTTCTTGTCTGTAGTATTTTCTGCAGGTGCAACTCCTAAAGGAGTCCACGTCCTCTCTACAAATGCAGCAATACCTGGGAGGGTTGTAATCATAAGCTGTTATTGAAGCTATTATAGAGGTGCAGTGTTGCTAAATGAATAATTGGCTTTCCTTGAAGTCCCCAGAAAGAAAGAGGGAACAGTGTGTCCCCTTTTCAAAGGGCAGACAGAAGGAGAAACAGCAATAAGACAAACCTGTGTGGCTCCTGACTCTTATGTGGCAAAACACAAAGGTCTGGATCAGAGGCAGGGAAAGCAAGCTGAACATCTTTAATCTTGTATTTCATCTATGGACACGGAGCTGAGTTCGAATGCTGGATTAGACTCATTTCTGTAGTTAACACATTTGGTTTAGATGCAGCAATATCATTTTCCTACCTGAAACTGATGTAATAGGAATTGGATAGGCCATTCTTCCCCTTTCTTGTAACATCACAGGACAGTGGGAGCTGGGAAGTCTCAAGTTTGTGGCCATCACCCCTCCCAGGCAGAGCTTTGTGTTAATGGCATCTGTTAGTGCTCCCAGCAGCTATTCTGCTCTGAGCTGGGTAGTGCTGCCTGTGGCGTGTGTACACTGGTGAGCAAGATGCTTGTGATGTAAATGAAGGAAAACATATTTCGTTGCAGCTCTGGTAAGGGCTGTTTTCTTTGCTAAATGCCTTCTACTTAAGACAGCCTGGGACCCATTCATTCCTGATTATGTTCCTCAGTTACCCTTGAAATAGCTCTGCTTTAGTCATCGGAAATGTAAGTTACTGTTAGATTTTTTTCATTGGCTTTGCTGTAAAAAAGATTGCCCTTTCAAGTCTTGACTTAATCTGCAAATGTGTGCAGCTTGGGGGTAAAGAAATTGGAACGTGTTAAAGTGTGGTGAAACATATTCTACGTTATTTCTTTGGCCAGCTCAAAGATGGCCACTCCTTCGTGTTTGGCAAGATGGAATCATAGAATCATTTAGGAAAATGGGAGAGACTTTTAAGACTGAGTCCAACTGTTAACCCAACACTGCCAAGCCCTGGCCCCAAGCGCCACATCTACAGGTCTTTTAAACACCTCCAGGGATGTTGTCACAGCCACCTCCCTGGGCAGCCTGTGCCAGGGCTTGGCCACCCTTTCAGTGAAGACATTTGTCCCAATCCCCAATCTAAACCTGCCCTGGTACAAATTGAGGCTGTTTCCTCTTGTCCTATCACGTGTTACTTGGGAGAAGAGACCGACCCCCTCTGCCTACAGCCCCCCGTCAGGCAGCTGTAGGGAGCAATAAGGTCCCCCCCGGGCCTCCTCCTCTCCAGGCTGCCCCCCCAGCTGCCCCAGCCGCCCCCCATCAGCCTTGTGCCCCAGCCCCTGCCCCAGCCCCTGCCCGGCTCTGGCCACGCTCCAGCCCCTCAGCGTCCCTCTTGGCGTGAGGGGCCCAGAGCTGCACACAGGGCTCGAGGGGCGGCCGCACCAGTGCCCAGCACAGGGGACGGGCACTGCCCTGGCCCTGCTGGCCACACTGTTCCTGGCACCGGCCGGGGCGTGTTGGCCTCCTTGGCCACCTGGGCACCCTGCTGGCTAGTGTTCAGCCGGCCATTGAGCAGCCCCCCGGGCCCTTCCCCGCCGGGCAGTTCCCAGCCCCCTGCCCCAGCCCGCAGCGCTGCCTGGGGCTGGTGTGACCCACGGGCAGGCCCCGGCACTGAGCCGTGTTGAACCTCACACACCTGGCCTCAGCCCATCAGCCCAGCCTGCCCAGCCCCCCTGCAGAGCCCCCTGCCCCCCAGCAGGGCAGCACTGCCCAGCCTGGTGTCATCTGCAAACTGACTGGGGGTGCACCCCATCCCCTCGCCCAGATCACTGATAAAGATATTAAACAGGTCTGGCCCCAGCACTGAGCCCTGGGGAACACTGTTTGTGACTGGCCACCAGCTGGACTGAACTCCATCCACCACCACTCTTTGGGCTTGGCCACCTAGACAGCTTTTTACGCAGTGAGAAGTACAGCCATCCAAGCTGTGAGCAGCCAGTTTCTCCAGGAGAATGAGGTGGGAAATGGTGTCAAAGGCGCTACTGAAGGCTAGATAGTAGTGTCCACAGCCTTTCCCTCATCTACTAAGCAGGTCACCTCGTCACAGGAGATCAGGTTAGTCAAGCAGGACCTGCCTTTCACACACCCACGCTGGCCAGGCCTGATCCTCGGGCTACTCCATACGTGCTGTGTGATGGCACTTGGGATGATCTGCTCCACAACCTTCCCTGGCACCAGGGTTAGGCTGACGGGCCTCTAGTGCCCCAGATCTTCCTTCCAGCCCTTCATGTAGACAGGCATGACATGACATGTATGTTACGCTGCTGATGGGGAATCTCCTGTACCAGAAACAGATACCAATAATTTCAACATTACTTGGTCATCTCTTGAGGGAACCACTGAACTATAGATTTGAATCGGCATTTTCAGTTGAAGCAAACATAGGCCACTGTATGGATGGACATGAGTTTGCTGTGTCCAAGAGGGATGCAACTCTTCTTAAGTCTCTTGTATCAAAGGCAGAGATCATTTCAGTAAGTAAAACAGTTGGTTTAATTCATCTTCTAGTTCCTTTTATGCCTCAGTATTAGACTGCACATGGCCACATGGGCAGGGTTTGTCTCTAACAATTGGCAAGGTTTGTGCTTACTGTGCTGCAGCCCCCAAACCCCACCGTGCCCCTCCCAAGACTCTTCCTGCTGGCAGAAGCCCCCAGCTTCCCCAGCGGGTGGGCAGCTGTTGAAGTTAGCAGTGAAAACACCTCCCTGTCCTCTAGGCAAAAGTATTGAGCCTTTTGTTTGAAGCCAAGCAGTGAGCAGGTCATGGGTGCACCATGTGCAGGCACCAAAGCAGTGGTTTGGCCAACGGGGCAAGTGGCTTTCCTCAGCAATGCTTTACTCTTCGTAGCTCTCACAGTGTGAACGATGTCTCCTTGGGGCTGTAGTGTGGCAGCCGTGGAGGAGGGTGTTAGCTTCCAGATGAGGACGGTGAGTGTCCTTTGCTGTCGGTGCTTGGTTGTGTTCTATCACACGGGTACATGACCCTTCTTAGGTACCCCTCACCATGGTATAAGCTTTAACTGGAAAGACTTGGTTTATTTTTTTGTGGACATGGCTTTGTTATAATTTCTTATTTCCCACAATGGCAAGATATTTTTTTTCTTCCTCATCCTCACAATCATCAGTACTAAGGTGCTGTTTTGATGTGCTCCTCATGCTCTGAAGGAAGAACCAGCTGAAGAAGCTCCCTCGTGCTGCCCCTGTGTCTGGGGCTGGCCCTGCCTTTCCCCAGCCTGGGCTCAAGGTTCTCCTTCACCTTTTGGATGATATTTTAATGAAATCAGATAAGAATGCGGTTGCAGCATGCTATTTATGTGTGTAGCTTTAAGCAAGTCAGGAGTAGGGTGAAGTGCAATATTTCAATCAATGTCCCTTGAATTATTTAAGAATTCATCCTGAACTCCTCAGCTGATTTAAAAAAATAACCCTGAAAAAGGAAACCTATTTTATGGATTATTCCATTCTGACATTTCCTAATGGAAACTTTTTGACTTTGCCACTTTGAAATGAGGTTTTACTTCTGCTTCTGCCTCTGTTTAGTATCTAAAAATGCAGAAAACCCAACACGTTTGCAAACAAAGCCTCTTTTTGTCCAATTTATCTTCCTTTTTTTCTTTCTCCTCTGGAAATTCTGAAGCTTCTCCATTTTTTCATTGGCAGAATGTGTTTGTTCAGCTGGTGAGCCAAAACCCCAGGTCCTGACTCACGATCCATCTTCCAGCACTGGTCCCTGCTGCTGTTTGCTGGCCATGTAGCTCTGTATAACCAGCACTGTCATTATTTCAGGGGGGAATAAGTTTCATTTTGAATCTTTGCAAGTGCAAAAAGTTTGTGTGGGTCTCTCATTTGTTGTCTGTTGGTATGAGAGTGGAAGGGCTCCTCTCCACCCCCTCCATGTGCCAAGTCCCACTTTGGTGGAGGAGCCAGTGACAACTGCAGTTGGGGTCTGGGTTGTTACATTGACAGCAAGTGCTCCTGAATGCTAGAGAGAAGAGAAAATGCCATATGTACCTTGCCATTCTCTGTTTTTCTGACAGCTGCCCAAAGTAAAATCCTTACTCTTTATTTATTTATTTATTTTTATTTTGCCAAGCTTTTTCTCATGGGTGGAAGGCAAATAAGTCTCCTGAAGGCGTAAGTCGAGAAAAAGGGTTGGAAGGAAGGTGACTCTGTAAACTGACTGAACAAGGCCACTTCATAGGTATTAGTGTTAGAAAAGACCTTTTGGTAAGAGTGCTGCTGAAGGTGTTGATGGCGTGGACCTTACAGGGCTGTGCTATAATGTAGCCTTATTATTAGAAAAAATGGGGAACCTGGATGGTTTTTGGTGAGCCTTTCTCCCTGGGGGTGCAGGCTCCAGCGTGCTTGCTCTTGCTAGCCACATCCAAATGCAGACATAGCAAGCTCTGCAAGCTGTAGGGATGTTATTGTGGGAGTTTGTCACGGATGGAATGATGCTCTTCACTCATAAGAGAGAAGCATGTGACGAGTTTAACAGGGTTCGATGGCAAGGTGCACTTGATTATTTACTACTGCACAGAGGACAGGCTCAGGCAAAGCTGGCAAGGTGACCCTCCTGCTGAGTTATGAGGTTCAGAAAGGACCCCCTTGTGTTCTGAACTCCTCAGAGGGGGGTTTAGGTGCAGCTGGATCCAGATTTAGTCTCAAACTTGGTTAATGGCTTATATCTAAAGGATTACATGTGCACATTCAATCCTTTTAAGATGTCAGTTTAGCATGCTATTAATCGCTTACCGAGAATCTGTTGTGGCAAGGAACGCCTCAGCCCCCAGGAGCCCCCCAGGAGGTGTCCCTGCTCCAGGGGAGGTCCTGGCGTGCAGCTGCTGCCCTGCAGGAGAGCTCAGCGGGCCCTGGGCTGCCCACTGCTTATGGAGGAAGGTGATTGACTCAGCCACGTTTGCATATTGGCTACGGAAGTTGGTTTCTTTCAAACTTGGCTTGAGTTGGACCTTGACCAGCACCAGGGGGAGGTGGGCACATTGTTCAAATTAGCCCCTGGCTGTCGTGTTGTACCTGTCTCCTCTGAATCCACTCTGAGACAGATACAGCCATCATGATCAGAGGGCATCCCTTAGGACCCTCACTGGTGGTTGCTGCCTGAGCATTACTACAGAAATAAAGGTCAGGATGGGGATGGGGGGAGCACACTGCCACAGACCTTGTGTACCCAAAAGGGGAAAATAAACAGTTTGTGACACTCAGGAGCAGAAGAGTGCAGAACTATGAAATCAACGTCAAAATGATGTTGTGGGGCTAACTAAACTGGGCAAAAGCAAAGAAACCCAGAGGGAACTGTGCTGTGCTTTGTTCAGCTTTGGCCTCCAGCATTTGGATGCTGCTGAGCAGGTGATTTAGGGGCAGAAGAGCAACCTTGAACCTGAGACGCCCTGCTTTTGTCAATGCAGCTAAAACCCTAACAAGACTGTAATAGGTTTTTGTATTTAACTTCCTTTCTTTGCTGGTGAAAACTATCAGTCTGTGTGACAGCAGTCATTCTGAGGCCTGACTGGACACGGAGAAGCTGCAACTCACCAAAAAAACTCAGATGTCAAAGGTATTTGTTTTGTACTGTTTTGTATGTGTGGTATTAACAAACAGTGACACTCCCTGATATCCAAGAAAACTGCTGTTCTCTTGCATCCTAATGTGTTTTTTTCCAGTATGTGCACTTTACTGTAGACACTGATGCTACGAAATGTCAATTGACACAGCAGACAGGGCTACAGCTAATGAAATAGTCGCCAGTGCCTTGTCTGTCCAGCTCCTGACGGTCCTGCATGTCAGTAGATTTGATTTTTGTTGCTTGAGCGTAGGGAAAGAGTTTTCAAAACTCTTCCAACTCTTCTTTGATCTACTTCAGCTCTGAGCATCTGTGGAGACCCGGCTTCATCATGGGATGCCTGCAGGGGAATAGAGTGCTTTCCAAAAACTGGATCCTCTACCCATGAAGCTACATAGAAATTTGTTATCTTTGATGTTGAGGACCCCTACATGGCCAGTTTGTGTTTGAGCTGGGAAGGAGAAAAGCTGTGTTTAATCTTGGACAGAAATCCTCATGCCTTTGGAGGCCATCTGATGGAGGAGCAATGAAAGCAAAGCTTTAATTTGCAGATCACAAGTTTGCAACTCCATGCCCTGTCCTGCCCTGACTGTGTTTTAACTGGGATGCTCAGCGGGCAGCTGTAGGCGTGTTTTACACCACACAGAGTTGCCATATCACTAGCAAAGCGTGGAGAAGTACCAAGAGGAGCCACTTGGCTCTTGGTCAGCACCAGGATGGTGATAGGAGCTGGAGGTGGGTGTCTGGGGTGTGCAGAAGCTGCTTGGGAGCATTGTGCACTGGCAGCATCCATCTGGTGATGGCAGCTGCTGGTCAATAGTGCAGAAGTTCAATGGGTGCTTGGTTGCCAGCCGGGGTTAAGCCATGACAAAGTGTGATGAAACTGAAGCCATGGTCTTTGCACAAAATCACTCGGATACCTGTGTCTTGCACATCTCTGCTGGGTGAGGAAGCAAGAGCAGAGTTGTGCAAAGCCTGTGACCTCTGGTGTTGCACCTCTAAACCTGACAAGAGGAGAAGGTAAAATCTGATGTGGCAAGCTGAAGTGGTAGTGAGAAACTTCTTGTGCGCTGAGGGGGCAGTTTGTTTATGAGCTGAGTAACTAATCTTTCCATTTAGTGTGATTTGATTAATGTCAAGCAAGTCTTCAGGATTGCAAATAGGCCTAATCAGGGAGATGGGCAAATCTGAAGTGCAATCTTTACATAACAAGGGCCCAGTAAATGTTTGTTTTTCTTCTTTTTTTTCCTTTTCTCATGATTGTCCAATATTGGTCTGTGTGTTTCTGTACTTCAGTTCTTTTATAAGATGCTCATAAGAGAGAAGGTTGTAGGTGCTTTTTCCCAATGACTGTCAGCAAAACTTGCTTTTTCTTTTATTTTGGCCATTAAGACCTTGTCAATGATTTCTCATAAACCTCTTTGATATAAAGATTCATATAAAATTTGTGCAAATCATGTGTATTTTGAGTGGATTAGTCCAGTCCTGATTGCAGGACAAAAATCTGTGTGTATTCTAGCATCCAGAGCAGCAGTTCTGTGGATTCACCCTATTCTGGCCAGATGAAGCCTGATGTGATGAGCAGAAAAGTTTGTGAAACCATAAAACTCAGCTCAGTGCTTCATTTTTATTCATATGTTCACCATGTTTTTATGGTTTTTTCTGGGTTTTTTTTCCCTGGTTTTGTTTTTCTTGCTGGTTTTCCTTTTTTTTTTTTCCCCCTTCCTGTTTTTGTTTCTTAGTGGTAGAACAGCATCTGATGATTTTGGTTGGTTTTTTTATGGATTGACTTTGTTTATATTGCTTTACAACTATTGCTACCATTCCCTGCCCTGGTATCTCTCTAAATCCTCACTGTCCACCTGATGGTTTGCAGAGGCAATTCTGCTGTGGCTGAGGACGTGTGGTACGGCTGTGCCTGCGTGTTGGCAGGATCAGGCTGCAGATAGATCCTGTCCTGCTGGAGGAGAAAAAGATTTTAGCTAGTAACTGTTTAGACTTCTGTTCTGGAAGTTTTAACTGTTAGATTAAGAAAATTTGCGTGTGTTTTTTGGAGAGTGAGTTTCTTCCTGGATGGTTGCTTGTGCTTTTAGGGAGGAGAGGTGAAGCTTTGGGTCTCCAGCTACACAGCACGGGAAACAGGGTAGGGAGTCCTGGTCTGTCCCATGGGCAGAGCCTGGAGAATGCAGTTTTCCTTGGAAAGTGGTCTGGAGAGGAAGGGGAAGATGCAGTCCTTGGAGGAGCCTTCTGGAATGGAGCAGCTGAGCAGGTTTTAGCTCTTGATGTTTCAAAATCTGAATTGGAGAGAGGGTGGCTATAGGCAGATTCAGTTCTGCCAAACATGGATGGGGAAGAATTACTCCAAAATACACAGCAAACCCAACTGGAAGGGTTTTGCATGATGTCATTCCATGAGCCATCTTACTTTTTGTTGGGTCTTGGTTGAACAGAGATGGAGTTCAGTCTTGTCTTTTCTTTCTCCCCTTACAGCAAAGCGATTACATACAGCAACATTTAAAGGGTTCTTCAGGTTCCCTGATGAACCACAACTGCACCAGTTGGCATACGGCTGGCAAAAGAATAAAAACTGTAATTGTCAGCAATTTGACCTCAAATTCCAAACAATTATTTGATTCTAACAGAACTTTCCAAGGCGCAAGCAAATTCTGCTTTGCTCTGTTCTGGTACAAATCATGTATGTTTTAGTGGTAGCTGAGCAATTCTTTGAAATGGACTATTTCCTGTAAGGAGCTTTCACAATGAGAAGCAAATAGAATTACTCGCACATTCAGATTACTTTCAGCAAACAGCCAGCCAAAGCTAATAACGTAGCAATTAAAAGTGAATTTTGTTTCTGTTTCAGAAGGGAACACATTAATTTTTCATGTCAAAATGAGCTTTTATTTTTAAAGCAGTCCCAGGAATGAAAACAAAACAGAGATTCAATCTGGGGCTGCTGAGAACTTCATTTTGCCCGAAACTGTTTTTACCACAGTTTTCTGTTTTGCTAGAGAAAACCAAATCAGCTTTTGATTGCTTCTCCAGTTCCTGTGCGCGACAGTAAACTGAAGCCAGCCCCAGCTATTCTGGTAGCTCGTTAAGGCAACAGCTGAGGAATCTTGCTATCAGATGTCATCTCTTCTGTTACAGGGTCTTCCTATTGTTTTCTCCTTTGCTTTCACAGCCTATTTGTGTTTTCCTTTTAATTTTCTTTCCTGTTTCCACACACTTGAAGACGACTCTTGCATTGAGTTGGAAGAGGGCTTGCACTTTTCCCTTGCTGTGTTTAACTTCTGTGTGTTTGCACCAGGGTTGGGGGATCATAGTGCCTTTTCTAAACCCAAAAGGTGCTTTTATGTCTTTGGGAGATTGGTAATGAAGCCAGAATCTCCTTGGAAGTGGGAGAGGCCTTCTTGCATTTGTTTTGGTAGGTTTTTTTGTTTGCAAAGTCACTGCAGAGGCAGTTTTCCGTGCCAGGCTGTGGCTAGTTTGAGACTGAGCCAAGAAGGGCATCCAAGAATCAGGCTTGCTCCAAAATACTCGGAGATGTAAAAACATCCAATTATTTTATTCCAGTGATTAGTAACCTGGTGCTGTGCCAGTCTGCCACTGGGTCAGCTTGCACCCAACTGAACGGTTCAATACATGTTCTCAGTTACTTGTAATAAATGGCATTTTTTTTCCTTTTAATTTCAGATTAAATTTTGCTTCATGACAGTGGACTTTTTGTTGTGCTAAATCACGTTCTAGGAATCATCTGTTAAACTTTAAAGAGATCTTTATTGGTTTATTGGTTTTTATTTTTTTTCTGATCTGTGGGCTGATGATATTTCTTGAGAATATGGCCTGCCAGAAATTGGTTTGTCTTGTAAACACAAAGGAGTGTGTTTTTAGGCATTGGTTTAAAAAAAATAAAATAATAATCAAAAAAGAAGAAATTCCTCAAAGATGTTGCTTTAAGATATATAGGAACACAAAATGCAGTGTGTTAATTCTTGATGTTTAAAAACACAGACCTAAGTAAACCCTTAGGTACCTAACCATATAATGAAATTCTCCAAGGTTACAACAAGCATTTTGGGCTGGGATATTTCACTTTTGGTCCCTTTCTGTGCTACAGGTTTACGGTAAGATCTGGGTGCTTAGGATAAACTACTCCAACCCTGTGCTCCAGGGTGGGAATGGTAAGGTTCACCAGGCAGGGAGTGGAGCTGCACGGTGAGGACAAGTCCATTAATCCCTCAGAGCGATGCAGTAGAGATGAGTGAGGAAGAATGAAATAAGAGTTAAACTGAACAGTCACAACACATTTGTAATAGTGTCTTTTATAAGTATTATCTGGGTTTTCACTGTAAGCTGTTAAAAAAAATTAAAAAAAAAAATAAAAGGAAAAGACTTGCAAATAAACCAATGTGGAAGAAGTGCCGTGTGTGATAGCCTGACGGTACCGATAGTCAACAGGTCACTTTGCTGTAGCTGCAGCTGCAGGAACACCCTGCGAGCCGGGATGTGACACCAAGCATGATGTGCAAGAATGACAGGCAGGAATTCTTCCTTTTTTATAAAGTTAATATTTTACATTGACTACAATCGTATGTATTTCACAAATTATGGAACAGTAAGAAGGAGGAGAATTAGGCAGTTGGTTTTCTTTCTCCCAAGACTTTGTAAGAGTTTGATTTCTGAAGCGTGCTCTTTGGGGATGGGATCTTTGTTTTCTTTTAAAGCTTTTCCCTGCAATTGCGAGTGTCGGGGTTAGCTCTGTACAAGCTGGCTGGAATTTATTTGTGGATTTATGTCGCATTCTCTCTTCCTTGGTGACTTACAAGGGAACTCACCAAAACCGCGAGCGTAGCTGAGACCCAGGCATGGCCAGGCTAATGAGGGAATCGCCCCACGGTCCCGCGGGGGCTTGTGTCGGTACTGAAAGTATGAACCCTGCAATGTGTTGTGGAGCTGCACAGAGCAGGGAGGGCTTGCTCGGCTGTGTGCATGTACCCTTGGGTTGGCCTCAGCAAGCTCCTAGTGTGCAGCACAAAGAAATCCTTTATTGAGCAAAGAAAACCGCAAATGCCTATTCACTTCAAATTTGCAAGTGTATTAGTAATACTCGAATGCTTAAAACTGTGCATCCAAAAAAAGACTATTTCAGCTCAGCATACAGAGCTTGTACATTAATTTTATTCCTTAGTATGATGCCAAAAACTTGTTTTTCTGTGCCTGATTTTTTTAGATTCACATGTCATTAGTTCTTCACATCGGCTTGCTAAATTACCTTAAAGTGATGACATGTGGATGATACCAGCGTGATTGCATACATTAGTTGTGAGAGGCTTTTGCCAACCCAGCACTTAATTTCAGCCAGGTAAATGTTTTGGAAACAAACACAGGAGAAAGATGAGTTTTAAACAGCAGAGTTTGGCCAAGATTTCTGAAATGGGGGATGCTCCTATGGAGAGGGCCCCCGACATGACCTCCCTTATGTGTTAAAACATTTTCTACACTGATGCAAAATGTTGGGCTTTATAAAAGGCTTTATAGATCTTGGGTATCACAGTAAGAGTCACAGCAGGGTGTTGGAGCTCTTGTAACTTAGGGATTGTGGGAACCTCTCCTGATACACATGAAGTAACCTGTTAGTTCTAATGTAGGCTTTTAAGAAGAAGTGGACTCCAAAGTCTGAAGATGTCTCCCTGCACCTCTGGGAGTGGAGGAGTGGGAACAGGCACCTCCAGGGTGGCTGTGGGTGGGAAGCAGTAGGAGATGCTGCAGTGGCAGGGTGACTGAGGAGGCCTCATACTAGCAGTATGGCACTGGGGAGAGGTGGTGCACCCCAAGGACATCTTCAGCCTGGAGCAGAGTATCAGCTTTGCTCCAGTGACCACAGAGGGGTGCAGCTATTTCTCCCTCAGCATAGTGGAGACTTCTGTCTGTGCCTGTGGCGAGATCTTGACCCACCATCTGCATAAAGAGCATGTTGTCGGTGTAAGTGCTAATGCTGTATGGGGAATATGGTCACGTATATATAGTAATGAGCTTGTTTGTGGTGCTTTCCTACCTGTTTTTTCTTTCCAGAGCCGTGGCCCAGCAGATGGAGCCTATATTAAGCCACTGCTTCTCTATTGCCTGGCTCAGAGGCTGTGAGGCAGTTGGCCCATTCTCCATGCATCTGCCTGTCTTCTTGCCATCCTGCTTGAGCAAAAATTTTTGAACCCAGAGACTGGTGTTAACCACCAGAAGAAGTCATCTCAGGGATAATGAATGCTTCTGGGATGATGAACTGCTGTATAGAGGGGTGGGTGGGTGGTGGGGGAAAGTGCCGTTTGTGTCTCTGGGAAAAGCATTATATGTATTTTGGAAGCAACCAGATGATGTGCATATCTCGGGGCCATTGTGGCATAAATAGAGCAGCAAGATAGGAGACACTGTGCTGGGGAGGAGGGTTAAAAAAGGCAGCTATGGTAGGTTTGGAGCCTTTTGGTCAAATTGTCTCAGGTATTCATCCATCCTGTGGCTAAGAGAGATGTAACAGGTCCCTATCAGTGAGTGTGCTCCAACAGAATTTTTTTTTGGGAGGTGGGGTGGGGGTGGGGAAGGGGGGAAGGAGGAAAAGGAAACTTTAGTGCTGTACTAAGTAATAAAAACTGAGCATGGGCTTCTGCAGAGCCGTGCTGGTGTCCCTGCAGCATGCTGATGGCTTATCTTCCCCAGCCGTGTGCTGCGGTGATTTGGAGGCTGTTGTCTGCCTTGCAGGTGAGGGCAGAATAATCTCAAGGGAAACCTCTGTTAACCTGAAAGACCGTTTCAACTGACATCGTATGGGACAGATTGTGATCACTTCTGATATGCTCCATATCTGAAAACAAACAGTAAATTGCATTGGCCTTCCAGGGTGGTTTGGAGTCCTTGAGACACAGTGTGAAATACTAAAAGAAACTGCTCTGCTTTTAATCCAGTGTGAACAGCATTGGGAGTTCTTGACTTGGCCCTGCTCTCTTGCCTGCCTGGTTTTTCCTTACAGGTTTCTAAGCTGGTCTTTAAATGCAAAAAAAAAAAAAAAAAAAAAAAAAAGGCGTAGTCTTGCCACAATCCTACTTTGTGTGTTGAAAGCATGGTGGCATAATTTTGCCATGCAGGTAGAGCAAGCTATTCCTGGGATAGCAGGACTTGGAAACATTGGGGCAGAACCCAAATGAAGACGTGGTTATTTACAGGAGAGTATGTTGTTGTCTTCTGCACAGAGTTGTGGGGCAGAGAAAGGATGCGTGATGTACTTCATTAGTCCCAGTTGGAGTCACCCTGATGTTCTCGGTCAGCTGTGTCAGGGCCAGGAGCTTGGGTCACAAGCATGCTTTGCTTGCTGGGAAGCATGGTATGAGGCATGGAGACCCCATGCTGTACAGCGTATAAAAACACAATGCCTGTTCATAAGCCTCGGTGCTGGGGCTGGTCCTGTCCTCTGGCCTGGTATGTGCTGCATGTGTGCTCATGGGTGGAGAGTTAGGTAAGGAAAATAATTTATTGGGATCTTGGTATAGGGTAACGCTGGAGTGGGGAATCAGTCTCTTGACCAGGATGGGCAGTTGCTGTTACGGGAGTGATAGGAGGCTCTTTACAGTGGCTGGAGCATTGTGAGACTTCCTGAATCGTTGTTCTGCTCAGTTCTTGCACCCACCCATGGTCCTGTTCCAGCATCTGTGATCCACTGCTGTCGTTATCATAACTGTGCACAAAACACCTCACAGCTGTCTTGACTGTGTACAGACCCACTGTCCTACATGGCCACATCTGCATCTGCAGGAACAACTTCTATTGACTATTAACAAGTGTCTTACCTCTGTACAGTTGGATCAATTTTCCTGCAAACTGCCTGGGAGTCTTTGGAGCAACCAGATTATCCTGCCAGGCTGTTTATGAAGACATTCGTAGAATGGCTACTCATCATGAAGTATTTTTAGGGTCTCAGAGAAGCAACCTTGTCCATAAGCAGGGTACAGAACACCTTAAATATTATTTGTTGAACCTGTTTTACAACATGTCTCCGAATAGGCCTTGCATTAGTACAAGATGTGCAAGGTGAGCAGATTTTAACAACAGAAACAATTTTCTGAAACACCAGAAAAGTATTTCTCTATGAGCTGTTCTTCCAGCTTCATTTTAATTCGTATGTTGGTTGTAAAACACATCCGTCAGAAGGGCAGCTGGTCTGGGGTTAGAAAGAGATCCCGAACTGGAGGCTGAACAAGCTGCCCTGCTCCTGGCTATGAAGGCGTGCAAAACCAAGCAGGTTCCCCATGGCACAGCAACGGCTGGCAGGTGCTTCAATGAGGGAAAGCAGAGGTTCAGGTATCTGAGGGCTTTGCCTCCCCCTGCTTCCAAGAGAGTGATTAATTTGGTTAAATAATTACAAGTTACCACTGATGGCTGTGATAAAATGGAGGCAGATGAGTAAGGGGAATATTTTTGAAGGGCTTGCCAGAGTGCTTTACTGAATCACTATGAAGGAAGCAGCAGCTCTTCTAACAAAAACAAACAAACAAAAAAACCCACCAAACCCACCCCCCCAAACCACCAAAAAACCCCCACCCAACCCCAAACCCTATAAAAAGATCGAAGAACCATCGTCTGAGCTGTCTTCATAGGATTTACTCAGGTGTGAAAATGGCATTACCAAAGTGGGGGAAAAAACATACTCCAACCAAGCCCAGTGAAGATGTAAAGGGAATTGTGTGCAAAAATTTCCCCCCCAATAAAGAAGAGTTTTCTATCAGAGAAGGCAGAATAAAATCTAGACCACAGCAAGAGTTGCATTAAGCGAGATGTGTGTGGTGGTAGGCAAGGCAATGAATTGCACCACCAGCCTGAATGAAGACTGGGGTCATGGATTGCACAGCAAAACATGCATTGGGGAGGTGACACCACTTGCCTTTGTGGTGTGTGTCTGTGGACTGGGATGGAATCAGCAGTTAATCCCTGCCTGTTGCAAAGGTGCTTGCAGAGTGTTGTCATGCTAGGCAGGAGTCAAGTGCTGAAGGAAGGAGGGCTGGGGGGGTCAGGTGTGAGATGAGGGGCAGGCATCATGAGCTGGGATCCAGGGCCAGGCAGTACAGATGCTCACAGTCTTCCTCTCCATCCCGTCCTTGCTCTACGTCATGGCAATTGCAGCACAGTGCACCAATTGTGGAAATGACTGTTTAAATTCCAACAAGCAAGCCGTGAGGCAGTCCTGTCAGCCCTCTCAAAATACGATATACCATTTGTGGTTTATACTCTAGAAATTTAGTTGTGGGTCTGTCTTTGCTTTTTTCCTCTGAATCTTGCAGCAATTGAGCGTTGCACAGTGGCTGCTGCTGGGTCCGAGGCTTCAAGGCTCTACCTGATGGCACAGCTGCTGTTTCACCGACTTTTCGCCTCTCATTGCCCAGCTGGTTTTGGCTTTTGTAAGGGATGTGCCTGTGCAGGGCTTCTGTTACGGTAAGGCTGAGTGACACTAGGTGGAGACAGGCTTTCCTCTCTTTTAGCTGGTGGCACAGATACGGCATTGTAGGGGTCTGCTGCCATAGAGTCACAGAATGGGAAGGGACCAAAAAGACCATCTAGTTTCACTCCTCTCCCCGGGCAGGGACCACCCCCCGCCCAGGCTGCCCCCAGCCCCGTCCAGCCTGGCCTTGGGCACTGCCAGGGATGGGGCACCCACAGCTGCTCTGGGCAGCCTAGGCCGGGGTCTAAACCACCCTCCCAGTAAGGAATTTCTTTCTCATTTCTAATTGAAGTCTGCATGCTTTTGGTTCAAACCCATTCCTTCTTGTTTTGTCACTACAGGCCCTCCTAAAAAGTGCAGTTAAGCGCTCCTGATCCTGAGCAAGCAATAGGAAAAGTTTGTCTGATGCTGTGTTTCGAGCAGACTTGAGCCTGGATTGAGCAGGTTTCAGGAAGCTATCAGAGTGGCCTTGAGATGGTTTAACTTGCTTCTTAGTGAAGATCTAAAGGTTTAAAAGTTTTAGAATAGTTTGCTGGGAGGATTGTGATTTTTTTTGTGTGGTTTTTTTTTTAAATATATATTTAATTATCTAAAAAGCCAGCAGGTTGTGCGTTTTGCTTTGTGGACAGCCTTGTACATGTTTCAGTAGAAATTAGAAAGCTCTTGATTCCAACCACCGGTGATGTTGAGAGGAAAGGAAATAATTGGTCCTCTTCAAAATCTTTGCTCTGCACCCTCGTTTCAGCAGCTCAGAGATGTTCCCAAAGGAAATCCCTGGAGAAGGTTCCTAACTGCTGTGGCACCAGGCGATGCAGAAGCAGACCCTGCAAGCTGCGTCCACCCCAGCTCTCCCCCCCCAGCATTCTGTGCAAGAAGGGTTTAGTAAACGTTGGCCAGATTTTCCTTGGGATGGGAAAAGCCAGAGGAGAAGTGAGATGTGACATTAGTTGGCTGAAGCTGCAGCAATGTATCCTGCAGGTCTGGATGCTGGACAGGCACCAGAGCTCATGTCCTTTATTTTTATCTACCTGATTCAGCAGAGATTATCACGGGCTGGCTGGTCTGTCTCTCCATCCCACAGACTGTCTGACCAGTGACCGCTTGGCAGCAAGACCCTGTGTATGCAGTTGTGTACATGCACGCAGAGCATGTCTTTTCTAAGACTTTTAAGATCATCATACCTATGTTATCACTGGAAATGGCTTGGGTCAACCTTTGATTTCAGGCTTTGACAGACCGTGCCTGGGTGGAGCACCTAGCTCCTGCCAGTGGCAGTGGGGTGATTTGTGACCTCCAGCAGCCTGAGTCTTTGGGGCTGTTGGCAGCAAAGGAAGGAGGATTTTCTTTTGTGACATCTTTATTATTTTATTTTTATTTTCTGCACTGTGTGGCTCCCTGTAATGCCAGGGAAACAAACGGCCTGGAAAATAAGCCATCTGGTTTAGCACCAGAGTGGTTCCCAGAAAGAATAATCAATACCATTGCCCCTACCACCTGTCATCTGTCCTGCTACAACAATGGAATAAATAGTGCTACATCAGGAATATGTTTCACCTAGCTGATAACAAGAGTTTAATTAAGTGCAGCCCAGGATAAGCAATAGATATTTGCTTTGTACCTTTGAGCTGGAGAAGGTGTGAGGGTGAAGAGCAGCTCTGGAGGTGGCAAGCAAGCGAGGGGGTTGCTGGAGTGGGTATTTTTATTCCTGACACCTCAGCCTAGGTGTCTGGGAAAAATATGTTTTGGGTTAAATTTGTCAAGCCTCAGCAAATAACTCATTTCACTCAACCCTGAAACAGGGCAAGTGTTTGAGGTGAGATGATTGTCTGAGAGTGCCCTTTCAGGTGAAGCTTTTCAGTGCTGCCTGGTTGAAGATTGGCACCCCACTGCTTCCCTATTGAAATTCAATCGGGAAAGCCACAGGATGCCATCACTTCTGTTCTCGAAGGTGTCACCAGGCTGCCTTGTTTGCTTTGGATTTGTTGCGATGTTAGTGGTCTCCTCTTGGAAGCTATGGCAGAAAACTACTCTTAGGACTTTGCTGCCTTTGCAAGTGGCTCAGAAATTCTGGGGGCTGTGCAAGAGCATGCAGGTGTGTGTGGCTGCAAGAGGAGCAGAGTGTGTTCCAGCTCCCTGGGAGCCACCAAGGGCTCTGCTGAAGAGAACCCAGCTGGAGCTGATCCTAGATCACAGCTGGGAATAAGGTCCGATGTTGTGTTTACTCTTGAAGTTAGGAACTAAAACAGGAGCTAAGTAAGCAGTGTTGTGTCTCCACACGCGTGCCTTTATGCCACCGCTATCAATGCTGCTTACCCAAAGGTTTGCGTCCTATGTGTTTAAGCATGATCTAAAGTCCTGCAAGTCCAAGAAGGTATGGGGCAGTGCCTTGAGGGATCTCAGCTGCTTTTCTAACTGATCCCTCCACTGGAGGGGCTACCTGTATGATTCCTTCTCCTTAGGCGCGTTATAGTTAAGGGGACTTCTTAAATGAGAGCGGGTCATAGTGTAGAAGCCATGGGTGCGTGTTCAGTCCCAGCTCTTCAGCCTGCAGCATCCCTGTAGTCCCAGAATGCATGTGAAATAGTTTGCCTTTTTTTGTGAGAAGTGATTACAGCAGTTCAGGTATGTGCTGTGCTGTAGGAGTTGCAGAGGAAAGGAGGGTTCAGGTGAGGGCTGACGAGCAGTTTTGTGCTTTAAAGTACTCCAGCACATGGGATGTCTGTAAGTGCATGGCAGAGCTGCTGCTGCTGCCTACTTGAGTATTGGCCAGGTGTTGCGTGTTGGGAGGCAAATGGGTGAATCTCTGTAGACCCTGCTCTGTTGCAGTCGTCGGCTCTGCACACAAGTGCTGCCTTATGGGAAGCACCAAAGCTCTCAGCAGCTTCGTCAGCTGCTCCCTGTCCTGAGGAGGGGATGCCTCATGCATGAAGCAGCTTATCTCCTGCACTCAGGACTTAATTTTGGGTGAGAAATAAATGTTGGTCTTCTGGATTTTTGCCCCTTTTCAGGACAGTTTGTTACAGACATTTATAGTGATACCATCATTTGAGTACCTAAATGGATAATTGCTTATCTGGCTGTTGCTGACTTCTACTTTTATTAGTAGAAAGGAGCCTTTTGCTAGCTCAACAATGTAGGTTACTGGCCTTCTATCAGACTAACTACACTGTAGTGAGTCTTTGTAGTAGTGTAGCTGTGTTCCCAGTGGTGGCAATGAGAAGCAGGGCAGGTGGCTTGAATTGATGCGATATTTTCGTGCACCATCAACCTGCCATGTGCGCCTTCTGCGTGACCTTCCTCAGCTTGGTCTTCTGAGCTTGGGTCCTCTGTAAATGCAGGTAGTTGTTCAAGAGCTTCTCTGTGCAAGGAAACTTGGAAATAAAAGGTGCCAGTCAATGCAGAGGACCCCGCGTGTCCCTGCCTGCTGGCTTTTAGCTGGTATTCTTGTGGCAAGACTCATTGCAAGATAATTGGAATTACCTGACTGGTCTTAAGGGTGTAAATCACTTGATCGTTCTGCAAGTTGCAGCAGTTTCTTTGGTATATGGCCTTCCAGCTTCAGCCTTTCGAAAGCCACATTAGTAGCTGTGGACTCTGTGAACTTCAGCCTTGCCTGTCACATCACCTCCCTGCTGGATGGGGTTTGCAGAAACTATAGCCCTCAGGCACTGCTCTGGTAGATCCAGTTTGGATGTTTTAGTTCTGTCAACTGCAGGGCTTGGATTAAGTGCAAATTCATCGTGTTTAAAGTTAGAAATTGAGGATTGAACTTTTTTACCCACCCCCACCACCACCCCCCATCCTGAGAAAGGATTAGTAATCATCTGAAATCTGTTCTTTCGGTAAATGTAGATTAGTTCATTATTTTTAGCCCATGGAGGCTTTTAAAGTTAATCTGTAGTTGACACAGTTTCTGTTTTAATGCAATTATTAAATGAAAGAAGCTGCTAGTTATGTGTTAAAGAAGCTGTATGCCAAGGTTAATAGTTAATAACAAACTTTAATAACTAAACAGCCAGTTATGGCTATATCAAAACAAATATTAATTATGCATGGACATACTGCTGCTTGACCTTTATGATCCACTTTTGAAAATGTGATTGATTGTAAAAGCAGTATGTTATATGTTCAATAATTTGCACCACAAAGCCTGGGACCTGGCATCTCCGTTGGAAAATTGCTTCTTTCCTGGACCGATTAATAACTTGCCACCCCTGAGTTTATCACAGTGGCCCGGGGTGTATTCACAAAACATGAATTACCTTAGCAACTGCAATGTCTCAGTAATTTGAGCCACGATGCTTCTGTACAGAAGCATGTAACATAGATGGTCATATACAACTAAGTTTACTTTAAAATCATTTTGAGGTTGAGATGATGCTATATTAACAAACAAATATTCTGCTGCTTACATTATATTCTTGCAGTCCAGACCTTTTAATTTGCTTTTCATTGCCATTCTTTCAGTGTTTATCTGGTATCCGGTCTGGTGCTTTCCTAGACCTGGGTGGCCCATGGCAGGAGAGTCTCTAACGTTTTCTTTGGCCCCCAGAAAGTCAGATGTGAGTTGGGTGCTTCCAGAGAGTGAGTTACTGTTGGTGTGTGATGTGGCAGAAAGTGCTTGAACGGGTTCAAGGGACCTATGAAACGCCCTGCACTGAGACCTGGTGAGCTGCTGGTCCATGAGCTGGAACTGCTTTCACCGTGGGCTTGAAGGACTTAAGACACCTGGGGTGTTTTTGCCAGACCTTGAAAATGAATGTAGGCTTCAGCCATCTTTCCCGGTGCTGCAGAACAGGGCTGGGGGAAACAAGGTGGATCTGGGAGGTGGCTGTGGGATGGGATTGTAGGCTTCCCTGGGAGAGCTGGTCCCCACAGCTTGCCTCCTCTCTGCATGGGAAAACACCCTGTTAACTTGTCTCCCTGACCATACCAGGCATTTTATGTTTTTCTTGAGCACCGTGGAGCAGGGGGTGAAGCCTACTTGTCGTGGTGACTAGCCTGAGGTGCAGCACGAAACCCAGCGACAGCAGAGCAGACACAAGCTAGACGGGAATATGGCTGTTGTGTCACCACTGAAACCAGCCTTGAGCATCTTCCTGGGGAGGAGGGTTGGGGGGAGTGCAGCGGCAATTAGGGAGGCCAGAACAGAAGAGGTTTGTTAGTGAAGGCAGGGCAGAGACACCCTTTTACCCATGTGGGTGTTGAGGAAGTTAGAAATGGGATATGGATGCAGAATGGTCATTGCAGACTGCTCAACTTGCAGCTTTGGCTGAGCACTTGTAAGTAGTGTAAGCTAATAATTAAATAGAAGGAACTTTATGAGAAACAGTTTCTGGGTAGGACAAACAAAATACTCAGCTTGGTTCTCATCAGTATTGCTGTTGGTACCTGAGTGGAGACGGGGGGTTTAAAAGCCAGTAATAACTTCTTAATGCCTTTTTAAAAAAAAAAAAAAAAAGAAAAAAGAGAACTTGGGGACAATGGAGAACAGAGCTGAACATGGAAGCACCACCAGGTCATAAGGGAAATGCTGAGTAGGTGGGACTGTGTGCAGGAGATCTGCTTTCACTGGGATGCAGTGGCCCTGCCAAATTGTCTTCCGTTTTGCAGAGAAGTTGCTGTTTTGCCTGGTAGATAAATCCACTAAATCTGTGTGTGTTCCTGTATAACCTCTGAAAACAATTAACAAGGTCTTGATCTGATGTACATGCTCTTAAGTTGAACACAATATGTGAGCATCTGGAGGCCTTGAGGTGTGTGGTTCTGGTTGTGTAAGGCTTAGACACTAAAGCCTCGAAATCATCTAGGTATGGAGACTGTGGTGATTAATCTATGTTGCTTTTAACTCTGAAAAGCCAAATCATGTTTTTCTGGAGTAGGCACTGTTAAAGGGCGGGTTGCCAGGCTGAGCTGAATGATGTGGGCGCTTGCAGAGACATTTCCTCTAGCAGGGTAAAATGGTTCAAAAGCAGCATCCTGCAGGATGGCAATGCTGCTGGGGAGGTTTCCCACCATTGCATTAATCTTTTCACCACCCCAGACCATGGGGGTCTTGTTACCAGTGCTGTCTGTGTGGTCGGCTCAGGCTGCCAGGGCCTTGGCCGGTGCAGGGTGCCTGCGGAAGCATCTTCTTCCACACATGAGGACCAAGAGACATCTGCTCTCCATGTCTAAGGATGTGAGGCTGCATTTTTAACTGATTTATTAAGTATCATTTGGGATCAGATTAATTTTGGCCTAAGCTGCCATGCTTCATCAAGATCAGAGTGGCAAGGGTGTTCGTAAATCTTTTCCTGAAGAGGCCTCAGAAAGAAAAACTACTTACTCCTCTCAGCTCTGATTGAGAGCTTTCTGGCACATAAGGACAAATAAATGCTGTCACCCAGGCTTGGGTGACAGGGTGAAGGGCACGGGAAAAATTCTGCCTGCCCCAAACCTCCCAGTTGTGTTGGCTCTTAAATTCCCATCAAGGCATGAATTGTTTCCTCTCTTCTGTTCCTTCTTGTTGCATCCTCTCTTGGCAGTCTGCACTGAAAAAAAGTTTAAGTTGTTAAAACCCATTTCCTGTGGGGGGGGAAAAAAAAGCACGAAGTTTTGGGTTTCATTGAGTGGCGTTGCAAGGGCCAAGTTCTCTACATAAGTGGGTGTCGTTATATACCACCAGAAATTTGAAGTTGCCATCAAACCCAATGCAATATTTTGGCAGTGGTCTGCACATGCAGAAGGCAAGGGGATGGGAAGAAAGAACAATTAGCTTTTTGTGCTCTGCATGTCTGTCTGTGTGAAACCATTCCTGTGAATGCAGGGATGCCATCTGAGGTACCCAAGGCAGCACCTTTATGCACACTATAACCAGCAAATACATCATCCAGAGCATCTGTGGGTGCCCCATCCCTGACAGTGTTCAAGGCCAGGCTGGATGGGGCTGGAAGCAACCCGGGCTGGTGGCAGATGTCCCTGGCCAGGTGGAACTGGGTCATCTTTCCTACCCAAACCATTCTATGAGCCGATGATACGTGTTTTTTTGTTGCTGTGTGCTGAAAACCCCAAACAGCTGCACCTGCAACAACAAGCATTCAGATAAGAACAGTTGGCATGAAGAGTGGTTGGTGCTGGGCAGTGTTCAGGCAGGATCATGGTGTAACCATGTCCAACAACACCATGTGCAGGTGTTGGTGGGGGATGAATGTAGCAACAGCCTGTGGGAGCCATGTGCTCCCCATCAACCTGCCAGCGGAGCTGTGCACCCTCATCCCCATCTTCCTGGTGGACACATTAAGTTAGAAATATTTCAACAGAGGATAAAGGGGTATGTTTTTCATCCCCTTAAAGGTTCCCATTTTACTTTGCTCTGCCGATATAGTGAATAACTGTATCAATATTTGATGTTTTGCCCCTTGTCTGTGTGTTTTGCTCTCTGTACTTTGGGGTGTCGGCAAGAGCTGAGCTGCCAGCCTGGGCCGTCCCTGGGAACCTCCTCGCCTCACTGCACATAGTGTGGAGCTGAATTTACAACTTCCTGATGGCTGAAACTCCACTTGGAGAAAACATGGAGCAAAAGAACATTTTCTGATTAATCTTTCAGGTTCTCCTTCCTCTGGGTCACTCTAAGTAAGGATGGTCTTTGCTGGAGTTAGTTATGTTCGCAAGAGACTGTTTTCAGGACAGCAGTGTTGAAAGTGCTGCTATTTTTAGATCACTTAAAGCTGTAAAATCCAGCTTTCTTCAACTATTGATACTTTAGTGATTTTTTTTTTTTCTTTTTATTGGTGTGAGACTGTATTCTCCGCCTCTGTAGCAATCGCTCGCAAAATACGACCTGACAAAATCGCTGGCTTTGAAAGGCAATGATGCCATTTTGACCGCACGAGGAGTGTGCTGCTGTTACTGAACAGTGCTGAGACCTTTATTTTGAACGCTTCTGCTGTCACCCCTGGTTTTATGACTTACTATGGTAAAATCTACACTTGGCAGGCTGTGCAGAGGGACCTGAATGCTTTTGCAGCCTGGAGTCTGCTGGGGAGGGAGCAAGAGCAGCAGGAGGCCCTTTACCTCAGATACCACATGCAATTGAAATTGCTGCAGTTCTTCCTAATGCTGATTACAAGGCTTATTTCAGCTTTTGGATGCTATTTCCGGATTCCAGTCTTCTATTTTAAAGGAACTTGTAAGCTTCTTGCTGTTTTGTTTTGTTTTTTTGTTATGTTTTGTTTCAGCGTTGACCTGGCAGCCAGAGTGACTGTACTGATTTATCTGCTTCTCTGCTCTCCCACTTCTTGCCATTCAAGATGCAGTTGTTAAAGATGTCCTCCGCTATCTGAGCAGATTAATAACTTTCCTCCGCTGCCATGGGGCTGAGCAGCAGCTTCCTGCTCTGCTCTGGTCCTGGTGCAGCAGACGTGCATCTGGGGCAGGAGTGAGTCTGCTTGCTCCAAAAGCGCCCGTGTCTACATCTCCTTTTAGCTGCAGCTGTTCCTTCCCTGCAAAATGTGTAATCGGAACGTTGCCCCCCACCCCCCTCATAATATTCAAATGAGTGTAAGGAGCATTCAGATGTCCATGAGTAATCCCAATCCCAGCTCTCTGGTCGGAATAAAACACCGCTTTCTTGTGCTGTTTGTGTCGCAGTTTGCTTGAGCTACTGTGCTGCTTTTGTGAGCCTGGAGCAGAGCCTGGGCGCCGGGAGCAGATCGGAGCCACTTCTGCTGCCTTTCAGGCCCTGCACAATTGGCACATTCACTGCTGATGGCCCTGGCCTGAAGGTCGGTCCCACGGCGTGGAGGTCCAGGTCTGCTGTGGGGAGAGCTGGGGCTGCCTCAGGGAAAGGTGTCGGAGGGAGCACAGCCATTATCGTGGGGTACCGTGCTCTCCTGTCACTGTTAAAACACTCTTTCTTCTCATTGTTCCACGTATACTGTAGCAGAATAACACCTAAACAGGGGTTTCTCCTCTCCTCAATGTCCTCCTTTCTGTCGTTCGCAGAATATTCTTAAATCCTGAAAAAATTAGCTACAAGAAACACACAGCCATATTTGCTCCCTAATGTCAATTATTCCAACAGCAGCATCCCCATGGCTTTGCTATTATTTATGACATACACAGACTTCTGGTTGTGCCAGGCATGTTACTTTTACTATGTCTGTGTGATTTGCTTGTATAGGCAGAAGAGAAATCTTGGTTCCTAATGCTAAGAATGGAAAACAGAACAAAAAATTGCAATTTAAACTTAGGATCAACTAGAAAAGGACAAGGGAGCTCACTCACAAGATAAGGAAAAAAAAAAAAGTAAATGATGATGTGAAGAAGAAACATTAAATACAAATATACTAAATAACGTTGCAGAAACATCATAAATACTTTGGATGGCAAAGTAAATTGTTTTCTGCACTAAGAGAACAATTCCTGTTCTTGGTTCTATCACAGTAAATCCCACAAAGATCAGTAAAATCGATAACGTGGCGCTCGTAGGAAGCAACAACGTTTCTGTGATAAATAGTGCTGCATCTGGGTAAGGAAGATGTAAAACAGGTCAGGAGTCTGGCTTTTCCAAAGCCACCATGGTGCAAACTTGTTTGGAAAGGTGTGAGGCTTTTTGTAGCCATCCCCGCAGGTCATTTACCCCAGTTTGCAGATGGGAGTACAGGAAGGCTGAACCAAAGTTGACTGAGGGTGTTTGTTTTTTTTTTTTTTGGTAGAAAGCTTTGGTGGTGCATTAGGCAAAGAGAAACATATCACCCAGTGAAATCATACAAAGTCTATGTAAAGCGAGACCTGACCATGTTTCTCTGCAGGTATGGTACAGAGGATATTATCTAGAGGTCCTTAATTAGTCCTGACAACCAAGAATTCTCCTTGAGTCTCCAGGATTAAGAGTATCTTGCATTAAGTGTGCCTCGGAAGGGAAGGGGAGCGTTACTTACCGTGTATGAGGAAACTCCTGGGTTCACAGCTAATCCCATCAGTATCAGATTAGATGATTTCTGATGGGAAACAGGTTTTAGATGCTGGGGGCTTCATTGGCTGCGGCATCCCTGCCTGTCAGGCATGCCTGCCTGCCTGCTAGGGGGTGGGAAGCGCTGGGAGAAATGCCATCCTAACCCGGCACTGTTGCAGAAGTCAGGGCTGTGTGTTAGCTTGCCTTGTCTTCCGTTTGTTTGTGTCACAAAGCACTGTTCAAAGAGCGTGATCTTTCATTTTGTGCACAATCCCCAGATGAAGACCTTTGTTGGTTGTGTCTGGTATGAATACATGCTGCAGGACGATAATGTTGCTGGTTGAGTACAAAGGAAAGTCTGTCTGAGCACAGAATTTAACGCTTTGCTCAGTGAGATACAAGGCAGGCAGGAGCAGAAAAGGCTGCTTGGATGAGGAACAAGGAGGTGTGGGATAGGATGGGTCCTTTTTGCCTATGTACTCCAAACCAGATTTTAAGGCCTTGTACATCCCATCCTCCTCCCTGGCATCCACGGTCCTAATCACACATCCAGGGCTCTAGGTTGTTTCAGGTTTTCCTAGTCTGCAACGGGATAGTCTGCTCGGCAGCCTGGCTCATGAGCCTGGGTTTGCTGGTGATTGCAGGTGAAGTGATGAGGACTGTCCATAGATCATGAACCAGGTGGGAGTTGTTCATATTCCGCCAGAATCTCAGACCTCCTTCTGTTCACTTAGTCACTTGGTGGATGATTGATGGATCAATGTGCTAATGATTAGTGGAACTGAGTTTCTCATCCCCTTGAAGGAAGATATTTTTGACCAAAGGGACATGTTTTTTTCCTGGTTGACTTGTTGGCAATGAGTGTGGTGCAACAACTCGGTAGGGGCTGGTAGTACCTGGGTGGAAGCTGTTGGTGGGAGAAAAGCTGCAGTATTGAGAAATGGGACAAGCAGCACTAGAGGAAATCAGAAGAGCTCATGAAAGTGATGAGGGGGTGAAGCTCCTACTTTGGAGGTGTTCTTAGAGGCAGGGTGTGCTACTAAAGTAGAAACATGACTGTTAAAAATGGAGAACAGACTTGTTTGCAGTCACGCTGAGATTTCAATGTGCCATCCCAGTCCCCCTGCGTCTGGCACTTTAGCAGAAGCTGGATCAGGTCGTTGCTGGCCTCGCAGGACTGCCAGAAGAAGCTGTGCATCTCGAGGTCTCAGTGCTTCTTGATTAGCATCCCACATGTTTCCACTTAAACACGGCAGCATATGCAAAGAATGTTTTCCCATAGAAATGGGTCAAATCTATCTTGTAGTCTGCTTGGGTATCTAATGAACGTGCGACGCTTGATCAAAATGGGCAGTTTTGTAGACTCCTATAAGAACCTGGAGTCTGGACCTGTCTAACTAGAAGGTCACTCCGAGCACAACTGATAAGGCACTGCCTCCAGCTTTACTACCTGGATTAGCCAGGAGGACTGCAGTGGTCTTGGCACACTGTTGGTGTTGTATCTTCAGACACTCAAGCTGGTAAGCCAGAAGAAAGGGAATCTTCAGTGGAAGATAAATGAGATTGCATTGAGATCTAAATGAAAACAGTTTTGGCAAAAGACATCCCTGAATTCCTCAATTTAATGTGCAGCTCTCAGACGTGGAAGTCAATTTATTCTGAAAATATGGGAGTATAAAAAGTACATTCAAGCTTAAAAATAAATAAATAAAGGTTATCATAAAGCATCAAATATTTGCTAGGAGAAAAAATGAAAAAAATGTGAAGAAAACATTTGTTAAAAGCTTCATTGCAGGTAATGCTATGTAAACAGATAACAGCTTTCAGTAAGTGATACTAAGATCTTTAAGAAATGAGCTCTTTGCACTTCTGGGCAACAAATTTTAATGGATCCAAGGAAACCCAGCAGCATAAGAGTATATTACTGAACTCCACCCATGGGTTCTTTTTCTGTCCCTGAAAACCATATACAAATAAGATATAGATACATAGATATGAAACATTCCTGTGCAGGCACTCCAAACTTTACTTCAGAACACTTAACGTTATCTGATATATCTTTGTACCAAAGGAAAGAGGCAAGTAATCCATGGGGACATAAAAACAGCTATAAGAAACAGCCATGGACAAAAAAAAAAAAAGTTCTATAGAGAAATTACTTCCTTTTTTTGCAGAGAATAATTGAGTGCTGCTTTGCTGGAGACAGAGGAGGTTTGTCTACTTAAAAGAAGATGAAAAGCTGGGGTTGGGGGTTGGTGCTAATGCTTCTGTTTCATGCTTGGTAACCTAACACATGGTTGTGGCTGACATTCAGATCTGTTGGGATTGCATAATTTAAAGAAGCAAAACAGGGAACATCTTCCTGACCTGTGGGAGGAGGTTGTGGAACGGATCGTTTTCTTCCTGGATCAGTAAGTTCACTAGACAGTTGTTCTTCCATTAGAAAAGAGTTTATAAATGCCTGAGAAGGAAAAATGCAAGCTGCTTCTCAATGACAAGCAAAAAAAGGTGTTCAAAAGGATTCAGAACTGGCAGGACGTGGGGGATGGAGATCAGGTCTAAAGAAGGAATAGCTGGGATCTCAATGCAGAGCTTTATATCAGCCCCTCTGTACCATACTTACAGTAACAAAAACGTGTAGATATTTGACTGTGGAGAAACCTGGTTAGCACAGGGTGACTGAGTTGGCACCTTTGTCCCCTCTGTCATGTCATGGGTGCAGCCTGGGCTGAAAAGAAGGGGCCAGCTGTGGTTCTTCTGCAGATCATGTCTTATTTTTCCTTTATTTTGTTTTTGTTGCAGCAACTAAGTCATTTAATTCTCTTTAGCTGGGCTCATACCTCCCTTGAGCATCATCCTGTATTTAATTTGCCAGTAAGATTTCCATTGTCTCCAACTAAGTTTGGTGCGTGCCCAGGACTGAACGGTAATGCCTTTACTGTAATTTTCAGTTGCAGAGAACATACTGGTTTGACTACACTGACAGAGGAAACTGGGCACGTATTTGGATATATTTGGGAACTTGGGAAGTGTGTGATCAGCTGGTGCTTCCCTTACTCATCGGTTATTCTTTGTCTTGTTAACTGGAGAAGGCAAGCTTCAAGTACAAGTACTGGGCCAAAGTTACTCTTCGTTCGAGATGAAGCATTGTGGAGGGATTGGGTCCTTAATATGAAGGAAACAAAGTCAAGTTAGCAGAAGGTTTGCTCATAAATGAGGGAAGAGCCAATTTGCCATGTTTGTGCTGAACAAAACGTAAGGGAAGGTTTTTGGAGAGAGCTGCCGGGCTGGGTTCATTCTGCCTAATGTTCCCCTGGCATGTGGTGCCATTTCATCTGTCTTTGGAATCCAACCTTAACAGGGGAGTGACACTTTAAAACAGGTGGGATGAACCATCCCCTGGCATTGCTGCTCTTTCTGTGCTGGTTATAGGAGTAGGTACCTAGCTGGGTTAGATGGCACATTTTGGGTGGGTAAAATTAAGTGGGATGAGTCCCACACAGATTCTTTTTAGCATCCCTTGCCATCTTTGATAACATCTGCTGCAAACTGAGTTTTCCCACCAGCTGACATCAAGAGTCCAAAGATGACTGAGAATATCTCAGAAACATCATCTATGCTTTTCGCTCAAACACATCGTACGTAACTTGCCTGGACAGCTGTGTCCAAGGGGGACAGGGCTAGTCCATGCTGGGAACAGGGTGTGCAGCATTTAACACTAAGGCACTTACTGCAATAATACCCTGTGGCAAAAGTCTTACAGAGACCAACAACAGGAATTGCAACAAGCACCAAACTGTCTGATGTGGTCGAGAAAACATCTGTAGGAAACTTGTGAGAACAAGATGGGGCATTGAAATTGGAGGATGTGAAGTGGTACTTGCTGCTGGAAAGCCAATGAAAAATGGCATAGGCAGCTTTGGCCAGCAGTTTCGTAAGCTAATGGCTCGCTGTCTTACTGGTTGTTTTGACCCGAGTTATTTTTACCTGGTGATTTGCCTGTTGATCTGTGAATAAGTTGTGGAATAATCAGACATGCACATCATCCCAGGACAAGGGTGAAGTGCAACAGGTGTGCATGGAAATGCCATATTTTTTACAAAATGTTGTGTGCTGTTTTCTGGAAATCATCCATAAATACAGTCAGTGAGATAATGTGATGGATGTTTTCTTGTTCTCCACTTGACCATCAGTCAAGGTCCGAATTCCATTTGTGGTTTCAAAATATTCTCAAAAGATGTTCCTGATCGTGTGAAGAGTGAAGACCATTCCTTACTCAAGGTGCCAAAGTCTGAGTGAGGTAGGATTTGTCAGAAGTCACAGAGTCCATGTTTGTCTTATGAGGGGACACCTCAGGACAGGCAAGTTACTGTACTGACAGTAGTAGTTGGGTGCATTGTGTGAGACTGGGAACTTTCCAGCAACTCTCTGAAGGATGATACTTTTGATGATTTTGTGGTACTGGTGGATTGCTATCACACCCCCCACCCACCCACCCCCCCCCTTAAATTCTTCTCTTTGTCAGAGTGGTACTGTAAGTAAAAACAATCTTTGTCCGCTTGAAGAGGATGGCAAATGGGAACCTGAAAACTGGAGCTGCCAAAATTACGTAGGTGGAAAAACATGCAGCTTCAGGTCAAATCCTTAAAGCATTCTTGAAGTAAATAAGGAATAGCTTCACTGAAAACAGCGGGCTGACAGGTACATTGGAATAATTCCAGATAATATGCACCAAAAATACATGGTCTCTTGAGACACTGCAGCCTAAGCATGTTCCCTTAGAATCATAAATTCATAGAATCGTTTAGGTTGTAAAAGACCAGTATCACTTCAGCTGAGCATTGCTTTTGGTTCAGTTTATTCAGTCTTCATGGCTGACCTAACTGATGCTGTATAGGTTGATGGACTATATTTTCATTCGTCTCTCCAAGCTAAGAACCATTTTCATGACCAGACCTTTCCTGCTCTGTAGTGGCAGAGCTCCAGTGTAGTGGATCTTCATTGTGTTAAACCAAACGGGGAATTACCTTTGTTGCAGATAAAACATAATAAATGGAGAGACCTTATAGCGACGTTTCGATACTTAAAGGGGGCTTGTAAGAAAGCTGGAGGGAGACTTTTTACAAGGGCTTGTAGCAATAAGACTAGGGGAAATGGCTTTAATCTAAATGAGGGGAGATGTAGATGAGGTATTGGGAAGAAATTGTTCCCCATGAGGGCGGCGAGGCGCTGGCCCAGGCTGCCCAGAGCAGCTGTGGGTGCCCCATCCCTGGCAGTGCCCAAGGCCAGGCTGGATGGGGCTCGGAGCAGCCTGGGCTGGGGGGAGGGGGGCCTGGCCATGGCAGGGGGTGGGACTGGGTGGTCTTTAAGGTCCCTTCCAACCCAAACCATTCTGTGATTCTATGTGCACAAACACACAGGACTCTCCTATCATGCCTACTTCTTCCTGTGGTGTGCTTCCAGGCAGCTTGGATATGCTGTTGGTGACAATTCTGTCTGGTCTGGCCAGTCTGGGATTTATAATGAATTACTGCGATGGTTGGTGAGAGGGATGTTTTTACCAGTGTTTGGAGTAAAGTATCTAAATGTGCTTAATAATTTTTGATCTGGGCCGGAACAGGTTTATAAAAGCTAGGTGTTATCACTGAGGAGCTGTGCTGAAGCTGGACCCAGAAATCCAGTCACTTCATTAAGTGCGTGAAGGTTTTAGGACTTCAGTATTGGAAGGTCCCAAGCTGCCTGTCTATAATCACATCCTCAGGGCAGAGCTATATCCTGTTTGTCTTCTCTTCTCCCTTCTATTTGTCATGTACCTTCCTACTGCAGGACTAAGAAATTGAATTCCTTTTTCTGACTCATTACTTCGCTGTTCCTATTTTGTTTGTCACTGTTATAGCCACCTACAAGAAACCGCTCTGGCTCTGAAAGCCTTTCCTCTACACTTTCCTGCCTTACCTCCCCCTCTCTCAGGTATTATCCTGGTGAAGCATCAGGCTTATATCTTAATAGAAACTAAAAAGTAATTATAGTTATGTAGTTTGCAATGCCATTAAGTCAAATGACAGAGGCGAAGGATTTCATAGTAAAAATGTCAAGGGAGAAAAACCTGTCAGCTGCATTTCTTAAACTGCCTTATTTGATGTCACACTGTTGTTATTTATTATTTATGTAGCACCAGAGCTGTGCCTGGCACTTTAAACATGAATGAAAAGACACAAGTTAGATTTAACACAAAATAGGCTGGCAGGACATGGCTAGGCAGCAGGCTATAGAGGAAAAAAATAAATGATGTTTTTCCTGAGGTGGGAGAAGGGAAATATGGACACATTTTGGGACTTTTTTTTTTCTTTTAAGACAGACTCATCAGCAGACTGTTATGAAGGCTTTGGTTCTGTTTGTGGACCTTTAGACTAGGGCTTGCAAAGTGGGAGAGGAGAAGTTTCTGAATTGGAGGCTGTGATGATCAGGCTGTGTGTGATGTCTGTGCTGTGGGAATATGTGGCAGGAAAAAGAGCAATTTAGGCAAAAGGTTAGAACTGTAAATGTGCAAATGGACAAAACTGGCCATAGATAAGGTTATGTTGAGACCTTTAGAGGTGATGCCCTACCGTCTCAACGACGGGCTCTGGAAAAATGCACTGGTGGGTTTTACAAGGCCCAAAACCCCAAGTAATGTTTAGGTGTCATGTGGAACCTACATGTGACAGGGCTGAAGGTCTCCAGTCCTTCCCAACATGGCTGGTATTGCTGCTGCATGCAATAGGCTGATCCACTACAGCTCAGAAGTGGAATCTGTTGTGAGGAGCAGTGTCCCTAGCAACATCTCATGAGCAGGTTATTAATAAACAGGAGCAAATGCTGCAAAGCAAAGCCTGAGAGAAGAGGCCTGCAGTGCTGAGATACCCTTGGTGCCTTTTTTTTTTTTGTTTCTCTTTGCACTTTTGTCCCTTGTCCATTACTTCTACTGCACGTTTGACACAGGAGAAGAAACTCCACCCTTTTCTCTTGGGGTAGGGCCTCCCTTGCTCAGGATGGATTTGGTCTCTTTTGAGTCTGGTTTTGGGCCTCGTGCAGGAGCTCTCCAGGGAAGATAGTTTAGCTTTGCCTGCATGTCATGGGTTTGCATGCGTGTCGTTGTTCTCCAGCACATCAGCATGGAGGGAGATATGGATGCCTGGGGAGATAACTGCTGCACAATACGGTCATGTTCTGTAGTTTGTTTTAAGATTGAGGTTCAAAATCCCTTTCTTTCTCAAGGAAAAGTCCCACACGTAACCCTTGTCCAATCGGTATCAGATCAATGGAGGAAACACTAAAAGGAAAGCAAGACAAAAAAGCTATTGACATAGCTAATGGAGTTCCTTCAATACAGAGGGCCCTCAAGATCAATGCTATCGTCATCTTGCGGGAACTAGCCATTTTGTACAATCACTAAAATATGCTCTTACTTTGTAACAGTCTCCACTGTGGAAATAAGCGCTATAAGGTGAGCGGCATTACGGTGTGGGTTTGCATTCAGATATGAAAGCTGTGGAGTATTGCAAAGCAGAAATGTAGTAAAACATATGAAGGTGTGTCCTTGGGAGCTAGTAACGCCAAGGTCACCAGACCTGGGTCACTGGTGTAACACCAATAAACGATTTTCAGTCACTTCACAAAATGACAAGCTTCACCGTGATATATCCTGTGGTAGGAACAGGCAGGCTCGGGGCAAGGGGAGGCACAAGCCATTTATCAGAAGCCACCAGGGATCCTGTGCCAGAGCTCCCATAATAGGAATCTCAAGCATTAGGGTGGGTGGAGAGCAAATAGCAGAGGTGTCCCACCCCACTCTGTCCTGCACCTGTAGCACAGATCAGGCAAAGGCCAAAGCCTGTGGCATCCTCTGCTACTCTTAACGATGGAATACTCCATCTTACTAAAGTTACCCCCCAAAAAAAGGGGGGGGGGGGGGTGGAGGAGAAAATTTCAATCTGCCCTTGTCTTTGAAATAACTTTTCTCCCTTCTTCATTAATCAGGAAAGCTGTTACAGCTCTTGACAGCACTCTGGAGCAAAACAAAAGGGCCTAATTCACTAATAGGACCTAATGCATAGTTAAATTCTGCAGTGAGTCAGTCTATTTATCAAGACAGTTCAACTTGAAAATTAGTCATGTAGAAGGATTTTGTTGGTGTGTGTGGAGTGGGCATATTTTCCTGAAAAAGGGGCATACGTACTGTGAAGGCTTTGAGAACAGAAGCTTCATGCTTCTTGGATGTGATTAATTTATTTGAAAGTCAGACCGCGTTTCTCTGCCCAAATAGTTGAGACAATCAAGGTGCAAAGTGTCTGCTGATATAATGGTGCAAATACATTCTTCTCTGGCCCAAGGGAAGAAAAAGGCTTTCACGGTGCCTAGGCAGTCTGTGGCATCACTCTAGCTCTCCCTGCAGTGTCCTTTCCATTCTTAGCTCAGGATCTGGGAGGCTTTGCTATCGTTGCTGTATAAAAAAAAATTAAAAAATACAGAAAGTGTGTTTTAGATATACCACTTTGTGTGTCCAAGCCTGGACTTCATGCTTTCTATACAGTTGAAGGAGAGAAAAAAATGTAAACCCTTAAGTTACATGTGCATTGAGTGCTGTAGGTCCATAGGAGGTGTGTACCTGCTAGCACTGATGTGGAGAGCCTGGAAGCACTGGGCTTCATGTGCAGGCACCTAAACCAGGTGATGGGCTCCATGTGTGTGGGTCTCCCCTGCACTCTTGCAAGAAGAATGAAACACCCAAGAATGGAAGAATGCGAGCTCTGCCTTGCCCTGCAGGGAGCTTTCCTGACATGGATTCCTATTCCCGTGTGCCTCCAGAAGGCAGGTCCTACACACGTTTGTATAAAAATGACTGGGTTTGTATCTGCCCTGTGAATGGACTCTGTGTCAGCTGGTGACAGTTGAAGCGCAGAAACCCAAATGCTTGTGCCAGTGTGATGTACAAGGCTGTATTGAGGTCTGCGTGAGTGTGCTTGGGAGCCACCTAAGTGGGCTTCATAAAGAGGATGATGTGCATCATCTGGACTTAGCAGGGCAGCTAGGAGTCTGATATATAGTCACCATCCTGGAGCATACTGTTTGTTAAGACCCAGATATAGGCTTTCAGGAAGGCATTACCTGTAGATCAAGGACACTTCTGGGAAAAAAGCCTATGGCTGCTATTTTAAAGTATAATGTATTGTGACTGCTTGTGTGGCAGATGGATACAAAAACCACGCAGATGACCTTATGTTTTATCTTTATGTGTATGTGGAAAAATGACAGTTCAGATTTAATGAAGATATCTGCCAGGTGAATGAAATGCTGTTATACACAGTGATCCAGCTGAGATTTCTGTTTTTTGGCTCCCAGACTGCTCAGCAGGATAAACCAGAGTGGTTCCACTGAAACTGCACCATAATGGACTGGAGGAGTCATCTCCAGGCTGATTGCTTGACTTGTTTATAATGACTTAGGTGGCTGAGTTTGCCTGATACATCCCATTGCAACATCTGAGTTTTGGTAGTGTGTAACTGAGCGACATTTTCAACTCTTCAGGCTTCAATTTTCCCTTTAGAGAGCCCTTCTAGGTCTCAGGTTTTCAGGAATATTGCGGCTAATACGTTTCAGCCATTTGACAAAGTGAGAGTAAGGAAAATGACATCATTTTGCTCATCCTAAAAGATAAGCTTAGAGCCATTTCCCTGAGACAGCTCTGGTACCTTCAATACCATAGGGTAATGTCTTGGTAGTTAATGGAGGCATAGGCTTTTCTTGTAAAAGATGCTCATATTTGACCAGGGTTACAAGCACTTGAAAATCTAAATGTGTGATCAATGGAGACTTATGGGAGCTTTTTCTAATTTAAAACCGGAGAGAGTAAGTGTTGTAAAAGTCACGTTCAATGCATAGAGGAGGGAAGAGTAGGGTGGGGTGACCTGAGAAGAAGCCAGGAGGGGTTAGAGGATGAGGACTAGCTGATAAGGCACAGAGCATTGTCTTGAGCAGCTACTCGCCAAGGGTGCTGGTTTTTGTAGCCCCACATAGACACCCTCGCACTCCTCTGTATTTTTCCAGAGTGAAGGCATTTGGAGGAAGGTTCCAGATTTCTATGGATCAGGTACTGCAAAAAGCATGAATTTCTGGATTTGGGCCCAAAGCAGATGCACAGAAGAGATTTTCAGAAGCGTTTAGTTGTCCAGTCTTTATCGATTTCAGTGTACAAATAGTTACTTGGACACAACTAGATAAACGTTTGCACCTTTATATACCTCTAAAATTTCAGCTTTAATCAACTGCAGTGAGACCATCTTAGGGAAAAAAATGCCCAAAAGGTTATGAGCATCTCTGTGTAGTACGGAATGTGGGCATGGAGTGGGAAAAGCAGCTCAGGTGCACGAAGAGGACATGGACAGATCCTGAGTAAGTTCACATTTGCTGAACGAGAGCGAGTGCTCGTGGAAGAGCAGCACACGGGCATGTCATTGAAGATTGTGGCAGTCACCCACATCAACCAGGAAAACTTAGCTCTTGCATAATGCACAGCATGGAACACTTAAAATGTGCTTGTTTTGGAATAAGAAGTTATTTCTTAAAATGAATAAGGGTGTTATTTTTGCTCACTTCTGTGGGATGAATCTGAGAAAATACTGACCAACACTCAGATGTGAATTCAGTCTGTGAGTAAGCAAGCCTTGGGACAGCATTGTAAATAAGCCTTGTTGGCTGTGTTACTGTGGCTTAACAAGTCCCTGCCAAGCCTAGAAGAAGAGGTTTGATGTGATGGATCGGCTCGCATGTGGCAGCTCCTTATGAATGATAACTGGTTGTGTTGGAGCTTGAGATGTCTCTGAGCTGCTCCAGCCCAGCTCTGGGTGTGCTGACCCCCCACTTCAGATGGATAAATGATCAACTGAATGCTGAAAGGGATGGATCAGGGACCTGACACACCAGGCTGCTTCTTGGAAGCTTTTGGGATTACTGTGGTCTACTCACAGGTTGCCTCTTCAATAGGCTTTGTTTGTGTCAGCTCCAGCGCTTTCTATTATAAATTTTTGTTCTGGCTGTGTTTCTCATCAGGGGTTAGGGCTGCTGGAGACATGGCAAAGAAAATGGTCTGTAGGTCTAAGAGGCCCTACAAGACGTGCCACGCACAGCCAAGCAACGCAGTGCAGAAGCGGTGGGCTTCCTGCGTGGGCTAGCACACACCAGAGGCTGGTGGGACCAGTGAAGGTCTCTGCACACAGTTTTCCTGCCCAGTGCCTGCGCTCTGCCCATCTCAAATTTGTCTAATTACATATTCCAGGTACTTTTCTACTTTGCTTTTAATTACTGTTTCTACCAAGACTTCAAGTACTTGGACCTAAAGAATAATTACATAGCAGCTCACTAACTAACACTCCTGCACTTGAAACACTATGAAAACTGCAATGTATCTGCTTCTTACCTGCAAGAGCATTCATTCTTTAATTAATGTCTCTGGAAGACCATTACAAATCTATTTGTTCCTCCTCTCCCTTTTTTCTTTCATCGCTGCTCTTGTTCCTCATTTTTCATTAGTGTGGTTTTCTCTCTCAAAATGAATTTGTAATTGATGATCTAAGTAATGTTTTGATAAACTTTACAGGAGGATGGTGTGCGGCACTGCCTTGGGGCGCAGAGCCAGCTGTCTCCTCCTGCACATGCAAAGTGTGCTCCTGCACCTTGTTGCCTTAGGCTGACCGTTACCCACAGCTAATAATGAGAAAATAAATCTGAAAAAAACCCCGGTCCCCACTACTTATCATTCCTTCCTCTACTCCTGTAGAATTTATGTGTTTTTACCTGTATCTGTGTGCTGCTGTGGTTTTATAATGGATAAGAATATAAGAATATCCCATCACTACATTATCTGAGTGCCTGGTCAAGCTGTGATTTTTCTCTCCCAGAACGTGGAAGAGTCCTTCAGCTGCCTGCCCTGCCCAGCTGTACAAAGCCTGCTGGCTCTGACAAGCCTGGCTATTGCATTTACAAGTGAGCAGTTAAATGCAGGCATACGTATTCAGACCTCCTCAGCAGGGCAACCTGTGATTTAATTTGTTTGGAGGAGGTATAAAACTTCTTAGAAAAGCTTCGTTAATAGAAACATGCAATTATATCTCTAAAGGAAACACTTCTCCAAATATCAATGCAATTGATCTCCCTTTCAGTTTTAATTAAGCCATATCTTCCTTCATGATAGCACACCAAATTGCTTTGCTGCTTGTGGCAGGCATGAGGGTTTAGCCAAAACCCTTCTATTGCTGCTGGAAAACGGGAAGACTTCCATTCAGTGTGCGCTGGAGAAGTAAGAGGCAGGAAGGTGTTTCCACAGGTTGTTTGGTTTTTGTTATTTTTAAATGAGTGCAGTTGCTTACGGAAACAATATGCTGACACTCCAAAGCATAATGGCTTGGGCCAAAGCTGGGAAACTGGACTGAACTGTTTTCCTCTTGCAAAGCAATCGATTGACTAGAACAACCTCTCCTTGAGTGCTGGCTACTCACACATGGAGCCGTCGTTGTGGGGGCACTGGCACGTGGGTTGCCTCCAGTGCAGAAGCCAAGAGAGTGCGCTTTCAGGGAAAATCTAGCAAGACTAGCAATTATAATATGAATCATATATTATTACGAATTTTTAAAAGATGCATTTCCAAGAGTCTTTGGCAAGTTTGATAGCAAATTCTAGAGTACTGCTTGATGGGCAGGTACAGTCTACCTGTCCTCTGAGGCTCACTGAAGGCTATAGAGAGGCTGACTGCTACCACATTTTGTTTAGCAGTAAAGCAAGTGCTATGTCGGACAGAAGTCTTCTGCTCTGTGGCGGAAAGCCTTCTGGGCTGTAAACCGTGGTGGTGGCACAAGTTTAAACAAATGCTTGCAATCTGAGTGCTTGCATAGGAAGGAGATACTCAAATTCAGCATGTGCTACAGTGAGTGTGAGTTTCTGGGAGAAATATTTGCAACATTTGTTCCAGTTTCTTTGGTTTATTGCAAAATACACGTAGGCCATTTCAATAGAAGTTAGTTTTCAATTTAAGGAAGCTATTTGTGGTAAATAGATAGTCGTAATACCTGTTTCCCTGTAGGCACAACTGCTGCTGTCAGTAGCTTGGTTCATCCTTAGCCAGTGCCATTAATAGAGGGGGGATAACCAGTACTTCCCATCACACTCCAGTTAGTGGTGTGATCCTGGTAGTTGCAGTGAACCAGTAGTGCTGAGGAAATGGTACTGACTTCTGTTCAGTGGGTTACCTGGTACTCTGACAGATGAAGCAATATTTCTCTTGAGTATTTATGCATTTGAGTAGCTTGTGATTGCCAGGTTGTTGTAAGTGCTCAGGAATATCTCATCTCTTAAACTGTGCATAGGAGTGCTGCATGTCAAAAGGTATGTGGTTATTTAATATGTAAATGCTTGTGTGTGAAACAAGAGGCATGACAGTGGAAAACATTTGTGTATATCTTTCTTGTACTTTTCTGGTCTATATTTCACAAAAAAAATTGAAAGCTTGCACTTAACCTGGCAGGAAAACCACCACAATTGGAGCAGCATGTCTGTTTTATATATTTACGTTTATTTCAAAGTACAAAAATGCTTTTCAGAGGAAAAAGTAGAATAGCTGCTGTTCTGAAGGAAAAAATCCAGTATGAAACAGCCACTAAAGTAGGTCAGTTTTTAAATCTAACAACTTGTCAGTGCGTTTTAAAAATAGGAACAGTCAGGTATCCAGGTTTTCTGTCTGCCGCCAGGTTTTCTGTCTGCCTCCAGGATTTCTGTCTGAGTTCTGGCAAATTCAGGACCCAGATAGTACGATTACTGAATTGACATCCAAGTGGTGTTTAGCGTGCTTCAGCTTCATGTTGCCACATTCAGGACCCAGATACCTGCTTTTGCTGAGCAAGCCTGAGTATGCCCAAAGCCAGGAGGGGTTTCTGGGGGAGCCCAGAGATCCAGACCTTGAGCCCAGGTCTGAGCCAACTTGACAGTAGCCTCCACCTGTGTCCCATCTTATGAGCAAGTTGCAGCCATGTTGTCACTTCCAGAGTCATGGCAGGTGGTCAGAGTACAAGAGACTGGTGGAAAGACCTCAGCCCAGGAGCATCTGGGTTTCCAAAGCACCAGTTGGGACCTCTGGGCAGCCTCATCCTCATGGATGGTGTTGATGCAGGTCTTGATATGAGGGGAATTGGGGGTGAAGGGAAGATTGAGTGATGAATAAGTAAGGTAAATTAAGGACAAAATTCTTAAAGTAATGTGGGTGGGTAACACGGTGGGGTTTTTTAGGAGCAAAAGTATGAGAGTGCAGCTGAATATGAATTTCTGCCCAAGACCTGAGGGATAGGCAAGGCTATACAGCATCTCTGTGGGAAGCTGTGTGGATGGCTTGTATATCTGCAGCTATCCCTACAACAATGCCATCACTGTCAGACGCCATGTTATATATAGTTCATTGCAGTGACATAGCTACGGGAAAGAAAAATAATTAAAACTTGGCCTAAAACACTATTAGGTTGGGTTAGCAGAGGCATTATCCGCTGGGGGAATCTAACGAACAGTTAAAGTTAAGAGCTAAGACTCTTGGTGAGCTGCTGTCTCTCTGCATCCCCCTCCATGGTCTCTGTTCTTTGAACTGGGGAAGGCAGACGGGACACACAGACCTGAGGGCAGGACTGTCACTTCAGGGGGGTTCGGCTGAGGACAGCAGCAGGTTGCTCTGCTTGGCTCTATGGCTGGAGAAGAGTGTGTCTGGCTGGGTGCTGAGTGATGGGGGGGCAGGTGCTGTCACAGACGATGGGCCTGGAGGTGCGATAAGTGTGATGAGGGTGGGATTGCCCCAGAAATGCAGCGCTGGTGGGGGGTGCAGAGGGGGACCTGACAGAGCCGGCCTGCTAACACCGGCTATGTGTGAGGAGCGCAGGTAGGAGCCACCACCATCATTCGTCAAGCAGTGACTTCATGGTGATGGACCCCCAGAGCAGGTGCTGAGTGACGTGGTGTGAACCCCTCCTGATGTCTGTCAGCATTTGGCTGCAAAGCTGCAGATGGGAAGGCCTGGAATTACCTAGTAATGCTGTCTCTGTAATCAGTTTTTCAATGAAAGCTTCTGTGCTGCAGCCCCAATTGCATCCCAACAGCCCAGATGTCTGAAAAATCTCTGAATCTATTTTTTCCTCAGTAAAAACGCCGGTGCCCTTTCTTTGCTCCTCTCTAAATTAGATACTGCTCTGGAGGAAACAACAGAGCAATGTAGCGTATCGGTAATATACAGTGTGAATCCCATTCTGCGCTGCTTCCTTACAGGCACGAAAGGGTATTTATTAGAGACAGAAATCTCAGCCTTGGAGTGTTGTTTCTTCGTAAAATGTGCTTTTGTCTTCTGAAAAATAGGTGTTTGGTGACACGAAGATGAAGGACTGCAACCTAGATGTGGCTGCTGTGACACCTGGGAAGTTAAAGCTGTAGAAAAATTTGGCATTCAAGGCTGAGGTCTGTGGAGGATTGGAGGTGACACTGTCATTTACATCCTTGTCCCCTGAAAAGTGAACAAAGCTATAGTCTTGCATTGCAAACATACTGGGGGGGAAAATGAAACCATCTATTTGTTATTCATAGCAGGGTTAGAGCTTTCTGTGCTTGTTTAAGTCTCCTGTTTTACTGTGGAGCGAGCTAATGCATGTGCTAATGTAGGAGTCTGCTGAAGCTCCTAACAGCGTGAAAAAGGACACACTCAATGAAAAGCTTATCAGTCATTATTAAAGTTTGCCAATGTGGGGAACAGTGTGATCATCACAGATACCTCTCGTTATCATATACCTGCTGGCAATCTTCCGGAAAGGAGATTGCCATCCAGGCGTTTGCTGGGATGGGTGAAATGCAGATAGCTGGCTCTGAGCCCCTTTGCTGCCTGCAGAGGTAGCTCATGCAGTGGTGGGCACACAAGGATGACTGGGATGCCTCGTGGCTGCCCAGTGTTACCTGATGACTTGTAGACTGGTGGAAGATTGGGCCCAGTCTTCCCTGTTTTCTCTCCAAGTGTTTTTGGGTGGTTTTTTGTTGTTGTTGTTTTTTTTTTTTTCTTCTTCTTTTCTTCTTTTAAGTTGCTTATGAAAAAAATGCTTGGGCTGATCAAGCAGCATCATGATGTCATCCAAGCCCACGTGGCTCTGAAGGTTCACCACTCAGCAGTCAGTGCCACAGGCATGTGAGAAGAAGACACACTACCTTGTTTTTGTATCTGTGCCCAACTGACCTGCATATATTTACATCAGATTTGACTAAGGATAGTCTCTGGTATGAACTCAGCCACCAGATTTCTGCCTCTAGATCCAAGGTGGAACCCCTCACCCTTTTTGACCCTGGTCTCAGGTGTGCTGCCTGAGGAGGTGGTGGTCAGTGTTTGCTGCCTGAGCCCCATGCAGCTACCAATGTGTGGAGATGCTCAGCCGTTTGAGCTGGATGTGCCCCACTGTGTCTCTGCAGATCAGCTTATCTCACAGCAAGGGTACAACCATTCCCACAGGACTTCTTGTAGAAGGCCATGCATCTCTCTGTGCATGCACAGCCTTTCTTTTTATATGTTTCTGTGCTAATGCATCACAAAACACTAGAATATCCATAACTTGCCAGTCACACTTACCTGCACTAATACTGTCTGGTCATATTTCTGCATCTTAGGTAACTGCATAAAGTCCTAGATCCTGCAGATCACTTTCTACTAACTTACTTCTACTGACCTACAGTATTCCTAATGAATCTTCCATCTCGTTCTCCAGCCTGAATGCACCAAACCTACTTATACTGGGAAACCTTTGAGTGCATTGAACGTGTTTTAGCCAATGGTAGGGCCACCGACAGTGAGATGTATCTAGTCTTCCACCTATACATTTGAACTAACATCTTCCCTTGCCCAATGCTGAAAGGGAATTGTGCTTCTGCTGAGAAAGAAGGGTGACTGGGAAGAGCCAGGAGCTGGAAAGCCTTTCTGTCCTGTGGGTTTGGCTTCTTCAGCTTGGCGAATTGCAAGCTGCGAGGGGATCCAGTGCTCTTAGTACAAAAGGCAAAAGTGGTTGTTTAGCTATTTAAACCAAAGAACAGCAATTGCACAAGAGCAAATCAATATAGAACAAAGCAAGAAGACATTTGGGACTCCAGTTAAGAAGGATATTTACAATCGTGGGGATAGCGAGGCTCTATGACAACTTTAAAGTAGCAGCAGTGAGGTGAAAACCAGCTCTGGACTGTCGAGGTAGATAGTTCATAGAAGGGGCTATGTGTTGGAGGTACCTGTAATGCTAAGAGTCAGAGCCCAGGACGGTGAGGCTCCAGCACTTTTTATTCCTATTGCCTTTATATTTGGATACTTGCTCTTGAATTTATCTTGTATACATGGTGTGGCTCAGGGTGAATGTAGGCATCTGCTCCCTCCAGCTCCAAGGTTTCCATCCAGAAGGCCCTAAATTGTCCTGCATGAAGCCACCCAGCCTGAAAAGTTGTGTGTCAGCATTTCTTTCACCAGGAAGGGGATGCTGTGCTACTGTTTGTACGTTTGAATGTAAATAATAATTCTGTCCCCATTATATACCCTTAGTTTCTGTTTAGCTGGAAAGCTTGTCTGGATTCCCATTTATCAGTGTGTGACTGTAGTTTTTATACCCAAGTCTTTCTTGGGAAAACTAATGTTCCACAGGCATGAAATGAAACAAATGCAACAGTGAAAGAGGATGCATATAATATTTTTTAATGAGAACTGGCTTATTCCTGCGAGGAAAGGGTTTACTTGACTGGAGAAAATGAGACTGCATTTCCAGAGCCTCCCATGCAAGTCAGTTAATGAAAACCTGACCTCCAAGAGGTACATCTATACCTCCCAGTTACCCACTGCTAATACACAGCTCAGAGTCCATTACATTTGAAAAAGCATCTTCCGGCATTAGCTTTAATCTCTGCTGTAGGGTAGGTTTACTTCTGTTTGTACCTTTTACGCAGCCTGCTCCAGCCCTGCCTGCTCCTCTGCTTGAATTAGCCCCTAAATCAGTCTCGTTCTCCTGTCCCTGGGAATAGGATATTGAAGTGAGGAGGAGATGGGCATTTTGCCTCCTGTGTTATTAGCTGGCCATAGCAACAGGCTTGTGATCACCTGCTCGCTTCTACGCCAGAAAGTAGCTGTGACGCTGCTGCTTCACAAACTGTGGTATCTGCTGGCGTCTGTGAAGAAGCCGCACATGGCAAATGATGGGTGGTGGTGCCAGGTGCCTGACCAGCATCCTTACCTCTCCCCAGCTGAGCTGGTCCCTGGAAGCATCACGAGCGTGCAGCAGGTTGGTGTGGTGCTGTCAGCCCACCGGCACTAGCTCAAGGTGCGGTTAGCTAACTAGAAAGCATTGCAGATATTTTTCCTAGAACACCAATTGCTCCCTGCTGTGCTGTTCCTTTGCTTGCGGCAATTTCCAGGCTGCTGCTGCTTTTTGACAACACCATTCCAAACGCTCTCAGGACTCCTGCTTTATTTGCAGTAGAGGTCATTTCAGCTTAAGTTGCCTGGAGGTTTTGGGGCAACGCTAATAAAGCCTCATGGGAGGTGGTCTCATTTTTACATAGTGCATTGGTTATTGGAGCTCTGTGGAAAAAACCACAAGATATCTGGTCTGCCCATGGAGATAAAAATGAATTGAAAGGTCAACACAAACCTTTGGGTTCCCACTTTTGCCTGTAGAGATTTTTCTCAGAGAGGAAAGGCTGTGGTCTATAATTTATTGGTTTGAGAAAGTGCTGAGAGGGCTGTACTAGAAACATCGTAGAGAAAATATGATTATACATGCACACATGCATGCTGGCAACTCAGAAAAGGAAGGACAGGAGGCAGTTCACCATGCCAGATCAGGTCTTGGCTATTTGTGTGCATCACTTAAGATGACCAGAGGGTTTGTGGATTTTGTAGAGGTTTGTATGTCTTCTTGTGTTCGAAGTAAGATGAAGTGGAGCTTGTAGCTGCTTTGCTCAAGACCTTTGGAGAAGCTGAGGGGTATGGTGAGGGAGTGTGGAATGGTAGTTGCAGCAGCTAGGAACTCTATGGAGCTAATGACGAGTCCCGAGTTCCCCTGTATAGCTGAATGTGGGGGTTTTTTGCACAGTATGACTCTGTCTTCTATGTAGAATGTATGCAATCCTTGCATCTCCCCCACTATGCTTGTCTTTTCCTCCTGAGGAGGGTGAAAATGAAAAAAATCAGTTTTCAGAGAAGCCCTGATTGAAGTCAGTGGGACTGACTTCCATGTACTTTGCACCTCTGGTCATCTGACTTCTCATTTTCCCACTGTCTTATGCTTTTGCAGATTTACAAATTCCTTGATGAGCTTAGGGTTGTTCGTAGGATTGCAATAAACTGCTTGGACTGAGCACTATAGTTTCCTCTGGAGACTCTTATGTGGGCTTAAACCTGTAGCCAACAGCAGTTCCCCTAGATTACTCATGCTAGAGCAGACAGGTCAGCAACCTGTTCTCCACAGCTGACAAGCGTGTCAGCCCCGCTGTGGGTCCTCTTCTTTTGCCTCAGTCTGTTTTCATGCTGATGTGTACTATTCCCTTGGGAACATGGACCTACAGTACTCTGAGAGGTGGACCTCACCATATTCCTACTGCATCTTGTGTGGGACCACCAAGATGGTACGGACCTGAGCTGGAAATGCTGAACAAGAACGTGGCCATTAACTTTTCATATTTAAACCGACTGAAAATACACAGCTGATGCAGTAGCCTCTGAGTGATGATCCTAGTGATGAGTTCCTCACCTTTTTCCACCTGACCAGAAACCTCTTATACCGAGAGGACTCACTGCCCCTTCTACGTGCCCCTTTATTATGACTTATTTATGTATGAGGGCATCATGAAGCACCAAATGACCGTAAATTGAAGGGACGTTGTAATTCTGTGGCTTTGAGGCTACTTTACTAGTCACATGGAATAAAATACAGACCAAATACCTCAGCTACATATGGCTGGCATTTCAGCATGAGTGTAAATTGAATCTGAGCTAGGCTGCATAAGGCAGGATGCATATTTGTGACAGAAATGAGCTAAGTGAATCTTAAAAATAAAAATGAAAAAAAAAATATCATAGGCATATTGTATTTGGATGACCGGCTAAAGCAAAAAGAGGGTCACCAGGAAAACAGAGATGATTGTGTTATTCTGTCACCGAAAAAGACCTTCCTGAGAAAGCATTTCCACTCAGGAAAATATCAGCTGGTAGAGTTTGCTTATTAGTTTTCCCTGTGGCTTTACAGACCTTTTAGTGGAAACAGAAGTTGCTGAGCGATGTTGAAGTGTGGCTCCAGAAGGTCAGTGGTGTAGGTGGTTGTGTTCTTGTGGTATATTGTAGACACAGGTAGTTCAGATTGTTTTTGTGAGCCGTGAGCCTGTAGGTTGAGAGAACATGTGGATTTCAGGGTGGGAAGACCATTATTAGCTGGGATGCCAGAAACCTTCTGTGTTCCTGTCAAACAGGTTGCCCAGAGAGAGAATTCATCCCTGGGGACAGTCAATACCTGCCTGTTCCCTGGAGTGGCCTGCTCTAGCTGGCCTGCTTGGAGCAGTGGTGTTGGACCAGATGGTCTTAGAGGTGCCTCCAATCTCGACCGTTCTGTGAGCCAAAGGTTTATCCACACTTCAGTAGAAAGGAAATGACTGGAGTTATGTAGTCCCCTTTATTTCCGTCTACCTTCTTGGCCTTTTTCCATCCTAGTACATATACTGCCACCCAAGCTGGGAAGCACTTTCATTATATTTTGGAACACGTCCCACCGAGAGACTCTACTGGAATAACTGTCACAAAGAAGATATCAGCATATAGAAACAAAAGCATGTATTCATGCCAAATGAGTTGCCAAAGCTGCATGCACACGAAAAATGAGTAGTTTAAAAAACAAAAACAGAAATCTTGGATAGTGGTAGAAATTAAATTAGGAGATGGAAATAAGCTATTAAAAGTGGATGAAAACATGTATAATACATGCCAGCAAGTAAAATAATTTGTAAAAAAAAAAAAAAAAAGTTGTGTGATTTCAAGCCCCTTGGAAAGTGTGAAACTGTTAAATCTTGGGTAGTTGATCATTTGATTTGCCTTGTAAGAAAACAGAACGAAGAGTAATTAAGCTGCAGCTCTGACGTTTTCCCCACCATTTAAAAGGCACTGTCAGTGCTGGGGTGACAGAGCAGTGCTACGGCTGCAGTACTGCTACGGCAGGGTGGGGGTCTGCACTAGGACCATTTTTTTTCCCCAAGAGCAGAAGAACAAAGTCTTCCTTTGGCTTAGGGCTTGGTGGTGGTAAAACGCTCATCACTGCAGCTCCTTGCATCTCAGCACAGAATTACAGCGTGCCCTGAAGTCCCCAATGTTTTATGATCTGTCTGGTTCTTAATAAGTCTTTCAAGTAATTGCAGGTGTAATATCAGTCTGCTTTAGTGTGCAGTATAAACCAGTTAAAGGTAGCTGGTAGTCTGTGCCAGATACAACAGTCTTCAGATCTAGGAGAAGAAAGTGAGAATGTTGTCCTCAATTTTGTTTCAGCTCAATCTCCTCTCAGCGCCGTTTCCTCCCCTCTTTCCCCAGCAAAGCGCAGCTAAAATACCTCTTGGTTTGCAGGGAGCTCTGCTCAGTGGTGGTTTCTGGTTTGAGACAGGTTATGAGCTCAACGTTTTCTGGTTTTCTGTTTGGCAAAGCTGATTATTCTGGAGATACTTGAATTTGAAAGCAAAGCTAACAATTGACTTCAGTGTGCCCAGTGAGAAAGAAATTACCTGGCATTGTGGATGAAGCCAAGCTGTAAGGAGAAAGGAGGAGTGTAACACAATAGAGGAACACATCAGCGTTACACCGTCAAAATAGTTCATGTCCATGTTGTGTAAAGTGCTCTAGCTCATATAAAAATAGCTCAAAATCTGGGATCTCCTTTAATTTTTTTTGTGAAAGAATTTGAAAGGAATGTCTAAGTAGAGCAGTTCCTGTAGAAACTATGTGGTTAAACGTTTGTGATGAGTCTTGTGACAGGTGATGGAGCCAGGGTGCCACGTCTTAGACCACTTAATGCAACCTTGAATAAACAGGAAGGCAGAATCCCAGATTTTGCCCTGCAGTGGAGTGGAGCGATCTCATGTTCAGCACTTTGACATCTCCCCTGGGCTTGGGCACTGTTCCTGGTAGGATTAGTTGGGAGATTAAGCTGCTTCCTGAGTTTTGGCGTGCAAGTAAGAATACCCTGGATGCATTGCTCTCTGGAGATCAGAAGATTACCTTAATGCAGTACACAGATAGCAGACATTGGTCTGTATCCAGCAAGAAATAGGTATTACAAGTCAACCCCAGAGCCACACTGGCATTTTACTAAGCAATGGCCTGCAACTACTCATATATTTGTGTAAGTATGCATGGCACTTGTATCAATATATGTACTATATCATGACACAGAATAAATAAAACCTACCTGAATAAATAGTTTATTTTTTATATATAGTCGTACAGCTGCATCATCTGCTGCTTTCCCTTCACCTTTTTCCATTTTTTTTCTTTCTTTCAATCAATTTCTGCTCTTGTATTATTAATTTTTTCAAGCTTTCCATTTCTGTTCTCAAGCTTTTTCTTGCTCCCTAGTATTCCCATTTATATTCCCTCCCAAGCTTAGTCCCTATTCCCTATGTTTTCTATGTCCTGCATATTCTCTTTGAGAAACTCTAGTATGCTCTGAGACCAGAAGAAGTACAGATCTTTGCTCAAAGTTTGCACAAAACCTACTATGGAGGCTTAACTCAGCACACATGGAGTCTCATCCAGGGGTTTTGATGTCCTCTTTCTTCTCTAGCTTGCCCTTCTAAATGCTCCAAGGCAGGCTTGGTAGCAAGGGGCAGCATCAGAAGGGTGTTAGCAGTGACTGCAGCTAAAATGACTCTCTGAGCTTTCTGCAGCTCTAAGCACACGGGAAGAGAAGCAGAGATTGAGACACAGACTTGAAATAAACCTCTCTGTGGCAGCCGTTCGGAGATGTGAGAAGTGACAGGTGGAGCAGTGAAGCAGAGGCTCCTTCACGTGTCAGGAGATTGCTCGCAGTTCCTCGCGGGTTGTATTTGGGCACCGTTGGGGAAGGGCTTTATTGCGTTCAAGGCTTATTTGTTCATAAGGTGGGGTTTTTTTTAGGATCAATATAGTTTGACTTACCGCAGGATAATCCTGTACTCCAGTGCTCAGGTAAATTTGTTCTCTGTATCCAGTATCCTGTAATGCCAAATAATGTCAACTCTTCTCCTTGAAGATGTGCTATAAATTTTGGGGGCTTAGGTCAGAAATTTCAGCTTTCCATGTTAACACAACCCCCCACTCCTCACCCCCTGACCCTGCAATCAGGCGCATGTCTTTATGGCCTTCTACAGGCACATGATCTTTGGAATCTGCAGGACTACTTGTTTGTCTCAAAAACCTTGAGTTGTCAACCCCAAAGTTACTTTTCATTGAAAGCTGGGGGTGACTGTTCTCCCAGAGTACACTTGGGGAGCTTTCTCAGGGTGCTGTGCAGCCAGGTGCTGGGTCCCCTGCCCACAGTCTCAGCTGGGGTGGGACGTGTCACCCCTGAGCAGGACAAGGTGCAGCTGGGGGGGTCACCCTGAGACTGCAGCGCAGCCGCCAGCCAGCCTGGGGAATGGGCAGGGTAAGCCCATATGTTCCGGAAAAAGCCATTTATTTTAAATTGATGTGAATAATTGTGGCATCTTCAAGATACACAGTGTGTAAGCTGACTTTCAGCAAAATCCATGTGGAAAATTTCACTACAAGGAGGGCTGGCATACATTTCACTGTGTGAAAACCACAGAAAGGTTTGGGTTGGAAGGGACCTTAAAGACCACCTAGCTCCAACCCCTGCCCTGGGTAGGGACCCCCCCCTCCCAGCCCAGGCTGCTCCCAGCCCCGTCCAGCCTGGCCTTGGGCACTGCCAGGGATGGGGCACCCACAGCTGCTCTGGGCAGCCTGGGCCAGCGCCTCGCCGCCCTCACAGGGAACAATTTCTTCCCAATGTCTCATCTACATCTCCCCTCTTACAGTTTAAAGCCGTTCTCCCTTGTCCTGTCACTCCATGCCCCTGTAAGAAGCCCCCCCCAGTTCCCTGTCGGCCCCTTTGGGCACTGGCAGGTGCTGTCAGGTCCCCCCGCACCTTCTCTTCTCCAGGCTGAACAGCCCCAGCTCTCCCAGCCTGTCTCCACAGCAGAGGGGCTCCTGCCCAGTGTCAGAGCAAGCAGCACTGTCCCACAGCAGCAATGACTTTTTGTCAGTTTATGTGCATTGAAATTTAACGGTATTTTGAGAACAAGGTCCATAAATAAAGTGTTATGTAAGCTCTTAATGATATCTTTTCCGCTTATCTTTTGGCTTTACTCAGCATCTGGTTTATTGCATCTGTGATGCTGCTGGGTTTTTAATATGTCCATGTTAATTTAAGTCAGAGCTGAACTTAATAAAAATATAATAATGGCCAAATGTTTAAAGGCACATGTGTGAAGCGCACAATTAACCATGGCTTAAGTGAAGTAATTAAAAATCATTTCTGAAATGTAGGAGAGCTCCACATGGTATTGTGATTCTCCCAAACCGCTGTTGTCTAGTGTCCATTTTATTCCTTAATTATTTTCTCACTTAATTCTTTCCTATCAATGCAGAACCTTGTGTTTTTACAGGAAAATAGTAATTTGTGTGGATTTTCAGTGTTCAGTGCTGCTTGTCAAAGGAGGTCTGACTTTGAGGGTACATGATCAGGACTGCCTAAAATCAGGCCACAAAATGAGCCACCCTAATTAAATTACCTGAAGTTGTAGATAGGTCTGATGGACTGGCAGCCAGTCCTGAAGGTCTCTAGAGGTGGTATTGCAGCTTGGTCCTGAAAGGTTGCTAACAAAGCCTTCTGAGACCCAGCTCAGCCAGAGCTGTCCTCTGAAGACCCTGCAGTGTCCATCTTCTTGAGTGGTCTTTTCAGCTTCTTGCTGAAGACTTTAATTTCCATGGAGCTCCTATCCTCTTGCTTTTGGGGTTTTGTGACGTCCACTGAGCATTTTGGAGATGGTAAATAATCTCACAATTCGTGAACGTTTATGCTTGTACTTGAATGATTGGAAAGTTTCACCCCAAATTTGTTAGTCAAGAGACTAACTTGTCCCCAGCAGAGGCTGATGGGCTTTCTGCTTCTGAAGTCAAATACGTATTTTCCTTTTTATTCCAGGAAAGCAAAGCCAAAGTTGAGCCAGAGTTGCAGTGCTGATCTCAAACCACTGGTGTAGAGAGCTGCTGTAAAAATATCTTTTCGAAGCTAAGAGCTGGATTTGTAAACTGTTTTCAGGATATGTGCACTGCCAACAAATGCAGTGGCATGAAATGGCGCAAGAGTTACAGTATCATTAAAACTTTCCTACCAGCAAATGAAATTGCTGAAATGCTATAAGGAGATAATGCTTCATTATGTTTGAAATTAATTAGGGTCTTTAAGGAGACCTATATTTTAGTTGTCTGAATCTGAAAGGGTGACTTGAACAGTAAAGTCTCTCTGCTTTTTTTTTTTTGTTTGTGACCTCAGCTGTGCTGTCTGTCTGCTTAAATGCTGCCTTAGAGGGAAAAAAGGACCTGCTTTTCATATGTACTTCTCCTCATCGGAGGCATTTGAAGTGAAATAATAAGTTCTGAGATAAGTGCCCTGCAGGCCCTTTGGGGTGTCACGGTGCATAAGTCTTCCTGGAAACCATACCTGCAGAGCAGAGCTAAAAATAGGGAAAGTCGTGTGCTGCTTTTCATTACTTTTTTGATGAGATGAGGGTAGAAAACAGGCATTGACTTTTTGTCATTGTTGTGTGTTATTCACACAGGTCTGAGCAGCTTTAGTTCTGTTTATTGAAAAATGAAAAGGTATATATAAAAAAAATCTTAACGGGAAATTTTTGTGTTTGGAGAATTACATAGTGAAGGAGAAGTAGGGGATGTGGAAGGAAATTCAGGAGCATTGCTGAAGCAGTAAGAAAAGAAAAAGTCTTGGTGTGTTATTCAGGGTTAGGAGAAGATGCGGGAACAAATCATGAGCAGATGTTTCAGCCTGATGCAGTAGCCTGGTTTTCTCTCTGATAGTTAGATGACCTTTTGGGAGATGCTAGACATAGATGTCACGCCTAACAGCCAAACCTTGCTTAGAAGGGTGAATGCAGTTGAGGTGTCATCCAGGTCCGTAGCTCCAAGAGGATGGTCCATAATGGCCTCATCTAGGTACCGAGCAGCCAGGAGCTGGAGGGTGGCTCTTTTCCCATCAGTCCATCTCTACTGCCTTTCTGGGCATCCCTGGGCTATCAGTCCTGTATCTCCCTGGGATTCCCACACCCCACCTCTGCCTCCTCCGGTACCTCCCTGCAAATGCATAGTTGCCTTGCTGCCCTCCTCCAGCTCCTTTCCCAAAAATATCTTGTGCAGGTGTCCATCAAAAGTTTTGATTCCCAGAGGATTTCCCCGATCACTGCAAACAAGACTAAGTATGCTACTGTCTGCAGTGGATCGGCGTGAGGACCTTAAGTTCAGTGGGGTGGCTTGCTGGGAGGTCTTATAGCTGCCTCAACTTCCAAAGTAAAAAACATTACCTATGTCTAAAATCTTTTCCTAAGTCTGAGAGTCTTAAACCATCCTTCCTACTGTGATGCTACTACAGAAGAAAAACACACAAAAGGAGAGTAAAATCAGATTTGGCTGTGATGCAGTAGCTGATGGCAGGCTGAGAATCAGGGTGATATGCTGACTGTTATGGCATCATGGTTTGCTTTTGTGGTGCATTCTCTCTCCCTGCATCTGTTTACTTAAGAGCTCCCACTTCTCTGGAAGTGATAAGCGCTTTGAGCAGAATTGTCCCCAGGGGTGTTTGCAGAGTGCTCATCATAGGGCATGGTAATGGTGGTCCTGAGCTGCATCCTGGACTCCCAATGGAAACAAACCATCTTGTTGATGAGTTTATGCCAAAGGCTTCCTGTAGCTGTTGGCTCAGTGAGTGATAACCAGGAGATAAGGTTGCTGTGGGACACCTTTTTTTTCTTCTTTGTTAATACAATTTGCATATTTAAGTAACTTTTCCACAGGTGTACCGACCAGGAGGTTTCTCAGCAGTGACAGGTGTGTGTAGTCTGTGTTCCTCCTCAGCAGTTCCCACTCGATGAATTCCCAGACTGTAAGCGATACAGCGATGGGGACAGCAGGACCCTTAGCTTTGTTTCCCTGGTTTTCATCTTGCGAGGAGCAGATTTATGCAGTGCCAGCGGAGGAGAGTGTTGCTCTGGGGATGCCTCTTTGTGTATTAGAAGGAGGAAAGAGTTCCTTGCTTTCACAGAAGGGAGAAAAAGAAAACTAAGTATTTTTTCAGCCAGTGAATTTTCAAATAGCGTTTACTGATGCTGTTCAAGGCTTCTGAGTATTAAGAGGAATCTTTATTTATCACCCGGGGCAGGGTGGTGCAGGGAAACCGTGGCATGTGGTGGGCTGCCAAGGCTGGGTCAGGAGCTGGCCTCGGAGCATCGCTCAACGGGCAGGGATGTCGGTCAGGGAGATGAGGGTCAGGAAAGGGTGGGGCAAGCCAAGATGCCATGGGGATGTAGAGCAGAGGACACTGCTGAAGGCGAAGGGCTGAGAGCAGCCACTGAGCCCTCACTGAGTGGCCACTGTGGTCTTCCCTGAAAGCAGCCCCTGGTGAGGGATGCTCCAGGGCCAACTCACTCCAAGGAGTAGTGATTGATTACAAGAAGCCTCTGGCAATTAACTCTTGAGGCATGTAGGATGTTTAATTGGCACAGAATTCAGCAATTTATTGTGTCAGTGTGTACTTAATCGTGCACATCTGGGATGATCTGCTCCATAGCTCCGTGGTGGGCTCATAGGATTTAAGGAATAGAGAGATCCCAGATTTGACTAGAAAAGGTTATGAAATCCAGTGCAATTGCATGTTTTTCTCTTCTGTACAGTCTCTGCCTCTCTCCTGTGTAGGAGTGCTAACCCCAATGCTGTAGAAGCTGGAGACAAGCTGTGAAATAAATTATTTTTCCTCTCCAAGCCAAGTCTCTAGGATCATCTGAAATACCAGGCTGATAATTTTCTACGATTATTAATCTACTGAGAAAGAGCATTAATAGTTGAAATCTCTAAATGTTTTGTTTACCCTTCAGTTTCTTATGAATGATGATTAGAAAAGATGGTTTTTATGGATGTTTTGGAGAAAATAATTTTCCAGTGCTGCTAATTTAATCCACAGATTAAATTTGACCCACTTCTCTGTGTCATTATTTCACCTCAGGTATTTATAATCTAAAGTCCTTCCTCTATTGTACTGTGCTTCAAATCCTAGGAGGATTATGTGTAATTATGCGACAGACGCATGGGATGGGAAAAGATAAAAATGTATGCATTTTTTTTACCTGCTGAGAGTTTTGCCTTTTCTCATTAAGAGACACGATGAGGAAGGGAGGTTCTCTCTGCCATCAGCACACCAGATGGGAATGTTTATTGTTGTGCAGCTATCTTGTGTTCTCATGCAACACTTGGCATGTGTGATAACGCTGTCAGGCTCTGGGGTTGATGTTAAAACTGATGAGCGAACCTTTGCCGGGCTCCAGGCATCACGAAATTTTAAGGCAGGCAGCCTGCTAGACTTCCGTGGGCAGCATGCTCTTTACAGGATATGTGTAGTCTGCAAATAGTATGTGCATTATGGAAAATGCATAGGAAACAGTTAATGGATCTCAATGGGAGAATTAAAAGAAACAGCGTCTCACTTTGTTTTTAGGTAGCAAGTACTTGAAAAAGCAGCAGCAAGGAGAATATGAGCAATATCTTCCTGGTATGCTATTTTTGCCATAGTATCAAGAGTTTTATAAAGAACATGGCTTAGCAAAAAATAAAATAAATTTAAATTAATTTTACAAAAAATTTTGCTCACTGTGAAATTACAAGTTTTGGAATCCAAGCATCCTATATCGGTTAGACATGATCTTTTCAAAAAGTACCATGAGCTTCCATTTAATGTCTTCAGCCATCAAGTAGCTGTCAGTAGTAACGTGCTAAGAACAACATACTTAAGTTTAATCCTATAAATCTTGCTAAAAGCCTCACACCCCCCACCCCCCCACCCCCCCAATATTTTTTGCTGTAAACTACAGGGTGTGTATAGAGTGTGGCTTCAAGAGTATTAGCAAGATATTTGATATTACGGCCATTTGAATGATGACATGAAGGTGCATGCATGTTTTTTTCCCATGGGATTTTTGCAATATTTATTTTTTTAATTTTAAGGAAATGAGCAATTTCAGAAAACATCATATTTAAGGTATCAATCCATGTCACTCCCTCTGGAGAGAGTGGACAGTACTTTTGGCTTTGTCCTGAACATCATTAGGTTTAAACTGGCTCACAGTTTTTGTTGGAAATGGCATGGTTTTGAAAAATGTTTTCTAATGGTGTGTAACCATTAAGATAGTCAAGTTTCCTGGCTGTGAGCATATCTATAAATACACGGGTATTTATTATTTATATATAAAATAGAGCATGAGCTCATATCTGTGCACAAATACAAAAATACTTTTTGAGCTGCTGTTTCGAGAACTGGTGGTTTTTGGGTATTTTTTTGTTTTTCATTCTTTGAAGTGGGGCAGGTAAGATTTTTGAGGAGTTTTTGAATCTGAATGCTATGCCTCCAAGCTAAGAAAAGTAATACCTACTGCTCAAAGCGCTGGCGGAAAATACAGGTAAGGTTTTTGCTTCTTCCACAGAGACAGAGCAGCTCTCTCGTGTGCCCCTGCCTGGCAGGCTGCCTCTGATGCGGACACTGCTGGAAGAGCGCTTGCAATGACCGGGAGGTCGCCCGGTTTTGTTCGCCGCTGTTCCCCCCCGCGTAGCTTTTCAGCCGTGCTGTATTATTTTAGGCTTCTGTCCCTTTATTTGTGTGTGATGTGGAATGCGCTGCTTTTTCCTCCAGCACGCTAGCCGTTTTAGCGTTGCGCAGTTGTTTGTCATGCCATGCCACTTGTGTGTTTGGCGTTAATCTCAGCCATGCTCTTGTTTTTATGGACTTTATTCAATTAACTGTTTGGGTTTTTTTTCTGACAACTTAGCAGCCTGTTTTTCCAAAGCTCTGCTCAGGCTTCTCTGTAGATTTGTTTGAACCTACACAAACACAAATACTCTCCATCCCAACTTGCCCTCTGGCTTATTGTGAAGTCTGCCACAGCCTCTGTGGCACGTTCATCAGAAGAATGACAGCTGATGGCCACCGCTCGAGCAGAGCTGAGTCCTCTGCTACAGCAGCAGGGATCGCTGCTCTGGCCACTGCTAACAGCTTGGGGTAGAACTAGGGTATGTGGCTTTAGCAATGAAAATATTTAAACCAGAAAAAAAATAATATGTATTTAAATGAATCTTCTAATAATGAAACTTTTCATGTAAAAATCCTAACAATTCTTGCTGCAGAGCCATAAGCAGGCCTGTGCAAAAGTGAACATCTTTGCATTATTTAGCTTGACATTTAGCACAGAACAAAAGTATTTCTATAAATCCATAGTTTGGAACAGCACTATAATTACTCCGTTTTCTCTAAATGGACCTGTTTTTTGCTTTGCTCTTATTGTACAGATATTTCTTACTAAACATTGCTAGCAACTTCTGCATAAAATTTGGTGTTTTCTGGAAAATGCTAATTTTTGAAGATGAAATCAAATTTTGTCTGCATACGCCGGTTTAGCATGACACTCCGTCAGTGAAGATGAACAGGTTAGAAGCATTATCCATGGCATTTACCTGGCCATGGAAAAGTGGTCTTGTCACACAGACCTAATTTCCTTCTCTCACCAGGTTACAAGTTTAAATGGCAAAGCTAAATTCACTGAGACGCTGAACTTAGATTATTGGAAGCCATTTGATCTAGAACTAAATATCACTCTAATTAAAAAGTGATCCCTGCAGCCTGTCAAAACCTGACATACAGAAGGGCTTACGGACTGGCGGCTCTCGTGAGCAGGAGCAGTTCATGGGGAATCCTTGCTGGTGGAAATTAGTGCTAATGAGGTGACAGAGGCTGCAGGTGACTGAATTTACCCATTACCATGGCCATATGACGACCTGGAAACAAATTTCAGTACGTGCTGATGAAGTGAGGCTACTTGCATACGGTGGTCTGGAAAGTTTGGGAAAATGGGTTTGTTAAAAACGGAAAATTGGCATAGAGATGGTGAGTGCAGGCCCTGCAAAGGGGAGGTGGGTCCTGGGGTCATGTCATAGTCCTGGGGGAGGTCTGGGAGAGAGACACCTCTTGCAGAGATGTGGGTTTCATAGCAAGGGGCTGGCTGAAGGTGAGCTGCCAGTGCTACACTGCAGCACTGTGGGGAGGCTTGGGGTGCTGGTGGCATGTCCTGGTGCTTCAGCGGTGAGGATACACCGGTCAGGTCATCTCCACATGGTTCTGGCTGTTTGCATTTTGAAAAATGGGTTTTGATGCAGTAGAGAGCTAAATGGGTGGTTGAATGTAGGAAATGCTCCGTATATGTACCTTTTAGAGTTTCAAAGCAGTGATTGTCTCCTCAGCATGGCTGTGCTGGGTTGGGGAGAAGAGAACCAAGTCAGCCCAGCCGTGGGGGCTTGCCGAAGGGAGCTGACTCTTTAGCTGTGGTTAGTAGGTGCTGTTGTTGCTCTGCCCATGCTTGATGGTTAAAACTGGCTGGTAAGCTGCAGTGTGAGACCAAAAGTGGCGGGCATGTAAAATACTTTTAAGGGAAGCAATTCAAAATCTTGGTGTTCATTGATCTGGAAACGGATGTCCTGATTAGGCTTTGTTTTAAGTAATTATTTTGTGTCACAAACTGGGCTTTAGAGAATAAGCTGATTTTTTTTTCCTTAAGATCTCAAGAAAAGTAAATGAGAAGCAGTGCATTTCCCCTAATGTTTCCATTTTCAGCTGTATCTGTACTCTCTTCCTTCAAAATAATGATGGTACCCATCGGTTTGAATACAGGCTTATTACATACTAGTATTTTGACCTGAATACGGACTTCACAAACAGGCATCCCATTACCTACAGAGCTGTTGTTTCTTCACCATTTCTTAGACCAGCATATTTAAAAGGCTTTCTGTATTCTTCTAGCAGAAGGCAAACACATTACCGACAAGGTAGCTGGTATTTGTTTAGCGTACAGTAAACAAGGCCAGCTCTGGATGAGGGGATTTTTTTCAAACCTAGCAGAAGAAATGGAAGAAGCCACCACTGAAGGTGCTTTTTTCCTCAAGGCTTCCCCTTCCTTCACCTGGCCATGGGGTTTGTGGATGTAACCAGGGTCACCTTCGTACCCCTGAGGAACAGATGTGTCTCCTGGACCCCCTTTCACCCTGCTGTCATCAATCTCTCCTTGCAGCTTCCTGAAGTGATGGAGAGACTCCTCAGAGGAACAGGGACCTCCTTATTAAGCTGTTTCTGGTGGATCATCGGAAACAGTCTTCTCTTTATTTCCTTTTGCTCGGATTTTCCCACTGTCACATGTTTTCGTGGCGCCAGCCCAAGACCTTTCCTGCATTGCAGAGATGGGTGAGCAGCTGCCTCTCCAGCCAACATCAATGGCTTGCCTGAGGAGGTTGCACAGATAATTTGTTCATTGTGGCTGCACAAAAGCAAAGCCATTCCTTCCTTCCTCCATCACTTCCCTGCCCTGTGAAGCCCTCGCCGAGCCCTCGAGTGACTCGGCACGTGAGTAATGGCAGTAGTAAGGGAGTGTTACACCACCGTGGTGGATCTTCTCCACTGTTCCCTGCCTACCCTTGATGCTTAATGGGGAAATCTGTAGCGTGAACGTGAACAAGCACAGCCCTGACTTTGGGATGAAAGGATGAGCTAGCATCGCTACCATTAGAAGAAGGGATCAGACCAGCATGTTGTGTGCCAGCTTTGCGTCCTCCTGCTCTCTGCAGAAACTGGGTGACAGCTTTGGCTCTGCAGACACTGCAATTGCTGAAGGAGCAAGTGATGTGTTCTAACTGGACCCATGAAATGAGATAATATGCATACAGATTTTTGACTTGGGGCAAAAAAGCACAGAGGATTACTTTATCACAGATTTGCCTTGCCCAGTGGTTAGTCATTAGAGTGTCAACATTTTTATTTATCTTAATATATTTAAACACTTATATTTTAATGTTTTTTTGTATATATATATATAAATGCCAACCCTGAAGTTCAGTTCACATAACATTTTCTTCACTGCAGACTATGCTGGTTTTAAGTAGTTTTATAGGTTACATATTAGATAGGATTCTCACATTTGTCAGCTGTTACAAGAATTCAGGATGGAGAACTGGGTTAGTCCTTTTTATCCCATCTGCTATGTGCTGTGGTGTCTGTAAAATAAGTGGGTGATTATTGCATTTAAGTACATGGTAGCGAGGTGAGGATCTTGGCCTTTTTGTTGATGGCACCCAGAGCACAACAGGCAGGCATGCAGAGCACCTGGGGGGTTAGGCAGGAGGGCAGGGGTCAGCATCCAAGGCTGTTTTAAGAATAAATTATTTTGGCAAAAATGAACGTGATGAGCAGGACTGGATGGAGCTCTGCAGAAGGGGATAGCACTTTGGGGAGCAAACGAGGGGAAAACCCTCGAAGTGAGCATCAGAAGTGGGCATCAAGCAAACATCATCATAAAAAACTGTATTAATTGGTGCTTTAGTTCATGGGAGCTGGAAAAAGTCCATTTGTCTGGAGTTGCCTGTGCGTACCCACAATAACACTAAGTTCTTCTGACACATTATTATTAGCTGCTGTTTTGGGGCCAGGAATCTTGCCATCCTGCAGGGACATGTCACAATGGGCAACACGGGGATGCCAGCGTGAGCACCAGGTATCCGGGATGGAGTGGGATGGTCTTGGCAAGGGAGGGAGCAGCAGCAGTGACTTTGACAGGAGCTCGTTGCCTGGATGGCCATGGGGAGCAGTGGAAGCCCTCTGTCCTGGTGCCTGCATGCTCTCCTGGCCCTGCAGGCAATGCGATTGCTCTGGCACTGCACATGTTCAGCTTTAAACATGAGGAAACAAGCATCCTACTATACTGGAGAGCAAAAAGTGTTTTCCCTGGCTGTTGAGGGAAAGGGTGGGGAATGCTTACAAATACTGCTTGAAAGGATCAGTCACCCACGGGGCTGGAACAGCATGGAATAGCCTTTTGCATGTTGCATCCTGCAGGAAGACTTCCAGTAGCTGGAAGTGCTTTCAAACAAAACAAGCAAAACAAAACAAATCAGATCCATAGTTTAATTAGATCAAACAACCTCCCATTGACTTCAACCCCCGAATGTTTAACATGCATGTGCTTCAGCCAAGTAATCTTATGTGGAAACAGCAAAAGCAGGCCATCTCTGATAAACCTCAGCTATTTAAACACCTTGGGCAGATGTTGGGGGATCTCTTTAAAAATAAGCAAAATATTCATTTTCAGTCATGTTTGCTTTAAACCGTTCAGCGTGAGAAATGTCTTAGGTTAAGCTGATCCTTTGGAAGTTGCTCCGTTGTCAATAGTATTTTATAATTATTCCTTGTTTTTTGAAATGGGCTGAGCTGGATAATCCCATTAGAAGTGGGACCTTTTCAGTGCAGTGCTATTTAAATGGGAGCAGTGCCCCCTTTTGAGGCTGGAGGTGGTGGCAGAGCAATGCAGCAAGTCCACAGAGTAGGAATTCGCAGCTTTTTCTAAATTTATGCTGGCAGTTTTCCCTAGCAGGCTGCAGAGTAAATGGAGGTTGCATCCCAGTGGGCTGGGAGCTCAGCGGTGTCTGGATATGCTACCAGCAGAGCATTTCTGTGTGCCACTGGGCAGGAGCTGGCACTCGGGAGTATTGCTAGCTAATGCTGAGGGTTGTCTCAGGCAGAAGTCTGATCTTTGGGATTGCGTTATTGCATGTGTAGAGACAGATATATATATATTATCCGTTGAAAGTAATCGTTTTTACTCTCTAAGTCATCCTCCAGATGCTACAAACAAATCTAATTCTAGGCGTTTATCAAATTTCCCTCCATGACGTGATCCCAGACCCTGCTGTGGTGGTGGGCCACCAATGCGGCAAGTAGCCAACAGCCCCTGGTAAAGCTGCTGTCATCAGAGCACAGCAAGGTCTCCTGCTGCGGTCTGGAGATGTGGAGCCCTTGCTGGGTTCCTTGGTGAGATTACTGGTCCAGGAACCTTGCAGGCACTGACATGACCAGGGACTGTTGCTGTTTTGAAGAGACACAGAAAAGGAGGCAAAAAAAAGACAAAGCAGGGCAGGCAGGCAGGGATGCTTGCTGTGTGTCATCTGCCAGCTCCTACAAACCTTCAGTGCAGAGCCTCCCCACATCAGGGTGACACCTTTGTGTTTAATAGGATGCCCTCAATGGGGTTTTCTTCCATTGATTTGATGCTACATGAGAAGACATTCATTAAAAAATAATAATTCATCTATTAAATCACAAAACCACCATGAGAAACAGTAGTGCTAGAATGACTAATTGTTACCAGTTCCTACCCTGTGATGGTAAAGTGCTACGTTAAAAATGGGTAACTGCAACCTCAAATCTTGATTGTGTACCTCTATAGTAAAAGAAAGATTGTGTCTAATACCAATGTGTAAGTAAAAGTAGCCTCACATTACGCAGAGAGTAGACTATAAGTCAATGTAATTGCTCTTGATTTATAATGAGAGAGCCTGGCTCAGTAATTCTTAAAAATAAATTAATTGTATATGACATGCTTAAGCATACAAACAAACATCTCTGTGATTAATTTGTGTTTATGCTTCAGTAATATATTGGGAACATTCTCATCTTTTTTCATGAAGGATCACCAGGATAAATTATTTCCCAGGTTTCTGGATGCATGTTGACATATTTTGTTTGGATTATGTCGAGAAGTGGGATTAAACTCTGTTAAGTAATTGCCCAGTGGGGTACAGATTTGGTATTGGAGTGAAAGTTGCACTTTGAAAATGAACGTTTTATGTAGGGGGGGAGGGGAATAAGAAATGACAGTTTATAAAAGTCAAAACAGTGTTTCTCTTCTATCCTGCCAACTGAATGTAATCAGCCATCTTAGGTGGTTTTTCCTTTTATTCCTTTACTTCTTTAAAGAGATGTAAATTTTGCTGTTGAAAAAGAATTGCCTTTGGAAGGGCGACAAAATACATTTCAGCTTGCCATGATGGATAATAAGACCATTAGAGCAACAACAGAAAATCTGATTTAGGGTAACCTGGAGGCGCGCTGGGAGAGACTCCAAAGCAGCGTGAGCCAAGCTGCCCAAGTCAGTGCCAGGCAGGAGAATGAATCCTTCAGGAAACCCGTCAGTCCCTGGCAGGTCTTTGTGTGCACGCTAGGGAGGAATGAGCAGCCTGGAAAGCCGTTTTGCAGGACGCACTGTGGTCAATAATTTATAACCTGGGGAGAAACGGGACCGCAGTGGTTCTTCTGAATTGCCACATTCTGTGAGTTGTTACCACAGGCAGCTATCACATATAATTAACTTCATAAACTGATCAAACTTCAACCTGAACGCTATGCTTCTCTCCTGTGCCCATTCCCATCATTGCCACGATATTCCAGGACCTTCTATGATGAGTAGAAGTAATTAGAGTGTTATTCTCAAAAAAAGTAAACGTTGCCATTTACATCCTAAGGTTATTTCCAACCAATTGGTTATAGTTTGTTCTTACGCAGTAGAGGGAATTCCTTTCAGTATACATCTCCTGCATGGATTTGTAGCCAGAAATAATATCCCTGCCTGACTGTTGCTTTGGTCGCTTACCAAACTAAAGGAGTCAGACCTTTAAGACCGGCTGTCCCTTTTTCTGAGCATCCAACTGAAGATATCACATTTGGACCAAGGTTGCAACTGCTTGTCAGCAGCAGGGAAGTCTGCTGGTCACACCGTACTGTCTCAATTTGCTTTATCACCATATATGTATTTAGAACCTGTTTTATAGCCTTATAGGTCATTCTGGATTCCAAGGTGTTTATTCTGAAGGGGAAGGGTAAGCACATGTCCTTGTTGACTTCTGATAGGCACTGTGGGTTTTCTATGGCTATATTTTCTGCACACAATGAAAACTCCTAAATGGGTCATTACATTGTTAAAGGGACCAAAAAATTCACAGCAATTGGGTTAAAATCCCTCTCTATCAATATCTTATGACACCTGTGTTAGCTTTAGGATTATTGAAACCAGGCAACCAGACCTGAAATAAATTGAGCCAAAGCGGAACATGTTTCAGAAAATGTATTGCAGAAACAAACAGGATAGGGTATTACTGACTGGGGGTGGTGGTCTGAGTATTTCACGAGTATATCTACCTCCCGTGCGAGGAGGGTAAGCAAATAATGGTGTATATGGTAATGCTTCAAAGCATACAGCACCTTGTGCTGTCTTTGAGCAATTACGTTGCCATAAAGAAAATACTGAGATATGTCAGTAATTCTACATGGTTTGGCAGAATTTTCTGCACCCCATGCCAGTTTCTCCAGCACGTGTACCAATGTAGAGCTATATGGCAAATAAATAATATTATTTGACTTTGAAATTTTGATGAGGGGACTTTGCCCTTTCCAAATTGATTCTGTTTGTTCTTTTGGGAAAAAATATTTTTGAGTCAAGATATTCCTATTTGCTTCAAAAGAAATTTCCTAATGTCAAGAAACGTTATCATTTGTAACGTTTGATTACACGTCAACTTTTTGTTGTGGAAGAACCCCAACATTTAACTTTCTTTTGGAGTAATGTGCTTCTCTGAAAAAATGATTTTGCATATTGTTTTGTTGGTGGGCTTCCCTCATTGCTGGTGTGAAGTAAGGATGATGTCTCCTGGGTGAGCAAAACAGCATTTCTGTGCACAGGTCCCCATGGATAGGTGAATGAAGGGGCTCGTGCTGGTGCCTTCAGGAGAGCAAGGCTGGCTGAGGGCTCTGCACCTCCATTTTCTCATTTTGCTTAAACTCTGACAAATGAAATTAAGAGGAAGAAAGCTCAGTTAGATCTGTATTCCTCAGCCTCATTTTAGCTGTTATTGCCTAATAAACTCCAACTGAGCTGTCATTCAGAGATGTCACTTTCTGCCTCCGATGGCAGGTGGTTTGTCTATGGAGCACGCTTTGCGACATTTTTAACAGAAAAGACTAAAGGCTCCATTCATTTTTGCTTACACTCTTCAATACAAAGTGGATTCCTTTTTTTTTTTTTAAAAAAAAAATTACCCTAACTCTCTGGATGCAAATCACAGCAGATATAGTACAATTCTTGGTTTGACTGGAGTACCTGAAGGCAAGCCTGGCAGGGCCTCCCTAGCGGGGCTGGGTGTAACGGAGTGTGGTTTGAGTGCTGCCTCGTGGATGGAAAATGCTTGAAGGGATCAAGGCAGCTTATGGCAGCGATCAGCCATCTGCTTTGTGGTGCTGCAAGAAGAAGGGCTGATGAAGCTGTTGGAGGCACTGGGAGGTCCTGTTGTAACTCCCACCCTTCTAATGATCGCTAAGAGAGGGTTGTCAGTGTGTTGTCTAAAAGCGTAAATTCGGTTGGGTGAATAACTCTTTCAGTTAACTTTGTAATAACCAACTCATTCACAGGACCTGATCTAGAGCCTATTGAAGTTAATGAGAGCTGTTCTGCTTGCTCTTCTTTTTTCTGATTGCTAATTGTGTGTAAACAGCTTTCGGTCATCACAAGTTTGTTTATTTGAAATTATTTGCAGATTAATTTTGGTAATTCATTTCTCCTTGAGCTTGCAGGGTGTTCAGCGTTTGAAGTAGATGATTTCAGTCATTCACATTTGCAGCTCCCGCCTGCGCTCTGTTCCTGTATCCTGACTGAATGGAGTTGTGAGCATCCTCAATCACTTATTCAAAACTTGCTTTTCCATGCATTTATGGTCAAGTTCACAGGAATTTCTGACCTGCTGTGCCGAGTCTGGTCAAATCTCAGTCCTGCCCAGTGTGTATCTTGATAATGGTTGTGTTATGGATGCTTAAATAATGAGCACACAGAGCGATTGTTGGGTTTATATTCCTAATGAACTGTAACATTACCAATGACTAATAATTATCTTCCTTGCAACTTTATGCAATGCGCATTGCAGCGTAGAGTGTGAGGCTCCCAATCCATGTAATATGAGTGTGGAGCAGGCAATCTAGTTCAAGGTTTGTCTTTTAACTTTCTAAAGAATTCAAATATATATCGATATGCATGTCTGCATTATTTTAACATTATTCTGATCCCAAACTGTTTTTTGCTTTCCTTTTTCATGCTCAGAGTGACACAGAATAAGCAAGTGACACTGGGGCTTCTGCTTTCTTCTATTTTAGTAAATATTCCGTGGGCCTCAGTCACTTGAAGATGAGCAAGCGCTCAAGTATTGATGCTGCATTAAAAGGAGGAAGGGAAGTGTGAGCCACTGGGTCAAAATCCCTGTAGCACAGAGCAGAGCATGGCATGCTGCTCATGCTGTGTGAGGTGGAGCCCAGCTGGCTGGCCCACATGGTCTCATGGGGGATCTGGAGGACCCCTGAAGACCCACATGTGGAATTACCCCTTGCACAATCATGCTCTTCAGCTAAAGCACATGCCTTGTGGCTCTGGGCTGTGTGAGTGCTTTGGCTTGAAGAACTGTGAGGACTGGTGATACGGAAAGGGAAATTCTGCCGTTGACTTTGTAGTCAAAGCTGGTGGAGATTGTAGCTGACAGCCAGATGGCAGTTCGCCTGTGGATGCAGGAAGTTCTCTCTTGAAAGTTTGCTTAACTCATCCTCAAAGACAGTAATGGTCTAAAGTTATGCAGCTCAAAGGAATTTTGTGCCATTTGGCTTCAGCCCATACCAAAGTATCTGGGCAGAAAGCCTTCTAGGCTGATCTTGCCTATATAAAGATGTGTATCTTAATGCGTCATCTTATAAAATATGTATTTGCTGGCACTTTCACCGTTCAGATTTTTGGAGCTCTGTTTCTAAGGAGGTTAAGTTCAGTAGCTTTCAACAGTGACTATAAACATTTAGGTGTCTGAGCTGGCAGGGAAGATGGGGCACAAGCAGGTTCCAGATATGCAGAATTGGTTCATAAAAAGCTCTTGTCTTACTAAGGTTGTCAGAAGAAAAAGCTTCAGCACCTGACATTCCGTAGCAGTTACGGTGGCTGAAATACTACAGGGAAGCACAAAAGTGTATGCCTGGATGAACTGTGTAAGGTGAAGAGCGGAGGCACTGGAAAACAGGGTCAGCCAGAGAGCAGGCTCTGCACGGTGGCATCGCAGGGTGAGGGATGAGAGGACATAAAACATCGGTGAAGTGCTCTGGGAAAGAGAATGGACTCAAACGAATACATGCTTGGTTATTTTAACAAAAAAGAGAAAGTGCAGAGTTCTGCTGTCAAGATGTATAAACAGAAATGCTGGGTTTGAGGATCTCAAGCGTTTTCTGTATTAACACCTAATATTTATGATTCCAGTCCTTAAGGGCTCTATGCTTGTATTTTATGTCATGTATTGTAAATTGTTCTTTGGCCTCAATGCACCCAGAGAAATAGAAAGAAGAAAGGCAGGAGTGGGAGAGCATCACAACATAAGAACAGGCTGTAGGTTGACACCATGTTTGCACATTTGTGCAGCATGGGAACTAAACTGTGCTGTGAAAAACTGTGTCTTGCTCTGGCTGAAGTCATGAGCCACTTCTGCATAAGAGCAGGATCCAGCTCTGAACACACTGTGATGCTTGAGGGAAAATAACCCACAAAACCCCCAAGTAAACCATGTAGATGTAGCTTCTCGCTTCTGCATAGCTTTGGTCCTGTGGCTGCTGGAAGGACAGAAAGACTGTTATGTCTCTGCTGAGCGTTTTCTCAAGTCCTCCATCTTCTGGGTTCATGGGCAGGTATGTGGGTGGGCAGAGGGAAGAGCACCCTTTGGAGAGGGCCTGTCCGTGTCCTCTTGGTGCTGAGGTATTTGTGCAGTTGTGTGCAGTGAGGTTTAGGTGTACCATCCATGCGGCAGCTGGGGACCCTGTCCTTGCCTTCCTCAGCAGGGCCAGGCTGAGAGCCGGCACCTTGGGAGGGATGGGCAGTTTGGAGTGGTCAAGAAGCCCAAACGTGCTCATGAAATCATGTCACGGTAAGGCTGGAGCCACCATGTCCTCATCCAGCTTTGCATAGTTCCTTGTGACGTGTGGGACACGGCCATAGGTAAATGGAGAAGACCCTGTTGGGTGGTGGGTGAGCATGCACCACCACAGCCAGCATCTGGTGGGCTGTGCAGTGGCCCAGGGCCCAGAAGGCCTTGTCTTGCTGGTGATAGGGGTGGGATGGGATGAGAGTTTCTGTGTCAGAAGTGTGTCTTTCTGAATTTGAGTTGCTTTCTTCAACAGCAAATGTTGACTTCCCACCCCCCCACCCCCCTCCAGTTTAAGAATAACTCTATTTGGTTTAGCTTAATTGATTCAGAACTGATTTCAGATACACTGTTTCAGTGTGGTTGTAACTGCAGAGATGCTTGATGCAGCTTAAGAGTCACCATCTCTTCCCTCACCACCTCCTTCCTTCCACCTGCTTCCTGGTCTTAGAATGCGGAATGTTTTCCCAAGCTTTTACAGAAGTTTCAGAAAAGCTGTGAGCCATAAGTCACGGAGTGGAAGTGAAGCACTTTTCCATTTCAGTTTGGGGAGGGGTTTAGATATGTTTGCACCCTCCCTCCTCTCCTCCTGTCTCAACACATCACAAGTGAGCGGTTCCTGGGTGACCCCAGGCTGTGATGCAGAGTAGGACCATGCTGTGGCATCAACCATCATCCTGTTCTACCCTCGATGCCTTGGGTTTCAAGTTGCTGCTGTCTTCTAGTCACTGAAGAACTTTGCAGCCACCTCTTGCGAGGACCCCTGGGCTGCTCTACGGTGGTGTGTGGAAATGGGGGTACCTGTGTCCTCTGAATGCCCAGTGGGATGGGCGGGGGGCAGGGATTTCTGCAGGAGTAGGTGTGGAAAGGAAGGCTTGGGAGGGAGAGATCAGGATCTTTGTGCATCTCTTAGGTGGCATGTCCCAGTCCCGACTCTGGAACGTGCTTTAGCGAAAGCCAAGAGCAAGGATCTGGTCTATTAAGTCTCAACGGAATACAAGCAAGAAGTATCGCTTTGCTGTGCAATTTCTAATCTTAAGTCAACCTGTGAGGGCCCAAAGAGGGGTGGCAGGAGGTGGAGAAAGCCCAGAGTCCTCATCCTGTGGCTGTAAGCTGAGACCTTACAGAAATCTCATGGAAACACACGTGTGAAGGTAAAGGGAGAATTTATCCTGACAGTTATACTACATATACAAGGCTGTATTTTCTTCCTGTTTATGCCAGTTTTACTCCATTGGCATTTATTCCTATTGTAAATCACAAAAGAGCAAGTCCTTTTATTACCAGGTATTTTAAAATAGCTTATATTATATTGTCTGATCCTTACAGTAATTCTAAACTGTTCCTTTGTGCCCTGCCATCTGTGTGAAAATAAAATGGTCAAAAGAACGTTTTCCTTAAGAAAAAAAAAATGTAGGTGGCTTGATTTTTTGCTATTAATGTTGGAATTTTTTTCTAAATCAAATACTTTCGGTGCAAATTTCATTTAAATCAAACCAAGAAGGCACTTTTTTTTTCTGAGGGGGAAGTGTCTCAGCCTCTTTGTCAGAAGAGCACTTTCATCTTCTGTGTTTACATCAGCGAGTTCAGAATCAGTTTGATGTTGGAAAGGAGCAAAAGTTGCTCATGTCAGTCTGCTGCCCTTAGCCCAGACCGGCACTGTTGTGCCTCCATCAGCATGTGACACGGGCTGGGGTGAAGTCCATCGAGGTGGACAAACGGTGCGTGTGGGCAGTGCACTTGAGTCACGCAGACAGGGCAACCTGCTACTTTTTCCTTCCCTGCTGGTTCGTTTCCATTTTGGGTTGAGTTAATGAAGAACCATCTGCTGAATATTTAGGATTTAGAGCCGTGCAGCAAGTACAGAAGTCTGGTTTTGCCAAGTTCTGGCAGAAGAATGGAGAAAAATATCTTGTTTTCCTGGGTTTCCTTGGGTGTTGAGTGGAGGCACCCAGACTGGCTGTGCAAGAACGTCTTGGCTCCTAAAGAAGAGTTGGGATGTGGAGTCCTTGTTTTTATTGAATACCATTCCTGTAGTCTGCACCCACAAGCTACCTCAGCCCTTCCGTCCTCAGAGAGATGCTTGGCATTGGTCCAGAGGGGAAAAATCCCACCAGAATAAACCCTCTCATGGTGCTTTTCTCCTCTGTGTGGCTCTTCCATGCAAGGAGCAGCCCAGCCCAGGGGTGCTGCAAGCCTGCAGCCTCGGGGCGGGTGTCCATGTGCGGGTGGCCACCTTGGCCTGACTAAGGTAGCCCTGGTGCTGCAGCACAAGCACAGGGGTCCCAGGATGTCCCCCACAGTGCCACCAGTTTAGCGGCTCACACAGAGGCGAATTACTGCTGCCTTTGATGTATTATTTTTCGCTGCAGTTTAGTATCGTTTGATCAAAGCCTTCGATGTTCCTTGAGCAATAGCTTGAGCCTTTTTTTTGTGCCTACATCGTTCTCTGTGTAGATCGGCTGCTCATGTGTAGATGTGGTGAGATGTTAAGTCTTTTGGATCTTGTTTTTAATATTAAACAGACCCTTAGGAAATCAGCTATAATTTAAAACTATCAAACACTTGGGTGACTTACGAGTACCTAGATAATAAGGAAGATATTAGGTAGCCGTATTCTGATTTTTAGAGGTAGAATGTACAAGAACAATGTATGCAATCATTATTTTTACTACAAATGTTTTAAAGCATATGTGGGTATTTTCATTATTGAGTGCTATCTTTAGCTCTTCCAATTAATTTCAAATTCCAGGAGTCCATATAATCTGACAGTGTTTGCTGTGCCGAGAAATGTATTAAGGACAGTTTATGATACACTAATTAGAAGTGCATTTAAAAAGCCAATAATGTAATAGTTTTGAAGAAATCTGCTTACGCTTTTTTTCCATTCTCATCTGTTACTTCTTAAGCATTTTGTTTTCTGTGATCACAGCAGCAGTATAAGGGCAGGGTTGTGATCTGCTGGAAATCAGAGTTCTGCTAGTGAAGGTGCTTAGATGCTGCTGAAGGACTGCAGCTGAGGATACGGTCCCCAAAGCTCAGCCCTCAAGAATTCATCTGCTGTGGCTTCGTATTTCTTGTGTGAAGTTCTTCCGTCGCCTGAGCACTGAAGGCGGTTCTGCAACCAGAAGTTTATTGCATTGCCTGGGGAAATATGCAAAAAGAATTATTAAACTTTTCAGGCCAAGGCCTTGTTCGCATGAAAGTACACTTCGTGATATATGTAAGGAGAGGAGTGTGCTTGGAAGTACCTTGACTGTCACCGGAATCTGTTTCACATGGAAATGACTGGAGATTATTTTGTGGTAGTAATACCTGTGTTGATATGGAAATACAGAGGGATATCTTCTGTATTTTGATGGGAAGACTGGTGGCCAGGACTGAGATCTGAAAAGAACCTCTGAATCTTATTTCCCCTGTGGCTATTGCAGTGCTGGGACCTGCTCTGTCAGTTCATCTCTGTGCCTCAGTGTCTGCACAGGAATCCAGGCAGGCAGATGCTACTTACTCATTATTTATCCGTTGCAAATGTTTTAAGTTCCAATTAAGAAATGAAAAACATTTTGATGGAATTCCTGAAGGGAAAGAAAAAAATAAATCAGTAATTGACAAAGTGTAGTGTTAATCAGCATGTTTTGGATTTAAAAGTCAATTCAAAATTTCTTTTTTGATGAAGAAAGAAGATTTTAGGAAGTTGTTTTGGGTTCTTTCCCCCCTCTGCTGTTCCTTTTGTTTCTCGGTGCTCTTGAATGGGCTTGCTCCCGGGAGGGGAGTTGTGATCTTAGATGACCAAGCCCCAGTGGTTGAGTCAAGGAAGCAGTGGGGAAAAGCTGAGCTGCTGGGGGTGGTGGTCCACAGGCAGCCAGACAAGATTACAGGAGAATCCCCCTTCTTGTCTTCATCTTCTGCCTTAGCAACTTCTTAGGAATTGAGCCACGTAGAGTAGCTTCTGGCTGTGATTTCTTGAGTGGTGAACTCTGTCTCTGGGTTAGCCTGTCCTCAGAAACCCTTTGGTGACCAAAGTCCTGCATCTCTGTTCTTGGGCATTCTGCACCTAAACTTGTCGTCAGAGCAACTGCAAAGATTTGAAAACAGCATGAACAGGGCTGCACACTGACTGGCTGGACATACATAGCACATACATAGCAGCTTTTTTTTTTTTAAAAAAAAAACAACCCAACAAATCTACACCTGGAAGATGTGGATAGGTGACTCTGCCTCACTCTTTGTAGGATCTGTCACTCTGCTTGGGCTGCAGCTATCGGACATCCAATACTATGAGCAGACAACCTCATGACAGGAATTGAGAATTATTGTCTTTTTGCATCTGAATTGAAATGATAATAGGGAGCAGACTGCTTGCAGGATTTGCAAATTAATCCTGCAGCGATGGCTGATGGTGGCTTCCCTCTCTCTGTTCATAAATAATGTGCTTTTGCCTTGTGCTGCTGAGCAGAGCTCAGCTGTAAGAGGAGCTTTTAAACTTTTTGGCTTTGTTCATTAAGTGTGGGAATGGGCAAAGCCAAATATCAAGAGTTGACAATGGGGGAAGTGTTTGACTTTGCCATGGTGTTTTATTAAATAACAAAAAGAGTTTAAAAAAGTGACTCTTTCTAGTATTTTTTGTAAGATTTTTTCCCCTTTTTTCTTTTCTCTCTCAAATGCCTTTTGCAAGCGATTTAAATAATTTTTGGGCCAAGGCCTTCGGTGACATCAGCTCCTGCATCAGCACCAGGGCGGCAGGTTTTGTGTGCCGAATACAGCGCGAAGTGCTGTCGCAGAGACAGCTGTGCCAACAGGGGTCAGATCAGCAGGTCAGCGTGTCTGACTGGCACGTGCTCCCAGCATTTTGCCTTTGCACTGCTGAGATCTCTAGGATGGTTTTACAGTAGAATAGAAGGTGGAAGAAATTGAGACACAGATTGTGTTGAAGTGTGTTACGCACAGGAAAGCCACATATCCAGCATGCCGGAGGGTATTACTGACAATAGAGAAGCTGCAAGGGATATACTCATCTTTTCCCTTATCTCCCTGTTTTTATTCTTAAAACCTGAGCCTGATGCTGTGCTTTATCATTGCACCAAGCCTGGTGACTAAAGCAGAGCAGAGCTCTTCTGCTTGATAAGGTTTTGCTTGCATTCATCTGCAAATAGCCAAACAGCGTATCAATGGCTGGGGGCTCCTATCTGCCGGTCCCAACCCCTGGGAAGCCGCTGCTGATTGACTGTAACTGGGATCAGATGTGGCCCCGCTCCAGTGCGTCCTGCTGCTGAACTTGAGGGTTGCATGGTGTACTGGAAAGCTTAGCACCAGTGATCAATTTTGGCTAGGAGAAATGAGATATGTTTCCCACTCTAAACACTTTTTTTAACAGGCTCACGCAAATTTTGCACGTAAGGAGCGATTCTGTAATGAAACTTAATGGCTAATTGCACCCTTAATAAAATTTGAGTTGTCATCAGCCACTGAAAAGAGACTGGTAAATCATATAATAAAAAATAATACACGACCTAATGTTGCCTGAGTATCAAGGTGGGAGTTTAATGATTTTCATTGTTAATTTTAACTGATTTGTTGATCATTCATTGACGCTTATTCAAATAAGTCGTGGAAATGCTGGTAGCTAACTTACCTCTAAAGGGAAATTATGTATTCAACAGCACAACGATGGTGTGGCTTCCCAAGGAAATGAAATCTATGAGGGCTCGATTTCTCTTTCTGCTGGTTTGTCTCTCAATCCAAGTCCCAATCAATATTGAAAGAATTGGGCCGGTCTGGAGCACACTTGATGGTGGAGCCTCAAAGTCTGCTCACCTGCTGGGTCTCATGGAACTATTTCCATTCGCAATGGTTGAACACAAAGGAGTGTCCTAAACAGTACTTACTCCAGGAGAAAAATTGCGGTGTGAGCTCATCTCCTAGTAGACATCAGTGAATTGCAAAGTGAGAGGGCAGGGACTGACTGACAGAGAGATTTGAACTTGGCCCATACAGAACATCTCCCTGGAGGATGAGCCACTGGAAATTGGGCTCTTTTAAACATATCCTCCTTAACTCCTGGTAGCTGTTCCAAGCAGGCTGGGTGGTGGGTCTTGACAGTCCTGTGCTGCTGGCAGCTGGCACAGAAAATCATGGAAGCATCAAACGGCATTTGAAGATCTGTCCCTTCCATTTTCAGTGCTCCTCTGCAGCTCCCTTCTGTACCAGCACAGCCTGTGGTTTACTGGAGGGGAGGAAAAAACCCAGGCATTCTCTTGCTTCTGCTTATCTGGCCTCATGGCATGCTCTGGCCAAAATTTGGAAATCGATCGGTTTATGCTGTGAGCAGGCAGGATTTTCCCTGGGCTGCCTGTGAAGGCTCCCAAGCAGTCACAGCTCCGTGCTGCAGAGTGCCTTCACCTGAGGAAAAGGCTCAGGGCTGGCAGAGCCCCGCTTCTGCTCCCCAGCCCAGCGCCTGGAGGAAACTGGTGTGTTCAGGGCCAATCAGTTTGTCCCTTGCCGAGGGATTGGAATGGGTGTTACCAGCTTTCTCAATGCTCGATGTGGTTGTCACTGCATAGCTGAACTGATAAAGCACATTTGGAGCTGAGGTGGTTGGGGGTGGGGTGCTGTGCTTGGTGGGTCCTGGCAAGCTGCTGCACTATCCCTTGACCCAAGTGGAGGCACCTGGCCAGCTGATCTGCTCTCCCCAGAGTGATGCTGGCTCTCTGTAGAACCACCATAGGTTAAACCTGCTTTTCCCCTGGCTCAGACCTTGCGGGGTATCTCACTTTGAGCCTGTTTTCCAAGAAAGATCAGAAGATGAAGGCTGTATGAGCTCTTACTGGAGAAACTGTGCTAATGGCTGATACAAGGCAGGCATGAAAAGCGCAAGGCGATGCACATCTACAGTTCCTTTTTCATTTCTGTCCCCAGTTTTAGATAGTGTTTGGAGATTATTCTGCCTATGAGGACTGCAGCACCTGGCTCACCTGCTGAATTCCTCCTCTCCCTCACACATGTTCTCATACTTTCTCCCACCTGCTCCCATTCTGTATCCCCTGTAAGCACTTTAATCCTGCTCCTGCTGTCAGGTTTTGTTATTCTGCCCTGGGGAAACTCAATCCCTGTATTCACCCTCTCCCAGGAAAGCTGGAAGTATAGGTTGGTCAAGAATAAGATTATGCTTTTGTTCTCTCCAGGTAAAATCAGTGCTGGTGCTTATAGTCTCTTGAGATCAGCCTGCTCCTGGATAGACCCAGCTCCTGCGGTTCGGTAGCACAATGGGCATGAATCAGTTCAGAGCAAACAAAGCACACAGGCGGTCTGTGAAGTGGAGCAGGGGCTGGTAAGGTTCATGTGTGCAGCTCCCCCAGAAATTACGATGATTATAAAAACAAGTGGTTTTGCTTGGTATAATCATATATCAGCAAGAGAGAGAACAAACAGCGATACTTTGTTTATGTTCACTTTGAAGAGTGAAAATGGAAATAACCTGATCGTTGTTAGTGGTACAGTTGAGGGTCTGGGGCAGAATCACAGTCGTGGGTGTGTTGGGTGGAACTGGCGATTTGATTTGGTCAGGCTAGCCATAGCATCATCTGCCAAGGCTTCAACCTCCAAGGACGGAATTTCTGTAACTGGTCTGGATCCTCTTCCTAGGGGATACGCTACTTCTGTGTATGTGAAAAGAGCTTGTACGCCATCATCACTATCGCTGCCTTTTTGCTAGTGTTAAGGGAACTTTAAAAACAAATCAGGGGTGAGCACTTTCTGTCTGACGATAAGTTCTTAACAAGAAACTCAGCTTTAAAAGGCTCAGTAATAGAAAATACTGTTGGTGATATCCCCTCCCAGACCATTTTTCAGAGCTGGTGGGCTTGGCGGGGATTGGTGATGGTCAGGTTGCACTGGGAGCTGCTGGACCTGCACTCTTGGGCAATGGAGAGCTCCTTCTTGGTGACCACTGGTACTGGTGGGTTGTGTGCAATGCTTCTCCTCTCCTTGGGCAATGCTTCTGTCCTGAAAGCCTGGTTCCTCTCTCCTCATGGAGTATCAAGAGAGCTCCACTCCTCCAGGGAGTGAGAGCACTGGGCTTGGTCACAAGAACCTGACAACCTCTTGTCCCAGTAAACTGAAAGTTTGTTATTTAATTCAGGCAGTTGCTTCAAAAAACTCCTTTCCCATAAATAAGTTTTGGTGGTGGTCCGTTCCCCCCCCCCCCCCCTTTCAGTTTTTAGGGCTGAGCTAAGAGAGGTCACAAGCTGTAAGAACGTGCTTGGTGAATCCTGCTTAGCCTGGGCAGCCCTGGGCAGGCTAGTTCTCAGCCACAGCTGCTGGGCACCACTGCAGCTTGGGGGGTGCAGTCTCCCTCCCACCCCAGTGTGCCCATGGCTGGGGTGTGCACGCTGGCTGAGCCTGCAAAACTATCAAAATCCTCGAGTACGGGAGCTAAAAGAAAAATGAGACCTTGTCTTCGTTCTTCCGCTCTGAGTTTTTTCATGGTTTTTTTTGTTTGTTGGATTTTTAACTGTGTTACTCTTTCCCTACTGAAGCTAAAGGGAATTACACAAGTTTTGATAGAGCCTGGAATATATAAAATCTGGTGTAATAGGTTTCTAGGTTTATATAATGGAACACATTCCAGTCATTCAGCAATTACTCCTACACCCAGTGTTTCAAAACAAAGATGCGAAAACTAGGTGTGAGACACTGAAGTACAGGAAACACAATTTCAATTGGCGAAATAATTTTTCTTCCTGAAAGGAGGTTTGTTTTCTTGATAGTCCCTGCTCACTGGGACAGATTTGTGCTATCTCACAAGAAATGCAAATTGTTGTTTAAAAAGCTGTTTATTCTTGCTTAACACTATAAAGCAGCATTTTTTTTTTCCATTTGCATTTGTGTAAGGGTATGTATTTTAAAATTCCTCTTTAATATTAAACTGTTTTTTCAATTAGAAAACTAAAAAAGAAACCCTTTCTCAGGCCTGTACAGCATTAGTGAAACTTTCATTGCTGAGTCAAACAAGAACAGGCTCTTTTCAGGACAGCGTGATCCCTGTTGCTGGCAGTCGCGTGGGTTTTGTAGCACTTACAGCACTTCCTCCTGCTTCAGAACACCCTCATAAACTGTATTTTTATTACTTTTGCCTAAGCTGATGAGGAGTTAAATATTGCACCTGGCTTTCAGAGGAGGCAGGGGGCTGTGCATGTGTTTGAAGTCTGATTGTGGCGGTGCTCTGAGGTGAGGCTGACTTTTTCTGCATCTGCAAGCCGTGTTGGGCCCCAAGTCCCATCCACTCCATGTGCCTGCATTGGCAAGGGAAGGAGGACCTCTGGGAGTAGTCCTCAAGCTCTCTGTAGGCAGCGTTGGGCTCAGCACTGGAACAGGCTGCCCAGGGAAGTGGTTGAGTCACCAGCCCTGGAGGTGTTTAAAAGGTGTATAAGCATGGCATTTAGGGATGTGGTTTTGTGGTGGACTTAGTAATGTTAGGTTAATGGTTGGACTTCATAATCTTAAGGGGTTTTTCCAATCTAAATGATCTATGATTCCTTTCAGACAACTCTTCTGGGCTGTCTTTTCTCCTACAGCTGGTGGTTCAGGCACCTGGCAGCTCCTGTGCAAGCATGGTCCAATTTCTTTGAGTTCAAGCAGTGCTCTGCACCATTAAAATATTTCCATCCTTACCCTAATAAGATGTCCATGGCCCATCTGCAGGTGGTGGAACACAAATATGGTCCTCCTGGTGAGGTGCCCTGGCTGGGCACACGTTGTTGGATATCACTCTTCCATGTGTGGACACTGCCAAGATGTGCTTCCAAGCCGTGGTGGGCTGGGCTCCAATGGCTTAGGTAGCTCCAGGGAAGCTGGAGTGGAGCTTTTTCACCTAAACCAGCTGACCCTACTGTGGATCCAGGAGGTACCCACAGGATCTGTGGAGCAGACAATGGGTTTTGGTTCGCTATGTCCCAGCATTACAACATAAAGCATGAGTCTGGGGAAAGGCATTTTAATGTTCTTATTTCATGCTAGCTCCAACCTTGTTCTGCTTGGTTGCACTCCGTTGGTTCATCAGTAAGTGCCCTATTATGGATGTGCTGTGCTGTGGACCTCAGCACGGCTTTGAGCAAGGTGTAGTGAAATTGTGGCGTTATCAAATTAATAGGTCCAGGTGTCTCTGCACCTCGGGGTGACTCTCAATGGATCTTGTTTCATTTGCTGCTGTGCTTGGCTGCAGGGGGCACAGGAGGTGCAGGCAAGCTAATTCACTACCAGCTTCTACTAGCAGCAAATGTAGCTTCAATTGTTACGGTGGGACAGGGGAAACTGTATGGACCATAAGAAGAAGGTCCAGAGTTGGCCTACTCTGAACATTCTTGGTCCTGCGTGAGGTCTGGGGCTCACCTAGAGCTCCTGCTGTGTATCTGGATTCCCTCCTGCCTGCATCTGTGATTCATCATAGTCTCAACTTAATGAAACTTCAGGTTTCTGAAGAGGGACACGAACTTTGCCATGTTCTTTGCCGTGTTGTTTTGCAACCTGTGGCTAATTTCTGTAGCATTATATATACGTGTGTGTGTGCGCAGTTTAGGGGCTGAATCTATCTCCTTGGTGCTGCTTCTCATTAAGTGGGTTACCAGAGTTAAAAATACATTTCTGAAAGATGTTTTGTCAAAATGGGCAAACGGGAGAAATGGTTAAGAATTCAGGATTTGTTTTGAAGAGGTGGTTTTTAATGTGTTTGATTTTCATGTGCCTCTGCCATTTTAGGTGGGGGAAAGTCAATATATTACTGTACGCTCAGAACAGCCAAATAAGTAAGATGTGTTTACTGTTAGACTATAATACTGTTGAAACAGGTCTGGCAACATCATCTGTTTTGTGATGCCAGGAACAACAAAGTGTTGCTTCAATTAAGCCCGTCACTTGTAGATGATTTCTTTTCTTATTTTAGAAGATTCATTGAACCCACTGCCTGCAATCTGTAGGTTGCAAACTCCTCAAAGAGCAGTTCAGGGAGGAAGATGTAGTGTGGGAAGGTTTCCCTCTACACTTGTCTTTACAATTCCCCCCAGATCAGGGCCGTCCTGGAAAGATGCCATATTTATTGTGTGCAGAGGATATATCAACCTGGCATGTTGTGAACTAACCAAGAAATCACGACAGTGTCATTCTCTGAGCATGCTGGAATAAGAGGCTGGGAAATTTAGAAGTACCAATTGCAGGGGCCACTATTTTAGTGCAGAAAGTATGGAATACACACTTGGAATACTTGCTCTAGGTGAACCTGCTTTAGCAGGCGATTGGTCTAGATGATCTCCAGAGGTTTCTTCCAACCCTGACTGATTCTGTGGCGTAAGAAAGCATGACTACTGTGCTAAGCTTTAATTGCCAATTTAAGGGTGTCAAGCAGAAGCAAGACTTACAAGACAATGTGTCTATGACTTTTTACTTGCAGCCAGGACTCAGTTTAAAAACAAAACGAAACAAAAAAAAAAACCCCAAAACCTCCTTCTCAGTAACCCTGTCAGGAAATCCCATACCAGAGGGATGTTTTCTCAGTGCTGAGACTCAAGCAGCTCAGTTTTTATGTCCAAGGTCAAGAGAGAGACTGTTGCTCTGAGTATGTCCCATGTGTGGTGCTAGTTGAAGTGGAGGTACCCATGTTGTCCTCAGGTTCCTTTTGGAGAGTAACTTGGCAGCCCAAACCTGTGAATCTTACCAAGACATGTGCACGCTGGCAGTCCTGCACCATGGAGAAGAGCAGTCTGTCCCCTTGAATTCAATTAGCTGACCTTTTGATGGGTGAAAAAAAGAGCAAGAGGTAAGCCTGGAGATAAATTCTTGCAAGAGCGTAGAGGAAATGTTTCTTAATTCTTTGCCTTGGCAGGGACACATGATTGTGACCCAGCAATGGCAGCTGCAGTGGTAGCCCTTTGCTCCTGTGGAAACAGCAGCAGGGATGGTGTTGCAGTGAGGTCTCTGTGATAGCTCAGCTGAGGTAGAAAGAGGCAGACTCGATAAAAGAAATGTTTATGCATTAGGAAAAGGGTTTTCTCTGCTGTGTGATGGTATCTCTGATATTCCAGGACAATCCACAAAAGTCCTTAAAAGAAATAAAAATGCACTAACATCAGTTAATTCCACATATAGAAGAGGGAGCTTGTCTTACACCCATACGTACAGGAATATGTGGTAGTTGGGATCTTACAGAAGTTTTCAAAGCTGGGCTCTCCCACCAGGGTGGGCATGGTGGTTGTCCTGGCAGACTGAGCAGAGAACAGACTGAGATGTCGACAGGGTTGCTCTGGGTCTTCCCTGGCTGGTTTGGGTCTTTTCAGTCCCTCAATGAAGAGTGCTCTTTGCTTGCCAACTGCTAGGTGCTGCTAAACAAAAATAAAAGTTTTAGGACAGAAAAACACTGATGTAAAATAATTATTGAGTTGTTGAATGGTTAGGGCTAACTAGAAACCAAATTCCTGTGCTTTTAGGAGCTATTTCTTTGAGTTCATAGAAAACTGACCTGAAAAGAGCTTTTTGCAAAGGATGCTCTGTATTTGTGCATCCATAATTAACTGGAGGCTGAAGTCATCTGCTTTGGGGGTGCTGCCAGGCATGGAGAACCTCAGTGTTACAGTCCCTCCCATATGCCATTAGATGGAGAGGGACTTTTTTAAAAGGGCATGTAGAAATAGGACAAGGGGGAATGGCTAATTTAGATGAGATATGAAGAAATTCTTGACTGTGAGGGCGGCGAGGCGCTGGCCCAGGCTGCCCAGAGCAGCTGTGGGTGCCCCATCCCTGGCAGTGCCCAAGGCCAGGCTGGATGGGGCTGGGGGCAGCCTGGGCTTGGGGGTGGGGTGGGGTGTGGGGTGTCCCTGCCCGGGGAAGGAGGGTGGGACTGGGTGGTCTTTACGGTGCATTCCAACCCAAAGCGTTCCATGATTCTATGATACAATTCTGTGATCTCTGGCCGCAGTTATTTGCTGGTGAAAAGTTCCACTTACACACACAGAGGTTTGGTGAAGACCTTGTTGGAAAACAATGGTGAGAGGATTAAACTCAACAATGTCAGAACTTGGGTTCTGTAATTATTTCCTTTAATCTGAGCAATGATAAGATCTTTGTGATTTCTGGAACTTGTAGGATTACTGAAAATGTAATTAAAAATGAGGTACATAGGTGAAATAGATGACCCATAATGATTCTGCTGGAAAATGTAGAATGTATTTGTCGTTAATAAAATGCTTCTCCTTTTCTGATTGCCTTCCATGGCTGCAGCCCTGGGCTTCCCGCTGTGGGGAGCAGTGTTGGGGCTGGAGTGGGGTACGTCTGCATGCTCAGCCTCTGCCTCTCCACGACAGGGTATCAGCTGGGGATGTACGTGGGCACCTTTGCTTGTTGTTTCTGTTGTGATACTCTGCTGCTTGGCATCAGGAGCCTTTCCATGTAAAACAAATTAGCAAGAGTGAAGCCCCCAGTGAATTTCATGCAGTTCTGCAGCATAATAAGGAGGGAATAACATACATATATATGTGTATATATATATTTTAGAAAGGGAAGATTTAAAGTTATTGCAGATGTGTTTGCAACTCTCAGAATTAAGTTTTTCCATACTCATATCAGCTCTTAATTCAGCTAATTGCAAATGAAGTAATCAGGAATCTCAGTGGTATTGCCATGAGAAGTGCACTGCCCTATGGCAATAATTCTCATCAATGCATTGTTTAGAGTATTTATGCTGCAGGCAACGTGGGATTTGTGATGTCTTTTTCCAACTGGAGGTTAGGCTCAGTCCGTTAATAAATTTATTATTGGCCCGAATTTTTTTTTTTTTCTTCTTTCCAACTGTACTGTTCTTTGGGGGAAGGCGGGGAATGGGAAATGTTAAACAATTAGGTTTTATTAAATAAATATTTAGGGTATTGATTATATTCTTCATTTTGGATCCCAGCAAGACAAATGCCACGTAGCTAATACAGGAAACCTTCAGCCAGGGGCTGCGTGATGCTGAGCTGCGCAAGGGGCTTGCCCTAGTAAGGGCCACTTGAAATCAGTTGTGACATTCCTGGTTCAATCCATAATGTGCAAAGTGCTGCTGAGCAAGCACAGGTCTTCTTGTGGAAAATTTTGAAATTACTACAGTTGGTTAAAACTCTTAAATAGATTATTTCTCTCTTTTTTCTTCCTTTCTTTGTTCTCTCTCTCTTTTTTTTTTTTTAATAGCATTATTGCTATATGTTACTTTTCAGTAGCCTTAGTGATAAGTGATAGCAGGAGAACGTCTGCAGTTTAAAAGGCTCCTATGTATCAGTACTAAATATTTCCTACCTACTTTCACTTTATGCACACGATAACATCTGTGGTGTACTCTCTTCTCCTGAGCTGGTCTTACTCACCAAACCAGCAAGAGAAGGATGAAGTCAGCTTCTTTTCCTCTTTGACTGGGCTGATTTTTGCCACATTGCTTAATATTCACCCATCTTCTGTGACTGAAACTGCGTTTCTGGAGCTCAGGAAGCCTGCTTGATTGATAGCACTAACATAAGAAGGCACCGAGCTAATTAAATCACGCTGCCGCTTCCCAACACCACTGTCACAGGCTGACCTAATTTTGACATTGCAAAGCTTATCGGCAGAGTATCTATTGAGTTAGGGGAACAATAATGCTGTTTCTAGGAGCAGATAGATTTATATCCCCCCTCCTTACATCTCATTACACTGCTGTTTATTGTTCCTCCTGCTGAGCAAGTATTAAAAACTTACGATCTATGGCTTATGATCTCTGTCTGTCGGTATCTGGTTCTGGAATGGTAGGTACGCTCCGGTTCAGAGAGGGGTGGGGGAAAGGCCATGATAACTCTTCAGAGATGAATGTGACCTGAGGTCCTCGTCTTTTTTGAGGATTTCTTTCTTATTTAAAATTTGGGATAGTGAAGTGGTCGCTGTTACATGTGATGAGCATGGCTGCTCTGCCCTCCTGCTAATCGCAGTGAGCTGCTGGGGGCTGGATGAAGCTGGCAGGGACCTCGTTTTGTGCTGGTGAAGCATGAGACCAAACTCCTGCGAAGGTTTTGTTTGTTTTCTTTGTTGTTCTTTGTCTGATGCATGCAAGTCCAGGCATATAAATCCAGGATGGGTTAATATGTAGCTGAAGAGGTGGCTGGGGACATGTGGAAAAGGGGGAGGAGAAAGCCTTCAACTTCCAGCTGTCACTGGAGGTATTTAAAAGATGTGTAGATGTGGCACTGGGGGACATGGTTTAGGTATGGATTTGCAGTGCTGGATTAATGGTTGGACTCGGTGATCTTAAAGTTCTTTTCCAACCTAAATGATTTTATGATTCTATGAAGACTGAGAAGCTGAGGATGCTTTCTGTGGAAGTTACACCCTCTTATAAAAAATCCGTTTAAGCTTTGGTCTGTTTTTAATTTGACAGTGTCATAAAGTGACACAAACAAATATCTCATGCCCTAGACACTTTTAAGATTAACTTAGAAATTGTGAATAAATACTTTTGAGATTCTGAATGTCTTCCATTTTGAGCAGTTAGGAAACAGTGCAATTGCAATCACATAGACTAAAACTTATTTTGCAATAGGAGCTGAAATGGTCATTTATTAATAAGATTACAGCAGTTGAGCTTTCCTTAGAAAAATACCAATTATTGTAAACATTGTGATTGAGGTCAAGACAGTTACCTGCACTTTGAATAGGCAGACTGGAGCACTTCAGTTGTCCAGGGTCTCTTATTTGCAACAGCTCCACAAATGTATTGTAAGTCATGAAGCATCTCCTTTCTGAGCACTGTACTAACTCTCACTTGTTTGTTTGCTTTTTCTGTTTGACCAGCCTGGTTTGATAAAAACTCTTTTCTACTTAATCCTGCACTGCTTTCGAAATTTTTTATTCTGCACATTTCCCTTTGAAGTTAGCTAGCATTCTTCGCAGCATCTGCTTTGTCCTTTGTCTTTTATTTTTATTAAGTGTGCATACCTTCATAATAGGTACCTGCATACATATTCAGCTTTGGAAATTTCTTATTTTAAAATTTCACAGAAGTTGTTGTGACTTACCCCCCACCCCCCCACCCCACCACCACCCCACCAGGTCTGTACTGTCTGGGGAACTTGTTGCAAGTTGAAACCAAATCACTTGTGTAGGCGTGCATGTGCATGCAAGAGACATATAAGGGAAATAAATTGAAATTGCTGGAAAAGAGCAGCCAATGAAGGGGAACTATGTAACGTCAATATATAAAGAGACATGGTGAAAGGTCAGGCTGGCACCATTTTTCATCCGAGAGAAGAAATCTCGTGGCGCCACACAACTTCTTTGCAGCAGAAGCTAGGCAGGGTTGTGCTTGGTTTTGTTGTTATGGCTTTCCCTCCTGCTCTGACACTTAGCTTCCCTTGCATTGTGTGTGCATGTTGCCAGGAACAGCACCATGATGGATTCTTTCATGCAATATTTACTGTGTATAATCACAAGACAAATTCTTCTAAAATGCCACAAACAAAATAAATGCCAAGTATATATTACTTTAATGTCTTGTCTGGTATTAAGTCCTTGGAGGCATATTTCAAAAGTAGCTGTAATGAATATTCCTCCAGTGGACAGGGAGGTGACATTTCATAATTATGCAACGTCTTCTGAACCATAAGACTTTAAAACTTAAAGAAGTAAGATTATTTTTTATTTTCCTTTATTCGTTTGATCTCCTCTTAAAGCAGATATTTTTCTGCCATAATAATACACAGGGGGTTATTTTTTCTTTTCTGTATTGCCTTCCCAAGTCTAATGGAAATGGAGCAGTGGCATTAGAGACTGAAATAAAGGACACTTCAAATGTAATTTGAAGTTATATGAATATAATATGAATGAAAATGTAATATTAATGCAATACGGATTCAAAAGGCAGCAGGATGTTGGCGTAATGTTGCTGACTCTTCTAATTTTATAAGAAGTCTTATGATCTATGCTGAACCTTGTTTTACCTTTCTGCTCTGTGGTTCTTGCTTTAGCATTTCAGTATTTTGTACTTGTTTTGTGGGACACCGTAAAAGCCCCAGGTGTGGTCCAGAGCCATGCTGTACAGTGGCTGTGCGTGGCAGGACAAGGAGGATACTCTGTGGCCCAGGACATTGAACTCTTCAGGTGTGTGGAGGTGGAGCAGCACTCCTAGCACAGGGAAAGCCACAGTACAAGCATTAGTGCTGCTATTCTATTCAAGAAATAATAACAATAATAAAGAATTAACAGATTCTTTTAAGATCAGAGTTTGACACATGGGGCTGACTCCTAAACAAGGACATCTCCATCCATGCAGGACAAACAGTGAGCTCCATGGGAAGAGCAGCCTGGATCTGTGGTACAAAGAGATGGATGGGTTTGATTTGTTTCTTCTAAGCAGTAAATAGCATCTTTAGCCTTGCAAAGCGACAGCTGTGTAATCACACAGGGAGTGTGCTGAGGCTGCAGAACAGTTCTACTGAGCAGTGGGAAAGCAGAGCTGAGGCAGCTCCTGTGTAGGGATATACTTGTCTGACTAAATGTGACTATGGGCTGAGCATTGTGTGTGTATGCAGTCATTGTGTTGTACCTGGAAATAACTGATGCTAGGGAGCAATTTTTTCTGGCCTCATGCTGGGGTTTAACCCCGGCCGGCAGCTCAGCTCCACGCAGCCCCTCGCTCACTCCCCCCACAGCGGGATGGGGAGAGAACCAGAGGGTCAAAGTGAGAAAACTCCTGGGCTGAGACAAAGACACGTTAAGAGGCAAAGCAGAAGCCGCGCACAGCAGCAAAGCAAACCCAGGAGTTCACCCACCGCTGCCCAGGGCAGGCAGGTGCTCAGCCATCCCCAGGGCAGCCGGGCTCCATCACGGTGACGGGGGCTTGGGCAGACAAACGCCATCCCTGCCAGCGCCCCCCCTTCCTTCTGCTTCCCCAGCTTTCCATGCTGAGCGTGACGCCGGATGGTCGGGGCCGTCCCTGGGGCCAGCTGGGCTCAGCTGTCCCGGCCGTGTCCCCTGCCAGCTCCTGGTGCCCCCCAGCCCGCTCGCTGGTGGGGTGGGGTGAGGCGCAGCAAAGCCCTTGGCTCTGTGCAAGCCCCGCTCAGCAGCGACTGGAACAGCCCTGTGTGCTCAGCGCTGTTCCCAGCACAGACCCCACCAGCCCCACGCGGGCGCCGGCACCAGCAGTCACTCCAGCGCACTCAGTTACCAGATTCTCGAGGAACCAGAATGCTTTATTTCAGGCTATTGCCATGAGCAGGGATGCGTTGGTCTTTAACCTGCACTCCCCTTTGCTGGCCGGGGGCTGCCTGCAGAAGGGTGGAGAGGGTGAGCTGAGGGGTCTTTGAAACTCGGTGCCTGGTGGCTCAAGGGGCAGAACTTGCTGGAAGCTTTGCTGGAGTGCTCTGCTGCTGTTGGACCTTTAGCTGCTGGGCCACACCTGCACGATGGGAGGCTGTCAGCGTGGGGTGGCAAGGCTTTTTGCTCTTGTGCTCGCTTGTTAGTCTTGAGTGGCTCCACCAAGCTGTTGTCCATGCTGATCTAGTGGTCTTCCAGACCTGTGCCATCTCGTACCGTTAGACTTGTGAGCACACCAGTAACACAGGAAACATTCTTTCCCTGCACGAGCTCTTCTGCCTGTGCTGTTGCTCTGCAGAGAGGCTTTGCTGAGGACACATTTCTTAAACACTTGTTGAAGAGGTTAACCTAGACAGGCAGATTGAAAAATGATCTAAATATAGTAGGCTGAAATGGATGGGGGCAGTGCAAGGTAGCTGGGAATATCAGGCTTAGTCATTACAGCCTGAAATAATTACTCTCTTCCTGTTCATTTAGTTGACCTAACACTGTCATGTTCAGGGTCCTTTGCTTGAGTCTCATTTTCTTCAGCCTCTGGAGATCAAAGGTTAGAAATCTGAATTATTACCAGGCTGGTATGACTTGTAGGTGTTGTGCAGCAGTTGATAACAGAATGAGCAGTGTCAACTGGGGGCCATGCGCAGGTTGGACCAGTAAGGGCATAGTGATGGTGGGGGGGCAGAGCGATGCACCTCAGGAATCCCATGTGCGCTTGATGTGGATGTTAGCTGAGCAATTGCAAGTTGGTCGAAGAACCAGTAGACTGGTGCCAGAAGAGGTGATGTGCAGCCCAGAGCCCTGAAAACAGAGCTGCATTTTTGGGGAGGGGGAGTACAGGGGGAGTACAGCTGTTGCAAGGGTCTTGGGGAGAACACATGGATGTTATCGCAGCAGCGCAGGGCTCTTGCCCACGGGAAACAGGTCCAGGAGGCTTCAGGTCTTTTTGGTCTCAGCAGCAATTGTCCTGCTTTCTCATTGTGATTGAAGACTTCAGTTAGGACTTCACGGTGTAGCCACTTCTACCGAACGGGAGCAGCCCAGTGACAAGCAGAGGGCAAAATACTGGGTCTTTAAAACTCACTAGAATTAAATTTTATCTCTTCTGCTGTTTAGTTTATGTTACTTTATTTGGTAGTAGGAATGTAACTCAACTTTCTTATTCTATCGATCCGCGCTCTGGAAGTTTTAGTACTCGTGAATTTCACGGTTCAGAAATAAAGAAAATCCTAGCACCAGGAATGTGCTCTGGAAACTTGCCAAAACAGGGTTGTAATTTTTACCTGCTGTATTAGCAACGACATTGCCGTTTTCCTACAGGTACTACATGTAAAACAGGGTAACTTCCCGAGTTCAGGTTGCATAGACAAGAAAATTAAAGTAAAGGTTCTGCTTGAACTTAACCTCCGCCCCAAAGCCTGATCCCTCTGACAGCAACGGGATTTTTGGTATCGACTTTGAAAGGAAGCAGCATCAGTCCCTCTCTTTCTTCTGCTTAATTTTAGTGGTTTAATTAAGGCTTCTCATTAACATTATGAGTGTGATAATACATTTAGAGAGATATATAATAAAAAAAAAAGAGCAATAATGCAGAGTTCATTTGGAATTTGGAACAAAAATAACTGGAATGTAAATGAGTCTGTGAAGGTTTCATTCAGGGGATTGCTAGGTATTCATAAATACCGTGGGAACCTCTTCTGCTGCCGAATACGTGTGTGCTGAGTAAGCAAAAGAGTTTTTTCCACAGTGTAAATGCTCAGCTCCAGCCTTGGTCCTCCCAGTTGGGGGGAGGCAGGGGTCCCATGCTGCTGCAGTGGAAATGGCTCTGAGCAAGCCCCGGGGTGCAGGCGATGATGCTCACCTGGTTTCTCTCTCTGGGTCTTGCAGCCCCCCCCACCGTGCGGATCGTGCACTCGGGCTTGGCGTGCAACATCGAGGAGGAGCGCTACTCGGAGAGGGTCTACACCATCCGTGAGGGTGAGACGCTGGAGCTGACCTGCCTGGTCACCGGCCATCCTCGGCCACAGGTGAGCCCCCCGCTGTGCCCGGTGGCAGCCTGCCTCTGGTCACCGCACCTTTCCTCAGCTCTGTCTCTGAGCCTGTGCAAGCTGTTTTCATCTTCCACTAAGGTCTAGAATGGTGCAGGGTGGTAGGAAGTAGAAATCAATGCGACAGGACCTGGAGATGGGGGATTTGCCCAGGCTGATGGTTTGTGTTACCAAGTTGCAGAAGAAACAACAGCAGGAAAGTTTTTAACTTCTTTTGAATGACTGGCTAGAACTTGGTATTAAAATCACCAAGTCTATAACCGACTTTAACATGTGGTCCTGATGTGAGTGTTTGAGATCCGTGAAAGCTGGTAGAAGGAAAGGAAAAACAAATATGAGGACAGGGATGACTGAAGGTAGACAGTAAGCACGAGAGTGAACAGCTGGAGAGGGGGCACAGGAAAGCTCGGGGGAGTCTTGCTGTGTGCCTGAGTCTTGGACGTCATTGGAACCTCAGCACCGCAGCCCCATAGAAGACAAAAGTTAAACAGAAATAAATTACCTTTTTCAAGACCTTAACTCTATTTTATAGCATCCCATTCAAAGCCAAAGAGTTTTGTCAGCTTGTGCTACAGCTGCCCTGGTGTGTGTGTGTGTGTGTCCCACTCCCCCTTTGCCCAGGGTACCCCATTAACAGGTTATTTTAGATCAGGGCCTCTTAAGACCCGTGCAGGTGTAATGCTTTATTCCCTATCTGCTCTGCTTTTCCATTTCCACCTTTTCTTTTGCTCTTTGAACCAAACCCGCTCTCTGTTCCCTTAATGTGGACATTGCCACTTTCACTTCTGCTGTGTCCCCTCACCTTGCTCTGCTGGTAAACAAGCTGAGTACGAGAGCTGAGAATGCACCTGCAATTAGCTGAGATTACCACGTTTCACAGTGCATGCGTTTGTATGTGATTTTGAACGCTACAATACCTAGTAAGGATTTTCTTTGCAAGGTGGTGAATGAGTCACCTCTCTCCTGCAATCATGTGGGACAGGTGGGAGCTGTGAAGTGCAGCTGGGGAAGGGAGGTTCACTGGGAGACCTCAAGTCTGCAGATGAGTGATGTTCCTCCGGGAAAGAGAGATGTGCCATTTATTCCATAGCGGTTTCCAATTTAATGAGAAGATTTTAAAATAAAGGAGTTGAAGTTTAGCCTGTGCTGGTGCCAGGGAAGGTGTAGGTCAGGCCATCTCTTAGAAAACTCTACTGTAACTGCACATAGTTGCACTCTTCCAGCTGCAGTCACAGTTTAAAGCCATGTAAGCCATTTTTCTTAGATTAAATGGTCGCTAGATTAAGTGATCTCTATCTAACCTTTGCCAGGTGAAGAGTAACAATAAAAAGGGTCTAAAAAAACCCAGACTGGGTGAAGTATCCGGATTTGATTTGTTTTGATAACACCCCATAAGAACAGTGATGTTTTAAAATCAGGTTGGTACTCTGAAGTTTAATATTCAGTGCCTCACAAGGTATGAAAAGTATTTGTTGCCCTGCTATTGTATCCTCCCCCATTGCTGATTGTCCTCTTTGCACCGATGGTGCTCATGTGATGGGGGATCGGTGGCTTGTCGAACGTTGTCAGGGGAGATGCTGGGAAAATGCTGGTGGCTGCTGGTTGGAAGAGCCGAAAGAGAGACCTGCATGGATAACACACCTTGTTCGCAGAAAGCTGTTAATAACATTTTAATGAAAGCAGAAAGGGAGCACGTCCCACCTTGAGGACATGCTGCTGCTTGCTAGGGGGTTTGTTACGGCAGAAGGTGCTCTTCAGCGGGGGGCGATGGGATCTGCCCCAGGCTGGCTGCCTCTCTGAAACAAGTCCATGTCTCTTGGTGTCTGTTAGTGACGTTGGATTCATTCTGCCTTCCCAAACTTTTCTTCTCCAGGCTTATTTAACCTCTTTTTAAGATCCAAAGCAACTGGCTCTGGATGTGCAGCCTTTTTGGCATGCTGTCTGTGTGGGTGGAGGCAAATAGCACGTTCATGCGCAGGCAGAAAAGCGCAGGATAAAGGTAGACTGACACTTCCAGTGAGCTTCCTTGAAGATGTTTCTTTCTTGGACCATCTCCATCTGCTCCAGCAAAGCTGACCAGCAGCCTGCGAGGTTTGTGCAGCTGAAATCGAAGGTCCCTCTCAAACCTGCCTGAGAGGCAGCTTCAGAGCAAATGGGGCTGTTACCTGTCAGGCAGTGCTTTGGACCAGTTAGGAAAGGCGCCGTCTCAAGCAGTAACAAAGCTTATGATGCTGCTGAATCAAAAAAAACCCCAAAGCTGTTCAACAAAAATGTCTTACAAGAAAGCAACCATGCTGCTGCTTTTTTCATAAAAATCTCGATTTTCTCATCTGGGATTCAGGATGGAAAATTGATTTATCTTCGTTTTACCTGTTTATAGATTTTCTTTGTCAGGCAGCACCTGGGTCTGCTCTCTCTCTCTCTCTCTCACGTTACAGCTCTCTGAGACTCGCAATATTTTTTGCAGATTAATTGCCTGAGAGCAGGGGGATAGTTTTGGTAGTCTCAGATGGGTGATTCTGCAGTGAAATACAGGAGGCTTGGCAGGGCTGCGTTTGAACATTAGCCTTTTTATGACCTTCTTATTAAATTTCCATTCCATTTTAGTGCTCCAGAAAGTAAAAAAAAAAAAAAAAAAAAAAAAAGGCCACAGGGGGATGGGGGCGGGGGCTTAAGGCACCGTAGCTTTTTGCATTGCCGTACTTAAACTTCAGCATGCAGCGCTGTGGGAGCTGCAGCCCCTTGGACTGGTTCCCGTGAAATTTGGTTTCTCTCTAACAGGACTGCCATGAATCTCACCAGTGTTTGTGTTGCTTTTGTCAGCGGGGCTGCTGGGGAAAAGCAGCGATTGAGGTCAGGCAGGAGATCAGGGTGGATGTAAAATCCACAAGCGGGTGCTCACCCTTTCCAGCTGTCAGAGAACTACTCTTGCCTGCCAATAATTGCTCTTGGGTATTTTAAATACAGATAGCCCAAGATTTTTATTTATTTTGCTTGTGGAATACATTCTGCTTTAAGGTCTTGGTTCTTTAGGGGGAGGTCTGCAGTATGTTTCTGTTGTGACGAGAGGCAATGGCTGGCATAAGGGGAGATAAGGCATTTATTTTTAAGCCTTCCTTTTATATATGTGCAGAATTTATATATGAAACTGGACAATATATTACTGTTGGGTTCTCATGTTCAGACAGCCTTCATATGAGATGGGTTTGAGAAGAACTATCTGGCAAGATGCTTCCTATTCTTGCAGATGAAAGTGTTGAAAATACATTTTTATTTTATCTTTTTCTGCAAGAGACTTCCATCCACATTTTGTTGTAATTGCCAGTATTTTCAGTACTTCAATTTTTCACTGATTTTTGCACAGAAGATTATCATATTCAGTTTGCAAATTGTATTGAAATTATTTTCAAAATGTTATTTTATCAGACCCTGGGAAGTGAGTTTAGAAAATACATAATTATGTATCTATTTTACAAATACTTTTCAACTTACATGTGTTTCTCAAACTTTTTCCATTATATTGATATACATAGAAACCCCTTTTGTTTTAAACACTGTAAGAAGTAAGCAACCCTGGACTAGGCATTTATAAAATCCCCCATCTATGTTCATCCCCCTTACAAAGGGATAACCCTTTGGCTAGTTCGGGTCAGCTGTCCTGGCTCTGTCCCCTCCCAGTTCCTTGTGCCCCCCCAGCCCTCTCGCCGGCAGGGCCTGAGAAACCAAACCCCCTTGACTTAGTACAGACATCCCCAGCAACAACCAAACCCTCCGTGTGCTGTCAGCATTGCTCTCACACCACATCCACACCACAGCGCTGCTCCAGCTGCTCAGAGCAAAATTAACTCCATCCCAGCTGAAACCAGGACACAGGGTTTTACCAGGTGATTTGGATTAATGAATTGCCATAGCCTGTTTTATTATTCTTCTTTAAAGTGTGAGCCTGGGATATATGTGCATTCCCTGTTTCTTGCAGTAAACTCAGGTCTTGGCCAACCACTGTCCTGTGCCACTCCTTACACTTCAGCAAGCAACTGGACAAGGGACTATTAGGAATTAAGTTCCTAAATAAATAAAGGCTGCTGGAAGTATTTTGGAGCAGAAGTGCCAGACTAGGATGGCAGTGGCTGATGCAGGGGCTGAGGATGTTAGCAGGGAAGTGGTGCACCTTTGCAGGGATGCCAACAGCAAGTTGCTCTTTGCATGTGCTGTTCTCTTGCCTGGTTTCTCTGCTAATTGCCTTTGCTTTGGCCATCGCAGGTGATGGCATTACAGTGAAGCAGAGGTTGCCAGGTTCCACCCATAAACATGTGTGGTCCCCGCTGCATGGAGGCAAGAGGTAAAGCATGGGCTTCAGTCTTCTCAAATGTGCTGCTTCAGTAACGGAGCATTTGCTTCTGTTCGTGCTCAGTGAAGTAGGGAAGCCAGGCAGCAGTGCTCAAGTAAAAAGATCATTCAATATGTAAGGCTAGCGTGAGTAACGAGTTTTATTTCGTATCCTTAAAGCGAAACTGTGGAAGTACCTTCTGCAGGCCTTCAGTTTTGGGAACACCATTTAGGAGCATTGAATGTTAAAGCAGAAAGTTCGTCTCGTCATTTGCAAGCTGAGTTTGGTAATTGAGTGCCTGAATAGCTGGGGTTCGGAGCTACAGGTAATTACATCTACAAAATTAAAATCTCTTTAAAATCATGCACTCAAGAAAGAATTTTTTTCTTGGTTTTGGGGCTAATTAGCTGCATTTACCTGCTCTCCTAAGCTCACAGTAGGTCTCCACAGCTATTGAGAGACAGTTTGGAAGCCAAGTATCTAATGGTTAGTCCAAGAAAATCTCCTGACGTTTCCTCCTCTGAGTCCTCTGAAGGCTTCAGCCAGGTGGCAGGTAGGCATGTGTCAGACCTGGCGATGGGCTGGAGGAGATGCCAGCACAACAGGATGGGTCAGTTTAAGAAGCTGAGCCTAGAGGAGGACCCAGCTGAGCCCTCTGGCTGGCTGTAGAAGACATCAGGTCTTCTTGTCTGATGTTTGTCCAGTCATTGCCTTCCTGTCAGCTTAAAAAATGCCCAGTGACTCTGGCTGAGAGGTGCCTGTGAGTCAGCCTCAAACCGCTGCTCAGAGAGTAGAGATGGTCCTCGGGGAGTCTCCAAAGGCTCTTCTGTGTGCTCTGCCACACCAAGCACCTTTTTCCTCAACCTTCTGCATCCCATGGGCCATCGCCAAGGAGGGGAGACCTTGCTGATGCTCTGTCGCAGCCTCCTGTGCTGTAGGACTGTTGTTACCAGCACAGTGTCTGTCTGGTTTTCCTTTCTACCACATTAAAAGTTCCCCTGGGATATAAAGAGAGGAAAAACAGTCTCTGCAGATCTATCTTTCTCCTCTGGTTTGCAAGGTGTCTCCTGAATATCCAGGTTTTGTAGCTAGGACACATTTACGTGTAAGTGTGCCTAGACATGAATGCCTGCCAGGGCGTGCTTCTAGCTCTGAAAACTCCGTGGGGAAGAGGACAGGGCTTGAGACCCCTGGAGCGAGTGCGCCTTTCTGCGTGAGAGGGCTTTCACCTTGCCCTGGGCAAGCCCCTTCAGCTTGTGCCACGGGCCTGCTATGGTTTGGTGTTATAATATTCATTATTATTGTTATTATTATCCCCATTGGCATGAGGGAGTGTAGCAGGAGGACTGTAGCAGTGGGGAATCAGACCACGCTAGGTGGGAACTGTGTTTTCTTCTTCTTTCACAGATTGGAAAAGGCAAAGAGAAAGTGATGCTCATGGGGCTCCTCTCCTAAGGGGACACTGATGGCTGTAAGGAAATGAAGCCAGTGGGGCTGGTGTGGGTGTGCATGCTGTGGTGCCAGGCCATTTGCTGCCTCCTTAGGCTTCTCGTGACACCCTGCATGACTTGAGGCTGCCCACAGTAGATATCTGCTGCCAGTGGAAGTCTGGGAGAGGGAATGAATGTTTCCTTTTTTTTTTTCTCTTTTTCATGTCAGTGCTCCTGCGTGCTTTACCAAAGTGCACGTTTATGCCTTTTTGTCTTTCCAGGCATTGCTTTTAACTTTGCGATCAATTGATGTAGTTCTGTAACAGGCTGATGACTTGCATGTGCCTCTTTGTGATCTGCTCCAAGTCATGCTGAAATGATGCTGCTCTATAGGGGCCTCTCTTTGAAAATGTGTCTTCAGATTTTCTCTTACTGGCTTCCCACCATGTGCCACAAAATTCTCCCTACAGTTAGTTACAGGCAGGTAGAGGTAGGGAAACCCCAGGTATTCAGAGTGGTGGTTGCACTCGCAAGCTGAAAACTGGTTTGAAACTTGTTCAAAAATGTGTTGGGGTCTAATCGATGTCAATAAGGCCTTCGGGGAGAATAACAGAAGGCTACAGTAATTATTGCCAGGGAAGAGAATTACAAACACTTGCACACTGTTGTTCCCCAAAACTTAGCCTCACTCCTAATTATACAGAAAGCTCTGAGCACCCCAACACATGATTGCAAGTCTACTTGTAGCCCGTGGAGTGATTGTGTAGCACTTGATATATCGCTGCTGTTCATAATTTGCAGCATTCTTATACACAGCACTCATCACTTGATCTATTAAATGTGCCATTAGTTGCCATAGAAACTAATTTTCCTTGATTAAGTTTTTAAAATGCCACATCCATACTCAGGTGAGGCTAATGGTGGGTGGGCAAATGCAGCCCTTTTTTCATAAATTACTGCTTTCAGGATTTTGCCCAGAGGTTGGTTTGGATTTTTGAACAAAATTCTGTGAAGCCCCTTGCTGTTTGGGGGTGAGGGCTACGTGACGAGTCCTTCTCTGTCTCTGGTGGTCCATGTTGGATCACTGGGGCTGGCTGCCTGTCCATCAGGGCAAGGGGCTGCAGTGTCACCCTTCAGACCCATCCATTTTCCAGACCCCAGCCTAGGAACCAACTGTTGTGCTGTACCCGCCTGTCGGCTCAACAAGAGATGTCTAAGGATGTACTTATCCCTGTGACACAAGTCAGTCATTTGCTGCTTTATGTAGCTGATAGGTGACGTTTTATTTGCACTCGTGAGGCTCTCCTGCACACCCTACAGAGGGATGCAGCCTACCCTTGGCAGCTCCAGTCTGTGCGGGGGGGGGGGCATCCAGCCCATGGCAGCAACGACTGTGGCTGTACCAAGGTGACGACCTTGGTTTGGACCAATGTTTGGACCATGGGGACAGAGGAAGCAGCATCTTCTGAAAGAGCAGGGACTGGCTGGGATTTTGTATTCCTGGTTGTCCGCCAAAGGCCTTGTTTGTCCTGCATTGGTTTTTTGGTTTTTTTTTTTTTTTGTTGTTTTGTTTTTGCTTTTTTTATCTGGGTTTTTTTTTCCCTGTGTCTTTCGCCTCTGTGTGCGGTCACACCTTGGGTGACGTTATCCTGTCACGAACGTTCTGAGATGCAAAATATGCTGAGTGGAGGGAGGGTGATGCCCAAGTCCTTGTCCAGTTGCTTCACTGTGGCTGTAGGCTGGCAAGGGGCCAGCTGTGGGAGTGTTCTCTGTCCCCACCAGCATGGGACGATGCTGGTGATGTGGTCCCCACATTTGCCCCCCTGACCTGACCAAGCTCCAGGAGACTACACATGTAGTCTAGCCATCTGAGAGTTGTGTGCCCTCTGCCCTCAGCAAGCTCTGGGGTTGTGACTATTTTGGGGTTGCAACATGCCCTTGTGAACAACGATGCTTTTTCTTTTTTTTGCAGAACCATAGCAGATTCCACCTCCTCACATCCTTCTCCTCTGCAGCGCTATCGGACTATATTATTTTATCCCTTTGAAATCAAGGGGCTAAGATGTGCACTTATTGTTGGTTGTGTGTGAAGAGAGTGGCAGATAGCTTGGCTCTCCCAGGAAGTAATGCATGGGAGGATCTGCTTTTGGAAGACCCAGAATTTTCTCCCTGCCTCTGTTTTGCTGTTTTCTTTCCACTTGTAGGAGTGGAGTGCTGTGCTGATGGCCACTCTGTCAACAAGTAGCTAGTCCCCTTGCAGCTGAGAGCCTGCTAAGAGATCCCTTCTGCTTCCCAGGCTTGGTGGTTGCACACCCTGAGCAGAGCCAGGACTGCTGCTCCTCTGAGATGTGTGTGGCCCTGGGGACCTGCAGCCTGCCTGCTGGCAGTTTGGGTGGCCAGCGGGAGTGGTCCAAGTGGCACAGATGTTCTCCCATGGCAGGGGGGCACCGTCGGGGATGCTGAGCTGACTCACGCTGTGTGCCAGCTTGGTCAGAGTAGCGAGGTGCTGGGCACAGCGCCTGCCCTGCAGAAACGGAGGTGGTGGCTGGCAGGAGATGTTCTCAGCATAGGGTTGGTGCTTTAGTCCCCCGAGGTGCCTGGGCTGACCTGGGCAAGCCACATTGGGTCCAGCCAGAGTTAGCGGGGCTGACCCATTTTGCACCTGCGTTGTTGCAGCTATTGTCCACAGTGTGTGGCACAGGGTTTGTATTGCAGATTTATACTGTAGAAGAAGGAATTGGTTGATTTTAATTATCACATAGTGCTGAGTGGTACAATGGGGCTTGAATGGGCAGCTGAAAGAAGCAATAGGCAAGGCAGGAAAGCAGTGATAGCACAGTGGGGGAAAGCCTCATGGTGCCTTGCATTTAATTTGTTGGGATTGTTTTTTTGTTTTTTTTTTTTTTCCTTCCAAAGCAAGCATGCTGAACCTAATAGTAAGAATTAGGTGAGATGGATGAGTCCCCTGCTGAGACATTGGCCAGCACCTTCCTGTGTGATGGGGTGTCTGTGTTCCCCAAACAAATGCAGAGCCTTTCTGGAGAAGCAGAAAGGAGCAAAGCTTTCAAATTTGAGAGGAGGATCAACAGGAAGAACATACGGGTAGATAAAGGACTAGCACATTTGCCCTTATCAGGGCAAACCCAGGGTGCTGAGACCCAGAGGTCAGTGTAGCCCAGGTCAGGAGTAGCTTTTGCTCAGTATTCTAAGTTTGCATTCAGAAGCAACAGCAGGGAAGGAAACAAAAAGTTGAGTAAGACCATTCCTTGCTTATTGGAATTCCACCCCCACCACCACCCCCCATCTCATATGAGTGGCAGAAGTAAACCAAACTTCTAGAAGTAAATAGGCTTTTGGTGGGTCCCAGCATGTCTGTGGGGTCTTTACACAAAGCAACATGGGTTAGAGTGTGTCATACGCTCAGTTTATGATGTTCTGGGATACACAAGGGTCTCAGTCCCAAGAAGCCTGGTGTAACTCCAGGAGTGACTTACTGGCTTGTCTTTCAGTGCTGTCCCTGGCTGTGGGTGCTGTGATTTCTGTCCCAGACTTTTTTCGCATTTAACACTTATTTCACTTGTCAAACAGAGCAGAGGAGGGTTGTAGTGGGCACTGAATGTATCTGCAGTGCTCTACAGAAGGTGTGAGTTCAGATGCCTGTACTTTAGGAAGAAAACATCAAATAAACTGTTCATAGCCTCAACAGCAAAAATGGCATGTGAAGTTTAATTGCTTATTACTTTTAATGCTGAAAAACAATGAAGACACATGCCCTTCATAACTAAATGTGGGCTTTATTGACTCAAACGTTTATGAGGTTTTTTTCAGCATAAAATGCAGGCTAATTTAGTCATGAGTCAGGCTGGATTTTGTCAGGTGTTCACTGAACATTTGTAAAGTCTTCCCATGAACTGAGGAGTGTCATATGAAATCATCATCAATTTGCCTAACAAGTACAATTACTGTAATAAGGATATGCAGAATGCAATAGGAAAACAGCTGTTCCAGTGTAAGTAACCCCCCTCCCCACAAATTGCGTTCTTTGACCACATCAGCAGTTAATAAGAATTCCTATCAATTAAAATAGAAAATGTAGCATCCACTTTACCTCAGAGGAGCCTTTTATGTTTCACTTGCAGCTGATCAAAGAGGCTATCACGTGGGGTTTTTGTTTTGTTTTTCTGAAATGCTGCTTTTTATATTTCAATGGCTGGAGTGCCAGAAAATGTTAATTCTTTCTTTGCGTGTGCACTAATAAGGTGAAGATAGGATTCTGTTCTGAAGCGTTAGAGGAGGCTATATTAATCACACTGAGTAATTAAGATGGTATGCAATGTAAATAATGAAGGTGTGCCTATAATGTGTCTGATGATGGAGGTACCTGGCTGCTTGGCAAGGAGCGTGCTTTTCGGAGCTGGAAGGAGAGGTGAAGTGCAGCTCAGTGTGGTGTGCGTCAGCTCCAAACACTCACAGACGGGCTTTTGCCATGGTCTGTGATATCCCGATGTACCACGGGTGTTTGAAAAGTTACCTTTGCATGCTTGTAAACTTCATTTATTGATATTGTCAACAAATATATTTTTGTCTCAATGCTTCTGTATAACGTGTCAATGCTAAATCTTAGGTAGCCTCAGCCGTGGGAGGGAAGCTTTCCCGAGGATGACTCTGGGAGCGTTGAAGTAAGAGCAAGCAGAGATGGTGAAACAAGTGAGGAAGGAGACAGGTCCAGAGTTGCTGAGACCCAGAAATTTCTGTTGAACATGGCGTTGATGGTGAAGGTTATAAGAATTTAGGCTTCCCAAAAAGCAACCCAGGAGAAAACACAAACCCCTAAGGAAGACATTTTTCCCCTAAAATCTCTTTTGGACCTGAAGTCCTTGCCTAATAGCAATCTAATGGTAAAAACTCAGAGTTAAGTTGTAATTAATATGAGGACTTGGTGGAGTTGTCTTTGTCAGGTGGCAGTTATATAGCCTCTTCTCCCCCCTGCTGTGGAGCACAGGACTTGTAGGGAAGCAGGGGTGAGGAAGGGCCAGCATCCTTGCTGGGCTGTCTGCCCCTGGGGCACACAGGCTTTCACTGGGACCCTGAGCTGGGTGCTGTGGTCAGCATGAGGACAGCTGGTGCCCTTCCTTGCTGGGGTCCCCTGAGCACTTCCATCTTCAGGATGGCAACAATCTTGTTCCCTCTGTAACTATTAAAATGTAATCTTGTCTTGAACGACATCATTTTGATATGGTAACTCAGTCGTACACTGCACGGAGCATGTAGTCCCACTGAATATTTTGTGAATATGCCACAGAAAGGAATGTAAAGCCATTCACCCTATCATCTGCAGGAAGCTGGATTAAAAGACACGTGGTTTACAAGCTGATAAAGAAATTCCTTGCTTGTTTTATTCCGAATAATTTGACCAGTTGTATCTTGGTGATTCTCCTGGTTCCAGGTGGCTGCTGTCTCTCGACAAGAAATATGTTGCAGGTTTCTAAATAGGGCTTGGAAGTGGTGGGGGAAAGAGGTCAGCTTAAATCAAGATAAATGCAGCATCACGGCAAGTGAAGTGTATATTTCAGTCGCACTCTCTTAGTTGAGCATATTGAGCCCAGGCTTGTTAAAGCATCAGCAATCACCGAAATGAGACTATCAGAGAATCACGTGGAGTTGGAAATGACATCCAGATTGGTGATTTTTACCATACCAGTTTCATATTGATGCTTGTGGAAGCTTAAAAGCTGCCTGAAATCCCCTGCAGAAAGTTTCCAATGAACACAGAACACGATCGGTAAAAAGCAAGATTGTCTGGTTTTGCTGAAATGTGGACACTTGTCCTCTGAAGGGATTGCATCTGTCTTCTCCCCTTCCTCTGGATCTTCCCCCCAGACTGTGCTCTGCAGTCTTTAGTTTCTCCCTGATATTGTCAGCTTTTGTCTTCCTTTTCCTTGACGGCACTTTAAAGGTAGGCTGTGGGCTGAAAGGAGGGAGCGGCGGCTCTGGGATGCTGCAGAAGTAGCTGGTTTTCCGTGACTGTTGAACATACCAGTCTCATAAGCAAAAATGAGGTGGGTGGCTTTGGAATGAGGTCTGTTGCTATGAGGTCTTTCTCACTGACAAAGAATGTCTTTGGTGAGTAAAGAGATAATTTAGTAACCCAGGGAAACTAGCAGCACATGCAGATCTGCTGTGGCTGAAGCAGCAGTACATTCTGGTACCTGGTCTGCAAAAAGATATCTCCTAAAGAAACACTTGAAGATGGTTTTTGTGGAGTAAAATAGGAATGGTTCCCATTGCTGGGGACATAGTGAAGGACATGTTCTCCTACATCTGCAAGTAAAACCTCAGGGCAGTGAGCTCCTCGTATATATTCCCCTAGCAGCAAGAAGTGTTTGTGGCTAGAAAACACTTTGGGTTTGCAGCCCATTTGAGTTCTTCTCTAAAAATGAGATACGTCAGATCCCAAAGTCCAACCATATGTTAGTGCCTCTGAGGATGTGTGATAGGACTGCAAACTTGATGCTGGTGTCTCCTACGCTTGATTCCAGAGTTTGTCTCTAATGCTGATGCCCATCAAGGGGAGATTTATTTAACACCAGTGTGTACTTCCATGACTGGCGGTTCAGTCGTTGAACATTAATGCTTGGCTGTACTTCAGAGCCTTTTTCTTACATCCCACTAAATGCAGGGAGCGGAGGGAAGATGGTTCTGTTAACATACTGTGGTTCTGTGTGCAGTGACCTTAGTATCTTGTTTTCCACATATCTGCATATGGTTGGGAAGACAGCACTGTCACAGCAGTAGCTTGGTGGCACCTGAGGACCAGGAACTATCCCCTGCACTGTCTGTGGCGTGGATTGAGGGCAGCTTGAGCAAGCTTGCCAGTGCCACCAGGCCGCGCGGTGCGGTTGACACGCTGGAGGGAAGGGGTGCGTCCAGAGGGACCCCGACAGGTGGGCTGTGCACACCTCATGGCGTTCAGCAAGGCCAAGTGCCAGGCCCTGCACGTGGGTTGGGGCAATCCCGAGCACAAGCACAGGCTGGGCAGGGAATGGATTGAGAGCAGCCCTGAGGAGAAGGACTTGGTGGGGCTGCTTGACAAGAAGCCCAGTGATGTGTGCTGGCCACCCAGAAAGCCAAGCGTACCCTGGGCTGCAGCACCAGCCGCGTGGCCAGCAGGTCAGGGGAGGGGGCTCTGCCCCTCTGCTCTGGTGAGACCCTCCTGCAGTGCTGCGTCCAGCTCTGCGGCCTCCAGCATAAGAGGTGTTTGAAAAGTTACCTTTGCGTGCTTCTAAACTTCATTTATTTTTATTAATGAATATTTGTTTTATTCTGAATAATTTGACTAGTTGTATCTTGGTGATTCTCCTGGTTCCAGGTGCCTCTTGGAGTGAGCCCAGAGGAGGCCAGGAGGATGCTCAGGGGGCTGGAGCCCCTCTGCTGTGGAGACAGGCTGGGAGAGCTGGGGCTGTCCAGCCTGGAGAAGAGAAGGCTGCGGGGGGACCTGACAGCACCTGCCAGTGCCCAAAGGGGCCGACAGGGAAGCTGGGGGGGGCTTCTTACAGGGGCATGGAGTGACAGGACAAGGGAGAACGGCTTTAAACTGTAAGAGGGGAGATGTAGATGAGATATTGGGAAGAAATTGTTCCCCGTGAGGGCGGCGAGGCGCTGGCCCAGGCTGCCCAGAGCAGCTGTGGGTGCCCCATCCCTGGCAGTGCCCAAGGCCAGGCTGGATGGGGCTGGGGGGGGATGTCCCATGGCAGGGGGTGGGAACTGGGTGATCTTTATGGTCTCTTCCAACCCAAACCTTTCTGTGATTCTGTGAATTACTGAGGCAGGCTCTTGAGATTGTTGCTTTTGAAATTTAAAGAAAGGAATGCTGCTTACAAAACCTCATCCACCTGAGGTGTCTGATATTGATAGAGTCTGACCAAATTAGGTTGTTTCTGGTATGATTGTTAAACAGCCCCTCTATGTTCCTTTCTGCGTGGTTTTTATCCTCTGCACTGCTGTTCTTGTAGATAGTGATATCCTAGGCTGAGCTCTCCTGCACCTCGGGCAGTTGGCAGGGGCTGTTTTGGGAAGTACTGGGTTTATTTGTGCTGTCATCCACCTGTGCACTGGTATCTGGATGCTCTGCAGAGCGCGAGTGGAGCTTATCAGGCTGGAAAAACCATATACCTTCTGCTGAAGGATGCTCTGTAATTGAGGCTTACTCCCAAGTGGTGCTGAAGAGCTCTTGTTATGTCAGTTGTTGTGTTAGGCTTCCCCCTTCACCCCCCCAGCCCCAACTTTTGGAGTCAGTGTAGGCAAATGTGGGGATTTTTTTGTTTGGTTTTGTTTTTTTTTTTTTTTTTGATAGGCTGTTCTGTATGTTAGTGAAGGCAAGAAAACTGAACCTGAAGAGGAGAAGTTGAACTTTAAATGAGCTTAACTATTTAATCTGTGTGTAAATGTTTGCCTTCCCAGCCAAAAGCAATTAAAAAGGAGACTCGGCTATCGCTGTCCTAATTCATGTGGTACGTGCAAGGTATTTGCTCTGGTACTGTAGTACAAGTTGCACAGCACAGCTGCTGAAATAAAGCTAAACAGAACTGAGAAATGTTGCTGTCCTGATAAGTGTGGCTACGCTGGTTGTCTTAGAGGTAGCTAAAAATTACAAGCAGCTTTATAATCCTTTCCTAGGGTACAGCAGCATCTTCCATCAGAACAAACAGGAACAACTTGTGTGAGTCGTCCCCGCCCCCCCCCCCCCCCCCCCCCCCCCTTTTCTGTGGGCTGTTACTCTTTTTTTTAAAGTCAAGAGCATAACTAGACACTAAACAATAAGTATTTTGAGATTATTCTTATTAGTGTGTTTTTACAGAAAAATCTTGCTGCACTGGGTGACTCTGCTCCTTAGTTTTGAGTGCTTTGACTTGTTCTACCTCTGCTTGAAAGGTATAACCTTGGTATAGTCTTGATAGGTCCTTATAAATAATTACAGCAACATTATAGGCTGAATCCTCTTACTCTTGCAGATTTCATGATCCACGAGATAAAAATAACAAGTGAGATTTTTTTTTCTTCCTCATATGTCTATCAATCAAAATGATAAAGATATTTATGACTTGCACGTTTTAATGGTGTAATTAGATATAATTACATGTTCAAATGATTACACATATGAACACTAATTACATAATTGAGGACAATTATGCTAACTAGGTAAATACATAATTAACTAAAAATCTCTCGTAAAATCAAGGAAATTTGCACAACAGCCAAAGAAAGTAAAATCACAATAAAAAAATAAATAAGCCTTTCTGTCTGAGAACTCTAATGCCGTATGTTTGTGGAGAAGACCTGGCCATTTAATTTCTAGTGGGCTGAATTTAGTTCAGCTGCCTCTTCTATTTTTAGCCTCCCTGTAAAAGCAAGATGAACGTTAAAGAAAAAAGCTGTGCTGTAGTTGTGTTTGCTTTGGTCTCTGACGATGATTTTCTGACCTCTGTCAGGCTGGATATTATTGGCTCATTCAAGTGTGGGTTTTTGTTTTTTTTTTTTCGTTGGGGAGGGAATTATTTTGTCTTTATAATTGTGAATTTTTAATATAGAAGGGAGCATAAGCTCAAAGCCAGTTAGGTTTTTTGTCTGTTTTAACGCAACAGTGCAACTTCAACACAGCGAGAACGGGCTCGCAGTGGCAGTGCTGCCCTGCTGAGGCTGCAGGATGGAGGTTCCTTAAAGCCTCATCACCAGCCCCTGCAATGCCCTTTCTCCTGACACACCAGCTTGCCTTGCACCTCCTACCAAACTGCAAAAAGTGGGTAAAGCTCATGCAGTAGAGATGTAGTGAGATATCCACAGCCTCGGTAAACTCCCCAGTGCAGAAGTGCGTTTGGGGATGGATCATTGCTGCGTATCAGGCAGTGATGAATCAGTGGCTGTGGCCCCTCTTCCCTCTGCTATTAACTTTTCCAGTTTTAAATATACCCTGATTTGAAGCTATTATTATCTTTGTTTCCCTTTGGATATCATCTCAGTTCATCGTTGCTTAATGTTGTGATGATTTCCTTAGCCTTCGCTCTACAGGTCCTTAATCCTGTCCCTTAATCCTGTCATTTTATTTCTAGTTGCAAGCTGAACCAGGTTTTTTTCTTTTTGCTTTTTTCTGAAAGTCTATTTGCAATTCTCTTGATATGTGGGAACTGTTCCCAGATCCTTTTCCTTGGCATTCGTGGGAGTCATTTAAAGGCATGCCAAGAAAGCTCAACAAGTTATGAATGATGCTATTCGTGATTACTGGATTTTTCATAAATTTTCTTCTCATTGGATTCTGAATTGGAAATAAGCTAGAATCTCAAAGTCAGTAGGATTCAAACATACACTGTTTCTTTTTCCTGAATAAAGGTCTTGCCAGCGTCGTTCTTAACTGTGCCAGGTGTAGGGCAGAAGAGACTCAGTCATTTTCCAGTGTTGCTTAACATTGTTGTATAGTTTTTCACCATCTGAATTTTCACCAATTCTTCATCCTCTGAAACAAAGGGGGAAAAACCCTTGTACACAGAAGCAAAAACATGGCAACAGGGGTGTTTTTTGGTGTCTGTCACAGGCACTTTTAAGCAGAAACCTGGGAACTTCCATCCTGACTGAGCCTGGATGTCCCATGTCCTGTCTCCTGGCCAGCACCTGGAGTGTATAGGTAGGATGTGCTTAACCTCGAAGCCTCTGCATGTCTGATGTTTTGGAATCACCTGATCAAAAGGTCGTATCTGATGTCTGTGGTAACTAGGTATGGATAGATTTAATTCCCATGGATGAATCAGTTTAGAGCCCTGGACTTCATGTCATCATGGCAGTTAATAATTCGTGACTATTGGTTACACAACACAACTGTATGTTGTAATTTGAAAGAAAATAAGTGTTATTTAAAAAAAAAACAAATAATCAAACATTGCTGTTTGATAATTTCAGTCAAAGCCTCTGATTTCTCATGTTACTAGAAAACATGGGTTTGATGCGGTATTGGTGACTTGTGCTCAGTGGCTGTTGATCTTTTCTGGCCTTAAGTTCTGTTGATAGCATTTCATACCAAGCTGCCTTCTCAGCTGAGCTGCCAACTCTCTCTTGTCAAGATTTCTTATCTTTTCCCTTTTCTCCCAGCTAACCCCCTTCCCAGTTCTCCCACCTTTTAAGCAAAATAAAATGTCATCTCCTTTCTTTGTCATCGCAGCTAAAACAAGCTAAATCTCAGGATCTCACTCTCATTTTTAGCTCAATGAGATTGTAAGGCGTAATTCAGCAAGCAGGAGTGTTGGCTGCTTTGGAATGAAGATGCAGCACAGCTAATGTTACTGGATCACTGAGATTTAGGGTTTAATTCAGAAAGATGTCTGGAAATCAGGCAGGTGTGCATCTTTAGTCTCAGAGGGATGCAAGGCAGGGTGTTCTGTAGGAAGTGCTGATACGGTCCAATGCGAACATAAAGACAGAGCCAGTGCTCATCAGATTTCGATATTTAGAGGGGATTTTTCTGAGTCTCTTTGTGCACCAAGTCTGCTATCAGTGGTGTTCGAAATACAGCATGATTTTTCTGGATTACGTTTTATGAAGTTTTTAAAATGGGAACTAGTTTAAGTAAACACACTGATATTGCATTGCAGGAAATCAATAACCTCGGTGCTATTTGCAGAAGAAAATGTAGTGGAAAAAGAGCCATTTAAACCCAGCATTTTATGATGTTCAGTTAAGTGGATTTAATTTGTTCAAGCAAAGGTGGGCCAAAAACGTGTCTGGGTTACTGTCGGAGTGCACGGCGCGGTGTGGGTCTGCTGCCTCTGCAGACTTGAGCTTTGCTGTAGGAGGGGAAGCAATGCCAGGCATGCTGCTGCAGGAGCAGGGAATTAATGATCCACAAAACTTTGCACTGGAGCCCTTGGAGGTACAGGCATGTTCTGGAAACAAAGTTGGTTTTTTTTTTAGTTTGCGCACAAAAGGAAAACAAGTGCATTTTTCTTTACAGTTGTTGGCTTATCCATAGTAAGAGTATGTAGGTCTCTGCCCTGTAGCATTCACCATCTGCACAGAAATAGCTTTCTGTTGCAATTCTATTTTCACCACGCGTGCAGCCGTGCTGGCGTCAGCGGCTGCTGCTTCTGTTTTCTCATTTAGAGATATGTGTATTTGTGACACTTGCCAGTCAGTTTAAAGGCTGCGTGTCTGCCCCAAAATATCTCCCCTAATGACTGTTGGAGGAAGTAGCCAAGATTTGTATTGCTGAGAAGCCAGAAGAGAAACGTTTCCTTCTGGCTTTATCAGTTTACTTGTAAGTCTCTGATAGCATTTTGGGTGTGCTCTGTAAAGCTGTTTCTCTTGAACGCTGGTTCTCCCTGGGGTCTTGCAGGGGAGTGAAATGGGTGGAAATGGAGAGAACAAAAAGCAGAAGTAATACCTGCAAGGATTGTTATAAAAGGAAAAAAAAAAGCATCAATTTTGAACTGCCTGGGTTTCAAGATGGCTTTGTCACTTTGAAACGTTATTCTATTATGAAGAGTGTATTTAAAGCAGAAAAATCCTGTTTAGCAGCCACTTTTCCCTCTCACTGTTTAGACTCCAGTCTTCTGAGCTTAATGACAGAAACACATTTTTATGCCTTTTTGCTCTTGAGGGAGACATATAGTTCTGGGAGCGGGGGAGCTGATGGCTTCTGGTTTCCCACTCTTGCTTGTGCTGTGGTTGAATAGCAGCTCCTCAGACCTTCGTCCTTCTCTCACACCCTCCCACATTCCCGTCCCCAAACTGGGTGAAGGCACCACCTCTGGGTGCCGGGAGGTGGGGATGGTACCACTCTGGCGTTCTGTTGTAACGAATTTGGGCAAAACAGAGCTCTGAAGGGTTGTGCAGAGAAGCACCAGCCATGTAAGGCATTTTGCTTTCAAAACCAGGCTCAGAAGAGTTATTTCGGGTAAGGTTGGGTTTTTATGGCTTTGGATGCTGTGAGAACAATGCATTGGTTGTGGTTGTGCGGAAGTGCTGTGTGGTGGACATCCACTACCAGGTGATGGTTTGTGCTGCAGAGCTGGTTCCTGCTGGGGAGCACAAGGAGGAGGTTTCACATCCCTGGATCTGTGCTGGAACCACCAGCACCCCCGGCAAAGTCCTTCGGCACTGCTGACTTTGATTTAGTGAAATGTCTTGGTAGGTAGGGGTGGGTGTGTGTGTGGTGGTGGGGATTTTGTTTTGCACAAACATCTTGGGCTGAGCAATTGGAAAATAATTTTTAATCCATTTTATTACTGCCTTAACTTTGCCTTTTATGTTGAAAATTGATCTGCTATCAAATTTCAGTCCCCCATGTGTGTCTTAAAGATGTTGATTGCTTTTGCCTGATTTTTTATTTGATACTGCAAATTTGCTGAGTTTATCACTTGCATTCTTGAGCATGTTTCTCTTATTTTAATGAGTACTGTGGCTTTTCTTTATACCCTTGCCCGTTCTTAAATATCTTCCTGGGTTTATAACCCTCAGAGTAGGAATGTCGCCTTAGATTTTATTCCAAGAGCAATTTTAGGAGCTTCAGGTAGAGACAATGTAAAAGCTCTCATGTATCTGATTATTTTCTGCTTTATACAACCAAAAAAATCTCTCGGCTTTTGGATTCGTTGGTAATTCAGAGGAGTGGTGGGACGGCATGGAGCACATGGTTAGCTGTGGTACCCATATCTCCAGACCTTTTTAGCAATCACAGCTTCTGAGAAGCACGCAGATGGTGCCTTACTAGGGAGTAACCTTTGCAGAGCATCACTGGAGACACTTTGTCCTTGGACCCAGTTCTCTTCCCAGGACTGGCCTCCAGGTCATCAGCTCTGTTAATGTAGCATTGCTTTCCTAAATCATGTAAGTTTGATTATCCCAGCCTTTCTTTTTTAAAACTCTAAGGATTTTAGGTATTTACTGTACCTGTATGGCAACAATAACAATTTATTCTGTCACTGGGGAAAAAAAAGAAAAAGTAGTAATATTTACATTGTCCTGGAGGAGAAATAAGAGTCTAGATGTGAATTTCACAGAGTTCTCTGATGGTCTTGTTACCAAGCTGAGTTCTCTGCTAGTGGTAGTAGCTACAAGTTACAAAATGTCTTGTATTTCCCTTTAAACCAGAACTATAGTGAATGAATTTCCAAGCATTTAAGTTATGAACATGTGTTTATGGCATACTAACATCGGAAGGCCACTGTAAACATTAATAACCAAGAATTCAAATGGTGCTTTGTCTACTTCATTGTGCCCTTAGATTATGTTCTTTATTATGAAGGTGAAAAGTTATATTTCGTTTTGAAGCAAATTAATGCTGCTGCCTAAAAAAAGCTGAGAGAATAATAAAAATACAACATTCACAAATGTTGGATTGTTTCCTGAAACTCCTTGAATAATTTAGTTGTTGGACAGTAAAAAATTTCCCATCAGGAAAGTATAACGGTGCAAGACCTTTGAAGTACTATAGCTATTGACAATTTAAAAATGATACTGAACTCAGTAGAAACAAGGCTTCATGAAAATCATTGAACTCATTCCTTCCCAGTTAATGCTGGGGAAGGTATTTTCCTGCCATGCAGAATGAAAAAAACTCCATCCTTCAGTGAGATATTTATAGTAAAATGTGTATTGATTATTCAGTATAAAAGTGCTAATTTTTGCAGCAGTGAAACACATCTTAAAGTCATAAGGAAAAACATTATAGTCAAACTAGAATAAATTGCTGCAATTAATCATTTAACAGGTTACTCAAAGATGTTTTGAGAAAGTACGTATCGATGTTTCCCCAGACACTACCTCTTCATAAAGAAACACAGACTAATTCAACTAAGCAAGGTGCTGTAAGGAAGATCTAAAGAAAAATTGTTTTACCAATTTACCTAATGACTGCAATATTCCTGTCTTCAGGATCCATTCATTAATTTCCTCTTAAATTGTTCAGTGATCACTAAAAATTTCTTCACCTACATCCACCTAATCTTTAGGTTTTCAGACTCTGACTGTAAGAAATTGTTCCTCTGCGCTTTGAAAGCCAAATTCTTATTTTTTTGTGTTCATATGTCTTAGACCAGCGTGGCACCTAATTTTCAAGAGTTTTGATGATGACACGTATGTTTCTGGGTGGAACAACTGAGACATGAGCCTTCTAAATTTGAGAACAGTGAAGTGACCTTGCTGCCTTGAAATTGTAGCACCAGAGAAATTGTTTTTAAAAACACATTTTTTCTTGAGGAAAACCTCTCTGAAAGTCAAATGGACAAATAACATGAAAGACCAAAACAACAACAACAACAAAAAGTATATATTTTTTGGGGGGCTTGTCCTTACCTAAAGCACACCCTTTCCTTACCGGACTCCACCATGCTGGTGGGTTTTGTGATTCTGTGCAGGTCTGGACTACCCCATCCCTGTGCTGGCTGCCTGGTGACACGCCTGGGATGGATGCTGCTCCATCAGCTCCATGGGTGCTGAGCTGCGGTGTGCCGAAGTTCCACAAATACATTTGCAGCATGTATATATAAATAAATATATATATATATATATGTAAAAATCAGTGCCAGCTCTGAGAAGGAGTTTGTGGCACGTGTAGGACTTAGATTTGTTGCCATCTTTGGTCTTTTTTTGGGTGGCTATTCTGTTCATTCACATCTGGGAGATTTCTATTAGTGCTAATAGGAATTAAAACAAATTTGGACTGCTTAAGGTGTGTATATGTACCCTATTGCTACATAATAACCTGATTTCTGTCTTCAGACCTAAAACTGGAATTCAGGCCTGCTGTTTTCTTCAGCGGCAATACGTGATCAACGTGTCATGTTGTACATGGCATGCAGGTTGATTGGCCTGAGGTGATGGGGGAATACGATGATGTTTCACATGATTGCTATAAAAGTTACCTGACACAAGGAGCTGGATGTGCTGTGCTGTGCTGTTTGGAGGAGCTGTGTTTTGTTCAGAGTAGCCATGAGATGTGTCATATGTGTGCATAGGGTGTCAGTTCATACAAACCTCCTGCCTTTGGGGTACTACGTTACCCCAAAGGTGCTACGGTGGGGTTTGGGTACCATTGGGTAACTTGGGGTTAGGTATAAATCATCTGTCTTGCAGAAGTGCAGGAAGTTCAGAGATGAAGGAATAGCCAGCTTAGATATAGTTTTTATCACATTATCAGATGCTGAAGTCTTCGGTTACTCTTCTTGACCCTTTCATTTATTGCAGCAAAACCATTTTGGAGGCACAAGATTACGGTTTTCATCCATAGACTCCAGCCACAGCGCTCTGTGAGTGCTATGTTTTGAGCTAAAGTGAACCATGAACAAAGTTCTTCTGTAGAACTTAATTGCTTAAACTATGTGGTTTTAATGCTGATTTTCTCTGTAATTAATAACCACAGTTTTTCCTCTGCTGGAGAATAAAAGAAGTCTTTTTTTTTCCTATGTGTTAAAGCAATCAAGCTGGAAAGTAACAATTTCTCTGTGATCTCTGGCACTGCATCAGAGCTGATCATGTCCTGCATGCTAACAGTTACTGTCATAGACTGCTTTTAGTTAGATGAGTAATAAATTGTGCTTTTGCATGCCAGCCTGTTGAAGCATTACTGCTTGTGTAAACATAAGCACACAAGTCGTCCCATGAAGGCAGACAGCATCAGTTGCATGCCTGGCCTGGGGATGGTGCTGTTTTCTTTCTTGTGTTTCTGTGAAGTTTGAGCGGTCCAAGTGTGGAGCAATGAAACCCAGTCTTCCGAGGTGCATGCATCCTGGCTATTGCAAACTTTAAGAAGTACATTTGGAAACCAAAGACTCTCCAGTCCTGCATTTGGTTTCACACTGATGAGAACTTTCTTGCCCTGCCCAAGATAGAGTCATCATTTTTTCACAGTAAGCAGGGCTGGCTTCGAGATGGCTGTTTTGCCACTCTAATATTCCATGTAAGAAGTTTTGAACAATGAACAATACTTTTACCTGAAGCCAGTTTCAAGCCCAGTATTTCAGACATGATCATGTGAAATAAATAGGAAGAGAATTTTTCATACCACTGTTGCATATTCAGAGCCTGTAGCACTATCTATTCCAGTAACGACAAACGTTTTGTAACCTTTCTCTCACCGGGCATGCTGCATCATGCTGCCTCTGGTTTGCTAAAAATCAAAATACAGCATCCCCCTCCCGTTTCATTTAGGTACAGGGGTAGCTAATCCCATAATTTAGACATGCGTATGCTTTCCTTTCATGTATGGTGATAATGACCTGGTGAATATGTGCAAGATTTCCTTGAGTAAACATGTCCTTGCAAAAGTAAGTGCGAGGTGGCGTGCTCATGCTGTATCTCCTGGCTTGTGGGCACGATTGCAGGAATAGCTGTGACTTGTTTTAGGTGACCGAGGCAAGAATATTTAGAAATCCTTGGAGGTGTACCTTTGATTTGACTGTCCCTTGAGTCATCAAAAGGCCCTGGAGAAGTGTTTGTCTGGGCACAAGTGAGAGGGCACCTGTTCAGACAAGGAGCTGTTCGATCCACCTGGTGATGGTCCAGTACCTAAAGGGAATGACAGGGAAGCTGGGGAGGGACTTTTTACAAGGGCATGGAATGACAGGACAAGGAGGAATGGCTTTAAACTGAAAGAGGGGAGATGTAGATGAGACATTGGGAAGAAATTCTTCCCCGTGAGGGTGGCGAGGCGCTGGCCCAGGCTGCCCAGAGCAGCTGTGGGTGCCCCATCCCTGGCAGTGCCCAAGGCCAGGCTGGATGGGGCTGGGGGCAGCCTGGGCTGGGGGGGGAGGGGGCTCTGCCCATGGCAGGGGTGTTGGAACTAGGTGGTCTTTATGGTCTCTTCCAACCCAAACCATTCTATTATTTGTGCCAAGGGTGTTGAGCAGTTCTGTGCAGAAACCTTGGAGGTGAATGACTTGCTCTCCACTGTGAACCTGGGCCTGTATACGTCTGGAACAAAATCCCTCCCTGCCACTCCTGCAGTGGTGGTTTACATCTGCCCTGCTGTCATCTGGCTGTGTGACTTGCTTGCAGGAAGAGAAGGGGGAGCTCACTGAAAAAAAAGGCGGTTTGGGGTCAAAGCATGTTCCACTTGTCTTATCGCACGTAGGTACGAATGGCCTCCCCTGGAGTCAGGCAATGCAAACTTGGATCCAGTGCACTCTCCTGGAGTTTTCGTAGTTTCTTTTTGTGTGTGTGTGTGTGTTCTAGAGAGTATTTTTTGTTTTTTGTTTTTTGTTTTTTTGTTCATTGTCCAACAGAGCAGCATATGGAACTCTCTACAGGGCTGTGGTAGACCCTAGGCTGCCCCATTTCAGACGAGCTTGGGTACACCGCACAGGGCACTGAGGTCTGCAGCGTGGTGATGTCCCCGCTGTAGAGAAGTAGGAGGTCAGGGAGGATGCTTATGTTCAAAACTGCTCCAGGTAGTTTCCTTAACTAAAGGAGCAGAAATCACTTTCTCTTTCATGGCCCCAAAAAAACGTCTGCTGTGTACTGTGTTCTTGGTGTTGATTGTGAAGGTGGCAAGGGCTTCTTGCCTTCAGTAGCTGCTGCCCCAGTCATTGCTCTCCTAAGAACAAAAATAATAATGGAAAAATAAATTAAGGGGGTTTTTTTCCCTGTTTTTGGAGGAGAGGTGGTGGGTATGTTTAAGATGGCTTTTTCCAAAGGCTCTGTTTGCATAGAAAGGAGGACTTTAATCTGAGGCAGGGATCTGGGGATTATAACAGTGATCAGGAGGTTCTCCTCATCCATGTTTCCTTACTGATGTCAGAAGGCAGTGACTGCAGTCAGTGGCAGCGGGATGCAATACCAACCCCCAATGCGAGCACCGACTGTGTTTTAAGGAATGTATTTACTTACAGTTGCTCCGTTAGGCAGATTTTGGTGTTGTGTAAAAGAAAAAGATTCTCAAAACCTCATTTCCCACCATTTCCATGGGAAAAAGAAAAGTTACCATTGCAAAATTGTTTTTTGTTGGGTTATTCTGGGGGGTGGTTGGTGGTGGTTGCTGTTTTGAACCAAGGAAAATGTTTTCAGAGTAAAGTTATTTTAATATTTATTGTTTTTGATGAAGACAGTATGTAAACCAGAAGTGTTTCATTTTTGTAATGTCAGAATTAAATATTTTACTTATTCTGCTGCTTACTTTTTGGGCATGATTACTTTGTTGAAGCTGAAAAAAGTTAGGCAAAATATTCCCAGAGATTGTTATTTTAATCTGTGTTTTTTAAAATGTAAAGTCTACAACTCCTACTGAAGTTGCAGGAAAGCTCACTGAGAAAACTGAAGCTGTAGGGTGAAATATGACTGTGCCTCTTAGGACATGTGCTTAAGCCAATAATACACTGTCAAAGATATTGATGGTTCGGGAACTTATGGGCATATACAGGTCACACAAGTACATCTGTCGTGATAGGGCAAGATGGGTCATAATTTCCTAATTTGTAAAAGCTGAAAAATTTTTAATTGAATTGTTCATAAATAATTTTTTTTCACTCCTGCATGTTTTGCAAGAAAGAAAGAAAACGAAAGGAAAAAAAAAAAAAGATTTTGTAAATGAAGACCATAGTCATATGGCAGAGCAAAGACAATGCATGGGTGGGATTCCCAAGCGTGCATTCGAGTAACAGTGAGTAGTCTGGGAAATTGCATCCTTAGAAACTAGCAAGTGAGTATCTGCATAATGGATTAACATTTATTAGTCCAGTTTGTGTATGCCATGATGTGCAGACGTCACTTCTTAATTAAAACTGCATTACAAGCAAGAATGGCTTTGAGTTCTTGGTGGAACAGAATTTATTTACTTCTCATGCTATCCACGCTATCTGAGTAGACACACAGAGCACACAGTGCTGCTTCTGCACTAGGAACTGTGAGATTTCAAACAGGAGCAGATTATGAATTGCAAACACCAATAAAGTGCATCTGGGTGAGCCATTGTTTTGTGCCAAGTTATTTGAAAATACTCTATCTGAACTGTGTGAATGTAGAATCCAATGCATTTTTTTTCTTTAAGCTAGTCATCTAGAGGCTTTCTGAATCCTCTGCCATAAAGAAGCGTGGATGATGCTTTGGGATTTGTGGCTGATACCTGCCACAATGTCCCACAAGCCCACAGTCCCCCTTTGCCACTGGTCCTCACTTTGAAAATGGGACAATGTCAGTGCTGTGGCAGCATCTGCTCTGAAGGTCACCGTGTTAAGCAGTGATGGGGGCTTGGACACTCGAGCCGTGAGGTGCTCCACGTCTGAGGATTGATTTGGTGGTCTCAGTCTTTTAAAAGTCGTTGGATGTCACTCCAAAGCATGAACTGCAGCTTGCAGTGAGTGAAAGCACTGAGGACCTCTCTGAAGGGGTGTTTGGTCTCAGACACCTGGCTTTCCTATGCCCAGTTTTTGATTGCTGCGTTAGCGTGGGGTTTGAGAGTCATCTTTCTTCACAGTGCATTCAATAAATCACAATGCAATATTGATCAGCGTGCTTTTGTGTGTATGTTGAGGTAAAGCTAAGGTAAATAATGAACTGAAGTTAAAGCAGAGGTCATTCCTGGAGGATATCTTTTAAGAGAGAAGAGTTGAAGTATTCCTTTTATTCTTCAGGGGTCTCTATATAAAGTACAAAATTAGTTAATTTAAATAAATTGCTCCCTTTTCCTCTAAAACATACCTGTATACATCAATTTTTTAAAGCTGAAATCTCTACTTTTGTTAATGGGAAAACAGCATCCTGTTAAAATTCCTTATAATAAAGAGATCAATACATCAATGTTAAGATGTAGTGGAGGTGGAAGGCTTTTGCATTGATAAAAATGATAAATCTCTGACAGTATCAAAAAAAAGCTGTGTAAGTTATGTAACATTACCAGTTCCATAGATGCTGATAATACTTCTAACACATTATTTAAGTTAAATGTTCTTTTGATAGGGCAGACTGCCTTCCACTGGAAGCTTTCTGTGAGAGAGGAAGGGGAGGGAAAGAGAAGTCATAATATTAATTTTTTTCCAGTTAAAAATCAAGCTGTTTTTACAATTCTGATTACATAAAGGAAATAAAACACACAAGAGATTTAATGAACATCTTAGAAACGGTTTTAAAATACTTTAAATGTATTATAGATACCGCTTATATATATATATATATATATATATATATGATGAAATTGTATTCTGCAGCATGCAGAAGCTGAGTGTGTGTTCCAAAATTATCCTGCAGCACATTTATATGGATGATTTAAAAAGCCCCGAAGCCAAGAGTTTAGAATAGAAGTACAGACAGATTGAGACTGGTAAATATAGCAGTGCTAATAGCGTCTCTCTCACATGCAGACCAAATGTTGTAGATGTGGAGTTCAGGCATATTTGCTTTATCCCAGAGCAGCACAACCATGTGAGAGTTATGCAGGTCACCGAGCAAGAGGGCAAAGCCAGTCGGGCTTATGAATTTAACAAGCCAGAAAGATAATGAAAAGTTTTTTTGAGGAATTGTTTGCTGTAATTTCAGCCTCTGAAGCCCACGCCTGCTCTTATTTCAAGGGGAGGAGAATTTACATGTGTTACAGCTGGTCATGAGTTTTTCAGTTAAGAGCCTTTTGTAGAAGATCCGTCCTCTCCAGGTGGAGTTCCCGATGAGAGGAAGACTGACCCCTGACCACCTTGTGCTTTTCGGCAGGTGACTAGGATCCAGAACCTGGTCCTGGGTCAGGACTGAGAGTGGTGGAACTCAATTGTCTCTGCACCCTGGGGGAATGATCTCCCTCCAGCCAAGGTGACACGGCCACCTCGGTGCCCACCAAGGGCCACGTGGCTCAGCCATGGGACCTTCATTCACATGGGAGAGGGCTGGAAGCACAGCGTGCCCAGTGGGCACAGAGATGGGCACTTGCTACCGGTGGCAGGCATGCACTGCCTGCGCTGCCAAGGATGCGACGTCTGGTCCAGCTCAAGGCAATTCAGGCTCAAGGTTGCTTGTAGACAGCCTGCCTAGCAGATCCCGATGGATCAGTGTGTAAATGCCGTTCTTTAAATCATGGCTGTACTCACTACTTTTGGACAATCTTTGGAGACTGTAGCTTGGGAACTAGGAGCCAAATATTTATTATCTTGTCTCGTGTCAATCTCATTTTATCAGTGACTACAGAATTGTTTGTCTTCATACTGGCATAGAATTAGTGGATAGGGTTGAGAAGAGACAGCTTTGGAAGCTTCAGAAGAAATATAAACGCCTGTTCATGCAAGCATCCCACTTGTGGCCTCTATAGGCAAGAAAAATACTATTTAAAAAAGCTGTTTTGGTCTGGAACTGAATGTTGCTTGTCCTGGTCATTGAATTAGTGTGAAATGAAAGAGGAGGAGGTAGCTGGGGAGTCTCTGGAAGTCTGGTGCATTTGATGAGACAGCTTAGCCCACTGAGTCATGCAGGCAAGGACTGGGGTCATCAAGCTTTGGGGTTAGCAATGGGCATATCCACCTCTGTGCACCTCTTGGTTGTAGTGGGCTGTTACTGGCATTTTTATGGCTTTGCAATTAAAATATTCTCTTTAAAAAGTCTTCACTTTTGGAAAATAATTACCGGAGTAAAGAAATCTGTAAATGCTATGAATGACATTTAAAAAAGCAAACCACCTATTTGAATAAATAGATGCAAGTAGTTTGTTGCAGTTCCAAGCAACTGATCGTTTGATTCCTTAAAATTGGATTGTACTAAAAGATAATCCATCAGTTGTTTTGAAGGTGCTTTCCAATGTGCCCTCATCTTTCACGAATATGATTTCAGTGAAAACTACCCACGTTTGGTGCCCAAGTACAGCCACCTTTTCTGGTGAGCTCTGCTTGTCGCTGTTCACAGGGAATTGTTCTGCAGCCGTTCCAGTTGTGTGTCACTGATGGTGGCATAGAGTTGTTCTCTGTGTCTCTGCTAGTGGCATTTATTTTTTATAGGGTGTTTCCATGAAAAGTAATCAGTTATTTCTAAGAGAGGGTGATAAATACAAGATTACTTTTCAGCGGCTCTTGGGTGAAGTGTTTGGGTGAAAGCGTGAGCTATTCAGTTTGCTGGAGAAGTTCCACGAGTCCTCCAACACAAAATCCTGACTGCCGCACATGCGGTTCTCGATTTTGTGAAGAGATCTGGATTTTGCTGACATTTACAGACTTAAAGTAACAATCTTTTTTGGTGCTTGCTCAGATCAGGTGGACCAAAACAGCAGGAAGTGCCTCTGACAGATTTCAAGATTCAAGTGTCTTCAATGAAACTCTGAGGATATCCAACATTCAGCGGCACCAAGGAGGACGCTACTACTGCAAGGCTGAGAACGGCTTGGGTTCGCCAGCCATAAAGTCTATAAGAGTGGATGTGTACTGTAAGTAAACTGCTTGGGAAGTTCTTACTATGTTTTTTATTATCTTATAATATCTGGCGTTACAAAGAAGTGACCAGGTCTTTGTGAATTCCGGTTTTAAGCAGCACTGTAGGGTGGATTCTGTTTCTTTTGGGAGTATTTATGGTCAAAAGACCTGTGGCTGCTTCCAGGGAAGTCAGGTGGGGCTGCTCACATATGGAGATACCTTTAAACAAAATCACAATGCTTCTGTAATAAAGATGAAGCTCAGGTACGACTCAGCATTCTTAGATATCAGAGGAAGATTTGTCTGCAGCTTCCACAGGGCGAAGGTCTGGTACCTCGCACAGCCTTTAATCTCTTGTACATTTGGTTGCATTTGCCCTCGAAACTGAGATGGGAGCAAATACAGATGTTATTTGCTATTCTGCTTTAATTGCTGTGGAACAATTTTTTGTCTTGGTTTGGGTTTTTCTGCTTTTTGTTTTGGTGGTGGTGTGTGTTTTTGTTGTTGTTCTTGTTGGGTTTTTTTTGTAATGTCAATCTCTTCATCTTCTGTGAACCAGTTTGAAAAGCTGCACTTGAAATGTCGGTCAGTGAAAAATACGAAGTATTGGGATTACGATGGATTTGGCTACCAAAGCCAACAGAATAAGAGGAAACAATTGAAAACATCATACCGCAATAAATGCACAAAATGCAATAATAATAATAATAAAAGTTAATAAAGCCCAGTGTGACTTGCACAGACTGCAGTGTCAGTGAGTGGGCTGGTCAGACAAAGCGTGGCTCTCGCTTGTACCGGGTAGTTGATTGCTGTAGGTTTAGTGGTAACCTTTGCGTCTGAGTCTGTAAATTGTGTGACTGGACTCAGCTGCTGGCAAGTGAGAAGACCGGAATGCCTCAAGCAACTGTGGGTTTGTGTACACTTCAGATGAAGAAAAACTGTTCAAAATCTGTCTGAAATGCTCCAAAGAGAGAAAGTCTTTGCAATGTACATTTGGAGACTCTTCTAATGCGAGTAGTATCATGTAAACAGATATGTGTACATGCCACATAAATAGTTAAATGAATAACTAGAACCTGAAGTTAACCCTTTAGTCTCTCAAGTCCTATGACTACAAAGGCTTTGGGCTTGTGTTTCCCCAAAAGTGCCCTCTCTCTGTCAGATGTATCTCAGGATCTGTGTTAATTTAGAGACCCAAGTGGTGAAACGTGTTGTGGATTAGTTATGGGATTGATTGATGGAGGGGGGCAGCTGCCTTTTGGGGGATTTCTTACCTAGTGTGCATTTAGCCTAGTGCTTAACAAGCTATAACATACCAGTGCCACATTTCTCAATCCTTTATGAACAATAACTGAATTAGGAAGTGATTGCTCATTATCTTGTTGGAGTCAAATAAATGAACAGGCAACTGCAACAACTGAACACAAGCACACCATGCACAGCATTCCTTGTCACGGGGCTGGCGCGAGGTTTGTGGCGAGGAGCGCGCAGGATGCCTGGTCCAGGCAGCACTCAGCGGTGCCAGCTGTGGTCTCGGCACTGCTGCCCCTCTGAGCCCAAGTCCTCCACGCACACACGGCTGCTGAAGGCACTTCGTTCAGCCCTCTGTAGTTGTTCAATACAAACCCCAAGAGCAAACATTTAAGCCTCTTCTTTTGGATGCCGTTAAGGCATTTCTCTCTTAGCCCAGCACCCATGTGTTAAATTCTCCTTAATTCTTAATCTTAAGCATGGCTGTGAAACTGATGTTGGCAGGAAAAGCGGTCTCATGACTGGAATACTACGTGGTCTGAACAGGAAAGGCTGAGAGAGATTGGGTTTTGAGATCTGTATTTTTCTTGAATTTCATTCAGACTTCCTCCTGGAATATGGCTTTTTCCTTGTAGCATATTTTGTTTAGCCATTAATATGTGGTTTTGGATTTGCTGTCTTGGATTTATTACAGGTTTAATTTTGTTTTTTACATCACATGCTGCTTGTTAATATACCTCAAATACAGATGATCTTTAATTTTGGTTTTTACATCATATGCTGATTGCTAATATACCTCAAATACAGGTGATGTATTTCTGAAACATGACAAACTTAAGGTCCCAGCTATGATCAAATCCTAGGTGATTTCCCTTTGTATGCAGACTCATATTTCACTGGGTATTTTCTTCTGTTAATGGCCAAATATTTGCAGACACACAGTATTGCTGCAGGAAGCTTAAGGTGCCAGTGAAGATTGGATCTAGCTGTGAAAAAGATAGAAATAAAAGCCCTGTACACTACAGAAAAGCTCATAAGAAATCAAAGTATTGGAAATTGAAATGTTCATGTCAAAATTTCCAAGTAGCTTAAAATACTTTTGTCTTTTCTTAGTTGAAATTTTCTGGGTTGATTTTCTCTTTGTTGGGTATTTACTTTATAGATCGCATGTTGTGTGTGCCATGTCAAGAGCTCTGGCCAGTACTGACCAGGAGTGTTGGGATGGGTGTGTTTTCCTGAATTGCCCATGAGACACCTTTGCTCAGAGACCCCCAAACGAACCATAAGGATCACAAATACATAGCCAACATTTTCTATTCAAAATGGGTGGTTTTATTAGTGAACACATATTTAGTAAAATTACATAGAGAAAGACAGTTTATTTTCAGATTTAGGTAACTGTCAAAACCAACCCTGTGGAAACCAGATGATGCTCCTTTTCGAAAGCAAAACTTCATCATTAAAGCAAGAAAGGTTTTTAATTTTTCAATGAAAGCCCCAAAAGAGTTTAACAAAACAAGTAAAATGTTTATATTTCTTAAAAACTGTGTAGCTGAAAAAAATGACATTGGAAGCATCTTGGCTTGTACAGCTAAAGAGAGAAAACAGTATTAAAGTTGTGTTCCACATTAGTTTTGGATCAGGAATGCTTCCTAAGGGCTAATTTAAGTCTTCAGCCTCTAATTTAAAATCTGAAAAGGCACTATATCTGTGTAGTTTGAAAATGCATTGCTCAAAAAATATCCACAGAAGATCTTTGTTTCCTCATTCATCTCCATTATTGACTTGCTGGCTGGTTGGGAACTTGCGATATCAACATTTGGATGTGAAGGCTCAGTCTCCCGTAATTTCCTGTTTTTCATTTTCCAGTTAGCTCTGGCATTCAGCAGCACTTGGACCCACATTTGCTGCTACTGCAGTAATTAATTGTACAGATATAAGTGGTGAATGAGCCAGAGTGTTGGGCTGTGTGAGAGGAGAGGGGGTGGTTACATTATTTTTATGGACTGCAGTCTGGAAAAATGCTTTTAGTTTTGTTTTTGCAGGAAGGCTCCATCAGAATTTGCCACATGTTTTGCGTGTTGCTGCACGTGCCAGGCGGCTTGTCTGTTAAGGAAGTCTCAGAATATCATTATCAGTTACTCATGATCTCAGATGACTCTGACCAAGTCTTCTGACTGCGTGCTCCGAGGTGTTCAAGAGGCTCTTGATGTGTCTTCTGTAAAGAAGATCTAAAGTAAAGCTCTTGGGTAGCTGCAGAGCATTTACAGAAACCTGGCTGTGGTAGGACACCTGTGCTTGTGCTTGGCCTGATAGAATCCCAGAATCCCAGAGAGGCTGGGGTTAGAAGGGACCTCAGGAGACTACCTACTCCAACCCCCTACTAAGGCAGGTCCTCCTGGATCAGGTTATAGCTGTAGTTTGGGTCTTGCCCAAGATGTGGTTGGGAAAGTAGAGAGTGAACTGCGTTCCTGTGAATATCTCCATCCCTGTCTCTGTTTGGGACAATCTGCAAGGAGTGAGGGCAGGGTCTCAGTTGACACATTGCATAGCAGGGTCCAGGTGGAACCTTCATTCGGTATTTGGAAGTAAATAATATTAGTGTTCACAGGTAGATGTGTCTTATTCCTTGATCTCTGCAAGTTCAATACAGGCCTAAAGGTTTACTTGGTATCATTTTCATGTACCCTGTAATTGTGATTAACCACTTTGTAAAAACTATCTGGCTATTATCCCAATTATACGTTGCTTGAGGGCATAGTATCTTTTTCTGCTCTAAGAAGTTAAACCTCCAAACAGTTTATGACTGCTTTCGTGGCTGAGGAGCACAGTTAAGGAGTTCAACTAAACTCATGCAATTATTTCAAAAATAGCCAGGGGTGTAAATCCTCTGCTGGACTGAAGGGAAAAAAGTGCTTCACAAAGAACTGCCTACAGTCAGATCTGTAACTGTGTGTTCTCATGGGCTGGTCTTGGTTGACGTTAGCCTGCTAGATGACTAAATCTCTGAGAGCTCAAGGAAAGCCCTTCAGTGCAGCACTCCCATCAAGCTCCATTTAGTCGTGACACTGGTTTTAGTGGTGCCCTGTGGAGGAAAGGGAGTTTTGCTGGCGTTTCCGCAGGTGGCGGTACCATACCTACTTGTAGTTAAAGCTGTCATGGATTATGCTAAACTAGGCTGCAACCTCTTCTGTTCCTTTAACATACGCATATCTAAGTCAAACCTTGGAAAACGAGCAGTCCCTTTTGGTCTAGTGTCAAAATACTTGAATGTGACAAAGGTGAAGGCGGGGGGTGGGGCAGAAGGGTGGTTTAGTGTTGCCAAAGTTCTCCCTTCATCTACAGCTACTCCTGGAAAGAGAGGGGAGTCCGTGCCTGTTCCTGGGCAGGCACAGAGTCTCCTTCCAACACTTCACGACACATATTCTTGATTTTCTTTGCTAGTTTTTTCCAGGAAGATCTCCTTTTTGCTGTCTGGGGGAATGGGGCCATGCTAAATAGGCGAGGAACAATCTCTTCTTTAGAAGACAACTTTCTGTCCTTACTTTAAGTGTCTAAGAAAATAGGCTTTTGCTCTCCCAGCTGTGGCTGAAGAGCCTGGTTTCTCACATCAGATTAAAACAAACGCACTCGGTCCCCTTGGCGGTGTATTCTCAGGAGGGAGGTTTCCATTCTCATTGAGCTACCAGGAGAAGAAACTGCTTCATATATCCAAGCTGTATTCATCCTAGACTTGAACTCTTTTTCTTCTTTTTCTGGAAGTATCTCTTTAAAGTACATCTCATCTTCCCTCTTTGAAGAAAAAGCTTTTGTACTTGACTCCTAGGAAAATTTTTGCTTGACTTATGGAGGACACTTTCTCCTTTTATAAGGAAGGAAACTTATGGTATAAATTATTTTTATTCAAAGAAGCAGAGCTCCTACAAGAAAACTTTTCTGCTTATTTCTGAAGGACAATTTGTAGAGGAATTATAGCAGAATGAAGGCAGGTTAATTAACATTGATAATATACAGCTGTGGGCTGGCTTGGGGGTGGTGGGTTGGCTGATGTGGATAAGGTGCAGCTGTGGCTGGTTCCTGATAAGGAGTTAAATAGCTCTAAGGGGTAGGAAAGAGATGGACTGGATGAAGAGAGAGTGCCCCAGATGTAGGAGAGATCCTGGGGGGAGAAGAAGGGGGTCTGGATGAGGAGAGGATGGCTGGGATAGGCGTCTAAAGAAGGATAAAGCCAGATGCGGCAGAGGCAAGAAGTAGAGGGTCTGGCCTTTTGAAAAGGATGAAGAAACAGCACAGACAGTAGATGAACTCCTGAAACCTTGTGGGGCACTGGTGACTGTGCCGGGGCAAGGTGCGGGAACTAGTTATTGTAGTTAACTTGGTATGGGATGGTAAGAGCCTTGTTGCGGCCAGCTGGTTTTGGTAGTGCTGCAACACAATTTACCAGATTTTCAATTAAAAGAAGTACTGATTGCTTCACCGAAGATGTATTTTTGTATTCCTTTTGCTTCATGTATTCTTTTGGACACAAGGGCAGGCGGCACAGCTTGAGTAAAAGAAGGTGAAGTAAAAGGTGAGGTTTACATTTAAAAAATTCTGAAATCCATTTGGTAGCCAGGACGAAAAATGTTTATCAAACAATCAAACAGATATAGTGCACAGATAGGTTAAGCTTTTATCGCATGGTAGAAGAGAGACATGCATTATGCAGAAAGCATTGCTTGTTGTGAAAATCTGTAATTCCAGGACTAAAAGGTTGGTCTGGGGGTTTGGGGGAAATGACCGTTTCTTTTGTTGTGAGATTCACTTAAATCTTTGCTTGCAGCTCTCTTTCCAGAATCTGTCCCTTTACACAAGATTAGTTAGATCCAGCACAGGGTATTTCTGTTCACATGAAATAAGTTGAGTCCGTCCACCATCAACCACTTCTGTGTGCACTGGATTTTGGCTGCTTTTCCACCGCAATAACATTGCGGCAACTGATGCAGCTTATTTGCAGCACTCGGTTTCTCCTGTGGTGGGAGTATGCCCTGGACTAATTCCAGTGCCCTGTGTAACCCAAGTGTAGTAGGAGGGGGAAGGTTCCTGTAGTCCCCTCAGGTAGTTCCTCCCAAATACCTGCTGGTGTGCATGCGTATTTGTGGAGTTGTAGTTGTCTTAGATCTCTGCTTACCACCTGTGAGATTTCCCTAACTCTTTCGTTTCCAGGTTCAAATCTCTCATTTCATTTTTTTATTGGTTATTGGATGGTTTCGGCTTCTCTGATGGGTCTCATGGTGTGTGGCTGCAGCTGTTTTTTGCTGTCCGTTGCCTCTTTTGCCACAAGGAAGTTTGTGTTGTTGACAACTAGAGCATTTTCCCTGGGATAGCTGTGAACATCATCAGGAAGCATCAGGACTTTGAAGTCAGTGAGGAAAGAGATGAAAGCAGGTCCTAGCTTTGGTCTCAGTTCCGAACCCTGTCTTGATGCCTGACATGTTACGGACCATTTTATTCTGGAGGCTACCCTCTTCATAGGTGTCATGCATGAAAGCTCATCAATTCCTGTCTCAGAATGGAGACTCTGATAAAATACCTCCTGTGGTTGTACCTGTCTTTCGGGCGTTTTGATGCAACTCAGCCCTGGAGTCAGGAGGGAATGGGACCTCCCAGCTTCAGTGTTCATGATGTGGGATTGACTGAAACATGTTCAGTGCTGACAGATTATTTTAGCAAACAAGGAGCATCCAGCTTTCCTAGCTTGGGATGACACAAAATGCTGCCGATAATACGTGTCAAACGACAAAAATATCAAACTGCTAATCTTCGGTGTTCGAGTGTGTCGCCTAGTAGCATGTGCAATCACGAGTCTGCAAGAGAAGTGTTATTCAGAGGCAACACAGGGTCTGTAATTTAGAAACTGTGACGCGAATTTCCCTTATCAATCTGGTAAAGGATGTTGCAGGGAAATGTTGAGTGTAGGGCAGAGGGATTTCGTTGCGCTGCTCTCCATCTCTGCCATCACTGAATGGCAGTCATACCGCTCCATCCCCACACCCAGCGGTCCAAATTCACCCCTAATTTTCTGCCCGCTGCACAAATCCTATTGTTAGGTTGCAGAATCAAATGCAATGTTGATAATTATTTCACTCCCAATAATTGCTCTGCTGGGCCACTGCAGAAGTACTCTGCATCATGCCCAACCTCTGCTGTGATGCAGTGCCAGAGGGCTCAGACATGCCTGTCAGGAAGCCACAGCTTTGCTTTATCTTTTCATAAATGGCATATACACACGTGCCCACACAATTAGTATGGTACGCTCACTTAGGTAGAGGAAAATAGATGTGATAATGAAGATGCAGTACTGGGAATGGGAATTAGCTGAAGCTAACAGCTACTCCGTGCATTGCTCCATGTCCTTCTCGGCCCTCCCTGGTTCACCGCAGTCCTAAGGAGCCAGAGAAGCTGGATTTAAACTTTTGCTGAGATGAGGAGGGGGTGGTGCTTTCTCCTGGAGTGCTATTTTTGTCTGGATGAGATAATTGTCTGTTCTTCTTGAATGATAAGGCTGCCCTCCGATTCTCTCACCACACTGCCAGTACATGGCCAAGTCTGCCTGACACTGAGAAGGAAAGAGCGTGGGGAGTTTTATATGGAAAAGTATTTAAAAATGAGCTTTAACACTAATTCTACTGAAGCAATTAATGCATAAGTTCACATGGAGGATTTATAACTGTGGGCTATCTATTTTATACATGCAACTTTGGTGATAAAACGGTGCTTTCTGGTGACTCTGGAAGTACCTCCTTAGGTAATTGCCATGTTTTGGTCTTTCAGCATCCCATGTTTTCTAGTTTTCATTCAACAAGAGTTGTAAAGAAATCTCTTTCACTCACTCAGCTTTCTCTGTCCTAAATAGCCTCTGGAATTTAAAATATAGGCACTGTCAGCTTCCACTTCTGTAGATTCACGTGTTATTGTTGCTGCTAGAATGGTTTTGAAGAGAGTGAATGATGCATGCATGGGAGTGGGAGCTCTGTCCTGACCACTATTGTATTCCTTGTTTATTTTCTTTTTTTTCTGAGTAACACAGATGTATCTGTTGGACTATTAATATTAGTATAATACCTAAGTAGCAGCTTAGTCCTTTTTTTGCTCTGGGGTTCACAGGGGGAGAATCTGTTGTGATGTTGATGCTTTGGTACCTTCTGAGTGCGCTCAGAGCGCTGCTTGGGTGCTGAAGCACTGGGCTCCATGCTGTCTGTGATGGAGCAGCGTTGGTGCAAGGGGCTGGTTGCAGATGTGCATAGCACACATTCGGCTCCGGTTGTGCTTTGCAGTGGGGATAGTTCCTGCTTGGGCTTGGGTGGCATCTTAATCCCAAGCATTCATGGTACATATTTTCTGCACGCTTCCCTGCAGATGTTTATATCGGTCTCCTGGCCACAGCAATTAAGATGTAATTCAGGGATTGAAAATATACTTCAGCTGCTTCATTATTTTCTGTGCTGTCTATTTGGCTTGTGTTCGCCTTGTACTGCCTGCAGTGAATCATGCGTTCTTACTGCAATGACATTTTTAATTTCCATCTCTGGTATATACCAATATTCATTGATATGTTACTTGATCTTCTTTTTTGGCCTTTCATTCATTAGAAGCCCAGTGACACGCTTAAATCCTCATTCACGCAGTTGGATGAAAGACCAGAAATAATCAATGCTTTTTTTTTTTTTTTAAAGAGGAAAATTAATATAAAGCAATAGCATAAGTATTGGCATATAAGGAAAGCAAATATATTCATCTTTCATCACTTTTTCTTTCATGATACAATAAAAGAAGACACTTTGAAATGAAATATTATGCAGATGGAAAGCATTTAAAACCTTTCCAATATTGATAATTGTAATCTTTCAACATGAGAGAAATATAAACTTAATTTGTGTGTTTCCAGTTATTCCCCCTCTGAGGCCAAATTTGTGCATTGCAACATTAAAGCCTCTGAAAACGGCTGTGCTTGGTGGTTACTGGAAGAGGACCAGTAACCACCAGTCTTCTGGTGGACCAGAGGACCTGCAGATCTCTCTGCAGCACGCAGCCTGGTGGGGAGAGGTTAGGCTGGCTGAGGTGGGCGGCTCCGGCAGCGCTGTGCCTTGGTCTGCACTGGACCAGCACAGGACTGACAGCAGCTGAGGTATCTGATGATGTCAGAGTTTTCATCAGACCCCCATTTTTTAATTCGCAAAACCACAAAGGTTTGGGTTCAATCCAGACTAAGTATATGGGCTTTGGAGCTGAAAATGTGTTTGGAAAGTGAAAGTTTTGCTGTGGGAAGAGGAGAGGGGTGCAAGCAGCCGCTTTAGAGATGCCACGCTTGCATGCACGAGGCTTTGCTGTGGGAGCATCGGAGATGCTGCAGAAAGCTGGATATTGGTGTGGCCGGGTTGGTACTAAGCCGTATTATCATGGCTTCTTGCACTGTTGGGTTTGGGCAGGTCTGTTGTGACTGTGTCCCTACAGCTCACCTGCATTAGCATCACTCTTGTCCTTGGGCAGTGAGCAGGCACCCTTTGCTCCATTGCTGGCTTGTGGCCACAGTGGGATTTTTGGGTGGTCAGCAGCCTAGGTGAGCCAGAAACAACAGGGGAAGCTATGGGCAGATGTACGAATGCCCAAACTTGCCACACGCTATTTTTGAATCCATTTGTTTTTATTTCCAGCACCACTTTGAAACTCTCTTCTGCTCAGAGAGAAGGGTGTGCATAGCGTTCTGGGGGTCACTGGAACAGCAGCCACGGGTGTGCTCACCAGCAGTACCCATGCCTTGTGTAGGTTGGCCACCACGCGACTGCAGCTTTGCTGCGAGCACAGTGAGAAGGTGATGGAGGAGGAAAACAACTGACCCCCAGTGCTGTCAAAGGAGATTTAAAACCGTCCACTCGGCACAGTGTCAGGTGGTGGCTGAGGGGACTCAAGCCCCTGCCTGAGAATTTTTGCAATGGCTGAAGCAACAGAGCAGTAAAAGAGGTAAACGTCTGGAAGAAATTGTGTCTTTCATTAAAAGAAATGTGAAAGGGCCAGATTTCCTCTCCCTATCATCACTTTGGCTGTTACTTGCGCCTGCCTCTTCCATTATCCTGGGAGAACCTGCTTATCCTTCACGGTCTTTCTAATGAATCATTTGGCTGGACAGTTGGATCGTAAAAAATTATTCTGCCTAACGTTCGCCTGAGGAGTTGCAAGATTGCAGTGGAAGATGCATTTAGGAAGCTGAAGGGCAAATGATGGAATCTCACAAATAGATCAGAGGCTTCTTAGCAGCAGTTGGGTGAAATTAGGTTCCTGCTATGCATATGCACACCTTCCATGAAAGTAAGGGAAAATGCCCAGACAAGGGTGGGAGTGTTGCAGAATTTCAGAGGGCAATGAAAAATCAGTGAGCTACCCTTTATTGTCCAAAAAGATGTTTGCCTCAGGCATACAGACAGAAATGCCTTTTGTGAAGATTTGTCTTTGGTTTTCATGTGTGGGTTTTTGGTTTTTTTTGTGTGGTTTTTTTTTTTTTTTATTTTGGAGCTTGTTTTGGTTTGGTTTGGTTTTTTTTTAATTTCAGTGCATATATATATTTCATGAAGTTTTCTGTAACTTTTCAGCCTTTTTCCTTTTTTTATGGAAAAGTATTTATCTGAAGATTGAAGACTGTACTTTTCACTGCACAAGACCTGGTTTATTCCTGCTTTTTATACAGTTGTGACATGTTAGTGTATAGAGGTTTCTGCTTCCCCTGACTGGGGAAATGTCATGTTCCTTGGAGTGTGTTGGTGCTGGTTTCAAGTTGAGGTTTTGCTCCCTGATGTGGGAGAGCAGAGTGAGTGCTCTGCCACATCCAAGCTCTCGTGGAGTTGTTGCAAAAGGAGGTCTCACTGTACATTTGCGTGTACGTTTCACCATTCATGTGAAAGCCACCAGAGTTGAACCAAACCATTCCCCTTAAAAAAGTGGAAATCTAAATGATGTACACCTATTTTGCAGGAGCCTCTGACATCAGAGCTGTCCTGTTTCCATGTAGATTTGGATTTTTATTCTTGCTGTCTTATATGTCTAATTTGGAAATTGGATATCAAATGCCTGGGAATCTTGATTTTATGATTTGACCGAGGAGAAGAGAAAGTTTGTGGTAGGTGACTGACAGTGGATTTTGGATTAAGACAATTTCATGAATGTTTTTGTTTTGCAGGCAACAGCAGAGCTGGTAAGATGGTGTTGGTGGAGGCATTAATTACTGTGATTGTACTTTGCCTGGAAGTCTTGTGAAACAGGGTGCTGGTGGTGTCTCTGAGGCTATCCTTAGTGGTGGTGCTCGTCATGGTGGCCCGGAGACTGTTTTAGCTAGTACTGGTAGAAATTGCTTGCACCTCTGCTGCTCACCCTAGATGTTTTCCTGACATACGTGGTGAAGAGCTGAGAGCGAGCATGTTGAAGAGGGTGAAGCAAGGCCTAGCACAGTGCACATGGACATTATTCGCTGCAGTGGTCCATGGCAACAGTGTGAAAAAAGTAAGGAAAGATGTAGCTGTGTACTGTGGAACAAGTGAGGTAGCTCTACCGTAAAATATTAATGCAAATGTGGAGCGTTTACAGTAATTTCAATACCTTTTACTCCCCCAGCAGACACACTATTCAGACTGAATTAAATAGCTTTGCAGTAACTGTTAAATGTTATCAGTTCCTTACTAGCTTGTGTGCATTTTTATTTTCTACAACAAAAATCTTTATACAAGTGAAAGAAAAAAAACAAAACCACAAAACAACCAAAAACCCTGAATTTGTTTGTGCTTAATGCTTGTAAAACAACAAAATACTTGTATGTTCAGAATTGAACTAGAATGATGAAATGATTTGCTGGCTTCATGAGCTGCAAAATTCCTGGTTTGTGGTACGCTTTCAATCCAGTTTTTCATGGTCACCTTTATTGGTTTAATTCAGCTCAGAAAGGTCTGCTGGGCTGGAGAAGAGTTTTGTGTGTGGAGGGGATGGGTGGGGGTGCTGGGAGCAGCTGGGTTCTCCTTTGGGAGACCAGGTCATTCCGGTCTAACGCTGGGTGCCTGCATGGTGCAGCACAGAGCATCTCTGGTAGGCTGCAAGGAAGGGGGACTGCTGGCTGGCTGTGGGTTTTGTCTTTTTTTAAAAAATATTGTTTTATTTATTTATTTACATGTAATTTAATGTAATTTAATTTTTTTTTTAACTTCCATAACGGCACATCTGATTTTCAGCTCTGTGTGAAACCCCCTGAGCTGACCAGCCATACAGAGGACTCTGACAAATGTACGTGTCCTTCTCCTAAACTGCATTTTAGCCCCTTATGCCTTGCCAGGCAGCTTTGCATGCTGGTCTGTAGTGACTTACTGATCATGACAAAAAGGTCTATCTTTAAAACCTATTGAGAAATGGATATGCCGGGAAATGACCCCGAGCTGTGCCTGCTGCCCCAGGCACCACACCCGATCCCTTCCAGGTGTGTTTGAATTCAACCCCAAAGAGAAAAGGAAGACGATGATGTTTTGCCCCATGTGGCTGCCTTCACCTTCCCTCAGCTTCTGCAGAATTGGGCTTCTTTTCTAAAAGTGTTTCACTTTAGGGAGCTTGATGGAACATCAAGTTAAGCATACTGACAGAAGACCTTGTTGTCCAAAATAAGGGCATCATTTAGACAGTGTGCCAGGTCTGCATGTCTGTTTTTATAATGCAAACCATTTGCATACCTGCTCTTCTCTGGTTGAAACACACAACTGAAAATGCAAACCTTAAATGATGTTGGCTGGTGTTGAGAATTCCAGCAGCATGTTAATCTGAATCCTGGATGCTCCCAAGCAATGAAATGTATTGTGAACACCTAACGCTGACAGCAGGGAGAGGGCACGGCGGGGTTGCATAAATGCCTGTGCACTTAGCATGGGGCTGTTCGTATTTGATGTCTCGTTGCCCTGGTCAGCTGTTCCTGATCCCGTTGGGAGTGGCGTCTGTGTGCTGCTCTGCAGGGACGACAAAGCTTGTTAGCGGAAGCGGAGAGAAAATGGTTACGAAGGGGAGGAGCCGCCTCAAACTTCTGAGAGAGGAAAGAGGATGAGTAATATAGCCCAGGAATAGGGTGATACAAGCCCAGCTTACCATAAGCCACTGAGTCTACATGTGTGATTTGCTGTATTCATAATGTTTCCAGGATGGTTTGGTTTGCAGCAATTTTTCATCAGTCTCATGCCTTATGTCTTTGCTAATGTTTTAAGTGCTAGAGAGTCGAATTAAGGAACAAGAGCTGAAAGTCAGAAGCACCGGCAATGTGGCAGCCATTGCCTGCATCATATTTTAATAACAAACCCCCAAATTTCCTGGGTGTTGGTAACACAGAACAAGGAAGAACAATTCTTGTGTCTGCTGCATTGGGCTGCAGCTGTGTGACTAAGCACCCCTGTGAACGACTGCTCTTCCAGACATTGTGGGGAGACGGTGGGATTACTATCGGTTTATCTGTTTTCCAGCACTTTTATTGCCAGGCATACTTGGGGTGAGGCTTGCATTTCCCATCACCTGCTTGCTTAGCAAATAAAAGAGCCAGTAGAATGTGAAACCCTGGCAGATGCTGAGACGGGTCTGGTAGAAGATGGTCTGGTAGAAGATGAGGGAGGTGTGAGGATTTGGCAGATGAGTGAGACTTCAGGGAGGAGATCTGAAAAGCAGTGTTTCAGCAGGCTCTTGGAGCACAGCCTCCTGATTTCCCTGCATTTTTACACCAAGGTGTGTTTCAGGTGCTAATTGCAGCCCCATCAGGTGGGGACCACCGCAAGGTTTTTAGACACCCCTCCAATGCCAGCATGCCTGGCAGCTTTGTTCCAGCTCACCTTTTGCAGGCCAAGTGCTGGGTTTCATCAAAGCTGAATTTCCCGCTTCTCTTGTTTAAATATAATTTTAAATGCAGCTACTATTTTAAGACTTGGCAACCTGCTGACGGCGTGATCTGAAATGATGTTGGTTTGCCTAATAGCTTGGGATTTTTATGCAGTAGGTATGGGGACTGCAGAGTCCCTAATAGCATAGTTTAGAGTTCTGATGGATTTTTAAATAGCCTTCCAGCATTAAGGCAGGCTTTCCTGTAATCTGCATTTTCCAGTAAAATAAGAGCCTGGTTACCTACTGATCTGCAGTTTTCAGGAAATCTATGTGTGCTCCTTCCCTCCCTTTTCACTCTCCCCTGGTTTTTGCCTTCATCATGCCATTGAGCTCCACATACAAGGTCGGTAGCATGACCTGTGGTGCTTAAGTGATGCATTACAGGCAGCATCCCTGTGGCAAGGCCAGCGTGGAGGAGGAGGAGGAGCAGGAGGGTTATAGGGGCATTACATCTGGAAACCTTAGTCCATGCAGTTCCTTACAGATAATTGAAACTGCAAGCTAATGCATACCCTCCTTCCTTCTAAATAGCCTGCGCTGACAGTAACCCCTGTCAAAATGTACTTTGTTTGGGGGGAAAAAAAATAATCTTCATAAAATCCTCTCCTTGAAATAAAGGAGAATCAGGCCCAGAGAGCAGCGGTGGGTACATAAATGTCCCATGTATTTTATGCTTTGCTACTTACTGACAGGATTTTGGGGGGATTTTCTTTTTCCCCAGTTATTTCTCAGTTTACACATACAAATACCTGGTAGGTCACTGGGATAGAACATACCCAAACTTCGAATGCATGCAGATTTTCCAAAGAAATTTCCTGTGTTCTCCACATTTACTTTCCTTCTGTAGAAGTATCCGTGTTGCCTGCGCTTAGGAAAACTACAGTTGAAGTTGTAACACACCCTCCTGTGATGCCCTAATACTGTGAGTTGGGAATTTGGAGCAACCCGTAACTAATGGGCTATAAGAGCATGTGTAGTGTCAAAATGTAACATGTCCCATTGTATCTTGCCCCAGTGTGTGGGAAGCACTGCTCATAAATTAAACAGCCAGTGATTAGTGAAAAACTGAAACGTTGCACAGCCAGGCTTTGAACCAGCTGATGTCTCACGTGGCTTTTTGTTAAAGAAGTGAGGTGACACCAGGCTGAGAAGGACTGCAAGGGGGCAGCTTTGACCTCAGAAACAAGTTGAACAGCTTTGAAAAGTGATGTGTGAAATGTGTTTTGGTAAGAAGGTGGCAGGACCTAGGTCCTTAGCTTCTGCAAAAGAAAATAGCCAGCAGGGAGGGACTGAGTTGTGGTGAGTCTGAATGTGCTGGAATTGTGCTGTACGGTTCTGGAAAGCAGAAATATTGCACTGGGAGGCGAGGGGATATTCCTGTAAGGAATTGGAGTAACCCTTCTGCTGTCATGTCTCCTGGTCTGGGGAGTGCTGCATCATACCTCAGGGAAGGTGTGACTCAATGGAAAAGGTCAGAGGAGTGATGGATGAGCAGGAGAGGTTTCTGATGCAGGAGTAAAATGATTCACGTGGATTGTTCACAGCAAAGAGAAGGCCAAGGGAGGGTGCAGTAAATAAAAGCTTTCAGATGGGCAAAAGAAAGAAGGAGATTTTGTTCCCCCCCCCCCCCCCCCCCCCCCCCCCCCAAGATCCCCAAGAATAAGACAGATAGTAAATAGCTTAAATTGCAGTGAGACATTTAGGTTAGACACAAGAAAAGCTGTTTGATGGTGGAAATGGGCAGATCCTGACACAGGAGCTCCTGGGGACAGGGAGCTCCTCGGGGACAGGCTGGAGGAGCGTTCCTCAGTGCGGGCAGTGCCGGAGCCAGTCCTGCCTCTAGGTACAGGGGAGGATGAGCCAGAGCCTATAAGAGCGTTTCTTGCCCTTTTTTCCATGATTTTGTTCCCAGCATCAGTCCTGACCAGCGCTGTGATGCGGTTTCCTCACAAGACCATCACAGGCTGAGATGGCATTTCTGCAAGAAGGGTGAATGCAGAAGATCCATTGGAACATGCAGAGATGAGGTAATTGAATAATTGAACTGGGAAAAAAACCCCAACCCCTCCCTTCCCCCCAAATACTCCAAACCCCCCAAACATAAGCATATATCGTATCGGATTATATTAAGTAATATGTTTTATGAAAATACAGCTCAAGAGAGTTGCAGAGAGGCTGCTGGTGTGGTTGCGGGATTTTTTTTTTTTTTTTTGAGTGTGTGTGTGTATGTGAAATAATAATTAGTCTTTTTTGAAAGCAGAAAATGCAAACCAGCCCTGAGGCCATTATTTACTTTATCTTTGCATAAATTTGTCAATGATGAGAGGAATCTGTACATGTTATTGAAGCTTTGGACTTGAATTCCCATGTACTTAAGCTGCTCATTTGCTGATTATATTACTGCTGGATCGAGGAGATCTACTGAAATAAATTAAAAGAGTTGGGCCCACTGTGTTTATGAAATGGCACAGCCCAACACCAGTGCAGTCTGCAAGACTGTGAATGGCATGGGCTGATTTTAAATTAAACAGATGAACATGGAATGTGTTAAAATATCCCAGCAGAGAGCTTATTTGCCAGCTGTTTGATTGTTTTCCTCTGGCATTATCTGCAAAGCAATTATGCATGAATAAAAACTTCTCGAGATGCTTTCAAGGAAATATTGACCGCTAACATTTTAATTAAGGCACATTGAAGTAGAAACATTTGAATCAACAATAAGGACAATAGCAATGCAGGTTGGGTTTCAAAAAAGGAGGCTTGTTTACCATTCTCCTAATAACACATCCAGTCTGTATCCTTGACTGAAGTGTCAGTTTAAACGAGCTATATGCATCCATTTCCCGCCACTTTGTCTTAAAAATAATAATAAAAAATTGAAGGACAGGCAATTTTAAAATAAGCTTAGCCCATCATTTGCGTCGATAAACAAAACATATGTGTGCATTGGACTGTAAGTGCTCGTGGAGTGGTATGGGATGGCCCTCTTGAGTACACCCATCTCTTCACTGCTGGCAAGGTAATTCTGCAGGGCTGGAGGATCACTGGCGTTGCTTTACACCGCAGCATTTCTCCATCATTCTGGCTAAGATGAGAGGGAAGCATACACTGAGCAGTTGTCTCAGGAGCTCATCCTGGGGGTTGCCTTATGCAGGTTTGTGCCCTTGCTTCAGTTTGGCCACAGCCCAGTAAAGCTGGCACGGTGGGTTTGGGTCTGGTAACTGTGCTGAAGAGTTAATGGGAAAATCACACCTTTCCTTTGCAAGGAGAGGGATGGTTTGACTGATGAGTAGTCCAGTATCCACCCCCCCCCCCCCCGAACAACCAGCTGCTTCAAGCGCTGGCCTTGCACCTGGGGATGATCATTGCCCCTAGATATTTACATGTGTTCCCCACATGGTAATTACCAGCAAAAAAAGAAATACACAATTTCCAGAAAGTCTTTAGAAAATTTCCTGCCCCATTTTTTTTCTCCCCTCCCCCAGCCCGAGGTATGTTCAGATACTGTGATGGGGGAAAGATAAAAAGCCTGCATGCCTTCAGTCCTCCCTCTGGCTTAAGCTGAGCCTTGTGCATCACATTGTGCCATTTATGCTGTACCCTGGCGCTTATCTGAAGGTTCTTGTCCAGTGCAGTCATGCCTGGGGGACTATGATTCCAGCAAGTCCTTGTCTTCTCCCCCTGCAGGCACATCCTCCCTTTCAAAAGGGAGATGCCCTCGTTTCAGCATTTTATCCAGTGATTTAATGGCATAAACTGTGTGAGCAGCCTTAGCACAGGAACAGGGAGGGACACAGACCTTCCTCTTCCAAAGGAGCTGGCTAAACGCTGAGCTACAGCCTCATGACATCTCCCTGTGGATCAATTGATATCATATTATTTTCTGGAAGGTGAAATCATTTTGGGAGAGTGCTGCTTGCCAGAACCACCCAGGGGCAGGGCAGGTTCCTGGGAAGGGGAGGTGTAGATCTGAAACAGGAGGAGGCTCCTTTATTGTGATCCCACTTTTTGAGTAATTACTTCAAGCAATGGGTGTTAGATAACTGATTTATTGCTTTTGGTACCGTGTCCTGCAGGGGTTTCCAGGAGCTGGGCACTGGTAACACTGGTATTAGGAGATCCAGCCTAGAAGGGCTTCCCAAAATACGTGTGGCCCCCGCCGAGCCCTCTTGTTGAGTTGCCTCGTGGGCTTTAAGCATTTAGTAGAGAAGCCAGGTATTTGCGTTTGGGTTCTGGACTCCACAAGCCAGGAGGATGTAAGTGAAGCAAGTCTCAGATCAAGTATTTAGGCCTTAATTAAATGGAACAAAATGCTCTTTGAAGGCATGGTAGCATTTAACTTCTCAGGTCACAGAGGAACTTTTGAAAATTACCTGTGATGAATATAGATATTTATAAAAGAAATCTGAAAGAGAGTTTGGGAAGACTGCTGGTCACGCGCGCTGTTTTTCTTTCATCAATAGGATCATGATGGGAAACGGTTTTCTTGGGAGCTACCATACCTGATCCATTTGTATGTGGTGGGATATGGGTGCCCACATGTAAATGTCTTTGCCTGAGCCAGTTATTTACATTCTTTTTATTTTTTCCTTCCTTCCTTCTATTTTTAGCACTGGGTAGAAAGGAACGGGCACTTGGAGAGTGCAAGTAATGAATCCCGACGCAGGCAGGTATTGTGTTTAGATGAGACTCACTCAACTGCCTTTTCCTTCTCTTTGCCCTCACCTGTATTTCCCTGCAAGTAATGTCAGCATCACCTAGAAAAATCTCGGTACAGCATCTCTTAGTGTCAGTGGCAGCTTAACGTATAGTGAATGGCATCTCCTTTTTTAATAAGGCTGCAGTAGCTCTTGAACTAAACAGACAGACACCTGGATGTAAGAGAAGGAGTAATTCATCGTGCTTATATTTCTGTGACGTATTTAGAAGCAAAACAGCTGTTCATAGGCAATCTGCACAACTACTGCTACTTTGCGTGGCTCATGCACTCCAGCAGTTCGAGTCAAGGAGCATCACTTCAGTTTAACACTGCTGTGATGCTGGAGAGATGACGGTGCAGGATTGTTTCTGGAGAAGTTACTGGGAATTAAGGAAAATGAAGTTTATTAACAGCACGTGGAGACCACCTTCATGCTGTGTAACTTACTTGGTTAAGGAAATAGAGTTGCCCCTTGAGGGTGGCACTGGCACAGCACAAACCCATGCCAGCGTTCCTGGGCAGGAGCAGCGTTGGATGGACGAGCCTAGGGATGGATGCTTTGTTGAAGCATTTGTTTTCTAATTCTGGAAGTTTGGGGTTACCTTTTTGGTTAGCAGCTTGCCAGAACTGAAAAAACTTACACCAGAGCAGAAGAATCTCGCAGCCCCGATGCCTCATTGAAATTTATGCTGAAAATGTGAATGCACTTTGGGAAACACTGAGTAGAAGGGAACAAATAACCACCCTAACATGTAAAGATTCACAGGAAATCAATTACTAGGAAAAGGATGGGGATTTTTTCTTCTGTTTTTGAAAGAATAAAAAAAAAGACAAAGACAGCTCTGGGCCTGTGAGAATACTACCCCTTTAAATAAGGAAATCACAAAGTGCATCCTAAAGATGCTTTACTGGGTACCATTTGAAATTCAGCCTACGTTCTCCCCATCCCTCCCTTCCACACTGTAAGCCGTTATTCACAGTATCTTCTTCCTTACTTGAGGAAATCCTCCAGTGGATCAGTCATTGTTGGATGGCAAATGTTGAGCTTTAATAACCTACTTGAGGCTGTCCTCAGCATGGAGATCAGCAAGGGGCTTGGAGTCCTATCAAAAGTGTTCAGCCACATCTAAATCTCATCTGTTTTTGACATGGGTGATTTGGTGATGACCTGATTTTTACAAGTATGGTCATTATTTTCTGAACTAGAGCAGGACTGGATTTAGCTTTTTAAATGAGCTGTTATGCATTAGTTGTGGACAGTGTAGGGGGTGGCAGAAGCTGAAAGTGATGATGTGTTTAATCAGTTAACTAAGATCTTCTGGAACCAAGCTGTGACCTTCTTAATTGCTTTTTTTAATGGGTTTTTTGGATGGGGAACACAAGAAAAAACACATATGCCATCTTAAAAAAACCCTTTACTTCTTCAGAAGACTGATCTAGAATACTAAGGACAGTAGACTATCAATGTTTTAAAGGGAAGACTGGCTTTGTTTGCATGATTTTGGTCTCTGACTTCGCTAAAAAGAAAAAGCCAAACCAAAAAGCCTTAAACATTCCCCCCTCCCCCCCCCAAAAAAAAAAAAATCCAACAAACCACACACAAAAAAACAACAAACAAAGAAACAAACAGAAACATAATATTTTATCAACATTTCTAACTTCGTTAAAATGACATATATGAAAAATACTAGCCACGTGCTTGGAACTATGATTGTATTTATTTCCATAACTTAATTATGAACTCAGTGAAAGCAGTCACCTTGAAGAAAGTCAATACTAGTCAAAAATACTCTATTTTCACAGGGTTGCTTTTTTAATCCCTATAAGTCAATGAAATCAGTATTTTGAAAGGAAACTTTGGAGCAATTAAACTGGCTATGCATTTGAATTAACCTCTTATTTAAATGCATCAAGGGGCATATGGCTCTTAGTGCTGCTTCTTCATCCTTTCTGCTAACTACTCTGTCAACTCCCTCACCTCCCATTCTTGAAGTTTTCTTAGTGGCTGTGCTACTGCTTCCCCTTTCTTCTTTTACTTGGAAAATGCTGAACAAAGAATAAAATTCCATTAAAACAGTGCCATAACTTCATGAAGGTTGCAATGCAGCCCATTAGTGTTTGCTGGCCATTTAAAAAAATTATTCATTATTATCTAAGAATTTATTAAGCATTATTTAATCATATATAATTATTTTAAAACAAATGATGAGAATCAAATATTAACCTATCGCACGATTAATTTCATGTTAGACTAGGGTAGAGAATTTCAGTTGGAAGGGACCTACAAGGATCATCTAGTCCAACTGCCTGACCACTGCACTTGCTGTTAAAGCAAGTTGTTAAGGACATCGTCCAAATGCCTCCTCAACACTGGAACAGGCTTGGGGCAGCAGCCACCTCTCTGGGAAGCCTGTTCCAGTGTTTGACCACCCTCTCGGTAAAGAAATGCTTCCTAAAGTCCAGTCGAAACCACCCTGGGTGTAGTTTTGAACCATTCCCATGAGTCCTATTACTCGATACCATTCATGGTGTAAAGATGCAATAAGATAAGAGGATCCATCATTCAAAAGCGTATGTGGATCCAAGTGTGGTTTTGTTTTTCAAGGACCTCTTGGAGATGGATTCTTGGGAAAACTTGGACATGGTACTGAGCAATGTGCTTCTAGTTTACCTGGCTTTGAGCAGGAAGGGTAGACAGGACAATCACCAGAGGTCTCTTCCACCTCGACTATTTGGTTATTCTGTGAAGTCTTGTAATTACTGAATTACTGCAGAATGTATAGTGCGCTTTAAACTGGATTAATTTGTAGATTAAAAAAAAACAACGAACAGTTTTAGGAGATTTTAAGATGCCACATACGAGGATTTTTTTTGTTGATGGTTTTACATATATACACTTATATATATAAGCTTTCCCATATCTATATCTTCACTGATTACTCAGATTTCTCCAATTTTCTTGAATGAGAGGAAAGCAAAATGGCTGTGATACAGGGAGGATTAGAGAAACAATGAAATCCAAACTCCATTTACAATGTATGAGTTCTCAAAAAAAAAAAAAAATACTGCTATTCACAGTAGACCAAAGACGTTTATATGTTACCTCCTCTCTTACATGCTTTGCATGTAGTAGCATCAGCGGATCATATCTTAAGGGGCTGATGAACTAGATTCCCTGATACTTTGCACAGCATCAAAGAGAATCAATCTTGCAACCTGAAAGGCTTGTGCATGTGTGTGAAATGTGCTGTTTAGCGTGAGAGACCTTCTCTTGGAGTCAGCTGTGGAAGTAAGAGGAATTGACATCATGACTTTCCATCTTCCCAGATGTGTAATCGTGCAGTGTGCCCATCGTCTGTGATGGCTCTTAGCCCATGTCAGTGGAATGGGTGGAAAAAATAACTTTAAAATGTACACGTACCCCTCCCTTATTCTGAGCAGACAGATATTGAGCATCCTGATTGAAATTTTTGTTGACTTTGATTTGAAAGCAAATGAATGGGAGTTGACAAACTCTACATATAAACCTCTTCCATTTACCATCTCTTTCTGGGAGGCAAGTTTACAAGCCAGCCTGTAAAGCAGGGGCTCCTTCCTGGCATGGACACTGCCAGGGGTTGTGTAAGCCTGGCCAAAGTCATGTGAAAAAACCTCAAGCACCCTAATAAATATGCCATTTGCTATTTTCTTACCCAAATAAGGTGTAGAAGAGCAGGAAACTTCATTCTGGGTCTGTGTGGCCCAGCAGAGCTGAGAGTTGCTGCCGTTGCTGTCACTGTATAACTAAAAATCCCTGCTAGGGCGGTGACACAGAGGATGCTATAGGACTTAGCAGGATCCTTCTTGGTTTCCTTTGCAGAAGTTTTGTACAGGACCTATGTCATGCAAAGGTGCCTGTATAGGTCTTTGGAGGCTCCCAACTGCTGTCTTGGGTGTTGGAGGGGTTGCCACAGCTGGTTTGCTAACGTTTCCCCCCTTTCCAGAGGTACAGCTGTAACTGTTCCTGTGATTTGCGGAGCTATTAGGGTAAGGGTGGCTGAACTGAAATGAGAACAAAGTGGACAACTTCTTGCATCTTGGGACAGTTGTCAGGCGTAAGAGGAGTCTCTCTGTAGCAAATGCTAAGAGACTGCCAGAGCTCTTGTGGGGAAGTCGATCATTCAGTTCTGTGTATATCAACTGATACCCAACAGTGGCATTAGTGACAATAATATCTATAAGGAGAGCATGAATAAAAATCTTAATTTTCTTCAGCTTCAGCAGAGTCATTTGTCAGCTTCAGTGTCATTCACTTTAGTATCAAGACTCTTGCAAGGAAAAGCTCAATTTAATTTTCTGAAGGATCTTCTTTGGCTAAGTAGCATTAATTTGGTAACCGTGTGTAACACATCAGTGTAGATAGTGCTGCTGATGCCTGAGTTTGGTCTTGCTGCATGCTTTTCCACTCTCTTTGACAAGAGGAAATATAAATGCACTTTCAAAGGTTTCTCATTCTTGGGAAAATATTTGGCAGATATTTCTAGTTGTTAAAAATTGAGAAAGAATGGTAAACCTCAAATTTGCCAACCTGCTTCCAGTAAAACAGTCAAATAGCTCAGAGTAAGGTAGTGAATACTGATTGGACTAGGTGTTTTTCTTTAATTCTTCATCCTCTGGTCTAATTTGCTTTACATGTGTCCGTTCCCATGGGACATTGCAGTGTTCTGTGGCAGTTTCATAACAAGGAACCAGCTAATTTAGCCTGCCTTTGAAATTCTAGAAGAATCAGGAGAAAATTACAGAAGGTCTGTAGAGAACAAGTGAGAGCTCAAAAGAGCTCTCTTTGAACCAGCGTTATTTGGTAGGGCATCCCCAAAAATCCCTTCCAAAAACTCGTAAGGAAGCGATAGTGCTGCTTTTGATTGAGCCTCAGCTGCTGCTATGGATTTGCATTGCACAGCAGGAACCTGCTCGTTTCCCTTTTCTTCTGCAGCTTTAGAGTTTTATTCTAGTACGTCCAGGCAAATATAAATCTGACTGCAAGGGAGGCATCTTTCAGGCTGTTGATTTTTGGGTTTGTTTTTTGTTTTTTCTTTTTTTCCTGCAAATCGTAATTGCATCATTGAATAGTGTAGGAAATATCTCTATTTTCTTTCTCTCTCTCTCTCTTTTTTTTTTCCCAAGAATGATTCAGCTTGGGTTTATAGATTTTTTTTAATTCTTCAGGTGAGTCTTAGTCTGTCCTGTAATATCTGCACTGCATCTTTTGCAATCCATTTAACTCTTGGTTAGTGACAAAACGGCGGAGATCCAAAGCCTCTTATGCCTCCCCTTATCTAATAATAATAAGAATTAAATTAAATTAAAATATCTAAAAATAATAATTTATAATAATAATTATTAAAACCCGCTTTTTATAACACGGCCATCGTCCAGGGATGGAGCAGTGAAGTTGTGATTTTCTTCATTAGTTTAAAAAACCCTGGAATAACCGCAAGGCTGCTGACATGGCGTCACTTCAGGATAGTTATGCACATATTTCCTGAAAGAGAGGAGATTCATTCCACCCTGTACGACTGCTGTGATATTTCGGTGCTTTCCAGGACTGGCTAAGCGATGTGACTTGCATCCGTCAAGTGCAGTTTGTCTGTTGATTACTTACCCCAAATAACTTGTCTATAATCCAGGGCTTGTTCTACCATGCTTTCATTTGCAATCATTCCACTTACAAGAAGTCTCTGATTTGACTTGACCATTGACCTTGACAATAAATATGCTGCACTTCTTGAATCCACAGTTTACTTTCCTGAAATATCACCAGAACACAGTGGTGCTCATTATCTGGGATTATAAAAGGTTTCTTTTGTGTGTGCTTGTTTCTTATGAAGTGGTGGATATCAGGAAGACACAGAAGGCACAAACCAGCAGTAAGAACAGACATTCAAAACCATTAGATTTTTTTTTTTCTTAAATTACAGCAATTTCAATAAAAGCATGTCATGAATAAAGCAAATTCAAGATCGAGCCTCTGGCTCCAAAAAAGGGGTTTCAAACTCTCATATTACTATTTTTTGTCAGTCTTTTTTGTGTTCCAGTGTGTTCCTGACACTCATCATTTTCTGGAGAGAGGGGGAAAACCCCCACTTTATTATGGTCTATTTGTAAGTGTAGGACCGGTGCCTATTGTTTGCAGAAATTCAAAGAAACCTCACCAAAAAAAAAAAAGTAATTAGAAGGTGGTTCAATGGTAGGGCAAAGGTTTTTTGTTTCTGGAAGCTCCCTGGGCAGCCTGCAGAGGCAGCTCCAGCATGGTAGGACAGTGCGGGGCTGTGTCAGGAGCAATGCTTCTTTGGATCCATCGTCAGGAACATGAGCTGATCCTGGGGTTTAGTGGAGACCCAAGTGCTGTTGTGGGTTTGCAGCCTGTCGAGCTCCCCCTCACTGAGAAAGCAACATGTTACAATCCCTTCCCGGTTAAAAAAGTCTTCTTAAAGTGTTATCAAAAGACAATGGCAGATGCGGCGAAGTCAGTAAGCACCCATTAGTGGTTCTGGCCTTTGCTTATATCAGGAGGAGTTAACTAGTACATGGAGTTGCATATATAAAAAATTAAATAAAATAGTGCCTTATGTGTGGCTATAAAGATGTCTGTCTGATTTTGCAGCTGAAGGAGGAGTACTTGTTCTGATTAAGAATGCCAGGGTCAAACCCCTCAAGGTTTCTGGGGACGAGGAGATCCTGCATTTCATAGGTGAAAATGTGAGCTTGAGAGCCTGGCATCGCGCTGACTGAACTCCCCAGGAGCCCTGGGCGTTCATCTGAGTGCAAAATTTGAAGCAGGCCGGTAAAAGTAGTATGAACTTGTTTGCTGATTTAAAAAACCTATGCCATCATTGGGGTTCATTGGCCCCAAACCCTAGCATCCCCCAAGCCCTCTGCACGGCTCCCTGTGACCACCTGTGGAGGTGCAGACAGCTCAGGCTGGTGTAAGCCATGCCTAGCTCGGGTCATCTGCCTGCACACCAGCACCCACCAGAACTGGCCCTGCCTGATGCGAACCGTGTTAGCCTGTGTTTGCTGTTGGGTAATTTAACTAAACCCAACTGTTTAGAATTAATTAGTGGAGGCTGAAAATGCAGCAGTGTAGCTGAAGTTGGGGACCACTTTCTCAGGTTGTTGCCTGTGCCTTTCCATCGCTTACATTCACTGTTTCGGGGCTATTTCATGGAGTTTGGGGCTTCTGGAGGTTTAGATTGCACTGTTGCCATTTGCCTGCCCGTGCTGACCCTGCTCCTCCGGCAGCAGGGCAGGTGGGAAGACCTCTGCTTTGCTTTGGAGCAGGAGCCCGAAGCACCGGCTTACCCAGCAGGCAGGGGAGTGCCGGTGGGAGCACCCATCCTGATGTGCTAGGGATGAGCGTGCAAAACCAGCTTTGGAGAGACTTGCAAAGGCCCAAATGTGTGTCTGGTAGCCCATTGCCATTGGGGTGCAGAGGTGTTTGCCCTCCCAACATCTCCCCTAGGCACCCGGGCTGAAATGCACAGTTCTCGCACGCTCTGATTTCTTGTGGTTTCAGAAAAGAGGACGATTCGCTGCTCTGTCTGGGTTGCATTTGCCATGTGCTGTCATTTGCAATGTGACTCGGAGACAGAGCAACGGGGAGAGACCCTGACTTGGGCTATCACCCGCTGTCGTCCCGCCTGAGAGGGATGCTCCAAGTCTGGCCGATGAGAGCAGGGGTTTGGCTGTGGCTGCATCTGCTCACTGCTGGCATTGAGATACGCTTTTCTGTCTGCAGTTCTGTTAAAGGTGTTACTGGGTTAGGGATGCTGTGAAAGGGGCAGTTTTTAAAAGATTCAAAGCTAGGATTATTTTTCCATTTGGTTTAAATATGTGTATGTTATTGTGTCAGTTATGGGTGAATTTTGTCATAAGAATAATACACGTATGGTACTACAGCTATGGCACTGGGGGGATGTATTAACAAGAACAGAGACAGACACAGTTTGCATAAAAAAAGACATAATGGATAGAAGAAGAATACAAGGAATCACAGGAATGGTGCTGGTTAGCAGGAGTAAGAGCAGCCACAGCACACCCACGCACCTTGCTGTTTCTGGGTGTCCAAAGACACAGACCTTTTACAGTAAACACGCTAAAATAACTGACTGATACATACTGACAACCTTGCTGGTTAAAATTAAGAAGTGAAGATTAAATATGCATGCATGCAGGAATGGAAATGCAAAATTTCTATTAGGATCAGCCAAGGAAGATTTTTATTTTCATGTTGAGCTCATTTCAATGATGTTTAATTAGCTCTGAATAGCAACTGAGGAAGTACCTTGCAGAATTTATTCAATATAATACTCCTGACATCAGTATTTTTTTAACTGAAGAAAAAAGCTTATGATTAATTACAGAGTATTAATTCCATAATATTACCTGGCTGTGTATGCAGATTTTATTTTCCTCTTTGAAAAAACATATCTAGTAAGAGTGCTATAAGGTTATTTGAATGCTTTTTATGCTATTCCTTTTCTAAATTAAAACTGTCTCTAACACATGATAATAGCTGTAGCTAGATCAGTCTGAGATGAGTACATGTCAGATGAGGTTTAAGATAATTGATGCTGTAAATATCCCTCGAGTGGAAAGATAGACCGTATTAATGGCTTGAAAATTCAGTCTGTATATAGGAATCTGATTTGAGCCATAATAGAAACAGGCCTAGATTATATAAAGCACCAAGTTTATGGCTTAGGATGTCTTTCAAATTTGCTATTGCTAACTGGAATACCCCCCTTCTGCCACCCGCATGTATCTGAGAACTTCCCTGGCATATGTTTGTTTTGTAGGCAGCTTCTCTGGGAGATGTGCTTTTGCTGCTATTCTGAAGAGATGTAGTGTGGGTGGTCTGGTTACAACCAGAAGTACACCCCTTCCCTTGGTAACACTTCTCTGAGGAGCAGAAGGTGCAGGGACAGGCTCAGCCCTGGGACCTGGCATGTGCAGGGCTACCAGGAGGGCTGCAGGAGGCATCCAGCCAAAATGCTCAAGGTCCTTCACCTGCATAACTACGTGTTATATTTTTGAGAGTAGCAGAATTAATAAAACTTAGATTCTTACATATGTGTGTCCTTTCTCCCCACACCTCCAGCTCCCTTCCCTGTCCCTAAGGCTCGCTGTTCCACGTGGTGTCCCCAGTGGCTCTGTGATGACAGGCTTTGCGGAGGGCACCCATGGGTGCTGGGTCTCAGGGTGCTCGCTGCGTGCCTGCTGACCACCGTGAGCTGACGGTGCAGTGTTTCTCTCAGCTAATCTAAGCCTTGCTCCAGTGCCCACTTCTCCCCGTGTGCATACACCAATTTTATATAATGTGCTGAAGGTTAATTACCTTTGGGATCTGAATCCCCATTTGGAATTTTGCTAAAAAAAGCTAAAAAAGTTTTGGGGAAGGGAGGTTTGGCAGATAGGCAGTCAAATGCAATTACCTGGGGAAGGAAATCTTAGCTGCTTTTTGGGATTCAGCTGCATTTACATGCTATAATAATGTTTTGGTTTGAATTTTTGCTGTTAATGCAAAATTGATGGGCACCATCAGTATGGAGAGAAGCAAGATGTGGACTAGATGACCACCTAAGGGTCCCTTCCAAGGTGGATGGGATTTTAGCCTGGGTTTCTGAAATGGACTGGCTGCGGAATTTCTTTCAAGTCAGCAGAAAGACTTCACTTGTCCGAGTTCAGGTGCAGGCACTAAATATTCTGGACAGGTTCATTTTCCTCTTCCTTTTTGCTATGGTTTTGTTTGATTTGTCATCTTCATTTGCCTCTGAGGAGATTCTTACATGCCCTCCTTTTTTCATCATCGACTTACCATTATTTATTTCCTCTAGTCCTGGCTTTCTTTTTATTTCTCTCCCCCTAAAATGTATGTTTTGTATTCTGTTCAAGTAAAACTGGGAAAAAATACGGTCTTCTTTAAGAGCAGAGATTGTGAGAAAGTATGCAGAGCACTGTTGAGATTTCTATGCTGACATTTTTAATGGTAAAGAGTTTAAGGCTGGAAAATAAATGTGAATCTTGGAAGAGCAGAACGTATACGGAGTGGGGAGGAGGAAACCTGACACTTCCTGTTATATAGCAATGGACTATCAAATACATATTTTTTTCTGTAGTAAAATGGTTTTGTGCTCATTTCAAAACATATGAAGTCTAGGAGAAAGCAATAGGAGAGCACTGGGTGTTATCAGCAGCCCCTGCTCTCCATGGGACCGCTATTTGCGCTCAATATGTTCAGAATATAGTTTTTAACAGGGAGGAGTCTTTGTGAACTTTGTGAGGAGTCTCTGAAAAAATTTTACTGAAGCCATTGACTGGAGATGGATGTGGTCTAGTACTAGACTTTCTTAATGCAGTTTGATCTTCCTTACCTCCACAAAATTAAGTTTCTTTTGTTTAAAAAATGAAGGAGTGAGCATTAATTAGGTTTGGGATTATGCAACCAATAATTACTTACTTAACATATTAAAAAATCCTATTTGTAATGATTATTCCTAGTAACGTATCGTGCATATCAGGTGGCCTTTAGTATTAGTGCCAGTTTCTCCTGGTTTGGTTGCTAAATCCTTTCATTGTTTTGTAATGTAATCTTCCATTCTGCTTCTTTACAGGTACAAAGAAAACTAAAAAAACAAGGTTACTTTAAACAAAAACCCAACTCAAAATAATAACCAGGCAGTTACTGCAGACTTTTTCCTCAAGCAATTGTATATATTAGGATAAGAATTTGTGTTGCTTGAAGACTGTCCATCTCCCACGTGCTTCTATCTGAATCTCAGTTCATAAGAGGAAGATAAATCACTGGAAAGTGAAAATCCTGTAGCGGAGTCATACGTCATGAGTGCTTTTTTTAAACTGCTGTCCTGATACCCAGCTTTCCTTTCAACGCCTGCAGTGTGAGAGTGCCCTTAATGCTTTTTTCTTACATGCTTTGTTTGGGGGTAGTCATGGTTCATCAACATTTTTCAGAGCCATGTCTGGCAGGGTGGGGAACCAAAGTGTCCTGACACTCCAGTACGGTCTACTGCAAGTGGAATTAAAAGACAATTTAAATAACTAAATTTTGTTATTCAAGTGTACTTGATTTAATGACAATGATCTGGAATTCTTTAATCTACTCTAATTACATTTTTTCCCCATAAAATTTAATACTAGAATTGATCACGACATCAGTGTAACTTCACCTCTTATCTCACAGTGCTATCTGGGGTTTTTTTGTTGGTTTTAGTTTGTTTTTTTTTCCCCCCTGTTGTTCTTACATTGGATGTAGTAATTCGTATTTCACTGAAAAACAACTGGTCTTGGCTCAAAAAGAGGAGGAATCCTCTATATGCCCAGGTAGTCTGTTCCTATGTTCATCTGCTTTATCTTCAAAAAAATAAGTCTGATTCTTTCCAGTACTGAATTGGGCTTCCTTCAGGTTCCAATTATTGTTGCTTGTTGTATGTATTACCAGTAGCCAAAAGAGCTCTTTTGTACCTGCTGTTTTCCCACCACGGGGTACTTACATCCTATGGTAAAGTTACCATTAAGTCTTCTTTTCTGAGAAATTAAATGCGTCTCACTCTTTACATCTTTTACTGCAAGTGAAAGTCATAAGTAGTTTCTCCAGTGCATAAGGACATTTCTGTTGCTCTTTTCTTTGCCCTTTAATTTCTTAATGTTGCTTAACAATGGCTGACACCACATTACGATCCTGTACTCAGGTCACCAATTCCGTATATGAAAGAAAATTATATCCTCGCTCTTGCTGCATGCAGTGATCCCAGAAGTCCCATCTCTTTCAGGACTATGCTGAGAGGTCTTTGCTGGTGTCTTTTTCAGACCATGCCAGGGTACAGTCTTGCGCTCTTAACCTCTGTCCTGAGTTCATAGGTGTGCATTGTCCTGTGCAAGTGACCCACTCTTCGTTGTTTGGAAAATCCACTGGTCTTTGTGTACGCACATGCACATACATATAGAAATTCAGTATCATATTTTCTGCTGTTAGTGCTGTAAAGGCAAACCCCTCAGTGCCAGCGTATCTACTGTCCGGGGACTCCACTGCTCATTCAGTCTCATAGGTAATGGGTGTTGGCTCCGTTTGGTGTCCTTGGATAAACCAAACGGTTGCTGCCCTCTTGCAGGGCTGTATGCCCTGTGCCATCCTCCTGATGTCATTAGGATATGATTGTACCAACAGTTTATGCAAGTTTCAGTCAAGTATATTTATAACCTCATTAAATGAATAAAGAAAACGTTTTCTCTGTAAAACTACATCACCGAGTGTTTGTTACAGTGCTCCTCTTGGATCCCTTGTTGATGACTCCAACCCTCGATAAAGCACGGCAGGCAGAAATGGTCTCGAGCTGCGTAGAGTATTGTTGATTACTAAGGTCATTCTGTTTGTCCTTTTGTGTTTGAGCATGTTAACAGCCTTCTAGCATGTGTTTGATCTTCCCAAAATGGTACTGGAAATCCATATGAGCTCATGGGGGGTCTCGGAGGGTCACACTCTTAGCCTTGTGGGAGCAAGGAAGGAAGGCTTGCTTTCTTATAGTATATGGCCTTGTAAATGATGCTTGCTTTCTACTGTGGTATCTGTACTGCACATGCAATACAGCACTGCAGATGCATAATAAATCTGTTTTAAAGGGCTGTAGAGAGAAAAATACCTTTTTTGGAGCTCCAGGTAACTTGACTTCCCTGTTTCCAGCTTGTTTGGAGCCCTTTTGTCTCCACACTGCAGGTAGTAGTGGTTGGCACACAAGACAGCTCATTGTCCTTTCCACAAGTATTGCAAGAAATACATATTTGTTGAATTTTTGCACATTTTATGAATCACGTGTAACTGCTTTATATCATGCAGTACCACAAAGCAGTCCTTTATTAAAAAAAAACCAAACAAAACAAACAACAAAAAACCAAAAAGCAAACAAACAAAAAAACCCAAACCTGCGTAATTAATGATAGCTTGTGCCAGGTCAAGGAGGCTATAGTAAGGAAAATAGCATGAAAAACATTGTACGTTTATATTTAAGAACAACTTACGAGTTAGGCAGGCTAAATATATGCGTCATTGCTGTCTCCTTTCTGGGTGTCTTGATGAAGCACTTTCAATCAGTTTACCAGATGCGTGTTTTGTTATTATCCTGACTTCCAAGCATCGCTTGCTTTGAACATCTGAAGACAAAGGCAGCTAATTAACAAATGAAATCAGCAAGCTGTGTAGTCCCAGCAGCTGAAAAAAGATTTTATAGCAAATATAGTCTGTGATCCTGCTCTTCTGTTTGTCTGTGTGAAAGTCTCCCGGAGCCCAGGTGAGGGTTGCAGGAGATGGCCCGTGTTTCCTGCTCTCAGTGTGATGCCTCCAGTGCTTTGCAATTCAGCATCGCAAGGATATTAACAGCATCTGCCACACTTCTGTGCACCTTCCACACCAACATCCCTGACCCTCGTGGTGCAATTCATGGGGCATTGAGATTAGACCCATTTTGAACATCTTATGTTCAAAACCAGGGTTTTCTGTTTGTTTCAGAGCTTAGGGATGTGTGAAGGGAATTCTTCCAATACAGTGTTTAGCATGCCTGTGCCATCTGGGTTTTGGAAACTGTTTGGTTCAATTCAAAGATTAAAGACTGAAAAATTGAACCTAATGGTGGCATAAACCTCTCTGGAAAACATACTTCTGTAATTATTTTCATTTTGATTAATAGACTAACTATATAGCAATACCCATGATTTCAGTTTAATTTAAAGAATGATTAGTCAGTTAACTCTTCATAATTTGATCAACCCAAAATAAAAAAATTAGGGTTTTTTTTTATTTAGCTCTTGTAGAGCACTTCAGAAATTCATCTTGATGAGCTTCCTAATGCTAAATCTTTCTCCACTACAGTAAGGTCTCCCTGTCTCTTCAGTGATTTCCTCTCTTTCCTCATCCCAGGTTAATTTCTGTGCAGTATCTGAAGTCCAGGGCTTCCCTCCCAGACGGCTGAGTCCCCAACTATTCCAGTGCTGCTAGGGAAGAGCAAACACCCACAGATACTTACACATATGCATAGAGCTTTAAGGAGTTTTTTTAAAGTCTATTTGGAAATTTGAATATTGATTAGTAACAATTCAATTAGACATTGAAACCGGACTTCTGGAGAGCTTTCATGAGTGGTCATGAATGCCATGGAGATCAGGTGTCTTTAAAACAGCTTTCCTAAAGGCAATGCATTTGGCAGTTGCATGCCTCCATTGTAATAACTCTGCAGGAGATCTCAGCAGTATTCTAAAAAGACGCATACTTTGTATTATGTTTGCAGCTCTTGTGCTGCCTGGGCAAAATGCGGCCTTACATAACAATCCAGTAAAATATTGCTCTGACCCTGCCCAGTAGCGGGGCAGGCAGTTGAGCCTTCAGTGAAGTCTCACAATTGCAAGCATTATTTTGTCTCCTATTAGCGCTGCTTCTTTTGCTTTGATGCAGCTGTCGAGATCTTTCCGGCACTGCCGATGGAAATATCAGTCAAGTTCTGCAGCGCAAGTTTTCTACTAATTGACCATTATGAAATGCTTTGGCAGAGGGCTTGCTGCATTTGCATTCCCGACTTAAATTTCTTTGAGGTTTCCTTATATTCTTAGCAAAATCCACCCTGGGTCATAGTTCAGTGCCGTGCAGAAAGAGGGTGCCTGGTTCTACCTGTTGTAGAGGAGCACCGGTGTCAGAGGGGTGCTGCATGGGCCTGCTGCGAGGGGGCAGAGAGCACAAGCGAGTGACGGCGTCACAGCGCGTGGTATCGTGGAATAATTTAGGTCGGAAAGGACCTCTTGTCCAGCCCCCTGCTCAAACCGGGGCCAGCTTCACCAAAAAGGTCAGATTGCTCAGGGCTGTGTCCAGTCAGGCTTTGAATGTCTCCGAGGGTGACAGCCCGCGGCCTCTCTCAGCACTTGTCCCATTGTGTGGGGACATTTGTTTTCACTTGTAATGAGGAGGAATTTCTCTTGGTGCAAGTTATACCTGTCGGCTCTTGGTCTTTTACTGTGCACTTTGAAGAGTTTGCCTTCATCTTCTCTGTAACTTCCTGGTAGTCAGTTGAAGGTAGAGATTAGGTCTTCCTTTCATCTTACCTTCTCCAGGCTAGCCAAACACAGCTTGCCCAGCCTCTGCCTGTACGGCACCTGCTCCATCCCTCCAGTCATCTCGGTGGCCTCCTCTGCACTTGCTCCAGTATGTCCATGGCTTGACCTGACAGATTGCTCAGGATGCTATCTCACAGATATGGGGCAGAGGAGAAGGACCGTTTCCCTGGACCTGCTGGCCATACTCTTGCTGTTGCAGCCTGAGATGTGTTGGCCACCTCCTTTTCAGCTTCATCACCAGGACCTCCAAGGCTTCTTCTGCGAAGCCGTTTTCTGGCCAGTCAGCCTCAGCCTACCTCATGTCAGGGTGTTAATTGCCACTGTACCCTGGCAGCAGGCCTCACAGTCGCCTTAACTGCTGGTTTTAGGCTTTAAATGTTTTATTGTGTCTAGTCTTGAGTAATTCAAAGCATCAAAATGAAGCTAAGTCAAAACTTGGACTTATTGCGTATTTCACCTGAGAGGATACAAGAGGATGCACCTTCATCTAAGGGTGGGAGATTTGGTGAGTGGTCCCCAGCTCAGTGTTGGAGGCTCTTGGCTGCCAGTTATCCTCATTTGTGGTCTGGGGATGTGCTTTAATAAGCAGACCCTGGAAAGCATTCATGTGTGAAATGTTCCGTTTTTCATCAAAATACAGAGAACAGGTGTTTTGCCCTAGAAATTGAAGCAAGCTAATTTCCTCCTTTTTATTTTCTAGTGCATGAGTAGAAGATGTAACGTTTTGGCAATCTCATCCCTTTTCAAATGCTACTGCGATTTAAAATAACCTTTGAAACAAAAATGAAACCTCATTAGAAAATGCCATCCTAATTTGGAGCAACAGTTTCATAATTTGTTTCTGTGATATTAAATTAAATGTTTTGTAGAGTAGAACGAAGGTAACATTTACGTTAAATCCATGCACCATTACAAGGTATTATTGCTTGAATTATTCCAAATTTTAGAACATGTTTTGTTTCTAATTAATCCAGAGACTCTCAGACTTTACCCTTGTTATGCAAATCAAAATGTAAGCATCTAAAGAATATTTTTTTAAGTGCAAACTGCTTTTCAATGTGGATGTTTCTATTCAGTTTGTTAATGAGGGGCTTGCTTCAATAATCGCACATGCCTCTGCCTCACCTTCAGTTTTTAAACACTGTCAAACCCCTGGATTGTTCAAGAACTGCTGCGCTGATGGTCCCTTTCACATATTATGCTGTGGTGGTTGCAGTGGTGTTCGAGTGGTACTTGGGGAAGGGACATAGCAGTAAAATGCAGGGGATGCTTTCCCCAAACCAGCTGTCCTTGTTTCCAACACCTTTGAAAAGGGACTAAAGCGTGTGGGCGCCTTGGAGTGTGACGGCATTCCCTTTGACACCAGTAGGCATGCTAAGATTTGAGCACCTCATTCTGCATTTCTCTGAATCATGGCTCAAATAAATCTGATCGATTGCCACTTGGGTAGTTACTTACACAAGGCTTTGCAAAAATAGGGTTAAATTTGTGGATGAGCAGTTAATTAAGCACTACTTATCTATATTTTGTTTTTAAGGAAGAAGCACTGCTGATAAGGTTCTGAAATTATTTCAGTCGAGGCTGAGTTGCGCATGGGAATGTGGTGTTGCTGGGTGCTTGCAGATCAGATCGGTACATGTTTAATTAGGCAAATTGTTCCTGCTCTCTGTGGGTAACTTTTGGAGCCTGTGTTGTAACTTTTGGAGCCAAACCTGGACGTTACCTTTGAAATGTAGGGGCTGGATTTAAAGAAGCAAACTCCCCTTGGCTGCCAGCCCTCCAGGCAGCGCAACTTCTCCCTGAAGTTCACCAGCGAATTCCTTACCAGTCATTTGGAAGCTGAGTGTCTTACTAAGTGTACTTACTAAGTACATACTTGTACTTAGTAAACATAGCCATTGTTTTTCTTGTTTTGTTTCTTCCCCGCTCCCCCCCCCCCCCCTTTCTTTGATGTACTTGTTCCTTCAGAGAAAGCTCATAATAAACAATAGTAACAGCCTGCAAACAGGAATCTACTTGTTCCTGATGGAATAAAGCCCAAGTAAATTAGTTAGATGTACTTATATTCCAAAGGCTATCATCGTTTCTTCCTTATGTAAGATGAGTGAATTCTGTTGTGGGGGTCTATTTTTCTTTGAGCTGATGCACTGGGAGTAATTATACGATATCTGTATTTTAATCAAGAGAAGTGTGTTCTAAAGCCTGTGATAAATTTACCTGCCTGAAGTTAAATGCATGTAACTAAAATAAGGGAATATGCATTAAGTTACTGTATTAAATTGCTGCTTTAAAGGAAAACAGCTACATGCACGTGATCTGTGTTCTAGTGGATCCTACCATTAGAATGCAAATTAGTCGGTCTATTTATTTCCAAAGCTTTATAAACTATTTTGTCTAAAAGACATTTACATTAAAATCACAGATAAGAAGCAAGCAGTAAAGATGAAAACGAAATGAAACCTAAGTATTAGTTGAAACGTAACAGAAATGTGATTGGCATGATCATACATGACAACATATGTATTGATTGTTACATCCAGAAGCCCGAGTTGTAAATGAAGAGCCAGTTTTGGTAGGTGCTGTGCAAATGAAAACAAACTCTAAAACTGATTTTTGCTTCAAAAGACATAAAATGCACGTTTGTGGTTTTTAAAGCTGTATTGCCTGTATTTTGCTGTTGACTTGTGTGCAGGGCAATGCTTGTGCTTCCCAGCGCAGAACTGCCATAGAGTCAGCTGAAGCCTGACTTTATCTCAGTTGTTCTTTCTGTTTTTCCAGATCTGGATGATCCAATAGTAACAGTCCACCAGAGCATCGGGGAAGCAAAAGAGCAGTTTTACTATGAGAGAACGGTGTTTCTCAGGTGCGTCGCCAACTCCAACCCGCCTGTTCGGTACAGCTGGCGGCGCGGCCAAGAGGTGCTGCTGCAAGGGTCTGATAAAGGAGTGGAGATCTATGAGCCCTTCTTTACCCAGGTAGGAATGAAAGAACAGTATTTTTGTCCTTCCTTAGGCCACTTGCACCAGATTGTTTGTAACTGGATCTGCCTGCATTTATCCCCGCTGAGTTTGTGGTGTGGGTGAGTGGGCATGCCCTCCAGATAACGACACCCTGCCACAAATGCCCCTGTGTGTTATTATGAAACTTTCTAATATAAAATAATGGCTTTTCTTTTTTTTTTTTTTTTTTTTTTGTAAAGTTATGAAATAGGAAATTATGGGAAGATGCACAGTGAGTGCTATCTATCTGCAGGATCCCATCTGAAGTCCTTTTGCTTGGGCGCTGCAAGCCCATACCTCTGATTTGACTGCTATTTCCTAATCTTCGCCAATACAATACAAAGTGATTCTGCACAGGAGTTACAGCCTAAAAAGCTTTTCAAGAAGGCTAAACTCTATGGCAACTCCGTGTGTTGTGTTTTTTTATGTGATTTTTTTTTTTTGTTGTTATTATTCTGCCTTTCATTTCTTTGAATATAAGTTTTTGTTACAGAATTACACACTTAAAAGATGAGGGTGGCAAAAATGGAAAGGAATGCTTTTTTAAGTCTTCTGACTCTCGCTCACAGCCATGAAGGCAGACTGGGCCATCAAAAGAGTCTGTCAGATTAGATTAGATTAACTTATTGTTGGGACATTTTACAGTCTCAGAGTAAAAAAGTTGACATATCCTATTGTCTATGGACAAAAATGTGTGATGGTGTCTGCCAAAAAAAAGAAAATAAAAAAGAAAGGAAAAAGGAGAAAAAATTGGTTTGGCAAATCTCAAGCAATAATGAGTAAAGACAGAAGTGCAAACTGCCTGGTAATTTGGTCTTCATAGCAGAAAGCAACCTGCAACTTTCATAAATAATTTTCAGCTAATGGTTTGAGAGCACCTTCAATTTTTCTTTTTATTGTACTTGACAGCTTTATATTGCTACCATGGCTTGGTATTTTACTGAGAAACATGTAGCCCGGAACCTTGCAGAGATGAGAATTAGATTACATAGTCAAGTCATTGGTCTTCTAAATGTGATGAGATTATTTTTAATTTAACATGTACGGACACAGTTTAGCAAATCTGTGGCTTGTTTCCTTGGACTCAAGTGTGTAAACTGAATTTTTTAGATTTTTTAATTAAAAAGTGAGAGACTTTCTTGATGTGGGACTTTTTGATTTATATTTCTATATGGAAATGTGGATGATTACCTTCCCTATCATCTAATAAGAATATATCTAACAAAATGTGTCACATGAAAGTAGATTCAATATATATATAATTTTTTTTCTAGGTTACTAGGAGCATTCTTCCTAGAATGTCAGTCTGGGCTGAGTTAATGAATAAATCAGGTTGTTATGTTGATAGTTGAAAGCTTATCCATAACCTTTTTACATTTATTGGAGGTCAACTTGAATTAGTGTATCTTGTCTGTGTGCCTACAAGATCTGATATGTGTTTATAAGAGAAGATACAATTGAAGGTTCAAAAGTCTTAAACACCTACTGCAGATCTCTGAATAATTGGTTCAGCTCATGATAAGATAACAAACAGTAGGAGCTGATGTGAAGAGGGATACAGGGGATTTGATTTCAGAGCATCAAGAGATACAAATTTAAGGTGGCATTTTTTTGTTGAGTGCTTCGAAGGCAGGTTATCAATCTGAAAATGACATGAAATCTAAATGAAAACAAGTCGTAACACAATTAAATTTTGTCACGTGTTTTACCCCCAAAAAAGTTTTTCTTACCAGTGTTTTTCTTGTTTTATTAAATCATAAAGGTAGCTAGGAAACTGGGCATATCCAGCTAAATTCTTGAACTTTGAACAGGTTTTTTCAGTGAATACGGTAAAGTCAGTTACTTATTTTAGCTGCCTTGGGGAAAGAAATTTAACAAACGTACACATTCTCATCTGTTGGGAGTGTTTGAAATACTAAACTTTTCAAAACAAAAATCTTGATGCAGAATTTTTTTCCTAAGAGTTGCATCATCCTCATTGCACATTGTAATTGCACAGCCTGAGTACAAGATTAAATATACTGTATTTACAATAATTACACAATTAGGCACAATTAGACTAATTATCCAAACCAATGAAGAAAATATATCAATTTTTATAAATCTTTGCATTCTGGGGGCATGATCCAGAATTCCCATTGTGAGTTTAACTTGGAGTCCAGCGCTGAGGATTGAATTCATAGGATGTAGCTGCTCTGTGTTCCCAGAACTCAGTGACTTTGGTCGCTGTGTTCTTGCTAACTTGGATCGGGCATTTCTGTAGCCCGGATAAACCTCTTCTGAAAGGAGGGTGTTTAGCTTTGGGAGCAGCCTTTCAAAGGCTTGGTCTTGCAAACACTAAATCAGCATGTGCTTCATTTTAATCACATCGTTTCTGTGGGACTGATTACACATACAAAGCACTTCAGTTCCAATACTCCAAACATCTACCAAGCTTGATTTCAATGACTGTTTCTTTTCTTGTCTGGTGAGCCATTATCTTTTTTTTTTTTTTTTTTTTTTTTTGCTAGTTCTGTACATGCATTTTCACCGAGTACCATGTTTTTGCTTATATCAGCCTGGGCAGTTGGTGCACATGATATTGTTAAAAAAAAGAACAAAAAAGAAGATGCGTTGCTCAAGCTGTGGTAATGTTAAAAGTCGTTCAACTTTAACTGGACAGTGATAATGGATGTTTTCCAAAGTTTGCTCTTGTGATACTTTGTGCGCCTGTTCAGAGTGCCTGCCTCCCTGGGCTGGGCTTCTGCCTTAGCCTTGTCTAAGCATAATGCATTTTTAGCTTATCACCGTCAACACAGGCAAAGACTTAAAAGCAAGCAACTGGGGGAGGAGATTGAAAGCCCGAGGAAGTTTGTTATTTTAATGCTAGAATGAATAATGTGCAGGCTTTAGTACATATAGATTTATTTGATGTTTTTGCAGCCCTCCACGCTGTTGCGTCCTCCTGCCTGACACCCCGCTGTGTTTTGCTGTGCTCCCCATGCTTTCTTCCTCCCTGCGCTGCCCCATGACATCTCTGCGTGCTCAGGATTTTGCGTTTAACTCGCCTTTTGGCTTTTTGTTACTTTTGTTCCTAACAAGGCTGTAAGGTTTTACATTCATATTTCAGCAACTTACTTTTTCTCCTGAGCTTCTGGTTCTGCGGTGCCCATTTCACATAGTACTGCAGCAGAAATCTCACATTTGTGAGTTTTCTTTTGATTGTGTTTGAAGGAACTCCTTCATTTCATACCCTGTTCAGGTCCCTGCTCCATCATTTACACTGCTGGCTAAAAATAAAATCCATCAGCAGCTCATTTTCAAAGGAAAACAGCAGGATTTCTGTACCTTGTGATTTTTTTCATCATGTAGATTGTACCTTAAGATATATTATCCTGAATAATGCTGTGGCTTGCAAGACTCTGTCAAACCAATTTCTCCCTTACTGCTCTTTTCTTTTACCTTTAATATATAAGTGGGGCTATGGTTTTAGGTTGTGCCAGCTGCCTTTCTTTCAGATAATTAAGTAAAAGATGTTTTCTGGACAGCTTCAACATCTGCTTCTAATGAGCCACCTCTGCGTCTTGCCTTTGCCTCTTGAAAGCCAGTCTCAGTGTTTCCTGCATCCCTGCTTGTTCCTCTGCCTCGGTCCCTTCCTAACACTCTCTCTTGCACGCGCAGGGAGAAACAAAGATCCTGAAGCTGAAGAACCTCCGACCTCAGGACTACGCGAATTACAGCTGCATCGCCTCGGTGAGGAATGTCTGCAGCATCCCTGACAAGATGGTGTCCTTCCGACTCTCTAATAAAACAGGTGGGCTTCCAGCAGCGACCCTCCACAGCCGTTGGATGTCCCCACGGTCATTCATGTTTCGGTGGTTTCTCTTGCTTGAAGCGTTTGCATACAGCAGTAAGAGCTGTTCAGGAGCCAGTCGGAGGAGACATTTTCAGGTGCTTTCTTTTTTCTCACCAAAGTTAGGATTTGAAGAGTTGTGATTTGTTGCTCTCAATTTATCGCTCTCTAGGGTTTGTATCAAGTTTCACATTTCCCCCCAGTGTCAGGGAGGTTCATTGTTACAGGTAAACTTCAGAGAAGGTACTGCAGTGAGGTAAGAGGAAGGGGCACATCAGTCAAGGCTGGGCATAAAGTAAAACCAAATACTCAAATACATCAATTACATCTCTCAAAGCTTTGTTGAAAGCTAATTATTTTTGGGCAACATCATATTTTAGGAAAAAAACCCAACCTTTTCATATTCTTATATTGATTTCAATGATTGATTGTATATGATTGATTTCATGTATTCTTACATTGATTTAAACATCATTTCTTACATTGATTTATACAAAAATGTTTTCTTTCAGATTTAATTGGTTCAAATGAAAATATTCAAGCAGCTGTGTTGAATGCTTTGCAGGAGGATAGCTAGCCATTTAGCCATAGTCTCTGACCAAGCTGTCTCCACGTTATGGCATTTTCCGTCCATTTGCTCTTCTGGTTGGATTTGCCCCTGACCAAGCTAACAGTCAGTTGTATATCTCCCTCTCTTTGTGGCTGTATCACTGCTCTTTATCTTGAGAGCCTCCTGCCAGTGGTTGATCACAAGAAGTGGAATTGGGAGTGCTGGTTTCCAGGAGGATGGAAATTACAGATCTAAATTCTCCTAAAGGCTCTGTGTCCAGGATGTGCAGAGGAGGTGTCTGAAACGGTTTATAAACCTGATGCCAAAGAGTAAAGTTCTCAGCTTAGATTTCTAAATAATTAGAAATTTCAGAGAAGTGTTTTCTGGAGAGCAGTTCTGCAACAAATTTTGTAACAATTGAAGACTTCAGGTTAGATTACGTTGGGTTATGCCTTAATAGCACATGCCTCAGGGCACTGAAAGCAGATTGCAAGTGAACAAAACAGTTGAGTCATTAATGTGCTGAGTTTGGCTAAAATGAACTATGAATTGTATTTGCACTCGCACATTTCACGCTATTTCTGTCCACACAGCTTTATTCCAAGGAGTTGCCTTCAGCTTTTTCTGAATTTCTGATTTGACAGCAGGGACTTAAGAACTGTGGTGTGTACCATTACTGTACACAACCAACTGCAAAGCAAATTCAGACCTCAGATTTAAAGCTGCCACTGGCAGTAGAAGAATTACAGTCAGTTCCGAAAGTTATCTGGCAAAATTATTTGGAAGCCCTTAATTTACTCCCTCATTAATTTTGGCAGGAAAAGAAATATCATAATGTCAAGTTTGTCCCTCATTAGTTGCTCTGATTTCATACCAGAAGAGATACAAAAGCCTGTCGCCCACGGAGGGATGTAGCTGATAGTTGAGAGCATCTTTCCTCTCAGCACTGGTAATAACTCATCCACCTTTGTCCGTGAGAGCGGAGTATGAGAGTTGTTACTGCCCCCATTTGTCAGCGCGATCGTTCTGCTGTGGGAGCCAGGACGGTCTCTGTTCATGTGGGACCTCGTCTGCAACAGAACTTTATTTGCGTTACAGTAACGGGGGAACATCTAATGGCATAAATATTCTGAACTGAGGACAGGTGATCGTGATCTAATTTTGCAAAAAGAACAAATTATTCCCACTTTATGAATGTCATCTTTATTTTGGGAGAAGGGTGTCTTGCTACATAAGGAGGAATTGCTCTTCTGGAGTAATTTCCAAAGTAAAGAAGCCTGAAGAATTGCAGGGATTGACACTGTCTCATGAAGAGCTGGTTGTGACCATCATCAAGGGCAAGATTAGATGATTAAATATGTAATTACTGCAGCCATTCATTACAGACAATGACTGATGTGTTGGTGACTCTGAGGCAGAAGTTTTCTCATTTGCTGTCACATCATCTGATAAAGAAGCTCTTCTGTGGGACTTCAGCTGGTGTAACTTCATAGAAGTTGTACAAATTGTAAATCCAGAATAATCCAGCATAAATCCCAAGTAATGAAAATCAGAGCCTGAACTTGGTACTCCGTTTCAGTATTGAGCACTCCTAGCCTGTCCACCTATTTTTAATTTAAAGCTGGAGACATGTACTGAAGATACCTACCTAATGGAAATAAAGGGGAGACAAACAGAAGTGTCTGTAAGGTGACAAACACGCACGATATTTACTGTAATTAGTGTGGCTACAAGTGAGTTTAAATTCAGCTGTAGATTGTGTGATCATAATGAAAAATTGCTTGCAGCTTGGCTATTCTGCATTTACCCGGTCTGTTAAGCATAACTGGTGTGAGAAGTTTTTGCTGAACTTGACTGTCACTGGTGAGAGCTGACCAAGGAGAATAGCTGAGGCTTTCAGCAGCTGTGGGTTTCCATCTCATTCCAGCAGCGGTTTGGCTGCCTGGGTTCAGGCTTTTCTTGCAGGATACAGGGACCGTTGCATGATTTGTCAGGCTGCCTTTGATTGATTGACTTGTGGGCAAAGTCAGGAAGGTTTTTGACTGCTGTGGATGTGCACTCCAGCTTGGGTTGCTCAGGGACATCAGCTGTCCCAGCAGCCAGATGGGGTTTGTGAGGGTTTGCGGACCATCTGCGTGGGGGGGGTTGCCATTCACCTTGGTTGATGGACACGGTGCGTGCACGGCGGCTGGGAAGCTGCTGTGCTGCAGGGAGCACCTTGGCTCCCTGCTGGCCCTGATTGATTGCCACCGCACACTGATGCGCAGCAGGACTGTGCATGCTGTAACGAGCGTTTGTCACATGTAAGGAGCATTGGCAGTTTGTGCTCGAGGAACTGTGCTCAGCAGATGTGGAAAAAAACCCCAGTGTCACTACTCCTGTATGCCTGGAGATCCCTCCTGCTCTGACCGTATCCTGCTACAGCCCTGGCTTCTTCCTGCATCCGGGGCCACCGAGGTTCTCACGTATGATAGTCAAGTCACCCGTTGAACATCTGCTTGACGATCTTCCAATATTGTTAGAGGGTACTGCGACAGAGGTGCGTGAACGCTCGTTTTTGACTGTTTCTCCCAAGCACTCTCAAATCTCCCTGCCTTCCCTCACCGAGCGCTGTAGGTGGCTTGGGCACAAATGTAGACGCTTGTTCCAAGGAGAGCATTGCAGGTCCAGGTGCTCTGCTGCTGCTGTTCATGCCATGGAGTCTTTCATACATCTTTATTCCTTGGTACACACCTGGGTTGAGAGGCTAATTTGAGGAACACCAGGTGTGTCTTCGGATGAGTCGTTCAGGTTTCTGTTCAGTGCTGCCTGCCAGCTTGTCCCTGTGACCTTTTTGTTTTCTGTGCTCACTCTGTCTTGCTGATTATTTGGCTGTGTGTCGTGGCATCGCCAAAGTAACGGTCCATTGCAGTGATAGAACCAATCCAAAGGCGTACTTCTCCTTGAATAATTAGAGGTGATTAAGCTGATGCCATCAGATGAACATGTATTCATCAGTATACTTTGGGCATGGTGCAGGTTTGAAGTGTTACACATAGGTGTAATTAGGAATGCTCACACCCCCTTCATTCAACAGCAGTGCATTAATTACATCTATTCTGCGTGGGTCTGAAGTTTGGACACACTGTGGTCTATCTGTAGGTACTGCGGGAGTCAGAGTGCTTTGGCATCGTTTTTCAGACACACGGATTTCTTTGTTCCAGTGCAGACTAATTTAAAATACAAAAACCAGAGTGGATTTTGTAATGAGAGGAACTGAGAGCATCTCAGAAGCACGTGACTGTGCATATGCTGAAGCCCAAGATGACAATTAGCAGTAATATTGTACAGCAGCAGGTAGAGGCACTTGTTGAGCACAGACCCACTTTGTTTCTAAAGACAGCTATTACTCTGCAAATTTATTATCTAAATAGATGATAAGTTTGAAGGGAAGCAGAAACACTGTGAAGTGATTCACCTGCTGGCAGATTTCTAGTGAGTGGCAGGAGCAGAAATAGAAGTCAAGATGTGAGGAAGAACAGCGACTAATTTTGCAACTCTAATTTGTTTTTAGTAGACAGAGTCCCCTTAAAATCAGCACATAGATGTTAATTTGGGTAAGTTGATGAAAGCAGGAGTTGTAAAACTGAATGCAGCTGCTTTGCAACAAAATCAAGGGGTTATTTTGACAAAGGGGAGGAACCCTGACAATTTTTTCAGTGTGTGTGTTTGAATCCATGCTGTTGCAAGAGGAGCAGCTGTGAGGATGGGTGTCACACTGAGTCGTGACCTCCGTACTTTCTGTCTGCACTGCCCACTTTTGTTGTCTCACTGTGTCCATGCTGTACTCAAGAAGAAATCAGACTGATCTGATTCTGGCTCCTACTCTACCTGTTGGGCTTTTCTTGGGGTTGCTACTGTCTTCTTTCTTCCCCAAGGCCTCGGAGAGATCTTGCATGGCACTTACATGTGTCTGTTCCCCGTTGATGTTTTTCACCCTCTTAGAGCTCTTAGTGTATTTATATTCCTGAAATCAGTGAAATTTTTCCTCCAGTCCTCACAGTTCAGAACTGCAAGAAGCACAGAAGACAGCTGGTAGCAAAGGCAGCTGCTGGGGTGGGGGAGTACAGTGGTACAGGTTGTGTCTTCTCATGGGCATAGCTCCCTGACAACTTTCTCATCCGTTTCCACTTACAAGTGTTTTGGAATCGCCACCTTGATTCCTCTATTATACCTTCTCATCCTTTTGCCTTGTCTTTAGTAAGACCTTTGATACGACCTCCTATAATTTCCTTATAGCCAAACTTGTGAGATGCTAATGATCAGTGGGAAATTGACTGGACCTTTGGGCTTGAAGGGTGGCGTGATCGAGAACTGGTGGTCACTTGCTCATGTCATCCACTGGGGATCAAAACCAGGAACAATACTGTACAATGTCATTATTAACACCAAAACCATGGGACCCAGTGCACTTTTGGCGAGTTCCTAGATACCAGACTGGGAGCAGTGGTCAATACGGGGGTCTTGACAGGCTGGAGAGAAGGGCAGACAGGAGTGTTGTGAAATTAGCTGAGGGAAGTGCCATGTTCTGCCCCTGTGGAGAAGCAACCACACAATGTACCAGTGCATGTTGGGGACAACTGGCTAGAAAGCAGCTTTGCAGAAAGGGAGCTGGGTTGCCCTGAAGAAAAGCTGAAGATGACCCAGCAATGTGCCCATGCCAAAAAGGCCAACAGCAAGCAGGGCTGTACTGGCAGGACTGCAGCCAGCAGGTGCAGGGCAGTGATCTGTCTCCTCCCTTCAGTGCTTGTGAGACTGCACTGGACTGCACTGTCCAGTTTGGGACTCCCTAGAACAAGAAAGACATGGATGGACCAGAGCAAGACCAGTGGAGGCCACAAAGATGATCTGGAGCTAGAGCAAGTGACGTGTGGGAGGAGGCTGAAGGAGCTGGGTTTGCTCACCTTGGGGGCGATGCTCAAACTTTGACTGGATGAAGCCTGAGCAATCTGATCTAATCAGCATTGCTTCAAGCAGGGCTCTGACCAAAGGCCTCCAGAGATCCCTGCTGATGGAGATCATTCTACAGCTCTGTGATTCATTAGAAGGCAAAACACTGGTATGGAAGTGGTTGTTTGAATTCAGTAACGTCTTCTCTCCCCAGCATGTCATTGTCTATGTAAGAGCTGATGAAAGCCCTGAAGACCTATCGCCCTTGCCTTGGCCTGGACCATACGTTGGTCAGGAGATGCTTCTTTTTGAAGATGCTTAGCAGAAACAAGCGCAGTCTCCTTTAGAAATACAGTGGTTATGGTATTTCAAGCATAATTCTGCTCTGTGTCAAACTTTAATTGTTGACAGATGATATCAAAATCTGTCACCAGTTTGCATGTGACTCACCATTTAATCTTTAGAGCTGGGAACGGTAACTTTAGATACAACTAACTCTGAATCGCACATCTGAGTGCCCAGATCTAATAATAACATGAATGGATCCTTTTAAGTTTGTTGTTTCAAAGCATCAGAGAAAAGGCATTATATTTACCCGTAAAGCCACTGAAATTCTGGGCTTCCTATAATATTTCTTCTAGTATGATTGAGTAAAATCAAATAAAACTTTTATCTTGATCTACAGAGCATTTTTAATGGCACAGATTAATCTGAAAATGTATATTAGCAGCCAGTTCAGACTGCTTAGTGTGGGTGATTATTAATATGTAATATTGAGGATGGGTTTTGGCAGCTTCCAACACAGAAATAATCCACAACAGTAACTTCTACCAAGAAAGATGAGTATTTCAATACGTGACTTTTCAGCTGCATGACATAGTTCATTCAGATCACAGCTGAAGCTGGCATTCTGTCTGGGGCATGTGGTGGGAAACAAATTGAAAGAGGCTTAATTCACTTTTAATCCCTCCATTATGCATTAGTCTGTCACGATAAACTTGCTTTGTTTCCCTTCATTTAGACAATACAGTGTTAAGAGAATTATCTCATTTTGAAAAAAAATATTTCTCTTAGCATCCCCTGGCATTCTCAGAGGGTGCGACAGCAAGATGTGATCCTGCATTAAAGAGGCTTGAAATCCTCTTACAAGAAATACAGGCAGCTGTATACTCAGAGCCGAGTACTGAAGGTAGATGGTTTTAATGCTATAGCATAAGGCAATATTAGAAAATAAAGCTAGGAAGGACCCCAGGAGGTTGTCTACCCCATTCTGCATGGCAGACTGCAGTAGATCTAAACCTTGTCCCACCAATGTCCCTTTAACCTGGCTGCCAACAGCAGAGGTGCCCCATGGTTGGCAGGCAGTCTGGCCCATCGCTCTGGTCCTGTCCACCATGGCATGAAGAAATTATCCTCTTCCCCTTTGTGGCAACATTTTCTGTATTTGTGGATGGTTACCTTGTCCCATCTCTTCTGCTGGATGACTTGCCTAGCTCCTTAATTTTTGCCTGTGAGTCATATCATCTCCACCTCAGCTGTTCCTGTTGACCTCCTCTGTCCACCTTCTCGGTGAGGTTCAGTGCTTCAGGGCATGTCGAGTACTCCACAGCACCCGACCTCATAACCACGGGGTTCAATGCAGGGCTTGTTCCATACGTTTCCCAACTAAGTCCTTGTTTATGCATCACTGTATGATAACTCCCTTTTACCCAGCAGATATTGCTAATGTTGGCTTTGTGTCCAGATTGCCATCCACCATCCCTGAGGGTCCTTTCTGCACAGCTCCTCGTTAGCCAGTCATTCCTAATCCACTAATGGTGTGGGTGATTGTTGCTGTTGCAAGACAGGATTTGTCTCACCTAACTAGCGGTCTGAAAGCTTAGGTGTCTGTAGTACGCCGGTTGTTCAGGGAGTATTGCACTCGGTGGAGAGAGGGAGAGAGATGGCTCTGAAGAGAAATTAATCCCGTCTATTTTTGGAGAGCAGGAATTGTGCTTTAGGGGTGCTTATATCTCATTGAGATACATGACCTCGGATTGCATGCCTGACTTTCGGGTGGTTGAAATTAGCTGAGATGTTTTTAATCCTACATGTACAACTGTGCATCTAAACATAGTGATGAAGGGGACAGTTTCATGATTGGGTTAAGCTGATTTAACACTGCTCTGCTGCTAAAGGGAGGATCCTGCTTTCCCTTCATACCCTCTTGATAAAATGTCCACAGAATGAATAGTTCATACAGTGTGGGAGCTGTGAGCTATTGTAGTCATCTCCAGAGCGTAACCACCGAGGAAGTGCTCTGAATAGCAAACGTATCCGCCTCCCTTCCTCCCTGTTGGAGCTATCAATGCCACATCTGTGCGTGAACGGCAACACGAGCAAAGTGCGAGTCATCAAAGTGCTGCTGCTGCTGGATGAAAAGCAGCCAGGCAAATCGGGAATAAAGAGATGAGTCATCAAAGCTGCATCCCCATTGGTTAAAAAAAAAAGAGGATTTCAGAAAAAGTTGGAGAAAGAAGAATAAAAAAAAAAAGGCTATTGAGAATGGAGAGAGAGCACGGGGAGTGAGCTAAGGGTACCTGGGCTGGTGCTCCAAGCCAGCTCGTTCACATATACGTGAACATATAAAGACAGAGTCCAGGTGAAAATGGAACTTGTTAAATACAATCTTATACTTTGCTTTATTTCTTTCCTCTAACTCCCCTCTCTGCTTCCCCTGCAGCCTCATAATTGTCCAGTTTTGATTGTATGCCCAGACAAAATGTTCCTGCACGTTACTCAACTTTTAAGCCTCTCTATTTTGGTGGCAGGCTCAGGGGAACCTGGAAAATATGAGGAATTTTTAATCTCTGACCAGGTAGCATATTCAGAATGAGCAGTTCCTGCTGCTACATGGGGGACACCCCCCCCCCCAGTCTGAGGTTACAGCACTAATGGGTGGCTCTGGCAATGGTGGGGGGCAGCTGCCCTGGGTGGGGGGAGCCACCCCTTTGTGTTAGAACAGGTCTGGGTGCTGTTGCAAAGGTGAGAATTCACCCTGTGTGTCAGCATAAAGCTGGGCATATGTTACTTCAGAAATGCCATGTATGAAGTCAAAAAGGGACACGTGCTTGAAAGAACGGGGATTTGAGAACTTTGCTTTTTCCTGTGCCCCTGGAAGCACTGGAATTTTAAAGACGATGAAAATTATATGGGAAAAAGAATACGATAAAAAAGATATTTAAAAAATGGTTAAGATATATGGCAAACTTATCTGGTTTCTGTATCTAAACACAGCATTTTTTAGAACTGGAAGTCGTTACAGCTGGAGTATTTTGGTGCTCTTCTGCACATGGATTGCATGTGGCACCTGAACGAGACACCACTGAAGTTAAGAGCTCCACGTGACCCGTCACTGCTTGACAGTGACTTTACAAAAACATGTTTTTACAGTGATTTTACAATGATTGAGCACTGGCAAAGGCTGTCCAGAGAGGTGGAGTCTCCATCCTCAGAGACAGTCAAAAAACATCTGGACACAGCCCTGGGCAACGTGCAGTAGGAGACCCTGCTTGAGCAGCTGGTTGGACAGATGCCCTCTGGAAGTGCCTTCAACCTCAACCATCCTGCGATTCTGTGAGATGAATTCTGCTCCTAAGCCTGCAAAGAGCTCATGTTTAACTGTCTCTGCATAATTTTTCTCCCTTGGCTTTTTTGCCAACTCATTGCCAAGACAAAAAGTGAACTGCCCTGGGAAGCATTGCCCCTTTCCAGCAGAGTCCACAGCTAAGTTTGCATGTCCTGAGAGAGCAGATGAACTGCTGGCACATGTAGGTGCGTGTTTCCTTGATAATTTGGCCCACCGGATTATTTTATCCTGACTGGTTCAGTATGTGCTGGCATTTCTGCCTAGAAGAGTTTCTTTTGTCAGATCAACAAGTAGGACTGTCAGGTAACAGTCAGAAGATTACAGCTTTCTCAGTAGCAGCAGGGGGGGGTAAAGCAGAGAGGATGGGTGTATAAAAATAATTTCCATTGGTATATTCAGTTGGGGGGGGGGGGGGTTTGGTGTGCTTTTTTGTTGTTGTGGGTTTTGGGTTTGGAGGCTTTTTTTGGGGGTGGTGGGTGGTGGTGGTGGTTTGGTTTTTTTAAGGACTATTGATGAAAAGAAAGGATCAACCATATTGCAGCATGCTGTGGCAGTGTGATCAATTTTTATTTTTAACCTCTAATTCAAAATCTGGATCTCAGCTGGGAATTATAATCTATTCTTTCTTGAACTTTACTGAGTAAATAAGTACAGAAATGATACTTCCAGCCTAGCAGGGACCTCAAATGTTCTCTGGTTTTGCTCTGACTTGAAAGGGACTATTCATAATGTGTATAGCTTGGAGTACATGCATTGTATTCCTGCAAGAAATCACGGCTGTAAATGAAACAGATGCATACACACAGCGAGACGTATATATGAAAGTATAATTCAATTATGTTCTGTCACTTCAGTTCTGCATATAAAATAATTCACAAAACAGGAGGAAATAATGTCCTTTCATTTTTATTCATCATAGATGAGTGAGTTGTCAAGGACATGACTCTCTGCCTCTACTTTGATATTGCTATTAAAGTATTAGTTTTCTTTTGCATTTCCAGTAATCCCTAAAGCCAATTGTGACATGTTCTCAATACCATATACCCAGTCTAAATACATATATTTGTCTCACTGTAATTATAACACACGTTGGCATCAGATTTTTTCTGTATGCTACAGCAATGACAGATATCTTTTTCCTTCCACAACGGTATCTGTCTCAAATACGCATCCCAGGCAGCAGTACAGACTCTGCTCCTTTCAACTTCAGTGAACATCTGTATCGGATCATTGATTAGAAGATGTTTCCAGCCTCCCTGCCAATGATGCTGTGGCACCTCTGTTTCATCTAGAAGCATTTTATTGTGGAGCTGGGTTGTTATGTCGAAGGTGCTTGGTGAAGTGGCATTGTTAAGCATGTATCTTAGAGTGTTAATGATGACTTAATGACTGCTGGCTTTGTGCTGGCTCTGAGAAACTTTTGCCCCAGTTGTTAATCAAAATGAGCGTGGCTTTGCATGCTATTTTATTACTCCGTGAGGATTGGTATATGTTGTAGCCGCATTTTATAGTTAACCTCCATCTGTATGGCATCGGTGTCTAACTTGGGTGCACATGTTAGTACTAGGTAAAAAAAAAATAAAATATGGATGCAGTTCTGATTTAAATTCTCTGCAGTGGCTTGCCTCGCAGGGCTGTGTGTGGTAACCCGGTGTGCTTCCAATAGCACTTTGTCGTATGCACTATTGGGTTCACAGCCAGGCTCTACGGGCCTAGGAAATACATTGGATGCAGAAGCAATACTTGCACACGAAAACTTCTGAATTGAAGTCCCTTTAAAAAGGATGCAGCTGCAATATGAATGGGGACCTGAACAGTTTCCCTCGTCATGAGTAGTGCCTTGTTCTTTGCGGGGAAGAGCTCGCAGTGGCACTGCGGCTGTCTTTGTCCCCTGGCAAACCAACCATGACTTTGAAATGTGGGGCTGGCGCTCAGGAACCCCTACTTCTAAAAGGCAGTAAAGAAGCAGAGCTCTTTTGAACACTGAACCATTCTCATTACGATATCTAAATACGATGTTTGGAAAGCTTGTTCCATGCACACACCCATGGAAATATTTACCAAAGCTTGCTATTATTTGATAATGAATTTTATTATTCCTATCAGAGAGTTGAGAGAAAGTTTCCACTGGGCAGGTTGCCTGGCTGAGTCTCTGCCAGTGCCCGGGTGAAGGTTCTGGCTGGGAGATGCTTTGCTTGCCAAACCTGGGTGGCCCAGCATTTGTCTAGTTGATCCTAATGGCTGGTGGTCATCTCAGAGAGACCTCAGCCAGGGTGAAGCTTTGGAAGTGGCTTTGGGTGTGGTGATACACTCCATTTAGTACTGACTCCTTTTGACAGGGATATTTTTGTTGCATTAGGAGTTCTGTATAAATTTATCAGATTTCATACATGAGCAGCTCCTGCATCTCCATCAGTTCTGGTATTGTGCAGCTGTGTTGGCTCTGATGCTTAATTTTCCAAACTGGTACTGAACTTTACTTAAAACTATAAAATGTCTTCCACTCTATGTGAAATTGAGGATATCGGTCCTGTATCCACGTCTGTGTGTCAGCGTGTCTCCGTGACCCAAACCACCGTGACCCAGGGTTTCATGGTATGAATAGGTGGAGCTCTGGGGCTAAACACTGAAAACCTGCAGACTGTTTTCCTTAAAAAATTCAGCCTGTTAAGGAGAGGAGATGAATAAGAAGGAAGGCAGCAAAAATACACAAATGACATAATGCAAGATTAGACCAAATGCAGAAGAATACAGCAGCAGAAAATAATAAAATGTATCTCTGAATTAACCCCTTCTGTTTAATTTTGTGGGATTCTCTTCAAGATTTAAGCAGAAACTGAGGAGCTTGTTCTTATGCCAGGAAGCAGCTGCTTAGCAGGGGAAAATTCTGGGCTGGTGTAGTTGTGCATCTTTTCTTTCAATTGCTCAGCTACCTGCTAAGTTCTGGGGGCCGTGGAGCACATTGCTTTTGAAGTGCCTTTCATACAAGAAGATTCCTGTGTGAATGCGGTGACCAGCAAAGTACCTTGCTTGGTGCAACCAGATTTTGTAAAACTTAAATCATAAAATCAAGATTGGAGGCAAAACTTGGCTTGGCTTACTGTCACTACAATATGTGTCTTTTCGAATGACCTCGGTTGGGACCATGTGGAGGCTTGTTTGTAAGGATGTGAGGGTCTTCACGAGCCTCAGAGAGCTTAGGTTACCTTTCTGTGCTTTTTGAACAAGCAGAATGTCAGCACTGGCTCCAGCCTTGTTTCAGGAAAGCAAGCTGGGCTGTAGAAGTGGACGGGAGCTCGGCTCACACTTTGATACCGGCTCCCACAGTTGGTGAGGGGAGCCGTTGGGTGAAACCATTTGTACTTTGGAGGCTGAAACCTGACTCCCCAAAGCAATATACATAGAAAAGGCAAACCCAGTGTATTCCAGACTTGCACCAGGAACACACAATTGCGTGTAGCAGCTTTTACAATAGTGTCATTTTAATAAGAGTCAGATCTTTTGGACAAGTCTTTATCTCCTCTTCTTTCTGACTCAGTTCTGTGATTTCCTGCTGTCTAAAAAATATCACAGCTTGAGATGCTGGGACCACATTGTGGTCTCATAGCTGGGGTTCAGTCATGCTTGGCTGCTTTGCAAATGCAAAGGATGTATAAACACATGCGTGTCCTTTTGAATCAGATCCTGTCTGTCTTGAACAAGAACCAGCAGGAGACATTTCAAAAAAGTGCATAAAAAGTGTGCAGTAGACAGATATGTGATAGTCTGCCCTCCCATTCCAGAAAAGGATACATTTTATACCCTGAAGCATGAGTTTTAATAATCCTTCAACAATATTTTGATATAATCATCCACTATTATAATTGCTCTGGATCATCTTGTCATCTTTATAAATGCCTACTCCATTTTTTAATCATGCTAGACCAAAAAAAAAAAAAAAGTGTGGTGATGAATTACACAGTTCAGATTTATGCTGTATGTGGTGTTTTGCCCCAAAAGTTTATAAATAAATAGAAGAAATCCATTTTAAAGTGAGCATTAGGTCAAAGCTTCAGTTTTCTGAAAGTGCAAGGATGTAAGTGGGTTTGAGAAACACTGGGATCAATGTAAGGCTGGCATGTGTGTTGTTAAAAACAGCACTTTCTGCCTCTTCCCATCTATAGGCTCCTGATGAATTTGTAAATCCTCATCCTAAAGGTAGGATTGATGTCACCCAGTCACCCATCTTCTGCCATCCAAATCTTACCTGTCTAGATTAAACTAATCTTTGGGCTCTGCCTGGAGTCTGCAGAGGGATGGATACCACAGGGGAAGATTCTTGCAGGAAGATAGTTCAAGGTAGATAAGAGGAATCGCCTTTTGGCAGTACCTCTTGCTGTCATTGAAACTAGAACAGGGGGAGATCTCATGCGACAGTGAGCTCCGCTTCCCTGGCTCAAAGAGGAGCTAGTCCTAAACCTTTTGTCTAACAGCTGTTTTCACAGAAAATCTAGAGAAATTCTCCAGCAGCACCGACCATCCCAGTCCAGGGCTTACTGTCCCTACTGTTAGATGGGGTTTTGTCATTGTGCCTTCGTTGCTCCTTTCTGTGCTACAGCTTTGCATTCCCAGTCTGTGTGGAGAGGCAGCTGTTTGCAGCTGCATTGCTGCAGCATGCTGTGGGGAGCAGTTAGGGGTGTGCCTCCAGTTTGGGAAGGGGAAGCATTTCTGGATGGAATCAAACAGGGGAGCTATCTAGTAAAGCAGACCAGCAGAAGACCTACATGCTTTTAATTAACCCAAGTCAATTAATACAGGTCTTCCAGCAGATGACTAAACTTGTGATTTAGCTCCATTTGTTTCCACATTTAGGTCCAGGTTGATGTAGAGAAGTGAACACAAGCACTCTCTAAATTAAAGCTAAAGCTTCTGCCACCCCACCATGTCTGAGAACATTGCTGGGGTTGTCGACCATTTGGGATGTTTTGCCATTTGCCTCCTTCATTCCCTGTCTAACTATCCCTGCTTCTCTCTTTCTGTCTCCCCGTTCCTTACTGAAACAGCCAGTCCGAGCTGTGATGAGAAACCACGGGTCTCCAGCTTGTGTTTGGCACATGAGCAGGTGGGTGTTGACCACCACCTTTCTCCATCCCTGGCTGGAAGGAGGACGGGTCAATGTTGATTGCATAGCGAGTGGAGGTTGCGCTGTCAGTGTGGGGCTGGTGGTGGGGCTGAGCATGCTTCAGCGGTAGAAGAACGAAGTCCAAGTGACCACCAGGAAAATTCAATTCTTTCCATTCCAAGGCCAGAATCTGGCAATGCGCATGTTGTATATGCCAATAATATACATATTTTACATATTACATGTGTAAAATAAATACACATAATAATGTATATGACAATAAATCAACCAAACAGTGCAGTAGACCCAATTCTATCCTCATTTGCACCATAAAGCTGAAAATAAGAGGTTCTGTGTTATTAGTGTGTTGTGATATGTTGTGGATTATGTAAAGGATTTCAAGCTAAGAAATACCAAAACCATGGCTTGTTGTTGCTGTGGATTAATTTTCTATTCATAGTAGGTATTTGACCCTTTATATACTACACTGACTTTCATTTGCTGGAAACTTTTAACAACCCTTCTGAATTTCTTAATATTCTTTGGTGTAAATCAGGCTTTTAACAGTAGCAGCTGAGAGTATTGCTGAATTTTTGTTTCTGTTTGTCTAGGGGGTAGGCTGTAGTTAAGTGAAATGTGTGCTGTAAGTAAAGAGCTATTGCTGTATGCAAACCGTAATTTTCGTGTACTTATTGTTTCGAATGCTGTGATGAAAGGGATGTATCACAGTATTTTTATCACATCAGCTGCTACCTTTGTCTCTCTACCTGAAGGGTGGCAAAGGGTCCCCTTTCATCCGGAGGATTATGAGGCCATTATGCTAAACAGCACCACCAGGCTGGGTTGACATTGTTGGAGCTTTCATCTTTTGTTCTAAGTTTTGAAGCATTATTTGTTTTTCCCTTGTTCCCTGCATCATGACTTGATGTTTAGTGAGAGCAGAGAGCAGCTCCTTGGCAGAATGGTTTAGGAAAAATCATTAAACTCGGGAGGGAGGGAGGGACGGAAGGAGAAAGAGGGGCCAGCTGAGTGCTACCCCATGGCTGGTGATGACCCTACGGGTCTGGAGCTCAGTTCTAGCTGCACAGCAGGTACCTGGATCCCTGCTTCTGCCACCTTCACCCCAGCAAAATCTACTGAAGCATGAAGCATGACATACTGCCCAGTTTCATACCTCTAATCCCAAACCAGGGATTCATCAGCTGATGGATGCATCAACTGATGGAAGAACAAGAGGTCAGAGGATGTGAGCAAGGAGGCACTGACAGAGTTAGTGTGCAGTGCTGACTTGTTTTCTGTATTTTTAGCCACGCACCCAGTTTCTTCACCTTTAAGTTGGTCACATGAACCCAGGAATTCATGCTGGGAAGTTTCTGCAGGGTTCACAAGGTGAGAGGAGCTGGAAGAAGGGGCCTTGCTTGTAAACCTCTGCTCTCCTGCCCTCTTAGAAACGTTTCCCTGGCAGGGAACAGGTTGTCTGTTCTCTGTGTATTAGGACAGATATAAATGATCTGTTTCCCATTTCTGTGCTTTGGCTTCTGAATGCAGAGAAAGCTAATTCCTCTTGGGTGAACTACAAATAAAGAAAACTCTTATTTTATAGTTGACTTTTGTATTTGCGTTCAGTGATTAGTGTGTATTCCTTTAATATTGAAATAAGATTCATAGATAAAGCAGAACACACAAGAATATATCTCTGTAATAATGAAGATAGTGATAAGATTTTTGGATGTAACATTTTTATTCCCTTTCATTTTTCATTGTCACGATTTCTGGTATTCTTTGCCCAGAATTTCAATCCTTCAACTTTATGTCTGTGTTTAGTATTGCTGGTTTTTCTGTACCAGCAGTATGTATTTACGTATTGGTGTATGTCTTCTGCAGTTTAGAGTATGCCTTCAAGCAAAGCCTGGATCCAGCAAGGGTGGATTCCTCAACACAAATGACAGGGGATGTCACAGCTCAGATTGTGATTTTAAATTCCAGCATCTAAAATGAATTGCCCTGCTCTGTCCCTTCACGCTGAACATTTCTGTTTCTCCTCTTGCATTATATGCAAATATTTAATGGAAGAGGCAAGAAGAGAGAGTGAAATTTAATCACTTGTTTCTCCTTTCTGAGAGTAGCATCATCTTTCTGTTAGCCTGTGCTGCGATGTAGCTCAGCTGGTTTGGTGGTCCTGCCCAAACAAAGCCTCAGCAGCTGGTCATGGGATACTGGATGGAAATTAGTAGGGACCCAGGTCTGTACCTCTCGGGCATGTCTGTGAGGAGATGGAGCTGTGGCCACACTGTCTGCTGGTGCTGAGCTGCAGGTTGCACAGCTTATAAAGGAAAGAAAAGCAGCTGTGCTGGATTCTTCAGTTTCTCTGTGTGCCAGGAGATGTTGTTGCAGGGGAGATGGCTCTTCCTGATTCAACAGACCCAACTCAAACTCTACAAATTCACCTCAGTTGGCAGCCAGGTCACAAGGAGGTCACTAGGGAGGGGGGTGGCTTAAGAGGGCTGGGTTTCAGTGGGTTGGGTCTAATTTGAAGTGAACAACATGCTTTCCGTGCCAAATAAGAAGATTGTTACTAATTCCTTTCTTCCAGGGTTTAAAATCTGGTGTGCTGGCACCAGCCCCATACATTACCCCTTACTTCCCAAGCACAGCCACAGGGGCGTTCATACATCCATCCTTGTCTGTGGTTTGACGGCAAGGAAGATGATGGCTGAGCAGGATGTGGTTTCAGGGTGGGGGTGGGGCATCAGGACAGGGGGCACCCTCCTCAGAGGGCACAGAGTTGTGTGAAGAGCGCTGTAGCTGACATGCCTTTGCTGATCTCCCTTGGCTTGAGAGTCCTTGTCAGGACAGAGCCACACCACAGACATCACCCTGCTACACCTTTCTCTTCTACTTGTGTTTTGCAGCATCTCCTTCAATTAAGCTTCTTGTGGATGACCCGATAGTGGTGAACCCTGGAGAAGCGATCACCTTAGTCTGTGTGACCACAGGAGGGGAGCCAGCCCCCAGCCTGACGTGGGTGAGGTCTGCCGGCATCCTTCCCGAGAAGACAGTCCTGAATGGTGGCACTTTAACGATACCTGCCATCACGTCAGAAGATGCCGGCACGTACAGTTGCATCGCCAACAACAATGTTGGAAATCCTGCTAAAAAGTCCACCAACATCATTGTAAGAGGTAAGTCAAGCTGGCAAACTACTGACCTTTATCTTGGAAGATTAATTGAATCCGGATCCGACAGGATAGCAATAGTGGTGTCCTGTAGGTATTCCAAATGTGTTTCTGGTCATTTCTACTGATGTGTGAGATGAATTAGTGCTGGCCTCAAATAGCCAGTGGCTCTCATACTGGGCTCAAATCCCTGAGCTGGAACAAGGGTGGCGTGGTGCTGCTTCGAGTTGTGAAGATGCAGCAGCTCTCCCATCCAGACTGGAGACAAACAATCGCCGAAGGACACCGTGTCTTGTGGGCATTACCTGTGCTGATCCCCTGCACGCACTGTCTTGGCAGTGAATGCATCCTGAGCTCCTGGAGATGTCATTACCTACTTCGCCCTTTTCTTCCTCCTCATCAGCTTGAACGTGTTATTGAAATTAAGGTTGTTATGCATGCTGTGAATCTGCTGCCATCAGACGACTGCTCCCTGGGTAGGAGCTTTAGATTAGTACCTATGCTTTAATTACACTAAATAGCAGGATAAATGTCTGTCTTGGATAAAAGTAAGAGAAGAGTGCTTGCAGAACAATTACTGCCAGGTGGAGAGAAGCTCTCCCTGGTTGTTTATCGCCTTCTGGATAACCCCAGGGAGCTGGGCAGTTGGTTTGAAGAAGGAGTTCGATTGGCTGATAGGCATCATCAAAGTGGATTAATCTACCTGAACCAAACAGTTCATCTGAAACTAATTTTCTATAATCTAATCTCTGAATGGTAGTGAAACATAAACTCCCACACTATAGGAACTTTAAATAATAGCATGTGATTAATCATACTCAGGAGAAACTGCTGTGTAAAGTGCCAATGGTGTGAATATTTTATGAGAGCCATAACCCCTGTTCCCTTCTTATTGCCCAACATATCATGCTCTTCAGCAGGACGAGGGATTGGAAGCTATTTCTGTTCTGGGGGTCAGGCAGAGAGCATTGCATCAGCCTAGGTCTGCAGGAGTTTTATCAGGAGATGTCCGCAGATTTATTTGAAGTATTGTATTTCCATTTGAATTTTTGACATTTAGCTTAGGGGTTTTGTTGTCAAGAGGCAAAAGCAGTCTTGTTTCAGGAACATAGCATCAACATTAATTTGCTGTGATTTACAATGATGATGAGGTTGTGAAGGGGAGACGCGAGTGAAACACACACTTGGAATAAGCCAAGGGAGAGGAGAGGCTTTGTGTGAAAAGAAATCTCAGTATTTTAATTGACCCAGCAGACAGCACTGGAAAGCCCAGAGGAAAAGCCAAAGCCCCTAGCTCCCCGCAGACACAAATTTCATGAGTCATAGCATAATAATAATGTGCCCTCACATTTTTATTTATAGAAGACCATGCCTATGAGATGCCTAGGAGCTACAAGATGTTGAACAAAATATCATTAAAGCATTTGAGGTGATGCTTTTCTTTTTTCCTCTCTGCTGTGCGGCACTGCTAATTCTGAGAAGGGACCACAACGAGGAACAACCCATTAAGTAAATGAAGCACAGCTCCCTTCTAGCTCCAACATACTGCTACCTGCTATTATTTCCCCCTTATTATTTCTGTTAAAGGGGCAGAACTGTCTTTTAGGAAAAAAAAAACACAACAACTTTGTTCCAGACTTGGTTGATTTATCTTTTCTAAAAGTGATGTTGAGTTCAGGAGTGAAGTATGAAAAAAATTTGTATCAGAGTTTTGATTTTACTCAGTGTATATATTTCTTAGCATTTTGTCTGTAGATTATTGCTTCTCTCTATTTAATTTCTTTCTTTTGTTGTTGTTGTGTATCAGGATTTTCCACAGAGAAGCTGAGGAGAAGAGAGTATTTATTTGAAATAGCATCTAAGCCTTGCAGGAGAAGCATTTAGTAAATGGAATTCGCATCTCCTGTCAGGTGGACTACCAATCTCAGGATTAGACAATAATCCCCTAATCTTGCCCAGAAAGAAATGCAGCGTTGTCTCAGATCATCATCAGGGCTCAGATGAATTTTTTTCCCTTTAAAATTCACTAAATTTCAATATGTGTTTATCTGAACTTGCCTTTATTTTATATGCTTCATTCCATGGATGCTACCTTACCTTCAGCAGCTCTTGATTATTTTTCTGGCTATTTTTGTGGGTGACTACCCAAGTCTGTGACTACCTACCACACCTGACTTCCAACCCATTGTGAATGATATCATATGACCATCACACATTGAATAAGATTAAAAAAAAATCTAAACCCAGAGAGAATCCTTCAAAAAGAAACAAATAAAAGTAAATAAAAGAGTAACGAAACTAATTTATCCTTTTTAAAAGTCAGAAATTATGTGATCAGTAAGCAGTAGAGGCCACAGGTGATGCGGTGTTTCAAGAGCGGATTCAGGCACTGAGGTGGTGACGTTGCACCGAGGTGTATTTAGGTCAGCTCTGTGTTCCTCCATCAATCTTTTTAGAGACCCTTAAAAAGTAGGGATAAATATACTGAAATGGCAAAATGACCAGATATGATGGCTTGGCAGAATATATATCACCTGATAGATGGTGCAAAATGTGCCCACGTGGAAGTGCTGTGTAATGTGTTCTCTGTTTCTCCAGGGTGTAAATAACTCGTAATGTGTGTTCTCTGCTTCTGCAGGTTGTAAATAACTAAGTTTCTGCAGTTGCTGTGTGCTGCTGAAGGAGTGCTGGGATAGCAGGTGCCACTAATGATCTCAGCGCATTGCTTTTCTTTTGTTAGCTCCCAGAATTTATCTGGAAGCCTGCTAATATGCATAAGCATTTAATGTTCTCTGTTTTCCCACTGTCACTTGATTTCCTCCCCTTCCAGTGAGCATTGGCACAGAAGGAGATGTTTGTTCTTAGAATAAAGAACAGACTAAAGCTGCCATTGCGGCGAGGAACCCATTTAGTCATAACTCTCTCGGGATTATTGTGGTTTTAAATTTTTTTTTCTTCCCTTTTGACCTTATAACTTCAAAGGAATTGTAAATCCTTCCAACAAAATCATGCTGGGTGCTTGCTCCTCAGTTTGGATGAACACAGATCCCTTGCAAAACAACTGGCATTGCACACAGCGGCTGAGGGAGGAGACTCTCATACGCTGCCTACTTAAGCAGTTAAATTAATAATTTCAGATAAAACAATGTCCTTGTTTTAAGGGTGCTCCTTTCTTAAGCAAGTCAGAAGCCGCAAGCTCTGCTCCCTTTTTCTCCATTCTGCTGAGCTGTTGTGTTATGCCTTTCCCTTTCAGCCGTCAGATAATTCTAAAGAAAGTTTTACTGAGATGATAAAGAGAAATTGAGTACCACCGTGCCGTTCCCTAAGAGGTACAGGCATAGTGCAACAGCTTTCATTTCCTCCATTTGCTTTGAACAGGAGCTCAGCAGAGGCAAATCAGTGACTGTGTGCTGTTTACCTGCTGGAATCTTAGTGAGGAAGCCTGTGAAATGCAGCTGTTTTAAAGAACGCGGTTATCAGCTTAACTGTACCCAAAGTTATTGCAACATATTTCATTCCATCAAAGGCATTGTCATCCATCAAAGTGTCATGGGTCAAACCAGAGAAAGAAGAAATGCTCCCTCATTTTAGCAAAGCTGGCTGCTCACCAATCCTAATTACAAAAGTTTCTTTCTAAGTATTTTCTTTAGATTAATGAGTTCTTTAAATGATTGTAAGTCTGCTAGCATTTGAGTATTGGTGGGTGTTCTCATCAGTGGCATCTTCACATCCTGCTCTCAGACTGATGATTAGAATAGTTTCCTGTAACATATTTCTAGGCAAAACCATTAGAAAGCAGAGGCAGCTCTATGGGAATCTTGGCTCCTGTCATTCTAGTGAAATTTGATGGTTTTAATCCTTCTCTTGAAAAAAAAAATAATAGAAAAGGTGTCTCAAGTAGCAAATCTAACACACCCCTTGGATAAACAAAGTTCTCAAAAACCTCCATGCCTGATGTGTGTGGGTTTTGCTGTGCTCGCTTGGAGGATGTTCTGTTTTTCTGACTTTTCCATGGCAGGGTGAAAAAGTGTTATTCTGATGCAATGGAAATCATTTGTCATAAAGGCTAACATGGGGAAAGGCTGTTGCACTTCTTTCAGAGTTCTTTCCCACCCAAAATGTTTCTGTTGATTTGCTTTCATTATGAATTTGTCTCTGTATACTCCTGTTGGTCTCAAGTAGAGGTAAATGATGATCAGTCTTCCTATGGATATTTTGTTTAATTCAAATAAGGAAAGACTCACACACATTTGCGTTAAAATCAAACGCAAAACCTTGCTGACTCACGGCCCTTAAGCCAGCACACATGGTGCTGTGGATATTTCTGTGTGTCCCAGGCATGCACAGCTGGGCAGACAGGGCATCCCATTATTGCCAGGAGCTTGGTATTTGGAGACCTCCCCTGGGACGTGCCCCCAGGCTCAGTTCTTTGCCCTGATCTACCATGGGAAGTTGGACATCCAGCTTATCCCATGTCCCAGGAAACACCTCTAGCCTGAGGATCTTTTAGATGTTGCTGTTGGAGGTTGTTTTATTCCTTTAAAATTCTCTTTTCAATGCATATTTGGGGAGGGAAGCAAAAGGCATTAGAGCAATGGTAGTATTGGCCTTGTAATCCTTAAGATACTACATAAAAGCATGATCATCACAATACCATACAGATTTCGGGTGACAGTTGGAAGTGTCAAAAGAGGCAGGAATCAAAATAATCAAATGTCTACAGCTTCTGGAAAATTATACATTTTCAACATGACTCAGACTGGGTACTCAGAATTATGAGAGCATGGAAGAACAAATAATCCAAAGACACTGCAAAGGAGAAAATGAAAAGAAAATCTCTCTGTAGCTACCGGTCTGTCAATGAAGAATTAAAAGCTTTTGATGATGAAGAACGTAAGGTGGCTCCTCCATCCAGTAAGAAAGCAAAAATTCTGGGTAGCATCTTTGAGGGAGACCTGTGCATCAGATTGGGAAGCGGGTACAGCCAGAGAAATGTTTCACAGGTCTTAAAGCGTAGAGCACTGAAATGAACTGGCAGGGTGTCAGTGTGCACCAACTTGGATATGTTGCCTCATCAGCAACTTTCCTCATCATCTTCTTTAAACAGATCACTTCATCTCTTGCATTGTAACTCCAAAATTTTTTTAGTGCCATTTGATTCTGACTGTGTCACTTTTCTCTTCTGTGAAGCAGAAACATAGTGTTGGGCTTTAATTTTTCAAAGGGGTGGTATTCCCTGTCAGTTTAAATATAAAATAATGACCTGTGCTCAACATTAGCACAAAAGTTTTTCTGAATAAAAAGCACTCTGGGGAAATGCATTTTAAGGCCAAGATTACTGGAAGTACCTATTCCATTACGACTTTAAAAACTGTATGTGAACTGTGTAGTAGTGACTGCTAAAAAGAAGGCGGGGGGAAAAATAGAAAAGGCACAGATTGTGAAATGAATGAAAATTTTGTTGCTTTTGTAGTAGATTTAAAAAAAAAGATTAAAAGTCCTGTAATCTGGTATTACTGATGTCCATTCTCGCAAACCTGCTTACCCTTCTGCTTTCTTGCAACAGCTCTGTTTATCCCAGAGCTTTTTTTTCTTAGGAATTTCCCATGTTGGTTGAGAGCAGTTGCATGAAGTAGAGGATAAAAATAAGTCTGTCTGGTTACACATCAGCACCTCTGCTGTCACCCCGCAAAGATTCCCAAATGCTGTTAATTGAAATGTGAGCAGAGCTCCCAGGGGCTGATGCCGAGTGCCAGAACAGAGGCAAGTCTCACAAGTTCCATCCAAAAAGGTGGAAATAGGGTTTTGGCAGCACCCGTGACAGTCATCACCCGGCAGGTCACCCTGGCATCTGTGCAGCTGCTGGATGCTGGCCAGCGGCCCAGCCATGTGTCCGTCTGACACACATGATCTGTAGCTGGCATCATCTGTGATCGTGGGAGCGCTGGTCAGGGATGCTGGCTCCAGTGTGCCAAGTCTAAAATGTTGGGTTTTCTGTGCAGCTAGCACAAGGACCTTTTCTCCACCCCCACCCCCTCCTTCTTTTCCCTCTCTGTATTCTGGGAAGGTCTCACAGCAGACTGATTATACTAGTGCTTATTTCATGGCTGGAGAAAGCCGAAGGTCTTGGCAAATATCCATACACATAAAACAGGCACTGCTACACCACGCAGGGGTGGCGACCGCTGCTGCCTTCCTAAGGAGGCACTGTGCAGGGGTCGTGCGTGCTGCTGCACGGCCGTGGGTGCTGCGGCCTGCGGGAGGCTGGCAGGGCTGAGCTCCCCGGGGTGCTTCTGTCGGGTGGAAATCCAGCAGCCCCTGCGGTGGCTTTCAGTAGACATTGATGGTTTTGGTTTCCTTGGGGCAGAGTAGAAAGCAAGGTGGATTTCACGAAAGTGCCAAGGTTTTGGAATTGGTATTCTGGAACAGAACTGGAAGGGCCCTCCTGGGTCATCAAGTCCAGCTGTCTTTATCTCAGGCATCTACTTCTACTCATCTCACCTCCTGTATAATCTTTTTATTGTAAACTGACCAACACCACCTGCGATTTCGATAGCTTGCTTCCAGCACCCTCCCAGCTCTTCCCAGGAGTCTCTTCCCATATGTCACTGCTCTGACATGGAGATCCTCTCTCATTCCCATCAGAACATGCCTGTGGTGGGTTCGCCATCCCTTGAAAGCAGCTTTGCTGTGGAGTGGCATCAGACAAGCTCTGTGCAGCCTGCTCTGGGAGAATCTGCTTTAGCAGGAGGTTGAACTAGATGGTCTCCAGAGGTCCCTTCCATCCCTGACCATGCTGTGATGCTGTGAATGCTGTGCTGGGATGGAGGGCTGGGCTTTGCCTTTGCTCAAGCACTGTGGCAGCTGGGCACCTTCACCCTGTCAGGGGCTCTCCCTGTCCTCTCTCTTGCATTACACCAATGTGTATTTTTTTTTTTTTTTATCATAATCATAAGCAATTTACTTAACTCTTTGTTGAAACAGCACTTACCACCTTACTTAGTGTCTGCTGTGTCTTGTTGGACAGGACAAACTAACTTCTTCCAGTGTGGGATTTAAATGGACCTTTCAAAAATGTTTGCAAATGTGCTTTGGGAGAGACCCATGCACTGGATGAGGATGAAAAATTCTCTGTAAATGGGAGGCTGGGCACCAGCCTGATCTCCCACCCCATGCCAGCCCTCCTGGCCCACCTGTGGGAGCTGCAGGCATCTCCCTGGGACATCTTCCAGCTTTTAAAGATGAGTACAGTTTAGTAAAAAGAAAAAAAAAAAAAAAGGAAAAGGAAAAGCCAGCCAATTCTGATTCTTCCATCGAGATGCACCCTGTGAATGGGATTTCAATGTGGAGATTTCAGCCTAGAAAACCTGATCTTACAGCACATCCAGCGTGTTGCTACAGTCATAAGTTACCAGTACGCTGTCCTAAAAGTTTACAACTCTGAGAATGAATGTGTAAAAAAGTTGAGCTTCAGAGTTTAGTAAGTCCATTTATTTTTATTATCTGCAATAGCAGTCTCAGTCATGTGCTCTCTCTCCCAGGCTGGAGTGTATCACAGACAAGTTCATAAAACAGTTCCATATAAAAATGTAGATGGTTTATTGATTCTTCTGCCCTTTCATTAGGACTTCCCAGAATTATTTTTTTTTGTGCAGAAATTTTATTTTTAAATATGTTTTCTGCTCTGCAAAACATCATGTGGTGCCTGTTGGGCACCACATATCTATAAAGATGTATCAGAAGAGATTGCAAGCGGTTTCATTTCATCTCTCTCCTTCTGACCTTTGCATTGTGCCTGCTTCAGGTAGCCACGTTCTTTCTTCTCTGGGGGCAAGGAAAAAAATGAACCTTACTGTTGGTTGGCTAAAAATTATTAACTACTAACGCATGATGAATTATTTTGTCAGGGGTGTGGTGTCATAGTTTAATATTGTACTAGATCTTGGCTGATTAATACGTGATGAGATCTGTGTAATCTTAACATCATTTTGGCAGAGAAAAATGAGGGTTTTTTCGAATTTTTGTCTCATCTTGAAGGGAGAGGTAGAGAAGAGAAAAAAAAAAAACAGTGCACAATGTTTTGTTCTGATGTTACCAAGATGTTTTGGTGACCTTGAAATGTCTTTTTAGGTACTTACTTGTATTGCATCAGGCAACTGTGAATGAGATTGGTAGGTCTCTGCCCAGTCTGACAAGTCATTTTGGGGAGTTTTACGGGTTCCCAATTAATTTTTGAGGCATTGAACTGCAGAATAAAAACAAACTGTGGAAGGGAAATGCATCCCATGTTGGAATAAAGCCAGGCTCTAATGAAATCCTGCAGTCTAATAAAGCTCTTGAGCCACACAAGAAGCAGGAGATGGGAACAATCCAGTGTGGAAGCCTTGGAAACTGGGGGTTTCCTCTAGGTTTTAGAAGAAAAGCAAGTACTATGTGCTGAGTTTCACTGGCAGTGTGCGGGCAAAGAGAAGAGGGAAGTTTTGTAATACATTACTTTGGGGCATCCAGGAAAACTCAGCAAGTCTTTTTTTTTTTTTTTTTTTTTTTTTTTTTTTTTTTTTTTTACAGCCTTGGCACAATAATTAATCTTTATAAAGGCATTGGCCCTGGAAAACACCCAGCTGTAATGTTCAGAGGATTTATAATTTGTTTGGCAAGTGCACAGCCCACTGGGGATTGTGTCAACCTCTCTGGATTGTCTAATTTATATCCCAAATCTTGTCTGGCTTGTGATGAGACTTGTGAAGGTCCTGTTTGCCTGTGAGATGGGCAGTCTGTGGGATGGGGCAGCCCCGAGCCCACAGGTCTGGCCAGGATTGCATGCAGTATCTTGTTGTGGCAAGCTATAACAGTGTGGGGTTTTGTAGCATAGGAAATATTTTGGGGGGTTTTCCCCTTTCTTCTGCTTAGGGTTTCAAAAAGTACTAAATGCCAGCTGCCAATTTACACCACTGCTTATTGACCAGCCTTTTTTTTTTTTTTTTGCTATTTCACCTTCATGTACCTCCCTCCTTGATGTGTTTCAGTCATTATCTGCATCTGCTTAAAATGAGAGATGTCCTTGGTAGGACATCACAGTTTCTGTCCCCAGATCAGCTTTATACTGGTGTGAGCCCACTGGGGTGACTCCTGGTTTTCACAAGCAGGGGACCACAGGCAGAAGGTTGTGCAGTCTCCATCTCTGGAGGTTTCTAAGCCCTGAACACCCTGGTCTGAGCTCACACCTGGCCCTGCTTTGAGCAGCAGGTTGGGCTAGAAACCTCCTGAGCTCCCTTCCCACCTGAATATTTCTACCTATCTATATGTCTTTGCTCTTCTAATGATGCTTATTTCTCTTAAATATTTACTTCTAAAAGCAGTTAAAAAGATAAACCACGCTGCGTTTTGCATACTTTGATCAGTGCTTCATCCCCTTATTGGATCATATACTGAATAACTTGCAAAATGAAATCTTCTTCATTATGAAGAGGTATACACCTCCCCTTCCTTCAAAAGAAAAGCAGTGGAAGAAATAGGAGCTAATTAACTAGAGCACACGTAAAAAACACACCTGCCAAATGGCATCTCCAGAATAATAAATTCTTTTCTTTTAAAAATTAGAAGCATTTATAAAAATAGAGACAAAACCTGAAATCTTTCCATAGTATTTGCATTTAAATTGAAAATGTGAGTGCATCTGGTCTTGTAAGTGCCAAATAATTACTTGATATTAAAAAGTTTGGAGATGCTCTAGTAGAAGATGCTTGACAACTTAATTGTTCTGATAGCTACAGAAAGTTAAGGTTTTTAAAAAAACTTTAAGCTAAACCCATGTTGACAGAAGCAAAATGAACTGTTGGTAAAATGCTGAGAATATGTGCCTTTTTTTAGCAAAGCTTCAAGTCTGACTTTGGATAGAAAGGTGGCTGTAGGGAATGTTTAGGCAGCATAATTTTGTCACAATTATCTTGCAGACTCCTAAAGACCGTATTTAAGAAATGTCAGTGTTGGTGCATTCTCCCTAAAAGCTCTGTGAATGTTTATGTAGTTATGCCATTTTTTTAATGTTCACCCTATGACCCCACCAAGGTGTACCCGTTCTGGTCACTTGGCAGATGTATTTTCTGCTGGAGAGAGTTCACTTATATGAAAACATCAAATAGCATTATCTGCTGCTAATGCAGGTGAAACTAGCTCTGTGTAGAGCTTATGAGTGTGTTTATTTGATGTTAGACTGACTTCTAAATTCTGAGCAAAACATGCAGACCTCCTTTCAGAATAAGAAAGTTCCCGTATCTCAGCAGTGGACCAAGCAGTTATGGGGTTATAGAGATGAGCCATAAGGTAAGAGCTTTCCCTGCTAGAGAAGAAATAAAGCGACAGTATGATGCTGACCTTGGCGCAGACCTGATGGGCACCCATCAGCCAAGAATGAGTCTGAGTAACAGAGTACAAAACGGATGCAACTGCTCTGCTGGCAAGCTGGCAAGACTTTGAGTATCTAATTCAAAAAATGTCGTGGGCTGGGGCTATGCAGAAGATGTTGAGGGTTCTGTCCCATCCGCCTTCCCGTCACCCAGTTTGGTGTTTCTGTAAGAGAAGAAAGTGAAGCCCATGGCTGGGCACAGGGTGGTCAATCTAGCAGTTTCGAGCTCCTATGAACTGGATGGAAGACAAAGCACATGGTGGCGCATTTCCACAATTTTGGGTTTTTTTGGGGGGGTTATCTCTTTGTTTGGTTTCAAGAATGACTAGGGAGGGTGACAGTTCTTACCAAAAGACATTGAAATGTGTGCTGATTTGGTCTGTATGGTGAATCTCTTGCAGACCCTTCCAGGCCACACCTACCATGACTTATTGACTGAGACCCAGTTTAAACACGCCAGGGAAAGAACGGCTTCTTGTGATCTGTGGTGCAGGATGGTTTTCCAGATGGTTCAGAGACAAAAAGCGAAAGCTGGTTAGCAAGAGGGATCTGTTGCCTTGCAATCACTCTTTGATTAAGAAAACTAACAACCACAAAACACTGTGGTTATAGTAGCTGAGTGTTAAAATAGCACAAAAAAATACCAAAGGTGAATAGTGGATGGAAGAAACAGAAGGACTTGCAGAAACCTCAGCATATCCAAAGGGAAGACCTCTGGCACCCAAGGCTGCTACTTAGGCAGCTCAGCTTGCGGCTGCTGTGCTGTCTAATTACAAGTGCTCAGTGTGCAGCAGCAGTGTGGAACTGCAGATGGAATTGTGAACTGCAGCTTTTCTGTTCTCTATCCATTATTGTAATTGGTCACCAGCAGATGTGTGAGCCTTTAATCATGTATTTTAGCCTTTCCTAAATGCATCTTTAAGAAATGCTGAATTTGGACATGCTTTTCCCCCCTCTTTTTATATTATTCCCCCAAATCCATTAACCTCATTTCCCTTACTGTTTGGAAAATTGACTTCTTGAAGCACCAGCTGGACACAGAGGTTTTATCCAACAAATTCACCATTTCAACAGCTGCATCCTGGTAGTAAAGCTTCCTATTCTTCATTGTCCAAGAGTCACACCATGCTCCAAACTCAAAACCACCAAGACATCATGAGGTCCAGTTTCACTAAAGCAAAGTTTTCTACCCCTGACCTAGGTACAGGTCGCTTCATTGAAGTATAACGTGAAGCTTGTGCCCAGGCTGGATCTTAGGTACGTTTGGACTTGAGGCTAAGCTGAGGCATTAATTTGCGTCATGTGGCAACGTGGCTGTGATGTTCACAGCAGAGTAGTGTGGCCTTAAAAAGCATCCAGTTTTTAAATGCAGCCTCCTGTTTGTTATCAAAATTTTCCGTACATGGTTGCATATCCATAGCAGTGCTGAGTATGACGGACGATAGTCATTCGTCAGAAAGGAACAGAAGTCATTATCTACAGGACACTTCAGAGCAGGCTCGTCTGTGTCCAAAATTGATGTGCAGAATGTCCAGATGTTACAATCCAGATAAACTTCCATTATGGAGAGCTGATATCTGCAAACTTTGTAACGTGGAGTGTGATTTTCCTCTTCCATTTTTGAATTAGGCTAGAAGACTGTAACACTGAATGCTTATTTTTTGTTATTTTCCTTTCAAATGTTTTGTTGGTTGGAAAAAGCAAATTTGAGTTTTCAGTGTTTCTTATACACACAAAAAAATGTCAAAACATATTGTGTTGTAACAGAATGAAGTAAAACAGACTACACTGTGGTTTCAACAGTGAGAAAGATATTTTGGACAGTTGTTAAATTGTCTCTACTCAACTTAGCCATTTGATAATGTAGTTTAAGGCTGTATCCTGCAGAATACTGAAGACAGTGCAGCTTTGTTGCCCATGGCCAAAATAAACAGAGGCTTTGTATTTCTGTGGTGTTTATGATAGGAACTTTTATTTTTACTTCTATTGATTTGATAGAGGTAGACATGTTAATGAAGAAAGAAACATCAGAGAAGGATTGCCATGAGTCTTTCTTCTGTGGGAATGACTTTTTTATTTAGGGCAGAGATCCATTTGTGCTGGACTTTCACATAAAAAAAATAATAAATAGATCAGACAATATGGACTGCATTGCAGTTTCCAAGGTGTGGTACTGGGGCAGGTTGTTTTGTGTATTCATTCATTTAATCATTCAGACAAACAAATCTGAAACCCAGCCCAGTTGTGTAGATGTTGGAGGGTAGCATTGACAGACAGTGTCTAAATTAATATTTGGTTTGTCATTTGCCTGTGTTGCAAGGGAATGTGGTAGGATACTCCCTGTCTCGTAGGAAAACAGTGTTAAAGACTCCTGGTCAGCTGGTGGTCCACAATCCCACAACTTAAACACGGATCTTTTTTCACTTCACAGAAAAGATATGAATATTAGGCCAAGTTTGTGACTGCTTTGCAATTAGTTACGGGTATCAATGTAGTACAGCAAAGCTCAAGTCACAGGAATGATGCATCACAGTAATGACATAAGCTGAAATATGCCTTTCTCTGTGGTGTTTGAGGTTGGAAACAGATTATAGCAGGGGAACATAATTCAGAATTCTTGCAGTAAAACATCACTTGATGTACTACATACACTTTTGTGTGCCTTTAATGACAGTGAGCCAAGTAATTTTATTTTTTCCTTCTTTCTCAGTGATGGGATCCTTATGATTCAATAGAGATCATGTCTTAGCTGTGGAATCCACCAAACCAGATTCAGGTGCTTACACCACATGTATTAAATACATCCATTCTGAATGTTGAACTTGTGTATTTCACCGACTGCTGTATCTATTTGTTGCTGAAATTCTATATTACAAAGCTGGTGCCTTACACCTGGACAGGCACAGGTAAGCTGTGTCTGATGCCTCCACAGCTGCAAGTAAAGTCAGTGAATTGCTCCTTGAAGGGAAGGAGGTTGAGTTTTTATTTTCCGCTGCAAAACCTGAGAGCCTAGCAAAGACTGCAAGTGTGAGCAACAGCATGCAGTGAGAAGAGTTCGCTTCTCAAGATGTCTTGACAAATTAGGAAAAGGGTTTAGGTTTATGAATACACTTTACAAGTCTTTTAGGGACTATCTAAAATCTTTGTTGTAAGGCTGTGAATCTTTTGAATTGCAGTTGTGTGAAAGCAGGATTGCTTTTCCCATCTGTCAGGCTCTAAGGAGATGAGGGACCTGGGGTGATTGAAGCAGGAGCTGGTGATAAGAGTTGACTTTCTTTACCCGCCACCTGCCTTATATCTTTCTCTCAAGAACCAATGAATCATCCCAGTAATCATCTTTTGGTACAGAGATCACAGCAGTAATGTGGAGAGTTGCTTCTCAGTCTTTTAAAGTAGGCAGCCTATGTCTGGATTAACAGGACGGAGTTTCTAGAGAATGAAGCTTGGGTTTGCAGCTCGCTTTCCAAGCAAGCTCTTTCCACGGTGCTTTTTTTCTTTCGATATGAAACAAAAGTCATGGCAAAGGGCTCAAGCCGAAGCACACACAAGGGCTGTCATTCACTGCGGTGAACTTTGGATCAGATCTTTGGTCTTTTCCTTGCTGTTTATCTGCAGGCCATTGGCCTTAAAAATGAAGTCAACAATCTTCCTAATTACCACAAACTCTTTTTCGTGCATGTGTGAAGGAAACATCAAGGGGTCAGTAACATGTAAAGGACGGAGAAAGGATTGCTGCCTTGCCTGACCCAGGGGATACAGTTGAAACACAGAACCCACGGTGTTTTTGGCAGATCATGGAAGTGAGCTGGATCTGGAGGTGAAGGTATTGGCGCTTACATGATAAAATGCCAGTGCTGGGTGCCCAGAAACAAGTGGCATTCTGGATGCGGGGTTCACCAAAACCCTAAAATTTACTTGTGGTGCTCCAGGACATATGCCAAGTTTTTACATCTGCTGGGCAGATTTTCAGGCGACATTGTCCTCTTGTTCACTGGGAACAGGTTAAAACAAAATCACTCACGAGCCTTAACAAAATGTGAACAATCAAAATCAGTCAAAGACACTTCTGGTGAGTGCACGGAGGACGGACCTCATGTGGCATCCGACTGCTCAGTCAAGTTTAAAATCAGTAATTTGCACAGTTTGGCTACTTAATATTGCTGTTGCCGTGGGCTGCATGCAGACACAAACATCAGCAAACACCAAGCCAAGCGTTCCCCAATGTCTGCATCAGTTTAGGAAGCAGCCAGTGGCCAATAGTTACTACATCAAAGACTACAAATCGTGCAGCAGCTAGTATATTCAATTATGGTCTTTGGTGCTATTCACATCATGAAATGTGTGTTGATGAGATACAAACATTTTGATGCACTAAAAGAGCATTTTGGGTTGATCGTGGTGTTGGTGGTAAGGTATGACTTAACCTGATGAATACAAATAGACCGTAGTTGAGATACTGAAATGCATTTTATTACTTTGAAATTTAATTAATGAGGGCTGTGTGTGGCAAAAACAGTTTTCTGAGGAGTTTGAGGACAAAAATAGTTTCATCTTTATTTGATCACATCATAGTTTTTTGGAGCCTCTTTGGAGAAAGACTGGCACTTTCCTGAGTCTTGAGTACAGTTACAGACTTGTTTGCACATTTACTGCTATTTTGTATACCTGTGTGTTGATGATTTTCTGAAGTCTCTGCAGGGCAGCAGCTGTGGTTAGCATATCTGCAGCACCATCTCCCACATTTTGCTGGTTAACCTTGTGTCTCATTTATTTGCTTTATCTAACGCCGTGGAAACCTTCCCCTAATGCCTCAAACGTAACATAATACAGTGAAAAGCCAGAGTCAGAATCCATTGCATGTTTCAATATACTTGGCATTATATAGGGGGATGCCTGTAAATTATGGTCCAAGAACCTCACGTGAAGATAATCCAAACCACTGTTTTATGGGGATTGACCACGGATGCAAACTTGTATGCAGAATACGTAGGAGAATCACTTTTCCATTGCCTGATGGGTTTGTACCAGGATGAGCTCAGGTCTTTCCAAGAGGTCAGTATATGACACAGAATGTAAATCAGTTGGATCTGAAGTCGTTTTGGAGACCACATCTAGCATATGCCTATCTAAGGTTCTACACGTTCTTGCCTGTAAGGATCGGCTTTGTATTCCCATGATTTGGAAGGCAGAGTCACTCTGGAGTGGTCTCCTGACCTCATGTCATTTTTCTAAGGGCAACCCTGTTCATTCTGGGTCTGAGACTAGCTTAACAGGGCCCTTCGTTGCGGTAATATTTTTTTTTTAAAGATCTGAGCAGGTTTACCCCAGCCCCTCTTGTGTCTGCTGGTCAAGAGTTCCCTGAACTCTGACTTACATAGTCATCTTCTCCATCTCAGTGTAACTGAGAGACGTTCATCTTCTCAGAAGGGTTTGTGACCTGGTGGGTCAGGAAATTTCCAGTATGTGAAATGATTTGGAGACTCATCAGTCTGGAGTGAGAGATCTAGGTTCTATTTCCCCTTCTCCAAAGGGCTCTTGTAGCACTGTTAGCTGCTACTGACATTTTCAGGATTTGGAGAAGGGAGGTTGATTACTGCCTAGGGGTGGTGGCAGTACTGCATCTTGTGGTGCTTTCCATCACTGAAAACATTCAAGCCCACCAGGAACTTAAATGAGATGCACTCTAGTTTTTGGGCCGCTTCTGAGCCAAATATTGAGCAACTTGGCACTATCACATCTGGAACCTTTTTGGCCATAGTCCCAGGTCCTAGGTCAGAGGGAAGCATGTCTGCCCATCATGGCCCCATGCTGCTGCCTGCTTCCACTGCCCTCCAGCTCCACTTGCCTGCAACTATCCAGCATCTTTGCGTACCTGTGGTTGGTTTCTTGGGTACCTCTTCCAGGTATGGATGGTGATTTTCATGTGCTTTAGTGGCACAACAGAAATTCCAAGATACATGGGTTAACTGTAGACATCGCTGTGTTTGTTCCGGTGGCAAGTGAGATTAGGTATTCACAGATACGGATTGTTTAATGATCTTACTTAATTCTGAAAAGGCGTTGTATTTTAAAGTAAATTTCTGCTGATTTCGTTGGTGACAGAAGGTAATGCTGATAGCTGCATGGTTTGTGGAGTCTTGGAGAATGGGGTTATAAAACCAGTACATTGACTTTCAACCATAGGTTGTAGTTACACAGTTGTTGGACCATTTGATGTGGGGATTTCGTGGCTGTTACTGATTAATATAGTGTGTACGTTTACATGGCTTAAGAGACATTAAAAGGAAGATGCTCAGGGGGCTGTGGAGACAGGCTGGGAGAGCTGGGGCTGTTCAGCCTGGAGAAGAGAAGGCTGCGGGGGGACCTGACAGCACCTGCCAGTGCCCAAAGGGGCCGACAGGGAAGTTGGGGGGGGGCTTCTTACAGGGGCATGGAGTGACAGGACAAGGGGGAATGGCTTTAAGCTGAAAGAGGGAAGATGTAGATGAGATATTGGGAATAAATTGTTCCCCGTGAGGGCGGCGAGGCGCTGGCCCACGCTGCCCAGAGCAGCTGTGGGTGCCCCATCCCTGGCAGTGCCCAAGGCCAGGCTGGATGGGGCTGGGGGCAGCCTGGGCTGGGGGGGGGGGGGGGGGGGCGGGCGGGTCCCATGGCAGTGGGGTTGGAACAAGATGGATTTTGAGGGCCCTTCCAACCCAAACCACTCTGTGAATCTATGGTTTGGGAGAAGGGAGGAGGAGGAGGGAAAGGAATACAGCAAAGGGACTTTTCACTTCACTTCAGAATTTCTAGAAATTCCCTGAACTTTTTCCATGCAGGGCACTGAGTCACAGCCCCCCTGAGCTCCTCGTATTTGGAGGTATGGAAAAATACTTAGCTCGAGTGTATGCTCTGCACAGGGTTGGAGTTTGCTGTGGCAGATCAGGACAGAGGATGATCCAGTCCGCTTATTTCTTGTACCCAGCACTCAGCCTGCATTGAACCAAACCGACAAGCACCAGCCAGAAACCTTGCTTGGTTTTGTAGTTTGGTCCATGAGCCAGAGAGCCTTTCCTGGCCCACGGAGTAAGTGGCTTAGGGCCCACAGTTTGAGGTTCCGTACCCCTTACCTTAGCTTGTAGGCGGTATTGTAGCATGAGGCATCACAGAGGACACGTGAAAGTGAATGTGACTTCCCTGTTAGACCTTGTCATTCCTTTATAGGAGTGAGAAACTGGTGAAATGGTCTGTGTGAGCACTTGAAACAAAGGAGAAAAAATCAGAAATAAAAATAGTTTATTGAGGTTATTATCAACTAATTCTGGTTGAAATGTGCTGCTCATCATGCGTATTGAGTTATTTTTAATTTTTTCCCTGTCTGAAGAATATTTGCATGATATATTTGCTGTTTTTTGTGTTTTTAAGCATTGTTTGTTCTTCCATTTTGAAACAAAAAAGTTCGTCTTGTCTTTCATAGTTACTTGCTGTAGCATTTTTGAGCTTCATACAATTTATGGTTCATCCTCTTGAACCAAAGCATGTGTTCATTTTGCTTCCTGGGGAACTGGCTGCAGCTTTTAAAAGGGGACGAGAGATGCTCAGTAGAGACTAGTGCATTTTGGTGCAAAAATTGAATCTTGATAAAAGTCACGAAACTTTCTTAAATAGATGCAATAATAATAAACTCTTAAAAAACACATCCAGCACTTAGATTCTTGAACACACATTTGCAACTAAATAGCAGCGTCCAGACAAACACCTTTCACGCCATACCTGATCAGCACAGCAAATGTAACGGTGTTTTCATTCTCTGATTAAAAGGTCTGCCTTCCTCAGTGGAAGAAATTTCTCACCCCATGTGTGAGGGGGCGTCCACAAGTAGCCAGATTGTATGCTGCTTTTCCCATATTGAAAAAACCCTGATTATTAATTAAATGTTAATTCCTTTCAAAGTTGTGAAAGCGCTAATTCAGCATGGCATTTGCAAGCTCCAAATAGCTGTTTTGTTCAAGGAGCTACTGAGCTAACAAAACTTGAGTCTGAATTAGCATTTTCAACCTTGCAGAGATGTAAGGAGATGATGCACCGTGCTTTCTTAGCATGCTTGATGCCTCATCCATCCATTTCCATTTGATGTTGTTACGCTTTCTGTACGCAGCAAGTGAAAAGTACATATTACACAAAGTATGGGATCCAGGGAAACTTTTAGCTTATAGCCTTTGCTGTTTGTGACAACGTCACACTCCATTGGCTGTAAGCATGCAGATATATGAGGGTAGAGAGTGCTGCAAATCGGTTCTTTACTCAAATGTTCCACACGTGGAGCACTGTGCATGGATGGGGTGGCAAAGGGAATAGGGCAGCCTGGAAACTTCTCAAACAAGTCAGCACGATGACAAGAAATGACAGATTTAAATATTTGTCTTCCAGTCCTTGCATTCAACCTGGGTGTTTGCTCGTAATATTTTCAGCTGGTATTTTCATTCTGGGACTTTCCAATTGGAGATAGCATATATAAACATACATACATACTTAGGTGCATATACATAGGGGGAGAGGGATCTTGGGATTGTATAAGTAGCATTTTATATTCAGTACATCAAAATATATGTGTATTTGAAAGACTTAATGGATGATCCTGAAGCACTCTTCCAAAAATAAGTGTCATACTAACAGTGCTTTAGAGCAATCACTTTATTGATGTAAACGGTGATAGTTTCTGGATAGTTTTATGCTCATTTAGAGTGATGAGAAAAATCAGATAACTGAGTTGCAGTATTATTTTGCTCTTGTGCAGCAGATTGATGAGAGAATGCTAGCAAAAGATGCTAGTCTCACTGGGAAGATGGTGGGAAATAACATTTTCCAGAGCTGCTGTGTCCCTGCAGGGGTGTAGGGTGCTTCTGAAGCACTGAGCCTGCCTTTAAGATGGCCTCAAAAACCTCATTTGCCTTGGGGTTCCCATCTGAAACGATGAGACTACCTTATCTGCTTTGCTGTGGGTTAGAGAATTAATTGCATTTGTATTGCAGGCTTGAATAGTCTTGGATGCAGATAGAGATCCCTGGGATGCTCTGTGCCTCTCTAAATGATAACGTTCTCTGTGTGCAGCCTTCAGCCTCAGGTTTCTCCTGCACGTACAGGATGGGTTTTCCTCATCTGACAAGACGCAGCCAGGGAACTGCAACCACTTGATGATGATGGGATCTCCTGCATGGTTACATCTCAGAAGAGCATCTCTTTTGCCTTTTCCCATTGAGCGTTGCCTTTCATCCCCCTTTACTTTTTAGAGCTGGCAGCAGTTTCCCCGCAGCTGCTTTGTGGTTTGGTGGGGTAAGGCAGCCTGCCTCCAGGCAGCTGCTGGGACAGAGGCAGCCCTCCAGGCTGCCATGAGGAAGAAGCAGGGTGTGTAAAATCAGGGCAGGCTGTAGCCTCAGGCATGTGCTTACCTATTCTCATTTAACCAGCTGGCACAAAGATACTTTGCATGGCCATGTTTGTTTCCAGATAGATTGGAGATGACGCTGCTGGTTGTATTAGTGATGTTTGGTTGATATCTCTATTTTCTCTTCTCTCAGTGCACTGATAGCATGGAGGTGAGGAAGGGCTTGTAAATACCTCCAGAGACAGATAATAAACACTGAAGGCTCATGAATTATTTTGGTTACTCTTCAGTTGTCAGCAGCTCAGTCTAATTTAGTTGCTGGGACTTCCTATTTTTCATTTTGGAAATTACAAGTACTTTAGCAGTGTATATGATGAAATTTGTTTAGAATTTGATCCTACGAAAAGTTAACCCCGTGCTAAATGTGTGCATTGGAAGCTTCAGTGACTTGCTGAGCATCATAGAATCATAAAATAGTTTGAGTTGGAAGGGAGCTTGAAAGGCCATCTCGTCCAACCCTCCTGAAATGAACGGGGACATCTTCAACTCCATCAGGCTGCTCTGAGCCCCATCCAACCTGGCCTTGGATGTTTCCAGGGGTGGGGCATCCACCACCTCTCTGGGCAACCTGTGCCAGTGTCTCACCACCCTCGTAATAAATGTCTCCCTTGTATGTAGTCTGTATCTACCCTCTTGTAGTCTGAAACCATTGCCCCTTGTCCTATTGCTACAGGCTCTGTTAAAATCATATGTAGGCATAAAGTGAAGCATGAGCGTAAGTCTCTGGAAAGTCTGAATATGCAAAATTTGTGTTTTATTATAGTAAACTTATTTTTTGGCATATTTCAGCCTTAAAAAAAGGACGTTTTTGGATCACCCCTGACCCATACCACAAAGATGACAACATCCAGATTGGGCGAGAGGTGAAAATCTCCTGTCAGGTGGAAGCCATCCCTTCTGAAGAGCTTACATTCAGCTGGTTTAAAAATGGACGTCCCTTGCGAAGCTCTGAAAGGATGGTCATCACACAGACTGACCCCGATGTTTCACCCGGCACCACAAACCTGGACATCATCGACTTGAAATTCACTGACTTTGGGACATACACATGTGTTGCATCTCTGAAGGGAGGTGGCATATCGGATATCAGCATTGATGTCAACATCTCCAGCAGTACAGGTAAGGAGGCTTTCTTTGATATCAGTTTTACTTTGATATAGCCAAGCTATGGCTTTCCTTTACTCTGGGAAAAAGGGTGTATACACAGAGCACTTCTCACCACAAGGATATCCAAGCAGATATCCCTAGGTCAGGGGCTGAGTTGTTTTCATTAAAAGACAGAAACCTGAATAAGTGGCATGTGGTGCACTCTCCCAAGAAGACACTACTATCTGATTTACTCAGAGTTGTCTCTTTTACTGTCAGAAAAGTTATTGGCTCTGTAAAAGGACTTTGGCCTCTATTTAGGACTTCAGGGCATCCAGAGTTATGAAAAAACAGCTAGCAGGAAATTACAAGGAGAAACAGGAGGATATTATGTTAACCAAACTGAATTCATCCAGCTACTCCACTCTAACAGCAAGTGCCAAGTACGGAGGAAGGAGCTCTTTTTTCTTGAAGACTACGTGCTGCATGTTGGTGAATCATGCTATTCCCAAAAGGCAAAAAGTTGAAGGTACCTATTACATGTATTTCCAGATCAGTGATTGAAACATCTGTCTCTTTGATGAGCTAGACCCTTGGCTATTACTTTGACTGATAGTAAGTATCTTGAACTATGAAGTAGGAATATGTAACACAATACTAATAGCCTGCTTTTCTTCATCTTATTGCCAATAGCTGGTTTGTAACCAACAGATTTCATAGATTTCCCCCCCGAGTAGTTTACTTTAATAACTTAAGGTAGTCCATGTTAATAAAATGAACTAGAAAACATTCTGAAGGCAGAATTATTTTTTTTTCTGCCAAAAATTAGCTACAAGGAAAAAAAAACAAACAACAAAAATGTTGTTGCTGTGTGATTTCTACAGAGAAGCATAAAAAAAGCATTTCTTGTTTCAGAAGACTATTTTATGTTTAAATGCGGAGCCAAATAGTGTCAGTCTTATATCTACTGTCCTTCCTGTCTTTTATATGAAGCGTTGTTGTGCTTTTCCTCTGATTGTGCTTGTTATTCACTGGGATAAGGTACATGGTGCATGCTATTTAGAAGTAAGACAACAAAGAACACAGTGGGAAAAATTTTTATAGCATGGAAGGAAAATGTTTAATAGACATCATCTGACCCCTTTTTACCATACACATTCAAGTATATGTTTGCTACTTTTTCAGAGAGATTAAACGAACACTTTTGCCTCAGGGAATATAACCATAGTTCTGTTCTCCAAATTTTACAACATCAGTCATAATTTGCAAGTACACGTCATGTCTAAACAATCTTTCTTGCAGCTTTCATGATAAATTATTTTTTATATTTTAATACATGAACCTGCCCTCCATCTTCAGTATGATCCTGATGCCATCGATCCTTCCTGAGCACCACAGTGTTTCTGACATGGGTCTGGAAGGTTTGCCCACTTAAAGGGTTTAATGAAGAGTAATGTGTACAACAGAGACGTGAGACAGGATGGACCTGTGGTTTGGATAGGAGCCTGGGAAGCAAAGCCATGTGAGTGAGTTAGGGGCCACTTGAGCAAAATAGAGATATAAGCCCGTGGGACTGGATGGGATGTATCTAAGGGAACTGACCGGTGTTACTTCAGGGCCACTTTGTTACCTTTGCGAAGTCATGGTTGACCTAAGCAGATTCAAAAAAGTCTGGGAAAACTGAAATTTTAGGCCATCTTCCAAGAAGGCGAGAAGGAGGAGCAGGGGAGGACAGGCCAGTCATCCTCACCTCAGTCCTGTGGAGCTCACAGAGCGTGTTCCTCTAGAAGCCATATCAATCCACATGAAGGACCAGGAGGTGACTGGAAACAACCAGCATGGATTATCAGAAGTGAACTGTGCCTGACCCAGCCTGGTTGTCTGCTGTGATAAAAAGACTGTCTTTGTGGCCAAGGAGAGGGAGAGGAAAGCTGCTCGCCTTGACCTTGGTGAAGTCTTCAGCGCAGTCTTTTGTAGCATCTTTATAGCCAAAGTGCTGAAGCATAGTGTGGAGAAGTGCCCCGGGCATAAGTTGTGTTTGGAAAATGAGATGCAGAGAGTTTTGTTCACTAACAGATAGTCAAAACTCGTGTGGTCAGAAGTGAACAAGCAGTCAGCATTTGCACAGTTCACCCTTGTGTGTCCCACCCTGAAACATAACGCACGCATACACAAATCTTGGGGGACAGGAGGAAAACACTAATTTTATTTACTTTAGTTAGGTCTTATTTTATTTGCTATTTGTTTTCTTTCATGTTAGCGTTCAGGGATACTTGAGTATTTTGCTTCTTTTTGCTATATTTTGTAAGTATAAACAAGAAGTGTTTATTTTTACTGTTGGATAAATATTGGCATGATTTTGCACAATTTTATGGACTTTTAGTGAACTTCAGAACGATTATGCTGGAGCAATGCAAGGATCTTGGGGAGCTAGTTGTGGAGGGCTGTTCCCTTGCAGTGGAAGAGGCTGGGGCTGCCTGGCCAGGGGACAGTTCTGCGGGGTCCCTGTAGGCAGCAGGTGAACATGAGCAGCAGTGTGCCCTGGCAGCGATGGAGGACAATAGATACCAAATCCAGTTTGGGACCGCCAGTGCAGGAGAGCTTTCAACAAACTGGTGAGTCCAGAAGAGGCTGTGAAGATGGTCAGGAGCAGCTGGGGGAAGGGGGCTTGTCCCCCTTGGAGAAGAGACAGCCCTGGGCCACCTAACAGCAGCCGTCCCCTGCCTGTACTGGGAAGGTGAGAGGCAACGGGAATGAGTTGAAATGAGAAATTCAGACTGGATATAAGGAGCAAGTTTTTCCCCATGATGATACTCGAGTGGGAAACAGAGTCATTATGGGTTCTCCAACCTGGGAGGTTTTGAAGGCCTGATAAAGCCCTGAGCAGCCTGGCCTGACCTCTCATCCAGCCATGCTTTGAGTTGGGGCTTGCACTAGAGACCTCCTGAGCTCCCTTCCTACAGCAGTTATCCCATGAAGTCTGTAGGGATAGCAACACTAACCAACAGATCCATGGACAAGGGAACAGCCTGTCTGTTGGCCCAAAGAAGCATCTTCTTCAAGATTATTAATGCGCATCTTACTAACAGGTAAAAACCTGAAAGGATTATTATAGGGTAAGAGCCACATTTGGCGTGATGGATGGCAGTTGCATGGGAACTTTGTTACCTGCTTGCCACGGCGCAGCGGACAGTGACATTTGTGCAGTCATGCATTGCCCACAAACTTTGTTACCTGCTTGCCAGGATGAAGTGGACAGTGACATTTGTGCGGTCATGCATTGCCCATCTGGCAGACAGTAACCACAATATTATCTGTACTTGCTGGAGAATCATTTGGGAAATTGATAGGATTGATTGGAAACATAGGTCATTGTACCTATAAAGCTCATCACAGTTTCTGCAGGCAGTGATGAATTATGTCAGCTCTTAAATTTACTATCCTATAGCACTCAAGAAAATCAGAAAGGGGGAAGAAAAACTAGTGTTTGGGATCAGCCTGATTTAGCATCTTAAAAAGAAATTCTGCCTATTTGTGTAACTTGATTAAGTGGAAGCTGAAATAGTTTCAGTGTGTTTTTGAAGGTCATTATTGATTCATGAAGATTCATTACTGCTCTGGTAATTATGAACATAAGGCCTAGGCACAAACACATTTTCCAAATGCCAGGACTTGCACAGATATATTAATATCGTGCTGTGTCTGTTTTCTGGGTTTGGGGAGAATTCTGTCTTTGTGATGTGCACGAGGTTCCTCCTGGAGCAACCAAGTGAGGTCAGAGGGGCTGTGTCACCTCGTAAGGAAGGAGGGAGATGCTTAGGTCACCTCTGTCCCTCCAGCAGACTGGAAGGGGACATGTGGCAGTGCAACCCTCTTGACATTGCACTTGTTTAGCAGGAATATTTTTTCCCTTGACATTTTGAACTTTCAGCAGGAAAGGCAGAGATTTGTGTCCCGAGTATCTTATATAAATGGACCTGAAGTAATCCCCTAGCAACCTCCCCCCATCCCTATCTCCATAAAGTAGGTCACTGAATAGTGTGAATGAAGACTCAAATGTTGAGTACTTGCCCTTAAAAAGCCCTGTCATCCATAAAACCAACCTTGGGTAAATGTTACTGAAAGACAGGATGGCTCTTCTGTGCGCATGTGCACATCATGGGGGATGTTAAAACAGCAACAAAAAAACCCCAACCCAGTAAAATACGCTTATGGTAAGCAAAAAAGAGGGGTGGATCAGGAGAGTGTGTTTTCCTTTGTAAGCAAGCTTTTTCTTTTTATATTGTATTCAAAGCAGGAAGAATAAGGTTTTAGGTGATGGATGGCCTGCTCTGTTCAGTATGGGTTCTTATGCTATCTTTATCCCCCTAAAATCAGTGTCAATGCAGTAAGAGACGTAACATCTGTCACTTCTGGCTTATTCTCTCTTCATTTTCCCCCTGGAGGTGGCATTGTGCACTGAAGTGAGCTGTTATTTCGGGGAGGGGGGGTGCGTATTTTACTTTAACCTCTGGTTGCACTGTTCTGAATTGCTTTTCGAAGGGCTGGATGGAGGAGTTGACTGACACCCTTGGGCTGTAGGTGGTGGTCACCCCCTCTTTTCCTAAGGGAGTCCTTTTAACTGTTTCACTCCCACCCAGTGTGGGCACAAATACATGTCCTACATGGAAAGTACGTCCACCAAATTCTTCATCTCTAGGTGAACCTGAAGATGCGCTGAGCGTGTACCACCCCTGGTACCTTGGGGTAGGTACACCCTGGAGGGGGACATGGACTTTGCGCATGAACACAGGGCAGGCTGGTGGGCTCCAGGTCTCCTGTTCCACCTTGGAGGCTAGCCATGTTGACAGATAGATTCAGTTTTACGTAAGTGCTACCAGAGACAGGCAAAGAAATTCTCGAGGAACTGGTATATATGAAGCTGTGTATCCTCCCTGCAGTATAAGAGTGTTTCCCTGTTGAGCTAATAAGCTATCTATTAAATAATCAATTAATTAAACATCCAGGCTGATGTGTAAGGACATGTGGCCTTGATCTGTTTGTGAAGTATGTGTCCTCTGGTCATCTTATTCCTCCTCTGACGATACATAAAAGAGACATTTGTTTTTGTTCTGAATGTTTATTAAAATCATGGTACTACCTCTTTTTTGCATAGTGAAAAAATGTTTTTTGTGAAATAATTAGTGGCCTAATTAAGATATTTGTAAACCTTACGCACTGTCCAGAGTGATCGTTCACGGGCAACCCTAAGACACACCAGAAAATAGACAGAGGTTTCATTATTACAGTAAATTGATTATTTTTGTAAGCCATTATCTTAGGAGTTTATCTTTGAAAGGAATAGGTGAACAGAAGGGACAGATAAATGCTGGATTTTGTTAAAAAGCTTTTCTTTTATAGTTCTATTTTAGTACTTAATGTGCAGAGATTTTTCTTTTTAATTCGATCCCTGGGAGCCGCCGTCCCTTCCCGTCACACAGTGCAGCATGGCTGGCCAGGCTGCTCGGCTGCCGGCTTGTGCAGGGAGGAGGGTGAGGACAGACCATCTCCTGCTCTGCAGCCCCTTCTCTCCCCAGCACCTGGTTCCCCCTGGAAATCCGACTTCTCTGGGAGGTGTTCATTCACCGCAGATGGACTTCGGCTGGGGTTCCGGGAGCAGACACCCTCTTTAGCAGCCACATATTGCAGAGTCTCTTTATTCTTCTCTGGAGGGCTGTGAAGCTGGCTCATCATCTCGTGTTGCATATGGCTCATGGAGCTCCTCAGCATGAGTCCTGTGAGATCACTGAAAGCTAATTTGGCTAATTTGCTGCGGGCTGTGTATGTTCTGCGTTTAAAATGTTTCTCTTCGGAGTCTGACTGCAGATAAGGTGGTGTTTTAAGGTATTAGAAGTAGTTGAGCTATGAGTACTGATTCTGGAATTATTTTAATGCCTAAGCAGATGTCTTGTCCAAGCCCCCACCGTGAAATCCATGGTTGATGGTCATGTCTTCACTTGCAATTAGAGGTGGCTTGTGCCCAAGAAAACATGGGCTGTGGTGCTTTCTCCCCTCCTTTGCGGATGGGCAGGACAGCACACAGGCAACCAGAGCAATGAGAAGAGAAAGTGACCATGAAATCAAGACGTAATTTCCTTACAGGTCGCTCGATTTACCTTCCACATGAGTAACCAGGTAGATCCTCTTTCGTGGTGATGAAAGACCACGGAAAAGTTAAAGTAAATACTCTTGACTTCAGCTGCTTTTCCAATCGTTTGCCTGGATCAGCCAGTCTCCCCCAGGGCTCTTCTTTTCTCACCTCTGGAGACCCTTTTAGTATATGCTCCCCAGTATACCCCAACACTTCTCCTAAAATAAATGCACTTTAAGGGCACGCTGAGCAGTTTTAGTCTCTGTTTACAGAGATGTCTAGAGAACATGGATAATTGTCAATTGTGGCCCTTCAAAGGCTAAATGATCTTGCTCAAATACGTTTTGTATAGCCGCTTGCCTTCCTACACCACAGCTCAGTCTGCTCTGTCTTAGCAAAACCCTCCGTCACATAAGGAGTATGAATCGTGAACAGGGACCGAAATGCCTGTCTCGGGCAAAGGATGATTAATACTAGAGATTCAGACCTTCAAATTCATAAATATTGGAGAAGGAGGATAGGCAAATAACTTCACCTCTATCTCCTAGCCAGTACAGTGTGGATTCTTCAACATTCCTTACCCAGGCTGGTTTTAAATTACTTGAGCAACGTGACTTCCAACACTTCTTTTGGGAGATTATCTCCGAGTAATCTCCGGTACAGATTATTTCTTGATATGCAGCTCAAACACTCCTTTGCTCTGCTTGATCCTGTAATTACTAGTTATTACCATTAGTCCATTTTAAGCAGCCTGATCACAGTAGCCCACAACTCCTCCCAGCCCACAACCTCCCCATCACTGCTTAGACTGGCAGTCATTGCTTTAGGGCTAGGGCTTTCTTCTCTGTCTGTTTAAGGCTCCCAAGGAAATACAGAAGTGACAGTAGCCCCTGCCTCACCTCTGCTGTCTGTAACCCCCAGTAGAAAGCTCAGGGGTCGTGCTGCCTCCCCCAAGCCTACCATGGGGTCACCACTTCTAGGGGCTCCTTGTCCTTCTCACACTGGTCGTCTTAGAATGATAGAATCATAGAACAGTTTGAGTTGGAGTGGACCTTTAAAGGCCATCTACTGCAGCCCTCCTGCAGTGAGCAGGGACATCTTCAAGTAGATTAGGTTGCTCGGAGCCCTTTCTGCCCCTCTGAATAATTTCTCTGTAAGCAGATACTTGCCACTGCCATTGCATCTTTGATAATTAAGCAAGCAAGGGGAGGTTTAAAATAGGGACAGTAACCTGACCCATCAGGACTTCAAAGATCTAGAGTAGACTACAACTAGGTTGTGTCTACCCAGAATACACAGTGAATAAACATGTTAGGCATTTTGGATTTTTCTTTGAATTAGCTACTTTGGTCCTGTCCCCATTCTGCTATAGAAACAGTGACTATGCTGCATCAAGGATCCTATGGAATCGCAGTAGAACCACCACAGGAGATCAGATGGAAGGGTCTAGTCTGGTTTCCTGTCTCTGGTAACAGCCAGACATGTCTGCTTAGGGAGAAGTTTAACAAAATAAAGAATAGGATAAGTATACAATGATACCTTCTGCCATCTGACCTTCTGGTGAGTCAGCGACTTTGGGAGGCAAAGGTTGTCTCAGATCATTTTATCTGGGAGCCAGGAGTGGACATATATCAACAGTAGCCCTCTTATGCATGTGCCACTGGCAATTTCAAAGGATAATAGTATGTGGTTTTAAAGTAGATGCTACTAGTAACACTAGTAGTGTTACTAATGCTTTTGTTTTGCAGGTGATAACCCTCTACTTTAGGAAACAGATTTAACTGCTAAGAGTATTAACTTATTTTTTAAGCCACTTGCTGCATGAATAAGGTAATGTTTGTTGTTTCAAATACAGGATTTAGCTAATTTATTATTCTGCACAAGCAGGAACAGAACTGACCTTTATCTGCAGCAGGCTCTGTAGCTGGTGCTGCAGGAGACATGCTGATGCACCAGGGAGGAGGGCTGAGCCCCTCCGAGGCTCTTCTTTGTGCCACAGCAGCACCTGTCGGGAGAGGGAGCCTGGCACAGCTGAGGGCACCCTGCTCACCTGCTTGGCACTTTGGCTTGCTTGGCTAGCACCCCCCTCGGCTCACACCACTGTCAGCACCTTTGCTAGCACACCCTTGTTCATGCACCTTTGCTCTTGCACCTTTGCTCACACCCTTTAGCATGTGCCCCCTTGTTCACCTGCCTTGGCTCATTCATCTTTGCTTGTGCGCCCTTGCTCCAGCATCTTTGCTTCTAGCAACAAGTGATAGTATGAGAGGAAATAGCCTCAAATTGTGCCAGGGGATGTTTAGGTTGGATCTTAGGAAATATTTCTTCACTGCAAGGGTGGTCAAGCACTGGAACAGGCTGCCCAGGGAGGTGGTGGAAGCACCATCCCTGAAGGTATTTAAAAGACATGTGGGTGTGGGGCTTAGGGACATGGTTTAGTGGTGGACTTGGAAACAATAGGTTTAGGGTTAGACTCAACGATCTTTTCCAACCTGAATTATCCTATGAATCTATGTTTCTGCACCCTTGCTTGGGCAGACTTGCTGGGCCCTCCTCCACAGCAGGCTCAGCCATCTGGTCCCTGGTCCTGGGGCTTCCCTACATCATGGGTTGTAGTAAAGCAAGAAAAACTTCAAATTATTATTTTCTCCTCAGTTCTCTAGCTTTCCCCCTCTCCCCACCTGACACGCCTTCTCCTCCCATTTTCCTGATTTCTTTGTGGGCATTGCACTGATTTGAGTTTCTTTTGCAGCTTTTCTTAGCTTTATTGCTTATGAAAACAAGTCATACATGATCAGGCTGCCAGTGCCTGTCAGTTGCTGTGTTGCAATCCCACACACCCCCTGATATTTTTTGACCCTGTAGCTAATTTAAGCCAAATTTGACAGCAGAATAGACATCTCAGAGATAATTAAGTACCTGTGAGTCTGTGAAAATAAATAGATGGGTATAAAAAAGGAAAGCCTACCAAAACCCTTCCCTGAGAAAGGATTCAGTGCTGTCCTTCTTCCTAATTAGACAGTAGAGAATCAGCATCTGAGCTAAGGGGGACCCGTAGCCCTAACGGCTGTGATGGGGGCAGAGAAATAGTTTGTGGGAACTCACTGTCTTGGGCACTGTCAGTCAAATGTGATCTATGAAAATTGCAGCCAGGTGGCATTTATGACATTACCCATGAAATGATTTGCTTTAATAGATGGCCTTGTCCCTCCTCTCTCCTTCTCTGTTTCCAGAAACAAGAACATTAATTCATATAGTAAACGATAATAATATATTGGCTCACTTATAATGTGACAGATACTGGTTGTGTTGCAAAATGCCACAGGAAAAGATGAGTCAGAGTATTTTAAGGTATCTTTCCATCTGGGATACTGATACAGCCTATCTTATCAGCCTGCCTGCAGACCTCAGAGTCCATGGTCCTTATCTTGGCAGTGTGCATTTTTTGCAGTACCGTTATCTTTATTTTTTCAGAAAGAAAACTGAGTTAAAGAGAGGGTAAATTACTTGCTCACAGTTGCTCAGGACCTTTTTGGCATGCATCTTCCCCTCCGCCCCCACCGCTGATGCATGTCCTATGCCATTCACTCTTCTTCCTCTCAAACGCCTCTAGAAACTACATGTGACTATAAGCAGGGTGTGTTCTTTCCTGGTTTCTTCCTGACGTGATTCATACTTTGCTCTGAGTGTACAGATTTCTGAATTTCCCCTGCCTCTCGGTCTGAGATGCTGTTTCTTGCAGCTGGCAGGCTCCCACATCTGGAGCTCAGGGCTGGTGCCTTCCTGCATCCCCATGGTGCTGTGTGGGAAACAAGTCTTCATCAACCCGCAGTTACACTACACTTGGACATCTCTGCCCCCCTTCCTCTCTAGGTCCACCTCATGGGACACACTAAATTTGCCTGATTACTCCTCCTGTGACAAACTTAGTGAAGGAGAACGGGCATGTTGTGGGGAACAGCTCCTCAGTTTATTGTGTCCCATCCCTGTTTCAAGTGCAGGGTTGGGTCAGGTTCTGCACGTGAAGTTGGCTTTGCTGCCTCCTCTTTCATTTTTTATCTCTTTTCGTCATGCCTTGCCTTCACAAGCAGCATCTGCACAGGACCCCTTGCTGTGCTGAAGACAAGTTTTGCTTCTGGCTCAGTGCTTCAGATGAGAAGTTACAGCCCTTGCCCCAGCCAGAAAGTGGATGATTTCTGAGGTGAAGACAGGGTGTGATTTTGTAGTCCAGACCTGTTGCTCTGATGGCAGTGTGAAACCAGCGGCCAGCAGAGCCTGTCCAGAAATAGGTCTACACAGAGACACCAAAGGGAAAACTCAAGTCCTGGACCCATCTGCACCATGGGGTTGCAGGCACAACTGTAGATTTCACTGTAGGCTGGTACATAGCAGATGGCAGACCTTTTCCCTCTTGATAACAGGTATTTTGTCTTGAGAGCTTTGTCCCCATGGTCTTGGCCTCACGGTTCTCACGGTCAGTGAATCCCTGAGATGGGAAGAGGTTGCACTGCCCCAGGACAGCTGGAGGTGCCAGAGGGGCAGGGAGAGGGGAGCTACCAAGGAACCTGCAGCATCCACACCAACTGGGACATGCTTTGATCAAAGGGCATTCACAGCAGGGAGCAGATCTACTGCCCAGGGGGAAACAGGCAAAGTAAATATTTTTTTTAGACAGGGCTGCATATTATTTGCACTAAGTAGAGAAGCCACAAGCCAGGTGAGCTGGAAAAGGTGTTCAGAAGGCAGGCACTGCACAGTGTGCTTTCAAACCTTTCTCTTTAAACTGTATTTTCCTTCCTGGAACAATACCTTTTCCTCAGTGTAGTCTGTGTTTCCATAGAACATTGCTTTAGGAAGTGATTGTTCGGTATATATATTTGATGTGCTTGCTTTCAGGGAAGAAGGTGGAGGAGTGCCACCACCAGCACCTGGCTGATGCAGGTCCAGAACAAGTACGGTGTACTTCACGGCAAACGTGTGGGGTGTAGGGAGAGAGCACAGGCTTGTGGAGAAATGCAGTCAGAATATCTCAGAGAACAACAGAGCGGTGCTCATCTGCTCCTTCCGTCTCGTCCCTTGCTGCCTTCAGCACCCTTTTCCCTCTGTATTTTTTCTCTGAGCTCTGGTGGAGCGATCACAGGGCTGCTCTCATGCCTTTGTACCACCCTCCTTTCGCTGGGGTGGGTCACGTGTCCTGCAGCCCTTCCTCACCAGGGGCTTTTGAGCATCTTCGTGGGGGAGTTTTCCTCTGGTCTCCCTCCAAGCGATCCAGATCTCCTGGGCACTAGGCTGTGCTCAGGACTTGCTATGGCATAAGTTAAAAATAAGAATGTTTCACGAATACTGGGAATGTTTTATTAAGCAGGTTTTCTCTTTTTTCTTGTTTCTTTTTTCTCCACCCCACCCTCTTTTTTTTTTTGAAATATAAAATAATTTTTCCTTTACTTTCCTGTAGAGAAAGTTATTTCCACTTTTGCGTGTCCCATCAGATTCAGAAGGAGCTATTAAAGCCTTCAAAACAGCTGACAGGTATTTTGGGACCTATGAAAGCCCCTGATTTAAACCCTGATTCCTAGCAGGCTTGTCAGGTCTGTAGACACGAGCTAGATCCCAGGGGAAAACTGGAACTGTTTCTCACCAGTACAAGTCTGTTCTTTCTGTCTCTGGGGGCCTGAAAATAGCCTTTGATTATTTTTTCCTGCGGACAGGAGTTATGGCACAGGCTGTATTTTGTCGGTGCTGGCATTCAGACAAAATAGTTGAGGGCAGGACAGCGTGGAGAGGTAATGCTCCTAGGAGGGACTGTTTTAAAACAGAAAGCATCTCTACATTATTCAGAACAGAAGACCCATAAGGCAGCTGAGTTTTCAGAAGGCATGGAAGGAAGGAGAGAGCAGGCAGTGTTTAAATCAGGCTTTTCCATACCTTCACCCACCGCACAGCAGCCCATGCCCTCCTACGCAAGGGTCCACAGTGCTGAAGGCACCATGTGTGATGTGGAGATCACAGGCAGCTTCAGAAACGGTGCTTTTATCTGTGTTGTGCTAGGAGGGGAGTAAGAAATTGGCTATAAACCCAATATAGGTGTGATGAGGTGGGAATGATAATTGACATGGCAAAGCCATTCTTGTCAGTCTGGCGGAGCTTGCAGTGCTTTGTAATTACCCAGTGCTGTCATCTAAGGACTGAGGTAGAGGGGTTGCCTCTGATGGGACTGATGGTGGAAGCTCACTGGGATGCCCATCATGCAAACACCGATGCTTTTGCCAGGGCACCATGCCATTTCTGTCCTGATCAAACACCTTGCACAGCAGCGTCTCTTCCGTGGTGAGCGAGCTCTTCTCCTTGCTGCCAAGGACTGGTGATTCAGAGCTGTGGCAGATAATTAGAAGAGGCACTGGGGGCAATTAGAAAGTCTCACTCTTGCAAGACTGCAGAGAGGAGGAGGGATGGGTCCTTGGGCATCGCCAGCTACTCCTGCTCCAAGGGGCTGTCTAACTCCAGCTGGAAACAGTTGTTCACATATCCCTTCTGGATTTGTTAATGCAAATCTCTATGAAAAAAATACCACTTTGATAACCTCCTGTGATAGAAAGACACCAACTGCATTTTGGTTTCAGGTCTTGAATTCTGAGCTGATTTCTGAATTGGCACGATTCTTCCTCATTGTGTGGCCATTACAAGCTGGATAAAATCAGCAGCCAGTCTGCTATAAAAAAAAAAAAAAAAGTTTTTAGTGCCAAACACCCATAAAGAGGAAAGCTATAACTTGCAGTGATAAAGTGCGGGCTGCAACCAGTGGTCTGAATGCAGTGATGTACACTGGTACGGTGTGTTGGTGTGTCAGGGACACACAGGGAGACAACTAAGTGTTGTAGTTGGGGCTGTTAAAACTTATTTTAATTGCTTCAAGCAGCTGAGGACCTGGTCTCCTAAGTACAGTAGCATTGCACGGTCATCCCTGGCAGTGCTCAAGTGCTAGATGGGGCTCAGAGCAACCTGGTCTAGTGGAAGGTGTCCCTGCTCATGGCAGGGTGGTGGGAACTAGGTGATCTTCAAGGTCCCTTCCAACTCAAACCATTCTCTGATTCTATGATTCCAATATTTGTAGTCAATATGCATTGCTGTCTGTGTATAAATTACTTCTTATATACAATTAGAACTGTAACAAGCAAGAAAGCCACCTGATGTCTATAATGCTAACTGTTGAATCATCTCTTTTTCTTCTTTGAAGTCCCTCCCAATTTGACTGTCCCTCAAGAAAAGTCACCGCTGGTCACCCGGGAAGGGGACACGATCGAGCTGCAGTGCCAGGTGACAGGGAAGCCCAAGCCCATCATTCTCTGGTCCCGAGCAGACAAGGAGGTCGCAATGCCAGATGGGGGAATGCAGACAGAGAGCTACGATGGGATCCTGAGGATAGTGAACGTGTCCAGGGAGATGACGGGAACCTACAGGTGCCAGACCAGCCAGTACAATGGGTTTAATGTGAAACCCAGAGAAGCTTTGGTACAGCTCATTGTACAGTGTAAGTAGACCATTATTTTCTTTCCGTGTGGTTTTGCTGAGAAAAAGAAGTTATTTCTCCCCTAAATACACAGCAGCAAGAGTTTTATGTTTGTTACATTTTTGGTGCTGTGTTGTTTTGCTCTGTAGTTCCTCAAGTCCATGATTTTAATGTGAATATGGAAGTAAAAATTACATAGGAGTCCCATTTATATATTTTTTTTAAAAAAAAGTGTGAGACAATCATTGTTTCCCAATGCACAGCTTCAAATTTCTTGACAAAGGAACAAGTGCAGGAGACAGGCGGACATATTTCTATAAATGCAGATCTGATATTGATCTCATTTGTTGATACTGTGTAAAATGACAAAAAAAACCGAGAGAAAGCTGTTCGATCTTAGCTGATCTGCATGCAGATCTGCATAGCCTGCTCTGTCTCTGCAAACCAGCAGCACCAGGAGTGGGAAGGAAAGCATATGGGGAAATCAATTATTTTGGAACGGTCAGTGTTTATTATTGGAAAATGAAAAGTCTGGTTTGATACGGTTTATGGGGAATAATGAGCCATTCTTTGTTGCTGTGTATCTGATAAAGATGTTCACTAAGTGACTTCCATGTGTCTGTTGTATTGTTGGTACTTACTTTCACTTTTTAATAAACTGACTTGTGCAGCCCTCATTTATTCCAGTTTCAGATGCCCAAATACTATGGCAGATTTGCTTTTTAACAGCATTCTGTGCTCAGCACAACTGACCTCTTTTGGGGCCTCCAGGGATGAGATTCTGCAATATACATAGTTATTACTAATAATCAACTGATTTGTTTTTTCCGAGGTCTGTTGTATAACAAATTATTTATGCACTTGATTACATGTTGTGGTATCTGCAGTGCTTTCATCAGAGCTATTTACTGATGTGCTGGTACAGATTTTTATCAAAGCGTGCTCCTGTCCCAGCCAGCAGTCACGTGGATTAATGACACCAAGAGCCTCCTGAGAGAGAGCAGGCAAGCTGGAGCCTTCGCGCTTGGGTTTCTCCTCGTGGTGGGTTTGACTGCATTAGGACGGTTTTCTGAAGATTAGGACCGTATCTAGACTGGGAGCAGAGATGTCTCTGGCTCCCTCTCTAGAGATTGCAGAAAATTACCTGGATCTGAGATCATCCTCTGGAGAGGTCAGTCTTTCCCTACAGAGCATAAAAGGACCACGGGGGGATTAGTCTCTTCCTGATGCACTTTCAAAGCAGATGGATTTTAGTAGGGAAGACTGGCTCCTGTACAAATGGGCTGGATGAGCCTGCACAAGCTGCCTTAATTAAGAGCTGTGGGAGCACTGGGGAGCCGGTGCTGACACAAGAATTTTTACTCATGTCATTAGTACTAGTATCGTGGTTATTCTGATGGTGGCTTTTGTGGGTATCATCACTTGGACTACTCCTGATGACACACAGTTTCTCTTTAAGATCTCCTATAACAAGCCATCATCATTATAGGTGTTTAATTTTAGCTGCGCAGAAAAGGTGATTTGCAGAAGGTAAATGTCATGAGAAGGTCGAATATGAAAGACATAGAAGGGCAGAATATAGGATACATGCAAGAAGCCCCAAGTCTGTCCGGCAAAATGGACATGTCACCAGGGCACAGGTAATTGTCAGGGCTGATAGAGCTGGTGGAACTGTGTCCTGGGCCCTCACAGCTTGAACAGTGTGAGAGGAGAGGGGTGGGTGCTGGGGAAAATGCAGAGAGCAGCAACAAAAAAACATTGTGGGGGGGGTTCAGTTGCTGCAGTTTATCGGGTGTGTGCACAGAGGCTGGATGTGGTATATTTTGGCTGCCATGGCTTTGCTGGAACGTGTCTTTGCCATCTATTGCAAGTATTTAAAATGCAAGAAAAGATTACCCAATATCATTGTATATTAAAGAAAATCAAGGTTGTGAAAACTTGCAGTGATGCTTCCCAGCCTGTGGCTCTTGGGACATTGTTGGACAGCTTGGGAGGACAGCAGCAGCATGGCTGGTAGAAATGGTTGACTAAGACTAGTTCCTCTGAGAGCAACAGTGATGAGTGAGAAAGGTGACAAGGTGCAAGATTTTTGGGTAGCCTGGACACAAGAGTGGCCTGTGTGGTGACTGCAGGCCTTGATGATCTTGAATGGCAGAGAGGAAACGTGAATAATAAACTCAGTAAGTGCTGATTTGCAGAGTCCCCTGTCAACAAGTATCACTCTGCAAACAGTGGAGCAATGGTCCTCATGAATAGGAACGTGGCTTCTTTCCCCTTTTCTATCACTGATTTGTTGTGAGAAGTAGAAAAGATTTTATTTTCTGGCCACTTGGATCCTCCATCTTAGCCATTTAGCTTATATTCTCTTTTTTGATCAGTGTACATCATCTTTTCCGTATGTCTGTGCAGAATCCAGCATGGTTATAACATCCTGGTGTGGCTTGGTTGTGATGATGTGTGGAGGATGGACACGTGCATGATTGACATGTGGATGCTGGAAGCTTCTTCAAGTCATTCAGTGCATGTACAAGTACACGTGTGGAGGGTATTCCTGGTAAAGCAAGAGGCTCAGCAGGAAAGCTCTGGAGGTAAATCCACTCCAGTAACTGCAAACAAACAGCAAACCCACAAAGTAATGGCTGAGGCAAGCTGGTCGTCCCAACCCCTGTGTCAAGAATTTCTCATCTCAGTTCCTGGGAGCTTTATGAGCTCAGAGAAGCCCTGTTTCGTGTGGTTTTAGGTAATAAAATAAAAACCCATTTTCAGCCTTTTATGGTTTTCTTGGGTTTGGGTTTTTTTAATCCTCAGAAGCTCAGTTCACTGGGGGATACTGGAAGAACAAGTACTCAGAAGCACTCTTGACATGGCTCTGTATAACAGCTGTGATATGTCCCACATTTTGCCATTTTGCACTGGAAGAATTTATTTCAAGTCTTTCACATCATAGAAACTCTTCTATTTACCCAGTGAGCTCTGCATTGTTTATCCTGGTCTCTGTTTCAAAGTTTTTAAGCAGATGCTGTTATTTTCTTCAGCAGGGAGGTAATCATGCATTTCGTGTTAGAGGAGGGGATGGGTTGAGCCTGGGTCTTGGGGAATGCTTCGCAGGGTGTGGATGAGGACTTTCCACCAGCTGCACTTCTTCAGGACCTGAGCCAGTCCTCAGTGGAGCCAGCGGGATGACTCCTGCTGAATTCCAAAGGCTGGTGGATGCATTGCTTGGATTGCTATTATTTTACAATATTTTATTTGTGGAAAAAAAACCCAAACCCACCCTCTGTTTCTATGTATTTTTAGAGCTGCATTAGCTGCAGCATTTCACATATTCTGAAAGAGATTAGAAGCAGCTGGAAAATGGTTATAATAAGCAGAAGTGTAACAGGTACTTACAGGAGATTTTTCTTTAATCTGTTCTTGTTTAGATTTCTACTCACTTTATTCCGACCCTAGCAAGTGACAATTTGGAGATGACTGGACAAAGCAGATATTATGCAATGCTTTGATTATTTTTGTTGTGGGAGGAAAGTATGTGTGTTCACAGCAACTTCAGTATCATTTCCGTAACTAGCATAGCATTCATTCAGTTGTCATAAAAATCTGTTCTTTTCAGTAATTTTGTAATATTTATTTTAAATGCTTCTATCAGCTATAAACAGGGAAAGATACTTAAGGAAACATTTATATAACGACTCATTGATTTCACTCTGTATATGGTGTGTGGTATATCACCAGGTATGTTCGTGGACATTGGTAGGTGGGCTCTCTGGGGTGCCGGAAGAGTTTCTGCTTGTGAGAGTAGTACCTTCTGTCTCACCAAAGTGGTATGTTACTCTGTTTTGCTCCACAGAGCAAATCTTTCAGTGGGACTACTGCTCTAGGTCATACCTGCTGGCTCAAACTGAGGAAAAATTAAAGATAAATTCAAATATAAAGGCTTTTTTTTTTTTTTTTTTTTTTAATATGGCCCACTCTCAGTTCATCTGATGATTTTTAACAGAGTTTTTCTTTCCCTCTGCTATCGCTTTAACCCCATGCTTAGTGATGTGAGGATCCCAGGCTGTGAATTCTCTAGGAAAGTGGCTGGTTTCTGTGCTTTGTCACAGTTTGGCCTCAAGTTGTGGTTTAAGATATTTGATTTTACCTGTGTACCATCACATTCTGAAAATTGTAATAGGAAAATGAAAATGTGTGATGGGAAACCAAAGGAAGTTTGTAAAAGAAAACTCATCTCTCCTAGCCCTGGTCTGTTGGCCAAGACATGGTCAGTGTGCTTTTCAGTACACTTTGAGTCATGCAAACCTTGTCATGTCTTGAAGTGATTGCTCAACAGTAGAATACAGCAAAGAAGATCCTTGTTTTGAAGTCTAATTGAATAGGTCTTAGGAATTTAACTGAAAATTTTATCCATCTGAATGTTAGGTATCTGTGCTCCCTGTGTGGCTATGGAGAGCGAAGCATCAATAGAAAGCAGCAGAGCCTGTCCTAAGGAAAGTGTCTGGGATGTTTTTCTTTGTCCCAGTTCCCTACCTGTAAAATAGAGACAACAGTTCCTACCCTAGAGGTTTTGGAGATGAGATTCTGAGGATGCTGCAGTAATGAAAGACATGCAATATCTGATTTGATCAATACACCTCATATCCTTTGCTTATTGCTGTTATTATCCTGAAGTGTTTTCTCTTAGGTGTGTTGGCACTCGTCACAAGCTATGAGCTTTATGGACTTTGATCTTTATTGTTTGGCAGATTTTGTGAGCGCTGCTAGTTTTTCTCTGAGAGATTAATTAGGATCATGGAAATACAGCACCAACAGCAACAAGAGCCAAACATTTCGGTGGGACTTGTTGCTGTTGTTACTGTGGTGTCCAGCTCCTGTGGGAGATTGGAGAAGACCTCCGGGTGAAGAACAAGAGTAAAAGGCCACTCAGTGAAGTGGTTGAGTTCATTTGTTGTTCTTCTTTTCCTTTCCCTGCAGAATGAAAGAAGGAGAAAACTAGTTGTGATGCTAGGGACAGAGCTGAGGGAGGTCTGTCATCATAGGTGACATCAGCATCATCCTGGTCTGTGAAGTCCTGCTGGCATGCCAGCAGAGAGAGCATTTGGAGAGCAGAGATCTTCCCAGGACTCATGGCTGTTATCTTGGGGTCTCAGCCCTGGAGAGGAGCAGGCAGCACCAAACAGCCTGGTTTGCTATGCAGCCAGCTCCCCTTTGCAGGGACTTTCTGCCTGATTTTTACCCAAGACCAGGCTCTTTTGAATGTGCTCTCATCTATAGTACGGTCAACACGTGAGCCCTTCAGAGAATGGCATTTATCCTGTATCCTCCTTACAGATTTTGGGGAGCTTTTTGCATGGGGCAGGCCATTTTCTGGGTCCAGGGGGATCCCTTCAGCAGGTTTAAATGACAGGAGCAGTCTACTGGGAAGGCTGGGCTAACCATGCAAAACCAGCCTTGCAAAGCAGCCGTGTCAGTGTTTGTCTCCCAAGTGTGGTTTGCTGCATGCCTGCGAGTGGGAAGGGGATGCTGAGTAGGGCAGAGGAGGCACCTATGTGACTGTCAGAGACCTGTGCTGGCTCACGGTGACTCAAAGCGCTTGTGCAACGGTGCTGTTGATATTGTTGGTTTGGTGCCGCAGTCCACACTGCTCATTTCCTCCAAAACTGATGCTCAAAGATCAAAGGTGCTGGTCCAGACGGAGCCCCAGCTCCTTCTGAAGCTTGTGCCTGCCCTTGGGGGACCCATCAGAAGCCCTACTGGCCATGAACCCTCCTGCCGTGAGCCCAGGAAGGTCTCTAGGATGTGGCTTCCTTGCTCCAAGTTGAGAGGGTGGCATCTGAAAAGGAAGGGCGGTCCCAGACATGCTCCTAAAGGTGGCTTGTCCCAATTCAGTTCCAGAAGGGCACTGAGACAGAAAGTGGGAATTACGTGCCATGACAGTGCTCAGAGCCCAGCACCCGCTTGGAGTGCTGGCAAATTTGGCTAAATAAAAGTTAAAAAAATCTAATAAATAAACACCTGCTGTTGGCAGACAGAATTCAATCCAGTAATAATTTAAATGCACCAGTTTTATTGCTGGAAGAGAATGCTCGGGAAATAAAAAGGCCGTCAGGTACAATATAATCAAATGTTTACATCGTGTACCTTATCAAGTGATGATAGCAGGAAGGACAGAATCATTTTTCACAGTGGACATTGCTGCGTGTTGGGCTTGCATTTTATATGCTCCAGTTTTACTTTGGTGCTACATAAAATATTGTTTATAATATAAACTGTTTTCCAAATGCATTGGTCTCCAAGTACTTGTAAAGCCTCTTAAAACATCAAAGATATTTCATGGTAACCTGGTTGGCAGAGCAGTTGGCCGCATTGTGGTGCTCTGAATTTTCCTTTCAGTTTGAGTCCCAGTTTATGTATGTCATTCCTATTCGGTAATAAATTCTAAACAACTAATGAAATCACACTGAAGGGGAACATTCTTCAGGGATTATATTTGAAATGGAACAGAGCTAATTAGTAAGAAATATGAGGCTGAATTACAATCTCAGGTGTATCATTGCAAATCTGGAGTGTATCAGTGGGGCATAAATTAGTTGTTCGGGTTTTACATTGGCAGGAGAGTTCAGAACTGGGTCCACTTTGCTTTAAATGACGACGTTATTTGCAGCTGAGGATGGTAAAAAATAATCTTTTATGCTTTAGACAGGCAATTTGGCAGCTCAGAAAAATTGCTGTATCTATCCTGTGACTGTCTAAATATGTGCCTGATGAAATATTTATATGTAAATATTGTGTAAATAATGAAAATAATGAAATAAAAGGTAGTTGCAGAAGACAGGAATGAAGAGTTCTCCATCCAAAGTAGAGCTAGAATTAATGAGCTTAAAACTCATGGAGATTTAGGAAAGTAATTATGAGAAACTTTGTAACAGGTGGGGTGGTTAATCCCTGCAGTAATGTGCCAGGAGATTTACAGATGCGGGTCTGTGGATGGGGATTTTTTTGAAGCTGGGTGGACAAAACCCTTCAGGCAGTGGGGGTGGGGACCAGGATCGCTGCTCTAGTTTGGAGATGGTCACAGTGACTTTCAGCTCCGGACAAATGTGTCCTGTAATTCCCACGGCCGTGACAACAGCTCATTCCTTGGGAAGAATTTTGGACTCCCCATTTTTCATTCATACCGCTGGGCAGAGCTGGGTGAGTTAAAGTTACTGTTTTGTGAGTGGGGGTCAGCAGTGCGAGTAAAACTCCCAGAGAGTGAAACCTTCTAGATTTTCAAATCTGCTTATAAGATTTTAACTACGAGAATTCATTAAAGAGAGAATCTCCATAGGTGAGAAGAGTAATTGAAGGGGGAAAATGTCTTTATTTTCAAATAATCATTGAAATCTGTTTTTAGGAGGGTTGAAATGATAAAGGAAATCAGTATTTACATTTTACATCCATATGATTGACGACACAGTTACAATTTTTTCTCTTTTTTTTATGATTGAAGATTTGAGTGGAAGAAGCTGGTGAGTATTCAGGACAAGTGTTGCATAACCCGACACATTCCCAGACAGTTTGGCTTATTACTTTATGAACACCTTCCTCCTCTATAGATAGGATTTGGGTTTGATTTAGGCTCTTTGTGGTGGGAGAGAGGGCAGGCTAAAAGAGGGTTAGAACTGGGCCATGCTGTTTTTATATGTGTGCCATTTTTCATGTCTTTTTGGAGTATGGGAATTAATAAATGATCTTAACTGCAAAACTTCAAAATAGATGTTGCTCCCAGCTGCCTTCATCATTTTGGTTTGCTTTCTGAAGTTGCTTTCTCCATCCTGGTGTGTTGTGTCAGAGGAACCCCAAATCCCTGGGGTGCAAGTTTTTCCCAGGGTTGCTGCCATGTGGCACGGGTACATGCTGCCTGCCTGACCCTAAAGATTCAGCCAGCCCTATGGTTGATATATATTTGGCCACTCCAGGTATTGATATCACCATCCTTGTGTTTAACCAATGGGTTGTTCCCAGCTCCTTAGTTCTTAGGATAGAAATTTTCCAGAAAACTCTTTTAGTGCTTTTATGTTTTAAAACAATGGTCAAAATCTCTTCTACAAAACCCTCAGTGAAAGCTGATAGAGAAATATTTCAGTGTAGTGCATGAGCAATTACGGTTTTCTGCGTAATTTATCTGAACAGAGCAAGGGATGAAAAATTTATGGAAATAATTGATGGCTTGATCAGCAAAGCAAAATTCTGCGAGCTTTTTCACATTTAGCAAGGTCAAAGGCAATGTGTGTCGAGTGACCTGGAGAGGTAATGAATATGCAAACACTGGCAACATGGAAAATTGTAAATGAAGTGAGATAATTTGAATTTTTTTTCTTATTTAATGTTAAAACTCTAGTCACTGCAAGATCCTCCTGAGATGTTTCTTTTTCTTGCTAGAAATTCCAAAAGACGGCATAGCAGCAAGTACCCCAGAACCTGAAGCATAAACACAGATGTTATTAGAAAAAATTGAATTATTCATGGCGGTTTATTTTTGACAATTAGTCGTGTAGAAGATAGTCTTACACTACAGAGCAGTTCACAGCAGGGTCTGAGGGCAAGACCAAAGACAGTCTTCTAGACAAAAAGGTTTTTGTTTTTTTAAGAAGTGAGAACTAGAGGAGGAATGGGAGTAGAGGTAAATGTTTGCATCTCTGTATTTAAAATATGAAGAATTAGAATAGGGTGTCTTTGAATGCTCTGCTTCTCCTGGAGATGGCATCAAGGATCTGAGTAAGTCAAATCAATAATCTTGGGAGAACACCACGTTTTAATACATCAGTATTTCTTTCAGGTTTGTTCACAGAACTTTGCTCTCTCCTACCCATGGTAGCTTTTTGCTGACGCTGGCATATCGGTGCTTCCAGCTGTTTCAAGTTAGCTCCAGGAAGCTAGGCTATCCCCTTGAAACTCAAGATACAGAGGATCAGACTGAAGCGAAGAACATCTGTGCTCCGTTAAAAATCTTCGGTGCACATAAACAACAGGTTGAAATGTGGTGGAGTTTGGGTTTGTTCCATGATGCAAGAAGAAAACTGCCCCCCCTGCCCAGAGCACATGGATGCTCTGATCCTGAATGCCACCAAGCTGGACAAGAAGCCTCCAGTACCAATGTAACCCTCTGAAAGTCAGGAAGGTCTTGTACGTGCATCTCTCCCCTGTTGTACAGCGAGTGAGACCAGCACCTTCCCACGATGTTTCACTCTGCTTCTTCCCAACATGGGTTTTAGGTTATGCCTTTGGTTGATGCCTTTTCTAATAGTTTTATGACTAATGCAGGTGGGTGGAAAGGTTTTGGAAACTTGTGGGGATTTGGATGGAGGCAGCACCACAGAAGCTGTGGAGGAGAGTGTCTGCAAACACTGCTAAATAAGCTCCCTGGCCTTTTGCAGATTTGGTATCCCTGAAGGTCTGGGACACCAAGGGACTTCTGTCTGACTCATGCTCAGGGCTTTTTGGGGGTTAGGATGAGGAGTTTCCAGGGTCACAGTGATGCCCCCTCCCACTTCAAGTGCTGCAGAGCTGCAACAGCTCGTGCTGCTCTCGGTTGTATGACACTAATGTCCCGATTTCTAGGAGGTTACACTGGCGTGGGAGCCTTCTTCCTAATCTGTAGCAGTGAGGGGAGGGGAGGTACTGGGGAGATATGGTGTTAGTCCCTTCGCTTGCCAACAGGTGACTCCTCCTCCTGACGGTGCTGTTCTTGTAGAGGGACCTTGTCAGAGGTAACACAAGGGGAGGAAAAGCTGGTAAGACCCATGTTCATTAGCATGTCAGCTTGCACAGCTGCAAGATATGTGGCAGCTCCTGGCAGAAACCAGAAAAACCTGGTTGTTTCCTGGAAGGGGTTTCGTGGGCTTTTGAGAGTGGATGGGGATGTCTGCATGGACAGTGGCATGTCCATGGAGCTTTATTTCCTACATATGGTATCTTCAAGAGCAAAGGTTTTCTTCTGGTTTTCTGTTGTATGTTAAGCCATGTTTGATTTTATAGGAACTGTGCTGTGATATGATAGCAGGGCCTGTAGTGACAGGACAAGGGGGAGCGGCTTTAAACTGAAAGAGGCAGATGTACATGAGATATTGGGAAGAAATTGTTCCCCGTGAGGGCGGCGAGGCGCTGGCCCAGGCTGCCCAGAGCAGCTGTGGGTGCCCCATCCCTGGCAGTGCCCAAGGCCAGGCTGGGCTGAATGGGGCTGGGGGCAGCCTGGGCTGGGGGGGGAGTCCCTGCCCAGGGCAGGGGGGTGGGACTGGGTGGTCTTTAAGGTCCCTTCCAAACCATTCTGGCATTCTATAAAAGACAGACCAGCTTTGCAATTAATAACTAGTTAAGAGATAGCAATCAGAGGGCAAATGTACACAGTGAGACTCTTTACTGGGGCTTGTGATGTTCAGTTAAATCTCCGGAAATTATTGTGAGAAGGTAAAAAGCAGGATAAGAGGGAATGAAGATAAACAGCAGAATAAGAAGGAATATCCCAGTTAGGGAAAACAAAGAAACAAACAAAACAAAACAAAACAAAACCCACAAAGGTCAGCAAACATCAGAGAGGAGCTCCAGCAGCTCTGCTGGAGAGGGCTGACAGTGGCTCTGCAGCTCCGAAAGCAGTGGCTGGGGAGGGGGTTCTGAGGTGCTGTGGCCACGGCCAGCCTGAGCAGGGAAGTGCCCTTCTTGTAGGACAAGAACTGAGAGTAGCGAGGTCAACAACCAACCAACTCATGGAAGGATGAATTGGAATGATTAAGTTGGCCATTTGTCTATCTTTTTGCCATTGGCCATTTTAACTGAAGAAGGTGCTAAGTAAATACATTTCTTTTTTGTTGTCTTATATTACTTAGGAGACTTATTCCCATAATTACAAAAACAGGCATTTTAATGAAAACTATGGTTGTGAAGTGAAGCATTAAAACTTTTAAGATTATTTGGATTGGCATAGGCGCATAACTAATCCTGTCTGTGAATGCTGCTGTGTTACATCATGTACTTGGTTACATGCTTATTTATTTTGCTCTATAAATCACTGTCTTCCCGTTTAACTTGCAAATGCTGAACTTTGTGGCTATAAGCATCTCATAAAATAGAGTCTTTTAAGGCAGCATTCATATTTAAAGAAAGGTTGCCAGTTTCTCTGCACTCCCTCATGGCAGATTTTATTTATTTTTGTAAAAAATTCTTTATTTATTTTTATCTGCTTACTTATATTCTTTCTTTATTTATTAACTTTATTTTTTTTAAATTATTGTAATTTTTATTTATTATTCAGGCATGTTGTCCACTGCTGTTAGCATGAAGTTTTGCAGATGATTTTACTTGTAGGCAAAAAAATGGTGTCAGCAGGCACATTCCTTTCACTCAGCAGCAGGAATGGAATTAGACCTTGATTGTGCTGGTACGTAATCAGGTTTTTCTAATGGAGCTAGTCCAGAGGACGCTGGGCTCATTACAGCCATCGCTGTGATGCTGTGAAAGCTAGGAGGATCTTCTGTCGCTGCAGAGAAGCGATCCTTTTTTTGTAGAACCTCATTCTTTGGGTCACTCCCATCAGACTGGAAAAAATCGTGTTGGCCATGTTGCATGAGATCCTCTCGTACTCTTCTCCTCCCAGCAGGGAAATCACGTTATGAGTTAAATCACTGAAGGCAATAGGAGTCTTGCCAGCAGCATCAGCAGAGGAAGGGTTTCGAAGAGCACAGGACATGTAGGTTGGACATCTGTGTCAACGTCTTGGTAGGGTATGGGTTTTACCCTCCTGCTCCCTGCACGTTGCCTTGCTGTCCAGCTCCACTACCTGCTGGGGAGCATCATTCTGCTTGGTGCTCAGTCATGCCTGTAGTTCTCAAGCAGCAATACTGCACACCGCTCTGACCTCAATTTCTTGCTGTGGGGACCACAGCCATCTGCTGCGGAGGGTCTTTGCGGGCCGGTGACAGCGTTAGTAAGCTGCATAAGTGGCTTTCTTGAGGAAAGTTTATGATAGAAAATACCACGTAACAGGATTTCTCATGCCCTCTTCGTTATACTCAGAAGCTTTCCTTGTAATGAAAGGGAAATTTCACACCTTTCATTTATTATTTGGTCTGTAAATAAAAATTCTGGAGAATAAACAAAGAGAAGGCATATCCTACATTTTTATTAAAGGAAATGTTATTTCTATGTAGTTCAGGCCCTTGAAAATATATTCAAACCGTTCACAATTGATACATATTTCTCACTTTTCCAGGCTCCTTTGTAGTTACCATGCCCATTAATACATATTCTTATCAATAAAGCCATTATTATCCCTGTTTTAATCGACTGTTTCCCTCAAGGTGTAGCGGCTTATTCAGATTTATTTTATCATTCAGATTTATTATCGGTACAATTTCTCCTTTTTACTCTGTTTGTAACAAGTAATAGGCTGTATCTATCCTCATTTCCCTGATTGTGGCAGGACTGGCTTGCAAACAGAGGGGGAGGGGCACAAGAGATGCCCGCTCCTCGTTAGCATGAAACAACAGGGGACTGACCTCAGCAATGAGGGATGGTTATTTTTCCTCTTGGAGGTCCCAGTTTGCACTGGAAAGGCCAACAGATGCAGTTTCTTCTGTAACTTGTTTTGTAAGGGTAATTACGATGTGTTCTGGATTGCAGCATAAAATCATGCCAAGCACTTTCATCGGTCAAGAAGCCCATTATTTACTGAATTATCTCATTAGATGTGTGGTCCCTGCATTGTCTTTGGTACCCTCGACACACACTATTGTACTTTGAGAGCTATGGAGGAAAAACATAGGCATCGCTACGAATCTCCTCCATTGAAATCTTTGGTGGTACGAAAAGAGAGGCAGTTGGGTTTTATTATCCTTTTACAGCTAAGCTCTGTAGCTCTAAACCTGGAAAACCAAACGTCTCGCTGTAGTGGAGGGAGTTGAAATTGTAAAGCTATATTACCAGAAAAGACAATCTTCTCCATGTGTGCATGCATAGGGCTTTCTAAAATTGCCAGTGTCACGGCTGTGGTGCACTGGTGGAAGCTGCCCTAAAACAGCCCTGCAAGGCATCGGTGGAAACTACTAATGTTCTTCACCTTCCACATGCCCTCTGTCTAGCCCTACAGCTCTTTATCATTCACATCCCCATGTGGAACTGTTTAGGCCCCTTCCTCTTCGTCCAAGCCTCAGTGGGGATGGAGAGCAGTTGATCCTCTTTTGGTGGCTCCTTGCCTAGGTAGACTGTTGTCTTGCCAGCCTTCAGATTTCTGTATGATGTAAATGGTCCCATTTCCTGCAATTTTGCCTTATACGCCAAGTTGCTTAGATGTGATCACTGCTTCTACTTTCATCCATGCTCCCTGAGGTTGGCCACCATCCTCCTCAAGTGCAGCTCCAAGGCTGGGCACAGCTGTGCCCTGTTCTGGCTGTGGCTGCTGGACAGAGGAGATGTGCAGCGGTGGAATGTAGTCCCATTCCTCCATCGCAGACTGATGCACAGCAGCATGACACTGCTCATTCCCGTTCAGCTGTGATCTGCTGTGCAGCCAAGGCGTTGTTTTGCAGACCCCCTTCCCACTTGATGGTTCTCCCTGCTGTCTTTATCCAGCTTTTTTTTCTTTGTCCAAGTAACTGGCTTGGATAGAGCTGGACCCCAGGGCTTTGGACCTGGCCAAAGGTCAGGGACCTCTGGCAAGGGCTGTGTCAGCATGGCTGTCTGAGGAGTTTGACACCACCCTGTGCTCAAGTTTTCCCACCATACTAGGTCACAATTGTGTGGCTAGCTTATGGCAATGTCAGGGCAAACGGCACCAGACACCTGGCTCAGGTGAAGGTGCAGGATATCAGCGATTTCTCCCCAGCCACCTGTCTCTGTTACACTCTCAAAGAAGGAAATCAGATTATTTTGACATGATTTGCTGTTGAAAAATCCCTAGTGACAGTGACTCATTTTAGTTTTAACTTCCAAGCGCTCACAAATTATTGGAGTGTTTGTTGCAGAATGTTTCTGGGAACTGGAGTTAAGGAGCTCTCCAGCTCCTCCTCCCACCCCACCCCACTCCTGTTTTCAAGGTAGGCACTGGGTTTGTCACTGGATCACTTTCGTGTCCCTCCCTGTTTCCCCACCAGTTTTCTCTACAGATTTCAGTGGTTAGTTTAGGTCAATGCTTGTCCAGCCCCTGCACTGTGAATATGTGTGTACTCTTTACATTCTTATAAGCTCATTTCTTCCTACAGGTGTGAATTATTTTTAACACCTGAGGAAGGTCAGCTCTTTTAGAAAATCCTACTGCAGCAAAGCAATGAAAGAGCTTGCCTCTTCTGTGCCAAATATTATTTGCGTGGTGTGGCTTTAAAACTGGGCAAAAACGTATCATCTTTCCGATTAACTGCAAAGAAATTGTTGGTATTTTATAGTGCCACCAGGGAAAATAGAGTGACCACAAGTCGTTCACATGTGCTACGTATGTTTTTGTTCATACCCTTTGTGCAGACCTAGGTTGGCTTTTTGCTCTCCAGGTAGAGGTCAGAGCCTCTGATTTACACTCTTCTGTTTTTCTTCTCGAAAAAGATAGTTGACTGCAATGTCAGTGTCGATTCACTTGCAAGTCCTCTCTGTCCTATTCACCACCTCTGCCTCAGCCTGATTTGAAGTGGTCCTAGCTTTTTGTCTTTAATCACATAGAAATTAAAATTCATTCCAGGCTTTCATGGAGCCTGGAAGGCTCCCAATTTGTGACTCCTCAGGCACTGACTCTTAAACAACCAAGTCATCAGGTCTTGATGTTCCAGTTCCTGGAGGTGCTAATCATGGAAGTTCCCACCATCTCCCTCCGTGGTTCCATCTCTCCTTTTTGTTAGGCTCCTTGCAGGGTTGTAGTGCCCAAGTGTGAAGTTCAGCCCATGCATGTGCCCAGTTAGCTGTGCTTTTTGCCACTTCAGTCTTTAGCATCTGACTGCCTGAGCTGGGAATTCTCAACCAAAGTGTTGTGTTAGAGCTTGAAGTCCACACTACAGTTTGCCAACTCATTTCTTTTCCTAATTACTCATGTTACAAGCCTTTTTGAAGAAAGCTACTGATTTTATTCACAGTTATCTTGTATGCTTTTGCTGTGTTTTGAGTACCAAAGCTCAAGATGAAAAAAACCACACTGGTGAGTTTTATTTTTTGTATATTTACTGTTTTCAGCTTCGTTAGGGGAGCAAACTGTCTCTTGTCTGTAATAGATTAGAGGTGAAAGAAGACAAAAGGACCTTATAATAGGCTCAGATAACCACAGAGGCCTCCTATAGTTTGGACATATCTAATTTAAAATTTGTCCCTGAATTTCTTTAGTGTGGCCATCATTTAGTGCATCCACAATTGTACTCACATTTTATTTGGACCAAAAGATTTATCTCTCAAAAGAACAAAGGAAAATAAATCTTGGCTTGAATAAACATCCTATTTCATTTAATGTCACCAGCCTAGAATTAGTTTAAGTCCTTGTCTACTATACTGGTATATAACTTTAAGATACAAAAACTATATCTCCTAGTGGTGAACATGGAGATAGCTCCAGTGATTTTCGTATTTTGTTCGTATAAGCCAGAAGGGAATTTTGTCCCAAAGGTCAACAGTTGAATTATTGTTTGCCTGGGAGAAAATTAATTCAAATCTTTGCTGGACTTCTGACTTGGATGCTAATTAGTCCAGGTGTTATCAGGTCTGTGACTCTCTTTAAAGTATTATCTGGCTTGCTAATTTCTGATCTCATGACCTCGGACGGGGCAGCCCATTTGCTGTCAGTTCTACATTTGACCACAATGAATTTGTTGGTCAAAACAAATGAAGAAGTTGAACCAGTAACAAAAGCAGCCTGGTCTTCTCTTGGCTGTGCTTCCTGTCACCAGGTCACGTCAGTGATGAGAAGAAAAGTTCTAGAAAGATTGTTGACCCTTGCAGTGATCCTTCTGGATACACCTAGTAATAATTACTGGACCATACGGAGCTATAAGCCCATGAGCCTTTAATACTAATATTCTTAGCATCTCGTCGAGGCACTCGGTCTAACCCATGAGAGTTTGATCCTGGATCAAAACATCAATGTGATGCAGTGTGTAGGCGGCATGTAGACGTGCTGATGGTGAAAAGGCAAACTAGAATAGGAACACTGATGTTAAATGATCTACAGAAACAAATGAGAAACATCTCCCCTGGGTTGCGCGATCTGTGCCAGGTTGGATACTCACACAGAACAGATCGGTACATATCCAGCCATATCTCACTAATCAACTAATCACATTCCTTCACAGGAGCTCATACAGCTTTGTTAGGAAAATTGGTAATTAGCAGCTTATTCCTCTTAGACGTATTATGCAGGGTGATTGCTGTGAACCATCTCAAAACTTTGTGCCCCTTCAGATATCGCTTAGTCTGGGACCAGTCCCTCATAAAGCCTTCTTGAAAAGAATTTGATAGTTGCATTTTTTTTTCTTTTGCAAAAGGTGAAATTTAGCAGTTTATGCCTACTTATAAGGGTGACTTTGATTTTCTTTGCAAATCAAGAAGCGTTTCTGAGAGAAAAAAAATCCATGTCTGATATATAATCAGTGCCTGTCAGACTGAAATTCAGCAACGTATACTTGCTGATTGCTTGTAGCTAAAAACACTCCCAGTTCCCAACTCCCTCAGCTAGCTCCGTGTGCTGATCTGTATATGTTGTTATTGCACGTGTATGTACAGTAGTATCATCTTCATCACTTGACATACATGAGAACATACCTGCATGCACTCCCGTGGGTGTTGTGCCACACGGCATGATTTGCGTGCTGAGCATGTATAGGGAGACTGAGGTTGCAGGTTTGCAGTTACAGCTTAATCTTGCTGGAAGAGGCTTGTTCTGTGGGGAGGAGAGTGTGTTTGCTGCTCTTTGCTGCATTTGCTGTGGGGGAGCAAGCAACCTTTTCAAGCCAGCATCCACTTTCTGTACATACCGCATCTCCATCCAGCTTCTGATTAATCTGTGGAAGTATTCTGTACTTCAGGTGTCCAAAGACAGTATTTCCCCATTAGTTGCAGCTACATTAGGATTTTTCCAAGTGTGTTGTCACTGGCATTATTGGAAAGAGGAGAATTGTGGCCTGACTGATCTTTCTAATTCTGGTATGCAGTTTTTAGTGAGTTATTACTAGTGATGGAGAGCTAAAAAGCTCAAGCACACAGGTTGTATTAAACTAGGTGGTGGTACAGAATACAGAGGCTTTATTTGTTTCTTCATTTCAAAATCATTGCAGAAGCCACATTGGGCACCAGAGAATTGACACAGAAAAGAAGATAAGAAAGTGCAAGAGAAACAGGGTTCATTACTTCTGCTCTTCATGCAGTGACTTGCTTCATCAGGGGATTATTTTTAGGCTTATGTTGAGTTCTCATGGGGTGTGGAGGAGCTTAGCCCTTCTATTGTAATGCAAATGTGCTGACTTTATGGTGGTGGTGGTGCTGTGCCTCCCTGTTTCCATTGTGTAGCCTCGAATAATTGTGTTTGAACTGAAATTCCTCTGAATTTTAGTTATTAGAGTTCTTAGGTGGGCTGGCTGCCAATCCGGTAGTAGGACTTAAGGTAGGATTGGAAGGGATTCGCACCACAAGTGGGACTACGGCTGCTTTAAGACAGCTTTGGCTCATGGAAACAGTTTATAGAGGAGGTTCAGGAAAGTAAGTTATGTCAGATGTTCAAAAGTGCTGGGATGAGGAAAGAGTGCCCAGGGTCTGCTTTGGAGTTGGGCCTTGCATAGGGTAAGAAAACATGGGACTCAAAGGGTCTTCATTTCTGCACATACTGGATTGGTGGAAGAAGCATCCAGATAACAAGGGTGAGATAGAGCTCAGAATCACCTAAGCGTGTCTGAAAATAAGTCAATACTTGGAAATGTTCTTCAGTGTTGGATGGCACTGTCTCAAGAAGAAAAAGTAGGATGAATGACGTAAGTAAGAATGTGAAAGGAGAAATCACCAGAGTAAGACTCATGAAGCATTACTTTTGAGTTAAATTTTGCTTGGATGAGGCATTCGGGGTGTCCATATTTTCACAAGAGCTGATTTAGGTCTCATGTCCTGCCGCCAAGTTTCCTAACTAGTGTTTGAGTCAGATGCAGTGAATGGCACAGATAGTCCCTGTATTAGAGGTGAAGTAAAATAAATACAATCCAAGCAATAACAGGCCTGATCTCAAGCTTCTGCAAAACTGTCAAAGGAAAATGTAACTTAAGTGAAGAAGTTAAAGTAGCATTGACTGTAATGTTGGCTTGACAAAGATCAATAATATAAGAAGAACTGGTCATTTTAGACTGATAACTTTGAGGCAAGGGAGATGCAGAATATCCATTCATATTAACTCTACAAAACGGTGTTTTAAATGTATTTTGGTAGAAACAGTGAGTTTAGGTGTACCTAACAAGTGACTGAAAGGTCTGGCTCAGGGAGATGCAGCAACAGATGGTTTTTGAAAGAGAAATGATACTCTGAAAGGAGGAGTTCCTCAAAAAGCAGTCCTGGGGACAGTTATGGTTAGTCTCTTGGTGATGGCCACGGCACAACAGATGGGCATGTTTTGATGGAAGTTGCTGATGCCATATTGTAAGGTCCACATGCCCCAGGGCAGTTTCAGTTACTCACTGAAGTCGTGGTGTAGCCAGAAGCAACTTTACGCTATTCCTGCACTTTGTCCAGGCCTTTACTTCTGATTCTCAAAAGTAAAATTAATCAAAGCCTAGCAGCAGACAAATGCTGAGCCTCCATCATTCTGCTTGAACAGAAACCTCTGTGGGCAGTATTGCTCATGTAGAGGGAGGTACAGTTCTCGTACAGAAAGGACCTCGGTGATTTCACAAATGCAAAGGTTGAAATGAAAGCTGCTGTTCTTTGGAGACCAAGGCGAATGTACTGCTTATGTGGGTTGGTTGTTAGTGTTTGGAACAGATGTAAAGAAGGGTCTGCTTGACTGCAGTAGTTGGTCTGGGGATCACTGAGGCACGGCTGGAAGGAAAGCCTGATCCTGTGGTGCACCAGCAGGCGTATGTTATGCCCAGTGCAGACAAGTATCCCTCTAAGCCGCTCTGTACGGCAGCATCGAGACCTCCTTTGTGCGTTTGAGTACATGTTCTTGATGGCTGGACACAAAACAGAACACGTGCAAAGCAGGGTTTGATATTACAGGAGGAGACCATAATAATTTGCCATGTTTCATCTTCCTGAGGAAAGACTAGGAGATCAGTTTGTACTCTGAATGTACACCATGGGGCTGATAGAAGGAAAATAACACTTCAGAGCTCTAAAAGCTTAAAGCATTGATGTGGGAATACGTAGATACAAACCGGCCATAAATACATGCAGATTTTTAATTATGATAGCAGTGAGATTTATGGGGTGGTTTGTAACCTAGTTGACTACGGTAGCTGGCCAGTGGCTCGGTCACACAGTGTATTCTTCAAACTTATGTTCTTGTGATCCTGTGGGCAGGACCTATTTTAGAGGAGAAGCTTGTGAAACACTTGTAAATAAGACAAGATTTTACAGTTGGAAATGCTGCAAGAAACTGGGAGTTTTCTACAGAAATGATCAGGAATATCAAAGATGTGGTTCCTCCCTGTGTCTGCAGGTGTGCAACATGTCTGCAAAATCCATATAAAACGCTGGTCCCTTCCTGGGAAGCTGTTATACTTCTAATTCCAGTGGTGGAGGATCAAATGCTGTGGGCTAACCTCATGTCTCAATTGATTAGTAAGGTTTGTTTGTAGTATTTGAGTAAGATGAAGACGTGTGATAAAAGTCCATTCTTATTTTACGATCAAGAAAGGTTATGCTAGCCAAGAGGTTTTGAGAAAAGTATCCTAAGGCACATGCTGTGATGTAATTAATATCTGCTACATTTTCAAATTCACTGAAATTATGCCGTATCGGATCTTTCATAGGGATATGAAGCATATCAGCATTGAAATGCTGATTTCAATCAGGATTAAAGTGAGATGTTTTCCAGTAACAAATCCTGGAAGGTAGTTGGTATTTGTGTAATGGGCCTGTGGTTTGGCTGGTGCATCTCTAGTGGAAAAGAGAGTTAAGATTGGTGGAGTAGAATGGTGGGAAAAGCAAAGAAAACAGGGGATTCAGGAAGGATGTGCCAGTATATTTTTCATAGCAATGAGGTAGAATGAACCCAGCCATACCACTAAGTATGCAGAGCTCCAAAATACATCCAGCGCAGGCCTTGGTGGAGTTCAGAAAGGAAATGAAAATAGAGAAAAACATATTTCTTCAATAACCTTGAAAATTCAATTTTTGAGATAAAACAGAGCCTGATAAAATTGGTTGAGAGGGTAGATGAACTAGAACGGCAGAGGAAACGGCTGGAAGAAAGAGAATAGCAATATATAGATTTACTGAAAACAAAAAGGCAATTATGTGTAAAACATTGGGAAAAAAACAACCCATACTTAGAAGAAATAACATAAAATTTTATGGAATCCTGTGGGAGAAGGAAAACAATTAAATGTTGGGCTTTATTCCCTTCAGCATAAAAATTGCTGGACACAGAAGACAAATCTGTCTGTCCAAAAAACAGCCCCAGAAGCAGAAGCTATAGTCTTTATTTATGCATTTATTTATTTATTTGTAAATTTATTTATTTATTTGTAAATTTATTTATTTATTTATTCATTCATTCATTCATTTATTTATTTATTTATTTCAAATTGCATCTGAATAAAAATCCAGGCCCAAGTTTCACAAGTAGAGCCTGTTTTCACTTGAAAAGCAGTGTCTTATTAGCAGTCTTCTGAATGAGGATTAAATTATTCACAGCAATCAGCACTAGGAAAATACAAATGAACTCAAAAATAGGTTCTCTGCTGTTGTGTGGTGGCAGATCGACTCACAGGAGTTTCATTTCAGAGCAAGTGTCTGGTTTAACGCTAGCCATTAAAGTGCAGTCGTTTGGCCTCAGCCACATTTAAGACGTGGGATATTGTGTGCTTCATTCTTTTTAGGTGCTCATAACTCTTTCTGTCCCTGTGGCCACTTGCCTTGCTGCCCCACGGCTGAGGTTTGGGGCTCGTCACTCACACAGGGCTGGCTCTGGGGTCGCTGGCAGGTTCTGCTGCCTTCTACCTTGGGGGCTTGGGGTGATGCTCTGCTTTGGTAGGATCACAGCAACTGCATCCCTTTTGGGGTCCCCATGGAGGGCGTGAAGCACCAAGGTGTGAGACGCGGCTGTTTTGGGGAGGTGCCGGTGTAGCGGGGTGGCTGACTCGTACCTGCCTGGCTGCACGTTGGAATATTTGGGTTCAAATGGCGTTGCTGTTGTTTCTACGTGGCATCTGGTTGGTTTTTTTTTTTTTTTCCCCTGGATGTTCATAGTTCAGTATCCCCAAGATCTACAGACAGGTGGAAAGCAGGAATCTCCTTTCTCCCTGTGTTGTGGTGGCCTATTTGCTGGCCAGGCTGGAGGCAACTCAGAGAAGGGAATGTCTGAAAGAGCCAGCACCCAGCACACACTGTGGCCTTCACTTTGTGCAAGGGCATTTTTCCTCATAAGGAACAACTGAACAAACAGACTTGAAGAGCTCATCCAACCATCACCAAAACAATAAAGAAAATTCCAGTGGCAAATGCCTCCCAGCATTTGCAGATGAGCAGAAGTAGGATGGAGGTGGGAGCCATGGGCAATGGAGACAAGGGGCTGCCTTGTCTCTCACAGGAGGGAAAGCTGAGCTGTTGTTTGACTGATTGCTGCTAACATCTCCTTGATGCCTCCTTGAGGGTGCAGATTGAGGCAAATGTTTTTAAAAATAAATCTGCAGAATTGTTTGAAGTCAGTTTTTCAATCTCAGTGTTTGAACCGGGGGCTCAGCAGGCACTGACATACAGAAATCGTAGCCTACAAGACTGACAGAGCTGGGTTTCTCTGTTTGTGCGCCTTGTTATCTCAGACCTGGTAGACCCAGGTTTGTGTGTGAGGGGTCTGAGATGGTTCTTCTGCGCCCATTTGGGGGGCTGGGGACAGCTGGGTAGGTGCTTCACACACCAGCGCTGGTGGCTGTTTGCTGCGTCCCAGTCCAGGATCTCAGATTTCCCTCTGCGAGGACTGTTTTGGCCCATTGCTGTCCCCAGTGTCATTTCCTACCTCCATCGCTGGAGCTTTCTGTCAGTGTTTCTTGTGTTAAAATAATTTACTCCCATTTGAATCTCTCAGGTAAGGGAAGAAAGTGGTTTGGGGAGGTTTTCTTGTTGTGTTCCTGCTTTCTCTAGTGTCTGTTCTTTCCAAAACATATGTTCTGGTCAGCAAAAATGACCCAAATCCAGCAACTGGTTGGTTGTTGGGCAGACCTGTTGTATACCGGTCAGGACTGACTTGTTTTCCTCTTGGTGGTAATGATTGTTAATGGATACTGCAGTTCTGCATTCTAGCCGATGTGTGTATTGTGATTGCATTTGCTTTGTTTTATTTTTAGGGAGCCTCACATTTCATTAGAGAGGGCAGCAGATACATTTTCTGCAGTGCGTGTTTTGTTTTGTTTTTCAATTGAATTATGGTATGTTCAAAATCACAAGCAGAGCTGTCATAGCCCCCAGCTCATTAGATGATCTAATACGATGTTTTCAGCGAGATATCTTGTCAAAGCAAAGACTGGCGGTGGATTAAAGTGTCACAAAAGCTTCAGAAACTGATTTTTGGGTTGGCTTTTCTTGGTTTTGTTTTATTGCAGTTTTTTTTTATTTTGCTTCCCCCCCCCCCCCCAATACTGTTGAAGAAAGACTCACACCAAAGCACAGGGTCGTGGTTAGGACATTTGCATGCAGTGTTAGAGACTAGTATTTTTAAGTCCATGCTTTACCTGATTTAAAGGGAGGGTTTGATCTCACACAGAAATCCACATTACTGGGCACCTTTTCTGAATGGTGTAATTAGTAAGTATGTATACAAGCTAGAGCAACAGCTTCTAATTCAATGCCTAGATCCAGCAGCAAGTTGAACTGGGCTTTTACGATCTTGATGTGCACACTTAAAGGCAGTGCCAGAGCCAAGGTAGTTGTTTTAAGAGCCTTTCAAAACCGAAAAGAGCTATTTGAACTTGAATTGCTGGAGGTAGAAACAAGTGACTGAAATCTTCTAAAGCCAGATTTTCAGAAATAGATACCTGGGTTTTACTCTGAATACAGATACCGAAACATCCTCATAGCTTTGGGGGTCAAAGTTGTTTTGTTTGTTTGGCATGAGTGTTATAATCTCTAAAGTGTTAAGGGGCCACCATTTTCCATCGTTTTTCATCCTGACATAGAGCAAATGCCAGCCTCAAAACACAGCATATTTTTCTGGGAAGGGAGCTGTTGTCTTCTGGGCTGGCCCATTAATTAGGTCCTATCTCTGAGTTACAGCAGCCTTTAACACAGCCTCTCTGAAAGCTGGCTAAGTGGCATCACCAAGTTTTCTTTGTCCTTAAGAAAATGCAATTACATTAAGAAATTGCTTTGAGGAGTTAAACAGCGGTGAAATCTCGAGGTGATCATTTCCTGCCTTTCAGTAAACACCACAGTGGTAAAAAATTAATTAGTGGGGACATTCCAGGAGTATGGAGATAGTTGAACTGTTCCATGCATCCAGACATCCAGATCTAACCCTGGGGGAGAGGAACAGGGACAGGATGGGGACAGGGTTCACTCTGGTTTTCTGTCACTGTAGCTGGTACAGGACTAAGTAGCTGCCCTTAGGAAATGGAGGCTCAGGACAGCAAAAGAAGGGAAAGCTGGGATGTGAGGGATGTAGGATGCTTCCTTTGCATTCATCTCCAGCTTATATTTTATTTAATAAATGTGCTTCCCAGCGATAGATGTGCTTACAGCATGGTGTTGAGTCCACTGCTGTGCCATCTGTGTTCTCCTGTGGCTAATAAAGCCAAGCTTGTGCTTCAGTCTTCCCATCAGTGAGGACATTAATAAGGTCTTGATTCTTTCTCCAGCAACTTTTTTTTTTTTTTTTCTCGTGAGAAGTGTATGAACTAAATATCTTTGAAGCAGCTTGCTTTCTGCCCTGCTTACTTGATACCGGCCAGTGATTTGGGCACTGGCAGCTGGCCTCATCCCTCTCACAAGCTCTCATGATCACCATTGCCTATTTGATGCAGTTACCGATTGCAGCCTGTCCTGGAGCAGTAACCTGGTTTACCGGAGCATTTATCCACATGCTTTGAAAGAAACTCATAGATTAGTATAATTTGAAGCACTTGCTATAAGAACTGGACAAGACTAGAAGTTCGTTCTTCCATGCTGCCTGAAAGAAGAACATTTCTCCTTCAGCTAGGTACCTCTGCCCCCTGGCATGCCACTTAGAGTCACAGAATAATTTAGGCTGGAAGAGACCCTTAAGGTCATTGAGTCCATTTCACAGACACCGAGCCACGCTGAACTGCTCTGTATCTTCCAGATCAAATGAAAACAGGAAAGAGGGTGGGCTTGACTGTAAAAGTGGTGTAGCCTCTACCAATCTGATATTCAATCCATTTATGATACTAAATAATAAAATGATAAATGATACTAATTTCATGGAGCCCTTAGAAGAGGCAAGAACTGGCAGGAAGATGCAAGATGCAATGTGTAGGGGGACAACAGCATCCGTTCCCCTTTCAGGCCAGGGGACTACTTCAGCCCATCTTGTCCCTGATGATTAATCTTTTCTCAGCACATTGACATTCTGGGCTGTTAGTAAGCCACTGGTGAGCCACACTGACATTCTGTGGCTACTGCCAGGCTGTACAGCCGTGGGAGAGGGAGCCATCACGTGAACTGTCCGTTTTGCTGGGTTAAGGAGGGACCCTGCAGTTTAGAGGATAGGTTTTTGCACCAATGCACGAGTCTGCAATTAGAAACATCTGCTGTGCTTGCACTTGCTGCAGGAGGTGCCCCTGGTTGCTCCCATCTGGGGACCTCCATCATGCCCTCGTGTGCTGCCACATGACCCTTCAGGTCATGCCCTGCAAATCCCAGTCGCAGACAAGTGCTGCCCTTTGCCTTCTCAGACCTGTTTATTTTTCAGTTGCTTGTCTGGAAAGTTCAACTTGTGAAGCTGGAGCAGCCTAGGCAGCAGTTATCCAGATATTCCTGAGTGAAAGGCTTGAGTGGAGTAGGCAGAGATTTAGCTGCATCTGGAAAAAAAATTGCACTGGTACTCCCGTGAGGCTGGGTGTAGAAATGAACCTGAAATTTCCAGTGGATGTACCAAACGGTTTCGGCCAAGATATGGGGAGGAGGAGAAAAAAAAAAAATTCAGACTAAATCCACATGTCTGTGAGAGGAAGTGATTTTCCTTTTCATCCTATAAAAACAAGCCTTCATTTGCACTGCCCTTCTCTCTTTTCTGCCCAAGGATTTCCACCCGTTGTGCACCTTGAAGAGCAAGTATGATCAGCAAAGCACATGGCATCTGGGGTGTTTTGGCAGGATTGAAAGGATTTTTCTATCTCTTCTTCTGAAGTGCTTGACTGAGGGTGTCCAGGGTGTCCATGACCAGTTCTCAAGGAATTTTGGCATGGACAAGTAATTAATTCCCCTTCTTCTAAGATTTACTGCTGCAGTTCAATATCTTCAGTGTTCAGCAGTGTAATTCCTGCAGCAGGATAGCAGAGAGCAGGTTTAAGCTTCTCTCCCATGAGCTATAGGCACCAAACACATTATTTCTCCACCTCTTCCCATTTGTGTGCCACCATTTAAGATTTGCTAAACATAGGGCAACTAGTTCAAACTGGGTAAACGCACCCAAAAGCGGTCACTCTGCCTCAGCTGAGGACACCTCGTCCAGCTCTTGCTGCTCAGGAGGCACTGAGGAATGGTCCAGGGAGAAGTGGCTATCTGGGCTGAGAATAGGCTTGCTTTAATAAATTCCCATTTTCTCCCTGTCCTAGTGTGTCTCTGAGCTGCTCTCTTCTGGCATTAATTATTTTCCTTCTATTTGCTTTTAAACTTACCAGACATTGTCTTTGTAACCTGCAAGACAATTTGCCCTCCAGCTTGGATCTATTCCCTCTCATTTTCCATGGCTATAACAGCGTCCCAGGCTAAGCCATCTCCAGGGTTTAAATCCCTGACCTCTGAATTTAAAAACATTGACTTTGGCTGCTAAAATATAGGGCCAGTTCAGGCAGCTTCAGAGACTGTAGTCTCTGATGTTTTTTATGTGTCCCAGCCTCTAAAGGGGATGGAAACCTAACCTGGCCCAAAGGTACAAGCATAATGTATCTTAATGCTATGACTCGTGCACACAAAATGGCCCGAAGTCTCCCAAGGACAGAGTCATCCTTGACAGAGAAAGAAATAAATTTGTTTTCTTATTGGTAATTCTTTGCTACAGATCAACAAAAGAAAACCCCATTTGGTTATAAAGTGACCTTGTCCACAAGAGAAATTAAGTACGTAGGTGAATAAACTGATACCTGTTTCAAGCCAAATAAAGATTGCTGCAAACACCATCCAGAGCAGCAGTAAATATTCTTTTTCTTGATTGTTTCTAAGTCCATACACCTGTTTTACGTTCACATTTCTATATTCTCTGCTCTCCTCAGACCATCTATTTGCCACCCCTGTCCAGGTAAAAAATGCTTCTTATTGCAAAACATTGTGCAGAAATCTCCCCTAGGTGTTTCCAGGTGTGCTGTGCTCTTTGCTCAGCATGTCTCTCCTCTGCCTCCTCACTTTGCCTGTTTTTTCAGATTTATCCCTGTTGCGTTTTGTACCTGAAGCGGTAGCATCCTTCTCCATCACCTCCTGGGCAGTCCTGTGCAGCCAGGGCATGGCTGCAATGCGGTGACCCTGGCAAGGCAGTGGCAGCATCACTGGGAGCCCATGCTCCCACCATTTCTGGGGGATGAAGGTCACCCAGGGATGGCTGAGCTGCACTAGCGCTGGATGTGACTGGTGGCATGTCTCTAGTTATGGGATGACCAAGGCTGCTGGCTGCTCTGCCGGGCTGCCGCTCCTCTGCCTCACACTGGAAAACTGCAAATTGCTCTGGGAGCGGTTGCAGAAATGAGGCGTTGTGTTTAAAATGCATGGTTAAATCATTTAGTCAGGGTTCCTGTATACTGCTGACCTAGGTGTCACTGACTGCATCAGTAACATGTCAATAGCTCAGCCTGGTGATAACGAGAACCAGTGAATCCATTGCATGCTTTGAGGTTTTAACAGCCTTACTGTTAAAAGTCTCTGTCTTATGTCTACCCTGAATTTGCCCACACACATATCTCACCTGATCTTTCCTGTCTTACCTACAGTTCCTACTTATTGGAGTGCCCTTGTAGGGCACAGCATTTTCATGGTGCGGACATCCAGTCACATCTTTATCCCTGCTTTGAGAACTTAAATAGATCAAACTCTTTGTTTTTCTGCTTCTGCTAAGCCGAGTTGTCTCGCCATCAGATCGGTTTCCTGGCTGTTCCTTAGGCTCTCCCCTAGCAACCTTTGAAACGTCGACAGTAGGAATGTTTGCAAGCAGGTGTCGCTGGTGTTGCCCACAGAGTTGTGTCTCCTTCCTTTCTCCCTCTGTCAGCTTCCACAGTGCTCAATGCTGCACCAGGAGCTCGTGGTGAAAGGCTTGTGCGCAGTGATGTCTCCGTTGCCTTTGCAGTCTCCATTCTGTAGGTACGGCCAGCACTTTTCAGAGACACTGGAGCATCTCTATCACCGATGCTACACCAGAGGAGCCATGACTTCTTTAGCCAAGTTTTGAAACCTCCATGAACGGGGACTGCACAACCTCCATGGGTGTCTGTCCCAGTGCTGCGCTGTCCTCCTCATGAAAAGGTCTTTTGCAATGCCTCTCCCAGCCCAGAACAGACCCGAGAGTGGCAGCGGTGCAGAGCCTGGGCTGCTTGCACCATGCTCTGTTGCTCTCCAGCAGGTGCTGGAGTAAAATTTTGCAGTTCTGCTTTTGGCTGGAAACTTGCAATTTGGTTGAACAAGTCCAGCTTGCCAGTTAACTTAGCTCTGGGTATGACTGCATTGTCTGCTTTGTTATTTAATATTCATGTATTCTCTGTGTTGTGTGTCCTCTTTCCCAATTCAAGGTTCCTGCATTCTTCCTGGTCATTGATTGAACCACTCAGGCTGTAATATTAATACTCATGGAATATAATTGAAATCACCCTGTGTACTGCTTCCCCAGTGGCATCCCTCCTCAGGCCATGTGTGTCCATCAGCTATCTGGTGTAGTGTTAACATATGCAGCATTATGGCATATATCCAGCGAGGGATCTGGGTTTTCTGTTCAAGAGCTAGAACTGCCTTGACGTGGGTGACTGGAAAAGCTAATTCTGTTTAATTTATTCAAGAAAATAAAATGCATGAGTAGATTGTACTCTATATACATAACTTTTTGAATATAGTTCCTGAAAGTAACTGGAGGAAGATCCAGAAACGAAATTTATTTTTTGAATCACTTAACAACCAAAATATGGTTGTGGAGTCATGTTCATTGTCTTTACGTTGAGCTAGGATGTCTTCTGCAAAAAATCTGTATCTTCCAGCCTAGAGTCAAATTATGGCTCTGACATAAAAATACTGAGTTAACTTCTCGAGGCATGGGGCCACAGCAGCTACTTGCACTTGTCCCTTCTGTTGTTGAAACCCTTGGATCTTGGAACATGTCTAGATAGTTTGTAGACTCAAGGATCTCAGCATGTTTCATGCATCTAAATATTTCAGCTGCAAATTAAAAATCAATATGACAAATCAAGGATTTATTTCTGGAGGATTTATTAACCACCAGGTGACTCAGAAGTCGCCACCACCATGGTTGGTGACGTGAGTTCAGGACTCTCATTCAGCAGTCACGCAGGTGAGCCGGATACAGCGCTATGAGTGATGTTATGCTAAGCCACCCAAAGTAGTTAATATGCACTCTATTCTAGTGATTCTGGGTGTAGATGCCTCTATCATTCATTTCCTCTTTGTCAATATTAACTGATATGTTAGTGATTAAGTTCAGCCAAGGCATTATTGTGTCGTCATTAATCATGCCTACATCTGTCATAGAAGTCATTAGAAAGAACCCGTTGCAGCTATTTTTATAACCCATTTAATTTTCATGCAGGCATTGCATTTTAATTCTTGTAATGTATCTTCAGAATGATAAAAATTTGCATATCTGCATTCACTGAAGAGGATCTATTAGCCAAAGCACAAATAAAATGCTATTGCTGCCATGGGGGTTTCTGTAGGAATTGGATTCCAATGACCGTGTATTTATGCCTACATACATGTACTGCATTAAAAGGAATCGCTTTGCAGGTAGAATTACTACCCTGGACAATTCTAATTTGTTGGAAATTAAACATAAGTGGTTGATTCTGGCTGTTACATGACATAAATTACTAGCAAATTGCTCTGTAAGATTTCATTATAAAGTACATGCTGCTGTGAATGATTTGCTGCTTTAGTCCTGAACTTTCTTTGTGCCAGCACTTGAAGGACAATCGCAGAACTTAACTTTTGTTTTAAAGTCCCACAAATCTAGAATTGGTGCTATTTACTTGTCTTACTTGGCTTTTCAAATCTTCTTTCATTTACTTTTATCCAAAAGCCAAGCACAAAAGGCACTTGTTGAAATATGTTAGGATCTTATATCAATGCCACACAGTATTTTTAGTAAATGCAAAGCAGCGTTAGGTTCATGAAGCTTTTCCTGTGCTGGTGTAAAGCACAGTAGCACTACTGGCTTTAGCTGAGCAATAACAATGCTTAAATTTAGCTCCTGTGAGAATAATAGCCCTGAAATGTGATGATAGTTCCAAGGGGAAGACTTTATATTCATGGATTGTTAAGGCTGAAAAAAACTTCAGCACCATCTGCATAAAAGTTCTCTTGGCAAACCTGGTTTTAAACACTATTCCACTATGCACCATCAAATCATTCTGTGGCTAGTGAGTTGCACTAAAATTTGAAGGCTTTGGCCATTATCCTAACTTCAGTGAGAAGCAGCCATCCTTCCAGTATGAGTGCAGAATAGCTCAGGTACCACTCACGGGCAACTTGATATTTTGGGGACTTTACCAAGATGCAGGAATCATTTTTCCTACTCCATAGCCTGTTTCTTGGCTGTTTCTTTTTTGGCCTAGGGTGGTAAGGAGGAACTCAAGGGAGAAAGAGAGCCACAAGTCATCTGTCTGCTGAGATGGCCAGAGATATGAATGTAATGGATCTGGCACCACTTCTCTGCTTGGAGCTGTAGGAGGTATTTAATCACTGAGGACAAGTAGAAATAACCCAATGCTACGCTTTTCCTTATCTAGGATGGTGCCTTTGCATCACACCCTTGTGCTATGTTGGCCTCGAATCCAGTCCTGTGGCTCTTCCAGCAGCTTCCCTAGTTGTTTGCCCACCGTAGGCACCCTGAACAGTCTTGTGCTCTTGAGAAGAGCTTGAGCTGGCTGCCGCTCCTTGCTCTGAGCAGCTCCCTTGATTTCAGGCCTTTAGTGGATACAGTCAACAAGGTCAAGGACCCACTCAGCAAGCAACAGGCTGGCGACACTGGAAAGAAAATGCAGCTCGTCAGGGATGCGTGCAAGAGAAAAAAAAAAAAGAAATAAGGGCGCCCATGTTGGAAGAGCTGGCATAGCAGCCCATGCCACCGGTCATTCATGCTACAGCAGCATCGGGGAGGTCTGCGCACCGACTAGTGACCATGGTATGAAATGCTATGATATCATGGTAATGCTGTGAAAAAAAGTGTTTCCGAAGATTGTGGGATCTGACAGAAGAGGATGGTTTTCTTACAAGAGCTAGAAGATCATTATTCTTTCATGAAAGACTTAACCATCAGGAGATGGCCTTTCTGCAAAATTTTGCTTAAAAGAGGGCAACTTCCTCCTTATTGTTTTGTAGCTTGAATTTTCTACTGAAATATCTAATATTTCCAAAGAACTTTAACTAAAAATACAAAAGCGTAGAGCAGGAAGACCTATAATGGTCAAAACATGCTGGTGCTTCTCTGACCAAAATAAAGGAAATCGTATATATTGACAGAGCTTCCTGTTACTGAAAGACCAGACGGTGACCAGAAAAGTAATTTATTAAAAAACATATTGATTCAATATGAGTATTGGTGATGGTAGTTCTAAAGCCTGCCTTTGTCCTAAATGGATTTGCATATGTGCTGAACTCGGGACGCAGGTGTGGGGCACAGCCAAAGTTTTATGGTCGGCACAGCGCCGCACGTTGTTGCTCCTTTGCAGCTCCCTGTTGGCACGTTGCTCCTTTGCAGCGTGCATATGTGTGATGTGTGCCACAACTCCCCTGATTCGCACTGTTTCGTCGTGTTTGCATTTCAGAGGGGTGGTTTGGGCAGGGCGCCCTCCTCTCTACTCTGTACAGGTTCAGTATCGTAGGGCCTCCTCCTGCAAATGAAGTGCTTATTGTGGGACTGAGTAGCCTAAAAAAGTGATTTTGCTGCTAAATATTTCAAGGGAACTGGTATGAGTCACTTCAGGAGAGAGCGAGGGTGTATCATACCTGTCTGGATCACCGAGGGAGGAGAGCTGAGCGCCCTGGTTCAAATGCACCCGGCAAGGGAAGGTCTTTTACAATATTTACTATTAGGCTTTTAAGATGGTTGCTCGGTACAGCAGATAGCAAATACTAAGTGAGTATTAGCTGTTACTTGAGTATGTAAGTGGTAAAATGTGTTAAAATCTTCTTTAACCTTTCATGTGGTAGTTTGATTTAACGACTGTGAAGGTTAGTCCTTGCAATTAAATACTAGAGACTTTTGATTGAGGCAATATAATATTTAATAGTGAAATATTGAAACTTGTAGTTATTTTCCAGGTGACTTTTAAAGAGACAAATAATATGTGTGAATTAGGGGTCTCTTTATTTAAAAAATCACATTTGTACATAGACCACCTGGATGTTTATGTAATTATCTCTTAGAAAAGCATAGAGGAATTAATAGGAGTTAAACCAATATGGTTTAGGAAACATTACTGCTATTTACATTAGTTCTTTTACATTTATGTGTTTGCTTTGCTTGTTTTTCAGTTTTTATTTTAACCTACCTAAAAAAATGCGGAAGAGAGATATTAAACTATATTGAACAGTACAAAAGAAATATTTTTAAAAGTCACACTTTTTTGCAACACTTAGTAGACTTTTCCTGCAAGGACTTCTGAAAATATACTTCTGAAATATTATGATGAATTGGCCAGAGAAGGAGAAGCAGAGCCCTTTCTGGTCTTTGCAAGGCAGCAGGGTCTGGGGTTTGGGGGTGGGATCTGAGGAGAGAGTTCCTCCTAATAGCTGGAAGGGCACATCTCGTAGAGCAGGAAAAATAAGCAAATCGAGCACAGGGAAAGGAGAGAGACAGCAAGTCTCGTACCAAAATAATAACAGTTCTCATGTCTAATCAGGTAGTTATGTTGCCAGTTTCTTTCAAGTCACATTGAATCTTGAGTTCCTCCCTAGCCCAGGAGCTTGTATTCACTGATTAAATATCCAGGAGTCCTGTGAAGAGATTTGAATAGTGGAAACAATATAGTTTTAACAGCAGGGAAGGGGATGATTTGATCAACAGCAGTTTGGGTAAGGCTGGGCTGGAGGAATGAGATGTGACGAGACCGAGATGCAGCAGAAAGCCAGCTCTGGTAGCACTACTTTAAGATGTTGCTTTGAGTTGATCTCCACGTAGGTCAGCCCTTTGGTAACCGCGGGAAGTCTGCTCCAGGGAGAACAAGTAAGACAGATATGGAAATCTTTCCCCATACTTGAATTTAAAACAAGCTTCCTGGGGTTTGACAGATCCCCAGTGCCATTTTTTTCACAACTTGTTCATCCACTTCCGAAACAAATGCCCTGTTTCGTGATCATCAGTTGCTGGTGGGGAGCAGCTCTGAGCAGAGGCAACTCCCGTGGCTTACAGCCACGCGCAGCACGGTGGCTGCGTGGAACGGGGACACGCGGTGTTTGTTTTGCATCACGGCATTGTTGTGGGATTGCAATCTTTGATGGGTCCCTAAAACACTCTGAGACCAAGCGTGCGGCTAGCAAAACGAAGTACAACTCAGACCTACCGGCAAAGGTGGCAGGTGATGTTTGTGTGCCGTATCTCCTCAGCTGGAAAAGGCTTTGAAGTAATTGCAAAGGTTTTCCTAGCTAGCTCTCGGCAAAGCATGCAGGGTGCACGGGTGTCACCAGTGGTCCCTGCTTCTCCAGAGATGTTTTTTGATCCTGGGGAGAGACAAATGTGGGTGCCATGACTCACCTGTGCAGCAGGAGGGACACCTATTAAGGGTTGAGACACTGCTTCCTCCCTGATTTCTTGTAAGGTAAAAAGTGTTGCCACAATTTTCTTCAAGATTTATATTTTCAGACATTACCATTTTCATTTCGCAAAATACAAGGAATAGCAGCACAGCCCACAGAAGGTCATCAAAAGAGTAGACGCTATTGAAAGACTGTGGATTATACCTACTTCATGGCTTTTTAAAGAAACTCATCATTATTCAACAATCACATTCTCGCTACAGCTAGTCAAATAAAGCAAATAATGATTTGCAGATATGTGGGAAAATTGATGCTGCAGCTTTGCTTCTAAGTTATTTCTTGTTTACTCATTTGAATATTTTTCACTTGCAAAAGTTTCACATGTTTTAGAACAAATATTTAATCTTCTGAAATTCGGAGCTGCTGTGTGATGCTTGCTGCTTGTTCATTATTTTCAGAAAATTTATTGTCCTGTCAAGAAGCTAAACCAGGACAGAGGCATCAGCCAGGAATATCCCAGCAAATTTTCTGCAGCCAGCAGGTGCAACTTGAACCACAAAATCAAAGTTATGATATTCTTCAGAGTGGTGACTAGGGTTCTGTGACTGTAAATCCTTCTGCAAACTATGCACTAACCATGTGCTGTTGAAGCCAATAAAAAAAAATAAATATTGCATTGAAATCTATGTAACTCAAAATCCACCTGACTTAACATTTAGACCTTGTTAGGTCTGAAATTTAGATTAGCTGGAAAACCTTAGACGCCACTGAAAGCCCAGTCTGGCGCATGCTGTCCCTTGTCTGGATGAAGTGTGAGAGTCAATCTCAGTCCTGTGGATAAGGCGATGCTTTGTGTGTCAGGAATAAAACCCGAGTTGTGTCTAAGTCTTTTAACTTCTTTATTCGGGTGTTGTTTGTGTCTAGAAAAAGACATCACCTTCTCCCTGCACTAAATGGAGTTAACCAAAATTACCCACTGGCATGTCTCTATAATAATGGCCCTGAACGGTGACCCATGGTTTTGGCTCGCAGCTCCATTGGGAGCATTCCCTGGTGCTCTGCGGGGGTCACAGCTCGTTCTTATCTGAAACTCTGCTCTGCCAGACGTCCCCGGTGAGATACCTCCTTCTCTGGCTGGCTGGAAGTCAGAACAAGAGTGATAAATTTAAGAGATGTCCTTTTTCTTGCTGATTTTGCCCTGTCACATCCTCTTGGGTGTCAGACAGGTTTCACGTGACATAGTGGCGTCAGTGCAGCTTCCCCACCAGGCTGCTGTTACTTCAGTTTTAGTCTATTAAAGGGAGTAGGAAAAGCACCTAAAAAGGCACCTGCCTGCAATTTCTGCCTCGTGTGACATTTTGCTGCTGTGAGCTCAAGCCTCCTCTTTCACCTTTCCAGCTCTCAGTGAATGCCCTCCCCATGTGCCTTGACTAATTCAAACTGTTAATCATCCTGGAGCAGAAAATGTCGAGTGTTTTGCTGTGAGAATCTGTTGATAGACCAGCTCCACAGGAGTGTTCCAGCTTTCAGTAACAAAGAAAACCACTATTGGTTTTAACCAAAACCATCTGAAAACATCTGATGAGCTTCAGCTGATCCTGGCTTTCTAAGCAGCAGTTTGATGAGAAAGAAAATTATTTAGGGAAAGTCAATTTTCCACTGAGATGTTGTTAAGACAGCTCTTGTTGACCACTACCAATGAAAACTGCTATTAAACATTAATTTTACAATGGGAAGGAAAAATAAAAAGAGTGTAGTTAATATCTGCACCATCGTGTTTCTTTGGAAGGAGTTAGACTCAGGAGCTTGCCCATTTTCATATACCATTTCCCCCATACAATTCTCCAGAACTGGCACCCTGTAGGAACCTATTTGATGCTCACTGCATCACCATTAAATTACACCTTGGGCAAAGCGTTGCCCATCCCTGACGCCGTTCACATGAGGACATGTGTGAATGTGCTCCCTACACTTTTGGGGTGAGAGCTAAACAGTCCTCTCTGCCTCTGGCATTGCTGGAAGGGCATTTGCTCAAAAGCTTAACTTATCTGTCAATTAAAGCATCCTCTGCGAGTGACAGAAAGCATTCTCTTTCTCTGCAACTCTGCAGAAGTCCAGCCTCATTAGGAGAAAAAGCTATTTTAATTTATTTTTTTTTTTAAGCTAGAGAATAAAAGCAGATTTTTATTTGTCTGACCTTTTGTACGCAGGTAGAGCTGATAAATTTACCACTATAACCTAAAATAAATTGATCCAATTACCTGAGCGGCTGCAATATAATCCTCAGCATCCTCCTCCTGGCTTGCAGAGATCTGTGCGTGCTAAGGCAATGCCCCTCTCTTGTTTTCCTTTTTTCCAGAGTAATTACTGCTTATACACTGAATTTGGCAACACAGAGTATTGCTAGGCTCAGAGGAAAATATTTTTGTACTTGTTAGTGCCGTCATATTTTATTTCTTAGCATGTTATCGGATAGTTGTAATCACTGTTGTGGCGGTGTCATGCTGTGTGGATAACAGGCTTGTTGCTCTGTAAAATGGGTCCTGCTCCAAAGGGTTCAAAATGGGAATGAACCAAGGGAGAGAAACATGGATGGATGTTGGTGCCCGGAGAGACGGACCTGACAGCAAACCAGAGGTGCTGGCACAGCCAGCACAGGGCTCAGCATGCTCACTGCCAAGTTTGCGGGATTCAAGTTATCTGTTTAGTTTTCTAGTTTTCTTTCTAGGTTGTTTGGGGTTTTGTTAAGTTTACATGTGTGTGATTTCCTTATTTGAAAATACAACTTTTTTAATATTAATCAGATTTTTTTTTTTTTTTTGGTGAAAATATACCTGAAATAGTTCTACCACAGGCAATGAACTATCTTCCCTTTTTCTTTTGTTTCCAAATAAAGATTTGAAAAATATTTTTCAGTAGTCTTACAACAAGAAAAGGATCTCTGAAAGCCACTTGATGAGGATTTCTGGGGTAGATGCTCAGCTGGCATCCGTAGTTGTATCTCTAATGAAACCCACAGCGCCCTGGCTATTTGTGCCAGCTGGGCACCTGCCCCGAGTACTGAGGTGTTTCCTGTGTAAGAGATGTTTTCTAAGGACTGATGGGAATACAGTAATTTATGGTAAGATGGATTTTTAAAAATTGCCTGTTAGGATGTTATTCAAGTGCCAATGGTATAGTGCAATGATCGATAAACACTGTAAAGAGGGTGTTGGCCTGGGTGCTACCTATCCTAATTAGCTCTTATCAAAGGTGTGCTTCAGAAACACAGCTCATTGCCTACCATTCTGCATGACAGTGATGGTCCCATAGGTAGCCAGGAGCAGCAGAGGTCCCCAGCAGGGTGTCCCTCCCTGCCCTAGCACTGCTCCTTCCTGACCACACCAAGGAGAAATACCGAGGCTTCATTGTTGTCCCTTGGTCAGAGAATCATTTCGGTTGGAAAAGACCTTTAAGATCATCAAGTCCAACCGTTAACCCAGCCCTGCCAAGCCCACCACTAAACCATGTCCCTGAGCGCCACGTCTACATTTCTTTTAAACACCCCCAGGGACAGTGCCTTCACCATCTCCCTGGGCAGCCTGTACCGGTGCTTGGTCTGCTTGTTTGATCCGTCCTGGATTGTGTACATCCTGGGGCTGGCGCTTCAGGCTGGCCAGAGTTACAGAAAACTTTGGTGCTGTCACATCCGGAAAGTGAATTATCCATGCAAATAGGGATTCCCCTTGACATGCCGCGGATCGTTTTCTGCACATAAGGCTGGTTTGTGAATACATAGTTCCAGGTCGATTTTGCAGTTCTATTTTAATTTACGAGTAGATGTGCAAATTATTTTTTTTCTATTTCTGGACATAATGTTTTCATTTCACTGAAATAAATCCATTACCCAAGGTTGTAATATCTGTATCCAAGCTTTGGCTGGAAAATTAATGTTGTCATTTTCATGGGGATCACCACAATCATTATGTACTTGAATTCCCTAAAGCTCTCTGGCCATCTCGTTTGGTCTTCTCTGTGTCCTGGCTTTCAGGTTTCACTCAGTCACATTCGCATCCAACTCAGCAGCTAAGTAAAACTGCAATTTTGACTACAGTAGAGATTCCAGAAATGTATGACCTGATACTTTCACAATCTGGTCAAATTCCTTTGAATTTTCTGTCTAGTTATAAGACCAAGCAAGATCTATGAGCCCAGCACCGTAGGAGGATTCTTACTGCATCAGAAGAGTATCTTCATGAATCTTTTCTGCCAAACTCTTCAGCATTATTATGAACTCTCAATTTTTTTTCACAAAATAAAGCCTACTTTATTTTTTTCATTTATTTAAGTATATATGCTTTTGCTTTCTGCAGGCCTCTGTGGGAACCAAGGGAATATTGTGTCCCATAATCTCAGTTTTGCCACCAAACCTCTTGTTAGTTATCTTTAAGCCGTAATGCTATTTATAGTTTATGGCAGTTACTGTTATCTTTTTCAATTGTGTACATATTAGATTTTTATTTATCTAGAAGAATACAGTGTTTGTTTAGCTTTAAAAAGATACAGACAGACTGCAGTTGAGAAGCTCGGTTACCCACCTACTTCTGGAAATTGTTGGAGGCATTTTCTTGGAGATCATGCCCTACCTATACACAGGGATAAGAATAGCTGTAAATCACTTTTAAGAGCTGTAATGACTAAATAATTTACCTGTCCAGACTTGCGTAGCGCTTCCATTGTTCCCATTTCTGGGTGTTCTTATATGGCACCAAGAAAAGACTGACTCACCGAGTCTTCGCAGGGTGCAAAGCAAAGGTGGCTCTCAGCAGCTCCTAACAGAGCAGACAGGCAGGCAAAGGTGCTCCTCTGTCCCCTGCCTCCCCAGGCAAAGGGTCCTGGGGTCTGGGGGGGGGGGGGCGGAGGGGGGGCTTTGGTGGGTCTCATCATTGGAGAAGCACGGTGGAGGAGGGCTGGCAGGGTGGATGCTGCAGGCAGAGCTGCCGTCTGCTCCCAGCCACACTGCCTGGCACATCCTTTGCCATCAGAAGGTTTTTAGTGGGTAGTTTGTTTTAGCAGCACTGGGTCAAGAGCAGTTTAGTGGTCCCAGTTGAGTATTTATACAAATCCCTTGGAAGTGATCACTGTTGAAACGGGAATGCTCTCCAGCCCTTGGCGTCAGTCTGGCTGCTTCTCTGCGGTAGCCAGGAAGCTGATTTGAATTTACCTTTTGGTGTTGTTTTTTACTGCATTAGATAAAATGAAGTCAGGACCTGGAAAGCTTAAAGTGCCATTTCATTTTAGTTTTCAACTGTGTATGAAAATAATCCTCAGAATAACTGCAGGCACCCAGAAAGAACAGGTGGAGGATGGAGAGACATGGGAAAAACGACTGCGTAGGGCTGGAAATCGTGTAAGGCTTTGCCAGCATCGTAATGAGTCCTGCAGTGCAGATGAATAGAGTGATCTTTCCCCCGCATGTTTCAGCATCCAGTGATCTGCTGGAGGCTGTATTCCCACCACCGGTTTTAACCGCCACTCGTAGGCGTATCGTGCCCGGCCAGGTCTGACTCTGCTCTGACTTTAACCTCCAGAACAAAAACCAGCAATGAGTTGTCCAAATGGCTGCAGCACTTTGTCTAAAGGAATAGTTCCTGACCTTTGCCTTAAACCTGCTGCACGACATCCTCACTGGATCTCTTCTTTTCGGTTAGCTCTGGACATCACCGTCTGTTTGCACCATTAATGAACACTGAGCTGTTCTCAGAGAATTATCCTGAGAAGCTCCAAGATCTCCTTCTTGAAAGACACCACCTGATTAGGCTCCAATAGCTTGAACTTCATTAGGAACTGGGATTTCCTTTGCAACTGATGAATCCGTTACGTGCATGGGGTTTATTACAGATTTACTCGGTCCTCAGTATTCTTCCGCAGCTGCTCTGAGCCACATTCAGATTTAAATCCCCAATGATGCCCCCAGCATTGCAGTCCACTGTATGGCCTGTGAAGGTGAGCAGCACATCTCTTGGGGAGCCCACACCAACATCTGATTGACAGCTCAGGTACTGTGAACTCAGCAGCTCTTCTTTCCCTGTATCACCTGTCTTCAAACCCTTTAATAACACACAGTATGACCCCCATCCACCAGTGCACCCTAATCCATGGGAGCTTGGGTTGTTGTGTTTTTGGGGTTTTTTAAAGAGGTTTCGCTAAGGAACCTTGTTACAAAAAGAAAAGAAAAAGAAAAAAAAAGAAAAAAGGAAAAAAAGAGGAAAAACAGAGATTTACTGTCAAGTCTACTGCCTGCCTGCTATAGGGACTCCAGTAGTGTGGCTTCTCTGAGCAGCTTTGCCAAGGAAGTCTGCAGAGTTGTATATCAAACAAAAACGCACAGACTTCCTTAAGTTTTAGGTTCAGAACAAATGGTATTGGAGGAAGGTAAAACTCATTAAAATACTTGAGTAGACATTAGATGTGTTATACTGGCTGTATTGATCTATACAAGCACAGATCAGACAGCAGACTTCCATGCATCTAATTCTGGTTTATTTACACATATATATTAATGAATATTTTTCTTTGTTATAAAAGCACACAAACCCCATCACCAACAATGTAATATGTAATACCTACTTTGTAACCTATAAAATACTCACTGATGTGCCCTGGGAGACAAAGTGCTGCCTCTGCTGGAAGTTGAAGAAATGCCGCACATTTTTCTTAAGAGTAATCTTCAGAGCCTGGGCATGTTATATCAGAGGCACAGGCATAGACACAAAAAAAATAAAATAAAATTGACTGCCTAGCCCAAGCCTTCATTACCAGGCAGGATACAAATCCTAGCAAGTGACTCCGTAACTTTAAAAAAAAAAAATAATCGAAGGAGAGAAGAAAGGGTGCCTTTTTAAGCTAGAATGACTCTGACTTTCCACTGCACATCCCTCAGGCAATAAAATAATTTACAGTATGTTTCAATCTGATATTGGAAACAGCGCTTGCTCAAATTGTCTCAGCTTCACTGGCATTTTAAATACATGGTGGTTTAGCACTGTTCCCCAGCTGGGAGGGTGTGAGTCCCACCTCCCGCATGGCTCGGTCCATCACGGGCTGGTCTGCAAGGTAGCAGTGTGGTCCCCTGCCAAACTAGACCCTCAGGCCTCGGGTGAGGATGTCACAGACCTGATTTATCATTTATTGGTCTTGTTTTCTGTGGTACAAATCCTACCCCAAGAGTATTTAAAGGTTACTCCTTCTCTGTAGCTGACACGTATAGTTGCTAGAATAGCATTCCTGTTGGGTGGATCAAAGAAAAAGTGGCCGCGAATACAATAGAAACGGAAGCAGAGGCATCAGGTTTTCATATTTATTGTTGTTGCTGAAGCTGGGAGAGAGAAACTAATTAATTAGTTTAGGCTAGAATGCAAATTGAAGAAACCAAATCAGCAGGTGAAGTCTGTGCTCAAGGCCACACAGTCAAAATAAATTCAGTGGATGGTATGTTTTCTCCTTAACAAATCTAGATAAAGTCCATGATACGATCCTCACCATGAAGAGCAGCTGCCTAGTTTAAAACAAGCAAGCATCCTTGCTGTCATTTCTCTTGATAGCTAGGAAGCCTTTATTTTCTATTTTATAATCCTTGAGACAAGAATGTACTTAGGCTAAAAAAATCATTAAACATTAATATAAAGCCTTTTTTAACTTCAGACTGTTTGCTTTCCAATGATAATTGTTTAGGAGAATGAACTGTACTCCCTTTGTGGCTTTTCCATGTATTTTTCAAAAACTAATACTAGAATTATGAAAGGTAGGAATAAGTACAGCAAAGTAAATTAAATCAAATTGGTAAAGCCTTAGGGAAGAGCTAATGCAAATGAATTAAAGACATATAAGTTCCAAACAACTACAGAGTAAGTTTCCTTCTGAGCATCATTACTCTCAGAACATGCCCAAGACACTAGCACCTTCCCTAGCTGTGAAGGCACTATCTTGTAAAAACAAAAAACAGAAAAATAAAGTGTTGGCTCTGGCTACTATCATATATTGTAGCATTTATCATCCTTTTCCTTTTCCATTAACCTTATTACCTCAAAAAGTGTAACTCTGAAATGAGCAACCAAAGTTAATTTTCTTTTTCTGTCACTGGGTATCATCTGTTCATGGATAGATGGAAATTCTGTATTTTAAAGACTATTTTGACCTTAAAGGCGGGGGAAACTTTCATTTAAAAGCTGTTTATAAGGTTAAAGCATCTTGTAAGTAAATAAGCCAGGGGAACAAGAAAGAGGGGATGGAGTACCAATGTAAGTTAAAAGTCATTAAAGCAGAGCTGCCATGGAGAAGTGAACAGATAAATATTCTTCGCTGAATATGGTGCATCAAATAGAAACAGCAAGACAAAAGAAGGGGATGTTATTACAAATTGTGGACACGTCTTGGGTATTCAAACAGTAAATGAGCTTGTAAGTAACAGGAGAAAATGATGGCCAAATCATCCATTAAAGGCTATTTACACATCACATAGCTTTCAGAAAGTTTTTGTCCCAGAGCTGTCCAGTGCCCTCTGCACTCTCCCTGGCCCCCAGGTGCTCAGGACTGGTGGAGGATTCCGGGCCAGGCGGGTCTTCGGTTAGATGCTGTTTGAGCATCCTTATGTTGTATTATTTTATAAGGTAATCTGTGTCCTGCTCAAAGCTGGTGATAATTTCACCTGGATTTAAAAGTGTATTTTGGTGCTGGCTGTGAGGGTAAAGGCAGTAGGGTGGAAGAGGTTGGGGCTATGGCATTATCACAGCTGAAATGGAAAGAAAACCAGGAGAGCTTCTCAGGGTGGAGAAATGCCTGGGCAACAGCCAATATTAGTAAATTTGATTAGTAATTTATCTGATATCCACTATATGTCATGATTTAGAGGGTATTTTGAAAGTATGAACAATTGTAAAACAGGGTAGTTAGAGGAAGATATGATAATCTGTGAAAGGTAGGTCAGGCTTCACTAGCTGAACAGCTCTCCCTTCGAAGAAAGCTGAGATCTGACACATTTTCTTTCCCTAGAATAACTTTTATCTTTAAGCCAACAATTCCCTGCAAAGCTGCTGCCTTGGGATGCTATTAGTGAAGCAGAATAAGGTGGAGAAACTGTACAGTGAGGGCAGATGAAGACGCTATTGAGTTGTGTTGAAAGGGCAAACATCAGGTTGGAGAGAGAGAGACTGGTGGAATTTCTTACGGATTTATCTTCTTTTGTATTTTGTATTCTGTACCTGGGTGCAAAGAATAGTTGTACCATAATGAAATTTTCTGATGACACAAAATTGGGGGGTATTATCAATGGAAAGAAGGCATGTGGTATTGAAGATTTAGGATTTCTGGCCTTTTATTTGCAGTTATTTGTGGCTGTACTGCAGTCCATGTACTAGTTAGGAATCTGGCTTCAAGATTATACAGAGCTATATGGTATTTAATCTACGAAAAAGAAAGGTCAGGCTTGGATCGATGGAGTTTTGAATCAGTAGTTTCCACATCATCTCTTCTTCATCAGTCATTTTTGGGGGAATCTCAGTCAGGAGCAATTGTCCTCAAAGTTAATATCTGCCATTACATCACCCTGTACCACTGAGCCCTGTATCCCACCTCTGATGCTATCCACCACTGCTGCCTCTCTGCTCACCTTGCTGCTGAATCGTGGTTGTCTCCCAGTAATTCCAAACTTGGATCATGATACAAGGCAAATGGTGATTATTGCAATGAGCTACAAATGCAATAGCTGGACGTCATGAGCTCTAAACATGCTGTCTTAATGTGACAGTCTTCAGCATTTACCTTAATTTCAAGTACTCTGTGTTTAGCTGGATTCTTGTCTAAGCAAGAGGTGGGGACCAGCAGTACATGTGCAAGTACGGCTCCTAATTTAGTGGAGCTGAGGGCATCTGTTCACAGTTTCCATTATGTCGGGAATTCAATATCAGGAGCCTGAAGGTTATTGCTATCTGTGATGGGGAAGCCAACGAATGAAGAACCTGAGGACAAGATGCCATTGGAGAGAGAATGGTGAAAGAGAGCTCCTTCTGAAAGGAGCACAACAATGACTCTGTGAAGTTTGTTCTCTTGTCAGGGCTTTTATATTTTTATGTTTTATGTCTGTGAGACAGCTCTTTTAATATGGATGCGGAGATTTCATGTATCTTAGTGGCACAGGAGGCTTGCAAGGTTTCTTCTTTCTCATGGGCTAAAAAATGAGCTGGTTTGTTTGGTTTTTTTTAAGGGGCAGAATGTCTTATTACTCATTGTTTTGGATACAAGTGGAAACACATGCACGTTTTTCATGTATGCTACTTGATCTAAATAACTCTGCTGACAAGAATTAAGTGCCAACATTATTCTGTCCAGGTTACCCTTATACTTCTGCAATGAGTGAAGTTATCAAACGGCAAACGGGAGAGTGAAGTTAGGTTTTTGCATACACTGTGTGTTGGCTATATTTTATTTATTTTGTATTTTGCTGGAATCAAAAGTCTGTCAGTTTGTAGCTGCAAATCTGAATTATTTAAAATGCAGTTTAATTCAAGTTATGGGAAAACGGCCCATTCTGTGCTTACTGTAATGTCAAAACTACCACCTGAGTGGATAGAAAAGATTAACATATGATTATGTATTTGTTGAAGCCTGAAGGTAGCTGCTGGGGTGGGATGTGGAGGGGTATCTGTGCTGCTTCATCAGTCCATCATCTGCCACTGCAAAGTCAGGTCCCCCACTGAACACAGAATCGCTGCCTCGAGTCTGTGCCACAGTCATTGCTGCCTTGTGCACTTCATCTGAACCAAGCCAGGGCTTTTATCTCTTTTGCTCCCCCTTCCTCTTTCAGAAAGTCCCATGTCTTGCAGTCTGTGGCTCCTCTGTGAGGTCTGGGAGGGCTGAACCTCCCGGGCTGCATGGGCACAGGACCTGTCGCTGCATCTCGAGTGATAACATCAGCAAAGCAGCACGATGTCGTTAAGTACTCATCAGAAAACATCAATAAGCAGGATGCAATGCTTTGGATGCGTACATTTCTGTTACTAGCTGATTGGCACCTATTGAGATTGTGTACTTATTGTTATTGAGCTCTCCTCTCGTGGATGCCGGGTGATGCTGCGGTGCTCGAGCCTTTCAGCAGTGGCTGGTTAACTCTGTCTTTCATGCTAATTCGCTTACGAATCTCCTGCTCTCCCTCCTTGTCTCCCACAGACCCCCCAGCCGTGGAGCCCACCTTCCTGGAGATTCGTCAAGGTCAAGGCCGGAGCATCACCATGAGCTGCCGGGTCCTGAGGGCATATCCCACCCGGGTCCTCACCTACGAGTGGCGCCTGGGCAGCAAGCTCCTGCGTACTGGCCAGTTCGACGTGCAGGACTCCACCGAGTACACTGTCAGCAGCCTCTCCCGCGACAGCTACGGCATCTACAACTGCAACATCATCAACGAGGCGGGTGCTGGCCGGTGCAGCTTCCTCGTGACAGGTAGGCTCGGCCAAGTTTTGGTGCGCTGAGACGGTGGACAGCGAGCTTCAGGCTTGTGTGTTGTTGGGTAATGTTACTCCTGCTTCAGCTAGGGAATTACTAAAGAGATGCATCCTTCAAAGTAGAGTCATGGCTGAAGGCATCTGGTTTGGATTCTGGAGAGGTTGGTAACAAAATAGGAGACCTAGCTTGTTTCACTGGTTAAAGATAAAGGATAAAGATTTTTATGTGCAAAATGTAAATATCCCTGCTCTGCAGGCATCTGTTGGTCTGCTTTTGAGAGAGGCCTGGGAGAGTCATCAGGCAGCAGATGTCTTTAGTTGAAATTTGAAATAAGGCCTGAATTTTCCTTTTCTTTCGGTACATTCAGCAAGCTCGGAGACTGGAGTGGGCAGACCACAGTCTCAAGCAGATTTGAGCTGCCTGAGTACAGAGGGGTGTTGAGCTTTGTTCCTTTTCTTAAAAAGCAAAGGATGGTGTGAAGTTAGAACACAAGATCACAGACTCGGGGAGGATGTGCACCCCCTGCCATGTTCTGCCTGTGCTGTATAATTAATGCTCTGGATTTTGTGAAACTTTATATGTATTTTACCTTTAGTGTCTGGGATATGAATGTTAAGCTGAGTGTTTAGACAGGCAAGTCTTGATTCTTCTTTAGTTACCATGACTGGAAGACTCAGCTGCCTGATCCTGTAACACCCCGTGCCTGCAGCACGTGTGGTACCCAAGCTGAGGTCCTCTGGTCCCTGGAATCCCGTCAGCTATAGGTTCCCCATCTGCCTAGTCTGGTTGTCCAGGCACTAATTTAAATCACCGGAGGTAAAAAAGCATCTCTATTAAATGAACCCTCTCCTCCCAAGGTCTGCGGTGTGTCAGGAGCCCCCTGTTCCTCTGCACCAGCTGTGAGGGGTGTCCAACCACCTGCTTTGTGTGGGCTGTCTCCAGCAGTCTGCATGAGCAGCCCCAGCCCCACTAGGGATGTCAGAGCAGTAGCCCCATTTCATCTCAAAATCCCTCCTGTCAGCTGCTTGAAAAGGAGTGATGGGAAAAGAAACCAACAAGAAATTCAGAATATCTGGAGGAGAACTGTCTTAGAAGGAACCATCCCCCATTGTAGTTGAGATTTTATTCTCGTTAACCGACTTGCTCCGTCTACAACCAGATCTAAATGAGGTTTTGCTTTTGGGGTTGCTGGAAGCTCCCTGAACCCTGGCAGTGTTTAGGAAAATGGGCGTTATTATCAGCTTCACTGCTACCAGCATAAGGGGCATGGATTTAATGGAAGAGCTGCAGAGCACCGCTTAGGGACCCTGCACAAGTTCTGCACAAGTCCTGCACAAGTCCTGGGGACCAGGGTAGACCCTCTGTACACACCTGTTCTGGAAATAAAGGAAATAATTTGACTCAAACATCCAGTGTTTGCCAGTAAAATTTGGGTTTATAGGAAAAAAATGTGGGCCTGCTTTCATGTGGATACTTTTTTTTTTTTTCCCTTTTGAACCAAGTTGAACGGCATCTTGCTGGCAGGCATTTCATCGGGCCAGCGGCGCATGGCACAAAGGTGGTGGGAACACAGCGAGCACCCCAGTGACCGATGGCTCTGCTTCTTTCAAAATGTAATCAAGCCTTTGGCTGAATTATCATTCAGAGCCTGCATGGAGGTATTTTCGCAACCACCAACTTCTCCAAATCATTGGAGTTTATTCCAAAAGGTGGCTCCAAAGGAAAGCAATGAAACAGTCTTTTTCCTCAAATGAGTAAATGCAGTTCAATTTGCTGTTCATCATGCTTTGGACCCGAGACTGTGGAAACCTATTCTAAGGCAATTATTTTGCCAAGACTGAGGCAATCTGAGTGACTTTCTGTGATTTATTACCATGCCAAAGCAAGCCACATAACTGAAAATTAGTACTAAAATGGTTTTATTATATACTCTGCCTTGTGTCCCTCCGTGTGCCTTGCTCATTTTCAGTTTATACCATTATGCGAATTTATGCGGTATGGTTGGGTTAAGGATGCTGAAAGTAACATTTGGACTTTCACGCTTTCCTCAGTCCTTTAAGGTTAAAACTGACGTATTCAGCAAATATATTCTTTGACACGTGGAGTGGAAACTGCTTTCAGGAAAGTGCAGCAGCTGTATTCTTGTCCCAAGTCTCATCAGGACAGATGAAGTTAAAGCACTGGGGAACTGGAAATGTGTAGAAGAAAAATGACAAAGTGGTTAAAAAAGAGGCTTACATTTCACCGGGAATGTGAATATTGAAAAGAAATGGGTTACTTCTTAGACACACGCACAGAGAAAAAAGCCAAATAAATAACCCGGTGGCAGGAATCTGGCGATAGCGGAGAGCTTTTCTTTTGGTTGGAATAATGGGAGTTGTTGTAGCCCATTTTTTAGTCAGTTTTATTTCCAGATTTTCATGTGGTAGTGGTGTGCTGCAGTGCTCACATTGCAGGGGCTGTGGAGAAGCATTGGTATGCTAAGAGAAAGGTTTTCAGTACAGTATTAAAAGCAGCCTGGATGAAAAGATTTCTACTGGCCCTAGAGTTTGCAAAACCTGTTTTTACTGCATTTGTATTTTGAGCCAGATTTGAGAAGATGAAAGCAAAATAAATCATATGTGGAAAAGGGGGTTAATTTATATCAGGTGGGCCAATCTGAGGCAGATTTAACCTGCTACTGTCTTAACAATAAATAAGAACACACAAGCAAAATTGTATTTGTGGGAAAGCAAAGCTGAATTTATGCTACTCACAGCTTCACTATCTGTATGTTTTATTCAGTGGCTGATAGCACATATCATAGCCAAAGAGCAACACGGCAGTGTGTTGTTAAAACCCTGCTAAGGCTGGAAGCAAAGAGAGGAAAAAAAAAAAAATGTAGAGGATGTCATGAATGGCAGTCACTCTTGAAGCCTCCATGCAGGTGGAGGAAGGATCTGAGGGCTGGAGAAAGAGGCTGGGTAAGCACGGGGAGGGTCCCGCTCCCCAGGGAGGCTGCTGGTGGGGGGTGGTCCTTGAGGGGCAGACCTGAGCCCTCCCTGGGTCACATCCTGGCTCCTGCCAGCCCAGACTGCCTTGGGGACACCCTTTTCACAGCAACTTGAGCTTCCTCAAACTCAAGCTTGTTTTCCTTGTGTTTTCCAAGTTTCCAACATGCATGGGATTGGTGAAGCAAGCCCTCGCGTTGCTGTCGGGAGGGCTGGTGCTACAGTGGGGTTTGTTTAGCAATACTCGGCACACCTGGGGAGCTTCTTGGGATTAAGATTACCCGTAATCGAGATTACCTGGCAAGTCTTGGCATTACACTTCTGTCTTCGGGTCTGGGAATTTTGGCAATCTTTAACCACTTGCCCTGAAATTTGCTATGCTGGTTGCTGCCACAGGCTGTTCACAAAAGCTGCTGTCCAAAGGTATTTTTTTATGTAAGGGAAACAATATTTCTTTTCATCCAGGTTAGGTTCTTGCAGCTGTTTAATCAGCATGTTTACAGGGGCCAGATACACATCCTTGCATGGTTCCTTAAGTTGCATTGTGAAATCTATCATATTCTTGGGTGCTGGCTTGACAACGCTACTTATAATTTGTGAGATCCTATTTAAATTAGTAATCATAACACTGGGTAGTACCTAACAAAGCTACTAATGGCATTAATTTGACATTGTTATTTTTACCAACTAACTTCTGATCCCAGCATTGAGTGAAGAATGTTTTGAAAATTGATTCTGGTTTTTTTTCTGTTCTGTGGATTTATTTTTTTTTTGCCACAAAATATTGCATTAATTAATGAGCCAATCTTTAATTATTTACTTACCCAGTCTTGTGTCACACTTTCCGTGCTTCTGGCCAAGAGCAACATCAAGCCAATCAGCTCATAATTATGTAGGTTATAATTGTTAACTACCAGCATGATCACAGCTTTCCCTTTCGTTGGAGCTTCACTGGGTGTTGCTGAATTAAAGACAGAGCAGAGCAAACCTGGGGGCATGTGCGTACCCACCCGTGTCCGCAGTCTAGCTGGGAGTGTCTGCTCAGTCTGCCTGAGGTTCTCCCACCCTCTGCCTTCCTTTCCCCCATGCTTTAGGAAATTGGAATCTGAGGAGCTGGGCACTGAATCATCCCTTCCGTATGATCCCAGCATCCATACCCAGTAGGAGCTGTGTGATTCCTCACGCAGCCTTGTGGGAGCATCCTTGCTGGAAACGTGTTCAGAAATTCCTGGCTCGGTGTTTCTTCTTTGCCCTTGGCACCATACGTGGTAGCACTGTGGTCTGTGTAACAGCGAGCTGAAGTCATATGGGATTTGCCATCCAGCCTTTTGTGAAAGCCGGGATGCTTTTGCCACAGGGCATCGTCTTAAAATAAATTGCAGACACTTGAAATTGCAGGGTGTCGGGTTCTTCTCCATGGCCCTGTTAGCTGAGTTAAACAGTCTCCTGCCATTTAAAGTTTTATAGCTTCATTGATCTTTTTTTTATTAGGGGAAGGACTTTTGCACTGAACTGAGGACAGAAGTGTATGTTGTTTGTAGCTTTCCATTGTGGTTTTTTTCCTCTGCAATCTCTATGTGATTCACATAAAACAACAACCAAAAATCCTATTTTAGAAATCTTATGTGAAAGCAGATTCATTGTACTCTTTTTTTTCCCCTGCACAATCCCAAAGTGTCAGGATTTTGCCAGTGAACTGTTTTCACTCTACCATTTATTTTTTTTTAATCAGTGTGAAGGCAGCATCCCAAGCAAGTAACACAGTGCAATTGTCACAAGCTGAACTGGATGTGCGTTGGCTGGAAGTGAATTTCAGTGAATGTTTTCATTAACCTAGTATGCTTTAAAGCTGTAAGAGACCATCTTATCTTCCCGGTAGCACCAGCTGGTCACACACACTTGGTTTAGGGGAGCTGTCTAGGCAACTCATTTAATCGTAACTTAGGGGCAAGCCCAGGTCCCTAGCAGAAACACCAAAAAGTAAGATTTTGACCCATTTGATGTGTGTGCCAATTCATTTTGTGCTCATTTCTAAACAAAACTTTTAACCCAGAGTGGAAGCAAGTGTGGCCTGACTATTCCTCCTAACACTGCCACGTCCTCCAGTTAGCCCTGTGACGCTGCTCTCCTCCCCCCACCGAGAGGACAGATTCTGCAAAGTGAACTGTGAGCCTCAAACATGTGCAAGTAGCGGATAATAATATGATTTTATGCTCTAATTGTTTGTCTGGAGAACCTCCCAGTAATCATGCTGTTATTTTACCCAGGGTATGAACCTTGCTAGCCGATAGCCTCTGGCTGGTGGTCAAAACCTTTCCTACGCCTGTTCGAGGCTGGGGGCTGTGCTCCTGAAGTCCAGGCTCTGCTGGCAGCTGCTGCAGGCGAGCTCCATGCCTCTTTTATCAAGAGAATTTGGAGGAAATTATGTCGACTTGTCCATATTGAAAAGGTTTAGTGTTGCCAAATGGGCTTCGTAGCTTCCTGAGCTGGGAGGTGACAGGATTCCTGCTCTGTTCCCTGCATCCTCCAGGATGGATGCACCTGCCCGTGCTGAAAATACCCAGCCACTGAAACCATCAGCCTCTGCTTGGTTCTGACTTAAAGGAAGGCATCTACTCAAGTCTAAACAGATTCAAGAACCAGATTACAATAATTTCATATATTGAGTCCTGTCTCTCACCCTGGCTTATTAATAGGAACATTTCCAGTTAATATTTTTCAGACTTAAAGCCGTGTTTTTCTCTCTCCTGCTAATATCCTCAATAAATATTCCAGGACACTGACTGCATAGCTGGCTGTCCTGGGTTGATTAACACAAGGTGCCAATGAAAAATGAGATCTGGAAAAATATTTTCCAGTTTTTCTCTTTTCATTCTACACTGTAAAGTGCTTCTAGATTAGCACTATATAGTGCTAATATTAGCATTTCTATATTAGCATTAAAAACCTGTTTGGTTGGGACAAAAATGTGTGTGGTTCAGTTGGGAGTGCCCCTTTAATCTGAAAAATCAGAGGGGAATGGCAAATGGGAGTCACAGATGTGTTACTAGGACAGGCTTGGGACAGTTCTTGGTCTTTTAGTACGCTTATATGGAAAAGGCAAGTGCTGTGCTGGAAATACAGACATTTCCTTTTCTCAGAATAAATCAAATATTCTGCTCGGTAGACACACTTCTGTTTCTCTTATACACATTTCCCTCAGTGGGAATTAAGGAATTATATTTGCTTTGTTCTTTTAAATATTTATCTTTTTATTTTAATATGTGACATTTTTCCTCCAAACCGTTTACTGTCGATATTTTTGGCAGGGTAAAACCCTGGTTCAACTGAAGTCTAAAGAAAACTGATCCACTCTGGTGAATTCAAAATTTGTCATGTAAAGCCAGCACCAGAGGGCTTGAGGGTTCGTGGTTTGGGTTTTTTTAAATCAAAATATTCCCTGTTTATGCTCTCTGCTCCTCTAATACTGTGATATCTCCCCAGTGCCTTCTTGCATCCCTTCTCTGTGTCCTCTCTGTTCGGGCAAGTCCCCACACAGGTGTGCAGGAGCCCTGCAGCAACATGCTAGTGCCCGTTAGCCAGCTGCCATTAATTTTTAATGTAAAGATCCTCTCTTCAGTGTTATTATTCTTGTTTGTGTATTTTGGCTTTTTTTTTTTTTTTTTTTTTCCTACTGAGTTTGGTTTGTCATTTTATCATCTTAATGCAGAGCAGGGCTTGTCTTTGCAGCTGGCTGCCCCAGGGGCTGCTGCTGCAGGGCAGCACAGAGCGGGTCTTCGCCAGCGTTCTGCTGCGTTACGAGAAAATTCAATTTAGCCATTTTCCCCCTCAGAGTATTAGTTAGGCACTTGATCTCATTTCCCTCCAACTGGAGTCAAATTTAGTGCTCAAACAAAGGGAGAGGCAGGAGGATGAAGAGGGGAGGGTGACTGGAGGGAGGTCACCCTCTTCTCTCCCCACTCTCACCCATCTCGTCCTCTCACTTCTCCGCTCTATTCTCCCCATGTGGCCCACGCTGGTTTCAGAGCATGGAAAACAAAGTCACATGAGGTCAAAGAAGGTCTGCACAAATATACCAACAACATACACACAAATCTCTTTTAAAATAGCTGACTTGCACTGTCAGGTACTTGGATGCTCCTGTCCTTCTGTATTCTTCCATTGCAGTTCTCTGCTCCATCTGCTCCCTGGCCCCAAATCCTCTATTTTACCTTCTTTGAGTGTTAGAAAAATTATCGATTTTTCTAATTCATTATCCTGTCGTAAAGATTTATTTAAATAAAACAATTTAGTATTACTCTTTAACATCCAAATAGTCTTGGAGCGTGTCTGAGGACATCTCTGAAATCAAAGTGCTGCTTGGACTCTGCCTGTGTTTGTACAGGTCATTTGTGACTGGCTGCTGGCTCTGGACCATGGAGCACTAACCTACTTACTGCTTTTAGATACTTCATCTGCCTCGAGATTAGCCATGACATTTTCCCGAACCGCTGAGATACTCGTGGTAGTTTGGCCCTGGGTCGTTCAGTGGTGCGTTCCCGTCTGTCAGCAGGCACTCAGATACTTTGCTTTAATGGCCAATTTTCTGACGGTTATCCTCTTGAAATCTGCTGGAGTGCAAGGCTGAGACTGAGGTCCAATTCCCTTTGCTCTTTATCTTCTTCTCTTGGGTAGTGTTATTGAGAGCCTCGGATTGAATTTTCATCTCCTTACTGCTGATTTACAGCCTGAACCAAGATGCTATCGCAGTGATGTCTGTTTTGGAAAATTGCTTTAAAACCATGCAAAAGTGGAGAAGAGTACATTTTCCCCGCCCCCCTCCCCCCCCCCCCCCTTTTTTTTTTTTTTTTTAAGAATTCAATGCTGGCAAGACTAGCTGTCTTATTTTCATGGTTGTCAGCAAGTGCAGAGCCTGTTGACTTCAGTGGGATGTGTAAGTGGTCAGCAGCATGGAGATGTGAACCCATCCAGCGATGCCAGAGCGTACAGCCCAGCTCTCCTTCCTGAACAGGCCACCCTGGAAGAACCTGGTGCATCACCAGGTTGGAGATACCCATGCACTATTTTGTGCCTTGGGCTGAGCTGTGGGGATTCACGGAAGGGATTGTGTTGCTGCCCGTGTCTTGTGTTCAGGTGAGGATCCCACTGAAACGATCATGTTTGATTATCAGCTTGGATTTGGATGCATCTGTTCCCCAGAAAGTAAGAACATTTTAAATAATACCGTAGTGACAGACGGATGATTCCTTCCATGTGCTTTACTGAAGAGGAGAGTCCTGGCCATGGTCAAACCATGCCTGCAAGTTGGTGGTCTATCTGAGCTGTCTCTGGTACAGCCAGTAATGGCAGCAGTGATGAAGGCACGGTCTCTCCACCCAGGCTCAACCCAAGCACTTGTACCATGCTCTGTTCAATTTGTTTGCTATTTAAATGGTTAAATTCCAGGTGCAAATACAAATATTTGGGTACTGGCAGGTGCCTTTGCCCATGCGTGCTTTGTTCTTGAGAAAGTCAGGTCCCAGCACGCGGCAGAAATTTGGTGTCTCTCACTGCAATGTCACCAACCCCATGACCTCATCACTGTGTGGTGTGGGAAAATGATGTCTGATGTCTCTGAGCTCCTGAAAACGGGGCAAGTTTAGAGATAGGTTAAATGAAAGGTTCAAGGCTAGGTGCAGTGTTATTTAGCAGCCCCAGACTGGTGTACTGGCATTTCCAGGTCCCAAGGTGTAGCAGCTAGATTTTCAGGCATGACAATGTCCCAGATTTTCTTCCCTATTTTCTTACAGTGTCACATTTGTATTTTGAAAACAGTTAAGTGCCAACGTTGCTTTGTTTTAATGTTTGAATGCATGACAGTGAGGAGAGCTTTTCTGAAAGCTCACCCAGAAAACACAATTTAACCATCAAATATGATTTCAAACAAACAAACAAACAAACAAACAACCCCCCCAAATAAGTAAAAAAACTCTATGCCGGTTTTCTGGAGAAAATGCTGTTGGTATAAGTAGAGAATTTTGCCTTCTTCTTTTTTGAGGGATAAATGTAAATGAGTGTGTTGTCAAGAACCTACTTCATGGCTGATATGTTAAACACATTAATTAGGTCAATAACTTCAGGTAGTCTTCAAATGCCAAATAAAAAGGAAGAATATCAGGCAGAGCATGGTCCCTTCTCCACGACACAGACCAAGGCAAAGTCCTTTTCTCCGCCTCGCTGGGCTGCTTTGCTGAAGGACCAAAAATTATGTTTAAATGGTATAGGCTATACAGAGGGTGGGAGGCTTTTGTAGGTGAACAACAGGAATATTTTTTCCGTGATATTTATTTTCCAGAGCTTGCACAGATTTCTGGAGGAAAAGGCTTTCAGATTTTAGATTCAAAAAGAACTGCCGCCTTTGGTCATGATGCAGTTTATGTCTTGACCAAAATCTGCTGTTGTTTACTCCGGTTTATTGTTCTGTGTGGGGTAGTATCTGCTTTGTGTTAAGCATTTCACACTTGAACAAGAAGGATTATTTACTGCACTGAAAAAACTTAAAACTTTAATAAAGAGAAACTTTTCTTATATATATATATATATATATATATATATGTATGTATTTTTTAATAAAGCAAAGAAATCTTTATATGGCACACAACAGAAAGCTTTTTAACCAAATTAGGAAGAAATTGAGACCTTCAAAGATTAAGTCAAAGAGGTTAAACCTGGTAAAATGTAGTATGTTTTTTTTTAAAAATTGAGTTCAAAGAAAATGTAATCAAACATCAAAACAGCTTCCTTAGTGCAGTAAAAGTTTTTTGCCTCAACTGCAGATTTCGTATTTGTGCTAATCTAAATAATTTATATGAATCCAGAAATGAAGTCCCATTAAATCTTTTCAAACAAGGTTATTTTTTCCCTCAATCAAATCTGTGGCTAGTAAGAATATAGGTGTACTCTGGGAGGAGCCCTCTGGATGCAGGAATGTTTCCTTATGGAGCAGAGGGTTTGGTGAACGGCATAGTTATTTGTTAAATCCGCCTGAAATGCAGAAATATTGAGGATAAAAAAAGCCTAAATAAACCAATGAGCTAGATCCAGGGCTATTCAAAAGGTTCATGCCTTCATTTTAGGAAGGATGTGGCCGTGGAGTGCATCCCCCGTGGGAAGCACAACAGTGACAGAGGGAGGCCCTAACATCTCTGTCGTACTAGAAGTACCATATACAAAGGAGAAACAAAAACAGCAGGAGAGCATGAAAGTTCCTCTGTCCTCATCCTACCTTCTCCCCAAACAAACGCAACACACATCATGGCATGAGAATTCACTCATTGCAGAGCTCAGATAAAGAGAGAAAGGGTTCGGCTGGGAAAGAGGAAGCAGCAGCATCTTTCCCCATCATCAACACTTCCCTCACTTCCAGGTTGAGTGTTTGGGACCTTGTCCTTTGGATCTTGTCTTCAACGCTGAATTGTTTCAGGAATCAGTTTTTAAGAGAAAAAGCAGAAGGAAACATCAATTTTTGCTTTATTTCAGTCAAAATTTGATTTGCATTTTCAGTTAAAATGCAAATCAGCAGTAAGTTATTCACTTAATCCTGATAATACGTGGAATCATAGAATGGTTTGGGTTGAAAGGACTTAAAGACCATCCAGTCCTACCTCCCCTGCCCCGGGCAGGGCCCCCTCCCCCCAGCCCAGGCTGCCCCCAGCCCCGTCCAGCCTGGCCTTGGGCACTGCCAGGGATGGGGCACCCACAGCTGCTCTGGGCAGCCTGGGCCAGCGCCTCGCCGCCCTCACGGGGAACAATTTCTTCCCAATGTCTCATCTACATCTCCCCTCTTTCAGTTTAAAGCCGTTCCCCTTTGTCCTATCGCTCCATGCCCCTGTAAGAAGCCGCCCCAGCTTCCCTGTCGGCCCCTTTGGGCACTGGCAGGTGCTGTCAGGTCCCCCCGCACCTTCTCTTCTCCAGGCTGAACAGCCCCAGCTCTCCCAGCCTGTCTCCACAGCAGAGGGGCTCCAGCCCTCTGAGCATCTTTGATTTCTCCTCTGGGAGAGCCATTAATGTTATGCACAAACTACTTAAGTAGCTAACATTAACTACTTAACATTAACTTTGGTGCTCAAATTAACTTTGTGCACCTCTTTTCAATATGGCAGTTTCTTTATTGCATCTTTTATTACAGTTCAACTCCACTGTTGGCTTCTGTTTGCTGGTATCAGGGTAGGTACATTAGTGTGCCGACTGCCCAGACCCCTCAGAGGTGCGTTCCTTGTCCCCAGAACTAGCAGCACTATGTCAGCTGGCCGTGTCTGCCTGTTCCTGGCCCTGCTGGGTGTGCTCTGGTAGGCTTCCCAAAGTGGATTGCATCGGTCTTCCACCGTGGTTTTCATCTCAGGGCTGTGATAGTTTTCTCCATGCAGGACAACTCCTAGCTCTTTTTGAGGAGCATCATTGACTCTCAGGTCAAGCATCACTGACTCTCAGGCATCAAGGGGAGCCCGACGCACCAGCAGTACCTGGCACACCACTCGAGGGTTGTGCTGGGATGGCTCCCTGCTGCCTCTCCAACAGCTTTTACCTCCCTGCAACTTTATAGGCCAAAAAAGACCCCCAGCCCTCCCACAAGGAGGTTCCTGAGAAGCATCCTGGGACTGATCTTATTATCCCTGTCCCTCCAACGAGGCAGGCAGTGGTGGTGGTACAACAAGTCCCCTCCTGGGTGCATGTTAGTAGCATCCTCTGGTGTTTTAAAATCTCCCTCTCCTCTCCATACATTAAAAAAAAAATAATAAAACAAATCACACACAAAAAAAGAAACCAAAACCTCAAAAGAACAGACTGATGGCAGTAGGATGCTAAATAAGTGCATGGGGCTCAGCTGTACCCTGACTCAGTCATAATTTAGCAGAACAGCAAACCAAGATGCCAGATCTTATTGTTCCCAAAGCCCTGCACAATGTCGGGGGCATTTGCTTCTCTTGCCCATCCCTCCATTTTTCTGTTTCATCTCAAATTGGAGGTCATGGTATGCAGATTTCTAGAGGCAGCTTTCAGTGCTGCTGGGATTTTTTTTATACCAAAAAGTAGTGTGAAGATACTGGATGTATGCTGAAGACTTTCTGCTTTTTTTACTCCAGCATAACAAAATCATGTAAGACAATTCCAAGCCTCTGGCAGATACAGTAAATCAATGTAAGAAATTATCTCAATAGTGAGGAACCTTTTTGGCACTAAGATATTACTGACAAAACTCCTTCAGACCTTAGCATGTCCCAGTATAGACAAGTCATAAGGCATAAACCACGGACTATTAATAAGACTATTTTCTGACCAAAGAAAAGGTTTATGTCTTTTCCTAAACTGTCTTTAGTGTATTTCTTTGCAGTTAGAAATTGAGACTTAGTTAAAAAAATGCATTTATGTATGACTATGCAGCAGGATTGGCTAGAGGAGCAGTGCTGTTTTTCAAGGCACCTACTGCCAAAAGTGAGTGAACCACTTCAGAGTCTGGGCAACTCAAACACAATTTTATGCACTTGAAACAGGAACGGTACAGAATGAAACAGAAATGTGGCAAGAAAGAGAGGTAATAGGGGAAAAATGTGTAAAGGGGAGTAAGCTGGAGATTCATAACCTAAAATCCTGTTTGAAACCACACCTCACCCTTGGAGAGCGTACTGTACTTTTCTTAAATAGTGCAGCCAAACGCTTGAGCATTGCTACAAGTCTGATGTTTTGGTGGAATAACAGTCAGTTTAAATTAATTAAACTCCTCTGAAACCTTTTCTCCACACTGTATCATTGGCTTCTTCGCTATACAAAGACTAAGACCACTTTCGCAGTTGCGTGTTTTATTGAGTTATGAGCTCTGATCTCAGGGATACACTCCTGCCCAGAATCCAGAGCACAAAACAACTCTACCCCTTCTCTAGTTGCTTGTGTTTGATGAGGAAAATTATCCAACAAGCTCTGGCATTTAGAAGAGCAACTAAAGACTGAAGACATTTTTTTGTGACATGACTCCTGTCTTGTAGACTGTGTTTTTGAGTAGTTGGTGGATATGGTTGCCTTGCTGGGAGACAGACTTTGAGCATAGCTTAACCTCAGAAGAGTCAAGAGCACAGATGGAAGCCAGCAATTTGGATTTAAATTATCTGTGCATACAAAAATCTTTAAGTAGTATACTTTCTTTTTTTTTTCCCCTGGTTCTTAAGTTGCCTAGCCATTTTGAGAAATCATCAGCTTGTGATACATTACAGCAGGTTATCCTCAACTCTGAGCATGAACTACCTTTTTTTGGAGTCCTGTTCCCTGGGTGCAGGATTTCTGATGCCCAGCCCCCACTTTCACTTGCCCACAGGCAAAAGCAGGGGTTTAGCTGAAGAAGAAACTAGTATATGAGGATCTAGGCTTCTTGAGGGCAAACTGGCATCTAGCCATGGACCAAAGCCTGCCACACACAGAGGTCTACTTGAAGCCTATTCAGGGACACAGAAGCAACGTGGTTTTATTCCAGTAAGGTTCATTCTCCTAAATGGGATGCAGTACTCTCAGAAAGGGTTTGAAAGGATGGAGATCTTCACCTGTGACTGTGACTAGATAGGGACCAACCCGTCCTTGTGCTTCCCTCCTTACTGTCTTGAGGACCAGGCTGCAACATGCCCATGTGCTACATCCTTCTGCATCAGCGAGGATGCATCTCCAGGTGTTGTCTGTCTGCTAAAGCTGGTATTCAATGCTGTCTAGCTCATGTGTGCCATATCTACAGGTCTGGCTGCTGCGAGGGAGGACTCTTTTGCCTGCCCTCTAAGTTTCTTTGATGGTCCCTTTGACCTGACTTCCCTATGAGCGAGCCTTGTGAACGCACACTGTGTGCAAGGCTGATGCAAAATAACACAGACATTTTATGTTGTCTTGCAAGTTCACCTCTGTTCCATTTTGCCCACAAAACAGGAAAATTTTCTGTGGAAGGACAACGCAAAATGAAATGAAGAAACACTAGTACGATTATATTTGCTTCTGCACTAATTATGTGGTATGATATGTCTAATATAATAGTTACATCCAGCAAGTTAAACTCTGGGTCTCAGAAAGTCCCACTGATTATACTGAAAAGTTCTGGGTGGACACTTACCTTTTTCGTTTGCTATCTGGTCTGTGAGGTTGTAAATCCAACATTGCCTTTTGTGTTTGGCTGTTCCTTGCTCAGGTTCATCTGGTATTGCTTGCCTCTGTGTGACTCTCCAGGTTGAACTCTACCTTGTAGTTCACTTCCTAGCTAACTTGTCCTACCATTTTTCAGTAGCATGGTAGTTCTACCCAAGTTTTTCCTTAAAGTTATCTGAAAATGATGCAGTGTTTTAAAATGGAGAAAATGGGTTGAAACTGTGTTTTAAAAACCCAATTGCAAGCACACATATCAGTTTACAATCCCATTTCTGAGCCAGATCCTGGGCAGTGCTATGTGGTGGATCACACCTGATCCCATGCAAAGGTGCCGAAATGGCCAACACAGGCTGCCTGGTGACACCAGTGCTGGTGGCTGATGCCTGCGTGCCTTTCCTGCTCCCCAACACACTGGAGACCTCTCAGCATTTCAGGTAGGGTTTGGAGATGGTCCCAGCACTGTGTTGGTGTGATTTTATTCTGTACTGCAGAACTAGCTTGCTGGTGCTGTCACTGGGATCTGGGTGACATCCCTCTGCGGTCACCGACAGACCTGCCCTGACAGTCTTTGCTACTGGCTGCTCTCGCGAGAAATTCCCAAAAGTGTACACCTCCACTGCATCGCCTCACTGCACGTTGGTGGGGACACATCCTGACATGTGCCCTGGACTGGACTGTTTCTTCCCAATCCTTCCTCCTTAGAAGGAATTCGGATTACACAGGCAAGCCATTTACATTATTTACATTTTCGTCTCTTTTTAATGCCACCGTGTGCAGACATGTTCATAACTGCTGTTCTACTTAGGGGTTTTGCCTGCATGCAGATGGCTTATAATTTGCTGGGAAAACTCCCATTAAAGATCTGGATGCCTGGATAAAGCAGAAGTGCACGGAGCAGCAGCAAGTAAGGACAGAGCCAGTGTTGGAAGCAAACAAAATCCTTGATTTCTGTAGACAAGTTTCTGAGCACAGCTAGGATAGCTGATCCCCGTCAGACCTGTTTCTTCTGTTTTTTTTTTTATTATTATTTTGGGGTTTTTTTTCTTCTATTGGTTGTTTTGTTAGAATGGGCACAAGTACTCGCATGGTGCCTGTGGAGTTTGCTGTGTTTACAAGAGATGTCCCAGTCACTCTGCAGGACGTGGATGCGTTGCAAGTCTGGTTGCATTGGGAGTATCAGTGTCTTGTTTGTCGGTGGTGGAAAACTGTCACGGGGAAGCTGAGGGAAGAAATGACCAGGTGTTTAATATCACTGATAGCTCAGTATGTTGTTTTCCCTTTTCTCGGTACAAATATATCTCACGTGCTGGGTCCTTGCAGCCTGGTGGAAAAAGCTCTCTGTTTTGGTGGGAAACTGAGTCTGAGGTAGGGCCTTGAGAGCCCATATGGAGCTGACGCTCCTCTAGCACCCACGGACTGTTTGATTTAAATATGGAGAGACCCGGCAGAGTGAGTTATTTGAATTATTGCTAGAATTAATATATTTCTTTATGAAGACACCCATACAAACTACCTGTAAATCCTTGCTGTCTCTAGCACTGTTTCTCTAAGGAAGATTTGGTTACAAGCTGGCTATAAGTTATTAGCTATAAGTTATTAGCTTTCCAGTAAGTCTAAATGAATGTTACAGGCTATAAAATGACTATATAAATTACAATCTCTCATGTAAAGCTTAATGATGGTTGTAGTAACATTTATATCTTTCCCAAGGATAAGAGAAAATTTCTTACTGTGTTACTGATTACAATAATCTCATATCCCAGTTTCATGTCTTGAGTCAAACTGGCAGTGTGTTATTTTATTTCCACCCCCCTGCAAAAAATGTCTTTGGTCTGAAACTTGAAGTGCTTTCCCATGCATATTGTTCCCTTGCGAGCATCACCTTGCAGTAGCACTACTTCCCAAGGAAAATGCATTGTGGAGCTGGAGTTGGGCATGGACCATCTCTTTCTCCAGGAGAAGCAGCACGTGTCCTCTTCAGGTTTGTTTTTTGTCTCTTGCTGCACTGTTTGCTTCTCATGAGTGGGACACATCTGTCCTCTGCATCTGTGTCTTACGCCAGTTTGGGAGCCTCAGCCTTCCGTAGTCCAGCCACAGCTTTCCCAGCTGCAGCAAGAGCTCTGCTGTATTTTCAGACTTCAGGAATAAGAAGTTGGGCTCTGTTTAGTTAAATATTAACTAGTCAGTGCTTACCTTAATTCAGAAACACATGCAAAAATGTCAGAATTTGTAATTTATCTCCTCACTTGTATATATTTCTCAAGTTTGCCAACCTAGGGACAGTCATGGATGGATGGGAACTCTAGGAAGTGGAAAAAATAGTCAAATACCATATGTCACCTATGTTCTCACTGTGTGGTCTTTAGAATGTCTCCTGGAGTATCACTACCATTTTAAAAAAACCCTATTTTTCATTCATCTGCTAGGCACAGTAGGTATTTGGTTTTAATTAAAGACCTTGGAGGCTGTGGAGATTATAACAGTGCTACTGAGCCCGGAGTGTCTTCTAAAAATGTACAACAGCAAAGACCATTTCCGAAACACGCAGAGTATTGATGTTGTTTTGTTTCCCGCTGAACTCGCTCCTGCTGGTGGAGAATCTGAATTAAGAGGAGCTTTGCCAGCCCCCTCAGAAGCAGATTGCTGCCCTACCCCACATGCTTGACCAGGGCAGTTTAAACTGCAGGTGGTCAAATATGAAAGACAGTTCTTACTGTGTTAACAGGTTTTTTTCACCAACCTGCTGGTCCAAAGCCCAGTAGAGGTAGTGGACTCAGAGCCAGACACTGCCTTCTTGACAATTAATTTCCAAACTCGGCAGAGTTTGGAAATTTGGGATATTTATTTTTTGGAGTTCATCGGCAGGGCAGGCATTGCCAAATGCGACCTTTTAGCAAAGGTGACAAGGTGTTATTGCTGGATCTCAACCGTGCTTTTCCTGTCATCTAATAAGAAGAGAAAAATGAAGTTAATTAATTCCATCCTGAGGCTGAAGTATCTAATTTGAGGAGTGGAGAAAGGGGTTATCTGAGGTTCTCACGGTGCTTCAACCTTACTCGTTTTTAATGCAAGTCTGCCCTAGGAGAAGGAAAATAAAGTTAGTTCACCCAAAAAAGGAAAGGATTGTGAATGCAGCAGCTGATCGCACCACTTGAGAAGCTACTGCTTGCAGGTGCTGTCCGGGTTTAGTTGTGTTTCTGTGTGGTCAGGCCTGAAAGCCAAGCAAGGACCGGGTAAGCCTGGCCTGGTTCTCCTTTTGCAGTGCGATGCAGCTGATAGGAGGGAAATGACAGCACGAAGCCGGGTCATAGGCACAGCTTTTCAGCAGTGACCAGCCCCACACGCTCAGCATGAGCTGGAGCCCAGCACAGAGGCACTGCCATCTCCTGCTTCCTGGCCTGATGGCAAGCCGCACTGTAGGTGGCTACCGAGTTGCCATGCCAGGGCGATGGGAAAAGAGTTTCTCAGGCACTGGTGGATGCGGGCTCCAGGAATGTGTCTAAATGTCTGATGTCCTTTTGGTCTCCATGGTTTGCAGTGTTTCAGGATACTAGATTGTGGTCCCAGGTGAGGGAGGCGAGTTGCAGCCAGACATCCCCAAGCACAGCATCACTGCTGCCTCTCTGCTTCGCCACCATGTCCCAGGCTGTTTCAAAGGAGCCTACAGAGACTGAATTAAGAATAAACACATTCCTTCTTGTTGACCACAGGATGCTTTGTGGAATAATAAAGATGAATGGTGCAGCTTTTGGAGTAGAAGGTTCTTGGTAGCTGAGCTATAGGGTATAGGTCTATATCTGGGGGCCAAACGAGTGACCCCAAGAGCTAGAGAACACAGAGCTGCCTCCCTGGATGATGTAAGTACTTGTGTGTGATGCTCTGGGCTGCTGATAGTTATTTTATGTTGGATAAACAGAACTGAAAAAACCCCACCAAGAATAAAAGGCATCTCTTCCATGGGCCGGCTGCTCTGCTGCTGGAGCAGATGCACCCTAGAGGTGTATTTTTGGAGAGCCTGGAACACGGGAGTGAAGAACATACTCCAGTTTATGTTGGAGCTGAACCAGACCCTCCCCATCCTGCCTGCTGTGGTTGCTGCAAATAATTTCAGGAGTGGTTCAAGCCCACAGAGCCTGAAGAAACTTTACTATTTATCAGGGAGCCCTAGAGCATCGCCACTGCAGAGCTGACCCAGGGAGTGCCCAGGGAGGAGTAAAAGTCTGCATTTCAGTATTGCCTGTGGGAAGTAGGAGCAGTTCAGTTACTGGCTGGCATTTTGATTAGTTTCTTCCTCCAAAATGATTGATCGCTTGTCTGATTTGAAGCTATTGTGTGTTGGTTCCGGAGTGGATTGAAAAAAGCTGCAAGATAAAAGCTGCAAGTTTTATTTACCAGGAACTGGGGAGCCCATGGTAGGGAAGGGATGGGGGTGAGGCAGCTGCGTGCCTCTGAGTGACAAGAGGGGAGAGCTTGCCCCTGCCTAGGAAGTCCTGACAAGCTTAGGAAGTATCAGGTGAGCCTGGGTGAGGAGCAGGGCTTGAGCTGGGACCGATGGACAGAGCCATGCAGCATGGCCGTGGGGTAGGTGCAGACCTGCAGTACCCAGCAGCGAGGGGGGCTGCTCGGGAATGGCATGCAGCGACGGCTCCAGTCTCACCCACAGGCTGGGGGGGCACCGTGGCAGCGGGATGGAGATGGTCCAGTGGCTGCTGCCTGTTCCTTGCATTGCTCCCAAAAGACTGCACAGAGCCATGTAGTCTCCCAATTGCAAATGTTTCTTCTGTGACTCAGTATTGCGTTCTGATCCTGAGATACGTGTTTTGCCAGGCACTGTCAGAGCTTGCCCCCCTTGTCAGAGGCCACCATTTTCCTTATGTGCGTGTAGTGACACGTTACTATTTACGATTTAACGGCAGCCTCCTGCTCTCTGTATGACACCCCTTTCCTTACCCTACTCATCCTTCATTTATCAGGTCTTTAGCACTTACTGGCAAGTGACATGCTTTCCCCTTACACGCCTGCAATTCCCGGGGGGATTTCTGTAGAGTTCACTTCAGCAACAGGTAAATTACCGCCTCCACCTTGAGCAGAGGCTTCGCTTTCTTTTCTGTTGAGCTGTATTTCACCTTGCTTCGGTAACTGCTTTCCAGTCAGGCACTGACACGTGTCCGCAAACATGCATGCTTGGATGCATATATGTAAGGTATATGCAAGTGGGTGCATATGTGGCTACAAAAATTATTACAAGAAATTATGGGATGTCCCTATACACACGTGAGCCTGCAGAAAGCTCTCCGATAAAAAGGGGGCTGTGTGTGTGAATCAGCCAGCTTCAGAGACTGTTCTAAACTGGATTTATTTGTCACCCAAAATGTCATCACACAGGTCACGTCTTGTCATGCCCTGTTTGAAAGGAAATCCAGATACATTGTACTGTGTTATAAACCTAATTTCAAATTGTATTGAAGCTTTTTGTCAACAAACATGGACATCTTAGGCCCAAGTGAATTGAAATGAAACTCTGCAACACGTTGTGTTTAGTTCCTGGTGAGATCTGGTCTCAGTGGAAAAAAGAATGATGCTTTTTACTGCGAATGCCGTGTTGGAAGGCGGAGGAACTGCAGAGAGCAGTGCGAGCTCTTCCACGGCACAGCCAGCAGATGTCACGTTATTGTTGGTTATTGCTGGCGAGACATTTGATCACAGCGCTGTGGTCCTGGCTGCAAGTGGGAGGCTGGGGATCCCTGTGGGAGAACTGGGGGGAATGGGGAAGGAATCACTAAGGGCACATGGAGAAGGCGTTTCATGGATGAAATGTGTAGTATACTCCATGGCATAAACTTGTATTAGTTTAAGTGTTAACTGGGATGTGGGTTTACTGGTTCAAAGCAGACCATTCTGTCGCTGGAATGGGAACCTCTCAAATCATTTGAGATGGACAGAGTACACATACATTTATTTTGTGCTCCAGTTAGGCATTTGAAAGTTCCACTTGATTCCTAAATCGCTCCCTTCCTGCAAGTTGCAATATATTAGTAAATCTGTATACCTCTTGGGAAGAAACTTTTACTGTAAAGTTGTGGGCAAGTGTCATTCCCATGTTCATGATGCTGGGAGCAGCAGGTACGTGGTCATCTCTTCCTGCAGCAAAAGACTCCCTAGAAGAGCAGCCCCATAGACTTACTTTGTGGGGGTTATTTATTATTAATGCTTGTACTTGATTAGCTTTAGTACTACCATGCACTTAAATGCCTCTTCAGCTGCTCAGCCAAACTGTTCTGTTATGGCTTAGGCTGTCCTTTTCTGGAAACCAAAGCCCAAAGACCTTCCTGTGGGCAAACTGGTTTTGGTAGGGCAGGAGCCCCAGCTTATGGTCTGGTGTTCTGGGCTCTAGTTCAGGCTTTTCTTTGCAGCCTGCTCTGCCTTGTTCCTCTCTGACCAGCAAGTATCAGCGTCAGCTTTCTTATTCAAGCTACAGGTGCGGACTGTAGAACTGCAACTCTCAGGCTCTGTATTGAACTCCAAACAGTACCAGTCCCTGGAAGTCGCTGTTTAGGGGGAATAAGGGAAGGAAGGCCATGTTTGCACTATTTGCTGTCAAACCTCAAGTTTTGGCCAAGCGATACCTTAGCGATGCTGTGCAGATGAAACCTGCAACGTAATAGTGTGAACGGAAAGATCTGAGGCTCTACAGAAAATTCTGGATGAAATGTATCATCCAAAAGTAAGTGATGTGAGGCTGGTGGTGGTTGCAAGCAGAGGAAGAGGGGATCTGTGTCTGTGTGGCTGGAGAAGGGAATAAGGCAAGCTTTTAATTTGGTTAGGGCTAGACTGCTATGGGAGAAAAAGCACTGCTAATGTCCAGCATGAAGCTGGTAGCATGTGAAATACAGAATATTGAAGAGGGCTGTAAGTGGAGCCTCTAAGTGGTGTAACAGGGCAGAGGACCCTAGAAAGCCACAGGGGGGGCTAATCTGCGAAGCACAATGAGGTTTCAATAAGGAGAAACCTTGCTTTACTAACACTGTTATGGAAGCTGGGGAGAACAAGGATGTGCGGGTGGTTCTGGCACCTGACCGGTTGAAGTTTCCAAAAGGACTGAGGCTATATGAAAATGGACGTTCCCAAAAAATCATAGGGAGAGCTTTGTGCAAATGTTGAAATGCATTCCTTTCTGCTGTTCATCCTGAACTGCTTGTGTATCAGCCACCTTCCAGCCTGGAGTGGGGCTGGGTGGGCACAGGGTCAGTGACGGGGGGAAGTCCAAAACAGGGGTGTGGAGAGCTGGAAGGTGTGGGAATATAGGGAGGCTGGAGGTTGACGGGGATGATTTGGCTGCAGGATTGGGACCACGTTGGGAGGAGGAGCAGATCTAGGAGAAGACGTATGTTTCCTTTCGTATATGCAAATAAAGAACAAAGTATCTTCTCTTTCTTATTGAAAATCCTTCATAAAATATATATACTGTAATAAAAGAGAGCACAGTAATGGGCAGCATTTTTCATAAACTCTGCGTCTCCCAGTATTTTACACAGTTAAATATATTGGTTTGTTTAGGATTTATACTCTTCATGCATTTTAAAGATAGAAGGGTCTGGAGCTGTATTTGCCAAAAGGGGAAGCATTTCTAAATCTCTGTTTCTCTTTTATTTTTCCCTAAACATTTATAGCTTCTGTTATAAAGTGCAAGACACCCTGATCATCGCTTACACTGAACTCCTTGTCATGATAAGCTAAAGTGCATACGTGCTACCGATATGGAACAGAGGTGGCAAAGATGCTGCATTTGCAAACCATCTAACGCCAAGCAAATTAGCAGGAATAGATACGGAGATAAGGGGAACATAAACAGACATCACAAGGAGATGATTCCTTTAGTGCTCTGTCTGCGTGTCTGCTAAAGCTGTCACTGTTACTGGTGCTGTGCCTGCACAGTTACTACTGTTTGTTTCTGCATGACAAGCCAGTATAAACACTAACCTGGTACTCTGAAACTCCATCTGGGGTATGTAGTCAGCTGCTATAATTAGGGAGAGAATGTCGTTGTTCAGTTTATTGCCATTGCTTGAAATCAGTGGGTTGTGTTTGCACTCATTACAATTTAAATTTGCAGTGCATGTTCCTGATCTCTTACGTTACTTTGGAAACCATGTACTGGCAACCGAAAATGAAAGGAATTTTTTAGATTATTTTCCTGAGTTTCTAAGGGATAAAAGACTGAGTGATCTGAAAAGAACCATAGGAAGATCTCCTGTGCCTGGTCAAGGATCTCTAATAGGTACCAATTCAGGACCCATTTGAGTAAGTGCATCAACCCACTTCTGTTCAGGACAGTATTTCAGCATTTGCTGAGATCCCAGTGGTGCCACGGGATGCAGCACAAGTTTAGCAGTAAGCACTTGAAGTGGCTTTTCTGTTTGTTTTCTGTGAATCAGTTCCATATTGTGTTTCATACCATTTTTGACCTTACACTAGTAGAGAGTCGGGAGATAATATTTGAACGTACTGCCTGGAGGAATTCAAATGCTGCACAACAGATGCTAATGACTGCAAAAGGGCTCTGTGAGTGAGAAAGTCTGTTACTGGGGAAGAGTACTGCATTTGTTCTGCCACGCTGGGACCAGTGACAGATTATGTTTGTTCCTCTTCCTGATCCAGTCTCAGATTCATTATGAAATAAGTAATTAGGAAGACTAGGCTTGTAACTTGATGACTCTTAGCCATCAGAAAATGATGATGCTTTAATACTGTCTGCTATAATATGCTCTTTAATACGGATGAGCTGCCATCACTTCATCTATACATCAGAAAAACATGCATGTCTACTTATGGTTTGGTCAGCTGTTGCACATTAAATAAAGAATGATTGTTGTTTAGAAATGTGTACAAAGGCATTGTATCAGTTATATTCAAATAATCTTTTCTTTCTTGTGCGTTAGCAAGTGCCTGAGGAGGCCCTGCTGTAACCCATGCCATGCTGGCAAGTATTTCTGTAAATCAAAAGCAGGAGTGATGAGGGCTCAGAGGCAGTGATGGTACCAGAGCTGTGCAGGCAGTTTTGCAGACTGTTCTCTTACTAAACTTGGGGATTGTAGAATCATGGAATGGTTTGGGCTGGAAGGGAGCTTACAGGTCATCTCGTTCCAACCACCCGCGCCGGGCAGGGCCCCCTCCCCCCAGCCCAGGCTGCCCCCAGCCCCATCCAGCCTGGCCTTGGGCACTGCCAGGGATGGGGCACCCACAGCTGCTCTGGGCAGCCTGGGCCAGCGCCTCGCCGCCCTCACGGGGAACAAATTCTTCCTAATATCTCATCTAAATCTCCCTTCTTTCAGCTGAAAGCCATTCCCCCTTGTCCTATCACTCCATGCCATTGTAAGGAGCAACCACCACCACCACCCCAGCTTCCAACGGGATATTGCTGTTTGTCATGGGGAGTCTTCAAGCTAGAAAGGAAGAAATAGGCAGCGCACCTTGGCTACCTCATTCATGAGGTGGTTGCAATGCCATAGCTGTGGCAGAGCTTCTCGTCCTTGAGAAGTGTCCCCAGCCAGCTCTGAGCCATTTCAGAGAGTCCCATCCCTGGGCTGGCTTTGCTCGGAGGAGGTTTGCCTGGCAGGAGGGTGTTCCCACTGTCCCCAGGGGAAATGGCATCCTCCTTTGCCTCTGCAGAATTCACTGCATTCCTCTTCTCCCAAATCCCACTGTTTCCATGAAACCTTCAGCCAGGGATCATCTCCTTCCTGGCAGGCCAGGGTGCATTTCAGTGGGGTTTAGGCTGAGCGGTGCAGCCCATCCCCGTGGCACACATGTTTGAACAGAGCTTCTGCTTGTACAGTGGCAAGCAGTGCTGGTACATCTGTTACTGAAGGGAGTGCACCTAGAACAAATGCAACCAGTCAACAGAAAAACAATACACAGACTTCACATAAAACACCTCTATGGACATATTTTCCCAATTCAACATTGTTAAGTATTTTTTTCCATGGGTTTTCTCCACGTTGCTATACAATGACTAGTTTCTTCCTCATATCAATAGCTGTACAATGCCCTACTTACTGCTTGTCTGCAGGTGCCTGGTGCCAAATAGCAGAGCAGTGCTGGCACATCCTTGTTGGTGCTTGTTCCTAAGATGCTGAGACCCAGTGGTGAGCGCAGGGAAATGCTCCACTGGACCACCGCAGCCTCCACGCTCTGCTTGCATTCAGAACTGATTTGCCAGCCACCACGTTGGTTTCTTCTGCCTGTGCACATCAGCGAAGCAGCCATGCTGCTTTTGGCACAGATGCTGTGTCATTTGAAGCTGGCTCAGATAACTGCTACTGCCTGCAGACAATAAGCCTTTTTTTTTTTTTTTTCCCCTAGGAATATATCTATTTAAGTTGTCCCTAGCTGCTATCCACTAGTTGAAGTACTCTTCAACTGAGTAAGTCCTCACACTCAATACATCTTAGAAGCAGCTATATTCTTGTCCCACCCAGAAGACACATCAGTGTTTGGGAACTGCTACTCAGAAAGGACCTTGGGACATGTATTGCTTTGTGCCATGTTAATTAATCACAGTCGTGTCCTCAGATCAATATTTCTTGAGATCTGGTATCACATCTCCCTGAAGTCATATTCAAGACTTCCATAGAAATTATTATGAAGCAAATTTTAACTCCAGTGATAGAGGAAGGAGAGAGGGACTCTCTTATGAAGCCTCTGGCTGCTGCTCTGGAAGAGGGTTTCTGGGCAGGATATTCCCCTGGCTGCTGATCTGCTGGGCATTAAGTAGAGATGCAGAAAAAGCATCAATAATGCCCAAGAAAAAAAAGCTGTTTGGCCTCTTGAAATTAAAGACATAGGAAGGAAAAACTGCTGCTCACTGCGAATAATTACAGCCTTCTGCAGCATTTGTACAACTCGGGAGCTTCAGCCAGGCTGGAACATGCTTGTGAATTCCCATGAATGGGAGTGGAGAATTGGGTGCTGGGGTTTTTTTCTTCCCCCTCTGCTAAACTGAGGAGGGAGATAGCTAAAATCGTGAACAACCTCTGTGTGCCCAGAAGCACAGTTAGCCGTAATTGATAATCGTAGGCTTCATATGCAGATGCATTCAGGTTGATGGAACAACAGCGACAAGTGCACAGGATGTGTCATTGTGCTGGTCACGCTGGGTGGCCTCCACAAGCGTGCTGGGGAGGAATTCACACTGTATTTTAGCAGTGTAATCTTCAAACATTCGGTCTGTGTATTTGTGCATTTTTGTCTTGTACAGGGGCCAACCCAGATGAGCAAAACTGCATTCAGTATTACCTCTCCTTACCTGGCTCCCACACTCCCTGCATGCACAATCCCAACCTTCTTTATTTTGCACCTGCTATATATTCAGAAGGGGGGCGGGGGGGAGGGGGAACATGTTTTGTTAGTGATAGAAAGGAAAACAAACAATATACTCCACATCAAACTGTGTCATGTACCCTTTCCCTGGCAGAGCCCCAAGCATCACTGTTACTTGGATTCCAGCAGCGCGAGCACAGAGGGAGGGATTAATTAAGACTAGTACATGTTAATGGAGCTCTAAACCCAAGTTCAGATTGCCTTAACAGACACAAAAAATATCATGGCATTAAACTCACCTCCCTCGGGACCTGCTGGAGCATGTCAGTGAGAGGCTGCCCTTTCCAGGGATGCAGCATGCCTGGATCCGTAGAAACTGCCTGCAGAAGCTGCCCTGCCTTTGCCCCTTGACTGATGGCCACAGCATGCTGCTGCTCTTGCCAGCCCTCTCCTGAGAACCGAGGAGAATTTCTCCATTTCCCCCTATGTATCTGAACTGGCACAGACCTGGGGTCCCTCCCAGTGCACCAAAATCCCGTTCCATGGGCTACAGCAGAGTGGTCAGTTGGTCACCGCTACCTCCAGTTAGCTGAAGCCTTGCAAGGTTTGGTCCCAGGGGCAGACTGAACTCCGCCTGCCTGTCCTGAAACGTTTCAATAAATATTTGTATGCTGCAAAAGCTGCAGGGAGTGAGGGGAAGACCCTTCTTGTAGCCCGTGCTTAAAAAGGGCAAATGATGTGAGCCAGGGAAATATCAGAACAAAAGAGGTTTTGCCTTTGAAAGGTGAGGGCGACATGGCTGCAGGAAGAAAGGCAGGTCGATGTAGAGCTGGCAGCCCCAAGGGATGCCCCATTGGGGTATGAAGAACAACAGCCTTGTGCTCTGTGTGCTTGAGACATCTTTGCAGGTGGGGAATGTATGATAACCTCTTCCAAGCATGGCCAGGGCTTGAAGCTGGCTGCTGAGCTGACCCGCTGCAGGTGCTTTCCTCCAAGCAAGCTGCTGCCTCCCCGCAGTCAAGCTGTGCCAAGTCAAGGGCTATGGCTAGGTCTGTTACACCCTTCATCATCTCCTCATTTCTCTAGTGGAGGATAATCTCTGATGAACAGCATTGCCTGTGGAAGCGGCACGGTTGGGTGGTGGCAAGCTCAGGCTGTTTGTCCAGAGTGAGAGCAGACAGTCATGGTGACGGGGGACACCTGCCAAGCCCAGGCAGACTGCCCACGTGTCTCATAGCTCCCGTGCTTCCAAAGGCGACGTGTGCTCTTTGTGTACTCTAAAACACTGCCCAGCTTTCTCATACTTCTGAAGTTAAGGTCTTAATGTTGTGTTGTTAGATTTTGAGCGTCGCCATTCACACCAGAAAGCTCTTCTGTTTGGAGGGATTTAGAGTAATGCAGCTCTTCATGGGTCCTCATTATTTCTCAAAAGGTGACTGTGTTGTTCAAGTGCACATATTGTGACAAGCATCTAATTATGGATCCTTTCTATAGACCCCCAGAGATGCCATTATGTCCCTCTGCAGTAGAAGGAGGAACATTATAATTTGCATTCAGCATGAGCTTTTCTCCATTATTTCCACTGCACATAAATAAGGAAAACAAATCTTACCGACCACTGGTCCTCATTGCATTTATCTTACATTTCGTTTTTCAAAATAGCAGTTTTGCTTTGCTTCTTTTCCTTGGATTATTGTTGTTTGCCACTTCAGCACTAGCATATCTGCTCTAGTCCAGTCTAATTGACGGGGCACCTTCACAGTGCAATTTGCAAAAATATCTTGGCTAAAAGGGCTTTTCATCTTTTGAAAAGAAAAGCTTGGCTGGAGGAGATGATACACCTGCAGATAAAAGCTTGATCAATAACTACAAGATTGGTGTATATTCATATGACTTTTCCTTTGCACCTGTTCTTTTTAATTTTTAATTTTGAATTTTAATGCACTTTTCCCCTCTTCTCACTACCTTTCTGATGACTGAAATTGTCAGACTTCTAGGTCAACATGCCTTCCCGTCCATCTCTATTTACATCTGTAGATTAAAATAGTTTTGAGGAGAAAATACCTAAATACAGTGTGTATTTTGGCACAAGCTCCTGAATTAAAGCTCTGAATTAAAGGAGGTGTGTAATGAATGCATACCCATCTCATAGGTCGGCATGAGCAGGCAGACCACATCTTCCCATGAGACTGTCCTGTGTTTTTCATTGCATTTCATAATACTCCCACTGACAAAATCCCTGCAGAAATTGGATAAGGACAGAGGTTTAAGCTTTGGGAGGTGGAAAGACCTCATTCTGCTTCTGTTTTTCTCTAACGGCAAGTCTCTTTTAGACCTTCACAGGAGGGTAACTTCTGCAAATGTTTCGGTTTCCCATGTTTTTTCTCTTTTTTACATAACCCAAGTGATAAAATGTAGCATTTAATGCAGCAGAGCCTGATTTGTGTTTGCCCCCATCCTGTTTCTAATAGCATTAAGCTCAAAAGATAGAGACTCCAGAGAAAGGAGGCAGAGCCAGTCAGGGCAGGGATGGACCTGTTCCGTGAAAGCTCATAGAATCATAGAATGGTTTGGATCAGAAGGGACCTTTACAGGCCATCTAGTCCAACACCCTGCAGTGAGCAGGGACATCTTCAGCTCTCTCAGGCTGCTCAGAGCCGCGTCCAGCCTGGCCTTGAATGTTTCCAGGGATGGAGCATCCACCACCTCTCTGGGCAATCATGCCAATTTGCTGTGCTTCACCACCCTCATCATAAAAACCATCTTCTTTATACCTTGTCTGAATCCACCCTCTTTTACTTTAACACCATTAACCCTCATCCTAGCACAACAGGCCCGACTAAAAAGCCTGTCCCCATCTTTCTTATAAGTCCCCTTTAGGTACTGAAAGACTGCAATGAGGTCTCCTCAGAGTCTTCTTTTCTCCAGGCTAAGCAAACCCAGCTCAGCCTTACCTCACAGGAGAGGTGCTCCAGCCCTCTGAGTATCTTCCTGGCCCTCCTCTGGACCTGCACCAAAAGGTCCATGTCTTTGCTGTGCTGAGGACCCCAGAGCTGGATGCAGTAGAGTGGAGTAGAGGGGGCAGAATCACCTCCCCTCGACCTGCTGGCCATGCTTCTTTTGATGCAGACCAGGATATGCTTGACTTTCTGGGCTGCAAGCACACATCGTTGGCTCACATACACTTTTCATCTGCCAGTACCCCCAAGTCCTTCTCCACAAGAATGCGCTCTTTTTTTTTTTTCCTTTTTTTTTTGGTCAGTCTTTGACTTGGGGTTTTATTCCCATTGTATCAATCGGGGCAAAACCTGGTGGTTAACAATGCTTCCTACGAATCCAGCTGTTAAAACTTGTTTCAAGTCAATCCAACCCTTTTTGTTTTAAGAAACGGAAGCAACGCTGCTTTGTTAGTATGACATGCTAAAAAAAGTTCACTGCAAAATAACTTAAAAATAGAAAACAGATCTATGTCTCTTTGGCGCATACTGGTGTGTGCTCTAACGTTGTTTAACTTTCCTTTAGGACAAATCTACTGAGACTTTTTTGGGTATATTGGAATCGCATATTCCAGTGGAGTAAGGTTCCCTCAAAGGTTTTTGCAGACACCCCTGCCCCTGCCATATTGTAACCTTCACGGACTCAACTCATTTGCCTGTACAGAGGTGCCCTGCGGTATGTGAGATGCTCTAGGATGGTACAGGCAGCTGCAGCTATGGCTCTAGCAGGTCCTGGGTCTCTTTAGCTCTTGTGTCATATCTTCTACCTGGTCTAGATGGCTCAGCTACCCTACTGCTTCTCAGATGCCACTGTGTGCCCACAGTGAGGCAAACAGATTGGGCACCGTGTCATTTTTGCTGTTAGAGACAAATTACTCATTGTGGGATACTCTAGAGGTGCAAAGGTAATTTGCACATAAAAGTGCTACTAGTATTCATGGGTTTAAGTCAAAGGGAACTCAAATTTAGTGAAATCAAGCTGTGCTTTGTCATGTGTTCAGGCAATCATCCTTAAGTTTTTCATATTTATAAAGCGTGAAGGCTATAATATTCTAGTGAAACACTTGTGTACCCAACATGCACTGTGAGATGTCAGTTCCCTCTGTTGTGCAAATCGGTATCTTCAGCTAAATAATGTACTGTAACAGCGTGCACATCTGTGGTGTTATGAAGGACGTCTTATGTGCATTTTCACTTGAGAATTTGGAGGGAAGATGTGATGAAGGCAGCAGTCGTTGGCATTATCCATCTTGTATCTCCAGCTCACAGATGTCATTTTGTATTATTTGTGCCAGGTACAGCAGCTGTCACTGAGTCTTCCTCTGCTCAGTGTAGTGCAGATTGTTTCAATATCTCTGTTTTAGTCAGCTGGGCCATGAAAAATTAGTGCAGAGGCATGTTACATCGCTCCAGCTTGCCTCAGCTAGGAGTTTACTTAATTTTTCCCCTCCCATGCCCACACCTGGGCCACAGATGCCACTGAGGAGTGAGTTAAGGATAAAGGCAAACCATTACCATGAACCCTTTTAAGACATGGATGGAGGCAAATAACTCCAAAACATGTTTCTGGAAGAAGGTGGTTAACAAAATGACTCGAAACACAGGGGGAGAGGGTGGTTTGCAGGCTGGGCCTCAACAGTTGGCTCCAAAACTGGCTGCCTGATCATTTTCTGGTTTCTTTGTTTTCCCCATTTTTGTTTCTGTCTCCTACAGGCAAAGCCTACGCTCCCGAGTTCTACTACGACACCTACAACCCCCTGTGGCAGAACAGACCCCGCGTGTACTCCTACAGCCTCCAGTGGACCCAGATGAACCCCGATGCTGTGGACCGCATCCTTGCCTATCGCTTAGGGATTAGGCAGGTGAGGAATGACATTTGTTTGTGCAGGATGTGCCTTTTAAGTCTGCTGACTACTGGGCCTTTATTTTATTTTATTTTTTAAAATTTATTCTCATTTGATTTTACTTCATTTTATTTTATTAACTTTTAAACTGGTTTTACTTTATTTTTTTTCCTCCTACTTTCCATCTTCTGTGAGTCAGGGTTGTTTCTTCTTCTGGAAGGTTTGCTGCCACCTTGCAGAAGTAGTCCTCCGCCACTTGCAGATCCTGGAAACTAATTTGCACATCTGCAGTGTGAAACGAAGAGACTAAAGAGCTGTTCCTCAGAGGGTTTTCAGAGGCTGTGGCTCAAGATATGCTAGAAAGATTATATGAAAGAAACTTGTGGTGAAATTAAACTTTTTATCTCCCTGTATGTGTCTTACATCTTTTATTAGATCTTCCATATGTAAACAGGTAAATATAGGGATAGCTGGAGCTTCCTATGGAAACATGTGGTGATCCTTGAGAACCGAGACATCTTTCTTGACCAAATTAAAGCCGATCACAGGTGTCTTCATAGATTCACTATGAACTTTGCAATGGGAATTGAGACTCTTAAGAAAGTGTGGGACCAACCCACTTACAGAGGAATTGTTAACTTTACGTAGCCATCTCGATTAATTTTCTCTTTAACAGTTTTAAAAGAAGAATATCATCTGCCTTCTTTGAAGGTTATTGCTACAGAGCTTGAGTTTTGAATGGTCAAAGTGAGAGAACCTATCTGTGTGTTGCTTAAACTCCCGTTAAATGGCAACACGTCTGCTCACTCCCCTTTGCCGGGCAAAGTCATCTTTGTTTGCGCTTGCACTTCCCTACAGCAAGGCCCATACAAAAATCTCAGGTTTTTGTTCTAAGAAAACTGTTGTGCCCTGACACTTCTTCACGATCCTGTCCAGAGTCCGGCCATGCCAAACAGTACAGGCGTGCCAGAGATTGACACTGACAGCTTTGGTTTTGGCATCGCTAGGCTTTCTTAAGGAAAAACACATCGTTTGGAAACAACGCGCCTTGCTGTGAACACCTCCTGGGCCACCACGTCCACCTCCGAGTCACATTTTAGCAGCTGGGCTGCCAGCCCAGGTCTGGCTGAGGCATGAGGCCGTGCTGTGGTGCTGTGCCGGTCGGGGTCGCAGGCCTCCCACCACCACTGGGACCACTGGGCATCCCCCCCCAGCTCCTGCTCCCAACCTGGACCTGCTGTAGTTGAATGAAGAAATTTTGCTGCTTAGTCACAAAAATCTATCTGATACTGTTTTGGTCTTGTTCTACACTCTGCCACTGAGCTTGATATTCTTTTAATAATACCATAATTGATCGATTTAGAAAGTATATATTTGGTTATTCCGTGTCTGAAATAATAGTTTGTGCAGCGAGAAAGAGATCAGGGATTAAGACAGATTCTGAGAGACATGTATTTTTGAAAATGTGAGTGCAGGAAGTATTTTGTTATCCTGCAGATCTCCTACAGGGATGAGCTTTGTAAGCTGCAAAATGAATATGCAATCTGAGCATGTTATTTATGCCGAGTGGATGGGGTTTCGCTTGTGTAACTTCTGTGGCAGTTAAGTTGACTGGGACACGTCCAGGGAAAGGCTTTGATACCTGGAGGGTGCTGGCTCTCCTGAACTGGGAGTTTGTCTCTGCCTGAATCTAACTGATTTGAAATGAAAATTGGTGGCTTTTAATACACGTTTATGCAGCTGTTTGCATCACTGAGCAGAAACCAGTTGTGTTATTCCCAGTACCTGAGAGGAATTACTAAATTAAAAAAATAATTTGCTGAAGTAAAAGAATATATAATGAAAATAATTGCGTTAGGATTTTTAGTTTCTTTTTTTTCCATTTAATTTTAATTTACTTTTAATTATCTATTTATCTATAGTTACTTGACTCTAATTACCTTGACAACACTCTGTCAAGCTAATCAAAATATTTTCCTTTTGTCTATCTGAAGCCACCTTTTAAACATGGGTGATTTAGAAGCTAGTGAGCTGTCCAGGCACACACATCCAGTGTTGCAGTAATTCCCCCTGAAACAAGGGTGGTAATTAATTTATTTTAATTTATTTATTTATTTTTACACCTACCTGTACCAGCTACCAGCAGATTGCCTTCTGAGCTGTTTGTGGCTTGATAGTTTGACTTAGCAATGCATTTTTTGCTGGATGTTGCTGTGGGTTTTATTTAACAACAAAAGCTGGGATGAGCATCCTTTGGGAGTGGCAAGAAGCCCCGCTCGTGGCTGTGCAAAGTTCATCGCAGAAGCAGGGTGGGAGGGTTTCTAAGTCGAAGTGAGGGTCTGGGCTAGAAAGCAGCCTGCAGCTCAGCGTGGTGCTGTTGTAAAAAGTGCTCTTAATCTCTGTTTTAATCTTCTAATGCATTGCAAAACACTGCCAGCGGGCTGTGTAGTGGGTCAGTGTGTTGGTATCTGCTTCTGATTCGATTAAGACCATTACCTTTATCTGATCAGTAAATTGCTTTTGTATTAAGGATGCTGCAATCAGAGTGCAAGCTCTCTTCCTCTTCACCTGACCTGTACCTGGCTGCTTCCCTTGAGACAGGCTCTAGGAAGTATTTTGGGAATGTTTAGTTGGTAGCCAGTTTAGGCTTGCTGAATTTTCTGTGGAATTGTTGAAGGCTGTAATATTAACGATGTTTTTAATGCCATTTAATAAAAACAAGAGCTTCTTATGAGAGCGGTTTAGCTCCATTTCTATATTTGCCAGGTTGTTGTAGGAAGCAACACAAAGGATGTGCTTAATAATGAAACTTTTAAAGGGCAAAGGAGCCTGATAATAGAATGTGACAGGCTAGAGATTTTCCTTAAAGACAAATTGTTCTGCTAGCGGTAATTAGATTATACAGTACTATAACAACAGGAAAGAGTCTCCAGTGGCTGGCATACAGGGAGATTGTAGAGCTGGAGATGCCTCTGCCTTGACCAGCTCAGGCAAGCAGAGTTGTGAAAAGTTTCTGGCGACAGAAACTACTGGAAAGAAAAGTCCTGTGCCAGTGGTATAATGCAGGCAGAAAGCAGGTGGAACAGAGAGCCTGAAGCAAAGGAGCCGTGCCGTGCTGAGGGGGGTGTATGCACTGAAAATCATTCAGTTCTCCTTACGAAGAAGTACGAGCAGGAGGTAGGACCTCTTTCACTGTTCTGCTGCTGGCACCTTCAGGGTTCTGTGGTTGCTCTGTAACATCAACAATAATTGTTTTAAGAGCAAAACTAATCAATTTAAGAAGCGAATTGAAAATCTGTAAGAATCACTGCATTTATGTTTTGTGTATGTCTGTCATTAAGATAATTTTGTAGCTCTACCCCTCCCCCTTTATTTGAGGGTACGACCTGCGCATGCAGCAGTGATGGTGAGCAGAAATTTGTTCAGTGGAGTTTGTCCTGCTGGCATGGTAGTGTGTGACAGGTGCTCTGTCCTGGGAGAATCAGGGAGGAACAGGAATTATTTAGAGCTCTTTGCTTTCTGCTTAAGCCCAGACACTCCTGTTGTTGCGTTTGGGGGATTCGTTCCGTGCTTAATGTTATTTTTTTAACAAGCACAGGCTCTCTGTGTTTCTTGTTGATGCAGCACGTGGACAGTGGATTCCCGGCGCTGGGGTTTAATCTGCTTTGAGGATGCTGAGCTGCAGCATCTGCCAAGCCTGCTGTGACAGAGCACCTAGCCCCAGGGAGCGGGCATGGCTGTGCTCCTCTCTACCTGAGCAGTGAGAAATAACTGAAAAAATGAGGCACTAACTACATGGCCGTAGAGTTTACTTGTTGAATGACTGTAAGAGCTGCTGTTCATGCGCTGATAGTGCTCAGAGCCCTCAATCATGTCTTGAGGAGACGGCACAGTTCTGCATTATGCATCCAGGCCCTGTCCCTCCAAGGAGTTATTATGGATGTGGTCTTCTTCTCATGGAATTTTCTGGCTTGGTTCACTTAGGAAAAAAACCCAAAACAAAACACACATTTAGTTGATGAAAGATAACAGCAAGGAACCTGGTCTGATCTGCCATTCTTGTAAGACCAGTCTAGACAATTTTTGCAGGGTAAGAGGGACTTGAAGTGGTCAATCTGATTCCTGAAAGGAGGAAAGCCCTTGTGAGGACAATGGATTCAGTCTATGGCCAGTTCAGCCACCAGCCTTCGGCAGAGAGATTTGGAAGGTGGCAGAGAAAGACCACAATGTATATAATACCTACTTCTCTTTGGCTACTGGCACCAAAAGAAGCAGAGATTAAAGTATTCCTTCCACATGTGTTCTCCTGCAGGTTGCCCAAATTTAGAGTGCATAAAGGTGGTGAACAACCGTTTTGGTACATCTGGGGGCATGTGCAAGCACATCTGCCACCTGAGTTCCATGTGCCAAAGAAGGGAAAGAAAGAATTGAGCACATCCATTCTCCCACCCCCCAGGTTTTCAGGAGCTTTTTCCAGGCTGGAAATGAGAGAAGGACACACTCCTCATCCAAGAGCAGCACATTCTAGTACCTGAGAGTATCAGTAGCAGTTTCCCACTGCTGAAGGGAAAATCTCAATACAGATCTGAGCAGGAAAAAAAAAAAAAGTGCTGCATCTAGCCTAAACAAAGGTTCATTTGAGATGCTCATTTATGACTACCACAGTCTTGTGTGGCAGAGTAAGTTGGAAATTAGGGATACAGCTAGAGCAGGGTATAGTCAAGAGCAATAGATAAGATGTATGGTAGCTTGTTGGCAGAGAATGGGGACAATAACGTGTCACGCTTGAAGGTACAGATCTGAAAGCAGAGGAAGAACAAATGAAGGTAATTAATCTCAGCAATTCCAGCCTTCCAGCCTAGTCACGGGGAGGGTGGAGGGGGTGTGTGTTCTCCAGCTTCTTCTGCAGGACCATGTCCATGCAGCAAGTACACAGCCTTTACCCAGCAGAGCAACTCCAGTTACCTCCTAGACCCTAAAGGGCCCACATTGTCTGTTGCAGTGACCAAAAGGGACAGTGTTATATTAAAAACACAAGGACTTTGACGTGTCTGTGTCTGTGAATGCAGTCTCAGACACAAGGGCATGTGTTTATACTGAATTAGGGCCCAGATTCCACCTTCTTGGTGGTGCTCAATAACCCAGACCATTGCATGGCCCATTGCCTCTGTGGGACCATCTCTCTCTCCAGGCCACTTTCTCTGGGGCTTGCTTTAATTTTCTTAATATTCCTGGAGCAGCGCTGACAGATTGCACCCTGTATGAATCACCGGAACAGTGTTACACCATTTCTGTCAGATCCTGCTTCTTGTCACTAGAGTTAAAATAAAGTCATGTCTCCGGCATAAGAGGATAATTTAATGGTGGGGAAGCAGGACACAGGGGAAAATTATTTGGCATTTTAAGCATTGATTAAAAAGAAGTTGAGAGAAAATGCCAGAGCAAATGCTAAAGAAGTTATTTGAGAAAAAAAGCAGCGTTTGTTTTAACGATATATCAGGAAGCCAAGAAAGTGAAAAAGGGAAAGGGAAAGTCGTGACAAGTAAAGGAGTCATGAGAACAGAGAAGTGTCATTTTTCTGCCTACAGAGTAAAAATGGAAATAGATGAATGGAAATCATTATTTACTGAAGTATTTAGAATGAAAGTCACTTACGAGAAATTTATTTATTTTAGCACACTCAAGGCCCCCACCTGATGGGTAGTAGTAATTCTCCAGATGTTCCTTCTGTCAGGATCATGGTGCTGTCATGACACATTCTACTGCAAAGGGAAAGATGTTTGCAAGCTGGTATTTTCATTTGGCTTGCTGGAGAACCTGTAAAATAGCTATACATCAAAATGTGTACAAAAATTCTATTCAGAACCATTCAAAAATAATTACATCTGTAGTAATTAATTTCAGGGGAGGAAGTGAGAGAGTTGAAAATTCACATATATATTGGAATATTTCTGATGTTGTTCTTGTTAAATATTCTAAGTCTTCTTCTACAGAGGCATATAAGCTGTCCGGAAAATTTCACAGCTTGGATTTCTTTTTGGAAGTCTAAACAAGGCTTTGCTTTTTTTCCTGTTGTTTCTGCACTTGAGAAATGAGACTGAGAGTTTGGCCAAAAAAATGAGTGCAACATGCAAAGGCACGTTTCTTATTGATTTTCTTGTGTTTGGTAAATTGAATTAGAGAAGCAATGGTTCTGTTTTACAATTTTCAGTTTGCAATACTGGTACCTCCTATGCTTATTTTTCACAAGACTGAGGCTTGATTTTGAAAATAGCAAGCTGAGGGCTGTCATTTGAGATTTGTACCAAAGTCTTTTAATTGCTATTTAAAAATGGTTACATCTCCCAGTCTGCAGATATATTAGGCAAACACTCACGTATAACTCTGAAAAAAAATTCTACTGATTCCTTCTTAAGGAATTCAGAGGAAAAATTTTACATGTAAATACATATTTTTCTGTCACGTCCTGATGCTCTGACTTTGATTCCTAAGATGCTCCTGACCGTAACGGCTCTCCCTGGTCCGGGATCTGAGCTGTGTGCATCCAGAGTAGCTTGCTCCGGAGGCTGTGGGCTGTGTTTTCTACAGAGGCAAAGACAAAACATCCCAGGCAGAGCTGTGCCCATTCACGTTACCACAAAATTTGGACCGTAAAACTAAACTCCCTTTCTTCACAGAAATTTACAGGCAAAACCTAACATATTCATTAAATGCAAGCAATTACTGCCTGCTGGGACTGCCTTGGCTCGATTTTTGTTATATAAGTATAAACTCCTGCTGTTTCATTGCTGATTTTAATACCTAATTCATATTAATGCTTTAGTCTGGTTTCTTAAGGAAACAAGATGCACCAGAATGTTGTAAACTTACTGCCTGTGATTTCTAAACCCAGGCCTTCATTTTGGTCACATCTGATAAGGAAGAGAAGTGCAGCAGACAAGGAGAGTCCCACCAGTGTTTTGAAAGCATGGGGACCAGTCAAAGCGAAAAACATAATTACAGAAAAAAATGGAAGGGTATGATCATATTATTCAAAAAGAATAAAACGTGGACCTGCGGCAGGTTGTATGAATTCCCTAGCTTCATAGCCAGCTCTGTGGAACCCACTCCTGGGCTACTTTACATTTTCGGGCAATATCTAATCCTTCACTTCAGGGTATCTCAAGCATATCTATACATTTCTCTTTGTATATTTTATACATTGCAGGAACCAGAGTTCTCTGTTGCCAAGTCACCTTGACTTCTGCCAACAATGGCAATGTGGTAATTCCCTAAAGTCCAAATCCCACGCAGAGAAGAGCTCTTGTGCCTGAAGCCGTGATGTTGACATAACTTGAGGTTTTTGTTGCACGTTTCACTTCAATGAAAAAAATACTTATTTGTACTCAGGTGCGTATGCTCTCGCCCAAAATTGCCAAAATCAAGCCTCACACTCTGACCTCAACCTGTGCGCAGTGATCACACTCAACTTTATTTTGTCTCAGCAGAAAAATCTTCAATATGAATTGATTACTGATGAGAAATGTAGCATATCAGTCAGACTTTGGGAAAGATGCAGGAGAAAATGGAGTGAACTGAAGAGCAATTTAGTGAGAGAAATGACTCAAGCTGGAGGAATTTGGTTTATTATATAAGCTATTTGCTGTTCACTATTTAAACTCTTGTGGTAGGGCTGAATCTCCTCTTCCTGCTCTCCCTGTGCACGTGCTGATGCACGGCGCTGGCTTTGTGTGCTGCAGCCAGAGCATCAGGAGGAGCAGTTGAGTTCATAGAATCACAGAATGGTTTGGGCTGAAAGGGACCTTAAAGACCATCTTGTTCCAAGCCCCTGCCATGGGCAGGGACAACTTCCACGAGACCGGGTTGCTCAAAACCCCATCCAGCCTGGCCCTGAGCACTGCATCGCACAAATCATCCGCACCACCCAAACGAGGATGTGTTTTTCTTTAAAGTGTTGAGCCACTCCTCCAGCAGAAGCTGGGCCCTTGATGAGAACATGCTCCACTTACAGCAGAAACAGCAGAAGAGCAGGCAAGACGGGATGTGAGTTGTCATGACTGCTTTCTCACGCTGCTGCCATGCCCAGTGAATGCAAACCGTGGGCAGTCAGGAGTTCAGTGCTGATCAGATCCAGGTTTAAAACTAAAAGTATGCCTTTGCCTAGAAATATCTTTAATTACTCTGTCATAATCTTTATATAAATTTCCATAATGTGAGACTGTTTAAAAATAATCTGTGAATGACAGCAATGGTTTTCTTGTTACTATTGATTTCCTATGATGGCATACAGTTGTTCAGATATATTAAAGGATTTTCAAAAATGAAAACTAACAGAGAAACAAAGCAAGGAAACTTTGAATGTTGAAAATTTATATAAAACTTATGGCATATGCCCTTAGGCAAATGCATGATGAATAAGAGAGTGTCTGGCATGCAGCAGGCTTTCGGTCATAGCAAAATGTAGCATAGATAAATATTTGAAAAGGCCTTTGAGCGTTACAGAAACTTCATTCTGATGAAGGAGGCATGATTTTAGTGAAGATAGTTTCAGAGCAGCATCGATGCCTAAGAATCATAAATAAATTGCATAGTATATTCCAGGTATCCCGTTAAAATACGTTAGGATGTCAGGATAAAACTTAGCAATAGTTGCACTTGCTGAAGGTGTAGGTCTGTTATCCCAGGCGTTTATCAGCACCCCAGATGAGCCATGGGCACTGAAGGAGAGGTGCAGCCCAAAGGGGAATGCAGGCGGTTAAGTGTCTGAGGCAAAGCTTGTTCCTCAGCTGTTACATTTTGTGGCCCCTCACGTACCATTCTTCCCTGAACTGATTGAGTTTCCTTGAGACTATTTGCACTTTTGATCTTTGTATCATCCCATGTCAGTGAGTTCACTGCTGCCTCTGCCCCTTGTGTGGAGAGCGAGCATCTCCCCTAGCATGCAGCCTTCATGCACACAGAAGTAGCTTGAAGTACGCTATTCCTGACACTATATCTGTCCCAAAATCAAATAATGCCAGAATAGAGCTGTTTTCACCCACTGAATAAATACCATTCACTGAATGAGCTTCACCTCTTTCCCTCTGACTGTTCCGTAAGCGTCCTTATTGTTCTCTCATGTTCAAGACCTATTCTAAAGATAGATTTGCTGCGTTCTTCCTGTGTCGGCAGGATACACCCGTGCTTTATTTCATGGGCTGTGATGAACTTCTGCTCACAGCATTCCTCTGAGATAATTTTATCAACCTGAAACTTAGAGAAAGTTCAGAAATATTCACTGCTAGTAGGGCTCTCTTTGGGAGAGGGATTTTGCCTCTGTGTATTTGAAGGCAGCATCAAGATTCACCCTCAGAGACACTTCACCTGAAATCTGGACATCTGGTGTCACTGAGAACAGATGCTGTCACCCTCATGCTGGACTTTTTTGTGCAGTGCTTCTCCTCACCACCCTCCTGAGGCATGTCTCAGTTTCCATAGACTTTACGTTTGGTCTCTTGGGCAAGTTATCCTCAAGTTCAGCGCTGCGGCCAGGGGACAGGAGGGTACCATCAGCTCTTGGCAGAATTACAGAGCATAGCCAAAGAGCTTAGATTCCAAGGGCTACCAAACTCAAACATGGAGTGTCGCTGCACAATACTTCACAGCGACAAAAGTCCTGTTGATGTTTTTTCTGTCAGCAGGGTATTGAGTATTTGCTGTATTTCTGGTCTTTGTTAACAAATGGAAGTGTTCTTGCGTAGCAAAGGCAGCTGTCACATTCCTTAGCATCTCCCTTCTGCACTGGGATGAGCAATTCTGACAACCTGTAAAGGGAATATTTATCTTCTGAGCTTTCTGATCTGTTTCTAAGGCCGCTCAGGTTGAATAAGTATCTGCATGTCTAGATGGTGTATGAACTGAAACTATTAAATTTGTTCGAGGTCTGCCTGGGTTTTCCCTAGCATTGTTAATGAGTGCATTTCCAAAATGAACACTGCAGATCATTAGATGTTAAAAAAAAAAAAAATAAAAAAAATGAGGTGAATTGACTACTTACCAGTGACCAAAGCTGAGGCTTCACCAATGTTAGCCCCTGTAAACAGCCTTAATGCCTGTATGAGGGGCAACTGGTGCAGGACAGACCCCAGTACTAGGAACTCTGCAGATCAGGGCTTCTTGCTGGGATGCCCCCTTGGCTTCTACCCTCAGGTTTCTGCAAAACCAGCTCTTACCTTTATGTAGTCTTACCTTTGTATTGGTCTTAAGCTAATAGATAAGGAATCCTAGATGTCTGCTAAAGACCTGGACATTTTTTTACTGGGCATAGTCTCACTGTCTGTCACCATAAATTCTGTCCTTACTGAAAGAGGTATATGTAATTTAGGGGAAAAAATAATTGTAAAAAATACGTTTTGCCAATAAAACCAAGAAAGAAGTGCTACTATGAAATGCAATCTGATTCTGCTCCACAGTGATGTACTGTCTGTGTTCACCTGAGACCAGGAAGGATTTCTTTGTTTTTAAAAGTCCTGTGGAAATCTTAGTTGCAGTTTGGAGAGAAGAGATGGTAAATGAGAATTATCCTTTTCTTAATAATGCGATTATGTTGGCAATTCCTTAAACACAGGTGTTGCTTGCTCCTAGGCGAGGGATGCTTGCAGCTAAATCAGAAAATACTAGCCAATGTACTAAGTACAGGCTTTCACCAAATAACGTGCATTACAAAAACTGTAAATTGTTGGGATGAGAGTGATTTGTTCCTATAGACAACTGCTCCATCCATTCTTTTGTTGTTAAGCATGTTCTTTATTCTCTGAAACATACGTATGTTTAAATTGAATGCAAACCATATTGCCTTTCAATAAGCAAATGAACATCCTACTGCAATACATCTGTGTTTCTGAGCTGATTTAAAACATCACATTTACATTTTGAGGACTTCGTTAAACATCTAGTGGCTATCTCCTTTCCTCTGGTGCAGCAGTTGTCTTAAGCATTTAAGAAATGGTTTGTTGAAACATTCATATCTGACAGTTGAGCACTTATTTATGGGCAAAAATTCATTCTTACTTAAAAAGTTAAGCAAAATCAGTATGTTCACATTCCTTAGAAATGCACTTTGGCATCATGCACTTGTCTTATCACGTTATTACTCCTTGATCTATTTATGCACAGACTCATGTAGGTTGCTTAAAATGCAGCCCTGTTTTTCCAGTTCATTTACCAAGACAACCTCGCTTGTTCATAGTATTGACTAAGCAGCAAAGCACCAGCGTGCCGTACTTTCAGAGGGTTGGGTTGGTCGCCTTGATTGCAGCTACAGTCATTAATTTGCTACGATGTAATTATTTTGCATGAAAAAAACATGGTCATTTGTGAACAGCTTTTAGACATAACAAGAAAATGAGTTAGTTCATCTATTGTTTGAGATCCATCTGGAGAAGGTTGTAGCGTTGTGGGATACTAAGTTGTCCCCGCTGAAATATGAAATGTGTCTTGGGATAGATAGGTTCTTGATCATGGAAATCTAGTCGTTCATATAAACATGAAATATTTAATTTAAACTTAGGAACTTAATCTTGATGCCACTTGGATAATTATACCTCTTGTTGCCCTAATAAAAATAATGGTCTGCCTATTGCAGATAAACCTGCAGCTTAATACGCAAACCCATGTCTGTGCTGCTGGCAGTAACGTTGCTGGCAGTGCCCGTCTCACCCGTGATGCAGTTGTGCCACGTGCTTTGAAGTGTGAGAGTCAGCACCAGCCCAGTTTCCCAATACATGAACTTCAAATTTGGTGTCACTGAGGAGGAATGAGGAAACTTGCTCTGAAAACTAACCTTTATGTGGGTTAATAATTAACCGACCTCTTATGAATGCCCAACAAAACAGGGATTAAAAATTGAAAAAACTCTTTTGGTAGATGTTGAGCGGTAGCAAAAGAGCAGGGCAGCCTGCTCTGCTGGGGCTGAGAACAGTGCAGCTCCTGTTTGATCCTGGAGATTTTAGTGAATTCATCTGTGAGGCAGCCAATTTTTACATCTTAAAAAATGGATTCTCTTGGTTTATTTCACATTTTAGCCTTTAAGGAGGGTAAAAAAATAAATAAAAAATACATTAACCTGAAGGCAGTGTCATCACATTCAATGTTTTGACTGATTTGAGTCCACCACATTAGAGAAGCGCACACTGTGACCCTTACCAAGGGCAAAATCATGCTGCCTGCTTTCAGTCAAGGGGAGTTTCCACCATTCCCATTAAAATGCAAGCAGAGAGGGTACATCTCCTGTGGGTCAGGCCAAACGTGGCATGGTGGAACCTAACAGGGTTAGCACTTCATGACTGATGGTAGCAATGAAGATACTCACTCATTGTGCTGTGATCAGGGCCACATATTACAGCCCTGAATGCATTTATATTACTGAGTTCCACAAGAAGAAAGATAATTATTTTTAAAAAAGTTTTTTATACTTGGCTTCTTAGGAGCATTCACATTTTTATTCAAACTGTAGATAACTGTGTTTCAAGAAGAGTTCCAAAACCATACAGAAAGCAATAGCACAGGCAGCTGATATTAGACACCAATATGATAATCAGGAAACACCAACTTGTCGTACTGCTCAGGTGAGCTTTGATCCTGGAGCAGAATAGACCTCAGCCACAGAGAAGGGAAGGTGGCACTGGGGGTGCTATGGCAAGGTCTGGGAGCAAGCGATTGCCAGTCCTGAAGTGCCGAGGGGAATACTAGGACCTTTAAGGTCCCTTCCAACCCAAATCATTCCATTATTTTTATGATAACGCGGTCAGCATGAGGTGCAGCCTCTTTTCTGTGCAACCCTTTGGGCCCTGTGAGTAAAGTTATCTGATGGGTGCAACACCTCTTGTCATTAATAGCTGACTGGTATTTGCTTTTTTGATTTAAATCCTGGAGTGAGGTTGCATTCAAACTAATCAGCAATAAAACTGGCGTGTGCGACGCCATCAGAACACCTGTTCTGTATCACAGTGTAACTCAGGAGACTATAAATCCTCCTGCATGTAGCATTTATGGAAAAAGCAGCGTAGAGTACAGGAAGTTTCCATTTCTCAGGGTCACCATTGCACACAGCCTTTCATTTTTAACTATCCTGCTCAGCACTTGAAATGAAGGATGAGGACAACCTCGTATGTCTTTCATCATGGTGAACTGCATAGGTTTGGTCACCCTCTAGTTGTTTCTGAAGGTGCTGAGGTCTGCCAAGACATCGTCTGCACATAAGGAACTTTTTTCTGTCTCGGTAATAGCTCTCTGAAGAATATTATGACATTAATGTATTTCAGCTTTGGTTGTGGCTTTGGAATTAGTGACCCAGATTCTTCCAATTTTTTGTATTTCAAAGCATCCTTATACGTGTCCCCTGGTCAGCCTGTGGAGATGGCCAGCACTCCAATAGCTGCTTTCGTTAAATGGTCAATGATAAAGTGGAATTCAGTCATGGGAGGAGCCTGAAACTCATGAAATAAACTAGCAAATACGTACAGCATAGCATGCATCAGATTAGGACCATAGGCAAAATCAGAAGTTTGTGGTAAAAGGCTGTGAAACTTCACATGTTGAATTGCCTTGACATTTTCTTGTGTGTTTTCAAAGTGCATACAAAAATGCTCCCCAATTGTGGCTTTTTGTTTCTATACTCCTGCAAGTTTATCCACCCAGAACAAATGCACTTTTGGACCTTACCTTCAAGCTCTTGCCTCACTGAGCACATGTTCCATTTTGCTTGAGCAGCTGTGAGGATCTGTGCTTTTCCGTACCAGCTCCTTAAGTGGGTGCCAGCAGTGGCTTCACCTGCAGCTGCTCAGAACGGTTCTGGTGCCATCTGGGCGTCAGGCAGAGGTGCTCCCTTTCCATAGCTTGTCTTTCACCAAAGAGGGATTCAGGTGGGTTTTGTATAAATGATACCAGTTAGTGCACCCCGAGTTGCACAAGCATTCAAGCAGTGATGAGCGAGTGCTTCCAGCTCTCTGATATTTACTGTCAGCAGGATGAAAGCAAATGAAACAAGTGAGCCTTTCCCAGAGCAGACACAAAGGGTATGTAGCTCTGATCTCCACGGTGGCTGCTCTGCTCCTCAGCAGGCAATAGACACGTTCCCTGCACCGCCGGCAGTGATGCAGCCACAGTGACCTAGAAAATGAACGGCTCCGCTTTAAAGAAGTAATAAAAAGTCAACCGGTACCTGTAAACCAGAGAGTAACTTGTTCAGGCTTGTTATTTGAAAGATTAAAGTTCCTGCCTTTCCTTTATTTTCCGTCTACAGATGTCTGCGGTCCCAGTCAGTTGATAACGAGAAAGTCTCTTCAAGCAGCCAGGAGCAGGTCACTTCTCCGTACGCTTCCTCCTGGTCACCGTTTGTCTTTATTGTGGTTTTAACTTCTGTTTTCATTCAGCAGCGTACAGGGTCAGACATATTCAAATATATATTATGTGCTTGTGAAAGGGATTTCTGTGAAGGTTGCATGGTCACTGGCTGCAAACTGGAGTCTATAATTTCCTGCCTGTGCCGTAGCACAGTTCTCATACCCGTGCCTGTACAGGTATGCATCAAGTTTGCCACAAAGGAAAAAGTGAACAGGGATAAATTATATTGCCTTTCTGATTAAAGAAAGTCATACCTATTACAAGTCCAGAGTTTACTCCTTTTCCCTGTGCGCAAGATCGTTCAAAACAAAGAAACAACAACAGCCTTCCAGCTATGAAAAATCCTAGATTGGTTTCCTTAGCAAATGGACTGAAGTGTCCTAATTCCTATCTTAAAAGATGGTTTTGTTATCGTTCATTTGTATGGCGAAACAGAAGGCAGTGTATTTTAACTCCAAATAAGAAGTTGCTAGCAGATATTTGTGCCATATTTTGATTTCCCTCTGATAAAAATGACCTCTCTTTTCTCCTGGGTTACCATTCTCCACCCTGCTGTTAAAACCTAAGCTGTAATACATATTTAATGAGGACTTAACTGTTGGATCATCTAGCTTCCAGCTTTCACATGCCAGCTTTCTTTAAATTGTTCCTTCCTCTTCCTTTTTCAAATATCAGGCCCTAAATTTGGATCATGGACAGATGTTTCTGACATCTGAACCACTCATCCGTCAACTTGTAGCCCATAAAACCTGCGTCTATAACATTCTGCATCTTTGGACTCCCAGCTTCTAATTACTAAAGACTCGGGGACTTTTAGGTTCTTGAAAAAGAAAGAAAGAGAGAATTCTTTTTTTTTTTTTTTTAATGCTTTTATGCGTACCACATAAAACTAATTACACAACGTGGTAAACACAAAATAAGTAAAATGAATGGTTAGGAGCAAATACAGAATGAGTGTTAATATAATCCTGCAAGCAGAAAGTTGATTACATGCCTGTGATTGTTCTTACGGATTAGAAGTTGGCTAATTGCAAAAGATTGTGCCCACTGTTAAATGTGCTTCAGATACTCCGTTCTCCAGGCAGAAAAGAGGGGAACAGGAGGTTTATCGTGTCGTGGCCATTCCTGTATGCCCAGACTCCTGATGAAGGTAGGCTGAGCGCTGGGTGCTGGTGACAGCACCCAGCACAGGTCCTGCCCACGGAGAGGTGGTCCTGCGTTCCTCCAGCCCCATGACGATGCCCAGCCTCGCTCAGGGCGCTTTGGCATGTCTGTGTCCCTGGCTCCAGCAAGCAGACCTGGTGGAGTGCTCACTCTGGGCTCAAACCTCTTGGTCCCTGTTGCCTCAAGAGCAGCTGGTGTCCGCGTTTGCAGGAGAGCAGGGAGCAGGTACCAGCTCAGCACAGAAACAAGTGTGAGGTATTGGCAGCTGCACTTATGGCATGTGAAAATATTAGAAAATAAAAGAGGAGTCAACAAGAGCAGTGTTACATGATGCACAGTGGAAAATAAACCGATGAGGAGCATGGCAGAACATGCTTTGCAGCTGACCTTGTTGTTTTTGCCCAATTTACAGATATTTCTCACTGTGAGTCATTTCAGGGCTGTAACTATCCTTTGAAATGAAGATGACACAAGAGCCACCTACCTCATAAGGTTTATGTTCAAAACCAGATAGCTCTGATTATATTGCTGGGCAAAATTGTTAAAGAAGAGCAGCCACTGGATTTCCGTGGCAGAAATAAGCTAAACACGAAATGGGAGCTTTCCCTCTGCGATGCGTAGATGGAAGTATTCGCCCCTGAACTGAACAGCACTATTTTATATATATAACTGCTAAAGAAAACTCTTTTTTTATTAAGGAAAATCAATGGTTGTTGTTGTTATAAATTGTAAAGAAATTACTGCAAAGACTGCTACAGTTCTTAATAGGAGTATACAGTAGATTAATTTACATTATATTCAGTTATCATTAATTAAAGAGATGCTTCTCTGACTTTTAGAGTCAATGAAGAAATTTGTAGGTGAAATCAATAGGCCAAGTACAATGGACGAAGGATGTGTTTATTTTTTATAAACATAACTGTGCATATAAGCAATCAATATTTAATCATCCCACAGGATTAATTTCTTCAAGAAATCTATATGTTCAAGTCATTTAGAGAATATAGTGTTTCTCAACAACAGGCACAGAATAAATACCCTTTCATTGACAGCACAGAGGAGATGTTTTCAGCCTGCTGCAATAAAACACTGTCACACTTTTACAGTCTTCTTTCTCTGAGGTCAGGGAAACACATTTTGCTTTTCTGTTAGCTTTAGGGAACAAAGATTTCTGAATACTCAAAGGTAACTTAAGAAAAAAGGAGTCTCTGTGAAGCCTTCTGTGCTCTGGATTGACTAAATGTAGGTATGCTTTGCTAAAGGTAAGGCACATGATAATGCTGATAAATGCTCCAGGACTAATGTGATTTCTCCTTAGTGCTTTACAAATATCCACAAACCATTGAAAAGCTGTTGTTTCAGCTTGGTCAAAGTAAATTTCCCAAAATGTATTTTCTCCTTATCTTTGTAAGGCAAAGGGCTTTGATTATAAGAATTTTTCTTCTTCAAAAATTCTTTTTCAAGCAAATCCTGATTCTTACTAATTTTAAAGCTCTGGACACATGAATTGACATGCAGGCAGAGGTGTTATGGTTACGTGTTTGCTTGTGTGTTCTCTCTTTGAAGCATCAGTCTTGACTTTTTAATGTGAAAAAGCACAGGTGTGCACCATACAGGTGATTTCAAGGAAGCAGCTGATGGGGATTTTCTCCTTCCCATCCAAGGGAGCTGAGATAGGTGCTCAGATCTCTGGAGGCCAGCAGACAGTGCTGCAGGAGCAAGGGCAGGGGTGTTCTTGGTGCTTTAATGTCAACCAGCGAGTGGCCAAGAGCTTTGTGTGCCTCCCACGTGCAGGGCTTTGCAGAGCCTCTCCAGTTCTGTGCTAGGAGCCTCAACTGCCCCAGGGTGTTGTAGGAACCTAAATCCTGTTTTTAGGGTGTCTTGGATGTTTCAGGGTTGGTGTTAGGTGCCTCATCATCACGCAGACCTCTAAAAATGTTCTATTAGAGACGCCTTGTTCCTCCGCCTGGTTGCATGGCTTTCTGACTCCGTACAGATCCGACCTCCATTTTTTTTCGACTTCTCCTGTACCAGTAAGTAGAAAGCTCGACTGCTACGCTTAATTTCAACAGTTTCAGTATTTGTCAGCCAAAGGTGCCGTTGCTGTTTCACACCAGGTTCAGGAAGGGACTCCGCAGCGGTGCCCAGGCTGCTATCAGGGATGGGGCAGGGATGTCCCAGGCTCCAGGAGCGATGCCCCATGCCACCACTTCCCTTCTGCTGCGACCGTGGGGTTTATTTTCCTGGTGGAAAGAAAAGGTTGAAAGCCGAATGTGGCGAAAGCCGTGCAGATACTGGTTTTCTTTATGTATTTGCTCAACAGCAGAGCTGAAAAATCAAGCAAGGGGGATATTTTGTGTCAAACCTAGTGACAATTTTGAGATGTTTGGGTTGGTTTTTTTTTCTGGTTTCCATGGTGAAAGTAAGAATTAGGACAGCACTGGTGTTGATTGCAAGGCAAAAAGATATGTGTTGCTTCCTATGGAGAAATACCAATATCCAGCACTGGCTTAAGATGCATAATACTGAAATGAAAAATCAAATTGTTTTGCTTTCAGAATGAATAAAATAATGGAGCTTCTTTATTGCTTTTGTTTGGGTGGTGGTAGAAAAGAGTGATGCTCTAAAGCAGCAACTAAATTTGATAGAAATTCATGACTAGTTTTGGTAATTGTAAACTTTAAGCATGAAGTATTAATTATTAAAATTATTTGCTGAAGTCTCTGTTTCAGAATTTCCTTATCCAAAGACAAGGTGTAATAGGGAATATTTTTGCAGTAGGAATCAGAAGCACCTCTAAAGCAAGGGCTAGCTCACTTCAAACAACCGCTAGAAAGTCAGTAGTAGCTCACACATCTGGAAGCTCTGTTTTGTTAATACAGTACCCACAAATTTAATTGGCAACCAACATGACAGCATAAAACATGTAGCTTAAGAAAACAGTGATGATGTCTATTTCAAAAAAAGTGGGTTGGGTTTTTTTTAATGTTGAAATTTAGGAAATTTTCTCCAGAATTTTATGTTTCTCTAATTCTTGATCTTTGTGAAAGGGACAGACACAGGCATGAAATTATGTTTGGTAGTATACCGCTCACTTCTGGAGCATAGTCAATAGTTTTAATCTTCCTTGTGAAGATTACTTGTATTCACCTCGAAAGTTTGATTTAATTAAAAAAAAAATTAATCAATTGGAATCTATTGCAATGGAAGTAACATCAGGGAATTTTCCTTTAGGAGGAGCAGTAGCCTTTGTGAGGTCTGCAGAGCAGTGCATCACTCAACTTTTTTTGGGAGCTGTTTAGGCAAAACAATAATAATAATAATAATAATAAATAGACCTTAGGTTTCCATTTGTGGGCTGAAATAGTTGCATATAAATTTGTTCCCAATTTGTGAATTCTATAAGTTGCTGCTTAACATTTTCATTTTAAAATCAGCTATGTATTTCAGATAAAATATTCAGTCTTCATGATAAAGCTTTTGAGAAATTGTGGCAGGAACTGCACTAAGTGCCTTGCTGTAATCACTGGCTATAAAAATACAGTGAATTCAGCTCCTACCACAGTTTGGTAAGGCTAGAAATAATGGGTAGAATGGAGTTTTTCAGGATTTCTTTTTCTTTTTTTTTTTTTTTTTTGTCAGTATGGCAGCAGGGGTGTGTGAATGAAAAGGTTTCACTTTGAGAGAAAAGTTCTCATCTACCTTGGCCATTTTTGCATTTTCAGATATACTTGAAGGACATTTTAAAAATAGCCATGTTGAGTTTAGAAAATGTAAAAGTTGTGTTTAAGAAATAAAAAACCCCAAATACTTGCACATTTAAAATATCAGCTCATTTTACTTGACTGGCTAGGTAACTTGGTAAATACACAAGCATTCCCAAAGGCTCATTTGCAGCTTCTCCCCTGAGGGCAGCAGCTTTGCTCTGGGAGGGCTTTCCAGTTTGACCATGCTAGGCAAGGCGAGCGTCTGTCCACAGGGCTCCAGCGAGAAGATCCATATGGGCAAATTCCCCATGCACCGCTTTAAAAATACAGTCTAAATCTTCCTGTAATTATCCTTAATAACTTCTGTGCAGCACACTCATCACTTTGCTCTCAAGGACAACAGTCTACTCAAGACAAGGCTTATCCGTTACTGAGAGGGCTCCCTGACAGCTCGTGAAGGTGCACGGTGCCTTATGTATTATTCAACATATATGAAAGGTCCCGGTGTCCCCTCTGTTTGTGTCTGCAATGTTTTAAATGATCTGTGCATCTCTGTTGTGAGCATTTAGTGCAGATCAGAATTCAGTTGCTGTTCTACCTGGCAGGCATAAAAAGCAGAAACATGTCCTTGCACCTTCACAGACTTCTCCACCCATATTGTCAACCACGTGCAGCATTTGTCACTCTGCTCCTGAGCGCCCGGGTTGCAGCCATGCCAGGAAGGTTTCCATGAGGTGGGAGCGGGAGAGGTGCATGTAGCATAAAACCAAGGCTGCTGGTGGGCAGAGCAGGGAACGGGAGGAACAGTTGCCCTAATGTGTTGTGAGCTGTGGGATGTCAAAATAACACGTTGTAAAATGTGAGTGAAGCAGGTTCAGTGGCATGTTCTTATTCATGGGTATCTAGAGACAAGGAGCAAAGACTTTTGTTACACAGCCTGTACCTTGTGTTTCATCCTCTGCTGGTCTCAGTACTTAGGTACAAAGACCTGTGAAAGAGTTGGTATCTAACTAAATCTGTCAAATTGAAGTTTTTCATAAGCTCCACTGTGAGTATCCTTTAAAGATACAGTATAAATGCACATCTTTTCAGTATCTCTATTACCTTTAATAACTCTGTTGTTGCTTAGTGGCCTTGGGAGACCATTAACAGAGGAATGCTCCACAGTCCAGGCTGTCTACAGAGTTGTGGTGGACATTTCATTCGTATCATGAAGTGGGTCATTTTAATGTTTGCCACAGGGGAAGGGTGATGCTGTTGGGGCAGACACTCGGGTGATGCTGGTGATGCTGCTCAGGGCACACGCTGCAGACTGCTGAGCTGCAGCACCTCTGGGCTCAGCAGCTCGCAGCTCCCAGCCTGTGCTGGTGTGCCCAGGCCCCTCAGCAATGCACTTACCTCTTGTCCCACTCTACACCCACAAATCCATCCAAAAGCTTTCTGGTGCGAGGGCTGGGGTGCAAAGGCTGGCAGCTGCTTTGTGCACGTGCAGGGTTTGTATTAACCAGCATACCCCTGCCTTGCACATCGGGCAGGCGGCAATATGTTTTTTCCTTATGTAACCTGTTTTTACATTTTTAACCAAATCGGGGGGGGGGGGGGGGGGGTAGGGGTTATAACGTTTCTCCTATGCATGACTTAACCCCTGAGTGCCCAGCCCTGAAGAGCCACTTGAGCCTAAGGCATGTGCAAGAGCAGAAAACTTGAAATAACATCTCAGATGTGCTCAGCATTGGTTTAACTCAAGCTCTGCAAATGCTCAAAGTGCAGGAAAACACACACTGACTTTGGGGGTAGCAAAGCAAAGCTGGTGTCTAGAGCTGTTCCATCATCCCAGCTTTTTTAAGAACTTCTCTTGCTTTGCAGTCTGAGTTTTATTTAATGGGCATATAGCTGTACTTGTGTAACATGCTTTAATGATAAAAGTATTGACATCTCTGTCCCACTGCTATGAATTTGAAGGTTGGAGTCTATTAATATTGCTGCAGATTTAGTTTATGTGGATGAAGCGTGGTAGATTTAGTACTAGCTTTCAATGATTTCAGTGTACATGTTTATTGCATCAGCAAATTAAAGTTTTGGAATAAAAGGTTTTCTGTCCTTAATAAGCTCTGTGTTGGTGAACATGTAATGGGTAAGAACTTGAGCACACTGACAGGTGTAGTAAGCTTAGTAGAACATCTCATTTTAGCATCAGTGCACCTGTACAGTTGTCTTGGGATGTGTGGTAAATATTTAATGATTTTTCCTTTGTTTTCCACAGATAGTGTCTGTAATAAGGCAGAGTATTGGCAAGTAATGTTGCAATATCAAGTCACTCTGCTGCCCAAAATGTGTATGATTTCTGCTTATCTATAAACTAGTTAATGTTAGAGGCAATGTGGCACATTTTTCTTGTGGCTCTGCCTTCGTAATTAGATTTCTTTTTCCTTTTCATTTCTTGGTAAGCATATGAATAAAAGACACTGGATTTTGATGCTGAAAACACTGTACAGTCTATAAAGCACAGAAATCTTTGCTTCTTTTTTTTTATAAAATGGTCTCTTGTTTGCTCATACTGACTTTCATTGTTCTCTGCAATCCATCCATCTTTGAGACTATAAGGATGGCTGATAATTATGCACTAAGGCCATTAATGGCTAAACTGTTTCTTTCTCACTCATCAACAGAAGTGGTAAGTGCTTGGAAATGAAACCGCATTTCAGCTTTTCAATGTGCTCTTATTCGCTTCAAATGATGCCTCAAATGATAGCTGTGAAACCTCGTTGCTCTAACGAGGAGGCAGCACCCAACTCTTGGAGCCGTGGCTGTCTTACCCTGGTGTGCACAGTGGCAGAAAACACGTCTGCCACTACGGTTCACCAGTATTTTTTAAAAATCATGGAGGGAATGGGGCTACTAGACGGGAGAAGCCAATTTACCAGGTTGGGTTTGAAGGCCTAGCGTTTGAGAGCTAGTAAATTCAGCATCACTAAGCTGATTAAACAAACAGAACAGCATTCGACTTTAAAGAAGAGAAGCGTTATTTAACATTTTGACAAGTAGGTTTTAAACAGAGGAGCAGATACGCAAAGAAATTTAGTCTCCTGTAGATGGAAGAATTCAGTGGGATTTTGAAAACTGCTACAGCACCTGCTTGGATGCTTGGGCGCTTGCATGCCACCACACAGCAAGTGCTTGGTCCTGTGTGAGTGTGCTCACAAACCAGGTGCTGGAGTCTGTGATGAGCATCAGAAATCCTCCTGAACTGACTTAACGCCGTACTTTTCCTGCATGCCCCAAATGGTGCCGTACGGTGCCTGCAGCCCTTGCTTGGGTCCAAGGTTTGGTGCGGGACCAGCATGGGCAGAGAACAGGCAGATGGTAGACATGCCTCTTGGTAAAACGGGTTTGCAATCTATGATCTCTGTTCGTTACAGAAATGCTCAGTAGTGGGTTATTTCAGGGAGGTTCGTGGTCTTGCTGTGTCTCTAATTCTCCTGGGTCATTTGAAGGTTCAAGGAAGCACCAAGGGATGCACAGGTTGGCGTGTGCTCCTGTTCGTTTCTAAGGTGAAGACAATTTCTGTCCCAAAAGCTCTGACATTTGCATTCTTCTTTTGATTTTAGGCTGGACAACAGCGTTGGTGGGAACAGGAAATTACAGTGAATGGAAATATTCAAAAGGGAGAATTAATTACCTACAACCTAACTGAGCTGATCAAGCCAGAGGCATATGAAGTCCGTCTAACACCCATCACCAGATTTGGGGAGGGGGACTCAACTATTCGGGTGATCAAGTATAGTGGTAAGTGGATCTTTGAGTATAAGCAAATACGTTGCAATGCATTTTGCACCATTCAATCTGCAGTGCAGGGTATGGCCGCACTGGGTTGCACTGTGTGAACTGGTTACCAGCCCTGCAAATAATGCTGCAAGGGACGAGGGTCGGCTTCCAAGAAGGAGAGTTGCAAGTAGTACTGGGTAGAAATGAAAGTCTCCACCTCTGGGAAGACTCATAATCACAAAAAATAAAATTTGTAAAAAAATTCTGAACAGCCAAAATGCAAAATCATGTCAAAGTTTTTGTGAAATAATGGAAAAAATAGCAGAAATTAATGTTAGCTTTGTGAAATAGCTCAGTTCAAAACTCTGTCCTTACTTTGAACACTTTGAAGGGCGATGAGTTTTGAAGAAAAATCTGCAAAAGCAGTATTCTGACGGTGTCAAATCAGTGTCATGTTATCATCAAAATACCTTTTTTTTTCCCCCATACGGAGCACTTTCCGGGAAGTTTTTATTTGAATGTGAATGATTTGGGGGGGGGGGGGGGAAGTGACCATTGCTACTCCTACGCAAGTGGATAATTAAAATTACTGGCCAAGAGGTACCTTAGAGTGAAAGTGGCTCTGCTAAAGGTACCATTGTGCAGTTTGCAATGGGAATCTGATGTGCTGAGCAGGAAGGGTTTATAATCGAAAAAGGGAAGTGTGTGGTGGGGGGAGGGGTGGGGAAGGGATATCTGTAAACATGGAATCATGAAATGAATTTACCGTCTGGGGACAGAATTTTGTGGTTGGTCTGTTGTGGTAGGTCTTTAAGGGGTAACGGTTTTAAATTGAAAGAGGGTTGATTCAGACTCGATATAGGAGAAATTTTTTACACTGAGGGTGACAAGGCACTGGCACAGGTTGCCCAGAGAGGTCGTGGATGCTCCATCCCTGGAAACATTCAAGGCCAGGTTGGATGGGGCTCTGAGCCACCCAATGGAGTTGAAGATGTCCCTTCTGGGGGGTTGGACTAGATGGCCTTTGAAGGTCCCTTCCAACCTAAGCCATCCTATGATTCTATCTATGATTCTGTCACGCAGAACCTTGATAATCCCACAGAACAAAAGCCAGTGACACACACATCAAGTCACAGCTAGGTCCAATTGCTGCAGGAGCTGGATCCAACAGTAATTAGTGCTATGCAGATACCTAAAAGAGCCCAAAGCAGGGAACTGACACTCAGCGGAAGGGCAAAAGCAACGTACAGATCGAGAATTACTTGAAAGAATCATTATCAAATAATTTAATGTTGTGAACAAATCTGAAAAAAAATTAAATGTCTTGTGCATCATATGTGCAATTCTTCATGATCAGTGATTAGCTCAGCTCTACTCAATCTCATCATAAATTATTTTTATCACTGTATTAATATCAAGGGGAAAATTACATTAAGCAATCTCAAATATCAATTCTAAAGAAGGTAATGGCACATTTCACTAAATGCCAGATCTGCTAATGATGGTGATGGATGAGGTTGCGCCTGTTACAGGAAAATGTTTGCAAAGTCTGCATTTCCCAAAGCTCATGAGAAAAAATTCTCAGTCAAAGAAAGGACTCGTTTGCTAGATCTATGAACATACAAATGAGGAGAAGGTGTCCACTCTGCTGCAACTCCTGTTGGACCTTGGCTCCTCACTGGACATCTTTACTCTTATAAGTTCCTGTTTCCTGACATTTAGCAGTAGATCAGTCTCTTCGGGGCTCCCCACATGCACAGGGGAAAGACCCAGGGCCTTCCTGAAGGTGATCAGAAGAAGCTTCATTCAGACATTTGGGATTTCTCTGCAGCCATCCCAATCTCTGCGTGCTGCCTGCGATAAGGAGACTTGTGTCCTCACAGCCAGGTCATGCCAGGCAGCCACTGCCCTCTTCCATGGACCTCAAAATTTCTCCCATGACTTAAATACTGGTCAGTGCTCCTATAAGGAGAAACTAAACAACATTTAGGTCACTCAGTCACTACTGCTCTTTCTTGTTGGTGGTTGTACTCTGTCAAGTCTCAGGAGGTTGATTGAGGTCGTGGCTCTAGCTCACAACCATGCTGAGTTGGAAGTTTTCATGAAACGTTATGTGATTTACATTTCTAGCCCCTGGCTGGCAGAAAGAACATTCCCATGCAGCATAAAAGGCATATTTTGTCTACTGAAAAATTTTATGCTAGAATCTGCCATTAGCACAGATGTGAAGAACAGCCCATTTCAAAGGCGCTGATGAGGTGCCAATGCAAAATCCAGCCGCCAGGAGAGAGGAAGCCGTTGCCTTGTGCCCCAGATGGAGAGATGCTTTCGGAGCAGTACGCAGTGCTATTACTCCGGTGCCGACAAATTCACAGCTTCAGAAATCATGAGCCAGATGCTAATCAGTAAGATAAACCTAAAGTGACTTCCCTTTGACGAGGGATTCCAGAACCGCTGAGGGTTTGTGTGCTTAAAATACGCATTTTTATCTCAGCATTCATCCAATGACTATTGTGTCAGCAAAGTATTACCAGGCTAATTTTAAGGATGCTATAGCTTCAACTGCAAAATAATGATATCACATACATTATTGCAGTGCAATACTTATAATCTGAAATGCTAGAATCTTATAAAAGCAGTTAATGGGCTAGCAGGATGCACAGCAGCAGGCCTGCATCAGTGTAAGAAATAATTATAAAAAATACCCAGAAAATATAAGACATAATGTGAATGTTTCTTAAAAGAGAATTTTTTACATTTTTCTCCCATTACATTTTTTTTTCAGTTGTAAGACCTCAGGCAAGGATGAAAACATTTGGATTTTGATATTTTCAGTAGGATTTGTGTGTTTGTATGTGTGTGTGTGTGTGTGCGTGCACGCATGTGCTTCTGTGTGTTCATTTTCTGTCAGTACTCCAGAAGCACACTGGCCTCTGGCAGTATCAGTCATTCTTTCTCATCCCACCACTTCAGGAATACTTTTTTTGGAGAATGAGGAGTCACAACCATGTCCTTTTAGGTCTTGAATATCTCCAAGGATGGAGACTTCACAGTCTCTCTGGGCAACCTGTTTGGTGCTCCATGACCCTTAGAGTAAAGAAGTTTCTTTCCTAGGTTTAAAATGCACTGATGTATTTTTTTTATTGCTGGTGAGGATTCCGACTGCAAACATTTTTTGCCTTATTTTTTTAAACTTTAAGCAGACTAATAGGATTTCACCCCATTTTAAAGAAATGCAGCCAGTGTGAAAAGCAGATCAGACACATTGTACAGTTGCTAAAAATGGCAACGGTGTCTTTTGCCTTTAAGAAATGCATTAACTTTCATAGTTGAGTTTCATTTTTGTGTAAATAGAAGATAGAAAGGCTATGCACTACCTAGGTTTTACTTTGACAGCTAAAGCTTGTCTTCTGTAGCAGGACAATCTTGGGTAGGTACCACTCAGAACTGATCTCCCTAGAATAGTTATAAAGTGTGTAAGGATCAAGGTGACATTTCCATGTGTTGGTTGCATTTGCTGCCTTGCTAGATACGAGAAGGTTTCTCCAGATTTCTTCCAGGGGTTGAATTACCCTCTGGACATGACTGTGTCTCTCCAGTGCCTTTAGAGACACTCCAATGGCACTCTTAGGTGAGGTGTCTAACCTCTAGATTGCTGAGTTAAGCCACATTAATGCTACCTGTGAAATAATTTTTAATTAGGTTACATTCCTTTGTATGTGATGCAGAGCACATCACCTTTTGAATTAAACCCCACAACTGGAGATTAACATGGAAATTGCTAATATATGAATACAACAGCTTCCAACTTGCTAGCCTGCCGGTAGCCATCTGAAAGTCCAAAATAAGGAGACTATTACAGCAGGAAAACCTGAACAATGAGCTCTTTACAGTATACCCTGCCATCCCAAGTGGGAGCTGTAAATACAAAATAAAAATGCGGCAGTATCCAATCCCATGAATCAAAAACTTACCCATGGTGCAAGCATTTCATAGGGAAATCCCTCGCCTGCCATGAATTGTTCTCTCCTCTGCATGCCGAAAGGACAAAAGAAAAGAGCAATCATCACAGTAGAAGCGACATTGATAATTACAGCCAAACATCACTTGACAAATTATTTGGTAGATACATATGTTACTCTGCTAGTGAACACAGTCTGCCGAGTAAATATAAGCAGGGCAATTTAAGTAGCACTAATGAGTGTTTTGTAGGCTAATACAAACCAGATATGTCTCATAGTAACAGCAGATATGTCTCGTAGTAACAGTTTAAATATTATCTCCATCACTTTACATAAATCTGTGTCAGCCTATTTGATATAAACTGACTGTAAAGTCCTCCAACCACTGTAATTAAATCTTCACCACTCACTGTTTCAGACAGGCACTTGTATTTAAATATTTTTTAAGTTAACCATTGATTAAAGAAGCAGGTTTAGCTCCCTCCTATGGAAAAAGCCCACAACTTGTTACTACCATTGACATGAGGGTCAGCCCCTTGCGACAGCAGCAGGTAGATGATGGTACCCAGTCACTTTGTAGTACAGCCTGCTTATTTTCATATGAAGTTCAGATACTCCACATATTCTGTAGGAAAGAAGAGTATGTAACTGTGGTTATTATTTATTGCTATTATTATTATTATTATTATTATATTTCTAGCAACAGAAAAATAAAATTGCTACCAAATAGGGCATAAATGATAGGATTTATAAGTTTGCACCAGCATACGTTTCCAGTGTTATACAGTGTTATAAATAAGTTAGAGTAATTGCTGTGATAAGAGGAAGAATGCCTTGTCCTCACAGAGTACCAATATTTACAGTGAAGATTGCTTTGTCTGTGCAAACCAAGTGCTTAGAGATATGGACTCTTGATCTTGATTAAAGCTTTAGGGTGCTAGTTGTAATTACCACAAGTAACCAGTTCACTGTCGTAAAAAACACAGCAGCTGATCATCTAGCATGCTTCTACTTACCTGTGGCTTTATCCTCTGCACAGGTAGGAAAGCTTGCTTTGGAACTATTATTTTAAAAAAGAGACATGATGTTGCAGTCTTTGAAGGCCACCTCACTTGTAAGGTGCAAAAGCATCGGTGTTGGGAAGGATCTGTGGGAAATGTAACTGTCTTTGCATATATGCAGTTGCACCTAGCAGAAGAGCAAGCATTAAGAAAAAACATTCAACCCACATTTTTCAGCTGTGACCTACACAAATACAGATCAGTGAAAAGTAAAATCAACAAATAAACTGAAATTCCAGCAGGTTTTATTCTTTGCTCGCTGGAGGAATGGCAGGAAGACTCAGGGTTCATCCATCTTGGATCTAACCATGCTCAAACATTTCATGACACCTTGTTCTTCTCCTGAGATTCTCTGCAAGCAAAACCTTCCTCCCAGCACAAGCCAGGGCCAGTTGAGCAGAGCAGCAATAACCCTCTGAGGTGCACAGATTTTCCAGACATTTCAAAGTCACCCTTGGGAATTTACTCCAACAGTCATCCATTAATTTCCCCTTATAGCTAATTTAGCTTGCTACCTGTGTGTCATGCATGCAGCAACCTTCCCTTTCCACAGTGAGAGCTGGAGCCATTGCACGTTGTCTTACAGCAGCATGCTGTATTCCTCAGACGAGCGGGATTTCTGCATTTTTTTTTCTTGGTTGTGGTGGTTGGTGTTTGGTTTTGGTTTTGGTTTTTTTTCTAGTTTATGACGTTAGATAAGTTCAGCCTAACTGCTTTAATCTGTTTTTCTGCTCTTGTCAATCCCTGTGAACTGAAGCTAGTTTGGCAAGAAGCCTTTTTTTGCGCTGCTGTGAGCAATCTGAATAGCATGACTCAGGGTTACACGCTGATGATAGTTTCCATAAAAACCCGTACGTTTAGTTACAAATCAAGCATCACTAAACGTAGTTCCCAGCAATTTCAGATAATTCTAGGTTCAATCACTCAAGGATTTCACAAAATGAATGTTTCTCAGAGAATGAAAGGTAATTTGTTGGTAAAAGCTATGAAGTTATCTAATATAATGTAATGACTTAAGTTTCTTAAGAAGATTGCACTGGGGCAAATCACAGTTCATTTGTTTCAGAGAAGGCAAGATAAAATGGCAGCATCGCTAATTTAGAGCTGTTTTGAAAACTTCAGGTTGAATCTAGAGCTATGCAGGGTCTGTGACTGGTGTCTCAAACCAGTTCATGTCTGTAAACATGGCAGCAAGGACACATGGAGCAATGCTCATACTGGTGTCTGGCGTTACCAGATGCACCCATTATTTGGCGATAAAAATGTATGTTAAGTTTTCTCTTAATAACATGCAACTCCAACTGTGAGCTCAGCATCCTTCTGTTTCGCTCATGCATAAGGACTGATGGCAGAAGGGCCATTTCCTAAGTCATCCATCCTCAGATTTACCCTTCTGCAAAAAGGTAGCACAGAACTGCGGACTAATTTCTCATTCAAACCCAATTTCTAGTTTTTAGCATTGTACAGGTTTCCATGGACCTAAGCCTGGGTAGCCATTCTGGTGATTAAGATATCTGCAGGTACTGCTGAGGCTGGACTTTCATTCTGTTTCAGCCTACTAAGGTGTTAATGTAGTACTTAATGTACTTAATGAAAAAGTAGATGAATCACAAAGTCGCAGAATGGTTTGGGTTGGGAGAGACCTTACAGATTGTCTCGTTCCAACCCCTGCCACAGGCAGGACCCCCTCCCCCCAGCCCAGGCTGCCCCCAGCCCCATCCAGCCTGGCCTTGGGCACTGCCAGGGATGGGGCACCCACAGCTGCTCTGGCACCTCACCACCCTCATCATAAATAATGTCTTCCTTATATCCAATCTAAACCTACCCTTTTCCAGTTTAAAACCATTGCCCCTTCTCCTGTTAGTACAGACTGTGGTAAAAAGTCTTTCCCCACCTTTCTTATAAGCCCCCTTTATGTTTTAAAAGGCTGCAGTAGGGTCCCCCCGGAGCCTGCTCTTCTCCAGGCTGAACAAGCCCAGCTCTCCCCGCCTGTCTCCACAGGAGCAATGGAAAAACACACTGCTTTCTAGTTTCTAGTATATAGATAACATACTCCTTAAATGAATTTCATATGAAAATAAAGCACTGTAAATGTTGAGTGTTTTGTAATTTTGCCAAGGGTCTGTAAGATAAGAGTGCCAGTTTTCCCAAAGATTCCTAGTACCCAGCAGTCCTGCCATGTCATGCAAGGCATTGCACAGACCCATAAAAGTACAGACAGAAATAATATTTTTCAGCCAAGTAACCTCAAAGCTTTTCTGCATTGTTGGCAAAATTATTTTTGATGCCTCCCAAGGTGAGGGGTCAGCATGGGCTCCTCCTGCCATGGGATGGGGAGTGGGCTGGGCTGGGATGCAGGATGGAGGCGATTGCTGCACTGCTGCCCTCTGCCTCCCAGAGCCCGCCCCAGGAGGGCAACACCTGGGATCCAGCCATGCTGGTGGGTCCTGGTCACTGAATGTGTCCTCCAGCAGGCATGGGGGGCGCCTGCACTGCTGGCAGCTTTTTAGGACAGCATGCTTCACCTTCCTTTGTCATCTTCTTAAACGTCTTAAAAGTATATCCTCCCTAGAAGAGGGTTTCTGGGCCAGAAGACTCTCATGTTTTTTCATGGTTGTGTCTCTTGGTCTAACGAGATCAAACTTCTCTCAAACTTGCTGTGCTTATGCTTTCTGCTATTTAAAAGGAAAATTGGCAATTCTAAGAAGAATGCAAGTGCTGTCTGTTTCTTAAGACTAGTATACAGATATCTTAAATTGAAGAATAGTATTATTCATTGAGTAGAAGGGTAATTTGTTATGTTAAGTATTCTTGAACAATGCTGAAATGAGATTTGTAGTGATGAATAATGTCCAGTGTGGAACCTCTGATTTTGATGAATTCATCCCTTCTGTAGGTTTTGTAGGATTCCTGTTCAAAGGCATTACCTGGAGTTCTGCTGTACAGCAGTCCCCATTCTTACAATATCTGTGCCAATCATCTAAGTTTGATGCTTAATTACAGCATATCATTCCCCAGGCTGCAGGTACTAGGGATGGAGCGTACACATCGTGGATGGGAAAGGCTGTTGTTTCTCACTGAAACTTTTGTCTTTGGGTATCCAGGGAGGCACTCGGAAAGGAAGATGCCAGTTTTGCTGGCTGTCTCAGTGTAGGAGCCATGATCAAGGTCTTGAGTGGGAGGGAACAATGGGAAATTTAGGATAATCTGCATATTGATGAATAAGAAATTCTTCCTTGTGCTAATTTTATTTTTGCTCTGTCTTCCAGCTCCAGTAAACCCACATCTACGTAAGTATTCTTCTGTTTTGTTAGCTTTTATGTGTACGAGGTACTGTCCCTGCACCCACTGTCCCTCACAGTTAAAAAGTTAATGATAAGTATTTCACTTCCAGTTGCAGCCTGTGGATTGCAGGGACCACCTTAGTTTTGTGTGCAACCTGGGCTGGTGGCTGAAGGTGTCATTCCTCTTGTTCTGCCAAGGTGCTAAAGGCAGAGGACATGGAGGAAGGAAAAATTACAGCTCCAGCTCATCTTTCTTTCTCACTGCCCCAAACAGTTCATCTAAAGGAAAATACTAATGTTCTAAAACTAACCTCCGTTTCTGGGTGATGCAGCTCAGTACGTATGGGTGATGTCGTGGGAGTAGCTAAATACCTGAAAGTTCAAGTGTTGTGTAGGAGCTGTGTCTGCTCCTCAGCAGGTATGGTAAAAATATTGAAGAAGTCAGTTTATGAAATTTTCTGAATTCATTTAGCCTTGCATAAGAACTGCATTTGCAGCTCTTGAGTCATTTTGATACTTCCAAGGGTAGTCAGGAGCTCATCTGCAGGTTTAAAACAAAAAGGATGTTTTATTCGTTCAGTACATAGAGGAATCATGGACTTCATTTGCACAAAGAAATGTGGAGACTAAAACTGTAACTTGGGTGTGAAAGGGTTTAGGCAAATTCACAGGAGACAGCTCCACAGGCATGACTGAAGATGCAAACTATGGCTCTGTATTTGGTGGTGTGCTGGTGCTCAGGCGCAGGGATGTTGCAGGGTAGAAAGGCTTGCTCTTACAGTGCGTTCTTACACTTTTCCATGGGCACCAAATCCCCACAAATGCCACGGCCGGGAGCCTCGGCTGGAGCTTTAGTAAGTCCCAGTAAACCCACCCTATTCCTAACAGCCCCCACATCTATCTACTTTGTGATTTTCTCCCATGCCATAGCAAATGCACGTTTTGCTGTCGCGATATATTCCACCGTTACTCTTGCCTTTAATAACATAAACTAAAATGCCTGTATAGGGGAAGGGATTCAGCCTGTATAGGGGAGGGGACGTATGTGCCTGTCTAGGGGAGGGGGTTGAGCCTGCCATTACTGCTCTGTTGTGCAGCTGTAATCAGGCAGACCAGCTTCTCTCTCTCCTACACCACAGCTAAGCTTTCCTGTACATTTTAAACTTATTTGCAGATCTTGTGCAAAGCATTCATAATTAATCAGGGCTTAGTTCAAAGCTCACGGGAACTGAAGGAACCACTCCCATTGACTTAAATGAGCAGTAGATGAGACCTTTGCTAATTAATATATTAAATATGTACTCTGTGATGTTAAGAAAAAAATGCATTGCAATCCCAAGTGCTTCGCACTATAGTCCTCTGTGGTTTTAAGGTCTGAAACAGTCTTGTTTTCAAAATGTCTCTATAGCTCTCATAGGCACGTGGTAGACTCCAGGTGGCATCTGAGTGGCCCTTGCGATAGGGAGCGTGTTAGCTCAAGGGACAAGAAAGCATCTCTGGTGACCTGGCCATCCTTTCCTTCATCTGCTTTCTGGGTCCGCCTCTCTGTACTGGTGGGGATGGGAAAGTTTGCCCAGCAGAACTAGAGGGTACCCAACGTAATTTCTTTCAGATGACCAACCTGATGGTAAAATTTTGGTTTGCTTTTTTCTTCCCCAAAGCCTTTTTGAGGGAGATCCTTTGACAGGGAAGAAATCTGGGTCTGCAAAAAACTTGTAAGCAGGAGAAGAGAGATTCTGTCTGCCATAACATAGTCACCCTCATCATTGTCCGTGCTTTCTACATAAGTTCTGTTGTTTTCTAAACCTGATGTGCTGAATTCTAATTTTATTTACACCATTGTGAAGGTAGAGTATGAGCTGTATTCAACTGAGCAAGATACCTGTATTGGAAACTGAAGTTGCATTCTTCCTGCTTTAAATCTGTAATAATCATATCGTATAAATCCTTCCTTTTTATGAAATTTCTGCAATACATGAGCAAGTAGTGTCAAATGACTTAAACACGGAGATGTTGCCTCAGATCTACATTTTATTTTGTAACAGATAATATAAACCATTTAATGTAAACCCTAAGGATTTCATATCAATTAGTGCAACTAAATTTTATACCTGAATAATGGAAGATATTAGAAATTAGAGTCGTAGTGAACTTGAATTTTACAGAAATAGATGGGGAAAAAAAATCACACTTCAATGAAGAGTGTTTCACCTGGAGAACAGTTTCAGATTTTGCCCTAATTTATTTAAATGCTCCTACTTCTTGCACAGGAAAAGTACTGAGGCAGTCCTGGGGAACCATTTCCCATTCTTATTCCTCTGTCATTTTAAAGAAGTGTTTAGTGCTAAGAATATTTAGCACTAACCTTTTCCAATGTTTTCCAAAAGGCATCCCACATGAAACCAGTGTTTTCCTGTTAAATAAATGGCAAACTTTTACTTGCCTTTTTCCATCTGGCCTGATTTTTTTTTTTTTTTTAACTTGAAGAAAAATCTTTTGTTCTGCTGATTTGGAATTTCTTAATGAAGCTCTGAGGACATGGTGCGACATGCAAATGCAGCTTTTAAGGTACTGGAGGGGCAGTGTTAGAAACTGCTGAATGGCTGAAAATGCTTTCTGTTAATTCACTTTGCTGCAGGACTGGATCTGGCAGTCAGAATTTTTCTCCTTTAATTACTGTTTTTCCCTTTAATTTCATCACGCTGTGTAGAAAGAGCACCATTTTCGCTATAGGGAGTGCTTGTATAACTGGAGGTGGGAGCCAGCACAAAAGATAGTGTATACCGAGTGAATTTGGAGCTCAAGTCACGTAAAAGGTAATCTTGGAGATGAGAGGCACAGCTGGCATTTTGTTCAGAGTGCTTCATTCGAGTCCTTGTGTCTTTCAAGAGCTTTGTCAGGGTCTTTATGTTCTCTTCCTGGCCTTTGGGATAAAGGTGAAGATGTTGGCCTGCATCTATTCACAGGCTCCTATCTGGGAGGACTTTGGATGAAATCTGCCCATGTGTATTCCTCGTGGCCTCGTTCTTTGGTTTTCTCATCTCGCAGGAGGAACCGCAATCAGACCTCTACTTATATTTCTTCTCTGTGGTGCTCATGATGGTGCTCCTCCATTGACTGATTTTTCTATATGGCTACGTCTTCATCATTCAACGTTCAGGATTTAGAAGAGCTTGCTTCCAGATCCAAACCAAGGTGCAAGATCCTGAAACTGGCTCCCCATCATGCCGATGGTTATCAGTTATGTTTGCCAGTTAAGGAAGTGTGCTTTAGGAAATTGATTCTCCTGAAGGCTGTAATAAAGCTGATAGATTTACTGAGAAATCAAGTCATCTCCTTGAGGTGCTAATAGCCACGGAAGCTTCCGTGGACCATGTTTTTGTGATAACCTGGATTATAGAATGGTGCTTTGTGCTGGCTGTTGTCCAGAGGGTACAGTTTTGGTTGCTCTTTGGATGAAGAGAAGCAGAATGAAGAAGACTTAGAAATCACTCCTAATGCACCTTGGGGTTTGGAATGAATTTTTCAAGCCTGCTTTTTCAGTCTGCAGTAATATCTGATTTTAAATAAGCTTCAGACCAGCATCCTTGCTTAGCAGTACATATCCAAGCTAAGCTCCGGGTCTCTCTGTCTTCACTGATTTACAGTGAAGCTCCAGTGGCTTAAGTGGATTTATAGTTCAGTGAAACCCCAAACCTGCAAACATTTATATACCTTCTCAATTTAACACAGATGAATAATCCCATGACTCCTGGTGTTAGAGCCCCTCATAACAATGAATATAAATTGCACCCCTATAAAGAAGGCCATAGCTGACACAGTATGCAGACAGCTGCATTCTCCCTAGAGAAGAGGGATTTGCTTGTTTTCTCAGATAAATCAATTGACTTTGCTGGAAGAGTAAACTCAGCAGGAACTGTTTGTGTGCATAAAATTAAGCTTTTGCACATTTTACTACATGGGGCCTTATTCTCTTCTGAGATGAAAATTGAACCTTGAAATTTTAATTTATTTTGGTTCCTAAATATCTGACAGTAGGACTTTCTCATCCCATCATAACCCAGCAGGTAGGATCACTGGACTGATACGTTTCACAGACCTCTGTTTCACAAAGGAGAGGATCCCAGTAATCCTCTCTGGGGTTCTTGGCATTTTTATTCTTTAGACATGAGCTTCTAAGCTTTTAGCATTTGACCTCAAGTACATAACAGAATTCATAGTGAAAATCTAGGAGATGTCTTCAGGACATGATACAGTCACCTGTCCTGCCCATATAGGTTCAGATAGACCTAAACATTCCTCCCAGGTGTTTATCTAATTGATTATTATAATCTGGTGATGGGGATACAGTGCTCTTCCTGAGCAATTAATTCATGTTCGTCACTGTCCTGATTTTTAGAGATTTTCTTCATATCTATGCTGAAGTTGCTTTACTCTCATTTTAACCATTACTTGTTTCCCCATCCTTAGTGAAAAGAAGATTAGTTTTGGACATGTTGCTTGGAGAAAATGTTTTCATTTTGAAAAACTGCCATCCTCTTTTCCCTAATGGTCTTATCCCTAAACCAAAATAACCCACTTTTTAGTTTTTCCCCCAGTGGGTCATGTTTCACAGACATGCTGCCTGTTCTCAGCTTTTTAAAAATGCTGGCTGGGTAAGAAGAGACAGTGTCTCTAAGGGCAATTGTGTACGTCTGAATATGTGGGGATGATCTATATAATAGGATTTGAATATAATTTTAAGTAACACCAACATTGATTGATGACCATGATTTCCTTTTCATTGAGGTTACTGCAAAAAAAAACCCCAAAACATATGCTAAAAGCTAGAAACGGACATAAAACAAATGTATGTCTGTTTCCCAGTGCAGTTAATAAGCATAATCCCACAATGTGTTTGTTATAATTGACAAGTGTTTTGACCAACAATCAAAGGATGAATAGCTTCAGCCACTAAATTTCTGCTCATTTGCTGCCTTGGCAGGAGAGTTCCACTGTGGGTTTGAGGATGGTAACATTTGCCTTTTCACTCAAGATGACACAGACAATTTCGACTGGACAAAACAAAGCACTGCCACTAGAGACACAAAATACACCCCGAACACGGGGCCGAACGCAGACCGCACTGGCTCCAAGGAAGGTAAGCTCCAGCGGTGCGCCTGGTGCCAGCACTGGGAGCTCTGCTGCTCCGTTGGGGTGAGGGACCTGTCCAGGACAGCCAGCTCAGCCAGCTATGCCATTTTTCTTGATCATACCAAGAATGGGCATACTTCAAGGACTTATAACAGAAATCGCCGGTGCTGAGGCACGTGGCTGGTCCCTAAGCACAACCCGCTAACAGTGCCATTAACCATCTTGTATTGTTTCTGTTGTGCCATTTTCAAAGCAATTGCTTTCGTGTTATAGTCTAGTGGGGAAGCATTCTGGCACATCTTGAAATATTCTTCTGTTTTATTTCAACTAAATTCTAACTTGGGCTCCCTCAGACTGTCACAATGAGGCGGGGTTTTGCCCCATTTTTACTTTGGGTGATGCTAAAATGTGTAATTTTCAATCTGCTATCCCGGTTAACAGAAGCATGCCATCTTGACTGCAGTATATTTGCATTTGAAAAGTCAGACATATTGTGCCAAATTTATCAAGTACTGCGGTAACTCATGCTATTTCATTGTATGCATCCCGCTTGCACTACCAAAGGGGAGAAAAAAATCATACTGCATTGTATTTGCTTGGTTATATTAAGTAAATGGTATCTTTTGTTGGCACAGGCCAGGATCAGAATAAATTAATGTTGTCGTCTTTCATGAAAGTGAGCTCTTGAACATGTGATCGGCACGGTCAGTTGAAAATGTTCCTTGAGAGGATTCCGTCAAGATATTTTCCCTTTGTTTTACAAGTCCTCCCTGCTCACTCTTTATAGGAACAAACTGCACTCTTGAGACTGAAGTCTGAACCCCATCATAAAGATTTTTTTCTTTTCTTGTGAATATACAATGTTACATCAATTTGAAGTTGTTTACAAGTACTGACCTGCTAGCCCTGATTTTACTCTTGGTAGAAAACACCTCTTTGAAGCAGTTGTGGAAAACACATGGGCTTAATGCAGAAAAAAGATGTCCCAGAAACCATGGTGATGTCAGATGAATGAAAAATGAACCAAGATGCTTGAGGGAACTGGTGTCTTCTTGCATCTGTATGTGTGTTGGATTTTGAAGACTGCAACCTAACAATTGCCATTTGGACTTCCCATAGGTTTCTACATGTACATCGAGACGTCACGCCCCAGGCTGGAAGGAGAAAAGGCCAGACTTGTTAGTCCTGTTTTCAGTGTTGCTCCCAAAAATCCTTATGGAGCTACGAACACAGCCTACTGTTTTAGCTTCTACTATCACATGTATGGACAGCACATAGGTGAGAGAAAGCCAATGACCTTGTCTTTTCACTTTGGGAAAAATAGCAGGAGAAATGTCCGCTTGTACGCAAGAAAAGCCCAGGAGGACTGCCAACACCTGCAAGGGCCAGTTGCAACCAAAGCTAGCAAGAGAGGTGCCTGGTGGCATCCTAATTGCTGTAGAAATGTGTTTTTCACTAATCGGCACACTAGCAGGAGCCCCTGTTATAGCTGGAAAGTGGGTTTGTGCGTATGCGAGGTTTTGAGCAGGAAACTTTAGAGCCTGCAAACAGAAAAGGTGATGTTTGCAAGGACTTTGATACTAACACAGTGGTTTGAGTCACTCGTCGCTAGATTCAGGCTTGAGCAATTAGCAGCAGTACTCCTCGTGTGCTGGCACAGCCTGCGTACAATGCAGCAGCACACGGTTCCTTTGTAAAAGTCGTGAACAATTCGCTCACAAGCTGTGGGAGTATATATTTTCAAGATGAATCTGTAAGTCTATTTGTAGTCGTAGCTCTTTCAACGCACACACATTTAATTTCTTCATGTAGTATGAGAAAAAGGTGTGAGAAAATATAAAAGCATAAACGATAGACAGCCAATTTTTATAAATCCTCTAAATTCCTGTGGGGTGCTTGGTGCTTACCAGTGTGTCAAGAGGCTTTCCAGTACCAGGCTGACCTGACTTGATGTATTTTTATATATACTTCAAGGGCAAACACATCCTCACGGTGCATTCTGGTGGTTGCTTCAGAAAACCTTCACCTGCCTCCGGGCAGAGATCAGATTTTAAACAGAGCAGACAAGTTTGCTTGGTTTTTTGTTGGTCGTCTCTGCACTGTGAGCATCCGAATGCAGTCCCAGGCCTGAATTTTCCTGGCTCTGTGTTGCAGTGAGTGCTTGGCTGTTTATTGGAAGGAAGTGGCTGAGCCATGCCACGCTTAGTGAAATAAATATAAACTGCCCTATATAGTCATGTACCAGGCTGTTCCTGGTATATGACAGTGAAGAGCAAAGTTACAAACATGAAAGGTCAAAGAGTCTTTCTGGAATACCTTAGTGTTGTGATAAAATATAAGGAAAACAACCGCTGAGGCTGACATCTGTCCACAAAACAATCACCTCTCATTGGTGCCGTTTTGGTTTTTCCTGGGGCTACCTTTTCAGCAAGTGTCTGTGTCCTTAGTTTTTCTTGCTGAGATCACCCTTTCCTGTTTATGTGTAATTTCTTGAATTGACATGGATAATGCTGGTGGATGAAGGAGCTGTTCCACAGGTGAAGATGGTATCCATGATGACTGGCGAACATTCGTTACGATCCTTGTTACATAGGAGTTGTTCACGGCAATGTGGACACCTAGTTGTCAAAAACCAAAATTGCTCACTATCAGTTTTGTTCCTTAATGCTGAAAAATGTAGTTACCATCATTTTAGCTAATGTTCAAAATTATCTACTTTTGAATAGCTTTGTACAAAATTACATATTATTCTGTCTTTAAAGAGCAGACTGACAGAAAAATAGTAAATAAGTAGCATCAACCATGTGTTCGAATGCATGCTTATACACATTTACTAAAATAAAAATTCTAATTCCTTATGACAGAATGTTATGAAACACATGAGAATGCAACATGCATACAGAAATAAATTATGAAATCAGAAAATATATACCATTTGATTACCCAGATGTGAACTCTGTCACTGAAATTATTCACATGAGGATAATGAAGAGAAAAGAAAAACCTAATGAGTGATGAAATTCTAAGACTTCGATGATTTAAGCACATGGTTATTGTACGAATAGCCATATTGATGAAGCTACTGCTTGAATCAGTTTTTAAAGGTTTGTGCTCTTAGAAATTACTTTGGGTTAGGAAAGGTGTTGTTATAACACAGTGACTTGCCCAGACAAAGCAAACCTTATCATGACACAGCATTTCAGAAGATGTGTCCTTGTGGTAAGGATGGCCACCAGCCTCCTGGGCTGCATCAGGCAGACGGAACCAGCAGGTCCCGGGAGGGGATCCTGCCCCTCTGCTCAGCACTGGTGGGACACAGCTGGGGTGCTGGCTCTGGTGATGGGCTCCCCAGTGCAGGACAGACATGGGCTTACTGAAGAGGGTTCAGCTCAGGTCCACAAAGCTGATGAAGGAACTGGAGTATCTGTCACCTGAGGGGAGGCTGAGAGAGCTGGGACTGCTCAGCCTGGAGAGGAGAAAGCTCAGGGGGATCTCACCAATGTATATGAATACTTGAAGGGAGAGTGTAAAGAAGATGGATCTGAGAGATGCTCAGGGACAGGACAAGAGGCAACGGGGCAAAACCTGAAATAGAGGCAATTCTGTTTAAACATAAGAAAAAAAAAGGGGGGGGGGGGGGGGGGGCAGGGGGAGTTAACCGTGAAGGCAACCAGACACTGGCAGAGGCTGCCCAGAGAGTTTATGGTGTCTCTGACCTTGGAGATACCCAAAATACAATTGCACGTGGTCCTGGGCAACCTGCTCTAATCTACCATGCTTTGAGCAGGGGTTTTGAGGGGATGAAATCCAGAGGTGCCTCCAACATCAACGATTCCATGGGAAATATTTAATTGGCAATGTGTTTTTTTTTCAGAAGAATCACATTTTATGAAGGATTAATCCCCCATGGATAATTCTAAATCTTATTGCTGAAACAGATTGACTGTTTTATCACAAGCTGTTAGAAGCCTTGACCCTTCACCGCTGTTCTGGAGTTTGCAGCTGACATACAGAAGGTGCTTCTTATCCCCATTTGGGAGTGAGCACTGCCAGTCGGGGCAGCTATTGGCTGTAACGTGCGCTGCCAGCTCCTTGATTTCTTCATGAGAACAGGATAGAAGCTGCTAACTGAGACTCCCTATATGATCTCTGTGCTGTAGGATCTCTCTTTTGAATAGCCTTGAGCTGCTGATTCTTGACCTGAATTAATTGAAAGCTGGAAGTGTCTTTCAGGGGAGTTTGGCTTAAATAAATTCCAGCCTTTTCTTTCCTTGGACCTGGGGACAGTGTGTTCATACAAGAAGCGTGGTCATTAACCTTTGATTTTTGATCCAAAGTCCTGTAACTTTATTTAGCAGACTTCATTACATCTCCACTGGATTGCTTTATTCTCCCAACTTATCCATAAGATTTCCAAGCAGTATTAGGGCTATTATTCCCATGTCTCAGGGGCAGAGTACTTTGTTTCTAGAACAGTTTCGGTGCTCATCAAAATGTTTTCTGCGTTTCCAACAAGGTTTTGAAGGCTCCCTAATGAAATGGAATATCGTCCTGGCATGATGCTCTGTTGTTGATGTGGAGTGGTCTTGGAGGCTTAGGGGAAAAGCTGCTTCACCCTCCAGTCTTAAAAATGAGTGACACCAGTGACATCAAATTGAGAACATGCCTGTTGCACTATATTGAAAAAAAAGCGACAGCCTGCCAGTTTATCCAGTTCAGCTTCTGCGCCTTCTGTTTGGGTCTTTGGTGTCTCTGGAGAAGAGGCTGAAAATTTTTGTAGCGATAAGGAGAAGTACTTTGGGTGTCTTTGCAGAGAACAGAGCACAGATCTGAGATTAGCACTTAGGCTACAGCACAGCTCTGATGAGATAAACAAGGACCTACATCCTATGCCAGGGCAGTTAGATTCAGGAAGATAAAATATGTCTTTACCTGAAATAGATGGCTCTTACTTACAATTCAGATTGCAATTCCTGACAGACCACACCGAGCTAACTGTGAGAGTGCTGGCTGCCAGAGAAACTGCAGGTGCTCCGCTCCACACCCTTCAAAAGCAGAAGGTAGATTATCCCTAAAGCGTAAGAGAAATAAGTTCCCATTACTTGATCTGCAGCAAACAACAAGCCATTGTTGCGGAAGAAGAAGATGGAGAGTCACTGTCCTTATTGTGTCCCTGCATTAAGACAGAAAGAGGTTGTAGTTCCATTAGAGCTGTCACCACCTTTTAAAACTGTATTTCTGAGTTCTCCATCTGCACCCCAAAATGGAGCATTTTCAATTGATGCTCCAAGAACAATGAGTTTTCTTGTCATTGGAGACCCATCACAAAACAAAAAGTGGAAGCAGAACATGCTGTCAGAGCACACTGAGGATGCTGTTTGTGTTCACACAGCGATGGGCGCTCAAAATGCGACCTGTGTTGGAGCTGGTGATGTCTCCGGAGCACCCTGCGCTGTCATGGGCTGTCATGGCAGAAGTAAACCTTATTCCTTAACTCACAGTTGTGACTCCTGCCCGCTGTTTTTGTCTCCTAGAGTCACTCCATTACCCAATTTGTCTGGAGTTTGGAGTAGTCAGAAATCTTTAGGTGAATCCTTGCTGGCCGTGCCTCAGTGTGAACCCTATAGCCAACCCATCCTCCCACACAGCATCAGCTTTGCAAAGGCCACGTAACTTTTCCAAAAATTTTCCAGCAGAATTTCAGGGATAAGCATCTGTTGCATTAGTTAAGTTATTAGTAATCTGTATCATTAGTTAAGTTTTCAGCGATGCTTCGGGCAAGGATGTCTGCATATCTAGCAAAGAGGACCAGGCAGGAATATCCATACCAATCAACATGCTGGGCAGCGAATGAGCATACCTGGTACAGGAACAGCCATTTTGTATTTTAAGTAAGACTGATATCATTCAGCTATTAATTTGAAGAAATTTTGTGACACAGAGGGTCTGAGTATGCTGCGAACAATCTTACGTCCCTGTAACCTCAGCAGTGATGGAATTACATGCTTTTCATACCTAAATTATTCAGTTATTCCAAACAGCCCTGTGGTATGGGTTATATCAGCCTGCAAAAACAGGTGAAACAATTAGCCAGCAATTCATTTTTTTCTTGATATGGACATTGCTTTTTGTCTTTTAGAAAAATAATGTTATATATAACTCTTATTTTATAACTTAGTGTAGTCTTGTCTAAGACCCTGCCTTTATTCAGACTGTAGACCCAGCACAGTTGTTGAAAAAAGTCTTGGAGAGAAGCAGATGGGAAGGAAGGGAGAACCGTTGTAGCTGAATAAGATAAACCTTGCCCAAGAGCTGCTGGTGCCGTTTGGAAGAGGGCTGAGGCGGAGCAGCTGCTTGCTGTATTGCTGCAACGTATTGCTGGGCTGGGCTGCAGGGCTGCTGCAGGGAACCCTCCTGAGCATTTGCCTTCTTGCAAACACTTTCTGTTTCACATCTTTTTCTTTTACCCGATAGCGTGCATGCAGGCAGACAGAACGTCCTCGTTAGAAGCCGTGTTTCCTTTGTGCTCCTTCTGCACCCTCCCCTGCATTTGAAAAATAAAACGCTGCAGTAGGAGGCAGGTGGGAGACATGGTACCGCCCAGTTGCTCCAGCGAGCATCGCTGCCCCCACCTCCTTCAAAGAAGATGTATGGCCTCATTCTGGGCACCCTGGTGAAATAGCCGTGATGAGAATATTTGCTGCTCCATTACACGTTTTGCCTTACGTTTTTCAAGGCACTGAGTTTTGCTGTTGCTAGAAGTAAGAACTTTTTATTAGCAGTAGCTGAGTCACCGTGCAGCTGCCTCAGATCTGAGAGGTTTCATTGCAAATATAGTTTGTACAAGCTCCCCAGCTGCCATGCCTAACACCATAAAAAAACCAGTAGTCTTATGTGAACTTGACCATCTGAACTTTCTTGAATGAAGGCAAATGCAGTGATTTTCATAGTACAAAGAGACGTCATGCCTCACACATCTGCAGATAACAGTGGTGGGCAAGAAGGAACAAAATCTCCAAAACCCATGTGAATTACTGAACTCTGCTAAATGAAGTCAATGCATTTGCTGTCTGTTGGCGCACCAAGACCCTTGTTTCTGTTCATGGTCTGAGACAGTGTGATTAACCAGAGAGAAGGGCTGGTGAATGCGGAAGGTCTGTTACCTGTTGCAAATAATGCCTGTGCTGGAACCAGTAACTTCATGGTCAGCGGTGGGGAAAGACCCAGGTCTGTGAGGTTTTTCTCCACAGGGAGGGGCTTTACTGGGGTTATTTTGACTCGGAGGATTACGTTGTCCTTCAGAAATAGTCGTTAGCAGGCGTAAGGGCATCACGTCTGTCTCTGAGATAGACTTGCAAGGCTCTACGGCACGCTTATTTAAATGATGTACAGAGGAAGCAAAAAGCTGGTCAGTCTTTATAAGCACAAGCTAAGGATAAAGCAATCCAGTTGCTTATTTATCCTTGGGTAAAGAGTTTATAAATGCCTGATTTACACTAAAGCACAGAAAAATATTTTCAACCCATCTTACCCTGGGAAGCTTCATGTCCTTCCTGAGGAGCAATGGGTGCGACCACCCAGCCCGCAACGGCGGAGCGCTCCCCGCGCACTGAGTTTACCTCTGCTGTGAATTCACATCACCAGTTCACAGTGTTCCCAAGATTAAAAGTTTTTGAATTTACAACAAGAAACTCGCCACATCCACTCAGCCCTAGCAGAGGCCCCTGCAAAGCAGGAAGGGGGTGTGAGTAGGGGGTTTCTGCCGTACCCAGCGCAGCATCTGTGCTCCATGGGAAAGCCTAACCAATTCCAGTTCTCCACCTTTCTTCTAGGAAGCTTGAACGTGTACCTGCGTTTGAAAGGTCAGACTGCAATAGAGAACCCGTTGTGGTCTTCAAGTGGAAATAAAGGACAGCACTGGAACCAAGCCCGTGTTAATATAAACCCCCCAACTTCGTTTCAGGTAATGGCTTGTGCATCACACACCGGGAACAGGAGCGTTTGGTTTTTGGAGGGGAGGGCCTGTGTATGCTGACCCTTTCCTTCTGACACAGGATTTCACAGCTTCATTTCAGGTCTGAAAGCTGCTTTATGGATAGATAATTGCTTTCTTTGCTTTAAATAGGTGAGCACCATATAGCTTACTAATGCACATTTTAATGACAGAACAGTAGCTGTTTGCTTGAAGGCAAAGTGTCTTTCAGTTTTCAGAAGATGCTGGTAGCCAGTACAAAACATTTTTGAATTTCAGATTAGTGACTGGAATACAGAATTACTTCCTGTGAAAGAATATTTAGGGTCCATGCTACAGTGCCTGTGTTAGAGGTCTCTTGAAATACAAGCATTTTCTGCAGAAAAAGGAATGATCTCTAAGTCTTTGCCAAAGCAGCAGTGCTGCCTGCGCAGAGCTCCTGGCACGGCAGAGCTGCACGCCTCGTTCGCTAGGTACATGCAAGTTATGACAGGTTTTCACACATTTCATTTTTGGTTTGACAGTGAGATGCTGATAGACTGTTACGGGCAGTTCTCATTCATGCTATGAGCTGTTTGTAACTGGAACGGACCCAAAAAGGCAGCTGCTGTGAGCAAGCCCTCGTGTGTTTGAGGCTGGGAGTATCGTCACGGAAGATGGGAGTCACAAGCTGTGCCCTGCGGTGCAATGTTCACCAGGCTCCTCTGTCCCCTCTCTGTAACCTCCAAGTCCCCTGGGGGAGGTGATGGCTTTGGGGGAAAATTAAAAGTCATTCAATGAGAGTCAAAACTGCTATCTCAAACATGCAGATTGGGATTCGCTTTATGGGTAATTACTGATCCTGACCCTTTGCTTTTATTCCCGTGCATGAGAGGCAACATCAGAGGAGAAATGTTTTGGTGCACGTGATTGCAGAGGCGTTGCATGGAGGGAAATTAGAAGAAAACTGCAAGAGGGGGATATGCGAGGTATAGCATTACATGATGTTTGAGTGGAAAAGAGTGGCAGAACCGGGGAGGAAGAGTGTGAAGAGGGATACGAGTGTTAAAGTACACTCAGAGCATGGTGCCAAGCACAAGGGATCTGATCAGAGTGGGTGAGTTTGCATCAGTGAAGTCAGGATAAGTCCAAGAAGTCTGAACGGTGGAGTAGAGAAAAATTATTTAGTATCTGAACATGAAAAGTGGACTGGTAAAGGGAGAGGAGAGATGGCTGGGGCAGTTGAAACCAAAGCAATCGCAGTGTTGTCTGAGAGGGATTCCCGAGACCTGGGACAGGCGTTAGCAGAGGTAGGGGAAGGATGAGGACAGCAGCCTCAGCTGGAGAGGGGCAAGGGCTTTGGCACCAGCAATGCGGAGGGGTGGACGAAGGAGATGGGGGGCAAACCCGGGGTCACCTCATCAGCATGGAGAAGAAGTCGTGGCTTTGGGTGGAAGGGAAAGCTGGGGCGTCTGCCTTGCAGGCAGCCATCCGGCGTAAGGCACTGGCAGAGCAACCGGAGACCGCAGCCAGCAGCTCCCTGTGCCCAGGGTGGGTGCTGCTGTCACTGTGGGTCTGAGCACCAGCCCTCACACGGGGCCCCGTTGCTTTCAGAAAAGTTACAGGAGCCACTTCTGCTACCGGTGCACCTTACTCGCATCACTTTAACACCATATGCGCTGGTGCCACTAGCTGGTACACAACATGGAAGCTCCTCTGCTCAGCTGTTTTTCACCTTTTACGTTGTTATGTTTAAAGGCTTCAGCATAAAATGAATGTAAAGTTGTGAAGCTCTGCACAAATATAACAAATAAATGTCAGAGCAGTTGGAACCTTAAATTACTTTTTTTAGCAGCTCTTGCATCAAGCAAACTTTATTTTCCATTTAGAAGTCTAAGTAGGAAAGAATATAAAGCTCCCAGTTAAATTTAAGGAGAGTGAATTGAAGTGAATCTTTGCAGTAAAACAGTACACTGACAAAGAAATTAAAACTTTTTATAGGTTAATTTATATGGGTAAAAGTGCAGCCCAGATTTGGTTTATACCTTCCTAGTCCCTGTAATATATAACAAAGCTTCTGTCTTGAAGAACTGAGAGGACTATGGTGCTTTGAATCAGAAAAAGTATCGCCTAAGAGCTATCTGTCTCAGTAAGATAGTCACTTATTAAGTATTTTTAAAGAATAAATGGGGGGAAAGGGAGCGTGTGGGAGCGATACATTGCATGCTGGCATCTGGGAGGCTGTCGGTTTTAGTTCACATTTGAGCAGGAGCGTTGCCACTGCCTTCAGCTACGCTGCCCTTGACACCTTCTTGTGTCAAAGACATTTTTGGCAGAAGAGGGACTGGTCTGACCCTGCCAGACCACCGAGATGTTCAGCCCCGTACAGTGAGCGTAAGGGGCTTACACCCTTGCCATCATGCTGTCCGGCTGGGGACATTCATGAGTCTCCTCTGCTTCTTATTAGGAGACTGGCCAGGAAGGTAAAACCTGTCTGAAATCCTCTTGAAGAAGAACAAGCTGAATCCCCCGGGGACGCTCGGGCTGGCTCTGGAGGCACTATAAGGGCTGATTTCCATTTCCCCCATTAAGAGAGCAGGGTGGCCGTTGCCCTGCGCAGAAGCCCCTGCATTCCTCTGCTAAAAGCAGTATTTTTAACAACAGCTTTGTAAAGTCACAGAGATGTAGATAATGGGGTTTGCTGGATACTGATGGGGAATTCTGATCATCTGGCACCTCCTGCACATAGCTGTGAACTGCAGGCTGGATTGTGCTCTGTGCCTTGCCAACACTCATCTGTGGTGATTTGTTCTGAGCATGTGGCCAAGCTGGCTAATAGCAACCCGTCTCTGAGGCCCATAAAACGCACTGCCAAATGCAGATTTTAATTAAATGCTGGCCGTTGTATTTGTATAGAGTCCTTTTGTCTGGAAACAGTGTTTTTCATTATCAGGAAAGATTTGACTTTAAACTCCGTTGACTGGTTATATGCCTGCTGCCAAGGAGCAGGGGGAGAAGAGAAGACATTTTCCTCTTGAGCTGAATACTTCCCATCATCAGAGGTAGAGTTGAAAAATTGTCAGAGGGATAATGACTTGATACACTGTCTTCAGACAACAGGGTAAATTATGGAAAAACTTACTGTTTTCCCAATTACAGTTCCCTGTTGCATTAATATCCACCTTGTTATAGTAATTAACCTACAGTGTCACACTTCAATAAAATAACGACGGAGTCTCCTGCTCCAAATGCACAGCTTTCACATTTATTTAGTGCTCCCAGCACAGACCTTGCTGCCTGGTTTAGGACACAACAGACAGGCTGTAAATACACGCCTAGTATTGCCAGCTTACCGCTTCAGGGTCGGGCACCTGCTGGGGATGCTCGGCTTAGCAAAGGGGTGAGATGAGTCTGTGGCCAGGGTTGAGGGATGTGCCCTCCACGGAAAGGCAAGAGCAGAGAATTGCACGTGCAGTGCAGTGGCTGGTGGCGTTGTGCACCGTTGTGATACACTCCTTGGGTGATGCTTATCCAGCTGGACTTGTTACTGCACCCCTGTGATTTACAGGGTCATGTCCCACTGCCCTGAGTGTTTACTCATGATTTGTAATGAAGGGTATTCATTTCAGATGGGCAGCTCTGGTTGAACTGTATTAATGAGCAAAGAAATGTTGGAAGCTGCTGAAAGGAGAGGTCGGATCTGCATCCTGCTGAAATCAGTGACAACAGAGAGAGCCCATCTGAGTGCCACAGACATCTCCCTGATACAGTTAGATCATTATGAAGTGTAATTTAAATATTTTGCTGCAGGTGGAATTAATTTTTTTTTCAAATTTACTCTACCCCCAAGAGTTAATGTCTCCATTAGTGCCACAGCACGTCCTTATAAAATTCATTGAATATCATGCATATATTGTTGCAGATTAAAGTTAAAGAACGCGTCATCTAAGTTAACCAAAAATATTTCAAAGGACTGAGGGGGAGAAAAAAAGGGAAAGGAGAGATAACTGTGCAAATGGTGCTGCTTGGGAAATATATTCCTTACATAATTTTTTCATCTCTTTAGAAGTGCTTTGATGTTTTCTAGTGAATAAATTTCTTGCAACACAGAATGAGTCCACTCTTCTGCAAAGCTAATTAAGCAGCAGTATGGCAGGACAGCACCACATCGGGCTTGGGGAAGGAGAGCAGCTAACTTGTTTCTTCACTACAACAGTAATCCATATCCAACAACAAACATTACCGCAAATAACAAGCCACCCATTTCCATACAGGCACCATTTCCCTTCCCAGCTGTTGCAGTTGGGGTTCCAGGCTAGGAATATTTGACAGAAAGTGACTAATAGGACCTTGAAATCACAGGTGTCCATTTAGCGAAGATTAAAGCCTTAAAAAGGAATAAGATCTCTACCCTGAGCCCCTCTGTGATAAAACACACTGCAGTGTCCTCTGATAAATATAAAACCATTCCTAGAAGGGATCAAAGCTTCTAAACATGATGATGAGCCACTAAAAGGGGCAAGAGGGGAGCGGGGATGTCATAGTCATCAATAGCTGCCACGGTTGGAGATCTGAGAGGTTAAAATCCATTGAGGTGATCATAGGAGATCACTGTGGGACCTCAAGGGATCCAAATCAAAGCTTCCTGACCCCTTGAGATAAATAAAGCTTTGTGTTATGGGTGAAATGACACAAACCTGGCTCCTGGGAGGTTTCTCCCAAGCTTTCATGGGCCATGGGAAGGTCCCCCTCCTGCTGCCTGCTGGGAAGTGCCACCAGCTGCAGGAGGGGGATCCCAGTGTGGGAGATAAAGTGGGAGGGACTGGCTGGGCCACCTTCAAGAGCTAGAAACCTCATTTTATGGTGGATTTTTTTGGCTCCCGTGTGTTTCATGAAATCTGTGCTCAAGTGGATGCTCAGTCCTTCAACATGTCGCAGATGCTGTCCTTCAAGCTGTGCCTCTGCCACTCGCTTCAGGTGGCAGGAATTTCTGGGAAACACACCCCAATTCTCTTTAAAACTCTTCTTCCATTTAATCCTGCCCTTTGCTCCAGGAATTACTATATTTACCTAAGTACACACATTACAGTTAGCATAGTGGCAAAGCTGACCTGGAGACACCAGGTAGACAGCTAGGCAGATGACTAGCATCTCTGGTATTCTTCAGCTCATTTGGAGAATTACAAGCCTCTATTGCTCACACATCCTCTATGTTCACCTTGCAAGTATGTGTGAGCTCGGTTGCAGGGTTTTTTGTATCATAGAAAGTGATTGTAAATGACTCCAAGCCCATCAACATAGTTTAATGCCATGCAAAATGCAGCTGAACTTTTTCCATTTGTCACCCTCTGATCTGCTTCTACTTTATTTTTTTGCAGCTCATATTTGAAGGGATCCGGGGCCCCGGCATTGAAGGTGATATTGCTATTGATGATGTATCAATCGTGGAAGGAGAGTGTATGAAATCAGACCAACCAGCCAACAGTAAGTGGCTCTTCCACATGTGAGGGAGAGAATAAATTGCGTCTTGTGGTTGTAAATTTGAGATAGTTTCTAAAATGGATTTTCTCCAGGAGAACAATATATCGTTCGATTCAATTGGAGAGGCTTAAAGTGAAACATTTTCCTTGGAAGCAAACTGGAGTCAAAATGTCTTTGTTCAGATAGGGAAATGCTGGTTTAGCACAGATGCAAGTGAGAGGCTGATGGGCATTAGGCAGAAGCAAGAGCAGTGGGCTGCGCTCCACGGTGGGGCTGGGCTGGGTGGCCGTGAGTCAAAATAGGCAGACAGATAAAGCAAAAATAAAACAATGTTCAGGGGGAGAAAACAATATGAAATTAATGAATATCAGTGTTGTGATTCCCTGTGGACTTTGTTTTCATCCCTCCACCCCCACGTGTCCGTTACAATACAGACCTTAACTACGCAGCCAGATGTTTTTTTATCCCAGCGTCTCCTGCCTCATTCAGTTGGCTCTTTGCAGGAGGTGACCTTGCAGACCGTTGTCCCTACAGAGACTGGGGCTCTGCCAGGGGAGGTTGGTGGCACTCGGTGTGATGAGTGGAGACAGCCTGGGTGAGCACCCTGTTGTCCTCCCCGGCCACCTCCGCGTTGGTGTGCAGGACAGGTTGTGATGGCTGAGCCCTTTGTCTTCTAAGCCTTGTAGCAATACTGACTGTGTCTGGGCAGCTCTTTAATTCTACCTTTTTTCCCCCCTCTTTGTAGATTTACGATCAGGTGCTGTTGGGACATTAGCGCATATACGACTTACCCCAGTTATCATCCTCATGTGTGTCTTAAGTCATCAGAGGTGACCTTATCCTGGGAGAGGCTACAAAAGATTCACCAGGCACTGGCATGAAGAAAGAGTCTTTGTAAAATGGACATTTAAAAACAAACTACCAAAGATTCCTCCACTGACTGACTCAAAAGTTAAATAAATACATAAATAAATAATAATAAAAAAAAATTAAAAAGCACTGGGGACATAAAAGGCATCACGGGAGTGTAACTCACTATGAACCACGCGTGAGAACGATATCTGGCCTAAGTAAGGAAGAGACCTTCAGGTGCTTTTGTGGTCAATAATGAATACAGCATCATCTGGTTGAACTCTCGGAAAAGAGCTATAGAAACCCTTGTCAAAGCACAAAGTCATGGCTGGTTTTGTTTCAAATGAATAGTTTGCTTGTTACCATGGAAACCTAATGGCCTGCCAAAAAAAAAAAAAAAAAAAAAAAAAAAAAGAGGAAGGAGAGAGAGAGGAAATAAAAACAAGAGAGAGAGAGAGAAACACCTCACTGTAAACAGGGTATGTGAAGAGCTGGCATTCATTTTCCCTTCAAGAAGGTTTTTAGTATAGAGTTAAATAAATGTAGGCCCTTTCTACTTTGGCTGTCACCTCCCCTAGAGAATAACCCTAAATCAGAGCTGTTTTAAGACATTTATGTTTCATTTCTCATGGCTATGCTTGATAACTGTATGCTGTCTCCTTTTGCATGCATTACTATCCAGGATGTGCGACCTGGGCTTACATATTACACAGGCTTATCGGAGTTTGCTTGCGGCCACTCGAACACCCCTCTCCCCTCCCCAACTAAGTCATCTGTTCTAATCAAGTGAAGAAACCAAACCACCGTCTTTTATAAATTGCCATGGAAACCAAGTGCCTTCAATGAAACAAGCCTGATTTAAAAAAAATAAAAATAAAAAAATAAAATAAAATAATAATAATAATTTCAACACAGAAGCTTGCACTGCTAAAATGTGGTTTGTGCAAACTATTTTCTAAACAAACTACGGAGCCTGGGTGTGCAGACTGCAGGCAAGGAGATGAAGCCGCTTCTGGAGATGGATGGACCTAAGCTGCTGCGTAAGCCCTTCTGGATGAGATATTTGTTGTTTAACCTTCCAGACAGCCATGGCCTTTCAGCTTATTATCCATTAGAAAATAGCTTCCGTTGGTCCTGGAAATGGGAGCAGCACTTTTTTGTTGTTGTTGGGGTTTTTTTTTTCAGGTTATCAAGTGGGTCAACCAGAGGAAAAGGTCGTTAAGATACACTTAGCGCAGAAGGTGGTAAAACACAGAAGTGATTTTCTTACTCTAACCTCCATTCGCAAGGCAGTCGGCCCCGGCGTTAGCGGGACGGGGAGGCATGCATGGGGGATGGCAGCGCGTACCGAGACACCAAGCAAACCGCAGAGCTCTGCAAACCTGGCGCCAGCAAAGCACCAAGGGTGCCGTGCCTCCGCCCTGGAGCCAGACTCTGTGCAGATCGCGAAAGATTATTTTGTTATTATAGCAAAATTAAAAAAAAAAATAAATCCACTTTTACAGCAACAAAAAAGAAATAAAAAAGAAAAAGCAAGCTGTACAAATGGTTTTGAGCTACCCGAACACGTACCGTTAACCAGCCAGTTTTCCACTGTATTGTAAAGTTCCTTTGCAGTTGGTTATGACAATTTGAAGACCTTTTTCCTTAAATTATCTCAGCTTTTAATTCATTTTACAAAAAAATACTTTTGTCTAAAGAATAGTATTATAATTATTATTATTATTCTGCGTTCTCTCGACACCCTAGGATTAAAAAACCAACCTGATATGCAAATAATTGGAGTACAAACATGAAAACACACAAACAAACGAGTATAATATTTGCAAATACGAGTATAAAAAGCACAACAAGATGCAGTAAAACAATGACAAGGCTTGATTTTTTTTTTATTCTGTAGAGAAATGTTTGTGCAAATTCAGTAATTCAACTGAAGAGATAATTTTACAGCTATGTTCAATAAAGCCTCTTTCCAGGTAAGGTATGCCAAGTGGTATGTGTGTTTGTTGAGCAATGTGCCCATGCGCCCCGGATGGGTGCAACTGGCATGGCTTGGTTTTTCCTTGGACAAACTGGTGTTGTCTGAAGGTATAATGGTCCATACTCGTGATGCTCGGGGGCTGGAGCTTTCCGAGGACACTGTCGGCTCCATAGTTTGTAGGCAGTTTGTGGTGTCTGTAATTCCCTGTGCCACAGCGGGAAGGCTGCTGGGAAGATGGTGGGAACTCTTGAGGCTAGATGGACTGTGGGTTTTTTGAAACCCTTAAAAAAAAACAAATTTCCCACTGGCAAGCACTGGATTCTAATTGTGGACAGAGGACAGGTCGGGTATGGTGAGATCCTGGTGCAGAGTTTTGCTTAGGAAGTCGGTGTGTCTCCTAATTCAGGATTTGTGGAAACCAAACCTTCACATGTATCCTCCTGCTGATCTCTCGTGAAAACCACAGAACTGTGGGATCGTCCAAGAGGCTACTCTGTGGACGCTTTTGGCGTGGCTGTCTTTGGAGGGCCTGGCTTTTCCCGAGGCTGCTAGGGTCCCTGCCAGAAGTGGATGCACAGGGTTTTTGCAGGAGACCTCCTGTTACATTTCCTATCCTGTCTCTGACCATCATGCGATCTGGGCAGCTTCTTTTTGCTCATTTTCTGGTTGGAGCAGCAGCTGCAGCAATGCTCCTGGCTGGAGCTGGGCTGGAGCTGGGCTGGAGCCGCAGTGGGCGCTGCAGGAGGTCCCCCCTGCTCAGGGGGTGGGCACGCACGCTCTTGCTTTGCCACACAAAGCTGATGACAGACCTTGTTCTGCTGTGTTTTATGACACCTGATTTCATTGTCTTGATCAGATGAAATGGGGAATATGGAAAAAAAAAAAAGAAAAGAGTGGCAATCTGTCGATCATTTTGAAGTGAAGCATGAAGTATTCCATTTCCTTTAAAATATTTTCCCATTTTTCCTTCAAATTCATCCCTTCCAAAAATAGACTCGAAGTAAACTGACATTTGGATTCCCATTGATCAGCACAGGCCAGGAGAAGCATCTTCGAAGCGCCGGGCAGAGCTCCAGCCACAGCGATGACGGTGGCGGTGTGACAGGGGACTCCGCAGGAAGAGAGGATTTGGAAAGCACCCTGCGATGTCCTCTCCTGCTCAGGCAGCTGTGATGAAGACAGCCTGAAGATAATGAAGTAGAGATTGTGCTTGCTTGTTTAGATCCCAAGCTAAGACTGCAAACTCAAATCTGTATTTCCTCTTTGTATTTTGATTTTTCTTTCCCTTGGTCAAGGACCACACTGAGTATTTGATAAAGGTTTTCAATTGACAGCCAAAGACCACAGATGTCTTCTTTCAAGGCAGGATAATCTGTTTGTCCCGAAAAGCCCAGATCTTTGTGTGAAAGGAAATTTATTCCCCTATTTCACTTCTATTCTGCTTTGCTGCAAAAGAAGGTGCTAAGAAAAGCTGGTTTTCTTTCAGTTGTTGATTTAGAAGTAGTGTTATCTTCCTTTACATTCCCAATATAAGCTACCAAAAAGGCAATGGGATTTTACTTTGTCTGGGTCACGAATAATAATTACAAACTGAGATATGTATGTACTTCCTAGTCTTGATTTTTTTTTCTTTTCCATTTCAGTTGTGAAAATTAATGTATTTGTAAAATTTTTGGCCTGGCAATCAGTCAAAGGGAGTTTGAAATGATGGCTCTTCTATGAAATGTGCTAAATCCTATAATTCAGTTCCTGGGTATCCAATCTAGTAATGTTTCTGATGTATTTTTAAATTGGACATCAAATACATAATTGTGCAAATGTGGACTTTGCAGCAACTACAGCACTTGGCTGTTGGGATTGGTGACCATTGTTTCTGTGGGGATGGCTGTGGGAGTTAGCTGGGTGGAGCCCATGATAAAATTTCCATTTTTTTTTTAATTCTTTCTCAGGATGATCTGGAAGCATAAGGACATTATTGGCATAGTCCCCTTATATTGCCTCCCACAAAGCCATGCAAGTTCATTTCTTTCACAAAGCACGTAGTCTGAACGTGAAATCCCACATACAGTTATGAAGCACTTTGATCTCACTGTGCTACCAACCCATCACTTCTGCAGCTGGCTCCAGCCAGGCTTGGATCCTGGATGAGACACAAGGGAAGATAAAAGAGCATAGACTAAAAGGGGGCAAACGCATTTCAAATCGCACTACAAATGCACATTTATGGTTTGAAGGCAGGAGCAGCTACCTGAGAGTCCATCAACGTGGTGATGCCTCATGTGATGAAGGCACGGACTAGTGGAGGATAAGGTGTCTCCACTGAGCCCATCTCAGATCAGCCAGTTTTTGCAGACTATTACCTAAGGGCATGCTACTGTCAGGCCCACAGAAATCCTTGGAAATGGGAAACGTCTTCTTAATTTGGGAGAGGAGGAGCTGGTTCGCCCAAATAACATGGAGATGCAGCTGGCAGTCCCTGAACGGCTGCAAGCCCCATGCCCAGGTACCGACCTCCACTGGTGCCAGAGCAGTTTCCTTCTTGACACCCAGCACTGCTGTGTTCACCAGTGTGAATTGCGTAATTTAGTTGGAACAGCTTTGAGGGCAATTGGGATTCCCAAACTTTAAAACCAAAGTTGATCAGTTAAAATATCAGCTTATTGTTGAAGTTTGTTCTCTCTTTTACTGCCTTGTAAGGTTAGTGAAATCCCTTTGTAGTGAGTAATTTAGTCAGAATGATCAGATTTTTTTCCACCCTTAGTGGAAGAGGCTCACATGCTTTTATTTTTGGAGGGTTTACTTGCTAGTAATTTTTTTGTCATGTATCAAAGGGTAAGTGAAACTCTCTTTCTCCCCAAGAAGAACTGTGATCCATCAGAAGAATGGCTTTATAGAGCACTTCAATAAAAAAGATATAGTTTGGTATTATAAGCACTCTCTGCCTATATATGCTAATAAAGATATTGGGTGCCATCTGGATTAATTCTTGTATTTTCTCATAAAGCTATAAAAAGCTATAAAAAAGGTTATTATTACATTTCAATTTCTTTTTTTTTTTTCTTTGCAAAAAAAGCAACAGCACAGGAGCGTGCTCCCTCATTTACGGCTGCCTCAACCCCGATGCCCATCTCAGTCTCAGCAGCACAGAAGGAATTAAACCAGCACATACAAACCATTTGATTTCCCTTCATGCAAAGGAGCTTAACAACCCAGAGCTCATGCAATCCTGCAGTCATTGGACCTTTGGTCTTCAGATGCTTTATGTCATCTTTCCTTAAGCCCCCAACTCTGGTGTCACCCCGTAGATCCCATGGGAATGCACCCTGGCACGCAGAGGTGTAGTCAGGGAAAGGTGCTCTGCGGGACTCGGGCTCAGGGGGCGGATGTGCTGGGCACACCCGGTACCGGCGACCACCCACCATGCCCCTGCTCACAAATTAGTCAATCTTAAAACCAATTAAAAGGTAGAAGACGCAGGACACATTAGATGATTGCCCCCTACGCTGCTCATAAGGCTGTTGCAAAACTTGGCTGCTGCGAGGTTTGTCACCCTCATTCTTGTCGCCAGCATAAACGTATTCATGGCTGGCTGAACATTATTTATTCTTGTGCCAGCAACATTAAAATATATTTTCCGCCCTTTCTGGTGTTAAGCTCCTCTCTGTACCCCCAGACCACCTTCAGGTCCCCCTTTTGGCTGTTTTTGGCCAGGTTACAATATTTATATCTCTGGGTTAGCAAAGATAAATAATAAAAAATAAAAGCTATCATTAACCCAAATACAGGATACTTGGGATACTACATGTAGGTGTGACTTACTAAAACACAATGTACTTTTCCTTTGTATCTGTCAGATTAAGGAGTTTGTACCATGAGCTTTATATTTTGGGAAGTTTGCTGTATTTTCTCCCCAAAATAACACATCCAAAGTCTGTGAAGAAGTCATCCCACTTAGATCTGAGTGTTTCCGGATAGCAAGTCCTTCAGAGGTTTCAGTGGTGACACTAAGACTTTTATTTAATAAAATGGCATCTTACCCATACCTCTCAGAGAAATAGTTGTGTTGTGTTGAGACTACTCTAGTGAGAAGAAACTCATCAAGCCTCCAGAGAAAGCAGTGATGCTGCACGTATGGGGAGTAATTCCCTCCTCCCCCTGTGCCCCTCCTCAAATGCCCAAAACCATCCAAAACCATCCAAGTTCACTTGGTCATTTGCAACATTTTGTAACCTGCTGAGAGCAACCCTAGTACTTTAATTAAAAAAATCTGTGTCAGACAATTGACAAGAAACTGAAATATAAGTAGGAAGATTATGTTTGCGTTCCCTCTTTAGATGTTTCTGCATGCATCCTGGTGGCCTCACCTAACGGTCTCTCCTAGATGGTTCTTTGTATGACATGGTCAGGTTGAGCGTCACCTTATTGGAACTTACCAAGGATCAATGACAGGTGACTTGCAGCCAGTTTCCTTCCATTTCTATTCTCTGTAATTTTTTTTTTTTTCATTGAGAAAGAGACTTGAATGTTGGCAAGTGCTTGGACAAATTGATATGAATGCTTTTCTCACAGCTAAAGTCATGGCTGACAACTGGAGAAATATTTCTGCTGATTCCTTGGGATCCAGAATCTTTGCATGCAACAAGTCTTTGCGTTCTACAGGCTGGAGGTTTGCAGTCCTCCACCTGTAGGGAAGAAACAAGATCACTGCAACGACTGCAACTGTAAACTATTGACTTGTTTTTGACGTATATGACCACAAAAGAGATTGAAGAAACACACATTACTGCGAGTAAGAATTATCAGCCTCAGCAACTTCTCAGGAAAGATCAGATGTGCTTCTGCTTGCACACTACCAACTGCAAAGGGAAAACCCCTGTGTGTTTGTGTTTGTAAATATTATATAAATAACTGTAATTGTATGTATTTAATGTATATATAATGATTATTACATTTTAACGATCTCAAGTATTGTATATAGCCAAAACTTGGTCTCTTATTTTACTAGCACACCCACTGTAGATTTATTTTTTGTCATTGTTGTTAATGTATTGGTTAAATTACAAACTGGTCTCACTTTTACCTCAAAAGGTATATGTTCTTTATGTACGTTTTATAAAGAAAAAAAAAAAAGTCACTCGGTATTTTTTGTTACCTTTTCAATTGCCAGCAGTATTTTCTGTCTTTTCCTCTTTGGCTGCATGCTGCTTTGCTCCTGCCCCCCAGATCCACTGAAGTGGAGAGTGGAGGGCAGTTGGGAGGGACTGGGTTTGGGGGGCACCATGTCTCGCTCGATGTGCCTCTGCCTTCCTGAGAGATGTAAGAAAGGAGGACTCTCTCTCCCCATCCCATCCCTCCACCTCTTGATAGGTACTGAAAGATTTTGGTTAGACCACAAAGAGACCATGCCACCCCCTTCTCTACTGGGGCCTTTCCTTCCCTTGCCTGGGGCCAGCAGAGTAACAAGGCTTTACACAGCCGTGCAGACAGCTGAGGGCTGAAGTCCATCGCTTTGACTTTCCATAATGCCCACACAATCCCTGGGAAGAAAAACAAGAGAAATGTGTGTGCTGTGCCAGACCAGGCTACTTCAGAGCACTCCTCGCCATGCCAGCCACATGGGTATAGGTGTGCTGGGCACACGTAGCTCTCCAGGGTCTCTCTGCCATTGTGTAATGGTGTGGTGTGGCACAGCAACTCCAGATCCAACCCAGACCTTACTGCAGGAGTCGTCTGGATTTGTCAAGGTCAGTGACTACGTGGTCCACTGTGGAGGTCCCATCTGGACCTCAGCAATCATGGGGTTGATCCCCGTTCTCTGCTGCATGCAGTACCCCAGGTATTTCCATTTCTTGTCCAGCTCTTTGGTTGAGGCTGCAGGTGGGGCCAGGATCTACTTCAAGCTCTGTGCATGTACAGCCCGGTCAGGCAAACTTTTCCCAAGTACAATAAAGTGAAGAATTAGAAGAGTTATTTCTTCTTGAAGTATGGTATTAGCTCATTTAAGAACATAACGGCTCCAGGTTTTCACTGGCTAGCTACTACGTATTTTGAAAAGGCCTAAGTAGACCATTAAACTTCTCTGGTGTTGGGTGTAAATCAAGGCTAAAGTGCTGTGCTCTGATTTGGCTGTGTGTGTGTCCGTGCCATGCTGCTGGATAAAATGAATGCACAAAGAGCAAACCAGCATTGAAGAGGGAGCCCTTGCTTGTGGTTCCTTCTGCGGCTGTGTCGCGTTGGTCTCTGTGAAGGTAAACGTTTTTACAATCCTTCAAAATGAGAAGTCTATTTTTATTGTAGGTGAAATGAGACTACAATCTACATAAATAAAAGCATACTTTGTTTCTTGTTTTGTTTTGTAAATGCTGATATTTCTTTGCCCTTTTCAGTTATGGTGGTTGCCTCCATTATTTTCTTGATTAGATTTATGACTGTCAACTGTCAGCTTGTAACCACATGTTCAAATTAATTCACAGGATGAAACTCTGAGTTTCCAAACAAGTCTTGCTCTCCAGTGGCCTTCACAACAGACGGTGACAAACAGCAACACGCTGAAATTCACAGCATAAAAAAAGAAACATGCTGGTCTCTTATTTTTCAGCTTAAAAAACTCCACTATCCCACTGGGTCTCACAACCAGAAACCTTTCTACATGCCCTCATCCTATCCTTAGGATATTTAGAACTCACACTGATGGGCTGAAGCACATTCTTAATTTCAGAAACATTGATCTGCTTCCCCTTCCCCCCATGGTAATTATGTCTTAGCTCCACATTGGGCCAAGAAGAGATCCAAGGGCACATACCATGGAGTATAAAAGCAGCCAGTAATACATATATATTACTTTCAGGAGTATTATATATGTATGCTGTATTTATACCCCAGCTAAGTAAAGTATCCACTGTCAAAAACACCGTTAAGTCTCTTGAACAGATTTTACCTGACTTATGGTTTGTGGCAACTTTTCACTGGGATCATTTCAGAGTAAAATTAGCTAGGACTGAGCGGCAAGCCTAGCCTGTAAGACAGACTGCATGTATAGGTCAATGCTTGCTCCTAATCAGTTGCTTATTTTTGTGGAGTTGGTGTATTAGTGCTCTGGACATGAGCAGCACAGCATGTCGAGCTGCCAGTACTGTCAGATCTGTCTCCCTAGGGAATGCCTTTTATTCTTGTTGGAGATTTTTGGCATGTTGCTTTTTTTTTTTTTTTTTTTTTTAATGACAGGAGGACAGGGGCGTATTTTCAAGGATTAAAGTATTACTGTAGTGGCTGTAGGCCTGTCACAATCCCTGTTATTTGCTCTAATCCCACTAGAACGCAATGCTTCTCTCATATTCCTCAATTATGGAATGAAAATTAATAAAAAATAGCTATAAAAATGTCATTCTGATGGGGGGTGTAAATCCCAGTTTATTTTGGGTGCAGCAAAAATCTGTATTTCTGGTATGTTCAGTAATACTTGACGTTTTCAGCCTAACTCCTCAGGGAACAAGCGTTAGAGTCCTGTGATTTGGTTTTTGTACCTCTGTCCTTTCATTTTAACAAGTCCTGAATTTTTTGTCCCACTTCAAATGGGCTTGAAGGGCAGCCTTCACACAATAACAATTTGTTTATTTGGAGGTAGGGATTTTTTTGTAAATGAGTCGCCAGGTAAGGATGTTCTGTTATTGCTCCCCAAGGAGTGTGAATCTGTAGTGAATGTTTTTTGTGTGGGGAAGATTTAGTGGCCAGCAAATCATCCAGCCTGGAAAAATGCATTGAAAGGATGACGGGTTCTTGCAGAGGCTTGAAAATACCAGCAAGCGCAATCCTGCACTAGCTGAATTAAGGCAGGAAGGTACATCGAGGAAAAATGACGATGGAGAGGTGAGAACCCCTTCAGGTTTAATTATTGCTTTAGTTTTTACCTCCCCCACCACCCCAATCACCTGCAGTCAGTGTAGTTACCAGCATCCAGTTCTTCCAATAGGGGCAGAGGACTAGATGCTGAGGACATGATCAGGCACTAAATACTTAGACTGCTAATTAGGTGCTAATAAGGCACCTTAATGACTCAAGCAGCCAGACTTTCAAACAGGCATGCCATGCTCCCAAGCACTGAGCCTGGGCAGGGTTTATGGTCTGGACACTTTCTGCCTTTCCCGTCTGCACAGAGAAGGGCAGAAGCAATTGTGAAAGGTCTCAGAGATGTTTCGTATGGTGAGAGACACAGTCAAGTCTCTCCAGCCTGCAAAGGAGGCATTGAGAGAGGGTATGAGAGGTCTGTTAAACCTAGCAGGGTCTGGGAAAGAGGTGGGAATGATTGTTCATGTTTGTCATAATACAAAAAGAATCACTTGGCCTTGCAGTTGCGTTTCCTCCCGAGTTTGTCTCAATGTGCAACACACAGTATGTGCCGAGACAGTGCTGTCCTGTGGTGTAGTCTGGCTGCCCTGTCCTGCAATTTCCCACCTATTTCCTAGGAGATCCCACAGGCAGGCACCTTCTGGTATGAAATATAGAATGGAACAGAACAGAATATTTTCAGTTGTAAGGCAACAGGTAACAACACTGATCATCTAGTCCAACTGCCTGACCATTTCAAGGATGATCAGAAGGTAAAGCATGTTATTAAGGACGTGGTCTAAATGCCTCTTCAACACTGACAGGTTTGGGGCATCAACCACCTTTCTAGGAAGCCTCCTCCAGTGTTTGACCAACGCCACACTAAATAAACGCTCCTTAAATTCCAGTCAAAACCACCCTGGGTGCAGCTTCGAACCATTCCCACACGTCCTGTCACTGGATATCAGCGAGAAGGGCTCAGCACCTCCCTCACCACATCCCCACCTCACAAAGCTGTAGAGAGCCATGAGGTCACCCCTCAGCCTCCTGTTTTCCAAACCAGACAAACCCAAAGTCCTGCTCCTCTTACAACATTCCTTCCAGCCCTTCCACCAGGTTTGTTGCCCTCTGGACACGTATCCTTCGCTTTCTGGCTTTCAATGAAAAAAGGCAAACAATAGCTTTTGCAAATGGAGTCCAGGACATGGACCAGGACATTCACGCTTTGAAACCTCTTCAGGAGCTCTCCTCAGGCTGATGAACGTCTGGTAACAGGGGGTTCTGCCCTGCACATCCTCCTTTCTCCTCCTCTGATTATTATCATCTCTGCCCATCCTCCTTTGATCCTGTTCTTCTGGTTCACTTGTGAAACCTCACTGGTGCTCTCTTGCACCTTCCCTTCATTTCATTATGCTTAGAAAGACTCTTCCAAGGGGTTAATAATGTCCTTAGACTCAGTTTTCCTTACAGAAAGTGAGAAATAAGACAAATAAAAATCCTGTTTTGCTTTAGAGGACAAATGTTCAAAAACTTAGTAATAAATTGTCTTCATTGCTAATAGGTAGTAATTGCATCCTGTGTGAAGGCACTGAGAGAGACTGACTGAGGCTTAAATAGCCTCTAAACCTCTTTCTAATTGTCATTATGGGTCTGGCTGCTCACTCAGCAAGAGGCTTCTCAGTGCAAATCCATTCCCTGCTGGGTTTGAACACAGACGAATACTAATATGGAGCTAATGCAGGGGAGATTGACCACTTGAAACAAAAGAAAGTATTTGATTTAATTAAAAAAAAATCAAGAGCTCTTTTTAATTAAAGAGACTTATTTATCAGGATAACTGGCTGAAAGTGCAGTCTGACATTTTCCATTTGATGCAGTCTAGGGAACATCTGGGACAGCATCCCTTTGCGTGGTGTGGAACATGCATCCCTGGGTATTTGTTCAATATTGGGTATAATGAGCCTGCCTGATAGGAGCACTGGATGCAAATTTGATATTAGTGCTGTTACCAGTAACAACAGCATTATAATAACAATAGCAATGCTCTGCGGGACATAGGAGCTGTCAGGAAGAGAGGCAGCAGCTGTTTGCATTAGGTTTGACTCTGGATAACATAAGACTTAATCACCTCTCACAAAATAAAGGAAAATAGGAGGATGCTGTAGTTTTTACCTGTCATTGAATCTTTGTGGATAGGGACAACTTTCTGAAGTGGGGACTGACTCTGTGGGCCTGGGTACAGTGTGGGCTGGTGGGTGGCTGCAGGTCTCGTCACTGTCCCAAAGCTACATGGCAAACTGGCTGTGAAGGTGCCATTTTCATCAAAAAGTGCTTTGGATGCTAGAGGACCACATGTCCCTCCATGTGTCAATGTTGAGAGAATTTGAGTGCTGGTAGTAGTGATGCCACACAGTTTAAATAGACTCCAGGTATGTCTATGAGAGTTTCAATACCAGACCAAGCTCACAGCACCCGTAAGAAATTAATGCTAAAAAAATTTGGATACTTGGATTCAGTGTCTATCAAAAAGGGGGTCCAATTTCCTGATTAGACTCACAGGACATTAGGACAAGGAAGACAAGTGGAGAACACGAGGAAATCTTTTATTTGCTACAGCAGCCCTTTCCTAGTAAAATTAACATGTTGGCAAGAGTGATTCGTCTTACAGTCTTAGTATTTTACTGGAAAACAGAGATTACTGGAGGAGGAGAACAAAGTTCTATGTGTTTCCTACCTAGAAAATAGGGCACTGCCATAAGCAAGCAGCAAGCATCAGGCTACTGAAAATCCATGGAAGTTTATTCCTATACTGCACAGGGTATCCAACCCCTTCTGGCCTCCTGTGGGACCAGCAGTGCCTCCAAAAGCCAAGAGTTGTGTTAGTTACATTAATCCTGGAAACAGGATGCAATTTGCCAGCAGTGTGTAGGTGCCAATACTGAAACAGCTTGCTGGGAGGAATGGTGAGTTTACCGCTGGTTTGGGTGTGTCAGCAAGGTTAGATTTCATCCTAAAAGATAGGCTTTATCCTGGGAACAGAAATCCAGCTATGGTCAGCCTTTGTGGTCCTCTTTGACTTTGGGGTCTGTGATCCTCCACAGCCTCCTACCCACCCTTCATGGGCAAGAGAGGAGAGAAAAGCCTGTCTTGCCCTAAGCATGCTCCAAATGTTTGAATATTGTGATTATAATCAAATCTCATGTCTCATGGCTTCAGGCAATTGCTTGCAGGTGCCAAGAAGGAATTCACCTCCAGACACAGCTGCTCACACTTGTTCTGGCTGTATTTGCTCGCTGTTAAGTTGAAGCAGCAGAGATTTGCCACAGCCGGAGATGGGCAGCGTGGTTGTGCAGGTTGTTCTTGTGACTGCTCTGTCGCAATGCCTGCCAGGCGGTTTGCATTCACATTAATAGTCTAAGTTGGGGTATTTGCAGGTCATGCAGGAGTTTTTGACCAGGTGGAACTAATGGAGATTGTTTTGTTCTTTTCTGCATGCAACAGTCTGGCATGGGTCATCTCTTCAATTTCCCTGCCCATGCATCCACAACGTGTTGGTCTCCTGTGGCACGGAACAGCTTATCCTTTTGCAAGGAATGAAAGATTTCCATTTACTTACTGCCATGAGAGTGGATATAGGGGCTTCCGATTAAGTTTAATGATCTGTGACATTCGGGTTATGATCCAGGTGATCTAAGAATTTTGTCTGCACTTAAACTGTGTGAATTTTTTTTCTTACCATAGACACTAGTCTCATAGCAGAAGTATTTTTTTCAAATGAGTAATCAGGCAGGATTTTAGATTTGCTATGTGGTTAAAGGCAGAAACACCGTCAAACAATGTAAGGTGCCTTCCTGATGGTAACTCATTCTTTTATAGACCTGTAAAATGAGGCTAGCTAGCTAGAGCTCCTTCTTGCATCTAATGCCAGGATTTAAAACTCACAAATCCATCATCCTGCCCTGGGAATGGAGAGGTACACAGGACTGGTGTTTGTAGAGCAGTTGGCAGAATCTGGTTTTGGTGATAACAGTGTTTAAGTCACCTTGTGTGAAGAATTTATGGTTGCAATTCATCTGTTTCCATAAGCTGCTGTTATCTAATGACCACTATGTCTTATCATAGCATGGTGAAAGCTGAGCATATGAACACTCCAAATAAATATGGAAGTCTGTCAACTTTATTGGGACCAGCCCCGCCACTGTGCTCCTCCTCCTCCTTCCTCCACTCTTTCCTTGGAAGATGGTTCTCTGTCTACCTATCCACCACCTCCTGCACTGCTACCACCGCCTCTCCACCTCATTGGACATTGGGAGTCATTGAGGCTTGAAGCAATTTGAGGAGGAAGGGAGCTGAAGGCACTGAGATTTTTTTGGAGCAGATGGAGGCTGTGAGATCATTTCCAACAGGACTGAGTGTTTCAGGGAACAGTCCAGGGAGTCTGCAAGTGAGAGGTTTGGCTGTACTGGGGAAGCTGGCTGGGATGCTGGAGCTGAAGGCAAAGACAGGAGCCTGGAGATGGGAGCCAGGGCTGATACCAGGGTGTATCCCTGAAGGGAAAGAACAGGTTGGCCAGCGCCTAGGTCCTAGGATGGTATGTGGTGATCAGGCTGCGGACTGGCACTGGTGCTGGCTTGCTCCTCCTGGCTAATCGTCCTTCACTCCCTGTGAGAAATGAGCACCAGCAGCAGTGAGAGGCTGGTGGGGGCTCTAGGTGAGGTTTCCAACCTGTACCTTCAGCCAGGATAGAATGAAACTGACCACATTCGTGCTGTCAGCTTCTGCCCCGGTCCAGTGAGGGTGTTGTGGTTGGATGTTCAAGGGCTTTATCTGATAGAGATGTTTGCACAAGATCCCAAAATTGCAATGACAATAACCTCATCCAGATACCACTTACTCCTGGAGTTGCCTGTGCACTCTAAACCTGTCCCAACCACCACACCTTGCAGCCTTTGCACACCATATATAATCCCTGAGCATGCCAAGAACTTTTGGAGTTTCTTCAGGTTTAGCCAGGCTTTTACCTCCAACCTGATCCTCTTCAGGGGATCTGTGGTGTGCAGCCTTAGTCCATGCCAGAAATGCTGTGCTCCCTGCAAAGGCAGCTCTAGCCAGTTCCTTCTAATGAATGCTTTTGTATCGTACCGTATGGCTTCTCACCACAGTCTCTGCAACAGAGAGGCCAGATGAGTCCAGATGGTGGCTTTTCCCCTGATTGCATTTGGCCTGTTCAGCAAAAAATCACAAAATTTGCAGCGTTAAAGAGTGTAACTGCAAAAGGCAGCATGGCTCTGTCCCCTCGTGCATAGCAGGTTCAGCTGAGGCAGGGAGAGCTGCATGCTCCGTCCTCCTACTGCAGCCCATGAAGCAATGCGTGGGCTTCGGTGAAAGGAGGGGGAGCAAACACTTTGGAGCTACGTGCCTCTTGCAGAGGTCCTCCTAAGCACATTTGCATGGCCCAAGCAGAGCACAGGTTCTGGCTCATTTTGCAAGATGATGGATAACATGATTCATAGGCACACTCCTTGGGACAACGATAATGTCTTCAGTGAAGGATGAAGAATTGGTACCTCAGTAAAACTTCCTTCAATTTTATTAACTGCATTGAATTCTTCCTTTGCTGATACACAGAAGACCATGTTTTCTTGCTTTGTCATTCCTAATGAAAATCTTCTCACATCTGGGACATATATTATATACCCAGCTGGCATATTAAATGTGTTTTCTCTGTAATATGGAGCTGTTTTTTATTTAAGATGAAAAATTAATTGAACAACTAATCTTCCTGCTTCTGCTGTTGCCGTATGTAGTGAAATTTAATTTCATTACTAAAAGTACATGTTCCATTTCACTTTTTAAGTGGTATATTTATTTTTCTAATAAACTTTAATTTTAGTCCCTTGAGAAACATGATCATATTGAGATCCAGACTAAATTCTGCATTTTGCTTTGAGTTGTAGATGTTAGTCAGAATGTATTCAATTTATTGGTTCTTTCAATTAACCTTAAAGGAGACAAGACTTAATGAGTAATTATCTCTGGAAACATTTTATTTTTCTTTATGTATGCTAATCAGTTTTTCAGGCACACCTCCATGTGCTGGCTGCGTTGCTCAGTCTTCTTTTCATCTTGGTTACTCCAATCCAATGGAGAACTCATGTCAAGTCTAATTATTCTAGCTTTGGACGAGTCTTTAGAGTCCTACCAGCACCCATTATGCTTCACTTTAAACTAACTTGGAAAATGCAACTGAAGTTCTTAATCCTGTCACATTTTTGCATATGCTCGGTTTTGCTCAAGTGAATAATCCACTAGAAGGGATCATGTTCATGTATTCATGTGCTTAAATCTTTGGGACCTGGGAACTTCAGGGTATATCCATCAGGCAGCATATTTCAGAGAGGTCCAAACTGCTGACCTGACCCAATATAGATCTAGAAAACGTGGTGCAGCACAACTTTATTAGAGCTTATGTCTGGATGCAGAAAAAGGCTCGTTTTCTCTCTAGTGCCCCTGAACGAACAAACCCTGCTTCTTGGCTGTGCTGGCTTTTGTTCTCAAGATCTCTGCCTCCAGCTGTGAATTCTTGCTGAGAAACTCCAGTGCCTCCATGGTTTTGCTATCCTTTCCAAAGCCATCATACACAGCACTCTGGGATATCCACCAGTTTCTTGGCTTTCCTTTCTGTGTATTTAGGACCAGAAGCCAGCTGAATTCTGTAAAGCTTCATCCCCCACCCCGCCTCCCCTTCTCTTTCTTTTAAGCTGAAAGTTATTGCATATTCCTTTTCATTTAGGCAGAAATTATCTTATGTTCTTTCCAATTGCTCTATTTGAAAATTCTTTCAAATGGATTATAATTGAGATCCAAGATTTTCATTTTACATATGAGAAAAGCTAAGATTAGCTCCTGCTGGAAATCATTGACTCCAAACTTCAAACCACATTTGTGGTATGAATCACAATCTGTTATGAGAGATGCAGCCAAGGGCAGAGGGGAGAAATGGAAATACTCAGGTAAGGAGTTGTCATGGAATTCCTGGACTGAAATACTGGATTTAGCTATGTCTCAACATCTAGCTGTAAATTCTTTTATTTCCTTGGGGAAAAAAACACACTGGGTTTAAGCTGGAGAAGAAAAGAGTCCATATGCTCTCCCTCAGCCCTGTGTCCCTTGCTGAGCAGGCAGTGTAGGAAGGTACAGTGGGAATCAGGAGAGGAATTGATGCTTATTACATTTACAATGAAATGTGATTTCCCAGCAAAGCAGAGCAACTCAGAGAAAAATGCATCGACTTCCTTAGTGCAGAAAGGAACCATGATTCACCTCCTGAAAATGCTCTGGGATTGTTAGGAAAAGCAGTGTCAACACAAGATGGATGAATGGGCATGTGGTGCATAAGACCAGGGACGTAACTACTGCAGTCTGCTGGGCACTGATTAACAGCGGTCTGGAAAATTGTGTCCAGCTTGGGGCATTACAGCACAAGAAATATCCAGAGAAGCTGGATACCCTACAGGGCACTGACATAAATGAAAAGGCCTTTTAACACTTGGTCTTTCTTCCAAGGAAAGGTATGAGAATTGGCTTGGTATTGCTTGGAGGAGAGATGATGGAAGGGAAGGCAGTAGGAGGTGCCAGCGGACATCAATGTGGCACACCAATGAGCAGGGTGACCTGATGATCACTTGAGTAACAGTGATAGTTGTTCTGGATTAGTAACACTGTGAATCTTGCAGCATCTGAGCACTTGTTATAAAAGGAGTCATCCTCTTTCTCTGCCTGCGTCAACTGGAAAGCATGGGGCAGAAGGACTAAGGTGAGCACTGGAGGAGAGGTTGTGCATCATGAGGCCATTCCCAGCTGTGACAGTAAAAATCACCAGAACGTTACCTCTGTGGAGAGGTTTCCTTAGGAGCAGGCTAGACCTGGCATGGTCCAGAGGCCCAGGTCAAGCCTAAGTGCAAGAGCTTCAGCAGATGTGTTTGGTGGCCAACTTGAGTTATGTACCACCAGGGGAGCTTTTAGCTGGTTTGAGCTTGGTGACATGCATGGCCATTCCCCAAAAGTCTTTTGCAGTGACAAGGTCTAGTTAGGAGTCTTCTAAGAGATGAGCAGTCAAGGGAGAGGCCTGATGGAGAATGCTAGTAAATAGTATTGAATTATTCCATGGGCTGTATCACTTTTAATTATTTTTTAGTGAATAAGTCTATCTGGTTTCCCAGCCAGGTCCTTTAATGGGATTTTCCTGTGCCCTTCTCCAGGGCTTTGCTTAGAGCTTTTTAGGAGGCGTGGTAACAAATCTTCAAACTACCACATTTTTAATGATGAGTTCAATTGCCATACCCTAGAGGATATATAGCCCGTGAATGGAAACAGTTTTTTAATTTGTGTAAATCAAGGTAGCTCTTTCTTGCGTGAAAAATTCTCCATTACTCAAAGAAGAGACAATGGGAAGCATTTTCAAGGCCAGTAAGCCACTTAGAGAGACAAGTAGGCATAGCAGCTACTAAAAGATGCCCTGGAATTTTTGCTGATCTAAAGATATTTGGAACCAGCCAGCCACATAAGCAACAATTATTTACAGAAATTGAACATGTGCTTTTCCTTCTTTCATATTTTTTTTCCCTTTTAAGAGTCATAAAGAACTAATGATGAACCAAAAGGGAAAGCCTTGTTCAAACACACCACATGTCCTGAGGGTCTGAGGAGTCACCCCAGTTCCTTCAGCTGACCACATCCAGCGGTGCCAAATTTTGTCTGGAATCGCTTCCCTTTAATTTAAATGGACAACAGATATTATGTGTGTGTTTTCCATTTCTTTAGGGCTGAGCTTCCTGAAGAGTGAATCCTCCTTGTGTGACATTTTAATCTAAGTGGGGTAAGTTTTAAAGAGAAATGTTGTAACTTGAAGCAGCAATTTGAAGGACACCAGTTTGGCAACTTGCATGTCAAAGGTCTTATATTCCTCCATTACCTTTGAATACTGCCTTACAAATTACAATTAAGACATCTTCCAGAAAGGCATTTAGATTTTTAAAATTTTTAAAATATTTTAAATATAAAATTCTGTTATTACAACTTCAGCTTATTTTGGGAAACAGGGAAGGATAAAACTTAAGAAGTCTGAAGGAAGATGAAAAGATAATGCTATAAAAATATCTATTTTATATAAAAATATATATTATCTATAAAATACTTTTTTATTTTCAGAGATTAAACCCAAACATTTTCCCTGGCAGTTGATCTTTCTAGTTGATGACTCTCACTATTAAAAAGCTGTGATTTACTTCAGTGCCTATTTTACCAGGTTCAGGTGAGGCTATCTTTATCTCTGCTTTGTTAAAAAGATCACATCTATTGTATGGCAGGAGATTGGAACTAGATGATCTTTAAGGTTCCTTCTGACTCAAAGCATCCTATGACTCTCTATTCTCACTTATCATACACTTGAATCTTAGTACATCTTGGGTGCCTTCCACATAAAGATTATTTCTGAGCAAAGTAAACCATCATCTTTAAGTCTGCCACGTTAAGGTGGCTTTGGTACAGTGAAATTATTCTATCACTGAAATGCAAAGAGTCACACAGCCATAAAATCTATGCACGTGAGAGTAGGACCAAATTCTCCAGTAGGTGGGTGATTTAGTAGCCATGAAATACTGATGAATCTGGGAAGAATACAGTTACAACTATGTCTGCCAGCTTCCAGCCAGACAGGTAGCTTATTCACTCTATCTACTTGCAAATGAAGGCAGCATAGTTCTGAATGTCTGTATTATAAATGAGAAGAATTTAAATTATTTACAGCTCTGTGTTTAAGAAACCATTGACCAGTTAAATCTGGAGTTGTTTCCCTTGTCCTCTATCTCTCTATTTTATGGGCAGCAGCTATGGTGTTCTTTTTATCAGGTGCTGTGGCTGTAGCCCAGACCTATGGTTTTGCACCTTAATCCTTTTGAGCTACCCAAGCTGGCTTGCTTAAAGCTAGGTGAGGGAACTTCTGCCTCTGCGGGACTGTGGATGTATGCAGATTTCTAAAGAAATTTATTGTTGACCTGCCAGACAAAGCTCTTAAGGAATTTATAGGTAACATTCCTGTATGCACTGACTAAAAAAAGAAGCAAAAATATTGTTGAAGAGCAGAGCCACCTTCCCTACAAAAGCATATTATGAATGAGTTGGAAATGCTGCATTTAACTAATGGACAGCTAGTAACAGCTTCCTGTACTATTAAGAAGTTCCACCTTCATCAAAGCCCCATATACCATTACACCTCAAACAAGAAGCTATACATTTGCAATCCAAACATAAAACTGATAATCTATTTTATTGAAATGTAGCATTCCTGCTAGGAAATAACTGCATTTTTACATGCTGGAAACCAAATTAGCAGCTTGTCCGGTTTCATATCCTGTTATAAACTGTAGGAGATATAGAAAGAAATGCATTAGAAGTAAGATAAGGTATGTACAGGCTAGGTCAAATCAGCTTAAAATAACCCCAGATATTGCTGGGATTCTTTTTCCTTCTAATTTAGTACATATATAGAATCAGAAGGATTGTCACAGCACTCTCAAAACTAGCCAGGTACAACAAAGCTTTTACCATCCCATCGCAGGTTAATGTCAGTGAACAGTTCACACACCTTGCCCCAGCACAGCCACCGGTTCCCCACAAAGTTTCTAAGGTTCATCTATTCTTCGTGCTGTTTCTTCACACTCTTCAGGCCAGTCCCTAAGCTGCCTTCTCCTTACCTCTCCTCCATCCAGGGCACTCTCTCTCTCCTCCCTCTGCTTCTTCCAGGTCTCCCTTCATCAGCTGCTCCTCTTCCCTCCCCCTTAGAGCTATTTAACTCCTTAGCAGGAACCAGCCACAGCTGCACCTTATCCCCATCAGCCAACCCACCGCCCCTGAAGCCAGCACACAGCTGTATGTTATCAATGGTAATTAACCCAGCTTCATTACTCGATAATTCCTCTACAAAGGAGAATATTATGGAAAGATAAAAATGCTTAAGTAAGATATAAGTTTGAAGCTGAAATACTTTGTTTAACAAAGGAACCTCTTCCAGAGTTTTGTATCAATTCTAAACCACAATGTTTGCATTGAATAAGCCATGAAAATCCTCCAGCTGAGAAAAAAAATAAATTGTTAGGGATGTTTCTAAAATAGTATCATTGTCCACAGGCTAACAATGGGAGCAGTGGAAGATCAGAGACCTGATATGCGAACAGCCATCCTGTACCAACCAGGAGCAGTGCATTCCTGCTTCCCATCAGTGCCCATCACAGCCACGGGGCTGTGGGGGTTAGGGGAGAAGATGGACAGCTGGGAGAAGTCCTACCCTCTGTTATTAGGGCAGAGGAAAAGAGCACTTAAGAGCTTACTTGAGAAATAATTTGGAAGTGGTTTTGTCGAGGTTTCTGCAGTAAGACCTCAAAGAAGGGTGTTTTGGATTTTTCTTACATGGTGTTGTGTTTGTGGGCTCCACCTCCAGCCCAAAAGAACTGGTTTGGGTAACTCACAGTGCTTAAAACATTTAGTGTCCCTTTTATCAAATGGTTTGAATTGTACGGTTGCTGCTTTTAAAAGTGCCCTAGGACAGAAAGATCCTTGTTCCCTTGCAAAGTCCTGTAAGTGAATTAAATGGGTTGCAGATGCTTTGGATTGTGCCCTGCGGTCCTACAACAAAATGTTCATGATAACCAAAGTGTGTGTTTGATATGTGCTGGCAACATGTGTTTTACTCACTTTTAATAGCTGAATTGTTAATGACACAGGTACACAGTTCTTGGTAATTTATGTAGTCTTACAGTTCCTGGCTGACTGCTTAAGAATACCGGATTTTTGATTTTTCTCTCCAAGGTGAAGTTGACCTAAAAAAGAATTTAGCTTAAAAGTAGTAATCTCATACTCTCCAAACTCTGAATGGTGATAACTTACATTTTGTCTCCTTCTGTCTATATTGTATTTATGTAACTATCTAACTTGATTTAGTTTTTTAAAATTTAACTAACACCTTGGAAAAATTATTTTTTGTGCTATAAAAATAGCCAATGGGAATAGTCTGCCCAGCATCAGCATGCTTTAGTGTTGAAAATACACTTAAAGTACTCTGTATTTTTTTGAAAACCCAAGTGTATAATTAAAAGCACAAATTATGTTAAAACCAAGATCAGTTGGTGTGATGTTCTGACTGTAAGAGGTAGAAAATAGCATTTATCTTTTCATCTTCCTTCAAACTTCTTAAGTCTCATCCTTCCCTGTTTCCCAAAAGAAGCTGAAGTTGTAATAACAGAAAGGGAATGAGATGCAAAAATGAGGTTTTTTGTATGACTTGCCCACTTTCTCCGTTAGTATGAAAGGTACAGGTACATATTCCAATATACATATAAATGCCATAGATTTTTCTTTACATAGCTTTTCCACTCCATTTTTCATTTTTGTCTTTTATCGTTGCTAGTTAGGTCTTTTTTCTGTTTTTCCTGCCTGTACATACAGAGCCTAATACAACTGGCTCTAGATGCTGAATGCTATGGCAAGAAACTTTACTAATACAAATAAGCAGCATACTGAGCAAATATAGGTTGCCCTGTAATCAGGCAGTTAGTTCACCAAGTTTTTCATTGTTTTGAAGTCAGTAGGCAATGCGACAGCAGTAAGACACAAGCAATGTGATCAGCAATCCCATCCAACCTAACCAAGTTTCAGAAAAGTTTATTGTCTTGAATGTGATCGGTCTGCTTCCGTGTTCTTCCCAGTCGTCAGCTCTTTCCTTGTTCTTTCCCTCTCGCCTCCACAGTGTTTTTTATACACATCTGCTGATTTTATTTAAAGCCATTTATCTCCTGGTGTCAGACAATAGTTAATTAGATTTCTTTTTTTCTTGCTGCCCAGTATTCTGGTTGACTGATAAGGGCAAAACCTTTTATTCTTTTCTTTTAAAAAGTTTTTGGTGTTACAACTTTACTTTAGCCGTACACTTCTATTTCCATGAGACAAGCAGGCAGCAGCCTCCTGGTGCATGGTCATGAGCATTGCTGGTGATATGGTAGTGATTTAACTGTGAATTTGATGACAAATCACTGTTTCAGACAGCAAATCACTGAACTGAGAACCCCCTGGAGTTCTGGGTACAGCTCTGGGCTCCCCAGGACAGAAAAGGTGGGGTCATACTGGATGGAGTCCAGCAAAGGGTCATTAAGGTGATGAAGGGACTGGACCATCTCTCATCTGAGGAGAGGCTGCGAGAGCTGTGACTGCTCAGGCTCAGGGGCATTTATCAACGTAAATAAATACCTGGAGGAAGGGTGCAAAGAAGACTGAGCCAAGCTCTCCTCATGGTGCCCAAGGACAGAATGAGAGGCATCAGGTACTAACTGAAACAGAGGAAATTCCACTTAAACTTTTTTTACTGTGAGGGTGACCAAGCACTGGTGCGGGTTACCCAGAGAGGTTGTGGAGCCTCTGTCCTTGGAGATACTCAAAAGCCATCAGGACACACCCTTGGCCATCCTGCTATCATTAACCCTGCTGGAGCAGTGGATTGGGCCAGATGACCTCCAAAAGTCCTTTCCAACGTCAACCATTCTGTGAAACATCCTTTATGACAGAAAAACATTATTGTCAGCAATAGGGTTTGCTCTTGATATAGTGGATGTAAACTAAGGAAAGGATTAATTCCATGCAAATTCAGCTAAAAAAAATCATCTACTTACCTAGGCCTAGGATGTCATTGGGGAATGTGAGAGGCATTGCCAAAAAGTCCATTTAATTTTCTGCTTTGGACAGCTATGGCAATGTGGAATGAGCTGCCCACAGGTGACACTTGCTTCTGTTACCTCTACTGGACTAAAGCAACGCGAGCCAAAGCCAGCCTGAGGATTTAGCTGGACTGGTCTGAGGCATGCTCCAGTTCAAACCCCCAGCTGTGCTCATGCTCTGCCGAGTTTTGCGCTCTGCAACAGGCTCTGGAAAGCTGAAATGTCCTAGAAGCAGCTCACCCCTTATCTATTGTTAAATACATGCACCTTAATTCTTGATTAATAATGATTTAGCAGTTCAAGTACATAAATAATTTACTGAATCCTAGTTGAGTTTGTAATAGCTGCTGTGAAGCATAAAACAGACCTGTACCGGGTACCCTGTGTGAAAAATGGGTCCTTCTGGGAACCAGTCTGTACTTCAGTGAGGCTTGTCCTCTGTTCTTGTAGTACTGTCAAGGAGTTATTTATCAGTGCTTTTTGGATGCCTTTAATTGTGATTTATCAGGTTCACTGATTCCAATGTTAATGTGATAATCTCTTTTAGGGTATATTTTCTCTATTCATTCTTGAAGTCCTTTATCCTCCTTTTCTCCCCACTTTCTCTCTTTCATCATTTATTTAATGCATCGGAATATTTAGATCTTTTACACTGCAATTGTGTCAGCACAGTGCTGTCTCTTTCAGCAGAGCTGCTAAACATTAGTCAACAAAACAACTATGGGAAAACAGAGAGTCTTCTGTTTAATCTCTGAAAAACTTTGTTTCCAAATATGCATCGATATGAACTGTTTTCCTAATTACTTTTTGTTATGGCTTGAATCAAGAAGACTGATATGTCATTTATAACTACTTTAAATTACTCTGGATTGAAATAATTTCATCACTGACAGTTTTCTTGGCAAGCTTGGAGCATTTAAGTAATCTGGAAAGTTTTGTAAGGACAGCTTACTAGTTAATAATAATTCAGTTCCTGTCCCAGCTAACAAATTGTCTCTGTTTTGTCAAATAGTACATGTGTACATATTGGATCTGGATTCATTCCCTATTCCCGATGGTCAGGTCAAAACTTGAAAATTGCTGTTGTTTTCATTTTCTCAGGGGGATGTAGGGTTACACTCTTGGTCTTTGGGTGTTGTGTAGAAGTGTAGCAAGCTTTCATTTGGTGTACAAAGAAATTGCAAAGTCTTCTACTTGCTCTGTGACTCTTTTCCCTCACATGTTGTTTTTGAAATGCAATGGCTCTATTAAGTGAAATGTATGAAATTAATGTGAAATTAGTGAGAAGTGAAATCCCCTGGTGATGTGCTTCAAGGTGACTGTCATCTTGAATATCCATCCTTTGCTCAACACGGAGCTTTCCTATGCAGAAATGACTGCCTCCCTGGGTTAATTGCCATGTCCCTGGGACAGTAAATCTAGTGTTCAGGCTGCCTGGAGAAAAGGCAGAACTTCATTCATGGAATAACTGTTCACTCTGCCATGAATTGAGTTCACTTAAGGTTAAATGTTTACCTTTTTACTAAGCCTTTAAACAACACGATCCCATATTAAAAAAAAAAACAAAAACAACCAAACAAAACCCCACAAAAAAAAAACCAAAAACAAAAAAACAAAAACAAAAAACCCCCAAACACTTCAGGTTTAGCTCTGCTTTTGAATGTGCCAGTATAAATGTGCAGTGATGCTGCATCGGTGACAGAAACTGCATCTCCATGCCACTTGTCAGTGCAAGAGCAGAATCGGGCCTGTATCTTGTCTTCTGCTGTATGCTATTTTGTTTTCCTTTATATTGTAGTAGGCATGTATAAATTGCTTCCATTCTAATAATTTAATAGTCTGCAGCTAAGGAGCAGGGGAAAAATAAGGAACGTGTTGAAGGGATTTCGAAAACTAAAAACATTTTGAAGCCTGTGGAAATTAACTCACCCATGGAGTTTTGACAAAGTTTGTTTAAATACTGTCTGGTGGGTAGAGGCCTTCTAGTTATCCACGGTGAAAGGCCACAGCCTTCCATTGTATGATCATTTGGATTGATTTTATTGATATTGACTGATGGCTTTCACCAGTGGGTGCGGCGAATGAAGAGACGGGACGCAGCTTGATGCAAGCAAATGTCGATTTATTGTACAGAAGCACGAGTTTATATACACTTTCAGAAGCTGCGCGTTTTAAACAGATTGGTTCTTGAAGCTAAGCATTGCATCCTAGGCAATCCCCGATTGGTGGTTAACTGCCAGCAATTAACAGCAAGGTGTTACCTTTCCTTGGCGCCATCCGTCCACCACTCCCCTATGCTCTGTATCATGTTAATTGTTGTCTAGACAAGCTGGAGCACATTCCCGTCAGCTAACTGATTGCCACGCATGGTCCTAGTTTCCAGACCGCTCCTGCAAGTGGGAAGTGTCTAACCTGCTGAACAACCTATATAAAAAGAATTTGATTTGGCACTGGAATATTTCACCCTTGAATGCGTCTCCTTGTGTTGCTAATGCCATGCAGGCTACAGTTGAGGTTATTTATATGTTACTGTCATACAAATCAGTGCCTTTCACTCTGTAAAAATAATGCACCCATTAAAATTAGTACACCCTTAATGTCTTTGAGGGGTGTGGCTGCATCTTTGATCACCTCAAAAATCTTGAAGTTATACCAAGCTTAAAATGATGCAGGTCTAGAATTTCAGAAATAAAAACAATAGAATACACTTCCTTTTTTCCCTCTGTTTTTTGAAGACCTGAACAAAAAGCAAAAAGGCTTCAAACATGTAAACTATATATTAGCTACAAATCAAACAGATTTTTATTTCTTCATTGCTTCTGCTGCTTTAACCTTCCTTTCAGAGTTAATGTAAGAGTCAAGGTAACAAAAAATTTTCTGTGGGAAGTGTAAGGAGTAGCACGTGGAAAATCAAACTGCTGTGGGTTTGCCACAACAGATCAAAAAGGAAGGTTGCCATCTGCCATTGCCAATGTGCCTTCAGAGGAGACTGGAAGTTACAGGAGCACTTTGGGGAATGCACCTTTGCTCTCACCCTGGACAGAAGAGACAAAGTTTTGGAATAGTTAACAACCAGGGCGGGTTCTTCTGGTGGAGTTGGGTTGCCTTGGCCCATAACGCTTTCGATATAGCCTGGGCATCACTATGCAGAAGTAATAGAGATGCTTTGACCTGCTTGAAGTGTTGGGTCTCTGGTCTCACTCTCCTGGAAGGCAGCATGAAATCAGATGCTGTGTCCTCTGGGAACAGCACTGGGACACAGAGACCTTCATAGCCTGCAGCTCTGTTTTGACCGCAGAACACACAAAATGATTAGTAAAGGGAAAATTAATTTTTCCATTACTAATAGATTTTGTGGAAAGAAAACCACTCCCGCAGCAGCAAACCCACGCCAACTGCTTTACAAGACCACAATAAAGATTATCAGGCCTAACATGCTGTCCTCAACAGTGTCAATGAGAAATAACAAAGACAGAAATTAAAATGCATGCGTGCTCCTGTTGCCTCAGAGTACTCCCTAGAGAGCTGTGGCTAGGAGACTCCAAGCCAGGTACCTCTCTCTACACTATAGCTCTCAATACTTTTCTTCTTTCGTGCATTTATCCAATTGCTCTTTGAGTCCGTGTTAACATTGGCATCCACAAGAACCTGCAGAAATGGATTTCACAGATTACCTATGTGGTGCATGAAGGAGAACCTCTTGCACCTGCTGTAACTCTGTCTCCCATCTGATGCCACTTTGCTCTTTTATTGGAAGTGACAAGAACAATTATCCCCTGCACAGTTTCTTCAGACCACTCTTGAATTTATAAGACTTCTGGCATGTGCTTCCTTCCAGGCTGAGTTTAGGCTATTTAATTATCCCCCATATGAAAGGATCTTCATACCTTAATTCATCTCTGTTACTTTCTTTATGCATTTTGCTCTGTCCTTTTGACTTGATAGGTTGATAGAAATGAGCCTGAAATTAGGGTGTTTAAATGAGTCTGCATGTGTAAAAGTAAAGATGGTGAGCTTGGAATGGCTGATGGTTTTTGTTCTTTCAAAATTACTTAAATGAGTGGCATAGGCTTGATACCACAGAAATATTCAGCCACTTTGTACAAAGACCACCAGGACTGGTAGAGGTGACAGGTTAAATTTTCATCAAGAGTGTGGCGCATTCCTGTTCCCACCCAGAGCAGCCCATCTTCCCCTGCCTGTATTTGGATCAAGTAAATAGTTTGAGAAGTGGACATTTAAATTGACATAGTCTTCATGCTGAGCACCCCAAGACTGAATTTATGCTTTTCAAAGCCGCCTTCTCAGTGGTCTAGGAGCTGCTCTGTTAGATACTCTGTCTTGGGAATGGAAAATCATTTTTGTTATTTAATGCCAGAACTTTCCGCCAATTAGGCATTTTAATTAGCTGAAAAATTTTCGATGCACTTGAACCCTTAGTAGGCAAATAAACAATATGGGGTTTACAGTTTCCTTGACATCTTATTCTTCATGCAAGTGATGGAGATGCTGCTTTGTTTTGCTGCTTTTCCTCTTTTACATCTTTTAGAACATCACTTTCTAATCCTAGAAAATGGATCTGAAAACTGATCAGAGAAAATGATGCTGTTTCTCTGTTGGGTCCAAGAGATACCTGTGCTGTACCACAGCAGAAGAGCATTGATGGATGTGCCAATAACACGTTCTTTCTTGGAGCAGCAATAGTTATGACCATTTCCAGCAGTGTTTCTTTGGAAAGCAGGGCTGCTGAGCCCTGGTGTGACCTGTCTGCTGGTGGTACCAGAACCCAGAATACTATTGTACCAGCCCTTGCTTTCATTCACTTGCACTAACTATGCCCGAAAAAAGCCCTGTCATGTCCCTTTTTGCAGTGTTTCAAATGAAACAATAGAATTTTTCAGTTTTCCATTTTAGCAAGAAAAAAATATCACTTTTTTCCCATTATTGATGCACATATGATTCCTTCTCCCTCTTATTTTCTTATGCCTCCTCAAGAAACATAAATATTTTCATCACCCCAATCTATAGATTAGAATTTGGGGATCCAGTTTTATCTCACAGGCCATGTGAGGGTAGTAAACATCAACTTTTGACATCCCTTTATAAAAACATTCAGGGTTTTAACTGAAGCAGATTAGCAGAATTGAAAGAACTTTCAATATCATAATGCCCCACTGTATTCTTTTAAAATGTTTTATAATTGACTGGAGACAGCAGAAAACTATTAATTAAGAGTGCCAGGTATTGATTTCAGCTTCTGATGCTTCTGAGCTGCTTCAGTAGCAAAAACATCGTAGTTTCACGGAAATGATGGGAAGTTTGTAGCATGCTCAGAGCTGGGTATCGGCAGTGACACAGGTGCTGCCCGACCCACGGTCTGTGGGTCTGTGGCTCCATTTGTGGCTGCTTGGTGTCGCATGAAATACTCTACTGCATTTTATGCAGTGCAAACTCCAATGTATATGTACAGCATTATTTCCTGATCGCCTTTGCTGGCACTGGCTTTACTCACGTAGCCGTACTTAGAACAGCTTTTTAACACATTTTCTAATTTACCAAATGACAGATTTAGTGATGCGTTGTGAAGGCAATGGAAAGCAGAAGGGATCTGAGCTAATAAAGAAAAATACCTCTCCCACCGCTGCCGCCCCTCCTCCGCTATTTAAAACAGGGTGACATGTTGACCTCAGCAATCCAGGTCATGTTCCCAAAATAGTAAAATGCCATCTTTAGCTTAATTTTGTTCTTTCCTGGGGATGAGGCACCTGAGCTGGTGCTCACACACTACAGCACTGTTGTTTTTTTTTTACTTCTCCCCCCCCAACCCCTTCCTCAAAAGGCTCCTAGAGTTTAAAAGGAAAAAAAAAAAAAAAGGGTTCAGGAGACTCAAAGGTGCAGTTGCAATTTCTCACCTCTTCAGTTGAGTCAGCATTGCTCATCATCCCTCCAATATATAGAAAAAAAAAACTGTAAAAGAGAATATAGTCTGATGTTTACCAAAGGAGTGTCTACCTTGCAACTGACATACTGGAAAACAAAAAAACAAATGCTTTTTAAAAGATTACTCAGCTTAAAAAATAATTTTATAGAATACAATATACTTCTTTCATTGATTTTTTTTAAATTAAAAATATATGGTTTTGTTTGGGATTTCCATTTAAAAAACATGTGTAAAAACATAAGCTGGAGTTGGATCATATACCATCTGACTTTTTATTATTGTTATTTTTATTTTTATTTTTTTCTGAGGTTTCCTTTCATTAAACGAGCTAAAAGAAAAGGATGGGTAATTTTTAGGAATATCTCAAATAGTGTTATGGAGGGGAAAGGTGTTTCATTCATTCTTAAAAAAAAACCAAAACCAACCAACTCAAAACCAGTTTGGTCAGCTCCTAGAAGAGCCATGTTTAGGGAACATCAAATATAGACTGTCCCAAACTCTGTTTATTTCTGTTCGTTCCCTATTCTAACTCTTGGTATTTATAAAAATTTCCAGGCTTATGCAACCACTACTATGTCCTACTCTATTTTTGTAATAGATTTTATATGCAGTGCATTATAGGATATGAATGATACAATTAATATCAATATGGTATGTAATGCATATATTTATTATGAAGCTACAACATATTGCAATGGAATGTAAAACAATACAATATTCTCTATTACAAGGCCTCCTTTTATGAAAGGAACTGTGTCATGCAGGAATGGCTTTTAAAGAATGCTCAGGCACCTCACATCCATTGATGTCGGGTTTGGGTCCACAAAATGGCATTTCAAAAGTAGGTCATGTCTCAAGATGCAGCAGGTTGCACGGGTGGGATCAGCAATGGTCAAGAAAGGATTTCCCTTCACGACTGTTTAGTAAAACTCGCTGACCCAGCTGGATTAAACCTTTTTGCCCAGAAAGACCCAAATCCTCATACACACTTAATGAAAAAACTCTCCAGGTCATGCATATGCCTGCAGATCTGCCTGCATCTTTCCATGCCTGAGTTTCCTAGCAAATTTGCCTGTTAGGAACTTAATCCTTGTTCTTTTCACCACTTCTGACCAGATTGAAGAGGATACGCTGGACAAGCCTGTGTCCAGCCTGTTGCCGTGGGTGCTTGCTTGCACCCAAGCCGAGGGAGCTGAGGGGGGGGTGTCTTTGTGCCAGCAGCTAAAATCACAGAGAGTGGATTTTCTCTTGATGCTTCTGAACCTGCCTTCAGCAAGGAGCTCCTCTTCAGAGGCCAGCACATCTCTCATGGTGGGTGTCGAAGCCTTTGCAGCGTGCATGCTAACGCACTGGGATTTGGCCCCTTCTGACTGGTACTGTGTGACTGGTATATTTATTTAAAACAGTAAGATGTTGCAGCAGCTGGCACTTTATATAAATGTGTGCATTAAGAAATAAACCACCTTCTCTGTGAAGTTGCTTTTAGAAGCTCAAGATTTATGTATTTGAGTGGGAAGCTTGTTACAGAGAAAGACTTTAATGTACTTCGGTAGAGCAGAGGAGCAGAATGCAAACAGAGGTCTTGCATCAAGGACGTCCTCGGAGCAGGGAGCCACGAAACAAGTGTGTGCTGCTCACGAAGTAACGCAAGCAGCATGCCAATACGATTGGCATAGGCACAGGCCTATGATTAATGGCATTAGTTAGCACATTGGGAGAGGGCAACACGTCTTTCGGCTGCTTGGATACACAAATGGAAGATGCGAATGAAACCTCAGTGACGTGTTTTGAAAGTTGGGAAAAATTCATGGGTGTGAGTCGCTGGCTGCCCTCCACCAGGACTTGCTCCCAAAGGGAAGGTAAGCAGAAAACACCCCCATGTCACCGGGAAAACCCAGCTCCGTGTGGACACAGGCACCGCAGGTGTGAGCCAGCCCTGCTGTCCTGTGGGCTCTCCCTTGTGCCGGCAGGACCTGCCCTGCTGTGAAAGTGCAAGGCACGATGCATTGGGCATGCAATAACCTTCATTTCTTCTGATCAATATGGATTTCAATCTGCTTTATGTGCCAGGCATGAGGGTTTCATAATCTTTGCAAAACTCTCTAATGAAGGCTTTGCTCAAATTTTGTATCTTCACTCTTGTAACTTAAAATCTTGTTCTTCCTAACCTCATTTAGTTCTTTTTTTTCCACTGAGTCTTATCTGACAAATAATTTCTTAGGAAGACAATGCAGTTGTGCCAGAAAAATTTTTCCTTTTAGGGTAAGCTACTTTTCGGGCTAATTCAGTCTCTCCCCATCTTTTTAGGGTTCTCACAAGAGCCACAGTGAAAACTGAAGTGGCTCCCTGCCTGTTCTCCTAAACTGGTGGTTGTTCAACCTATGCTATTGTAAGCAGTAAAATGGCTCCATCACAGAGCCTGAGTTATATTTAAATATTTGGACTTCCATTAATTCACTTGCTTCACCGAATTGTTTCCTAAACAAAGCAGTAATGCCAAACAAAAAGATCCATAATTTATAGCGAAGTCTTAGAATACAAATGGTGTCTTTTCCCTTTTTCTAAATTCATTCAACATATCTATTTTCCTTTGAATTGATTTATAAGAGTTCTTAGCAGACTTATATATAATTCATAAACTATTTCTATTTTTTATATTCCTTAAGCTGGTTTGATTACTTCTTTCTTATCTTTGATTCTTTCCTCACTTTCTCTGGCAAAAGTGGTGCTAGTTGCCATGGTAACTTTTCCTTCCTCCCAGTTTTTTTGATAGTTTGTTTTTCTCCTCCCCTTCCCTCCTAGAAGAAACTTTTGGTCCATTTGCAAACTTCTTCCCTGCACCCTGCCAGCTCAGCCACACCTTCGTGCTAAGCAGAGCCTGCAGGAGACAGTCTGTAAAGAGCATTTCCCAGGCTCTCTCCCAGCTTTGCAAGCCCCAGGGACACCACCCACACCCAGGTACCACTGGCTCTTTGCTGCGGCTGCCTGCCATGCACCTCACACCATGCGGCCAGAGGGACCTGGGATGGACCCTGCAGCTACACACCTGCCCCTATCCCCATCCCCAAACACCATCTCTCCACCCAGGCTCATCCTCCATCACCATGCTCTCCAAAAGAAGATGGAGAAAACAAACAAATGGACAAAAACCCACAAAAGGTTAATGCTGGCACCTTTGTGTATAGCAGCTTTCCTGTGTTCCACCAGCCCAGTAGGTCCCAGCCTATTCTTGAAGAGCTGAGCCATGGAGAGGGAAGACGTGGGAGAGTGCCCAAGCTTGTAAATTCAGGACTTAGAGGCCATCCTACGGTGTGTTGACTGATTGAGGTGGGTCGAGGAGAGCTCTGACATAGCACTGTCCTCTGGGTGCTATAGGGCTCTTCTAACTATTCGTTGCTGGGCAAGTCTCTGCTTCAGAGAGTAGCACTGGGTCTGCGCTGGGGTGCCCTGCAGCCTTGGGAGGGGGGTGGTAGGAGGGATATTTCCAGGTTCTGCTCAGCCTTTGGCTCCCTCTGTCACTCTGCAGCCTGTCCTGGGCGCAGAGTGAGGATGTGGGAGGGTGAAGGGGGGATTGGCAAACCGTAGAGGGAAGGGTGATGTTTGGGTTCCTTCTGCTGGGGTCCACAGGGAGTCTGAGCCTCCAGGGATTCACCTGTGCTGGTGGCATGTGCTGCACGGGCTTTCTGCTCAAGCTGTGATGGGGTGCGTGCAGGACAGGCAATGTCTCACGGTCACGTCAGAAAGACAGCAGCAGTAGGGCAGAAGTGAGCGTGCTGTTTGTGTAGCTGTTTGGCTGAAATATGCATTTAAACATAAATAATTTGCAACAGCAAAGTGAGTGGAAGGAGCACATGAGATTCAGCATTTTGATTTTTTTTTAATACATAACTCTGTCATATTCCCATTACACAATGCTCCTTACACTAGGAGGTCCCACCCAAGGTGTCATTTGTTGGGACCTTCATCTCTTTTGCAGGCTTTGCTCATGCAGTGGGAAAAATGGGAGCACTGGGAGTCCTCTGCTCTGCCTGTCTGTCACAGCTATAGTCTTCAGCTGAATTGGTATTTTTCAGACCAATGCATACAAATGACCACGGGTGCAGCCCGGGGCCCTCCCCCATCCCTTTCTGCACTGACTAGAAATGACTGATCCTCTGCAGGGGAATTGCCACCACTATCCATCTGCTGCAGGGAAAAAAACACTTGGCTCACATAGTTTAAACCAAATCAGGGCTGAAGTGTTTTATTGATTTATTAACAACACTTAATTAACTGGCAATCAGTGAACGGCACATTCAGGATCACTATCGGTGATACCATAGGTAAGCCATGATGCTAGACGTTCACTAAATGGTTATAAATGCCTACAGATTTCTGAACACTGTCTTTAAGCCCAGGAAGCTGCATTTGCACATGCACACACACAGAGGACGTATGTATACAAACCCCTCCTGAATGCTGTGTGCGACATGGAGACTACTCCATGTGGCCTTGGAGAGGTCATGGTGGCATCTGGGCTGCTTCTGGTAGCATCAGACCAGTTTTTACCTCTTTCCACTCAAGATTTTTTACCACTGTTACAAATGTTCATGCTTCTTTGCTCCCTCTTCTCAAGCTTCTTCATTTCCAAAGTCTCTTTGTGATCACCAAATTACTGTTTAACCCAGGTGATGGTTGTCTTCTTCCACAACATGGTCATCTTCGGGCCCCAGTGTGCTCCAGAACAGTGCATTTGCTCACACCCGTGTGGTTTGCACCCTTGTTGCCTTTGTGCCGAGTGTTTTGATCCACACCATTTGCCAAGGGTGGACCAGGGGAGCCACATGCTCTTTAGGGGTGGAGGTGGACATCCAGTAATGGTGCAACTTGCTCTGCAAAGTGCTCCTGCCTCCAGGGAAAGCCAAAGGAGTAAAGCTATTCCCAGGTGAGCACTGGTTTGTTCATGGCCACATGTGTTTCTCCCCTGGCAGACAAGGTAAGAACTGACATTCCTGCTCATAAGCACCTCATGACTTTGACCCCAGAGTTTCAGGTTTGCATGTCTACACCATGGCAGAGGTCTAGGAAGCCACAGAAGGTGAGTCCATTGGCAGCTCTACCAGTCTAGTATTTTGTTTGCTACTCAAGGTACTGCTTTCAGGTGAGATGCACCTGGTGAACAAAATTGTAAACACTGTGGAACAGAGCCAGAGTAACTTGTTTTTTATTTATTCTTGATGCAAAATTGAAGCTAGGCTTGAAACAGAAAAATTCTGCTTCAATTAAAAAGCAAAACTAAACCCAATGAAATAAAACAGAAGAAACAAAAATCAAATAAATGTTTCCGGTATTAATTTGATCATGAAGTTCCCACGAGTCTCTGGTAGCAGCCAGTGGGGGAAAATAGGGAATGAAGTAAATTTTTTTCCCACATTATTGAATCTTAAAACAAAATGCAACATAAAATAATCACACTCCACCTTGTCATGTGTGTGAGGAATACTAAGATATTTCAGTCTGCAATACCAGCCTATGGAATTAACATATAAAGCCATTCACTATGAAACAGATAATCTGCAGCATGACCTTGCTTTTTCCTGCTTTAGGAGAGCAGGCCAAGGGCCAATTTCTTTTGTGCTGTGTGCTGTTCTTTAGCATACATAAATAATGCATATTCAGAAGGAAAAGAAAAGCTATTAGCAAACACACAGGCAGCAATCGGGACCTGCAGTAACTGCATAATATATTCCTTCCATTTTTCTCCCAAACTAAAAAAAGATGGGGGCAATGAATTTGCTCTAATGTTCAGTTAATTACTTCAAGCATTCCAAAACATGGGCCTTACAAATATTTGTGCAATACTAATTTAACATATTTAATTTATACCCTATTTAATAAATTACTGTTGTAGTCTCTCATGACCTGGCTAATAAGCCAACACATGTTGGATGAGCAAAGATTCTGCTTTCTCACCTTGATGACTTGGTTTTTGGGGAATTTCTTTTAGTTGCTAAAGCAGCATCCATTGGTGTGAGTCCAGTGGTGAGAACGTCAGCTCTGTTGTAATTGATATTATTATTTATTGTTATTATTAGCAATTATTATTGATTTATTATTATTATTATTAGAATATTTACTATTATTATTAATTACTATTACTATTGTTACTACTTGCATTTCTGTAGTCATGGAGGCTCTGCAATGCCAGGTGCAGAATGCTGTCCTGATAAAATATTCCTGATCCAAGGAATTCACAGCCTAAAAGGGAAGATAGAAGGCAGGAGAGGACAAAGAGACAAAAAGCCATGCCCAGGGTGCCCATAGCACCTTCTATATTCAAGGGAGCGATAAACCACCGGTGCATGTATGCCTGGGGCCGTGGCTTAGGCTCGGTGATGGGAGCCACACAATGGCTGGAGGTCCCATCTGTCCCAGAGTGCCTCTTTTCCTTACAAAACAGGGCTGTTTGCTTGATCTTACCCCAGATTTCTGTGAAATCCATGAAACCAGCAAATGTAATTTGTACAGGTATAATACCGTATATCTGGATCCGTATTTCTGGGTTGCTTGAAACAGGTTTCTGTGAGTACATAATATGTAGTGTTTAAAAAGGCACAGAATCTGACACTATTTTTGAGCAAGCATGGTTTATTTTGGAACAGAAGTCTGGCGGCTGTTGTGTGACTTCACCTTCTCCAGTTCAATTAATGCAATTTTAACCTGGCTTCCTAAAGAACTAACCCCACTCTGACAGCAGTCCCCAAACTCCTTTGTGTCTCTTTAACATATTTTTCAAATTTTTAGTCAACTTCAAACAAATGAGGCCGTGATGAGCAGGTATCAGGCAGGTCTGTATGCTGTTCATGGAAATTTGTAGCCTACTTGCTCCTCAGTATTGCTCCATTACTGAGAATGGGTTGGGGTTTTATTTCACCCAAATTTAGGCATCAGAGTGCACTTGATGCCTTACACATTCATCACATCAAGCCCAGCTTCAACAGTTTCTGGTGTTCACAGAAGTATTTTTTCTCCACACCAATGAAGTAATCCCATTCCTCGTGCAGCAGCTGGGCTGACAGGAAGTATCCCTGCCATGCAGGTAGACCCTATTGCTGGCCGTTAGGCATTTTTTTCTTTTTCTTGGCTTGACTGATGGTCAGAACTGTGTGTAGGGGCAAAATTTCATCTAGGGTGACTTGAGTAGTTCATGAGCCCTGTAGTGCTGGTTGGACCAAGCCAGGGTCTTAGACAGCGGTGCAATGGGTCTGGTGATGCACTGCGGGAGCAGGACATAAAAGGGGTCCTGCTCTCAGATCTTGCCCAGGCACCTCATCAGTGTACCTCAGCTCTGAGCAGAACAGAATTAACGTGTCTATGGTCTCTTTGTAGGCTGATGCAGAAGAGGTAAGTTGCTTACAGTTGACAATGGTTATAGGAATCTTAATTTGTATTCCAACGAGTGCAGCGGGGACTAGCGTCATGCTGTTCTGAAAATCCCATCCACAACGCGCTTACTCCTTCTTGCAGCACTTTCCTTTCTTCTACATTTTGTTTTGGAAGCTGGGGGTAACTCTTTCTGCAGGAGTAGAGGTGAAAATGTTTCCCTACTAAAATCTTTCAGCTTGGCTGTTATTTCTCTTTCCTTCATTTAATTTCATACTTCCAACCTCTTGTGCTTAAAAGTTAGCATGTATATCAGCTCATATAATTTTAAATCTTTCTTCCTCCTTCTAGACTCTGCCTGGGGACCAGCAGGTAAGTAGGTTTGCCTCATTTCCTTCCAACTAATGGAAAACAAATGAATAGCTGTATATTAGAAATAACCCATATTCTACTCATCATAGAAGATGCCTGTCATAATGTGACAAAGCATACCAAGAAGCACTGGACTTTATAAAAAGCTGGCAAAAGCAAAATTATCCCAGAGCATCACATAATTCAGCAGTATCTGCAATAATGAAAATTTCAGTGTGCAGCAAAAGGCTTAGTTGCTGGACACTGCTGCTGCAGCAAAGCAAGATGTAATAGAGAATTGCAAAGGACAGGGAAATGTATGATTAACTGGTCTCAAAACCAGAACTCACCTGCTGTAGCATCAAATAATGCAGTAATTTTCCATAGACTCGGGTAGCTTGCTTTAAAGTCAATATGAGATGATTTTACGGAGGAAGGCAGGAAACAAGTAATCCGTCACCTGAAAAAATATGAAACTGCTCAAAATATTTCTGTGAAAGATGGTGGGTTTTTTGGAGTTTACTGTGAATTCATATTGAATTCATTCCGTAGTAGGCTTGCCAGAATATACACCCTGGGAGGAATGCGCTGGAATCTCTTACCCACCTGCTGAAATCCACCTCTGAAAATAGGCCTAGCTGCTGGGTATGAAGACCAGTTGCTGGGTTGAAAGAGAGTGCTCTGAAAGACAGTGGAAGGACTGGTATTTCAAATAAAAGATGTATGGCTGTGTACCAGTTAGAGCTGCTTAAGCTTTTAGGGAAGATAGCAACGCACAGAGGCTGTTTGTTATAAAACCAAGTGTCATGTGTTCAGGTTGTTTTGTTGTTAAGAAGTGACAGCATGTAGTTTTACAAAAGACTGCCTTCAAATGCAGTATTCACAGCTCATTGCAGGGTGCCAAGTGGAGAGCTGTAGTAAACCAGCCCAGTCTGACCTATTAAATAAGGTAACAGCAACCTTCAGGCTAGTAACAAGATGGACAGACTCTGACCTCCCTTATGGCAATCTTTGGTCCTCATTGCAGCCACCACCCACAGCACTGACCCACGGGGTGGGAAGTGCTGCCAGGAAGTGTGGAGGTTGTACTCCAGTTTTTACTGGGACCCCAGCAAGGCTGCACAGCTTCTATGGGCTGTCCCATGCCAGCTTCTGCCCCCTGGCAGAAGATTGATGTGAGTTAACAGCAGGCCTTAAAATAGTGGATGGCAGTCAGGTTACGCCATCCTCCAGCTCATCCTTCCAGGGGCGTTGCAGTTCAGATGAATCTCTCCTCTTTTACTGAATGACAAGGTCCTGAATCTTAAGCATATGACATTCTCAGAAGCATCTACAAATGGCTATTCCCTCCCGACACAACACCATCACCTTGTTCTCTGGATATAAAATCACAGAATGACTTGGGTTGGAAGGGACCTTAAAGACCCTCTCGTTATAGCCCCCCTGCCATGGGCAGGGCCCCCTCCCCCCATCCCAGGCTGCCCCCAGCCCCATCCAGCCTGGCCTTGGGCACTGCCAGGGATGGGGCACCCACAGCTGCTCTGGGCAGCCTGGGCCAGCGCCTCGCCACCCTCACGGGGAACAATTTATTCCCAATATCTGATTTAAATCTGCCTTCCTTCAGCTTAAAGCCATTCCCCCTTGTCCTGTCACTCCATGCCCCTGTAAGAAGCCCCCCCCAGCTTCCCTGTCGGCCCCTTTGGGCACTGGCAGGTGCTGTCATGTCCCCCCGCAGCCTTCTCTTCTCCAGGCTGAACAGCCCCAGCTCTCCCAGCCTGTCTCCACAGCAGAGGGGCTCCAGCCCTCTGAGCATCCTCGTGGCCTCCTCTGGGCTCGTTCCAACAGGTCCGTGTCCTCCTTATGCTGGGGGCTCCAGAGCTGGACACCGTGCTGCAGGGAGGGTCTCACTGGAGCGGGCCTTACCTTCCTTTTGGTGAATATATAATTTGGTGCTTAGACTCTATGTAGCCAGGCAGCAAAGTGGTGCTGGATTCACTATTGTGCCTGTATGTCAAAAAATACGTGCATACAGAGAATTAATGGATGAAGAAGAATATTCTATTGCTTTAGGCAGGGGATTTGTGTTCTGGAGAGCTGGACTCTGCCCCAGCCTCAGCTGAAGATCCCTCACCATTCTGGCTACTGAAGCAGTTGTGCCTCGGTGACCCAGTGCCAGAGGTACGCGCTCTGACTTGTCTCTCTGAACCATGAGCACTTGAGCTGAAGCTGTCTGATACAAAGCATTTGGATAATATCTTGTACAGTGCAATACCAGCCATGGCTGGAGTTCAGTAATACAAATCCAGAGTAAGAGCTTTGGGTGTCTGTAATAAGTAGTTGCTCAAGTAAAATTGTTTTCTTTGAGACCTTTTGCATGGTATGCCAATATTTTGCAGGCGAAATGCAAGGCTTAACCTCTTAAAACTGTACAGTTTGTTTTCGGAGATGCTAAGTTTCTGGACTTCCCATGGACCAGAAGGTAGAGAGGGCATGGCAGGTCTAACATCTGAAAAGCATGGCAATTCCCCAGGTGCCTAACTACATGGCTTTAAAAACCTTTGCTTTAATACCTTTCCTTCTAGCATTGCAAGAAAAACAGATCTTACAAATTTAAACTTAAATCTCATGAAGGTTTTGCATTGCTTAGGTGTTTTGAGGCATAGTTATTCATACTGGATAATGCTAGTGAGAAGTCAGTAAAAGCAAACAGTTCACAACTGCTGCTGCATGCTGTCACTGATGCTTCAGAAAGATGTGGAAGTATGGCCTCTCCTAGATCTTCATGAAAACTTCATAGCTGACGAGAAAGGAAAATTTTGTATTTGAAAATCAGAACTATAAAAGCTGGGTTTTGTGCTTCAGTGCAAAACAGAGCATTTAAAATGAAATTAAAATTGTATGCATTTTTTGCTTAAAAACAACCCACCATAGGTCATTCTGTGTCAGAAGTATTCTACAAGAAATCTTCTCTTGGCCATAACTCTAATACCAGCTCATGATATATAGTCCATTCTGTAATTGCACTCAAAATACACACTAATCTTAGTTACAACACAACGTTTTTGCTATTTTCCCTTACAGATTACAAGAAAATAACACTGACATTTTGCACATGCCCTGATGACATTCGGCATCTCATAGGATTGGGATGAACAGTAAGTCTCAAAATCCATCCTTCATTGTTCGATTTTTATAATGCTCTTCAGCATTTTTGATTGGCATTAACAGCTTGACACTGCTAGGAGGGAGAGAGGAGCTTTCACTGTCTGTAATTATGAGACAGTAGATTTGATGCTGGGTGAATCAATAATTCTATTTCAAGTGAATGCTCAAATTTGTAGCCTTTTATTCCAAGAAATATGACATATATTCAAAGAAAGCATCATTAAATAAAAGTAGTGATAATTGCCTGCCTCTTTTAAAAAAGAAAAAATAGTTGACCCTGCACATAAATTTTCCCTCAAGGAATCCATTAGTCTTTTTTATGTGTTTAGCACAGTTGGTAGTAATGATTCAAAGAATAAATGAACTAATAGCTTTATGCATGATCTGGGGTGACAGACCTGAAATGGCTGGGAAGAATTCATATAAAAACTGGTAAGTTTCATTTGCTGTCAAATGCTCTTTTGACTTTTATCATAGCATCACAGAACAGTTTGGGTTGGAAGGGACCTTAAAATCACCTAGTCCCACCCCCCTGCCATGGGCAGGGACCCCCCCCTCCCCAGCCCAGGCTGCTCCCAGCCCCATCCAGCCTGGCCTTGGGCACTACCAGGGATGGGGCACCCACAGCTGCTCTGGGCAGCCTGGGCCAGAGTCTCACCACACTCATCTTACTTATATCCAATCTAAATCTACCTTCTGTCAGTTCACAACCATTGACCCTTGTTCCCCAGATCTTGGTAGAAAGTCTTTCTCCATCTTATAAGCTCCATATACATTGAAAGACCACCGTAAGGTCTCCCTTCTCTTCTCCAGGGTGAACAACTCCAGCTCTCTCACCCTTTCTTCACAGGGGAGGTGTTCAAGTCCTATGGTTATTTTGGTGACTCTCCTTTGGACCTCACTACATCCGCACCTTTATCAGTCAGCTCCTTCAAGGTCAAGATCTTGTCACGAGATGAAAGAAATCTTCAAAATAACAGCTTTGGGGAGGCATGATGCTGCCGAAATCATCTAGTTCATCAATGCATTTCTTCAGGATGTCTAACAAAGTCCCCAGGGCCATTGTCACTGCTGTGTCCCTTCTCCCCATGCTGTGCAAGCCTCTTCAAGAGTGGAGGTTGCAGACTCTTTTCACGTTCTTTTCCTAAATGTTTATCTCAAGGGAAGTTATCTGTTATAATTGGGGATATTTGGCTGTAAAAGATCCTGAGACTGCTGAATCAACTAAATTCCCTCACTTGCACCAAACTGTCCTGTCCAAATGTTGTTTGCTATTTATTTATCCTGGTGCTTATTTTCTTTATTCTGTACACTCATGCTCCAACTTAAACAAAGCAGAGCTGGTAACAGCCTCCCAGGGGATGATAGTAGCTCCAAGGTATATGGTCCTGGTATCATGGACCAGTTCAGGAACTGCACCTCCTATGCAGCTTGGGGCATTGCATTTTCTGCATCTGCTGCTGGTTTCATCAGCATTAAAAGGATGGGCAGACCCATGTGGAGAGAGCCTGGCTTTGTCTGTGGGTAGACAGGCCAGCAGAGCAGCATGGCATTTTGCTCTGGCTGATTTTCTCTTGATACCCAGGCTAAGGAATGACTCTGCTTTCTAGCTCCAGCTGACATCTCCATATGGTTGCACTTGGTGGTGAGTGGATCAGATAAGGTCTGTGATAGTCAAGCTTTTCACAGGACTAGAGGCATCAGCTTACATAGGAAGGACCTCCAGAAGCCAGTGTAAAGCACCGGAGTGCTTGTTAGAGCAGAGATTAAAAAAGGTATTTATTGTTGCTGATACCAGATAAATAAACTACTATTAACTTTATTCAGCAATTGTTCTTAATTTGCATTCATGATCCCTGCATCCAAATGATGAAATCTTTCTACTACTTTTCCCTCACTAAAGTGCATGTTTCCCTTTTTCTTCTCCGATTTCTAAGCATTTAGAAATCGTATTTTCCATCATTGCATGAAAATTCAAGAACTAAAAGCTTTCTTCATATCCTAAATGAGAATTGAAAACGTGATGCTAAAACACAGTCCCAGGAACCCCCATGTCTCTAACAAGGGGATCAAATATGGTGCATTCTGGCACTGCCGGGTCTGACGGACACACTGGGGAGGGTGCTGGGCTGACATCCTGGCCACAGCCCGTGGATGTGTCCCTTGGCACAGCTTGAGCTTTATGCAGTTTTATAGATTTATCTCAGCTCCACCAACATCTCCAGGAATTCCAAGAGCACAGTAACTTCTCTGGATTGAGATGTGCCCTATTAAATACAAAAAAATAGCTGAAGGAGATTCTGAAACAAGGGTGATTGAATGATGATATTTGCAGAAGCAGAGAAGCATACGGAGGAATGAAAGCAGATCATTTGCAGATTAGCAGTAAAATTTGTACACTCGGGGAATATATCAATACTCAGTCTGTCAGAGAGCTGAATTCTCCACTAATTAAAAGTGCAATACTTAGATGAAATTCCTCTAAAACCTAGAACTCAAGGAGACTTTGCTGCAGCCTCCGCAGTAATCATGGCACTTAACCCTGCCGAGCCATTGAGAGCAGAGGGAGAGACGTCTTCTTCCCCCCTTAGGTGATCGGGTTTTCAGCCCATATTTGCCCTTGGTAGCACCTTAATTTTTAATGGTTTCTGAATCTAGGTGTGCACTACAAAAAAATTCAACAGCCATCAACCCTAACCACATGACAGTAAGGGAAGGAGGAAAATGCCTCTTCGATTAAAAGAATAATGAAGTATGAAAGAATCAAGTTCTTAGAATAAGCAGTGGAAGTTCAAAATGGTATTTTGGTATGGCATAAAACACATTACATAGCTGGCTGAATCCTTAAAGAGATGAATAGCTGTGATAGAAAGAATTTTATTATTGAAACATTTTTGGCAAGTGTGTCCCTTCTTAAATCTCAGAGTGAAGGGATCTTAAATCTGAAAGGCTTTTTATGCCATCAGAATGTATGAAGGAGCACTTGCCACCACTGGGGAAAGAGTGAGGGACAGATCTGAGATTGTCTGTAGAAAACTAAGTTCAGCAGTGGGTTTAACACCATCTTCTTCAATATATTCACCGGTATGTTTTGGGTACGGACAGACACAAGCAGAAACATTTATATATGAAGAAACTGATCCCTGTCTCCCTCTTACTCATTCCCTCTGGAAATGAATCATATTTCAATGGGCTTAAATTTTTACATTAAAGCAGTTGTTTTAGAACACTTTAAGTCACAGTAGCAAACAACTATAAATGTCTTTCAGCTGAATTAACTATTTTCTTCCTTCAAAGTTGGATGAACACTCTGTCCTTATCTCTTGCATGGAACAAAGGGTATAATCAGAGAGGACCCTTGTCTGACCTACTGCTGATGCTTCTGTCCTCCTGCAGAGTCCCTCTTTCTCATGGCTGTTATCCTGAGATGTGTTTACATGTAAGACACGTTAGGTTTGTCATGGCATACTACAGAGGGTGTAGGAATGGCCATGGTTAGAATATGATTACAGGTAATTTGAAGCAGTATTGATTGGCTGGGTATTGACAGAACAAAGGGCTAAGAATTATTAAAGAGCAGGGTTGGTTACTTTCGTAACAGCACAGGTAACATCATATCTCTGGCTGTCTGGGAGATGCTGGCACCAAAGGAGAGGAGAGCAGATCCCCGAGGCGAGGAAGGTTTAGCCTGAGCACTAGGGAAAGCATGAAGTCAGTTAGATTGTGCAGTGTCCCAAAGGATCTGCTGTGTGAAAGCTGGAGAGCTTTGCAGTATTGACTCTCCCAACAAGAAAATGAATCGTTGAATATTGTTATTGAAGAGGAAATGACACCAAGTAGAAGCTCGTAACAAATAACTATCTGAATGGATTTACTGGAGCCGAAAAATTAACCACGGGAAAAAGATTTCTCAGTGCTGCAGCTTAGGCAGTGGATTCTCAGATGTGAAGGTTTTTCCTCTTTCTTTCTAGTGAGCTATGTTCAGTCATTATTCATTTCCAAGGTGTCCACATCTTCCATTCATAAATTCTCGTCAGGCTGTTTGATGTTATCTGCTGTGCTGAAAACATCCACCCTCTCCCCAGCCTCCAGCTAAAAAGAAAACTTAGTAGAGAAGAAATTTTAGTGCCAGTTGGAGGGATTTTGACCAAGACAGTTACTGCACAGGAGGGAACTATGCTGTGAGCTTACACTTATCAAAAACCTGCCCAGGGAAGGATTTTAAAAATGAACAATGCCCATGCTAATAGAGGTTGGCTTAGTAAGCTTTACAGAGTACAGTGAAGAGTTGCATTCACTTCATTATCAAATGTGTTTTTTTCTGGGGCCTATAGTACTTGTCCCACTCTTGCAAGCATAGTGCTCTTGTATTAGTTAGAAATATGCAGATTTTCCTCCAAATTGTGTAAAATCTGAGGGACTCGCTTGCATTCCCATTACAAGTGGTCAGTGACCGAAACCAGCAGATCCTCCTCCAGCCGTAACAAGGTTCATAATCATTTCCAGACCGAAATACACCTCCAGGCTGGGGAGATGTCAGGGGGCCTGTGAGATGATGACAGACACATGCCAGTTGCCAAGGTGGCCCAGAATGGATCAGCCACAGGTTTTGTCTGGCATATTTGCAAGCTAAGCTACCTCCAAGATTTCAGCAGTAAAAAGGAGGGGTTGGGGAAAGAAAAGGACAATGAGCAAAGGGTTCTTAGAGGTTGCCTTTCAGAGCTCTCACTTGGCCAAATCTATGTTCCCCTCTAGTCTTGCTTATCTCTTCCTTTTTTTTTTTAATTTTTTTTTTTCACTTTCAAGTTTGCTAAAAAAGGAAGGCAGTCAAAGGCCAAGGTGCTCATTTTTCTGTCTCCCCTATGACGAGCAGAAAAGTCATACAAATGATTGGCAGAACTGGCCTGGAGGTATTGGTGGAGAAGCCAGCCATGTATTCTACTCAGCAAAGTTCATATGTCAAGATTTAAACAAAATGTTCATAGGAAAATAAGTTGATTCATCAGTTGCAGATAAATCTTTCAGATTTTTTTCCCTTCCTTTTTAACAGCACAAGAAAAAAAAAAAAGTGTAAGAATATTTTTGTTCCTTTAGTGTATTATGAAAATAGAAGAGGGCTTTCCTCAAAGACCAGACTACTTGTCAAGAAAGATAAAAGCTATGAAAGATGAGAGAGTCATGGGGCAGAGTTGTTGATGAAAAAATATATGATACAGTTTTCTCATTTCTGTCTCTGTGACACACTGCATCCTCCATGAAATTATCTCTAGATTTGCTTCCCACTTTCCCTGGTCTGCCATTTGAAGATAAAGATTGCATTTCCCAGATTTTATCATCATGGCTGCATAGGTCTTTGTCTCCCACAAAAGGAATCTTCCCAGAGTTCAACAGCGCTTTATAATCTGTCAGGGTTCTAATTTAATATACTTACAGTTTATTTTGTAATGGCCAAGACACTCCTGGACTACTCTTCCTGCTTTTAATAAGCTTTTGTTTCTCAGCCAGATGAGTTCCTGCTGGTGTAATTCTTTCTTCCTGGGAGATGGAGGGTTAGGATGGGTACATGTTACAACAAGGAAGATACTAACGGAAGTTTTCTATTTCATTCCTCAGTCCTTTTTGCTGCAGACACATGGTGACCAATTACTTTGATGAATTTGATTTGAGTAATCAAATCACTAACTGTATTGCTGTCCTGGAGAGGACTAGAGAGGTCCTGGAAAAGTAGAAAGCTTGTTAGTTATGTTGAACTGGAGCTCATGGCTCAACGGCAAAGAAGAAAAATCATTGCTACTGGTTTGTTTGGCACAAGGAGACACAGACTGGGAGCTGAAGGATCGTTGGAAGTTGTTAAACTTATGCTTTAGCTTGAAGTCACTGTGGTTAAGGCGGAGAGGAAGGAAACAGAGTCCTACAGTACCCAGTCCTGTGATACCTACACGGAGAGCTGGGAGAGCTGAGGTGAGGGCCACTGAGAGGAGACACAGGTGAGGACACAATAGCAAGGCTATCGCTGTGTATTTTCAAAGACAGCTGTGAGGTTACACAGGGCAAAACCACTTTCTGAGCTTGGTGTGCAAGAGATCAGTAGAGCCACTGCTCTGAATGTATGCTTCTGTCATGCAAGGGAACAGCTAGAGGACAATGAGAGGTGAAAGCAGGGAATAAGGGATTTAAAGAGGATACGAGGAAGATTGTGGAAGGGTGGACTGTTGCAGGGTTTAGGGACCAACAGGGAAAGTAGAAGAGAAAAATCAGCATCTGTGAGTGAAAGAGAGACTCACCTGGTGATGAGAATTTTGTTAGCTACAAGAAACAAAACATTCAATCCAATGCACAAAGTATTCAAATCTGGTGCACAAATCTGAGTACTTGCTAGGGGTTTCCTTTCTCTTACCATTGTTCTTCCTTACCTCAAGTTAGGTCTGGAACCTTAAATAATGTCTCACAATCCACTGTGTTATTTCTTCCACTGCTACTAACAATACTACATGAGGTTGTGTGATGAGCGGCGTCATTTTGCATCCTTGGACCTCAGCTCCCAGCTTATCTCTTTGTCAAACATTTCAATTATTTTAAAAACAATCACTGTCTTTTCTGTCAGTGTGTGCTTTTGTCCCCTGCTGTGCAACCCAGTACAGCAGGTCTATGTCCTGGTAGAGACCACACAGAGAAATGCCTTTTCCATTGCAATAGTATTCTCCTCTGTTCTAGCAGATACTGTTCTTCATGTTTTATTAAGGTTGGGCTCTAATAATTTGTGATCTGCCATTGCAGCTTTGCAAAATTAATACTTGCGGCATTTTTCTTGTGGTATAAATTTGATCACTGATTCCTTTCTACCTGCAGAGCTCTGGCCAGCAGAAGTCAGACAGCTCTTTCTATATAGAATATATATATATATCAATAGAGACCTTTCATTCGCATTGTGTCATGCCTGAGCTTGAATCATTATTGCCAGTAGCTCAGTGCCTTGGAGGTTGCTGGTTTTAAACATTTTAACGCTATTTTGTTATAACTGTCTTCTAAACCCATGCAGTATCTGTACACAGAGCAGCACACACTGAGTAAACGTCATCAGTCCTAGTAAACAGTAAAATACTTTTTCACCTACAAAGGAAGAGCACCGGTATTGCAGTCATGCTTTTTTCTTGATCTGAACTGTGAAATTTTGATGTATCTCATGTTTGCAACTTTACCACTTGGTAGCATATTCTGCTTTGCTGCATTTGATGTTCAGATCTCTTCCACTGCTCAGTGTAGCATGCTCAGTCCTGCTAGCAGGCAGCAATCTTCCAGGAGCTCCTGAGCACAGTGAGGGGCTCAGCTGCTGCTGGGGGGTGGGATGCCCTGGGACCCACCACACCCCTTGCCCAAAGCACATCCATCATTTCTCTTCCTTGGCACCATCGCTGAGAACATGGAGGGTGCTCCAAACAGGGGGGTGGATGGGTGAAGACTTTAAATGGCACTCAGCACACTGTGAAATGCATTACTCTCAAGGAATGAATAATTGCCCTTTGCCCTCACCGGCATGTCTAATTGTTGCCTGGAAGACTGGAATGCCATAGCCTGGCCGAATTTCAAACATGGGTTTACAAAACCAAAATATATTTTAAATACCCCAAAGGCAGCATCAGGTATGCTGCTGCAGCTTGCTGAGTTAGCATTATCCACGTGTGTAGCACTCCTTACCTTGAGAACATACTTTTCCTTTAGTTTCACGATGTTGTATTTCTATTTTGTTTCTCTGTACAGCAGGCTTGGTCTCCACCGGTATTTACGCTGAGCCATGACTCTCTTCTCCTTCACAATCATTTTGCTTTTTGGGAGCACGGTGATCACTGTTAGCTTTGCTCTCTGCATGGACTCGCTGAACTGGGATACCTTTCCAAATTCCGAGGACAGTGCCAGACTTCTGCAGCGGTGCCTGCTCAGTTACCCTTCCTCTTTCCTGCTACTACAGTTCTCTTTGTTTCTGTCTCCATCACAGCATGGACAGATGGCTTGTTTATACCCATTTATTTTGTTCTGATGTTTGTTCTTCCTCACTGCAGTTCCCAGGTAAGATTGCTGGTAGGGAATAAACTCACGGGCTTCCTCTCTGAACTGCAGACCATGCACTTGAGCTGAAGAAATAAAGCCAGTGGTGGTGTGCATCCGTGTGAACTACTGGCAGAGGAGCACAGAAAACTTTCATTCTTTGTCATGAATTGTGTCGTCCCCCTCCAGCTGGAATGGCTCCTGCAGTTTTGGAGAGACAAAAGGTCTCACACCTGCAACTAGTGGTGCCTGTGTGCAGTGGGACATCCATGGTGGCTTCCCACACTGCTGTGTCATCTGCCTGTGCCGCTGCTTGCCATGAAGCTCCAGTAATCACTCCGGCTTTAGGCACCTTATAGCCTTACAGCCCACTCAGCGCCTACTCCTTAACATAAATGCAAATAAGTTCCTCTGAACAGAGGTAAATCAATACTGGAGCAAACTGACTCTGCAACTGGTCAGCACAACTTGAGAAAACCACAAACCCAAATGTTAGGAAAAAGTGCCAATATTTAAAACTACTCACATCAGAAATTGTCCTATTAAAGTTGAAACAGACATAAATTGGCCTAGTGGTTTTATAGTAGCAAATTGCAACAATAAAAAAAATCATTAAAAACTTATTGGATATGTCTAGGGCCACCAGTGTGCGATTGCTTGTCTTATTAACCGCATTAATATCCTTTATATAACAACTTTCAATTTCAGCGACTGTAATTCATGTACGGCATACAAAGAACATGATTAAATACCGAAAGCAAAGTGTGGTTATTCAGAACTACTTCACTGCAGTCCCCACTGTGGCAGTGGTGGGACTCAGGCTGGACAGAAGGACAAGCTCGATGCAGTGGAGCCATCGGTCTCCCAGCCCTGCTGCCCCAGGAGCCTCTTCAGGAACAGCACAGCCTCAGCAAACGACAGGCTCCATTCTCAGGTCCCATCTAAAACACAGCCTTGGTTTCTACTGCAGTATGGATCTTTTTCACAACAAGGTAACTCTGAGATACAGAGAGATTTCCTCGTAGAGGAAAGTCAGCACAGAGAAAATATAAATATATATCTAGCTGCTAATAATGTTTTAAAGTGTAGGGAATGGAATTCTAATAATTTAAAATAACAGCCTATTAATTTCTCCTCCTTTGACCTTCTTGTTCTATTATTTAACTAGTTTTAATATTTCTTCCCTCTGTTTGCTGGCTTGTTTCAGAAGTCTGCCTCATCTCTCACAGTGAATCCATCATTTTGGTTCAGGTCATTAATCTCTGCTTTTCCTTCAAAAGATAATACATGTTTAATGGCTGGGTAATGTAACAGACAGTAAGACAGAAGTATTTGACACACTTTTGAAGGACGTTAGAATAATGCTCCTCCAAATTCATTTAGATCTCTATATTTCATTTGTAAGATGTTCAATGGTCTTTCAATGATTTAATGGGTTTACATGCTCCATGGTTATTTTTGGAAGGGATATAAACCCACCTGCCTTAGGAAGTAAGTCAACAGTTTACAGAGAGGAATGAGAAAATGTGTTTTTCTTCCTAATCATTTTCCCTATTTGTTTATAGCAGGACTTCCAACTTTTTCTTCAGTATCTCTATGCAGTAGATGCATCTCAAAGCTGGCATGGTCAGAGTTCCCTCTGTGCAGCCCTTGCAGTGCAGAGGACACAGCTGGCATCCCATGGGCTACGGACAAGTGACTTGGGCAACTGGTACGCAGGAGGAATGTAAGAAGCTGGGGACACGAGCCACAGTCTGTACGTACATACTGGCCATCTTCTTCAGCACCACCAAAAGGAGTGCTGAAGACTTGCTTTAAACTGAAGTAGGGAAAGAAATTTGGGTGGGGATGCCCTGTCCTCTGGGTGGTGGGTTGGAAGGTGGAAGCTGTGGCTCCTCCTTTCACTCCCCAGCATATTGCCCATGCTCTGAGCGTGCCACAGCTCCCCAGACAAAATCACCCCCGCAGGACTGACTGGGACTTTCACACAGGCCAGGACACATCTGCCTTTATTGCCCACCTCAGCTGGGTGCTAGAGGGAGCACCATGACCGTCAGGATTCAGGCTGATCTGGGAAAAAAGTAGGAGCACTATTTGTTCCTTTCATTGAAGGTGTGGCAGCTCAAAAAAAAAAAAAAATTAGAAAACACTGGGACAGAGAATTCCTATTTCACTACTGGCTGGCTGTCACTTGTAGAAAGAGGGAGGGGTGTTTCCTCTTCAGGGCTATCTGATATTTTAACCAAACACTACTTAAATTTCACAAAAGCGAGTGGTTGCCTCAATAAATGATTAAGGCTATGTCTGGGGTTAATAGCTAATGTGTAACTATTAATAAGTTTTCATGTCACTGTGCAGTTAAGCAGCATTTGGGTTTTTTTCCTTTCAGTTAAGGCCCATAAAATTGTACAATAGCCCCATGGCTCAGGAACATGGTAACAGTGAATCTGAGTCTTCTCTCATGGAATAGGATCTAGTTCTTGTCTGCATTAAAAAAAAACCAAACAAAAACAAACAAACAAAGAAACCCAACAAAAAACCAAACCAAAAAAAAAACCCCAAAGAACCCAAACAAAAAATACGCCAAGAAAACCCCAAGAAAAAGAGGGAGAGGAAGAAAGGAATAATTATTATGAAATAGGTTACTTTTTCTATCCTTTATTTTAGAGAGAAGAAAAATGTTTTCCAGTTCTGCAAACGTACCTTGATCCCAGGTGGGGTGGTGGCAGGGGACAGCAATGTCCATGTCAAAGGTACAGAACTAAAGGCCAAAGGGTAATTAGAAATATCTTAAAAGTAATTTGGATGCTGAATTTGCTGCAAGTCCTGCGCATCTTAAGGAGAAAATATTACCATGGTTATTTCTCCTAAGGAAAACAACTGTAAAGGGATGACAGGTCATAGATGTGAGGTCTCCACTGCTACTTTGGAAAAAGCCTGTAGCTAAATCTTTACATCTGCTGCAGTTTTTTAAGCTGAAAGGCAAAACATGGCCACTATTATTGTCACTGTCTGAACAGTTTATAGCTCAGGGAAAGCAGAAATCTGTAGCACCAGCTCAGTTGTGGGGAGGTCTGAGAAACAAACTATGGCCGTGGCCACATCCCTCAGAAGGACCCACTGCTGCACCTTGATCCATGCTGTCCTTCTGGGTAATACACAGCACCATGGTCTCGTGCTTCTTGCCCTGGCCCTGGAGTTTAAATGTATAAAATCTCTGTGGTTGAGTGTAGAACTGGCCCAGCAGCGCTCTCTGGCTCCGTGTTACTGAGCAAGGTGATGCCAACAGCCCTGCTCCATTCCCAGCCTTCAGGAATGGTCCCCAGCGAACTCCTCAGGGCTGGTGCTGAGCCGTCTGCCTTCTCTACTGCCCTTTCCCACAGAATTTGGCTGGAACAGGTGTCAGGACCTTTGCGCTTTGGCAACAGCTCTGCTCTTGGGGAAAGTTCAGGCTAGACGCTGGTCCCTCGCCTTACACGAACGCCGGTGCCTGCCCAGCCTGGATGAGGGCACATTCTGCACCAGCACACCTTGGAAAGAAGCATCAACCTAATTCATGCCCTCACTGCTCAAGTTTTATGTCCGGTAATATCTGTCTGCCTCTGTGTTGATAAATAAGTAAAGAATTTGGCTGGCCAGCACAGTTTTTATAGTAAAAAAGTACCTAGTAGAGAAATAGTTTTCCCCAAGTTTCTCCAGCATGTATCAACTTTTCACTTGGGTATGAAAACCTGCAAGAACAGCAGCAACAATATAATTTAGTTTTCCATAATGGAAACTAAGTACCTGACTTAGCCACCTAGCACAGCCCTAACATTTTTCAAAATTTATTTACCCAAGATATAGTCTTTCCATACTTCTGATTTATCTCCTTAAAGAAATACACATCTTTGTTAAAATGGCCATTTTTCAAAAACAGGTTTGAATGTGAAACCAGCCATTTTCCCTTTAAAATATTAGATATAAAGGTATTCTAATAATAATTGATATCCTAATGGTGTTATGCTTATAATACTTTATTAAAATAAAAAAAGACTTACTTACCAGACCTGACACACTGGGAAAAGGGAGCCGTACCACTGCACTTCTTTACAAAGGCAAAGTGACCCAGCAGACTACTAATGATATTAGAATTAACATACCCAATTTCTGGCTGCTTCCTGAATTCTCATTTCTATGCAATATATTCTGTTTATGTATCTGATTGCTGTAGGAGAATCTGAAACATTTTAATCATCAAAAAGGCCTTTTGCCTTCATTTTTGCATTGACTGAGAGTGGGGTGGCACGGCTGAGGGTTTGGGCACCCTTGTTCCCTGTCTGCTGATGGACATGTTTATCCAACTGTGCCTCTGAGCAACCACAGTGGATTTAGAAGTGATCTGATATTTTCAGTTATGCTGCTTTATATATATGTCATTTAGAACTTGTCTTCAATCATCCCCTTTTTTCTTTTTCTTTTTTTTTCTCAGAGATGCTTTAACTCCAAGATAATGTGCTAATAATGTGCTTTGCCCATCTGCTCAGTAGGACTGCTTAGCTGATTTTTATCTATACATTTTACTTTTGAGACAGGGACAGAGGCAACAGACCTTGAGCAAAAGATATGGCACAGCAGAGCCTGAGACAAATGCCAGGGTGTGGAGATAGCGCTGCGTGCGGCAGGACTGACAGCAAATCCCACCTCACCAGCTCCTCACTGCGAGCAGCTTTTACTCACAAGAATGGTTTAAACTAAAAGGACTATGATATTAGATGGCAGTGTGCAAGCCAGCAATGTGTCCTTGTGGTAAGGATGTGGTAAGGATGTGGTAAGCCTCCTGGGCTGCATCAGGCAGACGGAGCCAGCAGGTCCAGGGAGGCGATCCTGCCCCTCTGCTCAGCACTGGTGGGACACAGCTGGGGTGCTGGGTCCAGCACTGGGTTCCCTGATACAAGACAGACACTGGCTTACTGGAGAGAGTCCAGTCACCCGAGGGGAGGCTGAGAGAGTTGAGACTGCTCAGCCTGGAGAGGAAAAAGCTCAGGGGGATCTTATCCACTGCCTGATGGAGAGCAGTAATGGGGATGGAGCCAGGCTCGCCTCAGTGGTGCGCAGTGACAGAAGCAACAGGACTAAATTCAAAACCACAAGAAATTACACTTAAAAATATGAAAGAAAATTATCATAAGGGTGTTTGAACACTGGAGAAGGCTACCAGAGAGGCTGTAGAGTCTCTGTCTCTGGTGTGGTGGGTTGACCTTGGCTGGACACTCGGTGCCCACCAAGCTGCTCTATCACTCAGCAGAACAGGGGGGAAGAAAATAAGACGGAAAAAGAACCCCAAACTTGTGGGTCGAGATAAAGACAGTTTAATGAAGCAACAGCAAAAGTTGTGCATGCGTAAGTGAAAGAAAACAGAAGATGTAATTCTCCCCTTCCCACCAGCAGGCGATGTCCAGCCACCTCCAGGGAAGCAGGGCTGCAGTGCCTGTAGCAGTGGCTCCAGAAGACAAATGCTCTAAATAATAAATGCCCCCTGTCCTCCTCCTTTCTCTTAGCTTTTATATCCGAGAGCTGTCATATGCTATGGGATATGCCTTTGGTCAGCTTGGGTCAGCTGTCCTGCCTGTGTCCCCTCGCAAAACTTTCTGCTGTGGGGTGATGTTGGACAGACACCCCGATGCTGTGCAGCGCTGCTCAGCAGCAGCCAAAGCACTGGTGTGTTATCAGCGCCTTTCCAGCCCCTGCTACAAGCCCAGCACTGTGAGGGCTGCTAGGGAGCTCTGCCAGACCCATAGACCTGGTTGGACATGCCACTGAACAACCTGTTCTCACAGCCCCTTGGATGGGTCAATCTCCAGAGCGACCTCCAACCTCAACGATTCCACAATCCTGTGTGTTTCTGTGAATATTTTTTTTTCAAAACAAATTCAGCCTAACTCTTAAATTTGACGGCCAGCTACTTTCTGTAACTCAGTTTTGCTCCAAATATATCCATGTAGATGAAAGAGAATGTGCCTCTTCCTGGATTTATTAATCTGTCCATTTTGTGTTAGCTATCTGTGCAAAATGATGGACATTTCTTTTTTCAAACTTCTTATGGTGAAACATATGGTCTTGTACGTGATGTGAGAATAATTTCAAGTTTCTAAATTTTATCTAGACACAGACGTGAATACCCAATAGGAGCAAAGGAAATTTGAAAGCAGTTTAAACTAAGCCTCGGGTATAATAATCTGCAAATGAAATGCAAATTTCTCACAGCAGGAGTGCAATATACTCTTGTCTCAACAGGGGTACTATTTACTGTTGCTTTGGAAACGCTTCCGAGGGGAAGCATGGTCCATCACTTAGGCAGAGGGTAAAAGGCAGCTCATCCCATCGTTCTGCTCGGCTTCCAAACCTGGTTTTTGGAAGTGGGGTGTTTGCCCATAAAGGCTGGGTTGTGCAGTAACTAATAATCATTATATTTGTATGGAGCCCTCCGGAAGCCTCCACCCACTCCAGGATCCATAGCGAGAGTCACAAGCACCTTTCACATCCCTGAGTTAAAATGTTCTTAGAGATACCCTCACAACACTCGTGGACTGCACCACTGCTGGGTGATACGTAAACACCACCACATTTATTCGCCAAACTATATATTATATAGCCTAACTATTGACTTATATTTGCCATCATTATTACACTGCTGCTGGGTCGCTGATTAGTGGCCTGCTGGCTATTGCATCCACAAACATTCAGCCCTTCAGCCTTTGGTAGCTCGTGCTTTGCCTGGGAGCTTTACACCCTGCCACCTTTATGGCTGTATATAGGGATAATATATACAAATTTCCTGCCTCAAAGCCTGCAGCTTGCAACAGCTACCAAGCAAAAAACATAACTAAAACTGTAATCTGCAGCTTATAGCCAATAAAAAGGAAATTCTTATCCTCCATTTAATTAATATTCGTACTAAGAGAATTGTTAAAATCTGGGCAGCTGTTATTGTCCATAGTTTCATTACTTTAAATGTTGATAACATTTGTCCCAGATACTGCAAATCCTTCTGATGCCAAAGCAGCTGTAAAGATTCTATCGCTGCTAATGTTCACTTTTATCATTGCTCAAGTTAATGTTTAAGTCTGTGCTTTGTGTTACCCGCACTGGCAGGATGTGTTTCACCACTGGTTTCTATGACCCCAGAATTCCATCTGCTAATCAGAAGACTTTAAAAACTTCTTTTCAGCTATTTGGTCAGCAGAAGCACATTTTCTCAGTAAGCGATCTTCACTCAGAAGGCGACAGAACTGAGGATATGCAGTGTGTGCGGTGATTTCCCCTTTATTCAGCTATTCAGTGCTAGATTTTAGCTCAGTTGTTGGGTCAGGCATAACAGTGAAGCTCAAACGCTTCTGGTTAAAGGATGTTGGACTCCTTTCCCTTAACTTGCTTCAGAAATGTGAAGAGAGCGAGCCATTTGTGAAGTGCTTTGTGATGCGATGAGGGAAACTGAGAGGGATTATTATTTACTATGGCAGTGAAATGACAAGCCCCGTGAGTACGGATGAGACTGAGGTCTACCATCTCATGAAAGAGAATCAATACTCTGTGTTCAGCTTTCCAATATTTTCATAAATAATCGGTTCAAGCATTCAGGGCAATCAAGCTCATTTCTTAAGTGTCATTAATTATAATTTCTTAACTGATCAGGCAGTAATGTCAAAAGAATAGTAGCAACAAAAGAATGTAGGGAAATATACTGTTGTAAGCATGTAGAAGATATTCTGAAGTTAATTTCAATTTAATTTAATTGCTTTAATGAATGTGACTGCCAGAATGGAAATAGAGTGCAGTTTTCTACATTTTCTTCTGAATCTCCCAGGTATCATAAAAATGACATTTTTCATTGTGCAGTGCTTTTCATGGCAGAGATTTTCAAATAAATAAGTGTGTTATGCCATCAAGTGTCATTAAATGTCATAAATCATGAGGACTGCTGGGTAAGACTGAAATAAGTAGGTAATATTCCGTAACACTAATTTATAAAAGACCAAGAAATCTACTAGTCCCTTGAAAATGACTCTATTGACACAAAATATTTTGTGTATAAGATAAAATAAGACAAATAAATGGTGAAGCAAGTCCTAAGGAGTTACAAAAATGACAACGGAGTTCAACATCTTTTACTTAAGCTTCATGCTTCAGAATTTTCATTTATGTTAAATAGCATTTTTAACATGTTAATGTCAATAATTATTATTGCAATTGTAAAGATGCCTTAGCCAAGACAATCAGGTTATCACAGTGGAGAGTGGAGTTACATCTGGCAGCACAAACTCTGTTCTAAAGCATCGACAGCCTCAGTGCACCAGACAGCCAAAGGCTGAGAGGTAGGAAATGCTGCTGTTCTCATTACAGGGGAAGGAAATTCATCCAAGATCAGAGAAAGGACATTTTAAATAGAATTAAAATTAAACCATGTTTCCAATGTTCAGGCTAGTATCAAAATCCAAGACCATTACTTCACATTGGATTTCAGAAACCTTAAATATTCTAAAGTTCAAGCTAACTAATAAATTAACATACACCACATGAAAGGAAAAAAGAGGTTACTTGGGTAAGTTATGTATGAGCACAAAAATAAGTCCTTTTACGCAAATAGTGTATATATTTCAAAAAGTTCCCTCTGGTGCTTTTAAGCAGTCCTGAGACATTGATAGCACTGTATCTTAGTGGATGAGCAAGAGGAGGAGGGATGAAGAGCAGCATGGAATGGTTGAGTGCAGAGGAAGCCAGAAGCTCAGAGCTGGGTGTAGGTTGCCCTCTCTGAGTATGGTGGACAAGGTGGAAGTAGGTGCATGGTGATGCTGGATATTCCTCAAAGCCAGAGAAAATGGGGAAGAGCTGGTTCTCTCTGCAGCTATAGTCTGAAGGAGGGATGCAGTACTTCTAGGACTGACTTTGAAACAGGAAGAATTTACTGCAAGTCAGATACATCTTTTCACTAAGGTGGGCAAATTGCTGAGGTGAAAGCCTGCAGCTGGGGTACAAGAATCCCAGGAGGAATTTCCCCAATAGAGAAATAACAACAGCTCCTAGTAAGGGTCCTGCTTGCAGGAAAAGGGTCCCTCTTAGTTGAGTGTTTTGTTACCTCTTTAAGTGATAATCCAGATGCCATTTTACCTTCTCTTGGAACAAACAACGTCCCATTCCTTGCCATAGTTACTGAGGAGCTCCCACGAGCTGGTAGCAGTGCCTCTCTTTATGGAGGCTCAAAATATTTGCAGCAGAGCACCAAGTACATTTCTCACCCTATGAAAATCAGGGTTAAGCACTTGCTCATACACGTGTTTATACGGTGTTATAAATGTGACAGGTTCTCTGCATGTGTCACTGCTCCATGGGCTGCACACTTAAGCCAGGATAGGCAACAGGGAGCCGTGACTCTGCAGCTTGCATGGGGTGGGGGGACCCCAGGGTGGGCTCTGCCCTCCTGGACTGGCAGCACCCTGTCTGCTGAAAACTGCACTGAAAATAAGCAAACAGGCACGTGTGAAGTGTCCCAGTCCTCCCTAGCAATGACATGCCTGGAAAAGCCAGAAGGAAGGGGGTCCTGGTTTCAGCTGGGATGGAGTTAATTTTGCTCTGAGCAGCTGGAGCAGCGCTGTGGTGTGGATGTGGTGTGAGAGCAATGCTGACAGCACACGGAGGGTTTGGTTGTTGCTGGGGATGTCTGTACTAAGTCAAGGGGGTTTCAGTTTCTCAGGCCCTGGCAGCAAGAGGGCTGGGGGGGGACAAGGAATTGGGAGGGGACAGAGCCAGGACAGCTGACCCGAACTGTCCAAAGGAATGTCCTGGACTATATGGCATCATGCTGAGCATATAAACTGGGGGAAGAAGACATGGGCAGAGAGGGACAAATGGACACGACATTCAGCATTATGACGTTTGTCTGCCCAAGCCCCCGTCACCGTGATGGAGCCCGGCTGCCCTGGGGATGGCTGAGCACCTGCCTGCCCTGGGCAGCGGTGGGTGAACTCCTGGGTTTGCTTTGCTGCTGTGCGCGGCTTCTGCTTTGCCTCTTAACGTGTCTTTGTCTCAGCCCGGGAGTTTTCTCACTTTGACCCTTTGGTTCTCTCCCCATCCCGCTGTGGGGGGAGTGAGTGAGGGGCTGCCTGGGGCTGAGCTGCCGGCTGGAGTTAAACCACTACAAAGGAGTAGTGGCTGCATTTAATTCAAGTGAAAAAGCTTAGTGACAGGGTCCAAGGACAATTTAAAAAAAAAAAAAAAATGTGACCCAAAATTTGCATGTGAGGAAGACCTATTTCTTGAACAAAATAACAGAGCAATTCTGGCTGTTATCCCTTTCTCAAATGAGAGAGACTTTGGTGTGGGAGGACGGAAAGTAACCACATAACAGGAGGGAAATAACTGGACAGGCTGCCAGGAGTTTGTTTTCCATTTATTCCCTTGTAAATTACAGCCACCTCACCACTCTTACACTGCAGCAGCACCCTGCCAGAGACAGCATTTTCCTCTCTATCCTTTCAGTATTTCCCCCATCTTTTCCCCTGTTTCTGTCCTCTTCCCTGGGCTTTTCTTGCAGGGCTGATGGTGAGCCAAGACCCAGCTCAATCTTTCCTCCCCAAGAGGAAGATGCTGGTGGAGAGGGACCACCCAGACTTACTAACATCATGGAGCAGGAAAGGAGCTGGTGTTTTGATTAGCATGTGCTCAGGTCATTCAGCCACTCTGAAAACTCATCCATGAGCAGGGAGATGCTATGCTTCTACCCAGTATGACCATTTCTTTAAGTCTGCTCTGTTAAAGCCAGATAACAGAGATGGTTGCAATCACTGACAGCTCAGAATGAAATCAGAAACTCTTTCCGTTTGACTAACAAGTGGCACAAGAAAACAGAAACCTTTAGTTAATATTCTTAATATGGAGCCTTTGAGCAACATTAGTTGTTCCTCTGTATAACCACTTATTTTGATTTTAACTGTGCCTGTGTCTAGCCCCGATTCATTACCCTTCACATTCATTAGTCAATCATTTCCAGTTTGTTGTGCATCTCTTACCACATTTATCAGGGTAGTCACGCAGACTGGTGGCTCTGTACTTAGAACCCTGTTCCCGCTTCACAGTGGTAGTGTGATCGGAAGGTGTCCATCTTCAATAATATCATAATGTCTATAAATATGAACAGCAATCTTCCCAAAGGCAGATAATCCCCATCAGTGTAATGACAAGACAGATTTTTCCAATCACTTCAATAAATTATAGAAGTTTGAGAGTGATATGGTCATTGGAAAATACCTCTCAAAGGTACCTTGGGAGCTCTCCTTTTCCATCCCCCTGCTCTAAAATGGGATCTAAAGCTTCTAAGTAACCCTCAGGATATTTTTGTCAAACATAAAAAAAATTCTTTTGTATCACTAACAATGGCTTCACAGCCACACATTAGCATGTCCCAGATACCTTGTTTCATCATCTGCATGCTAAGGAAAATATTTAAGAGTACTAGATCCAGGGCATCCCTTTGCAAGACACATTTCACATGCCCTAAAATAGACCACTGATAACTAATCTGAGTGTTTCAGCTGATGGCCCATCAATAATGCAAGTTTCACCTTCATCATATTTCATTCATGAGAAAGTCGGGTACAACTATGTAAAAAGAGCTGCTAGAGGAAAACCAGTGACTCTTTCCTCTCTCTCCAATATACTCTTTTGATAAGAGAAAATTTGACTTGACACTACTGCCTTTGAGAAAATCACACTGGATATTTTATCATCTTCCTCTTCTCCTAGTGCTTATAAATGGACTGCTAAACAATGCTTCTGTGTCCTTCTTTACAGAGATTATGCTGATAAGTCTATAGTTCTGTCTTCTTTTTTTTTTTTTTTTTTTTTTTTTTCTCTTCTTAAAAAGAGGTCCTGTATTTGCTCTTTCCTGTACCTTGGGGACCCTACCAGCCCTTTTGGAGTTCTCCAAGGTAATCACTAATGGTTTAGAAATTGCTGCATTTAGTTCCCTAAGTACTCAGATGGATTTCACCAGGTCTTGATGAGTTGAATATTTATAACTCAGATAAATAATGTTACACTAATTCTACGTTGTGTTGCTGTTAGCTACATTAATATTAATTCTCAGAAGAACCTAAGTAGCCTGCATATATTTTTTCCATGAAGATGGAGAAAAAACGGCTTTAAACACTCAAGCTTCCTTCTTGTTCATTGTTTCTTCTTGCCTATGAAATAACAAAATGACATTTTTTCTGTCTTTCATTACTTCTGGTGTCTTACTGCTACTTTGTCTTATGTTCTTTCCAGCTGTAACTCTCTCTTTCCTAATGTCTCCCTGTTCTCTGCCTTTTTGCTCTTGCTGTTCCTTTATTCTTGTCCCAGTGCTGTCAGGTGGTGAATGACTGCTTGCACAGCTGAGCGTTTTCCAGACTTCCCATGGCAGCAGAGAAGTCAGACCAGGCCAGGGACCTGTTTGTCCCTTGTGGTGCAGAGGCTGTATGTGTCCAGCATGGGCATCTATCTCCACCATCTCACAGAGGATCTCCCTCAGGCATGACCAGCCTTCCACATGGGAGCCAGCTCTGTTAAAACAGGCATTTGGGTGAAGTAATTGTGTTTTTTTCTGGACGCTCAGTTCCTTGGGAAATTTTACTTCGTAAGATTGTGTAAATCCATCTAGTTAAAAAGGGCTTTGTACAATGATCCCAGCGTCTTTCTTTTCCCCTTTCTCTCTTTTCTTTCCATGAACTATTAGTTAGAATGGATAACTCCATTATAGAAATCCAATAGTAAATATTTCCATAGGACATCATTGCTCCATTCCCACAAAGTCATTGAATTTGGCTTTCGAACTTCACTTGGCTTCTGAACAGCCTCATCCAGATTGAACTCCAGCAGCAGATGCTTTTCCACTAGAATGAGTCTGGCTACCAGCACTGCTCAACCAGCATTTTTATTAGATTGTGAAAGGTTTCTCCAGCCAAACATACTTGAAATTTGTACGAAGGGCTCATAGTTACCAAGCATCCATTATGTAAGCTAACTGAAGGAACACTCTTCCCCTGGGCAGGTTTTGAAAGCCAAGTCTCCGAAGACCTAAGCCTGGGAGAGAGTTGCCATGTCTCTTGTGTCATGACTATATGATATTAAAATATAATTTAAACATGAATCTGAGTGTTGCTTACTAGTCTCAGTAATATGAGTAGTGCCGTTTTTTGGTTTTTTTTTTTTGTTTTTTTTTTTTTTTTGCATTAATCTCTACATTTTAATGCTCAGGAGTTGGTGGGAAAGTTATTATGTATAATAAACCTTGTTTTGTATGTTTTAACATTTAAAGGAGGAATATGCTTCATACCCTGCAGGCATTCATCTATTAAAATGCCCGTGTAATGGATCTGAAAGCTTTGGCAGGGAGAAGAATAGGATTTTTTTCCTTTCTTTGAGCAAGATTGGCCTATCCTGAAAATGATGGATCATTCAGAACACAGACTGGGAATTAATACCTAAGATATGGCTTTGTTATGGTTAAGTGAAATTTATCATTCTTTGCAGCAGGAGAAATCATTGTATTTCTTCTCACAATGCATTTAATACAGCTGGTAATTCAGGAAAGTAGATATGAATTCTCCTGGAACATGGAGACAAAAAACTTCTCTGCAGGTGACTGGTGACTGTTGTTTCCCCAAAGCTTGAAAGCAGACTGAGATGTTCACTGTAGTGAATCCATAGACCATCTTAGGCATAGAAAACATACAGCCAGAAAGCTCAGATGGATTTTTATGTTATTTAAGTCTAAATTTTGTCTGTATGTCATCATATTTGGACCTTTGATTAATTTAATTCTGCGTATTTCATGTTAATTTGGAGCAGCAGTAACCTACCTGGTAAATGGGGACACCTGCCATCATGCCTCTGTAATAACAGGGGAACCACTCCTAGTATAGATTATGCATTCCATCTCAGAAGAAAAGAACAACAGAGAGAATACATGTTCCTTATCTCCAAACCATGGAGATATTTTTAACCATTAACAGAAAATGTACTCCGAGATGTAACTGGATACATGTGGGAAGTTTTCAAATCATCTTTATTTTAAAGTTATGGAAAAGTGTAGCATTTTCTCTGTGCCTCCTTCCTTCTCACTTTTCTTCTGTTGCTCCTTCCTTCTTACACTCTTCTTCCACACTGGCATGGGTTATCCCTAGGCCACGTTCCCTTCAGGGTTATACGTGCTCTGCCATGGAGCTCCTGTTGCTCTGACCCTGCTCAAGATGCCTCTTACTGCACTTTCTTGATTTTTTTTGTTCACACACATTGCTGTCCCCTTCTGAAGCTTCATGTCCTGAAGGACATCAGGAAGAGCCATCCTGTCTACTTTATCTGACAAGACAGAAGAAGAACTAACAGTGACTGTCCCTGAGAATCAGTACTCTCACGTGGAGTTGGATACATCAAAAGGAAGAGATGTTGATAACAGCAAAATTAAAAGTCCAAATTTATCACAGTCATGAAAGATCTCATGTCCTAAAGTGAGAGATGAGAAAGTCTCTCTGTGCCCAGACTAGAAACAGATGTTTTTGGTCCTCATCAATAATAAGAAAGAGATGTTTCTATTCAGATATATTCTGAAAAGACATCTGAACAGACATATCTTCAGGAGAAGATGAACAAAACAATGTCTACATGAAAAGCCTTAGTTTGCTGCACCTAAAATCTCCCTCTGCCAGGTCAGGCTTCTCCTATCTCACATACATTTCCTCAAGGTTGAAGCTGACACTAATATTTCTAAAATAGACAGAGATGACGATGATAATGTTAATGGACAATTGAATTTAATTTGACATGGGGTATTAGCAATATACACTGACGGTTGGTAAGAAGCAGTGGGTACATCATTGCCAACATAATCATAGCACTCGCTTGGACAACAAACCTCAGGATTTCCCAGGTTTTGGCCACATAACAAGGTGTCCGGTGCAGTTCCTTTTCTTCAGTAGGACACAAAAGAAAGCAAGTGATAACAATTTCAATATAATAAAGAACTGTGATACCACAAATCCATAAAAAGTGATTATTGTGATGACATTCTATGCAAACTGATGGTTCTTTACAAGTAACAATCCATTTCTAGTTTATCCTAACTCACAGCTGTAAATTTTACTCCAAAAGGTTTGTAATTGTCTATTTTATCCCATTGCTGTCAAGATTGTTTTTCAATAAAATAGCAGATATTTGTTCAGAGCATGTAAGTTGTGACTGCTTTTGTGTTTTGAATATACTGCATAAATCAAGGATTTGAGAAAACGTGATTTTTCAAGGACTATTTAAAAAAGAACATGATTACTTACAACTCAGGCTTAATATATTGTTCTATTTTCTTTTTACCCTTAGGATAACTTCACTCTTTGTACTGTAATTTGGTATTGAGGAATGGAATGAGCAAAGATACAAGTTATTTAGCTATTCAGTTCTGCTAAATGAAAAATAATCACTTCCAACAAAAGAGGGACATTATTAGCTACTCATAACATATACTTTTGCAGATTGTTATCATTCCAGTAACCTTTCCATTAACTTGTTTCGCTGACTATCTAGACAGAAAGTGATCTCTGATTTTCTCCAAATTCATCAAGGTGCTCCTAGAGTAATCATTTCTCATTTATAGTTTGAGTGCTCCGCTCAGCTAGCACATTTTTCATGACTGACACCCGGCTATGAATCCTTACGGCTCTCCATAAGGTATCTAAAGGCAAAGAGAACTACGCACTGCGAGACACTCAAGGAGTTACAAGTCTATAAAAGTGCATTAACTCTTGCAATGTCATAGTGAGAGAGACATTGCAGACCTCAACAGTGTTTTATTGCATGTGGGCTTGGGTGTTCACTGTGATACTTTGAGAGTATTTGACAAAACGGACACCAGAGAGTATGGATAATCAAAACTCCTCTTCCAAACCTCAGAGCAATCTTTGGCATGATTAGCCCTGCCAATGTAATGCCAGGAATATTTATGAAACTTAGGAAATGTTCAAGGACATGCTCATACACAATAAGATCCCATGGAAGCAATGAAAATGGTGCAGGGCAAACCGCCCTCGTGGTTCAAAGGGAGTGTGGGATGACTGATAACAGAAGCCAAATGCAGCAAGGGCAAGGAGATGCCCAGTGGGCAGTGGTAGCATTTCTCAAAAATGAATTACAAGGCCTTTGTGGGAGGTAGATCACATGGAAAATGCAGATATATCCAGCAGGTATCTTTTTGCTGTTGTAAGTGGAACGAGAGTTTTATCTTTGTCAGCAAGACAGGTGAGAGATAGTATCTGCTGAAATCAAACATCTCAGATGAAAGGCTACAAGCATCCCAAAGGATGAGAAGTTTTGTGAAGCACTACTTTGAAGAAACGCTGGGTTCATACTTAACGGTTACCTGTTATCCAGTAGTCTCAGTGCTTTAAAAAAGATGGAGATATGATCCAAAAGAAAACAGAGAAGCCAGCAGGGTTAATGATATGAAAGGTGGGTGGGGGGGTTTGTTTTATTTTTTTTTTCTTTCTTTTTTTTCTTTTTTTCTGAGACCAACAAGGTAAGTCTAAAAGAAAGAATTAATACATATATAGGCAAAACTATGGTTTCATGGGAGGCAGCTTTGGTCATATATTTCTGTTGTCTTCTTATGGGTGTGTGTGTTAATGAAAACCAGCATATGAACAAAGCAGTATTGGATTGTTCAAAGCAGAGCATTCCCTGCTCTGCTGTCTCCAGTGACAGTAACACAACCATTTGTGGACATGCAGCAGATAACATATCTCCTTTTCCTCTGATAAAGTGGAGAATTACTGGTTCACACAGCAAGTCTCGCCCAAAGAGCTGGTAGCCTTCTCCAGGAGACCTACTGAATTTATTTCTCTGAGATCAAGTACTGTGGGCGTTTTTTGTTTGTTTGTTTTGTTTTGTTTTCTTTGCAGTTTTATGTAGCTAAAATTGAATAACCCAGTTAGGAAAGAATGTGAGAAAAGTTTATTGGGATGTGTTTATAATAGCTTGGTTATGAAAATCACTAATTTTGCTTAATTTTTAACATTAAAAGAATATGTGATACCCATGCAAAGTAGAAGAAGGACAGATTTTTGAGTGTAATGGACTGTCATAGCTTGGGAATCTGAATTTCTTGCTACATTCATTTCCTTCTTTGGAAAGTCTTCGGATAAAGCAGAGATTTGTCTGTTTTTCTGGGGGGAAAAAAAACCACCGAACAAACAAACAACAACAACAAGCAAACAAACAAACAACACACACACACCCCCCCCAACAAACCAACAACCTGAAACATGTAACACTAGGAAATCATTGTAACAACCCTACCTTCCGGCAATGATCACAATCAAATGCCAGACCCAGGGTTTAGCCATTTCCCAGTCTGTACTGGAAAACAGTGTTTGTCCCCAGTGATTGTTGCCAGATTATCTGCTTTCTGCAGATGGCTGAAGGGCTTTAGAGGATAGTTATAGGCTGCACATTTGACGCATTTATATGAAACTTGCTTAGAGATGTGGGATTTAAGGAACAGCGCAAAATGTAGGGGAAGTCTTAAACAAATACCTCCCGAAATAGGAATATCTGAAAGTGCTTAGGAGAGCTGAAGAGGAGCTTTTAGCAGATGTGGTGCCACAGAGATCTGCTTCACAAAGAAGCAGAGACAGTGTGCAGAGCTTTTTATCTTCCATCTAGCAAATGCATGGAGCAATACTCAATAAATTGATCAGACAGCTAAAGGTTAATACTTTCAAAGGTCTTAATAAGGAAATTAACAATTGCGTGCTTGAGGTATTTCAGCATCTTTCCTTTCCTACTTCTAATTCCCTAATGAAATCACTAAAAGATGATTTTTAGACAACTGTCAGTGGGACTCAGCAGAACAGTTTTAATGATCAGCTCCTGCTTATACATGTATACTGAAGAGGCGAAACGTGGCTGAGGCTGGAGCCACATATATGCATGTGGATCAGCTGGAACTGCATAGCTCATAAATAAAACAGGAGTGAATATGACATTGTAGAAGATATATATCTCCTTTTTACTTGGTTTAGATTTATTTTTAAATTAAAAGAAAGAAAATAAAATCATCCAGTTAATTCAGCCAGGTGATGACTTCAGCAGAGATACTTAAAAGGAGCACCAACAAGCCCAACCAGAAGAAATGTGCTTTTTCTTCTACATACTTGCATCTTTCCTCATTTGTTTTTAGTCTTCTTAAAGCTAGGCTTCTGTGTTCAGTTCATTATACCCTGAATTCGTAGCCTTTCCTCAGCACTCAAGCCTCCCCATACTAGAGTTTGAACAACTAAACAGGTGGCAAATAGAAGATAGATGGATAATTCTTGCTATTTCATGTTGTTGCCTGAAGCAACACGAATTTCTCCATCCAGCACATCAATGACCAGAGTGCCCCATAAATAAGGATCAAGTAGTCTCTCAGTATTAGGCAGTTTGCAACACTTCTGCCTTCTGGCTTTGTGTGGTATTCAAATCACTCCCTCAGCAACAAAACACCCAAGAAATTTCTTTGCCTTCATGGCCCAGGACCATCACTGGATGCCAAGCTTCTTATAAAACAAAATTAAAAGAGTAACATTAAAGAATATAAGGGATGATCAGAAGAGAAATAAGAGACGTTAAAAAGCAGAGGCAAAAGGCAGAACAGAAATCCTTTCTAGCACCTCGATTCAACCACCTGTCAGTAAGTAGTATGCTCGGACAGGACAGTCAAAAATTTATATTCAACTTGTTTGATCAAAAAGACTAGAGAGAAAAAGTTCCTGGCCTGCTGTGAGCCACAGCTGATGTTTCTCCTTGCCTTTGCAGCTGATGGTCTTAGAGATGCCACAGTGGCACTAGGCATGTGCCAGGATGCAGAGAAGCAAATCTGGCTTCAAAGTTGGCCATGTTTCCCAGAAGGCTGCTTAGCCATAGTCAAGATGTCCAGGCGGAGCAGGGACCACAAATTCATGATCCATATCTTCTTCCTGGGCTGCAGTGAGCCCCCTTTATCATCTGATTTCAGACGCTTGACCAGCACTACAGCATCCTCTGCAGAAAGCAACTCTCCCATTCAGTGACTGAAGCTGCAGCCAGATGCACAGGTCTGCTCTGCAATGTCTTGTGTTTGACCCAGGTCTTCATGCTGATGAACTCTTCTTTCCACTAGGTTATACTTCAATGTCCATGTCACCTTATCTTTTCCTAGTAAAGCTACAGAGCAGTAAGTTGTGCTTTAAAAAAATATTTGATACCCTTTTAAAAAATCATAAAGCCATTAAGGAGATGGCAATAACATAAAATACTGAAGTGATTGACAAAAATCATAAAAGTAAGTCCAAGAAATCTTTGTGTCAGTCAAACACAGGCAGCTTATATATTTCCATGAAAACACCAATATAATTCAGCCTTAAAAGCAAATGGTTGCAATATACTCACTTTGTGATTTAAATACCTTATGCAATCAGAAATCAACCTTGTTGATTGATTTAGTTGATTACATATAAAATATAGTTTTAAAAAGCCTTTTAGCACTAGTTTCACTCTCTTTTGATTCAAAGAGCTGAGTTATTTTTCCTTCAAAGAAAAAAACTCATATTTTCTCCTGCTATTTAAAATGATAGTTTAGTAGTATCATTTTTTTAAAAAGCCCCGCAAGCAAAACCAAAACCAAAACAAGCCCCTACGACTCCAATAAGGTTTCTCTATTTTGGCCTGAAAAGCAAGCAACGCACATTCATATTTTACACTTTTTACACTACTTGCCAAACATTTATTTACCAACTGGAGTAATATAATAATGCAGGGATACATTTTTCTCCATTCTATACTCTATGTTAAAATTAAATGAAAATCTAAAAATTCTGAACTGAAAATTTAGAATTGGCTAGAAATATATGTTTGGGTTTGTATGCATTTGCAATAACTACCCGAGCCAATTAGTGACTTTACTAAGTCAATCAGCTGCTTGGAGGGTTGGTGAATACAGAGGTAGATTGAGGTTATTCATATGTGCATATGGGGAGACAGTACTATCAGCTGAAAGTTTACAGCCATTTACCCCAGCAACTCCAGGTCCATGAATCCACCTAGCAGGGCTGAGGAGGACACAACATGAGGAACAAGACCTCAGAAATTAAAAGTTGTTTCACCTCATTTCAAAGGAGTGAAAAAAATAGTGATCATATGATGGGACAAAATCAGAGGGTACGAAGCACAAGATGAGATATTGCAGACACAGAAACATCAAGAAATCACTGTTGAATATATTAATAGTTAAACAAGAGCAAACTGGTCATCCAGCGATGGAAGTATGAAAACTTCTCATCTGTTAATGCAGGGAAGGTCAAGATTTGCAATGCTTTTCTATAGCTCAACCTCCACCAACCTCAATCCCTGCAGAAATACTGGGACACACCCTGAAACAAGGCATCGATGAAGACTTAGGAGATGTCAAGGCAGAAAAATCCAACATGGAATTCCCAGATCATGTCACAATGATCTAATTTCTTTCTATGACGTTGTTATAAGCTCAATGGATGGGTGAGAGGTATGATCATTTTATATTTTTATTTAGGAAAGCGTTGTACCTTGAGTTTTATGATACTTGTATAAGTAAAATGGAGGAATATGGTGCAGAGGAAAGTACTGCATAACAAATTAAAAAATGTTGGCAAAACATACATGTGTTTTCAGAAGTTCACCTGTAAAATGGAACAAATAGTTTCCAGTGGGGTTTTGTCTGCTGGCACAGAAGAAAACTTAAGTAGCAGCACCACTTCGTTTTATCTATGATGTATCCAAGTCTATTTTAACAACAATTCCTAGAGGTGGCCCATTTCAAGTTACAGAATGTCAGACCAGGTCTCCCATATGATAAATTGTTGTTTACTGTGTACAGTAAACTTATTGTTTACTGTATACTGAGATTTCCACAGCTATGACACTACTCTGACATAATGACTGCTCAGTAATGCATTGCTTGACTCTTGTTAGATGTAGCTAAGAGCAAATAGATGACAAAGATACAGCCAGCAGAGATAAGATAAAAAAATAGGCTGGTGGATTGTCTCTGGGGAAAGTATAGTACCTTCTGTCCTGAATTACGAATGCTTTAAGGGTAAAGCGGGCACGCTTCACAAAGTAGCAATGTATCTTTTGCTGGTTTTCCAAAATCTCACTGCAATAGGAGAGGAGGAAATTGTGTGTGGTGGCTCTTCTCTCTGTAATACTTCAGCAAACCCCGAGCACTACAGCAGTTTAGTCAAGGTGCTTCTCCAGGCCAGCCGTCCTGCACCTTTGGAGATACTTCCCCATGAAAAGCAAAAAAGCATGAAAAAAAGACAAACATCTGATTATTCTGGAGTAGATCCATCTGCCAGTCTATTCTGTGTCCTAGCGATAAAATATCATAAAGGTGATTGATTCCTGCTTTCACCAGAAAGGAAATTAGCTGTAAATGCTGGCCAATAGAGCAGCTTTGGTTTTATTTCTGGAAGCTAAATGCTTCCAGGCACTGTGTCTTGCAGCTGGAAATGCTAAACTATTTGTCTCATGTTATCAACATCACCGAAGTGTGAAAGGAAACAACAGTGAATTATGACTATAAGCTCAGGACCTCACAAATGACAGAAAGTAAATAATACAATTTTATAGCCTGCAATCTCACCACACCAGATATTCCTGAGAAATGTGTCTGAATAAAATAGGAACTAACCAAAGAACAGTCTACTTTCAAAATCAGAAAAAAAGAAAGAGAAAAAAAAAAGCTAGTTTCTTTTCTGAATGTTTCTTTACAAAATTCTGGTGCTTTTTCATGGCATTTACATGTCATGAGAAAATGAAAATACCAGAATATTTTGTTCTACTTGTGTTGCCTATGCTTACCTTTCTGATCCATTCTCAGATCCACTTAAAAAAAAGAACAAAGTATTTTTGGAAGAGATCACCATTGGTTTGGTTTTGCAGAATTTGGGTAGAACAATTCCTTCAATATAAGACATTCTTAACAGCATATTCAATCTACTTGTTTAGGAAAATTGTTGTAGTCGTCAGTATAATAAATTTGTGGAATCATTTTTTGCATAATTAAGAATGTTAGTAACTATTTCAGTAGCATTTTAAGTAAAAGTGTGCATTCCAATCAATCAGAAAAGAGCAAAAAGGTAATCCTTTGCTATTTATATTATAAAAGGCAGCATTTTTATTCTCTCTTTATTATAATATTACTTGCAAATCACTGCAGAATATGAAATCCACTTGTATTAGGCTTTGTACAACCATGCACTGAAACATAAAATGATGCCATAAGAATTTAAGGATTTTTATTAAAAACAATATCAGAATTTATCCCCTTTTATCCTCAGCTGAAAGTTTTTTCTATCAGATAATGCAGTCTCTCATAAAAGCTAAAAATTTACACAATGACAGCTCTTTAAGGGCATCTGCATGTGTGTTCATAGAAAGCTTTTAAAGTCAAACTGGATAGCAAATTTCAGGAGTTTAAAATTGTTCTTTTATCTCAATAGCTAGGGACTGCTTTCATATCTAACATATTTTGGAAAACAGTAACTGTTGCCTTCATATAGTCCTGTGCTCCCTGTGCTCTTCATTTATAAGCAACTCCTTTGGTTTTGTTTCTAAGGACACATGGCAGCTGGCTTCATTGGGCAGTCATTAGAAAAACTTTTTTAAACTTCCTAATTATGCTGTATTTCTGAAAGTAAACGGTCATATTCGAAAGCAAGAAGAAGAAAGAAAAACCCCACCCTTTTTTTACAGATTAGTTTTAATTTGCTTTTTTTCTACAGCTTTTTGGTGGACGTACATACAGTCTTGTAAGATCTCCTTCAAAATCTGCATTAGCTCATCAGGTGAGGAGCAATCATCCATGGAAAGGCAGGAGGAGATGATGTGCCCAGGAGTTCATGAACTTCCAGGACAGATAAACTGATGAGGCATGTAGACTAAATCTCATTTTCTGCAAGTGACACACACTAGATCAAAAAAAGCAGATTATTTCACTGGCTTGTTATGAAAGATGCCAAAACCAGCCAAAGCTCAGAGCAGCTGCGAAGCCAGTGTGGTGGGAGCTGGCAGCCACTCACAGCCTCTCCTAGCTGAAAAATTCACTGGCAATAACGGCAATACCGTGGCTGTGTTTAACTGCATCCACGCTCCCATGGTCTTGGCAGTGATGTCTTTGCATGAGTCTCTGCCTTCTGTTACTGATTTCTTTCCTCCACTGACGTTACGGAGTACCTGGGAAGAGCATGGTTAAACCTTGGACAAGCAACAAATGCCAGTGCAAAGCGAACTGTATTCTGTCGCCTGAGACTTGTGAGAAGAAGCCAATGTGAGGACTCAGTACCACCGGGCAAGGTGACCTGGCAAGCCAAGGGGACACAGGGACAGGAGGAGGGATGGCAGGTTGGAATGTTCCCGTAGAGCCTCCCGGTGGGGAGTCTGAAGCTCATTGTCTCTCAGGTGCTCAGCAAACTTTCTAAATGGTGAGGCATGCTCCTGTTCACCGTTTAATGGTCTGCAGGGGTATAAAAAGCAAAAGGGCAGAAGGACACCCCTATGAGGTTATAGGCTGAGGCTTATAAACCCTTGCAGTTCACTGGGGAGACGATAAGGCTTTTGTGACACTGCACAACGCGTGCCAGGTTCTGGGTGTGCAGCTGGTTTCCTTCCTCCTCTCCTGTGTGGTACATCTCGATGTTTCAGTCATGGAAACCTGACAGAGGTGGCATCCACGGCTGGGCTGATGCATGCAAGAGGGGACCCCAGCTCAGAGAGGGGTGCTGGCAGAGAAGAACATGAAGCACTGAGCTATTCCTCAGTATTTCTGCTCTCACTGCAAATTCATAGACAGACCTCTTTTCTACTATGAAATTGCCTAATCGATTCTTAAACCTACCTGGCAATTTTTATCATCTGCAGTGTCGTGAGACCAAGTTGTGCAAGTACTGTGCTGTGCAAGGAAGTGCTGCTTTTCCTCTGTCCTGAACAGAGCACCTTCTGCCTTCATTCCGCTGAGGAGTTCATGGCAAGATTGGGCCAAGCTGGTAGAAACACCCCATATGAAAGCGAAGAACCACTCCATAGCCTGCATTTCTGCTGCAGCATCACCCTGGGAGATGCTTTGCCACCAAATCTGTCCTTCCAGCCCAGAAGCTGCCTGTGTTGCTTTCATACTCCCTCTACATGCAGATTTGCCCTTAACCTTTTGGCAGGAGACAATCTAGCTAACGTTTACTTGCTTTATCTCCAACCCTTGCCTTGGTCTGCTTAGAAGACAATATTTGCCGCTTTTCAGGCCAGTGTTGGTTTTGTTGGTTGTTACCCTGGGGCGCAGGGAGTCACTGTGTTTGCAAGACTTCCAGCCTCCCCAACACACCTCATCACAATGAAAACACTTGCTTTAAACAAATCAAATCCAGCACCCTGCTGCAATCACACCAGGGCACACAGGGTTCATCCTGTCTTGTCGTCCTGTTTGTGACATACAGGTCTTCTCTATTTTCTTTCAATCCCATAGAAATTGAATACAAAGCAGAGCAGAGGCTCGCCACTGTGCATAGTATTCTATTATAAATCACATGGGGGGGGAAGGGGGGAAATCTTCCCCTCCAACTATGCCAGCTTTAACAATGTCTAAAATAGAGCGAGAATGATTTTTAACACGTATTTCTCATTTTGCATCAGCTAGCAGCAGTGTGTAACCAGTGCATGAGAGGTGTACGCAGCAGCCCGGTTGTCTGCCATGGAAGCTGAGCTTGACCCTGCCAAAGGTCTTCTACTTACAGCTGGGTATTATGTGTTTTTCCAGCTTATATTAAACCTCTGTATTTAAAGGAAGAGAAATATATTCAAGAGGAAAAATGAATAGCTTGACAAGTATCACAAACAGCAATGAAAAAACCCCATCCGCTAAAAGAACATTGTATGTGTTTGTCTGTGTGTGCACGTTTAATCAAGGCAAATGTTTCATTTACTGCCAATTGAAACAAAACCTGCAGTTCTGACATGTTTGAACTTGTTAAACAGTTATTTCTTTTTAAAGCAGCTGTGGGTTATTGGTTGAAACCAGTTGTTTGCCATTAGCTTTATCAGTTTCAGGAATTTGGAATTTTCTGGTCAAAAATATTTGGCTAAAAAAATAATGCATCTGTTGCATTCTCAGCAGGCATTAACAGGACTCGGTATCTCCAGATCACATTGATAGCTTCCCAGGCCTGGAACACTTTCCCTGCTGTTTCTAAACCTGAAAACATAAAGCTTTAACCAAAATCCATTCCCTTTCTTTTATTAGGAAATTGGGATGGAGTCTGCAGTGTGGATGTGAGGACAGGGTCCTTCATAAAGATGGATTACCAGAACTAAGACTGAGTTACCAGACTAAGACTGACTAAGTTTGAGCTATTTTTTATTACCTTATTTACAGCGGAAAGAATAAAATTTGCTTTGCAGCTTCAATATTTGGAAATTTCTTTTGGAAGCTTTTAGAAATGACATTCTTAATTGTTCTGTATGTTCGGTTTTAATCAATTCAGTTTTTAAATTAACTATGAAATCTATAAAAAAAACCTAAAATTGTTTTCCTTGGAACAGCCAGGTGCTCTTCTTCACAGTGTTGGTTTAAAAACCTGTAGAATCAGCATGAAAAATATAAAGCTGGAGATTCTGAATGTTAAGTTTTACATATTTTTTTTCACTACGAAATATAGGAGGATAATGTCAAAATCTAAAAAGGAGAGTTTCTCCAGGACTTCAATGGAAAACAAAATCAGAATTTAGCATCATTCTACAGGAACCTGTGCTGTAAGAAACCCATGGGAAAACACCCATAATTAACACTTCTGTTTAGAAGAAAAAACCTGTTACTTACTTTCTACAATATTATCTCTAAAACCTCTCAGGAAATTGATTTCTTTATTTGGCAGTTCAACAACAACAAAATCCAAATAACAGTAATAAAAAACCAGACCAAAACTTAATGCATTTTTTTAACCACTTAACACAAGTAGCGGCACCCCAACAAACCCTTAGAGTCTCCTCAGGCAGCCAGTTGTGCTTCATTTATATTTCGCTCTTCCCTATTTGAAGTGCATTTTGCAAGTCATGCAGCAGATAAGCAGCGCTATATTGGCCAACAGTAAAATAAACATTATACCATACAGATATCTAAATGTAATATCTTGGTAGGATTTTTTCAAGATAAATGGAATTGGATCAAAAGTAATAAAATAGCTATTCAAATAGTTGCAAGAATATTCCTACAGAATACTTTCCAAGCAGCCCAAGAGGAAACCTGGTAACAGAAGTCACATCATCAGCTGAGGAATAGCAGGAGCGGAGGAAGAATTGGGTTTTTTGGTAGGGAATGAGAGGTGGAAGATGAGAATTACAGTTTCAGAAAAACCTGGGGCACAAGAGCATATCCAGGAGAACTGCATCATTATGTTTTAAAAGGAGAAGCATGAAAGTCTTATCCCTTAACAAGTACGTGACCAGCTGAATTATTTTCCAATTTTCATCCAGAATAACACAATTTTGCCTGCCTTTGCCTCTGTCATTCTATGTCTTCTAAATTGATCATAATCATTGTGGAAAGCTCGCTGTGTTACAGAGAGCAGAAAGGCATAGAAACCAGAAACAGAATATAAGGTCTTGGTCATCACTAATCAGTCACTATCTGAATGTACTACATGTTGTCATACTTCCCTGTTAGAGGTCCTGATGTATTTATTTATGGGCCACCACATGTATTGCGTGTTGAAATAGGTCTTTCTCCCTCGGTTGCCTGACATTGTGGGTAACACCACTGCCATATGGTCTTTTAATGAGAACTAGATAGAAATTTCCACACCAAATAAGTGTGAAAGAAATCAGATCACAAACATTCAGGACAGCAGCTTTCGATGGCCTCTGTGCTACCGAGAAGACAACCTTGCTCTTGTGTCTTCCTCAGTTATGTGTGCACTTACCAGGTCACACGTATTTATGTATAGGTGTTCAGAGGTGGATGTCTCTACATAAATTTAGCTCCTGCAATCATCATCCCCATGTCAGTGGTAATTATTCAAAAGGCAGGTAGCCCTGGGATACTCAGATACGGGTTTGTGCTGCATTTTCTTTGCACATAAAAGACTCTCTTGTTGCTCATCTGGTGGCACTGTATAAATTACTGACAGACTAATGACATGTGCCAGAGAGTGGGGCAATACATCATCAGAAATTTTCAGGTGCCTGTGTTTCTGTGCTGCAGAGCTAGCTCTGGTTAACGATCCACGCAGTGCAGCCTTTGGTCCCAAACCGAGCAGTCTGCCCTCTGCATCCCAATAGCACTTGGACATTCGGTGACCTCATTGTCTTGCCTCCACCAGACAAATCAGGATATCCAGATCATTCTGAAGTATTCAAGTTGATCCCCAGTCCAGATGCAACCATGCATCTGCTTGCTTCGCTTCAGCCAGGGGTAGTTAATTAATCATCAGAAACAATATAACAAAGTCACCAGTGAATTCCTCCATTCTGTTAATTTTGTTTTCCAATCCTGTTTTTTCCTCTATTCTCTGTTCATTGGAGCTTCAGCTATGTAGAAGGACAAAGTGTAAGACTTCAGTGGTCACCTCTGATTTTATAACCCGTACATCTAAACTAGTGCCAGCAGTTTTTGAAACTCTTCTTATTTTTCCTATATAGACTGCTACAGCTTCTTTTCTGCTTATTGCTGTCATTCTCTTGCTTCTATGGTTTGTCAACAAGAGCCTAATCTATAATTCAATTAACTACTTTGATTTTCCCTCTTAATGACAGGCTGGTGAGAGACTGTGATGTATCTGAGATTGACAAAATGTAAATTAGCTTAACCAAATCTTTCCTTTTAATTAGAATAATTGTTTTGCTGCATTTCTTACATTCATGAGGATATTCAGCCTATGGATAAGTAAATTAAGTTAAGGGTATGTAATTCATACTGTATTTTATTGGACTCCGAGTCATAACTCATTTTAATCTTAATTAGAACTGCAGTTCCTCTAAACAAGCAAAATGTGTCATAACATTTAACACATTATGGGGGTGGCCAATATATTTGGTGCTCAGAACACAGTGACATACAGCCTGGTGAGAAGCCATCACCCTCTTAATCAGCAACAAGTTTGTGGATCTCGATGTGCCAGGACAAACAAAGCTGCTGTCCCTGGGTAATGGCAGTAGCTGAAGTGCTGAGTGTTGAGTTGCACTGGTGAAGGGTCAACAACTAGACCTGGCATGGTAACATGCCAAGGTAGAGCTACATACACCTGGAGATACCTTGTCACATTAAGCAGTTTAATAAACTCAAATAAACCAGAATCCTTTCTCTTTTGGCAGCTGCCAAAAGGCAGGAGGGCCATCATCCATGTTGCTCCGAGTGGTCGATCAGTCTCCCCATATTGAGGCAGAAGCCAAAGGGGGAGCTAGGACCTAGGTGTTCAGGGAGATTCAGGGTTTGAAAAATGCATGTTCCTT